>NC_084831.1:133269585-138269585 GCF_033115175.1 Lepus europaeus | reverse complement strand
ATGGGAGACCTGGAAGAAGCTCCTGGCTCCTGGGTTAGGGTTGGTTCAGCTCTGGCCGTTGCAGAAATTTGTGGAGTGAACCAGCAGATGGAAGACTTCTCTCTCTTTGCCTCTCCCTCTCTCTGTCTGTAACTCTGCTCTGAAATAAATAAATAAATAAATAAATCTATCTATCTATCTATCTTTAAAAAGTGCCTGTAGATTTTCAGTGCTGTGAGGGAAAAATCAGTCTGTAACAGGAAAATGAAAAAACAATATCTAGAAACAGCAGAATGAAAACATGGGGGTAGAATCTTCACTGTGTTAGGTCCTTGCCTCCAGCAGTTCCTGGCATCTGGCTGCATCGCCACCATTCTTGTAGCTTAGTTGCTCTTAGAGGAAATGAATACCCTTCTCATTCATATCCATTTCTTTTTTCTGAGGTATGGAGTGATTTCTGTCAATTGCAACCAAAAAGATTCTATTCCCAGACACTTACTGGTTACTTCTGTAAATATTTGCTGAATGATGAATGGGTAGTTTTCCAGCATCCTGCTGCAGAGTATATTAAGGCTGGAAGGTGTTGGAATAGTCCTCAGTCCTGAGTGGATCCACTGGTACACTGTTCCAACAGAAAGTACTCTCATTTTGAGTTCTCTTCTCTTCAAAGCGCTCCTTAAAGGGTCTTTATCATCTCCCTTGGGAATTTAACCAAGGCAATGATGGGAATATGAACCACTGTGATGTTTTGAATTTTCTCTTCTTCCTGTTCATGAGATACTATTTGTCTCAAATTGAAATAATTAAGGTATAGTGCTTATTTCCTATTGATTCATTCACTATCCACTCATTCAACAAATCTTTTTGAGTTTCTATTTAGGGTCAGGTACTGTTGTGGCTCTGGATTCACAGAGCAGACCAAGGGTCCCAATTTTCTAGTGAAGGACTATCGAAAAAAGCACGTTAGCGGTTAACCAATGGTTTCAGGCAGCTTCAGACAGTGATAATTGCTATGACTAAAAGAATCAGAATATGGAATTATGCATCTTGGGGTGTGGGTGGGCTATTATACTTGCAAATGAGATAATCAAGGGGGGTCTTCTCCGAGGAAGTGGTATTTAAACAGGGGCCTGTGGTATACAGAAGGTGAGTCATGTAAAGATGTGTTAGAAGAGCAGTCCTGCAACATAGCCTGAGGAATTCAACTAAATGGTCCCTGGGGTTCTTTCTAGATAGAAACACCTAGAATTTTACCCTTCCAACCCAGGTCTTATTTTACAATACTTATTATGTTTCCTCTTGAAACCTTTATCAGTATCTGTAAATTTCAGTTGTGAAGCCCAGAATTAGTCTGGAAGCTCCAGGGATGTTCTTGCAATAATTATTACTGATAAACCTCTTCCAGCAGCATAGCCATCTATGGTATCAGCATGAGTGACCATCAAAAGATGAACAACAAAGGAAAATGTGGTATTACACACAATCGAATACTGTCCAGCCATTAAAAAGCATGTTTGAGGAGACAGATATGTTTGGAGACATCACATGATATCCTAGAAATAAGTACAATTTTTACACGTTAGATTTTTTTTTAAATAAAATTTTTAAAGAAGAGAATCTTATCATTTGCAAAAACATGGATGAATGTGAAGGACACTATATTAATTGAAATAAACCAGTCACAGAAAAACAAATATCACATGCTCTCACACATACACAGAAACTAAATGCTCTCCCATAAATGTGTAAACTAAGATGTTTAAAAATCAGAAACAAAAAAGAAACACTTAAGTATATCAGTTTTTTGGCAAATATAGTGTTTTGTCAAATAAATTGCTAAGAAATATATACCATTATAGTATTATTGATCTGTGACTATTTTAAAATTTACTGTACATGAATGAAATTAAACATCTTTTCATTTGATTACTGTTTTTTGCCCTTGTCTATCTTCCTTTTGAACTATATAGTCTTTTTACTTTTTATTTGCTGAATTCTTTATTTAATTTTTATTCCTCTTTATTTATTTAAGCCTTTGACTATAACATCAGTTAAAAATATGCTATCCCAAAAATAATAAATAAAATTAAGTTAAAAAAATAAAAGCACTTATTTGTGCCATAAAAACAAAGTTGATCTCATTGAAGTAAAATGTAGACTGGTGATTAGGACAGGGTGGGGTGACTTGTGGGGAGGGAGGGTTTCAGATGCTAGTTAAAGGATACACACATATAATTACAGTTATACAGAAGGAATAACTCCAAGAGATCTATGGTACAGAATGGTGACTATAGTTAGTGACAATATATCCTTTGAAAATGCTGAGAGTAGATATTAAGTGTTCTCACCACAAAATGATGACTAAGTATGGTAATTATTTGTTAATTAACTACATTCAGCCATTCCACTATCAAAACATTAGGTAGTACATGAGAAACATATAGAAGTGTATTTCATTTAAAAATTAATAAATGTGACTTTCAAAAAGGACTCATAACTCCAGCAGCTTGAACCCCTAGCATTGTATTTAGTGAGAGCTGCTATCCAGGAAGGGCAGCCCTAAGATGCTGGACACAGAAATTCTGATCTTCCAAGGCAAATGATGCACCAGATAACTATCCCAGAATCATGGATCATTTTCTACTTAAGGCTTAATTGCTCCATCTGTAACTTTGGAGTAGTCACAATGGACAGGTATCATCCTCAGAATTTAAACCCCCAGGAGAGACTCTACAGGACAAATCTCTCCAAAAGAAGTCTACCAGCTGGCTGGCATCTTTTGTATCTAGAAATGACTAGTTTTAGTTACAATTAGAGTAGGTGGGCCGTCATTTGGGCAGTGTGAACCTCGGTTCTGAGGATTTACTTCTGCTTCTGCCAGTCAGCCCGAGGCCATTTCAAATTAAATTCTCGGCCGGCGCTGCAGCTCACTTGGCTAATCCTCCGCCTGTGGCGCCGGCACCCCTGGTTCTAGTCCTGGTTGGGGTGCCGGATTCTGTCCCAGTTGCTCCTCTTCCAGTCTAGCTCTCTGCTGTGGCCTGGGAGTGCAGTGGAGGATGGTCCAGGTCCTTGGGCCCTGCACCCCATGGGAGAGCAGGAGAAGCACCTGGCTCCTGGCTTCGGATCAGCGCAGCACGCCGGCTGCAGGGCGCTGGCCGTAGCAGCCACTTGGGGGGGGGGGGGGTGAACCAACTGAAAAAGGAAGACCTTTTTCTCTGTCTCTCTCTTTCACTGTCCACTCTGCCTGTCAAAAAAAATTAAATTCTCACATTGAGGATATTTGGACCTCACAAACTGCATGAACACAGACTGTCTATATGAACGCCAGCTTGCAGCTATAATCCCCAGCTGAATTTCCACTTATGCCAACACTGAGCCATCCATGCCAGTTCTTTTTCCCCCGCTGTGTGGTGAGTTTATTTTTTGCTTTCTCTGAGGTTTAGGGTGTTTTAGTGTTTTGTTAAGGTGTTTTGGTGCCTTAACTTTCTGTAGAGTTCTCCTGTTAAATTTCTCATCCTGGGTACCTTTCTCTGAAGGGAGGAGAGAACTTCCACTTGGACTATGACCCTGTCAGAATAAGATCGAAGTCGGCGAACCCTTAGGGCTTCCATAGCCTCGGCAACTCATAACTAGAGCCTAGGGAGATTACTGACGCCATAAACAAGAGTGCCAAATTGTTAAGTCAACAACAGGAGTCACTGTGTACTTACATCCCATGTGGGATCTGTCCTTAATGGGTTGTCCAATGTGAAGTAATGCTATAACTAGTACTGAAACAGTATTTTTACACTTTGTGTTTCTGTGTGGGTGCAAACTGATGAAATCTTTATTTAGTATATACTGAATCCATCTTCTGTATATAAAGATAATTGAAAATGAAAAAAAAAACTGGTGTTAAATTGGAAATTGCATAGAAAATTAATCAATTTTTAAAAAAATATCATGTAGGATCTCTGTCTTTAATGTGCTATACATTGTGATTTAATGCTATAACTAGTACTCCAACAGTATTTTCCACTTTGTGTTGCTATGTGGGTGCAAACTGTTGAAATCTTTACTTAATATATACTAAACTAATCTTCTGTATATAAAGAGAATTGAAAATGAATCTTGATGTGAATGGAAGGGGAGAGGGAGCGAGAAAGGGGAGGGTTACGGGTGGGAAGGAAGTTATGGGAGGGGGAAGCCATTGTAATCCATAAGCTGTACTTTGGAAATTTATATTCATTAAATAAAAGCTTTAAAAAAAATTCTCATCCTGGTCATGTTTTCTAGTTAGTAGATAAAATAATGGCACAACTTTTCATTCATAGCCTCTTAGTTTGGGAAATATGTGGTAAGTATTTGGGAAGCACAGCACTCTGGGGCTGGAATGCAACATGGGCATGCCACAGGAGGAGAGAAAACTCATTGAAAGGGGAAAGGGAGATGAACAAAAAGCCCAATTCTGCATCTGCTGTCAATCAAAAAAGAGTAAGGGTAACATATCTGACTGATGTATCTGCCAATTCTTATTGACTACAGGGCCATTTGGAGTTTTAGTGTCTGTGGAAGAGCTAGGACAATAACAAGACCTCGTACTTTAAGGTAGCACATGAAAGGCTCTAAGAGCTTGCAAAGTATAACCAAGGTTCAATGTGTGTGGTTTCTTGTGTTCCCGCTAAAGGAGGCAGAGAGGGCTCTGGGGCTCAGGAGTTGTTACCCACATTTCTTTATTTGTTGTCTCCTCAATTCCATTCAAGGCAGGAACTTCAGTTTCTTCTTTCATCACTGTCTCTCAGTGCCTATAGTAACAGACCTGCTTCCCAGGAGGGGCCTAAGAGATGTGCAATGGTGAATGAATGGACAGCAGGTCCTGTGGGTAGAGGATATGGTGCCTTGGGCCTGAGTTTGCAGTGCCAAGGAGGTCCCGTTACCAGGCCCAGAGTCAACAGTGCAAGGCTCTAGAGATACTACAAGTGAGAGCCAAGGCTGAGGTGATGCCAAGTGGGTCAGGAAGGAGGGGAGCTGCTGTGTGGAGCACTGGAACAGGTGGAGGGGAGGATCTCATAGCCTTGCTTCAAGCTGGAGAAGGGCTTTGCCTCCCTCCTCCTGTGGGGAGTGTGTGTGGAGAGCAGGGAGAAGAGCCAATGTGGACTGAGAAGGGGGCTGCGGGAAGCCCTAACATACGTGTTTAAAAGGCTATCATTAAGATTCTTAAGCCATAAAGAATACTTTACGACACTTCTCAACTAAAAAGCAACTCACAGGCAGAAACAAAGTAGTAGAGATTATCCATGTCTGTAGGCTGGGCTTCAGATAGGCCCTTGTCTCTCCCACGTCAAAGGCATCTGTTCATCTGCATCGCTCCTCCTCACCAACAAACTTCTTTCTCCAACTCACTGCAATCCGGTTTGAGCCCCTACTTCTTCAACACCCCCCCCCCAAACTTTTTAATTATGGCAGTTGGTGACTTCTCACTCATCTCCTATTTGGATTCCCTGTAGCATTTGGCATCATTGATAACTTTCTTTTTTCTAATACTGTCTCTGACTTGGTTTCAGGGACACTGCCTTCTGGCTTCTTCTTAGTTTAACTTGCTGCCTTCTACTTATCTTGTCCTTTATTTGTTGGTATTCTCCAGGTCTGCTCAGTTGGACCTCTCTCTTCTCACATAATACCATTTCCTTGCAGTTTCTCAGTGCTGAGAACAGCACCTTTAAACTGATGACTCCTAAGTGAATCTCCCGTCTAGATTTCTGTGCACAGGGCCAGACCATATATGTAGTTGGAAATAAGCAAGAGTATCAACCGCACCTGGATTACTATAAAAGCCTGAATGATCTCTTTCTGTCTGGTCTCTCCTCCTTCTACTCAGCTTCCAGCTACTGTTATTTCTCAGACTGGTTCTGAACCTGGCTACAGTTCTCTCTGGCTTATAGAGTCAGTGTCACACAGTGAAGCTTACCATGTCATAATGGAATGAGCCCCTTTTCTACCTGAGGCCCTGCTCATCTCATATAACCCTTCTATGCTGTTTGCTTTGAATGCATCATTTTTGATCAGTGCTTTGGGTCTTTACACAAGCAATTTCTTCTTCCTAGAATTCTCCCATCCTGCTGGTACCTGCTCAGGAAACTCTTATTCAAGACCTAATTAGTAAGTTACCCCCGTGATGAAGCCTTCTAGATGTGAAGTCAGTGTTAGTCATTACTTGAGAGGGCGCCACACATACCTCTGTTACCACACTTATCATGTGATGTTCTAATGTCCATTATCTCTCTCATTAGATTGTGAATTCCTATGGAAAGGTACTATGTATCAATCATCTTTTGTAAGATCTGAAAAGCATAGTACTTAGTATACATTAGCAACTCAAATATTGAAAGTAAATTATGGGCCTGACTGAAACACTTTCTTATTAACCATGAACTCTTTTTTTTTTTTTAAGATTTATTTGAAAGGAAGTTACACACACACAGAGAGAGAAAGATCTCTGAGCCACTGGTTCACTCTCCAAATGGTCACAACACCTAGGGTTGGGCCAGGCTGAAGCCAGTAGCCAATAACTCTAACCAGGTCTCCCATGTGGGTGAAAGGGACCCAAGCACTTGGGTCATCCTCTGCTGCTTTCCCAGGTGCATTAGCATGGAGCTGGATGGGAAGTGGAGCAGATGCAACCCTTGAGCCAGTACTATGATATGGGATGGCAGCATCACAAGCAGCAGCTTAACCCACTGAGAGCACTGCCGCTCCATGACTCCATTTATTTATTTATTTATTTATTTAAAGATTTTGTTTATTTATTTGAAAGGCAGAGTTACAGGTGGAGAGGGAGAAAGAGAGAGAGAGAAATCTTCTATTTGTTGGTTCACTTTCCAAATGGCCACAACAGACATGATTGGACCAGGCCGAAGCCAGGAGCCAGGAGCTTCATCTGGGTTTCTCATCTGCTACCTTCCCAGGAGCATTAGCAGAGAGCTGGACTGGAAGTTGAACAGCATACAGATACTCAAACCTGTGCCCATGGGATGTGTTGTCACAGGCGGTGGCTTAACCCACTACCACACAATGCCAGCCCCAGCATGACTCCCTTTTAAAATCAATTTCTAACTTATTTTTCATTCCTGGTTGGTTCTTGTGTAAAATCTACAAGTGAAAAGATCAAAAACCTTAAGGAAGTAAATTTTTAGCCATAGAAACACTCTAATTAAGAGCCTCCCCTGGGGATGGCGCCCTGGTGCACAAGGTTAATCCTCCGCCTGCAGCACCGGCATCCCATATGGGTGCTGGTTCTAGTCTTGGTTGCTCCTCTTCCAGTCCAGCTCTCTGCTGTGGCCTGGGGTAGCAGTAGAGGATGGCCCAAGTGCTTGGGCCCCTGTACCCGCATGGGAGACCAGGAGGAAGCACCTGGCTCCTGGCTTTGGATTGGCGCAGCTCTGGCCGTTGTGGCCATCTGGAAAGTGAACCAACGGAAGGAAGACCTTTCTCTCTGTCTCTCTCTCTCTGTTTGTAACTCTACCTGTCAAATAAATACAATCTTTAAAAAAAAAAGGGCTTCCCAAATATAACTTCAGATTTAGCAGGTATTTCATTTTAAATGAATTAATAATTTATATAATTGAGAGCTATGTGCTATTTTACATAATCATGTCATTTAATCCACACAGCAACCCATGAAATAGGTGCTTGATGTTATAGATGAAAGAACTAGGGGCTAGAGAAGCAAATTACTTGCCATGTGGATGGGAACTGAGCTAGCATTGAATACAGAGCTCAAGCTTATAGCCAGTAAAAACTGCTATTTATATAAAATTCATTCTGGTCTCCTGGAAACCATCTCTGCTTTCCTGTACTCCCAGAGCTCAGACCAGAGACCTGTGCTAGTGCCCTGTGCAGACCTCTGTGCAGACTTCTGACACTGTACTGTTAGGATGTTAACTGCCCAGTTAGGACACCAGTTTCTCAAAGGCGGGAAATAGTTACATTCACTGTTGTGGTCACAGCACCCAACACACAGCCCGTTGCTTACTAGGTTCTCAGAGAACATTTATTGAAGTAAAACGCAGAGAAATACAGGGCTCACCCTTTGTCTTTGGTGGCAGCAAGGTGTGTCCCTTCGGCTCTCCAAGGGGTTCTCACTGCTAAAGAAGATGCTCTCTTTGTTTCACAAAGAAACCTCACAACTCACTTAAAAATTATTAATACGCCAAAGATAACCGATGGCTTTTAGTTAGAGTCCATCTTCTGCATATTCTCACTAGCCATAAAGATTTTGTTGATTTACTTTTGTTTTGTATAATGAACAGAAATTGTTTTAAATATATGTGTATGTACGTGTAGAAGATTTCAATACTGAATGCAATTCCTAACTGTGTGACTATCCTTCATACCCTCAGAGATCATATGATTGCATTGAGAATCCCTGGACCTCCCGGTTTTGCTTTGGCCAACTCCCTTCCTCAGGCAGAATCCAGACTCTTGAACCTATCGTGGCTGGACTGTATTACAGGGAGCCAGACTCCAATATGAGGAACTCCTGCCCTTGACGTTTCTAAGTACCCCATACACACACACACAACACATAAACATACACACATACAAACACACACATATACACACAACACACATACACACAAGATACACACATATACAAACACACATGTGTATACCACATACATGCATATACACACAACACACACATATACAAATACAGACAACACATACACATAGAACACACACATACACACACCACACACATAAACACATGCAAACACATACACATACACACAACACACACATAAATACACAACACGTAAACATACCACACACGTGTACACAGAACACATACAACATACAAACACACATGTACACATACATACAATATGCATACACATACCAATACACACAACACACATATACACACATAAGCACACTACACACAAAAACACAACATACATACACATACAACACATGCACACATACCACATACACACACACAACACACACATACAACACACAGCACATACACATATCACACACATACACACATACACACAACACACAGCACATACACATATCACACACACATACACACATACACAACACACACACATCACAGATACACACAAAACACACAGCACATACACATATCACACACACATACACACATACACACCACAGACACCACATCACAGATACACACAACACACTCATACACACAATATGCAATACACACAACACAACACACTCATACATTCAATACACACAACACACACATACACACAACACACTCATACAACACACACATGCACACAACATACATACACACAACACACATACACACAACACACATACACATACATAACACAAATACCACCAGCTCTCTCCCTACTGCTAAATCCCTCCAATTTGGACTCCAATTGCTAAACACAACTCCAGGGCTGACTGGTACAGCCTGTGTCCTCTGACTTTGCCTTGCTCTCAGGCCTCAGGCCTACTCTGCCTTCCTACCCTTAACTCCCTCCACCTAGGCCTTGTTGGACCTGGTGGGCAAGTATCATACCAGAATCCAGCTCCCCCTGGTGCCGCCCTGCCCTCTCATTCCAGAGACATGACACATTCCAGTAAACCTGAATGTCTAACAGGCTGAGAGAACAGAAGCCTTTGCCTGCAGCATGCATGTATATTTCCTACCTTGGGAAAATCTAGCAAGATGAAGCTTGGTCTTGTTCCATTTGTAGCCAGTTTTATTGCTCAGAAAGTGGAAGAGGGAGGGAATGGCTACTTTGAACTTAACTCCAGCAAGGTTGGTTGATTGATATGAAATCCTGGATGTTGTACTCTTGTTGACAAAGAAGTGAGTATGAGTCAAATCAGAGAGGAAGAGAGGGTAGTGGCCGGAACTCCAACTGTGTATTCAAAAACACTGAAGTTCAATTCCCAATGTGTAGTGAACCTGTGAAAGTTATTGAACCTTTATGAGGTCTCATTTCCTCATCCATATTCCAGGGATAATGACACCTATTTTGCACAGCATAAGGATGAAGTGTGAAGGCATCACTGTGTTGGACATGTAATAAGAAATGTAGTAAAATGCCCATCTAATCGTTCTCTTTACCAGCATATACACGGATTTGATAAATGCTAGTTTAAGAAGTTCAAGTGTTAAATGAAAACATGTTTGCTCCTCTGCCCAGAGATTATAAATGGAAACTTTAATTGCTTATTGAAGCATTCATTTTAATAATCTTCATGTTGAGACAGATACTTTTGTTCTCTTTACAGAGCACAGGAAACCAAGGCCCATAAAGGTTAAGCAACTTGACCAAAGTTACACAATTAAAAAATATCAGAATTCTGTGTTCATTCTTGAGATTGTATCAACTCAATTTGGTAAGAGCATTGCCTCTTGCTTATCTGGTTAGTTGGCAGTTACATGAGGATTTGTAATCTAAAAAGAAAACTAGTTCGTATATGGCCCTTATTTGAAAGCATTTTAAGCATTTGCAATTAACAACATGAAGAGGGGTGGTATTAAAAGAGGTCTTTGGAATTCTGCAGAGCAATTTTCTTGATCTCTTCAACACGTCAATGTCACCAGACAGGAAGAAGCTGGAACAAAATTCTAGATTAAATGCAATGTGTTATCCTCGATTTGATTTGGGTTTGAACAAGTCAACCAAAATGGTCATGTTGGCATCAAGTTGGGGAACATGAACGTGAACTGAGTGGAGATAAAACAATCAAGAAATATTTACTTTTCTGTTAGGTGAGATAATGGTGCTGTGCTGAAGACAAATGAGGCAAAATATTGACAATTGTAGATTCTAGTGAGAGGATACATGGGTATTCTTGGTGTGCTATTTTTTCCTGCTTCTCCGTGTTTTTGTGTCTTCACAATAAAATATAAGTGTTCTTTGATATAAATGGCAAATTTTTTTAAAG
This sequence comes from Lepus europaeus, assembly GCF_033115175.1. Taxonomy (NCBI): domain Eukaryota; kingdom Metazoa; phylum Chordata; class Mammalia; order Lagomorpha; family Leporidae; genus Lepus; species Lepus europaeus. The sequence continues at coordinate 138,258,680 of NC_084831.1, read as the reverse complement.
ACTTTATTTATTTGAGAGGTAGAGCTATAGACAATGAGAAGGAGAGACAGAGAGAAAGGTCTTCCAACCGCTGGTTCACTCCCCAAATGGCTACAACAGCTGGAGCTGGGCCGATCTGAAGCCAGGAGCCAGGAGCTTCTTCCAGTTTTTCCAAGTGGGTATAGGGGCCCAAATGCCTGGGCCATCTTCTACTGCTTTTCCAGACCATAGCAGAGAGCTGGATCGAAAGAGGAGCAGTCGGGGCTAGAACTAGCACCCACAAGGGATGCAAGCACTGTAGGTGGAGGATTAACCTACTCACAGCATCGGCCAAATGGGGGGATTTTAAAGTTTAAAATGCTACATAAGCATGAAATGTCTGTATCTATTTGCCACTTCTAACCTTTCAGTGACAAAGATTCCAAGAACCAGAGATACAATTTATTCTTTGAACTGGACATTTGCCTGGACCTTGTAGTATTCAAAGACTATGTTGTTCAAGTGTCAGGAAGACAAACAACTCTGTGGGTAGTTTATCAAGTTTCCAATTCCAAAACTAGATTAAACCCTGGGAACTTTAAAAAGGTTGCTTGTTTCATCTTGTTCTTTGTTTGAGTCAGTAAATATTCACATGGGTCAACATTCAAAAAGGACAAATAAAGACACCATCTGTAAGCTGTCCCCTCCCCCTGCCACCAATTTCTGCCCTCTAGCTTCTCATTCCCATTCTTGAGGGCCAACAAGTATTACCAATATCTCTTTTTGAGTTTTTAATGCACATATTGTTTATCTATTTTATGCATTTGCAAGGTTGTGGGAGGAGAGATAGTGCCTAACTGCTAGTTTGCTCCCCAAATGCCCACAACACCCAGGACTGGGCCAGGGAAAAGCTGAGAGTGAGGAAAACATTCTGAGTCTCCCATGTGGGTGACAGGGACCTAACTACTTGAGCCATCACCTGCTACCTTCCAGGGTGTGCCCTGGCAGGAAGCTGCACTTGACAATGGATCCTGGACTTGAATTCAAGCACTCCCATATGGGATGTGGGCATCCCAAGCAACATCTTAACTGCTGTGCCAAATACCTGCCCCTACTCTGACTCTTTAAGCATTTTTCTCAATGTGAGGATCCAGGAAGTTATGAGTTCCTTGAATCTGGGGTATGATATCTGAAGTATGACCCCCTTACCACAGGAGATTGAGTTGAAAATCTCAAGAGATTCAGGAATATGAAACAGATCATCTGCCTGTGCAGTTTCCCTATTCTACACTGCAATGGCTGGGCAGTTAAATGTCTTGCCAAATACTCTGCACAGAATCAGAGGCTACATCCTCTGTGGGTGAATATGGGTGTTTCCCCACTGACCAACTCCCAACAATGTCACACAATTGCCTCTTTGTTCTTTTCCAGAGAGCTGGACTGTTGGTGATATGGGGAGCATTATTGCTGTAATCATTGGGTGTTCACTTTGTAACTCTTGTGACTCACACACTGGCTTGTACATGTGTTCTTCATGTTGTGTGTGTGATTCTACATTGAAATTATAAGTTCCTCGAAGACAGGGTCCTATACCCTTTGTAGCTTCATAGCCCCAGATTCAATGATCTCAGTTTGTATATTTCTTAATATTGCTTGGAAAGCCTAGCAATGGCCTTTTCTTCATTCTGAATATCTCCGGATAGTTCCTGCAGGGATATGGAGTCAGCATGACATATTGTTCTTGTGTCTATTAATTATACTATTCACAGAGTAAAGAATTACATGTATGAAACAGGGATGATGGGCCGGTGCCGTGGCTCACTTGGCTAATCGTCTGCCTGCGGCACCAGAATCCCATATGGGTGCTGGGTTCTAGTCCCTGCTGCTCCTCTTCCAGTCCAGCTCTCTGCTGTGGCCCGGGAAGGCAGTGAAGGATGGCACAAGTGTTTGGGCCCTGCACCCGCATGGGAGACCAGAAGGAAGCACCTGGATCCTGGCTTCGGATCGGCGCAGTGAGCCAGCCACAGTGGCCATTTGGGGTGTGAACCAACAGAAGGAAGACCTTTCTGTCTCTCCCTCTCACTGTCTGTAACTCTACCTCTCAAATAAACAAATAAAAAATTTTTAATATATATATATATATATATAAAGAAAAAAAAAAAGAAACAGGGATGATATTCAATAAAGTGCCAAAGTAAGAAGGTTTTGAGTGGGACATGGTTGAAGCAATTGATTGTCCCAATTTTCCCTAGAGAGTATTTAAATTTTTCTCTATTTCAAAATTTTTTTCTAATTTAGTCTTGAAGCTTAAGAATTTCAATTACAGATTTATTAACAGAAACAATGTCCATGCGCTTTCTCTTCTTGGAAATCTTTGCGCTCTGTTGGGTTATACTCTCCTTATCTCTAAGACCTCCCTCAACCTGAGTAAGGCTACATTCAAACAAGATGTTCTCAATAGACTCTTTCTTAAGATGAAGCAAGGCAGTTCTTGTTACACTTAGGTTCTAGGAGTTAAGTGGTTGTTAGACATATTCAGGATGATGGGCAATATTAATGTGTAACACCACTTGGTCCGGGAGCCAGCAGATCCCTAAGAGGCCACCTGTGAGCTCTGAAAGTCAAGCATGAGGGAAAATATGAGTGATCCTGAGCAAAGCACATGAAAATAGAAGTCTGTAGGATCTTCAAGGGTTAAACTGGCAACTGTCTGTAACAATGACCTTGTCTTAAATACTTAATTTTTGTTTGCTTGTTGGCTTTTTAAGCTATGGTATGGATTTTCCTGAACAGAGAATTTCTCTGCAGTTCTGACAGTAAAGGAATTGTGCAGATTGATTGGATTTTAAGTTCCTTGTTGGATTGAAAGAAAATGAGAGTAGCAATATGTCTGACTCACGTCTGTGGACATTCAATAAAAAAAAAGCCAGCAAAATCAAACTTTTGCCTTGAAACAAACAAACAAACAAAAAAACTACTCAAGATTGCTCATTTTTCAAAATTGATTTGAACTGTAAATGTTTCTGATAGGAAAAACATTATGATTAGATTTTCATAGTGAAGAAACTGCTTCAGCCCATTTATGGGTGATTCTTGCATGATATTTAGGAACACACAGCAGGTAAAATAACTGAAAAGTCCAAATTATTACTCTAAGCATCCATCCCAGTAAAGACTGGGCCAGGATGAATGATACAGTCAACGTTTGCTCTCACACTACAAAGAGGTGTCCAGGTGGTGAGAATGAGAGGTTCATTTTAAACATTACTACAGGTGAAGAAAAATCAGGCAGGATATATATAGTCCTCTTTGCAAATTTAAACTGAAATGGTGGCTTTGGATTACTCACATAAAGAAGTATGGTAGGGGCTGGCGCCATGGCTCAACAGGCTAATCCTCCGCCTTGCGGCGCCGGCACACCGGGTTCTAGTCCGGGTAGGGGCACTGATTCTGTCCCAGTTGCCCCTCTTCCAGGCCAGCTCTCTGCTGTGGCCTGGGAAGGCAGGGAAGGATGGCCCAAGTGCTTGGGCCCTGCACCCACATGGGAGACCAGGAGAAGCACCTGGCTCCTGGCTTTGGATCAGCGCGGTGCGCCGGCCGCAGCGGCCATTGGAGGGTGAACCAACGGCAAAAAGGAAGACCTTTCTCTCTGTCTCTCTCTCTCTCTGTCCACCTGTCAAAAAATTAAAAAAAAAAACAGAAGTATGGTAGGGATGCATTTCTCAAGTTAGGTAATTCCATCCTCAGTGCTACACTCTTCTGGATCTGGCTGTATGAATAAAACCAAGAGAAAGTGGAACAGCTATTCAACAAAGCTGCTGTTGGAGTCTCATTAGTGTGCTAAGGCCGTGGTAGGTCCAGGTGATTACCAGAGGCTGTGGGGTGGGGAGAATGGAGGGAGTTTGGATAAAATAAATAGGAGCAGCTCTGTTTGGTTTGTTAGCTGTGACAAATATATCATACTGATGTATGATGTTAATTGCAAGGGGAGCTGGGTGTGGGGTATATGTGAACTCTTTGTACTCCACAATTTTTGTTTTGCAAACTTAAAGCTGTTTTGAAATAAAGTGTTTATTAAAAAGTTTTAAAAAGAGCTATAGCCCACATTTTGAAAAGTTTTTTTTTTTTTTTGGTTTCTTAATAATATAAAATTCTTCCGAAAACTAAATGTTTAAGAGACATTGATACAGCTCATCCTTTTCTACCATACTAGCAAACACCAGGGAGTTATTCTTATTTATTTGAAAGAGTTACAGAGAGAAAGAAAGGGAGAGGGAGAGGGAGAGGGAGAAGGAGAGGGAGAGGGAGAGGGAGAGGGAGAGGGAGAGGGAGAGGGAGAGGGAGAGAGAGTCTTCCATCCACTGGTTCACTTCCCAGATGGCTACAATGGTCAGGACTGAGCCAGGCTGAAGCCAGGAGCTTCTTCCAGTCTCTCAGGTGGGTGGCAAGGGCGTGAGCACTTGGGACATTTTCTGCTGCTTTTCCCAGGCCATTAGCAGGGAGTTGAATTGGAAGTGGTGCAGCTGGGATTCAAACTGGCGCCCATAAGGGATGCCAGTGTTGCAGGTGGTGACTACCTGCTGTGCCACAATATTATTCTTTTTTATAAGCTTTTGGAAACACCCTAGTACTTGAAATAAAGCCACCTTAATGAGATTGAGGAAATATTTCATCTTACTAGCCACATAATATTCATTTTATTTCAAAATCTCCATATAATTATACATGAGGCAGGTCCTCCTACCCTGTCCCAACGCATAGGTATAGGTACCTCAAGTGAAAGAAACACTATTATCTGCAAAATGTCTCCCCTTTGACAATGACCTGAAATGGAATCATAATTCATAAATTATATTTTTGGAGCTCTTGAACTCTAACTGATGTGAAACCAAGAATAATAGTATACAGGAATACTAGACAACCAAGTAAATTTTTCTGGTTTTGATTGCTTGTTTTTAATTTTGTTTTGTTTGTTTGCTTTTGTGCAGGAATTGAGACCAATTTAGGTGCTGTTTCTGATGCAGTCAGCACAGGAGTTAATTCCAACAATTCCAACATATCAGCCCAGCATCTTTTTGTCAGGATCACAGGATTCCACAGGCCATGGAGCACTTGTGCTCATACACATAGTATTTGGTAGCCTAGAGCTTTCTTTCGTCTCCCTCACACATGGGCCAGGACAGATTCTGAAGCATAAATCCTCATAAATGAAACCACACTTCAAAATACAAGCACTTGGAATGAATTTGAGCTAAGATCACCTGCACATCTGATATTTGCAGGGCACAAGGAAGTGGGGTGAGGAGGACAAACCAAGACATAGTTCCTGTACTCAGGGGTTGCAAGCAGTTACTGCATCAGTGGCCTCTGTCATCCATCCGAGTGAAATGACAGACAAAGATAGAATGGTGACCTCCCTTTCTTTCCTTCATTCTTAATAGGCTGAATTCATGGGGGACTGCTTAGAGCCATTTTTGGCCCCTGCCCTGAGCAAAGATTTGAAAGAACTTTCACAGAAAGTGCTTGCCTTAGAAACAGAAGCATGTTGTTGATTATAATGTGGATAAAAAATAACTTCAACAAAATAAAATGAGAGAGATGCTCGCGTTTCATTTCAGTTGTGTCAATTAACTCATTTTGTTCTCAGGAGAAATGAATGAAAAATAGTGGCAAGAATTAGAACACCAGCGCACCTTAGAAAGCAAAATGGAGCCATCTTTTTGGAGATGGAGGAAATCAGGAGAAGGCACCCGTGTCAGTGTCAGAGACTGGCGTGGTGAGGTCGTTCGCTCTCTAAGCATCTTGTCCTCACTGTCTTGCCTGTTGGCTCCTTTCTGAGTAAAGAAGTTTGTTCCATCTCCTGCAAAGTTTTATAGGCATCTGAGAGAAGTCCATGGAAGACAGCTGTCCTGGGGCCCAGAATGGGCAGTTTGTAGTGATTGCTCTCTGGAAGGCACAAGAAGAAAGGACAAGCTACTTAGATTTTAATCTTAAAGGAATTCAGTACAATCACAGGCCACAAAAACTTCTTCAAACTTAGAAAGCAGGTTCAAAATTCACATAAGCGTTCCTTTTTCACTGAACCATCTTATATCCCACGACAGTTAAGCTTCTATAAATCTTGCTGAAGAGGCCAAAAATGAAACTAAAGTATTAGGAGTCACTGCTGATTACATTGCAAATGAAGATATAAAATATCTGGAGTTGTAATATGTACTAAATGAAAAGGAAGACCCAATACTCAAGAGACTCTTCAGGGACACGTGTACAGTCCTTTTCTCTGAAAAAAAAAAATAAAAAGATGTATACTAACTTACAGAAAGGCTACAGTGGGGATAGAAAGTACCTGCATTTCAAAAGGAATCTGTTCTGTGAAATAACTTATTTTAAGGCTTTTTAAAACCTGTACCACCCTGAATTCTTCTTCAGATATGATTTGATTTACAAAATCATTGGGTTAGTATTCAAGCTTTCCAGATGACACAGGGTTTGAAGGATAGTCAATCACTACACAAAATAGCACCTTCCCACTGGGCATCACTGGCTGCCTGTGGGAACCAAAGCCCAAAGTTCCCCGAAACAAGCTCCTTAGTCCAGCTGCATGAGAGTGAGAGACTAACGGACTGCCAATCTAGGATCCAGTTTGGCCTCATCTGTGTAGTGAAGACACTACAGACACAAATGGACTGAGGACCAGAAGAACTTTTTAATCCTAACTTTCTGTTCTTTGTATCACTTCCCACCACTGTGTCAGGAGGGAGGCTCAAGTTAGTGATTAGCATCTGCACCAACATTTACCCAGATCAAGAGCCTGCGGGAGTCATGAAATTCTGGGCTCAAAGCAAAATAAGTGAATCCAGAAAATAATCTCTTTCACTTGTAGGGACAGGTTCTTTCCATTTTCTTAGTTTTCATTAAGAGTTATTGGTAACTTAGAAGGTTTGGTTGAATACTAGAAATCTCTGCTGTGACCAATGGAAGAAGTTAGATAATCATTGGCAGTAATGTTTGCTGGAATGAAGCAGCCACTTGGTATCCATAACGTGTCTGCAGGGAACCCAGCACAGGTGGGTGGCCGCCCCAAGAGCTGCGGCTTGGACATGTCTAGGTTGTATATGCCCAGGACTGTTGGGGTTGGTGTTGCAGCACAGAGGGCCAGTATAGGGTCAGCAGTTTCTCTGGGCTCGTCAGAGGTCGTGGGATGCTTATGCTGAGTGTTCAGCTCTCAGAGGAACAAAACTCTGGTTTTACAGGTGGGAATATGAAGCTTATTCAGCAACAGTAGGATCCAGACCAGATCCCACTGCTGCGGGGTTAGTGTGTGTCACATGACCTCGGAGAATTAGGTCAATGCCGAAGTCTGAGTTCAAGTTGCTCTGTCCTTGCCTCTGTCAATAGCAAGTGAACATAAGAATATCACTGAGGAGTTGGGAGAAGGCTGGTATTTTAGGGAATCTGTGGGGTAAAAGGTGTAGGGCCTCAGTGAGGCTGCTTAAGGGGATTTCCCTTCTCACTTTGGTTGGTACCATCGGGACTGCCTGTAGAGTGACTTCTATCTGGTTTGTGTCCTATCCCTAAGGAAATTCTTCAACAGGTGGATTATTGGCCAGAACCACATGGCATGGAGAGGACCTGGGAAGGAACACGACATGGGTAAGGGTGAGTGAGGCCTGAGGAAAGGACAGGTAAGAGCTGGAATGAAAGGAGGACTGTGGACCAGTTCAAATCCATCAAATGGCAATAGTTGAAAGAGAAAGGGATAGAGAATGGAAATTTGCTCAGAAGTTTAGAAATTATCTGTGGGATTAAACTTTTCATTCTATTACCCTCAGCATCACATGTTTCAAGTAGCAGATACTCTAAAAGAAAGCAAACCTGTTGGAATGTCATCACGGGAAGGTTTGGGAAAAGTCTGGGTTTGGGGTTGAGGAAGACTCATCGTTCTGATTGAAAAAAGCAAGAAAACACATATGTTAATTGGCTAAGGCTTGGTGGAAGGAATGCATCTTTATACATTTTACAACACAGATGATGGTGTCTCAAATCCAACACTGTTAACCTGGTGAGTAGGCCACTTTGTGGCAATGAAGACGACTGGGCCAAAGACCAATAATTCTCAAGCCCTTTTGACTTAGTGGCAGTCACTGTGAGAACATGTATGATCTAAAAATAGGAAGGATTAAGGAAAGAACCCCCCAATTTCTAAAAAAAAAGTAAAAAATCTTCCATATCAATAATCTACCCTTAAAGAGGAAAACTGAGAATATTTTGGTTAGACTTCCAACTTTAGAGAAAATGTCCTGACCACATTCTATTTCTCCTGACATCCAGGCTATGGAGATGACCCTCATCCAAAACGTGCATGAGCCCAAGAATTTCTATATTTGTTTAAATTGTGTAATTTCTAAAAACTGGCAAATTGGTAACTTTGATGAGATATCTAAGGATCTACACTTATTTAATGGTGTCTACTTCCAGGATTATTTTTGCATTGCTACCAAAAATGCACCATTCCAACCAGTGTATTTTATTCAGTTGCCTCTGGAAGACTCAGTGAAACTGAAAAAAAAAAAAGGACAGAAAGTAAAACCTCTTCTATTATCCATCTTGGGCAAACAGGCAAATGGTATTTTCAGGATGGAATAATTTAAGTTCTGCCTATTCTACAATTCAACAAATGTAGAATATTTCTCCATCATTTTTCTCTCTTTTTGCTCCCTAAATCTCTTCCTTTTTCTCTTCATTCCTTCCACTCAACATTATCATAATTTCTTCAAAGGCTATAATTGAAGTCACTTTTTTTTTTGACAGGCAGAGTGGATAGTGAGAGAGACAGAGAGAAAGGTCTTCCTTTGCTGTTGGTTCACCCTCCAATGGCCGCTGCGGCCAGCACACCGCGCTGATCCAAAGCCAGGAGCCAGGTGCTTCTCCTGGTCTCCCATGTGGGTGCAGGGCCCAGGGACTTGGGCCATCCTCCACTGCCTTCCAGGGCGATAGCAGAGAGCTGGCCTGGAAGAGGGGCAACCGGGATAGAATCTGGCGCCCCAAAGTCACTTTAAATACCTATTATTTCAGTGAGGACAGTTCCATCTGCCTATATATGCAGTGAGATCTTAAAACTACCAGAACAGATCTTACAAGTTATAAACAGAACCAATTCCTTACTTTACAGTCATCAAAGATAACTCTCAAACAGAAGTGGTACATTTTACTTCAATGTAATGAAAAAGAACCAAAAACAAATCTGATGATACTTCTGGTTGGTGTTGACATGATTATAACATGTGTTTGACCCTTAGTCTTCAATGGATAAGAGCTATTTGTTTAAGATAAAACCAACTAATGATTCTGGGATTGGAACTTTATTTAAGGTACTTAACTTGCAAGATAAATTGAATGAGGCAACAAATTTCAAAGGCCTTATTCACCAAGCTGCTTCACTTTCAATCCAGCTCCCTGCTAATGTGCCTGTGAAGCAATAGAAGATGGCCCAAATACTTGGGCCCTTGCCATCCATGAATGAGACCAAGATGGAGTTCTGGGCTGCTGGCTTTAGCTTGGCCCAGCCCTAGCTGTTGTAGCCATTTATGGGAGTGAACCAGTGGGTGGAAGATTCTCTCTCTCTCTCTTCTCCCCTTTCAAATATAAATAAATTTTTTTTTCAAAAGACTCTCATAGGAGAGTAAACTTTTGTTCAGAAATCCCTAATTTGAGATAGTTGTCTTCCATTTAAATAAAGAATATTTATTACAATTCATTCTTTATCATGATTTGATAGAAGAGCTCTTTGAAAGTATAGAGACAGGATAGGCAAATGTTATCAGTTCTGGGGCTGGATTGTCCAAATACCCATTTCCTCCATGACCTTGTCCACCTGGGGCAAGTACCTGGTACACGGCTTCAATGCATCTGAGTTTGTATATTGGTCTGGAACAAATGGCCTTAATGTCATAAAAGGAATCAGAACTTCTACCACTGTGACACAAGGTTCCAAAAGGACTCATTTATTTTCCCACATTATTGCTGTCTGTAATATGGGGGGAAATTAAATTTAATAACATATAATATTTTTGGTTGGTCATATGTCAGGATAACAAGTTGACTTACACTGATGGCTTATTCAGGGTGAGACAATGTTTTGAGGATTTTTTAAAAAAATTATTTATTTGAAAGTCAGAGTTGTAGAGAGAAGGAAAGAGAGAGAGAGAGAAAGAGAGGGAAGGAGACACAAAGAGATCGTCCATCCACTGGTTCACTCCCTAAATAGCTGCAATGACCAAAGTCAGGAACCAGGAGCTTCTTCTGGGTCTCCCACATGGGTGGCAGGGGCCCAGGGACTTGCGCCTTCCGCTGACACTTTCCCAAGACATTAGCAGGGAGCTAGTTTGGAAGTGGAACAGCCAGGTTTCGAACAACAGGTGGTGGCTTAACCTGCTGCATCACAGTGCCAGTCCCTGTTTTGAGTCTTTATTTATTTATTTATTTATTTTATTTAATTTTATTTTTTTGACAGGCAGAGTGGACAGTGAGAGAGAGAGACAGAGAGAAAGGTCTTCCTTTTTGCCGTTGGTTCACCCTCCAATGGCCGCCGTGGCCAGCACGCTGCGGCTGGCGCACCGTGCTGATCTGATGGCAGGAGCCAGGTGCTTCTCCTGGTCTCCCATGGGGTGCAGGGCCCAAGCACTTGGACCATCCTCCACTGCACTCCCAGGCCACAGCAGAGAGCTGGCCTGGAAGAGGGGCAACTGGGACAGAATCAGTGCCCCTACCCGGACTAGAACCCGGTGTGCCGGCGCCGCAAGGCGGAGGATTAGCCTGTTGAGCCACGGCGCTGGCCCCTGTTTTGAGTTTTTAAAAAATGTAAAAACATAAGAGGAGTGGGAGTATGAGTGGGAGGTGGGCACGGTGGGAAAAATCACTATGTTCCTAAAGTTGTAGTTATGAAGTGAATGAAATTTATTAACTACAAAGCTGTATAATTCTGCATACATTCCTAAAGATGTACTTCTAAGGGTACAGCTTATAAACCTGTCATGGGACCCCCAAATCCCCTTGAGCTGTGTGTTAAAAATACTTAAGGTGTTAAAGTGATCATAGGATTAAGTGTCTGGTAGTAATAATAGATAGAATTGAAAAAAAGTGAATGTTCCAACATGGGAAGCAGTCCACACAGCAGACTCAGAGAATGACAATTGCTTTAAATAGCACTCTGACCTCCGAATCAGCCTTTAAGGCATTCTTGTCAGGCTGAAAAGCCCAGAAGAGCATTTCAGGAATGGAAAGCCAAGACACTGCGGCAAAAAATGTCCTACATGAAGGACCTCGGTGGGTGAGACCCCAGTGGAAAGAAGTGATCATCAATGAAGCAGGTACTTTTCTCTGAAGAGAGGAGAGAACTTCCACTCTGCTTATGGCCTCGTCTAAATATTTATGGAGTTTGTGGATTCAGTAGGCTTCCATAGCCTAGGCAGCTCATGTCAAGAGCCTCGGGTGATCACTGAGGTCATACATAAGAGTGTTAATTGTTAAATTAACAACAGGAGTCACTGTGCACTTGCTACCCATGCAGGACCTCTGTCCTCAAAGAGTTGTATTATAATTATGTCTCAGTGCTGGCAAAAGATGTATCATTCTTGGGTGCTTCTTTAAAGTTAATTAAGCTTCTTAAAAAAAAGTGAAATTAACTTCAGGATGCAATGACTTTGAACAGTCCTTGTCTTGATTGTTGAAGAACAGTTTTCATTGTTGTTTGGGTGTTTTTTCATGAAAATTGTTGAACCCTTTACTTAGAGTTGGCCTTCTGTGTATAAAGTTAATCAAAAATGGATCCTTAGTGGAGAATGGGACTGGGAATGGGAGAGGGAGGAAGAGGAGGGATTAGAGAATGGGTGGGAGGGTGGGTATGGTGGAAAGAATCACAATATTCCTAAGTTGTAGTTATGAAATGCATGCAGTTTGTATTCCTTAAATAAAAGGTTTCTCTGGTGGGAAAAAAATCCTCTGTATGATGGTTTAATACAGAAAAAGAAAACTTTGACAAACAAAATCAGAATTCTGACTGGTTGTTTTTTTATTTATGCTTGTATTGATAAGAAATTAGCAAGTGACAACAAAATAAATAGTTAGAGGAATTTCAGTTGCTAAAAATTAGCAGAAGATATCCTGGATTTAGGACACATTATGTGTGATCGTCTGTATCTTGTGAACCAGGTATGTCATCGACATGGATAATTTGTATTTAGTTCTGCTCGAGTTATCAAGGAAATCTATCCTATTCCTTATTCAGTTCTTATGAACAGAATAGCTTCCATAATAATTTCAAAAGTTGTTCAAGAAAAAATGGTGAAAGTGTGTTTTTTTGGTCTTAACCAGAAAGTGAAACCAGTCAATAAGCCCATTTCCCAAGCATTCTCTAAAAACCCACTTACTGTGTTTCCCATATCCTATCCTGTGTCCCCAAACAAATATAGCAAGAATTAAAGTCACTGCCTGGTTTAAGTCTTCTGGCTTACCTATGACTCACAAAATTCTTAAAGGATAGTTTGAGGCCATCTGGGATTCTCAGAGGTCTTGATTGTATCTGAGGAAGAAAGTCTCAGTTAGAACATTGCCCATAACTGCCTTCTGATTTAAATTAATAATGCACTGTAACTTTAGTGAACTTGAGTTGTATTTGATGTCAAAGTCATTCATGTGGGGCCAGCATTTTGGCACAGCAGGTTAAGCTGCCAACTGCAACAACGGCATCCCATGTTGGTGCCAGTTCAAATCCTGGTTGCTGCACTTCAGATCCAGCTCCCTGCTAATGTGCCTAGGGAAAGCATCAGAGGATGGCCCAAGTGCTTGGGCCCCTGCTACCCACATGAGAGACCCAAATGGAGTTACAGACTCCTGGCTTCAGTCTGACCCAGCCCTGGCTGTTGGGGCCATTTGAGAAGTGAACCAGTGGATGGAGTCAGTGTCTGTCTCTGCCTCTGCCTCTCTCTCTGTCTCTCTCTCTCTCCTCTCCCTCCCTCTCTCTCTCTGTCTCTTCCTCTCTCTGTGATTGTCTTTCAAATAAATAAATATTTTTTAAAAATTATTCATGCATCTTTGTGATATGAATGAACCATAGGACACCACCCTTCTCTGAAGTTAGAGTGTCTTTGTTCTTCCCTGGTTATCAGATTTTTAAGTTAGATACCTTAAGATTAGTAAGACTTCAAAACCTGTTTATTTATTTAGACCACCCCACATGTTAATTATTACTTCATAACAGAGCCTACTGCCTCCCGGACTGCTGCTTGGTCATTGTCTATCTTATGTTCTATCAAATTACTGAAGGAATGAGTGTGCTTTGAACCACACTTGCAAATTTTAAGTGCCCCCTTTTGGCCCCTTAGGCCAAAAATCAGTGTACAACATATATAATTTCTGGCTCAGAAACATCTCTTTCTTGATCTTTTTCAAACTATTTACTTGCTCGAGATGTTGGTTTTCTTTTGGAAAACTCATTTTCGCTAAGAAGTATTTTTGTCATTAATTCTCAGAAATATTGTAGCTTTGGCAATGGCATGATAATCACAAAGATGTGGGTACAGGTGTTCAGCTGCTCTACTCACTGCGTGACTTGTATCAGCTGACTTGATTTAAATTTATGGCACAATAAAACTGCAGTTTACCAACGTGTCAAGTACTTTCAGAAATGCTTGAAAAATAGCAAACAAACAAACAAACAAACAAAACATTAAGTGTTAATGCTACACAAATGCTGAGCACCTACTCCATTTGTTCAGATTGTTTTCATTACCTGAAAGAAAGATGGGGGAGGAGGAGGAGGAAGGGGGTGATCTGGCAACAAGGAGCATCTGGAGATAGTGGGGGGCAGCAAAGGTTTTAGTGAAAACCTGAGAGGAGGTTTCCAGACACATAAAAGGGGGTTGAGAATGTACCAGAAGCAGACTTTGCCTTTCTAATATCATCTTGGTTCCTCTCTGCAGGAAGCTATCTCCTTCTGAACATCATGATCCCCATTCTAAAGGCCCTAAATGCAGCTAAATGCACAAAGTGGACTGTGGAGGCTGCAGCAGAGCAAAGCTGCCAGTCAATGCCTGTGTTTCTGAGAAAAAGTGCATCATGGCAAACTTCCATTCTTTCTTGAAAACCCTGCATATTCTTCTTCTTCCAGGAAGACCTACCTGATTTTTACTTTCCTTGCCTCATTTACCCCCTACCATACCGATTTCTATTTATATTTATTGTCATTATTTGTCAATCAATTTGTTCTGCAAGGCAGGGATTATGTGTGGTTTTTTAATTTTCTTTGCATTTAACCTATTACCTGAGTACTTGGTCCACAGCAGCAATCAATAGGTATTTGTTGACATGAACTGAGTATATTAATGGAGTTTTGGAGTCAATTTTCATATGTTAGAGAGTGCCTACCTACAATCTGCCCAATTTATAGTCCTTTAAAAAATTTATTTGAGAGAAAATCACCTCGGGGGGCGGAGCCAAGATGGCGGATAGTGAGGATGTGCACGGATAGTCTGGGAAAATAAAATTTCATGAAAGTGGAATTACTGTAGCTTCAGGAAAAGACTCAAGAAAAAAACTGCAGAGGAAACGCTTCCAGATCTAGTGGATGTGACACAGAGGACCTACAGGGAGCCCACCGCGTAGAAGCCCAGCCGCAGGAGCCGAGCCGCAGAATCTCGCCAGCGCGGGAACGAACGGGAAGTAAGACAAAAACGTCAGAAACCCGAGACATTGGTGGGGAAAGGCAGAGGCCTCTCTCCCCACTCACCTAACAAAACAAAGAGCAGGTGCCATTTTACATATGTAAAGTGCCAACCAGTACACAAACTCAGTAACTTTGGGACTATGGCGAAACTTGAGAACACATTGAGGGCTGCATAAACTCTTTGTGTGGTCCCAGGGGTAGATCAAACGAATACTCACAGAGGCCAGATTTCAACTACCCTGAATTCCACTCAGCTGTGCAGAATTACCTCCCAACTGAGTCAAAAAAAAAAAGAGAGAGAGAGAGAGAGAAAGAGAGATCCAGCAGGGAGCAAGGGAGAGAACAATCTGGGTGAGTCAATTTTTGCACAGCCTTAAACCTGAAGAATCAAGCAGAGCTCTCTGGCCACACGCATCACAGCCTCTAAGGATCCATCAAAGCAGACAGCCCACTTAGAGGCATAGTATAACAAGAAAAAAAAAACCACAGCAAAAAAAAAAAAAAAAACCACCATAAATTATCTCCAAAATGCCAAACAACAAACGTAGAAACCAAGGTAACAAGAGCAAGGAAGACACTATGATGCCCCCAAATGAACAAGACACCCCAATGCAAGATTATGAAGATGAAGAGATAGAGGAAATGCAAGAAGTGGATCTCAAAAAATTGATAAGAACATTAAGAAGTTCTCAAAAACAAATTCTTGAACTACAGAAATCCTTAATGGACAAGATAGAAAATCTCTCATGAAAATGAAGTATTAAGGAGGAATCAAAATGAAATGAAACAACTAGTAGAACATGAAACTGTGATAGTGACAAGAAACCATAATGAAATGAAGAACTCAATTGATCAAATGACAAACACATTAGAGAGCCTTAAAAACAGAATGGGCGAAGCAGAAGAGAGAATATCGGAATTAGAAGACAGAGAACAGGAAAGGAAACAGTCAAATCAAAGAAAAGAAGAAGAAATCAGAAATCTAAAAAATACTGTCTGTAATCTACAGGATAATATTAAAAAACCCAACATTCGGGTTCTAGGAGTTCCTGAAGGCATGGAGAGGGAGAAAGGATTAGAAGGCCTTTTTAGTGAGATACTAGCAGAAAATTTCCCAGGTTTGGAGAAGGACAGAGATATCCTAGTACAGGAAGCTCATAGAACCCCTAATAATCATGACCAAAAGAGATCCTCACCATGACACGTCATAATCAAACTCATCACAGTGAAACACAAAGAAAAGATCCTAAAATGTGCAAGAGAGAAACGTCAGATTACTCTCAGAGGATCTCCAATTAGACTCACAGCTGACTTCTCATCAGAAACCTACAAGCCAGGAGAGAATGGCAAGATATAGCCCAGGTACTAAGAGAGAAAAACTGCCAGCCCAGAATATTATATCCTGAAAAGCTCTCATTTGTGAATGAAGGTGAAATAAAGACCTTTCACAGCAAACAGAAATTGAAAGAATTTGTTGCCACTCGTCCAGCCCTGCAAAAGATGCTTAAAGATGTGTTACATACAGAAACACAGAAACACGGTCACCAATATGAAAGAAGGTAAAGGAAGAAAACTTCACAGCAAAAGATCACAGGAATCTCAAACCATATATTAGAAAATATCTTTGGCAAATGACAGGGCAAAGTTACTCCTTCTCAATAGTCACATTGAATGTTAATGGCCTGAACTGTCCAGTTAAAAGACACCGATTGGCTGATTGGGTTAAGGAACAAAACCCATCTTTTTGCTGCTTACAAGAAACTCATCTTTCCAACAATGATGCATACAGACTGAAAGTGAAAGGCTGGAAAAATATATACCATGCCAACAGAAATGAAAAAAGAGCGGGCGTAGCCATCTTAATATCAGACAACATAAACTTTACCACAAAAACTGTTAGGAGAGACAAAGAGGGGCACTATTTAATGATTAAGGGATCCATTCAACAGGAAGATATAATGATTATCAATGTATATGCACCTAATTACAGGGCACCAGCTTATTTAAAAACTTGTTAAGGGACTTAAAGGGAGACTTAGACCCCAATACAATAGTTCTGGGGGACTTCAATACTCCACTCTCAGAGATAGACAGATCAACAGGACAGAAGATCAACAAGGAGACAATAGATTTAAATGACACTATAGCCCAAATGGATCTAACAGATATCTACAGAACATTTCATCCTACATCTAAAGACTTTACATTCTTCTCAGCAGTACATGGAACCTTCTCTAGGATTGACCACATACTAGGCCATAAAGCAAGTCTCAGCAAATTCAAAAGAATTAGAATCATACTATGCAGCTTCTCAGACCACAAAGGAATGAAATTGGAAATTAGCAACTCGGGAATCCCTAGAGCACGTGCAAACACAGAGATTGAACAACATGCTCCTGAATGAACAATGGGTCATAGAAGAAATTAAAAGAGAAATCAAAAATTTTCTGGAAGTAAATGAGGATAAAAGCACAACATACCAAAACCTCTGGGATACAACAAAAGCAGTGTTAAGAGGAAAGTTTATATCAATAGGTGCCTACATCAAGAAATTGGAAAGGCACCAAATAGATGAGCTTTCAAGTCATCTCAAGGACCTAGAAAATCTGCAGCAAACCAAACCCAAACCCAGTAGGAGAAGAAAAATAATTAAAATCAAAGAAGAAATCAACAGGATTGAATCCAAAAAAACATTACAAAAAATCAGCCAAACGAGGAGCTGGTTTTTTGAAAAAATAAACAAAATTGACACCCCATTGGCCCAACTAACTAAAAAAAGAAGAGAAAAAACCCAAATCAATAGGATCAGAGATGAAAATGGAAATGTAACAACAGACACCACAGAAATAAAAAGAATCATCAGAAATTACTACAAGGACTTGTATGCCAACCAACAGGGAAATCTATCAGAAATGGACAGATTCTCGGATACATACAACCTACCTAAATTGAGCCAAGAAGACACAGAAAACCTAAACAGACCAATAACTGACACAGAAATTGAAACAGTAATAAAGGCCCTCCCAACAAAGAAAAGCCCAGGACCAGATGGATTCACTGCTGAGTTCTACCAGACATTTAGAGAAGAACTAACTCCAATTCTTCTCAAACTATTCAGAACAATCGAAAAAGAGGGAATCCTCCAAAACTCTTTCTATGAAGCCAGCATCACCTTAATTCCTAAGCCGGAAAAAGATGCAGCATTGAAAGAGAATTAGAGACCAATATCCCTGATGAACATAGACGCAAAAATACCCAATAAAATTCTGGCCAATAGAATGCAACAACACATCAGAAAGATCATCCACCCAGACCAAGAGGGATTTATCCCTGGCATGCAGGGATGGTTCAACGTTCGCAAAACAATCAACGTAATACACTACATTAACAGACTGCAGAAGAAAAACCATATGATTCTCTCAATAGACACAAAGAAAGCATTTGATAAAATACAACACCCTTTCATGATGAAAACTCTAAGCAAACTGGGTATGGAAGGAACATTCCTCAATACAATCAAAGCAATATATGAAAAACCCATGGCCAACATCCTATTGAATGGGGAAAAGTTGGAAGCATTTCCGCTGAGATCTGGTACCAGACAGGGATGCCCACTCTCACCACTGCTATTCAATATAGTTCTGGAAGTTTTAGGCAGAGCTATTAGGCAAGAAAAAGAAATTAAAGGGATACAAATTGGGAAGGAAGAACTCAAACTATCCCTCTTTGCAGATGATATGATTCTTTATTTAGGGGACCCAAAGAACTCTACTAAGAGACTACTGGAACTCATCAAAGAGTTTGGAAAAGTAGCAGGATATAAAATCAATGCACAAAAATCAACAGCCTTTGTATACACAGGCAATGCCACGGATGAGGAAGAACTTCTAAATTCAATCCCATTCACAATAGCTACAAAAACAATCAAATACCTTGCAATCAACTTAACCAAGGACATTAAAGATCTCTACGATGAAAACTACAAAACCTTAGAGAAAGAAATAGAAGAGGATACCAAAAAAAAAAAAAATTGGAGAAATCTTCCATGCTCATGGATTGGAAGAATCAATATCATCAAAATGTCTATTCTCCCAAAAGCAATTTATACATTCAATGCAATACCAATCAAGATACCAAAGACCTTCTTCTCAGATCTGGAAAAAATGATGCTGAAATTCATATGGATTCACAGAAGACCTCGAATAGCCAAAGCAATCTTGTACAACAAAAACAAAGCCGGAGGCATCACAATACCAGATTAAAGGACATACTACAGGGCAGTTGTTATCAAAACAGCATGGTACTGGTACAGAAACAGATGGATAGACCAATGGAACAGAATAGAAACACCAGAAATCAATCCAAACATCTACAGCCAACTTATATTTGATCAAAGATCCAAAACTAATCCCTGGAGTAAGGACAGTCTATTCAATAAATGGTGCTGGGAAAATTGGATTTCCATGTGCAGAAGCTTGAAGCAAGACCCCTACCTTTCACCTTACACAAAAATTCACTCAACATGGATTAAAGACTTAAATCTATGACCCGAAACCATCCAATTATTAGAGAGCATTGGAGAAACCCTGCAAGATATAGGTACAGGCAAAGACTTCTTGGAAAAGGCCCCAGGAGCACAGGCAGTCGAAACCAAAATTAACATTTGGGATTGCATCAAATTGAGAAGTTTCTGTACTTCAAAAGAAACAGTCAGGAAAGTGAAGAGGCAACTGACAGAATAGGAAAAAATCTTTACTAATTATATACTGAAGTGATCTTCTGTATATAAAGAGAATTGGAAATGAAAAAAAAAAAACAACCTGGTGTTAAAATGGAAATGGCATAGAAAATTAATTAATTAAAAAAAATTATGTAGGATCTCTGTCTTTAATGTGCTGTACATTGCTATTTAATGCTATAATTAGTAATCCAATGGTAGTTTTTTCACTTTATGTTGCTATATGGGCAAAATGTTGAAATCTTTACCTAATATATACTAAACTGATCTTCTGTATACAAAGAGAATTGAAAATGAATCTTTACATGAATGGAAGGGGAAAGGGAGTGGGAAAGGGGAGGGTTGCGGGCGGGAGGGAAGTTACAGGAGTGGGGAAGCCATTGTAACCCATAAGCTATACTTTGGAAATTTATATTCATTAAATAAAAGTTTAATAAAAAAAAATTGGAAGCCCCCCAAAAAAATATTTGCAAATTATGCAACTGATAAAGGATTAATAACCAGAATCTACAAAGAAATCAAGAAAATCCACAACATCAAAACAAACAACCCACTTAAGAGATGGGCCAAGGACCTCAATAGTCATTTTTGAAAAGAGAAAATCCAAATGGCCAACAGACACATGAAAAAATGTTCAAGATCACTAGCCATCAGAGAAATGCAAATCAAAACCACAATGAGGTTTCACCTCACCCCGGTGAGAATGGCTCACATTCAGAAATCTACCAACAACAGATGCTGGAGAGGATGTGGGGGAAAAAGGGACACTAACCCACTGTTGGTGGGAATGCAAACTGGTTAAGCCACTATGGAAGTCAGTCTGGAGATTCCTCAGAAACCTGAACATAACCCTACCATACAACCCAGCCATCCCACTCCTTGGAATTTACCCAAAGGAAATTAAATTGGCAAACAAAAAAGCCATCTGCACATTAATGTTTATTGCAGCTCAATTCACAATAGCTAAGACCTGGAACCAACCCAAATGCCCATCAACAGTAGACTGGATAAAGAAATTATGGGACATGTACTCTATAGAATACTATACAGCAGTAAGAAACAATGAAACCCAGTCATTTTCAACAAGATGGAGGAATCTGGAAAATATCATGCTGAGTGAATTAAACCAGTCCCAAAGAGACAAATATCATTTGTTTTCCCTGATCGGTGACAACTGAGCACCAAAGGGGAAACCTGTTGAAGTGAAATGGACACTATAAGAAACAATGACCTGATCAGCTCTTGTCCTGACTCTAGATGTACAATGTAATACTTTATCCTTTTTAGTATTTTGTTGTTGTTGTTGTTCTAGTACTAGTGGTTGAACTCTGTAATTAACACTGAATTATTCTTAGGTGTTTAAATTTTAACTGAAAAGTGATCCCGGTTAAATATAAGAATGAGAAAAAGAGAGGGAGGAGATGTACAATTGGGGACATGCTCAATCGGACTTGCCCCAAATGGTGGAGTTAGAAATGTGCCAGGGGATTCCAATACAATCCCATCAAGGTGGCATGTACCAATGCCACTTTCGGTTCACAATTGATGGCTCTGATAGGTCTAAGAGTCAAAGGGATCACACAAACAAGACAAGTGTCTGCTAATAC
Organism: Lepus europaeus; assembly: GCF_033115175.1. Lineage (NCBI taxonomy): Eukaryota > Metazoa > Chordata > Mammalia > Lagomorpha > Leporidae > Lepus > Lepus europaeus. The sequence goes on along the minus strand of NC_084831.1, from coordinate 138,237,655 downwards.
TAACTGATAGAATCAAAAAGGGAGAGAAGGATCCAACATGGGAAGCGGGATACACAGCAGACTCATAGAATGGCAGATATCCTAAACAACACTCTGGCCTCAGAATCAGCCCTTAAGGCATTCGGATCTGGCTGAAGAGCCCATGAGAGTATAGCAGGCATGGAAAGCCAAGATACCATAGAAAAGAAAAAAAAGAAGAAGACCTAAATGAAAGATCTCTGTGAGTGAGATTCCAGTGGAAAGAACGGGGCCATCAAAGAAGGAGGTACCTTTCTCTGAAGGGAGGAGAGAACTTCCACTTTGACTATGACCCTATCGGAATAAGATCAAAGTCAGCGAACTCTAAAGGCTTCCATAGCCCTGGCAACTCATGACTAGAGCCTAGGGAGATTACTGATGCCATGAACAGGAGTGTCAAATTGTTAAGTCAGCAACAGGAGTCACTGTGTACTTACATCCCATGTGGGATCTGTCCTTAATGTGTTGTCTAACGTGCAGTGATGCTATAACTAGTACTGAAACAGTATTTTTACACTTTGTGTTTCTGTGTGGGTACAAACTGATGAGATCTTTACTAATTATATACTGAATCGATCTTCTGTATATAAAGATAATTGGAAATGAAAAAAAAACCCAGTGTTAAATTGGAAATGGCATAGAAAATTAATTTTTTTAAAAAATATTATGTAGGATCTCTGTCTTTAATGTGCTGTACAATGTTATTTAATGCTATAACTAGTACTCCAACAGTATTTTTTTCACTTTGTGTTGTTATATAGGAGCAAACTGTTGAAATCTTTACCTAATATATACTAAACTGATCTTCTGTATATAAAGAGAACTGAAAATGAATCTTGATGTGGTTGGAAGGGGAGAGGGAGCGGGAAAGGGGAGGGTTGCGGGTGAGAGGGAAGTTGTGGGAGGGGGAAGCCATTGTAACCCATAAGCCGTACTTTGGAAATTTATATTCATTAAATAAAAGTTTAATAAAAAGAAAAAAAGAAAAAATTTATTTCAAAGAGTTACAAGAGGGAGAGAGAGAGAGAGAGAAGGAGAGAGCAAGAGAAAGAGACAAAGAGAGAGAGAGAGAGAGATTCCATCTGCTGGTTCACTTCAAATGGCCACAACAACCAGGGGTGGGCCAAGTTGAAGCAGGAGCCAGGAACTCCATCTGGGTTTCCCACATTGGATGGCAAAGACCCAAGGACTTGAGACATCTGCTGCTGCTTTCCCGCTGTGCCACCATGCTGGCTTGTACTGATTCCTTTCTAATCTGGGTGTCTTTTATTTCTTTTTCTTGCCATAATTCCCCTGGCTAGAACACACAGTACAATGTTGGATAGAAATAGTAAAAGAAGATAGCCCTGTCTTGTTCCTGATCTTAGAGAAAAGTATCCAGTCTTTCCCCACTACGTTAGCTGTGGGCTTTCCAGAAGATGCTTTTTACTCAGTTGGGGAAGTTCCCTTCTACCCCTAGGAGTAGTTTTATGTCCTCCCTGGGAGCTCCATTTCCCCTCTGAGAAAGTCAGAATGTCACAGGGACAACAGCAAATCAGTAGTCCCTCCCCTCACAGGTAGCTAGGCAAGGCTATTGCATGCCTATTTTCTTTTCTTTTTTTTTTTTTTTACTATTTATGAGGAAAATTTATTGTTCCATATATACATATACATATGTGTATATGTATATAAAATGTGTTCTATATACATTGTAGAGATATAAATGTTAGGCATCATAATTTCCTTTATTTAACTTCATTTTAGGTACAACAATGATATGCCCAAAAAAAGCTAACCAATGCATATGGATCTTCACTATGTTAATGAGAACCACATACCATGCAAGTAAAACTGAAAAAGTTATTTTAGTGTTTGTTTTCTAAAAGTTAATATTTTTGGAAATATTTTAAAATATTCATTTATTTATTATTCTTACTTGAAAGGCAAAGCTAGAGACAGAGAAGAGGCTGAGGGGGAGAGGCAGAGAGAGAGAGAGAGAGAGAATGAGAGAGGGAGAATGAGAATCTTTCATCTGCTGGTTCACTCCTCAAATGTCTATAACAGCCAAAGCTGGGATAGGCCAAAGTCAGAAGTCAGGAATTCCATCCATGTATCCCACATAGGTGGGAGAGATGCATGCCTATTTTCTAACTTCCTATAGTTTCCCACTGGGTTCCGACAGCAGTAGGGAAAGGCCCCTGGGAACTGTAGTGTTTGAGGACCTTCCTGTTAGATGCTGAAGCAAACAGTAACATCACAGTGTAGGGTTCTACTCCTGTCAGGCCTGGGCAGGGGCAAAGGTTAGAGAAGAGGACAGCCGCGAGAGTACCAACTATGACCTGGGTCGGGGCCTTCTAAATGTGGACACAATGATTCCAGGAATAAGACCTGGTGAAAGCCTAATCTTAATTTCCCAGACTGCAGTCAAAGCAAATGTTGAACACCATGATCCTAATGATGTAGAAGATGAATATAGATTGCAACATCCAGGTACAGCTCTGCCAGAAGCTTTAGTTAGATTTCTGAATCCCTCATAAAAATTGCACAGAACTGCTGCTCTCTTTCATAACCTACTAGCCTGAAGTACTTTCGCCAAGAACCTAATGGAGGGGCACCTTTTGCAGCTCCTGCTTTCCCCCACCCTTGCCCTTCCTCTCACAGTATACTCAGCCCCATCTTCTTTGCTAGGGCAAAGGAGAATCACAGGATACCAGCATTAAAGGGACCCTTTCCCATCCCCTACCTGAAACCTAACCACGTGGCTACATTAACCCTTAACTGAAGCCTGTTCCTTACCCTGACCCTAACAGCTAAACCAATGCTAGCTCTAACCCTTGAATGATCTCAGTTCTTAACCCTGACCTGGTGGAGCATGTCTCCCGAAACAGGCCTCTTTCTCTGTCAGCTTTGACAAATGGCAGAGGTTGTCTCCGTTCCTTGTACATACCCCTGATATCCTTCTTCATTTCCCCAATATGCCCCCTGCCCCATAATTCCCCACCAACAGTTACAGATATCCAGGTCAGGTGACCCCCCCCCACCCCTAGCCAGATGCTGCTATAGAGTCTCTCCCCAGGTTTTCTCTTGATGTGTGAACTGAATTAATGATAAACTCAATGGCTGAGCTGCTTGTTTCATGATCATGATGGTGAAGGAGGTCCATGGATGTGTGCACACATGTTGTGGCAGAGATATGTTAAAGGGACAGAGAAGCTCCATGACTTCCCAACCTCCCGTAAAGGCGCAGTTATGTAGGATCCCAAGCAGAGTGGCTCATCTCATCTATTCCCCTGTGGTCCACCTACTGTGGCTCTCCTTCAGCTTCTTGAACTAGGGAAGATATGGCACACTGTGCCAGGCGATGGTGCCTCAAGGCCAATGTTCCTCATTTGCAGCCTTGTTAAGGTCTTCCTTGCAAGGGGCCCTATCACAGTCTCTCTGTGGGGCTCTGATAGGGGCAGGGTAGTGCTCTGCCCTAGGGACACCCACGCCCACCTCTCACATGCTCCCTGCCTACCATGCTTATTTCTTGACATGTGGAACAGAGCAGCTTGTTTGGGAGTAGCATGGAGTTATTCTCATTCTTCCTGACCTGAAAGAAAGAAGGACAAAGACAGGTGAGGAAATGATAGGGTACTTGGGGAAGCAAAGAAGTGGGAAAAGGGCAGAAGGGTTACAGGTAACAGCTTTTCCTTCCATAAAACAGAGATGGGCATTCTGGCCCCAGTCCTGTGCAGGGTAGATATTAAATCTGGGCTTTGCTGCAGGAGGTTCAGAAAGGGCTTAGGTAGGCCGAGTGAGTTGCAGACATGGTGGCCATCTTAAGTCTGACGTATATGGTGATACAGGTTAGAGCACACTTGGCAGAGAAAGTGAGGGCAAAGGCTGAGGCCTGAAATCTGATGGGGTCTCTGTTTGCCAGTCTGAGCATCCAGGTCTGAGGGGCTGCATTTTCCCACAGGTGTCACCATCTTCCCATTTCAGCAAAGGCTCTACCATATGGGCTAACTGAGGCCCTCAGATAGCTAAGAAAGAAGAGCCCTCTTCTGCAAATCTCTGAATGCTAGCCACTCCCAGCATTGTCCTTTCTCCTCATGCCTTCATTCCAGCCCAATAGGAGCTCTCAAGCATCCATGCTCCAACACTTCACCCTGCTGCCCCTCCTGAATGCACCAATTAAGCCATAAGCTGGCACTGGTGTGTGCGTCCTGAGCCCTTCAATCCTCTGGGGGAACAGAGGCTGTCTCAGTAGTAGAAAGGGATGGCCAGTGGTGACAAGGGGGGGCACCCTGTCTGCTCCCTGTGACCATTGCCTTCTTCCTGACTCCTCTCTGCAGGAGAGAATGAGAGGGCTGTGGGGCCCTTACACCTGGGACAGGAGGCTCTCATTTGTATCTCTGGTAGAAGGTTGGTGGAGGGAGTGAATGCGATGTAATTTGAGACTAAAATTGTATATGAGTATTCTCTCTCAATTACGTTGACTCTCTCTCTCTCATTCTCTCTCTCATTAACTCCAACTTCAGTTGTGAGATGCATTCACAGAACATATGGAAGACTGTGACAAGGAGACCACTGCGACAAATAGGTGATGGCTATCAATGGAAGCCTTCTCCTTCTATTTGGTCACCTTTTTTGGCCTCTCACAGCATGGGGGCGTGTCTGGGGTGTGCTGGTATGGTGACCTTTGCCCTTGAGAAATACTGGGGCTTGAGGACTGAAAGCTATTGACAAAATTGGGGTCACTTGACAAATATTTAAAATGCACTTCATTTTTATAGGCATTTTCAAAGAATACACTCAGTATTACAAGGTTGTGGGTTGGTATGTTAAAGTATGGGTGCGAATGACTAGACTGATTCATTCAACAACAAACATTTATTGTGAGGCTACCAAATGCGTGTGTGGGTGCTGCAATGGGGTCACAGCGATGCATAAGAAGGAGTCTCTGGCCCTAAGACAAGAGAAGATTACAAAATCATGCGTCTGCCTAATCATTAGGCATAGTGGCCACAAAAATGCTCAAGACACAGCATGTTGCTGCAAGCTGTTCACCACCCAGCAGAGGGTGTGCCAAAGGAAGGTGGTGGTGTTGAAGGTGCTGTGGCAGCAGTGTATGGAAGCCTCAGTGAAACCACAAGGGTAGAGGACTCCCTTGGAGGTGGAGCAGACAGGAAGGTCTGAGAAGGGCAGAGAGAATAGGCATTGCCTGGTAGGTGTTTGTTGGGTGACCAGGGAGAGGGACATTCCCAGGCCAGAAAACACTGAGTAATAGCACAGAATAACCCAGCAAATCAGCTGCAGGTAACTGAGGATCTGGGGCTGGGTAGAATGGCCAGATTGTCTGCTGGCAGGAGGGATGGACTGAGAGGAGAGACTAGAAAGGAAGTGTCCGTGTCTGTTTACTCCTCTGTTTCAAGGCCGATTCAACTTTCTAGCATGTCTTCCTTCCTCACTCATGGCTTCTCAGATCGAACCCTAAGGGTGACATTCCCCCCAGCTCATGCTCCTCCATCCCCTATGAGGTCTGAGACTGAGACATGACTCTGCACCTGCCTTTCAAAGTTGGGCACAGTAGATATCAGAGAAGAGGCAATGATGATCTTTGGGCCTTCAGAAAGGACACAGACCACTTCCAGTTGGAGGAATCAGGAGAGGCTTCCTACAAGTGACAAACTCTGTCTGATAGGGAGACCTGGATGGGGGAGGGGAGTGTGACAGAAATCCTTGGGTTGCTGTGTTTACTTTTAATAGTTATATGCAGATTCTTACTTGCCCTGCAACTAATTCCTTCACTTTTTCCAAACGTCTGGTTTCTGTATTAAAAAAACTACAAGATTCTATAGGGAGTGGAACCACAGAATTCATTGCAAACCAAGCAACAAATATATTTATGAGAGCTCCAGGCACCTGGCAGGATCTTGCTTGTTTAATTCACCTGTAAATGTGACTATAGAGTCCCACAGCCATGATGAGCATCATCCCTTACAACCGGAAGGACTAAATGTTTTACATATTGTCCTATATGGCCCTGTTAACTCCTCATCTTTTTTTTTTTAAAGATTTTATTTGAGAGTTAGAGTTACAGACAGAGAGGGAGAGACAGAAAGGTCTTCCTTCCATTGGTTCACTCCCCAAATGGCCACAACGTCTGGAGCTGCACCGATCTGAAGCCAGGAGCTTCTTCCTGGCCATCTACTACTGCTTTCCCAGGCCATGGCAGAGAGCTGGACTGGAAGAGGAACAGCTGGGACTAGAACTGGCACCCATATGGGATGCCAGCGCTGCAGGCGGAGGATTAACTTTCTACACCACGGTGCCGGCCCCCTCCTCATCTTTTAAGATATAAGATAGGTGTTACTTTCTCAGAAAACTTTTCTCCTGCCTTCCTGCCAATTCTTACCCCTATAACCTGAGTTGGGTGCCTGTCTCTGATTCCATCATAACAGTCTTTGATTTTGTACCTTTCCTCCTCCTCCTTCAAGTGTATTTGATTCCTCCATGAGGTTGAACAAGAGTCATGCCTTATACTTCATTGTGTTCCCTGGAACTTATTGTAGAATCTGACACACACTATCCAACAAATTTGTTTGAATGAATGAGTCACTGTGAACATTTTAAGTTATCACGTATAAATCTTATTGTGATTATTAATATACAGCTATAAACACACATGCACAATACACACGTGCATGCAGATCACCATCACGGTGCTGTCTTAAGGAAACATTAGAGAACATTAGTGTCAACAGTGTAACAAATTCATTCTACCTAAGGTGCTGGGAAGAGCACTGGCTGTGAGCCTGAAGAGTTCTGCATGAGCACCTTGAGTGACTTTGGTGAATGATCCCCGACTGCTGATGAGCCCTATGGCCAAAAAAGAGGCAGAAGCTCTAATGATTCCCAGGCTGCACATGCAGAGGTGATCTGTTGCAGTGCCCAACCTCCAGGTCACTGCTGGCTAAAGCTTCACCTCCAATCAGAGTGACTCCAACCCCTCCTAAGTTGATGCAAATAGTCTGGGAGCCTATGTTCTGTCAGCCTCATTTCCTCCATTCTTTTTTGTTCCCTCAGGTAGCACAGAAAATAAGGACTCTTACTTCTGAGCATTCCCTTCCTGCTGGGGGTTGCTTTAAGGCCAGCTCAGCAGCAGTAGCAGGAACAGGCATGAACCGGCTACATTAACAGCGTAAGCCCCTGGTGACATCATCTCTGGAGCCAGAGGCCCTGATATGTTAATAGGGCTCTCATGTCCCAAGCAGCTGTCCTCAGGACAGCAAATGCACTTGTGATGTAAGACCCCTGCTAAAAGTAAATATTAAAATAATTTTAGCAAGGGTTAAAAAGTTTGGCTGCTGACAGTAGCCATTCCTTAAGATAACTGTGTCTCCACCTGCCTACAGAATAACCTTGGGAAACTGCCTTGTGAAACTGCTCTGTGTAACTGTCTCACGCGATAACACTTGCAGGAGTCCGGAAAGGAGTTGCAATAAGGTTCTGTGACCATTGTATAAACTTACTCTTTCCCTCACTAAAATCACCACAAGAGTCTGCCCTTCAAAATAGCCAATCACCAAACGCCCCGCATACATATGTTAATCAGGTGGCTATTGTCTTTAAAAACTGCTGTAACCCCTGCTCTGGGCTCTCTCGCTCTCTGGACTGCCTGAGGTGCTGGGGAGCCCATTTGCGCAAACGTATTAATAAATATCCTCTTGCTTTTTGCATCTACTGGGCTGGAGTTTTGGATCTTTGGGCGACCACCCGAGCGCGTTGGATTCCCAGATTTGGGGTCCTTCAGTGACAGAAGAGTGACAGCAACCTGTTTGTGGGCTGACTGAGATCTGATGCCGATTCCAGCCAGTCCCCAGAAGCCAAAGCTTGCTTTGCACATTTTGTAACTCAGAACATCTTAATAGCTGAGAACGATATCTGCTGAGGTTCCTGAAGCTGGTTCATAGTCCAAACCCTTGGTCTCCTGTGGGGAAATTAGTTACATGAAGCAATTCAAAGATGGTGCCCAAACGAAGTAAGGTGGGCGGAATCCAAAGTTGTTTACCACCGAAAATAATTGGCTATGCAACATCAGGGGAGGTAACAAAACTAGTAACAAGTGTATAGACATATGGTTGGTCCTATAAGAAATCGCCCCTTAAAATGACCGTTTAAGTGATTGGTTGGTCCTTAGTCCTGCCCCAATGACTCTGCAGTTTTGTGCTATAAAAGGTTCTGTTATGCGTGAAATAAACGACTCCTTGCTAGACTTGGCTCCCGGCTGTGTCTGATTGTCTCCGGGATCGGGAGGCTGGGGAACAGGCGAGTGGAGCACTTACCTTTCCTCGGACCCAGTCCATCCTGTACGGGTGGACTAAGACCCTGCAGTCTCCTTGAATCTTTGATAAAGAAGCAGAGAAACACACTCCTCTCTCTCTCTGTCCCTTCCCCATCTCCCCTTGCCCCACACACCTGTTCACATAACAGAAACCAAAAATGTAAGCACCAGATGGTGATTTTAAAAATAGGCATCACAAACATGATTTGAGGAGTGCTGACAAATTAGCCTTTGACCTTGTGCCCTTTGACACCTCTAGTCTCTACTCCCTTCTACTCCTGATTTCTTTGAGATCCTATAGGTCACCTTCTGAGGTCACTTAGCACAACTCCTTCTGTGAAGGTGATGAGGAAACCATTTCTCAGTGGGTGAGTGGAGTGGTAGGAGCCATGTGAAGCCAGACTATTCCTATAACCTACAGAGTCCAAAATGAAGCAGCCAGAGAACTAGTTCAATACTCAAAAACAAAAAGTATGATAACTACACGCTTTCCTTCTGAAACCACCAGCCATTTCAGTGAAAGAATAAAGCCGAATATAGTTTTGAAAACATTCTTGCTGCTCACTACGAGAAGTTTTAAACACACACAAAACAGACGGTCATGTGCACCCTTACTCAACTTGGCTTTTTATCACCGTCCCTTCTTCAGGCCAATGGTGGACATTATTACTTCTCCTTCAAAACTGTATTTGTCGTTAGGTGTTTGATCAACATGAACAAGAAAAGGGCTTAGGAGCTTACAAGGTAATTTCTTGATACTCACAAATTTTCAAGACACAGGATCAATGTCAGAGAAATAAAAGAGTTCTTAGTGGGAAGGAAATCGGAAGTCACCCTCCTGTTCACTTTCCCTGCTGCGCATCTGCTACTGCATGGTCTTTTCAGGCAGGGCCTTTCACTACAGGTCTGCTCAGACCCAAATAAATAATGTCCTCCTCTTTACTCTGACTCATTAGCCTGGAACAACAAACCCAGACAAAAGAGAGAAGAGGGGAGGGGAAGAGAGGAATCAAGGGGAGGGGGCATTCTGCAATCTATTAGTAATTAAGGAGCTTGAGCTAATTTACACCCAGCCCCAGCAAACAGGCAATGGAGTTCTAGGGTCTCCAGTTGCAGGTCTCCCAGTCAGCTACACATCTGCTTTGGCCTTGCAGTGGATCGCCAAGTCTGTCACCTCTTGGCCCAATATTTGGACTGGTATGATACACCTTCCTATTCCACAGCATTCTGAAAAGTTCGGGGTTGATGCCTGGAAATGGCAGGTGAAACTTCCGATGAGAAAACCTCCCCTGGCAAGTGTTTAGATGAGGAAACGTTTGAGCTTCATTTCTTTGTCTTCACTAAATTTTTTTCTTCTTGGTTGGTTCTGTGTCTCTTTGCTCCCCTTTGTCTTCCTACCTCTCTGTGCACGTGTCCCTCTCTGGCCACCTGTCTCCCTCTCACTGTCACTGTGTCCCTGAGCCCCTGTTTCTTCTGCTTATTCATTAGGGATACTGCTCCTGGCACACATCTGAGTACACCTGTGTCTGCTCCTAGGCAGGGGAGGAATGCCACTTGGAAGCAGTCGTACAAAGTTCTGCCCTTTGACCTATGATGCTGAACAGGAAGGGAGCCAGGTGGCAGGACCTTTGCACCTACACACAGGGTCCAGGGACTCCAGCTCGTGGCAGGACTGCCAGTATAGCTTCTTGGCAGCTCCCTGATTTAGCGACTGAAGGGAGAGATAGGGTGTCCACAGTGCATTCCATTCCTGTGAGGCACAAGTATAATTGCTCTCCAGAAAGGAGCAGTTGCAGGCTGAGCCCGTGACTGCCACCTGGAATACACGTGCAGGGATCCCAGCACTCTAGAGGCCTGTGAGTCAGACACAGAGCTGACAGGAGATACCCACCTGGTGCTGCAACAGAACGAGAATCTCAGGTTCCCTACTTGCTTTGCCATCAGGCAAGGGTGATTCTCTTTCTCACCCACAAACCAGTGGAGGGTCAGCCCCCAACAGGAAGAGGATGAGGGTGAAGTACCTGTGTTCTCTTCCAGCAGGAACAGTGACATGTGTGACTTTTCCCAGATCTGCCAGCCACTGGCCTCCCAAGCAGCCTAACGGCCAAGCAGCTAGAAGCGGCTGCTCTCAAATGTCATCTAGTGGCCAGTCGTGAGTATTGCAGCTGTGAAACGCTAAGCAACCCTGCAGATGGCCTCTCACTTCCCTTGGTCATTAGTAATGCTTTCCTCTCTGGTCTTCTGGCCCAGTTAGCTTGGCGGATGCTGTCTAAGTGCCTGGGCTGACATCATGCACTGAGAACCAGCGAAAACCTGGGACAAGGAAGCGTTCTGTGGCAGGTGAGAGCCTGTCTAAATAGGACATTCAAGGAGACTAGAAGCCGGTTTGGGAGCAATTACCTACCCCACTCATCTCCCCTCCCCTGTCCTGCGCTAGTGAGTGTCATGGTGCCACTGTTGCCTACGTTAATGAGGCAACTGTTAAGCATAGACCCTGACAGTCCAGTGCTGAAAACCGGCAATGCCTCGTTGCTGCTCTTGACTCTTGCGGCCCTGGGTCCTCTAGCAGGGTTCACCCATCCTTGGTTCCCATCCACACAAGACTGTGGCCAACCTTTTCATGTGCTTCCAGCATTTCCTGCACTCTGAGTTCCACCTCTTTGTGATGGTATTCCTTCTTTAGCTCTTTCTCTGTCCTGGCTCTTCCCCCCCGTTGCTAAGATGCTATGCTCAGGATGCAGTGCAGACACGGCTTCCTCCTGACGCACCCCCTTGCGCTCTCCCTTCCCTCGCTGCCCACCCTCCTCATTTGCAGGCAACCTCCCCTCCCACCTTCTCTCAGAAGGTCTCTGGTCTCCACTGGGCTCTCTGTACCTTTCCCTTCCGCCCTCTTGTGTGGGCTGCCCTGACTTACTCATCTCTGTGTTTGTTTTACAGCAAATAAAAAGGGCTTGGCAAGCACTCAGTGACTGACATCAGGGCTCCCAGGCATTGTGGTGCACATTGCTGAGTGCTCATTAGGGGTCAGGCACTGCTGAGGGCACTGCTGAGGGCAGCTCTGTGAGTGCTGGGTAAGGTTTCAGGTGAAGAAGTGGCTAATGTGGCCGAGTGTGCCAACTGCACAAACACTGTCACTGTCACTGCAACCCCAGTGTCACCAGCACCACTGAGTGTCAACCCCCACCCCCAACCAGTCATGGCTGGTTTCTGTGAGAAGGAGGGAAAGGAAGGGTTTGCATGAGTATAGACTGTTGAAGGTTAGGAGATAACAGTAATTTGTTGTGGGAAGGAGTTAGATTCCAGAAACAAGGATTGGTTCCAGGACAGGTTGAGAAGAAGTCCCTGAAGGTTCTTGGGAAGATTTCTGCATATTTAATTTCTTGTTCTATTTTTGATGATGCCAACCTTATGCCTTTATTCTTGGTTGCAGCAGACCGGGGCCCTGAGGCAACTGAAACAGCGTGAGGAGTGGCACCAACAAACATTTATGGAAACTGAGTGATATACCAAGCGCAGTACTGAGGACATAAGAGTTGTCTTCACATTCCATGTAACCCTAGGAGTCCTGCTACTTTTATTTCAATAAAAATACATTTTTTTGAGTACCTTAGGGAAGACATCTGGAACGTGAAACAGAATTGACAAATTCATATCCTTGGATGAAGTTGGAAAAATGGCAGAGGAATGTAGAGATCTAAGTGATCAAAACAAGAGTAGGTTAGAATCAAGGCCCCTGGTTTGAAGAACTGGGCTCTTGAGCACTCCAGATGGAACATATGAGCTAGCCTTGGAGCTGTCTTCTCCTGCAGTCCTGCAGGGCTCAGGACATTAAGGAGCTCTCAACAGATGGCTTTACTCTCCTAAGTCACTTTGGCTTCTCTGTCTCATTTGTTTTAAATTAACCAATGACAGTTCTGGATTGCCAGACAGTATAGAAAGAAAGCAGGAAACAAACAAACAAATAAAAACATTTCCTACAGAGGTGTAACTAGTGAAAGGCAATCCAGATCACCTTCGTGAGGGAGCCATCTTTGCGACATTTTTGATGTTTAAGCAGCGCCCATCCTCTCAAGCCTAGGACAATATGTCCCTGCACTTGTAGTCCACCTGCTTCCCCCAGGGAACAAGTCCTTCCCCTCCACTGCTCTCTTCCCCTGGAACATTCTTTCCTCCTAGGGAAGCAGGGATGCTGCAGAGACACCATCAGTTCTCTTTACAGGGTGGCCTGTCTCCCTCACCACTGTGGTGCATTTTAGTACAGTGTAAGGGGCCAAGGCCCTGACAACCAAGAAATGGGAACCAGAGATGTCAGTAGTTTTGCCAAGAAAAGCTCTCTACTGAGTAAATATTTTATTGTCTATGGTTCACTTATTTTTCTAAATATTTATTTATTTGAAAGAGATACAGAGAGAGAGAGAGGAAGAGACAGAGAGGGAAAAACAGAGTGCTAGTTCACTCCCCAAATGACTGCAATGGCCAGGGCCGAGCCAGGCTGAAACCATGAGCCAGGAGCTTCATCTGGGACTCCCATGTGAGCGGAAGGGGCTAACGTACTTGTGCCGTCTTCCACAGCTCCTCCCAGGCCTATAGCAGGGAGCTGGATCAGAAGTGGAGCAGCTGGGACATGAACCCGAGATGAGATGCTAGAGTCACAGGCAGCAGCTTTACGTGCTACAACCACAGCACCACTGAAAGCAAAGGCATGTAAAAGGGGCTTGGTGATCGTGAAATATTTGCTGTTTCACTTCTCAGCAACTTCTCCGGGCCCTGGGAGACCAGGGGTGGTGGGTCTGCCCATGAGCTCCTTTATGTTTGTCTTTCACATGGGAATGGGATATCTTGAACTTGTTACCCAAGAGCTGACCAGCAGAGACCACAAGGCTAATTTAGAACTGCTTCAGCATGCAATAATCTCAGTATAAAAAGGGCCTCATGGTGAACTGCAGGGCTTTGGAGGCTGATGATGAGTATAGCTTTAGCATAGCCAGTCAACCTCAGAGGAAGAGGGTCTCCCAAGCAACTCCCAGCAGGGGCTGATGCACCCTCCTCCAGCCCACAGATGGGCTTTCACCACCCGCTGTGCTCCGGGCATATTTCAGGAAATGTTCCCTTATCTTCTTCAAACCAGTCTGCCCAAGGCTATGCAATACTTATGGCACAGTGAGAACTTTCCCTAAAGGTCTTAGAAAGGGTTTTGCTAAAAATAAACAGCTTGGAACCCAAAGCTTTGGCTAGATCTGAGCGAACTGTTGATAGTTCAGTAAAGCGAATTTTCCAAAGACTTTGCACTCTGGGCGGGTCTGGTCACCTCATGGGTGCTGTCTTAGAATTCTCACAGGGCTGGTAAGCTCCCATCCTCTAATTGGGGGGATGAGTAGAACATCTCTGCTCACCTTAAGCATGTTCTCCTTGAGACCAGCTCAAGTTTGGCTGGCTGGAGGGAAAGCTATCTCCTCCCTCCCAAGCTGGCTGTTGATGGACAGCTGACCCTGACATGCCAGGACCTGGCTGCTGGAGTGAACAGGTGCTGTGGACACCAGCTGTGCTCTGGGCCTGCCTTTCTCAAGTTCTGCTCTCTGCTCCCCACCTCTACCAAAGGCTTGTATAATGAAGGCACAGGGGAGGGGGTGGGGGTGGGGCAAAGCAGCAATGGATAAGAACACTTGGCTCCTGGCTGTAGGGACAGATACAAAGGGCTTGTGATACTGTGGGGGTGGTGGATGTTGCCTTGTTAGATGTTAATGACTAGCAGTCAGAAAAGGAAGCAGGTTTGGATCCTGGACTCACACACCTGCAGGCAATACTGATTGGAGTTGAGGGCAGGCTGTCCCCTTAACCCCTCCTTGACCAGCTCTACTCATGACAGCACCCATCTGACTGTCATTAGCTGTTTGTACTCCGCCCTGAATTAAAAGGTGCTATGCTCTCATTACTCGTGCTGACACTTAAAGTGCTAACAACTCTTAATAACAGCAATGTCACGCAGTGTTTTTAATTCCTGAACAATCCTTTGGCTGGACTGAACCTCTGAATGACTGCTTAAGATATATTCAAAGTTACATAAAAACATTACAACTGAACAACAGGCACTTGAAAGCACTTGTGTATTTTGCTTTGAAAATACACAAAACGAACTGATTGCCTGCAGAGTAAGTGGTTTTTAGTGCAGTGGACAAGGCAAACATGTTTGTTATTGAAGTAGGGATGTGGAAAAAGTGACAGGATATCTCTCATGGAGTGACTTATCCATGGGTAGGAGGTTACGTGGCAGTTAGCAACAGCAATGGAAAACTCTTTTTGGAAAGTACTTTTCTAGAAAGCTGCTCCACATGCCAGGGAACCAAGCCTCTTTTTGGTCTATGACGTGCCTGTGACACTGCCTCCAGGCCTGCCACTCTCCTGCCCTTCTTCTGGTTTCTCCCATACACCCCCACATCATTTCAATCCACCCCTCTTTCCATTTGCCCTTCCTAAAGCAGGGTTCCACACCTAGGGAGCACATAATCAAAAATGGGGGAGAAATGAGGAACCCTAGTTGTTGCAAGTGGTGGCTAAAGGACTCCTTATGCACACATTTCTCCAATTTTGAAAAATAGAAATAGGTATCATACTGCAGTTTCTTTGGAAAGGGTGGGGATAATAAGATTTGGGAAGAGTGTCTTAGAATTAAATGTAGGCAGTTGCTACTCCATAAAGATAAGAATTTATGGCTTGGGTGTTTGGTAAAGCAGTTAAAATGCCTCTTGAGACTCCTGTATCCCATATCTGAGTGCCTGGGTTCAAGTCCTGGCTCTGGTTTTGATTCTAACTTCCTGTTGATGTGTACCCTGGAAGGCAGCGAGTGATGGTTCAAGTACTTGGGTCCTTGCCACCCATATGGGGGACTTGGATTGAGTTCCAGACACCTTGTTTCAGCCTGGACCAGCCCTGGTTGTTGCAGGCATTTTGGGAGTGAACCAGAGGATGGAAGATATCTCTCCTTCCTTCTCTCTTTCAAATAAACACAAATTATTTTTAAAAATTTGAATAGTAGGGGAATTTATAATTTTAAACTTTTGATGGTTAAAATTTGAATATTTCAAATTAAAGCATAGGGGAAGAGGAGAGAAGTGTTTTTTGAGAGGCAGAATCTAGAGGACAAATCCTCTTCCATTACTGCATGGTGGTGGCAGAGAAGGAGTGTTAGCCCTTCTAGCCAGGCTATTCTGAATGCCCACTTTTTTCGTTTTTTGAGGAGTAGACTTGAGTCTCTCCACTGATCAGAAGTGCCCTTCAGATAACTTCCCTCATCCCTTAATAAATCACCTTCTGTGAGGCCTTTCTTGAACCTTTTGCCCCCTGTGGCTGAGCCGTTACCTTTTGGGAAAGCTGAGCACTAATGGCTTGTTCCTGAGGCTGGCCTCACTAGGCCAAGGAACCTTGTCAAATTTTGGAACCGAAGCCTGGAAAGAAGTAGAAAGAAAGAATTTTTCAGAATTCATCACACATGATTGATCATTGCTATCGTAAGCTCAATGCAGTTAGATACAGTGAACATGTCACAAAAACATTTTTACATTTTATATTTGACTTTAAAAAATCCCGTAGGGTTAGGCCAAGAGTGAGAGGTGTGAACTCCATGTTACAGAGGAAGAAATCGGAAGAAATCTAAGCTCAGATCATGTGATTTGCCTAGAGTCCCACACAGCTCATGCTTCTGTTTTCCGATTTTTGGGTCCACTCCATCCTGCATTCTACCTTTTTGCTGTTCTAGCACTTGCATCTGTTTAAACAGGAATACTAGCCCTCTCCTGTCCCTAGCCTCTGGCTGTTCTCAGACACAGGGTCCTCTGCTCTCTCTCCTCTCAACGAGGCCAGGAAGAAAGAACCAAACTCTGAAGACAGACAACTGGGCACTGCTGCCTGACTTTGGACAAATATTCCCAGTCTTAAATTTGTCCTCATGAAAGATTACATCATAAATGTACAAGGCAATACACAAAAAACCAGGACCCACGGCAAAAGGGATTTTTGTCTGTTCCCTGGACTCCCAAACCAGTGCCTGGTGTCTGCAAGGTCTCAGCGAGCAACTGTCGCAGGAGGGATGGATTCATCGGAAGTCCCTAGCTGACGGTCTGACTCCACAAGCTCTCAACGACAGCGACGGATCTCTCGCTCCTACCAGCCCCGCCTCTAACCCGGCCTCCTCTGGCCTCACCCAGCTCTGTGGATGAGTAATTCCTGGGCTTTCCCTCGAGGTCCGGCTTCCCCAAGGTCGGAGCGTCGGGCTTTGGGCGGCTCTGAGGGGGCAGCCAGCAGGGGGCAGCAGAGGCCTCGCGGCGCCCCTGGCGGGGAAGGGCGCTCTCGTCGCGGAGGTTGCGGCGGACCCGGAAGTGCTCGTCCGCAGTCTCACCCCGGCGCCCCGGATGGGGAAGGAGGCGGGCGGCCGCCCTCCCCCGGCCGTGCAGCCCTAGGAACTCGTGGGTAGGTGGGTCCCCCGTGGGCTGTAGTTTCCCGGCCTCCTCCTCCTCTGCCGTCCCTTGCTGGCGCAAGGCTGGCTGAGCGGCGGCGGCGGGCGGGGGAGGCCGGGAGGGCGAGCGGGGCGCCCCTGGGGACACCCTGCCCTGCGGTACCCTAGCCGACCCTGGTCCAGCGCGACCCTGCTGGCGTGCCTTGCGCTTTTCCGGGCCGAGGACCGGCAGCCGTGAGATGCCTGGGTTGGGGGCCGTGCTGCAGTGAGGGGGGCTCACAGGGTGTCGGGCTTGCGAAGCGAAACCTATGGTGGTCTTCATGGAAGAAATAAGGTCGGGCAGTAAGAACTTTTTTCTCAGATTTGCTGGATCCCCTTGGAATTTCTGAATCTTCGTTTTCCCTTTGTGAAAAAAGAGATGATTATTTCCTTTGATCTTCACCAGCGTGTCCTTGTTCTAAGTAGGATGATAGCTACAAAGGGATGTTAAGCTCAGTTAATGGATGAAGAATCTTTAGGTCCTTTGAGTCTTTGGTTTTGGCTTAAACAAACCATAGAACTCATGCCTTTCCTTGTGCAGTTTATTATTGTGTTTATACCAATAACTTAAAAAAACATGCTTTGGGGAATTCAGTAAAAACTGTGGATTCTGTCCTTAGGAGTTTGCATAAATTCCAGATGCAGACATGCTGTGTCACCTCCACAGAGGTTTGTGAACGCCTGAGTTACCAGTTTAGAGGGAGCTCAGGTCTAAGGCACACACGTTGGGATTAGACTTGGTTTGAATACTTATTCCATTACTTACCAGTCTGTTAACTTGAGCCAAAGATACATAAGTAATTTGAACATCAGAGCTTTTTTTTTAACTAAAGTAGAACTAATGCTAACATGTTCTAATGCTAACAGGTTGTGAAGATTAAAAGTGCATAAGGCACTGAGTGCATAGTAGGAATTCAGTAATTGAAGCTAACAGATTATTATTATTTTTTTTAAAGTTTTTTTTTATAATTTTTTTTTTTTTTGACAGGCAGAGTGGATAGTGAGAGAGAGAGAGACAGAGAGAAAGGTCTTCCTTTGCCGTTGGTTCACCCTCCAATGGCCGCTGCGGCTGGCGCATCATGCTGATCCGAAGCCAGGAGCCAGGTTCTTTTCCTGGTCTCCCATGCAGGTGCAGGGCCCAAGGACTTGGGCCATCCTCCACTGCCTTCCTGGGCCATAGCAGAGAGCTGGCCTGGAAGAGGGGCAACCGGGATAGAATCCGGCACTCCAACCGGGACTAGAACCCTGTGTGCTGGCGCCTCAAGGCGGAGGATTAGCCTGTTAAGCTACGGCGCCGGCCATCTAACAGATTATTATTATTCAAAATATTACACTTTAAGATATGAATGCAATTTTAATGTTCCATATTATAAGTGGCAACCACATATGTTTTATTGAGACTTAGTCAACCAAATTGGTTTAACTTTGCAACTTGCATAGATTTACAGTCTCTCCTTTTCCAGGAACTTGGCTGTGTTATCCTGCCTCAGAGAACAAATTCATCTTTGCAGACCTAGCCTGGGTTGCTGCCTTTGAAAACAAGGAAGGGTCGGTAGAATATCAGCCACAGCACAGCATGGAATTTCCAGAGAGGTCTTACTTCAAAACTTCATAAAGAACAAGAACACATGGACTTCTGCAAGGGAGATTGAACTGGCCTGAGTGAAGGAGAGGATAATGTGTGCCCAACCTGTAACTAACACCAAGGAGGTCAGGTGGCAGAAGGTCTTATATGAGCGACAGCCTTTCCCTGATAACTACGTGGACCGGAGGTTCCTAGAAGAGCTCAGGAAAAATATCTATGCCCGGAAATACCAATACTGGGCTGTGGTATTTGAGTCCAGTGTTGTGGTACAGCAGCTCTGCAGTGTCTGTGTTTTTGTGGTTATTTGGTGGTATATGGATGAGGGTCTTCTGGCACCTCACTGGCTTTTTGGGACTGGCCTGGCTTCTTCATTGGTTGGGTACGTTTTGTTCGATCTCATTGATGGAGGTGAAGGGCGGAAGAAGAGTGGGCGGACCCGGTGGGCTGACCTGAAGAGTGCTCTGGTTTTCATTACTTTCACTTACGGTTTTTCACCAGTGCTAAAGACCCTTACAGAATCTGTCAGCACTGACACCATCTATGCCATGTCCGTTTTCATGCTCTTAGGCCACCTCATCTTCTTTGATTATGGTGCCAATGCTGCCATTGTGTCCAGCACACTGTCCTTGAACATGGCCATCTTCGCTTCTGTCTGCCTAGCCTCACGCCTTCCCCGGTCCCTGCATGCCTTCATCATGGTGACATTTGCCATCCAGATTTTTGCCCTGTGGCCCATGTTGCAGAAGAAACTGAAGGCATGTACTCCCCGCAGTTATGTGGGGGTCACACTGCTTTTTGCATTTTCAGCCTTGGGAGGCCTGCTGTCCATTAGTGTTGTGGGAGCCATACTCTTTGCCCTTCTGCTGATTTCCATCTCATGTCTCTGCCCTTTCTACCTCATTCGCCTGCAGCTTTTTAAGGAAAATATTCATGGGCCTTGGGATGAAGCCGAAATCAAAGAAGACTTGTCCAGGTTCCTCAGCTAACTTAGGGACCATTATCATATTGTTAAAGCAAGCTAACAGACTAGCCTTCTAACAAATACAAAATTTGAAGGAAAAATGCCATTCTGGAAGCAGCAGACTGATGTAAGAGAACAGGTCAAAAGAAAAACAGAAGCAAAGGCATGGTGGTGAGAGTACTTGTCCTTTGTGTTATTTCGTGGATGAAAAAGCTTCCTACGGCCCTCTTGAATTATTGCCTCTCATTTACTATTCACTGTAACAAATGAAGTGATGTTTTATTAAAAAAATAACAACACATCCATCAGAAGTTTTATCTCATGATTTTTCTTTAAGCAGAAGGCAGAAAAGCCATGAATAGTGAATAGTGTGTGTGTGTGTGTGTGTGTGTCTGTGTATAAAATCACTTTCCAGCTTTTTTTCAGCCTTTTTTTTTACAGGTTCCTTTGTTTATGTATAACTCAAATCCTACAATGCAGGATGTTGTGACCAATTTGGTTGCCCAGGATCATGGAAGTCACTTAACCCTGGCTTAGAGTTTGGCAAAGCCCTCAGGTCAAGTCAGTAAGATAAGTAAGTGAAACTGGTATACTTTGATGGTAACTGTAGAACAGTATGGAGAGAGTATGACCTGTCTAATCAGGTCAGTAGGATTTTATTCAGAGTTTGGGCCTACCTGCAGAGCTTTGAAATTCCTGGTAAAATTCTAAATTAAATCCCAGTCGCTATAAATCAGATTTTTAATATGAAACCTGACTTGTAAATTCTGTCTGAAGTTTAAGTTCATCAGGTCACAATGCTTATTTGCAGGAAAATGTGACCATGTCTCTTTTTAGCACAGGCATGAAGGATGGAAGGTATTTGATGGGGATTTGGGGGAAAAAGGAGGGTTGAGTAGTGATTCAGGTATAAATATTCAATAATTTTGGTTCTATAACGCAGATACAATAGGAAGCAACTTTGGCTAATCACTGAACTAATCTGTATCTCATTTCCCTGTCTGAACTGGTAATTAAGTTATCTAGCCCTAGAATTGTGATTAAGTGAGATGTATATAAAATTCTTAGGAAAGTGCCTGACGCAATACTGTGTTAGTGTTAGCTATATATTGAGCCTCCCTCATCCAGAGATCGAAGTGTTCAGTGCCAGCCTGTCACAAGTGGAAAACTCCCCACCACGACACTTTGTTTCATGCCCAGCGTTATGTATGTTGCATAGGGTGGGTGATTGGCCTAGTTATTAAGACAACTATGTGCCCTATTGGAACACCTGGGTGTGATACCAGCCTCTGCTCCTGATTCCGGATTCCTGCGAGTACAGCCCTGGGAGGAAGCAGGTGATGGCTCAAGTATGTGGGTCCACTACCCAACATAGGAGACCTGGGCTGAATTCTAGGCTCTTGATTCAGTCTCAGCCCAGCTTGTCCATTTTGTGCACTTGGGAAGTGAACCAGCAATTGGAATTTGTTTTTGCCTCTCAGTTACGTAAAAATAAGAACAATTTTTATAAAATTACTTTCAGGCTATGTGTATAAGGGGATTTTGGGAAAAATGTTAAATGAGTTTCATATTTAGACTTGAGTTCCATTCCAAGTATCTCCTGTGCATGCAAATACTCCAACATCCAAAAACCTGAAGTCCAAAACATGGTTCTAAGCCCTTCAGATAAGGGATACTCAATTTGTTTTATTAAGTTAAGGTGTAGAGAAACTGAAGAGAGCTAAGCAAAGTTACAAAATGCATTGGGTGCCTCCCAAGAAGAACTAGTTCCTTCTATGAAAGTTTGGGGTATGTTTCTATACTGTCTCCTTAGCACAGAAGTTAATTTTAAATCAAATTTCACAAATAGAGTACTCCTAAGAGATAGTGTTTTTTCTGAAAGTAAACTTCTCCAGGAATGTTTTACACAGGATTTTGAACTAGAGCTCTGTCAGCTCAAATTCTTTTTCAGATTTTTATTTGGACAGATGAATATTGTATTTCAAGGTAAAAATGGCTTTCCCTGTGGTCAATTAGACTGCTTTCACAGTCTCAAGGACAGAGGCTGCAGGGAAGAACAAGAGAAAGGTCTGACACTGACCTGTGGCCCTCTGTGGGGTTGGCCTTCTTGTGCCTTGAGGGTAGTGGCTCATAAATATTCTATAGTCCACACAGGAACAGGGCTAGGTGTTGGTACTTGAAGGTAATAAAGAGTTGTAGAAAACTGAGGGTTTTATTTTGTATTTTTAAAAACCATTTGCCTTATTTGGATGGATTTCCCATTGTCAACTTCAGGGAATTCCCACAGCAATTACATGCTTGTTTGAGCAGAAAATTCCCCAAATTTGAATCACATCAAGAATAGTTCCTCGGGGCTGGCATTGTGGCATCATAGGCTAAGCCTCCATCTGCGGTGCTGGCATCTCATATGGGTGCCAGTTCATGTCTCAGCTGCTCCTCTTCTGATCCAGCTCTCTGCCTATGCCTGGGAAAGCAGTGGAAGATGGCCCACGTGCTTAGATCACTGCACCTGTGTGGGAGACCTGGAAGAAGCTCCTGGCTCTTGACTCCTGGCTCTGGATCTGCCCAGCTTTGTCTGTTGGCAGCCATCTGGGAAATGAACCAGTGGATCAAAGACTTTTCTCTCTGTCTCTCCCTTCCTGTAGCTCTCTCTCAAATAAACAAAAACTTATAATAGTTCCTTGGTGGAGTAGATTCTCGTGTGTTTGCTACCATTTTCAGCTCTTCCCTGTCACCCAAAGCCTGATCTTCCTCAATTAGTTGGCCATAGAAGTGTAGTGTGGAGGTGGTGGGGGAAGGAGAGTTGTAGGGTAGTTGTGAGAGCAAGGAGGGAAGAGTGGTGAAACAGCTTTGCTCATCCCTTCAAAATGGTGGCAAAGGATTGGAGTTGGATGGCAAGGATGAAGGACAGGTGGAGATATAGAGTGTCAGTGCATGCTTGCTTTGTGCCATGATAAAACTGCTTTATGGATGGTAGATAGCTAGAAGACATGAAAAGTGCATGAAGATATGAGAGAGGTACAGGACAAATGGACTGTAGTGAGAAGGGTTGAGATTTGCATTATTGTATCCTGTAGTCAATGACAAATTAACGGCTTTGGAAAATGGATATAATATTATACATACATATTTATAAAACCGTACATATAAGTATGTGAATATATAAAGTATCATATTTATACACAAATATATATATATATAAACATAAATATGGCAATTCTGACAGCAGTTTTTGATGCTTTACTACACAGGTTGAGCATGAAGAGCTGTGACAGCAGTGAAAAATGAGTCTGGACTGAGTGCAATGGAAGTGGGTATGGAGATGAGTGGCCTGATTAGGGAGACTTTTCCAAGAATTCAATAACTTCATGTAAAGTGAGAGGAAGGGCTGTAGAGGATTCCTGGGGCTTCTAGCTTGAGTGGATTTGTGTTTCCATTAACTGCCATGAATAAGTAAGTGCAGACAGGGTGAAGTAGATAATAAGAATAGCATGTGTTAAGTCTGCCCTGCATGAGATGCTACATCCAGGCTTAAGTGTCTCATAGGCATGTATCCAGAGGACATTGAGATGTAAGTAGAATTCAGTGCTTTGGTATTTGGGATTCTTTGTATAGAATTGGTTACTCCACAGCCAAGCTATAGTGGAATTAGAAATGGGTCACAGAAGAATTAGAGTAACCACAATGGTAAGAGTCTCACAGTAAGGAAGCTGCTCTATGAAAATGGATTTAAGAATAGAACACCACAGCCTGGAAAGAAGGCTCAAAGGGAATGTAATTCCAGTCTGTAAAATTGCTAAGGGCGAAAGCAAATGTTGATTTGTTCACCAACTCATGACTTAGAGGAGAAGATGCCATTTGAAATTTGAGAAGATAAATTGCACAAAAATAATTTTATGCACTTTTCTTCATGTAACTCCAAGAAGTTGTATAGGCTGGAAACATAAGTGGACTCCAAAAGTGATTGGAAAAGATTATCAGAAAACTATAAATGTTCTGTTATGAAAATATTGAGATCCTGAGCCCTCAGAATTGTTGCTCCCAGAAGAGTGACAGCTCACTTGTGGTGTGCTTCTTTGGGTTGCTGCTGGCCTAGGAAGTGATTGGTAGAACCTAGGATGACAGTCATTGGGAAATACACTCATCACTTAAATTCAGTAATCTATGCTGCCTCTTAAACCACACTCAAAGGGAGAAAATAGAATATTAATGACATATTCCTTGAGGATATTATGGTATATGTATTGGGGATAGGGTGTGGGGAAGAGATTACAATAGGATTGTAATTAGATCCCAGGCTATCAAATACTTGCTTGCCCAAGAAGCTGTCTCTTCTCTCTGTGTGCCCTTTCCTCCAAGCTGTGTTTTTCGTCACTCTAAGTTTTAGGGTGGTGTAGCAAGTGAGAGCAAGGAGGGAGGAATGGTGAGGCAGCTTTGCTCATTCTTCCAAAATGGTTCCAAGGATTGAAGTTGAATGGCAGGGATCAAAGAGAGGTGGAGCTGTAAGGTGTCAGGTGCACTCTTGCTTTGTGCTGTGATAAAACTGCTTTATGGATGGTGTGTAGCTCAGAGGCATGCGCATCTAAATGTAGCAATATTCGCAGTTGTTCTGTGTGATCCCATTTCAAACCCACTAATGGGTTTGAAAAAGCCTTTGGGCTTCAACTGTAGATCTGAAAATCCATACATAATAGGATGCACATGAAGACTTCATTTACATCTAAGCAAAAGGCTCAAGGACAAGAAAAAAGTCAGCAGAGGGCATCAGTTACACAATTATGCAGTATTTTAAACTTATAATTCAGGAAAATAGGGCTAGGATACAGTGCCCTCTCGTGGAAGCTATGGTATTCCTTGTTATGATGAAATCCAGGAAGTTGAAATTTTTGGCTAGACTGGTTTGAGAAATAACTACACTGACGTTTTCATACATATAGGAAGTAAACAGCACAATGGGGTTTGATAACTAACAGTTCTTTTCTACATCTTACTGCACCCAATATGTCCTAGATACTGTGTTCTGTACTTTATATAACATATACATTATCTTAACTACTTATAATAAGCCTGTGGGAGAAATCATTTCATTTTGTACTTAAAAAAGACTGAGATTCAGGGTAGGTCAGGAACTTGCCTAAGGCTATATTGCTGGTTTGGGCTGATGTTCTGCTTTTCTGACATCTGAATTTCTTCCAGGGCTAATGGCGATCTGGTGGGCAGTTATTTTAATGCCTTGCAAATCCCTCAGCGTCCCCTTATTCTCTTTCACCAACATTTGGCAAAAAACCTAGGCCTGCCTCTGCTCACTTATATTTTATGATATTTGCCTTGGGAATTTATTCAGTCAACAAATATTTATCAAATGCTAAACATATGACATAAATTCTATGTGCTTGACATATATCTGTGAGTAAAGAGGACAAACATCCTTGACCTAGCAGAGTTTATATTCTAGCAGGAGGAGACAGATGATAAACATGAATGCATGGTAATAAGTGCTAACAAAGAAAGGAAACAGGAGTGCCATAATATTAAGTAAGGGGGTCAGTGTACATCTCAGGGAAAAGGGAGCATTCAACCAGAGACTTGATGGGAGTGAGGGAATAAGATTTTCTAGGGAAGAGAATTCCGGGTGGAGGCTAAAGCTGCTGCAAAGTCTGGGTAAGAGAATTGTTGGTGTGTTTGTGTTTGGGGAATTGCAGGGAGGGCTGAAGTGGAGTGTGAGCCATGAGAGCAGAAGAGAAGGTCAGGGAGATGACGAGGGAGGCTACATTATATACAATGCTGTAGGCTGTTAAAAGACTTGCTGCCTTTTACATTGGAGGGTCATGAAGGAAAAGGGAGATCTGATTTGACACATGCATTTGGAAAGGCTCATTCTGGTTGTTGTGGAGAAAGAGTAGATTCCGGAAGAAGAATCTTGGAGCTGATCTGCAGTCATCCAAGAAAGAGATGTCGGTGGCTCCGAACAGTGATGGCAGAGAAAGTGGTGAGAAACAGTCATGGTCTGGACAGAATTTGAAAGTAAAGCTAACAGGGCTTCCTGAAGTTTTAGATGTGGATTGGAAAGAAACACAAATTACTCTTAGGGTTTTCAGCCTGAATGAATTGAAAAATGGATACACTATCATTTGGGATGGGGGCATGGAGAATTGAGGGAGAGACTCTTGGAAGATTGGGAATTCAGTTTGGGGCATTTGCGTATGAGATTGATTGATATGTTGAGTAGGGAGAAGGAGACAGAAGCTTGAGAGAAATGTAAGAAATATGATTTCTTTTTGGTAATGTAACAAAGAATACTATGAGACTGGATGAGCTGATCAAGAAAGTGGGTATAGGCAGAGAAGAGGACCAAGAACTCCAAAATGAAATGTTGGAGAGAAAAGAAAACAATATTTGACAGCAAAATCACTGACATAGTAAGAAAATCAAGAGATTGTTGTTCCCAGGAAAGCAAATGCAGGACCTATCTCAAGAAGGAGGTGATAGATTGAGATAAGATTAAAATATGATAAAACAAGTGTGACAAGGACTGAGAATTGACCATTGGGCTTAACCAGGAGGAGGTCATTGATTTCCTTTAAAAGAACAGAAGTTGCATGGAGTGGTGGAAGTAAAAACCTGTTTGGAGTCAGTTTAATTGAGAATAGAATTGGAACAGTAAGCAGAGCTAGCTTCCTGGAAGATTTGCTTCAAATGGGAGCCAGTAAATAGGACAGACATGGAAAGTGAAGACCAAAAAATGATAGCGTGTTTGTGTGATTGAATTCAAACAGTACAGCAATAGTTGATACTGTGAAAGATGGGAAGAATTTCTGTTGTAATATTCTTGAGGAGGTGAGACAAGTGAAATCTCTTGTATAACTGGAAGGCTGGGCTTTAGACAAGGGCAGGGAGAGCTGATTCATGGTAGCAAGTGGGAAGGCAAAGTGTGTAGGTACAGTTGATGCTAAGTGGGTAGATGAGGTGATGAGATTCTTTGGAAGTTCTTTTCTGATTCCTTCACTTTTTTTTTTTTTTTTGACAGGCAGAGTGGATAGTGAGAGAGAGAGACAGAGAGAAAGGTCTTCCTTTTTGCCATTGGTTCACCCTCCAATGGCCGCTGTGGCCGGCACATCGTGCTGATCGAAGCCAGGAGCCAGGTGTTTCTCCTGGTCTCCCATGCGGGTGCAGGGCCCAAGGATTTGGGCCATCCTCCACTGCCTTCCCCGGGCCATAGCAGAGAGCTGGCCTGGAAGAGGGGCAACCGGGATAGAATCCGGTGCCCCAACCGGGGCTAGAACCTGGTGTGCTGGCGCTGCAAGGTGGAGGATTAGCCTGTTAAGCCACGGCGCCGGCCCAACTGATTCCTTCACTTTTCTTAAGGAAGTTGGAAGAGGCAGGGAATCAGATGTGGGGATATGAGAGAAGCGATGCAGGGGTGGTGGTGGGAAAAAGTGTGAAAGAGTTTAGGACAGCAGGAGAGTGAATGTACTAGGGCTCCTAGTATAATTGCCTGGCAGTATTAAGGGCTCACTTGAATTGAAAGTGAAACCAGTTATCTTAGCTTTGTGTATATCTGCTGTGTGTATGTTTCCAAGACCACTGCTTCCCCTACAGCTTTCCCAAAGGGCAGCAGCTTCTCTTTCACAGCCCTCACACCACTAAGCCAGATGTGGAAAAGGTAGCATTATTTGTTGTTTTTTCCTCCCAGACCATTCCCCTTGCTTAACTCCCCAAGTCTGAACCTAGTGGCATCGCATTGCAGCACACAACATCCAACCTTTGTGCTTTTATCTCCAGCCCTCAATGCATTCTCTCTTATTGTTAATTACTTCAGCTCCTGTTGTACTGTCACTCCCTCATGTGCCACCTCAATCTTGGGTATTATCATATTGTAGGTAATTCACTTGTAGTTAATGCACTCCCACCCTGCCTCTCATTTTCTTGGACTTCACTCTAGGCATTGTGTCCTCTACCCTACCCCAACTACTCACTCTCAAAATTACAATCTTGTCTTTAGCTACTTTCTGATCTCTACTTCCCATTTTTCTAACCTATTTCTTCTATTCTAACCCCTTGACCACCAATCTCATTGACCTTTTGGCTGTCCTGCAGCCTCCTCTCCTTCAAACTACCCACTGATGTTCACTCAACTTATTCAACTTAATTCCATGGGGATGATTATAACCATGGCATGCATATTTAGACCTACCCTCCATGCCCCACTGCTGGTCTCTCAAGCTGGTAACACCACTCTGGGTAAGTCCTACTCTCTATCTACTCTGGTTTGTATCCATGTAATTCTCTGTGGTCTGGAAACATACACACAAGCATAACATATACATAACATACACAAAGCCACATCAGGAGAACAGGTTGGAGAGAAGGATAATTTTGCTGATCATGAGCAGTGGATTATGCAGGTACAGTGAAGTTTGGAAAGGTAGGAGAAAGGGACAGAATAGGAAGGTAAAAAAACCGTATGGGGATTCGACTTGCAGTGGTTCCTGACTGACAAACGTAGGCTGATCAAAGAAGTCTCAATATGTTCAAGGTGCCTACTGATGTTGAGGGAGTGATGTTGGTGCATAGGGAGTAGGTTTCTGGAACCACCTCTTCACCTGGAAGAAAGTATGGTCTTAGGGTGTTTGCTAATGGGACTAATGCGCTAATTTGCTGGGTAATGTGCAATTTAACAAGGTCTTTTGGGGACAGCAACACAAACTTCCTAACAACTGTGCAAACTCCTAAGAGCAGTGTCATTGTGATCTACAAAATTTTCTTCCTGGGTAAGTGATCACAGCTTAGGTAAAGGCAAGGATTTAACCAATATTCTTCTAGGGCCTGAAGAGGCTCAGACCTTTGACCACTGGGAGGGCTCTGGAGAGCTCAGGCGCAAGGGGTAGGCAGCTCAGGGCTGAAGACCTGTGGAAGATCCTAGCTTAGACCATGCCAGTATTTTGGCTTCTTTTTCCTTTTGCAACTCACAGGTGCTGTCAATATTGGTTTATTTACTTTGGGAAACCCTATCACCACCCAAGCCAAAGCACCATTTCCTCACAGGTATACTGCTGTGATTCACTGCTGTGCTTCACTTCTGTGAGCCATAGGCTGTAGAGAGGAAGTTGCTTGGAATTAGCACAGCACCCCTGGCCCAGCAACACTATTGTACTGGGGACTCCTCATACTTGTCAGGCAATGCAGGACTGAAGTACCCACAAAGGGGATGAGAAAAACAAATGGTCTTCTCTGCCCCTGGTTAGCATCTAGGTTCAAGTGACATCCAGGATCAGCCCAAAGTCTTCTGCCTTAAACAGAGTAGCCCTACAATTCTTTGACCATAATGCTGTTGGGATGATGGAACAAATTGATTTGACCAAAGCTGAGGTCAAGGGAAACTATGATTCCCAGGGCCCCAGCAAGAGCTGGTAAACAGAAGCAGCTTCTGCTTTCCCAAGCTCTGCTGGCTCACTCCTCACCACTCCAGGATGGCCCTGTGGCCTAGTCCTGGGCCCAAGTCACATTTGGACTCTGGTCATTGCAAACACTGTGGGCCTCCCATTCTTTTAAAATTGCAAAATAAAAAGATCTCTAAGGCCCCGGGCAGCTTTTGTGTATGTAACAGAGTATTTTTGTCTTTAAAAGAGAAAAAGAAAGGCAGAAGGGGCTGCCTCCTTGGCTCTAACTTGCTCCTCATTGCCTTCTGAAGTATACCCACAGAGATGAAAACCAGAAGACCTTACCCTTAAGGGCCTGAAAGTCTAGTTTTTTGGTTCTGTTCTATGGAGCTCCAAAACTGTATTTTGTTAGCAGCTGTTTTGAGAGGCAGAACCCACTTCAGTGATTTCTTGGTTACTGAGGATCCTTAAGTCTGGCCTTCTGGGGTTTGCTGAAGCTTTTTTTTTTTTTTTTTAAGATTTATTTATTTTTTGAAAGAGTTACACAGAGAGAGAACGAGAAGCAAAGAATCAAAGAGGTCTTCTATCTGTTGGTTCACGCCCCAGTTGGCCGCAAAGGCCGGAGCTTTGCCAATCTGAAGCCAGGAGCCAGGAGCCTCTTTCCAGATTCCTACGTGAGTGCAGGGGCCCAAGGACTTGGACCATCTTCTACTGTTTTCCCAGGCCTCAGCAGAGAGCTGGACACATGTGGAGCAGCTGGGACACATATGAGATGCCAGTACTGCAGGTGGCGGCTTTGCCCACTACATCACAGCTCTGGCCCGACGCTTTCTTTACTCTAGTTCTGCCCCTGGCTCCTGCTCAAGAGGTTGCTGGAACATGTGAACGGGAACTGCAAAATGGGATGTGGTAAGAAGTACTGCAGAACTTCATTAGATAAAACACAGTATGGGAGTAGGTCTGTAGCCTGTTTGTACCTGCCACCTGGTCTGATCTTCGTGTTGACAGTATTCAGTTCATTAGTTAACTTGTGGCATTAAAAAGCACCCTGTGTGTCTGTGCTATGGTAGTTGAGGCAGCTGGTATGTTCCTTTAAATGGGGGACTTACTGGTGTAATGTCATCAGTTCCGTGTGATTTATTCAGATACAGACTCTAGTAAGTGTGAAGGGCTACAGGAGTGTTTTCTCCTGCCCCTGTTTTCAGCAAACTTAACTTTCAGTGTGCGAGGTTCATGGATTGAAAAGGGAGTCATGGTTGGGAGGTTTTACTTCAGGGTTCACTCAGGGAACCCAATATCAATTTTCTGAGAATTCTGTTTACAGCATGCTTACTGTGGACTTACAAAACAAGTTGACAGGGACAACATATTTTCAAACTATAGGATAAAGAACATTAAAGTACATCACACTCCAAACCCATGAGAGGTCGCCTTACCAGTAAGTGGACAGCTGTCAACTCCTTCCCTCCTTGTGGCTGATGAAACCATTGTATGGTTCCCAAGGCTGACATCATTTATTAACCAGCAAGTCCTCATAAGGAAAGGACTGGAAGTTGTGCTTATTTCTCTTACCTTTAGTTCTGTTTTTCTCCATCTCTTAGGTGTTCTGGGTTTCTCCATTGGAGACTGGGGAACTCTTGCCACTGTATTAGTGGCAGATGGCTGCAGAGCACCTTGTGAATCCAAAACTCTTTTGTTCCGAGGCAAAGCGAAGTTAACACGTCACTTTCCAGTTTCAATACCAATAAGCTTTTTCTCAACCAATGCCGGTGTGATCTAGACTTGGGCATTATGTCATACCAACAGGAATGGAATGTGTGCTTTCTGATTGGCTAACAGGAGTTCTGTTATCTCTTTGTCTGCAGTCACAGTCACCATGTTCTAGAATGCTAGCATGTGTTGGAGCAAGTGGACTTGAATAGCTGCTTTACCACTGAAGTCAGTAACAGTTCTTGCAAAGACTCAACTTTCTCCTTATCATAGCACTACACTGTAATTGCTTATTTAGTTATTTTGTTGGCTACTTTTTTCCTATTACTTCTCCACTGCTCCTGATGACTAGGACATTATGAGTTCAAGAAATGTTTTACTAGACATATATAAAGGAGTGAAAAAATTTGAGGAATTTTTTGCTTATTAAAGGTATAATAACTCAGGATGGTTCCCCCTGGTCTTCCTGGATGATGATCAACTCTGAAGAAGGTAATGCATTTCCAACCCTATCAAATATGGAGGATGGACGTGGGGTAGGGAGACAGCACTAACAGAGTTGGAAAAGGTAGATTATGCCACATAGAAACACTACTAACATAAATACATATTAACAGACTTTGGCATAGTTTAGTTTTCCTCCAGATTGCTTCCCCACCTCCACCCCCTTTCTTTTCTTTTTTTGTTGAGACTGCGTAAGGTTACAGTCCACTCTTCTGTGATGAATGTTCTTTTCTCATTGTTTACCGCGTCAATTTAAGTTTTAAACACTTCAGCTGTGTAACGCTGTCTGTAAAAATAAGTCCATGCTCAAGTTT
Source organism: Lepus europaeus (assembly GCF_033115175.1). Lineage (NCBI taxonomy): Eukaryota > Metazoa > Chordata > Mammalia > Lagomorpha > Leporidae > Lepus > Lepus europaeus. The sequence continues at coordinate 138,206,387 of NC_084831.1, read as the reverse complement.
TAGACTATGTGAAAAAGTACCGCACACATTAAAAAAGATGAATTGGAGAAAACCTTCCTTTTCTCAGCCATGGATTTTATTTGGGGAGGTGGTGTCTCTGCCAGGATGAGAGTGCTACCTGTGGAGAGTGCTTTCCAGTGAGAATTTGAGAACTGAATGTTTACAGTGGAGGTGAAGGGCAGGGCGGAAGACTGCAGGCATAGCCTTGTTTTACATCAGTTCAGGATTCTCCCTTCCTTTGTGCTGCTTTTGAGCCATTGACCTTTTTTAGCTAACAATGATTGAAAAGTGGAGTCTTTAGAACTGGGGTGCAAGTAAAAATGCATCAAGCTTTTAACTTGAGAAACTAACTTTGTGTTTTTGAGTGGAGCACTCGGTTTCATGGTCCAAAGAAAGAGCACTATTAAAGTGGGGTCTCTACTTTAGAGTTGGTGGCTTCTGCCCACAGCTCTCACATCCCTCTCCTTGCTAGGGCTGCCCAGGCCAGATGTATATGGGCTGCCAGTGAGGAAAATGCAATACCACTTCCTCACAAATGATTTTTACTCTTCTGTTGTGTAGTTTCCTGTCAATGTGTTGAAGTGAGGCTTATTCAGGAAGTGATCTCATCTGAGAAGGACCATGTAAGTTTCAAAACAGGAAATCCTGGATTAAATCTCAGGCGATAGGGAAGACTTCATATCACACATCTGGCAGACTACATAGCTTTAATAATTAATTTTATTTGGATAAATCTTTGGGATACTTTTAAAACCTTATAGCTTAAAATGTCATTATTTGTCATTTGAGGACTGAGATACAGTTATTTTTTTCCCTCAAGCTTATGCAGATTCCATCTCCCCAGGATCTCACTGACATCACAAGGAATCTTGCTTCTCAAGCAACAGCTCTTTGCTTTTCTTGTACTTTCATTTTTTTTTTTTTTGTTATTTGTTTTGTTTTTGCTTTCATTTTGAATACCATCCCCACCGCCCAATCTGCCAAAAGGAACTGGTGAGGCCTTTGTGTTTCAGCCAAAGCTTCTTCCATGATTTTACGTATTTGATCCTTATAATAGTGTTCAGAAAAATAGTAAAAATGGAAAATAAATTTTGGCACAATAATAATTAGTGGATTTCTACAAGTGGAATGAAATTATTCAGTCCTGTGTATAATCAATCACTTTTATTGAGTTTCTTTTAAAAAATTTTAAACATTTATTTATTTGAAAGAGAGAAAGAGAGAGAGAGAATATTCCAACTGCTGGTTTACTTCATAAATGGCCATGATAACCAGGGCTGGGCCAGGCTGAAGCCTGCCTGGCTCCTGCTGTGCTACAGTGTCAGCCCATCAGCCACATCGGCAGTGGTGGCAGTGGCTGCTGCTGCTGCTGCTTTTTTCTTCTTCTTTAAAAGATGTGCTTATTTATTTGATAGTCAGAGTGACAGAGAGAGAGAACGAGATGGAGATACCTTCTACCCTTTGGTTTGCACCTCAAATGCCCATAACAGCCAGGGTTAGGACAGGTCAAAACCAGGAGTCAGGAACACCATCTGGGTCTCTCACATGGGTGACAGCAACACACACATTTGGGCCATCATCTGCCACCTCCCAGGAACATGAGTAGGAGGCTGGATCAGAAGTGTGGAGTAGCTGGGACTTGGATCATGCAATGCAGGAGTCTCATGCAGTGGTTTAACCTGCTGCATCACAACATCCACTCCTTTTTTAAATTTCATAAAATATTGAATTATGTCTTTTTCACCTTACCTGGTTTTAGTGGAAACAAATGATTATTTTAATCATCTTTAGAAAAGAAGCAGGACATGTTTCATTTTTATATAGAATAAACTTTGTTTTATTATAGACATGGATCAAAAATAAAAGTTTTTATGTACATATGACATATAGTGCAAACAAAAGGCTTTAAATACCATGGATGGACATGTTGTTGGAAACAAAAGGAGATGAATGATGGGGGTTAGGATGGTCTTCCTGGAACTGCAGGAGGGGGTCGCCTGGTGAAAACAAAACAAAACAAAATAACAAAAAGAAAAATACAAATGCAGAGGAAGAAATGTTTAAATTCTAAAATAAATCCAAATAATAGCTTGCAAAAATATCCCTCAAAAGTCAAATTCAAATCAGATTAAAAAAAAAAAAAAACCCAACCAAACAAACAAAACACATGCAGGCATGCAGGGGGAAAAAAACCAACAACAACCATGTGGCAAAATTAGCAGTTTTCAGGACTTTTCCTGACTATCAGCAGTGTGCTAGGTTTGAGCCATTTGAGTACACTCACAAATGTTATTAATTTGCACGTGGGAATGATAGATCCATGCAATACTATTCACGAGAACCAGGAGTAGAAGCAGAGCCAAGCATCTTTATCACTTGATGATTGCCAACCCTGACTTCTGTGAAACTCAATTATTTCTGAAGTTTTCAATGAGTGTTGTGAAATCTCCATAGGGTGAGAGGGAGTTGATAGAGAAATATGACAAGTGAGGAAAATTAGAAGATGTTAAGAGATCTGATAGTGTAATCCTAATACAGAAAATATCAGGGATCAATCTCAGAAAAAAGGATTTCTAAATAGGAATTCATTCTAAGTGAATAGGCTCGATCTTTAATAGCTTGGAATCAGATCTGGGGCAAACTAGGAGGCCAGGGCTGGTCCATGGTGATCCTAGCTTTTTGTAGGATTTCCTTCTGTTTGAGAGTTAGGCATAACCGAAATTCTTATTTAATCTGAAGTGTTCACAGGATAAGTGATATCTGGTTTGCTAGACCTTTCCGTATATCTCTAGCCTAGCTTGAAGCTCTTTAGGGCCATTGATTATGACACAAGGGCCAATAACAGTCCTGGCTGGGCTGGACCAGACTGAAGCCAGAAGTCAGTAACTCAACCCAGGTCTCCTATATGGTGGCAGGGAGCCAAGTACTTGAGCCATCACCTGCTCCTCTCAAGTCCGGCTTTAGGAGGAAGCTGGAAGTGGGAGCAGAGCTAGGACTCAAACCCAGGCACTCTGATATGGGACATCCCAATTGGCATCTTCACTGCTGCACCAGGGGCTGGCACCAGAAGTCTATACTTCAGTTTCCTCTGTCTAAACAAACCAATAATGAACTCAACACTATGGCAAGCCATAGAACTGTAAGGTTCCTTCAGAACGCTACTCTCAGCAGTGTTCAACAACATACTCACTTCCATCTTAAGACACTTCAGTGAGTGGAGCAATGAAGTCTAAAAAACAAAAACAAAAACAAAAACTTCTTTTTCATCTTCTATGAGCTGTTGACACAGTCAACCTGCCTGGGCTATTTCTGAGCAGTGGTTAGGAAAAAAAGATCTTACCTTCTCCAAAGTCCAAGACCAATTTTTCTTTGGCCCAATATAAGCTGACTACACTAAGGAGGCCTCCTGTCCATTTAAATGATGAAGAACTTGTTACTGGTACCTCAGCTTTCAACTGCGGGGGGTCTGCAAGGAGTTAGCCTTGGAGATCCAGGTAATGGGTATCCCTGGTGTTTTCATGAAGAAAGTGTAATTAAATTTCTGTCAGGCTCAATGAGATTTATCACCTGCCTGGCAACAGAAAGTATTTCTGAGTTCTGAAGGGGCTTTAGAACTCTCTAAAGACCTCAGTGGGGTGGAGGTGAGCCATTGCACTCCACAGCCAGACCCCTGCTGAAGCCATGCTCTGTTAGCATATGCCAAAACGCTTCCCTGTTGGCGCTAGCCTGGTGTTCCAACCCAGAAACAAGATCAGAAACGTTATGTGTTGGAGTGTGTTTCGCTGACAGCTAGAATGCTCGATGCAGACGTCAGGGTGACATTTATCACCTCAGCACCTTTCTTTGCATCTTCATTTATTTTGTATCTTACTTCCCTCTCATTGCACAAAAAAGCCCTGTTGATGATAATACCATTTACGGGGTTAGAGTTAGTTCTATCATGGGTATCAGGAGTTGGGGTTTTTATTATTTCTTTTCCAGATTTTCTATTACTTACATAGTGCTGAGTGCTTGAAGGCAAATGCTGAAAATATTTGGGCTTTCTACACCTAGAGGCTACAAAGGTATCTCCTGCTGTGGCTGCCTCTAATGTGAAAGCTGGAGGGCTGAACTGGAACACACAGAGTTGCTAATCAATTTTTAAACTCATCATACCTGAATTATAAGGAAGTCTATCTAATCCAGATAATTTCAGGTTATATTTTCTTAAGCTTTCTGAAAAATAACTTCATAGTACAAGTATCTGGGCAAAATAGTAAGGTAAAGAGGTATATATAGTCACATATAAAAGACTCTGTTGTTAATAAGAATGATGAATTAACCACATTCTCTGAGATCTACCTCAATCCTGCAATCTGGCTTTATGGTGACATTCCTCTGGCAAGGTCTTCCTTACAAATTTTTTTTTTCTGTTAGAATCTCATAAAACATTCTCTGCTTGCCTTCTTTGCACATTATTTAGGTAATCTGATAACCCAGAGCTGAGGGTGAGCTGGAAGGCTTGAGAAAATGAGGAAAGAAAAGCAATAAGGATAGATATTCTTCTGAATTCATTGATGACCTTTAATTTAAAATCAACCTGGATCTCTTCCTTCATAATAACCTCATATGGGTAATGTAATTAATTTAAAGGAGCTCTTCTTTGAAGAGTGGGTGACAGGAGGCAAGGTAGAACATTTTCAGAGACCCATACAAGACTCATTAAGACTCCTGGCATGTTCATCTCTAAGCTGCTTTCATGCCTATCATCCAAAGTGTTACAATGGAGAGGCTTTAGCTGTTCTCCAGAACCTCAATTAGGACAAGGATATATGTAGTGGACTGAACATTCTAGTGTTCCCTTACTGCTGGGAGAACAGGAAGAGGTAAATTCTCCCACTGTGGCCAAGGAACAGATTAGGGAGGCTGACTGTTGGGTCAGAATTTCTATTTTTTAAGGAACTCCTCCTATGGAGCTAGCCCTCCTGCAGAGCATGGCCCCTCCCACTTCCCAGGGTTGTTCATGGTCACCCTCTTTTTTAACCACAAAGTGCCATCCATGGTGCTTTTTGGAAAGAGTCACAGTGAACCCTTCAGCTGTTTCAGAACTGTGAGCTATATCATTTTTGAGTCCACTCCCACAATGGCTTATAAACAGGAATAAAATGTCTCCTACTCTCCAGCCTTTGATTTGTCCAATTTGCTCTCTTTAAAAATCTTCTCCTTTCCCAAATTAGTGACATAAATGAAATGTTCTCCACTTTGGTAATTCTGGATCACTTCAACCAAAAGAGGTATAAATATTTAGAAGCCCTAGGTATTATAGACCAGAATGAGGAAAGAGGGCCCTTCAAATGTTATAATTTATTTCAGGATCAGAAATACAGCTTCACATTTTCACAATCGGTACATGTGACCTTCAAGAATGATACAAGTCTTAGAAATTTTTCTTCAAAAATTCCATTCACAGAGTCCATATACCAGCATTAAGAAATCCTGAAAGTGCCAAGAAGACAGTGGAAAAATGGCTCATATTAATTATCAACAGAGAAAGACAAGCGTTTGCTTTTGTATACTCCTTCTTCATAAAAATGCAAAGGAACTTGATTCAGAAAAGGGAGAGTAAAGAAACAGATAAGCAAGGAAAACAAAGGCTGTACATACAAAATAAAACACAAATTAGGTTAATAACGATGAGATTTCTGGCTGGGAAAACATTTTTACAAATCAGCTACAGAAAATACAACAGGGTCATTTTTGTCATAATTTTAAAAACATTACATAATGAGCAAAGTTTAAGTATGTCGAAGCTAAAGATTAAGTAGAAGTTCATGCCTTGAGCTGAACCATGTGTGAAACCTTCTACCAGAGAGGTGAGACATTTCACCCATATACCAGTATGACTAGGCCTTAGGACAAACGGGATACTCTTCCTTGAGTTTCCCCTCTTGCTCTCACACATATACACATTCTTACATATATGTGTTATGTACATACACAAACACACACAGCTTGCTTATTACACATACCTCAAAAGCATACTTAGTTTCACAGAGCACCACAGAATTTTAAACATACTAATTAGACAGAATGGCTTAAGATTATCCCAGAAGACATACTTGAGCTTTTTAGAAAGGATTGAGTGATCTGGCGAACCAACAATGTTTTCTCTAAGGTCATCTAACTTCCTTTACATTTGAACTCTAATCTCATAGCTGGGAGTCATCTAGGTGAGTTGATATAAAGCTTGTGGCTTGAGTCACATACATTATCTTCTTTTGTTGAGTCCTATGGGTCAGACACCTATTATTTAGGTTTTATTCTTAATTCTAAGGAGATTCCTGTCAGTATAATGATAATTGTACTGTTTGCCAAATTAAAAAAAAAAGAATATATTTACATGAGAAAATAGATAACCTACCTCCAAGGTTCTCAAATAACTTCTCTCCTGCATTTTTGGCAAACTTACTCAGAAAAATCCACTACTTTTAACATGTTACTGTATTCCTGTATTTTATTTTCTTACATTTACCATAAAGAGAAAGACTTTGTAGATCAACTTAGCTTTTTAAGATTCAGCTCAGCAATCCAAAGAGAACTTATAATTCTAATTAGAGATCTTAAAGGTAGGTCTCCAGATTTTATATTTCTTACCAAACTGTATTGTTAAACGTAATTATTTTGTAGATAGCAGTGCTGTGGATATAGACATTATTTTACATGTTGACATGGTGATCTTGAGCTTTGTACCTCTCAAGGTGAAGACTAATTTGGAATTAGAAAATTTTGTATACTTCATGGATGTTATGAGAAACCAAACACTGTTATCTCATATGATTGCAGATCCTCCAAAGCTATCTCTTGTGTTGGTATAACTGAAAAATATATTCATACCCACACATACTAAGCACATGTATACAGATATTTACACCATACATATACATCTATATACAATGCACATAAGTAACACTCATGCTTGTGGGATTTTGACAAGTGTTTTTAAGCCTACCAATTCAAAGGGACACAAAATACATGTACTCATAGAAACAAATTTACTATGTATATTCTGTATACATAGAGGCACATGCATAGAAAATGTGTTTGTACACAGAAAACAACAGTTATCACATACTGGTATTAGGTCCCATTTTGTATTTGAGAATTATGGCTGCAGGCTATACTAAAAAGTCACAAAAGGAATCTACGTGACTACCTTTTAATTCTAAGTTCAGAAGGCTTACAGTTATATCACAGGAACTGGTTTAATTATGTTTTGGAGTCAAGTAAGTTCGCATTTGAACAAAGAGCAAACTTGCTAATAAACAGACCCTACTGATCTTCTATGTTGTAAAACACAGCTAAAAGCGATATTCAGAAGAGTATCCTTGGTAGATGATTTTTGGAAATACATTATACTTGTTCTAATTCAATACTATTTCAATAATCTGTCCACAGTTGAGTAAATGTTTATTCCAATTAGTCAATGTGCATGCAAGATTTAGCAACTGAAAATAAAACTAGATTTACCTATCAAATATACAATTTATTTTTCCAAGTCCTAAAAACACTGAATTTTCTTTATTATGCTAGACATGATGGAGCTACATCCATTGTGTTGACAACATCAAAGCAATCAGTTAAGAGAAAATTACACAATAGATCAGAAATAGTATGGAGCTCATTATGCTACATTCCCATCTTAAGGCCTGAAGTGCATACTGCACCTCAAAGTATGCACATCCCAGAGCTTCAGACTTCATTCACATTGACATCTCCCTTTAGCAGGATGCAAACCCTTGCAACATAGTACTGAAGCAAACTGAAAATATTCTCCAAATGACTGATGAAATTCTAGGGGTGGCTGGGTTCTATCAGACATAAGTTAGGAGTGAAAGAGACCAAAAACATACCCACAAAGGGAGACAATTGGAACAGCACAACTGTGTGACTATAATCTAAAAGCAAAAGCCAAAGATGACAAATGCCATTGTTTATGGCTGCCTAAGATCAGTGGAAGGAAACTTGGAAAAAAATCCCCAATTTTCTTTGACACGGTTTGTGCTGATCCAAGAACACATCAGTGGTTATCCACAATATTTTCCTTTAACAGAAGGAAATTTTTGAAATACAGCAAAATGCAAAACCACATTTAGCACAAAGCCAAACCATGAAGTATATAATCTGTTAGCTGCCTCTTTTAGAGCATTCAAAGGAAGAAGCAAAGGGAATCCTAAGAACAGGGAATTTTATGAAAAGACCTTACTGCAGATTACTTGTTTCACTAGGGCTGTTTACTTAATATTTTTACATTTAGCTGAGGCACTGTTTTGAAAATATACTATGTATCTTGCACACTGGTCCCATTCACTCTGTGTGTGTGTGTGTGTGTGTATTCCACCCCTCCTCCCAGAGAAATAAGATTTGAAAGGACTTAGAGTGGTGATATTTTTTCTACAATCACTTGTAACTTAAAAAGTTGAAATGCCCTTTTCGTAAATCTTGTATTCTCCAAAGTTTACCAATTAGTAGTGGGCTAGCTTATAAGCCTGTAAGAGTAAGTTCAATACAGTTCCATTCAACTTGGCAAGTTCTCTTTTTAATAAGGTTAAAAGTTTCATACTTTATGGGTGTCTACTTTGAGTATAAATGACACAGGAAATTAAAGTTAACATACAAATCATATTTGCTGCCTTTAAAGGGAGACATTTCAGTTGGTAATACCTGATTTACTTCTGTACAATATGAAATAGTGTCATGGGACGCCACTATTCAGTGAATACTTGCTCTGCTGTCTGGGAACAGTTAGCAGACAAAATTCCAATTGGCTTCTGGCTGTTTCCTACATGTTAATCATCTGGTCCTAGGTAGTTCAAAACTTAGTTTCAAGAATGAACTATTAACCCCTAGGTTAAACTGCTCTTATAAATTTTAGAAATATTAGAAATTAAAAATTTGCTTAGGATCTCAGTGTTCCAATGCCATTTTCTGGAGTGTTCTTGCTAGGGACGCTGAAGCAGTACAACTGCAAACAAAGGTGTGAGCTGTGCTCCTACACCAAGGCATCACTTCCTGATTTTTCTTTCCAATGCAGGTATAATTCTTTAAATGTGATTATCTTGTAGTAAGCCTCAAGATGTATTAAGAATGGCTAGAATGTTAGAAACTGGTTAAAATGTATTCTTAAAAAATTATTTATATGTAAAGAATATAAGGGAATTACAAAGTAGCAAGGAATGATTTTTTTTTTTTGCTTCAACCAAAATAATGACAATATTGTACTACTACTACTAAACTGGAGTTTGTATCAAAGTATTTTTAGTCATGTCAAAAAAGCAGATCAACTGGAAAAATTAAATATTTTCTATCAGGGCCATCACTACAACCTACCAAGAGATGAATTTAAGAGAGTAAACAGATTCTATTTTTCCAGACAGTTTTTGTAGACATGGGATTTTTTTGCTTCTTTCTTGAACTCGGAAACTCATTAGCCAAATCTACTGATTACTGAACATTAAGCTTTGATGACTGCTGTATATGCTTCTAGCATGAAGCAAAACACACTGGCATGAGCAGAAGCTCTCTAGAGCAAACAATGCAGACTTTTCCTTTGCCAACTACCTTGTGCTTCTAAACCCCACCCCCCCCAAAAAAAAATCTCTTCCTAGTAGTTTTATGAAAGAAAGTGTAAGGAAAGAGGAGTTAAATAGGTAATAACGGAGTAGGTGGCAGAATTTAAGTCAGACAACAGAATTTCTGCCATTCTACACAGAATGTGGGAAATAAATATGCATGTATGGCTTAGGTCTTACACTCACCATCTCATATCAGTTAAGAATTTTATTTAATGAACTACCATGTAAATAACCTGGAAAATGTATCCAAAGCAGTTTCGAATATATGCCAGGGTAGGCAAATGGTACCAAAAGTATAGGGATGCTATACAAACCTACCTTGGTCAATACAACATAGAATGCCTCTAAGAGTCTGCAGTTTTCAAGAGTCAAACCTCAAAGATTTGACACTGTGAGCCACGGTGATGAATAATGAATGCATTAGTAAAACGGGTTACTTGCCTACTGATGTCCACACATGCGACTACTCAACGGTTTACCGCAACGGTTATCAAATATGTTGCTTTCACATAATTCATTAGTGATTTAATTGCCATGCCAGATACTTCGTTTAGTCTAACAGGGAGGATTCTAGTGGACGGATTATAGTGGGACGAGTTGGTGATGGGGGTGGTCTCCGGCTAGAAAGAGAGAAAGAGAAAGGTAAAGAAACAAGCAGAACAGCAGAGAGTTAGTCACTCCAAGGACACTGAGAGAGCCATCATGCACATGCTCACGCACATACGGGCCAGCAGGAGTGGCTGCAACCGTAACGATCTTAACAATGTCCCCTTCATGCATCCAGCAGTTGTTAGCAAGAATTAGGGGCTTCTTCACATGTGGGTATTGTTCAAAATCAAATTCATCCCCTTTGGTATGAGTCAAAGTAGGAAATCATTTGAAAGCCATCTGAAATACACTGCACACATCTCAGTCATCAGAGAACCATGACTGCTTGGGGTAAACTGTGCTATGTAGTGTCTACCTTAGCAATGAATAAGGTGCATTAAGTCTCAGGCAATGATGGTTTTGGATTTTTTATTTATCTTTATATAATTCTTCTCCTCTTCTTCTATAAGGGTGTCACCACCTCTCGTCTTTTTTTTTTTTTTTTTTTGACAGGCAGAGTTAGACAGTGAGAGAGAGAGAGACAGAGAGACAGAGAGACAGAGAGAAAGGTCTTTCTTCCGTTGGTTCACCCCCCAAATGGCCGCTATGGCCAGCGCGCTGCACCATCCGAAGCCAGGAGCCAGGTGCTTCCTCCTGGTCTCCCATGCGGGTGCAGGGCCCAAGCACTTGGGGCATCCTCCACTGCCTTCCGGGGCCACAGCAGAGAGCTGGAGCAACCGGGACAGAATCCAGCGACCCAACCAGGACTAGAACCCGGTGTGCCGGCGCCACAGGTGGAGGATTAGCCAAGTGAGCCGCGGTGCCGGCCCTCTCATTGTCTTTAGCAGCAGCTTTCTCCAATTTGTTCCACATGTTGGTACTGATTTGCAGGACACTAGGAAGTTGGAAAAGCAAGGCTTTTAGGGTTTTCTGCAATAGGTGTAAATTGGCTGAGCTCTAGATCCTATTTTGGGTCTTCCAGGTCTTATTCTCAGTAGCAGCTTTAATTAGTTTCTTTCTGGTAATGATGTTTCTGATAGCTGAGTAGGCTGAATAAACATACTCCAGGTAATGAAATATTACTGTATTTGAGAATTGTGACATTATGAAGTAACATTGCATTAATAACTTTGTGTGTGTGTGTGTGTGTGTGTACTTGACTTTGTATGTATAACACTGGGGAAGAATTTTTAAACTCTTTAAAAAGTCAATAAACTCTGCAAATGGAAGCCTTTCTTTTTGATAAAACACTCCAACTAGTTTTTTTTTTTTTTCCCCCCACTCTTTCTGGAGTTATACTTATATCATGGAACTTTCTTCTGTAAAGGAAACACTAAATTGATGAAATTGAGGGTCTTTCTCAGATATAAAGAAGTTAGGGAAGTTGAAGAAAGCAATTATTAAATGTTTTAAAATCACAGAGTAATTGTGTCAAAAGTAAATGGTCAAGGAAAAAATAAGCAGAAGAGATACTGATGATTAATGGTGAAAATACTGACCCCCATAGGTGCAAACTCATAGATAATAGTGGAGTTTCTTTTGGCTCTTGCACCTGAAAAATGTCAGAGGCTTTAAAGGAAAAGTTTTCCTTGGGAGGGGCTGATCTGACTTCACGCCCCATGCTTATGAAGCAGGTACTCAGCTTTGAAAAGTATAATTAGAGACACTTTATAGGCTCAGTGACAGAACTAAACCAGTCAATACCAGTTGTTCCATTTGGATGAAGAAATAATAAGTCCTCTCCTTGCAGAAAGTCTACCATGACCATTTGGACGGTTTTGACAATTCTCCACCAGGAAAAATTCCTCCCCAAATTACGTTTTTACTTATGATGATGCAAAAACACTTGCCCTTTTGCTAGTACATTGTTAATTTTTGTTTAAAATGGCCATATTTTATTTATATCCTGAATCTTGACCCTGTGTTATTTTCTCTGTGGGTGTGAAGTTTCTAGAATCCCGAGGTCACGTCCATGTAACTTGTGCCATACAGTGTCTAACATGGTGTTATACTCAAATACCTTATTGTTCATCTCATTAATCTTTCTCTGACCTACCTTCCCCTGTTCTGATACAGTGGCTTTTATGGCATCTCGACATACCTCAATTGTTAGTCACCACACTGAATTCTAATTGGGGTTATTATGTTTATCTTCACTAATTAGAAACGAGCTGTGTCTTACTCATATTCATATTCCTTCAATGTCTGTTCTAGTTTGCTGCTTGCCATTCAGTCACTAAATGTCTAGCAACAGAAAAAAAGGAAAGCTATATCTGGAATAAGAAACAGCTTATGAATGCTTATGGTATCTCTTGGTCCTACCATCATACAAGGATATTTGTTAGTAAATCATGGCTTTGGCAAAAAAGAAAAAAGAAAAGAAAAACCTAAAATGACACGTAGGATTGAGATCCTTGGAAACTCCACCTATAAAGTGTTTGACTTAATTCTTTAGAGGCTGTTTGGAATAAGTACTGAATAATAGGCCTCTTGCTCTCAGGGGGTTCACAAATGACCAGTAACCACGGAAAGGCATTTTTAGCAATTCAGCAGTTATGAAGGTGAGGGGAGGGAGCTGACCAGAATCTGAACTTGAAGGAGGGAAATTCTACCAAAGGGTTCAACAAAGGACTTAGTAAGGGGATTTTTGTTTGAAAAAAAGTATGTCTTAGGCTATTAATTCAGTGAGGCAGGATACAGCCCGGGCATAGTGTGGTGAATTAGAAATTGTATGCATATGTGACATCTTGGACCCAGGCTTATGGTCAAGAGAGAAAGGAATACACACTGGGTTCTCTTCTGATGCTTTTGTTCTTGGCTTAAATACCATTCCTCAGTCTTTCCCGAGGACTTCCGACTTCCCTCACAACATGTTCCATCACTGCATGATGTCTGTGTATTTCATAGCTCTTAGCCCGGCCTGGGATTACAGATTTGTTTATGGCCTGTGTCCTGAATATTTTAAAAGTTCCTTGAGAGCAGAAACTACGTATTTTGCATTTATAGGTGTATTCCACATTTAGTATGTGATTAGAAGGCAGTGAATACTTATTGACTAATGGACAAATGAATGAGTGAATGAAAAGCACCTAAACTTGATGCTTAGCCAAGGCTACATTGTAGGTAGGTTAGCTCAAGGTGAGCAGGTCCACTGAGGCTAAGGATGCAATCTTTTGTTTTTATCAGAGGCTTATATTTGAGGCCATATGTTTACATGCAGAATCCTGGATCAAAAGGTAACATTGTGTATTCTAGCTTCAACTGCTGAACTGTACAATTATTAACCCCTTACACTTTTCTAGGCCTCAATTTTCTCAACTACAACACGGGACAGTTTCATGATATGCACCAGGTCTTCCAGTTAACACACTGTGCTATTTATGGTACATCTAATTAAGTAGACTGCATGGTGATGTATGACTTTAAGAGCTCAGAACCTAGAGTGGGAGATGGGTGGAATAAGACAAATATGCAAGTAGTTTTGTAATCCACAAAATAAGAGTTTGAGGAACACCCTCCCGCATAACCAAGCAAAAGAGTAACATGTCCTCTGAAGTTGTCTTTTAGCCCAGAGAGATGAAACAGGTATCTTCAACCTAGTTGAGAATCCAGTAGGACCCAGTCATAACCACAGCCAGGACAACTGAGCATGCACAAGTGCCCAACCTTTCTATAATTTTTTTTTTTTTTTTGGTCAGGCAGAGTGGACAGTGAGAGAGAGAGATAGAGAGAAAGGTCTTCCTTTGCCGTTGGTTCACCCTCCAATGGCTGCCGCGGTAGGCGCGCTGTGGCCGGCACACCGCGCTGTTCCGATGGCAGGAGCCAGGTGCTTCTCCTGGTCTCCCATGGGGTGCAGGGCCCAAGGACTTGGGCCATCCTCCACTGCGCTCCCTGGCCACAGCAGAGAGCTGGCCTGGAAGAGGGGCAACCGGGACAGGATCGGTGCCCCGACCGGGACTAGAACCCAGTGTGCCGGCGCCGCAAGGCGGAGGATTAGCCTAGTGAGCCGCGGCGCCGGCCCCTTTCTCTAATTTTAACGCAGATATCTCTGCCCTAGGAGGAGTTTAAGCCTTATTACCATAACATGCAATATTAGTCACAGCATGCTTGTGCTCACCCTTCCATGTGATGACAAGTACTTCCTCTCCTGTATATTCATTTTTCCTAGACAAGGCACCCACTTCCCTTTGCTCTGAGAGCCCCGAACTGAGACATGACTCACATGGATTCCTTATTAGCTGCAAATAAATTACTCTGTAACGACTGCTGGTGGAGGTTTTGATTTCTGCTCACCAAGGAGCAGATCCACAACTTGAGTAACAATTTTGCTTTGGAACTCCATTTTGTGTGGAACAGTGGGGGCAGAACTCTGTAATTCAAAGACTGAGGACATATTTTGGGCAAGTTGAAAATACAGTAACATGGTGAAAGCAAGGGAAAACATGCTTTTAACTGCTGAATATAAAACCTGGAAGTTATAAGATAGGTAAGTCTAGAGGGAAAGAAATTAGAAATCAAATCAAGTTTGGGGGCAAGAGGTGAGGACAGAGAATGGAAAGACTTGAATACTCTGAAAGCACAGTAAATTCTTGTTCATCTCTTTTTCACGCCTTAGCTGATGCTGATGGGACAAGACAGACAGCAGTCATGGGCAACTACAGGAAGAGACCAAGGCAGGAGACCACGAGGACAGGTGTCACTGCGATGTGTTGGGTCTGTGGCTTGTCTCCTTCACCACTGCATCCTAGATCTCAGCACAGCCCTTGGTTCATAGTATCTTCCCCCAGACAAATGGGCCAGGAGAACCTATTCATTATGAGCTCTTTAAGGGTGTCCTGAGGGCCTTGATTTGAGTAGGCACTGCTTAGCTGTGTGGTGAGTTAATGATTGAAAGAATAAAAGATAAAACTCCCATCATTTTCTCTTAAAATAATTATGACTTTTTAAAGTATTCCCAGTTTTATGTTTAAAGTACCTGGGTATGTACTTACTCAGTAATTAAAAATTCTAAAGAGCCTCCCACTGACCGTTTGGGAAGAAATAAGCATTATCTTATTTCTAAAATAATGATGAAAAACAACCTAATAATCTGTATATAAAACCCTACTAGAAAGCAAATCAAGAGGAGCATTAAATTGTTAAGAGTGAATTTTTATAATAAGCGATGCGAAGATGTTTGCCAACTTCAACACCAGAAAAACATTTAAGGTTTACTGTTCATTTCGTTGGTCCAGTTCCTAACCATTCAAAGAGTTTCCAAAGACATTCACCTCACAAGACAGTTTGTTTTGGGCAAGACAAAGTTATTTGTTTTGTACCAAATTTTCCTCAGTTGCTTTGTTTAGTGATGGGCTTCATTAAGTAGCCCATTATATTGAAAAGGAGCATCTTGTATCATTTAGTGTTTATTGAAACACTGTGTTGTATGTGGGCGGTTTATGGTTATGATAGAAGAACCATGTTTCTACTTCCAAATCAAAGGAAAAGATGTAATACTTGAAGTTGTATTTGTAGCTGCAGGGATGTACCATTTACAGTATTTTGGACAATGACAAATTTTGTAAGAAAGTCAAATGCTCACACAGGGTGGGTGGCATTGTGGGGGACAAACTGGCTTCATTGATAAGAGAGAAGAATGTACTATTTGTTTTCTTCACTCAATTTATTTTCTTAAGAATAAAAGAACTAAAGTTTAATCTATTCTTTGGGTTAGCTGGTCCTGAGTGTTCAAGATGTGATACCAATGTTATTAGAATGCTGGGGTGACTTTGATGGAGCAAACCGCTTTGGTGCACCAGCATGTGGGTTGGGTGAAGAAATCACTGTTCCTCTCTTCTTGATTCTAGATGGCATAACATTGATTTCTGAAATGACTTGGTCTTTATTTCTCCTTAGTATGAGCAATGGGAATTATCTGACTGGTTACACATGAGCTAGACTGGGTCTTTACAACTCAAGTCTTTACTCTTTCCAACGCTTACACCAAGACCCTGATTCCCAGTCCAGAATTCATTCCATTGGGCAGTTCTATTGGCATATTCTAAACAACGGTTCTCAAATTGGACCTTGCATCAGAATTCCCTGGAGTGCTTGTACAAACACAGATGTTGGTGCCTCCCAAAATTTCTCACTGGCAGAGCATTTCTTTCTCCGCACCCCCCTACCAAGTTCCTTCTGTATGTTTTGAATATCTTTGGTTCATTCCCTAAATGCCTAAAACAGCCATGATGGGGTCAGGCTGAAGCCAAGAGCTGGGAACTCCACCTGGGTCTCCATGTGGGTGGCAGGGCCCAAGCACTTGAGTCATCAACTGCTGCTTCCCAGAGGGAGCCTTAGCTGGAAGCTGGATGGGAGACAGAGGAGCCAGGACTCAAAGCAGGCACTGTGATACGGAGTGCAGGTGTCCCAAGCTATGACTTACCAACTTTGCCAACAGTCGGGGCAGCACATTTCTCACAAGCTCCTAGACAATGCTGATGGTGCTAGTCGGAGACTGTGGTGTGAGAACTACAGTTCTAAGGCATAAAATCTGATTTTTATCTTGCTTTATTAGCAATTCAATTTACTTGACAGGTAAGATAAAAACAAAAAGTGAAAGCGCTGGGGAAAATCTTAAGAAGGATGAAGAAACGTTGGTAGAAACACTTTGATACCTTTGGGAATTAGACTTATTGGGTCAAGGCAGTTTTAGTTTATGTGGTAAAGACAGAGATAATGGTCTATAGTAGCTTTCTTATAAGTCACAGAAAAATTACCTACTTAGGAAGCTTGTATTTGTTTATGAAAATGGAGTAGATGTAAGTATCTTTTAAACATTCATTCCAAATTCTCATCTTTGGGGAGGCTGTGTTTGAAGTCCAACCTAATTAGTTAGGTGACTCCAAATTAAAGAGAAAGCCCCTAAAAATGATAGGCAAAGGCTGACAATATCTGGAGGCAATCTCTTCTGGAGAGGGTAGTTATTTACATAAAAAGGATATGTGAGAGGCTTCTTTTCCACCATGAGTTCTACTTCCTAAATATAATTGAAATTTCAAGATATAATTATGTCTTTAGGATTCAATTTACAAATAATTATATCTAGGCTTGTGGGATATTTACACATCCCAGGGTCCTAAGAACCACCAGGATCTGATATGAATTTAGTCAACTTTTTTTTTTTTTTTAAATCTTATTGATGAGACAGAAAGGTTTTGTCTATTGAACCCTGAGAAGTAAGATACTTCCTTTCTTTTGGATACATATGACCAATTTCTTAGAAAATACTACACTTGATCTTGGTCAAAAGGCTGAGAAAATAAAACAAAACAAAAACTGCTTTCTGAGATGTTAGGAATTGAAATCCCTTACTTCTCCACTACCCTCTGAAATTATTTAACCTTGCATCATTTTCAAAGTTTGAGGTGTGAATGTGTATCTGATCATCTGAACAATACTCTATACCTCCTATCAACTGAGATTATTCTTGACCCTCTCTGCAGTTTTCCACAGTACCTTCTAAAGGCAGTGTCCCAATCAGTAAATCAAAAAAGTGAACTAGTGAACAGACTCAAGGATAAATCAGGCAGGAACACAACTCTAGGGAAAACGGAAATGATCAAAGATCCTTACTTTGTCTTATGTTTATCTATTCTAAGAAAACAAATTACTGGACACAGTGTTGTAAGTTTCAGCATTACATTTCTATTTGCTTCCTATTTTAAGCACTTATTCAATAAATAGATTCTACATAGCTATAAGGCAAAAAACTAAGTTCAAAAATGCAATAACAGTTATGATTTTGTCCACATGGAAGATAATATTTTGTAATTTATAACAAAAAAACTAGAGGGCAATAGCCAACATATTTTTGGCCTTTTTGGTTTCAGTAACAGAGTAAGCCAGTACTGTCCAAGAACAGTTTGCAGTAGATGTTGGAAAGAATAAACGACTTGGAGTCTACTTAAAGGGTTTAAGGAATTCCCTAAAATGATTCTTGCTACATATTAGAGGAAGCATTTCTTTCCCTGTGAAAATGAACCCAAGATTTTCTAATGTATGTCACCGGGAAAATATGAATTAATTAATGGAAGTGAAAATAAAACCATAAGGAGAAAAAGTCCACAATTCAATTTAATGATACAAATATGTAATATCCTGTGTAAAGTAGTCTCTGTGACAAATTGTAATGTAATCTGCCTTGTCACATTTTCTCTGCATTGTCCTAAATATCCGACTTGGATTTCACCAAGAGGTATTGCACAAATATGTCTACTGTGGTTATGGGAAAAAGGCAGTTTGGAGGATGATTTGCCTAGTAAAATTCTGCTCAGCTTGTGATTTGTAAAAAATAATTTTTTAGTAACAGTCACTCAGGCATTGTTTTCAATTGAATAGAACAAAACAATATGTTTAAATTGGTTCATAAATATACTAAGCTTTGGGCTAATTCCAAGACAAACTGTGGTTAAGTATTGCAAGTCAACTCAATTTTTGTATTCTTTCATTCCCTCACTAAGCCCTACTTCTATGCTAGGCTCTGTACAAAGGGCTAGAGACACAGAGATAAGAAAGACAGTCACTCCTCAAAAGGAGCTTCTCCTTGAGATGGAAAGCAAAAAGCTGAGGGCAGCAACAGTGGGGTAAGTGGCACCACAGGACTGGGCTGCAGGAATCTCAGGAAGCCTAGAGTCTCAGCCTGGAGTTGGAAGGAGGCTATAGGGTTATCAGGACTGCCAGAAAGCCAGGAGAATTGAGGGGACTGGCATTCCAGTAATAGTAAAGGTAGTTGTGAAGGAAACAAAGCCAGGAAAGTACTGCCAGTTTGAGGAATCAAGTGCTGTCTTATTTTTGATCATAGGCAACCAATAATTCTTTTGTGCTCAGTCCTAATAAAACTATAACACAGATAACTTAGAGGTTTTTTAGTTGTATTTAAATATGATTTTTTTTTTGACAGGCAGAGTGGACAGTAGAGGGAGACAGAGAGAAAGGTCTTCCTTTTGCCGTTGGTTCACCCTCCAATGGCCGCCGCGGTAGGCGTGCTGCGGCCGGCGCACAGCGCTGATCCAATGGCAGGAGCCAGGTGCTTCTCCTGGTCTCCCATGGGGTGCAGGGTCCAAGAACTTGGGCCATCCTCCACTGCACTCCCTGGCCACAGCAGAGAGCTGGCCTGGAAGAGGGGCAACTGGGATAGGATCGGTGCCCTGACCGGGACTAGAACCCAGTGTGCCGGCGCCGCAAGGCAGAGGATTAGCCTACTGAGCCACGGCACCGGCTTAAATATGATTTTTTAACAAAGATTTATCTATTATTTTTATTTGAAAGGCAGAGTTAGGGAGGGGGAAATACCCCCTCACACACACACACACACCACAGAGAGAGAGAGAGAGAGAGAGAGAGAGAGTTTCCGTCCACTGGTTCACTCCCCAGATAGCAGCAATAAGCAGGTAGGGCTGGGTCAACTGAAGCCAGGAGCCAAGAACCTCCTCCAGGTCTCCCATGTGGATATCAGGGGCCCGAGCACTTGGGCCATCCTCTGCTGGTTTTACTAGGTGCATTAGCAGGGATCTGGATTGGAAGTGGAACGACGGGGACATGAACTGGTGCCCATAAGGGATGTTGGTGTGTTGCAGGTGCCAGCTTCACCTGCTATGCCACAACACCGGCCCCTTTAAATATGATTTCTAAAAAGCATTACTTTTGAGATTAATTTTTTATATTTTGGCCTCCACATCATAACATAGACCATAGATAAGGTGGGGAGAGAAAAGGATCAGAGAGATGCAAAGAAGCAGAAGTTAAGAACTTAGTGTGGGAAAATTACACAGAGAGGGGCCATCACTTTTTATGGGTTTTTCAAGCACATGGCTGTGAATAAAGTTAGATAATAGCCTTTCCAGTGATTCGTTGTGCCTTTTGTGCTTCCCTCCTCCTCCCTCCTATTTCCTCCCTTCCTTCTTCCCTCCCTCCCTCTTTCCCTTTGTTCCTTTTCTTCTTTCCGTTCTCTCCACTCCCATGCGCCCACCCCCTCCAAGAGACTTCCCAGAACTTAATTTCTGTAGAAACCTATTACTCCCATAGATGGTGGTGGGTAAAACTGTTTCTGATCCTCCTCACCTTCTACGTTCTCTCTGCCTCCCTCCCCCCGCCTCCCCAGGCTCCAGCAGAGGGGGAGGCAGACTCCCACCACTTGGCAGAAGAAGGAGAAGAGCTGAGAACTAGCCACAAGGCAAGTCCGGCTTCCACTTATGAGACATGCATTCCTTTGTCATCTCAGCTCAGAGAGAGAGAAGAAATAAAAGCAGCAAGGGTGAGGGCTGTAAAATTCATTTCTGCCCTGTGATATTTGGGGATCTTTTTTCTGCCTTTCTGGGACAGCAAGGACTGAGAGTGTGACTTGGGGCCTTTCCTCAGAGAGCGTGGCTATGTAAGCAACAGTGTTGATAGAAAAGCTAACATTCTGATTCCTTTTATTTTATTTTTCTTAGCAACAATAAACAGCGTGAGGAATTTGGAGACTTAGAGATTTGTGCTGTACCAACTTTTCAGTGTCTGCCTGATCTTGATATTGTCCCTTGCATTAAGGGACAGTTTTAAGGGTATCACTTGTTTTTTTTTTTTTTTTTTTTTTCTGGACACTTGAATCAGTCCAAGTGGTTAAAAACGGAGACAAAGAGTTGCCCTTTACCAATTACAATCCCAGTCACTTATAAAAAGAAAATCCAGCAGGAGGAGCTCTAACATGCCTTAGAGCTCCAATTTTAAAAACGAAAAAACTTTCAAAGCAAACAGAAAAACAGAGAAGCATTGTGCCTTGCAAGCTGCCATGTCAGTGGACAAATATGTGAGTAAGTCCAATTAAATGCTCAGCAAGAAGCCAAGTGATGGGACTGATGGGGACAGAGCTGCCCATGCTTTCTCTCTTCCACAAGTCTCCTCGTTCTGATGCAGTTAAAGGGGGACAGGCTCTTATAAGAGGAAGAAATTGCAGACTTCTGGGCAATTTTAGAAGTTATTCTTTTCCTATGAAAGTGTCATATTGTTTCTAAATAAATCTCTGACAGTGGCTCAAGAATCATATCTTAAAATGGGATTTTCATTGTTGGTTGAAAGCACTAGAAATCTCCTAAAGGTTCAGCCTCCTACTTGGGGGTGTGTTGGAGGCACATTTTTTTTTTTAAATGAGAGAAATGCTGTGTTTGTAAAAATTGGTGTTAAAAGGGCAAAGAATCATATGTCCCCAGGGTCATGTAAAAAGTCTGCAGAAAGAATTAGAGCTTTCTAACACACACACACACACACACACTCACCAACTGAAGCACAAAGAACTTACTCAGGAAAATGGTGAGGAGCACACAAATTTAAGAGCTATTGGAGTTTCAGAGTAAGCCTTTCCACTTCGGACAGCGTTGTGGGGCAGACCGGATGAGTGGGCATATACAACAATCAGAATTACTTAACCCGAAGGAAATTTTCAGCCAATCTCTTTTAATCCCTTGCCAATAAGAAGTCAACGTTTTTGTTTTACACCTTACTGCTATGCCCACATTTAAAATTTTTATACAAGAATTTTTATATAAGCTCCTACAGAAACTTTAACTGGACTGGTTCAGACCAAAAGTCACTAAACAAAGCTAGTCTAGACAGAAAATCTATGGAAACCATATGTCCTTCGGGCATCTGTCGTGCAAAAACAGCCACAAGCCTGGAGAAATTGTTCACAAAATTTGCCTTTAGGATAACACTGCTGTAATGACCATGGAGGTTCTACTTAAGAAAACTTGGGAAAGTGAAGCCGGAATGTTTATAAACGAATGGCTCTCATTTCCACATATACCTCTAAATGTCTGTAAACATCACAGAGAGGACAGGCCTAGTCAGATATCATTTATATTTCCATTACTCTACAAGGGATCCAAAAAGTGTACAGTTTTGTTCCTCCAGACCCCTATGGAACATTAGATGAAGGGATCTCAAAGCGACTCTGTTCTCACCCATAGAGAACTGTTTTGAATAATGCTGTACGTGGGTAAGGCCAAAAGACAGAACATTTTCTTCTGATTATTACCTCATCCTACTGCTCTGCCAAGCACAGCTTGAAGGCAGGTGTCTGACATAAGTGACTAGAGGAAGACTATTCTAGATAACTGGGTGGCCAGCCCAGCCTGCAGACAAAGGAAATGGGGCGGGGGGAGGGATCAGATGGGAGCACAATAAAAAGCAACAGTCTAGAATCTTGCTTTTCCAATCCTGCAGTGCTTTATGAACTAGAGACAAAGGTCAGTGCTACCTTCATTATTGTAGCTACACAGTATTACAACTCAGACATTTTAATTTTAATAAGTGGCATTAAATCAATAGGAAAAATAAATGAATGCAAACTTTCACGACAAAGACAACATTTTAAGCAAAACTGTAAACAGTCCATGGAGACTATGAAAGTGTTTGTAAATTGCAGAGATTCTTTGTGACCCTTTAGAATATTTTCCTGAAACTTGCTCTACCTTGGAACAAAACAGTAGCAACTGTTATTGGCAAGAGTGCCCCCAAGTGTTGTTCACCTAGAATACAGCCAACGAACAATACATATAAATGACCACATGTGACAAAAGCTTTCCATATACAGAAATATTTATGTGTACAGAAATCTTCAAGATGTAATGAGTCACACACCAAAGTTTTAAGTAAAAATGAGCAACCACTACTTCAGTGTGCTTACTCAAAGATGTTGTGCTTTAAAATGAAGTTTCAATACACTTATTGGTGTTCAAGCATTAAGATGGTAATGGAGGAATTCAGAGTGTTTGAAGTATGAAAGCGAATCAAGTAATTACACCAAAAGTCTTCATTACAGATTCCTAAACTGATCTATTGAGTATTTAAGGAAGTTAATCACAGTCTGCCAGAGGAGGCAGAAGATTTTTCTGGTCCATTATTTTCAGTCCTAAGTGCCACTATTATTAGAGCTAAAAGTATAAGTCTGCTTTTATGCAAATAATATTTGCAGCATGGGTTTTATTTTGACTTTACACATAGGTATGTGGAGGGAAATTACTGCAGTGGTTTCTCAAGGCAACACATTTGCTACTGTTTTTGTAACTTTTCCATTCCAAGAAGTAATAATTAAGATACCACGGAATTTGCCTCATATGAAATTTTATTATTTTAGTTATTAAAATATTTTCCAACACTACTGAGGAGGAAAAGGAATTCTAGTTGTTTTTAAAAGACTATAGATATTTTCTCTTTTTTTATAGCTTTTCCTCAGTGAACGGTGTTTTAATAACCAAGTTGGAAGACTGGCTGTGGGCCCCTGAGCACAAAACTTAGGTATAGATTTACATGAGAGAACTTTGTTCATTCTTAAGACTAGCTTGGAGAGTAATCCTCATATAGACTTAAAAAATCCATGTGGTACAGAATGTATCTTACGTAAATACTCAATCCCAAACAAAATAATTTCATCATAGCCTCAGCCTGCAAAATGCCTTTAGAAGTCTTTCTCGTCTCTTACTCTCAAAGGAGGGCTCATGCTAGATGAGATACACTAATCTTCTGAGACAAAGAAAATAATTTAAGTATACATTTCAAAACCAAATTTAGATTGAATGGCCTCATGAAAAATCTGAAACCAAATACAGGTAATATTTATATGGTGGAGGCAACTAGTGTATTTGATTGTAAAATAAGCTCATTTCCCAAGGCATATTCAAAGCTACTGGAGACCTTCTTACATTGTCTTCCTTTTTCTCTAGGTTTTCAAAATTATCATAGAAGTGGGAGATTCTCCTGTGGCAGCGTATCTGGTTGGTGGTGATCCTGGTCATTACCTTATTCTCTCTCTTCATTGAAGCGTTAGCCATTCCACCAAAAAAGCAGGAAGGAAGCTTATTTCTAAATTACATATTAACTTGCATATTACTGGGTTCCAACAAGAGCAGTAAGAGAATTTACACCATGTCATGCTTTCTAGTGATTAAATTAATTCCCAGTTTGGCAGTAGGGGTTGTGGAGTGGGGAGCAGATTTTATGAGGGTTTGGAACTCTCCGTATCTCTGAGCAGTTGAAGTTAGGAGGCCCTGCCTTACCACTGATTATGAGTGATGGAGAATTTTGCTACTCTCCATTTTTTGGAAACACTTTTTTTCTTTTAAAATCCTTGAATGGGATGTGTTTACAATTTATGTGAACTGATCATCTTGACTGGAAAACAGGAGTGGGTGTTTCCTACTGCTCATGGGAGTTGTTAGAAAACAAGAAATCAGAGTACCTGCTATTTGCACTCTTGCTTCTGATGTGGCTGTGATGCTTGAAAAACAGTCAGAAAGGAAAGAAAGTACCATGCCATGATGCAAGGCTACTTCAGGCCCTTGTGGCTGTAGACTGTGCCCTGTGCAACGATTCTATTTTTGGTCAGAGTTGCCATGCCATCTAAAACTCATCTAAATACTTCAGTAATGTGACATCAATAAACAAGCAGATTCTCCCAAACCCAAAGCATTTTCAACACCACTCTCCCCTCGTCTGCACTGAAAATATTGGCCAGACCAAAAATGTAGCATTCTTTTGGCAACAGCATTTGGTAAACCAGATGGATTTCATTTGGCAAGTAAAGGGTGTAAATATGTGTTTGGATTCAGAGGTTCCCCCAGACAAAGCTTACAATATGTTGGCACAAGTAAACTAGAGGATTTCAGTGGGGGCATTTAAATTTCTGTGTTTAAGTAGCAATAAAGTTATGACAAGCAGGCAAAAGCCATCAAACCCTCAGCGAAATCCTCAATTCCTGTTGCCTCTTGCTGGAGATAGGCATTAAAGGTACATTCTTTGTGAAAGAGGCAGCATTTACATTTTCGTTTTTAATTTCCTGGCTTTTAGGGGCTAAAGCAAGTCTAGTCAGCGTTATTTAAATTTCGTTTCTAATATTTCACAGTAGCTGATAAGTCCGAGCGAAGGAGAAAGCCGTCAAGAGCCCATTCATAATTAGAGTTTGCTGCTTGGCTCCAACTTAGAATTGAAAGAAAAACAAGTCACGTTGGGCCTTGGATCTCTCTGAAACACATACCATCTAACCAGGATTGTCTGAACATAAAGGGTTCCCTGTAAAAATCACTCTTTTCTGATTGAGGGGAATTTGGGACGCTGGGATGAAATAGGAACCCCTGCTTGTGTGTGTCTGATCACACTAGGGAAAACAGTTTTCTCCTTTCTTTGAGCTGACATCAGGTTGTATGTAGGAACATTCAGCAGACTCCAACTGGTGACAATTTGCTGCTGACTGGCCACAGGAAGAATAATAATCATTGACGGTGTGTTTTTCACCGGCCAGTGGCTCCTCTGCCAGACTCCTGTCTTGGCTGTCTTCCTCTATCCATCAGGTGAAACTCAGGGCAGGCAGAATACCCTAAAACTCAGAAGGGCTTCCTTACAATGGTTGAAACTTAGCAGCTTGGGGCCCCAAAGAGCTCAGTGAGAGAGCTATTTGTTATTATTTGTCACGGGACATGGAAGCAGTTGTGTTCGGTTAGCTGAATGCCAGTTACGACTGGGCGGGCAGTGGCATGCTGTTATATTTACTGATGCCTGTCTGCATTTGTGTTACTTGCGCTTTGCCTCATGGAGATCATTTTTTAGTTTGCTTTTTGTCTTACCTGCCTGCAACATGGGATGTTTGGGAAAGTAAGATAAGGGTTTCATTGAAAACAAAAAGGCCATCTGCAGTCTGCCTTCCCACATCTGCAAAGCTCCCCTACTCTGACCTTCAAAAACACTGTGTCCTGAAGCCTCACTGACAGGGACAGCCAGTCACCTGGACTGGGACAGGATATGGGCAGGTTTGTGTAAAGTGGACCCAGAAGGAAACCACCAAACTAATTATACTTTCACTTATGCCAGATTGAAAACAAGTCCTGAAGCATGCAAAAGCTGACATCCACCTTTGATTCACCATATTTCACCAGTGAAATATTCTGTTACAACCAGAATCATTGTAGAATTGGAATGAGGCTTTTCATGGGATAGTTAATGGAGGGTTTAAATTAAAACGGACAGTTTCCTTAGTGAGCAGCACGTGGCCAAAATCCCTGTTTTCCCCGAAGTGTCCTAAGCATCATGAAGACTCATGTTAACATGGAAACAAATTATTAATTACAGTTTGGGGTTTCAGTAATAAATTTTGGGACATGGTTGCTTCATGAGATGCCTTGAACACTAACAATCAAAAAGAAGACCTCAAAGTTATTTCTATCCTTAGCACTTATACTTATGAAAAAAAAAAATCTTTGCTTGACTTTTAAATCCAGATGCCAAAAATAAAAAAACTGCTCCCTAAAATATCAGAATATCTAATTACAAATGTATTTATTTATTTTTCTCCTTTAACGGGGAACGGATGGTGAGGAAAATAGAAAGCTCATGGCTGACATCAGAAATCACAAGATGAGCTCATCTTTTGTCGAAATGATGCTCAGCTACTAAATGAATTCATACTTTTACAGGGCTGTAGAGGAGAGAGGAAAGCAGGGCGTTTCCAGTGCATGACTGCAGGGAGTCACACAAGTTCCTTAATTGTCCGTGCACCCTTAACCCACGACTTCAAGGCTCAGCAGCTTCATCCTTCACGGCACCAAACCTTGATGTGAGGGATGCAAAGACACACTCATAAGAATCGTGGGTTTGATCTTATTCAGAATTTGCGGGACTAGATGAAAACAAAAATGAAAAAAAAAAAAAACACACAAAAACCAAAACCAAACTAAAACCCAGGGAGACCTATTCCTCAATATGAAGCTTTTACAATAAAATTTAATTATTAAGAGAACCAAATGACTTTTATCTTTGTAAAGAAAAGAAAATGAGTTCATTGTCTCATTACATAGAGGGCTTTATAAATCTCTAGGCATGTTTGATTTAATACTAAATTACTGAAAATGTGGGATCATGACTTGATTCCATGTGTACCATGTGGAGTCCAGGAAGCCGTTTAAGTCATGGAATGGGCCTACACGAGAAAGTGCTATGCTGGCGCTGCCCATGCGGTGCTGGGACAGCAGCTTTGTCCTGGTGCCCAACAGAGACTCTTTCAACAGAGTGTTTCTTGGGTTCCATGTTGTGTTTCCATCATGTAGATGAGCTGGAGTAAAAGCCAAATCTTTTCAAGTGATTCAGCTTTTCCATTTATACAAGACACCATTGGACTTGGTGTTTGGTGCACAGGGTAGTTAGGAGAAAACACTTCTACTTTTTAACTTTTTTTTTTTTAATGGAAGATTGAGTGATGAGGTAAATAAAGTTATTCTTTCTTAGATTAGAGACCCCTCCTCCCATCCTGATATCCCCTTTGCACCACTGTAAAATAGCCTTGTTCAAGGACAGGGGAGAAGACAAATGAGTGAAATATTGCCAGAGTTTGCTACTACCATGAAAAACACACTTGGATACAGCTAATTTGTTCTGTTAATGGCAAAGGATGTGACTTCCAATTAACCAATTTTAAGAAGCTGTACCTGAAAACAGTTATATCAGCTCTAAATTTAAAGAAAATTAAGTTCTTCAATTAAGAGAACAGAGATCCTAAAGAGGTGGTGATGTCTGTTTAAGATCATCATGCTAAACAAATACACGGCTGCCTTGGATTTTTCAACAATTGGGCCCCTTCAGAGAAGTGGAGAGCAGGTGAGAGGGGAAGGGACAATGCAGATATTCTGGCAACAGGAAATGTCCCACAAATCACAGGTATGTGTGCACTGAACTATCTCATGACAGAAGCATCCATAATAGTGAATCTCCTTGGGATACAGATGCTCCCCTTGGTCGGATGGAATGAATTAAAACAGGCATGTAGTTTGCAGTACTTCCAGCTCCCTCACTGAAAGGCTTTGTGCATATAAACCAGAACAGCTTCAGCAGCTGAAGAAAGCTGGGCCAAAAGTGACTCCACCACCTCTCTCCTTCTTCTTCCTTAACATTGGAATGGAAAGACAGAATACTAATGGTATTCTTAAAGGCAAAACACTCATGTATTTTGTGCAATTGCCAGTGCTTTGATTGCCTTCGAATGGAGTTAAAAGTATAGAAGAGGATAATTCAAAAAGTTCATGGGGAAAATGAAGTTAAAAGACAAGTCCATTTGATGCAAAAACTGTTTTGAAATCCATGCACAGGAGCGGTCTTCAAAAAGTTCATGGAAAATGCATATGATGTGAAAACTGTGCATGTATTTCAAAACCCTTTTTGGCACCACAATAAAATTGTCTTTTAATTCCATTTTCCATAAACGCTTTAAGGTACCCTCATATGCTTTTAAAAGTTATCGTCATAACTTGCTAGTAAAGTCACAAATTATCCAGAAGAAAGCTATGTACAGGCACATGCTGACTGGCAGGTTTCTTGCCTCTAAAAATTCAGTTATCACCTCTGTAACAGTGAAGCCCAACAGGGAGCTGGCGAGACACCTTCTGTGCTGTCCTGTCCCGTTATGAGTTTCTGGTTTCAGATAAAAGAGGAGAAAGGGCCCTTATGAAAGCAAAGAACTTGAAAAATAAATCCAACTTCTTTCTCGGAAAGCTAAGGGTTGTTTTCCTAGAGATGATGGATAA
Source organism: Lepus europaeus (assembly GCF_033115175.1). Classification (NCBI taxonomy): domain Eukaryota; kingdom Metazoa; phylum Chordata; class Mammalia; order Lagomorpha; family Leporidae; genus Lepus; species Lepus europaeus. The sequence goes on along the minus strand of NC_084831.1, from coordinate 138,177,610 downwards.
TGGCATTTCAAGTTTTAATTTCTACAGAGAAAATGGAGGCAAATCACAGAGGATATGAGGATATATATAATTAAATAGAATAAGGTGAAGTCAGCAAGCGCTTCCTTCAAAATCTCTCTCTCTCTTTCCTTCTTTCTTCTTTTCCTCTTCCTTTCTTTCTCTGAAATCTTAAACCACTTTTCTGGCTTGCATTTGCTAGGATTCCTGCTCTGGCTTTTATTAAAAACAGACTTTATGTGGTCAGAACTCTCCATCTAAAGCTAAATTTTAATAGGGATAGGGATCCTGACTGAGTCTTTCTTGGTCTCTCTCAGGTGACCATTCCCTCCCCCACAAGAGGGATTTCCCTCCCAGGGCGCTGAACTGGCACTGAAACTTGAAAGCTCAGCACAAAACAACCAACTTGCCTCTTCTCCGTACTTTCACTTCTGTTTTAAATTTGGGACTCTTTGCAAGGCCAGATCAGGTTAAGTCTGATTCTCACTTGAGAGGACTCTAGAAATTTCAAATAACCCCACTGTTGTTTTGTGAACTCCCCAACACAGTCATTAAATCTGGCGGCTCCCCTCTCAACTCTGCTGCCCGGGCCCCACCATCCAGCTGAGGCTAAGATCCCCTCCCTGGCTGCCTCCTTCATGGGAGCTTCAAAATACTGAGGGTTACTCCGACCCGCTTAAGAAATCGGTTTATCATTCGAAAGTTGGTTTTTCTGAAGGCTACTGGCAAGCCAGTTTATCTGAAACCCAAAGCAGTGAAGCAAGCAAGCAAGACATGCACCTTCGTTCCCCACAACAAGGACCACGGGGGTGCTCTGGTTCTTTCTCACAGCCAAACAGACAAAATAGCTGACCTCAAGACTCCCTCCCGCTTTTGACTCTCCCACTCCCAATGGCCTCCATACCTTCCTAGCATGGTGGAAAACATTTTCCCAGCCAATCTGAGGTTTTCCAAAATAATAAATTTGATTTTGCTTGTAGTAAGGCTCAGTGTTGGAATTCATTTTTGTTTTTTAACAATGAAGGGAAATTTGTTCTCATACTACAGCACAAGTGGCTCTCAGTGGAGAAGGATTTTTACTCCCCTAAGGGACACTGGCACTGTCTAGAGACATTTTTAGTGGTTGCAGCTGGGGGAGTGCAACTGACATCTAGTGCATGGAAGCTAACAATGCTGTTAAACTTCTCACAATACACAGGACATCTCTGCACAGTGAAAATGTCAGCCGTGACAAGTTGGGAAACCCTGCTGTCATGGCTGGGAGCTCTGCAGTCGACTGCGATTAAAGCCCAGCTCCACTTGAGGCCTGGGTGAGCAGCCTTGGACAAGTGGCTTAACCTTCTTAGTGCCCTATCTTTAAAATATACATAACAACCTATCTCAAATAGATTGTTGTGAGCATTAAACAAAAATGTACACACAATGCTCTTATGACAACCCCTAGTATGTAGGAATAATGTTAATTATTGCTGCTCCTAGAAATTCAGTTCCAAAGAAATTATAAGACAACCGTATTGAATTCAGAGAAAAAATAACAGGGGCGAGAGGACGTAAATCCTCTTTGATTGGGACCAAAATGATAACAGCAGTAATGAGCACAATCTTTATAGTTTATCAAACTCTTCAACTGTCCCATCTCACATGACTGGGGCAACACCCGTGTTGAATTTTCCCTGGTTCGTAAGTGAGGAACTCATAGAGTGGCCCATGGTCCGTGGCAGTCCAGGTCTTCTCACTCAAAATCCCCCAGTACTCTGCTGCACCACCCTTGTCTACCAGTTTAAGATCCCTCTTCTTTTCAGTACTCCCAATGGCCTGAAGACCAAAATGTAAGCAGGTGAGGTGACTCAACTTTCATGTCTGGGTAGAAGTCGTTTGTGTTTTTATGGTCTCCTGAGTATAGTCAGGTTTTCCTTCATGGAACATATGAATATTTTGTCTCTCTGAATTGAACTTAAAAAATTAACCTTAAGTGCAGGCCAATTTTCTTTCCTGTAAAATTTCTGATTAAGGAGGGGAAAATCCTTCATACTTCACATCTCAAAAATCTCTGATTACACTTTATATATTTGTATGGTAGATGTATGAAGGTAAGCCCATTGCTCCAACTATAAGTGTTTCAGGTCAATTATTTATTAGCTACACTGTTTGACCTGTTTATAATTGTCTCAATGTATTTTTAAAGGTACAATGGGGTATCTCATAAAATGGCTAGTGACCATGCACAGCAACCATTATGCTAAAATTCCTATGCACAGCCTTCAAAAAAACAGCGGCAGGTTATTCGGCCTCATTATCTTGGCCAACGCTGGTCTATTTCGTCTGTCATACCTCTGAGAGGATCACCGGGAGCACCCCCTCCCCCAGCGCCGGCAGCTCGCCTTACCTGGGAACGCTGGGTGGGGCCCGCGTGGGCCGCGACGGAACTTGCGGAGGGGCTCCCAGGGAGTCGCTGCTGTTGGGGAAAGGGGGCAGCGGCCCCAGACGGAACGGGACAGGGGGAGCCCCCGAGTGAGGGCCCGGGGAAGGAATGGCGGGAGCGGGGCCTCGGCCGGACGTGGGCCTTGGCAGGGGCGTGCTCAGCGTCGGCCGCCTCTGGGCTGTGGGACTTGGAGGAGGAGACCTGAGAAAAAAGACAAGGCATGGTTTGCCCGCTCCGCCCCTCAGCCTGGGCTCATCTTTTAAACCGTTTTATACCCTGGGGATTGCTTTTCCAAGTGACAGTTGACTCACTCAGACCCAGGCTACACCCGTGAAAAGTTACAAAAGGGTAAATGGTGAGGAGTACGCGCACCTCCTCCCCTCCCCTTGCATGCTGAGGAGACAAGGAGGGAAGCCCGGCTTCCGGGGCGTTCCCCGCACGTTCAGCTTCCGCCCAAGCTCACGTCCTCTCTCCACACCTCACTATGTACAGTACAGAACACAACCAGCTGTTTTTCAGGCTTCCCGCGAACTTGGTTATCGCTTCACTTCAGGACTTAGAGAACTTCCTTACCCTTTTTGACGACCGTTTAGCATTCACCTGCGAGGGTGCACACTGCTTGTTTTAGGAGGGGTTGGGTGTAACTGGACTTCCCTCACTCCTGAACTTGACTCGCTTTCCCCCCTGTTTTTCTTAAGCTTCATATTGGCTTAGGAAAGCACTCTCAGGAATGATATTGGCCACGTGTAGCAAGCCCCAGGTGTCCTGGGCCCATCTCTCTACCTGCGAGAGTGCTGTATCCAAGAGTCGTCCACGGGAGGCGGGGCGGGGGTGGACACCGTAGCCGTGTTGATGTCACCGATGATCACCAGGGCTTCTTTGAGGGCCTGGTACATTCGGAGCATCTCATCTCGGCGCTGAGCCTGCTCTGCGGATTCCTCCATCAGAGTATTTTGGTCCTCGGAAGAGTATAACTGTGCTAGGAGCTCGGAATTGATGAAATCTTTAACCTGTCAGGTCACCACCGACAAACAGAAATGGGATTGAATGAGTGACTGAATGACAAAAACATGGCTATGGCACTCAGCCTGTTGGCAAGGTCCACCAGTGTTCATCATGGGGAAAGGGAGGCGCCGTGTGCTTCTTTACTCTTATTTTCGTCACCATCGTCCTTATCCCTAGTACCAGGATATGCTATACCGGCCAATGCTAGTCCCAGTCCCAGTCCCAGTCCCAGTTTCCCTCTGTCTTCTGCCTGTCAACACGGCGGGATGACAAAGAGAAACTGAAGAGAGGCCAAAATCTTCCGTCACCAGGGTCTTCTGGCTGTGCATGCTTCCGCTGTGCCTGAGGCCGCTTGGCTTATACAAGAAGGAAGATACTATGAAGTAAGCAGCAGCATTTTCAACAGAAAATGGAGATGAAAAAAATATCCCTATGCCACAACACAAGTTTTCTATTCCTTGGCATCCCCAGGACTTTAGCTAATTTTTACCAAAATTAATAGAAAATTATTGATTCCAAGTTCTAATGTTGTCTCAAAAGTGGAATTAGCACCAGTAAGTTAATATTTATTACAGAACCTTATAAACTAGGTAAGTTGATTTATAGCAAAGGTATAAGAGATACACTCACTGTTGTCTAGATGTTTATGATAGAAGCTAGTTAGCAGCGACGAACACTGACATGAGGGTCCACAGATAGAACACATATGTAAAAACAAACTAAATTGTGAATAATATGTATGAGTCTCTAAGAAAGGTCAAAGGCGAGTATATTTAATTGTTATAAATTCAGACAGAAAACAGAATAGCTGTCACATGCTCAAAACTGTTGGGTTGGTGTTAAATTTGTGAGACATGACAATAGTTTCAATAAAACATGGCTTCATTATTTTTAAAGGTATCAAAACATGTAAAAAAATCCTGCCAAATCACAGCTTCATTGCGGTGAAATAAAAAGTATTCTATGCACATACTTTGTAAACCAAGAGTAATTCAAATGTGGAAGTAATTTCACAAACAGGATGTCGTCAGGGAACTGTTTGGTGGGTAGAAGGTTTATGCTGAGTGTGATAGTTGTGGAAGGTCAATTTGGACAGCAAACATGGGGCAGATGTGAAGGCCTTGAATGCCAAGGAAGTGTTTGAACTTTGTTCACTTGGCAATGGGAAGCCATGGAAGGCTTTTAAGAGAGTAAATGAATCGATAAAAGAGAGTTTTTAGGAAAATTAATCTGGTGGTGATTGGAAAAGAATTTGCAAGGGTGGGAGTAGAGATAAATCTGTTAGAAGGTTATTACGGATCACTCATGAGATGATAAGGATTTAATTTAGCAATATTGCAGTGGAATAGAAAACATGGGTACATAAAAATGATATTACAAAGGAAAGCTCAACTGGACTTGGTGCTGCTTGCATGTGAAGGGCAAGAAAGGAAGAACCAATCCTTGACACCTCAAGCACTGACATGTGGGTGAGTGGGGAACAGAAAAATAAATGTCAAGATAAAAGTCAGATTTAGAGTAAAGGCAGCATATTTGGCTTTAGGAATGTTTCAGTCCTGTTCTTGAAGATTTATTCACTTCTAAACACACTTGCAGGTACCCAGGAGGCATGGCCATTCTTCCATTCTGGTGTGTGTGTGTGTATGGACTTGATTCAAGTGTGCAGTTCAAAACTCCCAAACCAGACAATTTTCCTGGCATTGATTATCAGTTGACTTAAGCTCTTTTGAAGCTTTACATCTTAGTGGAGTATCACTTAGAATCTATTAAACACAATTTAAAAGAAGATCCTTCCAAGAATAGATTTAAAGCAGATCTGAATTAAGAATCAACTGTCAAACAAACCACAAAATAAAATAATAAGGACCTATTTCAGAATTCTGATCAGATTCTTCCACATCAAAATGTTACACACTGCAACTTGCCAAAAGCTTTAGAAATGTTCTGAAATAATATGAGCATTAATAGCATGAGAGGAAATGGTAACACACAGTGCAGTGGGTTAAGAATATAGCTTTTGGAGTCAGCACCCTAGCACTTACTGTTCTTGGGCAAACAACCTCAGGTTCTTCATCTGTTAGGAGGGGTAAAGATAGTGGCTATCTCAAGAGATGTGAAGATTAAGTAAGTGGAAGAATGAATATCAGTTGTCTAGAGCAGGATATCTAGCTGGCTAGTACTTAATAAACAAAAGTGATCATTTTTCATGTACAGAGGTTAATTGGAATTAGGTACACAGAGACAGAACAGCAATAGAATGCAATAGTGCAGGAACCAAGTGGTATAGTTAAATACAGAGCGTGGGCTAAAATTTTACGTTTCATTTCAGCAAATATGAGAAAGACTCCACTCTTCTTCTCTTGCCAGCCTAGCTTTGTAGTGCTGCAACTGGAGTTTGGAACAAAGACTTGGGGGAGTTTCCAGCCACTTCGGGGACTTTCTGAGCAGTTTGTGTGTCAGTGGTGCAAAGAGTTAAATCAAGGATCCTGCGTGACATTTAGAAGCCAACTGGATCCTTTTCAGAAGAGAGCATTTAGAAAGTGACTCTCAGAACATAACAAACCAGTTATACTTGGATGTGAGACTTGCACTAATAATTATGGTTTTAATTATAACACCTTATAACCTATACATCTTTGTATGGTTTGAAAAAAATTCTCACACGCAAAACCTCATTCCAGCTCAGACTCTGCAGGCTAGATAAACAGGCAGTGCTGCACCATGTCCCTCTGCTCAGTGTAAAAGAATGTGAGGTCATTAAAAACGTTCCACATGTTTTCCTCTTTCTGACTTTAACCCTTCTCTAGCAACCTGTGATATGTTTGGATCTGAAACCCTCTTTGTTATGTCATTTTGAAGCCTTGACACGACAGCAGAGAATTCTAGGGCTTTTCACGGTGTAGTTATCATGGAAACCATTTCCTTAAAATCTCTGTTTTTAGATGGGACACTCACAGTACAGAACGTAGCGCTCTCTCACATTCGCATAACACACATATAAAAATTTAATAGACAAATTTAATTTTGCTTGTTTGTTCTTGGCGGGGGAGCGGGGGGAGGTCTTGGTTGAAATTTTGTGCTTTGTTGAGATCTCAGAATTCTTTCACATCTACTTAAGCGTCCTTTCCTTTTCCAAGGGATTCAGTCCTGCTAAAGAACAAGGAAGTTTTCCTTCTTGAAAAGGCAACATCCTTTGATCCACAAACATAACAGTGGGGAAAAGAAGCTAGACAAAAAGGGGCATATACTATATGGTTCCAGATTTGAAACAAGTAAAATTAATCCAAGGTACATGAAATCCCTTGTTGAGGAGTGATGGAGAAGCTTTGGGAGAGGGGACCATAGAGAAGAGGGGGGCTTTAGGATTCCTGGTCACAATCTCCTTCTGGAACAGCATGCTCTAAATATCAGAATAAAGCTCTGGTATTTAAGGTGTACTTTTCCCTCAAATAATGAACATTTAAAACATTTTACTTCATACTAACATAAAAGTTACAGTGAATGTTGCAACTGAGGCACATGTTCTCAATTTTCCACCAAAGTGCCAATGGCCCAAGGGGAGTGAATGTGGACCTCCAGGGTCCCAGGGGCACAGGCTGCAGCATACAATCCAAGTGTGAAATGCCTCCAGGTTTCATACTTGGGTTTTGAAAAAAAATTATAACATCTTTTACATTCTATTTCATTTTCTCTGGGTTTGTTTGAACATAAGAAACAATGCTTTAAATGAAGATTGAAAACATTTTTTCTCATATTCAAACCAATCCTAATTAAATCTTCAAGTAAAAGCAGCCTTGAGGGAAGATAATCCATGGATATCCTTTGAGAGTGGGAGCCTTCCAGTTGGAGGGGGCTGACTTGAGTATTCCTGCCCCTGTTGTATGCATTATCTGATGTTAAGTGGCCTCAACATCAGACCTGGAGTGAGAAGACCTGGATTTCCATCTTGACTGCCACCCCAAGCTGGGTAATCCGGGGAAAGCCCCTGAACCTCCTGACTTGATGCCTCAACTGCTTCATTTGTAAGCTGGAGACAAGAATGATGGGTTCAGACAGAATTATGGGTCACTGTGGTACCCACATTTTTAGCACAAAGCTGGGCCCACTTTCTTGAGTCTCTGAGGGAGAACTATTGGGGTAAGCTACAGAAAAGAGGCCATCAAAATGAGATTGCCATGGGGTGTATTGATTCTGAGCTTTAAAGTCCTGAACAAAACTCTCCCCCCTTGCCTGTATCCTTTCCAGAACGACCGCCTGTCATAAACTGGCTGTTTCTTTGTGCTGCTGTTACCTGGTATGTTTAAGTAATGAAACAGCTGCTGCATTTCAATAGACAAAGGCTTACAGTATGTCTGAGGCAAGGCATTTATTGCTGGGCTTTAAACTTCTTAAACAATTCCATATGGAGACTTGAGTGGCAGAACACTTAATGTAAACTTTCAAAGGAAACTGCCCACCAAATTCTGAACTTTATGAAAGTTGGCTGAAACATATTCTTTTCCAGAAGGCTGAGCAGCCATTCCCATTTCGAAGAGGAAAGGCCACAGCACTGCTTTCGATAGAGTGGGAAAAAATAGAGGACCCCATTTTAGGTATTTTATGGGTCTGGAGAAACATGTAGCTTTTCTACCCAAAGCCATTTATAGAAGCAGCAGGGTTAAGTGGTTGGAATTCAGGATTAGGAGTCAAGCTATTAGTTTTCTAGCTGTGATTCTGTTACTAATTCCCTCACTTGAAGATATCTTCATTTTAAATCAGATAAAAAAATTCACCACATGTGCATGGCACAGTGCTGGGTGGTTATTGTGTTTCAATTTCTTTGTGCTTAATAGAGCACTCCTGGAACGAACCTAAAGTGCTTGGGCATTCTGTGCAGTAAGATGCCAAGAGAACATGAGTATATTTAAAAAGCATGTTATACATCTACATATATGGATTTATACATATCCCTAAAATATATGCAATGCAATATATATATCCATATAGATCTATATATCCATGTAGTAAATATAAGTAATATAAGTAAATAAGCTTAAGTCAATATAAATATAAGTAAACAAATATTTATATATCCATGTAGTAAAGAAAAACAGATACAACAATAATGAGAGCAATCATCCTAATTTCTGGTAGATAAGAAAACTTAAATTTCAAAAAACCGAGAACCACAGTTTCACAAGAATGCAACTCAATACCACAGCATTCATGAGACTTTTGCTTTCTCCCCACTCCTATTAGTCCGAGCTTCGAGGTTTGACCTTGGAGATCAGGTCCTAATGGAACTCTGCTTCCTCATCACTCTTATGTGCGGTCTCTCTCGAGACAACGAACAGAGCTTTACACATCCTGCAGCTGGAGGGTTAGCCATTTCATTAAAGCAAGCAAACAGGCCAGCGAGGAGTGAGGGAAGTTACCCCTACTTTTGTGTGTGTGTGTATGTGTGTGTGTCTGTGTGTGTGTTTCTCAAGAAGGTGAAAGTAGGATAGATAGCAATAGGGTCTTTTTTTTTTTTTTTCTTTTAACGAATTTGTGTCACGCTACTCCTCACAGCTATAGACAGGAAGTGCTATTTCCTGTGCTGATGATTTAATGTAGTGCAGAGCAAAGCTGCGTTTGAACTGATGGCAGCACTAATGACTCTCAGTAAAACAGTGAAAAGATAAATGATCCTTAATCAGGAAAATGTTTAAATTAGCAAGTGCCTGGATATACCACAGCAAAACAACCTGAATTCATTTAAGCAAAGTTAAGAGGGTAATTTTAAATACACAGGCTATTTGTTTAGTACTTTATATTTTTTCTAAATGGCTTGCAGCCACATTTATTATATTCTCTGACAGTTCTGTGAGGTACCTCAGTGTTCTCATTGGAGTGATAGAAGTGACTGACCTCAACACAGAGGCTCAATGACACTCTAGTTCACATAGCCGCTCATTGATTAAGCTTAAGAATACAATCCTTTGTTGCCACATTTTCAATTCATTACTTATGCACTGCTGAGGCTTCAAAGCTTCCTAACCTTGCTTAATATATGAAATGTGTATGAAGGTAGAATTAATTACAAACCAAATGTTCATATGAGTGCTTGGGTTTCTTACAATGCAGAGAACCTGGGCATTTTAGAAATAAAAACTTTAAATGAATCTTGGGATATAGAAAAAGGCTACTTAGCATTAAGGCAGCCATATTAATATTTTGTAATTATACTTTTCACAGTACTTTCACATACACTATCTTCTGGAATGAACTCCTAAGTCAAGTACACTTAATATGATTAGTAGCGTTTTACCTACGGAGGAAATAGATATAAATTATGTGATTTGCCGTAAGTCGACAGTTTGTAACTCAATCAGGGTTAAAACTTGAGTTTCTCTGGAATTCTGGTTCAGGGCTTTGCCATCTAATCTTGATTTCTTACAAGCAATGCTTATAGCATGCAGGTACTTTAAAAAGCTTATGGAAAATAGATTAAAAGATGATTATTTTGGCACACAGAAATTTTAAAATCTATTTTTTCATAATATGCATTTTCAATGGAGTTTTTGAAGACACTTCACACGTATGTTTCCGTGTGTGTGTGTAAAAGCATATCCTTTGCCTTTAATCTCAAGGTCTAAGAGCCAGGTTCATTTGTATTATTGCTGGCTTTGCAATTAACTTATACTGTAACCTGTTGTGCTGTTTTTGCTCTGTTTTCTTGAGACCACATTCACACCCCTCTAGAACAGATCCAGTGCGGAACTCTTCAGTAACAAAGTTAGAAGTTTAAAGTATTCCTTTCTAAGTTTTCTTTCACTGTTCAGTCATGTACCACTTGTAATAAAAAATGATGAACCAGAAAATATCACAAAGAAACCAAAGAGAATGTGTAGAAATTTCCACATTAGGATGGATTAGAAGTTAAAGGCAACAGTTTATAATCACTTACATTATTGATCATAAGGTGCATTATCGTTTTTGGAATTAGATCTCGGATACATTTGTTGATAATAGACATGTAGGAGTCTACAAGGTTGCGAATGGTCTCCACTTGCCTCTCCAATTGTGGGTCCATAGAAAAATTTTCTGCTTGGCCATTCTCATCATTTTCAGTCTAAAAAAAAGAAAGGAAACAAAACATGGGTTATATCATATTGGCCTGGAAGAAAAAAAATAGCAGACATTATCAGCTGATCAACTTTTGCTTAGCCTATTTGAGGCTTATACTAATACATCTTTATTGTATCACCCATCCGTTAATTCTGAAAAAAAAAAAAAAAATCTAAACCCTGCAGTTATTATCCTTTTAGCCTGCCACGTTCTAGGAAGAGTAAGTCTTCCAATTCTGAATGAATGTTGCAATGAATAACCAGATAAACATGCACCTAACAACGTGCCTCTGGAGAACATTCTAATCTTCAGCCAAAGAACTGAATCCAAATACATGATGCAGATGTAAGCCTTTGGGAGGAGCCTTCAGGGATTCTACAGATTAGAAATAACCTTTGTGTATTCTTACACTTCTAGGTCTGCTCTGGACTGGATCAACATTTGGATCAGCCCAGATTCAAAACTAAATCTCCTAGGGTTGGCCTGAAGCCACAGTAAGAGGTATAGAAGATAATTCATTCTTCCATGCACTTGCTGGAATTCGTTATGTAAATTCATGCCTCTGTCATCATGGGGAAAGGCTGGCTCCATTGTGAAAAACTTATAATTTTAACTTTCAACTTGCTATTCTTTGAATAAAACAGAACACATCTATAACAAAGAAATTATCTGTGCACCAAGAGAGAAGCATCTGTTTTCTATACTATGGGACTTGAGTTAATTAATTTTGGCTTATCCACTAGAGGCTGGGCTGGAATGGCATCTTCATCATTAAGGGCTGACCTATTGGCTTGGCATTGAAATCAATTTAGAACAAATGGTCTCCATTTTAAGTCAGGTTGAACCAGCTAAGCCCCAGAACATGATACAAATATTGTTAGTGGTCTGGCTACTTTCTAGCATTTGGGAAGATTTAATTACAAATGTAAAATGGGGAAATAATTTATTGCTTCCAATGTGGACCTAAAGTACTATTCTTTGGAATTGTGTATACTTTGATCTGCCAGGTTTTCAATCATCCAATCAATTTTAGGCAAAGCACTTTGCTAAATAGCTTAACTGGCTCTGTAAATGACTGGTATTTCCTTTGAATCAACATGCATACATGAAACGCATATCTACAGGCTGCAAAATGAACAATAAGACAGAAATTCGTTCTAATTATTTACATAGGCTTCTTTCTCTTAGAAATATCTAATATTTTAAAACCATATTAAAGTAATACATGCTCACATTGAAAACCAGGAGTCATTTTCCAGGCCTGAGGGCATTGTCCCCTGCTTCAGGGGAACAGAATAAGGGCATTTACAAGGGCTTCTAGTGCAACAGCAAGGTAGAAGACTGGAAGATTCAAAAATGACAGTTGTTCCCTTAACACATTTCTTTTGAAATGGTCTTTGGTCGCTGATAGAAGAAAATCATATGTAGCTCTTTATTTTTATTATTTAGTTTATGAAAGAAGCACAGCACAACCTGGGGTAAACAGCTAAAAAGCTAAGACTAAAAAGTGGTGAAAGGACAGAGGAAAGCACCGTCAGTGAAGTGAGAATCTACCACGTTCCTAAGCTTTTTTTCTGGGGCATGAAAACCGCCTTTAATCTGCAATCACATTCCACACAGCACCCAAATTCTCAGTAAGTGGTATTAAGGGTATTGTATTTAGAAGTGAAAATCTCAGTTTCAAACCCAGGCTCTATCATACTGGTTGTGTGGCCATGCTTTGGTTGCCTACTGAGACTTTTTTTTTTTAAGATTTATTTATTTGAAAGAGTTACACACACACACAGAGAAGGAGAGGCAGAGAGAGAGAGAGAGAGAGAGAGAGAGAGAGAGAGAGAGAGATCTTCCATCTGCTGGTTTACTCCCCATTTGGCCGCAATGGCTGGAGCTATGCTGATCCGAAGCCAGGAGCCAGGAGCTTCCTCCAGGTCTCCCATGTAGGTGCAGGGGCCCAAGGACTTGGGCCATCGTCTACTGCCTTCCCAGATCATAGCAGAGAGCTGGATAGGAAGTGGAGCAGCTGGGACTTGAACTGGCTTCCATATGGGATGTTGGCACTGCAGGTGGCAGCTTTACCTGCAACACCACAGCACCAGCCCCGAGACTCTTAATATTTAAAACAGGGAATATACTTCTCTGCTTCTCTGGCAAACTTATGGCAGTTAAATGAGATAATGTTCATGAAATGACCTGGCGGAAGGCCTCCTGAATGCTCAACAAATATTCATTTCTTTCCTTCCTTCCTTTTATCGTGGAATACAAGCTGCTTGACGCTCAATACACATTACGAACATTTAAGGTGAAAAACTAGAATCTCAAACATCTTTAATTCAAGTCATAAAACTATGTGAAACTGCAAATGTATGAATATAAATATGTATGTAGGTATTGCACACTTCCATGTTTTCTACCAGCTATTCCACTTGGCCCATCTGTGAAGACTTCCCATCCTTCAAAGCCCTGATGTACCATCACCTGTCCCAGAAAAGCTCCTGGGCTCTCAGACCCTCCACTACTCCCGTACACTTTATCTGTACCTTGCATTCACCTCTGTTATTTAATATACAGCTTAGTTTTATGCTTCCCCCCCTCCTGGACTCTTGGATCTAGTGTTTTTCTCTTTTCTCAGCACCTAGCACAAAATGTGGTATATAGCAGGCAGTGGGTGGAGGAGCTAATACTCCAGATGCATTTACCAATGTAAAGGAAGCTACCCTAGTAAATTTTGGGATCTCCAGAAATGTCTACTTGTTAGAGGAACTGGAAAACAAGGAACTCCAAGGTGATGGATTAGGGACTGCTACTACTTGATAATAATGGCATTGATAAAATGACCATGAAATTATGTACATAATGGCCGGTGTTGTGGTGTACCAGGTAAAGCCTCCGGCTGTAATGCTGGCATCCCATATGAGTGCTGGTTTGTGTCCTGGCTGCTCCACTTCCAATCCAGCTCTCTGCTAACACACCTGGGAGAAGCAGTGGAGGATGGCCCAAGTATTTGGGCCCCTGAACCCATGTGAGAGACCTGGCTCCTGGCTTTGGCCTGGCCTAGCACCAGCTGTTGTAGCCATCTGGGGAATGAACCAGCAGATGGGAGATCTCTCTGTCTCTCCTTCTCTTTCACCGAAACTCTTTCAAATAAAGTAATAAAATATTTTAAAAAAGAAGGAAGAATGCACATAAATGAGAACAGGTGGTGTATACTTGAGTGAAGCAAACATCTATATAAAGCACCACAAACCTCGATAAGTAATACAATTCAATTTTTCTATCTGGTCTAAAACATTATTGAATTTTGTTATTGTATTTTGCAGCAGGGAGTGATAGCATTTCAGCCTCAATCTACTATCCCTCCTAGGAACACTAATTGAGCACTGACTGTGTTCCAGGTAGCGCGTGAGCACTTTATATGGAAAATCTGCAATGCACCTTAGGGAGCAAGTGCAATTGTTATTGTCAACTATAGATGATGCCTTGTTATTCTGAGAGCTGCTCTCTGTTCCATAGATATAAGGAGAACATGACTTAAAACTAATTTCTTTCAGTTCAAGTATTTAAAAAAAACAGGAATTTGTGTGAAACAATAAAGTATTCATAACACAGCAAGTCAGATTTATAGATAAAATAATAAATATAAAAATTCTCTAAGAAAAAGACATCATTGGGATACTGCTATTTGTAAGAATTAAGTGATTGAACTAAAAGAGAAGGGCAGAATAAAGATCATATGCGAAACAACCTTCCAGGAACATGAAATATCAGGAAAATTAGATCTCAGCCACATTTTCATATAGAAACACCAACTTTCCCCATTTCATTCCATTCTTAACATTTAGTCTTGATTTACATTTCAGCAAATAAAAATACATAAAAGACACTGACTTTCAGATTTTTAAAAAGATTTATTTATTTATTTATTTGAAAGGCAGAGTTACAGAGAGGCAGAGACAGAGGCAGAGAGAGAGAGAGAGAGAGAGAGAGAATGAGTCTTCCATCCTCTGGTTCACTCCCCAGATGGCTGCAATTGCCAGAGCTGGGCTGATCCCATGCAGATGTGCGGGTACAGGGGTCCAAGGACTTGGGCCATCTCCTACTGCTTTCCCAGGTCATAGCAGAGAGTTGGATTGGAAGTGGAGCAGCTAGGACTCGAACCAGTGTCCATATGGGATGCTGGCATTGCAGGCGGTGGCTTTACCCACTATGCCACAAAGGCAGCCTTGATTTCTACTCTTTGAATTCAGATGCCATTAATAAGTAAATTGTCAGAGTGAATGGAGAACACTGGTTTAATTCTCAACATTAAAAAAAACGGAATTATTCCAAAATAACCCATAAAGCTGTTTGAAATTTTCTTTAACTTATGGAAATACTAGTAGGCATGTGGTCACATGCAAATCCTAACTATTGTGATAATACAGTGGGCATATAGGAGAGTCACAGAATTCAGAATGCAAATTCATTTCTTTTGATTTTAGAAAAAAAGAAGCAGTGAAATTGCCTGTTCCAAAATATTTCTAAAATGAATGGGAAAAATGTATAAAGATTAATTTTAAAAAAACCTGAGTAATTTCATAGAGCAAACACTATCTTTTCGCTAACCCAGTTCCAACCAAATTTTCTATCAGGCTCTTTTCTGTATGTACACTATGTATGACTATGTATTTTTTTCTTTGTTTAAATTATAGGATTGCAGTAGGATTCTTTGCAGTTGAAACACTGAAGTGACAGCTGTTCATCATTATCCTCATCAAGGGAATGTAAAATAAAAATAGTAATTTGTCTCTGATCTTTGAGGCAAAAAAGAATGGTCTGCAAACATTTAACCTTTTATGTGCAGTTCACTGATGCTGTTTACAGAACGTGAGTAACATTGTGGAAGCCAGCTTTCCTCTGAAAAACACAATGGGCTGGCACTCCTACTACAATTTCCTTCTAAGTAGCTTTTGAGAAACATAATTCAGTCTTAAAAATGTAAAAAATAGCAACACAGAATTATAAATCTGAAATTGTTTTTATAAAAATTACCATAACTTTGTTTCTTATGAAATTATTTGTACCATATTTAAGAAGAAGGTCATGGGCCAGCGCCGCGGCTCAGTAGGCTAATCCTCCGCCTTGTGGCGCCGGCACACCGGGTTCTAGTCTCAGTCCGGGCGCCAGATTCTGTCCCAGTTGCCCCTCTTCCAGGCCAGCTCTCTGCTGTGGCCCGGGAGTGCAGTGGAGGATGGCCCAAGTGCTTGGGCCCTGCACCCCATGGGAGACCAGGAGAAGCACCTGGCTCCTGCCTTCGGATCAGCGCGGTGCGCCGGTTGCAGCGCGCCAGCCGCAGTGGCCATTGGAGGGTGAACCAACGGCAAAGGAAGACCTTTTCTCTGTCTCTCTCTCACTGTCCACTCTGCCTGTCAAAATAATAATAATAATAATAATAATAATAATAATAATAATAAAGAAGTAGGTCACTTTACAATGTTTTGATTTCAAATCTTCCCCTCATAAGGCTTACTGCTTTAATATAGGTGACAGAATGAAAGGACCAAATTACAACCGATTCCCACTACACCTTGAAGCATCCACCATGTAAGCTCGGGGCTTGACAGGAACATCTTTGTTTCATGTGCTTTGTTTCCCTTTTTGTCCATTTCTTATTTAATTATGTCATGAGGCTTATTTGGTGAACATTGAAGCTATCTAAATAAGCTGGTGACTTCAACTCCTTAAATGTGGAATAACAGAAATTGAATATATCCTGGCAGTAATAGGTCCATAAAGATACTACCAAGCAAATGGAGAGTGTTGGACAACAGTCTACAGACCTCACAAGTGAATTTTTCAGATAACCAACACCTGTCCCCTTTTAAAACACCTATTATTACACAATTCTCCGCGGCCTTAAACAAAGACACAGAAATGTCACTGAACTTTATCTTAGCAGATCAGATCTTCATGATGAAACATGGTTACCATGGTAATGCACCTCTCAATTTTCCAGCTCCACATGATTGAGAATGTTTTCAATGAAAACTTTCTCCACTCCCAATCTTTCACTTCTAATTTATTGAGGCCATTAAGGTATGCAGCCAAATGTGTGAAACTATGTGAGGAACATGCCCCAGAAGGCCTGGGAGGGGAGGTGTGGGCTGCAGTCTGGCACCTTGTGACATTTTGTTGGTCAATTCAGCCAATATTTATTAAGTGTCTGGAGTGGACTGTGGGAGGCAGAAAAGAAGTCTGAGAATATAGGCCTTGCTTGAGTGCTTCTTCTGCAGTGGGAGGGCACCGAGAATGAGACGAGTCTATGAGGACAAGGATGGGGCTGACCCTACCCTGGGGAGCAGCGTGCCTCAGGCAGTCTTCATGAGTGGGAACACTTGGGGAGGAGTTAGAAGTTGGTGGCATTTCAAAGACAAGAGACAGGCAGAGTTGGGGGGGGGGGAGAAGTAGAGAGAGAGAGAGAGAGAGAGAGAATATCTTCCATTCTGTGGTTCACTACTCAAAGATCTGCAATGGCCAAGATTGCGCCAGGCAGAAGCTTGAAGCCAAAACTTTACTCCTGTCTCCAATGTGGGAGGCAGGGGCCCAAGTACCTGGGCCATCTTCTGTTGCTTTTCCTAGGCCATCAACAGGGAGCTGGATAGGTAGTGGAGCAGCTAGGAGACCACCCATTTGGGATGCCAGAGCTACAGTTTAACCTGCTTTGCCACAATGGAGGGGACATACTCTTTTATTTTATTTTTCTTTTAGTACTTAGCACAGTGCCTTATGTATATAGCAGAGGTTTAATAAATATCGAGTAGTAAATAAAGAAAACACAGCATAGACCACTTCCTAAGTGGTGGAGTTTTTCTTTCAAAAGGAGGTAGAGAGACTGAACTCTGGAAAGCTGGGGGTTGCTTTATGGGAAGTGTGAGTGACCACTCACATTCCTTGAACCAAGTTCTTCATGTAGAGCCTTTTCTTTGCGTGGACAGGGTAAGTCAAGATCTGCATCCAGTGCTGCATTTCTGTTGATATGAAGATCCTGAGGATTCTGACTGAAGAGAGCCACAAATTTGAGGGAAACCTTCACTCAAAATGCTGGGCAGCAGAGGGGACATGCATTTGCAAGAAGCATCCTCATCCAGGCATATGTGGATTAACAATAAAGTAATCTGCAGAATCGAACTTTGAATGTTTACATTATGTCATTTTTCTTTACTTCTTCCCTTTTACCTGTTCCTACCTTTTTATTCTCTGTGTAACTTTTACTCTCATTTCTTCTCTAAGTAACATCATAATAAATACTATGAAACTTCCAAAGTATAGTTTATGGATTACAATGGCTTCCCCCCCATAATTTCCCTCCCACTCGCACCCCCCCATCTCCTGCTCCCTCTCCCATTCCATTCACATCAAGATTCATTTTCAATTATCTTTATATACAGAAGATCAATTTAGTATATATTAAGTAAAGATTTCATCAGTTTGCACCCACACAGAAACACAAAGTGTAAAATACTGTTTCAGTACTAGTTATAGTATTACTTCACATTGGACAACACATTAAGGACAGATCCCACATGAGGTATAAGTACACAGTGACTCCTGTTGTTGACTTAACAATTTGACACTCTTGTTTATGGCGTCAGTAATCTCCATAGGCTCTAGTCATGAGTTGCCAAGGCTATGGAAGCCTTTTGAGTTCGCCAACTTCGATCTTATTCCAACAGGGTCATAGTCAAAGTGGAAGTTCTCTCCTCCCTTCAGAGAGAGGTACCTCCTTCTTTGATGGCCCTGTTCTTTCCACTTGGATCTCACTCGCAGAGATCTTTCATTTAGTTTTTTTTTTTTTTTGCTAGAGTGTCTTGACTTTCCATGCCTAAAATACTCTCATGGGCTCTTCAGCCAGATCTGAATGCCTTAAGGGCATTTATATTTACTAAATAAAAGTAAAAAAAAATTACAAAACTAAGAATAATGTGAAATTAAGCCACTATTAAAGAAAACTTGGGATATTAAAGATATTTACTTGATTAAACAAAAAACCCAACAAAAATCCTTATTTGTTTATTTGAGAGGCAGAAAGACAGAGAGAGACAAAGGCAAACAGAGAGACAGATCTCAAGCCTGCTAGTTTACTCTCAAAATGTAGACAAGGGCTGGGCTGGACCAGACTGAAGCTGGGAGCCAGGAACTCAAAGTCAGGTCTCCCATGTGGGTGGCAGGAATCCAGTCCCTTCAGCCAACACAGCTGCCTCCCAGGGTTTCCATTGGCGGGAAGCTAGAGTTAGGAGCAAGGGCCAGATATAAAACCCAGGTAGTCTGATATGGGATGCTGGCATCCTAACTAGCATTTCAACTGTCAGGCTCTGATGTACCTCTATATCTTTTTTCTTTTTAATTGCTTCTCAGCCCCCAAACGTCTGCCAGATTTGTTTATATTTGTATGGTACGAGCATATGTTGAAATCCCCAATAAATAAGCTGGCTGAGACAACCACGAATAACTAAAATTTGGAGAAATAGAGGGTAGGAGATTAGCCTCATACAACTAATAGTCAATGAATTGAAGATGCATCAAACAACCACTTTGGCTGCAACTGAGAAAAAATGTAGATATGGGGATTCTCAGGGAAATCTGAAAATTCATATACCCCGTCCTTCTGTCCTCCTAAAAATAGCCATTCTAACCTAACTTTTAATCTACTTAAAGACCTCTATTGCTTTATATAACAGAGGAATTCAGAAACCTAAAAATTCATGTAGCAAGTGTTGTACACACAGTAAAAAATGTTGTTATTTAAATACTCTCACTGATGATTCTTGTTAAATTTGTGAATATTTATTTTGGGTAGATCTCTTTATTTATATACTGAGTTTGCTTCCCATAAAATAATAACTTTCCACACAAAGGATAAATGGTTGAAGCAGGATAATTTAAGTGCTTTCTTTTTCAAAAACAACCACTGCCTTCATCACCACTTTTTGTTATAGACATTATTAGCATTTTGGAAAGAACTAAGATTATTTTTCAAGGATTAACTATTGGGAGAAATATCCTCATTTGTTTACAATGTAACTTTCTTACAAGAAAATCCTTTTCCTAAAATGAAGTGAAATTAAATTCAATGGCTACAAATTTCCCTAAGTATAGTTTTTAGTGAAAACAAAAACAAAACAGAAAATTTATCTGGAATAAGGAAATGGGAAATGGAATATGTGCAAAGAGAAAAATCACCAGGAAATGAGGATAAAATAAGGGTGCATTATAAAATAGTCTGTGTTGGCTAATTTTGTGTGTGAATTTGGCTGGGCCCTGGGTGCTCAGATACTTGGTAAGATAGTGTTGAAGGTTTCTGTGAGGGTATTTTTTGGATGAGAATAACTTTTAAATTGTGGGCTCTGAGTAAAGCAGATTTGCTTTCCATAAATACTAAAATGACCTCCTCTAGTCATTTGAAGGCACGGCTGGTTCATGAAGACTGGTCTCCCCTAAGCAGGAAGGAATCCCCCAGCAGGCAGTTCTCAGTCTCCATCTGCAATGTAACTTCCTTTCCTGGTCTACAACAGACAGGACATAACCTGGAACATCGGCTCTCCTGGGTCTGTAGCCTGCCTGCCCATACTGCAGATTTTCTCTGTAATCATGTGAGCCGATTCCTTGTAAGCATTCTTTTTCCGCATATAGGCATTGGTCTGCTTCTCTGGAGAGCCCTCAGTAAGGTACAGTTCCATTATAGATTACAGAGAAGTATGCAGCTTAATGATAGTATGTTGTTGTCTTAGTTCTTTTTTTATTAATGCCATAACAGGATACCACAGACAAGGTCCTTTATATAAAAAAATAAATTTATTTCTCACAGTTTTGGAGGCTAGGGAGTCCAAGACCAAAAGGCTGAATTTTGTGAGGCCTTCTTGCTGTGTCACAACACACAGAAGGGCAATCAGCATGAAAGAAAGGAAGGGCAATAGAGGGCCAAACAGACAACAGATCTCTCAGGATGACATTAATCCATTAATGATGGCAAGCCCCTCAGACCTGATCACTTTGCAAACATCCCAGCTGTTAATACTATTGTGATGGCAACCAAATTTGAATGCAGTTTAGAGGGGACACTCAAACCATAGCAGTTGAGTTTACAGGAGCTACTTGAATTCAGAAAAGGAGAATATCAGGGAGGTCTATGATACAGCATTGGGATAAGAGTTGTGCTCTACTGATTCACCTTTACTTCACAGCATTCTCTAAGGGAGACAGAGGTGAGGCAAGGAAACAATTCTCTGTCACATCCTCTCTTCTGTCACAAGCTCCTGTTATTCTGCTTTTGTGGTAGATCCAGTGTTAATCTGGGAAGCTTCCTCTCTCTCACTTTCAGACCTGGTGGCGAGATGGGACTGCTTGTCCTGGGTCTGAGCCATTCTATTCTCTAATCCAGTCTGGCCACTGGAATGACAGAGTGTCATGTGGTCCAGCAAAATCCCACCACATTCATCATAACTATTAGCAAAGAGAAGCTTCCTTTCAGTTAGGAATGAAAACTTGTTAAGCAAGAAAGCCTGGGAGCAAGCCTGCCTCAGAATTTAGACCTGTTGAATCTGCTTGAAAATGAATCCAGCAACTGGAAACCATTATGCTTAGTGAAATGTCAGTCCCAAAAAGACAAATATCATATGTTTTTCCTGATTTGTGGTAATTAATATACAGAGCTCAGAAAATGTAATGTATATAAGCAAAATTGACATCCTGAGATTTGATTGTTTTTAGCCCTTGTCTATACTCTTGAGAAACAGTGGCTTTTCTACTTACTACTTGTTGAATTCTTAATTTGGTGGAGGGTTAAGCTTGCAATTATAAAATAAACTGAAAGTATGTCATTGTAAAAATTAAAAGAAAAAATACAAAAGGAAGGAGGAGGGAGGGTGGAAGCGTGGGTGTGAGAGAACATGGGGTGGGTTGGATCACTCTGCTCTTAAATATGTGTATATGACACACATGAAGTTTGTCTACCTTATGTAAATAAAAAACTGATCTACAAGTAAAACCGATCTACAAATCCTGTGATAAAACACATATTTCCAAACGTTACTAGGATGACTACACTTAGTTCCACAAGAAATGCCTTAAGGATATAGAATAGCTCTTCATGCAGCTGATCATGATGAAGGCTCATTTTGATTCAAAGTGATTCCTTTGCTAGTGTTAGTTCTGTGACATCACAATTATTGCAATATTTACATACTCAAGTAATCATATGAACATTATAATCACAAGAAAAGTACCAGTGGTTTTATTCCTAAGAAGCTAATACCCAGGAAAAAAAATGAGCAAGCTGACTAGAGTAATATATGTTTTTGAAATTCTACTTTGATTACCTACAAATACAGAACCTAAACCTAATCTACTTTCACTAACCAAAGTTATAAAACTATAAAGAAATTTTAACTTTTTATATCTATCATACTATTTATTTAGTAGACATTTTTAAAGTTCAGTCATTTTAGAATCAAGGGATTAAGGAGTTAAAAGGTTAATACACATGGGGCAGGTGCTGTGGCATAGTGGGTGAAGCCACTGCCTGCAGGGACAGCATCCCATATTGTGCTGGTTTGAGTCCCGGCTGCTTCACTTCTGATCTAGCTCCCTACTAATGGCCTGGGAAAGCAGTGGAAGATGGCCAAGTGCTTGGGCCCCTGCACCCATGTGGAGGACCCATAGGGAGCTCTTGGCTCCTGGCTTTGGATCCACCCAGCTCCAGCAGTTGCAGTCGATTGGAGGGTGAGCCAGCAGATGAAAGACCTCTCTGTCTCTCCGCCTCTGCCTGTCTGTAACTCTGCTTTTCAAATAAATAAATAAATAAATAAATCTTTTTAAAAGAGAGGAAAAAAAACACATAGTTTATGGTTCTATTTTATGATTCTATTAAAAAAAGGTTTATACAACAAAGAACTAAGTCTAGTTATAAAAACTGAAATATGGGCAACAATGTGATAGAAAAATCATAGATACTGTAATAAAACAGAATCTGGAGCTGGCATTGTGGTGTAGGGGGTTAAGCTGCAGCTTGCAATACTGGCATCCCATATGGGCTCCTGTATATAGTCCTGGCTGTTCCACTTACAACCCAGCTCCCTGCTATGTGCTTGAGAAAGCAGCAGAAGACAGCCCAAATGCTTGGGCGCCTGCACCCATGTGGGATACCAGGATGAAGCTCCTGGCTCCTGGCTTCAGCCTGGTCTGGCCCCAGTTATTGTGATCATTTAGAGAATGAACCAGTGGATGGAAGATCTTTCTATCTCTCCCTCCAACCTCTTGCATCCCTGTAACTCTTTCAAAAAAAATAAAGTAAATCTTTAACAAAACAAAAGAAACCAAAATCTGTCAACTTTTCATTCTTCAAAAACATTTATATGAGTAAGTACAGATACCCTGCAGTAAAGTGTAAGTATAGTAAAATATAGGAAAGTACTAGAGAGAGCAGGAGCAATAAAATCTAGTATTAAGAAAACAGCACAGAGGCCGACGCCGTGGCTTAACAGGCTAATCCTCCGCCTTGCGGCGCCGGCACACCGGGTTCTAGTCCCGGCTGGGGTGCCGGATTCTATCCCGGTTGCCCCTCTTCTAGGCCAGCTCTCTGCTGTGGCCTGGGAAGGTAGTGGAGGATGGCCCAAGTCCTTGGGCCCTGCACCCGCATGGGAGACCAGGAGAAGCACCTGGCTCCTGGCTTCGGATCAGCGCGATGAGCCGGCCGCAGCGGCCATTGGAAGGTGAACCAATGGCAAAAAGGAAGACCTTTCTCTCTGTCTCTCTCACTATCCACTCTGCCTGTCCAAAAAAAAAAAAAAAAAAAAAAAAAAAAAAAAAAAAAAGAAAAGAAAAAAAAGAAAAGAAAACAGCACAGAAGACAATAACAGATAAATTACACAGCAAAATAAGAGCACAGGTATGCAGTTTGCCTTATTCTTTTTTATGAGGTAGACAATCTTTCAAAGTTCAATGTAAATATGATTACTCTATAATCAGAAACTTCTTAATAAAAAACAAAAGCATACAATGCATTAAAACAGCAAACAATGGTAAAATTCTGTGGGTAGAAGCATTTCTTTCAAGAGTGCAAAAAATTACAGAAAGCCAACTATACACCTTTTAAATTTCCCAGGGGCCCACTGAACACTGTATTTGATAAAGCTGTCACCTACATTTAACTGCAGAATCCCCCTCAAATCCTCAAGATAACTTTTCAGCAATGCATACACATGAATTGGTCAGCAGATCTTTCTTACACATTCCAGAGCTCAGGGGCCTTACCAGATGAAGAAACAGACAAAACCCAAACCTAAAAACTGTTTCTGTTCATTTCTGCTAAAAGGGAGAGATGAAAGTAAAATCCTAAGAAATTCTGCAGAAATTAAGAAATATTTGCTGCAAATCTCCCGTTTCCAATATATAAAGATAGAGCATGTGTGTGTAGCTATGCCACTGGGTCGCATCTGACCAGGTCACCAAACATGTCCCAGAGCTGGAAAGCTACTCCCACACTTGCCAAAAACAGAAATCCATCTCTGTACATACATCCAATTAAGAAATAAACTAAAATTTAAAGGAATTCGTTTCAATTTAGCAACTTTCAGTTTATAGAAAAAAATTTATAAAGATGATAAACGCATTCTGAGGGTGGTGAAACTACTTCTCTTGAGAATAAAACTGATTGAACAAATATCTACACTCTAACAATCATAATCATAAGCTCTGGGGCTTATTTTCTCCTGGTTCCTTCCGCCTTGGTTTGAATGCATCCACCAAAGTTAGTGGGTTGGAAACTTCATATTCAGTGTAACTGCGTTGGGAGGTGGGGCTCTGTTTTCATTAATGGATTAATGTCAGCATCTTGGGACCTGGGTAGTTATCATGAGAGTGTGTGGTCACAATGTCAGGTATGGCCCCCTCTTGCTCGCTCTTCCTCTCTTGCCTGCCCTGTGCCTTTCCACTGCGTGGTGCCTTCTGTCATGTTATCTGGGGAGGCCCTCCTCAGATGCATCAGTTTGTTATTGAATTTTCCAACCTCCAGGATCACGAGCCAAATAAGCTTCTTCTCATTACAGATTACTCAGTCTAGGGAACTGTGTTATAGTTGTAGAAAATGAACTGATACTTCATCTCTCTTCTGAAATTGAGTGTATGTGTGTGTGTGTGTGTTGCCTGCTTGATAATACAAAGGACGTACAGAAAAAAACTGTGCTCACCTTAATGCCAATCTTTGCTTCAGCTATCAGATTTTATCTACTTCTCATAATAAAGTACCAAAAAGCTGGTACTGTGGCGTGGCGTAGGGGGGAAAGCCACTGCCAGCAGTGCCAGCATCCCATATGGGTGCCGGTTAGTGTCCCGACTGCTCCACTTCCAATCCAGCTCTCTGCTATGGCCTGGGAAAGCAGTGGAAGATGGCCCACGTTGTTGGGCCCCTGCACCCACATGGGAGACCCAGAAGAATCTCCTGGCTCCTGGCTTCAGATCAGCGCAACTCCAACCGTTGCGGCCAATTGTGGAGTGAACCAGTGGAAGGAAGACCTTATGATTTAAAAATTTATGGTATATGAAGTTGTTCTGAGGGCTGTATTAGTATGATTTGTAAGGATGACTTGAAGTATTAGATAAAATTTGGGGGCCGGCATTGTGGCATAACAGGTTAGCCCACTGTCTGTGACGCCAGCTTCCCACATGGGCACCAGTTTGTGTCCTGGCTGCTCCACTTCCAATCCAGCTCCCTACTAATGCACCTGGGAAGGCAGCAGATGGCACATGTATCTGGGCCCATACTATGCATGTGGTAGACCCAGAAGAAGCTCCTGGCTCCAGCCTGGCCCAGCTCTGGCCTTTACGGCTACTGAGGGAGTGAACCACAGGATGGAAGATTTCTCTGTGTCTTTGTTTTTCTTTCTCTCGGTAACTCTGCTTTTCAAATAAATAAATAAATAAATAAGACTTTTAAAACAGATAAAAATTTAATGTCGTTGTTTAAAAGCTTTCTTCCCTTATATTGCTTAGAGCAGAAATCAGATGACCACTAACAATTATTAATGAGATTCTAGGTAATAATTTTATGACTGTATCAAGATGTTTCTTTACAAAATAACAAGGTAACTTTATATAAAAGATGAAAATGTTGTTACCAAGTTTATTATTGTATGTTTTCATAATTTCTTCCAAATTTCTCCTCTTACTAGCTGTGATTTCCAAATTGTTAGAAATGTTATTCGTGATTACCATTTTTCCCTCTGTCAATTATATAGGTATACTTAATCCATATAAACATTTTCAAATTAAATCATATATGATAATTTTTGAATTAAATTTAGATAAATTAAATTTAATTAATTTAAAGTCAGTGAAAAAGTTAATAGAATCACGTTCTTTGAAATTTTCATCACAAAACTTTATACTACTTTTTGAATGAATTAAAAATGATGAATTAAAAAGTGATGTTAACAGCATTATACAGCGAATTCTATATAATTTCTTTTTTTTTTTTTAAAAAGTTCATATACCTGGCAGGTAGAGAGAGACACACACACAGAGATTCATTTTCCATCTGTTGATTCACACCCCAAATGCCCCCAGTGGTGTTGGTTAGGTTAGGCCAAAGTCAGGAACCTACAACTCCATCTGGGTCTTCCAGGTGTGTAACAGGACCCAGCTACTTGAGCCATCACATGCTGTTTCCTGGAGTGCACATTAGCAGGACGTGGCAACAGAGCCAGAACTCAATCCAGGCAATCCAATATGGGATGTGTGTTTCCTAAGCGGCACTTTAAAAAAAATATTTTCATCTACTTGAAAGGCAGTGTGACAGAGAGAGGAAAGGAGGGGGGAGAGAGAGAGAGAGAGTGATCTTTCATCTGCTGGTATATTCCCCCCCGGAAGCCTACAGCAGCCAAGGCTGGGCTAGGCCAAAGCCAGGAGTGTAGGACTCCATCCAGATCTACCATGTGGATAGCAGGGGCCTAGGCACTTAAGGTATCATCTCCTGCCTCCCAGGATGCATTAGCAGGAAGCTGGATAGGAAATGGAGTACCTGGAGCAGGGACTGGCATTCTGGTACAGGATACAAGGTATCCAAGCAGTGGCTTAACCTTCAATGTCACATACACCTTGAGTCTTATCTGCTTTACCAAATGCTTGCCCTCAATAGAGTTTTCAGCACTATTCCTCAATGACTTAGCAAATATCTTGAGATATCATAAAATAAAAAGGGAAGGAATGATACCTGTTTTTAGAGGGCTCAAAAGAAAATCAGCTTCATATAATATCAAGATTTGATCAAAATTAAAAGGGAACTACAATAAACATATAATCCTGAATAATTCTTACCACCTCAATAGAACTCTTGTCAAAGTTAGTTACAGTTCCCATATTTCTATGAATAGCAATTCCACTGAGTCTGTGGGAGAATTCTGAAGTCAAAGAAGGAAAACACCTGGATCGAATGAGAGAGGAAGAGAAGGAGAGAGAGAGAGAGGAAAAGAGAGAGAGAGAGAGAGAGAGAGAGAGAGAGATCTTCTATCTGCTGGTTCACTCCCCAAATGGCCTCAACGACCAGGGCAGGGGAAGGCCAGGCAAAAGCTAGGAGCCAGGAGCTTCATCTGGGTCTTCCATGTGGGTGGCAGGGGCCCAGGGACTTGGAACATCCTCTGCTGCTTTCCCAGGTGCATTAGCAGGGAGATGGATCAGAAGTGGAGCAGCTGGGACTTAAACCAGTACTCATATGGGATGCCGGTGCTGTAAGAGTTAGCCAAGTTGGTCTATCAGTTACTGACCATGGACTCTTGAGTAGGTTATGCTCCGTGTACTTCAGGTTTCTGGCAAGTAGAGTGATAACACTATGACTGTCATTGTTCCCCATCAAAGGGTCACTGTGGGAATTAAATAAAGGACTAGTGTGGAAATTCAAAACAGTTCTTGGCACAAAACATATCAGTCAATAAATGTTAGCAAATATTCTCTCTTTTTTAGGATGAAGAAGCTAGAGTACAGAGGAAGGGATATGCCTAAGATCATGAAGATAGCAAGAGCTAAACAACTCTGATCTAATGCTCCTTATGTATATTTTATGCTCCTTATAAATTATCTCAGTGCTTCTTCTCATTAGTAAGAATTCAGTGAAACTGAATACTTAAAGGGAAAGTAAGTACAAGATGACAAACATTTAAAATAAGAACTTTTCTCACTGTTCAAACAGGTGATGGTACAGTGTTTCATCATCTCAAAGACATAAAATCCAGTCCAATATAATACAGGCCAGATTTCTAGTAGCTACATTAAAAAGTGGCAATAAGAGATGAAATTCATTTTAGTAATGGTTCATTTAAACAAACATATTCAAAATATTATCATTTTGACATGCATTATGAGCTGAGTTGTTTCCTTCTCAAATTGTAACCCCTATCTCAGAATGTGACTGCATTTGGAGATAGGAGTTTAATGCTGTAATCCATTGTGACTGGTATTGTCTAACAAGAGTCCATTTGAACAGAAACACACAAAGATGGAAGATCATGTGACAGCACAGGGAAGTCCACCATGGACAAGCCAAGAAAAGAGGCTTTAGAAGAAATCGACCCAGCTGCTGCCTCGATATTAGTACTAGCTTCTAGAACTGTGAGAAAATATATTTTTCATATTTAAGCCATGTGGTGTGTGGTAATTTGTTATGGCAGTCCTTGTAAAGTAATACAACATGAAATAAAATAAGCATTACAAAATATTAATGAGATATTTACCTTCTTTCTGTCTTTACATAAGCGTGTGTGTGTGTGTGTGTGTGTCCCCTGAAATATAGTATGCATCTTATACTTACAGCACATCTCAATTTGGACTAGTCACATCTCAAGTTATCATATGTAGCCCATGGCAAAGACAGTAGACAATGTACATACACATATTTACATTCTAAGGAAATACATGCTCATTTAAAAAAATCATAAGATACTAATAAGAAGAAAATGCCAACACTAGAACTTCATTTTAAGTGATTACTTATTAATAATCTTATTCTTAAATTTAATTCTACTTCTAAGCAATATTACTGAATCTAATAAAAATATTCACAATATCTTGATAGTTTCAGAATGACTACCAGATAAATCCCAAGTTCCTTACTTAAATGTTTAAAGTTTTATTCATTCTTGGTTCTGGTATCAAATGAGACTTTGAGAGAGTATAAAAAGGTGTCATTAAGTTAATCAGTTGTGCAGTTAATGGTAACTCTTATTGATTTTTTTTAATTTTTAGCAAATTTTTTTCTTTTTTTAACTTTTATTTAATGAATATAAATTTCCAAAGTACAGCTTATGGATTGCAATGGCTTTCCCCCCCATAACTTCCCTCCCACCTGCAACCCTCCCCTCTCTCACTCCCTCTCCCCTCCAACTCAAATCATTTTCAATTATCTTTATATACAGAAGATCAATTTAGCATATATTAAGTAAAGCTTTCAACAGTTTGCACCACACAGAAACACAAAGTGAAAAATACTGTTTGAGTACTAGTTATAGCATTAAATCACAATGTACAGCACATTTAGGACAGAGATCCTACATGAGGAATAAGTGCACAGTGACTCCTGTTGGGTAACTCTTATTGAAACACCTTCAGTATGAGGGTGAAGGTCAGTGAACAATGTGGCTTTTACATGACAAGAGATAGCTCCATGCTTTATGGAAGTCCACTTGAAAGGATGAAGGAATTGGTAGTGCACTCAATTCTCAATCATTCACGAATAATTTTTTTACATACGGATTTTCCAGAGCTTCAGCTAGGTTGCGATATTAGATTACTACTTTCTCATCTTAAACACAGAGACAAGATTCTGCTTCTCTTTCTAATAAGATGAATTCACTAATAATCAATGCTTCATTGGAAAGTCAAAGGGCAAAGACTGAAGTTACTACTTTGATTGATATTGGGGAAAACCTGTGGGGCTTTTCTTTGTGTTTATTTCCTTGGTTTTTGTTTTGTTTTAAATCTAGGTCTGCGTTCATATGTCTTAGCATATGTCAACTAGAGGCTGATGATCACTGGAATATAAACAAAAGGGTTTTCAAAGTGATAGTCCCATCACTATTCACCAAGTGTTTTATTGTTTTCACTTCTCTCTACACTCATGGACAGGATATG
Organism: Lepus europaeus; assembly: GCF_033115175.1. Taxonomy (NCBI): domain Eukaryota; kingdom Metazoa; phylum Chordata; class Mammalia; order Lagomorpha; family Leporidae; genus Lepus; species Lepus europaeus. The sequence goes on along the minus strand of NC_084831.1, from coordinate 138,147,948 downwards.
AGATTCACACAGTGTCACTTTCTCAGGAGGTAAAAATAGTTAAGGTACAGGGTAGTTTTTACATAATCTTCTAAAGTGTTGTTTTGCAACTTGAGGTTTGCTGATTTATTTCTGAGGCTATATATTTTTAAAGATTTATTTATTTATTTGAAAGGCAGAGTTAGAGAGATATCTTCCATCTTTTGGTTCACTCCCCAAATGGCCCTAATGTCCAGACCTGGACCAGGCTGAAGCCAGGAGCCAGGAACCAGGAGCTTCTTCCAAGTCTCCCATGTGGGTGCAGGGGCCCAAGGACTTGGATCATCTTTCATGGCTTTCCCAGGCACATTAGCATGGAGCTAGATTGGAAGCGGAACAGCTAGGATTTGAACTGGCACCCATACGCGACGCTGGTGCTACAGGCAGTGGCTTTACATGCTAGGCCACATCACCAGCACCTCAGGATGATTTAAATATTTAATGTTTTCATTTTACTGCAATCTTCTAAAAATGCAATGGCCTCAATGACTGCATTTTTATATTATGTCCTACATTGCCATTTCAGTTGGTATAACTAAAGGATAGACTCCTTTTCAAAAATAATAACCACAATTCCATTGTCATAACAAAATACTTAATGACAGTTGCTTGATATCAACGACTACTTACAAGTCTTTTTATTTCAGAAATTTTAAATGTTTGTAAAAGTGAGTACAGAGAAAAGTATAAACTAACTTCTATGTGCTCATTACTTGGCTTCAACTATTCACCCCATAGCCAGCCAACCTTGTCCTATCTATCCTCCTCAACTATTCTGAGGCAAACCCTAGGTGTCACTGAACTGTTATACAAGAATATTTCAGCATATATTCCTAAGATGTAAGAAACCTTAGAAATTTTATTATAGAAATTTTATTTTAATACTATTATGACACGTTAAAATAGTAATGGTCATTTAAAACTGTATAATATATTCAGTGTTCACATTATTTTTCCCTATACTCTTTAGGAAAAAATGTTTTCAGGTTTATATATTTGACTTGGAATCCAAACATCATCTGCGATTGGTCTGTCTCTTTGTTATATTTTAATCTATAGACTTCTCCATTTCATGTTTTTTCTTGCAATTTATTGTCAATGTTGTTAAGAAAGGATCATTTGGCCTGTAGATTCTAACCCCACCCCAGTCTGAGTTTGGCTGATTGCATCCCATGGATATTATTTAATGTGTTCTTCTACCCTCTATGTTTCCTATAATTGACATCTAGACCTGGATGACCAACAATTACTCTTTTTCTTCCTCTTTTTGAATTAGAAAAGGGTATCTTCTTGAAAACTGACATGCAGACTAATGCTGCAGAGCAAAAATGAGTCCTTAACATACAGTGTAAACATAACTCTCTGTTGCCTTTGACGAGTCTAACTTGGTCTAAACCAGTTAAAGGGAGAAGAGATAATTATTACAATTGACTCATGTCATATAATAAACATTTAAAATATGATGAGAAATGAATGTCTCCATTCCCCTAGGAGGTTAAAGAGAGGGACACAATGCAATTTATGCTCTTAAGAAGTATACTATCTGTTTAGGAGCAGATTAACAAGTAGAAAGCAAAGTGTTATAATGCTAGCAGGCGACAGTACAAAGTGGTACATGGCACAGCCACTACATGTAATTGGCCTTCCGAGAAAGGAGAGATTTCTAAAGACTTCAGGAGTCAAAGTTATAGAGACTCAACCTGACTGTACAGGAGCATGCAGCCATCACAAAAGCATCCAGGTAAGGGGAGCAAAGGGAATGGAGGAAGAAATTAGCTTGATGTGTTTGGGGATGTATTGGGAGGGCACAGTAACACTGTGTTGAGTAGAAGGAGATATGGTTGAATTGTGAAAGGAGTGGTCATTTTGTGGAGAATTTGATTTAGGTCAAAGAGATGAGATGGGATGTGGTGGGACTTCAAGGTCACGAGAAAGAATGTGCTCAAGCTGTGTTTCAGAAATATTAGTATGGTAGCCATGGGCTGAGTTTATCTAAGGAGGGTGAGATGAGGCAGAGAGACTGAAGATTGTCTGCAATAACAGACCATGTGTGAGGTGATAAACATCTGGGTCAAGTGCGTGTCACAATCAGAGAGGTGAGTAGCTCTTAAAGGCTCTGTAAAGGAAGGATACTGAGAAAATAGTGACAGATTGAGTTCAAAATTGTTTGAGAAGAGTAAAATAACGTGCTCAGATGTCTAGCCTGGAAGACTGATAGGGTGACTTCTTAATTGAGGCAAACAAACTGAGGCAGGGAAATTGATTTTCACGGAGAAAATTAGTTTATTCTTGAGCAAACTGTGGTTGAATAGATGAAAAGGGCGTATCTGATGGCGACTGGAATCAGAATCAGCATCCAAGAAGTCACAGCAGAAAATGCAGATTTCAAAACATTTTGTAAAGAGGTAGAAGCCGGAGTCACAGGACTAGAAGGCGTGCTTCCAAACAAGGCGTGTATGGAGAGGAACACATTTATCTGTGTTCAGTATAGTGCTTTGTCTAGTGCATGTGCTTAGTAAATGTTTCAGAGTGAAAGAGTGAGTAAAGGAATAAAGCAAGTAAGTGAAGGAGGAAAGTAATTGGGGATATCCACTGTTAAGGAGGTGGAAGAAGTCCCCTCACAGGAGACCAGGGAGTGGATAGAAAGAGGAAAGAAGGAGTTCACACACCATACAGCACTCCAGGCTACTCCAGACAAAAGCCTTTGGGAAAGATGCCAGGTATTGCTAAGAAGCCAAACAGGATGAGGATGAAGACTGTTGAAGCCTCTTTTTTTTTTTTTTTTTTTGTCTGAATGATTTGGGAATCCTTGACAGAGCCTCTCTGTGGGGATGGTCTGGAGCTGGATTAGAAGGGTGAGGTGGACGTTGTGGAAAAGGGGAGTGAAAGAAAGTCATTCTGTGTGTTCTGCGGATAAATACAGGAAGTAGCATGTTATTTATCAAGATGTCAGGGCCAAAAATGTGTCTTTTAGGATAAGGAGGACATGCATATACACGAAGTTAAAAAAGGAGCCAGCAGACAAAAGAGCCATGACACTAGAGATGATGGAAAAAAACAGATGAGGTTCTGTGTACTGGTAAAGGAGAGATATTTAGAAAGATTTACCTTCCATGCCATAAGCCAGTTGTTCCAGGCCATCCCGTCTATCCAGATTAAGATACGTACATCACAAGGTGTTGCCTTTGATCATGCTGCTCTTTTGAATTTGAATGCCTTTTTGCCTAATATGTGACTGCAGAAATCTTTCCATTACTCAAGACCTGGCCCAAATATCACTTCCTATCTGATAACCTTCTCTAGTCTGATAAATCAGAATTGATCACTGCTATTACACACTCAAAGCTTATTAAATGTTTCTTATCATTAAGAATTTACATCATTTCCATGTGTTGCTTTCAATAGATCTTTTCCACTGTATTTTAAGGCACTGCATATAGTTGTCACTCAATAATGTAAACGGAAATGGAATTTTTCTTCTGAAAGACTTAAAGAAAGGATAAAAATCGAATGGTGGAAGCACTCTGCTGAGGTGGAGGGGTACTGGGCAGCTGCTTCTGGTTGGCTTTAATATTCTCCCTAAGTAGCGCCTAGAGAGAAAGAGGGACTGATATGATGAAGATCACATTTAAAGCAGGTCCTAGGCTAATCAACAATGAGGTGAATAAAAGGCGAAGGTCGTGGGAGTGTTGGGTATCACAAATTTGCAAAGGGCTGGATTGCACAGCGAGTTGCCTTTCGCTAGGAATTCACAGTTGGAAGGACAGAGTAAGCACTTAGCACAGTCACTAACACACATTTAACCTTGGGAGTGGGTGGGCACTGCAGAAGGATGCTAGGAAGGGAGCTCCAGTGAAGGGCAGAACCTAACACATCCTGTCAGACCAGGTTCCTACTTGGCTGCTGGGAAAATCACCTGGGATGAGGGCTACACCCGCAGAATTGGTGACTTCATTGGTACGAAGCGAGACCTGCAGCACCTGCATTTTCTTAATTGCTCCATTTGGAGAAACCCTGCAGTTAGTAGACATAAGTCTGGGAAAAGCAGAAGGGACTAAGTGATTGAAGGTTCTACTGAGGATAGAGTACAGGATGAAGGAAAAATGCTATTTATGGTCTCATGTCTAAAAATTCCCAGGACAAAGAAGGATCTGCCTTAACATAAGAGAAAGGATCTATGTTTTGAGATCCAAATGTGATCTCAGCTAGTTTCCACTGGGCAGGCGTCAACCACTCCCTGACAGTCATGACAGGCACTGGGTAGGCAGATGGAATGGGAAAGGAACAGTTACAAACATTTTCTTGCATGTTTGCTTTAAAAAGAAAGTTGCCTGTCACAGAAAAGACTTGGAGGGTACTTTTGAGACCTGGTGAGCCTGAGGACAAGTTCAGAGGTGACATGAGATGTTCAGAAAATCCCACTGTGGACCAGACTCAAGGTTACCCAGCTCACCAGAGCTCAAGAGACGTCCCACAGGAGGGCTTGGAGCAGCTCTCGGACTTCGGTTATAAAAGTTGGGCATAACTCTGGCCTTCTTAGTTGCCATTTATGGTTCTCATTCATAAATTTGGCCAAAAGGTTTTGAATCATTTACATTTCCTGCCAGTACCACCTTTTGGGACTAATGAGCTCCACAAGTTTATAACCTGCTGTATGAAGTAGATTTCCTTTAACTTTTTTCTAAACTTACTTCACCCTGTTTCAAAGAGTACCCTCCTTGTCCTACGCAGAGAAAGGAAACAGGGTTATAAGATGAGGACTCATTGGCTGAAGTAAGCAGAGCAGAAAAAGAGCTAGGTGTTACAAGGAGCCACAGACTACCTTAAATCCATAGCACAGTTTTAAAGGGCAAGTGTGGCTGGAATGCATGACCAAGAAGGGAGCCCAGTGTGCCACACACAATGGTTGCCTTGTTCTGCTGGCTAGACCTTTCCAGGGACTCTGCATCCTGTTTGGGGCTTCACTGCTCAGATGAAACAGAGAAATTCAATGCTAAGCAGATATCAAGAAAACTGATTAAAACACTAGAAGTGGATTCTGGAAGAAAGATCAAACAAGTCTGGATTCTTTCGGATTTGTGAAGTGAAAGTTATTACACACAAAAATATCTAGGATTATTAATGGAAAAACTAGTTGCTTTGCATTTGAATTAAAACGCAAATAGGAGTCAAAATCCATCTGATGCAGACTGGCATCCCACTTTAGTGGGTTAAGCCACTGCTGAAGATATCCACATCACATATGGGTGCCGGTTTCTATCCCGGCCACTCCACTTCCCATCCAGTTCCTTGCTAATGCCTGGGGAGACCAGTGGAGGATGGCCCTGGTACTTGGGCCCCCGGCATCCACATGCTCCTGGCTCCTGACTTCAGCCTGGCCCAGGCCCAGCTGTCGCAATCTTTTGGGGGAGCGAACCAGATGATGGACAATCTTTTCCTCTGTCTCTCCCTCTCTGTCTGCAACTCTGATTTTCAAATAAATAAATAAATCTTAATAAAAAGCCCATCTGATGGTGATTTAGTTTTGACATAAAGAATTTCCTGACACTGACAATTATATACAAGGTTGAGTGGAGACAGAAAACTATGCATTTTATGTTTTCAAAAGTTCATATTTCCAAAATGATTTGGGATTCGTCTTGCTTTGTGCATTTCTCAATGGATTACAGACAGCTAAATGAGTCATTTACTCAGAGGGATATGGTAACATGAGAGTAGGCAAAGGCATGAAACAGATGAGCACATAAACATGTTAAAAAGAAAGGAATTTGTGATCAACGTATTGATACATGCAATTTAAAAATGACAACAAAGCAAATATTTCAAAAGCATATTAATTTTAGTGGCCTGAGTAGTAGACTAAAATATCTGTTGCATTTTTTCCCTCCATGCTCACAGCATAAAGTTGATTATAGGAAAGTCTTGTGCTTTAATGGAAAATAGGGCAAAGGTTACTAGCAACAGGAATCCAGTGATGTGGAGTGTGCAAAACGCAGGTTAGGCTCATAAAACTGCTCATTAAAATGCTCTGTTCTGAAGCAAAACCAAATAAATGAGCTCAGGGAAAAGAGCCACAGAAATTGTCTAGAAATATTTCCATGAAAGACTGTGAAAATAGGCCTCCGCAGTCATGAGAAATGGGTAGTTATTGCTTATACAAATAGCCCACACTTAAAAGACTTTTAAATATCTTCCCCGCAATGCTGGTTTTGACTTTCTGCCAAGAGCTACTTAATTTTTTTTATTTTTCTGAATAGACTGTATGATGAGCAAAAAATAAAAAGGCGCATACCCCAGAAGTTTTTAAGCAACACAAGAAGAGCCATTTCGTTATTAACCCTCAACTCAGACTCTAATTTAAACTTAGCAAATTTACAAGTTCTGCATCTGGTTTCAAACAGCAATCCCAAATTATAGAAATAAAGGCCAAAGAAACCGTGGTGAAGATTTATAGCACTTTGATTCTCTGTATTTCACTATCTCACAGCATAGAAAATGTAGATGAGGAATTTAAAACTAATCATAGTAATGGCTTGCTGGCAAAATAACCAACAGCAAGACTTCTAAGAAGGCAGCTCGCCCCAGAGCAATTCAGACAGACTGTGCTTACACAACGGCTGGCTGGGCTGTGAGGCCGCCAGCCAAAAACAACATCAGCAGCCAGCAGCGCCCATCACTTATAGAAGCAACTGCACAACTTGATGCTGACTGTGTGTGTGTGTGTGTGTTGGGGGGGGGGGGGTGTCCAGACGGCCATCTAATTTTTCATGTAAATTCAGTGATGCCTCAAGTTCTGTGGGAGCCACCAGAGGGGGAACTGATGGAATCCCACAGTGCTAAGTGATTAACCAGAGTGAGAGGCCAGCTCATAGAAAACAGACTGCTCCAGAAAGAAGCACAAGCAGTGAGTCATGTGCTCTGGATTCACACCCCACTACTCTATCTGTGGCTTTGCCTTTCACCATTTCCATAGCGTGCTGGATGGGCATGCGAGACCCAGCAAGGAGTCAGTACAAGCGTGGAAATTTTGCTCACTTTTTCTTTCTTTCTTTCTTTTTTTTTTTAAAGCAGAAGGAATCACCAATGGCAATACTCCCTTTCCGCTTCTACGGCTTATTTTATCTCAAGAAGAGCAGTCTGGAGCCCACTTGTGAGCAGTAATGAATCAAGCTGTGATAGACTCCTTCTTTAAAAGCTAGGCTGATCACAGCAGGCGTTCTGCCAGCAGTTGCTTGGCTTTTTCAAGTCAGGTTTTGTTGCTCTGGTTGTTGCTGTTTCATTCTGGTTGGGGAGGGACGGCACTGAGAGTCTAGTAGAGATTTGGCTAAAATAAAAATACAGAGCTATTTTACAAAGCTCAACCGGCTCTCACATCCGGAGAGAGAGCCCAGACTTTTCACAAACACACCTTGGCAACAACAGCTCATCCCTGCAGCGGTCTCTTTTCATAGAGGGGTATTTCCTCCTCCAGCCAGCTCTACAAAATAACCTGCTGTTCTTTTACCCACTGGCCCCTAACACACCTTACTCAGGAATCATGATTTCCTTTGCTTCAGTGGATTTTAAAAACCAGCATTGTTCTTTTCACAGTGGTAGTTTACATTTTTACCACCCGCCTCCCGCCACCACTACACAAACACACATTCTTGCACAAGTTAGAAAGATTTAAAGCCTCTCATTTTTTATTCTTGAAGACCCGAAAGGGAAACTGTTATTCATGTGCCAAGGAACACAACCATTCATTATTTTTTTTTCTTCCTTCCCCCCCCATACCGTCCCAATAGGATTAAAAGCAGTCTGGGATGTGGGGTATGAAGGCAGAGAAGGAGAGGAGTGGCAGGGACAAAATACTGGCTTTCTGATCACCTCTACCGTACTGACTCAACACAGTAGGAACTTTGTGCATTGGACTCAAACCGTTTCCTTCCGTTTAAAAAGCCTCGGAGAGGCCCACTTCTACTGAGGCCATGTATTGATGACTCTGGCCAGCGCTGGGCAAGGAGGCACTAGGAAGGATGGAGAGGATCAAGGCAATGATCATGACCCTATCTTTCATTTATAAAAGCATTTTCCTCTTGAAGCAATATCCATCTTATAAAAAGTTGCAAATTTAATACAAAGAATTCCTGTATATCCTGCATGGGATTCCTCAAATGCTTATGTCTTACACAGCTACACGACTATGATCAAGATCAGGAAATGGATATCATTAACAAAACCGTATCTAGGATCCAATCCTGGATCATGTGTTGCATTGAAGCCTCCTTTCATTTTGAACAATACTTGGGTCTTCATCATTCATGACTCTAATACTTCTTAAAAACCTATATATTTTTATTATTTGTTCCTTAAAAATATTTTTTTCAAATTCCTGGTTAACATGTAATACTTGCACATTTTTCTAGGGTACAATGCAATATTTCAACACATATACACAGCATAAGCCTAGCAAACCAAGAAACTAGCTGTTCATTTCCTTACATTTTCTTAATGTTTGGAGCCAAGCAGCTCCTCTCTTTCTAGTTCTCTATACAGTATATAGTATATAGTACACTATTGTGAACTATAGTCAGTCTTCTGTGCTGTGGAACACCAGAACTTGTTATTTCTATCTGACTGTTATCCAATTCTCCTCTGTTACCCCTCCCTCTCTCCTTCTCAGTCTAGCAATTATTAAACTGGTTTTTTTTTTTTTTAAACTTCAACATATGAGAAAGAACATGTATTTTTTTCCCCTCTGTCTGGCTTAGTTTAACTATATGTTAAACTAACTAACTATATGTCTTATGTTGTTGAGTTTTGGAGTTCCTTATATATTCTGAATATGAATCTTTTCTAAGAAGAATTGCTTGCAAACATTTTCTTCCATTCTTTTTGTTCTGTCTTCACTCTGTTGATTGTTTCCTTTTTTATGCAGAAACTTTTCAGTTTAATATAATACTGTTTAGTTTTTCTTTTGTTCTGTGTTTTGGGGGTTTTATCCATAAAATCCTTGCCTATGTCAATATCTTAATCTGCTTCCTTCTAGAAGATTCATAGTTTAGGTCTCATATTTAGCTCTTTGAATCACTTTGATTTTTGCATAGCATGAGAGGTAGGAAAAAGGAATATAATTTCAATCTTGTGCATATGAGTATCCGGGATTTCAGCAACATTTATTGAAGAGACTGCCTTTTTCTATTGTAGGTTTCTGGTGCTTTTGTTGAGAATCAGTTAGCTGTAGATGCATAAATTCACTTTCAGGATCTCTAGTTCTGTTCCATTGGTCTACGTGTCTGTTCTCATGGCAGTTTTCATGGTGTTTTGGTTATAATAGCTCTGCAGTATGTCTTGAAGTCATGTCTTACGATACCTCCAGTTTTGTTCTTGTTCAAGATTGCATTGGTTATTCGGGAGCTTTTGTGTTTCCATATGAATTTTTGGATTTTTTTTCTAGTTCTGTGAAGAACTTCATTGGTATTTTGATGGGGATTTCATGAAGTCTATAAATCATTTTTAGTAATATGGGCTTTTTAATAATATTAAATTTTCCAAACCATGAACATGGGAGGTCTTTCCACTTTTTTTGGTGCCTTCTTCAATCTTTCATTAGTGTTTTGTAATTTTAATTGTAGAAGTCTTTAATATCCTTGGTTAAATTTGTTCCAAAGTATTTTAATATTTTTAGCTATTTTGAATGATTTTGCTCTTATAACTTCTTTCTCAGAGAATTATTATTTGTGTATAAAATGCTATTAATGTTCATGTGTTGATTTTTGTACCCTGAAACTCTAGAGTTTGTTCATCAGTTCCAATGGTCTCTTGATGGAGTCTTAAGGTTTCTTTCTATATATAGAATTATGTCATCTGCAAACAGGGATAATTGACCTCTTGCTTTCTTATTTGTATGTTTTTCACTTCTTTTTTTGTCTTGTGAAGTGTTGAGCAGCTGTTTTTGTACTGTGACCCTCAATTTAAGTTTAGGTGATGCTTCTTCATTATTCACTTTAGGTTGTGTATTTTTGGCAAGCAACCCACACAAATGGTGTGTCTTTGTTCATTATATCAGGAGTGGTGTGATACTGATTGTCCCATTACTAGGGATGTCATCTTTGATCATTTGGCTAAAATGGTGAATTCCATCCAGGTTTCTCTGCTAAAAGGTTTCCAGTTTTTTGCCCTTTGATACTAATATCCTGCTGGTGATAGTTCAAGGCTATGTCAACTTCCAATTTATCATATTTTCATCTACTCAATTTAATATCCATTTGTGATTCTTAAAAGTTATTACTGTGATGTTTATAAATGGTGACTTTTAAATTTCTTTCTTCTCTTCTAAATTTGTTAATTGGAATTATATTGTGAGGAAGGGCTTTCCTTTTTCCTTCATTTAACTACTCATTTATTTATGTAACTATGGATCTTATTTTCTTCTATGAGTATAATCAATTACAATCATTATTTTGTTTGAAATTGTCCCAGATTTAATCATTGGCATCCTCCTTCAAGTTGCCTCTTGCATTCTTTTCACATGTCCCCCATAATTTATTGAACACTTCTTTGCTTTCTGGCATCATGAGATATTCCAGGCTCATCTTGTACTTTCCCTGCGCCACTCCTGGAATTTCTCCAAGGACCTCTGTTTCCTTTTGTTAGGGAAAAATATAAAACAACTTTATCTTTTTTTCTGACTCACAATGAGTACATAACCCTCTTTGTGGTAAAAAGTCATAAGCATGTGGGTATGAAGCAACAAAGACCTTGCAATTCCAGTATTTTGGGAGTAAATTTTTCACAACTATGAACTTCAAAATAATAATTTCCCAGCTAACCCTAAATTGGAAATCCTTGTTGCATAATGACAATCATATAATTGAGTGTTCAACAATAATTCTTTTAAAAAATCTGAGGCGGGGCTGGCGCTGTGGTGTAGCCAGTAAAGGCGCTGCCTGCAGTGCCGACATCCCATATCTGTGCCTGTTCATGTCCTGGCTGCTCCGCTTCTGATCCAGCTCTCTGTTATGGCCTGGGAAAGCAGTAGAAGATAGCCCAAGTCCTTGGGCCCATGCATCCACGTGGGAGACCTGGAAGAAGCTCCTGGCTCCTGGCTTCAGATCGGCACAGCTCCAGCCATTGTGGCCAACTGGAGAGTGAACCAGTGGATAGAAGACCTCTTTCTCTCTCTCTCTCTTTCTGCCTCTCCTTCTCTGTAAATCTGACTTTGAAATAAAATAAATACAATTTTTAAAAAAATCTGAGGTATATTTATAGATTTTTTATCATAAATTAAAAACCTACTCAAATTTTCAGTATGTTTAGCAAAGTGTAACTTGGATTTAAATAAGTAAACCTTATTTCAATGTTTTTAATGTTCTTTCTTGATTGTCTTATATGTCCAAAGTGAACAAAAGATGTTTTTCTTCTCAATGGTGATATAATTAAATTAAATGCTTACGAAGCTGTTTGGTATTTGTTGGAAAACAAAACACACTGGTCATATGGTTCTTAATCACCAGATATTATTACAATTGTCATTTTTTAAAAACATTGGCTAGATTTTTTTATTCATTTCTCTCTCCACATTTCTTTTGGATCATTTTCTTTCTTCCTAAAGTATATCGTTTCCTTGAGTTCCTTTTACCTTTGCTAGTAAATGCTCTGTTTCTGTGGTCTGGAAATGTTTTTATTAAGTCCTCACTTAAAAATAATTCTTCAACCAGATATATAGCATTAGGATGGCAAGTTCTCTCTGCACTTTCACGATTATTTCATTATTTCTGGTTTTCACTGTGCCTCCTCCCTCCCCAACTATGGCTCATAAGAAGAAGGTTTACCTGTTGTGCCTTGGTAGTTGTTATTTTTTTAATCTTATTTTCTGATTATTTAAGGTTGTCTCTTTGATGTTCTGCTTATTCATTATAATGTGTACCTGTCTATTATCTGCAGTACTCATATTTCTTTTCTTTTCTTTTTCTTTTTTTTTTTTTTTACAGGCAGAGTGGATAGTGAGAGAGACAGACAGAGAGGAAGGTCTTCCTTTTTGCCATTGGTTCACCCTCCAATGGCTGCTGCGGCCGGCGTATCTTGCTGATCCAAAGCTAGGAGCCAGGTGCTTCTGGTCTCCCTTGCAGGTGCAGGGCCCAAGGACTTGGGCCATCCTCCACTGCCTTCCCGGGCCATAGCAGAGAGCTGGCCTGGAAGAGGGGCAACCGGGATAGAGGCTGGCACCCCAACCAGGACTAGAACCTGGTGTGCCAGCACCGCAAGGCAGAGGATTAGCCTGTTAAGCCATGGCGCCGGCCAGTACTCATATTTCTTAGAATTCATGGCTTTCATCAGTTTTGGAAAACTTTTAGTTACTTTCACATTTTTTTCTAGAATAACTGAACATATGTTAAATCTTCACATCCTAATCTTCATGTCTTTCATACATTTCCTATATCTGTTGCATTCTGGGTAATATATTGTTACATATCCAATCATGTGTAGTAGTCTGCTTATATCAGCTCCTAAGAACCAACTGTACACATCCCTTCCCAATTTTGTTCTTACTGATGTCACATTGATTTGCTTAGAATCAGCTATGGTAGGGATATTTACACCATGGAAATTGGTAAATGCTACTAAATAGGATTCGTTTTTTTCCTCTTGGACAGTAAGCTCTTATACATCTATCAGCATATCACTATGGCATAACATTTTACTTGGTCTTTCTTTGGTTGTTTATTTATAAAGTTTAATTTCAATAATTGTATCTTCCATTTCTAAAAGTTCTTTTATTTATTTTAAAAATATGCCTTGGAGTGGGTGTTAGGTGCAGCAGTTAAGATGTCACATGGGATGCCTATATCCTATATCAGAGTCCTGGGTTTGGGTTCTGGCTCCATTCCTGATTCCAGCTATCTGCTAATACCCTGAGAAGCAGCAGATGAAAGGCTCAAGTAGTTGAGCCTCTGCCACCCATGTGGGAGATATGGATTGAATTTCTGTCTTGGTCTGGCTAACGACCTGGCTGTTGCAGGAATTTGGTGGAGTGAACCAGCACATGGGAGATATTTATTTCTCTGTCTCTCTTCCTTTCAAACAAATAAAAATAAAGATTAATAAATAATCAAATATGGAACAGATTAAGATGGCAAAGTAGGGAGGGTTATTACTGCTCCAGTCTAGGAGAAGATAGTATAAAAAAAAGTGGAGAGAGTGCAGTCTCAGGATAGAGTTAGGGAGAAAACGGCAGAGGAAACTATGCAAATTAGAGGGACACAGTGGACCTATGTGGAAGGCGTGAATGCCCACAACTCAGGACCCCAGCAGCTGAGTACCTCCACACCACCAATGTTGGAGAGTAAGGTGAGACCAGACTGCAACAGCCCAAGCTGCTGGCAATAAAGCTGCAGGAAGAGCCTAGAGGGAATCTGGCTTCGAGTCCTAGGGGGGATAGTGTACCTGCCAAAGTAGAGGAGAAAAAAAAAGGAGGAACACATTTCTCTCTCCCTGATCACCCTGCAAAGGTGTACCGTATCAAGCTGATAGAAAGCAGGTGGCAGCTGCTGTCAGTGCCACCGAGCAATCAACCTAGTGGAGGCTCCTGAGTCTGGTGGGGAGAACTGACAGGAGGCTGGGAGCTTTTGACTGTGGGAGGCTTGTGTGCTGGGACTGTGAAAAAATTGAAGCTGTGTGGGAGGGCTCACAAAATGGCTGGGACTTTGGGCAGCACTGTGGGAGGCTCCACATGCTCAGGGCTCCCTGATTACCTGGTGAGGAACACGGCTGGGGAATCTGAGCTTACATTGAGGATTGCACAGATCTTTGTGTGGTCCTTGGGGCAGAGCAGATGAATATTATACCCACTGGGGATAGTGCTCAGGCACTGGTCCCCTTTGAGGAGAGGCACTCAGATGAGCAGAATAAACCTCCTTTCTGATAAATAAAAAAGGAGATTTACCACACTAAACCTGGGTGTGTCACCTTAGATATGCCCTTCACCCTGGAAAACAGAACTGGCCATACCTACCATATGCCTCTAGGTATTCACTTAAAGCAGACACTCCACTAATCTACAGAGGAATAGTACAAAGATAAAAGCCACCACAGCGAAAAAAACAAAGAAAAAACTGAGTACCTCCACAAATGCTGAATAACAAATGCACCAATTCAAGAAATAAGAATAAGAAAGACAACATGATACCCCGAAAAGAACATGACACTTCAATACTAGATTGTGAAGATGATAAGACTGAAGGAATGCCAGAAATGGAATTCAAAAAATTGATCATAAGATTACATAGAAGCAAATGCACAAATGCAAAAACTAATGAAATCCATACATGACATGAAAGAAAATTTCTCCCAGGAAATTGAGATCTTAAAGAGAAATCAAAATGAAATCTTGGAAATGAAGAATTCAATAGAACAAATAAAAAATGCAGTGGAAAGCCTTAACAACAGAATTTGTGAAGCAGAAGAAAGAATATCTGACTTAGAAGACAAAGCACAGGAAATTATGCAGTCAGATCAAAAATAAGAAGAAGAAATTAGAAAACTGAAAAACACTGTTGGGAATCTACAGCATATTATCAAATGAGCCAATATATGAGTTCTAGGAGTTCCTGAGGGCATGGAAAGAGAGGAAGGATTAGAAGGCCTTCCCTAATTTGGAGAAAGAAAGGGACATCCAAGTACAGGAAGCACATAAAACTCCTAATAGACATGACCAGAAAAGATCTTCACCATGACACACTGTAATCAAACTCACTACAGTAAAACATAAAGACAAGATTTTAAAATGCGCATGAGAGAAATGCCAGATTACTTTCAGAGCATCTGCAATTTGACTCACAGTGAACTTCTCATCAGAAACCATATAGGCTAGGAGAGAATGGTGAGACATACTCCAAGTCTCAAGAGAAAAAAACTGTCAACCCAGAATACTATACCCTGCAAAGCTCTCAGATATGATGGAGTTTGTGGATTCAGAAGGCTTCCATAGCCTAGGCAGCTCATGTCAAGAGCCTTGGGTGGTCACTGACGTCATAGATAAGAGCGTTAATTGTTAAATTAACAACAGGATTCACTGTGCACTAACTTCCCCTGCAGGACCTCTGTCTTCAATGAGTTGTATTATGAGATTTAACTGTAAAACTTGTTCAAAACCAGTTGTGTGTGTGTGTGTGTGTGCAAATTGTTGAAATCTTTACTTAGTATAGAGTTGGTCTTCTGTATATAAAGTTAATTGAAAATGAATCTTAATGGAGAATGGGACTGGTAAGTGGCAGGGGGAGAGTTGGGAGTGTGGGTGGGAGGGCGGGTATGGTGGGAAGAATCATTATATTCCCAAAGTTGTACTTATGAAATTTGTATTCCATAAATAAAAGGTTTCTTTTGGGAAATAAATAAATAAATAAATATGATTTTCTTTTTAAAAAAGTGTTTCTCAAGATGTGATCTCCTATTTTATCTCTTTTTGAAATTTTAATTATTTTTATTATAACTTTTTATTTATATAAAGGGAACAGATTTCATGTATTTGATGTATACAGTTCTAAGTATATAATGTTGCTTCCCTCCCTTCCATCTACTCTCCTTTAATTCTTATTTTTATTTTAATTTTTGTGATTACATACTTTCATTTTACTTTACAATCACAAGCTTAATCTTCTACTAAATAAGGAATTCAACAATTAGTAAGTAGAAAGACCATTGTTCCTCTAGAGTATAGACAAAGGATATAAACAATAATCAAATCTCAAGATGTCAGTTTCAGGCGTATACATTACATTTTTGTACTCTATATATTAGTTATCACAAATAAGTGAAAACATATATTTGTCTTTTTGGGACTGGCTTATTTTGCTAAGCATAGGGTCTCCAACTGTGAAAGACAGGATTTCATTTTTTATAGCTGCATAGTATTCCATTGTGTATATGTATCACATTTTCATTATCAAGTCATCAGTTGATGGACATCTGGGCTGATTCCATATCTTAGCAATTGTGAATTGAGCTGCTATAAACATGGGGGCTATAGATAACTCTCTCATAGCAGACTTCAATTCCTTTGGGTATTTGTTTAAACATTTTGAGCATAGTTCAAAATCTTTTTCTACTGTTCTATTCTCTTGAATTTCTAATAACGGCTTTTTTTGTGTATCCTTTTAAATGTAGGATTGTGCATTTATGTTTAGCTGGACTTTATTTGTGTGAATCCTATTAGGTTTGAAGTGAGGGTGTGTTCCTCCAGAGTATTTATGTTTCAATAGGTTCCCAGAACTACTTCCAAAGTGGGTCCATTTTAAGTAGTAAATGTCTCCGCTGCAGTTTTTCTTGAGCATTATGTGGAACAGAGTTGAAATCTGACTTAAATTGTGAAGAACCTACAAAAATCTCCCAACGATTCTTCTTTCCTTGCATCCAGAATCCGGGCTGAGACAATATCTTCCCTTGCTTTCTTTCTTTACTAGCAGTGAGTTTTCTTTGATTTACTATTTTCACTGGCGTTGTAGCTCATGTAGGGTCCTGGGCTTACAACAGGGATCTTGGTTCCAATTTTCCACTTTGTTCTGGTTGATACCTTTTGTCCTATTCCTAAATGACTGTGTAAACTCAAAGCTTTTGGGTGCAGGAACAGCAAATCCTCCCAAGGACAGCAGTGGCTTCTCCATGGGCTCAGCTCTCTTCTTTCCAGCTCCCCCTCTATTTCCTCATCCAGGAATCTCTCAGCTTCTTCTAAGATCAATTGGAAATTTAAAAGCATGCTTGTCACATTGTCCTCAGTATTTATAGATGTTTTGAAGATAGCTAGTTTAAAAATTATATAAAAAAAAAAAACTACCAGAAATCAAAATCCACGTGTCTTTGTTACCATATTAACAGTTATTATTATTTTTTTTTTTGACAGGCAGAGTGGACAGTAGAGGGAGACAGAGAAAAAGGTCTTCCTTTTTGCCATTGGTTCACCCTCCAATGGCCGCCGCGGTAGGCGCGCTGCAGCCGGCACACCGCGCTGTTCCGATGGCAGGAGCCAGGGGCTTATCCTGGTCTCCCATGGGGTGCAGGGCCCAAGCACTTGGGCCATCCTCCACTGCACTCCCTGGCCACAGCAGAGAGCTGGCCTGGAAGAGGGGCAACCGGGACAGGATCGGTGCCCCGACCGGGGCTAGAACCCAGTGTGCCGGCGCCGCAAGGTGGAGGATTAGCCTGTTAAGCCATGGTGCCGGCCCATATTAACAGTTATTAACAGAATAATGAGTTGAGAAGTCCGATTGGTGCTTTTCCTCTTTCTTTAGACATTCTATAGTAAACATGTCTTATTATGTACAGATCAACATGGTTATTTAATGAATACTACTATGAGTTATCACTGTTATTATCTACTTCATTGTATTTACTGATCCTTACAAAACACTTGGTAAACCATGAGTAAGTAAAATCATAAGTTGAAACTGAAAGCAATTTATATTCTAACCACCATATTTTTGGCCAAATTTTACTTTGGTTCCATATATAGCAGACTTCTAGTTTCTTTTGTTAATGATAATAATACTGTGTTATTCCTTCTAATGTAAATGTAAACTTTGCATAAACATGAACTCAGAAGTATAAAATTTTCAAATTGTTTTCCTTAGATTTTAAATTTATACCTACTTTGTGATGTAGGTAGACTTACTTATTTCCCTTTGTAGAAACTAAGAGTAAAATTTTGCATAATTTTCCAAGGGTCTCATACAATGTATGTTGAAGAATCAGAATTGAAATTCAAGTTTCCAGGTTCTAAGCTCAGTGATCAATATGCACAAATCAATCATGAAAATTGGGGGGAGGTGTTTTTCTTATCCCTAGGGACAAAATTCTGTTGGAAAAAAAATAACATGTTAGTGACAGCAGGGCATATGGGTATATTTTGACTAAGGGCTTTTTTTCAGCATTTGATAAAAATGAATAAAAGCTTTATAGAAAAATCCTTAGCTTCCTGAATTTTTCATAAAAAGATATATTTATTTATTTGAATGTCAGAATTATGGAGAGGAATAGACACACACACACACACAAAGAGGGAGAGAGAGAGAGAAAGAGAGAGAGAGAGAGAGAGAGAGAGAGAGAGAATCTTCCACCCACTGATTCACTCCTCAGATGGCCACAACAGTCAGAGCTGGGTCAGGCTGAAGCCAGGAGCCAGGAACTTCCTCTGGGTCTCTCATGTGAGTGCAGGGGCCCAAGCGCTTGGACCATCTTTTGCTGTTTTTCCCAAGCCATTAGCAGGGAGCTAGATCAGAAGTAGAGCAGCCAGACATGAACTGGCACCTTTGAAGGATGGCGGCATCACAGGTGGCAGCTTAATCTGCTATGCCTCAACAATGGCCCCAGCTTCCTGAATACTTCCATTGTCATATCATTTTTCTGTCTGTAAACCTTAATTTCATTACTAGTGAGACAGGGACAAGATTGGTATGAATTTTAAGACTATTGTGAAAAAATGAAGACATTTTGATGATACACCAATAACAGTCAAATCTGTACATACCAAAGAATGGAGAAAGGAAGTGTGTATCAGATAGGGGTCTAGGTTTTCATGAGTAGAAAAGTGCTCATGAGGTATGGGATGAATGAGAAGATCTTCCAGGCAGGAAGAACTGAATGTACAAAGATGCAGAAATGGGCAAGAGCATGGGGCATGGGGAGGTGGCTGCTTGACAGATGGAGAATCAGGGGTATGTGCTTGTGGATGGAGGGAGAGGAGAAATGGCTTTTGATGACGCTTCAAAAAGGAGTAGAGGCCTCTCAGAAGGCCTCTTTCACTATGCTAAGTGGGAACACATGGCACATTTTTAAGGGAATTTAATGATCAGATCACTCATTAGTGTTTGCTTGTACCTACTGAAGATTCTCAGGACCACCAGGCCAACTTTTATTCATTGAAATCTTCCAAAGGATGTGGGTTAGTTAAGGTTGAGAGGGTCAGCGTTGCACATGGGCCTTCCAGAGTGAAACAAGAGCAGTTATATTGGAAGCAAGAGGCCTTGAGATTGATTATTTGGGGCTATATCTATCTTCTTGAAGTCTACCAGAATCACTAAGGAAAAGAGACAAGTTTCTCCTTACCACCATTATCTACTGAAGCTAAGTCACTGGGTATCCATATTTCTACAAACAGGGGTATAGCCCAGATACTTCAAAAGACACACCATTATTGATAGAAATACTATGTAAGCTGAAGATTAGCAGGTGTGCTGTGGTACTTAGGGCTCCCTTTTAGTAGAGTTTTCATTGCTTCTATGTATTTGGGGTTTCTCTTTTTCCTGAGGGTTATACAACAGTGACTTGAGGAACCTATAGTTAGGAGAACAGAGATGACTGATACAGAGGACTGGTGTGTTGAGTATCTGCTCATCTTGCTGTTCTAGTTCCAATTACCGGTTATATAAAAAGGAAAAAAATCCATGTTATAAATGCAGATGCTCTTTGATTTATAGCGGGGTTATATCTCAATAAACCCATTGTAAGTTGAAAATACTCTAAGTTGAAAATGAATTTAATACACACAACCTATAGAACATCATAGCTTGGCATCACAGTACACTGTAGGTTATCATGTTGTCTTCCCTCATGATTAAAGGGCTGAAAAGCAGTTAGGGCATTGCTAGCCTAGGAAAAGATTAAATTCAAAGTAGGATTTCTCGGTGGAAAAAAGTGGCCATCAAAAAAGGAGGTACCTTTCTCTGAAGGGAGGAGAGAACTTCCACTTTGATTATTGCCTTGTCTAAATAATATCGGAATTTGTGGACTCAAGAGGCTTCCATAGCCTTGGCAGCTCATGACAAGAGCCTCAGGTGATCACTGATGTCATAAATAAGAGTGTCAATTGTTAAATCAACAACGGGAGTCACTGTGCTCCTACTCCCCACGTAGGATCTCTGTCCTTAATGAGTTGTACTATGAGAATTAATGGTAAAACTACTACTCAAACAGAACTTTATACTTTGTGTGTCTGTGTGAGTGCAAACTGTTGAAATCTTAGTAAAGAGCTTATCTTCTGTGTATAAAGACAGCTGAAAATGAAACTTAAGAATGGGATGGGAGAGGGAGTAGGAGGTGGGATGGTTTGGGGGTGGGAAGGCGAGTATGGGGAGAAGAACTGCTATAATCTGAAAGTTTTACCTATGAAATTTATATTTATTAAATAAAAACAAAAAAGTAGGGTTTCTACTTAACATACATTGTTTTTATACCATCCTAAAGTCAAAAAATTATAGATGTAACCATTGGAAATCTGCAACCATCTGTAGTCAACTAAAAAATATTAGGACTTCATTTGAAATGATTTTTTTTCATCTTGAATGAAATTTTAAGATATACTCTCTCCACTTTTATAGACAAAACCTCACAAACCAATAAATTGAAACTATTCATGAATTCTTATACTCACAGTGAGATTTGTAGTGACAGCTTTAGGTTCAAAAGTGCAGTCCTGTTTTAAGTGGAATACAAGGAATCATGTAGTGGAATGAAGTCCAGTATCACACACACAGCTGTACTGAGAAGTAATTTTAGACGTCAGGATAATGTATATCGAAGCTGTGCAAAACCACAATCCACCAGTGGATCACGATGCCTTTTGGCAAACTGCTGTTTATTGTATTAGTCTCCCTTGGCTGTATGATGGTCTGGGAAGATGAAGGATCGGAATTTGTCACTTAAGCCATTCATCCTCAGCTGCCAAGACGTGGACACATTCTGACCTCCGGCATTAAAGCTGGGAAGAGTTCCATATACCATCCTATTAAGAATGCAGCCATATAGTTCCAATAAAGACATCCTGTTTCAACAATTCCGTGTGAAGAAAAATTCACAACTATGATCTAGTTTAGGTATTTCCTGTTCATTTTTGGAAGGGCGGAATTCTGTTTTCCTTTAACCTACGTGTAAAAGGGTATCTTGAAATGGAACATCAGATTTGTTTTTCCCTGTAGCATTAACATGAAAACACCCAAACTTATTTTCTGGAAAATGCAAAATCTCCTAAGCTGAGACCTGATGTATCAAGTTTCAGCCTGAAGAATTTTTTTGAGCCCATGGTTTAGGCTAAAAAAAAAAAAAAAAAAAAAAAATGCTGACAGATGTCGAACAGCCTCGGCAAAGTAATCTTTGAGAGAGTCCAGGGCAAGAGACCATGTGGCTGCTTTGAAAGTGCTAAATTTTTGTTGCTAAATAATTTTACTCTGAAAAAAATCCTTAGCATTCATGAAGTTAAAATCTTAACAGACATTTTGAGAAAGCCATTGTTTACTGTGTAGATAAAATTCTGCAGCTCACTAGTACTTCCCATTTTGCCTTTTCTCTGGAACACAAGAAATTATAGTATACCAGGCATTCTGAAAGGTCAGATAAGAGTCAGACTTCTGGAATTATGACCTTTACAGCATAAAGTGGACAGCTAAATTTTAAAAATTGCTATAGGAAGTCCCTGAACCTGAGTGCTTAGATGGTAAACATTTTGATATATTTCTTGCAGTGCATTTTCTTTTCTAGCACATTAAAATATGAGGCAGGGGAACTACAAACAACATAGGTCTGATCAGAACAACTGAATGTGTATAAATGTCCTACAGGGACCGCAGACTTTCCCAGGAGGGTAATAATTTAAAGGATGTCAGTGGATGCAAATGAATTTCATCCATAAGAAGGAAGAAGAGGTGAATAGTACTTTTGTCTTTGGGAGTGCTGGAATTTCAGACAGGCTCCATTTTGGATAATTCTATTTAGCCTGCCTACATTTTCTGGTGTTGTTTCAGTTGGGAATGATAGAATGATATTTCTTATCCCTGCATCCTGGACTGTTCAGCAGTGTTATGCTATGCTGTTAACAGCCGCCAGGCTCCATGTATATGCAGATAGAAGAGTTCCCTGCTGATATAAAAAGATTTTATGAATTGTGTTTTGTGTGAAAGTGGGGAAAGTCTTTTTTACAAAGTAAGTATGACCAGAGTAAGAACTGAAGCACTTTTGCTTCTCCTATTACTCCTTTAGCATACCCTAGTCCCTGATACCCTGAATTAAGATTATCCAGATATTTTACTGCAATGCTAGGCGTCTGGAGGAAAGTTTTACATTATTTTTTTCCTCAAAGCTGACTGCTTCCTTTCTTCCTCTCTAGTGATAACATGACAGTTAAGCAATCTTCTAAAAGTCTGAATGTGACACAAATAATGAAGTGGCACGGAATGCTGCTTTGCAAAGGGAAAAAAAATCCAGCTCTGTGGGTTACTCAGCATATTAAGTAATTAGCAGAGGGACTATTCCACCTCTAAGAAACAGACACAAAAACAAGTTA
This sequence comes from Lepus europaeus, assembly GCF_033115175.1. Lineage (NCBI taxonomy): Eukaryota > Metazoa > Chordata > Mammalia > Lagomorpha > Leporidae > Lepus > Lepus europaeus. The sequence continues at coordinate 138,125,624 of NC_084831.1, read as the reverse complement.
AGATGGAAATGTATGAAACATGGGAGCAATTTTGCAATGTTGTTACTATGCCCAAAAGTCCTGAATAAAAACTGAAATTCCATGCTGAGAATCACTAGTCATCCAGTAGAAAGTACTCTGTATAGCTTTTATTTACTACCTTTTATCTTTGGAAAAACAATAAAGCCATTACTTAAAAGATACAGTATATAATACAAATTTCTGCTTACTAGGTTTATCAAGTTCACACAATTTGGAAAAATAGGTATTTTATTTTCAGAAATGTATACCCACTTAGTGTTTCTTGTGCATCACATAGACATGTATCAGGTAATGTACATGTTTTGAGAGAATGTTTCTTCTGCCTTTCCTCTCCCTAATTTTGGTCTCAGGATCAGTTGTCTATATACATGAGGATTTGGTGCTTTATATTTCTAAACCCTAGTGTTAAAGCAATCCTCTTCACATATCACTGTACCATTAACATGATCTTTTTATATAGCTGCTTACTTCAAAGTAATAAAATCTTGAAGGTGAAAGAACTCTTTGGCTAAACTGAAATTATCATGTGGATTCTTCAGAAGCTGAGTGAACTTTGCCTTCATTTATTCGATTGTAGTGAATTCAACACAGAGTATGGAAGGTTGGGAAAGTTTGTTTAATCACAACTTAGATAAAGAGTATTTGGTAATATATTGCTATATTCATAATTAAGTGAAATTTAGAATGAAATATTTTATAATTATTTTCTTAGTAAAATGAGCTAAAATTGATGACAACTAAGCCCAAGACTACATCAGACTACATCAAGTGGACTAAAGATGAGTCACTTATTCATAGGCAAACTAGGAGCAAAAAAATGTATATTCCTAACTGTAAAAGCTCTCATGTACTTGTAAAAGTTCTTCTAATAGCAGTAGCAACCACTTACTGAGAATGTCTAAGTGCCAGGGACTGAAATAATAGTTTTACTGATTTTATTTTTTCTTATTTAATCACTTTAAGAATCTCTGAAGTGTGTGTGTTATTATCCAAGTTTGCATTTGGCAAAATTGAGGCTGAAGCAGATTCAATATTTTGTATAATAAGTGTAAAAGACAAGATTAAAAACTCTTGCATTATTTGGAAAAAACCATACTTTTTTTTAAAAAAAGATTTATTTATTTATTTGAAAGGCAGAACTACAGCGAGCAAGAGGGAGAGACAGAGAGCAACTGGGACATGAACTGGTGCCCATATAGGATGCCAGTGCCACAGGTGGCTTTACTTGCTATGCCACAGTGCCGGCCCTGAAAGTGTATACTTTAGTAAAGGGCCGGTGTGGTGGCGCAGTAGGTTAATCCTCCACCTGTGGCGCCGGCATCCCATATGGGCGCTGGTTCTAGTTCTGGCTGCTCCTCTTCCCGTCCAGCTCTCTGCTTTGGCCTGAGATAGCAGTGGAGATTGGCCCAAGTCCCTGGGCCAATGCATCCTCATGGGAGACCAGGAGGAAGCTCCTGGCTCCGAATCGGTGCAGCGTCAGCTGTAGCGGCCATTTGGGGAGTGAACCAACGGAAGGAAGACCTTATCTGTTTCTCTCTCTCTCACTGTCTGTAACTCTGTCAAATAAATAAATAAAATCTTAAAAAAAGGTATACTTTAAAGAGACAATCAAACATATGGTGGAAGAATTCATGGAGTATACAAATGGAAAAGAAGTCTAGAAAAGGCAAAGAAGAAATGATATCCCTAGCATGTTTCCAGGTGGTGGGAACCTCCAATATTGGGAATAGTAATATCAGAAGGTTACTTAGAAAGTATTCTGCTGGGAACAATTTAGGTTTTTCATTTTATATCACTCATTAATAGAAAATACTACTGGGAAGGAGGTGGGTTAGGTTGGATTGGTTGCACCTCTCCAGAACTTAACTTTACTATGTAATAGCTGTGTGAAATTGGGTAAATTACTTAATCTCTCCTGGCCTTGGTTGCTTCCACTACAAAATGGAAATAAGAATGCCAATACACAATTATTTACTGTGAGAAAAGAATGAAATTATTAAGCACAAGTACTATGTCTAGCATGTATTTAGGAATTAAAGAAATAGATATTCTCCTGTCTCTTCTGTACCTAAGTGCATTTTACCAAATTTTTCATTTGTTAAACTACTAATTCTTCTTCCAGCTTTACAAATTATTGGGTTCCTTGATATTGTTATTTTTTTGGTTTGCATTCATTCTGGTACAAGACATTCTCTGTACATAGATGTGTGATATATTTTGGTGCAATATTACAAACTGTACAAGTATAGGACTCAGAAGTTATAGATATGAGTTTTGGATCTACTGTTTATCCACTGGCTAATATTGTACAGGTTCACTGAGTCTGTCTTATTCCACTTCTTTATAAGTATTTGATCTTTTGGATTCTTTTAAAATCTCTTTTTCCTTGGCATTCTACAGTTTCATTATTATACATCTAGGTATACATTTGTTTATTATTTTAATCCTATTTGAGATTTCCTCTTATTCAGATTTATTTATTTGAAATCCAGAGTTACAGAGAGGGATGGAAATCTTCCACTTACTAATTCACTTTTCAAATGCCTGCAATAGCCAGGGCTGGGCAAGGCCAAACCCAGGAGCCAAGAACTCCATACAGGTCTCCCACATGGGTGGCAGACATCTAAGTACTTTAGCATCACCTCTGCCTTCCCAGATCTGTTAATAGGAAGCTGGATTGGAAGCAGAGGAGCCAGGACTCGAACTGGCTCTCTGGTAAGTGATGTGAGTGTTCCAAGCTACAGTTTGACCCTCTTTGCCACAATGCCTGCCCCAGGATTTCCTTCTTGATTCTCAGAATTTGTAAACTTCAAATACCTCCTCCCTCCAACTTTTCAATGTACTTTTAGTATACAGAACTGGATTAACTATAACCCTTGGTTCATGGTTTCATCATTGGTTAAAGAATGGGCCAATTTTATCTGTTTATATATTTTCAATTAGTTATTTTATAATGTAGTAAGTACCTTCTGAAATCATTTAAAAAACAAAAGATAATAGCTTTTAAAATAACTGCATCTATTCATATGGTACCCTCCACTAACTCTGCTCCTGACTCTCTCACCCAAACAACCATGAATGAGAACAATCATAATTTCTTTCTTTTATTATTATTTTATTTCCTCTATACCTACAAGCTATTTTTAATTTCATAAAAAGAATTTAAGTAATCTTTTCCACTTATATTGCTAATTTATGCATACTATTGAATGAACTGGAATTCATTTATTTAAGATGCTATATAAAATGCCAATGTGTAAGTATACTATAATTTATTCATTTTATTTTTCCATTAATGGCCATTTAGGTTGTCAGATTTTCACTATGACAAACTGAGTGTATGAACACTCTGTTAGCTCTTTCATTATCTCTGTTGTCTCTTGCAGAACTCTAACCAGAAATATATTTGACCCACTTAATCTATTATCTTAATTTATTCTTTTCTGAATTTTATTCTGGCCTGGATTTCTTTTGGTTAGTGTATTCACATCACTACAGATTTTCCAGTTCACTAATTCTTTTTTTTAAATTTTTATTTAATGAATGCATTTTTACATAGATACAACTTTAAGAATATAGTGGTTCATTCCCCCAAACTCCCCCTCCCCCTGCTCCCATCCCACCTCCCATCCCCTCTCCCATCTCCTTCTTCATTATGGTTCATTTTTAGTATGATTTTATATACAGAGGACCAACTCTATGCTAATCATAGACTTCAACAATTTGCACCCATGCCCACACAACATATAGAGTGCAGTTTGGGGAGAGAATTTGCAGTAGATTCTCATATTACAACTCAATAGGGGCAGAGGTCCTACATGGGGAGCAAGTGCACAGTGACTTCTGTTGTTCCTTTAACCATTAACACTCTTTTTTTTTATGATGTCAGTGATCATCCAAGGCTCTTGCCATTGGTTGCCAAGACTATGGAATCCTTTTGTGACTATAGACTCCATCGGTATTTGGACACAGTCATAAGCAAAGTGGATGTTCTCTTCTCCCTTCAGAGAAGAGTGTCTCCTTCTTTGATGACCTTTTCTTTCCTCTGAGGTCTCACAGAGATCCTCTGTGTAGGATATATTTTTGTCACAGAGTCTTGGTTTTCCATGTCTGAAATGTTCTCGCAGGCCTTTCAGCCTGACCAGGAATCCTTAAGGGTTGATTCTGAGGTCAGAGTGTTATTTACTATGAATGTCATTCTAGGAGCCTGTTGTGTAGACTGCTTCCCATGTTGGTCCTTCCTTCCTTTTTAATTCTATTATTTTTACTGGGTACTTGATGTTATTTATATAATCCCTTTTTTAATTTATTTTTTATTTTTTTGACAGGCAGAGTGGACAGTGAGAGAGAGAGAGACAGAGAGAAAGGTCTTCCTTTTGCCATTGGTTCACCCTCCAATGGCCGCCACGGCCAGCGCGCTGCGGCCGGCGCACTGCGCTGATCCGATGGCAGGAGCCAGGTGCTTCTCCTGGTCTCCCGTGGGGTGCAGGGTCCATGCACTTGGGCCATCCTCTACTGCACTCCCGGGCCATAGCAGAGAGCTGGCCTGGAAGAGGGGCAACCAGGACAGAATCCAGTGCCCCGACCGGGACTAGAACCTGGTGTGCCGGCGCCGCAAGGCGGAGGATTAGCCTAGTGAGCCGCGGTGCCGGCTTATATAATCCCTTTTAAACTTAGACCGATCTATCTGTTGCCTTTAACATTTAATATGATCATTTCAACAGTGAAGATGACTTTTTTTTTTTTTTTTTTGGACAGGCAGAGTGGATAGTGAGAGAGAGAGACAGAGAGAAAGGTCTTCCTTTTTGCCATTGGTTCACCCTCCAATGGCCGCTGGGGCCGGCGCATCTCGCTGATCCGAAGCCAGGAGCCAGGTGCTTCTCCTGGTCTCCCATGTGGGTGCAGGGCCCAAGCACTTGGGCCATCCTCCTCTGCCTTCCCGGGCCACAGCAGAGAGCTGGCCTGGAAGAGGGGCAACCAGGATAGAATCCGGTGCCCCAACCGGGACTAGAACCCCGTGTGCTGGTGCCACAAGGTGGAGGATTAGCCTGTTAAGCCACGGCACCGGCTGAAGATGGCATTTATACCATCGATTCTTATGGGTTTGGAGCCCCATGACTAATTCTTAGACTGTACCCTTAGAGGTAAGTCTGTATGACTGTATGCAGAACTAGACTGTTTTACAGTTTTAGACTACTTCCTCCATCTCTTATTCCCTCTCTTATTATTATTATTATTTTTTGACTGGCAGAGTTAAAGAGTGAGAGACAGAGAGAAAGGTCTTCCTTTTTCTGTTGGTTCACCCCCCAAGTGGCCGCTACGGCTGGCGCGTTATGGCTGGCGCGTTGTGGCCCGTGCGCTGCGTTGATTCGAAGCCAGGAGCCAGGTGCTTCCTCCTGGTCTCCCATGCGGGTGCAAGGCCCAAGCACTTGGGCCATCTTCCACTGCCTCCCCTAGGCCACAGCAGAGAGTTGGACTGGAAGAGGAGCAACCGGGACAGAATCCAGCGCTCCGACTGGGACTAGAACCAGGGGTGCTGGTGCTGCAGGTGGAGGATTAGCCTATTAACCACGGCGCCGGCCTCCCCCTCTTATCTTTAACTGAGATCTTTTTCCAATTGCCTTAAAATACATATAATTAACTCTGTGTTACATAGAGAGTTCAGCATATAGTATGAAGTAGAGAAATGAGAGAGAAAGAAAGAAGAGGAAAAAAAACAGAAAAACAAAACAAAAAGGATATATACAGTAAAAAGTAACAATGGTAAACTGTCCCTCAAGAATCAGGTCAAGGATTCTTGAAGACATTGATTCTAAAGGTGACAATTTCGCTTCTATAGCTTTCATTTTAGGTGTGCTATTAATTCTCCCAAATCAGGGAGAACATATGGTGTTTGTCTCTTTGGGACTGGGTTATTTCACTAAGTATGAGGTTTTCCAGCTTGCTCCATTTTGTTGCAAAGGACCAGATTTCATCCTTTTTTACTGTCATGTAGTATCCCATAGTGTACATATCCCACAATTTCTTTATCCAGTCTTCGGTTGATGGACATTTAGGTTGCTTCCATGTCTTAGCTATTGTGAATTGAGCTGCGATAAACATGGAGGTGCAGATAGTTCTTTTGTTTACTGATTTCATTTCCCTTGGGTAAATTCCCAGTAGTGAAATGGTTGGGTCATGTGGTAGGTGTACATTCAGATTTTTGACGTATCTCCATATTGTTTTCCTCAGTGGCTTTACCAGTTCACATTCCCACCAACAGCGGGTTAGGGTGCCCTTTTCCCCACATCCTCTCCAGCATCTGTTGTTTGTTGATTTCTGTATGAGGGCCTCTCTAACTGGGGTGAGGTGAAACCTCATTGTGGTTTTGATTTGCATTTCCCAGATGGCTAGAAATCCTTTGCATTTTTTCATGTGTCTGTTGGCCATTTGGGTTTCCGCTTTTGAAATATGCCTATTAAAGTCCTTAGCCCATCTTTTTATTGGGTTGTTTTGTTACTGTGGGTTTCTTGATCACTTTATAGATTCTGGTTATTAATCCTTTATCAGTTGTGTAGTTTGCAAACAACTTCTCCCATTCTGTCAGTTGCCTCTTCACTTTCCTGTTTCTTTTGCTGTACAGAAACTTCTCAATTTGTGGTAATCCCATTTGTTCATTTTGGTTTTGACTACCTGTGCCTCTGGGGTCTTTTCTGGGAATTCTTTGCCTGTGTCAATGTCTTGAAGGGTTTCCCCTATGCTCTCAATTAATTTGATGGTGTCATGCATAGATTTAGATCTTTAATCCATGTTGAGTGAATTTTTGTATATGGTGTAAGGTAGGGGTCCTGCTTCATACTTCGACATGTGGACATCCAGTTTTCCCAGCACCATTTGTTGAAGAGGCTGTCCCTGTTCCAGGGGTTGGTTTTAGCTCCATTGTTGAATATGATGTTTGTAGATGTTTGGATTGATTTCCGATGTTTCTATTCTGTTCCATTGGTCTATCCATCTGTTTTTATAGCAGTACCAGGCTGTTTTGATTATAACTGCCCTGTAGTATGTCTTGAAGTCTGGTATTGTGATGCCCCAGGCTTTGTTTTTATTGCATAAGATTGTTTTAGCTCTTCGAGGTCTCCTGTGCCTCCATATGAATTTCAGCATCATTTTTTCTAGATCTGTGAAGAATGTCTTTGGTAATTTGATTGGTACAGCATTGAATCTGTAAATTGCTTTCGGAAAAATGGACATTTTGATATTAATTCTTCCAATTCTTGAACATGGCAGATTTTTCCATTTTTTTGTGTCTTCTTCTATTTTGTTCTTTAGTATTTTGTAATTTTCATCATAGAGATCTTTGACATCCTTGGTTAAATTTATTCCAAGGTATTTGATTGTTTTTGCCAGTTCCATATTCTTTATTCAGCTATGCCTCTGCTTCTCTGAAATCTTTTGATGGAATTTTTTCATTTCAATGATTTTATTTCATTTCTAGAAGTTTCTATACTCTCAAGCTGCTTGAGCCCTATCTGGGAGGCTAACACCTGGGTCGAACTTGAACTTCTTAAGAGAGGATTTATATTTGTTTTTGCTAGTTGTGCTCGGAGTACTGATTGAAGAATTATATAGTTGAAGTTTTTGAAAAACATACATGTAGTATGAACTCAGATCCTTCAAGTGAAGGAAGACATATTGTTATATAGCTTAAAGGAAGGTTACCAATGTCATTCATCTTCCATTTAGTGCCAAGATCAACTCACTATCATTTTCTTGCAGCATTCTTTTGGTCATTAGGTTTAGTTCCAGAATATACTCAGACTAAGGGACAGTTCTTTTTTCCTACTGCTAGCCTTGTGCGATAGGCTTCTATTAGTCTTAGAACTGGGAGTGTTCTAAGCTTTACATCTATCTCCCAGGCCTTCTTTGGCCACCATGACAGAGGCTCAAACTCTGCAGAGTTTGGGTGAAATGTTCAGAATGAATATGAATCCTGGAAATAGCTCACCTTCCGCATTTCCTGCTTTCACTTTGTTTTCTGGTCTCTGTGTATCCTTTCCTTTCAATTTATTTTGGCAATGCATTTAAAACACATTATATATATATATATTATTCAACATTTTAACTTTACATTAAAACTCTGAATCCATTAGCATATCTGTTCGAACCATCATTTGCTGAAAGAGAAGTCTGTCTGTCACCATTTCAATATTTATTTCCTAATGCAACAGCTTCTTACTCTTCCATATTAATCCCAATATATTTACTCACTCTTAGCATAACACTTTTATGAACCTATAAAGATGATTGCGTGTTTAAATTTCTTCAGTAATGCTAGAATTCTCTTAGGGTAAAGTCCTTTTGCTTACAGCACACATAGCTTGGCAAGAATTTTCTCTACCTGCCTCTCCCTCTCCTTACCTTCCTGCACCTTCTGTACACAGGCAAGCTATGTGGCCATAGCCATCTACCTTCAGCTCCCCAAGGATACTCTAGTTTTTCTGAATTGTTACTTATACTGTTCCTCTGTATGGGTTTCTTTCTTCTTTCCACAGGCTTCTAGCTTCTTTCTTGTACTTCTTTAAAGCATTTTTTGATTCATCATTGCTTGTAAGGAAAACATAATTAGGCACCTCACCTCTTATCTCTACTTCCTAACACAGCTCTTGAGAACTGTTTTATGATATACAGCCAGAATCAAACTCAATGCTGGCATACAAAAGGTGCTAACGAAACATAATGAATAAGTAAGTGAAGTGGCACACCTACACTTAGAAGTCTTCTATATTTGATGAAAATTTATTTCTAGATGTTAACTTTGTATATGTCTGTGTGTCTTAAAATCATACACATGTTCTGACTTCCAATTAATAAAAAAAACTCTGAGAACTAACTTTCTATTCATTCTGTCACACATATTTTGAAATGCCGGACTCTTTCCCTACCACACCTCCCCAATGCCTTTGGAGCCACATTAATAGGGAGAAAAGTGGTTCGTTAACTGAGGAAGCCCTTAACTCACAGTTGCCTGAAATGATTTTATCTTTTACTTCATTTTCTCTGGGATAATCAATTCCCCTTCCAAAGGAACTGCAAATAAGAAAGATACAGCTAAGAAAATATGTTTCGAGAAACAAACATTTTTGAGCATGATAAAGCTAAAGCTTTCTGATTTGGGCAGGAGACTGTACACATTAGTTATTGACAGACAAAAGAATAGTTATAAAAGGCTGTAAAATGTGAAGTATTCTGAAAACTTTTGATACGAGTGTACTTAGTGGAATATAATAAAAAGACCGCCAATATCTTTTTTTAAAAAAAAGAAACCACATTTTGTGAAATGCTCACACTTATCCTTTTGTGAGCCCATGTACACGTCTACACAGATGTGGTCAACAAAGTATGTAAATCTGATGGCTGTGTTTCGCAAAATCTAAACCGTCACCCATTAATATTTTGAAGTAATTCCTAGGCTATTTCCAGTTTGAGCTGCATCTCATAATAAAAGCACTGAGAAAGGAAACAAACTGCATAGATTCCATTTGGCAAATCAGCGGCCTACAGATCTGACTGTGGTTCAGCCTCTGGCGCCATCAGTTGGGCTCCAATTCAAAAGCTGTGCTAAGAGGTAATTAGCAGGGACTCTGGACCACTCAGTTGGCAGCAGCAGGCTTCTTATAGCCAGTGGGAAAATGGGCAGGAAGAGCTTCAGAAACATTCTTTAAAACAACATTTCTCCTTCAGAATGGATGACTCCAACTAGAGTGCTGTTTTCATGGGGAAAAGGCTAACTCTGATGAACCTTCGAATGGATGCATTTGCTAAGGTTCAGCCATCAGCACAGACAATCGTTAATGTTTCCTGTTCAATAAGAAGAAGGGAACTGAAGACAACACCTCCCAACCCACTCACAACACTAACAGGGTAACCTAACCTGGGCAGAGTGACCACTAACAATTCTTGGCCAAAAAAGAGTGTAATTCCCACTCCCATTAATTCCAGCAGAAATTAAACCCAGGAGAGGCATTTTGCCAAAGCAATGAAAATATAATTATGTAGGTCACATTCAGAGGATGGAGTTCTCTAACTCTTGCTTGGCCAGGCTGTTGATTTCTTAAACTTGAGCATTAAACAGAAAGAACTTGGCCACGTTCAAGCCACTTGATTTGGCTACAGACATGATCATTTACAGATGAAGGCAAAGCAGCCTCGAAATGAACAGAAGATGAGAAGATTGTGTTCCAAATCGACCAGCTGAAGGAAAGTTTATATTTTAAAAAAACAATCACTTGGTCAGTGACTCATGGGGAAAGAATTCTTAAGCTTTCTTCAGGGAAACCCCAGTAAATAACATGTATAATAAAATGGAGATGGTGTTGTCTACTTGGTTGGGCCATTCAGTCCACATAATAAACCTTTTGGCAAAAAAAGGAACGTTCTGAACACGATTATTCTCTCTGGGAAATCCCCAAAAAGAAACAACTACTGTGGCTTCCTTAAAATTTTACAGAATATTTTGTATCTCAGACTCACATGTGAAATAAAAACTTGGAAGAAATATGGGAAAAATTCTGCTTTTTGTTATTGGGTTGAAGATTTTTCAGTCCGTTGCTTCCATGATTCACACTGACTCCCATTCCTCTGAAACTCAAAACCACATATCATAAAAAGCAACACTGGCTCAAGTTAATTCTTCCTGCTTTGTCCCTGGGAGAACCAATCGTGCTAAGTGTGCTCCACATGACGCACAGGAGAAATGAATGAAGTTCTCCGCCTGCTTCGATTTACTGGGATATGGTGTAAACAATTTACTTTAAAAGAGATTCAGAGTTCTATTTTTTTTTTTTTTTGTCAAATGTGGAGTTTAACTGACATAATCTATAACAGTTTCAGTTCCTCTCATTTTAATTAGCAAAAGCTTTTGGAATTTTCTTGCTTTTGGTCTCTAAGAACATTGTGCAAAAAAAAAAAAAAAAGGTTGAGTAAAATAAAATGTGCTCTAAATGATTAAAGAAAGTCCTGTTTGTTGAGGATAGAAATCGTCAAAGGTTCCCTATTCCCCAACCCCCTGCCCAGAATGCTTTGTTCAAGCCACACGGTGTCTAATCAGCATGTCTTTAGATTATTTTATGTTAATTAAAATTATGGTTGATCTCAGAGGTTAATGTATACATGTGCATGAAGCTTCAAAGGCTTCCCAAATTACTGGCTGAGCTCCCTTGCCTTGGGCAGGCCTGATCTTTGATAAAACTGACCACATAAAACCCAAGTTTATTGCTAAGGAATTTTTAACTCAATAGACAAAATATATTTTGCAGGTTTCTTTCAGAATTTCCCATTTTAAAACACTCTCTCAGGATTCCCCCCAGTAAAGGTAAGGGGAAAATAAGAAGAAACATAAAAGGAAAGGAAAAAAAGAACTGGCTCGGGCTGGCACCGTGGCTCACTTGGTTAATCCTCCGCCTGTGGCGCTGGCATCCCATATGGGTGCCGGGTTCTAGAATCGGTTACTCCTCTTCCAGTCCAGCTCTCTGTTGTAGCCCAGGAGGGCAGTGGAGGACGGCCCTAGTGTTTGGGCCCCTGCACCCGCATGGGAGACCGGGCTCCTGGCTTCGGATTGGCGCAGAGCGCCGGCTGTAGCGGCCATTTGGGGAGTGAACCAACAGAAGGAAGACCTTTCTCCTTGTCTATCTCACTGTTTATAACTTTACCTGTCAAATAAAAAAAAATTTAAAAAGTTAAAAATAAACAAAAAGGAACTGGCTCCTATCAGGAAAGGTGGTTAATACATTTTAATGTAATTTATAATTCACCTAGTGTCACAATCAAAAGATTGAGAAGGAATATATTTTTTATTTATATCATCACCTATTTCTTAAAACTTTACTTGTCCAAGCCCTCACCACCTCTCCTTGATTCCTACAATAATCTTCTGGCTCCTGTTTAATTCATACTGCTGCTATGCTGATCTTTCCTAGCTTCTAGATGGCACAGAATGCAGTACACTATCTTCTGTGACTTTATCCTGTGAGTATAGTCCTGGCATGTGTCCCACCATGCCTGACCTTGACAAATCAGGTGCTATCCATTAGGATGCTTTCCATCCTCATTCCCTAGGATGTCAGGTATTTCTCCTTTCCAAGTCCTTGTACCCCAATATACTTTTTAGTTCTCTTTATTGCAAGTTTCTGTTTGGTAGTGACTATCTTACTAAATTTTGTTTTCTAAGCACTTATCAGGTTCTCAAAACATAAAGACCTGTGAGAAGTAACTGATGTGATATGAAAGAAGCAAAAAATGATATGAAATCTGACTGGACAAGTAGGAACCACGTGTGAAAGAAGGCTGGCTTTCAGGAGGCCTTCACTTATCAAAAACTGAGAGGTGGCCCAGAAAAACCCAAGCAGGTACACTTTTTCCCCTGGTACACTGGGGGATTCAGTACTATGTTGCCCTAAAATATGGATGAACATCAAGTGCACTATTTTGATGGAGTAGATATCCTGCTAGGCCATGGTTCCCCCGGTTCCTGAGCAAGTAACACTGTACCACTGAGAATGACAAGGATGAGGGCAAGAGTGACTGGCAGAGATGAGACTGCTAAAGTGATATAAACTAACGCACTCTTCTTCAAACAAATTGGTGGAAAAATAGAAATAGATAAAAGAGTTTGTGTAAAAATTTTCAAGAGCAGCATCTTAACACTATCCACTTACCCAAATGTAGCAAATGCAAGCTTTCAATACCATCAGAAACCCAGAAAATTTGTTTAGAGGTAGACTCTAAAATAATCCCAAGAATGGACACACTGAAAACGAACAATTTAACATAGGAAAACATTACAAAATGTTTCAGAACCAGAGGTTCCCCTTCAAAAACCATCAATTTTTTTTTTTTCTATTTGGAAAAACAAGTGTCCATGAACATCATGGTCAAATCTGGCAAAGTCCACAGTATGGAAAACACCAACGAGAGAAAATGTGAAATACCTTTTAATAAGCTAATATTATTCAGCAGAATAATTCTAAAAGGCAAGAAGTCTGGAAGAAAGACAACTAAAACTATGTACCTGCACAAATAAGGGCCACGATCAGAGGCACTTTCATTCTGGACTTAAGACTATAATGAAGAAATGCTTATACACGTAGGTTTATCTGAAAAACTGCCTGAAAGTTTTCAGAGAGCTCCTAAGCACAAAAGTACAAAGAGATATGGTAATGACTTCCCTGGATAAACAAATACGCAGAAAAAAGTGAGTTAGTTGAGCTCTCAGGGCACAACTCGTGGTGGCCTGTGGCTGCTCTGATCCAAAGCCATGAAAAAATGTTTTAGGCCTCTCTAGATCAGTCCTCCAGCCTGGGACTGTCAGAGTTGTTTCCAATGAAGAAACAGAGCAACCACCCCCATCAGCATCCGAGCTGTGAACAGAATCCATTCACAGGCTCCCAAGCTACTGGTGGAATGATTTGCTTTTGCTCACAGCTGACAGCAACTTGAGAGGGATGTTATTTGGAAGCTGAATTTTTGGTAAACCTGGACTTTGAGCCTGATTCTCACCATTACATCAACCTGTCTCACAGTGAAAACAAAAGCTATACAGGTTTAAGATCTTCCTGAATAGTGGCAGAAGGGTAATACTAATAGTTTCTGTAACTTACACTCTGGCTTCTGTTAGTAACTAGAGTAATAATTTCAAAACTTTAGAGGTTGTCAAAATTACCCAGCCAAGTTGTTTAAAACAAACATTCTCAGGCCCTATTAGATATTCTAATTCATAAGACATGAGAGTGGCCCAAGAGTCTGCATTTGTAACTAGCAACTCAGGTGTGTCTGAGGCAGGGAAGACGGACCACTTTGAGATAACTTGAGCTAGAAGCTGCTCACAGCTCTTGTGCCTGTTTTAAAGACGTGTTCCCCACCGAGCACTGGTACTACAAGATGGTGATAGGTATTCTCAAAAAGAAGTATTTTGGGGCATTGTTTGAAAAAATAAAGTTGAAAAAAAAAAAAAAGAAAAAAAAGGCCGGCGCCACGGCTCAATAGGCTAATCCTCCGCCTTGTGGCACTGGCACACTGGGTTCTAGTCCCGGTCTGGACGCTGGATTCTGTCCCGGTTGCCCCTCTTCCAGGCCAGCTCTCTGCTGTGGCCCGGGAGTGCAGTGGAGGATGGCCCAAGTCCTTGGGTCCTGCACCCCACGGGAGACCAGGAGAAGCACCTGGCTCCTGCCATTGGATCAGCACGGTGTGCTGGCCGCGGCGGCCATTGGAGGGTGAACCAACGGCAAAAGGAAGACCTTTCTCTCTGTCTCTTTCTCTCACTGTCCACTCTGCCTGTCAATAAATAAATAAATAAATAAATAAAGTTCACGGACCACAGTATTGAAAATTTACATGTTTCTGGGGTGAGTGTTTAGCCTAGTGGTTAAGACACTGGTGAAGAGGCCCACGTCCTACATTGGAGTGCCTGGGTTGGATACCAGGCTCTGGCTCCATCCTGCTAAAGGGTGCCCTGGGAGGGGGGGCAGCAGTGATGGCTCAAATAATTGGACTCCTGCCACCCAGATGGGAGACTAGATTAAGTTCCCAGCTCTCAGCTTTGTCCTGTTCCAGCCCCAGTTATCACAGGCATTTAGGGAGTGAACCAACAAATAGGCTCGTGCTCTCTCTGTAATAAATTTAAAAAAAGTAATGTATGTTTCTTTATTACAGTACTTTTCAAATTCTTTAAAATGCCAACATATTCTGTGTTTCAGCAGAAGGGAGACACAGAATCTGGTATTTCCCCAAAGTGGTCATCAAAACCTTTTTTCTTTCTTCTGTAAATAGGCTGAGTGCACATTGGGAAAAGTTGCTCTACAGAACTCTTGTCTAAAGACACGTAACAGAGAACTACCAGGGAGGGTAATCTGTAACATCAAGATGGAAATGGTGGGAGGGTGTGTGAGAATATGGTACTTTGGGAAGACTGGAGCAAAGATAAAGATGCTAGGCCACAAACAAATTCTGAATGTAAATGCCAAGCAGTAGTAACTTAGCAATAGGTAGCCTAAAGGAGCCTTACAAGATAGTGAAGACCTTGGTAAACTGTAAGCTTGGAAAAGACGTGATACTTAGGGGAAAAAAGGTAACACTGAGAGCCAGAGCAAGTGCTGGATTCAGAGTCAAGGGTGGCATGGCACTTTCATAAAGCTGAAAAGACCATGCAATATAAATATAAAAAACAGTGACCATGAGGATAGCCAATACATTTTGAGACTCCACTTTGCTCCTGATACTGTTATCCACATTTCATAAATGTTAACTCATTTAGACTTTATAATGTAGGCACTATCATTAAGTTCCTCCTAACAAAGCGTAGATTGGGATTTGAGCTCAGACTGACACTGTCAAACTCTGTACTCATGTATCCCTCCAACGAGAAGGTCAACACGTTCACAGTCAAAGGAGCCTATCTGAGCAGCAGGGTTTTTTTATTTTTTATTTTTTTAAGACAAGAGCAAAGATCAAACTGGTTAGGATTAAACAAGAAGGTAAAAATAAAAATAAATGATAATAGTCAAATTAGGCTATAATTAGGTAAGAAATTAGCAGTGTGTACAAGCTCCAGCTTTAAGGAAAATAATTTGGTGACGTGAATAAAAAACATAACTAGCATTAAAAATTGTAACAATGACTTATAATTATGAATTATATAATTATTAAAACCTATAATAATTTATTATCCTTAGTCTCTCCAAATAAATCCTGACACCTTCATTTATTAGATGCATAATCTTTGGTCAGTTTGCTAACTTTACTAAGCCTTCCATAGAAGAATCCATAGGGATTCTCAGCAATAGTACTATCAGTATTTTAGACAGATAATTCTTTGTTGTAGAGAGTTTTCCTGTGCCATATTAGTATGTTTTGCAGCTTTCCTGGCCTATACCCACTAGATGATAGTATTTCCAACCCAGTTGCAACAATCAAATATGTTTTCCAGACATTGCCAGTGTCCCTAGCAGGGACACAGTAGTGCTTCATTCAGCACTATTGTGAGAATGAAATGAGGTCTTTTAAAGTCTGTGGAAGGAGAGAGAGTCAAAGTTAAATAAACATGGAAATAAGGAAATAACTGATAAAGCAAACTTTTAAACATACGTTGAACAGATGACCTTGGCAGA
Source organism: Lepus europaeus (assembly GCF_033115175.1). NCBI lineage: Eukaryota > Metazoa > Chordata > Mammalia > Lagomorpha > Leporidae > Lepus > Lepus europaeus. The sequence goes on along the minus strand of NC_084831.1, from coordinate 138,109,464 downwards.
GGGGGCAGGCCCCTCCCCTCACCCAGGGGTATAGAAAGAGTGAAGAAACCGAATGGTTCTGAGGGTTTTTCTTTTTAGCCATGTTTTTATCCCCATTTTGAAATAAATTAAGATTAAAAAAATTTGTTCTTGTTCTCATGGTATAAAATAGATTATTGAAACAGAAGAAAGGCTTAATCTGGTTCTCACACATATGGGCAAAAAACACAGATAATAATTTATTCATTTGCATATTATTGGGCTTAACCCTGAAAAATGAGGTGTATAAATAGTCTGGCAATCTAAGAATTTAAATGTATGTTGGAAATTGCTTAATTCCAGGTGAATCAATCACACCACCCAGGCTAATGGCTAAAGAATCTGGAAAATATTTCTCCAGTCTCAATGCCACTGCTTTCCCCTCCTCCTTTCCTACCTCTCCCCGATTTCTCCCCTAAGCACTGCTGCCTACCTCTCCCCTCCAATCTATGCCTACATCAGTTCCTAACTTGTTTCTTCACCAGGTATTACTCGTACTCATTCATTGAACCAGTCCACAAATAATTATTTGGTATCTATTATGTCCCAAGTTCTAGGAATATTAATAAATTAACAAGCCAAAGGGCAATCTTGCCTTCATGGAGTCTGAAGTCACGGTTAAGAAGACAAACAATAAACAAATAATAAACCAATAAATGTTACACACAGCAGAAATTTTACGAATTACCAACATAGAAAATCTTGTTTTCTGCTAAATTTGTGCCTAATGTTCCTGTCTGGTACTATAAGTTTAAATGCTGCCTTTTTGCTATTTGAAAGGCCTTATTATTTGTTAAGCCATTGTATATCACTGTCTTTATTATGGACCTATTCCTGGACCATGGCAACCATGTCATTTTATAGAAGTCAAGCTGAAATGGGTGTCTATCACTTATATTCTATAAATCCATAATACTATAAATTTTACATGTTTATAATTTCATCATACTTCAGATTATCAAAGTTTATACTTCTTTTTTTTTAACTTTTATTTAATGAATATAAATTTCCAGTGTACAGCTTATGGATTACAATGGCATCCCCCTCCCATAACTTCCCTCCCACCCGCAACCCTCCCCTCTCCCGCTCCCTCTCCCCTTCCATTTGCATCAAGATTCATTTTCAATTCTCTTTATATACAGAAGATCAATTTAGTACAAAGATTTCAACAGTTTGCACCCACATAGAAACACAAAGTGAAATATACTGTTTGAGTACTAGTTACAGCATTAAATCAAAATGTACAGTACATTAAGGACAGAGATCCCACATGAGGAGCAAGTGCACAGTGGCTCCTGTTGTTAACCCAACAAATTGACTCTCTAGTTTATGGTGCCAGTAACCACCCTAGGCTGTCGTCATGAGTTGCCAAGGCTATGGAAGCCTTCCAAGTTTGCCGACTCTGATCATATTTAGACAAGGTCATAAAAGACAGAGTGAGGATAGTAACCAATGATCCTAAGAGTGGCATTTACCAGGTTTGAACAATTATACAGCATTAAGTGGGGAAGAGGACCATCAGTACACACAGGTTGGGAGTAGAGCCATTAGTGGTAGAGTAGAGGTTATGATTACAAAGGAATGAGGCCCAAGTATGCTAGACAGGGTCTAGAAAAAAGGATAGAGTCATTATTAGAGGAGCTAAGAAAGGTGCTGTCTAAGCTACAATTAAGTTTTCTGATTGAGAGGCAAATAGAACCTGACAGAAGGGGCTTGATAATAATCTGGTGGGCTTTAGGCCTTGTAAGTTAAGAGTCCCAGACCTACCTATCTCTTCACATGGGGTATATCCTAAGGGAGGTGTGAACCTCCTAGGGGAAGGCACTCTGTTGACTTTCATTACTTGGCTGGCCTGGGAGGAGAGCTGGCCAGGTAAAGGCAGGTGGCATCTCTAACAAGAAATTTACAGTTCTGCCTGGAATGTTGCTGACCCTATTTAGCCGTCCCCTCAGCTGCAGTGGTCACTTTGGAAGTTGGGCTGAGTGAAGGGCTTTTCAGCTTAGAGCCAATAAGATCTGTGGCTCTGACCTGGGCATCCTTCGACTCCAGGACAGGTCCATTTCCAGTGATCCAACTCTTGGCAGAGCTGCCAGGGCTCTTCACAAGCTGACTTCTGCTGAAGCCCAGGCTTACCACTTTGAAAGCCACTGCAGTGGACTGGCCTGTTGGGGCTCCTTCAGGGCAGATCACTGTACAGATCAGCCATTAATAGGCCTGCCACCCATTGCTTCTGATGCCTAGCTTTCTTTTCCTCCTGGTTTGTGTTAAAGCAGACCAGAGGATGCAAGTCAAGGGAGTGCCCAAGTCCCATCTCTAATCTTCGGTGGCCTGAACTGCAAGTCTGTAGTCACAGGCATGTTCTGTAGTAGTTTTTCTAAGGTAGACAATGCCCATGAGGAAAATTGTATTCTCACTTTAAAACTTTCTTTCCCTTTGGTCTGAAAGGGAGGTTTTTTCTACTTACTGTATACTTCACTGATGGCGAAGTGAATCTAGCTATGAGATTATTATTTAAGTTCTTATTTTGGCTATGCTATTACAGAAAAATGTTAGCCATCACTTTTATAAGGTCTAAAGATTAAATTGTGCATCCTACAGATTCCTTCATAATAGAATTAGTTTCCTACCTTGAGGAGAATAGAGAAATGAAAGAACAAGTTGGGCTTAGAATAGAGAAATGAGGGAGCAAGTCCTAGATCGCTTGCTGACAATAGCAATATCACATGAATACTTAGCAAATAGTTTACCTCTTAAATATCTAAATGGATTACAATGGCTTCCCCCTCCCATAACTTCCCTCCCACCCGCAACCCTCCCCTCTCCCGCTCCCTCTCCCCTTCCATTCACATCAAGATTCATTTTCAACTCTCTTGATATACGGAAGATCAATTTAGTATAAAGATTTCAACAGTTTGCCCCCACATAGAAACACAAAGTGAAATATACTGTTTGAGTACTAGTTATAGCATTAAATCAAAATGTACAGTACATTAAGGACAGAGATCCCACATGAGGAGCAAGTGCACAGTGGCTCCTATTGTTGACCCAACAAATTGACTCTCTAGTTTATGGTGCCAGTAACCACCCTAGGCTGTCGTCATGAGTTGCCAAGGCTATGGAAGCCTTCCAAGTTTGCCGACTCTGATCATATTTAGACAAGGTCATAAAAGACAGAGTGAGGATAGTAACCAATGATCCTAAGAGTGGCATTTACCAGGTTTGAACAATTATACAGCATTAAGTGGGGAAGAGGACCATCAGTACACACATGTTGGGAGTAGAGCCATTGGTGGTAGAGTAGAGGTTATGATTACAAAGGAATGAGGCCCAAGTGCGTTAGAGAGGGTCTAGAACAAAGGACAGAGTCATTATTAGAGGAGCTAAGAAAGGTGCTGTCTAAGCTACAATTAAGTTTTCTGATTGAGAGGCAAATAGAACCTGACAGAAGGGGCTTGATAATAATCTGGTGGGCTTTACTTCTATGCTTGAAAAATTCTACCTCTAAGTGGAAAATTGATGTGAGTAGCTGTATCTCTGGGCCTACCTTCAACTGTCCTGGCTGAAGGACACTAAAGTGACTTAAAAAAAAAAAAGTCAAGTGGAAGACAATACATTCCACATCTCAGAAAAGTTTTCTGCTTAATATTCCATTAGTCAGGTTGTTGGACCATGTGGAAAGGAAATAATGACAATACGATGGCTGCAAAATTAGAATAGTTTTTCTTGATAAAGATCCAGATTTTAACAATCCCTTACTAAGTTTATTTGTATATCTTGCTCTAATGTTTAAATATAAAAATATTTTAACTTTTTCATGGAATTTCAATTTCGAAATAGGATTTTAGCAAAAGCACTTAAAAGTTACCCATTTTTACAAAAAGTAGACTTTCCTTATTTAATGAAAGACACATGTTAACAAAAAAGAGTTGGTAAAGGCAATTCTTTGTAACATTCACAGTCCTTGACCCTGAACTCTTTGCTTAAGTATGCAAGTCTAAGTGTGAAAATCTTTTGGTTATTGTCATACTTCCTAAGGCAAACCAGCAAGTCAAGTGCAGGGAATGTTTTCCTTATGAAGTAGATATGCTGAAGCACTATGGGAAGTATGGATTGCATATAGTCAGCGTTTGCAATCCTAAGTGAATTTGGCTCACTTAATGAAGGTCACAGGTACAGATCTTCCTAGGTTAACTTTTATTTATTTATTTTTATTTGACAGGTAGAGATATAGACAGTGAAAGAGAGAGACAGGGATAAAGGTCTTCCTTCTGTTGGTTCACTCCCCAAATGGCCGCTACAGCCGGTGCTCTGTGCTGATCCGAAGCCAGGAGCCAGGTGCTTCCTCCTGGTCTCCCATGCGGGTGCAGGGGCCCAAGCACTTGGGCCATCCTCCACTGCCCTCCTGGGCCACAGCAGAGAGCTGGACTGGAAGAGGAGCAACTGGGACTAGAATCCGGCGCCCATATGGGATGCTGGTGCTGCAGGCAGAGGACTAGCCAAGTGAGCCACGGCGCCGGGCCCCCTAGGTTAACTCTTGGTACAGAGGGATCTTGTGCACTTATTTCAAGCTAGGTCAAAGTTCATCAACTTCAACACTGTTGACACTTTTGACCAGATAATCCTTTGTTGGGAGGAGGTCCTATAACTTGTGAGCTAGTATCCCTGGCTTCTACCTGTAGGTAATAGAAGAAACTCCCAATTCTGACAATCAATAATGTTTCCAGGGTGGACATTTGGCCTGGTGGTTAAGACACTAATTAAGATACCTTGGTTCCTCATGTGAGTGCCCTGGATTAATTCTTGGGCCCATGCTGTCCATGGAAGGTGGCAGTTATGGCTCAAGTGATTGGTATCCTGGAACCCACATGGGCGATCTGAATGGAAATTCTCCATTCCTGGCTTTGGTCCCTGGCCTGGGGCTGTTGTCTTTGTCTGTCTGTCTGCTTCTCAAATAGACAAATAAAAATTAAGAAAAAAAGTCATCAGAAATAACCAAATATCCCTAGTAGAAACAGTATGTGAAGGCACTTCAAAAGTTCAAGGAAAACAGGATTAAAAGAGTTTATTTTTGTGTAAAAGAGTTTTGAAACCCATGCATATAAAAGTTCTTCAGAAAGTTCATGAAAAATGCATACTACAAAAACACTATTCATGGATTGCAAAAATTCATTGCATCAAAATAAACTTATCTTTTAATTACATTTTGAACAAACTTTTTGAAGTACATTTATACATTTTTTTTTCATTTTCTTTACTTGAGAGATTAATTGCAGTGACAGAAGGATTATAATGAAGTAATCTTTTTTCAAGCTCTAGCTTTTTCTTTGCATCAAATTGGCCTTCATTTACAATGAATCTTTTGTCTAATTTCTTGAAGTGTCACTAAGACTCTGACACCACTGTGATATAAAATGAGAAAATTTGTGAGACTACTAGCTAGTTACTTCAAAGAGGAAAAAAAAAATCCCCATTAGAACTTTACTTCAATTAACACTTGGTCAATAATAATATTTTGTACTGAAGAAGGGTATTGTTATTAGGCAAAGTTGGTTTTCAGTACCCCATTTTGTTTTATAATTACATATCCCTAAATATCTCTGTTCTATTTTAGAGCTAACTCAATTAGTTGGCATTCAACTGAATATATTTTATAAATCCATATTTAAATACTCTTGTATTTCTTTTTACAACTTTGCTTGTTAGACTGTGTTTAACTCAGTAATTAAGAGAAATCCAATCCTAATTCTGGACTAATATATTATGCATCTAGTCGAAGCAAATAAAATGAGAATGCCCTAGAAAAAGAAAACTTTTATGTTTAAAATGTTCTAGTCATCTTTGTTTATAGTTTCTTTTAAAAAATAGGGTTTCAAATAATAGAATTATTTTAGGTTTAACTTTGGGATACTTGTCTGTTTGCCCCTTCCGTTCAGACTGCTTAATGAAATATGCAGGTATATAACTCCTATGAGGTAATGATTATTGCCAATTCAGTTCAGCCATACACTAACCTGGTCTTCTTGCTCCCTACAAAATGCGTTATACTCATTTATTTAGTCTACTTAAACATTACTGATCTCTCTATCCACACTTTTATATAAAAATATGTTTTGTAGATTTTTCATTGAACTTCTAAGTTTATAAAAATAATACATGAGTCAGTAACAAATAAATTAATAATAGATATCTGAAGAATTCAAAATAACCACAAAATGTTCTTCAAATCCATTTCCTATAGCTTGCTATACACACATTCGTTTATTTTTGTAATAAACACTGATGTGTACACACATATACAATGATTCTTTCTCAGTCTCTTTGGCTGAGTTTTTCTCTTATACTATATATTTAAAAGACAGGTAACATTGTCCTCAGTTCTCTTCTTTCTGATTTTTACACTTTCTTCTCTAGGTTCCAATTATCTAACTTCCAAATTTCTATCTACAGACCTCTCCTCTGTACTCTAGGTTCATACATATAACTGCCTAGAAGAATTCTTCATTGGATTCAAAGATAGTCTTTTAAATATCTGGTTCTCCTCCAAGGCACTTTGTAAGGTTATATTTCCCATCCTTTGGAATTTAGGTATGATCATGTGACTTGTCCTAGCCAATGAAAAGAGTGAGGAAATAACATGTCACATTTAGACAGACGCATCAAGAGCCAGTGTGTTTTTCTCCATTCAGTCTTCTTCTCTTCCACAGTAATCTGTAATCACCCTGTTGGCCTGGGTCTGGAGATGAGACTAACAAGAAATGCTTGAGACAACTCAAGCTGGGTATGTAGCTTGAGTGAGAAATAAATCTTGTAGTTTGAAGCTACTGAGGTTTGGGGCGGAGGTAGGGGGAAGGTTTATTACAGCAGTACAACTTAGCCTATCTGGAAATGATAAACACTGAATTATACAAGGCATCTCAAATATAGCATGGTTAAAAGTAAGCGATCCATTCCGTCTTCTCATTCCCTCACCTGATTCATCTTATTAGGCACTGACAAGCAACCATTGTCCAAGACCTAAGAGTCTTTTTTTTATTTTACTCTTTTTATCACTAAATTGAAAGATTGGCTCTACTGCCAAAATATATCCTGAAATCCAACTACTTGAATTTCACTGCCATGACCCTAACCCAAACCATCATCTCTTCCCTGAACTGACATAGCAGCCTTTGGACTTTCTAACACCACTACCAGTTTTCTATGTTATTAATTTGTAGAAATACTTTCAATTTCAGTAAAAATGTTAACTCTTTGCCTGTCGTATATCTTACAAATGTTCTCTTCAATTTTAACTTTTTTTAAAAAAAATAAATGAACTCTGTTATTCTTTAGAATCAGATTAAGTCACTGGATTTTATAGCCATCAGCCTTAATCTGTGCTTAAACACAGTTCATACACATAGTACATGTGCTTAAACATAGGACCAGATACTTTATCTCTCCAAGCTATTCTGTTTCATTTCCAACTGGAGGTGTCTGGTGTAAATGTTATTTCTGGCCAACTCTCTGAAACCAAAAGGAACATTTTACTCTGAAGGGAGTATTTCTTAGTAGGAACTATTATTCCAATCTTGGGACTTCAATTGTTATCATGCTTTTCAATTTTCAGATTACACATTTTGTTACATAAATGAATGGGTTCAGGGCAAATCAACCAACATTTAAATTTTATAAATCATTTTTGTTAAACAATATCCTATGTAATCACCTTTAAACCTCAATAAGAATTTTAAAATAATGGCTGATCAAGGGCCAGAAAGTAGTCTATGAAATGGATCCCTGACAAGCCTCAGAAAGTATACATTATTTGTGCTATATTCACAATACAGTCACAGTGGGCAACAGTGCTGACAGGTGCAAAACTGAAATTTAAGGAAGAGTGATTGGTCCAGGAAGATGCTGAGGCCATGTATCACAGAATTTGTGCATTTGAAACAAAGACACTGTTGAGAGCGATAAGCAGAGACTATCCAGAGACTCATAACATGGTCTTTCAATAATACTTGATTCAGCAAAGAAACAACATATTTGTACAGACAGGGTATAAAGGAAAGAGAGTTAAAAATCTGTATCACCATTACAAAAATAACATAATGAAGACATCCTGATGCCAATTTTGCAGTCTTAAATGCTTAATTTCCACTTTTATCTTAATCTCTACTTTATTTCCACAATTATTTTTGACTTTCTTTTAAGTTAACCTGTTTTCTTAGGAATTTTAACCCATTTCTGTTTTGTTTTACAGTTCCCTTTTTGGATATTCAGTTTTCATCATTTTGTTTGTTTCTTTCTCACCCTCCATGTGAGCATCTTTATTAAAAATTATTTTCTGAAAGTGGAGCAAGAAAGTTTTTCTCATATAGAAACATGAGAAAATGATACAGGAGCACAAATTAAAATGACTTATACAACTAGTATTTTGGTGTGTATCTTCTCAGAATTTCTAATGTGCAAATGTATAGATATAAATCTCATTATACAGGGCCGGCGCTGTGGTGCAGCGGGTTAATGCCCTGGCCTGAAGCGCCTGCATCCCATATGGGCGCCAGTTTGAGACACGGCTCTCCACTTTCAATCCAGCTCTCTGCATGTCCTGGGAAATCAGTAGAAGATGGCCCAAGTCCTTGGGCCCCTGCACTCATATGGGAGACCCGGAAGAAGCTCCTGGCTCCTGGCTTCTGATCGGTGCAGTTCCGGCTGTTGAGGCCAATTGGGGAGTGAACCAGTGGATGGAAGACCTCTCTCTCTCTCTCTCTCTCTCTCTGCCTCTCCTCTCTCTGTGTAACTCTGACTTTCAAATAAATAAATAAAATCTTTAAAAAAAATCTCATTATACATGAAATTTTCTTAAGTAAAATGAAATTATGCTATCCATGGTATACATAGTTTTTTCAGTTAATTTGTCATGAAAATTTCCATTTCAATTTATATACATATACTTTTATTTTTGGAAATTTGTTTCATACTGTTTCATGGAATCAGTGTCCCATACACAATTAGCTCAATTCTCTTTGATGAAAATTGATGCTGTTTTTAAAAACTTATGATTATGAGCAATGTTTCAAAATCATCTTTGAATGAATTCCTTCCCACAAGGATTGAATTATTATTCACCAAATAATTTACCAAATATGGTAAAAATAAATTTTTAGGGGTGGGAATTTCCAGGCCACAGGTTTGCACATTTTCAATGTACTTATTTAAAACAAATCATCAAATTTGCCACCAGCCTGCCTCATGAGGACAGGAGGGCAGTTTCCTCCCTACTGCCTACTACCTACGACCATTCTTTCTCATTTCTCCTGCTCTGAAAGTACAACCATGATGCCTGATTGGCTGTTTTCATTTACAATTCTTGGTTGCCAATAAAATTGAGACTTTTGTCAAATATTTGGCCCAACTCTCTTTTAAATCTGAAATGAGTGTTCTATTGATTTGGTCAACTTTCTCCTTAACAAGCAAGGTTCTTCGTTTTCTGATTTTTTTTAAAAACTATGAAATTAATAGAAATAATTATATTTTGTGGACATTTAATCCTTTGTCATTTATGTTGAAAATATTTTACTAACTTGTCTTTTGAGTTTCAACTGTTTACAGTGTTTTGTCTGATCCCAGAACATTTCTATGTAGCTTAAGTTTTCCTATTTTTCTTCTAATATTTTCTAATTTGTTCTTTTTTTTGTTCTCTGAGGTTTTTAGTTGCTTTCTTTCCAAAACCTTCTAAATTTATTTTAATAGCATGAAATATAGTAATTCCTTAAAATTATTAATTTTTTTGAAGAGTATAGGTTCTATCCTACAATGTATCCTATATAGTGCTTTCACTGTTACTATCTTCCAAAAATTTTATAAATTAACTACTAATTTCCATTTTGGAGTGTTTTCTCACTCATAAATAGATAGGCTTTTACATTTAAAGCTTTCTGTAAGGGGCTGGTGTTGTGGCATAGTGGGTAAAGCCTCCTGCAGTGCTGGCATCCCATATGGGCGTCTGTTTGAGTCCCGGCTGCTCCACTTCCAATCCAGCTCTCTCCTATGGCCTGGGAAAGTAGTAGAAGATGGCACAAGTCTTTGGGTCCCTGCACCAATGTGGGAGACCTGAAAGAAGCTCCTGGCTCCTGGCTTTGGATCTGCGCAGTTCCGGCCATTATGGCCATCTAGGGAATGAACCAGCAGATGGAAGATATCTCTCTCTGCCTCTGCCTCTGCTTCTGCCTCTCTGTAAATCTGCCTTTCAAATAAATAAATCTTTAAAAAAAAGTTTGCTCTAAAGTGCTAGTGTTCTGTGGTTTATTAGAAATTAAATATGTACTATCTTTTAAATAAATACATATGTATCTTTTGAACCAAACATATTTCTTATACCAGTTCCATCTCTTCTCATCGTAGTTTCTGCCCAATTAACCTGCCAGACACAGTGAGGAGGGTTTTAAACTCTCTCCACTATAGTGATTCTGTATGATTTCATTGTTTTATAACATTGTATAATGTTATAAACACATTAAGATAAATTAGCAAAGAAATAAATTCCTCCTTTTGCACAAAAATGCTCTGTAAAAGTTTATTTCAAACCATAGCTTATCACAATGTAGCTTTTTTTTTTTTATGTGACAGATAGAGTTAGACAGTGAGAGAGAGAGAGAGAGGTCTTCCTTCCGTTGGTTCATCCCCCAAAATGGTCACTATGGCCAGTGCTATGCCGATCCGAAGCCAGGAGCCAGGTGCTTCCTCCTGGTCTCCCATACGGGTGCAGAGGCCGAAGCACTTGGGCCATCCTCCACTGCCCTCCTGGGCCACAGCAGAGAGCTGGACTGGAAGAGGAACAACCGGGACTAGAACCCGGCACCCATAGGGGATGCCGGCGCCACAGGCGGAGGATTAACCAAGTGAGCCAAGGTGCTGGCTGCACAATGTAACTTCTAAAGATCATACTTGGTACCATGTTTCAAAACAGGTGTATAGAACTTCTTTTATTTTGGGAGATTTGTTAAATCAGTTCCATTAAAGAGTACTGCAAGCCAAATGTCTGCAATCGTGTGAGAAAAAAATATGTCAAAATAGCTCTAATGTCTTAAATATTATCTCCCATTAAGCAGAGGGAAGTCTCTTCATTTTCAAGACAATGTGGAAAACAAAAATACACAAAGAAGCCCTAACTGCTCTTCAGAAGTCCTTGAACTGTCATCTCCTATGAGCTTTGTGAACAACAGATCCATTCTTGCTTCCCCATAGAGTCTATTTGACAAGATCAATAAGCCTGCGAGCAAAATATAAATTCCAACTTGCTTCTAAGTTTTCTACCTCTAAATGAACTGTCCCTTCTCCCACCTGGTTATGATTAAAGTCAGAGTGTTAAAAAAAAAAAAAACCTATGCATTAATAATGGTTTCTAAAGGCTGGTAGACCAAAAAAGAACCAAAGGTTTACTGTTGTTACAGACACTGAGAAACAATTCAGTTTTAAACGCACATGGAATGAAAAGAGCACCTTAAGACCGGTGAGTTTTCATCCTTTGTTTTTAACTCTAATGATATCCTATTGGTTTTTGCATAAATTTAGTCAACCAGATGAGAGACTCTCCTGAAATTCCAGAGAAATACATTTGCTAAACTTCTGTGAGAAAATCAGGGAAAGCATATACATTATTCAAAGAAAATAAACAATCCTAATTGAGCTGCCTGTACCTACACTGCTTAGAATGTTCTTTCAGTCATGCATTTAAACTATTAGACAGAAAATATACATCATGGCACTGAAATCGGAGAAGACCCCCTATCTTCTCTGATTTCAACACTACAGTCTGTGATCCTTCCATCAACCAAGATTATGACATAACACATCATCTGTAAGACATTTCCAGATGATGAAGATGGGTTTTCTATATTCTCTCACGTATGACCAAGAACAATGTTAGAAGTTGAAGGCCTGCCATTAAAAAAGCATAACAAATTAATGTGGATTTAACATCTGTACCCTTCAAATACATTTTGATGCTATCTGATTTGACAGACATTGCAAAGGATCACTAGAATCCAATGGATTACTGGATAAGTACTCCAGGTAATTAATACTTTTCCCACCAGTGGGGGCTGACAATGTCCATTGGTGTTGCTGAATGTATTGGGAACCAGTACACAAAATATTTTAACTGTTGAAAAAACAGGTGTTCAAGTCTGATTTTCCTTTCATTCTTTTCTTAGATATCAAGGCTCTCTATAACCTAACTAGAACTTAATAAAGACACAGTAATTTTAAAAATTCCATACTAGAGTTTTCTCTTTTCAATTGATCCTTTTCTCCAAGAAATATACTCTGCCTTATATTTCTCCTGGGAGAAATGTAAGAATCCTTTAGTTTAAGGGCCGGCGCCGTGGAGCAGTAGGTTAATCTTCCACCTGTGGTGCTGGCATCCCATATGGGCGCTGGTTCTAGTCCCGGCTGCTCCTCTTCCAATCCATCTCTCTGCTGTGGCCTGGGAAAGCAGTAGAAGATGGTCCAAGTGCTTGGGCCCCTGCACCCACATGAATGACCAAGAAGAGGCACCTGGCTCCTGGCTTTGGATCGGCACAGCTCCAGCTGTTGTGGCCATTTGGGGAAGACCTTTCTCTCTGTCTCTCCCTCTCACTGTCTGTAACTCAAGTAAATAAATAAAATCTTAAAAACGAAAACAAAAACAAAAAAAGAATCCTTTAGTTTAAAAAGACTGAAATGAAGTGAAGTGATTGCAAATTTCTATTTAGAAGGAAATAAAAGATCTAGAAGGGAAGAGATTAAATGTAGCCTTTTCCTATAACTTGACTTTTGGAAGCACTATGATTTACATTTGTACTCAACAAATGAATAAATAATAATAATAAAAAAAAAACAGGGACAGACACTGCGACACAGTGGGTTATATACTGCTTGAGTTGTCCACAGCCCATACTGGAGTGCTGAGTTTGAGTCCTGGCCTTCTGTTGCTGATCTAGTTTCCTGCTAATGCATCCTAGGAGGCAGCAGATGATGGCCCAAGTCTTTGGGTCCCTGCCACTCACATGGTAGTCCTGGATGGAATTTCCAGGCTCCTGGCCTCAACCTGGCTTAGCCCCAGCTATTGTGGGCAATCAGGAGAGTCAGCAGTGGATGGAAGTTCTCTCTCCATCACTCTCTCTCTCTCTTTTTGTCTTTAAAATAAGTAAATACATCTTTTTTAAAAAAATAAAAAAAATGACCTCCCTGTTACTTTATGTATTTGTTCACATTTGCACAGCTGACTCTGGTGTCCTGTATTCTGTTGATTCTAGTGAAGATATTGACTTCTATGGTGCAGGGAAACCCATCTAAGGAGGAGATAGACTGTACCCTAAACAATTTAGGATATTGCCATGCCAACAGAAAAACACTTTCAAAGGGAAAAATAAGTAATAGGCCTGGAAGGAAAATTTTCTCTGAGCAACTGTGATGACTTTACAAAAGATCTGCTTTTTAAGGAGAAATAACAAAATACATGTTATTATTCCAGGAAGAATGTGAACCTGGGTGTTTTGGTCCATCATGTGTTCATAATGTAAATCTGTATGTGCATGAATGGTGGAAGACAGTTTTCTTGGAGTTTAGAGAATCAGCTCTCAAACTCTTAAGTATAATCTAAAGACGTATGAAGCGGATCAATTTAGTTATCACTGAGAAAACAAAGAGCAGGGTTGTTCCATATGTCCCAGATTATTTGTGTGTATAAACGTGTGTGCACCACACTTAATGTATGTGGGAAAACAAATCCATCCTGCTCATCTACAGAAACATTAATTGAGCAGATTTTATTTTCTTTAGAGTCTGGTTAATATCATAAATAATAAAATGCCATACACTAAATGAACAATTAGCATGCAAGTCTAAAATGAGTCATACTGTACAGCTGGCTCACATAGATGGCAAGCAACAAGTCAGGTATGTTGCCTTGGGGACAACTCAGAACAAGCATTCCAGCACGAGAGGGAAAAAATAATCTCATATTCTCCTTTTGGAGAATCCAGACTTATACTCTGGAGACAGCACAGCTTGTATTCCAGTGTTTTCCATTTATGCTGAAATTCTCAGCTACAGGAAAATAGCATGCAGATGTGCTGTTTGTGATGTGAGGAGGTGTTTTGTGCCAGAATCTATGGTCAGTATCACAATCATATTTTAAAAGATTAGCCTTATGTTTTTCAAAAATTATCACTTATTAATAAGACAAACAATTAAAAAATCATGGGACAATAAATAAAAGTACCTCCAAAGTACTCACTCTTCAATTAAAAATCAAAACAGGAAGCATTTGTATCTTTCATACCCATGAACCAACACTCTACCTCTAACTAGCACTCATAGATCCCCCACAACACATATACCACAAGTTCAAGATGCAGGTGGTGACTGTTGGGGCCTTGAGGCTCTCCACATCATCCTAGAAGAAGCCTTAATGAACAACAGTTTAGAGTTCTTGAATTTTATTATTCATTGCATTAAATTATTTGCAAATCAATGAATGGTATTAAATTGAAAACTTTATTACCAAGAAGAACTTGGATTCATCAAGACACAATAAATAGATGGCTCTTGCCATAGAAGTGCATTTTCTTTGGGAAATTTTACAAGTGCTCTTAAGTCACCTTTGAATCACTAGTGAAGAAGACAAATCATAATTGCTTCTTCAGTGGCCTAAGAGTTAGCACCTCTCCCATAATTTCAGCAACTGGTTCCCTGATCTTTAGCACGAACAGACTTCCTATTAGTGCCCTCATGATTAGTCCAGTGCACTTTTTGAAAATATTTCTTCTTGGGGCCGGCGCTGTGGGGCAGCGGGTTAACACCCTGGCCTAAAGCGCTGGCATCCCATGTGGGCACCGGTTCGAGACCCAGCTGCTCCACTTCAGATCCAGCTCTCTGCTATGATCTGGGAAGGCAGTAAGAAGATGGCCCAAGTCCTTGGGCCCCTGCACTCATATGGGAGACCCGGAAGAAGCTCCTGGCTCCTGGCTTCTGACCGGTGCAGTTCCGGCTGTTGAGGCCAATTGGGGAGTGAACCAGTGGATGGAAGACCTCTCTCTCTCTCTCTCTCTCCCTGCTTCTCCTCTCTCTGTGTAACACTGACTTTCAAATAAATAAATAAATAAATATTTAAAAAATATTTCTTTTTTTGTCTTTTTCTTTCTCTCTCTCTCTTTCTTTCAACAAGAGATGTAAACTCCAAACAGAGACTCAATATAATGCAAATAACCAGGATTGGACATACTTGTACATACTTACTATTTGGGAGTTATAATAATGTATTTTAAGGAATAAGAAATAAAGGATGAGGTTTTGTATTCTGTCCAAGTGTTTTTTTTTTTTCCTCCCAATAGCGGTGGTATTAGTTAGAAATACTGTCCTTTGTTTTGTGCAAGTAATCTTTAAACAGTTTCCCAAATTATCTGCTACTTTTAAAACTTGTCCTGTAAGCAGCCTGAATTAACTTCTTTACACCTTCAAATGCCTATCTCCTGGTTTTCCAGTAATATTTTCACTTTATTAAATATTATTACTTGGGCTATAAGAACTTATATCAAGATATAAATTTATAAAATGACACAGTTTTTAGCACCAATTGTCTATGTCAACTCATTCTATAATAGTACATTCCATCATTAATTTGATGGAAAACAAACAAACAAAAAAGATTTCCTCCATTTGTTTCACATTTTGTATGTATGGCTTATGAACAGCAATTTTGATGAATTCCAGCTGGTTTAAGTATGCAGGGCAACCCTTATAGAATAGATTCTTTTAAATTCTTATTGTATTCAATGAGGCCACCTGGTAGTATGTAGCACTGATAAATCTCCATTAAGAAGTAGGAAAATAAATCATCCCACCAAACTGAAGCACATCTTCCCCAACTTTATTACTATTACATTCCTAATATAAGTAATTCTAATCTTTTGGAAAAGTTGAATAAAAATTTAAACACACTAGCAATCTTATGGAATATTAAATTGCTCATTTGTCAGAACATTAAAATAATCTCCATTTGTGTGTTGCCATTTCCCCAAGTCTATAGCACACGTTCTGGGCTCCCTCTCCAATCCTCACACCCTCCCGCTTTCATCCAGCTGGAATACATCAGGGCCACAGAAGCCAAGTCAAATGTTGACCCCACCCTCCTCCATCCATTTTCAGGCACCTTAAAGCCAGAGCGTTGATCTAGTTCAGTTTCGGTAACAAAGCCAGGCATACTACTATTTAAGACTCTGGTTTGGGGTTTGTACAACTGAACATTAACATGAGAGCTTTGATTTTTTTCATCAAAACTTCAACTGCACTGAGTTTCAACAGTGAGGTTGGTGTACGCTTTCTGCAAAAGGGTCCTCATTATTACAGCTTCATAAATTTTGCTCTCAGTGTCGATTTTGTTCCTTATAATAATATCTACCTCTCTGAACTTCCCAGTACCCAACGCTGAAGAACATAATATGTTTCCCTTCCAAAAAGGTCAAAACAGAACAGCCATTATGGTAGTCCAAACACAAATTTCCCCCAACATTTGCACACCTCATATAATTTGCACACTGTACCAGATGACAGTCATTTTAAACTGCACAGAAACACTCTTGGCAAGACACATGCAGGAGCGGGGTGGGGGCTGGGGAGACAGAAGACCTGCAGCAGGACAAAGAACTTACTTTGCTGTTTCCCTGTGCACGCAGCCGCAGGAAAAAAAGAAAGAAAATATGATAAACATAAATTTATGTTAAAAGCATGAGGGTTCTCTTGCTAGAGTAAAATCAAAACAAGCAATTTAACTATTCACTGACGTCTCATACATACGCATACAGCATCAAGAGCTCATGGACAAGTCAACGAATCCACTTAGGTTAAATGAAATCATACGTTTATAACAGCAGATTATGACAGAGGTTTTTCTCCTTTTCTTTATACTCGGAATACTTGGGGTATGGGAACACAGCCAGAAAGAATTGGTCTGAATTGGTAATAAGTGAACTGTGAGCATGAAAGGCAGAGCATTTAGTATGTTGGCTTGCCCCTTCCTGACAGCCCCTCCTCCAACATGCCAAGCAGTGGAAAATTTCATCAGCCAGTGCATTTTTAAACAAACACTGCATCCTTGGTTTCAAAGAAGGTGGAAAAAAGAAGGGGGAAGGAGAGCAGAGGGAAGAGGTGGGTGGTTCTGGGGGGGGGGGGCAGGGTAAAGCAGCCCAAGTTTCCACGTCTATGTCCATCTATACCATTCCTTTATTTTGTAAATTATGAGTTTTTCTTGTGTTGGCACGGGAAGTGCAGGCTGTATAGTGGGGAAGCTGCCAAAATAAACACTGGTCCACATTCAAGAAAATGGGTCTGGAAAGGTTAGTCACAAAAATGTAGTCATTTTTAAAAGCGACACTCTGGATAGAGACACAGAAAGCAGCCAGCAGCAGGCGGCGGGCAAATGGCTCTCCTGTTTCAAACTGGAGTTGTGAGAGTATGATTTATATCAAACAATTTAACTCGCATATGGCCTAAAAAAATAAAATGGTGATTCATTACTCCCAGGGCAGCCTGAGTCCTCCCAAGGTCAGATCCTGTGGGGTAGACGGGCTGGGGTGTGGGCAGGGAAAAGATCAGAACTCTTCTCACAAGGGGCCCAGAAGGATTTTCTCACTGCGATGTGTGGCTGAAGAGCTGTGAGCAATGTGTGTGCAAATGCGGAGGACACTGAGAACGGGGTGGAGTCACAGGTCAGGCTGGAGATCTGGCATCTAGTTTTTTTTTTTTTTTTTTAATTTTTGACAGGCAGAGTGGACAGTGAGACAGAGAGAAAGAAAGGTCTTCCTTTTTGCCATTGGTTCACCCTCCAATTGCCGCCGCGGCCGGCGCACCGTGCTGATCCGAAGCCAGGAGCCAGGTGCTTCTCCTGGTCTCCCATGGGGTGCAGGACCCAAGGACTTGGGCCATCCTCCACTGTACTCCTGGCCACAACAGAGAGCTGGCCTGGAAGAGGGGCAACCGGGACAGAATCCGGCGCCCCGACTGGGACTAGAACCCGGTGTGCCGGCGCCGCAAGGCGGAGGATTAGCCTAGTGAGCCGCGGTGCCGGCCAAGCATCTAGTTTTAAGTTGAGGATGTGGCAGGGGAAATAATATATACCAAACCTTTCTTGACAACAGTAAGGCTAGGATCCCAGGAGAATGTGTTTTCAGAAAAAAAATGCTAATTGGTGACTCTGGGGAAATGCCTGATCAAGGGTCTATCATGGACATCATAGTTAATTAAAAAAAAAAAAAAAACCCACAAATTTAAAGGCACCAGTAAAATAGTACAGAGAAGCTTCTTGGTGTTGTTGAGAGGTCATAATACAAGCATCAACACACCAGTTTTTCTAAGATGTAAATAAGGGTACAAATGTAAATAAAGGGGGGGAAAGAGTCACTTCTACAGGCTATGCCTACTGTTCAGTAAGGTAATAAAGATTCCCACTGGGAATTTTATCAGGAGCAAAAGACTATTTTAGAGAATAAGGAGACCCTGATTCTCTCAGGAAGGGCAATCAATACTACTGAAAATTTCTCAGACTGAAAGTGTTATTGCATTCCACAACAGTGCAGCTTTTGATCTACCAAATAAGTTTCAGGAGTCAACCAAGTATTGTTTTCTTTTTTCTTTTCTTTTTGCACATTAGGGTATGATTGGTTTCCTCACTGCATGGCAGATGGCTCTGTTTGTAGTGGCAACAATGATGTCACAGAGTAGGAGGCCTTAATCCTTAAAGAAAAGAAACACACAAGCAGAGGAATGGTGTGGCTTGGCCATTTCTCATTTCACTCAATCATTTCCCAATTTCTGTTCTGAGGGAGTCAAAACAGTCATGAATGGCGACATGGAAATGCTTTATGGTGCCATTCTCTACTCTATGTGGTAGTACTTTATGTTTAGATCTCTGAAATACTTTCAACTGAAATAAAAGTAAGGCTCTGTGAATTGGCCACATAGCTAGGGTCTGTGGGAAGCACTGTCAGAAAAGCTAGGAATACAGTTGGGTACAGGGGGTCTAAGTGTTGGGATCTTAAGTCTTATACTCTCAGACTGCTGAATAAGTGCAGATGAGTGTCATTACCTAGTTAATAAATATTGTTGAAAGTCTAAGGCCACTCCTCTCCCTAGAATAATAGAGAGACCCTTTTCCCATCTATTGTTTGACAGAGAAAAAGTTATTCTCAGAGTCTATCCAAGAGTAATTTCTGAAGTTACCAAAAGGACTTCTAAAGTGGTTCCCACCTGCAGAGTGGTCCTACCTAACATCTTCAGTTATGCCCAGGGCAGTCCTGAGCTCAGAAGAAAAGTGAAATTCTAGGGCGTTTCAATTTCTACTGTCCTTTTTAATCTCTTAAGAAATAATACAGGATAGGGAAGGACCAGTTTCATACCTAGCTGATAGAAAACTCTTACAAAGCTCAGGGATGGTGGCCTTCACAAATGTGCAAAAGTAAATTTGTACCATCTTTGTTTCCAGGGTTCGTGGGTCTCAAGTTACTTCTTTCAGAGGAAAGCTTGTGAATTCTCACCTCCCTGACAGACAAGCTCTGGACTCCTGCCTGCCAGGCTGAGGGAGCTTTGGGTTTGGCCTGTCCACCGCACCCCCACCCCAACCCCCACCAAGGTGCAACAAAAGGCACTCAGCTTTCTGAGCTAACAGATGAGGAAATTCTCCCTTCCATACACAAATCGCACTGACAGTTTCCAAAAAAAAAAAAAAAAAGGGAAGTCTTAAATTGGGAATTACAGTTGAATTCTGATACTAATTCTAATGCTAATAAAGGCTGTGTGGCATTGGACAGATTCATCTGATGGAAGGCACTAAGTGAGCTAGTTGTGACACACAGGACTTTATAATATTCAAAATAACTCTGAGGAAGGTATTATTTTGAGTTCAGAGAAGAACAAACAACTGGAGGCTTAAGTTTCCTGAGCCAAAACAATTGGCAGGATCAGGATTCAAATGTGAATGAATATGCCTCCAAGCCTATCTCATTCTGCTGCACACAATACATTTCAAAGAATTTGAATCTGGAATTCCTTAATGTTTATATATAATTTAAGTCATATTGTAAGTCAACAAAACTGTGCTGGAAAAGTCAGCTTTTACTGTCACAGCACATTCTTTAGGTACTTAATCAATTCATGTTTACTTATAATCATTATTATAGGAAACATTTAAATACAATGTCAGTAAAATAACATTTTAAAAGTTCTCTAAATGTAGCCTCTAACTACTGATATACTTGTACTTTAACTGTGAAAATAACTATCAGTGAAAATAACTATTAATTACTTATCAGTGAAAATAACTATTAATTACTTCCATTAGAAACATCTTTACTTTCAAAATATGAAAAGGTCTATCACCTACTTACCAATATAAAATTTTATGCTTACATAGTTATAATCCAAGTTAATGAGTGAAAGAAGCAGAAATCAAACAAATAAAATTCTACCAATCTAAATTCAGATTGGAATATGTTTTTACAATATTGGGAAGAATCACTATGTTCCTAAAGTTGCATTTATGAAATGCATGAAGTTTGTATACCTTAAATAAAAGGTTTCCAGGTTAAAAACAAAAGTGAAAAAAAATAAATAAAAATAAAGTGCTAAAAGGCAAAAAAAAATTGTGGCTAAATAGAAGCTAACTTTGTGGCTCACAGAAGCTACATGTAAATTTGTAGAGTAAGTCAACAGAAGAACAGGAAACTGAATTCCAGACCCCTCGTTTCCACTTTTTCCCTAATTTCTATTTTACAGTCATATACTCTAATGCTCAGATAAGAATTCTACATTTTGCTGAGGATCCAGAAAGATTATGTGAGTAAAAGCAGTAAAAACAAAAAATGCACATGGGGAAATAGAACTAGAAAGTAACATAATTAGAAAACACACCAGGGAAAATAGTTGCGCTGTTAGATTTTATACAGATTACTCAATGGAGTTGTATGCTCTAGTTATTTGTTCTCTTCTCTTCTACTAGACTTGGAATTCCTATAAAGTAGGAATTGATTAACTTTTATCTTTGATTCTCTGGAGTCTACTACGATGGGAAGGATAAAAGATGGAAGAGAACAGGAGGGAAGGAAAAAAGACCAATTTTTAAAGAAAATTCCAAAAGAATTGATTTGAGACAAGATAAACATGACAATAGAACATTTTGATACAAATGACATAAAAGCATTGCATCATGTAGACATGTTGGGAAAAAATAATTATATGAAAAGAAATCTGTCCCAAATGCCATTTCATTCAAATTTTGGTGGTCATTATTCATCTAAGTGATATCAAACTCCCATAGTTTTTAAAAGTGACCTACATTGAAATTCATTTCTAGTCAAAATAGAGGTATTTCTGCAGAAAGCACAGCTTTGTGATTTTAGCACATGTCCATACACAACACATAAATGATTGATTATTAGAAAGCAATCGGCTGACTTGCTGTTGACTCAACAGTTTACAAACATGAAAACAAAATGTCATACTATCCAGAAGTCCTAAAAATTTACTTAGATAAAAGCATTGATTATTAGGTTAATCTGACTTCATCAAATATTTCTTGTTTAGGAATAACTCTCTAAAATATTCTTCCTAAATGTGAAAATACTTACAAAATAGAATATTTAGATAGATGTTTACTTGAATTGATTTTGGCAGTCAGCTGCCATTCAAACATCTGCAAGTTAAGCAATCGTTTTGATATGATCTGTAAGACTACATGGTGCATAAGAAATGCAAATATTATTTATGATGAAAACTGAGGAAAGCAACATTTCTGGTACACTGCCAAGTTTAATTTCCTGTCTTGTCTTTGCAATGTAATAAAAATCCCATTGTAAGCAATTGGATTCTTCTAAGCAATTGCATCAAATGTGTGGTTAAAAACAAATAAAATAAAGGTACAAAGAATCAAAATGGATTGTGTAAAATCTTTAGACTTTCTTAAAATTTAGTATTTTTATAAAAATATATTTACTTCTGCTATCCCAGGCCACAGCAGAGAGCTGGATCAGAAGAGGAGCAGGAGAGCGGCAAGATGGCGGAATAGGAACGGAGCACACGATTAGTCTGGGGGACAGACAGGTTACTGCATGGTCAAGGAAGAGTAGGGGAAGAAACAGCAGAGGAAACTCTTCTGGAACTAGTGATTCAGAGTGGACCTGCGTGGAGAGCGTGGGAGCCCAAGTTCGGGACACCAGCGGCAGACTCAACACACCAGCGCTGGAACGCGAGGTGAGCCAAACCTCAATAGCCCGAGATACCAGCGGGCAAGCGGAAAGAGGAGACTAGAGGGAACGAGGCTTGAAACTCCGTGGGGAAAAGTTCACCAGGCTAACTAGAAGAGAGAGAGGAAAAAAAAAAAAAAAACAGTAACCGATACGGACACGAGTTTCTCTCTCTCCGCTCACCCCTCAAAGGCTAGCAAGACAAAGAGCAGGCGCCATTTTGGACACACGTCATAAGCAGGGCGACCTCAGGTCTGCATCGGCCCTGAGCCTAGCAGAAAAACCTGACTCTGGGGGGAGGGGTGAAATAACAGGAGATTAGCATCTAACTTGGCAACCCAGTGGGAGACTGCAGGAGAATTGGAGCCCACACCGAGGGCAGCAGAGATTCCCTGTGTGGTCCTTGGGAAAGAGCTTCCCATCTCTGGCTCCTGTGGGTATATCATTTGCCTGCTAACTACCTCCAATTACATTCAGCTGTGCGGAATTACTTCCCTTTTGAATCAAAAAAAAAAAAAAAAGAAAAAAAGAAAGAGAGATTTACCACGCCTAACCTGGGAGTGTCATCTTTGACACACCCTCAAACCTGAGGAACCAAACACAGCTCTCAGTCCACACTCATCTCAAGCCTCTAAGGCTCCACCGAAAGCAGACAGTCCACTTAATATAGAGCCATAGTATAACAAGAAAAAACACCCCAGTGAAGAAACCAAATATCTCCAACATGCCAAACAACAAACGCAAAAACCGAGGTAACAAGAACAAGGAAGACACTATGACACCCCCAAATGAAAAAGACACCCCAATTCAAGATTATGAAGATGATGAGATAGAAGAAATGCAAGAAGCGGATCTCAAAAATTGATAAGAACATTAAGAAGTTCTCAGAAACAAATTCTTGAACTACAGAAATCCTTAATGGACAAGATAGAAAATCTCTCTCGTGAAAATGAAATGTTAAGGAGGAATCAAAATGAAATGAAACAACTAGTGGAACAAGAAACGGTGATAGTGACGAGAAATCATAATGAAATGAGGAATTCAATAGATCAAATGACAAACACATTAGAGAGCCTTAAAAACAGAATGGGCGAAGCAGAAGAGAGAATATCGGAGTTAGAAGACAGAGAACAGGAAAGGAAACAGGCAAACCTAAGAAAAGAAGAAGAAATTAGAAATCTAAAAAATATTGTCGGGAATCTACAGGATACTATTAAAAAACACAACATTCGGGTTCAAGGAGTTCCTGAAGGCATGGAGAGGGAGAAAGGATTAGAAGGCATTTTCAGTGAGATACTAGCAGAAAATTTCCCAGGTTTGGAGAAGGACAGAGAATCTTAGTACAGGAAGCTTATAGAACCCCTAATAAACATGACCAAAAGAGATCCTCACCACGACATGTTGTAATCAAATTCACCACAGTGAAACATAAAGAAAAGATCCTAAAATGTGCAAGAGAGAAACGTCAGATTACTCTCAGAGGATCTCCAATTAGACTCACAGCAGACTTCTCATCAGAAACCCTACAAGCTAGAAGGGAATGGCGAGACATAGCCCAGGTACTAAGAGAGAAAAACTGCCAGCCCAGAATATTATATCCTGCAAAGCTCTCATTTGTGAGTGAAGGTGAAATTAAGACTTTTCATAGCAAACAGAAACTGAAAGAATTTGTTGCCACTCATCCTGCCCTGCAAAAGATGCTTAAAGATGTGTTACACACAGAAACACAGAAACATGGTCACCAATATGAAAGAAGGTAAAGGAAGGAAACCTCACAGCAAAAGATCACAGGAAGCTCAACTTCTCTTTGACATAGAATTAAAATCTGATGCTCTGTTAAAGCAATGTGTTAAAGTAATCTATTATGTTCTCTTGATGTCTGTTAAATTCTAATTGTTCAAAAACAGCTGAATTTTTATTAAGAGCTATGGGTTATTGAAATATGTGCTTATTTTCAAAGATTTGAATAGTCACCTGTAACAATGATCAAATTTGGTCTATATTATGTCATGATTTTAAGGAATCTTATTTCAACCAGATATTTTGGATTTTGAGTCTTCTTGGCATTCTTGACAGGCATTCAAAAAATCAAAGTTTCAAACAATCTGGTCTCTAAAATTTCCAGTAAATCCTGGACTTTGGTTTTTCCAGTTTGGGCCCAACTGAAAAAATTGAAGGACCTATGTCTCTCATCTTATAGAGACACTGACTAATCAGGCTATTTGGATTATATTAGAAGTACTGTCAAGATGTGACGTGGTACCAAGTTTTAAGTTTCTATAATGGAAAATGCTATTAATACAAATGTTTGAGAATTAAAAAGTCTAATGATCTTGTGTTACTAGACATGATAGTTATCTTAATGAGAAAGCCCCAGAGGCCTAAAGGGTTAAATACTTGTAAAATCCTACAGGTGCTTTGAAAAATACTGTGAAGTAAGCAAGTGCCTCTTGTTGGCTGATGAGTTTATAATTTTAAACATGGCGACAAAGTCTTTTGTCATCCACAGTTATATATGATTTGCTGCTCATAAAACTAAAGCGTTGTTGGTTCTGTGTTTAGCTGTCCTCCTATAGGTTCCTATGGACTTTTTCCAGCCACTTCTATTGTATTCAGTACTTTGGGATGGCTCTGTAAACAGATGAAGCCAATAATGTATTAACAGTACCAACTGAAAGTATGGTTAACTGAGGTTACTAAAAACAAAAAGCAATTCAAATCAATTGGCAATCTACAAAAAGAGTTAAAGATTTTAAAAGCTATTATTAAAATTGCTATATTGGTCTACTATGCTATGTTATATGTGTGTACATATTGTATGTCCACTTGGGGAAATTTTATTAAGAGTTTTATTTTAAATGGCTTATAGATAAGATTGTCCATAAATTTAAGCTGCTAAAATCAATCAAAGATACATTTTAATTTGTGGGACCTGAATCTCTGTATCATATGTTTTAAACTTGTTGGTAGAAAGAAACTAAAAACATTTTATATGGTTGTGCTTAAGTTTACTGGTTAAACAAACTACACCATGTTAGATATTTAAGAGGTGTTTTCAAATACATGATTCTTAAAATTTATAGAAGGCATTGGACCTTCTGGTAAATGTTTTCTTAAGTTGTTATCTAATGGTTGAAACGGTTTGCTAAGTATTCATGTGATATTGCTATTGTCAGCAAGTGATCTAGGACTTGCTCCCTCATTTCTCTATTCTAAGCCCAACTTGTTCTTTCATTTCTCTATTCTCTTCAAGGTAGGAAACTAATTCTATTATGAAGGAATCTGTAGGACACACAATTTAATCTTTAGACCTTATAAAAGAGATGGCTAACATTTTTCTGTAATAGCATAGCCAAAATAAGAACTTAAATAATAATCTCATCGCTAGATTCACTTCGCCATCAGCAAAGTATACAGTAAGCAGAAAAAACCTCCCTTTCAGACCAAAGGGAAAGAAAGTTTTAAAGTGAGAATATAATTTTCCTCATGGGCATTGTCTACCTTAGAAAAACTACTACAGAACATGCCTGCGACTATAGACTTGTAGTTCAGGCCACCGAAGATTAGAGATGGGACACGGGCACTCCCTTGACTTGCATCCTCTGGTCTGCTTTAACACAAACCAGGAGGAAAAGAAAGCTAGGCATCAGAAGCAATGGGTGGCAGGCCTATTAATGGCTGATCTGTACAGTGATCTGCCCTGAAGGAGCCCCAACAGGCCAGTCCACTGCAGTGGCTTTCAAAGTGGTAAGCCTGGGCTTCAGCAGAAGTCAGCTTGTGAAGAGCCCTGGCAGCTCTGCCAAGAGTTGGATCACTGGAAATGGACCTGCCCTGGAGTCGAAGGATGCCCAGGTCAGAGCCACAGATCTTATTGGCTCTAAGCTGAAAAGCCCTTCACTCAGCCCAACTTCCAAAGTGACCACTGCAGCTGAGGGGACGGCTAAATAGGGTCAGCAACATTCCAGGCAGAACTGTAAATTTCTTGTTAGAGATGCCACCTGCCTTTACCTGGCCAGCTCTCCTCCCAGGCCAGCCAAGTAATGAAAGTCAACAGAGTGCCTTCCCCCAGGAGGTTCACACCTCCCTTAGGATATACCCCATGTGAAGAGATAGGTAGGTCTGGGACTCTTAACTTACAAGGCCTAAAGCCCACCAGATTATTATCAAGCCCCTTCTGTCAGGTTCTATTTGCCTCTCAATCAGAAAACTTAATTGTAGCTTAGACAGCACCTTTCTTAGCTCCTCTAATAATGACTCTGTCCTTTGTTCTAGACCCTGTCTAACGTACTTGGGCCTCATTCCTGTGTAATCATAACCTCTACTCTACCACCAATGGCTCTACTCCCAACCTGTGTGTACTGATGGTCCTCTTCCCCACTTAATGCTGTATAATTGTTCAAACCTGGTAAATGCCACTCTTAGGATCATTGGTTACTATCCTCACTCTGTCTTTTATGACCTTGTCTAAATATGATCAGAGTCGGCAAACTTGGAAGGCTTCCATAGCCTTGGCAACTCATGATGACAGCCTAAGGTGGTTACTGGTGCCATAAACTAGAGAGTCAATTTGTTGGGTCAACAACAGGAGCCACTGTGCACTTGCTCCTCATGTGGGATCTCTGTCCTTAATGTGCTGTACATTGTGATTTAATGCTATAACTAGTACTCAAACAGTATATTTCACTTTGTGTTTCTATGTGGGTGCAAACTGTTGAAATCTTTATACTAAATTGATCTTCTGTATATAAAGAGAATTGAAAATGAATCTTGATGCAAATGGAAGGGGAGAGGGAGCGGGAGAGGGGAGGGTTGCGGGTGGGAGGGAAGTTATGGGGGGGGGAAGCCATTGTAATCCATAAGCTGTACACTGGAAATTTATATTCATTAAATAAAAGTTAACAATATATATATATATTTACTTGACTATTTTCTTGGTATAGAGCTATGGATATATGAAAATTCACATTTATAAAAACAGTTTAATAGGGAATCGGTAATTTGCCTTTTCATGAGAGTTTTTCCTTCATAAGAGATGCATTACATACTTTCTTAAAATAGGACATTTGCACTGGTGCATGCAAAATATGTCTAAACAAAATCATGATTTAATAAAATATTTTCACAGACAGTATAGTTTCATGTAAGGGAGATATACACACATATTGATATCTTATATAACAAAGCATATTTTAAGATAAAAAATAGCATAGAGTATTTATAATCTCTCCAGTTTATATTATAATAGCCACAGTATTTTAACCTTCTCCTAGTTGTTAAGGAAAGTAGCTTGTGATGAGAACCATAATCATTATCATCATACATTAAATAGGTACTTAGTCGAACCTGCTCTGCTTAATGCTTTGCCTGTATTATCTCATTGACTCCTATCAACTATCCTCTAAGGAACAGTTATCTTCATTTTAGAAACAAAAATTTTGAAATGTAAAAGGATGAAGTACCTACCAAGATCTCACAGCTTGTAACTGAGCCTCCAGAATCTGAATATAAGTAGTTTGACACTAGAGTCTGTCCATGAAATCACAAGCTCTACTACCTCTCATAATTCCCAGCTAGACTGAACTTTTAAAAATCTAAATCTCATCATGGCGTGAAATGGCTAGAGACTGGCTTCCCATCACACCTAGAATAAAATGACAAACCCTCATCACTTCCTTCAAAGCCTATATCATCTGGCTTCTGAGCACTCTGTTGGAGACCCTCGAGAACCTTTGTCTTCTCCCACCAAAGCCCAGTCAATTGGCCTCCTTGTTGCTCCCCAAGACACTGAGCTCGGTTGTGCACTTGTTCTCCCTCTTCAGGCTTCCATATCATTCACTCCCTCCTCTCCTTGAGGAACCTCCTCAAATGCCAACTCTTCAAGGGGGCCTTCTGTGATCACTTTTTCTAAAATAAAGCTTACCTGTCCCTCATTCTCACTGTCTGTCCATTTAACTTACAACAGAACTTCTCATGATCTTAATGCTATATGATTATAGTTGTTCACTCACTTGTTCAATGTCTGTTCCCTATTATTCACTTCTATATCATGAGTGCCTGGGATGGTCCCTGGCAAAAAGCATCTACTCAAAGTTTTTTTTTGTGGAATCAATGCATAAAAAATTAAGTACATGTGCATTTTAATACAGATTATTTGTGAAACTAAACACACCACCATCAATGGAGAGTAACAGGTAATGATAAGTATTGGAAGCAAAAGTAAAAATGGTCTTCCGATTCTTTAGTTGATTTGTTACATGTTGTCTTTAGAGTGGTATATACCCATGTAAATCTGTATGCACACAACAGGAGGAAAAATGAAAACTATTGATCATATAGAGATACTTCTGTACCTGGATATCACCAAGAAAGCATCTGATCTGACTTCCACTTGAAAGGCATAGGGCATGTTAGGGGAGATTTATTGTTTTGGGGACAAGCAGACAGGGTAGGATAGAATGGGGTTAAGAGGTCTACATATGAGCTGTGGCTTGCTTTGTGGCATACTGCTACTTGCAAGGCCTGAATCTCATATGGGCATCACTGTTTGTCCCAGCTGCTCCACCTCCAGTCCAGGTCCCTGCTAACTGCCTAGGAAAAGCAGTGGAGATGGCCCAAGTGTTTGGGTCCCTGCTACCAATGTGGGAGTTCTAGATGAAGCTCCTGGCACCTGGCTTCAGCCTGGTGCAGTCTTGGCTGTTGCAGCCTTCTGGGAAGTGAACCAGTTGATGAAGGATATTTTTGTCTCTCTGTCTATCCCTCTCCCTCTGCAACTCTTTCAAAATAAATATATAAATCTTTTTCTTTCCTTTCTTATCTTTTTTCTAGTGAGGTCTGAAATCTCCCACAGATATATTTCAATCGCTCCACATTGCACACATATGTCAGACTTTCTTTTGAAAACACTATCCCTATTTTGAGCCTAGGAAGGACCCGAATGGCACATGATTGGTCCCATAAGCCAATTAAGAGTTGATTAAGCAGCCCAGGGGCCAAGCTGAACTAAATCCCCAAGGCTTGGTCATGGTACTTTAGCTCTTAGGAGAAACCTGGATAGTACAAAGCTTCATAAGGAAGCAGCACGAAATCCACTCATCTGCAGTTGCTGTATCCGCATGTATACACATGTTGGTGTGACTCCTGAAGTTCAAATTCAGACTAGTCTGTGCAATATTACAATTTCCAAAGAACACAAAGAGAAGTCTGTTTATTAGCTTGAATGAGAAAAGTGTTTCCAAGACACTTGAAGTACATTAATAAAGTGGGAATAGTAGTAAAATATTTTTTGTTCTTTCACATTCACAATGACATTAAACAGAGTTTGGATACAGATGTAACTGTGAATACAAGTAATACAGACATAATGAAAGGAGGTAGATTTTCACCAAAATAAGTATATTTTTAAGAACATGAAATATTGGCATTATGATTAATGATATATGATTAGTATTAATTCCATGACAACTGTGGATTAGCATATAGAGGAAAATAAAAATTTAAAATAAAACTAAGAGGTTTCTCTGATCAGCGATCACACTATTATGTTTTGTGGCACAATAGGCCATTTTCTTTAATAAATACACTGGTTAACTTTTTAAAACAGAAATCCAATGGAGAAAAAGCATTGTAAAAAGCAATATGAAAAGAATAAATGAAATTTCAGTTAAACGTGTGGCAAACTAATGAAGTCAATAATAAAAAGTATCTCTAGCGAATAGTGTATAGAATTGATATGGTTTCCTAAAGATGGCTATGAATAATTTATAGATGAAAGATATATTCAACTTACTAAAGATTTATCAGGATAGACCCCAGCTCTCAGCAGCGATGCCTTCCAGCTGTCTACGTCCTCCTGCGAATCACATGCCAGCTCAAGGAAGCGGTAGTCTTTGTATACATTCCTGGAGGTAAAAGAAGAATCAGGCTGTTAGTTTTGCAACAAATTCAAAATGCTATAATTGACAGTCCAAATGGATAGTTCTCTGACAGTCTCTAGAAGAAGAAAAAACAAACTCATTGTATGTAAAAATAATTACCAAATTCCTACATGCATTACATATTTTTAAAATCCTTACATTAAATTACTTAGAGTTATCTGTACTGCTAAGCAATTAGAAAGGAAATGCAAAGTAAAGGAATTGAAGGAAATACAAATGCACTCAGTATGGTACACAGGGTGCCATTAGTTAATTAGTGGAAATTAATTGTGCTGTAGGGAAAGCATTTGTTATTGCTTAGTTAGTAACCACTTCAATTTTCTAAAACTTTTTACAAGACTGAAAAAATAGCCCATAAAACTTTAAAATTCATGGCAATAATCTTATAAACCTAAAAGACTGTTAGACTAAAAATAAAAATGTTCATTATATTGTGAAAAAGGAAGACTGACAACCATTGTTTAACAGGATGAGACGCCTCTGAAGTGCAAATTTGGAAACTAGATAAAAGTATAAAAATGGGAACTGATGGTGTGGCACAGCAGGTGAAGCAGGCACCTGGGACGCCCATAGTCCATATCAGAGTGCTAGTTCAAGTCCTGGCTGCTCCACTTCCAATGCAGCTTCTTGCTAATGATGAGAGAGCAGATGATGACCCAAGTACTTGCACTGCTACCACCTATGTGGGAGACTCAGAATGAGTTCCTGGCTCCTGGTTTCCATCTGGCCCAGCCCTGGCTGTTGCCGGATTTGGAAAGTGAACAAGTGGATGGAAGATCTCTTTCCCTCTGTCTCTGACTGTCTCTCTCACATTCTTTTGTTGTATGTATTTTTTACACAGTTGAGGCACATTCTGCTTCCCCTTTTACATTTCTTTAAGTTGTCCACCATTTTATCATTATCTCTCTCTTGGACTCTTATAACAGCCTCCTCATCTTTCTCCCAATATCTCATGGATTCTTTAAATTTGTTCTCTGCACTGAATCTTCATGATCTTCTGAAACTTTGAGTCATATATTTTACCCCTGGGATAAGACTCCGGTGGCTTATAACACCCTCCTACAGTGGCTCACAAAGACCTTGTGGCCCCCTCAGCCCCTTTTTTCTCGCTTTGCTCTTTCAGCACCAGCCAAGCTGGCTTTCTTTCAGTTCCTTGAGTGTATCCAATATGTTGTGCTTACTGCTAATGCCTTTGAATATGCTGCTCTGTCTAGAGCTTTCTTTTCATCTCTCCTTGTACAATTAATTCCTACTCTTCCTTGGGAACCTCAGCTCAGTCACTGTTTCCTCAGACTTCACTTCATGACACCCTGCCAGGTCAGCTTCTTCCATACATGTTTTTCACAATTCTTTTTACCTTTCCTCCGTAACACTTCTCACAGTTATGATTTCAGAATTTTGTGTTTACTTTTATTTTTTCTCCTCCCTCTCATGCTCCCTCCCTTCTCTCCCTCTCTCTCCTTCCTTCTCCCTCTCTCTGTCTTTCCTCCCTCCCTCCTTCTCTCCTTCTTTTCCTCATTCCTTTCCTCCTTCCTTTTTTTTCTTTCTAACTAGCCCATAAACCCCATGAGGACAAGGAATGTATCGTTTTTATTTTTCACCATTATATCCCTAGGGGATTCTGGGAAGATGATGGCTTCACTCAGCTCAAACACATCCTAGTTTCTGAAACAGGTAGACCTGAGGGCATGAGCAAGACAGCAGCCATGGCCCTTTGTTGCTCTGGGCTGGATAAGAATTTTGTGACCATAGCAAGAAAGCTCTAGGAGGAGACCATCATGAACCATATTCTTGGTGGCCCTGTCCCTCAGTGACTGCAGGACCCTTGAGTGTTCCTTGATCCTCTGACCTAAGGAGGGTTGGAGGGACTGAGTTATCTTTACCCTAATTAGATGAAGGGCTTGTTCCTGGTGCCTCCACAGGTAACTGGCAACTTGCCTATTACTGATCCGTAATGACTGAGATGCCTGCACCTTTCCATGGCTCATGGTATTTAAAACAGGCTTAGGGTTCAAAAAACATCAAGCGAATTTGTGGAGCATGCTCAAACTGAGGAAAGATTGAGAGGAGAGGAAACAATGGTAAACAAGAAAACTTGGAATATCCATAGAGTCAAGTTGAAATAAGTAATGAAGGGGGCAGGCATCTGGCACAGCAGTTAAGATACCTGCATCCTATACTGGAGTCTTGGGTTCAAGTCCCAGCTCTACTCCCAATTTCTAGATTCTTGTTAATGCATACAATGAGAGGCAAAAGGTGATGGCTCAGGAATCTGAGTCCCTGCCACTCAAGTGGGAGACCTGGATTGAGTTTCCAGCTCCTGGCTTCAGCCTAGCTTAGCCCCAGGGGTTGCAAGCATTTGGGGAGTGAATCAGTAAATGGAAGATCTCTGTCTATCTGTCTTTTTCTCTCCATCAGTCTTTCTGTGTTTCAAATAAATAAAATGAATAAAAACTTCAAAACGAATTAAATAATGAGGACTTAATACGGTGCAATATAAGGACTACCTATGGACTCAAAGTAAAAAAAGACATATCACAAGAGAAATTCTAACAGGTAAAAGTAAGGGGAGGGTGGGAGGAAGTACAAATGTTTGCTATGCCTCCTTTAGTGGGTGGAAGGGTGGAGAGTAGGGAATCAAAAGCACCTTAGAAGTCTCATATTGGGAAAACTGGGTAAGGGGAGAAGGAAGAACATCATGGAATAATAGAGATATGCATTAATGATAAATGCAAATAATAATGAATTAAAAAGTATAGTACATATTCCAAATCAATAGAATAAGCGGTTGGGATGGGTATTTGGCACAGCAATTAGGACACTGCTTGGGATGCCTGAATCTCATATTGGAGTGTCTGGGTTTGAGTCCTTGTTCTACTTCCAATTCCAGCTTCCTGCTGACGTTCATACCAGGAAGCAACAGGTGATGGTTCAATTATTTGAGTCCCTACCACCCATGTGGGGAGACCTGGACTGAGTATCAGGTTCCTGGCTTAGCTCAGCCTTGGATGTCACAGGCATTTGAGGAATGAACCAGTGGATGGAAGATTTCTCTCTCTCTCTCTCTCATTCAAATAAACAAAAATAAATCAATTCCAAAAAAAATAATATGGAAAACTGTTTCCTGAGCAATTTTTTTAAAAAATAGAATACGATAAATAAATTTAAAATAAAATGACAGGATAAAATCAAATATATTAACTATTAAATCACTGCAAATGAAATGAATTCTGCAAGTTGAGTCAGCTACTTTAGGTTAAAAAATTAAACTCAGGTATATATTATTTGCAAAAATAAAAATACAAAAAGGTATCAGACGAGCATGAAATGAAATTTAGAATGCATGGATGACAACATAAGAGCAGAAAAGACAGAATTTGAAAGTACAGAACAGGATAAGCAATAGGAAAACATTAAATAGGATAGACAGAAATATTAAACAATAATATAAAAATAATTTATGAAAATTGGAAAAACTAATTAACCTGTTTATATATCAAATAACATAGTAGATAAGTAAAAGTGAATGTTACTAAAAATATAAGACCAGGGACAAGTGTTTAGCCTGACGCTTAAGATGCTTGCCTCCCATGCTGGGGAGTTCTTGAGTTTGATTCCCAGCTCTAGCTCTTGAATCTAGCTTCCTGTTAATGTGCACTGTAGGAGACAGTGGTGATGGTTCCATTAATTGGGCTCCCAGCTTGCCACCCACGTGGGAGACCTGGATAGAATTCCTAGCTCTTGGCTGCAGTCTTAGCCACCTGCAGTCCATTGTGGACGATGGGGAAATGAATTAGTAGATGAGTAGTCTCTCTCTGTCCATCTACTCTCTCTCTCTCTGCCCTTCAGAAAAATAAATAAATTTAAAAATACAAGACTGGAGAGCGGCAAGATGGCTGAATAGGAAGGGAGCACACTGATAGTCCGGGAAGAGACAGTTTAATAAAAGTGGAGATACTGCAGGTTCACGGAGGAGTAGGGGAAGAAACAGCAGAGGAAACTCTTCCGGAACTAGTGATTCACAGTGCAACTGCGTGGAGAGTGTGGGAGCCCAAGTTCGGGACACCAGCGGCAGACTCAACACACCAGCGCTGGAACACGGGGTGAGCCGAACCTCAATAGCAGAAACACCAGCGGGAAAGCGGAAAGAGGAGACTAGAGGGGACGAGGCTTGAAAATCCATGGGGAAAAGTTCACCAGGCTAGCTAGAAAAGAGAGAGGGAAAAAAACAGAAGTGACCGATACGGACACGAGTTTCTCTCTCTCCATTCACCCCTCAAAGGCGAGCAAGACAAAGAGTAGGTGCCATTTTGGACATACGTCATAAGCAAGGCGACCTCAGGTCTGCACCGGCCCTGAGCCTAGCAGAAAAATCTGACTCTTGGGGGGTGAAATAACAAGCGATTAGGATATAACTTGGCAACCCAGTGGGAGACAGCAGGAGAATTGGAGCCCACACTGAGGGCAGCAGAGATTCCCTGTGTGGTCCTTGGGAAAGAGCTTCCGATCTCTGGCTCCTGTGGGTATATCATTCACCTGCTAACTACCTCCAATTACATTCAGCTGTGCGGAATTACTTCCCTTTTGAATCAAAAGAAAAAAAAAAGAATGAAAGAAAGAGAGATTTACCACGCCTAACCTGGGAGTATCACCTTTGGCACACCCTCAACCCTGAAGAACCAAACAGAGTTCTTTGGCCACACTCATCTCAAGCCTCAAAAGCTCCATTGAAAGCAGACAGTCCACTTAAACTAGAGCCATAGTATAACAAGAAAAAACACCACAGTGAAGAAACCAAATATCTCCAACATGCCAAACAACAAACGCAAAAACCGAGGTAACAAGAACAAGGAAGACACTATGACACCCCCAAATGAAAAAGACACCCCAATTCAAGATTATGAAGATGATGAGATAGAAGAAATGCAAGAAGCGGATCTCAAAAAATTGATAAGAACATTAAGAAGTTCTCAGAAACAAATTCTTGAACTACAGAAATCCTTAATGGACAAGATAGAAAATCTCTCTCGTGAAAATGAAATATTAAGGAGGAATAAAGATGAAATGAAACAACTAGTAGAACAACAAACTGTGATAGTGATGAGAAATCATAATGAAATGAAGAATTCAATAGATCAAATGACAAACACATTAGAGAGCCTTAAAAGCAGAATGGGCGAAGCAGAACAGAGAATATCAGACTTAGAAGACAGAGCACAGGAAAGGAAACAGGCAAATCAAAGAAAAGAGGAAATTAGAAATCTAAAAAATATTGTCAGACATCTACAGGATACTATTAAAAACCCAACATTCGGGTTCAAGGAGTTCCTGAAGGCATGGAGAGGGAGAAAGGATTAGAAGGCCTTTTCAGTGAGATACTAGTAGAAAATTTCCCAGGTTTGGAGAAGGACAGAGAATCTTAGTACAGGAAGCTTATAGAACCCCTAATAAACATGACCAAAAGAGATCCTCACCACGACATGTTGTAATCAAATTCACCACAGTGAAACATAAAGAAAAGATTCTAAAATGTGCGAGAGAGAAACGTCAGACCACTCTCAGAGGATCTCCAATTAGACTCACAGCAGACTTCTCATCAGAAACCCTACAAGCTAGAAGGGAATGGCGAGACATAGCCCAGGTACTAAGAGAGAAAAACTGCCAGCCCAGAATATTATATCCTGCAAAGCTTTCATTTGTGAATGAAGGTGAAATAAAGAATTTCCATAGCAACCAGAAATTGAAAGAATTTGTTGCCACTCGTCCTGCCCTGCAAAAGATGCTTAAAGATGTGTTACACACAGAAACACAGTCACCAATATGAAAGAAGGTAAAGGAAGGAAACCTCACAGCAAAAGATCACAGGAAGCTCAATTTCTCTTTGACATAGAATTAAAATCTGATGCTCTGTTAAAGCAATGTGTTAAAGTAATCTATTATGTTCTCTTGATGTCTGTTAAATTCTAATTGTTCAAAAACAGCTGAATTTTTATTAAGAGCTATGGGTTATTGAAATATGTGCTTATTTTCAAAGATTGGAATAATCACCTTGTAACAATGATCAAATTTGGTCTATATTATGTCATGATTTTAAGGAATCTTATTTCAACCAGATATTTTGGATTTTTACCTTCTTGGCATTTTTGATAGGCATTCAAAAAATCAAAGTTTCAAACAATCTGGTCTCTAAAATTTCCAGTAAATCCTGGACTTTGGTTTTTCCAGTTTGGGCCCAACTGAAAAAATCGAAGGACCTATGTCTCTCATCTTATAGAGACACCAACTAATCAGGCTATTTGGATTTTATTAGAAGTACTGTCAAGATGTGACGTGGTACTAAATTTTAAGTTTCTATAATGGAAAATGCTATTAATACAAATGTTTGAGAATTAAAAAGTCTAATGATCTTATGTTACTAGACATGATAGTTATCTTAATGAGAAAGCCCCAGAGGCCTAAAGGGTTAAATACTTGTAAAATCCTACAGGTGCTTTCAAAAATGCTGTGAAGTAAGCAAGTGCCTCTTGTTGGTAGATGAGTTTGTAATTTTAAACATGGCAACTTAAAGTCTTTTGTCATCCACAGTTATATATGATTTGCTGCTCATAAAACTAAAGTGTTGTTGGTTCTGTGTTTAGCTGTCCTCTTATAGGTTCCTATGGACTTTTTCCAGCCACTTCTATTGTATTCAGTACTTTGGGATGGCTCTGTAAACAGATGAAGCCAATAATGTATTAACAGTACCAACTGAGAGAAAGTATGGTTAACTGAGGTTACTAGAAACAAGAAGCAATTCAAATCAATTGGCAATCTACAAAAAGAGTTAAAGATTTTAAAAGCTATTATTAAAATTGCTATATTGGTCTACTATGCTATGTTATATGTGTGTACATATTGTGTGTCCACATGGGAAAATTTTATTAAGAATTTTATTTTAATTGGCTTATAGATAAGATTGGCCATAAATTTAAGCTGCTAAAACTAATCAAAGATACATTTTAATTCATGTGACCTGAATCTCTGCATTATATGTTTTATACTTGTTGGTAGAAAGAAACTAAAAACATTTTATATGGTTGTGCTTAAGTTTACTGGTTAAACAAACTACACCATGTTAGATATTTAAGAGGTGTTTCCAAATACATGATTCTTAAATTTATAGAAGGCATTGGACCTTCTGGTAAATGTTTTCTTAAGTTGTTATCTAATGGTTGAAACTGTTTGTTAAGTATTCATGCAATATTGCTATGTCAACAAGTGATCTAGGACTTACTCCCTCATTTCTCTATTCTAAGCCCAACTTGTTCTTTCATTTCTCTATTCTCCTCAAGGTAGGAAACTAATTCCATTATGAAGGAATCTGTAGGACACACAATTTAATCTTTAGACCTTATAAAAGAGATGGCTAACATTTTTCTGTAATAGCATAGCCAAAATAAGAACTTAAATAATAATCTCATAGCTAGATTTACTTCACCATCAGCAAAGTAAACAGTAAGTAGGAAAAACCTCCCTTTCAGACCAAAGGGATAGAAAGTTTTTAAGCGAGAATATAATTTTCCTCATGGGCATTGTCTGCCTTAGAAAAACTACTACAGAACATGCCTGTGACTACAGACTTGCAGTTCAGGCCACCGAAGATTAGAGATGGGACTTGAGCACTCCCTTGACTTGCATCCTCTGGTCTGCTTTAACACAAACCAGGAGGAAAAGAAAGCTAGGCATCAAAAGCAATGGGTGGCAGGCCTATTAATGGCTGATCTGTACAGTGATCTGCCCTGAAGGAGCCCCAACAGGCCAGTCCACTGCAGTGGCTTTCAATGTGGTAAGCCTGGGCTTCAGCAGAAGTCAGCTTGTGAAGAGCCCTGGCAGCTCTGCCAAGAGTTGGATCACTGGAAATGGACCTGTCCTGGAGTCGAAGGATGCCCAGGTCAGAGCCACAGATCTTATTGGCTCTAAGCTGAAAAGCCCTTCACTCAGCCCAACTTCCAAAGTGACCACTGCAGCTGAGGGGACGGCTAAATAGGGTCAGCAACATTGAGGGCAGAACTGTAAATTTCTTGTTAGAGATGCCCCCTGCCTTTACCTGGCCAGTTCTCCTCCCAGGCCAGCCAAGTAATGAAAGTCAACAGGGTGCCTTCCCCCAGGAGGTTCACACCTCCCTTAGGATGTACCCCATGTGAAGAGATAGATAGGTCTGGGACTCTTAACTTACAAGGCCTAAAGCCCACCAGATTATTATCAAGCCCCTTCTGTCAGGTTCTTTTTGCCTCTCAATCAGAAAACTTAATTGTAGCTTAGATAGCACCTTTCTTAGCTCCTCTAATAATGACTCTGTCCTTTGTTCTAGACCCTGTCTAACGTACTTGGGCCTCATTCCTGTGTAATCATAACCTCTACTCTACCTCCAATGGCTCTACTCCCAACCTGTGTGTACTGATGGTCCTCTTCCCCATTTAATGTTGTATAGTTGTTCAGACCTGGCTAATGCCACTCTTAGGATCATTGGTTACTATCCTCACTCTGTCTTTTATGACCTTGTCTAAATATGATCAGAGTCGGCAAACTTGGAAGGCTTCC
The DNA here is from genome assembly GCF_033115175.1 of Lepus europaeus. NCBI lineage: Eukaryota > Metazoa > Chordata > Mammalia > Lagomorpha > Leporidae > Lepus > Lepus europaeus. The sequence continues at coordinate 138,070,673 of NC_084831.1, read as the reverse complement.
ATAGCCTTGGCAACTCATGACGACAGCCTAAGGTGGTTACTGGTGCCATAAACTAGAGTGTCAATTTGTTGGGTCAACAATAGGAGTCACTGTGCACTTGCTCCTCATGTGGGATCTCTGTCCTGAATGTGCTGTACATTTTGATTTAATGCTATAACTAGTACTCAAACAGTATGTTTCACTTTGTGTTTCTATGTGGGTGCAAACTGTTGAAATCTTTACTTAATATATACTAAATTGATCTTCCGTATATAAAGAGAGTTGAAAATGAATCTTGATGCAAATGGAAGGGGAGAGGGAGCGGGAGAGGGGAGGGTTGCAGGTGGGAGGGAAGTTATGGGAGGGGGAAGCCATTGTAATCCATAAGCTGTACATTGGAAATTTATATTCATTAAATAAAAGTAAAAAAAATAAAAAAATACAAGACTGACTTAGTATAATTATCTGTATATAATTGAAAATATATAGACAAATTTTAATATAATTTTTTCATATTAAAAATTAAAGTCAAATATATTCAACTCTATGGCCAAAAACTCAATATAGAACAAACTAATAACATTCTAAAATATATACAAATTATCAAAATTAATTCCGGAAGAATTAGAAAACCTGAGGGCTTGCAAAATGCTGCTAAAGATCTCTTATTTAAGTGGTTAAGATGGCCAGCCGGACAAAGATATAGAAATCAATAGTTTTCACAATGCTGCCAATTACTTAGAAAATATTTCATTTACAATAGTAGTAAAACATACAAAATAAAGAGAATAGGTTTTTTTTTTAATTAAGGAAATTATAGAAGCTTAATGAATAGCATGAAACAAGATCTTTTAGTTTAACCATTGGTTATATTTCCTTCAAGTTTTTCCTATGTGTAAGTTAACTTCCTTTTTAAAAAAATTTGGATTGGTGCCGGTGCTGTGACGTAGCAGGTAAAGCTGCTGCCTGAGCTGCTGGCATCCCATATGGCTCCAGTTTGAGATCCAGCTGCTCCACTTCTGATCCAGCTCTCTGCTATGGGCTGGGAAAGCAGCAGAAGATGCCCCAAGTCCTTGGGCCCCTGCACCCACATCGGAGACCCAGAGGAGGCTCCTGGCTCCTGGCTTTGGATCAGCGCAGCTCCAGCTGTTGCGGCCATCTGGGGAATGAATCAGCAGATGGAAGACCTCTCTCTCTCTCTCTCTTTCTCTCTCTCTCTCTGCCTCTCCTCTCTCTGTGTAACTGTGACTTTCAAGTAAAATAAATAAGTCTTAAAAAAAATTTTGGATTAACCTGTAATGCTTGTACACTTTTATGGGGTAGATCACAATATTTTTACACAGACCCAGCATAAACTGATCAAGTCAGATAACCAGCCTTTCCATTTCCTTATCTTCTCAATTCCTTATCTCCGCCAGGTCTTTTTATACAGTACATTATTGTGAGCTATTGCTACTCGTGTGTGCTGTGGAACCAGAACTCCTTACCTCCCTCTGACTGGGTTTGGTATCTGTTATCAACCTTCCTCTATCCTCTTTCCCTTCACACTTCCTAGCCTCTAGTAGTCACTATTTTAAATTCAGATACACAAGTGGAATTTATCTTTCTGTGTCTGCCTTGAAATAAAATCTTAATAAACAGAAAGGTATATTTAGTTGAATTAATTACATATATCTAGTAGTCTAACAATGTGAACATGAATAAGTATTTTTTTAAAGATTTATTTTATTTATTTGAAAGACAGAGTTACAGAGAAATGTAGAGCAAGAGAGAGAGAGGTCTTCCATTCTACTGGTTCACTCCCCAATTGGCGCAACAGCTGGAGCTGCGCTGATCTGAAGCCAGGAGCCAGGAGCTTCCTCTGGGTCTCCCACGTGAGTGCAGGGGCCCAAAGAGTCGAGCCATCTTCAACTGTTTTTACAGGCTATAGCAGAGAGCTGGATTGGAAGAGGAGCAGCTGGGACTTGAACCCGCGCCTATATGGGATGCTGGCACTGCAGGCGGCAGCAGTACCTGCTACACCACAGCGGCAGCCCCAATAAATAAACATTTATTGAATTATGAATCTCATTCCCATAAATATTGAATATTATCTTTAAAGCACCTTTTTAAATTCTGTAACATAAAAGTGATACTCCATTAGTACCTTAATATTTTTCTTCCTGAAGGAAATTGAGCATCTTCATGCATTTATAGAAATGTTCTTCATCTTGATTTCATTTCATATTGCATTACATACAATATTTTATATATAATATTCTTATGGTTTCTCACTTTTTATTTGCATTTGCTTGATAAATATTTGTCTTTCTTTGTTTTATATGTATTCATTTGTTTTACTTTTAAAAAAGACCCATTCGTTATAAATGCTAACAGCATAGTTGGATTTTATTTTCCATGCCAATCTGAAAACCAGTGCTTAAGATTTGGAAAATTCCATTCATGTTTCTTTCTTTTCATAGCTGGTCTTAGTTTTGTCATTTTGAGATATGCTTTGCTTTTTAAAAAATGCTTTATTGTTTCCTTTGTTTTGAGCACTGAGCTGCCTTCTTGACTTTATTTTTCAATAGTTTTCAGTTCCATAAGTAAATTGCTTACCTTTAAGCTTTTTACTTCACTCTTGAATTTCTTTTTGTATATGTGAAATTAAGAAATAAAAGAATAATTCCTGACTTCATGAAGAATTTATAATGCTGCCTTTTTATCTCATGACATTTGCTAATATATCTAGAAGTAATGCCCTAAGTTATTTCTGAATTAGTGCTATCATATCTTTACAATAATCTGCTGCTTTTAAAAGTTTATATTTGATTTTGTTATATTTAAGCAATTATTTAGTCGAATTCTATGTTTATCTTGAATAAAACATCTGTCATCGTTAATTTTCTGCCTGGACTTCCACATTTGTAACATCTCATTTGGATTCTTTTGTTTGTTTGTTTGTTTGTTTTCAGTTGGCTTAACAATAGAGAATTGGTTCTGTGGCAGGATATTCACATTTATCAAGTTGATGCAGTGAAGAAAAGTAGAAGCTTCTTTTGGTTCTCTTCTTGTTTAGCATCATTTTTTTCAAACAGGGTCAAGCATTCATGGGTCACTGATTTTCCATCCAGTTCACTCTGTGAGTCTTATCTCCACTTCTCAGATTCTCAGTGTTTTTTTTTAAGACTTTCTATCTCTGTTGTATATGACTTTGAGATATAGCAATGGATGAAGAAAGGTGAAAGAAAAATTTTTAATCTTCCACCACCATACAAAAGAAATTATCTTATTTAATCTTCACAGCAATCCTGTAAAGTTGGTACTGGACTACTTCACAGACTAAGAAACAAGATTCAGAGAGATTAAAGGACTTTCCCGAGATGCCACAGCAAATAAATGACACCATCTGTATCTAACTAGTCTTTGGTGTAAGGCCTTCATAAAACAAGAATTTCTTGAATGAATGAATGAATTAATAAGTGAATGAAAAACGAACAAATGAAAGCACAATGGAATGAACTTGGACAGTGCTTATCAGTGAAATGATTTTTTTTCATTTTTGACTGGATGCTTAACTTTCTTCAAAAACCTAAGATTGAAAAGTATGAAGAGGTAAAACATATAATAAGAAGAAAAAGTTCATTTTAATTAAAAGTGGACCATAAAAAATGAATTGTCTAAGAGGGTAAGTTTATTGTTAGAAAGGTTATAATTTTGTTATAGAGTGTGATGGATTATATTTTTTGTTTTAAGATTTATCTATTTTACTTGAGAGGCAGAGTTAGAGAGAGAGGGAGAGACAAAGAGAGAGGTCTTCCATGTACTGGTTCACTCCCCAAATGGACTAACAATCAGAGCTGTTTTGGTTTGATTCGAAGCCAAGAGCCAGGGAGCTTTCTCCAGGTCTCCCACATGGGTGCAGGGGCCAGCACTTGGACCATCTTCTATTGCTTTCCCAGGTGAATTAGCAGTGCTGGATTGGAAGTGGAGCAGCCAGGACTCGAACCAATGCCCATATAGAATGCCGGCGCTGCAGGCGAATGTTTTATTCACTACACCACAGCCTCGGCCCCGGGATTATCTTGATGGAATCAAGTCATCAGTTTTTAATTATCTAATTACTTCTCTGCTATAGCTTATAGCTGCCAGTTAGGTTTCCATTTGGAGATATTTCCACTACACAGTATGAATTCCTTTAAGACGTAAAGGTAAGGGAACTGAGAGCACTTGGCTAGCTGGGAAGTATGTATGAAAAGTAAAAGAGGGTAGAGACTTTCCACATTCTCTGAGCAGATCTGAAGAATTCAGCTTTGGCCCACTCTCACCGACCTTTCTCCAGAGTATTTTCTTTCAGGAGCTCTTCACATGGAAAATCTTAATTTTTTTCCCCTTAAAGGATAGCCAAATTCTTGAGAGGGAAAATAATTATCTGGTTGAAACATTAGAAGAGGGTCAAAGGCTTCTGGTGGCTTTGGCTGCTTCAATTTTACCCATTTCTGAAGCCTCAACTTAGGCTGTGTCTAGACATCCAAGGAGAGTTGGAAACAGGTCTAAAACACTGAACTGAGCTGATTTACTGGAAGTCCCATAAATTCTGTCGATGAAGCTTCCAGGTTCTCACCACACACTGTAGCTGTATAGATAACCCACAGCAATTTGTACTGACTGCATTTTTTTGTTTAGTCTATTTCAGCTGCAATCATGCAGATATGAGCTTCCGAATGATTGCACTATGAAATCAAGCTGAGCTATGTGTTTTACAGTTTGAAGAAATGAATATCATTTCAATGCTAAGAGAGAAGTATGAGGAAATTATAAACCTTTGGTAAAAGGCTTTTCAGCAATACACTGAAGAGAAGAAAGCCACATGATAAGCTCATGTTTTGACTACATGTGTAACTTTCAATCACATGTCAATAGAATACCCTTGGGTATTAAAAACAAGACGGTTAATTCCCTCACCTGTGACAGCTCTGCAAACATCTGAGACCACATACAGAACACTGGCAATGGTGATCAGTGTTTCAAAACATTACCAAGGCATTTAACACGAGTCACCAAGCTGGCCCCCAGGGAGGCTGCACATACAGCCTGCCTCATGAGAACAGGAGGGAAGGTTCCTCACTACCGCCTCCCATGATCATTCTTTCTCCTAATCTGAAAGCACAACCGTGATGCCTGGCAGGCAGTTTTCTTTTACAATTCTTGGTTGCCAGGAAAATTGAACCTCTTTGTCATCTACTTATTAGACTTTTCTTTTCTTTTTGGTCTTAAATGTTCACAAGTTACTTTACATGACATGACATAATATCTTTAAATAACAGTCTTACTTAGTGAATTTAAAATAGGTTCAGTTTATGAGATCATGACTTGATATAAATTTCCACAAATGTTGTAGCTGCATTTCAGAAAGTGTGTGCATGTCTCAAGTCTTTTAGTCTCTGAGCCAACCCTTTAGCCAATATTTTCAAATGTTTCCCCTAGAAGGAGTTTCTAGATAACGCAGCATCCTTCTTCCCCTCTTATGCATTTGCCTTATTTTTAAAAAGATTTTAAAGATGAGATGCCAGCAACTGATCACAAATCTTCAGGTGAAATATTAGCTGGAGGCAAAAAAAGCATTTGGTAGAATTTTTGCCTGTCTTCTAGATAGTAAATTTTTACTGACTTAATATAAGGAAAATGTAGTAGAATATAATAAAGACTATTAATACTTGTCAAAGTCCAGTCTGCATCACTTATTGTTTTATATGACATTGAGTAAAGTGATATCTTTGAATTTCATATTACTCACCTATGAAATGAGAAAAATAACTTACCTCAGGCTAATTTTGATGAAAAATAAGGTTATGTGTTGTGAAGAGCTTGCTTAACACAATGCCCAGTTTTAATACACAACCCAAATACACAAAATTGAAAAAAAAACCTTTATGAATTATTACCACTGCCTTATGATCCTATAAACATGACCTCTTATAAAATCAGGCATCTCCTGAACTAAATGTACAATCTGTTTGAAAAATAAGACTACAATTTACATTTAGGATTAGTTCATTTCATCAGGTTAGTTAAGATCCATTATTTCAGTTTGCTCAGATGACAAGTAATAAATAATATCACAATTCTCCCTGTTTTGCAAATACTGCATATTTTGATGATGTAAAATTCCTAGGAACTGGCAATCTTATCATAGACTGAAAATATATCTCTAATGATTCATTAACCAGTCTTCATTGAGTATCAACAGTAAGACTTCAGGGGACTGGCATTGTGGCACAGTGGGTTAAGTCACTGCTTATGATCCTGTCATCCCATATCAGGGTGCCAGTTAGAGTCCTAGCTACTCTGTTTCTGATCCAGCTTCCTGCTAATGTACCTGTAAAGGCAGAAAGGGATGACCCAAGTACTTGGGCCCTTGCCACCATGTAGGAGACCAGGACGAAGTTCCAGGCTCCTGGTTTTATACTGATCCAGACCTGACATTTGTAGCCATTTAGGGAGTGGGCCAGCTTGTGGAAAACCTCTATCTTTCTCTCACTCTGCCTTTGAAATAAATACATAAATATCAATGAGACTTCAGACTTAATTATAAATCTATCATATTTGTGCTATATTGTCATGTTTCTCTATTTTCACTCAGGTATATGCCAAAAGATTTTATCGAAGTCTAAGTATATTATGTCTATTTAATTCTATTTAAAAACTAGAGTTATTCTGGCTCAACGTGTTTTTCAAGATTCAAAGCAAATTCTGATCTAACACTGATATATTTTCTAAATAACTGTAAACATTCCCTATATTCACTACAAACTTTATAGCAGGGCATTGATGATAAAATCATCGATCAAAATTTCCACTTTGCCTTCCTTTTTGAAAATCTGAACAATCTCCACTGTGGATTTTTGCTGATGTTCCCACCAGTAATAACCCTCCTCATGTCTTCCATTTCTGTACGCATTCACTCTGTCACTAATGCTACATTATTGAAGACCTGTGAACTTCCTTTTATCATATTTTCCCTTCTCATTTTACTTGTCTATTGAAACTCCAGTGAGATTGTTTTCTTGTTTAGTTCCTGGATCCAAGTCACTAAACAAGGCAACAGAAAAACTACAACTTCTCTAACTGCACACACTTCAAATTCTTTAAAAAAACAAAAAAGAATTATTTTATTTATTTGAAAGGGAGAAAGAGAGAAATATTGATTCCATCCACTGGTTCATCTGCCAAATGGCTGTAATTGTAATGGCAGGGGCTGAGCCACGCCAAAGCAGGGAGCCACTTCATCTAAGTCTCCCATCATTTGCTGCTTTTCCAGGCACATTAGCAGGGGGCTGGATTGTTAAGTGGAGCCGCTGGGTCTAGAACCAGAGCTCTGATAGGGGATGTTGGTGTTGCAAGTGGCAGTTTAAACCACTGTATCACAACATAGGCCCCACATATCAAATTCTTACCTGGAGATACCAAGTAGGCACCCAACTGTTCCAAATGTCCCTATTATACTTTGTAGAAAATATGCTTCCTCACTGAACCAGATGATTATCACTTCACACCTTTTCTTCCTTCAAATCTCTAACACAGCCTTTACTATTCATACTTCACTGATAACCTTGCTTCTACTTCATAGGGAAAATATACACAGACAAAACCAGATGAGAATGCTTGATCTCCTTTCTAACAAATCCATCAGACTGATCGTATTGCAAGTACAGACTCTGCCTTTCCTTTACAAAATGGATGGCCATATCTTCAATTTATGCACTGGGTCCAATCTCTATCTCTCTCTTTCCCTCTTTCCCTCTCTCTCTCTCTCTCAGATTTATTTATTTTTTGAAAGTCAGAGTTACACACAGAGAGAAGGAGAGGCAGAGAGAGAGAGAGAGAGAGAGGTCTACCATCGATGGTTCACTCCCCCACTGGCCACAATGGCCAGAGCTGCACCAATCCAAATCCAGGAGCCATGAGCTTCTTCTGGGTCTCCCATATGGGTGCAGGGGCCCAAGGACTTGGACCATCTTCTACTGCTTTTCCAGGCCATAGCAGAGAGCTGTATAGGAAGTGGAGCAGCGGGGACCTGAACTGGTGCCCATATGGGATGCCAGCACTGCAGGCGGCAGCTTTGCTGGCTACGCCACAGCACCGGCCCCAAAATCTCTCTTAATGTCCTCATGGACTTTCTTCCTACAATCATTCCCTTTCTCTTCAACATTTTTTCCCTTTCAACTGCTTAGATAATCCATATGGCACAGTAGTGTGCTTTAAAAGCGACCAATTAGACACACACACACACACATACACACACACTTTCTCTTAATCTTGTTCTACTCCCAAGAACCACTGTATTTCTGTTTGCTTTGACAGAAAAACTCCTTAAATTCTTTTGAATTGTTTCTTCTATTACTTCCCTCTCATTCTTTCCTCCATCCACTCCAGTGAGGATTGTGATCCTGTTACTCTACAGACAAGGATCAAGGGATTCCCATCTTGCCAAAGCATATAGTCAATTCCCTATTTTCCTGTTACTTGGCCTTACTGTAGCATTTGCCATGGTCAACCACTCTCTCTGACTTTAAACACTTTCTTCTAAAGACATTTATGATATCACACTCTTCCTTACTCCCATGCTTTTATCTCAATGACTACAGCTGCTTGATCTCTTTTGTATCTCCTCTTCTGTTGGTACATCTTTACATTCTGGAATGCCCAGAGCTCTGTTAATGGTTTACTTCTTTCTATTTACACTTTTCCCAAGGTGATCTCTCCTATATGGGGGCCTTAAATGTCATTCACGTATGTGTAAGTCTAGAGAATGCCTCTGAACTGTAGATTCCCATGTCCATGCCACTGTCTTCTCTCATATGGATGAATATTACAGCTTTCCAATATATTCTTGATAATTTTGTTGCTTCAATCTCCACACAGAAGCCACAGTGTTCATATTTCATATCACTACCCCATTTAAAAGCCTCCAGTGGCCTTCCATTGCCAGTAGAAAAAATCCAAACTTCTTGCCAAGACTGATCCACCTTTATAACCTCATTTTCCTCAACCGTTTCATTGCTTATTTTGATGTAGCGTATTGTGATGCGTGTTTCACTTCTTGTGACTCTAAGAAAACTGGTATTTAATTATGATTAATATAACTATGCTTTGACAGCACTAACTCCAGTTCGAAGTTCTTTTTGGCACCACAATCTGTAAGGCTGGCAGTAAGGTGACCTATTGCTTCATACTAATGTCTGAAGGCCACATTGACAACTGCATACCCAGATGCCATCTGAAAGCTAAGATAATACACCTCTGGGACAGTAAATTCTAGCACCTTCAACTGCCACTTGAGTCACTTATCTCCATGACTCCATTTCCCCTGTGAGAATTGACTGATGGAATCAGCTGCCATAGGCTCTGCAAGAGTGAGAAACTCTTTATTACACTGCTGGCAGCTTGACAGCATTCACATCCATCAAGCTTGACCTTCTAGGGTGCTGTCTACCTGAGCAATTTGGAAAATTTCCTCCGTGGACAAAAAGTGTTTGGTTCATTACTAGCACATTTTGTGCTCAAGAAAATCTCTTTTACCTATTTTCCCCTTTGTTTTCATATATTCCCTTTGCTTATTTTTGCTTATTCTACCTTGTAGTACATTGATTAATTTGAGAACTATCCCACTTGTCATTTGATTAAAGAGCAAAAATCTTTGCCCCTCCTGGAAAAATTCTAATCCTTGAGATCAAGATCATCTCCAGGTAATGGGGACACCAGCTCACCCTGGCAGGCTCAGAATGACACAGTCACACTAAGTTCTTCCCTTCCTTTTCATTCCCTTTCCCCCTTCCCTCTTCCTTCCCTTTCCTTTCTTTTCCTTCCTTTTGTCTCACTTTTGATTGTTCTTCAGTATTTTGCAGTGCACTGTTCCTTTTGTGTGAAATAATATTTACCTTATATAGCAGGTATTCATTAATATCTGACTGACTACTACTGATTTTTCTTGGCATTCAAAAATCTCCTAAGATAATTGACAATAAATAAATGGTACAAAAAATTGACTCAAACCCATTGTTACAAGGATATAAATTTAATAAGCCAGGACTATGAACTATTTATCTTAGAGAATATTCTGATTTCACATATCTATGGTAACAAAAATTATGATAAAAGTTAAACAGACGAGAACCACCAAACAAACTTCAAATAAAATAAAACTCCAATAAAGCGGGGCGGAGCCAAGATGGCGGATAGTGAGGACGTGTGCCTTAGTTTGGGAAAATAAACTTTCATAAAAGTGGAATTACTGTAGCCTCAGGAAAAGACTCAAGAAAAAAACTGCAGAGGAAACGCTTCCGGATCTTGTGGATGAGACAAAGAGGACTTACAGGGAACCCACCGCGTGGAAAAGCAACCGAACGGAGCCGAGCGGCAGCGGCGGGAGAGGAGCCAGAGCCACAGAATCTCGCCAGCGCGGGAACCCAGGAGGGTAAGACAAAGACCTGAGAAGTCCGAGACATTGGGGGGAGGGGGAACAGAGGCCTCTCCCTTCACTCACCAAGCAAAACAAAGAGCACCGCGATTTTACATATGTAAAGCTCAGCCAAACTCAGTATCTTTAGTGAAACTGGAGAACACATTGAGGGCTGCATAAACCCTGTGTATGGTCCCAGGGGTAGATCAAACGAATACTCACAGAGGCCAGATTTCAACTACCCTCAACTCCACTCCCAACTGAGTCAAAAAAAAAAAAAAAAAAAAAAAAAAAGAGAGAGAGAGAGAGAGAGAGCGAGCCAGCAAGGAGCAAGTAATCTGGGAGAGTCGCTCTTTACACAGCCTTAAACCTCAAGAAACAAGCATAGTTCTCTGGCCACACCCATCACAGCCCCTAAGGCTCCAACAAAGCAGACAGCTCACTTAGAGGCATAGTATAACGAGAGAAAAAAACAAAAACAAAAACACCACAAATTATCTCTAACATGCCAAGCAAGAAACATAGAAGCGGAGGTACCAAGAACAAGGAAGGCACTATGACGCCCCCAAGTGAACAAGACACACCAATGCAAGATTATGAAGATGAAGAAATAGAGGAAATGCAAGAAGCAGATTTCAAAAAATTGATAAGAACATTAAGAAGTTCTCAAAAACAAATTCTTGAACTACAGAAATCCTTAATGGACAAGATAGAAAATCTCTCCCGTGAAAATGAAATATTAAGGAGGAATCAAAATGAAATGAAAAAACTAGTGGAACATAAAATTGAGATAGTGACAAAAAACCTCAATGAAATGAAGAACTCAATAGATCAAATGGCAAACACACTAGAGAGCCTTAAAAACAGAATGGGTGAAGCAGAAGAGAGAATATCAGAATTAGAAGACAGAGAACAGGAAAGGCAACAGTCAAATCAAAGAAAAGAAGAAGAAATCAGAAATCTAAAAAATACTGTCAGGAATCTACAGGATACTATTAAAAAACCCAACATTCGGGTTCTAGGAGTTCCTGAAGGCATGGAAAGGGAGAAAGGATTAGAAGGCCTTTTTAGTCAGATACTAGCAGAAAATTTCCCAAGTTTGGAGAAGGACAGAGACATCCTAGTACAGGAAGCTCAGAGAACCCCTAATAAACATGATCAAAAGAGATCCACACCACGACACGTCGTAATCAAACTCACCACAGTGAAACACAAAGAAAAGATCCTAAAATGTGCAAGAGAGAAACGTCAGATTACTCTCAGAGGATCTCCAATTAGACTTACAGCTTATTTCTCATCAGAAACCCTACAAGCCAGAAGAGAATGGCGAGATATAGCCCAGGTACTAAGAGAGAAAAACTGCCAGCCCAGAATATTATATCCTGCAAAGCTCTCATTTGTGAATGAAGGTGAAAGAAAGACCTTTCACAGCAAACAGAAATTGAAAGAATTCGTCGCCACTCGTCCAGCCCTGCAAAAGATGCTTAAAGATGTGTTACATAAAGAAACACAGAAACACGGTCACCAATATGAAAGAAGGTAAAGGAAGGAAACCTCACAGCAAAAGATCACAGGAATCTCAAACCAGATTCTAGAAAATATCTTTGGCAAATGGCAGGGCAAAGTTACTCCTTCTCAATAGTCACATTGAATGTTAATGGCTTGAACTGTCCAGTTAAAAGACACCGATTGGCTGATTGGGTTAAGGAACAAAACCCATCCTTTTGCTGCTTACAAGAAACCCATCTATCCAACAATGATCCATAAAAGCTGAGAGTGAAAGGCTGGAAAAAGATATACCACGCCAACAGAAATGAAAAGAGAGCGGGCGTAGCCATCTTAATATCAGACAACATAAACTTTACCACAAAAACTGTTAGGAGAGACAAAGAGGGGCACTATATAATGATTAAGGGATCCATTCAACAGGAAGATATAACGATTATCAACGTATATGCACCTAATTACAGGGCACCAGCTTATTTAAAAGACTTGTTAAGGGACTTAAAGGGAGACTTAGACCCCAATACAATAGTACTGGGGGACTTCAATACTCCACTCTCAGAGATAGACAGATCAACAGGACAGAAGATCAACAAGGAGACAGTAGATTTAAATGACACTATAGCCCAAATGGATCTAACAGATATCTACAGAACATTTCATCCTACATCTAAGGACTTTACATTCTTCTCAGCAGTACATGGAACCCTCTCTAGGATTGACCACATACTAGGCCATAAAGCAAGTCTCAGCAAATTCAAAAGAATCAGAATCATACCATGCAGCTTCTCAGACCACAAAGGAATGAAATTGGAAATTGGCAACTCAGGAATCCCTAGAGCACGTGCAAACACATGGAGATTGAACAACATGCTCCTGAATGAACAATGGGTCATAGAAGAAATTAAAAGAGAAATCAAAAATTTTCTGGAAGTAAATGAGGATAACAGCACAACATACCAAAACCTATGGGATACAACAAAAGCAGTGTTAAGAGGAAAGTTTATATCAATAGGTGCCTATATCAAGAAATTGGAAAGGCACCAAATAGATGAGCTTTCAAGTCATCTCAAGGATCTAGAAAATCTGCAGCAAACCAAACCCAAACCCAGTAGGAGAAGAGAAATAATTAAAATCAGAGAAGAAATCAACAGGATTGAATCCAAAAAACATTACAAAATATCAGCCAAATGAGGAGCTGGTTTTTTGAAAAAATAAACAAAATTGACACCCCATTGGCCCAACTAACTAAAAAAAGAAGAGAAAAGACCCAAATCAATAGGATCAGAGATGAAATGGGAAACGTAACAACAGACGCCACAGAAATAAAAAGAATCATCAGAAATTACTACAAGGACTTGTATGCCAGCAAACAGGGAAATCTATCAGAAATGGACAGATTCTTGGACACATACAACCTCCCTAAATTGAGCCAGGAAGACATAGAAAACCTAAACAGACCAATAACTGACACAGAAATTGAAACAGTAATAAAGGCCCTCCCAACAAAGAAAAGCCCAGGACCAGATGGATTCACTGCTGAGTTCTACCAGATATTTAGAGAAGAACTAACTCCAATTCTTCTCAAACTATTCAGAGCAATCGAAAAAGAGGGAATCCTCCCAAATTCTTTCTATGAAGCCACCATCACCTTAATTCCTAAGCCAGAAAGAGACGCAACATTGAAAGAGAATTACAGACCAATATCCCTGATGAACATAGATGCAAAAATCCTCAATAAAATTCTGGCCAATAGAATGCAACAACACATCAGAAAGATCATCCACCCAGACCAAGTGGGATTCATCCCCGGTATGCAGGGATGGTTCAACATTTGCAAAACAATCAACGTAATACACTACATTAACAGACTGCAGAAGAAAAACCATATGATTCTCTCAATAGACGCAGAGAAAGCATTTGATAAAATACAACACCCTTTCATGATGAAAACTCTAAGCAAACTGGGTATGGAAGGAACATTCCTTAATACAATCAAAGCAATATATGAAAAACCCACGGCCAACATCCTATTGAATGGGGAAAAGTTGGAAGCATTTCCACTGAAATCTGGTACCAGACAGGGATGCCCTCTCTCACCACTGCTATTCAATATAGTTCTGGAAGTTCTGGCCAGAGCTATTAGGCAAGAAAAAGAAATTAAAGGGATACAAATCGGGAAGGACGAACTCAAACTATCCCTCTTTGCAGATGATATGATTCTTTATTTAGGGGACCCAAAGAACTCTACTAAGAGACTGCTGGAACTCATCGAAGAGTTTGGCAAAGTAGCAGGATATAAAATCAATGCACAAAAATCAACAGCCTTTGTATACACAGGCAATGCCATGGCTGAGGAAGAACTTCTAAAATCAATCCCATTCACAATAGCTACAAAAACAATCAAATACCTTGGAATAAACTTAACCAAAGACGTTAAAGATCTCTACGATGAAAACTACAAAACCTTACAGAAAGAAATAGAAGAGGATACCAAAAAATGGAGAAATCTTCCATGCTCATGGATTGGAAGAATCAATATCATCAAAATGTCTATTCTCCCAAAAGCAATTTATACATTCAATGCAATACCCATCAAGATCCCTAAGACCTTCTTCTCAGATCTAGAAAAAATGATGCTGAAATTCATATGGAGACACAGAAGACCTCGAATAGCCAAAGCAATCCTGTACAACAAAAACAAAGCTGGAGGCATCACAATACCTGATTTTAGGACATACTACAGGGCAGTTGTTATCAAAACAGCATGGTACTGGTACAGAAACAGATGGATAGACCAATGGAACAGAATAGAAACACCAGAAATCAATCCAAACATCTACAGCCAACTTATATTTGACCAAAGATCCAAATCTAATCCCTGGAATAAGGACCGTCTATTCAATAAATGGTGCTGGGAAAATTGGATTTCCACATGCAGAAGCTTGAAGCAAGACCCATACCTATCACCTTACACAAAAATTCACTCAACATGGATTAAAGACTTAAATCTACGACCCGAAACCATCAAATTATTAGAGAGCATTGGAGAAACCCTGCAAGATATAGGCACAGGCAAAGACTTCCTGGAAAATACTCCAACAGCACAGGCAGTCAAAACCAAAATTAACATTTGGGATTGCATCAAATTGAGAAGTTTCTGTACTTCAAAAGAAACAGTCAGGAAAGTGAAGAGGCAACCAACAGAATGGGAAAAAATATTCGCAAACTATACTACAGATAAAGGATTGATAACCAGAATCTACAAAGAAATCAAGAAAATCCACAACAACAAAACAAACAACCCACTTAAGAGATGGGCCAAGGACCTCAATAGACATTTTTCGAAAGAGGAAATCCAAATGGCCAACAGACACATGAAAAAATGTTCAAGATCACTAGCCATCAGAGAAATGCAAATCAAAACCACAATGAGGTTCCATCTCACCCCGGTGAGAATGGCTCACATTCAGAAATCTACCAACAACAGATGCTGGAGAGGATGTGGGGAAAAAGGGACACTAACCCACTGTTGGTGGGAATGCAAATTGGTTAAGCCACTATGGAAGTCTGTCTGGAGATTCCTCAGAAACCTGAACATAACCCTACCATACAACCCAGCCATCCCACTCCTTGGAATTTACCCAAAGGAAATTAATTTGGCAAATAAAAAAGCCATCTGCACGTTAATGTTTATTGCAGCTCAATTCACAATAGCTAAGACCTGGAACCAACCCAAATGCCCATCAACAGTAGACTGGATAAAGAAATTATGGGACATGTACTCCATAGAATACTATACAGCAGTAAGAAACAACGAAACCCAGTCATTTGCAACAAGATGGAGCAATCTGGAAAACATCATGCTGAGTGAATTAAGCCAGTCCCAAAGAGAAAAATATCATTTGTTTTCCCTGATCGGTGACAACTGAGCGCCAAAGGGGAAACCTGTTAAGTGAAATGGACACTATAAGCAACAATGAACTGATCAGCTCCTGTCCTGACTTTAGATGTACAATGTAATACTTTATCCTTTTTAGTATTTGTTGTTGTTGTTGTTGTTCTAGTACTATTGGTTGAACTCAGTAATTAACACACAATTATTCTTAGGTGTTTAAATTTTAACTGAAAAGTGATCCCTGTTTAATCTAAGAGTGGAAAAAGAGAGGGAGGAGATGAACAATTT
Source organism: Lepus europaeus (assembly GCF_033115175.1). Classification (NCBI taxonomy): domain Eukaryota; kingdom Metazoa; phylum Chordata; class Mammalia; order Lagomorpha; family Leporidae; genus Lepus; species Lepus europaeus. The sequence continues at coordinate 138,054,564 of NC_084831.1, read as the reverse complement.
GGAACATGCTCAATCGGACTGGCCGCAAATGGTGGAGTTAGAAATGTGCCAGGGGATTCCAACACAATTCCATCAAGACTGCATGTACCAATGCCATCGCACTAGTCCAAGTGATCAATTTCAGCTCACAATTGATAGCTCTGATAGGTCTAAGAGTCAAAGAGATCACACAAACAAGACAAGTATCTGCTAATACTAACTGATAGAATCAAAAAGGGAGAGAAAGATCCAACATGGGAAGTGGGATACACAGCAGACTCATAGGATGGCAGATGTCCTAAACAACACTCTGGCCTCAGAATCAGCCCTCAAGGCATTCAGATCTGGCTGAAGAGCCCATGAGAGTATAGCAGGCATGGAAAGCCAAGATATCATGGAAAAAAAAAAGACCTAAATGAATGATCTCTGTGAGTGAGATCCCAGTGGAAAGAACGGGGCCATCAAAGAAGGAGGTACCCTTCTCCGAAGGGAGGAGAGAACCTCCACTTTGACTATGACCCTATCGGAATAAGATCAAAGTCAGCGAACTCTAAAGGCTTCCATAGCCCTGGCAACTCATGACTAGAGCCTAGGGAGATTACTGACGCCATGAACAGGAGTGTCAAATTGTTAAGTCAGCAACAGGAGTCACTGTGTACTTACACCCCATGTGGGATCTGTCCCTAATGTGTCATCTAAAGCCAAGTGATGCTATGACTGGTACTGAAACAGTATTTTTATACTTTGCGTTTCTGTGTGGGCACAGACTGATGAGGTCTTTTCTAATTATATACTGAAGTGATCTTCTGTATATAAAGAGAATTGGAAATGAAAAAAAAAAAAAACAAAAAACAACCTGGTGTTAAAATGGAAATGGCATAGAAAATTAATTAATTTGAAAAAAAAATTATGTAGGATCTCTGTCTTTAATGTGCTGTACATTGCTATTTAATGCTATAATTAGTAATCCAATGGTAGTTTTTTCACTTGATGTTGCTATATGGGCAAAATGTTGAAATCTTTACCTAATATATACTAAACTGATCTTCTGTATACAAAGAGAATTGAAAATGAATCTTTACATTTTTTACCAGTCAGTGTTGTCAATGCATCCTCCATTAGCCCTCAATGACTCTTCCATTTCATCTTGGTAGTTCAGAATGCTATCAACCCTCAGTTGAATCACAAGAAAAAATTCCCAATACCTGCGTTTGCTCCACCCCCTACTCTCCATTCTACAGCCAAATCTAACCACATTTCTCCCCATCAGTATTTCTCCACTGCATAAGATAAAGATCACAATTTGAACAAGGTTGAAAACCATCTGGTTCCAGGCACTAGCTACCTATGCTTCTTCCTGCCTCAGGGTCTTGGCATATGTTGTGCAGTCTGCCTGGTACAATCTTTCTTTCTCCTTATTTCTATACTTCTAATTAGTTTAAACTGTTCTTGAATTCTTAAATTGGCATGTCACTCTTTTAAATTCTCACAGAAGATACAAGTAAGGGCTGTAATCAGATGATTATTGTTTGCTATCAATCTCCATTATTACATGATGCAAATTTTGTGAGTAGGGAATATGTTTTTATTCATAGAACCTAAGTGTAGTACCAATGTTTAGTAAATAATTTCCAGTGAAAGAATGAAACTGAAGAAATCATTAACACCTAAGTAAGCTTAGGATCCTTCATTTCATTAATATATTTTTTCTTGTCTTTCAATATTATCTTTAAAGATCATTAGAAATGTTTCAAATTGGAGAACTGTTATTGCTGTTTACTCAAGTATCATGATACATTCCCAACAGGACATTATTTCTTTGAATTGAGTTGATTTGATATTTGACCTATGCCATTTCCTTTTCTTGACATAGAGAAGAATAAAAAACAAATAATATTTTAAGATAAAATAAAATTTAAAATCTTTAGAAATATATGTAAGAATCTTGCAAAACACATTTACTGTAAATCCAGCTGCAGAAGACTGCTGAGTCACCACTAGTCCTGACCTCCTCTGGCTGCCAGTGGCCCTGGTGCCAGATCCATGTCAGCATTAATAACTGTCACAACAAAAAAGCTGAAAGTATGAATTTTGGTTATAACCATGGAGGTTTTATTTGTGATGAAAAAAGGTCAAAAAAGAGGTAGGTTACAATTTAAATGGCAGAAATTTTCACAATATACAAAGGTTACTACCTAACTAGTTATCACACCCAAATGCTAAAATAATCTGATGTCATAAAAACTAAAAATGTATTGAAATAAAAATAGAAAAGCTGAGATCAGTCAGAAAGTGGGAACTTAATCTCCTGGCTCATTGAAGGGACTTCAGTTCACGGCCCCTTTTCCTGAGTCGTCTTTGTTTCCTTTCTCAAGAGGAAGAAGACTAACTGAATTGAATGGTGAGTTACAAAGGAGAAATTGAGAAAACCTGTGCCTGCAGGACACAGGCATTTCTCTCCATTCCAAGATGTTCTGGTGAGCTCTGCCCTCTGGTAGAGGCCTGCGGTCTCTCAGCTGTGGTTGTGATTACTGAGAGTTGAAGTATGAGCTAGACATTTGGCCATGAATTTGATCCATTTGTTCCATGCCTTATCTGTTTGTTTCCTGTGTACTGCTTCTAAAAACAGCAACAGCAACCATTTCAACAAGGGAAGAGAAGAAAAGGGTAGGACTAAGGGGCTCCCTAAAACTCCAACAGTGGTGATGAGTTTGGTTTCAGATGGGTTAAAGAGGAAGCCACAGAAGGCCTTCTGAGTGAAAATGCCCAGTAGGCAGCTGGAGATGTGGAGCTGGTGTCTCAGGATAATAAGTAACCATACAGCATGTGGCTATGATGCTGGGTGCCATGTGAATTTATTTTATTTTAATACAGCTTATTAGCTTCAATAAGTTATTTTCCCACAAGAGGACAAGCCAAACAGCCACAGGTCATGCGTCTACTTGGGCATAACCAATAGCAGGCAAATTAGCCAACATTACAATGTCATAAAAAAAAAAAGAGTTGTTGTTGCAATCCAAACTTCATTTAGCCCAAAGCAATGAATGAAAGACTTTAGAATGGAATAAAAGGCAACTGGTGAAGAAAGCAGAGAGAGAACCACAATTATCCTAAGTCTGTCTTGTTTATTAAACTCAGCATTTTTAAAATGAGAGGAATAAATATGAAGTGGCCATTGGCCTTTCCATGCCATGCCTTGTCACATGCTAGGGAAACAAATGCTGCCCAGTCCATACTAGTATGGCCCTTACCTTCAACAGTACTATGCTTGAGAATCACTCGGTGTGGGATCTTTCATTGGAGTTAATGATGCAATAGTAATAATAACAATAATAGTAACTGATAACTCATTAAAAATTTCTGCAAAACAAAAATTTATGAGGAACTATGATGAGAACAGAAGTAGAATCTAATCCCAGAAGGTGTAGTGTTTATCAAGAAGCCAAAATAATAATTCTGGAATAATATGGACAGTTTTGGGTTCATCTTAGCTTACAAGCACCTAGAAGAATTACATGAGAATTTTTAGAGTCTGGGACTAGGGAGATGTCTTTTGAAAGTTTTAATATTGATATTAAGATACTGTTAAAGAGAACAGGGCAGAAGAACATTTTAAAAGAATGAAAGAACTGGCAGGGTCATGTTATCAATGGCTGTGTTCAGTTGGGTCCCCCCAAAATAGTTTTCCAAAATATTTTAAAATTATTACTTCTTGATATTATTGTTTAAATCATGTCAAGTCCTATGCATGCTCCTCCTTGAATTCATTTTGAAAAGTTTCATGTGAGTTTTTACCATGGAAATATAGATCTACACTGCTCTATCTGAGTCCCCATAAAGATGCCCTGGGTACATCAGGGAAGTCTGGACCTTTGTGGACAGGGCTGCATACAATATGTGTGAACTTGGCATGCTGCACCTCCCAGCCCAACCTAGGGGAAGCACCTCCATTATGGCTGTGAAGCATCTCACTGCCAACCTTCAGTGACAGCAGAATGAGGGGACCTGCACATATCCTTTGCACAAAATTGCTTATAGCCCAAAATCAACATCTTTGTTGCAAAAAGTTGGTAAAATTCTATCCTGCAGGAAGTTTGATCATTCAGTGATTTTACCATTTTAGGTATACCCAACCATTTTTGACATAATGGTGACAAGGAACTCTATAAGGAAATAAGTCACAAGATCATTTAAAAATATTAATCATTTCACTAGCAACATGTGTTTTGCATGAGAAAGTGATATGAAAGCAGTAAGATGTTGGTGATGGTTGTTATGGTCCTGAGGCCAAGAAGCCCATGATCTGCCCTTTTCTCCCTTCAAGCCATGGCATGTCCTGTTGCTTCTGACCTATAGACTCTTCACCACCTGGCCAACCTCTATTCATTCTTACAGCCTCAACTCAAATTCCCAGTTAGTATTAACAGGTAAATTACTTCTTCTTTGTTGTTCCAAGTGCCTTATTTATAAATCAGTTGGGTTGAACTATTAATACTTGCTGTTTATAGAATTTATTACTATCAAAGGTAGCACAAGTATAAAAAATACTAGAGTTGATTTACATAAAATCATGGATGAAAGATCCATTGTGAACCAATAAAAACAGTAGCAACTTTTAGGTTCATCTCCAACCTCAAAGCTTATATTAGGGAATTTTCCACACCAAATATCTCTATAAAAGATAGAATTGAAGATGAATTATGGATCTTATTACATGTTGTTCTATAGAATGGTTCTTATGGTATTCATCCTCGATTCATTTGATTAATAAACATTTACTAAGAAGCTCTATGACAGGCATTGTTTTCAATCCTGAGGATGCATGGTGATTAAGACAGAATTGTCCTTAGGCCAGCGCCGTGGCTTAACAGGCTAATCCTCTGCCTTGCGGCACCGGCATACCGGGTTCTAGTCCCGGCTGGGGTGCCGGATTCTATCCTGGTTACCCCTCTTCCAGGCCAGCTCTCTGCTATGGCCCGGGAAGGCAGTGGAGGATGGCTCAAGTCCTTGGGCCCTGCACCCGCATGGGAGACCAGGAGAAGCACCTGGCTCCTGGCTTCGGATCAACGAGATGCGCCAGCTGCAGCGGCCATTGGAGGGTGAACCAGCGGCAAAAAGGAAGACCTTTCTCTCTGTCTCTCTCTCTCACTATCCACTCTGCCTGTCAAAAAAAAAAAAAAAAAAAAAAAGGAGAGAGAATTGTCCTTATTCTCACAAAGGTTTTTTTTTTTTAAAAGATTTATTTTATTTATTTGAAAGTCAGAGTTACAGAGATAGGTAGAGACAGAGAGAGGTCTTCCATCTGCTTGTTCACTCCCCAGATGCTGCAACAGACGGAGCTGCGCCAATCTGAAGCCAGGAGCCAGGAGCTTCTTCCAGGTCTCCCATGTGGGTGCAGGAGCCCAAGAACTTGGGCCATCCTCTACTGCTATCCCAGTTCATAGCAGGGAGCTGAATTGGAAGAGGAGCAGCTGGGACTAGAACCAGTACCCGTATGGGATGCCGGTGCTTCAGGCCAAGGCTTTAACCCGCTGTGCTACAGCACCACCCCCCTCACAAAGTTTATATCCTGGTATTAGGTAGAAAAAATGATGGTGAATGGAAAGATGAGACATTAACAATCAAATTTTTAGACTTCATGGTCGGTCGAGGTACCCAGTGAATCCCAATATCCCAAAATATTTCCCTCTTCCTCTAAAAACAAAACAAAAACAGACATCTGTTTTATTCCAGTAAGTTTCATAATTTCAACAATTACTCAAAAGACCAAAAATAATTCACAACCCAGATAAAGCAAATCTTTACAAAGCTCCTTGTGGTTTTTAAAAATTGCTGTTTAAAAATGTACACTACAAAGGAGTTTTTGACCAGACAGCTGTTTCAAAGAACAGTGATTTCATGTTTTAAAACTAACTTTAAAATTGAGATGTCTTTGCCTTCCAGGAAAACTAAGCAGCTGTGAGGTTATTTCACTTCTCTTTCTTTCACATTTTACTGGATTTAATTTTAAGGGAAAAATATATAAAAGAGAAAATTGTATGCAGCAGAACAAAACCTATTGCAAAACAAGCAATTGCACATTTTTAACCACAAGGAAAACACAAAGGCAACTTCTTGTAAAAACTTAACTGACAAAGGAGACAGCACTTTCCTAGTGAAATTTACCTCTTCCCTGCTAAAGCTAGACAATGGCCATTCTGAATCTTAATAAAATCAATGTTGACTTGATTTCTACAGGAATGAACATGCTTGAAGAATGACTGCAAAGGCTTCTGGAAGTAGAAATGGAGAGTCAATCATAACTTAAGAATATAGAGTAACTACAGTCTTACATACCAACCATGGTGCCCAGTTCGAGGATTGAAATCAAGATATGGGCTATGTGCATAAGGAATCTAAAGACACACTCCAAGATGACTAACGAGTACACAGGTGAAATTTAAGGGCTAGGGGAAGATATCTAAGATGAAAGTTTCAGAGACAGCAATGGGTGCAGAAATGTGAAGCCCCTTGCTTTTCAGCCATTACCATTGAGAGGGAAAAATGAGAGGGAAAAACAACATGGTATAGGGATGTAAAGATACTCAAGTCTCCCTCAGTGGCTAGTAAAGATCTAAGGTTGCTGTAACCTGGGAAGGAAAATACTCTGGAGTAAAACAGGTACATGTTGATGGCATGCTGCTTGCTAGAGTCATGTGAGTATAAAAAGATGTCTGATCCAATAAAGACAGGAGACTGACAAAGTCTCTGATTGTCCAAGGTCCTGAGATTTAGAAATGTATATTTGTTCTCTTTTTTTGAAAGACACATGAATGCTTCCACTGAAAGTACAGTTATCAGACAAGAATGATGAACTCCACTGACAAAAAAGGAATATAAAACCATCTCTAAGTAGAGTTAAGCCTGGCATTACAGTGGCTTAACAAAAATTGCTTCCTGACTAGGATAAAATAAAAAAGAAACACTCAGCAAAGTAAAGAATCAACTGACAGAATGGGATAAAATATTTACAAACTATGAAACTGATAAAGGATTAATATCAAGAGTCTACAAAGAGCTCAAGAAACTCAGCAACAATAAACAGTCCAGTTAAGAAATGGGCAAAGGACTTGATGAGGCATTTTTCAAAAGAGGAAATCCAAATGGCCAACAGATACATGAAAAAAATACTTAGGATCACTAGTTATTAGGGAAATGCAAATCAAAACCACAATGAGAGGCCAGCGCTGTGGCATAGTGGGTAAAGCCACCGCTTGCAGTGCAGGCATCCCTTATGGGCTCTGGTTTGAGTCCCGTCTGCTCCACTTCCCATCCAGCCCTCTACTATGGCCTGGGAAAGTGGCAGAAGATGGCCCAAGTCCTTGGGCCCCTGCACTCATGTGGGAGACCCAGAAGAAGTTCCTGGCTCCTGGCTTCAGATTGGCGCAGCTCTGACCATTTCGGCCAGCTGGGGAGTGAACCTGCAGATGCAAGACCTCTCTCTCTCTGCCTCTCCTTCTTTCTGTGTGTTACTCTGACTTTCACTCCCTAAATGGCTAAAATGGTTGGTGCTGGAGCTGGAGCAAGCCAAACCAGGGGAGTCTGGAACTCAGTCCAGGTCTCCCACGTGGGTGGCAGGGGCCCAAGCATTTGGATCATCATCTGGTGCTTTTCCAGGCATGTTAGCAGGGAGCTAGATGGGAGGTGGAGCAGCCATGACTCAATCTGGATTTCATATAGGGTGCCAGTGTTGCAGTGGCTTAACCTCTTCCACCACAGTGCTGGCCCCTCAGAATGATTTTCAAATAGATGAAGTACATGAATAGTTATATTCCATCTGGAATATCCTATCCCCTATCAGCCAGTTGAGTTTCTGGCAATTTAATTATTTAACATCTTGAGAGCTTTAGGCTTCTACAAGAATCAGCATGTTGCAGAGAAAAAAACACAGACTTTGGAATCAGAGAAATTCCAACCCCAGTACTTATTCGTTTTATTAGTTGGCCTGTGACTTTGGATTAAGTTACTCAAGTTCTCAGGAAGGAGGTGGACAGAAAGATCAGTGAGAATGAATAATGGACAAGATAAAACACAACCTTCAACTCTTTTACAGCTCTGCAAAACAATGGGATGAACAGTCTTAGGAAAAAGACTGTTGATATATTGTAGAGATAGTCTTACATACAGGTGGAATATGATACTGCTTAGTCCCTTTCAATTCTGATACTGTATACAATTATATATAATTCTAAAATTTCAGAGCAAAGAAATGTGATGGCCAAAAGCACTTGTTAGATATTTTTAAAGTATCCCTGTGAAAGAAGCAAGCATAATATTGCCAAAAAAAGAAGCTAACAATTGAAAACATGTCTAAATTATGGCTTTGTATCTGCCGACCAACTCCAGTCTTATAAAAAATTCTCATATTGAGTTTGTTGTTATTCTTTGAAAACTAATAATAATTAATATATATTAAGTACAATAGCTATTTACAAAGTAAATACAAAGCAGCAGAAGATGGCCCAAGACCTTGGGCCCCTGTGTCCATGTAGGAGACCTGGAACAAGCTCCTGGCTTAAGATAGGCACAGCTCCGGCCGTTGTGGCCAACTGGGGAGTGAACCATTGAATGGAAGACCTCGCTTGCTCTCTTGCTCTCTCTTGCTCTCTCTGCCTCTCCTCTCTCTATGTAACTCTTTCAAATAAATAAATAAATCTTTTAAAAAAGTAATTTGTAGTGCTAAACAACATCTCAATACTTTGGGCTCTAAAATACTCTGTAAGGGCAGGGAATGTACCACCATGCTTTCAGCTCAAGCATGTAGACATTGAACAACGTGTGATGTCAGCTCACAGGTGATCCAATCTCCATTAGGGTATGACATCTCTGGTGATTCTCTTACAATTGCCATTGTGATGATTAATTTGTTGACAGTAGAGAAAAAAACTCATTTCAAATGGTACATCATCTAGAACCCTGCCATCTTTTCATCTCTTGGAGCATTTATATTTCAATTCTTCCTGGACTCTTCCTGGGCTCCTCTCTGCATTTCTCATCATACCTCCTTTCTACCCACAATGTATTTCACTAGAAATATATTTATTTTCATACAACTCAGCTCTTTTCTAAATGTCTGGAAGAGTTCTTTGTTCCCTGGCTTTAAAATTTTGTCAGACCAGCTTCCAAAGTTCTCACAATTTAATTCTGCTATCTCACTCTCCTCATTGTTACACACAAAATAGTACCAGATTCAGCTTTCATAACTTCCAGTTAAAAATAGTCTCTTAGCTTGGTGTTCCTTGAATATAATTGTCTATCTTTGACTATGATTTCCTTTTGTACAGTCTCTTGATTTTGAATGTGATTTCAATTTAGTCTTTTCACCTCATTCACATTGATATATCAGGATAACTTAACAATGATTGGTTTAAACTACTTCTCTCATCTCTTGCACACGCTCTCTCTCTCTTTCTCTCTCTCTCTCTTTCTGTGTGTGTGTGTATTTATATATAAAAACACAGATATTGCTTTTCATAGTTTTGAGTTTCAGTGTCTTTCAAGATTTTCATGATTTTTTTCTTATTCTCTCCTATTATTAACCTAGAATCTCTTTGGATGGCTTCTGAAACATTTGACAAAATAAAATGACACATATCAAAGCAAAATGTAAAATATAAAGTGCTGTGTATCTTAGTGCCATTTTAATATCCTCACAAAGAATGCAATTCTTGTTTCATAAATACTGGCTGAAGTTAAAAATGAAAGGAAAAAAAATCTAACAAGGAGCAAGCTCTAGGATATTCATAAGCAATATCAAAATTTACTTATTCATTCTCTCACTCATTCTTCCTGAATAACTTCCATTTGCTAGTCAGTGTTCCAGGCACTGAAGACTGAACACTGAACAAATAAGAAGTTCTTGCCTTTACTGAAGTTTTATACTCAAATTGGGAAGACAAAAAAATAAACAAAAAATGAATTCAATATTAATGATTAATTAATAAGTGTTATTAAAAAATAGAGCAGGATCAAGGGACAGAATGATAGAAGTGCCTGTTTGGACATGGTGGTCAGAAAATGAGGTAGTGACTTTTGAAAAGAGATATGAATTGAAAGTGGAAAGTGCAATTCATGAGAATTTCTGGGGAAGAACAGTCTGGGTAAATGCAAAGGTCTTTAGACAGGAACAAGTTCAGCATCTTCAAGAGACAGTAAGGAGTCCTGGAGCATGATAAACAACAGGAACAGTCAAAAATGAATTCAGAGTGGGGCTAGAGTTGTGGCACAGTGGGTAAAGCCATTGCCTGCAAAGCTAGCATCCCATATGGGTGTCAGTTCAAGTCCACGCTGCTTCACTCCTGATCCAGGTCCCTGTTAATGTGCCTGGGAAAGCTATGGAAGATGACCCAAGTGCCTGGAAACCTGACAGCCACAGGGAAGGCTTGGGACCATTTGGGGAGTGAACCAGTAGATGTAAGATTTCTCTTCCACTATCTCCTCCTTTTTTAATGCTGTCTTTCAAGTAAATAAAATAAAGCCTTAAAAAATAAATTCAGAGGGCCGGCGCTGTGGCTCAATAGGCTAATCCTCCGCCTGCAGCGCCGGCACACCGGGTTCTAGTCCCAGTCGGGGCGCCGGATTCTGTCCCGGTTGCTCCTCTTCCAAGCCAGCTCTCTGCTATGGCCCAGGAAAGCAGTGAACGTTTGTGAAAAACGTTTATTCTGAGAATCTAAAACCCGAATGGAGAACAAGCCCACGCCCAGCTGCGGCTATGTCACTGTTACATTCAGGATCTAGGAAGGCGACAAAGCCCCTCAGGGACGGTTCTGCTCCAGTCTGCCAGGTGTGTGACAACGTAGCCCTGTTCTGCTGAGGTATAAGCTGCAAACTTTGGTAAAGTTAAAAAATCAACAAACCACTCAAAAAATATATAAAAACAAAATGAAAACAACCGACCGAACCGTAAGTTATGTTTCTGGGTACATGTACAGTGACTACAGAGGAATTTCATTTAAAAAAGTGTTCATAAAAAAACCACAAAAAAAGCCTCAATTCTCAACTGCAGAGTTAAAAGCCGACAAACTTGAAACGGTCGCTAAAAGCCACTGGCCCGGGCCCGGCGAGTCCGGCTGGCATGTGACAATTCAGTGCTAAGAATAAGGAGCCCCGTCTTTAAAAGGGAGCGAGGAAAGCACTTGGCATGGCCTGTGGCACAGCCTGGCGGGGCACGGCGGCCCCCGCCCAGAAGCAGTCCTTGGGCCCTGCACCCGCATGGGAGAACAGGAGAAGCACCTGGACCCTGGCTTTGGATCAGTGCGGTGCGCCAGCTGCAGTGTGCCGGTGGCGGCGGTCATTGGAGGGTGAACCAATGGTAAAGGAAGAGCTTTCTCTCTGTCTCTCTCTCTCACTGTCCACTCTGCCTGTCAAAATAAATAAATAAATAAATAAATAAATTCAGAGAAGTAGCCAAGATCCAAGTAACAAACCATAGCAGTCATTTGATATATTTTCCTTAGCTTGATGGAAAGACACTGAAGGAATTTAAGCAGAGTTATATGCTAGGCCCTTCAGAAATATCTCTCTAGCTACTGTATGAAAACCTCAGTAACCGTAGTGTGGCATGAGCAGAAAGAGAAGAGCATGGAGGAAGTTTTGCAGGAGTCCAGGCAAAAGGGGATGAAGCTAGGGAGACAGAAGTGGTCAGAAAGAAGACTCAATTCTACTCACACATCCAAGGCAACAGCATCAGATATTTCTGAGAAACCGATTGTGGAATGTGAGAGTAAAAGAGAACTCAAGGGTGATGCCTAAATTTCTGGCATGAGCAAATAGGAGATTGCAGGAGGAATGTGTTTGGGTGGAGAAATCAAGAGTTCAGTTTTAAGCTTGAGTTGGTCGGGATACGGGCTGGACACAGATTTATTTAAAACTCAAGAAAAGATCAGAGTTGGATGTGTATGTTTAGGATCATCAACATTTAAGAGAGGTCTCAAAAAGTTCATGGAAAAATCCATATTATTGAAAGAAAAGCTGCATGGATTTCAAATTTTTTCATCAAGACAAATTTATCTTTTAATTCCATTTTTCATGAACTTTTGAATTTTTCTTGCAGATGGCATTATGTTCATATATTTTCATGATGATATTGGGTACTGAGGTGTTCAGGAGCTCAGCGAAAACCAAGACTAGTGACATTTACAAAAGCAGTGTAAATGGACCAAGCACATGCTAATTAATTTGTGCTGGTCTGGGGTTTATTCAAGTGTAAATGCTCAGACACTATCATTCAGAGACATAAACGATATGAACTAAATATAGTAGACTACTATTACATGCAGAAACATAAGTAATTCTGCATTGGGTATAGAAGTCTACAATTCAACTCTACTTGATTAAATATTTTTAAGTTGTATATGTTAAAGGAATAAGCTTTTGCTATAAACATCTGTGTGTTGCAAGGAATTTAAAGATGCCCAAACTATTTTTCAGCCCACAATAAAATGATGATTTTTCTCAAACTTTCTCAGAAATGAAGTGCACCTTCCAAAGAAGTCCTTTTCTCAATATGCACACTCATACATTTCCTAGACTGAAAGGAGAAAAATGACATACAGTCTGGCAACGTTATGTTTGTAAAACCAGAGTGCTAGTGAAAACAAGCAAAGCAAGTTTCAGCAACAGAAAACTGGTCTCCCTCCCCTGGGTCAAGCACAGGAAACTGATCTCATATCCCAGGAAAAGGCACAGTGAGACTACAAACTACCAGGGAAGGAACATGTTAACCTCCAAATTAAGTCAGCCAGCCTGGTCTACTGGGGCTCTCCTCCAGTCAGTGCGTGCTGGGATTATTAGGGAAATGCCTCTGCAGAGCTTGGGGTAGTGAAGTCAGTGGTGCATTGGGACACAGGCTGCTTGTATACTTATTCAACAAATCACATGCTAATGTTCCTGCTATTTTAACGAAAAGCAGGGTACAGCAGGCGTGTATATGAGAAAAGGAGCCAGTGAATCACACACACTTGCCTTCTCTCCCATGGCATGTCAAGGATGAGTTGTGATGCTTCCCTGGAGGCGATTGTATTCATTCCCTATTGTGAAACACTTGTGGGGGCAATAAATCATGAATTGTGAATAAATATTTAGCATTAGCAAATTAAAAAATACTGGGAATATTGAGAAAAGAAGAAAGCTATTTACACATCTTATTAGAATGTAAACATTTCCATACATGCATTGTAATTTAATTCTCTAGTACCTTGAACAGACTACAAAAAGGAACAACTCTGGGTCAAATCTAGGATTCACCTTAACTGTATTCCATGTGTGTGAGAGAAAACAAGAAATATATCAGAAAAGGCAAAGAGGCTTTCTTATGATCAGTCTCTGAGATCAGTTTCCTTCTGGAACTATCTAATTTTTATGCAGCCATAATTTTATATAAATTGGTTGGGAGATATCTATATCACCTCTTTGGGTCAATGCAATCTCTAAGTCTAGAACTTGCAAAACTTCAGTGTCACCTATAATTTTATCCAAGGATTTTTATTCTGATAGTTTAAAATTTATTTCATGAGGGAAAATCATAGTTACATAACTTAATGACATGAACATTCAGAAAACATCTCTCAAAATAAAAACATCCAAATTCTTTTGCTGGCATCACAAAGGGTGATTCTCCTACCTCATTACTTATTTTAATTTTCATTGATAGGATCCTTTCAGGACATAATACAACTTTTTTTTAATGACTAAGAAGTTTTTAATATATTTTAAAAATTCAATGATATAAGCCATGATTTTTTACAAAAGTAGATGTTTTCTATCCTTCACAATGTCTCCCTAACTACATGGACATATGGCATAGATACTTTCAAGGACTAGTTTATAAAGATTCATAAGTTCTCTTCTCTCATTTCACTTGGCCAGGATCCAAGCATCTATAGAGTTTGGATAATTTTCCTCCAAATGTACATGTTATTGCATAATTTCCCACACTGTAATTAGCCTGCTATTTTCCTGTTCACTACTTAAAGCCCTATCAAATATGCTACAGATTGTCTTTTCACTATCCAAAGGAGTCTCATCTACAAAGTTTGAGTTTTTGAAATGTATTTCTGATCATATATACCAATGTTATGTTCTTTTGAGCATTGGGAATATATGAAATTTGGTTCCTGGGAAATCTTCTTTGTTATACCATTGACAGAACTATCCATCTCTTCCCAATATAATACAAGACTTATGAGTGCATAGAAAAAGGGGCATTTTGTATCCATGAGTCCACACAGCAGAGCCTAACACTTGACAGTCACTTGATAAAGTACTTAGAAGTTGGATAATTTCTACCCTCAACCTATTTTTTTAAAGACAGTTTTTTAGCCAGATTTTTTTTTTTAAAAAAAGACTATATAATGAATTCTCTTTTGGAATTTCACAGTGATTCAGGATTTACCAGTAAATTTTAAAGTAAAATTTTACCAATGGCTATCTAAAAGCTTGAATATGTAGCCATCCATTGATTGGTCTTTATTACTAAACATATTTAACCTCCCAAACAACTTATAGAGTAATGAGGCATGCTTTCCTCTCAAAGAAACTGTCTTGTCTTTTGCATAATTTTAATTCTCATATCTTGTGTTGTAATTAACATCAACTTATATAATACAAAAATGGATTCTCCATTTCTGGCTCTGGAAATACTCTGTTCAAATCATAAGAACAATCCCAGAAGCAAGTAAAAGGTATTGACAATAAAGAATATATGATATTTTTAAAAGATTTATTTATTTTTTTGAAAGGCAGAGTCACAGAGATGCAGAAACACACACACACACACAGAGAGAGAGAGAGAGAGAGAGAGAGAGAGAGGCGGTTCTAGTCCTGGCTGCTCTCTTCCAATCCAACTCTCTGCTATGGCATGGGAAAGCAGTAGAAGATGGCCCAAGTCCTTGGGCCCCTTTACTCGCATGGTAGACCTGGACGAAGCTCCTGGCTTCAGATTGGCACAGCTCCGGCTGTTGCGGCTATCTGGGGAGTGAACCAGGGGATGGAAGACCTCTCTCTCTGTCTCTACCTCTCTCTGTAACTCTGCCTGTCAAAAAAATAAAATAAATCTTTAAAAACAGAGAGAGAGAGAGAGAGAGAGAGAGAGAGAGGTCTTCCATCCATTGGTTCACTCTCCAGATGGCTGCAATGGCTAAAGCTGCACCAATCCAAAGCCAGGAGCCAGGAGCTTCTTCCAGGTCTCCTATGTAGGTGCAGTAGCCCAAGCACTTGGGCCATCTTCCACTGCTTTCCCAGGTCATAGGAGAGAGTTGGATTGGAAGTAGAGCAGCCAGGACTTGAACCGGCACCTATATGGGATGCTGGCACTGCAGGCAGCAGCTTTACCCACTATGCCACAGCGCCAGCCCAAGAATAGTATCATATTGAAGACTATCCCATTCATTCATCATGAACTCTTGCCCATCAGCTGGAGAATGGATATACACGCTCATACACACACACACATTTTTTTTTAATCATGTACACTTTCCACAAATTTTTGAAGACCTCTCCAATGTAAGATTTCATCATTTTTAAACCAAGTAAACCTATCTTTCAATTTCATTTTCCATGAATGTATGTATATACGCACATATACACACACACCAGATATACACATATACACACATTATAAGATTTTTTCTGTATTCATTAAGAGATAATTTCTGTGTCACAACATTTAAAATAATTATAATATGATTTACATATAAATCTTTCAAAACAATTTAAAACTGAATGCTTAAATACATTTTGATTTTTATCTTGCTTAGGGAATATCAGCAAAATAAGTTTTCACAAAACAGATTTTACAGTCCATGGGATGCAGCAAGTAGGTATGTATCACAAAAGCCAAATTCCTCCAAAAGGCAGACCATCCTGTAGGACATCATCCACAGGTTCGACAGACCACTAATCCCTTTATGCACAGAGAGTCCTGGTTTATTGACAGGTGTTGCCTCCATTTACTCTTCGGAGCAAAGAAAAATCATAATTGCTGTACCAATACATTGTTATCCAGCTTTTGCTCAAAGGACTTTAGCAATGCAGGAGGCTCGCTAATTCACAAATTGTCCATGCTATTTTTTAAAGAGCTATAAAAAACAAAAATCCATAGCAACATATAAAAATTAAGATATAAAGAAACTCTTACTGATAATGAGCTAACACCTTTTTCTGAGTCACTTTTCCATTATTACTAATCCAGTCCTCTGGCAAGACAATACAAAATGTGAGTCTTCTGACTCCAAAGAACAATTTTCATGTTTTCCTTAATTTTTGCCAGATTAAACATCAAATGGTTCAATAAGAACATACCCAAAGGAAATTAAATGAGCACATGAGTTATCTGTATCAACATGTTTATAGCGGTCAATTCACAATAGCTAAGATATGGACTCAACCTAGATGCCCATCAACTAATAACTGGATAAAGAAAATGTCGTATATATACATGATGAAATACTACTTAGCCATAAAAAAGAATGAAATCTTGTCATTTGTAGCAAAATGGATGCCAACTGGAGACCACTAAGCTTAGTGAAACAAGCCAGATTCAAATAGACAAACATCATGTGTTTTCTCTGATTTGTGGTAGCTAATACATAGAGTAGAAAAAACAGCATACTGAATGACATCTTATGGTTTGATCATTGTTTACAGCTTTATCTATATCCTGTGGAACAGTGGTTTTTCTACTTTTTACTTGTTGAACACTATATTTAGTGGAACATGAAGCCTGTGATTATAAAATAAATTGAAAGTATATTATTGCAAAAATTAAAGCAAAAACAAGAAAGGAAGGAAGGAGGAGGGAGGGAAGTATAGTTTATGCTCTTATAATTTTATCTATAAGGCCGGCGCCGTGGCTCATTAGGCTAATCCTCGCCTGCAGCACTGGCACCCTGGGTTCTAGTCCCGGTCGGGCGCCAGATTCTGTCCTGGTTGCTCCTCTTCCAGTCCAGCTCTCTGCTGTGGCCCGGGAAGGCAGTGGAGGATGGCCCAAGTGCTTGAGCCCTGCACCTGCATGGAGACCAGGAGGAAGCACCTGGCTCCTAGCTTCAGATAGGCGCAGCACGCCGGCCTTAGTAGCCATTTGGGAGGTGAACCAACAGAAGGAAGACCTCTCTCTCTGTCTCTCTCTCTCACTGTCTAACGCTGCCTGTCAAAAAAAAAAAGAATTTTATCTATAAAATACATGAAATCCATTCTCTTTACCTTAATAAAAAGAGAAAATACTGTATAGGAAGAAGTTTTTACTGCAGTGAAAATTATAGTACTAGATGATTTCAAGGAGCTATATTGCAGATATTCTCCGAGTAGTTGCAACAGCACCCCACACTCTGCTTTCTCAGGACAGCTTGTGTGTACTACCTGGATTCCCGTGGGGTGGAAATCAGTATTTGTTTTCAAAGCATTTAAGACCAATAAAGGGGTCTGGTGCTGTGGCACAGTAGGTTAATCCTCCGCCTCCAGCACCGGCATCCCACATGGGTGCTGGTTCTAGTCCTGGCTGCTCCTCTTCCAATCCAGTTCTCTGCTATGGCCTGGGAAAGCAGTAGAAGATGGCCCAAGTCCTGGGCCCCTGCACCCGCATGGGAGGCCTGGAGGAAACTCCTGCCTCTTGGCTTTGGATCAGAGCAGCTCCGCCCATTGCAGCCATCTGGGGAGTGAACCAAAGGAAGGAAGACCTTTCTCTCTGTCTCTTCCTCTTACTGTCTGTAACTCTACCTCTCAAATAAATAAATAAAATCTTTAAAAAAAGACCAATAAAGCCATGCATGAGGGAAAATAATGTCTCTTTGCAGGAGAGAAGTAACAGAATTCAGCAGATCAAGGTTTTCATTTTTTTTAAGCAATAGGAAAGTTGAACTATCAGTAATTGTATCTTGCTTAAGTTATTTTCTCACTAATGATTCAGATGTAAAAAGAAGCCACCAGAAAGGGGTAGACATGCAGCATGGCAGGAAAAGTCAAATATTTTCCAGATAGCAGAAGAATATTAGAGTAGGCTGAAAATAATTAATGATAAAGTAATTTAATGACAAATTGAGTCTGCATGTTCTTATTGTATATAAATAATCATGCAGATGATGGTCTCTTTATTAAAATGAGATGTAGTTAACTGCAATTTGATCTATCCAAGAATGTAATATTATTTTGTATTTTATAGAAAAAGCCAAAGAAAGTATTTGGACCATGTGTACTAATCTGTGAGATATAAATGATGCATACTTTGAATGTTTCTACTTGTTGAGTGCACACTACAAGAATTAGCTCCATTAGGTACACTAATGGCAGGTCATCATTGTCTAGGAATAATTACCCTCAACTGGGAAGCGTGCCTGGCAAATCCAACACATTTGTGATGGCCAATATCAGGGTAGTACTTCAGGCCCCAGAGCTGCCTGTTCGCCATTCTACAATAACAGAAGTACAGAAACTGAGAATAAGCAGTTGGAAGCTTTTATAGAAGTTTGACATGACCAAGGCATCTAAGCCTTGATCACTAGACTGGTTTGTTGAATTGGGTTCAGGTCAGTGTGGGTGTTGTTGAATTCACAAGGTGGGTCACATGCAGTGCAAGCTACAGACTGCTCAGTCATACAGGGGGACCATGTATTGATCTACAAGTGACCGAAAAATTTTTAGAAGTCCTTCACCAAAATTTAAAGAGAAAATCTTTGGGAAAACTCTATTGTAAATTTCTGACTATTTTGATCCAAGATTAAGGATATTAACCAAATATATATATATATATATATATGATATACATATATATCATATATATATCATATACATATATATATATATCATAAACCCATCATATAGTAGCCAATATTTCTTGCCTTTCATTACTTCTCACACTAATCATAGTGGCTGGGAAGAAAGATTATATATGGTGACTTTGCTCCAGACTACCAAAATGGCTCTCTCATTTGAGACTAATGCCCAGTTCCTGTCCCTTTTGGGCAGAATTAGAAAGCCAGGAATATGTCCATATTCTTGACAATCGGGTTACCCTCTTTAGTCACATCTTCATTTCCATCTATACTTCTTGGAAATCAATACATTTCTAATGTTGTCACCTCCTTTTCAACCATGAACTGTTTGATGAGTTCTCTCACTCATGTTCATCCATATCATCACCCATCAAAGAGCAATGGTGGGTAAGGAAAGTAAACAAATGCTCTGGTAATTCCATTTTTCTTTTGGTTCTTATTTGGGGGATGAGTGGGAGTGGACTGATTGACATGACTTTTGATTTCTAAGATAAACCTATCAACTTAACTTAAAATGAGATTGAACCTTCGCCATTTGTTTGAAGATACTGTGTGGGTGACACATAAAAGTCCAGTTTGGTCATCAATGGATTCTTGATACTTCCAAACCAAAAGGAACAACCAACAGAATAACTTATGCAATAAGTACCCTCATCATGCATGAAAATACATTCACATGATACCATTAATTCATTTTATCATGCATTGCCTATTACTTCACAACAGTGTAAATTAATAGTTTTAAAAGTTTTGTGTGATCCAACTCTTGGCAGAGCTGCCAGGGCTCTTCACAAGCTGACTTCTGCTGAAGCCCAGGCTTACCACATTGAAAGCCACTGCAGTAGACTAGCCTGCTGGGTCTCCTTGAGGGCAGATCACTGTACAGATCAGCCATTAATAGGCCTGCCACCCATTGCTTCTGATGCCTAGCTTTCTTTTCCTCCTGGTTTTTGTTAAAGCAGACCAGAGGATGCAAGTCAAGGGAGTGCCCAAGTCCCATCTCTAATCTTCGGTGGCCTGAACTACAAGTCTGTAGTCACAGGCATGTTCTGTAGTAGTTTTTCTAAGGTAGACAACGCCCATGAGGAAAATTATATTCTCACTTAAAAACTTTCTTTCCCTTTGGTCTGAAAGGGAGGTTTTTTCTACTTACTGTTTACTTTGCTGATGGTGAAGTAAATCTAGCTATGAGTTGGATCACTGGAAATGGACCTGCCCTGGAGTCAAAGGATGCCCAGGTCAGAGACACAGATCTTACTGGCTCTAAGCTGAAAAGCCCTTCGCTCAGCCCAGCTTCCAAAGTGACCACTGCAGCTGAAGGGCGGCCAGGTAGGGTCAGCAACATTGAGGGCAGAACTGTAAATTTCTTGTTAGAGATGCCCCCTGCCTTTACCTAGCCAGCTGTCCTCCCAGGCCAGCCAAGTAATGAAAGTCAACAGAGTGCCTTCCCCCAGGAGGTTCACACCTCCCTTAGGATGTACCCCATGTGAAGAGATAGATAGGTCTGGGACTCTTAACTTACAAGGCCTAAAGCCCACCAGATTATCAAGCCCCTTCTGTCAGGTTCTATTTGCCTCTCAATCAGAAAACTTAATTGTAGCTTAGACAGCACCTTTCTTAGCTCCTCTAATAATGACTCTGTCCTTTGTTCTAGACCCTGTCTAGCGCACTTGGGCCTCATTCCTTCATAATCATAACCTCTACTCTACCACCAATGGCTCTACTCCCAACCTGGTTGTACTGATGGTCCTCTTCCCCACTTAATGCTGTATAATTGTTCAGACCTGGTTAATGCCACTCTTAGGATCATTGGTTACTATCCTCACTCTGTCTTTTATGACCTTGTCTAAATATGATCAGAGTCAGCAAACTTGGAAGGCTTCCATAGCCTTGGCAACTCATGACGAGAGCCTAGGGTGGTTACTGGAGCCATAAACTAGAGTGTCAATTTGTTGGGTCAACAACAGGAGTCACTGTGCACTTGCTCCTGATGTGGGATCTCTGACCTGAATGTGCTGTACAATTTGATTTAATGCTATAACTAGTACTCAAACAGTATGTTTCACTTTGTGTTTCTATGTGGGTGCAAACTATTGAAATCTTTACTTAATATATACTAAATTGATCTTCTGTATATAAAGAGAATTGAAAATGAATCTTGATGTGAATGGAAGGGGAGAGGGAGTGGGAGAGGGGAGGGTTGCGGGTGGGAGGGAAGTTATGGGAGGGGGAAGCCATTGTAATCCATAAGCTGTACATTGGAAATTTATATTCATTAAGTAAAAGTTAAAAAATTAAAAACAAAAGTTTTGTGTGAGAAGTTCTTGGGTACTTAAGAGCGTCAGGAGATTCTCAAGATCAAAACTACTTTCAGAGTAGCAATTTGAATGTATAGAGGAGTTATACAAAAGTTCTATGACATGATGATGTCATCACTTGGGCAATCAATGGAAGGTGAACATGTGTACCCTCATGAATTGTTTAGAATTTTCATAAGTACTACATACATCTTCAGAAATTAACTCATTTTTACTCAGAACTTATACTTAAAGTGTAAATCTTAATTTATACTTTTTATAATCTTTGCAACCTATTTTATTCTAATAAATCATTATACTGAAAGTATGATGTTTCCTTCACAAACATGTGAGGTACAAGAAATAATTATGGTTTTGCCTTGTTTTGCAATACTTTAATTTAAGGAGCTTTTCTAAAATTTAAAATTCCATCTAAAATATACTATTTTAGAATTTAACTTTTTAAAATTTTTATTTAATAAATATAAATTTCCAAGGTACAACTTTTGGATTATAGCAGCTTTTTCCCCCATAACCTCCCTCCCACCCACAACCATCCCATCTCCCACTCCCTCTCCCATCCCATTCACATCAAGATTCATTTTCCATTATCTTTATATACAGAAGATCAATTTAGTATATATTAAGTAAAGATTTCAACAGTTTGAACCCACACAGAAACACAAAGTATAAAGTACTGTTTGAGTACTATTACACTGTTAATTCACGTAGTACAACACATTAAGGACAGAGGTCCTACTTGGGGAGTAAGTGCACAGTGACCCTGTTGTTGATTTAACAATTGGCATTCTTATTTATGACGTCAGTAATCACCTGAGGCTCTTGTCATGAGCTGCCAAGGCTATGGAAGCCTCTTGAGTCTACAAATTCTGGCATTATTTAGACAAGGCAATAATCAAAGTGGAAGTTCTCTCCTCCCTTCAGAGAAAGGTACCTCCTTCTTTGATGGCCCATACTTTCTGCTGGGATCTCACTCACAGAGATCTTTCATTTAGGTCATTTTTTTTTTTTTTGCCACAGTATCTTGGCTTTAGATGCCTAAAATACTCTCATGGGCTTTTTAGTCAGATCCAAATGCCTTAAGGGCTGATTCTGAGGCCAGTGTGCTATTTGGGACATCTGCCATTCTGTGAGTCTGCTGTGTATCCCGCTTCCCATTTTGGATTGTTCTCTCCTTTTTAATTCTATCAGTTAGTATTAGCAGACACTAGTCTTGTTTATGTGATCCCTTTGACTCTTAACCCTATCATTATGGTCAATTATGAACAGAAACTGATCACTTTGACTAGTGAAATGGCATTGGTACATGCCACCTTGATGGGATTGAATTGGAATCTCCTGGCACATTTCTAACTCTGGGGCCAGCTCTGTGGCATAGCTGATTAAGCTACTTCCTGCAATGCCAGCATCCCATATGGGCGCCAATTCAAGTCCTGGCCCAAGTCCTTTGGTCTCTGCACCGACATCAGAGACCTGGAAAAAGCTCCTGGCTCCTGGCTTTGGATCGGTCCAGCTCTGGCCATTGGGTCACTTAGGGAGTGAGCCAGCGGATGGAAGATCGATCTCTCTCTCTCTCTCTCTCTCTCTAACTCTGCCTTTCAAATAAATAAATACATCTTTTAAAAAAAGAATTCAACTTTCTTTAAAAATGCAATTTAACTTTTTAAAAATAAAATAAAATAGATTTGCATGTTTCTTGTATTTAAGGATGGCTCATCATCTTAAAAAAAGGGAGATTTGAAAATTAACTTCTTCCATTCTTAGCTATATATTAAGATCTGAAGATGATGTCTGAGAATGCTCTCACTTCTAGAAGGAAGGAATCTAAAGCAAAGAAATAGAACAGAACTTTAAATACAAAGAAAAATAGGATTAAAGCTATATTTTTTTAAAAAAAGTTTTATTTTGTTTATTTGAAAGTCAGAATTACAGAGAGAGAGAGAGAGAGAGAGAGAGAGAGGCAGAGACAGAGAGAGATCTTCAATTTGCTGGCTCACTTCTCAAATGGCTACAGCAGCCAGGGCTTGCCCAGACCAATGCCAGGAGCCAGGAGCTTCTTCCATGTCTCTCACATGGGTGCAGGGGCACAAGCACTTGGGTCATCTTCTGCTGCTAAGCTATATTTCCCTTGGCTTTATAGATATGTACCATTCACTTATTGTCTTATTGTACTGTATACTTGAATAACATTATAATGCTGGTTAAGTTACAGCATTATTTTGAGACCAATCACAGAAGATTTAAAGAAAACAGAACCAATTATTTTAAATTTGGATAGAAGGCCTTTGAAAGCCAATTTTTTTTTAGAGCTTTTCAAAGTCGAAATGACAAAGTCTTGAAGCATCTTCCAGGATAAGTCATTGTACTGCACTGGGTGGAGGAGTGCACACTATAGCTGAGAGACTTAGAAAACGTTGTACTGTTGACATTACTGAGTATCTACTGAATAAAAACATCAGTTGAAAGAAATGACAAGTAAATTGCCTAATTAAAGATGTAGTTGCTATCAGGAAACATGAATTTAAAAATCTGTTCTGAAGTAGAGAAGGAAGTTAGCTTACAGGTTAGGATGTCCATGTCCCATATTCCAGCTCCAGCTCCTGACTTCAGTTTCTGCAAATGCAGACCTTGGAAGACAGTGGGGACGACCCAAGCACTTGGGTTCCTCCCACTCACATGGGAGCCCTGCATTGCATTCCAGGCTCCTGGCTTTGCTGTAGCCCAATCCCAGCTGCTGCAGGCATTTGGGGGAATGACTCAGTCTCTCTGCCTCTCAAATAAACATTTAGCAAAAAAAAAAAATACTTGAAGAGTTGTACTTTTGCCTTAAAACAAACAAATAATGACTATACTTGTTTTGATTATATTTGGTATCAGTACTAACTAGATCATAGACTTCTAGGATCTTCATTTATATGGATGTTTACCAAAAAATACAAGTGTTACAGACAAAGTCAAAGCATAGGATAATTATTTTGAATTTCAAGATTTATTTCGCAACAGATGTGTTAAAACCTGTACTGATGGTACAAAGCAAGAGTGGGTGCCCTAGCATAAATCAAAGCAATGTTCAGTGACACACACTTACAGTTTAAAAAAAAAAGCCAGAAATATATTGCAGTGCAAATATTAATTCTGTGAAATCTATAGATTAAATTTTATATGGATGAATGTATAAATTAACATGTTCTACATTAACAGAGTAATGTAGCCTATAAATTGAATTGTAATATTCTGTATCACAAAATGGGAATTGCACATAAGCACTTTTCTGCATCTAGAAGTAGTGGTTTTGAGCAAAGCATGTATGCAATTGAACTGTAAGCTGAAGTGACTGATTTTTCCACGGGAATCCTTTTTACTTGAAAGATTAACTGAGACTCAATCCATGATTGAGTCTTGAGTTTTTGCCAAAAACCTGAGTTTTTGGCAAAGTTTATCTCCAAAAAAATAAATAAAAGAAGCCTGTCACTACAAAGAAAACAATGTACACTCTTTGTGGCCAATGATAAAGTCTGGCATTAGAATTTTAGAAAACTTGTCTCTCCCAGTATGGGCTTGACAGCTTTTCCTTTTCAGATAAAACTGATGATGACATTAACGAATGCAATTTTAAAATATTGTATAATGAAAATGTATAAACATTTGGAGTATCTGTACATGTATAAGAGAACAAATATTTTCCAAATGGTAAATGTATGATGTTACAAAATCCCTCATAAATAAAAGATCAGTTTAAAGTGCACAATCTATCAGTGCATTAATGTTAACAGAATATGAAAAGTTAATTGATTTGATTTCTGATTCCATTTGCAACTAACCTTTAAGAAACTATCACTTGTCGAGTTTTGGTGAGGTATCAAGAGGAAAATCCACAATTATCTAAAAAGGTTGTTAAAATACTCTTCTATTTTCCAGCTACATATCTGTGTGAGGACAGATTTTATTCACATATTTCAACCAAACAGATTGAAAGCAGAAGCAGATATGAGAATCCAGCTGTCTTCTATTAAGCCACACTTTAAAGAGACTTGCAAAATTGTAAAAACAATGCCACTTTCTCACTGACTTTTTAAAATACTTCTTTCATAAAGACACATTATTTATATTAACATGAAATGAGTTTATTACCATTATTGTTAAATGAAATTAATAAAGGAATATTTTTAAATTTCTCATTTTTAACGTCTAACAATGGATATAATTGGTAGTGTCTTAATAAATTGGTTTTCTGGGGGGAAAGGCTGTGATTTGTAGCATTTGGCAGTTTTCGTGGTATAAATATTCTTAACATGGCCAGTTTCAAGCCACAATGCAAAGTCATCCAGCTCACAAAACTCCTGACATAATGCACAACAGTCTACAAAACCAGAAGCTTTTTGGGGTCTTCAAAAGTTTTTGAGTGGAAAGGAGTTCTTGGTCAAAAATATTTGAATGCCATTGTATAAACTTATGTAGCCAATTTATTTTTAAATCTATAATGTAATAATCAAAATGAAATATTTTCACTACCTTAGTGCACTGAGAGCAACCAACCTGCAAGTATTTATCTATTTGCTAGATCAAAATAGTTTTTATAATCTTAAAGCAAGTTCAGACAAATGTCTAACAGTATAAGCATATTACTGGTACTTTTGCCTGTAAACTATTTAATAAGGTATGGATTTAGCATACACACTGAGAACAAAGGCAGCCACTTGCTTGAAGGGTCAAAACTACACTCTGCTATTGTATTTCTTGAAACTCCCTCTAAATATGTACAGAACTTTCCTCAGGTTCTAAGAAATAAACACAGGCAGTTTCAAAATTAGAAAAAGAAAAGAAAGGGGAAAAATTTGCTACAGTCAGACTTTGCAAATATTTTCTTTATGAAACCATGCATCTGCTCAGAGTTAGCTGCAGTGTGACTAACATTTTCTACTAAGGCTTGTGCCATGTCAGTTCTCTTTGCTAAGGCTGTGTGTGTTAATTAAAATTAATTACATATGCCAGTAAATAGCTTCCTTCTGAAGGCAGCAAACTGAAGCAGAATAATAATTTATATTCAAGGTACGTAGTTCAAACTTTCACAGTGTTTTCTCTCAGCAGGTATAGTCATTTAAGGACTCTGACTCAAATACAGAAAAATTAAAATATATTGCACATGCAATGTTAAGTCAGAAGAAAATTCCTGGTTTGTATACTGGTATTTTAAGAAGCCAAGCTTATAATTAACATTCTTGAGTGCATGATTTGGGGTAGGACAAGGCTCTTCATATCACATTATATATCCAAATGTTAGTTTGACTTAAAGGCGTTTCCCCCGAACATAAGAACTTCTAGGCAAGGTGTTACTTTTTAATAATATAAGGGTAGTATATGGTAATACTTGTAATAATGGAAAATACTGTGTCAGACAGCCATGGACACATTATTCAATTGTCACTGGATTTAAGCAGCAACAGATTTGAAGAATAACCATCTTTGGACTTTTTCCTGCTTTTTACTATTTGCTGTGTTTTTCTTCGACATGTATATTGTTTTACAATATTCTACTGGTCATCTCTAAAACCCCGATTATTTCAATAGTCAATAAAATATGTCCTTAGTTTTCTTTATTTTTGTTCTTGGGAGGCCTTTAAGACTGCCAAAGAAATGTGGGTGTTTAGAAATTCCCTTCAGGCTATACCCAGTTAGGGAAATTTTCACAACCCTGCTTGTTCATTTCTTAACAGCTCTCCTCCCCAAACTGCTGCCTGAGATACCTGACACACTTTCTCAGTGCTGACTTCAGCCTGGGAGTGCCAAGGCATCACAAAGTCACCCCCATGCTGGCGCACAGGAAGCTACAACACATAAATCACTCCCTTTAATTCTTTCTCTCTCTCACACACACACACACAAACCCAGAACGTAAGCTAATTCTTTCCAACAAAAGCCTAAGACCAGTCAGTTTACATCCTGAATCCAGTTCTTTAAAATGACTAATTTTCAAAAAGGAAAAGTTAAAATTTGTAACAAAAAAAAAACTGGTAATGCAAACTTATTCATATAAACAGCCACATGTTTAAAGATATCAGATCATTTACCCATCTCTTTTAAGGGGGGATTGATGATCTGTCAGACTTTCTCTTCACTCCTGCAGAGTCTCATTTAAGGACTGTATCTTATAACCAATCATATATTTTTCTGTAGCTTGTTTGCAACTAGTGATTGCTCCCTTATCATTAATGAACAGCAGCTGGGGCCATTTTATGGTTCCCAAATGGAGGCACACTTCTGTCCCAAGCCACAGTGTTTGTCTGAAGGGGGGTAGTGGGGGGAGGAGACTGCCCATCAGCCAATAGTCATTCCGGGAAATAGGTGGGGAGAGGGCAATGTGTTCTGAAATCCTAGAAGAAAAGTAAACTTGCTGTGAAGGACATAATTTCTTTTTGTTCCTGAACTTTACACAGCCGTGTTGGGCTCATTCATCAACAGATTCTTTGGATGGAAACCTCCTGAACATTTATGCCTCAAACATTTTGACCAAAATCCCTGCTGGCACTACTAATGGCTTAAGATACAACTTGGGAAGGAATGAACTGATTCTAAATTGCTGATTCCAGTCTATCAGTCCTTTTGTTTGAAATACAGGAAAGCTCCTAAGAAGAACAATGCCTAATTCCCCTAGAAAAATGGCTATGGACTACACACAGGTGTTTTAAGCATGAAGAATTCTTTCAAAGCCTTTTGGTGACATCTGAAAAAGCTGAAAAGCACCAACTTGCTAAATTTCTCCTGCAGAAAAGACACAGTCATCCAAGTAGGACATCATACTCCTATTTCATTTCAGAGTTTAATTTGAAAACCAATAAGAGAAGAATTTAAATTGATTGCTTCAAGCCACAGGCATTTCGTACCCAAGCAATTATGTTGCTTTTCATGAGAATTTATCTTAGCTGTGAAATCAATTGTCACAGACTTAGCTCAAAAATATCACCAAATACCATTTGGTTTTTGT
The DNA here is from genome assembly GCF_033115175.1 of Lepus europaeus. Lineage (NCBI taxonomy): Eukaryota > Metazoa > Chordata > Mammalia > Lagomorpha > Leporidae > Lepus > Lepus europaeus. Next base: position 138,026,482 of record NC_084831.1, on the reverse strand, counting down.
CTTGAAGGGATGGGGAAATCAAATAAATCAAATAGGAAGACACTTTTGTTCTCCAACCCATCTCTCTTCAACCTTCCCTTTAGAAACCTGTCCCCACTCCTCTCCGGTGTACCTAGGATTTCCTAATGATGCTCTTTCACAACCAGTGAGACACCTATAAAGGAGAAAGATGAAGTAGCAAGTACTGTTATGATGCAGGATCAGAACCATAGGACAACAGGTAGCTTTGCTGCTGTAAAACTGGAACAAAGGAAGAGAGCAGACACAAAAACAGATCTCTGCTATAAAGATTTCGATTCAACAGCTTTCAAGATATAAAATGTTTCTTTTATTAACCTACTAGACATGTAACTCCTATCCAGCTCCTTAACAGAAAAAGCACAGTTTACCTTTCTAGGTTTATAGTGGGAAATAGACATTACTATCATATTGTGAGGTGACAATCAATAACTCTGCAAAAGTTCTCAAACTTCTACATGACCCATGCGAACTTAAAAATTTGAGTGAAGAAAAGAATTGAAAATTTATGAACAGAGAAATGAAAGCCTGACTTTTGGCTCTCTTCCTCCCTAACTTTAAAAAATTCAACATGTCATAGAAAATTTGAAATTTGAATTGTAATACTTTGTTAGAGTTAAAAATGTGAAAATTTCTAAAATGTAGTACAAGAGATCTACTAAGCATTTCTAATTAATGGAAGATGAAGAGAAACAAAGTTGAGATAATTATACTAAAAAGACTATACTATTTTTTTTCCTTAAAGGACAATGTTATAGAATTCAGTTTTATTTAATTCAAACAGAATCCGTTCATACAGTTTGAATATAATTGAAATTTCTTAAGCTCTTATATTTTAAATGAAAGATTTCCTTTATCTTCAAACTATCTCCTCTATGAATTTCTATCTCCATTTCCATTTTCAGCCCATTCGAATCCAGGCTTTTAGAGCCTATCTACAGAATGCTTGTTATTAGCAATTGGCATTATTTACATGTTCTTTATAAAATAGAGGGAGAAAATTCAGCATCTACCCATCCAGTTCCTCTGGGTACTGAACTCTCATAATTGCCTGGCAGTGTATTAGGCCCTAGGAATAAAGCCATGAACAACACAAACAGCGTCTCCCTCATGGAAAGTAGTCAAGCAATAGAGGCAGATATCAAACACATAATTACAACTGAACTAATTTAACAGGTTAAAACCAGAAAGAAGTACAAGGTATTAAAATGTCTACTTGACACACCCCATTTCTTAAATAGTTTTTCCAAGTAATGCTACTGCTGTCTCACTACCAGTAATTCACCTCCAGATGATGCATCAGATGTCAGTTGTTCTCATAGCTAGTGTAACTTTCTTTTAATTTTAATTAACTTGCTTGAGGTGGGAGGAGGAGGGAGGAAGAGAGAGAGAGAGAGAGAGAGAGAGAGAGAGAGAGAGAGAGAGAGAAATTTCCTATGCTGCTCTGGTTCACTCTCCAAATACCCATAATGGCTAGGAATTCAGTCCAGGTGCCCCACCTGAGTGGTAGTAACACAATTGCTTGAGCCATCACTTTGTCTCCCAGGGTGTACATTAGCAAAAAGTTAGAGTCAGGAGCCAGAGCTGGGTCCCAAACACTCTGATATGAGATTTGCGGGCAGCTGAACCATTAGACATTTGCCCATCCCTAGTAGAATTTTAATGTTTTTACCTAAGACTAAAGCATGGGGAAAACAAGCCTTTATATGGTACATGAAGATGCAGAAAAGGGTACAATGGACTGTATTCAACAACTGAGAGGGACAAAGAGTTTCTACCCCCAAATGGATTTATTTTTTCTTTTCTACCAAATACACATAATTCGAGGGTATTACAAACACCCCTGCAGGAAAGAGGGCCCACACACACTCCTTGGGCAAAATTAGGATACACATATATTTCATTTCTCAGCTTTGGTTGGCAGACTGATTACTTACTGGACCTTCATTTGACCAAGAAAAATTTTCTTGAATCAAAATATCCAAAGGCAAACAATATTCACTGAGTGTTCAGTGAGAACACTACGAAGTAATGTCTTAAACATTGCTTTGACAACAGTGGGATAAACATAAAGTAAAATAATTTCTCCAGGTGTCTTGTTTATGTTCCATACACAAACTTCATTGCATTGTGTTCCCTACACTATATTCATTCCCTAGTCCAAATTACTACATGTTTTGACCCACTGAAATCCCAGTAAGCATAAGCCTCTGAAATGCCTTTTTATAGAAGAGAAATTGCATCCTCTTTAATAACAGATTTGAGACTCAAGCACATTTAGGTGAGACATGACCTTTTAGACTGGGCATTGTACTCCACCTTTTACCAAGCATATTTGTTTAATTAAACATTTTTCCAAGCAAGTTAACATCTGAACTGTCTTAATATAGAAATGTAGCCATAAAGGAATATATATGGAAAACCTGACTCCAATTCCATTTTTGCTAACAAGCGGAAAAATATACTACTCAACAATGAGAATAAAGAGCCATTCTTTTCAGAACACCTTAAAAAAAGAGCACACACTAACTGTACTGCAGCATTATTTGACATTTATTGAGTGTCAGCAATGTGCTGGGGACTAAGTGGAAAAGAGAAACATCCTGAAATCACTTTCTATAGGAAGGGGGGGAGGAGGTGAACTGGAACACTTGGTAATGTTGATAAACCATATCCTGAATTTAAGCTCCAAAACAGCATCAAAGAAAGAACGCCTTATTTTAAATGAAAACAAAGCTTGATAACACCAAAGAGTGCTCAAAAAATACCATGTGGCTGCCCTTCCAACTCCTTGCACAGAAACGGATCTCTGTTGGCTACTGCAGCTGACATACCTAGTACCAAATGGGCCTTAGCATGACCTTAAACTGAAGGTCTGCCTGGGGATAGCAAAGACAGCACAGTGAGACCATTATCTAGATATGCTCTTACCAGAGGAAACATGACATTTCTAACAGAGGCAGGTGGAAAAAAACTTGGAGGAACATTCCAATCCTTGGTTTAGACCATGTCACAGCAAAGTTCAGAAATCTTTAACTTAATTTCACTTTTAACTTATGATGTGGTAATGCAATGAACATACTACAATGGGTCAGTCATGCAAGTAGCTACGGTGGCATCTTTGAAAGGCCCAGAGGAGGGCTCAGGAGTGCATATTCTTACCTGGAGTTTATGCAGGTTAAGTCAGTCTTGGTGTGGCCCTCACTTTCCCAGAGCACAAAAGTCACTGCAACTAGCAACAGATCCTCCTATTTATAAACATGTTAGTGCTGAAACACTGTTTAGGATGTCTCAATTACCTGGTCACAAGCCTCATAAAGATTATATTAATTCAGGTAGGACAGTGAGGCTTTTTGAAAAAGGATGTTAATATGTTTTCTCTAATCTGTGATAACTGACAAAGCACCTAAAAGGAAACCTGTAAGTGAAATTCACATTTTGAGAAGCAACGACTTGAAAAGCACTTGTCTTGACTGTCAAGGAACAGGTTTTGTTTGTTTGTTTGTTATTTCTCTTCTTAATACCATTGGTTGAACCCCTTACTTAATGGTAGAATTAATCATATGTGTACAAAGTCAAGTGAAAATAGATCCCAGGAAAAAATAACAGCGGGAATAAGAGAGGGAGGAGCTGTATAGTTCTACATACATTCCTATGGACATACTTCTAAGGGTACAGCTAAAAACTTGCCATGGGACTCCAAATCCCATTAAGCTGGGTGGTAATAATGCCATCTTAAGTGTTAAAGTGATCATATTAAGTGTTAAATTGAGCATATAGATAGGATTAAGTGTTATAAGCATCATCTAAATAAGACTAAGTGTGTCTGGTAATAATAATATATAACATTAAAAAGGTGAGAATGTTCCAACATGAGAAGCAGTCCACACAGCAGATTCATAGAATGACAATCACTCTAAATAGCACTCTGACCTCAGAATCAGCCCTTAAGGCATTCTGCTCTGGCTGAAAAGCCCATGAGAGCATTTCAGGCATGGAAAGCCAAGACACTGTGGCAAAAAAAAAAATTGTTCTACATGTAGGATCTTGCTGAGTGAGACCCCAGTGGAAAGAAGGGGCCATCAAAGAAGGACGTGCTTTTCTCTGAAGGGAGGAGAGTACTTCCACTTTGCTTATGAACTTGCTAAAATATTGATGGAGATTGTGGACTCAAAAGGTTTCCATAGGCCGGCGCTGTGGCTTAACAGGCTAATCCTCCACCTTGCAGCGCCGGCACACCGGGTTCTAGTCCCGGTCGGGGCGCCGGATTCTATCCCGGTTGCCTCTCTTCCAGGCCAGCTCTCTGCTATGGCCCAGGAAGGCAGTGGAGGATGGCCCAAGTCCTTGGGCCCTGCACCCGCATGGGAGACCAGGAGAAGCACCTGGCTCCTGGCTTCGGATCAGCGAGATGCACCGGCTGCGGTGGCCATTGGAGGGTGAACCAACGGAAAAAGGAAGACCTTCCTCTCTGTCTCTCTCTCACTACCCACTCTGCCTGTCCAAAAAAAAAAAAAAGGCTTCCATAGCCTTGGCAGCTCATGTCAAGAGCCTCTGGTGGTCACTGATGTCATACATAAGAGTGCTAATTATTAAATTAACAACAGGAGTCACTGTGCACTTACATCCCATGCAGCACCTCTGTCCTCAATGAGTTGTATTATGAGAATTAACTATAAAACTTGTTCTCAAACAGTTTTTATATTTTGTGTGTATATGTACAAATTGTTGAAATCTTTACTGAGTAGAGAGTTGGTCTTCTGTGTATAAAGTTAATTGAGGCAGAGTTCCAAGATGGAAGAGTAGGGAGGGAGCTTACTGCTGCAGACTAGGAGAATAGTTTAAGAAAAAGTGGAGAGAGTGCAGTCTCAGGAAAGAGTTAGGGAGAAAACAGCAGAGGAAACTCTATGTAAATTAGCTGGATGCGGTGGAGCTACAGTGGAGCTATGTGGAGGGTGTGAATGCCCACTACTCAGGACTCCAGCAGCTGAGATCATACACATCAACATTGGAAAGTGAGGTGAGAACAGACCTCAGCAGCCCAAGCCACTGGTGATAAAGCTTCAGGAAGAACATAGAGGGAACGTAGCTTGGAGCCCCGTGGGGGATAGTGTACCTGCCAAAGAAGAGGAGGAAAAAAAGGGGGGGCACATTTCTCTCTCCCCAATCACTTTACAATGGTGTAAAGTGCCCACTCATATAGTGGGCACCATTTTGGACATACATAACAGCTGCACTAGCTTGTGTCTGCATCGAGCAATCAGCCAATTGGAGACTCCTGACTCAGTTGGGGAGAACTAACAGGGGGCTGGGAGCTTGTGACTGTGGGAGGCTTGTGTGCTGGGACTGTGTAAAAAACTGAGGCTGTTAAGAGAACTCACAGTGTGGCTGGGACTTTGGGTAGTCACTGTGGGAGACTCCACACACTCAGAACTTCTGGTTACCTAATGAGGGACACTGCTAGGGAATCTAAGCTTACAATGAGGACTGCACAGATCATTTGTGTGGTCCTTGGGGCAGAGTGGACGAATATTATACCCACTGCTAGTGTTCAGGCACTGGTCTCCTTTGAGGAAAGGAGCTCAGCCAAGCAGAATAAACTTCTCTTCTGATTTAAAAAAAAGGAGATTTACCACACCAAACTAGGTTGTATCACCTTAGACACACCCTTTACCCTGGAGAACTGAACAGAGCTCCCTGGCCATACCCACTATAAGCCTCTAGATATTCACTGAAATCAGACACACCACTTATCTACAGAGGCATAGTACAAAGATAAAAATCACCACAGCAAAAACAAACAAGCAAACAAAAAGAAGCCAATGAGTATCTCTACAAATGCTGAATAACAAACACTCCAATTCAGGAAACCAGAATAATGAAGACAATATGACAGCCCCAAATGAACACAACACTTCAACAATAAATTGTGAAGATGATGAGATGGAAGAAATGAGGAATGGAATTCAAAAAATTGATCATAAGATTGCACAGAAAAGTAATCAGCAGCAAATGTACAAACTAATGAAATACGTACATGACATGAAAGAAAATTTTTCCCACGAAATTGAGATCTTAAAGAGAAATAAAAATGAAATCTTGGAAATGAAGAATTCAATAGAACAAATAAAAATGCAGTGGAAAGCCTTAACACCAGAATTGGGTAAGCAGAAGAAAGTATATGTGACTTAGAAGACAAAGCACAGGAAATTATATAGTCAACCAGAAGCAAGAAGAAATTAGAAAACTAAAAAAAATACTGTTGGGAATCTAAAGTATACTACCAAACAACCCAAAACATGGGTTCTAGAAGTTCCTGAAGGCATGGAAAGAGAGGATAGATTAGAAGGCCTTTTTAGTGAAGTAATAACGGAAAACTTCCCTAATTTGGAGAAAGGACATTCAAGTACAGAAGCTCATAGAACTCCTAATAGACATGACCAGAAAAAATCTTCACCACAACACATTGTAATCACACTCACCACAGTAAAACATAAAGAAAAAATTCTAAAATGTGCATGAGAGAAACAGCAGATTAATTTCAGAGGATCTCCAACTAGACTCACAGCAAAGTTCTCATCAGAATCCCTACAGGCTAGGATAGAATGGTGAGATATATTCCAAGTCTCAAGAAAAAAAATAAACTATCTACCCAGAATACTATACCCTACAAAGCTCTCATTTATGAATGAAGGTGAATTAAAGACTTTCCATAACAAACAGAAATTGAAAGAATTTGTCACCATCCTCCAGCCCTACAAATGATGCTTAAGGATATGCTGTACACAGAAACACAGAAACATGGTCATCACTATGAAGCAAGGTAAAGAAAGAAAGTCTCTCAGTGAAAGCTCAAAGGAAATTTAAAGCAAAACTAGCAATATTTTGGGAAAAGCGGCAAGGCAAAATCATTACTTTCAATAGTCATCTTGAATGCAAACGGCTTCAACTCTCCAGTTAAGACACAGACTGGATGAATGGATTAAAAAACAAACCCATCTATTTGCTGCCTACAAGAAACATGTCACCAACTAAGATGCACTCAGACTGAAAGTGAAAGGATGGAAAAAGATATTACATGTCAACAGAAACCAAAAAAGAGCTGGTGTAGTCATTATAATATCAGAAAAAATATACTTTAACATAAAAACTGTTAAAAGAAACAAAGAAGGGCACTATGTATTGATTAAGGGATCAATTCAACAGGAAGACATAACTATTATAAATGCATACGCACTAATTACAGGGCACCTGGCTATTTAAAAGAAATGTTAAGGGATCTTAAGGGAGACACAGACTCCAATTAAATAGTAATGGAGGACTTCAATACCCCACTTATAGCAATGGACAGATCAACAAGACAGCAAATCAGCAAGGAAACAGCAGATTTAATCAGCAATATAGACCAAATGGACCTAACAGATATCTACAGAACTCTTCATCCTACAGTTGCAGAATACACACTCTTCTCAGCAGTGCATGGAGCTCTCTCTAAGATTTACCACGTACTAGGCAACAAAGCAAGTCTCAGCAAATTAAAAAAAAATGGAATCATACCATTCATCTTCTTGGATCCTGGTGGAGTGAATCTGGAAATCAGCAACTCAGGAATCTCAAGAACATATGCAAACACATGGAGACTGAAAAATATGCTCCTGAATGAACAGTGGGTCATGAAGAAATCAAAGGGTAAATCAAAAACACAACATATCAAAACTTATGGGATACAGCAAAAGTAGTGTCAAGTGGAAAGTTTACAGCAATTGGTGCCTACATCAAGAAATTGGAAAGACACCAATAAATGAGCTATCAATGCATCTCAAAGATCTGGAAAATCAACAGCAAACCAAACCCAAAACTAGTTGGAGAAAAGAAATAATTAAAGTTAGAAAAGAAATCAACAAAACTGAATAAAAAAATACAAAAGATCAGCAAAATGAAGAGCTGTTTTTTTAAAAAAATAATAAAATTGATATACCACTGGCCCAGCTAACCAAAAAAAGGAGAGAGAAGACCCATATCAATAAAATTAGAGATGAAAAAGGAAATGTAACAACAGCAACCACAGAAATAAAAAGAATCATCAGAAATCAACACAAAGAGCTGTAAGCCAACAAACTCGGAAATCTATCAGAAATGGATAAATTCCTGGAGACATTCAACCTATCTTAACTGAGCCATGAAGACATAGCAAACCTAAACAGACCCAAAATCAAGATGGAAAATGAATCAGTAATAAAGGCCTTCCCAAAAAAGAAAAAGCCAGGACTGGATGGCTTCACTGCTGAATTCTATCAGACATTAAAGAAGAACTAACTCCAGTTCTTCTCAAGTTATTCAGAACAACTGAAAGGGAAGGAACCCTCCCAAATTCTTTCTATGAAGCCAGCATCACTTTAGTTCCTAAACCTGAAAAAGATGCAACAGAGAAAGAGAATTACAGACCAATTCCCCTGAGGAACATAGATGCAAAAATCCTCAACAAAATTCTAGCCAATCAAATCCAACAACACATCAGAAAGATCAATCTCCCATACCAAGTGGGATTCACTCCTGCTATGCAGGGATGGTACAATATTCAAAAATCAGTAAATGTGACACATCACATTAACAAGCTGCAGAACAAAAAACATCTGATTATTTCAACAGATGCAGAGAAAGCATTTAACAAAATGCAATACCCTTTCATGATGAAAACTCTAAGCAAATTGGGTTTGGAAGGAATATCCCTCAATACAATCAAGGCAACTTATGACAAACCCTAGGCCAGCATCATATTGAATGGAGAAAAGTTGGAAGCATTCCCATTGAGATCTGGAACCAGACAAGGATACCAACTCTCACCATTGCTATTCAGGATAGTCCTGGAAGTCTTTGAAAAGCCATTAGGCAAGAAAAAGAAATCAAAGGGATACAAATTGGGAAGGAGGAAGTCAAACTACTGTTTTTGCAGATGACATGATTCTAAATATAGGGGATCCAAAAGACTCCACTAAGAGACTATTGGAACTCATAGAAGAGTTTGGTAAAGTAGTAAGATATAAAGTCAATACACAGGGGTGGAGCCAAGATGGCAGAAGAGTGAGGGCACGTACCAACAGTCCAGGAAAAGATAGTTTAATAAAGTGGAGTTACTGTACCCTCAGGAAGAGACTCAGAAAAAAAAAAAACTGCAGAGGAAACTCTTCTGGATCTAGTGGATGTGACACAGAAGACCTACGGGGAGAGCAAGGTGGCCCACTGCTGCACCGAGCCATGCCACGGGAGTAGAGCTGCGAGAGCAGAGCTGCAAGAGTGGGGAACCCAGTGAGCCCAGCCACAGAAGCCCCACCGCAGAATTTGAGCCCCAGCGCTGGAAGGAGAGGTAACTCGAAACATTGGCCAGGAAGGTTAGAGCATGGTCTGAAGTCCCACGGGGGGAAAGTGCACCAGGCTGACTGGAGGAGAGAAAAAAAAAAGCGAATAAATAAGGGGAACCGGCAGGGTCACTAGCCTCTTTCTCCACTCACCTTACAAAGATGAGCAAGACAAACAACAGGCACCATTTTACATATGTAAAACAAACTCTGTAACCTAGGCAACCCGGTGAACTGTGTGGAATTTCTTCCCAACTGAGTCTAAAAAAAAAAAAGAGAGAGAGAGAGAGAGAGAGCAAGCCAGAGAACAATCTGGGTGAGTCACCTTGGGCACACCCTTAACCCTGAAGAACCAAACAGAGCTCTTTGGCCACACCCAGCATAGCCTCTAAGGATCCATCAAAAACAGGCAGTCCACATACTATAGAGTCATAGTATAATTAGATAAAACACCCCAGCGAAGGAAACAAAGAATACCTCCAAGATGCCAAACAAACGTAGAAACCGAGGTAACAAGAACAAGGAAGACACTATGATGCCCCCAAATGAAAAAGACACCCCAATTCAAGATTATGAAGATGATGAGATAGAAGAAATGCAAGAAGCAGATCTCAAAAAATTGGTAAGATCATTAAGAAGCTCTCAAAAACAAATTCTTGAACTACAGAAATCCTTAATGGACAAGATAGAAAATCTCTCTCGTGAAAATGAAATATTAAGGAGGAATCAAAATGAAATGAAACAACTAGTAGAACAAGAAACTGTGATAGTGAGGAGAAATCATAATGAAATGAAGAATTCAATATATCAAATGACAAACACATTAGAGAGCCTTAAAAACAGAATGGGCAAAGCAGAAGAGAGAATATCGGACTTAGAAGACAGAGAACAGGAAAGGAAACAGGCAAATCAAAGAAAAGAAGAGGAAATTAGAAATTTAAAAAATATTGTTGGGAATCTACAGGATACTATTAAAAAACCTAACATTCGGGTTCTAGGAGTTCCTGAAGGCATGGAGAGGGAGAAAGGATTAGAAGGCCTTTTTAGTGAGATACTAGCAGAAAATTTCCCAGGTTTGGAGAAGGACAGAGACATCTTAGTACAGGAAGCTCATAGAACCCCTAATAAACATGACCAAAAGAGATCCTCACCACGACACGTTGTAATTAAACTCACCACAGTGAAACATAAAGAAAAGAGCTTAAAATGTGCAAGAGAGAAACATCAGACCACTCTCAGAGGAGCCCCAATTAGAATCACAGCTGACTTCTCATCAGAAACCCTACAAGCAGGAAGGAATGGTGAGATATAGCCCAGGTACTAAGAGAGAAAAACTGCCAGCCCAGAATATTATATCCTGCAAAGCTCTCATTTGTGAATGAAGGTGAAAGAAAGACCTTTCACAGCAAACAGAAATTGAAAGAATTCGTCGCCACTCGTCCAGCCCTGCAAAAGATGCTTAAAGATGTGTTACACGCAGAAACACAGAAACATGGTCATCAATATGAAAGAAGGTAAAGGAAGGAAACCTCACAGCAAAAGATCACAGGAAACCCAAAAATGGTAGGGCAAAGTTACTACTTATCGATAGTCACATTAAACGTTAAAGGCCTGAACAATCCAGTTAAAAGACACCGATTGGCTGATTGGGTTAAGGAACAAAACCCATCTATTTTCTGCTTACAAGAAACACATCTTTCTAACAAAGATGCACACAGACTGAAAGTGAAAGGCTGGAAAAAGATATACCATGCTAACAGAAATGAAAAAGGAGTGGGCGTAGCCATCTTAATATCAGACAAAATAAACTTTAACACAAAAGCTGTTAAGAGAGACAAAGAGGGGCACTATATAATGATTAAGGGATCCATTCAACAGGAAGATATAACGATTATCCATGTATATGCACCTAATTACAGGGCACCGGTTTATTTAAAAGATTTGTTAAGGGACATAAAGGGAGACTTAGACCCCAATACAATAGTACTGGGGGACTTTAATACTACACGCTCAGAGATAGACAGATCAACAGGACAGAAGATCAACAAGGAGACAGTAGATTTAAATGATACTATAGCTCAAATGGATCTAACAGATATCTACAGAACTTTTCATCCTACACAGAAAGCATTTACATTCTTCTCAGCAGTACATGGAACCTTCTCTAGGATTGACCACATACTAGGCCATAAAGCAAGTCTCAGCAAATTCAAAAGAATTAGAATCATACCATGCAGCTTCTCAGACCATAAAGGAATGTAGTTGGAAATTAGCAACTCAGGAATCCCTAGAGCACGTGCAAACACATGGAGATTGAACAACAAGCTCCTGAATGAACAATGGGTCATAGAAGAAATTAAAAGAGAAATAAAAAAATTTTCTGGAAGTAAATGAGGATAAAAGCACATCATACCAAAACCTATGGGATACAGCAAAAGCAGTGTTAAGAGGAAAGTTTATATCAATAGGTGCCTACATCAAGAAATTGGAAAGGCACCAAATAGATGAACTTTCAGTTCATCTCAAGGATCTAGAAAATCAGCAGCAAATCAGACCCAAAGCTAGTAGGAGAAGAGAAATAATTAAAATCAAAGAAGAAATCAACAGGATTGAATCCAAAAAAACATTTAAAAAATCAGCCAAATGAGGAGCTGATTTTTTTGAAAAAATAAACACAATTGACATCCCATTGGTCCAATTAACTAAAAAAAGAAGAGAAAAGACCCAAATCAATACAATCAGAGATGAAAAAGGAAACATAACAACAGACACCACAGAAATAAAAAGAATCATCAGAAATTACTACAAGGACTTGTATGCCAGCAACGAGGAAATCTATCAGAAATGGATAAATTCCTGGACACATACAACCTACCTAAATTGAACCATGAAGACACAGAAAACCTAAACAGACCCATAACTGAGACAGAAATTGAAACGGTAATAAAGGCCCTCCCAACAAAGAAAAGCCCAGGACCAGATGGATTCACTGCTGAATTCTACCAGACATTTAAAGAAGAATTAACTCCAATTCTCCTCAAGCTATTCAGAGCAATTTAAAAAAAGGGAAACCTCCCAAATTCTTTCTATGAAGCCAGCATCACCTTAATTCCTAAGCCGGAAAAAGATGCAGCATTGAAAGAAAATTATAGACCGATATCCCTGATGAACATAGATGCAAAAATCCTCAATAAAATTCTGGCCAATAGAATGCAACATCACATTAGAAAGATCATCCACCCAGACCAAGTGGGATTTATCCCTGGTATGCAGGGATGGTTCAATGTTCGCAAAACAATCAACGTGATACACCACATAACAGACTGCAGAAGAAACACCATATGATTCTCTCAATAGACACAGAGAAAGCATTTGATAAAATACAACACCAGTTCATGATGAAAGCCCTAAGCAAACTGGGTATAGAGGGAACATTCCTCAATACAATCAAAGCAATTCATGAAAAATCCACTGCCAGTATTCTATTGAATGGGGAAAAGTTGGAAGCATTTCCACTGAGATCTGGTACCAGACAGGGATGCCCTCTCTCACCACTGCTATTCAATATAGTTCTGGAAGTCTTAGCCAGAGGTATTAGGGAAGAAAAAGAAATTAAATGGATACAAATCGGGAAGGAAGAACTCAAACTATCCCTCTTTGCAGATGATATGATTCTTTATTTAGGGGACCCAAAGAACTCTACTAAGAGACTACTGGAACTCATCGAAGAGTTTGGCAAAGTAGCAGGATATAAAATCAATGCACAAAAATCAACAGCCTTTGTATACACAGGCAATGCCATGGCTGAGGAAGAACTTCTAAGATCAATCCCATTCACAATAGCTACAAAAACAATCAAATACCTTGGAATAAACTTAACCAAGGACATTAAAGATCTCTACAATGAAAACTACAAAACCTTAAAGAAAGAAATAGAAGAGGATACCAAAAAATGGAAAAATCTTCCATGCTCATGGATTGGAAGAATCAATACCATTTAAATGTCCATTCTCCCAAAAGCAATTTACAGATTCAATGCAATACCAATCAAAATACCAAAGGCATTCTTCTCAGATCTGGAAAAAATGATGCTGAAATTCATATGGAGACACAGGAGACCTCGAATAGCTAAAGCAATCTTGTACGACAAAAAACAAAGCCAGAGGCATCACAATACCAGATTTCAGGTCATACTACAGGGCAGTTGTTATCAAAACAACATGGTACTGGTACAGAAACAGATGGATAGACCAATGGAACAGAATAGAAACACCAGAAATCAACCCAAACATCTACAGCCAACTGATATTTGATCAAGGATCCGAAACCAATCCCTGGAGTAAGGACAGTCTATTCAATAAATGGTGCTGGGAAAACTGGATTTCCACGTGCAGAATCATGAAGCAAGACCCCTACCTTTCACCTTACACAAAAATTCACTCAACATGGATTAAAGACTTAAATCTATGACCTGAAACCATCAAATTATTAGAGAGCATTGGAGAAACCCTGCAAGACAGAGGTAATGGCAAAGACTTCTTGGAAAATACCCCAGGAGCACGGGCAGTCAAAGCCAAAATTAACTATTGGGATTGCATCAAATTGAGAAGTTTCTGTACTGCAAAAGAAACAGGAAATTGAACAGGAAACCGACAGAATGGGAAAAAATGTTTGCAAACTATGCTACAGATAAAGGGTTGATAATCAGAATCTACAAAGAAATCAAGAAAATCCACAACAACAAAACAAACAATCCACTTAAGAGATGGGCCAAAGACCTCAACAGACATTTTTCGAAAGAGGAAATCCAAATGGCCAACAGACACATGAAAAATTGTTCAAGATCACTAGCCATCAGAGAAATGCAAATCAAAACCACAATAAGGTTTCAACTCACTCCGGTTAGAATGGCTCACATTCAGATATCTACCAACAGCAGATGTTGGAGAGGATCTGGGGAAAAAGGGGCACTAACCCACTGTTGGTGGGAATGCAAACTGGTTAAGCCACTATGAAAGTCAGTCTGGAGATTCCTCAGAAACCTGAATATAACCCTACCATACAACCCAGCCATCCCACTCCTTGGAATTTACCCAAAGGAAATTAAATTGGCAAACAAAAAAGCCATCTGTACATTAATGTTTATTGCAGCTCAATTCACAATAGCTAAGACCTGGAATCAACCCATATGCCCATCAACAGTAGACTGGATAAAGAAGTTATGGGACATGTACTCTATAGAATACTATACAGCAGTCAAAAACAATGAAACCTGGTCATTTGCAACAAGATGGAGGAATCTGGAAAACATCATGCTGAATGAATTAAGCCAGTCCCAAAGAGACAAATATCATTTGTTTTCCCTGATCGGTGACAACTAACTGAGCACCAAAGGGGAAACCTGTGGAAGTGAAATGGACACTATGAGAAACAGTGACTTGATCAGTTCTTGTGCTGACTGTTGATGTACAATGTAATACTTTATCCATTTTCGTATTTTTTTGTTCTAGTACTAGTGGTTGAACTCTGTAATTAACACACAATTATTCTTAGGTGTTTAAATTGTAACTGAAAAGTGATCCTGGTTAAATATAAGAATGAGATAAAGAGAGGGAGGAGATGTACAATTGGGGACATGCTCAATCAGACTTGCCCCAAATGATGGAGTTAGAAATGTGCCAGGGGATTCCAATACAATCCCATCAAGGTGGCATGTACTGATACCATCTCACTAGTCCAGGTGATCAATTTCAGTTCACAATTGATCACATTGATAGATCTAAGAGTCAAAGGGATCACACAAACAAGACTAATGTCTGCTAATGCTAACTGATAGAATCAAAAAGGGAGAGAAGGATCCAACATGGGAAGTGGTAGACACAGCAGACTCATAGAATGGCAGATGTCCTAAATAGCATTCTGGCCTCAGAATCAGCCCCTAAGGCATTTGGATCTAGCTGAAGAGCCTATGAGAGTATTTTAGGCATGGAAAGCCAAGACACTCTGGCAAAAAAAAAGAAGAAGAAGACCTAAATGAAGGATCTCAGCGAGTTTGATCCCATTGGAAAGAACAGGGCCATCAAGGTAGGAGGTACCTTTCGCTGAAGGGAGGAGAGAACTTCCACTTGGACTATGACCCTGTCGGAATAAGATCGAAGTTGGCGAACCCTAAAGGCTTCCATAGCCTTGGAAACTCATGACTAGAGCCTAGGGAGATTACTGACGCCATAAACAAGAGTGTTAAATTGTTAAGTTAACAACAGGAGTCACTGTGTACTTACTCCTCATGTGGGATCTGTCCTTAATGGGTTGTCCAATGTGAAGTAATGATATAGCTAGTACTGAAACAGTATTTTTACACTTTGTGTTTCTGTGTGGGTGCAAACTGATGAAATCTTTACTTAATATGTACTAAGTTGATCTTCTGTATATAAAGATAATTGAAAATGAAAAAAAAACTTGGTGTTAAATTGGAAATTACATAGAAAATTAATAAATATTTTTTAAAAATATCATGTAGGATCTCTGTCATTAATGTGCTGTACACTGTTATTTAATGCTATAACTAGTACTCAAACAGTATTTTTTTCACTTTGTGTTGCTATGTGAGGGCAAACTGTTGAAATCTTTATATATACTAAACTGATTTTCTGTTTATAAGGAGAACTGAAAATGAATCTTGATGTGAATGGAAGGGGAGAGCGAGTGGGAAAGGGGAGGGTTGCGGGTGGGAGGGAAGATATGGGAGGGGGAAGCCATTGCAATCCATAAGGTGTACTTTGGAAATTTATATTCATTAAATAAAAGATAAAAAAAGTTTTCTCTTAAAAAAAAAGTCAATACACAAAAATCAACAGCCTTTGTATACACAGACATTGCCAAGGCTGAGACTGAGCTTCTAAAATTAATCCCATTCACAATAGCTACAAAAATAACAAATACCTCAGAATAAATTTAACCAAGGATGCCAAAGATCTCTACGATGAGAATTAAAAACATTAAAGAGGCCAGCATCATGGCTCACTAGGCTAATCCTCTTCCTGAGGCACCGGCATCCCAGGTTCTAGTCCCAGTCGGGGTGCTGGATTCTGTCCCAGTTGCTCCTCTTCCAGTCCAGCTCTCTGCTGTGGCCAGGAAGGCAGTGGAGGATGGCCCAAGTGCTTGGGCCCTGCACCCACATGGGAGATCAGGAGGAGGTACCTGGCTCCTGGCTTCAGATCAGTGCAGCGTGCCTGCACTCGCGGCCATTTGAGGGGTGAACCAACGGAGGGAAGACCTTTCTCTCTGTCTCTCTCTCACTGTCTATAACTCTCTCTCTGTCTCTCTCTCACTCTCTAACTCTGCCTGGCCAAAAAAAAATTAGAGAAAGAAATATAAGAAGATAAAAAAAAAAATTGGAAAACTCTTGCATGTATATGGATTGAAAGAGTCAGTATCATCAAAATGTCCATTCTTCCAAAAGTAATTTACAGATTCAGTGTGATACCAATCAAAACACCAAAGACATTCTTCTCAGATCTAGAAAAATGATTCTGAAATTCATTTGGAGGTACAGGAGGCCTTGAGTAGCTAAAGCAATCTTATACAACAACAACAAAGCTGGAAGCATCACAGTACCAGATTTCAAGACATACTACAAATCAGCTATAATCAAAATTGCCTGGTGTTGATACATATACAGATGGACAGACCAATGGAACAGAATAGAAATTCCAGAAATCAATTCAAACATCTACAACCAACTTATATTTGACAAAGGAGCTAAAACCAATCCCTGGAGCAAGGACAGTCTCTTCAACAAATGGTGCTGGGAAAACTGGATTTCCACATGCAGAAGTATGAAGCAAGACCCCTACCTTACACCTTACACAAAAATCCAATCAACCTGGATTAAAGCTCTAAATTTATGGCTCAGCAACATCAAATTATTAGAGAACATTGTGGAAACCCTGTAAGACATTGGCATAGGCAAAGACCCCAGAGGCACAGGCAATCAAAGCCAAAATTAACAAATGGGATTACATCATATTGAGAAGTTTCTGTATGGCAAAAGAAACAATCAGGAAAGCTAAGAGGTAACTGACAGATTGGGAGAAACTATTTGCAAGCTATGCAACTGATAAAGGATTAATAACCAGAATATACAAAGAGATCAAGAAATTCCACAACAACAAAACAAACAACCCAGTTAAGAGATGGGCAAAGGAATTAAACAGACATTTTTCAAAAGAGGAAATCCAAATGGCCAAGGGACACATGAAAAAATGTTCAGGATCATTAGCTGTCAGGGAAACGCAATTCAATACCACCATGAGGTTTTACCTCACCCCGGTTAGAATCGCTTTCATAGAGAAACACAAACAATAAATGCTGGCAAGGATGTGGGGAAAAAGGTACCCTAGTCCACTGTTGATGGGAATGTAAACTGGCAAAGCCACTATGGAAGAAAGTATGGAGATGGATCAAAAAAAATAGACCTATCATATGATCTAGCTATCCCACTCCTGGTTATTTATCCAAGGTTAGTGAAATCAGTAAATAGTAAACAAAAGAGTTAAATGCACCTCCATGTTTATTGCAGTTCAATTCACAATAGCTAAGACAAGGAAAAAACCTAAATATCTGTGAACTGTCAACTGAAGACTGGATAAAGATATTATGGGATATTTACACTATAGAATACTACACAGCGATAAAAAATGAGATCCTGTTGTTTGCAACAAAATGAATGAACCTGGAAAAATCATACTTAGTAAAATAAGCCAGTCCCAAAGGGACAAATATCATATGTTCTCCCTGATCTATGAGAGCTAATAGAGCACATAAAATGAAATCTGTAGAAGTATAATTTAACACTTAAGAAGAAATTATTTGAGCTGCCTTTGTCTTGACTGTGGAGGAACAGTTTCATTTTAAAAAATTTTTTTCTTTATACTATTTGTTGAACTCTTTACTTAACATAGAATTAATCATATGTGTATAAAGTCAATTGAAAATAGACCTCAGTAAATAATAAGAGTGGGAATAAAAGAGGGAGGTCGAAGTTTGTAACTGTAAAGCTGTATAGTTCTGTGTACATTCCTATGGACTTACTTTAAGGGTATAGTAAAAATACTTGCTAGGGAACCCCAAATCCCATTAAGCTGGGTGGTAAAAATGCCACCTTAATTATTAAAGTGATCATATTAATTGTTAAAATGAACATATAGATAGGATTAAGTGTTAAAGTGATCATACAAATAGTATCAAGTGTCTGTTCATAATACTAGATAGAATTAAATAGGAGAGAATATTCCAACATGAGAAGCAGTTCACACAGCAGACTCATAGAATGACAATTGCTTTAAGTAAAACTCTTACCTCAGAATCAACCCTTAAGGCATTCTGCTCTGGCTGAAAAGCCCATGAGAGCATTTCAGGCATGGAAAGCCAAGACACTGTGGCAAATGTCCTACATGAAGGATCTCAGTGAGTGAGACTGAGGAAAGAAGGGGCCATCAAAGAAGGATGGACTTTTATCTAAATGGAGGAGAGAACTTCCACTTTGCTTAAGGCCTTATCTAAATACTGACGGAGTTTGTGGACTCAAAAGACTTCCATAGCCTTGGCAGCTCATGTCAAGAGCTTTGAGTGGTCACTGACATCATACATTAGAGGGTTAATTTTTAAATTAACAACAGGAGTCACTGTGCACTAACTCCCCATGCAGTATCTCTGTCCTCAATAAGTTGTATTATGAGCGTTAACTGTAAAACCATTTCTCAAACAGTTTGTGTGTGTGTGCAAATTGTTGAAATCTTTACTTAGTATAGAGCTGGTCTTCTGTGTATAAAGTTAATTGGAAATGAATCTTAATGGATAATGGGACTGGCAAGGTGAGATGGAGGAAGAGGAGGGGTGGGAGTGTGGATGGGAGGGTGGGTATGTTGGGAAGAATAACTATATTTCTAAACTTGTACTTATGAAATTTGTATTCCTTAAAACATAAATTTAAAAAAGAAAGTTAATAAAGAGAAACAAATAAAAATATGGTTAATTGAAAATGAATCTTAATGGAGAATGGGTCTGGGAATGAGAAAGGGAAGAGGAGGTAGGGTGGGAGTAGTGATGGGAGGGTGGGTATGGTGGGAAGTATCTCTATTTTCCTAAAGTTGTAATTATGAAATTTGTATTCATTAAATAAAAGGTTTCTAAAAAATAAAAATAATAAAATATTTCTTTACCACATCTGAAAAAAAAAGGATGTTAAATCTATCAGTTCCCACATACCTGATGACAAGGGACCACAGAGTAACCACCTTGAACTTTGTAGTGGAAAATTGAAATAGCAACTGAATGAGCTCTTAGGAATAATGCTGTGACTTGAGTTCCAACGTCCACAGTACGTTTTCAGGAAGTATAAACTCTGGTCAGTTCCATGCAGGGCTTTGTAAATGAAATTAAAAACATTCCATGGAAATTTGCAAGATGAGATGGCAAACTGAATTATTGATACAAGCAGTTAAATCTCTTTATTGCTGTTCTTTCAGGAGGAATTCCAAATAAGGTCATAGATGGAATTCTTGTTCCATAGTTAATATCTAAACAGTGAAGTCAGAAACAGCTCTGGGTTATGAGACAGCACACCTGGGTTCTAGATCAGGCTCTGTCATGAACTGCTTTTTTTTTTTTTTTTTTTTTTGACAGGCAGAGTGGATAGTGAGAGAGAGAGACAGAGAGAAAGGTCTTCCTTTTTGCCGTTGGTTCACCCTCCAATGGCCACTGCGGCCAGCACATCGCGCTGATCCGAAGCCAGGAGCCAGGTGCTTCTCCTGGTCTCCCATGCGGGTGCAGGGCCCAAGCACTTGGGCCATCCTCCACTGCCTTCCCGGGCCATAGCAGAGAGCTGGCCTGGAAGAGGGGCAACCGGGATAGAATCCGGCGCCCCGACCGGGACTAGAACCCGGTGTGCCAGCGCCGCAAGGCGGAGGATTAGCCTGTTAAGCCACGGCGCCGGCCATGAACTGCTTTTGTAACATGGGTAAGGCATTCAATTGTTGTAGGTAGTTCCTTAACCTGCCAGGCAAGGAGAACCTACACAATTATCTGATCCAAGGTCCCAGGGACTTCAAACCATGATGTTTTACACTTACACTGATGCCAACTCTGCTCTTCAAACAGGAACTCTTAGCCTCACGCCAATATACCTCACATGGGTCTGCTGAACCGATAAATAAATCTGTCCAAGTCACTGATGTGGAAGGCGAGGATGAAAAATACAAGGCAATGGAAGCCTTTAGAAAAACATCCCTAAATTAACCTAGGATAACTTCATTTAAAGGTATGGAAAAAGAACACTTCTGTTCTTATAAAATCTTGTTTCAGAATAAAGAAAAAATAGGAATATACTCTCAGAATCAGAATAATTTAACTGGCAAAATAATATGATTAACAGGATTATGCTAAGTCTATGGGCTTTTGATAAATGAATGGTTTCTCCTCTACTCAGAGCATTAAACTATATCAAGTTATATGGCCATGTCCAGTTAAGAAACCCTATATTTGTTGCTAGGGCTCACCTTCCCTTTAACAGTAGCTTCTTCTCATCTAAAAGAAATTGACAACAGATGAAACAAAATTTGCTGCTATTTGCTTTGACTAATACTATCCTCCCCTTATTAGAGTTCTTACTATTTTCTCTACATTAATTGATGTTAGGACCCATTGAGGTCATACGAGGCTAACTCTGATGCTGTGGCAAAATTCTGTGCTTTCTGGTACTCCAGCATTTAGGTACTAGAATGGAATACTCTATCAATTAATCTGTTTAAATATTACCATATGCACTATAATTCATTTGTTTCTTGTACAATAATCTCCCAACTCGACTTTCTACTTTTCATTTTCAAAAACTTCTTTTAGGGGCTGGCACTGTGGCACAGTGGGTTTAGCCATTGCCTGCAATACCAGTATCCCATATGATTGCTGGTTCAAGTCTTGCTACTCTACTTTCAATCTAGCTCCACGCTAATGTGGCTGGGAAAGTAGCAGATGATGGCCTTAGCAGGAGTTCCTGGTTCAGCCCTGACTGTTGTGGCCGTTTGGGGGAGCAAAGCAGCAGATAGGAGATCTTTCTCTTTCTCTCCCTCCCTCTCTGTAACTCTTTCAAATAAATAAATATAAATATAGATTCTGAAAAACTTCTCTTGATTTATTAATTTTTCTGCTTTAATATCAGTGAGAAATCCACATTTATGTGGTATTCACTAGGGATAACAGCACAAATGTTATCAAAACAAGGTCATATCTTATATTTAACTTAGAATACCAACATTGACAGGCCAGGCTGATAACAAAGAAATGTCTAATAGGCACTTTGGAGTGGATAATAGAATAAATGTGTCTTAAGAGAAAAAATGAGAGAATGGAAGAATGATTACCATTTCTCTCTAACTGGCATGTAGAATATTCAAATCTGTAAACACAGTGAACCCCTGATCAGCCATCCAGGTTCAAGGTTATAGCAATCCTCACCCATGGCCAAAGTCTGGAAATTATTTTGTGGTAATCAAAGGTGGTTCATTTCAACCAAAATAGTAGGATGAAAAATTTAAAAACTTTTTCCTCTAGGCATCTAGAATTGAGTAAAAATATCATCTTAAGTTTCCAAGCTCCCTCTAAAATGAAAGAAATAATTTTTAAAAGAATTAAGAAGAAAAATGTCTTTTGTCACTTTTGCCACTGGACAGCATCAGCTTTGGTAACTAATAGTGCCACGGACCGGCTCTATCAGAGGCCTCAGACCGAGGGAGAACGAGGGCGAAGGTGTTCAGGAGAGCAAGAATCGACGGGGGGAATGACAGACAGACACCCAAATTGTATGAGTATGCTGCTGCGTTTATTTGCTGCAAAGCATAAGCTTTTATTCCGCTTTTACACGGAACTTGGCAAAGCAAATACAGGCTTCCAGGCAAAGAAATTACGCTTACAATCATTAATCAGCAGGACATTTTAACTTACATGTGAGACAATAGTGGTTTCGGTTTTTCAATCTACATGTGCCGTGAGAAACATATCTGCACTTTCATGAAAGGTCACAGAGAGTTTATTTCTTAACTTAAAGACAATTTTTCTTTTATAAATTTCTTGATTATTTTATCTCAACCTCCTCTCACACGCACTAATTCGCTACCTGAATAATAACTAGAGGGGGTAAATATTTTCCCGCTTGTGGGGCCCACCGAGGACGAGTCCACCACTGCCCACTAGTTAGATATTGTTTATATTTTTTTGGCAAAATTCTCTTGGGAATCTTTGCTAATTTTTGCTCTCTTTTGGAATTTTTTTTGGGCGTGCACATTTCCTAATAACATCTCCAAGTGGGCTTCTGCCGTGCCATCTCCTTCATCAAAGCTAAGCAGCTCCAGCTGCTCCGTGGGATCGAGCAATGTTCCCAGAGTGCCATTTGAGGTCAATGCCCAGGCTGCATTGTGCACAGCCTGGATGAATAGCGGTGCCCACAAGGATATGTTCCCGGAGGTAAAGTTTATTGAATCCTGGTGTCCCACCTGTACCCCACTTGACTGCACATAGCACAATGAAAAAGCACTGCTAAAATTAAACAAAAGCAACAGCAAGGAAAGTTCTCTGAGCCAAGCTGGCAGTTTCGTGCCTTTCTAGCCGCCAGGGGCCATGACGACCGCTGACTGCATGGGAACTGCCTGGGGCTTCACTCCGCGGAGCACTGACCCCACCCCTCCAGCCTGAGGGTCCCAACATGACAGCAGTTTTGCTACGCAGATGGGACAGCTGTGGGTGTAGCATAATAGGTTTGCATTTCCATGTCCATAAAAGGACAGGTAATATTATTTTGAGATTTATGTGAGAACCAAGAATTTCCAAAGGTCACATACTGAGGAAAAGGATGAACTGAAAAAAAATCTGTCTTAGAGCAAATACAAATGACAGGTAAGTTTATCCAAGGGTAGTCAAAGACAAGAGGATATCAATGAAATGGAAGACAGTACTAAAAAAAATATAAATAGACATACATATAAAAGGATTAGATAAATGGAAAACAGAATGATTGTCTAGTTTACCTCTAATAGGAGTTTTAGAGGAAAACAAGAAAGAACATAAAAGAGACAAAAGTCAGAGATAATGGCATATAATTTTTCAGAATTTATGAAAATCCCGAGTCCTGTGATTAAGAAGCACAATGACTACAAAAGACCCAAGGCAATAAAGATCCTTAAAATAGGCCAATGAGAAAATATATATTACTTATATAAAGGAACAATATTTAGACTGGCCTCACAAAATTAGAGTTGAAGTGAGAAAATAGGGTAACAATAACCTCAACACGCTATGACAAAATAACTAACAATCTACAATTCAAGATTCAACTAGAGTACTGCTCAAAAGTGAGGGAAAAGAGACGTTTTTCAGGAATACAAACACCTCAGAGTTGCAACCAATTAGCAGTGAGTGAAAGGATCTCTAAAGGGTATGTTATGCTATGAAGGAAAATGAAACAAATTTAAATACTGGGATGCAAGAAGAAAGGGAACCAAGAAATTGACAGTCATGTCAGTAAATCTAAACAATCATTGTCTATTTGAAACAATGCTAACATTGACTGAAGCAGTAAAAATTTAAGGTGGAAATCAGGTGGAAATCAGGAGAGGATTATTGGAGTTAGCATGATTACAGGTCATTTTGGAAAGAGAGTAGGTATATGAACTTCCAGCTTCAAATCAAATCATAGTGCCAAATTTTGAAAGAATATTGAAAAAAATAGAGTATGTAACTTCCAAACCGGGGAAAAGAATAAATTAACTAACGAAAAGGAAGATAGGAGCAGTGGGGCAGGTAAGGCGTGGGTGCTTGAACAAATATAGAAAAGTAAGCATAAAGAGAAAAAACAAAATACCATATTCAAATTAAATTCAAATATCAGTAATAATAAAAAATGTAAATAGGTTAAACTCACTAATTAAAAGAAAAAGATCTCAAATTAGACTAAAAGCAAAACCAAACCCATCTGTGTGTTATTATAAGAAAAGCAATAAATATAAAGAAAGGCTGATGACAGAAGGAAGTAAAAGGTTATACTGAGAAAATATTAATCAACAGAAAGGTAGTATAACTACATCAACATCAGAAAAGATAAATTTTAACACAAAGAACATCATTAGATATACAGGGTCATAAGATTATCTTTTAAAAATTCACTAGACAGACACTACAATTCTAAGTTTGTATGACTAATAATATAAATTAAGCTCAAAATGAACAAATAAAATTTAAAATTGAATTTAAAAGCAAATTCATTAAATAAAATCTAAAGCAATTTAAAATTTAAGGCACTAAATCACATTCTTTAAGCACAATAGACTGATAGACTTGCTAGAATATTTAAGTTCATAATTATAAGGTGAAAATTTTAATATTCCTCTGACAAAGTAAGATTATTTATGATTTTCTTTATCTGTCTCCCTGACAGTGCTCCTTTCTAGAATATAACCTAAAATGTTCAATCATCTGTGGCTATTGTATTTACAAATTTATTGTAAGCACAGGACAGTCTATGGCACATAACAGCTGCCCAATATACAATTGTTGAATGTTTGAATTATTCAAGGTGAAAAAAACATAGTGACTATAGAGATTATATAACACAATTAACAAGTATTATCTTATTAACTCCCATAGAATCTGTACTCCCAAATAGTAAATGTACTTTCTTTTCTCATACACATGGATTATTGATGAAAATTTACCAAGTACTAGATTACATTCTTCAACCACAAAATAACTGAGTTAGAAATAATACAATAAAATTTCATCCAGTATAAAATATATAGCACAAATAAATAAACAAAAAATATAACTAAGATTAGGAAACAGAACGTAATAAATTTGAACTGTAAAATAAATGGAAAGGCAGAGTTAACATGAGAGAGAGAGAGAGAGAGAGAGAGAGAGAAAGAGAGAGAATCTTCCATCTACTGTTTTACTTCCCAAATGACCTCAACAGCCAGGGTGGGCCAGGCTGCAAACAAGAGCCAAGAATTCCATTTAGGTCTCCCATTTGGGTGCAATGGCCCAAGGATTCAAACCATCTTTTGTTGCTTCCCTAGGCACATTAGCAGGCAGTTAGATCTAAAGCAGAGCAGCTGAGGCTCAAATCTACCCTGATATCTAGCATCACAGGCATTGGCTTAACTCGCCGCACCACAATGCTGGCCCCAAAGGACAGGTATTTTGCCTGGTGGCTGACTCCTACATCCAAGGACCTGGTTTGATGTCCAGCTTTAATTCTGATTCCAGCTTTGTGCTGGTTAAAGTAACTGGTTTTCTGTCACCTATGTAGGAAACCTGGATTGAGTTTCATGCTCCTGACTTTGGCTCTCTCTTGCTGTTTGTAGGCATCTAAGGGTTGGACTAGCCAACGGATCACTCTTTCTCTCTTTCCTCCCTCTCTATCTCTCTCTCATCCTCTGTGTCTTTCTGTACATCAAAAAAAAAATTTTAATAAGAAGTTAGGGGGGAAAGGGCCATCAAGATAAACATATGGAAATAATGAAAAAGACAATAGAATGTATTGAAATAGAAAAACATACACACTAGACACTCAAAAAAGCCAATATAATCCTGGAAGTTTTAGCCAGAACCATTAGGCAAGAAAAAGAAATAAAGGGATATAAATTGGAAAGGAGGAAGTCAAACTATCCCTAATTGCAGATGACATGATTCTATTTATAGGAGAACCAAAAAAGTCCACTAAGAGACTATTGGAGCTCATAAAAAGTTTGGCAAAGTGGCAGGATATAAAATTAACACACAAAAATCTAATACCAAGACTGAGAGAGAACTTCTAAGATCAACCCTATGCATAATAGCTACAAAAAAT
Source organism: Lepus europaeus (assembly GCF_033115175.1). NCBI lineage: Eukaryota > Metazoa > Chordata > Mammalia > Lagomorpha > Leporidae > Lepus > Lepus europaeus. Next base: position 138,000,217 of record NC_084831.1, on the reverse strand, counting down.
TTTAACTGCCTTGGAATAACTTTAACCAAGAATGTCAAAGATCTCTATGATGGGGGGCTGGCGCTGTGGCACAGTGGGTTAATGCCCTGGCCTGAAGTCCTAGCATCCCATATGGGCGCTGGTTCAAGAACCAGCTGCTCCACTTCCTGTCCAGCTCTCTGCTATGGCCTGGGAAAGCAGTAGAAGACGGCCCAAGTCCTTGGGCCCCTGCATCCACACAGCTCCAGCCATTGCGGCCATCTGGAGAGTGAACCATTGGATGGAAGATATATATATCTCTCTCTCTGCCTCTCCTCTATGTAATGCTGACTTTCAAATAAATAAATAAATATTTTTTTTAAAAAAGATGATGTAAATTACAAAACATTATGATGTAAATTACAAAACATTAAAGAAAGAGATAGAGGAAGACACAAAAAAATGAAAAAATCTTCCATGTTTACAGTTAGAAGAATTAACATAATTAAAATGTCCATAATACTGAAAATAATTTACAGATTGAATGTGATACCAAAAAAAATACCAACAACATTCTTCTCAGATCTAGAAAAATCGATGTTAAAATTCATATGGAAACACAAGAGTCCCTGAATTTCTAAAGCACCTTCATACAACAAAAACAAAGCTGGAAGCTTCACAATACCAGATTTTAAGACATGCTAAAGGGCAGTTAAGGGAGAAAATATTTGCAAACTCTGAAACTGATAAAGGATTAATATCCTGAATCTATGAAGAGCTCAGAAACTCAACAACTACAAAACAAACAATCCAGTTAAGAAATGGGCAAAGGACTTGAACAGGCATTTTTCAAAGAGGAAATCCAAATGTCCAACAGATATATGAAAAAATGCTCAGGATCACTAACTAGCAGGGAAATGCAAATGAAAAACACCATGAGGTTTCACCTCACTACAGTTAGAATGGCTCTCATACACAAATCAACAAACAATAAATGCTGGCAAGGATGTGGGGAAAATGGTACCCTGGTCTCCTGTTGGGAATGTAAACCAGTGCAGCCAATGTGGAAGACAGTATGGTGAAAACTCAGAAATCTGAATATAGTCCTACCATACTACCCACCATTCCACTCCTGGGAATTTACCCAAATGAAATTAAATCAGCATATGAAAGAGTGAGCTGTACCCTAATATTAATTGCAACTCAATTAACAATAGCTATGATATGGAATCAACCCAGATGTCTATCAACTGATGACTGCATAAAGAAATTACAGTATATGTACACTATGGAATACCACACAGTGGAAAGAGAAAAAGAGAGAGAGAGAGAGAGAAATAGAAAGAAAGAGAAAGAGAGAAAGAGAGAAAGAGAGAGAGAGAGAGAGAAAGAAAAAGAAAGAGAAAGAAATCGATCCTGTCATTTGCAACAAAATGGATACAACTGGAAACCATTATACTTAGTGAAATAAGCCCATTCTAAAAAGACAAATACCACATTTTATCTGATCTGTGGTAACTAGTAGAGTATCTAAAACATAACGTATAGGAGTGAAATTGACATTTTGAGATTCAACGATTTTTTACATCTTTTGTCTCCACTATTGAAGAATAGTTTTTGTTTTTTTTTCCCTTCACACTATTTGTTGAACTCTTTACTTAATGTAGGGTTAATCTGATGAGTATAAAGTTAACTGAAAATAGATCTTTGTAAAAATTAAGAATGAGAATAGGAGAGGGACGAGGAAGAAGAGTGGGAGCACAGGTAGGAGGGAGGGTAGGGTAGGTAGTATCATTATGTTCCTGAATCTGTATATAGTAAATACATGAAATTTGTATACATTAAATACAATTTAAAAAATGTCCTCCATCAAAAATAAAAAGTTAAGGGGAAAAGAATAATAAAAACATAAATAAAATAAATAATGAAAAAACAGCAGAATGTATTGAAATAGAAAAATTATACACACTAGATAATGAAAAAAGCCAAAAACTTATTTTTTTGAAAATATAAAAACCTCTGGAAACAGTGGTCATGGGGGAAAAATGACAAATGTTAATATTAGAAATTAAAAGGTTTAATTTCAGATACAGTAGATTTTTAAAAATAGAAATATTAAAAAAATTTGATGCTAATATATCTTAAAACAAATGGAATAGACAATTTTCTAAAAATAAAATTTATCCAAACTAATTTGTAGAAAAACCAGAAAACTGAACAAACCTATAATTATTACATATATTAAAATCACTAAGTAAAAGTCTATTTACCAAAAATACCTTCCAGATCCAGATGATTTTAGTAATGACTTCCATAAAATAGTTAATTAACAGTTAATCCTTATTTTATAAGAGAATATTCCAAAGAATAATAATGACATATTCACACCTCAATTTATGAAGCTAACACAAATTTGATATTATTTTTTCAAAGATTTATTTATTTAAAAGGCGGATTCAGAGAGAGAGAGAGAGAGAGATCTTCCATCTTCTGGTTCATTCCACAAATTCCCACAACAACCAGAGTTAGGCCAGGTGGAAGCCAGCAGTCAGGAATTCCATTCAGGTCCCCCATGTGGCTGGCAGGAACCCAAGTACTTCGGCCATTATTCACTGTCTCTAAAGCATATTAGCTGAAAGCTGGATGAGAATTGGAGAGTAGCCCAACGTTGAACTAGGCACTATGATATAGCATGAGGGCATCCTAAGAGGCAGCTTAACCTACTGAATCATAACATCCACCCTTAAGTCAGCAACAGGAGTCACTGTGTACTTACTCCTCATGTGGGATCTGTCCTTAATGTGTTGTCTAATGTGCAGTGATGCTAACTAGTACTGAAACAGTATTTTTACACTTTGTGTTTCTGTGTGGGTGCAAACTGATGAAATCTTTACTTAGTATATACTGAATCAATCTTCTGTATATAAAGATAATTGAAAATGAAAAAAAAAACTTGGTGTTAAATTGGAAATGGCATAGAAAATTAATTAATTTTAAAAAATATATTATGTAGGATCTCTGTCTTTAATGTGCTGTACACTGTTATTTAATGCTATAACTAGTACTCCAACAGTATTTTTTCACTTTGCGTTGCTATATGGGGGCAAACTGTTGAAATCTTTACTTAATATATACTAAACTGATCTTCTGTATATAAAGAGAATTCAAAATGAATCTTGATGTGAATGGAAGGGGAGAGGGAGCGGGAAAGGGGAGGGTTGCGGGTGGGAGGGAAGTTATGGGAGGGGGGAAGCCATTGTAATCCATAAGCTGTACTTTGGAAATTTATATTCATTAAATAAAAGTTTAATAAATGAAAAAAAAAACAAAACCAAGAAAGAGTACACAAAAGGATATTTATGGGTCAATCTCACCTAAGAGCATAAACTCAAAAGTCTAAATAAAATGGAAACATAAGCCAGGAACACACCATAAATGATAGTCTATCATGCCTGAACTGGATCTAATCCCAGGAAAACAAAGATGGTTTAAATTAAAAGGTCTATCAGTATATTTCAGCACATGAACAGAATAAAGAAGAAACAGATTACAAACTCTTCTAGGTGCACATATTGATAAAATTCAACACCCATCCATGTTTTAAAATGAAAATAAAAAGCTTGGTAACTAAGAACACAAGGACTCTTTTTCATCTGTTATTCGATCTCTCCCCAAAAGTAATTAGCTAAAATATTTTTTAAAATTCTTTTTTTAAAAGATTTTTTTATCTATTTATTTGACAGGTAGAGTTATACAGACAGTGAAAGAGAAACAGAGAGAAAGGTCTTCCATGCAATGGTTCACTCCCCAGATGGCTGCAACAGCCAGAACTATGCTGATCCGAAGCCAGGAGCCAGGTGCCTCTTCCTGGTCTCCCATGCGGGTGCAGGGCCCAAGCACCTGGTCCACCCTCCACTGCCTTCCTGGCTACAGCAGAGAGCTGGACTGGAAGAGGAGCGACTGGGACTAGAACCCGGCGCCCATATGGGATGCCGGCGCAGCAGGCGGAGGATTAACCTAGTGTGCCACGGCGCCAGCCCCTAAAAATTCTTATTGAAATCAGAAACAAGACAAGGATGCCTGCTTGTATTCAACATTGTACTGAAGGTCATAGCCAGGACAAAAATAATTGAAAGGAATCAAGATTTCAAAGGAAAAAAAAATCAATGACAAATGCAACTATAGGGGCCAATATGTGCTCACAGAAGTCTCTGAGAAGTAGTTGAAGAACTCAATGTCACTTTAGTCCTACAAGATTCTAGGCTATCTAGATTTTTTTTAGAAGTTCAAAATTATATTTTGTTCTTTTGAAATACACAGTTGTATTTTATCTAGAAAGACTATCACTGTCTTGTGTTTGTTTCATGACAATTGTGTTAAGGGTGACTTCCTGTCCGGTAGTCATTTGTGCCACTCCATGTCTGAACAAGAAGGCTGAGCATGCCTGAGACAGTTACCTTGGGATCTCTGGTTCTCCATGCTCTGAAAAAAGCCTGTAAACAGTATTTGGCTTGGCTTTGACATGTTGCAATCTCTACTGCTTTCTCTGGGGAACTTTTTCATTCTTTATCAGTTTCAATGTTTTCCTTTTCATAAGCTACACTACATTCCACTTCAATATTTGATACGGGAGTTGTATTTCATTTTATTCACCTTTGATTCTTGAAGAGGCTTGCCTTGTGGTTTTTCCAAATATCTTTGTATTATGAGTCATTCTGAGCAACTGACTGGGAATGTGGGAAGAAGTGTTCTTCCTTTGCTATTTTCATTTACTATGTGACTGACCCTGGGCCAGTCACTGAATCTAATCAAGAACTTCATTCTCTGCTAAATAAAGATAAAAGTCTGCCTGAGAAAATAGGTTAAAATCAGACTCTGACACTTTGTGACTTACTCTCTTAACAACTTGCTCACACAAATTAGATTTTTCCCATAACATCTGCACTTGGAAGAAAATCTCCTTTATTATCCTTGCCCAGTTGTAGCCAGTTTACATCTGTATATCCCATCCTCTGTTCTCTCTCCCTTGGCTTATTTAACTTGTATACTTAGTTTCAATGAGCAACCACGGCATTCCATGATGATCAGTCTAAAAATAAAGTTTTGATATTGTACATAAGAAAAGGAGAAAAAAAAAAGAAAAACCCCCACAGAAAATATGAGTGGAAGTAAAAGTGGATTTACACACATTTCTGATTCCAGTTTCAGCTCTGCCATGATTAGTTGTGTGATGGTATAAAAGTCAGCTAAACCCTTCTGAGCCTATACTTCTACTAATCTATAAAACCATGCCACTCCATCTTTTTAATCTCTTGGGCAATTGTTATAAAGATCTAAAATAATGAATGTGGATAGTGCTTTGAAATACTGTAAGGTGCTATATATTTTTCTTCACATTAACTGAATAATTTTATTCAGTGAATTTAGTCATGACACAGAGGCCTTAAGAAGATCTTGAGTTATATCCATTCATATTAGACAAGTACTATTAAAATTACAGTTCAGTAATGTATAAGTATGTGATCAATAAATCAGGAAAAGGAAGACTTTCAGGTTATAAAATCTAGCTTGAAGAAAGGATACAACATAATTTTGATGATTTATGAAAAAAACAGGAAATAAACTAATACTTGAAGATCTTTCTCATTCTAAGTTTTAATATTTTGAAAGGATAACCATTGTGAAAGTTAAAAATACAAAATAACTTAAAAAACAACTGAAGGGGTGACAAATTTCAAAGTGTGACCAAAGGAAGCATTTGCAAACATGATCTCTAGGTCACATAGAAATTCAAGGAACGGCAATTGAAAACAGAAACTGCTTCATTTTCTTACCTTTGCTCTGTGTTAAAGAGTGCAAAGATGTGTTTGCTAGACATAAAGCTTTTTTCCACATCCCGGACTTTCAGGTTGTCCAAGGGAAGCATGTACTTCTTTTCTTTTTCCTAGAGGGAGAGAGGGAGATGGAGACAGAGAAATTGACTTTAATCAAATACCTGGAAACATGCCAGAGGCAACATATCACCTGAGTTGGCTCACACCTGACTGCACTATCCTGATACCATCAAACACTTTTGATACCAGCTACCAAGGAGTAAGAGTTACAGAGATAGGTGGCTCCAGTCATTCTCAACACATGGGTAGGACAAATGGGGTGGTGGTGATGGTGGGGGTCGGATACAGGAAGGGCTGTGAGATGGAGAAAACACATGGCCCTCCTCATGTGGGTCCCCTTAGATGTTTTTAAATGTTAGTTTGATATTAAGAATTTAGACATCTGTTAATATTTAACAAAAAATGTTCTGGTCCTAATTCAATGAGAAATGCCAGATGGATTTCATTTCATGTTTTATTTTCAGCCTAAGCAGTTTTGATAGCCAGTGTTGGCAGAGGAGTGGAAGCACAAGGACCCCAGTATGAAATGCCCCCCATAAACCATGATAAAGCACAGAAATGCTTCCCTCTTCGGGGTCTAGAATAAAATATAAGTCCAGAAACAGAATTATTCCACAAAATCATTGCTCTTTGTAATGAATGGATATTAGCTAGAATAGATTCTTTTCTAAAAATTAACAATCCCTTAGTAAGAATGTGGACATTGGAGAGGCGAGGTCTGCAAACAGAACCCAAGTGGCGTTAGTAAGACATATGGGATGCCAAAGAATTATTGGAAACATTTACTTTTAGGGACTGACACAGGGGCAATATTATCATATGTATAATTGCCTGAGAACCGTGTAACAAGAGAAAGTCAAATAGCTTGGGAAGCCTAGTAAATACTTATTACCAGGAGCCTGTTAGCACAGCCTTGTTAAACAGTAGCCCTCTGGTCCCAGGCTACCTCTGTGGTGCTAGTCTTGAGAAATAGCATGTCTATATTCCAGAGGAGGAGAGCATGGAGACTTAGACTTGACTTTCAATAAGTGTTGGTTAACGCCTGTAAGAAATACATGCCCCATACAGATATGCTTGACTTAAATGTTTTTTTTTTTCTTTTGACAGGCAGAGTGGATAGTGAGAGAGGGACAGAGAGAAAGGTCTTCCTTTTTGCCGTTGGTTCACCCTCCAATGGCCGCTGCGGCCAGCGCATCGTGCTGATCCAAAGGCAGGAGCCAGGTGCTTCTCCTGGTCTCCCATGCGAGTGCAGGGCCCAAGCACTTGGGCCATCCTCCACTGCCTTCCTGGGCCATAGCAGAGAGCTGGCCCTCAAGGGGGGCAACCGGGATAGAATCCGGCACCCCGACCGGGACTAGAACCTGGTATGCCGGCACCGCTAGGCGGAGAATTAGCCTGTTAAGCCATGGTGCCGGCCAACTTAAATGTTTTGGCTCCAAAGCATAGAGAACACTACCTTGAGAATTTATGGCTAGGCCCAGCAGTATAAAGCAGAATTCTGTGCTTCCAAGCCAGTTTGTGGGCATCTTGGTGTATTGCAGAGCAAATCATGGCCTTGCCACTTCTTACTCCTAAGTAAGTCAGGGAAAAGTTGGGCAAAACACATTGTAATGGTGAAAAAGGTGGCCCTCAACTTGACCATACAAGATAGGGCAGAGTAAGATAGATGATGGAAAAAACTGAAGGAAGCTGATTGGAGACCAAAATGACTGTCCTGGCAGATAATGTCTCCAATGGAAAAACAAAGATGAAAACAAAAACATAAAAGAAACCCAACATGAAAAAGCAAAGTACTCTAAGAAGATTCTAATGTTTCTTGAAGAAAACTTAATAATACATAAACAATCACAAGGATATTCTAAATAATAAAGTATATAATGTAAGTCAATATAGTATTATAGTTGAATCCAACTTGTTTAAAATACTTGTCAAACTATTTTAGGACATAATTCTAACAGGCAAGATTCTAGATTGAATGAAAATCTATCCAATACATAATCAAATGAAAATGTTTGAGACCCAGGGAACATTTTTTTATTGGATGTTTTTCAATGCCCTAAATTTAAGCAGCTGGATTTTTTTAATGCATCATTCTATTCAACCTTTTGAAATGATGGATTTGCCTTTTAGTAGGAAATCTGCATTTCATTGTAAAGATGGAACACAATGTCCTTGGCTTGTTTTCTATAGAAGTACACTCCCTTTTATACTGCATTCTTTAGCATATAGTAAAGACTGAAATCCACCAAGTTCAACTCAGATATTAAATACTGGCAAGACACACACAAATGCAGACAGGAGAACACAAGAAATGCAGTCTTCATTTCCACAGCACTAAATATCATTTACCCAAGGTTTTTAAGGACACACTGCTAAGTTATTTCATAATCAAAGACTGACAAAGTAGGAAGAGAGAGTATTCGGACTGATTTGTTTAGTTAAAGTTACAAGTCAAATAAAGAATTAAATGAGAGCAGCAACTCCAAACAATGAAATACTATATCATGAATTTTTTTTTTGACAGGCAGAGTGGACAGTGAGAGAGAGAGAGAAAGGTCTTCCTTTTGCCGTTGGTTCACCCTCCAATTGCAGCCGCGGCTGGTACCCTGCGGCCAGTGCATGGCGCTGATCCAAAGCCAGGAGCCAGGTGCTTCTCCTGGTCTCCCACGCAGAGGCAGGGCCCAAGCACTTGGGCCATCCTCCACTGCACTCCCGGGCCATAGCAGAGAGCTGGCCTGGAAGAGGGGCAACCGGGATAGAATCCGGTGCCCTGACCGGGACTAGAACCTGGTATGCCAGCGCCGCAAGGCGGAGGATTAGCCTATTGAGCCACGGCACTGGCCCTATATCATGAATATTAAAAAAAAAAAACTCTGGTGCTTTGGGGAAAGAATGATGTTCAACTAAAAGAATATCTGTAATATGAAATAGCTAAAATAAACAAAAGGGGTAGAGAAAGGATTTACAGAATTACAATTTCCAAATAGAGAGAGTCTCAGCACCAGTTTAATTAAGAAACTTACTAAATAATATTTGACAGTTCAATTAACATGCCTAGTAACATGCTGTCCAATATGGTAGCCACCAGCCTCAGGCAGCTGCTGAGTATTTGAAATGTAGCTAGTTAATTGGGATTTATGTAAACATAAAGTATACAACAGATATCAAAGACTTAGTGTGAAAAAAGAATGTAAGCTGTATCTAATAATACTTTTATATTGGTTAGATGCTAAAATAATGTTTTGACTATATCAAGAAAAGTAAACCATAGTTAAACATAATTTCACTTATTTATTTTTATTATTTTGAAGGTGGCTGCTTGAAAATTTCAAATGACTATGTAGCTCACATTAAATTTCTATTGGCAGCTTTGAACCCCACGTACTTATCACCTCTTTCCTTCCTCCCATCTGTCCAATTTTCATTTCTGACTTCCCTGTTTCTGCTCTCAGGTGTATCTATCGTTCTCTCTCTCACCCAAGCCCCCAGCCTAAAACTTCACTGTCCTTTCTGATGGATTATTTTCCTTCATCTCCTCTCTTAAACCAAGATTACACTGCATTGAGTTGGAAGCATTTACCATAGTTCCCTTGTTTGACATTTCCACCACACTATCCCAGATCCCTGGCATCTCACAAAAATGTGGTCATACATGGTATCCTATATGGTCTCCTTACCTTCCAATTCCTCTGTCATTACCAGGAAGGGAAATTTTTAAAACCTGCTCTGTTGAACTCATTACAATCTTCTAAAACCTCCAATAGATTTCCATTGTTTATGAAAGAAAATCCACTAAAATCCTTAATGTGAAATTTTAAAACATTTAAAAAATTGGCCCGACTGTGATTTACTACCTCCTTTTCTCCTCCGTTAGAACGCTGTGGCATAGCGGGTAAACTGTCGCCAGCAGTGCCAGCATCCCATATAGGTGCTGGTTCCAGTCCAGGCTACTCCACTTCCAATCTAGCTCTCTGCTATGGCCTGGGAAAACAGTAGAAGATAGCCCAAGTCCTTGGGTCTCTGCAACCACGTGGGAGATCCGAAGAAGCTCCTGGCTCCTGGCTTCGGATCTGTGCAGCTCTGGCCATCACAGCCAGTTAAGGAGTGAACCAGCATATGGAAGACCCCTCTCTCTAGTGTAACTCTGACTTTCAAATAAATAAATTAAAAAATCTTTAAAAAAAAAAAAAGAAGAAATCTCTTTTCAATCACATACGTGTTTGCTGACAGTCTTTACCCAGCTTGAATTACCATTTTAACTCCTATCTCCCATAATAATGTTTAAGTCTTGGAGTCCAGCTCAAGTTCAACTTTCTGTACAAAAAATTTTCCCAAGTCTTTCAACTCTGTCTCTTTGTCAGCTCTCTCTCTCCTTTCAATTCATGATAGGTATGTTTGTCGTATTCATTTTGAACTATATTTTATAAGAGATGTCCTCATTTTGAAACTATATTACATTCAAAAATTTATGTAGAATTTGCTCACTTGGAACTCAGAATGTTTAATCAATTCTATGGTTCAAGTAGGTTACATCTGAGAAAAACATCCAACAGTAAAGGGTATTTTTTGTACTAAACAAGAAATAAAATCTAATATTTTAAATCTTTTTATCTCAACTAGATGCTTTGGAAGAAACACTTCAGGAAGGAACTTGTGTGTATTTTCAGAAGCTTCAGAGACTGATATCAATGACTCAACACCATTCTTTTCTCCACATTTAAACATAGCACATTTTCACTAATATTATTTGTATGAGAGGGATTTGAGATAACAGAGATTCTTTGTTCATAGGGAGGGGGAACACGAAAGAGCTAGTGTTTCTTCCCTGCAGTAACTTGGCAAGAGTTAGAAGAAACAGGAGAAATAGGATGAGGTGGAAGTAATAAAAGGCAAAGAAATAAAGGGGAGGGAGATGGGAACTGTGAGGTGGCCAGAGAATGTGTTCATTGACCTTAAAGGGAAACAAGAGTCAACGAATGATAAGATGAGAGACAGAAGTGGGGCAGGCAAGTGACCAAGGATGTCCGCTAGCTGGCATCGAGATGACTTGGCTTGTTCAAAGGAGCTAGGGTGGGTTTGAGCAGATGACTGAGTTTGTGGAAAAATAGCATCTGCAAATGCAAAGGACTGGGAAACCTTTCTCATGTGATTTACATACAGGGAGTTTCATAACCGGGGGAATATTTGAATGGCCTCCTCTCATGACACATTTATTCATTTTATTTGTGTATACCTTTTCTTACTAAAAAGGTAACAAAATCTTCAAAGGTAAGAACATTAGTCGTTCTTCATTTCTACACATTATAATGCTTTTACACAGCATATACTATTCATATTTTTGAACTGGTTTGAGAATGGTGATCAGTCAGGCATTGATTATGACATGTGATAGTCCCATATATTTGAGAATTAAATAAAAATTCTATAGAGTGCTATTTGAGCAGTAGTTTTACCATTAATTTGCATAGTACAACACATTAAGGACAGAGATCTTACATGGGGAGTAGGTGCACAGTGACTCCGGTTGTTGATTTAACAATTGACACTTTTATTTATGACATCACTAATCACCTGAGGCTCTTGTCATGAGCTGCCAAGGCTACGGAAACCTCTTGAGTTCACCAACTCCAATCTTATTTAGACAAGGCCATAGTCAAAGTGGAAGTTCTCTCCTCCCTTCAGAGGAAGGTACCTCCTTCTTTGATGACCCATTCTTTCCGCTGGGATCTCACTCACAGAGATCTTTCTTTTTCTTTTTTTTTATTTAGTAAATATAAATTTCCAAAGTACAGTTTATGGATTACAATGGCTCCCCCCACCCCATAATTTCCCTCCCACTCGCACCCCCCCATCTCCTGCTCCCTCTCCCATTCCATTCACATCAAGATTCATTTTCAATTATATTTATATACAGAAGATCAACTTAGTACATATTAAGTAAAGATTTCATCAGTTTGCACCCACACAGAAACACAAAGTGTAAAATACTGTTTCAGTACTAGTTATAGCATTACTTCACATTGGACAACACATTAAGGACAGATCCCACATGAGGAGTGACTCCTGTTGTTGACTTAACAATTTGACACTCTTGTTTATGGCGTCAGTAATCTCCCTAGGCTCTAGTCATGAGTTGCCAAGGCTATGGAAGCCTTTAGGGTTCGCCAACTTCGATCTTATTCCGACAGGGTCATAGTCCAAGCGGAAGTTCTCTCCTCCCTTCAGCGAAAGGTACCTCCTACCTTGATGGCCCCGTTCTTTCCACTGGGATCTCACTCAATAGGCTAATCCTCTGCCTGTGGCACCATGAGTTGGTATTACATTTGATCACCAAATCTTTACAAGGCTTAGATTTATTGTCACATTAATTTCTTTTTAAAATATTTATTTTTTATTTGAAACTCATAGTTACACAGGGTGAGAAGGAGAGGCAGAGAGAGAGAGAGAGAGAGGTCTTCCATCTGCTAATTCACTCCCCCAATTGGCCTCAATGACCAGAGCTGCGCCGATCCGAAGCCAGGATCCAGGAGCTTCCTCTGGGTCTCCCACATGGGTTCAGAGGCCCAAAGACTTGGGCCATCTTCCACTACTTTCCTAGGCCATAGCAGAGAGCTGGATTGGAAGTGGAGCAGCTGGGACATGAACTGGCATCCATATGGGATGCAAGCACTGCAGGCAGCGGCTTTACCCACTATGCCACAGTGCCAGCCCCTGTCACATTAATTTCTATCTCTGCCTTGGTTTTGCTTCTATTTTCTCTTTTCTGAAAGAAGGCACATCCTTGTGGTCTTGAAATTTATGTCAAGTGCCACCTGCTCCATGAAGATCACTATGATTACAGCATACCACACACCTCTTTCCTCTATAACTCTTAAATTTTCCAAAATTTTTGTAATAGGCTATTTAGTATCCCAATTCTTACCCGAACGGTTCAGCTTGCCTCTTCAAGTAGATTACAAGTTCCATGAGGGAAAGGAACATATCAAAATTCTTTTGTGTTTATACCTAATCATTATTACACTGGTGTATACACAGTTGTTGCTTAACAAATATTTGATTGTTGGTGATGAATCACAAATAAAAATCTGGGGCTGATGCTGTGGCACAGCAGGTACAGCCTCTTCCTGCAGTGTTGACATCCTATATGGGGGCCAGTTCGAGTCTCAGATGCTCCACTTCCAATCCAGCTCTCTGCTATGGCCTGGGAAAGCAAGAGAAGATGGCCCAAGTCCTTGGCCCCAGCACCTGTGTGGGAGACCTGGAAGAAGTTCTTGGCTCCTGGCTTCAGACTGGCCCAGTTCTGGCCATGTGGCCATTTGGGGAGTGAACCAGACCTCTCTCTCAGTCTCTGCCTCTCTGTAATGCTGCCTTTCAAATAAATAAATAAATAAATCTTTTATAAATAAATAAAAACAAAATTCCAATATGATAGGTCTACCCATTCAATTAATGCTAAATATTATCTATTCTGATATGATATAAAATTATTTTAATGCTTCAAAGTTGATACTACAATCACATAGTTTGTTACTAATCTAGACAAATATGCCTGATTTGTTTCATACAAACCTTACGACTTAAAATACCAATATATGATGATAATGTAACTTATATGTACTTCAAAACTAAACAAAAACAAAATCATGCAGACTCTGCTCTTATAAGGCATGGACTGATGAAAAGTTTTAAAAATGGTATGGGGCCAGTGTTGTGACTCAGCGGGTTAAGTGGGCATTCCATATGAGCGTGGGTTTGGTCTTGGCTGCTCTACACCGAATCAAGCTCCCTGCTGCTGTGCTTGGCAGAGCAGCAGAAGATGACCCAGGTGCTCGGGCCCCTGCCACCCACAAGGAGACCTGGATGAAATTCCAGGTTCCTGGCTTTTGGCCTATCCCAACTCTGGCTATTGTAGCCATTTGGGGAGTGAAGCACAGAATGGAAGATCTCTTTCTGCCTCTTTCTCTTCCTTGCTCTCTCTCTCTGTAACTCTGCCTTTGAAATAAATTTTTTCAAAAAAAATCTTTATTTTTATTACATTTTAATTTGCAATATATAGAGAACTTCTTCCCTCCCTTCTCCTTCCTTTCTTTCCTTTTTTCTTTTAATTATTTGCAATAACATATTTTCAACTTACTTTATAATCACAGGTTCAATGTTATTCTAAACAAAGAGCTCTATGAGTAAAAGGTAGTTATATCACTATTCTGCAGGGGTTACAGACAATAATCAATTCATAAGACGCCAGTTTACCACCATATACATTAACTTTTTGGTATTCTATATATTAGCTACAACCAATCAGAGAAAACATGACATCTGTCTTTTTGGGAAACAAATATTTTAAAAATGGCAGTGTACAAGAGAGTTGAAGTTATAAGAATCATAATAGAGATCCTTATAGGAAAAAAACAGTGATGGCACCAAATATAATTTTGAAATATGCAATAATAGCACCAAATTTATTTTTAAAAGTTGGCATTTATTATATTTCTTCACTGGCTTGTGCTAACATTAGAATGTTAGTTACGGCAATATTTTTCAAACTAGTAAATAATCAATTAGAAACAGGTTCCATGACAAGCTAATGGAGAACACTCTATGTTGCTAAGAATATCTGTGCTCATTAGAACAGAGATTCGTACTTCTGACCACTCTTTTCACACTCGTATAATAATGTCCCACATGTATTCTCTACGATAGCATTTGCCATAGTATATATTCCTACCTCGTTAAATGTCTTTTTTTTTTCTCCTACTGGGGAACAGATTATGAATTTGTCCTTGCTCTGCTGTACTATCCCACTAGCAATGAATAGAACACACATATGACTCAGCTGCACCAACAATATCCATAGATGACAGGTGGGACCACAATGCCAGCCAAAGAAGTGACTGGATGACTGTGCTACCAAGAACTTGTTCCAAAGACATGGCAGTAGCACACGGACTTGTCTGAGTTGAAGATGCCTCATCTAGGAGTTTAAACTGCTTTTGCATAATGCTGAAACTCATGAGATATCACGGGGACATTCAACTACTTTAATTTGCTTGTTTTGTTGTTGTTGCTCAAGAGATAATGATTTTTTTCAATATTTTTTCTAACAACATTTTCTTTTTTTCTCTGGAGTATTGTGGCTAGGATCTTTGCAAGCACAGAAACTGGAGGCATTACTATGGGTTTCTGGGTGTGGGTGAGAGCCAAGAAAAATGTGATGTCCCATATATTAACCCAGGCCTTTCATGCTTTGAGTAAGTGACATGAGAGTTATGTAAGTACACATATTCATCACACTTGCCACACAGCTTTAGAGTAAATCAAACTTGTTAGCATGGTCACTATACTAGCCACAGGATTCCTGCTGCTTAGGAAAGTAAATGACTTTTAACTTTCCACCTAGAACAAATTTAATTGTATCTTGTCTTTGTCTACCTTCTTTCTTCCACTAGAAATACTTATTTTCCACTTTGATCCTCTTTGCCTCAAAATTCCTGCAAAACATGACTGTCTCTAGCTCAGATGCAATTTACGGGTTTTTTTTGTTTGTTTGTTTTTTGTTTTTTCCTAAAAGTGTCGCAGTATCATCTTTTTGTCTTTTTTTCTTTCTCCACCCCAATTATAGGCTTATTTCCAAATAAGTTGGATCTGTTAAGGAAAAAAATACTCTTACACAAAGTTTCATATGGTAAATAGATTAAAAAGTGGTGGGCTGGTGTGGCACAGTAAGTTAAGCTTGAGAAACCAGCAGGTTTGAGTCCTGGCTGCCTTGTTTCCAATCCAGGTTCCTGAGAATGTGCCTGAGAAAGCAGTGGATGATGGCCCAAGTATTTGAGACCCTGCCACTTACATGGGAGATCTGGATAGTGTTCCTGGCTCCTAGCTTCAGCCTGGCCCAGCCCTGGCTATTGCAGTTATTTGGGGGAGTGAATCAGTAGATGGAAGATCTCTGCCTCCTCTCCCCATCTCCATTATTTTTTCAAACAAATACATCTCTCTCTCTCTCTCTCTCTCTCTCTCTCTCTCTCTGTGGAATGCCTATGGTTCAAGAAGGAGTAACACTGTGAGAAAACATGTTCATTAAGACTCATTCTCTTATTAATGGTAAATCTACTACTCAAACAGTACTCTATACTTCGTGTGTCTTTGTGGGGGCAGTCTGTTTAAATCTTAGTATATACTAAGTTGATCTTCTGTATATAAAGATAATTGAAAATGAATCATGACGAAGAATGGGATAGGAGAGGGAGTGGGAGATGGGATGGTTGCGGGTGCTCTGTTAGTGTCAGGACCCCATCCTGATCCCATCTTCCTAAACCCTGATGTTTTGCCTTGCCTGGTTAGGCATCCTACACCAAGCAGCTTCATCTAGTTCCCTGTGACTTCTAAATGAGCAAACACATCTCCCTGAATCATAAGTGAAATGCACAGAACCTGCCAATTCAGACTACCCTTATGAGCCCCGCCTACCTGATGGGGGCACTTTGATGCACTCACAAAGGACTCCCTGAAACCTGAGTACTCTCCAGCCATCAGGAGCCCTTGTGCTGGCCAGGCACTGAAACATCCAAGTGTTTCACCTAAGTTTTTGTATACTCGGACTTTCCAAGTACAAAATAAACTCCTAAGAGGACAAGCAAATCCATTTTTATTACTATCTTGATTATTAATAGTGTTAATCTAGTCTCTCTATGTGTCTTGGTCCTCTGTTCCTCTATAACTGTGCCCTCAATCTGCTGCCAAACAGTCAACTCCCTGAGGGAAGAAACTGTTTCCTTATTAGTTTTGGTTGCATAGCAGATATTCGGCAAATACTTTTTTCATGAACACATGTACAGTTTCTTCATGGACGAGCTAAGGACTCAGAGATGATGAGTGACACAAAATAATTTGCGTATCAAAGAATAAAAAGAGAGCCTAAAATATTAAGAATACCAGAATACCAGTAGCATATGTTGCTGAAAACTAAAATCTGGTGTTTATGGCTATCAAGAAAGCATAACTATAGATACACACAAGTATAAAACTCCTAATATAAACTACATGTCTTTTTATTTACATTTTAATTCCCTGTTTTAATCACAATTAGATTTTGAGTAGTAAATAGCATCTGTGAGCCAGTGGGTTGCTAGTGACTAGGACCTTCCAAGATTTTCTCTTGAGCACTAAAGAAACTACTATTTGCTGGGCTGTCCTGGTAGGCCCGAGCAAATGCCATGGCTTAAAGGCCATTGGCCTCATGGCTGTCTATAAGCTTTCTCAGGTCCTTCAATGGAGATGCACTAGGTTACCTCTGAGTATCTAGGTGGAAGATATCCAACCTGCTCACCAATGCCCAGCTGGGAACATGCTCTTCTCCTGGCTCCTACCCTCTTTGCAAAGTCCAATTCCATTCCCACCTCTTCCAGGAAGCCTGTCTGGCCACAAGAGCCCACCGGAGGGCTCCCTCCTCCATTCTCACAGCATTCTTGGGCCATGTCATATGTTTTTTTACTTAGCATATATTGCCCTCTCTTTTCATTTACATCCAATATCCTCTAAATGTGGACCTCTCTTTCCTCTCCCCTGCTAAGAAACTACTTTACAACTTGAAAGTGAGAACATCATGGATTTGGTTCTCTTAATCTGTATATTAAGTCTTACATTTACAGAAATATTCATATGTATTTGTACATAGAAGATAAGTAATGCACAAGACTGATAATAATGGCAAGCATACTAAAGAATAAATTGAAAGGGCTGGCGCCGCGGCTCAATAGGCTAATCCTCCACTATGCGGCGGCGGCACACTGGGTTCTAGTTCCAGTCAGGGCGCCTGATCCTGTCCCGGTTGCCCCTCTTCCAGGCCAGCCCTCTGCTGTGGCCAGTGAGTGCACTGGAGGATGGCCCAAGTGCTTGGGTCCTGCACCCACATGGGAGACCAGGAGAAGCACCTGGCCACTGCCTTCGGATCAGCGTGGTGCGCCGGCCGCAGCGTGCTGGCCGTGGCGGCCATTGGAGGGTGAACCAATGGCAAAGGAAGACCTTTCTCTCTGTCTCTCTCTCTCACTGTCCACTCTGCCTGTCAAAAATAAAAAAATAATTAAAAAAAGAATAAATTGAAAGGACTTATGCTAGAGGATGGCAGATTGATCACATGCATATATCTCTGCTCCTTACACTAAACACCTATGATGATAGTAAAATAATAAAATATTAATCCATGAGGGCAACATAAATGGGAGAGGAGAAAACAGTGGAAAATGTACTTTCTAAATAGAGAAAGCAGGCAGAGGAACATTCAATGACTTAGCACAAAGGAAGGGGCTTTTCCTCAGATACCTACAGAGGCAGAGAATAGAAAGGAAGCCACCCCATTTGGCTTTTGTCCTTGGAAGTACCTGGTGTATCACACAAATGGGTATAGTTGTGTGGCTGAATGAAACTAACAGAATCAGGTAGACGTCCATGTTCAGAAGTACTCAGAACAATCAGTAACACAGGATCAACTTTTCAAACATAGCAGTCCATTTCTACACCAAGCAGAAGGGAGATTTTCCCCTGGGGAAATTATACCAAAGAAATTTCTAACTCAGAGACACCAAGCAAAGTAGACAGCAATGGTAGGATAAAACCAAGAGGATGTTATGAAAGTCTGTTTGCTGACAGGGTGTCCCTCAGCCCCTTCCCTGCCCTGCCAGCAGCTGGTGGAGTTCCCTGCCCCTATCCAGCAGGAGACTGCTCTTCTCTTGAGAATGCTTAGACTCAGAAAAAATGCCCTGTGTTTCAATGAAAAATCCAGCTTACCGACTGATCACCTTATGGGTAGGTTCTCAATTCCTCAAGCTCTTCAAACATAGATGTCCAAGTGGTCACTTGGCACAGGGTCTTAATAAATTAGAAGTGTGTTTAACTGGAGTGGATTCTGGATTCTGAGGATGGCCCATCCCAAAACACATTTCAATCTCCTTATGATATTTGGATTCAATTTACAACTTTTTTTTTCCTTTCCAATTTTGCTTGTGTAGTTAGGGCTTCAGACACGGTTTTAGCCAACTGGATGTATTCACACCAGACTTTGATCCAGAAGTGAGTCACATGGGAGACAGGCAGGGTATGTGGCATCTGCTTGTCTGGCCTGGATCATGGCAGAGATGGTATGGCTCAGGATCCAGAAGCTACATTACAATGATGGCTTCCCGACTCTGTAGCCTCCAAATGGACGGAGGCAGCAGCTTCCTGGCTATCCCAGTTCTACAATTCAGTTTTTGGAACCATTCCTGGAAACTCAACCTAGTTCTATAATCTTGCTCTTCCAATGGTTCCTGGAGTGATTTATCCCCCTTAATAAATTATAAATATATAATATATTTAAACCAGCTGGAGTAGATTCTATTGTTGGTAATTAAGAATTTTAAATATATACACTAGCAATTTCTTGTCAATGGATATTATTATACCTTAGCAATAATAAGTAGCCAATAAAGAAGAACAGTACTAACCAGCAACACTTTATAAATAATAAAAATTTACATGAAATAATTAGAATATATATGTGTTACACATCAGTACAGCTTTGAATTTTCACTTTTCATATGAGGTAAGAGTTTTAATTAGGAAAACAATTAGGAACATAATAAGTAACATGTATAGGAAATTTTGAATTGAAAATTCAAGGTGTGGGTGAGACAGAGAGCATAACAGATAATAATATACTAGTTTGAGGATTAAAGGACCTGTATGACATAGGTCTGAACCAGGATCCCCTCCCTACTCCTTATGATTTTGTTTTACATTTCCTTGATGCATGGGTGTTGATAACTGGGTCACAAGATAAAGACCCAGCTCATAATGGAACATCTGGGAGACCTTACCTCCTACACACTTCTGTGATTGCAGCATCATGGTTAAATTTGTGTTTCTTGGGGCTGGCGCTGTGGCGTAGCAGGTAAGGCCACCGCCTCCAGTGTTGGCATCCCATGTGGGCACCGGATCAAGTTCTGGCTGCTCTATTTCCAATCCAGCTCTCTGCTGTGGCCTTTGAAAGCAGTGGAAGATAGCCCAAGACCTTGGCCCCCTGCACCAGAGTGGGAGACCCAGAGGAAGCTCCTGGCTCCTGGCTTTGGATGCGGCCATCTGGGGATTGAGCCAGCACATGGAGGACCTCTCTCTCTCTGCCTCTGCCTTTCTGTAAGTCAGCCTTCAAATAAATAAATACATCTTTAAAAAAATGAATAAATAAATAAATTTATGCTTTTCTATATAAACCCTGACCCACGTCCCTTTGGTAGAGAGGTTGGACATTGAGACACTAGTCTGTCATCTCTTCAGCTGTTGGCATCCTTAATAAACTTTCTCTATTTTTCTTTTCCCTAAATCCTCACCCTCCGAGTCACTGGCTTTTCTTGTAACATGAACCTGATTTCAGATTTGGTAACAATAGTATTCGTGTAGCTTTGCAAAAAACAAAAACAGCTGAATTTTTATTAAGAGCTATGGGTTATTTAAATATGTGCTTTTTTCAAAAATTTGAATAATCACCTTGAACAATGATCAAATTTGGTCTATGTTATGTCATGATTTTAAGGAATCTTATTTCAACCAGATATTTTGGATTTTGAGCCTTCTTGGCATTCTTGATAGGCATTCAAAAAATCAAAGTTTCAAACAATCTGGTCTCTAAAATTTCCAGTAAATCCTGGACTTTGGTTTTTCCAGTTTGGGCCCAACTGAAAAAATTGAAGGACCTATGTCTCTCATCTTATAGAGACACCAACTAATCAGTCTATTTGGAGTATATTAGAAGGACTGTCAAGATGTGATGTGGTACCAGACTTTAAGTTTCTATAATGGAAAATGCTATTAATACAAATGTTTGAGAATTAAAAAGTCTAATGATCTTGTGTTACTAGACATGATAGTTATCTTAATGAGAAAGCCCCAGAGGCCTAAAGGGTTAAATACTTGTAAAATCCTACAGGTGCTTTCAAAAATACTGTGAAGTAAGAAAGTGCCTCTAGTTGGTTGATGAGTTTATAATTTTAAACATGGCGACTTAAAGTCTTTTGTCATCCACAGTTATATATGATGTGCTGCTCATAAAACTAAAGCGTTGTTGGTTCTGTGTTTAGCTGTCCTCCTATAGGTTCCTATAGACTTTTTCCAGCCACTTTTATTGTATTCAGTACTTTGGGATGGCTCTGTAAACAGATGAAGCCAATAATGTATTAACAGTACCAACTGAGAGAAAGTATGGTTAACTGAGGTTACTAAAAACAAAAAGCAATTCAAATCAATTGGCAATCTACAAAAAGAGTTAAAGATTTTAAAAGCTATTATTAAAATTGCTATATTGGTCTATTATGCTATATTATATGTGTGTACATATTGTATGTCCACATGGGGAACTTTTATTAAGAGTTTTATTTTAAATGGCTTATAGATAAGATTGTCCATAAATTTAAGCTGCTAAAATCAATCAAAGATACATTTTAATTTGTGGGACCTGAATCTGTGTATCATATGTTTTAGACTTGTTGGTAGAAAGAAACTAAAAACGTTTTAGATGGTTGTGCTTAAGTTTACTGGCTAAACAAACTACACCATGTTAGATATTTAAGAGGTGTTTTCAAATACATGATTCTTAAAATTTATAGAAGGCATTGGACCTTCTGGTAAATGTTTTCTTAAGTTGTTATCTAATGGTTGAAATGGTTTGCTAAGTATTCATGTGATATTGCTATTGTCAGCAAGCGATCTAGGACTTGCTCCCTCATTTCTCTATTCTAAGCCCAACTTGTTCTTTCATTTCTCTATTCTCTTCAAGGTAGGAAACTAATTCTATTATGAAGGAATCTGTAGGATGCACAATTTAATCTTTAGACCTATAAAAGAGATGGCTAACATTTTTCTGCAATAGCATAGCCAAAATAAGAACTTAAATAGTAATCTCATAGCTAGATTCACTTCGCCATCAGCGAAGTATACAGTAAGTAGAAAAAACCCCCCTTTCAGACCAAAGGGAAAGAGAGTTTTAAAGTGAGAATATAATTTTCCTCATGGGCATTGTCTACCTTAGAAAAACTACTACAGAACATGCCTGTGACTATAGACTTGTAGTTCAGGCCACCGAAGATTAGAGATGGGACACGGGCACTCCCTTGACTTGCATCCTCTGGTCTGCTTTAACACAAACCAGGAGGAAAAGAAAGCTAGGCATCAGAAGCAATGGGTGGCAGGCCTATTAATGGCTGATCTGTACAGTGATCTGCCCTCAAGGAGACCCAACAGGCCAGTCCACTGCAGTGGCTTTCAATGTGGTAAGCCTGGGCTTCAGCAGAAGTCAGCTTGTGAAGAGCCCTGGCAGTCTGCCAAGAGTTGGATCACTGGAAATGGACCTGCCCTGGAGTCAAAGGATGCCCAGGTCAGAGCCACAGATCTTATTGGCTCTAAGCTGAAAAGCCCTTCACTCAGCCCAACTTCCAAAGTGACCACTGCAGCTGAGGGGATGGTCAAGTAGGGTCAGCAACATTGCAGGCAGAACTGTAAATTTCTTGTTAGAGATGCCCCCTGCCTTTACCTGGCCAGCTCTCCTCCCAGGCCAGCCAAGTAATGAAAGTCAACAGAGTGCCTTCCCCTAGGAGGTTCACACCTCCCTTAGGATATACCCCATGTGAAGAGATAGATAGGTCTGGGCCTCTGAATTTACAAGGCCTAAAGCCCACCAGATTATTATCAAGCCCCTTCTATCAGGTTCCATTTGCCTCTCAATCAGAAAACTTAATTGTAGCTTAGACAGCACCTTTCTTAGCTCCTCTAATAATGACTCTGTCCTTTGTTCTAGGCCCTGTCTAGTGCACTTGGGCCTCATTCCTTTGTAATCATAACCTCTACTCTACCTCCAATGGCTCTACTCCCAACCTGTGTGTACTGATGGTCCTCTTCCCCACTTAATGCTGTATAATGGTTCAAACCTGGTAAATGCCACTCTTAGGATCATTGGTTACTATCCTCACTCTGTCTTTTATGACCTTGTCTAAATATGATCAGAGTCGGCAAACTTGGAAGGCTTCCATAGCCTTGGCAACTCATGACGACAGCCTAGGATGGTTACTGGCGCCATAAACTAGAGTGTCAATTTGTTGGGTCAACAACAGGAGCCACTGTGCACTTGCTCCTCATGTGGGATCTCTGTCCTTAATGTGCTGTACATTGTGATTTAATGCTATAACTAGTACTCAAACAGCATGTTTCACTTTGTGTTTCTATGTGGGTGCAAACTGTTGAAATCTTTATACTAAATTGATCTTCTGTATATAAAGAGAATTGAAAATGAATCTTGATGCAAATGGAAGGGGAGAGGGAGCGGGAGAGGGGAGGGTTGCGGGTGGGAGGGAAGTTATGGGAGGGGGAAGCCATTGTAATCCATAAGCTGTACACTGGAAATTTATATTCATTAAATAAAAGTTAAAAATATAGGGCAACAGAGGAGAATAAAACAGAGAGAACAATTTTGGGTCACATGCATGTTCATTAGTAAAACTACCTCTATAATAGCAGTGTAGTTTGAGAGTTAAAATTTTCTCTGCTAATAAGCTGAGTGCAGGGATGTAGTGTGTGTCTTATACATCTTAAGTTGGTAGGAAGGGAAAAAATTTATTCAGCATGGCAAAACATGCTGTAAGCACATCACATTTTCCTTGTTTTCTGTGTTCCAAGGCAATACAATTTATATATTTTTTTAAAGAGAGAAACTTTCCAGTTCGGAATAACGATTTGTTTACTGAAAACGCGTATGGTTGATATGATATTGATTTCTGTTATTTTTTTTTTTTTATTTTTGACAGGCAGAGTGGACAGTGAGAGAGAGACAGAGAGAAAGGTCTTCCTTTTGCCGTTGGTTCACCCTCCAATGGCCGCCGCAGTAGCGCGCTGCGGCCGGCGCACCACGCTGATCCGATGGCAGGAGCCAGGTGCTTCTCCTGGTCTCCCATGGGGTGCAGGGCCCAAGGACTTGGGCCATCCTCCACTGCACTCCCTGGCCACAGCAGAGAGCTGGCCTGGAAGAGGGGCAACTGGGACAGGATCGGTGCCCCAACCGGGACTAGAACCCGGTGTGCCGGCGCCGCAAGGCAGAGGATTAGCCTAGTGAGCCGCGGCGCTGGTTATTAAAACACAAAGACAAATATCCTTCTACTCTGACTTAATGTGGCTGCACATAAAATTACAAAGTGAATGTAAGAGACCTCACAAACGCTGAAATTATGCTTACTTTGTAACAGCTTTCAAGTGCATATTAATCACACTAAATTCTACATGCATAGCTCTTTGGATATACTTGTATTAAGTAAATGTATTTTGGCTAAGTATACCATACATTTGTAAAAGTTCAACTTAATAAAAGCACCTTGTTTAAAGTGTAGCATAATTTTTACTTCTCTGAAAAAGTAGGGGTCAGAAAGGCACTGTTCAAATAAAATCCTTTGATTTTTCCCAGAATTCACCAGATGAATGGCTTGAAATTCATCCCCATCATCTGTCACCAAGCTGCAAACAAAAATCAGAGCCGCATTTTCCTTTTCTCCCCTATCATGTCAGCAAAGACAAACTAAAGAAGGCAGTAGCATTAAGTAGAAAAGCAATGGGCCTAAGCATTCAACCAAAGGAGAGAAGCCCTTTGTGATGACTGATGCGCTGGTTTCAGTTTTTCTTTTTCTTTTTCTTTTTTGTTCCCTGAGCTGATATTAACATAATCCAAAGAGGTAACTTCTTAGGGGGAAATGATCTGTTTGAAAGGCAGAGTTGGGCACCACACCCAATTTTAACTTCTCCCCGTGTTTCAGAGAGTAGGCTCTCTAGGATGCAATAAGAGAAGAGGGGCACCTTCCACTGCCTGCTGAGACTGGCCCAGAACTTCACAGGGCATTCAGCTGAATCGCTCCAAGCACAGCTGGTGGGTCTGTATGCCACCTGGGTTCCAAGGCATCTCCACACAAAAACAGGGCTTTGGGCCAGGGAAACGAATCTGGAATAGTTCTTCTACATCACTGTTACTCTTAACTCAGCCTGTTCACTGCTTTGTGGGGGAAAGAAGAAAGTTAGGACAGGGCAGGAGAAAAATAGGACTGGAGGGGAGAGAGAGAATGGGAAGTGAAAAGGTGCATCCCTGGGGAGAATTTCAATCCACCTGGAATCAGAAGTGCTTCTGCTTTCACTCTGTGCTCAGATGGCCCAACTGGCCTTAGCTTCAAGAAAAACAGAGACCACTGCAAGAGGACTCCCAAGGGAAACAGCGCAGTAAGAGGAAATTACACTCGGTCCAGAGTTCACACTACGTAAAGTTCTGTATGGAAGTGATAATTCACTCCACACACAGTGTGAGGATTATATGAGGGCTGCAGAAGGGTGTGCATTCAAGGACTCCTGATGAATGCTTATATCTGGGGCAGGCACCGCAGTTAGCCCCTTGGGACACTCACAGCCCATATCAGAGTACCTGGGTTCAAGTCATGGCTCTGTTCCCATTCCAGCTTTTTGCTAATGTGCACCCTGGGAAGCAGCAGGCGATGGTTGGAAGACTTGGGACCCTAACACTCACATGGGAGATTCAGATTGAGTTACTAGCTCCTTGATTTGGCCTGGCCCAGACCCAGATAGTGCATGCATTTGGAGAGTGGACCAGCAGGTGGGAGATCTCTGTATGTCTGTTTCTCTCTGCCTTTTAAATAAACAAAAAATAAAGTAAACAAAAAATTACATGATTCATCCTTTCCTTTGGAGAAACAACCCTTTAACCATCATCCTTTTTTTTTCTTTTTCTTTCTTTTTTTTTTTTTTTTTGACAGACAGAGTTAGACAGCGAGAGAGAGAGAGAGAGAGAGAGAGAGATCTTCCTTCTGTTGGTTCACCCCCTAAATGGCCGCTACGGCCACAGCCGGAGGGCTGCATCGATCTGAAACCAGAAGCCAGGTGCTTCTCCTGGTCTCCCATGAGGTGCAGGGCCCAAGCACTTGGGCCATCCTCCACTGCACTCCCAGGTCACAGCAGAGAGCTGGCCTGGAAGAGGGGCAACCGGGACAGAATCCAGGGCCCCAACTGGGACTAGAACCCGGTGTACCGGCGCCGCATAGTGGAGGATTAGCCTAGTGAGCTGCAGCGCCGGCCGAACCATCATCTTTCCACCCATAAACACAGTAAAGTGTTCTCTCTTCAACATGTTTATAGTAATAAACATTTATACTTTAAGCTACTGAACTTCAGGTGGAAATAGAAAATTAATTACATGCACAGTATATAAACACAGATCAAATATGAAAAAAGCTAAAGGGTGCAAAGTATTTGGTATTTAAGGTATTTAAAGTATTAAAGGTATTAAACAAGGTATTTAAAGTAGGCTTTCTTATTTAAGGAAGGTATATAAGAAATCCACAATTGTGGGACTTTGTCCAGAGGCATACAGGAACATGTGACCACATGCTGAGTGGTGTATACATTTCTCCCCCTTGCTCCCACAATAAACTCCACAGAATAGATCAAGGAAAGAACAGGGGAGAGGGGTAAGGGAGTGAGGAGGCAAGTTCTGAAAAATTAAAGGTGAAAGTCCACAATTAATGAATCACTGACTTTTTTTTTTAACTTTTATTTAGTAAATATAAATTTCCAAAGTACAGTTTATGGATTACAATGGCTTCCCCCCCATAACTTCCCTCCCACTCGCACCCCTCCCATCTCCCGTTCCCTCTCCCATTCCATTCACATCAAGATTCATTTTCAATTATCTTTATATACAGAAGATCAATTTAGTATATATTAAGTAAAGATTTCATCAGTTTGCACCCACACAGAAACACAAAGTGTAAAAAACTGTTTCAGTATTAGTTATAGCATTACTTCACATTGGGACAACACATTAAGGACAGATCCCACATGAGGAGTAAGTACACAGTGACTCCTGTTGTTGACTTAACAATTTGACACTCTTGTTTATGGCATCAGTAATCTCCCTAGGCTCTAGTCATGAGTTGCCTTTTGAGTTCGCTGACTTCGATCTTATTCAGACAGGGTCGTGGTCAAAGTGGAAGTTCTCTCCTCCCTTCAGAGAAAGGTACCTCCTTCTTTGATGGCTCCATTCTTTCCACTGGGATCTCACTCACAGAGATCTTTCATTTAGGCTGAGCCCCAGCCATTGTGGGGCTCCTGGCTCCAGCCATTGTGGCCATTTGGGAAGTGAACCATTAGATGGAAGATCTCTGTCTCTCTGTCTCTTCCCTCTCTCTAACTCTGCCTTTCAAATAAAAAAAAAAACCCACAAATATATTTAAAAAAAGGAGAACCGCATTACTGAGGAACTTCAGCTGATCAATAACATAAATGCGATGACAACCTTTTAGGAATGGTGATGAGCATTTATGTTATTGATCAGCTGAAGTTCCTCAGTAATGTGGTTCTGCTTTTTTAAAATATATTTGTTTTTTTTTTTTATTTGAAAGGCAGAGTTAGAGAGAGGGAAGAGACAGAGAGACAGAGATCTTCCATCTAATGGTTCACTTCCCAAATGGCCACAATGGCTGGGGCTCAGCCGGACTAAAGCCAGGAGCTGTGAGCTTCTTCCAGAAATCCCACGTGGTTGCAGAACCCAAGCACTTGGGCCAGCTTCTTCTGCTTTCCCATTAGCAGGGAGCTGGATGGGAAGTGGAGCAGCCGGGACTCAAACCAGCATCCATATGGGACGCTGGCCTCACAGGCAGCAGCTTAACCCACTATGCCTCAATGCCAGTCCCTGCTGCTTGAATTTGACATATAATTTTGGTTTATTTTTAGATATGAAATAATAAGTAGGAGGTATTTTTATGTTTATAGGTACATAAAAAAGCAAGTTTCTGTATATACTTAACTAATATTATAAATGAAAATAACTAGTCTACACTCATATTCTATGAAGACTCTTTCTTTAATGGGTATATTCACATTATTTAAATCTGAGAAACACTGATTTAGGAAAAGTGCATTTGAGATTCTCTTAAGAGAACTGATGTGTTCAAAACAGAAACAAAGATGGGCAGGTGTTTGGCATGATAGTTAGGATGCTACTGGAGATGGCCACATCCCATGTCAGAGTACTTGGTTTAGAGCCCTTGTTCTACTTCCAATTTCAGCTTCTTTTCTTCTCTTTTCTTTTTTAATATTTTATTTATTTGTTTGAGAGGTAGAGTTACAGATGGTGAGAGGGAGAGACAAAGAGAAAGGTCTTCCTTCTGCTGGTTTACTTCCCAGATGGCCGCAATGGCTGGAACTGCGCCAATCTGAAGCCAAGAGCCAGTTGCTTCCTCCTGGACTCCCATGTGGGTGCAGGGACCCAAGCACTTGGGCTATCTTCTACTGCTTTCCCAGGCCATAGCAGAGAGCTGGATTGGAAGAGGAGCAGCTGGGACTAGAAGGGCGCCAATATGGGATACCAGCACAGCAGGTGGAGGAGTAACCTACTGTACCACAGAGCCGGCCCCAATCAGCTTTTTTTCTAATGTGCAGCCTTGGAGGAAACAGGTGATGGCTTGGGTACTTGGGTCCCTGCTACCCATGAAGGAGATCCAGATGAAGTGCCAGGTTCTTGGCTCCTGTCTGGCCTACCCCTGGATGGGGTGGGCATTTGGGGAGTGGGCTGGTGAATGGAAGATCTTGCTGCCCGTCTCTCTGCTTTTCAAATAAAATGAAAATGAATATTTTTAAAGCCCCCAATAATAAAAAAAATAAATGGTTATAAAAAATTGCCTTGACTTATAAATAATTTGGAGCAAGACTTGGAAATTTCTTCATCAAGAGCAGGAGAAAAGTACAGATCTGGCCCTTAGAACCCAGGGGCCCAAGCACAGTTGTGGCGTACCCTGAGTGTCTTTGGGGAGCTCATTCTCCTGCTCTGTGCTTCTGCTTGTGCATACGTAAAGCAGGGATAATAACCCAATCTCAATCTTTAAATTGAAAAAAGAAAACAAATAAACCTAACTTTATGGGAACAAAGAGGTAATAGACGTGAAAGCATTTTCATCTTTTCATAGAACAAAGGTACTATTTAAAAGAGGAACTCTGGAACTCTTGAAAATATCTCAACAATAGGCATCTAATTCATTCTGACATGTGTAATTGAACTTATGTGTAATTTTTTGTTCCAAATTATCTGCTTCCTTTATGAAGCTGGATTGGTCAAATGCTGAGTTGTGTAGCTCAAAAAGGGAGCAGTGAAGAATTAGGGACATCGAGGGAGAAGACACAATAAGGTTTGAGTGTTCAAAAGAAGGAGAATCAGTGAAACAGAAAAAAAGGAAGAGAGAACTCTGAGGAAAATGGCAGTTCCAAGGATAGGGGAAGCTGCCTCATATCCAGGAATCCTCAGGAAGCTGGTGGAAAGCAATAGCAAGGAAGCTCATAATGGCAGTTTTCAAATTAGAGCTCACTAACCATATAGAAGACGCTTAACACAGACAGGACTAGAGTGGTGGGCACCAGAGTAACACAAGGAAGAGAAACAAAACTGAGTTTATGCTACTTTAGGTAACAAGCTATATACTCTTCCTTTCCTCCCTCTGATTTCTTCTGGTCCCCTGCCTCTTCCATTTCCTCCTCCTTCTCCTCATTCCTTCATTTTGTTTTAAGCTGATTTTTTTTTTTTTTTTGACAGGCAGAGTGGACAGTGAGAGAGACAGAGAGAAAGGTCTTCCTTTTTTCTGTTGGTTCACCCCCCCCAATGGCTGCTGCAGCTGGCGCACCGTGTTGATCCAAAGCCAGGAGCCAGGTGCTTCTCCTGGTCTCCCCTGCGGGTGCAGGGCCCAAGCACTTGGGCCATCCTCCACTGCACTCCCGGGCCACAGCAGAGAGCTGGACTGGAAGAGGGGCAACCGGGACAGAATCCGGCGCCCCGAACCGGGACTAGAACCCGGTGTGCTGGCACCACAGGCAGAGGATTAGCCTATTGAGCCATGGTGCTGGCCCCAAGCTGAAATCTTAACCAGGTTATTTAAAATTAAATTTTGTCAATTTTGGTTCATTATTCAGGATAATCATATTTCAGTGTAAAAACCCTAACGACTATATAAAAATGATAAAT
This sequence comes from Lepus europaeus, assembly GCF_033115175.1. Taxonomy (NCBI): domain Eukaryota; kingdom Metazoa; phylum Chordata; class Mammalia; order Lagomorpha; family Leporidae; genus Lepus; species Lepus europaeus. Next base: position 137,970,295 of record NC_084831.1, on the reverse strand, counting down.
CTCAGATTCTCTTCTTACTTTTAACTAACCATGCTAAAAAATAACACTATCCATTTAAAATATAACTAGAATGGTCAGAAGTACCATAACTCTCTACACCCATCCCCCCCCCCCAAAAAAAAACACCTCAGTTTTTTAAGTGTAAAAGAAATGTTATACTACATTATTTTTGGAGGTTCACAGAGAAGCAGTTCATGTTTTTATGTATAAAAAGGGAATAATCTTCATGTATTTCATATACAGTGTTTTAAGAGCATAATGATACTTTATACCACATCCTCCCTCACATGTCTCATTTAAAAGTCCCTTGGCTACTTTGTGGAACCATGGATTAGGTGTAGGGGACAAGAGCAAGAGTGGGAAACCAAACTTGACAATGGTCAGCACAGGGGAGAGAGTGGTCATTCCAACCAGGATGGTACTTGAGAAAAGTGGTTCAGTGTGAAGACAGGTTTTGGAGTAAACAATGGTTAGCAATTGATGGTCTAGAGGGCTAACTCTAGCTTCAGCTTATGTTTATACAGCTCCAACAGTCAAGCATTATTTCTACATTTATAAAGGGTTTTAAGAAGAATGAGGAGGATAAGGATTAAGAGGAAGGACAGTGAAACTTATGTGTTCTGCAAATCTTAAAATTCTCTGTACCTCACAGAAAAAGTTTTACAATCCCTGGAGTGGAATCAGCAGATCTTGATGGAGGGAGGGATGAGGGAAAGAGGGATGAAGAAAAACACCTATGTCTTTAGCATGGGCAGTGGGGTGATGGCCATGCCCTTTTCCTTATTCCAGCCATTCAATCCCTTTCAGGGGCCTCCGTTTTAGCATCGCTATTCTTATTTCACTATTATATTTACTTACCTGTATATCTGTCTCCCCTCCTTGACAGTGAATTCCCTTAGTAACTCTTATTTTCTTATGTATTTACAGTATTCAAATTTGTACTTAATTGTGTTGTATATAATTGATGATATGTTAAATTCATTTTCAGTAGTTTTGGTAACACTAACTTATTAGTGAATAGAAAATCAAAGCCCCTTTTTAATACCTTAAAGTTTATGAACTGTTTTTGCAACCCATCTGTTCTCCCACTACAACCCTATATGTTGGTATTAGAATATGCTTCAATTTTAAGTCCCCCCTTATATGAAATTACATTTTATGTTGATACACTTACATATAAAATGTTAGGAATTGTAAGAATTTTTGTTTTATTTTATGTGAATTGGAAGTCATTCCTCTTGGGGTATGAATAGAAACCAGAGAAAAACATAAAAAGGAATATTTGAAAGTAAAACATTATGGCAAGTAAAGATGACAAGACACAGAAATCTTGGGTCTTAGCATGACCCTCAGGGAAGTTGAATTTGGTATGTGTGTGGTGATTGTGGTGAGAAAAATAGAGGAATAAACAGTAGACCTTTATGTTTTCAGTCAATTGAAAGTATCTTCTACTATGATAAAGAAGACTAGGAGACATGTAGGTTGAGTCTTGTTTTGGAAAGTTAAGTTTGCGGTGCCAGTTCAATATTCAACTATACCACACACACACACACACACATACACATTCAACTATTTATTCATATTTGGTATATATCCATGGCTGGCGTTCAGGTTGCAGCAGATATAATGGTTGTAGTTATACAAGTATGGCACATACATGGTATTCAAGGCTAAATATCTAGATGAGTTCAGCTTGAGACAGAGTGAGAGAGACAAAGAAAGTATTTGCGTGTGAGACAGAAAGGAGAAGATGGTCCAGGCCATGCCAACATTTAGAGTCAGAAGAGAAGAGGAAAGAACTAGTCAAAGGAGACTAAGGAAGTAGAATGAGAAAAACCAGGGAGATGTAATGTTATGAAAGCAAAGTGGAAAAATGTATTCTAAGACAGAGGGAGTCAATGTATAGTCAATTACATTTACTATATTTCAGAATTTACTATTTACTATAAATTTACTATTTCTTAGAAATACAGTGAGCCAAGATAAAAAAGTTGTTATTACACATGCCAAAATATAGGAAATAGATAACCATAATAAGCCCTGTTTTGGTGCCTTGGTGGGAACAGCAAGAAGTCTGCTTGGAGTGGGTTGAAGTGAGTTAAAGATTGAGAAGTACAATTACAGGCATGGGAAAAAGAGACACTCCCAGGGAACACATAAGGCACAAATAATAATAATAATAATAATAATAATAAAAGAAATTATATGTAAGAAAAGGGTCACTTAAAGAACATTCTTTGTTAAAACCTCATTACTACATTTTATTTTCCTTCTTTTTGAATAGCATGTGTCCTAAAGATGCTGTGTGGGGGGAAGGGGGATGGTAAACAAAGGTTTATCCCAGAAGTCAACTGAGCACCAGGGGTTCTATGCATTCAATCCCCTCAAACGATATGCAAACTTTTGCAAATATATACATATTGTGGGAAGAAGAGAGGCCATAGCTTTAGTCAAAAGCACAAAATCAGCTAGCTCAAACACTAATATTTTGAGTTACTACTGTGATGAGGAAAAGAGGGCTAGGATTTAATGGAATGTCACAGGTATGTTACTACATCCGGGATTTTGTTCAATGGGGAAAACTAAATTTTTTTTTTTTTACTTTGTATCCTCATCAAGAGCTTTATCCTTACAAAATAATAAATATGCTTTGCTCTCACATTGGACAGAGCCCAGTATAAAGTTCTCAGAATATAGATCTAATCACAAAACACCAAAAGACGGCCAGTGTCATCAAGAGGATAAGGACAGTAAAAGCAGAAGTCACAGTTTTAACTCCTCTAGAGAAGGAATTTAAAAATTATTTAATGACACTTGAAAGTAAGCCATGAACAAGTGCAAAAGGAGAACATAAGTATTTTCTGTACATACAGATAATGAACTTATATAAGAATATACTGTCCTAGCAATGACCAGCAGAGGATGAAAACGGTGTGGTACTTACAGAAAAAAATCAGCACAACTCAGAAAAACCCAGTTTCATAGTGAGAAACTAGAATCTCTAGAATGTATGTGTGTGTGTACTTTATTATAATCTATTTTATTGTAATGTACACATATATCTATGTACTGAAAATGATATAGTTCTTATTCCATACCATGAACTCAATCATTCTCACCAATTATTTTTTACTAATCGCTTAAATTTTTAAATTCCAAAAGCTATTGCTAGAGTCAGAACCTGTAGATAGGGCAAATCAAACTTTTTTTTGTAAGTAGAATGGGAGAGTTAAGATTCATACCATATAGAAACTTGTTTTGGCAATGAATATTTCTGTATTAACTACAAATGAGTGCTACTGATGCACACACACATTCATCAGGTGTTTAATTGCCATTGGATTGTGAGCTTTAACTTTTTCAGATTTTTTTTTTTTTTGGACAGGCAGTTAGACAGTGAGAGAGAGAGAGAGAAAGGTCTTCCTTCCATTGGTTCACCCTTAAATGGCTGCTACGGCCAGCGCTCTGCACCGATCCAAAGCCAGGAACCAGGTGCCTCCTCCTGGTCTCCCCTGCGGGTGCAGGGCCCAAACACTTGGGCCATCCTCCATTGCCTTCCCAGGCCACAGCAGAGAGCTGGACTGGAAGAAGAGCAACCGGGACAGAACCTGGCGCCCCAACCGGGACTAGAACCCAGGGTGCTGGTGCCGCAGGCGGAGGATTAGGCAAGTGAGCCACGGCACTGGCCCAGATTTGTTTTACTATTTAAATATTTCCTTCAGATCTGTCTCTTTTCCTAGACAGTGAGTCACTTGAGAGTAGGGAAATGTTTCTAGTCTAAGAATTCTGAACTTAATAAGTCTCAATAATTTCTTGTTGAATGGGAATGAAGCATACTGGTTGTTAGATAGAATTTAGAGTTTTTATTAACTCCAGTGAATTTGAATTCCCAATGATTTCCTGGTTGTGGTTCCTCACTACCTAAGACTAGAAAAACAATGTAATTCTAGCCTGGTGGATAATTTATAGCAATATCTTGGTGAAACCAACTCTTTATGGAAACTGGACATGTGTGAGATGGTATTCAAGAATGATCTATTGCTTATCAGGTTCTGAATTACAGCTTGACCTGAGCTGAGTACTCTATAGTGGACAGTGACAAAGGAAGATGTATTTTGTGACAATTGTTGATGGAAATCATTTTGAAATTTATATTCACCAGGCAGACTCAACTTGTGGAACTCTAAATCAATCATAAATGAATGTAGAATATTCAATTAAAAATACCTAGGAATAAATCTAACAAGAAATGTGCAGTATCTGTATGAATAAGTTTATAAAAATCACACTTAAAGACATATAACAAAGCTGAAATAAACAGAGAAAAAGATCTTGGATACGAAATCCAATACTTAATGTTATAAATTTTCCTTAAATTAGCTAATAATAGTAGAATTTGGGGAGTGGGGATTTTAATACAATTTTGTGAAGGGTAACTTGAAAAAGTAATTCTAAATTTCATTTGGAAGAAGAAACGAGTGAGAATAGTCAGGAAATTAAAAAAAAGCAATGAGAAGATTTTTATAGAAAAAATTATAAATTATTAGATACCACAAAGTTGTTGTAAAAGTCCACTCGCAGATCAATGAAACAGAAAATAGCATAGGAATATTAAATACATCTGAGAATTTAGTTTTTAATTAAGGCAAAATTACAAGACAGACTCTTGAAAACATGATCTTAGAATAACTGGCTCTTTATCTGCCCTCCTTCCAAAAATTAAAAATTTTAGGTGGAGAAAAATGCAAAATCCTAATAGGAATGGCAATTTTTTTAAGATTGCAGTTCTTAAAATTATTGATACTTGACACAAAACCTGACACTATAGGACTCATGGAGACGAGAGCTTTCTTCATAGCAAAATGATGAATAAAACTAAAAAATAGATCAAAAATTGATATTTACAGCACATGTGAATACAAGTTGATAATCATAATATTTAAAGAAGTTTAAAAACGTGCTTAAAAACACTTTAATAGAAAAGTAGTCAAGGATACTTTTAGAAGTGCTTAGAAATTTAAAGACAAGTGGTTAATAAAAACACAAGTTACTAAACTTCACTAATGATCAAATAAATGCATGTTAAAATTATGTGTGCATATTTGCATATCTGACTAATAAAGTCAAATGACCAGATGTTAGAAAAATGGATATTTTACATACCCTTAGTTAGAATATTAGTTGCCACAGACTCTAGGAAGAGCGGGAACATGAAAAAATGTCAACAATAAAAATGTGTCTATCCTTTGACCCAGTAAATCTATTTTTCATTTTTAGATACATAGTCTATACTTTTACAGTGTACTCATATGAAACATTGCTTGCTTCTTTATGGTTGAGAAACTGAAAAATTTAAGTAAGGACTAGCTAAAATTATGGTACATGTTAATAAGAGTTAACATTTATTATTTATTGTTATAATCATTTTCCAAGTTTTTTAACCATCCAATCCTTCTAACAATAATGTGATGTAGGCACTACTATCATCACTGCTCAGAAGGGAAGGTGCAGATAGACCAAGGGACACCCAAGGTCACACACCAGCTCCAAAGCCCACACTCTCAACTACCACATTTTGTTTTCATTAATCCATGCATGAAACACTCTGCAGTCAGTAAAAGGAATAAGATAAACATGTCCAAATGCGGCAATCTGTTTAGGACCCACAGTATTTGGCTAAAAAGAGTTACAGTTAGGTATGTGCCCTTTGGTCTTTGTAAAAAGGACCTACTAAAAGTCTGAAGTCTGAAGAGGGTTTTCTTTCAGAGTGGGTTAACAATCAGGGGTTTGCAAGGGCCTCTCACTGTTATCTGTGTTTTGTTTTTGCTCTATTTGAAGCTTTTAGTTATAACAAGTATTCATTCGAGATACTTTGATGTAAAACGGAGATATATGTTGATCCAGCAGTCTCTCTTCTATGAGTTTACCTTGAGCCAAGAATATGTGCAATGATGTTTATTATAGCACTTCAATAGTTAAAAAGTACAAACAATTTGTGTAACTGTCTATACAGGGTTGCTGAAATAAACCATGACAAATACATACCAAAGAACACTGTATAACCATGAAATACAGTGACATATTTATATTTGGTGGAAAGAGCAACAGAAAGTTTCTTGATTGAAAGATCCAAGTTATAGAATGCCATGAATAGAATAATTCTATTTATACTATGATCAGTTCATGTATATAATTCAAAAAGAGATGCTTAAAGAAAAGCTTAATACTGTTTTTCTCTGATGAGATTTTGAAATTTTTGACTTTCTGTTCTTGAAATTTTTCCACAAAAACTTCCTTAAATGAAATATTTTTCATTTTCAGAAATGTGGAATTGATAATTTGTTCTAAATTCTGCTTCTTATAACAAGTGAGTAATTTGGTTCTTTTATTTATTTATTTATTTATTTATTTATTGACAGGCAGAGTGGACAGTGAGAGAGAGACAGAGAGAAAGGTCTTCCTTTTGCCGTTGGTTCACTCTCCAATGGCCGCTGCAGTAGGCGCGCTGTGGCCGGTGCACCGCACTGATCCGATGGCAGGAGCCAGGTGCTTCTCCTGGTCTCCCATGGGGTGCAGGGCCCAAGCACTTGGGCCATCCTCCACTGCACTCCAGGGCCACAGCAGAGAGCTGGCCTGGAAGAGGGGCAACTGGGACAGGATCGGTGCCCCGACCGGGACTAGAACCCGGTGTGCCGGCGCCGCAAGGCGGAGGATTAGCCTAATGAGCTGCGGCGCCGGCCTGGTTCTTTTATTTTAAAAGTCCTGTTTATATCCCCTCATTTTAATCCTGACCTCAAACTGGAATTCTTAGCCCTCTCATCTAATTGACCTTCGTTATCCTAAATTATTCTTAATGCTGGGATGAAACAGTTCTTAGAATTGCCTGTCAAAGTGCTACCAATGTGTCAATGCATAAACTCTATGAAAATAAGGTAGTGTCACAGGAGATGGGCTAGCACGCTATAGTAGTAAATATGGCCATTTGGTAAATGATTGCTAGACAGAGAGTTTACAATAGAAGTTATCAAAATACTCAAGGAAGAAGTTCAGAAGACCTTTTTCTCCATGTATGCTGATGCTAGGAAAAAGCAAAGACTACATGGAGGTGACAAGGAGGAGATCCATGCCACCAAAAAGCAGTATGAGCTAATGGGAGAAAGACATGAGATTGAAGGGTAGGAAACTCGATCTAGTCCCAGCTCTACCACTGACCAATACTGTAATTCCAAACGCATCATGTACTCCTCCTCCAAATCTGTTTCTGACTCTAGGTTCTTGGTTTTCCAGATGAGAACACCAGTGTTCTAGCGCTTCTCCCTATTTGCTCTGGGGCCACCATGGAAGCTGGAAAGCCCTGAGGCAAAAGGGCTGATCCTCAGCTCCCACCCCACTTTAATAAAACAACTCCATTTTTATTTATTTCATGTAATGGGATTTCATGCAATATTTTGGTTGAATATGGGGTTCTAATGCTTAAAAACAAGAGAGAGAGAGAGAGAAAGTTTGAAAACCACAAACTAAGTTGATGTCTAGGGTTCCTTATAGCTTTAAGTTCTTGTTTTGAAATTAATCTATGCCTCAAAATATATGTAAGTAGTGAAAACACAGTTTGCCCTGAAGAGAATTTCCAAGTTACTGAACATCAATCATGAAGAGTTTCTGTTGTTAACATGTGGCAAGTTGATTTTTTTATTTCCCTCAGGTCAATTTGCCATCTGCCTCATCTTCATCAAAACATTAATTTCCGCTTAATCCCCTTTCTTCCTTTCTGGTGGTTAAATGACCTGGTTCCCTTTGAAATAAAACAAATAGAGTACAGCAATGCTTTTGTATGCAGGGTGGTTTCCATTCATCTATTCTGGAACTCCAGAATACTAAAATGAATTCAGTTACTGAGCCCTTTTCTGAGACTCAAAGCTAAAAATCTATTCAAATAAAATGTACAACAATTCATTAAATGCATTGAGGATGTACTGTATACAAAGGTCGGGGCAGTGTCCCTGAGAGTGATATGAGGCGAGACTCCTCTCACAAGGAAGTCTATGCTCTCTGGGAAAGGGGAAGCTAAGCTGATAAGAATTCAATGAACAGAAAGGCATCACAAGGCTGAGAGAAGATCAGGAAAAGCTTTAAGACTCTTGCAGGTTGGGCAGAATTGTGACAGAGTACATTTGGTGAAGAAAATGAAGTCTGGATTTGATTCAATAAGCAAAAAAAGAAGTTGCAGAATATGTGTACACGGAAAATGACAAACAGTAAAAGCTGGGCAACTGGAGTACTGGCTGCTCCCATGGCCCTGATAAAACAATGATAAAACAGAAGAATGGCAATGGGAATATTGAGGAAGTGACTGATGGGAGCTACATCTAGAGCAGCCATCCAATAACTTTGAAAATGGCCAGAAGGAGACAAAAGAGCAGGCAGGAAGCTATTACCACAGCTAAGGAGGAATACAATGGTAGCTTGGTCTAAGGCATTTGGAGAGTAGAAAGAGAAGGTAAAACTAGCTGGAAGTTAGTTGAGTGATGGATTGGACACGGAGGGGATGTTCACAGAGTCAGGAAACAATAGGTGAAGACTAATCACAGATTCAATGAGAGCCATGAATTTCATTTCAGATATTTTGATTCTAAGTCCAATAGCAGGGCAATGGGAAAACAGAGCACTTTATTTGAGGTAGTTTTGAGAATGTCATGTCCTGGGAGGAAAGTCAGATTTCAATGAATGGAAGAATTATAAGGATTAATAGTAATAGATTAGACGGGAATTTCTCACAACAGAATGGGTACCCATGGGGCTTGAAGATGGGTATGGAAATGTGCTGGCATTTAAATGAGATAATTTGATTAGGTTTTGCGGGCAGTAAAACAGAAAAAAAATGATACTTAACATAAAAGAACAGGGAATATGAATAAGTCTTTTTCTAGATGTTGTTTGGTTTGTGTACTAGTTTTAAATGAATGAATGAATGATGTCTCTTATGAGCTCTTTGACCAGTGGAAGTATCTCTTCATCACATGTTTGAATGTTTAGAACTCTGTTAATGTTCTATTTAGTTCAAGTGGTTGTATGTTGGTTCTTTGGCGCCATTGTCAATAATAAAATTCAACAAAACAAACCCCTAAATATGGCTTTGTTTTTCTCTTTTTAAACATATCTGATTCTCAGTCCTAACCAAGATTCAATTCTTTTTTCTTATGTGGGAGACAAGTGTAAGTGACTGACCACCAATACAATTATGTTACTCAGAAGACACTCTGTCCTTTTGGTAACCTATCTTTCTACTCACCCCTGCAAATTCTTGCTCTGGCCTATTAACTTCAGGCACTTTCCTAAATCAAACCACTTGCCTCTTTACCAACTTCCTGCTATATTCTTCTTCCTAGTCAGACAATCTGTATTTTTAACTAGTTGTCCCAAGTGATTTTTGGGATGAGTCTAATTTGAGAAAATTTGTGCAGAGCCTTTTCAGGGACCCTCTTGAGGGATCCTCTTGAGGAGGCAGGAGAAAAAAGTAAGCTGGACTGTGTTCCTTTACCCACGTCACCCACAGTAGGTCTTACTTACTTACTCTTTTCATATGTTTTCATCTGAACCAAAGTTCATTACTACTTCTGACTTCCTAGTTTTCCTATGCATTCCTACTTCAACGAGACAATGTCAGTATGATTGAAGGCATACAATGATAAGCTGTATCCTTTGCATTGAACAAATCTACAAAATCGGTGTCCTAATCTTACTTTTTAATGAAGGATGGATATAAGTTATAAAACAAATAGGTGATTTAAATGAGAAATAAGGAGTCCCTGAGAAATTGTGTGGTATATGAGTGTGTGTATGCATGTTGTGTATGAGTGTGGTGTGTGTTGTATGCGGTATGGTATGTGCATGTGTGGTAAGTATGTTGTGGTGTGGTGAGTGTGTGGTGTCCTTGTGTGTGTTACGTATGTGTGGTGTGGTATATGTGTTGGGGTGTGGTATGTGTGTGATGTATGTGTTTGTTTTTGTGGGATGTGTGTGCACACAGAATTTTAAATAGGGGAGAAGAAGGCCTCATGAGATGACCACTGAGTGAAGACCTAAAGGAGGCAAGAAGACAAGCAGTGTGTATATCTGCAAGAAAAGTCATTTCAAAACATAGGAAATAACAGCAGATATTTAATTAGTATTTACAGAGAGAATGGATAAAAGTGCAGGAATTGGAATTCTTTTATAAGGTATTCTTTTGCTATTACAGCCATTCCTTCCCTTCTCATTGTTACAGTGAGTGCCAGTTACTTTAACTAAACTCACCACCTAGACTACGCTGTTCAAATCTTTAAGGATATTCATTACTGATGTGAGTGAAGGTCTTAAAAGAAGAAGCTGAGACAAACAGGGCCTATGACTTGCCTGAAGTCACAGTGCTAACGAGGAGTAGGCCAAAACTAGGCTCTAGTCTTCTAAATTACAGCCTCAAGTTCTTGTTGTTGAGCAGAACTTTGCTAGGCAGAACAGAAACCTAGTTGCATGCTTTCCTTATACATTTTCATAGTAAATATGTACTTACATAATAACAATGTGATAAATTCCCTTAATAATAAATTATTTTTCTCTGAAAACTACTTGTGAATTCCCGTATCTCCACATATCCCTACAAGGAGCAAATATGGAATAAAGGAGAGAAGGAAAGTGGGATGAGGGAAAAAAATGAAGAGTAACATGACGTGATCTCATCAACTCTTGCGTAATACCAAGCCTTCCTGGGCCTTCGTTCTTTCCAAAATGTTGCAACAATATTGTTTATTTCCCACCAGTTCTGAAATAGAACCATACTCAGACATGTATCTAAAAATGAAAAGCTTACTTTTCTTATCCTCTTTGGCATTATTTTATTTAACAAATTAAAAAAGCACTCATCATTGTTGTCAAGGGACTCCCAACCAGCCACACTGCAACAGCTCCATGTTTATGGCTTTAACATGATATCCCTCAAACTTCACATCCAAATTCCACCTGGTCATTCCATCCAGGCTCACTTAGACACACAGCTTTTCCTTCCCATCTTATTTGGTAACGTGATCTTCATTTCCTCTACCATTTAATCTTCCCTGAGAAGCACTGCTGTTTCTGACATCTGTTCCATTCCCATCTGCCTCTGTGAACTGAGATAAAGACAGAGTTCTCAAGAAATAAAAAGTTCATCTGTCAACTAACTTCGCCTGCCACCTGTCAGAGGTCTCATTGCATTCCTCTTGTGCACTCTTAGCTCTATACAGACTTGAAGCACTGCTTCTTTAGTTCCCTTGGGGGATTTGTTTTTTCTATTCTCCGTATTTTTGTTACTATTGACTCTTTGCATATTGTATTCATTCCATGTCTTTGATCAATTCTCAGTGTCATCATTTTGCACACAGCTCTTATGCTATCATTCCTGTTGTAGCAAAAGCCTGATATTTCAAGAAACTTCTATCTAGTCCTAAAACTCAAAGGCTCAACTTTGGGGCTTAGACTATAATCTCTTTGAAGAAATACTACAGCTGTTCTGGCTGCCAAAATGGTTACAGAAGCAAATAACCCTTCTTTGTCAATGACCTCATCATATTTGCTCATGCTCTTAAAATATTTAGGCTGGATTAGTGCAATGAATTCTGGGTTTAGGGCTCTCCTTAAAGACCACCTGTGAGATCTGGTTAGCTTGCCTTCACTAGGATCCCGGTCAGATGAGCCATGTTTGATTTATTCTGTACATTTTACTTGCAATCTAGAAAACATTAACTTTATTATGAACTTCTTGAAAAAATTTCCTGCTTATGCATATTTTCGCGAAGTCTTCCATTTTGAGAATAAAATTAGGATGTACAGGAGTGGGTATTTGGTCCAGTGGTTAAGTCGCTAGTTAGGACAGCTGCATCCCATATCAGAGTGCCTGGATTTGATTCCCATCCCAGCTCAGCTTGTAATTCCAGGACTCCAGTTTCCAGCTAATGTGGAGCCTGGGAGGTGGTGATGACTCAAGTAACTGGCACTCCTGCCACCCACATGGGAGACACGGATTGAGTTACTAAGCTTTATACTTTGCTCCCCCTTCTCCCCTTGGCAGGTTTTGAGGAACGAACCAGGGGATGGGATCTCTCTCTCTCTCAGGGAAATATTTTGAAAAATTGAAACATAAGTGTTCTACATAAAACATACCTTTCCTCCCTCCACATTCATCCTTCCCCCAAGATAGGAGACCACTTGAAACAGTTTCTTGTTTGCCAGGGAATATAGGTTTTTAAAAATATATTTGTTTATTATCTTCATCTACTCAAAAGGCAGAGTGACATAGAAACAGAGACAAAGAGATCTTCCATCTGTTGGTTCACTCCCCCAATGCTGCTCTAGGCCAAGGCCTGAAGCCAGGTCATCATCAGGAAGCTGGATTGGAAGCAGAGCAGCTAGCAGTTAAACCTACATTTCTATGTGAGATATAGTCATAAAAGTGGCAGCTTAAGCTGTTCTATCACAATGCCTGCTCCAGAGTAGGCTTAAATTAAAGGAACTGGAGGCTAGGTTTCCTTGAACACAATGAGGGTATGGGAATCCATGCTCCACCCTTTTATTCTGGTCTCTGTGCCCCCTTTCCTATTTAGATTGAGGCCTTTGAGCACCGCTATGGAGACTTCCTCCTCTCCCCATGCTGGTCACCAGGCCCAGCACCCCCATACACACATCCATAGATGCTCACTCTCTCTTAGTTGAAAAATAGTAAGCACTCTTTCTCTGTTCATAATGCTAGATTGCTTTATATTTTCTTTTCCATATTAGAACTCTACAAAGTTTTAATTTTTGCATTTCCAGAAACAGTGCTCAGCACATTGTATAGACTGAAGGCAAAGCTGTTGAAATAACTTAAGTTTTAAAACCAAAATAATTCATACATGTGGTAATAGTTCAGAGTTTTGAGGAGGGTATGATGAGAAGTAAGTCTCCCACACCAACTGTCTCAAATTCAAGAGGAAATTTCTTTGGATTTCTCTTTGGATTTTCTGCTCTGTAACCCTATATTGCACACTTGCATTTTTACTTCTTGATTTAACCACTTTAGATAATAGCTTCTGACTACTCCTATTAAAGAGGAGGTTTTAGCTCACCCACAATCTCTCTTAAGCATTCTCCTTGCAAGAGTTACATAGTTATGCAATTCCACAATTCCTTATCAGAAATCCTTGGAACACATGTTTCAGAGTTAATAATTTTTTAGAATTTACATGCAAAATATTATATATATCTATATATATCACAAGCTGCAATACCCTCCAAATAATGTGTTAGCAGTAAAATATGTGAACAGTCGCATTAAATAAGATATACAAAATGTATAACAAATCTCACATTAGTGTGAATAATGTTTTGCCAATAAAAAAGAAAAAGAAAAAAACTTGCCAAAGGTTGCCTTCTTCAGCTTCTTACTCACAAATAACCAAAACTGTTCAGTATTCCATACCCTTACTCTGATGAATTTTAATGTTACCAGAGTAACAACATACAATATTCAAGAATCTCACCATGTACATAATCCAAACTTGAATCACTCCATTATTTAGTTTATATCACTCTTACTATTTATTTCTGATTGGGTTACACAGCTACTTGCATCTTCTTCTTAACTGTTTTTTCTTAAGTAAGAGTGTGGCTTGACATACCATTGTCTTTTAGTTACCCTCCTGCTTCTGGATTGCTCACTAAAGCACAGGGATACAACTTAGATTATGTCTATAAAATGAGAGAAATTTCACAAGTTAAGGATATGCCCGAGGCCCTCAAATAAGTCAGAAACTTTCCATTAGCAGAAAACCAGATATTACGGTTCAAAATCTGTTTCAGCAGGAATACTCTATACATTTGCCCTATTTCATTACCTAAAAATTTGCTGAACAAATATAAAACATTATTCATTAAAAAATTAGTTTGTAGGAGTCGATGTTTTGGTGCAGAAGTTAAGATGTGCTTGGGATGCCCACATTCCATATTGGAAGGCCTGGGTACAAGTTCTTGCTCTGTTTCTGATTTTAGCTTCCTGCTAATGTGCACTCTGGGAGGCAGATGATGATGGCTCGAGTACTGGGGTCTCTCACACCCACGTGGCAAACTCGGATGATTTCTCAACTTGGGACTTTGGCCAGGTCCAACCCTGGATGTTGAGAGCACCTGGGGAGTGATCCAACATATGGAAGATCTCTCTTTATTGATCTCTGTCTTGCTGCCTTTCAAATAAATCAATAAAAATTTTAAAAGCTAGATTGTAATAATTCAGGAGGGCTCAGCTGTTGATAATTCCAGCTTAAAATACAGTAAAAATATTAAGACAGGTAGTAATATTTTTCTAAATGCCCCTCATTGTGATGCAACCAGCCACTCCATAAATTTCTTTTAAAAGTTTTGTCTATTTTTCTCAGTCTTTTACTAAAGTGGAAATCAACTATAGAGTAAATTTGGTTGGTAGGCTGTGGGTAAAAAAGCAAAAGGAAAGTAGAATATTACCTGGTATATAGTATACTCTAAACTAGGATTTGAATTTCAGGAAAATAAGTAGTCAGAAGAAGGGAGAATAAAGAGCAGAACAAACAATTGATGTAACAAGAGGCAGTGAATAGTAAAAAAATAAAAGATGAAGCCAAAAGTCTCCCACGCAGAAAGGAAAGAGGCCTCCAGTCCATTTAAATACTTGTCCTATTGAATTTTCACTAGATCTATACAAAAAGCCCCATCAGGACCTTTAAATGTCAGAAAGTAAAGGACTGGACACAATTGGAGATTCCAACCTAAGCGGCACATGGCTTCCCACGACTTAGACTGGTGTTGAGTCTCTGGAGATAGCTCCTTAGAGACAGTGACCACAGCAGCAGGAGAGTGAGTGGAAGCTCCCAAGCTCAGAAAGAGTGCTCCATGCGTCCGTGTTTCAGGTGATTCTGATTGTCTTGATAAAGGGTTTGGAAAGTTTGTATTTGTAGCTTTGTGTCCCACTGGCCTTGGATCTGTGTTGTTTGTTTAAAGTAGAAATCATCAATTAAATTATCAGTTATTTTTGAAAAAAAAAATGGCTCAAGGTTTTACAACTCATTAGGCTTAATAAGAACCAATGATGTTCAAAATCAGAATTAAGCCATGGGGCATAAAAGTTTACCCAGTGATTCTACAGCCAGGTTTCTAATGGGGCAGCCACCAGGCTCTGTACCAAAAGTAGTTACAGGAATTAACTTCTAGTTCCAGTAAAAGAAGATGAGCAACTATTGAGGCCAACTGGTGGATAAGTACAATTTGAGGAGGAAATTTATAGTTTTATCCTTATTAAAGTGTTGTACTCTTTTTGCTATTACCCTATCCCATTTGGTTTTATTTAATTCATTGTTTAATCTTCCAAATTTTGCTCTGGTAAAACTGTGTCCCTGATTTTTAACTTTTGGATTGTTCCTTAAGCTAAAATACACATATTTAATAAAGGCTGGGGCTTGAAAACTTCTCTAAATTTATGTCATCTTCTTTGAGTTCATGTATACTCAGAAATTATTCTTTTTCCTAGGAAGCATGCCATATTTAATGCATATTAGAGATCTGTGCATGTGGACACAAAGAATATAAATTTCCCCTCCAAAGACAAGTTACCAAAGGCAACATTCCCAGATAACATTGTTATTTGACATGTTCTAAATGCCAAGAGGGTTCAAGTTGCTATTTAAGACTGTGCTAGATACTGTCTCTGCCCAATCAACTTTGGAATAATTACTATAAAAGTTAGCCAGGATTGTTACAGTTATAATGACACTAAAATTTTGTTCCACTCAAATACTGAACATTCATCTTCAATTTTAAATGTACTTACTTGGTATTTGTTGAGAACCTACATTTGAAACTTCCAAGTGCTTGAATATTGTTTATGAAACTGATACTAGCTTCCTAACAGTACTAACTTTTAGCTCAACATAGATAAATCTTTAGTAGGTGTGGATTTATTGCTTAGTAACATTATGTTACAGATCTCTTCTGCAATTTTGTCTCCTTGGTCCTTTCTCTGATCAATATGTCCTACATTTGTAGTAAAAAAAATTTGAAATCTAGGTCATCGCCGCGGCTCACTAGGCTAATCCTCTGCCTGTGGCGCCGGCACCCCGGGTTCTAGTCCCGGTTGGGGTTTTGTCTTGGTTGCTCCTCTTCCAGTCAAGCTCTCTGCTGTGGCCCGGGAAGGCAGTGAAGGATGGCCCAAGTGCTTGGGCCCTGCACCCGCGTGGGAGACCAGGAAGAAGCACCTGGCTCGTGGCTTCGGATCGGCATAGTGCGCCAGCCATATCGGCCATTTAGGGGGTGAACCAACGGAAGGAAGACCTTTCTCTCTGTCTCTCTCTCTCACTGTCTAACTCTGCCTGTCCAAAAAAAAAGTTGAAATCTATGCTTTTTCATAATACATTTTCCGTGAACTTTTTGAATACTTTTTGTATATGTATATAAACTTTCTTTATTCATGGTAACAGTTAAATAATTAGAACAATATATTACCCAACCAGACAAAATTCAAAGTTTTTCTCCCTAAGAATTATAACAGGTTATCATGAAATGTTAAAATATCATAAGTTTATAGGAAGATTTTTTAAGAAGCTTTGATTTAGCTCTAATTTAGAATGCTCCCCTTAGTGTGAAGATGTAATAGGCATCTAGCAGCTTCTGCTTTTAAACAATTTCTTTGGCAATTTTAGTGCATGAAGGGCTCAGCATGCAAAGACATTTTCTACCCAAAGGAACCAATGAGGCTTTACAATAAAAATGGTGGTCCTGCCAAACAATGGTGTCTGTTTTTGTTTAAAATTATCTGTTTCAAGATATTTGAGTGTGTTTGCAAAATAATTTCTAGATGTATTTGATTTCATTGATGCCAAATGCTTTCCTTAACCACAAATTTTTAATTTTTCTATGATTTTTAATACTTTTTGGTGAGGTATCCAGAAACACACAGCTCACAGCTTCTGCAACCTGAATGTTCCCAGGTAACCAGCATCCAGATCAGGAAACACAACATTCTGCCAGAACTCCAAATACCACTCTCCTTGTGCATTCTTATAGCAATGCCTTTCAAGTAACCATGCCAAGTTGGTGTCTACAGATGGTCATTTTTGAGGCAGGAATAGAGGAAAGCAAGACTGGCCTGTCCCCTTAATTCTATTGGCTTGAAGAACAGTGGGTTTTCATGTAAGGGGATTCCTCTGAAAGTGGATTGTTGCCTTGCCCTAATGACAGTGAAGTTGCTGCCCATGATCTCTTGTCATTCATGGAGAGATCTAAGTGGAAGGGACACTACATGGACTTGGTAGGCTGAAAACTCACTTTTTGAGATTTAGGTTTCTTCCACCAAGTAGCTCTTTGACCTTGGACAACTTTGTTAACCTTTCTTGTTCTTAGTTCCCTTTACCTAGGAAAAAAAAAGATGTTTGCCTCTCTGATCTCGTGGGTTTGCTCTAACGCTAAAGTGTCATGATTTCATAGGAAAGGATGCTTGGATGCACAGGTGAGTATAGGACATGTCAGAAGGTCAGAAGCACTCTCTCTCTCCTATAGTACTGGTCCCATCAAGAGGACTTCTGGCCTTCCTCCTTGTTCCCTTTCAGAATCATGTACCTTTCAGAGTGACAGATTAGAATTGTCTTACATACTTAGGATTAGAATTCTTACATACTAAAATCAGTTTGAATTGTTTAATAATTTATATAAACATGAGTTAAATACAAATTTTGGCCTCCTTTTTAGTCCCTTGTGACATAAGAAAGTAAAAGGTTGAGGCTTCTTAAATGGCATCTTGCACTAACATCAGTGGTAACCATTATGTACCAACAGAATAAGAATTTCACTGTCACACATATACATGAAACATGAAATGCTCAGAAGACATGATGCATTGAATAAATACAGAATCTTTGAGGAAAACCTCGTTCAAAGACAAGGAATAGGTTAATTTTTCAGCAAAGCTATTTCTATCATATGAAATATGTTCAGTGACTACACAACAGCAAAAGACATACATCAGCTCCTACTTAAGAACGTCAAACCTCTGACAATTGGCTAGGATGAATCACTGTCAGAGGAAATCTTCCAGCAGCAGTGACTAGCCTCAGTATGCTGTCTGGTGGAGGTGTGATTGATACCAGGGATCGAGCAACTTTCCAACTCTAGCAAGAATATGGAAACTGCTAAGAAAGCAAGAATTAGAAATCCTGTAATGGATGTCCCTGCTGTCCTTCCTTTACTATGACTGCCATAACTTCCCTGGACTTTCCCTTTTCATCAGATTTTTTTCTATGCAACATTAGAAATTTCTAGGCAAGAGTTTTGCTTTAATTATTTGCATTAGGTGAATAAAAATTAAATAATTGCCTACTGGCTACAAGTTATCTCTGACTACAGTGCAATGAATAGATAGCATTCAAGTACTTGAACAATTTGATTTCAGTTATGAAAAAAACATTACACCAAGTCCCTCAACCCCTGCTCCATCCTCAGAAATACCTTCCTCAAAAGGCAGGCAAACTCACATTCACAAAACTCCAGGCTCCATTTTCTTTTCAATTTCCACCTGTTCCTTGAAAAGCCATTTCTTCATATTTATTCTCTGACCTTATTTCAGTTTCAACAGCAGAAAAACCATAAAGAAAGTTGAATTTTAGTAATTAGGGCACACTTTTGTATCTGTGGTATTCATGGATTCAAACCTTTTTTTCTTTCTACTCACCTAACCCATCAATTATTTAAAAACTGTTTTAAATAAGACATTGTATATCAAAATCAGAGCAGTAATTTTCTCCAGTCCCTTCCAGTCCACATGAGATGCTTAAGGATGTAATAAAACATAAGAAAAGCATATTCTAGCTTTCTGTTATTTTGAAAAGGGAAAAAAATCCCTTTCAGACAGTAATCAATTTCATTGTGGTGGAGATTTCTGCAAAATGCATTAAGAAGTTCACGCCTGTGGCAACGGTCACTGCACATATTTTGGAATGTCTCCCAGACTATGAGACTTTTTCCAGACATCCAGGAGGGACTTTAGTATGACAGAGATCCTGCTCTGGGCTTGAAAAAAAACTTTAGAGGGAAAACTTTTGGAGGTTCAGTTTCAGCTGGATTTTGTTTCTTAGACAGCCGAGTTGCCTAGGTTATGGAAAATACTAGTAATTATGGAGTGACAATAATCAGAAAAGTTTTCTCTTCTGTGTTTCTCCCCCAACCCCCTGGAAGCCTTGGTTAATTGAGATATTGATTGAGCAATTATGTTACTTATCTTCCTAAGTATCTTTATCAGTGGGCAGATTCTATCCTACTTCTGAGACGGAAACCACTGAAAGGAATTGTGTTGATAGTTTTCAACTTGGGAAACATTAAGATATATCTCTGCTTACCCAATTACCTTTTGCTGCAATAGCAATCTTAAATTTGTCCAGAAGTTATGCATGGAGAGAGGAGGGGATGGCTAAAATCATTGGATTTAAAAAGTGTTCTTTAACCATTTCCTTCTTTATTATGTTAGCTCTAAACTCTTTACTCAAGAGTAGCTTTTTCTGTGGCTAGAGGTGAAATCTGAGTACAGAAACTGACATAGTTTATATCTTACAGGACACGCTGGTGGATGCTGGAGCCTCGGATTTTCCACAGGGATATGTTATCTGCTATCCTCTCTCAAAGGCAGCATTACTTTTCTTTTTGGACATATTTGGACTTCCATAAATGTGATTCATTTTACAAATGCAAAAATAAATGAAAGGAAAAGTTTTGCTAGTCTTTTTGTATGTGGTGGTTCACTCTTTTTGATTTGTTCCTATGTAATATACACTTTAGTATTCTTGTACTATCTTCCTCTTCCCTTTTTGCTCTTCAGAAATCTTAAGCTCCATCTCAGCTGCCTTCCATCTGGAATAGATACAGCTCCTGGAATTAGCAACATTAGCCTGCTTTGGTTCCATTCTTCACTCTCAGTCCTTGCTGCAGGGGCTGAACGTGAGCAATCCTTTAGGGAGGCAAATGCAATTTTTTAAAATTTTACTGTTTTGCATCCTTCTTTGTTTAGAATCCAAAAAGGACAAATATATCATACATTTTCACTATCCAGGGTAATATATTTTTTGTCATTTAAAATAAAAATAGTTTGGAAAAAACACTAATTCAGGAATCTGCAGAACTGGATTTTACTTCAGGCTTAGCCATTTATCAGCAGGGAAATACTAAGAAATTCACTGAACTTTACAAGGTCTCAGTTTTCTCACCTGGCAAGTGGGAATGATTCCCGCCTTGCCCAGCTCACAGATTTGTTACAAGGATCAACCATGATAGTCTGTGTCAAAATATGTCCAAGTTAACATCTGTAAAGAGGTTAGAATGGCATTTGACATGCAGCAAGCAGTGCAGTGGTCCCCACCTCATCTGAAATTTAATTTTCATTGGTTTCAGTTACCCAGAGTCAAGTGCAGTCTGAAAATATTGAATGGAAAAGTCCAGAAATGAATAATTCATAAGTCTTAAATTGTACCTTATTTTGAGTAGCTAGATAAAATTACATGTCATCCTGCTTTATCCTGCCAAGGAAGTGAATCATTCACCCTGCCCCTTAGTCATTTATCTGTCCCTGTCATCAGATTGGCTGTCGCAGCATCACAGGTCTGGTGTGCAAGGAACCCTTATGTAGAAACAATGCTTCATCAATCAATGGCTGGGGTATGTTTGATGGCTCAATACCATTTCATAATTCATAAACTTTAAAAATATTATTTAACTTTATAAATTTATTTAGTTATTTAAGCCAAGAAATCCATTATTGCATTTAACAGGTGGTAAAAAAAAAAAGTCTGGGAAGTAACTAGGCTGAAAACTCACTGGGCTATTTGAAATGCTCTGTAATGCTATTTGGTTTACTCACTGCATGAGCTGTGCCAGGGTTTGACTATAGTCTGTGCCACCTGAAACTCATGTTGAAATTGAATTGGTATTGTGACGGTGTTGAGTTTATTATTTTTTTTGACAGGCAGAGTGGACAGTGAGAGAGAGACAGAGAGAAAGGTCTTCCTTTTTGCCGTTGGTTCACCCTCCAATGGCCGCTGCAGTAGGCGCGCTGCTGCCGGCGCACCGCGCTGATCCGATGGCAGGAGCCAGGTGCTTCTCCTGGTCTCCCATGGGGTGCAGGGCCCAAGCACTTGGGCCATCCTCCACTGCACTGCCTGGCCACAGCAGAGAGCTGGCCTGGAAGAGGGGCAACCGGGACAGGATCGGTGCCCCGACCGGGACTAGAACCAGGTGTGCTGGCGCCGCAAGGCGGAGGATTAGCCTAGTGAGCCGCGGCACCGGCCCGGTGTTGAGTTTTTAAAAATTATTTATTTACTTATTTTGAGAGGGAAGAAAGGGAAAGATAAAAAGAGAGAGAGAAAGAGACTGGACCAGGCTGAAACCAGGAGCCAGGAACTCCATATGAATCTCCCGCATTGGCACAACGGTCTTAGTACTTGGCCATCTTCCACTTCTTTTCTAGGCACATTAGCAGGAAACTGAATTGGAAACAGAGTAGCTGGGACTTGAATCCACACTTCAACACAGAATGGAGTCACCCAAAGTGACAGCTTAATCTTCTGTATCACAACACCAGCCCCTTTAAATTGGTTCTTTGGTGTCACTGACTTTTCTTCTGGGTAAACAAAAGTATCTCATATACCAGAATTCCACGCAGCTCTAGATAAAGTGGAAAAGGTATCCATGTTCACACCTGGGGCCTATAGTAGTTGAAACGCCACAGATGGAGGCTTAAACTACAGAAATGTATTTTCTCAGTTCTGGAGGCTGGGAGCATAACATCAAGGTGGATGGCAGGTTTCATTTCTCCTGAAGCCTCTTTCCTTGGGTTGGAGATAGCTTCCCTCTTCCTGTGTCCTCACAGGGTCTTTGCACTGTGTGTGAGTCCCTGGTGTCCCCTTCTATGAGAGTATTTCAGAAAGTTTATGGAAAAATTGAATAAAGGATAAATTTCTTTTGGTGCAGAAAGTTTTAAAAATCCATACATGGTTTTTTTCATAATAAACATTTTCAATGAACTTTTTGAAGTCCCCTTGTATGTCCAAATTTCCTGTCATACCAGATTAAGATCCACCCTAATGGCCTCATTTTAGCTTAGTCACCTCTCTTAGAGGTGGAAAAATTGTGAAAGACAGTCAAGTACTAGGACCCCTGAACCAATGTGGGAGATTCACATGGAGTTCCTGGTTCCTGGTTTTAGCCTGGCCCAGTCTTGACCATTTGCAGCCATTTGGAGAGTGAACCAACAGATGAAAGATCTCTCCAACCTTCATATATAGCTACATACTGAGGTAGTGAGGGGTTAGGGCTTTACCATATGC
This sequence comes from Lepus europaeus, assembly GCF_033115175.1. Classification (NCBI taxonomy): domain Eukaryota; kingdom Metazoa; phylum Chordata; class Mammalia; order Lagomorpha; family Leporidae; genus Lepus; species Lepus europaeus. Next base: position 137,947,919 of record NC_084831.1, on the reverse strand, counting down.
ATTTTTGAGGAGACAGAGTGCAGGCAATAACAAGCCTTCTCTCCTTTCTCTCTTTCATTATTTATTCTACCAGTTACTTCCTTTCTACCTAAGCCCACATAGTTTCGTTTCCCCATGGAACCCTGGTCCTCACTGCTTCTGAAATAGCTGATGACACACAAATTAATAGGTGCACTGAAATCTGCAATGTGTTCTGAATGTGCTACGTGACCATGACTTCCACGACCCTAAGGCTGGCAATGTTGATGAATAGCGATGCAGGTAGCATCATGTTCCCTGGACTAACAGAAGACTTTAAAAAAATATATATGGGTAATCCAGCTGTGTTGGTCAGTGTTCTCCACAAAGACAGAACCAATAGGGTCTGCATATACAGAGAGATTTATTTTAAGGACTTGGCTCACATGATTGTGGAGGCTGGGAAGTACAAAACCTGCATAATAGGCTAGAAAGCTGGAGACCCAGGGAAGAGCTGATATTGCAGCTTGAGTCCGAAGGCTGTGTGGAGGAAGAGTTCCCTCTTCCTCCAGAACCTAAGCTCTGGCGTTCTTTGATTTGATGGGGCCCATCCACACTATGGAGAATAATCTGCTTTACTCTCAGTCTACTGATATAAATGATCTCATCTAACACATACCTTCACGGTGACAACAGACTAGAATTTGACCATATATATGGATTGCATATTTGCCCATTTGACACATAAAATTAACCACCACACCAACAAAATATGAGCTGGATAACAATACATGAAGACTGACCTTGAAGTACATTCTGAAATTCAAAAGCAAAGCCAATGTGTCTGCTATATCTACCTTTTGGCATTCTCTCTTTTATTCTTAGGAAATAATTTGTAGCAGAGTCACTCTTCATCAACATTCTCATGCAGGTTTGCAAAAAAGATTTTTGTGTTTTGTCTATCTCCTCAAGTAAATAGTAAGCTCTTTGGAATTGTTTCACTTTCTGCATAAAGTTAGATATATTTAGTAAGGTTACTATATAGATCTGAATAGAAATAAATGAAGAGTTTATATTTTAAAGAAATATTACATGTAACAAAGTGCATATTTTCATTGCATCCTCTAAAATCTCTGCATCTAATACAAAGTTAAAACCAAGGATAAGATAATGAGATTTCTGTTTAAATAATATGTTAATGAAGGTGATTCATTTTAAATTCTATAAATGTTACTCTGAACTTTCCAATTTCCAAATAAACTCAAAACTGTTTTGAGAATGACACATACAACTAAAATACCTGACAATTTTTATAATCTAAGCTCTCATTCATAGAACACTCTTAAAAGCAAACAAACAAAATACTTAACTCCCAAATTTCAAATTATAGAAAATAAAAGTAGTATAAGACTGAGAAACAAATTTCATATGAACTGAGTAGGACTTGTCTCCCCAAAACTCATGCAGGTGTTTAAACTGATGTCAATGTTAATGGTTCATGAATTAAAGTTGACTTGATCTACTTTGATTCAACGTCAAATTATGACACATCAAGAAAAATCCTGATGGTACTGGCTAACAATCATAAAATACCATTCTTAAGTGAAAATAAGAATTTTGCAAAACTTGTGTCTGCCACAATAAGCTGGACAGCTTTCCAGACCTACATGATGCAATCAGCATTTATTTTAACCAGTGTGATGCTTAAAGTAGTACAATGTAATGGGATAAACATATGAAAGATCTACATGTCACTCAAAGAACCAGTATTTTCCAAATGCATGATATTGTACAATCATGCATGGGTAAAGGCCCATTCAATGAGTTAATGTCATGAACCATGAAAAGTTAACTGATAGGGTTTTAGACCAATACTGCTACTAACCTCCAAGAGGCCATCATTTGTTGATGGTATTAAAGAAGAACAGCTACACAAATGTCTGAAAAGACTATCAAAATAATCTTTTCTCAACTACATGTTCTGGGAAAGATTGTATTTTCTTCATATCTTTAAACCAAACAACAAATTGCAACAGACTGAACATAGAAACAGGTACAAGAATCTGTCTTTGAATAAGCCAGACATTAATGGTATTTGGAGAAATACAAAGCAATGCACCCTTCTCATTTTTTTTTTGTTTTGGACAATAAAAATATTTTTCACAAAAATATATTACCAAGAACAACATATGGTGAGTTTGTTATTATTTTTAATAAATTAATAAATATTTTAATTTCTAGCATATAATATACCAATGTACATAGTATATAAACTTATAAAAATGCTCTTTGGGTACATTCAATAGTTTTTAAGAACTTAAAGAGATCCTGAGACCAAAAAGCTTGAGAATAGCTACTCCGTTTCAGAGAACCAGCTTCCATAAAGGTGATGCTCATGTAAAGGAAATATGAATATAATGGATTCCTGAAGCAGAAATTGGCATAGAGTTTTCTGAGGAGGTGGCTGGAAATGATGGTAGAAAAGTAAACTTGGAAGATAATAAAAGGAATTGTAAGCATGATTAAAAGTTTGAACTTAGTCCTCTATTTTGATGGCTGCTACACTTTCATGACTAAAACCTGTGGTCAGAAATATATTTTACATCATGAAATAGTACAGAAAATCAGGCATATTAATATAAATAAGTACAACTAGATTCAAGTTTTATAAACCAATACCTTTACAAAAAAGTGATGCACCCCGCTATTTCATTTTTATTATGTTTTTTAAATAGATTTAACTCTTTTTTTTGTTTGTTTGTTTTATTTGAGAGGTAAAGTCATAGACAGTGAGAGACAGAGACAGAGAGAAAGGTCTTCCTTCCATTGGTTCACCCCCCAAATGGCCGCTACAGCTGGTGCTGCGCCCATCCGAAGCCAGGAGCCAGGTGCTTCCTCCTGGTCTCTCACGCGAGTGCGGGCGCCCAAGCACTTGGGCCATCCTCCACTGCCTTCCCGGGCCACAGCAGAGAGCTGGACCGGAAGAGGAACAACCGGGACTAGAACCTAGCGTCCATTTGGGATGCCGGCACTGCAGGTGGAGGATTAACCAATTGAGCCAGGCGCCAGCCCCTATTTTTATTGTTTTAAAAAGTTAAATGCAATTCAGCAATCTGATTTCACTACCCACTGATAGCTTACAACCTGCAATTTTTACACCACTGCTCTATATAAGAAAAAATCAAGGGGCAATGGATGTTTTATCCAGGAAAAAGTGACGTGATCACATCTGTGTCTCCACAATCAGAGTGTGGTATGCAGGGTGAAACATCAGAATATTGCTTTGTTGAAAGGATTTATGCTAAGAATATCACCTGAGCTAGAGCACTGAGAGAAGGGGCCATATATATGTGAGGGAAAAAGGAATTCAAGACAATCTGAACACGGTGCTTTTAGGAGGAAAAAAACATATCATCAAAGAGAAGTGTATTTTGGGAGAAGTGGGTGACTGCTGAGGCCATTAACAAAGATAGAACAAAATAAAAGAAAAAGCAACCAAATATTGCTGAGTTGTGGTGGACTCGGTTTCAGAGGCCTCTAAACTACACAAGTGTTAATGCTCAAGAAGGAAAAAGAGTTGGATTCTACTGAAGTGGAAAGAATTCAAATCTTGAAATAAAGAAAGAGTTGATCATAGGATTCTGACACTGCCACTTTAGGAATGCTCTGCTAATCCTCTCAGTATGTTATTTATACTATCGGATGTATTCTTTTTAAATATAAATAATGTACTGTACATGTCAGTATACAAAAAAAGGTAAAGTCCTAGAAGACACATTGTCACTAAAAATCATACAAAAATAAACAAACAAAAAAACCCTCACACATAACAGTTTCAGAATTCAAAACAAATTCCACAAGGCCATTATATTGTGCAGTTTCCTCAACATGGCTCAGTTACACAGAAGAAAAGCAGTGCATATGGTACTTGTCAAAACGTGCCATAGCTCTTGGGAGATACCACATACGGCTAAGGAAGTCTCTTTCATGACAATAAACTTCAGCATGCACAAGGATATAAATGCTTTATGGGCCAATTGTAAGGGAAGGTTAGGCTCATTTCTTCTCTGGTAGAGATAGAAGTAGGAAGGTCAGAAATGTCCATATTGTAGCAGTAAAGAAATGTGAAATGTATAAGTATGCAAAATTTAGGGTGAAAACCACAATTCAATTAGCTTCTTTTAAAATACCTCATGTCAAACTCACTTTTTATTACTAAATATGTGTATAATGTCAACAACACTCTTTGTACAGGGCATTTTACTGAGAAAATATCAGTGATCTTTGTGTCTAGCAAAAACATGGCATGCTATTTTATCTATTTTATAGTGATGAAAATTAAGAAACCCATTGTTTAAGTGCCCTTGCAGGCATCACACAATTTGGCAATCAAGCTTATATAAAAATTTATTCATTATATCATATAGTCTTGTAACTGGATTATATGCATTTTATCCTGATAGGAACCCATATAAAATACTACTAGCTAATAAAATATTGGAACTTAATATTTTAACATAATTTCCTTATATATTAAAGAAAATACTGTTAATACAAAAGCAAACCTCAGATTATAGAGAACAAATATGGATGTGGTTTATTGATTAGGACAAATATATCATACTAATGTAAGTTGCTGCTAATAGGGGAAGCTGGGTGTGGGCTATATGAAAACTCTTTGTACCACTTCACAGTTTTTGTTTTGTAAATTTAAAACTATTTCTAAAATTAAAAGAGAAAGAAAAAAATACAGCCAAATAATGTGATACATCTTATGAGAAATTACATATGAGTCAACCTCACAGGAAAACCTGGATATTTACTATAGTCATCACAAATCTCAAAACTAGATTCATACAGTGTTGAACACATGCAAAATGTCTGGGATTGGATAGCTTATAAACAACTTGCTACTGCTGCTACAGTGTTTTCCCCTAATAACCGGCTTGGACAGTTCAGCCATCAAAAACTGCTCCGCAACCCTGGACTTGTCAGCACAATGTTTATGCTTCGGTTTCTCTGACCAAAAGAGTCTGAATGCATCAATGAAACGCAACACCGAGGCTCAGCGGATGTAGCACTTGAGGGCTCATGAGCAATCTAAACACAGAGTCTGGAGAAAGACGCTTGTGGCTCTTTCTTTGGGGAACACGAGGTACCTCAGTTACACAATAGCAGTTGGCAGATCAGAGCAAAGATTAAAGGGAACCTCCAGCTCATTCTTTGCCCTAAATACAATATTTAATCATAGCCATAGAGTAAGAAGAAATTTAAATTACATGTCTAACTTCCTGTTTTGTAATTTTTAATGATCACCTCACCCCATTGGGACTCAGGTTATATGGTTATTGTGTCTATTCAGGTTTATTCTGTTTTATGCAACAGATAATTTCAGGAAATTGAGAAAGGGATGAATCATATTTTTGTAATCCTATTAATACTTCCTAACAACAAACATCATTTTGAATTGAACTTCTCTTTAACTTTAGAATCCCCTGATTCACTCTTGGTCAGCTTTCTCTCAAACAGTAACTGTCTGTAGTTCAATATTAAAAGGCACCCAAGAACAAAAAAAAAGAAAAAAGGCTATTATTATTATACAAATAATAATCTCATGTTCTTATAGCTGTGACATTCTTTGATATATTTCTTATATTTAACTGATATTTTGCAGAAATTTAGTTCATTTCATTCAACATCCATTGAAATGTCTCAGGCACTATGCAAAATCTTAGGGATGGGCCGATGCTGCGGCTCAATAGGCTAATCCTCTGCCTGCGGTGCCGGCACACCGGGTTCTAGCCCTGGTCGGGGCGCCGGATTCTGTCCCCGTTGCTCCTCTTCCAGGCCAGCTCTCTGCTGTGGCCTGGGAGTGCATGGAGGATGGCCCAAGTCCTTGGGCCCTGCACCCGCATGGGAGACCAGGAGAAGCACCTGGCTCCTGGCTTCGGATCAGCGCTGTGTGCCGGCCGCAGCGGCCATTGGAGGGTGAACCAACAGAAAAGGAAGACCTTTCTCTCTGTCTCGCTCTCTGTCACTGTCCACTCTACCTGTCCAAAAAAAAAAAAAAAATTAAAAAAATCTTAGGGATGTAAAGTTTAAAAACATGGCCTGTACTGTCAAGAACACCTGAGTTCAGTAAAATACACACACACACACACACGCATATATAGTAATAAAGTGTGAAATATGCCATACAAAGAGACAGGGTCTACCTAATCCCACACAAACAGAAATAAACAATTAGAATATGCCTTAATATCTTTAACTATTTATTAATAATTAATAAACCTCTAAAAAGCAGCAAGCCTAGATGAATTCTACCCAACATTTAAGGAAGAAATTATACCATCTCTTCTGGAAAACAGTGGCAGAAGAAACACTTCTTTTTTTTTTTTTTACAGGCAGAGTGGACAGTGAGGGAGAGAGACAAAGAGAAAGGTCTTCCTTTGCCGTTGGTTCACCCTCCAATGGCCGCCGCGGCTGGCTGGCGTGCTGCAGCCCGTGCACCGCGCTGATCTGAAGGCAGGAGCCAGGTGTTTTTCCTGGTCTCCCATGGGGTGCAGGGCCCAAGCACTTGGGCCATCCTCCACTGCACTCCCTGGCCACAGCAGAGAGCTGGCCTAGAAGAGGGGCAACTGGGACAGGATCGGTGCCCCGACTGGGACTAGAACCCAGTGTGCCGGTGCCGCAAGGTGGAGGATAAGCCTGTTGAGCCACGGCGCTGGCCGAGAAACACTTCTTAATTCATTCTGAGGCTAGCATTTCTCTAAAATCAAAACTAGATGAAATCATTACAAGAAAGGAAAACTAAAGACCAGTATCACTCACTAACATCCGTAACAAAATATTAACAAATCAAATCCAACAATGTATAAAAAAAGAATGATACACCATGGCCACATAGAATTTATTCCAGGTATGCAAGGCTGGTTCAACATTTGAAAATGAATTAATGTAATCTTTCACAGCAACACATTAGAGAACAACAAAAAAAATCTTATGATCATATCAATAGATGCAGGGAAATCACATGACAAAAATCAACACCTATTCATGATAAAAAAAAAAAAACTCTCAGAAAACTAGGAACAGGGAGGAACTTTTTCAACTCTATAATGAACAACTACAAAGAACCTACAGTTAACATCATACTTAATGGTGAGAAACTAGATACTTTCCGTAAGATTAGAAACAAGGCAGGGATGTGGCCTCTCACAGCTCCTATTCAATATCATACTAGAAATCCTAGTATTGCAGCAAGACAAGAAAGGGAAATAAAAGTCATATAGATTGGAAATGAAGGAGTGAAACTTCTCTTTTTTTTGGTAGGTGACATGATTGTCTATGTAAAAAATCTCAAAGAATTGACCCAAAAAATTACTGGAACTAACAAGTCATTAAAGTAAAGCTGTGAAATGGAAGGTTGATACACAAAAGTCAATTACCTCTTTATATACCAGCAATGAATAATTTGAGTTTAAAATTAAAAACACAAAACTATTTACAATAGCACCCTCCCACTTAAAAAAAGAAGAAAATAAGTATGTAGGCATTCATCTAACAAATATGTCAGGATCTTATATGAAAAAAATAAAACTCTGGCAAAACAAATGAAAGAAGACCTAAATAAAGGAAGAAAGATTGCATATTCATACATAGGAGGACTCAATTGCGTTAAGATGTCAATAGTCCCCAATATTATCTATAGACTCAATGCAATCCCAATCAAAATCATAGCAAGTCAATTTGTGGATGTTGACAAACTGATTTAAAATGTATATGGAAAAACAAAAGAACCAGAATAGCCAATGCAATATTGAAGAATAAAAAACAGAGGCGTGACATTATTCAACTTCAAAATCTTCTGTGAAGCAACAGTCATCAAGATAGTGTGGTATTGGTTAAAGAACAGATAGGAAGTAATTGAACAATACAGACAATCCAGAAATAGACCACACATATACAGGTCACTGATCTTGGACAACAGAACAAAGCCAATTCAGTGGGGGAAAGCACAATCCTACAAAGAAGGCCTGAAAGAAATACTCACAAACTTGAAAAAAGTTCACATAAACATTGACTTTATATTTTTCATAAAAATTAACTCAAAATAGGCCACGGACTTAGATAATAAAATATAAAACTTTTAGAAAGTAACATAGGAGGCCGGCGCCGCGGCTCAATAGGCTAATCCTCCGCCTTGCGGTGCCGGCACACCGGGTTCTAGTCCCGGTTTGGGGCGCCGATTCTGTCCCGGTAGCCCCTCTTCCAGGCCAGCTCTTTGCTGTAGCCAGGGATTGCAGTGGAGGATGGCCCAAGTGCTTGGGCCCTGCACCCCATGGGAGACCAGGATAAGCACCTGGCTCCTGCCATTGGATCAGCGCGGTGCACCGGCCGCAGCGCACCAGCCGCGGCAGCCATTGGAGGGTGAACCAACAGCAAAGGAAGACCTTTCTCTCTGTATCTCTCTCTCTCACTGTCCACTCTGCCTGTCAAAAAAAAAGAAAAAGAAAGTAACATAGGAGAAAATCTCAGTGATGATTTTTTAGTTAAAACATCAAAATTACAATCTATTAAGAACAAGTTGTACTTCATTAACTTAAAAAGTTATGTTCTGTGAAAGACACTGTTAAGAGAATGAAAAGACTGGTCAGGGACAAAGAGACAATAGTTGCCAAACAGAAATTTGGTAAAGGGCTGATATCCAAAGTATACCAAAAATTCTTTAACTTAATAATAAGAAACAAAATAACCAAATTTAAAAATGGGCAAAAGATCTGAAGAGACACCTCACCAAAGAAAATAACACGGATGGCAAGTAAGCCTATGGAAAGACCTCAAAATCATAGGTTATTAGGGAATTGTAAATTTAAACAATAATGAAATGACATGATGTGACACACATATTAGAATGGCTAAAATCCAAAAACAAAATGACAATACCAAGTGGAGATAAGGACAAGGAACAACAGGAACTCACATTTGTTGCTGGTGGGAATGCAAAATTGTATGGCAATTCTGGAGATAATCTGGCAGTTTCTTATAAATGTAAACAATCTTACTGTATGATCAAACAATCAAATTCCTATGTACTTACTCATATGAGTTTAAAATTATGTTGAAAAACCATACAAACACATTTTCATAGTTACATTTTTTTATAAGTGCTGAGCAACTGGAAAGAACCAAGATGTTCCTGTAGAGGTGGATGGTTAAACAAACTGTAATACAGCCAAACAATGGGATACTATTCAGCAACAAAAAGAAAAAAGCCATCAAGCAGCAAAAAAAAAAAAAAAAAAAAAAAAAAAAAAAAAGTAGACTCTTGAATGCAATGTCCTTCAGTGAAAGAACTTCTTCTGCAAAGGCTACATATAACACGACATCATTTTGGAAAGGATCAAACTATAAAAATGATCAATGGTTGTCAAGGATTTGGAGTGAAGAATAGAGGGAAGTATGAATATATGAAACAGAATTTTTAGGGCAAGGAAACTATTTGGTATGGTAGTGCAGTTGTGAGTATATGACATTATGCATTTGTCAAAACTCACAAAATGTACAAAACCAAGGGCTAACCTTAATGTAAATGATGGACTTTAGTTAATAATCATATTTGCTAGTAATATGGTTGACGATATCAGTGTATCAATATTGGGTCCTCCACTGTAACAGACAAACTCCACTGATGGATCATGTTAAAAATAAAGAAACCTGGCCAGCGCCGTGGCTCAATAGGCTAATCTTCCGCCTTGCGGCGCCGGCACACCGGGTTCTAGTCCCTGTCGGGGCGCCGGTTCTGTCCCGGTAGCCCCTCTTCCAGGCTAGCTCTCTGCTGTGGCCAGGGAGTGCAGTGGAGGATGGCCCAAGTGCTTGGGCCCTGCACCCCATGGGAGACCAGGAGAAGCACCTGGCTCCTGCCATCGGATCAGCGCGGTGCACCCGCAGCAGCGCGCCTACTGCAGCGGCCATTGGAGGGTGAACCAACGGCAAAAAGGAAGACCTTTCTCTCTATCTCTCTCTCTCACTGTCCACTCTGCCTGTCAAAAAATAAAAAAATAAAAATAAAAATAAAAATAAATAAGGAAACCTATGAAAGGGAAAGTATGTATACAGAAACTCCCCGTTCTATCAGCTCAGTATTTCTATAGATATAAAATTTTCCCAAAAAGCGCATTAACTTTTTATAAACTGGAAATGCTTAGTGAGAAGTATGCCAATTTTCTTTCTTTTTTAAAATAAAATTATTTTTTGAAAGAAAATAAGAGAGCAAGATACCTAGAGTGACAGGGACAGACAGAGATAGCTCTCATCCACTTTACTCTCCAAATGTCTGCAATTGCTGAGACTGGATCAGGCAGAAGCCAGGAGCCCAGAACCCAATGTGCATCTCCTAAAGTGGGTGGCAGAGATCCAATCACTTCAACCATCACCTGCTGCCTCTCAGGGTGTTCATTAGCAGGAACCAGAAATCAGGTGCAGAACCAAAATCTGAACCTAGGGATTGCAATATGGGATGTGGATGTCTCAAGCTGCATCTTAACTCCTGGGCCAAATGCCTACTTCCACACCAGTTTTTGAGGTTACTATCATGTTTGCTAGTGGAAGAGAGCACAACGAATCAACAAAAAAATAAATTCTGGCCCTAGACTGCTGGTATTTTAAGTTCTCCTACACCCCTTACAAGCTCAGTGATTTTAGCCAATTACATAACTTTTTTTTTCCAACTTTCTTAGCTGGGAAACGAAGATAATAGTCTGTACCTCAAATTGCAATGGTGAGTTAATTTATTTAAAGTGTTCAGATCAGTTACTGCAAAGCAATTGCTATAAAAATGCTCACATTTTTACTATCAGCATTATTATTACTAGTATAATTATTCACTGTGACTTTCAGCATTTCCCGAGCCTTTCTGAGCTGCGTTTTGGGTAAACCGTCACACAGAATGACAAACCATCTACCTTGAGGAGTCAGTGTAAGAATCAGGACAGTATAAAATGCCCCAGACAGTGACTTAGCATTCACTAAGGTTAGTAGGACTGTTCTAAATACTCTACTCTAATAAAGCCTGATGGTGAGTGAGAGGACACTGTGTGTCATGAAAATGGATAAGAATTTCATGCAAAGAAAGCAGGAAGGAAAGTTGCTCAAACCTAAAATAGATTGACCTTAGAAAAAACAGTGATAGAAAATTTAGGTTCCTCTGGGGAGGCTAAAATCTTAAAGAGAAGGCATAGAGGGGAGGATCTGAAAGAAGAAATGTTCCCTCTCTCCATTAAAGTGACCTGACCAAGGGAAAGTTAAAGTGACCTGACCAAGGGAAGTAGCCACACTTAAAGAAGACACTCTGAAGGTCATATTCTCAGAGCTAGAGAAATAAACCCTGTGGAGCCGGGGTTCACAACTCATGATCCATGGATGATTCTTGGGGCAGAAAAACCCTCAGAAATCCACTTTTGAAAGCATGAAATACTCTGGGAGAAGATCCACAACTCTTGGTGATATTCTTAAGTAGTTAGACGATCTCCCAAAGCTTAAGAACCACTGGTCAGGGCTCTGTGGTGCAGTGGGTTAAGCCACCATCTGCAGTTGGAATCCCAGCTGTTCCACTTCCAATCCAACTCCTTGCTAATGCACCTGGGAAAGCAGTGGAAGATAGCCAGAGTCTTGCCCCTACACCCAGATGAAGCTCCTGGTTCCTCACTTCTGCCTGGCCAAGCCCTGGCTGTTGTGGTCATGGAGAGGAGTGAACCAATGGATAGAACATCTTTGTCTCTCTGTTTCCCTCCCTCTCTCTATAATTCTGACTTTCAAATAAATGAATCTTAAAACAACAACAACCAAAAAAAAAAAAAAAAAACACTGGAGAACATTTCTGGGTTGGCAAAGGCAAAGGGTGCCCTCAAAACTTTTAGTACCAATGGATTCTGATTTCTTCAGCTGGGCTATCCATTGCTAGAGAGTTTTATGTCCTTTGGGGAAGCAAGAGCTAGTAACCTTAGGATCCTGTTGCAGTTGATTTCTCCACAATGTTGCAGTGGGTTCGTTTCTGAGAAGAGCAGCGTGGTGGGGGCAAGAGGCGCGGAGTCAACACACAGACCCCGGGAGTCGGGTGAAAGCAGGCTTGAGGCGAGCAGCCCGCAGACTCGTTTATTACAGTTGGTACAACAGCTTATATAGCCAAGACCAGCCAATCTGGTCAAGGGGCGGTCTATACCCCAACCAATCACAGCCTGTCGCCAGGCAGTTTCCAGAGCCATCCAATCACAGCCTGTTGCTAGGCAGTTTCCAAAGCCAGGTGGGTTTCAAAGCCATTCCTGACTAACTGACGCTCGCTTGCCAGTGGCCACCTTCACATGGCCTTCTCATTCCACTACAGGATCCAAAGAGGTAGATGCCTGGATCCTGGGCTTCTCAGAAATGGCTAAAACTTTGTGTTAATCCCATATTAACTTCAAAAAAGGGTGGGAAGGCATTGTCTTTCTATATTATCTGCCAGGGGGAAAAAAAAAAAAAAACGGAAGATTTCTACTGTGATTGGTACTACCTTTTGTGGTTAGGAAAATAGAAACTGTATTTCATCACTACAAAGTTAGAAAGAAAAAGAAAAAAAAAAAACTGACTGAGGGTCAACAACAGAGTCCACATTCCCAAAGCCTTGCTCAGCTCTCTAGGTCATGTTGTCTTTCTGGTTTATATCTCCACATTTCTTGGAATTTGTAACCGACATTTAAATTAACTCTTATGCACTCTGCACTTTGAGGTGAAGTTGGTTTAAGCAGAAACAACTTCAAAAGTCTGAAGTCCTTACTCCCTGTTGGACCCTAAGCACCCCAAAGACTTTCTGTCATCCTCTGAACTCTGGAACATCTTCCCAGAAAGTGAGCTAAACATTTCTGTTTATGCTTATTTTTATTGTAATTACTGATTAAAAACTTTGTTCTTGCTTCTCAAATTTTTGCCTTTTTGCCTTGCAAATGAGTTTTATTAATCAGCACAGCCACTTATAAAATAACGTAAAATTCAATAACTGCTCATAATAAGACAGTTTGGAATTAAAGAGCAATTTTTACTTAAGGATAGGCCATATTCCTCAGACACAATAAAAATATGCCTCTTAAGACATTTCTACAAGCTTATTATGATAGTGGAACTAATCAATAAACCCTTTCACATTTTATTTCTAGTTTCAAAACTAGCTATAAAATCAACTTAGTTAACTTGATTAAATTACTTAGTAATCTTCCTTATTGAGCTATGAAGCAGTGTTTGCAATACATTTACAATATAACCTCACAAAATGGCTAAACAATTACAGAATTCTAGAAGAATGATTCCTAAGTGCACACACATATTAAAAATCTTCTGTGCAGGCCAGGTTGCTATATAATTCTGAAAACAGTGTGACCTTGCTCCCCTTAGAGACTCTTTGGAATTTGGCTCTTATTTCAGCCTTTCCTCTGCCAAGCATATAGAATGAATTAGGTGAAGCTCTGTTAGAAACACACTCCACCCACAATGATTTCCAATAGAGAGCTAAAGGTTTTAGCCCACAGTTCAACTTCAATGTAAAAACAGTTCTACTTTTCTACTTTCAAACTGAGTTTCACTTTCCTTTGCCACATATTCCCTCTTTTTTCTTTGTATTACAATTTCACTTCCCAGTAAGAGAATAAAACAAGAACAATTGTAAACAGAAAACCTAAAGACAACAGCCTAAATGCATATTTGTAGTTTTTAATCAGGTATTCACGCACTGAAGGGGCCCCTTTCAATCTCACACTGATACAAATACAGAAGGAAGACTAGCAGTTTCCTTCAAGTTCATTTTAATTTTGGTACCCAGAATCCATCAAGGCCCCTAGTGACAGAGAGCAGGCCCCAGGCTCTGCAGCATTGAGTGCAACACTGGGCACACCCCTGTGCACAGACTGACCAAGGCTTACTGACTCTTTCTGCTCCCTTGTCTCCTTTTTCATTGCCTGTGCTTCTATTGCAGATGCTTAGCACTCTTTCTGTTTCCATGTTCAGCTGTGAAGAGGAAAGCATCTCACAAATTAATTTACTCTTAAGGTGTAACATACAAGCAAAGGATTTGGGTTTGCACAAATCTCAGCTCTTCGGGTGGTTGTTGTGGTACAGCAGGTTAAGCCACCTCCCTGGACACCTGCATCCTATGTTGGAATGCTGGTTTGAGTCCTGATTGCTCCTCTTCCCATCCAGCTACTTGTACTAATGTCCTCTGGCAGGCAACAGATGATAGCTCAAGTGATTTGGTCCCTGCCACCCACATAGGAGAATGAGATGGAGTTTCTGGGCTCCTGGCCTTGGCCTGGCCCAGGCCTGCTGTTAGAGGCATTTAGAGAGTGATCAGCAAACTGAAGTTCTCTTACTCCATTCCCTGGTTCCTGTTGCTCTGCCTTTCAAATACATGAAAATAAGTAAACAAACATTTTTTTAAAAAACCTCAGCTCCATGGTTCACTAACATAAAAGGGCAGTTATGGAATCTCTCTGAGATTTGATTCCTGCATTTATAAAACATGGAAAACCTAAGGCTACTGAGAGAATGCATATCTGCTCCACAGCTGAGATTCAGGACTCTGTAAATTCAGGATGATCTCTCCTCCTTTCCCACATCTGGGCTTATAGTTCTCAAAAGTATTTGTCTTTTAAAGTGGACAATATAAAGACAACAACAGTTAACAGAAAGAATGAGTTTCTGGAAGGGGGATGTTCAGCCCTCAGTACCCAGTCTGGGGAGTTGCTCTGAGGAGTCACCATACCATCCCCAACACACTATCCAACACTGGATCGAGGACAGGTGTTTAGAAGGGAGAATGAAAATCTCTCAACTTCTGAATAAAATTAGTTCTAAATTTTTATTTTTCACTCACAAGCTTCTCAACTGTGGAAAAACTACCATACTATGGGTATATCTTAGAAAAGCTATGCTATTTACATGACTGGAAATGCTATTTGTCACACTTATTTTGTAACAATTTTGTTTAATAATTCAGGCTGTCCAATGCAAAAATTTGGACTACATATCTAAATCTTGATTTAGTATACTTGGGACCATTTGACTTCTTAGTTGTTTTTAAACATCTTTAGTAGGAAGATTTGAAGAGACTACACAGAGCCGTTTGTGTGTGTGTCCAGCTCACTCTGCATATGCTTTACACTGACATATATGGCACATTCATTCTATCCTTTCATCTGTATCTATATCAATATTCATATTAGATTTCAACATCTCCCTTTGCACCCGGTATTCTCCTTTTGTTTTCTGCGAGGATTCTGGAAGGCAGGGCAACATTATCCAGGAAATGTATGTTTTCTCTTACACAGGACAGAACCATCTAGGTAGAAATCTTATGAACATGTGAATACACAGATACATACACACACACATGCATACATGGGGTAGACACCCATGTCCCACATCAGAGTCCTTGTGTTTGTTTCCTGACTCCAGTTTCCTTCTAATACAGACCTCAGGGATAGCTTAACTACTTGGGTCCTTGACACTTGTGGGAGAACTTGGTTGAGTGTTCAGCTCTCAGTTTTGGCCCCTGGCTTCCTGGCATTTGCAAAGTTAACCAACAGATGAGAACTCTCCCTCTTTCTGTCTTGTGTGTCCATCTCTCTGTCTCTCTGCTCTCAACTAAATGACATTTTAAAAAAATGCATATATGCATAAAGAACAAATATAAAGTCTTATTACAAACCAGAATATTTTCTGGCTTAATGGTGGATTCCACTCTAAATACATAATGAAGCTCTTATCTATGCTAGTGGCAACCAATTAATGTTCTGAATGTAGATACCTCTTCCAACTGAGACTCTTGAATCATGATAATGCATTTTCATGATTTCTTGAAACATCAATTATTTTCCTTGATCTTGAGAGTAATTTTTTAAGACTCTCTGAGCTACAGAATGATTATGAGTAACATTTGCTCTTATTTCTCATTAAGTGACTGTGAACACCTTGAGATTAGGGACTGGGGCAAAATTACTTTTTGCATTCCCAGCACTTAACATAGTGTCACTCAAGAAATTTCTATATACTGCACAATATGTTTGTCTCTCTGGAGTTGGCAATGCAAAAATGGAGATAAACTTTCCAGCCTCCTTGTCTTATCCTAGAGAACAGATGCCTGCATAAATAAGTGATTATACATTAGAATATGTGCTCCAAGGGAAACCAAGAAGGTGCCATGAGAGAGTACAACAGGAAAAGTCTAATATAGACTAAAAGCGGAAGTCAAAAAGCTTCCCTGAAAAATGACACATTTATGTTTATTTTAAAGCTGAAAGAATATATGCTGTAGAGTTGGAAAGAGCCCACTTTGAAGAAATAGTGGGAAAGGGGCTGGGAGTGCTAACAAAGGTTAAGTGAGAAGGGGCTAGGTCATAGAGATAAAATTAAAGACTTTACATAAGTGTAACAATAACCACCAGCAGGTTTTAAGCAAGAGAATGACTTGAGATCTGATTTATTCTTTTTTTTTTTTTTTTTTTTGACAGGCAGAGTGGACAGTGAGAGAGAGGCAGAGAGAAAGGTCTTCCTTTTCCGTTGGTTCATCCTCCAATGGCCGCCGCGGCCGGCGCGCTGCAGCCGGCACACCGCGCTGATCCGAAGCCAGGAGCCAGGTGCTTCTCCTGATCTCCCATGCAGGTGCAGGGCTCAAGGACTTGGGCCACAGCAGAGAGCTGGACTGAAGAGGAGCAACCGGGACAGAATCTGGCACCCCGACCGGGACTAGTGACCACGACTAGAACCCAGGGTGCTGGCGCCGCAGGCCTATTGAGCCGCCGGCCTGATTTATTCTTTTAAAAGATTATGCTGGTAGTTGCTTGTGAGAATACCCGGAAGGAGAGTTAAGGTAAGAGGCAGCGAGAGGGCGCTGATGCCAGTGAGATAGCTTAGAACAGGCAAACAGTTTGCGGACAAAAGAGAAGGGGATGGACTTGGCATGTAATTATGTTAAAATTGAGCTTGAAATTTAAAGGATACTAGATAATCAAAGCTTATCCTTAAGATAAGGTGCTGATAGTCTAATATTTGTTTAAAATCTGCTACCAACTATAGGAATATTGAGGATTGAGGTCTTAATCTTTCTTAAAATGGGATAAAAGATTGGGCACTCAAATCCTCTTCTTTGGTTCTCTTTTTCTCTCTCTGAATCAAAACAGAAATCCAGTCTTAGGACTCTGTGCCTCATTAGCACAGACCTCGCATTCCAGGGAAAGTGCCTGGGAGTTGTGCATGCAGCATAGGGAGGAGCCTGCAGCACAGGAGGTCTTCATGTGTTCCATGTTAATGAGAACTTTTTTTTTTTTTTTAATTTTATTTAGTGAACATAAATTTCCAAAGTACAGCTTATGGATTACAATAGCTCCCCCCACCCCATAACTTCCCAATTAATGAGAACTTCTAAGG
Source organism: Lepus europaeus (assembly GCF_033115175.1). Taxonomy (NCBI): domain Eukaryota; kingdom Metazoa; phylum Chordata; class Mammalia; order Lagomorpha; family Leporidae; genus Lepus; species Lepus europaeus. The sequence continues at coordinate 137,930,510 of NC_084831.1, read as the reverse complement.
GGGTTCATTGCAATGTAGTTTCATCTTTAGTTTTGTTCTTATACAGAGCAAGAGAAAAGCAAGTTTACGGAGAAATACCCTTTACTGAAATCTGTTGGATTTATTGCTGGGCTTGATTATCTTGTTTTTGAGGAAATATTTCTCTACATTTAAGGGAGAAAAGTGTATCATCACTTTTTCAGACACAGATGATGGCTGGACCTCAACCTGCAAAGGTTCCTGTTCAGAGTATCCGTGTCCTTAGGTTTCCTATAGTCCAGACATTCTAGGTCCTAAATTAATTTCATGCTCACAAGGTCAACATTATTACCATCATCTTCATGCATTATCTAGTGAGCTAAGCATCTTAAAGAGAAATATTGTTTTGGACTACTAAAAGAAAATAAAATTCTTAGAGTGTGACCTTTTAGATTTTGTGTTGCACTCTGTTGTATTATCTCCTAGAACATAATCCTTAAACATTAAGCACTAATGTGTTCTTCATGTTTATACGGCAGAGTTTTGTAAACTAAATTAAAGCTTACTGATGTGCAAGACATTGAGCCACAGGAAAGAATCAGTGCCGTCTTCCCAGTTGTGTTAAGGTTAAAACTTATTCTAAGACGTCTGCTTTTTCAGGTTCTTAGATCATGGCCTGCAAGTACACTTTGTGCTGGAGACAAATTGGAGGTCAAGCAGATAGCAGAATCCTAATATAAGTGTGTATACAGCAGTCCTTGTTTATAGTGTAAAATTGTTCATATTTTGTACAAAAACTAATTCTTTTCAAAAAATGAAGAATTTACAGTTTGTTTTGGACTCCTACTCAAAGAATTTTCCTTTAAATGCCTGTCTGATTTTAGTCTAGTCTTTTGTACTTTTCTTCAGAAGAAATGAATTAAAGGGTATATGTAGCCACATCAAGTGGACTTTTTTCCTAATGGATTGGGAATAAATGCTCAACTTTAAAAAAAAAAAAAAGAAAAGAAAATTCTTGAAATAGTCTCATTTTTCTTCTTCCTTCTTATCAGACTTCACTTCCCGTATTAATGACCTATTTCACACTGGACAACTCTACTCCCTTTCTCTTATTAAAAAATTCAAGTAAATCAATAATAATTCGTAAGAACTCTTACATATTATCTTTAAATGGAGTGAATAAAGTTGTGGCTAAAGGCACTGTACACAGCCAAAAGGCAGATTGATTCATCAGTACCCAGTGAGTTAAGAAACAAAGACACCAAGAACATATACAATTTTAACCAGCATAACTTAGCTTATTCTGTTTCAGTCAGAGGCCACAACTTCTTTCAAACAAGCCCAGTTTATTTTGGAAAAAAAAAATCCCATCTTCAGACAGGATATGGGGGAGGAGTTAAGGGGTGATGCTTTACACATGCACATCTGGATATAGTCCAATTATTTCCCTTAAACATTTCCCCAGTTGTTTTCATTTTGCTCCATGCTTTGGCATTCATAAATTTGTGAGATTAATTGTGTGTCAGCAGTCTGCAAGCCTGGAACTAGGCACCACTTTAATAGCAATATGGCTACAAAACAAGTCTGTAGAGAAATACATTCACATTTTTTTTAAAAAAGAAAGCACAGCCACGTAGTTCATTTCTGTTTAATATTATAGCATTGACATTGTGCATAAAGAAGGCAGTGTGATCTTTCAGAGAATTGCCCTAATAGCCGTGTATGTGTATACACATATATATATGTATACACACACATATATATATATGTATACACACACACATATATATGTATATATATATATATATATATATATATATATATCCTACTAGCAATACAAATCTCTCTCCTGAACTGGTTTTTTAAAATGATTCATCAAGATGTACAGTGGAGAGTTCAGGGCTGGACATCTGTGTTCCTTGTTTCCATCTGACCATTTTGAGGAGTGTCAGCAGATTGCACTCCCTAACATGGAAACAAGCCAACAATTAAATTCACCTTTGCCAAGAAAAGAAACTTATCTTAGAGAATGTGGGAAAGCATCTTTGTTTTAAACTGGATTTTGAAAAAAACTCTAATTTTAAGAGTACTATATGAAAAGTGAAACTTGAAGCCATTTGCCACGATGTTTGAAACCTCCCAGACTCAAATAGGAGCCCAGTGAAGGAAGAACTATACTCCCCAGAGCCTACCAAATTACCTGCACTCAACAGGTTCTCAGGAAATTCCAGCTGACAATGAAATGTTGGTAAACAAACAATTTACTGTTTTTTTTTTAAGATTTCTTTATTTGATGGAAGGGGAGAGGGAGCGGGAAAGGGGAGGGTTGCGGGTGGGAGGGAAGTTATGGGAGGGGGAAGCCATTGTAATCCATAAGCTGTACACTGGAAATTTATATTCATTAAATAAAAGTTAAAAAATTTTTTTCTTTATTTGAAAGACAGAGTTAACATGGAGAAGGAAATAGAAAGGGAGAGAGCTTTCCCATTCACTGCTTCACTCCCTAAATGGCTGCATCAGCTGGGGTTGGACCAGGCTGAAACAAGGCACCTGGAACTCCTCTGTGTGTGGTAGGGGTCCAAGCACATCTTCTGCTGCTTCCCTGGTCTCATTAGCAGGGAGCTGGATCAGAAGCAGAGCAGCCAGGACTCAAACTGGTACTCTGATATGGGATGCTGGCATTTCAAGCACTGACTTACCCCTCTGTGCCACAACACTGCCCCCAACAGTCAACTTATTCTTATTTAAGGTTATCTTGCACTATATCCATGATAAGCAAACAAATCTATCAAATATTGTGACATTTTTGTAAAATGCCAAAATAAGGTAACAGGTAGGGAAATTTCCATGTATACACGTAACTGAACAGTGTCCTAGATTAAGGTGCTAGGACTGGTAACATCACTATGGGAAGGAAACTGACAGCTTCTCCTCCAACCCTTTATAAAAACATATAAACAAACAGCTGTTGGAAAAAGTGTTAGGTGTTGCTCTGGGAGACAATTAGGGATCAAATAAACAGTGCACTATCCCTACAGAAAAAGGAAGAAGAAAACATTTAATCTCTTGTTTTGCTTCAAGTATGCTACACAATAGGAAGCTTTCCCCCAGATCAAACCATAATCTAGAAGTAAGTTCTTGGCTATAAAAGCAACAAGATGTCCAGTAGTTGTTGCATTGGATCCATTTGACTCTAAAGTATGTATCTATCAGAATCTTTTTTTTATGAAGATACATTTGAAGAATGCTGAGGAAACTTTCCTTCAGTTTCTTCTTCTGTAAAATCTGTAAAATGAGGTGAATAATATCAGGCCTATCTAATCCATAGCGTGATCAGGAGGATCAAATGAGTAAAATAAAGGCAGGCAAAGCAATTATTACACCATAAAGCACAAACGGTGGATGCCATGAAACTTCAATAGTTATTTTGTATTCTACTCATGATTCTATACTGAAAACCCCAAATACACAAAAGCTTGTACTTTACACAAATCTACTTGATATCTACTGATCTCAAGACTAACAGGAGTTATGATAACAAATCCATAGAGACTAGATTGGTCCCTACAAGGCAATCTGTCATGTGTTCATGCTAAAGTTAGACCAAGAGTAGTCCAGTAATAGAAGGCAAAAATGCAACTTCAAAAACAATGCCAATTTGGTTCCAAGACAGTATATGTTATTTGTCACAAGTTTACATAACAATTCTATTTTATCTAAGCAAATCAATTTTTATTGTCAGACTTTATTGTCTATTAATGTGGAATTCTAGTCAAAAATTCAAACTCCTGCTATGTACACATTGGGCAAAACACTAATTAACCTTTCAGAGCCTTAGTGTCCTTCATATAAAGAAGTTATAACACCTACTCTTACAAGGTTATTGTGAAGATGAAGAGGTAAGACATAAAGAAGTGCTTTTGGCATAGTGGTCATCTAATACTGGTTATACCTAAAAACTTACTGAATACCATTCTCCAAAGTATGCTGGGATAAATCCAGAATTAAATAACACTATAAATAATCTAATCACAATGATTAAGCATAGCATCATTAAAACATATACATATTTATAACTATTACCTATACATTTGTCTCTTAGAAAGTTCAGGTAAAGTTACACAGCAGCTGAAATCAACCATATAAAAATATTCCTCTACCTCTTCAGTCACATCTTGAATTCAGAAGTTGTAAATTTTTTTAAAATTCATATTATGCTCTAGGAGACAAAGAAACAGAGAGCTCTCATTTACTAGTACACTTCCCATATGCCCACAAAAGGCTAGGACTGGACCAAGGTCAAAGATGGGAGCCAGCAACTCATTCCATGTCTCCCACATGGGTGGCTGGGACTCAATTACTTGAGCCACCACCTGCTACTTCTCAGGATCTACACTGGCAGGAAGCTAGAATGAGGAGTTTGAGCAGGGAATCAAACCCAAGAACTCCAAAGTGAGACATAGGAGTCTTAACTGCTAAGTTAAATGCACACTCTTGTAATATTATTACAATCAATCCCTGCTCAGCTTTTATAGCAATCTTGCTCATCAGCTTAGAGCACTTCTATATTTTAGGCTAAAAGAGATTCACTATTTTTGCTCAATTTTATGGACTGAGAAATAAAGTGTTGTAGTCCTTCTCGTGGTGTTGGAATAATGACAGATACTGCTTATTTAATTTTATCTCCACAAGCTGAACATGTAGCCCCTGCAATCTAGCTTCTATCTTACTATCAGGTTGACAGTGAAATCGTAAATATCACTGATGATCACCTCATGATCAAATCCTGTGACTTGGTCTTACTTCTTCCCTTTGATATTTCTATAATATCAACTCGAACCACAGCAAACCATCATGGCATGCACTATCTTACTACCTTGCAGTTTTAACACCCTGTTCATTCCTACTCCTTCCTTAGTTGTAGATTTTCTTTGACTCATTAATCAGCCTTCTCTCTCTCTCTCTCTCTTTTTTTGACAGGCAGAGTTAGACAGTGAGAGAGACAGAGAGAAAGGTCTTCCTTTTTTTTTTTCCGTTGGTTCACCCCCCAAGTAGCCGCTACAGCCAGTGCATTGCGGCCGGTGCGCTGTGCCAATCCAAAGCCAGGAGCCAGGTGCTTCTCTTGGTCTCCCATGTGGGTGCAGGGCCCAAGGACCTGGGCCATCCTCCACTGCACTCCTGGGCCACAGCAGAGAGCTGGATTGGAAGAGGAGAAACCAGGACAGAATCCGGCGCCCCAACCGGAACTAGAACCCGGGGTGCTGGCGCCACAGGCGGAGGATTAGCCTAGTGAGTCGCGGTGCTGGCTAACCTTCTCTTCTCTCTGTCAACTTCACTTCAGTAAAATATATAGGGGATTTTCAAAAGTTCAGATATTTTTAACAGTACATTATCTATAATCACTATGAAATAGAACCCCAAAACTTCTTACTCTCATCTAGGTATAATCTAGTTCCTGTTAATCAATCTTCTAAAAAGATATAATTTTGGAAATTTTCACTATGAATAAATGTTAAATATTTGAAGAAATAAATATATTTACCTCTATTGAATATTATACAATGTAAACAAGTACTAAAACATCAAATAGCATCCCATAAATATTATAACCTTATATGTCTGTTTAAAATTTTATATGAAAAATTATATACACAGTGGTGTATTACCCAGCCATAAAAAATAAATTCACATTAGTTTTAAAAATTCATGGAAGAGGCAAGTGTTTGATGCAGTGGTTAGGATGCTGCTTGGAACATCCACATCTCATATCAGAGTACCCAGGTTTGAGTACCCACCCTGCTCTGTATTTCAGCTTCCTGTTAATACATACCCTGGAAGGCAGTAGGTGATGACTCAAGTGGTTGGTCTATGTGAGAGACCCAGATTGAGTTCTCAGCTCTCAGCTTTAGCCTGACTTAGCCCTAGCCACGACAAGCATTTGAAGAGTAGGTCAGCAGATGGGAGTGTGTCTATCTGTCTCTTTCTCTGCCCTTCATATAAAAATTAAATAAATAATTTTTATAAATTTCATGGAAAGTATTAATTAGGGAAAAACCAAGAATGGATTTCAAATTTTCTAGCATCAAACTAAATTTCTTTTAATTCTATTTTACACAAACTTTTTGAAGTTCCTCATATATATTTGCAACTATACTCTAAAAATTGCACACAGATCTTAACACATAGTAAATATTCAATAAATATTTTAAAATAAATGAGTAAATGAGTCCCATGGAAATATCAACCTCTGGATATTTTCTCAAGTTTTGGGTTCATTATTTATTACCCATGTTTTGGGCTTGGAATTGGATTTCTTTTTTTTTACCTATTAAATGCTCATTGGGCACATTAAGAAATATGACCCCCTCCCCCAAAAAAAAGATCCAAAGGAGATATTTCTCTCAGAAAGTTCTTTAGTCTCATGACTACGGAAACCACTTAGCTGTCAGTGTTTCCTCTGGGTTGCATGTAGGTCAACTAGAAGTGTACAGGGCAGTGTAACATGCGATTACGTATTTTTAACACCATATTCCCTACTGGTATTGTCTCATCCCTCAATTTCACCACTTACTTAAGCCCTTACAAGGCAGGCAGTGAAGTCTTTTACCCTAACTTCTTTCTGAGCATTTTCACTTATCCAACTCAACTTCAGAAAGTATAAGAAACTTTTTAAAAGCTCACTCTTATTGTAAATACCCATTTTTACAATTACACTACTGCTCTCTAAACTCAAAATCCACCAACTTCAACTTTTCTGTGTCCCATTCCATGAAGCCCATTCAATCCCCAGATAGGTCTTTTCCTTTCTCTTCCTGTAAGTATTCACAGTTCTAGAGTGGGATGTTATTGCTATATCTAATACTACTTTCCTTAATGTTACTATATCTACTATATCTACTTTTATTCCTCCAGGCTCCCCTTTCTCTAATATATTCAAACAGATAAGTCTTTCCATTATTTTAAGTCTTCTCAAATCAAAAATTTTGGGGGGGGGTTTCCCACTGAGCATTGGAAATCTTCCAAGTCTCTTCTCAACCTACGCTTTTAGTTACATATTAGTTACATTTTTCTACATAACAAATGGTCCCTAAACTAAGCAGTTTAAGACAATAAATATCTGTAACCTCATAATTTCTGTGAGATGCTTAGCTGGGTGACTGTTGCTCAGGGCACCCACAGATGGCAGGCAAGCGTCCTGGTGAAATGCAGTCACCTTAGCACTTAGGGAGGGGAAGATCTACTTCGGAGCATGTTCACCTTTCTGTGCACAGACTATACTCTGTTGGGCACTGTATGACTTTCTTATTGCTCCTCTAAAAAATTACCAAAAACTTGGCTGAAAGATGCAAATTATCTCATATAGTACTGGAGATCAGACATCTACAATGAGTCAGTAGAGTCCATTCCTTTCGGAGAGCCTAAGGGGGAATAATTTCCTTTCTTTTCCAGTTTTTAGAGGCCACGCCCCTTCCTCCATCTGCAGAGCCATCAAGTAGCACCTTCTCTCCTCTCTGACTTCTGCTTCCATCCTTAGATCTTCTCTTTGAGTCTACTGTTGCACTCCTTGTGAGTACATTGAGCTCCCCTAGATAACTGCCCATTTCAGCATCCTTCACTTACTAATGGATCACAGGGAAAAGTCACTTCAGTCACATGAGACACCACATTTACAGGTTCCAAGAATAAGAGCACGAACATCTTTGGAAGGGCTGGAGGAGACATGACTTTTAGCAACCACAGTCACACAGACCAACCCTGGACAATATGGGAAGGGATGTATAAGAATGTGTAGAGGGCCAGCGCTGTGGCTCAATAGGTTAATCCTCTGTCTGTGGCACTGGCACACCGGGTTCTAGTTCCGGTCGGGGCGCCAGATTCTGTCCCGGTTGCCCTTCTTCCAGGCCAGCTCTCTGCTATGGCCCAGGAGTGCAGTGGAGGATGGCCCAAGTCCTTGGGCCCTGCACCCGCATGGGAGACCAGGAGAAGCACCTGGCTCCTGGCTTCGGATCAGCGCGGTGTGCCGGCCGCAGCGGCCATTGGAGGATGAACCAACAGAAAAGGAAGACCTTTCTCTCTGTCTCTCTCTCTCTCTCACTGTCCACTCTGCCTGTCAAAAAAAAAAAAAAAAAGACATTTCTTTATTTGAAAGGCAGAGTTACAGAGAGGCAGAGGCAGAGAGAGAGAGAGAGGTCTTCCATCAGTTGGTTCATTCCCCACATGGTCATAATGGCTAGAGCTGAACTGATCCAAAGCCAGGAGCCAGAAGCTTCTTCTGGGTCTATCATGCAGGTGCATGGCCTACTTTTCCAGGCCATAGCAGAGAGCTGGATCGCAAGTGGAGACTCGAACAGGCACCATATGGGATGCTGGCACTGCAGGTGGCAACTTTACCTGCTACGCTACAGTGCCGGCCCCTCCATGAAATCTTCCATGCTATTAGTTCTCAGAGAATTCTCTCTCCTCTGGTCTCCTATTTGTATTTATTAGCTATGCTACTCACTTGGCTTCAAATAATATGGGTTTTCTCATATAGGAATGGATACTTCCAAATGATGCAGTTAGGTTTTCAGGAAATGAGTACTACAACACACATCTCTCTTTTTCCCACAGCACAACCATAGCTTAGTAAGTACTCAATAATCAATAAATAATTATTAGTAGATTTTAAGACACTAAAATATATATTTGTTTTGAAATCACTTTTAAAAATTAGGAGGAGAGGTGGGCCTTTGGTGCAGTAGTTAAGCCCTTGTTTAGGAGGACCACATCCCATATCAGAGGCCTGGGATTGGATCTTGACTCAATTTCCCAATTCCAAGTTCCTACTAACATGTACCCTTGGAATAAACAGTGGTGAAACAGATGATTGGCTATCTGCCACCCACATTGATGATCTGAACTGAGTTCCTAGTTCCCAACTTGTGCCTGGCTAAGCTCTCACTGTGGCAGTGATATGGGGGAGTGAAGCAGCAGATGGGAGATCTCTCCCTCTCTCCCTCCTTCCCTCTCTCTCTCTCCCCCAACCTTTCAAATAAATAAAATAATTTTTAAATTTTTAAAATGAAAAAACAAGGTGTATACCAAGTAATTAAAAGACTATTGTTGCTTGTAAATAAAGATATTAAGATTCACAGTCAGTATATTTGCCCTTTATTATTTTTCAAAAAGTGGGAATACACATTTGTGCTGATCCAGTCATACTTTTCAGCTGTGTAAACAGCAGTGATTTGGAAAGCGCCTGACTAAAGTGAGGAGAGAGTGTGTGGCAATGAAAAAGACAGACTGTTGTTATAATCTCTGTCTTTTGTCTTATTAGAATCCCTCATACTTTAATGAACTAAATTTACTCTGCATGAAATAAGATATTTTTTAAAAAAATCAATATATTTGCAATTTTATTAGTGATATTACTATTCAAATGTCTCTTCTTAAAAGATATAAAGCTACTTTGGTAAATTGTGAGAGTTTCCTGAACCATTTGGCAATCTCTTACTTAGAAAATGTTTGTTAATATTCATAACAAATTCTTAATGTATGTTCTATTACTGTATTATTCTGTTATTAGAGAATAAACCTAAAATACAGCAATATCCTTCACTCACATAAGAAAATACGAAATGAAAGAAAACCAAATTGTCCATTTGCAATCTATGTACCATTCATGGCATAGTCTATCACCTCTTCCCAATTAGGCATTGCTCTTGGAAGATACTTTAGCATTCTTTCCCTGATAAAAGTTAAATTAACAAGTAATGTTAAACAGTAAGAAAAGAAAACATAAAGCACAACAACAACTCTAACACTAAGGCCTTTGTTCAAAAATGTCAGCCAAGGAAGATAAATCACCAAGGTGCAACTTGTCAGTCCCTTCTAAACCAAACAGCAAAGTTAAGACTTGGTATCCAATTCTCAGATGCTGCCAAAGAAAAAAAGTATTTTTTGGTCTGAAATCTTCTGCAATCACTTATGGACACATTTATTTCAAAACAGAGTATATTCACAACGGACCCACAGTTGAGCAGGAAAGCAAAAACTTGTACTCAATCTTATGCTTCATTAATTTATATTTCCTTCCTGAATTGATGGGCTCAAGCTCAGGAAAAAGAATAAAAAATTCATTCTATACTCCATCACTAAATATGTTTAAGGTTCAACTACAGTACTTTTGCAAAGTGTTCTATAATATGTGAAAGCATAATAGTCTCCATTTTCAAGAGAGCATATATTATAAAGAATTACATTGTTTAAAATATTCTGTTTCAATGAAATCAGCAGAGCTGGTTTTCTTGTAACTTTCTCTTATGGCATCACTATAGCCTCAATATGATTTCAAGCTCAGTACTTAAGACACTAATTTCCTTTCAGCTATGCAGCCTCTAAATACAGTTATGCTGACTCAGTCCTGGCCATAGAATCCAAAAGACTGAACCTGTAGATATCTCGAGTTAAAAATGAATAAGCTTTACATTCACCCTGTAAACACTGGACTAACAACATTTATGAACATTAAACTACTGGAAGGCAAACACGAATGCCAAGAATTATCTAAACTATTAACTCTAAACTTTAATACTTTTAATCACAAGTAAATCTATCTATAGTTTCATTCCCTTTTTAATTTACCTGAAACCATTCTTTAGAATTAGTCTTCTCTCTGGTTCCTTTCAGGATTTAGGGATCTCTATCGAGACTAAGTTTTGTATTTTCAAATGGACATCTTCACAGATGGTTCAAATGAACATGAATCTCAATACATCCCAAATCGAGATAACTGTCACTTTTTGTCCGCCCCCACTTTCCCCTAGAACACAGGCTGATGAAATCCTTACCTTGCTCAAACACTTTAAGAGCTCCTCACTACCTGCAACAAGTGACATACTATTCATCATGAGGATGGCACAAGTGAGAAACAACACAACTCCTAGATGACAGCAACAAGTGAACATGACTTAAAAGTGCCAAGTTTGAAAAAACCAGCAACACTGGACTATTTTCCCTCAGCAGCTCTTCAGCACTGTGTTATTCTCTATTTGAGAAGAAACATTTTCCCATCCCAAAAGGCTGTCTTGACTCCTCAGTACGGCAGGTCCTTTGATGGACCCTGAATTCTAGTCTTTCTTTGGTGGTTGGCTTGGCATTGCAATACCTCTTTCGTTTTATCTCTACATGGAATGAAACTTTTCTGTATTGTTCACAAGATGCACTAAGTCAGCATAAGGCTGGCAGACATCATTACCAAACAATGTGTTTACAGATGTATCAAAAATGAAAAATTGATGATGCACACAATTTGAGTTTCCTCAGTAGGTAGCCGTCAACCACTTACCAGAAACCTGGAATTTCAGCTCTTAAGCAGGCCCTCCACCTTACCCATCTTTACACTCCAGACACGTTTCATATCCTCACAGCATCTTGTTTACTCCTTCAGTAAATATTTATTCATTAAGTAAACAGCAAGCAGTTCTTATTCACCGGGTACCAGGTGCAGTTCTCCAGTCACATGTAAAGATTTCTGAACACAATTATGCTCAGTCACGCTCTGATGCCTTACACAGATTTCTTGAGTCTGGAATACAGTTCCTTATCCCCTCTTCTCAGCTTCCTTCTACAAGGGAGTGTATAAAGACTCAAGAGCTGCTATTTACAGGAAACTGTTTTGGCTGCCCTATTTATTTATATCTATCATCTAAGAACAGAAATCAACACTACTCAAGATGACTACACAAGAAATATTGGTTCAGTCAATGTAACAAATACTTGGATTTTGTCTATCAGCCTACATTGTAATCAGCATATTTTCCAAAGTATATTTGCATCTCTTCACTCACCACTAAGGAGAAGCTGGTGGTGAGATCTTGCAGAACACTTGTAGATAGTATATGGCTACTTCACTCAAATATTGTCTATGGGAAATAGCAAGTACATAAGAATTTTAGATAAAACATACATCTGATACACCTTCCTTAGCAAATTGTTATAGTGAACCTCCCTAAGTGGTAAATTTTTATTCAAATCATCTCATTCTTATTTTCCACTTGTATAGTTCTTTTAAAATTTCATTTAAGACATACAAATTTCATGTATTGCATATATACAGATTCAGAAACATAGTGATAGTTCCCACCCTCCCCTCCCCCCCGTCCATGTTTCCCTCTTTCTTCCTCCTCTTTCTCCTATTCCCACCCTTAATTTTTACAAAGATCTATTTTCAGTTTACTTTATGCTCATAAGATCAACCCTACACTAATTAAGGAATTCAATAAATAGTATGAAGAAAAGAAAAAAAAAAACACTATTCCTCATCAGTGGACACAGGGGCTGTAAAGAATCATCGAATCTCAAAATGTCAATTTTGCTCCTATACATTACCTTTTAGGTATTCTATTAGTTACCCAAAAGCAAGGAAAACATGGTATTTGTCTTTTTGGGATTTGCTTATTTCACTAAGAATGATGGTTTCCAGTTGCATCCATCTTGTTGGGAAAGACAGGATTTCATATTTTTTTAATCACTGAGTAGTATTCCATGGTGTATATATACCATAATTTCTTTATCCAGTCATCAGTTGATGGACATCTGGGTTCATTCTATATCTTTGCTATTATGAATTGAGCTGAGTTTAACTTGGGGGTACAGATCACTCTTTCATATAATGATTTCATTTCATTTGGGTAAATTCCCAGGAAAGGGACAGCAGGGTGGATCATATGGTAGGTCTATATTCAGATTTCTGAGTTATCTCCATACTGTCTTCAACAGTGGCTGCACCAGTTTACATTCCCACCAACAGTGGATTAGGGTACCTTTCTCCCCACATCCTTTTTCATCTATGATTTTATTGATTTGGGTCTTCTTCCTCTCTCGCTCCTTTTTTTTTGGGGGGGGTAGTTGGATCCATGGTATATCAATTTTGTTTATTTTTTCCAAAAACCAGTTCTTCATTTAGCTGATCTTTTGTAATTTTTGTTTCAATTTTGTTTATTTCTTCTCTAATTTTAATAATTTCTTTCCTCCTAATAATTTTGGGTTTAGTTTGTTGTTCTTTTCCTAGGTCCTTGAGGTATATTGATAGCTCATGCATTTGGTGTCTTTCCAATTTCTTGATGTAGGCACCAATTGCTATAAACTGCCTGCTTAACACTGCTTTTTCTATATCTGATAAGTGTTTTATAACCTTCAATTCCACTTTTAAAATAAAACATAATCAACTATTCAATAGCTAGATATTCAATAGCTATATATTCTTAGAAAATCAAAAGAGCTGCTTTTGAATAAAGAAGACAATTCAGAGTGAGTAAAGGAGGGAAGAATCAATATTAATAGATAATTCATACCAGTAATAGACCCTCTTCTGTTTGAAATTATGTGCTGTCCCTCACATCTTTCTTTGGACTCATTAGAGCCATTGAAGGTATGTCCTCTATTTCTTAGAAGTCATCTTGAAAAGGAACAGAAATGCCAGACCAGGATGCTTAAAAAGATGATGCATTCAAGAACATTCAAAACTCTAGGCTGTTGCTGACTTAACAATTTGACACTCCTGTTCATGGTGTCAGTAATCTCCCTAGGCTCTAGTCATGAGTTGCCAGGGCTATGGAAGCCTTTAGAGTTCGCTGACTTTGATCTTATTCCGATAGGGTCATAGTCCAAGTGGAAGTTCTCTCCTCCCTTCAGAGAAAGGTACCTCCTTCTTTGATGGCCCCGTTCTTTCCACTGGGATCTCACTCACAGAGATCTTTCATTTAGGTCTTCTTTTTTTTTTTTTCTTTTCCATGGTATCTTGGCTTTCCATGCCTACAATACTCTCATGGGTTCTTCAGCCAGATCCGAATGCCTTAAGGGCTGATTCTGAGGCCAGAGTGTTGTTTAGGACGTCTGCCATTCTATGAGTCTGCTGTGTATCCCACTTCCCATGCTGGATCTTTCTCTCCCTTTTTGATTCTATCAGTTAGTATTAGCAGACACTTGTCTTGTTTGTGTGATCCCTTTGACTCCTATCAGAGCCATCAATTGTGAACTGAAATTGATCACTTGGACTAGTGAGATGGCATTGGTACATGCCACCTTGATGGGATTGTATTGGAATTCCCTGGCACATTTCTAACTCCATCATTTGGGGCAAGTCTGATTGAGCATGTCCCAAATTGTACATCTCCTCCCTCTCTTTTTCCACTCTTAAATTTAACAGGGATCACTTTTCAGTTAAAATTTAAACAGAAGTCACTGTGTACTTACATCCCATGTGAGATCTGTCCTTAATGTGTTGTCTAATGTGCAGTGATGCTATAACTAGTACTGAAACAGTATTTTTACACTTTGTGTTTCTGCGTGGGTACAAACTAATGAGATCTTTACTAATTATATACTGAATCTATCTTCTGTATATCAAGATAATTGGAAATGAAAAAAAAAAAAAACCCCTGGTGTTAAATTGGAAATGGCATAGAAAATTAATTAATTTTTTAAAAAATATTATGTAGGATCTCTGTCTTTAATGTGCTGTACACTGTACATAAGCTGTACTTTGGAAATTTATATTCATTAAATAAAAGTTTAATAAAAAAAACTCTAGGCTGATGAAAAAGAACATTACTCTTCTTCACAGCATAGTTCAGATTTTTTTTTCTAATTTTGTTAGTGTAAAAACAAAGAAAGATTGGGCATGATCCCTGGAAACTCAAAAATGCAGTTTTCCTTCATGATTCGGTTATATAAAGGTAGAATGTGCCGGGCTTCTTTAAGCATGGATTAAGAATTTCAGGCCAGGGTAGACAGACAGGCTAGAGTAGATCAGTTGTAAAGAATGTCTACTCAAATGTTCCCTAACTCTTTGAGCCAGAAAAAAAACAACAACATTGTAACATGTTATTCATAAATTGTAAGCAACTTCCCTCGAAATTACTGTCTTTAGGGAACAATTATAATAATACTGACATCAACACATGTAGAAGTCCCTAGAGTAGTGCATTTAATCCTATTTTCAAGTACATTTTATAGACATGAAACTGGGGAGTCACCAAGGTATCAGGACCTCAAGTTTCACAGCTGGTTAAGCGGTTGCTGGGGCTGGAGTTGGCCCGACTCATCATTACCCTCCCACTTAGCAGGTAAAAGCTTGAGTCCAACACATCTGTGATCAAATAGCAGCCTTGCCATTTATTAGCTACAAGACATGAAATAAAGTATCTGATGTCTCAAGCCTGTTTCCTCATCTGTCAAATAGAAATATTAAAGACTGGAGGTATCTGAGGTATCTGATGTTGAGAGGATTTAAAATAATGCATTTTAGATATATTAAATGCTCAACATATATGAATTTAAAATATCAGTAGAAGAAAACGGGGTGGGCAATGTGGTACAGCAGGTTAAGCTAGCACTTGGGATACCTGAATCCCTTATCAGTAACTGGTTCAAACATCAGCTGCTCTGCTTCCAGTCCAGCTCCTTTCTAATGCATCCTGGGAGGTAACACACGATGGCTTAAGTGCTTGGACTCTTACCACCCACATAGTGGAGTTCTGGTCTCCTGGATTCAGCCTGGTTCAACCCTGAATTTTGGGAAGTCAACCATCATATGGAAGATTTTCTCTCTCATACTCTGCCTTTCAAATAGATGATAAAACATATAATTTTTAACAGCTCTAGTTTTTTCCCTTATGATATTCTTCCACTGTCTAATCCTGCCTTGATAAAGATGTTTATGTACAAGCTAGTGTGCAGTACATAGATTTCTAGCTCCCTTCAAATCAGTTTCCTAAGCATACTTAGGAAAAAAATGCAACTAAGTTTATAAGCAAAGCTGCAAGAGGCTTCCTCATACTCAACAACCCAATGTTTTGCTATAATGCTTGCTTGTCAGTTCCTTTTTAAATTTTTGTTTATTTGTTTGAGAAGGAGATAGATAGTTGGGACTGGGCTAGGCTGAAGCTGGGAGCTGAGAATGCAATCCAGGTTTCCCATATGGGTGGGAGAAACACAGTTATGCGCAACATCACCACTGCATCCCAGGGCCTGTATTAGCAGGAATCAGAGCCAGGAATCAAATGCAGGTATTCTGATTTGGGATGCAAGTGTCTTAACTGGCATCTTACCTGCTAGGTTAAATGTCCACCACTGCTCTCAACTCAATTCTTCGATGCTATTTAAAACTAAGAGTCAAGGGGGCTGGTGCTTTGGTGTAGCCAGTAAAGCTGCCACATGCAATATCGACATTGCATGTGGGTGCTGGTTCATGTCCTGACTGCTCCACTTCTGATCCTGCTCCCTGCTAATAGTCTGAGAAAACCAGCAGGAGATGGCCCAAGTGTCTGGGCTCCTGCCATCCACGTGGGAGAACCAGATGAATCACCTGGCTCCTGGCTTCTGCCTGGCTCATTGCTGGCCCAATTCTGGCCGCTGCACCATCTAGGCAGTGAACTAGGAGATGGAATTCTCTCTCTCTCTCTTCTCCCCCCAATCTCTGTCTCTCCCTCTCTGTAACTCTTTCAAAATAAATAAATAAACCTTCAATAATAAACAAAGAGTCAAAATTCTTCAAAGAAAAAAGCCCAAAATGATAGATAATTAAACAGCACAACATACCATTTAACAATTATGGAAACTGATGTTCATATCAAATAACAACTTAGTTCAACATTACCCAACCAGTAAGTGGAATAACATGAGCCTATGTTCATAGCTGCAAACATACTTTTCCCAGTAGGTAAGTCTTATATATGAAGGTTTCTCATCACCCCAGGTCTTTCTAAGGCATCTTCCTATCCCCAAGCTCAATTTTTCAAATTAACAACTAGAGCATTCTTTTCTTTTTTTATTTATTTTTAAAAAAATTTTTGACAGGCAGAGTGGACAGTGAGAGAGAGAGACAGAGAGAAAGGTCTTCCTTTTTGCCGTTGGTTCACCCTCCAATGGCCGCTGCGGCTGGTGAATCTCGCTGATCCGAAGCCAGGAGCCAGGTGCTTCTCCTGGTCTCCCATGGGGTGCAGGACCCAAGCACTTGGGCCATCCTCTACTGTACTCCCTGGCCACAGCAGAGAGCTGGCCTGGAAGAGGGGCAACTAGGACAGAATCCGGTGCCCCGACCGGGACTAGAACCCGGTGTGCCAGAGCCGCAAGGTGGAGGATTAGCCTAGTGAGCCGCGGCGCCGGCTAGAACATTCTTAAAGACAACTTGATCAAGGCTCTGTGACATTTGTGGTCACATTTAGAGAACGTAGAAGCCAAAAAGCCAAGGAATACTTTAACGATTTGAAAATTAAATATCCTTAGGCAAAAAAGTTGTTTTTCCTAAGACTTAAAGCCCAGATGAAAGGATGAAAAATTCTAATTCCATGAAAATAACACAAATGAATTTTTTTTCCTAAGAAGGAGCAGTCACAGAAATGTAGCTCAGAAGACAAGAATTGGAATCATTAGAAGCTAAACTGGCAAATAAAGGAGTGTCTGAGCCATTCAAGCTCTGGAAATACTTGAGCTCTGCTCACTCAGGCTGATACAGAACTATGGGAGACTCTTCCTCTTAAAAGTATCTGAAGTACAGGAAATGTCACTCAATATAGAATTTTTATCCCAGACAAAACGCAGAAATGGGAAGTATTCTGTCTTATAATAAGTGCTGCATGGTGAAGATGACTGAGCAAGATATGCTAAGACCTTGTCAGTTAGGTGAAACCTGAACTATGTGAACAGCCACTTAGAAGAAAAAAGCTCAAACATATATCCAAAGATTACTACTATTTTCCCCATCTTTTTTATCAGTCACTTATAAATACTTGCACTTCAAAAATGCAAATATAAAAGAGTCATGTTCATCTCAAAATGTGTAATAATTTTCATCTCTTGGAGTGATAGGATAAATTCCTTCTCTTTGGCTTCATTCCCTTGTTTTGTTTTGATTTTGCAATTTGGTGTGTAGAATTTGATAATCTATAATGAATTGTAAAATGTCTGTGAATACTCACCCATGCAATTCTGTACAAACAGTAAGATTGTATGAAAGGTCAGTCTTATGAGGTGCCCACCAGGGATACCTTGCACATTTAATGTCTGCATTAAGGCTTCCTGTATAGAGACCTGTGGTGCATTTCATACTTCCACAGAGGCAAAGAAGGCCACAACAGGAAGAGAATACTTTCAACTAAGTCATGTCTCTCAGGGATCCCATATACTTCAATGTCTTAGTGGAGACAAGCCAGGGCATTGGGTTGCTCATGAGCAATTCTAATCACTCCAGCACCCTGTGGTAATCCAGACACATACTTGGAGTTTTTCCAGGGAGCTGTTCTCAATCAGGCAATTGTCTTGATAATAAAACAATTGCATACTCAGCCCCATTTAAAGCATCCATGCTGCCAGGACCACTAAACCTTCTGTTAAAATACACAAGGTTCCCTTTTATCCTCTGTGTTAACACATGCAGGAGGAAATGAAAAGGACCCAACTGAGGAAAGAGTAGGTGTGCTTCCTTATTTTTCCATTGCAATGTATTTAATATTTCAAAAAAAGACTGAAAACACTGATACAAAACTGCATGGAACAACTAATAATCAAAAAACAGAAGACCTAAATGAAAGATCTCTGCAAGTGAGATCCCGGTGGAAAGAACGGGGCCATCAAAGAAGGAGGTACCTTTCTCTGAAGGGAGGAGAGAACTTCCACTTGGACTATGACCCTATCAGAATAAGAGCAAAGTTGGCGAACCCTAAAGGCTTCCATAGCCTTGGCAACTCATGACTAGAGCCTAGGGAGATTACTGACGCCATAAACAAGAGTGTTAAATTGTTAAGTCAACAACAGGAGTCACTGTGTACTTACATCTCATGTAGGATCTGTCCTTAATGGGTTGTCCAATGTGAAGTGATGCTATAACTAGTACTAAAACAGTATTTTTACACTTTGTGTTTCTGTGTGGGTACAAACTGATGAAATCTCTACTTAGTATATACTGAATCAATCTTCTGTATATAAAGATAATTGAAAATGAAAAAAAAAACCTGGTGTTAAATTGGAAATGGCATAGAAAATTAATTAATTTTTTAAAAAATATGTAGGATCTCTGTCTTTAATGTGCTGTACACTGTTATTTAATGCTATAATTAGTACCCCAACAGTATTTTTTCACTTTGTGTTGCTATGTGAGGGCAAACTGTTGAAATCTTTACTTAATATATACTAAACTGATCTTCTGTATATAAAGAGAATTGAAAATGAATCCTGATGTGAATGGAAGGGGAGAGGGAGCGGGAAAGGAGAGGGTTGCGGGTGGGAGGGAAGTTATGGGAGGGGGGAACCCATTGTAATCCATAAGCTGTACTTTGGAAATTTATATTCATTAAATAAAAATTAAAAAAAAAACATACATCCATTAAATAAGTATTTACCTAGCACCCCCAGTAAGTTAGTGCAGAATGAATTACAATATAGGTAACTGAAATCATAGGGAAATGCTTATTTTATTCTGAAACAGGACAAAGCTGTGCTAATGTTGAGACAAACAGCATAACATTATGAAATCTAGAGAGCATAATTATTCCTGGGCATGATATGTTCATGTTTTCCCTGTATAGATAGTCTTTTTTCTGAATAGCCCAAACTCTCAAAGCATTGCAATTAATCTTTACTTTGCAGGAAATTGTGCTTTAAAAAAAAAATCTTACCGTGATCATATGAGTTATCAAGACAGAGTTTAAAAATTTACAGTGTCTCTACTTCATGTATTTAATGCAAGACTTGAGTAATATGGGCTCAATAATTTTAGCTGGATTTAAATTCTCAGTGCACTTACTATTACTATTTTTTTTGACAGACAGAGTTAGACAGTGAGAGAGAGAGAGAGACAGAAAGAAAGATCTTCCTTTCCATTGGTTCACCCCCCAAATTGCCGCTATGGCCTGTGTGCTGCAGCCGGCATGCAGCGCCGTTCGGAAGCCAGGAGCCTGGTGCTTCCTCCTGGTCGCCCACGCGGGTTCAGGGCCCAAGCATTTGGGCCATCCTCCACTGCTTTCTTGGGCCACAGCAGAGAGCTGGACTGGAAGAGGAGCAACCAGGACTAGAACCCGGGGTGCCGGCACCGCAGGCGGAAGATTAGCCAAGTGAGTCGCGGTGCCGGCCTATGTGCACTTATTTTTGATAAATGCTTTGAATGCAAACTATGTACCTGTTTGCCCCAAGCAAATAAGTGAGGATCCCAGTTTCATGCAAAAAGAAAAAAAAAAAAAAGAGGTTTTCTTTGCTAGTTAATAATTAACAATTTTCAGCTGAAAATTCAGAAAGAACACAATTCTTCACCATTCATATAGACCTCAAAATAAATTCTGGATGAGTTTATTCCATTTTAGTCCTAAGCTACCACTTTTGCCATTTTAGGATTTTAGCACAAAAAGGCAAGGAGAATAGCAGGGATTTCAAATCAGTAAGGTCTGATTTTTTTGAGCTCATGACAAAAACATAAAATACTAAAATAATTAGTGACAAAAGACGTTGGATGGGTTGAGGAACTGTAATTGCTTATAGCATTAATTCCACAAACATTAAGACTATACAATATTTGAATATCTTATGTATTTAGGATTCAAAAATGGATTAAAACTCACATTGGATTATTTGTCTTCAAGGGATATAGGTCCAATGCTAATTTGTTGCCTGTTGATAGAGATAATATACGTTCAGCCACTCCTGGTATTCAAAGCTCTCAAAGCTAGACAACAAGTGCTGCCAATACTCAGGTTCTTGACTTTACTTCAAGAAAGTATTCAGGAGTGAGTTGGAGAACAGAAAATATCAAGCAGCAAATGTTTCACTGATAAAGTAAAAGTACACACTCCACAGAAAGAGTGTGGGTTCACTGGTGGGGAATGACCCTGTCCCTGAAGTATTTTTAACATTATATGCATTGTCCAATGAAAAGGGAGATATATTCTAATAAAGGGAGGGAATATGCATGATTTTTTCTGGGAATTAGGTAGAGATTTCCCAGAATCTAGCTACCACCCTTTTTCACTCCTTATATGGTCCTATGTTTCCTATCATGGTGGCTGGTAGGTGTGTCATCTGGCATGCTAATATATTACAATGAGTGTAGAATGAGCTGTCAGTCAGTCTAGATCAGGCTTGCCTCCCTAACTTGTATGATCCTGGCAAGGGATCCATTTATCTTCAGAGCAAGAACCAAAGGGGAACCAAAGGGGACCCAAATCCACATCCTGTAGGCCTTGAGATAGGAACTGCCCCTAAGTGACTCAACTGGTCCTTCCAGTCCACCGCCTCAGTATCTACAAAGTGATATATATGATGGTTGATGGATTCATATTATAGCAAATGTAAATCCTGCCATGAGACACTTCAGTGATATATACATCATCATTAAGAATACACAGAGATTGGAGAAGAAAGGGGAAAAAAAAAAAACCAAAGTGATTCTCAGGCATTTTGCTTGAAAACTAATCACCTGTTTAAGTGAGGGCCTCAGTTACAATTATTACACCAATTAATAGCAATTTTCAGCCCTTGTTTCTTAGGATTTGCCTCTTTCAACACACATACAGTGAACGTTACTACATGCACTGTTCTGTGTTCTGATGATACATGGAAAAAAAGATGGAATGCTTATTCTTGAGGTGTCTGTAGTCTAGAGGAGAAGACTTTACATGCACAATCTGACAAACAATATGGTATGTGACCTCTTAAGTGAAGCAGTGGTAAGGACAGGATGCAATGTAAACCAAGGAGAGCAACCCTCTAAGTCAGCCATGGGAAAAAAAGAAAGGCTTCCTTAAAGAATCGCTTTATTATTTTATTTGTATTCCAAACACCTAGCACAGTGCCTGGCACATAAAAGGCAACTGCTAAAAGTGGGTGAAACTATTTTAAGCAATGCAAAGATTGGAACAGCTTAAAAATTCTAAAACAAAGGAGATAAACAAGAGATCTTCAAAAAGTTCACGGAAAACACATATTATGCAAAAACTTTGCATGGATTTCAGGAATTTTTGGCATTAAAATAAATTGATCTTTTAATTCCATTTCTTATAAATGTTTTACATACCCTGCTACATTAAGTGAATATCAAAAACAAGGAGTTTAGGGGGCCAGCACTGTGACATAATAGTAAAGCCACCGCTGGCAGTGCTGTCAGCCCATATGGACACAGGTTCGAGTCCCCGCTGCTCCACTTCTGGTCTAACTCTCTGCTATGGCCTGGGAGAGCAGTAGAAGATGACCTGAGTCCTTGGGCCCCTGCACCCATAGGGGAGACCTGGAAGAAGCTCCTGGCTTCAGATCAGCACAGCTCCGGCTATTGCAGCCATCTGGGGAGTGAACCAGCAGATGGGAGATAAGGGAGATGTCTCTTTCTCTCTCTCTCTCTCTTTCTCTCTGCCTCTGTCTTTCTGTAACTCTGCCTTTTAAATAAATAAATCTTAAAATAAACCAAGGGAGATATTGTGGGAAAGATCACTATATTCCTAATGTTGTACTCATGAAAGCTGTACTCATTAAATAAAAGGTTTCTTTGGAAAAAAAAACTAGAAGAACTAAACTTTAATATGTGATATTTGCTTTAAGAGACAGAAGAACGAGGTATTTTCTTATAGTGGAGGTCGTTAGAAAGTTCCTTGAAGGCCATGAGAATCTGAATGGTCTTTGCAAAGCTGCTGTAAACTTCATGAGGTAGAAGTATGAGGGCAAGAAATCCCTGTTGTAAGTCGCTGAGAAGTCTGGCTAGAGATTTGGAACTGTGTAAAATAGTGACCCATAAGAGTTTGAATTCTAAGGCTGAAGAATTCAAACTCTGTCTTGTAAATTAAAGGAAGTCACCATAATTTTTTGAACAGTGTGATAGCATGAAAGTGTCCATATATGTGTGTATACTAAAATTATAGAAATTTCTTTATTCCCTTGAACACATATACTCTCACCTATTTTTTTCTAAAAATTGTCATCTTGGCATAGCTTTTACTTTCTACTTTTAAAAAACCTTATTTTGAGATAATTTTAGATAAATTTAGATTTATTTTGAAAGACTCACTAATCAGGTTAAAGACTAGGTAAGTCTTTAACTCTTGCTCATATATAATCAGATTTACTAATATTGCTTGTTTAGGTAGACTGACAATGGAAAATTGCTGAAAGTGTATTTCAAGCCTAGAATGTAAACTTGGCTAAAATGGCAAGATTGAATGTGTCCAAGTTCTCAGCCTCAGGACAGAGCTCTGTGTGTCACTGGTATAAACATGAGGGATGTGTGCTCTGGGCTTCGAAACAAAAACCCAGCCAGCTTTTGACCAGTCTCAGGGTTACTAAGCCTGGGGCCCTAAGAAAGTGCCCTTTACAACCACTCTTACCACCACCTTCCTCACACATGATCTCTCTACCTTTCAGTAGGAGCTGCTATTGATCCTGGTTCTGTGGTGTTGCATCTTAAGCCCCTGCCTGCAGCTCTGGCATCCCATATGGGCAGTGGCTCCACTTCCCATCCAGCTCCCTGCTAATGTACCTGGGAAAGCAGCGGAAGATGGCCCAACTGCTTGGGCCCCTGCATCCATATGGGAGACCAGAAGAAACTCCTGCCCCAGCCATTGCAGCCATTTGGGGAGTAAACCAGCAAATGCAATATCTCTGTCTCTCTCTCCTCTGTAACTCTGCCTTTCAAATAAGTCACAAATAAAAATCCTAAAAACAGAAAAGAAGAAGGAGTTATTATGGTTTGGTAGATTGGGCCACCCTTGCTAAAGGGCCTATCAAGAGGTCAGGATCAAGGATCTAACTCTCCCTCTACTTTATATCTTCCATGCATCTGTCATCTTTAGGATCAAAGCTCATGTCTTCCAGACCCAAACATGTCACTTTCTCATTTAGAGTCTTTCTTACATGTGGTTGGGATGTGATAAGACATAAAAACTCAGGTATGAACACTAAGATGGGAAATCCTTCCTCTGATTTGAAGCTACATAGACCTTACCACTTCAGGAGAAGTGGCTGCTCCAGATAGGTGGTCTGACCTAGCTGTCCAGAGTTTTTTGCGCTTGGGTGTGGGGTCAAATTCCAAGAAAATAATGAAATGCTATTTTCCTTTCCTTTGCCATAACTTCTTCTCAGAAACCATGAGAGGAGTGGTTGCTGTGGTCTCAGAAGGACTTGGCTATTTCTGGCCCTGTGGCCATAATACCAAATAATGGCACCCTAACCCAAAAACAACCCTTAACCATTGCCTTAAATTGAATTTTATTATCTTGGTTCACACCAAGATCTCAGAGAAGGAGAGGAGAGGAGGGGAGGGGAGGGGAGGGTAGAGGAGGGGAGGAGAGGAGGAAAGGAGGAAGCTAATTTTCTCCTCTTTTTATTACTGTAAGAAGTGTTAGGGAGCTACTATTGAGCTCTTTCCAATAGTTACAGTTTGAATATGCCCTCCCCTCCAAAATTCATTTGCTGGAAACTTAATCCCCAGTGCAACAGTACAGGAAGATGAGGCCTTTAAGGGGTGAATAGCTCATGAGGGCTCTGCCTTCATGAATGGATTAATGCCACTATCACAGAAGTTGCCCCCTGCCCCACCAGATGATGTCTTCATGTTGTGGCACAGCAAGAAGGTCCCCAATAGTTGTGACCTCTTGATCTTGAACTTTCCAGCCTTCAGGATTATGAACCAAATAGACTTCATTGTTTATAAATTATCTAGTCTGTGGTATTCTATTACAGGGGCTATTATTGTTTAGATATTAGTTTGGGTGCCCCGAAGCCTTTATAGGAAACTACTCATCTCCAAGTCTTATGTTTTTGGTAGTAACAAGGTAAAAAATTAATTCAATTATGGCATTTAGAGATGAGGTGATTAGATTGTATTGGGGTGCAGCCCCTCTGATGAAATCATGGTAGTTTTATATGGAAAGATGTTAAGTACACACACACATTCCCTATTGCCTTGGGATTTTCTACACTGCTTTGGGACTCTGCCAAAGAGAGCACCATTACCAGATGCTAAATCAACAGGTCTGCCTCATCTTGGACTGTGAACCTCCAGAACAATGAGGCAAAATAAATCTCCCTCCTACCCAAGTAACCTGCTTCATTGCAGACAGGAAAAGCCAACTGATACAGCAGCACAAAACAACTAAGATGCCAACTGTACTTCTTTTTCCTATTTGAAAATTTTCAGTAAGTAGTTAATACATTATAAAGTCTCAAGGCCACGTTTGTCACAACATTATTACAACAAGCAAGACATGGAAATAACCTAAATGGAAATCACCATTAACAAATGAACACAAAAAGATAATGTGATTGATACACACACACACACACAAACATACACACACATAAGTTATTTAGCCTTAAAAGTAAAAGTAAATCTTGCCATCTGTGACAGTGGATGAACACCATGTTAAGTGAAATAAGCCAGACAGAGAAAAACAAGTCCTGCCTGATCTCACTTACATATGGAACCTAAAAAAGTCGAACTTACAAAAAAAGAAAGTAAAAAAAGGTTGCTGGCAGAGATCAGGGGTTGGGAAAATGGGAGAAATGCTAATCAAACGGTACAAACATTCAGTTATAAAATGAAATAAGGTCTAAAGACCCAATAATACTGTATGGCATACTTGCACTTTGCTAACAGAGTAGATCTTAAGTATTCTTCTTTTAATCTTAAATATTCTATATCACACACACTCACACAAAGAGGTTACTATGTAAAGTAATGAATATGTTAATTAGCTTTACTGTAATATTTTACAATGTATTTTTATCAAAATCGTATGGCTTAAATATGCATCATTTTTATTTGTCAAGTATATCTCAAGCTAGGGAAAATAGATTATGCTCCTGTATTAAAGTAAAGTAAAGAGATATTCATTCTGAAAACATCTTCCACAGCTACTTTCTAAGTATCTTCATGAAGCCCTAAAAAATGAAACGAGTGATATTCTCTCATAATGATCTGAATAAGGGTTAAAATAGATTGAAGTAAACTATTGTGTAAATTTTTTTTCAGTTCTAGAAAATTTGTAAATACTTACTTACATAATGATACTGAAGTGTTTTTTAAAAGTTTTTGATATTATAAGGTAACATTTAAAAAATTGGCAACATATCCATATAGTTCAAAATTCAAAAATTAGAAAAATACAAAGAATAATTATCTTTCTCACCCTGACTACAGTTTTTTTAAAGCAGGAGAAATATATAAGAAAGCTATCTCTCTGCTTTTTTAAAATTCTGTTCTGCATGTTTATTTGTGTCCCTGAGTAATTGTCACTATGACAACGTCTTACATTAAGCTACCTAACATTAATCAGGAGGTCAGAATTTATTACCAAATGTTTGGAAAGCAGACTTAATTTGTCTTATTTGACCCAAAATGATGGTTTTTGAACTTAAAAATCAAGAATTCACTAAGGGAAATCTCTAAGTTGATAATCGAGCAACAACAACATATATGTCATTATGTTATACTAGATTTGAAACATTTTCATTATGTAAAACACCATATAAATAATCAAAAGCAGAGATTAGGCATGATATTATGCATTGCTTTTCAATGATAATAATAGCACATATTGCTATGTTTCTGAACATTATAAAAATTTACTAACATAAGTCCATGCCTAATATACTTGTTCAGTGAAGCCTTTGAAGTATAGAAACAGCAAGAAATTTAACCAAATGACAGAATCAATTTTTTAATTCTTTTGCAAATATACATTAGCCAAAATGTTGTCAGAGAACCATACTCTTAGAGGATAAGGTTAGTAAGCATCAAAGCCCAGTGGATAAATCCTTTTTTTAAAAGATAATCACCAATAGAAAATCTACTACCTATGGTGCAGTACCTCCTGGAGTTTAGCAGCAGTCAGTTCCATGGAGTTCTTCCCTTTGCTCAATCTAAATCTCTGGTAGTAATTTACACTAATTTATTTTGTTTACTTTCCCTTGAAGATGAATTGTGGCTGAACATTCTTGTTACATTGAGATCTAATTTATTTAAAGGCAGTTAAGTCAATATTAAGCTTCTTCACCAGTCAAAACAACACCTTCTTTCTTAAACTTCTCCCTCCCTTCAGAGACCCTGCCACACACCCTGCCAGATCATTTCAGTTGCTCATCTGTGATGTCCCTCCCAAATTTTCATACCTCTGTTAAAATGTATCTATTCAAATAGAGTCACATCTCATTAAATAAATGCAACCAATGCCAAGCAGCAAGGAAACAGGAAGCATTATCCTTGATTGATTTCTATCATATCAGGTGTCTTAACAGCTCAAGGAAATGCGTACTATAAAAAAATTCATGGATTTCAAATTTTTGCTAATAAAAAGCTTATCATTTAAATTCTTTTTCTATGAATTTTTGAAGTACCTTTGCATCCTCTCTTTACCCCATCCCAGCAAATCTATTGATTTATTTCATATTGTTCTAATATTGTGACAAATTTTCAAGTATTTTATTTCACTCTAATATTGTGAAAAACTTTTTTTTCTTTATGAATCCTAGATATAATGCTGAAGTTAACCTAAGAACTGTGTAATGATTATATTCATACCTTGCTTTGTTCTCTTTAGCCTTGTGTCATTCACTTGTTCCTCCTGAACTATACTTCACTGTTCATTGCTTGATGGAATGGTAAGCATCACTTTGAGTTTAGATGATGTAGGAGGTTAACACCACCTACCCAAAATACCATCAGCCAAAGACTAACAAACTTACTAAGAAGTTTGTCACCAAAACCAATAAGAGGAAAAGTGAAAATAATCCAGCCCCCAAACCAAAGGTGATAAATTAATACTGCCCTTTTCCCCCCAAAGATTTATTTATTTATTTATTTATTTACTTGAAAGGCAGAATGACAGAAAGAAAAAGATCTTCCCATCTACTAGTTCATTCCTCAAATGCCCACAATAGCCAGAGCTGAGTCAAGTTGAAGCTAGGAGCCTGGAACTCTATCCAAGTCTTCCAGGTGGGTGGCAGGGAACCAAGGACTTGGGCCATCATCTGCTGTTTTCCCAGGTGCATTAGCACCTACATGGGGACCAGAGCAGCCAGCATTCAAACCAGAGCTCCAATATGGGATGCTGGCATGATAAGTGGTAGCTTAATGTGCTGTGCCACAATTACAGCTCCAATTCTTAGTTTCAAACAGTGTGTTTCAATCTATTAATAGGGTAATCGTTAGGATTTTTGAGATAACTTACATTTTACAACACAAACCAGGTTAGTGCCTTAGTGGAAATCTCTTAATGGCATTAGCTGGTATGTGGCATCTACTTCATGAGGACAGACAGGAAACTCAGATACACACAGAGCACATACATTACTAAATTCCTGTTGCAAAATGATAAGGAAACAAGGAATAGAATCAAAAGTTACCTAAAATCTCATCCTGATCAAAACTGATGATCGCAGCATCTATTTCTTAAAATAGATTTAGCTGGTGCCGCGGCTCAGTAGGCTAATCCTCCACCTTGTGGCGCCGGCACACCGGGTTCTAGTCCCGGTCGGGGCGCCGATCCTGTCCCGGTTGCCCCTCTTCCAGGCCAGCTCTCTGCTGTGGCCAGGGAGTGCAGTGGAGGATGGCCCAAGTTCTTGTGCCCTGCACCCCATGGGAGACCAGGAGAAGCACCTGGCTCCTGCCATCGGAACAGCGCGGTGCGCCGGCCGCAGCGCGCCTACCGCGGCGGCCATTGGAGGGTGAACCAACGGCAAAAGGAAGACCTTTCTCTCTGTCTCCCTCTACTGTCCACTCTGCCTGTCCAAAAAAAAAAAACATAGATTTCATGAAAATCAGCTTTGATATGGATCTTTTTGGAAGATAAAGGAGCATGTTTATCCATATGCCAAATTTCTAAAGTGGACCAATCTATATGAAAAATAAACTCAGTCCTATGTGGGGTAGGTTACGCTCACCACAGCAGTCTTGGACATTAACATAAAGTTAGGTGAACTTACTGTAGCAGAAACTACAGTGTCATGTCATTTTGTGATGGAAACTTATTTTCAACTAATAAAAGCCCTTTTCTGAAGAGATTATATTGGAAAAAGTTCAAGCCAATGAAAATATCTCACAGTCTGATGAATCTAACAGGATTCACAAGTCGTCGTTGTTCTTTTTCCATAGATGTATTTTCCTCCCTATACCCATCACCTGTTACATAGCTTGGCATTGAGTGCAACGTTAAAAGAAGCAGAAACTAATAAATAATGCTGTTGGGTCTCAAGTTGCAGAATAATTTTCCAAAGAAGTATGTGACCACTTAGATAACCTGAATCATTTGCCTCTCTCATTTCCTAGCATATCTGTGAGTGCTTACATGATCATGCATACATACCAGCAAACAAAACAATCCTTATATTTAGAAGATACATATATAGAAAACCATTACAGCATGATCCCCAATGTGATTTTATCAACACCAAGAATATTCCTACAAAATATTATTTACATATTTAAAGCAACATCTAATTGATTAAATCATACTGCTTATATCTGTAGCGCACCTAGACATATTAGGAATCTTTTATTTAATAATAAATTTTTTCTTTAAAATAATTTTTTTCTTTATTATACATCAGAACTATCAGCAACATTTAATTTTTTTTTTGTTTTTGAAAACAAATCTCCTAGGACCTTATGTTTATAGTTGATATATTTTAAATTTGGATTTTTATCATTGGTTTGCTTCCACTGACTGGGAACCTTTATTTCTCAAGGTAGCAGAAACCAAAAGTCCTTCCTCTTCCAAGCTTTCAAGGCCCTCCATCATCCATCCCTACTCTCTGTTTCTTGAATTCAATCCTGTTTCCCTCCCTTCCCATTGCATACACTCTGTTCTAGACAAGCTATTTTGGATGCCCATAGCCTATCTCTTCCACTGTCTGCCTTTGTTCATATTTGTCTCATTAACAGGTGCTCTCAACACCCACTTTCTCCTCCTAGAAGTCTTCACTGGCACATCCCTGATCCCTTTCTTTGTGCCCCTCAATGTACCGCTCAGATCTTAAGCAAATCCCTAAAACTGACCTCACCTTCTCCTCCTCTTCCCACACCTTGATCTAGCCCCACTGGCTTCCAGGCACATTCTTCCTCAGGACTTCGGCACATGCGGGTCCCATAGGCAAGGCTCCCTCTTCAGCAGTCCACAAGCTCACTGCTTCAGATATCACTTTTCCTAACTGCCCTTTTTACCATAGCAACCACATTTCCAAATTTCTGATTCCTTTTCCTTACTATATTTTTTCTGCTGCGATGGACGGTCTCAAGGGAATAAACTTTGTTTTATTTGCTGTGGTATCACTCATATGACTTTAAAACTGTCTGGAGTATAATAGGTACTCTAAATATCTGCAGAATTAAATGAATTTATTGAATGTTAAAGATACTGTGTTTTCTAAGTCTAATAAATTAAATGAATTTATTAAAATATGTCCTAAGTGCTTGATAAGTATTATCTCATTTAATCCTCACAATACCCTTTGATGAATGTTCTGTTTTCATCGCCAGTTTGGAGATGAAGAAATACAACACAGAGTGAATTAAATATACCTAAGTGATGAGCAAGTGGCAGTGCTGGGAATCAAGCTCTTAACCGCAAAAGGATCAAGTATTTTGTACCTCATATGTCTTTAATATTGGCTATAAGATCTTATATCCATTCTATTCTTACCATAAATTGCTAGTCAACTACTGCAAACAATGAATCTATTTTTTCTAGAGGATACAGTTCCCTTTTAAAAAAGAATTTGAGGCAATTAGCTTTATTTTTTTAAAAATGTTTATCTATATATTTGAAAGGCAGAGTTACAGAGAGGCAGAGGCAGAGGCAGAGAGAGAGAGAGAGATCTTCCATCCGCTGGTTCACTCCTCAGATAGCCGCAACAGCCAGAGCTGCGCTGATCCAAAGCCAGGAGCCAGAAACTTCTCCCAGGTCTCCCTTGCAGGTGCAGGGGCCCAAGGACTTGGGCCATCGTCTACTGCTTCCCCAGGCTATAGCAGAGAGCTGGATCAGAAGTAGAGCAGCTGGCACTAGAATCGGCGCCCATACAGGATGCCAGTATTGCAAGCAGCGGCTTTACCTGCTATACCATGGCGCTAGCCCCAGACAATTAGCTTTACTATTATTTTCTACTTACCAGAAAGAAAGAAAAAAAAAAAAAAGAGGTGAAGGGAAAGGAAGAGTTGTTGGAGGAAGAGGAAACAAAATCAAAGAGGACATCCTGGGGCCGGTGCTGTGGAGCAGCGGGTTAAAGCCCTGGCCTGAAGTGCTGGCATCACATATAGGCGCTGGTTCTAGTCCCGGCTGCTCCTCTTCCAATCCAGCTCTCTGCTATGGCCTGGGATAGGAGTAAAAGATGGCTCAAGTGCTTGGGCACCTGTACCCATGTGGAAGACCCAGAAGAAGCTTCTAGCTCCTGGCTCCTGGCTTTAAATGGGCGCAATTCCAGCTGTTGAGTGAACCAGCGGATGGAAGACCTCTCTCTCTCTGTCTCTACCTCTCTCTGTTTCTCTTTCAAATAAATAAAATAAACCTGAAAAAAAAAAAAAAACAAGAGGACATCCTATATTGCAACAATTACCATCAACATTAGGGGAAAGAAACAGGGAGGTTTGATGCTGTTTTTTTTGTTTTTTTTTGACAGGCAGAGTTAGACAGTGAGAGAGAGAGACAGAAAGAAAGGTCTTCCTTTTCCGTTGTTTCACCCCCCAAATGGCTGCTACGGCTGGCGCGTCGCGCCGATTCGAAGCCAGGAGCCAGGTGCTTCTCCTGGTCTTCATGTGGGTGCAGGGCCCAAGCACTTGGGCCATCCTCCACTGCCTTCCTGGGCCACAGCAGAGAGCTGTGACTGGAAGAGGAGCAACCGGGACAGAATCCAGCGCCTCAACCAGGACTAGACCTGGGGGTACCGGCGCCGCAGGCGGAGGATTAGCCAAGTGAGCCACGGCGTTGGTCGATGCTAGTATCTTTTTAAATTAGCCAGGAAAAACATCTCGAATGGTCTGCAACAGGAAAAATGAGTCTACAATAAGTCTAGGTGCTTGAAAAATTTCAAAAATACGAATTGTAGGACACATAGTCCACCACATGGGAAGGGGATGAGGCTCAAAGCTTGGCCCCAAAGCTTGGCCCCAAAGTTTGGCCCCAAAGTTTTACATGGAAGCAGTCATACCAATGGGAACTCACTGAGCCGATAGCCACACCATACACACTGATGTGGTCGTATGAGAGCTCTGCAGCTAACTGCCATGCCTGCTGATTGCTGTCCCTGCTGATCTGGCTGTTAACTATCTTGAAAACCATCCCTGAAGGTAACACTTATGACGTGTTTAATATATCCCAGATACTATGCTGAGAACATTCATGGATTAACCCATGCACTCCTCACGGCCACCTTATGAGGCAGAAATTCTTATTATCCTGTTTTCACAGAAAAAAGAAAAAGTCATGGATGATAAGCAATTCTCCCCAGGTCACACAGGAAAGTAAGCAGAGAAATTGGACATGTGCCTGGTTGTCTGGCTCCGTGGTCTCAACCCTCTGCAACTACACTCTACTTCCTAGCATCACCACCAACAAAACTGGTTGA
Source organism: Lepus europaeus (assembly GCF_033115175.1). Lineage (NCBI taxonomy): Eukaryota > Metazoa > Chordata > Mammalia > Lagomorpha > Leporidae > Lepus > Lepus europaeus. The sequence goes on along the minus strand of NC_084831.1, from coordinate 137,897,984 downwards.
GCACTGTTTAAAGGAATGATAGAATATTTTAAATAAACCCGAACATTTGCATAAATAATTATAGTTATCCAAAAAAACTAAAATCATTTCAATTTTTCTTAACAACTGTGTGCCCTTTAAGCTATTCCTAGCAAACCCTTTAAAGGCATAAATTTTGTATTATTTATCTTGTATCTCCAGCACAAAGCTTAACACAGTAGGATTCTGATAAATATTTATGGAGTGAATGAATGAAAGAATAAATGAATGGAATTACTAGAAGTTTATTTGTACATCTCATCTGGAAAATGGCACTTTTCCAAGGCTATGATTGTAGGCTCAGGCAAAATCATTAAGGTTTCAGATTATAATGTACAGTAGTTTTTTAAAAGCACCATATGGGATAAGAATATATAACATCCCTAAATGTGGGAGAGAAATCAAGATTTGAAAGGAAAAGATTTAATCTAATTCAGTGTATGGTCAGCTTTTATAATCCTGGTTTCACAGGTGTATTTTTTTTCCCCAAGCTCAAGGTCCACTGGATTTAGAAATGTGTTGCTATTACTTGTAAACATGCATATGTATGATCTGATAATGTTTATTACAGGAAAAAAAATCACAATTTGAATGATGGGTCTTTATTTTTATAATGTTTAAATGTTTATTCCTCAAGACATAGTTTACCTTCATTGAGACTGCTCTATTTTGAATGCCAACCTCATAACATATTTAAATTGTAAAAGGGCTACCAAACAGAAAACTGAAAAAGACCTTCCAGAATAGTTGTCTGAAAACAGAACCAGTCTAACACGTCTCCTCCTGTTTACTCCATCCGTATAACTTATCACAAATGGAGTTTTAAATGGCTGTATCAAAGTACTTACGCTCCGCTATTCTTAAATGGAATGATGTAAAACTAACAACAAAAGACGGTTTCCCTGATTCCTTCCCTCTTCGCTCTCTCACAATAATAATAATGCCTGCCTACCAAAGACTAGAAGGAGACTTTCGTTTTAATTCCAGCCGAAGCAAATGTTACAGTTGTATTACTACACATCAACAGGAAGCAAAATTACTCATCCATCCCACTGAGATATGGAAGATTAGAAGATTCAACACATTTTCTCCCTTCTTAAAAGATCCTATGTGATGGGATTAAACTTGGCAAATTTCAAAATACATTTATGTACAGGATTTTAACATCGAATCCCTTTGCCATTCACTTTAGCTTTAAACAGCTTGTTTATCTTTTTTCCTGCTAGCACAGAATGTGGTGCAGAAATGGAAACCAGATTTCTGTATGTAGTGAATTTCATGTGGTTTCCACATTTCTCCTAGCAGTAGTTTCCCAGCAGACATTCATCTAAAAAATTCCTCCTTGAATGCTTTTTAAGTAAGATGGCATCTGTAGCATTTTGTGGCACATTCTAAGCAGACTCTCAAAACATTACAAGTGGCTCTGCATGACAGTGTTCTACACTGCAGTTTTAAGTCTTTATAAGGCTAAATAAAGATTACATAATGTAACCTAAGATGATTTTTAGTGGCCTTGATTCTACAAGAAGGAATCTCTTTTTTTTTTTTTACTCTTTCCATTCAGGAAAATTTCAGATTGATACATACATGCTTATGCAACTGATTTCCTTTGAGAAACCATTGTAGGACATACATAGAAATTGCAGAGACCCTACCCTGAAGGCACTTGTAACCAAGTTAGAAAGTTAAGCTATAATGTGAAAACAAGCCAAGCAACAGTTTAAGAAGAATTCACAGAGTACAGGCAACAAGCGGCTAAACGAATGGAATGAACAATAAGGCCTATATGAGTTATCAGGAAATATTTGGTATGCAACAGTAAGAGACCTGATTTAAAATACAAGGGCATGATCAGTCTATAGCTCTAACTTCCTCCTATCTCCCTTTGTAAGACACTGTTTAAAAAATAGTTAAAGGCCACTGGCTCATAAAAGAATTATTTCAAAGAACACATGGAAGTATATAAGCCATTTGATTTGGTCTAGGAGTTATTTGTTTTTAAGCAATGTATACTTAGAGATAATGTGTTTTTAAGTTTTATTTACTCATTTGTATTCATTTGAAAAGCAGGTGGTGAGAGACAGATACAGATGGAGGGAGGGAGGGCGGGAGGGAGGGATGGAGACAGGGAGGGAAGGAGGGAGGGAGGGAGGGAGAGAGAGAGAGAGAGAGAGAGAGAGACCTTCCATTCAATGGTTCAGTCCCCAAGTATCTGTAGGCCCAGAACTCAGTCTGGGTCTCCCACATAGGTGACATGGAACCATCTGCCTGAATCATCACCTTCTGTCTTCCAGGGTGCACATCAGCAGAAAGCTGGAATCAGAAGGAGCAGAACCAAGGTTCAAACCCAGGCACTCTGGGAGGGGATGTGGGATTCCCAAATGGTGGACCTAACCACTGCACCATGACTCCCACCCCTAGGACTGAATTTATCCAATTAGAAATTTAAGGAAGAAAAAAAAAAAACACAATTTTTTTGAATAGTCTAACATTTTTACTCAATTAAGGTATCATATGGGAAATTAACATGTGTGACTATTCAGAGGCAACACAAAGTCACGAAGGGTCAAAATGGTGTGCAATGATTGCCTGTTCTAAGGCACCACCACGACAATCCTCCAGACTATTGCCACACAAATGGTGGCAGAATGTTTCCCAATTTATTTTCTCCATATCATCCATCATTGTCCCAAGCACCTGTGTGGTAGGTATCTTTACACCATTCAACAAATGAGAAAACGGCAGAGCTGATCTTGAGTCAGTCAATTCGGGTACTCCTCCTCTTAGTTCTCAAGAAAGCAAAAGTTTCAATTAACTTCAAATAAGTAAAATTTGTTCAAGGAAGATGAAACTTTGAAATAAATATAAATAAGTGAATTTGTATGCATACTAATCACACCATTTCCTGCTCTAGGCATTGAAAGACTTGACTCTGGTGTTTTCACTATGAATGTTAATTCAAGACCTCTATTTCACACTCATATTTCACACTCATACTGTTCACTGGTATTCAAAGAGAACCACAGTCTGAAAATTACCATACTATTAAATGGCTAAAACTGCCTTTAACAAGGCTTTCTAAAAAGTTTCTGTCAGAATACACATAAACAAAAAATTCACTGAGAATCTTCAATATTAAATTTAAAGGAGACATGTATCATGGGAATGACAGTTTCAAATGGAAAATTTGAAATACTCAGAACACTTGGCATATACTTACCCGGGATAAATGCCTTGAAAATGATATAGAATAGGAATGCAATAGAAGTGACATTCATCTAAATTAGTCTAATTCTTCAACACACAACCTAAACAAAATCAAACTGAACAATAATAAAATGGATAGAGTTGACATAAACTCAAGTTGGATTTAATATAACCAGGTATTACCGTTACTTGGTGACCAATGCCAATTATTTTATGATCTGAAGGCAAAGATGGAACTAAAAGTTGATTTACAAAACAGGGCAAAATTTACTGGAAAAGCAACTCCCACTAGCCTTTTCATTTTTTGTCAAAGGTTAAAAAATGAGGAGCTCAACTTTCCCAAAATTAACTAATTGAAAGGTAGTACTGAAAGCTTCATCATATGACATCATTTAAAAAAAAAAAAAGAAAGAAAGAAAGAAAGAAAAGAAGGAAGGAAGCCCACAGTCCTCAGACTGGATCAGCACTGGCAAGAGGCAATTACTTTTGGAAAGGTCACGGGACTGCTCATCTACCACTTATCCTCCCTCTCGTTTTCTCTTTTCAGAAAATTTGAAAACAAACAACAGCTAGTGAACTCAGTAATAACGTCATGAGGCCCTGAAGACTCCTGTGCTGCCGATTTGAACTCCAATCACATATTCCAGTAGTTTACACACAACAGCCAATCCAGTTATTCTAAATGTAGAGCAGACCCCTTAAAAAGGAGACATTTTAAAACAGTCTACTATTTCTTCAGCCTATCAAAACATTATTTTAAGGGAAATCATAATCCCACCTGACCAAGGAAGCCCAGGGCTAGTTCTTACTTGAAAAAACTCAGGTGAAACGGAAAGGGAGTAAATTGTCTCAGAGGAAAACATTCTGTTAAAGGGCAGAAGGCTGACAGTAAAGGGCCAGTTCCCCAAACAAAACACAGCCAGTAGTACACAAACTGTCTGTGTGTATGGTTCTCAAATGCAGTGGTAGCTCCACCTATGTAGACAGAGATCTCCTCAAAGTGTTAAATTTTTGCAAGAGATATATTTTTAAAAATATATTTCTAACATAATATTCCCTTGTTAACCTTCAACTACTACTGTAAACTCTGACAGGTACAAGTGAAAAAAGAGAAACTGAGATGTATACCTGCTAAAACTAATACCTAAAATTACAAAAAATATTACACATATTCTAGTCTTAAAAATATGCAACTTAAGAAAAGGAAAGAATATATTTTATTTAATTTTTTAAAAGATATATTTATTTATTTCAAAGTCAGAGTTACTGAGAGAGGGAGAGAGATCGATCTTCTTTCTGCTGGTTGCTCACCAACAGCCAGGGCTGGGCCAGGCCAAAGCCAGGAGCCTCCCAATATGGGTCACAGGGGGCCCAAGCACATGGGCCATCCTCACCTGCTTTTCCCAAGCCATTAGCTGGGAGCTGGAATGGAAGTTGAGCAGCCAGGACGTCAACTGGCACCCATATGGGATGCTGGCATTGCAGGTGGTAACAACCTATTACATCACAATGCCAGCCCCAAGAATGGATTTTAATAATGTCAATTCTCATATAGAATGATCTGGTAAATGCTATGGAAAAATAAACTTATCTTCAAATCCATTTTACATAAGCTTTTAGAAGTACACATATATATAGGTATGGTGGTATATATAAATATATACACATATATATAGGTATCTGCTGTCTTTCAGGAGGAAGCATCTGCTATTTTCACTTCTACCCAGTGAGATGATAAATACCTTGGGGAAAATACCACGCTTTCTTCTTGAACAGAACTTACTGCTGCTTGGGCTTTGTAGTCACTGGAATCCAGGTCAGAAACCCAATAAAGATGGCTTCCTACTGTGTCCTCAGAACAACATTTCACCTGCATTTAGCTTAATTCAGGGCCACACCCTTGTTCCAAGCTGCTCACAGACATTGACTCATTCAAGCTTCAGAAAACCCCATTCTACAGACGAGAAACTACAGTTCAGAATAGTTACAGCATTTGCCAACATGGCAAAATAAGCTGTGAAGGCAGGATTCAAACCTGTACTTCCCAGCTGCAGAACCCTCCCACTCTGCTGCTTCCTTGAGTTTCTGCTTCCTCCTATATGTAACTATGGAAAAATTCTATCATTTCAGGTTTGCTGGGTTGAATGACATCGCATGTGAAATTCACTAGCCCCAGGGCCTGGTTTAAAATAATGCTCCAAAGAAAGTACGAAAGAAACAAAACAAACCTCTACAAATGGAAAATGAAATATATTCCTTGTGCTAATAGGTTTTAGTCCTGAGTGGTACTAAGGTGAGATATAAATTGATGCCAAATAACAAGAAGAAGCCATTCTTGGTTGATTAATAATATTTTAATAATATAGTTGCTTATAAAGATATATATGATATACTCATATATACTCATTTGCAACATATACATAATCTTTCAACATGAGCTGATTTATATACCAAGTGCTCTTTGTTTTGCATGTAAAAGTAAAGCAAATTTCCATGGTGAAATGAATAGAAATATTTTAATAATGTCTCATATGTCCCTGGAAGCTTGAATGAATTTTGGAGAAACTGAACAGAACTGAAAAGCCAGTTAGTATCTACAATGTACACAATCAATAGGTTGATGTTGGACCAAACCCTTTTAGAAATTCATGTAGTTTGTGTTTGTACTTTTGTATATATCAGAGGATTATAAATCCCAAAATAAAGACAATGTGCCATGCATTATGCAAGTACACCTATCATTACTTGGAATTTGCAGCTTCTAAAATGACCTACTGCATGAATTGCAGGTATTCTGAGTAAAGCAGAAAGCTTCCCTTCACACATCTATTTCCTTGTAACCAATATGCTTAACTTTTACTCCCATCCACAGAAAGGGTACTTTCTCTGTCTCTGCCATGAAAAGGTGATTTCTGAGTCTCTCTGTGATGCACACACAGATTGTTTTCTTTGGGATATCACGTATGCTCACTTCAGAGTTGCACTAAAGAAATAAAATATTGGTAATGCCAAAAGACATCAGGAGTCAATCTTCTAAAATTGTCAGTGACCTGAGGACACCATGTTTTTCTTGTCCAAGTGAGCCAGTGCTCATTTTAAAGTCTGATTGTAATGTGGAATTCAATGAGAGTTCATAACACATAGCATTCAGATGATGTTCGTCAGCTTTTGAGGGTTGAAGCAGGCAGCAGAATGCATTCCTAGTACGCTCTCACTTAAAATACACTTGAAAAGGCCAGCAACAGTTTTCTAGTCCTTCTCTCTTGCCTTGCTCAAAAGACTTTAAAACAGTGCTTCAAATTTTACTGGAGTTATAAATCATATATCTGCCTTCATGTGACGGGTTCTCAATAGAAACAGAGTTTTAAGATCTGTCTGCCAGATACTTCGTGTTATAGAAATATAGAAATGGCTGCTGTGCACACCAGTAGTGAGTAAAACTTGAGGATGTAACATTATCTTTCTCAATTGATTTGAGGAAAGAATGTTCATAAAACTTACACCGCTTTGGGTTAGGGGCTGATTTCCAAATAAACAAACTCAGCCATGGAAATTCTAGAGACAGGCTAAACAAAGCATGCATTTGTAGCTGTACATTTTAAAATCAACTTTCTCACAATCCTTGCTTTTTGCAAGGTTTTAGAAGATGGAAAATGAATTGCATTACCATTATGACTGATAGCTGTTTTGATTTCAACTTCTTTTTCATCACTGAAGGAAATACCTTGACTCTTCTGGAATATTTCTCCTCTATTTAACAGGCTGATGTCACATCTCTGTCTAGGAAGGCACTGCTCTGAAGTGATTTGAAGGCAGCCATTTGTTTGTGAGTCAGACAGGGAAGAAAAGTGGAAAGCATTGCTATGACAAATTTCCTAGTCCTTTGGGCCCTAATAGAATAGGAAATGTTGGAGATTAGAGAACTGCATTGCCTCCAACAACAAAAAAAGTGCTAATCCACACAACATAAAACCAAAATAAGTGGGGCTATCTTCCCTCATTTGCAATGAACTGAGGTCAACCAGATTTTTATCTCAGCTACAAACTGGGAAGGAGAAAACAGCAAGAAAGGAAACACCATGAGTTGAGATCCTGCTTTTCACACAAGATTGTATGAACGATAGCTACACAGGATGCTCCCAAAAGATTAGAAAGCCAAAAATAAGCAAGGAAATATGGTTGGCCCAAATGCTCATATTTATTTCAAAAAGAGTAGTGCAATTTGTTACAAAGCTCTAGTACACATACATAGATGTTAAAATTGCACTATGTTTTCCATTTAAGATTTGAATTGTTCAAGAAAATTTTAACTGAGTTATTATCATGACAAAGGTTTAATAAGACACCACAAAATATACTATAATCTTTTACTCATTCTTTCAACAGTTTGCTGAATAGCCCACTATGGGCTAATCAAACAAAAAATAAAGATGCTACCTTGCCTTCAGTTAGCTTACATTCTGCCCAGGAAAGAAATACAAATATGTGACATAACAAACATACAGGTAACATTTCAGTATAAATCTATGACAAGGCAGTAGGTATTAAATTGGTATTTTAATATGAATAAAAGTGTCAGGAATTCAGAATGAGAAACATCATCTCTGTAGGCTAATATTTGCTATTCTAAGCACAGGCATTTAAGGCAAGGAGGGGGGAAACACAAGTTCTGCCATTTACAATAATCCCAAGAATTAATAAACTTTATCTCTTGGAGTCTTGAGCCTTGATGTCTTCATCAATACAATGAGGATGGTAGTAATATCTATGCTATAAAGGCTAATATAAGGAATTATTCCATTAAATGGAAAAGATTTCGTAATCCGTAAGAGGCTATACACTGACTATTGAGAATGTGGTAAAAGGGGTCTCACCAAACTATTACTATTAATATGGGAAGGCAGGAAGAGTTAGAAGGTGGGAAGATGGGATGATTAACCTTTTCTTTACTTTTCTTCTATTTAAACTTTTATAATACCTGTGAACTAACCTTGTAACAAAAAGGTTTTAACGCTATATAGCTGAAGTACACTATTTTGATATCACGAAATAATTATAAACACTGGCATTCTTGCTCCTTTATAGATACAGAAACAAGTCTCAGTCCTGGTTTCAATTTCATAATTTCTAAAGTCATAAAAATTTGCCAAGCTTGGGAATGATAACTAACTGAAGCAGCATTTCCTTTCCACAACATTTTTAAATGAAGAAAATTTTGTAGTCATCCAAAACCATCCATTGATTCAAACCACCACTTTGGTCAATATGTTTTGAAATAAGTACACTAAATTACTTCAGTTCTTCAAAGTGTGGACCAACACACTTAAGGTATTCAACTGATAACTTTACAGACATAAAAAAATCTCTTCAAGCCATTCCAAATCAATGCCACAAAGTTTCCACAGTGGCCTGACAGACTTTTCAGACTGAACCTGGTCCAGATTAGATTCCTAACATTGACACAGTTGTTCAGGGTCAGAGTCAGATATTTCTTTCTTTTTTTTTTTCCTAAGATTTATTTATTTATTTGAAAGTCAGAGTTACAGAGAGAGAGGCAGATGGACACACCATACACACACACACAAAGAAAGAGAGAGAGAGAGAGAGAGAGATCTTCCATCTGCCAGTTCACTCCCAAAGTGGCCACAATGGCCAGGGCTGAGCCAAGCTGAAGCCAGGAGCCAGGAACTTCATCCAGGTCTCCCACATGGCTTGCAGGGACCCAAGCATTTGGCCATCTTCTGCTGCTTTTCCCAGGCTTTTAGCAGGGAGCTGGATCAGAAGTGGAGCAGCTGGGACTCAAACCAGTGGCCATATGGGATGCCAGCATCGCAGGTGGCAGCTTTACCCACTATATCACAATACCAGCCCTCAGAATGTGATATTTCTAACCTTTACATGTCTGATCCCTGATATTGTGACATGTGAGTCGGCAAGGGTAAATATTTGTTGAACAGCTTTAGGAAATAAAACTCTAAAATATTTCAGTCAACTGGAACTCCAAGGAGATGGGCATATTTGATAAGTGGAACACAGTTTCTGTAACTGTCTCTGGAGAAAATCACTTTAGATACTTCCTAAGCCATCAAGATAAGTATAAATTAAGGAGCCTTGGTGAAAACATCATGAAATCCTACTGGTGTAGGTGGGACCATTTGAGAGTGTAGATGTATGAACTAACATTACAGCATGGGACCATCTGATCACAACCACTGCTTATTTGCAAAGATGTCCAAAGAGTTTCATCGACATCAGTAGAAGTGAGCAGACAAAGGCTTTATCTACCTGGTGCAGAAACAGGCCAGCATCTGGAACACTGATCCCTTGGTTGACTATGGTCTCACCGGCTCATGGCCCCTCTATGATTTAATGTGAACAAGCATACAGACACTATAAAAAAGGTTAGAATTGGTATTCACATGTAACAAAATTACTAAATCTTATTTGGTAATACATTCTTTCCAGTAATGTACAGGCAGTTATGGCAGGGGGGCTGGGGAGTGGGGTGACGGGGAAAAGCAGTCAACTTTTGGGCTTACTCAAACACGATGGAAAAGACCCTAAAGACACCAGCAGGGAAGCAAAAGATCAGTGATATGAACTCATTCCTCTGATTTTCATTGGTGATTTATAGCTATGAATGATATATCTAGTGCTCAGCTCTTTGTTACTCCCTAGGTTGCTAGATATTTTGTATTTTGTATATTCTTCCTCCCAAGGTAACCAGGGCTTGTAATAACTTTTAAACTCTTTAGTGATACATTGATTCAAGTAAAACCATTTTATAAAAAGTAAGTGCTTTTAGACAGCTCTCACTCGAAGCTTTTTGAAAAGTTCATCCCCAAGTATCTAAAAGAGGTATATTTTTCTACTCCTAAAAAGTATTGAAGAAGGCCAATGGAAATGAATTGCTTTGAATGTAATTCCTTAGATTGCTAAGTTTCTTAGTTTGCTTAGTCAAATTAAGTTTGGAAGCTACCTAGAAATTTTCTCACATTTTGATCTCTGGGAAGGCAATTAATCAAGCTCTTGTTTGAGGCAACGCTAATCAGAATACCATGGAATGAAAGCTAGAGGACTGTACATTCAGAATATCCAACAGTATATAATTGAAAACAGCAACAACAATGCGGGGAGAGGTGGGGGAGTCCATGCCAGTGAGCTGATCTTAGAACCTCTGGTCAAGCAGCACTAGGCAAATTTCAACAGATTTAGTTAGCCAGAGGTAAACAGGAGCAGGAGGATACCCTGAAAACAACACATTTTAATCGCATCAGGAATTATCATTAAAAAACACCATGAGATCTAAAAGCATGGAGCCACCAGAGGCAACTCGTTAGGAGCCCAGAGTCGTTATTTCATAGGGGAGGCTTGAAATCCAAACTTTATAGTTTCTTTAGGTCAAGCTATAGCAGCGCATTCAGAGAGCCAGCCAAAATAGCAGAGGGAAACGGGGAAGGCCACATGTGGAACTAATTACTCATGTAGAGGCCATGACAAAGAACATTTCTCCAGACTTTTCATGGGGGCTTCACTTTCAGGAAGTTGCTATAATTACTGTTCAAGTCTAGAGCAGCCTGCAAGCCGCTGACAGATCCAACAGACAGGAGAAGGGAAAAGGGAGGTGGGGGGAGGGGGAGAGAGAGAAGGAGGGAGAAAGATGGGAGGGGGGTGTGTGAGAGAGAGAACTTATCTGCCCTTTTTGAGGAGGGAAATACCAGAAAATTAAGCACCACAGGAAAGCTCAAAAAAGTTTCTAAACGAGCTCTGCTTTTCAGTGTTCCACTTTCTATTTACTACTTTATCTACCCTCTATCTTCAAATTACTTCTGCAGCCTGGATCGGACAGCAAATTTGTACTTCTCCACTAACTCACTTTCTGTTGGCCACAGCCGAACTGTACATCTTGACTCTTTTTTTTTTTTTTTTTTTTTTTTTTTTTACAGCTTTTCCATACTGGGGCCCACTTCCTGCCCAGTTGAGGAAAAAAATCTGGCCTGAAGATGAAATGACTGCTTAACATTACACTAAAACATCTGGTACCATTTTATGCACAGACCCATGTCTGAGAGCAGGCGATTCTAGCGGTCTCTCCAGCGGCACAGCGCATACCCAAACCTCCCCAGGGTGACATCATCCCATATATGGACTCTCCAGCCCAGCCCTCCCCCTTTTCCTGGTCCTAAATTCATTGCCAGTTCCCCAGTCTGCAGCAAATGTGCCACGTCAAGACTGGAAATCACAGCCCTTGAGTGTGTCTCAGTCAGTGCAGCAGAATTCAGGGGGGAAAGCCGAATGTAACCCCTGGTGCAGGAAGGGAGGCTTTTCCCAAGGACCAGGAGAGGATTTTGAGTACATAGATGGAAGCTTCTGGAGATCCTGCTCCGTCGCCCCAGTGTTCAGACTACCTGTTCAGGACAATGCCGTTGTACAGTAGTCTGCACATTGGTTAGACTGGGCAAGGGAGAGCAACGCCACGGACTGCTGGGGACAAACAGAATTTGCTGTGTCCAAGGAGAAGACGTTTGTTTGCTCCTCTTTTTGAATCTCATATCCAGTGTTTTTCTTCACAGGTTTTGCACACTAGGGATCACGAAGCCCTCGGGGACAGTGCCGGGAAGGGACGGCTCGAGAGGAGAGCGGCGGGTAAGGCCTTCTTGATTGCTCACCTGGTCTATGACCAGGGAACCTAGGTGGGGGTCCCAGAATTTGCCTGAACATACGAGGAAGACAGAGGTGTATGTGTGCTGTGTAGTGATTCATTTAATGTTGAAAGAGCAATAATGCGTGGTGTAATGCGATTTACCGTGTTTGATCTCTGAAGATTGATCATTCAAGAGTTTTTATAAGTTCACAGGTTTTTCTCACATCAAAATGAGATATGAAGAGACCTGCTCCACCTAAGAATAGCTTAACGAGGCAAGCTTTAAATTGTTGAAATTAATAATTAAGAGATTTTAAAATTTCTATGAATGAGGACTGTATGGGTAACTCTCAATATCCCAGGATTGACTCCATTTTGCCCTTAAGAATAGTTGTTATCTTCTACTTACCAAATAGATAAGGCTTTTCTGCATATTTACTGAGATAATATCAACATCAGGAATAAAACTACCTATCAAAAAAAGAAGAGCCTGCCAAGTTTTTGCCCCACCAGACAACACAGATGAGACTTGCACAGAAACGAGTGCCAACCCACAAATTTATTCAGTCAGCAACTGAATAAAGCAGAGAATGGATGGAAACCTCTATCTTTATATATATATATACACACATATATATATATATCCTCTATATATATATATATATATATATCCTCTGTATTTGCATATTTTAAAAGAATCCTAGAATGGTTGATAATCGCTGGTCAGCTGAGCTCTCTTGCCTACATTTTACAATGCGTCCACTTCTCTCAGCATTTAAGATGATAAGGTACTTTGTCTAGAAACCACTGATAAAAAAGGAATTTGTAAACGAAGGCAAAACTTTTCTTTGGTTGATTTCCAGCTGTCCTGGAGGTAGGGAGGGTGGGAGAGGGGGAGGAAGGTGGGAGGGAAAAGCCTCAAGCTGAATGAAATCCTAATAGAAAAAACAACAGTCTGGATTGCAAAATGACCTGTGTGATCGCGCTGAACTTAGAAGTGGGTGCCCTAAAGAAAGTTCTGGAAAAATGTTCCTGCCTCACTCCTAATTCTCTCAATCCCCATTTATTTCCACCCCCAAACAATTCTATGTAATGAAAACATCTGTTCTTCTGTAGGCTTTAGTAAGAAGACGCAATCTCTTTGTCTTGCTTTAACTTCTCTGAAGGACCAGGGCTTCCTGAATAAATTCCTCTCTGAATTATTCATTTTGCAACGATTCAAAAATTGATACAGGCTCTCTTTTGCAAGACATTTTATTATAAAAAACTCCCCAAATTTCACTTTTGTCAAAACAATTTATTTTAAAATTGCCCTGATAATCATCCCAAAACTGGTGTAAAGAACACATAGTTTTCCCATCTATTCATGGGTTTTGGTTAAAATAAAAACAGCAAGGTGAAATTTAGACATCTTCAATTAGATGATACAATATATTCACCCTTCGTTTTATATTGTGAACTGGGCACTTTCATATTAATTATTTTTACTAGAACAAGTAAGATCTTAAAAATGCATATAATTTCTTTTGACTAAGAAAACAAAAGTCTATGAGGGTAGCTTGTAGAGAATTTTTTATTAAAAATGCATTTTTATTAACTGATTCAAATACTGAAGAGGAATGATAGTTACAAGGTACCATGGTCATGTTTAAGGTTTACTCAAAGTTTTTTTTTTTTTTAACCTGCTTTCATTTAATTTATATTTAATTGAAATTTCTTTCTTCATATTAAATGACCTTTTGTGTCTCAAAGAAACCAACCACTGCTGGTCCCTCACTTATTTTCTCTATCAGGATGATATTTAGTACAGGAGTAAAAGGGACATAAAGTTACCCTTGGCGACAGTACTGGAACAGAAATAAGAGAATTACTTCATAAAGGGGGTGACCAAGGAACCCCTGCACATGCTCGCTGGAGTGCAAACAACTCATTCATGACGCAAACTTAACAAATGGAAAGGAACAGTACTTATCTTAAAATTTTAAGAGCTAAATTAAAGACAAAAAGAAAAAGGTCGTTTTATAAACTCCTGCTGAATGAAGGCAGAATGGTAGATTACACACTGGTCTATATGCCAACATCTGTACAAACATACTTTAGAACACCTATAGCTATTTCCAGGGTAATTAATGTTTAATTGTACTTTGATATTACTTTAAAGGGAGATACACAAATATTTTAGGGATCATGGAATCTATTCCAGAGGAAACTAACCAACAATGAATATCTTCAACTAAAACTACCCCTGGATTTAATGGTAAGTGTAAGTATTAAAACTAAACATTGTCTGTGGTCATAGAGGGAACATCATTTGCAGAGTCTGTCCAAAGTTGACTTCATAGATATTTCATAGTTTTTCTCATTTAGGTATGGGGATGATTGATGAATTTGATTAGGTATTAGGTTCAAATAACTTTTTCCACCATCTAACAGAAAGGAATTCAGAGGCATGTCCTAAATGGAAAAGGATCAGTATAAAACAATGTAGCTAAAATTTCAAAGCTTTTTTTTTTCTTAAAGCTAAATATCTCAAAATCAAAGAAGGTGTGTTTACAGTGGGACCACATTTCACACTGATCACTTTCCTGCAATTAGCCAATAGGCTTCATATCCTTCCTGTCTTGTCTGGCACCCAGGCTTTCGGCCCAGATAATATGTTTATGTTTTTCAAAGACTAAAATATACTATCTACCCCCTCCTCTCGCCTACAGACCACCCAAGTATTTCACTCTGTGGGAAAGAGTTTAGGCATCAAAATCCTAATGAAAGAATTTTTTCCCTTTTTGTTCAATTAAAGTTTTAAGCTGTTATAGGACATAAAAAGAAAGTACAACTTGATAATGTTAAAAAATTCACTTATCCACAAGCAACCATGCTCACTGCAGGGAAGCCAGAGCTATTTCTCTATAAGGGAACTTCTCTTAAAGAGAAAAGCCCACCCATCACAATAATGTCCAAATAATAACCAAGAGACCATCAGTCAGAAGTCTCAGCTTAAAATCACTAGAAGGTCAGGCTTTAACCTGAGACAGGAAATTCCTGAGCTGAAACCTTCTTACTTTCAATCCCTTTTTACTTTGGTGTCCAGTAAATTTTGTAGATGTAAATATTTACTCATCTTTCCAAAAGTCTCTTAAGAAGACATTTTTGTCACTTTTAATAAGTAGGGATAATGAAGTAAATGAGGAAAGTAACTAAATCTTCATTTTGCATTTCCTGATTTATCATGACAACCAGTTTCCTGGAATTGCTTTGGTTTAATTTTATAGCAAAAGACTTAGAAGATAATTCTTTTCTTGCATTGTCTTCTTAAGCAATTAAACAAAATAAGGAAATAAGGTGTAATAACCACATTAAAAACTACATGGTGTGATAATAATCTTTTATCGTTTGGTTAGTATTTTAAGTGATAATAAATTAGAATTCACTCTATAGTTTGGGACATAGAAAAGAAGGTTCAATATTTTTTCAGTCCTTCATCTTTTTAACAAACTTAGGGGCAAGTTCAACATAAGTATGAAGTGTGTACACGCCACATATTTACTTTGTAGTTATGTTTTAAAAATCTATTGAAAATTTAAATTGTCCAAAAGCTATATGAATGAAACAATCATTTTTCAGCGAGATTTTTTTTTTCCTCTCTGGAAAAACTGTTACGGTTTTTCAGGCTCAAAAATTTTTTTTTTTGATATTTGAATTTAATAAAATTGTCTCATCATAAAGGATAACATATGAACTTACAACTATTTCTTTTTATTTTTTCAGGTTGCATGCATCATTCCTTTAATTGGGCAGAGTTAACTGGATCAAATTATTTATGGGCAAGAGAGGGAAATCTATATAGAATTATAATAATTTTTAATTTCCACCACTATATTCTTTGTAAGTGAATCATACTATAATTATTTTCTGTTGCATTGAATGCAGCAACAATAACAAAATAGTAACAGAAGGTATTTGTTTTTTACATACTTTGTTCTTGTAATTATTGAAGTAGCAGCCAAGTTTATTGATGTTTTTGATTGTGTTAAGAAAAAAAAAAAGTTCTGCTCTGAAGTGATGGTCAGAAACAATAAGACATTTAATTTCTGAAATTAAATAAATACAGAGAAGACTGTACTTATCAATTCTTTGTTTAAACTTTGTGATATCTAATCACTGCATAAAGGTTCAGATTTGTGGCAACTGTACCTTTTTCAGTCTCTAAAAACTATTTTTCTCTCCATAAAGTTTCTATTTGCTATTTCCTCAGAATTTTACAATTAAAGGTAAATAATAAATTATTTGTTTTCTTTAAAGTTCCTTTAAAAAATCCCAAGAAACCTCCTTAGATAATAATGTGTTTTGTTGTTTTTTAAAGTAATCTCACTTACTAGAAATTTGACCATTTTGATATTTTGTTTGGGGAGGGGAGTTTGCTAAATATTTTTATAGATTTGAATTTATAAATAATATTAAAATCACCAGGCTAATTGTTTTTGACTCATCAGGATTACTATTATATCTATATATGTATGACATTAACTCTTTCTTGTATGAATTATAAGAAAATTTTCCAAAAGGTCTGATTTTGGCTTTGAGGTATGAAACAAGTTTTTCCCTTTCTGTGTTTCATGTGCTATTCTGTTTGGCACTGACAATGCCCAAGCACATCTGCGCACCACTGTGGGTAGAGGCCTCCCAGTATGGCAGGTTCCTGAAGTTAATTAAGAGGAGGATAACTTAGGCCCACAATGTCTTTTATCTGAATTTCACATCCATACTTAGTAACTTTGCATTTAAAAGGAAAATGAGAAATAAGTTTGTGTCATTTAACATAATGTTGGTAACAATACATCCCTTGTAAAACCCCACTATCAAAGCAACAGACACCAAAGGCTGTTGGATTTAGTGCCAACTATATTAGGCTCATTAATTATTTTGAAAATGGCTGTCGTTTCCATATAAATGACAATTTTCTTTTTCATGGACAAAGTTATGGTATTTATCTACTACAAGAAACATGTATAAACAACTTCATTATCTTTAACTTCAGTATTAAAATATGCAGAGTTTTTGTGAAGAGGAAAAACATCTGGTTCAATTACTCTGAACTCTGACTGCATGTGGGCCAGTAATAATATGGATTGGATTTTAAGAATAAACCTTGTGTTTAATCTTTATTTTTCCTTAAAGTTTTAATGTGAGTGTTCTGTTATTCCAATTATCCATGTTAGCACGTTTGGAACAAATGTATAAGTGTACTTTCTGAATAAAGTCAAACGTCTAACTTGTTTTTAGTTCCATAATGTTTTAATGTTTAATTCTATTGTGTGTTTTTCTCCCTTTCCCCTTACTCTCCAAAATCACCAAATCTGGAAAACAGACTGATTGTATCTGTTCATGAACAAAGGAAACCTGAAGGAACCAAGGGCCTGGCTGGACAGAGTTGTCATGTGTCTGCCTGTCTACACTTGCTGTGCAGAACATCCGCTCACCTGTACAGCAGGCACAGACAGGCAGTCACATGACAACCCAGCCTGAATGACCACCAGCCATTGAAAGAAAGCAGCCCTCACACCATACAATCTACACCAAGAGCTACAACCAAAATGAGGGGCTTGGGGGCCTGGGAATTTAATCTGTTAACTTAATACTTAACTCGTATGTATTATTATTATTTTATTTTGATTCAAATATTAAAACCCACCAAAAGTAAAGTGAGTGGTGCCTATTAAATATAATAAAACCCATTTCTGAAAATGTTCCTGTGCTTTCTATAGTTCTCTTTTCCTAATTGTTGTCAGTAAATCACTACCCTTGACATTTATTGTGCAGCTTTGCAGTATCCCATAATCAATATAAAAAATCAATATTAACAGAACAATATAACCTCAATCTTATGCTTCACAAAGAATAAATTATTCTAGTAACTCTAATCCACAAAATAAGTATAATTTTCCATATCATGACTTTTTCTTCAAGAGAGATAGGCCCAGAAAGAGAAAGAGAGGGGAGAGAGAGAGAGAGGAAAAAAGAGGAAAGGATAATATTCAGAGGATCAAGTATTTTGAGTTATTAAACTCTGGCATTTTGGGTCTGGGCAAAACACAGTGAAAAGAGTATTCATTTCCAATATGTTTCTAATTTTAAAAATAATTGCCTTAAATAATAATTGCCTTAAAACAAAGGAAAAGTTGACACTGCAACTTTGCTATTTCCAATTATCATAAGACACAGAAACGTATAACTGTGTCATTGTTTACTTCAGAAGGGGCTTACTACAGCTCTTAGAATGGACTCCATGGGGCTGGAATTTTCGCTTCCATTCACTATAAACTTGCAGACTCTTAAGATGTACAGGTTTCAGTGTTTTCAAAGCACAAAGAAAGTGGTTACTGGATATACAATGTATATTTGCTCAAATCTTTTGAGGAAATAGTAAAATTTCAGTTTACATACTGTTTGCTGGAGTGAAATGATCAGGGCTAGCATTGTACACGAATATTTCAAAAGCTTAAGGGTAAAAAGTGGGAAGATGGGTAATATTAGAAATTGGCCATGTTTAGTTTGATTCATTAAAATATCTTAATTACAGTACTTAAAATTAATTTTCACCTTTTTTAGAAAGATTCTCAAGTTTAAAAAAATGTAACATGTCTATCCCAAACTTCCTATTTAAAAAAATTTTAAAAATTAAACATTTCAAGTCATAAACATGGATTTTAAAAATTTTAGCATCAAATATAATTGTCTTTTAATTTTATTTTTCCATGAGTTTGTTGAAGTATTCTCTTATATATTTTAGATTTAAGGAAACTATTTTACATTTAGCTATTTCAAATTTTTGATTCTGTGTTATTTCAACCAAACTTGACACTATAGTTTAATGGGGGAAAAAAGCATGAGTGATGGACAAAAGTACGAAGAAAAAATAGCTTTTAAAGTTAAATGTCTTGCATTTAGACAGTTTAGCCTTATGGAAATACGTCATCTGCTAGAATTCTCTTTTTCTTCTGCAAGACACATTTTATGATGGAGTTTTTTTTTTTTTCTTTTACCTTAAATAAAAATCCTAAGACTAACAACAGCAATTCAAAACAATACTTCACAGAATGTAAAATAACCAGAAAGACAATATAAAAATGTGTCACAGAGTATCTACCTAGTTCCACCCAATTTTAAATGCTTTGCAAAACTTGTGACAAACACTGCCTACAGGAGTCTACGTGTGGAATCATTCCATTGTACACTGCAAGGCAGTCCTAGGACAGAGCCTACAGCTGTCAGAATGACACAATAATCAAGTCAGCATATTCAGGAGTCTGCTCTTAGTCAATCAAATTCCAGAGGGAAAGTTGGGAGGGCAGCAGACTGGTGCTCAAGTAAAGCATTCCAGGACAGCATCTCAAATATTTTTGCCTTAAAATATGACTTTACAAGTTTTTAAAAACATTTTTACCTGCCTCTCAAAAATGCTTAAAAGGTGTTTTATGTACACTTCAAACCCATTCAGTGAGGTATACTTTATATTTTTCCTTTTTTGGGAAAGGGTAATATAAAGAGTAATATTGTTCCTCCAGCATAAACTTTTGAGTCAGACAAGAAATATATATAGGTGAATTGGTTTGGATCCGAGAGTATTTTTAATAAATTTGAAGCATTACTTTAAATATTATTATTTAATAGTATCTTAAATAATATTACTAAATAATACTTTTTCCAAGATTATGTCTGGATAATGCCAGAATGTGAACCTGTTTGGACGAAATAATCCTACATTAAAAAGCACAACATAAAGTAGTTTATGTATATGAAAAAATAAACAACTATGATCAGGAAGAATTTTAAGTAATATAAATGGATGAAAGCTTAATATATAGGGACAGTTTTTATAAAAAATAAACAAACCAACAAACAAAACCCCTCAGTTCTGGGTAAGTATAACCATTCAGCAAGTCACATGAACAGTGTTCAAGGGTCGCGGCTGACCTAATGCATCATGAGAGAGCACAGATCCAGCAGGAAATATGCACAGTCTTGAACATGTAAGTGAAAATGGAAAGAGCTGAAGATTTCAGTAACTTCTTGGCCTCATAACTTTGACCACTCAGAGAGATGTAGCTGTCATTTTGTTTCCTATTGCTGAGTTACATTTGTCATCTGTTAGAGCTACACAATAAAAACAACACTAAGTAAATATCCCTATAAGGGAATTATATAATCTCCTTATCATGCTTTCCAAACACTTCAACCCACAAAAATGAAGCCTGTAATTTCTTAAGAGTCCAAAAAATGTCCTATTTCAATGGAGATTTTGGATTTTCTTCAATAGTGTAAGGTTAGCACATTTCCTTTGGAAACATTTCTGGTACATTACCACATTTTCCTAGGAAGATCCTATGTTGATTTTAATCTTAATATGGGATGACAGAAATGGTACAAATACTGGCTGAGCACTTTTATTATGCATAAATTAGCAGCCTCTTTTCTCAGAGATTTTTAACTATCTCTGTTAAAGTTTATACATTTTTCATTTTTATACATTTCTCATTGATAAGAAAAAAAATATTTTCTCCTTGAATAGGGTATCCTTAGGCACTTGATACACTTGGACACGATGAATTTTTGTGCTGCATATATTCTTAAAAATTGCATTTTAAGCACATGTTAAAGAAAAGCCATCACTTTTTTAGAAATCTGATTTTTAAATTATCAGTGTACCATTATCTGGTTGGAAAAGCCTTTTAAAATGACCATTTCTATTTTATTCTCACTCTGCTTTTTTCTAAATCCCTCCCAAGAATTGTGAAATATATATTTACAGGTAAAAATTAACATAGGGAAATTTGCTTTCTTTAATGATATTCAATCCAGAAAGTCACATTTATACTCAGACAAGAGGTGGTCACTAAGTACAGTGGGTTCAGCTATTGCTAGGGGACACCTGTATCTCATGTCAGAGTGCTGGCTGGAGTCCCAGCTACCACACTTTCAATCTGGCTTCCTGCTAATGCATCCTGGCAGGCAGCCGATGATGGCTCAAGTGTTTGGGCTCCTGCCACCCAATGGGAGATCCAGATGGAGTTCCAGATTCCTAGCGTCAGCCTGATCCAGCCCTGGACTATAAAATCCATTTGGGGAGTGAACCAGCGGATAGAATCTCTCTCTCTCTCTTTCTCTTTCTCTCTCTCTACTATATAAACATAGATATATATTATAGATATATATAACTATAATTATATAAAAATTATATATATATATATATTGCTCTGCCTTATAAGTAGATGAAAATAAGCAGAGGTTGAAAAAAAAATACTACCCTTCTAAAACAAACATTAACAAAATCTCAACACAATCTATGTCAAACAGAAAACTCACAGTAAAACTTTAAGAAAAAAAGTAATTCAGTAATTTAGCTTAGGCACTTGATATACTACAATGAATTTTTGTGCTGCATATATTCATTAAGGTGCTCAGCCCACCTTAATCCAGTCACAATCTAATAAGCCTTCCTCTCAGTACTGTGTCTCCCAGTGGTAGAAAGCGAACAAAACAATGGCTCCTGGGTTCAAAAGTTTGCACGTTATAAGTTGCCCTGTAAGCTTTTACCTTCTGAAAAATCTCTTCAATCCATTCATTTCTATTAATTTCTATCAACTCACCCCAGCCTAAGCTATTACCGTAGTGTCTTACACAAAGATCAATAATTTCCTAATAACTCCCCAATCCAGTTTAGCCTTTCCCAATTCATTCTCCACAATTTAACCAATTGGGTCTGTACAAAATTTAAAATATGATAATGTGACTCTCCAGCTTAAAAACTTCATCATTCTAAGATCAAAATCCTGCATCTGTAGAGTCCATCGCTTGACTTTTTCCAATCACCTAGTCTTCTTTTTTTTTTTTTTTTTTTTGACAGGCAGAGTGGACAGTGAGAGAGAGACAGAGAGAAAGGTCTTCCTTTTGCCATTGGTTCACCCTCCAATGGCCGCTGGCGGCCGGCGCACCGCACTGATCCGAAGCCAGGAGCCAGGTGCTTCTCCTGGTCTCCCATGTGGGTGCAGGGCCCAAGGACCTGGGACATCCTCCACTGCACTCCCGGGCCACAGCAGAGAGCTGGACTGAAAGAGGGGCAACCGGGACAGAATCCGGCGCCCCAACAGGGACTAGAACCTGGTGTGCGATTAGCCTATTGAGCCACGGCGCCGGCCTCGATCACCTAGTCTTAATTCTATTTCTAAACATACCCGGCTCAATCACATTGTAGGATATAACGCATACCTCTTCAGACCACCCAACCCCATATCCTAGACACTCGCAATGTCTCAAACAAATCAGCTGCTTTATTTTCTTCATAACTTGTAGTTGGTATCTGAGAGATTTTCCCATTTGTTTGTATGTTTTCCTTATTGGGAAACATCCTGCATGAGGGCAGGTACCGTGAATTCCTTCCTAACAATTTTATTCTGGGTGACTAGGATCGTGTCTGGTACATAGCAGGTGATCAGAAAATATTTGTCAGGAAATGTTTAAGCAGTTAAGAGCATAGCACTGACACTTAGCAGCTGGCTATGTTATTCAATCTCTTTGATCCTCAATCTCAAAAATGGAGAATGTAAATATAGTACTGACTTAGCTCAATGCCTGTAAACTATAAATACTCAATAAAGTTAGCCAGTATATGATGATAATCATTAAAAAGATCATCATTCAGGTTGAAAATTCTCATTCATGAGCAGATATAATTAACAGAGAGAATGCTATTTACAATCACAACTACTAACGAGAAGGCCCCTTGTTATCCTGACCAGTTTGAATATGAAAAAGTGACCCTGCAATGAAGGCTTGATTTGATGTTGAGGGATGAACTGAGTTATTTCTAGATCTAGATCCAGGTATCTTGAATTTGGGACATACCAGAATTACAGATAACACATAGGGGAGAGATGGGAAAAGAAACAGAAAGAGAGAATCCAATGTATTATTCTTAGGCTGGGCCAGCAAAGTTTGAAGCGTCAGTGACACACCAAAGTGGGGTACTGACTAGCTAAAAATTTCTGTGCAGAGGGGAAATCTCACGTTCTATGTGAGGTTTTCTGAATTGCCATATTTCTTCCCCCCAAGCTTTAGTAAAGGCAAGTAGCAAAAATATGCTTATGTTGTTATTTTTACAGAAATCAAAGGAGTTAAGTGTGATCTATCTAATATCACAGTGGAGTACATATGGACACACAAGTCTACATGGGCTAGTTCTGTCTTCAACCCCACGAATGGCCACCACTTGACGATCCTACAAGCTCGGAATGAGCACACTGGCAGACTGCCCTGGTGAGGATGAACCCAGGAAGAGGCCCTTGCATGCCAAGGGAATGTGCTTGGGGCCATTTGTGTAGGAAATTCCGGAGGCTGAGGTGCTTAGCATGATCCAGGAGGTCAGACTGACTCAGGAAAATCCCCTTGATGATTAGTTATAAATTGTTTAACTCTGTGAAAGATGGCTCATTTCTTAAAACGCTGCAGAAAGTCTCAGTCTTGGAGTTAGAGGATAACATACTGTCAAGTAGATAGATTAACTGTGTCTGCTATAACCACAGTGTATTATAAAGACTCATTGAAGACATCATTTGGGAACTTAACATTGCCTGGGACATAGGTGGAATGCTTCCTGTTAGGATCTTCTATCAGTAGCATTACAGATAACATGATTGTTTGTATAGCACTGGTTCAAAAAGAGGTCTACAGATGCCAGATGCTTGATGGAGCTAATGAATCCATCCAAGATTCAAGAATAGGGTGGGTAGGAAGGAAACTAGAAAAATGCTGGGGCATTATTATTATTACAGTCATGTCAACTATAGCTTTAAATTATCACACAGAGTTTTCATGCTATCAGCTTTGCCAGCTTAAATAGGAACCATGCAGTTTGATGTCATCTTCTCTAACTCTTGGTTAAGATGTGGGGGAACCCATAGCATGGAAAATCTCAATGAAGAGATGAGTTCTGATATCCCTCTTGTTATCTGAACATTACTATTCTCTAAGAAAAAACAGATCCAGTACATCTTACCTCACAATATAAAATAATACAAATTCGGGAGTTAGAAGGTGTGAGTCAAAGAATGGCATTTCAGTGGGAAGGAGTGGTGTTACTTGCAAAGGCAAGAATAAGTATGCCAGTGTGACACCATGCGCACATAAGATAGGCTTTTTCAGAGATTTACAAAATGCCTTTGAGATGATTTGATCAGGAGAGGTCCCCATTTGGTGAGTAAACAGACTGCAGCTCAGATAAGTGAAGTGACTCGCTTTGCACTGGCAGTCAGGGGAAGCCCACATCCGCTAGCACTTTTTTGCCTGTTTCCACAACACCAGGCATCTAGTCTATAGGGTCTTGTGCTCAATTAATGGCATCATGAAAAACAGTTTTAGCCATTGTTCCTTCATTATAAAAATATTTTGTAAGACATTTATATTTATTAAAAAGCTGTCATAAGTTAAATAAAACCATATATATGTTCATGACATAATATGCTATTAATTAAATAGTCATCCTAGATTATAATGAAAACATACCAGCCTAATTAAATAAGAAAGCAGAAGGAGGGAAGAACACATAAAAATATGGCAATCTTCTATAAAGATTTGAATATGAATTTACCATAAAATAAATGAATGACTCTACAAGCAACTTAATGATATCTCCTGTATCACATGTGCATGACTAGGAAAGAGAAATTCTCATATAATAGGGTGTTCAAAGTACATAGGTGCTGATGTGTGCATGGGAACAAAGCACAAGCATGCAGCTTGCCAACAATCTGGTTTCAAATCTTTTGTAACGAGCTTATTTTCAGAGGGATATTCTAAATTAAGCATTCTTAAGGCTGTGCACAGAACCATGTTTAATCCATATGTAATTGGATTATGACAGCAAGAACTTTATGGAGTCTAAGTGTCATTTAAATCACTGCTGCTCAAGCATGAATGTCAGGCAAACTCGAGAAGCCAGAGATGGGTCTTTATGCCTAAGCACCAATCCTCCTGA
This sequence comes from Lepus europaeus, assembly GCF_033115175.1. Taxonomy (NCBI): domain Eukaryota; kingdom Metazoa; phylum Chordata; class Mammalia; order Lagomorpha; family Leporidae; genus Lepus; species Lepus europaeus. The sequence goes on along the minus strand of NC_084831.1, from coordinate 137,873,088 downwards.
CATTTTCTGCTTGATCTCTTTTCCCCATACCTTCCTGGAAGCCTTGACTCCCAGCAGACACTGGTGACTAGTCCAATTCTGTACTAGCAAAGAGCAAGGAACAGGACTCTCTCCTACTTTTGCCCTGGCGGCAGGTGCAGAGATGGTCAGCAGTGACAGGAAGCTCTGGTGGGAGAAGCAAATGGGGTGAGGCAGAGGATATCAGGGGTAGCAGCTGAGGAGTGGTAAGAGGGGAATGAATGATAGTGGCTCCAGTGGAAAAAGGCGATGGGCCATGGACAGACAACTGGAAGTTAATTCTTTAGTCAAAAAGGCATAAATATTCTTATGAACATCCCATCTTGCTTCTTTTTTTATTTTTATTTTTTGACGCAGAGTGGACAGTGAGAGAGAGAGACAGAGAGAAAGGTCTTCCTTTGACGTTGGTTCACCCTCCAATGGCTGCCGCGGCTGGCACACTGCTGCTGGCACACTGCAGCCAGCGCACCGCGCTGATCCGAAGCCAGGAGCCAGGTGCTTCTCCTGGTTTTCCATGTGGGTGCAGGGCCCAAGCACTTGGGCCATCCTCCACTGCACTCCTGGGCCACAGCAGAGAGCTGGCCTGGAAGGGGGGCAACCGGGACAGAATCCGGCACCCCAACTGGGACTAGAACCTGGGGTGCCGGCGCCGCAGGCGGAGGATTAGCCTATTGAGCCATCTTGTTTCTTGAGCACAGTTCTGAATTAAGTAACAGTAGCTACTGACCAAAGTATAGTTGTATGTAGCCTGTGGATTTGCCACCCAGAACTTGAAAGCTCCTTACCACCAGCTACTACCCAGTGTAAGCCATTGTCTTCTATTCCCAGGACAAGAAGAAACTGCTGTAGTTTTCCAGCTTGTCTGTCATTGATTCTTTTCTCCCGCTCCTTCCATACACATATCCCACCCCTTACATCACACACAAGCAGAGAAGCCAGAGTGGTCTTTCTAAATCCAAGCATGCCACTCCCATGGAACTGTCCAACAACTGTCAATTATCCATGGTTTAAAATCCAATTCATTAGGTGGGGACTGTCACCTAATAGCACCTCTGATACTATTATCTGTCTCTCGCCTCTGCTTCTGTATTCCAACCACAGCTTTGGCTCCTGTCTTCAAGCTCGTTACACTCATTAGCTCCTCGACCTGGGATACTCTTCAACAAAATCTTCTGCATAGTTCATCATATTCTAGCCTCTGCTCAAAAGTCACTTCCTTCCAACTACACAATCTAGGGGTGCCTCCCACATTACTTTCCACATTATTGCCACATTTCCTTCAGAGCACTTAATATCCAATATTATTTAACTAGACTATTTGTTAGTTACAGACAAATACAGAGCCACGATCTTCTTTCTTGAAATAATCTAAATGAAGAAAACGACTCTTTGCCAGAGTTTCTTCATTTAAATCATTTCATTTTATTTCAAGGGTCATTCCCACTCTCTTCTGCTCCCCATCCCAAGCCATACCTTTAATAAAAATGCTCAGTTAGTTAATATTACAACTGAACACTCTTATTTTCTATTTGTTGTAATTGAGAGCACATAAGTACACTTCAGCAGCAGTGATTTTGTAAAAGTTATTGCAAGTCTTTAGAGGAGCAAGGAGGTCAATGGTAACCATGAGCTCCCCAACTTCCTTCTCCACAAGGCCTCTTCCTTCTCCAGAAGGAGCATCATGTACCTTCTTAAAGGCTTCACGTCAGGACCCTCACAGCCAGAAAAGCCATACTCCAACAGCAGTCACACGAGTATGACTTCCCAGATCCTGGTGCCAACACCCAGGAACAGGTCAATGTTGAGATGCCAGGACACCATCTTCATAAATTCTCCATGGATGAGGTTGATTTGCACAACCCCAGGTACCTCTGAGATTCCTGCCTTCATTTGTGGAGTCAAACAGCCTGCATTCAAATTTCTGCTTTGCCACAAACTAGCAATGTGAACTTCGGAGGCGAATTAGCCTCACCACCACCAACTGTTCTGCAACAAGGGAATCTGAGTCCAGCAGAAATGGTTTTTGAAAAAGTTACTTTTCAGTTTTTTCTTCTGAAAAATAGGGATTACAAGCATACTGATTCTCAAGGTTGTAATATGGGTAAACACCAGCCACGACTATCATGATTCCTCAGTAAAATCTTTTGTTTGCCCTTGTGTAACTGAAAAAGATCCAAAATTGGTATGCATTTAAATGTACATAAATGATTGTATAAATTCTTGAAAGGAAAACTGTATTTAAGAAGATATTTTACAGCAACTACACAGCAAAGAAGACAACAGATTTTTATCTCTAAGGAAGTATCTGAGAGCTTCTCAACTGCTGGTATTCCAAACCAGAGCTTCCCACAGAAAGACAACAGTATCGAAGTAGCCAGTTCAGGAAAGAAACCATTGCTAATCCTCAGTCTCACACACAGACCACATCCGCTTTTGACTTAGGTCAGTAACAAAACATTTAAATGAGCTTTTGAATAGCAATTTTGTTTGAACATTTCTATAGAATTTTATTTCCCTTACTGCAGAAAATTCAGTGGCAATTTAACAATTATCCAATTTTTTTTAACACACTACTGCACATTAGAACACTTTGGAAATGGAAAGAACTATAAAAGACATGAAACTTTTTCCCCAAGAAATGACAAAGGTACTTAGCAATGCTTGATATTCTTTTTGCTATCAAGCCAAGATAGAAAGGACTTTTAACTCTGAAATGCATGGACTCCATAGCCACATAAAATTGAGGTAATCTCACATGCTTTTGCAATCACAGAGTACTCTTAGCTAATTTTGCATGCTCAATCAGACTACAGCTATTAAAATTACAGATACATAATTTAATTTCTATCTATGCCTTCCCAAGTTCAGCTGTATCATTTTATAGAATTTGAATAGCTCTTTAAGACCAAAATGATCTATTTTGGCACTTCTTCAGCAATCGGATATAAACGAATAGTAAGTCATGGGACGAAACTTAACAAGAGCATAACACTGTAATTATTGTAAATCATATTTTTTACTTAGATATAAATTCTCAAAGATAAAAATTTACTAAAGATTTAGGACTCACTTGAATGCCAGTGTTGTGGACATTCTCACAAGCCTTTCATTTGACACAAATGTCACAGAAACAATTTAATTTCACTCTTGAGATGCTCTATTACTTTGGATTTTTTTCAACACATTATTTAATAAAAATCGCTTTAATTGTGCCAGTAAATTGACATTATTATAAAGAAGAACATTTCCAACCACTGACCCCAACTGCATTTCTTCAAGTAAGCAAATATATGATCACACCAAAGAAATAAAAAGGAAAAGATACCTGAGGGGAATACAAGGATACTTCATAAAGTTTGTGGTAAAGTCCAATTCCAAGATAAATTTATTTTGGAACCAAAAAAATGGAATTCTATGCATATTTTTCCACAATAAGTTTTTCATAAATTTCTTAAAGACCTCATATACATAGATTTCAAAAAAATTTTATGCCAGAATAAAGTTACCTTATAATTCAATTTTTAATTCCATTTTCTACAAACTTTTGAAGTTCACTTGTGTACTAAAATTAAAAATCTGTGGAGACATGTTATATTACCATCTCACAATTTTTGCTTTGTAAATTTAAACCTATTCTGTAATAAGTTATTTAAAAAAAACTCTAAAGAAAAAGACAATGCTTCTTTAGACAAACGTTCCAAGCTAAATCTTAGAGAAAGAGAAACACTGGGGCCTTGAATTTGTGTATCACAATAATATCAACTCAAGTTGTCACTATGTGTGGCTTACCTCGTCGTCTTTATACCAGGACAAGCTTTCGGCCGTAAGGACGAACCAGTATCCCTTGGAGCCTCCTTTCATGATGCCAATGTTGCTTATGGTGAGCCATCCCTTGCGAATCACCTACAAAAGAGCAGACATCAGCAGAGGTGCTTAGTGCAACAGCAGCCAACGAAGACTAAAGGTCTTGGGCTAAGTTAAAAACAAGACATAAATTTCAATAAAAATAGCATTGTTCCCTGAAGCTCAACCTCACTGAGCCATTCAAGAGAATTTATCTTCCCAAAGTACAGATGACCGGAGGGCAGTCTCTTCCATTAGTGAATGAAGTAAAAATCTCAGACTCATATGTATGGTGGAAGCATAGTGACTGAAACAGAGAGGAATGAAATGAGGCAGCCCGATACTGTGCCAGGCCTATTTATGGCATTGCTGCCACAATTAAAACATGTTTAGTTGCTTGGATGAACAATAAGCTCTCCATGCCACTGCCTCTTCTCTTCCAGCCTACTTGCCCATTTGTTTGCCTGGTTCGCAGCTCATTACAGTTTTCAGCAGAGACTGGCCAGCAAATGGTGAAAAGAAAAAACTCAAGCCAACCAATTAGCTCCTTGTTAACAGCCTTGAATAAGGCTGATTGAGAGAGAAAGCTGAAATAATAAACTAAAATGAAAAGTTTGAGGTTTTTCAAATTGTGTTGATTTATCCATCTACTTCTGGTTGTTATTTGCCATACTAGAAAACATGTAGCATCTTCATAAAAACCTTTATATAGCTTTTAAATTTTTAAACATAAACAACTTGGATTACAGATTTGACAGAAATTATTTATAAATGGCATTTAAGAGAAAATGTAATTTTTCTCTCACAGTTGTAAAGTTACATTCTGTTTCCCATATGGCATACTTTACCATGTCTTCCATGCTAGATAATTTTGTTGTCATAGAGTGAGATGTGAAACACTATATGGAATTGTATGATATTGTTCTAAAAGTCAAAAACTGCCATATAACAAAATCGCACAATATCCTAGAGAACCTAAAATATTTTTAAATATTACTTATTGAATAACTAACGAGTGCTAGATCAAAGAAAGATGAAATAACCTAATAATCAGGTTTCATTTTTATTTTGCTACTAAGATTTCTAGTAGAGGAGGAAAGTCAATCTTGGAGAAAATTACGAAATGAGTCAAAATTCTTATTATTGATCTTCCCAGGCCCTCTCCACATTTGCACTCCCTGTCACCTCGATTCCCTGTCTACTGCAGCATTTTTCAGGTGCCCATTCTTCCCGTAAGGGCTCTGTTGCTTTTACAGAGCCCCACAGAGCATCCGTCTCAGCTCCAGACTCAGGCAGTTTTTTCTAATGCTCAGAATTATCTTTTTCTTTTTACTTTCTGCTGTAGAAAAAAGAAAACACCATTTCTCAAAGTATGGCTCCTAACAACTATATTAAAATTATTAGGATGCTTTCTAAAAGTAGAGATTCTTGGGCCACCTACCAATTCAAATGAATCAGAATGTATACATATTAAACTCAGAAATGCACATTTTAACAAGCTCAAAAGGTGACTTTTATTCATATTGAAATTTGAAGACCACCGCATGTACACATACAATCAAAATTTCATTTTCCTTAGAGAAAATGATCGAATCTAGTTGTCAGTATGAAGTATCTGGTTAAATTATTTCACACTAAGATCATTATCTGCCCTAATAGGGCTTAAAAACAATACATCAATCATAGTACTCCATCAAAGCATACAACAGGTTGAGGATCCCTTATCCAAAATTATTGGGGCAGTAGCGTTTTAGCGTGTTTCAGATTTTGGAATAAGAGCATATACTTCACTTGTTGAATATTGTTAATCTAAAAGCCCCAAATCCAAAATGCTCCAAAATCTGAAACTTGTTGTGTGTCATTATTTCATTTCATTAGGTCTGTTAGGATAGAATAGAAGTCTTCCAGATACTATGCAAATGGCATAAGCAAATCACCAGTTTACCATAAGCAGAACTATGAAATTTCACACAATGAATATTTCTTAAGACTCTACCATATGTAAAGATGAAAAAGATGTATTGATACCACAATCCCTTCCCTTTACAATCTTATAAAATAGGGCAGAAGGGGGCCTGGTGCTGTGGTTCAGCAAGTGGGGCCAACGCTTGCAGTGCCTACATCCAGTGTGGGTGCCAGTTTGGGTCCCGGATGATCCGCTTCCAATCCAGCTCTCTGCTGTGGCCTGGAAAGACAGTGGAGGATGAACCAAGTCCTTGGGTCCCTGCACCCATATGGGAGACCTGGAGAAGGCTCCTGGCTCCTGGCTCCTAGCTCCTGGCTCCTGGCTTCGGATAGGTGCAGCTCTAGCTGTTGCGGTCATTTGGGGAGTGAACCAGCAGATGGAAGACCCCCCTCTCTCTCTGCCTCTGCCTCTCTGTAGCTCTGACTTTCAAATAAATATATAAATCTTTTAAAAAATTAGGGCAGAAGGCAGACTCATAGAGACATAATTTCAATATAACAGTATATTAACAGATGCACGCCAAGAAGGAGGAGGTATACTGGATGCAATTTAGGAAGTCTTAATAGACTGGTATCTCAGAAAGGCCTGAAGAGGAATAGAATGATGTGGACTAAGGAGTGATTTATTTGCCTATTTTTTTTTTTACTTGTTTTCCACAGATAAGGACAAATAAGAACAAAGTATGAAAGAACCACTTAGACTGAAAAATGTGAGGTGGGGATGAAGAAGTTGAGGCTGGAGGAAGATATGGGGTAAAGTTGGAGTGGATCCAGTTCAGTGACACCCTGAATTTCAATGTTCTCACTCCTACAGCAGCACCAAAACTAAACTTTAAGTTCACATCCCTAATGCAAGTATATTTATTTTAAAATTATATATATGTGCTCACTTAGGCAGCACATATACTAAGATTACGTATATGACCATGTGTCAATAAATTGTATATATCATATAGAAATAAAAATGGAAATTTGAACATATGACATAAAGATGAAATAAATAGTATTTTTTTAATTTTGGGGGTAATTAGCTTTTAGTTTTAGTTTTTTTTTTTTTAATTTATTTTATCTATTTGAAAGACAAAGTTACAGAGGGAGATAGAGAGAGATCTTCCATCTGATGGTTCACTCCCCAAATGGCTGCAATGGCCACGGCTGAGCCGATCCGGAGCCAGGAGCTTCTTCCAGGTCTCCCACATGGGTGCAGGGGCTCAGACAATTGAGCCATCCCCCGCTGTTTTCCCAGGCACATTGGTAGGGAGCTGGATTGGAAGTGCAGCAGTCAGGACTCCAACCGGTGCCCATATGGGATGCTGGCACTGCAGGCAGGGGCTTTAACCTATTGTGCCAGAGCATCGGCCCCAGTATGTTTTTATTTTTTAAAATTTTGGGGGAGAAATGCATGTGTATCACTGGCAGTTAAAACTCTGAGCAAAACAGCAATGGCTCTCCATGGAATCCTGGGGAAATATAATACTTCAGAGGTAATCACAGAAGAATCTGGAAGAAATGTCAGGGAAAGAAAAACCAACAAGGTCATGAAAGCCAAAGGAAATGAATTTCCAGGATTGGGTGGTGGTAAAGATTGTCAAGATCAGCACAGAAAAGGACATTAAAGAACAGTGCTGAGAGTCACGGCGTCTTCAGCTATGCCATTTCCAGTGTGGTGGTGGTGGAGTGAGGAGTTAGAGTTCACGGGCTTGAAAAGTGAATGAGAAGAGACAATCACTGAAGAGAGGGTAGCGAGAGAGTTAAACACTGACTAGGGAACAGACTCAAAGGAAGTGGTTATGGCTGGTGGTGTTTGGTTTTCAAGGGAAGGTGGGGTTGGAGAGTTTTTGTATGGGCAACAATTGAGTTCAAGAGGGGACTTCAGAAAGTTCATAGAAAACAGAATTAAAAGATTAGTTCATTTGGGTGGAAAAAATTTTTGACATCTTTTTCATTACATACACTTTCATGAAATTTTTTGAAAACTTCTCACATTTATGATTTGAGAGGAATTAAACAGCACAGAGTAAGGGATTAGTGGTACAGACAAGATAATAGAGGGATAAGGAAGATGGCACCAGGTTCGAAGAAGAGCCCAGGGAAGGAGCTGGCCTTGAACAGGAATGGCTGCCTGATCTAGGAGCTGGGGGGAGTTGGGAGGGTGAGGGCAGACATATGATGAGGAAAAAGGTAGGAAATTGAAGAAGGTGATCTTTGATCTCCTGCTAAAAGAGAAAAGACTAGAGTATCTGCAGGAAAGTGAGGAGGTGAGATTAGAAAGGATTGAAGATAGGATACAGTATTGAAATAGAAATTGAGTGAGACTGAACTCAACTAGAATTACAAAAAAAAAGAAAAGTTCAAAAGCAGAGAATGAACATAAAAAACCTGCAGGAACAAAATAAGTACAGCTGCATTATATTTTCCAGGGGGACTCTGCATACTTGATACACAAAAGGGGAAGATAATTGGGACTTGATCCAGGGTTCTAAGCTCCAGGACTCAAGTGACCTAATTACCTGGGTGAAAAGATGATGAAGGGTTGGGGCAAGAGGGTAATTCAGTCTATGCCAGGCAAAGAAGTAAGGTCAGGGAGCTCTAATTGAGAAGTAGAAAATGAAAATATAACAGGAACTACAGTGGTTAAAAAGTTGGGGTGGGGGGTGGGGGTGGGAAGCAGATACTATGCCAGTACAGGAAAAATTGAGTTTTCAGAGTTTAAGATGACATGAAGAAAAAATTGCCTGACTTTATTGGTTCCATTAGATTCATCTCTCAAAGATGCACCACTGTTTTTAGAAGCATTTAATGTTTTAGCTGGAAAAGACATTTATTAAACATTACTTAGTCGAGTAGATATAGTAATTTGGGCTATATGAGAACTATGTTAAAAATAACAATGTAAAAGGCATTTGCAAAGAATTGACACAAAAAATAATTAGAATGTATTCAATATTATCCCCATGGCATTATAGCTATTTGCATTTCAAGGAGTTTTATAAGTTGGAGAAAAAAAGAAGAAGCTTATAGCTACCATGTTGTTAAGTACACAAGGCCCACGTGCCCTCCTAGCCACCCTAGGAAGTGTATTCTGCACCGAACACTGCCACAATTAAGTTGCTGTCATAAAGTTCAAGAAGAGTTGAACCAATCCTAGCCCTTCCTTTTTACAACAGAGGAAGCATATTTGCCACAAATTGCTTTTCCCAGCAGCAATCAGCTCAAAATAGGAATTCAGAAAAAATAGTTCCTAATGTACCTTTTCACTAAGAAATTTAGTGACAGAGAGAAAACATGAAATCAAGGTTTAAAAAGGGGGGAGAATAAGATAGGAAAATGTAGACGCATTCAAGTGAAAATGGACAGGACACAGGAGGTAAGAATGCTAAGGCGAAATTAATCAAAAGAAAACAAAGGAAACTGAGTAGTCAAGAGAAGACAAGATTAAATAAAATTTCAAAAGAATGTCATGACAAATGGGATTGGTTGTAGGGTCCCTTCAAGAAGAAAGAGAGAATACAAAAAGTTAACTTTATATTCAAATATAAATTACCAAAAAAAACCCTATCAACATTCACTACAATAGCCACTTATGGTTTCTTACTATTTGAATATCAAATTCTGTTTTGATTCCCCGAGTAAACAAAGACAAGTAAGCCCATAATTATATGACTAGAAAGGACCTTGAGAGCTGAAAGGGCATGTTCTTATTTGTTTGGCTGGAGACAAACTTTTTTAAAAAATTCACTGCCATAAATATCACCCAAGCTTCTTTCACCAAATATAGAAACTTTGAAAGCAACTGCAAGACCAACAATGGGGACAATGCAATCGTACAGCCTCTTCTCTTGATGTCAAGACTACCCGAGGCCAGCGCCGTGGCTTAACGGGTTAATCCTCCGCTTTGCGGCGCCGGCACACTGGGTTCTAGTCCCGGTTGGGGCACCGGATTCTGTCCCGGTTGCCCCTCTTCCAGGCCAGCTCTCTGCTATGGCCCAGGAAGGCAGTGGAGGATGGCCCAAGTGCTTGTGCCCTGCACCCGCATGGGAGACCAGGAGAAGCACCTGTCTCCTGGCTTCGGATCAGTGAGATGCGCTGGCCGCAGCGGCCATTGGAGGGTGAACCAACAGCGAAAAGGAAGACCTTTCTCTCTGTCTCTCTCTCTATCCACTCTGCCTGTCAAAAAAAAAAAAAAAAAAAAAGACTACCCTAACAGAGTAAGCATTCTAGTTTCCTCCATGCTATTAGAAAGAATACCTCATTATAGCTGGCAAAACCTGTTTGTTATGGGTAAGTTCAGACCCCAACATCTGGCAGGCACACTAAATCATAAAATTAATACACAGCCAAGGAATAAAGCTATGGAGAGAAAAAAATGACATGTGGAAAAGTTTAGTGTGGCCAGGGCCTTCAACTTTATTTGTGAGCAAAGAGTTTAGAACTTGGCCTTACTTATGGTGGACCATGCAAGGTTTTGTTATTTGTTTGTTTTTGTTTTTCCCAGCTATGCAGGTGGCTTTTAACTGGGACAGCCTAGGTTGGGGTTGTAAACCATAGCCCATTTGATAATTTGATTTTGGCAGATTACAAAATCTTATATGTAGCCTAGTTGACACACATAGGGCTACGTGGGCAGATGGTGGGGAGCAGCTTGGCTCCATCACAGGCATGGGCCAGTCACCCAGATGGTTGGGAGGGGTCTCCTTTTGGACACACAGGCATTCTCAAGATATAGGCTGCTTATCCTTAAATTTGGCTGGCAGATATGTTTCTGAGAAGCTATGTTCTCTGCTAAAGAGCCAACCACAAAGAGAAAAAAGCCTTCCAAAACACAGGCTGATAGGCCTCAGGATATAAAGTCAGATCTATTACTTTTACCCTATAAGATAGCAGCTGAGGTTCAATGCACCACAGAGCATTCTTCTGGTTCTAGCTTTAGTTTATTAGGACATACCCAGGTAGAACGGGTTAGATTGGTTGCCCTCAAAGCCATTCTGTACTCTGGTCCAGGGCAAAGAGGGAACTGCAGAGACCAAATCTTAACTCATAAGATTTATTCACAGACTTAAGGGCCCCATCACCACAGGATACGATACCAGGAGAGAATAACAAAAGCAAAAGGAAAGTAAAAGTTATGAGATTTAGAATACATAGTATGAGAAATGAAGGTAATGCAAAAGAACAGTGGTGATTGGGGTTGCCATCACTGAGAACTCTCAGACTTCACAATAGGCAGCAACATTTCAAGTGTCCTTCTCTGAGACTGTATGTACAGTTTTGAGGATAAATTGTATAATATTAAAGCTAACCTCTTGAGAGATGTCTCCCAATAAATATATAGGTTCACAAAAAAACTAGTAATGCAGCTGATTTGCAGCCTGGCAGAGATACAACCTGGAAGATTTTATTCGTCTACTTTTTCTGAATCAATACCCCTGAATTTCTGCTATAATTAGTGGAAACACATCGAAAAGGGGTCTAGGGATGTAAACAGGACCTGTTTAAAGACTAGGGGATCTATTTGTTTCATTAAACTTGGTTGCTGTAGAGCTAGTGCTGGGATTGTCTTTCGCCTGTAGAGCTAGTGCTGGGATTGTCTTTCACGACCCATTCTTAGTATCATTTATGAAGTGAGGAACACAGAGGCTATTTCAGTTGGAAGGAACAACAGGTACTTCTGGAGCCCAGCTCAGGATGCAGCTGCTGAAGGAACCCCAAGTCTACCTGGTCAAGAGAACCTGTGTGGCTGAGGCTGACAATACAGTGTGGACTGAGTGAGGACTTCAATTTGATGTTCCACAAATATCTTAAACTTCGAAAACTCCTTTGACAATGTAACATACATTTCGGCTTTAATTTCCAGGAACTTCATAGCAGCAGGGGTTCATGTTCACACTGAGAACATGTCTATATTATTGACATTTTATTACTAATATATATTACTGATTTCACTTGATCACTGCAGAATCTCTGAAAGACTAAAGAAACAACATGGTTGAATGTAATTTGAAAGAGGAAATAAAATAAGGAGCAAATTTTTACACTTGGGAACAGACTGGTCATCTTGGAGCCCTGTATAGAAGCACTGTTTTGACCTGTAGCAGAGCCTTCTGTCCACTGGGGTCTTAGAAGGAGGCCAGGGAAGCCACAGTTAGCTTTGGAGGAATGGCTTCACGAAGGTAGGAGCAGGATTGAGCCTGTTGATCTCTCCTCCAAAAGGGGGATAGTCAAAGCACAGTTAACCACCAGCTTCATGGTTAAGCCCAGTAGAGTAAAAAGTATTCTTCCCCAAGGAATACAGGAGATTGGGTGGGGAGAGCACTCCTGTTGTTTCCTCATCATTCATTCCACCCCAGGGAGCGTAAAGTTTGACTTCTAGGATTGGGAAAGGTAGGCAGGGAGTATGATCCAGTAACAACTCTATACTGGTATTACTATTATCTGATGTTATGCTTCAGGAAATGGAGGCAAACAGAAGTTAAATAACTCATAGAGTGTCATCCAGGTAAACAGGTTTTGCCTTCCCCATTCTTTGTGGGAACTGGCCTGCCCAGAAGGACATATGCTCTAAACAGAGAGAAGAAGGTTCATGCCTGCAGCTGTAAGGGATAAATTCAATTCAGGGAAGTGCTCAAAGGTCCTTCTCACCTAACACTATTGGTCAGTCGGGCGGCCAGTATTTCCTGAGTGCATGTGGACCAGGCACTATGCCAGGTGCCCTGCCCTGAGGATCACATGCCCAGCTGTGTCTTTCCACTAGCCTAAATATTATAATAGATAAATTTTCACATTTGATGAACTAATCTTATCACAGGGACAAATAAGTGTGGAAGAATACCAAGTAAGGTAACACAAAGAAATTTAGATGAATCAAAATTAATTATCTTAATAAAATTAAGATGAAAAAATTCAAAAATTTGATGAAATATTTTTTTATTATTTTCAAGACTCTAAAAAAATCAATCTGCCACTACTGTGAAGTAATTGTACATCTGAATGTTCCTCATGGTTTTAACTTTCTAGGAAACCAGAGTCTTGAAAGTATCTAAAAGAGGCAAAGAAAAAACTACAATTAAAGACTCCATTTCTAGGAATTCAATGATAAAAACAATAGCTAACATTTACTAAACACTATTGTGTGTCAGGCATTTTGCTAAGAGCTCCACACATTTCTTGTAAGCTACTTAAATAACAATCCTATGAAGGAGGTAATATTTTCCTGATGTGACAGATGGGGAAACAGAGATCAGGCTCCTATTTAGCTGTCAGGCCCATTCTTATAACAATCAATAGGCCTTCCTTATAGGAGCTCACATACTGTTTTTTTTTTTTTTTTATTTTTTTATTTTTTTTTTTTAATTAAACTTTTATTTAATGAATATAAATTTCCAAAGTATAGCTTATGGGTTACAATGGCTTCCCCCCTCCCATAACTTCCCTCCCGCCCGCTACCCTCCCCTTTCCCGCTCCCTTTCCCCTTCCATTCATGTAAAGATTCATTTTCAATTCTCTTTGTATACAGAAGATCAGTTTAGTATATATTAGGTAAAGATTTCAACTTTTTGCCCATATAGCAACATCAAGTGAAAAAACTACCATTGGATTACTAATTATAGCATTAAATAGCAATGTACAGCACATTAAAGACAGAGATCCTACATAATTTTTTTTTTCAAATTAATTAATTTTCTATGCCATTTCCGTTTTAACACCAGGTTGTTTTTTTTTTTTTTTTCATTTCCAATTCTCTTTATATACAGAAGATCACTTCAGTATATAATTAGCAAAGACCTCATCAGTCTGCGCCCACACAGAAATGCAAAGTATAAAAATACCGTTTCAGTACCAGTCATAGCATCACTTGGCTTTAGACGACACATTAGGGACAGATCCCACATGGGGTGTAAGTACACAGTGACTCCTGTTGCTGATTTAACAATTTGACACTCCTGTTCATGGCGTCAGTAATCTCCCTAGGCTCTAGTCATGAGTTGCCAGGGCTATGGAAGCCTTTAGAGTTCGCTGACTTTGATCTTATTCCGATAGGGTCATAGTCAAAGTGGAGGTTCTCTCCTCCCTTCGGAGAAGGGTACCTCCTTCTTTGATGGCCCCGTTCTTTCCACTGGGATCTCACTCACAGAGATCATTCATTTAGGTCTTTTTTTTTTTTTCCATGATATCTTGGCTTTCCATGCCTGCTATACTCTCATGGGCTCTTCAGCCAGATCTGAATGCCTTGAGGGCTGATTCTGAGGCCAGAGTGTTGTTTAGGACATCTGCCATCCTATGAGTCTGCTGTGTATCCCACTTCCCATGTTGGATCTTTCTCTCCCTTTTTGATTCTATCAGTTAGTATTAGCAGATACTTGTCTTGTTTGTGTGATCTCTTTGAGTCTTAGACCTATCAGAGCTATCAATTGTGAGCTGAAATTGGTCACTTGGACTAGTGCGATGGCATTGGTACATGCCATCTTGATGGAATTGTGTTGGAATCCCCTGGCACGTTTCTAACTCCACCATTTGCGGCCAGTCCGATTGAGCATGTTCCAAATTGTTCATCTCCTCCCTCTCTTTTTCCACTCTTAGATTTAACAGGGATCACTTTTCAGTTAAAATTTAAACACCTAAGAATAATTGTGTGTTAATTACTGAGTTCAACCAATAGTACTAGAACAACAACAATAACAACAAATACTAAAATGGATAAAGTATTACATTGTACATCTAAAGTCAGGACAGGAGCTGATCAGTTCATTGTTGCTTATAGTGTCCATTTCACTTAACAGGTTTCCCCTTTGGCGCTCAGTTGTCACCGATCAGGGAAAACATATGATATTTGTCTCTTTGGGACTGGCTTAATTCACTCAGCATGATGTTTTCCAGATTGCTCCATCTTGTTGCAAATGACTGGGTTTCGTTGTTTCTTACTGCTGTATAGTATTCTATGGAGTACATGTCCCATAATTTCTTTATCCAGTCTACTGTTGATGGGCATTTGGGTTGGTTCCAGGTCTTAGCTATTGTGAATTGAGCTGCAATAAACATTAATGTGCAGATGGCTTTTTTATTAGCCAAATTAATTTCCTTTGGGTAAATTCCAAGGAGTGGGATGGCTGGGTTGTATGGTAGGGTTATGTTCAGGTTTCTGAGGAATCTCCAGACAGACTTCCATAGTGGCTTAACCAGTTTGCATTCCCACCAATAGTGGGTTAGTGTCCCTTTTTCCCCACATCCTCTCCAGCATCTGTTGTTGGTAGATTTCTGAATGTGAGCCATTCTCACCGGGGTGAGGTGGAACCTCATTGTGGTTTTGATTTGCATTTCTCTGATTGCTAGTGATCTTGAACATTTTTTCATGTGTCTGTTGGCCATTTGGATTTCCTCTTTCGAAAAATGTCTATTGAGGTCCTTGGCCCATCTCTTTAGTGGGTTGTTTGTTTTGTTGTTGTGGATTTTCTTGATTTCTTTGTAGATTCTGGTTATCAATCCTTTATCTGTAGTATAGTTTGCGAATATTTTTTCCCATTCTGTTGGTTGCCTCTTCACTTTCCTGACTGTTTCTTTTGAAGTACAGAAACTTCTCAATTTGATGCAATCCCAAATGTTAATTTTGGTTTTGACTGCCTGTGCTGTTGGAGTATTTTCCAGGAAGTCTTTGCCTGTGCCTATATCTTGCAGGGTTTCTCCAATGCTCTCTAATAATTTGATGGTTTCGGGTCGTAGATTTAAGTCTTTAATCCATGTTGAGTGGATTTTTGTGTAAGGTGATAGGTATGGGTCTTGCTTCAAGCTTCTGCACGTGGAAATCCAATTTTCCCAGCACCATTTATTGAATAGACTGTCCTTATTCCAGGGATTAGATTTGGATCTTTGGTCAAATATAAGTTGGCTGTAGATGTTTGGATTGATTTCTGGTGTTTCTATTCTGTTCCATTGGTCTATCCATCTGTTTCTGTACCAGTACCATGCTGTTTTGATAACAACTGCCCTGTAGTATGACCTGAAATCAGGTATTGTGATGCCTCCGGCTTTGTTTTTGTTGTACAGGATTGCTTTGGCTATTCGAGGTCTTCTGTGTCTCCATATGAATTTCAGCATCGTTTTTTCTAGGTCTGAGAAGAAGGTCTTCGGGATCTTAATGGGTATTGCATTGAATGTATAAATTGCTTTTGGGAGAATAGACATTTTGATGATATTGATTCTTCCAATCCATGAGCATGGAAGATTTCTCCATTTTTTTGGTATCCTCTTCTATTTCTTTCTTTAAGGTTTTGTAGTTTTCATCGTAGAGATCTTTAACGTCTTTGGTTAAGTTTATTCCAAGATATTTGATTGTTTTTGTAGCTATTGTGAATGGGATTGATTTTAGAAGTTCTTCCTCAGCCGTGGCATTGCCTGTGTATACAAAGGCTGTTGATTTTTGTGGATTGATTTTATATCCTGCTACTTTGCCAAACTCTTCGATGAGTTCCAGCAGTCTCTTAGTAGAGTTCTTTGGGTCCCCTAAATAAAGAATCATATCATCTGCAAAGAGGGATAGTTTGAGTTCGTCCTTCCCGATTTGTATCCCTTTAATTTCTTTTTCTTGCCTAATAGCTCTGGCCAAAACTTCCAGAACTATATTGAATAGCAGTGGTGAGAGAGGGCATCCCTGTCTGGTACCAGATTTCAGTGAAAATGCTTCCAACTTTTCCCCATTCAATAGGATGTTGGCCGTGGGTTTTTCATATATTGCTTTGATTGTATTGAGGAATGTTCCTTCCATACCCAGTTTGCTTAGAGTTTTCATCATGAAAGGGTGTTGTATTTTATCAAATGCTTTCTCTGCGTCTATTGAGAGAATCATATGGTTTTTCTTCTGCAGTCTGTTAATGTAGTGTATTACGTTGATTGTTTTGCGAATGTTGAACCATCCCTGCATACCGGGGATGAATCCCACTTGGTCTGGGTGGATGATCTTTCTGATGTGTTGTTGCATTCTATTGGCCAGAATTTTATTGAGTATTTTTGCATCTATGTTCATCAGGGATATTGGTCTGTAATTCTCTTTCAATGTTGCGTCTCTTTCTGGCTTAGGAATTAAGGTGATGGTGGCTTCATAGAAAGAATTTGGGAGGATTCCCTCTTTTTCGATTGCTCTGAATAGTTTGAGAAGAATTGGAGTTAGTTCTTCTCTAAATGCCTGGTAGAACTCAGCAGTGAATCCATCTGGCCCTGGGCTTTTCTTTGTTGGGAGGGCCTTTATTACTGTTTCAATTTCTGTGTCAGTTATTGGTCTGTTTAGGTTTTCTATGTCTTCCTGGCTCAATTTAGGGAGGTTGTATGTGTCCAAGAATCTGTCCATTTCTGATAGATTTCCCTGTTTGCTGGCATACAAGTCCTTGTAGTAATTTCTGATGATTCTTTTTATTTCTGTGGCGTCTGTTGTTACGTTTCCCATTTCATCTCTGATCCTATTGATTTGGGTCTTTTCTCTTCTTTTTTTAGTTAGTTGGGCCAATGGGGTGTCAATTTTGTTTATTTTTTCAAAAAACCAGCTCCTCGTTTGGCTGATTTTTTGTAATGTTTTTTTGGATTCAATCCTGTTGATTTCTTCTCTGATTTTAATTATTTCTCTTCTCCTACTGGGTTTGGGTTTGGCTTGCTGCAGATTTTCTAGATCCTTGAGATGACTTGAAAGCTCATCTATTTGGTGCCTTTCCAATTTCTTGATGTAGGCACCTATTGATATAAACTTTCCTCTTAACACTGCTTTTGTTGTATCCCATAGGTTTTGGTATGTTGTGCTGTTATCCTCATTTACTTCCAGAAAATTTTTGATTTCTCTTTTAATTTCTTCTATGACCCATTGTTCATTCAGGAGCATGTTGTTCAATCTCCATGTGTTTGCACGTGCTCTAGGGATTCCTGAGTTGCCAATTTCCAATTTCATTCCTTTGTGGTCTGAGAAGCTGCATGGTATGATTCTAATTCTTTTGAATTTGCTGAGACTTGCTTTATGGCCTAGTATGTGGTCAATCCTAGAGAGGGTTCCATGTACTGCTGAGAAGAATGTAAAGTCCTTAGATGTAGGATGAAATGTTCTGTAGATATCTGTTAGATCCATTTGGGCTATAGTGTCATTTAAATCTACTGTCTCCTTGTTGATCTTCTGTCCTGTTGATCTGTCTATCTCTGAGAGTGGAGTATTGAAGTCCCCCAGTACTATTGTATTGGGGTCTAAGTCTCCCTTTAAGTCCCTTAACAAGTCTTTTAAATAAGCTGGTGCCCTATGATTAGGTGCATATATGTTGATAATCGTTATATCTTCCTGTTGAATGGATCCCTTAATCATTATATAGTGCCCCTCTTTGTCTCTCCTAACAGTTTTTGTGGTAAAGTTTATGTTGTCCGATATTAAGATGGCTACGCCCGCTCTCTTTTCATTTCTGTTGGCGTGGTATATCTTTTTCCAGCCTTTCACTCTCAGCTTGTATGGATCATTGTTGGATAGATGGGTTTCTTGTAAGCAGCAAAAGGATGGGTTTTGTTCCTTAACCCAGTCAGCCAATCGGTGTCTTTTAACTGGACAGTTCAAGCCATTAACATTCAATGTGACTATTGAGAAGGAGTAACTTTGCCCTGCCATTTGCCAAAGATATTTTCTAATATCTGGTTTGAGATTCCTGTGATCTTTTGCTGTGAGGTTTCCTTCCTTTAACTTCTTTCATATTGGTGACCGTGTTTCTGTGTTTCTGTATGTAACACATCTTTAAGCATCTTTTGCAGGGCTGGACGAGTGGCGACAAATTCTTTCAATTTCTGTTTGCTGTGAAAGGTCTTAATTTCACCTTCATTCACAAATGAGAGCTTTGCAGGATATAATATTCTGGGCTGGCAGTTTTTCTCTCTTAGTACCTGGGCTATATCTCGCCATTCTCTCCTGGCTTGTAGGGTTTCTGATGAGAAATCAGCTGTAAGTCTAATTGGAGATCCTCTGAGAGTAATCTGGCGTTTCTCTCTTGCACATTTTAGGATCTTTTCTTTGTGTTTCACTGTGGTGAGTTTGATTACGACGTGTCGTGGTGAGGATCTCTTTTGATCATGTTTATTAGGGGTTCTCTGAGCTTCCTGTACTAGGATGTCTCTGTCCTTCTCCAAACTTGGGAAATTTTCTGCTAGTATCTCACTAAAAAGGCCTTCTAATCCTTTCTCCCTTTCCATGCCTTCAGGAACTCCTAGAACCCGAATGTTAGGTTTTTTAATAGTATCCTGTAGGTTCCTGACAGTATTTTTTAGATTTCTGATTTCTTCTTCTTTTCTTTGATTTGACTGTTTCCTTTCCTGTTCTCTGTCTTCTAATTCCGATATTCTCTCTTCTGCTTCACCCATTCTGTTTTTAAGGCTCTCTAATGTGTTTGCCATTTGATCTATTGTGTTCTTCATTTCATTGTGGTTTTTTGTCAGTATCGCGAATTCCTGCTCCATTAGTTTTTTCATTTCATTTTGATTCCTCCTTAATATTTCATTTTCACGGGAGAGATTTTCTATCTTGTCCATTAAGGATTTCTGTAGTTCAAGAATTTGTTTTTGAGAACTTCTTAATGTTCTTATCATAAATTTTTTGAAATCTGTATCTTTCATTTCTTCTATCTCATAATCTTCATAATCTTGCATTGGCGTGTCTTGTTCACTTGGGGGCGTCATAGTGCCTTCCCTGTCCTTGGTACCTCCGCTTCTATGTTTCTTGCTTGGCATGTTAGAGATAATTTGTGGTGTTTTTGTTTTTGTTTTTTTCTCTCGTTATACTATGCCTCTAAGTGAGCTGTCTGCTTTGTTGGAGCCTTAGGGGCTGTGATGGGTGTGGCCAGAGAGCTATGCTTGTTTCTTCAGGTTTAAGGCTGTGTAAAGAGCAACTCTCCCAGATTTCTCACTCACTTGCTCCTTGCTGGCTTGCTCTCTCTCTCTCTCTTTTTTTTTTTTTTTTTTTTTGACTCAGTTGGGAGTGGGGTTGAGTGTAGTTGAAATCTGGCCTTTGTGAGTATTCGTTTGATCTACCCCTGGGACCATCCACAGAGATTATGCAGCCCTCAATGTGTTCTCCAGTTTCGCTAAAGATACTGAGTTTGGCTGAGCTTTACATATGTAAATTCGCAGTGTTCTTTGTTTTGCTTGGTGAGTGAAGGGAGAGGCCTCTGTTTCCCCTCCCCCCAATGTCTCGGACTTCTCAGGTCTTTGTCTTACCCTCCTCCTCCGTTCCCGCGCTGGCGAGATTCTGAGGCTCTGGCTCCTCTCTCGCCGCTGCCACTCGGCTCCTCTCGGTTGGTTTTCCACGCGGTGGGTTCCCTGTAAGTCCTCTGTGTCTCATCCACGAGATCCGGAAGCGTTTCCTCTGCAGTTTTTTTCTTGAGTCTTTTCCTGAGGCTACAGTAATTCCACTTTTATGAAAGTTTATTTTCCCAAACTAAGGCACACGTCCTCACTATCCGCCATCTTGGCTCCGCCCCTCTGGAAGAAAAAGGAGCTCACATACTGTTTTCTGCTTTGCTCCGCCCTACAGAGGACACTCAGAGAATTGAGCCTCTTAGCCCTTGAGTGAAACAAAATTTCTGGTGATTTGGTTTCCAAGTCCCAGCTCTCAGCCTCTAACACATACAAGGTTGTTGGCTATACTAATATCAAACAGCTGGAAGTAAACCATTAGTCTAACAGGAAACTAGTCAACAGGTTATGATACAATTCTTTGACATTAAATTAAGCTGAGAAAAAACATTTAATTCATCAGAAAAACATTTTTGCCAGGCTGTATTAATTTGGGCATGATGCTAGAATCACACCATTTGGGATTCTTTCCCAGTTCCAAAACCTGTTTACCTGGGTGACACTGTATGAGTTATTTAACTTCTCTTTGCTTCAATTTCCTCAAGCATAACACTGGATAATAGTAAAACCAGTAACAGAGTTATTGCAAGGATCCTGAGCTAACATATGCAAAGGACTTAGATCAGTAATTACCAGTATTTTACCTATGGTATCACTTCAGTTATATGAGGTTACTTCAAAAAAGCTCATGGTAAAATGGTATTAAAAGTATGAATTGGGGCCAGCACTGTGGTGTAGCAGGTAAAGCTGCTGCCTGCAGTGCTGGCATCCCATGTGGGTGCCTGTTCAAGTCCTGGCGGCTCCACTTCAATCCAGCTCTCCACTATAGCCTGGGAAAGCAGTGGAAGATGGCCAGACTCCTTGGGCTCCTGCACCCATGTGGGAGACCTGGAAGAAGCTCCTGGCTTCGGATCAGCACAGCTCCAGCCATTGCGCCCATCTGGGGACTGAACCAACAGAAGGAAGACCTTTTTCACTATCTTTCTCTGCCTCTGCTTCTCTGTAACTCTGCCTTCAAATAAATAATCTTTTTTTGTTTTTAAAGTATGAGTTTACTTTAGCACAAAAAACTTGTGGCCTTTACTTTTTTTCATACTACCTGGAAAATGGGTATTATGGAAAAATTATGCATGGATTTCAAAAATATTGGCACTAAAATAAACTCATGCTTTCAATTCCATTTTCCCATGAACTTCTTGACATATCCTCATATTTGTTAGCATAAGGATATAAAAATGTTAGCTATTATTAAAAATTGGTGGCAAGATTCATATCCTTCAATTTCCTTGTATTTTCCAATAATATTGCTACTAAAAATGTAAGCTAGCATCACATTACTGCTTACTTAAAACAGGCAATTTCTTAGGATCCCTTTAATGTGTAATGAACACAGTATGTTGGAAAACTGAGGCAGATTTCAAACAACATGGCAAGAAAATAACCCAACAGCAAAACGTAAAAAAAAGTGATTCTCAAGTAGTGTGTGGGAAATCCACATGATGAAAGAAGCTGGGCTTTTTAAATTAAGGAATTGATTTGACTGACTGAAAACGTATTAACAGTGTACAGTAAAGACTGACTGCAAACTAGGAACCAATATTTAACATTCATATCAAATCCTCTTTTTATTTGAAGATGAAGATGCCAAAAGAAAAATTTCTGGTTTCTCTAAAAAAATAAAAAAATAAAAAAATCCAACCTCTACCTAATAACATTGGCATGAATTTAAATTGTAACCACCTAAATAAAATACTGCAAGTTAAACATCAGTTTATTGTGTCACAAAATAATCTCATGATGTAACTGAAGGAGCTGCCTCACTTTTTCTGAATTTGCACAATTCTACAAGAACTACTTCAGCAGAGCCTCCGTCATCTCCCATTCACCCTGTGTAGTAAAGTCACCTGAAAACTCTTCCCACGGAATTCCCCTTCTAGATCATTAGCCCATGATCACACAGTGAAGGCATTTTTCAGGCCTTTGTGGCTCATGAGGCTTTTGCACTATCTTGATTCTCAAAATTATTCGTAAGGAATTTCTTCCCCTCTCATTGTATCCCAGATGTTGCTCAGCTGCCTGTTTATGCGTTATTTCTGCCACAGGCACAACTATTTCCGAGGAGTTCACTAAGATGGAGCTGTTTATTCTCAGTTTACTCACCTAAACCTCTACAAGATCCAGGCTATTAACCATGATGAAAATCAGGGCTCTACTTTTTTCACTTTTTTCCTGTGTATCTTTTCCATGTGCAGAGTTTCCTTTGAAGTTAATGGGCCTTCCATGTGGAAGAGATTCAAGTGATACAAAACAGAATAAGAACTAAGCCTGTCATCTATTTCTCACATTCAAGGACAAAAATATACATACACAAAGGAAAGGATACTTCACAATTAGCCAGGCCTGAATAAAATTTGGATATTTTACTATCAATAATCCAGAAAGCTTCTTTCACAGAGAAAAAAAAAAGCATGTTAATAAATGCTATTAATCATTCAATAGAATATTAGTGAGCAACTTGTATGTGTCAGGTAGCTAACTGAAAATTAAAGGGTAAGCCAAAACAACAACAACAACAAAGATAGGCAGCACCAAGAAGCTGACCGATAAATGGATTAATACACACTAAACAAAATCTCACAGATAAATGGAAAGTTACAACTGTTCATGGTGCTGCCAAGGAGTGATTCACAATGTTAAAAGAAATTTTTAGCACACGAATTAGCAAACTGTTATATCACCACACAAAGCCAGAGTGAGCCTTGTGCAAGACAAGCCTGCACAGGAGGCAAACCATGCTTGGCCGTCTAATTTATGTGAAGAAATCTTGTCTTTACCCTAAGAATGGGAAGCCTTTGAAGTATTTAAAATAGGGCAGGAACATAAGATTTGGATCATGAAAAGTCCCCATCTACCTCTGGTTTCGTAAAGCAATCAGAGAGAGGAGGAAGGGTGCAGGATGATCAGGTACTGGACTGCTACAGAATCCTCAGCCATAGACAACTAGAATGTTGACAAGAGTGCTGGAAAAGGAGATGTGGGAAGACATTTTGTACAATGATAGATTGATTGGACATTCAGGCTGAGGGAGGTGTTGAGGCTGACTCCCAAGGCTGTTGAACAGATTGTCAGGGCACACGCATGGAGAGAGAGGGGGAAGACTATGTTTAGGGACGGGAAGAGTCCTAATTTCAATCTGGACATGTCAAAACATGAGCAGATGAAATAGAACATTGCCCATGAATAATCCTAGACTGGACATACATATTTGTGAATTGTTGATTCTGGGTGTGAATGAATCTGGGAGTGTAGGGGAAAATGTCTTAAAATGAGAGTCAGAGTGAGAAGAAAGAACACATGAGTGAGCCCTTAAAGGCGATGGAAGTGTGGCTAGAAGACTGAGAGAAAAGCAGTGAACTCTGTCTGAACAAGTTAATGGGGGAGAAAGTTATAATTAGGCAAAAGGATAAAGGTCAAATGTCAGCATGAGGGAAAGTGAAACTAAAACTAAAAAAAAATTTTTTTTCACTGATTTGAGTAACATGGAGGTTACAGAGAGGCAATATTCGAAATATGTGACATCAGTTTGACCAATCCAAAGAGATGCTTAGCTCATGGTGCAAGAACAGGGTACTGTATGGAAAGGAAGTTGGCGAGATTCTGGGACAAGGGTTTCAGTGTCTATGGTGATAGAGGGAAACCATAGAAATGGTCAGTTACAAGTGGTAGGAAAAAGCATTAAATATGAGAGTGCCTGCAGCCCAGATGACACATACTGGTTGAGGATTCTCTCCACATATTGTTTCTGTGGCTAATGGAAATGGAGAGCAGCTAGAATGAAATAGATGAATGGCAAAATTGAAGTTGCACCATGCCACTCTGATTTTATATGAATCAATACTGCCCAATGTGTCCTAGATGCCAAAAAAAAAAAAAAACCTTCGAAAGTACAAAAGAAAAAAATCTATAATTGCCAATGAACAAAACATATATCAAACAGAGAATATACTTTAAATCAATCCCTAGAAACATTGGCCCCTTTAAGGAGGCAGCAAGATGCATTGTCCCTCAATTATTCAGGTTAAAGCTACAGAAACTTATCAATGATAAGAATTGCTAACAATTTCTGATTTAGGGTCCCTAGAGCATTCTAATAAAAATTTATTTGTGCTGTAACACCTCTAAGGAAGTGTGCCGGTAGTGTTACTGAGGAGATGGCCAAGGCACTTAGGTATTAAATATATGTGATTAGCTAATACTTTATATAGCACCCACCACTGTAAATTCTAATGTTCTAGAGGGAAAATCACATTCACAGATCCAACAAGGAACTTCAGTTTCAAATTTCATCTCAATGGAAAGGAATCTGAGCCTCTCTTCCCCATGTTTTGATTGATCAATTGTTCTGTGGATGTTGAGAGTGCAGCCTCTGAGGATATTAATGCTAACAAGTGAATAACTGTGGGTGACTGGGGCCTCCTCCCTATACAAAACCAGACACATATTTTCCTGTCAGCGTGGTTACCATCATTCACCTTAGCCTGAGTTCCCACAGAACAGTTTACCAGCTCCTCTTTCAGTGCCACAATCTTTTAAGCTGAACCAGTTGTCACCTCAAAATTTCTATCTCACCCTTTTGTGTCAGAAGCCTTTCAGAGTTCCTAAGGATGTTCCTGCTAGCAAATGTAAGGCAACAAAATTAAAGAGCTCATTGCTATAAACAACCTCTTATCCTTCTAGCTCCACTTGAGATTCATTTCAGCTTTCAAAAAAGAACCAAAGATGATAGCCATGGGATCCTGAGTCACAGACTAAACATAAGTGCCACGGACATATCAGAGGAAACATAGCCATCATGATGCTCTAAAACAGAGACAAGGCTTAAGCCTCTGGTAGGATTCTGGAATGACTGATGTGATTACTTCAGGGTTTCCCAAAGTATGTTCTAAGAAATGCCAGTTCAGAGAGATATCCTCCCAAAAAAAGTTTTGATGATTAAATAAGTTGAATTCCTGAAATAACATATCTACTTTTCCCAGGTACACAATGCACACTCTTATACCAAATATTCTGAGAAGTCTCAAGGTGAACACATCTGAACTTGTTTCACATTTGGCACTCCACATTTGACCATGAAACCCTAATTTTGCATTGCACAGTGTTTCAAATGTACTTCAGAAAACAGTGGGTTTGTGGAGCTGAGAGCTGCCTGTGAAAGTAGATGGTCCACAAATACGGAAGAAAGAAGAGAGTATCTGTGGGAGGTTTACCTTCCTCTCGCCTCTCCAATGTTCCTTGCCAAGTACCTCACCTGACAGACCACATGGACTGCTTTTAGAATAGCAAAAAAATAGAAAATATAAGAAAGCAATTCTGAATGAGGGACTGCATTGGGGAAATATGTGTACGGCAATGCAAGGAAACAGGTAATGAAAAAGGGAAGAGAAGAGAAATGTGAGAACCTCTTACAGGTTCTCTTCAGGATGATCACATCCCTGTGTAACAGATGTATCTACCCAGAGTACAACACAGAAAATGCCATCACAGGCCACACACTAGGTGAACAGATGAGATCCATGACACATACAGGCAGAGGAGAATATGTCTGACTCTTCCACAGCTTCAGATATAAAGAGCCCAACCCTGAAGGAACTCATTGTAAATCAATAGGATGAAAATACTCTATTTCCATAGCAAGGGCTAACTTTTCTGGGCTAAAGAGAGACTGAGTCTATCAGGGGTGGGTAACATCCAGCCCGCTGGCCATATAAGGCTAAAAAAATAATTTGGTCTGGCCCTGCCAAGGCAACAACAGGTGGGACTTGAAATTCACGGAATCTCTAGCAGGCTAATTTCTTAGTTAATTTTCAAAGGCCCATGAACGATGTTATAAATATGCAAATTACCCTTGGCAGAAGAAAGATTCTCCACCCTTTGTAGATATTAGCTACAGACAGAAGACACAATCCTCATCCATTGAACAAAGTTATTGAATATTTACTCAGTTAATTGGGTATCTATTACGTACTTCTAGGCATTCTTTTGTTGTGGGTGGAGTAGGGGTGGGATGGAGGTCAGAAATGGACAAAAAACAGGAAATCATATATCAGAAGATAAGTACTATGAAAGACACAAAGCCATCTAAGTTGGATAATGAGTGCCCTCAGTTTGTGTAGGGGAGAGGAGAGCACTTTCTCATTTAATCAGGAATGGCCTCTCTGATAAAATCATGTTGCTGTGGATATCTGAAGGAATTTAAAGAGAAAGCACTCAGAGGGTATTTTTGCTGCATGGATCAAGGGAGGTGAGGAATGAATTCCAGATAAAGAGGGAACAGCAAGTACAAAAGTCCTGAGGCAGGAACAGCAAGGAATCCCATTCCCTAAATCACGTTGAGAGAGGGAGGAGCAGTAAAAAGTAGGATCAGAGAGGTAGGAGGGACTGGATCATGTAAGGCTTACAAGTCTTCAGATTTGGTTCTCAATAAGAAGTAAACCATCAGAGGGTTTGAACAGGGAAGACATACAATGTGTCTTAAAGAGAGCTCTCTGGCTACTGAGTAGAGAGACTCAGGGGAGCATGTGGAGATGCAGGGAGACCAATAGCTCAGGAGAGATGATGGATGCTTCCAGTGGAGTGGTAGGGATGGAAAGAGTGAGAAGTGGTCAGACTCCAGACATGACAGGATCTGCTATTGGATGGGAGATGTAGTGTGTCACCTAAGACAAGTTATTTAACTCTTTGTGTCTCAGTCCCCCTCATGTCAAGGAGCTGAGGCTATCTACACCATAATGATGTTGTGAAGAGTAAGAACATAGTAAGTGTGCAGTGCTTAGAACAAGGCTTATGTATAAAGAAAGCTTAATATATATTAGCTCTTTTTACTATTATTCATCAAAATGGGAACAATATCGACTCTGAAAGGTGGAATTTGAAGAACAAAGCATCTAACATACTGCCTGATCAAAACAGTCATCTATAAATTGTATTATGATTATAATTATTAAAAAATCAAAGAGCCCATCATCCATGTATGATACTATTTTAATGAATAATAAAGTTCCAAGAATTCTTATAGCTCTAACTATTCACTGATTGGCACTTCATACCATCTTGCTTTGAATTAATTTTTTTTTAAAAAATTATATATTTATTTGAAAGTCAGAGTTACACAGAGAGAGGAGAGGCAGAGTGAGAAAGAGAGAGAGAGAGAGAGAGAGAAAGTCTCCCATCTGCTGGTTCACTCTCCAATTGGCCACAACGGCCAGAGCTGGGCTGATCCAAAGTCAGGAGCCAGCAGTTTTCTTCTGGGTCTCCCATGTGGGTGCAGGGTCCCAAGGACTTGGGCCATCTTCTACTGCTTTTCCAGGCCATAGCAGAGAGCTGGATTGGAAGTGGAGCAGCCGGGACTTGAACCAGCACCCATATGGGATGCTGGCACTGCAGGCAGTGGCTTTTCACACTATGCCACAGTGCCGGCCCCTTGAATTACTTTCAGTTATGTTTGCTGTGTGCCCATTTTCCCAGTGAGATTACAGTTAACTGGTTGAAAGCATGGCTTTCTGAGTTTGTAGGTCTGTTTGGACATTTACTAATTATGTGAATTTAGGAAAATTGCTTAATCTATCCAAGTGCCATTTTTTTCCTCATCTGAAAACTAAAACAATACTAACCTCAAAAACATATTCTAAGTATTAGCGAGATGGATGTACATAAAGTACTCAGTAAAATTTTGGCATCTAGTTATTGTACAAGAAATGGTAGGTACTATTATCATGTAATGATCAATTCTACTTTGTGCTCCTATGAACTGTTTATGCCGTCCCTAGATCACAGGTGAGTCAGAAAGTTGTTGGTACAATGGTTCTAAGCCAGGGGCAATACCAACTCCCAAGGCTAGCTGTAAACACGAAGCAGGTATACTGTATTGTCAATGTCTGGGAGATGGTTACTGAGTAGAAGGATGATAAATGAAGAACTCTCATCTAAAATGAAAATAGCACCTGCTAGGATTCAAATAAAAATAATTGGATGTTAGCTGTAATTATAATCAATCAAAAATCATCTCAATTATAAGATTGGAATTTACTACATTTCAGAGCTACATGTAGCAATTTTTATGGTGACATATTTAGATAGGAAACTTACCTTGTCACCATAAGCAAGCTTGAAATGATAACTACAGATGAGTAATAATAATATTTTAGAATCAGGTTTTTCCCCAAAAAGGACCATATGTTCAAAATTAATAGTCAAGTTTATTATAGTCTGAACTTTCCTTCCTAGATGTTAACATCACAACTTATGAGTCATTATCTTATACATTATAATACTTATCAGATTCAGGATTTCAGAATATTTAATTTTCAATAATATAATATTTATGAACTGAACACTTACCCTGAGTAAATTCTACATTAAACACAGAGGATATAGCAGTGAAAATGAGAACTACTACTCCCATCCTAATAGAGCTTATAGGCAAGCATGAGAAATTACACTGAACAAGTAAATATACAGTCTGAGAAAGGTACATGTTTCTATGGGAAACATAGTTAAGAACTGAGAATAGCGTAGAAGTCACTGAAAGTACTCTCAAGGAAGTGCTATTTAGACTGAGATAAATGCAGCGATGTTACTTGGCAGAGGGGGAAAATATTCCAGGGATGAGAAGAGTCTGGACCATTGAAGAAAATAACTTACATTCACTGTTGTGCGAGCCCAGAATCCAAAAATGTTAATGGCAAAAGAAAGAACAGGAACCAGGCAGGGAATGGATAATGACTTTAGAATTTGGACTTTATTCTAAATACAGTGAAGTGTTTTTTGAATGGTTGTAAACTGAGGAGTAACAGGCTCATAATTTTTGTTTGTTTTCACCAAAACAAAACAAAACAAAACAAATTCACATCAAATGCAAACTTATTTGCAAATTTAGCAAAAAGTTTTGGAGGACAGTGTTGGAACTTCTGGTTAAAGTCAGTCTTTTAATTATTTGTGGGTTTTTAATTATCCATGTTCTTCCTTACCTCCCTAATCATGACTAATTGAAAATTGGCTGTAATTCAAGATACTCCATGAGGAAACTTAATAAAGTATGTAATAGATGAAGGCTGGATTTCTATTGAAAACTGGAGAGTATATAAGTAACAGGCATTCTGATTTCTATGGGAAATGGAGAGGCCCTGGTAAATATCATTCATCCAGAGCAGCTATTTTGTTAATCCCATAAACTAGTTGCAGATGTTGGCTCAAATAGCTCGGCTTTGCATCTGTAATTTTAAAATTGTCTCATATTTCTAAAACCTGACTCTGCATGCACCGGAAATCAGTGACATGAATTATGAACTTCAGGAAGAGGAGAAGCACAAGAAATGCCAGAAGTGACAGAAGATAATATTCAGAGGGGTGGGCAGGCTCTGTGCACAGGATGAGTGAAGGATGACACGGTTCCTTCCTCCAGGTTCCTTCCTCCAGGACATGGATCCTGCAACCCGACATTTGAAAATGAAACCGTGCGTGTGGATGTACCAAACAAGAGGAAGTCATTTACAGATAGTTGGGTTCTCAAAAACAAATCCTCCTTTTCCCTTTCCCCTCCTCCACTTTACAGCAGGTCAACAGGAAGATCAGAGTTGCTGGAAAAGGAAAAGAAACTTAAAAAAAATTGAAAACACAAATGCATGCTAAAATTTTCTTACCTTACTTAAGAAAATCATGTTTAGTAGACAGAGCAGGAAAAATAAAATGACTTGCTAAAAAACCAACATTTTTCTTTTATTGTGCTTTCTCATAGAAGACAATAAGTCAATAAACTCAAAACTGAGAAAAGGGGCTGAAGATAGAATTCCATAGGTAACAAATTCATATTATATTGCAAACAAAGAATAAACAAATGCATTAGAAGATATTTAAGTTATGATGATGATGACTTTTTTTTTTCCATTTCTCAAGCTCATTTTTATTTATGTGCACTCTTTCCAAAGTAGTGCTCCACCAGGCAATATAAATGGCAGCACATCTAACAATCTGCCCACAGGGGCTATCCATCATAGGCTAAGCATGTAAATAACGTCACTAGGAATCAGGACAAAAATTTCAGCCAATTATTTGGTGAGGCAAGAGCATAGCGCAAAGCTTCAAGGAACTGAGGTTCAATTATGAAACCAGAACACTCATTTCCTGGATAGAGAACATTCATCTCAGAGATTGCAGCCTAACAGAATTCCCTGGGGTGAGGAATGGGGTAGTTGCTGAGTTAAAGAAATTTCATAGTAACTTTGGGGGTGAGGCATTTCATTCCTTAGTTCAGCTAACACTCTACATGTTTACATTTGTTCAAGAGATTATCTGTAAGTTTTATTTATATACTGCCCCTATATAATTAGGAAATATATACTGCTAAGCAAATAAACACTTTGATCATTCTAGAATTTTTAAGATAAAGCTGAGACCACTATTAATTCTTTCAAGTTACTTAGACTACTCCAATTAAGTCGCAATCTTGCTGTACCATGGTATCTGCTTCCCAGGGAAAGTAAAAATGATTCCTGGAAGCTATGGGAGAATTGTTCCTTGCAAATATCTGAGAGGAGAGATGGAAAGATTTCAAAAAGTGGTGGGAGACTATGGAAAGCAGAATTTTGGCCTGAAATGTTGAGAGATCATATGTATATGGAAGATCTAAGATCCTAAGATTAGAAGATATCTATTTACATGAGGGGAAGAAAGAAGATTGCTCTCAAATGGGATTATCCCATTACAAAACAAAATTTTAAAAATGCATGATGTCTCAATTGATTTACACTAATGCCAGGAATGATGCCTGATATTTAGATTCTTGATACAGAGACTCAGCATAGAACAGCAAGTCCAGAGTGAGGCTGAGACTGGAGCTCATAAGGCTTACCAACAGATCCCCCTACCTTACTGACACGGTCAACATGAATTTTCTTCCCTCTGAATGTATACTGCAAGACTTATTGAAAAAACTTAAGAGTGTAGAGATGCCTCTATATTTCAAGGATCCTGGGGTAAATATTCTGACTCAGAATAGTTCTATAATGTTATTGCACTGACTGTGAAAAGATTCGTGCTTTAGGGATAGATACTGCAATTTGCCTTGGTCATGGTGAATTTGGAACATATTTATACTGCTGGATTTGATTTCAATATGGGAAACAATGAACCAAAATAACAAAAGAGCACTATTGGAAATACATACAAAGACTTCTCTGCTTCTATTTACTTTTATGTTCACTGTGATAAGGAATCAGCCGCACCCTTCCAAAAGCACCTCCTGATTCAGAATATGGATGTCATCACTAACAACAGATCAGATGGTACCTGTATAGTCAAGGAGGTCTTATAATGTGTCTTCTGCTAATCTCTTAAATTGATATATGCAAAGGACTGGGTTCTCTTAGGATAAAAAGCAAATAAATTGGTACCCTTACCCAGGAGTATCAGCACATGAAGTGATGTTGAATCTCCCAGCCCATCAACAGCTGAAAGCCCCTTTGCCCCTTTTCACATCACGTGGCAATTACACTGAAGTGTCATTTTCTTTAAGCCTCCATGTAACTCCTCCTCCCCTTACTCTGAACAACTGAACCAGTCTCTATCAAATTGAAATGATCACAAATAAAGTATACAATATTCTCCTTTTCTCTAGTTTCTGCTACAGTTCTCTTTCCATAGGAATTTTAATTGCATTGTATCAAAACTAATGGTAATAAGCATAAGTATTCCATCAAAATAAAAGACAGCCAAGAAAATTCATTTATGTTTTATATTGTTCTGAAAGAGAAAGTATAAAAAACAGAAATAATAGAGATAACTACACAGCTGGGATAAAAATTGTAATTCAATGAAAAACTACTAGAGAACCCAATAAATTCCACTGATAACAAAATAAGTAGCAAAAAGTCAACAGTTTTCACATAGTAATAAATAATTAGAAAATATAAATAAAATACCACTTACAATTACAACTTAAGGGTATTCCAATTTTCTATTGCAACAAGAAATGTGAATTTACCTATATTCAGCAAACAGAAACAAGAAATTATAATAAACAGAATAAATAATCTTCTATTTGGATAGAAAAACAGGATGTGAGAAAATTAGACTCCATTCCATATGAATTTATAGGCCTTACACACATCCAATCAATAAGGAGCAGGTGGAAGTGGAGGAGAAAAAGGAGGCAGGAGGTATAGGTGGAAGTTGAGGAGGAGATGGAGCAGGCAGAAGTGGAGGAAATGGAGGTAGAAGTGGGAGTGGAGGAGGGAGAGGTGGAAGATAAATAACTGAGATGCAGACTGCAGGTTATAAATTCTCCCTTGCCTGGAACTGTGGCCAGATTTTTGCCATTTACCCATGGTATGACCTAAAGCAAACTATTTAACATTTTAAATTTCAATTACATCATTTATAAAACAACAACAAAATAATGTAACCTACTTCATAGTGTTGCTGTAGAACTGCATGATTTGATGTAAGGAACATACTTAAGGAAAATAGGCAGCCATAGATAAGGTTTAAAGAAATGTGAGCTGCCATAATGAATACACTATTATTATTGACTTTACCATACAATCAATGAAGTATCACAAACCAATGGTGATACTTTCACTCATTCATATGATTACACTTGCATATTTGCTCCTTTCGAGTAAAGTAATAATAGTAGCCACCAGTAATTGAGTTGTTACCAAGTGCAAAGTACAGTTCTTGGTGCTTTACATAAACTAATGTGTTTAATTTTTCACAACAATCCTAACAGGTAGGTACAATAACCATATCTATTTTGCAAATGAGGAAACAGAAGAACAGAGACATTAAGCGATTTATCACTGGCTTGCCAAGTTGGATGCAGAAGCCATGCTCTGAACCTGCGTGCTCTGCTCCCAACCTTAGTGCTTCTACTTCCCAACACTTCACCTGGTATCATGTGCCAAGATGAATCCCAATGGATCACAGGAACAAATATTAACAATGGCTTCAAAAAATACGTTACAAACACATGGGTGAATATTTAACTCCTCTTAAGAAGGGTACCACTGGGGAACAGAGGATTAAAGCACTGGCCTGAAGCACCAGCATCCCATATGGGCACTGATTCTAGTCCCGGCTGCTCCTCTTGCAATCCAGCTCTCTGCTATGGCCTGGGAAAGCAGTAGAAGATGGCCCTGCACCCATGTGGGAGACTCAGAAGAAGCTCCTGGTTCCTGGCTTCGGATGGGTTCAGCTCTGGCCATTGCGGCCATCTGGGGAGTGAACCAGTGGATGAAAGACCTCTCTCTGTCTCTACCTCTCTCTGTAACTCTGTCTTTCAAATAAGTAAACAATTTTTTTAAAAAAAAAGAAGGGCACCATTTTTATAAGTGTAAATGCAGTGGGAGACGTAAGAGAAAAAAGAGCAACAAATATTACTATAAAACATTTTGTAAAACTTTACTTTCAAGAATCTTATAAATAATACTATAGCATACAAAAGAAAATGAGGAAAAGACTTGTTAACATGGCAACACATTAATATCATTACTACATCAAAATTCTGTTATGAATCAGTAAGAGTAAAATCAATGAAAGTAAAAAATGTTAAAGAGAATATAAGCAAAGGCATGAATGGTTCAATCTGAAAAGAGAATACTAATGGTCAATAAGCATGACTGATTAAGTTTCTCCTCACTGGTAAGTTATAGCATTAAGTGGTTATGGTTCAAGAATGTGGAAGTATGTAATCTGCAAGAAAACTATTTCATTTTCACATGGCTAAATGTAAAGATCCATAAAGCAACTGGAAGACCTATAAAATATAAAGCTATAACAATTCTTAACTTATCTAAATAAAAATTATAACTTTGTGTTTTATAAAACACAGTAAACAAAGTTAGTCAAGTGACAAATCAGCAGAAAATATTTGTACTATAAATAATATATGAGAAATAATAGCCATACTATAACAAATCCTAAAAATTTATAAGAAAATAACACAACAATCCCCTAAAATGGTCATCAGACATTTCACAGGAGAGAGGACAAAAATGTCTATTATAAATATGAAAGTCACAATAAGTGAAATGTGTCATAGCTGGGCAACAATATATTATTCTTTTCATTGGGTCATCAAAAATTTTATAAAATACCATTATTCAGTCCTAGGGACTTAGGCACTCATATATAGTTATTCGGTCTATAAACTGGTCCAGCTGTTTTGGAAACACTGGAAATGGCACAAATGCCTATCCTTATAGGTACATTAAGTATGTATGACACATCTATATATGGAAAACTATATAATGTTATATGGCAGTAAAAAAAGTGTTGTGGTCTCCTGTCTGGATATTTACATGGAAAAATTTCTGAGATACATACAATTGTGTAGATAACGGGAGTTCAAATATATTTACTAAGCACCTACTACACATAGATTCTAGATGTTAATAGGGATATATCAAGAAACAAGAGTCAGAAATCCTTGCTTGGGGCCAGTGCTGTGGTGTAATAGGTTAATCCTCTGCCTGTGGCACTGGCATCCCATATGGATGCTGGTTCAAGTCTCAGTGGCTCTACTTATGATCCAGCTCCCTGCCAATGGCCTGGGAAAGCAGCGTAAAATGGCCCAAGTGGTTGTGCTTCTGCACCCATGTGCAGGAAGAAGCTCTTGGCTCTTGGCTTCAGAATAGCCTAGCTCTGGCAATTGTGGTCATTTGGGGAATGAACCAGCAGATGGAAGATGTTAGTAAAATGGCATGGTCTTGTCTGTGGTGCAGTTTGGTACTGTCAGGATGTGAAGTGGTGTTAAATTTTAAGTTATAATAATATAAAGTGATTCTGATACAAATGTCCAAAAGTTAAAAAGTCTAATGATCTTGTGTTACCAGACATGATAGTTATCTTAATGAGAAAGGACCAGAGGCCTAAAAGAGATAAATGTTTGGCAAAATCCTATAGGTGCTTTCAAAAACACTGTGTGGAGTAAGCAAGTGCCTCTTGTTGGTTAATTAGTTTATAATTTTAAACATGGCTATTTAAAGTCTTTTGTCATCCACAGTTTTGTATATCAGCTTTGCTGCTCATAAAACTAAAACATTGTTGGTTCTGTGTTTACTGTCCTCCTATATGTTCTGAGGGACTTTTTCCAGTGAACTCTATTGTATTCAGTACTTTGGGATGGTTCTGTAGGCAGATGAAGCTATGCACTATAGGTTACAAATGAGAGAAAATATGGTTAATTGAGGTTATTAAGAGCAGAAAGTAATTCAAACCAATTGGTAATTTAAAAAGTTAAAGGTTTTAAGAATCTATTACTGAAACTGCTTTATTGTTCAATCTTGTATGTTATATAAGATGGAAAACTGACTCTACACTGAAGGACTCTCTGGGATGTACAGTTTGATCTTTAGATCTTATAGAAGGGATGGCTAACATTTTTCTGTAGTAATAGCACAGCCAAAATGAGAGTTTAAATTATGATTTCCCAGCTAGATTTACTTTGCCATGGGCACAGTAAATAGGCAAAACCTCCCTTTCAGAACAAAGAAAGGGAGAGAAAGTTTTACTAATGACTTCAACTTTTATATATAAGATGGTCATCATGTTTGATGTTAAAGTGAGAACACAGCTTTCCTCATGGGCACTGTCTACTTCACAGAAAAATCATTATCAGAACCTGTGACTATAAACTAATAGTTTAGTCCACCAAAAATAAGAGATGGGACTTGAACACCCCCTTGACTTGCAACCTCTTAAAGGTTTCCTCTGGTCTGCTTTAACAAAAACCAGGAGTAAAAGAAGGCTGGGCAGCAGAAGCAATGTAAAGATACATGGCAGGCCAATTAATGGCTGCTTTGCATAGTGATCTGCCATCAAGGAGACCTAACAGGCCAGTCTATTGCAGCGGTTTTCGATGTGGAAAGCCAGGGCTTCAGCAGAAGTCAGCTTATGAAGAGCCCTGACAACTCTGCCAGCCAGAGTTGGGTCACTGGAAATGGAACTTCCCCGGAGTCAAAGGACTTGTTGGGTCTAAGCTGAAAAGCCCTTCA
Organism: Lepus europaeus; assembly: GCF_033115175.1. NCBI lineage: Eukaryota > Metazoa > Chordata > Mammalia > Lagomorpha > Leporidae > Lepus > Lepus europaeus. The sequence continues at coordinate 137,836,861 of NC_084831.1, read as the reverse complement.
CTCAGCCCAGCTTCCAAAGTAACCACCCACTGCTGAGGGGACAAATAGGGTTAGCAACATTGCAGGCAGAGCTGTAAATTTCCTGTTAGAGATGCCACCTGCCTTCACCTGGCCAGCTCTCCTCCCAGGCCACCTAGGTAACGGAAGTCAACAGGGTGTCTTCCTAAGGAGGTTCACGTCTCCCGTATGATGTACTCTATGTGAGGAATTGATAGGCCTGGGCCTCATAACTGGCAAGGCCTTAAAGCCCACCTGATTACTATCAGGCCCCTTCTATCAGTTTCTGTTTACCTCTCAAGTGGAAAACTTATTCCCAGTTTAGACAACATCTTTCTTGGGTCTTCCAATAAGGACTCTGTCCTTTGTTCTAGACCCTGTCTAGCCCATTTGGGGCCTCATTCCTTTGTAATCATAGCCTCTACTCTTTAATCAATGGCTCTATTCTGGTCCCGTGTGTATTGATGGTCCTCTCCCCTCACTTAACTTTGTATGATTGTTCAGAATTTTTTCTCATTTTTAAGATTTTATTTATTTATTTGAGAGGTAGAGTTACAGTCAGTGAGAGGGAGAGATGAGAGAAAAGTCTTCCTTCGGTCGGTTCATTCCCCAGATGGCCCCAATGGCCGGTGCTGCACCAATCTGAAGCCAGGAGCCAAGTGCTTCTTCCTGGTCTCCGATGTGGGTGCAGGGGCCCAAGGACTTAGGCCATCTTCTACCGCTTTCTCTGGCCACAGCAGAGAGCTGGATTGGAAGAGGGGCAGCCGGGACTAGAACCTGCCCCCATCTGGGATGCTGGCATCGCAGGCAGAGGATTAACCCACTGCACCACAAAGCCGGCCCCTCAGAATATTTCTACAGACAAACCCTTCTCCCCATAAGAGAGGGCCTTTCTCCCAGTCTTGATTGGGATCAGCTTTCAGCCTCCCTCTATTCAGTAGTGATCTCAGGAACAGCTTTGGGCCACAACGTTACCTCAACCAACTGACTCCCAACAACTCCAACAGTTACAAGTGGAGGTCCCTAGGTCTACTGAGATATAGCTGACCCTACCTGAGGTCTCCAAAGCCAAATCACCTCACTAACAGGCGCAGTACTACAGAACAGACTGACCTTAATTATGTTAACCAATCAGGCCACGTACAACCACATCCATCTAACAGTCTTCAATAGGGTACAGGGACCCCCTCATTTCCTCTCTATAAAATCCTCTCATTACTTGGATAATGCCACTACTAGGACTGCTATTCTCACCCTGGCTTTTATACTATCTTGTCTGTTTAAGTGTTTACAGGATGTGATAATGGAATGAACCAAAGCCTTCACCAACCAGGCAGTCAACCAAATGCTGCTACAGGGATATTCTCAGCTCCCCACGCAGGAGACAGTGGCTTGAGACGTCACCCCACACCAGCAGAGTACCTCGTCGCCCCATGTAAGCAGGAAGTAACGCTAAAGACAGATCATTGTTTCTCCACCCCTCCTGGACTTTTGGGGCTGATGTAATCCCATACAACTCTTGCTTTATAAAAAAACAAAAGGGGGGAATGTTAGTAAAATGGCGCGGACTTGTCTGTGTTTATGCCCTGGACACCATCCTAGGCTCTAGCCCCCGCAGCCAATTGCTGGAAGCCAAGTGACCAGATGGCCCAACCACAGGGGTTAGCTCCACCCCCACCCTAATGACATTCACTGCTCTTACTTCCCTGCCCCTGGCAAAGATATAATAGGACCTGCTTCCAGAACATGTGCTCTCTCTCTCTCGACCCCCCTCTTTCTGTCTTCTTCACCCCTTCCCTCCTGACTGTCGGATTTCCCCCATCAATAAACACTTTCCCTTAACTCTGGTGTTTGGTGTGTTTTGTGGTGGCCTTACAGAAGATCTCTCTGTCTCTCTCTCTCTCTCTGTAATTCTGCCTCTCAAATAAATAAATGTTTTTAAAAAAATCCTTGCTTTTGTGGAGCTTACAGTTTTAGTCTAAAATATGTTCCCCATTCCTATTTTCTTTAAATTACAAAATAATGTGACTTTTTGAGTTTGAGTGTACACGTGTGTTAGTGTGCATATGTACTCTGACATTATAAATGTGGTTATACCTGTGGAGGTGAGTAGGATTGAGTGGAGTCAAAGCTATATTTATTTGCATTAACTTTTCACAATGAAAATGTGTATGCATATTTCTTGTGTAACTTAAATAAAAACTATAGGGTAAAACTACATGGCACATAGATACTTTGTGCCAAATAAGCTATATATTGCACATAAAAGTTGAAGTAAGAACTAAAAAAAATAATTTTTTTTTAAACTGAGGGTTAGTGTTGTGGCATAGTGGGTTAGGCAGCTGGTTGAGAATGACATATCCAATAAGAGCATAAATTCCAATTTAGCAGGGCCGGCGCTGTGGCGTAGCAGGTAAAGCCGCCTCCTGCAGTGCTGTAGGGCATCGGTTTGAGTCCTGGCTGCTCCTCTTCTGATCCAGCTCTCTGCCACGGCCTGGGAAAGCAGTGGAAGATGGCCCAAGTTTTTGGGCCCCTGCACCCGTGTGGGAGACCCAGAAGAAGCTCCTAGCTCCTGGCTTTGGATCGGCGTGACTCCAGCCTTTGCAGCCATCTGGGGAGTGAACCAGTGGATAGAAGATCTCTCTTTCTCTGCCTCTCTGTAACTGCCTTTCAAATAAATGAATAAATAAATCTTTAAAAAAAAAGTTTCAATCTAGCTCCCTGCTAATGCACCTGGGAAAGCAGAAGAAGAAGGCTGGAGTACTTAGGTCCCTGCCACCCATTTGAGAAACCCAGATGGAGCTCTAGGCTTCTAGCTTTGGCCTGGACCAACTTCAGCCATTGTGGTCATTTGTTGAATGAACCAGCCATTCCCTCTGTCTCTGTCATTTTGTCTTCCAAATATAAATAAATCTTAAAGAAAAATTGAGTAGTAACTTCCGTTTTTTTAGAGTAACTTCCTGACATGCCACATAAAGTGTCTGTGGTCAGGGGCTAGAGGATGAGTTTACTGGTGAGGGATGGAAATGAGAGCAATTCCACTACAACAGAGCTGCAGTAAACTTGGGTGAAAATATCCATGAGGTGATCACAGGCATCCCCGTGGATGAGTCACAAGCAGTACAGGTGCTGTAAGGTGGAGGAGAGATGGGGAGCTTTGGGTCTGGCCTGTGATGGACCCACCCAGAAGGAGATAACCAGCAATTTGTGTTGGTTGACATAGCAACACATAGGAAACCCCTCCACCATCTAAGTGGCTGAGGAAGAATAACTGCAAGCTTCTTATCTAATATGTGAAGTCTAAATTAAAGAAGAGGCAATTAAAACAGTGAGTGTATTCATCCAGGACCAAGGAACTGATAAAATCTGGAAGTCTATAAATATGTGAAAATAGCTGTGAATGAGTAGATGTTTAAGATGTCATTTATCTGTTAATTCAAGGGAATGCTCAGGTCTGAAATGATAATGGTTAATAATGGGAGATGTTAAAATTTGTAAATGCTATAAATATATGCTATAAATATATGGCCGGGAATTTTAGAATCATACAAGTATTTCATTACTTAGCATCAAACATATCTTACTTGTACAAAGACAGGAAAAGAGGACAAAAGAGACCTTGGGAGCAGAGGGAAGCAGGGAGGGAGGTGGGGCAGCTGTGGGACTCAGGATTAAGGCAGGTGGAGAGCCTTTGTTTAGCCTTTGTTCCCTTGGTGAAACAAGATCAGGCCTCCTCTGCCCATGGATAGACCACAGCCTAGGTGTGGGGCTAAATTTCGCAAATTAAAGGGGGTTTTCAAGGTAATTTTGAGTAGATGAGATTTACTGCTCACTGATCTTTTAAGCTCTGCACCTTCAATTGGGATGCAACCCAGCTGTAAAAATACAGAAAATGCATCTGTGTATTTTCCAGAGAAAAACCTAGATAGCGTGTCTTCAGTGCTATTCCAAATAAAACTCTAGATTTAAAAGATGCAGAACAAATTAGCAGGCTGCACATTTCATAAGATGTGGCTTTCCTGGACTCTATTCTCAATTTCATAAAAATAATGATTGTTGTATTGTATAAGCTGTTGATTGGATCCTCTGGAGATATTTTCCTAGAGTTAAGGAATGACAGGGAAACAAATTCAAACAGCTATTATAATTTTTCATCGTTAATCAGAGTAATTTCTACAAACTCAACTCCATTCCTTTCAACACTTGACAGCTTTAGTAAAAGAAAACATTTAATGAATACATTTTGTTACAGAAAATATAATTTAATGAAATTAAACACAAAATGAAATTTACAGATGTGATTTGCCATAACTGAGATTATGAAATGAAATTTGTGATGCAGTTTAAAAACCATTAGAAGCAATGACTATATACTGATTAGAGAACAAGTTCTACAATTAAATTGCTTGGATTTGAATCCTTGTGATATTTATAATCTGTGTGACGGGGAACATAACTTGACTTCTCTATGCCAGAGTTTACTTATTAGCAAAATAGAAATAATAAGGATGCCTACCTCATAGGACTGTTGGGATGAGTGAATGAATTAATGTATGTACAGCTCCTAAAACCATACCTAGAAACCTAGCCATCATTATCACATTTAACACTCACAAAACCCTTATGGAGCAATTATTATTATCAGCTTATTATAGATTAGAAACCTGAGGAACAATAACATTATATAATTTACTCATCATTTACACAGTGACTTGACAGGCCCAGCTCTGAAGAACAATTATACTGTGTTGCTTCTCACCCTAGTATGTAGACAACTGAATTATTTAAAAGAACAAGAACAAGAAGAAGAAGGGGGGGAGGGGGAGGGAGAGGGGAAGGGGATAGGGAGGAGGAGGAAGAAGAAGAGGAAAAAGAAGGAAAAGAAGAAGAAAGGAAGGACAATGCATGAATTGGAAAATAATAAATTTAATCAACAAATGAATGAGAGTTTAAACAATGAGATAATGGCCCTCTTAATTTCCTTTATGAAGATAACACATGCAAGAGTCCTATTTTCCAAATTAAGTTGTCCCAAAGACAATGCTCAGCAAGTCCCTGCCATTATCATTGGAGATGTACCTCCTCCAGTGACTATCCTCTCTCCTTCCAACAATGGCTCTTGCAGGCAGAGAGGCAGTGCAACTTCTCTTTCAGGTCATGAGATCTTCAGAGCTGACAGCCCTGTCCCATATAATCTGGTCTAAGCCAATTACTGTATCTCATTTTCTGGCCACAGTGATTGGTTAACAAGTGAACACATGATCCAAGCCAGTCCAATCATGGCTTTTTCATATGATCTAAGTCAATCAGAAGCTTGTTCAGGAATGAGCACATGATTCAAGCCAGTCCAATCAAAGAGAACTTCAAAGGATATTTTCTGGAAGTCCTAGGATAGTGACTCTTATTTCTGTTTGATGTAAAGTCAAGTTGATTTTTCTGAATTTTACATCTGAAAAAATCCTAACTGATGCAGATATTGATAGACAAAGTCAGGTTAACTGTGAAGGTTAAGAGTGACAGATTCAAGGTGATGCTATAGCACCTCATATGATCAAAGTGGTTCAAGCCCCAGCTGTTCCATTTTCAATCCTACTCCCTGTTAATGCTCCTGGGAAAGAAGCAAAAGGTGGCCCAAGTGCGTGGGCTCTGGCCACCCGCATGGGAGACCCTGATGGAGTTCCTGGCTCCTGGCTTTATGGACACTTGGAGAGTGAACCAGTGAAAGAAATCCCTCTCTCTCTCTCTCTCTCTCTCTCTCTCTCCCTTCAGTCCCCCCCCCCATCTCTATAACTCTGCCTTTAAAATCAATTAATTTGTGGGTGGGAGGGAGGTTATGGGGGGAAAAGTTGCTATAATCCAAAAGTTGTACTTTGGAAATTTATATTTATTAAATAAAAGTTGAAAAAAATAAACTAATCGCTGGGTTCTAGTCCTGGTTGGGGCACCAGATTCTGTCCCGGTTGCCCCTCTTTCAGTCCAGCTCTCTGCTGTGGCCCGGGAGTGCAGTGGAGGATGGCCCAAGTGCTTGGGCCCTGCACCGCATGGGAGACCAGGAGGAAGCACCTGGCTCTTGGCTTCAAATCAGCGCAGTGCGCAGGCTGTAGCGGCCATTTGGGGGGTGAACCAACGGAAGGAAGACTTTTCTCTCTGTCTCTCTCTCTCTCACTGTCTAACTCTGCCTGTCAAAAAAAGAAAAAAAAAAAGAAAAAAATAAACTAATCAATTTTTTTTTTACAGTGACGTACTCTAAAGGGTAGAAGTATTAGCTGACTGGAGAAATCAGTAGTGACGCCTCTGGGGCATTCTCTTAGTCTATGAAGTTGGCATGCTTGTTAACCAGTTGTAAAACTCGTTAAACTTTCACTTCTATTAATATTAAACTCAAATCATGTACATACAGAGGATGAAAAACTAGGGGGCTTGATAAGAATATTTCAGAATATTGCAGTGCAGTTGCAATTTTTCAGATCTGTAGGAGGTCCTGAGAGACTACTGTCTAGTTAAACTAAGTTTCTAAAAGTAGGAAGAAAAGACACCTTGTTTTGATAGGAAAGGTCTTTGCTGCTTGCAGTCTATAATACAAAAGGTTGATAATCCAGTTGCCTGGAGATTTGTGGGTTTGAGAAAGCCAAATTTCATGCTCCAATCTAAAGTTAGAACTATAATGGGCACATTGATGGCAAACAAAACAGACGATAAGCCTGGGTCTAGAAGATACCCTGGCCCCCAGCTCATGTAAGCACCTGTTCTACTCCCTGCCTGAAGAAAGTCTCCCCATTTATATAATTGCAGTAGGATGCAGTCTGGGACCATGGAGCATACCAGTGGTGTCTTCCTATTCTAGACTCCTGAAGCTAAAGGGATGAATTACAAGTCATATAAAGTCTACAACAATCCTCCTTGCTGCTAACATTTTCAGACACAGGAAATTTTAACCCTGTTTCTCTTGAGTTATCTACAGTTGAAGAAGAACATTATTCCAGAAATATCAGTAGCTATATATCACTTTTGTGCCCCTTCTGCATTGTCTCTTACTTCTAATTCCAATAGCATCTCTTATTTTCTGCTTTCAGGTAGCATTCTATTGCCTCTTAAAATACAACATCCCACTCACTGACTTCAATCTCCCAACTCAACTTTACCTTACTCCTGATGTACATTTTCTCTGATTTAAGTAATATCTTCAGTGCCCTGGCTTACCTATCTGCTTCCAATTTTCAATCAACATCATCTTTTGTCTTTTCTTTTCCCTGTGGACAAACTCATATTTTCCTATTTCCCCAGTTAAGCCCAGATGACTGAATTCTGAGTAATGGGATATAAACGGAAATGATGGATGCCACCGATGGGATGGTTCTTTTTTTAAAAAAATTTATTTATTTACTTAAGAGGCAGGTTACAGAAAGAGGGAGAGACAGAGAGAGAGGTCTTCTACCTGCTGGTTCACTCCCCAAAGGCCACAACAGCTGGAGCTGAGCCAATCTGAAGCCAGGAGCCAGAAGCTTCCCCCAGGTATCTCATGCAGGTGCAGGGGACCAAGCACTTGGGCTATCCTCCACTGCCTTCCCAGGCCACCAACAGGGAGCTGTATTGAAAGTGGGGCAGCTGACACTTGAACCGGTGCCCATATGGAATGCCAGCGCTGCAGGCGGATGGATGTCCAACCCACTACACCATAGCGCCGGCCCCTGGAATGGTTCTTAAAAATCTCCCTCACTCAGCTTCTGTCTCTTTCTCATCTGCTGGAAGAAAGAAGAGGATTCCTAAGGCCAATCTATTTCTGACCATGTGAAGCAGGATGCCTCCAGACTGATGACTTTCATCGGATTATTACAGCAGGGTGAATTACACTTTTTTTTTTTTACTGCACTTATGCACTTGTTACTTGATAGATTGATCCTAACACACCAGTAAAACCATTTATATTAGATTACATGGCACTTTCTCAACTTGTCTCTGTTCAAAAAACTTTAATCCAACTTCCGTCTTGATCTTACATGATACCTTCCTAGGGAGACAGATCATCTCAATTACCTGAGTTCTCAGCTGTATGTCACCTTCCAGTTACAGAGAAGAGTATCTCATGGTGCCAAAAGAAGTGGTACTGGAGCTGGCGCTGTGGCACAGAGGGTTAAAGCACTGGCCTGAAGCACCAGCATCCCATATGTGCGCTGGTTCTAGTACTGGCTGCTCCTCTTTCAATCCAGCTCTCTGCTATGGCCTGGGAAAGCAGTAGAAGATGGCCCAAGTGCGTGGGCCCCTGCACCCACGTGGGAGACCCAGAAGAATCTCCTGGTTCCTGGCTTCGGATGGGTTCAGCTCTGGCCATTGCGGCCATCTGGGGAGTGAACCAGCGGATGGAAGACCTCTCTCTCTGGCTTTACCTCTCTCTCTAACTCTGTCTTTAAATAAATAAAATAATTCATAAAAAAAAAAGAATTGGTACTGTCACTGGACCCTCACATGGTCCCTAACGCTGATTAAGACTTTCCACACTCCAACTATCTGACAGCTTCCCTCAAGTTTCTTGAGCCCTCAGAAACCTGACCATTCTTTTTCTGAAATGTTCTCTCACCTTAGCTTCCATTCCACTACTCTCCAAGTTTTCTTTTCTCTTTACTCTTTGACTCCTTTTCAGTTCCTCATTCTGTTCCAGTTCTCCTTTCTCCATCATTCCTTAAATCTTGAATTTCCTTCTATGCCGTCACCCTTTGGAGGCAATCTCATCTCCCATGGCTTCAGCTACCATGACTTGTAGTGACAACCATAAAGCCTGCATCTCCAGTCTGTATGAGTCCTGAATCTCAAAACCTACCAATGTCTCCAAAAAAGTGCAAACACAAAACTGAATTCAGTACTCTCTTTTTCATTTTCTCTGTACTTCCTTTCTCAGTGGATCCTCTTAGTCATAAGCTTGAGAAAGTGACGTAACCCCCCCAACAACTATTTATAATCCTTCGAATCCTACCCCTAAATATATCTTGAATCCACCCCTTATCCTGATACCAACATATATATTTTTCTCATTGAAATTACTTCCAAAAGGTCCTTGCCAATTTCCAGATCTCTAGCTTTTCTCCTCCAAACTATTCCATATGGCTGATGCACTGACCTCCCTAAGATAAAAAAATCAGTTGGTATTCCTTCCCTGCTGAAATAACTTACACTCCTCTCCAATACTTTTGGATGAAATACTTCTCTGTCTCTTCTGAATTCTAGGCACTTTTATCCAACTTTTCATTAGGCATTTTTATTCCAGTTTCTCATAGTGACCCACATTCAAAGCTACTCTTCCTGACTTTAGATCCAAAACTGACTTCTTGATAATGTTCCTTTACTCATGAAACATATCACCTTCTTACCTGTGCCTACAACAGAAATCTGAAATCTGGATAGCAATAGAGATAATGTCCAGTCCTCTCCCCAACATCCAAAGATCTTTTGTACATTTCCTACTTTTAGACTCTTAAATTCATCAGCTTCTCATCGAATCTAGTATAAATACTCAAGCCCAGATCAGCACAATTTCTTGTCTGTGATAGTCTCCTAACTATTTTCCTTTTCCCAGGCTTTTCTCCTTTTCAAAGTCTTTCTCTATGCTCCAGGCAGAATTTTCTTCCTAAAATGTTAACATAAGTTGCTTAAAACACCTTACAATGATACTCCACTGTCTTTGTAAGCAGCATGAAAATAGCTTTAATAAAGGAAAACAAAAAACAACAAATAAGCAAGATTGTTTCAAATAATATAATGAAATAGACAATGCCAGATGTCAGAGAAGGAGGGTGACTTTGGACCCAAAGGTCAGGGCTGGCCTTTTGCAGCAGTGATGTTTCATTGATTTTGAAGCATAAGCAGGATCTAGCCTTGGGGAAGGAGGCAGACTTGAATTTGTTCACTTACCATCATCATTGCTGGGGCCTATGAGCCCCGGAAGCCAGGGCCTATGATTGATTCAATGTACTGCTCTCACCACTCACCAGTTTTTGGCATATATGGGTTTTGAATATATGTTTGAGGTGTTGGATGGATGAATGGAATGTAAATTTGAGTTTCTGCACAGTCCAACTCTAGGTGAACTGTGCACTCCCATGTTTTTATACATTCATTGATACCAACTTGTGGAACTAATAAAATTTCTAGGCAGACAAAATGAATGGGATTAAGACACTAAAGAATTTTAATTTCTTTACCTAAATCCGTATAAAATTTTCAGAACAGATGCTATACAGTAGTTTCCTTTATAGTCAGCAGTCCTAAGAGGGTAGCAAAATGGATGAACTACTTGCTAGGAAACTGCAGGGCATTTCAGTCCCACAAGCCATAAAAGTCAGCATTAGTCAGAGGCTGGACTCCAAGGTTCCCTGGCTTTGAGTCTCTGTACAGGCAAAATTGTTTTCATACAAGTCCAAATCAACATCAGGTACTCAGATTCATAAAAAAAAAAAAAAATTAAGTCATTATAGGTCATTTCTGCTAAGAAAGAAAAACAATAAAGGACTCCTTACATATATTGTATGGAGTAGAAATTATTTGATTTGGTCCTGGAAAATAAGATACTCAGATTCATACTTATTACTTGTAAACTAGAAAGAGTTTTGTTTTAGCAAAACCTGACCTGAAATGAGAAAAATGTGTATCTTTCAAATTAATCTACTTGGTGTAACTATTCATTTGTCTCACTGCAAAAATACAATGTATTTAATTACACGGCATTGCCTCTGGCCCCCATAAGAATTTTGAACTATATATGATATAGTCGATATATTATATTTTTAAATTAAAAAAAAAAAATCTAACATTCAAGAGATGTCTGGTCCCAAGCATGTTGGATGAGGGATCTACATTCTATTATGATAAATCATACAATTCTATTATCTTGGGCTTTAAAACTCAGCATGTGGGCTTTGATGTATTCAGCAAAAGTCAAGTCACAGAATCACAATTACTATGATTTTAGCATTTGGAAGTAATATAATGGAAAGCTGTCATAAGTTTCTGTTCAGATCTGATTTAAAGTATATATTTATGTCAATTTACCATGGTTTTCCTATGTGTTTATACTTAGAGATACCTCTGACCATGAGGAAATTTTTATAGTAAATTCTTTACACCACACCCAGACATAATCTGGGCATTTCAGGCATCAAAAGAATTTGCCATAGCTTCTAATTTTCCCAAGTGCCTCACTGTTCTCATTTATAACTTTTATAATTTTCTTATACTTAGTATTTTCTTTCCAAAAAACTTTCAAGAGGTAGCACATATTTCTAGGAGCAGGATTTCAATTCTTTATAGGTACATATCTGGTATTGGCTGCAAACCTCATTAAGTATATTATTTCTGACTTAAAATTACCCTGTAGAGATATTTTTTATTCTTCCTATCACACAACCCAGGCTCAGTTTATTCAACGCTACATGATTCAGTGGCAGAGCAGAATATGAATCCATGAATAGTTAGGTTCAAAGTCTGTATCTTCCAAAACATCATGGGACAAATAACTGACCCATGTTCTAATCTCCTTCTTAACTTGTACAAAGTTGAAAGGATAAGCTTAGCTCATACCTGGTAGAAATGATAACATCATTTATTGCTAAATGCCAAGGCTAGTCATTTGGCAGTGTCTTTACACTCTAATAACAAGAAGAGATAGTATTTGGATTTTAAAAATTCAAATTCATAGCCATATAAGATGACAATTGGTATTTTTTTTTGCTTTTTGCTTTATTATTTAAAAATGAAATGCAAAAAAAAACAGGAATTGAATAGGCTTATCAACAAATAAAGCAAAAATCAGATATTCAATATTTACCCACCTTTTGGAAGCATCATCTACATTTATTGGAAATATTACCACACAAAGGGAAAAGAAAAGCTTACACCTTACAACAACACAGCATAAAAGGACAGAGATGAAGATCATTAATGATTTTAATTATTTTAAGGCCCATTAAAATTAGAGAAATATCAAAGCACCCACATGTTAAGGGCTTACTATTACAGCATTTTAGAATTTACTAGTTCATACCTTTCAATCACAGCAAGTTATTAGCAGTGAAGGGATGAACTCTCTTTTAAGAGGATTTTTATTTCAATGATAGGGTGTTATGAACAAGACAACCTAAGTTCAAAAAAATTAGTAGCAAGCGCTAGTTGAGTTAATCAGTTAAAGACAAACTGTGCCCTTTGAAAGCAAAATGAAAAAGCAACAGTAAAGCTTACAGAACTTAGCTCGTACAATTTGCCTTGAAGGCGGAAGATTGGTTCCCTGAAATAGCAAAGAATTATATGCTTTAGTTCAGAAAAAAAAAAAGGTTTTAAAATAAAGTCTGTTATTACCTCTTCTCCTTTCAAAACAATGGAAAAAAAAATCTAGATCAGAGGTTTTAACTTGTTCAATAATTGTACCTCTGAATTAAAAAAACTATAAATCATCATTGTTTTGACTTGAAAAGAAATAACAATACAAATAATCATTATCACATAAAACATAAAAGAAACAGCAAACTGTCGGAGTTAATACAATCTCTGCAGAGCGCTATTAGTCAGAGACAGCTGGTCAGCCCCAAAACACAAAAACTCAAAAAGATCACATCTTCTTAAGAATTAACATCTTCATTATCCAACAGGAATTTCATATGGCAGAGATTAAATCCAACAACTGCCTTCTTTTTGAGCTGTCCCTTCACTGTTACCAAGCTGTGCAAATGTGTGAACTAGTCAGCAGCACCAGAAAGCTCATGCAACTACTTGCCACAGTTTAACCTTGAATTGATTCATAGATTCAATGTTAATTTTAGGGGTAATTTAAGCAAGCAAAATAGGACATGAGGAGTCAAATCTGAAATGCAGATCAAGTAGCAGTAAAGTTACTTAAAATAAATCAATATGGTTAATAGCAAAAGTAGCCAAAAAGAAATGCAGTTCACTCCAAAAATTTTAGAAACAAAACCAAGACAAAACAAAAGCTGCATTTCAAGCAAAATTTGCACATGATTAATTTGCATTAAAAATGGTCAATCAAAGCAATTTAGTTCAAGTTTTTTGGGGAATGCATGCACTGATTCTATTATAGGATTCCTACCTGATTTCCAATTGTGGTTTTCTTGTGAACCTGACTGCTCCTCTGTTGAGCACTGAGAAAAGCAAAGGAAAGTTGCACTGAAGAAACTCGCAAAGTTTTTTTTTTTTTTTCCTGAACACGAAACAGATACTAAAATATATTCAAGCTTGAGAGAAAAAAATCAACAACTGAGGCAGAGCTAATCCAGGTCAGTTTAATTCTGGAAGCAAAATCAAACTCAGTGAGATTTCTAACAGCAATTAACAATCACAAACCAAAAATGTAATAACATCTCAGGAAGAAAACCTGAATGCATTAGTCACAATATGAGTTGGTGTATTTGCATCATCTTACAGGTTTATAGAATAGTGGTGATAAAAGTTAAGTTAATGTTTAATGAGTACATACCATGTTTTAAATGCTTTACCATTCATATTGATTTTAATTCTCACAACAACCATGTGAGGCAGTTAATACTATCATTCTCATTTTACAGATGAAAAGACTGAGGTACACAGAAGCTAAGTGGCTTTCCCAAAGTCACTCAGCAGATAAGAGGTAATACCAAGTTGTATGGCCATATATCCCAACTGTGATACTATTCAATCTCACTGCTTTGAATTCTGGCATATTCTGACAAGTTCCTTTGCGCATCTCCAGCTTGGACCTATCTTCCTAGCTCTGGCCTCTTACATGCTTTTAACAACTCAGCATGCCTACTTTGATGTTTAATGAGCAGCTCATACTTAGTATTTCAAAACTAAACATATTTCCTCCCCAAAACCTGCTGCACCAATGGTCTTCCCCTTTGTAATTAGTGGCAACTGCACGCTGCACTTTCAAGTGCTTAGACCAAAATCCTTGACTCCTTTCTGTCACATCCACACCCAATCATCAGCGAATGCTATTGACATTACCTTCTTCTAATGTATTTAAAATTCAACCATTTTTTTTACACCACTTCTATTGCTTCCCCCTTGGTCCAAACCACATCTCTCAACTGGAGTATGACAATCACTTGCTTTCTGACATCTGCTCCCACAATTGTCCCTAATGTCTATTCCCAGTAAGGAAGTCAGAGCCATCCTTGTAAAAGGGGATTGTGTCAGTCTTCTGCTCAACACCCTCTATACATTCTGTTCAGAAAGGTGAAATTCCAGGCTCTCAGAAAGGAACACAAGGCTCTGCTCAACTAGCCCCCACCCTCTGTCTTTGATCCAACCCCTACTACCTTTTGCCTCATTCTCCAGAGAGCTCTAGCCATACCGGTCTATGTTTTGTTCCAAAGCATACAACACACTCCCACCTCAGAGCCTTTATGTCAGCCAGTGGCCTAGAATGTTTCTCATGTACATCCACATGGTTCCCAACATCTCCTACAAGTCTTTGCTTGAAACTTCTCTTTTCAGTAAGGTCTACCATGATCACCCTTTTTAAAATTGAACCACCCCCCTCCAGGACTCTTATCCCCTTTACCCTCCTTGCTCTATTTATTTTCCATGTTCAAACATAATAATGTAGTTCACTTTCTGTGTGCCAGCTCCCCTCACTGTAATCAAGGTTTGTATCTGCTTTGTTCACTGCTATAGGCCCAAGGACCTGGCATACAGTTAGCTTTAATAAGTACCTGTTTAATGAAAGTCCAATGAGGTTGATGCCATTATTACCCGCACTTTACATGTGAGCACAGACGATTATGATCCAAACACAAGTTGGACAATTTATCCCCAGAGCACTCACATTTAAGTATTATGTTACTCTATCCCTCAAAAGAACAGTTCCAGCACTTTCTTGTGGTGGATCCAACAGGATATGAAACCACAACTCAGGCTGGTGTTGTGGCACAGCAGGTTAAGCCACCACCTGCAATGCTGGCATTTCACGTTGGAGTGAAGGTTGAAGTTCCAAAGCTCTGACTCCAATACATCTCCCTGCTAATGCATCCTGGGAAGGCAGCAGAAGATGGCCCAAGTACCTGGGCTCCTAACATGTGGGAGACCAGGACAGAGTTTCTGGCTCCAAACTTAGGCAGGGCTCAAACAGAGCTGTTGCAGCCATTTCAGGAATGAACGAGTGGATGCAAGATTTTTCTCTCTTTGTATCTTTCAAATAAACAAATCAATCATTAAAAAGAAAAGGAAAAAAAGGAAGACCTTTCTCTCTGTCTCTCTCTCTCTCTTACTGCCCACTCTGCCTGTCAAAAAAAGAAAAGAAAAGAAAAGAAATGATAACTCATTTTGGTTATTCTGGGAAGACCATCAACACTCAACCCTCTGCCAGGTTGTTTAATAGTTTGTAGAAGCTCATAGTTTTTAGAGACCATTGGAATAGTCTAAATTAGAGAAAAGGTAGATTAAAGCTATTGGTCAACTATCTAAAGGGATGGGATGTTATGTTTCAGAAGCAAGTTAGAAATCAATTCCATACTTAAAATAGTTGTTCAAAATAACTGTCTTATATAATCTGCCCTGATGTGTTTAAGCTGCTTCCCTTCACTCAAGCTCATGAAAACCACACACTACATTCAGTTGAGAGTGGTCGGAGGTGTGTGGTGAAAGTCTCCACTGCATTTGGTGGCAACAAATACTTTGTGTGTATTTTTTGCTTTTCAATTTCTAATTTGCAAATTTTAGCTTCTCTCTTCCTTCCTTGTTTTCCGCTGTTTTTCTAGTTTTTAGTTTAATGCTTAATTTCTTTAGCCCCTAGGGAATTCATTTCTGAACCATCTCTGAGAATAATGTGAATTTACGTTATACAGAGTTACACAGGGCTTTGTAGTAAGGTTGTGGAAATGACAAAGTTTGTGCCTGTCTTAGGCCAGCACCCAAAGTGTGTACACCGCCCTCTGACTGCCCACCGTGCCCCTGCAGCAGGGCCTCTGCTAATCCCTCCCTTGCTATCTCCTACATTCACCTTTCCTGGCCTTGCAGGTTTTCTTCTCATCTAGGAATACATGAGAAAACTATGTCATAATGTGATCATGCCTTCTTCACAGGCTACAGTTATCTCTTCCAAGCACCATAATTGGGTTTTGGGGTCTTCTATAAAATTAAGCACTGGTTAGTGGGGATAACTTTGGAACTATGACAGATCCACAGGTGTTTACTTTGAACAAGTTACTGGAGAACATAAGCTTCTGTGAAAAGCCTGTTGAAATCACATAATAGGGGACAAAAGCAGCTAAATTTTTGATTACTCCTTGCACTATCTTGGGAAGAGCTCATGGATCTCAGTTTCTCAGCAGTAAGATGTGTATGTGTGTATTAAAGAGTTATAATCAGACATAAAAGGAAGGGATTAGGGACTGGATTAGCTGTTTGTTAAGTTCCCTTTGGATCTACAATTCCTTGAAATGCAAAGTCACTCTCAGAATTTCCACTGAAGAGCTTCCATATTCTTTTTCTAAAAAAGATTTATTTGTTTATTTGAAAGTCAGAGTGCGTGAGAGAGAGAGAGTGAGAAAAAAAGAGAAAGAGAGAGAGCTTCTATCCACTGGTTCACTCTTCAGATAACATAATGGCCAGACAGCCAGCGCTGAGAAGGGCCTGAGCAAGGCCACAGCCATGAGCCAGGAGCTTCATCCAGGTCTCCCACATGGATGCAGGGGCCAAAGCACTTGGGCCATCCTTTGATGCTTTCCCAGGTGCATTAACAGAGAGCTGGATTGGAAGTGGAGAAACTGAGACTCGAACTGACATCCATATAGGATGCATCATCACTGGTGGCAGCTTTACCCGCTATGCCACAGTGCCAGCCCTGCTTCTATTTTCAAAATAATCCACACTGGGATTAGAGCTGTGGCGTCGCAGGTAGAGCCACTGCCTATCATACCAACATCCCACTTGGGCACCAGTGAGTTCTGGCTGCACATCCAATCCAGCTCCCTGCTGATGCGCCTGAGAAAGCAGAAGGTGGCCCAAGTCCCTGGGCCCCTGCATTCACATGGAGACCTGGAAGAAGCTCCTGGTTCTTGGTTTCGGCCTAGCTAAGCCCTAGCCATTGCAGCCATTTGGGGAGTGAAGAGTGAGTTAGTAGATGGAAGATTTTCATTCTCTCTCTCTTTCTCTCTCTCTGCTTCTGTCTCTTCCTCTCCTTCTCTGCAACTCTGACTTTCCAATAAATAAATAAATAAATATTTTTAAAAATTCCAAACATTTGACCTAAGGCTTATAAGAAGATACAGAAAGATATTTTATAAGCCAATATTAAATTTTAGAGTTAGAATAAACACTAAATTACACATGCTTTCCACTTAAAGAATACTCTTATTGTCCCCCAAATGCAAACATACTGTTGTTGATAAAGCATTTAAATACTGAAGTCACTTCATAAATTACATAATAATAATAAATAAGCTACCTAGTTAGAAAACATCATTTACCACAATTCTTCAGCATGCTATGATAACTTAACTAAAAGCATTACAAAGCATTTATTCAAGATTATATGTATTAGAAAACGTGCTAGGATTTGCAAATTAATATAAGTTCTTGGACATATTTTTGGTTATATGCCCTTAACTGGTTATTTCTGCAAAATTATAGAACATATCCATTTATAATGCTTTGATACAAGTAAAAAATTTAGGGTACCAAGTCTGTGGAAAATATAAACATGTATAGGCTGTGGTCCTTGTAATCAGAAGTTCATAATTTATCTATTACAGATAAGAAGATATATATACAAAACACAAATAACAAATAAACAATAAGACCTACAAAATAAAAAGGTGAGGCAAGTGTTTGGCCTAATGGTTAAGACACCTAAATCCCAGCTTCCAGATAATGCACACTCTGGGAGGCAATAAGTGATCTTCCAAATAATTGAGTTCCTGTCACCTATGTGGTAGATGTGGATTTAAGTCTCAGCTCTCGGTTTTTGTCTGGCCAATGCCTGGCCATCGTGAGCCTGTGGAGAGTGAATAGTGAAACAGTTCCTCCACTCCTCAAATAAATAAATTAATCAAAATTTAAAAATCAGTATGTGTGAATGTAACAGAAATTTAAAAAATATGTTTCTGTTTCAAATGTGGAACATAATTATCTCATATCTTCTTATGTGTGTCTGAGTATTTATACTTTTTTTTTTTTACTAATCATTTAGGTTCCTGCTACACACAAGTCACTGTGTATTTTAGACCACTAAAATATAAAACCATAAAACCAAACTAGTTTTATTGGTTTATGCTTAGAGGGGAAGGGAGGGAAGGCATATCATTATGTCCTTAGAATTCTACCTACAAATCACATGGAATCTGTTGAAAACTAATTAAAATTTAAAGAGTATGAAAAAAATTACTCTAAAAGCATGTATCAGGAAGTTTAATATTTTAAACAAATACAAAGACACTCAAAGAAAAAGTATGCAGAGCGTTTTCTCTTACCTCAAACATTTTGTGCACATTCCCTTCTGTCCTAGCATATATGATAAAAGATTCAAAATAACATGGGAATGTGCCAAGGGTTGTGTGATAATTTATCAAATAAACATAGTAATTGGTCTGGATTAATATTGTAGAGACAATAAATATTCTTCTGGTATGATTTAATTTGAGATTTATAAAGAAAAGTTGAAAGAACGGTAAATTTTAATAGCAGAACACAATCTGCATTACAAGAGAAGTCATGGAGAGTAAAACTACTACAGCAGAATAATGGAATACTAGATTCAGGTTTGTAAATGAACTTACAGGTTTTCTGATACAGTAACTGTATGTCGGGGTCAATTACAGAGTATTTGGCTATTACACTGTACGCAGCAGAAAAATATGAAAAGTTTCTGAGCCAGCAAATGGCATGATAAACTCAATGGTCCAGTAAAAATTACCTCCAGAAAATGGGCACTATTGAGTCTGAATCATGGAAGACAAGAAGCTGGCAGCCCGACCCCTTCCTTCTGACTGTTGGAATAATGCCCTGCCTTCAAAGTCCTATCAAGAAATATTTCTGGACTATGCCTTTTAGAAACCTCCAGTTATCTTTCCTTTTCAAGAATTCCTAAAGCCTTCGGTCTGTACCTGAATTCCGTAAACAGGACTGTGTTATGGTCAAGTCTCTATTTCTCTCCCAACAATGTCTGCTACTTCACAGCACATGGTATATTGCATTAATCTTGGTATTACTACCTCTATCACCACTAACATTACCTAACACAAGGTTTAACGTAGTATCTTCAGAAATATTTATGGAATTCTATTTTGATCCCAAGGTTCCTAATAACCAGATGATCAATGCTTATCTAAGATAGGAAATCTAAAAAATTTATGTGTTTTTTTTTTTTTTTTGACAGGCAGAGTGGATAGTGAGAGAGAGACAGAGACAGAGAGAAAGGTCTTCCTTTTTGCCATTGGATCACCCTCCAATGGCCGCCGCGGCCGGCGCACCACGCTGATCGGATGGCAGGAGCCAGGTGCTTCTCCTGGTCTCCCACGGGGTGCAGGACCCAAGCACTTGGGCCATCCTCCACTGCACTCCCAGGCCATAGCAGAGAGCTGGCCTGGAAGAGGGGCAACCGGGACAGAATCCGGTGCCCCGACCGGGACTAGAAGCCGGTGTGCCGGCGCCGCTAGGCGGAGGATTAGCCTGTTGAGGCACGGCGCCAGCTAAAATCTAAAAAATTTAAAGAAGCTAATTACAGGCATATGTGCTGAGGCAAGAGTATGGCACATTTAGGGGTCCCAAAGTGGCCAGACCGCCTGGAACACAGAGTTAAGAAGTAAGGTAGAAATAAATTGTGACAACAGAATAGGTTGAAGGGATAAGCAGGAGACAGATTTTTCAGGGCATTGGAAATCATACGAATAAGTTTAGACTTTATTCTAAAAGTAATAGGGAATCCCTGAAGGAAAGAAAAAGAAATGACAGGAGGCAGGAAGACTATTCGAGTAAACCAAGTAAGAGAGGATTCACTTTAGTAGTAGCAACGATGAAGGAAGAATAGACAAACTCAAAAAATATTATGGAGATATAATCAAATGGACTTGGTAAAGATGAAGGAAAAAGGGAATAAAGATTAAAGAATGACATCATGGTTCTAATCTGAGCAACTAGGAGTCACCACTCACAGAGAGTAGGAACAATGGAGAAAATGTAAATCAGAAGAGCAGATGAGTTTCATTGGAATTACTGGGATGAGGTTTCTCTAGAATACACAAGTAGAGATGTACCTACTATAGTTGAATGAGGTACACAGTCCAGGAGAAAGTCCTGAAATAAAAATGTAGGTGTGGGGTCATCAGATCAAGTTGGTAATTGAAACAAATGGAGTGGACGAGATTGGTCAAGGGGCATGGAGTGGGTGAGAAAAGAAAAGATAGGTAGAAAGAGGAAAAACAGAAGAGAATAGTGGTTATTAAGCAAAGCAACAACAGATCTCTTCAAGAAGGAGTGGTTAATGGTATCTAATGAAGAACTGGAACTGTCCAATAGATCAACTGATTTCCTGGACAAAGACAGTCTCAGTAGAGTGCTGTGGTAGAAATTAGGTTTCAGTGGGACAAAAAGGGAACTGAAGGGATTAAGAAGAAAAGAGAAGTACAAACTCTAAGTCAACTCAAAGAGTGCTCAGACACAGCAAGAAAACGGAGACTCCCTTAGACAGGTCTAAAAATCAAAGGGATCACACAAACAAGACAAGTGTCTGCTAACACTAACTGATAGAATCAAAAAAGGAGAGAAAGATCCAACATGAGAAGTGAGATACACAGCAGACTCATAGAATGGCAGATGTCCTAAACAACACTCCGGCCTCAGAATCAGCCCTTAAGGCATTTGGATCTGGCTGAAGAGCCCATGAGAGTATTGTAGGCATGGAAAGCCAAGATACCATGGAAAAGAAAAAAAAGAAGAAGACCTAAATGAAAGATCTCTGTTAGTGAGATCCCAGTGGAAAGAAGCCCTGGCAACTCATGACTAGAGCCTAGGGAGATTACTGACGCCATGAACAGGAGTGTCAAATTGTTAAGTCAGCAACAGGAGTCACTGTGTACTTACATCCCATGTGGGATCTGTCCTTAATGTGTTGTCTAATGTGCAGTGATGCTGTAACTAGTACTGAAACAGTATTTTTACACTTTGTGTTTCTGCGTGGGTACAAACTGATGAGATCTTTACTAATTACATACTGAAACGATCTTCTGTATATAAAGATAATTGGAAATGGAAAAAAAAAAAAACCTGGTGTTAAATTGGAAATGGCATAGAAAATTAATTAATTTAAAAAATATATATATTATGTAGGATCTCTGTCTTTAATGTGCTGTACACCCTTATTTAATGCTATAACTAGTACTCCAACAGTATTTTTTTTCTTTTCTTTTCACTTTGTGTTGCTATATGGGGGCAAACTGTTGAAATCGTTACCTAATATATACTAAACTGATCTTTTGTATACAAAGAGAATTGAAAGTGAATCATGATGTGATAGGAAGGGGAGAGGGAGCGGGAGGGGGGAGGGTTGTGGGTGGGAGGAAAGTTTTGGGAGGGGGAAGCCATTGTAACCCATAAGCTGTACTTTGGAAATTTATATTCATTAAATAAAAGTTTAATAAAAAAAATAAATAAATAAAATGCATGAAATCCCAAAAAAAAAGAAAGAAAGAAAACGGAGACTCCCTCAGAGATGCAGATTACATGGCAAATGTCAGGATGTTCCTCTACTTCTCTCACTACAACTTTCTTGTACAAGAAAGCTGTAATTAGAACAACATCAGTAGTAACCATGATGAGAAAATACTAGCAAAATGGCAACATTCTGACTAACAAGTGGGGCAATGGGAGGAAAACGCCCCTTTTCTATACTTCAGTGGCAGGGCATCTAAGGAGTTGACTTATATACTTGAGCCCTAGGGCTTGTTTAGCAGCAGCTAAGATATAAACTTTCTTTTTCTCTTTTAATAGCCACTACTGTAGGTCACCCCCAAGCCATCAATAAACTAGGGTCCACTAAGCAAGGATCTAAAGCAACCAGCTGTATTCAGCGTACTGTAGAGATGTGTATCCAAAACAGTAGCTTGTAGCCAAATGTGGTAATTAAATTAAAAAGCTATTTCCCTCATTTCATTATCCATATTTCAATAGCTCCATACATTAAGCGACTACTATACCAAACAGCTCAGATTACAAATTATTTTAATTATCATTTTATTTTACTTTTAAAAAATTTTATTTATATAAGGTGAACAAATTTCATGTGTTTCATATGTAAAGATTTAAGAGTATAGTGATACTTCATACCTTATGCTTCCTCCTGTCCATACTCTCACCCTTCCTCTTCTTTCCTTTCTTATTTTTTAAAAATTTTTACGATGGCATACTTTGAGTTTATTTTATAGTCAGAAGCTTAACCCTCCACCAAATAAAGAATTCAATAGGTTATAAGTAGAAAAATCACTGTTCTTCAGAGTACAGACAAAGGCTGTAAACAATAATCAAATCTCCAAATGAAAATATTTCCAACATCTCAGAAGGTTCTATTGTACACCACTGAGGAATAACAAAGCTCTTTTAAAGTTTTCTTTTATATTACCCCTAAGAGAGATATAAACATTTCTTGAGAGTCTCAGGAGTTTTACTCATCACATGCAGTGCTGTCTCCAACCAGACTAAAGGAAAAGAAAAAAAAATTATGTCACTTCCACCTACAGGATCTTTAGTGAAGTTTCTGGCTAAGTACTATGCAAGAAAATCCTATAGAACTTGGAGGCCTATAAAAGAAGGATCATTCATATCCTAAGATTCATTTTAATGATAGAGATGAAGTTCAAAATAGATTTGAGTGTGAAGAATAAAAGTGAAAGTCTACTTACTTTCAAAATGGTGTTTGGTGGGGAAGTCATTTATCCTCGAGGATAAGACATCAGTTAAGATGCCTGTGTCTCACATCACAGTGCCCAGGGTTTAATTTCTGGCTCTGGCTCTCTACTCTAGCTTCCTGCTAATGCAGACTCTGGGAGGCAGCAATGAAGGTTCAAGAATTGGGTCCTTGCCACCCATATGAGAGACCTGTATTGAGTTCCTGGCTCCTGGCTTCAGCTTGGCCCAGCCTTGGCCTTTGTAGGCCTGTGGAGAGTGAACCACTGGATGGAAATTCTATTTCTCATTCTCTTTCTCTCTCCTTCTCTCCCCCCCCCAAACTCTCTTTCTCTCAAAAAGATAAAACTATCTTTAAAAATGCTCACAACATTGGAATGATAAATTGATAAATTATTTGAACAGGTGATATTAATGATGACCTTTCAGGGTGTTCAACCTTATCTTTTTACCTGATAACTTCAGTAAGCATTCAAGCACAATTTAATGAGTCAGAAAAAAGACCATTTTATAACTTATCTACCTGGGTTTTGACTCAACAAGAAAAAAAACACTCTCACTTAAGACTAAAAACTGAAAACACTATTATAATAGAATATAATCATGTATTGCTGGCGCCGCGGCTCAACAGGCTAATCCTCTGCCTAGCGGTGCCAGCACACCGGGTTCTAGTCCCGGTCAGGACGCCGGATTCTGTCCTGGTTGCCCCTCTTCCAGGCCAGCTCTCTGCTGTGGCCCGGAAGTGCAGTGGAGGTTGGCCAAGTGCTTGGGCCCTGCACCCCATGGGAGACCAGGATAAGTACCTGGCTCCTGCCATCCGATCAGCGTGGTGCGCAGGCTGCAGTGCGCCAGCCGCGGTGGCCATTGGAGAGTGAACCAAAGGAAAAGGAAGACCTTTCTCTCTGTCACTGTCTCTCTCTCACTGTCCACTCTGCCTGTCAAAAATAAATAAATAAATAAATAAATAAATTTTTTTTTTAAAAAAGAATATAATCATGTATTAGGGGGAAAATAGAAGAATGTGAAGGGAAAAACCAAAAGTGCTCTGGAATTTGGTGGCAAGGTTCAAATATGCTGCCTTTAGTAAAACGGCAACAGAGGCATTCCAGAGGATCAGGAAAGAGATATAATGAATGTTACAACCCATAGAATTTTCATGGTGCTCAAATAACAAGAACTGGAATCTACACACTGTATCATTTCAACTGTGAGAAAACAGGTGTTGAGGCCTACTCCACAGATTGAAAAACAAACAGACCTTGGTCTGCTGCTTACAGTATAAAGATATTACTTTAATGGCCTATATCTGGGGCCTATCTTTATCTTAAATCACTGAACTGCATAAATCTTAGTAACTCAGAAGGCAAATTGTGTCATGGAACAAATGAAGAAGAGCACAAGAATTTTAAATTTCACTTCCCAAGGCATTTGGCTAACAAGCTTGTCTTTTTGTTCAAACAGCAGGATTTATTAAGAATGAGAAGTATATGAAGGAACAATTGGATGCATTCTTGTTTTCTTAAATAGTAAAAACTAGTGGCATTATGTAAGCAAATATAATTTAGGGCTTTTTTTTTTTTTTCAACAGAGAAGGACAAATCAAAACTTTTAAGTCACAAGTAAAGTTGACATTTTCTTTTGAAGTACTGAACTTTTAGGCTAAGAAACCATATTACAGTTGAAAGACCAAGTTTTTAGGAGTCAGGAAATTCCAAAGAAAGCCTACAGCAGTGCTAATTTGGACATATTACACATGGTACATATTTTATGGGCCATGTTTGACAAACAACTGGGGGCTGCAAAAAGAAGTTCTACATATTCAACATGGCAGAATAAACTGTACAAAAAAATAGGAAAGAGAATTCTGAGATATCCTGACCACTACTCTGAAACTAAATATTCTATTAATTTACTTTCAGCCATTTGTTTTCCTTTTGCAAAAAAAAATTTAGAGCAAAAAGTCATCTCAGTTGAAAACATTACATGTGTAAAACACTATGTACATTACCATGTAATAATCTGTGAAGTGGCCCCTCTTTTTGGTAACGCTTAAAAAAAAAAACTCATGAAACAAATGCTTATTTTCCTCAACCTCAGACCTTAATTTTCTATCTTTGGAACTTAATAATACTTACATAATTGTCTTCAAATATGGCTTGATTTTTCTTCCTTGATGGAAACAGCATTCCTGCCAACTTTAAAATTTATAGCTACAACCATGTTTTTTTAATTTTTAAAAGCACAAAAAATACCACAGCCCCTCAAAGTGATTTTTTTTTTTTTTTGGCCAGGCAGAGTTAGTCAAAGTGATTTTAAAATGAACATTTCTTCAACTTCATAATGATCCCAAATAAAACTGAAATGTATTCCAACTCAGCATACAGATGGGAAGAACATTTACTGCTGAATCTCATTGTAAAATATGACATTTAGAGATAATGACATCAGAAACAAAAAATATTCCAGGGGAAATCATACTCAAATCATTATAAATTTCATGATAAAGTAAAACCGTACATCTCATCTAGTAACCAAATGTATGTGTGTATGTGTATGTGTGTGGAGAGAGGGAGACACAGACAGAGAGAGAGAGTGAGACAAAGACACTCTCATTTTACAGACTGTACCACAGTTTTCTAAAGTGCTTCCACATAACCTCACTAATTTGATCTTCTGAGAATCCTGAAAGTTGTACAAGTCTTTCTACTTGATAGACATAGTGGAGTGAGATAGAGTAAGGCTAACTGACTTGCAAAAACCCAGGGTAAATCCAGGAAAAATAACTGGGACTGCAGATTCCCAGGCTAGTTCTTTTTTTTTTTTTTTTTTTTTAGATTTATTCATTTATTTGAAAGTCAGAGTTACAGAGAGAGAAAGGAAGACAGAAAGAGAGACAGATCTTCCATCTGCCAGTTCACTCCACAGTGACGATGACCACCCTGGGCCAGGCTGAAACCAAGAGCCAGGAGCTTCTTCCAGGTCTCCCATATGGATGCAGTGGCCCAAGAACTGTGGCCATCTTCTGCTGCTTTCCCAGGAACATTAGCAGGGAGCTGGATGAAAAGTGAGCAGCCAGATCTTCAACTGGCTCCCATTTAGGATGCCGGCTCCACAGGAGGCAGCTTTACCTGCTACACCACGGGCCAGCGTGACCCAGGCAAGTTCTTTAAATCAAGGTATAGGCATACAGTTTAAATTAGATTAAGAATATGCAAAGTTGCTGGATTTCTAGAACAGTTTTACTAATTCTTTTTTCTTACCGATACTATAAAAGTTCATAATCTATCACTGTTGAAGAAATGAAGCCACTCACTCACCTGAATAATAGGAAGATTGCATAACAAGACTGTTTGAAAGTTCTGAATCTGGGGCAGGTGTGTAGCAACACCATTAAGATGGCCAGAGTACACATCAGAGTGCCTGGGTTCAATACATGGCTCTAGTTCCTGGGAGGCAGTGGTGATGAATCAAATAACTAGGTTCCTTCCACCCACAGAGGAGACATGTATTGAGATCCCAGCTCCTGGCTTTGGCCTGGTCCAGCCCTGAACATGGCAATCATTTAGGGAGTAAACCAATGGATGGGAGCTTCCTCTTTCTTTAAGTTTCTCTCTCTCTCTCTCCTTTTCTCTATCTCTCAAATAAATAATTTTAAATAAAACATTAAATTTGAAAAATTATATGCCTTTGAAAACTTATAAATCAATATAATATTTCAATAGCTTCTAAGGTAGAAAATATGGAAGCTTACTATGGAAGAAATAAACCCTAGAGTTCATCTATCTTTTGAAAAAGGAAAGGAAAATAAAAATATAACATAATCCAGGAAAAATGTTTCAAATTTGAATTGTAGCCCTGGTTACAAGGTTCAAAATTTGAATTCTTCAAAAAGTATTATGACTACAATCTGCCCTAGAACTGAAATACCACAAAAAGGTATCACTGCAACATCATTTTCACTTCCAAGTTATTGTGTCAAGCTTACATCTATATCTCCTACATTTTTATAAGAACATAACTGACATTTGTAATCCATAAAAATCAACATTTCAGGCAGAATTACTTTTATTTCAAAGGACTCAAGGATGTGTTTGCCTTTTAAATGCTTCAAAGAAGCAAGTAAAGTATATGGAGAATGTGTCAGCTTAAATTTTTACATGTGTTTCTCTAGAAAGAAAGCTCCTAGAAAGAAAGTAAAAACATTTTATTTTTCTCTTTCTTTATTTTACTCCCATAGAAATTAAAGAAGAGTTTGGCGCAGGCCACCTGGACATCACCAGCTATCAGGGAAACCAGAAAGAAACTCTCAGATCCCTCTACATAAAGGGTAAGGAAGCATAGGAGTATGGGTGGTTTTGCAGAAGGAAAGGAGAAGTACAAATGGTGAGAGTAGTGGGGGCTAAAACAGAGGGGGCTGGGTCTGTGTGACATGCTGGTATAGCGAATAGCTCTCTGAAAGTGACAGTGGTCACTGTCACTGAAAAATGCTACTAGACAAGGGAACATATTCATTACTGTGTTCTAACATGTTTACATGTATCTAACAGACAGAAAACTGTGGAGGAAAACATTTACCACTAGATAGCATCAGCCACTGGATTCAAAATATATTTATGCCATTGGCTATGCCAGTAAAACTACAGCCAACTTGAGAATGAGGCAACTTTCTGTTGGATAATTGGGAATTTTCTCCCTAAAACATGTCTATAAAATTCATAGGCCACTGTTTAGTTTAGGTCACATGGCCTACATATTTGTTCCTTCTAAGTCAGAGTGTAATAAAATAAATTAGTTTGACATTTTGTGTTTTGTTTTGTTTTGTTTTGTTTGTCCCTGCTCTTGGACATCCAGTTCAAATAAAAGCATATAGACTCCTTGATTTTACATCTTATATAAAATATGCTATATTTCACATAACTTGAATTTGGAACTACTTAAATACCATAAATACATGTTAGACTTAGAATCAAGATTCTATAAATCAAACAAAAATTGGTTTCACTACTGGGCAAGTAAAAGTTGTGAATTCAGGGACTTGAAAACATCTCATGATGAATAATCAACCTTATAACCTTATATAACTAACCATAATATCTACATGATAAAATCTGTAAAGAATAACTACACACACACACAGTAGCATATTTAAAATACAAACAATTTTTTAAAAAGATACTGTTCACATCAACAGAACACATCTAATTCACCAAGGACAGCTAACAAAGTGTCTACATTGATTTAGGGAAGTCAAAATACTATGTATCCTATGAATTGTACTTGATATTTCAAATTAATGTGAGAAATTTTAAATTTGCATGCACACCATCATCCAAAAATAATGACTATTTAAGGCATCATGGATTTATATGCAGCATTACAGAGCTAATTACTTTATCAAGACAATAGTGAATACTCTTCCCCATGGCTGTGGAAATTAGACTTCCTAAATTGATAGCCTCATAGTTAATCTTAACACAAGATTTACTCTCAACAGGTAGGAGAGTTGTAGTAGAAAGTCACAACGCATGTTCTAATAAACCAGTAGAAGGAATGCATGTGACTATCAGTGTTTCACGTACTTTGCAAAACCAATGAAGTCTTCATGGTTGGTGTTGATGTAGGAAACTTGAATGTCAATCAATAGCAGTACCTATAAATCAAAGAGAAACATTTCTGTGAAAAGCTATCTTTTTTTAAAAACTTTTATTTAATGAATATAAATTTCCAAAGTACAGCTTATGGATTACAATGGCTTCCTCCCCCCATAACTTCCTTCCCACCTGCAACCCTCCCCTTTCCAGCTCCCTCTCCCCTTCCATTCACATCAAGATTCATTTTCAATTCTCTTTATATACAGAAGATCAGTTTAGTATATATTAAGTAAAGATTTCAACAGTTTGCACCCACATAACAACACAAAGTGAAAAATACTGTTGGAGTACTAGTTATAGCATTAAATCACAATGTATAGCACATTAAGGACAGAGATCCTACATGATATTTTTTAAAAATTGATTAATTTTCTATGCAATGTCCAATTTAAAACCAAGTGGTTTTTTTTCATTTTCAATTATATTTATATGCCGAAGATCGATTCAGTATATACTAAGTAAAGATTTCATCAGTTTGCACCCACACAGAAACACAAAGTGTAAAAATACTGTTTCAGTACTAGTTATAGCATTACTTCACATTGGACAACACATTAAGGACAGATCCCACATGGGACGTAAGTACACAGTGACTCCTGTTGTTGACTTAACAATTTGACACTCTTGTTTATGGCGTCAGTAATCTCCCTAGGCTCTAGTCATGAGTTGCCAAGGCTATGGAAGCCTTTTGAGTTCGCCGACTTCGATCTTATTCCGACAGGGTCATAGTCAAAGTGGAAGTTCTCTCCTCCCTTCAGAGAAAGGTACTTCCTTCTTTGATAGCCCCATTATTTCCACTGGGATCACACTCGCTGAGATCTTTCATTTAGGTGTTTTGTTTTTTTTTTTTTTTTTTTTTTTTTTTTTTTTTTTTTTTTGCCAGAGTGTCTTGGCTTTCCATGCCTAAAATACTCTCATAGGCTCTTCAGCCAGATCCAAATGCCTTAAGGGCTGATTCTGAGGCCAGAGTGCTATTTAGGACATCTGCCATTCTATGAGTCTGCTGTGTATCCCGCTTCCCATGTTGGATCGTTCTCTCCCTTTTTGATTCCATCAGTTAGTATTCGCAGACATTAGTCTTGTTTGTGTGATCCCTTTGACTCTTAGACCTATCAGTGTGATCAACTGTGAACTGAAGTTGATCACTTGGACTAGTGAGATGGCAGTGGTACATGCCACCTTGATGGGATTGTATTGGAATCTCCTGGCATGTTTCTAACTCCACCATTTGGGGCAAGTCCGATTGAGCATGTCCCAAATTGTACATCTCCTCCCTCTCTTTTTCCCACTCTTATATTTAACAGGGATCACTTGTTGGTTAAAATTTAAACACCAAAGAATAATTGTGTGTTAATTACAGAGTTCAAACAATAGTACTAGAATAAAAAAATACTAAAAGGGATAAAGTATTACATTGCACATCAACAGTCAGGACAAGAGCTGATCAAGTCACTGTTTCTCATAGTGTCCAATTCACTTCAACAGGTTTCCTCTTTGGTGCTCAGTTAGTTGTCACTGATCAGGGAGAACATATGATATTTGTCCCTTTTGGACTGGCTTAGTTCACTCAGCATGATGTTTTCCAGATTCCTCCATCTTGTTGCAAATGACCGGGTTTCGTTGTTTTTGACTGCTGTATAGTATTCTATAGAGTACATGTCCCATAATTTCTTTATCCAATCTACTGTTGATGGGCATTTGGGTTGGTTCCAGGTCTTAGCTATTGTGAATTGAGCTGCAATAAACATTAATGTGCAGATGGCTTTTTTGTTTGCCAATTTAATTTCCTTTGGGTAAATTCCAAGGAGTGGGATGGCTGGGTTGTATGGTAGGGTTATATTCAGGTTTCTGAGGAATCTCCAGACAGACTTCCATAGTGGCTTAACCAGTTTGCATTCCCACCAACAGTGGGTTAGTGTCCCTTTTTCCCCACATCCTCTCCAGCATCTATTGTTGGTAGATTTTTGAATGTGAGCCATTCTAACTGGGGTGAGGTGAGACCTTATTGTGGTTTTGATTTGCATTTCCCTGATTTCTAGTGATCTTGAACATTTTTTCATGTGTCTGTTGGTCATTTGGATTTCCTCTTTGGAAAAATGTCTTTTGAGGTCCTAAATTCAGTAACTGGCTACAAATTATTTCGTCTTCATTTAGTTTCCAAAAGGGTACATCAATTACAGTGAAAAATTATACTAATATTTCTCCATTAGATTCACAATTTTACATTCCAAATTCTTTTTTAAAGATTTATTTATTTGAAGTCAGAGCTACAGAGAGAGAGGGAGAGACAGCAAGAGAGAGAGAGATCTTCCATTCACTGGTTCATTCCCCAGATGGCCACACTGGCCAGAGCTGGGCCAAGCCAACACCAGCAGCCAGGAGCTTTATCCAGGTCTCCTATGTAGGTGGCAGTGGCCCAAACACTTAGATTATCTTCCGCTGCTTTCCCCAGGCCATTAGCAGGGAGTTGGATAGGAAGTTGAGCAGCCAGGACACAAACTGGCTCCTATCTGGGAGGCCGGCTTCACAGGTAGCAGCTTTACTCATACTTCCACATCTTCAGGTACAATTGTTTTTCACCTCTTGAAGAAAACTGACAATTGAGAGGAGCAATTGCTATCACATTAATTGTAGTTTTGTCTTCTCTCCCAATAATAAAGCCAGATTCTGTTCAGTGTTATAGTTCCAAACTATAAAATCTGGCCCACAGTTTGTATCAACAAACTACAATAGTTAAGTACAAATAAATTGTTGCCATCGTAAAGAGCAAAATATCTACATAATTTTCAGCATTGCCAAAAATTGTCATAAATATCTTGGACATTCACACACATGAACTTGGACTGCAGTATAGGAAAAAAAGTGGAGAAAAAATAAAAGCTATGGCTGTTCTCATTCATTTTCCTGGAAACTGGGAGTCTGTGTTCACCCTAGGAAAAGAGCCAGGTCACATGTGGGGGATGAAAAGGAAAGCAGCACATTTTTTCTTATTTTTTTCACTTTCTGAGGGTTTCTCACTGCTTTTTCTACCCATAGTTATTGAATATTTCACTGAATAGAAGTGAAACTACTCCTGGTACAAATAATCACCCACAAAGTCAACCACTTCAACCTGAAGTTACATGTATGGAAGCTTCTAGAATAACAGCTGGCACACATGGATCTTCAAAGACCTGTGTTTAAGGAAAAAGCTCCCAGACAGATTTATGATTTGCCATATTTTTTTAATTTTGAAGACCCCCCCCCCAAAAAAAAAACAACTTCCAGATCAGAGGTTGGTCATAATTCTATTTTTATAAAGAAAGAAACCTTCAAGAATGTCTCAGAGCAGTTCAGACACAGATGCCTGAGGAAATGGGTGACTTTCTGACTAGATACTTCAAAAGCATCACAGGGCCTAAGGCAGAATTCAAATGTGAGATCCATCCAAAATGACCGGTTCACATTATCCAAAAGTATTCATGTTTCTACTATGCCACACAGGCCCATATTAGAAAAGGACCCAACCAACTTCTCTAGGAGTGGATAACTATCAGGTTAGGCCACCTGAGATTGCTAGTGAGTTAGGACATATCTGCCCTGCCTTTTATCTCCCATGTGGGAATGAAATAATCACTATATGACTATATCATAGCTGCAGATGAAAGATAATTCCCTTTGAAATTAGGAAAGTCAATTCTTCCTCACCTCTACTAGATGTCATAATTTTTTAAATAAAAATAATGTTCATATATTATATAATATTGTATATAATATAATAATAATTAAGAACTGAGAGCTATATTTAGATT
This sequence comes from Lepus europaeus, assembly GCF_033115175.1. Classification (NCBI taxonomy): domain Eukaryota; kingdom Metazoa; phylum Chordata; class Mammalia; order Lagomorpha; family Leporidae; genus Lepus; species Lepus europaeus. The sequence goes on along the minus strand of NC_084831.1, from coordinate 137,804,547 downwards.
AATTCATTTTATCCTTACAAAGTGTCTGCATTCACTACCATTATTATCCCACTTTAACATGAGGAAACTGAAGTGTAAAGATGTTGAGTAATTGTCAGAGGTTACACAGAGAGTAGGTGGTAGAGCTTGAGTTCAAAGTCAGGTGATCTGAGCCCAGAACCCATAAACTCAATAATGCTAATTTGAGTATATAATTCTAGTGAAACAATGTGAAACATGCAGAAGTAAACAACAGACTCAGCTATGATCACACAGGTGTTTTAAATAATAATTGTACTATTTCTATCTCAATATTATTTCTGCATAAGATCTCTACAAGTTAATTTAAGTAGGATAGATTATAATTTGAACATTATACACTAAAAATACTAAATTAAGACAGTTTGCTTATTTATTTAAGGTCAGGAGTACAGATGCCTCTTCAGAACTTAAGTTTTCTTGGTCCAACAGAGCCAAAACATTAGGATCCTATGGCCTTGGATTATATATTTGGACTGATTTCACTGGTTAAAAAATTAATATTGACTGGTTTATTTTCATTAATTAAGCAATCCCATTTTCTCCACTTTAGGCTATTTTAGCTATCCAAGCGTATGAAAGCAGGAATACAGGCAGGTGTTTGGTGCAGCAATAACATGCCACTTAGGATTCTGACATCCCATATTGGAACGCCTGGGTTCAAGTCCTGGCTCTGCTCATAATTCCAATTTCCTTTTAGTATGCACCTTGGGAGGCAGCAGTAGATGGCTTAAAAACTTAGGTCCCACAAGGAGGATCAAATGGAGTTCCCAGCTCCAGGCTTCAGCCAAGCCCAGCCTTGGCTATTGCCAATACTTGGGGAATGAACCAGTGAATGGAAGACTCTCTCACTCTCTCTCTCTCTCTCTCCCTCCCTCCACCATCTCTGCCTTTAAAATTAAAAAATGAAAATAAATAAAGAAAAATAAAGCTCAAAGATGAGTAAAACTATAGTGATCGATTTTCAGAGTACAATAGCAAAATGTAGTGACAATGCATCTCACAGCTCAAGCAGAGAAAAGGTGGCCGACACCAGCTCACAAATGTCCCACACCACTTGGCCTCCTGCCTCTGCCTCTCCACTTCCTCTTGCCACACCACCATTCACCCCGCCACCCCACCCCCACCCCCCCAGCTCCACAAGCACACTTCCGGCAGTTTGTGCTACATGCATCTCTACCTGTGATTTGCTTCCTCCCTTTTGTCTTCTTTCTTTTCTCCCATTCCACCCCTCCTTCCAACTCACCTGAGAATCAAAAAATCTTGGAATACTAATTTACAAAGACAGTAGGAGATTATATAGACCAACATCCCCACATTGTACATGAGAAAAGAGCAATCCAAAGAAGTGATTCGCACAAGAACGTGCTGTTATTTTGAGAAGAACACATGGCCTTTGTCCAGTGTTCTCTCCACAGCATCACATTGCAGCTGTGTCATGGAATTTAAGAGTATCTGAAAACCTCTGTATTTCCCATCATAATGCTTTATAAGTAACTAAGAAAAATCTATTTAAATGTAAGAAGTTAGATTGTTTTCATGTAGTCTTTTACTTTTTAAAAATAAATTATCTTGACTTGAAATAATCTTTTCTAACCACTGAGTTAGATGGCAATTTCAAAGTCATTCCCTACATACCATCTACATTTATAAAATAGTTAGAAATATTTAAAAGAGCAGTTCTTAAATATATTTTTCAATCATAGTTTCCATGGATAAATGGATGAGAAGCTACCTCCATTTCTCTCAGGAAATAAAAGCAATGAACATTCTGTATAACACTTTAGAAGTTTGTGAACATCCTGGAGTCCATCTGTGGGCTTATTAAAGATTAACTCCTGTCTTAAAGAAAAAAAAAATGTGGTATGTTTCTGTGTTAGAGGTTTTCAAAGTCAGATGTGTACATCCTAGGTATGCACAGTGTTGAGTGTTGAGAGGAAAATTAATGGAACTCCTGCTGCTGTTTTTAAATTCATTGTAGCCTTTATATTCATTTATATTTTTAATATAGAAAATATGTCTAATAGCATGTATATTTAATTCATAATAAGTTAAAGCAAGTACAAGCTGTGTATTCCACTTTTTATTCCCACTAAGAGACATAATGGCTGTTGGAAACCAATAATCAGCCTTCCAGAGCCCTCCACTCCCCACAAGTACCCTCCATGGCGGGGGAAGCCATTTTTCACCTGGTCCTTTGTCTTTCCTTCCCGTTCACGAATGTGGTTAGCAACAATCCTTTCTGTTTCCTCACAGAGTCTGGGGAAGTTTGCCAGCTGTCAAGAAAACAGATATGAGTGTTAATACTTAAAAAGTTATACTACCAAGAAAAGGAAAAAAAGCAAGGGCAGGCCTTTGGTCTCCTGGACAACATTCCAGTTAGCATGTCCATATTCCACATCAGAGTGTCTACGTTCAATTCCCAGCTCCAGCTCCTGGTTCCAACTTTCTGCCAACACAGACCAGAGGAGGCAGCAGTAAAGGCTCAAGTAATTGGCCTTCTGCTACCCATGTGGAATACCTGGATTCAGTTCCCAGTTCCTGGCTTGGCTTACCTCCCTTCCTCCCAGCCACTGGGGGCATTTAGGGAATCAATTAGTGGATGGGAAATAAATATAAAGTTTCAAAAGTGAAGCAGAGATAAATTATGCTATCTTACAGAAAAAAAAAAACCTCATTGCAATTTTGGAAGCAAAAGTGAAGTGTCATGAAATCCTAAAGAAGAATGGCAGAGTGATGGGGAAAAAAAAAAAAGTAACTTCATTATCTGAGAAGAAACACTTCAAATCCACCAGGGCAACTGCCTAGAAAGAAAGCAGAAACTTACATACCTTCTAGCACTATGCTCAAAGCACTGGCACTTAATAAATGCTCAAAGACAAGGGGGCTAATGTTGTACCCCAAGAGGTTAAGTTGCAGCTTGAAATGCCAGTATCTCATATTAGAGGGCCAATTTGAATCTTGGCTGCTCTGCTTCTGATTCAGTTTCCTGCTGATGAGCCTAAGAAGGCATCAGAAGGAGTACTTGGGCCCATGTCACTCTTGTGGGAGATTAGGATGGAATTTCAGCCATTTGAGGAGTGAACCAGCCGATGGAAGATCTCTCAACCTCTTCCCACTTCCACCTCCCTCATTGCTCTCCCTTTCAAATAAATAGATAGATAGATAGATAGATCTTTAAAGATAAAGGAAGGAGAATGAAGAAAAGAGTAATGATTCACATTATACAGTGCTTACCATGTGTGGTGTGCTAAGCGCTTCATGGATTACCTCACTCAATACTCACAATAATCGTAAGAGACAGATGTAACTTTTAACTCCATTTGTAGAGGAGGAAAGTAAAACCCACAGAGATCAAGTAACTTGCCCAAGACCAAATAGCTCATAAATACTAGGTCCAGAGCTCCAACCTAAGTCCTAGGTCTGCAAAGCCCATGATCTTGTCCATTAATCTTAGAGGATGAGTCATTCTATGAATACACAGAGACTACTTTCATTTTTTAATAAATTCTCCTCTTAAAAATGTGTACTCATATATGTACATATTTTTGAAAAACTTAAAAATAATATCTACCACTTACCTCATCTAAATTACAGAATTAGCTGTTAAAAATCTAGCTTACAAAAGTGAATTCATTAACACAGTTGTTTTCAATATAAGAAAGAAAAAGAATGGGTTTCTACAGGGTGCTTAAGGAGACCTGATATGGAAGGAAGACCAGATAAGTGGGGCAAATGCGTGTGTGGGAAAGATGAAGCTTACCAGGTACACAAGCACCTGTGAAGGCATTGGGAAGACTGAATAAAGGAAGGTCAGCGCAGAGACTAAGCAGCAGAGGCCATAGATCAAGCTAGAAAAGTAGTCAGTGTCCAAATTAGGCACATTACTGAAAATGTGTTGGGGCTTTTGGCTACCCAAACAATTTAGATGGAAAATGATAGTAGCTTCAACAAGGACAGCAGCAAAGGAAACAGAGAAAAGTGGGACATTCACAGCTTATAGAAGGCAAAAGATTAATTCCAATTATGATAAGCATTAGTAATATTTCAATAAAATATGCAAAAACACAACAATTTAGAGAAGAAATTTAATTGTGAAAAGGCAGAAAAGAAACATTAGAATCTACAAGAGATCAAATAATGCAAAGAAAGACAATATTATGTTGACAAATTCCAGTTATTTTTGTAAGACTTATGGAGGTTAAGGCATATTGAGATTAGTACAGTCTAAACTTACTAAAGAGATATCAGTAAAAATAATCTAGAAAGCAATTTGGCAATATACATCAAGTATCTTAAATATACACACATAAACACACAAATGTATATATATATAGGCTGTGTGTACATGTATATGTACTTACTTCACAAGAATCTCAGCAAGAATGATAATGACATTGACCACAGCTGGAATAGCAACAGTAAGACAAAAAGAACTACAAACTTCCTAAGTATCCAACGATGTTAACAAAATTAAGGTAGATCCACTTTTGTGGTGTAATGTAGGCGTTTTAAACCTTATTGTTAATAATATCCAATGACATGGAAAAGTGTCTATAACAGGACACTAAGTAAAGAAAATCAGGCTGTTAAACATATAACGGGATCACACACACACATCCACATACAGCCACACACCATCATATACGCTCAATTTTCTTCGAGAATGTAGTCCAAGATACACACAAATTCCAAAGCTCATAAGTAACACTGCACACAGTATTTCCCCAAACTTGAAAGCAGAAGCTGACCTCCTAGACATGTATGTGGCTGTTATATGGTCACGAGGGCCACTATGCCACTGACTTTATAGCATGTGTGATACACACTAGTGTCTTAGCAAGATTATAAACCTCAGTACTTCATGGAACTATCATAAACATGAATCACATATAAATGTTACTTCTCTCAATGCTGCAAAATTATTTTATGTATATAAGGTCTATACAAACAGTAAAAATGTTTAATAGCAATAACTGAATTGGGCACAATTTTGCTTCTCAAAATTTTTCTACAGTGAAAATAGAATACATTCATAACAACTTCATAAAAACACAGAAACCTGGCTGCCTTGGCCACTTCATAAATCACAAAAAAATGTTGTTTCAAGGCCAGCGCCACGGCTCATTTGGCTAATCCTCCACCTGTGGCGCCAGCACCCTAGGTTCTAGTCCCAGTTGGGGCTCTGGATTCTGTCCTGGTTGCTCCTCTTCCAGTCCAGCTCTCTGCGGTGGCCCGGGAAGGCAGTGGAGGATGGCCCAAGTGCTTGGGCCCTGCACCTGCATGAGAGACCAGGAGGAAGCACCTGGCTCCTGGCTTCGGATTGGTGCAGCGCGCTGGCTGTAGCGGCCATTTGGGGGGTGAACCAACGGGAGGAAGACCTTTCTCTCTGCCTCTCTCTCTCTCTCTCACTGTCTAACTCTGCATGTCAAAAAAAAAAAAAAGGAAAGAAAGAAATGTTGTTTCATGAGGCTACCAATCCTCTCGCTTATTGGCACCCTTACCTGAATCCTGAGATGCAAGCTCATCTTGGGGTTTATTTCATGAATTGATGCAAGATAGAAATGGAACTTCCGTTTTCCATTTTGGAAACATTTGCCAGGAAAAACTCTTTCACCCCAGGACCTCTTTTAATACTCTGAGAATACTGAAACTTACTTTTTGTGAGGTTTATAAAAGCCTTCAGAGTATGGAAGGGATAGCTGATCAACTATCAGTCCTCCTTCACTAACACAAATCTAGGGGGGTTATGTCTGGCACTAGATATCAGCCTGCCTTAGGCCACTACCGCAGCAGTTTTGTCCCTGCAGACAGTATCCGAAGCTATCAAGGAATGCTTGCTTTTCCATGTTAGCCACACTATTACAGAGTTACATTGCTGTAGAGAAGTAACTATGAAAAGAGTAGCAGTCTACCACAGAGGAATGGGATGCCTGTAACAACATTTAGGAAATGGATTACAGCAGAATGTTATTTTTAAAACCACTGAATGGTGGTAATATAAATATTTATTCAGAAACTAAATACTTGACAGCTGAAGGACCCCAGGCCAGTACACAGCCATCATTAAGTCAGGGAAAGGCCAAAATGACAAGAGTATCCCATGAAGAAGAGAAATCTAAGAATACCTTCAGCCTATTGGCTGTGGCAGGAGGGTTTATTATTTTTGAATAAATAAACGTGTGTGTTTCCTCATCTATCTAGGCTTACTACCCTTAGTCTCAATATTACCAGGAAAGGAATCTAAGAGAGCCACAATTTTGCACCTACAATTGAAATAACTGGGATTCAATCAGCCTAAAATCCAAGTGGAACTAAAAAGAAAGAAAATGCACTGGAAGAGGTAAAGGGGCAAAAACACTGAAGAAAACAGTAACCAGTGTAAGACCTAGGTATCGCTGAAAGGCAAGATTAGAACTAGTATTGTTGCTAGAAGGTTGATCTTGAAAGAGTTGTAGGTGTGTAAAAATCAAAGTGTTGGTGCCAGTGCTAAGCCCTCATTTGCGACACCAGCATCCTTTATGGGCACCCATTTATCTGCTGGCTGCTCCAGAAAACAGTAACCAGTGTAAGACCTAGGCATCGCTGAAAGGCAAGATTAGAACTAGTATTGTTGCTAGAAGGTTGATCTTGAAAGAGTTGTAGGTGTGTAAAAATCAAAGTGTTGGTGCCAGTGCTAAGCCCTCATTTGCGACACCAGCATCCTTTATGGGCACCCATTTGTCTGCTGGCTGCTCCAGTTCCACTACAGCTTTCTGATATGCCCTGGGAAAGCAGCAGAGGAAGGCCCCTGCTTGGGACCCTGAACCCGCGTCAGAGACCCAGAAGAAGCTCCTGGCTCCTGGCTTTGGAACAGCCCAACTCCGACTGTTGAGGCCATTTGGGGAGTGAACCAATGGATGAAAAACCTTTCTCTCTGTTCTCCCTCTCTCTGTAACTCTACCTCTCAAATAAATAAACAAATCTTAAAAAAAAAATCAAAGTGTTGGTTTTAGGGGCAGGTATGTGACCTAGTGGTTAGTATGCCCACATCCCATATCAAAATACCTGAACTGAAGTCCTGGCCCCAGCTTCTGCCAGCTTCCTGACAATGCTGACCACTGATGGCTCAAGTGGTTTTGGTCCCTGCCACCTAGGTGGAAGACTTAGATGGAGATCCTGTTTCTTGGCTCCCACATTCAGCCCTGGCATTGTGGGCACTTGAGGAGTAAACCAGAAGAACCAGAAGAATGGGAGTACTTTCTCTTTCCCTCTATCCCTGTCTCCCCTGCATCTTGAATAAATGAGAACATAAAATATAAAAATAATAAAAACACTTCTTTTAATTGCTGGCTCTCAAATGCAAAGTTCAAGCTCCTTCTTGAGATACAAATAAGAAAGTAAAAATATGAGTCCCACTGACATTCAAAATGATTTCTGATCAGGCTTCCTATTACTCATTTCATTAGCTGGTCCAAGTAGTCCCTGTTCAGTTTACATGGCCCCAAACTTAGCTTTAAATCATCAGCTCTGCTCATTTCAATACCTCATTTCTCTTCTATGTCTTTTTTCTTAAAGATTTATATATGTATTTGAAAGGCAGAATTGCAGAGAGGCAGAAGCAGAGAGAGAGAGGTCTTCCATCTGCTGGTTCATTCCCCAAATAACTGCATTGGTTAGAGCAGGGCTGAATCAAAGCCAGGATCCAGGAGCTTCTTCTGGGTCTCCCACAGAGGTGCAGGGTCCTAAGGACTTGGGCCATGTTCTACTGCTTTCCCAGGCCTTAGCAGAGAGCTGGATTGGAAGTGGAGCAGCCAGGACTCAACCAGTGCCCAGATACTGGCACTGCAGGTGGCGACTTTACCCACTACACCACAGTACCTCTTCTATGTCTTTTATTTAGCATACAATCACAGCTTCCACAATCCTTGAAATTATTGTAATATTTAACTACACTATTGCTCTGGATATTGAATTAAAATCTTAAAGTAGTGGTTATTTTGTCAAAGTCATTGAAATTCTAACCATGTATACTTAAAGAATGTTGACCTGGGGAGCGGCAAGATGGCAGAATAAGAAGGGAGCACACTGATAGTCCGGGAAGAGACAGTTTAATAAAAGTGGAGATACTGCAGATTCAAGGAAGAGTAGGGGAAAAAACAGCAGAGGAAACTCGTCCGGAACTAGTGATTCACAGTGGACCTGCGTGGAGAGCATGGGAGCCCAAGTTCGGGACACCAGCGGCAGACTCAACACACCAGCGCTGGAATGCGAGGTGAGCCGAACCTCAATATCCCGAGACACCAGCGGGAAAGCGGAAAGAGGAGACTAGAGGGAATGAGGCTTGAAAATTCATGGGGAAAAGTTCACCAGGCTAACTAGGAGAGAGAGAGAGAGAGAAAAAAAAAAAGTAACCGATATGGACACGAGTTTCTCTCTCTCCACTCACCTCTCAAAGGCGAGCAAGACAAAGAGCAAGCGTCATTTTGGACATACATCATAAGCAGGGCGACCTCAGGTCTGCACCGGCCCTGAGCCTAGCAGAAAAACCTGACTCTGGGGGGGGGGGAGGGGTGAAATAACAGGAGATTAGGATCTAACTTGGCAATCCAGTGGGAGACTGCAGGAGAATTTGAGCCCATGCGGAGGGCAGCACAGATTCCCTGTGTGGTCCTTGGGAAAAAGCTTCCAATCTCTGGCTCCTGTGGGTATATCATTCGCCTGCTAACTACCTCCAATTCCATTTAGCTGTGCGGAATTACTTCCCTTGTGAATCAAAACAAAAAAAAAAAAAGAAAGAAAGAAAGAAAGAGAGAGAGAGTTTACCACGCCTAACCTGGGAGTGTCACTTTTGGCACACCCTCAACCCTGAAAAACCAAACAGAGCTCTCAGGCCACACCCATCTCAAGCCTCTAAGGCTCCACAGAAAGCAGACAGTCCACTTAATCTAGAGCCATAGTGTAAGAAGGAAAAACACCCCAGTGAAGAAACCAAATATCTCCAACATGCCAAACAACAAACGCAAAAACCGAGGTAACAAGAACAAGGAAGACACTATGATGTCCCCAAATGAAAAAGACACCCCAATTCAAGATTATGAAGATGATGAGATAGAAGAAATGCAAGAAGCAGATCTCAAGAAATTGATAAGAACATTAAGAAGTTCTCAAGAAATTGATAAGAACATTAAGAAGTTCTCAAAAACAAATTCTTGAACTACAGAAATCCTTAATGCACAAGATAGAAAATCTCTCTCATGAAAATGAAATATTAAGGAGGAATCGAAATGAAACAACTAGTAGAACAAGAAACTTCAATAGGCTAATCCTCCGCCTTGCGGCGCCGGCACACCGGGTTCTAGTCCCGGTCGGGGCAGCGATCCTGTCCCGGTTGCCCTCTTCCAGGCCAGCTCTCTGCTGTGGCCAGGCAGTGCAGTGGAGGATGGCCCAAGTTCTTGGGCCCTGCACCCCATGGGAGACCAGGAGAAGCACCTGGCTCCTGCCATCGGATCAGCGCGGTGCGCCGGCCGCAGCGCGCCTACCGCGGTGGCCATTGGAGGGTGAACCAACGGCAAAGGAAGACCTTTCTCTCTATCTCTCTCTCTCTCTCACTGTCCACTCTGCCTGTCAAAAATTATAAAAAAAAGAACAAGAAACTGTGATAGTGAAGAGAAATCATAATGAAATGAAGAATTCAATAGATCAAATGACAAACACATTAGAGAGCCTTAAAAACAGAAGGGGTGAAGCAGAAGAGAGAATATTGGACTTAGAAGACAGAGCACAGGAAAGGAAACATGCAAACCAAAGAAAAGAAGAGGAAATTAGAAACCTAAAAAATATTGTCGGGAATCTACAGGATACTATTAAAAAACCCAACATTCGGGTTCTAGGAGTTACTGAAGGCATGGAGAGAGAGAAAGGATTAGAAGGCCTTTTTAGTGAAATACTTACAGAGAACTTCCCGGGTCTATAGAAGGACAGAGACATCCTAGTACATGAAGCTCATAGAACCCCTAATAAACATGACCAAAAGAGATCCTCACCACGACATGTTGTAATCAAACTCACCACAGTGAAACATAAAGAAAAGATCCTAAAAGGTGCAAGAGAGAAACGTCAGATTACTCTCAGAGGATCTCCAATAAGACTCACAGTAGACTTCTCATCAGAAACTCTACAAGCTAGAAGGGAATGGCGAGACATAGCCCAGGTACTAAGAGAGAAAAACTACCAACCCAGAATATTATATCCTGCAAAGCTCTCATTTGTGAATTAAGGTGAAATTAAGACTTTTCATAGCAAATAGAAATTAAAAGAATTGGTCGCCACTCGTCCAGCCCTGCAAAAGATGCTTAAGGATGTGTTACACGCAGAAACATAGAAACATGCTCATCAATATGAAAGAAGTTAAAGGAAGGAAACCTCACAGCAAAAGATCACAGGAAGCTCAATTTCTCTTTGACATAGAATTAAAATCTGATGCTCTGTTAAAGCAATGTGTTAAAGTAATCTATTATGTTCTCTTGATGTCTGTTAAATTCTAATTGTTCAAAAACAGCTGAATTTTTATTAAGAGCTATGGGTTATTTAAATATGTGCTTATTTTCAAAGATTGGAATAATCACCTTGTAACAATGATCAAATTTGGTCTATGTTATGTCATGATTTTAAGGAATCTTATTTCAACCAGATATTTTGGATTTTGAGCCTTCTTGGCATTCTTGACAGGCATTCAAAAAATCAAAGTTTCAAACAATCTGGACTCTAAAATTTCCAGTAAATCTTGGACTTTGGTTTTTCCAGTTTGGGTCCAACTGAAAAAATTGAAGGACCTATGTCTCTCATCTTATAGAGACACCAACTAATCAGGCTATTTGGATTATATAAGAAGTACTGTCAAGATGTGACATGGTAGTAAATTTTAAGTTTCTATAATGGAAAATGCTATTAATACAAATGTTTGAGTATTAAAAAGTCTAATGATCTTGTGTTAGTAGACATGATAGTTATCTTTATGAGAAAGCCCCAGAGGCCTAAAGGGTTAAATACTTGTAAAATACTATAGGTGCTTTCAAAAATGCTGTGAAGTAAGCAAGTACCTCTTGTTGGTTGATGAGTTTATCATTTTAAACATGGCAACTTAAAGTCTTTTGTCATCCACAGCTATATATGATTTGCTGCTCATAAAACTAAAGTGTTGTTGGTTCTGTGTTTAGCTGTCCTCCTATAGGTTCCTATGGACTTTTTCCAGCCACTTCTATTGTATTCAGTACTTTGGGATGGCTCTGTAAACAGATGAAGCTAATAATGTATTAACAGTACCAACTGAGAGAAAGTATGGTTAACTGAGGTTACTAGAAACAAAAAGCAATTCAAATCAATTGGCAATCTACAAAAAGAGTTAAAGATTTTAAAGGCTATTATTAAAATTGCTATATTGGTCTATTATGTTATGCTATATGTGTGTACATATTGTATGTCCACATGGGAAAATTTTATTAAGAATTTTATTTTAATTGGCTTATAGATAAGATTGTCCATAAATTTAAGCTGCTAAAATCAATCAAAGATACATTTTAATTCATGTGACCTGAATCTCTGTATCATATGTTTTATACTTGTTGGTAGAAAGAAACTAAAAACATTTTATATAGTTGTGCTTAAGTTTACTGGTTAAACAAACTATACCATGCTAGATATTTAAGAGGTGTTTCCAAATACATGATTCTTAAAAATTTATAGAAGGCAGTGGACCTTCTGGTAAATGTTTTCTTAAGTTGTTATCTAATGGTTGAAACTGTTTGCTAAGTATTCATGTAATATTGCTATTGTCAGCAAGTGATCTAGGACTTGCCCCCTCATTTCTCTATTCTAAGCCCAACTTGTTCTTTCATTTCTCTATTCTCTTCAAGGTAGGAAACTAATTCTATTATGAAGGAATCTGTAGGATGCATAATTTAATCTTTAGACCTATAAAAGAGATGGCTAACATTTTTCTGTAATAGCATAGCCAAAATAAGAGCTTAAATAATAATCTCATAGCTAGATTTACTTCGCCATCAGCAAAGTAAACAGTAAGTAGAAAAAACCTCCCTTTCAGACCAAAGGGAAAGAAAGTTTTTAAGTGAGAATATAATTTTCCTCATGGGCATTGTCTACCTTAGAAAAACTGCTACAGAACATGCCTGTGACTATAGACTTGTAGTTCAGGCCACCGAAGATTAGAGATGGGACACGGGCACTCCCTTGACTTGCATCCTCTGGTCTGCTTTAACACAAACCAGGAGGAAAAGAAAGCTCGGCATCAGAAGCAATGGGTGGCAGGCCTATTAATGGCTCATCTGTACAGTGATCTGCCCTCAAGGAGACCCAACAGGCCAGTCTACTGCAGTGGCTTTCAATGTGGTAAGCCTGGGCTTCAGTAGAAGTCAGCTTGTGAAGAGCCCTGGCAGCTCTGCCAAGAGTTGGATCACTGGAAATGAACCTGCCCTGGAGTCGAAGGATGCCCAGGTCAGAGCCACAGATCTTATTGGCTCTAAGCTGAAAAGCCCTTCACTCAGCCCAGCTTCCAAAGTGACCACTGCAGCTGAGGGGACGGCCAAGTAGGGTCAGCAACATTGCAGGCAGAACTGTAAATTTCTTGTTAGAGATGCCCCCTGCCTTTACCTGGCCAGCTCTCCTCCCAGGCCAGCTAAGTAATGAAAGTCAACAGAGTGCCTTCCCCTAGGAGGTTCACACCTTCCTTAGGATGTACCCCATGTGAAGATATAGATAGGTCTGGGCCTCTTAACTCACAAGGCCTAAAGCCCAACAGATTATTATCAAGCCCCTTCTGTCAGGTTCTATTTGACTCTCAATCAAGAAACTTAATTGTAGCTTAGACAGCACCTTTCTTAGCTCCTCTAATAATGACTCTGTCCTTTGTTCTAGACCCTGTCTAGCGCACTTGGGCCTCATTCCTTCGTAATCATAACCTCTACTCTACCACCAATGGCTCTACTCCCAACCTGTGTGTACTGATGGTCCTCTTCCCCACTTAATGCTGTATAATGGTTCAGACCTGATTAATGCCACTCTTAGGATCATTGGTTACTATCCTCACCCTGTCTTTTATGACCTTGTCTAAATATGATCAGAGTCAGTGAACTTGGAAGGCTTCCATAGCCTTGGCAGCTCATGAAGAGAGCCTGGGGTGGTTACTGGAGCCATAAACTAGAGTGTCAATTTGTTGGGTCAACAACAGGAGTCACTGTGCACTTGCTCCTCATGTGGGATCTCTGTCCTTAATGTGCTGTCCATTGTGATTTAATGCTATAACTAGTACTCAAACAGTATGTTTCACTTCGTGTTTCTATGTGGGTGCAAACTGTTGAAATCTTTATACTAAATTGATCTTCTGTATATAAAGAGAATTGAAAATGAATCTTGATGCAAATGGAAGGGGAGAGGGAGCGGGAGAGGGGAGGGTTGCGGGTGGGAGGGAAGTTATGGGAGGGGGGAGCCATTGTAATCCATAAGCTGTACATTGGAAATTTATATTCATTAAATAAAAGTTAAAATAAATAAATAAATTTTAAAAAAAGAAAAGAAAAAAAAGAATGTTGACCTGGAAAACACTAGGCTTTTATTCTCTATTGATTACTTTTAAAATATTCTATAAATTGATTTATGTAGAATCAAAGAATTTAGGATTCAATATTGTTTATAATAATTTTATATTCTTAAATTTATATTACATCAGCTGTTTACTGGGAAACTTTTATTTGCCAACTCAATGGTCAGATTATGTCATAGAACTTGATATTAAAAACAGTATAGTTTTGAGTGGCACGTTGGCTCTACAAACAGTCATGTGAGAAAAAAAATTTTTCAAAAAAGAAGGAAAAGGGGCTGGCGCTGTGGATAGCAGGTGAAGCTGCTGCCTGCAGTACCACCATCCCATATGGGCGCCAGTTCGAGTACTGGCTGCTCCACTTCCAATCCAGCTCTCTGTTATGGTTTGGGAAAGCAGTGGAAGATGGCCCAGTCCTTGGGCTCCTGCACCCACGTGGGAGACCTGGAGGAATCTCCTGGCTCCTGGCTTTGGATTGGCACAGCTCCAACCGTTGCGGCCAATTGAGGATTGAACCAGCGGATGGAAGGACCTCTCTCTCTCTCTGCCTCTAATTTTCTCTCTGTGTTATTCTGACTTTCAAATAAATAATAAAAATAAATCTTTAAGCCGGCGCCGCGGCTCAATAGGTTAATCCTCCACCTGCGGCGCCGACACACCAGGTTCTAGTCCCGGTCGGGGCGCTGGATTCTGTCCCGGTTGCCCCTCTTCCAGGTCAGCTCTCTGCTATGGCCCAGGAGTACAGTGGAGGATGGCCCAAGTGCTTGAGCCCTGCACCCCATAGGAGACCAGGATAAGCACCTGGCTCCTGCCTTCGGATCAGCGTGGTGCGCCGGCCGCAGCGGCAATTGCAGGGTGAACCAATGGCAAAAGGATGACCTTTCTCTCTGTCTCTCTCTCTCACTGTCCACTCTGCCTGTAAAATAAATAAATAAATAAATAAATAAATAAATAAACCTTAAAAAAAAGGAGGAAAAATACAAAAAAAATAAGTGGCTAAATCTGCTATGAGAATGTCTATGAGTATTTGAATCTCACATAACATTAGCAAAAATTCCAGTCAAAGCTAGACACTTTAAATGGCAAATTACTTTAAGTAGCTTATTGCTAAGATTACATATACTATTCTTCAATACTAAAGGTGATGTAGCAGAAAACAATACATTAAAGTATTTCAAAAAGTCTTGGAAAAATTAAATTAAATGATAGGATTGTTTTGGTGGAAAAAATTGAAATCTAATACATAGCTGTTTCATAATACACATTTCCATGAACTTTCTGAAATATCTTAATGATGAGTTAGAAATCAAAACCTCAAATATTCAATTTTCAGAGAAGACTGTAGTTACACATGTTCTGAGTGAAAGCAGCTTTAAAAGTCAAAAATAGGCCGGCACCGTGGCTCAACTGGCTAATCCTCCACCTTGCGGCGCCGGCACACTGGGTTCTAGTCCCGGTCGGGGCACCGATCCTGTCCCGGTTGCCCCTCTTCCAGGCCAGCTCTCTGCTGTGGCCCAGGAGTACAGTGGAGGATGGCCCAAGTGCTTGGGCCCTGCACCCCATGGGAGACCAGGATAAGTATCTGGCTCCTGCCTTCGGATCAGCGTGGTGCGCCGGCCACAGCGCGCTGGCCGCAGCAGCCATTGGAGGGTGAACCAACGGCAAAGGAAGACCTTTCTCTCTGTCTCTCTCTCTCTCTCACTATCCACTCTGCCTGTCAAAAAAAAAAAAAGTCAAAAATAACGCAAAAACATGATTCAATAAAGTCCAATATTTTAAGTGTTACTGAGGCTATTATTTAATCATTTTGGTAGGACCTCAGTATAGGAATGTAATTTAAGCATGGACCATATTTTACCCCAGAGGGAAAATAATCACTTAAAAGACATTTCTATCCAACAAAACAAAAATTGCGCTCTCCTAAAATTTATTAATCATTAATTAAACAGTGCATAAGAGTCATGCTATAAGGTTTCTCTTGGAACAGTCATGAGCTCAGGCAAGACTTCTATAGCTTCAAGAGTAACCAGCTCAATGCCTCAAGCAAAGATCTGGTTATTAGTTAACCATCTGTTCAATAGTCCCATACCAAATATCACTGAAAAAATAAACTGAAACCAGAATGAAATTTCTTCTATGCACAAGGCATGACTTAATTGTTCGGCTGACCTAAAGATGTGGGCTCTATTTTTATCAAAAAGCTATAAACCGTCACATGTTGGCCACTTACTACAAACTGAATAACAATAACAATTTTACTGCTTATAAAAGCATAAAATTTTATTCAATTTTCTGTGAATTAACTACCACCCCACTAAATTCTCGGTAATCTTTTATTTTTTAATAGCATTTTTGTATGGATTTACCCTGGAGACAAGAAAATACTCATCTGGGCACAACACATTTGCTATTAAAAAAGGAAAAAATGGATGCATTCACATTTGCAAAAGTGCTCAGAGATGAGAAGCAATTCTAGTATAAAGAAATCAAGAAATGGTTGATTATAAACTGTATAGGGGCAAATGGGAACATTCTGTATTTTAGAAGTATTCCCTATACTTTAGGAGTGGCACATGGGAAATCTAGTAGGACCTACATGAAGTTGGAAGAAAAGGAAAAGGAACCAGATCCCAAGTAGGTGGACCTGGGTAAAATGGTCAGAGAGAAAAAAATAGTACTGGCCTCCCTTCTCCAATGGGCAAATCCCAAATCTCTAAACTTCAAGTGTTTTCTAGAAATGGTAGAAGAAATGAGGAATATGATGGAAAAACTTCAAAAGAGAGAAATGAAGAGAATGTTTAGACAAAAAGAGTCCAAGCTTGGGTGAAATAAAACTGAAAGGAAGTCAGAAAAGGAATACTCTCTTACTTAAGTAACTCAGAAAACACGAACAGGAGGTCAGGGTGGGTTTACACTATGTCAAAACAACACCAGAAAGTCATAGTAAGGTTTTTGTCTCTACTTTCTTCCCAAGTTTATCTCTGGTAGACACATTATAAGAGGTTAAAATTCAAGAAGAAAAGTGAAAACAGAAGGTAGGAGGAAAAGCAGAGCCATGGTAAATTATAAATTAAGAATTAATTGTAAAGATCACAAATCCTTAAAAAATTTTAATGTTCAAAGGTGAAAGTTCTATCCCTTTAAAGGTAAGTCTTAGGCCTGAAATTCCTTGTACTACACAATTAAAGGATCAAAGCTTAATAACCAGGCAGAAACTGACGGCTGGGTATCAAAGCCTATTGTGTGACTCAAATCACAACACAGAGTTTGTTTCACTGGACAGCCAGCCATTAGTAGAGGTGAAAAGCCAGATCTTTTCATACAATGTAAAAACCACAGCACATCTATCCGGATCTAAAAGAAGGTTCTCTTTGAGCATGATGCTTTATAGACATTCTTCTTCATCATACAGAGGCCAAACTAACCATCACCTGCCAAGTCAATGAGACATGATTCACTTATTCTTTTGATTATTGATTCAATAATTATTATTGAAAATGTAGCTGTTGTAGGCATTGCAGATGGAGTAATGAGCTTAACATGCCAAGTTCCTACTCCCATAGAACTTATGTTCTCAAATTCCCTTCATATTCAACTATAAAAAAGCGACATATGTAGAATAATTCATGTGTGCTGCAAACAATAAAATTTGTTAAGTAGATGAAGAGTGCTGTGTAGGTGTGTGTCTGTGTGTGTGTTGAGGAGGACGGCTGTGCAGTGATAAATACAAGAGTCAGAGAAAGACTGTCTAGCTGGTATTTGAGCAGAGTCCTGAAGGAAGCAAGAGCATGATTTACGCAGGTCATCTTGAAGCACAGATTTCCAACACTGTGACTAGGAAGCACAAAGGCTCTGTCAGCACGTCTTTTTGACCTGCTGAAGAAACAAGCAAACCCATGTAGGAATAGGCTGTGGGGAGGAGAAGAAGGAGATGAGTTTCGAGATTAAAAGGGGGACAAGATCAAACAGGGCCTTGCAAGCCAAGGTAAGAACTTTGGACTCACTTGTTCCGTTATGTATATTCAGGGCCAGGTATTTACTATCTAACATGCCACAAAACTTAGCATTTTTTCCAATAGTATTTTTTTCATTGAACATTTTTCCTGTACTTCTAACAGTCAACCAAGGTATCTTTTATTCTCCTTGCAAAACATTTTTCTTTCCTAAGTAGGAAAAAAAAATCAATTAATTGGTATGATGGTGATCCAAGAATGTGGTTTCTCAAGAGGCCAATAAATGGCACCATTGCTAAACTGTGGTTTAAAAAACAAGATGTTCCACTCTGTGCTTCCTGAAAAGAACTTCAGGACCCTGTGATGATGCACTGGAGAAGAAGAGGTAAGGAGAAGCAGCTGAAAACTGATGCCCACCAGAAAAATTCCAAAGTTGAATGTCCCTGGAGTGAAGCCAAATAGCTTATAAAGCTCTAATGTTCCTGGCCTGTCCTTCAGTGCCCCAGAGACAACAGTGAAAAAATATCTGAGAAGCAATGCACTCCTCCAGGCTAGAAGTCTAGCTTTGTGCTTTGTGATCTGAACACACATAAACTCCATATGTTTTTCACTGGCATTTATTTATGTGGCTTACGAAAGAAACATTTAAAGATTTCACACATAAGTCATTCAATATGAGGAGTTGTAAATGAGAATAGTATTTTAAGCTATATATTATGTGTATGTAACTAAATTTCATAATATATAAAAATATACATATAGTTACCATAGAATTGGACTAACTATACATTTTTATATTGCCTGGGATCGTCTTGGATTTCTCTTATTATTCCAGTAAAAAAATTAATAGCACTCCCTTTTAATTTCAAAAATATCCTTCATTGGTCAATAAATTACATAGTTACCTTATCTATGGCTTATGTTCATTTTAATTAGGATCATTTTACTTGGAACAAAATTTTAATTTGACTAGTTTTAAAATCAAAAAAGAAATCAACAGGATTGAATCCAAAAAAAATTACAAAAAATCAGCCAAACGAGGAGCTGGTTTTTTGAAAAAATAAGCAAAATTGCCACCCCATTGGCCCAACTAACTAAAAAAAGAAGAGAAAATACTCAAATCAATACAATCAGAGAAGAAAAAGGAAACGTAACAACAGACACCACAGAAATAAAAAGAATCATCAGAAATTACTACAAGGACTTGTATGCCAACCAACAGGGAAATCTATCAGAAATGGATAGATTCCTGGACACATACAACCTACCTAAATTGAACCAGGAAGGCATAGAAAACCTAAACAGACCCATAACAGAGACAGAAATTGAAACAGTTATAAAGGCCCTCCCAACAAAGAAAATCCCAGGACCAGATGGATTCACTGCTGAATTCTACCAGACATTTAGAGAAGAATTAACCCCAATTCTCCTCAAACTATTCAGGGCAACCGAAAAAGAGGGAATCCTCCCAAATTCTTTCTAAGAAGCCAGCATCACCTTAATTCCTAAGCCAGAAAAAGATGCAGCATTGAAAGAGAATTACAGACCAATATCCCTGATGAACACAGATGCAAAAATCCTCAATAAAATTCTGGCCAATAGAATACAACATCACATTAGAAAAATTATCCACCCAGACCAAG
Source organism: Lepus europaeus (assembly GCF_033115175.1). Lineage (NCBI taxonomy): Eukaryota > Metazoa > Chordata > Mammalia > Lagomorpha > Leporidae > Lepus > Lepus europaeus. The sequence goes on along the minus strand of NC_084831.1, from coordinate 137,785,339 downwards.
TGGGATTTATCCCTGGTATGCAGGGATGGTTCAACATTTGCAAAACAATCAACGTGATACATCACATTAACAGACTGCAGAAGAAAAATCATATGATTCTCTCAATAGACGCAGAGAAAGGATTTGATAAAATACAACACCCTTTCATGATGAAAACTCTAAGCAAACTGTGTATAAAAGAAACATTCCTCAATACAATCAAAGCAATTTATGAAAAACCTACGGCCAGTATCCTATTGAACGGGGAAAAGCTGGAAGCATTTCGACTGAGATCTGGTACCAGACAGGGATGCCCACTCTCACCACTGCTATTCAATATAGTTCTGGAAGTCTTAGACAGAGCTATTAGACAAGAAAAAGAAATTAAAGTGATACAAATTGGGAAGGAAGAAGTCAAACTATCCCTCTTTGCAGACGATATGATTCTTTATTTAGGGGATCCAGAGAACTCTACTAAGAGACTATTGGAACTCATAGAAGAGTTTGGCAAAGTAGCAGGATATAAAATCAATGCACAAAAATCAACAGCCTTTGTATACACAGACAACGCCGTGGCTGAGGAAGAACTTCTAAGTTCAATCCCATTCTCAATAGCTACAAAAACAATCAAATACCTTGGAATAAACTTAACCAAGGACATTAAGATCTCTACAATGAGAATTACAAAACCTTAAAGAAAGAAATAGAAGAGGATACCAAAAAATGGAGAAATCTTCCATGCTCATGGATTGGAAGAATCAACATCATCACAATGTCCATTCTCCCAAAAGCAATTTACAGATTCAATGCAATACCAATCAAAATACCAAAGGCATTCTTCTCAGATCTGGAAAAAATGATGCTGAAATTCATATGGAGACACAGGAGACCTCGAATAGCTAAAGCAATCTTGAACAACAAAAACAAAGCCGGAGGCATCACAATACCAGATTTCAGGACATACTACATGGCAGTAGTTATCAAAACAGCATGGTACTGGTACAGAAACAGGTGGACAGACCAGTGGAACAGAATAGAAATACCAGAAATCAACCCAAACATCTACAGCCAACTGATATTTGATCAAGGATCCAAAACCAATCCCTGGAGTAAGGACAGTCTATTCAATAAATGGTGCCGGGAAAACTGGATTTCCACGTGCAGAATCATGAAGCAAGATCCCTACCTTTCACCTTACACAAAAATTCACTCAACATGGATCAAAAACTTAAATCTACGACCAGACACCATCAAATTATTAGAGAGCTTGCCATCTTGATACTTGATTTGTAATTTCATTGTAGTTTCTTTACTTCTCTCTCTCTCACAAGCTTAATTTGTGGATAAGTGATTTTCCTTGCCTATTATTTTTGGTAAGTGCTCTAGGTTCTTGCTTGGTGGTTACCATGAGGCTTACAAAAAGCTTCCTTGAACTATAAAAAGCTATATTTGAAGTGATAACAACTCAATGTTGATTATAAAGATAGCAAGAGAACCAAAAAACAAAGAGATAAGAAATCCTATTAAAGCATTTGTGCTCCAATTTTTCCCGCATTTTATATTTTTGTTGTTACCTTTGATATTTTTCAATATTGCCTATCTCTGAAGACTAACATGGTGATTATAGTTTTGTTTTTAGCTTTCACAGTGAACATATAAATGGTTTATGTGTCATATTTATAATATCAAAACATTCTGAAATTTTATAGTTACTCTTATTGGGGAGTTTTCTATATTCTGATATTTGCTTCTTACTTGTTAGTGTCTATTTCTTTATTTCTTTCAGTTTGAAGAACTTCCTTTAGCATTTCTTTTAACACAGGTCTGATGGTGATAAACTATTTCAGCTTTTCTTCTTCTGGGAGTATCTTTCTCTCTCCCTTATATCTGAAAGACTGCTTTCCTGGATACATTATTTTTGGCAGGGAGGTTTTTTGCCACCCCCCCTTCAGTACTGCAGAAGTTTCATTCCACTCCTCCTGGCCTGTAACCTTCCAGCTGAGAAGTCCGCACTCAGATGAACTGAGAATCTTTCATGTGTTATTTGCTTGTGTGTCTTGCAGCTTTGATAATTCAGAATGTTCTCCTTATCTTAACCTTGGAGAGGTTTCCTATAATACATCTTGGGGTAGATTTGATTGGGCTGAATATGATTGGCAACCTTTGACCATCTTGTACCTGGATAGTTGTATCTTTTTTAGGGGAAGTTTGGGAGGTTTTTCCATCATTATCTCTTTGAGTAACATGCTTTCTACATCTCTGGCATTCTCAAATTCCTCTGTAACCTCAATAACTCAAATATTTGATCTTTTCAAGCTATCCCATGTTTTACATTACCTTTCTTCTTTTGGATTCATTTTTCTTTTCCTCCTCTAACTGTTTATTTTCAAATAGCCAGTCTTCTAATTCACTGATTCTTTCTTCTGTTTGATCTGTTCTGCTACTGGTGCCTTCTATTACATTTTTAAACAATTACCATGCTTTTCAATTGAAGGATTTCTGCTTCACTTTATTTAACTGCTTCCATCTCTCTATCAAAATATGTTAGAATATTGGGTCATTTCTCTGTGCTCTCTTGAATTTAGTTGAGTTTCACTGATATTTTAAGTGGTAGTTGAATGAGGGGAGATGTGTTCTGCCAGGGAGAAAATATAATAGTAAGAAGAAAAGAAAATCAGGAACAAGCTCTCTGAGGACTCATGTTTAAGAGGAAAGCAAGCGTGGACATACTGTCAAGTGAGGTAGGGGAGGAATCAAGAGAAAGGTGAAAGAAAACCAGTGATGGAGGGAGGGAGGAGTATTAGCTTCAAAGAGAGTCAAACACAGTGTCAAGAATAAGAGTTCCTACTAAATGGATAATCAGACTCTGACCTTTGCTGTTTTAGTTCCATAGAGTGAGGGTACAGAAGCCAGATTTCAGTTGAAGAATTAACTGGAGATAGGATAATAAAAATAGTAAGCATAAACTACTTTTTGCCTAAGAAGTTTGCCCACAAAGAGAGAAGAAATGGGATAATAGGGTTTTATCATCGTTTCTTCTTAAGTCAGGAGACACATAAATATATTATATGCTGATTTTTTAAAATGTGATGGAGAAGGTGATAATTTAGGAAACAGAAGAATCAAAAGACTAAGTTCCTTAAGGAGGTGAAGGTACCAGTAGGAACCCATGTTGGTCACAGATGCTATTCCAACAGAGACAGAGATAAGGATTGAGGAAGGCTGGGAAGTTTGGGGGCTGGAAGACAATGAGTTAATATTCACATTTATGACCACCTACTTTCTCTGTGACATCATCACTGAAAGGACAACAACAAATAGTGCAGTGGCTTGAAAACAGTGTTAAAACTTCAACATCACTATTGTAGAAAGCACAGGAAGTCATTAATCAATAATACATCATAGAATGCTGGGCAGCACATAAGAGTAGACCAAGGCAGAAGACTGTTATTTATTGTGGTACCAATCTGCATAAATGTAAGAATTATCTCCAAGCTCTTCAGGAACCTGGGGGAAGGTAAATAATGATCAATTTTCCCAGTCATGGAGTTTTAACAGGAGGCAAACTTAATCCAAGCATAATTAAAATAATAAATTGGGGTAAAGGTGTTCCACTCATCCAACTCTTCATGATTGTGGGTTCTAAGGCTAAAGAGGATCATACTTCAGCAGTGAGTCACAACTGTGTCTTCCAAGCTAGATCTATAAGGTGCAAAGCATACAATAAATTTCAAAGTGCCTCTGAATTCTTCTATTAACTCCTCTTATTGGTTTAAAAATTTAAGATGAGCATTTTGTAAATTCCAGATTCAGAGTTTACAGTTTATTGACAATCACAAGTATAGATATAGACTGAATGGAGAGCCACTGGAGCCAAAGATCTTAAACAGTGACTACTGGGTGTTAGACACAATCTCTACATGAGCACTTAATTGCAAAGTTGAAGGTGAATTTGGGATGAAGAGGAAAATTGTAAGCCATGTTCTAAAGATCCTGATGATGTGATAGAGATACAGAGACTTAATGGTAACTGTGAATCTAGGGGAAGGAGGTGACAAAGCTGTTATAACCTGGGCCTTGATGGAAGATCTCTTACAGGAAGGTAAATGAATCATTTTTGGAAGCCATAAAAGCAGAAGTAATCAAATGCCATGCCCATCCAGGCCCTTATATTTTTCAGGTTGGGGCTGTTAAATACATTCTTCACTGAGCTGCAGGGTACAGAACAATCTTGTAGAAAAGTTAGGTTTTGTTTTACTTAAGAAAACTATAGAATGCTTAGAGAAAGCAGGAAAAAATATACAGGAGATTGATCTGGAGAGCAAAATGGGAAGGAGGTTCAAAGGGTAGAGAGCAAGAATAGAAGCCAAAAAGGATCTGGGAACAAGCTGTCTCATCCCATGCCATCAGTACTGACTGTTGATTTTCCAGTAAGATGGATAAAATGGGAAATGATAAAAAAAAGATTCATACATACCATAAACACTTTATATAACTTAAAACATAAATGTACACACATGTGCCAATCTTTTGATGTGAGGCCAAAGCCTATTCTCTGCATATGGATTTGCTGATTGGAGTTATGCATCTTCTGTCTTACATAAACCACATCCTTCTTCTACAATTTTCAGTTTTGCTTTCTTTAAAGTGGAGGGAGAACCTGTAGTCACTTGTGAAATACTCTGAATGCAGAACCTACCTAGATTTGTATAACTCTATTCCCCCATGACACCCCTCCCCCCTAGTCTGCTTAACACCTACCCAAAAGCAAAGATTCCATAGATAACACTTCTCAAGTCTTTTAAGAAAGCATTCAGCTTGGTTTTCATAGGAAAAAAACCTCAACATGCTTTTTATATTTATCAGTATATTTACTCTTTTTCTATATAATTAAAATAAGAATTACAGCTGGCTAAGTAGGTTTGAGGACAAACACAACATACTTGACTCTTGGAAAGAGCACAGATCAGTTGGTGGGGGCAAGAATATATGGACAACCTAAAGAGAAACCTTCTGGCTGAGCACATCTATGTGCTGAGGGTGGAAATCCATATGGTTAGTAGGGATTACAGTATCAATTAATTCTGTTTGCCAACTAAGAGATCAAGTAAGCGAGCTTTAAATTTACAGGAGACAAGATAAGTTGCGATTTGAAAAGTAGGCAAGGACATCAGGGATATGGACTATTATTAACTGACTTAAAGTTTCCAAAAGGAGAGCTGATGTATAGCTGTTCTCTTCCCCTGTATGCATTCTTTTCCTTTGTTCTCAGTCCCTTGACTCCTATGGCTTTTCTTATTTGGGAGAGGAGAGTCAGGGAACGAGGTGGAAGAGCAGTAAGTGCTCAAGAAGAGAGGTCTGAAGAGTTGCTTATGGGTCCCAAGCTCATTCCATTTATTCCTTTACTCTTTTTCTTTTAGCATTCACAGTTTAGAATTTAGCCTGCTTGTCTCTTTCACAATGCACATTTCTTCACTGAACTTTTCTGCTAGGGACAATATCTGGGTTTTTTGCTTTTTTGTTTTGTTTTGCATTCTCTCATTCTCTCTTTCTCTTTCCTCTCACTACTTTTTCAGAGAGATTACTGCTAGTTACTATATAATCAAGGGTGGGGAATCTTACTTCTGCCAAGGACAATTTGGTTATTTGTAACATTATTTGCAGGCCATACAAAGTTATCAGCTGAAAGATTAACCTACTATAAACTTAATGAATTTCAAGTCCTGCCTGTGGTTGCCTTGACAGGGCCAGACCAAAGGATTCCACAAGCCTTATACAACTGATGAGCCAGATGTTCCCCTCTCTTGCCATATATAAAGGTAAGGGTAACGAAACTGCCAAAACAGGTCTATACTTTCAAGAAGTGCTCACAAGGCTGGGCAGGCTACATCTACAGTGCCCTAACACAACCACTAATTCTCTTCTTATGTTCTCCCATATAAGTAAATTCATCCCACATTCTAGATTTCTCAATAAGGAGGCTCCTAAACTGGGAAGTTTCTCTTCCACAAATCCATAGCATAGAATCAAAAGATATTCAGTATGGAGAATACTGGGTACTGCTAAATTGGCCATTTATAGATTAGTCATTATTTACTGAGCACTGTGTGTTGATTGCCTCAAAAGTTCCAGGCACTTCCATGCTTAATTCTCATTAAAGTGGTAGTATCATCTTAATTTTAGCTTCAAAGATAAATTAACAAGACTAAGGGATTAAGTATGGTGTTTGAGGTTACAAAGAAAGTATCATAGATAGATTTATATCTAATTAATTGGTTGTCAGAGGCTAGGCTCTTAACCATTATTCTATGCTGGCTTTTCTCAGAACACCCAGAACCAAGTGGATTTCATTCATAAATTAGAAGAATTTTTATATTACTACATACAATGCCAATGATTCCCTTCCCCTAATGATCATGTCCATCCATGAACCATAAGAAAAATTAGCTTAGGGTATTCATCTAATTGTTCTAAAGTGATGTTTATCTGTTTGAGACAACAAAGAAAATAATTAGCTGGTTTAAATACACTCTTTCTGATCTAACCAACATTATTTGGAATGAAATGATACGAGACAATTGCATGCCCATCATGAAAGCAATTCCTACTCAGTTCTTTCTACAAACAAAACATCTATAACAGAGTGGAGAATCAGGGAAAGAGATTCATGTAATGGGATAGGAAAGGTAGGAAGGTCAAACAGTAACTTGCTGGAAATTTAAATATTCACTTACTTTTTTGGTGCACTTCTTGACAGTGTTGATTAATTCTTGCATTACTAGATCTACACTCTTCAAGGAAGGCCCTTTCAGTTTTACAATCTGTTTCTTGACTATTGCTTCAAATGCCATGTCTGGAGTAAACAACCCTGTCCTGAATGAAAGAAACAAAGTATAATTTTAGGTTTTAAAAATTGAGTATATCCAATAATCTTTGAAAAATATTTTTAATACTACTAAGCCATAAGTTCCCACCTATAGAATGTTAATATTATATAAAAACAGTGCCTAAAGTGTTCTCATGGCATATAATGTGATTGTTAACTTATATTTAACTAAAATTTGTCTCACTTCACTGTAACAGTAGGTTACATATTAATGGATTCAACCAATGTCAGATCAAAAATATCTGAAAAAAAGTATCTGTACCGAATATGCATAGGCATTATTTTAAGCATTATTTTCTAAACAATACAATATAGCAATCTTTTACATATAGCCCTTACAATGTATTGGGAATTGCAAATAATCTAAAGATAGTTTAAAATAAAGGGTATTTCAAAAGGTTCATGGAAAACAGGATTAAAAGATGTTTGTTTTGGTGCAAAAAAAATTGAAATCCTTGCTTAACTTTTACATTTTCCATGAATTTTATGAATAACTCTCAAATATATACAGAAAAATGTGTGTGGTTATATGAAAATACTTTTTTTATATAATAAACTTGAGTATAAAAAGATTTTGGTATCCAAGGTGGGGTTCTGGAGCCAATCTCCTATAAACTACTGTGTTAAAATAGAAATAATGTCCTAAGCTTAAATTCCTATTTCTAAAGAATTCTAAAAGCTATCCTCCTTTGTCTTTTATGGAACAGCAAGTGAGCCTCATTTTTTGTACACTGAAATATCAGAGTCTCTAGAATATGCAAACTATTTCTTCCAAGAGAGCTACATTACAGAAAGTTTGAGGGTTCCCAACCTGAGGTTCCAAAGGGTTGAAGAAAGAAGACAACAATGGAATCCATGAATATTAATGTTTCAAGATGCCCAAATTAAATTATAAATTTATAAAAATAACAAATGAGGACCAAAATAGCCAAATATCTTGCTTTTGGCTGAAATTAATTCAAATTGGCATCATAACAATGTTTTTCTTATGCTGAGCAGGAGCTCAGGAAGCAGGTGTGTGTGTGTGTGAGACAGAGAGAGAGACAGACAAAGACAGAGAGAGAGAGATGACCTATTTTTTTTTAAGAGGTCAAAATAGAAAAGCTACAATAGGAGGGCCTCTTCAATCCAGCATTGACTATGACTAAATACTTGCAGGCTCCAGACTTTAGCATTTGATTCTTCCCATTCCTAAACCTGGTCCCCTTTCTTTCCCACCTCTCATTATTTGATTAACTTTTTTTCCTTCAACACTCAATACTATGGTATCTCTTGGAAATTTTCTTTAACATTTCTCTTATATCAGTTTTACTCAATATCCCTCCTTATTGTTTGCTGAGCACTTGCAGTCACCTCTGTTTCTAACTATAGGAATCATAGTATATTTATATTAGAATTATAATTTCTCCACATTGGACATAGAAGAAAATCCAAACTGTTTAGTCTAATATGAAAATTTTACATGGTCTGATTGTAACCTTCTTTTGTAGTTTTGGCGTTTTCTCATTTCGTATGCTCAATATATCAATTTCCTTATATTCAAGCCAATATTTTATATCTTTGCCCTTTACTATGCTGTTCATGTCATTCTCTCCATGATTTCAGCCTGTCCAAATCCACCTGTGCTTCAAAAATAGCCACTTCCTATGGCTCTGGTCATTCTCTAGACCTACTGCTGAGAAGGCTTTCCTTCTCTGAAGCTCAAGATTCTATTTCACATGGAGTAAGCTGGGCACATATTTTAGTCCCAATACTACACTGGTACAAAGAGCTGTTATCCTACTTATCTTGGCTTGCTCCACAAGGACTGTCTCCCTCCCTATTCCATAGTTGGCAATGAGGCAACCAAGAAAAGAATAGAAATAAAAGCATCTTTTTGAATCCAAGATGGCTTTTATTATTTAAATGTATAACAGAATCAAATGCAAAAATGTTTTAACTAAGTATAATTAAAGGGCCTAAATATTCATACCACTAGCTGGCATTTTACTCAGGTCTTTGTTCATTCCTTATTATCTTATAGGCAAATTCATCCCAGAATAATAACAACCAATCTTTTCAGTTGACATATGTATAAATCAGAAATCTACAACTCTGAATTACTGAGCTTTTGCAGCTTTATCCAACAAAAATGTATTTGGTAAGGAGTTTTGCAAGGTAAGTAAAAGCACTTCATTTGATTCCATTAATAATACTTTATGACCCAAAAAATGTGATTTGGTTCCACTGCATTTATCAGAACAACATATTCAAACACTAAAGTCAACCCAGCTCAATAAAAAGACTGTTTCTACAACAATGTATTTCTGAATTGATGGAAAAGAATAGGCGACTTAGAAATCCTATAGACAATGAGAAAAAATATTGGATTTGGTTTTAGATGTTTTCTCCTTTATACTTTGCAAATTCTTATTTACCCATACTATTTGGGACCCCTGCAGCAGATTATTTAAATGGTAAAGTGACTGAAAATTCACACTTCATAACTCCTTTGGAAAATCACCTATCACATGCATATCAATGTCAAACTTTTCACTCTCAAAGTCAAGCTTTGTCTGATCTTAGCACAGTCTCAACTTGATCCTGTGGCAGAAGCTGAACTACAACTGACAACAGGGACAGGATACCTCCTTCATATGAAAGAATCTAAGAACGAGGCAATCTAAGTTTCATCACCTTGAATTCAAGACTCTTCAATTTAGAATATGCTCATTAAATGATGCTTGACCTTCTGTATATGAATTTAAGAAATATGTGCTTTCAAATAATTGTTTTTCTTATCATAATTCTTTAAAGAAAGTATTATAGACTAAATGTTTGTATCCCTCCAAAAATGTACACATTGCATCTTTATCCCTCAATGTGATACATTGTGATACTGGGAAGTACTTAAGTCATGAAGGTTGAGCCCTCATGAATAGGACCAGGACCTTATAAGAAAAGGCTAGCTAGCTCTCCCCATGCGATAGAAAGATACAATGAGAAGTCAGCAGTCTGCAAACCAGGAGAGAGCCCTTACCAAAACCTGTCCAAGTTCCTACCCTGATCTTGGACTTTCAACCCCAAGAAGTGTGAAAAACAAACTTCTATTGCTTTTAAGCCAGCCAGTCTATGGTGATCTGTTTTATCAGCATGAACAGACTAAAATAGAAAGTAACTTGGAATAATCTCACTTTAAACAAAAGGAAATTTAGGTGTAAGTTCCACCCCATCCCACTCTTCCAGCTCATATTCCTCTGGTCCTTTATTCCCATTCCTGAGACCAATCAAAATGCAAGACTCTTGGCTCCATGAAAACAAGCTGCACTTTCCCACCTCTGCACCTCAGCTCATGCTACACCTGCCACTGAAAAGCCCTTCTTGTTGCCCTTTATCCTCAACAACCTCCATTCCATCATCTCACACTCACTCTCACTATGTCACTACTCACCTCAGCCACATGCACACACACATATCAAAGCACACGTGTACACCCAACATATGTTGGCCTACGGAAATCATTCTCTCAACAGGCAAAAGTTCAACTCAGAAGGAACCACCTTCATTAATCTTTCCAAATCCTGCTCCACAACTCTAGTCAAAATGAACTTTCTCTCTGTAAGTAATGATTACTTATGAATATGTCAGGCTTCATTCACTAAAATAGAAGGCTTTGGTGGACAAAATCTTGCTCATCTTTGAACTCTGTTGTACAGAGAATAGTCTGTGAGCACAGCAAAAACTACAGCAATACAGGAAACTGCCATTGAACCCAAACTATGATCTCCTATTTCTTCGGCCCACCCTTGTAGTCTACTCTGCTTAGACGATAAAAAGGCTACTTTGCTGGCAATTTATAAAAATTAACTTTTTTGGTAGCTTGAACTGGAGACAAAGAAAATGTGAATCACTTGCCTGATACCATGTATGTTTTTGATTGCATAGCTTATTTCTCTTCTCAATTCTTTCTCATTGAACTCCATCTGCAGATGCAAAATGAGCCATAGTTATGACACTTAATTCTTTTGAATAATAATATTGTTTAATATTATAAAATGAGAATAACTTGAGTTAGTTATTAATAAATGGATACTCATGTCTCTCTGAACCTAAACCCAGATGGTCAAAACATCTGTTTATATAAAGTTCAAGGCAGCATAGAACACTAGGGATTTCTGGGAGTTTCAGTGTAACAGATTTTAACTGTATAATATATAAGGAATGCTATGCATAAAGGATGCCTTCTGGGCATAAATCTAACCATGCATTTGCTTCTTTTGCTGAATATAGCAAATTTGAGAACACAAGGAAGACTGTCACCTGATGTGCAGCAGCAGTGCAGCTGTCCTAGAGAAACAGTGGCCATCTTTTCTCCCTGGCCATTTTAACCTCCTGAGTTCAAGGCCTCTTTATAAAAGGAAATTAATAAAATTTCATCAAGCCAACACAGGACAGATTGCTGTATAAATATTTCCCAGAAGTCCTAGGTACCATAAATCTACTTGGAAGTAGGATCAAAGTGTGTTGGAATTTAGACATAGAAGGGGTATCCAGAGAACATCAGGTCCAGCCCTCACTCCTGAGATTCAGCTCCATCCAGCCCCTTCATCTGCTTATTTCCTCCCTCACAATTTGTACCCTAGAACCATGAACTGCTTTAGGTCTCTACCCACATCCTGTGGCTTCCCAGCGCAGACGCTTTATTGTTCCTCCCTTTCTTTCTGGAATACCCCTCCCCTACTCCACCCCTTCCTGTTAAACTAGCTGCTCATCCTTCCAGACTTAGATCAGCAGCCTGGCTTCTTTACACACTTGAGCTGGGATTCACGGCTGTGAGCTGGGTTTCCATGGCACCCTGTGCTGAGGCTTATCATTTTACTTAGCACATTTTAATGTAGCTATCTATTTACCCATCTGCCTCCCACACCAAGACATAAACATCCACTTGGTTGTATACGAGGCAAGTAGCGTAGTCCCTATTGCTACTTGGCCACCTTACTGGACATTTCACACTTCGTAAGTCCAAAATAGAGCTCTCAATTCACACCTCCACACACGCAAAACTCTTCCTCAGTTTCCCTCATCTGATCGGCACCATCACTCATCCAACTGTGAATGGAAAAACTTTGGGAGTCACCTCAAGTCTTCTCATTTTTTTCATCACCCATATAAATCCAAGCTCTCTTGATTGGCCTTACTTCCAAAAACCCCCAAAGCCAAACATTCTAGATGTATGGATGGCTACATTACTATCTATCTTGTCTTGTAAGGTCACTTATACTGGGAAGCCAAAGAAGTTTAAGCTTCAGGTTTTCTCCTTTGTATAAGATCTCTTCTAAGACTCTATGCTTAACTGGGTACTTAAAATTTTGTATTCTACTTCTTTAAGGAGGCTTCCAAGATTGTAGAAGCTTGAAAACCCAAGAAAGTGGATCCATCCTGGATCTATCCCTACCATATCCCTTGACTATTTTCATACCCCTTTATAATCCAGCAGCCATAATTCTCTTAAAATTACCAATGAAATCTGATCATACTCCCTGCTTAAAACACTCTGGTAACTCCCCACTGTTAAACATAAACATTTTACCTCAACTCAAAAACCTTACTTGAACTGGGCACTTCCTTCCTCTCTAAATTCATTTCTCAACCTTCCCCTTCGTCAGCTGTGCACCAGCCACATCTGCTCTTCACCTGCCATTATCAAGTCTGATTTAGGGCCTTGCACAAGGATACTTCTTCTGCCTTGAAACAACCCCTTCCCCTAGAGCTTTATATGGCTGACCTCTTCATGTCCTTGTGATCACGCCCCTACTCATGAGAATAGCCATGAGCACTTCATTTAAAGTGCTTCACCTAGCCCCTTTCTCACAGTATGTTACCTTAATAGAATTTGTTAATCTCTTATTTTGTCTACATATTTATTTTCTGTCTTTCCCCACAAGACACGTAAAAATATTTTATGTCTTCATCATGGCATTCTAGAACTTTGGCACTTAATAGGTACTCAGGAAATATTTTTAAATTAAGTAAACAACAAGTAAACATCATAGGAAACTCAATTAGTATTTCCTTGAAATAATTTGAAATGTAGTTAAATCTCATTAAATAAAATCAGGAACATGAGTAAGAAAATATTTCTTGAATTTCATTACCAGAGTAGAAATTTTGTTCAAAGAACTTTCTTAGTCTCATACCACTCACAAGAGATTTGTAAAACAGAATATGAAAATTAAATGAAAGAAAAGGTGACATTCAGTACAAACCTTTACTATCTCAAAAGGAAAGCGTTCATGGAAAATACGATTGATTTTAGCACCACCTGAGAGCTCCAGAGTATCTACTTGATCCCCTGACCCTTCAATTCTTTTCTCAAAGTCCACAGCAAATTGCTGAACCATCCTGCAATTGTGAGAGAGAACAAATTCACGTTAAGTTACAACCCTTTGCATGCCTCATTTTATTCTACTGTGGCAATGCCTTTAGAATTCTTTTCCTGGTGTTCTTAGCGGCACCTACTGGCAGAGTTATTGTACTCTCGAACTCAAAATGTGACTGTGGCATAAACAACATCAAGATTTATTTTAAACATTTAATTATAGTAAATATGTGAAACATCCTTGACTTGAAATGCACCCATTTGATCCATTTGGTTGCAACCATGAAATGGTATTTAAATAGTACTTGAGTTGAAAATTAAATGTAAACCATAAAACTTAATGTAGAATAATAGTCAAACGAACCTCAGCTATGACCCCACACTTGCCTCATGTCCCAGATGTTCCAACTGAGTCCCCTAATACTTCATGAGCTACTCGTTCTTCCCCCATATCACAGTCTTGGTCTCTCCTGCTTGTCCCTGAGGCTCGTCCTATGTGATCTGAGGGTTGGCTATAGCCTCAGGGTTATGTTCAAGCCTTTGGTTCTAGCCTACAACCCAGACATAAACAATGGGCCCATAAGCCCAATGGTCTACTGGACGTTTATTTCGTTTTAGCTGCTTTAAATTCAATATACCTAAAACTGCACCCCTCAACTCCTGCTACTCCTAAGACTGTTGATTCTCCTGCATTTCTCAATTTCCCCTCCCACTCAAGGCAGAACTCTGGGGCATCCTGCACTCCTCCACTCCATCATGCTGCACTGCAAGGAGCCACCTGGTGTTGATGCTTCTACATCCTTCCACTATCTCAAACCACAGCCTCTTCCTATTCATACCCAATGATACAGCCTGGTCTCAGTCTTTAGAAGTTCCTCCTGGGATTTCTGAAGCCCCTCTAAGTGACCATTCTGCTTTCAGGTTTATCCCTGTCAAGGTCAGACCTCACTTTGCCCAAACAATACAAACCTTAACTCCTAGGCCCCTCTACAACTAGCTTTTGTCTCATTTTTCAAGGGATCACTGCAATTTGTTAATAAAATCAAAACTCCTCAACCTAAGACTCTTGATTGTCTGGTCCTGGCTCCCTCTGCAGCCCCCTTCTTCACGACTCATTCACTTTCTAGGCAGGCCACAGGAACCCATTTGCAGTTTCTCAAATATACCAGGCCCCTGAGCTTTCACTCATCTTTCCTTGTGTTTAGAGCACCACTCTCTCTGCCTTTCGTGGGTTTGCCTGGTTAACTGTTATCCATCCTTCAAGATTCAGCTCAAGCATTCTTTCTTCCAGGAAACCTTTCATAATCCATGGCCCTGTCTACCCCTACCTTTCACCATAGCCCAGATGAAGGGCCCTTCCTTGGCTTCCTTGGCTTCCAGCATAGCATTTAGCAGAGTACATTGCCATTGCTTGCTTATCTATTGGTCACTCTCCTCAAGACAAGGACTATGCATTTTACTTACATCTCCCTGTTCACAATACAGACATTTGCCACATAACAAGGTTTTGGCAAAGAGCGACCACATATATGAGTGGCCCCATAAAATGACAAAAGAGTTGAAAAAGTTCCATCACCCAGTGATTTTATAGGTGTTGTAATATACTACTCATATTTTGTAGTTTTCCTGATGTAAATGTACTGCCAGCATATATGATAATATACAGCACATAATACTCAATAATGATAATAAAAGACTCAGTAATGATAATGATACTGATAATGATACTCAATAATGATAATATAAGACTATATTACAGGTATATGTATTTATTATATTGTTATTATTAGAGTATACTCCTATTTATTAATTTAAAAAGTTTACTACAGAACAGTGTGCCATGTTACAATATCAGCAGCCTCTCACATCTCATATTTACCAAGTCTCTTGATTGTATCATCTTCATCTCATGCTTCATTTACTCTCGTGTTTTTTTGTTCAGTACAGTCGTAGGAGCAATAAGGTATATGTATGCTAAATAACTTAGGTGTGTAGGAGGCCAAACCATCTGGGTTTGTGTAAGTAAAGTGAAGATGTCTGCACAGTGACAAAATAGCCTAATGAAGAATTTTTCAGAATGTATCTCTTATTGTAATTAAGCAATAAGATATTTATCTTATAATAAATAAATAAATATCTGCTCAGTGACAAAAATGAATTACCTTAAGGTGATTGCTTAAAGAAAAACAAACAAAATAATTGAAAACAACTATTTCCAATCACGATTACTAGGTTTAGAAGCTCTAATTCTGACATATTAGAACCTCTTTAAATTCAAAATCAACAGAAAAATTCAAACCATCTAAATTATCTTTTTATTGTCTTTCATCAAAATCACAGGTGAATTAAAAGTAAGTAGGTCAGAAAAAAAATAAGGCAATTGGGTTTATCTATGTTCATGTCTATGCTAATATTGTTTAAAACCCCTGGAATGGTAAATAATGTGGCATATGCACTGAAGCAGTAAGAAATTTTGGAAAATTTGTCTCCAACCCTTCTTTTCCCATATCCTATATGCCAATTACCTGGCCCACTTACTGATCCTAAAAGAAGCTGTGCCCCCCTCTCCTTCCACCTAACAAACTCTTCTCATAGTCCCAAATATGATTTTCTCTGTGAACTCACATTTTTCCTTGCATATAACTGCTTTCTCATCAAGCCTCCCTTAACATTTTGTGTTTTCCACAAACAGCATTTATCCATTTTAACCCAGTTAGCTGCTTAGATGTCTGTTTTATCTTGCTCTGCTATGATTTCTTCTTGAGGACAAAAATCTTGCTCATTGTTGAATCCCTGATAGACAACACAGAACCAGACACTGAGTAAAGTGCACAATGACATTAGAGGAAGGAGGAAGAAATGAAGGTAGAGAGGATGGTTGAAGGCAGGAAATAAAAGAGAGAAAAGAAATAGGTTAGAAAGAATAGGGCCATATGATGGAGATGATCCTGTCCTCAACAAGTTAGAATCCAGCTATTAAAAATTTTGGGTGCAATTAAGTCACAGAAGCAAGACTCAATCTTTGCAAGGAAAGCGGTTGAAGAGAGACATTAAGATAATGACTTAGAGCCTAAAAAGACAAATAACTTTAGTTTCTTTATAATTTGTAGAGTTTTTATAAGAGCTCAAACAAGATTAAGAAAGAGTTATATCCAAGGGAACTTCCTTTGTATGATCTCATCTGTTCTTTTTTTTTTTTTTTTTTTTTTTTTTTGAGGATGCTATTTAAATGACTTGAATAGTAGGCATTTGGTATAGCAGTTAAGATGCTACTTAGGACAGCCCACATCCCATATCAGAGTGTCTGGGTTCAAGTCCCAGCTCCACTCTCAATTCCAACTTCCTGCTAATGTATGCCATAGGAGCAGCAGTGATGGTTCAAGTACTTGAGTCCCTGCCACCCCCATAGGATACCTAGAACCTGTATTGAGTACCTGGCTCCTGATTTTAGCCTAACCAAGCCCCAATTGTTGCAGGCATTCCAGGGGGTGACCTAGTGAGTGAGATATCTGCCCCACACATGCACACACTTTGTGTGTGGGTGTATGTCTTTCCAATAAATTTTAAAAATTTAAAATAATAAACTCAAAATTTAGAAATCTCATTGCAAATACATGAATTATATCATGCATTTTTAACATCAACTTAGAATGTTTTGACTGCAAGACTGCAGAAGGACAAAGACCATAAAAAGCATCAAATTTCACCTTTGGAGGTAGACCGCCAGTGTCTTGGAACCTAAGCAGAGTAGAGGGGCCTCCTGGCTGAGAGGGACCTGAATATAAGCTAGAGCTTATATAAGGAACAGATGAGTGCAGAAAGGGTAAAAGGAGAAAATAAAAACAGAAGATGTTAAGGGACTGGTAATTCTGCTGCCCTACCCCCAAGATCCCTCAGGGATAAATCTAGCAACACAGGGATAAAACATGAAGATCATGAAGGAGTAAAAAGATGTTTGGTAGTTCTTATATTTGCATATTTAAATAGATATGTTCAAGATCACTAGCCATCAGAGAAATGCAAATCAAAACCACAATGAGGTTTCACCTCACCCTGGTTAGAATGGCTCACATTCAGAAATCTACCAACAACAGATGCTGGCGTGGATGTGGGGAAAAAGAGACACTAACCCACTGTTGGTGGGAATGCAAACTGGTTAAGCCACTATGGAAGTCAGTATGGAGATTCCTCAGAAACCTGAATATAACCCTACCATACAGCCCAGCCATCCCACTCCTTGGAATTTACCCAAAGGAAATTAAATTGGCAAACAAAAAAGCCATCTGCACATTAATGTTTATAGCAGCTCAACTGACAATAGCTAAGACCTGGAACCAACCCAAATGCCCCTCAACAGTAGACTGGATAAAGAAATTATGGGACATGTACTCTATAGAATACTATATAGCAGTAAAAAACAATGAAACCCGGTCATTTGCAACAAGATGGAGGAATCTGGAAAACATCATGCTGAGTGAATTCAGCCAGTCCCAAAGGGACAAATATCATATGTTCTCCCTGATCAGTGACAATTAACCAAGCACCAAAAAGGAAACCTGTTGAAGTGAAATGGACACTATGAGAAACAGTGACTTGATCAGCTCCTGTTCTGATTTTCTGACTGTTGATGTACAATTTCTTTTATTTTATTTATTTATTTTTTTGACAGAGTGGATAGTGAGAGAGAGAGAGAGAGAGAGAGAGAAAGGTCTTCCTTTTTGCCGTTGGTTCACCCTCCAGTGGCTGCTGTAGCCGGTGCGCTGCGGCCAGCACATCACGCTGATCTGAAGCCAGGAGCCAGGTGCTTCTCCTGGTCTCCCATGGGGTGCAGGGCCTGAGCACTTGGGCCATCCTCCACTGCACTCCCGGGCCATAGCAGAGAGCTGGCCTAAAGAGGGGCAACCGGGACAGAATCTGGCGCCGACACAGGGACTAGAACCCGGTATGCCAGCACCGCAAGGCGGAGGATTAGCCTAGTGAGCCGCGGCACTGGCCTGTTGATGTACAATTTAATACTTTATCCCTTTCATTATTTTTTTTTTGTTCTTGTTAATACTATTTTGAACTCTGTAATTAACACACAATTATTCTTAGGTGTTAAATTTTAACTGAAAAGTGATCCCTGTTAAATACAAGAGTGGGAATAACAGAGGGAGGATATGTACAATTTGGGACATGCTCAATCGGACTTGCCCCAGATGGTGGAGTTAGAAATGTGCCAGGGGATTCCAATACAATCC
The DNA here is from genome assembly GCF_033115175.1 of Lepus europaeus. Lineage (NCBI taxonomy): Eukaryota > Metazoa > Chordata > Mammalia > Lagomorpha > Leporidae > Lepus > Lepus europaeus. The sequence goes on along the minus strand of NC_084831.1, from coordinate 137,766,876 downwards.
CATCAAGGTGGCATGTACCACTGCCATCTCACTAGTCCAAGTGATCAATTTCTTTTTTTATCAGCTTCCTGAAGCTTTCTTTTTTTTTTTTAACTTTTATTTAATGAATATAAATTTCCAAAGTACAGCTTATGGATTACAATGGCTTTCTCCTCCCCCCCCCCCATAACTTCCCTCCCACCCGCAACCCTCCCCTTTCCAGCTCCCTCTCCCCTTCCATTCACATCAAGATTCATTTTCAATTCTCTTTATATACAGAAGATCAGTTTAGTATATATTAAGTAAAGATTTCATCAGTTTGCACCCACATAGAAACACAAAGTGAAAAATACTGTTTGAGTACTAGTTATAGCATTAAATCACAATGGACAGCACATTAAGGATGGAGATCCTACATGAGGAGCAAGTGCACAGTGACTCCTGTTGTTGACTTAACAAATTGACACTCTTGTTAGGCTCTTGTCATGAGTTGCCAAGGCTACGGAAGCCTTTTGAGTTCACCGACTCTGATCATATTTAGACAAGGTCGTAGTCAAAGTGGAAGTTCTCTCCTCCCTTCAGAGAAAGGTACCTCCTTCTTTGATGACCTGTTCTTTCCCAAGTGATCAATTTCAGTGCACAATTGATCATACTGATAGGTCTAAGAGTCAAAGGGATCACACAAACAAGACTAGTGTCTGCTAATACTAACTGATAGAAATAAAAAGGAGAGAACAATCCAACATGGGAAGCGGGATACACAGCAGACTCATAGAATGACAGATGTCCTAAACAATACTCCGGCCTCAGAATCAGCCCTTAAGGCATTCAGATCTGGCTAAAAAGCCCTTTAGGCATGGAAAGCCAAGACACTCAGGCAAACAAAACAAAACAAAACAAAAAAAAAAACTAAAGGAACGATCTCTACTAGTGAGATCCCAGTAGAAAGAACGGGCCATCAAAGAAAGAGGTACCTTTCTCTGAAGGGAGGAGAGAACTTCCACTTTGACTATGACCTTGTCTAACTAAGATCGGAGTCAGCGAACTCAAAAGGCTTTTATAGCCTTGACAACTCATGACTAGAGCCTAGGGAGATTACTGATGCCATAAACAAGAGTGTCAATTTGTTAAGTCAACAACAGGAGTCACTGTGTACTTACTCCTCATGTAGGATCTCTGTCCTTAATGTGTCGTTCAATGTGAATTAATGCTATCACTAGTACTGAAACAGTATTTTTCACTTTATGTTCTATGTGGGTGCAAACTGATGAAATCTTTACTTAATATATACTAAATCGATCTTCTGTATATAAAGAGAATTGAAAATGAATCTTGATATGAATGGAATGGGAGAGGGAGTGGGAGATGGGAGGGAAGTTATGGGGAGAAAAGCCATTGTAATTCATAAGCTGTACTTTGGAAATTTATATTTACTAAATAAAAGTTTAAAAAAAATCAACAAAAAGAAAAAAAGAAATTCAAACCAATCCTTGCTTTCTGTGCTTTTTAATTAAATCCTTGGTTCTCCTTCCACTGAAAAATGCACACAAATAAATCACTTGAAATAGAAATATAATAAATGACATCAATAGAAGCCATTGTAAAATAAGATTACATTTTCTTCTGTATACAACCACTTGTAAAACTAAGGGCTAAGAACCCCATAGAATTATCACTGATGGTTTTACTTACTGAGTCTAATTTTTTAAAATAATTTATTTTATTTATTTGAAAGGGGCAGAATTAGAGAGAGAGAGAGAGAGAGAGAGATCTTCCATCTGCTGGTTCATTTCCCAAATGGCCACAATGGCCAGGGCACAGCCAGGAGCCTGGAACTCCATCTAGGTCACAGATATGCAGGGCAGGGCCCAACTATCCAGGCCATCTTCCATTGTTTCACCAGGTGCATTAGCAGAAAGATGGATGGAAAGTGGAGCAGCCAGAATGCCAATCAGCATTCATCTGTGAAGCCAGTATTACAGGTGACATCTTAACTGGGTGTGCTACCATTCTGTTCTTGAATCCAATTTTAAAAACACAATTGGGGCTGAGTATTCTGGCACAGCACATTAAGCCACTGCTCTCTCTCCCTCCCTCTCACTTTTTCTCTCTCCCTCCCTCTTTATCCCTCTGTGTTTCAAATAAATACATTAATCTTTTTTTAAAACCACACAAATTGGACACAGGGATGTGCAATTAGTTAAATTTATAGCAACAGGATAAGATCAATAATTGTTTTTCAGGAAAACAAAGATTCAAGGGCCACTGGGTAACACAGAAAAAGATTCATATACTCAACCTGCTTCCTCTGTTAAACCTAAAAAAGAACACAACAAATAGACCAAAGCAAAAGCGAACTGAAGGAATTCTATTAAGATGAGGAGCAAAGAAAGGCAGAAGGGACTTACTGCAGTAATGCTTTGGTCTTCCTGGTGGGGTCTTCAGGTTTGAAGTTTTTATAGGCTTCTACTTCATGTTCTATGGAGAGCAACTGTCCCTGGAGTTTGTTCCTGAAGTTTGGCAGGGTATCTCGAATGTGGTTGGTAAGTTGCTGGATGAAACAAAACAAAAACATACATGTATATAACACATTGAAGATTAACTCGTGAAACAAAAACCATCCTTCACTGTTTTCCTAATCACCCAAAATTTTAGAAACCAAAGAGACATTCAAGTTTATGTAGGCTGATAATGAGAAGTGCAACTTTGTCTTCCACGGCCCTTAGGAGATGCTCAAAAAATCTTCTATTAGAGTCACTCACTTGGGCTATCAATTTATATATGGAAAGACCATGTCAAAATGCACAAATTTTACTAAGGAGGTGGCTAAATTTTAACACATTAGCATGGATTGATTTGGATTGATTTATCAGATCACCTATCTTATGGACAAGAACCTTAAGATAGGATATGGTAGAAATGAAGGAAGAGGCCGGCGCCGTGGCTTAGCAGGCTAATCCTCCGCCTTGTGGCGCCGGCACACCGGGTTCTAGTCCCGGTCGGGGCGCTGGATTCTGTTCCGGTTGCCCCTCTTCCAGGCCAGCTCTCTGCTATGGCCCGGGAGTGCAGTGGAGGATGGCCCAAGTGCTCAGGCCCTGCACCCGCATGGGAGACCAGGAGAAGCACCTGGCTCCTGCCTTTGGAACAGCGCGGTGCGCCGGCCACAGTGCACCAGCCGCAGCGGCCATTGGAGGGTGAACCAATGGCAAAGGAAGACCTTTCTCTGTCTCTCTCTCTCTCACTGTCCACTCTGCCTGTAAAAACAAACAAACAAACAAAAAAACACCTTATTTCCAAATATTTCCAACTTTATCTTTCTGATTACATTAGTTTTTTCTTTAAGAGTTTTTTGTTTTGTTTTGTTTTGTTTTTAGTTTCAGGTGTGAAAGTTGTAATATAGAAACAGTGTCACCAGTGCTAAACATATTGGTAGAATATTATGGTTTTTACATGACAAACCAGTGCTCCTTCTTTAAAACATATGTGTATGTACATATATGTGTGTGTGTGTGTATGATACAACACAACCATAGTGCTGCCCCCATAGCTTCCAAATATGCCTTTACCCTTATAAGTATAAATTTCCAGTAGTCTATGTAGAATTATTTAAAATAGAAGTATACAAGAGATCTAGGATGGCTGAATAGAGTCCAGTCACTCCAACTTCAGCTGCCTTGGAGTATGAAAAGAACAAAGGAAGGACTACATTGCTAGTCTTCTGACTGATGGAAACTTTCAGTGAAGAAGTGAAAAAACAATGAAGACTTCATGGGACAAAAGGAGGGGTCATGACCCTTGCAACAACAGGGCTGTAACAATTAATTAGAAACCTCTCAATTCCACTGGAATCTACCCTGTGGACCTAGGTAAGAAGCTAGCTGTATTCCACCTCTCTAGACTCATACCCTCCAGAGCAAAGTCTCCTATACACCTGTAGTCATCCTGTAGGACTGCAGCAGGGCTCAGTTCATATTCCCTAGTCCTAGGACTAGGGTTTTTGGTGTTGTAAGCCACAGTACTCTCCTTGCAGGACCTGAGGAAGGGTACAACCTCATCACACAACTCTAGAGGCACAGAAATTGGTGCCATAAACCCCAGTATTACTCAAGTTTATCAGTGGGACAAGAGGACAACCACCTTTGTCTCCCTCAGCACCAAGAACAAGGTCCTGGCTATCATGATCCCCAGGGAGTCTGACACCAAACTCTCTGTAAACCGAAGATACATACCCTGGGAAACCCATATTCATCTCAAAGCCACACTTCCATCCCTAGGAACAGCAGCAGAATAAACCACTTTGTCACTTATAGACACACCTGTGACACTGATTAAGACAAAAGAAATCGCTCAGAGCCTGCACTCTGGAGCTCACCTAGAACCAAAGCCAAAGCAACAAGCCAAGTAATACCCTGCATTCCACCTAAACCATAAATTCTTTTTCAATAAAACCTACTCCATAAAGAAGAAGGGACAATTATACCAGATGTGCAAATATGAATGTAGGGACACAGGAGACTTGAAGAAGTAAAGGAACATTCCTCAAATTATAAAGGCTATATATCACAAGCTAATTGAGTGGGGAAATTTTGAAAGCATTTCCTCTCAGATCTGAAACAAGACAAAGATTTCCACTTTTTCCACTCTTATTCAATATTGTATTGGAAGTTTTAGCAAGAGCAATTATGGAGGAGAAAGAAATAAAGGCATAAAAATTAGAAAAGAGGAAGTCAAATTATTCATGTTTGTAGATGACATGATGCTGTACATAGAAAAACATAAACATTCCACTAAAATTTAAAAACCAATTCAGTAAAGTTGCAGGTTACAAAATAAACATACAAAAAACTACTGTTTTTTTGTATGCTAATGATGAAAGGAAAATCAAGAAAGAAATCCCACTCACAATAACTACACAAAAAATAAATAATTTAGGAATAAATTTAACCAAAGAAATGAAAAGATCTTGGGGCCGGTGCTCTAGTGTAGTGGGCTAAGCCTCTGCCTGTGGTACCAGCATATCATATGGGCACCAGTTCTAGTCCCAGCTGTTCCTCTTCCAATCAGCTCTCTGCTATGGCCTGGGAAAGCAGCGAAAGGAGACCCAAAAGAAGCTCATGACTCCTGGCTTGAATGGGCCCAGCTCTGGCCATTGTGATCATTTGGGCAGTGAACCAGCAGATCTTTCTCTCTGTCTCTCTCTCTCTCTGTAACTCTCTCTTCTCAGCTAAATAAATAAATAAATAAAATCTTTAAAATATGTTGACTTAAAAAAAAAAGGGAGGGGCCAGCGCAGTGGTGCAGAAGGTAAAGTCACCGCCTGCAGTGCCAGCATCCCATATAGGCACTGGTTCACGTCCCAGCTGCTCCACTTCCGATCCAGTTCTCTGCTATGGCCTGGGAAAGAGGTAGAAGATGGCTAAAGTCCTTGAGCGCCTGCACTCATGTGGGAGACCCAGAAGAAGTTCCTGGCTTCTGGCTTTGGATCAGCACAGCTCCAACCATTGCAGCCATCTAGGGAGTGAACCAGCAGATGAAAGACCTCTCTTTCTCTCTCCTCTCTCTCTCTCTCTCTCTCTCTCTCTCTCTCTGCCTCTGCCTCTGCCTCTCTGTAACTCTGCCTTTCAAATAAATAAGTAAATTATTTAAAAAAGAAGTGAAAGATCCCTGCAATGAAAATTATCAAACATTGATGAAACAAATCATCAAGGACACAAAAAAAGGAAAGATATTCTTTACTCATTGATTGGGAGAATCAATATCATTAAATGTCTATACTACCTAAAACAACCTATAGGTTTAATGCAATCCCTATCAAAATATCAACATCATTCTTTACAGAATTAGAAAAAGCACAGGCAACAGAAGCAAAACTAAACAAATCAGACTATGTCAAGCTCCAAAGCTTTTGCACAGCAAAGGAAATGATCACTAGAGTAAAGACATCTAACAGAATGGGAAGAAATATTCACAAACCACTTATCTGACAAAGGATTAATATGCAGAATATACCAGCAACAACTTATAAAACTCAACAACAATAAAACAACCAATCCAGTTGAGAAAAGGACAAAGGACTTCAACAGACTGCTCCACAAAGAATAAATACAAACACCCAACAAATAAGTGAAAAAATGTTCAACATCACTAACCATCAGGGAAATGCAAATCAAATCCACAATGAGATATCACCTCACCACTTCATAATGGCTAAAATCCAAAATATAGAGAATAACAAATGCTGGCGAGCATGTGGATAAAGTGGAACACTTATACACTGTTGGTGGGAATGTAAATTAATACAGCCACTGTGGAAAACAGTATGGAGATTTCTTAAAAACCTAGACTTGTCATATGATCCAGCAATCCCACTATGAGAATATAGCAAAAAGACTTGAATGTAATGTATCAAGAGATACCTGCACCACAATGTTTATAGCAGCCCTGTTCACAATAGCCAAAATTTGAAATCAACCAATGTGTCCATCATGAGATGAATGGATAAAGAAAATGTGGTGTATGTAAACACTATGGAATATGATTCAGCTATTAAAAAAGATTGAAATTCTGTCATTTGAAGCAAAATGGATGCAACTGGCGGACATCATGTTGAACAAAATAAGTCAAACACAGAAAGACAAATGCCACATGTTCTCTCTTATATGTGAGAGCTAAAATTAAAAAAAAAAGACATGCTTATGTGTATTTACTGCATATTTTACTGTATATTTTACTGCAAATGTACTTTTATAAAACTTTGTTTTATATCTTCGTCAAACCAGTGGTTAAGAATTTTATAGCACTATAGTTTTAATGATTTGAGATTACTTTTAAAATTTATTATATGGGTGAAATGGTCATTTTTTCATTCAACTATTGTTTATAGCTATTTTCTATATTCTTACTAGACTAGGGTTTTTTTGTTTTATTTTATTTGGTGAAGCATTAAGTCTTTTATTATAATGTGAATTTAAAATTTGCTATCAAAAAGTGAAAAAGAAGGAAAAAAAGGGGGAGGAGGGAGGGTGAGAGGGAGAGAGGAAAGGAGAAATGGAATATCATTATATTCTTAGAACTGTATCTATGAGCTATATAGAATCTGTCAAAAATTAATTAGAAATTTTAAAAGAATTATTTTTATACATAGAAACACACAAAATAGAAAATAAAAAAATTAAATAGGAAATTTCAGAAACAATTCATAAATTAAAAAAACTAAAATAAGTGGAATGCTATTCAGCAATAAAAAGGAACATGATAAATACCAGAAAAGGCATAAACAAAAAAAAGGATACAACTAGTTTTTATTTTCTAAAACTTCTTCAATTATTTTGCCTAAATAGTTCAGACACAATGTCACATATTGTGACAGCTTCTACTGATACCTTCAAGAAGCTAACAATCAGAACGAAACTGTTCGATTGGCTGATTAAGTTATAGATAAGAGTTTTTTTGTTTTTGTTTTTGTTGTTTTGTTTTGTTTTGTTTTGTTTTTGACAGGCAGAGTGGATAGTGAGAGAGAGACAGAGAGAAAGGTCTTCCTTTTTCCCGTTGGTTCACCCTCCAATGGCCGCTGCGGCCCGCGCATCTCCCTGATCCGAAGCCAGGAGCCAGGTGCTTCTCCTGGTCTCCCAAGCGGGTGCAGAGCCCAAGCACTTGGGCCATCCTCCACTGCCTTCCCGGGCCATAGCAGAGAGCTGGCCTGGAAGAGGGGCAACCGGGACAGAATCCGGCACCCCAACCGGGACTAAAACCCGGTGTGCCGGCGCCGCAAGGCGGAGGATTAGCTTGTTAAGCCATGGCGCCGGCTTAGATAAGAGTTTAAGCAAAACTTACGAGAATATTTGTGAGGAACATGGCTCACCATACAAAGTCAACATAATTAAAACTCAAATGACAATGACACAACTCCAATAAGGGTGGAAAATATGTAACCAAGGAAGAGAAGTATACAGTACATGGTGGGAAGAAGGGAGGCAGAAGATCCAAATTTATTTATTTTGGGGTAAGAGGTTATCAGGAAAAGCTTCTGAGATGACTGGCAATAGAATTTACTGTTTGGAAAAGTTTAAGGTACAAATTAAATCATTCCTAAACAAAACCAGATAACATTTTCAACAGAAAATCTAGCCTAATCATTAGAGTGATATTTTAAGAACAGATTCCTAGAGATCACTGTTACAGATCTACACAAGCTCAGCTTCTTAAGGTAACTACATTTTGTGAGTGAATGCACACTCAAATGTACATCCCCTATTCCTTGTTTCCGAGTACATGTTTCTGCTTTCATCATTGTTCTTTCAATAATATTAAGGTGACTTTTATTCACTAAGAATAATAACAGTATGGCTCTAAGTATCTATAAGCATTGTTTAATTTCTATCATTTAACCTAAATGTCTTGTGTTTGGAAAAAAAAAAGTGAATTAAAAATAAGAATTATGAATTCCAATAGTTCTCTCGTGTGTCATAATGGTTCTTGTTGCTTGAAAGAACATTTTTACCTGATTTAGGACCTTCTGCAGGTGTGGGGTCCCCATTCGATCAGCAATATGTCTGTAAGCCGGGTGGGAAAGGAAAAACTTCCTCTCTGCCAGCATGGCCGCTTTGATGTCCTTCTTCCCGTCTATGTCCTTCTGGCTTCTGTTTACCACCCCCACGTAACCTGAAATGAGGCACAAGCTATGGAGTTTAGCACACTTTCTGTGCTTCCTCTAGGAATTGCCATGCTCTCAGACTGAACGAAAATAAGATCAGTTTAAGACTGAGTTCATTTACAACAAATTTTTTCATTTATGAAATTAAATAGGCTAATGGTAATTATTTTAGCATAATCTTAACAATGTTTTCCTCCTTAAAAATCTCTGCACATTTTACAGAATATGTGTCTCACTGGTTGTGTCATAATACAAAATTACCTAAAAAGTTTGTGGAAAAGTGGAACATTAAAAGTTAAGTTCATTTTGGTGCCCAAAATTCTGAAATATATGCATAATATTTCATAATACTTGTTTTTCCACAAACATCTTGAAGTATTTGCATATCAGACTTACAACAGTACATTGATGAATATTTATAACCCTCCTTCAAACCCCTTCCTTTCCTGTTTCTTTTCTTTCTGTTAGTTTGAGGAATAGTTCTCCCTTTGGATCTTCACTTGAATACTGTGCCACTACATAAAAAGATAATGAATGATAAACTTGTTCCTCTCGACTAAGTGGCTTCCCAGTCATTTCTCAGCCCTATCATCCATGGAAGTGCTGTGTACATCACAGTACATTACCCCTGCGAAGAGGCAGCAGCTTGTTCTCTAGAACATCCCTGGCATCTGTTCCTTCATCCATAAGATCCAACTTGGTGATGACTCCAATGGTTCTCAGACCTGCATGATAACCAAAGCCAGCATTACACAATTCACAGAAGACCAACAGATTTTAAAGATAGATGTCTTAATGCTAAATGTAAAGCACACAATCTTAGCCTGCTTCCTGTTCCCTCTGTCTTGCTGAGTTTTCTAATCTACTGCTACCCTGTCTAGTGAATTTCAACGTGTTGAGGAAGAGAGTTTTGAAACCATCTTTAAGAAGATACCTTTCATTACAGGAAAAAAGGATCAGTCTTACCAAAAAACCCTCTAAATATAAGCATACCTCAAAAAGTCCATGGAAAATGGCATTAAAAGGTGTTTATTTTGGGGCTAAAATTTTTGAATACATGCATGTTTCTTTCATTATATGCCTTTTCCATTCATGTTTTGAAGATGAGTCATATGCATGGATTTCAAAACTGCACCAAAATAAATTTATCCTTTAGTTTCATTTTCCATGAACTTTCTGAAGTTCCCTCATATATGAGTTTAATTTTGTATCATGTTAAGTAGAAATTACAGATCTTAATTTTGTCCCCAGGTATTCCATGTAATAAGGATGCTTTAAACTTTTCATGTATTACATGGTTAAAAGCAAATAAATAATAAGCTACACATTGACAAATGATCCATGTAAGTCACAGACCAAGAATCATTATTTATCCAGTTCTGATCATGTGAAATCAAAAAATAAGAAAATCTGCTATAGGATATCATCATCAGCTGAAATATCTTTGCCAAGTGTCACAACATTTACTGTTCCTTAGAAAAGGAAGTGTGCTTTAATGGAAAGAAGACTAAACTAGGAATTACAAAGCTTGGATTATAGTCTCAAGGCAAGTCACTTAACTATTATAACCTCAGTTCTCAATTTTCCTCATCTGTAGAATGAAGAGTTAAAAAACCATGATCTCTAAAGTTCCTTTCAGTTATAAAATAAGAACCTAGATATTTTATGTAGCACATCAAATATACATGGACACTATTTGAATAATGATCAAGTGCATTTCTCTGAATGTCCTATTAAACATGGTTATTTAAATACAGAATTATCTTTTACATAAAATTACTCTAAAATAATAATGGCAAATATTCATTAACCTAGCCATGGTTTTAAATGATTTATATGACTCAAATAATTTAGTCTTAAAAAAAAAAAACAGTCCAACTATTATCTTTTCAAGATGAGGAAGTAAAGGGAGAAAAATTAAATAACTTGACTAAGCCCATACAGTCATATAGATATGGGTCCAAACAATATAGGTTAAGAGTCTATACTTTTAATCAATATTTACTTCTCAAGTTAAAAAAAAAAAGTTTAAAACAAAAAGGTCAAGAGAATGAGAGAGGACTGCAGGAACAAAAAACTGTATAACTGGAAACCAGAAAGATGACTGCTAACTAACTTAACAGACCAGCAAATGAGGAAAGCTCAATCAAGAAACCCAACAGCAGAAACCCAGTAGCTGGATAATTTAAGTTACAGCACCTCAGAAATGCTTATGATGTGAGAGATGAGCCTGAAAACATGGAGTGAGAGTGTGGCAGTTGAGCTGAAACAGGAGCCCTATTTTACATAGCTATCACATCATGGAGATTTCCAAGGTCCATCCCCTCAGGATTGCATATGTTTATTCTTTGAATTGAACTAGAGAAACCTCTTAATTCAAGGGCAGCTGGCCCCGTCTGAGGAATCAAGAATTGAAAGATGATTAACTATATTTCTATACAATGAATAGTAATAACCTCTTTCCCAGTTGGGTTCCCTAATCTGGCTTCAAGAAACCCCATGGGAGACCAGGATAAGCACCTGGCTCCTGCCTTCGGATCAGCACAGTGCACTGGCTACAGCACGCTGGCCGCAGCGGCCATTGGAGGGTGAACCAATGGCAAAAAGGAAGACCTTTCTCTCTCTCTCTCTCTCTCTCTCTCTCTCTCTCACTATCCACTCTGCCTGTCCAAAAAAAAAAAAAAAAAAAAAAGAAAGAAAGAAAGAAACAGCTAGCTGTTATACAATTACCTTGCAAGCAAGAGACTAAAAGAACCTTGTCCAAGTAATTAGCAATTCCTATAGAAAAATAGATACTGACGTTGAGAGGAACCCCAATCAAACCAGTCCAGGTGGGCAAGCATTGTGACGCAGCAGTTTAAGCCACTGCTTGGGATGAATGCATCTCATATAGAAAACCTAGGCTACAATCCAGCCTCTGCTTCCAATCTACCTTCTGGCTAACGTATCCTGGAGGCAGAAGATGATGGCCCAAATACCCACATGGGAGACCTGAATGGAGTTTTGGCTTCCTAGCTTTGGCCTGGATAAGCTCTGACTATTGTATGAATTTGAGGAGTAAACCAGCCATGTAAGATCTCTGCGTGTGTGTCTCTCCCTGTCTGTACTCCTCCATTCAAATACTAAATAAGTAACTTTTAAAAAATCATTTTAAAACAAGCCTAGGGATAGGCATCTGGTGCAGTGGTTAAGTTACAGCTTGGGAAGCCCACATCCCATGTTGGAGAACCTAGTTCAAGTTTGGGTTCTGGTGTGAATCCTGATCCTCTGTTTCTGATCCAGTTTCCTCCTAATGTGCACCCTGGGAGACAGCACATTGGTGTCCCTGCCACCAATTTGGGAGACCGGATTTGAGTTCTAGGATCCTTCCTTCAGCCTGGTTCAATGACAACTATTTCAGGCATTTGAGGAGTGAAACAAAGGTTGGAAGATTTCTCTCCATGTCTCTCTCTGTTTCTCTTTCAATGAAAATACAACAATTTTCTTAAAAATAGCCCAATAAATTACCCTGTTGTAAAACCTACAACCCAATAGATTAAGCACACTCATATATAGTTTGTTAATACTTCACCTTTAAATATAAATGGATATCCATGGAGATTCTTAGAAACCAAAACAAATATATATTACAAAATGGAATCGGGAGAAAACAAAGATAATTCAAAACACTTAAAAAAGCTTTTTGATTTTTATTAATACTGAGAGAAAAACAAATTATTGCATTCATATAACAAGATTAGAAAATCATAAAAAGAAACATTCAGATGAAAAAAATCAATAACTACAAATAACTAAAAATCTCAATAACTAAAAATAGCAAAAATAAAAACATTAATAGAATGATTCGATGATAAAGTTGAACATTCCTTCCAGAAATTAAAATAAATAAATAATAAAAAGCATGTTTTCAAAACTACAGAAATGACCCAGAAGATCTATTATCTGAATAACTGGCATTGTAAAGAAAGAAGTTAAAAGAAAAACAGCTTTTGTGAGGAACAACATTTCCAATAAAATGTCTATAAGTAAAAGATATGACTTTATAGACTAAATAAAGTCAGCAAATGCCCAAAACAAAATAAAAACTCTCTCTCTCTCACACACACACACACAGTACAGGATACCAGTGTAAGATTTCAAAACACTGGTAGCAGATAAAGATCCTAGAAAGCTCCCAGAAACATCTGAAAAAGAAAATCCACAAAAACAGAATTGAGAAGCACTTTAACATCTGTATTCCTGAGCGAAAAATAATTTCTAACCTATAATTCTTAAAAATCAATATGTGTGACAACAACAACAAAAAAGAAATTTTCAGCATTATAAAATCTAAAAATATCTAGGCACCTTTTTCCCCTAAAATGGAGCTATTAAAAAGGGTATGTTCTAAAAAATAATAGAGCACACAATAAAGAGGAAGACATGTAATCCAGGAAACAGAGACATCACCAAGAAAAAAAAAAAGAAAATCCTTACAATTGTGTAGATCCCAGTACAAAGACAAGAGAATGATTCATATCTACTGGGGTAACAAGAGACAAAGTCCTGAAGAGATGTCTTCTTCTACAAGGTTGAAAACAATACAATACCTAATGCTCCAATTTTTTTTAATGATCAAGAGACTCAAACCTCTGTAGGAGAGGCTGAGATGCATTAGAGATAGATACAGATGTATAGATGATGCAAAAAAATTAAAAAGAAAACAGAAAGATGGGCAATTATCAACCTCAAAAAAGTACCTTTCATGAAGGAAAATTTAATCATAATGTACCATGTGTTTCAGCTATGAACAACATTTCAGGAATCAAATATTCATTTAGCAAGATATAATTCTGTCACTGCACTGGCAGAATGGACAAAGATAAGCATGTGTATGTGTATGTAAGTATAGGTAGAAGAGGGATATAAGAGTGCTAAATCCTCCTGGTGCATGTAGGAAGTCAAAGAGGATATCTAAAACCAAAAAAAAAAGCAATAGTATAAATAAGATTACATAGAAATAAGGAGGTAAATATTCAAGGACATAAGCACACAGGTGGAAGGGTTGAAAATAGTAGCCTCTGGAAATTAGTAATAGAGAATTAGGAGGGTGGGCAAGGCTAGAAGAGTTTTATGAAAAGCCTTTGGAACTCTGACTTTAAAAAAAAACAACATATGTTTATAGCTTTAATATAAATAAAAAGTTGACTTCTTTTACTATCCCCTTATTTCTGAAAAAGGAGTTGAATTTACGGTTAGTGGTATACCAGAAACGGCAAAGGGAACCATTTTATTTTGTCACATTTATTTGCACAATAGGGAACTTAAAATAACCAATGAACTAGGGCCAGTGTTGTAGCACAGCAGGTTAAGTTGCTGCCTGTAACCCTGGCATCTCATATTAGAGTGCTGGTTAGAGTCCCAGATGCTCCACTTCTGATCCAGCTCCCTGCTAATGTGCCTGGGAAAGCAGCAGAAGATGGCCCAAGTATTGGGAACCCTGCCACCCACATGGAAGACCTGGATTGAATTCCTAACTCCTAGTTTTGGCCTGGCCCATCCCAAGGCCACTGCAGCCATTTGGGGAGTGAACTAGTAGATGGAAGTTGTCTTTATCTCTGTGCCTCTCCCTTTCTCTCTGTCACTCCGTCTTAAAATAAATTAAATAAATCCTTAAAATAGTAATAATAATGATAATCAATAAACTTCTGGAAGAGCTTTCCAAGGAAACACGCTGGTTTAAACAATAAAAAGAAGAAACACCCCACTGGAAACCTTATGATCTGGATAAAACAGAGAACACTGTTGAGCCCTTTCTATGTGCCAACCTCATCAAGGACTCAAAACAACAACCAAGTGAGATGGGCATGTTATTTTGTCAATTACATAGATGAGAAAAGGTAAATCTGGAGAAGAAAAACACATTTGTCTAAGGGGTCACAGCCTGCAACCAGCATTCAAATCCATTAACTTAATTTCATTTTTAATCAATACATTTTTCTACCTCCCAATTCTAAGTTACAGTCTACAATAGTTTACTGTTTAACTTGGCAACTTATTCATATCATATAAGCAGGATTATCTACAGAACCAAAAGTTTGACCAGATGTCTCTTTCAAATCCTAAATTCTAGGGGAGGAAACAACTTCCAGATTTAGAAGAGGTTATGTATAAGAAGTAAAGAATAATTTAATGCAACTCTTGCCTCCTACTAAAAGGAAAAATAAAAATTATAGTAATAAATTAAGAGCTACCAAAAACTTGTGACTATTCTTTACTGAAGAGAAACATCATGAAAACATAGTATCACAATGATAAGTACTGAAAAGTCCTACTGAAGACCCTGAAAAAATACATGAGGCATTTCCGGAGTTTGATACTTATCACACAGATTAAGTGCACTGGCTCAAGAATAGGATTGTGTAGATTCAAGTCCCATCTGTGAAAATTATTAGCTCTGAGACATTAGTTGCTTCATCAGAAAGCAACTGAATTAACAAGGTAACATACATCCATACATCATAATTTATGTTTCTTGGCCTGGGATAATTATTAATATCATCTCTAACTCTTAAAAACTTCCTTTTTGAATGACAAATTATATGTTCACTTTAATTCATCAAACCAATTGATGACTTAAAATCAAAATCAAAACTTAAAATTCAGTCTGGCCTGTAAGGAACTTGGAAGTCACCACTACAACCTAACAACAAATCAAAATTGGAACAAACTGAAAAATACCTCCTTATGTCTCTCAGGGAAGTAAGATCAGTAAGCAGCTATCTCCCAAATTTCGAAACATTGGTATATTCAGAGAATTACAGCTTGCCAGAGCAGAAACCTCTACAGGAACCAGTGCTGGGATAGGAAGACCTAAACTGTGATCAAGAAATGTCTGGGGCCTTGGTGTGGAAATACCTCATTTATTTTTTTTTATGGGAGGAACCCATGCTTAGGTAAGTTTTGCCTCCAGGAGCTCAATCTAGTTATCACAATGAATATTGGAGGGAAATCCCCTCATGCTTCTGGCAGGGAGAGGGGGAAACGAACCTTTTGGAAATACTCTTTTCTTCTTAACAAGGTTTACCTTCAGAAGAACATATTTAATCAAAGCCTAAACTACTGGGGTTCAGAGCCCAGACAGATCTAGAAGAATGGAAACACTCAAAAACCAACTGCCTAGCTTTCCACATAGGAGAAGGGAAATATCAAACTCTAGCCCACTCTAGGAAGAGTTAGAGAGAGAGAGAGAGAGAGAGAGAGAGAGAGAGAGATCTTCCATCTGCTGGTTCACTCCCTAAATTGCCACAATGGTTGAGACTGGGCCAGGCCAAAGCCAGGAGCCAGGAGCCAGGAGCTTCATTTGGTTCTCCCATGTGGATGGCAGGGGTGCAAGGACTTAGGCCATCTTCTGCTTATTTCCGAGGTGCATCAGCAGGGAGCTGGCTCAGAAGTGGGGAAGTGGAGCAGCCAGGACTCGAACCAGCACCTATACAGGATGCTAGCATTGAAGGCAGCAGCTTAATTTGCTGAGCCACAGGGCCAGCTCCAATTTTGCTTATTCTTAATTAATCTAACAGATACTCTCACTGTCTCCCTCCTTCAGTAACTCTGCCTTTCAAATAAATACATTTTAAAAAAGCACAAATTACAGAAAAAAAGTGAAAGACAAAAATAGGAACAAAGAATAGGGCAACAAGTAGAAAACAGTAAAAAATATACTTAGTTCAAATATATCAGCAGTCCCTTTGCTATACCAGATAAAAGACCAACTGTCAGAGCAGCTGAATAAACAAGACTCAACTATATGTTATCTACCAAATAAAACTCAATTTAATTAAAAGGACACATATGGATTAAAATTAAAGGGATGGGGAACTACATACACTATGCTAACACTAATCAAAAGAAAGCGAGGGTAGCTTTATAAATTTTCAACAGAATAGAAATCAGGACAAGAAAAGTTATTGAGGGAACAAAGAGGAGCACTACATAATAAGTAATCAATCCTCCGGGAAGCCAAAACAAATCTTAACAGGTATGTACCTAACAACCAAGCATCAAAATACATCAGACAAAACCAAAAGAAGTTCAAGAAGGAATAGAGGGGGAAGCCTTGTGGCACAGCAGGTAAAGCCGCCACCTGCAGTGCCAGCATCCCATAAAGACCCAGATTCAAGACCTGGCTGTTCCATTTCCGATCCAGCTGTCTGCTATGGCCTGGGAAAGCAGTTGAGGATGGCTCAAGTCCTAGGTCCCTGCACCGATGTAGGAGATCTGGAAGAAGCTCCAGGCTCCTGGCCTCAGATAAGCCCAGCTCTAGCCATTGCAGCCATTTGGGTAGTGAACCAACAGATGGAGGATCTCTCTCTCTCTCTCTCTCTCTCTGCCTCTCCCCTCTCTGTTTAACTCTTTCAAATAATTAAATTACATCTTTTTAAGAAAAAAAAAGAAGAAGAAGAAATAGAGAAATCCACAAGGACTTAGTTAAACCCAGATGGGTTCACTCATGAATTTCTACCAAACATTAAAGGAAGAAACTATAACAATTTTCTATAATATCTCCCAGAAGATAGAATCAGAGGAAAGAGTCCTATGAGTTGCATTACCCTAGCAGAAAAACCACACAAAGAAACAACCAGAGAACTCCAGCCTGATACCTGTCATGAATATAGACGAAAAAATCATCAACAAGCATAATTAGCAAATTAATTCCAATGATGTATAAAAAGAATTACACAACATGACCAAGTGTAATTTATAACAGGTATGTAAGACTGGCTGAACATTTGAAGATTAACTACATAATCTACCCCATCAACATGCTAATAAAGAAAAATCAATGATCCTATCAATAGATGCACAAAATATATTTGACAAAAGCCAACACTCATTCATGATTTTTTAAATCTTGGCAAAACAGGAATGATTGAATTTCTTCAACTTCACAAAGAACATTAGCCAAAAAGACTAGTTAAGCTTATACTTAGTGTTAAAAAGCTCAAAACTTTCCTGGTAAGAATAGGAAAAAGACATAGATATCTTCTCTCACAAGTGCTTTTCAGCATAGAACTGGAAGTCCTACCTAATGCAGTAAGACCAAATAAATATTTATAGATTAGAAAAGAAGAAATAAAACTGCCTTTGTTCACAGATAACTTGATTATGGAGGAAAATCCTACTGGAATAAATAAATAAATATAGTAAGGTTGTAGGACACAAGGTTAATATATAAAAGTCAATTATTTTCCTACATATCTGTAATAAACAACAAGTTTAAATTAAAAAGTATAACTATGAATATTATAATCCTCACAAAACAAAATACTTAAGTTTAAATCTAGCAAAATATATACAACAGCTATATAAATAAACTATAAATGTCTTATGAAATATACCAAAGTAGGACTAAACAAATAAGGAAGTATCACATATTCATGTAT
Source organism: Lepus europaeus (assembly GCF_033115175.1). Taxonomy (NCBI): domain Eukaryota; kingdom Metazoa; phylum Chordata; class Mammalia; order Lagomorpha; family Leporidae; genus Lepus; species Lepus europaeus. The sequence goes on along the minus strand of NC_084831.1, from coordinate 137,748,822 downwards.
AGGAGGAGTCAATACTGCAAAGATGTCAGTTCTTCCCAACTTGATCTAGAGATTCAACACAATTCAATCAAAATTCCAGCAGGTTATTTTGTGGATGCTGGTATGGGGAAATTAGTTACATGAAGCAATTCAAAGATGGTGCCCAAAGGAAGTAAGGTGGGTGGAATCCAAAGTTGTTTACCACTAAAACTAATTGGCTATGCAACATCAGGGGAGGTAACAAAACTAGTAACAAGTGTATAGACATATGGCTAGAACTATAGAAATCCTCCCGAGAGGTGATTTTTTAAGTGATTGGTTGGTCCTTAGCCCTGCCCCAATGACTCTGGAGTTTTGTGCTATAAAAGGTTCTGTTTCACACGAAGTAAATAAGTTCTTGCTAGACTTGGCTCCCCGCTGCGTCTGATTGTCTCCGGGATCAGTTGGAGGCTGGGGAACGGGCAAGTGGCACACTTACCTTTCCTCGGACCCAGTCCATCCTGTACGGGTGGACTAAGACCCAGCACCTGGCACCCAATGTGGGGCTCGAACAGTTACTTTTTGGCCAAGGCTAAGTGCTCTCTCAGGGTAAGTGAAACCTTAGTATAGATTATGCAGTTTCATCCCAAAAGGACCTGGCCTTAAAGGCCTTATGCTATATGTTTTTTTTTTTACTTTTATTTAATGAATATAAATTTCCAGTATACAGCTTATGGATTACAATGGCTTCCCCTTCCCATAACTTCCCTCCCACCCGCAACCCTCCCCTCTCCCGCTCCCTCTCCCCTTCCATTTGCATCAAGATTCATTTTCAATTCTCTTTATATACAGAAGATCAATTTAGTATACATTAAGTAAAGATTTCAACAGTTTGCACCCACATAGAAACACAGAGTGAAACATACTGTTTGAGTACTAGTTATAGCATTAAATCAAAATGTACAGTACATTAAGGACAGAGATCCCACATCAGGAGCAAGCGCACAGTGGCTCCTGTTGTTGACCCAACAAATTGACACTCTAGTTTATGGCGCCAGTAACCACCCTAGGCTGTCGTCATGAGTTGCCAAGGCTATGGAAGCCTTCCAAGTTCCCCGACTCTGATCATATTTAGACAAGGTCATAAAAGACAGGGTGAGGATAGTAACCAATGATCCTAAGAGTGGCATTTACCAGGTCTGAACAATTATACAGCATTAAGTGGGGAAGAGGACCATCAGTACACACAGGTTGGGAGTAGAGCCATTGGTGGTAGAGTAGAGGTTATGATTACAAAGGAATGAGGCCCAAGTGCACTAGACAGGGTCTAGAACAATGGACAGAGTCATTATTAGAGGAGCTAAGAAAGGTGCTGTCTAAGCTACAATTATGTTTTCTGATTGAGAGGCAAATAGAACCTGATAGAAGGGGCTTGATAATAATCTGGTGGGCTTTAGGCCTTGTAAGTTAAGAGGCCCAGACCTATCTATCTCTTCACATGGGGTATATCTTAAGGGAGGTGTAAACCTCCTAGGGGAAGGCACTCTGTTGACTTTCATTACTTGGCTGGCCTGGGAGGAGAGCTGGCCAGGTAAAGGCAGGGGGCATCTCTAACAAGAAATTTACAGTTCTGCCTGCAATGTTGCTGACCCTACTTGACCATACCCTCAGCTGCAGTGGTCACCTTGGAAGTTGGGCTGAGTGAAGGGCTTTTCAGCTTGGAGCCAATAAGATCTGTGGCTCTGACCTGGGCATCCTTCAACTCCAGGGCAGGTCCATTTCCAGTGATCCAACTCTTGGCAGAGCTGCCAGGGCTCTTCACAAGCTGACTTCTGCTGAAGCCCAGACTTACCACATTGAAAGCCACTGCAGTAGACTGGCCTGTTGGGTCTCCTTGAGGGCAGATCACCGTACAGATCAGCCATTAATAGGCCTGCCACCCATTGCTTCTGATGCCGAGCTTTCTTTTCCTCCTGGTTTGTGTTAAAGCAGACCAGAGGATGCAAGTCAAGGGAGTGCCCGTGTCCCATCTCTAATCTTCGGTGGCCTGAACTACAAGTCTATAGTCACAGGCATGTTCTGTAGTAGTTTTTCTAAGGTAGACAATGCCCATGAGGAAAATTATATTCTCACTTTAAAACTTTCTTTCCCTTTGGTCTGAAAGGGAGGTTTTTTTTTTCTACTTACTGTATACTTCGCTGATGGCGATGTGAATCTAGCTATGAGATTATTGTTTAAACTCTTATTTTGGCTATGCTATTACAGAAAAATGTTAGCCATCTCTTATAAGGTCTAAAGATTAAATTGTGCGTCCTACAGATTCCTTCATAATAGAATTAGTTCCCTACCTTGAAGAGAATAGAGAAATGAAAGAACAAGTTGGGCTTAGAATAGAGAAATGAGGGAGCAAGTCCTAGATCACTTGCTAACAATAGCAATATTACATGAATACTTAGCAAACCGTTTCAACCCTTAGATAAGAACTTAATTAAACATTTACCAGAAGGTCCAATGCCTTCTATAAATTTTAAGAATCATTTATTTGAAAACACCTCTTAAATATCTAAGATGGTGTAGTTCGTTTAACCAGTAAACTTAAGCACAACCATATAAAATGTTTTTAGTTTCTTTCTACCAACAAGTTTAAAACATATGATACACAGATTCAGGTCACACAAATTAAAATGTATCTTTGATTGATTTTAGCAGCTTAAATTTATGGACAATCTTATCTAAAAGCCATTTAAAATAAAACTCTTAATAAAATTTCCCCATGTGGACATACAATATGTACGCACATATAACATAGCATAATAGACCAATATCAAAATCCAAAATATCTGGTTGAACTAAGATTCCTTAAAATCATGACATAACATAGACCAAATTTGATCATTGTTACAAGGTGATTATTCAAGTCTTTGAAAATAAGCACATAGTTAAATAACCCATAGCTCTTAATAAAAATTCAGCTGTTTTTGAACAATTAGAATTTAACAGACATCAAGAGAACATAATAGATTACTTTAACACATTGCTCTAACAGTGCATCAGAGTTTAATTCTACGTCAAAGAGAAATTGAGCTTCCTGTGATCTTTTGCTGTGAGGTTTCCTTCCTTTACCTTTTTTCATATTGGTGACCATGTTTCTGTGTTTCTGTGTGTAACACATCTTTAAGCATCTTTTGCAGGGCAGGATGAGTGGCAACAAATTCTTTCAGTTTCTGTTTGCTATGAAAAGTCTTAATTTCACCTTCATTCACAAATGAGAGCTTTGCAGGATATAATATTCTGGGCTGGCAGTTTTTCTCTCTTAGTACCTGGACTATGTCTCGCCATTCCCTTCTAGCTTGTAGGGTTTCTGATGAGAAGTCTGCTGTGAGTCTAATTGGAGATCCTCTGAGAGTAATCTGACGATTCTCTCTTGCACCTTTTAGAATCTTTTCTTTATGTTTCACTGTGGTGAGTTTGATTATGACGTGTCGTGGTGAGGATCTCTTTTGGTCATGTTTATTAGGGGTTCTATAAGCTTCCTGTACTAAGATGCCTCTGTCCTCCAAACCTGGGAAATTTTCTGCTAGTATCTCACTGAAAATGCCTTCTAATCCTTTCTCCCTCTCCATGCCTTCAGGAACTCCTAGAACCCGAATGTTAGATTTTTTAATAGTATCCTGTAGATTCCCGACAATATTTTTTAGATTTCTAATTTCTTCTTCTTTTCTTTGGTTTTCCTGTTTCCTTTCCTGTTCTCTGTCTTCTAAGTCTGATATTCTCTCTTCTGCTTCGCCCATTCTGTTTTTAAGGCTCTCTAATGTGTTTGTCATTTGATCTATTAAATTCTTCATTTCATTATGATTTCTCGTCACAATCACCATTTCTTATTCCACTAGTTGTTTCATTTCATTTTGATTCCTCCTTAATATTTCACTTTCACGAGAGAGATTTTCTATCTTGTCCTTTAAGGATTTCTGTAGTTCAAGAATTTGTTTTTCAGAACTTCTTAATGTTCTTATCAATTTTTTGAGATCCGCTTCTTGCATTTCTTCTATCTCATCATCTTCATAATCTTGAGTTGGGGTGTCTTTTTCATTTGGGGGCATCATAGTGTCTTCCTTGTTCTTGTTACCTCGGTTTTTGCGTTTGTTGTTTGGCATGTTGGAGATATTTGGTGTCTTCACTGTGGTGTTTTTTTTTTTTTCTTGTTATACTATGACTCTAGATTAAGTGGACTGTCTGCTTTTGGTGGAGCCTTAGAGGCTTGAGATGGGTGTGGACTGAGAGCTGTGTTTGGTTCCTCAGGGTTGAGGGTGTGTCAAAATGACACTCCCAGGTTAGGTGTGGTAAATGTCTCTTTCTTTTGTTGATTCAAAAGGGAAGTAATTCCGCACAGCTGAATGTAATTGGAGGTAGTTAGCAGGCAAATGATATACCCACAGGAGCCAGAGATTGGAAGCTCTTTCCCAAGGACCACACAGGGAATCTCTGCTGCCCTCCGTGTGGGCTCCAATTCTCCTGCAGTCTCCCACTGGATTGCCAAGTTAGATGCTAATCTCCTGTTATTTCACCCCTCCCCCCAGAGTCAGGTTTTTCTGCTAGGCTCAGGGCCGGTGCAGACCTGAGGTCGCCCTGCTTATGATGTATGTCCAAAATGGCGCCTGCTCTTTGTCTTGCTCGCCCTTGAGGGGTCTGAGACATTCTTCTCAGATCTGGAAAAAATGATGCTGAAATTCATATGGAGACACAGGAGACCTCGAATAGCTAAAGCAATCTTGTACAACAAAAACAAAGCCGGAGGCATCACAATACCAGATTTCAGGTCATACTACAGGGCAGTTGTTATCAAAACAGCATGGTACTGGTACAGAAACAGATGGATAGACCAATGGAACAGAATAGAAATACCAGAAATCAACCCAAACATCTACAGCCAACTGATATTTGATCAAGGATCCAAAACCAATCCCTGAAATAAGGACAGTCTATTCAATAAATGGTGCTGGGAAAACTGGATTTCCACGTGCAGAATCATGAAGCAAGATCCCTACCTTTCACCTTACACAAAAATCCACTTAACATGGGTCAAAAACTTAAATCTATGACCAGACACCATCAAATTATTAGAGAGCATTGGAGAAACCCTGCAAGATATAGGTACCGGCAAAGACTTCTTGGAAAATACACCAGGAGCACAGGCAGTCAAAGCCAAAATTAACTATTGGGATTGCATCAAACTGAGAAGTTTCTGTACTGCAAAAGAAACAGTCAGGAAAGTGAATAGGAAACCGACAGAATAGGAAAAAATATTTGCAAACTATGCAACAGATAAAGGCTTGATAACCAGAATCTACAAAGAAATCAAGAAACTCCACAACATCAAAACAAACAATCCACTTAAGAGATGGGCCAAAGACCTCAACAGACATCTCTCCAAAGAGCAAATCCAAATGGCCAACAGACACATGAAAAAATGTTCAAGATCACTATCAATCAGGGAAATGCAAATCAAAACCACAATGAGGTTTCACCTCACCCCAGTTAGAATGGCCCACATTCAGAAATCAACCAACAATAGATGCTGGAGAGGATGTGGGGAAAAAAGGACACTAACCCACTGTTGGTGGGAATGCAAACTGGTTAAACCACTATGGAAGTCAGTCTGGAGATTCCTCAGAAACCTGAATATAACCCTACCATTCAACCCAGCCATACCACTCCTTGGAATTTACCCAAAAGAAATTAATTTGGCTAATAAAAAAGCCATCTGCACATTAATGTTTATTGCAGCTCAATTCACAATAGCTAAGACCTGGAATCAACCCAAATGCCCATCAACAGTAGACTGGATAAAGAAACTATGGGACATGTACTCTATAGAATACTATACAGCAGTCAAAAACAATGAAACCCAGTCATTTGCAACAAGATGGAGGAATCTGGAAAGCATCATGCTAAGTGAATTAAGCCAGTCCCAAAGAAACAAATATCATTTGTTTTCCCTGATCGGCAACAACTAACTGAGCACCAAAGGGTAACCTGTGGAAGTGTAATGGACACTATGAGAAATAGTGACTTGATCAGCTATGGTGCTGACTGTTGATGTGCAATGTAAGACTTTATCCATTTTAGTATTTTTTTGTAAACTCTGTAATTAATGCGCAACTATTCTGAGGTGTCTAAATCTTAACTGAAAAGTGATCCCGGTTAAATATAAGAATGAGAAAAGGAGAGGGAGGAGATGTATAATAGGGGACATGCTCAATTGGATTTGCCCCAAATGATGGAGTTAGAAAAGTGCCAGGGGATTCCAATACAATCCCATCAAGGTTGCATGTACCAATGCCATCTCACCAGCCCAGGTGATCAATTTCAGTTCACATGATCACACTGATAGGCCTAAGAGTCAAAGGGATCACACAAACAAGATTAATGTCTGCGAATACTAACTGATAAAAAAAAAAAGGGAGAGAACGATCCAACATGGGAAGTGGGAGACACAGCAGACTCATAGAATGACAGATGTCCTAAATAGCACTTTGGCCTCAGAATCAGCCCTTAAGGCATTTGGATCTGGCTGAAGAGCCTATGAGAGTATTTTAGGCATGGAAAGCCAAGACACTCTGGCAAAAAAAAAAAAAATGAAGAAGAAGAAGACCTAAATGAAGGATCTCAGCGAGTGTGATCCCAGTGGAAAGAACAGGGCCATCAAAGTAGGAGGTACCTTTCTCTGAAGGGAGGAGAGAACTTCCACTTTGACTATGGCCTTGTCGGAATAGGATCGAAGTCGGCAAACCCTAAAGGCTTCCATAGCCTCAGCAACTCATGGCTAGAGCCTAGGGAGATTACTGACGCCATAAACAAGAGTGTTAAATTGTTAAATCAACATCAGGAGTCACTGTGTACTTACATCCCATGTGGGATCTGTCCTTAATAGGTTGTCGAAGGTGAAGTAATGATATAACTAGTACTGAAACAGTATTTCTACATATTGTGGTAATGTGTGGGTGCAAACTGATGAAATCTTTACTTAGTATATACTAAAGCGATCTTCTGTATATAAAGATAACTGAAAATGAAAAAAAAAAAACCCTTGGTTTTAAATTGGAAATTACATAGAAAAATAATCCTTTTTTAAAAAAAAATATCTTGCAGAATCTCTGTCATTAATGTGATGTACACTGTTATTTAATGCTATAACTAGTACTCCAACAGTATTTTTTTCACTTTGTGTTGCTATGTGAGGGCAAACTGTTGAAATCTTTATATATACTAAACTGATTTTCAGTATATAAAGAGAATTGAAAATGAATCTTGATGGGAATGGAAGGGGAGAGCGAGTGGGAAAGGGGAGGGTTGCGGGTGAGGGGGAAGTTGGGGGGGGGGGAGCCTTTGTAATCCATAAGCTGTACTCAGGAAATTCATATTCACTAAATTAAAAATAAAAAGAAAAAAGAAAGAAAAAAAAAGTGTCTGGGAAGCCGTCATAACCTTGGCCCTTTGGATTCAGATGGCCAGTCTCTTTTCTTGGGACACTTGGTCATGGGTGGAAAAACTCACCCTTAAGAGGGAGAGACACTTTGATACCACCCTTAAAGCATCCTTCCACCCAGACGCTATAACCCCACCTTCGGAGGGTGAGAGGGAGAAGGAGGAAGTACAGGACTTGGGAGAGCCTAAAGCCTCAGAGGAAGATGATGGGGAGAGAAAATGGGCTAAGTTTAATCAGGAATACAGAGACCTCATGGAGGCACAAACTGTTGAGGTAAAAACAAAAGTAAAAATTGTCCCGCCTGGCCCATCCACCCCAGAAGGGCCAGGACCACCCCCATACCTCCCGGGGGCAGAGGCGGCCTCCCCCTATGTAGAGCCACAGAGGGAGCTTTGTGATCTGGGCACTTATGATTGCCCAGGAGGGGAGAGGAGAAATGAGGCGACCTTTGCGAAAGCTTATCCGGTGGACATAAAGCAGCATAGGGAAGTGAACTCTGGGCCAGGGAACCTGCTGCCTCAGGCCTACCCTGTTAATTTAGCTCCAGGCGGCAACAGAGCTCTGAAGTGGTATCCCTGGGAAGCAAAGGACTTAAAGGAGCTTCGCAAGGCAGTGGTGAAAGACGGGCCAAACTCCCCCTGGGCCCAAACCCTGCTGCAAGACATAGCTTATCACCCATGTGTCCCCAAGGACTGGTTGGATGTGGCCAAGGCAGTCCTCGCGAGTTTCCAGTTTATAAAGTGGTGCGCCTTCTTTAAGGAGGAGTGCTGGGTGAGGGCCAAAGCTAACCGAGCAGCCCAGCCGGCTATCCCTATTACATATGCTATGCTGGCTGGGACGGGGGAGGGATTCTCTACTGGGATCCAGCAAGCCGCAGTACCCACTCTGTACCGTGAACAAGTAAGGCAGGCAGGACTTAATGCTTGGTACAAGCTGGATGAGGGGCCCACTGAATCTCCCATTACGGAGGTGCAACAACAACCAGGAGAGTCATTGCCAGATTGTGTAGCTAGGGTCAAACACAGTCTCTGTCGTAAGTTGCTAGCTGGGGACCTTTGGGATCAGATTGTTAAGATGCTCGTCTGGGAAGGAATGAATGCTGTTCATAGGACGGCCTGTGCTGGCCTGAGGGAAGCTTCGATAAGTCAATGGATAATGGCCTCGCAGGATGTAGGTACGCAACAGCATCAAAATCAATCCCTGGCCATGACCCTACAGGCTCAGACGACGGCCATGACCCAGGCCCTCTCAGCCCAGACATCGGCAATGACAGATGCTATTACTCAGGCTCTGGCCACCCAAAGTTCCAAGTCACTCGGGCAGGCCACTAAGGGAGACTGCTTCAAGTGAGGGCAAGAGGGGCATTTTAAACGTGAGTGCCCTCAAGCCTCCTTGACTAATAGGCAGGGAGGGTCAAAGCCGCCCCATACCCCCTGCCCTAGGTGCAGGAAGGGATATCATTGGAAAAAGGAATGCAGGTCTACATTTGATATAGAAGGGAAGCCTTTAAACTAGAGGGGGGCATCCTCCAGCCCCGTCAACTCAAGGAGGAACCCCATCCAAGGGGAAACCGGGGGTAAACCGTACTAGAACAATCCAAGCCCACTGGACTGCCCCCCTTATGGAGGGGCTCCTTTCCAAAATGAGTGTTGTCATAGGTAGAAAAAGGTTTCACTGCCTAATCGACACTGGGGCAGATAGGACGGTACTCTGGGAAGAGGAGGTGCCACCCACCTGGCAGCTGGCGGATGGGCCATCAATATTGGGGGGGGGGGGGCAATTCTGGATCTAAGGAAACAGTTGCCCTCATGAAATGGGTCAGTCCTGATGGAGAACAGGGAAAAATACAGCCCCTGGTAGCGAAAAACCTCACAGTTAATTTATTGGGACAGGATATGCTAGGGCAAATGGATGCTGTGGTTACCACAGATCACCGGACCTTTTATGAGGGTATTCCAGAGGAAGGAGAGGCTCAGGGCCACGACTAAGGCATGGAAGGGATCAAGCAAAAGGATTGTCTCACCAATAGTAAGGAACCCAAGGGACCCACTCGAGTATACCCCCAATCCTAAAGGCCACTGCCCCCCCCCGGGTGCCACCTATCAGGTGGAGGCCGGGAAACCCGTCTGGGTGGAGCAGTGGCCACTAACTCAACCTAAACTCGCGGCGCTCCACCTTCTGGTGGAGGAACAAATGACCCTTGGACACTTATGTCCTTCCATGAGCCCCTGGAACACGCCAGTGTTTGTTATCCAAAAAGCGTCTGGGGCCTGGCACATGCTTTAGGACCTTCGTAAAATAAATGAAAAGATGAAATTGGTGGGCACCCCCTTGAGAGGCATGCCCTGGACCCCCAACATACCCTCAGAGTATACCCTGGCTGTAATAGATATTAAGGATTGTTTCTTTTCTATGCCATTGCACCCGGATGACTGTGAAAAATTTGCCTTTTCCATCCCCTCCCTTAATTTTACTAGACCCGATCAACGGTATGAGTGGACAGTATTACCACAAGGGATGGCTAATAGTCCAGCGTTCTGCCAACAGTACCTGGCCACACTTTTGGAGCCCATATTAAGTTCAGATGTTTCCCTGGCCTATGTCTATATGGATGACATCATCCTTGGACACAAAGATCCTGCCCTCCTGGAGGGCCTTTTAACCCAGGTCCTTACAACACTCACGGAGGGAGGATTTACGGTGGCTCCTAGTAAGATTCAGAGGGTACCCCCTTTTAAGGTGCTTGGTTCCCATTTAACTCTAACCCAAGTCAGTCCCCTTAAACCTCTGTTGGATATCCCAACCTCCATGACCCTAACTCAACTTCAAAGTCTTTTAGGGGAAATTAATTGGCTACTGCCCTGTGTACCTATCCCCAAGGATAGTCTTGTGCCCTTGTTCGCACTACTAAAAAATAAAATGCCACAAGATAATATTACCTTTACAGATAGTCATCAGGTGATATTTCTACAGTTTCAAGAAGCCCTAGACAAAGTTTCTTTAAAAAGGTATTCTGCCAATAAGCCCTTCTCTCTGTGGCTGTTTGCAGGGATTACCCTGATTTCTGCAGTCCTGACTCAGGAAGGGGAACCAATGGAGTGGATTCACACCCCCTTGGGGGGCACACCTCGGGTGTACTCGCAGGCTGATCAGCTTGCTCATGCTATAATCAAGGGCAGAACTCAGGCCCAGAGGCATTATGGCTCTGACCCCCATTCCATTGTTTTCCCCTTTCAGATGTCAGATGTTGAATGGCTTACCAGGGCAAGTGCCCATCTTGCCCTTTCCCTCGAGGGGTTTTTGGGACACATTGATTGCCATTATGGGCCATTCAAATGGACCGTCATGCTATGGCGACTTCCCTTAAAAATGCCTTCTTTATTCTCTTCCAAACCCATCCTCCATGCCCCTCATGTTTTCACTGACAGGGGTCAAGCAGGCTCTGCCTATGCAGCCTTCGAGGGTCAACAGGAAACCCCGAGCCGCCAAAGGTTCCAACCTTGCCAAGGGTCAGCACAATATAAAGAAATGCTTGCTATAATTATGGTTCTTCAGGACATTCAAGGGCCCTTTAACTTATATTCTGATAGCCTGTGTATGGTTAACCTGCTGCCCCATGTCCCCCAAGCACATATTAGACTGGACGGTAACCCTATTTCCCCCCTTATGGTTACCCTCAAAGGTTTTTTAGAGGGACGGAGGGCTCCCATTCATGTCCAGCATTTGAGGGGACACTCAAAGCTCCCTGGGTTTCTGTCTATCGGAAATAATTGGGCTGATCAACTAGCCACTGGCCCACAAGCATTAACTTTACAGGAAGCCACTCAACTACATGACTTAACCCATATCAATTAGAGGGGCCTACGAAACAGGTTCCCCCAAGTCCCTGTATGGGACCTCAAAAAAATCGTCCACACTTGCAAAACGTGTCAACCCTTCCTGAAGGTGCCCCCATTACAGACACAGGGAGTAAATCCTGGAGGCCTCAAACCCAACACTCTCTGGCAAACTGATGTCACCCATTTTTCAGCCTTTGGTAAGCTTAAATATGTTTTTGTTTCCGTCGATACTTATTCAGGAGCTTGTTGGGTCACAGCACATACAGGAGAAAAGGCTAAACATTCACAATCACATTTCCTTCAATGCTTTGCCACTCTAGGCCTGCCAGCATAGGTTAAAACAAATAATGGACCTTGCTTTATTAGCGAAGCAATGTCGGACTTTTTTAGCAGATGTCATATTAAACACATCACAGAAATACCTTACAACCCTCAGGGCCAGGCAATTGTAGAACAAAATCATCAATGCCTAAAAGAACAACTCTTAAAACAAAAAGGGGAAATTAGCCCCCATATCCAATACAAATGGCTTTGTTCACTATCAATATTTTAAATTTTTCCAAGGGGTCAATTGAATCAAAATTCCAAAGACACTGGGGCAAATTAAACCCCAGGCCCCAGGTTCAGGTTAAATGGAGGGACCCTCTAACGCAACAATGGAGGGGACCAGACCCCTTAATCACCATGGGCAGAGGATTTGGATGCGCCTTCCCCATAGGGGAAACATCCCCAATCTGGCTTCCAGCCAGAAACCTTAAGTTTCTGCCTGTTTCCTCTATACAGGAAAATGCCCCAAAACAAAATAACCAAAAAAAAAAAAAAAATCAGCCAAAACGAATAGACAGGCATGGCCAGATATCTCTTGGGAGAGCACTGGTTAGGGCTGCTTTTTTCCTCTCCATTTACAATTCAATGCTGTCCTCACTAAAAGGGGGAAGAAAAAATGCCTTTGGCTACCACTGGCCTTACCTAAAAGAACAAAAAATCTTCATCCATTAACCCTTTCCAACCTGATAAGTCTTTCCTTACAGTTAATAAAACTTCCTCCAGCACTACGGAAGTCTCTCATTCCCTGCCGCTTTGTTTCAGATGCGTTTCCCGTTCTAAGCAATAGGCTCCTACGCTGATGATGACCAGCTTTTTTCTGTGCTGCTGTAGTTAACTTATCAGAGTTTACACGTGTCTTGAAGGTTTCGTGATTTATTGAATTTGTCTGTCTTTAATGTTTGAGTGATTACCTAATCCTAATCAGATCTAGCCCACAGCCTTGGTTACTAGTTTTTGGCAGAGCGGTTTGATTCTCTAACAGTTTAAATTCTCAAGTGGAGTCTAACAACTTTGGGACTTCCAGTAGGATCCCTGGAACTCTCAAAGAATAAGATTCTAAATTTGTTAAAGTAACAACTATTTGAGTCAATTCAAATTATACAAAGTGTATTAAAATGTTATAAATAATGTCAGACCTATGTTGTATTCATGTTTTTGCTTTCCAGCTAAAGTGGTCTTATATTCTGTGTATACAAGTCTTTACATGTCCTTAATATGCTTTAAACTTGTTTCTTTCACAGATCTATTTTTGCAAAAACTATAGTGTCTCTTTTTAACAATGTCTACTTAATTGGTTACTCTGCCGTTTCTAAATTTAGGTCATGTAAGCTCTTTTTGACTCTGTTAAATAGTTCTAAGTTATGTGATAATTTTGTGTGCTAACTGTTATGTTCAAGGTTTGTGGGTTTTTTTTTTTAATTTTTTTTATTTTTTGACAGGCAGAGTGGATAGTGAGAGAGAGAGACAGAAAGAAAGGTCTTCCTTTTTCCCGTTGGTTCACCCTCCAATGGCCGCTGCGGCCCGCGCATCTCCCTGATCCGAAGCCAGGAGCCAGGCGCTTCTCCTGGTCTCCCATGCGGGTGCAGGGCCCAAGCACTTGGGCCATCCTCCACTGCCTTCCCGGGCCATAGCAGAGAGCTGGCCTGGAAGAGGGGCAACCGGGATAGAATCCGGCGCCCCAACTGGGACTAGAACCCGGTGTGCCGGCGCCGCAAGGCGGAGGATTAGCCTGTTAAGCCACAGTGCCGGACAATGTTCAAGGTTTTTATTTCTGGTTTATTCAACAATAAAAAACATAAAATTCATGTTCTGCCAAGGTAATCTAGAGTGTACTCTACTGTCTCTGTTAAGTTCAAATTAATAAAAAACATTATCAAATATCATTATGATTAGATCTGGTCTAAAAGTGTTAAAATCACCCTGTCTAATGAAGGGCTATCATTTCAGGATGTTAAAAAATTCTATTCTAACCAGATACTCTTAGTTCTCTTGACATCTTTAACAAACTTTCTAAAAATCAAAGTTCTAAATTCTCTAAACTTTTGGTATCTCCAAAAGGGCCCCTGGAGATATCAAAAGATATATCTCTCATCTTACAGAGATAATAACCAATTTGGGATGTTTAAAAGTGCTGCCAAGACGTAAAATGATTCAACACTCTACTAAAATTCCTCACAACCCACAGGAACAGGCTATGCCTCAAGGAACAGTTATTAAAACAAAAAGGGGGAGTGGCTACCCCCCATCTACAGTTCTATAAGGCCTTGTTTACCATCAATATTTTAAATTTCTCAAAAGGGTCAAGGGAATCAAGGTTCCAAAAACATTGGGGACATTTAACCCCTAAACCTCAGATGCTCGTTAGATGGAGAGACCCTCTCACCCGACTCTGGAGAGGGCCTGACCCACTGGATTCAGTTGGGAAGAGGATTTGGCTCCCCATAGGGGAGTTGACTCCAATTTGAATACTGGCCAAAAATATCAGGCCTATGCCTGATACAAGTAAAAACCCACCCAGGGAGCCACTCCCTGAGGGAGATCCCCTTGTCTTTCCTCTTCCAGAAATGGACGGAGATCCAGAGGCAGGTGATGATGCAGATGCTGTGATCCTGACAAGAAGTGCCCGGCCCAGTGATGGGGGATTTGATGACCCAAACGTGATCATCAAAACACTTCAGGAGAACCTGGAAAAAGACAAAGAAAACTCCAAAAAAGCCTCTTTTGGACGGGCCTTAATGGACTCTTGCACTACCTCCTCCCTCTTATTGGACTGCTTCTTACCCTGCTTTTAATCCTTGCTATTGGCCCATGCATAATGAATAGCCTTATACAGTTTATACAACAGCGCATAGAGGCAACAAGGCTAAGACAGGTTGAGGTTCATTACTAGAGGCTGCTAGTCACAGAGGGCTATGATCCCCTGAACTGGGGAAGTGCCCCCGGTGCTCTCCACATTGCCAATGACGGGTAAGATTCCGGATGGACCAGAACAACCTAAGACAGGCGGTGGAGAAAGCTCACCACGCTCCCATAATTACAAGTCACATGACACCCCAAGACGGGTAAAGCACCCACCGTCCTGTACCAACCTAAGACGGGGCTCACGGCCAAGCTGCCTGGGTTACCAATGACGGGTAAGGGGCAACCTAAGACAGGGACCACGTGCTAAAACAAAAAAGGGGGAATATGTGGGGAAATTAGTTACATGAAGCAATTCAAAGATGGTGCCCAAAGGAAGTAAGGTGGGTGGAATCCAAAGTTGTTTACCACTAAAACTAATTGGCTATGCAACATCAGGGGAGGTAACAAAACTAGTAACAAGTGTATAGACATATGGCTAGAACTATAGAAATCCCCCCGAGAGGTGATTTTTAAAGTGATTGGTTGGTCCTTAGCCCTGCCCCAATGACTCTGCAGTTTTGTGCTATAAAAGGTTCTGTTTCACACGAAGTAAATGAGTTCTTGCTAGACTTGGCTCCCCGCTGCGTCTGACTGTCTCCGGGATCAGTTGGAGGCTGGGGAACGGGCAAGCGGCGCACTTACCTTTCCTCGGACCCAGTCCATCCTGTACGGGTGGACTAAGACCCAGCTGGCAAATTGATTTTAAAGTTTATAGACAGAATCTGAAGACCCAGAACAGTCAACACAAAATCGAAGAGGAACAAAGTTGGAAGACTAACATGACCCAACACCAAGACTTACAATCAAACTACAATAGTGAAAACAAAAGTGAAAGAATATACAAATAGATCAATGGAACAGGACAGATAACCCAGAAACAGACCCATATAAAAATAACTGACAGATCATCAACAAAGGACCATCAGCAATACAATAGATACGACACTGTTTACAACAAATGGTGCTGGAACAACTGGATGTCCACATGAAAAACAACGAATATAAATATAGAACTAACACCTTTCACAAAAATTAACTCACAGTGAATCACAGAGCCAAAAAGTATAAAGCTTCTAGGATACAATGTAAAAGAAAACTTAGGTGGTTATAGCAATTACTATTTAGGGAAAATACAAAAGGAATAACCCATGAAAGAGATAATTGATAAGCAGACACACATTAAAATTTAAGTTTTGCTTAGCAAAAAACAGTATCAACAGAATAAGAAGAAAAAGTTGGAGGCTGGAAGAAGATATTTGCAAAAATAACTCCACATGTGATAAAGGACTCTTATGCAATATATGCAAAGAACTCTTAAAAACCTACAGTAAGAAAACAGACAACTAAATTTTAAAAATTAGGAATAAGATCTGAACAGTTACTTCACCAAACAAGATGTTCAGTATCTTGTCATCAGGAAATTGCAAATTAACAATGATATACTACTACACACATATTAGAAAGACCAAAATCCACAAAACTTCCTCACCAATATTGGTGAGGAAGTAGGACAACAAGAACTTTCATTCACTGCTAGTGGGAATGCCAATTGGTACAGCCCCTTTAGAAAGCAGATTGGTGGTTTATGACTTAACCAAACATACTCTGATCCATCAATTGAGCCCCTTTGTATTTGTTCAAATGAACTGAATGCTTGGATCCACACAAAAATGTTCACGTGGATGTTTACAGCAACTTTATTCGTCATTGCCAAAACTTGGAAACAACCAAGACATCTACCATAAGTGAACTGATAAATAAGCTTTGGCATATCCAGACAAAAGAATATCATTCAACACTAAAATGAAATGAGCTAATAAGCCATGAGAAACATAGAGAAAATTTAAACGTATATGTGAAAGTGAAAGCAACCAAACCCAAAAGGCTACAAACTGTATGCTTCAAACTATCTGACATTCAGGAAAAGGCAGAAGATTAGTGTTTGCCAAAGTTTGGCACAAGGGGAGGGAGAGGAATAGGCAGAATACAGAGGATTTCTGAGCAAGTGAAATTATTGTATCATATACTATATTGTGGAAGTGTATCATATAAAACACATAACACTGCATGTGAACTTAATGTAAACTATGGATTTTGGGTGACCATAACATGTCAATAAGTATGCCAATAGTAACAAATGCACCACTCTGGTGTGAAATGTTGACAGGATGAGAGGGTCTACATGGTGAAGACGTACATATGGGAACTCTGTGCTTTCTGTTTAACTTTGTTCTGTACCTAAAACTGCCCAAAACACAAAGTGTATGCAAAGTAGGAGGGGGTCTTCAAAAACTTCTCAGAAAATATGTATTGAAAAAAAAATGTATTAGTTGCAAAATAAACCTATTTTTAATTATATTTTCCACGAACTTTTTGAAGTAGCCTCATATGTGGCCCATAAATCTACTCAGTAAAGGAAAGTTGTGATCTCACCAGTTTTACTTATCAATACCTCCAAACTATGCCAACTCTAAGTCACAGTCAAACTTGCTTTCAGTCCTCCCTGTGATCCTGTAATTCTCACCTCTGCACTTTCACAATCCTATCTCCCTTAGCTTCAAATATCCTTCTCTTCTCCTCTTTTCTTGACTAACCTACCCTTCAAAATTCCTATCAGGCCCCACCTACAGGTTCTAATCAGTGTAATTTAGCATCATTTATCTATGCCCTCAAAGCCCCATATGGGCACTGGAATCGTAGTTCTTAACCAACAGTAGAAGTCTACCTCAATGTCTTACCCACTGGGCCACAACCTCTTCAAAGGCAAGAACCTAATTCAGTCCACTTAGTCTAAGCCATTAATATAGTCAAATACAGAGTGTACCCAATAAATGTTTATTTATTAATTGAATAAAACAATGAAAAACATAAGCTTATTTATTTGTCATAGGATCAGACAAGAATTGAATTATAAGTTCCAAAAAGGATATGCAACTCTATCCCATCTTTCTACCTAGGTTTGTTGTCAGCACATGATTTTCTTATAAGAACATTGCCATTCCTTCCATTAATATATGCAACTAAATTATTAGTGTGTTGTTTCATCTAATTAAGAAATGGGACAAAACCAAGCCACAAACCACACTAGCAATTGCCAGAAAAATAATCTAGAACACTGTGTACACTGATATGACAATGACAAAAAAAGTCAATATAGAATTGATGCAAAAATGTATACAGAAAAATTGAAAACAGACAGGAAATCAGATGCCCATCACTTAATACATTTT
The DNA here is from genome assembly GCF_033115175.1 of Lepus europaeus. Lineage (NCBI taxonomy): Eukaryota > Metazoa > Chordata > Mammalia > Lagomorpha > Leporidae > Lepus > Lepus europaeus. Next base: position 137,731,081 of record NC_084831.1, on the reverse strand, counting down.
TTGTTGTTGTTTTGGGATTTGGTAGGATTTGAGAGAGAACTGAAATAAACATTCTTCTTTCTGTTTGGCAAAGATCATTGATGTTATTTCTGAGAGCAACCGGTGATAAGTAGAGTTTCATTCTTTGTTTTTAAAATATTTAATTATTTATTTTAAAAAGATAGAGAGAGAAAGGGGGGCAGGGGGAGAGTATCTTGGACTGGCCCAGGCTGAAGCCAGGAGCCAAGAACTCTATCTGGGTCTCCTAGCAGGTAGCAGGAATCCAAGTACATGGGCATTCTCCTACCAGTTCCCAGGGTGCCCATTAGCAGAAAGCTGAATCCAAAACAGAAGAGCCAGGACATGATATGGGATGTGGGCACCCCAAGCACCTGACTGTGCCACAACACTCACCTTGTCATCATTTTCCTTTAAGTTTTCCATGAGTATTATTTTCTTTTACTTCCAACAATTCTGAATGACATCATTTTCATTGCAAAATCATCAGATAATATACTGAATATGATATTAGGCAAAATATTAATTAAATAATTGAGAACATTAAAATTGCAGTCACTATAATGGCAGAGACTCTTGATCATCAATATGGTTCTGAGTTGAAGATTTAATATTTGATATTCATGAAAAGAGGGGAAAAGAGAAAAAGGAGGAAGAAAGGAAAGTGAGAAATAAGATAGGAGAAAGAACTAGTTCAATAATGAAAAAAGAAAATTAGATATTAAGTGGTTCTTTCACCAAGAACATTCACTCCAAAATTGACTAAGCCATTGAGAAACAAAGGGAAAGGAATTTATGTGCACTTAAATCTCCCTGCTATTTTCTCAACTGACTATATTTTCCTCTTCCTTGGCACAACACTAAATTGCAGTTTCAAGCAGATTTCCCTTCCACTGAGTTATATTCTCCCTTATATTTTGCCTATCATTGAGTTCTACTATTGGATGTGAGCAGAGGTGACATGTGGTAATTAATATACAGAGTATAAAAACAAATGTAATTTACCACTTCAAAAGCTGATTATGTAATGCCTCACATATTTTTTTTTTTTTTTGCCATTCATTTGCTATATCTAACCTTAATAAGTCCCTAAGCCCCCAAGGATAGTAAGGTGGAAGGATTCTGGATTTTTGGATCGGTATCAGGGAGAAGAAACACCATGCTACCCTGAAATTCAGTTTGAGTGTACTTCTTACTGCATATTAGTGGAAAGAGTGGTAATTTGAAGAAGAATGCTGCCATTGTGAAAACTTGGCAAGCAAGATTAGGTGTAAGGATATAAATAGTGTGAGCTAGAAAGAGCCCTGGAAAAGCCACGGAAGATAGTACAAGTGCTTGGACCCGTGCTTCCCATGTGGGAGACCTGGAAGAAGCTCTAGGTTCCAGGCTTCGGCCTGGCCTATCCCTGGCCATTGCAGCCATTTAGAGAGTGAACCAGCAGATGGAAGACCCTTCTCTCTATCTTCCTCTCCTCCTCTCTCTCTAATTCTGCCTTTCAAATAAATAAAAAAAATAAATCTTTAAAAAAATGTTAGATTGAATGAAAAATAATTTATTTTGGTGCAAAAAATTAAAATCTGTGCATAGTTTTTTCATAATACACATTTTCATGAACTTTGTGAAGAAAGCTGATATGTTTAGATTTCAAAAATTTTTGCATCAAAAATAAATTTATCTATTAATCCCATTTCCCACAAATTTTTTGAGGTACCCTCATAAGTGCCAGTTGAAAGCAGAAGCTGTGGGTATGAGCCAGAATGTTCATTTCTCTTGATTATTCCATGCTGCTTAAAGCAGGGTAGGAGGATACTTCAAAACTTCATGGAAAAATGTACATTATGAAAACTATGCAAGGATTTCAAGAATATTTGCACCAAAATAAACCTATCTGGTAATTTTATTTTTCCCCAAACTTTTTGAAGTACCCTTGTATTTAAGAAAGATGAGAGTTCACATAAGTAATTTATCATTTATATGTAAAAATAAAACTAATTAGAAAACATTTGGAAATGTATATTCATTTATTTTAGAAAAGTTAACTGTCCTTATTATCCAAACTATAGAGAAAAAGACTGAAAAAACTCTAAGTAACTAAGGCCCGCAACAGTTTTCAGTTAAGGAAATTTCAGTAATTTCTGCTTCTGGCTATAAGAGAGTAGCAGAATTCAGACATATCTTTCTTCTGAAAACTAGCAGAAAACTGGATAGAATGTATGAAAAATTATTTTCAAACATTAAACAATAGGTTTTGCAGGGCTGAAATAGCTGAGAGAAGAGAAACAAATAAGAAAGTTGTATAATAACACAATTGGAGGCAATTCTAAGTATACTGCAAGGAGGAAAAATTCAAGGACATTCTAATTTAGGAGACATAAATTAGAGTTCAAGAAGATCAAAGTGGGGTCACCTTATGGCATAGCAGGTAAAGCTGCCATTTACAATGCTGGCAACCCATATGGGTACCAGTTCATGTCCTAGCTGCTCCACTTCTAATACAGCTTCCAGCTAATGACCTGGGAAATGCAGCAGGAGATGGCCCAACTGTTTGAGACCCTACTGGGAAACCCAGATGAAGCTCTTGTCTCCTGACTTTGGCCTGGGCCAGCCGTGGCCATTGCAACCATCTAGGAAGTGAACCAGCAGATGGAAGATCTCTTCATTGCTGGCTCTCTGTAACTCTTTCAAAATAAATAAATAAAATCTTAAAAAAAAAAAAAAAAGATCTAAGCTTTAGACTTTGTAGGACAGTACACCAGATAAAAGGGAGCGATGAAAAGAGAGAGCTCTAGAGATTTTTCACAAAAAGAGTGTTGAGTCTTCAAATACACACACACATACACACATATGTAACTCCACATGGCTAGGCAAAAAACAACTGCCAGGAAGCTGTAAACCAGGTAACTCCTAGAGCTAACACAGAGGTTGGAATCATTTAAATTCCCACCAGCACCACTTCAAACTAGACAGACCTTGTTGAGATACAACATGTATTAGACACCAGATGGGTCAAATTTTAGTAAACCCTACTGCAGACTCACACTTTAAAAACCTAAAATGAGCATTAAAGTAAATTCAAACTGATCTTCAAGTAATGTAGCAACCTACAGAAACAAAGTCCAACATAATTTTAAAGACTATGATAACATTCAATGCTAAATAAAGTAAAATTCAAAAGTATCCATGAGTCAAACAAAAGCCACTAGATATATGAAGAAAAAGAAAAATACGATCCATAATAAAGGGAAAATATCAGTCAATAGAATGTCAGCTAGAAACAATGGAATTCACAGTGGCATTAAAAGAGTTATTACAAATATACACAAAATGTTCAAGGATATAAAAGAGACAGAAACATAATGAGTAAATAAAAAGAATTACTGAAAAAATACAGTTGAAGAAAACTAAAACTCACATATCCAAAAGCTCAAAAAACACCAATCACACAAAAGACCAGACCCAAGGCACATCATGCTGCTGATACAAGTGATAAAACAAAGTTCAGAAGTTAGTGTCAGTGAGTTAGGTTGTCACTTGTGGCCTCAGCAACACATATTGGAGGGCTGATTTGGGTCCTGGCTGCTCCATTTCTGATTCAGCTCCCTGGGAAACCAGAGTAAGAAAGATGGCTCAAGTGTTTAGGCCCCTGCCACTCACGTGGGAAACCCAGATAAAGTTCCAGGCTCCTGATCAGCCTGACACAGACTGGGGCTGTGGCAACCATTTTGGGAATAAATCAGCAGATGACAATCTCTTTCTCTGCCTCTCCCTCTCTGTCACTCTACCTTTCAAATAAATAAAATAAACCTGAAGAAGGGAGAGAAGGGAGAGGGTAGAAAGGAAGAGGGAGAAAGGAACAAAGAGAGAGAGAAATAGAGAGAAAGTCTAAAACGCAAAGGGAAAAAACAAACAGAAATATAGATAACTATAGATGTCTCATCAGAAACTACGAGGGCAAGAAGATGTTAGAAAATATATTTAAAGTTCTAGAAGGAAAAAAAAGTCACTTAAAATTCTATACCCCATGAAGATACCTTCAAAAATTGAGGCAAAATGATGGCCATTTCAGACAAACAACAGTTGAGATTATTTCTGGAGGCCTGTTCTATAAGAAATTATAAAGGAGTTCTTCAAGCTGAAGGAAAGTAATATAAGTTGGAAACTCAGATCTACATAAACTTATAAAAATCTCCAAAAATCATAAAGGTATAAGTAAATGTATACTATTTCTTTCTTGTTTTTAACATGTTTATGTAAAGCACAAATAATGTCCATTCTTTCTGGGTGTCATTTATAAGATGTAGAAGATATAACATCTGTATTACATATGGAAAGGTTAATAACATGTATATAACCCAAATAGCAAAATTACAGTTTTAAATAGTGATATTAATAATTTATTGAATGCAAATAATCTAAATACTGCAATTAAAAGGCAGATATTAGAAGTTCAGATTTAGGGTCTGGTGCTATGGTGTGGCGGATTGTAGGCAATCCTGTGAGGCTGCCTGCCTAGCCCATGCAGTTAGCCTGACTGCTGGCAGGCAGTGGGACCCCCAAGCACATCTTTCCCCACCCCCGCCTTCTGTCAATCAGGTAAACTGCTACATGACCTACATGACCTTCAAGCTGATTGGAGAGGCATATTGGCGCAGTGTCAGTTCTGTCCTATACAATTACCGTTGCTGTGAATTAGTTATGCCCCTTCCGCCTGTCCTGTAAAAGTGTACATGGTAATGAATAAAGATGGACATGTTCACTGAAGCCTGTCCCCGGTGCTTCTTGTGGGAAGAACACCATTTTCCTGCTCTCCCCAGCAGTGTGGACTTCGCTGGAAGAGTCCACAGTGGATAAAGACATATGGGCACCGATTTGAGTCCCAGCTGTTGCTCCGCTTCCGATCCAGTTCCCTGCTTATGCACCTAGGAAAGCAGTGGAAGATGGCCAAAGTGCTTGGGCCCTTGCACCCCCGTAGGACACTCTGAGGAAGCTCTTGGCTTCTGTCTTCGGATCAGTCCAGCTCCACCTGTTGCAGCCATTTGGGGAATGAACCAGCGAACAGCAGATCTCTCCCTGTGTCTCTCTCTATCTCTGTAACTCTCCCTTTAAAGTAAATAGATAAATAAGCGTTTTATTTATTTATTTATTTATTTGACAGGTAGAGTTATAGACAGTGAAAGACAGAGACAGAGAGAAAGGTCTTCCCTCTGTTGGTTCACTCCCCAAATGGCTACTATGGCCGGCGCTGCGCTGATCCAAAGCCAGGAGCCAGGTGCTTCCTCCTGGTCTCCATGCAGGTGCAGGAGCCCAAGCACTTGTGCTCCACTGCACTCCCAGGCCACAGCAGAGAGCTGGACTGGAAGAGGAGCAACCAGGACTAGAATCCAGCGCCCACATGGGATGCCGGCGCTGCAGGCGGAGGATTAACCAGTGAGCCATGGCGCTGGCATGATTCAGATAAAAAAAGCACCGAAGCAAATGTTAATAGAACAGGAAGGGACAATATACAAATTCAGAAACATACCTTAGTTGAAGATACAAGGTACTTCAAAAAGTTTGTGGAAAATGAATTTAAAAGATAAGCTTAGGAAGCAGATGTTTAGCCTAGCAATTAAGAAACCTGCAACCCACATCAGAGTATTTGGGGGGTTCCGTTCCCAGTTCTGTCTCCTAACTCCAGCTTCCTGCTAATTCCAGCTCTTACAGACAGCAGTGATGGCTCCTGACACCTATGGAGCAGACCTGGACTGCATTCCCAGATCTTGGTTTGACTCTGGCCCAGCCCCTACCATTGTGGGCATTCGGGGAGTAAACCAGAAAATGGGATAGGAGCTCTCTTTTTCTGTGTCCCTCTCTCTTTCTCTCTCTAGCTCTTACTCTAATTTTTATTGTCTGTCTAGCTCTTTCTCTCTGCCTCCCAATAAAATTTTAATTTTTTTCAAATAAATAAAAGATAATTCTATTTTTTGAATGCATGGAGAGTTTTTATTTATAATATGCATTCTCTATGAACTTTCTGAAGACTCCTCATATAATATTCCACTTCAGCAACTGAAGAACTAAGAAAACAGAAAAATCAAGAGATATAAAAGGTTTAAGCAACACTATCAGCAAACTTAACCTAATGAATATCTATAGAGCACATTGTCCAACAACAGTGAAACACACATTCTTCCCAAAGGAACACTGGTAATTCATCAAGGTGAACCAAAAGTGATGGCATCAAACCAATATCAGTACATCTTAAGAAATAAAAACATGCAGAAATTAATGTATGTTATCTGAAAAATTTCAAAACACTTGGGAATTTAAAAACCTATCTCTAAATATCATGGGCCAAAAAGGAAATCACTGAGAAATTTTAAAATGTTTTGAACTGAATAAAATAAAAACTCACCATATCAAAATCTGTGGTATGTGGCTAAACTAAGGGCTTAGGAGGAAAGTGTAGCTTTAAAATGCTATCATTGCCCAATAAGAAATGCTTAAAAGCAATAGTCTAAATTTCCATAAAACTAGAGAGAAAATAGCAAATTAAATCCAAAATAGATAGAAGTACAAATAATAAAGATGTCAGTGAAATAGAATGCTAATAAGTAACATATAAAATCAATTAAATCAAATATTAATTCTTTGAAAAATCAATAAAATTGTCTACACTCCCTATTTAATTCAACATTATACTGGAGGTACTTGACAAAATAAGATGAATAAAGTGTACAAAATTTCAAAAGAAAGAGCAAAAGACTTTCAAATCACAACAGCCTGATTAGGTATGCAGAATATTTCAAAGAACCTACTGAGACTACCAGACCTAATAAGTTAGTTTATTAAAGTCAAAGAATATAAGGGCAATACACAAAAGTAAGTTATACATTGATATACTGTCAAAAAATCTGGCAATTAAAAATTTTTAATTAAAATTCATAATTGCATCCAAAATCATAAAATATATGGACACATTTAAAAAAATGTATGTAAGACATGTGTGCTACAAAATATAATACAATTCAGAAAAGACTAGAGCTCTTATATTGTCAATTCTTTCCAAATTTGTCCACAGTAGGACTATCCAATAGAATTTATTGCAATAATAGAAATATACTACGTCTGAGCTTTCCAATATTGAAGACATTAGACTCATGTGGTTATCAAGCACTTGAAATATGGCGTGACTGATGAACAAACTGCTTGATTTTATTTAATTTTATTAATTTAAATTTTAATAGGTGCATACAGATAAAGGCTATTGTACAGGACAGTGTACACCACAGATTTAATGTAAGTCCAAACAAAATCTCAGTAAACTTTTTGTAGAAATTGATAAGCTACCTTGAAAATTTAAATGAAAAGACAAAGTTATCTACTAAAATCAAAGCAATAATTAAAAAAATACTCTGATATCAATGCTTACTATAAAACCTCAGTAATTAGGACAGTGTGGTATTAGCACAGGGCTAGATGTACAGACCAATGGAACAGAATTACAGATATACACATATATAATATATATTAAACATATAATATAGTTTATATAATATTATTTATACAACTATATAGTTGCTTTGTACAAAGATACTCATGTAATTCAATTAAGAAAGGATAATATATTCAAAATAAACAGTACTCACTGGAACAATAACATAACTATATGGAAATAATAAAATTTGACACTTACTTCACACCATACATATAAAAAAAGGCATCACAGGCCTAAATTTAAAGCTAAAATTGCAAAATTTCTAGATAAAGGCATAGAAGACAAATTAGTGCAAACCTGGGCTAGACAAAATTGCTACAAATTCGGCCATGATAAAAGTTAAAACTTGTTGTTCAAAAGGTATGATTAAACAATATGAGAAACCAAACTACAGACTGATAGAAAACATTTGCAATATATAATGAAAGAATTGCATCAAAATATATGTCTAATTTTAAAAACAATGCAATAGCATCAAAACAGTTCAATTTAAAATAGGCTAATAATATAAATAAAATGGACAAAAGATTTGAATAGACATTTCATAAAGATAGATGAATGTCCTAAAAGGAAATAAAATGATGCTCAGCATCACTACTCGTCACAGAGACATAAATAATACCACCACACAGATATTATAATGACAACAATTAAAATAAAAATAATAATTCCAAGTGTTGGTAAGTATATGGAGGAAATGAAACACTCATACATTTCAGTTAGGAATAACAACTTAGTGGTTTCTTGAAATAACCACACACTCACTTAGAAATTTCAGTATTAGGCATTTTTCAATGAAACATAATGAATGCAAAAAACTAGTATATTAATATTTGTGGATATTCTTTGTCATAACCCAAAACTGGAAACAAACTAAAGATCCATCAACAGGAAAATGGATTAACAAAAAAATGGCACATACAGTGAAGTACAACTAATTAATTTTTAAAATAATGAACTACTGAAACACACAGTGACATGAATGAATATCAAAAATATTATGCTGATCAAAAGAAGCAAAGCACATAGAATGCTTACTGTATGATTCCATTTCTATGAACTCTAGAAAAGACAAATCTAATTTTTATTGACATAAAATAGTTCAATAGTTTCTTTGAGTCAGAAGTAGGATACAATTGTAGAGACTGACTAGAAAGTAAAACAATAGAACTTTTATGGGTAGCAGCAATGTTCTACATTGGCCTGTGGTGGTACATGTCGTATGTTTGTCAAAACTCATCACACTTTACAATGTGTACCTCCTAGCTGAAGCTTATTGTCCTAGGTAGCCTCAAGGTAACCACAATAATCTGAGGGAAAAGAGGGGTGGAGAAGGGTACTGGTGGTAAGAAAATCAAGAAACACAATGGATTTAAGATGTGTCTAGGAAAAATCTTTGAGTACAGCTATTCACACGGAATTAACTAAAAGCAGATAACACAGATGTTTGCTGAATTTTTTTTAATAGTAATTCAATTTGCAAAGAAACAAAAAGCCTGGCCTGAAAAACCCTTTGAATCTTAAAACAACCTTCATGATCCCAAGTTTTTCCAGAAGAAAGCAGGCTGTAAAAGCTGTTGCATCTCTCAGGAAAGTTGTAACCTCCCATTTATACTGAGACATGCCAGAGGAGATAATGGTCAAGGAAGATCCTCCTGCAAGTTGAAGTCCAGGAGAAACAATGGGCAATAGAGAATTCCTCCCCTCACTGCCAGGGTAGGAAGTCTCCATAAAGCTTGCCTCGTTCAAACAGTATTTTACACTTTGTGTGTCTGTGTGGGTGCAAACTGTTGAAAGCTTTACTTAATATATGTTAACCTGATCTTCTGTATATAAAGATAAATGAAAATGAATCTTGATGTGAATGCAAGAGGAGAGGGAGCGGGAGAGGGGAGGGTTGCGGGTGGAAGGAAGTTAAGGGGAGTAGGGGTGGGAAGCTATTGTAATCCATAAGCTGTACTTTGGAAATTTATATTCATTAAATAAAAGTTAAAAAAAAAAAAAAAGCTTGCCTCATACTGCTTCAGATCTGGGATTGATAAGTGTTTCCTGGCTCTTACCTTGTTTTTTGTTTTTTTTTGTTTGTTTGTTTGTTTTTATTTATTTATTGGGCCAGCGCTGTGGGGTAGCGGGTAAAGCTTAAAGCTGCCACCTGCAGTGCCATCACCTCATATGGGCAATGGTTCGAGTCCTGGCTGCTCCACTTCCAATCCAGCTCTCTGCTATGGCCTGGGATAGCAGTAGAAGATGGCCCAAGTCCTTGGGCCCCTGCACCAACGTGGAAGATCAGAAGGAAGCTCCTGGCTCCTGACTTCGAATCGGCTCAGCTCTGGCTGTTGCAGCCATCGGGGAAGTGAACAAGCAAATGGAAGATTCTCTCTGCCTCTGCCTCTCTAGCTCTGCCTTTCAAATAAATAATTTTTAAAATTTATTTGAGAGACAGAGGACAGAGAGAAAGAAGAACAGAGAGATCTTCCATCTGTTGGTTCACTCCCCAAATGGCCACAACAATCAGGTTGGCCAGGCTGAAGCCAGGAGCCAGGAGATTCATCCGGGTCTCCCAGGTGGGTGCAGAATTCCAAGGACTTTCATCATCCTCTGCTGCTTTCCCAGGTGCATTAGCAGGGAGTTGGATCAGAAGTAGAGCAGCTGGGATTCAAATCGAACCAGCACCCATACGAGATGCCAGTGCTACAGGCCATGGTTTGTAGTGCACCACAGCACTGGCCTCTCTTTCCTATACAGCAGTTCATATTGCAGATAACTCATCATGCTCTATACACAGTCCTTAGCAATCTATTTAGAATCATGAACAGATAGATATTCCAGATGACTGGTTCCTGACCACAAAATACACTGGCCCAGAACACTATCCAGGAATTGTCAGCAACAGCAGAGAAACTCTTACTCTAGCTGGGCTAACTTGTGCCTAGTTAGTGCCACCAAATCTCTCTCATTCGATGTTCTCCTTTATTCCTAAACTGAATCTAAGTTTCTCTGGTCATCGTCCTCCCTAAAAAGGAACTCCTTCTTCAGCAAAAAGTTTCCATTAAGTCAAATTGGCTCGGTGGACCTACCAAACAGGGAACATTATTTGCATCAAATACACCATTACAGGCATTATGTCTTTATGCAAAACAAAATACACACAATTGCATAAGTATATAAATGCTCCTGGAAAGAATGGCTCTGGCTTGCACATCAGAGTGGATTTCTAAAGGTAATATAACCCATCATTGTGTAGTGACCCTTAGACAACTGATAGTGTTGGCAGGTCTAAGAAAAAAAAAAAGAAGGAAGTGTAAAGCAGAGGTTAACTTAATGACTGAAATTTAAGTTTAATAGCTTTATGCTTCCTGAAACTGCTATAACTACTAGTATTTTAAGTCTTTATACCAGAAATTTCTGCTGGAAAAACATCTTTATGAGTCTGAAACCATTAGTCACATACCCACTCTAACCAATGAAACAAATAATGTATATGTAACAACTTCATAGTGTAGCTTATTAAAAGCCAGTCACTTTCAATGTACTTTGCAGACATTACTTCAAGAACAATCTTATCAGAAGGGTATCATTTATTGATTTATTTATTCAGAAAGTGAGAGTTAGAGAGAGAGAGAGAGAAACAGACAGAGATCTTCAACCCGTTGGTTCACTCCCCTAGATGGCCAGAAAGGCCAGCATTGGGCCAGGCCGAATCCAAGAGCCAGGAACTTCATCCAAGTCTCTCATGTGGGTGGCAGGGCCCAGACACGTGAGTCATCTTGGGCTGCTTTTCCCAGACCATTAGCAGGGAGCTGGATTGGAAGCAGAGCACCTAGGACATAAACCAGTGCCTATATGGGATGCCAGGAAAATATTATGTTTACCATTTTATAGATGAGGAAACTGAGGCACAGAAAATTAAGAAATTTGCCTAAGATTATACAGCTAGTAAGCGATGAAACTAGGTTTCAAACTCAGGCAGATGGCTTTTAAGTTTATGCTACTAGTCACTAGGTTGTACTGTTGTATACATGATTTTTGTTATGTTTTATGATTCTATTAATTCTCATTAAGGCATAGTTGTTAGGAATGTTTCTTTGTTACTTTAGCAGAACAACTTGTACTTGCATTCCAACATGCTGCCTGCTTTCTCCTCTTGCTACTTGTCTGCCAGTCCTTTTCGCTATGCCATCTGAAACTATCTTTACTGTCACCAGATTACTCCAACACATTCATGTTCTGACCTAAACAACAGCACTCACTTCCTTGCCCTTATTTAAACCCAGTTCTCTCTTTCAGGTGGAGACTGTATATTGTCCTAGAACCTATACAGCCCACAGCTGGAGGAAAGAGTAAAGTTAAAAAGAAACTTTCTTATACCATAATACATTGCCAAACTGAAATCTTCCACCTTCACATGAAAACATCACCTTAGATCCTGACATCATCTGCTTATAGTACTCTCTATTTCTGCAGTTGGTAAATGCAGCAAGAAGGTTCCTTTAATCAACCAAATGCTCCACATTCACTTTTAACACCAACACACACACACACACACACACACAAACACGTACACTACCCCAATACTGGAGGTTTTCACATCAAGGTGTTCCTCGAAGCCCTTAATTCCACTATTCAGGGTGGCACCAGTGTAAGCAAGGATGGTGTACCCAGTTCCCTGGCCATTTAGTTCTTTGTTGCTTCTACTCCATGATTTTTTTTTTTTTGCCTGCATAGAAGTCTAGCAATTTCTTCCCATGACCACATCCTGCAATTCATAACTGGGGCTTGCTCCAGCTGTAAATCATAAACTCTAATATTCTACTTTCTAACCACCAACTTATATTCTCCAGTTCCTTTACTCTCTTATATGAATTCACTGCTATTCTTCAACTTCACCCAGAACCTCATTCTTGAACCATCCTTTTCTCCAAAACTTATGTGGCCTTTTTGGCATCACTTTTTCTCCTTCCAAGGATTTCAAGCTCTACCTTTGCAGTGATGGGTTTGCCACTATCATCAACTTTTTTGATCATTTTACCTGCCATTCAACCTACCCTAAAAATTCTTTTAAAAAAAAATATTTTATTTATTTACTTGAGAGGCAGAGCTACAGACAGAGTGAGGGAGAGATAAAGAGAAAGGTCTTTCATCCTCTGGTTCCCTCCCCAAATGGCCATAACAACCACAGATGGGCCAATCCAAAGCCAGGAGACAGGAGCTTCTTCCAGGTCTCCCACGTGGGTGCAGGGGCCCAAGCACTTGGGCCAACTTCCACTGGTTTCCCAGGCCATAGCAGAGAGCTGGTTCAGAATAGGAGCAGCTAAGACATGAACTGGTGTCCATATGGTATGACAGCGCCACAGGTGGAGGCCTAACTCACTACGTCACAGCACTGCCCCCATCCCTGCAAAAATCTGACCTAAAAGTAATCCAAGTATTTGCCTCCCACAATCCTCCAGCTGCTATTTCTGGGAATCACACAACCATGAAGCTTGGAATAGATGGCTCCAGCCTCAAAAGAGTCCTGCAGTGTTATCCACTTTCTCCTCCCATCTTTTTCCACAGTGGTTGTTCAGAATAAATTTCTCCTCAAATGTCTCATTCCACCCTTCTATTCTCATTACTCCATCCTCACCCCAAATAGCTGTGCTTCCCACTCACAGAAAAAAAAAAAATCTGTCATTGGGCAATACATTCGTCAAAACGTCTCTAGATACCTACAAATTAGCCTTTATCAACATGTTCTGGTGTGGCACAGTAGGTTAATCCTCCACCTGTAGCACTGTCATCCCATATGGGCACTGGTTCTAGTCCTGACTGCTGCTCCTCTTCCGATCCAGCTCTCTGCTACGGCCTGGGCAGTAGTGGAAAATGGCCCAAGTGCTTGGGACCCTGCATCCGTGTAGGAGACCTGGAAGAAGCTCCTGGCTTCTGGCTTCGGATTGGCTCAGCTCTGGTCGTTGTGGCCATTTGGGGAGTGAACCAGCAAATGGAAGACCTCTGTCTCTGTCTGTCCTTCTCTCTGTCTATAACTCTACCTCTCAAGTAAATAAATAAAATATTTAAAAATCAAAGCAAAGAAAAAAATCATATTCTTACTGCTTTCTTGTCTCAGTGGAAGAAACAGTTCTACTATCACAAGTACTAGCAATTTCTCCCGAAATGGTGGAAAGACAGAGGGAGAAAAAAGAAAAAGAAGAAAAGAAGAGAGGTAAGGAGGATTAGATGAAGAAGGCAGGAAAAGGAAGGGATCCTGAAAAAGCACCAGGGAAAATGAAAGTATTACAAAAACTTAGAAGTTTTATTTTGTACTTTTATGGTCATATGTTATTTACACTGCATATGAAATAATTGTATTGATCTAGCTTGATTATATATTCTAGGGATGGCTTGTAGAATACGCTTTATACCAACTAGGAGAAAGCTACTATTCTAATGGAATGTTAGATGATCATGGTCCCATCACAATCCAGGATGAGATTCAATTGCATAGGTAACTATTAATTATGTTTTAAATGCCTTTGAATTTCAAAATAAAGGACATAAGAACACAAGTATTCTTTAATACTAAACTCATTTTAATTAAACACTTTTACCTAGAATAGCAACAAGAACTTATCAATATATTAATATAAAGAGAATGCCTGAGAAAAGACTCTTATTATTAACATGCAATTAAATTCAGGGAAAAGACTGTTTTATTGATTTCTCACATTTTAGTTTTTCTCATAGTGTTTCTTCTCTGTATTAAATCTCTACATTCAAACTCCACAAAGAGCGATTCGGAGAAATTTTAAACTTGTTCAAGCAGCGTCTTTACAGTGACCCCCAGTGGCAAAGGAATGAACGTATGACTTTTAGAAACCCACATCTCTGTGAAAACCAAGTTCTATTTAATAGCATGTTCATTTTGTCCACCTGCCTTTTGAACTCATTCCTATTTACAAAAATAATCAAGTTTTATAGGCATATAATTCACATTTAAGTTCTAAATATACTCTCTTCTCTTTCATAATAAATTTCATAATTCAGGCTATTTTATTTTTCAAATTAAAAGAGCATATCAAAGAATACGTAGTTTCATAAAAGTTTTTTAAGGCCTGAAAGATGAATTCCTTTGTTGATGTCTTATTTTCAATTATAAAAACAATTTAACTTCTTTTTCAACCTTGGTGTTTTTCCTCTATACTTGAGCTTCCCCATGTATCAACAGATAGATGTTGTACTCTCTTTGCAAATAGGCTCTGTTTTAGCAAGACTTAACAAGCTTATTTTAATTATATATGCATGAAATTCCTAAATGCAAATATTTTCATACAATGCAAAATAACAACATGCATTTGAAATGTGCTTGTGTCTCAGACTTCAGAGCATAATATTATGATAATATTTTCCATATACTCTATCTAAACAGGATTGTAAAGCCATGTGTATTTGTAGGCCCTGCTTTCTTCATATCAGACATGTTTTTCCTTGGTCAACTTACTATCTAGGAAATGCTCAATTTAAAAGAAGGATAAACTAAACACAATTCATGGATAAAAAGTTTCACAAGTACCATAAGCCTTTTGGTTTTACTCCTTTTTCTTAACACTTTACTCATTAAAAAAAAAAACTGATTTTATGAATCTCAATCATGTTACAAATAACCTAAAAAAATCCCCTAAGAAGGCAAAACATGACTACTATGAGATAAACACTGTTACGTCTACTTAAAGAATAAGACCTTCATATTTATTAACTTTTTCAATTAACGTCAAATTGGATTTATGCTCTCAATGCAATTATTCAACACTCATTGAGGTTATTTTTTACTCAATAATTAAGCTAAGAATTTCGAGGTAAAATGAGAATCTAACTGTGGAGAAAGAACAGGTGCAGAGGCAGAAACAGACACAATGCCCAGAAAATAGGTTTTCCCCACGAATTGCTCATTTACTTGTAGTTTATTAACATAATGATTATGAGTACTGACTTAAAGTTGCCTGATGCTTCAGGCTGCTGTTTGACTCTGCAGCAATTCCAGCATTTCCATGCCAGACAGAGAAGTGGAAGTCTGCTAAATATTGGCAAAGATCAATGAACATCAGTTTACATCAATCAACTTGCTCCAGATTCAAAAGGATGACATAAAAATACAAAACTTCGCACAAACAGGTAGGAACACTCCTCCATAAAACAAGAAGTCTGCCTTCAACATAGTGGTCAATTCTGGCCGAATTCACAAATGTTATCGCAAAACAAAACCCTACCCTTTTTCTCAGCCAGGGGTCTAACCTTCCTCTTGGGATGATTTTATACTCCAGGAAGACCTCTGGTCATTCTGGATTTAGAAATGAAATTCATTTTCTGCGAAATAAATCACCATGGAAGGAATTTGCAGACATATTTGCCTCCCTAAAGTGGTCTCTGAAGAGCTCTCTATTGTAGACAACAAGCTTGACAGGTAATGTTGAAATACTGCTGTGTCCTGAAGATAAAAGGCACAATGACAGTCTTTGTGGGTAATGAACTCTTGATCAAGTAATAAATCAACACCACCATGGACTCCTTTGCTTTCCATATAGAAACTGTGAGTGTATCTTTATGATGAACTGCTCAGTTAAGGTATAGCAGTATCTATAAAACATGCACATGTCAGTGACTGCTAGCCACAGTTAATGGCAGTGTAAACACACTGCCTTCTTATGTGACCATTAGAATTATCAGGATATGTGGTTATCAAGCTATCATAAATAAACTCAATATGATAGAAGCTATTTACCCATTAATCAGTGTACCCACTAATCTCATCTGTAGCATGTCATCTGTCTTTCCACCTGTTAAAAAAGAATAATAATCCAATCTTCTCCCATCTATCTATGGTTAAGACTCTCAAAGTGCTTTTTATCTCATCCCTACTCTCCTAAGTCAAGGATTTTTCTCACCTATTAATCCTGTTTTTATCCTATACTTCTGCATTTGTCCCATCTCTGTCTCCTATCACCAATGTTATCTCTTTTCAAGGTTGTTGCCTTCAAAACACAAATATGTTATAATAGCTAGTGTCCCATTTTCCTGCTCCCCTCTAAAGGAAAATTTGAAATAGTGGTCTGTAATCCCTGTCCCCAAAAGTCATCAATGATTTTCATGTGCCAAATTCAACAGTCAATTCACCCTCATCTCCAGATGAGACTACTAAAATCTTATTTAGACACAAAATTTGAAGGTAATAAAAACATACCCAATTCAAGATTGTTTTCTTCCTATTTACAACTGAAAATTCCAGCAAGCAATGGGAAGGATCGTGGGCTAAGAATACAAGGGTTTAAATGGATGCAGCTTCCCAGTGTTGTCTTGGTTCCTCACAGAGGAACACTTTAAGCATGAAACTGAATAGAGTCTGTGAGGACTGGGGAAAATTGCTAAGCTAGGAAGACAAAGAAATACTAGTACATGCCTTTTACAGCTTTAGATTAGGTGCAAATCACTTCATTACAATGTGAGAGGAATCTCATTACTCTACAGTTACCAACTCATGTTTTCCAGTGCTGACTGTGCTATGAGGCTTCTTCACAGTTTTTTGTTTGTTTGTTTGTTTTGTTTTTTAAGATTTTATTTATTCATTTGAGAGGCAGAGTTACAGACAGAGAGAGGGAGAGATAAGAGAAAGGTCTTTCATCCTCTGGTTCCCTCCCTAAATGGCCACAACAACCGCAGCTGGGCCAATCCAAAGCCAGGAGCCAGGAGCTTCTTCCAGTCTCCCACATGGGTGCACGGTCCCAAGAACTTGGGCCATCTTCCACTGCTTTCCCAGGCCATAAGCAGAGAGCTGAATCGGAAGAGGAGCACCCATAGGGGATGCCACCACTGCAGGCAGAGGCTTAGCCTACCACGCAACAGTGCCAGCCCCCCTCACAGTTTCTGAGCAGTAGGCCTAGTTGTCTTCCCACAGCACCTTCTTTGATCTCTTAGCAACATTTGGCATTACTGATCACAATGTCCTTCTTGAAACCTTCCCTCCCCTTGGATTCTAGAATATCATACTCATTTAGTTCTCTACTACTTTTCTGTCATCTTTGCTTTTTCTCCTCCTATTCATCATTACTACTAAAACATTGGAGAGTCCCAGGTTCTTTCTCTGGCCCTCTTCCCTGTCTACACTCATCTCCTAAGTGATCTCAACTTAATTAATCTCAAGATTCTGGATACCACCTGGATTAATTTCCAAGGGCTCTCATAGCAAATTACCACAATCTGATGGCTTTAAATAATAGGAATTTGTTTTCTCACAACTCTGGAAGCAAAAAGTCCAAAAAATAATGGTGCAAAAAATGCCACACACCTCAAAAAGCTCCTGGCTTTCCTTGGATTGGGAAAGTAAAACTCCATCTCTGTCTACATCTTCACATGCCCTTCTTCCCTGTCTGTGTGACCCCATTGTCCCTCTCTTTTCCTTTATAAAGAAATCTACCATTGGATTTTATGGTCCATTCTAAAACCAGGATTACCTCAGCCCAAGATCCTTAACTTAGCCACATATGCAAAGACTCCTTCCAACTAAGAGCACATTAACAAGTGATGGGGAGTGTTTAGGACTCAGACATATCTTCTGGGGGGGGGGGGCACAATACAACCTACTCTACCACTAGAGACTGATAACTTGAGATTCATAATTCCAGCTTGAAACTTTATCCTGAATTCCAGACCCTTATATCTAACATAAGCAATTAGCTGTTTAATCAAATCATCTCAAGTTTTATACATCCAAAATAGAATCCTTAAACCCCCTTAATATTTTCCTATTCTAATATTCCCAATCTCAGTAAGTAGTATCGCCATTTAATCTGTTTGATTAGAACCTTTGTAGTCATGTTGGACCTATTTCTTCTCACACACACAAAGCAAACCATGAGTAAATTTTGTCAGCTCCATTTTCACAACATAACTTCCCTCAGTACCATTACTCTCTTGTTCCAAACCAAATTAACTCTCACCCTGCTTCGCCTTCTTGATAAAATAACCTAACTGGTCTCCCTATATTCATGCACCTTTCTTCTCACAGCAGCCACACTCACCTATGAAGACATAAAAGTTTATAGAAATAGGTGCCTACATAAAGAAATTGGAAAGGCACCAAATAAATGAGCTTTCAATGCATCTCAAGGATCTAGAAAAACTGCAGCAAACCAGACCCAAATCTAGTAGGAGAAGAGAAATAATTAAAATCAGAGAAGAAATCAACAGGATTGAATCCAAAAAAATTACAAAAAATCAGCCAAACGAAGAGCTGGTTTTTTGAAAAAATAAATAAAATTGACACACCATTGGCCCAACTAACTAAAAAAAGAAGAGAAAAGACCCAAATCAATAAAATCAGAGATGAAAAGGAAATGTAACAACAGATACCACAGAAATAAAAAGAATCATCAGAAATTACTACAAGGACTTGTATGCCAGCAAACAGCAAAATCTATCAGAAATGGATAGATTCCTGGGCATATGCAACCTACCTAAATTGAACCATGAAGACATAGAAAACTTAAACAGACCCATAACTGAGACAGAAATTGAAACAGTAATAAAGGCCCTCCCAACAAAGAAAAGCCCAGGACCAGATGGATTCACTGCTGAATTCTAACAGACATTTAGAGAACTAACTCCAATTCTTCTCAAACTATTCAGAACAATAGAAAAAGAGGGAATCCTCCCAAATTCTTTCTATGAAGCCAGCATCACCTTAATTCATAAGCCGGAAAAAGATGCAGCATTGAAAGAGAATTACAGACCAATATACCTTATGAACACAGATGCAAAAATCCTCAATAAAATTCTGGCCAATAGAATGCAACAACTCTTCAGAAAGATCATCCACCCAGACCAAGTGGGATATATCCCTGGTATGCAGGGATGGTTCAATGTTCACAAATCAATCAATGTGATACACCACATTAACAAACTGCAGAAGAAAAATCATATGATTCTCTCAATAGATGCAGAGAAGGCATTTGATAAAATACAACACCCTTTCATGATGAAAACTCTAAGCAAATTGGGTATAGAAGGAACATTCCTCAATGCAATCAAAGCAATATATGAAAAACCCACGGCCAACATCCTATTGAATGGGAAAAAGCTGGAAGCATTTCCGCTGAGATCTGGTACCAGACAGGGATGCCCACTCTCACCACTGCTCTTCAACATAGTTCTGGAAGTTCTAGCCAGATCCATTAGGCAAGAAAAGAAAGTAAAGTGATACAAATTGGGAAGGAAGAAGTCAAACTATCCCTCTTTGCAGATAATATGATTCTTTCTTTAGGGGATCCAAAGAACTCTACTAAGAGACTATTGGAACTCATCGAAGAGTTTGGCAAAGTAGCAGGATATAAAATTAATGCACAAAAATCAACAGCCTTTGTATACACAGGCAATGCAATGGCTGAGAAAGCACTTCTAAGATCAATCCCATTCACAATAGCTACAAAAACAATCAAATACCTTGGAATAAATTTAACCAAGGACGTTAAAGATCTCTATGATGAGAATTACAAAATCTTACAGAAAGAAATAGAAGAGGATACCAAAAATGGAAAAATCTTCCATGCTCATGGATTGGAAGAATCAATATCATCAAAATGTCCATTCTCCCAAAAGCAATTTATAGATTCAGTGTGATACCAATCAAAATGCCAAAGACATTCTTCTCAGATCTGGAAAAAATGATGCTGAAATTCATATGGAGACACAGAAGACCTCGAATAGCCAAAGCAATCTTGCACAACAAAAACAAAGCCGGAGGCATCACAATACCAGATTTCAGGACATACTACAGGGCAATTGTAATCAAAACAGTGTGGTACTGGTACAGAAACAGATGGATAGACCAATGGAACAGAATAGAAACTCCACAACAACTAAACAAACAACCCACTTAAGAGATGGGCTAAGGACCTCAATAGACATTTTTCAAAAGAGGAAATCCAAATGGCCAACAGACACACGAAAAAATGTTCAGGATCACTAGCAGTCAGGGAAATGCAGATCAAAACCACAATGAGGTTTCACCTCACCCCAGTTAGAATGGCTCACATACAGAAATCTACCAACAACAGATGCTGGCGAGGATGTGGGGAAAAAGGGACACTAACCCACTGTTGGTGAGAATGCAAACTGGTAAAGCCACTATGGAAGTCAGTTTGGAGATTCCTCAGAAACCTGAATATAACCCTACCATACAACCCAGCCATCCCACTCCTTGGAATTTACCCAAAGGAAATTAAATTGGCAAAAAAAAAAGCTGTCTGCACCTTAATGTTTATTGCAGTTCAATTAATTAATTAATCAATTAATTAATGGTTTGCCATTAAGAGAGTTATCTTTAATTATCATTATGTTTATAATAATTTATCTCTTACCTTTTTAAGTTAAGGTTTATTATAATTTCATTTCATTTTAGAGATGAGGCAATAATGTTCAAAGACATTAAATAATCTTCCAAGCCCAATGATCTTTCATCTATCTGCATTATTTCATAAGGCAAATCATAGAGGAGTGTTCTGATGAAGTGGAAAGAACATGAGATCATAACACTGTGTGGTTGCAAGTAGGTTTTTCAATCATTCTGTTTATCACCTGGATAAACTTCCTCACCGCAAAGTAGAGCCTTACCTCACACAACCTTCAGGATTGTGGTGAAACTAAAGCAGACCATTTTGGAAAGTTAAGACCACTATACTCTGAAACTATATGTAAAACATAATATCATTATGATGGCTATGAGTTTGACATTTCAAACAGTACAGCCATTCTCCCTTGAAATTTTATTTAAAATCCTTACTCACAAAATCATTTTTTACAAATGATTCAAAAGATAAGCCTAAGTTTTGCCTAGTCAAAATTTGTGATAGTCTACATATCCTGGGAGAATAATTTCATCATGAAACTTATTTTAAAATAAACATATCCCAGCATTATCATATATTAATAATTATTTTAGAGAATTTTTCCTTGAGTGTCATTATGCAAATAATTTATAATTGGTTTACCAACATGAACTTCCTTCCCAAGTCTATATTCAAATAAAACCAAGTCCTACTTAAGTGAAAATGGCCCATGACTAACAGACTTAATGTAGCAGAAAGTAGCTACTACTTAAAATAGATAACATCTCAGCAAACTGTATAATTATGTACCTTGGTAGGTAAGATTGTAATTCAAATATCCTTGAATAATTCATCCTACTCTATTATTTAAATAGGTCATCTTTCTTTAGCCAAGGGCAATATTTCAGAAAAAGATACATGAAGTGGCAGGAACTGGCCACTTGCACAGCCAGCCAAATCAGTCCTGAAGACCAGTGGGAACAGATGTCATAACCAGAATGCCCCCTCCATCTCAATTCAATGACTTATATGGAAAGTTTCTGTTGACTACAGTTGTATGAGGTCAGAATAAGATGCGTCAGTGTAAATGCTGGAATAAATACCTCTGAAAAGGCCACTTCTCCAAAAAGTCAGTGAGAAAGAACATGCGAAAAACTGTCATAATCAACATTTTTCAAAAGTCGGAAAATCAGCCGAAGGCTGGTATCAACACGATGGGGCATTTACTCAAGAAAAACAGCTGAGTCTCAGTAATAATGATAATCTGCGTGGTGTTTGAATTTTCCTCATTCCCATTCTGCTTCCTCAGTGGTACAGTAGCCTTAAAATCCAAAACCCTCACAATCATGAGGAAAATCAGCATTCCAGCAACCCCTGGAAGGGAAAGAGCTGGGCTGAGAAACACCAAAAATGTCATTTTCAGAGAATTATAATTATTTAACTGCCTCGCATTTCCCTAAAACCTTCCATTCAAAGAGCTTCTCTTTATTTGACCTGACTCAGAGCTTGCTCAGTGTGAACAGCCTCTTTCCTCAGGAAGCATTTGTCAGAAACAATCAGTGGCTACTATTTAATACCTCAGCTGCCTTAGGCAGTGATAACAATTGGGAGGGGGGAAGAAGCTGACCAAATGTAAAAGGAAAACCTCTGGAATGAGAGGGCCACATAGGCCTTTGGAAATTTGCACACTCATGTCTAGGCTTTACACATGCTTAGAAAAGACTTCAGAAGACCCCACACTGAGGCCAGGCCCCCAGATGCAAATAGCTCCAGTAGACACTGAGAAAAGGCTTATTGGCTCTGGTAATTTAAGGAAATCTCCATATAATCATTAGCTGACCACTAAGAAAACTGAGCAAAAACTTAAGTAGCCACAAACTACAAGAATAGACTTTACAGAATTCATTCAGGAAAATTACCAACCATACAAATAGCAATAGCCAAGGCAGCAACAAGAGCAAAAAGTAACAAAAACAAATCTTAGAAGAGACAGAAATCTGAGCATTGCCACATGTTACACACACACACATACACACACACACAAACACAAATACAACATATGCAAAGAAAGTATGGTCCATACACAAGAAAATAAGTAGTCAATAGGAACTGTTGAAACCCAATCATTGAAATTGATAGACCTTTTAATATTTTTTGGATTTTTATTTATTTATTTGAGAGGTAGAGTTACAGATAGAGAAACAGAGAAAGAGGTCTTGCATCCACTGGTTCACTCCCCAAATGGTCACAGTAGCCAGAGCTGAGCCTATCCGAAGCCAGGAGCCAGGAGCTTCTTCCAGTCTCCCATGCAGGTCCAGGGGCCCAAGCACTTGGGCCATCTTCCACTGCTTTCCCAGGCCATAGCAGAGAGCTGGATTGGAAGAGGAGCAGCGAAGATACGAACTGTTGTCCATATGGGATGCCAGCACTGCAGGCAGAGGCTTAGCCCATTGTGCCACAGCATCAGCCCAGACAGACTTTAAATCAGCTATTTTAAATATGTTCAAAGAACCAAAGGATACCATATCTAAAGAACTAAAAGGAAGTATGGCAAGGATGTTTCACTAAATATAGAATATCAGCAGAAACAAAAATCATTTTTTAAAAAAAGAACCAAATAAAAATTCTAGGTATAAAAATTAAAATAATGGGGCTGGCATTATGGCACAGAGGGGTAAGCCACCACCTGCAATGTTGACATCCGATATGAGTACCGAGTTGAGTTTCAGCTACTTCACTTCTGATCCAGCTACCTGCTAATGTACATAGAAAGGAAGCAGAAGATGGCCCAAGTGCTTGGGTCCCTATCACCCATGTGAAAAACCTGGTTAGAACTCCAGGCTCTTTTTGTTACAGCCATTTGGGGAGTTAACCAGTGGGTGAAAGATTCTCTCTCTCTCCTATCTCTCCAACCCTAACTCTACCTTTCAAATAAATAAATTCTTTTAAAATTTAAGTAACAGAAATAAATTCTTCACTAGAGAGATTCAACAGCATATCTAAGCAGGCAGAAAGAATCAGAAAAGTTGAATATAGGTCAGCTGAAAATTTTCCTTCCAAACTGAGGAAAGGAAAGAAAAATACTAGCTAATTGAATCCAACAACACATCAGAAAGATCATTCACCTAGATCAAATGAGGCTTATCTCTGGTATGCAGGGATGGTTCAACATATGCAAACTAATAAATGTGATATGTCATATAAAAATTGAAGAATAAATACCATATATCAATAGATGCAGAGAAAACATTTGGTAAAATACAACATCCTTTCATGATAAAAACCTTAAGCAAATTGGGTATAGAATGAACATTCCTCAACATAATCAAGGCAATATACAACAAACTCACAGCAAGTATCATATTGAATGGGGAAAAACTGGAAGCATTTCCATTTTCACCACTGCTATTCAATATAGTTCTGGAATTTTTAGCCAGAGCCATTAGGAAAGAAAAAGAAATCAAAGGGATACAAATCGAAAAGGAGGAAGTCAAATTATTCCTGTATGCAAATGACATGATCCTATATAGAGGGAAACCAAAAGACTCCACTAAGAAACTATTGGAATTCATAAAAGAGTTTGTAAAGTTGCAGGATATGAGATCAACACACAAAAATAGCCTTTATAAACACAGACAATGCCAAGGCTAAGAAAGAACTTGTAACAGCCATACCATTCCAAATAGTTAAAAAAATATTTAAATAACTTAAAATAAACTTAGCCAAGGAGGTGAAAGATCTCTACAATGAAATTTTTAAAACACTAAAAAAAAGTAAATAAAATAAAACCCAAAAAATGGAAGAATCTTCAATGTTTGTGGATTAGAAGACCTAATATCATCAAAATGTCCATACTACCTAGAGCAATTTCCAGATTCATTGCTATTCAATAAAAATACCAATTACATTCCTCATAGATCTTGAAAAAAATTATGTTAAAATTCATCTGGAAACACAAGAGACCTCAAATAGCTAAAACAATCTTAACAAAAATAAAACTGGAGGCATCACAACAGCAGATTTTAAGACATACTACAGGGCAGTTATAATCAAAACAGTCTGGTACCGGCACAAAATAGACATACAGATCAATGGAACAGAATAGAAACCACACAAATCTATACATCTATGACCAATCAATTTTTGACAAAGAAAATAAAATCAATCCCTGAGGAAAGGACAGTCTTCAACAAACGCTGCTTGAAAACCGGATCTCTGCACGCAGAAGTATGAAACAAGACCCCTACCCTACATCTTATACAAAAATCAACTCAAAGTGGATCAAGGAGCTAAATCTACAATCTGATACCACCAAATTACTAGAAGAAAACATTGAAGAAACCCTACAAGACATTGGCATAGGCAAAGACTTCTTGGATAAGACTCCAGAAGCACAGGCAATAAAAGCAAAAATAGAAAAGTGGGATTACATCAAGGTAAGAAGAACTGCACTGCAAGGAAACCCTCAACAAAATGAGGAGGCAACTGACAGAATGGGAGAAAAATATTTGCAAACTATGCAACTGAGAAATGATTAATATCCAAATCTATACAAACTTAAGAAACCCAGCAATAACAAGCAAACAACCCAGTTAAGAGATGGGCAAAGGATATGAACAGGCATTTTTTCAAAAGATGAAATGCAAATGGCCAATAGACAGATGAAAAAATGCTCAGGATCACCAGCCATCAGGGAAATGCAAATCAAAACCACAGTGAGGTTCCATTTTACTCCTGTTAGAATGGCTCTCATACAGAAATAAAAACAACAACAACAACAAAAACAATAAATGCTGCTGAGGATGTGGTGGAAAGATTCCCCAATCCACGGTTGGTGGGAATGTAAACTAGTACAACCATTATGGAACACAGTATCTGAAATCTGAAAACAGATCTACCATATGACCCAGCCATCCCACTCCTGGGAATTCACCCAAATGAAATTAAATCAACATATGAAAGAATTATCTGTACCCCATTTTTATTACAGCTCAATTCACAACAGCTAAGATATGGAATCAACACAGATGTCCATCAACTGATGAGTGGATAAAGAAATTGTTATGGCCGGCACCGTGGCTCAACAGGCTAATCCTCTGCCTAGCAGTGCCAGCACACCGGGTTCTAGTCCCGGTCAGGGTGCCGGATTCTGTCCTGGTTGCCCCTCTTCCAGGCCAGCTCTCTGCTATGGCCCGGGAGTGCAGCCCGCGGCAGCCATTAGAGGGTGAACCAACGGCAAAGGAAGACCTTTCTCTCTGTCTCTCTCTCTCACTGTCCACTCTGCCTGTCAAAAAGAAAGAAAGAAAGAAAGAAAGAAAGAAAGAAAGAAAGAAAGAAAGAAAGAAAGAAGGAAATTGTTATATATATAATGTATATATATAATGTATATATATGATGGAATACTACTCAGCCATAAAAAATGCAATCCTGTCTTTCGAAAAAAAAAAAAAAAAGATGGAAGCAACTGGAAACCATTATGTTTAGTGAAATAAGTCAGTTTAGTCCCCAAAAGACAAATATTATGTTTTCCCTGATCTGCAGTAACTAAAAGTACAAAAAATATAACATATGTGAGTAAAATTGATATTTTGGGATTATTGTTTACAGCTCTTGTCTATACTGTTGAGGACCAGAGTGTTTAATTTCTTCTTAGTGTTTGTTGAATTCTTTACTTAGTAAGGGGTTAAGCTTACTATTATAAAATAAACTGAAAGTATGTCATTGTAAAAATTAAAAGAAAAAATAAGAAATTAAGGAGTAGGGAAAATGGGAGTATGGATAGCAAGGAGGGTAGATGGAAGTATCATTATGTCCCTAAACCCGTATATATAAAATACATGTTCATCTTATATAAATAAAAATATATGTTCATCTTACATAAATAAAAATTTTTAAAAGAATGTGAAAAATAAAGGACTCTAAAAAGGAAAGAAACCCTAAAACTTTTTGATATTTAATAAAAAATATTAGTTTGCACAACCAAGAAGTTCAACAATCTTCAAGTAGGATAAGCTCAACAAGATCCACACCTACACACACCACAATCAAAGTATCAAAAACAAAGACAGGGAGAATCATGAAAACAGCAAGAGAAAAAAGATTCATCATGTTTAAAGGATCCTCAAAGAGAGGATTTTGGCCATGGGAACCAGAAGGTAATGGAAAGACATACTCAAAGTGGTAAAATAGAGAGACTGTCAATTAAGAGTTCTCCTTTAAAAATTAAGGAGAAGTTAAGAAATCCTCAGGTAAATGAAACCATAGAATACCGTATTTTATGATGTGACTATAAGAAATACTGATGACAGTCCTTCAGGTAGAAATGAAAGGACACCAAACAGTAACTCAAATCTCCACATGAAATAAAGAACATTAACAAAGATAATGAAGTAATTAAATATAATAGACAGAATAAATGTACTTGTTCATTTGATTGTAATTCTTTTTTCCCAAGTTGATATAGATTCAAACTAGATAGTTCCAAATTAAGATGTTAATTTTAATCCTAGAGCCACCACTAGGAAAATAACTTCAAAATAACAAAATATATGATAAGGGAATTAAACTAGAAGATGGACATTTAACACAAAAGACAGCAATGAGAAAAAAACATGCAAGAGATACACAAAACAAATAGTAAAATAACAAACACAAATTCTACCTTATCATTAAGGTAGACATTAAGTGTAAACAAATTAAAGACTCCAAAAGACAGATCCTGGTAGAATATATTTTAAAAAACAAACACGTGATCCTACTATATGCTGGCTGTAAGATATATGTTTTATATTCAAAACAAAAGCAAGTTGAAAGTAAAGGATAGAAAAGGATATACCAAGCAAACAGTAATCAAATGAGAGCTGTAGTAGATAAAACATTATCAGATGATATGCACTTTAAGTCAAAAATTGTTACTAGAGACAAAGAAGGACATTTTATAGTGACAAGTCAAGAAGACATAAGAATTATAAGTATAAAATGCACTTAAAAATCTCCAAAATAAATACAGCAAAAACTGACACAGTTGAAGGAAAAATTAGATCACCCATCAACAATTTGGAGATGTCAATACCCTATTTTCAATAATGGAATAACCAGACAGATCAACAAGGAAAAAGAACACCCAAACAATAGAAATCAACTAGACCTAACAAGCATCTATAGAACACTTCCCCAACAGTAGCAGAATATACATTTTTCTGAAATTCACATAGAACAGCTGTTAGGCATAAAAGTCTGAATAAATTTAAAAGCATTGAAATGATGCAGAGTATGGCCTCTGACCACAGTGAGATGTAATTACAAATCAATAACAGAATGAAATTTGGAAAATTCATGGATATGTGGAAGGAACTAGGCAAGACGAATATTCCTAAATACACAAAGTTCATGTTCCTGCTTTTATTCCAGTTGAAACTGTAAATCTAAGGAAAACCTGCCTTTGAATCAAATACTTGAAACCTATTCACAGACTAACTAGGCAAGCACAAACGGCAAATGAAGATACCTATTTGCCCATCCTAACACACTATATCCCTAAATACCGTATGCTAAATAAGTGTTGCACTAGGTCCTGGTTTAGGTCTACAGCTCCTTTCTTTCTCCATTTTAATTTGATTCAACTCTAATTAAAACACACAGCACGAATCCTATTAGTTTGGGCAAAAAATTGCTTTCTTCTTTCAGAGCCTAGTAATTTCCAAGACCAGCTGAAATCTGAGGATAGATCACCATGCAAAGTCTTCAGACAGTTTTCAGGGTTTTGAAGTTTGAGAGCTGAAATTAAGATATAAAACAAATAATGAACCTTGAGATGAGCAAGAAACTTCTAGTAACTAACCTAAGAATCATATTGATTCATATTTAACAAATAATGCTGATTAATAGGAGCCCACAGGCAGTGGGTTGGTTCTCCTTAGCACCTGCCATTTAGGAGTTGCTAGACAAAGAGGTGGCACATAATGTCACCAAATTTTCCTGCATTTACACCAAAGTATCCCACCAGAACATTCAAAAACCTTTTTTTAGGACTCCCATTTATAGAGTATTAAAAACTGGGGCATAACAGCCCAGGATACTATAGCCTGCAAAGCTCTCATTTGCGAATGAAGGTGAAATAAAGACCTTTCACAGCAAACAGAAATTGAAAGAATATGTCACCACTCGTCCAGCCCTGCAAAAGATGCTTAAAGATGTATTACATACAGAAACACAGAAACACGGTAACAAATATGAAAGAAGATAAAGGAAGGAAATCTCACAGCAAAAGATCACAGGAGTCTCAAACCATGTATTAGAAAAAATCTTTGGCAAATGACAGGGCAAAGTTACTCCTTCTCAATAGTCACATTGAATGTTAATGGCTTGAACTGTCCAGTTAAAAGACACCGATTGGCGGATTGGGTTAAGGAACAAAACCCATCTTTTTGGTGCTTACAAGAAACTCATCTTTCCAACAATGATGCATACAGACTGAAAGTGAAAGGCTGGAAAAATATATACCATGCCAACAGAAATGAAAAAAGAGCGGGCGTAGCCATCTTAATATCGGACAACATAAACTTTACCACAAAAACTGTTAGGAGAGACAAAGAGGGGCACTATATAATGATTAAGGGATCCATTCAACAGGAAGATATAACGATTATCAATGTATATGCACCTAATTACAGGGCACCAGCTTATTTAAAAGACTTGTTAAGGGACTTAAAGGGAGACTTAGACCCCAATACAATAGTACTGGGGGACTTCAATACTCCACTCTCAGAGATAGACAGATCAACAGGACAGAAGATCAACAAGGAGACAGTAGATTTAAATGACACTATAGCTCAAATGGACCTAACAGATATCTACAGAACATTTCATCCTACATCTAAGGACTTTACATTCTTCTCAGCAGTACATGGAACCTTCTCTAGGATTGACCACATACTAGGCCATAAAGCAAGTCTCAACAAATTCAAAAGAATTAGAATCATACCATGCAGCTTCTCAGACCACAAAGGAATGAAATAGGAAATTAGCAACTCGGGAATCCCTAGAACACGTGCAAACACGTGAATGAACAATGGGTCATAGAAGAAATTAAAAGAGAAATCAAAAATTTTCTGGAAGTAAATGAGGATAAAAGCACAACTTACCAAAACCTCTGGGATACAACAAAAGCAGTGTTAAGAGGAATCATCAGAAATTACTACAAGGACTTGTATGCCAGCAAACAGGGAAATCTATCAGAAATGGAGAAATTCTTGGACACATACAATCTACCTAAATTGAGCCAGGAAGACATAGAAAACTTAAACAGACCCATAACTGACACAGAAATTGAAACAGTAATAAAGGCCCTCCCAACAAAGAAAAGCCCAGGACCAGATGGATTCACTGCTGAATTCTAACAGACATTTAGAGAAGAAGTAACTCCAATTCTTCTCAAACTATTCAGAACAATAGAAAAAGAGGGAATCCTCCCAAATTCTTTCTATGAAGCCAGCATCACCTTAATTCCTAAGCCAGAAAAAGATGCAGCATTGAAAGAGAGTTACAGACCAATATCCCTGATGAACATAGATGCAAAAATACTCAATAAAATTCTGGCCAATAGAATGCAACAACACATCAGAAAAATCATCCACCCAGACCAAGTGGGATTTATCCCTGGTATGCAGGGATGGTTCAACGTTCACAAATCAATCAACGTAATACACTACATTAACAGACTGCAGAAGAAAAACCATATGATTCTCTCAATAGATGCAGAGAAAGAATTTGATAAAACACAACACCCTTTCATGATGAAAACTCTAAGCAAACTGGGTATGGAAGGAACATTCCTCAATACAATCAAAGCAATATCTGAAAAACCCACGGCCAACATCCTATTGAATGGGAAAAAGCTGGAAGCATTTCCGCTGAGATCTGGTACCAGACAGGGATGCCCACTCTCACCACTGCTCTTCAACATAGTTCTGGAAGTTCTAGCCAGATCCATTAGGCAAGAAAAGAAAGTAAAGTGATACAAATTGGGAAGGAAGAAGTCAAACTATCCCTCTTTGCAGATGATATGATTCTTTATTTAAGGGACCCAAAGAACTCTACAAAGAGACTACTGGAACTCATCGAAGAGTTTGGCAAAGTAGCAGGATATAAAATCAATGCACAAAAATCAACAGCCTTTGTATACACAGGCAATGCAATGGCTGAGAAAGCACTTCTAAGATCAATCCCATTCACAATAGCTACAAAAACAATCAAATACCTTGGAATAAACTTAACCAAGGATGTTAAAGATCTCTACGATGAAAACTACAAAACCTTAAAGAAAGAAATAGAAGAGGATACCAAAAAATGGAAAAATCTTCCATGCTCATGGATTGGAAGAATCAATATCATTTAAATGTCCATTCTCCCAAAAGCAATTTATACATTCAATGCAATACCAATCAAGATACCAAAGACCTTCTTCTCAGATCTGGAAAAAATGATGCTGAAATTCATATGGAGACACAGAAGACCTCGAATAGCCAAAGCAATCTTGTATAACAAAAACAAAGCCGGAGGCATCACAATACCAGATTTCAGGACATACTACAGGGCAGTTGTTATCAAAACAGCATGGTACTGGTACAGAAACAGAAGGATAGACCAATGGAACAGAATAGAAACACCAGAAATCAATCCAAACATCTACAGCCAACTTATATTTGATCAAAGATTCAAAACTAATCCCTGGAATAAGGACAGCCTATTCAATAAATGGTGCTGGGAAAACTGGATTTCTACGTGCAGAAGCTTGAAGCAAGACCCATACCTATCACCTTACACAAAAATTCACTCAACATGGATTAAAGACTTAAATCTACGACCTGAAACCAT
Source organism: Lepus europaeus (assembly GCF_033115175.1). Classification (NCBI taxonomy): domain Eukaryota; kingdom Metazoa; phylum Chordata; class Mammalia; order Lagomorpha; family Leporidae; genus Lepus; species Lepus europaeus. The sequence goes on along the minus strand of NC_084831.1, from coordinate 137,699,380 downwards.
CAAATTATTAGAGAGCATTGGAGAAACCCTGCAAGATATAGGTACAGGCAAAGACTTCTTGGAAAAGACCCCAGGAGCACAGGCAGTAAAAACCAAAATTAACATTTGGGATTGCATCAAATTGAGAAGTTTCTGTACCTCAAAAGAAACAGTCAGGAAAGTGAAGAGGCAACCGACAGAATGGGAAAAAATATTTGCAAACTATGCTACAGATAAAGGGTTGATAACCAGAATCTACAAAGAAATCAAGAAAATCCACAACAACAGAACAAACAACCCACTTAAGAGATGGGCCAAGGACCTCAATAGACATTTTTCGAAAGAGGAAATCCAAATGGCCAACAGACACATGAAAAAATGTTCAAGATCACTAGCCATCAGAGAAATGCAAATCAAAACCACAATGAGGTTTCACCTCACCCTGGTTAGAATGGCTCACATACAGAAATCTACCAACAACAGATGCTGGAGAGGATGTGGGGAAAAAGGGACACTAACCCACTGTTGGTGGGAATGCAAACTGGTTAAGCCACTATGGAAGTCAGTCTGGAGATTCCTCAGAAACCTGAATATAACCCTACCATACAACCCAGCCATCCCACTCCTTGGAATTTACCCAAAGGAAATTAAATTGGCAAACAAAAAAGCCATCTGCACATTAATGTTTATTGCAGCTCAATTCACAATAGCTAAGACCTGGAATCAACCCAAATGCCCATCAACAGTAGATTGGATAAAGAAATTATGGGACATGTACTCCATAGAATACTATACAGCAGTTAGAAACAATGAAACCCAGTCATTTGCAACAAGATGGAGGAATCTGGAAAACATCATGCTGAGTGAATTAAGCCAGTCCCAAAGAGACAAATTTCATTTGTTTTCCCTGATCGGCGACTACTGAGCACCAAAGGGGAAACCTGTGGAAGTGAAATGGACACTATAAGAAACTATGACCTGATCAGCTCTTGTCGTGACTCTAGATGTACAATGTAATACTCTATCCTTTTTAGTAATTGTTGTTGTTGTTGTTGTTCTAGTACTATTGTTTGAACTCTGTAATTAACACACAATTATTCTTAGGTGTTTAAATTTTTACTGAAAAGTGATCCCTGTTAAATTTAAGAGTGGAAAAAGAGAGGGAGGAGATGTACAATTTGGGACATGCACAATCTGACTTGCCACAAATGATGGAGTTAGAAATGTACCAGGGGATTCCAATACAATCCCATCAAGGTGGCATGTACCAATGCCATCTCACTAGTCCAAGTGATTAATTACAGCTCACAACAGATGGCTCTGATAGGTCTAAGAATCAAAGGGATCACACAAACAAGACAAGTGTCTGCTAATACTAACTGATAGAATCAAAAAGGGAGAGAAAGATCCAACATGGGAAATGGGATACACAGCAGACTCATAGGATGGCAGATGTCCTAAACAACACTCTGGCCTCAGAATCAGCCCTCAAGGCATTCAGATCTGGCTGAAGAGCCCATGAGAGTATTGTAGGCATGGAAAGCCAAGACACCATGGAAAAGAAAAAAAAAGAAGAAGACCTAAATGAAAGATCTCTGTGAGTGAGATCCCAGTGGAAAGAAAGGGGCCATCAAAGAAGGAAGTACCTTTCTCTGAAGGGAGGAGAGAACTTCCACTTTGACTATGACCCTATCGGAATAAGATCAAAGTCAGCGAACTCTAAAGGCTTCCATAGCCCTGGCAACTCATGACTAGAGCCTAGGGAGATTACTGACACCATGAACAGGAGTGTCAAATTGTTAAGTCAGCAACAGGAGTCACTGTGTACTTAATCCCATGTGGGATCTGTCCTTAATGTGTTATCTAATGTGCAGTGATGCTATAAATAGTACTGAAACAGTATTTTTACACTTTGTGTTTCTGCGTGGGTACAAACTGATGTGATCTTTACTAATTATATACTGAATCAATCTTCTGTATATAAAGATAATTGGAAATGAAAAAAAAAAAAAACCCCTGGTGTTAAATTGGAAATGGCATAGAAAATTAATTAATTTTTAAAAAAAAATTATGTAGGATCTCTGTCTTTAATGTGCTGTACACTCTTATTTAATGCTATAACTAGTACTCCAACAGTATTTTTTTTTTCACTATGTGTTGCTATATGGCTGCAAACTGTTGAAATCGTTACCTAATATGTACTAAACTGATCTTCTGTATATAAAGAGAATTGAAAATGAATCATGATGTGATTGGAAGGGGAGAGGGAGCGGGAAAGGGGAGTGTTGTGGGTGGGAGGGAAGTTTTGGGAGGGGGAAGCCATTGTAACCCATAAGCTGTACTTTGGAAATTTATATTCATTAAATAAAAGTTTAATTTAAAAAAAAAAAAACTGGCCGGCGCCGCAGCTCAATAGGCTAATCCTCCGCCTTGCGGCGCCGGCACACCGGGTTCTAGTCCCGGTCGGGGCACTGATCCTGTCCCGGTTGCCCCTCTTCCAGGCCAGCTCTCTGCTGTGGCCAGGGAGTGCAGTGGAGGATGGCCCAAGTGCTTGGGCCCTGCACCCCATGGGAGACCAGGAGAAGCACCTGGCTCCTGCCATCGGATCAGCGCGGTGTGCCCGCCGCAGCGCACCTACCGCGGCGGCCATTGGAGGGTGAACCAACGGCAAAAAGGAAGACCTTTCTCTCTGTCTCTCTCTCACTGTCCACTCTGCCTGTCAAAAAACAAACAAACAAACAAACAAACAAAAAAAAAAAACTGGGGCATGGCAGGTTTACCTATAACAGAGAAGCAGTTCTAATGATCCAGAAGAAATTAAGAAATCTCTAAATGGCATCTAACAAAAGCAAGCTTGCAAATAAGCTGGGTCTATGACAGTAAAAACAAACAAACAAAAAATCTCATTACACTTTCTGGATGCAAATTTGTGGCATACAATTACATACCTATGACTGGAAGTTAATGCAATATTTCACATATGCTGTAGCCACACATTGGCAATGAGACTGTGAAGATAAATTCTTTCCTGGAAAACTAACGACTCTCTTCACTAACACTAATTGCTCCCACTTAATGATCTGCAATCATATGAGAGTTATTATTTTAGGTTATAACTGACTCATCTTTCGAAGAGCCTGGGAAATGATAATAGTCACTCCCCATTTCCTAAATATATATAAATATGTTAACTCAGTCTTGGGAATCAGCTGCAGATACTTATAGGATATATTAATTGAACAATTTATTTTAGTTTATTTTTCAATAAAACTCACAGTTTATACAAATAAAAGATGTTCTATTGACTTTTATTCTACTGTTGTGAGAATGTGATGCAGAAGCAACTGCAGCCATCTGTTCAACTCTAAGGAGCATCTAACTGAAAAAGAACCAATTTCAAGGAGGCCTAATTCAAGTAGGACAAAAGAGGAATCTGGGAACTGGTGGCATTATTTGTACTTCTCCATAAAGCTTCATCTGGATTAAGTTTGAATTTTTCAGAAATGTGATTTTGCTGGACTCATTAAAACTCACTGATGGAAGGACTAGCCCCAACTAGTCAGACGAACATGCCTGCTCTGAGACATGAACTGTGGAGACAGGCATGGTTTAGCAACATCTTTATAGCTAGAATTCAGTCCCAGTCCATAATCTGACTCTTCCAAGCCACTGGTGCTGGAAAGGGAGCCTTGGTGATAGTCCTTACTACCTACTTTGCTCCAAGCCCAAGTATAAGGGATGTTGGAGGGAACATCAGGAAGAAACAAATCAGTTACCACTGCAGAACTCTTCAAAGGTTTGAGAACTGGAACACAAAAGCCAGAGTATAGAAGGAGCTAAACACAGAACCAGCTGACAGTTCATGTCAGACATTGTTAGATATGCACTCTTCCCCAACTTGCACAACCACATGGCTACCCTTCCTCAATCTCCACAAAGTACTGAATATTTACATTCAGTATAAGTTGAACCAGGAGGATTTTGGACTCAAGAAGACCTTCAGAAGTGCCATGATGAGGCCGGCGCCGTGGCTCAACAGGCTAATCCTCCATCTTGCGGCGCCGGCACACCAGGTTCTAGTCCCAGTTGGGGCGCTGGATTCTGTCCCGGTTGCCCCTCTTCCAGGCCAGCTCTCTGCTATGGCCCGGGAAGGCAGTGGAGGATGGCCCAAGTCCTTGGGCCCTGCACCCGCATGGGAGACCAAGAGAAGCACCTGGCTCCTGCCTTCGGATCAGCGCAATGAGCCGGCCGCAGCCGGCCGCAGCGGCCATTGGAGGGTGAACCAACGGCAAAAAGGAAGACCTTTCTCTCTGTCTGTCTCTCTCTCTCACTATCCACTCTGCCTGTCCAAAAAAAAAAAAAAAAAGAGAGAGAGAGAAGTGCCATAATGAAAGCAGAGGGATTAACTAAAACATTTAGAAGAACCACTCTTCCTACCCCCCATCTCCTCCCTCCTTGCCCTGTCAAATCTATTCTTTCTCTTAGCTCCAAAAACAATGGACATCAGGTTTATACAAGACTAGCTCAACAGAAAAATATTTATAGAATCTAACAGGTGAGGAAGTCACCTAACCAGATGGTTTGGTCTAGCCTAAAACCTTATAGGAAAGTCCGTCCACTAGTCAATGAATTGTATTCATGTACATTATCAGCTCTTTAGAGCTCCTCTCTCCTAAAATGAGCAAGCAGCTCTAGATGATCAAACATTTGAAAAAGGTCTTTAACATCAAAGATAAAGACGAAAATGAACAACTAGAAAAATATGGATGCAGAGACTGTAAATCACAAAAGGAGAACCTCAAGAGTTCTCATTAAAATCCTTGGAGAAGATATTCTACTTGTGAAACCAGGGGCAGAATGCTATTTTTAAAAGTAAGAATAACATTCACAAAATAAGACAATGACATTGGAATATTAGAAATGAAAATTTAATCAGAGGAGATGATAGCATCAAGTAAATCTTGAAAAAAAAATAGATCGAAGCGAAGAAATGGATGAGAGAGCATAAAGATTGATAAGAAAAAACAATGAGTAATCCAATTGTTCTAACAAGATGATAACAACAATTGCAAATAAAGAAAATAGCAGCAATTGATTATCAAAAAAAGAAAACTCCCTAGAATTGAAAAGCATGCATCTCCATATTGAAAGGACATGTTATTAAGTGCCTTCCACAATCACTTCAGACACTGAGGTTCCCGAAGACAACATCAATACTCAGCTGAAAGAAGAAAAGTTAACACATCAACATAAGGAAACAGCTTTTCTGGATTCTGAAATGCCAACAGCAGATAAATCTCTGCTTTTGTAATAAAACAAATCTGAAAAGATCATGGAAAAATGCATATTATGAAGAAAACTATATGTGGATTTCAAAAAGATCAGTTCCAAATCCCATAAACTTTTTGAGGTATATGCACATGTATTTATCTCAAATAACTATGAGCTAAATATCTTTTGTGCATTTAAAGAGCTTCCTATATTAAAGAAGCCAAATACACACAAGTAGATCCTCCACTGGGATTATATTCCAATAATGTTTATAATAAGTAAGGTAGCCTGTCTTTATTCCGCTGTACCAGAAGCTTATTTTATTGGCTTTTTAAAATGCATAGTCTGGGCCAGCACCACTGCTCAATAGGCTAATCCTCCGCCTGCGGCACCGGCACACCGGGTTCTAGTCCCGATAGGGGCGCCGGATTCTGTCCCAGTTGCCCCTCTTCCAGGCCAGCCCTCTGCTATGGCCCGGCAGTGCAGTGGAGGATGGCCCAAGTCCTTGGGCCTTGCACCCGTATGGGAGACCAGGAGAAGCACCTGGCTCCTGGGTTCGGATCAGTGCAATGCGCCAGCCGCAGCACGCCGGCCGCGGCGGCCATTGGAGGGTGAACCAATGGCAAAAGGAAGACCTTTCTCTCTGTCTCTCTCTCTCACTGTCCACTCTGCCTGTCAAAAATTAAAAATAAAATACATAGTCTGAGGCTTAGAAACATCTATTTTCTTAAGTCTCAGTTAATCTTATATTTATGTATATTGGGTTTTGACTATATTCCCTAATAATATTTTTTCAGCATTTTAAAAACAAAGAATTAAGAACACTAATAGTGGCTAATTTAATTAATAATGAAATCGAGTCATGAGAATGTGTGTTAGCGTTAAATATACAAACACTCTCCACATTTTAAACTAATTCCCTCTCAGGGATCACACACTCACCTTGAGGATCAACTTCTTTAGCTAGCTTCAGTGCATCTGAGTTTGCAAGATCAGTATTGGCTGGGGTGACAGCCAAAATCAGACAGTTCTCCCTTGTGATGAACTGCATAATCATATCTCTGATCTGATACTCAATATCTGGTGGCTGATCTCCCACAGGTACTTTAGTTATTCCAGGTAGGTCGATCAGGGTTAGATTTAACACTGTAAGGAAAGAATCAGAGTCTTATATACACCTTCAATGCTAAAAGATACCAACAATACAGAATCACCTGTTACTGAGCTTCATACATCATGCATGTGAAAGACTCCAACCCAAGTATGCATAGAATACAAAAAGGTTGTGCTAGTTTTCTCTATTTTTGTGATATCATTGTGCTGTGACAAATGATCATTTTAACATAATTTAAAACACACTGACTTGCATGTCTAACAGTTTATTCAGAGAGCTGTCATATCCTAGATGTTGTTAACTGGGGGTTATAACTAAAACACTAACAATAAATGCATATGCTCCCTGCCAGTCTTGTATATCATCTTCAAATAGTATAAATATTCTCAGGATAAGCTATTGCTTTCCCTTCAGAATCATCATATATTATTTGGAGAAGATTCTTCATGTAGCCTATTGGAAGGCTGTTATAGCCTCCCCTGGTGCTGTGAGTTGAGTGAGTAGATTGTAGGAACAGTTACAATGTGACTCCATCAAATCTCTCCGTTCACAACAGTGTTGGCACCAGGTCCTTTGGGGAGTAATAACTGAGCTTATGTCATTCAAATTTGTCCAGAGGCTGGTGCTGTGGTGTAGTGGTCTAAGTCTCCACCTGCAGTGCCAGCATCCCACATAGGCACAGTTCTTGTCCTGGCTGCTCCTCTCCGATCAGCTCTCTGCTAATGGCTTGGGAAAGCAGTAGAAGATGGTCCAAATGCTTGGGCCCCTGCACCCACGTGGGAAACCCAGAAGAAGCTCCTGACTTCATAATGAAGGGCCGGAGTAACTATGTTTCGAAAAAGAGCTTCCAGTTGGAGAGGCAGGCCTGACTTCCCATAAAAGCAGCCTCACTCTGGGGAAACCGAAAGTTACAACCGAACAGCTTGCTAGCGTTCAGCATATAAGAAAATCCCCTGGGTCTGACCCAAACAGGAACAACCACCTTCGATCAGGAAGTACCAGAGGTGACCCCAGCCAATCCACTGTTACCCCACACCCTTCGATGACGTAACCCGGCTTTAAAAGAGGCTCCCAAGCACTGGCTCGGGGCCTTCCTCTGCCCTCCGCTGCATGGTTTAGTAGATGGTGTCCCTGCTGCAGCTTGTACTTCCAAAATAAACCTTGCTTTTGCAATTCAGTGTGTTCAACTCTCTGGCAGCATTTGGGGATCTGACGATCTGGGCACAACAATAACAACTCAGCTCTGGCCATTGCAGTTATTTGGGGAGTAAACCAGCAGATGGATGATCTTTCTCTCTGTAACTCTACTTATCAAATAAGTAAATAAAATCTTTTTTAAAAAAAAATTTATCCTACTAGAAATTGTCAGAATAGAGGCTTTTCCCAACATGTATCATGAATTGCTCATCTAATTTATAAAAGTTTCCATGGATAGTCTGGGTAGAAACACAACATGAATCCTCAGGAAGAAAATAATTAAAAACATATAGGCCCCTCAAACTGTACTCTATATGTTGTGTGTGGGGGGGTGCAAACTGTTCAAATCTGTGCTCAACATGGAGTTGGTCCTCTGTATACAAAATCAAGCTAAACACTCTGGCCTCAGAATCAGCCCTTAAGGCATTCGTATCATGTGTCTCAAAGATTCTGCAAAGACTGATGACATTAAAACTGGAAAATGTATACCTCTTTCAAATTCTACACATTTCTAACAAACATAATGGGAATTTCTAAAATGAGTAACCAAATTCTGATTTTTTTAACAAGTCATCTCCTCTTCATAAAGATTCTAAGAGTATTTATGGCAGTATCCAAACATTATCCTAGACCCTACCATTTGTATCCTCTATACAAATATTCCATGTTACTTAATATAATAACATTTTTTGAAAGAGTAATTTTACTTACCATGTGGGGAATAAACTCGTAAATTAATGGGTATGGGGGAGATGCCTTTATTCATCCCAGTCACACGATCTGTTTCTGCTTCAATCTCATGGCGAACTTCATCAAAATCTGTAAACTTTTTTCCTTTGCAATGCAGAAATTCACCATATTCTATAAAAGACAAATTAAAATTATCTAAATTTATGGATTTTTGGCCATAATTTTTGGAGAACAGTATTACTTTAATTTTCAACACATTCAGTGTTGTCTCCTTAGTCATCAAAATAGAACACAGTAGTTACTAAGAGTCAGAGTGAATACCATAGAAATATTAAATATTACAAATGCTATCAATACTAAATTTGATAACTTTCAAATAAGCAATTATGTACTATAAGCAGTTCTTAAATTATCTAACCTATAAAATAAAGAGAATTTTGACTGTCCATAGGATAAAACAAATATTAGCTGCTGATTGTCAAAGTGCTAATCTGTACTCAAATGATAGGAAAGGTAGAGACAGAAGAGACAGCTTCACACTGTTCGAAGAATGGAAGTAGGGATGAACTGAGTACTGCAGAATGGGGAGGAGTTCATGCATGAAGGGAGAAGGAACAGTCTTTCAGAAAACCAGAGAATCTTCAATAGCGTCAACAACCCTGGCAGGCTAACTGTGTACTTCTGCTGAGATCCATCCATGGATAGGGTACTGAGGCTATGACCTCTTCGGGGAAAATTATCATTGGAAAATATTTCTTTCTACTGGTATGAAATCTTTGTTCTTGTCAAATTCCCTCAGTCCAGCTTTTGTCCTCTTGAGCTGTTCAGACAATCTTCTTCCATGTAAAAAGTCCAGGGACAAAGATGACTGTCAGCCCCCAGAATCCATGCCCTTGCCAGGCCTCTCTCACCATGCTTCCTTGCTTATCTGACCATTGCTCAGACTACATGGTGGCCAAGACTTCCCTGCACAACTCAACTCTTCAGGACCAGAAGAGCTAAAGACTCATGATATGGGCCAAGGATATTCTGCTTTACTTTATCCAAGAACAGAAATGATTTAGCATTTTGGATGTCAGAATGACAGCTGGAGACAGACTTCATATCTGTGTTTCCTGCCAAAGTGGATGGATATAAATATTTTTCTGTTTTTGTTTCTCCATAAAATTAACTACCACTTTAAAAAAAAAAAGAATTATTTGAGAGAGAGAGAACGAGGGAGAGAGAGAGAATGAGAATCTTCCATCCACTGGTTCACTCCCCTAATGGTAGTAAAGGCTGGGGCTGGGTCAGGCCAAAGGTAGGAGCCCAGAACTCTACCTGGGTATCCCACATGGGTGGCAGGGGCCCAAGTTCTTGAGGCATGCTGATAGTTTCCCCAGGTGCATTAGCAGGGAGCTGGATCAGACATGGAGCTGCTGAGACTCGAACTGGCACCCACATGGGATTCCAGTATTGTGGGTGGTGGCCCAAAGCACTGCACCACAATGCCCGCCCCCATGCCATTTTCTGAAAAATGGCAAGCTTTAAATCAACTGAGAGTTCATTCATCTAATGGTGAAAGTACACATAACAATAAGTATTCAACAGGCTGCAGAGATCTTGCCTGAAGAGATAACTGCATCACTTGGCATATTCTTTAATGTATTTACCCAGACAGGTGCTATTTTATTACATCATAAATTCCCAGAAGATACAGCCTTAATTTTACTACCCATTCAACCCTTAATCCAGTACCATGTGAACATAAGACTTTAAAGATAAGTGGAAGATTAAATGAGAAAAAAAAAATAAACATCAGAGGTCAAATTCCACAAATAAGAATAAAAAAGAAAAAATGAGTGAGAAATAATTCCGAAGAAATGGAACTGTCTTTTTCAATTTAATATCTTCTGAGGAAACAGACACGTAATGCTTTACGGTGGTCACAATTACTCCTGTCATCGAGTTAATAAGCTTCTTATTATGGGGACTACATTTTCAATTGTTACTTATCAGTTACGTCTAAAGTAACACAAATGGAGACTTCCTTTGTAGCCACTAGATGGCGCTTACTTGCTTTCTCTGTAAGAAACTAATGTCCTTCCAAAAGGTTGAAAAATCTCTCTCTCACTATCCACTCTGCCTGTCAAAAAAAAAAAAAAAAAGGTTAAAAAATCAACACAATTTTCAAATTAGACTTAATTTGAGCTAGGCTCTTCAAAATGGCTTTATCTTGGAGTTGAGAGATTCTAACTGTGAAGGACCATTTAAAATATTTGTATTTTTTTTAAGGATAAGGTCCCATAAGCAGATTTAGGGATAGATACTTTATTTATTTATTCTACTATTTATCAAGCGTCTACCACTTGCTAATAATTGCATTAGAAACTGGGATAAGTAAAGGGGGAAAAATTAAGTCTGTAGCCCCACAAAGCCTAAAACCTAATGAGGTGAAACAGTAAACAATGTGTGTGCCAACTGATAAAAGATATGGAAAAATAAAATAGGAGGGGATATTAAATGTCTTGGAGGAGGGAAGGATTGCTTCATCATATGGTGTAGTTGAGGAAGGTTCTCTGACATGATAAAGTTTATTTGAGCAAAGACTCAGGAAAGGGAGAGAGCAAACAATGCTTTATGTAAAGGCATCCAGGCAGAGTACCCAGAACAGAAGACACTGGGCATGCTGAGGAAGAGCAAGAAGGCCAGGGTGGCTGAAGCACAGGGCATGGGGAGAAAGGCAGGAGATGAAGTCAGAGCTGCAGTCCAGATCTGGATGGTGGGAGGGTCTGCAGACCACCCAAGAATTTTGGCTTTTACTCTGAGATGGCAGACCACCAGAAAAATTTGGGATTGAGAAGGAACATGATGTGACTGAGGTTTGAAATGAATGACTGTGGCTACCAGATTGAGGACAGATGGTGAGGAGCAAGAAAGAAAGCTTACTGTTGGAATAATCTAGGCGAGACATGATGAGGCCTAGACCAGGATGTCAACCACAGAATGGTAAGAACTGGTTAAGTTCTAATTATTTTGGAGGAAAAAAAAAAATTACAGGATTAGCTAATGAATTAAAGCTGAAGTATGGGAAAACAGGTGTCAAGGATAACTTCAAGGAGTGTATTTATCAGCTTTTCATTTCTACAATGAAATAATGGAGGCATTAACTTGATAAAGAGAAACGGTTTATTTAGCTCACAAGTTTGGAGGTTCAGGACCAAGACTAGGCAACCCCATTGGTTTGGCCTCTGGTAAGAGTGCAGCTCAGAGGAAGGATCACGAGGAGAGACAGAGATACTGAGCCAAACTCAGGCTTTTATAGCCAACTCAAGAGAACTACCTTCTGATAGCAGGGCTCCAGTGACCTATGGACCTCCCACTGGGCCCACCTCTTAAACACCACAACTGGATTAAGTTGCCACCCTCTTAGTATCATTAACTTATGAGTTTGAGGTTTAAACATCTGTATGAGTTAAGGAACTAAATCCATTTTCAAACCACAGCAAGGAATTTAACACCAACAGCCAGAAGAATTTTGACACAGAAAAAGACTGAAGGGAAGAGGCTGGGAAGACAGGGGAAAGGATGGGATAGGGGTTGGGAATGAAAAGGTCTGCTAAAGACCTTTTACATACGCAGAACTGCAGCTAATGGCGGAGAATCTCAGAGCTGTAGGAGACATTCACGCAGTCAGTCATCTGAAAGGTGTGTGTTTACTTTGAAAACTTTCCAGAAGATGATGGCCAAGAACTTGAGGAAAAGGGCAGCCTTTTCCTGAGTACACACCAAAAAAAGGCCTTTGGGCCTAGACTCCGCAGTCTTTTCAGCCAGGGAGAAGTCTCCGGTAGCAATATGTATTTGGGATTCATTAAAGCCAGGCACACAGAAAATCACTGAGTGAGAGTAGTAGGGTCAAAGCACTGGGCCCTGTGTTTTCTAATGTTTAGAGTCCAGGAGATGAAGATGGAGAAGGTTGTAGAGGTACCCAAAGAAACAGGTGAGTCATAGCTGAGTGAGGAGAGTATTCCATGAAGGAAGGAGACCTTCTACTCCATCAAACACCTGCCAACACGTCAGGGAAGATGAGCACAGGAATGAATGGTTCATAGAATTTCACAACTTGAAGGGCCTTCAAGAAGTTGACAAGAGCTGCTATAGGCAAATGGGGGGAGGTTGATAAAAGCCTGATTGAAACAGGTTTAAGGGAGAAAAAGAAGAGATGAAAGAGAATTATTATAGTTTTCTTTAAAGATTTATTTTATTTATTTGAAAGGCAGAGTTACACAGTGAGAGAGGGAAAGATCTTCCATCTGTTGGTTCACTCCCCAAATGGCCTCAACAGCCAGGGCTGGGCTAGGCTGAAATTATGAGCCTGAAGCTTCTTCTGGGTTCCCCACATGGGTGCAGGGGCACAAGACTTGGGCCATCCCCTGCTGCTCTCCCAGGTACACTAGCAGGGAGCTGGATCAGAAGTGGAGCAGCCGGGTTGTGAATTGGTACCGATACAGGAGGCCGGCATTGCAGGCAGCAGTTTAACCCACTATGTCTAAACACTGGCCACTATAGACATTTCTTTAAGGAACAGAAGTGAGGTGGCAGCTAGAAAGGGATGCAAAGTCAAGGAAAAGTTTTGTGAAGATGGAAAAACTAATAGCATGTTCATGTGCTGATGATAACAAATCAGCATTAAAAGAAAAATGATGATCCAGACTGAAATGGGCAAATGTGTAAGTGATATCTTGGAAACAGAGACAAGGGAACCAGAAAGAAAGAAACATGGGGTCAGCACTGTGATGTAGCGGGTAAAGCCATGGCCTGCAGCACCAACATCCCTTATGGGTGCCAGTTCAAGTCCCGGCTGTTCCACTTCCGATCCAGCTCTCTGCTATGGCCTGGGAAAGCAGTAGACGAAGGCCCAAATCCTTGAGCCCCTGCACCCGCGTGGGAGACCCAAAAGAAGCTCTTGGCTCCTGGCTTTGGATTGGCCCAGCTCTGGCCATTGCAGCCATTTGAGGAGTGAACCAGCGGATGGAAGAACCCCCCAACCCCGCTCTGCCTCTCTGTAAGCCTGCCTTTCAAATAAATAAATAAATTTTTAAAAGAAAGAGAGAGAGAGAGGAGGGAGGGAGGAAAGGTAGGAGGGAGAGAGGAAAGAAGGGAAGAAGGGAAGAAGGAAGGAAGGAAGGAAAGAAGGAGCCACTGCACCCATGGGAACAGTAAGGAAGCAGATCTGTGAGTGTGGATGAGACAAACTTGTACAACTGATAGTGGAGGGAGCATGAAAATTCATTAGGTGAGTCCGGGAAATTATGACATTTGTCTGAATGTCTTTTAAAAACATTTTTGCATATATTCTCACTGGTTAAACCATATAGATACTACTATTTCTACCATACACACATACATAGCCATAGAGTGCTCCTAAATGATTGGCCTAAGAATGACAGTATCAAGGATGTCAGCTTGATACTAATCTATGTCCATCACTGTGGATCAGCATTCCCCAGCATACCAGGAAAATTAATGGAGAAGGAACCATTAATTTTGGAATTCTGGAAAAAAATTCATCCTACAGGATGGAAAATTCAAATGAAACCAGATGACTTCAGTTGTCAGAAAGTGGCTACCTGAGCCACTGTGGAAGACAGATGGATATATTTCAGAAATCTGAATATAGACCTAACATATGATCCAGCCATCCCACTCCTGGGGATTTACCCAAACCAAAAGAAATCAGCATATGAAACAGTTATCTAAACCCTTACGTTGATTGCAGCATAACTCAGAATAGCTAAGATACAGAATCAACCCAGATGTCCATCAGTTGTTGACTGGATAAAGAAATTATGGTATATATACACTATGGAATACTACTCAGCTATAAAAAAATGAAATCTTGTCTTTTGCAGCAAAATGGACACAACTGGAAACCATTATACTTAGTGAAATAAGCCAGTTCCAACAGGACAGTACCATATGTTTTCCCTGATTCAAGGTAACTAATAGAGTACCTCAAATGTAATGTATTGGAGTGAAATGGACATTTTGAGTTTTGATGATTATTTACAGCCCTTGTCTCTTCTGTTGAGGAACAGTTTTTTTTTTAATACTATTTATTGAACTCTTTTACTTAGTGTAGGGTTAAATTCATGATCATTAAGTAAACTGAAAGTAGATCTTCATATAAAAATTAAGAGTGAGAATGGGAGAGGAAAAGGAAGAAAGATTGGAGCGTGGGCGGCAGGAAGGGAAGGTAGGATGGGAAGTATCATCACTATGTTCCCAAATCTGTATATATGAAATATATGAAACTTGTAAAACTTAAATAAAATTTTAAAAATGGTGGCTGCCTGTAGTTCCCTAAAAAACGGTGGCTGCCTGTAGTTCCCTAGTCTCTAAGAGTACAGTGATCACTTTCAGAATATAGATCCCATTTCTTATAGAAAAACACAGTAATCAAAACACACAATTCATAGCTACAGGATTATATTGCCAATAAGGTGAGTTTTACCAGCAACAAAGTCAGTCAGTCCTGTTATGGCATGCCTGCCCCTTAGTGTGCAGACCAGGTACGTTTGTATAGCAGAGGTAGTAAGAATGTCCGACTGACCTGACCACCGTTGCTATCAAGGAGGATAATCCATTAGTTTGTACCACAACCCTAAATAAATCTTTGTTAGCAACAAAGAGTTAAAAAGATCACATCTTCACCTCCTTGTGATTCAAAAATGCAAGCACAGATAAAAGTCTTGGAAAAGACTATAGCAAAATTAATGAAACATTATACTCACATCTGAAAGAGTTTTTGCAAGAGTCTGGGGATGAGAGAAGTTCCAGCCTCTAAGCCAAGCCCTATAGAACAGTATTACTAGCCAATCAATATCTTAGTTTTTTTAAGAGCTGGCAAATATGGGTCTTCTAAGAATTTCACATTATGGTAAACTAATACACCTGAAGATCTACACGATCTCATCTATGGTTTTCAGATTCATTCATAAAAAGGTATAATTTTCCAAAGGCAGAAGTTCTTTTGACATGTTCTTAGTGTTGTTTTCATTCTCAAAGCTTGGCAATTTTTACATGAAATGCTTGCTTTCTCCAACAACTGCAGCTTCAGCTCAGGATCTATCTTTATAGATAGTGTATTCAATTTCTTAGCCATGAGCTCTTACAGAAGTTGAAGATTACGTGTGTATAAACTTTGAAACCCTGATAGTGCACCCACAAAATAGAATTTTGTTGCAGTATAACCTATCTTACTAAAAATTCTGATATATTTTCAGTTTCACAAAATAAACTCCTAGTTTAAAATATCTTTCCTGTTTGCCCAATCTTAAAAAGAGGCTACATTTAAAACAAAGGGTAAGATACATTGTTATATGAAAGAATGAGAGGGGGAAAAAGAAGCATATTAAAAAATCACAACTACAGCTCTATTTTATTTTCATTTCTCTGTAACACATTTTAGTACTGTCATTTCTACTTGTCATGAAAAACAAATTATGCTAGGTTAAACAACTGACAAATTGTTTGGGGGAAGGAGAAGATGGTTTATGCTGGGCACTGTTCCAATCATCTGTGAAAAGTACAGCATGACCGTAAAAATTTAAATATTTCCAATATGCCCCTTCCCCGGGGAAAAGCATGCATATGTTTTAATCCATCAAGGTTAAGTAGAAAGGAATAATTATGGAGCACAAGCATATATCCTCTTGTCAATCTTTATTCTAAGAACTGGGATCCTCAGTATTTTAGTTGGAATCTTATTTCTGAAATGTTTTTAATAGTGATGGTTTGTGAGCACAGAGCTACAATGAAATAAAATAATAGATCATAAAAATAAGGAACAATGTTCAGTGCAAATAGCTGAATATGCTGGCTGTAAGAGTATCTATATGTGACTAAATTGAAAAACATATTTCCTCAAAAACAATGGTTATATTTTACTCTTATTTGCCCAATGGTTATCCTATTTAGAGAAAAGAATATCTGTAGATGTCTCCCTTCTTTAAAAGGTTTATTTTGCCTAAACTATTGAGTAATGCCAGTTGTAAACAGCAATGCTTCCATCAAGTCTTAAAGTTGTTTTGAATTGAAAGAAAGATGCTAGAAATACGATTTTGCTAGCTATGGATTCTATGGCAACTAGATAGGAAGCAGATTTCAATTGTGTCTGTAAGGTACAAAGGGAAAGTTCATCAATCAAGAAAAGATGAGGAAATCTAAAGACAGAAACCATTAACCTTAGAAGGTAGTGAGTAAAAGACAATCTCAGTAGGAACCTTAAGAAAAATAAAGTGGGGTGGGGTGGGAGAAAGGAAGGACAAAATTTTCTACCAGACAAATGGTAATACCACGCTGGTACCAGAGACCAGACACAGAAATTAGAGTAGGGGACCAGGTTTCTGGCGCATCCAAGACAAACTAGGAAATCAAAACAGAACTCCATACCCAAATGAGCCAGATGATACAAAGCAGAAGAACAAAACATGAACTCAGTCATGGAATGGTAGGTATAGCACAGTACTCAGAACCATGAGAGAGACGAATGTCAACGTTGTCTTGATATTTACCATTCAATGATGGTGTTTACAGTTTGCTAGGGGCTGTCTGGTTCTAAGGACTGGATAAGGCTAAGCCAACATTTGATAATTAAGTGGCTACAGATAACTGGTGCCAGCATTGTACAGAAATCCCCAGAGATGGTGGGCATGTATAGAATATTCTACTACAAGTATCCACAAAAACAGATAAACAGCAGCTGGTAATACTTACATAGCTTGATTTGGTTCTGTATTTTTTACAAAGGAGCTTGAAAAGTATAACATAAATCAACTCTATTTCATACTCCAAAGTTTCCAAGTAAAACCCAATCAAGAGATAAACTAAACAGGAAGTACACCAAGCACTTGCAAAGCAGATAATTATTCTAAGTATCAACTGCATTTGACACAATTTCCCTCTTCCTTGAAATACTTTGTTCTACTGAATCCTATTATTCCCAGTTTCCAGATTTTTCTCTTTCACTGATTGTTCCTTTTCTGTGTCCTTTGTTCACTGTTCTTCTCTTCTACACTTCTAAATATCAGAGGGCCCCAGACTTCCTTCTATACCTTCTAATCTTTATCATCTCGGTCCTCTCTCTATGTGATCTTATCTAATGTCATGGCCTTATAATTATTTATGTATATCATCCAAACTTAGTTCTCCCCTGAACTTCAGACTTGTCTACATCTAATTCCAATACATAACTGATACTTCCTCTTGAATGTATAATAGATATCAATCTCAAAATTAGCCTGCTTGGGGCCAGCGCTGTAGCACAGCAGATTAACGTCCTGGCCTGAAGCACCGGCATCCCATATGGGTGCCTGTTCGAGACCCGGTTGCTCCAATTCCAATCCAGCTCTCTGCTACGGCCTAGGAAAGCAGTAGAAGATGGCCCGAGTTCTTGGGCCCCTGCACCCACGTGGGAGACCTGGAAGAAGCTCCTGGCTCCTGGCTTCCAATCAGCATAGCTCCAGCCGTTGTAGCCAATTGGAGAGTGAACCAGCAGATGGAAGGCCTCTCTCTCTCATTCTCTCTCTCTCTCTCTCTGCTTCTCCTCTCTCTGTGTAAATGTGAATTACAAATAAATAAAATAAATCTTTAAAAAAAATTAGCCTGCTCAAAACTAAACTCTTAATTCCCCACTGCCCTTCCCTCCCATCATCTATACTACCCTCTTCCACAGTCTTCCACATTGATATCACCACTGAATCAGGCTCTTAAACCAAAACCAAGAGCCACCTTTTCATCCTTCTTTCCCCGTCTCTCTCCCAAACCCTTTCCCACAGCCTCCACATGTGGTCATACAACTTCTCAGCCCACTCAATCTCCTCCTACCACAAAAGCAATTTAATTGGTCTTCCTAATTCCACTCTTTTTGTTCTTCAGAATCCATTCTTTACCCAGCAGTTGAAGAGATCTTTTAAAAGCATACATCAGGCCGGCGCCGCGGCTCACTAGGCTAATCCTCCGCCTTGCGGCGCCGGCACACCGGGTTCTAGTCCCGGTCGGGGCACCGATCCTGTCCCGGTTGCCCCTCTTCCAGGCCAGCTCTCTGCTGTGGCCCAGGAGTGCAGTGGAGGATGGCCCAAGTGCTTGGGCCCTGCACCCCATGGGAGACCAGGAGAAACACCTGGCTCCTGCCATCGGATCAGCGCGGTGCGCCGGCCGCAGCGCGCTACCGCGGCGGCCATTGGAGGGTGAACCAACGGCAAAAGGAAGACCTTTCTCTCTGTCTCTCTCACTGTCCACTCTGCCTGTCAAAAAAAAAAAAAAAAAAAAAAGCATACATCAGATCAACTCTCCCCTGTTTAAAAGCCTTTATAGGTGTTCTAGTATGTTTAGAAAAATCCAGATTCTTCATTCAGTCTACCAAGCCCCAGTCACTCTGTCCCATCTCTCTTATGCCATTGCTATCACTATCTCCATCCTCCTTGTTCAAATTACTTCACTCCTGTAACAAGCCAAGAAAGGGTGGGTGCCATTTTGGACACACATAAAGCTGCACTAGCTAGCGTCTATGTGCCCAAAAACCAGATGAGCAGAGATGCTTGAGTCTGGCTGGGATAACTTACAGGGGCTAGGAGCTTGTGATTGTGGGAGGCTTGTGTGCTGGGACTATGAAAACACTGTGGCTGCATGGGAGGGCATAGGGTGTGGCTGGGACTTTGGGCTATCACTGTGAGAGGCTCCACACTCTCAGGGCTTCCTGATACTCTAGTGAGGGTCATTGCTGTGGGATCCATGCTCAAACTAAGGACTGCACAGATCTTTTGTATGGTTCCTGGGACAGGGTAAATGAATACTATATCCACTGGGGCTAATGCCCAGGCCCTGGTCTCCTTTGAGGAGAGGAAGTGAGTGTGAGACTAAGCCAACAGAGCAGAAGAAACTTATCCTCTAATTTAAAAAAAAAAAAAAAGGGAGAGGATATTTAACACACCCACCCTGGGTCTCACCTTGGACACTCCCTTCGCCCTGGAGCACTGAATAGAGCTCCCCAGCCACACCCATCACACACCTCTGAGTATTCACTGAAAAAGAGAACACTCCACTAAGCCACAGAGGAATAGTCCAAAGATAAAAGCCATCACAGGCAAAAAACAAAATGAAACAAAACAAAAAACAAACAAGTATCTCTACAAATGCCAGATAATAAACACGCCAATTCAAGAAATAAGAATAAGGAATACAACATGACATCCCCAAAAGAACACAACTCTTAAATACTAGAATGTTAAGATGAAGAGGTTGAAATGCCAGAAATGGAATTGAAAAAAACTGATCATAGGATCATCCAGAAGTAATCAGAAGCAAATCCATGAACTAATGAAATCAGTACATGAAACAAAATTTCTACCATGAAATTGAGATCTTAAAGAGAAATCAAAATGAAATCTTGGAAATGAAGAATTCAATAGAACAAATAAAGAATACAGAGGAAAGCCGTAATAACAGACTCAGTGAAGCAGAAGAAGAATATCCAAGTTTGAAGATAAATCTCTGAAAATTTTACAGTCAGACCAAAAACAAGAAGAAAAAAATTAGAAAACTAAAAAAAAAAAAAAAAAAAACACTGTAGGAGAGCTATAGGATACAATCAAAAGACCTAACATACTGCTCCTAGGAGTTCTTGAAGGTATGGAAAAAGAATGGATTAGAAGGCCTTTTTGGTGAAATAATCACAGAAAACTTCCTTAATTTGGAGAAGTAAAGGGACATCCAAGTACACAAGGCACACAGAACTCCTATTAGACATAAGCAGAAAAGATCTTCAGCATAACACATTGTAGTCAAATTCTCCACAGTAAAACATAAAGAAAAATTCTAAAATGTGCATGAGAGAAATGCCAGATTACTTTCAGAGGATCTCTAATTAGACTCACAGCTGACTTCTCATCAAACCCTACAGGCTAGGAGAAAATGGTAAGATATATTCCAGGTCCTCAGAGGAAAAAAACTGTCAACCCAGAATACTGTACCCTGCAAAGCTCTCATTTATGAATGAAAGTGAAATAATGACCTTCCATAATACCATAGATTGAAAGAACTTGTCACCACTCATCCAGCTTTACAAAAGATGCTGAAGGATGTGCTACACACAGAAACACAGAAACATGGTCATCACTGTGAGAGAAAGTGAAGGCAGAAAATCTCCCAGTAAAAGTACAAAGGATTTACAAATTAAACAATAGGAACATTTATGGAAAAAATGGCAGGACCAAGTCATTACTTAAAAATAGTCGCCATGAATGTAAATGGAGTCAACTCTTCAGTTAAAAGACAAAGACTGGCTGAATGGATTAAAAAACAAAACCCAATTTATACTAAATCGATCTTCTGTATACAAAGATAATTGAAAATGAACTGATGCAAATGGAATGGGAGAGGGAATGGGAAATGAGAGGGTTGCAGGTGGGAGGGAAGTTATGGGGGGGGAGCCATTGTAATCCATAAACTGTACTTTGGAAATTTATATTTATTAAATAAAAGTTAAAAAAAAAGATCAAGCGAGATCTGAAAAAAAAAAAAAACATCTATTTGCTGCCTACATGAGACAAACCTCACCAACAAAGATGCATACAGACTGAAAGTGATATTCCACGCTAGAAGAAACCAAAAAAGAGCTGGTATAGCCATCCTAATATTGGAGAAATAAAGGGACATCCAAGTACACAAGGCACACAGAACTCCTATTAGACATAAGCAGAAAAGATCTTCAGCATAACACATTGTAGTCAAATTCTCCACAGTAAAACATAAAGAAAATAGAGTTAAAACATAAACAAAATAGAGTTTAACACAAAACTGTTAAAAGAGACAAAGAAGGTCACTATGTAATGATTAAGGCATAAATTCAACAGTAAGATGTGACTATTATAAATGTATATGCACTTAATTACAGGGCACCTAGCTATTTAAAAGAAATGTTAATGGATCTAAAGGGAGACAAGGCTCCAACACAATAGTAATAGTGGTCTTCAATACCCCACTTTCAGCAATGGACAGATCAACCAGTCAGATAATCAGCAAGGAAACAGCAGAGCTAATCAACACCATAGACCAAATGGACCTAATAGATATCTAAGAACTTTCCATCCAATAGTTGCGTAATACATATTCTTTTCACCAGTGCATAGAACTTTCTCTAGGATTGATCGCACGCTAGACCATAAAGCAAGTCTCTGCAAATTCAAAAAAATCAAAATCATACCATGCATCTTCTTGGACCAATGGAATGATGCTGGAATTCAGCAATTCAGGAATCTCTAGAACTTATGCAACTACATGGAAACTGAACAAAAGGCCCCTGAATGAACAGTAAGTCACTGAAGAAGTCAAAAGAGATATCAAAAACTGGAAACAAATGAAGATGACAATACAATATATCAAAACTTATGATATACAGCAAAAGCTGTGTTAAGAGGAAATTTTATAGCAATTGGTGCCTACATCAAGAAACTGGAAAGGCAGAAAATAAATGAGCTATCAATGCATCTCAAGGACGTAGAAAAATAATAGCAAACCAAACCCAAAACTAATAGGAAAAAAAAGAAATAATTAAAATTAGAGAATAAACAAAATCGAATCCAAAAAAATACAAAAGATCAGCAAAACAAAGAGCTCTTTTCTTGAAAAAATAAACAAAATTGACACACCACTGGCCTAACTAACCAAAAAAAGAACAGAAGACCCAAATCAATAAAATTAGAGTTGAAAAAGGAAATGTTACAATAGATACCACAGAAAGTAAAAGAATCATCAGAAATTACTACAAAGAGCTATGTGCCAACAAACTGGAAAACATAGAAGAAATGGACAGATTTCTGAACACATACAACCAATCTAAAATGAGCCACTAAGACATAGAAAACTTAAAAAGATCAATAAACAAGAAGAAATTGAATTAGGAATAAAGACCCTCCCAACAAAGTAAAGCCCAGGACCAGATGACTTCACTGCTGAATTCTACCAGACATTTAAAGAACTAACTCCAATTCTTCTCAAGCTATTCAAAAACAATTAAAAGGGAGGGAATCATCCCAAATTCTTTCTATGAAACCAGCATACCTTAATTCCTAAACTTGAAAAAGATACAACACAGAAAGAGAACTACAGATGAATTTCCCTGATGAATATAGATACAAAACTCCTCAACAGAATTCTAGCCAATCTAATCCAACATATCAGAAAGATCATTCACCCAGATCAGGTAGGATTTATCCCTGGTATGCAGGGTTGCTTCAATATTCACAAATCAATCAATGTGATACATCACATTAATAAACTAAAAAACAAAAATCATGATTATCTCAATATGTGCAGAGAAAGCATTTGACAATAGCTACAAAAAAATAAAATATCTTGGAGTAAATTTAACCAAGGATGTCAAAGATCTTTATAATGAGAATTAGAAAACATTAAATAAAGGCTGGTGCCGTGGCTTAACAGGCTAATCCTCCGCCTTGCGGCGCCGGCACACTGGGTTCTAGTCCCGGTCGGGGCGCCAGATTCTATCCCGGTTGCCCCTCTTCCAGGCCAGCTCTCTGCTGTGGCCCGGGAAGGCAGTGGAGGATGGCCCAAGTCCTTGGGCTCTGCATCCCATGGGAGACCAGGAGAAGCACCTGGCTCCTGGCTTTGGATCAGCGAGATGCGCCAACCGCAGCGGCCATTGGAGGGTGAACCAACGGCAAAAAGGAAGACCTTTCTCTCTGTTTCTCTCTCTCTCTCACTATCCACTCTGCCTGTCAAAAAAAAAACAAACAACAACAACAAAAAAAAACATTAAATAAAGAAGTAGAAAAAGACAGAAAGTGGGAAAAAATTCCACATTCATGGATTGAATGGACAATATCAATCTCAGATATAGAAAAAATTATGCTGAAATTCATATGGAAACACAGGAGACTCCAAAAGGCTAAAGCAATTTTTTTTAAAATATTTATTTATTTATTTGAAAGTCAGAGTTACACAGAGAGAGGAGAGGCAGAGAGAGAGAGAGAGAGAGAGGTCTTCCATCCAATGGTTCACTCCCCAGATGGCCGCAATGGCTGGAGCTGTGCCGATCTGAAGCCAGGAGCCGGGAACCTCTTCCAGGTCTCCCACGTGGGTGCAGGGGCCCAAGGACTTGGACCATCTTCTGCTTTCCCAGGCCATAACAGAGAGCTGGACAGGAAGTGGAGCAGCGGGACTAGAACCGGCGCCCATATAGGATGCCAGCGCTTCAGGCCAGGGTGTTAACCCATTGCATCACAGCGCTGGCCCCGGCTAAAGCAATTTTATACAACAAAATAAAGCTGGAGGCATCACAATACCTGATTTCAAGACATACTATAGGACAGTTATAATCAAAACAGCCTGGTGTTGATACATAAACAGATAGATAGACCAATGGAACGGAATAGAAATGCCAGAAATCAATCCATGCATCCATCTACAACCACCTTATCTTTCATAAAGGAGCTAAAATCAATCCCTGG
Source organism: Lepus europaeus (assembly GCF_033115175.1). Taxonomy (NCBI): domain Eukaryota; kingdom Metazoa; phylum Chordata; class Mammalia; order Lagomorpha; family Leporidae; genus Lepus; species Lepus europaeus. The sequence goes on along the minus strand of NC_084831.1, from coordinate 137,675,620 downwards.
AGAAAGGACAGTCTCTCAAAAAGTGATGCTGGGAAAACTGTACCTCCACACGCAGCAGTATGAAGCAAGTCCTCTACCTTACACCTTACACAAAATTCCACTCAAAATGGATTAAAGACCTAAATCTATGACCTGATACCATCAAATTATTAGAGAACATTGTGGAAACCCTGCAAGACATTGGCATAGGCAAAGAGTTCTTGGAAAAGAGCCCAGAGGTGTGGGCAACCAAAGCAAAATTGATAAATGGAATTACATCAAATTGAGAAGCTTCTGTATGTCAAAAGAAACACTCAGGAAAGAATGTGAGAAATTATTTGCAAACTATTTAACTGATAAAGGATTAATAACCAGAATATATAAGAATGTTGAGAAATTAACAAGAACAAAACAAACAATGTTTGTTTTGTGGAAAAGGACTTAAACAGGTATTTTCCAAAAGAAATCCAAATGGCCAACAGACATATGAAAAAATGCTCAGGATCACTAGCCATCAAGGAAATGAAAATAAAAACCACAATGAGGTTTAACCTCACCCCCATTAGAAAGGGCTTTCATACAGAAATCAACAAACAACAAATGCTGGCAAGGATATGGGGGGAAAAGTACCCTAATCCACTGTCAGTGAGGATGTAAACTGGTAAAACCACTATGGAAACAGTATGGAGATACCGCAGAAATCTGAATGTAGACCTATCATATGACCCAGCCATCCCCCTCCTGCGAATTTACCCAAGGGAAATGAAATCAGCATATGAAAAGGTTATCTGTTCCCCCATATTTATAGCAGCTCAATTCACAATAGCAAAGATATGGAATCAACCCAAATGCCTGTCAACTAAAGACTCGATAAAGAAATTATGGGATAAGGCCGGCGCCGTGGCTCAGTAGGCTAATCCTCCGCCTTGCAGCGCCGGCACACCGGGTTCTAATCCCGGTCGGGGCACCAATCCTGTCCCGGTTGCCCCTCTTCCAGGCCAGCTCTCTGCTGTGGCCAGGGAGTACAGTGGAGGATGGCCCAAGTGCTTGGGCCCTGCACCCCATGGGAGACCAGGAGAAGCACCTGGCTCCTGCCATCAGAACAGCGCGGTGCGCCGGCCGCAGCGCGCCTACCGCGGCGGCCATTGGAGGGTGAACCAACAGCAAAAAGGAAGACCTTTTTCTCTGTCTCCCTCTACTATCCACTCTGCCTGTCAAAAAAATTAAAAAAAAATAAATTAAAAAAAAATATGGGATATGTACTCTATGGAATACTACACAGTGGTTAAAAAAAAACTGATCATTTGCAACAAAATGGATGAAAACATCATGCTTAGTGAAATAAGCCAGTTTTCAAAGGACATATACTATATATTCTCCCTGACCTGTGAAAACTAATAGAGCACCTAAAAGGTAATCTATAGAAGTGAAATTGATACTTTGAGAAGCAATGACTTTGAAAATCCCTTGTCTTGACTGATGAGGAACAGGTTAACAAGTTTTTTTCCCATACTATTTGTTGAACTCTTAACACAGAGTCAATCATATATTAATAAAGTTAATTGAAAATAGATCTTAGTAAAAAATAAGAATGGGAATAAGAGAGGGAGGAGGAAGAGGGGTGGGAGAGTGGGTGGGAGGAGGGTATGGTAGGAATAATCACTATATACATAAAATTATAATTATGAAGTATATAAAGTTTGTATTCCTTAAATAAAAGGTCTCTGGGGAAAAAGGAAAAAAATGTTTTATGTGTGTTTTTTATGTTTTTTTAAAAAATTCTTTGTGCCTCTTCCCTTGCATCATGTTTGTAACTATCACTTCTTGCTATTAGCAATGAATATATTTTTAAACTATAGTCCCATTCTAACTTGTAGCTTTAAATTTTAGACTGAAATATCCAACAATCCAGTATGTATGATTTGAGTCTAAAATAAGACTGGAAAAGCCAAGAATACAATCAGGACCCTGCCATGGATGAGTTGTAAATCACAGACTTTACATAGATGGAGTATCCTTTATCCAAAGTGCTTGGACCCAGAAGTGGTTTTGGATATTGTATTTTATATTGTTTACATATACATAATGAGATGGCATGATGATGAGACTCCAGTCTAAATACATTGTTCATTTATTTTTCATATACACCTTATGCAAATAGCCTGAGGGTAATTTAATCCAATATTTTTAATGAGCCAGCATTTTGACTGCAAACTATCACATGATGTCAGGTGTGGGATTTTTCCATCTGTGGTGATATGATGACACTCAGAAAGTTTCAGGTTTTTCAGTATTTCAGATGCCAGATTAGGTATACTAAACCTGTATTATCAATTTTGGATACTCAAAGTTCTTTTTTGCTCCCTCCTAATAATCATGTTAAAAACTAGAAATATCAAAAAGAGGTTTTGAATAAGTGAATTATTATGTCATTTGAGAATAATTGAAAGTAAAAATTCAGAAATAGCAAGCAATTCAATGTCATTCCTTGTTTTAATAATATATAAAAGTGACCTGGAGGGGCCGGCACTGTGGTGCAGTTGGTTAATGCCCTGGCTTGAAGCGCTAGCATCCCTTATGGGTGCCGGTTTGAGACCAGGCTGCTCCACTTCCAATCCAGCTCTCTGCTATGGCCTGCAAAAGCAGTAGAAGATGGCCCAAGTCCTTGGGCCCCTGCATTTGTGTGAGGCATCTGAAGGAAGCTCCTGGCTCCTGGCTTCAGATCGGCGCAGCTCCAGCCATTGCGACCAACTGGAGAATGAATCAGCAGATGGAAGACCTCTCTCTCTCTCGAACTCTGTCTCTGTCTCTCTCTCTCTCTTTTCTCTCACTCTCTCTCTGTCTCTTTCTCTCTCTTCTCTCTCTCTGTCTCTCTTTTCTCTCTCTCTCTCTCTCTCTCTCTCTCTCTCTGTTTCTCCTCTCTCTGTGTAACTCTGACTTTCAAATAAATAAATAAATCTTAAAAAATTTTTTAAAAAGTGACCCGCCAAGTAAACTGTAGCATAATTAAAAGTGAAATAAATACTTTGTCATGAAAATTCAAGTAACCAGATTTAAATTGCAATAGAAGCTCTAAACTTTGCTTAATGAAAATATCTCCCCCACAGAATCTTGGAAACATGGAATGAAGCTTACTAGACACTTAAGTAGTCATCATAGTGTGATTAAAAATGTTTTCAAAGAAAATATGAGAGCTACAATTTAGAGGCAGAAAGAGACAGACAGACAGAGCTACCATCTGCTGTGTGGGGCCAGGTTGAAGCTAGGAGGCAGGAGCTCAACCTGGGACTCCCATGTGGAGGTACCCAATCACCTGAGCCAACATCACCACTTCCTAGAGTCTGCATTAGCAGAAGCTGAGTCAGGTAGTAGAGCTGGGACTTGAAGCTAGGTACTTTGATATGGGACACAGGCATCTTAACTGCTAGGCCAAATACCCACTCTAGAAAATGCATTTTAATGTACAAGTTGCAATTATTATTCTATGTAAATATTTAAAGATCTTTTGTGTATTTGGTAAACTCTTCAAATATCTTCAAATTAAATTCCTTTAAGTTATCTGCTGAAAATAGAGCCAACTTAATCTTTGTATATGGTGAGAAATATGGGTTGAAACTCATCTTTTGCATTGAATATCTAATTTTTCCCATACAATTTGTTGAAATGACTACCATTTACCCATCAAATTGTCTCTGCACATTTGTCAAATATCAGTTATCTACATATGTGTAGATCCATCTTTAAGCCTATTCTATTCCATTGATGAAATTGCCCATCTTCATGACAATGCCACATGAATTATTGTATCTGCAATAATAAGTCTTGAAATTAGGTAGTGTTAATTCTCCAAACTTGTTGTTATTTCTCAAACTTACTTTCTTTAAATTTTTTTAAAGATTTATTTATTTATTTGACTTCTGGGTCTTTTGCATTTCCATATGAATTCTGGAATCAGCTTGCCAATTTCTACAAAACAATTTAATTTTTTATTCTTTAGCCTCTACAAAATTCTTTTTAATATCACTCAGAAAAAGTTTTCTCCTCTGCACTGAGCTTGTACATATGCACAAGGCATTTTTAATTAAAAACACAAAAATGTTCCCTCGTATGCTTGCTCTGATCACTGAATTCAATGTTAACAAAATTTATAGATTCTTAAAACTGGTAGATACACCTCCTCTAAACTCTGACCCAAGAGAAATCACCTAAGTATTTTGAAAGACATTATAGATTTATTATCAATTACGTCTCAAATACTAACTTGTTAGTATGGCATAGCTTGGTAATGAGAGTATATATTTGTGGGAAAAAAAAAGTCCAAAGAAGTAAGGATTTTATCTTGTAAACATCATGTAAATTCTTCAGCAAAGTATTCACAACTGATGGTATAAAACTAAAATGCAAAGCAACTTCCTTGATAAAATGCCTTTGCCTGATAAATGGCAAATGGTAAAAAATGATTCTGTGACTCACAATACAGTTATAAAACATTTCTTTAAAGGGTTTTTTTAAAAAAAGGAAAAGGGGCCGGCACTGTGGCACAGGTTAATCCTCTGCCTGTGGCGCTGGCATCCCATATGTGCCCTATTCTAGTCCTGGCTGCTCCTTTTCCTATCCAGCTCTCTGCTATGGCCTGGGAAAGCATTGGAAGATGGCCCGAGTGCTTGGGCCTCTGCGCCACCCAAGAACCTCCTGGCTCCTGGCTTCAGATCGTCTCAGCTCTAGTCATTGCGGCCATTTGGGGAGTAAATCAGCAGATGAAAGCCCTTTCTCTCTGTCTCTTCCTCTCAACTGTCTGTAACTCTACCTCTCAAGTAAATAAATAAAATCTTAAGAAAAAGAAAAATTAATATTGTTCCTAGTATGAAGAAAATTCAATTAATGAAATATGTCAATTAGTGTATGAATTAGCTAAATTGAGATAAATAATCAAAATATTTTAGTATCTCCCTTAAGTCATTTCTGTTTTTAATTCCTTTGTATTTTTTTATTTTTAGTTTTAATTCTTGTAAGATTTTAATTCTTGCAAGACTATCTACCACTTAGGCAAACCCTACTGCATTGTGGTCAGTTTAAATGAGGCTAACAAAAAAAAAAAAAAAAAAAAAAAACCTACACAAAATTAAAGTTCTAATATGAAAGTTTTTAACTCAATTCACATATAAATTAATGCTATAATAGTCACCAATTTTCTCAATGGGAATTTAATAGAAAACTCTCCAATAAGGACACTTGCCTTTCTTAAAGGCACTCATGCATGGAAAGTAATCAGTTATGGAGCTAGAAGGAGGACAATCAGTGACAAATATATGAGAAAAAAATCATCTTATTTGAAATACAAGTGCACTCATTTTAGAGAGCCATTGAATATGAATATAAAACTTGGGTCACAATGAGAAATGCAATCTTCCAATAACCATGTAGTAACTGCTCAGTCATCTAACAGTATCATCATATGAAAAACTGATTTGAAATATACTCTATTATGTGTTAATCTCTCTTAGTAATTTCATAAAGTTTGAGGAGTCCATCCAAAATATCTGCATCATTATCATTCCTCTCTCAGTTGTGGACATGCATGTAAATCACCACTACAAGAAAGCAGGCTTGCCTTGCTAACGTTCTCACAGGGTCAGCCTTGCCCAAATAGTATTCTGTAGTCAAGAACAATAGTGAATGAGAACTTGCAGTCAGACCTATGTTTTTGCTTTGTGTTTTTTTTTTTTTTAAGATTTTATTTATTTATTTGAGAGGTAGAGTTATAGACAGAGAGAGGAAGAGGGAGAAAGAAAGGTCTTCCATCCACTGATTCACTCCCCAATTAAGCACAACGACTGGAGCTGGGACAATCTGAAGCCAGGATCCAGGGGCTTCTTTGGGTCTCCCACGCTGGTGCAGGGGCCCAGACACTTGGGCCATCTGCTACAGCTTTCCCAGGCAGAGAGCTGGATCAAAAGAGGAGCAGCGGGACAGGAACCAGAGCCCATTCAGGATGCTGGTGCCATTGGCAGAAGCTTAGCCTACTATACCATAGTGCCACCCCGAGACCTCTGTTTCAAAGTGCTGCCATTTCTTCATCACATGATTTGGGTAGTCACTTTACTTTCCCAAACCTCACTGTCCTCCCCTACAAAATGATTTCTCCTCCATAGGTTGCTACAAGGACGAAAGAATGACCACAAGTGTTTCATTCACCAAATGTTTTCTCTGTGACCGGTTATTATATCAAAGAATAAGTGATGCAGACATTTAACACATAGTAATTTCTTTTTTTTAAGATTTATTTATTTATTTGAAAGTCAGAGTTACACAGAGAGAGGAGAGGCAGAGAGAGAGAATGTTCTTCCATCCGATGATTCACTCCCCAATTTGCCGCTACGGCCGGAGCTGAGCCAATCCGAAGCCAGGAGCCAGGAGCTTCTTCCAGGTCTTACATGTGGGTGCAGGGGCCCAAGCACTTGGGCCATCTTCTACTGCTTTCCCAGGCCATAGCAGAGAGCTGGATCAGAAGTGAAGCAGCCGGGTCTCGAACCTGAGCCCATATGGGATGCCGCACTTCAGGCCAGAGTGTTAACCCATTGCACCACAGTGCTGGACATGCCAGCCCCTAAGTTGTTAATTTTAAAAACAAAGAAATTTTAAGTAACTATGTAATAACTAATCTAGACAGCACAGACCTTAGTCTCAGGTTAAATACACTGCCTGAGGTCACAAAGGTAGGAGGTGACTATCCATGATTTAAATTGAAACATTCTGACTCCTGAGGACAATTTGTTAACTACCTCACATTAATTGCTTCTCACTACTTCAAACTCTCTCCTCCTAACAGCTTTAAATTCTCAGCTTCTTTCACCTACTTTGTTCTCAACGCTTTCTTCTTTCACCTGCCACCAGTCTCCCACTCCACTCTTCCATGGGTATTTGCCTAAGTTCAATAATCCCATCTCCTACTCTCCATATCATGGTTTACGTATGTTCCTGGTATCATGGACCACAGTGATTCACCGAGGAAAGCCATGGACCCTTTCCTCATTAAAAAAGTACAAGCTTATATATACACATATACAATTTTAAAAATAATTTCAGGGTATTCACAGATAAATCTACCCTCTTCCCTACACGAATTTGTATTTAAAGCATCCTGCCCGGCAAAAACTCAGTAAATGACTTATATCATTTTTGTGATTATATTCTGTGCCTATCTAAACAGAACCCAACAAGGTTGTACTCAAATACCATTTCCACTAAAGAACTTCCTTTGATCACTCCACTGTGACAAATATTTTTCTCTTATAAAAGCAATTTTACAGGAAGAGAGAGCCTTAAAGATTTCCTACCAAAGCCAGTACTCTCGTTTTTTTTAAAGATTCATTTATTTATTTGAAAGTCAGAGTTACACAGAGAGAGAAGTAGAGGCAGAGAGAGAGAGAGAGAGAGAGAAAGAGAGAGAGAGGTCTTCCATCTGCTGGTTCAGTCCCCAACTGGCTGCAACAGGCGAAGCTGCTCCAAACCGAAGTCAGGAGTCAAGGGAGGTGCAGGGATGCAGGGGCCCAAGGACTTGGGCCATCCTCTACTGCTTTCCCAGGCCATAACAGACAGCAGGATCAGAAGAGGGGCAGCTGGGACTACAACCATGCCCATATAGGATGCCAGCATTGTAGACAGCAGCTTTACCTGCTACACCATGAAGCCAGCCCCAGTACTCTCATTTTATAGATATGAAAATGAAATTCGAGGAGGATAAATAATATATCTGAGAATATTTACATAACATGTATAACGCATTCTATTGCATAGTATCTATTTCTTTATATAGCTCCGTTCCAATGCTATAATGAAAGTGCTTAGAGAGACTGCATTTTTTACATCTTCAGTTTAGCATTCCTTGGGGCACAGGAATAATTAAAAGAACAAATGAGTGAATAAATGAATAATTCCAAGTCAAAACTGGACTACTCTTCACTACTTTTCAAACATTCCAAAGTCTTATTTCTTCCAGTGTTTTTGAACTTTCAGTAGTTTGTTTTTAAGATTTTATTTCTTTATTTATTTGAAAGACAGAGAGATCTTTCATCTGCCCTTTCACTCCCCAGATGGCCACAAAGGCCAGGGCTGGGCCAGGCTGAAGCCAGGAGCCAGGAGCTTCATCTGTGTTTCTCATGTGGATGGCAGGGTCCTAAACACTTGGGCCATCTTCCACTCTTTTTCCCAGGCCATTTTAGGGAGCTGGGATTGGAAATGGAGTAGCTGAGACATCAACCGGCGCCTGTATGGGATGCTGGCATTGTAGGCAGAAGCTTTACCTGATACAACACAAACACCCGCCCCTCCAGTACTTGTTTTCCCTCACTGATTATAAAACATTCTGAAGCAAAGCCTTTTCCTGGGACCCTCTTGCCTCCCGTTAGAAGCAGATCTGTTTTGGATCTTTTCCATGAGCCATCTCCTCCCTTCTGGTCTAATCAGCTTTAGAGAAGAGCACAGGATAAAACTTACAGGAGTATGTTACAGCTCTCTGGACTTTATTTTAGTATGAAGCTTAACACCACCAAAATATTATATGTTCATTCTCTCAAAATCTGTTCTGACTTTTGTTGATAAGGTTCTCTATTTGCTTGGTGAAAAAAGGCTTCATTACATATTGTGCTCCTTTGGGTACAGAATTGAGAGTGTTTTACATTCTGTAATATAATATTAGCCTTGCAATTGTAAGTTGAGTTTTCTGGCCATGTGGATATCTGCTACTCATTAAGAAACTACTACAACAGGAATAAAGAAAATTAAGACAGAAGACAAACTTGTGAAAATTATTAAGCAAAAGATTTAAATAAGATTTCAAGATACAGAACATCTCAATGTGTAACTGTCAAATGAACTGTGTCCCTTAGTGCTGTGTAAATATCACAAAGGGAGAGATTAGGCTGAGGTGGTCTCTAGAGGACATATAGGAAGAGGGGAGTCTGAGCTAGATTTTGGAAGGTACATAGCAGTAGGGAAAAACTAAGAAGAACAAAGAACAATTACAAACAATGGGTAATAAGAGCAAAATAGAATTAGGATATATCAGTTAGGCAAATAACAAATATCCCACTTAAAGCTTATTTATGTAATGAATGAATGAAAGCATAAAGTATTTATACAGAACTGTAAGAGAAGGGATGCATCCCTCTTCACAGGTAAATATTAAATAAGCTAATGTGCATACAGCATTTTGCCCAGTGCCCATTCCATACTAAGAATGTAAACAATGTAGGCTAATTTATTATTTCTATTTTTCAACTAATCAACAAAAAGGTAATGGCTGAAATTGAAAAGTATTTCATTTGCATTTTATGATTCATTAGGGAAAGAGGTTTCTGAAAGAAATTAAAGAACTAATTGGAGGCCATTGATGATGAGGAGCAGTTGAGTTAAAAGGATAATAGTCATATACATAACACCACAAACCCAGTATTAAACTTTGGGGTCCAATGGTAATCTTAACTGAATTCCATCTTTGTTTGCCCTAAAAGCTGATTTTAAAATATAGATTTGTACATGATGGAACCATTACTGCACATCAAAATTCATACTCACCCCAAGGATAATTTGGAGGGTAATTATGCACCTTAAGAAAAATATGTTCACTTATCACATCTAAAATAGAGTTTGAATCCAGAAAAATTTATACACATACAAAGGCACTTAAAAGAGTTAACAGGAAATGAATTAAAAGATTAGTTTATTTTGTTGCAAAAATTTTAGGAATCCATGGGACCAGCATTGTGGTGAAGCAGGTTAAGGCACCCCTTAACCTTCAAGTCCCAGCTGCTACACTTCCAATCCAGCTCCCTGCTAATGTGCCTACAAAGGCAGAGATGAATCATTCATGTGGAAGACCCATACAGAGTTCCAGGTCCTGGCCTCAGCTGGCCCAGTCCCAGCTGTTGCAGCTATTTGAGGAGTAAACCAGCAGATGGAAGATCACTCTCTGTCTGTCTGTCTGTCTCTCTCTCATCTCTCTTTCTCTCTTTCACTTAGATCTTTCAAATAAAGAAAAGAACAAATTGAAAAAAAATTGTAAATCAATGTTTACTCGTGTGTGTGTGTGTGTGTGTTTATCTTAACAATTAGATTGTAAAAATTTGGAAAATAAAAATGAATAGAAATAAACAAAGAGAATAAAGATCCTTTTCCTCTTGTATCATTTAAATTACATAGGGTACTTCAAAAAGTTCATGGAAAATGGAATTAAACAATTATTATATTTTGGTACAAAAAACTTGGAAATTCATGCATACTTTTTTCATAATATCCATTTCCACAAACTTTTGAAGTACTCTTGTGTTTGTGAGACACATCTACAGCACAAGTCAGGATATAAATTAACACATATTAACTCCACCTATCCTCAAAAGTCGTGAAAAACAGATATCATTATCCTAGCTAATCTGTAACTTCTCTGTATCTTAGTTTCTTCCTATATAAAACGGGAGAAATAATAATGATAAAAATAATAATATCCCCCTAACAAAGTTTTCAAAAATTGTAATCCTTAAAATATTTAATATAAATGGCATTGGGCTGGCGCTGTGGCATAGTGGGTAATATATATGGCCTTACCATTATTATTTAATAATATTGAGTTTAGCCCTCTGCTTATGTGCTTGGAAAGCAGTAGAAAATGGCCCAAGTCCTTGCAGCCCTGCCCCCCAATGTGGGAAACACCGAGGGAGTTCCAGGCTCCTGGTTTTGGTCTGGCCAAACCCTTGCCACTGTAGCCATTTGGGGAGTAAACCAGCAGAAGGAACACATTTCTCTTTCTTTGTCTCTCTCCCTTACGCTCTCCTACTCCCTCTCCCCTTTTCTCTGAAACTCTTTCAAATAAATAAAATCTTTTTCGAAAAATGCTGGGGTGGGGGGCAGCATTACGGCTTAGCGGATGAGGCCGCCGCCTGCAGTGCTAGCATCCCATATGGGTGCCGGTTCTAGTCCTGGTTGCTCCACTTCCAATCAGCTCTCTGCTATGGCCTGGGAAAGCAGTGGAAGATGCCCTAAGTCCTTGGGCCCCTGCACCTGCGTGGGAGACCCAGAAGAAGCTCCTGGCTCCTGGCTTCAGAAAAGCACAGCTCCGGACATTGCGGCCAACTGGGGAGTAAACCTCTCTCTCTCTCTCTTTCTCTCTCTCTCTCTCTCTCTCTCTCTCTCTGCCTCTCTTTCTCTCTAACTCTGACTTTCAAGTAAATAAATAAATCTTTTTTAAAAATGCTAGGATTGTTATTGGACTACTTAAATAATTAATTCAAGATATGATATTCTGCACTTTAAAGCAGTCCATGTATATAGTAAAAATGGGAGTAGGATGCATAAAAAGGAATTATCTAAGCTAAATAAAAATGTGCTTATTTTTATGTTTCTATCCAAAGTCACATGATCATAGACTTCTACAATTGCTAACTCTTAATCTTCAAAGTTAAAGATAACAGAATCTATTATACATCAAGCTTTTATACACAGACACAAATATCTCATTTTTAAAAAAAAAAGATTTATTTGAAATAAATAGAGAGAAATAATAGAAATAATAATAAAGAGAGAAGGAGAACCAGAGAGAGAGAGAGAGAGAAAGCTCTTCCATCCGCTGCACTGATCCGAAGCCAGGAGCCAGGAGCTTCTTCTGGGTCTTCCTCGCGGGTGCAGGGGCCCAAGGAGTTGGGCCACCTTCTACTGCTTTCCCAGGCCATAGCAGAGAGCTGGATTGGAAGTGGAGCAGCGAGGACTCAAACTGGTGCCCATATGGGACGCCAGCCCTGCAGGCAGCGGCTTTACTTGCTATGCTACAGCACCAGCCCCACAAATATCTCATGTTAATATCCACAACACCCTGGGATGTAGGTATTATTACCCTAAGTAAACTCTAACTTCTCAATGCTACAGTTCCATCCATGTAAAATAGGAATAATAATAATGTCACTAAACTCCCAGGATTGTTACAGGATTGTTTAAGCCAATTTATGCAAACTTAGAGAAGTGTCTAGTAAACATATACATGTTCAACACCATGTTAAAATAATAATAATGGCAATTGTTATAGATTTTCTGGAGCTTTGTTCTAGAGTTTTTCTATAGCAAAGCTAAATGACCCCAAAGAAGGCAGCATTTGAGACATCCCTAGGAGTGACAGCTGTTATCACCAAAGTTTACCCTTGGACATGTTAACTAAAATCTGTAGGAGGCAAGTGGTCTGGAATGAGCTCTGCACTAGGCTCAGCACACCAAACGAAAATGAAATTTCTCACACTAAAGCTCCAAACCACCAAGCCAAAACCGATTTGTGTATCTGACCTACCCAGAAATCAAGAGAGAGTGAGAGAAAAAATGTCCAAATTCCCTAAGGGGCTAGTTTTAACCAACATGAAAAAGCAGTCTACTCTGCTTTAACCTTTACAAGGAAAGTAACTGAAATGACTAATCAGCATTGTACTTTCTTTCTGCTGTCCCTAGCCTCTGTCCACAAAACCAATTTCTTCTGCTGGACTCATTGGAAAATTCATCCTGTTTTAGAAAATGAGCTAAAAATGAAAGCTAATTAAGATCTTTAAACTAAATCTGTCATAGTTTTATCTTTTGACATGTAACACAACAGTGTAATTTTGCATTTGGCACTTAAAATTACCTTAATGTAGCAATCATTTATTTGTTCCAATATTTAAAACAATATTTAAATTTAGTCTCATTTTTCCTCAGTATAGGCTAGTCAATTTAGTCTCATTTTTCCTCAGGATAGCTAGTCAACAAATGTGACGTAAGAATGGACTTCCTTCCACTCCAAATATGATAATCCCTTGAGACCAATGTTTTTTGTACTGAATAAACAGAGCTAAGCACTGGGAACTTTTTTGATCACAGATTTACATCCATTAGAAGCAGAGAAAGTACTCTGATATAACAACAGCATTTTCCACATGTTTAGCACATTTATAACATTCAAGGCACCTTCTTTGTGCTAGCGCATTAGATCTTCAAAATCATTTTATGGAAAGTGATTATTAAAGGTATTAAGTGATTTCTGTATAAAGTTGCAAAACTAAATGGTAGGAATATGAGAAGTCAGATCATGTCACCCCTTTTCCAGAACTCATTTAACCACACCAAGCTGCATCCTGCTGGAACAGCATTTCACTCACAATGTAAACCTTTAGGTGTGAGACTGTTACCATGTACAGAATTGGCACAGGAAACATCTCAGAACTACTTCTTGGGCCCCCTAAACACTTATGAGAACATAACACAAAAGGATCCAGAGAACTGAAAGCTTGTGACCCCACCTTCTGCACACGGATGGGCAGGTTAGGAAGATGCCATCTTCCGTGCCTCCGGCTTGGTGAGAGACTTTGAGAGAGCTTGACATTCTGTAGGTAAGGGATACTGAGGCAGCCTGTGCAATCACAGCATCAAGGCAAGGGACAGACTACTGAAGTGTTTCCTGTGGAACAAAAGATGTTGCCCAAAGGACATCTAAATGTTGAGGGGGACCATCTGGAGGGGTAAGGGGACTCCACTAGGGAGAAACTATGTCTACATGGACTAGAGGGGTCTGGGTGGCAGAATAAAAATGTATATTTTCTCCCTGCCCACAGTTCTGACACCAGGCTTCTAAAATGCTGGGATTGTCCTGAATAATTGGGGGCAGATGAGCATCTGTTGCTATTTGTAATAAGCCCTTTTTAAAATAACTGAATGTATGCTAAAAAGGTGACTCTTCATGGGCCCTGAAATACCTTTAGGACTGAGCTGGAGATTCATCATCAATGGAAAATGATTTAATCAGTCATGCCTATACAATGATGGAGCCGCCACAAAACCCCAACCAAAGGGTTCAAAGAGATTCTAGATTGGTGAACGCATCCATTTGATGGGAGATCGGCAACCCAACTCTAAATGAACCAAATCTCCTATTCCCGGAACCCTTCTGGACCCCATCCTATATACCCTCATCTGGCTGTTGATCTATGTCCTTTACAGTAAACTAATAAACCTAAGTAAAGTGTTTCCCTCAATTCTATGAACTATTGTACCAAACTATTGGATCTGTGGAGGGGGGCTGTGTGAAGCCCTAATTTGTGGCCAAATCACACCGATGTGTGAGTCACCTGGGAACCCACTACTTGAAATGGGTTTCTGAACTGGGGTACAGTCTTATGAGACTGAGCCTTCAATCTGTGGGGTCTGTGCTAACTCCAGATAGTTAGTGTCAGAACTGAATTAAATTCTAGGACATCCTAGGGCCAGTGCTGTGGTGCAGTGAGTAAAACCACCACCTGCAGTGCTGGCATCCCATATCACAGTTGCTCCTCTTCTGTTCTGATCCAGCTCTCTGTGATGGCCTGGGAAAGCAGTAGAAGATAGTCCAAGTCCTTGGACCTCTGCATCCACAAGGGAGATCTGGAAGAAGCTCCAAGCTCCTGGCTTCAGATCGGCACAGCTCCAGCCATTGCAGCCATTTGGGGAGTGAACCAGCAGATGGAAGATCTCTCTCTCTCTCTCTCTCTCTCTCTCTCTCTCTGCCTCTGCCTCCCTGTAACTGTACCTTTCAAATAAATAAATAAATGTTTAAAAAAGATCTAGGACATCCAGTTGATATCCCCAGAGAACTGGAGATTTCCTTGGTATAGAAAACCCACACATTTGATGTCATAAGTTCCATGAGAAGAAGAGAAGCAGCTGTCTGTTAGTATTAAAAAAAAAAAAAAAAGCAAGAAACTTCTATAGTAATGGTGTCTCAATATAGACTCCCATGGAAGAGAAATCATTGTGGGAGCTAAGTGAGACAAGTCTCTCTGCACTTCTTGACTTCTACTTATTCCATTTACTGTTCTAATAATCCTGCTTGTTCAACTTACTGTTGTACTTAAAGTAAATACCCTCAAAATGCAAAGTATAAATTTTAATAACTGAATATAATGACATGAATCAAAATATCCTTGATGAAAACCTTTCAAAAAAATTTTTGCACCTACTTTCTTTTTTTACTGTGATAAAATATGCAAGTTCAAAAAGTTCATATAAAATGTATATTTTAAAAGAATTATGCATGGATTTCAAAAACATTTTTGCATCAAAATAAGCTTTTCTTTTTATTCCATTCTCCATAAACTTTTTGAAGTATACATGAAAAGTAAGTTATTTTATAATTGTTCTATGTATACATGAAAGTTAAGATCCTGTTTTAGAACATTATACACATTTTGATTTGATCAGATTTGTCTGTTGTGCAAATAGATATTCATGAAACTTCCTAAAATAGAGCTGCATAGCTTTCATGTCATTGAGTAGTTCATCTTAGCCAGTGCATTCATATGGGCCACACACTTATGGCAAATACTCTCTCTTCTCCAGCAACTTACCTATTCATAAGAGCATGAGAGCTAAGAGCCCACCCACTTGGATCCACAAGGTTTAAGTACTATCATGTAATAGTACTACCATACACACACTCCAAATTTTTATTTTAACATGCTGAGTTGTGCGTTTTAAAAAAAGAACTATCACTTTAGGCTGTGCTAATAGAACTTTTCTACCTTCAAATTGTGGTGACAGTTTATTAATAAATTAAATATCCCTGATTAAAATAGAACTGCTTAGCATCAAATCACTGTAATTCATTAATTCTCTGCTGAGAACATATTTTTAGATTTCTCAGGAAAAAATTACATAACAAAGCACTGCCCCAGTTCTCTCAATTCTAGCTACCCTTCTTGAAAAGCCACAAGACAAAAATATGTCTTTGTTAAAGATGTCTATCTTCTGCCTGTGTTTTCCATTGGTGTGATTTAGAATTTTCTAGACTGAATGCAAAGGACAAATTTCCTCTTGCAGGAGCAGCCATACTAATTGAAATGGAAGGTGAACCAATATAGGATGTCACTGCTCCCAGAGGGAACTACATGCCAACCATGAGAACAATAAGCAGCAAAGTTATTTAAAAATATCAGCATTGACGGCCACTTTGGTATCTTAAGAGGATTTCATTTTCCATCTTGTCACCAAGGAACAATATCAAAAAAGAAAAAGAACGGGTGAGGATATGACAAGGCCTCCTGCTACTCTGGAAAGTTCTTAATCCTGTTCTAATAAATATTGTTTGTCCCTCAGTAGTCTGGATCAGGTTACCTGCTAAGCTTGTTACAACTTCAGAGGAGGAACTGCAACCAAGTTACAAAAGAGAATCAGGAAACAGACTCATCAAATTTAACAAAGGGCACTTACTGTAGTGATAAATGTAGTGTCCTGGTCTTAAATCAATAACACTGATATAGGAACCAGGCAAAGTGCAAAAAAAAAAAAAAAAAAAGAAGAAGAAGAAGAAAGAAAAAAAAAATTGCCAGGCATAGTAAATGTTGTCATTACTATAAACCAGTAATAAAATATTGCTGCCCCAAAACCAATGTGATCTATAACGACATTAATTGCAGCTTACTGTCCAGAACATGGGAGGCAATGTTGCCTCTGACTGACATGCTGGTAAGAGCCCAGATATGTCACATTCAGTTTTGAATGGTGTGCCTCAATAGCTTTGCTGACGAAGTGGAGTACATAAAAAAAGGATAATGACCACTATATTCAGGAATCTCAGTCCCATATCCCAAACTTTCCTAAAGCAAATCAAAACAAAGGAATAACAGCAACTGTATGCTTTTTTTATTTTGCAGAAATTTCTTTTAAAGTTAAAGCTTCTGAGGCCATAGCTGTCGCGTAGCAGGTAGAGCCACCACCTGCAGTGCTGACATCCCATATGAGTGCCAGTTCGAGTCCCCGCTGCTCCACTTCCTATCTAGCTCTGTGCTATGGCCTGGGAAAGCAGTGGAGGATGGCCCATGTCCTTGGGCCCCTGCACCCATGTGGGAGACCCGGAGGAAGCTCCTGGCTCCTGGCTTCAGATCGGCGCAGCTCCGCTGTTGCAGCCAGTTGGGGAGTGAACCAGCAGATGGAAGACCTCTCTCTTTCTCTCTGCTTTCTCTCTCTGTGTAACTCTGATTTTCAAATCAATAAATAATTTTTTTAAAAAAAGCTAAACCTTCTTGGCATCATTCCTGGCTACTAGCAATCCTCTAGTTAAAGTTTTTTAAAAGAGTTAAGAAAAATGAGATACAAAAAAGTATTGTAAATAAAAAGTGGGGAATGAGTATTTTATCTAACAATTATGATATCCACATTCCATGTCAGACTACCTGGGTTCAATTCCC
Source organism: Lepus europaeus (assembly GCF_033115175.1). NCBI lineage: Eukaryota > Metazoa > Chordata > Mammalia > Lagomorpha > Leporidae > Lepus > Lepus europaeus. The sequence continues at coordinate 137,658,416 of NC_084831.1, read as the reverse complement.
AGAGCCAGCTTGACTTCAGCTCCCTGTCAAGGAAGACCCTTGCAGGCAGTGGTGAGCATCCAGTTAGTTGGATTCTTGACACCCATGTGGGAGGCCTAGATTGCATTCCCAGCTCCCAGCTTCTGCTCAGTGCAGCTCTGGCCCCTTGCTGACACTTCAGAAGTGAACCAGCAGATGGAAGTGTGTGAGTGTGTGTGTGTGCATGTGTGTGTGTTAAATAAATGCAGAAATACGTTCAATGCTTCCCTAAGTTCTCACCTATTTAAAGCTCAGATGCCTAGCATCATTGACAATACAAGATGAGTTCTCTAAGTTTCTGAAACCATAGTAATTATCACATTGAAGGTATGCATACAACATTCAATTTCAAAAGGTAAAATAACAGCCAAGTCTGTGATCTGTACATACTGGCAAATATCACATTCTGCTAGCATTTGACATTTAAAAGAAATAAGTCTGCAGGAGCTAGAAATGTATGGGAGCACATAAACATATTCATTCTCTTGATACCTTCATTTAATACAAACTAAATAAGCAGATTATATCTTATGTGAAAATTTTTATATAGTTGAGATTTGGGAATTTTAAAGCTTTGAAGTTCTTCCCTCCAAAAAAACAAAAAACAATAAAAGGCATTATATAAATGCCTAGCATCTTCACCCACTTCTTACCAAAAGTCATGATATAACTTACCTCTCTGAACTGAGACTAAAACAATATAAAAAGAATAGTGTCTTATTCACATGTTGGCAGATTAAAATCAGTTTGGTTAATGATGAAAATATAAATTGCAGCTCCATAAGAGGAAACCACAATTATTTGAAAATGTAGATGTGTTACTCATTCCAGCCCTAGAAAGTCCCTTGCTTTCTACAGCAGCAAAGAAGCCACTGTATAAATGATTTGATGATTTACACTGCAAAATAACTCTTCAAAATAGGCAGTACATTTACCAGTTTATCCATTTAAGTTTCAGGTACTAAATTTTATGTCACTTTTTTTATCTCGAGAACTAAAAAAGAGAGAAAGAGGGAAAGGCGCGAAGGAAGGAAAGAAAGAAAAGAAAGGAGAGTGGGAGAAAGAGAAAAATAAAGAGGGAAGGAAGAAGGGAATATCATTGTATTCTTGGAATTATGTCTATGAACTATGTTGAAACTGTTAAAAACTAATTTTAAAAATAAAAAGTAAATAAATAAAATAAACTTGCATGGACTATAAACTTTCACTGTATTTGAACCCAATAAAGTATAAACTGGGTAAGTTCTCACCAGATCTCAAATCCAACATTCACTAGGAATAGAGAGAAACCACCTCACTCACTCAAGAAGCATTTAATAAATGCCTATCATTTCTCAGGAGCTGTACTTAGGCTCTTGGAATATAAATATTCTTGTAAATAAGGCATGGTCTGTACCCTCAAAGAGCTCACAGATAAACACCTAAGCAGCAAGCTATGATGTCTGTTGGATGTTATTAGAGGAGCCTGCATCAAGTACAACAGAGCATGAAGAAGATCCCAAACAATTAGAGAAAGGAGAACCTTGGAGAAGGTTTAAAAAAGAGGTGCCAGCTCCCTTCAAAAAGAGCTGAACAACATTGGAAAGAAAGGATGACAGAAATAATTACATAAAGAAAGATAAGCCTGAGCTTGCTGTTGCAAAAATAAAAGGCTGACTAAAGAGCAAAGAAGAAAATGACAACTGGAATGGTGGAATCAAGCTCTGAAGTCCGTGGGGAGAAAAATCCTACATAATTTATTCGTCTTTTAGGTAAAACAATTGTCCCCTTACCATGTCTACCTCTAACTCACTTTACTCTGCATTGAATAATCACTTCAAGATAGAATTCCCAAAATACATTCTTAAAACATGAGAGTTCCCTGCTCAGAAATATAGAATCTTGTCTTTTACCAAAAAATTCTAAATTCCTTCATCAAGTTCCCAAATTTTTTTTTTAACCTGGCCTCACCCTATGCCAAGTCATCCTCAATATGAAAGGACAGGTCAGCTAATTGTTTCCCGCATGTGCCACCCTCAGACCTGTCTGCTTCTCCACCTAGAACATCACCCACACATCAGGCAAGAGCCACTACAGCACCTTCTTTACTTAAACTCACTTTGACTTCTCCTTTCCTCAAACTCTTTTTGCACGGACAGCCACTACCCACACAGTTTCACTGAACTCTCACTTCTGCTTCATGTCTTCCCAGTCGACAATGCTGTCAATCCCCACGCAGGGCATGGCTTTTACTTCAACCATGGGTCCCCATCAGGTCTTTCACCATGCTGGGAAAACTGTACCAGAAGTACACAGTGTTAAACAAATTAACAAATAGGTCTGATTGATACACAGAGCAGAGGACATGATTTTTAATCTTTTTAAGAGAAGTATGAAAATCTTGATTCCTGTGTACTAACTTTCAGACATCAAATTTTTCCTTAAAGTCCTCATTCCTATAAGGTAACACTGACTGACATTACCACCCAGGCCATCCCTATGTTGTACCTACCATATGATATATGTGCTAGAAGTAACCTAGGTGCCGGCGCTATGGAATAGTGGGCTAAGCCTCCACCTGCAGTGCCGGAATCCCATATGGGCACCAGTTTGTTATCAAGGCTGCTCCTCTTCCAATCCAGCTCTCTGCTATGGCCTGGGAAAGCAGTAAAAGATGGCCCAAGTCCTTGGGCCCTGCACCCATGTGGAATGCCCAAGAGAAGCTCCTGGCTCCTGGCTTCAGATCGGCCCAGCTCCAGCCATAGTGGCCATTTGGGGAGTGAACCAGCGGATGGAAGACCATTCTCTCTCTTTCTCCCTCTCTCTGTCAGTAACTCCACCTCTTAAATAAATAAATAAATCTTTTTTTAAAAAAAGTAAGTAGTAACTTTTTCTGAGTAAAAAATATAAAATCTAGCAAGGGAGAAGCTAGAGAATCCTTTGGAAAACTGCTGCGTAGGGACATAAAATGTCAAATTACAGTCCTTTGTTTAGGATGCCATTAGCTATTTTTCAAAAAAGAGAGTGTATCCCTCCATTTTACTGCTGAGTTGTAAACATGTTCCACAATTTGTTTATCCATTCACCTGCTGATAATCATTTCGATTGTTTCCAGTTTTTGTGTACAAGTCTTTGTGAGGGCAAATGCATCAATTTCTCTTGGGTAAATACCTAGCAGTTGATTGCCTGGGTCATATGGAAGGTATATTTTTAACTTTTTAAGCAAATGCCAAGTTGTTTTCCAAGGTGGCTGTGCTAATTTCATGTGGCAACAGTGTGCATTCTAGTTCCTCTGTGTCCTAGCCAGCACTTTGTGTGGTCCTTCTTTTTAATTTTAGATATTTCATTGGGTATATAGCAATGTGTTATTATGGTCTCGATTTCATTTCCTTAATGATTAATGATATTGAGCATCTTTTCATGTGCTCATATGACATCCCTCCTTATGCCTGCACTCAGTTCAACTCTCTCCACCCTGCCCTTGGTTTATTCCTGATCCTTGTCTCTGAATGGAAAATTCATACATAGCATTTCTATTCATATATTTAGCTAAAACTAGAAGCAGGTATTTATGGGATAAAATTTCATTACTGGTACATAAATTTGCAATTTTTACTTAATAATATTTAATATACTCCATAATTTCTTCTATTAATAAAACTTTGGACATAGGAAAGCTATTTAGTTCATGAAATCACTAAGTTTCCGAGGTTTCACCACATTAAAAAATATTATTTAGCATTTATGTTACTCTGAGACTTTTCTCCTGAAAAATCACAACAGATAAAATTATTATCTTTACTATAAAAATCAGATAAAATCTGAGTCATATTTTCACTTCCTGACCAATATACCTAAACAAATTAAATAATTGAGGAAGTCACATAATACTACATTTTTTCTGAACTGTTAAATGTCTGAATACTCGGATATAGAATCATTTTCACAACTTAGTTGTAGTGTACAAATCTTGACCTTAGTACTTCCTCTACCTGGATTCTATTTTAAACACAAGAATCATTTGGTGTTTTGGTCAGATTACTGGGTTCTTCAGGAAACTCATCTGTTTGGGGAACATGTGAAAAAGGATTCCAGCAGAACCGGTAACCCGCAGCAGCTGTTTCCCTTGGCAGCACTTCTTTCAATTACTGGTCTTATCAGCAACAAGCCACCCTCTCTGTCCTCCCTGATGTGATCAGCCAATGAGAAGCTCATTCAGATGCAGGTTTATCTATTTAAGGTGGATACTTTCACCTTGTCATTGCCTGTTTAAAAACCTATCATTTGAGCTTTTCATTCTCAAGCACCCAGAACCCTCAAAAATAAAAGTGACAGTTTAACTTAGGCACTCAAAAAAAAAAAAAAAAAAAGGAAAGAAAAAGAAAAAGAAAAAAGAAAAAAAAGAAAAGAAATTCTAGTATTCTTAACCTGACTCATTCTTTACACATCCCAGTACTAACTCCTCCTACTTTCCCTATTCATTATAAATTAGTCCCTTGATTAAAAATTTAGTGAGACTGCTTAAATTGTCAGTCTTAAGCAATTTACAATAAAAATGTGTATTTGTCTAATACATCAACACTTCAAGTGCTTTCAAATATGCTATTTTACTTCCCTAGAATGTTTTATTGTCTCATCAGCTGTCAAACAGATTGAATTTCTGTCTGTTCACTACAAGTACAGTGTTTTAAAGATCAGGAATAATTTATAAAGCACTCCGAACTTACTGAAGACAGAATTACATGAAGGTGCTAACCTTGGGTAGAAGCAGAGCTGCGGCCACATACCGTGTGACTTTAGGAGCTTGAAAAAGCCTTTAGAGACTAAGAAACAAACAACCAGGAAAACAAAAATAAAAGATCCTCCCCCAGTTCCCAACAGAAAGTACCACCAGTAGAGAGCATTCTCGGGAAAGGATTTCTCATTTTTTTCTGCTAAAATGCAATACTTTATTTTTTTAAGGGAAAGGGCTTATTGGGGAACACCCAACACACCAGAGGGGTGGGACGGCGAATGAAAATGTGGGAAAAAGAGAGAAGGAGACTGTAAGAGAGAGAGACAGAGAGGAGAAAGAAGAGAGACGAAAGGAGGAGAGGAGCCAAGAGAGCACGTGTTCAGGAACAGGCCCTTTTAAAACTTTGCCAAAGGGCGGGCAGGGAAGCAGGAGCAGTGAATCCCATTAGGATGGGGGTGGAGCTTGACAACAGAGGTTGGGCCATGTGGCCACCTGGCTTCCAGCAATGGCAGCAGGGGCTAGAGCTTGGGATGTAAATCAGGGTGTAGATCGCGCCATAGATAAAACTGTGCCAGTTTCCTAACATTCCCCCCTTTTGTTTTTTATAAAGCAGGATTTGTATGGGGTTACATTAGTCCCGAAAGTCCAGGAGGGGTAGAGGGATGATGATCTGTCTTTAGAGCTACTTCCTGCTGACATGGGGGCGACCAGGTACTCTTCGCTGGCAAGGGGCGATGTCTCAAGCCGCTGTCTCCTGGGTGGGGAGCCAAGTATATCCCAGTAGCAGCATTTGGTTGACCGCCGGGTTGCTGAAGGCCTTGGTTCCTTTCATTATCGCCAGCTAAAATGCAATACTTTAAACTATATCAGTTTCTTGTATCTGAGTGTAAATGAGCTTATCAGATGCTCTCAGAAAGGCTTTCAAGGTGATAAGAAGATAGGAAACTCTGGGAACCATGAAGGATGAGAGCCATAAAGGATAAAAACAGATAACAGGAAGGCAGGCTGAGGCTAAAACAAACAAATTTCATTGCACAACTAACTTATTATTTTATCTTAGAGAAATCCTAAAAGTTTACACATACATTATGGAAGTTATGAAGTATAATATACCTAAAATATTATTAATTAACTTTTGAAAGTAAAGCCAAATAAAAGAGCTCCAGGATTTGCTGTGAAATAGTGGATGTTTTTCTCAGCTTATTATGATGAAATTGAATTTTTAAACTCTGAATTCTACTTTTTAAAGATATCTAAGTCTAGGCCAACGCCGCAGCTCAATAAGCTAATCCTCTGCCTGCGGCACCGGCACCCCGGGTTTTAGTCCCGGTAGGGGCGCCAATTCTATCCTGGTTGCCCCTCTTCCAGGCCAGCTCTCTGCTATGGCCCGGAAGTGCAGTGGAGGATGGCCCAAGTCCTTGGGCCCTGCACCCGCATGGGAGACCAGGAGAAGCACCTGGCTCCTGGCTTCGGATCAGCGCAATGCGCTGGCCACAGCACGCCGGCCGCGGCGGCCACTGGAGGGTGAACCAACGGCAAAAGGAAGACCTTTCTCTCTATCTCTCTATCTCTCTCACTGTCCACTCTGCCTGTCAAAAAATAAATAAATAAAAAGATATCTAAGTCTAGTCAAATTAGAAGCATTTTTGTATAATACACATCCCTAAAATACATACACACAAAATCTAACCCCAAAAAATCAACTCACCCACACATAGAGAGAAAGAGAGGAGGGAAGGAGGGGGAGAGAGAGAGAGAGAGAGAGAGAGAATGTTTTCTATTTATTACAACTCTTGAAACTAGAGAAAAGATGAGAGGCATAAAGGGAATAAATGCAGCCTCCGTCCAAATTTAACCCGCTGACTCACAAGAACCAATAGATCCCACTTGCCTACCACCATGTTGCCATCAGAGTTACAAAGATCTGCTCCCTATTTTTGTCTCAGTTCTGAAAGCAGCTATGGTATGGTAATCCCATCAACTGAAATGAACATGTACTGGATAGTCCACTAGACTGCACAGCATTGAGTACATCCATGCACACACTTACAATTATCATCCAGCCAACAGCAAGTCAGCTGGGAAAGCGTGTTTGTCAATCAGTATTAGCCTAGCACAGCTCCCCATCTCCCTCTCCCTTGCAGAAGTACACAGGTAGAAAACCTAGCTATCAGTGGCCTACACAAGATGGCTCTTAGTAAAAGTCTAAAGGGCCATCCACTTGCTTCTTCATTTACCAAGTAACTCCCTCCTTGGTTATTTAGTTAAAGGTAATTAAAGTTATTTAATGTTAAACCTAAAATTATAGATCTAAACCACATACTTACATAATGTGTTTATACCTTTAAATAACTGACTTTGTGAAGTTCTCAGTCTTGGCATCACCTAATATTTAACTCACATTCCAATCAGAAAATTTGAAGACAACGCAATTACATCAGGTAGATGTATAATCCTTATGTGGAAAAGGTGGTCTCTGATTTAGCTTTCCTGCTCTCTCTGCCATTATTCCTTAGAAGACCAGTGTTGGGATCATCCTTTCAACAGTCAAAAGCTGATAAAGCAAGCAATATAAACAGTCGTGGTGAAATTCTTCTTAAGGCTGATCTCTCCCCTGACAAACATGGCCATTATTAGTGTAACCACCTCTACCATTTAACAGAGGTGGGTTTTAAGACAAGTTTCTAAATTTGACAGCTACAAACCCAAGTTATATGTAACATCAAAGCTCTTGACATTTAACATGCAGCCTGGTGAAAATTCCTCTGTAATCTAAAAAACTTGGGCTTCACATCCCTATGGTAACTCAAAAGCATCATCAAGATGTTAGTAAACCTGGAATATTTAACTTAGAGAAAATGCCTCACTCGTTTAGTGTTTTTGTATTTATTTGGTGTATCTACAAGTGGGAGATACATTGAGAGAGAGGAGAGAACTGAATACTTTAGGAGGCATAATTGTAGTTTTCTTATCACCTTTCTTATGACTCACAGTCACAAACCAATATCCAAAAACAACCCTGGTGACATTTTCATGAGTAATGAAAACCAATGAGATCCTCAATATTGATCATTTAAAAACCAGATAAAAGGTTAACTGGATCTCAACTCTGCTTCCATAATGGAAAACAGGGAATCAGATTTACCCTTCCATCCTAAATTTATGACCAGTTTATGAAAAACAGTGTTCAAACATTATACAACAAGCAGTACATGACAGTAATTCCTGAGAAGGGAAATATCCAAGATGAACACTTCAACTGCTCCAGCTCACTGCCTGGAGAAAATGTCAATGTCACAGGAACAGGCACCCAAACACATCTCAGTAGCCTCACTAAGATGAAGAGATAGAATTCAGAGTTTAAGGAGGCAAAGGCAGCTAATCTTTTGTAGAGTAAAATAATAGAATGGAGTTGCATGGAGAGCAAGTTTCAGACACTGGTAGAGACATCCCCTGAGCGCTGATCAGCAAACACACATGAGGACACTAACCAGGAGAGCTCACAACAGGACAGGAACTGCTGGTGTTCCAACCAGCCAGAGTGGAAATATTTACTGGTACCTGGGCTTCAAGTAGAATCAATACAGTCAAATCTGCCCTAGCTAAACAAGGCTCTAATAGATTTTAAAAGCAAGTCTCAAAGCCACAAATTAAAACCATATCCAAAATGATTCAAACAAAACTCAGCACAACATAAAATCCACCATATCCAGTATCTAGTCAAAATTACCAGACATGCAAAGAAGCAGGAAAACATGACTTATAACCAGGATAAAATTCAATCAATAGGAATAACCATAATTTAAAAGATGAAGGAATTATTAGACAAGAATGTTTTAAAAACTACTATATATGCTCAAAAACACACACATATATTTACATAGAGATATATTCCATGTGTCTGAGAATATAGGCAAAACTATGAAACTGATGAGGAGAAAAATGGAAGACATAAAGAAAATGCAAACTGAACTTCTAGAGGTGAAAAATACAGCATCTCAAATGAAAACGTCAGCAGATTAAACACTATAATGAAGAAGATTAATGAACTTGAAGACATAGCAATAGAGAAGATTCCAAATGAAACAGAGAGTGAAAAACTACAGGAAAAAAAAAAACACAATAGAATAGCAATGACCCAGAGAAAATACAAGTGATGAAGGAGAACACTGAAAGAGCATGAGTAGGGACAGGAAATCATTTGAAGAAATAATGTCTGGATTGTTTTCTAAATTTGATGAAAATTAAGTCACTAATCCTTTTTGCTTCTACTATTGTGAAAGAGTTCCACAATACTCCACTGTGGCATAAAAATTATTTTGAGCAGAAGCCATTTGAGTTCCTGAAATCTCTGTCTAAAAATACAGTTTCCCAAAAGAACTCAGAAGAATTCAATTGTCATGAATCCCCTCTCTAGGAATAACCAGAGAAATGAGGACCCTGCATACCATACGCAGCAGATATTGTCACATAACTATCAGATTTCCCATCTGTTTTCTCAAGAGCTCATTTTCCTTTCCCAAAAATCGTTTGGTTTCCCTCAGCCCTTCTTCTCCCCCCCTTTCCCTATTAAAATGGTATATAACTCCCAAGTTCTATCTACCTCTTTGAGCTACATTTTTTTTGTAAATATCTGTACATACATGAATAAAAATCTGTCTCTTGCTAATCTGTTTTTTGTCAATTTAATTAGAAGGCCTCCAATTGCTGAACATAAAGTGTATGTGTGGTGTGGGGAGGTTTTCCTCCCCAGGAGCTGCTTCTTGAAGAATATAGTTTTTGCAAAGCAGAGAGAGATCTTCTCAAAATGTAAATCAGAATATGTTGGTCCTTGTTTTAAAATTCTTGAGAAATTTCTATTGCAATTAAAATACAATTCAAACTGCACATCCTGCAAGCTCTTCCCCAGGCTTTCTCCCCAGCCTCTCTCCCCAGCCTCATAAGGTAGCATGTTCCTTGACTCTCCCTGTGACTCAGCCATGTTGGTCTTATGTAGGTTCCTACAGCAAGCTCAATTCTGTCTTATCTTGGGGCACTGCACTTGTCAATCTCTCCTGTCTAGAACATTCTTCCCCACTTTCTACATGTGTCATTCCTAATCCTTATGATCTCACTTTAAATGCCACCACCTCGAAAAGGACTTTTGATTGTCCTATGTAAAGTTGCCCACCATCCAACTGCCAATTACTGTTATTCCCAATCTCAGCCTCTGTTTCAGAGTAAGATGAAAATGAAAATTATTTTATTAACTCACTTTTTGGCAACTTGCTAACCATTAAAAAAAATCTCTTTGTAACACCAATCCACCAACTTCTATCAGTTCACCTTCTTTGCTTTAACCATCAACTTCCTCCATTTCCCCCATTTTCTCCTTGATGAATAAGGATATGTGACATATGTAGACATTTTCAAATAATTTCTCAGGCTTATTTGCTAAATAAGATCTTTTTAAAATTCACTTCAGGGCCGGTGTGGTGGGCTAAGCTTCTGCCTGCGGTGCTGGCACCCCATGGGGTGCTGGTACATGTCCATGCTGCTCCTCTTCTGATCTCACTTTCTGCTATGGCTTGGGAAAGCAGTGGAAGATGGCCTAAGTGCTTGGGCCCCTGCACCTGCATGGGCGACCTGGAAGAAGCTACTGGCTTCAGATTGGCCCAGCTCTGCAGCCATTTGGGGAATGAACTAGTGGATGGAAGATTCTCTCTCTCTCTCTCTCTCTCTCTCTCTCTCTCTCTACCTCTCTCTGTCTCCCCCCTCTCTATAACTGCCTTTCAAATAAATAAAATAAATCTCTTTAAAAATTGACTTCAATAAAAAATATGGATTGCAAAAATCTGTTGTCTGAAATTCTCCTTTATGAGACATCTGAATTTGCTATATTACCAGACAACACTTTCTCAGAAGATGATTCTAGACTCATTAATACATCGATCTATGCTGTATATTATCTATACAAGAACATTTTACTTAAATTAAACCTCTTAGATCAAGAATTGAAAATAACTGGATGCTTTCCAAATTTTAGATCATCATTTTTGGAAAAAAATATATAGTGATGTGGCATTCTTTCTACAGGAATTAGAATCTCACTATAAACCCATAACAAAATAATCCACTTTAACGATTATATAATAAAAAGTGATTCTTGGGCTAATATCACTTAGGCAGTATATAATCATACTTTTTTGTAAATTAACAAAATTTTTATTTCTTAAAATCAAGGGTTCACAGACTGTGGCCTCAGAGCTGAATTCAATCTATGTTTTTTATTCAGCCCATAAACTAAGGATGATTTTATCTTTTAAATGGCTGAGAATATTTTTTCTGGCATGTGAATATCATAATAAATTCCTCTTTCTGGGTCCATCAAGCTTATCAGAGCACAGCACTACCCATCCCTTTACATGTTGTCTGTGGCTGTCTTCGTGGCACCTCAGCAGAGTTGAGAGGTTGCAACAGAGACTGTATGATCCCTAAAATATCTAGGCCTTTACAGAAAAAGCTTGCCAACTCCTATTTCATGTCATGGTGCAGTGGATTAAGTCACCACCTGTGATGCCAGCATCCCATATGAGTGACAGTTCAAGTCCTGGCTGCTCCACTTTCAATCCAGCTCCCTGCTAATGTGACTGAAAAAGAAGCAGATGATGGCCCAAGTGCTTGGTCCCCTGCACCCACATAGAAGACTCGGAATTCCAGGCTCCTGGCTTCAGCCTGGTCCAGCCCTGGCCATTGCGATCATGTGGGGAGTGAAGCAGAAGACAGAAGATTCTCTCTTTCTCTCTCTCTCTCTCTCTTTCTCTCTCTCTTTCACTCTCTGTACCTCTGCCTTTCAAGTAAAGAAAAATAAATCTTTAAAAAATAATAATTATTATTTCTCTTTAAATATACCTTATTAATGTTTTATTCTTTGAAAAAATCAGTAACATTTAGGGAACAAATGATTAGTCCCTGTTAGTCAAAGTAGTAATCAACCAAGACACTCTAAAGCTCAACCACTAGATATTTAAAAAAAAAAAAAAAGAAAAAGGAGTTCCCTACAATATAGATCACACTGCTTTTCTTTTGTAAGCCAGGCAAAAGCCCACCTTAGAGTCCTGCGCTGGTTCTTGCTTCCACCTGAAATGATTTCCCATACTCTCAGGTCCTCAAAGACCTCGTGACATTCAAAAACTGCATAAAATCACAACCCAGTACTCCCAATCCCCTTATCATGGCCTTCTTTACTCCCTATCATTTTTTTAAAGATTTGTTTTATTTATTTTAAAGAGTTACAGAGAGAGGTAGAGAGGTCCTCCATCCACTGGTTCACTCCCCAGATGGCCACAATGGCCAGAGCTGTGCCCATCCGAAGCCAGGAACCAGGAGCTTCCTCCAGGTCTCCCATGTTCGTGCAGGGGCCAAGGGACTTGGGCCATCTTCTACCGTTATCCCAGGCCATAGTAGAGAGCTGGATCGGAAGAAGGGCAGCCAGGACTAGAACCGGCGCCCATATGGGATGCCAGCACTTCAGGCCAGGGCTTTAACCCGTGGTTCCACAGCACCGGCCCCCTCCTTATCATTTAATACTATCTCATATAGTATGTGATTTACTCAGTTTTTCTCATTGTATGTCTTACACCATAATGTCGGAGTTATCTGTTTTGTTCATTATGTCTATATAAAGAAACTCCCAATAAATATTTGTGGAACAAATGAGTGAATGCATGAATAAAATTCTTAGCCAACATCTATTGTATACCTAGTATTTTCCTTTGCACTGATGTAATCTGTTATTTTAGTTCTTTGAGGTTGTATTGTTTAATTAAATATATTAGTTTTTATATTTTGTTTATTTCCTATATAAAAATTTTCTGTAACATACAGTTCCTTGTTAGAGGCTTAACTCTAAGCTAGCGCTGCAGGAAGCAATAAGTTATATCCCACATCTGGGATCCAGACTCCAAGCCAAAAAACACTATCAAATGCTTCATTTCAACTTTTAAATTGTTTTTGTTTGTTTATTTGAGAGACAGACAGAGAACGAGAGATCCCATTTGCTAGTTCACTCCTCAAATTCCCACAAAACAGCCAAGACTAAGCTAGGCCAAAGCCGGGAGCCAGAAATGCAATCCAGATCTTCCACATGGGTGGCAGGAACCCAATTACTTGAGCCATCCCTCTGCCTTCCAAGGTCTGCATTAGCAGGAAGCTGGAGTCAGGAGTGGGAGAGGAATTAAATCCAGGTTTTGCTATGTAGGACTCAGATGTCTTAATCACCAGGCTAAATCCCTGTTCCCACCATTTAAAACAAAACAAAACAAAATCAAATCAAATGAGTCACATTTGAAAACATTCTGGACTGAGCACATCAACTTTCTTTCCCCAACATCTTATTCAATAAGCACCCAAAACACTTTTGTTAAATTCACTCTGTAGGGCCAGTGCTGTAGCTTAGTAGGCTAAGCCTCTGCCTGAGGCGCCAGCATCCTATCAGGCGCTGGTTCCTGTCCTGGCTGCTTCTCTTCTAATCCAGATCTCAGCTAATGGCCTGAGAAAGCAGCGGAAGATAACCCAACTGCTTGGGCCCCTGAACCTGTGCGGGAGACCGGGAAAAAGCTCCTGGCTCCTGCTCTCAGAGTAGACCAGCTCCGGCTGTTGCAGCCATTTGGGGAGTGAACCAGCTGATGGAAGACTTTCTTTCTGTCTCTCTCTCTCTCTCTCTGCCTCCCTCTCTCCCTCCCTTCCTCCCTCTGTCTGTAACTCTACCTCTCAAATACATAAACAAAATCTTAAAATTCACGCTGTATCTGTTTTATAAATTCTTTATCTATCCATCCTCAATACAAACATCTGAACAAAATTTACACATATATATTTATAACAAAAATGCAAAGAAAGCATTGACTGATATAACAAAAGCAGAAAAGCAAATAAAAACTACAGTAAATAGGGGCCAGTGCTGGTGAGCAGCAGGTAAAGCCTGCTGTGCCAGCATCCCATATGGGTGCTGGTTCAAGTCCTGGTTGGTCCACTTCTGATCCAGCTCTCTGCTGTGGCCTGGGAAAGCAGTAGAAGATGACCCAGGTCCTTGGCCCCTGCACCTATGTGGTAGACCCGGAAGAAGCTCCTGTCTCCTGCCTTCAGATCAGCGCAGCTCCAGCCATTGTGGCCAACTGCGCAGTGAACCAGCAGATGGAAAACCTCTCTCTCTGTCTCCACCTCTCCTTCTCTCTCTGTGTAACTCTGACTTTCAAATAAATAAATTTTTAAAAAAACTGTAATAAATCATCTCTAATCCTAACCCCCTCCTCATGCAAAAATGTGTATATATTCATATCTGCATGCTTTTCCTTAACCAGAGAAATTCATTTTTACTATGCATGAATTACAAGCCACTCTATTGGAGATAGTTAGAAAAAAGCAGCACTGTCATAGAAATAGGAAATGTGTGTGGGTTGGTGAGGGATTCATTCAGTAAAATCATTTTCCTTCCTTTGAGTATATGAGTATGTGAGCGTGTGAGTAAAGCAAAATGTGTGGCGTGGCTACTATGAATAAGGAAACCAAGCTGCATGCACTTGGTGTCTGTCTCTGAGAAGCAGACAACCTAGTAGGATGGACACAGATATACCAGTCAATGATACACCAGGATGAATTCTGTACCAGACAACGCAGAGCTGGGGCAGCACAAAGAAGAGGGAGGCTGGCCTTTCCCGTGGGTAGGGTTCTCCTGGCCTCGCTCCAAACACTCGCCTCTGCTATGCCTGCTTACTCTTTAGCTGCAGTCACAAAATCCCTTCATTGCACTCCTGTGGCTTTATTCTCTTGTATTATATTATCCAGGAAGTATTTAAGAGTTTGGCTACCACTAAATGGGTTAGTCAGTGGTTGCCCCTCCTTACCTGCAATTTCAGTATTCTCTCTTTCAGTTATCCAAATATATAAACGGAAAATAGAATAGAAATAAATAACTCATAAGTTTTAAATGACTTTTGTAATGTATGTTGTTATGGTTGTCATATTTTATTTTTAGTTACTGTTGTTAACTGTTACTGTGACTAATATACAAGTTAAACTTTAGCACAGGTTTACATGCATAGAAAAAAAACACAGTATGTGCACTGTTCAGGGTTTAGCACTACCCACAGTTTAAGGCATCTACTAGGGGTTTTGGAATATATCCCACTCAGAAAAAGGTTATTAAGGTGCTGTAACATCTAACAGATTAGAATAAATACCCCCAAGTCACCTTTGTTAAATCCATTCTGTATCTGTCTTATAAATCCTTTACCTGTCCTCTATCAATTCAAACAGACCCTCATTTTTGGGCAGCGTAGTATAACTCCTATAGTGTAGGAACTGTGGTATATGTATGTTTTTGTACACCTCTCATAAATCTATAAAAATAAATCTATAAACATCTGTTAGGTGCTCTTTTTGTGTTTTTTAATGAATACTCTAACAATACCACTAACATAGACACAAAATAATTAAAAGATTCATTTAAAAGGCAAACAACAATTTAGACAATATTAAATAATCCAGACAATTTTTCAAGATTATTCTTACCTGATGAATGAAAATATACCTGTATTATATTTAAATAAGTTTATGTGCATTTTGATTCTGCACTAATACATCATCAAGTAAGTCTAGAGTCTAATTTGGATATCAGCAGATGTGTACACAGTGAAATGAAAACACTAAAATAGTATAATGGTAAATTAAATAGTACAAAGCGTTATATATATTACATGCACATGAAAAAGACAGGTTTTTCTGTTCTCAAAGATTAACTTCATTTAAGTGCATTAAGTGGAGGATAGTCCTATGTCTCTCATAAGCTATAGTTATGTCTAAGTGCTCACAGAAGACATATCATTCTTGGGTTCTTCTTCAAAGTTAATTAAGTTTTTTTTTTTAAAAAAAATATATATATAAATTACACTTCAGAAAGGTTTACTTTCATTGAATTAAAAAATATTTTTTTCCTTATTGTAAAAATAATCCTTCTGGTGTTCTGTTGCACCATAGGGTAACAATAATTAACAATAACATATTGTATTTTTCTAAATAACTAGAAGAAAGATTTTTGAATGTTCACATTACAAAGAAATCTTGAATATATGAAGTGATGGATGCTAATTATCCTAATTTGATCATTAAAATCTATTCATGTATCAAAATATTACACGGTACCCCATAAATACATACACTTATTGTTTGTCAATAAAACAAATAATGTAATAAAAATAAAATAAATAAATAAAAATATGGGAGAAAAAACAGTTTTTCAATGGTGAATAAGAAAAACAAGGATAAACAGAGGAAGTGGAAACTGCAGTTGAACATGCCTTAAAGACCCCCTGAAGGTGGACTCTCCAGTTGTTTTCAATATGCCTTACAGAGGTATGTTCTTCCTAAACCCTGCTTTTTGTAATGCTTGTGAAGTATTGCATAACTCCAAATTCCTATATAGCTGAACAATAAAAACTGAAGTTAAGTGCTAGAGAAAATCTAACCCAGTGTGTTGCTTATGCAGAGGTTTTTAAAAAAAAAAAAAAAAAACAGGTCTCTTTTAGACATTAGCCAAGATGAGAGCAACAAAAAAACAATTGAAACATGGTATGCAACACACAAACTGGCAACTCCTCTGAGGTGTGAGACACTGTGGGCATTCACAATCTGTTTAATGAGCAGATGAATGAATGCAAAAACAGGAGGATATAAAGTTACAAAACAGACTTTGAGAATAAATTGGGGGAAAAAAATCCTCCAGGCTTGCAGGAAACAGATAAATATTAAATTAATAGAATGACTTGAAAAGTACTTAACGTGAATTTAGTTCACTTTGAAAATTAAACACCTGCAGTTATACAAAACCATTTTGTAGGCCCACAGAGTCACTCACCCATAATGTGTACTTATGCTATTCAGATGACCCACCAACCAGTTTCTTAAAGGCAGATGTTCAACAGTAGAGGAAATAACATCCTGCCCTGTTGCTCAGCATTTCAGAGTGAAGAGTACAATGCAGGCTGTAGAGCAGGAAGGATAAAGCATCCCCCAAGGAAGAGCAGGTCAAGAAAATGCTTCTCACACAATCCCAGGTCATTCAACAAATGAAGATTCAGAGAACATCTGTCATCTATGATTTCTGTTGTTTGAGGCCCAAGAAGGAACAAGAAATGTGGAGAGGGCAGGTAAGGAATAACTAGTAACTGACGATATGCATAGTCTATTTCCTTTCTATAAAAAGTCATACTTCCTCCTCTAAGGCTTAGACAAACAACTCCACAGCTTGACCTTTAGTCCTCTTCAATATCAATTATTCTAAGATAATGCGTATTTTAATGGGAAAAGGAAAGGGATTAAAAGGGAGAGAAATCCTAAAATTAAGGAACTTATTATCTCCTTTCCATCCAATCTCTCTAAGCAGGCATAAGACATTGCATGCACCAAATAACTATAAATTTTAGTTTGGAAACTCAAGGCAGCTACACACCTCAGCATCTTCTCTTAAAACAGAACATTCACAAATATACCTAAACACAATCAAATCATCACCAACTCAAAAGTCACCTTAACCTCATTCTCATGATGGCTAAAGCACTGAAATATTAACTCACTTTCCTGAAGTAGAAACATAATACGATACTTTTAATTGAGTCATTTCCCTCCTAAATGGAAATGTATTATGGTATTAAGGGTCAGACATCTAAAAGTGAAGAGATAAAATCTGGATCAGTTTACTCAGTTCTTTTGCTTTTCTCACAATTTTGAGTTGAGTGAAAATTGCTTTTGTCTTCATATTGGAAGATCTATAACCAAGTTACTAAAAATTCTAAATTTATTAATAAATAAGTAGGAGTACTTAAGCCGGGAGTGGAGTAGGGGTCATAACAAAGTGCAAGGTAAGAGCAGGCATTTGGTTAAGACACCAGTTAAGTTACACACGTCCCACTTCAGAGTTCCTAGGTTCAGTGGTCACCGCTGGTCTGGCTCCTGACTCTAGCTCCTTGCTAATGCAGACCCTAAGAAGCAATGGTGACGGCTCAAGTTACTGAGTTTCTGTCACCTACATGAAAGACCTAGATTGAGTTCCTGGATGTCTTCAGCTTCAGATATAGCCCAGACTCAATGGTTATGGGCATTTGGAGGTTGTTCTGGCAGATGGCGGCTCACTCTGTTGCTCTGCGTGTGTGTGTGTGTGGATGTGTGGTTTTCTGCCTCACAAACTATTTTTATTTAGGAAAACAGGTAAAATGATAGCTTCAGAGTATGGAAGGAAGGAAAGAAGGAAGGAAGGAAGGAAGGAAGGAAGGAAGGAAGGAAGGGGAAAGAAGGAAGGAAAGAGGGAGGAGGGAAGGGAGAAAGGAAGGAAAGGAAGGAAGGAAGAAAAGAAAGGGGGAGGAAAAGGAGGGAGGGAGAGAGGAGAGGGAGGTAGGAAATAAAGGAAAGGGGAGGGAGGGGAGGAAAAGAAGGAAGGAAGGAAGGAAGAAAGGGAGGGAGGGAGGGAGGGAGGGAGGGAGGGAGGAAGTAATCCACAAAATTTCCAATAACCAAGCATAAAATAAAAGCACATTCAATTTCTGAAATTATACAAATATTAAAAAAGCAATGACCTGGAAAATATAATCAAATCAGATTTAAAGCAGGTCTGAGTGGGGCCACTGTTGTGGCACAGTGGGTTAAGCTGCCACCTGTAACAACAGCATCCAATATGAGCTAATTTGAGTCCCAGCTGCTCCACTTCTGATCCAGCTCCCTGCTAATGTGCCTGGGAAGGCAGTAGATGGTGGCCCAAGTGCTTGGGTCCCTGTCACCAACATGGGAGACCTAGATCCAGTTCCTGGTTCCTGCCTTTGGTCTGGCCCAGCTCTGGCTATTACAGTCACTTGGGGAGTGAACCAGGAGATGTCTGTCTCTCTCTCTCTCTCTCTCTCTCTCCCCCTCATTCTGTAACTCTGACTTTTAAATAAATAAATAATACATCTTTTAAAAAAATTAGGTCTGTATAAAAGTCCCACATAGTATCAACTGTCTCAAAAATAAAGTTTATGAGATCCCTAAAAGAAAACCATTTTTATCTCTACATGAAATCATGGGAATACTTGGTAAAAGTCCTATCTTAATATATATATTCAGTATATGCATCTCTGTTCATTTAACAAGTATGCATCAAGGACCTTTCAAAGTTCACATTTATTACCTTGTGTCCAGAATTCAAGGAAAAGTAACCCAAAGCATCCCTCTGAAAGGTGAATACTTTCCATCTCTTCTGTGCCTCTAATCCTCAAACCTTTTGGAAAATCTAACATTCCCATTCTCTAGCTCCCCCTCCCCAAATATTTTCTCATTAGTTTTGTTTTTTGTTTTTGTTTTTGTTTTTGTTTTGTTTTGTTTTGTTTTTTGACAGGCAGAGTGGATAGTGAGAGAGAGAGACAGAGAGAAAGGTCTTCCTTTTTGCCGTTGGTTCACCCTCCAATGGCCGCCGCGGCCGGCGCATCTCGCTGATCCAAAGCCAGGAGCCAGGTGCTTCTCCTGGTCTCCCATGCGGGTGCAGGGCCCAAGCACTTGGGCCATCCTCCACTGCCTTCCCGGGTCATAGCAGAGAGCTGGCCTGGAAGAGGGGCAACCGGGATAGAATCCGGCGCCCCAACCGGGACTAGAACCCGGTGTGCCGGCGCTGCAAGGTGGAGGATTAGCCTGTTAAGCCACGGCGCCGGCCTCTCATTAGTTTTTTATAGTCAAATTTACCAGAATTAAAATTGTGACCTTGATAACTATGTGGCATTCCATGGATATCATGGGCTTATCAGAAATCAGAGGAGGAACCTGCTCTGAGGAATGATGAGTGGATATGTACTTGTCACAGAGATTTCAGCAGGATGTGATGGATTTCAACTCTACATTTGTGCCTGGAAGGTGAGACAGTTATGTAGTAACAAAACTTTGTGTTTAGTTGTTACTGAAATCTCAGCCTCTAGTAGTTTATGAAGATCTGGAGGCTCTTGAAACACTGGGCCCAGGTGTGCTGATGCCTAGGCTAGATGCTCAGGCCACGGGAGAATGTAAGTTCAGCCTTGGATGAGTGCCTGGCATGTTCTACATGCAGTAGTACTTAGACTATCATACACACTCTATGATCAGGTTGGCAATTAAAATTTTTTTAATTTCTTTATTATTAATAGATGTTTGAGAGGAAGAGAATAAGACAGACAGAGTTCCATTCACTGGTTCACTCCTCAAATTCCAATGGCTGGGGCTGGGACAGACTGAAGTCAGGATTTAGGAATTCCATCCAGGTCTTCTATGTGAGTGGTAGGAACCCAAGAACTTAAGTCATCACTACTACCTCCCAAGGTCTACAGGAGCTCAAGCTTTGTATCAAACCTAAGTACTATGACTTGGGATTCAGGAATCTCAATCAGAATCCTAACTATTAGTTTAAATACCCACCCCCAGTTAAGGAATTTTTAATAGAATGATAGGACATTTTCGAGCAAAAAGAAAAACAAAAGATGTCAGGACAAAAGATGACAACAGGAAAAGAATTTGATGAGCTATCATGAGTGTTTTTCAAAATGTGACTCAAAGACAAACAGCGTTAAAAACATCTGGCAGGGGAGGGCACTTGGAACAACAGTTAACACACCATTTTGGATGCCCACATCATACATGAAGGTGCCTAGTTTGCATCCTGGCTCCTCCACTTTTGATCCAGCTTCCTGTTAATGCACACCCTAGGAGGCAGCATATGATGGGCCAAGTACTTGGGTCCATCCACCATCCACGTGGAAGATGAATGGAGTTCCTGGCTCCTGGCTTTGGCCCAGGACAGCCCTGGCTATTGTGAGCATTTGGGTAATCTATTTCTCTCTCTCTCTCTCTCTCTCTCTCTCTCCCTCCCTCCCTCCCTCTCCCTCTCCCTCTCCCTCAAATAAAATGAAAGTAATTTAAAACAAACAAACAAACAAACAAAAGCACCTGTCAGTTGTCTTTTAAAATGCAGATCCTGGGCCCTACCCTAGACCTAATGAATCAAAACCTCTGAGGGTGAAGTTCAGGCCTCTGAATTGTTTTTTTTTTTTTTTTTGACAGATAGAGTTAGACAGTGAGGGGGTGGGGGGAGAGAGAGAAAGATCTTCCTTCCATTGGTTCACCCCCCAAATGGCCACTATGGCCCAAGCTATGCCAACCTGAAGCCAGGAGCCAGGAGTTTCCTCCTGGCCTCCCATACAGGTACAGGGGTCCAAGCACTTGGGCCATCCTCCACTGCTTTCCTGGGCCACAGCAGAGCTGAACTGGAAGAGGAACAACCGGGACTAGAACCCGGTGCCCATATGGGATGCCAGTGCCACAGGTGGAGGATTAAAAAAGTGAGCCATGACGCCAGCCCCTCTTTTTTTATTTTTTTAAGATTTATTTTATTCATTTGAAAGCCAGAGTTACAGAGAGAGAAGGAGAGAGAGAGAGAGAGAGAGAGAGAGAGAGAGAGAGATCTTCCATCCACTGATTCACTCCCTAAATGGCCACAACAGCCAGGGCTGGGCCAGATCGAAGCCAGGAGCCAGGAGCTTCTTCTGGGTCTCCCACATGGGTTCAGGGGCCAGGCACTTGGGCCATCTTCTACTGCTTTCACAGGCCATTGCAGAGAGCTGGATCAGAAGTGGAGCAACTGGTACTCAAAACGGTGCCCCTACAGGATGCCAGCATCACAGGCTGCGGCCTTACCCACTAGTGCCACATTGCCGGCCCCAGGACTCTGCATCTTTAAAATGCTATGTGAGTGGAAGGAACCCAATATTCCCGGGGTATTTTGTATACACTAACATTTTAAAACAAGCACATTCAAGGGACTCTAATCTATGAATCTGTAACAGGCAACAGAGAACCAACACTGAAGCAGCACAGGGCTGAAGCTATAGCTAAGAAAGATTATGTTCAGAAATATGGTTGTTTTCCCCCCACAGTTAATTTGTTATAGTTAAAAATATATATATTCAGTTCTCTACAAATGCAGACTACCTTATTGTACGATACCAATTCTAATGAAATTCTGATATTTCAATGTAAAGTGAAATGAAATGTGTAGTGTTACACAGTCTGCAATGCTGTAATTCAAAACAATGCTGGATGGAGCCAGTGCTGTGGTGTAGCGGGTAAAGCCACCGTCTGCAGTGCCGGCATCCCATATGGGCACCAGTTTGAGACCCAGCTGCTCCACTTCCAATCCAGCTCTCTGCTATGGCCTGGGAAAGCAGTGGAAGATGGCCTAACTCCTTGGGCCACTGCATCCACCTGGGAGACCTGGAAAAAGCTCCTGGCTCCTGGCTTTGGATTGGCGCAGCTCCTGCTGTTGCGGCCAATTGGGGAGTGAATCAGCCGATGGAAGACCTCTCTCTCTCTTTCTGACTCTCCTTCTCTCTCTGTGTAACTCTTTCAAATAAATAAATAAATATTAAAAAAAAAAAAACACCAGAACACTTCCAGCATGCATAACTCCTATTTGTGAAACTAGGAAACATGTCCTGGTTACTGGACATAAATCAATATTGAAAGGCTAATCCATAAGTGTCTTTAAAATATGTCATCCATGAAAAGTGAACATTTTTTCTAGACTTAACTATGCTCTGACCCATCAGAAAGTGGCTTCCTCAAACCTTCTTTGTTCAGTTGCCCCTAGACTTAGGGTACTTACAAGGCTGGCCTAAAGATGGATCCCCATGTCCAACCCCTCTCTCAGAACACAGAAATCCACACCATCCTGCTGGGTCTCAGACCTGCTGCCTGGACTCTGTGTCTCTACTTCACCTTGTGAGCGGCCTGCTGCCTCCAAAAGAAGCCTTCTGATTTCTGTTACCAGATACCTTTTTCACTTAAAGGATTGTTTACAGCAACTCCAACCAAGAACCCAAACATGGTAATAATTTTCTGGTAATTTACACATCAGATATAATTTCTAAAACATGCACAAACTTTACATTGTGCAGTAAATACAATATAAAAGCAGTAAATCAATGAGTTAAAAATGTATCAGGCATGCATGAAAGGAGGAAGCAGCAAGGAAACCTTTCTTTTGAGAAAAGAATATTTGTCATCTGAACAGTTACCCTTAATAATTTCTTATTTTTAATATGTTCCTTTCTTGCACTAGTATTACTGAAACAAATCACAACAAATAATATAATAGCACTTAGAGAAATATGTTAACATACCCTAACATTCTCTTTCTTCAGGAAAGAGAATCAGTCATCCTTAGCAATGACCTACAGGATTTACTTTTCTAAATTCCTCAATAATAATTTTTAAATGCATATGGATTTGGACTCTGATGCCTTAAAAAGCCACTTTCTCCTTCAATGGGCATAGCAAATACCCAAAAATCACTTCTTAAAGCAGTGATAATTTAATATGCTGAATGTGCTCAATAGTTCACCAAAAATACTACACCCAGGTAAATTTGTCTTCTCAGTTTGACATGATTTAAACAGTAATGGAGATCACATGTTGAGGAGGAGGAACCCAATGATGTCCTGGCCAATACTTAACAACCAGCTCCCTGAGTTGGGTTTGGGGAAAAGTCTGCTCTGTGGCATTTGTCAGTTTCCATAGTGTAAATTTTCCTGCCATGACCAATTTCAAGCTGTCACCACAGTGTCACTGAGAATGGAGACAGGAAGAAAGATGCACAACCAGATCACAGGAGGTGGCATACATCAGTTCCAGTGTGGCAATGGAGAAAGTCATGAAGAACTGAAAACTGTCCCATTGTCTTAGAAAGACCCCTATCCCTGCTCCCTGGCTCTTGCTACTGCACCTTTGTCAGGGCTTTGTCCAACTCTTGTCTTCCCAAGCCACACCTTCATGAATTGCCCTCTCTAAAACCAAATTTCTACTACCTATTGTTTAAAACTTTAACCTTTGTTCATAAAACACAATAATACATGACTTCTTGTAATGTTCCTCTTTGCAAGTACTGAATGTCTTCAAATAAATTATCTACAATAAAGCTTAGGAGCACTTGTGACACCAGCATTCCATATTAGAGTGCTTGTTTGAGACCCAACTGCTCCATTTCCTATCCGGCTCCCTGCTAATACACCTGGGAAAGCAGCAGAAAATGGTCCAAGTCTTGGGCCCCTGCACCCATGTAAGAGACCTGGATGGAGCTCCTGGATTTGGCGTCGCCCATCCCTGGCCATTGCAGATATTTGGGAAGCGAACCTGTGGATGGAGGATCTCTCCATCTCTACCACCCTCTCTCTAATTTTGCCTTTCAAATAAATAAAATAGGTCTTTAAAAAATTCCCATTTCTGCCAACAGTGTGGCTTTTAATCTTGCTGCATTTCTTTTTCTAAAATTGGAATCATAATATTTATCTCAGAGGGTTCTTACAATGATTAAATGGAAATATCAAAATGCACAGTGCTGACAACACTGATTAATGCTCACAAAATTGTACCTATTCATTATTACAGTTTTCTACATGGTATCTGTCCTGTGCCTACCAATCCCTTTGTAAGTTTCTATTCTTGTGACAGGAAAGACACTGCATTAGGACACTACATGCATGTGATTTCTGATATGCCCCAAGTGCTCTCACATTCCATGATATTGTAGCCAGGTACATCCTTACAGCCCCAAGTCTAACCTAGTCTAAGCTCTTCCTGCTAATGGCTGCTATATCTGAACCCCTGGGTCTAAGGCATTACTGTCTGCATAAAGCAAGGCTAGTTCTCCTTAATTTGAAAACAAAAACTAAAATGTATCATCAAGTTTTTAAGAGTTGTAAAATTTAATAGAAGAGAATCTAAAAAACAAAGAGATAGTTATTCAATTTATTTTATCCTAACCAGTATAGCTTTGATTCAAAAACTTGATGATAGAATGATAGAAAGAAAAAGAAATACAATCACTCTAAATAAACTAATGGAATTACTTCAACAGTAGAATAAAAGTATAAATTACTGTAACCAAGTACAACTTAGGAATGCAAGGATGCTTCTTCAACATATGGATGAAACTATTAGAATTGCATTATTTTTATTTATGTGTGTGTAAGAGAGAGAGAGAGACAGACAAAGAGAGCTCCCACCTATTGGTTTAATACACAAATGCCTGTAACAACCAGCATTGAAATAGGGCTGTACAGAGCTGGAGCCAAGAGCCAGGAGCTCAATTCTGATCTCCTACATGGAAGGCAGAAACCCACATAGTTGACCCATCACTGCTTCCTTCTAAGGTCTGCATTGGCAGAAAGCTAGAATTAGGAGCCAGACCTTGGAATTATCCCCAGGCAAATGCTTGGTTAAATGTTCACTCCTCAGAGTGTTTTTTAAAAATTTTTCTTATTTATTTTATTTGAAAGGGTGAAAGATGGAAGAAAGAAGGTGGGGAGGCAGGGAAGGGGAGGAGGGAAGAGAGAGAGGGAGGGAGGGAAAGAGAGAAATCTCCTATCTGCTGGTTCACTCCCCAGATGCCTTCAACATCTGGGACTGAGTGAAGCCAAATCCAGGAGCTCAAAATTCAATGAGTCTCCTGCTTGAGTCACCACCTGCTGCCTCCCATTGTGTGCATTAGCAGGAAGCTGGAATCCAAAATGGAACTGGAACTCCAATATGAGATGTAGTTATCCCAAGTAGTGTCTTAATCACTGTACGAAACACCTGCCCCTCCCTAAAATTTTTTGAATGATCATTTCAATAAAGGCCAAAATGGCACTCAATAAAATTATAATCTATTTTCTATGCTTTAAAATCTTCTTAAAATTAGGGATAAAATAATTTCTTATGCAGATCAACAAACAGTAAATAATATATGTATAAATTAACACAAGGGGTGTTTTTATCATAGCTAACAACAAAATATATAGCTCTGGAAGTCCTGGCCAACATAGTGTTTGAAAAGAAATGAGAGATATAACTAATGAAAAATTTTTTAAAATTATCATTATTATAATATATCATGTTTCCTACTTCTAGTAGAAATAAAGTCATCAAAAGAGGAATCCCTCAACTCTCCACCACCAAGCATACAGACATAGCATCTTCCCCCATAATTTCCTCCCCTGACTTGGCTGCCCAGAGTATCCCTCTATCTTCCTGATGTGTAAAGGAATTACCACAACTCACTCTCCTATCCTTCAATCACTCTATCCTTTCATCTCCTTATATCCACTAGCACCTAAGGTTCTAATCTACACATCACATTTTCTTTTTTTTTTTTTTTAGATTTATTTTTATTTGAAAGTCAGAGTTACACAGAGAGAGGAGAGGCAGAGAGAGAGAGAGAGAGAGAGGTCTTCCATCCAATGGTTCACTCCCCAATTAGCTGCAATGGCCAGAGCAACACTGATCCAAAGCCAGGAGCCAGAAGCTTCTTCCGGGTCTCCCACATGGGTGAATGCTTACTTTCTTGATCACCTAGAATTCTGTGTATTTGTTTTTATTATTTTTGTTTTTTCCTCAGCTAGAATGTAGGCTCCATGATGACAGTAATATTTGCCTAAAACACGGTACTCATGCAATAAATATTTGTTGAATGAATCAATCAAGAGAAAGTTGTATTTAAGGAACTGATCCCAATTAAGTTTTGATGACAATTGGATAGACTTCTCAGCCCCCATCTTGAGCTTGGCCCAGCCCCAACAATTATAGGAATTTGGGGAGTAAAGTAGGAGATGGAAGGGGCATGTGTTTCCCTCTGCCTTACAAACAAAATAAATGAACAAAAATATAAGAAAAAGACTTCAATATAGAAGTAAACTGTATGAGCAGCAAACATACCAGCTTTCTACGTTCCAGCTTTTCTCAGCTCTCAACCTCACCCCAAAGCCCACAGAGGATTTCCCACAGAGGAACAGTTCAACTTAGGATAAGATTAAAAGGAGTCTATTTCTCATCTGGCATTAACTAAAGTGCTATAATGCAAAAACCACATATTTTGAGGTACTTAAATGATTTTAAACATTGGAAATTTTCACTGAGGGAACAGTATCTAGTCCTTTTTGCATGAAAAATAGATGTGGTTGTGATATGATCCTCATTTAAAATGAGAAGTAAAGAAAGAATTGTCAGGAACCTATAAAGGAGAAGATAGGGAGACTAATGACAAGAGGGTACAAAGGAGAGGCACATGCTATACCTTCTTGAAGGAACTAATTATGAAAGAATACTTCCCCCAAGGAAAAGAAGCTTGTCAATATTTGCCTAATAAGTCCCTTTTGCCAGCTATCCTACTATTTGCATGATAAATACTCTTATGATTAAATTAAAAAATGAAGATGAAAGAACTGTATAACCGAGTGTCGAAGAGAATCAATGTAAAAATATTTTAGTCAGTCAAATGTTGACTGAGATGGTTAATTAAAAAATGAGAATAGGTGGCCGGCACTGTGGCATAGCAGGTAAAGTCACCCACCACCTGCAGTGCCAGTATCCCACATGGGCATCAGTTCGAGACCCGGCTGCTCCACTTCCGATCCAGCTCTCTGCTATGGCCTGGAAAGCAGTGGAAGATGGCTCAAGTCATTGGGTCCCTGCACATGCCTGGGAGACCCAGATGAAGCTCCTGGCTCCTGTCTTTGGATCGGCTCAGCTCTGGCCGCTGAGCCAACTGGGAAGTTAAATCGATATTTTCCGAAAGAGGAACTCCAAATGGCCAACAGACACATGAAAAAATGCTCAGGATCATTAGCCATCAGGGAAATGCAAGTCAAAACCACAGTGAGGTTTTACCTCACCCCAGTTAGAATGCCTTTCATACAGAAATCAACAAACAATAAATGCTGGCAAGGATGTGGGGGAAAAGGTACCCTAATCCACTGTGGTGGGAATGTAAACACATAAAACCACTATGGAAGACAGATTGGAGATACCACAGAAATCTGAATATACACCTACCATATGATCCAACCATCCCATTCCTGGGAATTTACCCAAGGGAAATGAAATCAGCAAATAAGAGTTATCTGCATTCCCATGTAGCTCAATTCACAATAGTTAAGATATGGAATCAACCTAAATGCCCGTCAACTGAAGACTGGATAAAGAAATTATGGGATATGTACTCTGTGGAATACTGCACGGTGGTTAAAAAAAAAATCCAGTCATTTTCAACAAAATGAATAAATTGGGAAAATATCATACTTAGTGAAATAAGCTACTCCCAAAGGGACAAATACCATATGTTCTCTCTGATGTGTGATAATTAACAGGGCAACTAAAAGGACACCTATAGAAGTGAAATTGACATTTTGAGAAGCAATGACTTAAACAGCCCTTGTCTTGACTATCAAGGAACAGGGTTTTTTTTTCCTTTTCTTTCTTAATTCCATTGGTTGAACTCTTTACCTAACATAGAATTAATCAAATATGTATAAAGTCAAGTGAAAATAGAACCCAGTAAAAAATAAGAGTGAGAAAAAGAGAGGGAGGAGCTGTATTGTCCTGCATACATTCCTATGGACATACTTCTAAGGGTACAGCTAAAAACTTGCCATGGGACTCCAAATCTCATTAAGCTGGGTGGTAATAATGTCTTCCTAAGTGTTAAAGTGATCATATTAAGTGTTAAATTGATCATATAGATAGGATTAAGTATGAAAGGGATCATATAAATAAGACCAAGTGTCTGGTAATAACAATGCTTAGAATTAAAAAGGAGAGAATGTTCCAACATGGGAAGCACCTCTCACAGCAGACTCAGAATGATAATCTCTTTAAATAGCACTCTGACCTCAGAATCAGCCCTTAAGGCATTCTGGTCTGGCTGAAAATCAACAAGCAACAGAAATCAACAAACAATAAATGCTGGCAAGGATGTGGGGGAAAAGGTACCCTAATCCATTGTCGGTGGGAATGTAAACTGATAAAACCACTATGGAAGACAGTTTGGAGATACCACAGAAATCTGAATATATACCTACCATATGATTCATCCATCCCATTCCTGGTAATTTACCCAAGGGAAATGAGAGCATTTCAGGCATGGAAAACCAAGACACTGTTGCAAAAATAATGTCCTACAAGAAGGATCTCTGTGAGACCCCAGTGGGGCCATCAAAGAAGGATGTACTTTTTTCTCTGAAGGGAGGAGAGAACTTCTACTTTGCTTATGGCCTTGTCTAAATACTGATGGAGATTGTGAACAAAAAAAAATGCTTCCACATCCTTGGCATCTCATGTCAAGAGCCTCAGGTGACAGGAGCAGGCGCTGCGGCATAGTGGGTAAAGCCGCCACCTGTAGTGCCGGCATGCCATATGGGCACCAGTTCCAGTCCTGCTCCACCTTAATCTGGCTCTCTGCTATGGCCTGAGAAAGCAACAGAGGATATTACAAGCCCTTGGGACCCTGCACCTACATGGGAGACCCAGAGGAAGTTCCTGGCTCCTGGCTTCAGATCACCACAGCTCAGGCAATTGCAGCTAATTGGGGAGTGAACCAGAAGGTCGAAGACTCTCTCTCTCTCTCTCTTTCTCTCTCTCTCTTTCTGCCTCTGTCTCTCTGTAACTCTGCCTTTCAAATAAATACACAAATATTAAAAAAAGAGCCTCAGGTGATCAATGACATCATACATAAGAGTGCTAATTGTTAAATTAACAACAGGAGTCACTCACTGTTCACTTACTCTCTGTGTAGGACTTCTGTCCTCAATGAGTTGTACTATGATAATTAACTGTAAAACTTGTTCTCAAAGAGTTTTTATATTTTGTGTGTATGTGTGCAAACTGTTGAAATCTTTACTTAGTATAGAGTTGGTCTTTTGTGTATAAAGTTAATTGAAAACGAATCTTAAGGGAGAATGGGGCTGGGAATTGGAGAGAGAGGAGGAGGTGGGGTGGGAGTAGTGGTGGGAGAGTGGCTATAATGGGAATAATCTCTCTATATTCCTAAAGTTGTACTTATGAAATTTGTACTCATTAAATAAAAGGTTTCTAAAAAACTAAACTAAAATAAAATAAAATAAATTTAAAATTCAGCAAGCTGTAAACCAACAAAATAAAACACTATGGCATTGGCATGATAAAACAGAAAAAATATTCAGAAATGACTGTGGGAGTTAGAAGAAGGCAATATAGGGGCAAGCATTCTAGCAGTGCAGGTTAAATTGCCCTGTGGGAAGCCCACATCCCACATAAAAATGCCATCCAAATCCCAGCTGTTCTCTTTCTGTAGTGGCTTCCTGTAATGTGACCTGGGAGACAAAGAGAGGTCAAATGCCTGGGTTCCTGCCTACCCATTTGGGAGACCTGGATAGAGTTCTGGGCTCCTGGCCTTTGGCATGGCCCAGTCCTAGCTGTTGCAAGCATTTGAGTAGTGAACCACCAGATGGAAGATTCTCTCACCCTCTCTGTCTCTTTCTCTTTCAAGTAGATGAAAAAATAAGCATTTTTAAAAGTAATATAGATAGCTTAAGGAAAAGTTATTTCAGCATACATGAAAATATATTTGAGGTAAAGAACTAATGTCAAAAATAAAATTTTAGGCCGGCACCACAGCTCACTTGGCTAATCCTCTGCCTGCGGCACCGGCACCCCAGGTTCTAGTCCCGGTTGGGGAGCCGGTTCTGTCCTGGTTACTCCTCTTCCAGTCCAGCTCTCTGCTGTGGCCCAGGAGGGCAGTGGAGGATGGCCCAAGTGCTTGGGCCCTGTACCCACATGGGAGACCAGGAGGAAGCACCTGGCTCCTGGCTTCAGATCGGCGCAGTGCACTGGCCACAGCACGCCGGCCATGGCAGCCATTTGGGGGGTGAGCCAACGGAAGGAAGACCTTTCTCCCTGTCTCTCTCACTGTCTAACTCTGCCTGTCAAAAATAAAAAATAAAATAAAAAGAAATTTTAAAGTCTGAAAAGAAAATTGTGCCAAATATTTGCTTTCTTTTATGTCTAAATATATAGATTTCACAACTATAATGAGTAAAACTTATATGCAAAGAGTCTTCAAAAGTTCACTGGAGCTGTGTATCTTGAAGAAGAAACTATGCAGGGATTTCAAAAAACATTTGTACCAAAATACCTTTTGGTTCCAAGTTTCCATGAACTTTTTGAACTTTCTATATAAAAATGATACAATGAGAAAGTAAATCATCAGAAGTGCAGAGAGTTCATCCTAGTCACTGCTCTATCTTCAGGGCCTATAGCAGTGACTGCTGCATTGTAAATGACAAGTAATTCATGTTTTTCAAACAACAGCATTTGAGTCTATTTCTTTGACTCAAACTTAACATAGATTTTCTTGTTTCATCTATTTATTTATTTGAAAGACAGAGTAACAGAGAAATGGAGGGGGGAGGGAGGGAGGGAGGGAGGGAGAGGGAGAGGGAAGGGGAGAGAGAGAGAGAGAGAGAGAGAGAGAAATATCTTTTCTATCTGGTGGTTCACTCCCCAAATGCCTGCAACAACCAGGGTTGGGACAGGCCAAAGCCAGGAGCCTGGAACTCAGCCAGGTCTCCCAAATTGGAAGACAGGGACCTAAGTACCTGGGCAATCATCTGCTGCCTCCCAGGTGCATTACAAAGAAGTTGAATCAGAAGTGGATGAGCTGGGATTTGAACCAGCAGTTTAATTGGAGATGCCGGCATCCCAAGCTGCAGCTTAATATGCTAAGCGACCACATCGGCCCTAGGTTTTTTCACATAACAAAACAGTTTAAAATATCTGCAATTTCCACAAGGAAGTCAGCAAGGATTCTGACAGGAAACACACTGTATTCATAGAGCAGTTCTGAGAACACTGCCGTTTGAACATTGTGAAGTCTTCCCATCAATGAACACAGGATTTTTTTTATTTTGATCTTCTCTAGTTTCTTCCAATAACACATTGTAGTTTTCAGGGCATAAGTTTTGGATATCTTCTGTTAAACTCATTTCTAAATAGTATTTTTTTAATGTTATAAACGGAATTACTTTCTTAATTTCATTTTTGGACTGTTTGTTGCAAATGTATAGAGATACAATTGATTCCTGGATATTGATCTTATACCCTACAACCTTCCTGGAACTCATTTACTAATTCTAATAGTATTTTTGTAGTTTCCCTCAGATTTTCTATATACATAATCATATCACCTGCAAATACAGATCGTTCTACTTCTTCCTTTCCAATACAGAAGATGTTATAACTTTCACTTGCCCAATAGCCCTGGCAAGAACTCCAGTATGATGCTAAATAGAAACGACAAGAACCAATTCTTGTCTTAATCCTGATGTTACAGGGAAATTGTCTTTTGCTATTCAGTGTGATGTTTGCTGTGAGCTTTTCATAGATGTCCTTTATCAGACTGAGGAAGTACCCCCTCTATTTATAGTTCATTAAAACCTATGATCATAAATAGATGTTGGATTTTGTCAAAATTTTTTTCTGGGTCTATGGGGAAAATCCTGTGGTTTTTGGTTTTCGATATATTAATATGATATGTTACTTTCACTGGTTTTCACATGTTAAAACAGTCTTGGATTACTGGAACAAAAGAACAATGATTCTAAAATTCACATAGAATTTTAAGGACTCCAAGATACCCAAAACAATCTTGAAAAATAAAAACAAAGTAGAAGGACTCACACTTCCCAACTGCAAAGGTTACCACAAAGTAACATGGTACAAGGATACACATATACATCAGACAGATCTGACAGTCAAGAAATAAGCCCACATATCTATACTCAATTTTTTACATGAATGATAATATCATACAGGGCATAAAGAATAGTTTTTTTAATAAATGATGCTGTAACAACTAGATATCCACAATGAAGCTCAATCTTACCTTACACAACATAAAAAATATAAAGTAAACGTCAAAAGAGCTCAAATACCTAAATATAAAATAAAACTATAAAATTTTTATAATAAGACATATAGTAACCTTTAAAACCTTGGTTTTGGCAAATAATTCTTATATATACAACCAACAGAAACAAACAATGAATTTCAACAAAATTTAAAATTTTGTGTTTCAGAGGACAACATCAAGTGAGAAGACAGCTCACAAAATGAAAGAAAAATTTTTTCAAATCATTTATATAACAGTGAAATTTTATCTAGAATATGTAAAGAATTCTCACTCCATAATAAAGACAATTCAATTTAAAAGATGAGTAAAAAAGATTAACAGACATTACTCCAAAGAAGATTCACAAGCAATCAATAAGCACATTTTAAAAAGTTTGTCATTATTAGTAATTAGGGA
The DNA here is from genome assembly GCF_033115175.1 of Lepus europaeus. Lineage (NCBI taxonomy): Eukaryota > Metazoa > Chordata > Mammalia > Lagomorpha > Leporidae > Lepus > Lepus europaeus. The sequence continues at coordinate 137,625,507 of NC_084831.1, read as the reverse complement.
AATTCAAATCAAGATCATATGAGACTCCACACCTATAAGTGCTCTTAAGGACCTAGAGAAATCAGAATCCTTACAGACTGCTGGTGAGAATATAAAATAGTGTAGCTACTTTTTTAAAGGTTTTCAATTCTTTAAGTATCTAAACATAGAGTTACACTAGTAAATTTACTCTAGTAAATAAGTTTCAAAAAGGTTGCAGGGTATGAAATAAATATCCAAGAGTCAATTTAATCTCTATACTCCAGCAATTACACTCCTAAGATATATTTTCAAGATAAGTAAAAACACATGCTCACACAGAAATGTGTACATTTCTGTTTACATCAGCATTATCCATAACAATCAAAACATAAAATCAAGCCAAATGATCATCAACTTATGAGTGGATATACAAAGCATGTTGTATCCCTACAATTGAATATTATTGAGTCATAAATAAAAAGGAGTGAATTTCTAATACAAATACAGCATGTAAGAGTTTTGAAAACATTTTTAGTAAAAAAGCAGCTACAAAATTCTACCAATTGGTGATTCCATTCATATAAAAGAGACAGAATGTAGGTTCCCTCAAATGATGGGAAAAGATGGAGGGATGAAGGGGTGATAGTAAAGCATATAGGCTTTCTTTTTGGACAGATGAAACTTCTAAGACTGATTGTAAAGGTTGCTTCACACATCCATGAATATACTAAAATCTATTCAATTCTGTGCATTAATTGGCTGAATCACATATAATGCCAACTACAGTCATATCTCAAAAAAGCTGTTAAAATATTTGAAGTTTATGAGGTATAATTTTTACAAATGCTTGAATTTTAAGCCTTCAAAGAAATTGATAGGAAAAGTAGTAAAAATCGCAAGAAAGAAATGGTCAAAGACAAAATACTAAATTCACAAGAAATGCAAAAGGAAAAAAAACATGAAAAAAGCCAGCACCACTAGTTGCTGAAATAAAATGAAATACAAAAATGAACAAAAAGCATCACCTGCCTATCAAACTATCATGGTGTTCATAAGGACATGGACAAGCCCAGCCCATTAAATATAGCTCTAGAGATAAAGAGATATTCAATCACGTACATATATACACACAGATGTTAAATAGATCTAGATTTTGTGACTCAAAAAATCCACACACATATACATGCAGAAAGGAAGCATACCAAAAGAGTATTAGTGATTATGTATATTGTAAAATTATTTAGATAGATTACAATGATCAAATATTATTTGCTATGAAACTTGATGAAGAGTGGGATGGGAGAGGGAGTGGGAGATGGGATGGCTGCAGGTGGTAGGGAGGTTGGGGGGGGAAGCCACAATAATGCAAAAGTTGCACTTTGTAAATTCACATTTATTAAATAAAAAAATTATTTTCTAGACATATAAAATATTGTTACGAATTTATATACAAGTGAGACTTTCCCTTTAATGTAATCAAAAGAGTTAAAAGAGTAGTGAAAATTGAAGCATTCTAAAAGATTTTAGGCAGCTGCCCACAGCAGAGTGATCACAAAAAGTTTCTGTTGGTATAACCTAATGCCCAGGAAAGGAGATGACAGGTGCCATGGGATGTGGCCATCCATGCAGTAAGCATCCTCATTCATTACCTGCTTTAGAAGTAACAAGCTGCAGCACGAGAGGTCGTCTTGTTACGATGCCTGATCCTCGGGGAAGAAAGTCCCTAAAAAAATTAAGAAATAATAGATGAAGGCATCAAGAAATTCTGATCAACTATAAATTTATCAGTCAAGTTCCACAGTAATTTTCCTAATTTCTCACTTGTCAATGTATCATGTACATGAAGAATGCTACATTTAGCAATACAGGAAGCATTTGAAAGTTATAAAGGACAGGAGCGGGCTTATGGTTAATATTAATATGCACATATTATTGCAATGACTTCATTGTAATATGCCATGCCATTCATTCATTTAGCTATAATTAATAAAAGTCTGCAGTAAGTCTCTGTGTGTTACCAATCTATGTTTTCAGAGAAATATCATTAAGAAGAACATTTAAAGCTGAAATCAATTCTTAAACATTTTGGTGATTAACAAATCAGTATTCTCTCTAAATTCAGGATCAAGTTTAGCACCATCAAGTACTGAATACTATTAAAGATACATTAGATTGTATCTTCTTAAATATACTGAAGTTTTACTGAAATAAAAAGATATACAAAATGTGTGATCAAGTAGAGTTATTATGTCTAGAAATTAACAGCAGAAAAAAATATCGCAACTTGAGTTTTGTTTGTTCCCATACCTGAAAAACTAGTTTTACAAATGCCATCTTTAAACTGGCATTTTAATATGTATTAAGTCAATAAGCTGTATCAGAAAGTATTGTGTAAATTGCATATATAATGCCACATACATCATTGCTGATGGTGCAATATCAAAGCATTCACAAATATGCTAAGAAATAGTTTTTAAACACATTTAGAATACCCCACAACTCTCAGAGGAATCACCACAGAATTCCATTCAAAATGACTCAACAGTAGTGCTTCTCAAAAAATTGTTCCAGAATCACCAGAAACTGTTTTAACTGTAGTCACCTAGGAACTTGCAGATCCATATATTCAGTGGAACACATGTGGCACCTGTACTCCTAGCAAGCTCTCAGGGGATTCTGAGGTTCACCAAGCTTTGGGAACCAAACACTGGCTCCAAGGCAAGATATGCTACTCAACAATTCAGTGAATGATAACATATTGATAACATGGGCCATACTATAACTTTTGTAGGAAGTTTGCCAGGACAGAGCTTAAATAGAAGTGAGATTTCACTGAAGAGCAACTTATGAAACAGGAAAAGGCCGGTGAGAACGCTCCAAAACCTATCCCTTTAGCTTCACTGATATGTTAGAATGCAGTTACTTGAACAAAATTCCCCTGCCACAACAAACTTACTTTGCAAGTACTAGAGTATATTCTGAGGGAAGAAATCATGCCAAACAGCTTGTAAATGACATGAATGGCTTTTCTCTCTAACTCTAAGACATTTAAGTACATAAGTTCATTCAAAGTTCATTTAAAATCTGATTGTATGCATCGGACTAAAATGAAGAATAGTAAAAATACAGATGTGTATTTGCTCTAAACAATGCCACCTGAAATAAAGATTATTATTTATTCATCAAAAAATTCCTAAGAAATCAGAGTATAAGGGAGATATAGTAGGCACGGCTTCATGCTAGATGAACACTACTAAGATGCACCCAGGGTTTGAAATCTAATGGTAACGGGGCCAGCACTGAAGACAGTGGGTTAAAGCCCTGGCCTAAAGCACCAGCATCCCATATGTGCACCGGTTCTAGTCCTGGCTGCTCCTCTTCCAACGCAGCTCTCTGCTATGGCCTGGGAAAGCAGTAGAAGATGACCTAAGTCCTTGGGCCCCTGCACCCACATGGGAGACCCAGAAGAAACTCCTGGCTCCTGGCTTCGGATTGGTGCAGCTCCAGCCGTTGTGGCCATCTGGGGAGTGAACCAGCAGATGGAAGACCTCTCTGTCTCTGCCTCTCTCTGTAACTCTGTCTTTCAAATAAATAAAATAAATCTTCAAAAAAATAAATCTAATGGTAGCATAAAGATATTCACACTGAAAAACCATTGAAGAAGGGAATACAGAAACTATACTGGAGGGGGCGGGCATTTGTTGCAGCAGTTAAATCGCTACCCGGAACAGCTGCATCCCCTATTGGAGGGCCTGGCTGGAGACTCAGCTACTCTAATTCAGACACCAGCTTCCTGTTAGGGCAGACCCTGAGAGGCAGCCGATAATGGCTCAAGTACTTGTGTCCCTGCCACTTGTGTTGGGAGACGTGTATTGAGTTCTGGTCTCCTGGCTTAAACCTGGCCAATCCCATGGCTGTTATGGCATTTAGAGAGTGAACCAGCAGATGGAAAATCTCCACCTCTTTCTTTCTTTCTCTCTCTCTCTCTCCCTCTCCCTCTCCCTCTATCTTTTTAAATAAAATAAATAAAAATTTCTGCTGCTTTCCCAGGTGCGGTAGCAGGGAGCTGGATCAGAATTGGAACAGCCACAACCTAAATCAGCACCCAAATGAATGCCAGCATCACAGATAGCTGCTTAAGCCCTGCACTACAATGCTAGCCCCATCAAATAAAATAGCTTTTTAAAAAAGTTTAAACCAGGGCCAGCTCTGAGATGTACAAGGTTAGGCCTCCATCTGCAGAGCCAGCATCTCATATGGGTCCCTGCTGCTCCACATCTGATCCAGCTCCCTGCTAATGTGCCTGCAAAGCAGTGGAAGATAACCCAAGTGCCTGGGGCCCTACTCCCACATATGAGAACCAGAAGAAGTTCCTGGCTCCTGGTTTCAGCCTGGTGCAGCCTGGCCATTGAAGCCATTTGGGGAATGAACCAGCAGATGGAAGATCTGTTTCTCTCTCTCTCTCTCTCTCTCTCTCTCTCTCTCTCTCTCTCTCTCCCTTCTCTCTCTCTCTATTTCTGCCTTTTAAATAAATAAATAAATCTTTTTAAAAAATGTTTTAACTGCATTGAAATTTACAAAAGACAGAAATCTAGAGCTGTCATTGTGGCACAGTAGGTTAGGCTACCACTTGGAACACATGCATTCCATTTTGGTGTACTGCTTCAAGTTCCAGCTGCTCTGGTTCCTATCCAGCTCCCTGCTAATGTGCCTAGGAAGGCAGTAGATGATGGCCCAAGTGCTTGGGCAACTGCCACCTACATAGGAGACCTGCATGGAGTTTCAGACTCCTGGTTCCAGCCAGACTCCCAGCCCTGGCTATTATGAACATTTGAGGAGTAAACCAGCAGATGCAAAATCTCTCCCCTCGCCCTTTCTCTTGATTTGCCTTTTAAATAGATAAATAAATAAACATAATTCTTAAAGAGGGAGAATCAATACTCTCATTATGAGACTGAATATATCTAACTAAATATTTTTAATATTCTCCAGGAACTATATTAGAATAATTGCCAATTCAGATGATGCCAATAAAATTTAATCAAAATTAACACAGCATGTACTCTCTGCCTACAATGAAAATGGGAAAGATTAATCTAGAATCCAAAGGAATGAAGGGAAAACAAAACACAACAAAACAAATACCCAGAGAAAAGAGATGGAGGTAATCTGAGCTGTGAAAACCATAGATGACTTTTTTAAATGTATACATGCCAAAGAGGAAGTATAAAGGTATTAAATTCCTAAATAATGCTATTTAACAAATCAATAAAATATTTTCTTCAAAAAAAGTAGAAAAGAACCGAAGAAGGAGGTTTAATCACTTTATTACTTCATGCTGGGACCTATTTTGACGCATGCTTGTGTGACCGTACATTTGTAATAACAGCTCATTTGAACATTATTAAAGCAAAGTAGAATGTATTAGGCATGTAAACTAGCAAATAAGTGTCATGTGTTTGGTTAGAAAGTAAGCCCACATTTATATTAGCACTCTGCTGTTCTTTTTTATTAAGTATACAGAACTTTGCATTGAGAATAAAAACTGGACTCGGGAATTGCACACTCTTCTAATGTTTTTAAAGATTTATTTGAAAGGTAGAATTAGAGAAAGAGAGAGAGAGAGAATATATTCCATCTACTTGTTCATTCCCCAGATGACTGCAATAGCAAAGGCTGGACCAGGCAGAAGCCAGGAGCCAGAAGCTTTTTCTGGGTCTGCCACATGGGTGCATGGACCCAAACACTTGAGCCATCTTTCATTGCTTTCTGGGGGCACATTAGTAGGGAGCTGGATTGGAAGTGGAGCAGCCAGGACTTAACCCAGCATCCCTATGGGATGCTGGCATTGCAGGCAGCGGCTTACCCTGTGACATCACAATGCCCACCCTTCTACTCCCTCCTAAATAATTAAGGCTCACTGACTGCCTTCACAGTTCTCACTCCTGTACCTTCAACACATATGTTTTTATCAGAAGTCAAAACATTTGGCAATCAAATCCTGCTATTTGGAGTCTCTCCTGCCTGCTTCACAGGAATCTCTGAAGTGCAAATCTAAGTACTTTATATAAATTAATGTACTCTAGCCCATAACAACCCTATGAGGTAGCTATTGTTATTCTCACCTCAGAAATGAGGAGACTGAAGTATAGGAAAGCCATATAAGTTGCATAGAGCCACAAAGCTAGTATGTGGTATGCGGGACTCAAACCTAGATATTCTAACTCTAGAATCTGCACTCTTGACCATTAGACTACACACTACACTGTAAAAGAAATAGAGAAGGAAGACAAGGAGTCAATATTTGGATATGTTGCTTTTTGGGTGCACAGGGAATGTACAGATAAAAATAGCAAGTACATAGTTATATTGAACAGTTGGAACTCAGGATAAAAAGCCAGTCTAGTGACAATAATTTTAAAGATGTGTTTATTTATTTGAAAAAGCAATGAAGAGACAGAGAGACAGAAAGAAACAGAGATCTCCCATCCACTGGTTCATTCCCTAAGTGGCTGTGACAGAGCCAGGAACCAGAAACTCCATCCAGGTATCCCATGAGGAAGGCAGGTGCCCAAGTATTCAAACCATCTTCTGTTTCCCAGGCACACTAGCAGGAAACTGAATTGGAAGTAGAGCAGCCAGAACTCAAATTGGTGCTCTGTTATGGGATGCCAGTCTTAGGCAGCACCTTAACTTGTTATGCCACAATGCCTGCCGCAGAGATAATAATTTGTCATCAACAAAGCAGGTAGTTTCTCCTCCTTCATTTCTAGTCATTATTCACATAATCAGCTCCCAAATATGTCAGTCATGCAAAGCACCTGGAAATCATCCATGTTCCAACTTCCTCTATATCCATGTTCCAAATTGGTCATCAAGTCCTGCTGATTCTCTATTCTTAATATCTCTAACATCAGCCTTCCTTCTCTATTTCAATCACCATTCCAGGTGCCACAACTATTACGTACAACTGCTAAAATAATCTTACAATTAATTTCCTGTGTTAAATTTAATCACTCTTCAATTCAATCCAACATCAACCATGACATGAGCCCCATCAATCATTTCCAAATTTTAAATCATTAAATAACTCCCCATTGTCTTTAGTGCAAAATCCAAATCTTAGTATAGCAGACAAAAATCTTCCATTTCTCAATATTCCCCCAGAGAAATCCACATCAGAGGCATAGGACTTCTTACAATTCATTGAACCTTTTATTTCCACAAATATGCATTTTTTGCCTACTATATACTAAATGCAGGTTTTGGCACTGGAAATACAACAGGACACAAAGTAGAAAAAACGTTTTGCCTGTTATGAAAATCTCTTTGTGCGCCTGCATCTCAAGCTTGATGCCTTATCATACCTAGGTTCCCTCATGGGACAACCTCCTTGTGCTTCTCCCTGGAGTCAATGCTTCAATCTTCAACACTCAGCTTCTTGTCTTCCTCTCTGGGAGCCTCCTTTGAGATGCTCCCATACATGCCTCTATTTAAGCTTTCAACACACCCTTGTCATCATGGTCTGTTTGCATGTATGCTTGCTTCCCCACTTCTGTGTGTTTCCCCAGGGCTACTTTCAGTGTTCAGGTATTAAATATTTGTAATACTTTCTACCTACCCTTTTAGGAAGATTCATCAGTGCTCTAGATATTCATAACATGGAGAGGAACTTCCCATATCTTAATTCCCCAACTAGTAGACAGCTAAGTGGCACCATATGGACAGAAAGAGACAAGATAGTCATCTAACATACCAATATTTTGTCAAATTTATATGAATGTTTTCATTATGAACATTTAAGATCCAAAAATATTCACCAAAATACAGGACATCAGAAAGCAAATATAATTGATTGTCTAAAGACATGGAAAGGAATTGGAAAGAAATATTTCTAAATCCAAGAACAAATATACTTTTTAAATTAGCCCTTAGGGGCTAGTGTGGTACAGCAGGTTAAGCTGCCACCTGAGCCACCAGCTTCCCATGTGAGTGCCATTTCTTTTTTTAAAATATTTATTTATTTATTTGAAATTCAGAGTTACACAGAGAGAGAAGGAGAGACAGAGAGAGAGAGAGAAGTCTTCCATCTGCTGGTTCACTCCCCAGTTGGCCGCAAGGGCCGGAACAGTGCCAATCCAAAGCCAGGAGCCAGGAGCTTCGTCCGGGTCTCCCACACGGGTGTAGGGGCCCAAGGACCTGGGCCATCTTCCACTGCTTTCCCAGGCCACAGCAGAGAGCTGGATTGGAAATGGAGCAGCCAGGACTCAAACCAGTGCCCATATGGGATGCCAGCACTGCAAGCAGCGGCTTTACCCACTACACCACAGTGCCGGCCCCATGAGTGCCATTTCAAGCTATGGCCGCTCCACATCTGATCCAGTTCCCTGCTAGTACACCCTGGAAGGCAATAGAGGATGGCCAAAAAGTGCCCCGGCCACCCAGGTGGGAGACCCAAACGGAGTTCCTGGCCCAGCCCCAGCTGTTGCAGCCATTTGAGAATGATCCAGCAGATGGAAGATACTTCTCTCTCTCTCTCTCTCTCTCTCTCTCTCTCTCTCTCTCTCTGTGTGTGTGTGTGTATGTGTGTGTGTAACTCTGCCTTTCAAATAAATAAAAAATATTTTTTAAAAAAAAGTCCTTAAAAATAGGGAATTTTTTAAAATTTGATCTTAAAACTAGAATTGCCTGTGCTCTAAAACAACTATTTTATAACACTTTAAAATGATAATCTGGCAAAAAGGAGAAAAGGAAATGAAGATAGGTAAGAAGAGAAAGGAAGGAGACTAGAGAGACAAAAAAAGACAGACAAATCATGACTAACTACTGATCATCTGTGCCCAAGAAGCACTGAGGTCGTGGCTTTGATTCCACACCTGCCCATGAGGGCGCTGTTAAATAGCTCTGTGCTTGCATGCCTTAATCCTGGAGCTTTGCTAACCATTACAATGTCTCTTTAATTGCTGAAGAAAGCAATTATACCAAAATCCAAAGATTTAATTGGAAATTTTCCACTGCAGTTTCTTTCCCTCCCCCCAAATTATTGGCATACATTAAGAATATTGGCACTTGGCAGACTTGTAAAATATCACATTTAGCTGCACTCTATAATTTGAAATATTCAATGCCAACATTATTTTATTTGAAAAGCACAGTTACAAATTTAATTGCTGGAAACAAAATGCTTTTATTTTTTATAAACATCAAAGAAAGTTCAATATTAATCTTTTGTCCACAAATCTCAAAATTTCTCAGCAATGTTTGTTTTCATTAAATCTAATTAATCAATAATTAGTGGTTTCCACTGAAACATTAAGAATGCAAAAATTTCTAATTCAGAGATGTAAAGTGAATTAAGAAACCAGCCCTTGGTTTACAAATATGAGTACTCTCTCCACCAACAAACACTCTCAAGAACCGAATGAGTTAATATTTAATTTAATTATTATTTGTTTATTCCCAAAGTCAGTTTGTTTGAGAACTTAATGTACCAGATTAGGGGCAGACATCATGGCACAGAGGGTTAAACTGCCAATTGGGATACCAGCATCCCACAAAGTCCCAACTCTGGAGTTCCACCATATAGAGTCCCACCAGGCTTCTGATCAAGCTTCCTGCTAATGCAGACCCTGACGGGCAACAGATGACTGCCCAAATACTTAGGTCCCTGCCACCCATGTGGGAGACCTGGATGGAGTTTCTTGTCCCTGGTTTTGATCTGGCCCAGCTCCCATTGTTGCAGGCATTTGGGGAGTAAACCGGCAGAGAGAAAACACATCTCTCTGGGCCAGCACTGTGGTGTAGTGGGTGGAGCTGCCGCCTGCAGTGTCGGCATCCCATATGGGCTCCGGTTGGAGTCCCGGAAGCTCCACTTCCATTCCAGCTCTCTGCTATGGCCTGGGAAAGTAGTGGAGGATGGCTCAGGTTCTTGGGCCCCTGCACCTATGTGGGAGATCCGGAAGAAGCTCCTGGCTCCTGGCTTCGGATCAGCACAGCTCCGGCCATTGTCGGCCATCTGGGGAGTGAACCAACGGATGAAAGACCTCTCTTTCTTTCTCTCTGCCTCATCTTCTCTCTCTGTGTAACTCAAATAAATAAATAAATCTTTAAAAAAAGAGAGAGAGAGAGAAAACATCTCTCTCCCCCCCACCTCTCCTCTTCTCTGTCGCTTTGTCTTTCAAGTAAATAAATGAATAAAATTTTGTTTAAAAATCAGATTTATGAGTCCTGGCACAAAACAGAGGCACTTGGCTCTCAGTTTACTACAGATAATTGATCATACTTTACTCTGATTATCTCCCATGAACATGAATGGCAAACAAGACTAGCTTCTGTTTTCTCTTCACCTCACCTCACCTCGCCTCACCTCGCCCTCGCCCTCCCCTCCCCTCCCCTCCTCTCCTCTCCTCTCTTCTCTTCTCTTCTCTTCTCCTCTCTTCTCTTCTCTCTCTTTTCTTTCTTTCCTCACTCCCTCCCTTCCTCCCTTTCTTTCTTTCTTACAGAATCCCAATTAGGGAAGGAGGGCAATGTGTCAAACTTTAAAAGATGTAAATAAATCAACCTGCACTTCCCAAACTCCCTTGCAAATGGAGCATCCACATGACTAAAGTTAGCCAATAGAAGGTAATTAGATGCTGTGAGTGACACCAGAAGAATTCCTTTTAAAGATATGTGGGGCTACGGCTGTGACACAGCAGGTTAACGCGCTGGGCTGAGGCGATGGCATCCCATATGGGCACCGGTTCAAGACCCAGCTGCTCCACTTCCCATCCAGCTCTCTGCTGCGGCCTGGGAAAGCAGTAGAGGATGGCTCAAGTCCTCGGGCACCTGCACCCAAATGGGAGACCCAGAGGAAGCTCCTGGTACCTGGCTTTGGATCCGCGCAGCTCTGGCCATTGTGGCCAGTTGGGGAGTGAACCATTGGATGAAGGACCTCTCTCTCTCTCTCTCTCTGCCTATTCTCTCTCTTTGTAACTGTGACTTTTAAATAAAAAAATAAATCTTTAAAAAAAGATATGATTTCACTGATATGTATCTCTTTCCCTTCCTCTTCCTCCTTCTCTCTGTTACACATAACAGCAGGGTTGCAGCAATCATCATAACAGCAAAAGGCAATCTTGCAGACAGAAGCTATGTGCTAAAAAAGGCACAGCAAAAGACAAAAAGCTTAGATTATGTTGAGTCACTGAAATCAGCTCTGTCTAACTATGAAAGAAGATGGACAGACTATACTTTAGGTCAATGATTCTCAATCTTCTTTTTGTTACTGCCCCCCCCCCCCCAACACACACACACATACACACAAAGAGTCTTTTTTTTAACTTTTATTTAATAAATATAAATTTCCAAAGTACAGCTTTTGGATTACAGTGGCTTCCTCCCCCCCCCAACTTCCCTCCTACCTGCAACCCTCCCATCACATCAAGATTCATTTCCAATTCTCTTTATATACAGAAGATCAATTTAGTATATATTAAGATTTCATCAGTTTGCACCCAAACAGAACATAAAGTGTAAAATATTGTTTCAGTACTAGTTATAGCATTAATTCACATTGAACAACACATGAAGGACAGAGATCCTACATGAGGAATAAGTGCACAGTGACTCCTGTTGTTGACTTAACAATTTGACACTCTTGTTCATGGCGTCAGTAATCACCCTAGGCTCTTGTAATGAGTTGCCAAGGCTATGGAAGCCTTTTGAGTTCGCCGACTTTGATCTTTTTTAGACAAGGTCATAGTCCAAGTGGAAGTTCTCTCCTCCCTTCAGAGAATGGTACCTTCTTCTTTGATGGTCTGTTCTTTCCAATGGGATCTCACTTGCAGAGATCTTTCATTTAGGTGTTTTTTTTTTTTGTTTTATTTTTGTTTTGTTTTTGCCAGAGTGTCTTGGCTTTCCATGCCTAAAATACTCTCATGGGCTCTTCAACCAGATCCGAATGCCTTAAGGGCTGATTCTGAGGCCACAGTGCTATTTAGGACATCTGCCATTCTATGAGTCTGCTGTGTATCCCACTTCCCATGTTGGATCGTTGTCTCCTTTTTAATTCTATCAGTTATTATTAGCAGACACTAGTCTTGTTTATGTGATCCCTTTGACTCTTAATCCTATCATTATGATCAATTATGAACTGAAACTAATCACTTAAACAAGTGAGATGGCATTGGTACATGCCACCTTGATGGGATTGAATTGGAATCCCCTGGCATGTTTCTAACTCTATCGTTTGTGGCAAGTCCAATTGAGCATGTGCCGAACTGTACATCTCCTCCCTCTCTTATTCCCTCTCTTATATTTAACAGAGATCACTTTTCAGTTAAATTTAAACACCTAAGAATAATTGTGTGTTAATTAAAGAGTTCAAACAATAGTATTAAGTATAACAAAATAAATACTAAAAGGGATAAAGTATTAAGTTGTTCATCAACAGTCAAGACAAGGGATGATCAAGTCACTGTTTCTCTGGTAGAACTCAGCACTGAATCCATTCGGTCCTGGGCTTTTCTTTGTTGGGAGGGCCTTTATTACTGATTCAATTTCTAACTCAGTTATGGGTATTTTTAGGTTTTCTGTGTCTTCATGGTTCAATTTAGGTAGGTTGCATGTGTCCAGGAATCTATCCATTTCTGATAGATTTCCCTGTTGGCTGGCATACAAGTCCTTGTAGTAATTTCTGATGATTCTTTTTATTTCTGTGGTGTCTGTTGTTACATTACTTTTTCATCTCTGATTTTATTGATTTGTGTCTTTTCTCTTCTTTATTTAGTTAGTTTGGCCAATGGGGTGTCAATGTTGTTTATTTTTTCAAAAAACCAGCTCTTCATTTGGCTGATCTTTTGTAACTTTTTTTGGATTCAATTCTGTTGATTTCTTCTCTGATTTTGATTATATCTCTTCTCCTACTAGATTTGGGTATGGTTTGAGGCAGTTTTTCTAGATCCTTGAGATGCACTGAAAGCTCATTTATTTGGTGCCTTTCCAATTTCTTTATATAGGCACCTATTGCAATAAATGTTCCTCTTTTTTTTTTTAATTTATGACAGGCAGAGTGGACAGTGAGAGAGAGAGACAGAGAGAAAGGTCTTCCTTTGCCGTTGGTTCACCCTCCAATGGCCGCTGCAGCCAGTGTGCTGCGGCCTGCGCACCGCGCTGATCCGAAGCCAGGAGCCAGGTGCTTCTCCTGGTCTCCCATGGGGTGCAGGGCCCAAGCACTTGGGCCATCCTCCACTGCACTCCGGGGCCATAGCAGAGAGCTGGCCTGGAAGAGGGGCAACCGGGACAGAATCCGGCACCCGGACTGGGACTAGAACCCGATGTGCCAGCGCCACTCGGCAGAGGATTAGCCTGTTGAGCCACGGTGCCAGACAAACTTTCCTCTTAACACTGCTTTTGCTGTATCCCATAAATTTTGATATGTTGTGTTGCTATCCTCATTTACTTCCAGAAAGTTTTTTATTTCTCTCGATTTCTTCTATGACCCAATGTTCATTCAGGAGCATGTTGTTCAGTCTCCATGTGTTTGCATATGTTCTAAGGATTCCTGAGTTGCTAATTTCCAGCTTCATTCCACTGTGGTCTGAGAAGCTGTATGGTATGATTCTAATTTTTTGAATTTGCTGAGACTTGCTTTATGGCCTAGTAAGTGGTCAGCCTTAGAGTAGGTTCCATGTACTGCTGAGAAGAATGTAAATTCTTTAAGTGTAGGATTAAAAGTTCTGTAGATATCTGTTAGATCCATTTGGGCTATAGTGTCTATTAAATCTGCTGTTTCCTTGTTGATCGTCTGTCCAGTTGATCTGTCTATTTCTGAAAGTGGAGTACTGAAGTCCCCCAGTACTATTATATTGGAGTCTAAGTCTCCCTTTAAGTCCCTTAACATATCTTTTAAATAAACTGGTGCCATGTAATTAGGCCCATATACATTTATAATAGTTACATCTTCCTGTTGAATGGATCCCTTAATCATTATATAGTGCCCCTCTTTGTCTCTCTTAACAGCTTTTGTGTTAAAGTTTATTTGTCTGATATTAAGATGGCTATGCCTGTTCTTTTTTTTTTTGGTTTCTGTTGGCATGGAATATCTTTTTCCAACCTCTCACTTTCAGTCTGCATGCATCTTTGTTCGTAAGATGTGTTTCTTGTAGGCGGCAAATAGAAGGGTTTTGTTCCTGAATCCATTCAGCCAGTCTGTGTCTTTTAACTGGAGAGTTGAGGCCATTAACATTCAATGTGACTATTGATAAGTAGTAACTTTGCCCTGCCATTTTCCCGAAGATATTTCTAATATATGCTTTGAACTTCCTGTGATCTTTTACTGGGGGTTTTCTTCCTTTACCTTCTTTCATATTGGTGTTTCTGTGTGTAACATATCTTTAAGCATCTTTTGCAGGGCTGGACGGGTGGCAACAAATTCTTTCAATTTCTGTTTGCTATGAAATGTCTTTATTTCACCTTCATTCACAAATGAGAGCTTTGCAGGATATAATATTCTGGGATGGCAGTTTTTTTCTCTTAGCACCTGGGCTATATCTAGCCATTTCCTCCTAGCCTATAGGGTTTCTGATGAGAAGTCTGCTGTGAGTCTAATTGGAAATCCGCTGAGAGTAATCTGACGTTTCTCTCCTGCACATTTTAAAATATTTTCTTTATGTTTCACTGTGGTGAGTTTGATTACAACATGTCACGGTGAGGATCTCTTTTGGTCATGTTTACTAGGGATTCTATGAGCTTCCTGAACTAGGATGTCTCTGTCCTTCTCCAAACCCGGGAAGTTCTCTGCTAGTATCTCACTAAAAAGGCCTTCTAATCCTTTCTCTCTCTCTATGACTTCAGGAACTCCTAGAACCTGAATGTTGGGTTTTTAAATAGTATCCTGTAGATTCCCAACAATATTTTTTAGATTTCTAATTTCCTCTTCTTTTCTTTGGTTTGACTGTATACTTTCCTGTTCTCTGTCTTCTAAGTCCATTATTCTCTCTTTTGTTTCACTGATTCTGTTTTTAAGGCTCTCTAATGTGTTTGTCATTTGAGCTATTGAATTCTTCATTTCATTTTGATTTCTCTTCAATATCACAATTTCATGTTCTACTAGATTCTTCATTTCATTTTGATTCCTCCTTAAGATTTCATTTTCACAAGAGAGATTTTCTATCCTGTCGAGTAAGGATTCCTGTAGTTCAAGAATTTGTTTTTGAGAACTTCTAAATGTCCTTATCATAATTTTTTTGAAATCTGTATCTTGCATTTCCTCTATCTCATCATCTTCATAATCTTGATTTGGGGTATCTTGTTCATTTGGGGGTGTCATAATGTCTTCCTTGTTCTTGTTTTCTCAGTTTCTGCATTTTTGCATGACATTGTGGAGATAGTCTTTGGTTTCTTCTTTTTTTTTTCCTCGCTGTGGTGGCTTTTCTCATTATACTATGACTCTAGATTAAGTGGACTGTCTGCTTTTGGTGGATCTTTAGAGGCTTGTGATGGGTGTGGCCAAAGAGCTCTGTTTGGTTCCTCAGGGTTAAGGATGTGCCAAAGGTGACACACCCAGGTTTGGCATGCTAAATCCTCTCTCTCTCTCTCTCTCTCTCTCTCTCTCTCTCTCTCTCTCTCTCTCCGTCTCTCTCTCTCTCCCTCTCTTTTTATTCAGAAGGGAAGTAATTCCGCACAACTGAGCTATTCTCCTTGAAGGCAGTCAGTGTCTGAGTGCTGGCCCCTGTGGGTATAACATTCGTCTGCTCTGTCCAAAGGACCACACAAAGGATCTGTGCAGTCCTCAGTGTAAGCTCAGATTCCCCAGCAATCTCCCACCTGGTTGCCAAAGTTACCAAGTTTGTGGCGTCTCCCACCAATTACTCACATCTCAGGCACTCTGTGAGTTTTCTCACACACCCTCAGTTTTGTTTTTTTTTTTTTCACAGTCTCAGTTCATAAGCTCCACACAATCACTAGGTCTTAACCTCCTGTTATTTCTCCCCACCAGAGTCAGGTTTTTCTGCTTGGCTGAGGGCGGGTGTAGCCCTGAGGTGGCGCAGCTTTTACGTATGTCCAAAATGGCATCTGCTCTTTGTCTTGCTCGCCTTTGTAAGGTGAGTGGAGAGAGAGAGAATCATGTCCATACTTGTCCCTTTTATTTATTTTTTTTTAATTTTTTTTTCTCTCCTCTAGTTAGCCTGGTGAGCTTTCCCCCATGGGGCTTCAAGCCTCGTTCCCTCTAGGCTCTTCCTACCACTTTCCCACTAGTGTCTTGGGCTACTGAGGTTTCACCTCACCTCCCTTTCCAGCGCTGGTGCATAGAGTTGGTAGCTGGGGTCCCAAACCATGGGCGCCCGTGCCCTCCATGTAGGTCCACTGTGTCCCTCTAGTTCCGGAAGAGTTTCTTCTGCAGTTTTTTCCCTAACTCTTCCCTGAAACTGCAGTATCTCCACTTTTATTAAACTATCTTTTCCCGGACTATCAGTGTGCTCCCTCCCTATTCCACCATCTTGGAGGACTCCCACAAAGAGTCTTATTTGATATATTTTCCTATTAAGATTTTCTCCCACTAATTTTAGTATCATAGATAAACTATACATTAGTATATGTACTCTATGTAGATTTTGTTTTAAACACAAAAAAGTGAGATTTTCTTTTGTCCCCCAAAATACAACTTTTGTACTGGGGGCAATACCACCTTCATGGAGAATGTATACTATAGATCAACAACTAATAAGAGAAATAAGAATGCTCAACATCCAATGTTTCAAAAACAGACACATGTGGAAGGACCAAGTCAGATATCTTTTGCCTCAAATGAATTCCTTTATCAACCCTGGAACCATGAGCTGGACCAAACGGGATCCTCATTTGGCCTAGGCAAGAGATATCCCTGTAACCTGGTACCAAAGAGCCTGAAAGATCTCCCTGGATCCTTTTCCATGAAGCCCACATATGCATCTCAGACCTTTGTAGTTTGACACTGCTGTGTCTAGGGAAGGCCCATCTACGGAACATCAAACTAACCAGAGATAAGAAGTAAGGGCAAGAGAACTTACTCAACAAGGAAGCAAGGACTGGTCTAGGCAGCCCTCGACAACTTTCCCTTACTAAGACTTTAGATGAAGAAATGGGGCCCAATTACTGTCGTTGGTCCTGAATCTCTATTACCAGTTCTTCTGTAAGAAGTTGGAAGGGAACAGCATGGATAAAAAGAGAAGTGAACCTCCCTACTCAACATTGTGCTCTTTAGTTATCATTTTTTCTAAAACACTGGATGAAAAATGATGTATTTAATTGGAAACCAAAGATGTTTCTCCAGAATACAACACCAAAGTCACACCTGGTTTATTTAAAAACAATGGGAATCTGATTTTCTAAATAACCAGAAGGGATGTCAATGGATCAATAACTAGATTGAGTGACTCCTTACCTCTCTAGAAGGTTCATCTACTTGTCCCCCATGTACATTTTAATTCTTACAACATCCATTGATTTCTGGCTAACTTCAGGCTTATGTTTTGACTCCTCTACCACAGAAACTCTTCTCCAATGTCCCTTTATTCACCCAACTTATCTTTAAAGATAGAACCCTAGTGGAGCCTCCTGTGGGAAGCCATTTCCTAACATGCCAGTACATTTAGATGCTCTTCCTCTATATTCTCAAAGCATCATGAGCTCCATCACAACCCCTGCCTAGATAACCTCTCTGAGGACATAGATGGCCTGGCTCACTTCTGTAAGGCTAGGGTTTGGGGCAGCACCTGACACAAAGGAGGCAGTCAGTGGTGGTGTGGTGAACAAATAATCAGGATTCTAGGAATCTACCTGAGGAGGTAAATTTTATGAGGTGTTATTTAAATACATATATAAGCATTCATAACCAAAGACAGAAGATCATGTATATAATTTATTAAGTTCTTAACCTTAAAAAAGTATTTTTAGTGATTTAAAACAAATTTTGGTTAGTTAATTAATTAACTTTAATGGCAGCAAGACAAAGAGAAAAAAACTGAGAAAAGAGAGATTTTAATGAAACAATTTTATTCAAATCTGAATTCTCTTATCATGACTAGAGCTTTATTAGATAAATAAATAATGAAATATTTATTTCTGTGAAATGCTTTAAAACACCACTTTTTAAGGCAGCATAGCATGGTGATTTAGATTACAGATGCTAGTACTAACATGCCTAAGTCTGAATTCAGGACCCATATTTACCAAAGAGTTTCCTCATCTGTACACTGTGAAGGCTGGTGAGGTGGCCCAGATGTCATGTGCAACCTAGATTATTTTTTTGGTTTTAGAAAGGTAAAATGATGCATAGAACTGTTATTGCATAATATCCCCATCAAACATACTACTATTTCTGTGACTAAACAAAGGAATACTCACTAAGATAAGTAAATACAAACTGAATAGCCTCATGTCACTGAGGTCAAATTTGTAAATAAATGAATTAAAGTCAATATAAATTTTGCCAAATGAGTTGCCATGCAGAATATTTTGCATTTTGAAATTGTAGACAGGAAGATTAAAGTACTTATAGTAATACTTAGAAGATTATTATAATTATCATCATTATCACTATTTTTAGAAGTAGTGGTAAATTACCTTGAAAATCATTCAGCAATTATTTACTCAAATTCATCTCTGACGCTAATGTATCTTCATATGAACAAGTAGTGATTATATTTTTCTAGCCAAAGCATATGGCTTTAGGGTAAGCTACTTTGAATTTGATACACTGTATCTAGATTTTTGTATGTTATGAAAAGGAAAATACATCAAAATAAATACCTACAACTTAACCTTTTCATTTGCTCCCTTGAAAGTCATCAGCTACCTAAAGTCTTCATTTTCTAAGAGCTCTCATGATTGTTCTACTGACTTCTACCATAAAAGGTTAATGGAAAACATAGAATTAACTCTTAAATCAACAAAAAGAATCAACACACATTCCAACCACAATGTGTTCAATTGAAATGCAGAGCAAAATGAACCCCCTGGCATCCAGAGTATTCCACAAACGTGTGGTAAGTGTTATTTCTAGCCACTTAGAAGCACCAGTGAAAAGAGCTCAAATACTTACAGAAGAAAAGATCTCCAATCCCATGAGGAGAGGCATTTATTAGCACTTAATGGCTCCCTTTCATAGCCTTTCCACTGACACATCTCTAATTGTTCCAATTATAATTTCAAGTAACAAAACCAATAAGGGTAAATGTCTTTATTTCAGTATATGCATTGTGAAAAGAGGCCTTTAACAGCACAAACCACATACAAAACTATGACAACATGGAATCTGGGCAGGCAATATCACCATGGAGAGAGCAGAGGGTGTGGAAAGAGCCCTGGTCAACAAACCAGCTTAGGTTCCAACTATGTCCTCACCACATCCTTTAATCTGTGAGGCTGTTTTTATATCTTTAAAATATATGAAGACTGAACAAGATTCTTCTAATGCTTCTGCTAACTGTAGCATTCTATCATTCTCTGATGCTAGAGTCAACCAGACACAAAGAAAATAATCCCATGTCTGGCATTTCTAAGCAAGCTTAAGGCTTCTTGTTTTCACTTCTATCACTAGGGATGTTATATTTAGTTTAAGTTCAGTGAGGGCAGATTTAATTTTTTCCACCACTACCACACATGGCACATAGCATATGCTCAACAATATTAGTTGAAGAAAAGGAAAACAAAGGAGTATAAGACAGAAGCAGCCAGGCAGGGAGCAAGGGATTGGGGTAGAAGCCAAATAATCCAGTATGACCAGAGCACTGCGTGTGAGAGAGGACAGCAGTAAAAGATGAGCTTTCAATATGAATTTCTTACTTTTAAGAGAAAATCTTACTGAGGAATTTGAAAATAAGAAAATATATTTTATTAGAGAATATACTGAGATATCTATTAAATATATTCTATGTTCAGGAGATATAAAAAATCAAATGTACAATAAGTTATGTTTGGTAATCTATTTATTGTTATGGTGTTTTAAAATAAATAGAATAAATTTATTTTCATTATCAAATATTTTTACCACTGTATTTATTATCAATATAGGTAGGAAAATAGCATACACCAATCAACTGAAAATAAAAATACTGAAGTCTGGACGTGAAAGAAGAAACGATGGAAACTTTCTGATCCATTGGATAGAAAAAGGAACTTCCAATATGAAAGTAAATAAGATTAATAAAATGTAAGAATAATAAATTATTTAATTACATATTTATGCAACATAATCTATACTACCTTTGTTGATATGAACATTAAAATGAAGATTTGTACTAATAGTCCCATGGCAATGACTTAAAAGAATAAGTGAATTCTCAATCATCATTTTCCATGGTTTATTTTCATGAAATTAATGCACATGTATCCTATCTCCTGAACCTGAAGGATTGGAGGAATAGTTCCATACTTTTTAAACCATGGGTTATAATTAATAAGAGAGCTGCAATGTTGATTTTGTAAATCATGACCAATATGATTTTTATAATGAAAACAATGGAATTGAACAAAATATCTGAGCAGGGGCTGGCACTGTGGCACAGCGAGTTAAAGCCCAGACTTGAAGCACTGGCATCCTATGTGGGTGCCGGTTCTAGTCCCAGGTGCTCCTTTTCCGATCCAGCTCTCTGCTATGGTCTGGGAAAGCAGTACAAGATGGCCCAAGTCCTTGGGCCCCTGCATCCATGTGGGAGACCCAGAAGAAGCTACTGGCTCCTGGTTCCTGGTTCCTGGCTCCTGGCTTCAGATTGGCACAGCTCTTGCCATTGCGGCCATTGGGGAGTGAACCAGTGGATGAAGGACCTCTTTCTCTGTCTCTGCCTCTCCCTGTAACTCTGTCTTTCAAATAAATAAAATAGATCTTAAAAAAATCTGAGCATATCACACACAGAAATTTAATAATTTTTGTAAAACTTTTGTTCCCATTTCATACACAGCACTAGGTCACAATGTAAAATGTATTTCTTACAAAAAGACACGGTCAGTGATTGCAAAACGCTATGTAAGTCAGTACTATTCCACTTACAAACACAAATGTTATCACATTTTAGATTTATTTCAATTGTTTCTAAACATAAAAAATAGTCATTATTGAACATAGAAACAGAAAATTCTGGAGATTTAAACAATTTTACCAAAAGCTTGACAATGATGAGCCACTGTATCTTAAGTCTCACTGAGGTTCAATTTTGAATAACAGGTTAGAATAAGCCTCATGAGTCAAAATACCAATGATATTCTTCTCATATCTAAAAAAAATGCTAAAATTCATATGGAAACACAAGAGACATCAAATAGCTAAACAACAAAATCTTCAACCACAAAAACAAAGCAGGAGGCATCACAATACCAGATTTAAAGAAATACTACAGGGCAGCTATAATCAAAACAGCCTGGAACTGGCACAAAAAGGGACATGTAGACCATGGAAGAGAACAGAAACTCCAGAAATCAATCCATGCAACTACAACCAATTTATCTTTGTCAAAGGAGATAAAAATCAATCCCTGCAGAAAAGACAAACTCTTCAGCAAATGGTGCTGGGAAAAATTGGATCTCTCATGCAGAAGTAAGAAACAAAACCCCTACCTTACATCTTGTATAAAAATCAACACAAAATGGATCAATAATCTAAATCTATATCCTGGTACCATCAAATTAATAGAGTAGAATATTTGGAAAACTCTGCAAGATATTGGCATAGGCAAAGAATACTTGGAAAAGACCCCAGAGAGCAAAACCAATCAAAGCAAAAATAGGCAAATAGGATTACATTGAGCTAAGAAAGCTCCTGCACTGCAAAGGAAACACTCAGCAAAGTGAAGAGGCAACCAATAGAGTGGGAGAGAATATCTGCAAACCATGCAACTGATAAACTTGATGTATTTTGTGTTGATGTTAGTATACAGTGTAAGGTAAGGGTTTTCTTTCTTCTGCACGCAGAGATCAAGAATCTGTAAAGATTTCCTCTTTTGAAAAATGTCTATTGAAGTCCTTGGTCCATCTCTTAAGTGGGTTGTTTTGATGTTGTGGAGTTTCTTGATTTCTTTGTAGATTCTGGTTATCAACCCTTTATCTGTAGCATAGTTTGCAAACATTTTTTCCCATTCTGTTGGTTGCCTCTTCACTTTCCTGACTGTTTCTTTTGCAGTAAAGAAACTTCTAAATTTGATGCAATCCCAAATGTTAATTTTGGCTTTGACTGCCTGAGCTTCTGGGGTCTTTGCCAAGAAGTCTTTGCCGGTACCTATATCTTGCAGGGTTTCTCCGATGCTCTCTAATAATTTTATGATGTCGGGTTATATATTTAGATATTTAATCCATGTTGAGTGGATTTATGAGTAAGGTGAAAGATAGGGGTCTTGCTTCATGATTCTGCACGTGGAAATCCAGTTTCCCCAGCACCATTTATTGAATAGACTGTCCTTAATCCAGAGATTGGTTTTGGATCCTTGATCAAATATAAGTTGGCTGTAGATGTTTGGATTGATTTCTGGTGTTTCTATTCTGTTCCATTGGTCTATCCATCTGTTTCTGCACCAGTACCATGCTGTTTTGATAACAACTGCTCTGTAGCATGTCCTGAAATCTGGTATTGTGATGCCTCCGGCTTTGTTTTTGTTGTTCAAGATTGCTTTAGCTATTCGAGGTCTCCTGTGTCTCCATATGAATTTCAGCATCATTTTTCCCAGATCTGAGAAGAAGGTCTTCGGTATTTTAATTGGTATTGCATTGAATGTATAAATTGCTTTTGGGCGAATGGACATTTTGATGATATTGATTCTTCCAATCCATGAGCATGGAAGTTTTTTCCATTTTTTGGTATCCTCTTCTATTTCTTTCTTTAAGACTTTCTAATTCTCATCGTACAGATGTTTAATGCCCTTGGTTAAGTTTATTCCAAGGTATTTGATTTCTTTTATGGCTATTGTGAATGGGATTGATCTTAGAAGTGCTTTCTCAGCCATGGCATTGTCTGAGTATAAAAAGGCTGTTGATTTTTGTGCATTGATTTTATATCCTGCTACTTTGCCAAACTCTTCGATGAGTTCCAATAGTAGAGTTCTATGGATCCCCCTAAGAAAGAATCATATTATCTGCAAAGAGGGATAGTTTGACTTCTTCCTTCCCAAATTGTATCACTTTAATTTCTTTTCTTGCTTAATAGCTCTGGCTAAAACTTCCAGAACTATATTGAATAGCAGTGGTAAGAGTGGGCATCCCTGTCAGGTATCAGATCTCAGCGGAAATGCTTCCAACTTTTCCCCATTCAATAGGATGCTGGCCGTGGATTTTTCATAAATTGCTTTGATTGTACTGAGGAATGTACCTTCTATACCCAATTTGCTTAGAGTTTTCGTCATGAAAGGGTGTTGTATTTTATCAAATGCTTTCTTTGTGAATATTCAGATAATCATATGGTTTTTCTTCTGCAGTTTGTTAATGTGGTGTATCACATTGATTGATTTGCGAACATTGAACCATCCCTGCATACCAGGGATAAATGCCACTTGGTCTGGGTGGATGATCTTTCTGATGTGTTGTTGCATTCTATTGGCCAGAATTTTATTGAGGATTTTTGCATCTATGTTCATCAGGGATATTGGTCTGTAATTCTCTTTCAATGCTGCATCTTTTTCCGGCTTATGAATTAAGGTGATGCTGGCTTCATAGAAAGAATTTGGGAGGATTCCCTCTTTTTCAATTGTTCTGAATAGTTTGAGAAGAACTGGAGTTAGTTCTTCTCTAAATGTCTGGTAGAACTCAGCAGTGAATCCATCTGGTCCTGGGCTTTTCTTTGTTGGGAGGGCCTTTATCACTGTTTCAATTTCTGTCTCAGTTATGGGTCTATTTAGGTTTTCTATGTCTTCCTGGTTCAATTTAGGTAGGTTGCATGTGTCCATGGATCTATCCATATCTGATAGATTTCCCTGTTTGCTGGCATACAAGTCCTTGTACTAATTTCTGATGATTCTTTTTATTTTCAAAAGAGGAAATCCAAATGGCCAAGAGACACATGAAAAAAATGTTCAAGATTACTAACCATCAGGGAAATGCAAATTAAATCCACAATGAGGTTTCACTTCACCCCAGTTAGAATGGCTCACATTCAGAAATCCACCAACAGATGCTGTTAATGATGTGGGGGAAAAGTGACACTAACCCACTGTTGGTGGGAATGCAAACTGGTTAAGCCACTATGGAATTCAGTCTGGAGATTCCTCAGAAACCTGAATATAACCCTACCATACAACCCAGTCATCCCACTCCTTGGAATTTACCCAAAGGAAATTAATTTGGCAAATAAAAAAGCCATCTGCACATTAATGTTTATTGCAGCTCAATTCACAATAGCTAAGACCTGGAACCAACCCAAATGCCCACCAACAGTAGACTGGATAAAGAAATTATGGGACATGTACTCTATAGAATACTATACAGCAGTCAAAAACAATGAAATCCGGTCATTTGCAACAAAATGGAGGAATCTGGAAAACATCATGCTGAGTGAATTCAGCCAGTCCCAAAGGGACAAATATCATATGTTCTCCCTGATCGGTGACAATTAACCGAGCACCAAAAAGGAAACCTGTTGAAGTGAAATGGACACTATGAGAAACAGTGACTTGGTCAGCTCTTGTCCTGACTGTTGATGTACAATTTAATACTTTATCCCTTTCAGTATTTTTTTGTTCTACTTAATAATATTGTTTGAACTCTATAGTTAACACACAATTATTCTTAGGTGTTTAAATTTAACTGAAAAGTGATCCCTGTTAAATATAAGAGTGGGAATAAGAGAGGGAGGAGATGTACAATTTGGGACATGCTTAAGCTGATTTGCCCCAAATGGTGGAGTTAGAAATGTGCCAGGGGATTCCAATACAATCCCATCAAGGTGGCATGTACCAATGCCATCTCACTTGTCCAAATGATCAATTTCAGTTCACAGTTGATCACACTGATAGGTCTAAGAGTCAAAGGGATCACATAAACAAGACTAGTGTCTGCTAATAATAACTGATAGAATAAGAAAGGGAGAGAACGATCCAACATGGGAAGTGGGATACACAGCAGACTCATAGAAAGACAGATGTCCTAAACAGCACTCCGGCCTCAGAATCAGCCCTTAAGGCATTCAGATCTGGCTAAAAAGCCCATGAGAGTATTTTAGGCATGGAAAGTCAAGACACTCTGGCAAAAGAAAAAACCTAAATGAAAGATCTCAGCGAGTGTGATCTCAGTGGAAAAAACGGGCCATCAAAGAAGGAGGTACCGTTCTCTGAAGGGAGGAGAGAACTTCCACTTGGACTATGACCTTGTCTAAAAAAGATCAAAGTCAGCGAACTCAAAAGGCTTCCATAGCCTTGGCAACTCATGACTAGAGCCTAGGGTGATTACTGACGTCATAAACAAGAGTGTCAATTTGTTAAGTCAACAACAGGAGTCACTGTGCACTTACTCCTCATATAGGATCTCTGTCCTCTGTGTCCTTCAATGTGAATTAATGCTATCACTAGCACTGAAACAGTATTTTACACTTTATGTTCCATGTGGGTGTAAACTAATGAAATCTTTACTTAATATATACTAAATTGATCTTCTGTATATAAAGACAATTGAAAATGAATCTTGATGTGAATGGAATGGGAGAGGGAGCAGGAGATGGGAGGGTTGCATGTGGGAGGGAAGTTATGGGGGGCAAAAAGCCATTGTTATCTATAAACTGTACTTTGGACATTTATATTTACTAAATAAATATTTTAAAAAATCTGTAAAGAACTCAAGAAATTCCACAACAACAAACCAACAATCCAGTGAAGAACTGGGCTAAGGACTTGAACAGGCATTTTTCAAAAAAGGAAATTCAAATCCTACTCCTGAGAATTTACCCAAACCAAAGGAAATCAGCATATGAAAGAGTGATCTGTACCCAAATGTTTATTCACATTAGCTAAGATATGGAATCAACTCAGATGTCCATCAACTGGTGAATAAATTAAGAAATTATACACACACACACACATACACATACACTAACCATAAAAAAGAATGACATCTACTCAGCTATAAATGAGTACCACTAAGCCATAAAAAAGAATGAAATTCTGTCTTTTGCAACAAAACAGATGCAACTGTAAACCATTATACTTAGTGAAATAAGCCAGTCCCCAAAAGACAAATATTATGTTTTCCCTGGCCTGTGGTAACTATAGAGTACAAAAAATGTAATGTATTGGGGTCGAATTGAAATTTTGAGCTTCCATGATTGTTTACAGCCCTGTCTCAAATGTTGAGGAATAGCGCCTTTTTTTCTTACTATTTGTTACACTCTTATGAATATAAAGTAAACTGAAAGTAGATCAGTGTAAAAACTAGTAGAAGAAATAAGAGAAAAAGGAAGAGAACGGGTGGGAACATGAGCGGGAGGGAAGGAAGTATCACTATGCTCCTAAATCTACACATATGAAATACATGAAATCTATTCACATTAAAAAAATTAAAAATTGGAAGGAAGGAAGGAAGGAAGGAAGGAAGGAAGGAAGGAAGGAAGGAAGGAAGGAAGAGAGGGAGGGAGGGAAGGAGGGAGGGAAGGAGGGAGGGAGGGAGGGAGGAATCCCAGAAGAAAATGAGAATTGAGCAATGACATGAGAGGTGATATACATGCAGATCCCAGAAGCCATGCGCCTGGCATACTAGAGAAGAAGCACAAGGGGAAGAAATCAGATTCTAGGTCAGAGAGAGGGTAAAGGAAGCCAGATCACCTAAACCACTGTGGGGACTCTGATTTTTGTCCCTGTGAAATGAAAAGCTACTGACGAATTTTGTGAAAAGGAGTGATATGAACTAACTTACATTTTACAATGTCAGCTATTAAGAATAAAACAGTTGGGGTCAAAAAGAGAAGCAAGGAAAGTAGTCAGGAGATACTAAAGCAATAGAGGAAAAATATCAGAGTCTTAGATCAGGGGTGTGGTAGCAGTGGAGGTAAGAGGTGGTCACAGTCTGGGCATATTTAAAAACAGAGGCACCATGAATTACTTCTGCTTTGTAAACCAATGTGGTGGGACAAGGACAAACTTTGTTTCCAAAAATATTGGGTTCAAATCCCAACTCTGTCTCTCATTGAGTTTATATTACCCTGCCTATATTCTACACCATCTGTTCAAAACTCACAGTCCATTTCTATAAACTTACTTTGAAAGGACTAAACAACATGCACAAATCACATAGCAGGACTTCAATGAACATGACCTCCTTTGCTTCCTTTTATTATGATTATTCATTAGAGACATTTAAAATACAAAATACACAGGAAACTATATCAAGTGGACATTTCCAGGAAGCTGAATTTTAATCAAAGTTACAAATTCCCAAAATAAATTTTAATGCATTTGTATTTATAAAAAACATGGTTAAGTTCAGGGTTATGTCAGGCTCTTCAAGTTAAAGCACATTATCAATGAGATTCTGTGCAAAAGTTTCTTCACAATCTGTTTCAAGCCATAACCTATGACTAGTTCATGGTGGGATACAAAAAGCAGCTCTCAGGTGCAAGAGTCTCTGAGCATTCAGAATGGGTCCAAGATATTTAAAAAGCAACTGCCTGAAAAGCTACTTCATTCATTTCTTCATCAATCTTTGATGTCATAGGTATTATAGAGAGTTTGTACAATTCAGTAACAGTCATTCCTCTCCGGAAACTCATGTTCTTACATCCATTCTTTATATGCAGAAATCACACTCTACCTCCACCAGTAGTGAGCAGCTTAAGACTAAAAACTGTATTTTCAAGACAATCTATTATATTTTCATTCTTGAAACTGCTTTTAAGCCTACTCAGTGTTTTCACCCTCACAATGTACTTGTATCCAAGTTGATTTTACTGTCTGCCCAGTCTCTATACCCTTGAATAAAATTAATTTTGTAGAAGACAGGTGTTAAGTTGCCACTTGGGATACCCATATCTCATTTCAGGGTGTCTAGGTTTAGCTCCAGCTCCATTCCAATTCCA
Organism: Lepus europaeus; assembly: GCF_033115175.1. NCBI lineage: Eukaryota > Metazoa > Chordata > Mammalia > Lagomorpha > Leporidae > Lepus > Lepus europaeus. Next base: position 137,597,546 of record NC_084831.1, on the reverse strand, counting down.
GCATTCTGCACACTCTGGGAGACATCAGGCGATTGCTTAAGTACTTGGTACCTTCTGACCATGTGGGAAACTTGAATTGAATTCCTGAATCCCAGATGTGGCTCCAGCCTACTCCAGCCCCCATTGTTGTGGACATTTGGGAAGGGAACTGGAAGATGAGAGAGTTCTTCCAATACCCCTCTCCTTCCAATAAAATTAATAAATAATTTCTACAAATAATTTTATGTGCCATACTCAAACCTAAATATACTTATAATATTTCCCTTGCCTATTAAGAAACTGCTTCCTGTTAACCACCTCATTATGATAAAAGTCCTCTTCCTGGTTTTCAAGATCTTTTTCTAAATCCAGTATCACACAAAGTAAACATTTTCAGGTTATTCTCCTCCCTACTCACACACCAAAATAAATAAATAAATAAAATGTCTGGGGCCAGCGCCGTGGCTCACTTGGTTAATCCTCCACCTGCGGTGCCGGTATCCAATATGGGTGCCGGGTTCTAGTCCCAATTGCTCCTCTTCCAGTTCAGCTCTCTGCAGTGGCCCAGGAGGGCAGTGGAGGATGGCCCAAGTGCTTGGGCCCCTGAACCTGCATGGGAGACCAGGAAGAGGCACCTGGCTCCTGGCTTCAGATCAGCACTTCGGATCGGTGGAGCACCGGCCGAAGCGACCATTTGGGGGTTGAACCAATGGAAGGAAGACCTTTCTCTCTGTCTCTCTCTCACTGTCTATAACTCTACCTATCAAATAAATTTTAAAAAAGTCTTAGCTTCTTTAAGACAGATCTCCATGGAGCCTTCCCCCATGCATACCAAATTCCTCAGCTCCAAGATTTTGCTACTGCAACTCTCCCAACCTTATATATCTTCTGTCTCTTTAATATAAGTAGTTTCATTCAATCCCCATAACCAGCCTGTGATTTTTTAAGCAAGGCAGGCGTTATCTCTATATTGCAAATTAGTAAATCCAGAATTATTTTTAGACTCTGCAATCTCTGCTTATTCAAACAGGAAAAGTGATATTTGACATGAATTTTGAATGATGAATAAGCATCTTCAGATTGTCAGATGAGGATGAGGACATTTTGGGATGAATATGTAAAGGCCAGGAAGGTATAAAAGAGAAGAATGTATATATTAACATATGTGTGTATATATAAGAATGTTTGTACAGAAAGCTATGAACTCTTCCACTAGACTCAAGATGTAAGAAATGTCAAAATGCCTTTTGGTTTTCTAAATTCAAATCAATTCAGATTCCAAGGCCAAGATTCAGTCACATCAGTAAGAATTCTACTTGCAAGACACATTTACAGGCTCTTCTCTTGCTGTTGGCTTGTAGAAGTACCCTAAAGGTGATGCAATGAAGAAAACTATAGGCAAGGCCTGTAGTTCCTGGCTCGTGCCAACCCACTGGAGATGCTCTGTCCAAATCCTGTGACCCTACTAAGCATCTGCTGACCTACTAGCATCTGCTGTTTACCCTCCATGCCACTCTCTCCAGTCTCTGTGCCAAGTCAGCTATGAAGACCTTCACTGTGGATATTAAAGTTATCATCTCAGTGTTCAGTTCTCTCCAACACTCATATAACGACACATACTGCAGAGTGTCTAAGGCACAGCCTTCAACAGAATGCCATTTTAGTCTACCCACAAAAAGAAGACCATCCTTGAAACGGAGGGCATTATGTTAAGTGAAATAAGCCAGGAACAGAAACATTAAAAGCTGTATTTCTCATTCATAATGCTAAAGTTCAAAGAATTGATTTCACAGTGGAGAGTAGAAGAGTGGTCATTTTAGACTAGTAGGGGAAAGGGGGTAGGGAATAGACAGAGGTTGGATAATGGACACCAAAGTACAGTTAGATAAGAGGAAAAAGTATTAGTGGTCTATAGCACAGTAGGGCAACTAAAGTTTAAAGCAATTTATTATATTTTATGAAGAACTAAAACAGAAGAGCTTGAAGATTCCTAATATAAGGAAATGATTTTTTTAAGGAAAGAGAGATGTTAATTCCTCTAATGTGGTCATTAGCCAGATCACAGGTGCCTTAGTATGATTTCACAGCAGGTATTCATATATATTGTGGATATATTTTAGTCTATGCCTTTGACACATCATAAACCAAACTGTCTCTTAAATTACAGCTAGATGTAATATATGTAACAAAATTTATAAAACAGACAAAAAGGTATATTCTTTCATCCCAGCATTGAAAAGGCTCACACAAGGGTTAGCATTTAGCCTAACAAAATACCCATATCCCATGTCAGAGCACTTGGGTTTAATACCCACCTCAAGCTCCTGACTCTACCTTCCTGCTAATGCGGACCCTGGGAAGCAGTGGTGATGACTCAAGTGAGTTCCTGCCACTTACATGGGAGATCTGGATTGCATTCCCAGCCCCTGGTACTTTTTGAGTGAACCAGTAGATGGGAGTTCTCTCTCTCTCTCTTTCCTTCCCTCCCTCTCTCCCCTACTTCTTCCCCTCCTTCTCTCCCTTCCTCCTTCCCTCTCAAATAAATAAAGAATAATTTTAAAAAATCAAAGAGACAGCACAAAGGAGAGATCTGTGATAAAAATCATTTGCCTGTCTCCAATCTATGACTTCACTACATACATAAAACCTTTTCTATAATCAGACAAAGACACATTTCTTTTACCTTATTTCACTCAATTACACTTTAACTATACACTGACCTCATTTTCACCCCTCATTCAACCCTTTTAAAAAACTATTCTTGGGGCCAGCGCTGTGTCACAGCAGGTTAATGCCCTGGCCTGAAGCGCTGGCATCCCATATGGCCGCTGATTCAAGACCCAGTTGCTCCACTTCCAATCCAGCTCTTTGTTATGGCTTGGGAAAGCAGTAGAAGATGGCACAAGCCCTTGGGCCCCTGTACCCACGTGGGAGACCAGAAGGAAGCTCCTCACTCCTGGCTTCGGATTGGTGTAGCTCTGGCCGTTGCGGCTAATTGGAGAGTGAACCATCAGATGGAAGACCTCTCTCTCTCTCTCTCTCTCTCTCTCTCTCTCTTTGCCTCTCCTCTCTCTGTGTAACTCTGACTTTCAAATAAATAAATAAATCTTAAAAAAAAAAAACTATTATGACCCAATCCAACAGTTTTTAACCAGGAGTAATACTTTATTTGGCAAATTGGAATTACCAGTCCCTGACAAATACGTGGCAACCTGTCACCACTAGCAGAGAAGTCAATCACCAAAGTATGTTGCTACAGATAATGACTTTGTCTCAAGCTTATCAAATGTCCCACAAGTAAATTTCATTGTGAAAGACAATAACAAACATTCCCTGGGCCAACCATTAGCAAAATAGTAACAAAGATTTGAGTCTTTGATCAATCTTTAAAAATACCCTCTTCTTTTTAACAAAGATTATCATGTCCAAACATATTTCTATAGCATTAACAACACTCCAGGTGACTACTTTGATTTTAAGCCAATGTCCAGATTTCAGACTCTTGCTTATAAAAACATATCTTACATCAAGAATTTTGGGTCTTAGAAGGTCTCAAGGCTTATCCTTCCTGAATGTCAACAAGGAAATCCCAATTCAATCATGAGCATTTTCACTTTCATTTTACATAAGTCTAATTTTGTTCATTGGCAATTTCAAAAAAAATAAAATACTCATTTCTTTTGACTTGGTAAAACTAAATCTAAAGAGCCTTTCATATTTGATGTTTTAATAATTTCTACTATAAGTTACCATTTTTGATTAAAGATAGTAAAAGAAAAAAATACTATACCTCAGAATAAAAAGGATGAATATTTGCTACTCCAAAGCTAATAGAAGTAATGTGTTCTATAGTGTCAAAATACAGTCTGGGATAGGATTGCTCTATTCTTTAAAATTATTAGCCTTTCTTTGAGCCAATAGGGCAATACAGACTTAAAATGATTATTTTTAGAAGTGTGCTATGGAAATGTAAACTTGAACTGACATATACAGCTTCCTTGGCATTTACTCCATATATAATTAGGTTTTCTGTACCTTATACACAACACAATTTTATCTTTCAGTAATTTATGTAAGAAGGAATAACTCTTGAGCATACAACAAATAACAGAGTTAGACCTTTAAGGAAAGGCCACAACTTAGCACTTTAATTATCAAAATTTTATCTTAGTGAAAGATGTAAAAGTAGAGTTGGCGTGTTCTTGTTGGCACGCTCTTTTTTGAAAATGTATTATTTATTTGAAAGGCAGAGTGACAGAGAGAGAAGGCAAGACAAAGAAAAAGAAAGCTCTTCCATCCTCTGGTTCACTCCTCAAATATTCGTAACAGCCAGGTCTTCTCGGCCAAGCTGAAAACAGGAGGCAGGGACTTCATCCCAGTGTCCCACCTGAGTGACAAGAGCCCAAGAACTTGGGCTATCTACCCCTACCTTCCCAGGCACATTAGCAGGAAGCTGGATTAGAAGTGTGACAGCCAGGACTTGAACTTGTACTCTGATATGGGATGCCAGAGTGATAAGCTGCAGCTCAACCCTCTGTGCTGTTGTTGGTATTCATAAAACCTATCAGAACACACATTTGGCCTAGGGTTAAGATACCCATCACCCATACTGAGCACCTGGGCTTGATACCCAGCTCTGGCTCCTGATTCCAGATTCTTGCCAATGTAGACTCTCAGAGGCAGTATTGCCTCAAGTAATTGAATTTCTGTCATCCACATAGAGACCTGGACTGAGCTACTGGCTTCCAGCTTCCAGAGTAGACAGGAGCAATTGCAAGCTTTGGGGAGAGGACAAGCAGATGGGAGTTCACTCATGTGTACTCTCACTTTCTATCTTTCTACTAAATAAAAAATAACAAGTCTTTAAATATTTCCTGATAGAGTCCTCATTTGAAATATTAATTATTGCTAAATTACAGCAATACCTTAGTGGATATTAAAGAGGAGATTGATCACCCTGTTGTTGTTGTTGTTGTTATCATTATCTTTGGAGACATTTTGCAAGGTAACTGTCTCCTCCATGTTGTCAGCATCAGTCACTTATCCCTGGCATCTATGTGCCTGCTCCTAGCCATGCCTCTCTTCCTTATTCCTGGTCTGCAGCTCTTTCTCTCTAATGGATACAGACATCAGCTAACACAAGCTGTAAGAGTTGGATAGAAGTGAGTAGGCACTGAAATCAGCCTGAATTATTTACCAAGGGTAACATAGGAGAACTCTGCTACATCATTTCAGTTGCTCATGGTAGCCAATTTCACCCACCTCTTGTTCTCAGCACTGTTATCTTTTAAGGTTAAATGGCAAAGTTAAGGATGGAAAAATGCTTCCTGTGGCATAATGCATGTTTTTACTGCCAAAATTACAGGGGACCAATTGGTTTGAGGGGATCTTAATTCTGGCCATTCAAGATATGACTAAAGTAACGCCACCTTCCCTAGGCACTGAACCCCATATATTCAAAGCACAGAGAATGTGCATATATTACTGACTTTTGTTCTCTGTATAGCAAAGGATTTAAGTATAATAGCTGTTGGTACTCTCCTGCTGAGAACAGGAAAGACCATGAAGAGTTAAGGGATTCATCCTTTGTCACAGGATTTCATTAGTACCATGGTTTGAGCTGGCGCTTGATATTCTAATTTCCAGTTCTTCACTTTTCCTAAAGAAGAAACTGCCAAAAAGAAATTTTCCCACATCTGCAGTTCTCTCTCCAGGGATCTTCCACTGCTAGTGAGAAACATGGCCCTAACAGCTTCAAGGGAAATATGTGAAGAACTCTTGTTCTATTTTTTTTTTTACAGAGGTTAGCCATTTTGTACCAGGAAAAAATATTTCTTTAGATCATAGGTTTAACTAGAGAGAGAAAGAGTCAGAGGGAACACTAGAAGGCTCAGACCTTATTTACCTGAGAAATACAAAAAATAGGACTTACAAACAGGCCTTGACTAACAATCTAGACATACACAGAGACAGCATAAAAGCCCTGTGAAATAAAGCCTCTGCCCTAGGTTATGTATATGCAACATCACTCTTTGAGAGTCTTTGAGGCACCTTGGTGCAATTTTGCTCATGTGCTCAGAGTTCTCTTCCCTCATATCTCCCCTGAGACCTCCCTACAGCCATTTGTATACTTTCAGTTTCTTCTACAACTTCAACCTGCTCTCTCAAGGGGGTCTTCTAACAATGTCCTAGCTCTCCATCTATGGGGAGAAACCAGCAAAAAGCACCACCCGTTTCACACACTCCCTGACCACTTCCACCACAGCCAACCTTCCTTTTTTTTTTTTTTTTTTTTTTTTGGACAGGCAGAGTTAGACAGTGAGAGAGACAGAGAGAAAGGTCTTCCCTTTTCTGTTGGTTCACCCCCCAAATGGCCGCCACAGCTGGTGCGCTGTGCCAATCCGAAGCCAGGAACCAGGCGCCCCCTCCTGGTCTCCCATGCGGGTGCAGGTCCCAAGCACCTGGGCCATCCTCCACTGCCTTCCTGGGCCATAGCAGAGAGCTGGACTGGAAGAGGAGCAACCGGGACAAAATCCAACACCACAACCGGGACTAGAACGCGGGGTGCCAGCGCCGCAGGCGGAGGATTAGCCTAGTGAGCCGTGGCTCCGGCCCATAGCCAACCTTCTTTAAAAATAATGTTTATTTATTTAATTTATTTGAAAGGTAGAGTTAAAAAGAGGGAGAGAGAGAGAAAGAGACAGAGATCTTCCAACTGTTGGTTCACTCACCAAATGGCCACAACAGCCAGGGCTGAGCCAGGCTGAAGCCAGGAGCCAGGAGCCCCTTCCAGGCCTCCCACATGGGTGCTGGGGCCCAAGCATTTGTGCCATCCTCTGATGCTTCCCCAGGCACATTAGGGGAGAGCTGGATCAGAAGAGGAGCAGCCAGGACTCGAACCAGCACCCATATGGGATGCCAGCATCATAGGTGGTGGCTTTACCTGCTGCACCACAGCACCAGCTCCACAGCCAATCTTCTTAAGAGGAGAAGTCTTACACCATGCATCTTCAACTTAGAACATGTGCCTTCAACAATGCAACTCAATTCAGGCCCCTTCTTCACCCTCAAAGCTGTCCTTGCCAAGATCACCAAGAACCTTCATTTTTCTGAAAACAACAGGATTCCTACATTTTACCTTACTTCCTTAAGAAAAACATGATATTGCTCATCCTCTTTCTTCTCCTGTGTTGTGCTGATGCTTTTCCTCCAACATCTTTACTCCCTCTTAGCATCTGCAGGTGTCTACTTCCTATGTGTAATGATTTTTTTTCCAGCCATATTCTCACTCTACATGTTCTCCCCCTTGGTGGTTTTATCCACACCTGGCTAATAGTTTCTATTTATGACTCTGCAGCCCCAATCTCTCTTCTGAGCTGCTGACTTCTACTTACTATATCAACATATCACAAGCACTCCAAAGTCATCATGTCATAAACTGAACACATTATTGTCCTCCTTGAATCTGCTCCTTGTTTATTCCCTATAATTGTGAATGGCACCACCAACCATTCAGTAAACTAAGTAAAAGTAAAAATCTGGGAATCATTTGCAATTTTCTCCCCATCCCTTACTGTCTTCACTCAAATTCTCATAAATGATTTACTGCCTGTCTTCCCCCACTTTGCATCCTTTCTTTTTGCTGAACACAGAACTCACATATTCCATCTTCTTTCATGCATCCTTGACTTGTACTTGCAGTTCCCTCTTGCTTATTTGTCCTTCAGAATTCAGCTCAGGTGTCAACTCCCATGTTACAAGCTTTCCTTATCCTGCCTAGGCAGAGCTAGGATACTCCTACTCTGAGGTCCCACATTATCTATACAAACCTTCATTCATTACAGATGCTACTGTATATGCTTGCCTATTTTCCATCTTCCCAACCAGACTGTCAACCAAAAAAGCAGGAGCCATGTCCAATTTTTATCCCTGGGTATTCAAACTCTAGTATAATTCCTGGTTTATCATAGGTCTTTAATCTGTTCTGTGGATAAATAAAAAAACAAACCTGAGTAACTCCCATTGTCCACATTTCTGTGCTTCCTGTCACCTGTTATCATTCTTTATCAACTCATTCAATATTAATTCACTTAAGAAACCTCTGATTCCGATTCCACTCCACTCTGATTCCCCACCCCTCCTGGTATAATTCACTGCAACACAAAGTAGACAAGAACATCTGAGCACTTAACTTGCTGTCCTACGACTGTTCTATTATATTTCTGTTATAGGAGGCATCAAAGGAAACACTACTTAATGCATTTTTTAGTTGCCTCAAAACTAGGCTTTCCTTATTTAGAGTTCTTTAGAGGAAGGTACATTCACATTTGAAAGAAACCAAAAGCAACACGCTAGCAAAAACTTCCCCTCCACTAACACACAGCAGCATCTCACAATAGGGCTTTCAAAGGGGTTACAGAGCCTGTGTGTAGTGCTGCTTTCGAGCCATCACATGGCAGCAGCGGGGGAAACACACCAGCACTGAAGCGAGACAAAGAGCAGAGATGAAGCCCGTTCTGTTCCTGCTGACGCTACTGAAGCCACTGCTCTCTCAGCTGGGCTAACAACAAACAGACCTCGCGGCCTGCAGCCCAGCCAGGCAAGCGTCCAGTCAGAATGGGTGACCCGGAGCAGTGGTTCCCAGGACTCAGAGGGCTTCACGACCCTACACATCCATGGTAGCTTCAAACACTCATCAACCTTTTTCCTAAGACACTAAAAGCATGATCTGGAGGGAGGTTATGGGGGGAAAAGCCGCTATAATCCAAAAGTTGTACTTTGGAAATTTATATTTATTAAATAAAAGTTAAAAAAAAGAAATACAATTAAAGATAACTTGTTGTTGGAAATAATATCAACATCCAAAGATAGGGGGACTTATTACCCAGTGGAATATTCAGTGATCATTGATAATGAGGTAATAGAACAGTTCACATAAAAAAAAAAATCACTCCCTAATATTAACTGGGAAAACCATTTACAAAGCTCAAATGTGTGCATGTGTGTGTGTAGATATATATATATATATATATATATATACACTCATATAACATTACAGTATAAGATAAATCTATGCCAAAATGTTAAAAGCGCTTAATTTCTAAATGACTAGATAGATTAAGGTGACTTTCATTTTCTTATAATTTTATCCATGTTTTCTGAGTATTCTTTCTGAACATGTATTTTTTAATAAGGAAAAGCATATTTTAAAAAATGAAATGGTCACCTTAAATAAATATTATAAATCTCTAAATCTTCATAAATATTTTCACTTTTATTTATATCCTGGAAAACTAAGATTTTTTTTTTCTGAAAATCTTGGTGGTTCTTGTAGGAAATGGTATCAGATTTATAGAATCACCACGAGAGTGAAGGGATATCCCGAGATGCTCAATAAATGCATTCTTGTGAACTAGGGTCAAAATGAGAAAGTAAGAAATGAAAAGTTTAAACAAATTTCTTATTAAAAAAAAAAAGTCCAAGACAAAGTCAGAAAACCAAAGTTAAATTTCACTACTTCCCATTTAGGACAAACATGACATTTTTATTATTTTAATCTATTAAAGTGTAGGAAATGTCACATTGTTAAGATCAAATGAAGCTTTGTTTTCAGAGGCAACATAATTCTAAGTAAGGTATGGCTCATATGGCATAACCTCACAATCTGAACTGTATACACACTGGACAGGATATCCCTCTGCTATTTAAATGTAGACAATGTTATAGACAATAATAGTAACATCAGAAGAAAAAATGGTACACAAATTCAACTATTAGTTAAAAGAAAATGAACTTCAAACCTAAAAACATGATTATTCCCTTTTCATAGCATTTATCAAACAAAAGCAAATCAGTGAAAAGTAATTTAAAGATTTAACTGTATTTATTAGATTAGTCTGATTTTCACAAGCCAATATGAAGATGACCAGTGAGAAACTGGAGAAAGAAACAAAAAGGAATAAAATCCATCACAGGATTACTTAAGGAATTTCAATGATATTGACATGCTAGATTCCCTACCTTCACATTAATTAATGAGATAATTTAAGATTTGTGTTTTATTTGTTTAGCAGGCATTTATGAAGCATTCACTGTGGCATAGTATGTACCAGCCTAGGCTTTCACCCAAGGAAACAATTCTACACAATATTTTCCTCACTTAAAAACAGAAGACTAACATGAGATAGACATGATTATTCACTACTGTCAAATCGCTGCCATCTGTTCTACTTGTTAAAGGTCTATCCTTGACATTTGTGGAATAGGATAATAGCTAAAGTTGTTTAAGAAAAAGGACTTCAAATAAAAGTAGATTAGGAGGATTTTTAAATATTCTAATTAAGGAACATGTATCATGTAAGATTTAAATTTGACACTCGGTTTGGGAGAGATGAAACAAATTTTATCTGGTAGAAACTGGCTGTTCATTTTAAATGTCCTAACATGACCAAAGAAAGAGGCGGCAAAAATACACTACTATATGCTCCATACACACTACCATTGTTTTTAACTGGCCCATAAAATTCAGAAGTCTAGAACCCAGTGGTTCCAAGAGCATTTTAGCCACCCAGAATATGGCTAACCTACAATTTGAAATTCTGTCCATGACACAATGTCATACATGCAAAAAATGCTCAAAATTTATTTGTTGCATAAAGATACATAGGGTTTTTTTTTTTCATGTAGAGGATGTGATTGGGTCACCTAAAAATGGTTCAAAAACCTAATCATTTAATAGGTTTAAAAAAATGAAATAAGAGGGGCAGGCATTTAGCCTGGTAGTTAAACACCTGCATCCCACATCAGAGTACCCAGGTTCGATTCCCAGCTGCAGTTCCTGACTCCAGCTTTCTGCTAATACAGATCCCAGAAGGCAAAAGTGATAGCTCAAGTAAATTTGGTTCCTACTATACACCTGGGAGACCTGGATTGGGTTCCTGGCTTTTGTCTTCAGAAGTGGAGCAGCCGGGTCTCAAACCGGCACCCATATGGGATGATGGCACTGCAGGCGGCAGCCTCAACCACTACACCACAGCACCGGCACCCTGAACTATTTCTTACACCTGGCATGCAAATAATACATTGGCTTACATTTCAAGTTATATTAGACTGAATTATCCAAAGTTGCTGGTTTTTTTTTTTTTTGGTCAAATGTTAAGTAATTTAAATCAATTTTGACAATATGTTACTGTAATAGTGAACACATGCGAACACACTATGCATTGTCAAACCCCATAAAACTTTATACCATAAAGATCAAGAAATGGAAAAAACAGGGCCGACACCGTGGCTCAACAGGCTAATCCTCCGCCTAGTGGCGCCGGCACACTGGGTTCTAGTCCTGGTCGGGGCGCCGGATTCTGTCCCGGCTGCCCCTCTTCCAGGCCAGCTCTCTGCTATGGCCCGGGAGTGCAGTGGAGGATGGCCCAAGTCCTTGGGCCCTGCACCCCATGGGAGACCAGGATAAGCACCTGGCTCCAGCCTTCAGAACAGCACGGTGAGCCGGCTGTAGCGCACCAGCTGAACCAACGGCAAAGGAAGACCTTTCTCTCTGTCTCTTTCACTGTCCACTCTGCCTGTCAAAAATTTAAAAAAAACAAATGATAATTTACATATTAGGATCAAGGTTAACTCTGGTGACAAAGATGGAAACAATGATTTTGGAGGTCAATTTGAGGCTTACTCTGCAAGCTCTACATACTTATGATTTCTGTACCTTTTATAAGTATGATATATAATAAAACGCTGTATTAATTTTAAAAAATTTTACAGGGATATCTGAGTCTAGAAGTAGGCATAAAATATAAAAGATGGTCTGGGAGCATCTTGTAAAGACAGAAATTTAGGACACACACACACAGTAGTGAAAGGATGTTGTAGGAACACAGGAGCCAATGGAAAGAGCTCTCAAGATGATAATTTAGGGCCAGCGCCGCGGCTTACTAGGCTAATCTTCTGCCTGCGGTGCCGGCACCCCGGGTTCTAGTCCCGGTCGGGGCACCAGATTCTGTCCTGGTTGCTCCTCTTCCAGTCCAGCCCTCTGCTGTGGCCCAGGAGGGCGGTGAAGGATGGCCCAGGTGCTTGGGCCCTGTACCCGCATGGGAGAAAAGGAGGAAGCACCTGGCTCCTGGCTTCGGATCTGCGCAGGGCGCCGGCCGTAGTAGCCATGGGGGTGAACCAACGGAAAAAGGAAGACCTTTCTCTCTGTCTTTCTCTCTCTCTCTTTCTCACTGTCTAACTTTGCCTGTCAAAAAATAAATACATAAAATAAAATAAAACAAACAAAAAAAGATGACAGTTTAAGTTACAAAATAAAGTAACATTGGATTATAACTCTAGGTGTAAAATAAATATCCATGAGTACATATTGATATAAATAAATTATTGAATAAATAAAGAAAATAGATAAATTTCCCATGCAAATTCCAAATAATTTATATAGATAATCCACCCTCAGGACAGTTGTACAACTCCTACTCCCTAGTAGATTGAACATAGTGACCTCCTTCCAAAGAAAAAAGTATGGAAAGGGAAAAACCTGATGAACAACGCCTCAGCCAGGTAAAGATGTGTCAACATCAACAGTGATAAGTCATGTTAACACTACAAACTTTGATATGATCTGATGGAAATGGCAATCATCCTCTATGGGCTTTCCCACAAAAACACATAACCCTATGAGAAAAACATTAAGCAGATCTCCCATTAGGTACCTGATCAGTACTTTTCAAAACTGTTATGAACATCGAAAACAAGAAAAGTGGAAAAAATTCACATCTGAGAGGAACCTAAAAAGACACGACAGTGAAATGCAATGTGACATCCTGCATATGATCCTGGAAAAGAAAAAGACCAATAGGCTAGAGACTATGGAAATCTGAATAAAATATGGACTTCAATTAATAAAAATGTATCAATAGCAGTTCATTAATTGCAACCAACCTACTATATCAATGTAAGATATTCTAATAGGTTAAACTGAGTATAAGGTCTATTGGGATTTCATACTATCTTTACAGTTTTCCTGTAAATCTAAAAGTGTTTTAAAATAAAATGTCTACCCAAAAAGTATTATGGGAAGAGCTGTTTACTACATATGATGGCTACCAAGTTGACATCTACAGCTCCATCTCTAATCTCATAATCAGCATCACCCACCTCATTCAGCTTTCTACACAAGGACATTCTTAAACCTGATGTGTTGGCCATTGTGGCCTTTTCACTCTGATGCTCTTTCTTTCTTAGGTAGGCTGTGGGCCATCCCAGAACAATTTGGCCATAAATCTATATCAAATCAATTATATGAGAAATTTTCAGACACCAAGTATTTTTAAGGACAGTTTCCAATAACCATGAGAAGGGACTCAGAAAGTATGTCCTGTTTTATTTCACTTTCTTTTTTTTTTTTTTTTTTTTTTTTTTTGACAGGCAGAGTGGACAGTGAGAGAGAGAGAGACAGAGAGAAAGGTCTTCCTTTGCCGTTGGTTCACCCTCTAATGGCCGCCGCGGTAGCGCGCTGCGGCCGGCGCACCGCGCTGATCCGATGGCAGGAGCCAGGTGCTTCTCCTGGTCTCCCATGGGGTGCAGAGCCCAAACACTTGGGCCATCCTCCACTGCACTCCCTGGCCACAGCAGAGAGCTGGCCTGGAAGAGGGGCAACCGGGACAGGATCGGTGCCCCGACCGGGACTAGAACCCGGCCGGCGCCGCAAGGCGGAGGATTAGCCTGTTGAGCCACGGCGCCGGCCATTATTTCACTTTCAATTCATGATATGTGACTACTAACTTTTTGCTGCCATAATGAGTCTCTAATAATCAAGACAAAAAAGATATCCTCCTAGGTAGATTTATCCATGTTCTCTGGCCACACCCATTTACAAAATTATTAACAATACTATTCTGATTCTAGAACTAGTATATAAAATATCAAAGATGATTCAGGAGCATCTTGTAGTGACAGAAAGTTAGGAATCACTCATGTCACACACACACAGACGGGAAAATGTCAGAGTGACTCAGGAGCCAAACGAAAGAGCTCTCAGGAAACAATTTGAGCAAAAAAATAAAGCAACATTGGGATAAAATCCTAAGTATAAAATGTATTTTGTAGGATCAGTGTCAGAAAATAAATAATAATTAAATAAACCAACTTGATATCTTTTCCCATTGGGTGTTGCTTATAAGTTAATTGAACTGACATCTAAAACTTCATATGAGTTATTTTCCATTCTTAGAGCCAGAGTAGCTAGTAGCCATAACTTTGACATATGCTCTGTTAAATGCCAATTTTAAAATCAATTTTACACACGGAAGTTACTAACCCAATTTTAAGTAAATTGGTTTCCTATCTCTAGGAAAGCATCTGGTAGTTTTCTAGGAAAATGAACCAACTAGTCATTTTTTGTACTTGGCTAGAAACATTACTTCTGTATAAATTCACAGAATAAGTATTTGCATACACGGATGGAGAAAGCTTCTTTAAAAGCCAAATTTTTAAACCAGAAAACAGATTCACTATGAACTTTATTTTTAGCACCCTTCTTATAGTACACTAACAAACTAAGCTGTAAATATGTCCTCACAAAAAGGTTGCTGCCCAGGCTCAATTCTTCTCTTTTCATTGTTGTTGTTATTTTATTATTTTTAAAATTGTAATTAGTTTTTAACAGATTCAATAAATTTCTAAGAACATAATTATATTCCCTTCTTCCTTCCCCACCCTCCCCCCTTCACCCTCTATCTTTCTTACCCTCTTTCCTTCTCCATTTTGCCTTTTTTTTTAGTTTTTGAGATAACATATGTTAAATTTACATTACAATAAAAAGGCTTAATATTTCACCAAATAAGAAGTTTACCATATAAAAAGCAAAAAGGCCCTAGTTTAGTGGGAATATAGGCAATGGCTATAAAAATAACAATGAAAAAATGACTATTTCACCCATATACAATAAATTTTAAAGTAATCAGATCATTAAAATTATAGTAGTATAATATTCTTAACCATTTGTTTCACAAATATATAAAACAAACTTTTACAAAACTGTATTTGCAGCAATACTGATACACACAGCCACTCTTTTCTTCATTTCTTTGGTTGTTTTTTAAATTTTAGATCCCACATATTAGTGAAAACACGCAGTATTTGTCTTTCTGGGACCAGGTTATTTCACAGGACATGATGTCCTTTAGTTTCATCTATTTTGTTGCAAATGTTAGAATTTCATTTTATATATAGCCTAATAATATTCCATTGTTAATATATATCACATTTTTTTTTTACCCATTCATTTCATGATGGACACCTTGGTCGGTTCCAAATTTTGGCTACTGTGAACAGTGCTGCTGTAAATATGGTGGTGCAGTTATCACTTTGATACATTGTGTTCAAATCTTTTGGCTATATACCCAGTGGTAAGACTGCTGGGTCATATGGCAAGTCAATTTCTAGTTTGTTCATTTGTTTGTTTTTAACAACCTCTGGCAGGTTTTATTAAATAAAAATTGCATGGTTTACTTTTCACCAGTCCGTCCTGGCAAGCTTCTAATAATATCAGAATCACTTGGATCAATGATAGAGTGTGCATTCTGTAGTATTGTCCACATGCTGTGCCCAGTTCAATATTATTGCCACTGCAGTGATAGACACCAGTTTGGGCCATGGCATAATACTCTTTCAGATTTCCTCAGAGCCTGGTAGTTGTTGGCAAGGATGACCAGTTTTGTCTTGCTTTGTCTAATCATCTTCAAAGACTGCCTGTGCCCTAGCACATATTTTCCACTCTTTCTCACAAGTTGGAGTCTAGAGTTGATCAACTCCAGCAACTTTTTTGTCTTCTTTGTGGCCACCATGTTTCTGTCTTGGGTGTGGGACAGCCTCCAACCAAGTGGGCTGCAAAAAGATAGCCAGGGAGCTTATTTCTAGGTTTTTTTTTTTTTAAGAAATCTCTACACTGTTATCCACAGTGGCTACACCAATTTCCATTCCCACAATATAAGAGTTTCTCTTTGTCCACATCCTCACAAGCATTTGTTACTCTGTATTTTAGCCATTCTGAAAGGAGTGAGGTGATATCTCATTGTGATTTTGATTTGCATCTCCCTGATACCTAGTGATGTTGAGTATACTTTCACATAATTGTTGGCCAGATGTAATTCTTCTTTTCAGAACAGTTTACTGAAGTCCTTTGCCCATTTCTCAACTGAATTCACAGTTTTTGTTGTATTTGTTGTTGTTTTAAAGATTTATTTATTTATTTGAGAGGCAGAGTTACAGAGGGAGGAAGATACAGAGAAAAAGGTATTCCATCCGCTGGTTCACTCTCCAAATGGCTGCAACAGCTGGAGCTGGGCTGAACCGATGCCAGCAGCCAGGAGCTTCTTCCAGATCTCCCATGTGGGTGCAAGGGGCCAAGCACTTGGGCCATCTTCCACCGCTTTTCCAGGTTATTAGCAGAGAGATGGATTGGAAGAGGAGCAGCCAGGACTCGAACTGGTGCCCATATAGAATGCCAGCACTGCAAGCAGAGGCTTAACCTACTATGCCACAGCACCAGCCCCCTGGATTGGTTGTTTTTGTTTTTGTTGAGTTTTCTAAGTTGCTGATATATTTAAGATATTAATCCTTTGTCATATATGCAGCTTGCAAATATATTTTCCCATTCTGTTGATGTCTCTTCACTCTATTGATCATTTCCTTTACTGTGCAAAAGCTTCTCAATATCTGACTTAAAAGCATACTACAAAGCTATAGTAATTAACAGCATGGCACTGGTATAAAAACTGAACATAGATCAATGGAACAGAATATAGAGCCCAGAAATTAATCCACATACATATAGCAAACTGATTTTTTACTAAACTGCTCTGAACATACAGTGTTACTGAGTAAGGATAATTTCTTACCAAATTGTGCTGGCAAAACTGGTTGTATCTATAAGAGATAAATTAGATCCATACCTCTTGCCATATACAAAAAGCAACTCAAGATGGATCAAAAACCAAAACTTAAGACCTGAGACTATAAAATTGTGAGAAGAAAACACAGGGGAAACACCCCAGGACATTGGTGTAGGAGACGACTTTTTTTTGCCAGGGGATTCCAATTCAATCCCATCAACGTGGCATGTACAAATGCCATCTCACTAGTCAAAGTGATCAGTTTCAGTTCATAATTGATCATAATGATAGGATTAAGTGTCAAAAAGATCACATAAACAAGACTAGTGACTGCTAATACTAACTGACAGAATTAAAAAGGAGAGAATGATCCAACATGGGAAGCGGGATACACAGCAGACTCATAAATTGGCAGATGTCCTAAACATCACTCTGGCCTCAGAACCAGCCTTTAAGGTATTTGGATCTGGCTAAAAAACCCATGAGAATATTTCAGGCATAGAAAGCCAAGACACTGTGGCAAAAAACAAACAAACAAACAAACAAAACCCTAAATGAAAGATCTCTGTGAGATCCCAGCGGAAAGTATGGGCCACCAAAGAAGGAGATACCTTTCTCTGAAGAGAGGAGAGAACTTCCACTTTGATTATGGCCTTGTCTAAATAAGATCGGAGTTGGTGAACTGAAGAGGCTTCCATAGCCTTGGCAGCTCATGACTAGAGCCTCAGGTGATTACTGACGTCATAAATAAGAGTGTCAATTGTTAAATCAACAACAGGAGTCACTGTGCACTTACACCTCATGTAGTATCTCTGTCCTTCATGTGTTGTACTATGTGAATTAATGGTATAACTAGTACTCAAACAGTACTTTATACTTTGTGTATCTGTGTGGGTGCCAACTGTTGAAATCTTTACTTAGTATATACTAAATTGATCTTCTGTATATAAAGATAGTTGAAAATGAATCTTGATGAAGAATGGGATGGGAGAGGCAGTGGGAGATAGGATGGTTATGGGTGGGAGAGAGGTTATGGGGGGAAAAAGCTGCTATAATCCAAAAGTTGTACTTTGGAAATTTATTTTTATTAAATAATAGTTAAAAAAAAAAAAAGAAATTCAACTGCCAAAAAAAAAAAAAAGACCCCCCCAGAGCACAGGAAACAAAAGCAAAACTAAATAAATGGAACTATATCAAACTTAATTCTTCTTTTTGTTGTAAGCTGTGTTGAATATGAACACAAAATGTAAATGAGCATGCACAGTGAAATTTACATCTCATTTGAAGGCATTATATAGCAGCATTAGAAGAGAGGTTTAAAAAGGGACTCCCACTAATGCTCTATGTCCAGCAAATTCTCTCCCTCCGGCCCTCCAATTGGAAGAAACCATACTGGTTGAGACCTGAAGAACTGTACCAAGTCACCATTTGGTACACTTATCCTACTGTACATATTCAGGGATGGTTTGGAAAATGAAAATTGTACTTCGAATTTTTCCTTAAACTCTAGTTCTCAGTACTTAATATCACTATAAATCTGCAAAATAGGTCTGGAAAACAAGGCATACACTCAGAACAGGATGGCTACAACACATCTAGACACTGAAAGCACACACAGTCACACTACATTTATGAAATATTAATGCTAGAAATTTCTAAAAATATACTTAAAGCCCAGTATTTTACCTTCTAAAATTAGTTTTGATGAATATTCAATCATCAGTCTCTGCTAATATATTTCTAGTAGCGAACAGTTGCACGGAGGGTTTTACATCTTTCCTGATCAGTGGTCTTATTTTCTGTCTTCCAGAAGAAACTTTTATAAATAAAATACTTTCTCCTAACTTATAACCTGTTTTTCCTTGCTTGCCTTAAACTTCTCATTAACTGCAGCTAATTCTCAGTTTTAGCCTCCCTGACACTATCCTATCTAATTTCATTTCTGTCCACATGAAAGAGTAGCTAGTAGCCACTCTTCCACCTGTAATATTTTCTGCTAAATGCACACATTAAAGCAAATTCTATTACTAGAAAGTCACCCACTCCAATTTAAATAAATGCTACTCTTGGATTTTTTCTTTTTTACATTTCCCTGCCTTGGCATTCTGTATATTTTCCACACGCTTTATGTTGAGAATTATCTCTATAAATATCTTAAAACACTTTGCCTCCATATCTTTCTCCTGTTTAGGTCATTCATAAGTAAAAAATCAGAATTTTATTTTATTATTTACTATCTTCACGAGTCACAGTTGCTTCTAAAATAACCATTTTTTTCTCTAAGCTTCTTAAAATTTACTTTGAAAATGATGCCCAGGGGCAGGCATTATGGTGCAGTGTGGGTTAAGCTGCTTCTTGGGATGCCCCATATCATCCCACACCAGAATGCTGGTTTGAGTCCCAGCTCCTCCAGGCTTCCAGTCCACCTTCCTGCTAATGCACATGAGAGAAAGCAGATAATGGCCCAATTACATGGGTTGCTACCACCCATGTGGGAGACCCAGATGGAGTTTCTGGGTCCGGGCTTCTGCCGGACCTTCTTCTGTTGTAGGCATTTGGAGACTGAACCAGAAGATGGAAAATTTCTCTCTCTCTCTCCCCTCTCCCCTCTCTGCCCTCTGCCCTCTCCCCTCTCTTCTCACTATGTGTTTCTCTCTCCTTCTCATTCTCCCTCCTTCCTTCTCCATCACCCTGTCTTTCAAATAAACAGTCTTTAAAATATTTAATGATTCGAAAAAAAGTAATCTTGAGCAAAAGAACAAAGCTAGGGACTTCAGAACATCTGACCTTAAAAGATACTTGTTACGAACCTATAATAACCAAAACATCATGGTAGTGGCATAAAAAGAGACACAGATTAATGGAATAAAATGCAGAATATAGAAATAAACCCACATATTTATACCCACTGATCTTTCTACAAAGGCATGGAGAACAAACATTAGAGAAATATCAGTTTCTTCAATAAATGGTGCTGGGAAAACTAGATATACATATATGCAAGAATGGAACTAGATCCCTATCTTTCATCATACAAAAAAATCAACTGAAAATAGATAAAAGACCTATGCATAATACCTGAAACTACAAAACTACTAGAAAAAACATATGGAAAACATTTTAAGATATCACTATAGGCAATAATTTTTGTATAAGTTTCCAAAATTACAGGCAACTAAAATTAGACAAACAGGATTATATCAAACTAAGAAGCTCCCACACAGCAAAGGAAACAATCAACAGAGTGAAGATACAACTTATAGAAAGAGAGAAAATATTTGCAAACTATCCACCCAACAACAGATTAATTACCAGATTATACAAAGAAGTAAAAAAAAAAAACAACAACAACAACAAAAACTCTACCACAAAAACAAAAGTCTGTTTTAAAAGTGGGCAAAAGTTCTGAGTAGACACTTCTCAAAAGATCATATATATAAATGATCAGTAAGTGCATCAAAATTCCTCAACATCATTACTCATCAGGGAAATGCAAATCAGTCAAAGTAAGATATTATCTTACCTCAGTTAGAATGTCTATAATCAAACTGAAAAAAAAAAATAATAAGTGTTGGTCCCTTGGGGCATTCGGATCTGGCGAAAAGGCCCATCAGAGTCTTACAGGCATGGAAAGCCAAGACACTCTGGTAAAAACAACCTAAATGAAGGATTTTGGTGAACAAGACCCCAGCAGAAAGAACGGGCCATCAAAGAAGGAGGCACCTTTCTCTGAAGGGAGGAAGGAGCTTGACTAAAGAAGTTCAGAGCTGGTGAACTCAAAGGGCTTCCATAGCCTCGACAGCTCATGGCAAGAGCCTTGGGTGATTACTGATGTCATAAATAAGAGTGTCAATTGTTAAATCAACAATGAGAGTCACTGGGCATATGCTCCCCACGTAGGATCTCTGTCCTTAATGTGTTTTACTATGAGAGTTAAAGATAACACTACTAGTCGAACAATACTCTATATCTTGTGCGGTTGTGTGAGGGCAGTCTGTTGAAATCTTTGCTTAGTATATACTAAGTTGATCTTCTGTATATAAAGATAATTGAAAATGAAACTCGATGAAGAGTGGGATGGGAGAGGGAGTGGGAGATGGGAGGGCTGCGGGAGGGAGGGAGGTTGGGAGTTGGGGGGAAGCCACAACAATGCAAAAGTTGCACTTTGTAAATTCACATTTATTAAATTAAAAAAATGGAAAAAAATAAGTGTTGGTGAGAACGCAGGGAAAGGAAAGCTCTTATAAACCTGTTGTCAAGAATGTAAATAAGTACAACCATTATGGGAAATAGTATGGTCATTCCTCAAAAAAAAAAAAAATACTAAAAACAGAACTACCATATAATCCAGCTATGTCACTACTGCGTATATGAAGGTACTTGAAAAAGATCATGGAAAAACAAAATTAAAATATAAGTTTATTTTGCTAAAGAAAAACCTGAAATCCATAGTTTTTCTGCTGTATTTATTTCCCATGAACTTTCTGAAGACCCCTCCTCTACCCAAACAAAGTCAATACATCAAAGAGTTACCTATATACTCTCCTGCATATTGCACTGTTCACAAAAGCCAAGGTACAGAAATCAACTGAAGTGCCTATCAACAGATAAATGAAGAAAGTAAATTATACAGCCCTAAAAAAGAATAAAATCTTGTCATATGTAAGACAGTGGATGAAACTTAACGACATTATAATAAGTGATATAAGTCAGACACAGGAAAACACTGCATGTTCTGACTCATACAGGGAAGCAAAAAAAGGTGATTTCTCAGAAGTCAAAAGTAGAATAGTGGTCAGCAGAGATTTGGAAAAGTAGCAGGGAGAAGGAGGTTAGATGACAATTACCAATATACAGTGAGACAAGAGGACTAAGTTATAATTTATATATTTCACAAAGAACTAGAATACAGGAATTCATAGCTTCTCTACACAAAGAAAAGATAAATGTGTATGAAGGGGGAAATGCTAGTTACATAGATCTAATCATTATACATTATATATACATGTACCAAATTATCACATTGTATCTCACAAATATGTACAATTATTATGTGTGGATTTAGATAAAGAATTCTTAAATGTGTCTATTAGAAGCAAAGTTTGTTTTCTGAGGAAATAACATTATTTTCTCCTTTCCTGAGAGTGAATTTCATGTGATCTTCATTTTATTCCCAGTTCCACTATCTTTTCATAATATAGCCCTTAGATCTGCCTTCTTGCCCATACTGCAAACATATTTTTTTCACATTTTACAAGCATATAATTTGTCTAAAAATAAAGACAAGTTTCTATAACTCCTAATACATAACAATAATGACAAGCTGATTTCCCAACTTTTGGGTAACAGAAAAGAAAAAAAAAATAAAGACTAAGAAGAAAGAAGAAAGTTTTAGCAGAAGACAGCCAAGAACTTCTAAACATATGTCAGCGAACCCTAAAGGCTTCCATAGCCTTGGCAACTCAAGACTAGAGCCTAGGGAGATTACTGACACCATAAACAAGAGTGTCAAATTGTTAAATCAACAACAGGAGTCACTGTGTACTTATGTCTCATGTGGGATCTGTCCTTAATGTGTTGTCCAATGTGAAGTGATGCTATAACTGGTACTTAAACAGTATTTTTACACTTTGTGTTTCTGTGTGGGTGCAAACTGATGAAATCTTTACTTAGTATATACTGAATAGATCTTCTGTATATAAAGATAATTGAAAATGAAAAAAAAAACCTGATGTTAAATTGGAAATTGCATAGAAAATTAATTAATTTTTAAAAAATATCATGTAGGATCTCTGTCTTTAATGTGCTGTACATTGTGATTTAATGCTATAACTAGTATTCCAACAGTATTCTTTCACTTTGTGTTGCTATGTGGGGGCAAACTGTTGAAATCTTTACTTAATATATACTAAATTGATCTTCTGTATATAAAGAGAATTGAAAATGAACCTTGATGTGAATGGAAGGGAAGAGGGAGCGGGAAAGGGGAGGGTTGTGGGTGGGAGGGAAGTTATGGGGGGGGATGCCATTGTAATCCATAAGCTGTACTTTGGAAATTTATATTCATTAAATAAAAGTTTAAAAAAATAAATTTTATAAACATAAAATACAAGAAAGGTTGGAGAAAACATAATGGAGTCACAATTATTTTGGCTTTCAAAATCCAACCATGTTTTCAGGCATGAGGATAGTTTTAAATCCTGAAGTTCTCATCCATCCATATTGAGAAAAAAAGACAATGTAAAAAAAAAAAACTACATAGATGATACCTTAAAATAATTTAACAATTTGTTATAATAAGTTAATAATGAATTAAATAAACACCAAATGTTTCATAATATTCTCAGGTATGCATGTCTATGTATGTGACACACATATGTTTATGAATTCTCAAAAAATGTTAAGTGGCTGGCATTTTGTGGCACAGCAGATTAAGCTGTCACTTGCAATACCAGTATCCTCAGAAATATGAGAGTTCTATTCAAGTCCTGGCTGCTCTGCTTCCAATTGAGCTCCTTGCTAATGCACCTGGGAAAGCTGCAGAGGATGGCCCAAGTTCCTGGGCTTCTGTACCAACATGGGAGACCCAAAAGAAGCTCCTGGCTCCAGATTAGCTCAGCTCCAGCGATTGTGGCCATTTGGCGAATGAATCAGAGGATGGAAGACCTCTCTCTGTCTCTACCTCTCTGTAACTCTGTCTTTTTAATGAATAAAATAAATCTTAAAAAAAAGAATTGGCTTGCTGTTTGCATCTGTAAAATATTAGAAAATCTTTGAAATATTATACATAAAAAAATTATTGGACAAAGGACAGATTTAGTTTGTGCTCAAAGTCACTAGTGCACAGCCATGGTCTTGGGTTCTGGTCCCAACCACTGGCTACAGTGTGACCCTGGACATAAGAACTTTCACCTCATTATCCCAACTTTTTAAATAAGGGTATTAATTATGATTTCTAAAGTCCTTCCATCTCTATATTCCTGTGATTCTATGAAATCGCAGAAGACTTCTGCAGGCCTGAATCTAATTAATTTCAGCTCTCCAGCAGGAAATAGCTCCTTGTCCACAGCCCACAGTAAATGGACTTTCTCTCACAGCAATAACACCTCTAGTAATTTAATCACCTGATAATGCTACCTTCTTCTGCTCTTGTATTTGATGATAATGTGTTATTATCCAATCATATCATACTAAAATATAATTTTACTATAACCAAAGAAAATAACATTGCTTTCAGAAGATGCATAACAACTCTTTCAAACACTAAACCAGAAAAAAAAAATGAAAAAAAAAAATACTGAGAGAGAAGAGGTGAGGAGAGGAGAGGAGAGGAGAGGAGAGGAGAGGAGAGGAGAGGGGAGGGAAGGGGAGGGAGGGAGGGAGGGGGAAGGGAAGTATCATTCTTAGAATTGTGTCCATGAACTACATTAAATCTGTTCTCCTTATATTAATATTACATTAAAATGAGACTTCTGTTGTAGTAATTATTATGTATTTGTTGTGATCCTGACAATCTAATGTATTAATAATTCCTGAGAATTAAAAAATATTTTAATTGGCTTTAAGAGAGCTATGTGTAACTGAACTAATGTTTATAGAATACTTATTAATCAAATGCATTGTAAATGTCATTACTAGACACGTTTACTGCTAATAACATCTAAACCTAATAATCGGGTTATAAAGGCTAAAACTTATTTTTGTTTTTTAGTTGAAAGTAAGAGAGACAGACTGACAGAGACCTTCCATCTGCTGTTTATTCTCCAAATACCTGAAAATGCCAGAGCTGGACCAAGCTGAAGCCAGAAGCCAGGAACTCAGCTCAAATCTTTCATGTGGGTAGACAGGCACCCAACACTTGAACCATCACCTGCTGACTCCCAGAGTCTGCATTCACAGGAAGCTGGAACTGGGGAGGAGCCAGGACTGAAATCCAAGTGCTCAGATATGGGATGTGGGCATCCCAACTGGCAGCATAACTATTAGGCCAAATGCCAACCCTTATTTTTGCCCTTTCTTACTTCAAATATAAACACTATCCAGAAAACAGTTAAGCTTTGATCTCAACTCTTTTCAGGCTTCCTGTGTCATTCTAAAATGTCTAAAAGCATAATATAAACAAGGAAGGTAAAGCTAACTTTCCAGGCCATAAGCGTTCTTCAAATGGGGTGGTGGGCTATCTGGGAGTCTATAAGATGTGTTCATCTTAAGGGGCATTCTACTTACAACTGGTTTTGTTCCAGTTTTGCTTATGCTAATTAACAAACTCATATATTTCAGAACTCAACTTCTGGGAATAACCGACCATGCAGGGGACACAGGCATTGGCGGTGACCGAAACTGCTCCAGCTCACAAATTTGTTAGATGAGATAGACAGAGACTTCAAGACCCAGGACAGGCAGGGCCTGCACCACGCCCCTTAAAAGCAGGAAGCAGCTACAAAGATATGGGCTCTATGCCCTTCAACATCCCTTAAGATTAAGGGAATGGAGTCTCTGAGGGGGAAATGTAGGCAGGCCTATAGGATAAAATTGATCAGGTTTATGTACTGGAAGACCATGCTTCACCACGCCGCTGTGTGACCTCATGCCCCTACCTGGACACACACCTGTGTGCCCACCTGACAATCAGGTTAATTAACACTCCCCTTTGGAAGTGAATAAAAGGCCTGGAACATGGTGGGCCCAGCCCTTTTGGCCCTTTTTGGCCCATTTCCCTTTTTGCGCTGAACCCATTTGCTGCCTCTGTGCCTTTGGGGCACGTAGTCTTCGGGCTACCCGCCCCATCCTTTCTGAACTACATGCTCCTCCACATGGCTGGATCCTGGTGCTCAATATGAAACCAGATTTCTCTTTCTTTCTTAGATAGGGCCCTCACTCTCCTATGCATTTTTCTCATGGAATAAAAAGCTTAAAACTTAAAAAAAAAAAAAAAACATGGGGTGGTGGGGACAAGACAGACATCACTAAAATTTGTTTTAGCTGCAATAACAACAATAACTCTCAGTTGTTTTTATATATATTTTGCTCTCAGGACTTCCAACTGACTCTTCTTAAAACTATTTTAAACATCTCATTATGAACCTTTATTATCATCCCTCTACTAAATACTCACTAAATTGCCATCTGATTTATAGACAAACACTAAAGTTTCCTGTACAAGGTACTGGCCAGATTTGCTATCTGTGACACCCAAAAGAGAAATCATTTGGACCACAAATGATTTATGGAGGAAGAGTAGCCTAACGACTTGACATGTTTCCTTAAAAATGAAATTACGATCTCACACTGTAACCACATATTAATAACAAACAACATGACAGATTTTATCTCACAAAAGAAGCATCAATCCATTTACAGCCCTAAAATACAATAAGTTAAATACCTATTCAGCATTTTTTAGCTCATTATATTCCAGAAGCCATTCTGGAATTCCCAGAATTCAAATTGAGACAAAGCTGGCTATTGGTCCCCTGGGAGATTTCACTACTGGCAACTGCTTTGGAGTTTCCTGATCAGGCCCCCTCCCAACCTTTGCAGTACAGGGCAAAGTGTCCCCTACTCCTTAGCCTGTCTCATCCCACCCCAAGTTCCATCTCTCATCCTTAGGGGTCTTCAGAGGAGGTTATAGGCATGCCAACCCAAAGTCCAGGATCCAGTGATTCCCTAACTCCTTCAGTACAAACAGCTACCCCTGAGACTAGAAGGGTGCACACTGTTGGGGTCTGCCCTTAGCAAAGAGGTCCACACAGTCCTGAAAGCAGCTTGAGCCCATTTAGGCAGAGAATTCTCAGGTTCTCATCATCTGGAATAATGTTTAGGAGGAAGGAAGGTTTGAACTCTAGGTGGGCAGATCACTAGCCCTGTAGCACATCCCTGACCACTCAATAATTGAGCAAAATGGGGAGGGGTGAAGCCAAAGGAAAGCAAGAGTGAGGCCCTCTAAAACCTGAGGTCCAGGACAAAGGCCCCCTTTGCCCTGGGGTAAAGGCAGTACTATTTCTGCTATTTGAACTGTCAAAGAATTATTCAGAGGCCTTGACTCTGAGGATAGGGAGCTCAGGCTAGACAGCTGTGTGCTCTCTCCACATTTATTCCCAGAATAAAACAAGATTAAAACATCAAGGTATGATTTGAAAGAAAATAAAGGTATAAAATGACAGTATGTGTTTTGCCTAGGAGATTAAATAGATTACTGAGCTCCATAAAACAATCTCCTGACTTTTGTAACCAAGTGTCATATCCACTTTCAATAGATTTTCCTCACCAGTCAGCAGCAGTCTTTAAAAGCTCATTATCCAAGAATACAGCCATAATGCCCTCACTGTGCCTTACAGACTACCCACAATTAGGGGGAACACTAAAGGGGTCAGACAACTGTAGAGTTCAATTCAACATTTCCCATGCACCTACCTTGTGCCAAACACCAAGATGGGAGTTAGCAACAGAAAGAAAAGTAAGATGCAATCCTGACATCATAGAACAGGTAAGACTGACTGCAGCAATAGCCCCATTTGTTCACATATTCCTGTATCCACACTGTTTGGTAGTGCCCCTAAGCAATAACTAAGCTCAGCCATGACTTGCTCTGGACAATGGGACAGAAGCAAATGTATAAAAAATGGAAATTTAAAAAGTACTATACATTAGAGTCTTTGCACTCTTAATATTCTTGAGAACTCTACTGACATCATGTGAAGAAGTCTAAGCTAGCCTGTTGAAGGATGGGAGACCATGAGAGAATGCCTGAGGTGCTCCAGTTACCAATCAGCCAGGCCCTAGCTGATCCAGTAGCCATGCACGTGAGTGAGTTTCCAGCAGAAATCAGCTGAGCCCTACTGGGCACAGTCAAACTGCTGAATCCACAGAATCATGAGCTATATTAATGTCTATTGTTCTAAGCCACTACGTTTTTGGGGTAGTTTGTTGCAGGGCAAACAGATCTAACAGATAGAAAACTCAAAGCTTTACAGGGAAGCTAGACTTCTATGTAATTCATTGCAACACAGAATGAGGGAATATAACAAATATAATGACAAAAAAGTGGATACCTCAGAGGTGAGGTTGATTAATCATGCTGAGTCCAGCAAGGAGGGATGGACAGGCATACAAGGAAAAACATCATAGAAGAAATTACGCATATTCTTTACTCAGGGAAAAAGAACTGCTTTGAGAAGCAACATACTTAACCAACCTCTGATTCTTGACCATTGATACAAATCTCTAAAAGAAGTAACATGACTATATCAAAATCCATCGACTGAAGTTCCATGGGAAACAATGAGATATTCTTTAAGATAGAAGCTCTCTCTTTTCTCAGAACCCAAGAAGTTCTCTTAGGACTGGAACCAGACAAGACCTTGAAGATGCAGCCAAGCTGAACATTTGTTTAACTCAATTCCCATTTATCTCCCTGCACTCTCCTTGCAGTCAGGCTACAAAAGTGACAATAAACTGTCACTACAGACAGTATAACAAACACACTGAGAAAACAGACAGGAAAAGAGCAAACTCTTATGTAGAGAGAGGATCCAAAATCAGACTGGACAATGTCCTGTGCTCCTGACACTCACTGAGACTTTAATTACTAGTTTATGACTAAACATATCATGAAAATGTTCTTATTTAATATATATTTATTTAACTAACTTTAAGGGAATAAAATGAATCAATGCAATTTGCAGACCAAAGGTATTCATTTTATGATGTTATTTTTAATAGAAAAATAGAAAAGAATTTAGATGCCGAGCACTAAGAGAATATCTAGATATATGAAAATTTATATAATAAGAAATATTAGGAAGCCACCAAAAATATATTTTCAAGGAGTAATGAGACAGAAGAATTCTCATAAAGTTGAATATAAAATTGCATACACAAAATTATCTCAATTACACAGAAAAATATATTCACAAGAAAAAATGGAAATACATCTAAATGTGAACAATAACCTTAGAAATCAAGGTGAATTTTTTTTCCTTATGCTTTTGCAGTTTTTAAAATTATGGCTGGCGCCACAGCTCACTAGGCTAATCCTCCACCTACAGCGCCAGCACACCAGGTTCCAGTCCCAGTTAGGGCGCCAGTTCTGTCCCAGTTGCTCCTCTTCCAGTCCAGCTTCCTGTTGTGGCCCGGGAAGGCAGTGGAGGATAGCCCAAGTGCTTGGGCCCTGCACCCTCATGGCAGACCCGGAAGAAGCTCATGGCTCCTGGCTTTGGATTGGCGCAGCTCCAGCAGTTTCGGCCAATTGGGGAGTGAACCATCAGATGAAAGACCTCTCTCTCTCTGCTTCTCCTTTCTCTGTGTTACTCTGACTTTCAAATAAATAAATAAATAAATCTTTTTTTAAAAAAATATTATTCAGTAACAGGTAAACTTTAAATATGGATGGGTATCTATGTAGTTATAAAAAAGAACATTGCTAGTAACCACATGCTGAAATGTTAAGAAGTAAAACAGCTTAATATTGAACACTAAATCTCAAATAATATGTATACGTGTATTTATGTGCATGTGTATGTAAAGGGAAAGAGACAATAAGAGAGAAATGGGGTGATAAAGCAAATGTGGCAATTTCTATGCAAATTTTTTGTACTATTCTTGCAACTCTTCTATAAGTTTGGAATTATTTCAAAATTCAACGAAAAATCAGAAGTCTAGAAAAAATTTTGGTAACTTATATTTTATTTTAAACCTTTCCAGAAAATTTTACACATATAATTTTCCCTAAAATATTGCCACACTCTACATAATGTTTTGCAACTTACCTTGTTCACTCAGTAACATAATATTACTCCTTAGCAATTATAATATAATATAATATTATTCCTTAGCAATAAATATACCTCTTCACCATCAGGTTTACAGGCTGCATATTAGCTATTCTATTTCAAGATATACAAAATAATTGACTGTTAGATTGACTTCTATTTTCTTCTAGCATAATAACTTTATAAATAAGCCAATAACAGCATCACTAATTATTTCATGGATAGGCCTTCTATAGAAGAATGATGTTTTGTGGTAATCACAGAGCTGCCCACAGTAGAAGCATATAGATTGAATGTTCTTTGGGGTATCTCTCTCTATGGTCATTTGGCAAAAATTATCTTTAACCTATTACACTGCAGCCGAAGTAGCTATAAAAAATGGGAATCATATTTTCAGGATAGAAATGGAGCACATAGCTTAGCAAAGCATTTTTCCCTTAATTTGTGACTTAAATGTAAAATAAATCTCATAAAAGTATAAAATAAATTCATATATAATTGTCTATTTCGTAAGTTGTGTTTTCAAAGAAAAAATATTTCATTGAGAACACACAGTTGCCATACATTAAACACACACTGTTAATGTCAACTTTACTGATTAAAGGAAATTTTATGTGCTTAATTAATTCATTTTATATATAAATAATAGAATGCTTCTCTTGCTCAACATAAAAGACCACAAAAAAACTCTTCTGGAGAGTAAAATGTACACACACAAAACCAACCTAACCAAAGTGAAACTGATCTCATAAAAGGGCTCAATAGGCTAATCCTCTGCCTGCGGCACCAGCACCCTGGGTTCTAGTCCCGGTTGGGGAGCCAGATTCTGTCCCGGTTGCCCCTCTTCCAGGCCAGCTCTCTACTGTGGCCCGGGAGGGCAGTGGAGGGTGGCCCAAGTGCTTGGGCCCCTGCACCTGCATGGGGGACCAGGAAGAAGCACCTGGCTCCTGGCTTAGGATCCGTGCAGCACTGGCCATAGTGGCCATTTGAGGAGTGAACCAATGGAAGGAAAACCTTTCTCTCTGTCTCTCTCTCTGTCTATAACTCTACCTGTCAAATAAATTAAAAAAAAAAGAGGAAAAGCAGAACACTTAATGATATGGCAGGTGTACATCAAATATCTTACTTTATCCTATTTTATTCTGTCTTTCTGAACTTTTTTGGGGTTAAGCTAGCTGTTTTGGTACCACAGTAAGAAAAATTCACTTCACAGAACATTCAAGAGTATGCTATTTAACTATTATAGACTCTTCAAATTCATTATTTACTCAACCAATGTTGCTTATGCTCCATTGGCTCTACTTATTGTTCACTTTGCCAAAAAATTAAGTGCACTATTATAATCAATAGGAAAAGTTAATTTCAAAAGATCATCAAGTTCTAAGGAAAAGACATATGGGATTCACACCATAAATACACATAGATACCTGAACTATTCTGGATGACACATCTGACTGTGTAATTTACTGACTACCAGATGCTCTTCTGGAGACTAAGATAACACCAACAAAGATATAACACAACAGCTGTATCTGAAAATCATTTTCTTCACTTAAGCAGTCAAATGCTAAGTTCATTCCAAGCCATCAAGGGGAATAACACAAAAGTACCTGTGGCAGATACAGCACAGTGGCTAGCTCAACTTCTGACCCAATCTCCTCTTTGCTTTCCTATACTGCAAGAGCTAGAATGCTAGAAACAGAAAGAAAAAAATACTTCATCTCTCACACACTCTAATAACTGGCATGCATTCTCAATTAAATGTAGGGCTCATGGGTGACTCTAGTCACTTCCAGGAAGCTTTAGCTTACACCAGTACAGGTAATTCCGTAAGACCTGAATTCAAATTCAAGTTAAGTGGGAAATAAGGAACACTGAAGGCATCATTTTGGTGGTACAGACTAGCAGGCAGCAGATAGCTCTGAAGCTAGCAGACTGATCCATGAATCACAACTAAGACAGAATATTCCAAAAGACAACAGTTGATTTGTGACTTCTTTTTTTTCTTTTCTTTTCTTTTTTTTTAACTTTTATTTAATGAATATAAATTTCCAATGTACAGCTTATGGATTACAATGGCTTCCCCCTCCCATAACTTCCCTCCCACCCGCAACCCTCCCCTCTCCCACTCCCTCTCCCCTTCCATTTGCATCAAGATTCATTTTCAATTCTCTTTATATACAGAAGAACAATTTAGTATAAAGATTACAACAGTTTGCACCCACATAGAAACATAGAGTGAAACATACTGTTTGAGTACTAGTTACAGCATTAAATCACAATGGACAGCACATTAAGGACAGAGATCCCACATGAGGAGCAAGTGCACAGTGACTCCTGTTGTTGACCCAACAAATTGACACTCTAGTTTATGGTGCCAGTAACCACCCTAGGCTGTCGTCATGAGTTGCCAAGGCTATGGAAGCCTTCCAAGTTTACCGACTCTGATCATATTTAGACAAGGTCATAAAAGACAGAGTGAGGATAGTAACCAATGATCCTAAGAGTGGCATTTACCAGGTTTGAACAATTATACAGCATTAAGTGGGGAAGAGGACCATCAGTACACACAGGTTGGGAGTAGAGCCATTGGTGGTAGAGTAGAGGTTATGATTACGAAGGAATGAGGCCCAAGTGCGCTAGACAGGGTCTAGAACAAAGGACAGAGTCATTATTAGAGGAGCTAAGAAAGGTGCTGTCTAAGCTACAATTAAGTTTTCTGATTGAGAGGCAAATAGAACCTGATAGAAGGGGCTTGATAATAATCTGGTGGGCTTTAGGCCTTGTAAGTTCAGAGGCCCAGACCTATCTATCTCTTCTCATGGGGTATATCCTAAGGGTGGTGTGAACCTCCTAGGGGAAGGCACTCTGTTGACTTTCATTACTTAGCTGGGCTGGGAGGAGAGCTGGCCAGGTAAAGGCAAGGGGCATCTCTAACAAGAAATTTACAGTTCTGCCTGCAATGTTGCTGACCCTACTTGGCCATCCCCTCAGCTGCAGTGGTCACTTTGGAAGTTGGGCTGAGTGAAGGGCTTTTCAGCTTAGAGCCAATAAGATCTGTGGCTCTGACCTGGGCATCCTTCGACTCCAGGACAGGTCCCTTTCCAGTGATCCAACTCTTGGCAGAGCTGCCAGGGCTCTTCACAAGCTGACTTCTGCTGAAGCCCAGGCTATCACATTGAAAGCCACTGCAGTGGACTGGCCTGTTGGGTCTCCTTGAGGGCAGATCACTGTACAGATCAGCCATTACAGTGGTGTGACTGGACCCAGCAGTTAGCACATAGACTTCCTGAATCCCAGTCTTTCTAAATGTAACAAAAAGGCAGCAATTCTCTGGCAGTCACTTCTACAGTACCTTCTGGAAGCCATTCTTGAAGATCCAGCCTAGACTCTAATCCTCCAGCCCTTCCAATGATTAGATTAGTCAGTACCTACCACCTTATGGTAAATGCTTCTATTTTTGTTATTCTATTTTTTCCCAAATAGCCAGAATGGTTTCCATTATCTGCAACTGATCCCTGAATGATTCAGTAGTAAAACAATTACTCGGAAGTATTCAGCTGCCTGAACACTTTCTTCCTTTCAAATATTCAAACTAATTTAAAGAGGTCTAGGTTTTCAACAGACAGCACTGATTACAGTACATTATATAATTCTCAGATCTATTCTCTGAGCAATAACAAAAAAATCCTAGATTTGAAAAAAAACACAGCTAGCTCAATACATAAGCAATTTTTCACTCAAATTCACGATGACTTGATGTATGAAAATTATGACAAAGGAAGAATGTTCTAATGAATTACAACCATTGCTTCTTCAAACACAAAGAGTACTTTTCAAACTGGCAGATCCTGAAAACATGTTAGCTAGACTGAGTATATGGAGAAAAAGACAAAATATTCAAACTAGTAGATAAGTCAAAAGTATATTAGTTTTTTTTTAACTTTTATTTAATGAATATAAATTTCCAGTGCACAGCTTATGGATTACAATGGCTTCCCCCTCCCATAACTTCCCTCCCACCCGCAACCCTCCCCTCTCCCACTCCCTCTCCCCTTCCATTTGCATCAAGATTCATTTTCAATTCTCTTTATATACAGAAGATCAATTTAGTATAAAGATTTCAACAGTTTGCACCCACATAGAAACACAAAGTGAAAAATACTGTTGGAGTACTAGTTATAGCATTAAATCACAATGGACAGCACATTAAGGACAGAGATCCCACATGAGGAGCAAGTGCACAGTGACTCCTGTTGTTGACCCAACAAATTGACACTCTAGTTTATGGCGCCAGTAACCACCCTAGGCTGTCGTCATGAGTTGCCAAGGCTATGGAAGCCTTCCAAGTTTACCGACTCTGATCATATTTAGACAAGGTCATAAAAGACAGAGTGAGGATAGTAACCAATGATCCTAAGAGTGGCATTTACCAGGTTTGAACAATTATACAGCATTAAGTGGGGAAGAGGACCATCAGTACACACAGGTTGGGAGTAGAGCCATTGGTGGTAGAGTAGAGGATATGATTACAAAGGAATGAGGCCCAAGTGCACTAGACAGGGCCTAGAACAAAGGACAGAGTCATTATTAGAGGAGCTAAGAAAGGTGCTGTCTAAGCTACAATTAAGTTTTCTGATTGAGAGGCAAATAGAACCTGATAGAAGGGGCTTGATAATAATCTGGTGGGCTTTAGGCCTTGTAAATTCAGAGGCCCAGACCTATCTATCTCTTCACATGGGGTACATACTAAGGGAGGTGTGAACCTCCTAGGGGAAGGCACTCTGTTGACTTTCATTACTTGGCTGGCCTGGGAGGAGAGCTGGCCAGGTAAAGGCAAGGGGCATCTCTAACAAGAAATTTACAGTTCTGCCTGCAATGTTGCTGACCCTACTTGGCCATCCCCTCAGCTGCAGTGGTCACTTTGGAAGTTGGGCTGAGTGAAGGGCTTTTCAGCTTAGAGCCAATAAGATCTGTGGCTCTGACCTGGGCATCCTTCGACTCCAGGACAGGTCCCTTTCCAGTGATCCAACTCTTGGCAGAGCTGCCAGGGCTCTTCACAAGCTGACTTCTGCTGAAGCCCAGGCTTACCACATTGAAAGCCACTGCAGTGGACTGGCCTGTTGGGTCTCCTTGAGGGCAGATCACTGTACAGATCAGCCATTAATAGGCCTGCCACCCATTGCTTCTGATGCCGAGCTTTCTTTTCCTCCTGGTTTGTGTTAAAGCAGACCAGAGGATGCAAGTCAAGGGAGTGCCCGTGTCCTATCTCTAAACTTCGGTGGCCTGAACTACAAGTCTATAGTCACAGGCATGTTCTGTAGTAGTTTTTCTAAGGTAGACAATGCCCATGAGGAAAACTATATTCTCACTTTAAAACTTTCTTTCCCTTTGGTCTGAAAGGGAGGTTTTTTCTACTTACTGTATACTTCGCTGATGGCGAAGTGAATCTAGCTATGAGAATATTATTTGAGTTCTTATTTTGGCTATGCTATTGCAGAAAAATGTTAGCCATCTCTTTTATAAGGTCTAAAGATTAAATTGTGCATCCTACAGATTCCTTCATAATAGAATTAGTTTCCTACCTTGAAGAGAATAGAGAAATGAAAGAACAAGTTGGGCTTAGAATAGAGAAATGAGGGAGCAAGTCCTAGATCGCTTGCTGACAATAGCAATATCACATGAATACTTAGCAAACCGTTTCAACCATTAGATAACAACTTAAGAAAACATTTACCAGAAGGTCCAATGCCTTCTATAAATTTTAAGAATCATGTATTTGAAAACACCTCTTAAATATCTAACATGGTGTAGTTTGTTTAGCCAGTAAACTTAAGCACAACCATATAAAATGTTTTTAGTTTCTTTCTACCAACACGTTTAAAACATATGATACACAGATTCAGGTCACTCAAATTAAAATGTATCTTTGATTGATTTTAGCAGCTTAAATTTATGGACAATCTTATCTATAAGCCATTTAAAATAAAACTCTTGGGGAGGCAGCAAGATGGCGGAATAGGCAGGGAGCACACTTAGTCTGGGGGGAGAGAAAGTTTAATATAAGTGGAGATACTGCAGGGTCAAGGAAGAGTAGGGGATGAAACAGCAGAGGAAACTCTTCCGGAACTAGTGATTCACAGTGGACCTGCGTGGAGAGCGTGGGAGCCCAAGTTCGGGACACCAGCGGCAGACTCAACGCACCAGCGCTGGAACGCGAGGTGAGACAAACCTCCATAGCCCGAGATACCAGCAGGCAAGCGGAAAGAGGAGGCTAGAGGGAACGAGGCTTCAAACTCCGTGGGGAAAAGTTCACCAGGCTAACTAGAAGAGAGAGAAAAAAAATAAAAAAAGTGACTGATACGGACACAAGTTTCTCTCTCTCTGCTCACCTCTCAAAGGCGAGCAAGACAGAGCAGGCGCCATTTTGGACATACGTCATAAGCAGGGCGACCTCAGGTCTGCACCAGCCCTGAGCCTAGCAGAAACACCTGACTCTGTGGGGAGGGGTGAAATAACAGGAGATTAGCATCTAACTTGGCAACCCAGTGGGAGACTGCAGGAGAATTGGAGCCCACACTGAGGGCAGCAGAGATTCCCTGTGTGGTCCTTGGGAAAGAGCTTCTGATCTCTGGCTCCTGTGGGTATATCATTTGCCTGCTAACTACTTCCAATTACGTTCAGCTGTGCGGAATTACTTCCCTTTTAAATCAAAAAAAGAAAGAGATTTACCACACCTAACCTAGGAGTGTCATCTTTGACACACCCTCAACCCTGAGGAACCAAACACAGCTCTCAGTCCACACTCATCTCAAGCCTCTAAGGCTCCACTGAAAGCAGATAGTCCACTTAATATAGAGCCATAGTGTAACAAGAAAAAACACCACAGTGAAGAAACCAAATATCTCCAACATGCCAAACAACAAACGCAAAAACCAAGCTAACAAGAACAAGGAAGACACTATGACGCCCCCAAATGAAAAAGACACCCCAATTCAAGATTATGAAGATGATGAGATCGAAGAAATGCAAGAAGCGGATCTCAAAAAATTGATAAGAACATTAAGAAGTTCTCAAAAACAAATTCTTGAACTACAGAAATCCTTCATGGACAAGATAGAAAATCTCTCTCGTGAAAGTGAAATATTAAGGAGGAATCAAAATGAAATGAAACAACTAGTGGAACAAGAAACTCTGATAGTGACGAGAAATCATAATGAAATGAAGAGTTCAATAGATCAAATGACAAACACATTAGAGAGCCTTAAAAACAGAATGGGCGAAGCAGAAGAGAGAATATCAGACTTAGAAGACAGAGAACAGGAAAGGAAACAGGCAAACCAAAGAAAAGAAGAAGAAATTAGAAATCTAAAAAATATTGTCGGGAATCTACAGGATACTATTAAAAAACCCAACATTCGGGTTCTAGGAGTTCCTGAAGGCATGGAGAGGGAGAAAGGATTAGAAGGCATTTTCAGTGAGATACTAGCAGAAAATTTCCCAGGTTTGGAGAAGGACAGAGACATCCTAGTACAGGAAGCTTATAGAACCCCTAATAAACATGACCAAAAGAGATCCTCACCACGACATGTTGTAATCAAACTCACCACAGTGAAACATAAAGAAAAGATCCTAAAAGGTGCAAGAGAGAAACGTCAGATCACTCTTAGAGGATCTCCAATTAGGCTCACAGCAGACTTCTCATCAGAAACCCTACAAGCTAGAAGGGAATGGCGAGACATAGCCCAGGTACTAAGAGAGAAAAACTGCCAGCCCAGAATACTATATCCTGCAAAGCTCTCATTTGTGAATGAAGGTGAAATTAAGACTTTTCATAGCAAACAGAACTGAAAGAATTTGTTGCCACTCATCCTGCCCTGCAAAAGATGCTTAAAGATGTCTTACACACAGAAACACAGAAACATGGTCACCAATATGAAAGAAGGTAAAGGAAGGAAACCTCACAGCAAAAGATCACAGGAAGCTCAATTTCTCTTTGACATAGAATTAAACTCTGATGCTCTGTTAAAGCAATGTGTTAAAGTAATCTATGATGTTCTCTTGATGTCTGTTAAATTCTAATTGTTCAAAAACAGCTGAATTTTTATTAAGAGCTATGGGTTATTTAAATATGTGCTTATTTTCAAAGATTTGAATAATCACCTTGTAACAATGATCAAATTTGGTCTATGTTATGTCATGATTTTAAGAAATCTTATTTCAACCAGATATTTTGGATTTTGAGCCTTCTTGGCATTCTTGACAGGCATTCAAAAAATGAAAGTTTCAAACAATCTGGTCTCTAAAATTTCCAGTAAATCCTGGACTTTGGTTTTTCCAGTTTGGGCCCAACTGAAAAAATCGAAGGACCTATGTCTCTCATCTTATAGAGACACCAACTAATCAGTCTATTTGGAGTATATTAGAAGGACTGTCAAGATGTGATGTGGTACCAGACTTTAAGTTTCTATAATGGAAAATGCTATTAATACAAATGTTTGAGAATTAAAAAGTCTAATGATCTTGTGTTACTAGACATGATAGTTATCTTAATGAGAAAGCCCCAGAGGCTTAAAGGGTTAAATACTTGTAAAATCCTACAGGTGCTTTCAAAAATAATGTGAAGTAAGCAAGTGCCTCTTGTTGGTTGATGAGTTTATAATTTTAAACATGGCGACTTAAAGTCTTTTGTCATCCACAGTTATATATGATCTGCTGCTCATAAAACTAAAGCGTTGTTGGTTCTGTGTTTAGCTGTCCTCCTATAGGTTCCTATGGACTTTTTCCAGCCACTTTTATTGTATTCAGTACTTTGGGATGGCTCTGTAAACAGATGAAGCCAATAATGTATTAACAGTACCAACTGAGAGAAAGTATGGTTAACTGAGGTTACTAAAAAGAAAAAGCAATTCAAATCAATTGGCAATCTACAAAAAGAGTTAAAGATTTTAAAAGCTATTATTAAAATTGCTATATTGGTCTATTATGCTATATTATATGTGTGTACATATTGTATGTCCACATGGGGAAATTTTATTAAGAGTTTTATTTTAAATGGCTTATAGATAAGATTGTCCATAAATTTAAGCTGCTAAAATCAATCAAAGATACATTTTAATTTGAGTGACCTGAATCAGTGTATCATATGTTTTAGACTTGTTGGTAGAAAGAAACTAAAAACATTTTATATGGTTGTGCTTAAGTTTACTGGTTAAACAAACTACACCATGTTAGATATTTAAGAGGTGTTTTCAAATACATGATTCTTAAAATTTATAGAAGGCATTGGACCTTCTGGTAAATGTTTTCTTAAGTTGTTATCTAATGGTTGAAACGGTTTGCTAAGTATTCATGTGATATTGCTATTGTCAGCAAGCGATCTAGGACTTGCTCCCTCATTTCTCTATTCTAAGCCCAACTTGTTCTTTCATTTCTCTATTCTCTTCAAGGTAGGAAACTAATTCTATTATGAAGGAATCTGTAGGATGCACAATTTAATCTTTAGACCTTATAAAAGAGATGGCTAACATTTTTCTGCAATAGCATAGCCAAAATAAGAACTCAAATAATATTCTCATAGCTAGATTCACTTCGCCATCAGCGAAGTATACAGTAAGTAGAAAAAACCTCCCTTTCAGACCAAAGGGAAAGAAAGTTTTAAAGTGAGAATATAGTTTTCCTCATGGGCATTGTCTACCTTAGAAAAACTACTACAGAACATGCCTGTGACTATAGACTTGTAGTTCAGGCCACCGAAGACTAGAGATGGGAAACGGGCACTCCCTTGACTTGCATCCTCTGGTCTGCTTTAACACAAACCAGGAGGAAAAGAAAGCTCGGCATCAGAAGCAATGGGTGGCAGGCCTATTAATGGCTGATCTGTACAGTGATCTGCCCTCAAGGAGACCCAACAGGCCAGTCCACTGCAGTGGCTTTCAATGTGGTAAGCCTGGGCTTCAGCAGAAGTCAGCTTGTGAAGAGCCCTGGCAGCTCTGCCAAGAGTTGGATCACTGGAAATGGACCTGCCCTGGAGTCGAAGGATGCCCAGGTCAGAGCCACAGATCTTATTGGCTCTAAGCTGAAAAGCCCTTCACTCAGCCCAACTTCCAAAGTGACCACTGCAGCTGAGGGGATGGTCAAGTAGGGTCAGCAACATTGCAGGCAGAACTGTAAATTTCTTGTTAGAGATGCCCCCTGCCTTTACCTGGCCAGCTCTCCTCCCAGGCCAGCCAAGTAATGAAAGTCAAC
The DNA here is from genome assembly GCF_033115175.1 of Lepus europaeus. NCBI lineage: Eukaryota > Metazoa > Chordata > Mammalia > Lagomorpha > Leporidae > Lepus > Lepus europaeus. The sequence continues at coordinate 137,557,654 of NC_084831.1, read as the reverse complement.
AGAGTGCCTTCCCCTAGGAGGTTCACACCTCCCTTAGGATATACCCCATGTGAAGAGAAAGATAGGTCTGGGCCTCTGAATTTACAAGGCCTAATGCCCACCAGATTATTATCAAGCCCCTTCTATCAGGTTCTATTTGCCTCTCAATCAGAAAACTTAATTGTAGCTTAGACAGCACCTTTCTTAGCTCCTCTAATAATGACTCTGTCCTTTGTTCTAGGCCCTGTCTAGTGCACTTGGGCCTCATTCCTTTGTAATCATAACCTCTACTCTACCACCAATGGCTCTACTCCCAACATGTGTGTACTGATGGTCCTCTTCCCCACTTAATGCTGTATAATTGTTCAAACCTGGTAAATGCCACTCTTAGGATCATTGGTTACTATCCTCACTCTGTCTTTTATGACCTTGTCTAAATATGATCAGAGTCGGCAAACTTGGAAGGCTTCCATAGTCTTGGCAACTCATGACAACAGCCTAGGATGGTTACTGGCGCCATAAACTAGAGTGTCAATTTGTTGGGTCAACAACAGGAGCCACTGTGCAGTTGCTCCTCATGTGGGATCTCTGTCCTTAATGTGCTGTCCATTGTGATTTAATGCTATAACTAGTACTCCAACAGTATGTTTCACTTTGTGTTTCTATGTGGGTGCAAACTGTTGAAATCTTTATACTAAATTGATCTTCTGTATATAAAGAGAATTGAAAATGAATCTTGATGCAAATGGAAGGGGAGAGGGAGCGGGAGAGGGGAGGGTTGCGGGTGGGAGGGAAGTTATGGGAGGGGGGAAGCCATTGTAATCCATAAGCTGTACACTGGAAATTTATATTCATTAAATAAAAGTTAAAAAAAATTAAAAAAAATAAAATAAAATAAAATAAAACTCTTAATAAAATTTCCCCATGTGGACATACAATATGTACACACATATAATATAGTATAATAGACCAATATAGCAATTTTAATAATAGCTTTTAAAATCTTTAACTCTTTTTGTAGATTACCAATTGATTTGAATTGCTTTTTCTTTTTAGTAACCTCAGTTAACCATACTTTCTCTCAGTTGGTACTGTTAATACATTATTGGCTTCATCTGTTTGCACAGCCATCCCAAAGTACTGAATACAATAAAAGTGGCTGGAAAAAGTCCATAGGAACCTATAGGAGGACAGCTAAACACAGAACCAACAACGCTTTAGTTTTATGAGCAGCAGATCATATATAACTGTGGATGACAAAAGACTTTAAGTCGCCATGTTTAAAATTATAAACTCATCAACCAACAAGAGGCACTTGCTTACTTCACAGTAATTTTGAAAGCACCTGTAGGATTTTACAAGTATTTAACGCTTTAGGCCTCTGGGGCTTTCTCATTAAGATAACTATCATGTCTAATAACACAAGATCATTAGACTTTTTAATTCTCAAACATTTGTATTAATAGCATTTTCCATTATAGAAACTTAAAGTCTGGTACCACATCACATCTTGACAGTCCTTCTAATATACTCCAAATAGACTGATTAGTTGGTGTCTCTATAAGATGAGAGACATAGGTCCTTCGATTTTTTCAGTTGGGCCCAAACTGGAAAAACCAAAGTCCAGGATTTACTGGAAATTTTAGAGACCAGATTGTTTGAAACTTTCATTTTTTGAATGCCTGTCAAGAATGCCAAGAAGGCTCAAAATCCAAAATATCTGGTTGAAATAAGATTTCTTAAAATCATGACATAACATAGACCAAATTTGATCATTGTTACAAGGTGATTATTCAAATCTTTGAAAATAAGCACATATTTAAATAACCCATAGCTCTTAATAAAAATTCAGCTGTTTTTGAACAATTAGAATTTAACAGACATCAAGAGAACATCATAGATTACTTTAACACATTGCTTTAACAGAGCATCAGAGTTTAATTCTATGTCAAAGAGAAATTGAGCTTCCTGTGATCTTTTGCTGTGAGGTTTCCTTCCTTTACCTTCTTTCATATTGGTGACCATGTTTCTGTGTTTCTGTGTGTAAGACATCTTTAAGCATCTTTTGCAGGGCAGGATGAGTGGCAACAAATTCTTTCAGTTCTGTTTGCTATGAAAAGTCTTAATTTCACCTTCATTCACAAATGAGAGCTTTGCCGGATATAGTATTCTGGGCTGGCAGTTTTTCTCTCTTAGTACCTGGGCTATGTCTCGCCATTCCCTTCTAGCTTGTAGGGTTTCTGATGAGAAGTCTGCTGTGAGTCTAATTGGAGATCCTCTAAGAGTAATCTGACGTTTCTCTCTTGCACCTTTTAGGATCTTTTCTTTATGTTTCACTGTGGTGAGTTTGATTACAACATGTCGTGGTGAGGATCTCTTTTGGTCATGTTTATTAGGGGTTCTATAAGCTTCCTGTACTAAGATGCCTCTGTCCTTCTCCAAACCTGGGAAATTTTCTGCTAGTATCTCACTGAAAATGCCTTCTAATCCTTTCTCCCTCTCCATGCCTTCAGGAACTCCTAGAACCCGAATGTTGGGTTTTTTAATAGTATCCTGTAGATTCCCGACAATATTTTTTAGATTTCTAATTTCTTCTTCTTTTCTTTGGTTTGCCTGTTTCCTTTCCTGTTCTCTGTCTTCTAAGTCTGATATTCTCTCTTCTGCTTCGCCCATTCTGTTTTTAAGGCTCTCTAATGTGTTTGTCATTTGATCTATTGAACTCTTCATTTCATTATGATTTCTCGTCACTATCAGAGTTTCTTGTTCCACTAGTTGTTTCATTTCATTTTGATTCCTCCTTAATATTTCACTTTCACGAGAGAGATTTTCTATCTTGTCCATGAAGGATTTCTGTAGTTCAAGAATTTGTTTTTGAGAACTTCTTAATGTTCTTATCAATTTTTTGAGATCCGCTTCTTGCATTTCTTCGATCTCATCATCTTCATAATCTTGAATTGGGGTGTCTTTTTCATTTGGGGGCGTCATAGTGTCTTCCTTGTTCTTGTTAGCTTGGTTTTTGCGTTTGTTGTTTGGCATGTTGGAGATATTTGGTTTCTTCACTGTGGTGTTTTTTCTTGTTACACTATGGCTCTATATTAAGTGGACTATCTGCTTTCAGTGGAGCCTTAGAGGCTTGAGATGAGTGTGGACTGAGAGCTGTGTTTGGTTCCTCAGGGTTGAGGGTGTGTCAAAGATGACACTCCTAGGTTAGGTGTGGTAAATCTCTCTTTCTTTTTTTGATTTAAAAGGGAAGTAATTCCGCACAGCTGAACGTAATTGGAGGTAGTTAGCAGGCAAATGATATACCCACAGGAGCCAGAGATCAGAAGCTCTTTCCCAAGGACCACACAGGGAATCTCTGCTGCCCTCAGTGTGGGCTCCAATTCTCCTGCAGTCTCCCACTGGGTTGCCAAGTTAGATGCTAATCTCCTGTTATTTCACCCCTCCCCACAGAGTCAGGTGTTTCTGCTAGGCTCAGGGCTGGTGCAGACCTGAGGTCGCCCTGCTTATGACGTATGTCCAAAATGGCGCCTGCTCTGTCTTGCTCGCCTTTGAGAGGTGAGCGGAGAGAGAGAAACTTGTGTCTGTATCGGTCACTTTTTTTATTTTTTTCCTCTCTCTCTTCTAGTTAGCCTGGTGAATTTTTCCCCACGGAGTTTGAAGCCTCGTTCCCTCTAGCCTCCTCTTTCCGCTTGCCCGCTGGTATCTCGGGCTATTGAGGTTTGTCTCACCTCGCATTCCGGCGCTGGTGCGTTGAGTCTGCCGCTGGTGTCCCGAACTTGGGCTCCCACGCTCTCCACGCAGGTCCACTGTGAATCACTAGTTCCGGAAGAGTTTCCTCTGCTGTTTCATCCCCTACTCTTCCTTGACCCTGCAGTATCTCCACTTATATTAAACTTTCTCTCCCCCCGGACTAATAGTGTGCTCCCTGCCTATTCCGCCAACTTGCCGCTCATTTTCAAAAGTATATTAGTTTTGATTCTGGAACAGCAGATTGAATTGTGAGAATGTTCCACAAGATTAAATGCATTAGCATAAAATCCATTTACCTTATTTCACAACTACATCCACTCTGTCAGAAAAAATAGAGGGTACTGAGTTGGAATTTTAGGAAACCTCTATAAACCTTGGGATAATTTATTTTCCCACAATGACAGAAGTTCTGATTACCTCAGCAAATTTTTTTACTTAAAAAAAAAAACTGACCTTGGGGGCTGGCATTGTGGCAAAGAAAGTAAAAGCCACTGACTGAGATGCCAACATTCCATATGGGTGGCCAGTTCTTGTCCCTGCTGCTCCACTTCTGATCCAGCTCCCAGCTAATGTGCCTGGGAAAGTGGAAGAGGATGGCCCAAGTGCTTGGGCCTCTGTACACACGCAAGAGACCCAGATGAGGTTCCTGGCTCCTGGCTTCAGGCTGGCCCAGCCTTGGCCATTGCAGCCATTTGGTGAGTGAACCAGCAGATGGAGGATTTCTTCCCTCTCTCTGCCTCTGCCTCTCATTCTCTGTAACTCTGGATTTCAAGTAAGTAAATAAATTTTTTTAAAAATAAATTTTAAAAAAAAACTTGACCTTAAAGTTAAGGAATATATTCATTAAAGTAATAGGATATACTTGATAAAGGTTCTAATACAATTCAGGTACCTCCTAGGATCATTCTAATACTCATTCCTCAAGGGTACTAATGAGATACTTCTTCACATAAAATATTATATAAAAGTATCTAAGGTCATGGCCACATTGTTCTTCCCTTGATGATGAGTGAAATGGTCTGGATTCATACCCATGCAGGAAAGTAACATTAGTGTTTGCTATTCTATATGTCACTTACAAGTCAGCTGTGTGGCTCATAGGGAAACAGAAGCAGTTCAGCAGATCCTTCCACCAGAAACATGTCTGGTATCTGAGAAAAGTCAGCTTTGGTTAGAAGCACTTTTCATGAATAAATTCCCTTAGTCCAATCCAAGAGGTAAAAAGTCCATTTCCCAACAGATTGGAAATTTTCCCAACTTCCAAAAAGATACATTAAAGGAATTTTAAATTAATATCTCTTGATTATTCAATTTATGCAAAGCACTTTATTAACTGCCTTGGCGGCATATACCAGCATAAGAAACAAAGGCTGTACCTCTACAGAATTACATTTAGGGGACAGCGCTGTAGTGCAGCAAGTTAAAGCCCTGGCCTGCAGTGCCGGCATCTCTATGGGTGCCAGTTTGAGTCTCGGCTGCTCCACTTCCAATTCAGCTCTCTGCTATGGCCTGGGAAAGCAGTAGAACATGGCTCAAGTCTTTGGGCCCCTGCACCCTCATGGGAGACCCAGAAGAAGCTCCTGGATCCTGGCTTCAGATCAGCTCAGCTCTGGCCTTGCAGCCAAATGGGGAGTGAACCAGCAGATGGAAGACCGACCGACCTCTCTCTGGCTCTCTCTAGCTCTCTCTGGCTCTCTCTCTCTCTCTCTCTCTCTGGCTCTACCTCTCTCTCTTTAACTCTTTCTAATAATAAATAAAATAAATTTTTAAAAAAGGGAATTACATTTAAAGTGATCCTGGAAAGATCTCACATGCTTTTCATTAAATCTATGCTTTAAAAATTTCATTAAAGTTCTCCAAACTGCTGGAATTCTCATTTGGAAGAACTTGTTGGACATCCTGTGTCTACCACCTACTCCATCGTCCTCCTTAATTCCATGTGTCATATTTAGAAATGAAAATCTTATTTTTAAATTATCTCAGAACCACATTAGTCAGCCAAAGACAGCAAGATGTGTCAGAGGCTGTGCTGAGAATCACTGTTCTATGCACTACAGAAACTCGGTGAGTAACTGAAACAATACAGCCAGCAAATGCAGATCTTCACGGAACACCCACTCTGTGTTACAGCCTGTTCATACTAGACAGCCCGCCTAAGACTTAACCATGATTCAAACCTTGCCAATATGAATGAAGCAATTCACATCTTGTGAATTTGAATTCTTCAGCGCAATATGTAAAGGTCAAGGAATTGGGTTAATGACTGGGGTGGCAATGGAACAGGGAGGGAGTGTAGAAAATCAAAGGCAGAGAATTTGTTACTCTCTGTATTAAGTGAGAAAGTCACAGCAGTAATGCCTTCATGCTTGATTACCCACCCCTCTTAGGAACTTGACTATTTAGTTTATAAACCTACATACTTTGGCACTTATTTTTGCTTTTACATCATCTTTTAACTATTTCACTGATGACCAGCATCTCCCTACAGGATGGAAATGGAACAAAAAGTTAAATAAAATTCAAGATAGCACAGTTTCACTACTTGGCGATAAGTTCAGCCAAAAAGATTTATTGTGGAGAAAAGAATAAATAAATTGAGTCTTAATTTAGGGGTAAATTTCTTATAAACAATTAGACTTACAAACACTCAAAGATAAATCTGAATTCTTTGCTTAAAAGATTATTACATTAATAGACATGAAATCCTTGGGTTTGAAATACTCTTTAACTTGCCAAAACATAGTCTACATTTGTTGTTTCTACAATATAATTAAAGAAAAGCTTACCTATGTCATGGGGGAAGGTGGTTGGCTAAAATCATAGTTATTTTAATTTATTTCTTTGGCTTCAGGGCTTATCCTAAAACAAAATCCTGTGATTTAGATTTTCAACATTAACTTTATTTCCAATTTCACACTAGAATCTTTTTTGCATCATTAAAGTCTGTAAATAGGAAAATTCATGTAAGTCCATAGATGAAAAAAAATCTTAAATTCCATAACCATAAAACAGAAAATATGTATCACACTTGCTTAGCTTCTCACTGTGCCAGAATTATATGGACATTTCTATAACTTAAGTAATAATCTGAAACAATAACTTCCTTTTTTAACTTTTATTTAATGAATATAAATTTCCAATGTACAGCTTATGGATTACAATGGCTTCCCCCTCCCATAACTTCCCTCCCACCCGCAACCCTCCCCTCTCCTGCTCCCTCTCCCCTTCCATTTACATCAAGATTCATTTTCAATTCTCTTTATATACAGATCAGTTTAGTATATATTAATTAAAGATTTCAACAGTTTGCACCCACATAGAAACACAAAGTGAAAAATACTGTTGGAGTACTAGTTATAGCATTAAATCATAATGTACAGCACATTAAGGACAGAGATCCCACATGAGGAGCAAGTGCACAGTGACTCCTGTTGTTGACCCAACAAATTGACACTCTAGTTTATGGCGCCAGTAACTACCCTAGGCTGTCGTCATGAGTTGCCAAGGCTATGGAAGCATTCCAATTAACTTCCTTTTTTTAAAAGATTTATTTACTTATCTGAAAGCCAGAATTACAGAGAGGCAGAAGCAGAGAGAGAGAGGTCTTCCACCCCCTGGTTCACTCCAAGTGGCAGCAACAGCCGAAGCTGCACCAATCCGAAGCCAGGAGTTTCTTCAGGGTCTCCCACATGGGTGCAGAGACCCAAGTACTTGGGCCATCTTCTACTGCTACTCCAGGCCATAGCAGAGAGCTAGATCGGAAACAAGCATCCAGGACTCGAACCAGCGCCCATATGGAATGCTGGCGCTGCAGGCCAGGGTTTTAACCTGGTATGCCACAGCACTGGTCCCCAACAATAACTTTCTAAGTGAAGACCTTGAAGAGAGAAAAAGAAATGTTCCAAACAAAAATACTTCAAAATAAAGCTACACGCATTCCTATTCGGAAGCACAATTACAAAATCTGAATAACAATCACTCCCCCAAAAATATAAATCTTTAGTAATAACTGTAACACAATGAAAGTTTGTTTTGTTTGTCATTCTAGATTATAGTCAACAAATGACATTTGTTTGCCAAAGGTTTGATGAGCACCTATTATGTACAAGTTGTCTTCTCTGGGAGTTGTAAAGATGATCCTACACCACATAGAGTCTAAGCTTGGAAGACGAAAAGACACTCATGGAAATACATACAGAGCTGCTCAGTGTGCACACATGCCCTAGAAATGTTTGGGTACTACATGGCAGAAGAAAGAGGGTGACCTCACACAGAGCGGCATTTGAACTAGACCAGAAATGTCGAAAATGAAGAGCTAGATTTAGATGAAGGAAGGGGAAAAAAATAGGAGAGAAAAGAAAATTAGAAGGCATAAACTACTCTCTTTTTTTGACATTTTATTTGGAAATTGTTAAGCTTATCATATAAAAGAAAAGAGAATATAGTAATAAGCCTACATGTACCTATATCCAAACCAGTAATTATCAGCCTATGTGCAATCTTGATCCATCCAGTCTCTCATCCACTCCCATATCCCACTATTCTATAGATTAGTCTCAAAACAAATTCCAGATATCATATCATTTCATCAACAAAGATTTAATTCTGTTTCTTTAAAAAGGTAAGGCGTCAGGGCTGACATTGTAGTGTAATTGGTTAAGCTTCCATCTGCAATGCTGGTATCCCGTACGGGCACCAGTTTGAGTCCTGGCTGCTCCATTTCCAATCTAGCTCTCTGCTAATGCAGAAGATGATCCAGGTATCTGGGCCCCTGCACTCATGCAGGAGACCTGGAAGAGGCTCCAGGCTCCTGGATTCAGTCTGGCCCAGCCCAGGCTGTTGCGGCCATTTGGGAAGAAAACTAGCAGATGAAAGACATCTGTCTCCCCTCTCTCTCCATAACTCTGCCTTTCAAATAAATTTTTAAAAAATCGTCAAAAAATAAATACAAGGTCTCTGTTTTTAGAGTTGCTATGATATTTATTTGTATGTCAATTTATTAAATCTTATCATAAGTACTTGACAAATATCAACTCATTTAATCCTCAAGACAGTTCTATAAGGTATACTATTGCTCTTAGCACTTCACAAACGAGAAAATTAAAGCCTAGAAGATTAACTCACTTGCTCAAGGTGGCCCAGCTAGAAAGTGGCAAGGCAGGATTTGAACTCAGCTGTTAAGCCTCAGATCAATGATCCTAAATACTACAGTTAGGATGCTGCCAGTAAATATTTTGTTTGCTCCTTCAAAAGTCAAATATAACCTATGTGTCAGCTTTTAGCCTGTACTCCAACTTACTAATAATCCTTCAACCAACAAGATAAGGTACAGTTGTAGTTGCACATTTATGCTAATGAAATAATACTGACTTTTTTTTTTAATTTTTTGACAGGCAGAGTGGACAGTGAGAGAGAGAGACAGAGAAAAAGGTCTTCCTTTGCCGTTGGTTCACCCTCCAATGGCCACCGCAGCTGGCGCGCTGTGACCGGCGCACCGCGCTGATCCGATGGCAGGAGCCAGGTGCTTCTCCTGGTCTCCCATGCAGGTGCAGGGCCCAAGCACTTGGGCCATCCTCCACTGCACTCCCGGGCCACCGCAGAGAGCTGGCCTGGAAGAGGGGCAACCGGGACAGAATCTGGCGCCCCGACCAGGACTAGAACCCAGTGTGCCGGCGCCGCAAGGCGGAGGATTAGCCTAGTGAGCCACGGTGCCGGCAATAATACTGACTTTTTAGGTAGCTTTATTATGCACAATTCAGATACGTCCATAACGAACTGCAGAGATGGATAAATAGTGAAAGAATATCAGATGATCTAGGTTCATTAATCAAACCTGTGCATTTGCTAAGTAACAAACTATTTGACCATCATATTTAAATGACAAAAAACAGCAGGTCCTAAATACATTTCAAAATATATTTTATCAGCTCTATCACTGCATAGCTTCTCAGTCACTTCCAAACATAAAAATACCACCAAACATTTTATGTTCCAAACATAAGACACCACCAGAACATTTTTTAAAAATTTTGTTTATTTATTTGAGAGACAGAGAATTCCTATCTACTAGTTAATTCCCTAAATGCCACCAAAAGCTGGGTCTAGACTGGGAATTCAATCCAAGTCTCCCCAGGTGAATAGCAGGAACCATTACTGGAGCCATCACCACTCTCCCAGGATCCACATTAGCAGGAAGCAGGAAGCTGGAGTCAGGAGCCAGAGCCAGGTATTGAACCCAGATGCTGACATGGGATGATGTGTCTCAAGTGATGTCTTAACTACCAGGCTAAACACTTACCCAAACACTGCATTATTTGGCCTTTCATAAATCTCAATTAACCTAATTCCAAAAACTCTCTAACTATAAAATCTGCTGGCTACCCCATTCTTTCAATAAATATCTGAAAGATATTCTTTCAGATATCATATTTTCCCTGATAAAAGGTAACTAATAGAGCGCCTGAAATGTAATATATTGGAATGAAATAGACATCTTGAGACTTAATGATTGTTTACAGTCCTTATCTCTTCCATTGAGGAATAGTGTTTTTTTTTTTTTGTTTTCTCCTTCATACTATTTGTTGAACTTTTTTACTTATTGTAGGGTTAACTATATAATAATTAAGAAAACTGAAAATAGATCTTTGTTAAAATTAAGTGTGGGAATTTGAGAGGGAGGAGGAGGAAAGGTTGGAGTGCGGGTGGGAGGAAGGGTAGGGGACAAAGTGCCTCTATATTCCTAAATCTGTGTATATGAAATATATGAAACTTGTATAATTAAATAAAATTTTATAATTAAATAAAATTTTAAAAGAAAAAAATAATTAAGGATTCATTAAATTAACTACCCAAAATATTCATATGTGCATTCATATACATATCTTTATATATAAATGCATGTATTTATATTAGTGCCACATACCATCAATATATGAAGTCTACTTATCTGATAGATGTGTTTATATATGTATGCATGTAGTTATGACATCCAATTTTAAAACACAGAAATACTACCATCTCTGTTTTGGAATGGGAAAAACTTATTCACATTACAATAAGTTTTCAAATGAGTTCAAGAAAAGAACTGTCTACCATTGTCTAAATAGTGTACTTTAATGGCTACATAAGCTGTGGTAAGAGGCCTTCTCACATTCCTTTCCTGTGGTCAAGTAACACTCAGAAGGAAAAGGAAAACATTCTTATTCTTGAAACCACTCACAGTAATACGTCATATAAGGAAAGACTAAATGTAAATGTGCCTCTGGTTTGGATTAGAGCTAAATCTATTAGGAAATAGCTCCTAAGGAAAAATCTAATAATATCATTAGGAATGCTTATTTTACTCTCATTTAGGGGAAAGATAAAGAATACTTCTTTTACTTTTTGTAGAAAACAAAAAAAAAAACTTTAACCTATTTTAAGTTGAATATTTAAGAATATCAGGCATTTTCATTGTTTCTGGAACTTAAAGCTATCAAATGGGCCAAGTACTTCTTTAAGAAATGTGTGCTTCTCACCCCAAAAGCTACATGATCTGAGAACAATTTCTCCCAGCCCAAGTTCTTTCCATTTGAAATGTCAATTCTTGACTAAGGAGGCAATACATAATTACCACTATCATCTCCTCAAGTCTTTGCAGAAGTCCCCCCACCTCCTCCCAAGACATGCTAGGTCCTCCTTGCCCTGACTTTCCTTTTCTTTGGTCCATTGCCTTTCTCATCTCATAACCTACCACGTAACTTACTGATTTGTCATATTTAATGTTTATCCATCTGCCCAGTTAGAATGTAAGTTCCCTGATGGCAGGAATCTGCACTTTTGGTTGTGTTCCCTAACTCTTTGAATAGTGCCTGATGCATAGTAGGTGTTAGGTAATATTTCTTGAACTCAGGATTCTAAGTAACCTTTTAAATAACAGTAATAATTTATAGCTAATATTTATGGAAATGGCAGCATCTACCACACTTTATATTTATATCATGATTTTACAAATATTGACAAATTTAATCCAAACAATTAAAAAAAACACACACACATCTATAATATTGGTCTTTAACTGATTCCAAAAAGAGAAAGAATATCTTATCCAAACTGGACCTGAGTGAGAAACATATTAAGAAAGGGAAACCTCCTGAACGAAAATTTCTGTAACTTCCTAAGCAAATATTAACTTATCACAATTTATCTTATTTAAATAAAGGGACTTGGTAGAAAAGCAACAAGATTCTGTGAACTGAGACCACACAACTGGTATCTAACAAGCATGCCGTGAGACTAGCAGAGACCATCCCTTTCAGCCTTCTATATACATTATTTTGACAATATCTAAGCAGTACATTCAGTGCTATGGGGGACCCAGTGACACAGAAGGAATACTTCCTATATTCATAAACTAGTGGTAAAGGCCAGATATAAATATGTACATATAAACAATGGAACAGTTAACTTTAAAAAGAAAAATGTGAGAAGTGGTTTGAGGCCGAAGATAGGAAGAAGCTTCATTATCTCAAAAATACCAGGTAGTTGGTAACTCATTGCAAAGAATGTACAATTTATATGACTTCAAAGTCATTCTAAATTCAACTTTCTTCTTTTTTTTTTTTGACAGGCAGATTTAGACAGTGAGAGAGAGAGAGAGAGAGAGAGAGAGAGAGAGAGAGAGAGAGAAAGGTCTTCCTATCTGTTGGTAAATTCAAATTTCTATAATAAGTAGTACACTCTGAAAATCCGTTAAAATTTTTCTTTAAGCTCAAACTCAAAAGAAGATCTCCATCATTGTCCCTGACTTTCCCTCAACCCTCTACATTGCTTTGTCACCTCTCAAATTCTCCCTCTAAACAACACACCACATGCCTTTCCTGATGGGCATCAGCCAGCTATGTGAGCCAAGAGGCCATAACTTGTATCTGTGTGGTGCCTAGCAGTAAGTTGGTAGGGGTTTTTAAAACTTGTTGGCTAAGTTAAAAGAAATAATTTACTTAAACCCACTGAATCTGTTTTCCTGGAGAAGTGCTTAATTAATGACCTCTACATTTTAAATATTCCAGGTGATAGGCAGAACAAACAAAATTTTCACAAAATAAGGAGATTAGGGTATGTAATGTATATAGCCATTGCTAGGGCAATTTAGAAATTTGTGGGGATGTTTTGCCTGCTGTGGACCATTCTACAATTGTTAGAAGATCTATGCACTGAACAAGTATCCTGCATCTTGCACAATTTCCCAGTCTTTTGCAATTGTTGGTACAATTAACTGAGTTTATGATTTAGGAAACACACTGAAACGTTCTGGAAACATTTCTACTGTGCAAATTCGGGAAATCTGTACTTTGCTTTCTTTGGAACTTTACAAAGAGTTGTCGAGCATTCTGGAAAATCAGTTTCCTGACAGCAATGTCCCTTTAGAGTCACCAAAATAATAAGTCTGTATCCATCTATTCTTTGGCTGTAAGCATTGAGTATAGTGTGGTGAGTACATACATAATTATGAATTGTGTCACTTCATTTCTCAAGAATATGTACTGATTCTTGCCTGGTATCCCTCTCCATGTCAATAACTTCTGACAATATTCATTGCAAACTTTTCATTTTTAGCATTTGAGGTCATTTAGAACGTTGCCTCTTTAGCACATGCTCACCCCTCTGATTAAGATATTCCCTGAGAGATCCAGACATTTTCATGTCTTCAAGTATTTATTCACACCATTCTTACTCCAGACAAACTTTCCACCTTCATTTCTGTCTTCTCAAATCCCATCATCCCCCAAGGCCCACCTGAAGTGATACTTCTTTCATAAACTCTTTCCAGGAATTATCTTTCAGTGTGGATGATTTCCCTTTGGATTTCCCATTACAAATACTATCTCTTGTTACCTGATTGTGCTCAGTTTAGCATTTCATTTTTATAGCCTTAAGTTGTTTGCTCATTGCTTCAAGTCTTATCTTTTCCCCAAAAGAACATAATTTCCAGTGCAGGGACCACTCCATACCTCTGGCTGATGCATAATCTATTTTGCAAAGTGACAGACGTAAAAGAGAACTTCAGGGGCCAGCATTATGGCACAGCAGGTTAAGCGACCATCTGTATTGCTGGAATCCCATATGGGTGCCAGTTTGACTCCTGGCTGATCCCTTCTGATCCAGCTTCCTGCTATTGCGCCTTGGAAAGCAGCAGATGATGGCCTAAGTGCTTGGGCACCTGCACCCACTATGAGACCCAGATGAAGCTTCTGGCTCCTGGCTTTGGCCTGGCCCAGCCCCAGCCATTACAGCTATTTAGGGAAGTGAACCAGCAGATGAAAGATCTCTCTCTTCTCTCTGTCTCTCCTACCACCACTACCACCACCCACCCTATAACTCTGCCTTTCAAATAAATAAAATAAATTTTTTGAAAAGGGGGATTTCATAAAGTTCATGGAAAATGCACATTTTGAAAAGACTGTACATTTAATTTTTTGTCCCAAAATAAACGTATCTTTAATTCCATTTTCCCATGAATGTTCAACATCTATATATAAGTACCCTCATATAATGTCTTTAATCAAAACTGTCTAACTGAATCAACTGTTAATAATTTTTTAAAAATATTTATTTACTTGAGAGGCAGAGTTACAGAGAGAGAGAAAGAGAGAGAGAGAAACTCTTCCACCCAATGGTTCACTCCCCAAATAGCTGCAATGGCTGGTGCTCAGCCAATCTGAAGCCAGGAGCCAGAAGCTTCTTCTGGGTATCCTACACGGGTTCAGGAACCCAAGCACTTGGGCCATCTTCTACTGCTTTCACAGGCCATCAGCAGGGAGCTGGATCGGAAGTGAAGCACTGGCCCCAAATGTTAACTTTTTATGTCAGGAAACCAGGGCCAAGCTTTTGCAGAATATGAGGAGTGCTTAAGAAAATTCATGGGTTCCCAAATGTGAAAACTCACTCCCTGGCCATCAGGCAGAGTACAATAAAAATATAAACATATTAATTTCTAGCTGGTCCCACCTATAATTTATCTTTAGCAGTACCTTCTCAATGCAGGTATAGTGAGAGTTCATAAAAATTATGCTACCAATTTTACCTTACATCGATACAGAATATAAGAGGCAATTCATGTCAAATAGATATTGCTACTTAATATTGCTACTTAATAGATATTGCTACTTAATACTTAAAAAGTGGCAGCAAGTTAAGCTGCCACTTGCAATGCTGACATGCCAATCAGAGTGCCAGTTCTAGTCCTGGTTGCTCCACTTCCTAACCAGCTTACTGCCAATGTGCCTGGGAAAGCAGTGGAAGATGGCCCAATTACTTGGACCCCTTTCCCATGTGGGAGACTAGGATGGAGTTCTGGGCTCCTAGCTTCCACCTGGACCAGCCCCAGCCCCTATAGCCATTTGGGGAGTAAATCAGCAGATGGAATATTTGCCCTTCTCTCTCTCACTTGCTCTCACCCTTGCTCTTGCTCTATCTCTTTCTCTCTCTTCTCTCTCTCTCTCTCTCTCTCTCTCTCTCTCTCTCTCTCATGCTTTGCCTTTCAAATAAATAAATCTTTTAAAAATATTTTCAGAATAATGGAAACATAGCAGCAGATATACTAGTATTGAAGAAGGTCCTGAAGAAAGCCATCAGATTGAGCTAAAGCTAGCTCTTCCAAGGGCATTTATGTATTTCTAGGCAGTATATCTATCTGTAATTTAAGTAGTTCCCACCAAGTGTGTCTAACTATGGTTTTAACAACCCAAATGATTAGTACAAAAAACTAAGTGTCATATTGGAGCTACTGAAATTAAAATCACAGGAAACATTAAAATTTCCCATACTTAAAATTCACTTTGAGGGGGCTGGTGCTG
Organism: Lepus europaeus; assembly: GCF_033115175.1. Classification (NCBI taxonomy): domain Eukaryota; kingdom Metazoa; phylum Chordata; class Mammalia; order Lagomorpha; family Leporidae; genus Lepus; species Lepus europaeus. The sequence continues at coordinate 137,542,088 of NC_084831.1, read as the reverse complement.
TGGCGTGCAGGTGAGGCCACTGCCTGCAATGCCAGCACCCCGTATGGGCACCAGTTCGAGTCCCAGATGCTCCACTTCCAATCCAGCTCTCTGCTGTGGCCTGGGAGAGCAGTAGAAGATGGCCCAGGTCCTTGGGCCTCTGCACTCATGTGGGAGACCTGAAAGAAGCTCCAGGCTCCTGGCTTCTGATTGGTGCAGCTCCAACCATTGTGGCAAATTGGAAGGTGAGCCGGCAGATGGAAGATCTCTCTCTCTCTCTCCCTTTCTCCCTCTCTCTCTCTGTCTCTGCCTCTCCTTCTCCCTGTGTGTAACTCTGACTTTCAAATAAATGGATAAATCTTTTAAAAGAATCAATTTGAATTCACATAAAAGTAAACTCCAACTTTAACTAAGTGATAGTTAAATTAAACTCAAAGTAATTGATAAAAATTTCTACCTTGAGGTAATGTGAAGCATCTATTGTCTATGAGCATTATTTTAAATTTTCAAACAAAATAAGGCAAGGCAATGAAACACTTTAGCACCAATAAGACAGCATAATAGCTCAATGATAATTAATGATTATTAGTCATGACATGAATCCATCTGTAGTTAAGTAAACAGAAAAGAAAAACAGTGGGCAACCTGAAAATTTCAGGTCAAGAATTTAAGATTCTATGAGGATATGAATATAGGAAAAACAGCCATTATGACTAGAGAAGAGATTCAATGATTTTATAGTTAACTGTAACTAACAGATGTAACTACTTGCTTTTTTTTATAAGACAGTACCCCAGAACACATAAACTCAAGCATGAGAGAAAATCACACGCTACAGATCTTGGGAAATCTGAACTCTACTAAAATGCGAGCTGTGAGCAAGCAGATGCCAATGTCTCAGGCATGAGAGGGTAGCACCAGACAGGGAAGGCAAAGAAAATAGCACGTGGGCTATGTGCCAGGTGTTTCCACATACCTTAGTTCAAAGGGGAAAGCAATAGTGTGTGTCCAAAAGCATTCACAAAACACCTAACACATGATGGTTAGATACATAAACTTCAGTGGAGCCGGTGTTGCCAGAAGTTAGAACACCCACATCCCATAGTGGAATACCAGGCCCCAATGAAGTCTGTATCATCCACATGGGAGACCTGGATTGAGTTCCTGGCTCAGCTTGGCCAGGACTGGGTATCTGGAGAGTATGCCAATGGATAAAAGCATCTCTATCTCTCTCTTTCTCTCTTTCTCTCTCTCTCTCTCTCTCTCTCTCTCTCTCTCCTCCCTCTCCCTCTCCCTCTTTCTGCCCCATTCCTGTCTCAAAAATTGAAAAACTATATTTTTAATAAGAAAAATTTTAAGTACCTGTGACAATTACCCTGGATAACTGTTTAATAAGAGTTTAAGAAATTGTACAGGCCGGCGCCACGGCTTAATAGGCTAATCCTCTGCCTGCGGCGCTGGCACACTGGGTTCTAGTCCCGGTTGGAGCAATGGATTCTGTCCTGGCTGCTCCCCTTCCAGTCCAGCTCTCTGCTGTGGCCCAGGAGGGCAGTGGAGGATGGCCCAAGTGCTTGGGCCCTGCACCCTCATGGGAGACCAGGAGAAGCACCTGGATCCTGGCTTCTGATCAGTGCTGTGCGCCGGCCGCAGTGCGCCGGCTGCAGCGGCCACTGGAGGGTGAACCAATGGAAAAGGAAGACCTTTCTCTTTGTCTCTCTCTCTCTTACTGTCCACTCTGCCTGTCGAAAAAAAAAAAAGAAATTGTACAAAGGACACCAAGAGACAAAGAGAAAGAGAGAGAGAAGCAAAAATTAAACTTTTCAATAGATAGGTTACTTCTTACTTAATAAAACAACTTGCCAAGAAGTACTAACATAGAAGAGAGCTAATTCTCCTTTCTTTCTGCCTGAAGAATTGTCTAAGTTGTGACATCCAACTCAATTATGCATGGCTTTGAGGATGCCATTAAATAGGTGGATTTGAGCATTTCAAATAGATCTGGCATGAAGCCATTTCTTGCTCAAAAAATTTCCACTCACTCACACAATGCACACATTGCAGTGTCAAGGTTGAAAACAGGAAAAATCACTTGGCTTGGGACCAAGTACTTCAGGTCGATTCAGTTTCAGTCTCTTGGCCTGAGCAGACCACAGAGAAAATGGATGCCTGACATGCCAGGAGCCTCGCTCAGGCCACCATTTAACACCCTTGCCAGGGAGGGTGGGACCCAAGGCACGATCAAACAATTCCACGATGGTGGACCCTAAGAGATCTTAAATCTTAGGAAATAGCATCATAACACCACTCTTATTCAAGCAGGAAGCACCTTTTTAAGAAATTCTTTAACCCAATATTCTTAATATTAAAGGGGAAGTAGTGGGTTGAAAAACACAGGTGCCAGTCATGAGTTGAAAGGTAATTCACAAGAGCTGAACTCAAGCTTAAGATTTTGAAGAATAGATCACAAATTTATTTCATTTACATTATAGCTAATATAAGCATGAGTGTGAAATATGATAAAAAGCCTATTTATAAAGGATGAGCACTTTTCCAATAAGTATAAAACAAAAATTCTATATGATAAATAAGCATTGTGTCTTAGCTTTTTTCTTTTTCTTTTTTTAGCTGTTTATAAAATAATGTTGCATCTTCCCTAAACAGCACTTGGGCCTCAGAATCAGCCTTTAAGGCATTCGGATCAGGCTAAAAAACCCATGAGAGTATTTTAGGCATGGAAAGCCAAGACACTGAGGCAAAAAAAAAAAATAGCCTAAATGAAAGATCTCTGCGAGTGAGACCTAAGTAGAAAAAACGGGCCATCAAAGAAGGAGGTACCTTTCTCTGAAGGGAGGAGAGAACTTCCACTTTGATTATGGCCTTGTCTAAATAAGATCGGAGTTGGTGAACTCAAGAGGCTTCCATAGCCTTGGCAGCTCATGACGAGAGCCTCGAGTGATTACTGACATCATAAATAGGAGTGTCAATTGTTAAATCAACAACAGGAGCCACTGTGCACTTACTCCTCATGTAGGATCTCTGTCCTTAATGTGTTGTACTATGCAAATTAACGGTAAAACTAGTACTCAAACAGTACTTTATACTTTGTGTATCTGTGTGGGTGCAAACTGTTGAAATCTTTACTTGGTATATACTAAATTGATCTTCTTTATATAAAGATAATTGAAAATGAATCTTGGCCGTGCCTCGGTTCACTTGGCTAATCATCCACCTGTGACACCGGCACCCCGGGTTCTAGTCCCGGTTGGGGCGCCAGATTGTGTCCCAGTTGCTCCTCTTCCAGTCCAGCTCTCTGCTGTGGCCCAGGAAGGCAGTGGAGGATGACCCAAGTGTTTAGGCCCTGCACCCACATGGAAGACCAGGAGGAAGCACCTGGCTCCTGGCTTCGGATCAGCGCAGCCCGCGTGGCCGTAGCAGCCATTTGGAGGATGAACCAACGGAAGGAAGACCTTTCTCTCTCTCTCTCTCTCTCTCTCTCTCTCTCTCTCACTGTCTAACTCTGCCTGTCAAAAAAAGAAAAAGGAAAATGAATCTTGATGAAGAATGGGATGAGAGAGGGAGTGGGAGATGGGATGGTTGCCAGTGGGAGGGAGGTTATAGGTGAAAAGCCACTATTATCCAAACGTTGTACTTTTGAAATTTAAATTTATTAAATAAAAGTTTAAAAGAAATTAAAAATTAAAAAAAGAGTTACAAATCCAAGGCTGGTGTTATGGTATGCTATAACATAATAATTTTAATATATTTTTTAAAATGATAAATAAATATTACCATGGGAAAAGTAATTTGCAAAAACTGTATATCATATAAATGAAAAATTTATATTATATAAATGTATAATATTAATGATATAAAAAATTCTTTTGACAAAAAAAAATTGCATCTTAAAAATTATGGTATCCTTGACAGATAAAATGTGGTAGGTTATGGTAAATATAGATTTATGAACACATATTGATATACAACCAAAGGTACCACAAATGTACCACAATGCCAAATACTGAGATGATAGGGATGCCCTGTGACATTCAAGCATATAACTCTGGGGCCTACTAATAATTCTAAAGTTCATAATATACCTGATTCCAACAGATCGAGTTTGAATAAAAGCAGATGTAAAGTTATGTAGGAAAATTTGAGTGACAATGCCACAAGTTTCTGACAAATGTATCTTTTAATTTTTTTATGTAAGGTAAACAAATTCCATGTATGTCATATATACATATTTAGGAACATAGTGAGACGTCCCATCCTACTCTCCCTCCCATCTTTGACCCCACCTTCCCTCCTCCTTCCTCTCTTATTTTCTCTTTTAGTTTTTATAATGACATACTTTCCATTTATTTTATAATCATCAGCTTAACCCTCCACTAAGAAAAGAATTCAAAAAATAGTAAGAAAAAAAAAAAAACACTGTTCCTCAACAGTAGAGACAAGGGCTATAAACAGTAATCAAATTGAAAAATGTCAATTTCACTCATATACATTACACTTTTTTTGTACTCTATTAGTTACCCCAGATCAGGGAAAACATGATATTTGTCTTTTGGGAACTGGGTTACTTCGCTAGGTATAAAGGTTGCACCCATTTTGTTACAAAAGACAGGATTTAATTCTTTCTTATGGCTGAGTAGCATTCCATAGTGTACATATCCAGTCATCAGTTGATGGATCTCTGGGTTGATTCTGTATCTTAGCTATTGAGAATTAAGCTGCAATAAACTGAGGACACAAATAACTCTTTAATATGCTGATTTCATTTCATTTGGGTAAATTCCTAGGAGTGGGATGCCTGGGTCGGTAGATCTATTTTTCTATCTCTGAGGAATTTCTATACTGTCTTCAATAATGGTTGTACTGGTTGACACTGCCATTAACAGTGGATTAAGGTACCTTTTTCTCCACATCCTCACCAGCATTTATTGTTTTTTGATTTTTAGAGGATAGCCATTCTAATTGGGATGAGGTGAAACCTCATTGTGGCTTTTACTTTCATTTCTCTGTTGGCTAGTGATCCTGAGCATTTTTTTGTGTGTCTGTAAGCCATTGGTTTTCCATTATTTGAAATTGGCCGTCCATGTCCTTTGTCCATTTCTTAACTGGATTGTATTTTTACTTTTTTTAATTTTATGTAAGGAATACAAAGTTAATACATTTTATACATACAAATTTAGGAACATAGTGATTCTTCTCACCCTACTTCCTTACTGCCCATACTTCCCACCTTTCTCCTCCTCCCTCTCACATAACCATTGTTATCTTTCACAAAGATCTACTTTCAGTTAACTTCATACTCTTAAGATTAACCATACACTAAGTAGAGAGTTCAACAAATAGTATGAATAAAAATGTAAACAAACAAAAACAAATAAAAAACATTGTTCACCAATATTCAGGATAATCACTGTGCAAAATCATTGCATCACAAAGTGTCAACTTCACTCCAATAGATTACTTTTTAAGTACTCTATTAGTTACTACATATCAGAGAGAACATATGGTATTTGTCTTTTGGGGATTGGCTTATTTCATTAATTATAATACTTTCCAGTTGCATCTATTTTGTTGCAAATGACAGGATTTCATTTCTTTTCCCACTATGTAGTATTCCATAGTGTATATATAACCATAATTTCTTTATCAATCCAGTCTTCAGTTGATGGACATCTGCATTGATTCTATATCTTAGCTACTGTGAATTGTACTGCAGTGAACACGGGAGTACAGATAACACTTTCATATGTTGATTTCATCTTCTTTGGGTAAATTCCCAGGGGTGGGATGGCTGAGTCAAATGGTAGGTCTATATTCAGCTTTCTGTGGTATCTCCATATTGTCTTCCACAATGGCAGCACCAGTTTATATTCCTACCAACAGTGGATTAGGATACCCTTTTCCATATATCCTCACCAACATTTGTTGTTTGTTGATTTCTGTATAAGAGCCATTCTAACAAGGGTAAGATGAAACCTCATTGTGGTTTTGATTTGCATTGCCTAGATGGCTAGCAATCCTGAGGATGTTTTCATGTGTGTGTTGGTTATTTGAATTTCCTCCCTTGAAAAATGTCTCTTCAGGTCCTCTGCCCATTTATTAAATGGATTGCTTGTTTTGTTGTTGAGTTTCTTGAGCTCTTTGTGGATCCTAGATATTAATCCTTTATCAGTTGCATAGTATACAAATATTTTCTCACATTGTGTCAGCTACCTCTTCACTTTGCTGAGTGTTTCCTTTACAATGCAGAAGCTTCTTAGCTTGATGTGATCTATTTGTCTATTTTAGCTTTGATTGCTTGTGCTTTGTGGGGTCTTTTCCAAGAAGTCTTTGCCTAATGTCAAGCAGAGTTCACTGATCTGTTCCTCTAATAATCTGATGATAGAAGTAGGTCATAGATTTAGACCCTTGATCCATTTTGAGTTGATTTTTGTGTAAAGTGTAAAGTAGGGGTCTTGTTACATAATTCCCTACCTATAGATCCAGTTTTCCCAGCACCATTTGTTGAAGAGACTGTTCCTTTCTCCAGGGATTGATTTCAGCTCATTTGTCAAAAATTAGTTGGTTGTAGATGCACAGATTAAATTATTTGGTTTCTACTCTTTTCCATTGCCCTTAATACAGATTAATATCTGTTTGTGCCTTGCATCTCCCCATGGCATATTATTTGGCTCCCTAATTGCAGAAGAATCATGAATTGGATGAACCAGGGATATGATACAATCAAAGCTTAGCAAAGGTGTGACTCATATATTCTATATATTTGAGGATTGAAGTATGAACAGCAAAATTAAAATATAAATTTTTAATTAAATAAACCAATTGTGGTAGTGAAACAAACTGGAATTTTCTTCAGTTACTTAACCAGTAGCCATTTCTACACTGGATTGCAAGAATTATATTAAATGTCAAAAGCAATAACCTCACACATGAATACAAGTTTGCTCCAAATCTGTTCAAAGCCTGACCTTCAGCTCCTCTACCCTTTGAGAAGCCTGCCAAAAGGCCCAACTCTGCTCCTGACCACACCATTACAGGATCTTGTCCACATGTTGTGTGGAGTTCCTACTGATTTCAAAGCCTGCTTTCCATGAACATTTACACACCTCATTTAAAATTCAAAACATTTGGCCTTTATTAGAATCTTACACACAAATAAGCTTTAAAATAATACTAGAAAGCAGCTCATAGAATAAGACCCTAAAATTATAGCTGAGTGTGTTTTGGCAGTGATACCTACTTAGGACCTATGGGTCACCTCAGCCAACTGACCATGTTTGTAACCCAGGAAAAAATTATTGAACATCTACTACAGGAGAGTTATAATGTAGCATGTATAAGGACCTAATGATGCATATAAAATGTTTATAGCACATGGTGCACATAAAATAATATTTATGAAGTCCACAGTCCTATTTGAAAAGTACAAGTGAAGGTTTAACAAATAATAATATAACGAGACAGAAATGTGGTACAGTGGATAAGATGCCACTACATCCTATACTGGAGTGCCAGAGTTAGAATCTCAGCTCTGCATCTAATCCAGTTTCCAGCTAACATGCACCCTGGGAAGCAGCAGATAATGACTCAAGTAATTCGGTCCCTGTACCCATATAAGAGACACAGAATGAATTACAGCCTCCTGGCTTCAGCTTTGGCTGATAAATTAGAAGAGCAAATCATATATAAACTTCAACTTACAATTTTTCTGGAAGTATTTGAGAGATCTTTGGGGAGAGAGTAATCATTCTCATCTTTAGATGCACAGTGGTTGCTACAATCCTTAAGCGTAGAGCAAACACTGAGTAAAGAGTTGATGCACTGGGGCTGATGCTGTGGCATAGCAGGTAAAGCCACAGACTGCAGTGCCGGCTTCTCATATGGACACTGGTTCAAGACCCATCTCCTCTTCTTCCAATCCAGCTCTCTGCTATGGCCTGGGAAAGCAGTAGAAGATGGCCCAAGTTCTTGGGCCCTTGCATCCGTGTAGGAAACCTGGAAGAAGCTCCTGGCTCCTGGCTTCAGATTGGCCCAGCTCCCACCGTTGTGGCCATTTGGAGAGTGAACCAGAGGATGGAGGACCTTTCTGTCTCTCCCTCTCTGTCTGCAACGCTGCCTCTCAAATAAATAAATAAAATCTTTTTTAAAAATTGCGTATTTAATAAAAAGAGTTGATGAAATTAACTGGAATCATAGGAATGAGAAAAGCAGCAGCATTCTAGATGGAAAAATGATATAAGTAAAGACATAAAAGACAAAGTACAAGGAATGGTATCTATTGTATATGAGTCAGAGGAATAGTGGATTATGCTGAAAAGTATTTGGTAGCCAGATCATGGAAAGCTATAAATGTAATGCCAAGAAGTTAATATTTATTATGTAGGCAAAGGAAGCAATTAGAATTGTACTTTATGAGAATACTGTCAAGAGTATTTAGGATGATTTAGACAGGAACTGACATTAAGAAAGCTGATGCTATTAAATAAGTTATTGCAATAAATTGGGTAAGAAGAAAGTAAGCTCTGAACTGAGACAACAGCAATAGGAAAACCACAGAGAAAAGACACAACTCAAATGAAATCTACAAAATTTAGTGGAGATGAAGAAATAAAAAAGTTTCAAGATTTCTTGGTTGGAGCCGGTGCTGTGGCACAGTGGGTTAACACCCTGGCCTGAAGTGCTGGCATCCCATATGGGCACCGGTTCTAGTCCTAGCTGCTCCTCTTCCAATCTGGCTCTCTGCTATGGCCTGGAAAGGCAGTGGAAGATGGCCCAAGTCCTTGGGTCCCTGCACCCGTGTGGGAGACCCAGAGGAAGCTCCTGGTTCCTGGCTTTGAATAGGTGCAGCTCCGGCCATGGCAGCCATCTGGGGAGTGAACCAGCAGATGGAGGACCTCTCTCTCTCTCTCTGCCTCTCCTCTCTCTGTGTAACTCTGACTTTCAAATAAGTAAATAAATCTTAAAAAAAAAGATTTGTTGGTTAAGAGAACAGTAAAGATCTTCAAAACACGTAGGAAATATGAAATGAACTATTTGGAAAATAGTTATATTTTTATTATATGTAGTTATATATTTAAAATAGAGGATGAAGCTATTAGTCAAAGTATAGACACTTAAATTGAAATCTCAATGTGAATCATAAAATGCAGGGAAATGAGTTATGCCAAAGGTTCTAAAATCACCTACCAGAGCCTTCAGCATGGGTAAGGTCACATAGAAAGGAAGCTACTATATTTGTCATGAATTATGAGAAACTGTTTTTGACTTACTTCTTTTTTTTTTCAGGCAGAGTGGACAGTGAGAGAGAGACAGGGAGAAAGGTCTTCCTTTGCCATTGGTTCACCCTCCAATGGCCACTGTGGCCGGCGCGCTGCAGCTGGCGCACCGCACTGATCCGAAGGCAGGAGCCAGGTGCTTCTCCTGGTCTCCCATGGGGTGCAGGGCCCAAGGACTTGGGCCATCCTCCACTGCCTTCCCAGGCCATAGCAGAGAGCTGGCCTGGAAGAGGGGCAACCGGGACAGAATCCAGTGCCCCGACCGGGACTAGAACCCAGTTGACTTACTTCTAAAGGAAGCTATATGAATGTAAATGTTTCTTACTCATTTCTGGTAACAAAACAGTTTGATAACATTTCAATTTTTCTCCAATAGTGCTTACATGTATTCAGTCTCATATATTAAAATAATCTTTGGCCGGCGCCATGGCTTAACAGGCTAATCCTCTGCCTTGCGGCGCCGGCACACCGGGTTCTAGTCCTGGTTGGGGCGCCGGATTCTGTCCCGATTGCCCCTCTTCCAGGCCAGCTCTCTGCTATGGCCCGGGAGAGCAGTGGAGGATGGCCCAAGTGCTTGGGCCCTGCACCCGCATGGGAGACCAGGAGAAGCACCTGGCTCCTGGCTTTGGATCAGCGAGATGCGCCGGTCGCAGCAGCCATTGGAGGGTGAACCAATGGCAAAAAGGAAGACCTTTCTCTCTGTCTCTCTGTCTCTCACTATCCACTCTGCCTGTCAAAAATAATAATAATAATAATAATCTTTATGTTTGTAAATTCTCTACTGGCCATTCCTTGTTCTTATATCAGTTACTTCTTCTTCTTTTTTTTTTTTTTTGTCCTGGCTCTTCACTTCTATTTTACTTTATTGTTTCATGTTACATGTACAATATCTCCATAAACAGTTGCTGGAATAAATGAATGAATGTGGTTTTGTAGGAAGCCACCTGAACTCCATCACAGAAAACCAGAATAGAAATAAATTTAAATTTTTAAATGATTTTATTTGCAGGGAAGATAGTTAATCTGTTATGATTTTAGAGAATGTTTCTCTCCAGTTAATGCAACCTGCTAAATGTTAAGTAAGTCTGTATTTTAAAAGGCAAATTAAGGAATGATTAATTTCATTATAAAATAATTTAGCCCCAGAAAAAGATTCTTACCCTAAATTAAGAACTCAAGCTTAGGCAAGAATTAGGAACTTTTGGCAAGCAATAAACTGAAAATTAAAGCGTCTCTAATATAGTATTGCAAATTAACTAAGATAACATTGTTTATAAATATTCAATTTACATACTTTTTTTGAAAGAGAGAAGCTATTGAATAAAGTAACCCATGCAATGTCAATTCAATAATAAATGTTACACCCCGTTCCAAACAGTGGTGCCTGTTCAATGTATATAAACTAAGAACTCTCTGTGTTTCTCTTTCCCAGCCTAATAGGAAAGCCCCTTTTCTAAGCGCAGGGCCTCCACTTAACACTATGCTTCCACAAGTCCCATCTGTTCTACAGACAACTGGGAGTTTGTCCTCTAGCCTGGCAAGCCTTATCATAAGCTCTGTTAACTCCTTTTAGCCAGTTACCAGGTCCTGTCCTCCTCACTGGCACAGCTCCTTAATGTTCAAGCAGCTGGAGACCCTAACAGAAAATATGCAGGGTAGATCTGCATATACACATTTTCTTCTACACTATATGTATCATCGCCCACGGGTCCAAACCAAGTCATACTGAAGAAAGATTACCTTTCAGTAAAACAACCTTCAATTATAGATTATAATTTGCCTTAAATGTTATGCCAAGAAACTGCAGCATTAAATATAGCAAGTATTCTTGCAATCCATGAAATGGAGGTAATCTCTTCAGAAAATTTTGCTACATGCACATCTGTACTTAAATACTAATTTTTAAACTATCACTTATTGAGCAGTGTATGTCCTAGATACTTAAAAGCCACATTTTAGACTCTGTAAAGGGAATTGAGATAATGTATATTATCTCCATTCTGCAGATGAGGAAATGAACTCAGAAAACCATGAACATTCAAAAATCCTTGGCTTTTTGCATATAAAAGGGGTCTCCAAAGAGTCTGTGGAAATGTCCATTATTTTAAAAAAAAAAAAAAACATGCACTGTGCATAGATTTCAACATTTTTTGCACTCAAAAAAACATGTTTTAATTCCACTTTTCCATGAATTTTTCCCTTGTACAACACTACTTCAATGGATAATTCTTCTGGATTCAAAGAGTTCATCAAGCCCACTGAATTATAATTATCCCAGTCTTTCAACATACATTTAGTGAATACCTTCCAGCTGTGAGATCAGTGATGGCATTCAAGAGAGGTGACAGCTACTTATTGAAAGGAAAGTGGAGTTACCCAGGCAAAGGTGAACCCACAGAACATTCCAGATGAAAGGAGACACGGAAGTAGACATGGAAGGGCTTGCAGCATTCTAGGAACAATTGTAGTTCAGCAAGACTAAACTCCATGGTGAGTGGGTGAGCAGAAAAGAGAAACAGAAGGCAGATCATAAAGCATCAGGTGTGCTATGAAACTGAGTGATGTAGTTTACATAAAATTTACATTTTAAAAGTTCATTTAACTATTATTAAGGTATTAAAAGGGAAATTTCATAAATATATATTTGGAATATATGTACATCCATATATACATATATTGCTCTACTGAGCCCACATTTCCATTTCCTCAGATATTTTTTGCATACCCTCTCCTTTTTTTTTTTTGCCCTCTCTCCCTCTATTTCCCACTCCACCATCAGCTGAGCCATCACCTCATCAAACTGGAACTTCCTTATTCCCTGTCAGCAAATCAACACACCTATGTTCTAGGCACCAGATACTCTATCTTTCGGTTACAGAGGCTGAGGTAGCCCCCTCTCTTGAAAAAGACCTTTTACTCACAGAAACTGTAAATCCTATCCACCACACACTCAAGTATGTCTTGCCTATCTCTGCTGTGCCATTTATGTCTATGTCTTCTTCTGGATCATTCCCACTAGCAAACCAAAAATGCTCTAAAGAACTCCCATCAAAAATAGCTCCTCCCTTTGCCTAAGACTCTCCCCCAACTTACTCTCAGAAATGATGTCTACACACTCCATCACAATTAAGTGCCATTTCTTCCATCCACCCCAATCTGGCTTCTCAACTCCAACCCTCCAACCTAACCACTCTTTTCTCTCAGTTCTAACAGTCTCCCAATTTGCTTTCTACTACTTGGGCAACATTCTCTTGACCTCCTTTGCACAGTCTTTCCTCCTTCTCTTCAATTACCCTTGTTTCCCATACTCTCTCCCATATGACTAAACCCAGTTGTAACAGTTTTTTTAGTTGAGATGGAATTCAAATACCACAAAATTTGCATTTCAGAAGTGTATAGTTCACTGAGTTTTAGTATATTCATGACATTGTACGACTATCTGCTTTCCTAAGCTTTTGATCACCTCAAAAAGAAATCCTGTATCCATTATGAACCATTCACCATTCTTCTTTCCCCAGGCCCTGACAACCACTATTCTGTTTTCTGTCTCTATGATATTCCTATCCTAGACATTTTGTATTAATGGAACCATACAATATGTGGCTTTTTGTGTCTGACTTCTTTCATTTAGCACTACATCTCAAAGTTCATCCCTGGTGTACATGCATAAGTCCTTCTGTCCTCTTTATAGATGAATAATACTCCATTATATGAACATACCATACTTGTTTGTTCATCAATTGATGTGCATTTGGATTGTTTTTGCATTTTTGCTATTATGAATAACACCACTGAATACTAAATTTTTTTTTAAAAAAAGAATGAATAACATTGCTATAAACATCTGTGCATAAGTTTTTTAGTCTACATATTTGTGATTTTATTTTTCTTTTTTTTTTTTAACTTTTATTTAATGAATATAAATTTCCAAAGTACAGCTTATGGGTTACGATGGCTTCCCCCCTCCCGTAACCTCCCTCCCGCCCGCAACCCTCCCCCCTCCCGCTCCCTCTCCCCTTCCATTCATGTAAGGATTCATTTTCAATTCTCTTTGTACACAGAAGATCAGCTTAGTATATATTAGGTAAAGTTTTCAACATTTTGCCCATATAGCAACACAAAGTGAAAAAAACTACCATTGGATTACTAATTATAGCATCAAATAACAATGTACAGCACATTAAAGACAGAGAACCCACATGATTTTTTTTTCAAATTAATTAACTTTCTATGCCATTTCCCCTTCAATACCAGGTTGTTATTTTTTTTTTCATTTCCAATTCTCTTTATATACAGAAGATCACTTCAGTATATCATTAGTATAGAGCTCATCAGTTTGTGCCCACACAGAAATGCAAAGTATAAGGATAAAGTATTACATTCTATATCTAGAGTCAGGACCTAAGCTGATCAGGTCATTGTTTCTTATAGTGTCCATTTCATTTCAGCAGGTTTCCCCATTGGTGCTCAGTTAGTTGTCGCCGATCAGGGAAAACAAATGATATTTGTTTCTTTGGGACTGGCTTAGTTCACTCAGCATGATGTTTTCCAGATTGCTCCATCTTGTTTCAAATGACTGGGTTTCATTGTTCCTTACTGCTGTATAGTATTCTATGGAGTACATGTCCCATAATTTCTTTATCCAGTCTACTGTTGATGGGCATTTGGGTTGGTTCCAGGTCTTAGCTATTGTGAATTGAGCTGCAATAAACATTAATGTGCAGATGGCTTTTTTATTAGCCAAATTAATTTCCTTTGGGTAAATTCCAAGGAGTGGGATGGCTGGGTTGTATGGTAGGGTTATGTTCAGGTTTCTGAGGAATCTCCAGACTGACTTCCATAATGGTTTAACCAGTTTGCATTCCCACCAACAGTGGGTTAGTGTCCCTTTTTCCCCACATCCTCTCCAGCATCTATTGTTGGTAGATTTCTGGATGTGAGCCATTCTCACCGGGGTGAGATGGAACCTCATTGTGGTTTTGATTTGCATGTCTCTGATTGCTAGTGATCTTGAACATTTTTTCATGTGTCTGTTGGCCATTTGGATTTCTTCTTTTGAAAAGTGTCTATTGAGGTCCTTGGCCCATCTCTTCAATGGGTTGTTTCTTCTGTTGTTGTGGATTTTCTTGATTTCTTTGTAGATTCTGGTTATCAACCCTTTATCTGTAGCATAATGTGCAAATATTTTCTCCCATTCTGTCGGTTGCCTCTTCACTTTCCTGACTGTTTCTTTTGAAGTACAGAAACTTCTCAATTTGATGCAATCCCAAATGTTAATTTTGGTTTTGACTGCCTGTGCTCCTGGGGTCTTTTCCAAAAAGTCTTTGCCTGTACCTATATCTTGCAGGGTTTCTCCAATGCTCTCTAATAATTTGATGGTTTCGGGCCGTAGATTTAAGTCTTTAATCCACGTTGAGTGAATTTTTGTGTAAGGTGAAAGGTATGGGTCTTGCTTCAAGCTTCTGCATATGGAAATCCAGTTTTCCCAGCACCATTTATTGAATAGACTGTCCTTATTCCAGGGATTAGTTTTGGGTCTTTGATCAAATATAAGTTGGCTGTAGATGTTTGGATTGGTTTCTGGTGTTTCTATTCTGTTCCATTGGTCTATCCATCTGTTTCTGTACCAGTACCATGCTGTTTTGATAACAACTGCCCTGTAGTATGCCCTGAAATCTGGGATTGTGATGCCTCCGGCTTTGTTTTTGTTGTACAAGATAGCTTTGGCTATTCGAGGTCTTCTGTGTCTCCATATGAATTTCAGTATCATTTTTTCCAGATCTGAGAAGAATGTCTTCGGTATCTTGATTGGTATTGCATTGAATGTATAAATTGCTTTTGGGAGAATAGACATTTTGATGATATTGATTCTTCCAATCCATGAGCATGGAAGATTTCTCCATTTTTTGGTATCCTCTTCTATTTCTTTCTTTAAGGTTTTGTAGTTTTCATCATAGAGTTCTTTAACGTCCTTGGTTAAGTTTATTCCAAGGTATTTGATTGTTTTTGTGGCTATTGTGAATGGGATTGATTTTAGAAGTTCTTCCTCGGCCGTGGCATTGCCTGTGTATACAAAGGCTGTTGATTTTTGTGGATTGATTTTATATCCTGCTACTTTGCCAAACTCTTCTATGAGTTCCAATAGTCTCTTAGTAGAGTTCTTTGGGTCCCCTAAATAAAGAATCATATCATCTGCAAAGAGGGATAGTTTGACTTCTTCCTTCCCGATTTGTATCCCTTTAATTTCTTTTTCTTGCCTAATAGCTCTAGCTAAAACTTCCAGAACTATATTGAATAGCAGTGGTGAGAGTGGGCATCCCTGTCTGGTGCCAGATCTCAGCGGAAATGCTTCCAACTTTTCCCCATTCAATAAGATGTTGGCCGTGGGTTTTTCATATATTGCTTTGATTGTATTGAGGAATGTTCCTTCCATACCCAGTTTGCTTAGAGTTTTCATCATGAAAGGGTGTTGTATTTTATCAAATGCTTTCTCTGCGTCTATTGAGAGAATCATATGGTTTTTCTTCTTCAGCCTGTTAATGTGGTGTATTACGTTGATTGTTTTGCGGACGTTGAACCATCCTTGCATACCAGGGATAAATCCCACTTGGTCTGGGTGGATGATCTTTCTGATGTGTTGTTGCATTCTATTGGCCAGAATTTTATTGAGGATTTTTGCATCTATGTTCATCAGGGATATTGGTCTGTAATTCTCTTTCAATGCTGCATCTTTTTCTGGCTTAGGAATTAAGGTGATTGTGGCTTCATAGAAAGAATTTGGGAGAATTCCTTCTTTTTCGATTGCTCTGAATAGTTTGAGAAGCATTGGAATTAGTTCTTCTCTAAATGTCTGGTAGAACTCAGCGGTGAATCCATCTGGTCCTGGGCTTTTCTTTGTTGGGAGGGCCTTTATTACTGTTTCAATTTCTGTGTCAGTTATGGGTCTGTTTAGGTTTCCTATGTCTTCCTGGCTCAATTTAGGTAGGTTGTATGTGTCCAAGAATCTGTCCATTTCTGGTAGATTTCCCTGTTTGCTGGCATACAAGTCCTTGTAGTAATTTCTGATGATTCTTTTTATTTCTGTGGTGTCTGTTGTTATGTTTCCTTTTTCATCTCTGATCCTATTGATTTGGGTCTTTTCTCTTCTTTTTTTAGTGAGTTGGGCCAATGGGGTGTCAATTTTGTTAATTTTTTCAAAAAACCAGCTCCTCGTTTGGCTGATTTTTTGTAATGTTTTTTTGGATTCAATCCTGTTGATTTCTTCTTTGATTTTAATTATTTCCCTTCTTCTACTGGGTTTGGGTTTGGTTTGCTGCAGATTTTCTAGATCCTTGAGATGACTTGAAAGCTCATCTATTTGGTGCCTCTCCAATTTCTTGATGTAGGCTCCTATTGATATAAACTTTCCTCTTAGCACTGCTTTTGTTGTATCCCATAGGTTTTGGTATGTTGTGTTGTTATCCTCATTTACTTCCAGAAAATTTTTGATTTCTCTTTTAATTTCTTCTATGACCCATTGTTCATTCAGGAGCATGTTGTTCAATCTCCATGTGTTTGCACGTGCTCTGGGGATTCCCGAGTTGCTAATTTCCAATTTGATTCCTTTGTGGTCTGAGAAGCTGCATGGTATGATTCTAATTCTTTTGAATTTGCTGAGACTTGCTTTATGGCCTAGTATGTGGTCAATCCTAGAGAAGGTTCCATATACTGCTGAGAAGAATGTAAAGTCCTTAGATGTAGGATGAAATGTTCTGTAGATATCTGTTAGATCCATTTGAGCTATAGTGTCATTTAAATCTGCTGTCTCCTTGTTGATCTTCTGTCCTGATGATCTGTCTATCTCTGAGAGTGGAGTATTGAAGTCCCCCAGTACTATTGTATTGGGGTCTAAGTCTCCCTTTAAGTCCCTTAACAAGTCTTTTAAATAAGCTGGTGCCCTGTGATTCGGTGCATATACATTGATAATTGTTATATCTTCCTGTTGAATGGATCCCTTAATCATTAAATAGTGTCCCTCTTTGTCTCTCCTGACAGTTTTTATGGTAAAGTTTATGTTGTCTGATATTAAGATGGCTACGCCTGCTCTTTTTTCATTTCTGTTGGCATGGTATATCTTTTTCCAGCCTTTCACTTTCAGTCTGTATGGATCATTGTTGGAAAGATGAGTTTCTTGTAAGCAGCAAAAAGATGGGTTTTGTTCCTTAACCCAATCAGCCAATCGGTGTCTTTTAACTGGACAGTTCAAGCCATTAACATTCAATGTTACTATTGAGAAGGAGTAACTTTGCCCTGCCATTTGCCAAAGATATTTTCTGATATCTGGTTTGAGATTCTTGTGGTCTTTTGTTGTGAGGTTTCCTTCCTTTACCTTCCTTCATATTGGCTACCGTGTTTCTGTGTTTCTGTATGTAATACATCTTTAAGCATCTTTTGCAGGGCTGGACGAGTGGCGACAAATTCTTTCAGTTTCTGTTTGCTGTGAAAGGTCTTTATTTCACCTTCATTCACAAATGAGAGCTTTGCAGGATATAATATTCTGGGCTGGCAGTTTTTCTCTCTTAGTACCTGGGCTATATCTTGCCATTCTCTCCTGGCTTGTAGGGTTTCTGATGAAAAGTCAGCTGTAAGTCTAATTGGAGATCCTCTGAGAGTAATCTGGCGTTTCTCTCTTGCACATTTTAGGATCTTTTCTTTGTGTTTCACTGTGGTGAATTTGATTATGACGTGACGTGGTGAGGTTCTCTTTTGGTCATGTTTATTAGGGGTTCTATGAGCTTCCTGTACTAGGATGCCTCTGTCTTTCTCCAAATCTGGGAAATTTTCTGCTAGTATCTCACTAAAAAGGCCTTCTAATCCTTTCTCCCTTTCCATGCCTTCAGGAACTCCTAGAACCCGAATGTTGGGTTTTTTAATAGTATCCTGTAGATTCCTGACAGTGTTTTTTAGATTTCTGATTTCTTCTTCTTTTCTTTGATTTGACTGTTGCCTTTCCTGTTCTCTGTCTTCTAATTCCGATATTCTCTCTTCTGCTTCACCCATTCTGTTTTTAAGGCTCTCTAGTGTGTTTGCCATTTGATCTATTGAGTTCTTCATTTCATTGAGGTTTTTTGTCACTATCTCAATTTTATGTTCTACTAGTTTTTTCATTTCATTTTGATTTCTCCTTAATATTTCATTTTCACGGGAGAGATTTTCTACCTTGTCCATTAAGGATTTCTGTAGTTCAAGAATTTGTTTTTGAGAATTTCTTAATGTTCCTATCACTTTTTTGAGATCTGCTTCTTGCATTTCCTCTATCTCTTCATCTTCATAATCTTGCTTTGGCGTGTCTTTCTCATTTGGGGGCGTCATAGTGTCTTCCTTGCTTTTGTTACCTCGGCTTCTATGTTTATTGTTTGGCATGTTGGAGATAATTTATGGTTTTTTGTTTTGTTTTGTTTTGTTTTTTTGACTCAGTTGGGAGTGGAGTTGAGGGTAGTTGAAATCTGGCCTCTGTGGGTATTCGTTTGATCTACCTCTGGGACCACACCAAGAGTTTATTCAGCCCTCAATGTGTTCTCCAGTTTTGCTAAAGTTATTGAGTTTGGCTGCGCTTTAGATATGTAAAATCGCAGTGCTCTTTGTTTTGCTTGTTGAGTGAAGGGTGAGGCCTCTGTTTCCCTCCCCCCTCAATGTCTTTGGTTTCTGAGGTCTTACCCTCTTCCGTTGGTTCCCGCGCTGGCGAGGTTCTGTGGCACGGCTCCCGCCGCGCACGGCTCCCGCCGCGCACGGCTCCCGCCGCGCACGGCTCCCGCCGCGCACGGCTCCCGCCGCGCACGGCTCCCGCCGCGCACGGCTCCCGCCGCGCACGGCTCCCGCCGCGCACGGCTCCCGCCGCGCACGGCTCCCGCCGCGCACGGCTCCGCTTCCGCCGCCCGGCTCGGCTCCCGCCGCGCACGGCTCCGCTTCCGCCGCGCACGGCTCCGCTTCCGCCGCCCGGCTGGCTCCCGCCGCGCACGGCTCCGCTTCCGCCGCCCGGCTGGCTCCCGCCGCGCACGGCTCCGCTTCCGCCGCCCGGCTGGCTCCCGCCGCGCACGGCTCCGCTTCCGCCGCCCGGCTGGCTCCCGCCGCGCACGGCTCCGCTTCCGCCGCCCGGCTGGCTCCCGCCGCGCACGGCTCCGCTTCCGCCGCCCGGCTGGCTCCCGCCGCGCACGGCTCCGCTTCCCGTGATTTTATTTTTCTATAGTATATGCCTATAAGTTCAATTGTTGGGTATTGCATTAACTGTGCTTAGATTTTTCAGGAATTGCCAAACTGTTTTCCAAAATGGCTGCAAAATTTTACACTGTCACCAGCAATGTATGATGGTTCTGATTTTCATATATGCTTATCAACACTCATTATTTTTCATCCTTTATATTACACCCATCCTAGTGGACATGAAATGGTATCATGGTTTTGATTTAAATTTCCTTAATTATTAATGATGTCAAAATCTTTTTATGTGATTTTAAGAAATTAATGCATATTCTTCAAAGAAATGTCTAATCAAGTCCTTTACCCACTTAAAAACTGGGTCTTTTGGCAAGTTATAAGAGTTTCATAAATTCTGGATACTAGTCCCTTATCACATTACAGGCATATCTCAGAGATATTGAGGGTTCACTTCCAGACCACTGTAATAAAACAAATATTGCAATAAAGTGAATCACATGATTTTTGTCTCCCAATGCACACAAAAGTTATGTTTGCACTATGCTTATTAAGTAAGCAATTGATTATATCTAAAAGAAGTACATACCTTAATTTTAAAATTATTTATTGCTAAGAAGTGCTAAGGGCCATCTGAGCAGCCAACAAATCTATGATATTTTTGTTGGTGAAGGGTCTCCCCTCAATGTTAATGGCTGCTGACTGATCAGAGTGGTGTGTATTGAAGGTTGGGATCACTGTATCTTAAAATAAGACACAGTGAAGCTTGTCACATCAATTGGTTCTTCTTTTCATGAAAAGGAAAACATACACTCTTTCATAGCATTTTACCTCTAGTAGAACAACTTTCAAAATTGAAGTCAAGGGGCCAGCACTGTGGCATAGTGAGTAAAGCCACTGCCTGCAGTACTGGCATCCTATATGGTCACCAGTTCAAGTCCCAGCTGCTCCACTCCTGATCCAGCTCTCTACTATGGCCTGGGGAAGCAGTGAAAGAAGACCCAGGTCTTTGGGCCCCTGCACCCACCTGGGAGACTCAGAAGAAGCTCCTGGCTCCTAGCTTCAGATGGGCGCAGCTCCAGCCATTGGGGCCCCCCTCCCCCTCCCCTTCTCCCTCCTCCTCTTCCTCTCTCCCTCTTCCTCTCCCTCTCTCCCTCTGTGTAACTCTTTCAAATAAATAAATAAATCTTTTAAAAAAATTGAAGTCAGCTTGAGCATATGCTCAAGCTGGCTTGCCCCAAATGATGGAGTTAGAAATGTGCCAGGGGATTCCAATTCAATCCCATCAAGGTGGCATGTACCAATGCCATCTCACTAGTCCAAGTGATCAATTTCAGTGCACAATTGATGACTCTGATAGGTCTAAGAGTCAAAGGGATCACATAAACAAGACTAGTGTCTGCTAATACTAACTGACAGAATCAAAAAGGGAGAGACCGATCCAGCATGGGAAGCGGGATACACAGCAGACTCATAGAATGGCAGATGTTCTAAACAGCACTCTGGCCTCAGAATCAGCCCTTAAGGCATTCGGATCTGGCTAAAAAGCCCATGAGAGTATTTTAGGCATGGAAAGTCAAGACACTCTGGAAAAAAAAAATAACCTAAATGAAAGATCTCTGTGAGTGAGATCCCAGTGGAAAGAACGGGCCATCAAAGAAGGAGGTACCTTTCTCTGAAGGGAGGAGAGAACTTCCACTTTGACTATGACCTTGTCTAAATAAGATCGAAGTCAGCGAACTCAAAAGGCTTCCATAGCCTTGGCAACTCATGACAACAGCCTAGGGAGATTACTGATGCCATAAACAAGAGTGTCAATTTGTTAAGTCAACAACAGGAGCCACTGTGCACTTACTCCTCATGTAGGATCTCTGTCCTTCGTGTGTTGTTCAATGTGAATTAATGCTATAACTAGTACTGAAACAGTATTTTACACTTTATGTTCTGTTTGGGTGCAAACTGATGAAATCTTTACTTAATATATACTAAATTGATCTTCTATATATAAAGATAATTAAAAATTAATCTTGATGTGAATGGAATGGGAGAGGGAGAGGGAGATGGGAGGGTTGTGGGTGGGAGGGAAGTTATGGGGGGGAAATAGCCATTGTAATCCATAAACTGTACTTTGGAAATTTATATTTACTAAATAAAAGTTTAAAAATTTTTTTTAAAAATCAATCCTCTCAAACCCTGCTTCTGCCTTCTCACCCAATATTCTAAATCCTTTGTTGTCATGTCAACAATGTTCACAGCATCTTCACCAGGAGTAGATTCCATCTCAAGAAATCATTTTCTTTGCTCGTCCATAGAAAACAACTGCTTATCCATTAAAGTTTTTTCATGAAATTACAGCAATTCAGTCTTGCCTTTAGGCTCTACTTCTAATTCTAGTTCTCTTGATAATTTTATCATATCTGCAGTTGATTCCTCCTCTGAAGACTTGAACCCCTCAAAGTTACCCATGAGAAATGGAATCCACTTCTTTCAAACTCCTGTTAATGTTGACATTTTGACCTTTCCCATGAATCATAAATGTTCTTATTGGCATCTAGAATGTGAACCTTTTCCAAAAGCTTTTCAATTTACTTTGCCAGATCCATCTGTGTCATCACTACGTACAGTAGCTATATCCTTACAAAATATTTTCCTTAGATAACAAGACTTAAAAGTCAAAATTATTCCTTTATCCATGAACTGTAAAACAGACGTTATGTTAGCAGATATAAGAACATTAATCTCATTGTATATATCCATCAGAGCTCTTAAGGGAGCATGTGCATTGTCAACATCATCAGTAAAAGTAATATTTTGTAAGGAATCTCTTTTTCTGAGCAGTAGGTCCTAACAGTGGGCTTAAAATATTCAGTAAACCATGTCATAAACAGGTGTGCTGCCATTCAGGCCTTGTTCTTCCATGTATAGATCACAAGCAGAGTAGATTTAGTATAATTCTTAAGTGTCCTAGTAGTATCAGAATGGAAAAATAGCATTGGCTTCAACTTAAACTCACTAGCTGCATTAGCCCAAAACAAGACAATCAGCCTGTCTTTGGGAGCTTTGAAGCCAGGTGTTGACTTCTGTCTAGCTGTGGAAGTCTTGAAAGGCACCTTCTTCCAATATAAGACTGTGTCATCTATATTGAAAATGTGTTGTTTAGTGTAGCTGCTTCACTAATTATCTTAGCTATATCTTCTAGATATTTGCTGCAGCTTCTTCATCAGTAGTTGCTATTTCACCTTTTGCTTTTATGTTATGGAAATGGATTCTCAAACTCATGAACCAACCTCTGTTAGTTCCAAACTTTTCTTCTGCAGCTTCCATATCTCTCTCAGACTTTATAGAAGAGAATAGATTTAGGGACTTATTTTGAACTAGGCTTTGGTTTGAGGGTTGTGCTGGTTTAATCTTCTATCCAGACCACTAAAACTTTTTCCATATATCATCAGCAAGACTATTTCACTTTCTTATCATTCATGTATTCACTGAAGTACTCTTCTCATTTCCTTCAGGAATGTTCTGTTTGCATTCACAATTTGACTGTTCAATCCAAGACACTTGGTTCTCAACCCATCTCAGCTTTTGACATGCCTTCCCCACTGAACTTAATCATCTTTAGCTTTTGATGTAAAGTGAGAAACATGCAACTCTTCCTTTCATATGATCACTTAGAGACCATTATAAGTTATTAATTAGTCTAGTTTCAATACTGTTGTTCCTTGGGAAATAGGAAGGCCAGAGAGGGAAAGACATGGAGGTATTGCCAGTCAGTGGAGCAATAAGAACTGACACTTCTTTCATTCAGTTCACCATCCTATATGGACACATTTCCTGGAGCTCCAAAACAATTACAACAGTAGCATCAAAGTTCACTGGTCACAGATCACCCTAACAGATACAACGATTAAACAGTTGAATTTACAAAATGTGATACCTATAGATATGAAATGAGCACATATTGTTGGAAAAATGGCACTGAGAGATTTGCTCAACACAGTTGTCACAAACCATCAATTTCTAAAAAAAGGTGTGAGGCACAACAAAGCAAAGCATAATAATAAAACAAGAAATTTTTGTATATGAATTACAAAAATTTTCTCCTATTCTCTGGGTTATCTTTTCATGTTCTTGATAGTATCCTTTGAAGCCCAAACTATTTGTAATTTTGATAAAGCCCAATTTAATCCTTTTTTCTTTCGTCACATGTGCTTTTGGTATCATAGCTAAGAAACCATTGCCAAATTGAAAGTCACCAAGATTTATTCTCTGTTTTCTTCTAAAAGCTTTAAAGTTTATCTCTGACATTTAGGTCTTTGATCCATTTTGAGTTAATTTTAGTATATGGTATGAGGTAGAGATCCAAATTTATTCATTTACATGTGGATATCTTGCTATCCCAGCAGCACTTATTCAAAAGAAAACCCCCTCCATTGGATTGTCTTGGTACTCTAACCAAAACTCAATTGACCATAAACATAACCATCTACTTCTGGACTCTCAAGTCTATTCCATCCATCTATACTTAAATGCCTGTCCTTATGCTAGTACTACATTGTTTCATAGTAAGTTTTAGAATTGGTTGCTGGTTGTTTTTAACATAGTTTTGGCCATTTTGAATCCTGTACCTCCAAAATAATTTTAAGATCAGCTTGTCAATCTCTGCAAAAAAAAAAAGAAAAATGCATATGAAATTTTTTGATAGGGATTGTATTGAATCTGCAGACTGGGAATGTATTGCCTTCTTAATTTAATATTCAAGTCTTCCAATTCATGAATATAAGATGTCTTTCCACTTAATTTCTTCTTTAATTTCTTTTGATGGTATTTTGTGTTTTTTGATGTACAGTCTTGAGGTTTAGGTATCAATGATATATTGACAACTGCTAATTAATATCTTCAATTCTCTGTGTGCCCCAGGCTCTTATATTCAGCCACATGAATGTGTTATAGGTTCTAACATGTGCAAATCCATAATCTTGTTGTTACATTCTCAGCTTTTTCCAGTATTCCTATTTTAGGAAACATTAAACATGTCCATCCAGTCACAAGCTAAGGCTCTGACAGTAATTTTTTTCTCCCCTTCCCTAATTCATCTGCACACATTCATTCTCTCCTTTCAAAACATACATGGACGCTTTTCATTTCCACTGCCAACTCCTTATTGAAAAGATAGCATCATTACCTACCTAGGCAACTACAAGATTCCTAACTCATCTCTCAGCTACTGCTTGGCCATCCCCCAGTCCTGTTAGCCACACAGTATCTGGTGCATGGCAAGTATAATGGGGATATAATGAGACCCTGTAAACAATTGCAAATGCTGTAGTAACCACAATACAAAAAGATAAAAGAAATAAGTAAAATTTTTTTGGATTTATTTTTTACTTGAAAGTCAGAGATGCATGGGGCGGGGGAAGAGAGAGAAAGAGAGACCTTCCATCAGCTAGTTCACTCCCCAAATGGCCACAACAGCCAAGGCTTGGCCAGGCTAAAGCCAGGAGCCCAGAGCCTCTTCCAGGTCTCTCACATGCGTGCAGAGGCCCAAGTTCTTGGGCCATCCTCCACTGCTTTCCCGGCACATTAGCAGGAAGCTGGATGGGAAGTGGAGCACCTAGGTTTTGAAACAGCGCCCAAGAGGCCGGCTCTGTGGCGCAGTAGGTTAATCCTCCCCCTGCGGCGCTGGCATCCCATTTGGGCGCCGGTTCGAGTCCTGGCTGCCCCTCTTCTGATCCAGCTCTCTGCTATGGCCTGGGAAAGCAGTGGAAGATGGCCCAAGTCCTTGGGCTCCTGCACCCACATGGGAGACCAGGAAGAAGCACCTAGCTCCTGGCTTCGGATCAGCGCAGCTCTGCCATTGCAGCAATCTGGGGAGTGAACCAACAGAAGGAAGACCTTTTTCTCTGTTTCTCCCTCTCACTGTAACTTTGCCTATCAAATAAATAAATAAAATCATTTAAAAAAGGAAGGAAGGAAGGAAGGAAGGCAGGAAGGGCGCCCAAATGGAATGCCAGCATCACAGGCAGAGGCTTAAACTACTATGCCACAATGCTGGCCCTCATAAAATTAAATTTAAAAATACATGTTATTTAACTCAACCTCTTCAAAATGTATTTCAATGCATAAAAATTGTTAATAAGACAGCTTACATTCCTTTTTCACAGAAAAAAAATTTAAGATATTTATTTTTTATTTATTTATTTGAAAGGCAGAGATACAGAGAAAGGGGGCAAGACACACACACACACACACACACAGAAATGTTTTATCTGATGGTTTAATCCCCAAATGGCCACAGCAGCCAGAGCTGGGCCATGACAAGTCAGAAGCCTGGACTACATCCAGGTCTCCTAGTAGATGGCAAGGGCCCAAGTACTTAAGATCATAAAACATCTTTAGGGGTCAGCACTGTGGTGTAGGGGGTAAAGCTATTGCCTGCAGTGCCAGCATCCCATAGGGTTGTCAGTTTGAGTCCCGGCTACTCCACTTCCAATCTAGCTCTCTGCTATGGCCCGGGAAAGCAGTAGAAGATGGCCCAAGTCCTTGGGCCCCTGCACCCATGTGGGAGACCCAGAAGAAGCTCCTGGCTCCTGTTTCTTGGCTCCTGGCTCCTGGCTCATGGCTTAGGATAGACTCAGTTCTGGCTGTTGTGGCCATTTGGGGAGTGAACCAGCAGATGAAAGACCTCTCTAACTCTCTGTCTCTCTCTGACTCTGTCTTTCTAATAAATAAACTTTTTAAAACATCTTTAATATTTTGTGTGTATTTTATACATACAACATATCTCAATTTGGATATTAAATCTTCATCTTTAGGATCTATATTTAAAATCCATAAAATTTATAACTGAAAAGGCAGTGTCATGTACCAAAACACAGTAACTGAATCCATTTTGTTTTCAAGTGTAGGTTTAAAAATGTAACAAAAATGTAACATAAAATTGAAAATTCCGTTTCACAGAAGCATTAGCTACAATAGCTACATAGGGTAGTGACTATTGTCTTGAACAGCACTGACCTAGAATGATCTTTCTAAAATGTAAATCAGATTATGTCACTACCTTGATTAAAATCCTTCCTTCAGTTGCTTATCATAGCACTCTGGATAAACTCTAAACCTATTTCTGGTACTGACAAAGCCTATCTATCTCCTCTCTGCTCTTTCTCCTTGCCATACTTCCCCCTCCCAATGGATCTAATGACACTGACAGTACCTACAACACACACACCTCTGTAACACCTTGGCGCTTCAGAATTTACTATTCCTTGTACAAGGAATGCTTTCTCCAAGCTCATCCCTTGGCTGATTCCTTGTCCTTCAGCTGAAATGCCACCAGATCAAATAAGTTTTCCTGATCAACCTATAAGTATACATCCCTCTCTGTCATACTCTATGCTCTATCCCTACATCCTAGCCAGCTTTGTCATTTTTGTCATATCATAAATTCATATTGATTTATACTTATATACTTTTCTTTGTTTATTGTGTGTTTCTTTACTAAACTGTAAGCCCCACAATGACAAAGAATGTGCTTCTTTTACATATTAATGTCTTCCTGGCGTCTAACACTAGTTGGTACACAGCAGATGTTCAATAAATAGCATCATATGGTACAGATAAACCAGCTGTGTCAGATACTGAAGCCACTCCATTAAATTTGTTGACCAGATCACTGAAAAGGAATTATACACTAGAAATGAAGATAAATTAGTAAAAGAGACTCTGCCCAGGAAAATCACAATTTACTGGCAGGAGCAGATAATTCAATACATTGTACTAAGTATAACATTAAAGAAATGCCCAGAGAACTATGTGTGCCCAGAAGAGAAACAAGTAACCTAGAAGAAATGAGGGCAAAGTAGGCAGTTGAGGTTTAGAAATCATCAGAGACCTTGACAAGGGCCATTTTAGTGTACTGATGGAGAAGGAAGACACACTGCGTTCCTTATCCACAGCTGCAGAAATAATGGGAATTGTGGAAATGGTGATTAGTAGCTCCCATATCTGGCTGCTTATCAAAGCATGAGAAAAGCTTTAGAAAAGCACAGATTACTCTGGCTTAATTCCAGACCCACTGAGGCGGCTTCTGTGCATGCAGCCCAGGAACTTTTATTTGGCAAGTTCCGCAGGTAAATCTTACACAGATATCCACGTACTTGCTTTGGGAGATGCAGGGATCATCTAGTCTTTTAAGTATCATTATCCCAGCCGGTGCCATGGCTCAATAGGCTAATCCTCCGCCTGCAGTGCCAGCACACCAGGTTCTAGTCCCGGTCGGGACACCGGATTCTGTCCTTGTTGCCCCTCTTCCAGGCCAGCTCTCTGCGGTGGCCCGGGAGTGCAGTGGAGGATGGCCCAAGTCCTTGGGCCCTGCACCCCATGGGAAACCAGGAGAAGCACCTGGCTCTGGGCTTCGGATCAACGCAGTGCGCTGGCCGCAGCGGCCATTGGAGGATGAACCAACAGAAAAGGAAGACCTTTCTCTCTGTCTCTCTCTCTCTCTCTCACTGTCCACTATGCCTGTCAAAAAAAAGTATCATTATCCCTTGTAATTCAAGTCTATTTGGTTCCTGAGCTCAGAAGTGAAAGCTATGTGATGGTTGTAAAAGAAATGAAACCACCAGCTGAAGAGGACAGATGTTACGACAGGAAAATCATAAGTACATCTGCATCATTAAGAAAACGGGGAAAGAGATACAGGGGAGAGAAGGAGTAACTCAAAATTGAGGCACATAGGCTAAGAATATTGTTTATCAGGGCAAAGAGCTCATCAAACAGTCAATTTTATCTCACAAGTGAAAAAATAAATCTGACTTAAAGTCATGATCCTCACTCAAAGTCATGATCCTCACTCTCAGTAGTACCAACACATCTAAGTCCAGTCAATAAAATTTAATTAGTGAAAACTCAATAAAAAATTAAGTATCTGTACTATTCTGCTCAGGCTGCCATAAGAAAATAACACAGTCTGGGTGATTTAAACAAAAGGAAATTTATCTCTCAAAGTTCTGGAGATTAGAAATCCAAGATTAAGGGCCAAGATCTGAAGCCATTTTGGTTTCTAGACTCTCCCACCTGCCTGTTAATGGTTGACTGCTGACTGTATGCTCATATGATCCTTTCTTTTTTTTTTAACTTTTATTTAATGAATACAAATTTCCAATGTACAGCTTATGGATTACAGTGGCTTCCCCCTCCCATAACTTCCCTCCCACCTGCAACCCTCCCCTCTCCCGCTCCCTCTCCCCTTCCATTCACATGATCCCTTCTTTGTATGCACTTGGGGACATAGTGAGCTCTCTGGTGTCTCTTCACATAAAGATATCAATTCTATTGGGTCAGGACCCCACCTTCATGATTTTTTTTACTGTGAATTACTTCTTTATTGACTCCATCTCCAAATACACTAGCAATAGGGAGTTAAGGGCCTCAACATACGAATTTTGGAAGGACACAAATATCCACTCCATAAAGTACATTTAACTGTATTGCTCAAGGTACTGTGAGGAATACTAATAAAGAGTTTGCAGCCTGCCTCATGGACAGGTGTTATTAATCAGCCAGAAATATTCAGATGCTAAATAGGGTGGAACTGTAGGTGATAAGGATGACAGACAAGACTGCAATCACCATAGATGATGGTCAGATGGGCTTCAGGAATGATTGTGAGCCTGGTGGTAAAGTGAAAGATTTGATTAGTTTGATGGAGGAGGAACTATTCAAATTTCTTATTTCTACAAATTTTATCACCATTATTATAGGAACCCTCTCCAAGTTTGGAACTCTTTTTTTATTCCTCTCTCACCAACCACTTGCAATCTGAAATGCCCTATTCCATTTCCATCACTAAAGTGATGATTAGATTATTAATTCCCATTACCATTAGATGATTAATTTCCCTTTGGCTCCCCAAATGGCTCCCTTCATCTGTGTATACTATGGCAACTTAAACCTCCTGAAGCCTGACTCCAGATATACCACAAACTAAATTACAAACACTTCAATGCCAGTTCACTGCCTTGATGCCAGTCTACATTAGATTCTGTTGAAGAAAATACCTTTTAATTGCCTCTCCATCCTAAAATAGTATCTTTCACAAAGTAGGCACTTAAATAAGGGTTGGTTGTTTGACTCCCTTTTGCTCACAAAACATGCTCTGCCCAGGCCATTATATTGTTCTAATGTAATCAGAAGTGGCCACTGCATATACAGAAATGAAGATATAAGTTATATAAAAACACACTTAGGAGGGGTAGAACACAAAACTGGAGAGGTAGAGATTTTGGAAAACAAGTAGAGATCTAAAGGTGGTACAGTAATTGCAGGTTCTCTTTTTTAAGATTTATTTCATTTATTTATCTGACAGAGTGATCTTCCATCTGCTGGTTCACCTGCAAATGGCCAGGACCAGGACAAGCTGAAGCCAGGAGCCTGGAACTACATCAGGCTGTCCCACATGAATGGCAGGCACCCAAGTACTTGGGCCATTTTTGCTGCCTTCCAAGGCGCAGTAGCAGAGAGTTGAATTGGAAGTGGAGCAGGAAGAACTCGACTCTGCACTACAAAAAGGGAGGCTGGTATAACAAGCAGGGATTAAACCCGCTGTGCCACAATGCTGGCCCCTGCAGGTTCTTGAGAGGGACAGACACATTAAAGTGTTTTGAAAGATTAATCTGAAGGCATCAATATACACAGGGGAAGAAGAGGATGTGAGAGAGCGGAATGCTGTTAGAGTTATCCAGGTGTAAGGAGAGGAGAGTTGAGACTAGAATGGTTGAAATGAGAGTAAAGAAGAAAAGGTGGACCTAGAAGATGTTTTGAATAAAGAAATTGCTATATAAAGGGCCAGTTCTGTGACATAGTGGGCTAAGCCTCCGCCTGAAGCACCATCATCCCATGTGGGCACCGGTTCATGTCCTGGCTGCTCCTTTCCCATCCAACTCTCTGCTATGGCCTGGGAAGGCAGTGGAAGTGGCCCAAGTGTGTGGGCCCCTGTACCCGCATGGGAGACCCAGAAGAGGCTTCTGGCTCCTGGCTTCAGATCAGCCCAGCTCCAGCCGTTAGAGCCATTTCAGGAGTGAACCAACAGGTGGAAGACCTTTCTGTCTATTCCTCTCTCTGTCTGTAACTCTACCTCTCAAATAAATAAATAAATATTTTTAAAAAGAAAAATAAATAAATTGCTATATGGATTAGGAAGAAAAACAAAAAGAAAACTATGTTTTTTCTTTATTTTTAAGTTTCTATATTGGTATGCCACTAAGAGAAGTGGAATTGATACGAAAAGCAGAGTTTAGGCCGGCGCCGTGGCTTAACAGGCTAATCCTCCACCTTGCGGCGCCGGCACACCGGGTTCTAGTCCCGGTTGGGGCGCCGGATTCTATCCCGGTTGCCCCTCTTCCAGGCCAGCTCTCTGCTGTGGCCCGGGAAGGCAGTGGAGGATGGCCCAAGTGCTTGGGCCCTGCACCCGCATGGGCGACCAGGAGAAGTGCCTGGCTCCTGGCTTTGGATCAGCGAGATGCGCCGGCCGCAGTGGCCATTGGAGGGTGAACCAATGGCAAAAAGGAAGACCTTTCTCTCTGTCTCTCTCTCACTATCCACTCTGCCTGTCTAAATAAATAAATTTAAAAAAAAAAAAGAAAAAAGAAAAAAAAAGAAAAGCAGAGTTTAGGGGCCTGGCATTGTGGTACAGTGGGTTAGGCCACTGCCTCCATCCTTCACTTCCAATCCATCTCACTGCTAATGTGCCTGCAAAAGCAGCGGAAGATGACCCAAGTGCTTGGGCCCCTGACACCTATGTGGAAGTCCCATGTGGAGTTCCAGGCTTCGGCTTGGCCCAGCCCCAGCCATTTGGGGAATAAAACAATGAATGGAAGATCTCTCTCAATCTCTCTCTCTCTCTTTCCTTCTCTCTGTAATTCTGTCTTTCAAATGATAAATCTTTAAAAATAAAGCAGAATTTAAAACCAGTTACTCACTTTAAAAAAAAAAAAAAAAAAAAAGGATGGGGCCAGCACCGTGGCTCACTTGGTTAATCCTCCGCCTGCGGCGCTGGCATCCCATATGGGTGCCGGTTCGAGTCCTGGCTGCCCCTCTTCCAATCCAGCTCTCTGCTATGGCCTGGAAAAGCAGTGGAAGATGGCCCAAGTCCTTGGGTCCCTGCACCCACATGGGAGACTAAGAGAAGCACCTGGGTCCTGGCTTCAGATTGGCACAACGCTGGCCGTAGCAGCCATTTGGGGAGTGAACCAATGAAAGGAAGACCTTTCTCTCTGTCTCTCTCTCTCACTGTCTATGACTCTACTGTCAAATTAAAAAAACAGAATACAGTTTACCTTTAAAATATACTAAAGGTGCTTCATAGAATTAGCCATTCCATCAGAGATTCCAGTTTCCTCACATCATACACTAACATTTTTGTGCCAGGTTTCTCACTGATACCCACAAAGCCAAATCATAGGCTGTATGTTTAAAAAGAATCTTTTAAGTCTTTTTGCTCAACCCTCGCTCTCAAATAAACCAAACTTACAAGCCACCAAGACACAAATCTCCAGCCCCTAGCCTTATGGTGATGGAATAGTTACTGCCTCGCAGGCAACCCATTCCAATCAACTATTCTGTTCAACAGCTACCCTCTTCAAATCTGGCTGCCTGTAAGTTTCACCCATTTGTTCTAACTTTGTCTTCAGGAGACATACAGAGTCAATCAAAACCCTTTTCAATTAACAGCTCCTTAAATATTTGCAGACAGCATCAAGACCCCATCAACCATTTTCTAAAAAATGCCTCTCATAAGAATCATTAGCCTAGTCACCCTGACATTAACAGCATATCAACTTTAGGATTCTACATGTCATCAAATTCCTTAAAGACATCTGCCATGTTGGTTTTTCCCCTTTATGATTCTATCAGTTAGTATTAGCAGACACTAGTCTTGTTTGTGTTATCCCTTTGACTCTTAGACCTATCAGAGTGATCAATTGTGAACTGAAATTGATCACTTGGACTAGTGAGATAGCATTGGTACATGCCACTAAATAGCACTCTGGCCTCAGAATTAGCCCCTAAGGCATTCAGATCTGGCTGAAGAGCCAGCCCATGAGAGTATTTTAGGCATGGAAAGCCAAGAAACTCTGAAAAAAAAAGAAGAAGACCTAAATGAAAGATCTCTGCGAGTGAGATCCCAGTGGAAAGAATGGGGTCATCAAAGAAGGAGGTACTTTTCTCTGAAGGGAGGAGAGAACTTCCACTTTGACTATGACCCTATTGGAATAAGATCAAAGTCAGAGAACTCTAAAGGCTTCCATAGCCTTGGCAACTCATGACTAGAGCCTAGGGAGATTACTGATGCCATAAACAAGAGTGTCAAATTGTTAAATCAACAACAGGAGTCACTGTGTACTTATGTCTCATGTGGGATCTGTCCTTAATGTGTTGTCCAATGTGAAGTGATGTTATAACTAGTATGAAACAGTATTTTTACACTTTACGTTCTGTGTGGGTGCAAACTGATGAAATCTTAGCATATTCTGAATCGATCTTCTGTATATAAAGATAGTTGAAAATGAAAAAAAAACTGGTGTTAAATTGGAAATTGCATAGAAAATTAATTTTTAAAAAATATCATGTAGGATCTCTGTTTTTAATGTGCTGTACACTGTTATTTAATGCTATAACTAGTACTCCAACAGTATTTTTTCACTTTGTGTTGCTATGTGGGGGCAAATTGTTGAAATCTTTACTTAATATATACTAAACTGATCTTCTGTATATAAAGAGAATTGAAAATGAATCTTGATGTGAATGGAAGGGGAGAGGGAGCGGGAAAGGGGAGGGTTGCGGGTGGGAGGGAAGTTATGGGTGGGGGGGAAAAGCCATTGTAATCCATAAGCTGTACTTTAGAAATTTATATTCATTAAATAAAAGTTTTAAAAAAAATTCCTTAAAGAAGTTGCTGAATATATACAGGCTTATACAGTCTTGGACATATATACTAATGGAATCCATCTATTAATGGAATTTAAAAACATATCTTTTCTCTACTGATTTTATCATCTACCTAAAAATAAACCAGTTTATTAAACTCTTTATGCTCAAAAATCAAAAAAGAATTAATGTAAAGCTAATATAAACCTGAAATATTCTGGCAGGTATGCAGGTATATGAAATATCTAATAGGTAACCCAGTGGGGGAAAGACAATTTTTATTGTATACCCATTTGGAATGTCTGAATTTTATTATATGTAAAAATTAATTTTTTAATTAAAAGACTAGTATGGTATAGTGTGAATTGTGCCTTTTGCATTAAAAAGAATAGGCCCAAACATTAAAATATGAAATATTAGATAAAGGATGAGATTACTATTAAATTTAAATTAGTCCTGAGGCATTCAATTTTTAAGCTGACTCGTAGTAAGAAATACATTATACGTTGTACCTCAGTATGCATTTATGAATATACAATTAATACAAAAGTTTCACAAAACAAGATTTATCATTATTACTTGGAAAGCAGTCTGATAATTTTTAAAACTGTCTTATCCCATTCTTTTTAAAAGATTTGTGGTTTTTTTTATTTATTTGAAAGGCAAAGTGACAGAGTGAGAGAGAGAAAGAGAGAGAGAGAAAGAGAAAGGTTTCCTACCAGTTGGTTCACTCCTCAAATGGCCACAATGGTCAGGGTGGGCCAGGCCAAAACCAAGAAACAGGAACTCCATCTGGGTTTCCCATGTGAGTGGCAGGGACTCAAGTTCTTGGGCCATCTTCTGCTGCCTTCCCAGGCACATTAGCATAGAGCTGGATTGAAAGTTGAGCAGCTAGAATCCAAACAAGTGCTCTAATATGGGATGCTGGCATTGCAGGTGGCAGTTTAACCCACTGTGCCACAACATCAGTCCCTGTTACAATCCATTAAATTGACATCATGAAGCACTATTATGTCACAACCCACAATCTGAAAAAATACTGATCTAATCCAACTCTTCCTCTGCACCCTTAATCTACTGATGAAGAAGGTGTGATCAGCTTGGGTAAATGGCTCATACAAAATCACATGGCTCATTCATCCAGTTAGCTCCTGCTGTGTTCCTCCATTGTGGTATGGAAAACAACAAAGGAAATCCAGCTCCTGACTTCATGGAAGCTTCAAAGCAATGGGCAGGGGCCAACATTGTGACTTAGTGGATAAAGCTGCCACCTGTGATGCTGCTATCCCATATGTGCGCCATTTCAAGCCCCCGTTGCTCTGTTTCCCATCCAGCTCCCCACTAAATGTACCTGGGAAAGCAGAAGAAGATGGCCCAAGTGATTGGGCCCCTGTCACCCACGATGGAGACCTAGAAGAAGCTCCTGGCTCCTGGCCCCTGGCTTCTGGCTCCTAGCTTCCGTCTGGCCTAGCCCTGGCTGTTGTGGCCATCTGGGGAGTGAACCAGTGGATTGAAGATAGCTCTCTCTCTCTCTCAATCTCTCTCTCTCTCTGTCTTTTCCTCTCTCTGTAAGTCTGACTTTCAAATAAGTAAAGATAAATATTAAAAAAAATTGGGCAGAGAGACAACTGGACAATATGAACCCATACAGTAAAGTATACACAAGTACCACACAGGAGGGGCCTGCAAGTCAGACACAGAATGCTGAGGAAGACCAGCAGGCAATAGTAGAGCCTGTGCTAAACCCAGCTGGGACTGCTCTCCACCATGTTGCTTTGGCTTCCCTGGGGCCTGCTGTCAACAAACAAACAGGGGTTCCTGCCATGATGTAAACTCAATCCACCCCCAAAATGACCCAGTAGCATTTCTAACTCTCCCAACAATGAGACTCCAGTGTCTGTTCTCATTTACTCCCACTGTGGTGGAATGAGAAGGCCATGCCAAGATGGCCACTGGCAACAGAGCCTGCCTGGCAACAGGCTGTGATTGGATGGCTTCGGAAACCACATGGCAATGGAACCTGCCTGGCAACAGGCTATGTTTGATTGGATGGCTTCAGAAACCACATGGCAAAGGAGCCTGCCTGGAAACAGGCTGTGATTGGTTAGGGCATAAACCGCCCCTTGACCAGATTTGCCTCGGTTATATAAGCTGCTGTACCAACTGAAATAAACCAGTCTGCTGGCTGCTCCCTCTGGCCGGCTTTCACCCGACTCCCAGGGTCTGTGTGGTGACTCCACGCCTCTTGGCCCCACTGTGCTCCTCCTCTCAGAAAGAATCCACAGCAACATCCACAATACAGCAGACACTCAGAAAAAAACAAGCAGAGCCAGGGCCTCCCCCTTCCCATATCCCCTCTTGCTCTTCCAGTAAGAGACACATATTCCTTGTGCCACTTCATTGACTCGGGGGGAAAAAATCCCTGAGGAAAACATAACATTCAAAGTACCTACTTCAAATCAAGTAAACCCCACCCCTCAATTTCACATGATTATTTTAGGATTAAGTAAACAAATTAAGCAAAATTTCTTAAACTGAATCCATAAGGACTGCCATATTACGAGTTATATGGCTACTTGTAGGTAAAAGCAAAAATCTCACACACGTTAGTTATTGTTCAGATAGCAGAATTCAGAGAACCATGAATCTTAGGATGCTGAAAAGACTGCAGTCTTTTACCCTCACTTAAATAAATGAAAAGAATGGGGTTCAGTTTTACTAACCAGAAAACACAACACACACACACACACACACATGCAGAGTTCTAAACCCCAACTAAATAAGGCACCCAAAGCCATTCAAGCATACCTAGTGACATAATGCCACTTCAAATGGAACTAGCTAACTAGCTCAAAGCTAAAACTTGTGGATAAGAAGCTGTGAGAATGACAATCAAATGAGAATATGAATCTTTACCCTGAAAATAATGACATTGGATATTGCTTCAATATCCACTATCAAAAAAAAAAAAAAAAAAAAAAACACTGGAACTTCTCCTAAGGCCTAATAATCTATTACCTCCTGATCCACTGACTGTTTTTTGAGCTTAGTGCATACTCATGCTAAGTCATCCTGCTTCTCCAGCTGGACTTCCTCAGTTGCTTTGCCCTCCTTCTAACCCATCTTTGCCTGCAATTTCACCTAACACTTCCAAAGAAAAGGGCATGCCAAGAATGGACTACTTCATATCACAGAATCAAAGAACCTCCTTAAACTATGTTCTCTAGGAGGACATATGAAGACAGTATCAGAAAACTTCATTTCAATTCTATTATCTCTATGTTATTGGTTCATGATCTCTAGTTTTCATCATATGACTCCTACTACTTGAATTTTTTTTCTAGCTTAATCTCCTTTGCTTTTACATTAAAGAAAACAGGCTTTTCCTATCCTCTTAGAAAAATTAGAAAGATAGTAATAATCCTAAATGTGGACCATGTTTTCTTCTAAAAAGCCCCAAATATACTCTAAGTTACCCTGATCTAAAGAACTGGCATTTGATGCAACTGTAATTTTCTAACATCCACAAAGATAACTTGCAAACATTTATTGTCATCTCTTGTGTCTCCTAAATTTACATTGGTTTTAAAAATATTCAGAAAATTTCCAGTCTAAATAACAGATTTAGACTAATATCCACCATTTATCAAAATGTACATTTTGACATCATATTACTTAGAACTC
This sequence comes from Lepus europaeus, assembly GCF_033115175.1. Classification (NCBI taxonomy): domain Eukaryota; kingdom Metazoa; phylum Chordata; class Mammalia; order Lagomorpha; family Leporidae; genus Lepus; species Lepus europaeus. The sequence continues at coordinate 137,505,024 of NC_084831.1, read as the reverse complement.
ACACACAATAAAAAAAATACCTGTTATCCCAATTTTGCAGGTGAGGAAACCAAGGCCTGAAGAGGTTAAAGAACTTACTGAGGGAGCCCTGCTTCCATCATGGGTCAGAGATGGAACTCAAACACCAGGCAGTAAATCCTGTACTCTACTGCCATAATGTGCTGCTTTTCGAATATTCATTTTTCAGGGATCTAAGAAAAAACACTATCAACAATATTAGTCAACTATCAAATAACTTATTTGCCTGGGTTAGTCTTTTCAGTCCAAAGCCACTGAAATGATTGACCAAAAGGTCCATCAGAAATCCTACCTACATCTAATATATATGGATATGTAGTGGAAAATGAAAATGAAACACTGTCACAAAGAAGCACTGAGGCCCACTTCAAACCCCAGAAGTAGAGGACATGCAGCTGAGATATTAGAGAAAAAAAAATTCTAGGGACCAGCACTGTGGCATAGCAGGTAAAGCTGCCCCCAGCAGTGCCAACATCCTATATGGGCATTAGTTCAAGTCCCAGTTGCTCCACTTCATATCCAGCTCCCTGCTATCACCTGGGAAAGCAGCCGAAGATGGCCCAAGTCCTTGGGCCCCTGCACCCACATGGGAGAACCAGAAGAAACTCCAGGTTCTTGGTTTCAGATTGGCACAGCTCCCTCTGTTTCAATCATGTGGGGAGTGAACCAGCAGATGGAAGACTCTTTCTCTGCCTCTGCCTCTCTGTAATTCCGCCTTTCAAATAAACAAATCTTAAAAAAGAAATCTAAAGCAATTCTGTATCATTCATAAAATTCAAGGATTAAATACATCATCCTTTTCTTCAACAACTACTTTGTCTTTATAATCAAACATTAGGGACTTAACACAGTGTTAAAATTAACTTTTGAAATTAATTTGTTGAAATTAACTGCTAAAATAATTTCTACAACATTGATGGGCCTCAAAGTGATCAATGCATTCAAAGAAACATAAAATGGGCAAACTGAAGGATGTGGGTTTGCTACACAAATATGTCTTTTATTCTACCTAAAAGTCCAACCATTTCTTTAAATGGTCTCCTTTCCACTTACGTTATTTATTTATATACAACCTTTTGGAAGGTTGCCTTGCTTTCAGCAAGACCTATCAGTGACTGCCCCAGGTGCAACTTCTAATGCCTACTTTGTGGATAAATATTAATAATGTGTGAAAACAAGCAATAGCTCATTTAGTCTATTCTGAGCCTATCTGTTCCCTGAAATTCACACATTATTCAAAAGTAACTCTCAAATTACCCAGTCTACGTCTGAGAAAAATTCTGCTGTCTCCTTCTGATAGGCTGTGTGGGAAAAGCTGTAATGTCACTGTCATCCTGCTATCAAGAAGAGTCATGGAGGGCAGTATGAAGAAGGAAAAAGACAGACCCAATGCAAGAGAATGGGAAAAGGAGGAGGCAGGGCAAGGGTGAGAAGGAGGTGCTCTAAAACAATAAGAGGAGGGGGGAAAAGATGATGAACTGATGCAGGGCACCCAGATCTGAACACCATGTTCACCAAACCCAGCTCTGACTTTTTCCGACCTTGAACAAATCTGTATCCTAACGTAGTTCCAGGAAGCTAGTGAAAATTAAGTCAGAGGAAAGCTTCTTACAGCAGCCTAGGGAAATGCCAGTCCTTACTACTAATAAAGGAAGAAAAGCTAAACTACCTGTGAACACACACACACACATACACACACGTGATTTAATAAACTCTAATGAGTTTGAACAGTTTTTAATGCATGAAAATGTCCACCGCTTTTACTTTCCCCTCTTTCTACACAACACATTACATTTTCAAGTTTGCCTTTAGAACATTTTCTCTTTTTTTTTTATCTTCAGTTTACCCACTACTTTAACCAAATACCTTATTCTTTAAGAGGGAAATAGAATTCCATCTCCCTTAAGTATTATTGCTTTGGAGGTCCTAATAAAGCATAACTCTATCCCCACTCTCAATTAACCTTCACTGCATCCAGTTATATTTTTAATTTCTCCAATGTCTTGTCTTCCTCACTACTCTCCTCTAAGGTCCTCTCCAATATATAGTATCTCTTTGTGATAAAGTGAGTCTAAATTCAATGCCTTGTAGCCAAGTCAGACATTGAGACACATATCACCAACTCCCTGCTTTGACATTGATACTTCAGTACATGCAGCCTTGAGCTAAAATGATACTGGCTGCCAAATGACACCGGAAACTTATATATCTTCTGCTTGCCAACTGTATCTCAGTTCAACTTCAGAATTATAGTTTTTGGGTTTTTTGATAAAAATAAATTGATACGCTGTTTTTTAGCCCAATTAATTTGCATTATATCCATCTGTTCTTATTCTTTAAAGATTTCATTTCTTTTCTTATGTATTTAAAAGGCAGAGTAACAGAGAAAGAGACAGAAACAGAGAGAGACAAGACAGACAGACACGAAAGACATCTTTCATCTGCTGGTTCACACCCAAATGCCTACAACAGCCTAGGCTGAGCCAGGCCAAAGCCAAGAGCCTGAGACCCAACCCATACCTCCCAGAAGGTTGGAAGAAATCCAAGTATTTGAGCCCCACTGTCTCCATGAATGCATATTAGCACAAAGTAGGATCAGAAGCAGAGATGAGACTTGAAGCCAGACATTCTGATACGGGATGCAAGAATCTAAACTGGCATCTTAACAGCTATATCAAACACCCATCCCTATGCCCATATTTCTCAAGAGTTCCAACAGGAATCCATATCCAAGATTAAATCCCAGCTTGTCCATTTATTATCCATGTGACCCCGGGCTAGCTTTAGTCTCTCTCAAATGCTGTTTCCTTCCCTATTGAAATGAGGATGTGAAAACAGGCAAGAGATAGAAGGTATAAAAAGTACAAGTATATAACAAGAGTCCCTGTCTGCCACCTAATAAGGATTAAAAGTTGGCTCCTTTCCTCCTTCCACTTTAGAAAAACCTATTCAGTACACCATAATCCATTCGCATTTTTAAATCAATGTTGAAAGTATGTGAAATTACAAAATGTTGTCCATATAGAAAACCAGACTATTCAATACTGTATTTTTGCTCACGACTTTCTTAACTTGGCTCTGGAAGGAGAAGAAAAAGTCTTCTATCTCTTTCTAGCTGCTTGCTGTCCTCTTAAAAATAAATTGTCACAATAATAAGTAAAACCTCCTAAATTAACTGCATTTATTAGCTAGCAAAGGTACCACTTAATGGAAAAAATGATATTGTCTGCCAAATTAAATAATAAATGGAAAAGTGCTTTGTAACTCTTGGGGGGAAGGACTACACAAACTGAGTTTATGTTGTATATTAGTTTAAAGAAAACCATATGCTATGATAATGCTAAATGTCAGCAACTCTCACTTTAAAGAAGCTCAAGACACATTCTAAGTCTTATCTTTAAAAACTTAGTATTTGATGCAACCTATAGTCTTATGAGTTTGTTGTTTTAATTATCCAATCATGTTTATTCAGCAACAGCATCAAGTGGCTCACTTATATGGTTCTCCCTCAAAATAACTTTAATTTTGACAATAAAAATATCTGCTTTTAGAATCTCACAATTAAATATACTATACATCATTTGAAGATTTCCACATTGAAATAAACTCTGATCAGCAGAATAACTTTTTAAAAAACATTTCATTTGGTCTAGCTATCAAATTAACCACAACACCTTTTCTACTTGTGAAGAACTGAAAGTCTGTTTACCACTCAGGCTTGAATAAAACAGTGTATAATTTTCTGCCTATATATTTAGCATTAAATAAATAATATTCCTAATGAGTGTATCACTAAAAAATATTTACACATTAGCAACCAATAATTTTTTTTTTTTTGACAGGCAGAGTGGATAGTGAGAGAGAGAGAGACAGAGAGAAAGGTCTTCCTTTTTGCCATTGGTTCACCCTCCAATGGCCGCTGTGGCCGGCGCATTGTGCTGATCCGAAGCCAGGAGCCAGGTGCTTCTCCTGGTCTCCCATGCGGGTGCAGGGCCCAAGCACTTGGGCTATCCTCTACTGCCTTCCCGGGCCATAGCAGAGAGCTGGCCTGGAAGAGGGGCAACTGGGATAGAATCCGGCGCCCCAACCGGGACTAGAACCTGGAGTGCCGGCGCCACAAGGCAGAGGATTAGCCTGTTAAGACACGGTGCCGGCCCAAATAAATCTTTTAACACCTCCATAAACAATTTATATGCACCCTAAACACATATTTAAATATACTAATTCATAAATATCTAATGTAATAAAGAAAATACTTATTTTTTAACTAATGTGGTTCCTGCTTAAGAGGTTGCCTCAAATCTTCTACCAAATGAGGCAAGACAGAAATATATAAATGAATATCTATAAAAAGATTAATATAGCAGCTTTTTTATATAAGCAATGTTTATATAGACTATAAAAAGTAGTTAAAAGTACTAATCAGATAACTAATAAACACCAATATGGTGGGACAGTGTAGTACAGAGGGTTTAGAGCATGGGTAATGCCACTCAAACACCTCTGGTTGAATCCTAGCTCCACTGTTTTTATGTTGAATTAAATTAGCCTTGAGAAAGTTACTCAAATTCTCTAGATTCTAATTTCCTCTTCTGTAAAATGATACTCATATAAGTACCTACCTCTTTGTGATTTTGTTTTTAAGATCTTATTTATTTATTTGAGAGGCAGAGTTACAGACAGAAAGGAAGGTCCTCCATCTGCTGGTTCGCTCTCCAAATGGCTGCAACAGTATATCTGAAGCCAGGATCCAGGTGCTTCTTCCAGGTCTTCCACAAAGGTGTAGGGGCCCAAGCACTAGGGCCATCCTCCACTGCTGTTCCAGGCCACAGCAGAGAGCCAGATCGGAAGAGGAGCAGCCGGGACAGGAACCTGCACCCATATGGGATACCAGCACCACAGGCAGCAGCTAAGCCACAGTGGGGGCCCCCTCTTTGTGATTTTATTAAGCTCTAATGAGATTTTCCATCTAAAAGCATATAGAATAATAGAAATGTAGCAAGTACTAATAAATGTTAACCATTATTATTATTATTACACTGCAAGAATAAATATGTAGTATACACACTTTTTATATATCATAAAAGGAACTGAATAAATTCAATTATTTTGCACCTAAAGGAGACCAATGGGCAGACCCAAGTCAGCTAGTGAACCCCTATAATCAGACCATTGGTCTGAGCTTCTATTCACTAGATCTTAGGCTGCCTCTCACTGTCAACATACATCTCATCCTGAACAGCCAAAAGAACCATCTGGTTACTCACACTATATCACATTGACTTGGAAATTCATCACTTCAGCAAAAAAGTCACAAACAAGCAGTTTATTCATAACTCATTTTATTCCTGACAATCTCAAGCTTGTCACCCCAAAATCAGTTTTACAGCTACAATAAAATGAAGTAGACATATTCACATTCAAATTAATTCAGTGGTAGCAAAAATCAATATAAGCAAACTATCTGAGAGGAGAAGATGTGGTTAGGATTGCTAAATATGAAGGAGGAAAATGCATCGCTATTTTGCAGAGAACAAGCTTACATCCTGAGCAAACACTATGTATTAATTTATACAAGCAATGACCCCTTGTTTGATGACAGGATTCAATAACTGCACATTAGGTCAGGCTCTAAAATGAAAGTAGACCTATATAAAAGATAAAATTTGCATTCTTAGAAAAGACTTTGTCTTTATTGCAAATCCTAGATAATAAAAAGAGCTAAAAGCTTATAATAAAATATGAGTACCATTTTTTTCCATCTCAACTGAATCTCTTTATCAAAAAGAGAGAACTCCATTTTCCCTAAGGTTGATAATATAATTAGAAATTAGATTTCTCAATAATTCAATGACCGAAATCTTTATTAAAGTCAAATGACCTTTCTAATTAAATGTTCTCCCTAATATATAAGCCGTGCCAGGCAGGTGTCATCTCTACAGTTAATAAAGGCCATATTTGTTACATAAGCTTTTTCTTCTATGTTCATCCTTTACTTCGATTTGACATTCTAACAGTACTTAATTATTGGTAAAACTTTTTTAAAGAACAGCAAATTACTAATGCATTCTGGTAAGTCCTCTGATTTTTATAGCATTTATAATATTCCTTTTTCATAATAAGTGTTCAATATTAAATATTTTAAATATTTTAGATATTTTAAATATTTTACTGTTATATGTTCTCACTTCAAAAGATTATAGCTAGTGAGGCAAAATGGACACAATTTTATTATGGTATTAACAAGAGTTAAGATTTGAAAACCTGGAGTGTAGAATTGACATTAGATTCCAAACTTAGGCCATAAACAATATAAGGTATTTCAAAAAGTTCATGGAAATGGAATTAAAAGATAAGTTTGTTTTGGTGCAAAAAATAACCTTGAAATACATGCACAATTTTTTCATTATACATTTTCCATCCACAGTTCCCTCATACAGGCTCATCTAAATCAATATATTAAAGATCAATAAAAATATAGTAATTGCATTTGAAATATTTACAATTTTTAATGTTTAAGTATTTGTTTAAAAAACAAATATAGTTAAATAACTCTTAAGGCACCATGATAGAACGCTCCGGTATTTGAAAAGCCAGAAATACAATGTCATCAAACCTTACACCCTTTGGATGCCACTTTAAATCGAGTGAGTTTCACTGATAATACATATTTACATACATGTTTGAAATCACACATTCATACATCACTTCATCAGATGATGACGTAGGCAAAATGCTTTACCATCACTTTCCCACTGTCCAAAATAAATAACACAGCCAAGGCAAAGTGATTAATTATTCAAGGATACCAGCCAGTCGTAATTGTACTTTTTAAAATTGTTTCCTACATTTCTGGATCATTCAGAAAGGGGAAAGAATATGAAAAGTGTATCATCTGAGAGACTGTAACATCACGTGAGAGAAAAATAATGAGCACTTTCTGAATCCTAACATTCTCAAAAGAGATGTGAGACTATCTTCAAAACGCTGCATGCCGCCAAGCATTAACAAAAAAGAAAGAAAGAAAAAGGAACAGGAACCTCTGCTTTCCAAGTCACTCATGAGCCAAATAAAAAGAATAAGTACGACCTCTGGAGCGTCCCCTCCAGCTCTCTCTCCGCTGCTGGACATTTCTACCTGGCTGGTACCACAAGGAGACAAATGTCAGCTTTCACGAGGCTTTCAATCCCTGCGCTCCTCAGACAAGGCCGCGAGGGTAACTTTAATCCCTCGTGAATTGCTCAGTGGAAGAAACGCTGGTCCCCAATTCAAAAAAATAATAATTATTATTTTTCATTATTTTGCCGTGTTCAGGGTCATGGCGAAAACCACAGCTGCCATTCAGATTCAGAATGTCATCTTGCAAGACAAACAAGAGCCGCCTAGGGAAAACGACGCTGGGGGAGGGGGCGCACAGAGTGCGAGAGGGATGCCGGCCAGTCCCGAGCTGGCGCAAGAATGACATGGCACCTGGACAGGGAGAGCCCGCGTCCGCGCCGCAGGGTGGGCAGCCCGGAGCCCGCACACGCGCCCGGCGGCGACGAGGAGCGCCCCGCGCACACCGCCTTCCATTCTTCCCCTCCGGGAGCGCCCCTGGAGAAAGCCTCTGCACAACAAACCACGGCTTTCTCCTCACACCCCGCCTCCTCGGCCGTCTCCCACCGCGGACACCAAGGGGTTCCGGGCGCCGGGGCGCGGTGGGCGGGTCGGCGACAAGCCCCTCTGAGGAGAAGCGGACAGGGCAGCGCCCGGGAGCGCTACGCACGCAGCTCACCCGCGGCCGGCGCGCCGAGGCGGGGACGTCCATCCCGGGGCGGACCCCCTCCCCGCGACGCCCCGACCCGAGCGCTGGAAGGAAACGGCTTTGTATCGCAGGAGGAGAGGCAGCCTGGGGGCCACCAGGCGGGAGGCGGTCGGAGGATGCCCGGAGCCTGAGGAGACGGCCCGCCCGGCGGTCCCCGCCGCCGTCCCCGATGCCCCCTCGGGCTCCTGCCCGCCAGGCTAGACCCTGTTCCAACGGCCGGGAGCGGGCCGCCAGCCCCGCGCCCGCGCGCTCACCTGCCCACGAAGTTCTCGAGCACCGAGCTCTTGCCGGCGCTCTGGCCGCCCACCACGGCGATCTGCGGCAGCTCCAGCAGGCAGCTCTGTCCCAGCGCCGAGAAGGCGTCCTGCAGCCGGTTCACCAGCGGGATCAGCTCCTCCATCTCCCGGTTCCCCATCTTGTCTGCACGAGCGGCTGCCCGCGGCTCCCTGCTCGCCTCCGCGACCCGGCCGGGAGCGAGGGTCCGCGCTGCCCTCGCCGATGTCGCTGCGCCGGGCTCAGCCCGCCGGGTCCTGGCGCAGACGTCGGCTCCCGCCGCGCGCCCGCCAGCCGCCCGGTCCTGACAGCTAACGGCCCGCAGCGCGCGTGCGCAGGAGGCAGGGGCGTGGTCCTGCCCGGCGACGGCCCCGCCCCCGGCCGCTGCGCCCTAGGGTTGGGCGCCGGGCGTCCTGGCAGGCGCACACGCAGGGGCTCCCGGCTGCCGCCCGAGCCTCCACCCTGCTGCTGCCCAGGCTCTGAGTCCAAGTTGCGCACCTGGTCAGAGACGGGCGCGCAGTGCGCAGCAGCCGCCAAGCCAAGGGGGAAAAGTACTCCCACCGCTAACGACGGGACGCGGTCACCAGGGCACCGCCGCCGGAGCACACTTCCCAAAAGGAAATCCCCTGTGTCACGCCCTGCTCCAGAATCCGCGGCGGCCGCCGCTGGAGTCTGAATTCTGACCCCTTGGAGGCCCTGAGTAGCCTGGCCGTGTCTCACTCTGAAGATTCGTGCTCCCCTTCTCAACGGGAGCAAAGGCGGAGTGGGTCGGGTTTCCCGCCCCCTCCCCTTCTCCTGCAGTCTGCCACGCCGGTTCTGGCCTTTGAGAGCCCTCCTGCCACAGTCTGTGGCCACCATGCACCCTGCACTCCCAAGCTCAGATGGAGCCTGTGGGAGGTGACTGTGCGCTGGGTGGCAGGCCAGGGAGACGCAAAGACAATAGGCCATGCTTCCCTGAGCGTCGTCTGGGTTTCTCTGTAGTTGGGTCCCCAAACCTGGAAACCTCTCTGGATTTACTATGTGGGCATTTTCCTGTGTCGCGCCTCATGCTTCACTTGAGGACTTCTCCATAGCTTTACCTTCACGTAAAGGCTAGAGGTACAGAAAATGTAAACTGCTAGCCCGCTTCTTTCCTGCACCTTACACTCTACTCCAGCGGGGTCCCGACCTCGCTACCTGAATGTCCCACAAGTCCCTCAAATCCCACTAAACTCAATTCTGAACTCATCTTTTCTAATCTCGGCATTCAATCTTATAAATAACCCTAACACCACTTGCACAAAAATGTTCATAATCACCAAAAAAACAAAAAATGAAAACAACCCAGATGTCCATCAACAGGTGCTATGATTTGAACAGGTCGCCAAAAGTTCGTGTGTTGGAGACTCAATTCCCAGTGCAGGAGTGTTGGGAGGTGGGGGCCTCGTAGGAGGTGTTTAGATCATGTGGGCTCTGCCTTCCAGTTTAAGGCCATTCTGAGAAGTGAGATAGTTTTAAGGAATGGCTTTGTCTTATTTTCGTGCCCTCTCACTGTGTGATGCCCTCTGCCTTGTTATGATACATCAAGAACTGACTCACCAGATGCTGAACAGATGGCAGCACCATGCTCTTGGATTTCTCAGCCTCTGGAACCATGAGCCAAATAAACTTACATTCTTTCTAAATTACCCTGTCTCACATATTTTGTTGTAGCAACAGAAAAGAGCTAAGACAATAGGTGAGTGAATAAACAAGTGTAATATGTACATACATAGCTATAAAAAAAGAGTGGGCTGCTGGGATAGTACTAGCATGGTTGAATCTGATACTTTTATGTAGAATGAAAGAGGCCAAAGAGTGCGTATTCTTGGATTGCATCTGAGATTTCATTTCATATGAAGTTCTACAACAGGTGAAACTATTCTGTACTGAGAGAAATCGGCACTGTAGCTGCCTTTGAAGGATGGAGATTGATGGTAGGAAGCATGAGAGACCTTTCTGGAGTGATAGGAATGTTCTAGATCTCGTCTGGAATGTAGGAAGGTATTTGTGAAACTCGTCAAACTTAAGTTCTGGGCAGTTCACTGTAAATTATACCTCAACTTAAAAAAAAAAAAAAACACATACACACAAGAGAGAGAGACAAAATTGACTGCATTGTCTTCTCCACTGAAGTAGATTCCTCTTGCTACATCTTTCTCACACACCTTTTCTAATAATCACTCCTCTACCCAACATGTGGTTGTAGTTACATTGGTCATGAAGATGAAAAGGCATGCATGAGGGGCTGGCGCTGTGGCGTAGAGGGAAAAGCCACAGCCTGCAGCTCTCTGCTGTGAGCCTGGGAAAGCAGTGGAAGATGGCCCAAGTCCTTGGGTCCTTTCACCTGCATGGGAGACCTGGAAGAAACACCTGGCTCCTGGCTTCTGATTGGCACAGCTCCGGCCATTGTGGCCATCAGGGAAGTGAACCAGAGGATGGAAGACCTCTCTCTCTCTCACTCTCTGCCTCTGCCTCTGCCTCTCTGTAACTCTGTCTTTCAAATAAATAATGAGAGAGAGAGAGAGAAGGGAGGGAGTGAGGGAGGAAGACAGAGCTGGCCACATCTGTGTGCACCAGAATGAACACTTGATTAGAGATGCACCAGTCAAAGCTCTTTCCCAGAAGTATGGAATTGAGAAGAGATTGGTCTTTGAATGACTGACATATGGATGAGGAATAAAGTTGGCAACTTTATTAGTAATATTTTTGCCAACAAAAAGGAGATACAAAAGACTCTTGTCTTTGGAGAAAGAGAAAAGTAAACACACACACACACACACACACACGAGTATGGAAAACAGAAGTCCTGATAGTACCAGTGTCCTTGTTGTAGTTCATTTCTGATGCCCTGCTGCATTCCTATCCTGTGTTTCATGAGCCAGCCTCTCCCCATAAACTTATGATGAATTTCCCTCTTTGTTTTACCTACTTCAACTCAGATTTCTGTTTGCCTGCAACCAAAGTATCCCAATAAATACATCCTCCAGCATGCTCCCTATCTCAGTGAGCAGCCCAGCCACAATTCGGAATCTAAAAGTCATTTTCACTTCCTCTCTCTCTTCCTCATCTGCTAAGCCAATCTGGTCCCCACATTATACCCACTCTACCTCCCTGGAATCTATCTCATCCTCTCCATCCCCGATGCTAGTGCCTCAACTATAACTGTCCTTTGTCAAACAACCATGTTCCACTATGGTTTCCAAACAAATAGATTTTCACTATGCATTTGGCACATTGCATTAAGTTGCTAATTGACATTCTCCTCTCTTCCACCAATGTGATGGGCAAAATAATGCCCCTACAAAGATGGCCACATTCTAATTCCTAGAACCTGTGGATGTTACCTGAAGTGGCAAATGGGACTTTGCAGATGTTAATAAGTTAAGGACCTTGGGATGCAGAGATTATTCCAGATTATCCAGGTGGGCCCAGTCTAATCACAGGTATGTATAAGATCAAAGAATTTTTACCTGTTGTGTCAGAAGGAAACATTGACTATAGAAAAGTATAGATGACTATAGAAAAGTAGAGATGCAACTTGACTGGTTTTGGAGATGGAGAAAGGAACTAATAGTCTAAGAAATGCTTGTACCTGCTCTTAGCTAGAAAAGGCAGGGGAACATTCTCCCCAAGAGCGTCCCAAAGGAACACAGATTTGCTGACACTTTGATTTTAGTCCAGTAAGTACAAATTTTTGTTGTTAAACTTCTGTGGGCCAGCGCCACAGCTCACTAGGCTCCGCCTACGGCGCCAGCACCCAGGGTTCTAATCCCGGTTGGGGCGTCAGATTCTGTCCCAGCTGCTCCTCTTCCCATCCAGCTCTGCTGTGGCCTGGGAAGGCAGTGGAGGATGGCCCAAGTGCTTGGGCCCCTGCACCCACATGGGAGACCAGGAGGAAGCACCTGGCTCCTGGCTTCAGATCGGCGCAGGGTGCCGGCCTTGGTGGCCATTTTGGGGGTGAACCAATGGAAGGAAGACCTTTCTCTCTGTCTCTCTCTCACTGTCTAACTCTGCCTGTCAAAAAAAAAAAAAACACACTTCTGTGGTAATTTGTTGTAGTGGAAAAGCAACTCTAATACAACAGTCTCCTTGAAGGCAGGAGGCCTTTGTGTGATTCTCAATGCTGAGGCCAGTGCTCAGCCCCTGAGGAGACTGTAGCTTACCAAAGACAACCATAGACAAATTATGACAACACAGCCAGTGTGTTCCTAGGTCCAAAGACTGGATTGAGAACCCCCTCCCAAAATTCACCTATTGCAGCATTAACCCCCAGTGCGACTGCATCTACAGTAAGGAAGTAATTAGGGTTAAATTAAGCCATAAGGGTGATCCTTTGTCTGACAGGATTAATATCCTTCTAAGACGAAACACCTATCTCCCTCTCTCCCTCCCCCTTCCTTCCTCTTCTATCCCTCCTCTTCTTCACCCTCTCCTGCCTCTCCTATCCCCCTCTTCTTCTCTCCATTTCTACCTCTCTACCTACCAGGTGATGACAGAGTGAAAAGGCAGCCATATGCAAGCCAGAAAGAAAGCACTCAACAGGAACTGAGTCAACTGTCACCTTGATCTTAAACTTCCCAGCCTGGAAAACTGTGAGAAATAAATGTCTGTTGTTTAAACCACTCAGTTGATGATATTTTGTTAGGGCAGCCCGAGATGACTTAAAAACTTAAAAACCCAAGATTTGTTTAAAGGAACATTAAATAAAATCAGGGAGTAACTGATTTGTCTGCACAGGTCATGCCAAGCTTCAAAGAAGAGATGGGCCTTCATGAGTTCATCCTGTACTCTGCTACATGCTGTGAGGAATACAAACGACTACAAGCACCAGCCTTTGCATTTGAATTTAGAAGACAATGCTACCACGCATTTGACAGAAACATTATACACATTTAAAGTTCATCTGCAATGAAGCAGATGATGTATGTCACCTCTATTCTCCAGAACTTAGTTCAAATTAGTTCCATCCACCTGTTTCCAGAAACCATCCTGAAACTACTCTTAACCAATTGTTTTCCTTCTTTACTTCCTATTCAGAATCAGTCCCGCAATAACATGGAACAAAGAGAATTCCAACAAGTACCAAAACTCAAGGTCTCCAGTGATGTAGACCCTTTCTCTTAAATTAATCTGTATAAATGGGTGGACATTTGATCCAGCAGTTAAGATGCTGGCATCCCATAACAGAATGCCTGGGTACAAGTCCCAGCTGTACTCCCAATTCCACCTTCCTGCTAATATGTACCGTAGGAGGCAACAGGTGAACTCAACTCAGGTCTCCCAAGTAGGGGGTAGCAACTCAAATATTTGAGCTGTCACTGCTGCTTCCCAGAATTTAGCAGGGTTCAAGAGCCAGAACCAGGTATTGAACCCAGGTATCCATGTGAGACACCAGTATCATAATCAGAATAAGATTGAGAATAAGAATAAGGTTAAGAACCCATAGGAAAAAAAACCTGCTTTCTCAGGTTTTGAGAAGAGACAAGCTTATTGTAAGAATGTTGCCATTTCCCACAATATATGCAAAATTGATGAGCCTTCCCCAAAAATCTCACTCAGTAATCCACAGTTTCACTTCATCTTAGATAAACAAAATGTCGGGGCTGGCACTGTGGCACAGTGGGTTAACGTCCTGGCCTGAAACGCTGGCATCCCACATGGGTGCTGGTTCGAGACCCAGCTGCTCCTTTTCCAATCCAGCTCCCTGCTATGGCCTGGGAAAGCAGTAGAAGATGGCCCAAGCCCTTGGGCCCCTGCACCTGCATGGGAGACCCGGAAGAAGCCTCTGGCTCCTGGCTTCAGATTGGCACAGCTCCGGCCATTGAGGCCAACTGGGGACAACTGGGGAGTGAACCATCAGATAGAAGACCTTTCTCTCTCTCTCTGCCTCTCCTCTCTCTGTGTAACTCTGACTTTCAAATAAATAAATAAATCTTTTTTTAAAAAAAGATAAACAGAATGATCTCCTACCTCATTCGTAGGAATTAAAACCAAATAACTTTGACAAGTTCCAAAAACGCAATTCAAATAAGCAATATACACATATTTGAATGAGAGTACTTCAAAAACTTCATGGAAGGTTAAATTAAAAGACAAGTTTAGTTTTGTGAAAAATAGTTTTAAATTCATACGAAGTTTCTTACTAATATTCATTTTCCAAGAACTTTTTGGAGACCTGTTGTCTTCAAATATATATATATGTGTATATATATATATATATATCTATATGTCTCATATAGATATATATATACACACATCTTATATGTAAAAATTTTTAAAATAATGTTTCAGGTTGAAAGTAGAGAGGAGTTTAGAAATTTTTTCAGGAGTGAAAACATCTCTGGAAAAGTTTTATACTCTCAAAGAACACACATACTTGATTATGTGAATTTAAGAGTTCATGTTTTTTAAAAATTGATCACATTACTGCAAAGTCACATCCTACATATTTCCCACAGTGCCCATCTCAGTCCGCCATAAATATTTATGAAGGGGAATGGAACCAACAATTTCAACACTATCTGTTGTGTCCCTGACAAATAAGATTATTACTTATTACTTCATATACAATTCAGGACCTAATCAGGCCCTTTAGTTTTTTCTTCAAGGCATTTCTGTTGGGTGGATTTTAGAACTTACTGCAGTTCAGCTTGTCTGCAGGCATCTTTTAAGATCTGTTAAACTCAGTGACTATCAATATATACACAGACTTTCAAAACTATGGCCATTCTGGCTGACATGTGTGTCTGTCAGAGCTTCTCTCCTTCAGATTAGAGAGATGATAAGAATGGAAAAACTCCAAATTTTATTGCTCATGTTCTTCATCAGCTGCAGTCAGGAATCAAAAGTAGCCCTGAAAGCACTACTCCAGCCTCCTATTCCAGTCACTGTCCATTTGAGAGCTGACAGTGGAAACTCACCAGTAGTCTCAACAAAGCATGGGTAATAAGGCACACACACAAGGCATAAACAGTCACAGGCAAATTACAGTATTAAGAAGGCTTTGACAGAATTCTCTACATCACTTAAACCAGATTTGGCAGTCGTGTGTGCCTCCTTCTATCAAGTATGTATGGCCATATTCTGCTATGACTATAACCTATATACACTGAAGGAAAACAGAAGTCACATAAGATCCTTTTTAAAGGGAAGATCTCTGGCCGGCGCCGTGGCTCAACAGGCAAATCCTCCACCTTGTGGCGCCAGCACACCGGGTTCTAGTCCCGGTCGGGACACCAGATTCTGTCCCGGTTGCCCCTCTTCCAGGCCAGCTCTCTGCTTTGGCCCGGGAAGGCAGTGGAGGATGGCCCAAGTCCTTGGGCCCTGCACCCCATGGGAGACCAGGAGAAGCACCTGGCTCCTGCCATCGGATCAGCGCAGTGCGCCGGCTGCGGCGGCCATTGGAGGGTGAACCAACGGCAAAGGAAGACCTTTCTCTCTGTTTCTCTCTCTCTCACTGTCCACTCTGCCTGTCAATAAATAAATAAATAAATAAAGGGAAGATCTCCCAGTGCTTTTTAAATCTCATTTGTAAAATTGTGAAATTCTATCTATATAGATACACATATGTGTGTGTGCGCACACACACACATACACATATATATGTAGTAGATAAGCTATAAATGCTTATTTAAAATTACATTTGAATAGTTTTGGATGACAGAGAAATTCCATGAATAAAATACTAAATTAAAATCGGTATCAAACTTTAAATATTATACTGATAAAACTATATCTAGAAAAATACTAAGGGGCTGGCATTGTGGTGTAGCAGGTTAAGCCTCTGCCTGTGACACTGGCATCATATGGGCTCTGATTCGAGCCCCGGCTGCTCCACTTCTGATCCAGCTCCTTGGGAAAACAGCAGAAGATGGCCCAAGTGCTTGGGCCCCTGCACAACATGGGAAACCCAGAAGAAGCTCCTGGCTCCCGGCTTCAGCCTGGCACAGCCTCAGACGCTGTGGATAGAAAATCTCTGTCTCTGTCTCTGTCTCTCTCTCTGTCTCTCTCTCTCTCTGTCTCTATCCTCCTCCCTCTGTAACACTGCCTTTCAAATTAATAAAAAATAAATTAAAAGAAGAAAAATACTATGAATAAATATGCCAAAAATTTAATGTAATTCTGTGTAATATGGAAACATTTTACTGTCCTTTTCCTTTTATTTCTTAAACTTTCTACAATAAACATGTTACTCTTATAATTTAAAAAATTGAATAAATGTGATTTCATGGAGCCATAATTGGCTTCCATATGCACTAGCTTATCAATAACAAAAATGTTGCATCTGTAAGTTTAAAATTCACTTCACAAATAGAAACAGGAGACTCAATGAAGTCCACTACCCCAAACATTTGCTACCTACTATTAGCTGATAATGACCTAAAGATAACCAAGATTTACAATGGAAAATTTTCTTTCTGACTCAAGGAGCAGAAATGCCATAATCCCAAGCCACCACTGTCACAGGGACTATTGTTAGCAAAGAGTTCATTCAGGGCACTAAACTGCAGAGTATTCATAAGTGTTTAGTTCATATACAGAGTAGGCCAAGGAGTTGAATATTTTTTATTAAAGTATATGTCATTATCTATGGCAACAATCAGAAACAAAAGATTATAAATTATATGGACACACTTATATGGCATTCTAGATCAAAGAGAACTGATCTATAAGGACTATAAGAAAATAGTGTGAGGCTGAGGGTGGAGAGAGGGGATCGATTGCCAGAGTACATGGAACCTATAACGTGACTATGTTGGTTTCATGATTGCATATGTTTGTTAAAACTCATTGAACTGCAGACTTTACCTGATGCATTTTATTTTACATTAATTATACTTTAATTAAAATAAACAACCTATGGCATTGATGCACTCCTCTATGACATGTTATCATACTATAGAGTATGACAGGAAAAATCTTGGTAATAAGTAGCCTGATTATGCTGTGTTCTAAGAGTACAAAATAGAAACAATACCAACCTTGCAAAAAGCTGAAAATGATTCCAAAATCCTTCCAGTACAGCATCATTCTTACAGGATCTCTAAATATCATGTTGATTGGAAAGCAACACTTGGAGGTCAGAGTAAGACCCCAAACCTTTGTCAACTGTCTCTTAGAAGAAATTATTGGGGCTGGCACTGTGGCACAGCAGGTTAAAGCCCTGGCCTGAAGTGCCCACATCCCATATGGGTGCCGGTTGTAGTCCCAGCTGCTCCTCTTCTGATCCAGCTCTCTGCTATGACCTGGGAAGGCATTAGAGGATGGCCCAGGTCCTTGAGCTCCTGCACCCACATGGGAGACCTGAAAGAAGCTCCTGGCTCCTGGCTTTGGATTAGCTCAGCTCCGGCAATTGCAGCCATCTGGGGAGTAAGCCAGCAGATGGAAGACCTCTCTCTCTGTCTCTACCTCTCTCTGTAGTTCTTTCAAATAAATAAAATAAATCTTTTTTAAAAAGAAAAAAAGGAGAAGAAGAAATTACTTTACAGCTATAGAAGAAGTGTTTGGAAGTGGTGCAGGGGGATGAGAGTGGACAGGGTCTAACAGACACCCCAGTGTGAGAGTGTTCCAAGACAAACCTAACTATTTTTTTTGACAGGCAGAGTGGACAATGAGAGAGAGAGAGACAGAGAGAAAGGTCTTCCTTTACCGTTGGTTCACCCTCCAATGGCCGCCACGGCTGGCGCACTGCGGCCGGCGCACTGCACTGATCCGAAGCCAGGAGCCAGGTGCTTCTCCTGGTCTCCCATGCAGGTGCAGCGCCCAAGGACTTGGGCCATCCTCCACTGCATTCCCGGGCCACAGAAGAGAGCTGGTCTGGAAGAGGGGCAACCAGGACAGAATCTGGTGCCCTGACCGGGACTAGAACTGGGGTGCCGGTGCTGCAGGTGGAGGATTAGCCAAGTGAGCCACGGTGCCGGCCATAAACCTACCTATTTCACATCCCTCTCATCTTAGGAGAACTTGAAACCTGAGAGAAGCTCATCCCTGAGCACACACACACAAGGCCTCAGCTGAACTCTACTGCCCTCCCCCAAACTTTTTGCCAAATATGGTGGTAATGAACATGGACACTTTTTGTATACTTCTTCATATTCACAAACTAGTCTCATATCAATCATTTTGTTAGATCATCCCAACAACTTTTTAAGTAAAACTAAGAGGCAGATAGCATTAGGATTCCTCTTTTACATTATGAAAATTGAGAGCAATCAAGGAGATGAGGGGACAATGCTACACATCTCAGAACTATTAGAGACAGTCCCCGATGGGCCATAATTGGATCATCTCCACATGAAAATCTTGAACCTGGTAATATATGGTGCCTACATTTGCCAACCTAATATGAAGATTAGAAAATGATTGTACTAAAAGATTGTCTTAAAAATATTTATGAACAAGAAGAGCTTTTATCCTTATATAAATTATTTCAATTTCCATGATTTAGAGCCAGCACATTGGGATTCAATTCATCTGAGGTATTTTAGTCACCCTCCTAGACCTTAATTATTTATTTATTTGAGAGGCAGAGTTACAGAGGGAGAGAGAGAGGGGGGTCTTCCCTTCGCTAGTTCACTCCAAAAATGGATGCAACAGCCGGAGCTGCGTCGATCTAAAGCCAGAAGCCAGGTGCTTCCTCCTGGTCTCCCATGCAGGTGCAGGGCCCCAAGCACCTGAGCCATCCTCTACTGCTTTCTCAGGCTGTAGCACAGAGTTGGATCAGAAGAGGAGCAGCCAGGACTAGAACCAGTGCCCATATGGGATGCTGGTGCCTCAGGCAGAGGATTAATCTACTGTGCCATGGCACCGGCCCCTAATTTCATTTTTAAACTGAATATATTAATGTCTATTCTTACTAATTTATAGAACTAGTTTGATATCGAATAAATAATGACACTAAAATATTCTGTGAACTGCCTGGTACCAAATGACTATTAAAAATCATCTTTATAACGGGGCCATCAAAGAAGGAGGTACCCTTCTCCGAAGGGAGGAGAGAACCTCCACTTTGACTATGACCCTATCGGAATAAGATCAAAGTCAGCGAACTCTAAAGGCTTCCATAGCCCTGGCAACTCATGACTAGAGCCTAGGGAGATTACTGACGCCATGAACAGGAGTGTCAAATTGTTAAGTCAGCAACAGGAGTCACTGTGTACTTACACCCCATGTGGGATCTGTCCCTAATGTGTCGTCTAAAGCCAAGTGATGCTATGACTGGTACTGAAACAGTATTTTTATACTTTGCGTTTCTGTGTGGGCACAGACTGATGAGGTCTTTTCTAATTATATACTGAAGTGATCTTCTGTATATAAAGAGAATTGGAAATGAAAAAAAAAAAACAACCTGGTGTTAAAATGGAAATGGCATAGAAAATTAATTAATTTGAAAAAAAAATTATGTAGGATCTCTGTCTTTAATGTGCTGTACATTGCTATTTAATGCTATAATTAGTAATCCAATGGTAGTTTTTTCACTTGATGTTGCTATATGGGCAAAATGTTGAAATCTTTACCTAATATATACTAAACTGATCTTCTGTATACAAAGAGAATTGAAAATGAATCTTTACATGAATGGAAGGGCAAAGGGAGTGGGAAAGGGGAGGGTTGCGGGCGGGAGGGAAGCTATGGGAGGGGGGAAGCCATTGTAACCCATAAGCTATACTTTGGAAATTTATATTCATTAAATAAAAGTTTAATAATAAAAAAAATCATCTTTATAATTATCCAACCTACACATGGATTATAAATATATGTATTATTTACAAAAAGGTTTTTTCTACATAAAATGTAAATTTTAAATGATTTATGTGATCTATCAAAAAACCTATCAAAAATATTTCGAATTAGCTTACTATTCATGTATCTCATCAATTTTAGGGCTACTTTCCTGTCATCCATTAGAACTATAGAATATCTCACTCATAGGAAACTCTCATAAATAACAAGCTGCAAGTATAACTGGAAGGAACAAGGAAAGGAATCAAGCATGATACAGTGATGGAAAGCAAGATGAATCCAGGAAGCAGTGAGTTAAGAGGAGGGTAAAAAATGTTTCAAGATTGACTCAAAGGCGGCAAGAGGTGGAATAGGAAGGGAGCACACTGATAGTCCGGGAAGATACAGTTAAATAAAAGTGGAGATACTGCAGGTTCAAGAAAGAGTAGGGGAAGAAACAGCAGAGGAAACTCTTCCGGAACTAGTGATTCATGGTGGACCTGCGTAGAGAGCATGGGAGCCCACAATTCGGGACACCAGTGGCAGAATAGACACACCAGCACTGGAACGCGAGGTGAGCCGAACCTCAATAGCCTGAATCACCAGTGGGAAAGTGGAAAGAGGAGACTAGAGGGAACGAGGCTTGAAACCCAGTGGGGAAAAGTTCACCAGGCTATCTAGAAGAGAGAGGAAAAAAAAGTGACAGACACAGGCACGAGTTTCTCTCTCTCCGCTCACCTCTCAAAAGCGAGCAAGACAAAGAGCAGGCGCCATTTTGGACATATGTCATAAGGGGGGCGACATCAGGCCCAGACCCGCCCTCAGCCAAGCAGAAAAACCTGACACTGACGGGGGTGAAATAACAGGAGATTAGGACCTAGTGAATATGTGGTGCTAATGAACTGAGACTGTGAAAAAAGAGACAGTGGGTGAGAGAACTCACAGAGTTCACGTGAGTACTTTCCAGAGACGCTATAATTGTGTAACCTGGCAACCCAGTGGGAGACTGCAGGAGAATTGGAGCCCACACTGAGGGCAGCACAGATTCCCTGTGTGGTCCTTGGGAAAGAGCTTCCGATCACTGGCTCCTATGGGTATATCATTCGCCTGCTAATTACTTCCAATTCCACTCAGCTGTACGGAATTGCCTCCCTTCTGAATCAAAGAAAGAGAGAGAGAGAGAGATTTACCACGCCTAACCTGGAAGTGTCACCTTTGGCACACCCTTAACCCTGAGGAACCAAACAGAGCTCTCTGGCCACACCCATCTCAAGCCTCTAAGGCTCCATCAAAAGCAGACAGTCCACTTAATACAGTCATAGTATAACAAGAAAAAAAACCACAGTGAGGGAAGAAGAATCCAAAGAATATCTCTAAAATGCCAAGCAACAAATGCAGAAACTGAGGAAACAAGAACAAGGAAGACATTATGACACCCCCAAATGAACAAGACACCCCAAGCCAAGATGATGAAGATGATGAGATGGAAGAAATGCAAGATACGGATTTCAAAAAAATTATGATAAGAACAATTAGAAGTTTTCAAAAACAAATGCTTGAGCTACAGAATTCCGTACTGGACTGGATAGAAAATCTCTTTCGAGAAAATGAAATCTTAAGGAGGAATCAAAATGAAACGCAGAAACTAGTAGAACAGGAAAGTGTGATAGTGAAGAGAAATCAAAATGAAATGAAGAACTCAATAGATCAAATGACAAACACATTAGAGAGCCTTAAAAACAGAGTCAGTGAAGCAGAAGAGAGAATGTCGGACTTAGAAGACAGAGCACAGGAAAGGAAACAGTCAAACCAAAGGAAAGAAGAGGAAATTAGAAATCTAAAAAAATATTGTTGGGAATCTACAGGATACTATTTAAAAAACCCAACATTCGGGTTCTAGGAGTTCCTGAAGGCATGGAGAGAGAGAAAGGATCAGAAGGTCTTTTTAGTGAGATACTAGCAGAGAACTTCCCGGGTTTGGAGAAGGACAGAGACATCCTAGTTCAGGAAGCTCATAGAATCCCTAGTAAACATGACCAAAAGAGATCCTCACCACGACACGTTGTAATCAAACTCACCACAGTGAAACATAAAGAAAATATTTTAAAATGTGCAAGAGAGAAACGTCAGATTACTCTCAGCGGATCTCCAATTAGACTCACAGCAGACTTCTCATCAGAAACCCTACAAGCTAGAAGGGAATGGTGAGACTTAGCCCAGGTACTAAGAGAGAAAAACTGCCAGCCCAGAATATTATATCCTGCAAAGCTCTCATTTGTGAATGAAGGTGAAATAAAGACCTTTCATAGCAAACAGAAATTGAAAGAATTTGTTGCCACTCGTCCAGCCCTGCAAAAGATGCTTAAAGATGTGTTACACACAGAAACACAGAAACACAGTCATCAATATGAAAGAAGGTAAAGGAAGGAAGCCTCACAGCAAAAGATCACAGGAAGTTCAAAGCATATATTAGAAAAAATCTTTGGCAAATGACAGGGCAAAGTTACTACTTATCAATAGTCACATTGAACGTTAATGGTCTCAACTCTCCAGTTAAAAGGCATAGATTGGCTGATTGGGTTAAGGAACAAAACCCATCTGCTTACAAGAAACACATGTTTCCACAAAGATGCATGCAGACTGAAAGTGAAAGGCTGCAAAAAGATATACCATGCCAACAGAAATGAAAAATGAGTGGGCGTAGCCATCTTAATATCAGACAAAATAAACTTTAACACAAAAGCTGTTAAGAGAGACAAAGAGGGGCACTCTATAATGATTAAGGGATCAATTCAACAGGAAGATATAACAATTATCAATGTATATGCACCTAGTTACAGGGCACTGGTTTATTCAAAAGATTTGTTAAGGGACTTAAGGGGAGACTTAGACTCCAATACAATAGTACTGGGGGACTTCAATACTCCACTCTCAGAAACAGACAGATCAACCGGACAGAAGATCAACAAGGATACAATAGATTTAATCAACACTATAGCCCAAATGGACCTAACAGATATCTACAGAACTTTTCATCCTACTCATGAAGAATTTACATTCTTCTCAGCAGTACATAGAACCTACTCTAGGATTGACCACATACTAGGCCATAAAGCCAGTCTCAGCAAATTCAAAAGAATTAGAATCATACAATGCAGCTTCTCAGACCATAGGGGAATGAAGTTGGAAATTAGCAACTCAGGAATCTCTAGAGCATTTGCAAACACATGGAGACTGAACAACATGCTCCTGAATGAACATTGGGTCATAGGAGAAATCAAAAACTTTC
The DNA here is from genome assembly GCF_033115175.1 of Lepus europaeus. NCBI lineage: Eukaryota > Metazoa > Chordata > Mammalia > Lagomorpha > Leporidae > Lepus > Lepus europaeus. Next base: position 137,481,898 of record NC_084831.1, on the reverse strand, counting down.
TGGAAGTAAATGAGGATAACAACACAACATACCAAAACTTATGGGATACAGCAAAAGCGGTGTTAAGAGGAAAGTTTATATCAATAGGTGCCTACATCAAGAAATTGGAAAGGCACCAAATAAACGAGCTTTCAGTGCATCTCAAGGATCTAGAAAAACTGCAGCAAACCAGACCCAAATCTAGTTGGAGAAGAGAAATAATTAAAATCAGAGAAGAAATCAACAGGATTGAATAAAAAAAATTACAAAACATCAGCCAAACGAGGAGCTGGTTTTTTGAAAAAATAAACAAAATTGACATCCCATTGGCCCAACTAACTAAAAAAAGAAAAGACCCAAATCAATAAAATCAGAGATGAAAAAGGAAACGTAACAACAGACACCACAGAAATAAAAAGAATCATCAGAAATTATTACAAGGACTTGTATGCCAGTCAACAGGGAAATCTATCAGATATGGATAGATTCCTGGACACATGCAAACTACCTAAATTGAGCCAGGAAGGCATAGAAAACCTAAACAGACCCATAACTGAGACAGAAATTGAAACAGTAATAAAGGCCCTCCCAACAAAGAAAAGCCCAGGACCAGATGGATTCACTGCTGAATTCTAACAGACATTTAAAGAAGAACTAACTCCAATTCTTCTCAAACTATTCAGAACAATTGAAAAAGAGGGAATCCTCCCAAATTCTTTCTATGAAGCCAGTATCACCTTAATTCCTAAGCTGGAAGAAGATGCAGCATTGAAAGAGAATTACAGACCAATATCCCTGATGAACATAGATGCAAAAATCCTCAATAAAATTCTGGCCAGTAGAATGCAGCAACACATCAGAAAGATCATCCACCCAGACCAAGTGGGATTTATCCCTGGTATGCAGGGATGGTTCAATGTTCGCAAAACAATCAACGTGATACACCACATTAACAGACTGCAGAAGAAAAACCGTATGATTATCTCAATAGACGCAGAGAAAGCACTTGATAAAATACAACCCCCTTTCATGATGAAAACTCTAAGCAAACTGGGTATGGAAGGAACATGCCTGAATACAATCAAAGCAATTTATGAAAAACCCATGGCCAGCATCCTATTGAATGGGGAAAAGTTGGAAGCATTTCGACTGAGATCTGGTACCAGACAGGGATGCCCACTCTCACCACTGCTATTCAATATAGTTCTGGAAGTCTTAGCCAGAGCTATCAGGCAAGAAAAAGAAATTAAAGGGATACAAATTGGGAAGGAAGAACTCAGACTATCCCTCTTTGCAGATGATATGATTCTTCATTTAGGGGATCCAAAGAACTCTACTAAGAGACTATTGGAACTCATCGAAGAGTTTGGCAAAGTAGCAGGATATAAAATCAATGCACAAAAATCAACAGCCTTTGTATACTCAGACAATGCCATGGCCGAGAAAGAACTCTAAGATCAACCACATTGACAATAGCTACAAAAACAATCAAATACCTTGGAATAAACTTAACCAACGATGTTAAAGATCTCTACGATGAAAATTACAAAACCTTAAAGAAAGAAATAGAAGAGGATACCAAAAAATGGAAAAATCTTTTATGCTGATGGATTGGAAGGATCAATATCATCAAAAAGTCCATTCACCCAAAAGCAATTTATAGATTCAATGTGATACCAATCAAAATACCAAAGGCATTCTTCTCAGATCTGGAAAAAATGATGCTGAAATTCATATGGAGACACAGGAGACCTCGAATAGCTAAAGCAATCTTGAACAACAAAAACAAAGCCGGAGGCATCACATTGCCAGATTTCAGGACATGCTACAGGGCAATTGTTATCAAAACAGCATGGTACTGGTACAGAAACAGATGGATAGACCAATGGAACAGAATAGAAACACCAGAAATCAATACAAACATCTACAGCCAACTTATATTTGATCAAGGATCCAAAACCAATCCCTGGAGTAAGGGCAGTCTATTCAATAAATGGTGCTGGGGAAACTGGATTTCCACGTGCAGAATCCTGAAGCAAGACCCCCACCTTTCACCTTACACAAAAATCCACTCAACATGGATTAAAGAATTAAATCTATGACCCGAAACCATCAAATTATTAGAGAACATTGGAGAAACCTTGCAAGATATAGGTACCGACAAAGACTTCTTGGAAAAGATCCCAGAAGCACAGGCAGTAAAAGCCAAAATTAACAATGGGATTCCATCAAATTGACAAGTTTCAGTACTGCAAAGAAATAGTCAGGAAAGTGAAGAGGCAACTGACAGAATGGGAAAAATATGTGCAAACTATGCAACAGATATGGGGTTGATAACCAGAATCTACAAAGAAATCAAGAAACTCCACAACATCAAAACAAACAACCCACTTAAGAGATGGGCCAAGGACCTCAATAAACATTTTTCAAAAGAGGAAATCCAAATGGCCAACAGACACATGAAAAAATGTTCAAGATCACTAGCAATCAGGGAAATGCAAATCAAAACCACAATGAGGTTTCACCTCACCCCGGTTAGAATGGCTCACATTCAGAAATCTACCAACAATAGATGCTGGCGAGGACGTGGGGAAAAAGGGACACTAACCCACTGTGGTGGGAATGCAAACTGGTTAAGCCACTATGGAAGTCTGTCTGGAGATTCCTCAGAAACCTGAATATAACCCTACCATTCAACCCAGCCATCCCACTCCTTGGAATTTACCCAAAGGAAATTAAATTGACAAACAAAAAGCTGTCTGCACCTTAATGTTTATTGCAGCTCAATTCACAATAGCTAAGACCTGGTATCAACCTAAATGCCCATCAACAGTAGACTGGATAAAGAAATTATGGGACATGTACTCTATAGAATACTGTATAGCAGCAGTCAAAAACAATGAAATCTGGTCATTTGCAACAAGATGGAGGAATCTGGAAAACATTATGCTGAGTGAATTAAGCCAGTCCCAAAGGGACAAATATCATATGTTCTCCCTGATCAGCAACAACTAACCAAGCACCAGAAAGGAAACCTGTTGAAGTGAAATGGACACTATGAGAAACAGTGACTTGATCAGCCCTTGTCCTGAATGTTGATGAACAATTTAATACTTTATCCCTTTAGTATTTTTTTGTGCTAGTTAATACTATTGGTTGAAATCTGTAATTAACACACAATTATTTTTAGATGCTTAAATTTAACTGAAAAGTGATCCCTGTGAAATGTAAGAGTGGGAATAAGAGAGGGAGGAGATGTACAATTTGGGACATGCTGATTTGCCCCAAATGGTGGAGTTAGAAATGTGCCAGGGGATTCCAATACAATCCCATCAAGGTTGCATGTACCAATGCCATCTCACTAGTCCAAGTGATCAATTTCAGTTCACACTGATAGGTCTAAGAGTCAAAGGATCACACAAACAAGACTAGTGTCTGCTAATACTAACTGATAGAATCAAAAAGGGAGAGAAAGATCCAACATGGGAAGTGGGATACACAGCAGACTCATAGAATGGCAGATGTCCTAAACAGCACTCTGGCCTCAGAATCAGCCCTTAAGGCATTCAGATCTGGCTGAAGAGCCCATGAGAGTATTTTAGGCATGGAAAGCCAAGACACTCTGAAAAAAAAAAACACCTAAATGAAAGGTCTCTGCAAGTTAGATTCCAGTAGCAAGAATGGGCCATAAAAGAAGGAGGTACCTTTCTCTGAAGGGAGGAGAGAACTTCCACTTTGACTATGACCATGTCTGAATAAGATCGAAGAAGGTGAACTCAAAAGGCTTCCATAGCCTTGGCATCTCATGACTAGAGCCTAGGGAGATTACTGACGCCATAAACAAGAGTGTCAAATTGTTAAGTCAACAACAGGAATCACCGTGTACTTACTCCTCATGTGGAATCTCTGTCCTTAATGTGTTGTCCAATGTGAAGTAATGCTATAACTAGTACTGAAACAGTATTTTACACTTTACGTTCTGTGTGGGTGCAAACTGATGAAATCTTTACTTAATATATACTAAATTGATCTTCTGTATATAAAGATAGTTGAAAATGAATCTTGATGTGAATGGAATGGGAGAGGGAGCGGGAGATGGGAGGGGTGTGAGTGGGAGGGAAGTTACGGGGGGGGTGTAAGCCACTGTAATCCATAAACTGTGCTTTGGAAATTTATATTTACTAAATAAAAGTTTTTAAAAATCTTATAAAACCAGCAAAAAAGTGTATATGTCTCAGTTATGATTTTTTTAAACTTTTATTTAATTAATATAAATTTCCAAAGTACAGCTTTTGGATTACAGTGGCTTTCTCCCCTGATAACCACCCTCCCACCCGCAACCATCCCATCTCCCACTGCCTCTCCCATCCCATTCACATCAAGATTAATTTTCAATTATCTTTATATAAAGAAGATCAATTTAGTATATACTAAGTAAAGATTTCAACAGTTTGCACCCACACAGAAACACAAAGTGTAAAGTACTATTTGAGTGCTAGTTACACCATTAATTCACATAGTACAACACATTAATGACAGAGATCCTACATGGGGAGTAAGTGCACAGTGACTCCTGTTGTTGATTTAACAATTGACACTCCTATTTATGACGTCAGTAATCACTCAAGGCGCTAGTCATGAGTTGCCAAGGCTATGGAAGCCTTTTGAGTTCACCTTCTTCGATCTGATTTAGACAAGGCCATAGTCAAAGTGAAAGCTCTCTCCTCCCTTCAAAGAAAGGTACCTCCTTTTTTGATGGCCCATTCTTTCCACTGGGATCTCACTCGCAGAGATGTTTCATTTAGGTTATTTTCTTTGCCAGAGTGTCTTGGCTTTCCATGCCTAAAATACTCTCATGGGCTTTTTAGTCAGATCCAAATGGCTTTAGGGCTGATTCTGAGGCCAGAGTGCTGTTTAGAACATCTGCCATTCTTTGAGTCTGCTGTGTTGTTTCCATGTTGGATTGTTCTCTCCTTTTTAATTCTATCAGTTATTATTAGCAGACACTAGCCTTGTTTATGTGATCTCTTTGACACTTAATCCTATCATTATGATCAATTATGAACTGAAATTGACCACTTGGACTAGTGAGATGGCATTGGTACATGCAACCTTGATGGGATTGAATTGGAATCCCCTGGCATGTTTCTAACTCTACCATTAGGGGTAAGTCTGATTGAACATGTGCCAAACTGTACATCTCCTCCCTCTCTTATTCCCACTCTTATATTTAACAAGGATCACTTTTCAGTTAAATTTAAACACCTAAGAAACATTGTGTTAATTAAAGAGTTCAACCAATGGTATTAAGTAGAACAAAAGAATACTAAAAAGAAAAAGTATTAAGTTGTTCCTCGACAGTCAGGACAAGGGCTGATCAAGTCATTGTTATGATTTACTTCAGTACCAGAACCAATGTCAAGATTATAATTGGTAATGTCGAGATTATAATTGATATTAATTTTGCATATACTTTAGGTCATCTTGACCTTAGCAATTATGCATCCCCCAGACTTTAACAATCATGTAGTCCCCCTCCCTTCCTTGTGGCTTTTGCCTGTATAAACCCTGTTGCTTTGACCTTGGGGGAGGGGGTAGAGAGTTCTGCTCTTGACTTCCATAAAAAAAAAAGACTGTAAAGTTCACCAGTTTGTGGCTGTTCCTCTGTTTGTGTATAACAGTGCCTCCATAGGTCTTGCATTATGCAGGCCTACAAAATTAGCACCATAGGGACACTACCAAGACTTACCACTTGTGCTCTGTGTGCCTGGGCTAGCTGGAACACACACAGTAGTGTGGCTGAAGAGTGCTGCTTCAGAATGCTGGGAATGGGCACTTAAAGCCAGTGCAAGGCAGCAAGTACGATTCCCATGGGTGCCTCTTTGACAATCTTACCTTCAAGGTCCTGCTTTAGGTCTATGATGGAATTTGTAACTTCAAAGATCTCTGAAACTATTTTCTTGATGAATAACACCTGGCTCTCTTCAATCCATGTAATCTCTTTAGCAAAGGGTCACTTTGCCACATCCTTAGTTTGCTCCCCTAAACACACATGTCCATTTTTTTACATTGTGAAGTTTCCAAATATTTCTGCTCTGTTTATTCTTTAATGAGAATTTCTGTCTTCAAATCATGTGCTTCCTAACACTTCATGCTCTTAAAAGTATCCTTGCAGCTTCTTCCATATTTAGCTTAGAAATTTCTTAACACTGGGTGTTCATGGCTCTTAAATTCCACTTTCCTTAAATTCCTTGAGCACTGACACAATTCTGCCAAGTTTTCTGCCACTTTATAACAAGGATGGCCTTTATTCCTGTTTTTCATACCTTGTTCTCGTTTATGTCTGACACCTCATCAGAATGGCCTTTACTGTCCATATTTCTACATTCTTACTGCAACCATTTAAGTAATATCTAAGAAATCCCAGACTTCTCTCTCTCTCTCTTTTTTTGAACCCTCACTAGAGTCACCTTGAATGCTTGATTCAAGGAAAATCAGGCTTTTTTCTAGCCTACACCTCCAAGTTTTTCTGGTTCCGTTATTACTCAGTTCCAAAGTCATTTCTGTGTTTTCAACTATTTATTATTGCCACAAACCATGTCTTGCCACAAACTTTCTGTCTTGGTATGCTTTATATTGCCATCACATAATACCACAGGATGAGTAATTTATAAATAATAGAAATTCATTTGGCTCAAGGTCCTGGAGATTGGGAAGTTCAGAAACATGGTGCCACTATCTGATGAGGGCTGCATCATTCCATGATGAAAGGCAGAAAGGCAAGAGAGCAGGAGAGAGCAAGTGGGAAAGAGGCCAAACTTATCCTTTTATTAGAAATACACTCCTGTAATAACAGCATTAATGTATTCATGAGGGCAGAACTTTCATGGACTAATCTGTTCTCAAGTGTCTCACTTCAAAATGTTGTATTGATTAAATTTCTAATACTTGAACTTTGCAAGACACATTAAACTATATTGTCTGTAATTGATATTAATGATACTTATCTTTTGAGTGACTGGGAGGATTAAATGAAATAATATGCACAAAATGGTCTAACACACAAAGACTTCAATAAGTATTTCTTTGTTTTTGAAGTTGGCTATCTCCTTAAATGAGGTTCTTGAGACCATTAAAAGAGGTGCTTATTTTATTGAAGGGCGCCCTCCATACTTCAGAAACACATTTTTTCATATTTGAGATGACCCACTGGTATGTAGATACCATTAAAATTATATCTAGACTTATTTTCACCTTCTTTTTAAAGATTTATTTATTTGAAAGGCAGAGAGAGAGAGTGAGAGAGAGGTTTTCCATCCACTAGTTCACTCCCCAGATGTCTGCAAGGCTGGAGCTGAGGCAATCCAAAGCCAGGAGCCTGGAGTTTTTTTCCAGGTCTCCCATGCAGGTGCAGGAGCCTAAGGACTTGGGCCATCTTCCACTGCTTTTGCAGGCCATAGAAGAGAGCTGGATCAGAAGTGGAGCAGCCTAGACTTGAACCAGCACCCATATGGGATGCCAGCACTGCATGTGGTGGCTTTACTCTCTACGCCACAGTGTCAACCCTTATTTTCATCTTCTAATCATGTTTATTTGAAGCTGATAAATTCCTGAAGAAATATAGTCCACCAAGATTAAATCAGTAAGACAAAAATCTAAGCAAACTCATAACAAGAAATTATTAATTTATTAATTTAATAATTTGTTAATTATTTACTCGAAGAAAAGTCCAAGACCTGATGGCTTTTCTACTGAATTCTACAAAACATTTAAAGAGGAGCTAACTTCAATATTTTCCAAAATATAGGAAAGGATTGAGCTGGCCAAACTATTTTTATGAGGCCAGTATGACTCTCACACCAAAACCAGAGGCACAACACAAAAAAGAAAACAACAGACTAACATCCTTGATGGACATGGATGCAAACATTTTCAAGAAAATAATTGCAAACAGAATCCAACACATCAAAAGATCATACATCACAATTAAGTGGGATCAATTAGAGATGCAGGGGTAGTTCAACATTTGCAAATCAATAAACATCATTGATCTCATCAATAGAATGAAGAACCAGAACCATATGATCATCTCAATAGATGCAGAAAAAGCATTTGAAAAGACTGAATGTCCCTTCTTGATTAAGTGTAGAAGGAACATATCTCAAAATTATAAATACTATATAAGGCAAACCAACAATCAATATTTCCTCTCAGATCCAGAACAAAACATCTAAAATTCATATGGAATCACAAAAGAGACAGAATGGTCAAAGCAATCCTGAGCAAATAATCAAGCTGAAGGCATTAGAACAACTAATTTCAAAGCAGAGAATAGAAAGCCCAGAAATTGGTCCATATATACAACCAAGTGATTTTTGAAAAAGATCCAAAGAACTTACACAGGAGAAAGTAGTAATTGAATATATATGTAGAAGAATGAAATTAGATCCCTACTTCTTACCATCTACAAAAGTCAATTCAAGATGGATCAATACCCAAACTTGGCCAGCGCTGCGGCTCACTTGGCTAATCCTCCGCCTGCGGTGCTGGCACCCCAGGTTCTAGTCCTGGTTGGGGCACCAGTTCTGTCCCGGTTGCTCCTCCTCCAGAGCAGCTCTCTGCTGTGGCCTGGGAAGGCAGTGGAGGATGGCCCAAGTGCTTGGGCCCTGCACCCGCATGGGCGACCAGGAGGAAGCACCTGGCTCCTGGCTTCAGATCCGCGTGGTGCACCGGCCACAGCATGCCAGCCGTAGCGGCCATTTGGGGGGTGAACCAACCAAAAGGAAGATGTTTCTCCCTGTCTCTCTCTCTCTCTCTCTCACTGTCTAACTCTGCCTGTAAAAAAAAAAAAAAAAAAAAAAAAAAAAAAACTTAAGACCTGAAACCATGAAATTACTAGAAGAAAATAAATGGGAAATACCCAAGAAATTGGTAGAGGTGATTACTTCTTGGGTAAGACCCCAAAAGTGCAGGCAACCAAAGCAAAACTAGACAAATGGGGTTATATCAAACCCAGAATCTTCTGTATAATAGAGGAAACAATAGAGTGAAAAAATCTCCAGCAGAATGGGAGAAAATATTTGCAAGCTAATTTTCCAACAAAGGATTAATATTTAGGATACATTAGGAACTCATAAACAACCAATCCAGTTAAGAAATGGGTAAAGGACATAAAAATACAGTTTTCAAAAGAAGAAATATGAAAGGCCAACAAATACATGAGAAATGCTCAATATTACAAGCCATCAGGAAAATCAGAAAAAGATAAAACAAAGAAACAGAACTATAGACCAGTATACCTGATGACCATAGATGAGAAACTCAACAAAATACTAGCTGATCAAATACCACAAAATATCAGGAAGATCATTCACCCAGACCAAATGGGATTTATCACTGGTATGCATGAATGGCTCAATATATGCAAATCAGTAAGTGTAATACATCACATTAACAAGTTGAAGAATAACAACCATATGATTATCTCAATAGATTCAGAGAAGGCATTTCATAAAATGCAACACCATTTCATGGTTAAAAAAAATACCTTAAGCAAATTAGGTATAAAAGGAACAGTCCTCAACACAATCAAGGCAATATATAACAACCAACAGCCAGCATCATAGTGCATGGGGAAAAGTTGCAAGTATTTCCACTAAGATCTGGAACCAGGCAAGGATGTCCACTTTCACTATTGCTATTCAGTATAGTTTTCGGAAATTTTAGCCAGAGCTATTAGATAAGAAAAAGAGATCAAAGGGATATAAATTGGAAAGGAAAAAGTCAAATTATCCCTGCTTGTGGATGACATGATTCTATATGTAGGGGAACAAAAAGATTTCATTAAGAGATGATTAGAACTCATAAGAGAGTCCAGTAAAGTTTCAGGATATAAAATCAACACACAAAAATCAATAGCCTTTGTATACACAGACAATGCTATGGCTGAGAAAGAACTTGTAAGATCAGTCCCATTCACAATAACTTAAAAAAATTTAAATACATTGAAATAAATTTAACCAAGGATGTGAAAGATTTCTACAATAGAAATTACAAGGCATTAAAGAGATAAAAGAATACAAAAAAATGGAAAAATCTTCCTTATTTGTGGATTGAAAGAATTAATATCAAAATGTACACACTACCAAAAGCAATTTACAAATTCAATGTGATTGAAATCAAAATACTAATTACATTCTTATCAGATATAGAAAAAAAACATGCTAAAATTCATGTAGAAACACAAAAGACCCCAAATAGCTAAAGCAATCTTAAACAACAAAGCTGGAGACATCACAATACCAGACTTCAAGACATACTACATGGCAGTTACAATCAAAATAGCTTGGTACTGGCACAAAAATAGATATGTAGACCAATGGAACAAAATAGAATCCCCAGAAATCAATCTAGGCATCTAATACCAACTAATCTTTGACAAAGATGCTAAAAATCCACCCCTGGAGAAAGGAAAGTCTCTTCAACAAATGGTGTTGGGAAAATTGGATCTATGCATTGCAGAACTATGAAACAAGACCCCTATCTTACACCTGACACAAAAATCAACTCAAAATAGATCAAGGATCTAAATCTACAACCTTATACCATCAAATTACACTGGAGAAACTCTGCAAGACATTGGCATAGGCAAAAACTTCTTGAAAAAGATCCCAGAAGCACAGGCAATAAACACAAAAAATAGACAAATGGGATTACATCAAGCTAAGAAGCTTCTATACTGCAAAGGAGATACTCAACGAAGTGAAGAGGCAACTTACATAATGGGAGAAAATATTTGCAAACTATGCAACTGATAAAGGATTAACATCCAGGATCTATAAAGGGTTCAAAAAACTCAACAACTAAACAAATAATCCAGTTAACAAATGGTCAAAGGACACGAACAGGTATTTTTCAAAGGATGAAATATAAAAGACCAATAGACATATGAAAAAATGCTCAGTATCACTGGCCATCGGGGAAATGCAAATAAAAAATATAAGGAAGTTTCATCTCACCCTAGTTAGAATGGCTTTCATCCAAAAATTAAAATAAACCATAAATGTTAGCAAGGATGTGGGGAAAAAGGTATCCTAATCCACTGTTGGTGGAAATGCAAACAACTACAGCCATTGTGGAAGACAGTATGGAAATTCCTAAGAGATTTGAAATTAGATCTACCATATGATCTGGCCATCCCACTCCTGAAAAGTTACCCACACAAAATGAAATTAGAATATGAAAGAGTTATTTGTTGGGACCAGCGCTGTGGCTCACTTGGTTAATCCTCCGCCTGTGGTGCTGGCATCCCATATGGGCGCCGGGTTCGAGTCCTGGTTGCTCCTCTTCCAGTCCAGCTCTCTGCTGTGGCCCCGGGAAGGCATTGGAGGATGGCTCAAGTGTTTGGGCCCCTGCACCCGTATGGGAGACCAAGAAGAGGCACCTGGCTCCTGGCTTTGGATCAGCACTTCGGATTGATGCAGCACCAGCTGAAGCGACCCCTTGGAGAATGAACCAACGGAAGGAAGACCTTTCTCTCTGTCTCTCTCACTGTCTATAACTCTACCCGTCAAATAAATAAAAAATAAAAATAAAAAAAGTTAAAAAGAGTTATTTGTACTCCCATATTTATTGCAACTCAATTTACAATAGTTAAGATATGGATTCAACCCAGATGTCTATCAACTGATGACTGTATAAAGAAAATGTGGTATATACACTATGGAATTCTACTCAGTCAAAAAAAGAAATCCTATCTTTTGCAACAAAATGATGCAACTGGAAACCATTATGCTGAGTGAAATAAGCTAGTCTCAAAAAGATAAATAGGTTTCCTTTGATATAACACAGTTAATATAGAATTCAAAAAATGTATAGGAATTAAATGGACATTTTGAGATATTATTGTCATTTTTAACCCTTATTTGTACTCCTGTGGAACTGTGGTCTTCCTACTTATACGATTAGTGGTGAATTAAGCCTGTGAATATAGAAGGGATTAAAATTATGTCTTTGCAGGGCCGGCGCCATTGCTCACTTGGTTAATCCTCCGCCTGCGGCACCCGCATCCCATATGGGCGCTGGGTTCTAGTCCCGGTTGCTCCTCTTTCAGTCCAGCTCTCTGCTGTGGCCCGAGAAGGCAGTGGAGGATGGCCCAAGTGCTTGGGTGCCTGCACCCGCGTCAGAGACCAGGAACAAGTACTTGGCTCCTGGCTTCGGGTTGGCGTAGCTCCGGCCATGGCGGCTATTTGGGGACTGAACCAACGGAAGGAAGACCTTTCTATCTCTCTCTCACTGTCTAAGTGTATTTGTCAAATAAAAAAAAATTATGTCTTTGCAAAAAATGATGAAGAGAAGGAGGGAGGGAAAGGGGTTGGGGAAGAACAGGAGAATGAGGGAAGTAGTAAAGCCATTAAGTCTTGGATTTTTCTTTGAATTAATAAGTAATAAATTATTAAATTAATAAAAAATTTCTTGTTATGAGTTTGCCATGTCAGAGACTTGGTCTTTTCCACTTTTATGACCTTGGTAGCTTACATAGTACTTGGTACATAGTATGTACTCAATATATGAATGCTAAACTTAATTGGAAAAAATAACAGAGTATATTTTGCTTTCTTTGGAGAATTTTGTTTAGAGTTGAAGAATTTTGACAATTAAATGATAAAATATACACAGAAACAGGATAATAGTTAAAAGTTTAGAATTGAATAACTGGTAGATTCTTGATTCAAATTTCTTTCTATCATTAATTTTGTGCCCACAATTAATCACTTATCTGAGCCTGTCCTCAGCATGCATACATGTACACATGTACATAACCTACCATGGTAATTAAAACAACTGAACGGAAAGTAAAATAAATTCTTAAAACCAACTGTACACTTGGTGCTTGCTGACTATTGTTGAATGTATTATGCTCAACATGGTACATAGCTATTATGTCATAAATTTTGCAAGGCCAGGTAAATGCTGTAGGTCTTAAACTTATAAAAGCTAAAGGAGCTTCAACCAAAGGAGTAAGGAACTGGAAAATAGAAACTGGATTGGAATTCAGTTGGCTGAGGTTATTTGCCTCTCAAATTGAGGTGTTTTTTTGTTTTTGTTTTTGTTTTGTTTTGTTTTTTGTTTGTTTGTTTGTTTGTTTGTTTTTTGACAGGCAGAGAGAGAGAGAGACAGAGAGAAAGGTCTTCCTTTTTCCATTGGTTCACGCCCCTAATGGCAGCCACGGCCCGCACTGCGCCGATCCGAAGCCAGGAACCAGGTGCTTCCTCCTGGTCTCCCATGCAGGTGCAGGGCCCAAGCACTTGGGCCATCCTCCACTGCCTTACCGGGCCACAGCAGAGAGCTAGACTGGAAGAGGAGCAACCGGGACAGAATCCGGAGCCACGACCGGGACTAGAACCTGGTATGCTGGCGCCGCAGGCGGATGATTAGCCAAGTGAGCTGTGGCGCCGGCCAAATTGAGTTTTTTTGTTAAAGCTAAAATTGGAAGACAGGAGAACTGGCCTTTGGAGTCATGGATACCAAGCACCACAAAACGATTAAAGCAAAGTGCATTGCTGGCTTGTGGCCGTGTGCTTGTTATCTCAGAAGTGCAGCCTGTGTGCACTTCTATCTGATTCATTTTCAGCAGTATGCTTTTTTTGAGGGCATGGTGGAAGGAGGAGGGATGACAGAGGAAGCTTGGAGGACTTCTAGGAGACAATATGTGAGGGGAGGACCAGATGGACTAATTAGCCCAGCACGTTTTAACTCATTGATTGCCAGGAGCTTGCATACAGCAAAGCATTGGTTTATTCAGCTTTTATTCAGCTCACTGCTCTGTTGACAACATCGTCTGTCTGAGTCACAGGGGTCAAGTGACTGCAGCTTCACTGATGAGTCATTGTCTTGCTTCCACTGATGTCCCAGTGGCTGAGGCTGACTTGTTTACGAGATGGAAAGCTACAGCTGTCTGCAGGTACAGACTCCTTCGTCCCAGACTTCACCAGCTTTGCTGAGTAGGCTTGATTTAACGAGTGCTGAATTCTTGGAAGGCCCTCACGTATAATAGGCAGTAGGGCCACCTGATGTGATGATGCTCTTTACTCTGACGTGGTATCAGGAGGACCAGGTGTTTAGAATTGGAACCTAAAGGACTGAGCAAGAATTAAAAGGTGGGAACAGGACTAGTATATATCACTTAGATCCCAGTAAGACAGATGTGAATTCACTGCTGGCAATTTGAAGAGTGCTTGTTAGAAAGACTAGTCACAAAAGTGTGGGCTGGTTTCAGGGAAACCAGCAAGTGATTATGTAGAGTCTCAGGGAAAACAGGTTTAGGAGCTATTTGTTGACTTTAGAAAAAGGGAGAGGGAAGAGCTATTAGAGCTGGGAGGCAGTAGAAATATAAAGAAATTCTATGGGGTTGGTGTTGTGATGTAGTCGGTTAAGCCTCCACCTGTGATTCCAGCCTCATATATGATCATCAGTTCAAATCCCTACTGCTCTACTTCCATCAGGATCCCTGCTAATGTGCCTGGAAAAGCAGTGGAACATAGCCCAAGTGCTTGGGCCCCTTCAGCGCATGTGGGAGGTCTGGATGGAATTCCATGCTCTTGGCTTTGGCCTGGCCCAGTCCCATCTGTTGCAGCCATTTGGGGAATGAACCAGTGATGGAAGTTCTCTCTCTCTCTTTCTCCCTCTCTCTCTCTCTCTCCTCTTTGTCTCTGTCTCTGTCTCTCCCTCTCTTTCTGTAACTCTGCCTTTGAAATAAATAAATAAATCTTAGAAAGTCACCTGAGAGGTGTGTGGCCATCACCTCAAGGTCACAGTCAACTTTATAGTAAACCGTTAGGAAGGATCCAAGGAATAAATAACCAACCTCAGTTTCTACTCCCTCAACTTAGATCCTTCCATTGGCCAAATCTTAACTGGAAGCCAGGGAACAAAGGAGTTGTTGATGCAGGCCCTACAGGTCAGCCACTTGGGATGAGAGCTATGTGGAGAAGGGGGAGAGGGGCTTGGGGAGCAGTGGAAGCAAACTGAAAATATCTAGCATAGGTTAGTAGTGAGACAAGTCAGTGGCCTATTATGGTGTTCTGTTTTGCTCATCAGTAAAATAGGAACATCACACTACCTACTTGATGGTGCCTTGAGAATGGAATGAATTCGTGTAGGTAAAAGGATTTGAAAGGCTCTGAAGTGCTTTGCAAATGTTGAGTGTGAAGCTATTAAATATTAAATAGCTGCTACTTTTCAAGGAGGAGGAAAGTATAGTGGCACTAGAGCAGATTCCTTACCATTTGGTTTCACAGCCCTTCTTAGACCCTTCTCAATGTATAGCCCATACCTGATACAAGGGGTGAGCAGAGGGAGCAAATATGGGTAGGCTATAAAAAATGTGATGCCTACTCCCTTAAAAGCCTGTAATACACTTACAAAGAAAGATGGGGAGTTGTGTGTGTGTGTGTGCATTCCTATATCAGTATATGAACTATATAGAAAAATATGAAGAGGTATGCTTCTCTATCTTTCTATCAAAAGCAATGCAGGGGCAGGTTTTTAGCATAGTAGTTAAGGTGCTGTTCAAGAAACTCACATCCCATGTTGAAGTGCATAGATTCTAATCCTGGCTCTACTCTGATTCAGGCTTTCTGATAATCACACCTAGGGAGGCCAAAGGTGGTGGTTCTTGGATCTCTGTCACCCATATGAGAGACCTAGATTGAGTTCATGACTTCTGGCTTTGGCCTGGCCCAGCCTTGGCTGTTGCAGGCATTTGGTGAGTGAACTAGTAGATGGAAGTTCTCTCACTGCTTCTCTGTCCCTTTTTTCTCTTTCAAATAAATAAATAAATAAATTACATTTACAAAATAATGTGACAATATATGAAAGATGAAACAATACAAATAGGAATTATTAGAGCTGGATAGGGGATATCAGAAAGGGTGTTCAGAAGAATGGATGTTTGCATTGGAAACTGAGTCTTGATGTGCCAATCTACTGACCTGTTGGGGTTGTTATCTTCTACCCAGGTTTAGATGTAGACCCGTTCAAAAAGAGGATGAAATATTTTACTTCTTTGACTTTGTATATCTGTCCCTTACTGATTTTATCTCTAATGCTGAGTAGGATATTCTGATGGTTCTTTTTTTTTTTTTTTTTTTTTTTTTTGGACAGGCAGAGTGGACAGTGAGAGAGAGAGAGAGACAGAGAGAAAGGTCTTCCTTTTGCCGTTGGTTCACTCTCCAATGGTCGCCGCGGCCAGCACACCATGCTGATCCGAAGCCAGGAGCCAGGTGCTTCTCCTGGTCTCCCATGTGGGTGCAGGGCCCAAGGACTTGAGCCATCCTCCACTGCACTCCTGGGCCATAGCAGAGAGCTGGCCTGGAAGAGGGGCAACCGGGACAGAATTCGGCGCCCACACCGGGACTAGAACCCGGTGTGCCGGCGCCGCAAGGCGGAGGATTAGCCTTATTGAGCCACGGCGCCGGCCCTAATGGTTCTTAAGACATGTTTATTGAATAAATCAATAAAAAAAAGATGTTTGTGCTACTTTATTAAGTAAAAAATGAAAATACATATGACAACAGTGCCTACTTATAATAGTGGTCTCTGAGAATTCTTCCAGTGATGTTTGAAATATTACCTAATGTGAGACAGGAGCCACAATGATGGATACTTTGGATAAGTGATTTACATAACATTAGTGTGTGTGTGCATTGACTACAATCTTAGACATTTCAAGGCAGAAAATGAGTACTCTTTAGATGATGTCTAATTTATTAAGAGCCTGTAGCATGTCAGACATGCTTCTCCTACCCATTGCTTCTGGTGGAGATACGTGAGGGTAGTGATCATTTCCTCAGATAATTGTCCACTTATTGCAAAGCCTAAAAGCAGTATTTACTACTGGAGTACTTGCTGTATAAATGTTGATAGTCAGAGACTCGGGATGTTCATAGAAAGTTTTTTTTTTTTCAAACTATTTCTTGAACTCTTAGTATAGCGTTAATCTTATGAGAATAAAGTAAAATTAAAACAGATCTTTGTAAAAATTAAGAATGGGAATAGAGGGAGAAGGGAAAGGGGAAAAAATGGTGGGCATGTGGGCAGGAGGGAGGGAAGTATCACTATGTTTCTTTTTTTAAAAAAAAGATTTATTTATTTATTTGGAAGAGTTACACAGAGAGAGGAGAGACAGAGAGAGAGAGAAAGAGAGAGAGAGAGAGAAAGAGAGAGAGAGAGAGGGAAGAGAGAGGTCTTCTACCTGCTGGTTACTCCCTAATTGGCCACAAAGGCCGGAGCTGCACCGATGCCGATCTGAAGCCAGGAGCCAGGAGTTTCCTCTGGGTCTCCCACATGGATGCAGGGGCCCAAGGGTTTGGGCCGTCTTCTACTGCTTTCCCAGACCATTGCAGAGAGCTGGATCGGAAGTGGAGCAGCCGGGACTCAAACCAGCGCCCATATGGGATGCCAGCACTGCAGGTGGCGGCCCTACCCACTGCACCACAGCACTGGCCCCTATGTTTCTAAATCTGAATAGATGAAATTTGTATATCTGAAATAAAATTTAAAAATAAATAAATAAATAAATAATTTAAATGACATCATCCAAACTTCTCTGAACAAGTATCAGTGAAACTGATGCTGGTTTGGGAATGTTCAGAGACATTGCTTTGGATGCAGAAGGCACAGGAGAGGAGTCCATGGGGGCACAGCCCAGAGAACAGAGCCCTGGGTCAATGACAAGGCTTCATGGTCTTTGAGATAAATTTATAGCTTGTAGGAGTGCTTGGATTTCACCAAAGGCTGTGAAGGAAAGGTACAACCTGCATCTACTGTCAACTGCATGCAGGAGAAAGAAGAGAACATGGACCATTCAGAAGACTGTTTCATAGAATACTTTTACAATCTTGCTCTCACCCCTAGCCTCAGGGCTTTAACGAGCAAGGCTAAAATCAGGCTTTTGATGACAAGGAACGACTGTGCCATACCCCAGCCTAAAATAAGACTTCCAAGGCCTGATCAAGGATCTGTGGATGATATAATCTGTACATGCCTGGGTGGCCTTCATGTTGAATAATTTTTCCATTTTTTTTTGTTGATGTAAAATTCACATATCATGGGATTAACCACTTCAAAGTATACAATTTAGTGCCAGTTAGTAAAATCAGCACTACTTCAGTTCCAAGACATTTTCCTCACCCTAAAGGGAAGCCTCTTCCTACATTAAACAGTCACCGCCCATTTTCCTCTCTCTGCTAACCATTAATATGGATTCTTACTCTATGTACTTGTCTATCTGGAGTACTTATTATAAATGGGGCCATACAATATGTGGTTTTTTAAAAAAGATTTAGTTATTTATTTGAAAGGCAAAGTTACAGAGAGGCAGAAAGAGGCAGAGAAAGAGAAATCTTCCATCCACTGTTTCACTCCCCAAATGGCCACAACGGCTGCAGAGTTGGGCAGATCCAAAGTCAGGAGCCAGGAGCTTTTTCCAGATACTATTTATTAAAGCCCTGGCTTGGCTTCTGATTCCAGCTTTCTGTTAATGTGCACCCTGGTATGCAGCTGGTGATAGCTCAAGGAGTTGGGTCCCTGCCACCCACAAGGGAGACCCAGACTGAGTTCCCAGGTCCTGGTATTGGCCTGGCCCAGCTCTGGCTGCTGCAGGCATTTACTGAGTGAACTAGTGTATGAAAGATTTCTCTGTTTGCCTCTATCTCTCTTCCTTTTAAATAAAATGAAAATAAAAATAAATAAAAATCTCAAAATCTATGCAATTATTAGAACTTTTTTCCTCTGAAGTATTAAAATCTGCCCTAGAGAAACAAATGAGACAAACAGTAAACCCCTATTTTTTGTGTTTGAATATCTATTAAAGTGACGCAACCAAAATCCTTGAGTTTTAATCTTTCCTCTGTTGCTGAGCAACCTTTAATATGTAAGATGTCTGACTTACAGTCTATGTAAAGACATTCCTGTGCTTCATTCTCCATCAGATCAGGTATGGAGGATAATGATGAGTTCCTCCAAGAAGAAACCCACTGATGAGCTAATTATGATGACGCTGTGAGGATCTTTTCATGGATGTCACTCATTTCAGCATCCCTGGCTTAAGCTGGATTCCTTCTTCACTGGGCTATTTCCTCCTTCTGATGCCACCTACCTTCCTGAGGCAGATGAAGTAATGTGTGTCCTACTAGAAAATGAGAAAATCAAGCATCACCAGAATAGATGCATACAAAAGATTTTGTAATTACGAAAATAGATTTATATTAACAGAGACATGTGGAAACTTCTATGAAAATAGAAACCATATTGTGTGCTACCTTTTTAATAAGTAGGTTAGCAATCTAAAATTTTTAAGTTTAGAACAGTTAAGAAACATAACACCAACATCCTCAACTGCCTTGGTATTGGCCCAGTTAACGGGGTGAGGTCTGTAATCAGGCCATAATTAAGATTTTCTTGCTTGTGATTTTTTTCTTCTAGAACTCAAGCTTCCTTCCCTAGTAACCTTTCTTCTGATAATTGGGAACATTTTGAAATGA
This sequence comes from Lepus europaeus, assembly GCF_033115175.1. Lineage (NCBI taxonomy): Eukaryota > Metazoa > Chordata > Mammalia > Lagomorpha > Leporidae > Lepus > Lepus europaeus. Next base: position 137,462,375 of record NC_084831.1, on the reverse strand, counting down.
TTTTAATTGAGAGCTGAAACTAAATCTTTATACAAAAAAAAATTCAGTTCCAGTTTTAAGAATAATACTTTTCCCACACTGCCAGTCACACTCAGCTTTCCCTGAGTTAATCACCTAGGTAGTAGGGCCCTTGCTGGAGGTCTCTGGTAAGCTGGGAGGTGAATGCCTGAATGCAAATTGTCAGAAAATTGTTTCTCCTCTGGGTAGTTATGTTAAAATGATTATCTTGGTAGGTGGAGAAAGCAGCTAACAGGGGTTGATGGTTTCCAGGTGGAAGGTTGTAAGACGACTCCTAAAATCTGTTGTTTCCTATCCACCCTCTTCTCTCTACACTTTTCTGTCTCCTGTTAGTTACATATAAGGTCGAATGTTTTTCCAGAGAAATAAATGAGGTCAATAAATAGTCATTGGATGAATCTGTTTTCAATGCTTAGATGATGTTTTTCTATGAATGTGTTTTGGTTTTTTTAGAAGTGACCATTTCCTTGAGCAAGACTAAAGATTTCTTCATTTCCCCTTCTCTGTAGTTTCCTGCCTCAATGTTTCCATAAGTGGATCTTACCATTCCTCTGTGAGTCTAGAAGTGCAGTCTGCAATCATGCTGATTATGAGTTGTTGCAAACTGGGTTTGAGCATCCTGAGGTTCGTGCAATCAAAGAATTGGGACACACTAAAAATATGTAGTGAGATCTCATTCTTCCTGCCCACTTGGATATTGTTTAGATATGTTAATTTCTATTAAATTAAATTGGATTAATATTCGACAAATAAAGGTGTCCTATTTTGTTTTGTACTTTCCCTAAATCTGGAGAACCTACTTCCTGGGCACTAGCTAGGCTATCCTTCCCTGTGTCCCTCTCAATTGAGTGTGACCATGTGAGTGACTTCTGCCAAAGGAATGCTTGTGGAAGTGATGGCTGCATCTAGCACTGGCCCATAAAAACCTCCCACAAATGCTCCTGTATGTCCTTTTTCCTTTTTGTTTGGTAAAAATGGAGAAATTGTATAGGGTAACTTTGAAGATAGTAGAACTCCTACAAGAATACTTTAAAAAGTTTGTGGAAAATGGAATTTATAAAGATAAGTTTATTTTAGTGCAAGATATTTTTTAAATTCCTGCAGTTTTTTTCATAATATGTATTTCTCACAAACTTTTTAAGACCCCTTGTGTTAGACTTGAGTCCAAGGAAGATTGCCCCACTGACCTGCTCACTTTTCCTGTACTATATTTTCATAAATTAAAATTCTTTTAAAAATTTATTTAAGATGCAGAGAGGCAGATGCAGAGAGAGAGAGAAAGCTCCCATTCACAGGTTCACTCCCTAAATGCCCATAATGGTTGGGGCCCAAGACAGAAGCTAGGAATTCAATTCATGTCTTCCTTGTTGGTGTCAGAAACTCAATTACTTGAGCCATCACCTGGTACCTCCCAAGGTTTGCATAAGCAGGAAGCTGGGTCAGGAACTGAATCAAGGCACTGAACCCAGTATTCTGGTGTAAGACATGAGTGTCTTAGTCATTAAGCTAAACTCCTGCTCCTTATTATTTCAAGTTATGCATTTGGGGATCTATTACAATTGTTATGTAAGTTGCCTAGTTAGCCAATAAAGGTATGCAGTGGGTTAAACCATTTTGCTGTTAAATAAATTATTAGATAGAAAACTTAGCTTGGGACAATTAACATAATAAGATGGGAATTACTCATGATTTCCAAAAGTGATGCCATAAGAGTGTTCCAATAGGCTTTTCCTATATAATAAATGACACTAAAATTTAATGTCTTAGAATGACAAGAATCACTTTATTATCTCTCTCAAATTCTGTAGGTCAGGAATATGGGTAGGGCTTGGCTGATTAGGATGATATTTATTGCAGAATTCAAAACAATAGAGATTTATTGTGGAAGTCCATATCTGCAATTTGCTCTGTGGAAGGAAGTCAAGAAAGTAGGTATCATGATTCTGGCTGTCAAGAAGCTTACAGCACTACTAGATTTGCACACCTGGATAATACAAAATAATATAGAACCCCTGATAAATGTTAAAAACATTCCTCCAGGAGCCGGCAATGTGGCGCAATGAGTTAACGCCCTGGCCTAAAATGCCGGCATCCCATATGGGCACTGGTTCAAGACCTGGCTGCTCCACTTCCAATCCATCTCTCTGCTATGGTCTGGAGAAGCAGTAGAAGATGGCCCAAGTCTTTGGGCCCCTGCACCCGCATGGGTGACCCAGAGGAAGCTCCTGGCTCCTGGCTTCCGATTGGTGCAGCTCCGGCCATTGCAGCCATCTGGGGAGTGAACCAGCGGATGGAAGACCTCTCTCTCCCTCTGCCTCTCCTCTCTCTGTGTAACTCTGACTTTCAAATAAATAAATAAATCTTTTTAAAAATTCCTCCAGCAAATATTTAAGGAGCTCTCATATAGCAGACATTCTATTAAGCCCTGGTTATATAGATGTGACCCAAACAGAAAAATCCTTCATGGAGATTACTTTCAAGAGTGTGGGTGGGAAACTAACAAATACATTAAAAAGTTAATTATATAAGATATAAGCTAAAAGTGATAAGTGCTATGGAGAAAAATAAAACAGGGAGGGAGAATACAAAGTATGTAAGTTTAAATAGAGTGGGTCAAGTCCAGTGTTCCTGAGAGACTAATATTTGAGAAGAAACTGTGAGAAGATGAGCCTCAGGACCATCTTATGGAAGAGTGTTTCAAGCAGAGGAAGGAGAAAGTGCCCTCATGAGTGAATGCATTGGATATTTTCAAGGAATAAGAAAGTCAGTGTGCTGTAGTGAAGTGAGTGAAGGGCAAAGTTGGAGATAAATCTCAGTGGAAATAGGAGGGAGTAGAATCAGTAATGGAGGATTTTGTAGGTCTTGTAAGGACTTTGAGTACAATATGAAGCCATTAGGGAACTTTAACTAGTGGGTAACATAGGACTTAAGTTTATAGGGATAACTTTTTTAACTTTTATTTAATTAATATAAATTTCCAAACTACAACTTTTGGATTATAGCAGCTTTTCCCCCCATAAACACCCTCCCACTGGCAACCATCCCATCTCCCATCCTCTCTCCCATCCCATTCTTCATCAAGATTCATTTTCAATTATCTTTATATACAGAAGATCTAAGTAAGGATTTCAACAGTTTGCACCCACACAGACACACAAAGTATAAAGTACTGTTTGAGTAGTAGTTTTAACATTAATTCACATAGTACAACACATTAAGGACAGAGATTCTACATGGGGAGTAAGTGCACAGTGACTCCTGTTGTTGATTTAACAATTGACACTCTTATTTATGACGTCAGTAATCACTCGAGGCTCTTGTCATGAGCTGCCAAAGCTAAGGAAGCCTCTTGAGTTCATCAACTCCGATCTTATTTACACAAGGCATATTCAAAGTGGAAGTTCTCTCCTCCCTTTAGAGAAAAGTACCTCCTTCTTTGATGGCCTGTTCTTTCCACTGGGATCTCACAGAGATCTTTCATTTAGGTTATTTTTTTGCTGCGGTGTCTTGGATTTCCATGCCTAAGAAACTCTCATGGGCTTTTTAGTATAGGGATAACTTTAACTTCTATGTTGAGAAGTTAATGGAAGGGTAAAGGATAGAAGTAGTGAGGCCATATAAACCACTGTAATAAATAGACACTAGCTGTTGTTCCATTAGGCCAGGAAATAATAGCATAAAGATGAGAAGTAACCCAATTTTGAAGATAGAACCAGAGAACTTCTTGATGGATTAGACAAGTAGTGTGAAGGACAGATAGAAGTCAAGGATTAATGTGGTTTTGGTTTGAGAAACTGGAAGGATGGAATTTCCATTAATTGAAATAGGTAAGAAAAATGGTAGATCAGGTACTGGGGAAAAGATAGTATATCTGAATGCTGACAGAATACTCCAACAGAGAGGGAGAGTTAATGATGCAGTAAATCAATGAGAATTGCTGTAACCAAATAAATATGAGTAGAGTTTAGTACTTATATGAAGATGTTGATCTTAGACAAAGGTTTGGATGATCTATCTATAGAAACACTAGAGGAGAAAGAATATATTATGTTGGTTTGTATTTGAGATTCTGGAAGCCAAAAGAATTTGTCTTCTAATTTGTTCTATTTTCTCAATGAAATAGGATAAAATTCCTTTTTAAAAATAAGGATGAGGGAAGAAATACTAGCAATCTAGGAGAGAGGGAAAAGTATGAAAGTATCATGTAGGAGGGACATTGTTGTTTGGAAAGGCAGTTGTATTAGCAGGTGTAGTTGAGGTTCAGTGTTATTAACTCAAGATGATTCCTGTCACCATGGTTGTGTGTTTTTCTCCTGCTACGTTCAGCTGCATAGGTGAAAGTGCAGAGTGAGAGAAGAGTTGGATTTCATCAGGCTAAGATTTGCTAAGAAAATATGCCAAATTAAAGAGAAGCAAGAGAGTGGAGGGTACTTGCAAAAGAGTTTTTATGATACTAAATCTTGGCACTTTAAAAGGATCAGGGAAGTAAGGACATGAAGAAGGCGAAGGACAGAAAGCAGATGGTATAATTAATGGATTCTAGGTCCTGCTGGGGCAGAATCTTTTTAATCTTTAAGAAAACAACAACAATTTCCTCTCCTTTTCCATAAAACTTTCCAGCTTTGAATCCATCATCATCCCTGCCTCTCCTTCTAGACATCAACCAACTTCTTGGTTACTGCCCTTTATATTTAAAAGATTTTAGCTAACGAGTCATTGTCACTCTCTCTAACTTGTTTTGTACGATGATACTTTCAATACTGTGCTCATTGTGCTTTGATCTCCCCTTCTACTATGATTTTATTCTCTCCCATACCTCGGCCAGTCTTCTCAGGGTCAATCCCTAGTCCTTGTAGTAACCAAAATCTGCAATCACACATTATTCTAAATTCAAACATCCCACACTTTGGTGATCTCCACTCACTTCCTTTTCAGTTCACTTTCAGTGGAGCAGCCAGGACTTGAATCCGTGCCCATATGGGATGCTGGTGCTGCATACTATGCCATAGTGCCAGCCCCAAGGGAATTGTTTAGAAGCAGCAATGAGGAGTATGGTATACTTCTACTTGTCTCATAGGCCCAGGAGTTCAGGAGGTATGAAAAAGATGACAGCTAGCCCACGGAATTAGTCCAGTAAACAGAATCATTGGGGAGCATTAGGTTTCTGTTATTGATTTTGGAGAACTGTTAGGGTAGCAGGAGAGGTTTTACTGCTAATGGATTTGGGGGTGCTGAGTTCACAGTGGGGGTGTTTCAGGAGTGGGAGAGTGGGGAGAGAAGACACAGACTCTCAGGGCAAGCCTTCAGTAGATCCTTATGGAAATGATGGAGACCCCAAAATGCAAGGTATAGATTACTTAAAATTTTATTGTTTCTCAGTTGTTTATCATTATTATTTTAGAGGTGGAGACAGGTACACAGAGAAAGACAGACACAGATACAGAGCTCTCATCCATTGGTTCACTCCCCAAATGTCCACAATGGCCCCAGGCTGGGCCAGGGGCTAAAGCTGGAGATTTAATCCAGTTCTTCCATGAGGGAGGCAGGGACCCAACTACCGAGCCATCACTGCTGTTTCCCAGGGTCTCCATTGGCTGGCAGGAAACTAAATCTTGGAGCCAGGGTCAGGACTTGAACCCAAGTACTCTGATATGATTAAGACACAGCTGTCTGAATCTGCCCCAGGTACAGATTATTCATATATTGTGACATGATTCTTTTCCTCACTTATTTATTTATTTATTTGACAGGTAGAGTTATAGACAGTGAGAGAGAGAGACAGAGAGAAAGGTCTTCCTCCCGCTGGTTCACTCCCCTAATGGCCGCCACGACCGGTGCTGCACCAATCCGAAGCCAGGAGCCAGGTGCTTCTTCCTGGTCTCCCATGTGGGTTCAGGGGCTCAAGCACTTGGGCCATCCTCCACTGCCCTCCCAGGCCACAGCAGAGAGCTGGACTGGAAGAGGAGCAACCGGGATTTGAACCCGGCACCCATATGGGATGCTGGTGCCGCAGGTGGAGGATTAACCAAGTGAGCCACAGCGCTGGCAGCCCCTTCCTCACCTTCTTTAACTGGTTTCCAATAACTTGGTTGCTGCCTATGGCAAGCAGTGTGTTCCAGTCTTGTCCTCTCTAAAATGCAGGTAATTCTGGGGACAGAGAGGAAAAGCAGATAAGAAAGCAGCCTTCAACCAACACTGCAGGATTAAACATAGCCATTGGTCAACTCTTAGGCTGATTGCTTAGAGCAGTTCTTACTTTTCTCATTCTTGGATGGAGCCATCTGGGCAGCTTTTGATAGAAAGTAAACTCTTGAAAGACCCTCCTCAGTTGGATGAAAGGCTTGGTAATGGGAAACTTTTCTATGTCTCTATAGTGCACAACTACTTTGGGTTGTGAAAAAAAAAATGTGTCTTCTCTAACCAGCTAACCCTTCTCTACCAGCTACCACTAAAATTGACTTTAAAAAGAAAATGAAGGACAAATCAAATGAATTTTTATTAGGAGATATGACCAACAGCTCATCAAACACACACGTACACACATTCATGGTAAACAGAATTGTATTCTTGCTGCTGTCATGGGTTCATTGGTGGAGATGTCATCCTACAGATATCAGTGTTTGCAGGGAACTCAGTGCATGTGCATGCATGCGGGCACTAGTGGAGTCAGAGGCATTGTACCACTGGGATTGAGCTCAATTTTTCAGCTGAATTTTTGTTTTTCAGAACATATTTCTTTAGTAACAAGATTTTTTTGGCAATATTCACCAATAAAAAAATAAATAAATTGTTTGTGAGGAAGATGGAGTGGAAGCTGCCTATTTTCTTTTATGTGAATGTTCTCTTTCTATTCTCTTGACATATATCTGTCAACATTTATACTCCTAAAATAAAGTTGCATGGGGACATAGGAAAAAGAGAAAAGAAAATAAATTTCCCCAGGCTTCTCTAGAAGGAGGGGATTTTGAGAGCCATAAAGGGAAGCATAGAGACTATTTTTTTTTAATTTCTTTTTTTTTGTTGTTGTTGTTTTTTTGACAAGCAGAGTGGATAGTGAGAGAGAGAGAGAGACAGAGAGAAAGGTCTTCCTTTTTGCCATTGGTTCACTCTCCAATGGCCGCTGTGGCCGGCGCATCTCGCTGATCCGAAGCCAGGAGCCAGGTGCTTCTCCTGGTCTCCCATGCAGGTGCAGGGCCCAAGCACTTGGGCCATCCTCCACTGCCTTCCCCGGGCCATAGCAGAGAGCTATAGCAGAGAGGGGCAACCGGGATAGAATCCGGCACCCCAACCAGGACTAGAACCCGGTGTGCCGGCGCTGCAAGGCGGAGGATTAGCCTGTTAAGGCACGGCGCTGGCCACATAGAGACTATTTTGTCAAACACTGTGACTTTTGATTATAATCATGGTGTGTTGGTAAAATCTAGGGTCTATAGTTTTGAATTTTTTCCAGATTCACCAACAAGATCTTGGGCTATTGACTTTTCACAATGAGTTGCTCTTTGGTGGACTTGATAAAGGACTAATTCTTAGATCGGCAAATTCTTTTTTTTTTAAGATTTATTTTATTTAAAAGTCAGAGTTAAAAGAGAGAAAGAGAGATCTTCCATCTGCAGGTTCATTCCCCAGATGGCTGTGGCTGAGCCTGGCCAAACTAGGAACCAGGAGCTTCTCCCAGGTTTCCCACATGGGTAAGTAGGAGCACAAACACTTGGGCCATATTCTTCTGCTTTTCCTAGGCCATTATCAGGTATCTGGATCAGAAGTGGAGCAGCCTAGACACGAACTGGCACCATATGGGATGCTGACATTGCAGAAGATGACTTTACCCACGACACCACAACGCTGGCTCTGATCAGCAAATTCATGAAGTTAATCTTGAAGGCAAAGGAGAATAAGAACCAGGAGAGGGCTGCAAGCTGAGGGATAGGATGGGGACTCTGTAGGAGCAGAATGTAAGGAAAGTATAAAGAGGTATCTGCAGGGAGAGGGCATTTTTGGAGATCCTTGACTCCAAAGATAGTGGGTTCCTTTGCACAGATTCCAAGAATCTGGAAATTATACGTGCCATGGGCTATCATGATCCTGTTTAGGTCATTGTTTGCTACATGTGAAGGACAACAGAAGTTGTAAAGGAATTCGGCTTAAGTGTAATTTCTGAACTTGAGTCAATCTTTTTTTTTATTTAGTAAATATAAATTTCCAAACTATAGTTTGAGGATTACAATGGCTTCCCCCCAATAATTTCCCTCCCACTCACACCCCTCACATCTCCCACTCTCTCTCCCATTCCATTCACATCAAGATTCATTTTCAATTATCTTTATATACAAAAAAACGATTTAGTATATATTAAGTAAAGATTTCATCAGTTTGCACCCACACAGAAAAACAAGGTGTAAAATACTGTTTCTGTACTAGCATTACTTCGCATTGGACAACACATTAAGGACAGAGATCCCACATGAGGAGTAAGTACACAGTGACTCCTGTTGTTGACTTAACAATTTGACACTCTTGTTTATGGCGTCAGTAATCTCCCTAGGCTCTAGTCATGAGTTGCCAAGGCTATGGAAGGCTTTTGAGTTCGTCAACTTCGATCTTATTCAGACACGGTCATAGTCAAAGTGGAAGTTCTCTCCTCCCTTCAGAGAAAGGTACCTCCTTCTTTTATGGCCCATTCTTTCTACTGGGATCTCACTCGCAAAGACATTTCATTTAGGTCTTCTTTTTTTTTTCCAGAGTGTCTTGGCTTTCCATGCCTAAAATATGCTTCTTAGAAGTTCTTAGAAGTTCTTTCTCAGCAATGGCATTTTCTGAGTATACAGAGGCTGTTGATTTTTGTGCATTGATTTTATATCCTGCTACTTTGCCAAACTCTTCTATGAGTTCCAATAGTCTCTTAGTAGAGTTCTTTGAATCCCCTAAATAAAGAATCATATCATCTGCAAGGAGGGATAGTCTGAGTTCTTCCTTCCCAATTTGTATCCCTTTAATTTCTTTTTCTTGCCTGATAGCTCTGGCTAAGACTTCCAGAACTATATTGAATAGCAGTGGTGAGAGTGGGCATCCCTGTCTGGTACCAGATCTCAGTCGAAATGCTTCCAACTTTTCCCCATTCAATAGGATGTTGGCCGTGGGTTTTTCATATATTGCTTTGATTGTATTGATGCATGTTCCTTCCATACCCAGTTTGCTTAGAGTTTTCATCATGAAAGGGGGTTGTATTTTATCAAGTGCTTTCTCTGCGTCTATTGAGATGATCATACGGTTTTTCTTCTGCAGTCTGTTAATGTGGTGTATCACGTTGATTGTTTTGCGAACATTGAACCATCCCTGCATACCAGGGATAAATCCCACTTGGTCTGGGTGGATGATCTTTCTGATGTGTTGCTGCATTCTACTGGCCAGAATTTTATTGAGGATTTTTGCATCTATGTTCATCAGGGATATTGGTCTGTAATTCTCTTTCAATGCTGCATCTTCTTCCAGCTTAGGAATTAAGGTGATACTGGCTTCATAGAAAGAATTTGGGAGGATTCCCTCTTTTTCAATTGTTCTGAATAGTTTGAGAAGAATTGGAGTTAGTTCTTCTTTAAATGTCTGTTAGAATTCAGCAGTGAATCCATCTGGTCCTGGGCTTTTCTTTGTTGGGAGGGCCTTTATTACTGTTTCAATTTCTGTCTCAGTTATGGGTCTGTTTAGGTTTTCTATGCCTTCCTGGCTCAATTTAGGTAGTTTGCATGTGTCCAGGAATCTATCCATATCTGATAGATTTCCCTGTTGACTGGCATACAAGTCCTTGTAATAATTTCTGATGATTCTTTTTATTTCTGTGGTGTCTGTTGTTACGTTTCCTTTTTCATCTCTGATTTTATTGATTTGGGTCTTTTCTTTTTTTAGTTAGTTGGGCCAATGGGATGTCAATTTTGTTTATTTTTTCAAAAAACCAGCTCCTCGTTTGGCTGATGTTTTGTAATTTTTTTTATTCAATCCTGTTGATTTCTTCTCTGATTTTAATTATTTCTCTTCTCCAACTAGATTTGGGTCTGGTTTGCTGCAGTTTTTCTAGATCCTTGAGATGCACTGAAAGCTCGTTTATTTGGTGCCTTTCCAATTTCTTGATGTAGGCACCTATTGATATAAACTTTCCTCTTAACACCGCTTTTGCTGTATCCCATAAGTTTTGGTATGTTGTGTTGTTATCCTCATTTACTTCCAGAAAGTTTTTGATTTCTCCTATGACCCAATGTTCATTCAGGAGCATGTTGTTCAGTCTCCATGTGTTTGCAAATGCTCTAGAGATTCCTGAGTTGCTAATTTCCAACTTCATTCCCCTATGGTCTGAGAAGCTGCATTGTATGATTCTAATTCTTTTGAATTTGCTGAGACTGGCTTTATGGCCTAGTATGTGGTCAATCCTAGAGTAGGTTCTATGTACTGCTGAGAAGAATGTAAATTCTTCATGAGTAGGATGAAAAGTTCTGTAGATATCTGTTAGGTCCATTTGGGCTATAGTGTCGATTAAATCTATTGTATCCTTGTTGATCTTCTGTCCGGTTGATCTGTCTGTTTCTGAGAGTGGAGTATTGAAGTCCCCCAGTACTATTGTATTGGAGTCTAAGTCTCCCTTTAAGTCCCTTAACAAATCTTTTGAATAAACCGGTGCCCTGTAATTAGGTGCATATACGTTGATAATTGTTATATCTTCCTGTTGAATTGATCCCTTAATCATTATAGAGTGCCCATCTTTGTCTCTCTTAACAGCTTTTTGTGTTAAAGTTTATTTTGTCTGATATTAAGATGGCTACGCCCACTCATTTTTCATTTCTGTTGGCATGGTATATCTTTTTGCAGCCTTTCACTTTCAGTCTGCATGCATCTTTGTGGAAACATGTGTTTCTTGTAAGCAGATGGGTTTTGTTCCTTAACCCAATCAGCCAATCTATGCCTTTTAACTGGAGAGTTGAGACCATTAACGTTCAATGTGACTATTGATAAGTAGTAACTTTGCCCTGTCATTTGCCAAAGATTTTTTCTAATATATGCTTTGAACTTCCTGTGATCTTTTGCTGTGAGGCTTCCTTCCTTTACCTTCTTTCATATTGATGACTGTGTTTCTGTGTTTCTGTGTGTAACACATCTTTAAGCATCTTTTGCAGGGCTGGACGAGTGGCAACAAATTCTTTCAATTTCTGTTTGCTATGAAAGGTCTTTATTTCACCTTCATTCACAAATGAGAGCTTTGCAGGATATAATATTCTGGGCTGGCAGTTTTTCTCTCTTAGTACCTGGGCTAAGTCTCACCATTCCCTTCTAGCTTGTAGGGTTTCTGATGAGAAGTCTGCTGTGAGTCTAATTGGAGATCCGCTGAGAGTAATCTGACGTTTCTCTCTTGCACATTTTAAAATATTTTCTTTATGTTTCACTGTGGTGAGTTTGATTACAACGTGTCGTGGTGAGGATCTCTTTTGGTCATGTTTACTAGGGATTCTATGAGCTTCCTGAACTAGGATGTCTCTGTCCTTCTCCAAACCCGGGAAGTTCTCTGCTAGTATCTCACTAAAAAGACCTTCTGATCCTTTCTCTCTCTCCATGCCTTCAGGAACTCCTAGAACCCGAATGTTGGGTTTTTTAAATAGTATCCTGTAGATTCCCAACAATATTTTTTTAGATTTCTAATTTCCTCTTCTTTCCTTTGGTTTGACTGTTTCCTTTCCTGTGCTCTGTCTTCTAAGTCCGACATTCTCTCTTCTGCTTCACTGACTCTGTTTTTAAGGCTCTCTAATGTGTTTGTCATTTGATCTATTGAGTTCTTCATTTCATTTTGATTTCTCTTCACTATCACACTTTCCTGTTCTACTAGTTTCTGCGTTTCATTTTGATTCCTCCTTAAGATTTCATTTTCTCGAAAGAGATTTTCTATCCAGTCCAGTACGGAATTCTGTAGCTCAAGCATTTGTTTTTGAAAACTTCTAATTGTTCTTATCATAATTTTTTTGAAATCCGTATCTTGCATTTCTTCCATCTCATCATCTTCATCATCTTGGCTTGGGGTGTCTTGTTCATTTGGGGGTGTCATAATGTCTTCCTTGTTCTTGTTTCCTCAGTTTCTGCATTTGTTGCTTGGCATTTTAGAGATATTCTTTGGATTCTTCTTCCCTCACTGTGGTTTTTTTTCTTGTTATACTATGACTGTATTAAGTGGACTGTCTGCTTTTGATGGAGCCTTAGAGGCTTGAGATGGGTGTGGCCAGAGAGCTCTGTTTGGTTCCTCAGGGTTAAGGGTGTGCCAAAGGTGACACTTCCAGGTTAGGCATGGTAAATCTCTCTCTCTCTCTCTCTCTCTCTCTCTCTCTCTCTCTTTCTTTCTTTGATTCAGAAGGGAGGCAATTCCGTACAGCTGAGTGGAATTGGAAGTAATTAGCAGGCGAATGATATACCCATAGGAGCCAGTGATCGGAAGCTCTTTCCCAAGGACCACACAGGGAATCTGTGCTTCCCTCAGTGTGGGCTCCAATTCTCCTGCAGTCTCCCACTGGGTTGCCAGGTTACACAATTATAGCGTCTCTGGAAAGTACTCACGTGAACTCTGTGAGTTCTCTCACCCACTGTCTCTTTTTTCACAGTCTCAGTTCATTAGCACCACATATTCACTAGGTCCTAATCTCCTGTTATTTCACCCCCGTCAGTGTCAGGTTTTTCTGCTTGGCTGAAGGCGGGTGCAGCCCTGAGGTCGTGCCACTTTTACGTATGTCCAAAATCGTGCCTGCTCTTTGTCTTGCTTGCCTTTGAGAGGTGAGCAAAGAGAGAGAAACTCGTGTCTGTACCAGTCACTTTTTTTTTTGCCTCTCTCTTCTAGATAGCCTGGTGAACTTTCCCCCACGGGCTTCAAGCCTTGTTCCCTCTAGGCTCCTCCCACTTTCCCACCAGTGTCTTGGGCTATTGAGGTTTGGCTCACCTTGCATTCCAGCACTGGTGCATTGATTCCGCTGCTGGTGTCCACGCAGGTCCACCATGAATCACTAGTTCTGGAAGAGTTTCCTCTGCTGTTTTTTCCCCAACTCTTCCTTGAACCTGCAGTATCTCCACTTTTATTTAACTGTATCTTCCCGGACTATCAGTGTGCTCCCTTCCTATTCTGCCATCTTGCCACTCTCTCGACATATACACATTATAATCTTGATTTTAATCCAGGTACAGTGTATTTGTTTTAAGCTTGAGAGATCATGCTAGGAGATTTCTAAATTCTGCTAAGCAGGATGTAGTTGTGTTGCTATTGTCTTAGCTTTAGTTTTAGACCATGGTCTCATGGTGGGGAGTGCTTTGTCAAGATGGAGTCTCGTCTGTCTCTAAAATGGAGTCCCTGCTGTCAGAGTGTCACTTCAGAATGGTTGCCTTCACTTAGATTCCAAAGAATATTCCAGATAGCTGGGTGGGCTGCAGAAACTTGCAGGGGCAAATCTGGTGCAGTCTACACTAATGCAATGCCAGGTGGAGCCTTGGAAAGAAGACACCACAGGAGTCCACCCTAGGGTAATGCCCAGTGGAGATATGAGAGTGAAGCAGCTCCTGAGACCCCAAAACTATGGAGCCATAAAATGCCAGCCTAGGAGAGCTGTAAACAGGAGACTCCAACCCATATGAGCAGTTGGGTGTCCTGAGCCCAGGAAAACTATAGAGACTGCCTAAGACCTTTGGGGCCTAATCCTTGTCCTAGTGTGCCCATGAGGTGAGACATGGAGTCAAAGAAGATCATTCTGGGGGCCAGTGCTGTGGCGCAGTGGGTTAATGCCCTGGCCTGAAGCGCCAGCATCCCAAATGGGTACCAGTTCTAGTCCCGGCTTCTCCTCTTCCCTTCCAGCTCTCTACTATGGCCTGGGATAGCAGCAGAAGATTGCCCGAGTCCTTGGGCCCCTGCACCCACATGGGAGACCCAGAAGAAGCTCCTGGCTTCAGATTGGCACAGTTCCAGCCGTTGCAGCCAACTGGGGAGTGAACCAGCAGATGGAAGACCTCTCTCTCTCTCTGTGTCTCCTCTCTATGTGTAACTCTGACTTTCAAGTAAAAAATAAATCTTAAAAAAAAAAAGATTATTCTGGAGTTCTAAGAGTTAACGTTGTTTTCTCTGTTGTGTTCTCTACTTATTTGGAACTAGTAACCTCTCTTTCCTTACCTAATTTCTCCCTTTTAGAATGGGAAAGTCCACCCTAGGACTGCCCCACCATTGTATTCTGGAAGCAGAAAACTTTTTTCATAGGTTTACAACCAGAGGAAATTTGCCACATGCTTTGAATCTCACACATATCTGACTTAGGTGAGATTTTGGACTTTGGACCTTGAATTGATGCTGGAATGCATTAAAACTTCTGATTAGAAGAGAATTGATCTATTTTGTATATAAGGACATCAATTTTGGGAGCCAGGGGCAGAATGTTATGGTTTGAGTATGTCCCCCAAAGTTCATATGTTTTGGAAACTTAACATCCAGTGCAACAGAGTTGAACAGCGGAACTTTTAAGAGGTCATTAGTCCAAGAGGGCTCTGCTCTCATGAATGGCCTAATGCTATTATTGGTGGAAATGGATTAGTTACCATGTGAGTGGTTTTCTGAGCAAAGGGTACATTCAGCCTCCCTTTTCGCTTTCTTGCCCCTCTGTTTTCTGCCATGGGATGAGCCAGTAAGAAGACCTTCATCAGATGCTGGCTCAACACTCTTGGATTTCTCAATCTTCAGAACCAAGAACCAAATAAACTTCTATCTCTTATAAATTACCCAGTCTGTAATGTTCTTTTATGGCAACACAAAACAATCAAGTATGTATTTAGGTATTTTGATATCAATTATAGATGGGGAAATTGAAATTCAATCCTATCTCTGTAACTTGGCCTATGTCTCATAGATAATATGTGAAAAAAAGGAATTGAATTCAGGACTTTTAACTGTTGAATTTTTCTATTGCTTATAAATTACCCAGTCTGCAATATTCTTTTATGGCAACACAAAACAAGTCAGGTATGTCTTTTTAATATCAATTATAGGTAAGGGAAACCTTTCCTCTAAAAAAAAATTATAGATCAGGGAATGAAGTTCAAAGTTATCTCTGTAACTTGAACAATGTCTCATAGATAACACATTATGAAAAAGGAGTTTGAATTCAGGACTTTGAATGGTTGCATGAGTGTATTGGATAAGAGTATATTTATCTACATAGTGATTTATTCTTTCTTGTAACAAGTTCCTATGTGTGGAATCCTAACTGTTAAAGAGGCTCTATTGTGGCACCATTGGCACAGATTCCTTCTCTTTTTTGTCCTGCCATTCTTTACAAGTAGTTTCAGTCACAAATAAACTATCTGATGATCTCCAGGCATTACAGCCATTTACCTAGCAAAAAAACAAAAATGGGAGAAAGTACAAAAAGGCAAGATAACTATAAAGGGCACTTACTGGGTGACTCAGCCCCATTTAACAAGCTTTCCCAGAAGCCCCACTTAGCAACTTCATCTTGTACCTCACTTGCCAGAACTGTGACAAGGCCACTCATAACGGCAAGTTGTGTATTTTAAGCTGAGGATAATTGGAAAAAAATTGGATTTCTTTTAGTTAGGAAGGAGATAATGGATTTGGGGGAGGCAGCCAAGAACATTGCCACATTACTTCTGCCTTAACCCCAGAAGTACCACCACTTTGTAGCTGGTACGTAAACTAATGGAGTCTTAGAATCCCAGGGAGAGAATATTTCCAGTCATACAGTCCATGTCCTCTTCCAGTGCAAGAATCCAATCTACACAATCACAACCAGGTGGTTATCCAGCACCCACATGAAACTCTAAGGAAGCTGATGACAACATTGAAATCTGTTCTACTTGAAAGAGGCATTGATTGTTGGAATTTCTGTTCTAGTAATAATCAAAACGTGTCACATTCACATTTTTATATTAGCTTCTTAGAACCATGGCTGTCAGTTATTAATCTCTGGATCTGTACAGCTGCCACAAATAGACAACTTAAGAAAAGACTCGAGGAATCAATGAGGAAATCGCTTTTTCATATTGGGATATGAAATGACTCCTCTAGCCATTAAAACATTTTTTTTCTTTCTCTCTCAGGCCCATCCCATTCAACTGAGCTTTCATGTTAAATAAATAAGCTGTATGAAGAGTGAAATATTAAGGTTATATCCCAAGATACCCAGGATGTATAACAGACCCTGAAGAGCCTGTGAAATAAGCAATGAGGAGGAAGAAGTACATACGTTTCAGAGAACAGCTAGAGATCTTGAACCACACCATTTAGAAGAAACGGGGCTCCTGCAGGGCAGTCCCCAACATAAAATTCACCACCCTTCCTTTGCTGTCCCCTCATTTGTGTTCCTCTTGTAAATTCTTATTATGACACAGGGAATCAAATAAAATGTATGTTTGTATGTGTGCACACGCATGCACACACACATCTGGGTCTTCAAATAATTGTCAGTCTGCAGGGTGGATTTTTCTGCACTTTCTCTTCTTTAAGGTAGCAATATCCCAGCATGGACCACAATCACTACATCCTTCGCTGTAACACAAGCAAATTTCTTCATAAAAAGATTTATTTGTTTCAAAGCCAGAGTGTAAATGAATGTGTGAGAGAGATGGAGAGGTTTTTCAGCCCACTGATTCACTGCCCAAAAGCCCACAACAGCCAGGCCAAAACCAGGAGCCAAAAAATTCATCTAGGTTTCCCCCATGTGGTGGCAAGAACCCAAGTACTTGGGCCATCATCTGCTGCCTCCCAAGGGCATTAGCTGCAAGCTTGATCAGAAATATGGAATAACTGGGACTCAAACTGGTACCTCAATATGGGATGTTGGTGTCCTAAGTGGCAGCTTAAACCCCTGCACCACAGTCCCCACCCATATGGCTGGTTTTTATTGTAAAGTGAATGGATGGAAACAGAAGGTTCAAGAGAGCAGAAAACAGTGGTTGAGAGATAAGGACAGGACAAGATCTGGTCTCGTGAAGACTTAACCTCTCTAATCTTCTGCTTCCTCACCAAACAAGGTAGAGGAATAGCAGTATCATTATCACAGAACTTGTGAAAATCAAATAATATACAGCCTGAAAGTCACTTCCCACCGTGTCTGGTACATATTGTGCTTGGAAATATCAGCTAATCCTTGCTCCCACCATCCCACTTGGTCTATGGGTTTGGCTAGGATCTTCTCTTTCTTCAAGTTATTTTAGCCCTGACCTTCACATCTGTTTCTTGCTATTCCAGCTCGTGGTCCCCAATCCATGTTTAGATCCCTTAGTCATCAACACCTGTGAAAAAAGAAACCCTTTGATTACTGGGTCCCTTCTCTGCACCTGGCTCATAGACTTGCTAATTATTCTCAGGTGCACATCCCAAAAATTGTCTCACTCACTTTCTTCTCCTGATGATGGATTATTCACATTGGATAATAAATTAGTTCTGTTTTAATTTCCTCTATTTTTTAAAAAATGCTTATTAATGTATTCACTCATTCATTTAGTTGAATAGAAAAGAAACAGAGACAGAGGGAAAGAAAGAGAGAGGGAAAGAGAGAAAGATCTTCCATCTACTGGTTCAGTCCCCAAATGGCCACAACATCCAGGACTGGGCCAGGTCAAAGGCAGGAGCCAGGAATTCAATATTGGTCTCCAACATGGGTAGCAATTACCCAAGTGCTTGGACCATTACCTGCTGCCTTCCCAGACACATTAGCAGGAACCTGGATCGGAAGTGGAGTAACTGGAACTGGTGCTCCAGTACAGGATGCTGATGTGGAAGTGGCAGCTTAACCCACCGAGCCACAGTGCTGGCCCCTAGTTCCTTTCCTGTACTCTTCCTTGCCTTTTTCAAATAAAAGTAACAAGGACTGATACACTTTTCCTAAGAATAATTATTGAAACATTTTATGGCATATCATCATTTATTAAACTCTTCCATGTAGTAAACTCATTTTTTATGACAGCCCTGTGAAGGATTATTATCCCATTTTAAATAGAAATGGATTCAGAGAACTGATAAAACTTGTCCGGGTACCAAAAAGTCATTAGAATGGATCTGAGACTCAATCTCCAGAGCTCTGAAATTCATAATCTGATCTCTCTGCCACTCTTGACTTTGTGCTGTAGGTTAGGGAGTCTGGGCAGGAGATTCCAAAATCTTCTGTCTTTCTGGATTCAAGAGTGCTGGGACATAGTGAAGGTTGCCTCCCATCTTCCCACTGCTTTTACAACAATATGATATGCTGGGTATAAGCCAATGGCACTGGAAAAGCTTGCTTTCTACTATGACTATTAGAATTACATCCAGAAGAATGTACGCCATCTGTCTTCATCTGTTTTCTTTTGCTTTAGCAGAATATCAGAGATGGAATAATTTGCAAAGAAAAGAAAATTATTTATGACTGTTTTGGAAACTGGGAAGTCCAATAGCAGAGCACCAGAGTCTTGTGAGGGCCTTCTTGCTGACGATAACCTGACAGAGGGTATCCCATGGCAAGAAGGCAAGAGCTGGCTCAGGTTTGTCTTCCTGTCCTAGAAAGACATTAATGTTATCAGGGGAGCCCCACTTTCATGGGGCTCTCATCCTGATTACCTTTCATTTCCTCTTATCCTGATTACCTTTCATCTCTCATCCTGATTACCTTCCAGAGGCCCTACCTCTACATGTCATTAACATTGGAATTTGGGGGCTCAATTTCAACACACAAACTCTGGAGAAGGGGAGCAGATTCCAACTGTAGCACCATCTCACTTTACCAAGCATTTATTGCATGCCTAGAATGTGTCAACACCACAAAATATACTGAGATCAAAGACCTAGTCTAATGGCTCCCATATGCTTCCAGTCTAAGCAAGTGGGCCAAGACTAAGAGTATATATATATATATATACTCTTATATATATATATATATATAATGCATATATATATATAATGCATTGCTAAATTAGGTAATAAAGGTTATACATGCTGAAGAACAGGTAGACTCAGGAAGTCTGAAATAAGAAGGGAAGGTATCACAGAGGAGCTTTACTTGGAATGAAAGGATGCATTGTGAAAGAAACAAGAGCTGTCGTGCTAATAATAGACACCCCAGTGCACTCACTGTACCAAAGCTCTTACACTCATCATCCCTCTGAATCTTCAAAACGACAACCCTGGAAGGCAAGACTCTTATTCTCATGATCTTAGTAAAGAAACTGAGGATCAGAGGGTTAAGTAGATTGCTCAAAGTCACAAAGCTTTTGAATGATGGATCCAGGATTCAAAATTACGATTTCCCTCATGTCACAAGTGATGCTTTTTCTGCTGCCTGTGCTGCTTCCTACTGACAGCTAAAACCAAGGGCTCAATGTTGTTGACCCATAATAGCCAGCTGAGATGGAAGCAGTACAGTAAGAAGAGAATGGGAGCTGGAATCAGTCAACCAAATTTGAATTTGTTATTTGGTAAGTAAATTAGCTCGGTTCTTGTGTATTTGTTAATTTTCTTAGCCCTTCCCAGGAAAATAAAGAAAATGCCAGCAACCTATCTCCAATAAATATTATCAAGATGGAACAAATGAGCATGTGTGTGTGACTACCACATGTTAAATACCCATTCTTAGTGTAAATTATAATAAGCAATTAAAATATTAAAGCTCCTATGTTGTACTGAATATTTCACTGGAATATACTTGAACTCAATTTTAACCTCTACGGCATCTTCAAGCCTTGAGGGAGAAGAATAGGAGAGGATTCAAGGGCAGAGCACCTTCTGGGAACTCCTAGAACTATCAGGGACTCTAAAGTTGTCAGCGCTATCAATCTTCTTTCAAAGCTGAGCCTCTCGGCTCTCAAGTGTCACCTCTGCTTTTTCTCTTCTCAGATTGAGGAATGAAGGAGCAAGACCTCCACCAAATAGGAAGCCAAAGAAATCCTCTGTGAGAGCACCAACCTGGACCCACAGCATATGCTGAATTCATAGCAGTGAAATTGAACCGAACTCCCAAGGGTCCAAAAGGCTGGCCTCTAAATCTTACCACTCCACAGCTTCAAATGGCAAATGAGGATTCAACCATGCTGCAGGTCAGAGCTGTGCATGTGTGGGAATGGCAGGACTTTCTGTTCTGGCCTCTTTCCTTTGTTCCACAGCCCACAGAGCTACAGAGGACCCCCGGGAAGGAAAGTGCTTGGGTTTCCTTGTAACAGCTGAATGTGCCAGGAAAGGGCCTTTAATCATCTCATCATCTGGTCAGCAGGAGCTTTATGTGCCAGAGGTGCCTTAGGAAGAAAAGTGGCATTTTATTAATTTCACGGCTTTTTTTGCCAACAGATGACATTTACAGGCCAAAATTTGCACGAATTTTAAACTTAGGTTTCTGACTTGAGAGAACAAAGAAATTACCACCTTCAATTTATGGAACTATGGTTAGTGTCTTTTTGCCCCCAACAGTTCAATATACTTGGTAGTTATTCCCTGGTAAATTTTTACAGAATCAGAAATACTGTTACAGGGTGTAGGGGAAGGATTCTCAAGGAAGCTAGAGGTCCCAACCTGAGCTAACAGCACCAAACACTGGATCACTAATTATAATGGGATTTCATTGGTATCCAGGAATTGCAGAGGCCTGGGATACTCCTGCTATGGTTGTTGGGAAATGACAAGGAAGGGAATTGTACCTATTCTGCAGCCAACCATGCATGTGTTCGTTTACGTATTCAGTCAAGAATTATTTATGGAGGACCTGTTTGAGTGACAGGCATGGCACTAAGCACTTGGAAGAAAAGTTACTTTTAAAGGAAAACAAGTTTACAAGGACAGAAGGAGACAAGAAACCAAGCTAAAATGGGGCCTGAAGAAAAAGATAGTGAAGCCAGACATGGCCTAAGAGTAGCCCTGGGGCCCAATGATTAAAAGATCCTCTTGAGTTCCCTGGCATGGAAAACATTTGTATGACTTGACTAGGCTCATACAGATCTTTGAAGCCAGAGACTGGGCTAAAGCCCAGGCCTGGATGATCATCAAATGATCCCAGAGGGGTAGACTTCAGAAAGAAACTCACCTTGATTTAAACTCTGCATTTACCTTAACTGACTTAGAACTAAACCTCTATACAGATGCACCTTGACTTGTGATGAGCTTACATCCTGATATACCCAGTTGAAAATACCAAAGTCAAAAATGCATTTAATACTCTCAATCTACTGAACATGACAGCTAAGCAACACAGTGCACTGGAGAGCATCAGTTGCTTACCCTCAGGACTGTCTGGCTGGACAGGAGCTGCAGCTCATTGCTACTGCCCAGCATCATGAGAAAGGAGTGTTCGGTATACTGCCAGTCTGGGAAAAGATCAACATTCAAAATTGGGAGCCCTTTTTTACTGA
This sequence comes from Lepus europaeus, assembly GCF_033115175.1. Classification (NCBI taxonomy): domain Eukaryota; kingdom Metazoa; phylum Chordata; class Mammalia; order Lagomorpha; family Leporidae; genus Lepus; species Lepus europaeus. The sequence continues at coordinate 137,440,976 of NC_084831.1, read as the reverse complement.
CTGCATATTATTTTGATATGATCATAAAATTGAAAAAATCATAAACTGAAGCATTTTAAGTGTCGGGGGGACTATCTGTATCTAAAAAGCTCACATACTCCCAAGCATGAGGAACATCAAGGAACCTGTGCAGAGACACTTTATAATCAAGTTGCTTAAATGCCCATCAACCAAGGATGGGATAAAGAAATTATGGGATATGTACTCCATGGAATACTACACAGTGGAAAAAAATGAAATCTGGGCATTTGCAACAAAATGGATGACTCTAGAAAATATCACACTTAGTGAAATAAGCCAAAGAGACAAATACCATATCTTCTCCCTGATCCGTGAGAACTAACAGAGCACCTATAAGGAAACCTGAAAAAGTGAAACTGATGCTTTGAACACTTTGAAAAGCAATAACCTGAACAGCCCTTGTCATGACTGTTGAGGAACAGTTATATTTTTCTTTTCTTTTCTTTTTTCTTTTTTTTCTTTCTGAATGCCATTGGTTCAAGTCTTTACCTAACAATAGAATTAATCATGTGTGCAAAAAGTCAGTTGAAAAATAGATCTTGGGAAGAAATAAGAGTGGGAATAAGAAAGAGAGGAACAAGTTTGTAAATTTAAAGCTCTATAATTCTGCATATATGCCTATGGACTTACTTCTAAGTATACAGTTTAAAAACTTCCCATGGGACCCCAAATCTCATTAAGCTGAGTGGTAAAAATGCCATCTCAAGAGTTAAAGTGGCCAGCGCCACAGTTCAATAGGCTAATCCTCCGCCTGCGGCGCCGGCACACCGGGTTCTAGTCCTGGTCAGGGCGCCGGATTCTGTCCCAGATGCTCCTCTTCCAGTCTAGCTCTCTGCTGTGGCCTGGGAAGGCAGTGGAGAATGGCCCAGGTCCTTGGGCCCTGCACCCGCATGGGAGACCAGGAGGAAGCACCTGGCTCCTGGCTTCAGTTTGACGCAGCGCGCCAGACACACGCACCAGCCGTAGCGGCCACTTGGGGGGTGAACCAACAGAAAAGGAAGACCTTTGTCTCTCTCTCACTCTTTAACTCTGCCTGTCAAAAAAAAAAAGAGTTAAGGTGACTAAATTAAGCATTAAAATGAGCATATAAATAGAACCAAGTGTTAAAGGGATTATATAAATATGATCTAGTGTTCAGTAATAAGAACAGAGAGAAATAAAAAGGAGAGAATGCTTCAACATGGGAAGCAGTCCACACAGAAGACTCATAGAATGACAATTGCTTTAAATAGCACTCTGACCTCAGAATCAGCCCTCAAGGCATTCTGGTCTGGTAGAAAAGACCATGAAAGCATTTCAGGCATGGGAAGCCAAGACACTGTGGGGGAAAAAAATGTCCTACATGAAGGATCTCCATGAGTGAGACCCCAGTGGAAAGAAGGGGCCATCAAAGAAAGATGCACTTTTCTCTGAAGAGAAGAGAGAGATTACACTTTGCCTTTGGCCTTGCCTAAATACTGACACAGACTGTGATCTCAAAAGGCTTCCATAGCCCAGGCAACTCATGGCAAGAGCCTCGGGTGATCACTGATGTCATACATAAGAGTGTTAATTGTTAAATTAACAGCAGGAGTCACTGTGCACTTACTCCCCATGCAGGACCTCTGTCCTAAATGAGTCATACTATGTGATTCAACTGTGAAACTTGTTCTCAAACAATATTTTATATTTAGTATGTGATGTGTGCAAATAATTGAAATCTTTACTTAGTATAGAGTTGGTCTTCTGTGTATAAAGTTAATTAAAAATGAATCTTAATGGAGAATGGGTCTGGGAATGGGAGGGGGAGGGTGTGGGGGTTGGAGGACCAGTATGGTGGGAAAAAATCACTGTATTCCTAAAGATGTACTCATGAAATTCATATGCATTAAATAAAAAGTTTCTGAAAAAAAAAATCAAGTTGCTTAAAACCGAGGTAAAGAGAAAATCTTTTTTTTTAAGTTTTTTTGAAAGTCAGAGTTACAAAGAAGGAGAGGCAGAGAGAGAGAGAGAGAGAGAGAGAGAGAGAGATCTTCCATCCACTGGTTCACTCTCCAAATGGCTGCAACTACAGGGGCTGGGTCAGGCTGAAGCCAGGAACCAGGAGTTTCTTCCAGGTCTCTCACATGGGTGCAGGGGCCCAAGGACTTGGGCCATACTCTGCTGCTTTCCCAGGCACATTAGCAGGGAACTGGAAGTTCTAACTAACCTTAAAAGGGCAAGAAAAAGACATTAAAGATATCAAATTATAAAGGATGAGGTAATATTCTATTCTTGACATGATTGTCTATGTAAAAAAATTCTAGGAGGGAATGGGTATTAGGCCTACTAGTTAAGGCCTTCATATCCCACATCTGAGAGTACTTGGATTCAAATCCCAGCTCCAGCTCCTGACTCAAGATCCCTGCTAATGCAGGTTGTGGAAGGCAGCAGCAATGGCTCAAGTAATTGGGTTCCTGCCAACCATGTGATAGACTGGATTGAATTCCCAGCTCAAGCTTTGGTCTTGGCTCAGCTTGGACTTACTGGGACATTTGAGGAGTGAACCAGTGAATGGAGGTACTCTTTTTCTGCCCCCCCCCAATTTTCTCTGCCTCTCAAATTAATAAGCATGTATATATATATATATATATATGCTAGCTAAAAACAATCAGAAATTGAAACTTTAAAACACTACTCACAATGTTAAACCTAAAATACTCAGAAATAAATTTGACAAAATGCATGTCAATCCTTTACTTTGAAAACTATAAAGCATTACTGAAAGAAATTAAAGAATACTAAATAAATGGAAAGATAGACTGTGCTAATGGATGAAGATTCAATATGTCAGTATCAATTCCTCTCAAGTTCATCAATACTTAATACAATCCCAATCAAAATCCTAGTGGATTTTTTTGTTTGGGAATATCAAAACTCTGATTCTAAAATTCTTATGAGAACTCAAAAGACCTAGAATGTCCAAAATAACCTGAAAAAGAAGAACAAATTTGGAGAATTTACATGTCTGAATTCAAGACTTATTAAAAAGTTACAGTAATCAAGCCTGAGTGGCACTATCATAATGACAGAGAAATGAACCAAAATAAAGAGTCTAGAAATATACCCACATATATTTTAATAATTGATTTTCACACAGGTACAAAGACAATTTGCTGAAAAAAGAATATCCTTTTTAGCAAATGGTGCTAGAGCAATTGAATATCCATATTAAAAACTTAATACCTCACACCACACACAAAATTAAGTCAAAATAGATTATAAACATAACAATAAAGCTTGAAACTATAAAACAAGCAGAATAAAAAGGGAAAGACAATCTTGGTGAACTTGGGCCAGATTTTTTAGACATGGATCAGAAGCACAATCTATTAAAGAATAAATTGATAAACTGAACTTCATCAAAATAAAGAAAGATCTGCTCTTCAAAAGAAAATTAAAAGATAAGCCATAGGCTGAGAGAAAATATTTGCAAGCCTCTTGCACACAAGTCTAGAATATATAAAGAAACCTTGAATAACAAAACAAAAATCCAATTTTTAAAATGGGGAAAAAATTTAAACACTTTCTCCAAAGAAGATATGCATATGACAAATAAGTATATCAGAAAATGTTCAGTATCATTGATTAGTACCACTACCTCTAGTACAATCTCTAAAATTAAAAAGAATACATGTTGGCAAAAATGTGGAGCTACTGGAGCTCTTGTACACATGTGTTGGGAGTGGAAAATGACCCAGCCACTTTGAAAATCAGTTTGGTAGTTTCTTAAAAAGTAAAATATGCACCTGCTATAGGATACATCCATTCCATGACTAATTATTTACTCAAGAGAAATTAAAGCATATACCCATTCAAAAACTTGATGATGAATGTTCATAGCAGCTTTATTTGTAATATCCAAAAACTGTAAATGACTTGAACATTCAACAAAGTGGGGCCAGCGCTGTGGCCTACGGGGTAAAGCCGCCACCTGCAGTGCTGGTGTTCTATATGGGCGCCAGTTCAAGACCTGGCTTCTCCACTTCCTGTCCAGCTCTCTGCTATTTATTTATTTGAAAGCCTGGGAAAGCAGTAGAAGATGGCCCAAGTCCTTGGGCCCCTGTACCTACGTGGGAGACCGGGAAGAAGCTCCTGGCTCCTTGCTTTGGATCAGCGCAGCTCCAGCTGTTATGGCCATCTGGGGAGTGAACCAGCAGATGGAAGACCTCTCTCTCTCTCTGCCTCTCCTCTCTCTGTGTAACTCTGACTTTCAAATAAATAAATAAATAAATCTTTTAAAAAAACAAAGTATATGATTAAAATATGTACAGTTTGCTATATTTCCACTATACCTCACTAAAGCTGCTTTTAAAAACTACATATTTTCGGGCTGGCGCCGCAGCTCCATAGGCTAATCCTCCGCCTGCAGGCCCGGCATACCAGGTTCTAGTCCCGGTCGGGGTGCCAGATTCTGTCCTGGTTGCTCCTCTTCCAGTCCAGCTCTCTGCTGAGGCCCAGGAGTGCAGGAAGATGGCCCAAGTGCTTGAGCCCTGCACCCGCATGGGAGACCAGGAGGAAGCACCTGGCTCCTGGCTTCGGATCAGTGCAGTGCGCTTGCCGCAGCGTGCCGGCCACAGCGGCCATTGGGGGGGTGAACCAACGGAAAAAGAAGATCTTTCTCTCTGTCTCTCTCTCTCTCTCTCTCTCACTGTCCACTCTGCCTGTCCAAAAAAAAAACTACATATTTTCATAGTACCGCTTATAGAGTAGGTCTTCAATAATGTCAGTTTCTTTACAACTATGAACTAATTGGATCTTAATTCCTAATTAGGGGAATTCTTTTTCTCACCTGAAAAGTGTAGGAGTCATTTTTGGTTTTCAGTTTTTCTAAGGATGGCAGCTCCTTACATCAGCAGATCCTTTACCCTCCTCACCCCTAGTGCCAAAGTCATCGTCTTAGCAGCCTAGCCCCATGTGACGGCTTATCAGAATGCAAGCATCTTTGTATGTTCCCCAGCATTGTGTTTAGTGTGTGGTTAGTGCCTGAGATAGGCTCAAAGAAGAAATGAGTACGTGAAAAAAAGGAGTGACCTCCAGCTCCCCCACATAGGGATGGTCTCTCCTGAGCCTCAACAAGAGAGTGTCTGATAAAGGTTTGTAGCACAAGGCTAGTGGCACTGCTTTGCCTGTGAGCAGAGGGTACATGCACCGTGAGGGCAAAGTTGGTGCCCGGCCGCCTGAAAGCACTCCATGAATAAACTTACGAGCCCTAGATCCCAGGCACTGTGTTGGAGGATGATGAGACAGAAGCCTGCCGACTTTTGTACAGGATCCAGTGAAGTTCAAAGAGGATGAGAGGTAACGTACCACCTTTCTGGCATTGTGAATGATTTGAAGTTCTGTGAGTAACAGGAGACAGAACCAAGCAAAGAAGAGGAGCAGTGACAACAGACAGGCCCCGAATGACAAGACTGAGGGAGACAAAGCAGGATGCTGAGAAGCCATGCCAAATTCTAGGAATAATAGGTGTGGGCTGGTATGGGGCTTAGGACTAATTCTGCAAGCAGCAGCAAGAGGTTTAGGAAATGTGAGTCAATAGTGTTAATATGACCTCATTGGTACTTGCAAGTGAGTGGAAATGAGGAAATTTGGGGTACCTCCATTGGGAAAAAGATCTCTTCTTGAGGAGTAAGCTGAAATACTAATCTCTAAGAAAAGATAAAAGTTGGAGCTGGCATTTCATGCTTCTGCTTAAGTCACTACTTGGGATGCCCGCATTCTATATCAATCAGAATGCCAGTTTGAGTCCTGGCTGCTCTGCTTCTGATCCAACACGCTACTAATGTGCATGTGATGGGAGGCAGCATGTGATGGCTCAAGTATTTGGGTCCCTGACACCCAAGTGGGAGATCTGGATAGAATGCTGGGTTCCTGGCGTCAGCCTGGCCCAATCCTGGCTGTTGTGGGCATCTGGGGAATGAAACAGTAGATCGAAGATCTGTATCTGCCTCTCTGTCTCTCTCTGCCTATTCAAATAACAATGAAAATAAAAATCATTTTAAAAGAAAATGTAAAAATTATCTTGTGAGCTAGTAACCACTCACACTATTGGCTTTTCTCTATTATTTTCAGATATGTTGAAAGACAGATTACTCAAGGGTTCTTAGTATTTCCCTAAACACTTACCTTCAGACTAGCTCCAAAAAGCTCCTGTAGGTAGTCAATCAGTTTGCTTCAATGATCTGAATGTGGTCCTTGGGAAAATCCCAAAGGGCTGGCTTTACTTATGAAGGAAGAAATGCTATACCACATTGCCTCAAAGCCTCAGGCCCAGATGGACTGATGTCTGCCGTGACTGGTAACACTGAGAGCCACTACAGTTGTGGGTATTGTAACACCACTACTTTCTTTTTAAAAATATTTATTTACTTATTTATTTATTTGAAAGGTAGAGTTACCGACAGTGAGAAGGAGAGACAGAGAGGAAGGCCTTCCATTGGCTGATTCACTCCCCACAACGACCAGAGCTGGGCTGATCCGAATCCAGGACCCAGGAGCTTCAGCCGGGTCTCCCACGCAGGTGCAGAAGCCCAAGCATTTGGACCAACTTCTGCTTTACCAGGTCATAGCAGAGAGCTGGATCAGAAGAAGAGCAGCCAGGACTAGAACCCGTGCCCATATGGGATGCTGGTGCCACAGGCGGAGGATTAACCTGCTGAGCCACAGTGCCGGCCCACACCACTACTTTCACACCAGTGCATTCCCACAGCTGCTTCACTCCTTGAACTCACTGATCACTCTGCTCAGGCATCGCAACCATCCTCAGTCCCTTAGTCTTGATTTTATAGGAAGACACGTAAGATTTTTAAGACCTTTATGTTGCCAGGTTTGCCAACTCTTATGCCCAAAGGGAGATGATTGGCATGGTTAGGTGAAAAGAACTGAACTAGAAGCCAAGAGACATGGGTTCTAGGCCTGGCTCCGCCCTTTCTTGTAAGTAAATGACCTGGAGCCAGTCCCTTCTGTACTTATAACCCGTTCACCAGTCTTCCCTACCACGGCTGTGCTGTAGGAGCCCAGGGGAAGCAAAATTTAAGACTCACATTACCAGCCTGAGATTGAAGGAAAGACTTAGATATGCCATGTGATAACCAGAAGATGGGTTGGGTGGCTAAACCAAACAGATGATCCTCGGTAGGAAATTTTTCTTTTTTTCTGGTTCAAGTCCCGGCCGCTCGGCATCCAACCCTATTTCCTGCTAATGCACCTGGGAGGGCAGCAAAAGATGGCCCAAATGCTTGAGGCCCTGCACCCATGTGGGAGACCCCGATGGAGTCTTCCTGGCTCTGACCTGGCTCTGACCTGGCCCAGACCTGATTGCTGAGTGAACCAGCAGATGGGCGATATATATATATATATATATATATCTCTTTCAAATAAAAATATATTTTTTTAAAAAATCTGATGCACAAGCTTCCTCTCCAAGTAATTAAATCAGAGTCCCTGAGGATGGGATGCAGGCCTAGGTGCTTTTCAAAGCTTCCTAAGTATATTAGTTTCTTACAGCTGCTTTAACAAATCACCACATTGGCTTAAAGCAACACAAATCCATTATCTTACAGTTCTGGAGTCCGGAAGCCCGAAATGGATCTCACTAGGGCAAAAATCAGTGTTGGCAGAGCTGCACTCCCTGTTGGAGGCACCAGGGCAAAATGGATTTTTGTATCCTTCCCAGCTTCTAGAGGTGCTCCTGTTCTTTGACTCTTGGCCTCCTTCTAGCTTCAAAGCCAGCAATGACAGATCGAATCTCTCATACTGCTTCACATTGTCACCGTCTTTTCTGTCTTCCTTCTACACTTAGAGCCTTGTGAATGCCTTTTACCAATGTGAACAATCCAGGATAATCTCCCCATTTAAAAAATCAACTGATTGGGGCCGGCACCGTGGCTCAATAGGCTAATCCTCCACCTTGCGGCGCCGGCACATCGGATTCTAGTCCTGGTTGGGGCGCCGGATTCTGTCCCGGTTGCCCCTCTTCCAGGCCAGCTCTGTGCTGTGGCCTGGGAGTGCAGTGGAGGATGGCTCAAGTCTTTGGGCCCTGCACCTGCAAGGGAGACCAGGATAAGCACCTGGTTCCTGCCTTCGGATCAGCACGGTGCGCCAGCCGCGACAGCCATTGGAGGGTGAACCAACAGCAAAGGAAGACCTTTCTGTCTGTCTCTCTCTCACTGTCCACTCTGCCTGTCAAAAAAAAAAAAAAAAAATTGATTGGGGTGGGCATTTGGCCTAGTGGCCTGGCCCAGCCCTAGCCTTGAAGGCATTTGGGGAGTAAATCAGTGGATGGGAACTCTGTCTCTCAAATTAATTAATGAATCTTCAAGTCTGCTGAGCAGGGACATCCATTCATCTGTTAGCTCCCTTTGCTGTGGAATGCAACACATTCACAAGGTGTTGCACAGCACTGGGGCCCCACTGTGTGACTCCAACGTGCATCTCATTGCAAGATGATGGTCTAGAGAAGGGACCCAGTTAGCAAGATGATTTATGACAAGAGACCGGAGACACACACTAAAAACATGTGCTGAGAGAGGAAGGGCAAGAAGGTAGAGAAAGCAATGGTTGCCTTATAAGTCTTACATTGTTGCAGCATTTGGGGTGCTTGGGGGAGTTGTCTGGTGATTTATTCTCACTCAGCCCTCTGATAGTCCTGGGAAGTCAAATTGTACATTCTCCCAAGGAACAGCGAGACCATCCTCACTCAGCTGTAGCCATTACAGAGAACTGAGGTCATCTACACAATGAAACTTTTTGTACTTTTATGATTGGTAACTATCAGCCTGCATCTTGCTTTCTGCTCACTCAGAGCCCAAGTGTGTGCCAGACTCCCAGTCTTTCTGTAGTTCTACAGGTCATTTCCCAGGGTAGAAGCAGCACATTTCTGGGCACAGGTTGAATATGGCTTGAAGAGCTGTTCAGACGAGCCAACTTGTTTTGTTTTTTTAGATTTATTCATTCAAAAGGCAGGGTGACAGGAGAAACAGAGATCTTCCTTCCACTGGTCCACTTTCCAACAAATGCCTGGAACTTTCAGAGATGGGCCCAGAAGCCAAGAGCCAAGAACTCCATCTGGGTCTCCCATATGAAGGGAAGGAACCCAAGTACTTGAGCCAACATCTGCTGCCTCCCAGGCACATTAGTAGGAAGCTGGATGGGAAGCGGAGGCAAGACTCAATTCTAGACACTCTGATAGGAGATGCATGCATCTCATGCAATGGCTTAACCCACTGCCATGATGCCTGCCTTGGCCAATCTTTTAAGGTCAATATACACAAACACATGCCACAGTGGGACAGCATTCCTGTAAGGCCACTATTAGCTGAGAACAGCCACTGCCTTTAGATGAAACATTTATTCTCTGGTTTGCTTCAGGTTTCATCCTAATGTTTTTTTTTTGCACCCAACTCACTCCACACATTTTTGTTGCTTGCCTCAATCAGTAAACATTTAAGTTTGTAACCCTCCTCCATGCTTAAAGTTAGGAAAAATTGTCATAAAGTCCCATCAGCCTGACTTCAATGCCAAAAATAGCTCTCCAGTGGAAAAGATGGGACACAGACCACTGGCTCTGTGCACAGAAATTACTCAACCTGCTGAGTGCCCGAAGGTAGCCAAGACTAGAGCTTCGGTAGATAGTCAGAGCCACCAAGTGATCCCGTGAACATAAGGTTCTCTATTAGTACAAAGTCCCTCTTTATAGAAACCAAGCTGAAAATGACTCAACTGTAACTTCTGCCCATTGGTCTTTCTTTAGCCCTCACAAGCACACATAACCAACTTCTCTTCTTTCATACCCAGGCTTTCAACAATTTTTAAGACAACGGTCAGGGCCATCATTGTGGCATAGCAGGTTAAGTCACCACTGGTTCAAGTTCTGGCTGCTCCAATTTCTTTTTTTTTTTTTTTAAGATTGTATTTATTTGAAAGACAGAGTTACATAGCAAGGTAGAGCCAGAGAGAGAGAGAGAGAGAGAGAGAGAGAGAGTCTTCCATCCGCTAGTTCACTCCCCAGATGGCCACAATGGCCACAGCTAAGTTGATCCAAAGCCAGGAGCCAGGAGCTTCTTCTGGCTGTCTGCCGTGGGTACAGGTGCCCAAGTACTTGGGCCATATTCTACTGCTTTCCCAGGCCATAGCAGAGAGCTGGATCAAAAGTGGAGCAGCCAGGACTTGAACTGGTACCCATATGGGATAACGGCACTGCAAGCCGGGGCTTTAACCCACTGCGCCACAGTGCCAGCCCCAGGCTGCTCCAATATCGATCCATGTCCTTGTTAATATGCCTGGGAGAGACATGTAAGACAGCCCAAGAACTTGGACCCTTGCATCCACGTGGGAGACCCGGAAGAAGCTCCCGATTCTTGGCTGTGGCCTGGCCCAGTGGTGTCTATTGTGGCCATTTGGGGAGTTAACTATGGATAGACGATCTTTGCCTTCCCATCTCTTTCAAATAAATAAACTTTTAAAAAACTGTCATTGCTCCTTGAGTGCATCCTTCTAGCTCCAGGGAGTCAACATATGATCATGTTGGAATGGTGCTTGGACTGTTCCTCCTAAGACACAGTTGAGACTGTCATCATTCTGATTACTCCCTAGGTTGGCTGTGCCACCCAAGTGTGTGGCTTCCAACTATGCACAGCACTCAAGGGTGATATGATCAAGGATGGACAAATGATCCTCTGCTCAGATCTGGTGCCTCTACAACCCATCCTAACACTGCATGAGCTGACTGTGGCATAGCAGGTAAAGCCGCCACCTGCAGTGCCATCACACAAGGACACTGGTTCAAAACCTGGCTGCTCCACTTCCAATCCAGCTCTCTGCCATGGCCTGGGAAAACAGTAGCAAATGGCCCAAGTCCTTGGGCCACTGCACTCACCTGGGAAGACCCAGAGGAAGCTCCTGCCTTCAGATAGGCATAGCTCTGTCGCAGCCAGTTGGGGAGTGAACCAGCAGATGAAGACCTCTCTCTCTCTCTCTGCCTCATTTTCTCTGTGTAACTCAGACTTTCAAATAAACTTTTTGTTTTGTTTTGTTTTGTTTTTTTTTAAAAAAAAGGAAAGAAAAAGAAATTAGAGGAGCTTCTTAGCTGAAGTCTAGGATACAGGGTACAGAGACATGACAAGGGAGATAAGTTTCCCTTTATAGAGTTCCAGGAGAAGCCCCTCCCTTGAAGAATAAGCACTGTGGATTTCTAATGGACAAGATCTGAAAATACAACACTTCTCCTCACTACAATACCACTATTGCATAAGGATGACAACCTTACTTTGAAATATGTTTCACCTCCAGAGGTTAGAATCCATTTTAAGGACCCATGGAAAGATAAGCTGGGGTGAAGAATAGTGAAAATATCTATTTCCCATGGCACTCTTCATTAAGTCAGCCATGGCATAATTAGGATAAAATCCAATCTTGGAACCACTGGTTTAATAGTCATGATGAATGGGATTGATATTTCTTCTTTTTTTTTGACAGGCAGAGTGGATAGTGAGAGAGAGAGAGAGACAGAGAGAAAGGTCTTCCTTTTTGCCGTTGGTTCACCCTCCAATGGCTGCTGCAGCCGGTGCATCTCGCTGATCCGAAGCCAGGAGCCAGGTGCTTCTCCTGGTCTCCCATGTGGGTGCAGGGCCCAAGCACTTGGGCCATCCTCCACTGCCTTCCCGGGCCATAGCAGAGAGCTGGCCTGGAAGAGGGGCAACCGGGATAAATCCGGCGCCCCAACCAGGACTAGAACCCGGTGTGCCAGCGCTGCAAGGCAGAGGATTAGCCTGTTAAGCCACGGCACCAGCCGGATTGATATTTCTGACTTAAGTGAAATTTGGGTTTAGATGTCATTTTGGCTTAACCATCCCTTATCTCAGATGAAGTGAGACAGTGTACACAAACCACTGAGAAAGGTGCCTAGAACATGATTTTATTGCTAATCTATTTTCTGGCCATTCTTGGACATCTGTCCTTCTTTATGCAGAGTCTGGCATGTAGGCAGCTGTCATCAGTCAATGCAGGGAGCAAATGAAGAACAAGACTTTTGGTCTGCAGCTCTCTGACAGACAGTTGTGGGACCAGCTACCTGCATTCCCTCCACTAAGGACAGACAAATGGCTTAGGCTACAAAGTCTGGGTAGACAAGGAAACATGTTAAATAGCAGATTCCCCAAAATGGGGATGACTGTAGCAGCAGTGCCACCTGCAGGGAGTCAGCAGATGCTCTCAAATCTGTCACATGGATAGGGATCCTGCGTCCACCTTCTCTGGGCACAGAGTGCGCTACTGTCTCCCAGTCTCAAGGAGCCCTACTCAGTGTAGAAAGCAAAGCCCATCAACCCAGTGGCGCTGAAGACGACAGAAAGGTACTTTCCCAGACCTCTCCAAGCCGGGGGTCACAAGGAGCCGAGTAAGAAACAGAGAAAAACACAAGGCTTAAAAACCACTGTGTGTTGTATTCCTTCAGTCCCTGGCAGGCCAGGAGTCCAGGGTCAGTCTGGGCAGGAAGCCGAGCAGAGTGCCTGGCCTCAGAGATCACACGATCTTTACAGTCTTGAGCATATCTGACAGGATGTAAGTGTCATCCCAACCCCTCCCAGGCTTCCTGAGCACCCGTTGCAAGGCCTGCGCCATCTCCAGGAGCTCTGGCAGGGCAAGTTTCTGCTCAGGGTGCAGCTGACAGAACAGGATCTCATTCACTTCATCCTCAATTCGCCGGACATACAGGAGGGGGAACACGGCCTTGAGCCCAGCCAGCACGGACTCCTTCAGTCCCGTATCTCGGCACACGAGGTTCAGGATAAAGACACCTGTAGGGTGGGAAGGAATCAGAATGACAACAAATCAGAGGACATGCTGGATACAAGGACTAGCTCTGAGAATGCCGATTCCTGTCCCAGGGAAGCTAAGAAAAGCAACTACAGCAGCAGTGAATTTGCAAAGAACACACAGCACACACAAGCAGAAAGACAAAGCTGGGGACTATGTGAACCATAAGAAAATCTGAGCCTGAATGGACCTGCCCTGGAGTCGAAGGATGCCCAGGTCAGAGCCACAGATCTTATTGGCTCTAAGCTGAAAAGCCCTTCACTCAGCCCAACTTCCAAAGTGACCACTGCAGCTGAGGGTATGGTCAAGTAGGGTCAGCAACATTGCAGGCAGAACTGTAAATTTCTTGTTAGAGATGCCACCTGCCTTTACCTGGCCAGCTCTCCTCCCACCCAGCTAAGTAATGAAAGTCAACAGAGTGCCTTCCCCTAGGAGGGTCACACCTCCCTTAGGATATACCCCATGTGAAGAGATAGATAGGTCTGGGCCTCTGAACTTACAAGGCCTAAAGCCCACCAGATTATTATCAAGCCCCTTCTGTCAGGTTCTATTTGCCTCTCAATCAGAAAACTTACTTGTAGCTTAGACAGCACCTTTCTTAGCTCCTCTAATAATGACTCTGTCCTTTGTTCTAGACCTTGTCTAGCGCACTTGGGCCTCATTCCTTCGTAATCATAACCTCTACTCTACCACCAATGGCTCTACTCCCAACCTGTGTGTACTGATGGTCCTCTTCCCCATTTAATGCTGTATAATTGTTCAGACCTGGTTAATGCCACTCTTAGGATCATTGGTTACTATCCTCACCCTGTCTCTTATGACCTTGTCTAAATATGATCAGAGTTGGCGAACTTGGAAGGCTTCCATAGCCTTGGCAACTCATGACGACAGCCTAGGGTAGTTACTGGCGCCATAGAGTGTCAATTTGTTGGGTCAACAACCGGAGCCACTGTGCACTTGCTCCTCATGTGGGATCTCTGTCCTTAATGTGCTGTCCATTGTGATTTAATGCTATAACTAGTACTCAAACAGTATGTTTCACTTTGTGTTTCTATGTGGGTGCAAACTGTTGAAATCTTTACTTAATATATACTAAATTGATCTGTATATAAAGAGAATTGCAAATGAATCTTGATGTGAATGGAAGGGGAGAGGAAGCGGGAGAGGGGAGGGTTGTGGGTGGGAGGGAAGTTATGGGAGGGGGAAGCCATTGTAATCCATAAGCTGTACTTTGGAAATTTATATTCATTAAATAAAAGTTGAAAAAAAAAAAGAAAGAAAGAAAGAAAAGAAAATCTGAGCCTGAGCGAGCATTTAGTTCGGCAGTTAAGTCACTAGTTGGGATGCCCATACCCTGGACACTCTGGATTCGAATGAACGTCAGCTTTACTTTCAACTCCAGTCCAGCCTCCTGCTACTGTGCAGCCTGGGAGTTGGCAGGGGATGGCTCAAGTGGTTGAGTCCCTGCCACCCACATGGGAGACCTGGAATGAGTTCCTGGCTGTTGGCCTCAGCCTGGCCTAGCTGGCATTTTAGGGGTGAACCAGTAGACTGAAGATCTATTTTTCAAATACAATACAAACTTTAAAAAAAATTTAAATTTTTTTTTAAACACCTCAATCTTATTTCTTGCTTTTCTGTGCTACTAACACATTATTATTTTATCATTCTTCATACTTCACACTTCATTTTCCCAAAGAAAAATTTACCAGCTCCACAGGGACAGCACATTCTTGACATCACAGAGTATTTATCAACCAAAGATAGGACCAAGGTTACCTCGGCTTATGACAATTGAGGTTCTAAATCAGTCCAGTTCACCAAATGAAAACATATACAGGGCTATGAACACAGGATGAAGAGCGCCAGCTTTCAGGTGACAAGGACCTAGTTTGGAGCTCCAGCTTTAACCTGCACCACCTTGGCAAATCTCTCAACCTCAGTCTCACCTGATGATGGACTGCTATGAAGATTCAGTAACACTGCCTGCTTCAAGGCATGTGGGCACCATCTGGATGGCAGCTAGTGTCATCATGTCTGTGGAGTGTGAACCACTGCAGCCACTTTGTCAAACCATGTGGCAGCCAAACCATGTGGCAGCATGTGAGAAAGTTGAACATACCCAGCAACTGTGATCCAGCAGTTACAATCCTGTGCATATACCCAGGAGACCTGCTAACATACTTTACCCCAAGGGCATGTTAATGGTAGCATTACTTCTAATAGCCCCAAATACCAACGTGGAATGGAGAAATGAGTTGTGGTATAGTCACATAATAACACACAGTAACAAAAATGAACAGCGTGGATGAGCCTCACAAAACATGCAAAGAGAAAGCAAACACACTTAAAGAGTACATTCTGTATGATTCAATTTATATAAAGAACAAAACAGGCTAAACCAGGCTATGGTGAGTTTAGTTAGGATAGCAGTTCCCTGGGAAGAGGAGTTACTGCAAGGGGATAAGTGGACTTCCAGGGTCTGAAAACATTCTGTGTTTGGTGTTGCTAAATGGGTGAGCTGATTTGAGGAACTGATGAGACTACACAGTGATGTGCATTTTTCATTAAAAAGACAGGGTATGTTTCAAGGGCCTTGCCCCCCTCCTCTCCATACCATCAGGAGCCAGGATGCTTTTGACCTTCTGCAGGAAAGGCTGGTCCACAAATGCTGCAGGTGGACAACTCATTCCCAGTGTTGGGTCTTTACTGTCCACATCAAACATGACGACATCGTAGCGGGGCCGAGCTGCGAGAGAGAAGTAAACAAGTCCTCATCTTTGCAGGATGAAACGCCATCTCCATCCTTACACCCCACCTCCTCCATGACCTGTGGTTGGCAGGAGGACTACGAGAGAGGATAACATGGAGGAAGTGGGCTACCTGTAGGGGGACTGACATCACAGTCCAGCAGAGCCCTTGTCATGGATCTTCCTCCACACTTAAAAGCACCTTCCAAAGGCACACACTTAGGGGGGCCACTCTAGCATAAAGACCCCATTGGCTAGTCCATCCATACCAGTGGTTTTCAACCCCAGCAGAACATCAGAGTCATGTTGGGAAGCTTCTAAATGCTGAGAATGTGGTAGCTACACTCCTGACTAACCAGGAAGGGCCCTGGGTAATTCCAAATACAGTCAGAGCAGTTGCCTGAGCTTTTAAGGGGCTGACCCAGCACGTGGTAACTTTAACTTAACTCTGCAAATGGCACAGGTAGCCTCACCGGAGAAAATGTTCTGAACTTCCAGTGAGTATATCCTTTCCAGTTACTTGAACAATAGCTGGCTCAAGAAAGTCATGACCTTGCTTGCTAAATGGATGAGAAAGAACTGATGAAGAACTGGATTTGCTCCTTTATAATATGAAGCAGTATTTACAACGGACAGGGCTGCATGCAATGCCACTGGTATGTTTTCAGCACATTTGAAGATTATGTGAATGAGGATTTAAAGCTATAAGAATTCACTTAGGATTGCTGCATGGCTGTTTCTATTCATAGCACAGATCTGATTTTGAGACTTTGGCTCATTGACATCCACATTTGCAGCCTTGAGTTGCCAATAACCTCCACAGTTGTTGCACTTAGAGAAGACGGCGAGGCCATCGAAGCTGAGCTATAGAGAGTAAGAGCAGCAACACTGCTGTGGACCAAGTACTGCCATGTGCCTGGCACTGCTGGAAATGCATTACCTACATTAGCCCCAGCCTCAGAGAGAACCTGTAGAACTCTTGATATGTTTGTTAAGTTCATTTTGCAACTAAAATTAAGGCAGCATCTGTTCCAACATTAAAATATTCGCCCAAGGGGCCAGCGCTGTAGTATAGCAGGTGAAACCGCTGCCTACAGTGCCAGCATCCCATATGGTCACCGGTTGGAGTCCCAGCTGCTCCACTTTTGATCCAGATCTCTGCTATGGCCTGAGAAAGCAGTAGATGGCCCAAGCCCTTGTGCCCCTGCACCCGCATGGGAGACCCAGAAGCTCCTGGCTCCTGATCAGCACAGCTCTGGCTGGCCATCACAGCCATCTGGGGCGTGAACCATTGGATGGAAGACCCCTCTCTCTTTGCCTCTGCCTCTCTGTGACTCTGCCTTTCAAATAGATAAATCTTTAAAAAAAAATTCACCCAAGGCATCCTGGTTTGCCACACCCTTCCTGGAAAGCACGCTAACCCAGTGAGGACTGAACCAGCACTCAGAGGGAGTGCAGTCTGAGCTCTCCTGCAGAATGGAACCAACCCAACTTCTCCCTGAGGGACTCAGGCTCCAGAAAGCACCAAAGCCACCAAGAGCCCATATATAAAGTTGTAGAGGATTAGGGGAGCAGTTGTTGCTAGTATTTTACAGATAGTTAATATGCCTGTTATTCTAAGTCCACAGCACAATTTATTAAAGCAAATTGGAGCCTTAATTCCAGTAACAGCAGAGCTATTCAGAATTCCCACTGAGTGGCACATATCAGGATTTCTCAGTCTCAGCACTACTGATGTTTTGGTTCAGGTAATTCTTTGTCATCGGAGGCTGTGCTATGCACTGTACCGTATTTAGTAGCTACGCTTGGCCTCTACTCACTAGATGCCAGTAACACGCCCTGGCTCCCTGCCGATTTGAGGCTGAGCACCACTGATCTACATAAACGCTGTTTTGCTCCATTTCTGGCTTCACCTGCAGCTGAAGGATTTACAAGGAACACCTCCCAACACATATCTCATCTTTTCTTCCCTTTTTCTTCATCCAGTCACAGACTCTAGAGAGTCCTTGGGATGGTGAGGAAGCGGCAATGTTGCAGGGTTGGAAAGGAGGTCAAACAGCCTGCTTTACTTGTTGCTATCCCCTAGCACCTGGTGAGCACTCAGTTGTCACTCCATATTTACTGAATAATAAATACTGAATGACATTAGGGCTTAAAGCCCTAATGTGACTGTATTTGGAGACAGGACTTTCAGGAGGCAATTATGGTTAAACAAGGTCATAAGCATGGGACCAAATACAGTAACAATGACTTCGTTTTAATGATTTTGTGACTTTTAAAATTCACTTTAAATGAGTGAAGTTACCTATTTTCCTGCTGGACTAAGGTGTTTTTACTCTTTATTTGTTGATTTTTTTTTTAAGAATTTATTTATTTGAAAGGAAGAGTTACAGAAAGGCAGAGACAGGCAGAGAGAGAGAGACAGATCTTTCATCCCCTAGTCCACTCTGTAGTTGGCCTCAACAGCTGGAACTGCGCCTATCCGAAACCAGGAGCCAGGAGCTTCTTCCAGGTCTCCCATGCAAGTGTAGGGTCCAAGGACTTGGTCCATCTTCTACCACTTGCCCAGGCCATAACAGAGCTGGATCAGAGTGGAGCAGCAAGGACTCGAACTGGCACCCACATGAGATGCCGGCACCACAGGCAGTGGCTTTACCCACTATGCCACAGCGCTGGCCCCTATTTGTTGAATTCTTTATTTAGTAGAGCCATTAAGTCTTTGAATATAATGCAAATTAAAAGTATGTTATCTCAAAAAAATTGACAAAATAAGAAAAAATAAAGAAGCAACAACAAGGATGTTGGTCATTTCAACAGGAAGAATGGTCATCTGAAGACACAGTGAGAAGACGGCCATCTGCAAGCCAAGGAGAGAGGCTTCAGGAGAAACCAAACCTACTGGTGTTTTAGTTGTGGACTGCCAGCCTCCAGAACTGTGAAAAAGAAGTTTACGTCATTTAAGCCACATGCACACAGCACAGATTGGAATGACACAGGTGCCACTTCTTAGAGATGAATTCTAACCTTGGGTCGATTCCTCCCCCCTCCCCAAGACCCCTTCCACCCACCCCAATGACAGTACCTTCACCTCCTCCTGCCAGGCTGGTGATATAGTCCAAGCCATCTGCAATATGGACCTTCATCCGGTCACTCTGGGAGAAGCCAAACCACTGGGTAGCCACTTCCAACATGGAGGGGTCGATCTCCACAGCATCAATGCAGGACTCCGGGAAGTGATCATGAACAAAGAGGGGGAGGCTGCCCCCTCCCAGACCTACGACCAACAATGCCAGCGGGGTCTCTGCAGTAAAAGAGAGCATCACTTGGCCATCTGCTCACGGTAAAGTTTTGTACCAGCCTCATGGAGGGCAAAAAGGAAATCAGACTGTTGGCTCTGCTCAGGGATCCAAGACATAGAGACCTGGCCACCTTGTCTCCACCAGAATTTAGGAGACAACTGACATCGGAGAACTTAAGTTTGGCCCCACAAAAACTAGATCCAGAGGATGAACCAACATGTTATTTTTATGGTCTCTCAAAAATCCCAAAGCACTCACCTGTCTTAGTATCTACAGTCTCTACCATAAGCATTATCAGACCCTCACCCTTTGAAAATGGAGGAACAATGGCCACGCAGTCTTGTTCACGACCACAAGGCAATCCAAGTGCAATGTCACTTTCCTCGTTCTCAACTCAAAAGGCTATAACTGCATTCCCAGATACCCAGCCAACAGAGGGCGACCCATCCAAGTTCCACAAACCACAGAAAATCAAGGTCCCAACCCTAACCCTAAACACAGAGAAATCAGCAACCAGAAAGGGGCTCAATGAAAACAAGAAACGAAAGAATCACCAAAAGGAGGCAGACCCCGGGATTAAATCTAAGAACTAAAATTCTAAGACACACATCAACATAGGCCAAAAGTGCAGGGTGTTTCAATAAGACGTATGCAGGGACTTCTGGTGAAAACAATTATAAACTTAGACCGAAACATGAACACATTTGCTACTGTGGTCAGATCCAAACCTATTACTAGTGATAAGCTATGACTGCACTAACAGTAAGAATTTTTTTTTTTTTTTTTTTTTTAGAAATTCAAGAAAAAATTCAACCTACTGCCCAAATAATGCATTACTGAAAACTCAGACATTATCTAAAGGCACTGGAGACATACTTAGTACAGGTACCACCTACTTAACATGGTCATATACATATGTAAAAATTCATCAGGCTGAACAATCTAAAGTTTGTGTTCTTTACATACTTTGTTAAATATACATCTTAACTTTTAAAAATGAAGAAAACAGAATGTAGACACCAAAACTGCCCTCTGTTGGTTGGGGTCTCAGGGAAGGTAGTAACAGCCTTTTGAATTGAAACCCAGAAAAGGGGCACTGCACTTTGACTGCCTTGTGATCACGAATGAGACTGCTTGGGAACTGTCACTCCATTTTCTAAGGGCAATGGTCATTTCAAGATTACAAGCTGAGTTTGGGACAAAAGTTAATTGGATGCTCATTAATGCAGAACATGGCTGGGATGAAGAAAGATATTAATCTACGTGCATTCTTCAGTTTGTAATCACTATTCTTTAATTATGTCTATGATCTTACATGCTTCCAGCTATGGAAGCAGTGACATCTCTCTCACCTAGCAGCAGCTCTGGGTTTCTCAGCAGGGCAAGGCCAGCGATCATGGCTTTGTGGTGTTCACAGCACAGGTAACTCTTATCGATGGACTGTCCTGGGGCTGCAGGCAGATGCTCAGCAGTATCGGCAGGCCGCTGCTTCTTCCGGTCCTTTTTCCGTTTCTTCTGAGCTAAAAGAGAGACAACAGACTGGTAAATCCCATGCTTCATACACCAGCCCTTGGACAGCAGGGACTACCAGCAGCAGTGTGCCAGCAGTGTGCAGCTTGCCTGAACAGATTCCACAGACAACAGGTAAACATGCAGGAATTTTGCAAATAGGTTGTCATCATGTTAAGCAGCTGTAAATTGGCCTTGATGGGAGTATTCATATAACAGAAACTGGCAAACACACAAATCAAGGCTCCTCCATGCCCACCACCATGCACACGTTTTGATACCATGGAATCAGGAAAGGAGCCCTACAACCTCGCCTCTGAGAGAGAAGAAAAGCTGACTCATACATTCTTTTTAGAGAATAAAGACACAAAATAACCAATTACTCCACTGTATCAATTACTGTACCAGGACATCCATTCTATTAATTCTTCTAACAACCCTATCGCCCCAGTACTTGGTACATGCAAATACGGAGAGCGCTGGGTGTTAAGTGAGCACAGAATTAATAGGTGATGCAGACAGGATGGGAACTTGGGCCTGCTTGCCTCCAGCATCTATCATCTTTCTATGATGCCATCCAGACAGTGCCACATGGCACGCTGAACAGAAAATCACAGCGTCCATAGAAAGGGGAATTCTTATAAAAGGTCCCTCTGCTTTCCCTCTACCTATGCCCTCAGCTGCTCCAGGAGAATAACTAAGCAGATGGCTGTGTCTTCTCCTAGGGACCAGCTACATCCCATGGCAGCCTCAGGGACTGATATGTAGCAATGGGGTGCTTTTCAAGGACATTAAATAATTTTTTTAAAAAATTTTTAATTATTTATTTTATTTATTTGAAGGACAGAAACAGAGAGCTCCCATCCACTGATTCACTCCCTAAATGCCTATAATACCCGGGGCTGGGCCAGGCCAAAGCCAGAAACCAGAAACCCAATCCAAGCCAGGTCTCCCATATGGGCAGGGATCTAAGCACTTGAGCCATCATCTATTGCCTCTCAGGTGCATTTGCAGGGAGCTGGACTAAAAGCAGAGGCCAGAACTCAAATCAGCACTCTGATATGGGATGCAAGCATTCCAAGCAGCAGCCTAACCTCCTGGGCCACAAGGCCAGCTCCGCTAATCAACTTTTTTATGTGCTCCCTTTTTCCTCACAAATGTTTCCATGATGGAGACCATTCCTGCCATGAAAGCCAAGGAATTTGACAATAATGAAAAAGTCCAAAACCCAAACTGGAGGGGGGGGGGGAATGTTCCTTTAAAGTAATTTTGCTAAGGTTCCAATAAGATGAAACTGAACCAATTCACAGCCAGGGGGCCAAACAACAGGGCAGAGACCC
Source organism: Lepus europaeus (assembly GCF_033115175.1). Classification (NCBI taxonomy): domain Eukaryota; kingdom Metazoa; phylum Chordata; class Mammalia; order Lagomorpha; family Leporidae; genus Lepus; species Lepus europaeus. Next base: position 137,419,223 of record NC_084831.1, on the reverse strand, counting down.
AATAAACATGGGTGCCCTTGGTCAGGGGAAACTCCTAAAGAAAAACCATTCTGCTCAGAGTACTCGATCCTGGGCTCAGTGCAAATCTATAACCTCAAGAATCTGAATTCTCTTTCCACCTCTTTCCAAATGGCCTTGCTGTGAGGATGGCATGGTCATCAGGCAAAGCAAACCATGGGATATAGGACACCCAATTTCAGATTCCATCCCTGAAAAAGGGAAGTTGAAGTGCAAAGGGGAAGGGAATGAGCACTCGCTTTTTACTTGATGCATTTGTTGTTAAATTGATCACAATAAGTACTGCTTTACAACACAAACATACCCAGTGGAGAAAACAAGTGAACAAATGACTGATGTTCCTATCAGTGGGAGTTTCTGAGTGGCATCTTGGAGACCACCAAAGGAATCCTAGAGCTAGCCACTAGCTACATCGGTCATTTAAATGTGAATGTGCATGCACCCACGTGGAAGACCCGAAGGAAGCTCCTGGCTCTGAAGGATCCGCTGAGCTTCAGCCATTGTGGCCAATTGGGGAGCGAACCAGACCTCTCTCTCTGTCTCTCCTTCTCTCTGTGTAACTCTGATTTTCAAATAAATAAATAAATCCTTTAAAAACATGAATATAAATTAATTGTAATTAAATTAAAAATTCAAGTGTTCATGGTGTATGTTGTGGCACAGCAGGTTAAACTGCTTCTTGATTCTATATTAGAGACCTTGGTTTGAATCCTGCCTCTGCTTCCAATCTAGCTTCTTGCTAATGCATACTGAGAGGCAGGAAGAGACAGCTCAAAAACTTGGATCCCTTCTGAGGAAGAGTTTTTGCTTTTCAAACTATTTGTTGAATCCTTTACTTAGCGTAGGGTTATTCTTAGATATATATATATATAAAGCTAATTGAAAATAGATCTTTGTAAAAAAGAGAAAAGAACGGGAATAGGAGAGGGAGGAGAAAGAAGGGTGGGAGTGCAGGTGGGAGGGAGGGTAGGGTGTGAAGAATCACTGCGTTCCTAAATTTGTATATATGAAATGCATGAAGTTTGTATACTTTAAATAAAAGGTTTCTAGGTTAAAAAAAAAAAAAAAAAGAAGAAGAAAAAGAACTTGGATCCCTGCAACCAAAATGGAACACTGAGTTCCTGACTCCTGGCTTCAACTCTGTCCAGCCCCAGCTGTTGTGGGAATTTGGGGAGTGAACCAGCAGATGGAAGATTGTGTTCTAGTTCTCATTTTCATTCTCATTCTCATTTTCTCTCTCTGTTTCAAGTACAAAAACAAAATCAACTTACAAAAATAAAATCCAACAGCTGTATACGGCTAGTAACTACCCAACTGGAAGCTCGGCTATTAAACACGTCCTTCATCACAGATAGCTCTATTGAACAGCACTGAAACTGATGGCCTCCAGCAACCTTAAAATACCCTGAAGGGGTAGGCATTTGGCACAGCAGCTAAGACGCCACTTGGATGCCCACATCCCATATCAGAGTTCCTGGGTTAAGTTCTAGCTCCGCTCCTGATTTAGCGTGCACCCTGAGAAGACAGCAGATGATGGCTCAAGCAGCTGGGTCACTACCACTCATATGGGAGACAGATTGAGTTCTGGGCACCTTGCTTTGGTTGGACCCAGCCTCAACTGTTGCAGGCATTTGGGGAGTGAAATAGAGGATGGAAGACCTGTCACTCTGTCTCTCTAAGCTTTCAAATAAATAAACTTTTTTAGATTTTATTTATTTATTTGAGAGGTATAGTTTCAGACATTGAGAGGGTGAGATAGAGAGAAAGGTCTTCCATCTGCTGGTTTACTCCCCAAATGCCTAATCTGAAGCCAGAAGCCAGGAGCTTCCTCCAAGTCTCCTACAAGGGTGCAAGGGCCCAGGTGCTTGGGTCATCTTCCACTGCTTTCCCAGGCCACAGCAGAGAGCTGGATCTGAAGAGGAGCAGCCGGGACTCGAACTGGGGTCCATATGGGATGCTGGCACCGGAGACTGAGGATTAACCTGCTACACCACAGTGCCAGCCCCAATAAATAAACTTTTAAAGAGCCATCTGAAACAGGTGAGAGTGAGTCACACCACAGAGGAGGGCAGGGCTCACCTGTAATATCCAGGGGCCGCATCTTGTCAAACAGACGGCCTTTACACCACAGGCATGAAAGCTGACTGCCACGTTTACTTGGTTTCACCACTGCTGCTCCTTACCATTTCAGAGCCACACTTTTTGCTCAAGAACAGAACACGCACCACCCCTCTGCTCACTGCCACTCACACTCGACCAGCCCAGATGGCAAGAAAGGGCAGCCCAGGACACATGCACCCAGCCAGGTCTTCCTGCACCTTAGCCAAGCTTCCAGGTCTTTCTGACCACCACAAACCCAGAGTGCATACCATGTCAGCTGGGGTCCCCGCACCATGCCCTTGATGCCTCACCTCTGTGAGACACCTCCTTCAGCAATCTGGCTTCTGACTGCACCACGTTCCTGCTGCTGAGGAAGATCAGCCGCCGAAAGTATCGCCTGTCGTCCCCTTGCACGTCTTCAATAACATAGTCGCCACTCAAAGGGCTGCGGTCTTGGTGCTGGACAGTCCGTACCCCGATGTCCCCACCCACAGACAGAAAGGGCACCTGAAGGTACAGCCAGAGATGTGGTCAAACACCAGCTCCATTAAGAAATGCAAGAAAGGTGAATCTCTTCCCTTTGTGCTTATGTAAGGGACTCTCACACCAGGATTCTGGACAGCAATAACTGCAGTTTCATCTTTCCATTAAGGGCCTTCTCTGGGTCTTTTAATAAATCTCAAAAAATGTGATTCACCTTTTGAAAATCAACTGAACACATAAAGATCTCCCAAATCACTAACGTGATATAGTTAGCTTTCCCAAGACAAATAGAAGCTTCTCATCGGAAACCCCTAAAAGAACTTCATAGTCTTGGACAAGGAAAGCTGGAGGGAGCCCTCAGGAAGTGGTTGTAACTATGCAAAGGAATCTGAACACAAGGACAGAGCCAGCAAAATTTAGGGGTGGTAGGGGACAACTACTCCCAATTCGGAGAAATTTCTCCCTACCACCAGCTGTTCTTGTCTCCACCCCCAATTTTTCTAAATACACTGTTTCTTTAAATTTTCCACTCCGCTATCATCTTTACAATCATTACTCCTTGAATATCTATTGGAATACTTAATAATTCCCAGGAACCCCTGACCTCATAGATGTAGGCACTGGCAACAAAAAGCCACAAAAGAAGCTCCCCAGAGGGCGTGGGCCTCCCTGAAAAGACTCTCTTCTGAGGGACCCCCCCACCGACCCAAAGAATGCCAGCAGGAACCAAACACACATTCACCTGTAAACACAAGTCTGCCCAGGGGGCAGAACCACAGGCTGGTGACCTGGGAGCCTAGGCTCTTCTTTCCCCAGATCTGCTATGATTGCCTCAAGCCTCCAGGAACTGGGCTTCCCCACCCATCCTGACTGTCCAGTCCTTGCAGTGACATCACCTGTCAATTACCCATGCAAGGCAGTTGGTGCCAATGGCTAATACTGACAACCTTCCCAGGGAAACACCTGAGTAGCCATGCTAATACCCTGACAATTGTGCTGAGCCGGTAGGGCCTTCTCCCAACACTAGCCTCAGATAATAACAGTGATAGTTCTGAGGAACAGGATGGCCCAGGAAAGTCTGTTCAAAAGGGGGTTAGGAGAAAGGCACAGGCAGAGCAGTCTGCACCATGAAGAGCGCTTCCTTCAGGCCTCCAGACACAGCTGCCCTGTGGCTTTCACTCAGGACAGCCACTCCCCTTCCTCTCACGGCCAGAGGTGCTGAACTCTTAGCTACGGACACTCCTCCAGGATTTGGCTAGGGTCACACACTCTGGGCCTGGCTCCTCCCAAGGTTCCCGCCACCTCCCTGGCTGCTAAGGACTTCAGAGACCCATGAGGGTTGCTCCCAAAGCTTCGTTACCTGCTGCTGTGCAGGCATCCCAGCTGGGGCCAGCTCCATGACTCTGGCAGACAGCTCAGCCTGGATGCTGTCCATGCCTTCGTACTGCTGACCTCGGTGAAGGGCCACTGTGACCAGCCTCCTGAAGCCTGCGCTGGCTGCCAGCTGCTTCCGGCCCTCCTCCATGCCGAAGAGCCACTCGGTCTCCCGGCCTTGGGGGACTGGAAAGAGGGACTTGGTTACAGGGAGTCCTGGGAAGAGAGCTCAAGACCACAACCAACATGGCCCACATGGCAGGGAGCCAGCCTCACCCAGGACCAGCATCCTTCCCCACCATGACCCACTGAGGGTGCATGAGCCAGGGCAATGCAGCCCGCCAGACCTGAGGCAGGCCAATGGATGGATGGGATGAGGGTGGTGGGCAGGCTTGAAGTGCAAGAACAAGAGCAACAATACCAATGCTTGTTGCATGCCAGGCAGAATTCAAGTAGCTCACAAATATAAACTCACGGATTCTTCACAGGTACTATTATTATCCCCATTTGCATGAACAAGGAACTGAGGCCAGAAAATACATCCTTTGCCCAGGTTCACAAAGCTAGGAAATGGCAAAGCTGGGACACAAGCCCAGGCAGTCTATCCCAGATGCCTGTGCTCATATCCCTGCACTGTTTGCTCCCATAGGTGGACAGTCAAGTTTATGGAGTGCTTGGGAAAATGGTTCAGGCACCAGGAAACAAATTACCAACATGACCATAACACCTTGCTCTTGTCTAAAACTTTCTACTTTGGAAAGCATTTCCTTATACTATGTCTTTTTGATCCTTATAAAGGCAAATCTATTGTCATTTACTCTTTTCAGTAATAACAGCTAATATTCATAAAGCATTTTTTATGTGCTAGGCACCATTCCTAAGAGTTTTTATACTTTATACAACTATACAACCATTATGGCCCCGTTTGACAGATGAAGAAACTAAGGCACAGGGGAAAAAAAGGAAGCTATCCAATGTCACACTGCCAGGAAGTGACTGAGCCAGGACCGGGACCCAGACAGCCTGGTTCCAGAGTTCACTTGTCAAGCCACTCCCCTGTACTGCCTCTCTGAATTCTGTGGAGGAGGGAGTGACTCCCAAGCTCCTGCAGCTCCTGTCTTAGGCCTGCTAGTCCAGCACTGGTTCATTACTCCATGCTGCAAAGTCACACCTCTGGAACATATGACCTGGCTAAGTTTCTGTCTGGTCTCTTCTCCTACCAACCTCACTCATACTTCATCAAGCTTTTGCAATGCAAGATGAGAAGGAATCAGCCTCAAATCTAAGCAAGCAGTTGTTACTCTCCTTTCACCATGCCTTGGCTAGTCTAACTCTCTGGAAATACGAGCCCTTGCAAGATAAAAACAGCAAAGACATGCCCATCCACCAAAGTTCCAGCCCCAGCCCCAGCCCCTCCAGGGAGAGAGGGAGCAATCCCAACTCACTGATGAAAATGGCAAAATGATTGTCCCTCGATGGTTTCACACTGGGGCTGTCCACCACGTGGAGGGTGTAGCGTGGCTCCCCCGTGTCCCCATCGCACAAGTCCAGAGACACACTCCCCAGCCCGGCCTTGCGGCGCAGCTGGCTGCACAGCCAGGCATACTGCTGCCGCTCCTGCACCGCCTCCGCCAGCCGCTCGGCACTCTCCAGCCGCGTGGGCTTGCCCTGCTCCTGAGCACACAGCTCAAAGATCTGAAGGGCAGAGCCAGGGGTTGGCCTGAACTTGGTCATGATGAAGGCAAAGACAGGCAGGGGGAACCGAGGCTCTGCTTCCAACACCTGGTCCTGGCTGTTGGCCACTTGGTGCACCCTCACCATCCACCCCTCCCGAGAGAAGTGACCCACTGCTTTCTTCAGGATGTGAGCCTGAGCCAGAGAGATGCAGAGGTAGCGACCGCCCACCTGCAGGACACGGCCAACCTCAGCCAGCATCCTGTCCACATGCTGCAGGGTCTTCTCCTCCTCATCTGTCAGGATAGCGTCCAGGGTGCCCTTGTCCAACACCACCTGGAATGATGCATTGGGAAACTCCATCTGCGTCATGTCCATCTTCAAGAAGCTCATCTGGGGCCGGCGCGTGGCATTGCGTTCCTTCATTTGCTTAATGACAACCTCACTGATGTCGATGTTCACGATATCCTTATAGCCCACGTCATACAGCTGCTCACTCAGCTCTGAGTTGCCGCACCCAATCACCAGCACCTGGGGAGAGATGGAGGTGATCCAGGCTAAGGAACATGCTTCAGAGACTGCAAGGAATCCAGCCGGTCCTTGGCTACTGCATGTTTTCAGAAGGCGGAAATGCTATCGTTGGGGTCCGGTGCTGTGGTGTAACAGGTTAAAGCCCCGGTCTGTAGCGCACCAGCATCCCCTATGGGTGCCGGTTCGAGTCCTGGCTGCTCCACTTCCAATCCAGCTCTCTGCTATGGCCTGGGATAGCAGTAGAAGATGGCCCAAGTCCTTGGGCCCCTGCACCCGCATGGGAGACCCGGAAGAAGCTCCTGGCTCCGGATGAGCTCAGTTGCGGCCATTTGGGGAGTGAACCAGTGGGTGGAAGTCCTCTCTCTCGCTTTCTGGCTCTATCTGTAACTCTTTCAAATAAATAAAATAAATCTTAAAAAAAAACAAAAAACAAAAAAAAGGGCCGGCACCGTGGCTCACTTGGCTAATCCTCCGCCTGTGCCGCCGGCACCCTGGGTTCTAGTCCTGGTTGCTCCTCTTCCAGTCTAGCTCTCTGCTATGGCCCGGGAGTGCAGTGGAGGATGGCCCAAGTGCTTGGGTCCCTGCACCCGCATGGGAGACCAGTAGGAAGCACCCAGCTCCTGGCTTCGGACTGGCGCAGCGCCGGCCATGGCGGCCATTAGGGGAGTGAACCAATGGGAGGAAGACCTTTCTCTCTGTCTCTCACTGTCTATAACTCTCTCTGTGTCTCTCTCACTGCCTAACTCTGCCTGTCAAAAAAAAAAAAAAAAAAAAAAAAAGAAAGAAAAAAAAAAGGAGGGAGCAAGATACCAGGATTGACTCCAGACTCCATCCTGAAACACTACAGGTTAGAGCAAGTCTCACCAGTCAAAATCACACTGAGCTAAATCCGGGCTGTAAGGGAATGGGCTTTGTGTTGCAGAAGCAAACTAACCGTGCTTGCACTTCCCGATGAGGCAAGCATTTAAGACTGGGAAATTAAGAGGAAGTCACAGAATCCAAACAGTAGTTAGAGCTGAAACCTCAAATTTCACTGCTGAAAACCTAGGGCTGGCAAAACCTTACTTCCTCAATCCACATATGCCTTTGGTTCCCCTAGACAATAAACTACATCCTGTGGGAATTCAAATCTTAACACCTATCACAGTTCCACTTCGTGATATTTAGCTATTTTCTGAAGCCAAACTTAAAACACAAAGAAGCCTTCCTCTTTGTGGAGTGATCCCCCATTCATCCTCCAAAATTCTGCTCCATAAAGATACATATGCTTTTGAGTCAGACGGGCCTGAATTTAAAGTTCCAAGTGACCACTTCTGCTCTCTGAGCCTCAATTTCCTCATCTGTAAAATGGACCCAGGGCCACTCACAAGAGCTTATGAAGAGAATTCAAACACTGTCGGTGCCTACACACAGCAGCCACCATAAGCTCGCATGGAATGCTTCCTCTAGAGTTATTAAGACGCCTTTGTTACCCTTCTTTTCCTACTTCCGGTACACCCCCACCACTACCACACCTCCTGTTATTGTACTTACCACTTTCACTTGTGAACTGTGTGCAGGTTTGTCTTAACACCTGTGCAGCTAAAGGGCTGAGCACAGCGCCTGGACTCAATGCGCAGCCAACAACTATTTGCTTCCTCCTGGTCTCCCATGCGGGTGCAGGGACCCAAGCACTTGGGCCATCCTCCACTGCCCTCCCGGGCCATGGCAGAAAGCTAGATTCATACGCAGAGAGGCCAAAACGTGCTGGCTATTCCACAGGGAGCCAGTAACAGGAAAGCACACTTTCAGGGTGCGACCTCTCTAAGTTGGACGACTAAAGAAGTCACTCTTCCAAGTAGGAACACTAACTACTAGGGGGCGGGAGGTCTGTTATCGGAGAGCCTTTAAGAGAATACCTTAAAGCCGTCTTTTAGCCGAAACCTGGCACGGAGTCCCGACAACGCGGATCCGATGGCTGTCACTGTCTGCCGGTGCGGGACTAGTGTCACCGGCTCCCACCGACCCGGGCGCACACAGGGCTGCCAGGCCGCACTCCTTACCTTCTCCCTGGGTTTGATGTATTTGTGCAGCACCCCGCAGAGTTCCAGGTAGGTCCCATACCACTCGAAAGCTTTCTTTCCTCGCTGCTGGAAGAATTTCTCCCAATAGTCAACGGAGCCAAACTCCCTGGAGCTTTTCGGTAAGAGATTCATGTTCCCCCGGGCCCGAGCTGCGTCTGCTAGCCGCTACTCCCAGTGGGGCACCATCGAGGGCTTACCCCGGCCCGGCTCTGAGACGCCGCCGCGGGACCGCTATCCACGGATACGGAGCCTCATGGACGTGCTCCCTCATTCGTCACCTTACCGGCAAAGGCACGAGCAGGCCCCTGAGTCTACCACACTGCACCTCTCCCTCGGCGCCAGCGCTCCCCGGCCCCACGTGGAGCCCCTCACTTTTCCCGAGCTAGGTTTCAGAACGCAGGAACCACATCCGGGTGCGAGGCCTCGTGATTGGTCGGCACGCCAGACCACCCCGGCAACTCATTGGTTACCGCTGTTCGCTCCTAGCGTCCCATTGGCTGCGGGGCGCTCGCCTCACGCGGGCGGCTCCGTCGCAGGCGCCGGGCGCTCTGTTGCCGTGAGGCACGCCAGGGTCAGGGCGGAAGAGGCCGCGCGGCCTTGAGTCAGGCTCGCATCCGCGTGCCGCAAGGGGGCAGTCTTCGTTGATTTGGGCTGTGCCGCGCGGGCTCTCTGAGGTCTGGGTCCGTTCGCTCTGGAGGCCACACCGGGACTGAACGCGGGGCGTGGGAGCGCACTGAGGAGGGGGCTCGAAGCGGAAACCCTGTTCTTTGGAAGCCGGACGGTCGGTCGTGAAACAGAACCGCACCTGCTGTTATCGTCTATATCTCCCACTCGCCCGCTGCCCCGTCTGATTTTGTCACTTGTGTAATTCAGAGTTGAGTTGGAGGAAAATGGCACTTGCTGTACATCATCTGCACCAAAACCCAGGGTTCCACTATCAAAAGATTCAGGAAGAGCGTAACAGCTAGGAATTCAGGGGTCGCTCCTCTCCCTCTTCTTCCGGCCCTCAAAGCTCAGGAGCAAAACTTAGGACTTACTTGGTGGTCGGCCTCCTTGCGATACCATTCTGATGTCATCTGTAACTGCTTATTTCGTGTGTTTGATGAACGGACTATACCGGGAAGGCTCATTTTAGGCTAGAACTCTGGAATTTCCTGTAGGGGCTCCATCTTAAAGACTGCGTGTGGCACTGGGCCTTTCACAGACAGAAATCACAGAAGGAATGTAAGGATTGCGGAGGGCAGAGACATTGAGCGTGGGTAGTCAAGGCACAGATAGCCAGGTAGAACCTCTGTCCGTGGTTAAGTACACGGATTTCCAATTTTCCTACACCAAAACACACCTATCATTTAATTCCATTTTCCCCAAACTTTTGTTACTTTGTAGGTTAAAGAGTGAGCGGTTTAAAAGTGATTCTCGAGCGTGGCCTTCCTTAAAATCACCCGGAGGCTCATTCAAACAGATTGAGCGGCCCACCCCTAGTCCTGATTAGTTTCTAGCGACTCCCAGGTGCGGGTGATGCTGTTGGTCTAGGGACCACACTGTGAGAGCTACTGTTTCAACCTACTGTATAATTGAGATAAGTCAAAATGGATGTGACTCCAACTTCACAATTCTAGAAGGCTGATTTAAAAGCCCTCTACAAGTAACACAAGCTCCGCTAGCTGAATTCACATTGTTTCCTCTCTACCCAAGGAGAACCTGCAGGAGTCTCTGAGGCAGCCTCAGCTACTATATTATACGTAGTTCCTAATGGGTGAGACCTGGGTTCTTCCAGAAAACGTTTTTGAGAGCTGAGGACGTTGCTTGTACTAGAAGCCCTACACTATAACGGAAGAAAAAAACCATGGCTTTCCGCCCCCTTCCCCAATTCCATAAACATCTGAATTATCTAGTTTGAGCCAATCATGGTAAAAGCTAAGGATGCAGTGGCAAGCAAGGCAATCACATGACAGAAACATTAAACCATGTCAAAAGTAATCTGTAATAAGGGCTGTGATGAGTGGTGCAAAATAGAAACATAAGATTTCATGATATCCAATATGTCTGAGACTCCTCCCAATCCAATGGGGAAAGAGAGAAGGCTACCCTGAGGAAGGGGTAACAAGATTCTATAAAATTGACTGCTTTGGTAACATTGCTTGTTCAGTACTATCAGCATGATACAGATAAAGAACCAAGAAGCACAATGCACCCTCCGGAGGCCTCTGCAAGAACTTTTGCCCGCTTCTTTTCCCTCTGTTTCCATTGTCCTTTCTATTAAGGGCATTGTATTGGAAAACACAATAGGTGCGATTTCTATCACTGCCAGCTCCAGCACCTTACTCATGCCCTAGAAATAAAGTCACTACTTGCAGGTACGTTTCAGACTTATGCATCTCCGTCTGTGCCTGTCTCCGTTCTTTGCGCCCAAGACAGCAGTAACAACAAGAGCACTTTAAGCTAGGACATGCTAGACGTTTTCCAGAATTGTGCAAATGACTAACAGAAATGTTTTAGATGTATTGTAACATTAGACTTTTAAAACATGTACTTGTTTGAAACTTTTTTCTCTCAGTATTTAATTATGAAATGTGATTGATAGGTATATGTTATCATTAGTACAGTTAATTTAAGCCAATTAGATGTTAAGATGATTTGTATTTTATTTAGGATTCCCAAAGTAGTTACCAATGATAAATGAAAATATCTTAGGCCAAATAAACTTAGCAGAGCTTATTTGAGCAAAATAAAAGAAAAACAACTTGTGAATCAGGCAGCGCCCAGAACCAGAGCAGGTTCTGAGCACTCCAGTGAACGATGTCATATGACAGCCTTTATAGAAAAACAGGAGTGCCACATAGAAAACAACTGAATTGACTACAGCTTAAGACCATCATCAACCAGTCAGCTGGTTATAGCTTCACCAGTTAATTGCAGACAAGTTCCAGGGTTGGGGAATGTCTGGCCCGCAAAATCATTTGGTTTGGCTATGCCAAGGCAACTGCAAGCAGGACTCGAAATTCAATAAATCTATAGCAGCTGATTTTTAAGTTGATGATTTTTTTAAAGATGTATTTATTTATTTGAAAGAGCTACAGAGAGAAAGGGAGAGATGGGAGCAGGGCGAGGTGTGTGGGAGGACTGCTAATTTTTTCTGCAAATGGCCAAAACGGCCTAGGATGGGCCAGGCCAAAGCTAGGAGCCAAGAACTCCATGTGGGTGGCAGAAGCCCAAGCACTTGAGCCATCTTCCACTGCTTTCCCAGACACGTTAGCAGGGAGCTGGACTGGAAGTGGAGCAGCTAGAACTTGAACCAGCCCCCACATGGAATGCTACCATCACAGAGGTTGGCTTAGCCAGCTATGCCACAATGCTGGCCTCAAGTTGATAATTTTGTATGGCCTGTGAATTATGTTATAAATGTCTAAATAGCCCTTGTCAGAAAAAAAGATTCCCTACCCCTATCAGTTAACTGGCTGCAGGGCCTTCTGCAACCAAATCAGTTACTGCAATGAAACTCTGTATCGGCTTGGTGTGTTGGGTCCAGTGCAAGTCCCAACCCAAATCCATGGCTTCCCACAAATTGTACTTAACTCCAGTGTATTTAAAATGCAAACTGAGGGCCGGCGCCGTGGCTCAACAGGCTAATCCTCCGCCTTGCGGCGCCGGCACACCGGGTTCTAGTCCCGGTCGGGGCGCCGGATTCTGTCCCGGTTGCCCCTCTTCCAGGCCAGCTCTCTGCTGTGGCCAGGGAGTGCAGTGGAGGATGGCCCAAGTGCTTGGGCCCTGCGCCGCATGGGAGAGACCAGGAGAAGCACCTGGATCAGCGCGGTGTGCCGGCCGCAGCGCGCCAGCCACGACAGCCATTGCAGGGTGAACCAACGGCAAAGGAAGACCTTTCTCTCTGTATCTCTCTCACTGTCCACTCTGCCTGTCAAAAATTAAAAAAAAAAAAATGCAAACTGAGTTTAGATGAAACCATTCAAAGACTGTGGAATCTTTTTATAAATATCTAAATCCACACCCCTGGATATAGAATTTGCAATTAGTCTTAACTGAAATTATTCATAAGGCCTTTGGTAATACAACATTCAATTAGTTAATTGTTGCTAAGATTAATTTCACAATAACAAATAGGAAATTAAAAGGATTCCTGAAAATTTAGGGGGAAGAATATGGGAGAATGCATGTGGTAGGCAGAAAAATGCTCCCCCAAAGATGATACAGTCCTTATCCCCAGAACCTGTGAATGTGTTAGGTTACATGGCAAAAGGGAAATAAGGCTATAGAGACAATTACATTTGCTAATTAGCTGATAGTAAAATAGATTACCTTAGATCATCTAGGTGGGCCCAATGTAATAGCAAGGGTTCTTTAAAGTGGAAGAGGGTCATGGAAAAGGGAGAACCAGAGACAGGAATGAAGAGGACTTGGTTTGATATTGCTGGTTTTGGTGAAGGCGGAGGGAACCTGTGAGCCAAGGAAAGTGGGCAACGTTTACAAGCTGGAGAAGGAAATGAAACTGCTTCTCCTGAGGAATCTCCAGAAGGAACACAGTCTAGTTGACCCCTTGATTCTAGGCTGTGAGACCTGTGTCAGGCTGCTGGCTTCTGGAACTGGGAGGCAATGACATTTGCTGCTTGTGCCACTAAGTTCTTGTTAATTTGTTATGGTCGGGGCTGGCGCTGTGGCATAGTGGGTAAAGCCACCGCCTTCAGTGCCAGCATCCCATACGGGTGCTGGTTCGGGTCCCGGCTGCTCCACTTCTGATCCAGCTCTCTGCTATGGCCTGGGAAAGCAGTAGAAGATGGCCCAAGTCCTTGGGTCCCTGCACCTGAGTGGGAGACCTGGAAGAAGCTCCTGGCACCTGGCTTTGGATCTGTGCAGCTCCGGCTCTTGAGGCCATTTGGGGTGTGAACCAGCGGATGGAGGATCTCTCTCTCTCTCTCTCTCTCTCTCCCTCCCTCTCTCTCTCTCTGCCTCTGCCTCTCTGTAACTCTGCCTTTCAAATAAACAAATAAATCTTCAAAAAGTTGTTATGGTAGCAACCAGAAACTGATACAGAACATAATAATAAGGAGTAGAGTAGGTGTAGTCTGTAGGAGCAGAGGTTATAATGGGAGGAGAGCAGCAGCACATCAAATCCAAAACTGAGGTGAAGGGCAGGTTTTGACAGGTGTTCTATTCCAAGCACTGAGCCGAAGCCTGTGAAGCCACAAGAAGCCAACAGAGACCCACGGTCATGACCACTGGAAAGAACTGATCTGGGGGTACTGTTGGGAAGGACTGAGCACTTCAAGACTGAGGGACTCAAGATGGTTCCCACATTGGCTTAGGGGAGACTGAGGAAATAGTCTATAGAAAGAAATCAGGGAAGGAGAAAAAGATGCGATTTGTCCATCTGTGACTTGAAAGGAATTTAGAGACCATCACACTAGTAAAACCCAGAGCCAGAGCTAAGCCGTCTCCCCACCCTGAATGCCTGTCCTAAGGCTCACACTCGACTCATCTGCTGCCAGTGGCATCCAGTTGGTGTTCGTGGTCCAAGACATGAAAACACTTCATCACTGGGATATAACACTGGGTAAAGGGAATCTCTCCTTGGTGTCCAGGGAGTGGCTCGTGAAATACTGGAAACTATTTCATATTGGAAATCTTCTTAGCACATGGGTTTGTTTTCCACATTTGAGAAGTTAAGAAATGAATGGTCTCCTGTGTCTTGGAATAATGGGAAGCAGGCAAAACCTCCTAGGGTAACATCATGCCATTTTATTGGCTGGGCATCAACAACTCCCTCAAGCTATTGTTGACCTAAGAAGAAATTCTCAAGCTGATATTGGATTCCTAAAATTGAGATAATCATCATACTTTATTTTTAAGTTTATATAGTAGCATTTGTGATTTTCCAAGAGTTTTTCTCAGGTTTCATTAAAACCACAGGAAGGAAGTTCAAAGCTGGACAGCTAATTTTTACATTGGCAGATTGGAGCCCTTTGAGAAAAACATGTCAGCCTTGTATAAGATCAGTAAGTTGGTATGACCCTAGGAGATGCTTACACATTGGTCTCTCATACATACAAACACACACACATATATAATTGAGGCAAAACTCCAACTGATTGAAAATCAATGAAAAAGCCACGTGACTAAAAGAATTCAGCTACCTGGATGTTATATTTGAGCCCCAGGATTTTCTTTCTTTCTTTCTTGTTTTAAAGATTTATTTATTCATTTGAAAGGCAGAGTTAGAGAGAGAAAGAGAGATCTTCCATCCGCTGGTTCACTCCCCAACTGGCTGAAACAGCTGGAGCTGCGCTGTTCCAAAGGCAGGAGCCAGGAGCATCTTCTGGGTCTGCCACTCAGGTGCAGGGACCCAAGGACTTGGGTCATCTTCCACTGCTTTTCCAGGCCATAGCAGAGAGCTGGATTGGAAGTAGAGCAGCTGGGGCTCGAACTGACACCCAAATGAGATGCCAGCACTGCAGGCAGCAGCTTTACCCACTACACCACAGCACTGGCCCCCCAGGATTTTTTTGCAGTTGTTTCTTACATTGTCACTGAGGACACCTGTAATTGCCTTGGTTTCTTGATACGTATAGGTTGCAAGGCACTTATATCCACTTTTATGGGTGAGAGGGAAGCAAAGGGCACATACATGGTGGAGTGTTTGTTTTGGGGAGCAGTGGGCAATAACATCTTGAAAGCTGGGATGCCAGGAGGTTGGGGGAATGGCGCCAAGGTCAAGGTCTTGTGCATGCTGCCCTGGACCCACACATGAGGGAGCTCACAAGGCCTCTTTTTGGATCTCATCTTTGTTTTTTACAACCTGTATATGGGGAAAGATTACAACAGTAAATTGTAACCATGTTTTTTTCCATAAGTCTATCCTAAACTTCAGTTCCTCTTTAAGAAAAAGAGCTTGTTTTTCTCTCAAACTCTAGCACTCAGCATTCTCACCCATAAGCCTCTCAGATGTCCTGCGTTTTGAATGCTGTCTTTTCTCAGTCCATAACAAAATATTTTTTCACCACCAAGAGAATGGATTTGAAAACAGCATTTGATAAATAAAATTCTCTTAAGAGCCACACTCAAGGCTTTTTTTTTTTAAACATTCAGATCCAGAGCCCTCAAAGTAACCAGAAAAACAGAATTCCCTTTAGTCCAACAAAGAAATTATATGTTAATCTTCATCTAAAACTAAAATTGTTTTCTTTCAATGAGCTGTAAGAAAAGTCTTTTCTTAGGGATAATCTGAAATTGTGCCAAAATTTTTCACCATCCTTAATCTATCTCTTCTTTGAATGCTCTATCTTTGTCATCACTGCTCTGACACACACAGTAGAAAAAGTTTTTCCCAGTATGTGGAATTCTCATCCATGCAGCAGCTCTGGTGTGAAGATTCAACAGAGAAATGTCCTCAGAGAATATGGTGTGGGTATTTCCGAAGATAACTGCCAAAACGGGGGATCTATGGATAAAAACTATGCAGCACAGAGGTTGAGAAAAATGAGATCTGGAATCAAAGATCTACTGCTTTCTCGGTGAATTTGGTCAATTTTGTTGATGTCAAATCTTTAGTCTCCTCTGCTTTCTCTCTTGAGCATCACAATTCACCTACCATGTGGCATCCAAAGTAATTTTTAAAATTGAGGTATAACATAATTATTATGTTACAAAAAAACACAACATAAATTTCACCATTTAAAAGCCTAGCTGGTTAAGATGCCCTCATCCCATTTCAGAGTACCTAGGTTCAATTACTGGCTCTGGCCCTTCTTCCAGCTTCCTATTAGTGGAAACCCTGTGAAGAATTGGTGATGGCTCAGGTAACTGGGTTCCTTCTACCCACATAGAAGATCTGCTTTCCCAGCTCCTAGCTCTGGCCCCAACCATTGTAGGTATTTGGGGAGTAAATCAGTAGATGGGAAAGTGCTCTCTCTCTCTCTCTCTCGTCCACCCTTTGGCACTGAAGAAACTAGAGATACCATGTGCAAAAAGAATGAGGTTGGATCCTTCCCTTATACCACATAAGAAATGTAACTCAAATAGATTAAGGATCTCAAACTTATAAAACTCCTAGAAGAACCATAGAGAGGGGACGAGTGCTATGGCACAGCAGGTTAAAGCCCTGGCCTGGATGCCGGTTTGAGTCCCGGCTGCTCCACTTCCAATCCAGCTTCCGGCTAGTGTGCCTGGGAAAGCAGCGGAGGATGGCCCAAGTTCTTGGGTCCCCTACATCCTCGTGGGAGACACGGAGAGAGCTCTTGGCTCCTGGCTTAAGATCAGCTCAGCTCTGGCCGTTGTGGCCATTTTGGGAGTGAACCAGCAGATGGAAGACCTCTCTCCCTGTGTCTCTGTCTCTACCTCTCTCTGTAACTGTCTTTCAAATAGATAAAGCAAATCTTTAAAAAAAAAAAAAACTATAGAAACACTCATGACATTTAAATTTGGTCATGAATTCTTAAATATGACACTAAAAGTATAGGCAACAAAAACAAAATTAGGCAAATCAGACTACATCAAACTGAAAAACTCGGGCACATCAAAGGAAACAGAGTGCAAATGCAAACTACAGAATGGGAGAAAACATCTGTAGATCGTGTATCTAATAAGTGGTTAATATCCATTGTAAGATCGTCACGAAACACACCAAACACCGAGTAAGGGAAAGGGTTTATTGGGGAAAACCCAGCAGGTGAGAGGGAAGGGGCGAGGAAGGAAAAAGAGAGCAGGTGTCCGGGAAGCGGGTCTAATATCCCTTTTCCAGAGGGTGGGCAGGGAAGTAGGAATAGCAAATCCCATTAGGTTGGGGGTGGAGCTTGACACCGGTGGTTGGGCCACATGGCTACCTGGCTTTCAGCAATGGTGGTGGGGCTAGGGCCTAGGATGTAGATCAGGGTGTAGATTGCGCCATAGATAAGACTGCACCATTTTCCTAACATCCATAATATATAAATAAGTCAACAACCAAATCCATTTTAACAGTGAATATGATGGCAAGGGGCAGGGCGTGTTGGACCCAGCAGTTAAGATGTCCTTTGGGACACCCACATCCATACTGTATCTGAGTTCTAGTCCTGGCTCTTTCTCAGTTGCTGCTTCCCACTAAGGTGCACTCCAGGAGGCAACAGATGATGGCTGAAGAGACTGGATCCCTGCAACACATGGGAGAGACCTAGATTGAGTTCCAGGCTCCTGGCTTTGACTGGCCCAGGCCCAGCTGATGCAGGCATCTGGAGGGAGTAAACTAGTGAGTGGGAGATCTCTCCTTCTCTCTCTCTCTCTCTCTCTCTCTGGGTGTGGGTGGATGGCTGCCTTTCAAATAAAACTGCTAAAATAAACAATGAACAAAGGACTTGAAAAGGCATTTCTTCAATGAAGATTTACAAATGAACAATAGTATATGAAAACAGGCTCAACATCATTAATCATTAAAGAAATGTAAATGGAAACTACAATGAGATATCACCCCATCCCATTAGGATGGCCTCTATCAACAGACAACAAAGAAAATAAGAAGTGTGTTGAAGATGTGGAGAAAGTAGAATCTATTGGGCACCATGGCGCACTAGGTTAATCCTCCATCTGTGGTGCCGGCATCCCATATGGGCGCTGGTTCTAGTCCCGGTTGCTCTTCTTCTAGTCCAGCTCTCTGCTGTGGCCTGGGATAGCAGTAAAAGATGGCCCAAGTCTTTGGGCCCCTGTACCCACATGGGAGACCAGGAAGAAGCCTCTGGCTCCTGGCTTCGGATCGGCACAACTCCAGCTGTTGCAGCCATTTGGGGAGTGAACCAACGGAAGGAAGACCTTTCTCTCTGTCTCTCTCACTGTCTGTAACTCTACCTGTCAAATACGTAAATAAAAAAATCTTTAAAAGAAAGGAATATAAAATGGTACAGTCTCTATGGAAAACAATATGAAGGTCCCTCAGAGAATTAAAAATAGAGCTACCACATGATCCAGCCCTTACTTCTGGGTGTGTAACCAAAAGAAATGAAAACAGAATTTTGAAGAGATATTTAGACTATTGTGTTCTTTGCAGCATTTTACACAATAGCCAAGGGGTGGAAGCAACCCAAATGTCCATCAACAGATGACTAGATAAGTAAAATGTGGTATACACTCATATATACAATGGAATATTATTCTGCTTTTAAAAGAAGTAAATCCTGTTACATGCTACAACATGGGTGAACCTTGAGGATGTAATGACAAGTGAAATAAGCCAGTCACAAAAAGACAAGATTGGCAGGATTCTTTTTTTTTTTGACAGGCAGAGTGGATAGTGAGAGACAGAGAGACAGAGAGAAAGGTCTTCCTTTTTGCCATTGGTTCACCCTCCAATGGCCGCTGCAGCTGGCCCATCTCGCTGATCCGAAGCCAGGAGCCAGGTGCTTCTCCTGGTCTCCCAAGCGGGTGCAGGGCCCAAGCACTTGGGCCATCCTCCACTGCCTTCCCGGGCCATAGCAGAGAGCTGGCCTGGAAGAGGGGCAACCGGGATTGGGACTAGAACCCGGTGTGCCGGCACCACAAGGCGGAGGATTAGCCTGTTAAGCCACGGCGCTGGCAAGGATTCTAAAGTAGTTAACCTCAGAGACAAAAAAGTAAAACTACAGTTGCCAGGAGTTAGGGGGAGTGGGAAATGAGGAATTGTTTTCCAGTAGGTATTGAGTTTCAATTTTGCAAGACAAGAAAGTTCTAGAGAGCTATTGCACAACAATATGAATATAGTTAACACCACAACACTACCAAACACTTTAAAGGGGTGAAGAGGGTAAGTTATGTGATTTTTAAACCACAGTTTTAGAAACTAATTTTTTTTTTACATGTCAAACTCATTCCTGACTAGCGGCCTTTGCTCTTGGTGTCCTTTCTGCCTGGAACATTCTTTCCCTTGTTTTTTGCATGATTGGTTCCTTTTCATACTTCTAGTTCCAGCCTAAATATTCCATCCTCAGAGTGATCTCCCTTGACAACTCCGTTTTTTTTTTTTTTAAATAGGTCCCCCTTAAGCTCCAGTCACTTGTTTGTTCTTTTCAAAACACTCACAATTTCTAATTATATAATTTATTTTTGTCTGTATTTCCATCTAGAATGTAAAGTTTACAAGGACAACGACTGTGCCTGTATTTTAAATCATACACCTAGCTTAGTAATGGGTACATAATAGATATCCAACCTATTACTCTCCCATGTGAACCAGGAAGAATAATTTCTGCTTCCTGGGCTTGCCATGAGAATTAGTGTATGCACAGGGCTGGCTACACCATAGAAGCACAATGATTAGTCTAGGGGAGGGTATTTTGGTTGTTTCAGGTGACCATGAGGTGCCAATCCTTCCCAGAGGCTCTCGGAACCATGCAGGGGCACTAGGCAGGACAAAATTACCTACACACTAGCAAGCCGAATGCCTGCCTTCTTAGTCAGCAAGTGCAACCTTGCCAACAACTAGGATCTTTCATGCCTACCAAGTGGTTGATAGGTCTTTGCTCAGAACTGCCCAGGACCCTGTGTGCTTTCCACATCTCGTGATAAAGAATGAAATACTAAAAGCAGGAGTCTCAAATCTGGGGAAATTTGAGGGGCCATGGATAGAATTCTGAGGGTCTAAAAACTTGGATGAGAAAAAGATGGTATCATTGTTGTCACTAACCGCTAATAGAAATACAGCCCCCTGAAAAACAAAATGAAAAGCCTAGTAGTACCTGTGGCTTTGTTATCAGTGGGACTCACTGAGCTTTTCATACACAATTGTAGATATCTTAAAATATTTTATGCTAATTACTAGTTCAAAATTATGGTAAATGTTAGACTTGTCACCAGATTTTGTTTAGTAAGTTCGCATATATCTTAACATATTAACAAATTTTTCTTCAAATTATTTGGTAATAGTATTTCAATATAATTGGGTTACTTCGTAATTCTGTGCATTTTTTGATGCATTTTGAAATGTTCTTAAGTCTACAGACTCACCAGATTGCCAAAGGGGTTCTTGGTATATGTGTTAACCATACACAGTGACTATCATATAACAGGAGTTCCATAAATGATTTTTCATGATCATAATTTATTGTCCTATGTTTGGTTGCTATCTTGAATTTGTATTCATGTAAAGAATAAACCAGAAAGGTCAGTTTGGAGCTTAGGGAAAACTTGACTACCATACTTTTATTTATTTATTTATTTATTTATTTATTTATTTATTTTGACAGGCAGAGTTAGACAGTGAGAGACAGAGAGACAGAGAGAAAGGTCTTCCTTTCTGTAGGTTCACCCCCAAATGGCCGCTACAGCCGGCGTGCTGTCGCTGCTGCGCTGCACTGATTAGAAGCCAGGAGCCAGGTGCTTCCTCCTGGTCTCCCATGCAGGTGCAGGACCCAAGCAACTGGCCCATCCTCCACTGCCCTCCCGGGCCACAGCAGAGAGCTGGACTGGAAGAGGAGCAACCGGGACTAGAACCCAGGGTGCCAGCGCCACAGGCAGAGGATTAGCCAAGTAAGCCACCGTGCCGGCCACACACTTTATTTTTTTTTTAAATGGGACTGGTGCCATGTGGGTGAAGGAATGTGTGAGCAGGAGTCTCCCTAAGACTAGGGTCCAGTAACAGAGACACCAAGTATCCCTAATATCTCACACCTTCCCTCTGACATCAGACTTTATTTATTTTATTTTTTTGAAAGGTAGAGTTACAGAGATGCAGAGGCAGAGAGAGAGAGAGAGAGAGAGAGAGAGAGTTAGCCATCTACTGGCTCGCTCCTCAAATGGCTGCAATGGCCAGAGCTGGGCCAGGCTGAAGCCTGAAGCCAGGAGCCAGGAGCCAGGAGCCAGGAGCCAGGAGCCAGGAGCCAGGAGCTTCTTCTGTATCTCCCACGTGGGTGCAGGGGCCCAAGCACCTGGGCCATCTTCCACTGCTTTCCCAGGCCATAGCAGGGAGCTAGATAGGAAGAGGAGCAGCTGGGACTCGAACTGGCACCCATAGGAATGCCACCACTACAGGTGGCAGTTTTACCTGCTGGGCCACAGCGCCAGTCCCTGACTACTATACTTTAAAAAAAAAAAAAATCTTGTTAGGGAAAGACTTAATTGTGTCACTTCGATCTTTCATCCTCTGGAGAGTCTGGAAAGTCCTATTTAAAGTATTTTGCTGACATCATTGTTTCTTCCAAATAACTGCTTATATATCACTTGTGACCACAGGACCTAAAGCAGGAGATGGTAATGGAGCCTCTGTGATTTATGATGTCATTTTAACTCAGAGAAGTGTAACTATTATTCTGAGACGGACTTTTCATGGGGTTTAGTTTAGATTTTGAAATGAAAGCCAGGGGCCAGCACTGTGGTATAGAGGGTAAAGCTGCTGCCTGCAGTGCCGGCATCCCATATGGGCACCGGTTCAAGTCCCGGCTGCTCCACTTCCAATCCAGCTCTCTGCTATGGCATGGGGAAGCAGTAGAAGATGGCCCAAGTCGTTGGACCCCTGCACCCACTTGGGAGACCCAGAAGAAGCTGCAGGCTCCTGGCTTCGGATCGGCGCAACTCCAGCTGTTGAGGCCAATTGGGGAGTGAACCAGCTGATGGAAGACCTCTCTCTCTCTCTGCCTCTCCTTCTCTCTGTGTAACTCTGCCTTTCAAATAAATAAATAAATCTTAAAAAAAGAAAAAGAAATGATTGTCAGAAGAGGATATAGAATTTCCATTGTTTAAAACAAAGGGAAAACATGAGGACATTGTCAACTCTAATAAAGGGAGACTGCAACGACAAATGTGTATGTATAGTGAATGAAAGGGTTTATGATTAAAAAGCCTATCCATTCTAAGTAATGTTGAGCCATGACCATCCAGAAGTATCTTGGAACAGGTAAGCAACTCTTCTTTTCTTTCTTTTCTTTTCTTTTCTTTTCCCTCCCTCCCTTCCTTCCTTCCTTTGAAAGGCAGAGTTACAGAGAGGCAGAGGCACAGAGAGAGCGAGCGAGGGTGAGAATGGGACTCTTCCATCTGCTGCTTCACTCCCCAAATGGATGTGACAGCTGGAGCTGGGCAAGGCTGAAGCCAGGAGCCAGGAGCTTCTTCTGGGTCTCTCACGTGTATGCAGGGGCCCAAGCGCTTGGGTCATCCTCCATTGCTTCCCCAGCTGTGTTGGCTGGAAGCTGGATCTGAAGTGGAGCAGCTGGGGAACCGGTGCCTATATGGGATGCTGGCATTGCAGGCAGCAGCTTTACCTGCTACGCCACAGTTGCCGGCCCCAGAAACTCTCCACTTCAAAACCTCTCTCTCCCATTGATCTGTGTAGTCATTGGCAAATAAGCTTTTCTCCATATACTACTTTGAGAGATTTGAATTCATTTCCATGTTCATGTATGATGGAACAGACTGATGCAGATTATTTTTCCAAGGACAAACAGAAGGGCCATTTCGGCCATTTCCATCTCTATGAACCAATGAGAAAGCTGCTGAAGTGATAAGACTGGAAAGGCCAAGACTCCAGGGGAGGAATTGAACACAGGTAAGCTGACCATCTCTAGTGGGTTTGGTGCTGGGGACATTTGGAGATCTGGGCACAAGGCAAGATGCTGGGCACTGGGGCTTTGCCTGGGCCAACGACCATTGTTAGAGGGGAAAAAAAAAAAAAAAGAGTAGATCTGAGTTTTTACAGGGTTGGAGAGAGGAGGAATGGGAAGAACTAAGCCTGACTCAAATGGGTTTTTCCTCAAAACATTTGCCACATTCTGAAGCTACTTAGTGTAGAAGACTAAGATCCTTACATTCATCTCTTTTTTAGAGGTGTTTTGCTTCACAGAGGAGAAAGAGAATCTTCTTGGGAAATAACAGTATCACATGGATGCTCTTACACTCAGTATTTTTTACTCAATTTTAAAACAAGATTTATTTATTTATTTGAAAGGGAGAGAGAGAGAGAGAGAGAGAGAGAGAGAGAGAGGCCTTCCATCCGCTGGTTTACTCCCCAGATGGCCACAACAGCTGGAGCTGTGCCGATCTGAAGCCAGGATCCAGGAGCTTCTTCCAAATCTTCCACATGGGTGCAGAGGCCAAAGGACTTGAGCCATCCTCTACTGTTTTCCCAGGCCATAGCAGAGAGCTGGATCAGAAGTGGAGCAGCCAGGACTCAAACTAGCGCCCATATGGGATGCTGGCACTGCAGGAGGTGGCTTTACCTATTATGCCACAGTACTGGCCTCTTATACTCAATTTTTAAATATGCAATTATTTTATACTTAATATTCATTACTGAATGATTATAAAAATTATTAGGCATCAGAGCCACATGAACAAAAACCATGGAAGAAATAGAACAGAAACTAACCCACAGGTAATTCAGATATTAGAGGAACATACAAGGACATTTAAAATTTTTTTAATTTTAATTTTTAGGTTTTTTTTAAAGTATTTATTTATTTATTTATTTGAGAGGTAGAGTTACAGACAGTGAGAGGGAGAGACAGAGAGAAAGGTCTTCCTTCCCTTGGTTCACTCCCCAGATGGCCGCAATGGCCGGAGATGCGCCAATCCGAAGCCAGGAGCCAGGTGCTTCTTCCCAGTCTGCCATGCAGGTGCAGGTGCTCAAGCACTTGGGCCATCTTCTACTGCTTTCCCAGGCCATAGCAGAGAGCTGGATCAGAAGAGGGGCAGCCGGGACTAGAACCGGCACCCATATAGGATGCCAGCACTGCAGGCAGACAATTAACCTATTGCACCACAGCACTGGCCCCCAATTTTTAGTTTTTAACAAACTTGTAAATGCAATTCTAAGGATATAATGATATTCCCTTCCTCCTTCCCACTCTCCTCTCCTTTTTCTTTTTTAGTTTTTGAGATAACATTTTAAATTTGCATTACAGTAAAAAGGCTAATACTTCCACTGAATCATAAGTTTAACAAGTAAAAAGCAAAAAGACCCTAGCTTAGTGGGAATATAGACAACAGCTACAAACAATAATTGGATGGAAAAATGACCATTTCACCCATATACGTAGTAAATTTTGAAGTACACAGATCATTAAAGCTATAGTAGGATAACATTGTTAACCACTGGTTTGACAAAAATTTACAACAAAGTTTTACAAAACTATATTTGCACCAATCCTGATACATACATAGATTTCTTTTTGTTTTTTAAGTTTTAGCTCCCACATATAAGAGAAAACATGGCAATACTTGTCTTTCTGTGTGTGGCTTATTTCATTCAACACGATGTCCTCCAGTTGCATCCATTTTGCTGCAAATGGTAGAATTCCTTTTTTTTTTTTTTAGCTGAATCATATTCCATTGTGTATACAAACCACATTTTCATTGTCCATTCATCTGATGATGGACACCCTGGTTGAATCCAAATTCTGGCTCTTGTGAACAGGGCTGATATAAACATGGTGGTACAGGTATCTCCTTGATACATGTTGTTCAAGTCTTTTGGGTCTATACCCAGTAGTGGGATTGCTGGATCAGATGGCAAATCTATTTCTAGTTTTTAAAGAAATATCCACTGTTTTCCACAGTGGCTGCACTAATTTACATTCCCACCAACAGTGTATGAGTGTTTCCCTTCTTCCACATCCTAACCAGCATTTGCTACTCTGTGTTTTGGATTTTTGCTATTCTGACAAAATGAGGTGATATCTCACTGTGGTTTTGATTTACATTTCCTTAGACAAGGACCTTTATTAAACTATTCCAGAAAACAGATGAAAAGATGAAGAATTTCACCAGAGAATTAGAATCTACTTTAAAACAAAGTGGAAACTCTGCAACCTAAAAAATATAGTAACTGAAAGAGTAGCCTGGGAATTTAGAGGCAACAGCAGCCGCCTAACAGATGGGGAAATGTCGCTGTCCATGTGGATGCTGACCGTGACTCAGCGCATGCCTCAGTCGCATCTGCTTGGAGCCTTGGGTCAGTGCCAGAGCCCTGAGATCTAAAGCAGGACATATGTACACATTAAAATATAGAAGGAACTTCTAAAACGTAAACTTAGTCCAATAGCTGGAGGGCTGGTGCTGTGCCTACTAGTGGGCTAAGCCTCCACCTGCAGTGCTGGCATCCCATATGCACACCAGTTCGTGTCCTGGCTTCTCCCTTTCCTCTCTGCTTATGGCCTGGGAAAGCAGTAGAAGATGGCTCAAGTGGTTGGGCCTCTGTACCCATGTGGGAGGTCCTGGCTCCTGGCTTCAAATCGGCCCAACACTGGCCATTGCAGCCATCTGAGGAGTGAACCAGCAGCTGGAAGACTGTTCTCCTTGTCTCTACCACTCTCTCTGCAATTCTGCCTCTCAAGTAGATAAATAAATCTTTTAAAAAAAGAAAAAAAAACAGCTGGAAATTTGCTATTGTTGTATTTACAAAAGATGGGTGGGGTGGGGGGGGATAGCAAAACAATTTTTAAAAGGCTTTCTTTGAAATTCTTCCAGTGGAGTGGCTGTCACTGAGCTTGAGCTCAGGCACATTTCCTGTGGTTACTCTCAGGTTCCCTGGACTTCAATAACATTAAAGCACGGTTTATAAGCTAATGTTATGAATTCAGAGTCGCAGAAGATACTAGGAAGTTTTCTGGCTGAATAATTCCCTTTTTTAAAAAAGGGGGTTATTTACATTAAACAGCAAAAAAAAAAAACAGCTAAAAGGAAAATTAGTTTATTATTAATAATCAAAAATAGACATGCAATCTACCATAACATAGGAGAAAATTGGAATATGACATAGCAAGCCATGGATGATTTGGAAAGTTGTTTTCCAGTTAACACTTAAAAATAATACTTAACTTATGTATATCTTATGGGTACAACACAAAGAGAAAACTCCCCAAAGGAAAGAGAATATGAAATTAAAATGCAACTTCAGACAAGCTGATAAGCCAGAATCACTATATGGAATCCCAACACAAATATCTATTTAAAGGCAATGGTATTGACTGAGGTTTAAAATAATCAAACTACCTATGTTTCCTTTCATTTCTTTGATTTATTTTTGTAAGTCACAGATTTTCATTGTGCATATTCTTGCTCCCCCTTCTTTTGTCTTGAAATGCCAAAAGAAAATCAATGCAAACAGGCCAAACTTTTGCTAAGCAATCCATAACAATAATAATAAAACAGTGCAGAGAGGAGAAATATATCTATAAAAATGGGGAAGTTCTATACTGCCCTATCAGGTGACCAAAGAAGTATGCAAATATTTGACTAAGAGCTTGTGATATTCTTAGAAGACAATAAAGAGGCAGGGATTGTTTTCCTCCTTTTGCTGCCTGAGAAATGAAGCCAGTGTTGAAAAAGTGACTTTGTAAAGGTCAGTACGCAAAGTACTTCTAGAATTCTGATGCCCCGAGAATGTTAACACTCCTTCTCTTGATTTCATTGCCATTATTTCCTTATTTCTCCTACCTTTTCTGTTCATTTGAAAACAAACTTTTTAAAAATTAGTATCAAGTTAACAAATATTTACCATACAGGATATAAAGGAAGCTAAGACAGTGGTGTTTTTGATTCAAAGGAGCAGTTAAAAATCATGACCCTGGCTTGGATCCTCACAGCTGCTGAACCATCCTTTTGTTCACCATGTTGCTAAGCTTATTTGCTAAGGCAACTGTTCCAAGCCTCCTTTTTTCAAGGCTTCCAGATCCAACACTGTTCCAAGTCTTCAAAAAGACCTTGCTTGCCTTTTCTACTGAGCATTTTGAAGCTATCTTTTGAGTTTCCTTCGCTTCTCTCTTTTCCATTTCAAAGTCTCTTTTATCATCAGTAGCTTCTTTCTCTTAGAAGAATCATCTCTGCAAACCCTAATCCTGCCCCCTTACCATTGTTTCTGTTTTGGTTTGCATTTTCAATCTCCCTCTCATACTGGTCTCTTCTCCTCACTGGTAAATAAAATTTGGTTATTTCTGCTGGTATCTTGAATCTGCTACTTCTTCAAGCTATGAAATGGTGTGCCTTTTCCTTCACACTTTTTTATTTAAAGGTTTTTTTTTTATTTATTTATTTGAAAGACAGAGTTAACAGAGAGGCAGAGGCAGAGAGAGCGAGAGCGAGAGAGATCTTCTATCCACTGATTCATTCCCTAAATGGGCACAATGGCTGGAGCTGGGCAGATCAGAAGCTAGGGGCCAGAAGCTTCTTCCTGGTCTTCCACGTAGGTAGCAGGGGCCCAAGGACTTGGATCATACTCTGCTGCTTTCCCAGGTGCACTAGCAGGGAGCTGGATTGGAAGCAGAGCAGCCGAGACTTGAACTGGCATCCGATATATGGGATGTTGGCATTGAAGGCGGCAGCTTTACCCACTGCGCCACAAGGCCGGCCCCACAATTAAATTTCTTGAAGGAGGAGTCTGCAATTCCACTAAAAGTTAAGCTCTTAATGTAAGTCATCCATTTCCATAATGTTATTAAATCACTTCTTTAATAATATTTTGAGTCAATAAATATAATGGCTTTTTCTAGTCTTTGTTCCTACTCTCTCCAAATTCTCTGAAGTTTTTGATGCTAATGAACACTCATTTCTCATTTTCTTTTGTGTGACCCTTCCATTCACTATTCTCTACCACTCTGACCATTGTCTTTCTCATTGACTGCTTTTCTTCCTCTGGCTCCAAATGCAGATATTCTGATTTCTGCCCTTTTCCCGGCACACACTCTTCCTTCGATTTCTCTTTATAGATTTGATAGCTGAAGATCCCTATGCTCTAAGAATGCTAAACACTTTCTCAAAAAAAAAAAAAAAAAGTGCGTGTAAAGAAAATGTCAGACTTCATCATCTTGTTTTCTGTCTCCCCAGAGGGATCACTTAGTTGCAAGAGGCAGGAGGACAATTAAGTCAGGGCTGCATTCCTCTGTCAGACTGTCCAACTCCTGCGACTGCAGATTCTGCCTTATTCCTTGCCTGTTCGTGTCTAGGAATAGTAAAGGCTTCCTCCTATTGCTGGATCCAAGGCATAGCAGCAGCCCCACTTGATTCCATTTGGTTTTCATTTATTAGACTCAAATAATTCAATTTTGATATTACAGATTGCCCCAGGCAATTCTATTTATATTCATATAGTGGGTATACAGTCATTCCTCAGGATCCATGGGGAACTGACCCCAGAACTCCTGAGGATACCAAAATCTGTGGACACTCAAGTCCCTTGTAAAAGATTACTTGAATACAGCTTACACACATCCTGTCATCTATTTTAAACCATCTCCAGATCATTTATGCTACCTAATACAATGTAAATGCTATGTAAGTAGTTGGCACATTGTATTGTTTAGGTAGTAATAACAAGGGAAAAAGTTCATACATGTTCAGTATATATGCAATTATTTCAAATATTTTCCCTCTGCATTTGGTTTAAACCATGCAGATATAGAGGGCTTGTATATGGAAAAATACACACATGAGCATTGTTCAGTTGATTGAATAATTGATTTCACTCAATTTCAAAAGTTGCTGAGTCTTGAGTTTCTGTGTAAGACTGTAAGTTCCTGTATACTATTTAGTATCTTTGTATCCCTAGACTTCCACAGGACATGTCACTTCTATCTGACAGATGAATTGGCATACCTACATCTACATACAAGCAACTAACTCTCAAGATTAATATTACCATCTTCAGCAAGAAATTCAAATTATATTATCTTCAGCCAACAAAGCCCCCTGATGCAAACGAGATCATCACAAGACAGTAAATATGACAGACATGTCACCTGTATAATGCATTAAGAATAAACTTCCTAATTTCTATTTTCAGAGCAAAGCATGTGGCCCATTTATATGAGATATCTATCTCACCTTAATTTAAGCTTAGAGTTCTGCAATATTTGGTACTGCACTCAGCTTTACCATCCTCTAACCCTGGACAAATAATAATGTCATCTCATACCCTTGGTTTCCAAATGGGTAAAATGAGGAAAATGATACTTAATATCAGAGGGTAGTTGTGCAGAAATAACATAAGCTAATTATTAAGTATAATGCTTTAAAAAGTAAGCATTTAATACACGGTAGTCATTTTTAACTTTCAGAAAAGCAGTAAAAGAAATTAATAACACAATTAGAGCATATTACTCCAGAGTTTTCTCCAAAGTAGGAATAAAGTTCTCCAAGATACAATTCTTACAATATGTTATCATATTAATAAACAATAGACAGGAGAGAAATAAAGTACTTCTATGAATTCATCTCATAATGTTACAGCTAAGTTTCATGAGGAAGGCATTGGGACATTTCCATTTTATTACACAGATTTGTAAAAAAATTAAACTATGCTTAAACTTGTCTTTAAATACCAGACTATAGGAACAAGTGTTAAACCTAGTGATTAAGATACCTATGCCCCATACTGGAGTATCTGGGTTCAATTCCTGGCTACGGCTCTTGACTCCAGCTTCCTGTCAATGCAATCCCAGAGAGACGGTGGTCATAGCTCTCCTGATACCCATGTGGGAGACCTGGATTGGGTTCCTGGCTCCTGGCTTCAGCCCCAACCGTAACTGTTGTGGCATTTGGGGAAGTGAACCAGCGAGTTCTCTCTCTCTCCCTCCTCCCTCTTTCACTCCTTGACTCTCAAATAAGTAAAAAAGTTTTAAAAACTAGACTCCATTTAATCCACTCGCTCAGTTATTCATTACTTTTAAAGTGTACTCACTGATATCACAAAGGACATAACTGATACCATTGGCAAACCTTTGAAAATGGATGCTTTGTTAGAAAACAGTATTATATTGATGTATCAGTGTTAAATTTTCTGAGACTGACTATTGAATTCTAGTATGAAGAGAATGTTTTTGTTCTCAGGAAATACCAACTGAAGTCTTTATGGATAAACAGGCATGATACATGCAACTAACTCTCACATAATTGGGGGTGGGGTACGATATATTTAGACAGAAAATACAGCCAACAAAGTGCAATGTTAACAAGCCATGTAAACCCTCCGGCCCTCTGCTGTGGGGCAAAAAGGAGGGCTGCTTTATTCACACTGTGAGTCATGAAATCCATTTTTTTTTTTTTTTAATTTTTGACAGGCAGAGTGGACAGTGAGAGAGAGAGACAGAGAGAAAGGTCTTCCTTTTGCCATTGGTTCACCCTCCAATGGCCGCTGCGGCCGGCGCACCGCTCTGATCCGAAGCCAGGAGCCAGGTGCTTCTCCTGGTCTCCCATGGGGTGCAGGGCCCAAGCACTTGGGCCATCCTCCACTGCACTCCTGGGCCACAGCAGAGAGCTGGCCTGGAAGAGGGGCAACCGGGACAGAATCCGGTGCCCAGACCGGGACTAGAACCCGGTGTGCTGGTGCCGCAAGGTGGAGGATTAGCCTATTGAGCCGCGGTGCAGGCCATGAAATCGACTTTTAAGGATTGAGGTCAGCATTTAAAAAATTAACAATCAGTGATGCTGAATAAAGTATTTACAAGAGTTCTTTGTACTTATTCTTTGGTGATTTTGTTTCAGAATAAAAACTAAAATTAAAAATCACAAAACAAAAACATAAACTAATACCATCTTTACATAACACCCATGCCCTCTGAATAGGAGAGGCTAATGGTTGGCTCCAAGATACCTGTGCATTTCTCCTCTACATTAGTTGAGCATGTCAATTTATATTTGCCCCTACAGTATTAATGCCTATTACACTTAGAGAATCTAGTTAAACATTTAAAGTAATGAAATACAAATTGAAAGTGATTGTTTCTATCTAGGAAAACTAAACTAATAAAGGTAAACAACAAAAATGACTGTGTAACTAGGCATGGGTATGACAGATCTCTAAAATCTGGGGGAAAGACTGCATAAACTCTAGACAGCTTAGCACTTTATTTTTTTTTTTCAAATATTTTTTATTTATTTGAAAGACAGAGTCACAGAGAGAGGTAGAGACAGAGAGAGAGGTCTTTCATCCAATGGTTCACTCCCCAGATGGCCGCAACGGGTGGAGCTGTGCCAATCCAAAGGCAGGAGCCAGGAGCCTCTTCCAGGTCTCCCACATGGGTGCAGGGGCCCAAAGACTTAGGCCATCTTCTACCGCTATTCCAGGCCATAGCAGGCAGCTGAATCGAAGAGGAGCAGCCGGGACTAGAACCGGTGCCCACATGGGATGCTGACGCTTCAGGCCAGGGCTTTAACCTGCTGCGCCACAGCGCCGGCCCCAGACTTGGCAAAGAGAGTGAGCCTGTATCGTGGTATTGTTTTGTGTTAATAGAACACATGTGAGGGAAAGGTTTTCCTCTGGATTAGTCTGCTAGGGCTGCCACACCAAATGACAATGGGCTGGGTGAGAATGCAACTTATTTTCTCGGTTCTGGAGGCTCAAAGTCCCCTCTCCCTAGACTGTAAATGTCACTGTGCTTTCGTGTGCCCATGCACTCAGGCACCAGGCCTATTGGATTAGGGTTTTACTCTCATGACATTAGCCTTAGTCACCACTGTTCTAAAGGCCCTGTCAAACTCAGTCACATTGTGGGTTAGGGATTCAACATATGAACTTTAAGGGGACACAATTTGGCTGGCGCCGTGGCTCAACAGGCTAATCCTCTGCCTAGCGGCGCTGGCACACTGGGTTCTAGTCCCAGTCGGGGCACTGGATACTGTCCCGGTTGCCCCTCTTCCAGGCCAGCTCTCTGCTATGGCCCGGGAGTGCAGTGGAGGATGGCCCAAGTGCTTGAGCCCTGCACCCCATGGGAGACCAGGAGAAACACCTGGCTCCTGGCTTCGGATCAGCGCGGTGCGCTGGCCACAGCGTGTCGGCTGCGGTGGCCATTGGAGGGTGAACCAACGGCAAAAGGAAGACCTTTCTCTCTGTCCCTCTCTCTCACTGTCCACTCTGCCTGTCAAAAAATAATATATATATATATATATATATATATATATATATAAAAAGGGGACACAATTCAGTTTGTTACACTTTCTGTGCCAGGTTCCTAGTTCTCTTAGTGTGTAAGATGCTCAAGTGTTTCTGCACACTGCATTTCTCACCTTAAATAGCACATCACAGAAATACCCCCATGTTGGCGGGTGTAGATTTATGTAGTTCATTATAGGGGCTTATTACTATCCCAGTGAATGGATATACCATGAGTTATTTCAGCAATTTTCTATTGTTGGACAGTTAAAGGCTTTCATTTTTTTAAAATTTTTTTCTGAGTCTTGCTATTATAAAAATCATGTAAAGAATATAGAACACTGCCAGCGCTGTGGCGTAGCAGGTAAAGCCGCCACCTGCAGTGCCGGCGCTGGTTCGAGTCCCAGCTGCTCCACTTCTGATCCAACTCTTTGCTATGGCCTGGGAAAGCAGTAGAAGATGGTCCAAGTCCTTGGGCCCCTGCACTCGCATGGAACACCTGGAAGAAGCTGCTGGCTCCTGGTTTCAGATCGGTGCAGCTCCGGCTGTTGTAGCCCACTGGGGAGTGAACCAACAGATGGAAGACCTCTCTCTCTCTCTGTGACTCTTGCAAATAAATAAATAAATCTTTTTTTAAAAAAGAATATAGAACATTTATATACAGCTTGACTGTTGATGGGATAAATTTTAGAAGTAGAGCTATTAGAACCAAGCAACTTCATATAAAATGTAGACTCATGCTATTACTCTGAACTTGAAAAAACTTTGCATGAATTTGTACTGTCATTATCAGTACAAATTCATCATTAACAGTGTTAGGAATACCATTTCTCCCACTTGACCCCATACCACCATGCACATGCAACATTATATTATCCAACTTTTCAAGCTTTGTCATTGAGCTAACACAAAGGATCAAATCATCAAACCAAACTCAAACAAATTCTACCTCTTACCCAGTATCAAACTATACCAATAACTTCAAGAATATGAACAATCAAAAGGTAGAAAGGGCAGATCCAGGACTCAGTGCTACTTCCCAGGAGCTTTCTTCCTGCTTTAGATGTGTCTTGGCAAAGGGTAAGATGTGCTAAGTAAAGTGTGCAGTCACCCTACTCCTACTTACACAGGAGACAACTCAGTTACAAAACATCTCCATTTTATGCCAAGTTACAAAACTTACATGGTATTTTCCCATGAGTCAATCCCCTGAAATCTACAGATCCCTGATGTGTTTACCATAAACAATCCTAGCCCAGAGAAATTCCACTGGTATGGACTTTCCTGCTAATAAATATCAAGTTTATTTGCCAGAAGGTTTGTCATTATAGTATTTATAAGAATTTCACATTTGTTTGCTTGGTAGCAGTATTTCCCTATGGAGAGAATGGACTGCAGATCTGTTTAACTCCTCCCTTCCTAGTCACTGATACATGAAAAGTGGTATTTTATTTATTTTGATTCACATTTTTGAGTGACGGTTGAAATTTGCTTACATGCTTTTATTTGATTTGCACTTCTGCCTCGTGACAGACAAAAGCAACAAAATGTTGAAAGTTGTTAAGTAGCTGAAGTTGCACACTTGAGAAAGAGAGATTCTAATCAGGCCATGGAACAACCTGATTTACACAGCTAAAGTTCACATAAGGTTCAGGAACTGGAAGTACCAGGTAATCCTGGAAGAGAGCATGATGTGGGCTAATAGGAGGAATTACAGAAAATATGTTTAAGAATTGATCAGATGCTCATATTCCCATCCCTATCCCAGCCAAAGCCCAGAGATTTAGTCTTGGCAGAGGGCAACACATAGGTTCTCTAGTTACAATGACACTGGGGCCCTTTAGGGGTGAAGGTCTTACATTGAAAAACAGTTGGAGACTAGCTTTTGGGCCAGCAGTTAAGACACCACATCCCATATCTGAGTGCCTGGGTTCGAGGTCCCCATCACATTTCTGACCCTAGCTTCCTACTAATGCACGTCATTGGAGATATCAGGTGATGGCTTAAACACGTAGGTGCCTACCACCCACATGGGAGATCTGGATTGAATTTTCAGCTCCTGACTTTGACCTGGTCCAGCCCTGGCTAGTGTAGGCATTTGGGAAGTGAACCAGCAGATGGAAGATCTCTCTCTGCCTTTCAAATAAAGAAAAGGAATTTTTGTTAATGTGAAGAAAAAGTTAAGAAGATTACCATCTCCATACCTGGAGTTCATGAGAAAGAAAATAGGGGAGAAAATAATATAATTCAAGTTGGCTGGAGTTCTGACTCTAAACTCAGTGTTATTATAATCTTTCAGGTTTACTGGCATATTTGATTCATAGTAACTGTAAAAGGACATTTTCTAAGTTTTCACACATGTTAGGGAAATCAAAGGGACTTTGTTCAAGTGATTAAAGGTGAAGTTTGGATTTTTCCCTCCCCTAAGCAATCATATCAAAAGAACTGGCAGATCCTTTTGGTTAAAAGACTAAGGGGCCAATGTTGTGGCGCAGTAGCTTGAGCCACCACTTAGGATGCGCAACCTGTCTCAGAGCACTGGTTGGAGCTTCCTAGCTGACTCCCAGCTAACTTACATAGGAAAGCAGCAGAAAATGGCCCAAGTACTTGGGCCCTGCCACCCACGTGAGACCAGGAAAGAGAAACCAGCCCCTGACTTCGGGCTAGACCAGACCTGGCTGTTAGAGCCATTTGGGGGAGTGAACCTGTACAAGGAAGCTCTCTTTCTCAGTGCCTCTTCCTCTGTCTCTGACATTCTTACTTACAAGTCAATGCATTTTTTTAAAAATCTAAAAAAAAAAAAAAAAAAACCTAAGAAAAAGAGTAGATTACTCACAAATTCTATGCAGTGGCACGCCCGTGTGCCTCAATAATCGTACTGCTGATGTGTAAGAGCTAAGGCTGTAGTGGGTTAAAGTTCTAAAAGCAGGAAAGCCCCCTAAAACAAGCAAAGTACAGACACCATTCGACTTCCTCGGCCTGGGGACGGATCTCGCACAAGCACCACCTAAACGTCTTACCGACCCCAGTCACGAAGCTCCGAGCCCCACCCTAAGCGACTTCTCAGCGGCTCCGACACCGCTCCCCTCGCGCCCACCACGCACGCCTCATGCGCGCCAGCACCTCGAGAACCACTTGTTCCTCCTCAAAACACAGCATAACTTCGGTATCCGGATCTTAGACGGCCGGAAGGCCAGCGGTTCTTCGGGGTTAGACGCAGAGGGCGGAATCGACTCCCTCGGCGATCGCCGCGTCCTGGACTGCCCCCTCCGCCTGCAGCCAGGCCGCGGAGCGCCGATCGGCTCGATGAGCGGGGGCGCAGCTGCGGCGCAGCGGCCGACGCCGGGTCCGCGCCCACTGTCTCCCCCTCCCAGCCTTTTCCCTCGGCTTCCCGCTCCTTCCCCCGCCCGCCCAGCGCCGCCCGCTCGGGAGAGCTGCCGGGAGCTCCCCGGGAGCCTCAGGTACTGGCGCCGGCCTCTTCCCGGCGGGAGGGGCTGGTGTGAGGAGGCAGGAAGGGAAGACGACGCCCCTGCCCCACGGCCCCCAACGTCCGGGTCGGGCTGGGCGGGCGGGGGTCTAGGGGCCGGGGGCTGAGGAGCCCTGAGAGGGGAGGGGTGGGGGCCGGGGTCGGTGAGGGGGTGTGCGGATGGGGAGCGGTTGTGGAGACTGGAGCTGAGGGGTGCGTCGGGGAGATGGGAAGAGAAGGGTGCGTGGATGGGGAAGATTTGTTCAGAGCGGGAGGTAGCCGAGGTGAGTGGGTGTCAGGGGCAGCCGTGGGGGTCCGTGGCCTGGTGCGATCGCTGGAGTAAGGGGAGCTGCCTGTTGGAGGCTATGGAAATGGTGCTTTATGGAAGGGCTGGGGGGAAAGAACACCAGCCCTTGTGCGTCCCTAACGCCCGGAAGGCGGGGGTCGGGCAGTACACTTGACAGGTTTTGTGAATAACGTCTCCAGTGTGTCCAGCCAAGTCTCTGTTTCTGAGAGAGGGCAACCAAAGCTGCTGAGAGATGGGGAAGAGAAGTCAGAAAGGGATTGGAGGCTGGGAAAAGGAAAGCTTCTGCTCAGATTCCAGCTTTTGTGAAATGAAAAACATAAATGGAGTGTGTGTGAGTGTGTGTGTGTGTGTGTTTGGTTTTCTTTGCAAAGCAAAAAGTCAGCATTTACTAAGCAGCAGATTAGAAGGTTATTACATATAAAGCCACGGAATAGAGAACACACGACAAAAATGCGTACATGAGGTTTTTTACCTGCGATGATGATGTAAGAAGTATAAAGTGTTGTGACATTTTTAAAGTGAATTGTGGAGTGGTGTCTGTCCTCAGTGTGGCAATACATAATGGTGGCTGCCTCATTTACATACATACTTACACCCAAACACCTGAATTCACAGGTATTTTTTGTAGGAGAAATCTTAGGCAGAATATGTACAAATCTAATAGCTGAGCATGGTTTATTTCTACTAATTTGATACAAATATTTGTTGCCTTGTGACTCCTCAAGCATAGCTAATTAATCTGCCTGCTGCTTTGCTTCTGGCTTTTCTGTTTGTCAGACTTGGATTTCTTGACTTTGTGAGGTTGATTCTTGGAGAATGGGACCTCGAAGGGGGTTTGCTCATCATTAAGATCTTATCTTTAGGTCTCATAGAGTCATTTTACAAGTCTTGCTATTAACTTGCTTTGGGGCTGCTGAGGCAGCCTCTTTTTAGGGTTTAAAATATAAACAAACAAACAAAGCTCAAGTTTCTCAGTTATTTGCTTTGTCATCTGTTTTTCCATGCATTTTGCAACATTCCTGCATGGATGAATTATTCTGAAATTGAAAAACGGGGAATAAATGGACAGGACATATGTGACAAATACTGTGAATTGAAGAACTCTGGAACTGTTATTTATGTGGCAACACTGGTTTATGTGACAAGTGGTTGAGTTTCTAACTTGGAAACATTTATTGTCAGTATTTTTTTTTATAGGAAGCTGGCTCAAAATATTTATTACTTTTATTAGGTCTATGAACCTATACCCTGGTCCTTTTTCTTTCTTCAGTGCCCAATGTTAGCTAACAAACTAATGCCTAACAATACCTGATTTAAAGATCTTAAATTCTTATGGAAGAGGGAACAGGGCTCCTGGATTGTCATAGGAAAATGTGTTTTCCAGGACAGAATTGTGTAACCTTATGGCAACTAATTGAGTAAATATTGGAGCTAATTATGGGGGCAGGCATTTAGCACAATGGTTAAGACACTGGTTAAGATGCTTGCATCCCACATCTGAGTGCCTGAGTTCCATTCCTGGCTCCAGCTCCTGGTGTCAGCTTCTTGCTAATGCACACTCTGGGAGGCAGCAGAGATGGCTGAAATGATTGGGTTCCTGCCACACATGTGGGAGACGTGGATTGAGTTTCAGGCTCCTGGCATCAGCTGGTAGGGGGCCATCGTGGACATTTTGTGAGCCAGTAGCTGGGAGTATGTTCTCTCTCTCTCTCTCTCCCTTCCTCCCTTCCTCTCAAATAAGCAAAGAAAACTGATAATGCACAGCTATCGAGCCATTTAGGTTTATGTCTCTGCTATTTCAATGACTGAAATGACCAACACTGTTACTTTACTAAACCTTATTTTTTCTCTCAGTTTCTTAGTGCCTACTTCAGAAGAGTATCAAAGATTAAAAGAGAAAAATGCATGTGTATGGCTGAGTGCAGGCTGCAGCCCTTAGTAAATAACATTCAGTACATCTTAGCTATTCTGAATTGCTGTATATTCACCCATCAAGTTCAAAATGCTGAAAATTCGTATTTGCATAGGACAGCTTTTTCTGCAAGAAAATTTTAATTATGTTGCATACTCAAGCATATTCCTAGAAAGTTACTATGCATGTTAACATATAAGAGGCTGAGGTGGTTCTGTAGCAAAGAAGACTGGATCTGCTTACCTCAGTTCTGATATAAGGAAAACAAACACCGCTTTTTTTTTTTTTTTAACTGTCTCATGACACAGAAAACTTTTGTGACCCTAAAATTTGGGGGGGGGGGGCAAACAATTCTTTCATAGATTATCTGGTGGACACCAGCTGAGGGTCCTTGAATTCAGTTTAGTTCTGGCACTGTGTACCTGGAGATAGCATCAGACCCCACAGATTGAGAGCCCAGCCCACAAGGCTGCCCCCACTTCAGAGGCGGGTCTCAAGTCCCAGGTTGTTTTACATGTGCTTCTGATCTACCAGCTGTAAATCAAGGTGACCATAATCCTCCCCTTGGGTTCAGTGAATTTGGTCGAGTGGCTCATAGAATTTAGGGAAACACATTTCCAGCTTATAAAGGATATTACAAAGAATACCAAAGAACAATAGATGGGATGGAAGACACGCTCAGGGCAAGATATAGGAGAAAGTGTGTGGAGCTTGCATGCCTGCTCCAGGCTTGCCACCCTCCAGGAACCTCTGTATGTTTCACTGTCCTGAAGCTCTCATATACACGGGCCTGTTGAGATTTTGTGGAGGCCTCATTAGTAGGCTTGATTGATTACATCATCACTGACCACTGGAGATCATCTCAACCTTCAGCTGTCTCCCTAGATAGTATAGGTTGGAGCTGAGCAGTCCTAATCATGGCTTTGTCTTTCCTAAACCTGCCACATCCCAAGGTACCCATGATTTGCTAGGCACCAGTCATTTTGTAGCATACGAAAGACACTGTTAACACTCTGGCAGATGCCAAGTGTTTTAGGAACTGTATGTCAGGGAACAGGGTTGAGACCAAATATAAAATATACGTTTATGTGTATGCACACACAAGTCCTAACATCACACCAGTACTTACAAGCATCCCTTTCGTGGAGCACCAATGGTACACCATAATTTGCAGAATATTTCTGCATGTATTATCTTATTTGTTCTTCCCAACTCCACGCAAGAAATCACTATATTACAGATGAGGAAACTGCACCATTGCTTAAACAACCAACTAAAAGTGAGAGAACTAGAAGTGTACTATCGTCTTCTGACCCTAAAGCATTTAATGACTCATTTTCAGAGGGCTGCCTCATAGTTTTCCCCTCTATTTGTTCTTTTATTTTATACAAACTTTAATTCATTTATTCCCTACACGTGTTCTCTTAGGGCAGTTACATTCATTTGCTCATGGAGGCCTGAGACACTGGAGTGGAGCAAGTGAGAGGGGTGTGGTTGAAGTTAGAAAAATGAAGGAGGCCCCATTATTCCAGGCGTCTCAACTCTGATGACATTTATTTTCTCTTTAAGGTGGTGAATACTTGCTCTGGTGGGAAGTAGAAGAGTAAAATATGCCTCCCAAGTTCAAGCGCCACCTAAATGATGATGATGTCACTGGTTCTGTGAAAAGTGAAAGGGTAAGTTCACAGTCTTAAATTCAGAAAGGAATGATTCCAAATACATTCATTCCTTTTGTAAATAATAGAAAAAAACTAATGTTTATGGCCACTATAGGGACAGAGAAGAGGTGATCCTTTTCCTGTCCATTGTAAAGGGTCATGGCTGACACCCCTATTACAGAAGACAGGTTAACAGGAGGAAAGCATAACAAATGTATCTGATCTTAGTTCTGTATGACTTGAGAGTCTTCATATTGGGGATCTAAAGATCCCAGGTGAACTACCCATTTGACGCTTAGGTTCTGTGATGCATGTACGGCTATGTAGAAATATGATTGGATACAAAAGGTATGATCTAATAGAAATAGACTGGGGAGCAGGGAGACCCAGCTGGGTATCTGTATTCAGATTCTCCTTTCCTTGCCTCCAGGTGTGAAGCAGAACCCTTTCTGGAAAGGGAGTCGGGTGACCTGCATTCAAACAAGATAGAGAACTTGTTCGTGGCTAACTGACACAGAAAAGTGGAGGGAAATTTAGAGTAATACTGTTTTGTGATGACTCTGGGGAATGGGGATTCTGGTTTCTATGACTCACTTTCGGGAAGAAGAATTGTAGTTTCTGTGGCTTGCCTGAGGGAGGGAGGTGAGAGATGGTGGGGTGGGAATGGAAGGTGATCAGAGAAAGTGGGTACATGAGGTCAGAAGCTTTGCTCCTGAGGCCTTCACTTTGGGGTTTTCTGAGCCAATACTGCATTCTAATCTTGCTTGTTTTCTTCATAGTAAACATGTTAAAAAGTTGATATTATTTATATTTGCAACTCAGTTGTGCTCAAATCCTTATGCTCGCAGCTTCTTTCTAGTTTTTCAAAGGAAATACGCAGTATCTTATTCAGACCTCTGGAGCCAAATGTATTTGGCATTCAGAACTTTTCAGATCTTAAGTGCATATTATGTAATATCTTTTTACAGTCTGGACCAGTACTTGCAAACGTATTAATATTAATGATCACCTAACTAAATATATATATAAAGTATATCAACAAATCAGCTAATGTCATTTCAGATCAAGCTTTCTTTCAAATGAGTTCTGATACCATACTTAACAACCTTTTGGTTTTCAGAACTTTTCAGATCTTGCAATTGCAGATAAAGGATTCTGTACCTACAATCATCTCAGGTCCAGAGTACCTTTAATATAATGCTTCAATTCCCAGTTCATTCCAAAATTCTCTGTACAAATAAGTACAGGTTTATAAATTATGCAGCATTTTTGAAGACAACATTTGATGTGAATATTATAGATACGTTGCTTTTAGGAAAAGTACTCCATAGATAGTGAGGGAAAGAACTTCTATTCTTCTTATTTTTATCCAGCAACCTGAAATCCTTCCTCACTTCTTTTCTCCTTGCCATTCTTTCATTTACTGATTCATTCAACAGATGTTTGTTTGTTTATTTACTTTGGAAGTTTGCTCTTGCTGCCTATTTTCAACAAATGTTTATTAACTACCTACTGTATGTTAGGAACTGTGTTATAAACTGCAGAACATGGTCTGTGCCCTTAAAGAGGTTTTAGTTTATTTGACTCTATTTTACATGCTCTTTTTTTTTTACACAATCTCACGACTTCATATCTGTTCCGTCCAACATATGATGATTTAGAAGTATTTTAGTACAAGAAACATTTGTTGTTCCCTTATTCTCTTTCTGAATTTTTTAAAATTTGATGAGTAGAATCCACCAAAAGACTAATTGTTCGTTAGCTTTTTGGTGAAATAAGAGTTATGGATAAACTTCAAAATATAAAGTATACAGACTCAGGCAGTTCCACTGCTGATACTGAGACTTTTATTCTCTTTATATTGTGAGTTGATTACAATTTATGGTAAAAATTAGATGTTGGATATCAGAACTGAATAAAACTGCATGGTTGGTTCTAATAATCTGTAAATTATTTTTAAAAACTTTTAAAAAGTTTTATTCCTCTTTCCTATTATATTTTTTATAACAGCCTTAT
Source organism: Lepus europaeus (assembly GCF_033115175.1). Classification (NCBI taxonomy): domain Eukaryota; kingdom Metazoa; phylum Chordata; class Mammalia; order Lagomorpha; family Leporidae; genus Lepus; species Lepus europaeus. The sequence continues at coordinate 137,377,821 of NC_084831.1, read as the reverse complement.
TGTGATGTAATTTTCATACCATACAATTCATCTGTTTAAAGTATACGATTTAGTGGGCTTTAGTATATTCACAATGATGTGCGACCATCACTGCAGTCAACTTTAGGACCTTTTCATTGTCCCTGAGAGAAATTCTGTACCTATTAGCAGTCATCTACCATTCCCCTCATCCCCTCCACCCTAGGCAACCACAACTCTATAGATTTATATATTTGGGGCATTATATATAAATGGAATCCTCTGCTATGTCGCCCTTTTATGACCAGCTTCTTTAACTTAGCATGATGTTTTTACTATTCATCAGTGTTGTATGTATCAATAATTTATTTCTTTTTATCACAGAATAGTATTTAATTGTATGAGTATAACAGGTTTTATTGAGCCATTCATCAGTTGATGGATTTGCGGATTTTTTTCCATGTTTTGACTATTATGAATACTGCTCCTATGAATATTAGCATAAGTTTTTTTGTTTGAATGCATATTTAATTTCTCTTGGGTGTAAACCTAGAAGTGGAATTACTAGGTATTAATAGTAAGTCTGGACCCAGTCTTTTGAAGATCTACCAAACTGTTTTCTAGTGTGGCTGCACAATTTTTACCTTCCCACCAGCAGTGTACAGCAGGGTTCCAATGTTTCTACAACCTCAACAATATTTGCTGTTACCTTCCTACTAGGTATGAAGTACCATCTCACTGTTGACATTGTATTTCTTTTGACTTTGTATCCTTACAATCCATGTTTGTTCAGTCAAAATGTGAATAGGCATTGGTTTTCATGTATGTTTCTCAAGAGTACAACTATAATAAATACACCTTATGTTTATTGTCATCTTCCAAAACAAATAAATTATTTTATAAGTGTAATGAATGTCTTTTACTTATCAGTTATACTATCACTCAAGAGGTATTTATTGAATGAATGAATGAGTACATTTCCCTGAATATTACTGATTTTGAGTATCCTTTCATGTGGTCACTATCTATTTCTTTTACTGGGAATTATCTTCCTATCATTTGACTGTTTTTTTTGTAATGTCTCTTTTTGTTACAGTTTTTCAAAGGTCTTTATTTAGTCCAGGTATCAGACCTTTTGTCTCCTACATATGTTACAGACTCTGCTCCCCTCAGGCTGTTTTTTGCGTTTTAACCTTGATTTTGATATCTTATGTTCTTCAACTTGTTAATTTTTATGTAATCAAATCCCTGAAACTTCTTTTCCTCTTAAATTTTTTTAAAAGATTTATTTATTTATTTAAAAAGAAAAATTAGAGGGGCCGGCACTGAGGCACAGCCGGTTAATGCCCTGGTCTGAAGCACCGGCATCCCATATGGCCGCCGGTTCCAGACCCGGCTGCTCCACTTCCGATCCAGCTCTCTGCTATGGCCTGGGAAAGCAGTAGAAGATGGCCCAAGTCCTTAGGCCTCTGCATCCTCGTGGGAGACCCAGAAGAAGCTCCTGGCTCCTGGCTCCTGGCTCCTGGCTCCTGGCTTCAGATTGGCGCAGCTCCAGCCATTGCAGCCAATTGGGGAGTGAACCAGCAGATGGAAGACCTCTCTCTCTGCCTTTCCTTCTCACTCTGTTTAATTTTGACTCTAAAATAAATAAATAAATCTTAAAAAAAAAAAAAAGAAAAGAAAATCAGAATTAGAGAGAGAGATCTTCCATCTCCTGGACCAGGCCTAAGCCAGGAGCCTGGAACTCCATCAGGATCTCACACATGGATGCAGGGACCCATGTACTTAGGCTCTCCTTTGCTGCTTTCCCAGACACATTACCAGGGAGCTGGATTGGAAGTGGAGCAGCTAGGACTCCAGTATGAGCTCATATGGAATGCTGGCCTCACAGTTGGTGCCCCCTAGAACTTTTTCTGTAGGACTTTTGAGGTTGTGTATTGTTTAAGAATAACCTAGCCATTGTAAAGACTTAATACTTAGATATCTTCAGCTTCTTATTTAATAAATAAATGTACCTAAAGCCATATTTTCCTTTAAGTACAGCTATGGGCATACCCTACAGATTTTGATCTGTAGTGATCCCAGTGTCTTGTTTCTGAATCATCTGTTCAGCTTCCATGTACATTTTAGCCTAAGAGTTACTTAAGAGATTGTCTTAAAACTTCCTTTTGTTATTTGTTTTAACTTAGCGTTATGGTCAGAGAATGTAACCTAAGTGATTTTGGTTTTTTTTTTGCAACTTAATTGAATTTCCTTTATGACTGATTATTTGTGTTTTGTATACTTGAAAATAAAATTTGCTATTCGAATTCAAAGTTCTAGAAATTTTTGTCTGTGGTTTCTATATCTTTGCAGAATATATTAAATCTTCCCTATGATTTTGAATGTACTCCTTTTTTTCATTTAAGCAACTTTTGTTTATATGCTTTGAAGCAATAATATTAGGTATATAAACATTTATTACTGTTAAACTTTGGTGGATTACATTTTTTATCATTGTGAGACTTTCTAATTTGAGAACTTTGATTATTTAATGCTTTTTCCTAAAATTCCCCTGTATGTTGTTACCGCTAACATTCTTTTTGCCTTTTTTTTTTTTTTTTTTTTTTTGACAGGCAGAGTGGACAGTGAGAGAGAGAGACAGAGAGAAAGGTCTTCCTTTTGCCGTTGGTTCACCCTCCAATGGCCGCCGCGGTAGCGCGCTGCGGCCGGCGCACCGCGCTGATCCGATGGCAGGAGCCAGGTGCTTATCCTGGTCTCCCATGGGGTGCAGAGCCCAAACACTTGGGCTATCCTCCACTGCACTCCCTGGCCACAGCAGAGAGCTGGCCTGGAAGAGGGGCAACCGGGACAGGATCGGTGCCCCGACCGGGACTAGAACCCGGTGTGCCGGCGCCGCAAGGCGGAGGATTAGCCTGTTGAGCCACGGCGCCGGCCATTCTTTTTGTTAAAATTTGCTGATGAGGCCAGCACCGTGGCTCACTAGGCTAATCCTCTACCTGCAGTGCCAGCACACTGGGTTCTAGTCCTGGTTGGGGTGCCGGTTCTGTCCCAGTTGCTCCTCTTCCAGTCCAGCTCTCTGCTGTGGCCCGGGAGGGCAGTGGAGGATGGCCCAGGTGCTTGGGCCCTGTACCCGCATGGGAGACCAGGAGGAAGCACCCAGCTCCTGGCTTCAGATCGGCGCAGCACGCTGGCTATAGTGGCCATTTGGGGGTGAACCAACAGAAGGAAGACCTTTCTCTCTCTCTTTCTCTCTCACTGTCTTAACTCTGCCTGTCAAAAAAAAAAAATTTGCTGATGTATTGTTTCCACATCATTTCCTGCCCCTCCCTCAATGATTTGACATCTGTGTTAGGAGAATTTCTTGCAAGCAGATATTGGCTGGAATTTTTTGAACCATAGCGTATATAGTTTTTGTTTTTAGGAAGGGATTCTCAGACCATTTGCATTTGTTATTGCTAATGTAAGTTATTAGTGATCACCAGTGTATTTGCACTTTTCTATGCTAGTTGATCCCTCTGCTGGCAATGAATGTTCTCCTCCATGATCTCTGACTGAGTCTTGGTTATCGTTTGGATCTCAGCTCACATTTCACTTCTTCAGAGTGATTTTCCATGGCATCTAATCTTTGTGGTCACCCTGAGTCTTACTGTCCCATCCCTGTTTTACTTCTCTGCATAGCATGTGTCGCAATCGCATTGTTCTGTGAGAGTTCAGACTTTGTTTTATTCAGTCGATGCTTGGTACTTAGAACAGTGTTCAGCCTACAGATGCTCAAAAATATTTGTTAAATGACTACGAAAACATCTTTCTTTCACTTTTTTACTCTTCATGTTATATATTAAATACTACAAATAAATATAATGAGCTTCACGTCCTGTGCTGCGGCTCACTAGGCTAATCCTCCACCTGCAGCGCCAGCACCCCGGGTTCTAGTCCCGGTCGGGGCACTGGATTCTGTCCTGGTTGCTCCTCTTCCAGTCAGCTCTCTGCTGTGGCCTGGGAGGGCAGTGGAGGATGGCCCAGGTGCTTGGGCCCTGCACCCACACGGGAGACCAGGAGGAAGCACCTGGCTCCTGGCATTGGATCAGCGCAGCTCCAGTCGTTACGGCCATCTGGGGAGTGAACCTGCAGATGGAAGACCTCTCTCTGTCTCTGTCTCTGTCTCTACCTCTCTCTGTACCTCTGTCTTTCAAATAAATAAAATAAATCTTAAAAAAAAAACCCACAACAATGCACATCTATTACCCTATATATAGTTCAGGTGAAAATGAGTCCAAAATGAGCTTTTAAGGCTTAAATGAAGAGATCCACAGGGCTGTATTCCTTGTGGAGGCCCTTGGGAGAAAGCTGCTTCTTTCTGTTTTCTTATTCCTAGAGCCAGCCAGCCTTTCTTTCTTTCTTTCTTTTTTTCTTTCTAGATTTTATTTATTTACTTGAAAGAGTTCCACAGAGAGAGGAGAGGCAGAGAGAGAGAGAGAGAGAGAGAGAGAGAGAGAGAGAGAGAGGTCTTCCATCCAATGGTTTAGTCCCCAATTGGCTGCAACGGCAAGAGCTGTGCCCATCTGAAGCCAGGAGCCAGGAGCTTCTTCCAGGTCTCCCACGTGGGTGCAGGGGCCCAAGGACTTGGGCCATATTCTACTGCTTTCCTAGGCCATAGCAGAGAGCTGGATCGGAAGTGGAGCAGCCGAGTCTCAAATGGCACCATTTGGGATATAGGCGCTTCAGGCCAGGGCATTAACCTGCTGCACCACAGCGCCAGCCCCAACTTGCCTTTCTCTATCCCCAACCTGCCTTTCTTTGCTAGTGCTCTTTCCTCTGTCTTCAAAGCCAACAGTGCAACATCAAGTCTCTCTTCCCTGCCTCCTACCTCCCTCCAGAGAGAACACTGTGGTTATGTTGAACCTGTGTGAATAACCCATAATGATCTTCCCCTCTCAAGATCCTGAGTCACATGTGAAGTGCTTTTTTACCATGCAAGGTAACACATCCATGAGTCAGTGATTAGACCTGGATATTTGTAGGGGGGTCATTATTCCACCTGTGATACACTGTTTGTGTCTTAATAGGTATGTGTCTGATCTTATTTAGTATCCTTTGGGAAAATTATTTCTTTTCCTCTTGGAGAGAGGTTGAGATGAAACTATGTTGGTTTTCGGGAAGGGGAGATTGTTACATCTTATAAGGTAAAAATATAAAGTTGCTTTTGTTTGGAACTTCCAATTTGTATAGAAGGCTCTTTATGGACTGACCTGTAAATTATTAAGCCTTTGTCTTTCAGCTCTAAGCCTACCCTTCTGAACTCTTCTTTCTGATGTTGCAGTTGGACTCCACAAAATATTTTTACCATGTGGCTCCCTATTAAGTTCTGCCAGTAGATGGAGATTGAGACACAGAGGAAGAAGAGACTTGCTCCTTCCTGATCGACTATAATCCCTTACACCCAGCCCAGCTTCCATGACCTTGGCTCAGTTACAGGACACAAATGTTCTAGATCTTTTTGTTCCCACTGAAGCATATCTGGAAGCTTGGGAGTTGAGAAAGTTCATCACTATAGAACTTGTTTCATTGCTTCGTTTTGGCATTTTATAAGTCCTCTAAATTTGAACACTCAAGTCTTTTTCTTTTTTATAACAGAGAAATCTTTTGGAAGATGATTCAGATGAAGAAGAGGACTTTTTTCTGTAAGTTTTTAAAAACAACTCTATTGAGGTGTAATTGACATGTAATAAAATGTGTATTTTAAAGTGTACAACATGAATTTTGGCATACATATTTTCTATATACTTGTGGAGATCATCACCAAAATCAAATAATGAATCAGCTCTCACACCAAAATTTTCCACATACCTCTTGATAATCTGTCACTCTCTGAGTCCATAGGCAGCCACTGATCTGCTTTCTTTCACTGTGGTTTGTATGTCTAGAATTGTATGTAAATGAAATAATTCAGTATACTTATTATACTGCCTTCATTCATTCAGCATGACTATTTTGAGAGTCATTCATATATAAATAGTTGGTTTTTTTGTTGTTGTTTTAACAATTTATTTATTTATTTGTAAGGCAGAGTTACCTTGAAAGAGGGAAGCAGAGAGATCTTCCATCTACTGGTTCACTCCCCAAATGGACACAAAGGCTAGGGCTTTGCAAAGCCGAAGCCAGGAGCCTGGAACTGCATTTGGGTTCCCCACATGGGTGGCAGGGGCCCAAAGACTCAGACCATCTTCTGCTGCTTTCCTAGGCCCTTTAGCAGGAAGCTGGAAAAAATGGAGCAGTTGAGACTTGAACCAGCACTCATATGCCATGCCAGCATCAATGAGGGTAGCTTAACCTGATGAATCACAACACTGGCCCTCAATAGTTGGTTTTTAAAAATATCTGAGTATTCCATCCTATAAGTGTAGTAAAACTGATTTACTCATTCACTTTTATGTGGAAATTTTAGCTTTTTCTAGTTTTAGGCTGTCACAGAGAAAGCTTCTATAAACATTGTATGCAGGTTTTTTTATGGTTAGATACTTTTATTTCTTTTGAATAAATACCTAGGAGTGGAGACTGGTGTAAATTGACAACTGTTTTCCAAAGTGGCTGTATGATTTTGTATTCTCCCCAGTATTCTGAGACTTCCAGCGTTCCAAATCTTCACCAAGACTACATATGGTCAGTCTCATTTTGGCCCTTCTACTGGGTGTCTCTAGTGATGTTATTGTGGTTTTAATTTGCATTCCTCTCATGATGTTGAATGTGTTTTTAGTGTGATTATTTTCCACCCTCATACCTTTTTTTGGTGTTAGTATGTGTTTTGCACATTTTAAAATTTGCTTTCTTATTGAGTTGTAAGAGTTTTTTTTAATATGTTTAAAAATATGTTACTTGTCAGATAATGTGATTTGAAAATAGCTACATAGCCTTTAACCAAATCCATAACAACCTTTTCTTTTTTTTAAATATTTATTTATTTGAAAGTCAGAGTTACGCAGACAGACAGAGAGAGAGAGGTCCATTATCCACTGGTTCACCCCCCAGTTGGCCACAACAGACAGAGCGGTGCTGATCCGAAGCCAGGAACCAGGAATTTCTTCTGGGTCTCCCACGTGGGTGCAGGGGCCTGAGGGCTTGGGCCATCTTCTACTGCTTTCCCAAGCCATAGCAGAGAGCTGGATCAGAAGTGGAGCAGCCGGGACCAGAACCGGTGCCCATATGGAATGGTGGCACTGCAGGCCTTGGCTTTACCTGTTATGCCACAGTGCCGGCCCCTGTAACAACCTTTTCATTTTATAATTGTATCTTTTGAAAATTAAAGTTTTTATTTTGATGAAATCAATTTATTGATTTCTTTTTGCTTTTTGTATAATACTTAAAAACCTCTTACAAACTAGTAAGAGTTTCACCTATGAGGGTACTTCAGAATCTTTGTGGAAAATGGCTGTTATTATTGGATTTCAAAATATTTTAGGCCTATTTATTACTTATGCCACTTTTTAAGTAAAGTTCTTGTATATGGGTGAGATAAAGTTGAAGTATTTTTGTTCTTGTTTGTTGCATTGGGTCAGCCAATTTTTTCTTTACCATTTGATGAAAAGATTCTCCTTTTTCTATTAAGTCACTTTGTCACCTTGTCAAAAATTAATTCACTTGATCAATTCTTTGCAGTTATGGCTTGCAATTATGTCTCTCATAAAGGTCTAGATATATAATTGTAAAGCTGGGAAAGACAATATTGTTGTAGGAATTTTCTCTGGGGATTGGTTGTCTGAAAGGATATGTTTGCTTTCTTAAATGTTCCATATTTGGGAGAGGTTGATTTTTGTTTTTAAACTTATTTTTTCCTACTTAAACGGCAGGGAGAGAAAGAGAAAGAAAGATACCTTCATCTGTTCATTCATTTCCCACATGTCCATGACAGCCAGGGCTAGAGCTTTGTGGAAGGCAGCGCCCTCAGTACTTGAGCCATCATCTGCTGCCTCCAAGGATGCATCAGCAGGAAGCTGGATGAGAAGCAGAGATGTAGGGACTCACCAGCACCTTGATATGGGATGCCAGCATCACAAATGACAGCTTAACCCACTGTGCCACAACACTTGCCCCATGTTATTGTTTTTGTTTTGATTTTCCTAGAGGTTTCTTTTTTAAAATTTAAAATTTTTTAATGTATCAATGTATTTTTTTATTATAAACACTTTTATTTAGTAAATATAATTTTCCAAAGTACAGTTTATGGATTACAATGGCTCCCCCCCCATAACTTCCGTTAATTAGTTTTTAACAGATTCAATGTGATTTGTAGATACACTTTTTTTTTTAAGGAAAGCATTCTTTCTTTTTTTTTTTAATATTTTATTATTTATTTATTTGAGAGGCAGAGTTACAGAGAGAAAGAACTTCCATCTGCTGATTCACTCCCCAAATGGCTACAATGGCTGGAGCTGGGCCATTCTGAAGCCAGGAGCTTCTTTGGGGTCTCCCACGTGGGTTCAGGGGCCCAAACACTTGGGCCATTTTCCACTGCTATCCCAGGCCATAGCAGAGAGCTGGATCAGAAGAGGAACAGCCAGGACACAAACTGGCACCATATGGGATGCCGGGGCCTACTGTGCTAAGCCGTGGCCCCAGAGGTACACTTCTTAGAATGGGAAAGGAAGAGGGTAGAGAAAGAAGGGCAGGATTATGGGTGGGAGGGAAGTAGGGGGGAAGAATACTCATGTTCCCAAATCTCTATATATATTAAATGCATGAAGTTGTATTCCTTAAACAAAATAGAATAATTAAAAAAAAGAACATAATGATATTCCCTTCCTCCCCTTCCCTTCCCCACCCAGTCTCCCTCCTACCTTCCTTCCTGCTCCTTTTCTTTTCTTTTTTTTTTTAGTTTTGAGATAATATTTTAAATTTACATTACCATAGAAAGGCTTAATACTTCTTTGAATCAGAAGTTTAACAAGTAAAAAGCAAAAAGACCCTAGTTTATTGGGAATATAGACAGTGGCTATAAATAATAGTTGAAGGGAAAAATGACCATTTAAAAGAGTTGTAGAGAGAGGGAGAGAGAGAGAGAGAGAAAATCCGCTGTTTCCAAATGGCTGCAATGCCAGGCTGATCCAGGCCAAAGCCTGGAGCCAGGACTTTTATCCAGGTCTCTCACATGGGTAACAGGGACCCAAGTACCTGGGCCATCTGCTGCTGCTTTTTTTTAGGCCAGTAGCAGGGAACTGGATTGGAAGTGGAGAGGCCAGGACTTGACCCAATGCCCATATGAAGTGCTGGCGTCTTAAGTGGCAACTTTACCTACTGCACTACAATGCCACCCTGCCCCCCATGTTTTTTTTTTTAATTGAAAAGCATTTTATAAAAATTAATTGAAGGGCAGGCATTTAACCTAGTAATTAAAATGCTGGTTAAGACTACTTTTCTCATATCAGAGTGCATGGGTTCTCTACATGGCTCCAGCTTCGGCCTCTAGCTTCCTGCTAATGCAAACCCTGCAGATAGCAGTGATGAAAAAAATTGGGTTTCTGCCACCTTGTGGGAGACCTGAATTGAGCTCCTGGCACTGGCCTGAGCCCCGCTCCACATAGTACAAGCATCTGGGGACTGAACCAGTGAATGAGAGCATGCTCTCTCTCTCTTTCTCTGCCTCTCAAATCATTAAAAAATTAAAAATTAAAGAATTAATTGAAACCCATGAAACAGCAAGAAGAGCTTATAGGTTAGGAAGCAAATCCAAGAGGTGGGCATTGTGGCACAGACTGTTAAACTGCTTCTTGGGATGTCTGCATCCCATAATGGAGTGCCTGGAATTGAATATTGCCTCTGCTTCCAATCCAGCTTCCTGGTAATGTGTGCTTGGGGGGCAGCAGATGATGGCTTGAGTACTTGAGTCCCTGCCAGCCATGTGGGAGACCTGAATAGGCTGGCTTTGGCATGGTCCAGCCCTGACTATGGCAGGCATTTAAGGAATGAACTAGGGGATAGAATATCTCTTGCTGTCTGTTTCCTTCTCTCTCTCTGTTTCACTCTGCCCTCCAAACAAGTAAAAATGAACACATAAACATTTTTAAGAAAGAAAACAAGTCCAGTAATAGGAAATAGTATCATTTGGGGAGATAATTTTCTATAAGTGACAAGATTTCAATAGAGTCAGAAAGCTAACTGCCTACATTGCCACTTATAGTGAGAGGCCTTAGACTAGGGCAGTCACTACCTGTCACAGGAAGTCAGGAGCAACCATTTGGCATAGCAATTAAGATGTGGCTTGTGACACCCCCATCCCATAATAGAGTGCCAGGGTTCTGGTTGGACTCTACTCCAGATTCTCACTTCCTGCTAATGTGTACCCTGGCAGGCAGGAGGTGATGGCTCAAGTGGTTTGGTTCCTGCCTCCCATGTAGGGGACCTGGATTGAGTTCTTGGCTCCTGGCTTTGGACTGACCCAAGCCCAGCTGTTGCAGGCACTTAAGGAGTGAACCAGGAATGTCACATATATAAAAATAAATAAAAATTTAAAAGAAGAGAAAGTAATTTGAAAAGAAGGCTAGATGTTTTGGGTTAATATATATGATTACCTGAATATGAGCTATATTTTTGAGAAACATTAACTGTTCAGACCAACAATGTGCCACTGAAGTTGGTTCACTCCCAAATAATGCTATTCATCTTACACAGAGTGTGAAAACCAAACAGGTACTTCCACACACAGTGGTCCTATTTGTGTGGTTAAAAAAGGGACAAACCAAATTAATTTCTTGAAATAAAATTTTTAAAAATTGACACTCATGTTCATAGTAAGAATGTTCATAATCACTGCACATTAGACAACACATTAAGGACAGATCCCACATGGGATGTAAGTACACAGCGACTTCTGTTGCTGACTTAACAATTTGACACTCCTGTTCATGGCGTCAGTAATCTCCCTAGGCTCTAGTCATGAGTTGCCAGGGCTATGGAAGCCTTTAGAGTTCGCTGACTTTGATCTTATTCTGATAGGGTCATAGTCAAAGTGGAAGTTCTCTCCTCCCTTCAGAGAAAGGTACCTCCTTCTTTGATGGCCCCGTTCTTTCCACTGGGATCTCACTCACAGAGATCTTTCATTTAGGTCTTCTTTTTTTTTTTTTCTTTTCCATGGTATCTTGGCTTTCCATGCCTACAATACTCTCATGGGCTCTTCAGCCAGATCTGAATGCCTTAAGGGCTGATTCTGAGGCCAGAGTGTTGTTTAGGATGTCTGCCATTCTATGAGTCTGCTGTGTATCCCACTTCCCATGTTGGATCTTTCTCTCCCTTTTTGATTCTATCAGTTAGTATTAGCAGACACTTGTCTTGTTTGTGTGATCCCTTTGACTCTTAGACCTATCAGAGCCATCAATTGTGAACTGAAATTGATCACTTGGACTAGTGAGATGGCATTGGTACATGCCACCTACTAAACTGATCTTCTGTATATAAAGAGAATTGAAAATGAATCATGATGTGATTGGAAGGGGAGAGGGAGCGGGAAAGGGGAGGGTTGTGGGTGGGAGGGAAGTTTTGGGAGGGGAAGCCATTGTAACCCATAAGCTGTACTTTGGAAATTTATATTCATTAAATAAAAGTTTAATAAAAAAATGTTAATTTGAAAAAAAAATGTTCATAATCAGCAAAAGGTAGAAACAAACCCAAGTGTCCATCAGCAGATGAATAGATAAAACAGAATGTGTAATATACATTAATGGAATGTTGTTCAGCCTTTAAAAAGAAGGAAATCTGACACATCCTGCAGCATGGATAGATCTTGAAGGCATTGTGCTAAGTCAAAGAAGCCAAACACAAAAGGGAAAGCATTGCCTGCTTCCACTTATGCGAGATACCTGGAGAGTCAAATTTACAGAGACAAAAAGTGGAATGGTGGTTGCTGGGGACTATACGATAGATTAATAAGGAGTTAATATTTAATACCTACAGAGTTTAAGTTTGGGAAGATGAAAATTTTCTGGAGGAGGGTGGTGGTGATGGTTGCAGAATGATGTGAATGTATATAATGCCCCAGATCTCTACCTACACTTACCAGTGGTTAAAATCATAAGTTTTCTGTTACATGTATTTACCACAGTAAAAAAAAGCAAACATAGTAATAACGATGACCATCTTATCACTCTGTTTCTGGATTCTATTCACTTCCATTGATCTCTGTGGATCTTTTACATCACTACTACTCCATCTTGATTACTATGAGCTTACAATAAGTCACAAGGTAGTATAGTGTATGTCTTTAAGATTTATTTATTTATTTGAAAGTCAGAGTTACCCAGAGAAAGAAGGCGAGGCAGAGAGAGAAAGAGAGATCTTCCAACCTCTGGTTCACTCCCCAATTGGCCGCAACAGCTGTAGCTGTGCCAATCCGAAGCCAGGAGCCAGGAGTTTCTTATAGGTCTCCCACACGGGTACAGGGGCCCAAGGACTTGGACCATCTTGTACTGCTTCCCCAGGCCATAGCAGAGAGCTGGATTGGAAGTAGAGCAGCTGGGACTCGAGCTGGCACCCATATGAGATGTCGCACTGAAGGCGGTAGCTTTACCCGCTATGCCACAGTGCCAACCCCATGTATGTGCTTCAACTTTGCACTTGCTTTTCAAAATCATTGGCTATTGGAGGTTCTAAGAATTTTCATATAAATTTTGAAATCATCTTGTCAGTTTCTACAAAAAAAAAAGTTTTCTGGAGTTTTGGTTGAGATTGCATTGAATCTATAGATAAATTTGTAGAGAATTAACATCTTAACTGTTAGGTTTTCTGAGCAGTGAACATGAGATACCTTTTTATGTATTTAGGTGTTTATTTTTTTTAGCAATATATAATAGTTTTCAGTGTACAGATCTTACATACTTTTTGTCAAATTTATTCTTAAGCTTAAGCATTTCATACTTTCTTATGCTACTAAAAGTAGCATTTAAAAAAATCTTAATTTCTTATTGGTTGATGGTATATAGAGATACAACTGATTTTTATAAATTAACCTTGTATCTTGCAAGCTTTCTAAACTTACTCGTTTTAGTAGTAGTTTTTTAGATACCATTGAATTTTCCACATAAATATTATATCATCTGCATATAAAGACACTTTAATATTTTTCCTTATGTATTATTCTTATTTTTTTCTCTTACTTTAATGCTCTGACTGGAACCTCCAGTACAATATTGAACAGAAGTGGAGAGAGAAATTATTCTTGCTTTGTTTCTAATCTCCCCTAGGGGAAAACATTTATTCTTTCATCACTAAGTTTGATTTTCATGGTAAGTTTTTTGTACATGCCTTTTCTCAGGCAAAGAAAGTAAACTCCTATTTGCTTGGAGTTTTTATCATTAATTGACTTCGGGTTTTGGCAAGTGTTTATTCTGCATCTTTTGAAAAGATCAGTTTTTTTTGGGGGGGGGGCGTCATGTAGTGAATTATATTGATTGATTTTGAAATTTTAGAGCAATTCTGTGTTCTTGAGATAAATCCTACTTAGTCATTAATCTTTCAAAACCGGCACACCGGGTTCTAATCCCAGTCGGGGCACTGGATTCTGTCCCGGTTGCCCCTCTTCCAGGCCAGCTCTCTGCTATGGCCCAGGAATGCAGTGGAGGATGGCCCAAGTGCTTGGGCCCTGCACCCCATGGGAGACCAGGAGAAGCACCCGGCTCCTGCCTTCGGATCAGTGTGGTGCGCCGGCCGCGGCAGCCATTCGGGGGTGAACCAACGGCAAAGGAAGACCTTTCTCTCTGTCTCTCTCTCTGACTGTCCACTCTGCCTGTCAAAAAAAAAAAAAAAAAAAAAAAAACCACCTTGCTGGAATCAATTTGCTGAGATTTTAGTAAGAATTTTTGCATCTTTGTTCATGAGAGGTGTTGGTTGTTTGATAGTTATATTTTTTCTTCTTATGTCTTTGATTTTCATTACAGATTAGTACTGGGCCCATAATAATAAGTTGGGAAATGTGTATTCTTCATTTTGTTAGAAGAGTTTTTATAGAATTGGTATTATTTCTTCATTAAAATGTTTGGTAGAATGTGCTATTTAACTGTAGATTTTCATTGTAGGATTTAAATCTTTAAAAATAATTTTAGACTTACGAAAGGGTGGCATACATAATGTTGAATTCCTTTTAACCCTTCACTTAGCTTCCCTTAATAAGTCTTCCATAACTATGGTACCTTTGTCTATGGAGATGTGCCCCTTTCTTCCTCTCCCACCATTAATAATTTGTGTCTTTCCTTTTTTCCTGATCTGGCTAGAATGTTATCAGTTGTTAAATTTCAAAGAATCAGCTATTTTCCTATAACTAGTTTAAAGTCTTTAGTTATTTAATATTGGAACAAATGTGTCTGCTTTTAAAAAAAACTATAGTTAAGAAAGTTTTAATCTAATAATTTTCAGATATTTATTTATCTTGGTAGTTTCATTTAATAAGTGCTTCTCATTGCTTTTCTATTAACTAGTTATTTTAAATTATTGCCTTGTTTTTAGGAATGGCCTCTGGTTCATAATGTTAATTTTTTTATGAAATTCAGTGTTCAACTATTTTATAATGGAATACTGGGTACAATACTCCAAGGCTTGTTTGGAACCTTAAAGACTTTAAGGGAAAAGCTTAGAAGAGTTAAGGCAAGATGACATATTTATAAGTTATGCTTGATAAGTTTCAGTAGGCAGTTTGTTATTTCTTTCTCCAAAAATGTTTTTCTTATCAATAATTCCTTTAGAAATTGCCATATGTCTAAGAAATTTTAATAACTTAATTTCTTTTGAGTTTTGTGGTTTATACCTTATTTTGTATCTTCAGAAGAAAGATAATTACTTAAAATGTCAAAATTTGGGGCTGGTGTTATGGTTCAGCGGGTTAAGCCATCGTCTGAGGCATGTCCCATAGTGCCAGTTCAAGTTCCAGCTGCTCTGCTTCTAATGCAGTTCCCTGCTAATCACTTGAGGAAGCAGCATAGAATGGCCCAAGTACTTGGCCTTCACCACCCACTAGGATAGAGTTCCTGGCTTCTGGCTTCAGCCTGACCCAGCCCCATCCATTGCAGCTCTTTGGAGAATGAACAAGTGGATAGAAAAACCCCTTTTTCTCTGTTTCTCCTCTCTAACTCTGCCTTTCAAATAAATAAATAAATCTTTTTAAAAATACAAAAGTTTCTGTTTTGAGAATGTTAAAATGGATTGGTTAAGGTGATATAAGGAGATAATAATTTGAGAAATGTTATTATTTCCTTAGACTCTTGTTGCATTTCCTCTTTGCTATGCTGGAAAATTTAAGATAAGTAACCAAAATAAACACACTTAAAATTGTTTTAGTATTTTGAATGAATTTCCTCTTCATCCATTTCAATTAGTCAGCATTTCATCATAACCTAAATTCAAGGTGAATGGAACTTTTAGTTCTATGGTCAATCATAAAGGTATTAATATTAATTTGCCATTTAGTTGTTACAGTGTTTCAGAGTTTAATGATTAGAACAAACTGTATAACTGTGGATTATGTAAATTCTGTTTCTCTGAAAGTTTTAACATTCTGAGGAACAGAGTTAGTTGTAGCCAATAAGCACTAGTGAAGTAAAGACGTGCTTACACATTCAGTTCTACCGATACCAGTGAAATGTGGTTGCTTTTGCTAAATGACTGGTCCATGTTTAGAAGTCAGCTTGATTACACATGTGGACAGGTGTTTTCTGTTATTTGTTTGTTTTTAATGCTATCATTACTAATATGTACTTGCTATTTTGTTTTCAGAAGGGGACCATCTGGACCAAGATTTGGACCTAGAAATGATAAAATTAAGCAGTAAGTTCCTAAGACATTCATTTGTTTAAATGATTATCATATTTCTCTGTGGACCAGAGGTTGGCAAACCATAGCCTGTGGGCCAAGTCTGGCTACAGCCTCTTCTTGTAAAGAAATTTTATTAGAACATAGCCATGTATATTTGTTTTCATGTATCTATTGCTACTTTCAACCTATAAAGACAGAGTGTAAAAGTTGCGATGTGACAACATCTGTTACAACATCTGTGACAGAGTTGATAGAGATTTTATGACTCACAACGTCTAAAATATCTTCTGTCTTGTCCTATACTAAAAAAAATTTTGATACCAAAGGTAGACTAACTATACTGGATTATAGAAACCTACTTCTTTTTGTTTTTTCAAAGCTACATCTGAAGCTACCTGAGGAAATGTAGGATTGCTGTTCTTTTCTTAATTTGATGAACTTATTTCAAACCTATTTAGCATAAGGTCTATTTTGGTTTTAATCTATAGCTTGATTCCCATTTTAAGAATGAAAAGAAAAGATAATACATTTTAATGTTTTGATATAAGGCATATTTTTGATTTCCAGAATTTTTTTGTATTTACTACTTATATTTTCATATTTATTACTGATCCTAATTCATGCATGGATCTAAGTTTTATGGCTAATTAATCTTCAGTTTAAAACCTTTTTCCTATATGTTATTTGATGATGATAATGGGTAATATGCTGTACTGAATGTGTCTAATGTTGGAGAGATAGAGGTTCTGACAGGAAAAGACAGGAATTGACTGAGCAGTGAATCACTGAGGAAAGGCCCTGAAACTGACCAAGGTGTGAAGACTATGGCAGGTGAACAGGACAGGCTCAGAGCCCTCGGAAGGGTCACTGTCACTACCCTGTTCCTGGGGGAGAAGGGTACTGTGGAGTTGTCTGGTTGCTGCTGAGATACTTGGGCTTTAGTCAGGCAGCTGCTGCTATAAAACAGTGTGTCCACACTTAGGCTAATCTCAGTTAACAGACGATTTGATTGGAGTTCAGGGAGAGGGGTTTTAGTGCTCTGTTGCTATATAACATGTTACTATGAACTAATGAGCTCAAACAACACACACTTATCATCTCACAGTTACTGTGGATCAGGAGTTCAGGCACTTGTTAGGTGTGTTTTCTGCTCAAGACTCGTGAGCCTTCAATGAAGGTGATAAGAAAGTCTCCTAAAGGAAATAGGAAGGTGAGCCACTCATTCTCTCGTCTTCCTGGTGGACAAGGCGTACTGCTAAGACAGATGAGCTGTGGTTCAAGCCTAATGGAATACATGGATACTTAGATGAGCACCAAATGCTAATGGTTAAGCCAATCAGAGTGACTTTTTTTTGTTGTTGTTTTTTAAGATTTACTTATTTGAAAAGCAATGTGACAGGGAGGGAGAGACAGAAACAGAGACAGAGAGACGGAGAAAAAGAGAGATCTTCCAACTGTTGTTTCAGTCCCCAAATGGCCACAACAGCCAGGTCTGGCCCAGGCTAAAGCCAGGATCCAGAAACTCCATCCTGGTCTCGCACATAGCTAGCAGGGGCCCAAATACTTGGGCTACCACCTACTGCCTCCCAGAGTGCACATTAGCAGGAAACTGGAATTGGGTCTGAATCCAGAACTCCACCCCAGGCACTCTGAATTCAGATGTCCTAAGAAACAGCTTAACTGATACACCAAACATCATCCCCAATATGATAGTTCTTAGTCTAGAATTGAAGGCAGGGCAGATTTAGTTAGAAGATGGTCACTCAGGGGCCGGCACTTTGGCATAGCGGGTAAAGCCACTGCCTGTAGTGCCGACATCCCATATGGGCGCCAGTTCGAGTCCCTGCTGCTCCACTTTGTATCCAGCTTTCTGCTTTGGCCTGGGAAAGCAGTAGAAGATGCTCAAGTGCTTCACCCACATGGGAGACCCAAAAGAATGTCCTGGCTCCTAGCTTCAGATCGGCACAGCTCCAGCCATTGTGGCCATCTGGGGAGTGAACCAGCAGATGGAAGACCTCTCCCTCTCTTTCTCCCTTTCTCTCTCTCTCTCTCTCCTTCTGCCTCTCTGCAACTCTGCCTTTCAAATGAATAAATAAATCTTTTTAAAAAATAAAATAAATAAAAAATAAAAATAAACCAAGATAATCAGTTGCTGGGCAACAGCTGAGCTGTCTGGGAAGGGATGCATCTGTAAGTAGGCCCTAAGAGGCACCACAAGTGACCAGCGATTCTGTGTTGGGCATGTTAATTTATACTTAGGACTGCAGATCCAGCTTCCTGGCCCTTTGTTTGTTGAGATGTCTGGCCACTTACCTAAGTGGATAAGTTTAGGGTTCCAAAAATGCCTCTTTGCCTGGAAGTTGCATTTGGCACTTCCAAATAGGGTCATGGCAGAAGGGTGGGAAAGCTGCCTGCACCCCAGGAGATGCCTGTTCTGGACCCAAGTTGCCAAGTCAGATCCTTCTGAAGGCTTGAGGTGAGAACGCTTGGTCATCTTGGTAATATCCAATCAGAAAGACTGGAACTTTCAGGAAAAACCTGTATCCAACCATTCAAGTATGGCAGAAGTGAAGTTAATGTTCTGGAAAGTTCTTCCCAAACAAGGGCAGTTGTCAGTGGAAGATGTAACCACAGTGGTGCTGTGTAAACCCAAACTTTTGCCCTTAAAATCTTTGACTCTGGAAAAACTCGAGAAAATGCAGCAAACAGCACAGGATACAGTTTGCCAACAAGAAATGGCAGAGAAACAATGGCAAATAACACACTAATAACATACCACTTTAGGGAATACCCACCCTAGCTTACCTACTATTTAATAGTAACTAGAAAATAAAATGGATCTGTATGCTGAAATATTTGTTAATAAAACTGATATTCTTAGAAATACAAAGATACCCAAGATTGAGAAGACCTGTATTGGTGAATTTAAACACTGATTTGTATTGAACACTTAATGCTGAAGCAAATTTTATGTTTTTTTTTTTACTTAAATTATGTTTTTAACATTGCAAATCATAATTCACCATTCCTGTTGGCTATCAGTTTTATAAGGTACCATTCTTAGCGTAAGTGATTACATGCAACTTTTTTATACAGAGGATAATCTCAGGCTTTTACATTACCCACATTGCAGTAAAATTTACTTGAGAGTAATTTGAGTTTTTTAACCAATTTTGTGTGCTGCATCATGTTTATACCATGTTGCCTGACCAGTAGTGAACAGTAATAATGACTAATAATGACAAAACTATTTCTTCAACAAATTTGACTTTTAAGAAACCCTTACCTATTCTGTAATCAACTAAAGCTCTTAACTGTACTAATTTTAAGGACTTAAAAATTACATAACTACTTTTATTACTCAGGTATCAAACATAATTAAAATCTGAAAATGGTTATTGTAAATATCTATATAAGCCTAAAATAAAGTGGTTTTGAAAGAACATTAAATTTGGAGGTTTTTTTTTTTTTTTTTTTTTTGACAGGCAGAGTGGACAGTGAGAGAGAGAGAGAGAGACAGAGAGAAAGGTCCTCCCTTTTGCTGTTGGTTCACCCTCCAATGGCCGCTGCAGCCGGTGCATTGCGCTGATCCGAAGCCAGGAGCCAGGTGCTTCTCCTGGTCTCCCATGTGGGTGCAGGGCCCAAGCACCCGGGCCATCCTCCACTGCCTTCCCGGGCCATAGCAGAGAGCTGGCCTGGAAGAGGAGCAACCGGGACAGAATCCGGCACCCCAACCGGGACTAGAACCCGGTGTGCTGGCACCGCAAGGCGGAAGATCAGCCTGTTAAGCCACGGTGCCGGCCAAAATTTGGAGTTTTAATTCTAGTAGACTGTACCTCAACCTCTAATAGGTATATTCTTAAGAATATCTCTGTAAATTATTAATGTAACTCTTGTTTGGTTTGTTGTAGTCAATAGGCAGTTTAATTAGCACAGACCTTTAGATCTTGCCAAATAATTAAGCTCTACTGAAGTCAGAACTGCATTGGTTCTTTAGAAAACTGTTATTGATGGAGGTAGTATTTTCTCAGACACTGAGTGAATGTAAAGCTTTGAGTCTCTGGAGAATAATGTTTTTTTATTTTATTTTATTTTTTTATTTGACAGGTAGAGCTATAGACAGTGAGTGAGACAGAGAGAAAGGTCTTCCTTCCGTTGGTTCAGTCCCCAAATGGCCGCTATGGCTGGCGCTGCGCCAATCCGAAGCCAGGAGCCAGGTTCTTCTTCCTGGTCTCCCACATAGGTGCAGGGACCCAAGCACTTGGGCCATTCTCCACTGCCCTCCCTGGCCACAGCAGAGAGCTGGCCTGGAAGAGGAGCAACTGGGACTAGAACCCGGCACCCATATAGGATGTTGGTGCTGCAGGTGGAGGATTAACTATGTGAGCCACGGCGTTGGCCCCCAAGAATAATGTTTTTTATACCACTAATCATTTTGATAATATAAGAATGATCAAAACTATTATGTATTTTATAGAAACTTTTCATTAAGTTTTGATCAGATCAGTAAACAAGATAGTCAAGCATGTATGCATTTTCCTTAGTGTAATCTTTTTTTTTTTTTTAAAAAAAAAGATTCATTTTATTTTGAAAGACAGAGTTACAGAGAGAGGTAGAGACAGAGAGAGAGGTCTTCCACCTACTGGTTCACTCCCAAGATGGCCGCAATGGCCAGAGCTGCCTTGATCCGAAGCCAGGAGCTTCTTTCAGATCTCCCACTTAGGTGCAGGGGCCCAAGGATGTGGGCCATCTTGTACTGCTTTCCCAGGCCATAGCAGAGAGCTGGATTGGAAGAGGCGGAGCTGGGACTAGAACCGGAGCCCATATGGGATGCCGGCGCTTCAGGCCAGGGTTTTAACCTGCTGTGCCACAGCACCAGCCACACCTCAATGTAATCTTAAAAGATTTACTATTGTACTTTCTTTTTTCTTTTTTCTTTAAGTTTTTTTTTTTTTTTTTTGACAGGCAGAGTGGATAGTGAGAGAGAGAGACAGAGAGAAAGGTCTTCCTTTTTGCCGTTGGTTCACCCTCCAATGGCCACTGCGGCCGGCGAGTCTTGCTGATCCGAAGCCAGGAGCCAGGTGCTTCTCCTGGTCTCCCATGCGGGTGCAGGGCCCAAGGACTTGGGCCATCCTTCACTGCCTTCCCGGGCCATAGCAGAGAGCTGGCCTGGAAGAGAGGCAACCGGGATAGAATCCGGCGCCCCAACCAGGACTAGAACCCGGTGTGCCGGCGCCACAAGATGGAGGATTAGCCTGTTAAGCCATGGCGCCGGCCTGCTATTGTACTTTCAATTTAAAAGTTTACAAGGATTATTTTTTTAATAAAAGTTTTCTAAGAGTACAGCTTAAATTCACCAAATTAAAATGTGCTTCCTTACATGATTTAAAATGTGTTGTTTGAAATTAAAAAGTTGTTTAAAAGACCTAAAATAAATACTCTCAAAAAGAAAAGATCAGTCAACAAACATACAAATTAAACCTTGATGGTCCAGCCTCATAAATGTTTATTTAACAAGGCACGACTCAATAGTGTGCCTAAGATAGGAGAGCACAACTTTTTTTTAAAAGATTTATTTATTTATTTGAAAATCAGAGTTACACAGAGAGAGGAGAGGCAGAGAGCGGTCTTTCATCTGATGTTTCACTCCCCAATTGGCTGCAATGGCCAGAGCTGCGCCAATCCAAAGCCAGGAGCCAGGAGCTTCTTCTGGGTCTCCCATGTGGGTGCAGAGATCCAAGGACTTGAGCTATCTTCTATTGCTTTCCCAGGCCACATCAGAGAGCTGGATTGGAAGTAGAGCGGCTGGGACTCGATCCTGCACCCATATGGGATGCCGGCGCTTCAGGCCAGGGCGTTAACCTACTGCGCCACAGCGCTGGCCCCATGGAGAGCACAACTTGTTGTACAACTCACCCAAGGACAAATCCTAGCATCAGTTTAGTACCCAAAATTGTCATTTTCATTAACTAATGTGTGTAACATTGATGAGTAACATTGGTGCTTTTTTTTTTTTTTTTTTTTTTTTTTGACAGGCAGAGTGGACAGTGAGAGAGAGACAGAGAGAAAGGTCTTCCTTTGCCGTTGGTTCACCCTCCAATGGCCGCTGCGGCCAGCGCGCCGCGCTGATCTGGAGGCGGGAGCCAGGTGCTTCTCCTGGTCTCCTGTGGGGTGCAGGGCCCAAGCACTTGGGCCATCCTCCACTGCACTCCCGGGCTACAGCAGAGAGCTGGCCTGGAAGAGGGGCAACCGGGACAGAATCTGGTGCCCCGACCGGGACTAGAACCCTGTGTGCCAGCGCTGCTAGGCGGAGGATTAGCCTATTGAGCCACGGCACTGGCCCAACATTGGTGCTTTTTAAGATTTGATTGACCACTAATTACTAATTATGATAACAGGTTAATTCTACAAAGAAATCCAACATCACCTTTTAGGAGATTTTTTGGGGGGAGATTTTTAAATATTCACATGCCTGTATAAAATTTATGATTCTCTTTGTCATGTTTACTTTTAAATTAAATAATAGCATTTTAAATGCCGCTTTGGTGACTTGTAGACATTGTCTATCAGGTTAGGGAATCTCCTGACTATAGCCTTGGTCTAACCAGCTTAACTCTTGTAAGGCCAACAGGAAACGTTTCCTGAGGTAACTGCAATCTATATGGGTAGTTGCAGAAGTGCAACCTAACTTTAAATTGCTGCTTTTATCAGCAGTACCTTGAAAGGCCACAAGATGGGGATGTTAACTGTGAAAAAAAAATTTTTTTTTGTATAAAATAAGGGATAAATGTGTGTGATAGAGAATTTTCTTTCTTTAATTCACAAATACTAGTATTTTAGTATTTATCAAGTACCTGCTAAGCGTTAGGCACCATGCTAAGTGTTTGAAAAATATTATCACATTTAATTCTCACATATGAGATAGAGATTATCATCTCTGCTTTTTTCTTTTAAAAATATTTATTGTATTTATTTGAAAGGCAGAGTTACAGAGAAAAAAGGAGAGACAGAAAGAGAGGTGTTCCATCTGCTGGTTCACTCCCCATATGGCCATCCTTTGCTGCTTTCCCAGGTGCATCAGCAAGGAGCTGGATCAGAAGTAGAGCATCTGGGAATCCAACCAGCACCCATATGGGATGCTGGCATAGTAGGTGGTGGCTTTACCGCTACACCACAGTGCCAAACCTATCATCGCTGTTTTAAAGATGAGAAAATATGAGGTTAGAGGAGGCTTGCAAAATGACTTTTAAAGTCATATACGTACTGATGAAGCTGGATCTCTCCCTTCAGATGTCCTCCCTTACTTTAAGCTATTATCATCAATTGTATATGATGAAAAATAACAACCTATCTGGAAATCTCAATATTGGACCTTGATGAATAAAAGCTCTATTTACATTTTATGGTTAAATGGAGAACTGACACTCACCGCTTTGTATCTTTCTCAAATATCTAGGCATGCTCTGTGGGATTGGTACCAAATTGTTCAGTTGTTCATAAATTATTTATTGAATGCTTCAAGCACTGTTGTAGGTACTGGGTTTACAAAAGAGAACAAAATACGCAAGAAGCTTGCATTGGTCAAGCTTATGTTCTAGAGGGGAGAGGCAGAAAATAGAATGATGGGATAAAGCAGGCTGTTTCATAGCTGTAAGTTTAATGCTCATTCCTTGAGCATTTGAATGTAAATT
This sequence comes from Lepus europaeus, assembly GCF_033115175.1. Taxonomy (NCBI): domain Eukaryota; kingdom Metazoa; phylum Chordata; class Mammalia; order Lagomorpha; family Leporidae; genus Lepus; species Lepus europaeus. The sequence continues at coordinate 137,354,383 of NC_084831.1, read as the reverse complement.
CCATGAGGGGTAGAATTATTGTCTCCTTTTTTAAAAAAAAAAATACTCATTTATTTGAAAGGCAGAGAGAGAGAGTGAGAGAACGTGAGCGCTCTTCCACTCATTGGTTCACTCCCCATTGGCAGCAACTGCAAAGGCTGGGCAAGACAGAAGCTATGAGCCAGGAATTCTGTCCTGGTCTTGCATGTGGGTGGCAGGAGCCCAATACTTGGGCCATCAACTGCTGTATTTCCCAGGTGCATTAGCAGGAAGCTGAATCAGAAGCAGTGTAGCCAGGACTGGAACAGGCACTCTGGTATGGGATGCCAGCATCACAAGCGGTGGCTTAACCCACTGTGCACAGTGTCAGCCCCTGTTGTCTGTTCTGTTCCTTATTTGCTTAGTGCCTGAAATAGTGCTCATTATTTGTTGAGAAAGTTGATGAACTGCGTAAATATTGGTGCCATTGTTCTTGAAGAGACTGAGCATTGCTAGCTGTATGCTGAGTTAATAAGAGTTGCAACAGAATGCCTTAGGAATTCAGGGACACTTTCAAATCTGTTTGGGTAGAAGAGAATTCTGCATGTCCCTGTTGGTTGAACTTTATTTTATGTGTTTTGGTGGAATAATGTGTAGGAAGCACAGAACTCTGGGAAGCTATGCTGAATACTGAAGTCTATGTATGTGTAATCAGTAGGTGTACATAATGCTTTTAATAATGGAAAGGAGTTGACTGTCATGAAGCACAGCAATTGCTTCTTGAATCTGAAGGTATTTCTTCTGAACCCACCAACATCTAAGTTGGTCTTCATTTTGTTTTTTTGTTTTTTAAGGCTTTATTTATGTGTTTGAAAGTCAGAGTTACAGAGGGGGGAGGGAGGGAGGGGGGGAGGGAGGGAAGGAGGGAGGGAGAGAGAGAGAGAGAGAGAGAGAGAAAGGGGAGAGAGAAAGAGAAGGGGAGAGAGAAAGAGAAGTCCTCCATCTGTTGATTCATTCCCCAAATGGCCTCAGCAGCTGGGGTTGGGCCAGACCCAAGTCAGGACCAGGAGCTTCGTCTGAGTCCCCAGCGTGGGTTCAGGGGCCCATGCAGTTGGTCCATCTTCTGCTGCTCTCCCAGGCACATTAGCAGGGAGCTGGATCAGAAGTGGAGCAGCCAGGACTCAAACTGGTGCCCGTATGGGATGCCAGTGCTGCAGGCCATAGCTTTAACCAGCTGTGCCACAGCACCAGCCCCCAAATGTTGCAGGCATCTGAGGAGTGAACCATGGATGAAAGATCTCAGCTCTCTCTGTCTGTGTCATTCTGCTTTTCAAATAAATAAAGAAACTTTGAAGCACACTTTTTGAAGAAAAAGTAATAGGGAAAGGTGAGAACTCTTTTTCAAAATTACAGGTGACTGATGCTGGCATTGTAGTACAGCAGGTTAAACCACTGCTTTTGATGCTGGCATCCTGTATTGGAGTGCCAGTGTGAGTCCCAGCTATTCTACTTCCAATCTAGCTCCCTGCTAATGTACCTGGGAAAGCAACAGAAGTTGGCTTAAGTGCTTGGGCCCCACCACCCTCATGGGAGATCCAGACAGAATTCATTGTTCTTGTCTTTAGCCTGGGCAGATCTGGCTATTGCTGCTTTTGGGGAGTGAACGAGCAGATGGAAGATCTCAATCTCTCTCTCTCTTTCTGCATTTTAAATATGTCTTTATATATATATATAAAAGCTCCCAAGTAATAATAACTGATGTACTTTTCCCTTTGCCAGCTAGAAGCATAATTGCATACCCTCATTTATTTGAAAACGTCTATATGTTTAACAATGAGTTGCTAGTAATCTAATGTGCTTTGAACATTGAGTTTTAAGAACTGTGATGCAGTTTATTTCTCCTTTTAAATATTTCATTGTCATGATTTACTCATAAAGAAATTTAAAACATTTTTTGTCTTGTGGCTGGAGCAACAGAGGAAAACTAGACACTTAAAATATTTCAACATTTCTGTGTTGGCGTGCTCTGAGTGAAAGTTGCTAGCTAAGTATCAATTTTTAATTTTAAGTTTTGGCTAAACCTTCATTGCCCAGACTGAAATATTCTTGGAGGAGGTCACCATACCTAATTTAAAAGAGGAAAACATTTTTATTTGGAAGGACAGCAAAAACGTTTTCCTCTTTGCTTCCTGGTTGGTGCTTCAGTACATTCCTGGGTATTCCTCATTGTCTTGAGCCCTGTTTGCTTTAGAGAAAAGTGACCAGTGGTGAAGAGTTATGCTCATTGAGCATCAGTGTCTCCTAGATTATGCCTGCCATTTCCATTTTGGAAACTGGATTTTATCCATAAGCTTCTAACACACCTACACAAACTACTTTGTTAGCCTTTGTGTGTGAAGTCCACAGCAAAAGTCAGTATGGCTCTACATGCTCCCTGGAGAGCCCACTGATGAGCAAATGAAACTGATAATTTTGAGTTAAGCTGTTGGATTGAATTCTGCAGTTGTTGAGCATTCTGACAGTACATTTAATTTGCTTATGAGTTACATTACTGGTCAGAAGCAGAACAATAAATAAACTATCTCTGAGTTAAATATTCCTTTAACTTATATCACAGTGTCTGTAAGTATCTGAGTATTCAAGCCTACAAATGGAAGAAAATTGCTACAAAGCTTTAAACTCAAGTTTTATAGTTTAATAGTTATTCTCTATCCTGTCTAATGAAAACTTAAAAATTATAAACATTCTCAAAGAATGATTTTTATCTTTTTTTAAACTAGTGTTCAGAATCAGGTGGATGAAGTTATTGATGTCATGCAAGAAAATATTACAAAGGTAATTGAAAGAGGGGAGAGACTAGATGAACTACAGGACAAATCAGGTACACAAACTTCATATATTTCTTGATATTATTAATCTATGTTTCTGCTAGTTTATATCTTCTCCCACTTGTCTAGCCAATGTTTAGGGATCTTGGCTTGAGATTGGCATTTGACTCCATTTATTTTGAATCAGTTAACTGTGTTCAATTGGTCAGTTGAGAATGGAATATTTTATAAATACCTGTTGAAGAGTAAAGAGTAAAGCTATTTTTCCTTTGCTCTGTTATTTTGATAGGCTTTGAGTTTCTCATGTGCTTAAGGCATAAAAATCTAATCACTTTTCCCCAACACTTATTTTAAACTTCAGTGATTTTTTTTAAAGATTTATTTATTTATTTTTTACTTGAGAGAGTTACAGAGAGAGAGCCGAGGCAGAGAGAGAGAGAGGTCTTCCATCCAATGGTTCACTCCCCAGTTGGCCACATCGGCCGGAACTGCGCCGATCCGAAGCCAGGAGCCAGGAGCTTCTTCCGGGTTTCCCATGCAAGTGCAGGGGCCCAAGGACTTGGGATATCTTCTACCACTATTCCAGGCTATAGCAGAGAGCTGGATTGGAAGTGGAGCAGCCAGGATTAGAACTGGCGCCCTTATAGGATGCGGCGCTTTAGGCCAGGGCATTAACCTGCTGCACCACAGTGCCAGCCCCGATATTTTTAATTTATGTTTTTTCTGGCAACTTAGTAACTTCCCTATATTAACAGATTTTAACTGTATATCTGTAATAGTTCCTCACACAAATTAGCACTTGAATGGTGAATGATTGAATACCTGATCAATCCTAGACAGGCTTGCTTAAACAAAACCTTGCTTAAGCATTTTTCAAATTCATATTATTTTCCCCCAGAACTGTTCACTTTCAGTATCTTCTAAGACTTTATCCTTTCCATGTGGAATTTATTTTTTCTAGAGATGTGCCAAGTATTTGTATTTTTAAAGTGTATTTTCTTACCCAAATATATTAGTTTATTTATAAGCATCGAAGTCCTGGGAATATTTTTCTTAATTTTACAGTAAAAATGGATTGGAAAAACTAACTTGCAACTGTTTTTTACTTTTTGTTTCTGTTTATTTTTAAATAATGTAGTATGCTAGAGTGTGTGGGTGGAAGAAAGGGAGAAAGTTGTTTTCATGCTTTTTTAAAAGGGAATACATTTGCATATGTAGAAATTTAATATTTTCTTATCTTTGTGTGACTAGATAAAAGAATCCTGTTATATCGTTTAATACTTCTCTCCATCCTCTATGTGATATAGAAAGCTTATCGGATAATGCAACTGCTTTTAGCAACAGATCCAAACAACTTCGAAGGCAAATGTGGTGGCGTGGATGCAAAGTAAGTGAATCAAGACAGTGGATAGATTGGCCAACATCTCAAGCGTGTTCAAAGATGTGAAGAAACTGGGACCTTAGAGCATAAGGTCTTACTTATTGTATTTCCTGAACTTGAGACATGTTGGGAACTCAGTAAATATTTGTTGAATTAATAAATTACTTTTGAGACAGATATAACTAGAAAAATCAAGCAATGCCTAGAAAGATGTTTATGTCAATTTCTTCATAAAAATATCCCCATTTTATTAATAACTACTTCTAAAGTTACTATCTTAACAAATATATATTTTTCTTATACTTTATTTTTAGTTCTTATTGGTACAACCTATAGTATATAAGAGATATTAAAAAATAAAATTATAACTAGAGAAATATATGATTTTCCATTGAAAAGGGGAAGATAAAAGCAATTTGTCAGAATCAGTAGTGACAAATGGGTTAAGAGAAAGTCCTAAAATCCCTCATTATGTAGGGAAAAAAGAAAGAAATGAAATTTTTTTTTTTGACAGGCAGAGTGGACAGTGAGAGAGAGAGACAGAGAGAAAGGTCTTCCTTTTGCCATTGGTTCACCCTCCAATGGCCGCTGCGGCCAGCGCGCTGCGGCCGGTGTACCGCGCTGATCCGGAGGCGGGAGCCAGGTGCTTCTCCTGGTCTCCTGTGGGGTGCAGGGCCCAAGCACTTGGGCCATCCTCCACTGCACTCCCGGGCCACAGCAGAGAGCTGGCCTGGAAGAGGGACAACCGGGACAGAATCCGGTGCCCCGACCGGGACTATAACCCAGTGTGCCGGCGCCGCAAGGCGAAGGATTAGCCTATTGAGCCACGGCGCCGGCCATAAATGAAATTTTTAACACAGAGAAGATGAGAATTACTATATGCTGCAAAACATTTCATAGAAATTAGTTCACCTCTTAAATCAAATATGGTTACTAATTATTAAACACCAAATTGTTCTTTTAAAATTTTGTAGCAAGTTTCATATCATGAGAGCAAATCTTTTTTTCTCCTGATTCTAGGTGTGATTTTGGCTTTGTTGAAAGTCTTAGACATAAACTCATTGCTTTTATTCTCTCATTTTCAAATTTAGCAATAACTTTCTAAACTCACCTTTCCATGTGCTAAGGAGATCTTCCGAAAGTTGTCTTGGGTTGATTTCCTCATTTTTGTCAGCTGTCTGCCTGTTAAAACCTCTTACTTTCAGAAATAAAACTGAGGAAAGAAACATGTTTCTTTGTTCCCCTTGTCTGAAATTTAAGTTTTCTATTTTAATTCTTTATTCTTTCAAGGGTAAGAAATTTCTATTCCATAGACAAATTTGGTAAACCAAAATGTCCATGACCGTTCATCTCTTCTCTCCCAATGCTGCATTCATGTAGCCAGAAAAAGATGGTCATGCTACATATTTTCTCAAGCTATTTTTTAAGCTATATCTGAAGATTTTTGTTTTGTGCTTCATGTGCTCAGATCAGAGGAGTAGTGTGCTTTCAAGGGAAAAATACACATGGAATTGTGTTTTGCAAACAGTCTGTATATCGCATTTGGGTACCACCATTAGCAGCAAGCATGTAATGAAAAAGATTGTTCTGTAACTTTAAAAAGTTAATTTAGAGTAGAAAGTGTTTTCCAGTTATTATTTTCTAATGCTTCACTCTCTTCAGTCTCACTGTGGTCCATTAATGCCTCTTTTGGGCTGCTATTCATATGAGGCTGTCTTCCTCTTCATGCCATTTTATTGATTGACTTTTATAGTGTGAGGGGACTTCAGAAAGTTTGTGGAAAAACTGAATTAAAAATAATTTATTTTCCTACAAAAAGTTGAAATCCATGCATAGTTTTTTTATAGTATATATTTTCTTGAACTTTTTTTTTTTATATCCTCTCATGATGATTTAGGAAGGGTTTTATGAAAAAAGACAAAAGGAAAGAAGGCAATCAGGCTACCAGTGGCTAAAACCAGGGGGATTGGAGGTTGACCACAACAGGACATGAAGGAACCTTTTGGGTCAGTGGTTGATTGCGATGGTAGTGATTTAAAAGTAAATAAGTGAATCTGTGAATTGGTTATTGAATATCTTCTTTCTCATTAGAAATGGTGGTTCACATTGAGTATCATGGTCTTAAATGTGCTCAAATAAAATCTTACGTAGTTTTCTCATTTTAGAATCTGTCCTGCCCTAAGAGAAGTAGATTAGGAAGCTAGAAGCATAAACTGGTGTCACAGCTGTTTCTTGATTGGGCATCAGTTTGCTCATCTTTTTGTAACTATGGGAGGTAGAGCTGATGGTCTCCAGTGTTTCTCCCATTTGCCAACTCATGATTCTCTTCCTTTTTGTAAACAAGAATTATTGTTGGATGTTACCGTTTTGGTTTCACATTCTCAAGCTGGTCAGAATCACGTATAAAGACCATCAGAACTCTAATCAAAGATGGTTTTATCATCTGAATCTGAGGTGTCTTGGGTACTCTATTGACCTTAATGGAATTTGAAGTTTCTCATCACCTATTAAGAGTGTTTTAATTGCTTCAGTTCTTTACTATTTTATTTTTAAAATTTCTTTCTGCTTCTTTAACTAAAAACCAAAGATTGTTTTCTTCATAAGCTGATTATAGAACCTTGTTTTCATTAAAGGCTTAAGTTTGAGTAGAAGTTCAAACTAACCACCAGGATGACTGTTTCAAACTAGTGAACTATCTGGGAAATAAAATACTTCAAAAATAAATAATGAAATAAGTGAATTCAATTATCCGGTGTGTGGGGAGGGAGAATTGCTGACACCTTTCTTCTGTATCTAGGAAGTTCTTAAGCTGTAATATGTTAAACATAGATTTTTGTCTATTCATTTGGAAGAAGAGAGCTTTGGATGTGCGTGAACACAATACATTTGGGACTGTAAATGTCTCTTCCCCAGTATTTGAAACCCAAGGGAGAATACTCTATTTGTTGAGATGTTTTAAAATTGGTATTTTTGTTTGGATTTTCTAAAACTAGCCTAGCTTATCTTTATACATATGTATATTTTAAAGATTTATTTTATTTATTTGAAAAGGTGTTAGAAAGATAAGGAGAAAGAGGGAGAGAGAGATCTTTCATTTGCTGGTTCATTCCCCGAATGGCCACAATGGCTGAGGTTGGGCCAGGCTGTTTTGGGAGAAATTGAAAAACTACATAAAATTCCAAATTATTTTAGAAATGTTTTCAGGTTAAAAAAGGGGGAGGAGGAGATTAAAGTATTTGAGTTTATAGTATAATGTCTACCCAGACACCTACTGAAATAATGCTCCCATGTCTACAGCCATAACATCCAGAATGTGCCCAATCTCGTCTGAAATAAGCTCCCATCTCCATCTGTTGACTTTTTCATAGTTTAAAAATATGCACTAGTGTCCAGATTGCAAAGCTTTTATGTATTCTCTGGGTTACTTTGTTGTTGTCACTAGTGTAATAACACTAAATTGTCCTAATTTTATGTTTTAGAAACACTGCATTAACTACCTCTAGTTGCTGTTTGTGATACTCATTAGAAGGGATATCTTTTTTATGAGTGAACCATCTTTAATCAGTTGTCTCTGAAAATGTTTGCTGTATAGAAAACCTGTGTGCCTGAGTTCAAGTCCTAGCTCTGCTCCCAAATCCAGCCTACTGCTGATGTGTACCTGGGAGATTGCTAATGATGGCTCAAGTAGTTGGGCTCCTGCCACTCACATAGGAGACCCAGATGAAGCTCTGGCTTCTAGTTTCAACCTGGCTCAGCCCTAGCTTTTGGTGCCATCTGGGGAGTACACCAGTGAATGGAAGATCTCTCTCTCTCTTTCTCTCTCCCTCTCTCTCTCTCCCTCTCCCCCCCCTTCTCCCTCTCTCTCTTTCTCCCCCTCTCTCTATAATTCCGACTTTCAAATAAATAAATAAATCTTACAAAAAAAAAAAGTCAAGCAGCTGACCCAGAATTGATCTTAAGCTACCTCCTCTCAGCTGTCAAACTGACATACAGGATAGGCAAGTTAGTTACTAAATGAGGTTATGAATTCCTTGAAGTAGAAATAAAAACACAAAGAAGAAAGCAAGGAGAGAAAAAAAACGGCATTCTCATTTACTTTGTGAACGAGTGCTATAACTGTTCGGCCAAATAAACAGCAGTCTTCCTTATCCACAGTTTTGCTTTCCACAGTTCAGTTATCCACAGCCAACTGCCATCTGAAAATACTGATTCTTTCAAGAGAAAGATTCTGAATTCAAATAACTTTTATTATGGTATACTATTATACTGTTTTATTATCATCATTCAATTCTTCCTGTGCCTAATTTAGAAATTAAACCTTGTCATAGGTATATATGTGTATGTGGAGGAGAAAACATAGTGTATGTGGGTTTGACATTGCCCATGTTTTCAGGCCTTCTCCATAGATAAGGGGACACTACAAGTTATGGAAGCTTTGGGATTGGCTGTCTATGTTATTAATCGCATCCTGACACTTGAACGGAGCTGTGAAAATGTTGATTACTTTTCTTGATCTGACATTAGAATAAGCACCCAGAAACTTAGACAAAAAATTCCAGACCCATGAAGGCTTTGCTTGTTACTACTTGCCATACAGTATAGCCTTGACCTGTGAATTCCAGCCTTTCAAAAACCCTCAAATTTGGAGAACTCTGATTATTTACAAGAGGATGCAAAACAGCTATCAAGTATATTATAGAAAGATAATATCTTTCTATAATATATTTCTATATTATAGAAAGAAAATCTTTCAAGGAATGTAACTATTTAATAATGAGTTAAAATGAGAGTATTTTTTAAAAGTTCCTAGGAAAATAGAATGAAAAGATGTTTATTTTGATGTGAAAAACTTTTTAATCCATTTGTAGTTTATTTCATAATACACATTTTTCATGAAATTTTTGAAGATCTTGTGCGTGTCAAATAGCACCACAGTGTCAACTTTATTAATATTAATATTTTTGTATGTCTTTTTGTGTGTTGTAGATAAAAGCCATCATGGCTTTGGTTGCTGTTATCCTTTTGGTAGTGATTATCAGTGAGTATTTGCTGTATTATTACTTCTTGGGGGCATCATATGTTTTGGAGTTCACCTCATTCGTTTTTATTTTCAGTTGACCTGTCAACTGTGACAAGAGTGAGTAATGACTTCTGACCTTCAGGAGCCCTTAACCTAGAACCTATGAGTCTCTGGCAATACTCTTGTTGTATGTAAGTCTTATATGAACAAGCATAAGTATATTTTTGTGAAGATAGAGTTTATATCTTTTGTCAGATTCTCAAAGAGAACCCTCATCATGTCCCCTATTCAAGGCCAAATATAGCTCCTGTTGCACTCAGGACAAAACATTCATTTTCTATGTATTGTTAACATTCAGTTATGGCAACTTGCATCTCATAAGATTGTCCAGTTAAGTTCTCCAGATGATGGGATTTTTTGTTTGTTTGTTTTTATTTTTTTAGTTTTTAGATTTGACCTTGATTTTAGTCATTAAAGCTAATTCCTTCCTGTCCTTTTTCCTTTACTATTCTTTTTAAGATCCCTGATTCTTAATATCTCCTTTTCTTCAAAGTCTCTTGTGTTTACAGAGATTTTGTGAAGATGTGGGAAGTATCTCAGAAAAACTGCTTGGAAAGTTTTATGATGCTATTACCTTGTTAAACAGAAAACAGTTTTGTAACAGAAATATAATCAGTCTTCGTTATTCATAGATTCTGTGTTTGTCAATTCACTTACCAGCTAAAATGTATTTGTAACCCCCAGATCAGTACTCAAGATGATTTTTGTGGCCTTTCATAGATACATTGAAAGAAGCAAAAAAAAACAAAAAAGTCTCCTAACCCAAGCATTTCCAGCAGAGGTCAGACAAGGCTATCTCTACCTTCTTGTTTCAGCTCTTGTAACATAAACAAGAGTCTAAACATTTAATGCTGACTTTTCCACACACTTGTGCTTTTTGTTAGGGATTTCACTGTTTTAAAATTTCCTTCAGCACGGTGCTGAAGTGTGCTGTAGTGTTGCTGAGTGCAAGAAGTCTATGTGATGTGCCTTCACAGAGAAAGTATATGCCTTACATCAGCAGTGTGCAGGCATGAGTTACAGTGCTGTTGGCCTTGAGTTCAGTGTTAGTGAATAAACAGTATATGTGAGGGCACTTCAAAAACATCATGGAAAATAGAAATAAAAGTTAAGTTTATTTTGATACAAAGAAATTTGAAATCCAGTTTTTTCCTAATACACATTTTCCATGAACTTATTGGAGATGCTACATATTAAGTGAGAAATCTTTAAACAGAAATACACAGAAATCAAAGTTATGTATTGATTGATTGACAAAAATGTACCAGCCAGAGGCTCATAGACTCTTAACCCTGTGTTTTCCCTGCAGCAGTGGTTCAGTATTTGCTAATTCAGTGTTTGTGTTGACTTTATAGAACATAACTACCTCAAATAACAAGAATCAACCATAAATATATGGTGGACAACTTGGAAAATGTGGAATAGCATAAAGAAGAAAATAAAGTTCAACTGTAATCTTACCACACAGAGATAGCTACTGTTAATACAACTGTTGTATATACATAGTCTTTTTTTATCACTATATAAACATGTTTTGCAAAACTAAGATCATATTATATATACTTTCTAATAAATATATTGTGAATATTTTTCCATGTTATTAAGTTTTTTATAACACTTTAACAGCTGCATGCTGCTGTTGGTATGGCATAAATTATTGATCCAGATGCCAATGTTAGACATTTAGGTAGTTTTATGATATTTTTCCTTTCTCATTTCTTATCTGTTATTTCAGCTAAAAGTTCAGCCCTCTTTACCCATTTCTAAAAGTGGACACAACTACATTTAGGAACGTTGCTTCTAACATAGTGTATGAGTCTGATTTTGATATATTGATATATTTCATTTTTTTCTCTTACAGTTCTTATAGTTGTGAAATACCGTTCTTGATTTGATGACAGAAATCTTCATTAAACAAGATCTGGGACAATAATAATAATAAAAGATTGCTGCATAATTTAAATGAAACCTATGTATATAACTTTCAAAACTTCTTTTTTCAAGAAACTAAGAGGCAAGTATCACTTCAAATTGGAGCATTGAGAATGTCCAGTTACCTTCTTCCCTTCTAACAAAATGTGCTTTTAATAATTATGTTTAAGGCAAAGATAACCAGCCTCTATTTCGCTGTATTCCAAGGGTCTAATTTGAAATTAGATACTTGCCAGTTCATTATATTTGTGTATATAAACACTGATGACAATATTTCATACTAGTATTTTAGTGGCATAGAGACTTGTGTTAACTGCATCAAGGTGGGGTCAGGAAGCCTATATGGAACTCCAAATCGTTATGCTAAAAAATTGTATAACCATTCCATCAATATTTGCAAGAATATCATTCTTTTTCTGTGCAGTTGCTTTGCAAGGAATTCCCACATGTTTATGGGTGTAACAAAAGCTAAATGTTGTAAATGTTGCTGCCTTCAGCTATTAACTAAAAACATTCCAGTAAAACTATTTTTGACTGTATAAGGGAATGTGTAGTAATTTGGGGTATTTTGATTATGAAAATGGGAAATTTAATGAAAACCATACTATGGCACCATGAAACCGAGATAATAAAAGTATTGGAGAACATCATTGGAGTGTTTGAAAATAATCGGTACATGGGTATAGCTATCAGTTATTGTCCAATCCGTTCTCTGTTAAACTCCAATAAGGACCAGCTGTAATGTGAGTCCATGAAATCCACAGGTGACTTTAACTTCTTCATCTTATTTGTGTTAATAGGTTTTCTCTTTAACTTCTTCTGGCCCTTTTACCAGAAGTGCTAAAATTTACAAAATCATCAGCTCTGAATTTTGTGTCTGCATTCTGCAGTCATCCCTGGGGAGATATGCGTTGTACAGCGAAGTGTCAAATCAGGCATCAGGCAATGGTGATGAGTAATAGAATCATGAACCTAGGTAATCTCTATACAAGCTAGTCAGTCAGTGACTAAATGCTAGGGGTCGCCATTAATCCCAGCCTATTTTTAATAATATATTTCATAAAACATGTTAACATTAAAGTGTGCCAGCCTCCTTGTATTGTTTAAATAAAACAAAGTGAAAATATATAGTCCCCTAATGTGTATGAGGAAGAAGCTTTGAGGTTCTGCAGAAACTTATGCATGTGAACATCTTGAGATGTCTCTAAATTAGAAGTAAAGCTTCTGATAAATGCTAGGGGGAATCCTGTGTACATTTTACTTCTTTGGTATTTTAACTCAAAATGTATGAAACATGGAATCTTATGGGGGGTTGTTTTTTAATTCTACAGGATTAGTACTAAGAGGCAAAAATGTTTTGTTGAGAAATCCAAATGAAAAAGCAGATTAAGAGACATTCACTCAAGACGTGCAAGTTATGGAGGTCTCAGTATATTTGTTGAACTTTATAGTTAGCTTAAATCATTAAAAAGGAGATAAAAGTCTTACATACTATGAAGTGTTGTCTCTGGTCTCTTCACTCTTTGTAGATGTCAGTTAATATAAACAGCATCTGAACTTTATAAATTATTTGACAAAATAGGATACCCAGGAAAATGAGCATGTTTAGAATTTTGGTGGGTAATAGTCCAAAAATGGAAGGTTTTAACTAATGGACAGAATCAGTCCTAACATATACATATAGAGACAGACATGTTGACCTGCATTTGTATTGAAACTAAACTCATTATGGTTAGTTTTCTGTTAGTTGATATACAAATCTGTTTTCTCTGTAATATCTATGAAAATGAAGATTACTTCTCAAAAAGAAGCCACACTTTCAGTGTTTTTTAAATAAAGAAAATATGCCACTTTTAAAGAAATAATTATAGGATTATTTTTCAAGTTTTAATCATGAAAAATAAAGGAACTATTTCTATGATGATATTGTATGTATGTAGTTCTCTTTGTATTTAAAGACACCATTGCTGAGAATACTGGTGGCAGACACATCACACTGTTGGAACTTTGCAGTAGTGATGGTTTGATTCACAGTTTATCATTTTGTCTTTCTTGGTCTTGACTAATCCTGAAACCTTTAAAATAGCTGGCACATTTATGATATGGTAACCTTGGAAACACGAGCCTTCTCAAGATCAAAGACAGAAGAAAAATTTGCTCAAATTGATGCCAGGCTAACTTCCTTCCCTCCCTAAATCATTCTTTTTCTCACTCAGCTCAGATCATCCTGCATTTGAAAATTGAAGTTTTAACCCCCATCAGAACTATCATTATTTATCAACAATGAAGATCAACAGAAAAATTCAAGTAGCTCTGCAAACAGTAGTTGATCCCTGGTGAAATCAGGTCACTGTTTTTGCACCTGAAATATAAACCCTGGTGATTTATTTATTTATTTATTACAGAAGCCTGTTGCCTCACAGCAATTTTGTGATTACAACACCGATTAACTGGTTCCTTCTGCTGATTACAGCTCAGCAATCAATACCTGTGGTCTTTTGGCTCCTCTTCTAGAAAACTCACTGGAAATTACCCTTAGATTTTACCAACTGTGAGATTTCTTGATTAAAGAGTGTTCAGTATTGAAGGTGGAATGTTAAAATGAAGGAAGGAAACTTACACATCATCTATAGAAATGCCTTGTGTTAGCTTTCCTGTAGATTGCCTATTATTATAGTATTGTGCATTTCCATATTCTGCATTAGAAAATTATAATGTCAGCATTTTATAACAAAAATTGGCTTTTTTTTTTTTTTTTTTTTTTTTTTGGACAGGCAGAGTGGACAGAGAGAGAAAGGTCTTCCTTTACCATTGGTTCACTCTCCATTGGCCGCCGCGGCACCGCGCTGATCCGAAGCCAGGAGCCAGGTGCTTATCCTGGTCTCCTGTGGGGTGCGGGGCCCAAGCACTTAGGCCATCCTCCACTGCACTCCCGGGCCATAGCAGAGAGCTGGCCTGGAAGAGGGGCAACCGGGACAGAATCCGGTGCCCCAACCGGGACTAGAACCTGGTGTGCCGGTGCCGCTAGGCGGAGGATTAGCCTATTGAGCCGCGGCGCCGGCCTGGCATCTTTCAATTCTGTGTGACATGTACAATAGACTGAGGAGGCAAGAATAAAGAGAAACTGAAATTTCTCCTTGCCAGTCCACCCTTAAACATACTTGGTGTCCTGTCGGCAGTCTTGGCCTCACTGACTCTGTGTATACATCTATATATACACTGTGACTAGAAAATATGTGAGAGATCGTTTTTTCATGTTGGAGGGAGTGTCATTGGGAGATGTCCTTAATTGTATTGAGTCAGGCTATTACTAAGCCGAGGATAACTGACTGTTCTATTAACCCAGCTTTGTTTTCCCATAGAAGTATGTTTGGAGTCAGTATTATTTTTCTGTGAGCAGGGAATAAGAGCATGAATAGATCTAAGAGCATTAACACATTTGTTTTAGTAGTGCTTATCTTTGTGCAGGAGATTGCCACAAAGCAATGTAGAGACTGGGGCTCATAAGGAGCTGAAAAGTGCTCTAGTTCTTGATCCATCTGCATTCTTTTTCCATTTTATAGACAAACAGCACCATCCCTTAGGCTGCATAACGTTTGTGTCTTCTCTGAAGATTTAATGTTAGTCTTAATCTGATTCTGGAACTCAAATAGAATGAGGTATGGAGACACAAACTCTTTTTTACTGTGGTTCCTGTTTTTTGTTTTGTTTTGTTTTGTTTTTCTAAGAAGCTGCTTGGAATAAAAGTAGGAATTTAAATGAATTTAAAGGAAAGTGTGTCTGACCCAGTTATAGGGGATAAATGTAAGCTTGGGAAAGCAAGGACATGCTTCTGTGTCTCCTCAGCAGCCGGCACAGTGCTAGGTACCTTGCAGATGTCAGATAAATGTGTGTTGACAGAAAGTCTCAAAGGTGCAGTAGTGCTGGGATATAAGTGAGAGTTGCCTTCTGTAGAGCTAACTGGACAGGCAGCATGATGGACATAATACCTTGACATACTAGTACTCTTTTATAATAATTGCATATAGAAAGTTTCTGGATTCATAGTATTCCAATAGATCATTTTCATTTGATGATTTCTTGAAATCAAGTCATCTACAAGTATTCAGTATTTTAAGTCTACAAAGTAAATTGCATAAATCAGCAGAGATTTTAGTAAAATGTTAGACATCAAGCTATAAGAAAATCAGAGAACTGCACTTTATGCCTTGGATATGTCATTATTCTAAACTCCACTCTCCTTTATTTAACCATTTTAGTAAGTGCTTTTGATGTTTAGAGCAAGTGTAGATGTCGTGTGCCCTGTGCTCCAGCTCCTCAATCAAAAACCTCCTTTACCGGTGTTGCAGAGTTTAGTCCTTTGTATTTATATCAGATGTGTATTTGTAGCCTCTCCATAGTAAACAGTAAAATAAACTGTTTCATTGAAAACAAAAATTAAGCATTTTGGCTTATTCAGTATGTTGCCTTAACTTCAAGTTACAGCTTATTAGTAACAGCTGGAAAATCACCCCCTTAACCATCTCATTTTCCCAGAGTCCATGAATGAAAAATAAGAGATTTTCTGCCCTCAAAAACTGTGTCTGATAACTAAGCCACTGATGAAGTTTACAGGCGGTTTCTCTGTAAAATCACTCAAGTCTCAGTTGCAGAGGGAAAAATGGTGGAATACTCATGGTTTCCTCAGTGCGATGTCTCCTCAAAACAGAATGAGGCAGACACATTTCTCTTAAACGACTGTGTCTCATTCAGAAAATGTAGCACCTGTCCCTCAGCAGTGTAGTGCTGCATTTAAAACACAGTACTCATTCTCTCCAACTTCCCTTTATCCACATGCTGAACTTTCTCTTTTTAATACCTTGGAAAGGTGTGGGAGGAAGGTGATATTGGGAACACATTGTATCCTGAGATACTCAGTCTCCACAAATAAAGTGCTATCATCAGGAATGGGGATGGGGGCCGATGCTGGAGCATAGCTGGTAAAGCCACCACCTGCAGTGCCAGCTTCCCATATGGACAGCAGTTCGAGTTCCGGCTGCTCCACTTCTGATCCAGCTCTGTGCTATGGCCTGGGAAAGCAGTAGAAGATGCCCCAAGTCCTGGGGCCCATGCACCCACGTGGGAGACCTGGAAGAAGCTCCAGGCTCCTGGCTTTGGTCCAGCACAGGTCGTTACGGCCATTTGGGGAGTGAACCAGCAGATGGAAGACTTTCTCTCTCTCTCTCTTTCTTTCTCAGCCTCTGCTTCTCTGTAACTTTCAAAATAAATCTTTTAAAAGAGAGAGAGAGAGAGGAATGGTGATGGGAAGTACCTGGTAAGTACATTCTGGGAATGAGAGTATTCATACAACCTAACCATTCCATGTTAGGATTGTCAGGTAGGAAGGTCAGATCCTACCCAAATTCAACAGTCTTACTCAGCATATGCCCAGGAGAGCTAAAAACTGCCATTGAGCAGTGAATATATCAGCCTGCTTTTCAGCTGTAGGTATAAGAAGAGATTTGACTTGTAGTCACGTGTACAACTGAGCAGCACCAAGGGCAGTGCGCCTACCCTGTTTGTTGAATAACAAGGCTAGATCTCAGCTGTGGAGTTCTAAAAAGAGGCACACGGGGACTGGTGAATAACAAAAGAGGAGGAACTTCCTGGCTCATTCCCAGCAATGTACAAACTTGCTCTACTTGTCCTGTCAACCTCCTCTCTTAACTTTTTTTCTCTAGTAGTAGCCCTTGAAAGGTCTGGCTGTACTTGCTACCAGCAGTTCATTTTTGCCCATTTTCTTAAAAATGTCAATCAAGTTTTACCTGCACACTCCACCAGTCTTACTCTTGTGAGGATTCTCTGTGACCTTTGCCTGGCTAAATCCAGTGGTGCATTCTTAGCCCTGATCTTTGCACATCAGCAGCATTTGACACAGATGATTACTCTCGGTACACACTTGAAGATTTTGTCTTTTTCTCTTGTGGTCATCACTCTTCTCCCCAGCTCTCAGTGCACTCTACATACATTCCCTTAGTAAACCTTACCTAAGCTCGCAACTTGAAATGCCATATTTGTGCTAACAAATCCCAAGTTTGTGTATCCTGCTTGACTTCCCTTGAATGCAGACTCATTGCCAACACTCTCTTTGGCTCTTCATCATTCTTCATTTCAGGTTTGTCATGTCCAAAACAAAACTCCAGTCTGTTCTACATGCTCCTTGTGCATTCTGTCAGCAGATGTCTCAGCAGATGACAACTGGATCTTTCTGATTGCTTAGGCCAAAACCTCCGAGTCCTACTGACTCCTTAAAATTCTCTCACAATGCAGATGTAATTCACCAGAAAATCCTCTGGTTCTACCTAAAATATACAGAGTTCCTGACCAATTCTTATTGCCTCCACTGACCGCCTAAGCCTTTGCTCTCATCATCTCTCACCTGGACTACTAACTACAGTAGTTTTCTAACTGATCTCAGGTTTCACCATTCCCCCTCTCCCCAGGGTCTGGTCTCAATACAATGGTGAAAGTATTTCAGAATGTGGTCGGGTCCCTGCATTGCTTCACTCAACAACTGTTAAATGGCTTCCCATCTTCCTCAGCATAAAAGCCAAAATCCCTTTGGTGGCCTGCCAGGTCTTCCCAAGGTGCTGTTCTGACCTCTTTCCCTGTGTGCTGCCCCCACATTGGTCTTGATATTCCTCAAACCTGCCCAGAATGTTTTTACCTTAAGGATTTGCACTTGCTGTGCCCCTGTTTGAAAAGCCCTTACGTGGACATCAGTATTCTAATTCTTTTGAATCTTTTATCACATTTTACTTTCTCAGTAAAGTCTCTCCAGAGTACACTATCTAATCCTCTTACCCTGTTTTTCCAGAACACGGAACCCTCCTATTGTTCTATAAAATCTATTTTTTTGTTTATTTGTCTTGCCCACTCCAAATAAACTTCAAAAGAAGATTTTTTTGTTTCATTCTGTTGTCTGTCCCAACAGTAAGTATCATAGTGAGCACTCAAATAATTGTTGAATAAATGAGTCAACTTTCCTGAAGACACCAAGAAAGACCATAATTTTTAAAATGATGTACTACAAGAACTAAATTTTTAGCATGTCAGCATTTGCAATAGGATGGAAGATCTGGCGGCCATAATTCAGCAAGTCATAAAGAGAGAAAAGGTGAAGAAAAGTACAGTTAATGATAAAGACAGTTAGGTCAGCAAGGGGTGAAGGCACTGCAGCACAAATGTTAAGCCCGTCACTGAAGCAGAAAGGACTGACAAAATCAGTGATGTGGAAGGGAGGCCTGATAAGCTGTTACAGAACAGAGAGAGAAGATAACATAATGTACATGGAGAAGGAGGTGATAGATCTAGGAGTCAAGAAAATGACAAAGAATCACAGTGTTCCTGGAAAAATCCAAAGAAAGTGAAATATACTCTCAAAAAATGTTTTTCTTTGGTTAAACTTTAAAACTTAAGGTCCTATAGGAGAAAAATGTATTTGTCAGATATAAGAAAAGATTCTATGATAGATTGCGGCAAAATATACAAATCAGAAGATTCAAGGGGAAAATCCAATAAACATCAAGACCAGAAAAGTTGGTTACCTGCAAGGAAGCACAAGTTAGTTTTTCCACTGAGTTACAGAACCTGCACCTGTCGAGTTTTGAGAGGCTACAACTTTGACTCGAAAATGTTATACCCTATCACTTATCATTTACACATAAGAACTAAACACAGGCCGGCGCCGCGGCTCAGTAGGCTAATCCTCCGCCTTGCGGCGCCGGCACACCGGGTTCTAGTCCCGGTTGGGGCACCGGATTCTGTCCTGGTTGCCCCTCTTCCAGGCCAGCTCTCTGCTCTGGCCAGGGAGTGCAGTGGAGGATGGTCCAAGTCCTTGGGCCCTGCACCCCATGGGAGACCAGGATAAGCACCTGGCTCCTGCCATCGGATCAGCGCGGTGCGCCGGCCGCAGTGCGCCTACCGCGGCGGCCATTGGAGGGTGAACCAACGGCAAAAAGGAAGACCTTTCTCTCCGTCTCCCTCTACTGTCCACTCTGCCTGTCAAAAAAAAAAAAACAAAAACAAAAACAAAAAAACTAAACACAACATTCTTTAAAATGTTAGTTTCTTTTCTTGAAAAAAATATATTACTAGGAAGCCTACATAGTTTAGGCCGCTGAGAGAGAAACTAAAATTGAGATTTTGAAACAGATGATTTCATTCTTCTGCTTAAAATGCTCTGATGGGGTCTAGTTGTACTTACAGGGTGAACTAAACTTACCTCCTTGGTCCCATCAGGTGCTGCCCGGGTGGCAAACTGTATTGTCACAGCACACTCAAAGTAATTCAAGGAGAGTGTAATGTAGGTGTGGGTAGAGCTTAAGGAAACTACAAGGGATGGTCCAGCCACCTAGGCTTGAAGGGCTGAGGGAAGGGGGGGAGCCAGTTACTAAAATCTGGAAGAAGAAAGTCATAGAAGGAGAGCGTTATTTTGACTTTTGGTCAGAGGATGCAGGGAGGAAGAAAGCCATAAGGATCAATGTCCGGAGCTGTTGTGTGTGTGGAGTTTCCCCCATGTGATACAATGCTAGGAGTTTCCCCCTTTTGAGACCAACCAGAAACCAGAGGGGAAGAAAACCCATGCAGGTCATCATCCTAAAAGCAGGGTGGGAGGTGGGTCAGATGCCCACATTCCATTCCCCAGCTGCTGTAGAAATTGAGAATGTTGACTACTAATGGCTTCCAGGTGCCCCCTTCTCCGGAGAACTGCTGTCAGCTGATGGAATCCACTTCCACTGGGAATTATGCACCGTCCCAAGGGGTACCCTAGAAGTCATGTTCAACTAATGCTGGAGTCCAAATGCTGACTTTTTTTTTTTTACTTTTTTATCTCAACGTGAGACAACTCCATGTTGTGATGGTCACCTCAGAGGCCATGCACTGCACACACACACGTGCGCGCGCACACACACACACACGGGTCTACTCAAAGCTGGACTTGGAGACCATATCCTTAGCATTGACATTTCCTCTTCCTTATCCTGAATCTTAGTCCCTTCTGGGTTTTGATCAGTCTCTCAACAAATCACGTGCGCCTGAATCCCTCTACCAGACTGGAGGAAATCAATCTGAGATGGTTGGTACTAGAAATGGCTCTAGAGAACAGTCTAAGACTGGGATTCTGGAGCTGGATCATCCCCTGGTAGAGGACTATAACCTCATTGCTGGTGGTAGATGGAGTACAGGTGTCAGTAGTCTCTAATAATTGCTAAAATGTTTGGCTCTGGTGAAGTGGAAGGATATGCACAAATCCATGCAGCCTCTCTGGCACTGGAGAAAAACAGTGATGTAATAACTACAAGGGGTTGGGAATGGCACGGCTGCTGCTAAGCACAACACATAGCTTTGAGGCAGGGTGATAGATGCAGGTGTATCAATCATGAATTTAAAGCAAAATGTGAGAGACTCTCCTCAAGTATCTGAACATAACCTTCATTTCCTGAAGCTGAAGAGCTGAGACAGCCAAAGTTCAGACCCAGACAATATTCAGGTGGCCAAAGGATTTCCCAGCTTGGTCTAGTCTTCTATGCCAAAGACGTCAGGAGGGAAGCAGTAGGACCCAGAGACTTGGGATGGGGAGCTCCGGGTACATTCACTTGAGAGTCTTGGGTCCTCAGATTCCCAAGAATTCTCTGGGCCTGCAGGAGTATTCCCAGGCCTCATTTTTAAAGACAAAGCCCAATTTTCCCCTTCACTCCTGCTTGCTTTAAAGTAACTCCAAGATCATGCTGGCCCATCTTGGGATCTGCCCTCACCTGCTTTCCTGGCCACCAGACCCATAACCTGTCTGGAATCAAGGCTCAGGGGAGTGGTTTAACAATTTTCCCAGCACTTGCACAGGTAACAGAGGCAAAGCTGGAATCCGATGTGAAAGAAATCCCAGGCCCATCAAGCTGCATCACCATGCACTAAAGGCAAACGAATCTCAAACTTTCACTGTGTCTATTTTCTGTTTCCGTGGTCAATAGGGATGGGAAGCAAGTTATAAATACAAAGTGCAGAGTTCAGTGGCGATAAGTACATTCACAAAAATATCTTGCAGAGGTACTTGTCTTTCATTTATGTGTTCAATTCTTTATTCAGTTACAAATATTTCTTGAGCATATACTGTATGCCAGGCGTTGCTTTCTCTGTCAGGCCACCTCCCTCTCAGTTCTGCTCTCCTCTTTCCCTTGGGATCAAGGATGAAGAATAGTGATGAGTAGAATCCTTGTCAAGGTGCAGAGAAATTCCTAGCATATTTCTACCACACACTTGTTAAGCCACTTTCCATTTTTATTAGCCATTTACTCCATATGTTTGGCAAATTTGCCCTCTTAACATTCCACCCACCTTGGTGTGACCCGCAAGCTCAATGAAATGTTTTTCTTTGTAGAATTCAGTCCTTAGCTGAAAGTATTAAAAACACTAGCCCTGAGAGGCCAGCGTTTTGGTGCAGAGGGTTGATATACCTGTGACGCCCGCATCGCATATCAGTCCAGACTCTTCCACTTCTGATCTAGCTCCCTGCTAATGTGCAAAATGGTCCGATTACTTCAGTCCCCTGCTGTCCACGTGTGAGACCCAGATGGAGTTCCAAGCTTTTGACTTCTAACCCTGGTCATTGCAGCCATTTGGAGAGAAAACCTGGGGCTGGCACTATTGGCACAGCGGGTTAAAGCTGCCGCCTGCAGTGCTGGCATCCCATATGGGTACCAGTTCCAGTCCCGGCTGCTCCACTTCTGATTCAGCTTTCTGCTATGGCCTGAGAAAGCAGTCCTTGGACCCTTGCACCTGCATGGGAGACTCAGAAGAGATTCCTGGCTCCTGGCTTCAGATCAGCTCAGCTCTGGTTGTTGTAGTCATTTGGGGAGTGAACCTCTCTCTCTCTCTCTCTCTCTCTCTCTGGCTGGAAGATCTCTCTCTCTCTCTCTGGCTCTACCTTTCTCTGTAACTCTGTCTTTCAAATACATAAAATAAATCTTTTTTAAAAATTGTGCTGTATGTACCATAATTTAAAACAAACAAACAAAAAACAGCAGTTGGAAGTTCTCTCTCCTCCCCCTGCTCCCTGCTGGCCCCCTGCCCTGCAACTCTACCTTTCAAATAAATAAATCTTAAAAAAAAAAAAAAAAGGAAAGAATGAGAGAACACTAGTCTGAGACAGGGTGATATTAAAAATCTTTTGCTACTGGTACAACAAGGAGTTGGGAGGATTGGGCCCAGGGCACAAGTAGGGACACTTGGGGGCTCAGGGTAGCAACTGTTTACCTGTGGGAAGGCACTTAACACTGGTGTAGCTATATTCATCGATACCCACTGGCTGATACCAGTCTGGCCCAGGGAAGTGTCCTTGTTGCTCTCTGTTGATGGGTAACCTGTTGTACCTCAGTGTAGCAGCTGGATCCCAAGTGCATTCCACCCACAACCGCCGCTTTAACTCTGGCTCCCCTTAGTGGGCCAAGTAAGCAACAGAGTTACAGGCCTGAAGAAGGAACTGGAGAGGGCATAAATGGGTGTGAGGAGGAAATCTTCCATCTCTCAAGGAACTGTGTAGTTTGCCTGTGTTCAGTTTTGAGGTTTTTGTCTTTGTTTTTTCTTTTTGTGTTTTCCTTTTTTTTTTTTTTTTTTGGTTCCAAGTTTTATTCAAGAACTCATACAAAATATTCCAGATAAAAGAGCTTTCATCCTCTTCTTCTTCCTCTTCATCATCCCAGTTAGTGTGAAAGTAACACAGTTTGTAACCGTCTTTTGCTGTTAGCAACTACACGCAACCAATCCCGTAGATTCTTCTTCAGATATTTTTTGGTGAGGTCCTACAAATACCTTTTGGAGAAAGGCACTTCAAGTCGGAGTGATCTTTCCCTTACTTGTTTTGATGGTCACAACCCCTCCACCAAGGTTCCCAGTTTTTCCATTCACTTTGATTCTCTCTGGGAGACACTGCTCATTGCAGCATTGATGACTATTTATTTATTTATTATTTATTAATTTTGCCCCTCTTGCCACAGACTTTTCCACTGACACCATGGCTGCAGCAGGAGTCAGAAAGCTGAGTTCCATTTTAAGCATACACGTTTATGAGCAGCAGCTGTGGGGTGGCAGAAAGCACCATGGACCATGGGAAGAAAGGCCTGTGCTCAGCTGTCTGAAGAATCTGAGCAGGGCGGGCGCATGTGAAGTGGATTAAGCTGCTGCTTGGAGTGCCTGCATCCCATATTGGAGTGCCTGCTTTGAGTCCCAGCTACTTTGCTTCTGATCCAGCTTCCTGTTAATGTGCACCTGGGAGACAGGAGGTGATGGCTCAAATACTTGGGTCCCTGCCACCTATATAGGAGTTCTGGATGGAGAGCCTGGCCTGGATTCTGCCTGGCTCAGCCCTGGCTGTTGTGGCCATTTGGGGAGTGAACCAGTGGATGGAACATATTTCTCTCTCTCTCCCTCTGCCTTCCAAACAAATAAATAAATCTTTTTTTTAGATTCATTTTATTTATTGAAAGACAGGGTTTTAGATAGAGATGTAGAGCCAGAGAGAGGTCTTCTATCTGCTGGTTCACTCCTCAAATGACCACAATGACCAGAGCTGAGCTGATCCGAAGCCAGGAGCCAGGAGCTTCTTCTGGATCTCCCACGTGGGTGCAAGGGTCCAAGCACTTGGGCCATCTTTCATTCATTTTCCAGGCCATAGCAGAGAGCTGGATATGAAGTGGAGCAGCCAGGACTCAAACCGGTGCCCATATGGGATGTCAGCACTGCAGGCGGCAGCTTTATCTGCTATACCACAGTGTCAGCCCCTAGTCTCATATAAACTTGTGAAAATGATCAATAGTATACAACTGAAAAAAAATTCAAAAGGGGAAAGAAAGTATTATATAGGATCAGGTGTTTGGTCTAGCAGTTAAGACACTGTTTGAGACCATGCATCCCAAATCAGTGTGCCTGGGTTCAATTTCCAGCTCTGCTCTGATTCCAGAGGTGCAAGGGTCATGAGTACAGGGGCCCAAGAACTTGGGTCATCTTCTACTACTTTTCCAGGCCATAGTAGAGAGCTGGATGGGAAGTAGAGCAGCTGGGGCTCAAACTGTAGCCCGTAAGGGATGCCAGCACCGCAGGCCGAGGCTTTAACCCACTGTGCCACAATAAATCTTTAAGAAAAACTTGAGCTATCCTGGACAAATCACTTAACTTTTCTGAGTCTTATGCCCTCCCTTTAAATGCATAGGATAACAACTTACATACGATTTGTGTTAGTGTTCACTGTAGTAAAGTTAATAAGTTTATGCAATTAGCAGTGAGTGCCTTATACCCATTGAATATTTGTTGAATCAATATGCAAAATGAATGTGAAATTCAGTGAATCTAAAGGTAATGTGAGGGAGTTTCAGACTTTCCTGAGGAGCTGGGTAAAGCCTCCGCCTGCAGCGCTGGAATCCCATATGGATGCCAGTTGAAGTCCCGGCTGCTCCACTTCCGATCCAGCCCTCTGGTATGGTCTGGGAAAGCAGTAGAAGATGGCTCAAGTCCTTGGGCCCCTGCACCCGTGTGGGAGACCCAGAAGAAGCTCCTGGCTCCTGGCTTTGGATCAGCACAGCTCTGGCCGTTGCGGCCAACTGGGGAGTGAACCAGTAGATGAAGGATCTCTCTCTCTCTCTCTCTCTCTCTCTCTCTCTCTGCCTCTCCTTCTCTCTGTGTGTAACTCTTTCAAATAAATAAATCTTTAAAACAAACAAAAAAAAAAACCCTGTATATATGAAATACATGAAATCTGTTCCTTTATATAAATAAATTCTCAAAAAAATTTTAAAAACACAAAGATGATTCAACTGGAAAAAATAAGTATCTGGCCTCAAATATCAAAAGTGCTGAGGTTGATAAACTCCAAGGTAAACTAATCTTTTGTAAGATTGAGAAATAATACTCCACTAAGAAAAATTCAGGTTACCACTAATTTTTTTTACATCAAATTACACAATTTTTAAAAACACCTTTAACTTCCACATCTCACTGCCACCACCAAAACTGTTTCAAAGCGTTAGAAAAAACTACAAATCAAAGTATTTCTTATCCTCAAAAAATGACAAGAAAAAAACATTGATATTTCAGCATTATTTAAAAAAATAACCATTTTCCTAATGAAAGGAAAATGTTACGAGCTCAGTGAACAATGGCTCTTTTCTAAGGAAACTGGAAAATATCAATATTTTGCAACTTATTCCCTTTACGCTTCAATCTTGCTGGCAAGCACTCAACTGAACCTCTTTATTATTCTTCAATGTAAGACTTTATTTCTCCTTTTATTCTCCTTGGGGCAAAGGGCTTCTTTTTCAGTGTTTTATAATAAGCTATTTCAAACAAAATCCACCACCACCAGCAATGAAAACAACAAGCCAACTGTTTTGTAATTTTCTTCCACCTGAGTCACTGGGGCATCTTCCTCATTCTAGATCTTTCTTTCATGTATTGTCATTTTCATTACTTTCCTAAAAAGCCTACACTTTCCCTCAAAGTTTGCATTGTCCTGATGTCCCAAAAAGCTTATGTTGTTTTCCAAGACCAAACTCTGTAAACAAAGCCACATCCCCGGTTCTTGATGGCTTTCACACTTGATCTTTTCTCCAGGCTGCAGCCAACTATGGGCTTAGCCAAGCTGGCTGAGTGGTATTTGTGCCTGAAGTTGCCTGGAGAAGTGCTAGTGCCAGGTATAAAACCCAGGCATTTTGAGCCTCCTTGTTTATTTTTAAAGTCCATATTCCTTTTATTTAAGGACTCCTCTTCCTCTGCCTTCACCAACATTTCCAAACTAAATCAGCTTTCAAGACAGGGCTCATTCTAGAGCCACAGTCTTGTTTATCCCAGAAACTTGGCCAGCAGATTTTGAATTCTGAACAGTGTGCCCTACTTAAGGGGGGAGGTTAGGGAGAGAGAAAATAGCTTTCCCAGAAGTATGCAGCTAAAATTCCAACCAATCTACTTTGAAAATTTGGAATGATTTCTTCCATTCTTACTAGTAGAAGGCCATTATGGCATGATGACTTCCAAAAGCTGTCCACGCCTGTTTTGTAAACAGGTTGTTTCTTGCTAGAGGTCCTTGCCTGTAATCTCCATATCTCCTGACCTTGTCCAATCACCAGTAGTGTACACTATTTTTGAAAGGCGATTTTGCTGAGATACTTGCAGTACTGTATTAGCTGGGAGAACGGGTCAGCCCTGCTGATGCTTTCCTTCTTGGTGTTCTGTTTGTGCTTGCCGCTGATATCACCAAGTAAACACTGGATCCCCTCATTTGGCAGCAGTCTGCAGTTATAAACATCCTCCAGATGTGACTGAAGTAACCAGAGGTAGGATTTAACAAGGAAAAGTTTCAATGTGCATGTGACGTTCCCACTTTCCCTGTAACTATTTCGCTTAATATAAATAAATATTTGGAGTAAGTCTTAAATATATTTACAAAGATACATGTTAAGCTCTCTTCTTCCATTGTTTTTTTTTTTAAAGATTTATTTATTTGTTTGAGAGTCAAAGTTACACAGAAAGAGAGGGAGACACACACACACACAGAGAGAGAGAGAGAGAGAGAGAAAGGTCTTCCATCCACTGGTTCACTCCCCAGTTGGCCGCCACTGCTGGAGCTGAGTGGATCCGAAGCCAGAAGCCAGGAGCTTCTTCTGGGTCTCCCATGTGGGTGCAGGGGCCCAAGGACTTGAGCCATCTTCTACTGCTTTCCCAGGCCATAGCAGAGAGCTGGGTCGGAAGTGGAGCAGCCAGGACTTGAACCAGCACCCATATGGGATGGTGGCACTGCAGGCCGCAGATTTACCTGCTACACCACAGTGCCGGCCCCTGTTTATTTTTAAAAGGTTTATTTATTTATTCGAAAGGCAGAGTTACAGAGAGAGAGAGAGAGAGAGAGAGAGAGAGAAAGAGAGAGAGGTCTTGAATCTACTGGTTCACTCCCCAAATGGCTGCAACAGCCGGAGCTACACTGATCCGAAGCCAGGAGCCAGGTTCTTTTTCCAGGTTTCCCACATGGGTGCAGGGGCCCAAGGATTTGAGCCATCTTCTACTGCTTTCCCAGGCCATAGCAAAGAGCTAGATTGGAAGTGGAGCCACCAGGACTTGAACCAGCGTCCATATGTGATGCTGGCACTGCAGGCGGTGGCTTTACCCGCTAAGCCAAAGCACAGGCTCCTCTCCCATTGTTTTCTTGTCTCTCTCTCTCTTTTTAAAGATTCTTATTTATTTGAAAGGCAGAGTAACAGAGACAGAGATTTTTTCCATCTGCTGGTTGACTCCCCAGAAGACTCCAGTGGCTGTGGTGGGGCTGGGCCAGCCTACAACTCCATCTGGATCTCCCACAGGGGTGGCAGGGACCAAGCATTTACCTGCCACTGCTTTCCCAGGTGCAATAGCAGGCAGTGGATCAGAAGTGGAACAGCCCAACCACTTGGGCTATTTTCTGCTGCTTTCCCAGAGAGACTAGCAAGGACCTGGATGGGAAGTGGAGTAACCAGAACTCAAACTGGCGCCCATATGGGATGCCGGCAGCGCAGATGGTGGCTTAACCCACTGCACCACAGCACTGGCCCCAAGAATCAGTTTTTAAATTATTATTTCTTACCTTGGGACTTTTGGATCACTGAGGTGGTATCAATTCAACTGTCAAATCTATGCAAGGTGTAAGGCAGTTTCAATTTCTCAGGGGATAAAATCAAGCTTCTTTTTCATTTCTTTAAGATGGTGAATGGTTTTCCTCTCCCTCTTGCCATTCTTTCACTGAAAGTGTACCCCTTCAGGGATTCATATTTTAGGTAGTCTTAGCTACAAAAGGCTACCTTGGGGCCAGTGCTGCGGCACAGCAGATTAAGTTGCCACCTGAAATGCCACCATCCTATATGAACGATTGTTCAACTCCCAGCTGCTCCACTTATAATCCAGCTTCCTGCTAATGAACCTGAGAAGGTAGCAGAAGATGGTCCAAGTACTAGGGTCTGGCACCTGTGTGGGAGACCTAGATGAACCTCCTGGCTCCTGGCTTCCACCTGGCTGTTGCAGCTGTTTAGGGAGTGAACCAGCAGATGGAATATTCTCTCTCTCTGTCTCTCTCTCTCTCTCTTTCTCTCTCTCTCTCTCTCCCTCTCGCTCTCTGTAACTCTGCCTCTCAAATAAATAAATATTTTTTAAAAAATCTTCATACCACATACAAAATTTAACTCAAAATGGACTGTAGGCTGAAATATAAAACCCAAGATTGTAAAACATATAGCAGAAGAGGAAAGAAAATCTCTATCACTCTGAGTTAGATAAAGATTTCTTAGCTAAGATAAAGTATGCAAAAATTTGAAAAGAAGATAAATTGGACTTTATCAAAATTTAAATATTTGGGCCGGCGCCGAGGCTCAATAGGCTAATCCTCTGCCTGCGGCGCCGGCACACCGGGTTCTAGTCCTGGTTGGGGCACCGGATTCTGTCCCTGTTGTCCCTCTTCCAGTCCAGCTCTCTGCTGTCACCTGGGAGTGCAGTGGAGGATGGCCCAAGTGCTTGGGCCCTGCACCCCACGGGAGACCAGGATAAGCACCTGGCTCCTGGCTTCGGATCAGTGCGATACGCTGGCTGCGGCAGCCATTGGAGGGTGAACCAACGGAAAAAGGAAGACCTTTCTCTCTGTCTCTTTCACACTGTTCACTCTGCCTGTCAAAAAAAAAAAAAAAGAAAGAAAGAAAGAAAGAAAGAAAGAAAAAAATTTAAATCTTTGGCTTTTTAAAAAAGATTTATTTATTTATTTGAAAGGCAGAGTTACAGAGAGGCAGAGGCAGAAAGAGAGAGAGAGAGAGAGAGAGAGGAGAGAGAGAGAGAGAGAGATCGTCCATGTGCTGGTTCACTCCCCAGATGCTCCTGGAAGGCAACAGATGATGACTGGGGTACTTGGGTCCCTGCCATGCATGTGAGAGACCTGAATAAAGTTGCAGGTTCCTGGCTTTGGCCTGATCCAGCCCTGGCTGTTGTGGGCATTGAGGGAGTGAAGCAGTTGGTTGAAATCTCTCTCTTTCTCCCTATATGTAAAACTTTTTTAAAAAATCACTATTAGATACCATCAAATAACTGTTAGAATGACTGCCGTTTTTAAAAAACTGTTAGAATAACAGCACCAAGTGTTGTCAGGGATGTGAAACAAGGAACAGGAATCTCATACACTGCTGGTAGGAAGGTAAAAATAGTACAGTCATTCTGGGAAACAGTTTGGCAGTTTCTTATACCACTGAATGTGCTATCACCATATAACCTGGCAATCCTAGATATTTACCCGAGAGAAATGAAAATATGTGAGTACACAGAAATGTACGCACAAAGGGTTATAACAGCTTCCCTCTTTGTTATGGCCCCCTGCCCTCCCCACACACACAAGTAGTATGTTGAAATCCTAACCCTCAGTCTTATCATGTGACCTTATTTGGAAATAGGTTGGTTGCAGATGGAATCAGTTAGGGTGAAATCATACTGAATTAGGGAAAGCCCTTAATCCACTGTGACAGATGTAAAAGGAAAAATTTGGACACAGGCACATAACAAGGGAGGACGTGAATGTGAAGGCACCCATGTGTAAGCAAGGAGAGAGAACAGGAACAGATCCCTCCTCACCGCTCATCCCTCACCCGCTCCCTAGAAGGAGCGAAACTTGCCGTCACCTTGATTTTCTTTTCTTTTCTCTTTCTTTCTTTCTTTCCTTCTTTCTTTCTTTCCTCCTTCCTTCCTTCCTTCCTTCCTTCCTTCCTTCCTTCCTTCCTTCCTTCCTTCCTTCCTTCCTTCCTTCCTTTCTTTCTTTCTTTCTTTCTTTCTTTCTTTTTGACAGGCAGAGTGAACAGTGAAAGAGAGAGACAGAGAGAAAGGTCTTCCTTTTTCCATTGGTTCACCCCGCAATGGCCACTGCAGCCGGCGCACCGCGCTGATCCAAAGCCGGGAGCCAGGTGCGGAGGATTAGCCAAGTGATCCGCGGCGCCGGCCTGATTTTGAACTTTAGAACTGTTAAATAATACATTTCCATTAAGTTACCCAGTTTGCAGCACTTTTTTCTAACATCTCTAGCAAATATTATTAAAATTGAAAACAACCCCAAGTTCTGCCAACTGATAAGAAGATAAATATATTATGCTAACCCATACTACGGAGCCCGCTCATTACTAAAAAGGAATGAACTCCTCAAAAATGCAACTGCATAGATGAATCTCCAAAGCATCTATGCTATTTGATAGGAACCAGAAGCAAAAGGATGAATACTTTATATTTTTGTTTATAAGACATTCCTGAAAAAGCAAAACTGTTGGGACAGAAATTAGATCAGTGACTGCCAAGGGCTACTGAATAAGAGATGCTCTACAGAAGGGCACAGGACACTTTTTGGAAGAAAGAAAATGTTCTTTACAGATGCTCCATGACAAAAAACAGGGTTTTGACCTCCCAAACCCTTTGTAAGATGAAGATATCATTAAGTCAAAAGTGCATTGACTACAGCTAATCTACTGAGCATTGGACATCATGGCTTAGTAACACAGTATACTATTGGACTGTAGGGACCCTGTAGTTGTCTGGGAGCTGCCACTCACTCTTGCTGCCCGCGTCTCCAGAGAGTAGTGAACTGTCTGGAAAGGGTCAGCTTCAAAAATCAAAGCAGGGTTTCTCCCAGATGCATGTAGCTTTCACAATACCATAGAGTCAAAAATATATATAAAATAGGAACCATTCATGATTGTGATCACAAATATACATATATAACTGCATATATTTATCAAAACACATACCTTAAAAGGGTGACTTTTATTGTATGTGACTTATATCTCAATAAACTTGACTTTTTTTAAACTTTTATTTAGTAAGTATAAATTTCGAAAGTACAACTTTGGGTTATAGCGGCCTTTTCCCCGCATAACCACCCACCCACCAACAACCATTCCATATCCCACTCCCTCTCCCATCCCATCCCATTCTTCATCAAGATTCATTTTCAATTATCTTTATATACAGAAGATCAACTTAGTATATACTAAATAAAGATTTCAGCAGTTTGCACCCACACAGAAACACAAAGTATAAAGTACTGTTTGAGTAGTAGTTATACTGTAATTTACATAGTACAACACATTAAGGACAGAGATCCTACATGGGGAGTAAGTGCACAGTGACTCCTGTTGTTGATTTAACAATTGACACTCTTATTTATGGCATCAGTAATCACTCGAGGCTCTTGTCATGAGCTGCCAAGGCTATGGAAGCCTCTTGAGTTCATCAACTCCAATCTTATTTAGACAAGGCCATAGTTGACTTTAAAACTTATCTTGGGGCTGATGCTGTGGCCTAGCAGGTAAAGCCACCACCTGCCATGCTGGAATCTCATATGGGCACTGGTTCAAGTCCCAGCTGCTCCACTTCAGATCCAGCTCTCTGCTATGGCCTGGGAAAGCAGTGAAAGATGGCCCAAGTGCTTGGGCCCCTGCACCTCTGTGGGAGACCTGAAAGAAGCTCCTGGTTTCAGATCGGTGTAGCTCCAGCCATTTCAACCAATTGGGGAGTGAACCAGTGAATGGAATACCTCTCTCTCTGCCTCTCTTTCTCTCTCTCTCTGTGTGTAACTCTGACTTTCAAATAAATAAATAAATTTTTAAAAATTCTCTTACAAAGATGGAAACCGAAGTATGTATTCTCATCAATTAAATATAATCACTGTGAACATTTTGCTATATTTATAATCAGCTGTTATTAATAAAATAAATATCTAAAAACTTAGCTTGACATTATATATACAGTTTTATAATTTACTCCATTTTGTAAAATATAACTATCAATATCTTCCTAAAACTATTTCTGACTAATCTATTTTATGGTGTATGTTATATTTTCTTCAACCAGTCTCCAGTTGTTGAAAACTAGGAGTTTCTCCATGGTTTTTCAGTTACAAACAATGCTTCAATCAATCAGGTTGTTATTCATGGGGCTAGCATTGTGGTGTGGCAGGTAAAGCCGCTGCCTGCAATGCTGACATACCATATGGGTGATGGTTCATGTCCCAGCTACTACACTTCCCACTCAGCTCCCTGCTAATGCTCCTGGGAAAGCACCAGAAGATGGCTCAAGTCCTTGGGCCCTTGCACCCATGTGGAAGACCCCGAAGAAGCGCCTATCTCTTGACTCCTGGCTTTGGTCTAACCCAGTCTTGGCCATTGTGGCCCTTTGGAGAGTGAACCAATGGATGGGAGAACCCTCTCTTTCTCTCTCTGTAACCCTGTCTTTAAAATAAATAAAATAATTTTTTAAAGTTGCTATCCACATTTAAAATAGAACAATAGTACCTTTTATTAAGCAATGATAAATATATGCTATGATATATTGATATAAATTACAGTTAAGAAAGAAGTCATTTAGAAAATATCCCCTCTTCCTGGCATATACATCCTTGTGGTAACATTTAGAGAGGCTGAATGTGAAAATAGCATGGGGGCTGGCATCAGGGCATCTGGGTTTGGGCTCCCATCTGTCCCTTTGTGATAACTTACACTGGCTTTCTGATTTGTAGATTGGTGAATCTCCTTGCTCACCTCCACTATAGATGGACTAGAAATGCTAAATAATTGCTTTCTCACCCTCCTTTGCAGTTAAGATATCCATCTGATATATTTCTGGGCAACAAAATGTACGTTGGGAAAGTTTTTGCTTCCTAATAAAGGCAAAGGTGTCCCTGGGGCCTGCTCCTTCCTTTCCTCCTTTTCTAGACTTAAAGAGGGATGTGATGCTGCAGCAATTGTCTTCCAACCATGAGGTGGCTTTCATGAGAGTGAGAGGCCAGCATGTTAATGACAGGGAGGAGCCCTGATCCCTGATGACACTGTTGGGCCACCACACCAGTCCCAGAATGACATATCCAGGCCATTCGTCAAATGGTAGCAACAATCTCCATCTGTTTCAGCCAGGTTTTCTGTTATTTATAGATGAAAGCATTCCCCACATTCCTGTTGTTGAGCAAGGCAAATGAGATATATATGAGATAGTGCTTTATAGGCTACACAGCAGACTCACAGAATGACAAATGCCCTAAACAGCACTCTGGCCTCAGCAGCAGCCCTTAAGGCACTCTGATCTGGCTAAAAAGCCCATGAGAGCATTTCAGGCATGGACAGCCAAGACACTGTGGCATAAAATGACCTACAGGAAAGATCTCTGTGAGTGGAAAGAAGGGGCCATCAAAGAAGGCGGTACCTTTCTCTAAAGGGAGGAGAGAACTTCCACTTTGATTATGGCCTTGCCTAAATACGGTCAGAGTTTGTGAACTCAGGAGGCTTCCATAGCCTTGGCAGTTCATGACAAGAGCCTCGGGTGATTACTGACATCATAAATAAGAGTGTCAATTGTTAACAGCAGGAGTCACTGTGCACTTACTCCCCATGTAGGACTTCTGTCCTTAAGGAGTTGTACTATGAGAATTAACAGTAAAACTAGTCTTCAAACAGTACTTTATATGTTGTGTTTCTGTGTGGGTGCAAACTGTTGAACTCTTCACTTAGTATATACTAAGTTGATCTTCTGTATATAAAGATAACTAAAAATGAATCTTAATGAAGACTGGGATGGGAGAGAGAGTAGGAGGTGGTACAGTTTGGGGGTGGGAGGGTGGATATGGGGGGAAGAACTGCTATAATCCAAAAGCTGTACCTATGAAATTTTTATTTATTAAATAAAAGCTTTCTGTAAATAAAAAAAGAGAAAAAATGCTTTATAACATGTGAACCAATATATACATTTCAGATCTATTAAATATAAAATCAGGGGGCTGGTGCTGTGGCATAGTAACTTAGGCCGCAACCTGCAGTGCCAGCATCCCACATGGGTGCCGGTTCAAGTCCAGGCTGCTCCACTTTTGATCCCAGACTGCTGATAGCCTGGGAAAGCAGTAGAGGATGGTCCAAGTGCTTGGGCCCTTGCACCTATGTGGGAGACCCAGACAAAGTTCTTGGCTCCTGGTTTTGGATCAGCCAGCAACCATTTGGGGAGTAAACCAGTGGATAGAAGACCTCTCTCGCTGTCTCTTCCTCTCTAGGTCTGTAACTCTGCCTCTCAAATAAATAAATCTTTAAAAATATATATGTACATAATTAATAACATGGTATCAGTCCACTTTTTCTCTCCAAGCTTCAGATTCATTAAGAGTTTACATTACTTCATTTTATTTATTTATTTATTTATTTGACAGATAGTGTTAGTGTGAGAGAGACAGAGAGAAAAGTCCTCCTCCCGTTGGTTCACCCTCTAAATGGTCACTATGGCCAGTGCTGCGCCGATCCGAAACCAGGAGCCAGGTGCTTCCTCCTGGTCTCCTATGTGGGTGCAGGGCCCAAGCACTTGGGCCATCCTCCACTGCCCTCCAGGGCCACAACAGAGAGCTGGACTGGAAGAGGAGCAACCGGGACTAGAACCTGGCGCCCATATGGGATGCCGGCGCCACAGGCAGAGGATTAACCAAGTGAGTCCCAGCCCGGCCCCAACATTACTTTAAAATTATTGATTGATTTGAAACTTTTGAAAATTATTGAGAGAGGCAGAGAAGAGAAAGAGCAAGATCTTCTATTCAATGGTTCACTCCCCAAATGTTCACAATGGCCCAGGCTGGCCCAAGCTGATTCCAGGTCTCCCATGTGGGTTGCAGGAATCCAAACACTGGAGCCATCACCTGCTGACTCTTTTTTTCATTGGTAGGAAACTGGAATCAGAGCAGAGCTGGGAATTGAACCCAGACACTCTGATTTGCGATGCAGGTTTCTTAACTGCTAGACCAAACACCAGACCCTATATTAACACTCTCTTTCCCCTTTTAACATTTTTTTCAATTGTATACTACTGATTATTTTCAAAAGTTTATATGATTAAGCCAGAATATTCTGTACTTCTCCATTTTAAAAAAAGAAATATAAAAATTCCATTTCAGTGAAATGATGTTGTAAACAGTCCATGACTGTGTCATTAAAAGTGAGACTAAGGGCCAGCACTGTGGCGTACGGGGTAAAGCCGCTGCCTATAGTGCTGACATCCCAAATGGGCACCAGTTTGAGTCTCGGCTGCTCCACTTCCGATCCAGATCTCTGCTATGGCCTGGGAAAGCAGTAGAAGATGGCCCAAGTGCTTGGACCATTGCACCGGCATGGGAGACCCAGAAGAAGAAGAAGTTCCTGGCTCCTGGCTTTGGATCACCCAGCTCTGGCCACTGTGGCCATTTGAGAAGTGAACCAGTGGATGGAGGATTTCTCTCTCTCCTCAAATTTATAAAAATGGAGATATATATGAGGATACTTCAAAAAGTTCATGAAAAATGGAATTAGAAGAGGTTTATCTTGCTGCAAAAAATGTTGACATCCAAGCACTCTTTTTGAAGAAAAAGTTCGTGGAAAATGTTTATTGTTAACAAACTCGGGGCTGGCGGTGTGGCGTAGCCGGTAAATCGCCACCTGCAGTGCCGGCATCCCATATGGGTGCCAGTCAAGTGCCGGCTGCTCCACTTCCGATAGCACTCTCTGCTATGGCCTGGGAAAGCAGTGGAGGATGGCCCCAGTCCTTGGGCCCCTGTACCCACGTGGGAGACCCAGAAGAAGCTTCTGGCTCCTGGCTTCGGATCAGTGTAGCTCCGGCCATTGCAGCCAATTGGGGAGTAACCAGCGGATGGAAGACCTCTCTATCTCTCTCTCTCTCTCTCTCTCTCTCTCTCTCTCTCTCTCTTTCTCTCTCTGCCTCTTGTTCTCTCTCTGTGTAACTCTGACTTTCAAATAAATAAAATCTTAAAAAAATAAAACTATGTGCGGTTTTCAAAATTTTTTTGCACCAAAATAAAACTGTATTTAGATTCATTTTTCCCATGAACTTTTTGAAGTCCGCTCAAGCATATGCACCCTGAAAGATTTGACAGGTGTTATCACTGCTGTCAATAAAGCCCTTGATATTTACTGGGTGCTTGCTAAACAGAAGTCGGGCTTCCACGCCAGGAAAGGAGTCCACCTCTGCCTGCCTTAGCACAGCAGCGCCAAGTCCCTGGTCTCAAATCAGCACTCATTGTGTGAGCTTGGACAAAGCCCATTCCTCATCTGTAAAATGTTATGATAATAGTACCTACTTTACAAGTTGTTACGAAAGATTAATGAGGTCGTCCTGCTAAAGTGCTTAGCAGGGCTCCTGGCACAGGGATGTGCTTCATGAATGTCATCTATTATTAGTGTTATAATTTGCACCTCTTCGGCTCTGTTGGCTCTTTCCCTTTAGCATATAAACACGTTACATTTTTTCCATCTCAAAAAAATATTCTGCAGATATTACCTTTTATTCCTTTTTCCTCCCCCTTCCATTTATTTTTCTCTCTTCACATCCTCCACTTTGCCTTTGGCTGCACACACATGGCTTACATCCATGCCAAAGGGGTCAATAACACCCATCTGACACATAGTCCAGGGTCAAGTGCCATGGGCGAGACAAATATGTAGCATTGAACAAGAGCATGAGGTTTTGAGTCAGAGGGTTGTCTGTCCAAGTTGGCTCCACAACTCTCTAGTTGTGTGACCTTGGGCAAATTTCTTTTCATCTTGGAATCTCAACTTCCTCATTAATAAGCTGGAGTTCAAAACATCTGCCTTGTAGGACTGCCATGAGGTTAAAACAGATAATGCATGTAAAGTACACAGCACACTGTCTGTCACGTGGTAGGCAAAGCACAGTAAGAATCAATTATCACTGGAAATACGAAGTGCGTTGTAACTTGCAATCTAGTTGAGGTAACAAGACAGGTGCAGAGAACATGATCCAAGAATCATTTGATAGCTGTTTTCCAGAATGTGTGTGATGTATGTGTGTGAGTTGGATCCTTGGAGCAGTGGTGCACTGAGAAAAGACTGAGCTGAGCTCTGAAAAGTGAAGTGGCCTCAAGAGAGGACAGTGAGAGACTGGTGTGCAGCCTGAGGAGAATGCACCTGTCATACATCAAGGTTGTTTGCAGGGCATCTTATCCTTGCAAATGTCTGAGTACATGGTGGTGGGTGTGGCAGTGATGGCCATAAGTAGGCCCAGACACTTGCACTGGAGTAATGGTTTTGTGTTCATTCTCTTATCTGGGTCCAATCACAACCCTAGACAGCAGATAGGGAGGTAATTATGAACCATTTCTCAGATAGAGAAAATGAGATTCAGAGAAGTTAGGCAAAGTTCTCAGTTTACCAAAGTGGCAGAGTCCAGATGGCTTTTAATGAACCAGGATTAGGGTTCCATGTTCTACAAGGGGTGCAGAATCTTTTTCCTGCCAAGGGCCACCCGGATATTTATAGCATCATTCATATGCCACACAAAATTATCAACTGAAAAATTAGTCTGCTATAGACTCACTGAATTTTGAGTCCCACCTGCAGATACGGTCCGTGGGCCAGATGTGCCCCACCCCTGCAACAGTTGGTATCCACTATGGGTTTTTTGAGCCAGAAATTGATAGAAGGAAAGTTGGGCATAGGGATAGTTAGCCTGGTAGTAGTATATAGGAGTGGAAAGAGAGCGAGCCCAGAACCAAGGAGAGAGCTCCTGAACAGCTAGGGGAGAAGGCATTCAATTGAGGTGGAGAATGCCTGGAGACATTCTAAAGGCAGAAATGTCGAAACGTGGCAACTGATTCCACACAAGAGCAAAGGAGAGGAAAGTCAAAAAGCACAGATACTGGCTCTATGGCCAGGAGGAAAACAGAGCCTTTAAGGGATGATGAGCACTGAGGATGGAGAGCAGGTTTGGAAAGAAATTGAGCCGTTGGGGCTGAGAGGTGATCTGAGAAGATAATGGCTTTGTTTTGGCAGGACATTCAGGTCGTAGTGAATCTGGGATTCTGGAGTGTGAGCAAGGAATCCAAGCTGGAAAATTAAATGTGGAGGTTACAGGGGCTGGCAGTATGGCACAGTAGGTTAAACCTCTGCCTGTGGCACCAGCATCCCATACGGGCACCGATTCTAGTCCCAACTGCCCCCTCTGATCCAACTCTGCTATGGCCTGGGAAAGCAGTAGAAGACGGCCCAAGTCCTTGGGCCCCTGTACCCACATGGGAGACCTGGAAGAAGTTCCTGGCTCCTGGCCTCTGGTTGATCCAGCTCTAGCTGTTGTGGGGGAGTGAACCAGTGGATGGAAGATCTCTCTGACTCTCCCACTCTCTCTCTGTAACTCTGCCTTTAAAATAAATAAATAAAATCTAAAAAACAAAACAAAACAAAACAAAACAAAAAAAACCCTGGAGGTTACGGTTGAAAGCATGAGAAAAGATGAGGTGTTTTATCTGTATAAAAAAATCACCCCCATACTCAGCAAAATGGAATAGTAACTAAGCCTTGACTCTCATGATGTCTGTGGGTTAGGGATGCTGGAGCTGCTTAACTAGGTGGTTCTGACTTTGGGTGTCTTACAACGTTCCAAGCAAGGTGGCTGGGCTGCAGGATCCACTTTCCAAGCTTGCTCATTGTTGCTGTTGGCAGAGGGCCTTGGTCGCTCGCCAGGTAGGCCTCTCCACCAGCTTTGCACCACATGGCTCCCTCCTAAGTGCACGATCCAAGACACAGAGGAAGACCTGAGTGCTCCAGGAAGCAGGCCACAGAGTTTCGCAACCTAATCTCAGCAGTGATAGGCCGTCACTTCTGCTAGAGCCACCTGGGACAACACAGAAGAATGTGGATACCAGTGGGTGGGGTCTTTCCAGGGCATCTTGGAGACTGTTATCACAGGTGCATAGGCGGCAGGGAAAGGTGGGCTTTGTGGAAAGAACACTGGGGCTCTTGCAGATCAGAAGGAAGAAAAGGACACAGCTAAGACAGGAGGCACAATCAGGAGGGTTTGTAGGCTTGCTGCAACAAGAGTGAGGCAAGATTCCAGAAAGGGTGTAGAAACAGTGTGAAATGTTGTCGTGACAGAAAAACATAACTGGGGGCGGGGGGAGGGGTGGTTGCATTGTGGCATAGAGAGTAAAATTGCTGCTTGTGACACCAGAAACCACTATGGGCACCATTTTGAGTCCCTGCTGCTCCACTTCCAACCCACCTCTCTGCTATGGCCTGGGATAGCAGTAGAACTTGGCTCAAGTCCTTGGGCCGCTGCACCCACATGGGAGACCTGGAAGAAGCTCCTGGCTCCTGGGAAGTGAACCAGCAGATGGAAGATCTCTGTCTTTCCCTCTTTAAACAATTTCTTTTTTATTTAATTTAATTTTTAAACATATTTGTTTATTTGAAAGGCAGAGTGACAGTGAGGAAGAGAGAAAGGGAGGGAGAGAGAGAGAGAGAGAGAGAGAGAGAGTCTTCTATCCACTGGTTCACTCCCCAAATGGCTGCAATGGCTGGGGCTGAGCCAGGCCAAAGCCAGGAGCCAGGAACTCCATGTGGGTCCCACATGGGCATAGGGGCCCGAGCACTTGAAACACCTGCTGCTGCTTTCCCAGTGCATTAGCAGGGATCTGGAGGGGAAGTGGAGCAGTGAGGACTAGAACCAACTCTCATATGGGAACCCAGTATCACAGGCAGTGGCTTAACCCCTACATCACAATGCCTGACCCTCTCTTTATAATTTTAAATGCAAAGTTTTATCAACTTGAGCTGCATTATGTTCTTTGGTTTTGCTTATTTGAATGGCTTTGTAGAAGATTTACCTTTTTAAATGCAGTCTTGCAGGCACTCATAGCAAAATCATTCTGAGTTTCCTGTCTGTGCACTGGCCAGGCTGTGTGGTGAGGTACCCTGGGAATTGGGAGCTTATTAGGAGCAAGCAGGACCTGAACTAAATCCACAGATAGCCCACAGTGCTCTGTGCATCCCAGGAGGATGTACGCAGATCATTGACTTAAACATGTCTCCTGATTTTCCACATCTGATGCTTTTCCACTTTGCCAAAGGTCAAAAGGCCACAAGGAAGATCATTTTTTCTGTTGACACAACAGAATTGGACATAACCTACCAGAAGTAGACTTGTAAAGGACAAACTGTTCTCATGTAAAGCCAGATCGTTGTTGATCTCGAGCGTGTGAGTCTGCCTCCTTAGTACTCTCTTGTCACTTAATTTTGTGGGTGAGTGATCACAGTTCCACCCTCAAAAATAGAATACATCATAATGTTTTCTTAATTGAAAACCCTTTGAGTCATGCTTGCTGAAATCTGTTACATAGATTTAACTGATCTTCAGGGGAGAGTTTTTTTGTTGTTGTTGTTGTTCTCTGTGGAACCTAAGAATTCAGAAAGGAAATGAATAGATGAAAATTTTCCAGTAATGAAATCCTTCCACTTTGTGATCACATTGAAGTGTTTGTTGTTTAGTGATCAGTTTATTTAACTTCAGTCAAACAAGGAAGAACTAACAAGCCACTGAGAGAGCTCAGGCCTGGGGAAACGTTTGAGGCTCATCACCCATCCTTACCAACGGTCTGCCTCTGAGAATTGGAAACTGCATGTCCCCAGCAGAGCATGGAGGAAATATTAGCAGTCCATTAGCAGTGGGGGTGGTTGAAAGCATGAGAGACTGTGGGTGAAGCACCTTGTATATCACCAGGGCCCCACAGGGTGGCTGTTCTATCAGGAAGTGACTTCCCACCCTTCTCCCACAGTGTTTCATAAAAGGAACATGGGAACTAGTCTCATCCTGCTGGGTCCCTTTGCTCCACACGAGGTGGGATGAGTGGTCATGAGCAGTAAAGAGGCGGCTGCACAGAGCCCCATGGGCTCCACGCTCCATCTGTCCTCTGCGCTCCACGAGGACATCCTGCAGCATCTCAGATCTGGAGAAGCAGGGCACGGTGGCTGCCCCATGCTCCAGTGACACAGGAGAGACTTTGCAGAACCCTCTGGGTGCCGCAACCTTGCTACTCAACATGCTCACTCCTCATAGAGCAGAAATATATGGGAAAAGAGAATAAGAGTCTAGGATAAGTTATCTAATAACCACTGGAAACAATTTCAGGTTAGTAGAATACTTAGATTAGCACTCATCTTCCACTGTTAGGCCCAAAATAATGAAATGGGAATATTTTACCAACCCTGTATCTCTGTCTGTGGAAAACATCCTACTTTCCCGTAAATTCTTCATACATGTTATTTTGAAAGTTTATAATAATTAGATTCCAGGAAAAATAAGTATAAACTTAACAAATATCAGGGCTAATATTTAAACATTTTAATTTTTTTTTTTTTGACAGGCAGAGTGGATAGTGAGAGAGAGACAGAGAGAAAGGTCTTCCTTTTTGCCATTGGTTCACCCTCCAATGGCCGCTGTGGCCAGCGCATCTCGCTGATCTGAAGCCAGGAGCCAGGTGCTTCTCGTGGTCTCCCATGCGGGTGCAGGGCCCAAGTACTTGGGCCATCCTCCACTGCCTTCCCGGGCCATAGCAGAGAGCTGGCCTGGAAGAGGGGCAACCAGGATAGAATCTGGCGCCCCTACCGGGACTAGAACCCGGTGTGTCAGCGCCGCAAGGCGGAGGATTAGCCTGTTGAGCCATGGAGCCAGCCGCATTTTAATATAGTTTTAAAGATTTATTTGAAAGGCAGAGAGAAAGAAAGAAAGAAAGAGAGAGAGAGAGAGAGAGAGAGAGAGAGAGAGAGAGAAAGCAAGAAAGAAAGAAGGTAAGAAAGAGGGAGAGAGAATCTCCCATTTGCTGGTTCACTTCCCAAATGACCACAATGACTGGTGCTGGCCCAATCTGTAGCCAGGAGCCAGGAGCTTCTTCCAGGTCTCCCATGTGGGTACAGGGGCCCAAGCTCTTGGACCATCTTCAGCTGCTTTCCCAGATGCATTAGCAGGGAGCTGGGTCAGAAATGGAGCAGCGGGGACCTGAACTGGCACCCACATGGAATGCCAGCATTGCAGGAAGTGGCTTTTCCTGCTATGCCACAGCACCAGCCCTTGAACGTTTTAATATTATTTTGCTGAGATGAAAGAGGGGATGATAGTGGCCTGGAGAGGAGTGGGGATGCCTCGGGTGGGAGGATTTGTGCCAGACTCTGTTTAACC
Source organism: Lepus europaeus (assembly GCF_033115175.1). Classification (NCBI taxonomy): domain Eukaryota; kingdom Metazoa; phylum Chordata; class Mammalia; order Lagomorpha; family Leporidae; genus Lepus; species Lepus europaeus. The sequence continues at coordinate 137,312,154 of NC_084831.1, read as the reverse complement.
CATTCGTAGATTAGCAAGTCACTTGGTTTCCAGTTTCCTCCTATGCAAAGTGGGGTCAATGCATCTCTCAGGGCAGCCATATATTTCACATTTAAACAGTGTTAAAATTGTAAAAAAAAAAAAAAAGTGTATGGGTAGAAGGGGCTATAGGAAGAGACAAAGTGACATTTTATCTATATGCAGACTTTCCCCAAAGCCAACAGTTCTTGCTGTGTGCTTTTACACCCCAAACTCTGCCATGGCTCCAGCCCAGAGATATCTTCCAGTAGCATTGCTACTGTGGGAGGGGTCATCTTTAGATTCTTACCACCCCTCTACCAAGTACTCATCATGTATCAAGAATAGTCCCCAGGTGGGCATGGAGCCTAGCAATTAAGCACAAGTTGGGATACCTGCTTCACATATCAGTACCTGGGTTCCTACTTCTGGCTCTGGGAGACAGTGGTGATGGCTCAAGGGATTAGATTTCTTTTTTTTTTTTAAGATTTATTTATTTATTAGAAAGTCAGAATTACACAAAGAGAGGAGAGGCAGAAAGAGAGGTCTTGCATCCAGTGGTTCACTCCCCAATTGGCTGCAATGGCCAGAGCTGCACCGATCCGAAGCCAGGAGCCAGGAGCTTCTTCCGGGTCTCCCATGCGGGTGCAGGGGCCCAAGGATCTGGGCCATCTTCTACTGCTTCAGGCCATAGCAGAGAGCTGGATTGGAAGTGGAGCAGTCGGGTCTCGAACCAGCACCCGTGTGGATGCCAGCGCTTTAGGCCAGGGTGTTAACCCACTGCACCACAGCGCCAGCCCATCAAGGGATTAGATTTCTACCACTTATGTGGGAGACCTAGGATGAGTTACTGGCTCTTGTCTTTGGATCATTGCAGGCATTTGAGGAGTGTATTGGCAGATGGTAACTGTCTCTCTCTGTCCCTCTGCCTCTCAAATAAATAAGCAAAAAAAAAAAAAAATTAAAGAATCATCTTGGGGCCGTCACTATAGCATAGTAGGTTAAGCATCTGCCTGTAGTGCTGGCATCCCACATGGGCACTGGCTTGAATTTCGACTGCCCCTCTTCTGATCCAACTCTCTGCTATGGCCTGGGAAAGCAGTAGAAGATTGCCCAAGTGCTTGGGCCCCTGCACTCACAGGGGAGACCCAGAACAAAGTCCTGGCTCCTGGCTTCGGATCAGCCCAGCTCCAGCTGTTTTGGCCATTTGGGGAGTGAACCAGTGGATGGAATACCTTTCTCTCTCTCTCTCTCTCTCTCTCTCTCTCTCTCTCTCAGTAACTCTACCTCTCAAAGAAATAAATTTTAAAAATCTTTAAAAAAAGAATAATCAGTTGTTGTGGTGCAATGGTTAAGCTGCTGTTTGGGATGCCTACATCCTACATTGGAATGCATAGGGTCGTGTCCTGTCTCTGTTTCCTATTTAACTTCCTATTAAGGAACCCCCTGGCAGACAGCAGGTAATAACTCAAGTTCTTGGTCTCTGCCAAGTATTCAGGAGACCCAGATGGAGTTCTTGGCTCCTAGCTTCAGCATGGCCCGGTCTCAGCTGTTGTGGACACTTGGGGAGTGAACCAGCAGATGGAAGATCAATCAATCATTCTCCCTGACTTTTGCAAATAAATAAAAATAAATAAAGTTCTTCCTCTAAAAAATTAGTTCCAAGTCCATACCAAAAGTAACAAGTAGACTGTGCTTTGTCAACTTATAAACATTTAATGTGTGAGAAATGATTGTATATATCAGTATATTTTATAGGTCCCTAAAATAGTTGTCGAACTTTTAATATATATTGAGTACCACATATGATGTGTTTAATATGTATTGATTAACACATGCACTCATAGTTAACAAAGACCCCAGACTTTAACACCTACTCAGCTAGAATGAATGCTTATCTTTTTTCTTCCATTGTCTCCCATGGAGATAGTCTTTATGTCTTGTAGATGAAAGAGATGCAAGCTATGAGAAGCATTTTCCCAGACAAAAATGTGAACGGTAAACATCATCCCAGCCTAGATGCCTATTTTGCTTTGCAGGTGGCCACCCTGTGTGCTGTTTTTCTCTTTTCCTATGCATGGCTAAGAAGGGAAGCCCAAATTGTGAGGAAGTAGTCACATCTGCCCCTTAGCCTCTCCCAGCCCTCAGTCTCTGCCAACAACCTTTTTTTATTATTTAAGTTTTTTATACTTATTTGTTAAAGATGAAAAGCAAAGACTTTTTTTAGCAATTAAATTGAATTTAAAAAAATTTTCCCCCAAAGAAACCTTTTATTTAAGGAATACAGATATCATGTATTTCATAAGTACAGCTTTAGGAATATAGTGATTCTTTCCACCATACCCATCCTCCCACCTACTCTCCCACCCCTCCTCCTCCTCCCCCTCCCATTCCCAGTCCCATTCTCCACTAAGATCCATTTTTGATTAGCTTTATACACAGAAGACCAACTCTATACTAAGTAAAGAGTTCAACAATTTGCATGGAGAAAAACCAAAAACCAAAAAACAAAACAACACTGTTCCTCGGTCAAGAGCTGTTCAAAGTCATTGCATCTTGAAGTTAATTTAACTTTTTTTTTAAGAAACTTAATTAATTTTAAAGAAGTACCCAAAAATGATACATCTTTTGTGAGTACTTAGACATAATCATAATACAATTCTTTGAGGACAGAGGTCCTGCATGGGAAGTTAGTGCACAGTGACTCTTATTGTTTAAATTAACAATTAACACTCTTATGTATGACATCAGTGATCACCCAAGGCTCTTGACATGAGCTGCCTAGGCTATGGAAGCCTTTTGAATTCACAAACTCCTTCAGTATTAGGACAATGCCATAAGCAAAGTGGAGGTTGTATTCTCCCTTCAGAGAAAAGTCTATCTTTCTTTGATGACCCCTTCTTTCCACTGGGGTCTCACCCACCGAGGTTGTTCATGTATAACATTTTTTGCAACAGTATCTTGGCTTTCCATGCCTGAAATGCTCTCATGGACTTTTTAGCCAGACCAGAATGCCTTAAAGGCTGATTCTGAAGTCAGGGTGCTCTATGAGTCTGCTGTGCCAACAACCTTTGAGGGGTCTTCCCCACGACCTGCACAGTGCCAGGCACACAGAACAATTGAGCCAGAGTCCCACAGCATCTCCTCTATGATAAGAAATTATCACTCACATGGGAGGAAGAAAAGACTTTTAGGCACAGAATTGGAGCTGCTGGTTACTTCTCACCAACCCCCATTTCCTTGTAAGGAACTCTTCTTTCCCATAGTCCTTTCATTTCTAAATAGTCCCTCCTCCTCCTGCACAAGACATAATTTAATAGATCAAGATTGAGTTTCTGTCCCAAGGCAGCCCTTCAGTTACCTACTGGACAACTGCGAGTGGTGGGGTCACTTGAAAGAAGGAGCTCAGCCAGTCAGATTTCTCTTGAGGGGTAACCCCAAGAGTGAGCCAGAAAGCAGAGGAAATGAGCTGAAAGGCCAGATGCCCAGAGCAGAGCCATAAGGGACCATGCTAAAGGTACAGTCCGCAGGTAGATGCTGGTGAAGAGAACAGAGCTGACATCTGGAGAACCAAAGCCGCTTGCGTGGATTCCACAGCTCCTGAGAAGCAGGGGTAACAGTGGATCTGGCCTATTTTAAAAGGCCAGGCTCAGTTTAGAAGAATACTTCCTGAATTACCCTTATTACTACCTCCACCATGCACACCTTCCTTCTGCCCTTTCCTTGAGAAAACTTGAGTGAGAACCCGTGCCTTGAAACCAAGGCAGGGGAATTTCTGTGCTCGACCTCAGGGATGTTGGCACCAGCAGCCCTCACATAGACTCAGGGTGAGTCTTCAATTGCCCTCATGACCCAGACTGCACCAGCACTATCACAAGTCACTCTGCAGGTGCCCCTGTGTCTGCTCTGGTTTGGATACAAAATGCCACTCCATGGAGTGAATTCAAAACAGGCATCCCACACACATTTGGGCAATCTAGTCCTCAAGTTGCTAATTAACACATTGAGTAGAAGAGGAATATCTGAAGACCTTCAAGAGGTTTTTTCTTGAGGGATTCCCTGTGTGTGTGTGTGTGTGTAAGAGAGACAGAGAGAGAAAGAGAGAGAGAGGCAGAGACAGAGAGACAGAGAGACAGAGACAGAGAGATGGAGTTAAAAAACACAACAGCAAAAAAGTAGATAATCTGGTTTTTTAAATGGCCAAATGGGGGCAGGTGTTTGGCTCAGTGGTTAAGACACCATTTGGGGCACTTACATCCCTGGGTTCAAGTCCTGCCTACTCTGCTTCCAATACATTTTCCTGCTAAGGCTCACCTCAGGAGGTACTAGATGATGGCTCAAGTACTTGGATCCCTGCCACCCATGTGAGAAGCCCGGCTCCTGGGTTCTGCCTGCACTGGCTGTTGTGGACATTTGGTGAATGAATCAAAAGATGGAAGATCTATCTGTCTATCTGTTCCTCTACATTTTAAATAAGATTGAAATAAATTTTTAAAAATAAAATAGGCAAATTATCTATATAGACGTTTATCAAAAAGAGATATACAAATGACCAACAAGTATATGACAAAATGCTTAATATTGCTAATCATCAGGGAAATGCGAACCAAAGTCACAGTAAGCTATCATCTCCCTCCAGTTAGAATGACTTATCAAAAATGCATAACAGGGGCTGGCACTGTGGTACAGCGGGTAAAGCTGTCCCCTGCAGTGCCAACATCCCATATGGGCACCTATTCAAGTCCTGGCTGCTCCACTTCTGACCCAACTTTATGCTATGGCCTGGGAAGATGGCCCAAATGCTTGGGCCCCTGCAACCATGTGGGAGACCTGGAAGAAGCTCCTGGCTCGCTCCTGGCTTCTGATCAGCGCAGCTCGTCATTGTGGCCAATTGGAGAGTGAACCAGTAGATGGAAAACCTCTCTCTCTCTCTCTGTGTGCCTTGCCTTCTCTCTCTGTGTAATTCTTTCAAATAAATAAATATTTTTTAAAAAGACATAACAGAGGCTGGCGCTGTGGTGTAGCAGGTAAAGCTGCCACCTGCAGTGCCGGCATCCCATATCGGGGCTGGTTCGAGTCTCAACTGCGCTACTTCCAATCCAGCTCTCTGCTATGGCCTGGGAAAGCAGTGGAAAATGGCCCAAGTTCTTGGGCCCCTGCACCAGCATGGGAGACCCAAAAGAAGCTTTTGGCTCCTGGCTTTGGATCAGCCCATCTCTGGCCATTGTGGCCATTTGAGGAGTGAACCAGTGGATGGAAGACCTCTCTCTCTCTCTCTCTCTCTCTCTCTCTCTGCCTCTGCCTCTCTGTAACTCTGCCTTTCAAATAAATAAATAAACTCTTAAAAAAAGACAAACAAAAAAAGACATAACAAATGTTGGTGAGGATGTAGAGAAACAGTAACTTTGGTTTTTAATGGTTTACTTATTTAAAGGCAGAGCATCAGAGATATAGAGAGATATTCCATCTTCTGGTTCACTCCCCAACTGGCCACAATAACTGGAGCTGTGCCAAGCCAAAGCCAAGAGCCCAGAACTTCATCCAGGTCTCCCCACGGGGCCTGGACCCAAGTACCTAGGCAATCATTTGCTGCCTTCCCAGGTGCATTCACAGGTAGCTACATTGGAAGTAGAGCAGCCAGGAGAAAAATCTGGCTTACATTGCTGTGCCACAGTCCCAGCCCCAAGATGAACTTTTATACACTATTGATGGGAATGTAAATTAGTACAACTGTGATGGAAAACAACACAGTGGTTCTCAAAATCTGAAAATAGAACTACCAAATGATCTGGTTAACTCACTGCTAAGGATATAGCCAAAGAAATACCTGCACTCCCAATTCATTGCAGCATTGTTCAAAATAATCCAAAACATGGACTCGGCTGAGGTATCCATCAACAGAGAAATAAAGAAACTATGGTGAGGACAGTCCATGTACCACAGTGGATTAAGCCACGCATCCCTTGGGATGTTTGCATCCCATATCAGAGAGCCAGTTTGTGCTCTGGCTCTTCAGCCTTTGATCCAATTTCCTGCTAATGCATTCTGGGAACCAGCAGATGATGACTCAAGTGCTTGGTCCCCTGTCACCCATGTGGGAGACCCAGATGAAGCTGTTGGCTCCTGGCTTTGGCCTTACCCAGTGCAGGCTGCAGCAGGGGAGTGAACCAGCAGATAGAAGATCTCTGTCTCTCTGTGTCTCCCTCTCTCTCTGTAACTCTAACTTTCTAAACAAATAAAGATTTTTCTAAAAAGAGACTATATTCAGCAGTGTAGATGTAACTATGGTTATAAATATGTTATAGCCATATTTGCCAGCTACGTAACCTTTATTAACACAGTTAATCACATGATTGACAGTTTCTTCATTAGTAAAGGCGGAAAGATGATCTTCTCTTTCATTCCCTGAGAGCTATTGTGACAATTAAATGAGATGGGAGATGTGAGTGTGTCCCGCACTTGGACATCTCTCTTTGGCTGGTCGACAACGGCTCCTGAAGAAAGGACATCAGTGCTAGGAACTTTCAGGCTGTGTCGGCTCTCGTTTTCATGACAGAAACCGTTCTTGGGAGATCTGGGATCCCACATGACAAACCCATCAGGGAGGAGCTAAGAAACAGAAACAAGTTGGACACTTGTCCAAGGGAAAATGCCTGGGGAGCAACTAATGATGAAATATAAGCTTTCTCCCTGTTTGTGATTTCAGGAAAATATGATGCATAAGGAAAACAGCTCGGGAAAGGATGTTTCTACCTTGATAATTATCTGCTCCCTAAAAAAATACTTCCCATGTGAACCTGAAGGAAAAATGAGAAAAACATTAAAAACATCACCTGATTAAATCCCAACACGATGATTATTTTAAAAACCAGACAACATCATGATCGTAGGAGCAAGCTTACGAAGGTCAGGCTAGCAAAGGAAAGGACATACAAATAATAGCAAAACCAAAATTGTCAAATGCAGGAAGCCAGTGGGGACTGGAAAAGTTTATTAACAGCAGGTGAGGGCATTTTCACAAAAACCCCTGTCGGGATCAGGAAATCTGAACATGGGACTGGACTAAGTCTGGCTTTCAAGGGAAAGGTGAAAGAGCAGAGAATGGAACAAAAAACACAGTGAAAAGGCAACCAGAGCGTTGCACGTACCCAAATCAACAAGGCTTGTAAGCAGGACTCTGAGGCGCTGGCTTTTGATGAGCCCAGTTTTCCTAAATAATTTTAAGAAACTCTCACAAGAAAATTGATTTGAACCATTGGGATAGGCCAAGTACAGATGTGTGGTACTTAATCATTAGCCATGGTTAGTAATTTAGAAAGTTGGGCATACAAAGACAGTCTGTCCCAGCTCAGCTCCTGCTAGGTTAGAAACTGCGGCCCAGCGTTGTGGAATAGCAGGTGAAACCACTGCCGGTGATGCTGGCCTCCCATTTGGGTGCTGATTCATATTCCGGCTGCTCCACTTCCCATCCGGCTCCCTGCTGATGCCCTGGGAAAAGCAGTGGAAGATGGCTCAAGCCCTTGTACCCCTGCCACTGACGTGGGAGACCCCGCAGAAGCTCTTGGCTCCTGGCTTTGGCTTGGCTCTGCCCTGGCCATTGCAGCCACTTGGGGAGTGAATCAGTGGATAGAAGATTCTTTCTTTCTGTCTCTCCCTCTCTCTGTAACTCTGACTTTCAAAAAAATTAAATACATAAATCTTGGGAAAAACAACAACAAAAAAGACAAGTCACTGTGCTCTCCACCCCAGCTTTTCCAGACTGCTGCTGCACGGCCTCATACTCTGGCCTGATGCTCTTCTTCACACTGGGCTGGGTTTTTTGGTCCTTTGAATGAGTGGGTCTCATTTTGTATGTATATGCCTTTTTTTTTTTTTTTTTGACAGGCAGAGTGGACAATGAGAGAGAGAGACAGAAAGGTCTTCCTTTTTCCGTTGGTTCACCCTCCAATGGCCGCCACGGCCGGCGCGCTGCGGCCGGCGCACTGTGCTGATCCGAAGCCAGGAGCCAGGTGCTTCTCCTGGTCTTCCATGGGGTGCAGGGCCCAAGCACTTGGGCCATCCTCCACTGCACTCCCTGGCCACAGCAGAGAGCTGGCCTGGAAGAGGGGCAACCGGGACAGAATCCAGCACCCCAACCAGGACTAGAACCTGGTGTGCCAGCGCTGCAAGGCGGAGGATTAGCCTATTGAGCTGCGGCGCCGGCCTGTATATGCCTTTTATTGTCCATACTTCCCAAGGTTCAAGTGGAAATCCCATCAGTAAACAGAAGAACATTAGTTTGATGTCCTGTTTAATAAGACTTTGTTTCGATGGTTAGGAGACAAATGATGTCATCTATAGGCCTAAAGTTGCAAACAAAGTTTCTCTGATGTTATCAGTGTGGATTGACTTTTAATTAGTCTCTAAGCCCCTTTGAAACTTTCAGGGGCTGGCACTGTGGCGTACTGGGTGAAGTCTGCCTGAAGCACTGGCATCCCATATGGACGCCAGTTTGTTTCCCAGCTGCACCTCTTCCAATCCAGCTCCCTGCTAACATGCCTGGGAAAGCAGTAGAAGATGACCCAAGTGCTTGGGCCTTTCCTTCATGTGCAAGATCCGGAGGAAGCTCCTGGCTCCTGGCTCCTGGCTTTGGATCAGCCCAGCTCCGGCTGTTGTGGCCATCTGGGGAGTTAACCAGTTGATGGAAGACCTTTTTGTCTGTCTGTCTCTCTCTGTAACCCTGCCTCTCAAATAAATAAATACATCTTTAAAAAAAAAAAGAAAAAGAAACTCCCGAGATTCTGCTTTTGCTCTACTAATTTGACCCCATAGAACCCTTTCTCTGGGGCAAAGATGTGCTTCTGGCTAACATGGCGTGGCTGCAGCTGCTGGTACCTACTCTTGGACACCTCCCTCTCCCAACAGGAAGAGGATAATTGGTGCCCTGGACCAGCACCTCTCTTATTCCTGGATGGCACTGGCTGTAAGACTGTGCTGTGCTCTCTGGTTTGACACTACCCCCACTTCTTCCTGCTTTGGGCCAAAGGATGGCAGGAGAGAGCCACAAAGGACATATGTATGTCTAATCTGACAGTGATTCTGCATTCCTTAATATCAGGCTCAACCTAAATATACAGCACCCAGGGCAGATTTGTTACAAAGTCTACAAACCAAGTGTCTCAGCCAAGATTATCGTAGTCTCAGGAGGTTCTATCAAGAGGGGTCTTCAGAAAGCTCAGGAAAAGTGTGTGTTATGAAAAAACTTCCTGGACTCCAAAACTGTTTGGACCAAAAGAAGCATGTTTTAATTCATAAATTTCCCGCAAAAGGTTTGAAGTAACCTCGCACAAATGTCACCTCCTCTGTGAAATCTGTCCTGGTCCCCAGTGGCATCTCCCTTGTCTGGACTTCTCTGGCACTGGAGTCACATGAAGGGCCTTACCCAGTCACTGTTAGAGCTTGCAAGCTCCTGTGTGTGTGTGTGTGTGCGTGTGTGAGAGAGAGAGAGACAGGGTAGGGGAGAGGGTCCATGCCTTCCCCCTCTGGGCATGTTTCATAGCTCTTGTACAGAGTCAGTACTCAATAATAATCATTTTTATGAGCTATTAAACCAGCAGGGAAACAGAAAAGCTGATAGAATCCCAGGGAACTCTGTGAGGTGGTAATGGTGCTGTGAGCGCCCCAGGCTCAGACTGCCTGTTCTTATTAGTCCCTCCTCTGCCCCTCAGCTTCATGCCATTAAGTTACCATTCTATTCACTATGGATTTTTAAAAATATTTTATTTATGTATTTATTTATTTGAAAGGCAGAGCATCGGAGAGAGAGGGAGGGGAAGAGAGAGAGAGAGAGATCTACAGTCCATCTGCTGGTTCACTCTTCAAATGGCTGCAACAGCCAGGTCTAGGGAGACAGAAACCAGGAACTTCATCCAGGTCTCCCACGTGAGTGGCAGGAACCCAAGCACTTGGACCATATTCCTCTACCCTCCAGGCACATTAGCAGGGAGCTGGGTCAGAAGTGGAGCAGCCAGGACTCAAAATGACACTCAGATAGGGGATGCTGTTGTGTCAAAAGTGGTGGCCTAAACCTTGGCACCACAAATAACGGACCCAACCTCCTTATTCTTAATGAAAGACAGATAAAGCCCATTTGAGGCTACCTCTGTGTCTCTGGGGGAAAGGCTGCCCCCCCACACACCAAGACAACCCCTGGAAGCCTCCAGCAGAACTTCCCTCTCCAGCAGTCCTGGCCCACAGTTAGGCCTCAGAGAGGTGTCCAGAGTGTCCTGGGCAGCTTACAGGCCAGTGCCACTGGTGAGTTTGTTCTCCTTCTTTAGGGCCCTTTTGATTTCCATTTTGTGTGACTCTTTCAACATCCCCGCACTTATATTTGCCAGATACTGGGGATAAAATGGTGAGAAAAGCATTCAGAGCCTCTACCTTCCTGGAAGCTGTTCTTATGGAAGTCTGCGGAAGAAAACCAACCAGCTTAAACCCAGGGCAAAAAAAAAGGAAATAAACACAACCTTGAAGAGTATAGCACCATGCCCCTTAATAATGCACCTGACTGCCCCCTGCTGCCTGAAGCCCATCCTGCCCTGGAGGCCGCAGACCAGAGTCTTCTAAGCCAGCTCCAACAGCATCACTGCAGTTGGCAGGACCTGGGATCCATGAGCTGGAGACTCCCTGGCTCCAGGCTCCAGGCTCCATAGGAAATGGAGATGGAATGCAGTCCAGCTGAGATTCTGGAGTGGACGGTGTTTCCTCTGAGGGAAAGGGGTCTGCAAGCCCAGGAGGATGCCAGGAGGTGGGGCCTGCAGGGAGTGGGGCCGGGTGCTGAAAGGCAGGAAGGTGAAAAGGTTAGGCCGAAGTCGACCAGATGTTTGCTGGGGCTGGGTGTGCACGGCACTGGGAGTCTCCTGTTTCCTCCAGGGAGTCTTTCTCTGTGCTGGCTCATGGAAGGATGCAGTTCCATAAAATCAGCAGTTAAAAATTCCAGGGTGTGCACCAGCTTTCCCTCACTGAAGGCTTTCATTTATTGGGAATACAGGAAGCGAGCTCATTTCCGCGAGTGCTGACCCATGGAAGAGGTGACTGGAGTCTCCCGGACAACCAGTGGGCACTCGGCGAACGTGGCTGCGGGAGCAGGTGGAGAACCTCAGAGTGAGGAGGCTCCGTTTTCATCAGCTTTGTGGCCACGGGCGAGTTCCTTTCCTTCTCCAGGCTGTGGTTTTCTCATCACGGGGAGCCCTGTGGCCCTGGTGACTCTCCGGGGATTCCATTTGAGAGGGAGGTACTGAGATTGGCAGGGGGCAGAGCTGGAGCAGGATGTGGGAGCTCCCTCAGCCCTTCCTTATCCCGTCAGCCTCCAGAGGGTGGGAATGACCACTGAGGCACAGCGAAAGAGCTAAAAAGCCACGTTTTCTTGCCCTAACCTAAGTACAGTTGGCAATGTCCCCTGAGAGGGACTGGTGGTAGCTTTTGTCTAGTGTTCAAAAACTGGGCTGGAGCAAGAACAAACACCAGGGGTGGTTACACATTCCACCCCCAGCAGCACCCACACAACGCACGGTGACAGCTGACACTGTGGAGTGGCTGCAGCCTAGGGCAGATGAAGACAGAGAGGGGAACAGAGCCCAGCAAAAAGGACAAAGACTCATGCAAGGGCTATGGGGATTGGCTGGAAAGGCCCTGGGCAGGACAGGCGGTGTGATCTGGATGGCAGGAGGCAGGGCTGTATTGTGCGAAGAGAGTCAGTTCAATGGGATCAGGAACCCTGATTCCTACTGCCGTGTTCTTCCTGTACAAGCAGAGTAATTCTGAGCAGGTCACAAGGGTCCACTGGCAGCATTAGGATTGCTTCTATTTCTCTCTGGCTTTTCTTAAAGATTTATTCATTTATTTGAAGGCAGAGTTACAGAGAGGCAGAAGCAGAGAGAGAGAGGTCTTCCATCTGCTGGTTCACTCCCCAGATGGCTGCAATAGCCAGAGCTGTGCCAATCTGAAGCCAGGAGCCAGGAGTTTCCTCCAGGCCTCCCATGCTGGTGCAGGGGCCCAAGGACTTGGGGCATTTTCTACTGCTTTCCCAGGCCATTAGTAGGGAGCTAGATTGGAAGTGGAGCATCTAGGACTCGAACCGGTACCCACATGGGATGTCAGCACTGCAGGCCGGGGCTTTACTCACTATGCCACAGCACTGGCCCCACTTCTGTTTCTCTGTATCAGACAATCCCAGGAATGACCCACGACCTTTGAACTCAAAGAAAGGATTCCTAAGAATAAAGCCAAACAGAGCTGAACCTGGTACACGCTGACTATATGGAAGTTTTTTTAAAAAGTCATTTAAGTGATATTTACCGTCTGAATTCAGGTACTGAGAAGGGTGTCCTTTGGTCAGCTGTAAACAGGCACCCATTCGTGGACGTCTTAAGGTCACACTCAACTTTAGAACCAATGGAATTACAAACAGAATCTTTAGAGCAAGCTGTGTTTTTCCAGCCTTGAGATGAGTTTTCCAGGATACAGGTGAAATAGTTACTTTGCAAATACTGACAATGTTGCTATTTTCATTATTTTTGGTTGTGCATGAGGCTACCATGAGCACAGGTAGTTGCATGAACCTCCTACAACTTGGGTATGTATGGTATTTTTTCCCATTTGGTATATCTTTGAGGTGTTTTTTTTCCCTCTGGGTTTATTAATGTAAAGCAAAGATTATTGACCTACAGTCCAGAGAGCCCATGGATTTGCATGGGAAAAAATTATACCTTTATTTCTTTTTTTAAAAAAGATTTAGTTATTTATTTGAAAGTTAGAGTTACACAGAGAGAGGAGAGGCAGGGAGAGAGGAGAGAGAGAGAGAGAGAGAGAGAGAGAGAGAGAGAGAGAGAGAGAGAGAGATCTTCCACCCGCTGGTTCACTCCCCAATTGGCTGCAATGGCCAGAGCTGCGCCGATCCAAAGCCAGGAGCCAGGAGCTTCTTCTGGGTCTCCCATGTGGGTGCAGGGGCCCAAGTACCTAGGCCATCTTCTACTGCTTTCCTAGAGCAGAGAGCTGGGTTGGAAGTGAAGCAGCCAGGACCCAAACTGGCGCCCATATGGGATGCCGGCACTGCAGGTGGCAGCTTTACCTGCTACGCCACAGTGCCGGCCCCCACTTTTATTTCATTGTGGATATGGCCATACACCCACAGTTGTATTAAATATACTTCTGATTTTGTCCCCACTAACAGAAATTTTGAATATTTTATATTACATTACAGTTGTCGCAAATATAATTTGCATGCAAAATAACTTTGAGATAAAACAATTACTAGATCTTACCGTTAGTGTGTTAATAAAGAAGCACATGTATACTTCAAAATTTTAAAAATATTTTGATAATTGTATTTCAGTAACATGTGTTTCCTTTGTCATTCGATACATTTTAAACGTCAAAGTCTGTCTGGGGTCATTACTGTGGCATAATGAGTTAAGCAGCTGCCTGCAATGCAAGCATGCCATATGAACACCAGTTCAAGTCCTGGCTGTTCCACTTCTGAACCAGCTCCCTGCTCATGTGCCCGGGAAAAGCAGCAGAAGATGGCCCAAGTCCTTGGGACTCTGCATCCATGTGGGAGACCTGGGATGAAGTTCCTGGCTCCTGGCTTCCACCTGGCCCAGAGCTGGCTGTTGTGGTCATTTGGGGAGTAAATCAGCAGATAGACCTCTCCCACTATCTCTCTCCCTGTCTCTAATTCTGCCTTTTTTTAAAGCATCTTTCTGAGAAGAGTTCCACAGGTTTCACTGCTGAGGTTCATGGTGTGTGTACACATCTGGATGCACACACACGCACACGTAAGAACTGATCTAAAGTGGACATTAATACTGGGGCCCGAGACTCAAGACTGGAATCAGGAAACTCTTTCAAAGATCCACCCACACTTGTGGCTCTGGGAGCCAGGGGAGACTCCTGCTTTCGGCCGCCGCTACAACACTGCCGCTCCCTGAAGCCTGCTGGCTCGGTGCTCGGACCCTGCCTACTGTGTTCGTCTGTGTTCTTGCTCCAGGGACAGGGCTGCATCTTACCCCCAGTGCCTAGCACAGTGCCGGGTTCAGAGCAGCTTCTCAATGATGTTAACAGAGTGAGTAGACACCACAAATAGAACCTTGTTGAACTGGGCACATGAGTATTTCTGGATGAGTGTGTGTGTGTGCACCCACAAAACAGGGTTGGGATATAGGGACCATTACTGGGGTCTTGGGTGCACACAGTAAGACTTTTTTTTTTTTTAAGAAATTCAAAACAGAGCTCTGGAAGTTTCTGCAAGAAGCCTGCTGGCAGTGTGAAGACAGCCCCCCTGTGCACGGCCCCACCCGGCCCCACGTGACCACCTCTTTCTCCCCCCACAGAGGGCTGGCTCCCCAGTCTATATAAGCCTTTCTGGGGCTCGGGCATGAGCCAGCAGGCCCACCCATCCAGACACCTCGCGGCACAGAGCTTTCCAGAGGAAGTCTCACCCAGCCTCTGCACCAAGGTTTTTCCCTGCACATTGCTGCAGCTGCAGACCCACGATGCCAGCTGTCCAGCTGCTGCTTCTGGCTGGCCTGGTGTGGGGCATGGGGGCCAGGACAGCCCAACTCCGAAAGGCAAACGACCGGAGTGGCCGGTGCCAGTACACCTTCAGCGTAGCCAGCCCCAATGAATCCAGCTGCCCCGAGCAGGGCCAGACCATGTCAGCCATCCAGGACCTCCAGAGAGACAGCAGTACCCAGCGTGCAGACCTGGAGTCCACCAAAGCCCGGCTCAGCTCCCTGGAGAGCCTCCTCCACCGGTTGACGTTGGCACAGACCACCGGACCCCAGGAGATCCAGGAGGAATTGCAGAAGGAACTGGGCACCCTGAGGAGAGAGCGGGACCAGCTGGGAAGCCAAACCAGGGAGCTGGAGGCAGCCTATTCCAACCTCCTCCGAGACAAGTCAGCTCTGGAGGAAGAGAAGAGGCGCTTGATGCAGGAGAATGAGGATCTGGCCAGGAGGCTGGAGAGCAGCAGCCAGGAGGTGGCGAGGCTGACGAGGGGCCAGTGTCCCCAGGCCCGGGACACCTCTCAGAATGTGCCTCCAGGTTCCAGGGAAGGTAAGAATATGGGCTGGAGGGATCCCCAGGCCAGCAGGTGGCATGGTTCATGGTGACCTGTTACAGATGCCCTCTCCTTTCTCCCAGCAGCTGCACATCAAGCACAAAGCAGACGGATTAAGAAGGGGAAAGTCATCACTTCTCATATTCATAGTCACTCAGCTCTGGGCAGCTTTGCTTAGTTAGTGGTTCCCAGTTCTTTTGTCCATCATGACAAAGTTTTTACAGTCCAGAGTGAGATGAAAACTCTAAGGGCCAGGTGAGATGTGTACGCACATGATTGACTGAAGGTTGCAAACTGTCCTTTTTGGAAAGCAGTCATGTTTTGAATCTTTGCTCAGAGACGGTAATTCCTACCCTCTGGTGTTAAAATGACCTCTATTTATGAAACTGCAGGAGATTTATGAAATGAGAAGCTGTAAGCTTGGGTTTTTTGGTTTTGGTTTTGTTCTTCTTTGGTATAATAAAGAGGTGGTGGCCCTTTGTCAGCTCCCTCTGTGTGCAGTTTTGGAAGCTTTCCCACTCCTTGTCCACTGCCAGAGCTTCTGCTCATGGTTCCCACTGCTCCTCTGCCCCCCGCGCCCCCGGTCCCGCTCGTGTGATGCTCAGAGTGTCCCTGGGTATGTGACACTTTTTCATGAAAGTTTTGTTTCCTGCCATTCGCCATTTAATCATGAGGAAATGAGCAAGCAGATCCACTGGGCCCTTCTGAGATGTCAATGTCAAGAAAGAAGAGAAGCAGCAGGGGAGGGCTTGGCGGGGGGTTAAGGGAGATAAGAGAGTCCTGGTCACCAAGGGGAGTGAACGGTCTGTGAGTGGAAAAGCCACAAGGGACAGGTTTGCTCTAACAGAGGGAATTTGAAGATAGACTGCTTATGAGTTATGTTACTCTGTTAATGTTCAATTTCTTGGGTGAGATAATGTGTTTATGAAGGGGAATATCCTTGTTCTACGCATTCATGCACTTAGGGTTAAGTATCAGATTGCCTGCAATTTGCTCTCAAATGGTTCAGCAGATACTAAATCTTTAAAGGGTAAGAAAGAAAGGTAAAACAAATGTGACCACATTAGCAATCGGTGCATGAATCTAAGTAAATAGTGCATGGGGAGTCTTAGTTGTTCAAATTTTCTGTATGTGTGAAAATCTTCAAAATAAAATGATGAGAAACATTTTCTTAAGAAGCTTTGTATGTGAAAAAAACAAGATCTGCTTAGGTGTGAGACAAGAAAACCCAACTCAGTGCCTATGTGTGACCTTGGGCATCTACTGGAGTTCTCCACCTTCACTGCTCACCCATGACATGACAAAGAAAATTCCTGAAGCAACTATAAAGTATAGAGGATTTAAAAAAAAAATCCTGCATTGTTAGAACTGCAAGAGATTCTATCTAAATTTGGCAACCCAGGAGAGTGAGCTCCTAAAAACGCTAAGGAGCCCAAAGTCACAGGGCTGGTGAGTGGTAGAGCTGGGACAAACTTGAGCCCGCAACAGCAAATGAGAAATTATTACTAGAAGTGATGTGAGGGATTCCTCAGTTCAGAGTGTTAACTGAATGAGGTTACCTTCTCCCAAAAACTCCTGTGTGTGTGTGTGTGTGTGTGTAGGGGAGGCTGTATAAAAATAGAGACCTTTTTTATTGTCCTGTGGTCATGTAACAAGTCTTTGGGAATTTATTAAATGTGTTTTCTAATTTTATATTTCTCTTTGCCTTTCCCAGCTGTTCTACTTTCTTTCTGAAATAAGGGCAACATTCAATTACAATGAACTTCAAACTCGGAAATTCTTTTCTAGTAGTGGATCCCTTTGGTGAGCAGGAAATTACATTAGTACAGGAATGTGGAACTGGACAGGGACTTAACAGGCCGTTGGCCCCCCGGGCCCATTTTTGCTGATGTGGAGACTCAGGTCCAGAGAGATTACTCAACGACCGCACAGCCACCTAGCCAGCTACAGGCAGAGCCAGGACTAGAATTCCAGCTTTTTCCCATGAGGAGCAGTGAGTTTCAAGACCCCCAGCTGACCTGGTTTACAGATGCCACAGACTAAGGACAGAAAGGTACAGAAATGTCTGGGACAAAAGGTCAGCTTCAAGGTCGTGGTTTGGGGAAGAAGGGGTATTTGGAGGGGCTGGCTGGAACTTCAGTGTGGATGAGCGTTTATGTAGGAGTGGCAAGAACGGGAGTGTGGCCAGTCGGGGGAATGAGACAGTGAGGTTGAGTGGACAAAGGTAAGGCCCAAAAGGTTACCACCACTTTGTCTGTCATGCAGTTGTTACGTAGAGAGAAATCTCCAGGCCGGCGCCGTGGCTCAAAAGGCTAATCCTCCGCCTTGCAGCGCTGGCACACCGGGTTCTAGTCCCGGTCGGGGCGCTGGATTCTGTCCCGGTTGCCCCTCTTCCAGGCCAGCTCTCTGCTATGGCCCAGGAGTGCAGTGGAGGATGACCCAAGTGCTTGGGCCCTGCACCCCATGGGAGACCAGGAGAAGCACCTGGCTCTTGGCTTCAGATCAACGCGGTGCGCCGGAAACAGCGCGCCTGCCGCGGCGGCCATTGGAGGGTGAACCAATGGTAAAGGAAGACCTTTCTCTCTGTCTCTCTCTCACTGTCCACTCTGCCTGTCAAAAATTAAAAAAAAAAGAAATCTTAGAATCACAGAAATCACTTGTTTTTATATTCTGCACATAATGTGACAGAGAACATCTCATGTATTTCTACAGTTGTGTATGTGTGTGTGTGCGTGTGTGTACGGGGGTACTTCAAAGAGTTCATGGAAAATGAATATTACAAAAAACAATGCCTCTTAGAAAAATCTATGCATAGATTTCAATATTTTTTGCACCAAAATGAGCTTATCTTTTTTTAAGATTTATTTTATTTATTTGAAAGAGTTACAGAGAGAGGTAGAGACAGAGAAAGAGAGGTCTTCCATCTGCTAGTTCACTCCCCAGATGGCCACAATGGCCGGAGCTGTGCTGATCCAAAGCCAGGAGCCAGGAGCTTCCTCCAGGTCTCCCATGCGGGTGCAGGGGCCCAGGGACTTGGGCCATCTTCTACTGCTTTTCCAGGCCATTGCAGAGAGATGGATTGGAAGTGGAGCAGCCAGGTCTCAAACCTGTGCTCCTATGGGATGCCGGCGCTTCAGGCCAGGGCATTAGTCTGCTGTGCCACAGCACCAGCCCCTGAGCTTATCTTTTAATTCCATTTTCCCACCATCTTCTGGAAGTCCCCCATATAAATGGCATGTCCACAGTACGTGGGTGTGAGAGCCAGGATGGTCCTTGCAGAGACCCTCCTCTTCCTACACAGAGTCAGAGAAACTGTGCCAGAGTGACTGAGGCAAGGTCCCTGCAGGTGACACCTGTGAACCCAGGTTGCATGGCAATGGCTGGGAACAAGGTGGGCAGGATGTGGACGAGAGGGGTTGCCAGAGGTGGCCAATGCTAGGGCTGCAGCTTTCCTTTCCTTGCCTATAGCATAGGAAGCACATTCCAGCGAGGCTGTTGTGCAGATTGGAGGCAGCCGGGAGCAGCTCCCAGCACAGTGCCTGGCACAGTGGCCACCCCAGAACGGATGGTACTGCCAAGGATTTCTTTTGCTTAGGTTTTGCCATTGCTTTAGTCCCTCCATGATCAAAACACCACCAGGGACAGTGTTTCTCTAACACATGTGCGCTCTAGAGACAGGGCAGGTGGAAACAGCACCTGGCACAGCAAGCTATTTGTTCATCTCTGCTTTCCCAAAAGATTTGTCCACAACCTAGGAATCTGTTGGCGGCGTTCTTTTTCTGTGTTTATGTAATTCTGTCACATTGACCAAACTTCCTGAGCAAAACGCCTGAGAAAACGTCTACAAAAATCATCACACCACTTAATGAATTCAGTTTCTAGGTTGAACTCTCTAGAGGTGAGCCTATAAAGCTGAGATAAGGGCAGAGCACACAGAAAACTTCCAGAATTTTATTTAGACATGAATCTTTACCAGATAGGTATAATTTTAATATTAAAAACACACAAAAGCCCCCGCAAAGTTAACTGACATAATACAATCCTTAATATTCTCATAAGTTCTGTGTTGAGCACTATTTCATTTATCTTTTTTTTAAAAGATTCATTTATTTTATTTGAAAGTGGGAGTTACACAGAGAGAGAAGGAGAGGCAGAGAGAGAGAGAGAGAAAGTCTTCCACCCGCTGGTTCACTCCACAATTGGCTGCAACAGCCGGAGCTGAGCCGATCTGAAGCCAGGAGCCAGGAACTTCCTCCAGGTCTCCCACGTGTGTGCAGGGGCCCAAGGACTTGGGCCATCTTCCACTGCTTTCCCAGGCCATAACAGAGAGCTGGGTCGGAAGTGGAGCAGCCAGGACTTGAACTGGCACCCATGTGGGATGCCGCAGCTGCAGGCGGCGGCTTTACTCGCTGTGCCAAAACGCCGGACCCACATTTACCGTTTCTTAGCACAACCTGATACTTTTGGGAGGTCAGCAGCCTAGGGCTCAGAGAGGTTGGATCATTAGTCCGAAGTCGCACAGCTGAGATTTGCAAGCCCGAGCTTCTGGCTCCATCCAGGCCCCTTCACACAACTGCATCCTTGCCCGTGGCTCTCTCGCCAGACGGCGCCGCTCTGGGAGCCCGGCTGCTGCCAGATGCTCTGGCTGATACGATGGAGAAGAAGCCAGGAGGCTCACAACCCAGCTGGGAACCGGCCTGTGGTCATTCTGGAAGCCACTCCCGACATTGTGTTCCACTGTGGCTCTTGTTTACCCAGAGGAGTTAGCTTCCTGCAAGAGTGTAGAGAGAAAGCACCAGCTGCAGAGACCCCTGCTCAGGGTCCTGGGGAGGGGGTGGCACCAGGACAGGGACTCAGCACCCAGCTGGCACCTGTGCCACCTCTTCTCTGGCGGTGGGGGAGAACAGCTATGGGGCACACGGCCTCGGAGCTCTGTGCTCACTGAGCGAGCTGCAGGGCCTGGGTCACTCCCCCAAAGAGCTGAGCCGCTTTGGGAAGGCTGCCAGTAGCAGTCTGGGTCCAATCAGGAGAGAAAGCGCACAGCGGATTCAGCAGGGAAATTTATTACATACAGTCATTAACCAGGCTAGAAGAAGGCACCCTAGGGTTGCGGGAGGGCCCTGGAGGGAGGACGACTTGGGGGGGGCTTCGGACCTCCTTGGGAAAAGTAGCGTTCAGGAATCAGACAGCAGAGAAGGTGGCTGGCTTGCCCAGGCCTGAGCAGGTCTGCGGGTGGAGAGGGAAACAAGCAGCCTGCGTGGGTACGGTGGGAGTCGCGAATTGGGGGGGGGGGGGGGGGGGGGGGCAGCTGGCCATCAGAGCACTCGGATCCTCGCGCAGGGTCCCTGGTGTCCCTAGTGAAGGGCAATGCCAGGCCCAAACTGCAAGGTCACAGAGGCTGCGACGAGGGAAGGTTTTAAGCAGAGTCTGCACGCTCAGGCCCCAGACCCGACCTTCCTCCTCCTGCGATGTCCTTCTAGTGCCCCCTACTGGGGTAGGTCTACATCGCGCTCACAGTAAGGAGAAACGCTTTGCTTTTCCAGAGCCAGAATGGAGCTTTCAGCTCTGAGAGGCAGAACATTTGCCACCGCGGAAACTCACACATCTAAGAAGAGGCTAGGGACCTTCTCAGTGTTCCTGAAGTCGTATCTCACCTCCTCATAAATCAATTATTCTGGATTACTTTAATTGTGTAAACCTTATTTTATTTTGAGCATCCTACTCTGTTCTGGCATGTTGCTATACAATTATTTGTGAGATTTTTAATTCTGGGACTTTAAAAAGTCCCCAAAGTACAGAGAACAGAAAGAACCCCAACACAGCCATCACCCAGCTCCAAGAGTCACCAGCCTTCTCTGAAGCTGTTTTATCTTGTGCTGCCGTTCATCACCTACCTCACCCGTGGCCACCGTCCCAGAGCAAAGCTCAAACACCAGATCTCTGAGATCCCATATTTAAATGCATTCGGCATCCACACAGTCAGTCCGTGGCCCATTTCTTCTCACAGTGCAACTCTCTCTCTCTCTCTCTCTCTCTCTCTCTCTCTTTTTATAGCTTCTCAATGGAATTTGGACACTTTGGCCTTCCAGGAGCTGAAGTCGGAGTTAACTGAAGTCCCTGCTTCCCGAATCTTGAAGGAGAACGCACCTGTCCTCCCCAGGGGTGAAGAGGGAGACAACGGTAAGAATTCAGATCCCATCGAGGCATCATGGTCATTGTCCACAGTCTAGTCCTGTGTTCAGAGTCAATACAGAGTAACTGAGTAAACGCCCCCGTGCAGGGGAGCAAGTGACTTCCTTGTGGGCAAGGGGTTGGACCCCGTGAGGAGCAGAGCTCTCCGGCCAGGGCAGCTCTGCAGAAAAAACTTTTCCCAGTCAGGAGCTCTGCCTTCTCACCCATACTAGGGACGCCAGGCTGGGCTGGGTTTCCCAGGGAGAAGAGGAGAAATGCGTTTATTTCACCCTCTTGATTGTCACATAGAATTAATTATACCTGAAAAATGACATTTTCTGGTAGTTCCTTCATAGAGTTATCTAGGACCACTTATGGGACATGACCCTGTCAATAGACAATCTGCTACTACAGGTATTTTTTCTGAACTTTGATCACTTAGGAAAAGTGTGGTTTGCCCATCTCCAAAGTGTTTCCCAACTGTGGTTTTCAGAACCTTTGGCTATCGATGTTAGTGATTATTATTGCTCATACTGAAGGGAATAAAAGGAACTTTAGGGTCATGAAATATTTAAAATGCGATTCTCTGAGATATGAGCAGCAAACAATCTCCATATTCTTTGAGGAAACCGAAGACACCCATTAAAATACAGAAGTGTGTGCTGATTCCACTAAATGTAAATTTTCAACCATCACTTCACTATATTTTATAAATTACATTCAAGTTTAATTTTTTTATTTCATTTTATTTGAAAGGCAGAGAGACAGATAGAAGAGACAGGCAGGGAGAGATTCTTCCATTTGCTGTTTCACTCCCCAAATACATGCAAGAATGGGCTAACTTGAGGTCAGGAGCCTGGAATCCAATCTGGGTCTCCCACATGGGTGGCAGGGACCCAAGTACTTGAGCCATCACCTGCTGCCTCCCAGGATGTGCACTAACAGGAAGCTGATCAGTAGCAGAGGGGGGACTCAAACCCAGGCACTCAGATATGGGTTGTGGATTTCCCAAAGGATGTCTTAGACACTGCCCCAAACTTTGTTCCATGCGTGTAGAAGATGCATGAAATTTGAAGGATCTGCAAAACATTCTGAGAATTCATATTATGAAAAAAAGACTACATGAATTTCCAAACTTAAATTTAAATATTTCCTTTTTCATTTTAAAAGATTTCTTTCTATTTGTTATGGAAAGGCAGAATGGCAGAGAGAGAATGAGAGAGAGATACAATCTGCTGGTTCACTCCCCAAATGGTCCTAACAGCTGGAACTGGGTCAGGCCAAAACCAGGAGCCCAGAACTCCATCCAGGTCTCCCACATTGGGTAGCAGTGGCACAGCACTTGGGCCATCTTCCACTGCTTCCCCAGGCTATTAGCAGAGAGTTGGATCAAAGCAGAGCAGCCGGGACTTGAACTGACACTCAAATGGGATGCTGGCATTGCAAGTGGTGGCTTACCCAGCTGCATCACCACTCTAGCCCCTCAGAATATTTTTGTGTCAAAATAAATTTATCTTTTAATTCCTTTTTCATGAACTTTTTCAAGTATGCTCATATGTGGCCTATCAGGGATGAAAAACTGTTGTAGAGAGATTATCCTTAGAATGAGTTAATTTTCCTCTCTCATGTTTCAACAGCAAAATAAATTGGACATGAAAATCCTGAAGAGTAATATAACGAATACCCATTAGTCCCTGCCCAGCTTTAGAAAACCATGGCAAATACAGCTGAAGCTTTCTTCAGTCTTCATCTTTGCCCCCAGTACTGAGTTGGCATCATGTCCCATTCACAGTGTGGTTCCTCTATACCAAGCATTCACATGTCTAATTATGAGTAGTTTAAATCTTACAACAGCCCCACTACCCTATGCACTATTATGATCCCCCTTTACAAACAAGAAGTCTAAAGCTTAGAGAGCTAAGTAACTTACTGAAAGTGACAGTCAGTGAGCAGGTAGCAAAACCCAGATCTCAACCCAGTGGTCTGCACTAGGGCCCTGCTGAGCTTCCACAGTGCCCCTGAATGTGCATCAACGAGTGTGTGTGGCTAAGTGGTGTCTTCTTTTGCTCTATTCATTCCCAGGATGTGGGGAACTAGTTTGGATAGGACAGCCTGTCACTCTGAGGACAGCCGAAACAATCACTGGCAAGTATGGCGTGTGGATGAGAGACCCCAAGCCCACGTCCCCCCACACCCAGGAGACCACGTGGAGAATCGACACGGTCGGCACCGACATCCGCCAGGTCTTTGAGTATGACCGCATCAGCCAGTTTGTGCAGGGGTACCCTTCGAAGGTGTACGTGCTGCCCAGGTCGCTGGAGAGCACAGGTGCCGTGGTGTACGCAGGCAGCCTCTACTTCCAGGGTGCTAGGTCCAGAACCGTGATCAGGTTTGAGCTGAACACTGAGACAGTGAAGGCCGAGAAGGAAATCCCTGGAGCCGGCTACCACGGGCAGTTTCCGTATTCTTGGGGTGGCTACACGGACATTGACCTGGCTGTGGATGAGACTGGTCTCTGGGTCATCTACAGCACCGAGGAGGCCAGAGGTGCCATTGTCCTCTCCAAATTGAACCCAGAGAATCTGGAACTTGAAAAAACCTGGGAGACCAATATCCGTAAGCAGTCGGTTGCCAATGCCTTCATCATCTGTGGCACCTTGTACACTGTTAGCAGCTACTCCTCGGCTGATGCCACCGTCAACTTCGCTTATGACACAGGCACTGGGATCAGCAAGCCCTTGGCCATCCCATTCAAGAACCGCTACAAGTACAGCAGCATGATCGACTACAACCCTCTGGAGAGGAAGCTCTTTGCCTGGGACAGCTTCAACATGGTCACCTATGACATCAAGCTGTCCAAGATTTGACAAGCCTCCAGGTGCTACCAGCAGTGGCAGAAGACGATGTTCAGGGCTCCTGGGGAGAAGGTTGAGGAGGGCCAGCCAGCTGGGGACTGCACGGCTTCTCTCTGCTTTCCAAGCATGCATTAATCCAGATGGATGTTTGCAGTTACCATCAGACTGTGCAGCAATTA
Source organism: Lepus europaeus (assembly GCF_033115175.1). Lineage (NCBI taxonomy): Eukaryota > Metazoa > Chordata > Mammalia > Lagomorpha > Leporidae > Lepus > Lepus europaeus. The sequence continues at coordinate 137,287,855 of NC_084831.1, read as the reverse complement.
GCAATTAGTACCATGCAGTACTTAGAGAATTTCATATTGTAGTAGATATTCTTTTCTTCTGTCTGGTTCATGAAATAGTTCATGTTTTCCAGTTATTTGAGGCAAAAGCTATAAAGCATGGTAGTTACTTCATGTTATATGGTTCCCATAAGCCACCATCAAGAGCAGGATTTCTAAAGAAACAACAGTAGCCCTTGTGGCCAGCACCAAACCTCTGTAGAATGCATTCGCTACAATTGACTTCTAATATTTTAGGTAGAACTCAGTTTGATATTACATAACTTTCTGCCCTGTGAAATAAAATTATCTTGCACAACATTTCTTGTTTGAGCCTTATGAGAATCTTTGCTTAAGGGAAGAGCACAGAGGCCACTCAACAGAAAATTCTTTTGCCAACAGTGAAATCCACACCTTTTCCTCTCTGGCTCCTGAGGTTCTTGGCTCTTTCTAAACAATCTTTCCAGTCTCTCCTAATTCACCCTTTCCACTCTTGCTTCACTTCGATTCTTATTTTTGTTGTGGGTGTGTATTTCATAAGCCACCATCTCTCTCAGCAGAGCAAACCTGATTGCATTAAATTTTGCTAATATGTAAAATTATAAAATGCAGAGCACAAAATTGAACATATTGGGGCCGGCGCCATGGCTCACATGGTTAATCCTCTGCCTGTGGCGCCAGCATCCCACATGGGCACCAGGTTCTAGTCCCGGTTGCTCCTCTTCCAATCCAGCTCTCTGCTGTGGCCCAGGAAGGCAGTGGAGGATGGCCTAAGTCTTTGAGCCCTGCACCCACATGGGAGACCAGGAGGAAGCACCTGGCTCCTGGCTTCGGATGGGCGTAGCTCCAGCCATGGCAGCCATTTGGGGGGTGAACCAACGGAAGGAAGACCTTTCTCTGTCTCTCTCTCTCTCACTGTCTAACTCTATGTGTCAAATAAATTTTAAAAAGCCTATTTTTTTTTAAAAAAAAAATGACCACATTGACCATTTATAAGTGCAAGTTCCATGATACTAAATAGTTCATATCACTCTTGCCACCTTTTGCAAAACTTTTTTCATCTTGTAAAAACAGAAACTCTATGTCTGTCAAATAATAGCTCCACATGTAATAACCTACCTAATTTCTCTTCAATTGCCATCATGGTAAATGGTAAAATATGCATAATGGTAAAATGCAGTTTTACTAATTCAGCTTGGAGCCCACCCTATCAGCACATAGTTGATCAATTTGGCCTTTTCCTCTCCACCTCCCACCGAGGTGACATGCATACTTGACCTAAGTGGGGACCAGGGTACTCTGCTTGCTTTTAGTCCAGAACTTGCTGCTAACATGCACATCTCTGTATGTAGCTCTAGTTCTGGCATCCTCCATGCTCTGTTGGCCAGATTCACCAGGACTGTTGCTTTTTCCCAGCCTGTTATGTGTCCCCAGGGATGTGGGGCAGTTTCTGGAGCCAGCCAGCATCACAGGAGCATAGGTGCCCCTTTGCTGTTTTGCTGCCTCCTGCTGGCACCAGGCCACTTCCCCTAGAGGTTTGCCACCCACAATGAGCTTTGCCTGGAGGCAAGCACACGTCTCCTTTGCTTTCCCAAGCCTCAAACTATCTGCTACATGAGGTTCATCAGGAGCTCTCTAGAACCTAAGCTCACTCTCCCTCTCCCTCACTCTCTCTTTCAAGACCTCTTGCATTCCCAAACTTTATTCAGACTGCTGGAAGGGGACAGTTTAGCGCTTTAACTGTTATCTTTTCAGGTTTTTGCTCACAAGGCCACAGCTCAACCTTTTGATTTTTTTTTTTTTTTAGATTTATTTTTTGAAAGAGTTACAGATAGAGGTAGAGAGAGAGCAAGGTCTTCCATCTGATAGTTCATTCCCCAGATGGCTGCAACGGCCAGAGCTGTGCCGATCTGAAGCCAGGAGCCAGGAGCTTCTTCCGGGTCTCCCACATGGGTGCAGGGGCCCAAGGATCTTGGCCATCTTCTACTGCTTTCCCAGGCCGTAGCAGAGAGCTGGATCGGAAGAGGAGGAGCCGGGACTAGAACCGGCACCCTCATGGGATACTGGTGCTTCAGGCCAGGGCTTTAACCCGCTGTGCCACAGCACCAGCCTCTTAGTCTTTTGATTTCTAAGATAAATGCTCTTAAAGTCAAAGCCTTGGAGGTGGAGGCACTTGGCATAGTGGTTAGGTAGCCACTTGGGACACCCACACCCTGGAGCACCTGGGTTCAAGTCCTGCCTCTGCTCCTGATTCCAGCTTCCTCCAAATGTGCACTCTGGGAAGTTGTGGGTGATGGCTCAAGTAGTTGGATCCCTGCCACCCCCAAGGGAGATCTGGATTGAGTTCCAGGATCCTAGCTTTGGCCTGACCAAAACCCACCTGTTGCAGGCATTTGAAGAGGAACATCTCTCTCTCTCTCCCTCTCTGTCTTTCAAATACATGTTGTTTTAAAAAATAAAGCCCTGGTTTTGGAGAGAATGCTCCCTAGCATGGGTTCTAAAGACAATACTATGAAAAGCTTTTCTTTGCCCCAGCAGTCAATCCTGAGGTTACACACACCGTGAGTAGAAGGAAACGGAGGAGATCTCAGGAAGTCTTTCCCCTGGTGAGTTGTGTGCTTTGGCTGCCATAATACTGAGAGGCTTAAACAATAGAAAGTTACTTTCCCACAATTCTGTAGGCTTGGAAGTCCAAAATCAAGGTGTTGACTGGGTTGGTTTCTTCTGAGCCTCTCTCCTTGGCTTTCACATGGTTGTCTTCCCCCTGTGTCTTAATATCCTCTCTTTTAAAGTTATTTTATTTATTTGAAAGACAGAGTTACCAAGACAGGTAGAGGCAGAAAAAGAGAAGTTTGCCATGCGCTGGTTCACTCCCCAAATGGCTGCAATGGCTGGAGCTGGGCCAGGCTGAAGCCAGGAGCCAGGAGCTTCTTCCAGATCTCTCATATGGGTGCAGGGGCCCAAGGACTTGGGCCATCCTCTGCTGCTTTCCCAGGTGCATTAGAAGGTAGCTGGATTGGAAGTAGAGCAGCTAGGACTTGAACTGGCACCCTTATGGGATGCCGGCACTGCAGGCCAGGGCTTTAATCCACTGTGCCACAGCACTGGCCTCCCAATATCCTCCTTTTATAAGGACAAAAGTCGGCCGGCGCCGTGGCTCAACAGGCTAATCCTCCGCCTTGCGGCGCCGGCACACCGGGTTCTAGTCCCGGTCGGGGCACCGATCCTGTCCCGGTTGCCCCTCTTCCAGGCCAGCTCTCTGCTGTGGCCAGGGAGTGCAGTGGAGGATGGCCCAAGTGTTTGGGCTCTGCACCCCATGGGAGACCAGGATAAGCACCTGGCTCCTGCCATCGGAACAGTGCGGTGCGCCGGCCGCAGCGCGCTACCGCGGCGGCCATTGGAGGGTGAACCAACGGCAAAAGGAAGACCTTTCTCTCTGTCTCTCTCTCACTGTCCACTCTGCCTGTCAAAAAAAAAAAAAAAAAAAAAAAAAAAAAAGGACAAAAGTCAGTTGGACTAGGGCCCACTCTAATGACCCCATTTTAATCATCCTGGTCATAATTACCAACTTGTCCATGGGCGACCCTGACATTCATCCCAAAATCTATGTGATAAGCAAAGTCATTAAGATATGCTACTGAGTATTTCATGCCAGGCACTGATGCCCAAAATGTCTCTTCACTGATGCCTGACATGTTAATGTTTCTTGAGAAAGTCCAGGTACATTCTGTTTGGCCATGGGCCATCTTTGTCTAGCTGAGCATAGACACCCTTTCCTACTGCTTTGTGGTGCGAGGATCCTCACATCTTGCTGCTGCCCAAGACACACTTCTCTCTGCAAGTCCATAAAAAATTATGCTCAGTGAAGTCCTGGACTTATTTACTTTTTTTTTTGTCTCTTGACCCTTTCTACCTTTAGCAGCTGGTTCTCATGCACCAGGATTTAAAAAGGCCCTATATCCAAAGACAGTCATAGCAAGTACTGGGTCCAGGACTTCAACACAGGAACTTGGGACAAAGCAACACAATTCAGCCCCACAACTGAGCATTATCACTCTTCCTTACTAACAGTAGACTCTAAAAGACTAGACAATTCCGAACTCAGAATGGAGGAACTCATTTGTCCTACTCAGTGTCTTTATCTGCCAGGTATTTGAATGAGAAGTGGAATATGAGGAGGTGAGCTGTCATGGCACATGCACAGAGGTGATGAGAATGCCTTTTGCACCAGCCTGCTGTGATTCCTGTCTCTCCATCAACCACTGCTTCCAGCTTTGGGATGGAAGAAGGAAGGAGGAACAGAGAAAAGGGTCTCTCTTAGCTTCTGGGACATTGGACCCCTCCCACATCATTGGCTGATCCTTCTCTCTTTCCTTTGCTGGCTCTTCTTTTAGCCACAACCTCTTAAAGTTGAAGTACCCCAGGGCTCAATTTAGGGCTTTTTCTTTATCTACTCGTCCCTTTGGTGATATCATTTGGTATGCTGCCTTCATGCTGGTGATCCCTCAAGTTTATATCGCCAGTCAAGTCATCACTCACTTTTTCTGCATTCCTGTTTAGATATCTATTAGGCATATTAAAGTAGCAAAAACTGAACTCCTGGGTTTCTGCACCTCACTCCCCCACCACCAAAGTTCATCAAAACTGCTCTCCTTGTAGTTGATAGAACTCAAGCTCTCCAGTTGCTCAGGACCCAAATCTGGGAGTCATTTTTACCTCTCTCTTTCTTTCATACCCTATATCCAATCTACTACCATTGTTGGTTCCATCTTCAAACTCATAGATCCATAAACATATCCACATTTCTCATCACCACAACTGCTACTGGTCCAAATGACCACCTGGATGACTACAGTAGGATCTGAGCTGTTTCCGCCATTCCACTCACAGAGACGATTCTCAACGTGGCAGCCCAACACCCCTATTAAGATACAAATGGTGGGCCGGCGCCGTGGCTCAACAGGCTAATCCTCCACCTAGCGGCGCTGGCACACCGGGTTCTAGTCCCGGTCGGGGCACCGGATTCTGTCCTGGTTGCCCCTCTTCCAGGCCAGCTCTCTGCTATGGCCCAGGAGTGCAGTGGAGGATGGCCCAAGTGCTTGGGTCCTGCACCCCATGGGAGACCAGGAGAAGCACCTGGCTCCTGCCTTCGGATCAGCGCGGTGTGCCGGAAACAGCGCGCCTGCCGCGGCAGCCATTGTAGGGTGAACCAACGGCAAAAGGAAGACTTTTTTTTTTTTTTGACAGGCAGAGTGGACAGTGAGAGAGAGAGAGAGACAGAGAGAAAGGTCTTCCTTTGCCGTTGGTTCACCCTCTAATGGCCGCCGCGGTAGCGCGCTGCGGCCGGCGCACCGCGCTGTTCCGATGGCAGGAGCCAGGTGCTTATCCTGGTCTCCCATGGGGTGCAGAGCCCAAACACTTGGGCCATCCTCCACTGCACTCCCTAGCCACAGCAGAGAGCTGGCCTGGAAGAGGGGCAACCGGGACAGGATCGGTGCCCCGACCGGGACTAGAACCCGGTGTGCCGGCGCCGCAAGGCGGAGGATTAGCCTGTTGAGCCACGGCGCCGGCCAGGAAGACCTTTTTGTCTGTCTCTCTCTCTCACTGTCCACTCTGCCTGTCAAAAATTTTTTAAAAAAATTAAAAATAAATAAAAAGATACAAATGGTTTCCTATCTCATTCAAACTCAGTCCTTACATAGCCCCACAGCATCTACCTCCTTCCTCCACCACTGTAGATTCATTTTCTGCTAATGTCCCCAGATTCAATGAACTCCATCGAAGCCTGCTTCCTTGCTCTCCCTCAAATGCACCAGGCACATGTCTGCCTTCAAACTTTGCACTGGCTTTTGCTCTGCCCCAGACGTCCACACCTCTAAATCCACCGCTGGCTTCAAGCCTTTGCTCAAATGGAACCTTCTTAAAAAGCTCTGCCTGGCCCACCTTATCTAATATAACAACCAATTTGCTGCTTACCCAAGCACCTTTCCCTCCATTTCATTATTTTTAAAAGTTCTCTTCCATTATACTCTTCACCTCCTGATGTTGATACAATGTGCTGTCTTTAAATTGTGTAGATTTTTGTGTTACTCTTTCCCCACTGGAATGTAAACTGCACAGAGACAGGGATTGTTTTGTATAATGAATATTCATATTCCCAGAACAATGCTGGCTCACACCGTGGGTGCCCAATAACATTTGCTGAACAAATGAGCAGAAACAAAGCTGGAAATAAAACTAACACAGGAGTTAGTCATTCCCACTCTTTCCCAGCCCCTGATTTTTTAAAATATTTATTTATTTATTCGAAAGAGTTACAGAGAAGGGGGGGGGGAGGTATTCTAACCACTGGTTCACTTTCTAAATGGCTGCAACAACCGAAGCTGGGCAGATCCAAAGCCAGGAGCCAGGAGCTTCTTCCAGGTCTCTCACACAAGTGCAGGGGCCCAAGAACTTGGGCCATCTTCTACTGCTTTCCCAGGCCATTAGCAGGGAGCTGGATTGGAAGTGGAGCAGCCAGGACTTGAACTGACGCCCACATGGGCTGCCCACACTGCAGGTGGTGACTTCGTCCCTGCTCCCTGATCCTTGACTGGCTCCGTGTGACCTTGGGCCTGCCATTTAATTTCTGTCCCAGCACTGTGGAACAGAGCTTTTTAAAATGATAGTCATATTATAAATCTGCATCATCCAATAAGCTGGCCGCTAGCCACCTATAGCTATTGAGTGAATTGTGGCTAATGTGACTGAGGGACTGAATTTTTTAAAATGTTTATTTTCATTTACTTGAAAAGCAGGGAGGGAGAGAATGGGTCAGGGGAGAATGTCATATTCCAACTGCTAGTTCACTCCTCAAATGCTTGTGACAGTCAGGGCAGGGTCAGGCCAAAGCCAGGAGCCAGAACTTCATCCAGGTCTTCCACATAGGTGGCAGGGGCCCAAGCACTTGAGCTATCACCTGCTTCCTTCTAGGACACATTAGCAGGAAACTGGATTGGAAATGGGGTAGCCAGGACTCAAACCAGTACTCTAAGAGTTGTGGGCATCCTAATCAGCAGCTAACCCACTGTGCCATATGCCTACCCTGGATATTTAACTGTTCTCATTGTAATGAACTTAAGTAGCCACACATGGCTAGTGGCTATCCCCTTGGACAACTGGACAGTGCAGGTATGTTTGCTCATCTGCCTGAGGATGAGGTGATGTGTGTCAGGCACCCAGCTGGCAGTGGCAGGTGCTCAGTGCATGCTCCCCCAACCGCCCCTCATTGTCTGAAGCCCACCCCAGCAGCACAGCCCACTGACTGCATGGGTACAGAGACTCTTTTAGAATTTTCTGTTTACTTGTCAGAGAGTAGGAGAGACTGAGACAGATAGAAAGAGAGAGCTCTCATCTACTTGTTCGCTCTCCAAATGCCCACAATGGCTAGGGCTCAGCCAGGCCAAAGCCAGGAGCCAGGAAGTCAATAAAGGTCTCCCATGTGGGTGACAAAGACCCAACTACTTGAGTCTCTCAGAGACCGCATTAGCCAGAGCTGGAGTCAAGAATAGGGCCAAGGGACAGCATTGTGGCGTAGCAGGTAAAGCAGCTGCCTGTGATGCTGGCATCTAACCTGGCCGCTCCACTTCCGATCCAACTCCCTGTTAATGGCCTGGGAAAACAACAGAAGATGGCCAAGTGATTGGACCCTGGCACCTACGTGGGAGACCCAGATGAAGCTCCTGGCTTCAGCCTGGCTAAGCCCTTGCTGTTGCGGCCACCTTTGGAGGGAACCAGTGGATCGAAGATCTGTGTGTGTGTGTGTGTGTCTCCCTCTCTCTTTAAAGAGTTAAAGACTTTCAAATAAATGCATCTTAAAAAAAATAATAAAAGTGAGGCCAGGACTTAAACCCAGGTACTCCAATGTCAGATGCTGATATCTTAACTGATAGACCATTTTATTTTTAAGATTTATTTGAAAGAAAAGAAAAATCACATCACTCTCCTGGAAGAAGACTTTGCAAAGAATGTTGTCAATGAATGTGAAACTCAACCCTGGCACCAGCACAGGAATGGGAATTCAGTCAGTTAAAACAGGATAAAAGGCCCATAAAAAGGGAGGGTGCGTGGAACACTTAGTTAAGACTCCACTTGGGGGTGGACAGCGTGTGGCACAGTAGGGTAAGCTGCTGCCTGTGGTGCTGGCATTCCATATGGGTGCTGGTTAGTGTCCCACCTGCTTCACTTCCAATCCAGCTCCCTGCTAATGGCCTGGGAAAGCAGAAGATGGCCCAACTTCTTGGGCCCCTGCACCCACATGGGAGACCTGGATGGAGCTCTTGGCTCCTGGCTCTGAATCAGGCCAGCTCTGGCTGTTGCAGCCATTTGAGGAGTGGACCAGCAGATGGAAGACCTCTCTCTCTGCTGTAACTCTGCCTTTCAAATAAGTAAATAAATCTTTAAATAAAAATAAGCCACTTGGATGCCTGCATTCCCTTTCATAGTACCTGATTCCAATTTCCTGCTAATGCACACCCTGGGAGGCAGAAGATGGCGGCTTAAGTAATTGTGTTCTTGGTATCTACCTAGGAGACTTGAATAGCATTCCTGGCTTTAACCTGGACCAGCTCTAGCTGTTGCAGGCATTTGGGAACTGAACAAATAGATGGAAGATCTTTTTCTACTCCTCCATCTCTCTGCCTCTCAAATTTTTAAAAAAGTGGTGGTAGGGGGCATAAAACTGTGATGTCTCAGGGCCAGCGCCATGGCTCACTTGGTTAATCCTCCACCTGCAGCACCAGCATCCCATGTGGGTGCCAGGTTCTAGTCCCGGTTGCTCACTTCAAGTCCAGCTCTCTGCTGTGGCCCGGGAAGGCAGTGGAGGATGGCCCAGGTCCTTGGGCCCTGCACCCATGGGAGACCAGGAGGAAGCACCTGGCTCCTGGCTTCGGATTGGCATAGCTCCGGCCATAGGGGCCATTTGGGGGGTGAACCAATGGAAGGAAGATCTTTCTGTCTAACTCTTAAAAAAAAAAATTGGTGTCTCAGGCTGAGGTTTTTTTTGTTTTGTTTTGTTTTGTTTTTAAGATTTTATTTGAGAGGCAGAGTTACAGAGAGAGGTCTTCCATCCACTGGTTCACTCCCAAATGGCCATGATGGCCGGAGCTGAGCGGATCCAAAGCCAGGTGCCAGGAGCTTCCTCTGGGTCCCCAATGCGGGCACAGGAGCTCAAGCACCTGGTCATCTTCCACTGCTTTCCCAGGCTGTAGCAGAGAACTGGATCAGAAAAGGAGCAGCTGGGACGTGAATTGGTGCCCATATGGGATGTGGGTGCTGCAGGCAGAGGCTTAGCCTACCTTGCCACAGCACCAGTCGGTCATGCTGTTTTTTTAAAAAGATTTATTTGAAAGGCAGAATTATGGAGAGGCAGGGAGGAGGAGAGAGAAAGAATGGTCTTCCATCTGCTGGTTCAGTCCCCAGATGGCAGCAACAGCCAGAGCTGAGCCAATCTGAAGCCAGGTGCTTCTTCTGGGTCTCCCATGCAGGTGCAGGGGCCCAAGCACCTGGGCCATCTTCTAGTGCTTTCCCAGGCAATAGCAGAGAGCTGGATCGGAAGTGGAGCAGCCAGGATTCAAATTGATGCCCATATTTGATGCCAGCACTTTTACCCACTATGCCACAGTACCAGCCCCTCAGGCTGAGTTCTGAGGATCCAAATACCCAAGGTTCTCTGGACCTCAATACTCTTGCTTTAAAATCAGAGGCCTGTGATTCTGGCTGATTGGGATTTAGTAACACCAAGGCCTGATAGTTATTTTATTTCAAATATAACAGACTACAGCAAGTGCTCTACAGCATAGCATACATTACAGATCAAATACACACATTTCATATGAAGGACCCGACTTGAAAAACCAGAACTTACTCTAAGTTCACTTGCAAGGGTAAACAAGGCTCAGGAGAAGATGCTGGAACAAAGATCCTCCCAGACAGCCTTCAAAGACAACCCAGCAATGCCACAGGTGTGTTCTGGAGTTTTATGTAAATGCCCATTTCAAAATCCCTGGAGTTGTGTGTGCCTAAGAGTCCGTGGGATTCTCGGCCGGAGAAGGAGGTGGGGCGGGCGGCGCTCCAAGGGCGGCAGCAGCGCAGGCGGGAACGGCTGCTTCAGAGTCTGACTGGGAGTACAGGAGCATCTCCAGGGCGGCATCCCTTTCCGTGCTGAAGACCTCTTCTCTAAAAGGAAAAGCACGTGAAACGTCATTCAAATCAAAATAGATGTCTTTCAAATGTCAATCAAAAATGGCATTCAAGTCAAATCATACAGAGATGGAAGAAGTGGAAATCAGGGAAGCAGCCCCCAGGCTGAAGTCCTCGACACGTAGGAGGACATGCTTCCAGGCTCCCCGCCCCACACTTCCAGAGCTGTCACCTTGCAAAAACGGAGTTCATTCTATCTCTACTGCTGACTAGGGGCAGGGGGCAGCTTCCTCAGGTGAGCTCGATGGTCTCCAAGGATCCCATACAACCAATGGGGCTGGGGTTCCCCATCTCCAGGAGGGGCTCTTGGATTTAGAACAGAAGTCTTGGCTCCTGGCTTCGGATCAGCGCGATGCACTGGCCACAGCAGCCATTGGAGGGTGAACCAACGGCAAAAAGGAAGACCTTTCTCTCTGTCTCTCTCTCACTGTCCACTCTGCCTGTCAAAAAAAAAAAAAAAAAGAAGTCTTCCCATCAATCAGTTCTCTGCATCCTGCCCAGACCATCTCTCAACATTTCCACCCAACAGGCTCTGTCTCAATTGCCTTGCAGCTCTTCTCAGGGTCTACCCAACCTTGGGTTCACTTCACGTCTCCTGTGGACTTACCTTGCCCTTGTACCCAGCCTGCGGAGGTCTCCTCCCTTCTACGAAAGTAGGAGGGTGCCAGAAATGGAGTTAAAAGATAACTATTTTGGAGCAAAAAGTTCTGAAATCTATGCATAGTCTTCTCAGATCTTCCATGAATTTGAAGAATTTTATGCATGGATTTAAAATTTTGTGGGCATTATGATAAATTCACCTTTTAATTCCATTTTCCACAAACTGTTCGAAAGGCAGAGAGACAGATATACTGAAAGAGAGGAGAGAGAGCAGAGAGCATGAGCAAGAGAGCGAGAACTCCACCATCTGCCTGTTTACTTCCCAAATTACCACAAATGCCAGGGCTGCGCCTGGTTGAAGCCAGGAACTGAGTCTCCCATGTGGGTGCCAGAGACTCCACCAGCTGAGCCATCCTTTGTTGCCTCCAGGGTGCACATTTGCAGGAAGCTGGAATCAGAGGTAGAACTGGGACTTGAACCCAGGCGCTATGGCACTGGGATATGAGACGAAGGCATCCAAGTGATGTCTTCATCACCTGAGAAAATGCTCATTCCCCACAAACTTTTCCAAGTATCTCCCTAGGGCTGGGCAAGCCCTGCCTTCAAGAGAGTAAGAGCAGCCTGCCAAGCTACCACAGGTTCAGATTTAACTGTTCTGAATACTTACTATATTCCCAGGGACTGGAACTTAGCTAGAAACCAGAGAGGAGCTGCACAGAGATTCTGGGAGAAGGCTGAGACAGGGGATTGTGGCGGTTGTGGAGCCAGCAGGAGGCAGAACTGAGATTTAAAGTTGGATTTGGATCTGGCAACAGGTTCACTGCTGTTGGAGCCCTTCCTTGGTGCTGGGAGTCGGGGGTTGTCTGGTGGCCAGCAGAAGCCGCAGACTTGTGTCATGGAGTCCCTTTTGGGTGATCACGAGAGAACCACGACCACAGCCTTCTGGAGTCAATTGTCTATGCACCCAATCAGTGAAGACTTTCAGCACCCACATATAAGGTGACTTCAAAAAATCATGGAACAATCAAACTGAAAGATAATGTATGGGGTGGGTTTTTAGCCTGCTGGTTAAGAAGCCAGTTGGGGTACCATACTCCATAACAGATTACCTGGGTTCAAGTCCCAACTATGTTTTTGATTTCAGCTTCCTGTTAATGTGCCAGGGTACATTAACAGGCAGCAGCAGATGATATTTCAAGTAGCTGGGTCCCTGCCACCCATGTGGGAGATTTGGATTGAGTTCTTGGCTCCCAGCCTCAGCCTGACCCAGCCCCATTTGAGGAGTGAACCAGAGGATGTGAGCTCTGTCTAAAAAATAAAGAGGGGCTGGCACTGTGGCATAGCAGGTAAAGTCGCCACATGCAGTGCCAGCATCCCATATGGGTGCCAGTTTAGTTCTGGCTGCTCTTCTTCTGATCCAGCTCTCTGCTGTGGCCTGGGAAAGCATAGAAGATGGCCCAGATGCTTGTGCCCCTGCACCCGCGTGGGAGACCTGGAAGAATCTCCTGGATTCTGACTTCGGATCGGCGTAGCGCCAGCTGTTGTGGCCAATTGGAGAGTGAACCAGCGGATGAAAGACCTCTCTCTCTCTGCCTCTGCCTCTGTGTGTGTGTGTAACTCTTTCAAACAAATAAATCTAAAAAAAAACCACAAATATTAATGAATATTTGTGAAGCCGCTTCATATGTTAATGAAGAAACTGTACACAATTCTATCAATTTATTTATAACATATCCCAAGAACCTCTAAAGTCAAGGGCATGGGAATGAGTATCAGATGGCGTCCATATTATGGATGGATTCGATGTTTACCAATAATTCTAATATTTTTAACCGAATGCTTCTCAGGTTTAGTAAGATCATTATTTTTAAGCTGATAATGTACTTGACAAAGAGCTCAAGCCAGATGTGTCATTTTTGCTGGTTTTTGTGGTCTATTCATAGTTGTACTAGTACAGTTATTTCAATGCAGAATTTCTTGGCAGAAATGTTTTAGACCACTTGTCTCTTGGGGGGAGGGGGGGTTATATTTGCCAAGACTAATATAACTTGTAAATCCATTTAACTAACCCAAGCAAACTACAACATACTGGCACTTGCTGAAAGCGAATCAAGAAGCTCCCACTGACCTTGGCCTTGAACTCTGACCTTTGAGCCAGGAAGGACCCATTGCTTATGTGTGATCTCCCAAAACACAGTGAGGGCACGAGGCCCACCAAACAGCAATGTCAGTAGCATTCACTTTTCATGTAAATTGGAGTCCTACTGTTTTCTTCATACACCTTTATGGGGTGCTGTGGGTATCTCCCTGGACTTGGGGATTGCAGACCAGAGAGAGGAGAGGGTATCCCCCATAGAGGCCATCCAACCCTTGCCAAATACAGCAAACAAAAGTTCAGGTCACCCCATTATATCTGACTTTCAGATAAACAATGGCTATTTTTTTTTTTTTTTTGACAGGCAGAGTTAGAGAGAAAGGTCTTCCTTTTCCGTTAGTTCACACCCTAAATGGCCACTACGGCCAGTGCGCTGTGCCGATCCAAAGCCAGGAGCCAGGTGCTTCCTCCTGGTCTCCCATGTGGGTGCAGGGCCCAAGGACTTGGGCCATCCTCCACTGCCTTCCCGGGCCACAGCAGAGAGCTGGACTGGAAGAGGAGCAACCAGGACAGAATCTGGAGCCCCGACCGGGACTAGAACCCAGGGTGCCAGCGCCGCAGGCGGAGGATTAGCCAAGTGAGCCGCAGTGCCGGCACAACAGCTAATTTTTAATGTACCACAAATATCACTTAGAAGTCTTATCTCCACAAGCCACTGCCACCCTCCCCCCCCCCATGCCTGGTTAATTTCTTTTCATCTAAAATCCAAGTTAAACTAAGCTTCCTATGTTTTATTTGCCAACCCTGGTGGAGCAGTCTCAGGCATTTGAGATCTCCCAGAACTGTGGCTCTATACCCACAGGCAGACCCCTCTTCCGGCCAACCCAGCAGGTGAAGGCCTCTGTACAGGCTCTCTGGCTCCCTCATGTCTATGTGTAGGCCACAGTGGCGAAGGAGACACGCACAGTCCTCGCCAGCAAGAGGCTTACACCGTGGGAGGAGTGAGGATGAACTCGCGGAGTGTGCCCTGGCCCAGACTTTGTCTGGAAAGGGACACATTTTCATACAGGCTTGCTACATCATAACTTGTCTCCCATTACTGAAGTACCAAAGGGATTCCCTCAGCGGCCAAGGGTCACTGACGGGATGCTCACCCCCCACCCACACAGCAGACACACATCACCCCCTTGAAGGGCTGTGGGAGAAGGCTCTGGTCTCCTTAGCAGGTGCAGAGCAGCTTCCCCCCTGAATACATGGATGTGAGCCAGGACCTCCTGCAGTTTCAGACCCCATGCCATCCGCACCGCACTGCACCAGAGAGGTAGAGGAGAGCTTTCGGGTACCTCATGGTCATGGTGACTCTGCGCCTGGTCACCTCGGAAGCCAGGTCTTCATAGGGGAAGGTAATGCTCTTGTTCTTGAGGCTCTTCTGAGCCATAGCCTTGTTACTCAGACCACGTGAGGAATTTAGATCCACTGCACCTGTGAATCCAGAACATCAAGTATGCTTCCGGGGTCAGGAGGACGCCCCAACTCGGTCCAGCACAGTGGACTTTCACTGTTATATTCTCAGTGGGTCCTCCCTATAGTCTGGTCCTCTTCGCAGAAGCTCTCCCAAATACCTGCTATGGGGACTCGATGGGAGAGAAATCAAGGTCCTAGCCAGCCATTTAGATAGGGCAGACATGATTATTTCAATCAGGCAGTGAGGAAGCTGAGCGAAGCTATTGTTATCCCCAGGCGATGGCTGAGAAACGAAGGCCCAGAGAGGTGGACTGACTCTCTCCAGGTTGCACAGCAGGCCCTGTCCCAGGCTGCTTCCCCTCTAAGGGTGCCACCCCAGTGGACTCTCGGTGTCAATGATATGCACAGGGCTTTCTGCCTGCAGCACTCACCTTCTAAAGAACCGGAAGGGGGCAGAGGCAAAGCTGGGGCCTCTAATTTGTCTAATGATTCATCTTTGTCTAATCATTCACAGGGCGCAGAAACTGGAAGGTCGATGTTAAAGACAGACGCAATAGTCACTATGCACTGCAGGCCACCTACATTATTTTATTAGATGATCATAGTAACTCAACAATTATTATGATCCCCATTTGACAGATGGGGACAGGGAGCAGAAGAGCAGCAGAGAAATTAGCCCACTTCCTCAGGAGGAGGCACGGAGCTAGAATTTGAATCTAAGTCTATCTAGACTCAAAGGTTATGCTCTAGGGGCTGACACTGTGGCGTAGTGGGTTAAGCCGCCGCTTGCACTGCCAGCATCCCATCTGGGCATGGGTTCCAGTCCTGGCTGCTTCTGTTCCGGAAACCAGTGGAAGATGGCCCAGGTCCTCAGGCCCCGGCACCCACGTGGGAGTCCTGGAAGAAGCTCCTGGTTCCTGGCTTTGGTCTGGCCCAGCCCTGGCTGTTGCGGCCATTTGGGGAGCGAACCAGCAAATGGAGGATCTCTCTCTCTACCTCTAACTCTTTTAAATAAATAAAATGAATCTTAATAAAAAATAAAAATTATATTCTAGACTACAGAGCCCAACAACTCTCAAGTTCTGCCCTGCAGCCGAGTCATTGCCAAAGAATAAGAATTGAGTTCCCATTCCTGGACACCAGGTCGCACTCACATGGCAACACTGCAGCGTCAGGACACGAACTACATCATCCTCAGCTTCTCTCTGTGACCTTCTGGCTGGAACCGTTTATTCTTACAAGGGTGCCCAATCGACTTACCTTTTAATTCCAGATCAGCTTAGTCTACAACCACTTGCACACTTCAGCTCATGGCTCATAGCCTGCTGAAAAATGCCTGCATGACCCTGTTCCCACACAGCAGCTACTCCCCCTCCCCCCAGAAGGAAAAGGACCACCAACCTCAGCTTCCTCTCCTCAAGTCCTTTATCCTCCTGCTGTCGGTCTCTCTCAGGAACTTGAGTTAATTGGATTGGTAGCAGCTGGCACAAATTATTCCCGCAGGAGTAGCCTTGAGAAACCTCCACAGATGCAGCAGGGAAAAGATGGGTCTTGGGTGCAGAGCAGGTCAAGGTAGAGTTTTGTTTGTGACTTGGGCCACTGGGAAGCATTCGCTTAGATGCTGGTCAGCATAATATCTGTTTTTCTTTTAAAGATTTATTTATTTATTTGAAAGGCAGAGTTACAGAGAGGAAGAGGCAGAGACGGGAGGGGTGGGGGTCTTCCATTTGTTGGTTCACTCCCCAAATGGCCACAACAGCCAGAGTTGGGCCAATCTGAAGCCAGGAACCAGGAGCTTCTTCCAGGTCTCCCACATGGGTGCAGAGGCCTGTGGACATGGGCCATCTTCTACTGGTTTCCCAGGCTATAGCAGAGAGCTGGATCGGAACAGAAGCAACCAGGACTGGAACCCATGCCCAGATGGGATGCTGGCACTGCAGGCAATGGCTTTACCCACTACGCCACAGTGCCGGCCTCTAGAGCATAACCTTTGAGGCTAGATAGACTTAGATTCAAATTCTAGCTCCGTGCCTCCTCCTGAGGAAGTGGGCTAATTTCTCTGCTGCTCTTCTGCTCCCTGTCCCCATCTGTCAAATGGGGATCATAATACATTGCAGGCAGCAGCTTTACCCAGTATGCCACAGAGCCAGCCCCCAGCATGACATCTTGTTCCAGTATCTGTTGACTACAGGTTTAAAAGTGGATTCAGGTATGCCCCTGCTCCCAGCACCATCGTAATCGCCTACCCCTTCTTTTCCTGACAATTGAGAACACTGCTGCTTAGGTGGCAGGTGCCCCCATTTTTGAAATTAAAGGAATTGAGGGCAGGTGTTTGGCGAAGCTGTTAGGGTATCAGTTAGGACACCTGCCTCCCCTAATCGAGTACCTGAGTTTGATACCCAGCTACACTCCTGACTCCAGAGTCCTGCTTATGCAGACCCTGGGAGGCAGAGCTGATAGCTCAAGTGATTGGGTTCTTGCCACCCTCCAGGGACATGAGCTGAGTTCCTGGTTCCTGGTTTGAATTCCTGGCTTCCAGTTTCAGGACCAGCCATTGTGGGCATTTGGGAAGTGAAGCAGCAAGTGGAACATTTCTCTGCTTTTAAAAGGAATTTTTAAGATGAATTAAAGGAGTTTACTGCAGAACTATTTTTTTTTAAAAAAAGCTTTATTTATTTATTTGAAAGGCGGTTATAGAGAGGCAGAGGCAGAGAAAGAGAGAGAGAGAGGTCTTCCATCCGCTGGTTTACTCCCTAAATGGCTGTAACAGCTAGAGCTGGGCTGATCCAAAGCCAGGAGCTTCTTCTGAGTCTCCCACATAGGTGCAGGGGCCCAAGGACTTGGAACATCTTCCACTGCTTTCCCAGGTGCATTGGGAGGAAGCTGGATCAGAAGTGGAGAAGCCAGGACTCAAACCAGCACCCATATGGGATGCCAGCACTGCAGGTGGTGACTTTACTCACTGCACCACAGCACCGGCACCCAGAGCTCCTACTTTTTTTTTTTTTTTTTGACAGGCAGGGTTAGACAGTGAGAGAGAGAGAGAGAGAGAGAGAGAGAAAGGTCTTCCTTTTCCGTTGGTTCACCTCCCAAATGGCCACTAAGGCCAGTACGCTGCGCCGATCCAAAGCCAGGAGCCAGGTGCTTCCTCCTGGTCTCCCATGCCGGTGCAGCACCCAAGCACTTGGACCATCTTCCACTGCCTTCCCGGACCACAGCAGAGAGCTGGACTGGAAGAGGAGCAACCGGGACAGAATCTGGCACCCCGACCAGGACTAGAACCCAGGGTGCCGGTGCCACAGGCAGAGGATTAGCCAAGTAAGCCTCGGCGCCGGCCTAGAACTCCTACTTTTGAGCTGAGTTATTTTGGGCAAGTAATTTAACCTCTTATTCATAATACAGGAGTGTCATTACCTTCTAGGGCAGTTGTGATGATTTAAAAAAATTTGCAAAAATCTCAATTTTTTCTTTTTTGAAAGATTTATTTATTGGAAAGGAAGAGTTACAGAGAGACAAAAAGAGAGATGGAGAGAGATATCGTCCATCCACTGGTTCATTCCCCAAATGGCTGCATTGACCAGGGCTGGGCCAGGCTGAAACCAGGAGCCAGGGGCTTCTTCCGGGTCTCCCATGTTGGGTGCAGGGGTTCAAGCACTTGGGTCACCTTCCACTGCCTTCCCAGGCAGAGAGCTGGATCAGAAGTGGAGCAGCTAGACTTGATCCGGCACCCATATGAGATGTAGTATGGCTTAGCCTACTATGCCACAGCACCAGCCCCTGTACTCCTTTCTTAAAATAACTTGTGTTGTATGTGTTGATTACTATTTTGTCTCACTGCCTTTGGAGACCACATCTGAACTAATAAGAACCCTCAGAGTTCTCTGCAGTTCAGATACATCTGAAGTGACAACCTTTGAGGATGTGCCACACGTATGTAAAATGTGTTCCTGAATCCTGGCATCCAAACATGAAGTTTACATTTCATGTAAGGTTATGTCCTATATTAAGGCAGTTGAACAATAACAGTCTGTTTTTCTTTGGATTGATGATAATGAAACAACAACATAAAACATCTGCCATCTGTGAATGATAATATGCAATAAAGTCTGAAATCAAACCAAGGTCAAGTTGACACCAAGGCTTGTCAATTGAACAACTACATTTTTCCATGGATAAAATAAAATAAAAACATGTATCCTTTAGAAACAATAGAAAAAAAATTAAAAGAGAAGGAAAGAAGGAAAAAAGGAAGGAGGAAGGGAGGAAGGGAGGAAGGGAGGAAGGAAGGAAGGAAGGAGAGTACTATGACCTTAGAATTCTATCTATGAACTACATGGAATCTGTTCTCTTTATATTATTATCACATTAATGTGAGAATTGTGTTACAGTAACTACCATGTATTTGCTGTGGCCCTGACAATGTGACATATTAATAAACTCCTTTAAAAAGAAAAATAAAATGATGCCACAAGGGTAAATACATCAGTAGGTTCTAAAGAGAGGGAGGGAGAGAGAGAGAAAGAGAAAGAGAGAAAGAATGAGTGGATGAAGATAGATACCTTTGCCTGCTATGAGGCAGCAAGAAAGTGCTCACCAGATGCCTACACCCTGCTCTTAGCCTTTCCAGCATCCAGAACTGAGAGCCAAAAAAACTTCTTTATAAAAAGAATTACTGGGGCTGGTGTTGTGGTGCAGCGTGTTAATGCCCTGGCCTGAAACGCTGGCATCCCATATGGGTGTCGGTTTGAGACCTGGCCATTCAGCTTCCAATCCAGCTCTCTGCTCTGGCCTGGGAAAGCAGTAGAAGATGGCCCAAGTCCTTGGGTCCCTGCACCCATGTGGGAGACCCAGAAGAAGCTTCTGGCTCCTGGCTTCGGATCAGCCCAGCTCCAGCTATTGCGGCCAGTTGGGGAGTGAACCATCAGATGGAAGACCTATCTCTCTCTCTCTCTGCCTCTCCTCTCTCTGTGTAACTCTTTCAAATAAATAAATATTTTTTTAAATAAAAATAATTACTTACTTAAACAGGCATATAAAAAAAAAAAAAGCATACAACCAAACCACAACCCATTGTCAGTAATTTAAAAAGACAGACACTGAAACTTGTTAGATTCTCTTGGTTGCTTGGAAAAAGACTGAGGATATTTCAAGTGACACAGGTTGTTGTGAGGAGACTCAAGGCTAGAGGAGACAGGGTCTTCTTGGGAGAACAGGAAAGGTGAATGTAGGGAACCAGACCGGAGGAACCGTGCCCCTAAGATGGCGCCGACTCCCTGCTTCCGGGTTTTTCCTCATCTCAGGGAGTTCCCGCTCTTGCTCGCTCCTTCCCGCCTTAGATTTCCCGCTCTAGCTCGCTCCTTCCCGCCTTGCCACGAGATTGTCCTATCCCCGCGCTTCTAGCCTATCACCTGATTTGTGACGTGTATTGTGCATATAAACCCTTGCTACGCGGGTGTAAGGGAAGTTCCTGCCCAGAAGAGATCGAAGCTGGATCTCCTGCTTGCCGAGCAATAAAGGAACCCCGTGCAAAGTGTTCGGTCTCTGTCTCTTGCTGGACGAGGACGGCGCCGAGCAGCTGGTGGCCCGTACGGGGAGCTTCCTCTATGTTGCCCGGTAAGTAGAAGGTAAGCGAGGTCAGTCTTACCGTCTGGGCCCCGCGAGTGAGGTATATCTCGTGGTTGGAGGGTGGACGCACCCTAAGATAGCGGACGTGTTTCCCCGCTTTAAACTGAAAGAATAGCAGACTTGTTCCCCCGCTTTAAACTAAAAATAAGATAGCGGACGTGTCTTCCCGCTTTAAACTGAAAATGGGAAATTCATCTAGCCATTCAATGTTGCTTAATCCGTTAAAAGCATTATTGCGTAGCAAAGGGATTAAGGTTTCTAAGACCACACTTGTCAGGTTCCTTGGAAGTGTTGATTTCTTTGCGCCGTGGCTCACCCACGAGGGCCAAATAACTCTTGAGTCTTGGGAGAAATTAGGAAAGGATCTCCGGCGCACAGTTAACGATCCCCAGGAACCCGATATCGACCCCGTTGTTCTCCCCTTATGGGAACTACTGCGGGCGTGCCTCCAAGAGGAGAGGTCGGTGGGAGCGGACCGCCCGACTCTTACGGCGGTTCGCGAGGCTCTCGAGGAAGTTCGTTCTCAGAGCTCGGACGGCGCCCGGGACCTCATACAATTTAAGGACACGGGATGCCAGACTTCCTCACTGGCCTCAGGCTCCGAATGTGGCTCCGCCTCCTCTGAGTCTGAGGGGGAAGGGGACGGCGATCCTAAATCCCCGCCTCCTACGTATGCGCAGCTGCGGCAAAAGTTAAAAGATGCCTGTTTACGCCCTCTAGTGCCTACGGCTCCTCCTATCGATGTCGTGCCCGCCCATCAGATTAAAGACGCAGCGCCTCCTACTGGCGGTCATGTAGGCGTGCCTCAGCCCCATCTAACACCCGTGCCGCCATGGCCATTAAACGTCCCAAATGTGCCACCTTTTTCAGGCAGACAGTTTCATCAACAAGCCTGGAAACAGTTGCAAACTGGCGCTCCCGCTGCCCCCGCTCAGGCTTACCCTGTTTTGGCTTTGGGCACGCGAGAGGCCCGGCACGAACCATTGGACATGACAGTATTAAAACAACTTAAGGCTGCGGTCCATGACTATGGACCCACAGCCCCATTCACATTGTCACTCCTTGAATCAGTCGGCCAGTCCATTTTAACACCTAGCGACTGGACCCAATTGGCTCGGGCCTGTTTAAGTCCAGGCGGCTTTCTTTTGTGGCAATCTATAAATACAGAGTGCTGTCATGACCAGGCAGATAAAAATGCTGAGGACGGCCACCCTACGTGGAATGCTGATATGCTTTTAGGGCGTGGACCTTATCAGGCTGACCAGACCCAATTCCCTAGACAAGTATACAGGCAAATTTCCAACTGTGCCCAACGTGCGTGGAGGCAGGCGTCCAATCCAAGTGACTCAGCTAGCCACCTCACCAAGATCGTTCAGGGCACGGCCGAACCCTTCGCTGATTTTGTCGCTCGCATACTTGAGGCTGCGTCGCGTATTTTCCCTTCCGAGGTTGACGTTCAGCCACTGGTCAAACAAATTATTTTTGAGCAGGCTAATAAAGAGTGCAAAAACATTCTTCGACAATATAGACATAAATCTCTGGACTCCTGGTTAAAATACTGCAGAGATACCGGTGGGCCACTTACTAATGCGGGCCTAGCTGCGATGCTGGCAAAAGTCAAAGAAAACAGTCCAAAATCTAAATCGACCCGACCCCCCATATCTTCAGGACTTTGCTTCCAATGTCATCAACCGGGTCACAGAAAACGCGATTGCCCCAATCTCAGCCATGGGTATTCCACGGCACAGCCTTCAGGCATAGAGCCTTGTCGCCGTTGCCGCAAGGGCCCTCATAGGGCAGAGGTATGCCGTTCTGCTTTCGATATCGATGGCAACCCACTTACAGGTAGCGCCCAGGGGCCAAAAAACGGCCAGAGGGGGCTCCCCAACCCAGCGAGGAGCCCCCAAAATCAAATCTACTCTCAGGTTCCACCTCCCGTGTCTGCGCTACACCCAGTGCACCCTCAGCCCGTGCCACTCACGGGTCCGCAGGCCTGGACCTCCGCGCCACCTCCCCTCTCCTCTTAACTCCGGAGATGGGGGTACAATTAGTGGAGAGCGACTGCTCCGGTCCTCTGCCCCCGGATTCGGTTGGATTAGTGTTGGGTCGGTCCTCCGCCGCCCTCCGAGGGCTAGCTGTGATCCCCGGGGTAGTTGACTCTGATTTCACTGGTAAAGTAAAGATCATGGTTCAGGCCCCTCAGGGACCTTTAGTAATCAATCCTGGAGACCGTATCGCACAAATGTTATTACTGCCCAGTCTTCACTCTTTAATCCCAGCTAAAAACCACGTTCGCGGCGCTGGTAACTTTGGGTCCTCTGGCATTAATTTTACCGGCTTACATATGCTTTTAAATGAACGTCCCACTTTAGTGTTGCAGATTAATGGCAAGGACATTAAGGGACTTTTAGACACAGGAGCCGACAAATCCATTATAGCAACAAAGGACTGGCCTAGTACATGGCCTACAAATGTGGCGGAACAAACCTTGCAAGGACTTGGTTTTGCTCATTTCCCAAAAATCAGTGCAGCCTTGTTGTCATGGCAGGATAGCGAGGGTCATAGAGGACAGTTTTCTCCATTCATTTTACCTCTACCCATTTCCCTTTGGGGGAGAGACGTCCTGGCCGAAATGGATGTTGCTTTGGTCACCACTTCCCCTGCAGTACGATCTATGCTACAAAATATGGGTTACGTCCCAGGCAAGGGACTCGGTGTCCAGCTCCAGGGCCACCCTTCCCCCATTGAACCAAAACAAAGACCAAGTAAAGTTGGCCTGGGTTTTTCCTAGGGGTCACTGTTTCGCCTCCTAAACCAGTGGAGCCTTTACCCATCTCGTGGCTAACGGACGTACCCGTCTGGGTTCCACAGTGGCCCCTATCTCAGGAGAAACTGGAGGCAGTCAACACTCTGGTCTTGGAGCAGGTCAACGCTGGTCATTTGATCCCATCCACCTCTCCATGGAATACGCCTATTTTTGCCATCCGCAAAAAATTAGGTCAATGGAGACTCTTACATGATCTTAGGGCAGTCAACGCACAGATGCAGCCTATGGGCCCTGTGCAACGTGGTCTTCCTCTGCTTTCGGCACTTCCCAACCAATGGCCTGTTATTGTAATAGATCTTAAGGATTGTTTCTTTTCCATTCCATTGGACAAAAAGGATACCCCACGTTTTGCTTTTACTGTCCCCACCCAGAACCAGGAACAACCGGACAAGCGTTGGGAGTGGACAGTCTTGCCTCAGGGTATGACTAATAGCCCCACCATGTGTCAAGTCTATGTAGCCCAAGTACTAAAACCTCTTAGAGACCGATATTCCGACTGCAGGTGCCTACATTATATGGACGACCTACTGTGTGCAGCCCCCACAGCAGAGAGGCTCCTGGCCTTATACAGTACACTCCAACAAGTGCTGGAAGGGGCAGGGCTGCATATTGCACCTAATAAGGTGCAATTGTCGTCTGTAGTTTCTTATCTTGGGGCTATAGTCGCCCCTACTCAAATTAGACCTCAAAAAATTCAAATAAAAATCAATGCTATCTCCACTCTAAATGACTTACAAAAACTTTTAGGGGATATCAATTGGATTAGGCCCTACCTTAACATTCCTAATGCTGCATTGCAGCCTCTCTTTAATATACTTAAAGGAGACCCGGATCTTGCTTCCCCCCGAACCTTCACCTCTGAGGCCAAACAAGCACTGTCAATTGTCAACGATGCCCTTAGTAAAGCTGCCCTAAAACGTTGGGACCCTGCGGGAGACCTTACTCTTTGGGTCCTCGACACCCTTAAACAGCCCACCGCGGTCCTATGGCAGGATGGGCCTCTCCTCTGGATCCATCCCTCAATGTCATCTACTAGATCTATTAGTTACTATCCCGTGGCAGTGGCGGAGATAACTCTCCTAGCCATTCAGAGGGCTATCCAACATTTTGGACGCGAACCATCCACCATTGTTGTCCCCTATTCCATGGAACAGGTACGTGTGCTAATCGCTTGTACTGATGCTTGGGCGGTTTTAGTCTGCTCCACTTCCGCAACTATTACAAACAGAACACCCTCTGATCCTTTGCTAACCTTTGTTCAGTCTCACCCAGTTATTTTTCCAAAGTCCACATCCCAAAAGCCCTTACAGGGAGCCCCAGTAGTGTATGCCGACGGTTCTAAAACAGGAGTCGGTGCATATGTTGTTTCAGGATCTGTGCCAAAAACATTCCAATTCGCTACTAACTCCCCCCAGGTAACTGAACTTCTTATAGTTAACCAAGTCTTCTCTGATTTCCCCGGACCTGTCAATATTGTGTCTGATTCACGCTATGTGGTTAATTCTGTGTCTATCCTTGAGGCCGCAGGACTAGTCAATTCTTCATCCTCCGTAGCGACAGTTTTCCTCACCCTGCAAAAATCTATTTGGAATCGGTCTGCTCCTTTCTTTATTACTCATATTAGAGCTCATTCTTCCTTACCTGGACCCATGACCACAGGCAATGCTATAGCTGATCAAGCCACACGCCCCATTTGGATACTCCAATTTTCTTCCCCAGAAGAGCAGGCTATCCAGTTTCATTCAGAGTTCCATGTAAACGCAAAAACCCTTGCCGCCAAATTCGGTCTTTCTCGTGCTGCCGCTCGCGATATTGTTCGCCATTGTGCCGCATGCCCTACTTTAACCCCTGTGCCTTCGGTGGGGGTTAATCCCCGAGGATTACTACCAGGACATATCTGGCAGATGGATGTCACCCACATATCCGAGTTTGGGACCTTAAAGTATGTTCATGTGTCAGTTGACACCTGTTCCCAAGTAATTTTTGCTTCTCTGGAGACGGGTGAGCGTACCACCCATGTCATTAATCACTGCCTTGCTGCATGGGCAGCCTGGGGCAAACCAAAAACTTTAAAAACAGATAATGGTCCTGCATACACAAGTAAATCATTCCAAGATTTCTGCACCCGTATGCAGGTACAACATAAAACTGGAATCCCTTATAACCCTCAGGGACAGGCCATAATTGAAAGGGCTCATCGAACCCTCAAGGCTTTTCTCTTAAAACAAAAGGAGGGAATTGCCACGGGCAAAACCCCTCGAATGCGCCTCTCCCTTGCACTGTTTACTATAAACTTTTTGAATTTGACAGATCATTCTATGTCCCCCGCTGAGAGACACATGTTAAAGGAGCCATCTTCACGAGGCTATGTCCGTTGGAAAGATGTCCTCACGGGAAAGTGGTACGGCCCGGATCCGGTATTATGCTGGAACCGAGGCGCGGTCTGTGTCTTCCCACAGGAATCTGGAAGAGAACCTCTCTGGATACCGGAAAGATTGGTCAGAAAAACAGCCCCGCCGCCACAAGATACACCTCTATCACCTACGGACGACATCTCCCCCGAGATAACCGAGATTACCACGCTCTCACAGGACGACAAATTGCAACAAAACAACGAGACGTCCCTGTGTACTTCGCTGGGTGAGCTCCTTCATCAACAACAAGTTGGAGAGCGTCAGACATCAGTTCCGCGCGGCAGCGTATGCTGCTCTCCATCACCGTGATCCGGATGCATATGCCATGCTGGCTCGCATGACTTATGACCGGGTCCATACCAGCGATTAAAACCCTCGTCCCCCCATCCCTACTCACGCCTCACATATGGACAATGCCTCCATCAGGCACACACCTTCCTCGAGTTGTCTTGTTCCCCCTCTCATTCATTGGGCTGTATCACCCATCCCTGACGGGGAGCAAAAACTGGGTATGCGAGACCAAAGGTACTGCAGCAGGAGTCCACCCGGGGGTTCCGGGGGTCCTGGGAGAGCATATGCATATGCATGCAGGTTCAATTCCCAGCCTGCCCCAGCAAAAGGGAATAAAAACTGATCCCTAACGGAAACATCAGGGGTTGTGGCCAGGCCCTTGAAGTTCCGTAACTAACGGATCACAAGCACGCTGGGTATGCACCTCTACTCTCTGCCTAGTAAATATTCTCCCGGCCCTCATGAGCCAGGGCCGTCGGGGATGTGATTTGTGCAAAAACAAAAGGAGGGAGATGTAGGGAACCAGACCGGAGGAACCGTGCCCCTAAGATGGCGCCGACTCCCTGCTTCCGGGTTCTTCCTCATCTCAGGGAGTTCCCGCTCTTGCTCGCTCCTTCCCGCCTTAGATTTCCCGCTCTAGCTCGCTCCTTCCCGCCTTGCCACGAGATTGTCCTATCCCCGCGCTTCTAGCCTATCACCTGATTTGTGACGTGTATTGTGCATATAAACCCTTGCTACGCGGGTGTAAGGGAAGTTCCTGCCCAGAAGAGATCGAAGCTGGATCTCCTGCTTGCCGAGCAATAAAGGAACCCCGTGCAAAGTGTTCGGTCTCTGTCTCTTGCTGGACGAGGACGGCGCCGAGCAGGTGAACCACAGGGCCTCATGGGAAGCGTTGAACTGGAATGCCAAAGACATATCTGGGGTGCTCTCATCTCGTCTTCCCTACTACAGCAGATACTGACGACTCTAGCTCTCTACCATGAATGTGTCTTAGCCCTTCTCAGTTTCTGCCACGTTCAGAAGGCAGACATAACTTTTGGTGGACATAAGCAGAGTGCAGATAACAGGACAATCAGCACTACCGTGTGAATCCCTCAGCTCCTCTGATCCGCTCTGGAATCTCCAAACTTCCTTGGCTAGGTACCAACCCAAGTTACCTTCATTTCTTTACCCATGCAGTTGTGTCTGGAGAACAATGTGTAACCTTGATGACTGGTCTCATTTTAAATTCATGACCGCAGGGGCTGGTGTTGTGGCACAGAGGGTTAAGCTGCTGCCACCTGTGCTGCTGGCATCCCTTATGAGTGCCAGTTCGAGTCCTGGCTGCCCCACTTCTGATCCAGCTCCCTACTAATGTGCCGGGGAAGCAGCAGAGGATGGCCCAAGTGCTTGGGCCTATGCCACACCACATGAGACCTGGGTGGAGTTTCAGGCTCCTGGTCAACTGTTGAGGCCATCTTTGAATGAACAAACATCTAAACTCAGAATGTCCAAGACTGAACTCCTGGTTGATGCCTTCAACCCATTTTAGCCTTCTGAATGAGGCCTTCTCCATTTTAGCCATTCAAGCCCCTTAACATGAAGCCATCCTTGCCTCCCAACCCCCCAACATCTCCAATCCACATTCAATACATTGGCAGATGGATCATCAGGTCTCGTCTTCAAAGTTATACCCAGAATTCCACCTCTCCTTTATTATCTCTGCTGTGACCACCCTGCCCCAGCTTGCCATCTTCTTTGGTGTGGATTATTGCAAGACCTCCTGCATCAGACCGCTGCTTTCATGCTTGCTTCCTCTTTCAGTCTATTTGCAACACATAGCCAGAACTATTTCTTAAAAATATGTCACATCACATTACTCCTCTACTCCAAACTATTCTGTGATTTTCCACTCCACTCAGTAAAAACAAAAACCTTACAATGCCTTTTTTTTAAATTATTATTTATTTGAAAGTCAGAGTTACACAGAGAGAAGGAGAGCCAGAGAGGTCTTCCATCCACTGGTTCACTCCCCAGTTGGCTGCAACAGCTGGAGCTGTGTCGATCCGAAGCCAGGGGCCAGGAGCCAGGGGCTTCTTCTGGGTCTCCCACATGGGTGCAGCAGCCCAAGGACTTGGGCCATCTTCCACTGCTTTCCCAGGCCATAGCAGGGAGCTGGATCGGAAGTGGAGCAGCTGGAACTCAAACTGGTGCCCACATGGGATGCTGGTGCTACAGGCGGCGGCCTAACCTGCTGTGCCACAGTGTTGGCCCCTACAATGCCTTTCAAGGTCTCATACCATCTACCTTCCTCCCTTAATCCCCCACCCCCACCCCCGTTTTCCTGATCACACAACTGCCTTCCTCTCCCTTTTCCTCATTCTGCTCTAACCACGCGGCTTCATCACTGTGGCTCAAACACCCAGGGGCATTCCCTCCCACCTCAAGCCAAGTCTTTGCCTTTGCTGTTGCCTCCCCATGCAACATTCTTTCCCCAGATACGCCCAGTTTATTCTCTCTTCCTCCGTCTTTGGTCAATGTCTCCTGCACAGTGATGCCTTTTCTGATTACTCCCTCTAAATGACAGGAAGAGCATTTTCCATGCCGCATTCACTGCTGTATCTCAACACCCAAAACTACGCCTGTTTTATGTTGTGGTTGTGTGCACCATCCTGATTCCTTTCAGGGGAGGCACTTGTTTCCCCAGCTGCCCAGCATGTTGGTGGCTGGTCACATCCCAGGCAGTGCTTCAGCTGAAGAGCTGCCTCCACCAAGTTCATACCCCCTCCTGATGTGAGACCTGAGCCTGGATCAAGGTGTAACTCTTTTTAATTAGGCCTCCATCTTGTACTTGGGCCTGACCAAGCCCTGAGCTCTGAGCCAGAAGCTCCTAAAAAGTAAATAAATGAACTCCCCTTGCAATAAACTCTCCTAGCAACAGCCAATTAACAGATAACAGAGAAATACCTAGAGTTCCTAGTGTCTTCTCAGGGCAGATAAGGTGATTGATAGCTACCCGAGACCCCACAGTTCGGCACATACACCCCAGCAGCTCGGACCCTATGCTTTGGCCAATCAGTTCAAAAGGCATCAACCCCAAAGCCATCCAACCACCTTTAGTAGGTCCATTCCCACCACTGGATGCACTAATGAATTCTAGGGGATGTCCTTTGAATTTCCCGTGGGATGAGATGATTTGCTAAATGGTACCATGATGTATAGAATGTCTCTGAAAACCCTATAAAAACCCTGTTAACTGAAGGGTCGGGGCTCTCAATTCAGACCCGCTGCATCGGTGTTGATTGAGAGACCCGGCCCGGACCTGTAATAAAACCCTCGTGTGCTTTACAGCGGTATCGGCTCCTTGGTGGTCTTCGGGGACGACTGAACTGGGCATAACACTGAGATGTTGTTAGCCTCTAACCAATGACCTGCTTGTGTGGGAGCATAAAGGCTATCTCTCTGCTTCGATCTAGGATGACTCTGAAGGCCCCTCTGAGCTCTCAGACTGCCTATACAATCAGCTGGGCAGAGGGCCCACCACTGGTGCTGAGTGCAGCATTCATACTCCTTGGCAGGGGCTAGTGCTTGGCCTCGCAGTTAAAATGTCCACTGAGATGTTCATGTCCCATGTTGGAGTGCCTGGATCCAATACCAGGCACTTTCGTTTCTTACCAATGTGGAGCCTGGGAGGCAGCAGTGATACCATGAAGACTTGCACTCAGTTTCTGGCTCCTAGTTTTCGTCACAGTGTGCATTTGGGATGTGAACTATCAGGTCGGAGTTTTCTCCCTCTCTCTTCTCCAATCAATCACTAATTACGAAAATACTCCTTGGCAAGCTTAATGGTACAACTGTTAAAAATTTCACTAGTTGGGGCCGGCACCGTGGCTTAACAGGGTAATCCTCCACCTTGCGGCGCCGGCACACCGGGCTCTAGTCCTGGTTGGGGTGCCGGATTCTATCCCGGTTGCCCCTCTTCCAGGCCAGCTCTCTGCTATGGCCCGGGAAGGCAGTGGAGGATGGCCCAAGTCCTTGGGCCCTGCACCCGCATGGGAGACCAGGAGAGTCAACCGGCTCCTGGCTTCGGATCAGCGCGATGTGCCTGCCGTAGCAGCCATTGGAGGGTGAACCAATGGCAAAAAGGAAGACCTTTCTCTCTGTGTCTCTCTCTCACTATCCACTCTGCCTGTCCAAAAAAAAAAAAAAAAAAAAAAAAAAATTCACTAGTTGGGGTTGGCACTGTGGCTCACTTGGTTAATCCTCCGCCTGCAGTGCCAGCATTCCATATGGGCGCTGGATTCTAGTCCCGGTTGTTCCTCTTCCAGTCCAGCTCTCTGCTGTGGCCTGGGAGTGCAGTGGAGGATGGTCCAAGTGCTTGGGCTCCTGCACCTGCATGGGAGACCAGGAGGAAGCACCTGGCTCCTGGCTCTGGATCAGCATAGCTCTCTCTCTCTCTCTCTCTCTCTCTCTAACTCTGTCAAATAAAAACAAAACAAAACAAAAAACTCCACTGGTGGTAAATTGGAAGCGGTACTGTTGGAAGGGAATGAACTGGCAGGTGCAATATGTCAAGCTTCTTGAGAGGTTTAGGGAACTACAAATTGTAAAGACAATACCTCTTGCTGAGTGCTACTGATGGAGTTGAGAAAGACTGCGAAGATCAATCAGCATTTGAAGGGAAGGAATGAGGTCAGAGGCCTCCTTGGCAGCACACAGCCAAGGGAAGTAGAAGCTAGGACTGAATTAGAAAAGCAGTTATCCCAGTAAAGGTTAAATAGCATCGGGACTCTGAGATTTGTATGAAAGTTGTGGGTTGCAACAGTTGGAAGCCCTGAACCCTCTGGGCCCACAGAAATGGTTTAGTCCTGGTTGGAGTTCAGCACTCCTCCTGACGGAAGATGCTGCTGTATCTTGTAATGCAATCCGTGTTCCTCATGGGATTTTCTTTTCTTTTTTTTTTTTTTTTTTCTTTTTTCAAAGATTTATTTGAGAGTCGGGGGTGGGGGCGAGAGAATTTTCCTTCTGCTTTCTAAAAGAAAAGAAAAGAAAAGAAAAGAAAAAAAAAGAAAGGAAGGAAGGAAGGAAGGAAGGAAGAGAGATAAAAGGTAGAATGAGAATGTATCTTGGGTTGAGAACACACTGTTAGTCTAAATGTGTTTATGTATGTCTTTTCTAACAGGCAAGGTCACCGGTCATTTTTAATACTGGCATCACCACATATTTCATAGCTTCTTTCTTTTTTTGGCAGGCAGAGTGGACAGTGAGAGAGACAGAGAGAAAGGTCTTCCTTTGCCATTGGT
Source organism: Lepus europaeus (assembly GCF_033115175.1). Taxonomy (NCBI): domain Eukaryota; kingdom Metazoa; phylum Chordata; class Mammalia; order Lagomorpha; family Leporidae; genus Lepus; species Lepus europaeus. The sequence continues at coordinate 137,257,021 of NC_084831.1, read as the reverse complement.
TCACCCTCCAATGGCCGCCGCAGCATGCGCGCTGTTTCCGGCGCACTGTGCTGATCCGAAGGCAGGAGCCAGGTGCTTCTCCTGGTCTCCCATGGGGTGCAGGGCCCAAGGACTTGGGCCATCCTCCACTGCCTTCCCGGGCCACAGCAGAGAGCTGGCCTGGAAGAGGGGAAACCGGGACAGAATCCGGCTCCCTGACCGGACTAGAACCCGGTGTGCCGGCGCCGCAAGGTGGAGGATTAGCCTATTGAGCCGCGGCGCTGGCCTCATAGCTTCTTAATAGAAGCTCTACATTGCCTTGCCATCTTCTGTCTAACCCTTGGAGAGACATTTCTTAACATTTACTTATTTGAAATGTGGAGAAATTTCCCTTCTGCTCATTCATGCCCCGAATGGTCACCACAACCAGGGATAGGTCAAGCTGAAGCCAGGAGGAGCACCAGGTCTCCCCATGGGGTGGCAGGAATTCAAGTACTTAGGCCATCATCTGCCTTCCAGGCACATTGGCAGAAAGCTTAATAAGTGGAGGAGCCAGGACTCAAAAGGGACAGGATGGGACATGGGGCCCGGTAATCCCAAGTGAGTCCCAAACAAGCATTTAAACAGGACGAGACTATGGTATGACTAGACTGATTTGTCAGGTGCTGGGAATACAGAAAGTTTCAGAACAATCTAATGGGTGCGGTGAAGAAACATGGCTTGAGGTCTTTGGAACCTGGCCTCTATTTCATAAAAACCTCAAGCCTTCTTCCAGTGTAGCTCTTTCCCTCCATTGATCCGTGCTGCCCAACTTTCTTAACACGAATGAAATCTTGTTTTTAGGCAGTTCTGATCTGGCCTGTTTTTCGCCATTTCTGACACTAATAAGTAGATTACATGTAAAATTTGAGTCTTACTGGTTTATGAGCAAAAGAAGTTCCATCATCTGGGCTGGACAAAGTTCCCAAATAACAATGTTTAGTGGGGAACAGAGAGATTACTAAGCACAGCCTGTAATTGCAGGTAGGTTTGAGGTTCAAGAAGAGTGTAGAACAGGGGTGGGTACTTTTTTTCTGTCAAGGGCCATATGGATATTTATATCATTTGCAGACCACACAAAATTATAGACTTCAAAAGTGCTGATGGGGCCGGTGTTATGGTGTAGTGGGTAAAGCTGGGTCAAGCCAAAGCCAGGAGCTTCTCTGGATCACCCACTTAGGTGCAGGGGCCATCTTTGCATTGCTTTCCAAGGTGCATTAGCAGGGAGCTGGATCAGAAGTGGGACATTCAGGACTCGAACCGGGACCCATATGGGATGCCAGTGTCAGGCGGTGGTTTTACCTGCTACACAACACTGGCCCCTTTGGTGATGACTTGACCAGATACTAATATGGCAGCATTTAAACTCTGGGGGGCCAGTGCTATGGTGTAGTGGTTAAAGCCACCACGTGTGGTGCCAGCATCTCCTATGGGGGCTGGTTCAAGGCCTGACTGCTTCACTTCCAATGCCGCTCTGCTAATGGCCTGGGAAAGCAGTAGAAGAGTCTAAGTGGTTGGGCCCCTGCATCCACATGGGAGACCCGGAAGAAGCTCCTGGCTCCTGGCTTCAGATCAGCCCAGCTCCAGCTGTTGTAGCCATTTCGGGAGTGAACTGGAAGATCAACTCTATACTAAGTAAAGATTTCAACAGTTTGCACCCACACAGACACACAAAGTATAAAGTACTGTTTGAAGTTTTACCGTTATTTCTCACAGTATAATTCATTAAGGACAGAGGTCCTGCATGGCGAGCAAGTGCCCAGTTGTTGATTTAACAATTGACCTCTTATTTACATCAGTGATCACCAGAGGTTCTTGTCATGAGCTGCCAAGGCTATGGAAACCTCTTGAGTCCACAAACTCCAACATTATTTATTATTATTTTTTTGACAGGCAGAGTTAGACAGTGAGAGAGAAAGGTCTTCCTTTTCCGTTGGTTCACCCCCCAAATGGCTGCTATGGCGGGTGCGCTGCGGCCGGCGCACCACGCTGATCGGAAGCCAGGAGCCAGGAGCTTCTTCTGGTCTCCCATGCGGGTGCAGGGCCCAAGGACTTGGGCCATCCTCCACTGCCTTCCCGGGCCACAGCAGAGAGCTGGCCTGGAAGAGGAGCAATAGGGACAGAATCTGGCGCCCTGACCGGGACTAGAACCCGGTGTGCCGGCACCACAGGTGGAGGATTAGCCAAGTGAGCCGTGGCGCTGGCCTCCAACATTATTTAGAGAAGGCCATAATCCAAGTAGAAGTTCTCTCCTCCCTTCAGAGAAAGGTACCTCCTTCTTTGATGATCCCTTCTTTCCGCTGGGATCTCACAGAGATCTTTCAAGTAGGCCAGTTTTTGCCACAATGTTTTGGCTTTCCATGCCTGAAATGCTTTCATAGGCTTTTTAGCTAGATCAGAGTGCCTCAAGGGCTGATTCTGAGGCCAGAGTGCTGTATGGGGCATTTGTCATTCTATGAGCCTGCTGGGTGGCCTGCTTCCCATGTTGGGATTTTTCTCTCCTTTTTAATACTATCTATTGCTATTGGTCTAATTTATGTGATCCCTTTGAAATTTATTCCTATCTTTATCATCAGTTAAGCACTTAAAATGATACCTTTAATTAGTACGATGGCATTAGTACCTGCCAACATTATGGGATTTAGAGTTCCATGGCAAGTTTTTAGCTTTACCCTTGTCTGCAGCCAAGTGTTTGTATAGAAATAAGCACATTTTGGTATTGTAAAAATAATTCAAAGACTTTTCAAACTCTTCTCACATCCTCCAACCCCACTTCCCCTCCTAACATAAGCACACTTATTAACTAAGGTCACCTGCCCTCTACTTATCACATCAGTTCAAAGGGCAGAGAATGCTCTAAATTTCGTGTGACCTAATTTTTTGTCAACTATTAATTGACCATCTTTTGGATTATCACATCATGTGTCAGAAGCCAGGAACAAGATTTGCATGATCAAACTGTGGAGAAACATAGATCATATTCCTTCTCCCAACTTTTAATTTAGATCATATCCAGAAAATTTTAAACTGAAACAAGACAAGGCTTATTGGTACTATAGAATTTTAAGTGTTTAAGAATCAAAGCATCCATGAGTCAAAATAACACATATCTCATTTGTGACCAAGTGACCAGATAAAGCTGGGTCTGCAGGCCATGTGTCCTGGGATGGGGTTTTAGGATAAGCAGCTACGGTACCTTGGTACTTCACTTTACAAACTGAACACATGACAAATAAGGAGGCGACCATGTCTAAGAATGCATATTTAAATGCAAATACTGAGATCTACTTTTTTTTTTTTTTTTTGACAGGCAGAGTGGACAGTGAGAGACAGACAGAAAGAAAGGTCTTCCTTTTTCCGTTGGTTCACCCTCCAATGGCAGCTGTGACCAGCGCACCGCGCTGATCTGAAAACAGGAGCCTTGGCCTTGAACCCTGACCCTTGAGCCAGGAAGGACCTATTGCTTATGTGTGATCTCCCAAAACATAGTGAGGGCATGAGGCCCACCAAACAGCAATGTCAGTAGCATTCACTTTTCATATAAATTGGAGTCCTACTGTTTCCTTCATACACCTTTATGGGGTGCTGTGGGTATCTCCCTGGACTTGGGGATTGCAGACCAGAGAGAGGAGAGGGTATCCCCCATAGAGGCCATCCAACCCTTGCCAAATACAGCAAACAAAAGTTCAGGTCACCCCATTATATCTGACTTTCAGATAAACAATGGCTTTTTTTTTTTTTTTTATAGGCAGGGTTAGACAGTGAGAGAGAGAGAGAGAGAGAGAGAGAGAGAAACGTCTTCCTTTTCCGTTGGTTCACCCCTTAAATGGCCACTACAGCCAGCGCGCTGTGTCGATCCAAAGCCAGGAGCCAGGTGCTTCCTCCTGGTCTCCCATGCGGGTGCAGGGTCCAAGCACTTGGGCCATCCTCCACTGCCTTCCCGTGCCACAGCAGAGAGTTGGACTGGAAGAGGAGCAACCGGGACAGAATCTGGCACCCCGACCGGGACTAGAACCTGGGGTGCCGGCACCGCAGGTGGAGGATTAGCCTATTGAGCCGCTGTGCCGGCAGAGATCTACTTTTGATACTTCAAATTTCTGCCCAGCGGCATGGTAAAACTTGTTTTCACATGTGCATTCTGTGACAAAAAATTTTCCACTTACAGTTTGGCTACCCCGAGAACCATAGCTATGACTATTATCTTCCAGAACAATAGTTACTTTGATTTAATAAATTTTAGAATTCTTGGAAGTTCAGAAATCATGTCCTTGGAGGATCATTTTTTCCTATAGCATAATGCAGTACCAATATTTCTGGTACACATGACAGACTTAGCTTCAGATTTCAAGAAAGGACGAGAAGCTCCCGAGATTTCATTATTTAGAGAATACTTTATTAGTTCTGTAATCAAACCCACGTAGATAAGACCTTACATATTTAATACAGTGCGTTACCCCTGTACAAATGGAAAAAAAAATTAAGTTTAACGTTTCTAGACCAATATGGCTGTTAATTTCTGTACAATGCCAACTCAACACGGTAAACTGGGATACTTTTCTCAAAGTTGACAGCACAGCTAAAGTTTCCAAAAATTCAATTATATATATGTATATATATATATATTTATATAAAAAGACCAGTAATAGCAGTATGTTATGTATCAATAGCAGCAACAGCTTTTCCAGGTTCTGCAGTCATTTGAACAAAATTATAGAGACATCTAGCACACTCCATTAAAAAAAAAAAAAAAAAAAAAGAAAAAAGGTAAAAAAACAAAACCCCGAAAACAGCAAAGTTTTGTTACTGTCGTGGTACCTGGCACCATTTTTTTTAATTAGCTTCTCAATCATCTGTAAAGAAAACATTCTAGAATAACATCATTAAAAACAGCTCTGATAAAGCACAGTCACTACTACGTATCATGAAGCAGGTACAAGATATTTTACATTCACAGAGGTATGATACAGTACTGTCCTACATCTAAATCCTAGAGGATACAATTAAAAGGCATTATTTGAGACTTGATTCTACTTTCCCAGCAGAGTGCCCAAAGGATGGTATGACACAGCTCTGTAAAGAAATGTACCTTCTTTGATGAGATTTCCTTTCATTAGTGGCACAGTTCTAGGTACTCACTGCTCTTCAAGAACATCAGCTAAAAAACCGTTAAAAAAAAAGGGGGGGGGGCACGCGTGAAAATTCGATTCATACAAAGATGACGGAGTGGAGGCAAGCAAGATTCAACCTAACTAGTATTTTACCAGATCTGTCACATGTGAATGGTGAGAGCTCCATAGAAGAAAGGAAATGCCAAACAGTGCTTTGAAGCTTTGGACCACAACCAAAACACAGCATCATTTCAAACAGAAGCAGAAACCAAACATTGCTCGCTTGGCAGGTCAAGGATGCTGACATCAATATGAAATCATCTGCTCACTCATTCAGGAAGGGGAGATCAGTTACCACTGTACTTTGATTGTGTTCAACTCAATCACCATGTTACAAAAATAGCAAAGCTGCCATAATAAAAAAATAAGGCTCCTCTATCCAGCACCAGTCATCTTCAGTTCTTCACCTGCAAGCCTATCAATGGCATAACCACATCCAAAGAATATAAGGGGACAAAGAAACCACATCTGACGTTTTAGCTGAGACCACCATTGTTCAGGCAGAGCCATTCCTCTGCAGTATGACTTTTCTCTTGGTTCTGTTGTTTCACCTGACCATTAAGGATTTTTAGGTCTAGACTGTATGCACTTGAGAACCTTGTGCAAATAGTTGTATAGAAATTCGACTGAAGATACATGGCCATCAACTGAGCACGTTATATAGAAGGTACAAGCTTGCAAAGCCTCATTTCTACTGGTGCAGCAGCTGTGTGTCAGTGTAAATTGCTCCTATGTTCCTTGTGTATCTCTAAACTCTGGACAGGATAATGTCACAGACCGTTTTACCCCGTTGGCTGCTGGCAATATCTGACTTCATTCTCCCCTCAACCCTTCCCAACCCCTGCAATATAGCACAGCTTTTAAGATTTTGTTTCTTCTGTTTTGATGGCCTGAGGTTTGATTGGTCCAGTTCTAACAGGTTTGGTGGCTATGGTGGGTGCAGGGGGTGGTTTCTCTTCTACTTTTTCCTGACAGACACCAGGAGGGTCAGCCAGTGTTTCAGGAGGTTTACTTGAATCACTGTCCACTTTCTGGGCTTTGCCTCCTATCTGTTTGTTCTGTTGCTGTTCAGAGAAGAACCGTTGCGTGGATTGAAGAACCTCTGCTCTTTGCTTTGCCTTAAAAAATGAGAAAGAGTAATTGAAAACACTGCAGCATTACCAAAGCCTGTCAAATCAATCTCAGTTGACCAATCACAAATCAGTCTTCCCCATGTTGTTTTGGCCCAAGCCAAAAGTACCTCATTGATCTTGGAGCTTATAATGCATAATTTCTTCCTATCTTTGAAAACATCCCAAGTGATTGTTTTTAATATTTGAAACAACAGGACCACCTCCCACCACCTATTCAAAGTCTGCCCTCTTAAAAAATAATAAAATATAAATTGCTGCTGGTTTGTAACTTCTGGAACAAGCTTATTGCTCTCAAATTTTATTTAGGGAGGCTGCTTGCAATCTGAAAACATACAGGTAACACTTAAAAAAAAAAAAAAACTTCTAGTTATCAATATGTGGTCTACAATAAAATGAAAAGGAAGCACTTATATTGTGGCATTACCAACACCTAGGACCAAATGTCTTGTGGCTGAGTCCTCTTCCCACAGCTCTCTTCTGCAGGGGAAGAGCATCAGAAATTAGTAACTACAACTTCACTTGATCACTAAGTTCTGATAGCTCCTACCACATTCTGAGCTGGTAAAATAATTTCTTAAGTTTTATTGACTATGTGCCCCAAAGAGTATACTTACGTCAATCTGTAAATTTTACCACCATAATATATACAATTAAAACTTAAGTATCTACACTTTTGCATGTAACAAAAAAACAAAAACAAAAATCCTTCATGTTCTACTGGTAACCTGTACTATCCAAAGATATGATGCAATTTCTAAGAAATCTGCAACCTAACCCACCCCATTTATTAAGCTCTAATGTCATTTCCAACATGAGAATGTTTGGAAATCAAGTTCCAAAGAGTCAGGAGCAGAACTGGAAATGGAGGCCAGTGCTAAGACTTTCACACATACTAAAATTTTTACTAGTAATGAACAGATGGAAATCCTAGGCACATAGCCTTAATCAAAGTAGGTAATACTATGCAGGGTAGTATTTAAATTTGATTACTCAGCATCAGAAATACAAGGGATGCCAACCCAGAAAGAAACTTTTGTCAGTCAACTGCTGATTTCTCTGTAGGAATATCACAAACATGATTCTAATTCAGGGTAAAGCATTACTGTGTAGCTTCCTGTTTGAAAGCAGTAAGCTTTTCTTTATCGGATCTGATCTAGTAGTGACAAAAGAGGCAAGTCTATAGTTAATACAGAAATAAGCGTATTCAACTGGCTGTACAGGCAGACAGGTAAGGTTTATGCTATGAAAACTGTCCCCACACAGACTCCTGAAGGCACTCTTCTCCACTAGCAAATCTCCTGTTTATCAGTGCCTATCAACCTGAAGGATCCCAAAGTGCTTTCCTGAGTTATTCTTCTACAACTACACAATCCACTGGGAAACAGGGCCACTCCAAGTGGTAGACAAAAAAAAAAATGGGTACAGAATCAGTCTGACAAAAAACTGTATTTATACAAATCACGAGGGAAGAAAAATCAAGACAGGTAACATGTCTAACCCATTCCAGAAAACCCATGGTTTTCATGTAACCTTGATTTATATATTAAGACAGGTGAGGGTGGGGGGTGGGAGAGAAGGGGAGGGAAGAAAAACAAAGAAAAAACTGAACAAAAACGGGGAAGCCTATAATCACTCAAATGACTTTTTTACTATTCCAAAAAATATACCTCTAAACTCAGATCTTCCTAAAGTACATATTTTATAAGCAATTAACTTGGCCACAAAGTTTAAAATGTTAATTTATTTTCTCACTATACTTGCTTAAAAAAAAAAAAAGAAAAAGAAAAAAGGAAGGTGGAAAAAGGCTGGAGGAAGAAAGGGATTAAAAAAACAAAACAAAACAAAAACAAAACTGAAATAAAAAAGGGAATGAATAAAAGTAGTTAACTTGGTTAAGTCTTCCAAGAAAATGAATGCCTGGATTATATGGTTATGGGTCCAGAGGCATTTTAAGACATGGTTCAGAGACAGACTCTTGCTCTGTTGGCTGTTTAACACTGTACTAACCTTCATGTCTTGTTCAGCCTTCAGCGCAGCCTGGGCCTGATTACCTCTGACTCCAGATAGTGATCCACAAGGGCCCCTGGCTACATGTGGCAAACGAGCATGGCTCATGAGGCCTGTGGTCAGCGGAGGAGGCATCTGACTGGCCAGTGCCATTGGTGGCCTCTGAACAGGCGCTGGGAAGGTGTTAGTATGTGGGGCTCTTACCAATGGAGGGACCAGGTTAGGCTGAGAGAGTATCTGAGTGAAAAAAACAAAACATACAACATTGAACTGTTAAAAAAAAAAATATATTGCCAACTAGATCAGGTTGGCTTATCCCAGAGTAAATCTGTGCCCATCCTGCCAGTGAAAGGAAGTTTTTGCACTGTGCCATGGCTTTAACAGGGACCCATAACAAACAGGCATGCTTGGAGAGTTTCTCAGCAAAAGGCAAAGCATGCTATGGCACTTCAGTTGGTTTTAGCATCTCAGCTACAAATTCTGAAGGGGGACTGGAAAGGCTACTAAATGGGCTATCTTTAAAAAAGACACAAGTGCAGAAAAGGCACATAGGCCAAACACAATCTGCAAATTAAAATGAATACTAACTCAACAAATGTGTCTTTTCAGAAAGCAATTCTACTTTGTGAGATTTCTTTGCAATTTTAGTTAGTTCTTCAATAAGATCAATAAAAGGAAGAAAAACCAACACATTTTTTATACATATATCAGAACACCTTTATGGAAACTTTACTTCAATTGTACATAGGTATCTTTAAAAACAAAAAGCCCCCCCAACGGTAAACCTAGAAAACTTCAAGCACTGGGACCCTTCGCTGAAAAGTCAACTTCTTCGAAGATAAAGATAAAAGGAACAGGACTCAAATTATCAGAGCTGTGTGGGGAATCTTGATTATATCTATTGTCTGCTTTAGAATTGAATTATTACTACCTTTGTCTAGCTATAAATTGCAAAGAACATATTTCAATAACATGAATTTACTGTCAAAATCAGAAATCTTTTCATTAAACTATACTTCCTAGTGGGTTAACAAATGGCAAAACCATAAAATCAGAGATTTAGCCAGATTAGTAACATTTATAAGTAAGTGGTATTCATTCTCACTTATATCTGCCCACCTGGGGTGCAAACTGTGTAGGAAATGGTTGTGTCATTCTCACAGTGGTAGGGGCTGACTGGAACTGCTTCTGATAGACAATGCTGTTCATTTTGCTGGACTGGCTGTTCGGACTTGTGGAAGTAGCCCTTGGAAAGAAGCCATAACTGGTCAGTACTGTGTCACTAAGGAAATAATACTGTTAGAGATTTTTAGACATTGGTCTTGGTATTTTCACCACATTTGTTGGCTAATAAAATTTTAACAAGGTTACTAAATATTGTGGTAGGAGACACACTGGAGGGGCAGAAAAGAAAAAGAATACTAGCTAGACTTGTAAACTTGCTCTTGTATTAAAAGAAGTTTCTTAATCTGGTGTTAACAGATGAAGTCTTAGGAATCTAAAAACTTAACAATTCAAATAAAACTATCACAATGAATGTCTTATTAACTCTTTGCTGCTTAACACAGAGATGACAACAAATTATTTGGCACACAAATGGTCAATTATTTTGAAATTTCGTAAGCATATTTAAATGTCCATTTTACCGGAAAGGACTAGATGTTGGCGTTGTGCTTCTACCACTGATTGGAGGTGTGCCTGGTTTAATATCAATGCCACTTCCAAAGGCCTTCAATTCCATTTCAGACATCTGAAAAAAAAGCATAAACTAAACTTAACATTTCTTCAATTCCATAAGCTCAGTGTTGTGTTTATTGTCCTAATGTCCTACATATGAAGCTTAATCTAGGAAAGGGCAAACAAAAACCAAATATCCTATAGGTAAGCCTGGATAATCATGTTTGCGACTTTGTAAATCCAATTTGTCTACAAAATTTGTGACTTCTTTGACTTAAAAACAAAAAATAAGTGTATTGATTAAAGTTCGGAGTGGTACAGAACAGTTTCAGAAACTACACAATGCAAACATCTAAACATACAGTCTTGTAGTCTGAAAGAAGTGATCCAAGTTTCTCTTCACTCACTTTTCCTGTGGTTGCAATCATGCTATGCTGTGTTCCGGCAGGGATTAACCCTCTGAAAGGCTGGCTTACTTGCGCGGGACGGCTCAGGCTCTGAGCCTGGGCCTGTGGGGTGGTGTGCTGTAATGGGGGCTGCAGAGTCTGAGGCAAAGCAATTAGAGGCTGTCCTGTAGACCCAAAATTAGGCAAGGAAAGCTGGGATGCTGGTAAAGGTACTGTAACCTAGAAAACAAGCAAACAGAAACTAGCATTTGCTTATATCTGTTGTATAACTATACCTGTTAACAATATACAACTCTTCAAGTAATTTTTGAGCAAACTTAAATAGAATATACAAATCTACTAATATACTTCACATACAAAACTTTGGCTTAGTGACTATCTCGATTCTCTTATTAAAAGAACAACAAAAGGGACACATGTCATTAGGTTGTGCAAACATTTTTGAGTCTATACTGTTGTATCATCACAGAACTTAGACAAACTAGTGAAGATGTTATTATACCATATAATTTCATGGCACCACTGGAGTATAAACAGTCTGTTACCGAGGGAAACATTATGTGGTGCATGCCTGAAGTTTAGCTAACACAGTGAAGAAACTATACAACAGAGATAATTATGATTATCTTTGAGTTTATCAATAGTATTCTCAAACACAAGATACTTGGGAACATGATTTAAATAGGTACCCCAAACAGGTTTGTCGATCACGTCTTGTCAAAATGAGTTTTGACAATAAAAGCTTTCAGTTTATACAAAGGCGGCGTATTCACCTGAATGTCAACAAGTAGTAAAATGGCAATCAAGAACAGTTACTCTCGAGAAAATGGCTAATGGTTTGCTTTTCTCTCCTAACTCTCCACCAACTTTTAAAGAGTAAGTTGATTAATGATATTCCTAGAGAATATGCTTTTTAAACTGCACTTTTCATTGGAAAGTATTATACCAGCACACTTAAAGGTGTTCATCATTTATGCTGTCATACTCTGCACATAATCCTATGTGTAAAACTTGTCTGATGGTTTTGAGAATCTTCATTCATCTCTAACACTAACAGATAAACTGCCTATCACAGTGATATGCATTTAGGACAATGGTTTTCAAACTTTTAGGTTCAAGAAATCCATTGTTAAACTATTACACAGAAATCTAGTTTTTAAAAAAGGAGAGGATGTAAAAATAAAACAAAATGAAATTAGGTGTGGGTGTGGTTGGGCAGTAAAGGGATTTGTGCTATGGGACTGAAGCAACTTCTTTTATCCCCAGTGGACCCAATGGAATTCCCAGGATCCTCAGCAAACAGTTTGAAAACCACTTCTCCATCTTCCTATCTTGGTTCTATTTAAATTCTCAAATAGTAACAACAAAAGCAATAAAAATAATAATAAAGAAAATTGAGGAAATTTACCATGCCATAGTTTACCTGCTGGAGAGCATTCGGTGACTGGGCAGTGTTATAAAAATTTGTTTGACCAGGCTGTTGTACTTGTCCAGAATAAAGATTTGAGGCCTGGGTAAGATTTGCTCTAGCCTAGAACAAAATTTGAAACAAAAACAAAACAAAACAAAAACAAAAACAGTAAAAGACTGAAAAAATTTCCAATGCAGAGAGGGAAGCTATTATTTTAAAGTTAACCTTTAGCCAATTTTAGTATAGATAAAAACGAAGATCTTTGCTTTTCACTGTGTCTTTTAACATCTTTTCTTTAAAAAATGCTGTCAAAATTATCTGCTGCATAGGCATACAATGATCATGCCCTTGGCTTACCTGGAGAAGATGTGTATCAATCAGTTGGGAACCGCCCAGTCCTGAAGCCTGCCCCAGCTGATGTTCATACAATATAGGAATAGGCTGAGTATTTGAAGTCTGTTGAAAAGCAAGACTTGATTGTGCTTTGGCAAGCTCCTGGTGTTGGACAGCTGGGAAGTTGTGGATAGCAGTACCGGAAAGGACCACAGACGGCTGGGACAGACTGCTCTGCATGAAGGCTGGCTGAGATCTACATAAATATTAAAGGGAGGAAGATTGCATGAGAAGTTAATTTTATCCGGAATTGAGAATCCTCAGAAAAAGTATCCTAAATGACAAAGGAGTCTGGTCAGCACAGAAATAAAGAGGCAGAAAATATAGTCTGTATATTGCAACTTGCTTCAAGATTTAGAGCCTTGTATAAGACAAAGTTCCACATGTAAAAATTCTGGGAAAAGCCCTGCTCCCTGACAAACTGGTTATGTTTTTTTCCCTCTGCAAATATGTGTTTCATTTAAATGGCCTCAAGACCTCTGGAATAAAGCAGAGTATTATTTCACATCAGATTAGCCATAAAAGGGCTAGCGCTGTGGCACACTTGGCTAATCATCTGCCTGCAGCGCCAGCACCCCGGGTTCTAGTCCCAGTTGGGGCGCTGGATTCTGTCCCGGTTGCTCCTCTTCCAGTCCAGCTCTCTGCTGTCGCCTGGGAAGGCAGTGGAGGATGGCCCAGGTCCTTGGGCCCTGCAGTGGCATGGGAGACCAGGAGGAAGCACCTGGCTCCTGGCTTCAGATCAGTGCAGCGTGCCGGCCATGGTGGCCATTTGGGGGTGGGGGTGAACCAATGGAAAAGGAAGACTTTTCTGTCTCTCTAACTCTGCCTGTCAAACAAACAAACAAAAAACATCAGCCATAAAAGGTTGTTTGTTTGTTTTGAAAATACAATGCTGGAATCTAGTACCACACTGACTCATCAGTTTTGGGATGGAAGCCTTCGGTCTGTACATTACAAGTTGCTAAGATAAGGGATAAGTGACTAGGGATGGTGATTGGCACAGTGCTGAAGATGATGCTGGGGGTGGGGGAGGGGGCAGGTGGCATTGTGGTGTAGTGGGTAAAGATGCCACCTGCAGTGCCAGTATCCCATACAGGCACTGGTTCGACAGGATGCTCCACTTCCGATCCAGCTCTCTGCTGTGGCCTGGGAAAGCAGCAGAAGACGGCCCAGGTCCTTGGGCCCCTGCACCAAGGTGGGAGATCTGGAAGAAGCTCCTGGCTTCGAATTGGCTCAGCTCTGACCGTTTTGGCCATTTGGGGAATGAACCAGTGGATGGAAGACCTCTCTCTCTGCCTCTCCATAATTCTTTCAAATAAATAAATAAATCTTAAAAAAAAAAAAAAAAAAAAAAAGATGATACTTGGGAAACTTATATCCCATACCAGAGTGCCTGGGTTCAAGTCCCAACTCTGTTCATGATCATGATTCCAGCTTCCTGCTAACATGCACCTTGGGAGGCAGCAGGTTATGGCTGGAGTACCTAGATCTCTGCATATCGGAGACTCGGATCGAGTTTCCAGCTCCTAGTTTTAGCTTGGCCCAGTTTGGAACATTGTGACCATTTGGAAGTGAACCAGTGAATGAGGCATCTTAGCTTTTCTGTCTTATAAGTAAAGGAAAATAAAGAATCACAATAGTAGATTGAAGATAATTTTATGAATAAGAATACGATGCCTTGTTAAAACTGGCCTGGTGGCAGGAACAAAAGTCATTAAACCTGAGAAGTGATCTAGGATCCCCAGGACTCTTCATGGTATCTACTCATAATTTGTTTAAAATGTAGAATGGGAAACACTGGCACATACTGCTATAATCTACAAGGCCTTTATAGAAATCAATATAGAAGATTCTCCATTAACAGACACTGTGCTAAGTTACAAAGACAAAAGTGCTTTCAAAATTTTTTATTAATTAATTCATTATTTGAAAATAGAGTTTACATAGAGATCAATCTGTTATCCACTGTTTTACTCCCTAAATGGCCCCAATGGCTGGATTTAGGCCAGTCTGAAGCCAGAAGCCAGGAGCTTCTTCAGGCTCTCCCATGTGGGGAGAGCAGGGACCCCTTAAAAATTTTTATCCATTTCTTCCCATATGAAATTACTTCTTAAGTTTGTGGAAAGGGGCTGGTATTGTGGCATAATGGGTAGGGCCTCAGCCTTGCGATGCTAACATCCTAAATGGGCACCAATTTTAGTCCTGGCTGCTCCACTTCTGATCCAGGTCCCTGCTAATGTGCCTGAGAAAGCAGTGGAAGATGGCCCAAGTGCTTAGGTCCTTGCCCCCATGTGGGAGACGTGGAAGAAGCTCTTGTTTCAGTCTGGCCCAGCCCTGGTTGCTGCGACCATTTCGGGAATGAACCAGCAGATAGAAGATCTCTGTCACTGGTTCAAAAAAGAGAAAAGGAAGAAGAAACCCGTGCATATGTTTTTTCATAATACATTTTCCATAAACTTTTTGAAGACATGACTCCAAATTTTTTTTTGCACTGTTAACAATTTTTGTTTCATTTTTTTGTGAAGTGCCTCTGTACTGTAGCCCCTAGGTACAAAACATACGTCTTACATATACTTCTATTGAACAGGTCTGACCTTAAAAAGTATATCTTTCATAAAAGGGGATGACAAATGTAGAATATCAGTGCACTGCTGCTATTCCATCTCCCATGCCCATGAAAGAAAATACTAATTCAGCATGTACTCTTTTCATAGAGCTGGAAAGTGGATGCAAACTTTTCAACAGTGTTTCTTTCAAGCAGACATAGTAATTAAAAGGATACTGGCTTCTGAGAATAAATCTTTGTTTTTCCAAGATTAGAAATTAATATTTTATTTTTAACACAACATTGAAGATTATCCTGAAGTGGGAGACCCAGATGGAATTCCTGTCTTCTGTCTTTGGCATGGTCATTGCTATATTTGGGAAATGAACCAAAAGATGGAAGCTCTCTCTCACTCTGTCTTCCAAATAAATAAAATAAACCTTAAATTTTTATCTGAACCACTTCTAAAAATGAAAAATAACATATTCCCAAAAGCAAATGCATACCTTTGCAACCTTCCTACACTAAATGTACTGAACACAATTTATTTTTCTTCGTGAAGATTTAGGGCTATTATCATGAGGAAGAATAATACCTATGTCATGATGTCCTGCCTTCAACACGTGGCTCTTCCTCCACTTGTTCACCCTTATTAAGCTGGAGATCAGAGACACTTGAGCTCTGCCATTTGTTTATAGTGTAACCTTAGGTAAAATATTCAACTTCTCTGAGTTTTGATGTCACATATACTTATGTGGTTGTGTTAAGACTAAATTAAATGAGTTAATGTATATGAAGGGTGGAACAGCTTCCTTAAGGAAAGTTCAATAAAGATCACTTTTCATTATTTCCCTGATTACAAAAATAACTTAGACCATGTCTTAATGAATCTACAGAGAAGATACTTTTTTTCTGCGCTGTACACTATACTTGTTACTATGGGAAGTCTTTGGGTCACTGGAAGTGTGTCCTTGGAGAGCAGTTCTCACAAGAGGTTTGTCTGACTCTCTGAATTCCAGTATAGCCTAGGTGCTCTCTCTCCTGCCTGGCCTATCATGTCATCCTGCCTCTACACTAGCTATGACCAGGCTCCATCAAATGCTGGGCCGCCTAATCCTGTCATCTCCAAACTGTGAGCTAAAAAAAAAAAAAAAAAACAAAAACTTTGCTTTCCCAAAGGAATTTTTATCAGGTATTTTAGTTTAAGTAACAAAAAGTAGATTAACATTATCTTAAAAAAAAAAAAAATCTGGTTGAAATTACTAGAGGCTGAGGTTCATGACATACAATCAATATGGTTATTTATTTAATGTATTTCACAACAGTCATTCTAGGTTTGGTGGATAAGGAAGGAGCAATAGGGATTATGGGAAGGAAGATCAACAATTATTTTCAGTATGACAAACAGAATTTTTAAAGCAGTTACCTATATGGTTGAAGTGAAGAAGGAAATAACTCCTGAGCCTGGGTAACAGCAGGTCCAGCCCCCAAACTCAGTTGGGCCTGATGCTGCCCTTGCAGTGGTGCATAAATAGGAATTGGAATCTGCTGAACTGAAGTTGGCTGCAATGAAATGCAAAACAACTTATTCATGTAAATGTATTACATATAAATATCAGACAAGGAAATCACAACACTCAAAAATAAAAATCTGAGGGGCCGGTGCTGTGGTACAAGTGTGTTGAAGCCCTGGCCTGCAGCATCCTATAAAGGTGCTAGTTTGAGTCCTGGCTGCTCCACTTCTGACCCAACTCCCTGCTAATGCGAAAAAGCAGTAGGGGGATGGCCCAAGCTCTTTGGCCCCCGCATCCATCGGGGAGACCTGGAGGAAGCTCCTGGCTTTTCTGGCTTCAGATTGGCTCAGCTCCGGCTGTTGCAGCCATTTGGGGAGTGAACCAACAGATGGAAGACCTCTTTCTCTCTGTCTCTACCTTTCTCTGTAACTTTCAAATAAATAAAATAAATCTAAAAAAAATTTTGAGACAAAGAATAAATGATCAATACCATGAATAGTTTTAAAACAAAAATAAATAACATGTAAATTTTCTTTTTTACCCATGACTTACGTCTATATTGTTAACCTTTAAGCTATGGGAAGTTTGAAAATTTCACTAATAGTATTCAAGGTAATCATGGATAGATTATAACTTCGTCTATTACTTGTAGTACAAGATAAGTACTATAGCCATAAAAATGCCAAGAAACAAATACAGATGGAAGAAATCTGATAATTACCTGAGAAAGACCTGGTTGGAAACCTTGCTGCTGAGCCAAGGATGGTGGAGCCAATCGGGCATGTTGGGTACTAAATAAGTGACTTGTGTCCATATAGAAAGCTGGTATTTGAGCTATATGTCATTAGAAAAAACAAGCAGAAAAATACGGAATTTAAGATAATAAATAAATACAAGTTTTGTAGTATATTTCAAATTAACTGGGCCCTCTGAAACTTAATATAAGCCATGGGAAAACTAGACATAACATGTGAGTTAATACAATGTAACACTAGTACTTTTGAGGGTAGGAAAAATACACTCTAACATACTGTCAACGGGTATAACATATCACATATTGCTATAATTAAAAATGAACCTACCCACTGAAAGAGCAAATTTCCTCCAAATGCCTACCAGAATATGGGAAAACATTTCAAAAGAATTGGGAGTAACTGGTGTAGTGATTAATGACCTGTAATATATTATATATACTATTGTGACCCGTTTTTTCCAGATGGTGGTATATTCTGCAGAAATTGTCACATCATTTTTGTTACTGCTATGAACATACTTAACCATACAACTCTTAATAGGGTTCAGAATATCTGTATAGTAAGTTTCCTAGTTATGAAACTGTTACTTCCAATTTACCCTTATACAACAATGTACTTTAAGAGCTGATATTAACATGCCAGGTATGACCAATCTTTTTATGAAAGGTAAGAAATAGCCTCATTATTATCTAATATTGAATTTAAGTGAGTGATTTTGAATATTTTCTAAATGTTTCACTGTGACATGTGGTAATCCACCCTACACCTGGCATTATTAACCGTCAAACTTCAGATAATAAAAATTTTGTAATTTGACTGGAATATTGTCAAATGTATAAATTATCTTGCAAATTCTCATTAAGGAGAGATAGCATTCTACTCTATATGGAGATATACATATTTGCAAAGAACATCACAATATTTAAAACTAGAAAGGGTTGAGAAAATAAACAAGCATTTTAAAATGTCTTCACTTACAAAACTAAATTCAACACAGCAATATTACCTGCTGCAGACTGAGACACATAAACCTGTGGACTCTGTTGCTGCTGGGCAATAAGGGAAGGCATACAGCTTAGTTGTGAAAAATGACTTGCAGAAGGCAGGCTACTTGTTTGTAATTGTTGGGGCTTCACTTTACAAATATTAGGAGGATCCGAAGTGGTTGTAGATTTTGTACTCAAAGAAGAGGTAGTATATGTACCAGCTCCTATATTTGGGGGGAAGAATAAAATAAGGGGAAAATATATTTATAAGTGCCAAGGCTGTTCACAGTACCAAAGAAGTCAGAAAATTAATGTTTATATTCCTATAGTGAGCTGTCTCTCCAAATGTATCACCTATTCTGGGGATTCAACCAACCATGATGAAAACACTGGGGGGAAAATTATATAACTATACTATGTACAGACTCTTTTTCTTGCCTTTGTTCCCTAAATTATAGTGTAACAACTATTTTCATGGCTTTATGTTGTATTAGATATTATAAATAATCTAGTAGTACTTATTAAAGTATATAGGATTTGCATAGGTTATATGCAAATATACCATTTTACATAAGGGACTTGAGCATATGAGCACTTTGGTACCTGTGCCAGAGAATGCGTGTGCACTTGTCTACCTCTTTCTGGAATGAATCTGCCAGAATACTGATGGAAGTCTCTAACTTTTATACTACCTAAAGCCAAAAGGAGACATGAAGTGGCTTTTACAGAAGGAAGGAACACCTATCAAAAGCAAACATGATATAAAAAAAGTATGGAAAATATAAATATCAAAATGAAGAAGAAACACAGAAACACATTAAAATAAGGAATATGAGAGCCTACATGGCTGTCATCATTTAGCCTCAAACTATTATTTAATCATCACAAAGAGGAAAAATCAAGAGCTTCATTCATTTATAACCAGACACAGACCTAAGGACATAGAAGGACAAAGAGCTGCACCTAAGGAATAATTTCAAATTTAAGTGGGTTTTAAGGACCATTGTTCCTAAAAACTCATACTTCTAAGGTTTGATTTTACCCTGCCTTTAAAAACTGGCATATAGTAGTATCTCAAAAACAAATGAAGACAAACTACTTAACAAATTAGTGAAATTACCAAAGCTTCTTTCTTCAAAGGTCAGTTAGTTCTGTTGAAAAGTGAGCTGTAATGACTATAAGATTGCAGCAAAATAACAATACTGGTATACAGCTTTTATTTTCTTCAGCCTCACCTAAGCATGGACCAAGATTCGGATGCATCTGTTCTTCCAGGTAGGTCTCTATTAGCAGGATAAATGGGCAAGCAGGCCCTTGTCAAAAACAAACAAGCAAGCAAACTAGAGGAAACGATTTTGAATGTTTTCACCATAAAGGAATGTTAATAGTTGAAGAAACATATATGCATAGTCTGACTGAACAGTCTGCAGTGTACAAATGTTTAGTAATATAACATGCTATACCATGAAAATGTACAATGTTTTATGTGTTAGCTTAAAAAAAAAAATCCTGGCCGGCGCCGCTGCTCAATAGGCTAATCCTCCGCCTTGCGGCGCCGGCACACCGGGTTCTAGTCCCGGTCGGGGCACCGATCCTGTCCCGGTTGCCCCTCTTCCAGGCCAGCTCTCTGCTGTGGCTAGGGAGTGCAGTGGAGGATGGCCCAAGTGCTTGGGCCCTGCACCCCATGGGAGACCAGGAGAAGCACCTGGCTCCTGTCATCGGATCAGCGCGGTGCGCCGGCCGCAGCGCGCCTACCGCGGTGGCCATTGGAGGGTGGACCAGTGGCAAAAGGAAGAGCTTTCTCTCTCTCTCTCTCACTGTCCACTCTGCCTGTCAAAAAAAAAAAAAAAAAAAAAAAAAAAAAAAAAAAAAAAAAAATCCTAGTCAAGGGAAAGGGGAGAAATCTAGACTTGGGGAAAAAGTAGTGGTTAGTTTTCAAAGAGCGAGCTGGCCGGCGCAGTGGCTCAACAGGCTAATGCTCTGCCTAGTGGCGCCGGCACACCGGGTTCTAGTCCCGGTCGGGGCACCAATCCTGTCCCGGTTGCCCCTCTTCCAGGCCAGCTCTCTGCTATGGCCCGGGAGTGCAGTGGAGGATGTCCCAAGTGCTTGGGCCCTGCACCCCATGGGAGACCAGGAGAAGCACCCGGCTCCTGCCTTGGGATCAGCGTGGTGCGCTGGCCATAGCGCGCCGGCTGTGGCGGCCATTGGAGGGTGAACCAATGGCAAAGAAGACCTTTCTCTCTCTCTCACTGTCCACTCTGCCTGTCAAAAAATAAACAAAACAAAACAAAACAAAGAGCGAGCTAGGAATTTTTCTAGTCCCTGTATTTCTGAATCTTTCTCCTCCAATTCCTGTTCCTTTATACCCATAATTCCCACTAAAGTAGACTGGGACCTAAGCTAGTCTAGTGAGCATAAGTGGAAAGTCTTTGGCAAATGGCACAGGAAAATGCTTGGAAGGGTTTTAAAGAAGGAACAGATATAGCTGGAACAATGATTTGAAATTATAATGCAGTATATAAGCTGCATACTTCATATCTTCATGCATACTTTTCATTCCAGATAATATAGACTAACTGTAGGACAGCCTCAAAACTATTGTTTTTCCTAGGATTTAAGAATAGCACAACAGGCCAAAATGCTGAAAAACAAAACTGTAGTCACTAAATGAGAATCAGCCAAAGTCAATTCTATACTACTGGACAAACCAAATCCACTGGGAAAGAGGTCACCTCTGTTTTAGAAACAGACTACTGGGCAACCTTGCAATGAAATTTGTGTTTTCAATGGGAGAAACTTAAGCACAAATGTGATAAAGGGACACTCTGCCAATCAAGCATTTCAGAAACTCCTGACTCTTTTAGAACTGTGAGTGTTCAAATGAAATTATTCAATGAAAGATTACACTTCAGTGAAACTTTAAGAAAAAGTATCTGTAATTTCTGAGATAAGAAAAATGGCAATCAAGTTGTAAACTTGACAGAAAAACTTTGAGGAAAATAACTTTAATCGATTACTCTTTAGTATCTATAATTTGTGGTAGGGGTTAGGAGAGAGATCTAGCAAAATCTGTTTTAGTAGCCATCAGTAGGTAAGTATTTGGCAAACCACAACTGGGAAACTGCAGAGGAGAGGAGTAACACTGGCTTTAAAAAATAGCTTGTAAGTACCTCATGCAAAATCTTTTTTTTTTGTTTTTTCAAATCAATAGTATTTTATTGCATTATTAAAATACCACAAGACACAATCTGGGTTCTTGTTTCTGTAGCCGGACAACTTTTAGGTCTTATTCATCAGCCTGCTGAACTGTTCCTTTTTCAGAGACATAGATACCATCCAAAAATGTTCTGATATCTTTATTTTTAACTGTTGTTGCCTGCTGAATCAAAGCAGCTGAATTTGAAACAAATTCAGTGTCATTTTCTTCAACCACTAATTCATAGTTCTGGACTTGAAACATTGAACAGGCAACACCTGGCCTCAACCGAACCCTTCGGATGTATTTTTCACCCAAGAAATGTCCGATTTCGGCCAGCGCCGCGGCTCACTAGGCTAATCCTCCACCTTGTGGTGCCGGCACACCGGGTTCTAGTCCCGGTCAGGGCACCGATCCTGTCCCGGTTGCCCCTCTTCCAGGCCAGCTCTCTGCTGTGGCCAGGGAGTGCAGTGGAGGATGGCCCAAGTGCTTGGGCCCTGCACCCCATGGGAGACCAGGAGAAGCACCTGGCTCCTGGCTTCGGATCAGCGTGGTGCGCCGGCCGCAGCGCGCCTACCGCGGCGGCCATTGGAGGGTGAACCAACGGTAAAAGGAAGACCTTTCTCTCTGTCTCTCTCACTGTCCACTCTGCCTGTCAAAAAAAAAGAAATGTCCGATTTCAACAAGAGACCCGTTCTCTTGAATAACCACGTTGATGGGGAAGTGAGCATACACAGACCTCATCTTGTAATGGAAGCCCAGTGTGACCCCCTTGATCACATTCTGTGCATGACTACAGATCGTGCGAACAGTTGCCAGTTCCTTTCAATTTCCCCACCATTTGTCAACCCGGAGCCTCTTCTTTTTCTTTCCCAGGAGACTGAGTTGCACATTGATGTGATTGAAGTCCCTCAGCAGGGTTCCTCTGGGCCCCTTCACAATGACTGTGCGCCCCTTCAGACTGATGTCATCATTTTCTGGGATGTCGACAGTCTGATTGCTGAGAATGGTCTTCATTCTCACAGTAGATGCGGCAAAGATGCAAAATCTTAAATCTTCGTAAATAACAACTTTGCTTTTAAAAATTTTATTTGATAGTGCAAGAGATAGAGAAAGAAATGTATCTTCCATCTGCTGGTTCACTCCCTAAATGGCCCCGATGGCTGGGGCTAGGCCAGGCCCAAAGCTAGGAGTTGGGAACTTTATCTGGGTCCTCCCACATGGTTGGCAAGGGCCCAGGCACTTGGGTCGGCTTCCCCTACCTTCCAAGGTTCAAATTAGGGAGCTGAATTGGAAGTGGAGCAGCCAGAACTTGAACTGATATTTATATGCATATGTAATACTGGCAGCAGAGTTGGCAGCTTAGCCCACTGTGCCACAACACAGACTCCTACTTAACACTCTGAGGCAGGGGTAGCAAACAGAAGATCACAACAAATTTTAAATAATTTAAGATATTTAAAGGAAAGGTACAAAAAAGTTCTACCTGATAATGATGTTGTAGGAGTGACTGAAGCGACAGGAATCTGAGCCATTGATGCACTTGAGAACGAATTGTAATTGGCAGTGCTTGGTCCACTGGCACTGCTGCTCACTCCACTTGCAATTGGAGGTGCTGTGGAAGTTACTGGAGATCCTTTTTCCCTTACATTTGGAGAATTCTCCCATGCCTTGCGTGCAGATTCCATCTACAATAAAATGGACATTTGATGAAACAAAAAGAAAAAAACAGTCAATACAGACTATATACACACACACACACACACACAAATGTGTGTGACTATTTAAATTCCAAATATAATCTTTCAAAACCATAAAGAACAAGACGGGGCGGGCGATGTGGTATAGTGGATAATGCTGCCGCCTGCAGTGTAGGCATCCCATGTGGGTGCCGGTTCAAGTTCTGGCTGCTCCACTTCCGATCCAGCTCTCTGCTATGTACTGGGAAAGCAGCAGAAGATGCCTCAAGTGCCTGGATCCCTGAAACCTGCATGGAAGAGACCCAGAGGAAGCTCCTGGCTCCTGGATGTACCCAGCTCTGGCAATTGTGGCCATATGTGGAGTGAACCAGTGGGCTGAAGATTCTCTCTGCTTCTCTGTAACTCTACCTTTCAAATAAATAAACCTTTACATATATATATAAAGACCCTAGAACTTTCAAATCTTTTATGTGCTCCTTTGTACAAACTGAAAGGCAGTGGGGATTTAATTCTGTTTCTGCAGAGAATTTGTTGAACTGCTGATGGCACTGAAAATCAGGTTAGTGAACTAAACATCACAGCTCCTGTACTGTTGAATCACAATCCCCTTCCCCAAGCAGAAAATAAGAGAAGGAAATACCATGCCCCCTTAAGGACTAACAGAAAGCTCTGACTCTAGTAGGAAAGATCTTCAGGAATTCTCACTCCCTCCATTCTTTCTCTTTAAGAAAATACTTCTTGGGGCTGCACTGTGGCGTAGTGAGCAAAGCCGCCGCCTACAGTGCTAGCACCCCATATGGGTACCAGTTCAAGTCCTGGCCGCTCCACTTCCAATCCAGTTCTCTGCTCAGGCCTGGGAAAGCAGCAGAAGATGGCCCAAGTTCTTGGGTCCTTAAACCCGCGTGCAGGAAGACCAAGAAGAAGCTTCTGGCTTCAGACTGGTGCAGCTCCAGCCATTGCAGCCAACTGGGGAGTGAATTAGTGGATGGAAGACCTCTCTCTCTTTCTGCCTCTCCTTCTCTCTGTGTGACTCTGACTTTCAAATAAACAAATAAATCTTAAGACAAAACAAAACAAAACAACACTTCTGAAATGGCAGGTGGCAGGCCAGGTTTTGGTGGCTGTTTCATGCCCTGTGTTCTAAGAGGCAACATAACCAGATAGGTCTGGGTGCAACAGAAACACTTCTCATTTCACATCCAGAATTTTAGGTCCTGGCTACAGCTGTGGTTTCTGGTTTTAGCTATAGTCTGGCAGATTCTTAAAAGAAGCATGTCTTATTTCAATCTATGTAGAGCAGCACTACTGAGCAATGTTCAGCACGTGTACAAATGTAAGCTGTGTAAATTAAATTTTCTAGTAGTCATACTTTAAAAATTAAAGAGGCAATGTTAATTTTGGTAACAGGGGCCGGTGTTGTGGCGCAGAGGGTTAGGCTGCCAGCTGCAATGCCGGCATCCCAAATCAGAGCGCTGGTTTGAGTTCCCACTGTTCTGCTTCCAATCTTGTTCCCTGCTAATGCACCTGGGAAAGCAGAGGAAGACGGCTCAACTATTTGGGCCCCCTGCCACTTATGTGGGAGAGCAGGATGGAACTCCAGCTGTTGGCTTTGGCCTGGACCTAGCTCTGGCTGTTGAGGTCATTTGGGTAGTGAGCCAGCAGATTAAAGTTCTCTCCCTCTAAGTGTCACATTCTCAAATAAATTAAATGAATCTTAAAATAACATCTTATTCAGTCCAATAAATCTATATTATAATTAAAACAAATCAATGTAAAATTGAGACATTTTATATCATTTAATTAAATTAAAATTTAAAATGATTTAAGTTGGTCAAAAGTTTGGATACAGCCTTTATTTTATTTTACACTTAACAACACACCTCTATTTGGACTAGCCACATTTCAGAGGCTCAATACATATAATGAATGGACACTGCAGTAAACAGCACAGATTAGATACTTAAATATTATGAAGCTACTTTAAAAAGAAAGGAACAGATAAATTGATTCTGATGTTTTTGGCATTACTAGTCAGAATAATGGGCTAAGAGGCAAATTCAAGATATCTAACAAGATCTAGTT
The DNA here is from genome assembly GCF_033115175.1 of Lepus europaeus. NCBI lineage: Eukaryota > Metazoa > Chordata > Mammalia > Lagomorpha > Leporidae > Lepus > Lepus europaeus. The sequence continues at coordinate 137,232,029 of NC_084831.1, read as the reverse complement.
ATGGGGGCTGGCATTTTGGTGAAGTACATGAAGCTGCTTTTTGTAATGTTATCATTTCATACTGGCTGCTCTGATTCCAACTCAGTTTTCTGCTAATATGCCTGGGAAGGCAGCAGAAGATGCCCCAAGTGCTTGGGTCTCTGTCATCCATGTGGGACAACAAGTTGTAGTTTCTGGTTCTTGGCTTTAGCCTGGCCCAGACCTGGCAGTTGTGGCCATCTGGGGAGTGAGCCAGCAGAGGTTATGTCTTATGTGAGGTTACTTTATATATATATATATATATATATATATATGTATATATATATATATATATGAAAATATATGTGTGTGTGTATATAAAAAAATATATATATTTATTTATTTTAGATTTGTTTACCTGAAAGGCAGTTAAAGAGAGAAGAAGAGACACAGAGAGAGATCTTCCAACTGCTGGTATGCACTCCCCAAATGGCCACAAAAGACAGGCGCCAGGAGCCTCATCCTGGTCTCTCACATGGGTACAGGTACCCAAGCACTTGGGCAATCATTTGTTACTTTCCCAGGTGCGTTAGCAGGGAGCTGAATTAGAAGTGGAGCAGCTGCAACATAAACTGGAGCCTATATGGGATGCTGGTGCTGTAGGTGGCAGCTTAACTTACTGAGCCACAGCAATGGCCCCGAGAGGTAGTATTTTTAACATCATTGTTAGGAAATTTATGGGTTCTTGAAGTTTAAGTTTTAAAGTTTCAACTTTTAAATAGCACATATTTTACTCTGAATTCCTTTAAAAACAGACATCATATCACAATAAAACCATAATAACATTGACATCACATGCATTTTATTTTAAAATAAAACCAACTTTGGGGCCTATGCTGTGGTATAGTAAGTTAAGCCTCTGCCTGTACCACCAGCATCCCATATGGGTACCAGTTTAAGTCCTGGCTGCTCCACTTCCAATCCAGGTCCCTGGTAATGGCATGGAAATGCAGCGGAAGATGGCCCAAGTACTTGGGCTCCTGACAACCATGTAGGAGACCCGTAAGAAGTTCCTGGCTCCCATCTTTGGATTGGCTCAGCTCAGACCAATCTCCCTCTCTGCAACTCTTTCACTCAAATAAATAAATGAATCTTAAAAAAAGAAAGAAAAAGAAAAAGTTGGCAATAATAAAATTTACTTGTACACCTGAAATTTTGTGGCTTACAGCAATTTTGGAGTGCAATATCTATTTTTTTTTTTGACAGGCAGAGTGGATAGTGAGAGAGAGAGAGACAGAGAGAAAGGTCTTCCTTTGCTGTTGGTTCACCCTCCAATGGCCGCTGCGGCCGGCTCATCGCGCTGATCCGAAGCCAGGAGCCAGGTGCTTCTCCTGGTCTCCCATGTGGGTGCAGGGCCCAAGGACCTGAGCCATCCTCCACTGCCTTCCTGGGCCATAGCAGAGAGCTGGCCTGGAAGAGGGGCAACCGGGACTGGAACCCGGTGTGCCGGTGCCACAAGGCGGAGGATTAGCCTGTTAAGCCACAGCGCCGGCCAAGTGCAATATCTACTGTATTAATTTACCTGTGTTGCAAGCATATAAACTGTTGTACTTAATTTTGTAAAATATATAGGGCATAAATAATCAACTTAATTTGATTTGTTAAGCAGCAAGAAACATATTTATGGGAATTCAAGGAAGCTAAAAATTCCAATTCTATAACTATGCTCATTTTTTTCAACTGGCAAATATAATGTCAAAGACAGGAGAAACTGTCCATTCTTCATCTATCACTAAAGCAAGACAGATGTCAGAATACTCTAGAAGGATTTAAGCAAAGGCAATTTAAATTTATATGAATTCTAAATGTACATATTATCTTTTTTTAAAAAAAGATTTATTAATTTGAAAGACAGAGTTACAGAGAGGTAGAGACACAGAGAGATAGGTCTTCCATCCACTGGTTCACTCCCTAAATAGCCACAATGGCCGCAGCTGAACCTATCTGAAGCCAGGAGCTAGGAGCTTGTTCTGGGACTTGGGCCATCTTCTACTGCTTTCCCAGGGGCATTAGCAGGGAGCTGGTTTGGAAGTGGAGCAACCAGGACTTGAACTGGCACTCATATGGGATGTCCGCACTCATATGGGATGTCCGTACTTCAAGTCAGGGTTTTAACCTGCTGTTCCACATCTTTGGCCCCCATTATACTTTCTTGAAGTGTTAAAAATAAGTTAAAGGCAACAATGAGCGAGTATTCCATTGAATTAACAAGTGGCTTGAAAATAATTAAAGATGACATTAAAATGCTTATATGAAATCTGATTATTGTCTTAATAGTATAATGATGAAAACCATATAAATCATAATACAAAGTAAAGAACACAGATTGAGAGTCATTCAATTGGAAAAACAACAGCAAAGGCCAAACAGGAATTGGCAATGCACAGTAACGACTGGGGAAAGACAGAAGTGACACAGAGAAGAGGTTTTTGTCTTATAAAATTACATAATCTTGGGGCCAGTGCTGTGGCGTAGTGGGTAAAGCTGCTGCTTGCAGTGCCGGCATCCCATATGGGTGCTGGTTTGTGTTCCGGCAGCTCCACTTCTGATCCAGCTCTCTGTTGTGGCCTGGGAAAGCAGGTGAATGACCAAAGTCCTTGGGCCCCTGCATCCATATGGGAGACCCGGAAGAAGCTCCTGGTTCCTGGCTTCGGATCAGGGCATCTCCGGCCATTGCGGCCAATTGGGGAGTGAACCAACAGATGAAAGACCTCTATTTCTCTCTCTGGCTCTCCTTCTATCTCTGTGTAACTCTGACTTTCAAATAAATAAATAAATAAATATTTTAAAAAAATTATATAATCTTGGAGCTGGCATTGTGGCATAGGTAGTTAAGTAGCTGCTTACAATGCCAGCATCCTATATGGGCATGGTTTTAGTACTGTTTGCTTAACTTCCAATTCAGTTCCATACTAATGACCTGGGAAAAGCAGTTGAAGATGGTCCTAGTGCTTGGGCCTCTGTTACCCATATGGGAGACCCGGATGAAGCTCCTGGCTCCAGCTTGGAATAGCCCTGACCATTTTTAGCCATTTGAGGAGTGGAACTGCGTATGGAAGATCTCTTTCTCTGTAAATCTGCCTTTCAAATAAAAAAAATTATATAATCTCAAAGGTGTAGTTATGAAGTCTCTTATAAAGAAGGCGAGGAGGAACATGGAGAAGTGATTAGGAGGCTGGGTACTCAACTGCAAAGAGTCCAAAAGTGAACTTTGGCCACATAATAGAACAACTCAATTTTCCCTCATCTACACTCCTGAACACTGCCAAAGAGATTCATCATAAACCAGTGAAACCTTAGGAGTCCCTGCTGTAACAGTGGTCAAGAACTGTTTTTGCCTAGACTCTGAATAGAGCACCAATGAAATCAATAAATGCAGTTAAACAAAATTCTCACCTAATTCCATGTTTCTACTTTTTATTAACTACAGACTAATCTTGAGGTTGACAATTGATTTAAAATACCCTCAAATAACTCAACTTGCACTAATATAGCTCATAATTATAAACAATTTCTGGACATAAAAAAAGTACTAAAAAAACCTTTGCCTGCAGCACCAGCATCCCATATGGGCACCAGTTAAAGTTCCTGCTGCTCCACTTCCAATCTAGCTCCCTGCTAATGTGCCTGGGAAAGCAGCAGAGATAGCCCAACTATTTGGGCCCCTGCACATACATAAGAGACCTGGAAGAAGCTCCTAGCTCCTGGCTTTGGTCTGGCCCAGCCCTGGCTATTGCAGCCATGTGGAGAGTGAATCAGTGGATAGAATATCAATCTCTTTCTATCTATGCCTTTCAAATTAATAAATTTGTAAATATATTATTGAAAAAAATTAAAAATTTCCTGATTTTGCATATAAAGTATACTTGTATTAATCAACTACATTCTTATAAAATAGGAACTATATTGCATTCATTCAATTCATACCTGATTTAAAGAAAGGGAAAAAAAACCCAACTTCCTTACCATTACTAATAGCTAGGATAGGACTAACAAATAAAAATGTAATACCAAGTTGGTATTATAACTAATATATACAGAAATGAAGGATCTTTAAGAGACATTCAGAACAAATACAGAATATATATATATATATATATTGTACTTTTAAGACAAAATCACAAATGTAAGAGGTCTCACTTTAAATCTAAGGATATCAAGTACTGCTAAGTGCTTCTTACAAGCTAATACATTTCCAAGGTATAATGTAGTATTACTATTTCCTCATCTTAGTATTGTTGCTGACCACATAAAAGTAGTTAAGATACAAAAAACATATTGTTAACTTAAATCCCCTTGCATGCAATAGTTAAGGGCCCTTAGAGATGGGTGTAAGTACATACCTTGAAGGTGAGGCTGAAAGTAGTGGGAGGAACTGAAGTGAGGCTCGAGCTCTGTTGTATGGTCTCCCTCTTAGGGAGGGGTAGGGTGTTAGGCAGGGGCACCTGAAAAGGCAGGTAACACATATCACAATCTAACTAAATCTGCTACAAAAGCCCCATGAAAGATAATGCTAAAGGACTCTTGAGGGTGGTGGTCATTATTTATCAGAGCCAACTTAAGTATCTCTGACTACTTTTGAGTTTATACTGTGGTTATAGCAACTGACAAGTATGTAGAACTTTTGAAGACAAATATTGCATTTTAATGTATAAATTAGCAGAAAGAACACTCTAAATATAAGATGTGGTGCTGGTCATATTTTAATGTGTGCACAAATAATTTGGAGATATTGTAAAAATGCAGATTCCAATTCAGTGGATCTGGGTTAGGGCCTGAAGTTTTATATTTCAAACAATCTTCCATGTATTAATGATGTTGGTGGTCTATGGAGCTACTTTTTGTGAAGTTCTGAGGAATCTTACCATACATATTTGAGAGGGATCCACATATCTAACAGAGATTGTTATTAGGACAGTGATGGTATGAGAAACTGGATCTCTCCTTCAAAAGTCTACTTTTTCATAATTAGATTCAAGCAGAAAGGTAATCCTGGAAGGAAGGCAGACTATTCCTCTCACCTTGCTACACTAGGTTGTTGTTTCGACAGTAATAAAACGTCCATGGCAAATAGGTTAGAAACTGAAAGATACAGAAACTCACTACCAATCTATTTTTTTTATTATTTGTTTCTAAGGCCCTAGAACTATGTACTCTTATATGTTTGCTTTTAATGGTTCACTTAGTTGCTCAGAGGTCTGTAATAGCATAGACATTCTTCTAAATCTTGAAAGTAGTTGGGGTATAATAATAAAAAAGACCACCTAGATTTAAATCTTCAAGACATTCAAGATAAATAACCATTGTAATACTGGGTAATACCAGACATTATCAGTTAGGACCATAAAAGTATACTACTAAGCCTGAGGGGGAAAAATCATTTTCAAGTATAATTTTTAGAAACACAAAAGTTCTATCTATAAAACGGAAGCCCCACACTAATGAAAGAAAGAAAAGAACAATTCCAAATGAAAATTTCCCACATAGGACATGTGTTGTCAGTACTATATTAAATTTACAATTACCTCTCATTTGGCATAAGTCAGCAACACTGAAATAATTCCAAACTGATAATCATTTATCAATATCCCTGACTCAAACTGTTTTTCTGCTCGCAAATACTTATGTACCCTGGACACATTTATATGTGAGAATTCCTCTACTAGTTATCAGTCTTCAAGCCCTTATATTAATTAACCTTACAGTTAATACAGAAACCATTAAAAAATGCTCATCTACATAGACCACATGACTTTAAAGGGTTCTGAAGTGTTTTTACTTTCTTACTCATATTTCATACTTTATATTTATAGCAGGTAGATTGGCCAAAAGTAGTATGTGTGTTTTTGAAAAAGAGCTTATGAATATATTTTTTAAATGAGAAAAAGACACCAAAATTACTGTATAAACTATTCAATATTTGTTAATCTAAATAATAAAATCAGCACTTAAACAGAAAGGAAGCCTTTTTTTCTTTAAGTTTTCCATTAAGTCAAGGTATGTGGAGCAAAGATAGATTTGGCACACAAAGTGAAATTTTATGACATCTGAAAAATTGGACAAATTGTATTAATCAACTCTCAGAAAGCTATCACCAAGTATATGGTTCCCTCCTACACTTTTGCCTAAGCACTACAAAAACCAGATTAAGTGACCCTCAACGCATCTTTACCTTTCTAAAATTCCATACACTTGATGCTAAAGGGAAGAATAGATAGCATGAGGGAAAAATGTGAGAAGGAAAAAAAAATCAAGACTTTTATACTCAAAATGATAAAGTCCTTTACAAGAGATTTTTAAATATTTATATGTAAAAGATGTTTTAAAAGAATGACGAAAGGGGCCAGCATTGTAGTGTAGCAGGTAAAACTGCTGCTTGCGATGCTGGTTGTGTTCTGGCTGTTCCATTTCCAATCCAACTTCCTGCTAAAGGCATGGCAAAGCAGAAGACGGCCCAAGTTCTTGGGCCCCTGCTATCTAAATGGGAGACCTAGATGAAGCTCCTGGTTCCTGGTTTTGGCCTGTCCCAGCCCTGGCCGTTGCAGCCATTTGAGGAGAAAACAAGTGGATGAAGATCTCTCTCCCCACTGCCAACTCTTTCCAAAGTAATAATAATAATAAAGGACCAATATTTCTTGAACAATAGCTTTTGCTTACTGCAGAGGACTATATTTAAAAAAGAAAAACTTACCAAATAGTTACCATACTAGCTTTGCAAACAAGGACCATATGAATACCTTCTAAAATATTATTTTAAATTACACTTTAACTAGTTGCCTAACACTTTTGAACTTACAATTTTATATCAGTCAGCAAACTAGGAAAAATAAACTCCACTAACTGGTAAGACAATCTTAAATTATAGTTGTTCTGGGAAAATAAGGCTTAATTTACAACATGGTTTAGTATCACCTTACATTCGGATATTTAAGAGTTTCTGAGTACTTACTTACAAACTATAGCTCAATATTCAACATAGGAATATTGTTATGGTCTAATATATATGTGTAAAATTTTATATACATAAGAAATTTAAGAAACATGATTTTTTAGAAATGTTTTGTTTTAAAATGCTAATTCTCATTATATTTAATAAGTAAGATTTCAGTACACTATCAAAAAGCTTTGTTTAATAGAAATACAAACCAAGTAAAATGCTGAATTTGTAGAATTTGAGAACTAAGGACAAAAATTCTCCCCCAAAACCAGGTTAATAGGATTAGTACTTATGAAATCCAAACTAAGCACAATAAGCCTTGATCTTAAATGGAAATGTGATGGCTTTCAAGGAATAAACAAAAAAACCCAGCTGTTATTAAGGTACCAGACAGCAACAGCCATGCTCCTTACTAAACTCCACACCTCAGATTGATTACTTACATTATTAACCAAAGTATCCTCCATCTTTGCATTATTAGTAGCCACAGTGTTAGGCAGAGAAGAAGAAGGTGTAGTATAGTCTGTTACAGACTCCTGTGGAGTAGTAATAGAGAAATATGTTTCAAACTGAATTAATGGTTCACTTTCTAATGACAGCCTAATAGCTGTAAAATTTGTTTTGGAAAAAAGCAGGAGGAGAGAGCAGACCTTAAAACTCAAGTCACTCAAATACTGATTTATCTACTAATGGGATAATACAACATAGACCCACCATCAAAGGCAACATTAACTGTTGCTGACTGAGCTCCAGCACTTTTAAAAAAATGCACTGCACAGTGCTGGGAGGTTGTCAATAATACCAAGTATCTTATTTTTATGTTATTAAAAATTTTTTGATGTGCTTCTTATACTCAATCTATAGCTTGCTGCCAACTACTTATTTGTTATTCTTCAAAATAAAAATGATACAGATAAGCAAAAATATCAAAATCTTAGTTCTCATACATAACAAATTAGGTTTATCATCATGATTTTTTTTCTTTAAATATGAGTATGGTAAAGTTGGTTCACATAAATTTTTACTTGCATGAATTCAGTTGTACAGCAATTAAAAAGAGAAAAATATTAATTCATTTAAGAGTCCCACTTCCTTTTTTTCTCAGCTTATGTCCCAGATAAGTATGGCAGATAAGTAAAATAGCAATTTGCATGTTATACTCATGTATCTCCAAATACATTAAATTACCTTTAGGTTACTTATCATGCCTAATATAGTGTAAACACTATGTAAATAGTTGTATACTGAATTTTTCTGGAAATAACATCAAGGGAAAAATACATGTATACTATAGAAACAACTTTTATAATGTTTTTGATCTGTACTTGGTTGATCCCATGGAAATAGGGTATAGTTTTTTTTTTTTAAAGAACTACATCTTTTGGGGCTGGCGCTGTGGCATAGAGGGTAAAGCTGCTGTCTGCAATGCTGGTATCCCATATGGGCGGGTCATGTCCTGGCTACTCCACTTCCCATCCAGCTTCCTAGTAATGTGCCTGGGAAATCAGCAGAAGATAGCCCAAGTGTTTGAGCCCCTGTCTCCATGTGGCAAACCCAGAAGAAGCTCCTGGCTCATGGCTTTGGCCTGGCCCAGCCCTGTTGACAGCATTTGGGGAGTGAATCAGCAGATCAAAGATTTTCTCTCTTACTCCCCTCTCAGTAACTCTTTCAAGTAAAATAAATAAATATTTGAATTGTAAAATACATAAATCTTTCAAGTAAAATAAATAAATCTAAAAAAGAAAAAAAAAATCTTTCATTCAATGTGGATCCTAAGTACAAGTCTACACTCTCTAATACTCAACCAAAGAACTGTGATCTGTTTCAACCATGACTGCAGTCACTAAAAGTTTAGCTTATTTCTGGATATTGAAATCACAAAAGTGTAAAAGACAACCCATATAACTCTATTATTAATAAAATACAGAGCCATTCTTTTTAAGCCTATAAACCCACGAGAAATATTTCAATCTTGCACAGAAAAATCACACTTTGAGCTACTCAAGTAATTCAGAAATAAGTTTCTACAAAAAATTAACTTTTTATAAAGAATTCTATATTATGTAAGTATACCACAAAATACAATTTCTATAGAAATAACCCACAGGCTGTAATGCATACATCTCAGATAAAAAAAGAAAAAAAAAAAAGAAAACAAACAAACAAACAAACAAAAAAAAACACCACACACTGATAATGTTGTCATTCATTTCATAAGCAAGCATATCAAATGAACTGAAGATCATGGCATGTTGCTCACCTTTGCATTTGTGCCATATTCTGCAGATGATACAGAGATCATGGTCCCTATATCAGTAGACATTTCTGAGACTGCTTTGGTTTCCTTCGTGGTGGAAGGATCTGTGCTTCTGATGGTAGTAGAGCTTGGCTTCTCCTGTCCCTCTGGCTCCCCCTGTTGGGCGTCTTTCACTTTTCTATTTTTTAATGAACGTTCCTTTCCAATAGGACCAGGTTTATGTTCTTTGTTTTCTACTGGACTCAAATCTGGAAGCTGAAGTCAATGTTTATGACAAAAATGCATCACAATAAAGAAAATTCGTTAAAAAAACCAACTCAATTTAAAAACTTATCTGCTTACCATGTGTTAACGGTTTTCATGAAATTCAACATAGATTATGAATTATATTTACCTTCTGGGCTTTGATAGGTCCTGCCCGTGGCTGCTTCTGGCGCTGCTCTTTTGGTTCAGGTATTTTGTCAGATTTTTCCGAAAGCACAGGAACAACCTCATTTTCATTCCCATTTGAAGCTGGAGCACCGAATTGAATAGTGTCAATTCCAATTTCAACTCCACTGTCTTGACCATTCTTTGTTCCCTTGTAAAATAATATTTAGTATCATTAAATTGTTATAAAAAATATTGTTATCAAAGAAAACAGACTTTCAGATTTGACAGGAGGTTTGGAGCTATACATATTAACTGAGATAAATTGACATTGATTATGTTTTAGGAGAACCTTCCCTTAACTACTCTTGATTTATGTTAGAAAACAAATGGTAAAATGAAAACTATGACCAGACTGAAGTTTTTAAAGTCCTGTCTCTCATAAGTGTGATTACAGGCAAATTATGCCTTCAAATTATCTGATCACTTAAAACAAATGTAAAAGCCACAAATACACAATAAAACAGATAAATAAAAAGAAGAGAAGGATAAGCAATACCAGAACTACCTACTTCTTAGTAGTTTGCAAAAGATGATATGGGCTTTGTTACAGTTAACTTAAATCTTTTCATGTAAAAACAAACAAAAACATAAAACTGGTTTTGTAGTTCAAAGTAGGCTTTGGTCTACTAACTGAATTATCACTTCATATCATTTTTGGCATCCTTGAACTTGATGTTCCAAACATAATGTATACAGTTAATATTATATCCGTTTAAGAATGTCAACAGTATAAGGCATGCAATTCAAATATATTTTTTTGTATAAGTTTTATTTATTTATTTATTTGAAAGGCAAAGTAAGAAGGGAAGAGACACCTTCAATTTGTGCTTCACTCTCCAAATGCTTGCAACAGCCAAAGTCAGGAGACAATAAAGCCACCCCTGGTATTCCCAGGTGGGTGGCAGAGGCCCAAGTATATGGGCAATCATTTGTTGCTCCCTAGGCATGGTAGCAGGAAGCTGGATAGAAATTCTGGGGCTCAAACTGGCACATTAATTTGGGAAGTGGGCATCCCAAACCAGTTTAACCCTCTGTGCCATAACACCACCAGATTCATTTTTAAATATTTAAATATTCACCTTCCAATATAAGCAAATATGATATATATTAATAGAACAAAAATTAATATTAACTTTATTCAGTGATGAAATTCTTTTTAAAATATTTTTCTAAGTATAAATGCAGTTATTATCAAAAGAGCCTATTACATCCTGAGAATGATAACAAAGTTCAGACTATATTATCATACCAATCTTGAGCCCATTTGGCATAACTAACAGTCATAGCATTAGATATAATAATAATCATTTAGAATTCTACTTCTCTAGAGTCATTGAAGAAAATATCTCACTAGAGAATTCTTTCCATCCTGTCAAATGTCAATTTTGCTAATCCAAAATTTCATCATGAAGGAAAACTCCAAAGTCACATACAACATTCATGAAAAATCATCTTCTATCCAGAGAGCATAAACAGAAAGAGGCTAAAGAAAATGTAAAAGAAAAATGAGATAAGGTGAAGATAAGCGTAAACATCCTTTTACCACTGCAAACTTGTAGAATGCCTGTAAATAAATTCTTGCAACTGAGCAACAAAGACAGCAAACGAAACTTTCCACTCTGTCCTTTATACACTGAAATTTGTATGTAAGCAAGGTTGTTTAAGAACAACCATAATGCCAAGACCAACAAGCAGAAGAAAAAAATAAATTAAGGTTCTTAAAAACTGAATATAGTGACTCTTGATTTTGATCATACAGAGTTATCCAAGGAACTTTTAACATTAAAGACCATGAGGCCTACTCAAGATCACTGTAACAGAGTGGGCGTAGAAGGTAGCAGAAAGATATCTATGAAGGAAAAAAACCCCTCTCAAACATAATCTTCATGTAATGCTTCTCTGTACCCCTTTATAGCACATATGGTCATGTGCTGCTTAACTCTGAGGATACATTCTGAGAAATACAAGGCTGGGCAATCTCACTGGGCAAACATTGTGGAGTATACTTAGATAAACTAAGAAGGCTATGACATCTCTGGACAATATAATACTTTGGACAATTTCATTGTTATGTAGCATGATGACTGAAAGCTCATCTTTCCTTCAGTATTTTTCTTAAATTCACTTTAACTAGACTTCTGCACCTACTATTCCACCAACACTGCCCTTGTCAGTTGTTAACCTCCACGTTGCTAACTTCCCATCCTATAGGAAAATCTGAAACACCCAGGCATTCTTCATTAAATTTTATTTTCACCTGGCTTTTAGGACACTAATCGTTTAGTATCTCATCTCCTACATTTCCCTGAGTTAGAAAGCCCAAGGCTTAATTTTTTATTCTCTTCTTTTTCTAACCTCTTCCATAGTTCTTCCTTACTGGTAACATTTATATACTAATGACTTTTAAATTTTTATCTATAAACTAGACAGTCTCTTTCATACTACAGACTCATATACCTACTTGACATTTCCACACAGATGTGTAATGAACATCTTAACTCTAATATGTCCCCTAACTCCCTTAATTCTCTGTCCCAAACTTGATCCATTTCTAACTTCACACTCAACAGATGGGAATTTTTTTCCTTCAGATGACAAAATTTTGGACTTTCAATTTTTTTTCTCATACCTGATATTTAACCCATCAATAAATCTTGTCAGCTTGATCTTCAAATATCCAGAAACCATTTCTCATAACATCTAATGATATCTTCTACATGCTATCGTTCCATTAATTCAATGATATCATAACTTCTAATCTTTTTCCTGCCCTGCGATATTAGCAGACCACTGAGAAGTCAGATCCTATCACTTCTGTTTTCAAAACTCTCCACTCCCTATTGGCTCTTCAACTTACTTATTCTCTATCTCTTCTTTTTGTTCCATCCACATGCTTTCCCTAAATTTTTCAAACATACCAGGAATGCTCTTGTTTCATATCTTTTGTATTTCTTTTTCTCTGAGTCTGGAGCTTTTTCCCCCATGATTTATTTTATTTATTTGAAAGGCAAAATGACAGAGAAAAACAGGGAGAGATCTTCCATCTGGTGGTTCACTTCCCACATGGCTGCAATGGCCACACTGTCAGGAGCCCAGAGCATCATCTGGAAATCCCACGTGGATGTAGGGGCCCAAGCACTGGGGCCAACTTCCACTGGTTTCCTAGGCACATCAGCAGGGAGCTGAATTGAAGGCAGAGGAGCTGGGCTTGAACCAGTGCTCAACTCAGAGTGCCACAAGGCTGGCCAGTCTTTGTATTTTTTTAAAGGTGGGGTGCCAGTGTCATAAGCAACGGTTTAGCCCAATGAACCACACCACCATACCTTTGGATTTGGAAATCGTTTTCCCTCAGACACTTGAATAACGCAAAATGCTCTCTTAACTCCATCAAATCTTTAATTCAAATGTCAGCTAAGTCGCCTTTTCTTGATACCCCACTTTAAATTGTCACCACATTCCCTGGGATAGTCCTTATGTAGCTTACCTGCTTTGCCTTTCTCCTCTGTATTGATCACCCTCAAATATACAATGTTATTATCTGCTTCTCCTTAACTGCAATGGAAGTTCCATCAAGCTATGGTTTTCTATTTCAAGACCCAGTTTTGTCAGTTGCAAATAAGACCACCATCTTGTATAATGCCAGTGATTAATAAACATTTCCTCATTGAATGAATAATGAATCAATGACCTGTGTGTGAACCTCTAAACTTTCTCAGTATTTGAGTTTGCAACATGTTAAAAAGCCCAGGAAACAGTAATTGCACTAATATTCTGTATCACAGGTCTTTTCTTGAGACTAGAAAGAAAACAAATGTTTAACCTTAAAAGAGTTAAAGGTGAAGAAGAGCTTATAAACTCAAGAGGTCTATCTGCATTAGCACTAACTGGAAACTGGTTAGAAATATATTCAGGCTTTTACCCAAACCTGCTATCAGAACCTTTTGGTATGGGTCCAGCAATCTGTTTCATGGCCTTCCAAGTGATTCTGAGGCATGCTATAAAGTTTATTTTTGAGAAACACTTGCCAGTATCAATCCCACCAATGCTATCATTAAGTCTATGCCTACCTCTGATGAAGTTGATCCAAATGATGTTAACGGTTTATTCCATGCACTGACTGAAGGTGGTTGTGGTGGACTAATGGGACCTACTGAAAAGAAGAAGCCAAAGGAAAAGTGATCATTAAAATTTAATGCTAATAATGCCTAATGCATTTTTCTCTTGATAGTAGCCAGAAATCAAAACAAGGACTTTTCACATCACCATTAAAGAGAGATTCTTAACAAACAAAAAATAAAGGAAAGAGAGAAAATTAAGAATGGATTATTAACTGCTTCCTATTGAAAAAAAAAAAAAATGAGATGGCTAAAAAAACCTTACTGAATATATAAAGCGGAAGCACTTGTCGGATGCACACTTACATTTCTTAGAGAGGTCATTCAGGACAGCGGGCGGAGTCACCTTGTTATCCCATAATTCAGCTGCAAGGGTGCCATGTGACTGGGGAGTCTGAATGGATTTTCCTGTGGCTACGTAATCTGTGCCATTAGGTGTCTGAGCTGAAGGTAGCCTAATTGAAGGTGGTGGCTGTTTAGAAGACTGTGGTGCTGCCTGCAGTGGATTCTGGGCTGGTTTGTGGGTCTGTGTCTGAGTCTGGGCTGGCGCAGTGGAGGCTGAGGATGAGGCTGGGGCAACTGAGACTGAGGCAGCTGGCACTGAGACGGGGGCAGCTGGGGTTGAGATGGCTGGTGCAGGTGGGGCCGAGAGTGCTGAGGCTGTGGTCGGAGCTGAAGTTGGTGCTAGGGCTGAAGCAAGGATGGGAATTGAAGCTGAGGCAAGAATGGGGACAGGAGCTGGTGTTGAAGCAGAGACAAGGATGGGGGTTGGAGCTGGAGCTGGAGCTGTGGCTGATGAAGAGACTGTGGCTATGGCTGAAGTGGAAGATGGAACTGGAATTGAAACTGAGGCTGCAACTGGAGCTGTGGAGGTTAAAACTGGAGCTGAGGTTGAGGCTGGAGTTGGAGCTGCAGGTGATACAGGAATGGGAACCATAGTGGAGGCTGGAACTGTAGTTGCAGGAGATGAGGGGACTGGAGCTGAAGTTGAGGCTGGAGACTGAACTTGTTGAGTCCCTGTTACTTGTTTTTTGGCAAATCTTGGAGGGAGCTTAGAAGTCTGACTTCTTCCTTTTTCATTTGCATTTTTTTTGTTCCAGACCTTAAAATAATTGGTGGGAATAATTTTTGTAAATAATGTACCTGAAAGAAACAGTTCATAATGCAATTTCTAATAAAACTACCTACAGCTAATTTAGTTCCTTTAACAAATTGGTATACATAGAGGAAAAAAATGTCAATGTTGCGAATTAGATTTTAAACCACAAAAGGCAAGATGAATGGAGAAAAACATATGCATAATGTACTCTTAATAAACAAGACCAGAATTTTATTTCCACAATTCTGAAATTGGAAAAAACAAAAACAAAAACAAAAACTAAAAGAAGTTTGCAGTAAATCCATTTGGTAGCAAACAACTTGAACTGACAGAAGTCTCCATGTTATTTATACACATGTATATATAAATAAAAATATTATGTTGTCTACACTTAACTTATATTCACAACAGAAACATTAATTTTGGGAGTATGGATTATGTATTTTGCTATTTACTTTCCTAACAAAAATACAGAGGGGGCCAGTATTGTAGCATAGTGGGTAAACCTGCCACCTGTGACACCAGCATCCCATATGGGCACCAGTTTGTGTCCTGGCTGCTCCACTTCTGATCCAGCTCCCTGGTAATGGCCTGAGAAAAGCAGTGGAAGCCCCAGGTGTTTAGACCCTGCATGCACACAGGAATCTGGATGAAGCTCCTGGCTCCTGGGTTTGGTCCAGCCCAGCCCCTGGCCATTGCGGCCATCTGGGGAATGAACCAGTGCCTCTCCCTCTCTGTAAATATTTCAAATACATAAATAAATCTCTTAAAAAAATTCTGAAAATATCTGGTTCCAAGGGTTATTATGTTCAAATAAATTCAATAATTTACCTTAATTTATTTTGTGTATTTAAATGAATTACTTACAACATAAACTCTCATAGGCCAAAAATTTACAATCTATCAGATCATGGAATTTAAAGGTAATTAAATTAACTCATCTCCTTTGGAACAAATGAGATAATCAGTATTGACACATAAATTGTTGAATTAAAGTACAGATGCTCTCTCATGTAACTGGTAAATTACAGTGATAATATTTTGTCTCAAATTTACCAAAATTCTGGTTTAAAAGTTTATTTATTTAAAAAAAATTTTTTTTTTGACAGGCAGAGTGGACAGTGAGAGAGAGAGAGAGAGAGACAGAAAGAAAGGTCTTCCTTTGCCATTGGTTCACCCTCCAATGGCCGCCGCGGCTGGCGCGCTGCAACAGGCGCACCGCACTGATCCGAAGCCAGGAACAAGGTGCTTATCCTGGTCTCCCATGGGGTGCAGGGCCCAAGGACTTGGGCCATCCTCCACTGCACTCCCAGGCCACACCAGAGAGCTGGCCTGGAAGAGGGGCAACGGGGACAGAATCTGGCACCCTGACTGGGACTAGAACCTGGTGTGCTGGCGCCACAGAGGATTAGCCTGTTGAGCCATGGCGCCAGCCAGGTTTAAAAGTTTTAAGTTGTAAAAATGAAAACCACTTTCAACATCTGAATAGTAAATACAGCCTTGATTTTACCAGCAGATCAAAACCTTGAACATTTACTAAAATATGTTGGGCAATAACTAGCAGTAAATTGAAGTAAGCGTTAAACCTGTATGACTTGTTCTTCCTTCTTTCTCCGTTCCTCATCCTGTAAACGTTTTTGTTGTTTTTTGGATACCACTTCAGTAAAACCATCATCATTCAAATTTGACTGGGGGTCTTCAACAACTGTTACTTCAGGATGATCATCAATTATAACAACACCTGTGGATGCGAAGGATTTAAAAATTTTTTTGTCCAAATGAAAACAGAAATGTTTAACCTAGTAGGACAATGAAAAAAGTCACAGATCTTGATCTTACAACTTACATACAGTATAACCTATTTCCTACTTTGAAATGTCTATTCATTAGTAAAATTTGAAAAGATTGTTCACAGATTTATGAAAGATTTCATAAGCAAGATTACAATTAAAAGACCTAAACTTATCTGCTTTGAATGTCTTTTTTGTGTAAAAACAAAACAAAATAAATAAATAAATAAAAATTATCTCATGACTTCCACCTCCAGCACAGGATCAGCACAGTGCTTTAAAGATCACAGTACTCTACACTTATTTGCATCTAACCATTCTTAAGAGTTTGTTCCCCATGTAGGACCTCTGTCCTTAATGAGTTGTACTATGCGAATTAACAGTAAAACTAGTCTTCAAACAGTACTTTATACTTTGTGCGTCTGTGTGGGTGCAAACTTTTAAAATCTTTACATAGTATATACTAAGTTGATCTGTATACAAAGATAATTAAAAATGAATCATAATGAAGAATGGGATGGGAGAGGCAGTAGAAGGTGGGATGGTATGGGGGTGGGATGTCGGGTATGGGGGGGAAGAACCACTATAATCCAAAAGCTGTACCTATGAAATTTATATTTATTAAATAAAAGCTTTCTGAAAGAAAAAAAAGAGGTTCTCATTATTATTCTCTCCCCTTTTCAAGGGATGAAATAAGCGGAGAAGCTGATCTGTTACAGGTGAAGTGACCCAACTAGCTGGCTTTAGGACTCTGAATGTGTCTGTTAGTAGACCCTATATACAATGTGTGGCTGTTAAAAACAAATGGAGGGGCTTGCACTGTGGTATAGTGGGTAAAGCCACCACCAGCAGTGCCAGCATCCCATATGGGCAACAGTTTGAGTCTCAGCTGCTCGACTTCCAATCCAGCTCTCTGCTATGGCCTGGGAAGCAGGAGAGGATGGCCCAAGTCCTTGGGAGACTTGGAAGAAGCTCCTGGCTCTTGGCTTCAGATCGGCACAGCTCTGGCCATTGTGGCCATCTGGGGAGTTAACCAGAGGGTGGAAGATCTCTCTGTCTCTTTGCCTCTCTGTAACTCTGCCTTTCAAATGAAATAAATCTTTAAAAAAAAAAAGAAAGAAAGAAAGAAAGAAAGGAAATACCTAGGTGAAAGTTCAATGCAAATATAGAGCAGTAGTGATATACAAAGACACCAAGATCCCATTTCAGGGTGCCTGGGTTTAAGCTCAGGCTCTGCTCCCAATTTCAGTTTTCTGGTAACGCACACCCTAGGAGGCAGCAGGCAGAAGTTGAGTTCCTGCCACCCATATGACAGCTGGGTTGAATTCCCTGCTCCTGGCTTTGGCCGGGCCCAGCCTCAGCTGTTGCAGGCATTCAAGGAATGAACCAGTAGATAAGACATATCTCTAGCTAACATCCCTCTCCCCCATTCTCTCTCTGGTTAAAGATGATGTATAAACATCACAATCACCCATCCAATAAATAATCATATTTTCAACTTACTGTCCAATAATCATTATTTTGGGCTTCTTAAAATTGTATTATATCTCAGTAAATAGGGGACTGGTGCTGTGGTGTAGTGAGTAGGCATATGGTGCCTGCTCTCCTTCTGATCTAGCTCTCTGCTGTTGCTTGGGAAAGCAGCAGAAGATGACCCAAGTTTTGGGGCCATGCACCCGCGTGGGGAGACCAGGTGGAAGCTCCTGGTTCCTGGCTTTGGACTGGCCCAGCTCTGACTGTTGTGGCCATCTGGGGAATGAACCAGCGGATGGAAAACCTATCTCTGTAACTCTTCCTTTCAAAAAAATAAATCCTTAAAAAAACTGTATCTCAGTAAATATAAAATCTAAACCCATTTAATATTTCAGGGGCAAGTATTTCACTCTGTGGTAAAGACCGCACTTGTGATGAGCCTGGGTTCCAGTCCCAGAGCTACTACTGATCCCATCCTCCTGGTAACAAGCGTAACAAGCATTCTAGGAGGCCATAGGACAGGTGATGGATCAGTGTCTCTTCTTCTCTTTCTACTTTTCAGTAAATAAACACTTCAGGGCCTGGTGTTGTGGCATAGTGGGTTAGGTTGCCACCTGAGTTGCCTGCATCCCGTCTGAGTGCTAGTTTTAGTTCCAGCTGCTCTGCTTCTGATCTAACTCTCTGTTAATGTGTGAGGGGAAGCAGTGGAGGAGGTCCCAAGTCTTTTCACCACTGCACCCACATGGGAGACCCGGATGAAGCTTCTGGTTCCTGGTCTTGTCCTGGCCCAGTCCCTGCTATTGAGGCCATTTGGAGAGTAGACCAGTGGATGCAAGATCTCTCTCGTTGTCTCTCCCTTTTCTCTCTTTCAAATAAATAAAATTTAAAAAACTTTAAAAAAAATAAACACTTCAAAAACATTTTTTAATTTATTTTTTTTTTTGACAGGCAGAGTGGACAGTGAGAGAGAGAGACAGAGAGAAAGGTCTTCCTTTGCCGTTGGTTCACCCTCCAATGGCTGCCGCGGTTGGCGCGCTGCAGCCGGCGCACCGTGCTGATCCGGTGGCAGGAGCCAGGTGCTTCTCCTGGTCTCCCATGGGGTGCAGGGCCCAAGCACTTGGGCCATCCTCCACTGCACTCCCTGGCCACAGCAGAGAGCTGGCCTGGAAGAGGGGCAACCGGGACAGGATTGGTGCTCCAACCAGGACTAGAACCTGGTGTGCCGGCGCCGCAAGGCGGAGGATTAGCCTAGTGAGCCGCGGCGCCGGCCACTTCAAAAACATTTAACTGAAAAATTAAAGTAGTTCAGGTTATGTGACTATTGATTATAAGCATGTCGTCACAAAAAACATAAATCTCAAAACAGGCAATTCAAATAAGTTTTAACTTTACAAGTATATATTTTAATTGAAGCATAATAAAAATAGCTATTTCCTTGAGAACATTAAGTACATAACTCAGGATGGTGATAGCTGGTAAGTAATGGCAAAGTTTGTCAGGAAAATTACAGGGAATCTATCCATAAAGAATTCTTTTGAAATAGCCACAAATTATAACCAAATTACTAACCTAATGCTCCATGATTCACCTCACTTCACCTTATCATGTAAGCATTCAATCATCTCACATCATTAAAGTAGTTCTCAAACTTAACCATGCACTGGAATCACTTAGAAAACCTGTTAAGAAAGACTGCTGTGTCTCACTTCCAGAGTTTCTGATTTAGGAGGTTTCTCACAATATTCCAGGTGGTTCTGTTGGTCTGGGGGGCCACCCTTTGAGAACAGTGTCTAAGACCTGAGTCCAAATCTGGATTTAAGTAACCATTAGCTACATGACAGAAAGTCTCTTTTACTTCTTTAAAAACTGGAATTAAGCACCTATCTCTCAATTTCATTCAGTATCTCCACTTTCTTTTATTTTATTTTATTTTTTTTATTTTTTAGACAGGCAGAGTGGACAGTGAGAGAGAGACAGAGAGAAAGGTCTTCCTTTGCCGTTGGTTCACCCTCCAATGGCCGCCGCGGCCGGTGCATCGCACTGATCTGAAGGCAGGAGCCAGGTGCTTCTCCTGGTCTCCCATGGGGTGCAGGGCCCAAGCACCTGGGCCATCCTCCACTGCACTCCCGGGCCACAGCAGAGAGCTGGCCTGGAAGAGGGGCAACTGGGATAGAATCCGGTGCCCCGACCGGGACTAGAACCCGGTGTGCTGGTGCCGCAAGGAGGAGGATTAGCCTATTGAGCCGCAGCGCTGGCCAGTATCTCCACTTTCATTTTCATCTGAATGATAGGCAGAATAGTGCCACTTTAACATATAAACATATTTGCTCATTTTAGTTTCCTCATGCAAACTTTTCTTTTTCTTATTGCTTATGTTATCCTACACATTTGATGCTCTCACTTCATGGCCTTCTGAAAATATCTACTCCTTCTCATCCAATTATTTATTCTCGATTCATCATAATCTTAGATACCAATTTACCAAAGTCATAACACCCTGAGTTTAACATTTCCTAATATCTTGTTTTTAAGCACACAGAATCTACACAGATATAATTAAGCATCTTCACTTGGTTTTGTGCTTTTCCACAAGCATTTGGAAAGAGGGTGATTTTCTCCTTTTTGGATTCCCAAGCATGCAAGTTTCATGAAGCATTCAAGGTTATGCAAAAAGTACATGTTATTTTACTTTAAATCAGTGTTTCACAATCAGGCTCTAGTTCTACCTTGAATGGCTCTTTTTTTCTCTGATGACTTCATTTATTTATAGAATCTACTCAAATGCAAAAAATAAATGAAAGGAACATTAAGACATACTTGCGTAATTGTTGAGATCAAACTGTGACAGAGCATCTACTTTCTCTTTGGGTTTTTTAGGACCTGGTTTGGGGTCTTCTCTTTTTTTCCCAGTAGGATCTTTGGAAGTTTTTTGTCCTGTACCATTAAGCACTCCTTCCTGGTGGTGTGCTAAGCTGCCATTGACAGAATCAACAACAGCAGTGGTTGCAGACTGGTCATCAAATGGCCTAAAAAAAAATTTGAGATATTACTAATTCCAAAGGAAACATGCTCTTACTGGCAGATTTATAAATTCAATGTAGATGAAATAACACTGGATTTGAAAGTGCTAACTCTTAGTATCAATAAGCCTTAGTGACTTCTGTTGAGTAACAACCTTCCTAAAACTGAGCTTCCTGATTATGTAGATTAGCTTCCTAGAGCACATCCCAGCAATTAAATTCTAGAATTCTAATTATTGCCAGAAGGCTTGAATTGTTTCTAGTTGCCTATCTATAAGCGAAGCCAGCAGATAACTCTATGATTCAATCAAATGGACTGGATACTTTCCAAAAATGGGTAGTATATGAAATGCAAATTTTTAAAAAGCTGACTCATCTATATGTAATATAAACATAAAAACTACTTTTAGTATGGAAATAAGTCATTTCACAAACAAAATGTGGTCCTACAGTTTTTGTTTCCTAACAGATTAATTCTTAGATTTAGTTTACATATCCAGATGAAAATAGGTTATGGAAAATGTGTTTATTAATACATTTTCATCTTATCCTATAGTATTACTCAAGATAAAAGCTTACCATGTTCCCAACCATGACTTCAAGCATTTGAAGAATAAATTAATTTCTTCTAATTTAACCTCTTGTCCGACATTTGTTTTAACTATAATCAGTCACCACTATTTCTATAATTTTAAAGTTGGTGTTATCTACATGACACAGAAATAAAATCCAGAGTTCCCTTGAGTGTTATTACTTGAAATTCTAACAATCCAGTTACAGTCAATGAATTAGCCAACATTTTTGTTATCTTCATCTCTGGAACCACTAGAGGGATGTTCAAATTCAGAGCCAAGGCGGGTACTCAGGGGGCTGGCTCTCTGGCGTGGTAGGTATAGCCATAGCCTGTAGTGCTGGCTGCTCTAATTCCAATCCAGCTCGCTGCCATGTACTGGGAAAGCAGTACAAAGCACCTGCGTGGGAGAACTGAAGTAGCTCCAAGCTCCTGGCTTTGGGTCGGACCAGTTCCGGCTGTTGTGGCCATGTGGGGGAGTGAACTAGTAGATAGAAGACCTTGCTCTCCGCCTTCCAAAAAAATAAATAAATCTTCAAAAAGGAAGAGGGGCAGGTACTCAGGACTGGTCTCATTAGTTACCTGGAACATCTTTCTAACTTATCAGGAAAACAAAATTATTTTCCCTTACCAGTACAGCAATCTGGAATGCTATGTGTAATCAAGCATCTAAATTTAATACAGTACCGTCCAATACAGTTCAGGTTATCAGTTCAGGTTGCAAATCCAGGAATCTGATGTAAAAAACGGGATATTCTCTAATAATGATTGCTTACTCTAAACCCCGGTATTATACAACTACAAAGTACACAGTCCAGATTTGAACCTAGGCATTCTGAGTCTAAACTACTACTTTACTTTTTTTAAAAAAAGATTTATTTATTGGAAAGGCAGAGACAGAGAAAGAGAAGAGAGGTCTTCCATCCACTGGTTCACTTCCCAAATGACCGCAATGGCCAGAGCTGAGCTGATCCAAAGCCAGAAACTTCTTACGGTCTCCCACACGGGTGCAGGGGCCCAAGGACATGGGCCATCTTCTACTGGTTTCCCAGTCCATAGCAGGGAGCTTGATCAGAAGTGGAGCAGCCAGGACTTAAACCGGCAACCATATAGGGTGCTGGCATTGCAGACAGTGGCTCTACCCACTATGCCATAGTGCTGGCCCTTAAGTCTTGACTTCTTGGCATTCCCTATCCAGCTTTCTGCTAATGTACCTGAAGAGAAAGCAGATTATGGTCCAAGTACTTGGGTTCCTGGCAGCCACAGGTGAGATCCAGAAGGAGGTTCTTGTTTTCTGGCTTCAGCCTGGCTCAGCCCCAACTGTTGCAAGCTCTTGGGGAGTAAACCAGCAGATGGGAGACCTCTGTCTCTCCTGCCTTTTCAAACAAAATGTCTAAAACACAGAATGCATGGAGCAGGCTTGCAGTGCAATGGATCAAGCTGCTGCCTGAAACACCAAGCATCCCATCTGAGTGCTGCTTTGAGTCTCAGGTCCTCCACTTCTTTCTGATCTACCTCCCTGATAACGTGCCTGGATAAGCAGGAAGACCCAGATAGAGTTCCAAGCTCCTGGCTCAGATCCCTGGTTGTTGTGGCCATCTGCTGAGTGAACCAGTGAATGGAAGATCTCTTTGTCTCTCCCTCTCTCTTCATAACTTTGCCTTTCAAATAACCAAATAAATCTTTAAAGAGTACTCACCCTTTCTTCCCACTTTTTGATGGTGGGCCACTTCGTCTTTCACTCCTAGGACCTGAGAAATTTCTTCCTGATTTGGGTGGACCACTGTTGCCACGTCGATTTTGGCGATCTACTCCAGGCCTCTGACTAGAAAAACTTCTCTTTGCTATTTCTCTCTTTGGAGGTAAACCGTTGTCTCCGGCTTTCACAACTGCTTGTGCAATCAAATCAGCATTTTTTTTTTCATCCCTTTCTCGCCGTTCATTGAAATCACTGCTTTCAGAAGCGGTTTCCCATTCTTCATTTGCCTGATCTGAAGAGTTCTGGTTAGACAAGTCTGGTGTTTTATTCCCAGAAATATCTCCAGCAGGATTCACTGGTTCTTGAACCACATTATTAACTGTGCCGTTGGTGGGCAATGCTGCTTCATTTGTCTTTGAAGCAGCCTCCCTCTCCCTTAGTCTTCTAAACCGAGGAGGCTTATCTTGCCTTGGTGGTCGGGTAGGACGTTGCCTGCGTGGTCTCTCTCTAGCTGGGTCAAATTTTCGCTCAAACTTTGGAGGTCGTTTATCTACTGGCATAGGAATAAACTGCTCGTGTCTTCTTGGCTGCTCTCCATCTTCTGGTTTAGGAGCTTCTGCCTGCCGTGGATTCCACTGATTGTCCCGATAAGCAGGCCTTCGTAAGGTGGAAGGGCGGGATGGACGACCTCCAGGATCCCTTCCACCACGCCTGAATGTTCCCCCTCTGCCACGCCGTGTAGGCTCCCCTTTAGGAAGAAAACCTGGTTTAGATTTATCATCTTCCCTCACATAAGGCTTTTCTAGTGGTCTATTATCTATTCGGACATGATTTTCTGGCTTGAAAGAAGATTGAGACTTTATAGGTTTCTTGTTTTCAGACCGTTCCTCTCTTTTAGGAAGTTTACCTTTGCTTAAACTATCCTTGTCACTTGCACTTTCATGAATTTCACTGTCTGTGTCAGTCTCTGAACCCCGTTGTCGTCTTCTTTTGGGGACGACTTCAAAATCAGAGCTCTCACTTCGTGTTTCACTTTCCTCTCGCTGTCTGAGAGGCCCTGAGGGCACGTGCTCTGTTCTTGGTTTATTGTCTCTGTACTGAGGATAATCACGAGTGTGTCCTCTGCCTCCCCTGCCACGCCCTCCATAAGAGCCTCTATAGCTTCGACCTCTGGAGTAATATTCACCTCGGCCTCGACCTCTGTATCCTTGATCTGGAAACCAATCTCTGTCTCTAGCTTCTTTCCAGTAGGTCCTAGGTGGTAAAGTTGATTCTTTTTTCACTGCTGGTCTTGAATCTGGTCGAGGCCTCTCTACAACAAGCTCTTTGCTGACAGGTTTCTCAGTTTGCTTTTCTTCTTTGACTACTGGTGCTACAATAGTTTGTTGGTTCACAGTTTTAACTGCAGGCTCCACCTGAACGCTACTCACAGTTTCTAAAGTCACCTCGATATCTTGGGATGGCTTTTGAGCCACAGCTGAAGCTTCAGTTGAAGACAATTTTTCAGGTTCTGGCTGAGTTGGTGGTGTAACTGACTGTGGCTGAACTGGTGCTGGAGGTGGTGGGAGTGGAGGAAGAAGATCCTTCTTTTCCGTCTTTTCGGGTTTTATCACTTTTTCAGGGACCTTTTCAACCTTTTCACCTTCTTTCTCCTTCCTTAGCTCCCGTTCCTCTTTCATATCTCTAAGCACAGGTTTTTTAATGGGACCTGATCTTCTCACTGGTCTATCATTACCTTCTTCCCTTCTGTTGGAGCCAGGCCTTGGGCCCCAGCGAGTTTCTGATTTAGATTTATATACTTTTTCAGGTTTTGGTCCTTCAGAAGAGCGTATGAAACCATCCTTTCTTGGTTTCTCCTCTGGCCTTTCTGCTGGTTCTTTTGAATCAGGGCATCTACTGGTTACTTTAGGGACGTTTGCAGATGGCTCATTTCTTTGCTCTTCTAATTTTTGAGTATGGTTAGATCCATGGGAAACACTTCGCTTCCGGACGGGCTGACTTTCTACACCTGAAATCCGATCTTCTGAAGGAGTGGATAAAGCCTTTGAGTCAGGTACTTCAAAACAAGCAGACTGATTATTTGTGTCAGTATGATGAGGTCTAACATCTTCTACAGATCTACTTAAAAACTTTTGTGCTTCTGTTTCACTTGATTCTCTGACAAAGTCTGCTTTTGGATGAGCCTCTAAATGACTATGTTCTACAGGATAAGCAGCAGTGATCTGTTCTTGGTCTTGTGCAGCTTCAGGCCTAAAATGATGAGAATTCAAAGGTATAATCAATCAAGTTATCTTTCCCACATGTAAGGATACAGAGCATAACAATATACTTTAAAAATGAAAAACAGTATCTTAACCATAAAAAGTATCTTTATCTCTTCATAAAACACTTACTGCAGCACCATTCATAACAGCTATGAAGGACAAACTGACTACATGTCCATCAGTAGCTGAATGAGTATAGAAAATGTGACACACAAACACAAAATGGAATATTAATGAAGAACAGAAGGAAATATTGTTATATACAACACAGATAAAACTAAGCTAGTCAGGACAAATATCACATGACTCCACTTTTATGAGTTTTTTTTAATCTACAGAAATCATATTCGTCAAAGTTGAACAGTGGTTTCTAGAGGCCCATTGGTTGGGGGAAATGAGGAATGCTATTCCACTGGTATAATTTTCAGTCATGTAAGATGAAGAAGTTACTACGATTTTCTGCATAATATTGTTCCTATAGTTAACAATACTGCATTGTACATTTAAAAGCACAAATGTGTGTTTTTTTTTTTTTGTGCCAAGATTGGAAATACAAGTTTATTCCTTAAAGAAAAAAACATCGAGACCCACGCTGACATGAATTTTTAATCCATAAAGACTACGCACTTCCACTTAGAACAAAAGAGTGCACTAGAGTCGGTCTATCTATCCTAATCAACTAAAAAGTTTCTAAACATTATAAATATAAATTATACCCTGTATAAGGGCAGAAGTTCTAACTATATGGCTATAGATTACTTGATGCCATACCACCAACTGCCACTTCAAATAACTTTATAAATTAGTATCTCTTCTTATTCTGGTTCCAAAAAATTTTGATAATACTGATAAACAAATCTACCCTTCTCACTAGTGGAAAACTACACCAACATTTTAGCAGGCCTACAGAAGCATGGTAGATGCATTTAAATTTTCACATCTCATCTATAGTAAAGACCTGTGATTTTTAACATCTAATGCTGAATTTCAGCATACAATTTAACACACAAAATCACACTACAAAATACTCTAATCAATACAAAAACACTAGGAAAAATAAAGTATGTCCAAAGATGAAACGAAGTACACTAAACAGCAGGAAATTAGTTTTTTGGCTCAGTATTAAATTATCAAATGATCTCCAGGGACACTAGCTTTGAACAACCTATTTAGTCTTATCCATGCTAATTACCTTATATCCTCAGGTTCCTCAGGTGCCTTGGGAGTAGTTGCCTGTTGAGGCTCAGCATGAGGATAGGGATCTGACCCCCACATCACACGGGGCTCAGAAAGGGAAACCGCATGATCCCTTGCAGATCGAGCCATGTGCTCAAATGATTCAGAACTGTTTGCCGACCCTTCCATCTGGTCCCTTCTCATTAATGGCTTTGGAGGAATCATTCCTGTAATCCAAGTTCAGAAAAAGGTGAAATGAGAATTGTAAAAAAAAAAAAAAAAAAAAAAAAAAATTCTAATAGGTATGGAATTTTCTTAAATTTTCCTAAATAAACCTAATTTAGCAAAAAAGGGGTGGAAATCCTACTTTATTACTGTTAAGACTTCATTTAAAAATTAAACATAACCCTAAAAACACATATTTTACATTAAAGGACCATTGTAGCCATTTAGGGAGTGAACCAGCAGATGGAAGACTTCTCTCTCTCTCTGCCTTTTTCTGTAACTCTTTCAAACAAATAAAATAAATCTTTTAAAAAAAAGAAAATTATTTTATAGCAAATTCCACTTACTTTAGATGAGTAATATTCTATAAAACATGCCATCTGAATTTCAAATCATCCGTATAAATTTTAAAATCAAGATATGATTTTTTTAAAAAAAATAGTCTTTTTAATTTTTATTTACTTGAGAGGCATAGTTACAGACAGAGAGAGGGAGAGAGAGGGACAAAAGTCTTCCATCCACTGGCTCATTCCCCAAATGGCTGTAATGGCTGGAGCTGGGCTGATATGAAACCAGGAGCCAGGAACTTCTTCCGGGTCTCCTATATGGGTGCAGGGGCCAAGCACTTGGGGCATCTTCTGATGCTTTCCAAGGCCATCAGCAGCGAGCTGGATTAGAAGAGGAGCAGTCGAGACTCGAACCAGCAGCCATATGGGATGCTGGTGCTGCAGGTGGATGTTTAGCCTACTATGACACAGTGCCGTCCACAAGATGTAATTTTTAAGCCAGGCGTTTGGTATACAGCAGTTAAAGACGCTGCTTTGGTCACCTCCATGCCCTATTAGACTACTTGGGTTAGAGTCCTGGTTCTGCTTTAAATATGAATTTTCTGCTAATGCACATACTGAAAGGCAGCAACAGGTGATAGCTCCAAGTTCTTGGGTCCCTGCCACCTGCACAAGAGACAAACACTAAGTTCTGGGATCCTAACTAGCCTGTACATTGTGGCCATGTCAGGAGTGAACCAGCAGATGGAAGACCTCTGTGTGTCATTCAAATAAATGGAAATAAGTGAATAAAGAGGGAGGGAGGAGCAAGTCTTGAGCTACACCATTTTGATTATGGATTATCTGGATTCATTTTCATGAGTTCTATAAAAGATTAACTCAGTTGTTTATCTGCTAAGCTATGAAGAAAATTAAGGATTAGGCTGGCAAATGATATAAGAAATGAAAAGGGTGGCATACATAAATTTCAACGCTGAAATACTTTTTTATTCAATATCTAAACAATATTTATAAAACAGAGAAGTGCTTGTATTTTGTATTTGCCACAGCTGGTACAAGTGTCTGGCATTTTTCAAAATAAAATTATATAGTGTAGTGGTCCTATTTAAACTCAAACAATTCACAATGCCCCAGTGAATGCAAAATGGGAGCAAAAAAAAAAAAATTTTTTTTTTGATTCTACCAAACTATAAATGAACCATAAGACAGTAATTTCAACTTACCAGGATGAATGGGTGGAATATCCATAGCAGGTCTCCCTGACATCATTCGAGGATCCATGTATGACTGCATCATGAGCCATCTAGGATCAAAACCCATGGATGCCAAATGTTGAGGGTGAGGTTGCATGGGCTGGTAAACAGGTCTGTGTGGTGGAGGAGGGACAGTGCTACCAGATGGTTGTGAAGAAACGGTTTGTGGAAGTACACCTTGCTGCTGCTGCTGTTGCCACTGCTGCTGTTTCATTTGTTCCTGGAAAAGTAACACATCTTGATATCTTAGTTGCACATATTAAACCGAACTGCTTATTAATATTAATAAACATTTATTAAAAGGGAAAAGGAATTTCAATGAAAATTTCCATACTTTATATATTTTAGGTTTCATGTCAAATTAATTTCTCAGAAAGCTGAGAAATCACAAGCATATGGTATGTTTTTATTCTTACCTGTTGCCGCTGAAATCGTGGTGGTAAAGATTTCTGAAATTGTTTGAAATAGCCAGGTAATACAGCAGGCCGAGGCTGAGATCCTGACTCTGGTTCTGTTTCATGAACCACTTGCGTGGTCTCCTTTTCACTGCGATTACTATCTTGTCTAGTAAATACTGGCTTCTCCTCTGCCCAAAGAAAAGGTGAAAGGTAATGGTATTCATCCATGATACTTACCAAATACATGCTGTCTGTGCTGGAATGAGATGATTAGAGTGAGGTACAATAAAACTTCAGGAAGAAAAGTGTCCCTAACATTCCAAAACATTGTTTTGTATTGATAGTGGTGTACATCAATGTGATATTACATTTATTAATGTCAATATTTACTATGAGCACCTGCATAAAAACAAAAATAGCCTGAAAATACTTAAACATTAAGCACATTGACTTATTCAAACTTTATTAAATCAAGAGACTATTATTTTTAAAGACTAATGTGGTTACTTAAATCTGAGGATGACAGAGTGATCACTAGTCATCCTCAAACATCATCACCATTATTCTAAGAGGGTCAAGTATGATACATGTTTATTAGAGAGCATGCCATGTCAACAGTTACAAAGCCAGACATACTACAAATATATCTCAAATGACTATTAATGAGGTAGAGTAAGAGATAGACAGGAGAGGGAGAGACAGAGGGAAAGATCTTCTATCTGCTGGTTCACTCCCCAAATGGCCACAACAGCAGGAGCTAGGGCAATCTGAAGCCAGGAGACAGGAGCTTCTTCTGGGTCTCCCATGTGGATGCAGGGGCCCACGTGCTTGGGTCATCTTCTACTGCTTTCCTAGGCCACTGCAGAGAGCTGGATTAAAAGAACAGCCAGGACTAGAACTGGTGCCCATGTGGAATGCTGGCACAGCAGGTGGAGGATTAACCTACTGCACTATGGGCACAGGGCCCATAATATGAATTTTTAAAAGGATGTTTTATTTTGTTGACATAAAAAAATGCTGTTAAGAATCATTAATTATATTTTTCTTGTCCACATTATGTTCGATATTAAGAATCTTGTAATGGGCTGGTATGAAGGCACAATGGGTTAAAGCCTCAACCTATGACACCAGTAGCCCATCTTGCTTGAAGTGCCAGTTTGAGTCCCAGCTGCTCCACTTCTGATCCAGCTCCCTGCTAATGCACTTGGGAAAACACTTCGGTTGTAAACCAGCAAATGAAAGATCTCAGTCTCTGTCTTTCTCTCTCCCTTTCACCATGTTACCTAGCATTTAAAATAATAAAATCTTAAAAAAAAAAAAAAAAAAGGGAATGTTGTGAAAGGAAAGTAAAATAGTGAAGGATAAAAATAAGCAATGCGCCAGCGCCGCGGCTCACTAGGTTAATCCTCCGCCTTGCGGCGCCGGCACACCGGGTTCTAGTCCCGGTTGGGGCACCGATCCTGTCCCGGTTGCCCCTCTTCCAGGCCAGCTCTCTGCTGTGGCCAGGGAGTGCAGTGGAGGATGGCCCAAGTGCTTGGGCCCTGCACCCCATGGGAGACCAGGAGAAGCACCTGGCTCCTGCCATTGGATCAGCGCGGTGCGCTGGTCGCAGCGCGCCAGCCGCGGCGGCCATTGGAGGGTGAACCAGCGGCAAAGGAAGACCTTTCTCTCTGTCTCTCTCACTGTCCACTCTGCCTGTCAAAAAAAAAAAAAAAAAAAAAAAAAAAAAAAAAAAAAAAAAAGCAATGCAGGCACAATATTTAAAAATCAATTTGGTATATCTCATTGACAAATCAAGCTAAAAAGTAAACTGCTGTGAGAGATAAAATGTGAATGAAAATAAGATCTTTAACAAATAAGGACTGTTTAAAAGCCCAATATCAACACATCAAATTCTCCCTAGACTGATTAATATGAAGAAGACTTAGGGAATCTGATGATCTTAACCCAGTAAATGATCAATGGGCCCTATCTCACTACAAAAAAAGAAAAACATTCTTTTATAGTCATATTAAGTGCCAAGTGTGAAGGTAATCTTGCATATGAATTTACCTTAAAAAAATGAATGAATGAATGAGTGAATGAGAAAGGAAGAAAGGGAGGGGGGGAGCGAGAGGGGGAAGAGAAAGAGAGAGAGAAAGGCAGGCAGGCAGGCAGGCAGGCAAGCGAGGTCTCCCACACAGGTTGGCAGGGATCCAACTGCTTGAGTCATCACTGATGCCTCCCAGGGTCTACAGCAGCAGGAAGTTGTAATCAGGAGTTGAACCCAGGGATCAAATTCAGGTACTCTGACCGGGGACACAGGTGTCCTAACTGGTATTTGTCTGAACTGTAGGGCCAAATGTCCACTCTACGTGTAATACTTCTGTATCAGAAAACATACTGAAACTAATTCAAGCCGCTCATTAAAAATGAATTTCACAACAAGTTAGCCATGGTTTAATACTATATTTGAATTGTCATTTAGTCTACAAACCAACTTGGCAAGAATGAAAAACCCATCAGATTTAGAAAAAAACAATCTGGGGCCGGTGCCATGGCATAGTGGGTGAAGCCACCACCTGCAGTGCTGGTACCCTTTATGGGCGCCGGTTTGAGTCCTGGCTGCTCCACTTCTGATCCAGCTCTCTGCTAAGACCTGGGAATGCAGTAGAGCATGATCCTAGTCCTTGGACCCCTGCACCCATGTGGGAGCCCCAGAAGAAACTCCTGGCTCTGGATTGGCCCAGCTTCTGCTGTTGCGGCCATTTGGGGAGTTAACCAATGGATGAAGAACTCTGTCTCTCTCTCTGCCTCTGTCTCCCTGTAACTCTCTACCTTTCAAATAAATCCTCCACCAGCGGCATCGGCATCCCACGTGGGTGCTGGGTTCTAGTCCTGGTTTCTCCTTTTCCAGTCCAGCTCTCTGCTGTGGCCCAGGAGGGCAGTGGAGGGCAGCCCGGGTACCTGGGACCCTGCACTCGTGTGGGAGACCAGGAGGAGGCACCTGGCTCCTGACTTCGGATCGGTGTAGCTCCGGCCGTTGCGGCCATTTGGGAGGTGAACCATCAGATGGAAGACCTTTCTTTCTGTCTCTTTCTCTCTCACTGTCTATAACTCTACCTCTCAAATAAATAGATAAAAAAAAAAAAAAAAAAAAGAAAAAAAAAAGACTTTTAACTAAGAATATAATTACTCTGGTACATTGCAGTCTAACAGTATATCAACTATATGGTGGAAGCTTATCTATTTAAACAGGCCGAAAAAAAATTCTCAAATCACAAACTGGGTACAGTAATCTAATTATGACAATCCAAAATTCTAATAAAACTCTATATAAGTTCAGCTTTAGAAATATTAGTAACAGGTGCTCTAATCAGTTTGCTAAGTATATCTGGAGTCAGAAAAAAAGCAGGATAAGAATCACTAAATGTCACTATGAAGTCAATAGAATTCTGCAGACAAAACAGAATTGAAATTCATCTAGTAAGTTTGAGAAACTTGTCAGGGGATGTTTATAATTACAAAACATGGCTTTACAGCATTCTTGTAATGCAATTGCTACCTTAAAAACAGGTGCTTCTATTGAAACACAGATTAAAAATACAAGCACCTTGGGACTGGAACTGTGGCACAGCAAGGTTAAGCCTCTGCCTGCAGTTCCAGCATCCCATGTGGGCATTGGTTTGAGGCTAGACAGCTCTACTTCCGATCAAATTCCCAGCTAATGGCCCAAGTGCTTGGGTCCCTGAATCCATGTGTGAGACCCAGAAGGAGCTCCTGGCTCTTTGCTTCAGATCCGCACAGATCCAGCCACTGCAGCCATTTGGGGAGTGAACCAGCAGACTCTTTCTGTAATTCTGCCTCTCAAAGAAATACATCTTTAAAAAGGAAAACAGAACAAAACAAAACAAACAAGCACCCAAAGCATAACTATTATGAAACTCTCTGTAAGGTTTAAATAAAAGTGAACAAGATAACGATACCTTTATTACAGAGGTTTTCACTTTCCTGTTTTTCTACCACAGGCTCCACTGCAGTCTCTTTGAGTTCTATTTTTTCCTCCACTTTCTCTCTTTCCTTCTCCAACTCGCACTCCTTTTCCTGTTCTTTCATCTTCTGTAGTTCTTTTTCATTTTCCCTCCACCGTTCTAATTCTTTCTCTTTTTCTTGCTTTCTTTCTTTCTCCATTTCTCTTTGTTTTTCCTGCTCTTTCTCCAGCTCTTTCTCCTTTTCCTGCTGCCTCTCCCTCTCCTTCTCCTTCTCCCTCTCTTTCTCACGCTCCTGTTCTTGTTCTCGTTCAAGCTCTTTCTCACGCTCCCGTTCTCTTTCTCGCTCCCTTTCCCGTATCTCTTCTGGAGATGGTTGTTTTTCCACGATGCCACGCTTCTCATCCAAGCGTTTCAGTTTCTCTGCACATGCCGCCTTCCTTTGTTCTTCCATCCGTCGTTCTTCCTCTTCCCGCCGCTTCCGTGCGCGCTCCACTGCAGCAGAAATTTCTGACTGTTGTCTCCGTCTTTGCTTCCATATTTCATCTTCATCAGGTACTTGCTGCTTGGGGGGGAAAGGGCCTGGTCTTCCAGGTACTGCCTGTCTATCTGGAGGTGGATGCTGAAACACAGAAGTTACGAGATGAGTAGGAGAACTCTGACCAACAATGGGTATCACAGGCTTCACTAAATATGTACCTATTTATTGTGCCAGACACTCTTGGTCACTCATTATGCTGCATACAATTAAAAGCACAACAAGAAATCTCCAAATCTAACTTTAGAGATGAAGGAAATTTACAGTGTGAGGCGGCAGCAGTTAACAGCAGCTGACAGAGCAGAAATTCATGATGGAGAAAAGGTCACAGGGGCCAGTGCTGTGGTGTAGCAGGTAGAACCGCCACCCGCAGTGCAGCATCCCATATGGGCTGCAGTTCGAGTCCCAGCTACACCACTTCTAATCCAGCTCTCTGCTATGGCCTGGGAAAGTAGTAGAAGATGGCCCAAGTCCTTGGGCCCCTGTACCCATATGGTAGACCCAGAGGAGGCTTCTGGCTCCTGGCTTTGGATCAGCACAGCTCCAGTCATTGAGCCCATTTGGGGAGTGAACCAAGGGATGGAAGACTACTCTCTCTCTCTCTGTAACTCTGCATTTCAAATAAATAAATAAATCTTTTAAAAAATTATCCAAATTGATAGCATGATAGCATATAAACTCTGAGAAGGCTAAGGGAAAGATACAGGGAAAACAGAAGGCCATAGTGAGATAGAAACATTGCTAGCTAATAGGCACCTCCAGAAGAAATTTTTAGAAATCAGCCTGGGTACAGAGTTCTATCTTTAGACTGAAAAATCCAGAAAATGATATCTAGAACCTACACAGTACAGTGTGGGAGTATCACCTCAGAAATCAAGTTTTTTTATGATTTACTTTTCATTAAGGAGTTATAAAACAATTACTAAAGCTTAACATTGCTAGGGTTTGGCACTGTGGGTTAAGCTACTGCCTGCGATGTCAGCATCCCATACAAGCGCTGGTTTGAATCCCAGCTGCTCCTCTTCTGATCCAGTGGCTGGAAGATCTGTGATCTCTCTCACACACACAAACTCACCAAATCTTTCAAAAAGAAAAAAAAATGCTGCCAATGAATATGCAAACAGCAGAATGGAAAAGAAGGATGTGAAGCACACAAAGGGAGGAGAAAAAATTTAACAGCTACTAGGGTGGATAAATCTTTTTTTCTTCTTTCTTTTTTTTTTACATTTTTAGCCTTTTATTTTTAAATAATTACAGATTCATAGTAAGTTGCATTTAGCACAGAGAAGTCCCATGTATCGTTCACTTAAAATATGCTCACCACCATCCTTAATCCCTGGCAAACAACTAATCTGTTCTCCATCTCAATAGCCTGTCATTCCAAAAAAAAAAATTTTTTTTTAACTTTTATTTAATAAATATAAATTTCCAAAGTACAACTTTTGGATTCTAGCGGCTTCCCCCCACCCCCATAGTCACCCTCCCACCCACAACCATCCCATCTTCCACTTCCATCCCATTCTTCATCAAGATTCATTTTCAATTATCTTTATATACAGAAGATCAATTTAGTATATACTAAGTAAAGATTTCCACAGTTTGCACCCACACAGAAACACAAAGTATAAAGTACTGTTTGAGTACTAGTTATACCATTAATTCACATTTTTCTTTAATTATTTGAAAGTCAGAGTTACACAGAGAGAGGAGAGGCAGAGAGAGAGAGAGAGAGAGAGAGATTGAGGGAGGGAGGGAGGGAGAGAGGGAGAGAGGTCTTTCATCTGCTGGCTCACTCCCCAATTGGCAGCAATGGCTGGAGCTACGCCAATCTGAAGCCAGGAGCTTCTTCCGGGTTTCTCACGCAGGTGTAGGGGCCCAAGGACCTGGGCCATCTTCCACTGCTTTCCCAGGCCATAGCAGAGAGTTGGATCGGAAGAGGAGCAGCCGGGACTAGAAGCGGTGCCCATATGGGATGCCAACACTTCAGGCCAGGGCGTTAACCTGCTGTGCCACAGCGCCGGCTCCATGGGTGGATAAAGCTTAACTACTACACATGAGCACAACACAGAATCCTTACATAAGTTAAAATAACGGGTCTAAGTTTGTGACATAGCAGTTAAGCGCTGCTTGGGAGGCCTATAACAGTCCCATAACAGACTGTTTCATTCAAGTCCCAGCTATGCTACTTCTGATCCAGGTTCCTGCAAATGCACATCCTGGGAAGAGGCAGATGATGGTTCAAGTACTTGTGTCCCTGCCATCCATGTTGGAGACCTGGATTGAGCTGTTGGCTTCTGGCGTTAGTCTGGCTTGGCCCTGGCTGTTTTAGACATTTGGGGAGTGAATCAGCAAACTGAAGACCACCTCCATCCAACAAATACAATAAATAATTAAAATAAAATAATCTTGTAATTGAAAACAACGGTCTGAGTATAAACCACTTATCTCTTTCTTAGCCGGTGATTTCCATGATCTAAAGCTCAAGACACCAAGCTGAAAAGCCAAATTCCTCCTCTCTAAAAGCATTTAACCACACAGTAAACTTAGAGTAATATTTTTAAAAAAGCAATTTCATGGAAATATAATTTATTTAAGATGTGAAGCATTTTAAATGTATAGTCTGATAGGTCTGGACGAAGATACACTTGTGTAACCTTTGATTCCATTCAGATAGAATGTTCCCAACGTTCCTCTGTCTAAGCCCAAGCATTCCTAACCATAACATTCAATAGTTTTACCTTTCATGACTCAGTGTAATGGTTTTGGGGTTATTTAGTGTGTTTTTCATTACTGGACAGTATTCCACTGTAGGCATACCATTTTATCTAGCATGGACATGTAGACTGTTTTAGATTTAAACCATAAATAAAAAAGCTCTGAATATTCATGAGTCCTTGGTGTTGACAAATGCTTTCATTTATTTCTCTTGGATAAACAACATTCTTGCTCTCAAGTCATATGGTAAAAATGTTTTTTCTTAAAAGAAACAGCTAAACTGTTTTTGCAAAGTGCTTGTAAGGTTTTATAGTCTCACCAGCAATGTAGAAAATGCCAGCGGCTCTATATCCTTGCCAATACATGATGTAACCAGCCATTAAAATTTCGGTTGTGTTAACAAAATCTCATTGTAATTTCAATGTGCATTTCCCTAGTGACTAAAGACATCTGAATATCTTTTCATGTACTTCTTGGCTACTTAAATGTTTTCTTTTGTAAGGTGAATTTCAAATTGTTGGGTTATTTTTCTTTCTGAGTTTTAGTTTGTTTTTGGTAAATACAGCTCTTTAAAAATTAGATGTATTAGGAATTTTTTTCTGTAACATATATCTTTATTTTGGTAAGAGGTATGCCTTGAAGTGCAAATGACAACTTCAGGACTTTTGAATCTTTGCCAAGAAATTTCTGTCAGCACCAAGTTCATAATGAATCTCATCTAAATGGCTGTTTTACCTCCTAAGTACAAAGAAAGGATATGAAGAGAATTCAGTGGTTAAGAGAGCTGGGTGGAGATGATGGTGATGGATGTGGTTGTGGTAAGGGAAGCTGCTTTCAGAGCTGGACGACTGGACAAGGACTCTTGATGTGGTAATATGTAGGCACAGAACTTGATAACAATGGATATTAGGAAAAGTATCTTCCAGTTACAGGAAAGAACAAGGATTATAAAAAGAGAACTGCAATAATATTTATGTGGGGAAGAAGAGGGAGAAGAACAGATGGAGTCAGAAAAGTAGAGAACTGTGAGAAACAGGGGTGGGAGTTTGGCACAAGCGTTAAGCTGTCGCTTGGGATGCCTGCATCCCAATCTGGAATGCCTGGTTCTCTGAGTTCTAGCTATTCTGCTTCTGATCCCATTCCTGCTAATGTGCATCACAGGAGAGAGCTCAAGGATTTGATTCCCTGTCACCCATTTGGGAGACCCAGATGAAGTTCTCAGCTCCTGGCTTTGGCTTGGCCTAGCCCTGGTTATTGTGGACCATTGGGGAGCAAATCAGTGGATGGAAGACCTCTTTTTTTAAATCAAAAATTAAGGGGCTGGTGTTGTGGTGTAGTGGGTACAGCCACCACCTGCGATGTGAGCATCTCATATGGGCACTGGTTCATGTCCTGTCTGCTACATTTCTGATCCAGATGCCTGGTAATAGCCTGGGAAAGCAGTGGAGGATAGCCCAAGAGCTTGGGCACCTTTACCCACATAGGAAACCTGGAAGAAGCTCCTGGTTCCTGCCTTCTGGCATGGCTGTTGTGGCCATTTGGGGAGTCAATCAGCAGATAGAAGATCTCCGTCTCTCTCTCTCTACTCTGTAGCTCTGCCTTTCAAATAAATAAATAAATTCTTTAAAAAATAATAGATTAAGGGCCGGCACCGCGGCTCACTAGGCTAATCCTCTGCCTCGGTTGGGGCGCTGGTTCTGTCCCGGCTGCCCCTCTTCCAGGCCAGCTCTCTGCTGTGGCCAGGGAGTGCAGTGGAGGATGGCCCAAGTCCTTGGGCCCTGCACCCCATGGGAGACCAGGATAGGCACCTGGCTCCTGCCATCGGATCAGCGCGGTGCGCCGGCCGCAGCGCATCAGCCGCGGCGGCCATTGGAGGGTGAACCAACGGCAAAAGGAAGACCTTTCTCTCTGTCTCTTTCTCTCACTGTCCACTCTGCCTGTCAAAAAAAAAAAAAAAAAAAAAAAAAAAAAAAAAAAAAAAAGATTAAAAATTAAAAAAAGAAAAACCACAGGAACAATCTATATAGTTTTAAGATGATCATAGCTGCTACAGAAGAACTGAGCTGAAGGTGGCAGGTGACCAGCCAGCAATAAGAAAGCAAAGTATGTTAAGAACCTGTCGGGACCAGCCCCACGTCTCACTTGGCTAATCCTCCGCCTGAGGTGCCGGCATCCCATATGGGCACCGGGTTCTAGTCCCGGTTGCTCCTCTTTTAGTCCAGCTCTCTGCTATGGCCCGGGAGGGCAGTGGAGGATGGCCCAAGTGCTTGGGTGCCTGCACCCGTGTGGGAGACCAGGAGGAAGCACCTGGCTCCTGGCTTTGGATCGGCGTAGTTCCGGCCGTAGCAGCCATTTGGGGGGTGAACCAATGGAAGGAAGACCTTTCTGTCTGTCTGTCTCTCTCACTGTCTAACTCCATCTGTTTAAAAAAAAAAAAAAAAAAAAAAAGAACCAATGTAAATAGTTCAAATGAAATAAGCAATAATAGTGTATTAATATGTTTTGCAGGTGTAGGTGATATAATTTATTAACAGATAAACCTAGATATAATTAAAAAAAAGAGTCAAGAATAACTTCCAGATTTGAGCCTGAACAAACAGGTGAATGATGATGATGATGCTTTTCCTCGAGATGGGGAAGATAGGAGGAAGAAGCAGAATTGTGCAGATGTCGAAGTGGGGATTGAATTATAGCTTGGACATATTAAGTATGATATGCCTACCGGAGATGGAAGTGGCAATGTGAAACTGATTGGTGAATACATGACTCTTGAGGTCAGGATAAAGCTTTTAGGATTAGAGACATATATTTGAATGTTACTGGCACTTAAAAGACATCTCTTATGGAAAGGTTAGAGATCAAAAAGGGAATGAAAACACAAACCTGAGTCTCCCAATACTCAAAGATATAGCAGGCCCAGAATTAAATAAATGTGATAGACAAATCAACTAGGTTAAAGATGCCAATGAGATTGGGAGAAAAGAACTGGATTTCTTTTTTTTTTTTTTGACAGGCAGAGTTAGACAGTCAGAGTGAGAGAGAGAGAGAGAGAGAGAGAGACAGAGAAAAAGGTCTTCCTTTTTCCATTGGTTCACCACCCAAATGGCTGATGCGACCAGTGCGCTGCACCGATCCGAAGCCAGGAGCCAGGTGCTTCCTCCTGGTTTCCCATGTTGGGGCAGGGCCCAAGCACTTGGGCCATCCTCCACTGCCTTCCCAGGCCACAGCAGAGAGCTGGACTGGAAAAGGAGCAACTGAGACAGAATCCTGCCCCCAAATGTGACTAGAACTCGGGTTGCTGGCGCCGCAGGCAGAGGATTAGCCAAGTGAGCTGAGGCGCCGGCCAAGAACTGGATTTCTTAAGAGAAATGCCATCAGTGACTTTGGTAATAGTTTCAAAAGATAACTGGAAGAGGAAAGTATGCTTTAAGAGGGTTAATTAATCAAGGAACAGTGAAAAAGATAGCATGTATAAATAGAATTTTGCTGGGGCTCGCACTGTGGTGCAGAGGGTTAACACCCTGGCCTAAAGCATATGGGTGCTGGTTCGAGAGCAGGCGGCTCCACTTCCCATCCAGCTCTCTGCTATGGCCTGGGAAAGCAGAAGGTGGCCCAAGTCCTTGGGCCCCTGCACCTGCGTGGGAGACCCGGAATAAGCTCCTGGCTCCCAGCTTTGGGTCGGCGCAGCTCCAGCTGTTGTGGCCAACTGGGGAGTGAAACATCTCTCTCTCTTTCTCTGCCTCTCCTTTCTGTGCAACTCTGACTTTCAAATAAATAAAAATCTTGGCTGGCGCCGTGGCTCAACAGGCTAATCCTCCACCTTGCGGTGCCGGCACACTGGATTCTAGTCCCGGTTGGGGCGCCGGATTCTATCCCGGTTGCCCCTCTTCCAGGCCAGCTCTCTGCTGTGGCCTGGGAAGGCAGTGGAGGATGGCCCAAGTGCTTGGGTCCTGCACCTGCATGGGAGACCAGGAGAAGCACCTGGCTCCTGGCTTTGGATCAGCGAGATGCACCGGCTGCAGCGGCCATTGGAGGGTGAACCAATGGCAAAAAGGAAGACCTTTCTCTCTGTCTCTCTCTCTCTCTCTCTCTCTCTCTCACTATCCACTCTGCCTGTCAAAAAAAAAAAAAAAAAAAAGCAAATACATAAAAATCTTTAAAAAAAAAATAGAATTTTGCTGTGCTGGAAATCAGAGAGTTAGGGTAGGTGCTGGAGGGGAGTATAAGGTGGGATGGGGTGGTTAATGGATCTGTTTTACTGTTTTGTTTTTTTCTTAAAATTTGAGAGGTAACATTACATTAAGAAGTGGAAGATGGAACCCAAGGAACAAGTAAAACAACTGTCCTTAGTAGCAAGGCCAACAAGGAAAATAAAATGAGCTGTGAAGTGGGGAAAAAACCAGGTATATGCTAGGTACTTATTTCCTAAGTCAAACTCTGAACATGGCTATCAGCTGAGAATGAAGACAGAAAGGATGAAGAGGAAGACATACCAAAACCAACAAAGAGAAAAGCTGATTAACTATTTCATAAATGTTAAAAATAAAAAACATGCAGCACCTTTGAACCACCAAATATATACACTACAAACTAGCATTTAATTAATATTTACCTGCTGTGCAAGCAACTTTGGAGGTGGTGGCAAGTGTGAAGATGGACCACGTTCCTATTACAAAGGATTGTCAAAAAATAATCAATTAAGAAAAAAAAAAGACATCTACTATACATATTTGTGAATGTATCATGCAATCTTAATGAGATCACAGCATTACTGAATATAAACTCACCTCTCCCTTTCTCCTTTTTAATAAAAAGAATATCACTGCAAAATTAATTCCGATAGAAATCATCCTATCATTTCAATGAGGTTAGAATCTCATGACATAGCAAACTACAGCAAGTTAGTGGAGGAATTCTGACCAAGGTGAACCCCAAATCACTAATTTTATCTTGCTTAAACATAATACATTTTTTTGAATTTTTTTCCAATGGCAAACTCAAAATACGAATTTGATCTAAAGAAAACAAACATCTCAGGGCTGGTGCTGTGGCATAGTAGGTTAAGCCTCCACCTGCAGTGCTAGCATCCCATATGGGTGCTGGTTCAAGACCCGATTGCTCCACTTCTGATCCAGCTCCCTGCTAATGGCTTGGGAAAGCAGGCCAAATGCTTGGGCCTCTCATCCATGTGAGAGACCTGGAAGAAGCTCCTGCATCCTGACTTTGGATAGGCCCAGCTCCATCCATTGCAGGCATCTGGGGAGTAAACCAGTGGACAGAAGACCTTTCTCTGTCTCTCCCTCTCAAATAAATCTTAAAAAAAAAAAAAAAAAGGGGTGGGGTGGGGTGGGGTAAGGCGGCACTGTGCCGCAGCAGGTAAAGCCCCCATGTGAGCACCGGTTTGAATCCTGGACATTCCACTTCCCACCCAGCTCTCTACTGTGGCCTGGGAAAGCAGTAGAAGATGGCCCAAGTTCTTGGGCCCCTGCACCAACATGGGAAACCTGGAAGAAACTCTGGGCTTCCGATCAGCTCAACTCTGGCTGTTGCAGCCATCTGGGGTGTGAACTAGTGGATGGAAGACCTCTCTCTTTTTCTCTGCCTCTGCCTCTCTCTAAGTCTGCCTTTCAAATACATAAATAATTTTTTTTTAAATCTAAAATATATTTGGACAGGTTATAATATATAGAATTCTTGCTAATTTATACACCAGTATCACAAAAATGGCAAGCAATCAAGACCTGCTCTATCTATCCCTCTATTCGTTAACAATTCTTATCCCACAATATATCAATAAGCATAAGGTCACATGAACCAATAATTTTATTGTATCATTGCATGAAAAGCCCTTCTTTTTAATAAATTTATTAAATGACAGCTCACCGATGCCTTAGGAATAAAATCCAAGAATTAACACTTTTGCCTATCAAGCTATTTAGGACTTATTAAATGTGCTATGCTTTCTCATTCTCTACTCTGTACATGTTCCTAGTGCATGGAACACCTCTCTTCCATTTCTGCTTCTTTAAGAATTCTAGTAGTAAGTCTTGCCTTGACTGAATTCTCTAAGAACTCACTATGTGCACTCTCATTATACTACTTATCACACTGAACTGTAATCAATGCTTACTGGTTACTTTTTCCTTCTTAAAGAGGCTATTAGCTACATCCTTTAAACTCCCTCAAAGGACATGGCCCTCCATCTGTTTTGTATGAATTCTACA
This sequence comes from Lepus europaeus, assembly GCF_033115175.1. Classification (NCBI taxonomy): domain Eukaryota; kingdom Metazoa; phylum Chordata; class Mammalia; order Lagomorpha; family Leporidae; genus Lepus; species Lepus europaeus. The sequence goes on along the minus strand of NC_084831.1, from coordinate 137,189,570 downwards.
AACACATGGTGACTACACCATGATTCTTTAATAGCTGTTAAGTGTACTCTGTCCAAGGTAACCCCTTTTTATTTCCAGTTTGTAATGCAGCTCTTGCAGCCCTTTATCTTCTCAAAATTGAGATCAAGTGTATCTGCTGCCCAAATATTTTCCTTCTTCCACAATGTTCTTCAACATAGCTCGAAATTTTAGGTGTCCTGAATACGCATGATTTCTCACATTCAGGCTCCAATGACTACCAATGATTTCAAAATTAATTTTTCCACAGCATCTGTACTTTCAAGAATCTGAGTCCAACAAACCTGATTAAATGGCGGTCCTTTTCCATAGGGACCCTTTGCTCCTGGTGGCTGGGCAGTTATCTGAGATGATTTAGTGTTGCAAACTTCATCCGCTTCTTTACGGTTTTCAGTGTTTTCAGAGGATTTTGACCCTTGATCTTCACTGAAAAATCAAAATCAAAAATATGTAAATCAAACTATTGCAACAAACAGAAGGTGTTGTGGTACAGCTTGTTAAACCATTACTTGAAATGCCTATATTTCCTGTCTGAGTGCCTGAGATAAAGTCACGTCTCTGCTTCCAATCCATAGCTGAATCCCTGCCACCCAGGAGGGAGATCCAAAGGGAGTTCCCAGCTCCTTCAGCCTGGCCTCGCCTTGGCTGGAGTGAACATTTGGGAATTGAACTAGTAGACAGAAGATCTCCTCTTCTCTGTCACTCTGCCTTTCAAATAAATAAATATTAAAAAAATTTTTTTTAAATAGGAGTAACAAACTGCAGGCTTTTCACGAATGGTTATGAAATGGTAGTATATCACCAATGCCATGGCTAAGAAATTACACCGATATGTGCATGCAGATTCCTGTGTAATGACCAACATTTATGATATAGATAACCCAAATATTCCTGACTGTAGTGTTCCTGTATTCCATAAGAAAGCAAAAGAGGCCCTAATGCTGCTTGCTAAGCTTTAAAAACAAAAGAAACTGAACAAAACAAAAGCAAAACAAGTAGTAACCTAAGGAATTATTTGTGGATTTAGTTACTCCAGCAAGTAACCATTTAAAATAGCCCAATAATGACTCTCAAAATATTTCCAATTAGGGGCCGGCGCTGTAGCCCAGCGGGTTAACGCCCTGGCCTGAGGTGCTGGCATCCCATATGGCCACAGGTTCTAGTCCTGGCTGCTCCTCTTCCAATCCAGCTCTCTGCTACGGCCTGGGAAAGCGGTGGAAGATGGCCCAAGTCCTTGGGCCCCTGCACCCATGTGGAAGGCCCGGAAAAAGCTCCTGGCTCCTGCCTTCGGATCGGCACAGCTCCGACCGTTGCGGCCATCTGGGGAGTGACCCAGCGGATGGAAGACCCCCCCCTCCCCCCTCCGTGTAACTCTTTCAAATAAATAAATAAATCTTAAAAAAATAAAAATCTCCAATTAGGCGCAAAGCACTGAAGTATCTTTTTAAAAAAAAAATACTTTCTCAAGAAACATCAAACCTTAATTTCTTGATTAGCTGTACTGTATTAATTTGGCTCATTAATCACCCTCCTACTCAGTAAAACTTCTTGGAGAATGTAGATATTCTATAAATAAGGAACAAATGTCTATTAATGAAGCCTTTCTGAATAAATAGGTAATGTCATATCAACAAATTCATATTTTTTTGGTAAATGATCATCACAACTTACCTGCTATTCTCTTTAGGACTACTACTTCCTTGTTCATCATCATCACTAAAATTCAGCTGTTCTGTATAATCTACTTCCATCTGAGCACCTATTAAATTAAGGAAAAATCAGACTGATTGTTTAAAGGCATCTATCAATATAAAGTACTTAACGAACTTTGCTTTTTACCTGCCCAACCTTCATCAGCTTCAGCATCTAGGTTATCAAACTTATCCAGCTCCTTCAGTTCTGATGCACTAAGGATGGATGGGCGTTCTGGCTCAGAGGCCCATGAAGGAGGTGGGCCTCTCCCTCGAAGGCCTCTAATGAATGAAGGTCACAATGGGAAAAGATACAATGTTTTAGCAATGCCAATTTAGAGGAATATCCAAAGATCGCATTTAGTTAATTTCAATTTAGCATCAGTGTTTTTATACCAAATATACAAAATGTTCTGTACTGACATAGGTAAGAAATTAATACTAGCAAATGTGTGACTATACATAGTTTGTATTCAAGTATTTAAAAGCTGACAGGGTTTCTGAAAACAAATTTCTGAAGATTAAAAAAATAGGCCACAAGTAATAGTTTGATTAAAATTAAAATAACAACTTTAAGAAAAATAACAATTCAAGAAGATATTTAAGTCTCACATTAATCAGAGAATGGGAAATGATTAAAATTATGGAATAAAGTATAAATAAGTATTATGAATTTTAGAGCTATAAGTTCAGAATTTTGTTAATTTAAATTTTTTAAGAATTGTTCTAAAAGTTGGCCAATTATTCGTTAATGGCAATTGTACTTTGAGGACAGAGAAAATTAACCAAACATCTCAATCCTTTCAAATTTCAGATGTTAATGAGTATATATATTCCTTGAAGACTTCACTCAATAGCCTTACTTGTTTGTTTCAGATAAAGATGGAGGGAACCTCATGGGACCATGTAGAGGAGGATATGCCATCCTTGGATACTGTTGAAACATCTAAAAACGGAAACAAAAAAATTTAATCTAGCCATTAAAAAAAGAAATCATGTGACCTGGCCTATTAAATAAAGAGTATCCATGGTTCTGAAGTACCCCATGGCTGTGAGCCTCAAAAAGGTCCAAAGGGTCAAAAACGGAGCATGTACATGAACACAGCCACTACCATGGATGCCACACCAAGCACATGATGCTCATGTGTGACAGGACTCAGGACATGCGCAGTTTTATCCTGTAGGAGTGCCTCACTATGCAGAGACTCAAAGTCTCCAAGGACAAACAGAACCTTAAATCCATCCAGAAAAGGCAAACGGGAGGAGGAAAGCAGTGTCCAAGATGGAGCCCCTCCTCCCATGCTTAATTAACACTTTAAGTCCCTGGGGAGGGGGAATTAAACAGTAAGAGTACTATTAACTAATTTTTATTGGCTGGTACAGATTACCCATCTTCAATAACAAGCTATTTCCAAGATCACTGCCTCCATCAAGTCTTTACAAAACAGGTAATAAGGGCAAACCATACAATGAACTTCTAGTTTTTTTTTTTTTTTGGACAGGCAGAGTGGACAGTGAGAGAGAGACAGAGAGGAAGGTCTTCCTTTTGCCGTTGGTTCACCCTCCAATGGCCGCCACGGTAAGCGCGCTGCGGCCGGCGCACCACGCTGATCCGATGGCAGGAGCCAGGTGCTTCTCCTGGTCTCCCATGGGGTGCAGGGCCCAAGGACTTGGGCCATCCTCCACTGCACTCCCTGGCCACAGCAGAGAGCTGGCCTGGAAGAGGGGCAACCGGGACAGGATCGGTGCCCCGACCGGGACTAGAACCCGGTGTGCCGGCGCCGCAAGGCGGAGGATTAGCCTAAAACTTCTAGATCTTAATAATACAATTACACACGATTGTATATTGATGTGAAAAATTTAAAAGACAACATAGGTATACACACAAACACCAAAGAAAACTGCAAAGTCTCCATTATGTGACTACACTTAAAGGCAGAGGATATGAAACTTCAGGCTAAATCAAGAGTAGACTAACTGAAGGCAGATTCATTGACAAAGAGGAACTCTTTTATTTTTTTCCCAAAGATTTTATTTATTTATTTGAGAGGTAGAGTTATAGACAGTGAGGTAGAGACAGAGAGAAAAGTCTTCTGTCCACCGGTTCAATCCCCAAATGGCCGCAATGGCTGGAGCTGTGCTGATCCGAAGCCAGGAGCTTCTTCCAGGTCTCCCATGTGGGTGCAGGGGCCCAAGGACTTGAGCCATCTTCTACTGCTTTCCCAGGCCATAGCAGAGAGCTGGATCGAAAGTGGAGCAGCCAGGTCTTGAACTGGTACCCGTATGGGATGCTGGCGCTGTAGGCAGAGGATTAACCTACTGTACCACAGCATCGGCCCCAAAAAGGAACTCTTGTACAGATAAAAAAGGTTATAAGCTGAGGGAGTGAGGAGGTTGCTTGGGAACTGTGAGTAGGAAATGTATTCTCAGATTACTACACAAATAATAATTATAAACTTAGGTTCAAACAGGTCAAGATGATTCTGGGGGAACTTGGCTTGAGAAATTTAATTTTAAAAAGTTAGAAAACAGACTGTAAAACCAAGGGACTGTCTTATGATTTGGAAAGAAGTGTATTACGAAGTGCTTGGTGATTACTACTTGCATGTATCTAGGCCAATTATGTAAATAATGATAAACTTTATTGCCTTAAACACCTAAGTTTTATCTTGAAATAGATTAGCCTGTCTTTAAAAATAAGCTGTTAGATGGGGCCGGAGCCGTGGCTCACTTGGCTAATCCTCTGTCTGCGGCGCTGGCACCCCGGGTTCTAGTCCCGGTTAGGGCACCGGGTAATAGTCCTGGTTGTTCCTCTTCCAGGCCAGCTCTCTGCTGTGGCCCGGGAGGGCAATGGAGGATGGCCCAAGTGCTTGGATCCTTGCACCTGCATGGGAGACCGGGAGGAAGCGCCCGGCTCCTGGCTTCGGATTGGCACAGCGCCACTGGGAGTGAACCAACGGAAGGAAGACCTTTCTCTTTGTCTCTCTCACTGTCTATAACTCTCTCTCTCTCTGTCTAACTTTGCCTGTCCAAAAAAAACACAAAAAAAATCTGTTAGTTGAAGAAATTACTTTATACTTGAAGAGAAGCTGTGTTTATATGATTATGTTCTCCAAATAATTTCTTCTGGGGCTGGCATAGAGGCACAGTGAATGAATCAGCTACCTGTTCCACGTCTGATCTTGCTCCTTGCTAATGAGCCTGGGAAATCAGTGGAAGATGGCCCACGTGCACGTCCCATCCCCCAACAAAACAGGAGTTCCAGGTTCCTGGCTTCAGCCTGGCCCAGTCCCTTTCAAGGGCGGAGTGAACCAGAAGATGAAGATCTCTCTTACTGTCTCTCCCTCTACTTCTGCCTTTTAAATAAGTAAATAAAGGTCAAGTGCTATGGCATAGTGGGTTAAACTGCTGTCTACAGTCCAGGCAGCTTCACTTATGATCCAGCTAGCTCCCTGCTGATTTGCCTAAAGAAGCAGTTGAAGATGATGGCCCAATATTGGAACCCCTGAACCCATGTGGAAGACCAGGATGAAGCTCCTAGCTGCGGCCTGGCCTAGTACTGGCAGTTGTGGCTATCTGGGGAGTGAGCCAGCAGATAGAAGATCTCTCTCTGCCTCTCTAACTCCATGTTGAAACTCAACTGGGGAAATTTCCTTTCTCTTTTATTTAAAATTTATCATCTAGATACTGGGATATGGAATGTGAGCATCCCAACTGGCAGCTTAACCCACTGCTACATAACACCCATCCCCAGGGAAGCTTTTATTTTTTTTGGTGGTGGTGGTGGGGGAAATACTCCAGAGAATTTATGTTTCTATCACATTTCTATACTGTAGTAAGTAAATTCCCCACTGCAGGTTAATGTTCACAGATGAAGTTGCATTAGATCCTTTCTCTTATCATTCAAAGATTTACTTAATGTGGTGTTAAATGCTTTAAATTTAGTAATATGCCCAAATATAATTGTAGAAACAATCTTTCTCAATCATCAATATATAAAAGTTAATAAAATTTTTTATTAATTAATTGAATATTTCATTTAGATAATCAATGAAACAGGAATAAATCCTGTTTGGTATCTTCCCCTCCCTTGCCCTACTCCCACACTGGAAGTTCAGGTGTCTTTGGAAGTATAATTCAAAAATTATTAGGAGGCAAGTAGTTGAGTATAAATCATTTTCTAAGGCCAGGTCAGAGTTTAGGATTTAACATATTCAAGCTTCTTCTTAAAAATACTTAACAAGTGGTGGTGTGGCAAAGTGGGGTAAATCTGCCACCTGCATTGCCACATCCCACATGTGCACCAGTTTTTGCTCCACTTCTGATCCAGCTCCCTGCTAATGGCCTGGGAAAGGCAGCAGAAGATGGCCCAAGTGTTTGACTTCCTGTCACCCATGTAGAAGACTAGGATGAAGCTCCTGGCTTCAGCTTGGCCCAGCTCTGGCTGTTGCTACCATCAGCAGAGTAAACCAGCGAATGTAAACTCTCTCTCTCTGTTGTATTTAACAATTTTAACATTTTAACAATTTAACAATTTAAATTTAACAATTTAACATTAATATAATGGTTAAAAAAAAAAACTACAAATGAATAGAAAATATAGTAGCTACTTAGAACTTTAACATGATTTAAACCAAAAAACTAATACCTAAACTTTTTTTCTCTATGAATAATGGGTGTTGTGGAAATTGTACATTTATTTACATAGGCACATGTAACTTCTAAAAAAAATAATAGAATGAGAGCAACAAATGTTATTACTAGTTTATAGAAAATACAGGGGTCAAAAAATATCTAAAGAAACCACAAAGACTGAATCAGCAAAATGCACTATGACAAACTCCACAGGATAAAAAATTTTAACAAGACATACAAACAAGACTCTTAAGAAATATGAACCAATCAAGGAATGAATATTTCTTGGAAATTATGAGACAATCTGAGAAAGTGGAATACTGACATGAGTTTGAGATTATTAAGCATTTCATTCTTAATTGTGACAATGGTATTATGCATTCCACCCTTCCCCCCGAGTCTTTATCTTTTAAAATACAACCTAAAATATTCACAGATGAAATAATCTAAGAATAGCTTAGTGATCCTAAGTAGTAGAAAATCAGGAGTCATTGCAAAATTTTTATTCTTGTGATGTTCAAAATTTCCATAATGAAAATATTTTTTAAAAATACACTCATTCAAGCTTTCAAACTAAAGCAGGTATTCTTAACTTTCTGTGTTTGTCATGAACCTCGTTGGCAGTCTAGCTAATTCTATAAACTTTTCAGAAATATATTCCTTTCATAATCTAAAATATATAGTATCTCAATGAAATACAATTGTGCTAAAATTCTGTCAATACACTATTTTAAAAATAAATTTGTGGGGGCCAGCACTGTGGTACAGTGGATTATGCTATTGTCTACATCTCATGTAAGCACCAGTTTGAGTACCGGCTGCTACACTATTGATCAGCTCCCTAATGATGTGCCTGGGAATGCAGTGGAAAATGGCCTTTATCACTCATGTGGGAGCAGACTGGAGTTCCTGCCTCCTAGCTTCAGCCTGGCTCAGCCCTGGCCCTTACAGCTACTTAGGGAGTGAACCAGTTGAAGGAAGTTACCACTCTGTCTCTCCTCCTAACTCTGCCTTTCAAATAAATAAAAAATAAATCTTGAATTTTTTTTTTTAATATATTGAAGAATAAGGGCAGTTCAAAAAGAATGTGGAAAACTGTAAATTGAAGACCTTTTATTTTGGTGCAAAAATTTTTTGAAACCTACAAGTTTTTTTCAAGACTCAACTTACGTATGAGTTTTAAAATTCCTGGAACCAAAATAAACTATTTAGTTCATTTTGCATGAACCTTCTGAAGTACCTTTGTACGTACTTTTTTAAAAAATAGATTTATTATTTATTTATTTGAAAGTCACAGTTACACAGAGAGAGAAGGAGAGGCAGAGAGAGAGACAGAGACAGAGACAGAGACAGAGACAGAGAGAGAGAGAGAGAGAGAGAGAGAGGTCTTCCATCCACTGGGTCACTCCCCAGATGGCCACAATGGCCAAAGTTGGGCCAATCCAAAGCCAGGAGCCAGGAGCTTCTTCCAGGTCTCCCACATGGGTACAGGGGCTCAAGAACTGGGGCCATCTTTTACTGCTTTTCCAGGTCATAGCAGAGAGCAGGGTCAAAAGCGGAGCAGCTGGAGATTGACTGGCGCCCATATGGGACACCAACACTGCAGGTGACGGCTTTACCCGATATGTCACAGTGCTGGCCCATCATGCATACTTTTCTGCATTTCAATTCTTCCCTTGGACCCTAGATCAAAAACCCATAATTTCAGTTTCTTATTTAACAATACTCACATAAGGAGGCATCATGGCTCTATACTGGGAAGGAAGACCAGGCTGCTGTCCATTCAGTTTAGCCTGTGGAGGACCACAAGCTATCCTCTTTTCCACAACCTTGAGGATGTCACTTTGTTCCGATGTTCCAGCTGTGCTTTCATCCTGGCCAGGCAGCTTTTCATCTTGATCAGATGAAGAAGGTGAACCCGCAGACTTACCACCATCCCTCCAACAAGCCACATCTAGTATGGAGAAAGAAGAAAAAAAAATTCCAACAATGGAACACAGTGGAACCAAAGTGGGCACATTTCACGAAAATGGAATCAAGTAAGCACAATGAAAAAATCCAAAAAGTCTAGTCTATGTCCTCTTGATGCTTTCAAGGTTTTCAAGAAGTCTAGATTTGTGACTTCCAAAGCAGAAAGAATATAGCTCCAGGATATATCCCAGGATATTCTCTGGGACGCAGAGAATAGTACTGTAATTCTTCTATGAAGCTTCATCAATATCTGATATAGTGAAAATCACTGTTTTTATTTGGTCCATGTTCTATGGTCATGTTTTAGAGTAAGATATCTGAGATTTCCTAAGGGGAGCAGGAGTTCTACAACCCAGGAAGATTGACAGTGATAGTCTCATTTGTTTGCAAGTTACTAGTGCTCAGATGAACTGATTTAGTGACAGCATCTGGTTCAACTACACTTAAATAAAATAGCTCAGCAATTTTCCAAAGAAACACTGATTAACAGCTAGATTCTAACATGACCTGAGTGGTTTTTACCTCCTGGTTCACTCTTGCATTAGACCAGCGTTTGTCTATGTAATATGTACAATATGGCAGAAGTGGCAGCATATCCCTTTGGAGATTAGGTTGTAAAAGACTGTGGACTTCTGTCTTGAGTGAGGAATATCTGTTTCTCAATATTTTCAGGAAGCCATGTTGTAAGCGGCTCACTAAGAGGCCAATATACCAAAGATCCAAAGGCTACATGAGTAAGCTTGGTAACACAGCCCCAGTCAAGTCAGCCTCAGATGACAACTTTATTGCAGCCTTCTGAAACAGTCCCTCAGCCATGCTCTCAACTAAGCTGTTCTGGATACTTTGGGAGATCATAAGTCCAGTTTGGTTTGTTTTACATTGCCAAATATGTTCTGCAGCACTAGACAAATAAATGGTAAAAACTCAAAGACAGTAGAGCTGACACATCTACGTAAGTGTAAACTGATCAATCACAATTCCATGATCGAAAAATAAAAGTATAATTATTCAGATCTGAACAGAGCCAAGAGCAATGTGAAATGCACTAGGTTATTGGAAACATGGATTTGTAAACAACTGTCAAAGAGGAACCTCCTCATATGTGTGGTGTCCTTGGAGATACAACTTGCTAATGACAATATGAAACTCACAGTAAGACGTTTAAAAATCGTGGGACTGGTGTTGTGGTGCAGTGGTTTAAGCTGTTATCTGTGAGCTGCAGTGCCGGCCTGGGGTATGTTATTAAAATGCAGTTTTTGACTTAGTAAGTTGGATATAAGGTACACAATACATTTCTTTTATTATTATTATTATTATTGTTATTTTTTATTATTTATTTTTTTATTATCTTAAAAACGATTTATTGGCTGGCGTCGCGGCTCACTTGGCTAATCCTGCACCTGTGGGGTGCCAGCATCCCGAGTTCTAGTCCCAGTTGCTCCTCTTCCAATCCCGGGAAGGCAGTGGCAGATGGCCCAAGTGCTTGGCCCCTGCACCTGTATGAGAGACCAGGAGGAAGCACCTGGCTCCTGGCTTTAGATCGGCGCAGCGCGCTGGTGAACCAAAGGAAAAGGTGGTGAACCAAAGGAAAAGGAAGACCTTTCTCTCTGTCTCTCTCATTGTCTAACTCTGCCTGTAAAAAAGAAAAAAAAATTATTTATTTATTTGAAAGGCAAGAGTTAAGAGAGAGGGAGAGACAAAGAGCTCTTCTAACTGCTGGTTCACTTCCCAAATAGCTGCAATGGCCAGGGCTAGACCAGACTGAAGGCAGGAGAGCCAGAAGCTCCATTGGGTCTCCCATGTGGATGGCAGGTGCTCAAGCACTTAGGCTATCTTCCACTGCTTTCCCAGGCACATCTTCAGGGAGCTGTATGGGAAATGGAGTAGCCAGCAGCTTAACAATGCTGGCCCCCACAATTATATTTTCCTATGAAGCTGTCTAGTTAGTGACACTGTTGGTACAAACATTCTGAATTGAGTAGCAAGCAAATACAGTATTTGCCTTTTCAAACTAGGCAATTTACATATACAACAGAAAGTATTATCACAAAATAAAATACAAATTTGATCTCACTCTATATACTTTTTTAAATAGAAAGTAGTCTTACTTGGTGGGCGTAAACTGGGTCCAGGTCCATAGTTGTCATCATTTGATTCTTTATCTTTTTTTTCTTGATCCCCAGCTGCCTGCAGGCTGGGAAATTCTTGCTGAAATTGACTGTTCACTTGGATTCCTATGGATTTTTTTTAAAAAATTAAAAGTAACTTTTATACTAACTATAATTAAAACAACCCTCCCAGGATAGAGCTCTCTGCCTCTTTCTTACAAATAGTCCATATTACAATGACTGCTCATATCCATAAAGATTCTGAATTTATCTACATTCCTTTTGAATGTTAATGAACAGCCATGAGGAGATAAAACAGGTAAGAGTTTCACATCTGTTTCTTTCATTATAATTTTGAGTAAAAGTCATTTGAGTAAAAGTCAAATTCCTTTGCTAAAAACGTTAAGAATTATTTCAAATTATAGTACCGAAAAACTTACAAACACTGTAAGTTGCAATGTGTCACTAACATGTTCTCATTAATTTAATTTACAGGAGGATAATGACTGCGCCTCACTATTCATCTGCTCAGCTATCTACTTTCCTTTTATACTTCTATAAATTAAACAAGCTAACTTCATTAGTTAGAGGGTCTAGACTGATTCTGAATTTTGTTTTGTAGACAGTTCCTGATTTGCAAGTGGGAAAATTAAATTCTGTTAGGGATCCCATCATCACTTGGGGTCAAGACTTTTTGCTTTGTGACTCATCTCCGCCCAGTAAATGCCAGAGTGTCTGAAATAGGAGAGACAAAGGGCATAGGGAGAGATGAATATAGTTTTTTTTTATTTATACAAGGTCTGAGTACTTTTAACTTTCAAAGTGCTGCATGTATAGATTTTGACTGTATGTGTAAGGGGAAAGAGAAAATGTGGGCTTCTTAAAGATGCTCTTTTTAGCCACTATCATTGCATCTTACATGATTCTTAATACTGAAATTTACTTAGGCCAAGATATTTTTTAAAAGACCCTTTCCCAGGGTCTGAATATATCCTGACAATGCTTTCTACCCTTACCAAAATACAGTCCACCCCTTATCTCCTGCATGGCTGCTCAGTAACTGGCAAGCCTAATCACTTTTCCCAGCTAATGACCACTTACCATCTCCTTGCCCACCTTGCTTGTTACTGGCCCATGATTTGGGAGCAGGTGCTACTTCTGGGGGAGCTGTAACCCCAGGTTTTGGCTGTGCTGCTGGCACTTCTGGTGTTCTTAAAAAAAATATGATTCCATTATTTCAGATATTGTATGTTTAAATAAATAAAATTATTATATCTAAGTAAATTTACATACAAATTATTTTGGCTATAGATTCAACTCTTGGATGCATCTCAAAAATTTTTTCCCTCTGTAACATTGCTATAAATTATGGCTATTTTTGTTTCCATTCATCTTTAAATAACTCAATGAAATGGCAACTTTTCTATTTTAAGAAAAAAATGAGACTTAGTGAATAGAGCTGAGAAAAATGTTTTGAAGAAATGAACATTTTTAACTAGAAGTAACAACAGCATATGCATACATATAATCTGGACTGGTAGAATTAGCCAAGGGCTAAGGCTAAGTAACCCCTCCGTGTGGTTGTCAACAGGTTTGCACTATACTTATTACTGTTACTAGAGGTTAACAGCAGTATCCATTCCCACGAGTAAAAGTATTTATAAGGGTTTATAGTGTTATACAATCCTTGTAATGCATAATGCTTAAAAATGAAAAGGTAGTTTAACACACTCATAAAATACATTCATGTTATCAGACCTATGAGCAATTTGTTACTGTAATTCTTCTATAGCTAACGATATAAGATTCTACAAAAGAAGTCTAATTTACCAAAAAAGCTCCCTGTTCAGGATTACCAAAATTTGATAATAGAAGGAGACAAAAACAAAAATACCCAATGACTTCTCTTATTTTTAAAATTACCACTACTGGGGTGGGTATTCAGTATAGTGGTTTAAGATGCTGCTTGAGGGGCTGGTGCTGTGGGGCAGCGGGTTAACACCCTGGCTGAAGTGCCAGCATCCCATATGGGCGCTGGTTCTAGTCCCGGCTGCTCCACTTCCGATACAGCTCTCTGCTATGGCCTGGGAAAGCAGTAGAAGACGGACCAAGTCCTTGGGTCCCTGCACCCCTGCCTGGAAGAAGCTCCTGGCTTTGGATCAGCACAGCTCTGGCCATTTTGGCCAAATGGGGAGTGAACCATCGGATGGAAGACCTCTCTCTTTTTCCCTGCCTCTCTTCTCTTTGTGTAACTCTGACTTTCAAATAAATAAGTAAATCTTTAAAAAACAAACAAACAAAAAGATGCTGCTTGGGAAAGACACCTACATCCCCTGAGTGCCTAGGTTCTGTTCCCATTTCCAACTTTCCTGCTAAAGCACACCTTGGGAGGCAATGGTTGATGCCTCAAATATTTTAAGTTCCTTATCACCTGTGTGGGAGACCTGCATTGAGTTCCTAGCTCCTGGCATCAGCCTGGACCAGCACTAGCTGTTGCAAATATTTGGGGTATGAATCAGATGGAGAAATCCATCATGCTTTCTTTCAAAGGAAATATATAAACATAAAATTACCTTTACTTAGCTAACTCATTCAATTAGCTAATAGCACAACCATTAAACATAGATGGCTAAATATTTACTCAATGAATGATGATTAAGATGGACACTATTGATTCTATCACAATTTTCTTGTTAACTCCTTATTTATTCAACACACACTACTTGAGTACCCAAGTAATTTCAACGCTGGAGATAGAGTAAATTAAATAGACAGAAATCCTTAGCATAATAGAAATTAGGTAACAGAATTTAACTCTTAATCACATTAGAAAGAGAATGTCTAGAGAGAGGGTGTGATATATGCTATGACTTAAGCAAAGTTCTGATGAACAATTCTGTCATCTGCTCTACCTTGACAAACACAAATACTAAAACTGAACCAACTCATGAGGAAAATTAAACTACAGTTATTATACAAAATTAGACTTTAAAAGGGTCACAAAACACTGAGCACATTGTAGGTACTCAAACAGAAATTTCTTGCAAAGGAGAAGGATTGAGTTTTGACTCACTTTTCTTCTTCATGCTGTTCTTGTTTTGATGCCCATCCGGTACCATCTTTAGGTACAATGTTCACATTAGGATCATTGCCTTTGTTTTCTGCTTTGAGGCTTGGGAGGTTAGCAGGTGGAGGCATACGCCTTGAAATACCAACTTTTCCAAGACTTTGTAATCCATGTCGAGCTGCAACTAAAAGATCAGTAACATCAACTTTCTTAGAACATCTATCTTATTAGCCATTTTATTCTTCAAATGTTATGGAAAACCAATAGGGATTAATGGTATTCTTGAATATGACTATTCCAAATATTTTAAGGTAAGAATTGTAAATCAAGTCATATATCTATAACACAATTCCATGTCAAATTATTAAACAATCATTGAGTAGATGCTTTTTTTTTTTTGGACAGGCAGAGTGGACAGTGAGAGAGAGACAGAGAGACAGAGAGAAAGGTCTTCCTTTTTGCCGTTGGTTCACCCTCCAATGGCCACCGCGGTAAGGCGCACTGCGCTGTTCCGAAGGCAGGAGCCAGGTGCTTATCCTGGTCTCCCATGGGGTGCAGGGCCCAAGCACTTGGGCCATCCTCCACTGCACTCCCTGGCCACAGCAGAGAGCTGGCCTGGAAGAGAGGCAACCGGGACAGGATCGGTGCCCTGACCGGGACTAGAACCTGGTGTGCCGGCGCCACAAGGCGGAGGATTAGCCTACTGAAGCACAGCGCCGGCCTGATGCTTTAAAAATTCCAACAATACAACCTGACCTACCATGAAAATGAAATCACTGATAATGATGGGTTTTGAAAATTAATTCAGGGTTGGGGCTGGCGCTGTGGCGCAGTGGGTTAACGCCCTGGCCTGAAGCATCGGCATCCCATACGGGTGCTGGTTCTAGTCCCGGCTGCTCCACTTCCGATCCAGCTCTCTGCTATGGTCTGGGAAAGCAGTAGAAGATGGCCCAAGTCCTTGGGCCCCTGCACCCACGTGGGAGACCCAGAAGAAGCTCCTGGCTCCCGGATCGGTGCAGCTCCTGCCATTGTGGCCACCTAGGGAGTGTACCATCGGATGGAGGACCTCTCTCTCTGCCTCTCCTCTTTCTGTGTAACTCTGACTTTCAAATAAATAAATCTTTAAAAAAAAAAATGTATTCAGGGACTCTAAGCATGTTAGAAGATAAACACTGACTTTATAATATATATTGCTAATATATCAAACATGGTTATGTTTCTAGTTTTCACAAAATATACTGAGCTCAAGGTACCTAAGCTAAAAAAAAAAAAAAAAAAAAAAACCAGTAAGAAATATAGGACTTTATTCTGTTGCTAAAAATGTACTAAATACTAACGTATGGTTGTGTGCCTTTCAATCTCAACTAAGTTTTCCTTTTGAAGCTATATATTTCTACTTATTTTCTGCTGACAAGGGGTAAAAATAAAAATATTTAAAAAGGATTTTATGAAAGCATTTTCAATTTTAAGATTCATTTATCCTGAAAAATGTGTGCATATATTAAAAAGGGTAAAAAGGACTGCAGTAAGTGGGGTATGTATCATGTTCTCAGTTCTAGTATACCATTTTTAGTAACAGAAACATGAAAAATGAAAAGTGTCACTTGATTTTGCTCACCTGTAGTTTTCTGAGTTTCTAAGGATTTTCCCTTGTATGTATTAAATAAACTGAGTGTTGCATACTTTTTCCCATCCTTTGCTTTTGTGCTCTGGCCTGACTTCTCCGACATTTCGGTGGAAACTCATCGAGTCCAAAGCCTCCTGCCACACCCCTTAAAATCAGTCTTTTGGATTCACTTAAGAAAGAAAAAAATAAGAATAACTTTAGAATGTATTAGATCACTAAAAATTCAATAAACCCAAATATTCACAGAAATCCTAAAAAAAAAAAACCCTAAGCAATGAAATTAATAACTCATATCAACGATAACTTGATAGATCTCTTTAATACTGTCAAATTCCAATAGCCAATAATGACAAAATTAATAATAAATTACTATGCACACATTATCTATGGTTTATAAAAGCTTAAATCTATCATAGAGAATGAGGGTTATAATCCATGCTCAGATGAAGAGTTACAGTAATACAGTGCAGAGAGACTATCTATGTAATAGACACATGATTCAATTTAATAAGCCTGGAACTACTGCCATCATTAATCTACACACCTAGAATTCAGCTATTTGAAGACAGCCATCATCCCTCCTATGTCTTTATTTTCAGGCAGTACGTGTCAAAAGCTGTATCAATTTAACAGTTTAGAACAGCAAGAACACTCTACTTCTTCTGTATTCTGTAAAGGGTAAA
Organism: Lepus europaeus; assembly: GCF_033115175.1. Lineage (NCBI taxonomy): Eukaryota > Metazoa > Chordata > Mammalia > Lagomorpha > Leporidae > Lepus > Lepus europaeus. The sequence goes on along the minus strand of NC_084831.1, from coordinate 137,173,770 downwards.
ATATTTCCTCACAAACAAAAAATTTAAAAATTGCCTTTCTATGTTTATGTACCAAATGTAAAATAAGTGGTTCCGAAATTTTTTCAGTATAGAAATAAATCCTTTTATGTTTGAGAAGTTATTAGAAATCAGTATTATTTTAATGAACATCCATACATATACAAACATTCTCCATCTTTGGAACTAATGTACCCCAATTTTGGACATGCACCCCAAATCATGAATATATCAGCAACTTAAAAAACTCGACAACAACAAAAAAAAACCAATCCAGCTGAGAAATGGCAAAGGAGTTCAACAGACAGTTCTCTAAAGAAGAAATACAAATGGCCAATAAATATATGAAAAAAGCTTAACATCACTAGCCATTAGGGAAATGTAAATCAAAACCATACTGAGATGTCACCTTAACCCTGTCAGAATAACTAAAATCAAAACACAGAGAGCTCTGCCAGGTCATAGCAGAGAGATGAATTGAAGTGGAGCCCATGCACCTGGCATGGGAGATCTCAGCTCCAGCTGCTGCAGCCATTTGGGGAGTGAACCAGTAGATGGAAAACCTTTCTCTCTCCTGCCTTTGCCTCTCTGTAACTCTTTCAAATAAATAAATAAATCTTAAAAACAAACAAACAAAAAAACCCAAAGAGCAACAAATGCTGACTGAAAACGTGGATAAAGGGGAACACTTACACAATGTTGGTGGGAATGTAAATTAGTACAGCCACTGTGGAAAAAGTGTGATTTCTTAAAAAACTAGAAATAGCCTTACACTATGTGATCCAACAACCTCACTATTTGGTATATACCAAAAAACCTGAACACAATGTATAAAAGAGATACCTGCACTACCATGTTCATAGCAGCACTGTTCAAAATAGCCAAAAACTGGAATCAACCAAGGTGTTTACGGTCATTGTCTATATTTCCATTAAACTAAGGTCTTTTTGCTTTTTACTCGTTGATTCTGATTTGGTGAAGTAGTAAGCCTTTTCACCGTAATGTAAATTTAAAATGTTATTTCAAAAACTAAAAATAAGACAATGAGAAGGAAGAAGGGTGGGAGAGATGGCAAGAGAGGGAGGGAGGAAGGAAGGGAATATCATTATACATTATACTTTTATCCATAAAGCACACTGAATTTGTTAAAAATAATTAAAACTTTAAAAAATTAAAATATGAAGAGAAATTTCAATTTCAGTGACTAAGTAGAAATGCTCCACCAGAGCATAGTGCTCTTAGAATTACAAGTTTAGAAATTAATTTTTCCACCAATACATGCTTATTAGCCTTTAAATGACTTAGTCCAATCTTATAAATATTGAGGTGTAATCCATGATACCTATTTCTCAATGTATAGTAGACACTACATAATTATGTAATCAACAAAACGGGATTCTCCTGTCACTTATACTTTCCTTTGTAAGAATTAAGGTCTGAAGAATGCATTTAAACTAAATGGTACAATGAGGTATTTGCTTCACTAGTTTCTTTCAGTCACAATGGCTAGAATGTCACTGCACTGTATAAATATAGCTGTCTGAGGAACTAGAATATCTTTATGCACTTATTCTCATAAGGGAAGAAATATTAAAAATTATTTTTTTTCCAGACTTAAATAAATCACGAGAGGTGGGCATTTGGCCTAGTGACACCAACGTTAGACTGCCTGGATTTAATACTCAGCTCTGCACCTGACTCCAACTTCCTGCTATTGTAGACCTTGGGAGACAGTGGTCACGGCTTAAGTTCCTGGCTCCTGGTTCTGGCATGCAGGTTTTTGAGGAGTGAGTCAGTGGCTGCTTTCTCTTGCTCTTCTCAAATTAATGACATTTTAATAAGTAGAAAAAAAAGAATTACTCTATCTTCAATTTAGTCAGGTTTCATACAAGGATTTTTTTTTTTTTTTTTGAGGTGTCAGACTGGGAGAAGTGTAGAGAGTGGCTAATTCTATTACAATTGCTAAACATACTGAGACGTGAAACATAGGGGATGGTACAGAATAAGTACATCATGCAAAAAAACCTAAAAAAACCAAAGTCAAGCCTGCAGACTTATACTACTATATAAATCATTTCTCTATTGGTTCTACATGGTCAACTGCATCACAGTAAGTGGTATTATTTTATATGCACATAATTGCTACTCAATGTTTGTGCAGTCAAATAAAATTTATAAAACATTCTCACATGTAGTACATGTCCAATAACCTTGTAATGCAGTTAGCATTCCAGTTTTACAGAACATGAGGTTTGGAGGTAAGTTAGATTGGATTTGAAGCTTCAAGGTCAATCTATAAACAAGACTTCTAGTCCAATCCATTACACTGTGCTACCTCCTCCCATGTAACAGGTTTAAGCAACCATTCAGTTTTCCAAGTATACATTTCTTTCTTTCTTTTTTTTAAATTTATTTGACAGAGTTAGACAGTGAGAGAGAGAAAGACAGAGAGAAAGGTCTTCCTTCCGTTGGTTCACCCCCCAAATGGCTGCTATGGTCAGCGCTGCACCGATCCGAAGCCAGGAGCCAGGCGCTTCCTCCTGGTCTCCCATGTGGGTGCAGGGGCCCAAGCACTTGGGCCATTCTCCACTGCCCTCCTGGGCCACAGCAGAGAACTGGACTGGAAGAGGAGCAACCGGGACTAGAACCCGGCACCCATATGGGATGCCACTGCCGCAGGCAGAGAATTAACCCAGGGAGCCGCAGCGCCGGGCCCCCAAGTATACATTTCATTTCTAACAAACCACCTTTTGTTAAGTTGGAAAAGGATTCACTTGCAACTAAAAGAACTACACTAACACACAATTAGCTTTCAACACGTATAAAAACTATACTGATTAACTGTACCCCAAGAGTGCTAATAACAAAAAATGTGTGAAAAGATATACTACCAGAATCTATCTCATTAACATGTTTTTAACACTGACATGGACACAGAAAGAGGAAGAATATTCAACTACAGTAACAAAGATAGCAATTCACTATTTGACAAAAGTACTGAAACATTTTCTATCAGGCAAAAGAAAAAAAAACTGATGTTATCCACAAAAAGTCAACTAGGGTGGTCCTTGTATTAAGTGACTGCTTGGACAGCTGCATTCCATACTGGGGTTCCTGATGGGAGTACCAGCTCTCTGTGCTTCCAAGCTGGCTTTCTGCTAATATGCCTGGGAGACAGCAGATGAAAGCCCAAGTGCTTGGGTTCCTGCCATCCATATGGGAGACTCGGATGAAGTTTCTGCTCCTGGCCTTGGCCTGGTGTAGCCCTGGCTGTTGTGGGCATTTGGGGAGCGAACCTGTGAATGGAAGATCTGTCTGTCTGTCTCTCTCTCTGTTACTCTGCCATTCAAATTAAGAAATTTCTTTTCAAAAAGTCAACTTGCTCTTTAACCCTCACTTGATCGTTAGCACCTAAGATTTATCAAATCTTAGACCTTTCATAACCCCACCATTACTATTCAAGCAATGCTCTTGGTGGAAACCCTTTCTGTCTACATCACAGAGGAAGCAACATCTTACGAAAGGAATTAAACTTTTTATGAGTAAATCTATAAGCCCATCCATGTCTATATTAATCTTCTCCTTCCTCCATCTTATTACTTAAGTGTATCTAGGCATCATCTGGAAACTTGTTAGAAACGCAGACTCCAAGGCCCATATATACTGAATCAAACTCTGAGGATTGGGCCTAGCACTGTTTTAGTAAATACCCCAACTTGATTCTAAGGCTCATGAAACTATAAGGCTTATTAACGTATTACAAACAGTTATATTCTATTTTTAAATAACGGGAGAGATTTGAGAAAATGTTTGGCCTAGTGACTGGATGCCTGGGTCACACCTGGCATTAAGTATCCAACTCTGGCTCTGGTTCTTGACTCCAGCTTTCTGTTAATATAGACCCTAGGAAGCAGATGCCATGGCACAAGTGACTGGACTCCTTCCAACTACATGGGAGACCTGACTTGATTTTCTGTCTCCTGGCTTGGGCCTCTAGAAAAAATCAGTCCACTGAATTCATTTGGGAAGCAAATCAGCATATGGGAGCTTTCTTTCTCAAAAAAGAAATTAAAACGTTAAGAAAGATCCCCAGGTGATTCTATAATGGAAGCAGTCTGAAGACTCATCATTATCTTTCTTCCCATTTCATCTAAAGTCATTTCCCATGTTCTCAACTCTGTCCTTGCTTCTTTTCTCATATAAATTCTCCTCTGTAGGGATTTCAGAAACTACTGTGGCTTCAACTGCCAAATGATCATCTCAAATTTTTATCTCCAGAACAGCACTGTGGTTCTGGAAGAATGTTACCTGACTGCCTACATATATTTTTTTGTTGTGAATTGTTTCAACTCTTAGTAGAACACAAGCATCTATTTTATATCAAGGCTTTAACAAGAAAAATCTACCAAACATTTTGCCCAGCCTAAGGAAACGGTAGTTAAAAAATTGAATTGAGGACAAGACACTGTGGTGCAGCAGGTTAAGTAGCTTCTTGGGATGCTCACATCCCACAGCTGATTGCCAGCTCAAGTCCTAGACATTTCAATTCTGATCCAGCTTCCTGCTAATGCACCTAGGAAGGTAGCAGACAGTAGCCAGTGTGGCAGGATTCCTGGTTCTTGGCTTTGACCAGGCCCAGCCTCAGCTGTTGCAGCCATTTGCAGAGTGAATCAGCAGGACAATCTCTGTCACTCTGCCTTTCAAATAAATAATTTTTTTTTTAAATAAAATGTTCACACTACTCAAAGTGATATGCAGACTGAATCCCTATTAAAATTCCAGTGGCATTTTTCACCAAAAGAAAAAATTCAAATGTGTATGAAACCACAAAAGATCCCAAATAGCCAAAATCACCTTGAGGAAGAACAAAATTAAACTGGGAACATTAAACAAAATAGTATGGTACTACCAAAAGAACATACACATAGAAACAGAATGGAGAGTCCAGACAAAAATGCAAGGAAATATGGACAACTAATTTGTTGACATGGTCACCAACAGCACACAGTGGCGTAAAGGATAGTCTCTTCAAATGGTGCTGGGGAAATTGGATATCCACATGCAAAATAACTGTCATTCTAGACTCTTACCTTATACCATACACAAAACCCAACCCAACATGGATCTAAGACATAAATTTAACTTCAGAAATTAAATTTTTAAAATATAGCAGAAGAGCTCCTTGATATTCATCTTTATAATGACTTTTTGGATATCACACCAAAAGCTCAGTCAATAGGAGTAAAAACAAGTAGGATTACATTAAACTAAAAACACTTCTGCTCATCAATGAAATAATCAACAAAATGAAAATGTAACCTATAGAATGGGAGATATGAAAAGGTTAATCTCAAATATGTAAGGAAATTACATAACAGAACAGCAAAAACAAAACAAAAATTCTGTTTAAAAAAATGGGCAAAGGTTCTGAAGAGGCATTTTCCCCAAGAAGATATAACTGTGTCCAACAGATATGTAAAAAGGTGCTTAATACCATTCACTGGAGGAATACAAATCAAAAGCACATATCAATTAGGATGGCTACTATCAAAAAGACAAAACATAGGTGGTTTGAAGAAAAGGGTGTGAATATTGTTGGCAGAAATGTAAATTAGTACAGCCTTTATATAGAACAATATGGAGACTCCTCAAAAAATTAAAAACAGAACTACAATCTGACCTTGAAATCCCCCCTCACAGCTCCCATGTACATTGTAGTATTACTTACAATAGCTAAAATATAGAAATAACCTAAGTGTCTACTGACAGATGAATCATGATTTGGTAGTCATTCTCTCCTCTTCCCTTCCCTGCTCCCTCTCCTGAACATTCAGCTTTTAAAAAGGAGATACTTTCATCTGTGGCAGTGTGGAAAACCTGCAGGACATTAAACCAAAGAAAATAACCCAGAGAAAGAAACATTTCATGACCACACACTTATGTGCAAGGTCTTTAAAAAAAAAAAGTGAAATAAATAGAGTAAAACTATAGTTACCCAGGGCAAGGAATGGGGAGAAGTAGGTCAAAAGTTACAACCATGCAGTTACATAGGATGAAAAAGTCTACATATCTAATGAACTACCTAATATAATATTTTATACTGAAAATTTTGAGTGGATCTGAGGTGCTCTTAACACAGAGTACTATGATGAAAGATGATGGACAGGTAATTTTGCTAAATGGCAATAATGATTTCAAATGTATACCAACACAGTATGTTGAATACCTCATTAAAAAAGAAACCATGAGCTGTTGCTGTGGCAAAGCGGTAAAGCCACCACCTGTAATGCCTGCATCTCATTTGGGTGCCAACTCCTGTCCTGGTTGTTCTACTTCATACCTCCCTGATAACAGCCTGGGAAAAGCAGCAGATGGCCCACGTCTCTGGGCCCCTGCCACCCATGTGGGAAACCTGGATGAAACTCCTGACTTTCACTTTGGCACATCCCTGCTCATTGTGAGTATGGGGAGTGAACCAGTAGATGCAAGACAGATCTCTTTCTCTCTGTAACTCTTTCAAATAAATCTTTAAAAAAGAAAAAAACTTTTAAAAAGTTTTATTAAATTATACAGATTTTCTAAATACAAAAAAAAAAAAAAAATCCCCACAACAATTGTTAACAAAATAAAGCTTCTATGTAAGGCCAAAATAAAAGTTTCTACAAATATACCCTAAGATTCATGCTTAGTCGTTCTTTTTAAGGTTGAAAATTCTGTCACAAGTTTCTCCTTTCACAATGGGCAAACTCCTGTTTACACGTTCTTTCAAAATCATAGTGGGTGCATTCTCTGAGGTAAGAAAGATGGAAGAAAAAAAATCAGCTACACAGAATGCCAGAAAAGAGAAAAAAAATTTATGCTTTCAGAGTCTTTTTTTCAAGTTTCATAGTAACCACTATTCCAGAGGAGAAAAAATAAATATATGCTCAAACAGGACTGTGAAATAAATGCAATCAAAAGATAAGGAGAAACTTACTATACCTGCTGCTATGAAAGGATATACATTTAGTAAAACTGGAAAAACAAGAAAAGTCAATTCCATTATAGTGACTTCCAGTTAAGTGTAGGTATTTTTAATTTAAAACTGCAGTCCGGGCTAGTGCTGTGGCGTAGTAGGTAAAGCCACCGCCTTCATTGTTGGCATCCCACATGGGCACCAGTTCCAGTACCAGCTGCTCCAATTCCAATCCAGCTCTCTGCTATGGCCTGGGAAAGTAGAAAAAGATGGCCCGAGTCCTTGATCTCCTGCACCTGAATGGAAGACCTGGAAGAATCTCCTGGCTCCTGGCTTCAGATCGGAGCAGCTCCAGCTGTTTGTGGCCATTTGGTGAGTGAATCAGCAGATGAAAGACTTCTCTCTCTCTCTCTGCCTCTCTCTAACTCTCCCTTTCAAATAAATAAATAAATCTTAAAAACAAAACAAAAAAAAAAACAAAAAAAAAACCAAAAAACTGAAGTTTAATTTAGCCTGTTTGGTTTCTGGTGTCTTGCTTCTGAAAGGCTTGAGATACCCTGATAATCTGAATTAGGCTGAAACTTCATTCAACACATACTTGGAGAGAAATGTCAGTGATTTATTAAAAAATTAACATTACTTTTAGGGCAAATTATTAAAGAGTCCAAGTAACTCAGCAAAAGCATGGAATGGTCAAGATTTAGTTTCATTATGAATAATTTTAAGATATTTTGAAATGTTTAATAACTGTTTTGGATGCCTAAAATGAATCAAATATGGCTATCCAAGAATTTCCTAAGTAATGATTTCAACCAAGATGAGCAATAGGAATTAGATTTACTTTCTCTCCTGAAACAATTAAAAACAATGGACTGTGTGTGTGTGTTTATATGTGTAACAACACTGGGCAAGGATGGATAGGGATCCTTAATGGATGGAAATTGAGTTGAGCCATTCAGTTGACTGAACTTATGTCTGAAGAGTTCCAAACCATGGCACAGAGAAGGGAACTAAAGTGAAAGCTGACAGTCCCAAGGCCGGCGCCACAGCTAAATAGGCTAATCCTCTGCCTGCAGTGCCGGCACACCAGGTTCTAGTCCCGGTCGGGGTGCTGCATGCTGTCCAGGTTGCTGCTCTTCCAGTCCAGCTCTCTGCTGTGGCCCGGGAGTGCAGTGGAGGATGGCCCAAGTCCTTGGGCCCTGCACCTGCATGGGAGACCAGGGTAAGCACCTGGCTCCTGGCTTCGGATCAGTGCGGTGCGCCAGCCGCAGCGGCCATTAGAGGGTGAACCAACAGCAAAGGAAGACCTTTCTCTCTGTCTCTTTCTCACTGTCCACTCTGCCTGTCAAAAAAAAAAAAAAAAAAAAAAAAAAAAAGCTGACAGTCCCTAAGTTGAAAAAAATAAAGAGGAGACAAAGCTAATTAAGAAATAATACTGGAAAGAAGAGAGCTATACAGAAAACCCTACAGATCTGTAAAAGCTCTCCCTTGAGTATTCAGTATCTATGTGGCACAGGCATGCAAGCAAATTATCCAAAGCAGCAGTGAATAATCAAAATCTGAAATTAAATATGGTACTATTTATAATAGTAACAAGCATTTAAAGATATAGCTGACAAATATGCAAGACCTGTACACGCAAACTATAAAACATTAAAGAGGGGCTGGCGTTGTGGTGTAGCAGGTAAAGCCGCAGCCTGTAGAGCTGGCATCCCATGTGGGTGCTGGTTCAAGTGCTGGCTGCTTCACTTCTGATCCAGCTCTCTGCTATGGCATAGGAAAGCAGTACAAGATGGCCCAAGTCCTTGGGCCCCTGAACCCACATGGGAGACTCATACCCCAAACTCTCAGTAATTTAATAAGAAACAACTTGATTTTCAAAAGGGTACAAGATTTGACTTCATATACCAGAAATACACAAATGGCCAGTAAGCACAAGAAGATATTCAGCACCATTTTATGTGGCAAGTGCAAAATAAAAAGCCACAATAATGTATCTTTGATTCTGTAAAAGAATGGCTAAAACTACAGAAAGAAGGCTGGCATTGTGGTACAGTGTGTTCAGCGGCTGCTTGCAATACTCACATCTTTTATTAGAGTCCTGGCTATTTTGCTTCCCATCCAACTTCTTACTAATGCATTTGCAAAGGGAGCAGATGATGGCCCAAGTGAATAGGTCTCCACCAGGTGGGAGAACCAGATGGAGCTGCAGGCTCAGGCTGGCCCAGCACTGGGGAGTGAACCAGAGGATGGAACCTCTCTTTCTGCCTCTCTCTTGTCACTCTTTCAAATCAATCAATTAATAAATCTTGACAATAAAATGAAATTACAAAATGGTTATACCGATGTTGGCAAGGATGTAGAAGAATTGGGTCTCTCACACTGCTGATGAAATTGAAAAATGGCACAACCACTTCAGAAAACAATTTGGCAGTTACTTAAAACGGTAAACATTCACCTACCATATGATCTCCCTATTTCTCTCCTAGTGTTTATCCAAGATAAATGAAAACTCATATGTGCACTATGGTTCTTAGTTTTATTTGTAATAACCCCAAATTGGAAACAGCTCAACTGCATACCAAATGACTAGATAACCAAATCGTGGTGTGGACCATCCAAACAATATAAAAGAATGAACTATCAATACAGATCTGTGGGGGCTGGCGCTGTGGTGCAGCGGGTTAAAGCTCTGGTCTGAAGCGCAGGCATCCCATATGGATGCTGGTTCTAGTCCTAGCTGCTCCTCTTCCGATCCAGCTCTCTGCTATGGCCTGGGAAAGCAGTATAAGATGGCCCAAGTCCTTGGGCTCCTGAACCCACGAGGGAGACCTGGAAGAAGCTCAAGGCTTCGGACTGGTGCAGCTCCAGCCGTTGCGGCCATTTGAGGAGTGAACCAGTGGATGGAAGACCTCTCTCTGTCTCTACCTCTCTCTTTAACTCTGTCTTTCAAATAAATAAAATAAATATTAAAAAAAAAATACAGATCTGCATGGATAAGTCTTGGAGACTATGCTGAATGAAAGACACCCTTCTACCTATACGTCTATACTTTACATATAATTTCACAAAATGCAAACACAGTATAGGAAGCAAATCAGTGGCTGACTAGGGACAGGAAAGAGGAGGTTAGGAAGAGGGATTAGGAGGGGCTTAAAGGCAATTTCTGTTGACAGGGACATGCACAAGTCAAAACATCAAACAGCAAATTTTACATGTATCCTTACTGCCAATTATATCTCAATAAAACCATTTATTTTAAAAAAACTCTAGATTTTTTACTTCGGTTTAGCATACATATCTATTAGGGAAAACTAAGGCAAAGAACAGAATGATCAAGGGATTAGATAAGGTGGAAATGAAATATTAGAGTCACACACACAAATTGAGTTGGGTAAAATGGAGGTTGCAAGGGAAGGAGGTAATGGCAGAAGGGAAACAGCCTGGGGCGAGATAAGAAAAGAGAAACCAGTAACCCTGATAAGGAGTAACTGAGAACTACACAGTAATGTAGTTGATTCTGAGGCATAAAAAAAAATCTCAGACCATCAACAAATGGTGATTTGTTCTTGCAGCTGACAAAAAAAAAAAAAGTTTAAGATTCTTTTGGCTATGAAGTTAAGCAGAAAGCCATTAATGTAGAAGAGAATCAACTAGAAATTATACTTCTCCCCTGCAATAAAGGAACTCACAACCAAAATTGTGCAACAATTAAAGTATATAACGAAACAAAGTAAATAATTATATAAACCAGAAAAAAAGTACTGCCTTAAATCTTCCTATTACTAGACAAAGCAATAATGTAAAAAGTTATCCAACAATGTAGGAAAGAAGAAAAACCAGAAATGAGTAAATGATAAAATAGAGCAATACAACTGAAAAAGTCAAGAGCTAACTCTTCTGAAAAAAAAAATAAGCTAGCAAATGTCCACATTAAAAAACTAAACCTGGAGGCCGGCGCCGCGGCTCACTAGGCTAATCCTCCGCCTTGCGGCGCTGGCACACCGGGTTCTAGTCCCGGTCGGGGCACCGGTCCTGTCCCGGATGCTCCTCTTCCAGGCCAGCTCTCTGCTGTGGCCAGGGAGTGCAGTGGAGGATGGCCCAAGTGCTTGGGCCCTGCACCCCATGGGAGACCAGGAGAAGCACCTGGCTCCTGCCATCGGATCAGCGCGGTGCGCCGGCCGCAGCGCGCCAACCGCGGCGGCCATTGGAGGGTGAACCAACGGCAAAAGGAAGACCTTTCTGTCTGTCTGTCTCTCTCTCACTGTCCACTCTGCCTGTAAAAAAACAAAAAAAAAAAAAACAAAAAAAACCCAAAAAAAACAAAAAAAAAACAAAAAAAAACTAAACCTGGAGCCGGCATTGTGGTGCAAGGGGTTAAGCCACTGCATGCAATGCCCAGCATCCCATATGTGCACTGCTGAGTCCTGGCTGCTCCATTTCTGACCCAGCTCCCTGAGAAAGCAGTGGAAGATGGCCCAATTCCTTGGGCCCCTGCATCCACATGGGAGACAACAGAGGAAGCTCCAGACTCCTGGCTTCAGACTGATTCAGCTCCAGCCATTTAGGGAGTGAACCAGAAGACAGAAGATCTCTCTATGCCCCCTCTCTGTGATTCTGCCTTTCAAATACAAATAAATCTTTAACCCCTTTTCAGAGTACTGGTTCAAGCTGTGGCTACTAAACTTCCCATCCAGCCCCCCTGCTAATGCACCTAGGAAGTTGCAAATGATAGCTCAAGTACTTGAGTTCCTCCCACCCATAAGAGACCCAGATGGAGTTCATGGCTCTGCCTGGCCTAACTGGGGGGCTGTTGTGGTCATCTGAGGGGCAAAGAAGTGGATGGAGAATCTCTTTGTTGTTCTGCCTTTCAAATAAACACATAGATAAATCTTCAAAAAACACAACATGTGAAGTTAAGAGTCTTGGTTCAAGTAATGTTTCCTCTGCTTCCAATCCACATTCCTGATAATACACCTGGGAAGTCAGCAGATGATGACTTAAATATTTGGGCCTCTACCACCCACTTGGGAGATCTTGATGGAGTTCCAGGTTCCTGACTTTGGCCTAGCCCAGCCCTGGCTACTGAGAGCATTTGGGGAGTGAAACAGCAGATGAAAATTCTCTCCTCCCAAGAAGGGCTGGTGCTGTGGCATAGAGGGTAAAATTGTAACCTACGATGCCAGCAACCCATATAGGCACTAGTTCATGTCCCAGCTGCTCCATTATGATTCATCTAATGGCCTGGGAAAAGCAGTGGAAGATGGCCCAAAATGCATGGGCCCCCGCCACCCACATGGGCGATCTGGCTTCAGCCTGGCCCATCCCTGGCCATTGCAGATATCTGGGGAGTGAACCAGCTCCTCTTGCCCCTCTCTCTGTAACCCTTTTAAATAATTAATTAAAAAAAAAATCTGAAGAAAAGCATCTGTAAGTGGCTGTCACATCTATAAAAGACATTAAGCAAAATCTAAATTCCTGCAGAATCCAAAATTCTGTTATTTTCAATACTGGGAGTATTTTAAGTGATACTGAAAATCCAGTACACGTGAAAAAATAACCCCCACACTTTAGGAAACACCATCCAATAAGTTCAATTAAATGACACAACCAACTTTCTAGCCATGCTAGCCGTCTAAATTTCCAAGCTGTTGCCAGTGCTGTGAAACAGATTAAGCCACTGTTCATGATGCCAGGCTTCTCCACTTTTGATCCAGCTTTCTGCTAATGGGCCTAGGAAGGCAGGGGAAGATGGCGCAAATACTGGGGACTCTGTCATCCATGTGGGACAGTAGGATGGAGTTGCTGGTTCCAGCTGCTGGCTCCTGGCTTGGGCATAGCTCTGCCTTGGCTGTTGAAGCCATTTGGGGAGTGAACCAACAGGTAAAAGACCTTCTCTGTCTTTCCCTCTCTGTTGCTCTGCCTTTCAAATAAACAAATCTTAAAACAACAACAACCAAAAAATCCAAGCATCTTTATTCTTATGATGATACTTTAGTTCTGAAAAATGTAGACTATCTCACAGATTTAAATAATTAATATTAAAAATACGATGTAGTGGTGGTGGGCATTTGGCATAAGGTAAAAACACTGCTTCAGATGTTGGCATCCCCTTTCAGAATGCCTGGGTTCAAGCCTCAACTCTGCTCCAATTCCAGCTTGCTGTGAATATGTACTCTGGGACATATATTTGGTGATGGCTCAAATGCTTGGGTCCTTGCCACCCACACGGAAGATATGGATTTGGTTTCCAGCTTCCAGGATTGGCCTAACTCAACTCCAACTGATGTGTCATTTAGGGAGCTGTCTGTTTCTCTGACTTCCAAATAAGCAAATTACTAGGGTGAGCATTTAGTATAGCAGTTAAGCCTCCAGCTGGGGTGCCTGCATCCTGTATCTCAGCATCTGGATTCAGGTCCCAGCTCCACTCCAGATCCCAGCTTCCTCCAAATATGCACTCTGGGAGGCAGCTATGATGGCACAAAAGTCTGAGTTCCTTCAAACCCTGTGGGAGACCTAGTTTGTGCTAGTTGCTCTAGGCTCAAACTGGCCCAACCCTGATTACTGAGGAGCAAAAATCACCAGATGGGAGCTCTAGCTTTCAAATGAATGAATTAACTTATGATTTTGGAAAGTAGAATTAAGAGATGTTGATTAAAAACAAAAAACCTGTTGGGGGTGAGCACTGTGGCACAGCAGGTTAAGCCACTGCTTGTGATACCAGCATCCCATATGAGTGTGGGTTCTAGTCCCTGCTGCTCCACTTCTAATCCAGCTCCCAGCTAATGGCATGGGAAAGCAGCAGAAGATAGCCCAAGTGTTCAGGCCCCTGCCACCAATGTGGGAGACCTGGAAGAAGCTCCTGGCTCCAAGCTTCGGCCTGGCCCCAGCTATTGTGGCCATCTGGGGGGTTAACTAGAGGATTGAAGATTGATCTCTCTTCTCTCTCTCTCAACTCTGACTTTCAAATAAGTAAATCTTTTTTAAAAAATAAATTAAATTTTAAAAAACCTGCAAATATTTCCAGGAGAATAGTGTAGGTACTCAATGAATGTTTTACTGAATAAAGCAATCATGTGCATTAACTGATAATAAACATCACATACAGATACAAAAAGCGAAACACTTCTGTGAAAACTATTTCCTTTGGAATTTGTGACTACAGTTTCCGTCCTCTCTCTCTTTTTTATTCCTATCACTTCTTGCCATTTCTCCCTTCTCTATGTGCTTTCCCTTTTGGCCATCTCACCTACTGCTCACTGCTTCAAATATCAGGAAGGATAATCTCCAAAACTTGCCTTCAAGTTGTCTTTAGATAAACATTTTAATTAATTATAGATCAAAACATCACCTACATTTCTTGACAGAAATTCAAACAGAAAATCTTTAATCTCCCTATTCATTCATTCAAATTATTTACTCAATGTCTGCCATATACCTGACACTGCTAGGAACAGATGAACAAGAAATATGCTGGTCTCATCCACTGAGTTGAAATATGGTTGGGAAAGCTTTGGAAAAAAAAAAAAAAATGGGGGGCCAGTGCTGAGGCATAACGGGTTGGGATGTCACCTGCAACACTGGCATCCCATATGGGCACTGGTTTGATTCCCAACTGCTCCACTTCAGATCCAGCTCCCTGCTAAAGTGCCTGTGAAAGGACGGGTTCTTTGGGGCCCATGTGGGAATCCTTGGGGCCCATGTGGAAGACCTGGACGAAGCTCCTGGCTTTGGTCTGGCACAGCCACAGCTGTTGCAGCCATTTGGGGGAGTGAACCAGTTGTCTCTAACTCTCCCTCTCTGTAACTCTGCCTTTCAAATAAATAAAATAAATCTTTAAAAAAGAACAAAATAAAATGGGAAAACAGAAGAGTAGAAAAATAAGGCACTGACAAACATCATTGAAAGCCCAGTAGAAGCTGGAGACAGGGATGTACAATATTCCTAGTACAAGAAATTAAGAGGCTCTTCAATTTTCAGCAGCACACCCAGTGAGCACAAAAACAGCTGAAATGAAGTCGAGAAGAGCAAGAGAGGGGCCAATGTTGTGGTGCAGCGGGTTAAACCACTGGGTATGATGTCAGTATCCCATATTGGAGTGCTGGTTTGAGTTCCAGATACTTTGCTTCCAATGCAGCTTCCTGCACATGTGCCTGGGAAGGCAAAAGAAGATGGCCCAAGCACTAGGGCTCCTGCCACCACATGAGAGACTCGGATGAAGTTGCTGGATCCTGGCTTTCTCCTGGTCCACCCTGGCTATTGAGGCCATTTGGGGCATGAACCAGTGGATGGAAGATGTCACTCTTTCAAATAAATCTTTAAAAAAGAAAAAGAAAAGAGAGACGAGGATACTGTCAGGAGAATTAGTGGAATAATGTTTCACGGAAGTCTAATCCAGAGAGAAAATGCAGGTGCAATGATCTAAATGTTTGTGTCCCTTCCAAAATTCACGGTGAAACTCAGTGCCCAGTACAACAGTATGAAGAGGTGGGGCTTCTGAGGTGATTAGGCCATAAGGGCTCTGCCACCATGGATGTGATTAAGGCCTTACAAAAGGGCTGCAGAAAACCAGCTATGCACTTCTGTCAAGTAAGGACACAGCAACAAGGCTCTACCATGAAAGCAGACACAGGCTCCCACTACACACCTCAATGGACTTCTTGTCTTCAGAATCACAGAAATAAATTTCTGTTGCTTGTAAATTATCTGGTGTCAGATACTTTATTAAACCAGCATGAACAGGGTAAGACAGAAAGGAAGTCAAAAAAGAGAATAAAAGAGGAGAGCAGAGAGTAGGGAAAATTTAAGCAAGACTAAAAGCAATAACAATTGCTGACTGGTCACTATGAGTCAAGTTTACCATGGACTGCACTTTGTTCATGTACTAGAAACAGTGAGAAAATGTACTAAGTGAGAAAATTGAAGGCATAGGAGCTTATGATTTGAATTTAAGATTTCCAGCGATGAAACGGCTTTGACGTTAATCAAACACATATAGTAAGTATGACCAAAGTATGTGCATATACATATACATATGCATATACACATACAAAGAATGGGAAATGAAATATGGTAAAATATGAATCAGTGGGGAATCTGAATGAATATAAGAATTCTTTGTATTTTTTCCAACTTCTCTCTAAAGCTTAAAAGCTTAAATTATAGCAAAAAAAAAGTTATTTAAAACAAAAAACATTTACTCTCCCTAACATGTTCCTTTCCAACTTTTCCCTAAGCATTTTCCTGACCTCTAAATTTAAAACCTTGAGTAATTTGATACGTATTTATCCCATTTCTAACTGACATACCCAAGTTTTATGCATTCAAAATTAGAAATGTCACTTTAGTAAGATGTTTTTTTTAATAAATTCAGAGCCCTGAAGATACAATATAATGTACTGAATAGTAAAAGAACTTAAAGCTTAAGTTATCGAAACCTCCTAATGAGTAAACAACCTCAGAGAAGTGACTTGCCTAAAATACATAAAGCCAGAAAGTGGAGGAGACAAGACAAGACCCAGGCTGACATTAAAGCCAGCACCCAAGATAAGCTCATCATAAAAAAATCAGAATTAAATTTTCTTTATAGAAGACATAAACAGCAAAATTTAAAAATATATAACAGTAACAGGTCATTGAAGGTTAATAGATTGTAAATGATTCCAGTTTTCATTAACAACATTTATTCTGGGTGCAGGAATGACCTTGTGATTAAGATGTCCACATTTGATATCAGAGGGCCTGAGATTCCCGACTCCAGCTTCCTGTTAATGCAGATTCTGGGAAATCAGCAGTAATGGCTCTACTAGTTGGCTTCTTGCCACCCACATAGGAGATGTGGATTGAGTTCCCAGCTCCCAGTTCCAGCCTGGGCCCAGTCACAACCATTTTGGGCATGTGGGAGGTGAATGCTCACATTCCCTCCCCCTCTCTCAAATAAATAAATTTAAAGTAAAAATCTCACCTTATTCTGTTACAGAATAAAATATCAAGGACAAGACATAGCAACAAAATATAGTATTGTAATGAACAAATGTATCAACTAATTGTTGGAAATGTCATTTGAAGTACAATAATGAAAAAGTCTAAGAACCAATGCATCATAGATTGTAAAAAGGAAGTGCTTGTGCAAATATTTGTGTCCTAAAATTTACATTGAAGCTTCAGCACCTATGTACTGGTAACTGGAAACAGATTTTGGGAGAGCACTAGGTTTAGACGAGATTATGTTGGGATTAGTGTCCTCGTCAGAAGGGACACCAGAGGTGACTGTCTGCTATGAAAGGACACAGTGAGGAGGAGGCCATGTGCACGCAAGCAGGAAGAAACTCACCAGAACTACACACACCATAGTGGTGCCTTCATCTCAGACTTCCAGTCTCTAGAACCATGTGGAATAAATTTCTGTTGTTTAAGCCAACCAGTCCACAGTATTTTGTTACAGCAGCTAGAACTGACTGAGATACCAGGGGTAAGGGGTGGGATGACAGAATTCATGTATTAACTCCAGACAATAGCATTTTATTCATCAAAGTTCAACTAAATTTTCCATTTAAAATTGAAAAGCAAAAACATTCACCTCATCGCTCCTAGTTCCAATTCAATCAGCTTTCACAAAATTCAAACCTTAAAAACATTTAGATTCACTTCCCTTCTTCTCTGCTTTATTTTAAAAACAGATTAATTACCAGAGGTGAGTGTTGCCGCACAGCACTTTAAGCCACTGCTTGGGATGCTGACATCTCATATCAGAGTTTTGGGTACCTGCCGGAGTTCTGGCACTTCTACATTTAATCCAGCTTCCCACTAATGTGCCTGGAAGACAGATGACTCAAGTGCTTGGGTACCTGAACCCTCATGAGAGATTCAGGTGGAGTTAAACCCTTGGTTTCCACCTGGCCTAGCCCTGGAATTATAGCATCCAGATGTGGGCTGTTGCGGGCATTTGAGAAAATGAACTACGGGATGGAAGATTTCTTGGTCACACTGCCTTTCAAATAAATAAATCTTAAAAAAAAAAACTGAATTGGCCAACTTCTAAGATCTCTTCCAACTGTTAAAATCATTTAGTAATCCTAAAGTCTAGAGTGACACTGAAAGGTTCTTAAATTTTTAACTGACACATAACTATGTATGTATGGGGTACAGTGTGATATTTCAATACATGCATACTCTGAAATGATTAGATCAGAGTAACTGGCACATCTATCACCTCAAACATGTGATCATTTCATTGGGTTGAAAACATCAAATGGTTTTAAGATTACATTTGATGCTATAATAGTAAAACTAAGAATACCACCATATGTTCAAGGCCTTTACTACAAATAGCATCACAGTAAAACATTAAAATTGTCATTTGAAAAAATAAAGTGCAACGTAAATAAATCTGTTGGGAGATCTAATCAGAATGGTAGAAGTGGGCTCAGTCTGCTCTTGGAAACTGAAACATGTGAATTAAGCTTCTGGGGCAGAAAAAGCCTTAACAATCAGAAAAAGAAATATAGTACTGAAAACTAGTGTTCTAGAAAAGCACAACTGTTGTGTCTACAATTTAAATGAAGAGGGGCCAGGGCACTCTGTTGACAACTTGTATTTCTAAGCTGTTCACACAATGCAACCATTTCTCTTAAAACCAATTCTAGGGGCCCGTGATGTGTCACAGCAGGTTAAGCTGATGCCTACAATGCTGGCATCCCAAATGGGCACTGGTTCGAGTCCCAGCTGCTCCACATCCAATTCAGCTCCCTAATGAGCCTGGGAAAGCAGCAGAATTTGGCTCAAGTCCTTAGGCCCCTGGATCAGTACAAGAGAGACCTAGGTGGAGTCCCTGCCTTTGCTGCCATTTGGAAAGTGAACCAGCAGATGAAAGATCTCTCTCCCTCTACCACCATTTTGTAACTCTGCCTTTCAAATAAATAAATCTTAAAAAATCCATTTAAATCACAGTTCAAACAGATAGTAGCCAGCAAACCACAGATAAATTATTTAGTCTCAACAAATTTATATTTTCTCACCTGTAGGCTATATTTCCTCCAATAGTATGGCTAAACTTGATTAACAAAATATATGGAAAGCTTTTAGAATAGTATATACTATGTATTAAGAGCTTATTAAATGGCAGTCAGTATTTTCAAAGCTAATACATACCAATAAACCCAAAGCTCACAGTTTCTTAGTCAACCTTATTTGTTTGCAAGGCTAGTATGCTACATGTTACAGGGGAAAAGGGAAGTTATTTTTTTCTAATATGTTCATCCAACATCATAAATTATTCTAATCTTTCATATAACTGAAGGACTGCTTTTACAGGCTGCAACTTCAAGTTTAAATTCACTAAAAAAGTTTAGAGAATTGGTTGGCAACCCTTCCCCAACTCACTGACTCTCCTGGTCTTGAGACACGGAAACCTCTTTCTCCCACTTTCTACTTTCATTATTTCCAGGTGTAAGTTTGTCATAAATGTAACTGCATAATGAAAATCTTTTCTTCAAGGCCAGCATTTTGGTGCAACGGGTTAGACACACCGAAACTGGCATCCAATATTGGAATGCTGGTTGGAGCCCTGGCTGCTCTGCTTCTGATCCAGTTTCCTGCTAATGCACTGGGAAGGCAACAGAAGATGGCCCAAAGACTCGGGCCCCTGCCACACATGTGGGAGACTCAGAGGAAGATCCTGGCCCCTGGATTTGGCCTGGCCCAGCCCAGGCTGCTGTGCCCATTTGGGGCGTGAACAGTGGATGCAGGATCTCTTTGCCTATCACTCTTTTTTTCAAGTAAAGAAATAAAACTTCAAAAACAAACTTTTTTTTTTTTTCTTTCTCATCAGGAAACTAAATAAGCACCAGTATGCTATTCTTGGCTTCTTCCATCCCCAACAGTTCTGTACAAGAAGCATTTCCCCCATCTTCACGAGGCCAGAAGACTCTTGTTCTATTATTGCGAGATGTTTTATCTTTCTACAATCTGTATCCTAATTACGGTGGCGGCTACACAAATCTACATGTACTTAAACTACAGAGGTGGATATAGGTGTTGTGGAGCAGCAGGATAAGCTGCCACTTGTTCACATCCCATATCAAAGTGCTGGTCAGAGTCCTGGCTGCTCCATTTCTAGCCCAGCTTCCTGCTACTGCATCCCGGGAGGCAGTGGATGACAGTTCAGATTGCTTGGGCTCCTACAACCTATGTGACAGACCCAGAGGGGGTTCCAAGCTCCTGGCTTTTTGGCCTGGCTCAGCTCTGGCTGCTGCAGGCACTGGAGGAATGAATGTTCTCTCTGACTTTCAAGTAAAATGAAGATAAATACATAGAAATTTGTAAAATAAAAATCATCTATCTGCTCCATTTTTCTCATCTTCAGAAGTAATTGCTTCTCTCATATTGTGCTTGCCAATCCAGATCTACAAAAACTAAAACCTAATATTAAAATATTACTTAAAAGACCAACTAAGGCAGGCATTCTAGAGCAGCTTAATATGCCTGGGAAGGCAGCAGATAATGGTCCAAGTACTTGGGCTAGCTCCTGGCTTTGGCTTAGCTCAGTCCTTGCTCTTGAGGTCATATGGGGGAGGGAAAATCATCTGTCTCTGTCATTCTGTCTCTCAATTAAATAAATCTTAAAAAATAAAAAGGACCAAGCTATAATAGCCATATTGCCACAATTCTAAATTTTGATACTGAAAAATTACAGTGTTTTTTTTAAGTTTAAAATGTGCTAAGTATTTTTTACATTCTCTAACAGCTTCTGAGTTACTAAAAATATTTAATAAGCTACACAACTCATCTTTAAAATACAACGGATAAGTGGAAATTCTGTATTTCTCCAACCACTTAAACCATTTTAGTAAAAAGTTCAAAGCCTTTTTTGTTCTTCAGGGACATCCAGTTTCATAATTATTTCTGATGTTGTTCTAAATGGATCCTTAGTACATCTCCCTTAATATGTCTCCTCGAGGAATCTTATTGTTCTTCACAGGGCCTTTATGCAAACAGAAAATTCTTTCTTTCTGGGAAGATGTGGAGGCACAATTTCCTCTGGGAGACCTAAACCAGGAACACAACTCTACAAGCAGAATATGGGGTGAATTTCAGTTCTTGTTGCCTTCTTCAGCCTGGCCCCTTGGTGCAGCACACTAACCATACTGCCATAAAAGCAGCCCTGTACTGTTAGACTACTCACTGGGAAAGATGAAGGAAGATTAATTGATTTCTCTAGATACCCATTCTTTAACCGCATATGCGTGCAGGCTATCCTTACAGATTCAAGATTCATTTAAGGAACAGGCATTGGCCTCGCAAATAAGCTGCCAATTAAGACACCATGTGCCACATCTTAGTGCCTGAGTTCTGCTCCTGCTTCCAGCTTTCTGCCAAGGCAGACCATGGGGGAGGCATGATTCAAATGGTTAGGTCCCCACTACACACCCAGGAGACTTGGACTGAGTTCCCAGCTATGACTCCCCCAAATGCCTGCAGTGGCCAATCAGTGGATGGTACTTCTGTCTAATCTGTCCCTCTGCCTCAAAAAAAAAAAAAAAAAAGCGCAAAGATTTACTTGTAGGGAACCTTCCAATTTCTTTTTTTTTTTTATTTAATAAATATAAATTTCAAAAGTATAACTTTTGGATTATAGCGGCTTTTTCTCCCCATAACCACGCTCCCACCTGCAACCTTCCCATCTCCCACTCCCTCTCCAATCCCATTCTTCATCAAGATTCATTTTCAGCCAGCACCAATGCTCAATAGGCTAATCCTCCACCTACAGCACTGGCACTCCGGGTTCTAGTCCCGGTTGCTCCTCTTTTAGTCCAGCTCTCTGCTGTGGCCCGGGAAGGCAGTGGAGGATGGCCCAAGTGCTTGGGCCCTGCACCCGCATGGGAGACCAGGAGGAAGCACCTGGCTCCTGGCTTCGGATCAGCACAGCGCGCCAGCTGCAACACACCAGACATAGCGGCCACTTGGGGGATGAACCAATGGAAAAAGGAAGACCTACATGGGGAGTCAGTGCAGTGACTCCTGTTGTTAACAATTAACACTCTTATTTAATGACATCAGTAATCACCCAAGGCTCTTGTCATGAGCTGCCAAGGCTATGGAAGCCTCTTGAGTTTGCCAACTCCAATCTTATTTAGACAAGGCCATAGTCAAAGTGGACGTTCTCTCCTCCCTTCAGAGAAAGGTACCTCCTTCTTTGATGGCCTGTTCTTTCTGCTGGGATCTCACTCACAGAGATATTTCATTTAGGTTTTTTTTTTTTTTTTTTTTTTTTTTTGGCACAGTGTCTTGGCTTTCCATGCCTGAAATACTCTCATGAGCTTTTTAGCCAGCTGAATGCCTTAAGGTCTGATTCTGAGGCCAGAGTGCTGTTTGGGACATCTGCCATTCTATGAGTCTGCTGTGTATCCCGCTTCCCATGTTGGATCCTTCTCTCCCTTTTTAATTCTATCAGTTAGTATGTTCAGACACTAGTCTTGTTTATGCGATCCCTTTGACTCTTAATCCTATCATTATGATCAATTATGAACAGAAACTGATCATTTTGACTAGTGAGATGGCACTGGTACATGCCACCTTGATGGGATTGAATTGGAATCCCCTGGCACGTTTCTAACTCTACCATTAGGGATAAGTCCGAGTGAGCATGTGCCGAACTGTACATCTCCTCCCTCTCTTATTCCCACTCTTATATTAAACAGGGATCACTTTTTAGTTAAATTTAAACAACTAAGAATAATTGTGTGCTAATTAAAGAGTTCAACCAATGGTATTAAGTAGGACAAAAAAATACTAAAAGGAATAAAGTAGTAAGTTGTTCCTCAACAGTCAGGACAAGGGCTGATCAAGTCATTGTTTCTCATAGCGTCCATTTCACTTCAACAGGTTTTTAGGTGCACAGTTAGTTGTCAGAGAGAACATATGATATTTGTCCCTTTGGGACTGGCTTATTTCACTCAGCATGATGTTTTCCAGATTCCTCCATTTTGTTGCGAATGACTGGATTTCACTTTTATTTTTAATGCTGTGTAGTATTCTATAGAGTACATACATATCCCATAATTTATTTATTCAGTCTACTGTTGATGGGCATTTAGGTTGATTCCAGGACTTAGCTATTGTGAATTGAGCTGCAATAAACACTGAGGTGCAGACAGCTCTTTTATTTGCCAAATTAATTTCCTTTGGGTAAATTCCAAGGAGTGGGATGGCTGGGTTGTATGGTAGGGGTTATATTTAGTTTTCTGAGGAATCTCCAAACTGTCTTCCATAGTGGCTTTACCAGTTTGCATTCCCACCAACAGTGGGTTAGTGTCCCTTTTTCCCCACATCCTCGCCAGCATCTGTTGTTGGTAGATTCTGAATGTGAGCCATTCTCACCGGGGTGAGGTGAAACCTCATTGTGGGTTTTTTTTTTTTTTTTTTTTTGACAGGCAGAGTGGACAGTGAGAGAGAGAGACAGACAGAAAGGTCTTCCTTTACCGTTGGTTCACCCTCCAATGGCCGCTGCGGCTGGCGCACCGCACTGATCTGAAGCCAGGAGCCAGGTGCTTCTCCTGTTCTCCCATACAGGTGCAGGGCCCAAGGACTTGGGCCATCCTCCACTGCACTCCCAGGCCACAGCAGAGAACTGGACTGGAAGAGGGGCAACCAGGACAGAATCCGGTACCCTGACCTGGACTAGAACCCAGTGTGCCGGCACCGCAAGGCAGAGGATTAGCCTAGTGAGCCGAGGCGCCGGCTCCTCATTGTGGTTTTGATTTGCATTTCCCTGATTGCTAGTGATACTGAGCATTTTTTCATGTGTGTTGGCCATTTGGATTTCCTCTTTCAAAAAATGCTATTGAGGTCCTTGACCCATCTCTAAAGTGGGTTGTTTGTTTTGTTGTTGTGGAGTCTTGATCTCTTTGTAGATTCTGGTTATTATTCCTTTATCTGTTGCATAGTTTGCAAATATTTTTTCCCATTCTGTCAGTTGCCTCTTCACATTCCTGACTGTTTCTTTTGAAGTACAGAAACTTCTAAATTTGATGTAATCCCAATTGTTAATTTTGGCTTTGACTGCCTGTGCCTCCAGGGTCTTTTCCAAGAAGTCTTTGTCTGTGCCTATACCCTGCAGGGTTTCTCCGATGTTCTCTAATAATTTGATGGTGTCAGGTCATAGATTTAGTTCTTTAATCCATGTTGAGTGGATTTTTGTGTAAGGTGTATGGTAGGGATCTTGCTTCATGCTTCTGCACATGGAAATCCAGTTTTCCCAGCACCATTTATTGAACAGACTGTCCTTGCTCCAGGAGTTGGTTTTAGATCCTTGATCAAATATAAGTTGGCTGTAGACATTTGGGTTGATTTCTGGTGTTTCTATTCTGGGGAACCTTCCAATTTCATAAGGAATCAATCTATCCTCTCTTTCTCTTAATTTCTCCTTTTCTCCCAGTTCTCTTTTCTGCTTTAAATATGGTCAAGACTCACACTGTGGTATCATGTGGTTATCAAATTATTAAATTAAAAAGATACCTACCAACACATTTAGTGTGATCTCTGCAAGAGTCCTCTGAGATTAGGAAATAGGTATTATCCCATTTCACAAGTGAATATATCTAATACCTAAGCTAAATGATTAGCCTCAATATTAATGGCTGGCACAAAGTCATAAAAAGAAACAACATGTGAATTTTTAAACTCCAGAAGAGTGTGAGTACTTAACACACCTAAAAATCAAGGTCTCACTACCTCTCCTCCCCCTACCAACTCAACCTTTCATCCTCATCACTTAATCAAAATTCTTTTAAGATCATTAAGACCTCTCAACCAAATTGAAAGGCCACTTCTCACATATTTTTTTCTGAACCCAGCTACATTTGGCTCTTATAATCTTTTTATTTTTAAAAAAATATTATTTATTTGAAAGGCAGAAGAAAGAGAAAGAGAAAGAGAGAAAGAGAGAGAGAGAGACAGAGAGAGAGAGAGAGAGACTTTCCAGCTGCTGCTTCACTCCCCAAATGGTTTCAACAGTACATTCAGGGATAGGCCAAGGCAAAGCCA
This sequence comes from Lepus europaeus, assembly GCF_033115175.1. Taxonomy (NCBI): domain Eukaryota; kingdom Metazoa; phylum Chordata; class Mammalia; order Lagomorpha; family Leporidae; genus Lepus; species Lepus europaeus. The sequence goes on along the minus strand of NC_084831.1, from coordinate 137,148,776 downwards.
AGAGCCATCTTCTGTGGCCTTCCTAGGCCCATTAGCAAGAATCTGGATCAGAAGTGGAGTTGCCAGGACTCTAACCAGCACTCTGATATGTGGGATGTTGATGTGTTGGCATCACAAGCGGTGGCTTAACATGTTGTGCCATGATATTGGCCCCAATCCTTCTTTTAGATTATTCTCTTCCCTGATTTTTGTTGTGACTTTTTACACTTATTCATTCTTGGCTGACAGATGGTTTGATGATAAAGCAAATATTGTAAATGACTTAAGTTTGATAAATACTGACCACTGGGATAGCCATGTAGCTAGGCCCTCAGGCTCCCGATCAATTATTCAAATCCCATTTCTACCATTTACTAGCTAAGTAATCATGAAGAAATTAATTAAAACTCTTTATATCTCAGTTTTCTAGTAGTGTAATAAAAAATCATCTACTTCCCAAGCTTACAATAATACAGATTTAAAGAGATAATCCACACCATATTCTTAGCTCAGTGCCTGGCATAACTGCCCAATAAATATTAATAACTGCAATTATTCCTGATCTCTCTTAGACATCACACCTTATCAACTGGGCACTCAATCTGTAGTATATATAACTTTTTGTATATGGATTCTCTGCACAAAATTTCTCTTCTTACACACTTTTCGTTTTTACCTACTGGCATAAATCCAAAGATTACAAGATAATTTTTAATATTAATCCTTAGTACTAAGAACTTTGACACTGGAAATCAAAAGCCATATTCCTCCGATTCACTGGGTCTTGCAAAATTAAAAACAATCTTTATTGTTTGTTGAATAAACCTAAAAATTAAAATTTGATACCAATGTATCTCACAATGAATACTATATGAACACAAATTCTTTGAAGGCTATCTGTGACACTACTCTAATGGGCAAGTAAAGGAAAAAAAACCTGGTATACTCTTTTGTTCCAGTAAGATATTCATGGGGCTGGTATTGTGGCCTAATGGGTTTAAGCAGCCTCTTGTAATGCAGGCATCCCATATGATTCCTGGCTTCTCCACTTCCAATCTAGTTTCCTGTCAACGTGCCTGGGAAAGCAGTGGAAGATAGCCCAAGTCCTTGGGCCTCTGCACTCATGTGAGAGACCTGGATGAAACTCCTGGCTTCAGCCTGGCATAGCCCTAGCTGTTGCAGCCATGTGGGGAGTGAACCATGGATGGAAGATCTCTCTGCCTCTCCTTCTATCCCTCTCTCTAACTCTGCCTTTCAATAATAAAATGTCTTTATTAAAGAAAAATCATGGAAAGATATTCATTAGTTCAACTTAGCCATGGGTCTATTCTTCAGTATGTCCAACCTTCATTCACCCTAGATACAATAAACTCTAGGTTTACGTAAAGTAATGAAGACACATTAACAGTTTAGTAAAGGAGAACAAACTAATATCAGAACACAGAAATTAAGTACAAAATTGCTTGGTAGTTTGCTATGTACATAAAACCCAGTTGTGTGTTTTTATAGTAGACTTGGTCCACAAATGTTGATTATATCCCTTCTCCCCCCCCTTAATGCTGAACATCTAGCTGCAACCACATGGGCGAGCACATCCCATTGACAGTAACAATTTCATTCCTATATTGTGTTCAGGCTCTCAGCATCTGCCAACCAGACAAAACTTGCCTATTAAACTAAATGATAAGCACTGTTTGATTGGATTTGCCAGCAAATACATGCAGGCACAGGCCCAACAATATGACTGGCATTCGGTTAATTTAGGGAAAAATGATCACTAGAAATGTAACTTGCAGGAGTAAAAAACAGGTTTATACTTAGCTTTTTAGGGGAAAACATGAAATAGAAAATTTACTAAAGTTATCCTCTCTATAGAATATTTTCGTGCTCAAAATTGAGAACTTAAAATGTGACTCAGAAAACTAACCTATTAACTCTCAGACTTCTAAGCAACAATTAACAGACTGAGATAAGCTTTCATTGTTATCCTATTCCTACGATGACAAGTCTGTTTTACTCGAAGTACCTTAGTCATAATTCAGACAAAACTTTCAGTTTCCTACACTGTAAGCTTACTGTAACATTTTATCAATCCTTGGTTTTTACATATATGACATAAATAGCATCCAAAACACTTTATCCAATTGATTTTCAAACTGAAACAGTGTTGGGGGTGGGGAGGTACAGAGAGGAGGACTGGTCAGGGACAAAATATAATCGTCTAAGCCATTTTACCAGAAAGAAGGGTGCGGTGGAGAAGGGAGGAGACAGGGGCTGCAATGAGCCAAAATTTCAGTATTTTCAGCTATGAGCAAGACACTGAACCCAAGGACATTTACTCTATAGTATGAATAACCCATGTTTAAGAAACAAAATCCAATATGTAAATGTAAACAGAGAGAAAAAGAGGGAAGAAGGGAAGGAAAAAAACTAACTCTTTAAGTATCCCAAGAAATACAGATGCCATTCCAAGACTATAAATATTTTTTCATCTGCAATATTAGCTGACTTCCTTACCATGTACTGAGCACAATAATAAGCCCTTTACATAACCTTTTAAAAGTCTGTAGCAAGCCTTTAAGGAAAGTGCTACTTCACAAATGAGGGAACAGTCTACCAATATAGGCCAAATCCCACAATTTAAAATTTTTATCTGTGAAACTGTGAAGTTACCTATCTCTAAAGACTTAGCTGGCCTTTAAACACACAAAAAAATTAGCTTCTACCAAACTCGCAACATTTTAACCTTTACATGCAACAATGTTCATATGCTGAAGTCAAGCTAAAGAATAACTAATAGTGCTGTTATCTTACTCAGTTACTATATTTATAAAGTTAGGAGGAAAAAGGAGGCAATTTGAGGGAGTTGAGCATTGCTTTTTGGGTAAGACACGGGTTTTGACACCAGTAACTGCAGTGTGACCTTGGTCAAATTAATCTCTCAATTTCATTTCCTTATCTATAAAATGTAGATAAGAATAGCATCTCCCTCAGTAGGAATAATAAAAAGATAGCATATGTAAAAGGCTTATTACTGTGTTCAGCACATGGTTAAAGGTCAGCTTATGGAGGGAAGAGAGCCACACATGCAAGTTCAGCAGACTAAATAAAAACAAAAACACAAAAGCCTTAAAAAGCCCATTTTCTGAAAATTCCATTACAGAAAATAAAGAGAATTACTACTTAATCGTATGCTAAAGATAAAACTCAAATTCAATCTCTAACTGAGGTTTCAGGAGTTCAAGGCATTTGTGGTGAGCCACAAAAGATGCTGCAATGCATCTGTGACACACACCTAAAAATGGCTCCAGTCAAAGCGGCATCTTAATTACCAGTATGGGAGGTCCAATCTACTTTAAAAAAAAAACCGCTGGAGTTGGGCCTGGTGGGCACTGATGCCACCCTTTGATTGTAGTCTGCAGGAGTAAGCTACCAAACACTTAAATCAGGGATCTTCCGATTCTTCTGGTGCATTCCAAATGAAAATCTTACAGCAGAGCCGCCTACTGTGCAATCCCGAGAATCCTCCCGAGGTGTGAATCTATGGACCTAAGCTGAAGAACGGCCAAGGCGGAAATCCGGGTAGCTTTGGCAGCGAACATTAACCATGCCCGACCCTCAGAGATCTCAAGTCAAGTCAAAGCAAATATACGTCCCCTTGAAATAATCAGACGCACTCCTGGCCGTGCAAAGGAAGCAAGCCTCTTCCACTGTCCCCTGGCTGCCCCTAGCCCAGGTCCTTTTCTCTAGCCCTAAAGTGGGGCTTTTACCCACACAATACTAGTGCTTTCTTAAAGACAGGAAGCAGGGACTGTGATTCACCACCCAACGAGGAGATGGAGCGGCCTGGAGCGCGAAAAGCCTACCCAAATCCACCTTTGGAGTTGGGCTGCACGGTCCCTAGCGGAGGTCCCGATTCCCCCAAAAAGCCTCTCACCGAACCAGGTCTTTAACCCGGACTCTCCCAAACACTGCTCACCGCAGATCCTACCCTCGCCGCACACGCAGTCCGCCAAGGCCCAGGGTGAGAGCCCTGGAGCTGTTTGGTGGTGGTGGGGCCCTCATTTCCCACACTAGGAAGAAAAAAAAAAAAAGACCGCGCGCCGACCAATCCGGCGGGATGGAAACTCCCCTAGCTTACCCAGCAACGCGTGCAATCCCCTCTTCTCGGGGCCTGAGCTGGGGGCTGGGGAAGAAGACCCGCTGGCCCGGAACTCCCGCTGCAGACCACATGGGGCGGATCTGACTCCGGTTTCCCGCTCCCCCAGACACAGAGATGACGGGAGCCAAGCAGCGGGGAGACGGCTGAGCCCGAGGCTCTGCCTCCAGGTACCGGATCGGGATCCGCTCCCACACCCCAGGCCACCGCACGCTGGCCCTCCCGATGGGGGCCTCCTTGATCAGGGCCCTGACGCCCTCGCCTTCCTTACCGGCCAGGGTGAGTGTCAAGTTTGCGCACTTCGCAGATCCAGGCGAACTCTGACCAAGGGAAGGGGGAGGGGAAGTGGGGGCTACCGGGGTGGCCGCGAAGGCGACCCGACTACGAAAGCCGAAGCTGCGGATGGACAAACCGCCAAAGCACTTTCGCTGCCTTCCCGAGAGGGCGAGAGCGAGCGAGAAAAAGAAGCAAGATGGCGGCTAGCCAGCCCTTACGTAATGCGTCATGACGCCGCGCACGTACGGCAAATCTCCGCAGGCCCGCCCCCCGGCGCAGAGACGGCAGGATCACGTGATGTTTCCGTGGCGGCCCGACCCCGGCTGTGGGAGACGTCGCCCCCTGCTGGATGGAGGGATTTCCTTCAATCAGAGTTGTTGTTCCGGGTTGAGCTTTAACCTGGTGCGTTCCCAGGAGCTCTTGAGTTTAGGTTGGTCTTCTTCTGAAACTGGGGCCGCTTCTGTATCTGGCGGGAGACCACGTAGATTGGTTCAGCGACCGCTTGGCAGTATGTTCTCCGCGAAGCAGGGGCTGGGCTGAGCGGGCTTGGTGCGAAGTTATCTGGCAGGACTTGCCGGCTCGGCTGAGAGCACTGTCGGAGTTTGAAATCAGCCATTCAGTTGATGTATTTCTCCAGCAGTGTTCAGCCCCCGCGCAGCCACAGATACGGTAGATGGTAGCCTTCACCTGTTCTGGGCCTTACCAGAAAGCACTCATGGTAATACTGTGTCTGAACATGTGATGAATGCGTTAACAAATGGTAGGTTTTGTCCTCTTTATGCACGGATCCCATGCCACCCTCTCTGGTCCAAGCTGTCTTCCCCACCAGAAGGAATGGTCACTGTAGCACTATTAGAATCATCAAAAACAAAACCAAACCAGAGAGAAATCACAGGCACCCTCCTCCCAGTAGTTTCGGTGATCATCTGAAATGGAAAAGCCTAGCTGACTGATATGGAGTCATTACCAGGGAAAGGACAGTTGTCCCCAATAGGACAGAGAATTTCTTGGGCGAATTTCCCACCTTTTTAGGATCCGGTGTAGAGTGACCTGGTCTCAGGAGTGTTTCTCTTGAGCAGTGTAGAATACCTTTAGCAGTCAAATGAGCTGACATTAACCAAGGTCATGGGACTGACACATACAAGCAGAATCTTAGTTTATTAATTTCCAAGCGCTAAAACGTTCTTACAGCTGCAGAGTTCATGTATTTTCTGTGTACTCAGGAAACCGCAGGTGTTACTCAGTGGTTGCTTGCTGAGCACAGATTCAGACAAGGGGAGTTGTACCTAGCCCTAGACTTTTCTTAATCGTCCACTTCCCCAAAGGATGATTTTGTGCTGAAGGTGGAAGTGCTTACTCAGTTTTCAGTGCTTGCAGATTTCTACATTGATCTCCAAGATAGGGACATCCTATTGTGCTGTTTATTGATTTGGGCTAGTTCTAGGCCTGGCAGCATTTGGATGGCCACTGGTCCTGAAGTGCCCCCTGCATGTTCCTTTCACTGTTTCCATGACTACCCAAAGCTCTTAGCAATATTCTTTCAATAAAAATCAAGTTACAAGTAAATCAGGCCATTTTGTGTTTTAAAGGTGATTTTTCTTACTTCTGCTCTTACCCATTGTATGTGATCTTGAAGTTTAGCCCTCAGAGAGCAGTCTTAGATTCTTTATTTCCAATTTCTTGGCAAGAAAATCTGGCTGAAATCTCCATATATCAGTACAATGTCTGAAACTAAGCAGTTGTCCTTTAAAATTTACTTTGTCTTGGATTCTTTGCATCAGTGTAAATTTGTCATAACAAAAATGTTTCTATGACAGATTGGAAGGAAAGTTGTCATTTAATTTCCAGTAGTACTTGTTACATACAGTATTATCGAATTGCCAACTGCCAGGCAAACTCATTTCTTACTGAAAAAAAAAAAAGATTCTAAAAAACAAAATAGCTTTTTTTCTTTGTGACTGCTCAAACTTATTTGCTATTGCTCTTGTTGGGCTTAGTCCATAAATGAAGATTTATGGGATGGTAGGTTATAAATAAAAGAATCAATAAAGTATCATTCCTTATTAGTAGTAATGTTTCGTACATGTTTAAGTGCACATGAAATGCTGGTTTCTTTTCAGCAATGATCCAACAAATAACATTTAGTAAAACTGAAACATAATAAGCCTCAAGTGATGAAACCATAATACCCAAATATTGTGTGAGAATATAACTTCATTTTAAAATCATCAACAGATAATGTAGGCTGGCGCCACGGCTCAATAGGCTAATCCTCTGCCTGCGGCACCAGCACCCCAGGTTCTAGTCCCAGTCGGGGTGCCAGATTCTGTCCCGGTTGCCCCTCTTCCAGTCCAGCTCTCTGCTGTGGCCCGGGAAGGCAGTGGAGGATGGCCCAAGTGCTTGGGCCCTGTACTCGCATGGGAGACCAGGAGGAAACACCTGGCTGCTAGCTTCCGATCAGTGCGGTGCACCGGCCGCAGCGCTGGCCACAGCGGCCATTCGGGGGTGAACCAACGGCAAAGGAAGACCTTTCTCTCTGTCTCTCTCTCTCACTGTCCACTCTGCCTGTCAAAACAACAACAACAACAAAAAAACAGATAATGTAAATATTGTAATAAAGGTAAAAAGAAATATTGAGAGTGCTTCAAAAACTTACCTTTTGCCAATTTGTATATTCCAATATACAATTATGTTATATGTAAAGTTTTATTTACCTAGCTATAAATAATTGGCTCAGCAACCATTTTTTCTTTTTTAAAGAGTCAGAGAGCTAGAGCTAGAGCTAGAGCTAGAGCTAGAGCTAGAGAGAGAGATCTTCCATCCACTGCTTCACTTCCCAAGTGGCCACAACAGCCAGGGCTGAGCCAGGCTGAAGCCAGGAGCCTAGAACTCCAACCAGGTCTCCTACATGGGTGGCAGGGGCCCAAGTACTCAGGCTATCGGCTGCTGCCTTCCCAAGCACATTAGCAGAGAACTGGATTGGAAATACAGCAGCTGGAAGTTGAGTCAGTGCTCAAAGGGGACTCTGGCATTGCAGGCACTGGCTTAACCCATTGTGCCATAAGGCTGGCCCTAGCTCTTAAAAAATTGAATAAAAGGTACATTTTGGTTAAAAGTGTTATTCATCTTTCATGTCCTTAGTAAAGTCTGGGCTAACTGGGATTTACTGTCCACCCACAATTTTCCCAGAATTTCTTAGCTGAGAGCAGAAACTGTTCTAGGAGCTGTGAGTCCCGAGTCAGGAGAGCATGACGTTGTTAATGAGCAGACGACAATATCTGGGATATTTAGTCACTCCAAGAGCTGGAGGCGGAAGAGAGGCAAAGAGGGAGAAGGTGGAGAAAACAAAGTGCTGCCTCACAGCTGTGCTGTACTTGGGCTGTAAGTTCACCAGAGTTAGGTGAGTGAAGTGAAGGTGTGAGTGAGTGAAGGTACAAGTCACAGCTCGGGAGGAGAGCAGGGCAAAGAGAAAGCAGTCAGGTCCAGCACATGGAGAGCAGAAAAAGGTCATAAAGGAGAATAGCCTATGGAAAATGATGGTCCAGGAATGTGACTCCTTCATTTTTTACATCATGAGTTAATACTCATAAATATAAGTATAGTGTTTAAAAACATTTATGTATTTTTAGGGCCAGTGCTATGGTGTAGCAGGCTGTCTAGTAATTAAGAGAAGTAAGGTTGATAGTAATTTCTTCTTTAGCCCTGGGACTAGGTAGTTTGAGTAATTTCTGATGGAAGAGAGAATTTCTTATGTAACAAGTGAGACCTGAGTAGTTCAGGCTTTTTTGTTTGTTTCTTTGTAATCTTCATGCCTCTTTCTGCTGGGGTTAATTAAGTGGTTATTCCAGAAATATTTCTTTGAGTTGCTGAGAGCCTGAGTGTGATAATTGCTTCAAATGGGAATTAGAACAATACTCTATGGATTGGACCACTGTTAACTCTGTAGAGCTCAGTCTTGTTAGCAATGAGAGAGAAGGTGAACACTGATTGCAGGAGAATTGAGAAAAGATTTCTCAAAGTGTTTAACAGGCCAGGTAAATCGCAGTGAAATGAAATTCTTTGGGGCAGGTGCTGTGGCGTAATGGATAAAGCTGCCACCTGTGGTGCTGGCATCCCATATGGGAGACATTTTGAGTCCAGCTCCTCCACTTCCAATCCAGCTCTCTGCTTGGCCTGGGAAAACAGTAGAAGATGGCCCTGTACCCTCATGGGAGATTCGGAAGAGGTTTCTGGCTCTTGGCTTTGGATCAGCACAGCTCCAGCCATTGCGGCCATCTGGGGAGTAGACCAGTGGATGGATGACCTCTCTCTCCCTGCCTCTGCCTCTCTGTAGCTCTGCTTTTCAAATAAATAAATAAAATCTTTAAAAAAAATTCTTCAACCCCAAATTCAATATTACCTATGGAAAACTTTTAATTGAAAAGTCTCAATCACTACATTTATTAACAAGACAGCTCCACCTGTTGGTTTATAGGTGCCCAGGCCCAACCTTGTGCAGATGCTGATAGAGCGACCATTCCAGCTTGCATAGGACTATCCTGTTTATTCTATTTTTAGTTATTTGAAAGGCAAAGAGAGACAGACAGACAGATATAGAGAGATCTTCTATCCATTGATATTCCTCCCTAGATGGCCTGCAACAGCCAAAGCTGGGCCAGGCCAAAGCCAGGAACCTAGAACTCATTCCAGGTGTCCCACATGGGTGGGACCTAAGTACTTGACCTGTCACCTGCTGCCTCCCAGGATGTGCATTAGCAGGAAGCTGGAATTGAAGTGGAGCCAGGACTCAAACCCAGGCACTCTCCTATGGGATGCAGGTCTTCCCAGAGGCATTTTAACTGATGCACCAAATGCTTGCCCCTAGTTTTTAGCACAGAAGTTCCTGTAACCCAAAAAACATGTCAGTCCAGGACAAAATGGAACAGTTGATCACCCTATGGTGATTACAATGGAATGTGAATATGGGTCTTGTTTCCAAACTTCTTTAACATAAAATATCCTCTAACTTTACTATCTACTTAAGAAGATGCTCTTACTGAAGACTCCTAAAAGGAACTGAGCCTCATAAAATTACAAGAGAAAGTCTTAGTAATCCTGAGGGATTAGCCAGACTGCAGAGAGCTGAGAAGTTAGGTTTGAAGAGCTGCCTGGCAGCAAGTAAATGTGGCTGGTGTGCTTTTCTCCTGGCTATTATTGCTGCATTAAGTCCTACCTTGGTCATAGCTGCCAATTATTGAATGTTTGCTGGGCACCTGTACTGTGCTAAATCCTTTGCATAAATTTTATTCAGTAATTTATAATACAGATTATAATACTTGGGCTCAAAGAGTCAAAGTGATTTGACTTGAACTCACAGTGGAAATGGATTTCAGAGTTGGTGTTCAAGTAAGGCTGTTACTGTCCATCCACTCCACCCCCACCTCCCAGTTTCCATGGTTGATTGGAAGACTGCACGCTCTCTCTGACCCTTCACTCAAGGGTCAAAAACAAACCAAAAACAAGCAAAACACTTTCATAGGAAATCCAGAATAATATGTGACCAAATCTGTGCACTTTAGCCAGTTCGACACATAAAATTAACCATGCAGGTGATACATTCTCTAATAAGCAAATCAAAAAGTATCAGGTGAACCCAAAGAAGAGCACCTATTGCAGATTTGCAGTATGGGGCTAAGAAGGGAAGATGAGCCCTGAGAGTTTTCTAGAAATTCGGTACATGGATGATTGTGTGTTATGACTGTGTGTGTCTATGTGTGTGCAGACATGGCAGGATGTGGTGCAGTGGGAAAGGGAGGCAGTTGGTTTGCATCTAGAACATTCTAGAGAATGTTCTAAATTCCAGGCAGAAGGAATGTTGTGTGAAAAGAGCCCAGAAGCCAAAGAGAGCATGACTTGTTTGAGGATTTTTAATGGATCTCAGTAGCTCTCTTAGAAAATGAAAGAGGAGGTGGCATTGTGGGAACACTGAGTTAAGCTGCCACCTATGATGCTGGCATCCCATATGAGCACCAGTTTGAGTCCTGGCTGCTCCACTTCAATCCAGCTCCCTGCTAATGAGTCTGTAAAAGCAGTGGAAGATTGTGTAACTGCTTGGGCCCTGCCACCGGGTGGAGTTCCAGGCTCCTGACTTTGGCCACGACCAACCCTGGCCATTGTGGCCATTTGGGAGTGAACCAGCAGATGAAAGATAACTCTTTAAAAAAGTGAAAAAAAAAAAAAAACAGATAAAAGGAGAGCACAAAGACAAAATTTCAGAAGTGATCAGTAACAAGATTACAGAGTCTGATAAACCAAGTTTGTGTATTTTATCCTGGGGGGAATCGGAGCCTCCCATCAAGTTGAAGGTAGGATATTACATGGTGTAGGTTACGTTTGTGAATTATATTGATAGGACATAGAAAATACAGCATAACATGTATTATTCATCAGTCACATTGTCTTCCAACAAATGTGAATTGAGTATGAATTATATACTAGGTGCAAGTTATGTGCTAGCTGCTAGAGGTATAAGCGGTTAGTATTTGGAGCGTTTATTTGGCCATTGTAGAGAATGGTTTGTGTGGACACAGGAGCATCTCTGCTAGGAGGCTGTGCTGATAACTCAAGGACTGACTACTCACAGAGCAGGTTGAATCCCTCAGCCAGGATGGAGAAAAGTAGGCAGAACCAAGTTTCCTCAAATTATTTGTATTTCCACAGAAAGTTCATCATTATCATCTTAAAAACTGGGGTCTTATTCCTGCAATGGGAGGATTTCAGAAGGCAAGTTGTTTAAAATTCTTTGAGGCCATCAATTTAAATGTTATTAACAAATTAGTAAGTAGAACTTGACTGGCACATGTGTCTTTATCATACAGAGGGTGGTTATCAATCTGAGAAATAAATGTTCTGTGTCTCGGGGAAAGAACCATCGAACGTGCCCCATGCACGGCTGTTTGGCCGATTCCTGGGGGTGCTGGCTGAAGATGGCCCTCAGGAGGCGGCCTCAGCCAAAGAGGACCGCCTGGCCCAACGTCCCGCTGCCTCCCAAGGGCATGCACTGATGACCGCTGTGTGCCGGGCAGGTCTGTCCGTTCACCTCACTCCAGGACCGCTCCAAAGTGACCTGTCAGTTTTGGAGCTCCACAAGGAGCTGGCTGAGGCCTTCCTTGGGACTGCATCATAGGGTTGACTTCTCAGTCTGTCTAATTCTGCTCCTTTCTATTGCTTTCCACTGGGGTTGACTCTCCTCTCTTTGCTGGCATGGTCCTTTCTGTCGGCTCCCCAGGGAACTTCACCCTTCAGTACCATCATCTTCCCATTTGCTCAAACCAGAAATCTGGGAAATACCCCCGTCTCTGGAACATCCTCTGTATCCAATCGATCACCAAGCCTTTGTTTGTTTTCCCTCATTCTGATGGCCACCATTGTCATCCCAGGCACCACTGGCATTCACCTAAGTAAACTCTTAAGGTGGCTGCTAATTTGCCTTCCTATCTTTAACTTTGTCTTTGCCAGAGTGCCTTATTGTTTTTGTAATTTTTTTAATGTTTAGTGCATTTATGGAGGTGTATTTGACATATAGTATGCTGCATATATTTAAAATACTCAAGTTGGATAATCTTGATATATGTGTACACCTCTGAAACTAATGCTACCATCTAGATGAAAAATGTATCCGTCTAAATGTGTTTTCTAAGTTATAAAAGCCATGGTAGCTAGATGTATACACATACAATATAAGGAGTGAAGACCGAAAATTCTCTCCACCCTCCCTTGGGGCTAATTTTTAAAAAACCAAATCTAGGGGCCGGTGCTGTGGAACCACAGGTTAAAGCCCTGGCCTGAAGCACAGGCATCCAATATGGGTGCCGGTTCTAATCCCGGCTGCTCCTCTTCCGGTCCAGCTCTCTGCTATGGCCTGGGAAAGCAGTAGAAGATGGCCCAAGTCCTTGGGCCCCTACACCTGTGTGGGAGACCTGGAAGAAGCTCCTGGCTCCTGGCTTCAGATCAGCGCAGCTCCTGCTGTTGTGGCCATCTGGAGAGTGAACCAGTGGATGGAAGACCTCTCTGTTTCTACCTCTCTCTGTAACTCTGTCTTTCAAATAAATAAATAACTCTTTAAAAAAAACAAATCTAAACAAGTTTCTTCCATGTCTTAAAATTCCTTTCATTACTTCAGTTGCCTTTGGATAAAGACAAAAATATTTGCTTCTAGCAGGGGTAGGGAATTTTTTTTTTTTTTTTTTTTTTTGGCCAAGAGCTGTTTGTATATTTATAGCATCATTCACAGACTGTACAAAATCATCAACTTAAAAATTAGCCTGGGGCCGGCGCTGTGGCATAGCGGGTAAAGCCACCGCCTGCCGTGCTGGCATTCCATATGGGTGCCGGTTCGAGTCCTGGCTGCTCCACTTCCGATCCAGCTCTCTGCTAAAGCCTGGGAAAGCAGTAGAAGATGGCCCAAGTTCTTGGGCCCCTGTACCTGCGTGGGAGACCCGGAAGAAGCTCCTGGTTCCTGGCTTCACATTGGCACAGCTCCAGCCATTGCGGCCAACTGAGGAGTGACCCAGCGGATGGAAGTCCTCTCTGTCTCTCTCTCTCGCTGCCTCTCCTTCTCTCTCTGTCTGACTCTGACTTTCAAAAAAATATAACAAATCTTTTTAAAAAATTAGCCTGCTATAGATTTATTGAATTTGAGTGCCACCTGCAGTTGCCCTGGCAGAACCAGACCGCACGTTCACAGCCTGGCTGCACAGTACCCACTCCTGACTTAGAGGCTTGGTCTGTTCTCCACCCACCTTCCCGGTTTCCTCTGTCCTGCCTTTCTGTTTTCCAGCCAGGCAGGGCTGTACTTTAGAACCATGTTACATGACGCCTTGCCTCTAGTGCCTCAGGACCTTTGCTGGTGCCCAATCCTCTGCCATTATGGTCTTTTTCATCTGCTTTTTTCAAGAATATTCCAATCTTATATTTCTATACTGTGAATTCTTAATAATGCTAATTAAGGGGCTGGTGCTGTGTCTCAGTGGAGTAAAGCCCCAGCCTGCAGTACCAGTATCTCATATGGATGCTGGTTAGATTCTTGGCTGCTCCACTTCTGATTCAGCTCCCTGCTAATGCAACTAGGAAAGTAGTAGAGGATGGCCCAAATGCTTGGACCCCTGCACCTTGTAGGAGACCCAGAGGAACCTCCTGGCTTCAGCCTGGCTCAGTCATGTTGTGGCCATTTAGGGAGTGAACCACTGGATGGAAGATCTCTCTCTCTCTCTCTCTCTTTTTCCTTTCTCTTTTCATGTACTCTGCCTTTCAAATAAATAAATCTTGGGCCGGCGCTGTGGCTTACTAGGCTAATCCTCCTCCTGCGGCACGAGCACTCCGGGTTCTAGACCTGGTTGGGGCGCCGGATTCTATCCCGGTTGCTCCTCTTCCAGGCCAGCTCTCTGCTGTGGCCCGGGAAGGCAGTGGAGGATGGCCCAAGTCCTTGGGCCCTGCACCCGCATGGGAGACCAGGAGGAAGCTCCTGGCTTCAGATCAGCAAGATGCGCCAGCTGTAGCGGCCATTTGGGGAGTGAACCAACGGAAAAAGAAGACCTTTCTCTCTGTCTGTCTCTCTCTCTCTCTCACTATCTAACTCTGCCTGTCAAAAACAAAAACAAAAACAAAAAACAAACAAAAATTAAATAAATAAATCTTTTAAAAATATTTGATTTTTTTGTGGCTATTGTGAGTGGAATTTCTTTCTTGATCTTTTCTTTCTTTTTCTTTTCTTTCTTTCTTTCTTTTTTCTTTTTTTGACAGGCAGAGTGGACAGTGAAAGAGAGACAGAGAGAAAGGTCTTCCTTTTTGCCGTTGGTTCACTCTCCAATGGCCGCTGCGGCCAGCGCACTGTGATCCGATGGCAGGAGCCAGGGGCTTATCCTGGTCTCCCATGGGGTGCAGAGCCCAAGTACTTGGGCCATCCTCCACTGCACTCCCTGGCCACAGCAGAGAGCTGGCCTGGAAGAGGGGCAACCAGGACAGAATCCAGTGCCTCGACCAGGACTAGAACCCGGTGTGCCGGCGCCGCAAGGTGGAGGATTAGCCTAGTGAGCCGCGGCGCTGGCCTTCTTTTCTTTCTTTTTAAAGATTCATTCATTATTATTATTATTATTATTATTTTTTACAGGCAGAGTGGACAGTGAGAGAGAGACAGAAAGAAAGGTCTTCCTTTGCCGTTGGTTCACCCTCCAATGGCCGGCGCACCGTGTGGATCGAAGGCAAGAGCCAGGTGTTTCTCCTGGTCTCCCATGGGGTGCAGGGCCCAAGCACTTGGGCCATCCTCCACTGCCTTCCCGGGCCACAGCAGAGAGCTGGACTGGAAGAGGAGCAACCGGGACAGAATCTGGCACCCTGACTGGGACTAGAACCTGGTGTGCCGGCGCTGCAGGCAGAGGATTAGCCTATTGAGCCTCGACGCTGGCCTTAGATTCATTCATGTTAAAAAGATAAAGATTCATCCATCTATTTGAGAAGCAGAGTTTCAGAGAGAGAGAGAGAGAGGGAGGGAGAGAGAGAGAGAGACAGAGAGAGGTATTCCATTTGCTGGTTCACTCCCCACATGTCTGCAATGGTGGGAGCTGTGCTGATCCAAAGCCAGGAGATAGGAGCTTCTTCTGGGTTTCCCACGTGGTGCAGGGGCTCAAGCATTTGGACCATCTTCTGCTGCTTTCCCAGGCCATTAGCAGAGGACTGGATCAGAAGTGGAGCAGCTGGGACATGAACTGGAGACCATATGGGATGCTGGTGCTGCAGGTGGAGGCTTAACCTACTATGCCATAGCACCAGCCCCCAAATAAATAAATTTTTTTTAATTGCTAATAAATAATTGTTGAGTGCTTATTTTCTCTCATGTTCTGTGCTAATTCTCATATTATTATTATTGCCCTTATTTTTCAGATGATAAGATTTTTCTTCTTCCCAGATCATGCAGCCAGAGAGTGAAGTTGCTGAGTTTAGAAAGATTCAGCAAGTAGCTTTAGTCAAGCTCCCTTGAGTTCTTTACTTGAACAGATCTGACCTTGGGCTTCCTTCTGTATCTCCTAAAATCCAGTTTAAGCAAGAATCCTTCTAAGTCAGTTTAGAGAAGAACCTCCCACCCCTAGTACCTTATCAGCCTCCATACCATATTGCCCTGGCCTGTCTTTAGCAATACGGTAATCCTGTCAAGGTGATTTAGCCCAAAACTTCCTTAACCTCGAAGTTCCCTTTCAGTACTTTTCCATCTACAGCTCCCACCTGCTTCCTGGTTATACATCTTCCCTTGTCCTCACTGGAGTTGGCTGCGTCCAGGCTTTCCCACACAGCAGGAACCCATTGCTGTGCTTCCTATACAACTGCCAAGGACTCCTACAAACAAAGTGTATCTTTACCATCTTTAACAAGTGTCACAATAATTTTCTCTTGCTTTTTTTAAAAATAAGATTTACTTACTTACTTACTTATTTATTTGAAAGTCAGAGTTACACAGAGAGAAAAGGAGAGGCAGAGAAAGAGGTCTTCCATCCGCTGGTTCACTCCCCAATTGGCCACAATGGCCAGAGCTGTGCTGATCCAAAGCCAGGAGCCAGGAGCTCCTTCTGGGTCTCCCATGTGGGTGCAGGGGTGCAAGGACTTGGACCATCTTCTACTGATTTCCCAGGCCATAGCAGAGAGCTGGATTGGAAGTGGCACTCATATGGATGCCAGCAGTGCAGATGGTGGCTTTTCCCGCTATGCCACAGTGCTAGCCCTTCCTTTTGCTTCTTAAAAAGATTTATTTATTTGAAAGGCAGAGTGACACAGGGAGAGGAAGAGACAAAGACAGAGAGATTTTCTTTTCACAGATTCACTCCCTACATGCACACAGCATCCAGGTTGGGTCAAGTCAAAGCCATGTACCTGGAATTTTATCCAGATCTCCCACATGGGTAGCAGGGGCCCAAGCATTTGGGCCATCCTCCACTGCCCTCCCGGGCCACAGCAGAGAGCTGGACTGGAAGAGGTGCAACCGGGACTAGAACCCGGCGCCCATATGGGATGCTGGCGCCGCAGGTGGAGGATTAACCAAGTGAGCCACCGCGCCGGTCCCTCTCTCTCTTTTTTTCTTTTTTAAATTTATTCATTTATTTGAAAGTCAGAGTTACACAGAGTGAGGAGAGGCAGAGAGAGAGAGAGAGAGAGAGAGAGAGAGAGAGAGGTCTTCCATCTGCTGGTTCACTCCCCAGTTGGCCACAACGTCTGGAGCTACACCGATTCGAAACCAGGAGCCAGGAGCTTCTTCCAGGTCTCCCACGTGAGTACAGGGGCCCAAGGACTTGAGCCGTCTTCCACTGATTTCCCAGGCCATAGCGGAGAGCTGGATGGGAAGAGGAGCAGCCAGGACTTGAACCGGCACCCGGATGCTGGCACTTCAGGCCAGGGCATTAACCTACTGCGCCACAGCATCGGCCCCCCCAATTTTCTCTTTAACAGAACAAGTTGCATTCCTGCTTACAGACTCCCAGGTAATATTCCAGTTTTCCTTTGTAATTCTCACTGCTCTCACTTTTAAACGTATGTCTTCCCCATAAAACTGGAAGCTGTATGAAGACAGAGACTGTGTGTGATCACACTTATATCAGGCCTAGTGCCTAGCAAACCCATATTATAAAAATTCTTGAGTGGCTATGAAATGAATAGTAACTTCCATTGCATTTGTGTGTTTGGTAGGTTAGCAGCAATAGCATGGGTTCTGGAGTCAGACGAGACATACGAATCACAACTCTGCTAATATAACCTTTAGCTTTTCTTTAGCCTCTGAGCCTCCTTTCTTCTCCTGTGCAGTACAGATAATGATATATTGCTCTCTTACAGAACTGTTCTGAGCAATGAATAAGATGATGTTGGCAAAGTTCCCAGCATGGAATAAGACACATCTTTTTGTTTTTCCAGTACTGAATATGAAATATTTGTAGGCAGATATCAAACCTTGCAGTCAGTGTCAGGCGTATGTAAAATATAAGGTACACAGTCAAGAGGTAGTTACTACTGATGAAAGATAAACTTAGGCATGTGAAAAGCTGCCGGATTTTTTTTTTTTAAATAAGGAAATCTAAAGTTCTCCCTATAATTTAAAATTTTATTTGAGGGGTAAAGATTCAGAGAGAAAGAGACATAGATTGAGAGAGAGAGAGAGAGAGAGAGAGAGAGAGAGAGAGAGAGAGAGAGGAGACCCCAACCCTTCTGCTGGTTCACTCCTCAGATACCCACAATGACCAGGACTAGGCTGGGCAAAGCCAGGAGCTGGTACCTCAGTCCAGGTCGCCCATGTGGGTGGCAAGGAGTCAATTACTTGAGTCATCACCTATCTCCCAGGTTCTACTGGAATTGGGAACCAGAGCTAGGAAATGAACCCAGGTACTTGAATAGAAAGATGTAGTATTTTTTTAAAAAAAAATCAGTTTATTTGAAAGGCAGAGAGACAGAGAGACATAGATCTTTCATTCACTGGTTCCCCTCTGCCAAATGCCCACAATAGCCAGGGCTGCACCAGGCTGAAGCCAAGATCCAGGAATTCCATCTGGGTCTCCTATGGGGGTGGCAGGAACCCAAGCACTTGAGCTATCATCTGCTATTTCTCAAGGTGTGCATTGTAAGTAGAAGAGTCAAGACTTGAACCAGGCACTGCAATATGTGATGTGGGTGTCACAAGTGACAAACATCATTGCTCTACCAACTGCCTGTCCCAGGATGCAGTCTCTTAACTGGTAGACCAAATACCCACTCTTAAAGAGTTTGTTTTATTTTTAATATTATTAAGTTTTTTGGGACATTCAACAAATCACGAGTTGGGCATTCCCAGATCATAGGCATGTCAGTGCTCTTCTCAGGAGATGTGAAGGGAAAACTTTCATCAGGTGTTCTCACAAGTAAGACAAGGAAAATAGTTGATTGGATAAGATGGAAAATCCCTAGGTAGATTTTAATTGTCAGTTATGGATTGATAAAGTCTCCAGTTAGTGGTTGGTTAGTACTTTCTGTTGTGTTAAGTTCAATTTTTGTTACATTGTTTACACTGAGCTGAGTTTAGTTTGCTTGAGTATGAACCCAAGATACTGGAGCTTTCTTTGCTAATTAAAAAAAAATCATTATGTTTGTTTGCAAGGCAGGAGAGGGAGAGACAGAGAGAGAGAGTGTGCTGGTTCACTCCCCAAATGGCCACAATAGCTAAGTATGGAGCAGGCTGAAGCCAAGAGCCACGAACTCCATCCTCGTCTCCCATACAGGTGGCTGGGCCCCCAAGTGTTTGTGGGCCATCATCTGCTACCTTCCCAGGGAAATTAGCAGGAAGAGGGCGGAGCAGCTGGAACTCCAACTGGCACTGTGATAATGGTATACTGATATCAAAAGCAGTGACATAACCCGCTGCACCACAGTGGCAGCCCTCTCTGCTAATTTTTTTTTTTTTGACAGGCAGAGTGGATAGTGAGAGAGAGAGAGACAGAGAGAAAGGTCTTCCTTTCTGCCATTGGTTTACCCTCCAATGGCCGCTGCAGCTGGCGCATCTCGCTGATCCGAAGCCAGGAGCCAGGTGCTTCTCCTGGTCTCCCATGCGGGTGCAGGGCCCAAGCACTTGGGCCATCCTCCACTGCCTTCCCGGGCCATAGCAGAGAGCTGGCCTGGAAGAGAGGCAACCGGGATAGAATCCGGCACCCCAACCGGGACTAGAACCCGGTGTGCTGGCGCCGCAAGGCGGAGGATTAGCCTGTTAAGCCACAGCACTGGCCTCTGCTAATTATTTTAACAGCAAAATTGAAAGCCAGTAGATATTTCTGTGGGACTGGAGTTTCTTTTTTTTAACTTTTATTTAGTAAATATAAATTTCCAAAGTACAGTTTATGGATTACAGTGGCTTCCCCCCCACCAATAACTTCCCTCCCACTCACACCCCTCCCATCTCCCGCTCCGTCTCCCATTCCATTCACATCAAGATTCATTTTCAATTATCGTTATATACAGAAGATCGATTCAGTATATACTAAGTAAGGATTTCATCAATTTGCACCCACACAGAAACACAAAGTGTAAAATACTGTTTCAGTACTAGTTATAGCATTACTTTACATTGGACAACACATTAAGGACAGATCCCACATGAGGAGTAAGTACACAGTAACTCCTGTTGTTGACTTAACAATTTGACAGTAATCTCCCTAGGCTCTAGTCATGAGTTGCCAAGGCTATGGAAGCCTTTTGAGTTCACCAACTTTGATCTTATTCAGACAGGGTCATAGTCGATCTTATTCAGGGTCGATCTTATTCCGACAGGGTCATAGTCAA
Source organism: Lepus europaeus (assembly GCF_033115175.1). Classification (NCBI taxonomy): domain Eukaryota; kingdom Metazoa; phylum Chordata; class Mammalia; order Lagomorpha; family Leporidae; genus Lepus; species Lepus europaeus. The sequence goes on along the minus strand of NC_084831.1, from coordinate 137,129,044 downwards.
AGTGGAAGTTCTCTCTTCCCTTCAAAGAAAGGTACCTCCTTCTTTGATGGCCCCGTTCTTTCCACTGGGATCTCATTTGCAGAGATCTTTCATTTATGTCTTCTTTTTTTTTTCCCTGAGTGTCTTGGCTTTCCATGCCTAAAATACGCTTATGGGCTCTTCAGCCAGATCCGAATGCCTTAAGGGCTGATTCTGAGGCCAGAGTGCTACTTAGGACATCTGCCATTCTATGAGTCTGCTGTGTATCCTGCTTACCATGTTGGATCGTTCTCTCCCTTTTTGGTTCTATCAGTTAGTATTCGCAGACACTAGTCTTGTTTGTGTGATCCCTTTGACTCTTAGACCTATCAGTGTGATCAACTGTGAAATGAAATTGATCACTTGGACTAGTGAGATGGCATTGGTACATGCCACCTTGATGGGATTGTATTGGAATCCCCTGGCACATTTCTAACTCCACCATTTGGGGCAAGTCTGATTGAGCATGTCCCAAATTGTACATCTCCTCCCTCTCTTATTCCCACTTTTATATTAAACAGGGATCACTTTTCAGTTAAATTTAAACACCTAAGAATAATTGTGTGTTAATTACAGAGTTCAACCAATAGTACTAGAACAAAAAAAAATACTAAAAGGGATAAAGTATTAAATTGTACATCAACAGTCAGGACAAGGGCTGATCAAGTCACTGTTTCTCAAAGTGTCCATTTCATTTCAACAGGTTTCCCCTTTGGTGCTCAGTTAGTTGTCGCCAATCCGGGAGAACATATGATATTTGTCCCTTTGGGACTGGCTTAATTCACTCAGCATAATGTTTTCCAGATTCCTCCGTTTTGTTGCAAATGACCGGATTTCATTGTTTTTGACTGCTGTATAGTATTCTATAGAGTACATGTCCCATAATTTCTTTATCCAGTCTACTGTTGATGGGCATTTGAGTTGATTCCAGGTCTTAGCTATTGTGAATTGAGCTGCAATAAACATTAAGGTGCAGACCACTTTTTTGTTTGTCAATTTAATTTCCTTTGGGTAAATTCCAAGGAGTGGGATGGCTGGGTTGTATGGTAGTGGAGTTTAGGATTTCAGTTTCCTTACTTTACAAGTCGAGGGGTAAAAGCAAAGTTTTCTTACCACTTTTTCTCAACTTAGTCATTTTGTTCCTGAAGTGAGGCAATGCAGATCACCTCCAAGTCCACATCTATCTAGGCCAGATGATGCAAGATGCAAGATAGTTAGAAGATATATAGGGGGGCTGGCGCCGTGGCTCACTTGGTTAATCCTCCACCTGCATGCCGGCATCCCATATGGGCGCCAGTTCTAATCCCGGTTGCTTCTCTTCCAGTCCAGCTCTCTGCTGTGGCTCGGGAGGGCAGTGGAGTGCTTGGGCCCCTGCACCCACAGGAGAGACCGGGAGGAAGTACCCAGCTCCTGGCTTTGGATCGGCGCAGTGCGCTGGCCGTAGCGGCCTTTTGGGGGGTGAACCAACAGAAGGAAGACCTTTCTCTCTGTCCCTCTCTCTCACTGTCTAACTCTATCTGTCAAATTTAAAAAAGAAGAAGAAGAAGAAGAAGAAGGAGAAGGAGAAGGAGAAGGAGAAGGAGAAGGAGAAGGAGAAGAAGAAGAAGAAATATAGATCCCACAGATCTTGGGTGTAGTCAGAGCTCATGGAGCTGCTAATTTTCAAGGTTTTGATTCATTTATTTATTCTTTCACCAAACATTTACATAAAACTACTCTATGAAGAGGGCTGCTCTGGGCACCCTGGCAGTGATTCTTACATGCTGTTGGCGTTGAAACAGGAAAAGCACCCAAGGAACTGTGACGATTATATTTTCTGGAACCAGCACTGTGGCAGAGTGCGTTAATCTGTCACCTGCAATAAATACCGGCATCCCATGTCTGAGCACTGGCTGCTCTGCTTCTCATCCAACTACCTGCTAATGCACCTGGGAAAGCAGCAGAAGATGGCCCAAGTGCTTATGTCCCTTGCACCAACGATGGATGGAGTTCCAGACTCCTGGCTTCAGCCTAGCACAGAGGATGGACGATCTCTTTCTCTATCTCTCCATCTATTTCTGTCACTCTGCCTTTCAAATAAATAAAATAAATCTTAAAAAAAGATAATTTTTTAAAAAAAGATGACAGATTCTTGGATCTTACTCTTTGGCGAGTCTGATGAAATTCAGGAATGGTGTTGAGAACTTGTGTTTATAAAAAGACTCTTCATGTGATTCTGTTGTGCTATTCTTGGGGAGCAAACGTACTGAAGACACTGTCCCCATTCACAAAGATGACTGGGAGAGGAATACATATCACTTCCAAGGAAAACTAAGCCAAGGCATATTGGTTTTTAGTTTGTTGGTTTTGTTTTGTTTTGGGGTAATGCAAATTATTTGCCCATATCATTTCACCTGAAAAAGAGAGCCCAAGGTTTTGTAAAGAGGGTCAAGTGACACTGTTTTATTCATGTTACTGTATGAGAAATAAGGTGTGTTGGTAGAAAAATATGTGGCTTGGTAGAATACTATATATAAGCTGGTGTATAATTAGAAGCATACACGATGATGGAAATTGTACTTAGGTCTGGGAATTCCAGGATAGGAAAGGGTGATACAGGATTGCTTGGAGACATGTGAAATTTAAAGTAAACTATTCATGCAGAAGAATCAATACTTCATTGATGAGGCCTGTGTTGTGGCATAGCAAGTAAAGCTACTGCCTGTGATGCTGGCATCCCATATGGGTGCTGGTTCAAGTCCTGGTTGCTTCATTTCAGCTCCCTGCTAAAAATAAAGATGGTCCAAATGTTTGGATCTCTGCACGCACATATGAGACCCAGATGAAGTTCCTGGCTCCTGGCTTCAGTCTAGCCCAGTCCTGGTATGAATCCGTGGATAGAAGATCTCTCTCTCTCTCTCTCTCTCTCTCTCTCTGGCTATCTCTCTTTCTCTGTAACTCTGCCTTTCAAATAAATAAAGTAAATATTTAGAAAGAAGCACTTCACATATGTGTAATTTATAAGTACTATCAAGACTCTTATTATGACTCATCCTGTGGACAGTCCTCTTGCTCTCCTGGAAGTTGAGAATGGTGGTGAAGTAGGAATGCTAGGCTCCACTCACATAAACACACATTCAGTATGAAAGTTGACTACACATGTACAGATTTGGGATAGCAAGAAATACACTAAGTGCAGAGCAAAAGGATGAATAAGGAAAAGCTTTGCTCCCACTCAGTAGCAGAATGTGGAATAATACATATCTATTGCATCTTCCATAATCAGGAATTCAGTAGTTGCCATGTTAGAAAATTTTAGTTCTAGCCTTGTTCCCTCTAGTCTCCTCTTTCTGCTTGCCCGCTGGTGTCTCGGGCTATTGAGGTTCGGCTCACCTCGCGTTCCAGCGCTGGTGTGTTGATTCTGCCGCTGGTGTCCCGAACTTGGGCTCCCACGCTCTCCAGGCAGGTCCACTGTGAATCACTAGTTCCGGAAGAGTTTCCGCTGCTGTTACTTCCCCTACTCTTCCCTGACCCTGCAGTATCTCCACTTTTATTAACCTGTGTGTCTTGCTGAACTATCAATGTGCTCCCTTCCTATTCCGCCATCTTGCCCCGATATATCCTGCAAAGCTCTCATTTGTGAATGAAGGTGAAATTAAGACTTTTCATAGCAAACAGAAACTGAAAGAATTTGTTGCCACTCATCCTGCCCTGCAAAAGATGCTTAAAGATGTGTTACACACAGAAACACAGAAACATGGTCACCAATATGAAAGAAGGTAAAGGAAGGAAACCTCACAGCAAAAGATCACAGGAAGCTCAATTTCTCTTTGACATAGAATTAAACTCTGATGCTCTGTTAAAGCAACGTGTTAAAGTAATCTAAAAACAAAAAGCAATTCAAATCAATTGGCAATCTACAAAAAGAGTTAAAGATTCTAAAAGCTATTATTAAAATTGCTATATTGGTCTATTATGCTATGTTATATGTGTGTACATATTGTATGTCCACATAGGAAATTTTATTAAGAGTTTTATTTTAAATGGCTTATAGATAAGATTGTCCATAAATTTAAGCTGCTAAAATCAATCAAAGATACATTTTAATTTGTGTGACCTGAATCTGTGTATCATGTTTTAAACTTGTTGGTAGAAAGAAACTAAAAACATTTTATATGGTTGTGCTTAAGTTTACTGGTTAAACAAACTACACCATGTTAGATATTTAAGAGGTGTTTTCAAATACATGATTCTTAAAATTTATAGAAGGCATTGGACCTTCTGATAAATGTTTTCTTAAGTTGTTATCTAATGGTTGAAACGGTTTGCTAAGTATTCATGTAATATTGCTATTGTCAGCAAGTGATCTAGGACTTGCTCCCTCATTTCTCTATTCTAAGCCCAACTTGTTCTTTCATTTCTCTATTCTCTTCAAGGTAGGAAACTAATTCTATTATAAAGGGATCTGTAGGATGCACAATTTAATCTTTAGACCTTATAAAAGAGATGGCTAACATTTTTCTGTAATAGCATAGCCAAAATAAGAACTTAAATAATAATCTCATAGCTAGATTCACTTCGCCATCAGCAAAGTATACAGTAAGCAGAAAAAACCTCCCTTTCAGACCAAAGGGAAAGAAAGTTTTAAAGTGAGAATATAATTTTCCTCATGGGCATTGTCTACCTTAGAAAAACTACTACAGAACATGCCTGTGACTATAGACTTGCAGTTCAGGCCACCGAAGACTAGAGATGGGACTTGGGCACTCCCTTGACTTGCATCCTCTGGTCTGCTTTAACACAAACCAGAAGGAAAAGAAAGCTAGGCATCAGAAGCAATGGGTGGCAGGCCTATTAATGGCTGATCTGTACAGTGATCTGCCCTCAAGGAGACCCAACAGGCCAGTCTACTGCAGTGGCTTTCAATGTGGTAAGCCTGGGCTTCAGCAGAAGTCAGCTTGTGAAGAGCCCTGGCAGCTCTGCCAAGAGTTGGATCACTGGAAATGGACCTGCCCTGGAGTCGAAGGATGCCCAGGTCAGAGCCACAGATCTTATTGGCTCGAAGCTGAAAAGCCCTTTACTCAGCCCAACTTCCAAAGTGACCACTGCAGCTGAGGGTATGGTCAAGTAGGGTCAGCAACATTGCAGGCAGAACTGTAAATTTCTTGTTAGAGATGCCACCTGCCTTTACCTGGCCAGCTCTCCTCCCAGCCCAGCCAAGTAATGAAAGTCAACAGAGTGCCTTCCCCTAGGAGGTTCACACCTCCCTTAGGATATACCCCATGTGAAGAGATAGATAGGTCTGGGCCTCTTAACTTACAAGGCCTAAAGCCCAATAGATTATTATCAAGCCCCTTCTATCAGGTTCTATTTGCCTCTCAATCAGAAAACTAAATTGTAGCTTAGACAGCACCTTTCTTAGCACCTCTAATAATGACTCTGTCCTTTGTTCTAGACCCTGTCTAGCATACTTGGGCCTCATTCCTTTGTAATCATAACCTCTACTCTACCACCAATGGCTCTACTCCCAACCTGTGTGTACTGATGGTCCTCTTCCCCACTTAATGCTGTATAATTGTTCAAACCTGGTAAATGCCACTCTTAGGATCATTGGTTACTATCCTCACTCTGTCTTTTATGACCTTGTCTAAATATGATCAGAGTCGGCAAACTTGGAAGGCTTCCATAGCCTTGGCAACTCATGACGACAGCCTAGGGTGGTTACTGGCACCATAAACTAGAGTGTCAATTTGTTGGGTCAACAACAAGAGCCACTGCGCACTTGCTCCTCATGTGGGATCTCTGTCCTTAATGTGCTGTACATTGTGATTTAATGCTATAACTAGTACTCCAACAGTATGTTTCACTTTGTGTTTCTATGTGGGTGCAAACTGTTGAAATCTTTATACTAAATTGATCTTCTGTATATAAAGAGAATTGAAAATGAATCTTGATGTGAATGGAAGGGGAGAGGGGAGGGTTGTGGGTGGGAGGGAAGTTATGGGAGGGTGAAGCCATTGTAATCCATAAGCTGTACACTGGAAATTTATATTCATTAAATAAAAGTTAAAAAAAAATTTAGTTCTAACACTAAATCAAATCTGCACATACTAAGTTACTTGTGTGTGCAGAAGGATCTTTCTAAGCTTTCCAATGGAAATAAAACACTAATATTTGGGGCCAGAATGTGGTGTAGCAGGTAAAGCCAGTTCCCTGGCTGCTCCACTTCCCATCCAGCTGCCTGCTAATGGCCTGGGAAAAGCAATAGAAGATAGCCCAAGTGTTTGGGCCCCTGGGAGACCTGGATGAAGCTCCTGGCTCCTGGCTTTGGCCTGGCCCAGCCCTGGCTCTTGTGACCATCTGCAGTATGAACCAATTAATTGAAGCACTCTCTGTCTCTCTCTCCCTCCCTCTCTCTCTCTCTCTCTCTTTCCCTCTCTTCCTCTCTCTGTAACTTTGATTTTTAAAAACATTTTTAAAATTATTTATTTTATTTATTTGAAGGACAGAGTTACAGAGAGGTAGAGCCAGAGAGAGAGAGAGAGAGAGAGAGAGAGAGAGAGAGAGAGAGAGAGGTCTTCCATCCTCTGGTTCATTCCCCAAATGGCTGCAACAGCCAGAACTGAGTTGATCCAAAGCCAGGAGCCAGGAGCGTCTTCCAGGTCTCCCACATGGGTGCAGGGGCCCAAGGACTTGGGCCATTTCTACTGCTTTCCCAGGCCATAGCAGAGAGCTGGATTGGAAGTGGAGCAGTCGGGACTAGAACCGGTGCCCATATGGGATGCCAGCACTGCAGGCGGTGGCTTTAACCTGCTATACCACAGAGTTGATGCCAATTTTGACTTTTAAAATAAATAAATCAATCTTTTAAAAATGGCTAATACTTTAAATGTTTTTTTTTTTAACAGGCTGTCTCAAAATTCCCATTTTCAGTGTCTGCTTTTAGTACAGAGGGTAATATGACCTGTCCCTCAATTGTTATTTATGTTTTGTGATTTTCTTCATTTTGGTGTCTCTCTGTGACAGATCGTTGAGTCATATGACAGATTATTAACCCAGCACCTTCCATGTGACTGAGTAACCACCTCATGCAAGGACTTGGATATAGGTTCCTGACAACCACCCTGCTTTTGTTTTAAATTTATCTGTTGGCAAAAAATTCCATGATTGATTTAAAATATTTTCCCTAAAAGTGTGATTAAATATATTAAACTGATGTTGAGTTAACACATCAGAAAGAAACAGATAACTAAAATTACTAGGATATGATTAATGGTTTTGATTCATAGTCTATTTTTAATCTTCTGGAGTCTGAGTAGCCAGATTTGTGTTTGCAGAGCAAGAGAAGGAAACATGAGGTTGCAATGTTTAGTTTTGAAATTAAGGGTTTTTTTTTTTTTGAGTTCTTAACCTTATTCAAAGACTACTGAGAACTTGATCCATTTGTGAATAGCATTATAAAGTTAAGTTTACCCTGAATTGGATGTGAGACAAGTTCAGGATTTATTGTTAATTTTATGAGATAAAGGAAATTTACTGTGGTTATGTTGTTTAAAAAATTCTCAGAGGGCAAGGTATGTTGCACAGCAAGTTAGGCTGCTGCTTGAGATACCCACATCCCATGCTGCAGTGCTGAGTCAAGTCCAGCACCTCCACTTCCCATCTAGCTGCCCACTAATGTGCCCAGGAGGCAGCAGATGATGGCCTAAGTCCTGGGGTCCCTGTCGCCTCATGTGGAGACCTGAATGGAGCTCCTGGCTCCTGGCTTCAGCCTGGGCCAGCCCTGGCTATTACTGGCATTTGGGAAGAGAACCATGAGATGGAAAGTCTCTCTCTTCCTCTCTCTCATTCTCTCTGTCTCTGTCTCCCTCTTTTTCTGGCACTTTGTCTCTTAAGTGCATGAAAAGTGAACATTTATTTAAAAAATTCTCATATCTTAGAGATACTTGTAGTAATACTTGGAAGTAAAGTGTCTTGGTTTTAGTTAATAAATATTCCACAAAACAAAACAAAACAAAAAGAAGAGAAAGTAGGGAAATATATATGCAATAAGATGGCAGAATGTTGATAATTGTCTGCAGTGGGTGATAAATACAAGTGGGTTCATTATATTCTGAAGTTGCTTTAATTTTTAAAATTTTCTACAAAAAGTGCTTTTGAAAAGTTTTTCTCAGTGACACATTATTTTTTAAAAAGATTTATTTTATTCATTTGAAAGAGTTAGAGAGAGAGATAGAGACAGAGACAGAGAGAGGTCTTCCATCCACTGGTTCACTCCCCAAATGGCTGCAGTGGCCAGAGCTGAGCCGACCTGAAGCCAGGAGCCAGGAGCTTCTTCTGGGTCTCCTTGGTCTTCTTCTGGGACTTGGTCCATCTTCTGCTGCTTTCCCAGGTGCATTAACAGGGAGCTGGGTCAGAGGACACACTATTTGGCTTCACCTTCTTTTAGAGCTCTTTTTGGCAAACCTTCTGTCTTCCTCAGCTAAGCCTACCATAACAAAATAACATAGACTGCATAGCTTTCACAACAATTAATTTCTCACAGCTCTGGAGGCTGGGAATTTCAAGATCAAGGTGCTGATGGGCAATGTGGTCTCCAGTGAGGGTCATCCTGTGAGGACAAGCTTGCAGAGGTCCATCTTTTTGCTGTCTTCTGACATGGGGGGAGAGGGAAGCAAGAGGAGAGAGAGATGGGGAGAGAGAGGGAGGCAGAGAGAGAATTTTCAATCCTAAAAGCACTGTTATTACTTGACATAATAAAAGAAAGTCCAAAGTCCTCCTCTATAGCCTATTCCAGATAATTTTGCTACTTTGATACTTGTAGCTTATTATAATTTTTCAGACTCAAAGTCATTATCATTGTATTGCACAAAGTAAGTGCTTTAATTAACACACTTACATAGTTTTTTGATTTTTTTTTTAAAGATCTATTTACTTATTTGAAAGTCAGAGTTACACAGAGAGAGGAGAGGCAATGGGGGTGGGGGGGTCTTCCATCAGATGATTCACTCCCCAGTTGGCTACAATGATCAGAGCTGTGCCTATCTGAAGCCAGGAGCCAGGAGCCTCCTCCGGGTCTCTGTGTGGGTGCTTCTGTACTCTCGGATACAAAGTGTTAACCGGGTTCTAGTCCCGGTCGGGGCACCGATCCTGTCCCGGTTGCCCCTCTTCCAGGCCAGCTCTCTGCTGTGGCCAGGGAGTGCAGTGGAGGATGGCCCAAGTGTTTGGGCTCTGCACCCCATGGGAGACCAGGATAAGCACCTGGCTCCTGCCATCGGATCAGCGCGGTGCGCTGGCCGCAGCGCGCTACCGCGGCGGCCATTGGAGGGTGAACCAACGGCAAAAGGAGGACCTTTCTCTCTGTCTCTCTCTCACTGTCCACTCTGCCTGTCAAAAATAAAAAAAAAAAAAGTATACAGTACACTGTTTTCTTTAATTTTTAAAAATATTTTATTGATATAAAGATGATGTATTTCATAGGTACAATTCTAAGAAGAGAATCATACTTCTCTCCCTCCTCCCTTCCCTTCCTCAATCCCCCCTTTGCTTCCTTTCTTTTTTTCTTTAATTTTTGCAAAAGCATAATTTCAGTCTACTCTATAATCACAGGCTTAATGCACTACTAACCATAATATTCAAGAAGTAAAAAGTAGAAAGACCACAGTTCCACAGGAGTATAAACAAGGGCTAAAAACAACATTTAGGGGGCAGTGCTACCTGAGGTGCCAACATCCCATATGGGCACTGGTTCGAGTCCTGGCTATTCCAGTTCCAATCCAGCTCTTTTCTATGGGCTGGGAAAGCAGTAGAAATGGCCCAAGTCTTTGGGACCCTGCACCACAGTGGGAGACCCAGAGGAAGTTCCTGGCTCCTGGCTTCGGATTGGCACAGCTCTGGCTGTGCCAATTGGGGACTGAACCAGTGGATGGAAGACCTCTCTTCTCTCTCTCTCTCTGCCTCTCCTTCTCTCTCTGTGTAACTCTTTTAGATAAATAAATAAAATATTTAAAAAAAATAAAAACAACAATTAAATCACAAGATGTTTGTTTTATTCCAATACATTTTTTTGCATTTTATATTAACTAATATGTATCAGAAAAGTCATATGGTATTTGTCTTTTGGGGACTGGTTTATTTCACAAACCACAGTGAGGTTCCACCTTACCCCAGTTAGAATGGCTATCATCCAAAAATTCATGAAACAATAAGTGCTGGCGAGGATGTGGATAAAAAGATACCCTAATCTCCTGTTGGTTGGAATATAAACTAGTACAGCAATTGTAGAAGACAGTATGGAGATTCCTCAGAAAGCTGAAAATAGATCTATCACATGACCCAGCCATCCTACTCCTAGGAATTTACTCAAAGGAAATGAAATCATATGATACAGTATGCCATTTTCATGCATGTACAATATTGGTGGATGAAGAATGTCTCTTAACAGGGGCCTGCATTGTGGTGTAGCTGCCTCCTGTGACACTGACATCCCATATGGGTACTGGTTCGAGTCCTGGCTGCTCCACTTCTGATCCAGCTCCTGGCTTCTGCAGCCATCTAGGGGGCAAACCAGTTGATGGACGATCTCTCTCTCTTTCTCTTCTCTCTCTCTGTAGTTCTGCTTTCAAATAAATAAATATCTACCCCAGGTATCCTAAGTGGTACTTTTTTCTGCTTTTTAATTTAATTTTAATTAGTTTTTAAGCAATTCAATGTGATTTGTAGATAGAATTCTAAGAACATAATACTTATTCCCTCCCTCCCTCCCTCCTTTCCTCTCTCCTTTCCTTCTTCCTTCCTTCTTTTTTTTTTTTAAGTTTTTGAGTTAACTTATTTTAAATTACATTACAGTGAAAAGAATTAATGCTTCACCAAATAATATATTTTTAGCAGTAATAATGGAAGTAGCTTCTGCTTTTACCAGCTACATATTCCAGAGCTGTTATATGTTAGTAAAAATGCCTCTTGTGATACTGGCAAGTGATTAGAATGTGCAAACTGATGTAGTAGCTTTCATCTGCCTCTTGAAGGGTACCAGAAAGTCCATTTAAGATGTTGGTAGGTTTAATGCTGGCACTGTTGAATTGGGTGACAGTTCTTCAGACCTGGTTCACAGCTACAGCACGTTTAGTATGTTAAAGCATCTGATATTATGACTTTCCATGGGCCTTCCTAGGCACTGGGGTTTTTCTGTTCATTTGCTGTACTAGGTCATAAAGATCTCATTAACATTTATTTTTGATTTTGCATAGATGGCCCATCATCTTGCCAGATGTTGACCTCATTCCTTTCCTACAACTTTTTTATCTTCCATACTTCCTAGCAACCAGAATCATGGGAACATCATCAGTGTCTTTAACTCGACGAATGTGTTCTCTGAAATCTTGTAAAATGTGAAACATGGACTGTGCAGTGACGGAATGCAAAGCCTTGTCCATTTTTTATGCACAAATCCCTCATTGCTGTAAGTTGTTCCCATTCCTGCAGTATCCAAGATTTCAAGCATACCCTGTTGTCCATCTGTTTCTCCTTGCTGTCTGTGAGAATCTTCCATTTTAAGATATTTTCAACAAAAATTCTTTGAACAGACTGTACAGTCAAGGCAGACTGTCCAACATCTCCTGAGCTGAGAATGACTAGTTTATGTTCATGCATGATGCAAACTTGTCCAAACTTAGTACCTCTCACACTGTCACTGGGTCCTCACAGCCAGTGTCACCCGCGGCTCTCTCCTGGTTACTGCCCCTGTGCCTTGGAAGTCCTGCTGCTGCCGCTGCTCAGGCTGGTTTATATGCCTGCTCTGGGCCTCCCTGTGAGTCTTTAACTATCCCTCTGCACCTACTCCCCAGAAACGCAATGTCCAGAAGGCGCGCTAAGAACCTTGATGAGCCCAGTTCGCACAATCATTTTTGCAAATATGTGATGTTGGCTTTGAACTGCAGACTGAGCACCTTCCCTTCAGGAGGTAATTTTACCCCCTGGTATTTTCTAGGCACTAATATGAAAAGGCTTCTTAGCACCCTGCAGATTTCTTCTCTTCACTTCCTTCAACCTCACTATTGCCTATTCCCAGACATTTTAGCTGCCCCCATCTAGGTTTTGGAGTTTATTGATTAAATCTCCTTTCCTAGTCTCGTTAGAAATGTAATGTTTTATTACGTGTTTGTGTGATAGAATATGTGTGTTTTGATTTTCATCCATGGTTCCTGGCTCACAATTCCCATCCAAGACTTGCCATTGAAACGCAGGCCTGAACGCCCTCCTCACTGCCAGAGGGTCCTGTCCCATACCCTCCAGGAAGGAACACTGAGGAATCTGAACAGACAGGCCTTTCTGGGCTTCCCTACCCGGTCTGTTAGCAATCATGCCTCTGCAGTGAAGTCTCCATCAAAGCTCAAGGTTCAGAGAGCTTCTGGGTAGCTGAACACGTGGCACTCCTTCCCCAGACCTTGCCCTAAGCATCTTTTCATCTGTATCCTTTGTAATATTCTTTATAAAGACCAGAAAATGTGTTTTCTTGAGTTTTGTAAGCCACTCAAGCAAATACATTGAACCAAAAGAGGGAGTTGTGGAAACCTTGACTTAAAGCCAGTTGGTCAGAAGCGCAGGTAACTACTGGGATGGTTTTTTTTTTTTTTTTTAACACTAATTTTATTCGAAAGGCAGAGTTAGAGAGAGAGAGAGAGAGAGAGAGAGAGAGAGATCTTCCATCCACTGGTCCACTCCCTAAATGGCTGTGATGGCCAGGGCTGGGCCAGGCTGCAGCTAGGAGCCAGGAGCTTCATCCAGGTCTCCCATGTAGGTCTAGGGACCCATGGATTTGGGCACCTTAGCAGGGAGCTGGATCTGAAGAGAAGCAGCTGGGACTGGAACCTGCGCACATATGGGATGCTGATGTTGCAGGTGGTGACTTACCCCAATATGCCACAGCGCCAGCCCCACTACTGACATCTTAAGTGGGTGAGGGGCAGTTTGTGTGATGAGTATATAGAAAACTTAATTTTTTCTTCCATTATTCAGAATTCAATTTTTAATATAAAAGCTATCATTTTAACCATGTTGAAGGGTACAGTGTAAATGACATTGCCTCCATTCATACTCATGTACACCCATCACCACTCTATGATTTTTTTGAACTGAAACTCTGCAACCATTAAACACCATTTCTCCAGTCCTTCATCCCCTAGCTGCTGGTAACCACCATTTTACTTTCTTTTTTTTTTCTTTTTCTTTTTTTTTTTTTAAACAGGAAAGAAGAAGACAGAAAGTATTTTTTTTTAAAATTTATTTGACAGGTAGAGTTATAGACAGTGAGAGAGAGAGAGAGAGAGAGAGAAAAGGTCTTCCTTCCTTTGGTTCACTCCCCAAATGGTCGCTATGGCTGGCGCTGCGCCAAACTGAAGCCAGGATCCAGGTGCTTCTTCCTGGTCTCCCATGTTGGTGCAGGGGCCCAAGCACTTGGGCCATCCTCCACTGCCCTCCTGGGCCACAGCAGAGAGCTGGACTGGAGAAGTAACCGGGACTAAAATCTGGGGCCCATATGGGATGCCGGTGCCACAGGTGGAGGATTAACCAAGTGAGCCATGGCTCTGGCCCTTACTTTCTGTTTCTATGAATCCGACTTGTCTAGGTACCTAATATACATGGAATTGCACAATGCTTGTCCTTTAGCATCTGGTTTTTTTCATTTAGCATAATGTATTCCAAATTTATCCATGCTCGAGCACATGTCAGAATTTCATTACTTGTTAGGGCTGAATAATATTCTGTTGTACATAGATACCACATTTTGTATAGCCCTTCCTTGGGTGCTGGATACTTAGGTTGTTTTCACGTTTTCGCTCTTGTGGATAATATGCTGTGAACATTGATGTACAAATGATGTATCTGTCTTTGTGCTTCACTGATGACCTCCCCGCTGCTTTGCATGCTTTTGCAGAGGCTCAGGATGCAGATTTTGCTCAGCCATGCTTATTTGGGTCATTCTTTAGAGGCTGGATTTTAAAATAAATATTCCAGATGATTCTTATGATCAGGCCAGTTTGAAAAGCACTCTGTAGCAGTTCCATCTGAGTGAAATCATGTCCAAAGAACATTCTGGATAGTCTCTGAGAAGGGAAGAAGCACTCAGAAGTTTGGGTAAGGTTGGGGGTTGGGGTAAAGGGAGGTTTGGTGCTCATGAGCAGGTTCGACACCTCAGAACCACTTGTCCTATTAACCATCCTCTGTCAGAGCTGCTCTTGCCTCTGTGAATCACAGTACAGAGGGAGGGGGAGAATAGATGGGCTAAAACTGTCTAGTTCCCTTTCCGGGCTGACTGCATCTTAGGAAAATCCCCGTTTGGCTCTGCTTTCAAGAATGACAAGCTTGCTCAGCATTTCTGCACATCTGCTGATGCTCATATTTTAAACCAGGCTGGGGCAGGGCTGGGGGGAGGGGGTTGTGTCAATCCATGTCAGACTATTTATTGGCTCTTGGGTGTAACTTAATAATTTAACACCTTGTAAAGTTTTCTAGGAGTCATCAGCTGATTTAAACTCACCTCTTGTGCATGTCTTAGATTTGTATCGGGGGAATAATGTGAGAACTCCAAGGAATAACTTTTATGACAGAAGCAAGTTGTGGCCATGGGAATATCTTTGAGGCAATTCATTAGTGAACTGCTTCTCAATCTCCATAAAGCAAAGCTGCTGTGAGTCAGGAAAAAACAGCATGGGATTTTATGGCAGGCAGTGAACTTTCCAGAAGGAGAAGACACGTGTGCTTAGTTGCTAGCACACTTTCATTCATTCAGCAAATATTGTGCTCCTACTATGCTCTAGACACAAGGACAGAGCAGAGAAAAAAACAAAAATGTCCCTAGGGTTATTGAACCTTGTGTTGATATCAGATAATAAATGAGTGAGCAAATACACTTTCATCCAGAAGAGTACAAAGCACCAAGTAGATTTAAGTAATTGCAATTGGCCCTCCATATCCTTGGACCCTGCATCCCTGGGTTCAACCAATCATGGGATGAAAACATTAGACAAAAATTGCATCTGAACTGAACAAAGTCACCAACATTTATTCCTTATCACTGTTCTCTATATAATACAACAATTATTTACACAGCATTTGCATTGTATTCAGGTATTATATGTAATTTAGGGGTGATTTAAAGTACACAGGAATATGTGTATGGGTTAAATGCAAATGCTGTCCTATAAGCTACTTGAGCATCTATAGATTTTGGTATCTTGGTGGGACCTGGAAGTAATCCCACATGGATAGGGTCACTGTACTTACCAGTGATTGCTTAAATTCACTGTAAAATTTCTTAAGGTTGTCAGGGCCAATTATTGTTATCTATAAAATAATGTGAAAATCCAGCCGGCGCCGCAGCTCACTAGGCTAATCCTCTGCCTTGCGGCACCGGCACACCGGGTTCTAGTCCCGGTTGGGGCACCGATCCTGTCCCGGTTGCCTCTCTTCCAGGCCAGCTCTCTGCTGTGGCCAGGGAGTGCAGTGGAGGATGGCCCAAGTGCTTGGGTCCTGCACCCCATGGGAGACCAGGAGAAGCACCTGGCTCCTGCCATTGGATCAACGTGGTACGCTGGCCGCAGTGTGCCTACCACGGCGGCCATTGGAGGGTGAACCAACGGCAAAAGAAAGACCTTTCTCTCTCTCTTTCTCTCTCACTATCCACTCTGCCTGTCAAAAAATAAATAAATAAATAAAAAATAAAATAAAATAATGTGAAAATCTTCCTGAAACACAATTATGTTGCAAAGTAAGGTCTACCTTTTTCTTAAAGACAGAGAAATGAGAAAATATAGACAGAAAACTAACAATTTCAGGTAACAGTATGATTACATGCAAGCTGGTTAATAAAGAATTCTAGGTGCCATGACTTTTTGTCTAAGAACCAAGGTTTTGGGATGTGCAATGTGCCAAGCCACTCCTTGGGATGCCTGCATCCTATGTGGGAGTGCCAGGGATAAAATTCCACCCTTACTTCCCATCCAGCTTCCTGCTAATACTCCTGGGAAGCAGCAGATAATTGCCTAAGTACTTGGGTTCCTGGCAACCTAGTGGAAGAGTTGGATGGAGTTCCTAGCTCCTGGCTTTAGCCTGGTCCAACCTTGGCTGTTGCAGGCATTTTGGAAGTTAACCAGCAGATGGAAGGTCTCTCTCTCTGTCTCTCCACTCTTTCTGTCACTCTGCCTTTCAAATAAATAATTGTTTTAAAAAAGTGAACATTAAATAAAAATCCAAGGTTTTGCCTGGTTTCAGGGTCTGACAATTTGCAAGATTTTGCACCCCCAAACAAGTTTCAAACTTCACCCACAATTTCTTAAATTGGCTCATCCACATTTTACTTTCCTCAGTGTTTCATTCCATAGAAGGGTGTGGGAGGTGAGAGCAGGAGGAGGATGTTATTATGTGCTCTCTGTGGGCTGTTTGTATGTAAAATTGGCATGCTGAAATTGTTAGGCTGGAGCATGTCTCTAACTGGGGAACCAGTGGTTGGTTTTTTTTTTTTTTTCATTGTTTAGGAAAATGTAGAAAGATTTCCAGATATTAGAAGTCTTAATTTTCCATACTATTCAATGGAAAACCATGATGCTGCTCTTGTACATGACAAACGTCTTTAGGAGTCAAACCTTGATCACTCTTGCTGTATCTGAACAGACTAATGGTTTATAGGAATTTTACTTTTGTTGGACACTAATAAGGTGCAATGTTCCCAAAATATTTTTTGAAAGAATGGCCAAACTGAAGAACAGAGAATGCTGCCTAAAATGTTAAAAAGGGGCTCAACTTTACATAAGAGAAGCATACGAAATCAAGAATCAGAGAGTTTGGTGAAGTAAAATCATTCATTTGGTTGAAACCATCATTGAGTGTCAAGCAGTCATATACCAATGACTTTTTCCCTAAATAATGTGTTAACATTGCTGTAGAACTTGATAAATTTTTGGAATTCTGTGCAATTGTGTGAATGACTTACAACTTACTTCGTTTCTAAATGGGGCAAATGATGTGAAATATTAATATATTTGAAGAGGCATGAAGAAAAATTTAGAAAATAGGAACCTAGATTAAAATTTCATACAATTATGAGATAGACTTGGTTTCTGTGGCATTCAGATTTATGTCTGACAAAAAAAATTGCATTTTTCCTGTTAAAGAATGTATAAATAAGAGAAAAATACACCCATCAGTCTGTCAACTATTGCCTAGTGAGTGTGTTGCTACCTGTTTATATAGTAAGATCCAGAGTGAATATAGAAATAACTGCACTCAAGTTCTGTATCCCTACTGGACTGAAGCAATTATCCTTGAAACCTTTTTTATTTTAAGGGAACTGACTCCTAAACAGTTATTACTTCTCAGACTTGTTTATAAGGGCTTTTTTTTTTCCTCTGTGGAAAGTTATTTAATTCTGAGTAAAATTTAAAAGAAGTTGAAAGGGAAAAGAAACCTTTGCACAGGCTAAAATCTGTTAATGGTATAGGTGGTTAAAATTAAGCTTAAAGTTTTCACTTCCAATGTTCCTTTTAAAATATGTTTTAAAACAAAATGGCTCACACAATTTTATTTTTGATGTATTGTAACTATTGCTGAGCACTTAACCGATCAAAATTAACTTTCATTTGTTTAGTTGATAGAATTTTTTTTTGAAGATTCATCTCTTTGTTTGAAAGGCAGAGTTACAGAGAGGTAAAGGCAGAGAGGCTGGCCTTCCATCCTCTGCTTTACTCCCCAGATGGCCACAACAGCTGTAGCTGGGCAGATCCGAAGCCAGGAGCCAGGAGCTCCCTCCAGGTCTCCCACATGGGTGCAGGGGCCCATGCACTTGGGCCACCTTCCACTGCCTTCCCAGGCCATGGCAGGGAGCTGGATCAGAAAAGGAGCAGCCGGGACTTGAACCAGCACCATATGGGATGCCAGCAATTCAGGGGGCAGCTTTACCCTCTACAGCACAGTGCCAGCCCCACTAGCATTCATTTTTTAGGGCAATATTTTTCTCTCCTTTGAGTCTTCTCATAACACATTGCTTGGATATGTGACCAGTTCTCTTTTCCATTATTTTATAATTACATGAGACTATTAGCTAAAGAAGAGATTCCTTCATTCCTCATCCCCATTCTCATTTCACCTACTTCTCTCAAAAGAACCCGCCAGTATGCTTGGAAATATATTGCTTAGTTTTCTTCAAATGTACATTGATAGCATGTTTTTGATTTCATTTTGTTTCTTAGATTTTTTCCACTTGACACTCTGGCTATAATGACTAGTCATATACCTGAATCGCTATCTTGGTTATTAATTTTCACTGCTGCCCAATTTTCTAATGACTGCATGTATCACATGTGACAGAGTTTTATCCTTGACTATGAGCTCCCAGATTGCTTCCACTTCCTGGATACTACAAACATCTGAGATGCACATCCTCCTACATAGTTCCTTAAAGACCTGTTTCCCTGGGTTATATTCCTGGGAGTGGAATTGGTGGGACATATTTGTTTTCATAAATACTATCGTACCTTGGTATCTGTGGGTGAATTGTTCCAACATATTTTTTTTTATTATTTTTATTTTTTTATTTTATTTTATTTTTTTTTGACAGGCAGAGTGGACAGTGAGAGAGAGACAGAGAGAAAGGTCTTCCTTTGCCATTGGTTCACCCTCCAATGGCCGCCGCGGTAGCGCGCTGCGGCCGGCGCACCGCGCTGTTCCGATGGCGGGAGCCAGGTGCTTCTCCTGGTCTCCCATGGGGTGCAGGGCCCAAACACTTGGGCCATCCTCCACTGCACTCCCTGGCCACAGCAGAGAGCTGGCCTGGAAGAGGGGCAACCGGGACAGGATCGGTGCCCCGACCGGGACTAGAACCCGGTGTGCCGGCGCCGCAAGGCGGAGGATTAGCCTGTTGAGCCACGGCGCCGGCCAATTGTTCCAACATATTAACATCACCTTTATATAAGGTGGCATAGTATTTGCATATAACCTACACAGTCCTCCCATACACTTATAATACTGAATATGTGCAATGTAAATGCTAGGTAAAGAGTCATTATACTGTATTGCTAGGTGTACTGGTAGCTCATTTTCCAGGATGTCTTCATCAGTTTAGTTCCAGAAAAACAACCTTTGGCAATATGTTCCTGACATTACAATTTGAATTTCTGTGAACTGATGTCTCATTATTATTTTGACTTGCATTTTTTGATTACCAGAGAGGCTGAGCATTTTTTTCATAGGTTAGTTAGACATTCAGATTTCTCCTTCTGTGATTTACCTATTTTATTCTCTGTCTAGTTTTTTGGTGGATTTCCTACCTTTTACTTATTGATTCACAGGAATTCTCTGTCTATTCTGTTAGGACTTCCTGAATATTAGAGGTAGAAAATATTCATTCTTCTAGTTGTCACTCGTCTATTTGCTTTGTCTATGATGCTTTTCTTTGAAAAAAAAAAAAAAAAGATCAGATCCAGCATTGTTGCGTAACCTGTAAAGCCACTGCCTGCAACATAGGCATCTTATTCGGGTACCGGTTTGAGTCCCAGCTGCTCCACTTCTGACCCAGCTTCCTACTAATGGCCTGGGAAAAGCAGTGGAAGGTGGCCCGAGTGTTTGGGCTCCTGCCACCAATGTGAGAGACCTGGAAGAAGCTGCTGGCTCCTGACTTCAGCTTGTGGCCATCTGGGGAGTGAACCAGCAAATGGAAGATCTCTCTCTCTCCCTCTCTCTAACTCTAACTTTAAAAGAAACAAATCTTATTTAACAAATCTTGTTTGTGATCAGGGTTGAGGAACTTTGTTTCTGCTGAAGGCCATTTCCTAAGTGATTTACAAATCATTTTCGAGCCGTACAAATGATCAACTTAAAAATTAGCCTTCTATAGATTTACTGAACTTCGAGTTCCACCCATGATTGCCTTGGCAGAGCCAGATCAGATGACTCCGTGGCCCTTTACAGCGTGCAGGCAAGATGTTCTCCACCTCTAAATCCATGCATTTCCCCTGGTGGTGGATTTTACAACACCCTTATTAACACCTCTGTTTCAACATCACAGGGCTATTCCTCTGCACCCTCCTTATCTTTATTGGTTTCCACTTCAGATTCAAGTAGCTAACCTATTGCAGTTGACATTTTAGCCTACGGTAGAAGCTAGGTTGGGGTTTTCTCCACGTACCTGCTTTCCTAACATCATTGCTAGCCAATCCAGCTTTTCTGCATAGGTTAGAGAGGCCACCTCTGCCACATGTGAAGTTTCTATATACACCTGGGGCTATTCTGGGGCTCCGTACTTTGTTCCATTGATGCATTTGCTTCTGTTCTGGTATCAAATTATTTCCTTTACTGTGGCTTTGTAGTTTGTCTTAACACTTGGAAGTAAAAGTTCTATATGTTTGTTGTTCTCTCCCCGTGCCGTCCATATTACCTTAGCTATTGGTGTCTTAGCTATCTTCTCACATTTTGGAATCATTTGTCACTTTCCTCTTAAAATCCTGGTGGAATTTTCACAGAAAATGTTTTACAAATGTATGTTATTTTTAGAACAAACTACAGATTACTATTGGCAAGCTATTTCATGTGAAGATGGTATATCTATCCTTTATGTCTTTGTTAGATTTGTTAGATTTTTAGGATTCCTGAGTATGGAAAGTATCAGAGATATACTGAAAGATACATCTATAAAGCTAAAATGAATATTTAGAAACTATTTGCATATCTGATAATAGAGGAATGGTTAAATAAGTAACAAATAGGTTGTTATATGATTAATAGAAAATTACATCCTTTAATTCATACCTTCAAAGAACCATTAATGACATGAGAAACTTTTATTGTTGCCTCATTAGTTGGTGAAGTTGCAGCGATTTAAAGTCTTTTTTTTTTTAAAGGATTTTATTTATTTGAGAGGTAGAGTTACAGACAGAGAGAGGGGAGATAGAAAAGTCTTTCATCTGCTGGTTTACTCCCCAAATGGCCACAATGGCTGGAGCTGGGCTAATCCAAAGCCAGGAGGCAGGAGCTTCTTCCTGGTCTCCCACATGGGTGCAGGGGCCCCAAGCACTTGGGCCACCTTCTACTGCTTTCCCAGGTCATTAGCAGGGAGCAGGATCAGAAGTGAAGCAGCCAGGACTCGAACTGGCACCCATTTGGGATGCTGGAACTGCAGGTAGAGACTTAGCCTACTGTACCACAGCACTGACCCCTAGTCTTTTTAAAAATAATTTTTGGATATGTTCCAAACTTTCTAAAGTGAACATGCTTTATTTTTATAATTGCCTTTTTTCTTTAACAAAGTTACTGGAAGCAGTAAGTTTTATATCTTCCATCTGTCTCTGTACAGGAACATTGGACAAATGGTTCTGACTCATCTGATGAGTTCATCAAGCAATGCATGGTAACTCATATGTAAATCTCCTGGTTTGACTCACGGCCTCCTCCGTCTGCTGGGACTCACAGTTCGTTAGGCCACCTGACTCAACTAGGCGTGAGTCAATGTAATTTCACACATTGACTTTCTCATATAACAAATATTTAATGATCTGCTGCCATGTGCAAAGCACTCTGCTAAATCCATTTAAGACAAAAGGAGTGAGTTAGGGGCTGGTGCTGTGGCATAGCAGGTAAAACCACTGCCTGCAGTGCCGGCATCCCATATTGGCACCTGTTCCAGTCCCAGCTGCTCCACTTCCAATCCAGCTCCCTGCTAATGCGACTAGGAAAGCAGTGGGAGATGGTCCAAGTCCTTGGGCCCCTGCACCTATGTGAGAGACCAGGAAGAAGCTCCTGGCTCTTGGCTTCAGATTGGCCCAGCTCCAGCTATTGTGGCCATTTGGATAATTAACCATTGGAAGGAAGACCTCTCTCTCTCTCTCTCTCTCTCTCTCTCCCTCTCTCCCTTCTCTCTCTGCCTCTCTATAACTCTGCCTTTCAAATAAATAAAATAAATCTTAAAAAAGAAAATAATTCTTATATTTTTAAAGAAAGGAATGAATTAAATTGCCTCAGCTCTAAAGGGACTTAGGATAACACAAGGATGTGGCTCGCTGTCAGGCCCAGCTATGCCAACTCTCAGTTGTCCTCCTCTCCTGGTTCTCTAGACATTTCCCATAGGATTCCCTTCCCTCCTTAGCACTGTCAACATGCTAGGGGTGGGGCAGGTATTGCCTGGCAGTTGAGATGATGGTTAAGATGTTCGTGTCTCACCTCAGAGTGCCGGGGTTTGATTCCTGGATCTGGCTCTGGGTCCTGACTCCATCTCCCTGCTAATGCAGACTATGGAAGGCAGTGGTGATGGTTCAAGTATTTGAGTTCCTGAGCCCACAAGGAAGACCTAGACTGAGTTTCTGGCTTCCAACTTTGGCACCAGCTGGGGGCCGCTGCAGGCACTGGGGGAGCAGACCTGCAGGTAGGAGCTGTGTCTGTCTCTGTTATAATGTCTTTCATCTCTGTCTCTGATTTTCTGTTTATGTCTCTCTGTCTCTCAAAAAATACGTAATTAAAAAAATTCTATGCATACTTACTTCTCACGGTTTTGTGAGAACTTATCTGATCTTCTTGCTCACTCTAACATCTCACCAGCACGTTCAGTGCAGCTCAGATTTGGCATGTTCCTAGAACTGCTTTGTTTTCTAGAGTCATTTCTGTGAAAGCAAAGATGGAAGATTGGTTGCCATTTACATTAAATACTGTATTTCTGATCATAGTGGATAGGAAAAAAAGAAAACTCAAGAACTTATGTTTTATTCATTTTTTGATGGGTTTATCTTATCTGTTTGAAAGGCACAGTTACAGAGAGAGAGAGAGACAGAGCACACAATTTTCCATCCACTGGTTCACTCCCCAAATGGCTGCAATGGCTAGGGCTGGGCTGGACTGAAGCCAGAAGCCAGGAGCCTTCTCCGGTTTTCCCACACAGGTGCAAGGATCCATCTTCCGCTGCTTTTCCAGGTGACTTAGCAGGGAGCCACACCCATACTTTACAACAACACCCCTCACAGCATTTTACTGTTTCCACATTGGTCAGCTGATGGGCGCATTGGGAAGAGCTGTCTCAGCAGCCTTGGGTGAATACAGGCTCCTCTGTGATAGGTCTTCTGTGAATATTTAACAGTTTCTATCAGAGGTTGTCTGATTTTGTTGAAGCTGGGGGGTTATATACAGAGACTTCAGAGAATGAGGAAACCCTAATAACCAGAGACCAACAGAGAGTGAACCCAACAAGAGCTGAACAAAGAGGGGTTGCAGTGCCCCTGTGACTTGAGTTCTGGCCTCTTGGAGAAGGTGTGTCTAATTCAGATTCCCATGGGGAAGCTTCCAGTCACCAAGCTTTGCTCACAGCGCTGTGTTCACCTGAGGAGGTGTGTAAGGCCACCACAAAACACACCAAATACCAGAGTGAGGGAAAGGGTTTACTGGTGGGGAAACCCAACAGACCGAAGGGAAGGGGCAAAGAAGGAAAAGAGGGAGAAGGAGAGTGTGAGAGAGAGATCAAGAGAGAAAGAGAAAGAGAGAGGAAGAGAGAGTGAGCAAGTGCCATGTGTTCAGGAACAGGTCCTCTTAAACCTTTGCTGGGGGGCAGGCAGAGAAGGGGCAGTGAATCCCATTAGGATGCGGGTAGAGCTGACACTGGTGGTTGGGCCACGGGGTCACCTGGCTTCCAGCCATGGCGGCGGGGGCTAGGATGGTGCCTTCCAAATAAGCAAAATAAATCTTTTTTTTTTTTTTTTGACAGGCAGAGTGGATAGTGAGAGAGAGAGAGAGACAGAGAGAAAGGTCTTCCTTTTTGCCATTGGTTCACCCTCCAATGGCCGCTGTGGCCGGTGCATCTCGCTGATCCGAAGCCAGGAGCCAGGTGCTTCTCCTGGTCTCCCACGCAGGTGCAGGGCCCAAGCACTTGGGCCATCCTCCACTGCACTCCCGGGCCATAGCAGAGAGCTGGCCTGGAAGAGGGGCAACCGGGACAGAATCCGGCACCCCAACTGGGACTAGAACCCGGTGTGCCGGCGCCGCAAGGCAGAGGATTAGCCTGTTAAGCCACGGCGCCGGCCAAATTAAGCAAAATAAATCTTAAAAAAAAAAAAAGATAAAAATGTTTGACGTGCAAAGTCAGGACTCTTTTTTTTTTTTTTTTTTCCTGAGAAGAGACTTTAACTTGTTTATCAGAGAGTGGTTCTCAAACTTGAGCAAGCAGAGTAGGAATCACCTGGAGGGCTTGTTAGACCACAAATTGCTTGGCTGCACACCCAGAGTTTCTGATGCAGTAGATCTGAGGTGGGGCAGGAAAATTCACCTTCCTATGACCTTCCCACGTGATGCTGATGTTGTTGGAGGCACCCTCTGAGAGCTACTCTTACAGCTAAGGGAAGGGTTGGTAAAATACAGCCCGCTGCCTGCTCTTGGGCCCCTTGTGAACTAAGAACTGTTCTTCTATTTGTAAATAGTTTAAACAATTAAAGAAGAATATTTTGGGTCCTCTACAGCCATGGCAGTTGCTGCTGCTGCTGCCACCAGCGCTGGAGAAGCCCAGGAGAAGCTAGAAGAGGACAATGAAACTAAGCTAGATGAGGCCCTGCTGGAGAGAATGTGGGGGCTGATGGAAACGTTTCCAGAAAGGGTCCTATCTGCAGCTGGAGCCACTTTTTAAATTTTTTTTTCATTTTTGAAAGATTTATTTTATTTATTTGAAAGAGTTACGGAGAGAGAGGGACAGAGAGATATCTTCCGTCCTCTGGTTCACTCCCCAAATGGCCACAACAGCAAGAGATGGGCCAATCCGAAGCCAGGAGCCAGGAGCTTCTTCCAGGTCTCCCATGTGGGTGCAGAGACCCAAGGACTTGGGCCATCTTCTACTGCTTTCCCAGGCCATAGCAGAGAGCTGGATCGGAAGTGGAGCAGCTGAAACTGGAACCGGCACCCATATTGTTATGGGTGAAATGGCAGTGGAGAAAATATTATTATCTCAGTTCTTTGTCTCACATGGAAGAATTTCCAAGTGGACAAGGCAAAGAGAAAAGCAAGATTTAAAGGTTTCGAAGCAAGATTTATTAGTGTCAGAGACCTCCAGCCACAGTGGCATGCAGAGGGGCTTCAAGAGAGGCAAAACCTGAAGGGGCTGGTGGTACTGGGGTTTTTAAGCACAATTTTGGGGAAGAAAAAAACCTGTTTGCCCTTCAGTTACAAGGTGGGGACAAAACCCATCAAAGACCTGATTTGCCATCTTTTATCCTGTCTGGCTTGTTCATGATAAAACAAAAAGAGCCATCAGAACGGTGGGATAGGTAACTTATTTTCTCAATAAACTGTGAGCTCAGGTAAAATTGGAAGCTTCCAAGCAGTGGGCAGGCAGGCACTTCTGACCTTGCTAAAGAAACCCTTTGGGGAAAGCAAGCACTCTGCAATCCTAATTTCTACTGGGACCACCCTGACTGCCTGTTAACCCATCTGCCTCCTCACATTATGGAATGCCAGCCTTGCAGGTGTCTGCTTTACCCGCAATGCTGGCCCTGCCAGGGCCACTTTTGATCTTCCCCTCTTTGTGTGGCTCAGACACTGTACAGGCTCTCCAGGGCAGCCTTGTGGACTGGGACCTCTCCTTTCATGATCATGATTCTTCCTGCTGTCTTTGAGACTGAGAAGTTGCCATAGCAGCAACCGCAGGAGTGGCTGTCAGGGACTCCCTTCACTTCCTGGAAAGATCTAGATTGTCACTGCTGTATTTGAGTTGCCTTGGTGGAAGAAGTTTGAAATTCAAGTGTTTAAAATGCTGATTTTTTTTTTTAACTTTGGCACATTGTTCTATCTAAATCTGATGGAGAGAATTCTCTCCTCAGTGTCTCCTGGAGGCTCCCAGCTTTCGACTGTGCCCTCAATGCTGTCCTCACCCATGTCTTCCGTTTTCACTCTGAGAGCAGGATGAGGCTACACAGATGGTTATTCCAGCGCTGACTGGGTATCCCACCACTTTCACTGAATAGCTCCCAACTGGAAGTTGTGCTATGCCATTGTGGGGCAGGAAACGATGGCAGTGGGAGGGAAGGACCTTTTGCCAATAGATGATTGCTGTTTGTAAAGAATGGAAACGTCAGAGAGGGACATGTGCACCGGACAAAATGCACTACACTGTGAAGTGGCCACTGTGAATCCTAGGTATGCTAGAGAAGAGGGAGGCCCACTGCAGCTTCAGCCACAAGAAAGGGGGATGGCGGGGACTGTGGAGGACAGAGCAGGAGCTCATTTCCTTTGCACATTTTGCCATTAGGTCTGAGTGTATAAAAAAAAAAAAAGTGCTCACTTTTTGTTTTTAAATATTAGAAACTATTCCAGAAAGGAACATTATGTTCATATGAAATACTAAAGTCAGATTTCACTATTTACAAAAGTTTTATTGGAATGTGCCACACTTGTTCATTGTCATCTGTGACTGCTGTCATGCCGTGACAACAGAGTTGGAGACTTCTGACAGAGATGGTTTGGTCCGTAAAACCTAAAATAGTTATCATGCTGTTTTTCACAGTAAAGTATTGTCTCTCCTCTGAGCTAACATGATGGAGCTAGTTGATGTAGACAGATTAGGGATAGAAGAGAGGGGTAACTGACTTAGCAGGCAGCAATCTGCATGAGGCAACGGGGACATGGTTAAGAAACAAGGCTAAAATCCCTAAAATTGGAGGGAATTAGGATTGGGGTGATTCAAGGTAAAATTGTACATGTGCCCTATGACTGGACATTTGGGGAGTGAGCCAGTGTATGAAAGATCTTTTATTAGCCTCTCTGTCTTTCTTTGGGTGGTAGGGACCCACCTTTGAACTGTTACCTGCTGTCTCCCAGGGTTTCCAGCTTTAACAGGATCAGAAGCAGAGGAGCCGGGACTCGAACCAGGAACTTGCTATGGGATGCAATCTTCTTAAATAGTGTCTTCACTGCTGTGCCCTGGAATTGAGACTTTCAGTTCCTCATTCTAGCTTCTTACCAGTGTAGTCCCTGGGAAGCAGTTTAAGTAGTTGGGTCCCTGCCCCCTATAGGAGACTTGGATTGAGTTCTCTGCCCCTGGACTTGACCTGAGCTGGCCTTGGCCACTGAAGGCATTTGGGGAGTGAACCAGTGGATGGGACCTCTGTTTTTCCTGTTTCTGTCCCCTACCTCTCAAAAAGTTTTTTAAAAGGGATACACATTTTCAGTTAGACTGAATAAATTCTGGAGATCTATTGGATAGCATGATGACTATATTTAATGATAATGTATACTTGGAAATTGCTAAGAGTGGCTCTTAAAATTTTTTTACCACACACACATGAAAGAAATAGGCAAGGTGATACATATGTTAAATAGCTTTACTTGGTGATTATTTCACAATATATACATATATTAGGCTATCACATGTACACCATGAATATGTGTGTACAACATTTATTTATCACTTACACCCCCAGTAAAGCTCAGAAAATTATAAAATAACTTTAAAAAGAGATAAGGAAGGAAGAATAAAATGAGTCCAAGAGACCCAGAAAACTGTTTCTGGAGCAATAAAAGGAGGGAGACAGAACTTGAACCATATCTGAAAGGCAGTTCTCAAGTGAGAAAGAGGGGAACACACAAGATACATTTTGCTTTTCCAAGAAGGTTTTACTCATCAGCATTTCTGGGGATTTGTAGAAGGAGGTTAGCCTGGGAGCATCTCTCTTCCCCTTGCTGCTCTGGAGAGAAGCACTTAGGGATGGAGACCCAGGTAGAGAGCCCACTCCCTGGAGAGGTTCCCCAGCTGAGAATGCAAGTTTCTGAGAGCTGTATGGAGCCAGAGGCAAGAGGGTAGGGGCACCAGATTAGGGAAGCTGAACTGTGTGTGGTGTGATTTCACTCAGGTTTCCAGTAAATTCACAACATCACAAGTGCTATTCAGTTTCTGGAAGAAAGGGACTAAATGTGGGATTTTTGTGTATGGGTTAAGAAAATGGACCAGTAAGGTGTTGTTTAGAAAAAGCCCTGAAGGGGAGTTGCTGATGTTATTTGGGAATGTGGCTGCTTGCGGAGACTGGAAGGTCAGCTGAGGAGTGAGAACAGCTATTTATCCCAGGGATGTGGGAGGAGCAGCTGGCACGAGTTAATGCGGATTTCCTGGGACTTCAGGAAGAAAGGACAGTGGATTCTCTGGGTGTGAAGGAAAAAAAATTTCCATCTTTCTCTCTCTTTTTTAAAGATTTTTATTTATTTGAAAGAGTTACAGATTAAGGTAGAGACTGAGAGGAGAGAGAGAGAGAGAGAGAGAGAGAGAGAGAGAGAGAGAGAGAGAGAGAAAGAAGAGAGAGGTCTTCCATCCTCTGGATCACTCCCCAAATGGCCACAATGGTTGGAGCTGAGCAGAGCTGAAGCCAGGAGCCAGGAGCTTATTTTGGGTCTCCCGCGTGGGTGCAGCATCCCAAGTTCCCAGGCCATCCTCTGCCACTATCCCAGGTACACCAGCAGAGTGCTGGATTGGAAGTGGAGCAGCCAGGACTCAAACTGGTGCCCATATGGGATGACAGCCCTGCAGGCTGGGGCTGTAACCCGCTGTGCCACAGCACCGGCCCCTATCCTTACTCTCATAGTTCCTACATACCAAGCAGTTCTTCAGCAGTCCACAACCAGGTGTCCTCTAATTCCATTCAGTTCTGACCCTGGGTACCCAGAGATAATGTCTGATTGCACAGATTAAGGGTGCAGTCCCACCAGACAATCCCACTCCAGACACAAAATGCCAGTCCCTTCTGATCAACCAGCTATGAATTAAGGGACCCATAGTCCCCTCCCTGGTTTTGATTAATTCACTAGAATGGCTCACAATGCTCAGGGAAATACTTTATTTACATGGATTGATTCATTTTAAAGGATATAGGTGAAGCCAGACACAGAGTTGGCTAGGACAAGGTAAGGCACTGGGGGCTTGAAAGCTCATCAGATCTCAGTGTGAAGAGTTTTTATAGAGCTTGTTCTCCAGCCACCCCTGCCTGCCTTCTGGGGATGATTATCCCAACCTCTAATCCTCTAATCACTTGGCCTTAGCTTCATACCTTTTTGTCTGAGCGAACAATGACAGAATGCTGAGAATGTCAGAAGCCCCCACCTGAAGTCATCTCATTAGCATAAACTCTGGTGTGAGCTCAAGGAGTTGTTCTAAATAACAAGACACTTCTATCACTTAGGAAAACCCAAAGGTTTTGGGAGTTTTGTACAGAAATGAAGTATTGTAAGAAAATATGCTCTTGGGGCTGTGGCATAGCAGGTAAAGCTGTCTTCTGCAGTGCCGGCATCCTATATGGGCACCAGTTCAAGACCCAGCTGCTCCACTTCTGATCCAATTCCCTGTTAATGTACTTGGGAAAGCAGTGGAGATGGCCCAGGTCCTTGGGCCCCTGTATCTGCATGGGAGACCTGGAAGAAGCTCTTGGCTCCTGGCTTTGGATCAGCTCAGTTCTATCTGTTGCGGCCATCTGGGAGTGAACCAGCGGGTAGAAGACCTCTCTCTCTCTGCCTCTGCTTCTCTGTAACTCTGCCTTTCAAATAAATAAATCTTTTAAAAAATGCTATATCACTCAGGAAATTACAAGCTATAGGAGCTCTGTGCCCAGAACCTGGGTTGAAGAATGGATTCATAAACATACATAAAATGTTTGTACATTGCATGTATGCATACAAATACATTCATACATATGTTTTTAGTTTTACACAGTGGGGCTGGCCTAGGCTGGTCCTCCTGAGAACTCTTAAAGAAATAGCTCAGCCACTCCCTGAAGAGGTTGGGCCAAGCAAACACCTGCCAGACACCAGCAGTAACTACAGCCAGGAACTGAATGGAAGACCTGCCTGGGTAGAGGTGTATGGGGGCTGGTGTTAGTGATGCAGATTCAGGAGCTTGAGGCCGTTTGTAAAAACTGGGACACCTCAGGACAGGCTTAGGAGGGCAACTGAGTGAGAGACCCCCAGCCCTTAAAGATGCTGCTTTCTTCCAGGAGAGAACAAGGATCTTGGACTAGGTGTGACAGGATGGATGCAGGGGTCCAGGTTAGAGGGAGGAGTTGCTAGCGTCATTGGCTGTGGCCAACTTTCCTTGTTTCCTTTTTGCTGATGGAGTTACAAATTGTAGTTCAGAGAGATGAAAATAAGGATAGTAAAGCAAAAGTTATGGATCACAGTCCAAGGGAGGAATTGGGTACCCTGTAGGGATGTAAAATACATTCCATGGGAGAAAATCCTTCCTAAAACGTCAAGACACTGTGGCAAAAAATGACCTACAGGAAAGATCTCTGTGAGTGAGATCCCAGTGGGAAGAAGGGGCCATCAGAGAAGGAGGTATCTTTCTCTGAAGGGAGGAGAGAACTTTCACTTTCCTTATGGCCCTGTCTAAATAATGTCGGAGTTTGTGGACTCAAGAGGCTTCCATAGCCTTGGTAGCTCATGACAAGAGCCTCGGGTGATTACTGACATCATAAGTGAGAGTGTCAATGGTTAAATCAACAACAGGAGTCCCTGTGCACTTGCTCCCCATCTAGGACCTCCATCCTTAATGAGTTGTACTATCAGAGTTAACGGTAAAACTTATCTTCATATAGTACTTTATACTTTATGTGTCTGTGTGGGTGCAAACTGTTGAAATCTTTACTTAGTATATACTAAGTTGATCTTCTGTATATAAAGATAATTAAAAATGAATCTTAATGAAGAACAGGATGGGAGAGAGAGTAGGAGGCGGGATGGTTTGGGGTAGGAGGGTGAGTATGGGGAGAAGAACCGCTATAATCCAAAAGTTGTACTTATGAAATTTATATTTATCAAATAAATAAATAAGATCTTTTAAAAAAATGAAAAAAAAAAATCCTTCCTAGTTTGGGGCTTTTATCCATATAGCATGAGGGGTGTTGAGTAGTGATGTGGCCCTGAGACTCGTGATTGGCATTTGTGAATGACATCTGGGAGCTGCATATCTTTGGGTTCTCTGTGCATTTGACTACAAACTGGACTTTTCTAGTTTGGCTGAGCGCTCATTTCATCAGGATACTTGTGCTCCACTCTCCCATCTATGAGAGGGGAGAAAGAAGTTTATGCATCCAGCTTTTAGAATTATGACTTTAATATAGACACACACCACATAAATGACGTTTCCATCAATGAAGGATTGCATATTTCATGATGATCTCAAGATTATATTGCCTAGTGAAGTCACAGCCATCTTAGTTTCTGAGGTACAGTTTATCACATTCTCACAAGGATGAAATTGCCTAAGGGCCCATAACATAACTTAAGGGGCTAGCATTGTGGCATAGCAGGTAAAGCCACCGCCTGCAATGCTGGCATCCCATATGGGTACCGGTTCGAGTCCTGGCTCCTTCACTTCTGATCCAGCTCCCTGTTAATGGCCTAGGAAAGTGGCAGACAGTAGTGTAAGTACCTGGGGCCCCTGCACCCATGTGACAGACCCAGATGAAGCTCCTTGCTCCTGGCTTCAGTCTGGCCCAGCTCCAGCTGTTGTGGCCATCTGGTGAGAGAACCAGCAGATGGAAGATTCTCTCTCTTTCTCTCTGTTTCTCCCTCTCTTTCTGTAACTCTGCCTTCCAAATAAATAAATAAAATTTATGTATTGAGCACTTACTATGTGCCAGACACCACATTTAATTACTGCAGCAACCTGCAATTAGGTGCTTCTACCATTAATTTACAGATGATAAATTGAGGGTCAGAAAGGTTTATTAACAAATTGCGAGTGACCAAGATTCCAACCATGATCCCTGAAGGGTGTGCTTCTAACTTCTGGACTGGTTTGCTTCTTTTTGTGCGTCAATAGTAAGGGATTGTATCTATACACATCCTGCCCCAGGCAGGCTTAGAAGTATACAAGGCACTTGACTTGGGAGACAGGTTTCACTGGCTTCTTTTTTCTTTTTTTTCTCTCTTTCTTTCTTTATTTGAGAGGTAGAGTTACAGACAGTGAGAGGGAGAGACAGAGAGAAAGGTCTTCCATCTGCTGGTTCATTCCCCAATTTGTCGCATCGGCAGGAGCTGCGCAGATCCGAAGCCAGGAGCCAGGAGCTTCTTCTGGGTTTCCCACGCGGGTTGGACCATCTTCTACTGCTTTCCTAGGCCACAGCAGAGAGCTGGATTGGAAGAGGAGCAGCCAGGACTAGAACCAGCGTCCATATAGGATGTCGGCGTCACAGGCGGAGGATATACCTACTGTGCCATAGTGCTGGCCCCTGGCTTCTTTTTCTTATGTTTTTTCTTTGAAGGGGAGAGAGAGCGAGGAGGGACGGATTGAGAGAGAGAGAGAGAGAGAGAGAGAGAGAGAGAGAGAGAGAGAGAGAGAGAGAAATGAAACGTCTTTCATCAGCTGGTTCACTCCCCAAATGTCTGCAACAGCTGGGGCTGGGCCAGGTGGAAGCCAGGAGCCTGGTGGGTACTAGGGACCCAAGTGCTCATCATAAATTATCATGTGCAGCCGGCGCCGCGGCTCAATAGGCTAATCCTCTGCCTAGCGGTGCCGGCACACCGGGTTCTAGTCCTGGTCGGGGCACCGGATTCTGTCCCGGTTGCCCCTCTTCCAGGCCAGCTCTCTGCTGTGGCCAGGGAGTGCAGTGGAGGATGGCCCAAGTACTTGGGCTCTGCACCCCATGGGAGACCGGGATAAGCACCTGGCTCCTACCATCGGATCAGTGCGGTGCGCCGGCCGCAGCAGGCCGGCCGCGGTGGCCATTGGAGGGTGAACCAACGGCAAAAGGAAGACCTTTCTCTCTGTCTCTCTCTCTCACTGTCCACTCTGCCTGTCAAAATAAATAAATAAATAAATAAATTATCATGTGCTGCCTCCCGGGGTGCAAGAACTTGGGGAGGAAAGCAGAGCTGGGATTTGAATCCAGACTCTGATCCTCAGATAAGGGATGCAGGTGTTCCCAGGTGCACTGTTTTTGTTTTGTTTTGTTTCCAATTAAAAATTCTTTTAATTATTTATAATACACAAATTTTTATGGGTAGCAGCAGTTGCTCCTGTACTTGCCCTTGTAAAAATATGAAATAGAAACAATAGAGAAAAATATTCAGAGAAGAGCAGCATTAAATAAAAAAGCAAATACATACATAAACAAAAACTTAAAATAAGGAAATAGTACTGTGCAACTTTCAATTACACCAAGTAAAGTGCACTGCCTAATAACTGATAACATTTTTTCTATGTTGAAAACACCAAACTTTCTTACTGGTATTTTTGATATTTAAAAAGAAAAAAGAAAGAGAGAAGAGAAAAAGACATTCACTACTGTAGCCCTGACAGCTCTCTTCTAGTATTTTTAACCATTCAGATATATTTTATGGGAATATTTATTCACATAATTTTGCTTAATACATTTTTTTCCATATGACTGAATTTAAAGTCTTTATAATTTCAATTACAGTAACAACACATTAATAAATTATAAATTAACAAAATTAAGTGCACTGTTTTAACCTATTTCTGTCCTTTCACCAGCTTCTTGAGTTGGGAAGGAGGCGGGGCCAAGACTGACTCAAGGGAGGATCTAGATAGCCTTGTCCTGAGGGGCTCAAGTTCCTCTGGGGATGAGGCATGGGTCATGAGGAGAACATGCAAGGATTCTGAGAGGAAATAATGAGAAAATTCCAGGCTTTAGCTTGTGACAGGAGGCTGATGCTCCCTGCCAGGGGCATTCTCATGAACTCCTCTGTCTCTAAGGGCTCCCTTTCTTCATTCTGTTTGAGACTTCCCCTCCCATTCATTCATTCCAAGGTAATGATGGAGGGTATTGGATATTGAGAGGTATGAGAAGGCACTGAAGATTTTTGAAAAGATTTATTTTTATTTATTTGAAAGACAGAGTTATAGGGAGAAGGAGAGAGAGAGAGAGAGAGAGAGAGAGAGAGAGGTCTTCCATCTGCTGGTTCACTCCCCAAATGACCACAACGGCCAGAGCGGAGCCAGGAACTCCAATGGTGTTCCATCTTGGGCCATCATCTGCTGTTTCCCATGGACTGAAACAACAGAAAACTGAATTAGATGCAGAGGTAGGACTCTATCCCAGGCACTCTGATCAGGTGTCCCATGCAGTGGTCAACTCAATGCGCTGTAACGCCCACCTCTACTAGATTTTTTACTTTATGTTTATTACAGGGTAACTTACATAAAGCATCTCATAGTCACAATATTCTAATTTAAGCTGAGAACTTCAATTCTATACAGAAGCTTCACACTTTCACTTACCCCATTTTTTATGCTATTACAGTCACAATTTACATATTTCCTAAAAGATTTGTTTGAAAGGCAGAGTGACAGAGAGAGAGGGAGGGAGGGACACACCCACAGAGATTCTGCACCTGTTGGTTCACTCCCCCGAGTGACTGCCTTGGCCAGGCTGAAGCCAGGATTCAGGAAATCCATTTGGGTCTCCCAAGTTGGTGGCAGGGGATCAAGTACTTGGGTTGTCCTCCACTGCTTTCTCTGGAGTATTAATGGAGAGTTGGATTGGAAGCAGAGCAGCTGGGATTTGAACCAAGCTGGGACTTAACATACTGTGCCACACAGCACCAGTCCCATATATTGTGCATTCATTGGCAAGTTGTTGTAGCTGTAGTTATTTTCAATATTTTTGATGTTTAATTTTATTTAACTAATTTATTTGAGAGGCAGACACACACACACACACACACAGAGAACAAGAGAACTCGCATCCACTGGTTCACTTTCCAAATGCCTACAACAGCCCCCAGCTAAGGTTGAAGCTGGGGACTAGGGACAAGTACTTCAATCCATGTGACTGACAGGAACATAATTACTTGATCTTTTAATCACAGAGTCCACAAGATGCCTATTTTTATCTTTACATTAATTAATTTGAGAGGGATGGAGGAAAGGAGAGAGGGAGAGAGGGAGGGAGGGAAGGAGGAAGGGAGGAAGAGGGAGAAAGAGAGAAAGAGAGAGAGAGAGAGATATGAAGAGAGAGCACTCCCATATACTGGTTGACTCCTAAATGCATGCAACAACTGGGTGGCTGAAGTCCAGAGCCAGGTACTAAATCCAGGGCTCCTATGTGGGTAACAAGAACCCAATTACTTGATCCATCACTGTTGCTTCCCAAGGTTTGCATTTAACCAGAAGCTAGAATCAGGGGGTGGATCTGGGAATTGAAGACAGGTATTATGATATAAGATGTAAGGATCCTAGCCAGCATCTTAACCAATAGGTAAATGCCCATCCTGAAGCCAATTTTATTTTATATTTATTTAAAATTACCATTTTGTTTGAAAGGCAGAGAGACACAGAGAGAGAGGGGTAGAGACAGACAAGTTGAGAGATCTTCAATCTGCTAGTTCAATCCTTAAATGCCTGCAATAGCCAGGGCTGGGCCAGATTGAAGCCAAGAGTCAGACTACTGGATCTCATATGTAGGTGGCCAGGACCCAAGCACTTGAACCATCATTTGTTGCTTCCCAAGGCACATATTAACAGGAAGCTTGATCAGAAAATATAATTGTTGGGACTCAAACCAGGCATTCTGACATGGGATGTGGCTGTCCCAAGTGTCAATCTAACTATTGTACAAAATGCACCCCCCTATGTCTATTTTAAAATAAGACCTTATAATCTCTGTGGATGAGACCCCAGTGGAAAGAAGTGGTCATCAAAGAAGGAGGTACTTTTCTCTGAAGGGAGGAGAGAACTTCCACTTTGCTTATGGCCTTGTCTAAATACTGACAGAGTTTGTGTATTCAGAAGGCTTCCATAGTCTAGACAGCTCATGTCAAGAGCCTCGGGTGATCACTGACATCATACATAAGGGTGTTAATTGTTTTTATTTATTTATTTATTTTTTTGACAGGCAGAGTGTACAGTGAGAGAGGGGTACAGAGAGAAAGGTCTTCCTTTTCCGTTGGTTCACCCCCAAATGGCCGCTGTGGCCGGTGCACCGTGCTGATCTGAAGCCAGGAGCCAGGTGCTTCCTCTTGGTCTCCCATGTGGGTGCAGGGCCCAAGCACTTGGGCCATCCTCCATTGCACTCCCGGGCCACTGCAGAGAGCTGGACTGGAAGAAGGGCAACTGGGACAGAATCCGGCGCCCTGACTGGGACTAGAACCCGGGGTACCGGTGCCACAAGCGGAGGATTAGCCTATTGAGCCACGGCGCCAGCCAAGGGTGTTAATTGTTAACAACAGGAGTCTAACTTGCACTAACTTCCTATGCAGGACCTCTGTCCTCAAGGATTTGTACTGTAAAACTTGTCTCAAAAAGTTTTTGTGTGTTTATGCAAATTGTTGAAATCTTTACTTAGTATAGAGCTGGTTGTGTACAATGTTAATAGAAAATGAATCTTAGTGGAGAATGGGACTGGGAAGGGAGAGGGAGGAGGAGGAGGGGTGGGAGTGTGGGTGGGAGGGTGGTTATAGTGGGAAGAATCACTGTATTCCTAAAGCTGTACTTATAAAATCCATGAAGCTTGTATTCCTTAATTAAAAGGTTTCTTTGGGGGAAAAAAAAAAACCTGATATGGACTCCAGTACACAAAGCTGTAATTCAATTTGGTTGACTGTCTTAGATCTTTGGGTGCTGCTATAGCAGAATACCTGAGACTGGGTAATATATAAAGAACGAAGATTTCTTTCTTATAGTTCTGGAGATTGGGAAGTCTAGGATTAAGGCAGGTGAGGGCCTTCTTGCTGTGTCATCCCATTGTGGAAAGGGAAAGTCATTACATGGGTCAGAGATGGTGGGAGAGAGAACGAGAGAGCCTAACTTGCTTTTATAGCAAACCCACTCTTTTTTTTTTTTTTTTTACATTTTCAGTGGGCCAAGTGCCAAAGTAATTTTATTAGTTTTTGATTTCTTTACACTTTAAGGGAATGTGACTTCACATGTTAGTGATTTTTTTTCCCCCAAAGAAACCTTTTATTTAAGGAATACAAATTTCTTTCTTTTTTTTTTTTATTTATTTTTTTGACAGGCAGAGTGGACAGTGAGAGAGAGAGAGAGAGAGAGAGAGAGAGAAAGGTCTTCCTTTTTGCCGTTGGTTCACCCTCCAATGGCCGCTGCGCCTGGCGCACTGCGGCCGGTGCACTGCGCTGATCCGATGGCAGGAGCCAGGGGCTTATCCTGGTCTCCCATGGGGTGCAGGGCCCAAGCACTTGGGTCATCGTCCACTGCACTCCCGGGCCATAGCAGAGAGCTGGCCTGGAAGAGGGGCAACCGGGACAGAATCCGGTGCCCCGACCGGGACTAGAACCCGGTGTGCCGGCACCGCAAGGCGGAGGATTAACCTGTTGAGCTGCGGTGCCGGCCCAGGAATACAAATTCTAAAATGCCACTAACTTAAGATACACCATTCTGTTATACAATATGAAGAAAGGAAAGCGCTTCCAATCATAGAATGTGTTAGTGCTCTAACACTTTCGGTGCTTGTTTTATCCTTTGTACTGCCTTCTGGAAAAACTTTCTTGGACTCCTGAAGCTGAATTAGGTGCCCCACCTGTGCACGCACACAGCTACTTCTATTTACCTATCTGTAACTTAATATTGCATTTCCATCACCTGCTTACTTGTCTGCCTGCCTGATGAGATGCAAAGGTATTTGAGGGCCAGGATTGTGCCTCACTTATTACAGTTATTATAGGATACTTAGGAACCACCCCAGAGCTCATACTCAATAAGTGAGCAATTAATATTTGTTAAATGAATGCTAGATAGGCCAGATATTGTCAATGTTCAGGCACTGCAAGAATTGTCTGAATCCCCCAGACTTTATGTACTAACAGTGTTTATTCTGCCCAAGTTAGGAAGAAACACAGTTTTTTAACCCAACGGACACCATTGTATAAGCTAAGCAGTAATTCTGGGAGAATGAAAGGGTTGTGGCTGGCGCCACGGCTCAATAGGCTAATCCTCCGCCTTGTGGCGCCGGCACACCAGGTTCTAGTCCCGGTTGGGACGCCGGATTCTGTCCCGGTTGCCCCTCTTCCAGGCCAGCTCTCTGCTGTGGCCAGGGAGTGCAGTGGAGGATGGCCCAAGTGCTTGGGCCCTGCACCCCATGGGAGACCAGGAAAAACACCTGGCTCCTGCCTTCAGATCAGTGCGGTGCGCGGGCTGCAGCACGCCAGCCAGCTGCGGCGGCCATTGGAGGGTGAACCAACGGCAAAGGAAAACCTTTCTCTCTCTCTCTCACTGTCCACTCTGCCTGTCAAAAAAAAAAAAAAAAAAAAAAGGGTTGTTCATCCTGTAATCATGATATTCCACACAAGCCTTTACAATTGTATCATCCTGTGCAGCTTCCATATCCATTCCAAAAATACTTGCATTTTTTTTTTAAGGGAAAGGGTTTATTGGGGCACACCCAACAGACCGGAGTGAAGGGGCGGCGAAGAAAAAAGAGAAGTAAGAGAAGGAGACTGTAAGAGAGCGAGACAGAGAGGAGGGAGAAGATAGACGAGAGGAGGAGACTAGAGAGCAGAACCAAGAGAGCAGGAGAGAGCCAAGAGAGCATGTGTTCAGGAACAGGCCCTTTTAAAACTTTGCCTGAGGGTGGGCAGGGAAGCAGGAGCAGTGAATCCCATTAGGCTGGGGGTGGAGCCTGGCTCAGGTAGCTGGGCCACTCGGCCACCTGGCTAAAACCGCACCAGTTTCCTAACATTCCCCCCTTTTGTTTTTTAATAAAGCAGGATTTGTATGGGATTAACATTAGTCCCAAAAGTCCAGGAGGGGTAGAGGGATGATGATCTGTCTTTAGAGCTACTTCCTGCTGACATGGGGCAACGAGGTACTCTTCGCTGGCATGGGGTGATGTCTCAAGCCGCTGTCTCCTGGGTGGGGAGTGGAGTATATCCCTGTAGCAGCATTTGGTTGACTGAAGGCCTTCATTTGTTCCATTAAAACCTGCTGTAAAGACTTAGACACTGTAGTATAAAAGACAGGTGAGAATAGTAACCAATGATCCTAAGAGTAGCATTAACCAGGTAATGAGAGGATTTCATATTGGAGTGGAAATGGGGGGGGGGGGTCCTCTGGACCCTTGTGGGGACAGTCTGATGGATGTGGCTTAAAGCTGATTCCAGCCAAGACTGGGAAAAATGGCCACTTAACTTTTGAAGGTAGCTGGGTTTGTCTGTAGGGAAATTTTGAACAATCATACAATATTATATGGGGAAGAGGACCATCAGTACACACAGGTTGGGAATAGAGCCATTGGTGGTAAAGTAGAGGTTATGATTACAAAGGAATGAGACCCAAGTGGGCTAGACAGGGTCTAGAACAAAGGACAGAGTCATTAGAGGAGCTAAGAAAGGTGCTGTCTAAGCTACAAATAAGTTTTCTGATTGAGAGGCAGATAGAACCTGACGGAAGGGGCTTGATAATAATCTGGTGGGCTTTAAAACCTTGTAAATTAGGAGGCTCAGACTCATCTATCTACATCCTAAGGGAGGTGAGAACCTCCTTGCGGAAGGCACCTTGTTGACTTCCATTACCAGCTGGTCTGGGAGAGAGTTGGCCAGGTAAAGGCAGGTGGCATCTCCAACAGGAAATTTACTGTTATGCCTGCAATGTTGCTGACCCTATTTGGTCATTTCCTCAGCTGCGGTGGTCACTTTGGAAGTTGGGCTGAGTGAAGGGCTTTTCAGCTTCGAGCCAATAAGATCTGTGGCTCTGACCTGGGCATCCTTCGACTCCAGGGCAGGTCCATTTCCAGTGATCCAACTCTTGGCAGAGCTGCCAGGGCTCTCCACAAGCTGACTTCTGCTGAGGCCCAGGCTTACCACATCAAAAGCCACTGCAGTGGACTGGCCTGTTGGGTCTCCTTGAGGGCAGATCACTGTACAGATCAGCCATTAATAGGCCTGCCACCCATTGCTTCTGATGCCTAGCTTTGTTTTCCTCCTGGGTTTTGTTAAAGCAGACCAGAGGATGCAATACTTGCATATTTTTAAATGAGTTTAAAACAAAACTTTTTACCCTTAACATGCTTTGGAACTTTTCCCTATTAAAAGTATGTTTTTATTATTAAGTTCACATGGCAGGTTAAGCTACAATCATCCTGACTTCCAAGATTTTCCTTCAACATGATTATTGCCCTTAGTTTGCATTTATCCTTTTGGGCCTTTATCTATATGCATTAAATACATTTTTACAAAGATAAACTGATGAAAAAATGCAGTATTATTTTAGGGGTGTTTATTTTAGAAATATATTATGCAAATTGTTCTCAGTTAAAAGTTCTCTGTAGTTCATTTTAATGAAAACTGTAGCATTCATAGTACCTAATTAAATATAACTAAATATAAAGGATATACAGTGGGTTTTTGTATTAACCTAGTTCTTCTTCCTAAAGAATTGATAATTAGGCTGGTGCTGTGGCACAGAGGATTAAGCTTGCCACTTGTGAACCAGTATCTCATATCAGAACTCTGGTTCAAGTCCCATTTGGAGTTCTGGCTGTTCTGCTTCCCATCCAGTTTCCTGCTGATGCATTTGGGAAAGCAACAGAAGATTGTTTAATTGTTTGGGACCCTGCCACCCACATGAGAAATGGGGATGGAGTTCCCAAAGTTCTGACTTTGGCCTGGCCCAGCCCCGACCCTTATAGCCAATTGGGGGAGTGAACCAGTGAATGGAAGATCTTCCTGTCTGTCTCTCCCTCTCTCTCTGTCACTCTACCTTTCAGTTAATCTTAAAAAAAATAATTGGCAATAAACCCTTAACCAGTGGGGCCAAGAAGCCTATTTATTATATCTAAATCCTGAAAAGTATAGATACTAGAGAAGGTTTAGAGTCTGGAAAAGAAATCAGAGTCCAAGAAAAAGGATACTTGGAAACTAACAGGTTATTTTTTTTCTCTTTGTTTTTTTTTTTTTAAAGATTTATTTATTTATTTGGAAGTCAGAATGAGAGAGAGAGAGAGAGAGAGAGAGAGAGAGAGAGTATCTTTCAATCTTTCATCTGCTGGTTCACTCCCCTGATGCTGGCCAGACTGAAGCCAGGAGCCAGGAGCTTCATCTTGCTCTACCACATGGGTGCAGGGGCTCAAGTACTTACACCATTCTCTGCTTCTTTCCCAGGCCATTAGCAGAGAGCTAGATTGTAAGCAGAGTAGTTGGGACACAAATGGGATGTCATTGTCACAGGTGGCAGCTTACCTGCTTTTCACCAGAATGCTGGCCCTAAGAATGTTTTTATTTCATATTAATCTATAGAGAAAATAAAGCAGTGTAATAATGTTCTTTGGCTGTAAGCAACAGAAATCAGTTTGACTAACTTAAGAGAGAAAGTAATTTATTGGAGGGATACTGGATTGCCTGTAGCATGATAGAAAGCTAGAGTATTAGGCCTGGGAACC
Organism: Lepus europaeus; assembly: GCF_033115175.1. Taxonomy (NCBI): domain Eukaryota; kingdom Metazoa; phylum Chordata; class Mammalia; order Lagomorpha; family Leporidae; genus Lepus; species Lepus europaeus. The sequence goes on along the minus strand of NC_084831.1, from coordinate 137,087,702 downwards.
CTGGTGGGCTCAGTGTGGCTGCTGGAATAGATGTCTTCAAATATTTCCAATCCTTTTAGTCAATGCACAAAATCCTGAAAGAAAAAACAATTCATTATTGTGGTTTGTGTCATTATTATACCTCTTAGCTTGGGGGAGGGGGAGGAAAGGGAGAGAGGAAGGCAAAGAGGAGAGGGGACAGGGGAAAGAGAGTGAGAGAAAAATAGTGTGATGGAGTAGGATGGCAAGGGACCCTCGAGTCTCATCAAGACTACACATGAAGGGCTGGTGCTGTGGTGTAGTGGGTAAAGCTGCTGCCTGCAGTACCGGCATCCCATATGGGTGCCAGTTCGATCCAGCTCTACTGCTATGATCCAGCTCTCTGCTATGGCCTGGAAAAGCAGTAGAAGGTGGTCCAAGTGCTTGGGCCCCTGCACCCGCGTGGGAGACCCTGGAGGACAGTTTCGGCCATCTGGTGCGTGAACCAACGAATGGAAGACCTCTCTCTCTCTGCCTCTCTGTAACTCTGCCTTTGAAATAAAATAAATAAATCTTAAAAAAAAAATACTACGCATGATGTGGAGGACCCTTTCTCTGTGTGGAGCAGTTAAAATTTCCAGTTTTCACAGCAGAGCCTGTAGGTTCTTCAGCACAGTTTTTCAGATAGAATGATCACCATGTGCCAGCCTCACGCAGTTGTGACCATTTTCCTAGCAGAAGTCACTTAGTAAATAGTGCCCACGTATCTACTGCTCACTAATGATCTGCTCAGCTATTCAACCTATATGTAGTTGACTTTGACCATGTGTTGGGTGCTGCTGTAGTAGGTGATTGTGGCCAATGGGATCCACATGCTGCCATGATAAACGTTACACACTGGCAGCTCAGAGAGGGGATTTTTGAAGGGTAAATATGAGGGTTCTTAAAAAAAATTATGGAAAACGGAATTAAAAGCTGTTTATTGCAAAAATTTCAAAAATCATGCATAATATAAAATTTCCGGCCGGCGCCGCGGCTCAACAGGCTAATCCTCCGCCTTGCGGCGCCGGCACACCGGGTTCTAGTCCCGGTTGGGGCACCGATCCTGTCCCGGTTGCCCCTCTTCCAGGCCAGCTCTCTGCTGTGGCCAGGGAGTGCAGTGGAGGATGGTCCAAGTCCTTGGGTCCTGCACCCCATGGGAGACCAGGAGAAGCACCTGGCTCCTGCCATCCGATCAGCGCGGTGCGCCGGCAGCAGCGCGCCTACCGCGGCGGCCATTGGAGGGTGAACCAACGGCAAAGGAAGACCTTTCTCTCTCTCTCTCTCTCTCTCACTGTCCACTCTGCCTGTCAAAAAAAAAAATTTTCCATGAATGTTTAAAAAGATTTAATATGTATGCATTTCAAAAGTGTTTTTTTAATAAAAATAAACTTATGTTTTAATTCCATTTTCCACATTTTTTTTTTTTTATTAGGCAGAGTTAGACACCCCCCCCAAATGGCTGCTATGGCCAGTGTGCTGTGCTGATCCGAAGCCAGGACCCAGGTGCTTCCTCCTGGTTTCCTATGTGGGTACAGGGCCCAAGCACTTGGGCCATCCTCCACTGCTTTTCCGGGCCACAGCAGAGAGCTGGACTGGAAGAGGAACAACTGGGACTAGAACCCGGAGCCCATATGGGATGCCGGTGCTGCAGGTGGAGGATTAACCAAGTGAGCCACGGTGCAGGCTCCCAGAATTTCTTAAGTACTGTTACAGGCCCATGCGACATTGTTAGGTAGGAAATCAGGTAAGGAGAAATGGGCCTGATTTAGAAATGGTGATCAGAAATGATTTCTCTATGGAGGGTACATTTCAGTGGAGAATTAAATGACATAATAGGTCATGGCAAACAAAATCTAAGGAGTCTTCCACGTGGAGGAAACAGTGAGTGTAACAGTGGGGAGAAGGAGAAAGCTTGGCATTGGTTAAGTCACTGAAGCAAGGAAGAGAGGCTTGGAGAGGGGAAGGAGACACGGTCAGAGCATTAAATTGGTAACCAGGCCTCAGAAGAAGTCTCAGGGGCTGGCGTTGTGGTGCAGTGGGTAAAGGCACTGCCTACAATGCTGGCATCCCCTGTGAGCACTGGTTCAAGACCTGGCTACTTCACTTCCAATCCAGGTCCCTGCTAATGCACCTGGGAAAGCAGTGGATGTGCTTGAGCCCCTGTACCCATGGGGGAGACCTGGAGGAAGCTCCAGTCTCCTGGCATCGTCCTGGCACAGCCCCAGCCCTGAGGACATTTGGGAAGTGAATTAGGGATGGAAGATCTATCTTTCTCTCTCTGCTCTTCCCTCTCTTTCTGTAACTCTGCCTTTCAAATAAATAAAAAGTAAGCACAAAGTAAAAAGAGAGAGTGAGATCTTTCATCTGCTGGTTCACTTCCCAAATGGCCGCAGGGCTGGGCCACGTCTAAGTCAGGAGCCAGGAAATCCATCCTGTATCTCACATGAGTGACTGGATCTCAAGCACTTGGCCCATCATTCTCTGCCTCCCAAGGTGTATTAGCAGGAAGCTGGATCAGAAGCAGAGTAGCCGGGACTTGGACTGGCACTTTATTATGGGATGCCAGCATCAAAAGTGGCAGCTTTAGTACTGCACAACAGTACCAGCCCTGGGAAGCATATGTGTTTTGGCAGTTGAAGGATATAGATCTCAAGGGCCAAGGATGGAAGCAGAGTCTTCTCCATAAGTCTGAGTGAGACGAAGGATGGGAGTGTGGACTGAGATCATGGCTGTGCAGGCCTCAAGTTATCAGCTTCGAGGAGAGCGCTGGGCCTAGCTGTTAAGCCACTGGTGTTGGAATACCTGCTCTCATATCAGAGTGTGTAGGTTTGAGTTCCAGCTCTGCTCTCAATTCCAGGTTCCTGCTGGTGAGTACCCTGGGAGGCAGTAGGTGATAGCTCAAGTCTTTGGGTCCCTGGCACTCATGCAGGAGGCCTGTACTGAGTTCCTGGCTCCTGGCTCTGGCCCAGCCTAGCCCTAGTCATTGTGGGAGTTTGGACTAGTGAACCAGAAGACAGGAATTTGCCCTCTCTACCTCTCATATAAATTAAAAAAAAATTGTAAAAACAGAAATAAGTATTTCCATTCATCCATTATGAAGTCTACAGATGCTGTTGGTGTATGGGGTGTGTGGGGACAGTTGAGTGAAAGAAAGGAAACAAGGATATCTTCTGAGTGCTTTGTTTGAGAAACTCAGCAAGTGAAATGGGAATGACGGGGGGAGAAGCAGGTTTTTGGTGTGGGAAAAAGAGGTCTGTTTTGGCTACATTGAATTTGATGTGACTATTGGACAACAAGGGGAACTGTTGAGTAGGCTGTTTGGTAACAAATCTGGGTTTCTGAGAAGAAATAAATCCTTGAGCCATCACTGTATGTCTGGTAATTAAAACAGCAGGTAAGTCAGTTAAAATGTGTACGTACAGAGAGAAGAGGGCTGTGGAACCCTCTCCCCACTGAGTATGAGAAGAAAGAAACAGCAAAGAAAGGGGAAGTGGGATTTATACACTTGAGGTGGGAGAAATATGAAATAGAAACCTGGTTGAAAAGGCAAATGAATTTCCTAGATTATGAACTGAAGTTTCTCCACAATGCTAAAAATCCCATTGAGACCTGTGGCCATAATTTTCAATTATTTTCTACATTTGAGAGAGAGAGAGAGAGAGAGAGAGAGAGATGCAAGGTGCTCTGTGAATAGGACCTAGTAGAGACTCAAGAATGAGAAATGACACTCTTGGTCGGTACTCAAGTGACGTGTAAGCAAATGGATACTAAATCTTGTGTCAACAAATGTGTCTGAAATGTGTTGAATTTTATAGGCAAGAATAAATTCGTGTTTGGGGATATTGTAGAGCTCCAGAGCTTTAGGCCGCAGGCCTCTTTTCTCAGTGATGTGACATGTGACAATTTTCTGTGTCTTCATGTAGCTGAAATGCTGCACATTGCTGCTGAGAAGGAGGAAGATTCATGTGCATTATCCTGCTTTTCCCTGCACTTGAGAGGAGCAGTGATTGCAGGAAATCTCTGGAAAGGCTGACTGACCCGAGTCAGCCTACTGCAGGTTACTAAATGGAAGGAGGACAAGTGGAAAACTATACTGGCACCAAATGTGAACAGCAGCCGTGCTGACAGAGCTGCTGCATGGCTGGCTGAAGGGATAGACAATGTACACTGGGCATTAGCTCTTGATCCTGGGTCTGCAGTCTGAGGGTGTCCACACTGAACTCATTGTCCACGATTATGAACGGTTACCTGCTTAATGGCAGGGCTTGGACTTCCTCCACTTGATCAATGTTGTTTTCTGCAAATAAATTCAAACAGAGCTGGTCACACAGTAAGCAGATCCCCCTTCACACATGTCAGAACATTGTCTAATCCTAACACAGGCACATCAACTGTCTTTCTCTGAATCAGTCCAGAATCCTGTCAGTCCATAACCCTGTCAGTCCATAATCCTGGGACAGGAATATTCCAAGAGGTCTGAGGTCATGTCTTGGAGGTCTTTCAATTGAGCTATGAGGTAAAAATTTCCCTATTCCACTAAGTGATCATTTCAATATTGACTGGGAGACTGCCCATGCAGGGGGTTAGCCTGACTGCTGGCAGGTGGGACAGGAGCCCCAGGCATATTCCGCCCACCCCACCCCGCCCCCGCCAATCAGATAAACTGCTCCTGGGCCCACCTGGGAAGCTACTAGGTTATGTGACCTTCAAGTTGATTGGAGAAGCATAGCAGTGCCAATATCAGCTTCATCCTACAGTGTTGCCCTGAATTAGCTACGCCCCTTCAGCCTGCCCTTTTTTTTTTTTTTTTTTTGACAGGCAGAGTGGACAGTGAGAAAGAGAGAGAGTGACAGAGAGAAAGGTCTTCCTTTTCCATTGGTTCACTCCCCCCAATGGCCGCTGCGGCCAGCGTGCTGCGGCCGGTGCACCGCGCTGATCCGAAGCCAGGAGCCAGCTGCTTCTCCTGGTCTCCCATGCAGGTGCAGGGCCCAAGCACTTGGGCCATCCTCCACTGCACTCCCGGGCCACAGTAGAGAGCTGGACTGGAAGAGGAGCAACTGGGACAGAATCCGGTGCCCCGACCGGGACTAGAACCCGGTGTGCCAGCGTCGCAGGCAGAGGATTAGCCTATTGGGCTGCTGCGCCAGCTCTGCCTGCCCTTTAAAAAGTGTGCGTGATCGTTAATAAAATGGACATGTTCACCAAAACTTGTCTCCAGTGCTTCTTGTCAAGGAACACCATTGCCCCACAAACCCACAGTGTGCGGGCCTCGCAGGATGAGCCCGCACATTATGCTTTGTCCTGAGTCTACAAAAGTTGAGTAAAATGGTTTCCCAGAGACTCCTGGGTACCAGTCTGACTGCTTTCTAGGGGGGCAGAGTGCAGTGTTGAATCTTCTCTCATCAATACCCAGTCTGTTTCTGAATTACAGGATTTTATACACTGGGATTAGATGGTGGCGTCCACAAATCCTGGTATCAAAATAAATTTTTGTAGCTGCACAGAAACATTGGCTACTTATGGAATCTCTGGGTGACAACCCTCAGGCTTGTTGCCTGTCTGCCTGGTGAAATTAAGCCAACATTTAAGAGACAGACAATGGGACCAGGCTCAGTGAAAGGGGAAACATCTTTGACAGAAATGGAGACTAGCTTGCCACTAGCTCTGGCAGGCATAAACTATCAGAGGATGCAGTTGGTGAATGAAAATTATGAGCAACATAGCAGGTGGCCACAGACATAATTCAAACAAGGATGCATTGCAGACAGCTCCTGAGCATGTACTACATATGCTGGTGTGAATTTATCACACCTGCTCTGAATCAAATGACCTGACAATGCAACCAAAGTGCCAAGGGCATATCCAGCAATAGGAAGACAACAAAGCTGGCTGTCCCATCCCAAGTCTACTACAAACTAGATTTCAGGGTCAGATGCAACATTTATGGGTCCATCCCATTTCAGTCCCATGGGAGTGAATGGTGCAAGGATATTGCTGGCTGTCAGTGGCAGCCTTACCACTTGTCACAAGGGGGTATTCACTGCCTACATCAACTGCCAAGAGCTACTTCTATTTATTCAATGAGTGTAAGGCTCCTGTGTACAGCTGATAGAAATTAGATGCTGGGGTAGGCACCGTGGCATAGTGGGCTAAGCCTCTGCCTGCAGAACTGGTATCCCATATGAGCGGCGGTTGTAGTCCTGGCTGCTCCTCTTCCTATCCAACTCTCTGTTATGGCCTGGAAAAGCAATAAAAGATGGCCCAAGTACTTGGGCACCAGCACTCTCATGGGAGACCTGGAAGAGCTCCTTGCTCCTGGCTTTGGATCAGCCCAGCTCAGGCAGTTGAGACCATCTGGGGAGTGAACCAGTGGATGGAAGACCTCTCTCTCTCTCTCTCCCTCTGTCTTTAATTCTAACTCTGAAAGGAAGAGATACAGTCAGAAGCAGAGAGAGAGAGAGGTCTTCCATTCGCTGGTTTACTCCCCAGATGGCTGCAATGGCCGGAGGTGGGCAGATCTGACGCCAGGAGCCAGGAGCTTCCTCTAGGTCTCCCACACAGGTGTAGGGGCCCAAGGATTTTGGCTGTCTTCTACTGCTTTCCCAGGCCATAGCAGAGAGCTGGATCAGAAGTAGAGCAGCCAGGACTTAAACCCATGCCCAGATGGGATGCTGGCGTTGCTCACTATGTCACAACACTGGTTCCAATAAATAAAATCTTAACAAAATAAATCAGATTGCCCAGTAAGGACTGGAGGCACAAAATATCTAGCCAGGGAGTCCCATGGGACTTTGGGATCTTCCACTGGAGGAGGCTTTGGGCTGAGCCCAGTGAAGTAGCAAGGAGCATGGGTCAGATGCTACAGCACCATAGTTTGATTTGATGGTATACATAGAGGTGGTCTCTTAGAGCAAATGTGAGAATTCATTTTATGAAGTAAATGTCATATTCTTTTGTGTGCGACAGAGTGTGACTGGCATGGTGTAGTGAGAGGGAAATTGCAGATTGAAGAGTGTAGAGAGGAGAGGGGATGTACACACAGAGAGGATTAGGTGCTCAGTGAATTGGCCAATTTTTCTGCCATTTAAGCATTGATACTGGGTATGCAATCTAGTGCAATCATAGTTTAAAACAGATTCTATCATAATGGGTTTATCCCTTTTTCTTAAATGACATTGAATTTTTCATGTAGTAAGCAATGAAATACACATTTGAGATATTATGTTATCCTAGATATATTATACTATTAAGTTCTCTTTCTCTCAAGATTGTGACATGATATAATGTTGTTTTTTGTCTTCCTAATTTTCTTGCTGTGGGTTCCTTGCCAACATGCTAATGCCAAACAGGCATAAAACTTCTCACTTTGGGCTTATAATCATAAGACAGAAGTTCAGGTATTTTTAGTTAATCTGTAAGGTTGATTATATTCCAAGTTGACTGATTTTATGGACTAAACTTGAGATGTTAATACAAAATGGCAAAATACACAAGTACCACAAAGAAAATACAGAACAGTTTTTTTCAAGAGGTTATTTTGTGTTTGGTTAAGTGGATGAAATAGGTAGGTCCAGGGGCTGGCACTGTGGCATAGTGGGTAAAGGCCCTGCCTGCAGTGCCAGCATCCCATATGGACACCGGTTCTAGTCCCGGCTGTACCACTTCTGATCCAGCTCTCTGCCATGGCCTGGGAAAGCAGTAGAAGACGGCCCAAGACCTAGGGTCCCTGCACCCATGTGGGAGACCTGAAAGAAGCTCCTGGCTCCTGGCTTCGGATTGGCACACTCCAGCCGTTGCAGCCATCTGGGGAGTGAACCAGCAGATGGAAGATCTCTCTCTCTCTGCCTCTCTCTCTCTGCCTCTCTCTATCTGCCTCTCCTTCTCTCTCTATCTCTGACTTTCAAGTAAATAAATAAATCTTTAAAAAAAAAAAGAAAGAAATAGGTCCAGCACTTTTTGGTGATGCCTGGATATGAGTTCTACAGATGTCACCAGTGGGTTAACAGCCTATGCTTTTTCCAAATTACCTGGGGGCAAATCGATCTCCTTTCGTCTCTTCGGGATCATTTTGGTTTTCTGCAAATAAATTGAGAAGACTAGTGACATACACTGTATCCCACTTTATACATGCCAAACGCTCTATCTCGATTTTGCATAGGAGTGTCAATATACTTTGTGTAAAAACAGGATACTGTGAGAGACATTCTCCAAGGCTCCGGCTGAGACTTGTGACAAGTTGCTGGGCTTGCTTGCCTGTGCCTTATGGCAAATTACCCTGATAGGACAGATCATCACCACCATGTCCTCTGTCCCTGCACAAACTATCATGTAAACATACCTCTTTTTGCAACATCCTTGGAATTGTTTTAAACATTTTGTAGAAGTATTGTTGCAATACTGACCTGTCTCATCGGATATTGTTGTTCTTCATGGTAGAGGAATTTATTCATAGAACTAGATGTATTCTATAACCCTTTTCATAAAAATGTGTTATATGTGTTACAAAGAAACACTGTGCATTTGTAACACTGAGGTGTTACAAAGAAACACGGGGCATTCATGCGGGGGGCGGAATTTCAAGGCCCCAACCTTGCTTCTTGGCAACATACAAGTAAGGTAAACGTAAGAAGTGTTTAAGTCTTGATTTTGAGATGTCTGCTTAGCAAAGACAAACCAGTTTAATGGAGACAGAGAATGGACTGAGCACAGTAAAGCCAGGCTCACTACCTTTCCAGACATATAGGAAAGGGTGTCAATAGGTATAGAACTCCAGGGACAATATTTAGAAACAACAATTTTATCATTGCAAGTGACAAGAGACAAAAGTCTGACAGGTGGCTCCTGTGCAGGTCCTACAGAAATGGGTATCAGTTTGTCATATGTGCCTAGGGTCAAATGAGACAAAGGCACGACATGAGTTGGGGAGGAGAGGGAGCCATCCTGGATCACTTGATGGTACTTTTAACTACCCCTTCTAGTCCCTGAGTCAAGCCCTGTGTGTCTATAGGGCTTGTGTGCAGAGTTGGCCCTCTTCACGCTATACAGAGAAGTGTCACACAAAGAATGCAGAGCCTTCCTGGGAGAATGTTTAGGACTTCCTGCCCTTTAGAATGAGAATGCTCACTGTCCACAATCAGAACAGAGTGAGTGTCATCTTCGTCACATGTGAGTTCTGCACTACCATGAGGCTGATTGGTGCCATTTAGGGGGTGGTCATTTGAGCGAGTGAAAGCATGCTACTCCAGTGATTTTTGTTTGACTTTTTTCCTTCTACCTCTAGCAGCTCCCTGATGAGCCAGGTAGGAGAGGGATGACAGACTAAATCAAGATATATTAAACACCAAGAAGGCCTGGCTGGCTTTGATGGGATGTATATGGGTATGGTTACAGACAGCAAAGGGTCAATCCCCCTTTAAGTGGGAAAGAACAATGCGCCTCTCTCTGGAACAGTGTGGCTACCATGAGGGACTGGAGGGAAGACGGCACCTAGTGCTCATTGCATTGGCCAGATAGTAGCTGATGAGGAAGGAGATTCAACTGTCTCCAGCTGGTACAGTCCTGACACAGGTGGACATGGACAAGCGCAATAGCTGGCACCAGGTGCTGAATCTGGCTTGACTGCAACATATGCATGCAGCCAAGTGAGAAGGTTCTAGAGGCTTTGTGGATGCCAGAGGGCTTGTGTTTTCTATCCTTTCATCTTTTAATATTGTTACATGAAAAGCAAACCTGTTTCTGTTTAGGACTTTCTTGGCCAATTACTTCCTATTTCCTTTTCTCATTACCTCTCTGCTAGTTACCTTCCCTAAACAACACCTAAAGATAATTATGGAGAAAGCAGATGTGCAGTGTTGTTTATGCTTGCATCTGGAATCTCTGCCTTGATCCCCTTTTCTATTTTCTGTGACTCTGTCTATATTTTTTCCATTCATTATCAGCTATTAATCATTCATTGCTAACTGGCAGCAATAATTTCTTGTTCATTGTTCTCTTCATTATTTACTGCAAACTCAGAAATGTCCATTCAGATATTTCCCACTTCATTCATCACAAGCACAATGGCTTACATATGCATAGAGATATGAATATCTATTCATGAGTCAGTATTGTGTCAAAGGTTATCATTTAAAAAAATTAAACAATTTTAATTGATTCACTTTTATTTCTTTGGAAGACATTCCTCAATCGCTCATGTGGGAGCCGGGAACTTCATCCAGGTTCCTCCCATGGGTGGCATAGACTGAAGTACTTGTGCTATCATCTGCTGCCTCCTAGGAAGCTGGATCATACGAAGAGATGGGACTCAATCCCAGGGACTCTGACATAGGATGCAGACATCCCAAGTGGCAACTTAATCTGCTATGCCACAGTCCTTGCCCCCTCTCATGTTTTATCTTAAAAGAAATGCCCTAGCATGTTTTTGTGATCCCTTAGGCCCTGTGTCTCTGAACTGGCAAATCATAATCATGGTAGGTTTAGCCTGAAATTGGGTAAAAATCTTTTGTTCCTCATATCACTGGGTGATTATTAAGCTTCCTTCTGGACTTCTGTAGCTGTATCCCTTATTCTACCACCAATCTGATTTCCAGGCACAGGTTCTGATTCTTAAGGGGTTTCACATAGGATCTACTTTTTTTAAGGAGGAGACAAACAACCCTATCCCACACTTCTTCATACCTCAGGGGACTTCACAGTCCATCCAAGTTAGCTTCTGTTGTGTTATAAAGGGAAATTCTCCCCACTGAAAGTGTTCTAGTCTCAGTAACTTTCCTATTGCCAAGTTCTACTTCCGGTACTGATCTGACATGACACAGCAAGGGAATTCATCCTATTTTGAAATACATGAGTAACTGTCCCCACATTTGATTGCTACATCCACAAAAGAGATTCCCGAGTCCATTTTACAGATGACGAGGCAAAATCCAGGAAGGATAAAGCAATTACCTGTCCAAGGTTTGTAATGATAGGACTGAGGACAGAGTTGGGAGTTTCCACTCTTTGTCCAGGGAGCTCTTTTCAGATGAGATTGGATGTGTTCAGAGTGGTATGGCTGTAGACCAGGGCCTTTTTTCAATCTAACAAGCTGCCACCTGTCACAATCTCTTTTCTGTGTCCTTTGTAACTGAATAGACATTGCCTCATGCTCCAAAGCCCAGGTGCACCAGAGAAGAGAGATTTGGACTTTCAAATCTGTGCATTTCTCAGCTCTGTTCCTAGCCAGTAAGTCTTGATTATGTTCTGGCCACGGCCATGTAGTAGAAAATGCCTTGTGCAGAGATGTGGAGACTGCAGTAAATTTGACACTTTCCATAATCAGAGCCTGCGGCCACCTTACCTGGGTCAAGCATCCTAACAAGGCGCTCTGTCATCCTGATTGTCTCAGCCAGTCGTCGTTGGTAATCCTGCCCCTGGCGGTTGTTAGGGTCTTGCTGGGTGAGGAGCTTCTTGAGAAGATGAAGGAGTATCTGAGACATAACTCTCCCTTCTTGTAACTTCTGGTGTAACTGTTTCAGTTCTCGGTCCTGGTCTTGAATTAGGATGTTGCATTTCCTACGCAGGACAGTAGAGAAAATTCAACAGTGGAAAGGGATGGGTAGTAAGTTCTCTGTATTCAACAGATTTTGGTGACAATGCTCTCCTAGATCCTTCAACCAGCGTCATTACTCATATTTTGGGAGATGCCTGTGGCAAAGAAAGGAAAAATAAGGGCCTTCTCTGTATTAGGGAGAGATCTTACAAGAGTCCTTTGCATTCACCTCATCTTGTTTTCTGTAAACAAAGCCAAGAGTCTTCCTTTATCTCCTTCACAAAGATGCTCCTTCAGTTCCTCATTTTGACTATGGGCACTCCCATGTAAGCAGACATAGTGCATTGTGCAGTGACTGGGCACAAATGCACACACAGGAATACGCCAGGCACATCTGGGGTTGATTGGAAAGAAGAAAGATCGAGAGATCGACAGGGCCAATCTAAGACAACATCCCATTAGGAGGTGATTGTGATACAGTAAACGAGAATTGGTTTTAACATGGATGAATTGAAAACCTGGTGTTTGCCACCTCCACTTAAAAGACCCAAAGCAGCCACAGCTCGAGGTGAATGCCAAAGGAAGCGCACCTGAACACAGTAAAGGAGCAGTGGGGACATAAGACACCAAGACCAGGCACAGCAGCACAGAGCGGGGACAAAACCAACCAGCAGCTGGATTCCTAGCTCCATGGCTGAAGGGAGTCCTTGTTGCAGGGGGAAAGGGTAAGTAGGAGAGTGCAAGCAGAATCCATGTGCATGGAAAACTTATGTGGGCAAGCCCTACTAGAGAGGAATCCAGTCACCACAGACCAGAAGCTCAGTAAGCAGAGCTCCTTGGAGACATCACAGACACAGTGTCCTCTCCCCTCAACCCTGAGAGCACAGGCTGTGAAGTGTGGAACCATCTTGAGACAGGCGTCACCATCAGAAGCCATTCAGTCTAAGAGATAAAAGCCCTTGTATATGTCCTTTCCAGGTACCCCATGGACATTCTTGCATTCCAGCAAGGAAGACTGAGCCTCACAGGTCCAGCTGTCCCAACAGAGCAAGAGATGACCCCCGTATCTTGCCCACATGGTGCTCTGCATCTTGAGGGAGAGTGGGAGCAGGGCAGCTGCTGGATCCCTAGAAGTAAGACTCCCCATCGGATTTGAGATTCATCATCCTCCCCACTGCCTCCCTTCTCCTGCCTATGTGAAACATGGCTTGTTGCTGCTGGAACCTGAGCAGAGTGGGATTTGGCCACGGTTTTTATAGCTCCACCCGATCTGTCCCTACCTAGGTTCAGAGTTATCTGGGCACTAAGGACAGTTCCTGCAGTAGTGTCTGAGTGTGCACTCAGGAATGTGCTCAAGCCCTGGACAGTGCATAGACGAGAAGGTGAACACATTGTGGACAGTGTGCTCACTGGACAGTATCCCTGTCCTGCTCTCAACACTAGCACAGCAAAAGTCTTATAGATCAAGCTCTGTACCCATCAGAGCAATAGGCCCCTCATTGACAGTAGCTGGAGTTTCTGTGCCTTGACTATCCGAGCCATCATTCTGGGCTCTTGCCCCTCTCATAATCAGCTGCCTAGGCTTTCCAGTCTGGAGCAGCCTAGCATTTAGTATCCTTTCTTGGGGCTGTAGGCCAGGATTTCTGTGCCCTTCCTGGGACAAGAACAGGGAATGGAGCTCCAGTATCTCCCCTGGAAGCCACCAGATTTCTGTGGCCCTTCAAGGTTAGTGTTCTGCTGGTTGCTCCTGACTCTAGTCCCACTTTCAGGAAATGCTAGGGACCTGTGTGAGAAAGATTCCAGCAACTGCCCTGGGCTCCAGGAGCACCCCAGGTCCCCATTACTGCTACCCTCAACTCTAACAAAGAAAAGTACATGGAGACTATATGCGGAGGCTAACCAGGACTAAAATCAAAATAGATTTCAAGACAAAGACTGTTAAAAGACAAAGAAGGACACTATATGATGATCAATTCAGCAAGATGACATGACCATTTATATGTATATGCACCTGATTCTGGGGCACCTGATTTTTATAAAATAAATGTTAGTAGATCAAAGTGAAACATAAGCTCCAATACAATAATACTGGAAGACTTCAACATTCTACTTTCATCATGGGAAGATCAACCATACCAACAAAATTTAGCAAAACAATGCAATTTAATTTATATTACAGACTTGATAGATATTTGTATATCATTCCATTCCATGGCTGCAGAATACAGATTCTTTTCATTAGCATGTGGAACATTCTCTAGCATAGACCATACACTAGGGAACAAAATAAGTCACAACAAAATAAAAAAATTGAAATCATGTCATGTATCTTTTCTGATGACAAGTGAGTAAAACTGGAAATTAACAATAAAAGAAGCTCTAGAAATTGTACAATGTTTGGAGACTGAATAACATGCTCCTGGAAATTAAAAAAATTCTTGAAACTCATGAAAATAGAAACACAATATCAAAATAAAACACAATATCAAAATAAAACACAATATATCAAAACACAATACATCAAAACAAAAGCCATTTTAAGATAAAATTTTATAACAATAAGTTCCTGCATCAAAAAACCCAGACACATCAAATAAGTAACCACTAATATGTCTCAAGGACCTAGAAAAGCAAGAACATATCAAGCCCAAAATTAGTACAAGAATGGCCAGCGCCGCGGCTCGATAGGCTAATCCTCCGCCTGTGGCGCTAGCACACTGGGTTCTAGTCCCAGTCCGGGCACCGGATTATGTCCTGGTTGCCCCTCTTCCAGGCCAGCTCTCTGCTATGGCCCAGGAGTGCAGTGGAGGATGGCCCAAGTGCTTGGGCCCTGCACCCGCATGGGAGACCAGGAGAAGCACCTGGCTCCTGGCTTCGGATCAGCGCGGTGCGCCGGCTGCAGCACGCCAGCCATGGCGGCCATTAGGGGGGGGTGTGAACCAACGGCAAAGGAAGACCTTTCTCTCTATCTCTCTCTCTCACTGTCCAAAAAAAAAAAAAAAAAAAAAAATCAGTGGAAGAAAAGAATAAAAAATGAGAAGAAATAAACAAATAAAAGTTTAAAATACAAAATAAATATTAATGAGATGAAGATTAGATTTTCTGAAAAATATTTCTGAAAAGATAAGCAAAATTGAAAAATCATTCTAACTAAGAAAAAGAGAAGACCCAAATCAATAAGATCAGAGATGAAAAAGAGATACAACTAATACTGCAGAAATTAAAAGAATTATTAGGAACAACTATATACCAACTAGAAGAAATGGAGCAATTTCTCGAATCTTATAAGTCACCAAAATTGAATCTTGAAGACATAGAAAACCAGAGATGAATAACCAGTGATGAAATTGAATCATATTAAAGAACCTTGCAATAATGAAAAGTATAGTACAAGAATGTTTCAATGCTGAGTTCTAACAAACTTTTAGGGAAGAACTAATACCATTTTTTCACAAACTATTTCAAACAATTGAAAATAAGGGAATCTCTCTAAACTTATTCTATGAGGCCATACTTATGTTAATTTCAAAACCAGATGAGGATAAAACAGAAAATGAAAACTATATATAAATATCCCTGATAAATATAGATGCAAAAATCCTTAACAAAACATTAGCAAATCAAATCCAACAACATAAAAAAGGTCATTTGCCCTGATCAAGTGGGTTTTATACAAATGATGCAGGGATGGTTCAACATATGAAAATAAACACACGCAAAAAATACATCACATCAATAGAATGAAGAATGAAAATCATAAGGTCATCTCAATAGGTGCTGAGGAAGAATTTGATAAAATACAGCACTCATTCATTATGAAAACCATACAAATTATGTATGGAAGGAACATGCTTCAACATAATAAAGATGTGTGTGAGAAACCATCAACATCATATCAAATGAGAAAAGCTGGAAGCCTTTCCATTAAGATCTAGAACCAGACAAAGATGTCTACTTTCACTGCTCATATTAAATATAAATATAGTTCTGGAAGTTTTATGCAGATACAATAGGAAAGAGAAAAATAAAAGGCATGCAAGTTTAAAAAAGGAGAAAGTCAAATTATGTTTGTTTTCAGATGACGTGATTTTATATAAAGGAGTAGCCAAAAGACTCCACCAAGATACTACTAGGACTGATAAATGAATTCAGTGAAGTTGTAGGATACAAAATCAACACGTAAATAATCAGTGGCACCAGCAGCTATTTTCCTGAGAAGAATTTATAAGAGCAATCCCATTCATAACAGCTACAAAAATATTAAATGCTTTGGGATAAATTTAACTGAGGATGTGAAAGACATCTAAAATTAAAATTACAAGACAATAATGAGAGAAATTTAAGAAGACACACAAAAATGGAAAGACTTCTGATCTCATAGATTGGAAGAATTAATATTATCAAAATATCCATGCCATCCCAAATAATATACAGGTTCAATGCAATTTCCATCAATGACATTCTTCGAAGAATCAGAAAAACCAATCTTAAAATAAATATGAAAACACAAAAGATTCCAAATAACCAAAGAAATTTTGCACAATAAAATTAAATCTGGAGGCATTACATTACCAGATTTCAAAACATATTATAGGGTTACTGTAACCAAAATGTCATGATACTGGGATAAAGATAGACACAGAGACCATTGGAAAAGAATCGAAAACCCAGAAATAAGTCCATGCATCTGAAACCAACTAATCTTTGACAAAATGTTAAAAACACTGAGAAAGGACAACCTCTTCAATAAATGGTATTGGGAAAGTTGGGTTTCAACCTGCAGAAGTTTGAAACAAGATCCCTAACTTATACCCCCAAAGCAACTCAGAATGGATCAAAGATCTAAAGATAAAGTCCTGAGACTATGAAACTGCTGCAGGAAAACTTGAGAAAAATACTCCAAGACTTGGGCATGGGTATGACAATAAGACCCCCAAAGCAAAGCCAATTAAAGGAAAAATAGGCAAATGGAATTATGTCAAACTAAGAAATTTCTACACAGCAAAGGAAGCAATAAACAGAGTGAAGACCCAACTGACAAAATGGGAAAGAATATTTGCAAACTATGAATCTGCTAAAGGATTAATACCCAGAATATATAAGGAGCTCAAGAAATCCAACAACAACAAAACAATGAAGTTAGGAGATGAGCAAAGGATCTGAATAGACATCTTTCAAAAGAAGATATACAAATGGCCAAAAATACTTGGAAAGAATGCTCAGCCACTGGTCACCAGGGAAATGTAAACAAATGCCACAATGAGGTATTATCTCATTCCATTTAGAGTGGCTAAAATAAAAACAACAAACGCTGGCAAGGTTGAAGAGAAAAGTGGACACTAATACACTGCTGGTGGGAGTGCAGACTAATACAGCCATTATAGTAAACAGTATGGAGATTCCTCAAAAAACTAAAAATGGATGTACCATATTACCAGCTATCCTATTTTTAGGAATATACCTAAAGGAAATTAAGTAAGAATATGAAAAAGTATACAATGCAATATGCATTGGAATATGACTTAACCATAAAAAGAATAAAATCCTGACATTTGAAACAAAAATAGATGGAATTGGAGATCACTATGCTAAGTGAAAAAACATCAGACAGAAAGACAAATACCAAATTTTCTCATATGTGGAAGTTAGTATGTATGTATGTGTATGTAATATTCTTTGGTATGTAGATATTTACAAAAATTGTCCTCACTAAATCATACCGCTAACATAATAATATTAGTGCACAAAGAGTTGTTTAAAAAGTAAATGTAGGCCAGCACCGTGGCTTAACAGGCTAATCCTCCGCCTTGTGGCGCCGACACACTGGGTTCTAGTCCTGGTTGGGGCGCCGGATTCTATCCCGGTTGCCCCTCTTCCAGGCCAGCTCTCTGCTGTGGCCTGGAAAGGCAGTGGAGGAAGGCCCAAGTCCTTGGGCCCTGCTGCATGGGAGACCAGGAGAAGCGCCTGGCTCCTGGCTTCGGATCGGCGCAATGCACCGGCCGCAGCGGCCATTGGAGGGTGAACCAGCGGCAAAAAGGAAGACCTTTCTCTCTTTTTCTCTCTCACTATCCACTCTGCCTGTCCAAAAAAAAAAAAAAAAAAAGGAAAATGAGGCTCTGAGTAATACCTGTAGGTCCTAACTTAGTATTTTCTTTGTTTTCTACTTGTTTCATAAATATTTGTGAGATATGTGCCCATCATGTAAATTCTTGCCACTCTTCTGGCCCAGGTTTTAGCTCTCAGTTCTCCCAGCTGAGCTGCCCCACTTTAGAGATTCAGGCATCTTCCCACCTGCCTGCCCCGCACAGGGCCCCCTTACCTGAGGATCTCAGCAGGTGTAGGATTCTTTGCCACCTGCTCTTGCTCAGACTGTGGTCTCCTCAGCACGGACTGGATGAGTTCTTGACTCTCTTCACACTCTGAGGAAAGATAGCAATGCTGAACTCAGTTGACAGCTGGACATGTGTGGTCACTGCCTTCAGGGCATAAAAGTAGCCCAGTGAGAGGTTCTGTGTGAGAATTTTCATATCTTCATTTTTCCACCTCTGAACTTCATGGCATCTATGAATCCTCATTTTAGAGGTGAGAAGAGTTCAAAGGCACCTAGATTGACCTGACAAAGGTGATTTCACTGGAATTTGATTGATAGAATTCCCTTCCCCTGAGCTCTGACTGAATTGTGAGCCACTGTAATTACTAAGCCTTAAAGCTTAGGCAAACCCTAACTGGAGCATGGAGTAGTGATATCTGAATGGTTGGCAAGGTTCCCAGGAGGATAGGATCAGTGGTTCCCTTGTGCTAGAAATTTCAAGGTCTCAAATGTTGGGAATCTTTAATCTTTAAAAAACCACATCTGCATAATTTGTGTAAAATATAATATACAACATTTCACAGGCCTCAAGGAAATATACACAAAGATTAATGAAGTTTCTTTTAAATTAGAAATAATAGAATGAGGAATTAATGGATTGTGTTTACTCCTTGGACTCTTACAAGAAATGCTTCTTGTATTTCATTACAGCAATTTACAGAGGTAGGAGCTGTGATGGCATCATAAGAACAGACGAGGAAGCTAAGACTTAGGGAATATGGACAGCTGGGACTGGAGACCAGGGGAGCTGCCCAGAGTCCCCTGACCTACACTCTGTACTGCACTACCACAGCAAGATCTCAGTGGCTTTCTTTCTGTTCAGGAAGAAGAGCTTCTCCCTCACCAGGATAGTCCTTGTTCTTGACAATATTACAGATGGCACTGTCTCAGTGGACAGCAGACTCCTTAGCTCTACCAAGGAGATTCTGTGTACTCTCACCACATTACCCCCATGTAACCAGACAGTGGTTTGCCAATCAGAACTCAATAGAAGCTTGAATTGAGTGGAAGTTCATTAATTCCAGACAGGAGACTCAGCGATGTTACATGCCTACAGCAGCTGATACAATACGAGAGGGGCTAATAAAAGTTTTTAAGACTGATCCTGAGAAAAACAGGCAGCTCCATGCCTGCACCAGGAATTAGTGCACGACATTCCAGCTCTCATATCACTTTACACCTCCCTGCAAACTTGGAACTGTTGCTACACTCTTTGAGTCTCAGTTTTCCTTCTGCAGCAAGTGGAAGGTAACTATTCAATTTCATCTTCCCAGGGATATGTAAGGGAGAAAGTAGCTTTGATAAAGGGAGAGAAAACCAAGTATGGAGAGCATGTTGTTTCTCAGAGAAGATGCTTTGATGATGGTGATGTCCAGAACTTACTAAGTGTTTTCAACTGTTTGGCCAGGGAATAGGCCATGGCCTCATATATAAGATACTTCTCTCTGAGGTTTTGGAAGTCCTTTTGGTTCCTTGTCAGCTGGAAGTGCAAATCCTGGTTCATTTCTTGGAGATTTATTTTTGGATTAGATGAAGGGTAATGAGATCCTGCCATGCTGATGTTTGTGGCAGCAGAGGTAGAACCAAGGTCTGGGGAGAAGAAAGCCAAACACATGATAGATTAAAACAAATGAAGTTAAATAGGTGTAATAAGGACAAGGGAATGACAATAACTGTCATTATTAACTTACTATTGAGAAACACCTTGATCCACACCTAAGTCCACCAACACTTGAAAGTCCTTAATCGTACAAACAAGGATAAAGGTGCCAGAGCCCAGAGCGAAGGCACTGCCTATAGCTCAGACCCTGGAGGGAGGTAGGGTCCTGTGTACCTGGTAACAGTCTGCAGTTGCTATAACAGAATTGGAAGGTGGAGAATGTCTTGGAATCCTAAAAGCATTTGCCTTCCATTTGCCTAAGTCAAGCTGATGCACAAGGCTTCCTGGTCCCTTCTGGAGGTCACCACTGATGGGGCCAACATTCATCTCCCAGTCTCAATAGTTGTGCACCCTGATGCAGATAGCATAGGCCTATTCCTTTCCTCAACATATAAGCATGTTCCTCATTGTTCATTCTATACGTGGAGAAAAACATCAAGGCAGCAATAGTTTCCCAACAAGTTTTACTTTCTTTTAGGCTTTCAAGAAGTCACCCACCTTTTCTTTAACATTAAAACACAATTTCTTTAATATCTAATATTAAAATACTTTAAGGATTTTCTTCAAGTGAAAAAATATGTTAAGAAATGAAGAGCATTTGGTATAATTATTAAGATACTGCTTAGGACAACAGCATCCCATAATCAAAGAGCCTGAGATCGAGCCCTGGTTTCAAGTTGCCTAGGTCAGGTTGATGTCCAAGAACTCTTGGTTTCTTTTGTAGGTCACCACCCACTAAACTACCAGTCTCAATAGCCTATTTCTCATTGTTCATTCCTGTTTATGTAATGGAAACATCAAGGTAGAAACAGTTTCCTGGATTTTGTTTTCTTAGAGACTGTCAAGAAGTCACCCCACAAAGTGGTTAAAATAGATAACAAGGCTTTTCCACCCAAGAGAGATGTTGAATTTTAAGCATCCATGATGTTATTCTCTGGGTCTTCTGCAGTTTTTTATATATCCGTTAAATGTATAGTATAGTATAGTATAACCAGAGTATAACACTAAGCGAATAAGTGACTGCCTTAAAAATATTTTCTTTCCTGTCTTAATACACTTCTTGCAGCACTCAAGTATTGCATTGGTGTCTTTTCCGCCTAACAAGCCTGCAAGGTGGCATTTCATGAACCTGAAGAGCAGACAGACACCCTCTAAGTTGGATGGTGCTGTTTTGTCTGTAACATTACTGAACACTGCATTTCATACTTGTCACTTATGAGTTCAAGTTGCACGAGAGCTCTTCTCAAAATATCAAGGGATTAGAAGTTTGTATGTATCCACTGAATACATGTAGTGACCATAATTTTGGGTAGACTTGTAAACTTGATGCTATGTTTCATGTTTCATTCAGTTCACCCACATGTTGAACAGAACACAGCCCGTCAGTGCTTTTATATTGGACATTGCTTCTTAGATTTATTTTGTATTTGGTTGCTGAACTGTGACGAAATTTCACTAATGAACATGGTAAGAACTAGATCAGGACTCTAGAGTGCTGGGCAATCCACAGTACACATGTGCGGTAGAAGCTGGGACTGAGGTGAGAGGAACAGTCAGGCAGGAGAGAGTGATCTCCTGAACTTCCTCCTCCCTTTCTTCTTCATCTTTTTTTAGTGAGGAAATTGAAAATTTTATTATGCTTCTTATTTGCTGTAGAGCTGTTACTTCACTGCATAAAACAGCACCAAAAAATGCAGTATATTGCACATTAAGATAGTATTATTGCTTTTTTTCTGGCACTGTACAACTAACAAAAACTGTTCTGCATTCCCAGTTAGTTCAAATGAAAAGATCATTACATATTTTGACCCCAATCCAGGGATGGGTATAAGCAAGTGACAATATTACATAAGGCTTGGGGCCAGCACTGTGGCATAGCGAGTAAAACTTCCGCCTGTAGTGCCTGTATCCCATATGGGTGCCAATTCGAGACCCGGCTGCTCCTCTTCCAATCCAGCTCTCTATGGCCTGGGAAAGCAGTAGAAGATGGTTCGAGCCCTTGGGCCCCTGCACCCACATGGGGGACCTGGAGGAAACTCCTCACTCCTGCCTTTGGATCAGTGCAGCTCTGGCCATTGCGGCCTAATGGGGAGTGAACCAGCGGATGGAAGACCACTCTGTCTAGAGAGACTCTGCCTCTACTTCTCTCTCTGTGTAACCCTGACTTTCAAATAAATAAATAAATAAATAAATCTTTAAAAAAAACCAAAAAAATTGCATAAGGCTTAAGATAACAATGGTATCCTTGAATTACATTATTTGTATAACTAGTTTTTACCACAGATAACTTCATGTATTCTGAATGCTAGTTCCTAGAGCCTAGTATAAAAATCATAAGGTACTGTGAAAAAGATGTGTATTGTGTTCATCTGCAATCATTACAAAATTAGGGATATTTTCTTCAAGTAGCAGAGTTGCAAGTAGTATTTCTTCCCATCAATATTGCTAAAAGATGTTATTTTAAGTCCTGTCCACCACTAATTCAAGATAAAATTGTGCTAGATTAAGTTATTCCATACTAGTTCATGCAGATACAATAAACAACATTTTCCAAAGCTTCCTGTGCAAAATTGCTGATTCTCACTGTTCCAATACCATCTTCTGTTGTTATCCATTCATGTTTCTCTGTGAATTTGTGCACTGAGAGCAGAGCGGGTTCTTTGTCCAGCCACCTGATGGCGCCCGCCCACATTCACCAGGGTAGAAATGAGCTTTGCATGGCAGACACCAAGGCCAAGAGCATGAGGTGGGTCTTTGCACCACTCGCAGGCCATGTTCACAGGGGTGCGGAGGGTCACCACCCTCCTCCCTTTCTCAGCTTTCATTCCCACCTAGCTTTTGTGGGCCTGAGATTTGGATGATTCCCTCACTTTCTTTCTTTCTTTCTTTCTTTCTTTTTTTTTTAAGATTTATTTATCTATTTGAAAGCGTTACACAGAGAGAGAAGGAGAGCAGAGAGGTCCTCCATCTACTGGTTAACTTCCCATTTGGCTGCAATGGCCGGAGCTATGCCGATACAAAGCCAGGAGCCTTTTCTGGATCTCCCACATGGGTGCAGGGGCCCAAGGACTTGGGCCATCTTCTACTGCTTTCCCAGGCCACAGCAGAGAGCCACAGTCTTGGCTTTCCATGCCTGAAATACTCTCATGGGCTCTTCAGCCAGATCTGAATGCCTTAAGGGCTGATTCTTAGGCCAGAGTGCTGTTTAGGACATCTGCCACTCTATGAGTCTGCTGTGTATCCCACTTCCCATGTTGGATCGTTCTCTCCCTTTTTTATTCTATCAGTTAGTATTAGCAGACACTAGTCTTGTTTATGTGATCCCTTTGACTCTTAGTCCTATTAGTATGATCAATTGTGAACAGAAATTGATCACTTGGACTAGTGAGATGGCATTGGTACATGCCACCTTGATGGGATTCAATTGGAATCCCCTGGCATGTTATAGAAATTTATTTTCTGGTGTCTGTAATAGCAATTTGCTTATTAATATATATAGATATTAATAAGCCATCTGGGCTCTTGTCACATATTCAGAGAAGAATTCTGAATACTATCACCAATAGACCAGGCAGCCATGATACATTTTTAAGCTTTTTATTCAGTGAGAGAAATGCATAGGACAGTGAGGGCTCTATCTAAAAGAGAGGGAAATCTGGATTCATACCGAGCACCAGGAGCCAGCCACATGGAGGAGCATACAAGCCAGGAAGCATGGAGCAGGTGGCATGAAGGCCATGTGCCCCAAAGGTGCAAGGCCACAAGGGGATTAAGGGAAGGGAGGAAAAAGAAGGGCACAAAGAAAAAAAGGAGCAAGAAGGCCAGGCCCACCATTTTTCGGGCCTTTAATTCACTTCCAAAGGGTAGTGGGTAATTAGTCTGATAGGTGGGTGCACAGGTGTGGTCAGGTCACACGGGGTGGGGGGGCGTGGTGAAGGGGTTGTCTTCCAGCTCACAAACCTAATCAGTTTTATCCTATATGCCTGCCTACATCATCTGCAGACTTGACATTCTGTGGCAGAAAGAATTATTTGTCAAATGATTAATTTTAAAAAATAATCCATGGGGCTGGCGCTGTGGTGCAGCAGGTTAAAGCCATGGCCTGAAGCGCTGGCATCCCATATGGGAGCTGGTTCTAGTCCTGGCTGTTCCTCTTCCAATCCAGCTCTCTGCTATGGCCTGGGATAGCAGTGGAAGATGGGCCAAGTCATTGGGCCCCTGCACCCGTGTGGGAGACCCGGAGGAAGCTCCTGGCTCCTGGCTTCGGATCGGTGCAGCTCTGGCCATTGCAGCCATCTGGGTAGTGAACCAGTGGATGGAGAACCTCTCTCTCTGTCTCTACCTCTCTCTATAACTCTGACTTTCAAATGAATAAATAAATACTCTTTAAAAAATAATCCATGTGTAGATTATAATGTCCAATTAGGGTAAATACATTTTTTCTTCAAACATTTAACATTTTACAATATATACATGTAGTAGAACATCACATAGTACTCCATAAATAATAATAAAAATAATAAATATAAAAATAATAATAAAAATAAAAATAAGGGATCACAAAGTTACACATCTTGCTTGAAGTCACAAAGGAATAAATGTTGAGCAGTGCTAAGAAAACAATCATGATAGGGAGCAGAGGTTTATTCACAGGTGGATGACTGTGTTTCCATGTTGGAGGGCCTGGATTTGATTCCCAGCTCCGGCTTCTGACTCCAGCTTCCCACCAATGCCAATCTTGGGAGGCAACAGAGATGGTTCAAGTCATTAGGTTTCTGCCATTCACAGGGGAGACCTGGATGGAATTCTCAGCTCCTGGCTTCAGATCCAGTCCAGCTGTAGCTGCTGCAGGCATTTGGAGCGTGATCCAGCGGATAAGAGTACTCTCTCAGACATTTTGATAAGCACTGATTGCATAATGGTGTTCTACTTTCATCATAATTCTTGAGATACTATATGGTAAGGAATCCAAAAATGAGAGACAGCAATTCATTTACTTGGCTGAGCTTAAATTTTTGTGATTTCTCTGATTCTGGCTGAATGAGCAATGAATGAAAAGAAGTATATTCATTATAGTATCATTTCCCAGGACTGAGGAAAACAGTACCACAGCACACAGATATCCACAACCTTCCTTTTATGATATGTCAATTATCTCCTATTACCAAAAACCTCACTGGATCTTTGGGATATTCGACAGAGGTATGAGATTTGAATTTTGAGGCTGGTGCTGTGGTGTAGTAGGTTAAGCCTCCACCTGTGGTGCTGGTATCCCAAATGGGCATTGGTTTGTGTCTTGGCTGCTCCACTTCCGATCCAGCTCCCTGCTGATGGCCTGGGAAAGCAGTGGAAGATGATCCAAGAGCTTGGGCCCCTGCATGCACAAGGGCCATCTTCCACTACTTTCCCAGGCCATAGCAGAGAGTTGGATTGGAAGTGGAGCAGCCGGGAGTTGAACCAGTGCCCATAGGGGATGCTGGTGCAGCAGGCCGTAGCCTTAACCCACTCCGCCACAGCACCAGCCCCAAGACAGAATGTTAACATTCTGGCCACGCTCTGTTAATTTGAGATTCACTGTCTGATGAAAGTACAGGGAATGGGAATGTGGAAGAACACATGCTTTATTGTTGTTATTGTTATGGTTATTGAAGTATGATTCATATAAAACTCACCATCTTTTTAAAAATTTTATTTATTTGAAAGGCAAGAGTGACAGCGAGAGAGATAAAGATCTTTCATCTGCTGATCCGTTTCTCAAATGCCCATAGCAATTAGGAATGCACTAGACCAAAAGCAGGTGCCAGGAACTCCATCTGGGTCTCCTTCACGGGGGGCAGGAGCTCAGGTACTTGAGCCATCGTCTGCTCTCTCCCAGGGTGAGCATTAGCAGGAAGCTGGATTGGAAGCAGAGGTGGAACTCAAACCATTCCTGTGAGATGGGATGAGAGAGTCCCAAGCAGTGGCTTAACCTGTTGTACCACGATGCCTGCCCCAGAACAGTGACTTTTAACACAGGAATGCGGTATGTAATACCACTCAGATCAAGATAGGGAACCTTTCCTACCACACCCAGAAGTTCTGCTATGCTCCTTTAAATTTAAATGAAATTGCTGTTTATGAATGCATAGAAATACAATAGTTTGGTTATACTGATCTTATATTCTGTAGTATTGTCATACCTACTTGCTATTTTTAGTAATCTTTTTGTAGAATTCTATAATTGTTTACATATACGATCATTTTCTGTGAATAAAGATAGCTTCAATTATTTCATTTCAATGTGTATTCTTTTATTAGATTTTTCTTGCTTTCATACACAGGTTAAGACATCCAGTATATAATACTGAATTGAATGAGAACAGCAAACCATCTTTCTTTTTGCCAGTTTTGACAGAAAAGCATTCAATTTTTTATTTACTATTCTATTTTTACCTATGAGTGTTTCAAATCTTCCCTTAAAATTATTGCCTTCTAGTCTCACATTGCTGAAAGATTTTTAGGATTACAAAAAATTTTTAGGGGCTAGTTTTGTGGTGTAGCAGGATAAATTACTACTTGTGAGGCCAGAATCCCATAGTTGAAGGGCCAGTTCGAATATGGCTTTGCTTCTAATCCAGTTCCCTGCTAATGTGCCTGGGCAAGCAGCAAAAGATGATCCAAATGCTTGGGGCCTAGCCACCCATATGGAAAACCTAGGTGGAGTTCCAGGCTCCTGGCTTTGGCCTGGCCCAGCCCTGGTTGTGGAAGTCAATGGAGAGTGAGCAGTGCATGGAAAAATCTCTTAATCTGTCTCTCCTTCCTTCTTTGTCAGTCTTTCAAATAAATCTAAAATTAAGAAAAGTATTTGAAAGCAGAGAGACAGAGAGAGTCTCTACCCACTGCTTTATTCTTTAATTGCTGGTACTGGGCCAGACTGAAAGACCAGGAGCCAAAATGAATCCAGTTCTTCTACATAGGTGGTGGGAACCCAGTTACTGGAGCCATTACTGCTGTCTCTCAGAGTCTGTGATCACAGGATGCTGGAGTCAGGAGCCGACGCCTGATATTGAACCAAGGTATTTTGCAATGGGATGCTGGCATCTTAACCATTGTCTTACCCATCAAGCTAAATGCCCACCTCCTTAGGATTTTTTTTATCATGAAAAAATTTTTAATTTTGCCAAACTTTTTTGCATGTATAATGATATACCATATATATAAACCTATATACATAGAGAGAGAGGTTTTCCCTTTTTTGTCTTGTATTACAAATAATTATATGGTTGATTCTATGGAAATATAAAAGCATATTTACTGATTCAAATTATGAAGGTTATAAATCAAATTATGAAGGTTGTATTCATTGTATTTGAAACTTTTGAGGGCTATATTGAGACACAATGTACATGCTTGTAAAGTACACAAAATTGAAGTGTACAATTTAATAAATGTGGACATATGTATGTATATATGCATCTCCACCATCAAGTTAGTAGATCTATATATCTATCAACTCCAAAGTTTCTTTGTGCCCCCAATATTCCTCCCTTTTGTCTCTTCCCCTGCCAACGGACAGCCACTGACAGGCTTTCTGTCATAATATATTTGAATTTTCTAAGGTTTTCTATAAATGGTATCACACAATATGCACAGTATATTTGCATGACTACTTCTTTTTAACTCAGAAAAACTATTTTGAGACTTATCCATGCTGTTCTGGATATATATTGCTGAGTCCTAGTCCATGAAAGGGCTACATCACAATTTGTTTGATCCATTCACATGGTCATGGATTTCTGGTACTAAAAATAAAGATGTTATTAACCATTTGTCTGAATATACCTTTCTTTTCATCTGGGTGGAATGGGGGTTTCACTGGTAGGTGTAGGTTTACTATTTTCAGAAATGGCCAACTGTTTTCTAATGTGTTTGAGTAATTTCACACTCCCATCAAAAGGATATGGGGTTCCAGTTGCTAAGCATCCTTAGTTTAAATTTGTATTTTTCTGAACATGTTGAACACCTTGTCATTTTCTTATGTGCCTTCTGTATCTTTTCTTTGCTGATGTGTTTTTATGAATATTTTTACTCATTTAAGTTCATTTAAAAGTTGGGTTTTAATTTTCTTTTTTTTTTAAATTTTTTTTTTTAAATTTTTTGACAGGCAGAGTGGACAGAGAGTGAGAGAGAGACAGAGAGAAAGGTCTTCCTTTACCATTGGTTCACCCTCCAGTGGCCGCGCTGATCCGAAGCTGGGAGCCAGGTACTTCTCCTGGTCTCCCATGTGGGTCATCCTCCACTGCACTCCTGGGCCACAGCAGAGAGCTGGCCTGGAAGAGGGACAACTGGGACAGAATCCGGTGCCCCGACCGGGACTAGAGCCTGGTGTGCCGCAAGGCAGAGGATTAGCCTATTGAGCCGCAACACTGGCCTTTAATTTTCTTATTAATGGATTTAAAAAAATGAATTTGAAAGGCAGAGTTAGAGGGAGGGAGGGAGGGAGAGAGAGAGAGATCTGCAATCTGCTGGTTTACTTCCTAGATGGCCACAACAGCTGGGTCAGGCCAAAGCCAGGAGCTAAGAGCTCCATCCAGGTATCCCATGTGATACAGGGCCACAAACACTTGGGGCATCCTCTGTTTCCTTTTCAGATGCATTAGCAGAGATCTGGATCAGAATTGGGGCAGTTGGGACCCAAACAGACACCCATATAGGATGCTGGCACTGCAGGTGGTGGTTTAACCCAGGTGCCACAACGCTGGTCCCATCTTATTAATGATTCTTTTTTAAAAATGTTTATTTATTTATTTGAAATACAGAGCAACTCAGAGAGAGAGAAAGGGAGAGACATGATCTTTCATCTGCTGGTTCATTTCCTGTATGACCACAATAGCTAGGTCTGATGCCCAAGTACTGGGGTCATCTTGCATCGTCTTCCTGGGAACATTATCAGCTTCCTGGATGGAGCAGCTGGGACTCACACTGGCACCTGATATGGGATGGTGTCCTCGCAAGTGGTGGCTTAATTTGCTGCATCACAAAACTGCCCCATTATTAATGAATTTTGAGAGTTTGTTTGGTGTTCTAGGCAACTTGTATCAGATATGTAATTTCCAAATGTTTTCTCCCTATGTGCAGCCTGCCTTTTCATTCTCTTATCACTGCCTTTTGAAGAGCAATTTTAAAAAAGTTGACATTTGATTTATCAGTTTATTCTTTTATTAATTGTAGTTTTGGCATAATATCTAAGAAATTATTCACTAATTCAAGTTAAAAAAAGATTTTTGATATTTTCCCTCTAAAAGGTTGAAACTGGGGTGGGCATTTGGTGTAGTGGTTAAGATGTCACTTGGGATGCCTACTTCTCCTATCCGGGTGCCTGGGTTTGAGTCCCAGCTCTGTTTCTGATTCCAGCTTCCTGCATAACTGGTTTTGACCTGGCCGGGCCTGGACTGCTTCAGGCATTTAAGAAGTAAATCAGTGAATGGGAACTTTTGTCTCTCTGTCTGTCTCTCTTTTTCTCTGCTGTTCAAATGAAATAAATAAATAAACTAAATTACAATTTTTAATTTTTAAAAATATTTATCTAAAAGAGTTATACACAGAGAGGAGAGGCTGAGAGAGAGAGAGAGAGAGAGAGAGAGAGAGAGAGATCTTGTATTTGCTGATCTGCTGGTTCACTCCCAAATGGCCTCAATCACTTGGGCTGAGCCAGTCTGAAGCCAGGAACCAGGACCTCCATTTGGGTCTCCAACATGGGCAAAAGAAATTTAAATACTTCAGCTATCTTCTGCTTCTTCCCAGGCACATTAGTAGGGAGTATGATCAGAGGTGGAGTAGCTGAGATTCAAATTTGTATAAAGATATGGGATGCATGCATCCCAAGTGATGGCTTAGCCCAATGTACCACAATGCCAGCCCACAAGATATACTCTTTGTTATGTGTCATTGAATTCATTTAGGTAGTGTTTTATTATTTTTTTCATCAGTGTGCATCAGAGATATTGACTTGGAGTTCTATTTTCTCATGGTATTTTTTTCTGCCTTTTAGGATCAGGGTATGCTGGCCTCTTAAAATGAGTTTGGGCATTTTTCCTCAATGTTTATAATTTTGAAGGGTTTGGGAAGGAATAACATTCATTCTTCTTTGAAGCTCTGGAAAAATTCAGCCATAAAACAAGTTGGTCCAGGGCTTCTTTTTTTGGAAAGTTTTTAATTACCACTTTAATCTTTTTTTTCTTATCGGTATATTAGATCTTCTATTTTTTCTTAATCCAGTCTTGATAGCTTGTATGTTTCTAGGAATTTATCAGTTCTCTCCAGATTATCCAATTTCTTGGTATAGGAAGAATTTCCATAGCCAAAATACTTGGAATCAGAATTGTTTCAAACTTTTTCAGACTTTAGAATATTTGCATAGATATAATGTGTTAGTTTGGGTAAGGAACCCAAACGTAATAGCAAAAATCACTTGTGTTTCATATACACCCATAACCTTAAACTTATTTGCACATAAGTATTTAATTGTAGAAAAAATACAGCTTATTATCCAGACAGTGCAAAAAAGGACTGTGTCCTGAGTCACTACACAGCACAGCAGCAGCATCAGAATATCTGTATCAGCTTTTGGTCTCCACTGATAATGCTGTGTTTTAATTTAAAAGTTATTGTGCCTTGTTTTTTTGTGAATGAGAATAAATACCAGAAGTGGTTGAAAGGCCAGAAAGTGGTTCATCTAGGGATGAGGAGGCATTCTGCCGTACAGCTTTTAAAAATCTTTCCTAGGGGCCGGCGCCATGGCTCACTAGGCTAATCCTCCGCCTTGCGGCGCCGGCACACCGGGTTCTAGTCCCGGTCGGGGCACCGATCCTGTCCCGGTTGCCCCTCTTCCAGGCCAGCTCTCTGCTGTGGCCAGGGAGTGCAGTGGAGGATGGCCCAAGTGCTTGGGCCCTGCACCCCATGGGAGACCAGGAGAGGCACCTGGCTCCTGCCATCGGATCAGCGCGGTGCGCCAGCCGCAGCGCGCCTACCGTGGCGGTCATTGGAGGGTGAACCAACGGCAAAAGGAAGACCTTTCTCTCCGTCTCTCTCTCACTGTCCACTCTGCCTGTCAAAAAAAAAAAAAAATCTTTCCTAGGGAGTCACCTCTCTCATCAGCAGTCAAAGTCCTGCTTTGATTTTATCAACAGGCACGATTTCTTGTTCTTTTATGAATGCATGCTCTAGACCTTCAGTAAGTTCATCAGACATTTCTACCACGACGTCAAAAGACCCTGTTTCTGCAGTGTTAACAGCATCATCTTGCATCGTTACTATTGCTGCAATCACCTTGGTTCACAACCATTTTAGCTATTTCACCATCAACCGATGAATAAACAACCGAAGCCTCATTATCTATGTGAAAATCTCAATATCTGCTTCTGCCAGCTCTTTGGTGGGCTCTGAAAATATACACGTCTTGCATATATACAGAAATCAAACATCATGTTTTCCTCATTTGATGTCAGAATCCTTCAGAGACACTTCACAGTCACTACTTTGTTTTTGTCACTAAACAGGAAAGAGGTTGTGCCATGTATACACAATTGTGCCTTTGGTCACTGTGTGTCAAGTATTGGCAACAGCAGATAGACTATCTCATGCTAAACTCCTTTTGAAATCCTTCCACATCTACACTTCTGCTCACTGCTGCTAGCATACTGTGCCAGAAGGTTGTCTCTGCAACTACCCTGGTCCCATGACTGAATTTATCAATCACATGGGGGGGTGCTTGCATTATTATTTTTAATGAGAATTTTCACTGGAAGATAAATAGAACAGTTGTGAAGGAACAAGAAGATCTTGTGGTCATTGTCCAGTCCACCTTCCCTACGGTGAAGATGAGTTGCTGATTTGAAATATTTGTCAATTTGGTCAGAAATTATGTTTTTGACCATCTATTGCCACCCTAGTCCCATTTTTTTCTAAGAAAACACTTTATTTATTTGAAAGGCAGGGTGACAGAAAGAGATGGAGATCTTCCTCTAACTCACTCCCTAAATGCCCACAATAGCTTAGGGCTGGGCCAGGTTGAAACTAGGAGCCAGGAACTCAACCTGGATCTCCCACATGAGTGGCAGAGGCTCCAGCACTTGGGTCATTATCTGCTGTTTTTCCAGTTGGGTTAGCAGGAAACTGGATTGGAAGTGGAGCAGCCAGAGCTGGCATTCCAATCTGGGCAACTTAACACAGCACAATTCCACCTCTCCCCCATGCATTTTTGTTAGCACATTAATAGTTCAGTAAGAAACTCGTCCCTTTAAAACAGGCAAGACACAAACCATTGGCTATCTCAGCAAGTTTATGCTTCTGCTTGCCTGCTGCGATGGCCCATCCCAGCATAGTTATACTGCCGTGAAATCTTTAATTACTGTAGGCACTGTCTTATCAGCCATACTCATGGGCACTAATATCTAAACTGGTGGTGTATAGGCATCATGATGTTAGCATTGTAGACTTGGGTTGGTGTCAGACTTTCATCAGCAATAAACTTCATAAACTTGGCAATAAGTTTCTCTGTTGATCCGTGATCAGCCAATGCTTCGTCACTACAGATCTTTAAAAATTTTAGTGCTGTGATGTTTGCTGAATTTCTGCAATCTACGAGTTAACTATTGTTTCCTTTCTCCTTCAATTCATTGTAATAGATCTTTGCTTGCTTCTTGATGAGCATACACCACTAAGTGGCCTTTGTTTACTGGGATGCTGATGGATCTGCTCTTTCAATGCAGGATTGAGATCTTTTGTACACTGTTTCTGTTTTTCTATCTTTATTTATGTGTTTGCTTGAGAGGTGGAGAGACGGGAGGAGATGGAGAAAGCTCCTATTTGTTCACTCCCCAAATGCCTGTAAGGGTTGCAGATGGGCCAGGCTGAAGCCAAGAGTCAGGAACTCAACCGAGATCACCTTAGACTGAGTGTGTGGCAGGTCCTCAACTACTTGAGACATCACGCGCTGCTTTCTAGGGTTTCCATGAGCAGGAAGGCAGAATCGGGGGTGGAGCTGAGGCTCAAGCACAAGAACTCCATTATGGGATGTGGGTATCACAAATGGGAGAGAGTGAGAGAGAGCGAGCGAGCGTGAGCAAGAGAGATCTTTCATCTGCTGGTTCGCTCCCCAAATATCCAAAACAGCCATCCTTGTCTCCCAAACAGGTGGCAGGAATTCAAGTACTTTGTATCTTTTTTTTTTTTTTTTTGACAGGCAGAGTGGACAGTGAGAGAGAGAGAGACAGAGAGAAAGGTCCTCCCTTTGCCGTTGGTTCACCCTTCAATGGCCGCCGCGGTAGGCACGCTGCGGCTGGTGCACCGCGCTGATCCAAAGCCAGGAGCCAGGTGCCTCTCCTGGTCTCCCATGGGGCTCAGGGCCCAAGCACTTGGGCCATCCTCCACTGCACTCCCTGGCCACAGCAGAGAGCTGGCCTGGAAGAGGGGCAACCGGGACAGGATCGGTGCCCCGACCGGGACTAGAACCCGGTGTGCCGGCGCCGCGAGGCAGAGGATTAGCCTAGTGAGCCGTGGCGCCGGCCAGGAATTCAAGTACTTTGGTCATCATCTGCTGCTTCCCAGCTGGATCAGAAGGGGAGGAGCTGTAACTCAAACCAGCACTCTGAGATGGGATGCAGGTGTCCCAGGTGGCAGCTTAACCCAGCATGCCACAATGCCTGCCCAATATCCCCCTATTTTTTTTAAACTTCTTTTCATTACTTTCAGAACAGAACTTTCCCCTTTTCTTGCTTCGGGTCCTATACGGTGGTAGTTCCAAGGCCGTACTCTTTTGTAAAACACTTTCGATTTTCACTGCGGCTCCGTTTCTCCAGCGGCTTGACTTTCTGTTTTATGGATGAATGTAATTGCTTCCTTGTTTTCGTACCACTGTTAGTCAGAAGTATCTGCAGGACCCCCTCCCCCCTTTTAAAACATTTTCAACAGAATCCTGACACCACAGAGAAGAGAGCAAGCAAAAACAGTGAGTAAATTACACAGGTGTTGGCCCCACACAAGGCATCATGGGAAATCTGCCTTTGGGGTCTCTGGTCTACACATGTGCCACTTTGTGAACTTTTGTGATTATGTTGTGTGGGGGAATCTGAGAATGAGTGGAGGAATTTATCACAGTGGAGGGGGCCATGTGTGTCCTTTTTTTGCTTCAGGGCACTGAATAAACTGTGTGCTGTGCATCTGTGTCTTGACTGCCATGCGTTACGTGAGGTCAGGTGTGAAATTTTCTACCTGTGATATCACGTTCAAGGCTTAAACAGCTCTGGACTGTGGAGCATTTCTGATTTGGGTTTTCAAATAAAGAACATATAACATATATATAGTTGATCCTAATAGTCCCACCTGATCCACTTTATTTCTAAAATGTCTGTTGAATGTTTCCATCCAATTCTGACTTTATTAACTCCCCTCTCTCTTTTTCTTAATAATTTAGCTATCAATTTCCCAAATTTATTTATTTGTCGAAAAACCAACTCCTAATTTTGTTGCTTTTCTTCAGTTTTTCCATTTTCTTTTTTCTTTTTCTTTTTTTTTTTATTTTTGACAGGCAGAGTGGACAGTGAGAGAGACAGAGAGAAAGGTCTTCCTTTGCTGTTGATTCACCCTCCAATGGCCGCTGCAGCCGGCGCACCACGCTGATCCAAAGCCAGGAGCCAGGTGCTTCTCCTGGTCTCCCATGCGGGTGCAGGGCCCAAACACTTGGGCCATCCTCCACTGCACTCCCGGGCCATAGCAGAGAGCTGGCCTGGAAGAGGGGCAACCGGGATAGAATCCGGCGCCCCGACCGGGACTAGAACCCGGTGTGCCGGCGCCGTAAGGCGGAGGATTAGCCTGTTGAGCCATGGCGCCAGCCTCAGTTTTTCCATTTTCTAACTGGTTTGTTTCTGCGCTGTTCTATTATCATCTTCCTTCTGCTAACTTTGTATTTATTATTGTGTTTTTCCTTTGCTAGTTCCTTGTTGTGTAATCTCAGGTTGGTTATTTGTGATAATTCCTGTTTTTAAAAGGAAAAACTTCTTTCATAGTTTTGGTTTGCTTTCTTTATTTAAAAGGCAGAGAGAGGAGGGAGACACAGAGAGAAAATATCTTCCATCTACTAGTTCATTCCCCACATGCTCACAACAGCCAGGACTGGGCAGGCTAAAGCTAGGAGCCTCCAGCTCCATCTAGGTTTCCTGCATGGGTGGCAAGGCTTGGGCCATGATCCACTTCCTTTCACAGTGACATTAGAAGAAAGTTGGATTGGGAGTGGAGTAGCTGAGTCTTGAACTGCTGTGCCACAATGTTTGTCCTTGTATTAATTTCAGAATCAGTTGGTCATTTACCACCACATATACCTTCTGAGATTTTGACTGGAATTGCTTTGACTCTATAGATCAAATTTGGGAAAATTTACATCTCAGGAACACTGAATCTCCTGATCCATGAAAGAAATTTCAAATTTTTAGGCCTTCATTATTTTCTCTGTCAGATTTATTCTTTGTTATTTCATATGCTGGACAAGATCTCAAATGGGATTTTTAAAAAAAGATTATTTATTTGAAAGGCAGAGAGTTACAGAGAGGCAGAGACAGAGAGGGATAGAGAAGTCTTCCAACCACTGGTTTACTCCCAGAATGGCCACAATGGCCAGAGCTGGGCCTATCTGAAGCCAGGAGCCAGGAGCTTCTTCTAGGTGTCCTATGTGGATGCAGGGGCACAAGGACTTGGGCCATCTTCCACTA
Source organism: Lepus europaeus (assembly GCF_033115175.1). Classification (NCBI taxonomy): domain Eukaryota; kingdom Metazoa; phylum Chordata; class Mammalia; order Lagomorpha; family Leporidae; genus Lepus; species Lepus europaeus. The sequence continues at coordinate 137,052,402 of NC_084831.1, read as the reverse complement.
CTTTCCCAGTCCATAGCAGAGAGCTGGATCTGAAGTGGAGCAGCCAGGACTTGAACCAGCACCCATATGGGTTATGAGTACTGCAGGAATTGGCTTTACCTGCTACACCACAGCACTGGCCCGGAATTGGGATTTTTTGCATTTGAATTGTGCATTGCAATTACATAAGTTTCTCCTGACTTTTGTGTATTGATTTTGTATCCTGCAGAAACAAACGCTTTTCAAATTCCAGTTAGATCTGGCAGTGACCATACTTTCTGGGGACTTCCAAGTTTGCCAGGTGAGAGGAATCTTCCTCACTACACTTGGAACTTTGTCACCAGCCCACAGATTCCCTACTCAAACAAAGTTCTGTGGCTAGGCAGAGTTTCTGCTTTGTGGACAAGTGAGTGGGAAAGGTATGTTCATCAGCAACTTTTCCTTAAGAGTGACCAGTCATTTGATGAGCCCTCCCGTTTACCCTGTTTAGTGGAAACACTGCAGCTGCAAGGTCTAGATGCTGGTGTTGTCCCTATTTTCAAAAGTTTAAATTTAGTTCGGGATAATCTATTAAGTAGTGTTAAGGGGCTCTGGGAAGCTATGCAATAAAATATACATTAAATATCACAAACTAGTGATTTGTCTTATTTCTGATGTGATTTACTAAACAATAATTCCAAACACATTCGAGTAATTAGTAATGGCAGGCTGAGGGAGTTTGTTGTGTGACACTTAATAGCCTTAGGATACAGCAGATCCTTTTCCATATCTGGAGTAGGTTTCCATGGCCCTCAATCTGCAGTGGGATTTGTAGGCCTTTATTGTACTAACAACATTCCCTCAAGGGAGGGTGAAGAATTCTTCAGTTTACGTCATGTCACAATTAACATGCACAGTATATTCATGTCACTCTTTAGTTATTGGCCTCCATAACCAATCAGGTACAGCTTGTTCATCTGATGACTCACAGGTCACATTCCCAGTGGAGCAAGTGACTATGTTCCAGAGAAAATAGAGCAGTCATTTGTCACTAGGTGTCTCTCCTAGAGTTCATCCTTGATAGGCTAAAACATGTTCCTTAAAATGTCTTTTTAAAAAAAATAAATTTGTACCAGATCTCAGTGGAAATGCTTCCAATGCCATCCCACTAGTCCAAGTGATCATCTTCAGTTCACAATTGATCACACTGATAGGTCTAAGAGTCAAAGGGATCACACAAACAAGACTAGTGTCTGCTAATACTAACTGATAGAACCAAAAAGGGAGAGAACGATCCAACATGGGAAGTGGGAGACACAGCAGACTCATAGAATGGCAGATATCCTTAATAACACTCTGGCCTCAGAATCAGCCCTTATGGCATTCAGATGTGGCTCAAGAGCCCATGAGAGTATTTTAGGCATGGAAAGCCAAGACGCTCTGGGGAAAAAAAAAAAAAAAAAGAAGAAGACCTAAATGAAAGAACTCTGCAAGTGAGATCCCAGTGGAAAGAATGGGGCCATCAAAGAAGGAGGTACCTTTCTCTGAAGGGAGGAGAGAACTTCCACTTTGACTATGACCCCGTCAGAATAAGATCGAAGTCGGCGAACCCTAAAGGCTTCCATAGCCTTGGCAACTCATGACTAGAGCCTAGGGAGATTACTGATGCCATAAACAAGAGTGTCAAATTGTTAAATCAGCAATAGGAGTCACTGTGTACTTACTTCTCATGTGGGATCTGTCCTTAATGTGTTGTCCAATGTGAAGTAATGCTATAACTAGTACTGAAACAGTATTTTTACACCTTGTGTTTCTGTGTGGGTGCAAACTGATGAAATCTTTACTTAGTATATACTGAATCGATCTTCTGTATATAAAGATAATTGAAAATGAAAAAAAAAACTTGGTGTTAAATTGGAAATTGCATAGAAAATTAATCAATTTTTTAAAAAATTTTTTTTTATATTTATTTTTTGACAGGCAGAGTGGACAGTGAGAGAGAGAGAGAGAGAGAGAGAGAGAGAAAGGTCTTCCTTTGCTGTTGGTTCACCCTCCAATGGCCACCATGGCTGGCGCGCTGTGGCTGGCACACTGTGCTGATCTGAAGCCGGGAGCCAGGTGCTTACCCTGGTCTCCCATGGGGTGCAGGGCCCAAGCACTTGGGCCATCCTCCACTGCACTCCCGGGCCACAGCAGAGAGCTGGCCTGGAAGAGGGGCAACCGGGACAGAATCCAGCGCCCCAACCGGGACTAGAACCCGGTGTGCCGGCGCTGCAAGGCGGAGGATTAGCCTGTTGAGCCACGGCGCCGGCCCGAAATTAATCAATTTTTAAAAAATTATCATGTAGGATCTCTGTCCTTAATGTGCTGTACATTGTGATTTAATGATATAACTAGTACTTAAACAGTATTTTTCACTTTGTGTTGCCATGTGAGGGCAAACTGTTGAAATCTTTACTTAATATATACTAAACTGATCTTCTGTATATAAAGAGAATTGAAAATGAATCTTGATGTGAATGGAAGGGGAGAGGGAGCGGGAAAAGGGAGGGTTGCGGGTGGGAGGGAAGTTATGGGGGGGGAAATCATTGTAATCCATAAGCTGTACTTTGGAAATTTTTATTCATTAAATAAAAGTTTAAAAAAAATTTGTCTCTTTATTTTTTAAAGTCCAGTTACCCAAATAAATTGATTTTACAGTTCAGATTTTGTGTCTCCACGCTCTGCTTATTTGACACAACCCATGAGTTAGCATAAATGTAGATTTATTCCCACTGGTTTAGAGATAACCAATCAATAGTACTTCTATTACATAAAATTCTATGCACAGCATCACTTACCTCTTTCTCTCATCTGTTTCCTGCTGGATGTTAACATGATGTGATGTTATTTGCTACTTCTGTTAACATCCATGGATTACACTTAGTAGTGTACCAGTTAAAAAAAGCAGCTATTGGCTGGCGCCGTGGCTTAACAGGCTAATCCTCCGCCTTGCAGCACTGGCACACCGGGTTCTAGTCCCGGTCGGGGCGCCAGAGTCTATCCTGGTTGCCCCTCTTCCAGGCCAACTCTCTGCCATGGCCCGGAGTGCAGTGGAGGGTGGCCCAAGTCCTTGGGTGCTGCACCTGCATGGGAGACCAGGAGAAGCACCTGGCTCCTGGCTTCGGATTAGCATGATGCGCCGGCCGCAGCGGCCATTGGAGGGTGAACCAATGGCAAAAAGGAAGACCTTTCTCTCTGTCTCTCTCTCTCTCACTATCCACTCTGCCTGTCCAAAAAAAAAAAAAAAAAAAAAAAAAGCAGCTATTGTATGTTGGATGGCAACATATATATAATATGTATATTATATATAAAATAATATATATCATATATATAATATATAATCAGTGGCTTCTAATATCATTAGCTTTCTCTGGGCAAAGCAGTCTTAACTGCTTTGAGTTAACATGGAGCCATGGTGATGATTTATATTCTGAGAGACTGAAATCTGGCTAAGGTCTAGGATCTCTGGCCCAGGACAAGTCATCTAGTTATTGCAAACAACTAGAAAGGGAACTATGCCGGCGCCACGGCTCAATAGGCTAATCCTCCGCCTGCAGCGCCAGCACACGGGGTTCTAGTCCCGGTCGGGGCGCTGGATTCTGTCCTGGTTGCCCCTCTTCCAGGCCAGCTCTCTGCTGTGGCCAGGGAGTGCCGTGGAGGATGGCCCAAGTGCTTGGGCCCTGCACCCGCATGGGAGACCAGGATAAGCACCTGCCTCCTGCCATCAGATCAGCGCGGTGCACTCGCTGGCCACGGCGGCCATTGGAGGGTGAACCAACGGCAAAGGAAGACCTTTCTCTCTGTCTCTTTCTCACTGTCCACTCTGCCTGTCAAAAAAAAAAAAAAAAGAAAAAGAAAGAAAGAAAAGAAAAAAAGAAAGGGAACTACGACATCCACTTTGTGGGCCACCCCCACAAAGCATTGTCTGCTTCTTCTAATGATACCATTTTCAAGTACTGCTCAAGCCTTATGAGTCACTTGACCAAGAACTCTCAGAAATTGAGTGATAATTTGTACATCTCTGTATTCACGGTTTCCAGCTTAGGTCAAGAACTGATGTCAAGCTTTCAATGAAATTAATAAAAGTGGCATAAACTTCAGATATCTCAACCGCATTCCTGCCCATATGTCCTGTGAGGGATGTTCTGATTTCTCCGAGAGTGTAGCAAAGCCTTTGGCTTAGAGAGAATCATGCCCTCCACCATCCCTGTCCTGTGACCCTCTTCTGTGTATCTGATGAAATGCACTCTTCTGAAGGATCCTTTCAGGGCTCATCCTGTCATTAGGAACAATGTCCTTGACCTACCCTACCATCCTTTGGGGTGCCACAGTGCCCTAGTATAGGAGAACTATCACATTTTGGTGAAACTCTGTGTTTGTCTGCCTACTGGCTTGAGCTTTTTTAGGAAAACATGAATATCTTCATTCCAAATGCGATTTACTAAAAATTATATACCCAAGAAATATTTATGAAGTATTATGTGTAAAATCCTCTTCAACTGAAATGCAGAAGAATATAACAAGGGCATCTTAGCCTGGCACCCCTGAAATTAGGGCAAAACTATTTAATGTAAGAATAGAAATCCCCAACCCATCTCTAAGCATTGTATATTCCTTCTAAGCCCACACTTTTAAAAAATGCTTTTATTTAATGAATGCATATTTCATAGGTACAATGTTAGGAATATAGTGATTCGTTTCCCCATACCAGCCCTCCCACCCCCACTCCCATCCCACTTCCTACTCTCTCTCCCATTCCACTTTTCATTATAGTTCATTTTTAGTTTAACATTATATACAGAGAACCAACTCCATGTTAAGTAAAGATTTCAACAGTTTGCACCCACAGACACACCCAACATATAAAGTACAGTTTGAGAATAAGTTTTGCAGTTAATTCTCATAGTACAACTCATTAAGGACAGAGGTCCTACATGGGGAATAAGTGAACAGTGACTTCAATTGTTAATTTAACAATTGACACTCTTATTTATGATTAGTGATCACCTGAGTCTCTTGCCATGAGCTGTCAAGGCTATAGAAGCCTTTTGTGACCACAGACTCCATCAGTATTTGGACAAGGCCATAAGCAAAGTGGAAGTTCTCTTCTCCCTTCAGAGAAAAGTACCTCCTTCTTTGATGGCCCCTTCTTTCCAGTGGGGTCTCACTCACCGAGATCTTTCATTTAGGATATTTTTTGCCACAGTGTCTTGGCTTTCCATGCCTGAAATGCTCTCACAGGCCTTTCAGCCAGACCAGGAAGCCTTAAGGGTTGATTCTGAGGTCAGAGTATTACAGAGAATGTCATTCTAGGAGTCTGCCGAGTGGACTGCTTCCCATGTTGGACATTCCCTCCTTTTTAATTCTATCTATTATTATTACCAGTAATCCCACACTTAATCTTGAGGGCATCTACTGCTAGTACAGCTCCAAGATTGAGGCCTCTGGGTATTGAGCCAGAGCCCTATGGTTATATCCTCACTATCTGGGAGTTGAGGCTTCCCTTCAGCTTAAATATGCTCTGAGTTGCAGTGGATATCCTTGCGCCAGCTACACAAATTCACCCTGGAGTAAGTTTTTCTCCCAGTCCTCACTGCTCATCTCCTCTTGATCTTGCAGGAACTAGATAGTATTGTAGGCATTTCTGGGTATTCCTTGATGTTTCTGACACAGTTTGTCCTTATTCTTGCCTCCTCTGGCTTTCACCTGCTCCAACATTACCTTGTCAATTTTTGGGTTATTCTCATCATACAAATTGATGACTTTATTTCTTCCATACGCCCCCTCAGTTCTATGTTCTTGGGATGTGGACTCAGCCTGAAAATAAGTCCTGATTTAATAAAAATTTAAATTGAATTATATTTGCTTTTCAAATTTTTATTCAGGCCATTCATGGTGACCAGGGATGGGAAAGTATCGGCAAAAAGACTTGACTGAACTTGGAAAGCAATACAAGGCTCTAAAACAGGACCCCAATGATTATATCACAGTTCTATAAATCTACTAGAATCATTGGATAGTACACTTACAATTGATGACTTTTATTATAAGTATTTTTTGTTTCTTGAATGACAATAGATTTCTTTTTTATTTAAACAATTTATTTTTATTAATGTAAAGAGAACAGATTTCACATGGTTCAAGGATACAATGTAGTTCTAAGAATATAATACCTCTCTCCCTCCTTACCTTTCTCCTTCCCTCCCTTCACCTTTCTTCATTTCTTTTTAATTTTCATGAAAACATATTTTTAATTTGCTTTGTAGTCACAGGTTTAATGCTCAAATTTTATAAGTAATTTTTAAAGAAATTTCACATTTCTTTTCTTCAAGTAAATGTCTGGGAAGTCATCACTTGTCTGTACCACAAGAAAAATTTGAATAAAGTGAAAATTGACAGCTCTTCTTAGATCTGCCAGAGAATTGAGGTCTCAAGGAAAACAGCCACCCTGAAAACTTGAAAGACAGGCTAATAAAAGAAATCATAGCCTACTAATAATAGAAGCTGCTGGAGTCAGCAGTTGGTAGGAACAAATAGTAATTGATAAATTCCCAGAAGATGACAGTGTTCTAGCTTAAGAGTTAAGGTGTAGAGGGATCCACATGCTTGTGGAAGTTTTACCTGGAAGAATGCAACCAGATTCTCATGGTGAAGATTAGAAAAATTCCTGGAGGACTGACACAACCAACTTCAGAATTTGTTATAAAGTTATATAACCAAAACACTATGGAATTGAAAAAAAAAAAGACACACACACACACACATCAAAGGAAAAGAATAAGAAGTGCAAAAATAGACCTACATGAATCAATCAACTGATCTTTGACAAAGGAGCAAAAATAATTGAAGAGAGAAGTAATAGTATTTTCAACAAATGGTGTCAGAACAACAGTATATCCACAGGCAAAAAATATATAAAGATACAGTACCTACACCTACAGATTCTACAAAATGGATCACAGACCTAAATCTAAAGTTTAAAACTGTAAGACCACAACAGAAAACACTGAAGAAAATCTAGGTGACCTTGGGTTTGGTGATGACTTCTTATTTTATTTTATTTTAAGATTTATGTTATTTATTTGACAGGCAGAGAGACAGACAGACAGACAGACAGACACACACACACACAGAGAGAGAGAGAGAGAGAGAGAGAGAGAGAGAATCTTACTTCTGCCTTCTGTCAATTCACTCTTTAAATGGCCTCAATGACTGGGGGATGGGTCAGGCAAAAGGCAGGAGCCTGGAACGTCACTCAGGTCTCCCACATGGGTGGCAGAGGACAAACAACCTTTGAGTCATTTCCCATTAGTCCATATGGAAAGCAAGTGTTACAAGCAGTGGCTTAACCTGCTGTGCCACAAAGCTGATACCTCATCTGCTGTTTTCCCAGGCACATTAGCAGGGAGCTGGGTCAGAAATGGAACAACTGGGACTTGAATCATCACTCATATGGAATGCCAGTTTTTGCAGGTGGCATCTTAATATACTATACCACAATACTTCCCTTCATGATGACTTTTTAGATGTAATATCAACAACATAATACAGGAAAGACAAAGACTTATAAATTGAACTTAATTAAAATGAAAAAGTTCTGCACTGTGAAAGACTGTTAAGAAAAAGAAAAAAAAACAGATCACAGAATGGGAGAAAATATTTGCAAAGTACAGATCTGATGAAGGACTAGTACAAAGTGGTACAAAGTACTATTGGTAGCAAAAACTTTAAACAACCCAATTAAAATGGACAAAAAAATAAACAAATGGCAATAAACATTGTAAAAGATATTCAAAATAATGCATCATTAGAGAAAGTTGAAGCAACGTTGAGATATCACTACATTGCTATGAGAATGGTTACAATCCTAAATACTGACAGCACCACATCCTATCAAAGATGCAGAACAACAACCACTGAGCATGTCAGAACACTGTGTAAACTTCAAGACTTCACAGACAAAGAGAGGGAGAGACAAAGGTCTTCTATCCACTGGTTTACTCCCCAAATGGCTGCAATGGCTGGAATTGGTCTGATCTGAATCCAGGAGCCTGGAGCTTCTTCCAGGTCTCCCACATGGGTGCAGGAGCTCAAGCACTTGGGCCATCTTCTACTGCTTTCCCAGGCCATAACAGAGAGCTGGATCAGAAAAGGAGTAGTCGAGACATGAACTGGTGCCCATATGGGATTCTGGTGTGACAGGCGAAGGCTTAGTGCTGGCCCTGCCATAATTTCTTTATCCAATCGACAGTTTATGGACATCTGGGTTGATTCCATTGTGCTATTGAGACAAGCAATATTTTTCTTTAGTTGTGCAAAACAATATGTAGAAAAGCACTTAAAACATAAATATCCACTTTGGTGAACCTCCAAAAATTAGTATATCCCCCACTTAGATCAACATCCAGAATATATGTAGCATCCCGAAGTTTCCAAGATGCCCTTTCCTGCCATACCTCCTGTCCATGATCTTATCTTCATGATGTTCTGTTCCTTCAATAGTTTATCATTTTCTGCTCCTGGGTACTCCTACAGGTCATGAGAAATACATATTGTCAAAAACTATGCATGAAATCCAACATTTTTGGCACCTGAATAAACTTATCTTTTGTTTCAAATTTTCTGTAAACTTTTTAAGACCAAAGATTTATTTTCATTTATTTGAAAGGCAGAGTTACAAAGAGATAGGGGGAGGCAGAGGGAGAGAAACACAGAGAGGTCTTCTATCTGCTGGTTCACTCCTCAAATGGCCCCAATGGCTGGGGCTGTGCCAGGCTGAAGCCAGGAGCCTGGAGCTTCTTCTAGGTCTCCTGTATGGGTGCAGGGGCCCAAGCACTTGGACCATATTTCCACTGCTTTCCCAGGTGCATTAGCAGGGAGCTGGATTGGAAGTGGAGCATCTGGGACTCAAACTGGCACCCATATGGGATGCTGGCATTGCAAGCATCAGCTTAACCTGCTACACCACAGTGCCAGCCCCTGTGTGAACTTTTTTGCAGTATACTCACATTCCCCAATCCCTCACTCTATTTTGTTGATTTCATCTTGATCTTTATTATTTTCTTTCTTCCTAATGTGATTTTTTTTTGACAGAGTTAGACAGTGAGAGAGAGAGAGAGACAGAAAGAAAGGTCTTCCTTCCGTTGGTTCACCCCCCAAATGGCTGCTATGGCAGGCTCACTGTGCCGATCTGAAGCCAGGAGCCAGGTGCTTCTTCCTGGTCTCCCATGCGGGTGCAGGGCCCAAGGACTTGGGTCATCCTCCACTGCCCTCCCGGGCCACAGCAGAGAGCTGGACTGGAAGAGGAACAACCGGGACAGAATTTGGTGCCCCAACTGGGACTAGAACCCGGGGTGCCGGTGCCACAGGCAGAGGATTAGCCTAGTGAGCCGTGTGGTGGCGCCTTTTCCTAGTTTGATGCTAATTTGCTCTTCTTTGCCATTTTCTTCAGGTAGAAGCTCTGCTCACTTATTACAGAGAGAGGGAGAGGGAGAGGGGGAGGGGAAGAGGGGGGGGGAGAGAGAGAGAGAGAGAGAATATCTTTCATCCCCTCGTTCATTACCCAAATGACTGCAATGACTAGGGCTGGGCCAGGCTGAGGTCAGGAGCCAGGACCTTCTTCCAGGTCTCCCATGTGGAAGGCAGGGGCCCAACCACTTGGATCATCTTCCTCTGCTTTGACAGGCTCATTGGCAGGGAGCTGAATTGGAAATGGAGCAACCAGGCCTGGACCAGCACCCGTATGGGATGCCAGCATCACAGGTGACAGCTTAACTCCCTACTCCACAATGCCTTCCCCATTTTTCATTTCTTAAAGTTATATTTTGTCTTTTTATATCTTCTAATTGTCTACTTAAGTTTTGGGTCTTTTTTTTAAAGATGTATTTATTTATTTGAAAGTCAGAGTTACATAGAGAGAAGGAGAGGCAGAGAAAGAGGTCTTCCATCCGATGGTTCACTCCCCAATTGGCCAGAGCTGCGCCAATCCAAAGCCAGGAGCCAGGAGCTTCCTCCGGATCTCCCATGCAGGTGCAGGGGCCCAAGGACTTGAGCCATCTTCTACCACTTTCCCAGGCCACAGCAGAGAGCTGGATCGGAAGAGGAGCAGCCGGGACTAGAACTGGTGCCCATATGGGATGCCAGCGCTTCAGACCAGAGCATTAACCCGCTGCGCCACAGCGCCGGTCCCAAGTTTTGGGTCTTATGGAGTGCAATTGTGACAACTATTTTAATGTTTTTCTCTGGTCATTCTAGCATCTGAGTCAGCTCTGAGTCAGTTTCATGGTTGATTTGTCTCCTCATTGTCTCCCACTATGAGTTTGACCTTCTTGATCATTGCATGTTTCTATGCTATAAATTTCAAGTTTTGTTCAGGGATGCAGTTGAGTGACTGGGTAAAAGTTTGATCCTTTTGAGAGTTGCTTTTTTTTTATTTTTATTTTTTTTTAACTTTTATTTAATGAATATAAATTTCCAGTGTACAGCTTATGGATTACAATGGCTTCACCCTCCCATAACTTCCCTCCCACCCACAACCCTCCCCTCTCCCGCTCCCTCTCCCCTTCCATTCACATCAAGATTCATTTTCAATTCTCTTTATATACAGAAGATCAATTTAGTATAAAGATTTCAACAGTTTGCACCCACATAGAAACACAAAGTGAAACATACTGTTTGAGTACTAGTTATAGCATTAAATCAAAATGTACAGCACATTAAGGACAGAGATCCCACATGAGGAGCAAGTGCACAGTGGCTCTTGTTGTTGACCCAACAAATTGACGCTCTAGTTTATGGCGCCAGTAACCACCCTAGGCTGTCGTCATGAGTTGCCAAGGCTATGGAAGCCTTCCAAGTTTGCTGACTCTGATCATATTTAGACAAGGTCATAAAAGACAGAGTGAGGATAGTAACCAAGGATCCTAAGAGTGGCATTTACCAGGTTTGAACAATTATACAGCATTAAGTGGGGAAGAGGACCATCAGTACACACAGGTTGGGAGTAGAGCCATTGGTGGTAGAGTAGAGGTTATGATTATAAAGGAATGAGGCCCAAGTATGCTAGACAGGGTCTAGAACAAAGGACAGAGTCATTATTAGATGTGCTAAGAAAGGTGCTGTCTAAGCTACAATTAAGTTTTCTGATTGAGAGGCAAATGGAACCTGATAGAAGGGGCTTGATAATAATCTGTTGGGCTTTAGGCCTTGTAAGTTAAGAGGCCCAGACCTATCTATCTCTTCACATGGGGTATATCCTAAGGGAGGTGTGAACCTCCTAGGGGAAGGCACTCTGTTGACTTTCATTACTTGGCTGGCCTGGGAGGAGAGCTGGCCAGGTAAAGGCAGGTGGCATCTCTAACAAGAAATTTACAGTTCTGCCTGCAATGTTGCTGACCCTACTTGGCCATCCCCTCAGCTGCAGTGGTCACTTTGGAAGTTGGGCTGAGTGAAGGGCTTTTCAGCTTAGAGCCAATATGATCTGTGGCTCTGACCTGGGCATCCTTTGACTCCAGGGCAGGTCCATTTCCAGTGATCCAACTCTTGGCAGAGCTGCCAGGGCTCTTCACAAGCTGACTTCTGCTGAAGCCCAGGCTTACCACTTTGAAAGCCACTGCAGTGGACTGGCCTGTTGGGTCTCCTTGAGGGCAGATCACTGTACAGATCAGCCATTAATAGGCCTGCCACCCATTGCTTCTGATGCCTAGCTTTCTTTTCCTTCTGGTTTGTGTTAAAGCAGACCAGAAGATGCAAGTCAAGGGAGTGCCCGTGTCCCATCTCTAATCTTCGGTGGCCTGAACTACAAGTCTATAGTCACAGGCATGTTCTGTAGTAGTTTTTCTAAGGTAGACAATGCCCATGAGGAAAATTATGTTCTCACTTTAAAACTTTCTTTCCCTTTGGTCTGAAAGGAAGGTTTTTTCTACTTACTGTTTACTTCGCTGATGGTGAAGTGAACCTAGCTATGAGATTATTATTTAAGTTCTTATTTTGGCTATGCTATTACAGAAAAATGTTAGCCATCTCTTTTATAAGGTCTAACGATTAAATTGTGCGTCCTACAGATTCCTTTATAATAGAATTAGTTTCCTACCTTGAAGAGAATAGAGAAATGAAAGAATAAGTTGGGCTTAGAATAGAGAAATGAGGGAGCAAGTCCTAGATCGCTTGCTGACAATAGCAATATCACATGAATACTTAGCAAACCATTTCAACCATTAGATAACAACTTAAGAAAACATTTACCAGAAGGTCCAATGCCTTCTATAAATTTTAAGAATCATGTATTTGAAAACACCTCTTAAATATCTAACATGGTGTAGTTTGTTTAACCAGTAAACTTAAGCACAACCATATAAAATGTTTTTAGTTTCTTTCTACCAACACGTTTAAAACATATGATACACTGATTCAGGTCACACAAATTAAAATGTATCTTTGATTTATTTTAGTAACTTAAATTTGAGAGTTGCTTTTTATCATTCATTATGTGGTGCAGGGCAGTGCTCAGTCTAGGGCTTTCCTGAGTACCCTGCCACATTGTGAATTAGCTTTGTTGCTTTGTTTTTGCTTTTGCTTTTTGGGAACAGGCATGATTCTAGCCCTGTGCGAGTGCCAGGCATTCTTCCTGGCCACCTTTTGAAATGACTTCCCTGCCACTAATGGTTTCCTGGTGTGGATGCAGGGATTTGCCCGCTGGACAGGTTCTTTCTGAGGCTCTCCTTGATTCACTTTCTGCAGCTCTGCCCTCGCTGCTGCCCCCCGTGGACTCTGTGCTACCTCGGTTTCCCAGTGTTCCCAGCCCAGTGTTCTCATCTGAGTATCCGCTGGGTTCCTCTTGGACACTCTCACGGCAGTGAGTTGGAGCAATTATAAGGCTCATCTGCTTGATTCCCTTCATTGTCCTTTTTTTTTTCCTGTCATCTAATATCTTGGAAATGATCTTTTTGTGTATCTTGTCTTTTTTAGGTTGTTTTTTACTTATTTCAGGCAAGAGAATCAACCCTTATTGGTTGCAGCACCTGCATGTTAAGAATTCAAAGTCGCAAAATGTCAATCTATATTCTGAACAGAGACTTTTACAGAATGCAGAAAATAGGGGCTGCTGTCATGGCACACTGGGGTAAGCTGCTGTTTAGAATGACTGCATCTCATATTGGGGTGCCAGTTCAAGTCCTGGCTTCCACACTTTTGATCTGTCTTCCTGTTAATGCACCTGGGAAAGTAACGGAGGATGGCCCAAGTACTTATGTGGCTGTCACCCATATGGGAGACTTAGAGGGGGTTCCTGGCTCCTGGCTTTGGCTTGGCCCTATCCCAGCTGTTGCAAGGCACTTGTGAATGAGCCAATGGATGGAAGATCTCTCTCCCTTCTTCTCTCTTTTTCCTCTCTCTCCCTTCCTCCTTCCCTTGAAATTCTGCGTGGAAAAATGTCCATCAACTGTTTTCATTGGAGCAGGGTGTCATAGAGAAGGCAGAGAAAGAAAAAGAAAGTGTGAATGTGTAGCAGAGGGTGTGATTTCTGTGCTGTGCTAATTCCTCATACCTTGATTTCTTGCAGCCTCCTTTAGGTTTCTCTCTGTTTCTTCCTCTCGGCTTCAAGGGAATAGTCCCAGCACAGGAAGCTGGGAAGCCCACGTCAATCCTTGTCATCCACAGCTGCAGGGAACTGTACACCCAGTCCCGGCAACCCAGACTGGCTTGCTCTGTTCTGACATTTCCTTCCTCTGTTTTGTCAAGAGGGCTCCATTTGGAAAAGGAGGAGAGAATACCTGACACAAGAACAGGCTGTCTGTTCACCTGACCCCAGGTGCACTAGGCTCCTGGGAACTCCTCAGCTGAAAATCCATGCCAGGAAAAGGGAAGCAGCTCTGGAAACAGGACACTTAGGAAATCTGTTCTACAGCCAGATTTTCATTCCAGAGTCAGAACAAACGCCCCTTTTTACCCACAAACAGCCTTTCATGCTGACCCTGTTTTATATTCTTAGACCCCAGTATGAGCAAGAGTCAGAAGCAGTTTTAAATGTGGGATGTGGACTTTCTGTCCTCAGATATTTATTTTGATCCATGATGAATAAATGATATACTGATCCATGACAAATAAGTGATACACTGACCCATCTCAGTCCCTAACACCTACAAGAAATCACCTTAAGAAAGCTTCATTGTACCCAGAGTTTGTGTGCTCCCTGGCTCCTTGGCCGTACCCAAATAGGGCTTTAGGATTTTGTTAACGTGCCCAGCCTCAGGGTCGCTATCCCTGCCTTGATCAAGTGGAGAGCATGGCTTGTAGAAGGAGTATGGCTCCAAATTTGGATACAGTGAGGTTTAGTCTGTCACTGCAGCATTCCATTCCTATGGCTATGGACAAAACGGCCTTATCCTCAACCTCTGCAGGTGTGGGAGAGGAGGCCAGGCTTCAGAAGCCACTTACTGCTGAGTGACAAACGGACACAGGGAGGAAAAAGTATAGTTGTCACTGGGGAAGCCATGGACAGATGGGTTTTGTAGCTGCAAAACATCATGGACTGGGGAGATGATATCACAGCATGATACCATGCAAGACTTCAAGGCATATGGATGGACAATCAAGTAGTGAATCGAATATCCTCAGGATCCTATATACTGGCTGATTCTCCAGGTCCCATTCTCTTTTTGAAGGAGTGAATCTGACATACCAAGGAAGGGAGGAAGAGAAATTGAATGATGTGACTTACCACAAGCATGATGTTTTTACTAGAAACTTGGGCTTTGTTATACCAAAATTAGTCTTCATCAACAATGAATTATATGAGAAAGCTATGACTGGAAAAGAACTTCAAATCTTGCAAGGATCAAAATTCAACGTAATGGCTGTACTCCAGGTGTAATAGGGTTGGATACAATGAAGGCTTGTTGAGGGGTTGGAGGAGAGAAAGTGTGCTCATGTATGTGTCTATGGAATCCATTCGTAGAAACTCTGACAATTCAGTTGTGCCAGAATGATGGGTGGTAATTCCATTGATTTGGTTCTATGAGATATGATTACTGGTGTTGAGAGCACAGATACATCTTGCATTAGCTTTCACGACACTACCCTGGGGATGGTGTTTGTTATCTCTAGAGCTGTTTCCACAGCCTGTGCTGACAGCCACCTCCTTCCAGCCTACAGAGGGGCATCCCATGACCCTGACCTGTGAGACCCAGATCCACTCACAGAAGTCAGAAGTCCAGTTCCAGTCTCTTTTCTGCAAGATAACCAGACCTTGGGGTCAGGCAGCAGCAGCTCCCTGGAGCTCCAGATTCCTGCCATGTGCCGTGCAGACTCAGGGTCCCACTATTGTGAGGCACAGTGTCTTTCCATATCTGGAACCAGCCAGCAATCCTGAATTCTTGTGCAGAGTGAGTTTTGGTGAAAAAGGTGGTTTAGTGAATGGAGCTATCACCTGTGGAAGCGGCATCCCATACAAGTGCAATTCAAGTCTTGGGTATTCACTTCCAATCCAACTCCCTGATATGTATTGGGAAAGCAGCAGGTGATGGCCCAAATACTTGAGCTCTTGTCACCCATGTGGAAGACATGAATTGAGTTCTTGGTTCCTGGCTTTGGCCTGGCCCAGTCCTCGCCATTGTAGCCATTTGGGGAGTGAACCAGAAGATGAAGATCTCTTCTCTTTCTCTTTGTCTACCTTTCTCTGTCACTCTGTTTTTCAAATAAAAAGAAGGGACATTGGGGCTGGAAGGAGAAGCGTAGAACAGTGGCTTCACTTGGACATTAGTTCCTTCTTTTTCTATAAGGTGGGAGCAGGGTTCTAATCCAGAGATTATGATACTATATTGAACTCTTCTCTATCTACTAGTATGTTAGGAGTGGAATGGTTTTCAGGAAACACTCTCCAAATCTCCAGGACTCAGTATATCTGCCATGTGACTGTAAACTTGATTTTTCCTATTGCAAAATAATCATATATTTACTGGGTTCCACAGTTGTTCCACAAATACTGTGGAGAATACAAATGGCATTTGTGGTATAATTCTTACAGATAGGAGGCTGGCAGGCAGCTAGAAAACAGCCAGATAGCAAATCTAATGCTAAAGATGTTGAGAGAACTGAGAGACCTATGTGACCTGGAGCAATCGGAGAAGAGAGTATTCAAGCAAGAGGACTTGAGCTAGGTCTAAACAGATGAGAGAGAAGGCAATTTATTAATTTATTATCTTTTTTTTTTTTTTGACAGGCAGAGTGGATAGTGAAAGAGAAACAGAGAGAAAGGTCTTCCTTTTCTGTTGGTTCACCCTCCAATGGCCGCCGTGGCTGGTGCGCTGCAGACGGAGTACCGCGCTGATCCGAAGCCAGGAGCCAGGTGCTTCTCCTGGTTTCCCATGCAGGTGCAGGGCCTAAGCACTTGGGCCATCCTCCACTGCACTCCCTGGCCACAGCAGAGAGCTGGCCTGGAAGAGGGGCAACCGGGACAGAATCCAGCGTCCCGACTGGGACTAGAGCCCAGTGTGCCAGCGCCGTAAGGCGGAGGATTAGCCTAGTGAGCCGGGGCACTGGCCGGCATTTATTATCTTTAGTGATGTCACTTCAAAGGATGGTTACTATTACCGAGGGTCCTTCCTAGGCCTCATTGCAAGACTTCTGCCATTTGAGTTATCAGATAGGTACCCAGATATCTTTCTCTGGAGTTGCCCATCTGGCCCCCATAGGGACTCGGGGTTCCTGAAATGAGCACAGAGATGAGGTGAGGGAGCTGAGATGCCTGACACCTAAGAGGTGGTGATCATGCATCCCTATAGCACCAAATTTAGACTTGACACCCACCATCCTCAGCTATCACCCTGCAAGGATCTCGGCTCTTGGCCCCACTCTAATTTTTTTCAGCTCTGTTTGCTGTCACTTACAGTAATGGCAAGCACTCCAGACCTAGTGTACCCTGCAGTGGGACCCACTAGCTCTCTCCTGGAGACCCGGTCCCCAGAAGGCCAGGTGATTGAAAGGAAGATGCTGGTCCTTGTCTACTCCATGGCTGAAGGCATGGGACACACCATGTTTTCCTGGCACATAGAGGACTTGAAGAATTTGGAGAGGAAACCTGGACGTTCCCAGAGAGCAAAGCTGGAGGTCCCTGTCATTCAGAGAGCCTTGTGGGAGACACCGCAGCCACAGCCTGTCCAGAGCAGGGTGGGCAGCATCGTTGTGAGAGGTGAGTTCCACTCTCCTGCAGGTTAGCCAGTTCTCATGAGCGTTCAGGGGTTGTGCAGGATTGTGAACACCTTTTAAGTTGCTCACAGGGACAAGACCTATTCAGGACTTATTTCTTTCTGAGGAAGGCAGAGCTCCCAAAGTAAATAACTGCTTCAGGGGAACTAGAAGTTTGGTTTTAGTAGAGAAAATAAGAGTAAGAAGGTGAAAAAAGCACTGGCTGAATCAGCAGGCCAGAGAAAGGCTTTCTAGAATCTATCTGCACGGTTCTAGAGTAAATTCCTCTGCAGCTGTGCTGTCCAGTACAGTCACCATGAACCTCATGTGACTATTTAAATTTAACTTAATTAAAATTTAAAATTCATATCTCAGTCACATTTGCTGCATCCAAGTTCCCAAGAACTACATGCGACTCATCAGAGAGCACAGTGTACAATATTTCCACCATCTTTGGAAGTTCTACTGGACAGTTCTGTCTGAGCATTATGTCAGAAAGTAGAATAATGGGATTGAGAGTGACTGAGGCCATGCTGTGACATAGGGTAGATGCAGGAGGAGGTCCTTCTCCTGCAGGAGAAGCCCCTCTGTGTAGGTCAGCTTCAGGGTCCTCACTCTCAGAGGGCCTGGGGCCCAGGCTGTGGTGGGGGCAAGGCAGAGCTGCACTGTGAGCCTTGTGAGGTTGCCCGCGACGCTGTGCCAGTGTTTATTTATTTATTTACTTATTTATTACTTATTTGAAAGGCAGAGTTACAGACAGTGAGAGGGAGAGACAGAGAGAAAGGTCTCCCATCCGTTGGTTTACTCCCTAAATGACTGCAACAGCTGGAGCTGCGCTGATCTGAAGCCAGGAGCCAGGAGCTTCTTCCAGGTCTCCTATGCAGGTGCAGAGGTCCAAGGACTTGGGCCATCTTCTACTGCTTTCCCAGGCTGTAGCAGAGAGCTGGATTGGAAGAGGAGCAGCCAGGACTCGAATCGGTGCCCAAATGGGATGCCAGCACTGCAGCTGGAGGCTTAGCCTACTACACCACAGTGCTTGCCCCAGTTGTGCCAGTTTTATCAGATGGCTGTCACCCTAGGGAGAAGTTGGGGCCCCTCTGACCACAGAGAATTCTTTTATTTTTTTAAGGATTTATTTATTTATTTGAAAGTCAGAGTTAAAGAGAGGGAGGGAGGGAGGGAAGGAGAGAGGCAGGGAGGGAGAGACAGAGAGAGAGAGAGAGAGAGAGAGAGAGAGAGAATCTTCCATATATGGTTCACTCCCCAAGTGGCTGCAATGGCCAGGGCTGGGCCAAGCCCAAGCCAGGAGCTTCCTCAGGGTCTCCCATATGGGTGCAGAGACCCAAGCCCTTGGACCATCTTCCACTGCTTTTTGAAGGCTGTTAATAGATAGCTAGATTGGAATAGAACATCTGGGACTTGAACCGGTACCCATTAGGATTCCAGCATCACAGGCAATGACTTATCTGCTACACCATAATGCCGGTCTTCACAGAACTTTCTTGAAACAACTCCTAGGGGACTGGCAGTGGCATTCAGCATAGTGAGGTAGCAACACTTGTCTTCATAGTTGAGTCAGCTGAACCTGGGCTATGGGCCATAGATAAGCTTTTATCTGCTCCAAGAGGACAGATTCCAAAAGTAAACCAGTCCATGGGAAAGGGCATTTGGTTGGCTTAAGACCAGACTTTCTCATTGACATATGCTAGAAACGTAGAGTGGAAATTGGGAAAGGTAGCAGGTAGCTGCCATTCTTTTCCTGACTAGTTTCTTTTCTTTGGACTAGTGAGAATGAAGCAAGCTACATTTCAGATGAGTGAGCAGATAGCTGAACATCCACTTAACCATTTCAGTCCAAGTCCCAATTCCTTGGCATGTCCTTCTCCTGCCCTCACCTGCCCATCGCACATCCCACCCTGCCCCCCATGGTGTCTCCAGGATTCCAGCAGCAGCCCTTTCCCTCTGAGGCTCACACAGACCTCTTGCCTCTGAGCCTACTAAGGAATGGAGCTACCTTCTGCCTGCATTAATGGCTGCTGCTCTGCTTTCTGGTGACAAGTTTCCACAGGAAGTCGGGTGTGTAACTGGATTTTCTCTTTATTGCTCCTTCATTGATTATCACCCCAAATGCTGCTTTTGTGGGGCAGACAGTATCCATGTGGTCTGGAAGCTGGCACCCAGTGGTGGGGTCATCAGTTAAAGTGACTCAACTTGGGCCAGCGCTGTGGTGTAGTGGGTAAAACTGCCGCCTGTGGTGCCAGCATTCCATATGGGCACTGGTTTGAGTCCCAGCTGCTCCACTTCTGATCCAGCTCTCTACTTTGGCCTGGGGAAAGCAGTAGAAAATGGTCCAAGTCTTTGGGTCCCTGCACCTGCATGAGAGATCCAGAGGAAGCTCCTGGCTCCTGGCTCTTGGCTCCTGGCTTCAGATTGGTGCATCTCCAGCTGTTGTGGCCATTTGAGGAGTGAACCAGCGGATGGAAGACCTCTCTCTCTCTCTCTCTCTCTCTCTCTCTCTCTCTCTGCTTTTGCCTCTCTGTAACTCTGCCTTTCAAATGGATAGATGAATGTTTAAAAAAAGAAAAAGCAAATAAAGTGACTTAACTCTCCAACAAAGCTAGGTACTATTAGGGGGCCAAGTGAGACTGAAAGCATTTACCCTACAACTACATGTGTCAATATTTTCTTCAATAGAACTCTTTAACAGCTCTTGGCTCTGCTCCCTGCTCTCTTGGCCTCTCTTCTCCCTCCTCTCTGTCTCTCTCTCTTACAGTCTCCTCTTTTTCCTTCGCCACCCCTTCACTCCAGTCTGTAGGGTGTTCCCCAATAAACCCTTTCCCTTACTCCGGTGACCAGTGTGCTTTGCGATGCCTAACATTAAGATAACATTAAGATATAACATCGGTGCCGTGACTCGGATAGCCTCATATTGGTAATCCAGCATCCTCCAGTACTCTGGGGTCCTGGATTTCTGCCGGTCGCGAAGCACACCTCCAGACTCTTTCCAAGCCACGGAACGCTCTGCGATCTCCATCCATACATCGGCCTTCCAAATTTTGAGGTAAGACGCGGAACGAAAATTCCTCATGGCGACTGCTATTTGAGTGGTGGTCCACTGTCGGATACTCACCTGACTACTCTCGTAAAGGTCGTAGCACTGGACTCTAGCCACCACTCCTACTTCTACTTAAGGCCTTTAGCCTCTACGGACACTGTGTCCAGGCAACAGTGGGTGTGAGTGACGACTCCATCTCTGTTCGCCTCTTTACAGGCGAGGCCCTGGGCTCCAGCGGGCACTTGGGTGATGACCCCGCCTTCTGCTCCCATTCCTCTCCTAGTCAGACGGCCAGGACTTCAAAGACGCTTGCTGTCCACCGATCTGACCTACTGAGTCGCCATGGGAAATTCTTCCTCCCACGTTCCATCTGATTCTCCTCTTGGTTGCCTTTTAAGTAATATGGTCCCTCTCAAATTGGCCCCAGCCCTCAAAAAGGGGCCCCTCCATGGTGGTGCATTTGGCCCTGAGGGATCGGAAGTCAGGGTAAATTGACCCTGATTACATCTTTATCAGTTCCGTGAGCATTCGGGAAAATGGAAGGAGATTCCATAAGTTCAAGCCTTTTCCTATCTTCGAACTAAACCTTCCCTGTGTACTTCTTGCTGTCCCACTCAAGTACCTCTTGTCTCCAAGATTTGCACTAGGGAGCAGAAGCCTGAGCAAAAAATCCTTTCTTCTACCCCAATCCTGTTCCCGCCACTACCACAACCTCCTTTGATCCTGCAGATGAACCTCCCCCTTACCGCTCCAATCTACAGGCACCGGCTCAGCCACCTCCTGAGGCCTCAGCGGCTGAAGTTCCAGCGCCATTATCTCCCATGCAGCAGCTCCGGCCCTGGCTGCGTTCTCACCTCCCCTTCCCATCGAATTCCAGGGGGCGGGGTCAACCTCTACTCCCACCTCCACTGCAATCTCTTCCATCTTATCTCAAGCCCCTTGCTCATCTATTCCTCAGAGCCATTCTCTGCCAGTGTGTACTTCCCTCCTAGCTCCTACCCCCACTCTCACAGCATCTCCCCCTCCCACCTAGAAATTCGGACTTTATCTTAAAACCAGTCCTGGCCCAAAGTCTACTATCTCTGTCTTATTGGTTTGGAAAAGGCGGTCTCCATGGTCTCCAACTGGTCTTTTGTCCCTCTCTTGTCACAGTCTTACCACAGGAATAGCAAGGGAATGGTAGTCCCATTCTTTTGGGCTCCCTACTTATTGAGAAACAAATTAGGTATCCCACCCTTCTGATGGCTCTTTGTTTTATCATGAGCTAGCCAGACAGGAGAATCAGGTTTCCTGCATGAATCTGGCTCACTGTACTAATTTTTCTTTCTTTTTTTTTTTTTTTTGACAGGCAGAATGGCCGCTGCGGCCGGCGCATCTCGCTGATCCGAAGCCAGGAGCCAGGTGCTTCTCCTGGTCTCCCATGCGGGTGCAGGGCCCAAGGACTTGGGCCATCCTCCACTGCCTTCCTGGGCCATAGCAGAGAGCTGGCCTGGAAGAGGGGCAACCGGGATAGGATCCGGTGCCCCAACCGGGACTAGAACCTGGTGTGCCGGCGCCGCAAGGCGGAGGATTAGCCTGTTAAGCCACGGTGCCGGCCTAATTTTTCTTTAAAAATAGGAATACCACTACCTTTGAAACTATTGCCTTAGAAAATGCTGAACTTATTTTGCAATTTATTTTAACAGGTTTCCGGGTCATCAGTACTCAATGAAACAGCAATGGGTAATTAGTACTTGTCTTAGATGAATGCAATTTTAATTTTAATTAAATTCAGATAAAAATATATCAGCATCCTAAGTCATTTAGGTGTAACTGCTAATTTAAATTGGGTAAAACTTTTGTATACTCAACATGTTATGTTCTATAAAAACTATGTGGGTTAGTTTATAAACTGTATAAAAATAGTTCAACACTGTTTAAAGTAACTCGCACTAAAATTTGATGTGTTACCTTAATCTTATTCTGGAAATTTTAAGCAGATTATTTCAAAATATAAATCAAGGACACTGGCAAATAGAAAACGTCACAAGTATACTAATCTATTCCTCTTTACTGTAAAATTAAAATCTGATTCTCTGTTAAAGCAATGTGTTAAAGTAATCTATTATGTTCTCTTGATGTCTCTGTTAAATTCTAATTGTTTAAAAACAGCTAAATTTTTATTAACAGCTATGGGTTATTTAAATATGAGCTTATTTTCAAATATTTAAATAATCACCTTGTAACAGTGATATAATTTGGTCTATATTATGTCATAATTTTAAGGAATTTTATTTCAACCAGATATTTTAAATTTTGAGCCTTCTTGACATTCTTGACAGGCATTCAAAAAATCAAAGTTTCAAAGACTTTGGACTCTAAAATTTCCAGTAAATTTTGGACTTTGGTTTTTCCAGTTCGGGCCCAACTGAAAAAATCGAAGGACCTATGTCTCTCATCTTGTAGAGACACCAACTAATCAGGCTATTTGGATTATATTAGAAGTACTGTCAAGATGTGAAGTAGTGCTAAATTTTAAGTTTCTATAATATAAAATGGCATTAATACAAATGTCTACAAATTACAAAGTCTAATAATCTTGTGTTTCTAGACATGATAGTTGTCTTAATGAGAAAGCCCCAGAGGCCTAAAGGGTTAAATGCTTTGTAAAATCCTACAGGTACTTTCAAAAATACTGTGAAGTAAGCAAGTGCCTCTTGTTGGTTAATAAGTTTATAATTTTAAATGTGGCAACTTAAAGTCTTGTCATCCACAGTTTTTTTTTATCAGATTTGCTGCTCATAAAACTAAAGCGTTGTTGGTTCTGTGTTTAGCTGTCCTCCTATAGGTTCCTATGGACTTTTTCCAGCCACATGTATTGTATTCAGTACTTTGGGATGACTCTAAACTGATGAAGCCAATAATATATTAAAGGTACCAACTGTAAAAAAGTATGGTTAGCTGAGGTTACTAAAACAAAAAGTAATTCAAATCAATTGGTAATTTACAAACAGGAGTTAGATTCTCTTAAAAAAAAGGTATTAAAACTGCTATATTGGTCTATTATGTTATGTTATATGTGTATACATATTGTATGTCTACATGGAAAAATTTATTAAGCGTCTTATTTTTAATTGGCTTATAGATCAAAGATTGTCCATAAATTTAACCAGCTAAAATTAATCAAAGCTATATTTTAATTTGTGTGACCTAAATCTCTGTATCATCTTTTAAACTTATTGTTAGAAAGAAACTAAAAACATTTTATATGTTTGTGCTTAAATTTGCTGGTTAAACAAGCTACACCATGTCAGATATTTAAGAGATGTTTCCAAATATGTATTTTTAATATTTATGGAAGGCATTGGACCTCCTGGTAAATGTTTTAAGTTGTTATCTAATGGGTAAAACTGCTTTCTAAGTTTTCATGTGATATTGCTATTGTCAGTAAGCGATCTGGGACTTGCTCCCTCATTTCTCTATTCTAAGCCCAACTTGTTCTCTCTCTATTCTCTTCAAGGTAGGAAACTAATTCTATTATGAAGGACTCTCCAAGATGCAAAATTTGATTTTAGATCTTATAAAAGAGATGACTAACATTTTTCTGTAATAGCATAGCCAAAATAAGAGCTTAAATTATAATTTCTTAGCTAGATTTACTTAGCCACCAGTGAGGTAAACAGGAAAGAAAGGACCTCCCTTTCAGAACAAAGGGAAAGAAAGTTTTAAAGTGAAAATATAGTTTTTCTCATGGGCATTGTCTACCTTAGAAAAACTACTACAGAACATGCCTATGACTATAGACTTGTAGTTTAGGCCACCGAGGATTAGAGATGGGACTTCAGCACCCCCTTGACTTGCATCCTCTGGTCTGCTTTAACAAAAACCAGGAGGAAAAGAAAGCTAGGCATCAGAAATGTAGAGATAGGTGACAGGCCTTTTTTTTTTTTTTTTTTTGACAGGCAGAGTGGATAGTGAGAGAGACAGAGAGAAAGGTCTTCCTTTTTGCCATTGGTTCACCCTCCAATGGCCACTGCGGCTGGCGCATCTTGCTGATCCGAAGCCAGGAGCCAGGTGCCTCTCCTGGTCTCCCATGCAGGTGCAGGGCCCAAGGACTTGGGCCATCCTCCACTGCCTTCCCAGGCCACAGCAGAGAGCTGGCCTGGAAGAGGGGCAACCGGGATAGAATCCGGCGCCCCAACCGGGACTAGAACCCGGTGTGCTGGCGCCGCAAGGCGGAGGATTAGCCTGTTAAGCCACAGCGCCGGCCGTGGCAGGCCTTTTAAAGGCTACTCTGCACAGTGATCTGCCCTCAAGGAGACCCAACAGGCCAGTCCACTGCAGTGGCTTTCAATATGGTAAGTCTGGGCTTCAGCAGAAGTCAGCTATGAAGAGCCCTGGCAGCTCTGTCAGCCAAGAGTTGGATCACTGGAAATGGACCTGCCCTGGAGTCGAAGGATGCCCAGGTCAGAGCCATAGATCTTATTGGCTCTAAGCTGAAAAACCCTTCACTCAGTCCAGCTTCCAAAGTGACCACTGCAACTGAGGAAATGGCCAAGTAGGATCAGCAACATTGCAGGCAGAACTGTAAATTTCCTGTTAGAGATGCCACCTGCCTTTACCTGGCCAGCTCTCCTCCTAGGCCAGCTAGGTAATGGAAGTCAACAGGGTGCCTTCCCCCAGGAAGTTCACACCTGCCTTAGGATGTAGGCTATATGAACAGATAGATGAGTCTGGGCCTCATAATTTACAAGGCCTCAAAGCCCACCTGACTATTATCAAGCCCCTTCTGTCAGGTTCTATTTGCCTCTCAATCAGAAAACTGAGTTATAGCTTAGATAGCATCTTTCTTAGGTTCTCTAACAACTCTGTCCTCTGTATCTAGCCCACTTGGGCCTCATTCCTTTGTAACCATAACCTCTACTCTACCACAAATGGCTCTACTCCCAACCTGTGTGTACTTATGGTCCTCTTCCCACTTAATGTTGTATTATTGTTCAGATTTTCTCTATAGACAAACCCCTCTACCTGCAAAAGTTGAGTGGCTTTTCTCCCAGCCTTGGCTGGAATCAGCTTTAAGCCAAATCCATCAAACTGTCCCCACAAGGGTCCAGAGACCCCCCATTTCCTCTCCTCTATGAAATGGTTACTATTCTCAACCCTGTCTTTTATACTACAGTGTCTAAGTGTTTACAGCAAGTTATAATGGAACAAACGAAGGCCTTCAACAACCAGGCGGTCAACCAAATGCTGCTACAGGAATATACTCGGCTCCCCACCCAGGAGACAGTGGCCTGAGACATCGCCCCATGCCAGCAAAGAGAACCTCGTCACCCCATGTCAGCAGGAAGTAGCTCTAAAGACAGATCATAGTCCCTCTACCACTCCTGGACTTTTGAGACTAATGTAACCCCATACAAATCCTGCTTTATAAAAAACAAAAGGGGGGAATGTTAGGAAACTGGTGCAGTTTTAGCCAGGTGGCTGCACAGCCCAGCTACCTGAGCCAGGCTCCACCCCCATCCTAATGGGATTCCCTGCCCGCCCTCAGGTGAAGTTTTAAAAGGGCCTGTTCCTGAATACATGCTCTCTTGGCTCTGCTCCCTGCTCTCTTGGCCTCTTTTGGCTTCTCTCCTCCTCTCTGTCTCTCTCTTTTACAGTCTCCTTCTCTTTTTACCTTTACCGCCCCTTCACTCTGGTCTGTAGGGTGTTCCCCAATAAACCCTTTCCCTTAAAAAAAAAAAAAAAGAACTCTTTAACAGAATAGCTCTCACTTAGAAAATGAATCTCCATAAAACACTCATGAGGAAGAGCATGCAAGATGCAGCCAGATTTTTATGTGTGTGAAAAAAGTGTCATGTTTTTGTTTTTTTTTTTTTTTTGACAGGCAGAATGGATAGTGAGAGAGACAGAGAGAAAGGTCTTCCTTTTTGCCATTGGTTCACCCTCCAATGGCCGCTGCGGCCGGCGCATCGTGCTGATCCGAAACCAGGAGCCAGGTGCTTCTCCTGGTCTCCCATGCAGGTGCAGGGCCCAAGGACTTGGGCCATCCTCCACTGCCTTCCCGGGCCACAGCAGAGAGCTGGCCCGGAAGAGGAGCAACCGGGATAGAATCCGGCGCCCCAATCGGTACTAGAACCCGGTGTGCCGGCGCCGCAAGGCAGAGGATTAGCCTGTTGAGACACGGCGCCGGCCTTTTTTTTTTTTTTTTTTTTTTAAGGGAAAGGGTAAATTAGGGAACACCCTACAGACCAGAGTGAAGGGGCAGCGAAGGAAAAAGAGAAAGAGAGTATAAGAGAGAGAGAGACAGAGGAGAGAAGATAGAGTTGAGAGACGAGCCAAGAGAGAGGAGAGAGCCCAGGAGAGAAGAACCAAGAGAGCACGTGTTCAGGAACAGGCCCTTTTAAAACTTCACCTGAGGGCGGGCAGGGAAGCAGGAGCAGCGAATCCCATTAGGATGGGGGTGGAGCCTGGCTCAGGTAGCTGGCCAATGCAGCCACCTGGCTAAAACTGCCCCAGTTTCCTAACATTCCCCCCTGAAAAAAGTGTTTTTACTATTTACACTTTTTTCTACAAATAAGAATTTACTAAGCAGAATATTTTGAATGAAATGATTCTTTGAAAAGCACTGATGTATTAAATATCATCATTTTGAAATTGGGATATAATTTTCATGTAATAACATTTCCAATTTTCATTGCAGAGTACAGTGATATTTGAGACCGTGTATGTATAGTTATCTATCTAGCAGTATCATCATGATATAGAGAACATTTACTTCATCCCCAAACTTTTCACCTCTCCCTTTGTAGTCAGCTTCTTCCTCTGATCCTTGGTCCCTGGAAAGCACTAATATGTTTTTTTTTTTTTTATAAATTTCTTTTTTTTGACAGGCAGAGAGACAGAGAGAAAGGTCTTCCTTTTTGCCGTTGGTTCACCCTCCAATGGCCGCTGCGGCCGGCGCATCGTGCTGATCCGAAGGCAGGAGCCAGGTGCTTCTCCTGGTCTCCCATGCAGGTGCAGGGCCCAAGGACTTGGGCCATCCTCCACTGCCTTCCCGGGCCATAGCAGAGAGCTGGACTGGAAGAGGAGCAACCGGGACTAGAACCCAGGGTGCCGGCACCGCAAGGCGGAGGATTAGCCTGTTAAGCCATGGTGCTGGCCACTAATATGTTTTCTATCATTAGCTTTGTTTTTGTAGAATTTCATGTAGGTGGGATCATACAGTATATAGCTTATTGTGCTTGACTTTTTTCACTTGGCGTTTTGAGAAGTGCTCATACTTATTATAGATTGTCTACATATATGTATATCTTCATTTTTTTATTTTTATTTTTTGACAGGCAGAGTGGACAGTGAGAGAGAGAGAGAGACAGAGAGAAAGGTCTTCCTTTGCCGTTGGTTCACCCTCCAATGGCCGCCGCGGCCGGCGCACTGCGGCCAGCGCACTGCGCTGATCCAAAGCCAGGAGCCAGGTGCTTCTCCTGGTCTCCCATGGGGTGCAGGGCCCAAGCACTTGGGCCATCCTCCACTGCACTCCCAGGCCACAGCAGAGAGCTGGACTGGAAGAGAGGCAACCGGGACAGAATCCGGCGCCCCGACCGCGACTAGAACCCCGTGTGCCGGCACCGCAGGCGGAGGATTAGCCTATTGAGCCACGGCGCTGGCCTGTATATCCTCATTAAAATGTTAGACTAAAAGGATGCTTTGACAAGTTTGCCAATTTATTTACTGATTTTGTCACACAAAAATATTTTTTGAGTTTATTCATCCTTTGAGTGTAAGTCTAGTTTCAGAGGCTTGGTTTTGCATTTACCAAGATATTCTACCTTACTGAGGAAAAATGTATTGAACTTGAAGCAGACTTCTCACAATCTCATTTGAAATTCTTTTCAGCTCCTTGTGATCATTATAGATTATATTTTATTTATTTTTTAACCTGAATATTTATAAATTTTGTATGGTTTGTGGAAATATTTATCTTTACTCAGTTTTTGAGCTTTTATTTTGGTATCAAACACAAGTACTGGTACTGAAAGAGAAGAATAATTTGTATTCTTTAATCATTTAAAATTAAAATCTATTTATTTATTTGAGAGAGAGAGAGAGAGAGAGGTCCTTCTTCCACCCACTGGTTCACTCTCCAAATGCCTGCAACAACCTGGGGGAGGCAGTGTGAATCCAGGAACCAGAAACTCCATCCACATCTGCCCACCTGTGTGGCAGGGACCCAAGGAGTTGGGCCACCTTCAGCTACTTCTCAGGCACATTAGCAGGAAGCTGGACCGGAATTGAGGGCAGGACTCAGACTCTAGCACTCTGATACGGGTTGCAGGTCTCGCAAGTGGCACCTTAACTTGCTGTGCCACAGGCCCTCCCCCGAAAAGGAATTTTCTTTCAATGAATCTGATACTCAAAAGGCAAGAGTTCTAAGCTCTGCTCCTACGTTGTACTACCTCTGGCCCTTGCTTATAACAGGGGTTTAATTACTGGACTTTTTTTTGAAGAAAGGATGATTCTGTAAAATGTAACAACATGCCTCGTGAGAACCGACTGAAAGAGTGTTAAGCTTTCACTTCATCGCTAGTCAGTCTTAGTCATCTGATCTGAGGAACTCACACATTATAAGGTGTATGTGTTCAGAGCTTTTTGTTATTTTATACCTTGTAAGAACTTTGTAGTTTTTCCTGTCATATTGCTTTTATAGATTTAAAGTGCTTTAGGAAGGGTCTGCCTCAGGGTATAGCAGGGAAAGCTGTCACCAATTAGGCTGGCATCCCATATGGGTACTGGGTCATGTTCCAGCTGCTCTGCTTCCGATCCAGGGAGCCAGATTTTTAAAGAAATATTTTGAGTACTTTAGGTATAAATAACATGTATACATCAGCTGTAAGTATATAAAGTATAGTATGGTATATTGCAATGTTATAAATCAATATGCTATACTATAACATATATGTGTGATATAATCAAACACTCTCCAGACTGAAAGTAAGGGGATGAGTTCTAGCTGCAGTTCTGCCAGTTGTTGGGTGGGAGATGTTAAAAACCTCCCGTACAAACATTTAAACTCTAAGTCTCATTTTCTTTCTGGGAAAATGAGAACATTACTGTATCTTCTTATTGTCTCATGGAGGCCTTGTGAGGATAATATGAGATCCAGCCACATTTCATATAAATGTACTACTTCATTTCCTTATATTCCCAACTCATTCTGGGGAGGACTTGAGGAAGTTGTGACAAAACCACCAACAATAAGAAAATAATGAAGTACAACACAGACGCAGACCAGTGGAAACCAAATGACTGCATCAGCACAAGCTTGCTTGCTTCAGCCAGCACACACACACACACACACAGGTCCCAGCTGTCTCTCCTGATATGCTATGTGATTGCCCTGAGCTGTGCCTGTTTGGGATACAGGACAGAATCAGATTCTTAAAACTGGAGGTAACCATGGAAACCATGTCAGGGTTACCACACTGTCTAACACCAGAGGATACATTCACATCACAGTTTATATATATAACAGCCTCTGGTGTGCGCAACATGGCCCTAGATCATGTAATCTCCCTGTAAGTCATGCACAACAGGACCATCCATAGGCAATCACCTCTCCCCACTCCCCAACAGACAATCCCATTCCACCCCAAACTTAGTGAATCTGAATTTCTGGAAATGAGGCCCAAGAATCTGTGTTGATATAAGTTCCCTGGGTAATCCAAATGCACAGCCAGATTTGGACTACTTTAGGTTAACCAATAAAACTAAGAATAACTATAACAAAAATAATGGTAAAATAATAATTGCACATTCTGGGTGCTTACCATGTGCTAAATTCTCACTAATTTCACTTTCACGTGAGAGATATTGCCATTACTGTTATTCCCATTTCATAGATATAGAAACAGAGGCACAAGGAGGTGGGCTAATTTACCTAATGTTATCCAGCTGATTGCTGGTCAAGGCAGTATGTTCTAATGTTCTACATCATAAAGAGTGTGCGCCAAATTCTCCAAAAGCCAAGTGCTCACTTAGTTTGCACAGCTAGTAGTCAGATCATGACATTTTCCACATTCAATAACCTGCCTTTTCCCCTTGGGAAGACAGGCATTCCACATTTTTCATTCATTCCGCTAATAAAGGCTGAGCACGAACTGTGTCTAGTGCTAAGGCAGGGGTAAAAGTGACTTATTACATAGTCACATGATGTGCGGGATGCTCATTCTGACTGTGGATTTCTCAGCCAGGGCTCTCCCAGACCAGCACACATCACGTCCACCATTCCCAAAAGGAGTGGACTCCATTTATGGCAAGTCCAGTCCAAGGAGGGCGTTCCTGCATGGCTGACACTCACTCTTGTCTGCTTTGCAGGAACAGGTGCTGGTACCAACCCCACATGTGACATATCTGGGAATAGCCCACATTGGTTTATTGGTTCATTTAGTCAACATTTTTTTTTCCTGCCTGTCCTATACACTAAGGATGTCGCGATTTTCCGTTAGGTTTATTTAGCACTTAGAACAGAGAACACGGACAAAGGCTCACAGAAATGTGAAAGTGCCTTGGATCTGCCTGCTGCCTGCCTGGGAACAAGCATTGCTGTTTCCCCCTGGAACCACCCCTCTGCTAGTCCACCCTCTATCTCAGTGTAAGTTCTACTTTTTCAAATTTTAGCTCCAAGTCATTGTCTTCAAGAAAACTTCACTGAGCACCCAAACTCCACTTCCTGAAATGCTGTGATTCCTAAACTTGATGGCTTGTGTACCACATACTGCTCTGAGTGCTTTCGTTAAATGACTGTATAGAGTACGGCCTATGTTGAAGGAAATAGGCACAGAGATGGTGACTTAGTGAAGGTCACACAACCAGTAAGAAGTAAAGGCTTGCTCCAGAGTCTGTACAAAGATGCTGTAGATTTAAGACATTTTATGACATGTTTTGAGATACAATTAAAAAAACCCATAACCAAAGCTGCCACTGCACTGACCGTACATGGCAGCTTCATCCTGATATGCCTCACTCCTTCCTGGCTATTGCACTCCACCTTTGAGTCTGGGACTTCCTCTTGTTCCGCAGCAAATGCACTGGCACCTTAGCTTGGAGAATACATTTAATCTCCAGGCGTGTCCAGACTGAGCTGTCTTGTGGCTTAAAGTCTGAGGTTCACTTTATTCTTTGATTAAACCTGTATTACTGAAAGTTAAGCAAATTTCGGGGATGGCAGCCCAATATGACAGGAAGACACTTCACTGAATACGTACCTTCGAAGGAAATGATAACCAGTGAAGCTGCTGCTGAAAGTTCTCAAGCAGGTGATCCTTTTCTCTGAGCGTGACACAGATGCCCCCAAGCTTAGGCTCCTCTTGGGCAGGCCAGGCAGGCCAGGGCCTTGATAGACTTCGTTTGCATTGCCCATGAACAGGTGTATCAGACCTCAGGTTATCAATCTTGCAAGACTCTGGGCCTTCCTGGGTACTGGATCCCCAATGCTATCCATCCTGCTCTCCCCTTGCCAGCTTTACTCCACTTCTCCCAGAATCACTGTCCCCAGGACTGACACACATTACTACATTTACAGGACCCTTCCCAGCCCACATGTCCAGGAGTCCATCTGCTCCAATTCACTTGCCCCAGCACAGGAACTGGAGCCTGTGTACAGCATTGGCCAGTACTGCTGCCTAGCAGGGGCTCCAGGAGAGCTAAGGAGTAGAAAAAAGGTCCAAGAGGTGAGAACTGTAGGGGTGTCTGACTTTCCAGGTTTTGCTGAGACTCATTTAAGGTGTGCCAAGAGAGATATGGAGCAGGTGATTGAAATAGGTGCCTTGTCAGCTATTTGCCACAACACCCTGTAAGCTTCTCCCCTCCAACCTTGTCCCCAGTTATGAATTCAGTGTATGTGGCTATGGTTTAGTCTTAGGTCTAGATCACCCATCAGGGGCAGGTGTGTGCTGGTGAGCTTCAGAACATTGTTTATGGCTCTGATGGTGTGTGTGTGTTTTTAAAAAATTATTACACACACAAATTATTATTACAGTATTAAATATTTTCATTAAAGTGAAAAAAAACACAGTTTCATATTACATTTATAAACATTTGTATAACCTAATGAAAATATATTTTATTTAGTTTTTGTAAATAAATTTATTTTTTATTTAGAGAATTTATTAATAGATTCGCAGGGTCACATCAAATGCATGATAATTACTACAACACAATTCTCATGTGACTGTGATATTAACATAAAGAGAACAGCTTTAATGTAGTTCATAGAAACAATTCTAAGAATATAATGATACTTCCCTGCCTCCTGCCTTCCCTCCCTCCCTCCCTCCCTGGTGGTGTTTTTGCTGGGGCTGAGGGCTGCTGGTCCTCTCTGTAGAGCAGTGGCTTCTGCCTCCTGGGACTGTGCACCATAAGAGGGCGTCTACTGACAGTTGTCTCCGTCTGAGCCTGCTGCTACAGGCAGAGTGGACAGTGAGAGAGAGAGACAGAGAGAAAGGTCTTCCTTTTAAGTTGGTTCACCCTCCAATGGCTGCTGTGGCAAGCGCGCTGCAGCCAGTGCACCGCGCTGATCCGAAGCCAGGAGCCAGGTGTCTCTCCCGGTCTCCCAAGCACCTGGGCCATCCTCCACTTCACTCCAGGGCCACAGCAGAGAGCTGGCCTGGAAGAGGGGCAACCAGGACAGAATTCGGCACCCCACCCGAGACTAGAACCCGAGGTGCCAGCGCCGCAGGCAGAGGATTAGCCTAGTGAGCCACGGAGCCAGCCTGCTTATTTTCTGTTTCAGGAGAGAAGCTGACACCCCAGGGGATGAATTTTAAGGACTGGGCTGTAAGAGGCCACTTGTTTCTATGCTGTTATTTTTTATTTTCTCCCTCCAGCAGAGCACCCAGGAACACTTCCAAAAGCAACAGTTTCAAGTTCCCACTTTATTTCTTCCTGGGACTTATTCTTCATTGATTAATGAGCTAATTCAGTGCATTGTACATCGGGACCCTCAACAAAGCATTAGCTTATTTTTTGTGATTTTTTTTTTCTTCCTCAGGTTTCCTCCATTGTGTATTCCAAGAAGAATTATGGGCCTCCCTCAGGAGCCTCTGAAATGTCACCAGCTGTTGCTGTTCAATGGTCACTCTGTGCCAGGCATCATAAATGAAAGCAAATGGAAACTACTGTTAGCGTTGCTATTAATGTCTGGATGTTCTACATCCATTTGTGATGCTTGTGTCTGAAGTTTGAATTTGGTTCACCTGGGGACCAAGAATTTGTATGAAAAGCACCATCATCACCACCCTAGACTTTTCCCTCTATCATGATTTTGCTTTTTAGCACTCACTACCGTAGGACATATTAAAAATACATTTATTCATGCATTGTCCATCTTCTCTTTCTAGACTATAGACTCCATAAGGGCAGGGAAGGCTTTATTGTATTCACTGCTATGTCCTTAAGGCTTAGATCAGCACAGTTTAGTAAATGTTTGTTGAATGAATGAATAAATTGAACAAACTCTCCCTTGCTATAGATGAGAGGATAGGAGGATCAACCCAATGAAGAAATCAAGAATCCTCAACAATTTACTTTGTTGTATGTATTTTTTAGGTTTATTCTTGCTGGCCCTTTGGAGCACATTAAAACACAGTCTTCTGTAAGAAGTTTGAAGCTCATCACAAGAATATGGGATGTACAAGGGAACTTCAAAAGGTCATGGAAAACAGCATTGAAATGTGTTCTGAGTTGGGGCAGACGTTAGTCCTAGAGGTTAAGTGGCCTGTTGAGATGCCCGCATCCCATAACAGAGCACTTGGGTCCAATACCTGGCTTGAACTTGTAATTCCAGCTGAAATGCAGACCCTGGGAGACTTCAGTGACGATTCAGGTGTTTGGGTTCCTGACACCCAAATGAAGACACCTGTATTGAGTTTTAACCTACTGACTACAACCGCCCAGGCGGTTGTAGACCTCTTTCACCCATTAATTCACTCTCCAGATGGCCACAAAAGCCAGGGCTGGGCCAGGCTAAAGTTAGGAGCCAGGAACTCCATCCTGATCTCCCACATGGGTGTCAGGGGCCCAAGCAATTGGACCATCTTCTGCTGCCTTCCAAGGCACATTAGCAAGAAGCTAGATTGGAAGTAGAGTAGCCAGGACTCTGACTGGCACCCTGATGGTGGATGCCAGTGTTGCATTCAGCAACCACAACACAGGTCCAGGGACGATAGTTCTTATTCTAAAACGAACTGATGTAGAGACTGATGTTTGTGCTGTCTAATATGGTAGCCACTAGTCATGTGACTAGTTAAATATAAAATAATTGAATAAAATAAGAAATACAATTCCTCAGTTATCCTAGCCATATTTCAGGTGCCCCAGGGTCACATGTGACTGAAGTTGAATCTGCTGGACAGCAAAAGTCCAGAATATTGCTAATGCAATCTACAGAAGATTCTACTGGTCAGCACGGCCCTAGAACTTTGCCCAGACCATGAACTACAGCCCCTCTTCCCTTGGATCAGGGTATAGGTATTTTGATTCTAGAGTGATGGTGTCCATCTTTTGGGAATGAGAGGATAGATTAAATCCCACCTGGACAAAGTAGAACAAGAAATCCTGTAGGCCAAGAATGTTTACATTGAACAAGAGTTTGAAAAACATGGGAAGGAAGGTTGTTGGGGGAAGGAATTCAGAAACATGTGAACCATTCTGTGACTTGGATATTGACTGGACCTGGGCCTCTGGAGACCACAGGACTTCCAAAAGGGGAGATCCTCAGAGAGATTGTTTCTGCCCCACACAACTGATCCCGGCAGTGGAGAGTTGTGAGAGGAGCAGGGATGTCCTAATTCCCAGGAGAGGAGAAGAAGGACCCTCTTAGCCTCAGTAGTGGGAAAAAGGTTAGTCATGTGTGGCCCTCATTACAGATGGGAAATTTGTTACGTAACAAGTCAGTGGCAGGATGGGGAAGAACTCAGGCTGTCCTGAAATGGGTGAGGGGGTAACCATTTTATCTGGAAGTTGGCTACTTAGGATAGGTCTGTGCAGTCAAGGCCATCTTATTTCCTGAGGTTTAGTCTTGAGCATTAAAAAATATCAGTGACACAAGGAGCAGGCTTGGTTCCTGTTTTCTTGCCAGCTCTGCTGGCGAGAGCCCTTGCATATGGGGAAAGGAAGGTATCAGAGAGGTGGATGACTGTCTGGAAGTCCTCTGTGAAGGGAATCGCCTTTCTCTCCTGGAATTACTTTCAGGTATAGCTGTGGACACCAAGTTCACTGAGGAGCAGGTTGGTGTGAGGTTCTGGGTTCCCCAGAGTGGAAGACACACAGCCCCTCTGAGGTCTGATGGTCTCTTGCACCAGTATCGCAAATGACTGCCGGTTCAAGTCTTGGCTGCTCCACTTTCTGATCCAGCTCTCTGCTAATGTGCCTGGGAAAGCAGCAGAAGATGGCCAAGTGCTTGGGCCCCTGCACCCATGGGGGAGACCTGGAAGAAACTACAGGCTCCTGGCTTTGAATACTACTTTAAGCAGAAGGAACCCTTAAGGCTTAGGAAATAAATACAGTACCCATGTTTAAGGCTGATGGCGATGTGCATTTTAGTTAGTTGGAGACAATTCGTGTAGACAAATAAAAGCACATATTTTAAATGAAAAGCAGGGTCATAAACTTCTGAAATTGATGTTTTCTGTCCACCTTCCTGTACTTTGTCACAAAAGCTTGGTGTCATAAGCTGGGGGTGGCCATCAGCCTAACTAAGCTGGAAGTAGAGTCTTAGAGACAGGCATTCCAAGAGCCTGGTAAACCTCAGCTCTCAAACCCCAGGTAGGACTGGGTGCCTAGGAATGGAGCAGCTGTGCCTGTGCCTCTCTTTTTTCTTTATCATGTGCAAACATCTTCACAACCTCAGCTGCATGCTACCAACCACCATTGCACATGGTTGTGGGAAACAAGCCTGGATTTCACCGTGCTTTGTTATGGAGAAATGCTAAAGTCATTGCCTGGTCTCTTCAGTATATCGGTGTAGGAGCAGCTTTCGGAGTCTCCTCAAGGAAAAAGAAAGGTGTTGGGAATTTTTTTCTGCCTTCATTTCCTCTTCCATGCCTGTTTGTAGAGTTTGACTGGCAGCGTCAGCAAAGAAGTAAAATTGGCCACTGTGCAAGGTGGCTTCACGCCCCTTCTCAATGGTTGTAGGGTGTGGTTTTCCTGCAGCCAGTGAAGTTCAGCTTGCCTTGTCTTGCCTGTAGCTCCCCTGTTACTCTAGTTCTGTAGTTACTACTGCTGTTTGCTGAGTAACCTGCAGCCTCCTTCTCAGTGGCCCTCTTTAGAGTCTAAGTTACAGGCAGGGCCAGGATTCCAGTGCTGTGGGACTGATAAGTGTTCCTGATTTGTGAGAAGGCTCTCTGGGAACTCTGCCCCAGGAAGAGAAGCAGCATAGCACATGCACCCCCCAGTTCTGTCTGGACCTCACCCGTTTGCATTTGTACTAATTTGCTACCTGCTTGTGTTTTTCTTGATCATCCCTGGATTCACCTCTTCTTCCCCTGACATCAGTCCCCCTGCACACGTGGTGTGTTTTCACAACTCACACCAGTCCCCGGCATCTTGATGGCTGAGGAAGTCCTTTGTGGGGAATTCCTTTCAGATCTGCTTTTTTGTTCCCATTAAAGGCTACTTTTGCAATCTCATGTTCTTCTTGGATCCTCTTTAACAACTTAACTTCTTTTTTTCCCACAGAAGCCTATTACTTAATGTATACAAACTTCATGCATTTCACAAATACAAAATTAGGAGCATTCCTATCATTTACTTTGGATTACTTTTATACTTCTACTGGAAGATTTTCTGCTTTCATGTTCTTTCATAGCGATGACCACGTTTCTGTGTTTTGTGTGTAGCACATCCTTGAGCATCTTTTGTATGGCTAGATGAATGGTGACAAATTCTTTCAATTTTTATTTGTTTTGGAAGGTCTTTATTTTACCTTCATTCACAAATGAGAGCTTTACAGAGTATAGTATTCTGAGTTGACAGTTTTTTCTCTGAAGACTTGGAGTATAGCTAACCATTCTCTTCTAGCCTGTAAGGTTTCTGATGAGAAGTCAGCTGTGAATCTAATTGGAGATTCTCTGAAAGAAATCTGGCATTTCTTTTGTGCACATTTTAGAATATTTTCTTTATGTTTTACTGTGGAAAGTTTGACTACAATGTGTCATGAAGATCTTTTCTAGTCATGTCTATTAGGAGCTCTGTGTGCTTCCTGCACTTGGACTTCCTTTTGTTTCTACAAACTGGGGAAGTTTTCTGTAATTATTTCACTAAATAGACCTTCTAATCTATTCTCTCTTTCCATGCCTTCAGGAACTCCTAAGACCCGTATGTTGGGTCATTTGATAGTATCTCATAAATCTCCTACACTGTGTATCCATATGGGATGCCAGCATTGCAGGCACCAGCTTAACCCACTATGCCACAATGCTGGACCATAGATGTTTTCTTTGACATATATATTACATGTGTATGTAGTTTTACATTTGCATGGAGTACCTTTCTATGTCAGTAGTCTTTTTCTTTGTGAATTCTTTATTGAATTCATATTAAGAAACTTCAGCTCTTTTCAAAAAATCAGAAAACACCTGGTTACTTAAGTGCTTACTTTTTAAATCAATCTTTAATAATTTTGGATGATATAAGTTGTCAATATAAATAAATATTTCTCCCATGTGCCTATTTTTTTCTGACACCACTTGGTTAAATAACTATTTCACTATAAAAATAGTTTTTTTTTTTTTAATTAGAGGAGGACTATAACTGTAGGGCCACTTACCAAATAGAAACTGAGAAGAAGAGAACAACACTCATGATGACATTCATCCTTGAGACTGTGTGGTGTGACAATTGAAAGCACAGGTTCTGGGACCAGACTGGTTGGATCAAATCTTGGTTCATAAACTCTTTGCTTTCATTTTCTTGTTTGTCAAAATGGTAGTAAAGGAACTACCTATCCTGTTGAATACTAATGTCGACCAAATGAGTAGATTCTGATTAAAAACACTTTAGAACAGTGTCTGGCATATGCAAAATGTTACATACGAACTTTCCTTCTGACTACCCCCGCACTAACTCACCATTCCATTTTTTTGAGGTCTCATTTTCCTATGCCTATTTTTCACAATACGTAATCCCAATAAACCTTTAAATCGTAGTAATATTTGATGAGCTTTACATTTTCAGAGTAAAGGAACTTCTTGTCTTACAGCTGTCGTGTCCATCCTTAGTATGGAATGCTCATGTCAACGTCTTAAGAGGCGTGAATGTGTGTGGAAAAGACTCAGGACACTGGAGAACCTGAATCCTGGCTCTGCCACGAACTGGTCTGAGTGGTGCAGAACAAGCCAGTTCACCTCTTTCTGAGTGTAAGTTTCCGCTGTCAGTGAAATAGAAGGTGGCCCTGCCTAACTTACAGGGCTGTTGGAAGGTTAACAAATACTACATGTGAATGTCCCATACAGTGCCAGGGATGACTAAAGTACCCTTTCGGCTTTTGCTTTATGATTGTTGCTCTTGTGACCAAATATGCCTCCTCTCCAACACAGTGGTCATAGCAGCACGCCCAGCTTTTACTCAGGAAGACTTCTTTTTATAAGGAGTACAACAGCCTAAGAGAAATGGTCCACATGGAGGGGCTGTGCCCTGGGCGGGGATGCTTGGACCTAGCACTGGCCAGCACGCCTGGGAAGAAGCCCTTGGAGAGCCAACTAGGGCAGCAAGAAGAGTCCCAGTCCTGTGGACAGTCAGAAGGCATCTCTGCCCTACAAAAGGACATCAAAGTCAGAAGATCCAGCTGCTGAATGCCAGTATGGTCATTCAAGCCTCAAGAGGCAGCTCTGGTCCCCGTCATTTACGAGTGATTCCTCATCTAGTCCAGAAAGACCCCAGAAGCCGAGGGATGTTGGCACCCTCGAGGGGTCCTCACCTTGTACTGTCACTGACAGGGACAAGGGGTAGCTATCTGATGGCACTGGGGCTTTTCATTGCCCAGGACTTTAGGCCAAGGGATCTGGAGCTCCTCATCCAGAGAGTATCTCAGTATCCAGAATAGTATGTAGTAACACCCAGAGAGTATCTAGTAACCAGACTAGAAGGGAAACTGACAGCCTGGGTAAGCAGGCAATCTTGATTAATGATGTGCACGTTTGTGCTTCCAGCAGAGAAGCTCAGAAAGTTAAAGGAAAGAACACATTCAGGCAATCACAAGGGCCCTTACTGAGGTGGCAGACATGAGTCTGGGGGCAGGACAAGTGGGCAAGCAGCAACTCTTGGGATGGTGGCCCAGCGCTTGGAAAATGCCAGATCTCTGGACTTTCCTTTTAGGCACATATTAGGAAAGTGACAGTTTGTCTAATAGAGTACAGTAGGAAGACTGCAGCCAGACTGCTTCAGTTTAAGTCTTGGCTCTGCCACTTATTAACTTGCAACCTACGCTATGTTGCTGATCCTATTTCCTCACCTATTAGATGACGATGATGACAGAATCAATCGCAAAGGGTGTGCAGGACAGCCCTGACTGAGAAGAAGGGGGAGGGGCTGGCCAGGCCAGCCTTGCTGGTAGCAGTGACCACTGTTAGCCATCTCAGCCCACACCACGTTAAGTGACAGCCACGCCCCATCTTTTACTCTTTCTTTTTCTCTCACTTGTTCTCTACCAAAGTGTCTCCATTCTCCCTTTCTCTTTTCTAGGCTTTCTTTTTAACTATAGACCTCAACTGGTACACTGCCCTCAGCCCCATCCAGCTTCCTGCCTTTTGTCCCCTCTGCCTCTCCCTCAGCTGCTGTGAGACTCCAGTGGTCTCCTTGGCTGAGGCTCAGCAGGAGCTGCAGACGCTTCAAGAAGCAGGTAGGAGAAAGGGGATGCTTCCTGCTGCATCTGCATGCTTGCTTGCAACTTGCAGCCCCACACTGTGCTGTTCTGCCTGGTTTTGGCTTAATGGCAGTTAAAAA
This sequence comes from Lepus europaeus, assembly GCF_033115175.1. Taxonomy (NCBI): domain Eukaryota; kingdom Metazoa; phylum Chordata; class Mammalia; order Lagomorpha; family Leporidae; genus Lepus; species Lepus europaeus. The sequence continues at coordinate 137,012,189 of NC_084831.1, read as the reverse complement.
CACAATGCATTGGTATAGGAAGAAGAAGTATAAAAGAGAAATCTAAGAAAATTTGAGAAAATATTTGAGAAAATTTGACATTGACTCCATGTTGATTTGAGCTGCTGATGGAGCCCAGGAGACACTACCCCATTAGACAGACAGCCCTCTGTTCATCAGCCTTATGCAGGTAGCTCAGGAAGGCAAAGTCCTCTCCAAGGCACCCCCAGTTATCAGGGCTCATTGTTTCCTATGAAGGAATTTTCCATGTGGACAGCAGTACATGGCAGCTTCTCAGGCTACTCTGAGATTAATAACTCCTTGTACAAGTGTGTCTCTGTGACTACTTTGCATGATTTAGGGCTTGTGTTCTTTTTTGAATGGCCAGAGGGGACTGGAACATGAGGCTACTTATTGTTGTTGCCCACAGACTTGGAACCTCCCATGATCTTAGTTAAAAAGTAACCACTGATACTTTCCTGTTGCTTTGTCTTTGGATGACATTGAATAGTGTGTGAAAGAGGGGGAGAAAATCACATCTTTATTGGATTCCTGCTAAAATTTAGGCACTTAAATTTTCCATCTCCCTCACTAACTCTCGGTGATCCTAATGCACATCTAGTAGTTGGTAAATTAGAGGAAAGAGAGACCTTGGTCAGTACTTTTCAAAAATTACTGCCCATCACAATAACCTGGAATGCATTTAGAATCATGCAGTGCTCGAGATGTACACCATGCCCATTAAGGCTGAATTGCTGAAGGATCCATTTTCCCAGGTGATTTCAGTATGCAGCTAAATTTGAGAACCAGTTACAAATAGGGGTGAACAATTTCATAACCCTTCTGAGAAGGTTGGCTTGCTAAGGGAAGCTACCTCTCTGCTTTGCTGTCCATGTGGATAATTCCTGGACAAAGCAGCCTTTGAATTATTTTCTTAAATGGCCATGCCTACCTCTCTGTCTCCCTTGTACCTGGCTTCTTTTTATTTTTATGTTTTTTGAGATTTATTTATTTATTTTAAAAAGTAACAGAGAAGTAGAGAGAGAAAGAGAGAGAGAGAGAGAGAAAGAGAGAGAGAGAGAGATCTTCCATTCACTGGTTCACTCTCCAAATGGCTGCAACAGTTGGAGCTGGGCCGATCTGAAGCCAGGAGCCAGGAGCTTCTTCTGGGTCTCCCATGTGGGTGCAGGGGTCTAAGGGTTTGGGCCATGTTCTACTGCTTTCACAGGCCATAGCAGAGAGCTGGATTGGAAGTGGAGCAGTCAGGACTTGAACAGGTGCCCATGTAGGATGCTGGCACTACACACAGAGGTTTTACCCGCTGTGCCACAGCATTGCCTGGCTTCTTTTTACATGGAAGCAGAGACCATGGGCTCCAGAGTAAATCCTGTGATTTCATAGGATTGATGGAAGCATCAGCCTGTGAAATGAAAGGTCTTACCTCCCTCCTTGTTCGGTGATTAGTTCTACTGGACTGATGATCTTTTGAAGCTCCTTGAACCATGTTAGATAGGATCCAAGTCTCTCCAGTTACCCTCTGTAGAAAATTTCTGGCCTTAGTAATGAGTTCTTTAGTCTGGAGGAACTGGAGCCACCACATCCAGCTGGATTTCATGTCCCTTTCGCCTCTGAAAACCACAAAGCAGAAATGGGAAATTGACTGGTTGGCTTCTGAGAAAGGCAAGTAGTCATAGGCAGTGCACAGGATGCTCTCACTGTGTTCGGTTCAGTGTTCCATCACACTCTTGAGCCCTCACTCTGAGAGTGAGTCCTGCTTTTGGAGCTTCCCTGGACTCTACCAGGAGGAACTACAGGAACAGAAGTGGGTCCCTGGACTTTTCCTCTGTGTGCCCTGGTGACTTTCAGATACTCTGTCCATCGGTGCCTCTTTCTGTCTCATGCTAGGAAATACAAAGTTGAATGTTCTAGCCTCTAGGTTCTGAGTGTTTACCCAGTAGGTCTCCTGCGTTGGGCTGAGATGGCTGACATCCCATGTAGCCCCAGTTACTCTCCATTCTTGGGATTTACACATGACATTGCTGACATTTTCCTATTTATCATTCATGTTTTTTCTTCCTAGCTGTCAGCACTGCTCCTCCTGTCTCCAGAGCTACATTGCTGAGCAATGATTTAGAAGCCATCCCTTCCTACTGTCTCAGCCCTGCTCAGTTCCATCCTCCTCCGTGGGGTACCACAGATTTGGGCAGAATCCTGGTCCCTGGCTCTGTGGGCAGCAGTGGCCAGTGGGACATGCTGAGACATCAGAGAAGGAGTGTATCTACGGACCTATCCACAGACTCCTCCATTCCCTAGGATAACTCCAAACCACAGGTCAGAAAAAGAGGACCAGTCTTTGAAATGAATTTCATTCTGAGTCCACTACTTTCCTAGCTGGGTGGGTTCCTTCCCATTGCCCCTGTAGTCTCTGGATCATAGAGTAGGTATACAAGGCAAGGGCTGCATCCATGCCTGATCCTTCCTAAGTAAATCCATTCAGTCTCCTTGCCCAGGGCTTTGGTGTTTTGCAAGAACAGGAGAAAGCTGGGTACCTATCTCTGTGCTTTTATTTTACGCCCCTCCCCTTCCCTGCATTCTGACCTCTCTGCAGTGTACTCTCCTAAGCTCTTTCAGAATTGCAGGCACAGGCATCCACACAGACTGTCTCCTAATAGCCAGGAGTTGTTACTTTCTGTAAAAAAAATTAGCAACTCCTCCACTCCACACCTGTGTTCTGTGCACAAAACCGAGTTATACCAAACAGGCAGGTGTGTCTAGGAAGATGCATGCTGGGACACAGCTCAGTTCCAATAGAAAGACAGCTGTATTTCTGACAATTTTTCAGAAAAAATTGAGCCTGAGCAAAATTGATACAGTTGATGTAATCTGTCATCAGAACTCTTCTATTTTTCTGTGTCCTTTTTGTTTTCTTGGGGGTGTTCCTTCCTCCTTGGAGCCATCTGCAGATTTCCAGATCCCTGCAAGCTATCCTTTGTTCCTACAATTTATTAATTTTTTAAAGATCATTTACTTATTTGAAAGGCAGAGTGACAAAGACGAGGGGAGGGAGAGAAAGAGAGAGAGATCTTCCATCTGCTGGTTCACTCTCCAAATGGCTCCAGTGAACAGAGGGCTGGGCAAAGCCACAGCCCGGATCCTGAAGATCATGCAAGTGGAAGACCCAGAGGAAGCTCCTGGCTCCTGGCTTCAGATCGGCACAGCTCTGGTCATTGCGGCCATTTGGGAGTGAACCAGTAGATCGAAGACCTCTCTCTTCCTCCCTCTCTCTCTCTCTCTCTCTCTCTGCTTCTCCTCTCTCTGTGTAAAGATCTATTGATCTTTAAGAAAATAAAAAGATGAAACATTCTAGAAACTATAGATAATAAATCTTGGGGTTGATCTTTGTCAAAATTCAAGAACTGATAATTGAACAGATGGTATACGAATTCTTGGACAATGGTGAGCATTAGGAGCCGGAATGTTTTTTCTAAAAGGAAGGAGACCATGGAAAATCAACGATAAGGGCACTGAGAAGATAAAGTGCACCATTCTCCAGGGTGTATGAGTGTCGTGAGAGGACGTCCTCCGTGCTGGTCACAATGCAGCCTTCCCTCTCCTTGCCTTAGTCCTGTTTGTCAGGACCAACCTGCTTGGGCTTAACTTCCTGGTGAGATTCAGTCCTGTGATATACAAATACTCCTTGTTCTCACTTTGTAAATTCACATTTATTAAATAAATTTAAAAAACTATATAACAAACAAAAAAAAAAAGAAAAAAAAGAACTTAATACTTTACCCTTTTAGTATTTTTTATGTTTTACTTAAAACTATTGGTTGAACTCTGTAATTAATACACAATTATTCTTAGGTGTTTAATTAATGCTATAACTAGTACTCAAATAGTATTTTACACTTTGTGTTTCTGTGTGGGTGCAAACTGTTGAAATCTTTACTTAAAATATGCTAAATTGATCTTCTGTATATAAAGATGATTGAAAATTAATCTTGATGTGAATGGAAGAGGTCAGCGGGTGGGAGAGGGGAGTGTTGTGGGTGGGAGGGAAATTATGTGTGGTGGGGGAAGCTATTGTAATCCATAAGCTGTACTTTGGAAATTTATGTTCATTAAATAAAATTTTAAAAAAAGATAAAAAAAATGCTCCTTGTTCTGCCTACCAGTTCACTCCTAGGACACAGAATGCCTGAGGGAGTCTCTGCTGTCCACTCCAACCCAGATTCAAGAGCTGGAAAAGCAGCTGCAGCCCCAGGATGTGGAAAGGCAAGCAGCTTTTGGGAGACTTGTGGAAGCAGCAGGAGAGCTTGCATTTCAGGGAGTACCATCTGTCCCTCCAGGAAAAAAAGACTCCAGGTAAGAGGGTGCCCAGTGATAGTGAAGGCAGCACATTTTTGGTTTAGAAGCAGGAATATGAACAAGAAACTCAGTGTCCTTTTTAGGAAATCTCAATTTCTCCTCTGTTGTTCCTGATTTATGGGTGACTTGGAGAAGAAGGAAGGATGTCTCTGGGAATACCTTTCTAACTCCACAGCAGAGGGAGTGTAGCCGTATTACAGAAGGCTTCCACGTATCAGAGACTGGAGGAAGAACTTTTTATGCTTCTATTTAGATACAGGACATTTGTCTCACCATAACTCAGAAGGTTCTACACCAGCATGAGCTTATATGATGCTTGTCCCTTGCACAAGGCTTACAACTGCTTGTCAACAGGAAAAGCACTGTAAGAGCAGTGAGAAGACCGTGCTGGTGTGTGTGCTGCACTCCCAAAAAATGTATCTAATGGTATGATTTCAAGCAAAGTCACCTCATATCTCCTGGTGTCTGTTTTCTGCAGTGTGGAGAGAAACAGCAGAGCCTCCAGAGCTATGGGTCTATGAGACAATTGATGGCATCTTCAAGAAGGGACTGAAATGTTCATGTTTCCTGTTCCCTTTCTGTACAAAGTCCAGGGGTGAGATGTGGTTGATGTGAGCAATATCTAGCCTGGACATATTTAATAATGAGCTACAAAAGTAGCTTCACTGACTTAAGTGGTCAGAAACAGGGTAAGCATAGGTTATACTCTCTCTTCCTTTCTTTCTTTCTTTCTTTCTTTCTTTCTTTCTTTCTTTCTTTCTTTCTTTCTTTCTTTCTTTCTTTCTTTCTTTCGACAGGCAGAGTGGATAGTGAGAGAGAGAGAGACAGAGAGAAAGGTCTTCCTTTTTGCCATTGGTTCACCCTCCAATGGCCGCCGCGGCCGGTGCGCTGCGGCAGACGCATCACGCTGATCCAAAGCCAGGAGCCAGGTGCTTCTCCTGGTCTCCCATGGGGTGCAGGGCCCAAGCACTTGGGCCATCCTCCACTGCACTCCTGGGCCACAGCAGAGAGCTGGCCTGGAAGAGGGGCAACCGGGACAGAATCCGGTGCCCCGACCGGGACTAGAACCCGGTGTGCTGGTGCCGCAAGGCGGAGGATTAGCCTATTGAGCCATGGCGCTGGCCTATACTGTTTCTTAAATGCAAAGAACTGCCCTGGTTATATCCGCATTTATAGGTTTTGGATATTGTGTATAATGCATGTTCACAACCTAGAAACAAAAAAATCTAAAAACCTTATAAAATACCATTAACAGAGCTTACATTTTGAGGCTTGATTTAAATGCTACACAATTTTCTTGAAGACTTTCTTGCCACCTACTCAAATCATTATCTAGTAGAGATATGTTGATATATTTTCCATTATTCCAATGAAGAAAAGTATTTGAAACATAATGTTGATACATCACAACAGGCTGGAACAGAGGGGATGATATCAATGTGATGAAATTTAGCAGAGATTAAAAAATAAAATCCTGAGCTTGATTAAAAGCATCAGCACTGGGCATACAGGATGGGGAGGCCTGGCTTGGTAGTCATTCATGGGCTTTAGGGTGAGGAAATCTGCTGCAAACTGATCTGAAAGTCAGAGTTACACACAGAGAGGGGAGGCAGAGAGAGAGGGGTCTCCCATCCGCTGGTTCATTCCCCAGATGACCGCAACAGCCAGAGCAGCTCCGAAGCCAGGAGCCAGGAGCTTCTTCCGGGTCTCCCACGTGGGTGCAGGGGCCCAAGGACTTGGGCCATCTTCTACTGCTCTCCCAGGACATAGCAGAGAGTTGGATCGGAAGTGGAGCAGCCGGGACTCGAATCAGTGCCCATATGGGATGCCGGCACGCAGGTGGCATCTTTACCTGCCCCATAGGGAACCTTTTACTCAAGGGCTGCTGGCAAAGCCATCTCAACTTGAAACCACAGCAGTGTAAGACACATGGAGATGCCGTGTCTGAAATGTTAGATTGTGAGATGTCAATTGCAGAAGGGACATTGGCAAATTAGGGAAGACAGGGGCCATGTGGTGTGGGTCCAGAAATCGTGAACTGATTGAAGAAACTTAGAATTTAGGCTTTCAAAAGATCATGAGGAGATGATAACAGGCTTCACAATTTGTAGAACTGGCAGCTGAAGAAAAGCTGGTGTGTTTTGTGAGCCCCCAGAGGGCCAGAAAAAGGGTGAGGGGCAGTGGAGTTCAAGACTAGAATTTTCATTCTACAGCCAAATTCAAATTTTCATAAAGTGTGATTGAGTTTCCTAATTTGTTGAAGAGAAGTTACACTAGAACTTGAAGAAACGGAGAGGACCCATCAAATTGAGAGAGGAGCTAAACTACAAAGTGGAGGTGAGTGCTGGGTCAGTGGGGAGGCCAGCCTTCCTGTAGGAGACACAGTGTCAGGTTGGTGCAAAGGAGAGGTAATAGTATTTAGAAAGCATATGTCAGGGTAATACTTTACATATCACGTAATGATCAACAGAAATATTTTTTCTCAAATATAAGTCCATGAGAAAGACAGAACTTCAAGATATCAAGTCTAGTCGGATGTACGGGAATTGAGAAACATTAGAAACTTACTGGCTGGGTCTAGAGATATTCTGGGCATGAAGAAATAGGCGTCTCATCCAAGATGACATTGGGAGTAAACAGCTCAATGAATAGATGAAAAATGTTTCTAAAAAACAATAAACAAGACTTAGTGAGAATTAGGTTTGGGGAAGGAAATAAAGGAAGAGCATCACAGACTGTTGAAGATATTCTCTGAAACGGCTTCCTCTCGAGCCACCTCCTTTCCACGTGTCTCTCCCTGTTTATAAACTCAGTTAATGACAACCTAACTTATGTAGCAAGAGGATATTCATAGTCTTCTGAGGAAAAAGAATATTCACAATGCTTATTGCAGAATAACCGTGTGTTTGACCATGGATTGTGGGTCAAGTGCAATTGGATGCAGGTAATACAAGGTATATATTATGTACTCTTCCTATTGTTTTGCTGAAGACCAAACAATTCTGCCTTCTGAAGTGAACTCAGCCTTAAGGTTTTCATGAGATTATGGACTTGGAAAAATATTTCTTAGATCTCTTTACAGTAGTGTGTAGAAATATATGATGTAGTAAAATATGAAAAGCATTGAGAAGTTGAAAAATTCATCTAGTTGGGATCCCTGGTTTAAGGTGTCTACCTTTTATTCTAATGTGCTACAGAAGTCCTGATGTGTTCCTCTTCCTTTTCCTGTCTGCTTTCTGAGTACTGAGGTCATCAAACCCCTTCCCCCAGACAGTAGTCTTCCCCAGTTCACTGCTGGCCTCCTGCCTCGGAGGTATCTGCTCTGTAACCTGCAGGACTCAGGCTAATACAGATGAAGTGACAGGTTTGTCAGCCAGTTGAATGCCTTCTATATTTCATGTGGGTAACACGAACCTCAGGGAATTCCAGATTGGGTGTGTGCCATTTCAGTATACCGCAGGCCCCACACAGGAGTGGTGGCATCCCCGTCACAGATGTATTCGCCTGTGTAGTACTCGAGCTCCTGAGGTTGCACTGGGGTCCTTAGCAGAAAGGACCATCACAGAGCCATGTTCTGAAAAGTGCTTGAAAATACTCGAATCAGTGCTATCAGACCACTCCTGAGTCTCTCCTTCCAGCTTTTGGACTGGATGCCTGTCACAAGTCTGTGAGCAATGACTTGAGCCACCTGGTGGCCAAAATAGGAGCGCTGAGAAGAGAGATGGAGCAGGGCATTCAGGTAACAATGGTCTGCAACTGTGGCTGGAGCTGCAGTGGGATGGGGGTGCTGGTCATGAGCCAGATCCAGGAACTCCAGTGTGGGCAGTGGGTGTTTTAACTAGGCAGTACACCACTCCTGCAGTTATTTTGTGTACAATTATGGGATTTTTCTTCATTGTGCATTTTTTTCATGTATTTGAAATTCACTGTTGAAATGCTTCCCCACAGTTTCCGGGTGGCTTTATCACACATCTCTGAACACGTTCAAGACAAAGCGTTCTACTCCTAATCATTTGCACATTCCTTACATTCATAAGGTTTCTCTCCAGTATTATTTACCTGAAAATCTGGAACAATTGCACATTTTCTCATATTTCATGTCTGTAGGGTTCCTGACCCATATGAGTCCTTTCAAGTCTTTGACAGGAATTGGAGCAACCAGTCTTTCCTACATTTTCTAAACTTGTCAAGTTCCTCCCCAGGTGCATGTGAAATGCTAAGTGATCACTGAAGGCTATGTTCATAGGGTTTCTGTCTCGTGTGAATCGTTCCATATGTTCATAATAAATGGGGAGAAGTGCTTGCTCGTGTTCCTTATATCTATAAGCTGTATATCTATCATGCATTTCCAGGTATGTCTGAAAGTGCTGTGTGCAAATGAAGGCATTTCTACATTTCCTTTTTTTTAAAAAAAATTATTTATTTGAAAGTCAGAGTTACAGAGAGAGAGGGAGACACACACACACACACACACAGATATATCTTCCATCTGCTGGTTCACTCTCCAGATAGTAACAATGGCCTGGACTGGGCCAGGCTGGAGCCAGGCCAGGAGCTTCAACTGGGCATCCCATGTGAGTAACAGAGGCCCAAGCACTTGGGCCATCTTTTGTTGTTTTTCCCAGGTTCAGGCCATTAGCAGAGAGCTGGATCAGAAATAGAGCAGTGGGGGACACAAACCAGCGCCCATACTGGATGCTGGCATTGCAGGCGGCTGCTTAACCCACTAGGCCAAAACACCACCCCATTTTCCACATTTCTTACATACACAGAGTTTCTTTTCTGTGTGGGTTCTTCCACTATTCAAAAAGAATTGGGCAAGGAAGATTTTACCAGGCTTTTTCAAAATAATCATATGCCTTTTCTCTAGGGCGATTCCTTTTAGAAATTAGAAGAGAAGAGGGACAAGTGAGAACTTTACCATAGTGGTCACATTCATAGGGTCTCGCTCCAGTAATATCTTTCTTGTGTTTGGGATGATTTTGGCTATAGGAAGATGTTTCCACATTCCACATATGTACAATCATAGTACTTCCCACAAAGGTGAGTCATGATTCTGAAAGCGTTTGAGATAACTGGTCTTTTTTTTTTAATTTGGCATATAAACACTGTGTTGTTACTCTTCTTTTTATGTATTTTTTCTTTATTTGAAAGTCAGAATTACACAGAGAGAGAAGGAGAGGAAGAGAGAGAGGTCTTCCATCTGCTGGTTCACTCTCCAGTTGGCCACAATGGCCGGAGCTGCGCCAATCCAAAACCAGGAGCCAGGAGCGTCTTCCAGGTCTCCCACGTGGGTGCAGGGGCCCAAGGACTTGGGCCATCTTCCACTGCTTTCTCAGGCCACAGCAGAGAGCTGGATCAGAAGTGGAGCGCTGGGACTCAAACCAGAGCCCATATGGGATGCCAGCACTGCAGGCGGAAGCTTTACCTGCTATGCCACAGTGCTGGTGCCATAAGCAAAGTCTTTACCACATTTTTGACACTTGTGAGGTTTTTCTCCCATGAGAGTTTTCATGAATTCTAATGGAATGAGGACGATAGAAAGCCTTCCCACATTCCTTATACTTGTAGGGTCTCTCTCCATGTGTATTCTCAGATACACTTGAGATGTTGATGGTAACTGGAGGATTTCCCCAATTCCTTACATTCATGTGGTTTCTTTGCAGTGTGAGTCTCCTCATGAACTTGAAACGTTTTAGAACTGAAGACTTTGCCTCATGGTTTTCATTCAAAAAGTTTCTCTCCAATGTGAGTTATTTCATATCTTTGTAATATACTGGGAGAAATGAATGCTTCCCCACACATTTTTACATTTATAAGGTGTATCTACCTTGTGCATTATCATGTGCTCATTTGTCTCTGACAGCGTTGTAGAGAAAAGAAGGCTCTCCCACATTCTTCACCCATATAGTTTCTCTCCAGAGCAAGTTCTTTCATGTATTCGAAGGGAACTGGGCTAATAAAAGGCTTTGCCACACTCTTTGCACTCATAGGCCTTTTTTCCAGTGTGATTCCTTTCATGGGTTTGAGATGATTTGTAATTTATGAAGGTTTTTCCACATTGCTTGCATTCATAGTGTACTCCAGCAGGGGGAGTGCTTTCATGTCTTCAAAAGGGTTGGAGATAATGGGAAGTCTTATCTATGTTCTTTATATTTATATGGCTTCTCTGAAAATTTCTGATAGTCCTATGGGTTGCATCTCACGTGAGATCTGATGTGCCTAATAAAGGCCGAATGACACATAAAGACAATTCTACATACACAGCATTCACATGGCGTAGGTCCAGATGTTTTCTTGTTCAGATTAAGATTTGGAATCTGGCTGAATGTTTCTCCACATTGACTGCTTTACTCCAGCAGGCTTTCTCTACCGTACGTGATCTAAGATGCCTGTCTGATCTTAGTTCTGATCTTCCCATTGGATCCAGATGGGGGTCAGGTTCCTGAAGGTCTCCAGCATCACACCTTTGTTTCTTATGTGTCTGGTCTTGCAACGCCCACTCCTCCATTGTGAAGTTCATGGACACATCTTGTAGGGCCACTGAATCCATTTTTCAGCTACTGGGGCATCCCAGTTCCCTGATGAGTGCTGGTCACACTGGAGATGGAGACAGTGGTAAAGGAATCTGGTGGCTCAGGGCCAGAGATACTGAATGTCCTTTCTGTCTTCTTTGTGATGGCATCCAATTCTCCATGGTAAGCCTCTTTCCTGGTCTCTAACAGGACACCTTCACCTTACCTAGCCTCCTATTCTTTTCTGACTCAATGTTTTACTGATAGTGATACACCAAAGTTGTGACTGGATTGTTGAGTTTAATTCTCCATAAATCCATTCATTCTTTGAACAACATATTACCATATATACTATGTAAATTCATGCATATTTATGTTTAGTTACACGACATTGTATTAAATACTACATACAAAGTTATACTGTTAGAAATTTTCAAAAATACACCTGGTATTTTTCAGAGTAGAAGTTGCTTTCTCATGAACACTAATTATACAGATTACCCTTTTCATTATGAGAATGGAAACACTGAACTGAGTGATTTGCTGGGTTTGCATTTCAGTGTGAGGTCTGAATGGTTACTGTTTGAGAGGCCATAGAATTCAGTTGTGCCACCCTGGATCTCAGCGGTGGGCGTGAGACTGTGCAGTGACTTCCTGGGCTTCTGAACATTACACTTGTCTTTGCCCCCAGATTCAACCATCCAGTTCAGGATGTTGGCAAGGATTCTCCACTCTGGTCTCCCCTTGCTTCTCTTGCTCTGCTCCTGGCTCAGAAACTGCCATCTTTAACGGGATGAATGAAACTGTGGCGATTAAATGGCTCATGGATGATGATGGAAAACTAAGAATGCAAACAACCCTCGTTTGTCTGTCTCAATCCCCTCTGGATTCCCTAAAACCTTTAGTCCTGCTCATTGCACCTTTTATGGCAACTTTCTTGTCATTATTCTTTCTCCTACAGTTTCCCTAAGCTCTTTTTGGCTTCATTGCACTAGATAGATTCACTCTATCCTTGAAAATGTTCTCTGTAAGAAATATAAACATATGTCTCAGGGGAGGGCATTTGGCCTGCTGGTTAAGATGCTAGTTGAAATGCTCCAGAAACCCATGTCAGAGTGACTGGGATGAGTTTGAGACTTGCCCAAGTCTTCTTGCAAATGCAGACACTGAGAAGGCAGCTGTCATGGCTCAACTAGTTGGGTCCTTGCCACCCATGTGGGAGACCTGGACTGACTACCTGGCTACTGGCTCCGGCCTGGCCCAGTTCCAGCTATTGTAGGCATTTGGGGAGTGAATTAGCAGAAAGGAAAGGTGTAAAGAAGGTCCTGTAAGAGCCAGTGGGAAAGAGACACTCGGTGGGGATTTGATGGGTGACTATGTGGTTGATTCAAAGCAAAGTGCTTTGTTCTGATAACAGCAGGGAAATTGCAGGTAATTAATGTTTAAGAATCCCCCAGCCTAGGGATCTAAAATTTGATTCTCCTGCATCTCTTAGTGATTGTCTAAGTGTCTTGGAGAAAGGGAGATAAATGGGATTCTGGGATGTACCCTCCCATGTTCTTCTCATTCTTAAAACTTGGGTATGTAGTGGCTCCAATTGTACTGGGGTCTTCCTGCTCAGAAGAGTCCATAGAAGCAAAAACACATCCAAAGCAAAGGCATATGGTACAGAAATGGTAAAAGTGATCACAGGTAAAGTATATTAAGCTACTGGCATTGATGGAAAGAGAGAATTTGGGAGCTGGCATTGTGGTATAGTGGGCTGAGTCACTGCTTGTGACACTGGCATCCCATACAGGTTCAAGGTTTGAGTCCAGGCTCCTCCACTTCCAATCCAGCTCCCTGTAATGTGCCTGGGGAAGCAGTGGAGGATAGCCCAAGTACTTAGGCCCCTGCTATCCATATTGGAGACCAAGAAGAAGCTCCTGGCTCTTGGCTTCAGCCTGGCAGAGCCCTGGCTTTACAACCATTTGGGGAATGAACCAGTGGATGGAAGACCTCTCTCTGACTCTTCCCCTCTCTCTGTAACTTCGTTTTTTAAATAAATAAATAAATCTTTATGGAAAAAGAAAGAAGGAACTTGCCTCCAGTAGGACATCAATGAATATGTGTCTGAGGAGGAAAGAGCAGATAGAAGCCATTTCCTAGGTTCGCAAATATGAAAATTGTGGTTGTTGTTGTTGTGTGTGTGTGTGTGTGCACGCTCATGTGTATGTGCTTGTCTTAGCTATTATAAGATGATTGAATCAGGAATCTACATTTACTTATTCTAAGGAGAAAATAGGTGAACCTAGGTTCCTGTAAGTTCAAGAGCCATTTAGAGCTCTGAGAGATCCCTAAACACTGGCTGGCATTTCCCAAGGTCAACCCAGAGACCCACTGTGAGGAGTCAGGTTGGTCCTAGTGGTGCAAAATGTTTGCTTTCTCCAAAAGTTGTCTTTAGCAAGGTCAAAAGTGCCTGCCCCACTCCTTGGGAGCTTCCAGTTTAACATGAGAATAGCAAGGGAATGGTGATTCCATCCTTTTGAGCTTATCCCACCCCTCAACAAATAAGATTACCAATCAGGTCTTTTGGTGACTTTTGTCCTTGCCATGTTAACTGAATGTCAAGTCGATTGCTGAGTTTTTTTTCTTCCCTAAATTGTACTTTAAAAGCCCCAGTACCACCAGCCAGCCCCTTTGGGTTTTACTTCAGTTCTGTTGTGGATATGAGCAGTTCGTTTCTGATATTCTCATACAGGCTTTTCAAGTCTCTCCACCCAAGTTTAAAAGGATCAGAGAATTTCTCATCACTCCGTGTTTTACTGCACAGCACATAGCCGGTGTCAAGTGCTGAAACTGTAATATACTACACACATTTGGAAAAGTAGATGTTAAACTTCACAAGATTAAAACAGGGCATCTGCCTGCAGTAGGCTGCCCAGGTGCCCCCATTCTTCCGGGGGAGCCAGGCTGGGCCCTGCATTGCCAGCTCCCAGGAACAGCTGCTCAGCCACTGCCACCAGCCCAAGGCTATGGTCCAGACAAATGAGGAAAGAGGAAAGTAGTAGGAGGAAAGAAATAATTAAAATCAGATAAAAATTTGGAGAAAAAAATACAAAAGATCAGTGAAATGAAGAGCATGTTTTTTGAAAAAATAAAATTGATACACCATTAGCCCAACTTACAAAAAAGAAGGAGAAGATCCAAATCAGTAATGAAAAAGGATATGTAACAATGAATACCACAGAAGTAAAAAGAATTGTCTGGAATTACTACAAACAGCTGTATGCCACCAAATTAGAAAATCTGGAAAATAGATAGATTCCTGGACACATACAATCTACAAAAATTGAATCATGAAGACATAGAAAACCTAAACAGACAAATAACCAAGATGGAGACTGAATCAGTTATAAAGACATTCTCAACAAAGAAAAACTCAGGACCAGATGCTTTCACTGCTGAATTCTACCAGATATTTAAAGAAGAACTAATTCCAATCCTTCACAATCTATTCAAAACTATAGATCGATATCCCTGGTAAACATAGATATAAAAATTCTCAACAAAATACTAGCTAATCAAACACAACAACACATTAGAAAGATCATTCTTCCAGACACAGTGAGATTTATCCCTGGTATGCCAGGATGGTTCAACAAACGCAAATCAACAAATGTGATACATCATATTAACAAATTAAAGAATAAAAACTATATGATTTTCTTAATAGATGCAGAGAAGGTATTTGATAAAATACAGCATACTTGTGGAAAATTTGGAAACATTTCCTCTAAGATCCAGAACCAGATAAGGATGCCTGCTTTCACCATTGCTATTCAACAAAGTTCTGGAAATTTTAGCCAGTGCCAAAAGGCAGAAAAAGAGATCAAAGGGATACAAATTGGAGAGGAGGAAGTCAAATTGTCTGTGTTTGCAGATGACATGATTCCATATATGGGGGAACCAAAAGACCCCACTAAGAGAATATTGGAATTCTTAAGAGCATTGGTAAAGTTGCAGGATATAAAATCAATATACATAAATCAATAGCCTTATTTGTTGAACTGTTTACTTGACACAGATTTGATCATATGTATATGAAGTTAATTAAAAGTAGATCTTTGTAAAAAATAAAAGTGAGAAAAAGAGAGGGGAGAGGAAGAATGGTGGGAATGTAGGCAGGAGGGCAGGCATGGTGGGAAGAATCACCATGATCCTAAAGTTGTAATTATGAAGTGTATGAAGTTTATAACTGTAAAGCTGTATAATTCTGCATACATTCCTACAGACTTACTTCTAAGGATACAGTTTAAAAACTTGCCATGGGACCCCAAATCTCCTTAACCTGGGTGTTAAAAATAGCATTCTAAATGTATAGGGATCATATGGATAGGATTAAATGTTGTGATCATATAGATAGGATCAAGTGTTAAAGCTATCATATAAATAGGATAAGCGTTCAGTTATAAAACTATATAGAATTAAAAAGAAATCAATCGCCCTTTTATACAGAGACAATGCCATGACTAAGAAAGAATTTATAAGATCAATCACAATAACTACAAAACAATTAAATACCTTTGAATAAATTTTATCAAAGATTTGAAAGATAACCTCAATTAAAATTTAAAAAAAAACATTAAAGAAAGAAATAGAAAAAGACACCCAAAAATGGAAATATGTTCCATGTTTGTGGATTGGAAGAACTAAATAATCAAAATGTCCATACTACCAAAAGCAATTTACAGATTCAATGTGATTCCAGTGAAAACACCAACAGTAGTCTTCCCAAATATAGAGAAAATGATGCTAAAATTCATATGAAAGCACAAGATATCCTAAATAGCTAAATAAAATTTAAATTTCTAAAACAAAGCCAGATGAATCACAATAGCAGACTTCAAGACATACTACAGGGCAGTTACAATGAAAACAGTCTGGTACTGGCACAAAAATAACATGTAGACAGAATAGAAAACCCAGAACTCAATAAAACCAACTAATCTTTGACAAACAAGCTAAAATAAGTCCCAGGAGAAAATACAGTCTCTTCAACAACTGGTGCTGGGAAAATTGGATCTGTGTAAGTATGAAACAAGACCCCTACTTTACACCATATACAAAATACAATTCACAGTGTATCAAGAATCTAAATCTAAAACCTGATAAAGGAAAACATCAGGGAAATTCTGCAAGACATTGGCATAAAAAAGACTTCTTGGAAAACATAGGTAATAAAGTAAAAAATAGACAAATGGAATTACATGAAGCTATGAAGTTTCTACACTGCAAAGGAAAAACCCAACAAAGAGGTCATCAGCAGGATGGGAGAGAATATTTGCGAACTATATAACTAATAACAGATTAATATCAAGGATCCATAAAGATATCAACAACAAGAAAACAAGCAATCCAATGAGAAATGGCAAAATATATGAACAGGCAAATTTCAAATACAAATGGCCAACAGATACATGGGAAAATGCTCAGGATCAGGGAAACAAGTAAAAACCACAGTGAGATTTTACCTCACTCCAGATAGAATGGCTGTCAATCAAAAATCAAAAAACAACAAATGCTGGCAAGGATGTGGGGAAAAAGGAACTCTAATCCACTATTCGTGGGAATGAAAACTAGTACAACTACTGTGGAAGACAATATGGAGATTCCTTAGAGATCTGAAAATAGATCCACCATATGACCCAGACATCCCACTCTTGTGAATTTACTCAAATGAAATGAAATCAACACATGAAAGAGTTATCTGTACTCCCGTGTTTATTGCAGCTCAATTAAAATTAACGAAGATATGGAATCAACTCAGGTTTCCACCAACCAAAGACTGAATAAAGAAAATAGGATATATATACACTATTTAATACTACTCAGCCATAAAAAATGAAGTCTTGTTTTTTTTGCAAGAAAATGGCTGCAACTAGAAACCACTATACTCAGTGAAATAAGCCAGTCTTAAAAAGACAAATATTGCATGTTTTCTCTTATATATGGTAGTTATATAGAATAGAATGTTTTCTCTTATATATGGTAGTTAATATAGAATACAAAAATGGTTATTTTGGGATATGAGTGTCATTTTAGCCCTCATTTATACCCCTGTGGAACTGTGATCTTCCTATTTTGTACTTGTTGACTATTATGATTAGTGGTGAATTAAACCTGTGAACATAGATTGGGTTAAAATTATGTCCTTGCAAAAACTGATGAAGAGAAGGGAGGAAGGGAGGGGAGTTTGGGGGGAGCATGGGAGTGAGGGAAGTATGGTTGTCTTCTTGGAACTGCACCTATGGAATGCATACAATCTGTTCTATTTATATTAATAAAAATTTTTAAAAAGAAAATATGAGGGAAACACGATAGTGTGCAAGATTTATTCTGTTTGTGAGTCTGATATGGCAATGCAGTCTTTTGTGTTATCTCCATTTCAGGTGGATGTGCTCTTAATGGGATTCCCTGACCTTTCCTAAAATAGTCACTGTTGACCAAAATCAAGACAAGCAAGTGCACCAATTATGTATTAAATATTCAGCAACTTTTATGGGTCAGATAAAGTGCTTTCAAATATATATATTTGAAAGGCAGTTACAGAGAAACAAGGAGAGATCCAGAGAGAGAGACCTTCTGCCTGCTGGTTCACTCTCCAAATGACCACAAAGGCCTGGGTTGGTCCAGGCCAAAGCCAGGAGTCCAGAGATTCTTCCAGTGAAGTTGACAGGTACTCTTTGTTCTTGAAAGCTTTTCTCATTTTTCCCCTCTAGGGAACAGGAGATTTTCCTGTGCATGGTGAAAAAAAATCTTTATACAGAAAGTACTAACTAGTCTTCAAACAGTACTTTATACTTTGTATATTTGCGTGGGTGCAAACTGTTGAAATCTTTACTTAGTATATACTAAATTGATCTTCTGTATATAAAGAGAATTGAAAATGAATCTTGATGTGAATGGGATGGGAGAGGGAGTGGGAGATGGGATGGTTGCGGGTGGGAGGGTAGTTATGGGGGGAAAAGCTGCTATAATCCAAAAGTTGTACTTTGGAATTTTATATTTATTAAATAAAGTTTAAAAAAAAAGAATGAGTACTACCTTAAGTAAATAAATACTCCAACAAGTCATCACTCTGAAAGCCAGCAGTACTCTACAGAGCAAGTTCTGGGTAGGACTCCAGATAGTTTTAATAAGCTTGGCATCTCATTGCCCCAAATACAGTACAGAGTCATAAGGTTTCTTTTAAAAGCAATCCAACTAAATTGTTGCACTATGCCTTTAAGCAAGCCACTTAACATTTATTATGTTTCAATTACTGCAGCTTAAGAAGAATGTGGACAACTATTTTCCCCTGCTACCAAATGTACTTTTACTATGCCTCATACAACAATACCATCCTTCAGTTTACAGTGGAGGGAGTGGGGGGAGGGCACAGAGGCAGGATCCCACCTTTGAAAGTCACTGCCCTTCAGTAGTCATGACTGCATGGTGGAACATGTGGAAGTGGCTGTTGTCACCTATGTGAAACCACCAGTCTGGTCAATCTGAGCTGAGTTACAGAAACAAGCAAGAGGAACCGCCCATGTTTCAGGCTCTTAAACATGAGTAGGGTAGAGGTAGGGGATGACCCTGTCATGTCATATCTGTCCTGAACCAGCTGCTGTGCCACTAAACCGTACTGTGCCTTGTGGCATATAGCCTCCTCCTGGCCATGACCTACATATTCCCACATACCCCAGAGGCTACTGACATGTGCCGATCCAATCAGAACTAGCAGCAGTATGCCATCAAAATTTCCCTATTATCCACACAATGGATATTTTGCTTGTCTGATGGCACAACAATATGGATGCAGTGGAGGAAATCACGTTGAGTCAAATAAGCCAGACATGGAAAGAAAAATCTCTCACATCTCCCTTCTATGTGGGTGCTAAAATTAAAAAATGCAAAAAAAAAAAAATCAAAAAAACAAAAAGTACAAAAGAAAGAAATGAAAGAAATGCCTATGTGTGCCAGAATTGCAGCAAATGTAGTTTTGTCAAACTTTATTTTATACTTTTATCAAACCAATGGTTAAGAATGTTTTCCTACTGTAGTATTAGTGATCTGTGATTACTTTAACATTTACTGCCTATGGGTAACAATGGTCATCTTTCCACTTGATTATTGTTTCTATACCTTGCCTACATTCCCACTAACCCAGGGTCTTTTTTGATTTTATTTGATGTACGGTTTATTTGGTGGAGCATTAGGCCCTTGACTGTAATGTAAATTAAAAATATGTTATCTAAAAACTAAAAAAGAGAGAGAAAGGAAGGAAGGAAGGTAGGTAGGAAGGTAGGAAGGAAGGAAAGAAAGAAAGGAGGGAGGTTGGGAGGGAAAGGGAAGGAAGAAGGAAGAGAGAAAAGAAATTTTACCATATTCTTAGCATTGTATCTGTGAACTATACAGAATCTGCTAAAAACTAAAAAGAAAAATTAATTAATTAATTAACTAATTAAAATTAAACTTAGGGTCTGGTGCTGTGGCACAGTGGGTTAAGCCATGGCCTGCAGCATCGGCATCCCATATGGGTACCAGCTTGAGTCCCAGCTGCTCCATTTCCAATCCAGCTCCCTGCTAATATGCCTGAGGACGAAGCAAAAGATGGTCCAAGTGCTTGGGCCCTTGCACCCACGTGGGAGACCTGGATAAATCTGGCTCTTGACTTCAGCCTGACCAGCTCCAGTCATTGTGACCATTTGGTAAGTGAACCAGTGGATGGACGATCTCTCTCTCTCTCTCTCTCTCTCTCTGGTTGAATACAAAATCCTTGGACCACATTACCAGAATTTTTCCTTATGTTTTGAAGATGTTACTCTATTTTTTCCTAGCCTAAAATGTTGTCAAAAAGTCTGATATGTTTTTCTGTCCAATTTAGTAAATCGGTTTTAATTTTTCTCCTGAATATCCAAAAGATGTTTTCCTTTAAAAGTATGGGTTTCTTTAAAATCCATTGGTTTGGCCAGCGCCGTGGCTCAACAGGCTAATTCTCCACCTAGCGGCACCCACACACCGGGTTCTAGTCCCGGTCGGGGCGCCAGATTCTGTCCCGGTTGCCCCTCTTCCAGGCCAGCTCTCTGCTATGGCCTGGGAGTGCAGTGGAGGATGGTCCAGGTTCTTGGGCCCTGCACCCCATGGGAGACCAGGATAAGCACCTGGCTCCTGCCATTGGATCAGCGCGGTGCGCTGGCCGCAACGCCCATTGGAGGGTGAACCAATGGCAAAAGGAAGACCTTTCTCTCTGTCTCTCTCTCTCACTGTTCACTCTGCCTGTCAAAAAATAACAAATAACAAATAAATAAATAAAATAAAATAAAATAAAATCCATTGGTTTAACTAGGTATTAGTTTGGCATTCATCATTTTGAGTCAATCTTTTCAGGTAAGAAGTATACTGTTCAAAAATGAAGTTTCCAAATTTTGATTACTTCAAAAAGCTTTCCTAGAATTCTGGGTTTTAATATTTGCTCCATTCTGTTACAGTACTTGTTTTTCATTGTTCTTCCATTATATCTTATATCATTTTATTGCTTTTTTATTTTATTTTTTATTTTTTTATTTTTTATTTTTGGACAGGCAGAGTGGACAGTGAGAGAGACAGAGAGAAAGGTCTTCCTTTCCCATTGGTTCACCCCGCAATGGCCGCCAATCTGAAGCCAGAAGTCAGGTGCTTCCTCCTGGTCTCAAATGCGGGTGCAGGGCCCAAGGACTTGGGCCATCCTCCACTGCACTCCCGGGCCACAGCAGAGAGCTGGACTGGAAGAGGAGCAACTGGGACAGAATCGGTGCCCGATCGGGACTAGAACCCGGGGTGCCAGCGCCACAGGTGGAGGATTAGCCTATTGAGCCGCGGCGCCGGCCTTTATTGCTTTTTTTTAAAGTTGAGTTTGAAGTATTAGTTTATGGGTTTTCATCCATGAGTATGTCTTTATGTCATGCTTCCCCTTTGTTTTTGCTCTTGATATAGTTGTTGTCATATTAATTATGTTGTATGGGATTAGACCTGAATTGTTTTTTTTTTTGTATAAAAACTCAACAACATGGAAATACAATGCAAGAGAATAAAGGGAGGGGAAAAAAAGCCACCATTTCAGAAATGAACAGTAAAAAGAGTGAAGTTGAGGGGCCTGCGCTATGGTGCAGCGGGTTAACGCCCTGGCCTGAAGCGCCGGCATACCATATGGGTGCCGGTTCTAGTCCCGACTGCTCCTTTTCCAATCTAGCTCTCTGCTATGGCCTGGGAAAGCAGTACAAGATGGCACAAGGGCTTGGGCCCCTGCACCTGTGTGGGAGACCCAGAAGAAGCTCCTAGCTCCTGGTTTCAGATTGGTGCAGCTCCAACCATTGCAGCCAATTGGGGAATGAACCAGCGGATGGAAGACCTCTCTCTCTCTCTCTGCCTCTCCTCTATCTGTGTAACTCTGACTTTCAAATAAATAAATAAATCTTAAAAAAAGAGTGAAAATCGATAAATATAAATGCCTTAGAAGAAAAAGAAGATACAGTGAAAGAGAACTCTAAAAGTCAAAAAGAAATAAAAAGATATCGAAAAAGGCGATAAATATAAAAGATAAGCAAAGAAGAGATACAATATATACATGACTGGAGTCACTAAAGAAAAACTAAAGTAAGAGTGCAAGTAGAAGCACTCCCTGCAGAATAAGCACAGTGTTCTCATTTTTCTATTCCAGGGAGGACAAATCTCTGCTCTGCCATTGATGGAAGACATCTAAGGTAATTGATTTGTTCTGATGTAGTAGCTGCAAATCCCAGGTAATCATGACAGTTGGAAATAAACTGTCAGTCTCCATTTTTGGCAAGCTGGACATTGGTTTGCTGAGGGAAAGGAAGTTGTTGATAGCTTTCATCTCTGCCACGTGTCCATGTGGCCAGGTTTTCACATGAATCCTTTGAGCAAGTATCCAGGTAGCTGCAGAAAAGACTGAAATCATTTTATACACCTGCCTATTAATAGTCCATTCTGCAACAAATATGTGTTAATAAATATTTACATGGGACACAAATTGTTCAATCTTACCTAGTCCAGTCTTGGTCATTTGGTCAAATAAACAACCGTTGCCCACTGCAGACCAGGCAAAGACGAAAGCAGACATGCTGCTCGATGTTCTTCTCACTGGGAGGGGAGTCTGAACTGGTGGAATTGGGAAGGCAGTGTTCAGAACAGCAGTGTGAGCAAATCCATGACAGTAGAGAAGTACTCAGTGTGATTCGAGAATAGAAATTTGCTTATTAATCCAACTGTATGAATAGAAGTTGATTTGGGTTAGAGTATGGAAGATCTCCATTGCTATTCTAAGGTATTTTTACTTTATTATGTTGGGAAAGAATAGCCATAGCATATGTTTTTGTGAAAGCAATAACAGAATCAGAGGAGTGCTTTCTTTATGTAATCATCTTGTTTAAAAAGAGTGAGAAACTCTGGTGTTCTCCATGGTATGTGAATATTTTATAGTAAAATTGACTATCACAAATATTGTCCACTGCTCTTATTGTCATGCAGGTACCATTCTCTTTCCTATTTATCCCTGGGCTGCAAAGACTTAAAAAATTTCCCAAGATCACAGCAATTCACAGAGTTGAAATAAGCACTTACTTGCATCTGTGCTGTGTGATGCCTTTGCCTAGTGCGTTCTATGTTCACGGTGATCCATCCCATTCTCATGGGACCTCTCAAGTAGGTGCTGGGGTATCCACGTGAGGCTGAGAAATCCGAGGCTCAGAAAGGTCACTTAGTTTGCCTATCATCCTCTGCTGAATGTGCATAATGGGAGCCTTTCACTTGCCAGATTTGTCATTTTAAGGTGTTTTTGATGTGAGTCCAATAGGCACTTTCACAGAATCTTTGAGCAGAAACATGGGTTGCCCAGTAGACGCAGAGAAGTGCCTGTGGACAAAGACCTGGAAGCTGGTAGACAGTTGGTGCAGGGTAGGTGTTGGGGAGTGTCCGACCTGACTTGGGGGAGGATTGGTGTGAGTGAAGCTGCATAAGAATGTGAGGAAGGAGAACTACAGAGGCAGGGTGAGGAGTGGAGCTGTGACAGGGTGAGGAGCGGAGTTGTGACAGGGCCGAGGAGAGAAAGTGCTCACCTGCAGACTAGGAACTTGATAAGAACAGGAGTCTGAGGTCATAGAACTGGTGACATAATTGATAATGTGCACATGACAGAATCAGAGAAAAAAGGAAGAGATTGTTTGAATCCAGGCATCGGTGGTGAGAGTCTGATAGAGTGTGCTCTCAGGAACGTGGAGCAGTACAGATACACCAGAGACATCTGTAAGAAATGTGAACAACTTTTTAAAAAAGGTTTTTATTTAATAAATATAAATTTCATAGGTACAGCTTCTGGAATATAGTGGTCCCCCCCCCCCGTACCCACCCTCCTACCTCCACTCCTGTCCCACCTCCTACTCCCTCTACCATTCATTCCATTCTTCATTAAGATTCATTTTTACTCGAATAGTTAAGGCAATCTTATACAACAAAAACAAAGCCAAATGCATCACAATCCCAGATTACAAGACATACTACAGGGCAGTTATAATCAAACAGCATGGTACTGGTACAGAAACAGATGGATAGACCAATGGAACAGAATAGAAACACCAGAAATCACTTCAAACATCTACAGCCAACTTATATTTGATCAAATATCTAATACCAATTTCTGGAGCAAGGACAGTGTTTTCAACAAATGGTGCAGGGAAAACTGGATTTCCACATGCAGAAGCATGAAGCAAGACCCCTTCCTTATACTTTAACACTCAACATGGATTAAAGATCTAAGCCTATGACCCGACACCATCAAATTATTAGAGAACATTGGAGAAACCCTGCAAGATATAGGCACAGGCAAAGATTTCTTGGAAAAGACCCCGGAGGCACAAGCAGTCAAAGCCAGAATTAACAATTGGACTTACGTCAAATTGAGAAGTTTCTGTACTGCAAAGAAACAATCAGGAAAGTGAAGAGGCAACTGACAGAATAGGAAAAAACATTTGCAAATTATGCAACTGATAAAGGATTAATAACCAGAATCTACAAAGAGATCAAGAAACTCCACAACAACAAAACAAACAACCCACTTAAGAGATGGGCCAAGGACTTCAAGACATTTTTAAAAAGAGGAAATCCAGATGGCCAACAGACACATGAAAAAATGTTCAAGATCACTAGCCATCAGGGAAATGCAAATCAAAACCATGATGAGGTTTCACCTTATCAGGTTAGAATGACTTACCTACAGAAATAAACTAACAACAGGTGCTGGCGAGGATGTGGGGAAAAAGGCACACTAACCCACTGTTGGTAGGAATGCAAACTGGTAAAGCCACTATGGAAGACAGTTTGGAGATTCCTCAGAAACCTGAATATAGCTCTACTGCACGACCCAGCCATCCCACTCCTTAGAATTTACACAAAGGAAATTAAATTGGGAAAAAAAAAAAAAAGAGCTGTCTGCACCTCAATGTTTATTGCAGCTCAATTCACAATAGCCAAGACATGGAATCAACCTAAATGCCCATTAACAAAAGACTGGATAAAGAAATTATGGGATATGTACTCTATAGAATACTACACATTGGTAAATAAAATGAAATCTGATCATTTGCAACAAAATGGAGGAATCTGGAAAACATCATGCTGAGTGAAATAAGCCAGTCCCAAAGGGACAAATATCATATGTTCTCCCTGATTGGTGACAACTAACTGAGCACCTAAAAGGAAACCTGTTGAAGTGAAATGGACACTGTGAGAAACAATGACTTGATCAGCCCTTGTCCTGACTGTTGAGGAACAACTTACTATTTTATTCCTTTTAGTATTTTTTGTTCTGCTTAATACTATTGGTTGAACTCTTTAATTAACACAGAATTATTCTTAGGTATTTAAATCCAACTGAAAATTGATCCCTGTTAAAAATAAGAGTGGTAATAAGAGAGGGAAGAGATGTACAGTTTGGCACATGCTCACTTGGACTTACCCCTAATGGTAGAGCTAGAAACGTGCCAGGGGATTCCAACTCAATCCCATCAAGCTGGCATGTACCAATACCATCTTACTAGTCAAAGTGATCAGTTTCAGTTCATAATTGATCATAATGATAGGATTAAGTGTCAAAGGGATCACATAAAGAAGACTAGTGCCTGCTAGTAATAATTGATAGAATTAAAAAGGAGAATGAAGCTGGCGCCGCGGCTCACTAGGCTAATCCTCCGCCTTGCGGCGCCGGCACACCGGGTTCTAGTCCTGGCCGGGGCACCAATCCTGTCCCGGTTGCCCCTCTTCCAGGCCAGCTCTCTGCTGTGGCCAGGGAGTGCAGTGGAGGATGGTCCAGGTTCTTGGGCCCTGCACCCCATGGGAGACCAGGATAAGCACCTGGCTCCTGCCATCGGAACAGCGCGGTGCGCCGGCCGCAGCGCGCCTACCGCGGCGACCATTGGAGGGTGAACCAACGGCAAAAAGGAAGACCTTTCTCTCTGTCTCCCTCTACTGTCCACTCTGCCTGTCAAAAAAAAAAAAAAAAAAAAAAAAGGAGAATGATCCAACATGGGAAGCGGGATACACTGCAGACTCATAGGATGGCAGATGTCCTAAACAGCACTCTGGCCTCAGAATCAGACCTTAAGGCATTTGGATCCAGCTAAAAAGGCATGAGAGTTTCTCAGGCATGGTAAGCCAAGACACCATGGCAAAAAAAAAAAAAAAAAAAAAAAAAAAACCTAAATGAAAGATCTCTGTGAGTAAGACCCCAGCGGAAAGAATGGGCCATCAAAAAAGGAGGTACCTTTCTCTGAGGGGAGGAGAGAACTTCCACTTTGACTATGGCCTTGTCTAACTAAATAAGATCAGAGTTGGCGAACTCAAGAGGCTTCCATAGCCTTGGCAGCTCATGACAAGAGCCTTGGGTGATTACTGACGTCATAAATAAGAGTGTCAATTGTTAAATCAACAATGAGAGTCACTGTGCACTTACTCCCCATGTAGGATCTCTGTCCTTAATGTGTTGTACTATGCAAGTTAATGGTAAAACTAGCATTCAAACAGTACTTTATACTTTGTGTATCTGTGTGAGTGCAAACTGTTGAAATCTTTATGTAGTATAGAGTTGATCTTCTATATATAAAGATAATTTAAAATGAATCTTGATGAAGAATGGGGTGGGAGAGGGAGTGGGAGATGGGATGGTTGAGGGTGGGAGGGAGGTTATGGGGTAAAAACCGCTATAATCCAAAGTTTTTCAAAATTTATAGTTATGAAATAAAAGTTAAAAAAAAACCAAAAAAACACAAATAAAAAAAGATTCATTTTTAATTCTCTTAATATACAGAAGACCAACTCTATACTAAGTAAAGATTTCAACTGTTTGCACCTACACAGAAACACAAAGTATAAAGTACTGTTTGAAGACTAGTCTCTAAGTTTCCTTTAAAGTTGTGATACCTGTACAACATTGTTTAAGGCTGCTAGCTCTCATTATATGACAAAGGTATATATTCTATGTACTAGGAGGTGGAAAAAATTATAGACCCCAGGAAATTAAACAATTTCCAGAATGCTAAAAAGTTCAGACTTACTACTTTGTCTATAATTGTTCAAGATCATTTTCCATAGTTCCCAAAGCCTTGAGGTCCTGCTTTTCCTCTGTTACTCATTACTGTGCATAGAGACCCACAGACCATTTTCCTCCCATGCCCTAAAGTCTCTTTCGAACCTACTCAATGTGATAAAGAACTTATGTACGTAAATAGGTGATAGGTGTGACCTTGTCTGTCCATCCAAAGTCCTCTGGACTCCAATGAATATTTGTTACTTTAGGATCTCCCCAACCTGGACACCTGCCATGTCAGCATCTCCAGACATACATGTGAAAGATGATATCTCTGCCCTATACATGGTACCTGTCCTTTTGCCTGCATCACTAAGTGATTCATTGATATGCAGGGGTGTTAGAGATGGGTGCCTTTGGAGTGCTTAGCACAGGGAGAAGTGGAATTATTCTGAAAGAACTCACTCTCTTCCCCTTTCAGCTCTCATCTGGGAGGCCTGTCACCAAATAACAGAGTAGGAACTGCAGACATACCTGCAGACATAGCTGGGACCAAGTCCCGCAGGAACAGTAGTTCCAATGCATTGATCACAAAACTAGGATGGGCTTTTCTTGCATCTGGTACTTTAAGCAGATTGATTATGGAAACAAAGGCAGGAAAGAAAAGGGAAACCTGTGTGCTTGCTGTCATGGTGATGTGAATGCAGGATCCAATGAGGTCTCTCCCCTGTTACCTAGGTTAAGTTGAAATTCACCATGTTCCAACATAGTGAAATAAACAAGAACCTGGGATTTAGAATCACATTTGCTCCTATGTCTTAGCATTCCCAATTGCTGGTCATTGAACCTGGATACATTATTTATTTTCTAAGTTATTTACATCTCAATTCAGGTCTGATAGACCTGAAAAGTTTTATCTATATCCCATGATTGTTGGATTATTGCATTTGGGCATTTCCAGATTGCCTGACCCACCAAGAATTCTCAATAATACCTATATACATGGATATTCCTTTCTTGTATTTTTTTTTGTATAGTTTAATGATTATAAAGTGATTTCACAGCCGGCGCCACGGCTCACTAGGCTAATCCTCCGCCTTGCGGCGCCGGCACACCGGGTTCTAGTCCCGGTTGGGGCACCGATCCTGTCCCGGTTGCCCCTCTTCCAGGCCAGCTCTCTGCTGTGGCCAGGGAGTGCAGTGGAGGATGGCCCAAGTTCTTGGGGCCTGCACCCCATGGGAGACCAGGATAAGCACCTGGCTCCTGCCATCGGAACAGCGCGGCGCGCCAGCCGCAGCGCGCCTACCGCGGCGGCCATTGGAGGGTGAACCAACGGCAAAAAGGAAGACCTTTCTCTCTGTCTCCCTCTACTGTCCACTCTGCCTGTCAAAAATTAAAAAAAAAAAAGTGATTTCACATGCAGTGTTTCACCTAAGCAAAAACAATTTTTATGTTCTTAACTTTCTTAGGGACACATCTTCCCTTGCTTTCACAGATTAAAAGCATTTGCCAGTTTCCTTTTCTTTCTCAGCATCACACAATATGGAAATTTCCCCCAATTTGGTATCTTTAATAACCAGGTGTTAAAAGTTTACTATGTAAATCCTGGATTGACATCTCAGAGTCCTGTTATCCCTTATTTTTTAAATTAAGTTCCACCTTCATGTGGAAAGTGAACATATCAATCTCTTTCATGATTCTTCAAGTAACTCATCAGCTCCACTCATCCCCATGGCCACATCTCCCCAATAGGACCAATGTCTGTTCAGATTTCCCTAAAACTGTACTTTTGCCCCCTTGCATCCACTCCATCTGGATCCTGTCCATCCTTCTCTCCACCATTCTCCATTTCTCCTCTTGAAGCCTCTGGGGGCCCCTGGGGCTCATGGCAGCTGATACACCCCCTCTCAAGGAGTGAGGAGATCCATATTGTCAGCAGGAGGTGAGGGTCCCATGAGATAATGACCTCCTTGGAAAGGTCTCATGGAGGGTGCTCAGTGGTGGGTGAGGGTACATAGTCCCTGACCCATGCCGTGAAATCTTGTCCTATTCAACCCCTTTCTCTTTCCCAATGTCTCACTTTTTGGATTGCCACAATCCCAATCAAGACTTACGCCCTGGCTGAGTCATTCTTTTCCCACTCACTTTCCATGGATGCCTGAGCATGAAGCCAGGTTCCGGGCAGTGTTTTGCAGACAAGGATACTTTCAAAGCTCTTTCTTTCTTCTTAAACTCCACCCTATGATTTCTTAAGCTTGGGTTTAACAGCTTGTATTACCCACTAGATCTTCTTATTTTTCTGTTTTTCAATTTTTTCAATATCAAAACATTATCATATTAATTAGAACACTTAAGTCACTATCTTCAAACATAGTATTATTTGTTTAAATATATATGTATATACATGTGAACTCATGTAATCTATGTACATTTCAGTAATGCTATACACATTACTTATTTTCAGTATGAGTATGATATATAGAATATTTAGATGAGGGACTGATGTTTGGGTGCAATGGGTTAACCTGTTGCTTGCAACACTGACATCCTGTATTGGAGTGCTGGCTCAAGTACTGGGTGCTCTGCTTTCTTTATTATTTTTTTTTTAAATTTATTTGATAGGTAGAGTTACAGACAGTGAGAGAGTGGCCCTTTTGGGCCACAGCAGAGAGCTGGACTGGAAGAGGAGCAACCGGGACTAGAACCCAGTGCCCATATGGGATGCCGGCAGCGCAGGTGGAGGTTTAACCAAGTGAGCCACGGTGTCGGCCCCATGGGTGCTCTGCTTTCAATTCAACTCTTTGCTATTGTGCTGGGAAAGCAGTGGAAGATGGCCCAAGTGCCTGGGCTCCTACCACACATGTGGAGGGAGCCAGATGGAACTCATGGCTCTTGCTTTCTGCCTGGTCCAGTCCTAGCTATTGCAGTCATTTGGAGGGTGAGTCGGTGGATGGAATTCTCATTCTCTCTCTCTCTCTCTCTCTCCCCTTCTCTGTCATTCTGCCTTTTGAATGAATGAATAAATCAATCAATCTTGGGATTGTATTTCAAGGTGGGTTGTCCTGAATGTCAATGAGGTCATGAGCAGAACCTTCATGAATGCATCTAGTGTCTTTATAAAACAGATCCCTGGACAGCGCTGTGGTTCACTTGGCTAATCCTCCGCCTGTGGTGCCCGCACCCCGGGTTCTAGTCCTGGTTGGGGTGCCAGATTCTGTCCAGGTTGCTCCTCTTCCAGTCCAGCACTCTGCTGTGGCCCCGGAAGGCAGTGGAGGATGGCCCAAGCGCTTGGGTCTCTGCACCCACATGGGAGACCAGGAGGAAGTACCTGGCTCCTGGCTTCAGATCGGCGCAGCGCGCTGGCCATAGTGGCCATTTGGGGAGTGAACCAATGGAAGGAAGACCTTTATCTATGTCTCTCTCTCACTGTCTATAACTCTCTCTCTCTCTGTCTCTCTCTCTCTCACTGTCTAACTCTGCCTGGCAAAAATAAATAAATAAACAAATAAATAAATAAATAAATCTTGAAAATATTCATGTGAAATCTATATTGATGCATGTTTTAAAAATACTTCAGTTTAATTCCTCTCAGCTCTTCTATTTTATAAGTTTTCAACTTTAATTTTCATTCAACTCACAATAGCATAACCTACATAGAATGTTTTTGATTTGGGTTTTCCTTATATATCTGGGAACTATTTGTTTTTATTAATCCATACTTCATGGTTTTGTTTTTTTTTTTTTTTTTTGGTCAACTGGGAACACCCTTGCCGCCTGGTAATCTTATCACTTCTGGGTAATATAAGAGAGATCAACAACAATGGCAATATCAAGTTGTCTCTATTAGTTTCACTCTACTCCTTGGACTTTTCTTATCCAAGGCCAGTTTATATGTTTGTTTTTTCTCATGAGTGGAAGAATGTGTCACAGAAAGATCCTGGTTAACGATGTGTCTCCTTGGCTGTTTTATTTTCAGAGAAAGTTTGGCTTTTTCCCTTGTGATGAAGAATATTGCCAAGCTGCAGGGTGATTCTCCTGAAGGCTCAGCAGCCAACACACATGGATGTTCAGGCATTGGCCACACTGGAGCCTCAGGTGCCCTAAAACAAGAGATGGTTGAATGAAAACTACTGCTCCCAAGTAGAGATTAGCATGCAAGTTGCCTCGGCTTCAAGCTTGGGAAACAGAGGCAATCATCCTACAGATTTTGATGCCTTTATTCTTTAATACTCTCTGTAAGTGAGCTTATAGCTCATTTGCTCACTACTCCATATTTTCCTTCTTTGTTCTCTCCAATAGCTGCTGGACCCTTGTCTGGTCTTTCCCTGTCTTCCATGGACTGCCACCCTACCAAGACTTTTCATTTTCATCTCATGATTACTCTCTGTGCTCTAATATTCCCACATTGCTTCTCTCCTAATTTTCTTTTTCACAACCACGGAGAAGCTGACCCCATTATCCACCTCAGCCAAAGACCATTTTTAGGGACCAAGCTCATGCCTGAAGTCACATTTCATTGGTGTCTTTGCCCCCCACCCTGCTTCCCCAACTCCATTGCTCCATTGTTCTAGAAACACTGCCTTCATAAATCACTTACAAT
Organism: Lepus europaeus; assembly: GCF_033115175.1. Taxonomy (NCBI): domain Eukaryota; kingdom Metazoa; phylum Chordata; class Mammalia; order Lagomorpha; family Leporidae; genus Lepus; species Lepus europaeus. The sequence continues at coordinate 136,981,129 of NC_084831.1, read as the reverse complement.
CTTCACTCTTACATTGTATGTGTTGAATCAGAGGACGAAGAGCCCTGAGTACAAATATTAGATTGGAACATGGGCCACACAGGAGGGATTCCTACTGGCTTTGACTCAGGTTTGCCTTTAGCCCCAGATGTGCAGGCCTGGGCTAGTGTGCATGGGGCGTCCAGGACTCAGTATCTGCAGCTCACACTGGCAACAGGCAGTGGGCATTTGATGGCATCCTTTAAAAAATGTTTTATTTATTTATTTATTTATTTGAAAAACAGAGTGACAGAGAGAAATGGAGAGACACACAGAGAGATAGTTTCCATCTGCTGGTTCACTCCCCATATGGCTGCCACAGCTGAAGCTGGGCCAGGCTGAAGCCAGGAATCAGAACTCCATCCTGGTGGGCACTGGCCCCTGACAGCATCCTAAAATGACACCAGGATTTAAGACGTGATTAGATCATTAAGTGCCTAGGAATTCTAATTGCTCTTCTTTGGTATTCCTGTTACCCTTACCACATGTTCAGTTAAAAATCTAGAAAGTGGACTCATCTGATTATGAAACAGGATAACTCAGTAGAATATTGTAGTGAATTAATTTGGGCCAAATTGATGATAATCAAAACAGACAAACAAGAGTAAAACAACTCTTTCCCCAGGCAATTAAAAGAGAAATGTTTGAAAGGTAGAGAGGCAAATAGAGACAGACAGGGAGAGAGGGAGAGAGAGAGAGAATACATTCCTATATGCTGGTTCACTCCCTTAATGCTTTCAAATTCAGGGCTCAGCCAGGGCAATGTCAGATACTGGAAATTCAGCCCAGGTCTCCCATGTGGGTAACAGGAATCCAACCACTGAGCCATAATCTGCTGCCTCCCAGGCAGGGGGTGCATTCGCAGGAATCTGTAATCCTGAGAGAGGCTGAGACTTTAACATTGACTCTGATACGGGATGTGGGCATCCAACCAGATCCTAACCACTAGGCCAAACACCAACCACTCCTGCACAATTTTAATTGAGGAAAACCTTTGCTATAGGCTTCTTCAATTGAGAAGAATGATTTACTTCAGACTATCAGAAAAAAGGCAAAAATCTTTAAGTCCAGTGGGAGTAAAACCAGTGGTGAGAGAGATGGAGAGAAGCAAAGGAATGATGTGAAATAGGGAAGGATTACTGAGCAATTCTAAATTATTCTGTCATACAATAAATTCTTGGTGAGCTTAGTACTATAATGAATGCCATGAAATAGCACCTGGAAATTTGGAGTTAAATGGACCAGGGCAAGGCCATTGTTAAATTTCATGCTTTCTTTGCAAATTCTGTATTGAGTCATTCATTTTGCCCTTCTTTCAAAAAACGTTTAACATATTTCTCTGTAAATTCTTTTTATTTTTTGTTGAACAACTCAACAAAATAAAATTCTGGTTTATTGTTGGACAACATTGTTTCACACATACATGAAATGGGTCAAAAAAAAAAAAAACCCAGCAACTTCATAGACAAAAAAAGGAAAAAAGAAACCTTTTATCTTTGGCCTTTTTAACCATCTCATATAAACCAACTACTTATAGTATAGCTAAGTACATACACCAAAAGTTACTGGAATGCTCAGAATAAATTATTTTTTGTCATTTTTGCTTTTTAAAAATATTTATTTATTTGAAAGGCAGAGTTACAGAGAGGCAGAGGCAGAGAGAGGAAGGGAGGGAGGGAGGGAGGGAGAAAGAAAGAGAGAGAGATCTTTCATTGGCTGGTTCACTCCGCAAAGGGCTGCAATGGCTGGAGCTGGATCATTCCAAAGCCAGAAGCCAGGAGCTTCTTCCAGGTCTCCGGCATGGGTGCAGGGGCCCAAGCACTTGGGCCATCCTCTACTGCTTTCCCAGGCCACAGCAGAGAGCTGGATAGGAAGTGGAGCAGCTCAGACTTGAACTGGCACTGCTGGCATTGCTGGCACTGCAGGCAGTGACTTTACCCGCTGTGCCACTGCACAGCTCCCTGTTTTTGCTTCTATCACAAAGTTGTTTTCTCCTTTGAGGTGATAATGAACACAGTCCCACCACAAGTAAAGTCTGAAGTAGGACACAGAACTCCAAAGGCTGATTTGGTCATCTAGAGATCATTAAAAATGGGTGACCCCTGACAATATGTACAAAAATATAAGATGTAAATAAAAAACACAAAATTTCCCTTTTAAAGTACTTTTAAGGAGAAAAATCAGGGTCTGGAAGTTTTGGTTCTTTTTTCCTCCCCTTGCAAATTCACGCTGATTTTGGTTGGGTTGTGGAGAGAGTGCGTGTCGCCTGGAGGTGGCTTCTCTGCTCCAAGGTGACCACTTTCAGATTCTGAGACCGGAAGTGGAGGGTGACTAGGTCATGGCAGCTCTTTTTGTTTGTTTTTCAGTTTAACTTTCCTTTTTTGCTGTCCAGTCATCCTTATCAGCCTTCCGTTTCTTGGTGTCAACATTGGTCTCAGCATCTTCAACTTTGCCTGTGGCTGCCTCGGCCTCCTCATCTCCATCCTCTTCCTCACCATCGCCCTCTTTCTTCTTCTCCTCTTCCTCTCCACCTTCTTCCACTTCCTTGTCGACCTCATTGCTCCCCATTTTCCACATTAGCATTCGCATTGGGCTTCTCTTCCATTCTCGCCTTCTCCTTTAAGTCCTTGGTGGTTATCTCAGAGCTATTGTCTGACATGGTGGGGCATGCTGGTGATGCGATGCAGCAGACTTAAAAGAAAGAGAGAGTTCTGACCAGCGCCACGGCTCAATAGGCTAATCCTCTGCCTGTGGCGCCGGCACACCGGGTTCTAGTCCCGGTTGGGGTGCCGGATTCTGTCCCAGTTGCTCCTCTTCCAGTCCAGCTCTCTGCTGTGGCCCGGGAGTGCAGTGGAGGATGGCCCAAGTGCTTGGGCCCTGCACCCCATGGGAGACCAGGAGAAGCACCTGGCTCCTGCCTTCGGATCAACGGGGTGCGCCGGCCGCAGTGTGGCGGCCATTGAGGGGTGAACCAATGGAAAAGGAAGACCTTTCTCTCTCTCTCACTGTCCACTCTGCCTGTCAAAAAAAAAAAAAAAGAAAGAAAGAAAGAAAAGAAAAAGAAAGAAAGCGAGAGTTCAGGGACTCCAGCGAGACTCCAGCGATAAAGCTGCCGCGAGCAGGGAGGCGAACCTGGGAAAAAGGCAAAACTGGCTTTTCAGAGCAGCCAGTAGGGGTCTCTGTAAGTTCTTGTCCTGCCTCGCCACGTTGCTCCAACAGCCTCTCGTACCTTCTCTCTCTCTTCCCCCAAACTTCACGTAAAGAACCCAAGGCCTGGTTGTCAAGAACAGGTCATGTGCTTTAGTTGATCCTCAGCCCCATGGAAAGCAGCCCTGTGTCCTCATCAATAAAAAGTGATATTGGATATTCAGATATTCAGAGCTTTCTCATCCAGAGCTCTTCCCGGAGCCTGCTCACTTTTTCTAAGAGACTGAGACACAAGAGGGTGTGTCTACCTGAAAAGCCTCCCTTCTCTTCAGCTCTTGGTCTGAATGTGCGTGACAGGTGGGGATGAACATCCATCACTGGGAGACAGGAAAAGCCATCTGTTTGCTCAGGACAATGGGGTTTAGGGGGCAGAATGGGTGATACCGCCCCCTGGTGGTTAGAAGAGTGGAAGGCCCTTACATCTTGTACCGCAGGCTGGACTGCAGGTTCTGGGAGGTGCTCTTCGGCTTATCGTTCCCCTTCAGGCTTTGCCCCTCAGCTCATTCTCACCACAGGAGCTCCTTTATTCCCTGGCTTTCAGCACTGAGCTGTCCCTCCAAGCTCAGCTATCAGCAAGACTTGACCAAGACTCTCATTTGATTATTCTCTCTCCTTCTCAGACACCAAGTATTGCTGGCACCATGAAAAGATATTGCTGATTTGGACAAGACTGCATGATAAAAATTAACTTTTCCACTTGCTGAAAAAGATCTAAAACAGCAAATCCAGTGAAAGTCCCAAAAAACAGTGGGGTGATACTTCTATGAGAAATGAAGTTTATTACCTGTCCATGTTTGAATTCTACTCCAATAGGCTGGTATGATGGGAGAAATTAAAGTCTTCCAGCTGTGATGAATACCCAAGGAGACCAATGCCTGCATCCATCGAAACGACTGAGAGACTTCATCTTGTTTCTATTCAGTAGAGAAGTGAAGTCAGGACCAGGTGGAAGAAGACAGCAAGTCCACCTGGACAGTCTTTGCCTCCAGAGGGGATGCGCTAGGAACAGGCCGTGTTAGTGAAGCAGTGCCCCTGCTGAAAACGTTTGACGTGAGTTGAGTCATGAGGAAATCTTCAGACAACTCCAGAAACTCAACAACTGAGCTGTCTTCCTCAGTCAGCAAGACCACAAAATGCGGGAAAGACATTTTGGAGGGAAAGGATTAAAGACATAATGTTCATATTTGTGTTTTTAGTCTTTTTTAATCAAAAATATCCCCTCACCTTTTTGAGATGGTGGTGACGTGGACTTGTTTGGAGCTGAATTGTCTGTCATGTCCTGCGATGTGTGTCATGAAGCTGTCTGACAACTTCCTCAGGAATCAATTCAGGCTGAATATTTAGCCAAGAACATACGTAGTTAGCACTGTGTGTGCTTCCAAGTGCATCTCATAAGAGACAGAATGTCCAGTTTGTCCATGTCTGGTTATTTGATTAATGAAGGCACTAGGAGATATGTTCATTGTAATGACACTTTATTTTCTCTTTAATTACTAATTTGGAGACTGGCAACTTGACAATGTACAAAGATATTGTTCTCTAATGATTTTACTCTAAAAGTCTTACTACTCGTTGAGAATCCCTGGTGTGTAGTTATTATATTTGTGATTGACAGCACTTCCTATTGACTTGTATGATGGCATTGTGTGTGTGTGTGTGTGTATGAAAAAAAACATTCCTTTCTACCTTGGATACCATTAAACTAATTTTTTGATTGTCACTGAGGACCTAGGGATTTTCAAAATTCAGTGTTACATTATCACCATGATTGGTTTTGGTGGCCATAGACATAAATATGAATAAATAATCTTATTTCCCTACATATATGTTATATATATATATATATTCTAAACTCTTATTTTTAGGCTATATTGAACATAAGGAGAATGTATCAATTTTTAAAAAGATTTCTGTATTTATTTGAAATGCAAAGTTACAGAGAAAGAGTGAGAAAGAGAGAGAAATATCTTTTATCTGCTGGTTAATTCCCCAAATGGCCACAACTGCCAAGGCTGCACTTGGCCAAAAGTCAAGCGCTAGGAGCTTCATATGCGTCTCTCTTGTGGGTGGCAGGAGCCCAAGCATTTGGGTTTTCTGCTGCTTTCTTAGGTGCATCAGCAGGGAGCTGGTTGGGAAGCAGGGCAGTGGGACTTGAAAAGGTGTGCCCATATGGGATGCTGGCATTACAGGCGTCAGCTTAACCTGTTGCATCACACGGCTTACCCCGAGAATGTACCATTATTATATTTAAAGCATTTTACTTGAACTGAAAGACAATTTTCTTCATATTTTAAAATAGACAAAAACCTATTTTGTAAGCCTGATATGTAGATACCTATGGCTATTTGTCCTACTTGCTCAGGCTGCTGTTACAAACCACCATAAAGTGTGTAGTATATGAACACAGCACTGCAGGATGGAAGCATCACAGTCCATGGGCAGCAGGTTTCATGTCTGCTGAGGGTCCCTTTCCCGATTCGTAGATGGGCCCTCCCTTCTCTCTGTGTGGTTACGTGATGGAAGAGAGCAGGCAGCTCTCAGGGGTCTATTTTTTTTTTTTTTGGCCAGGCAGAATTAGACAATGAGAGACAGAAACAGAGAGAGAGTTACAGACAGTGAGAGAGAGACAGAGAGAAAGGCCTTCCTTTTTATTTTTTTCTTTTTATTTTATTTATTTATTTATTTTATTTTATTTTTGACAGGCAGTTCACTCCCTTAATGTCTGCTACGGCCGGTGCGCTGCGCCAATCCGAAGCCAGGAGCCAGGTACTTCCTCCCAGTCTCCCATGAGGGTACAGAGACCCAAGTACTTGGGCCATCCTCCACTGGCCTCCCGGGCCACAGCAGAGCTGGACTGGAAGAGGAGCAACCAGAACTAGTACCTGGCACCCCAACCGGGACTAGAACCCTGGATGCTGGCACCGCAGGCAGAGGATTAGCCAAGTGAGCCATGGCGCCGGCCAGGGATCTGTTTTATAAGGACACTAGATGCGTTTGTGAAGGTTCTGCTCATGACCTCATCGACATTCAGGACAACCCACCTTGAAATACCATCCCCTTGGAGGTTAGGATTTGGTATTTGAGTTCAGGACAGACGCAGATTCAGATCCTAGCTGCTCTGTGTGATGGAGTGGGAAGCAGAGTGGGAGAGAGAAACAGGGAAAGGCAGCAGGACACCGGCGAGCTGAGTATCAAATGCTTCTCTTCTCTGGCTCCAGCGTGATGGCCCTACTCCCTGAGATGCTCCGACCCCTTTCTCTGCACACACACACACCTAGGCTTCTTATCCCCCAGCCCTCCTTCTTCCCCCACACAAAACACAGCCATGCATCCCTCCTCCCTTTCCTTGACTGTGAGGATTCCTTCTTTTCAGAATCTTCCTAGAGAAACTGAACTGCAAGCCAGGCCTCCTCATGCAGCGGTGAGGTCCCTCTGCTGAATCAGAATCCAGCTGTCTCTGGCCATCCTCCATGAGACAGGGAGAACATACAGTGATTAGTCCTCTGACATTTAATCCCGAGTCTCTCTCTATGTCATGAATTAGTATATTCCGCTTGGTTTCACTTTGCTGCTATTAATTGTGTAATTGTTTCACTTTGTTGATGGTATAATTTGCATTTTTTGCTTAATAAATGTTTTCAAACTCCAAGAGGACATGATTGGTAGGACGTAGGACCTGGAACTCCATTCTTTGTTGTATATCCTGAGACACAAGTGCTCCTGTCGTCCAGGACAACTGCACGAGAAGGACCACAGCCTTTGTTGTGCCTCAGAGACACAAACTAGAGACAACCCACATATCAGCCACTGTAACCAGGGATCAATACATTGTGGTCTATGTAGCAATGAATATGGATGAATCACTGATAACTATTAAACCTACAATTTCTACTGTAGAAAACCAACCATACTAGAATATAAAGTACAAACCCAGGTGCAAGCCAGGCCTGCTAGGAATACAGAGTAAACATACAGTTAAGAAATAAAGAAGGAAGGCAACACCATGAACACAAGAGTGGACTCTGCGAGAGCAGGAGTGTCATCAGGAAGCTTCTGGAAGCTACATGCTATCCTGTATATACCTAAGTGGGGAGCTACCGTAATTTACAGAAATTCATTAAGGTACATAGGGTATGTATTTTTTATTCTCTCTTGTTCATGTCATCCTACAGAACTAAAGAAAAACAATTCCTCTTCACAAGAATACATGCCATACAAAGAACGAGGTGTGCCAAGAATGCAGGTGCGTTATGTCAATCTACACAGAACAGTGAGTTAAGGTTTACTACCGTGCCCCTAGGACATGGAGGCAGCCGTGGTCTCAACCAGCCCAGGGGTGGTGCCGGGACTGGAGGGGGCTGTGTGCAGAAACAGTGCTGGCAACTGCAGACCTGACCTAAAGTTCTCGGACTCACAACAGCACCCCTGAGGGTAGTGGGGCCCTTGATGTTTTAGGGCTCTGGACTGTGGTGACAACCACTCTCTGTGGGTGAGGAAACTGCCCTGACTTATGGGCCCTTTCAAAGTGGGAAGTGTGATAACCATGGTAGAGAAGAGCACTTCCTGTTGCAGGTATTTCGTGGACCCGAGGGTAAAGATCCTGGAGGACAGGTTTTCCAGAGTCTTCCAGGTTCCAGTTTTCTCATGGAATTTGGGCAGGATAACCAAAACCAGAGGTGAGGGAGTGGTGACCTCCATCCAAGTCCAGCAAACGTGGAGAGAGCAGACAGCCAGAGATGAGGCAGAACACGTAAGACACAACCCAAGGTTCCTGAGTCCACTTCCTAATGAGCTCCCAAAAGCTCAGCTCCAATGCAAATGCATGCATGCATGCACACACACACAGAGTGAGATTTGCAAAGTAAAAAAAATAGCTGAGAACAATAGTAGAAAAGCAACAAAGAGCAACAGACTGTGCAGGACACTGAACCTGGCTAAGATGTTTCAGGTCTGAAGTATGTGGCAGGTTCAGGAACTGTGCAAGGGAGAACCTGTAGTAAGGAACAGGGGGTACATTCAAATGGAAAGAATGACTACAGGGACCAGCAGTGGTGGAAGGGACCTAGAAATTGAGGATTGAAGCAAGTAGCATTGAACGCCAAGCATGGAGATAACAGTTACACTCTGTGCCTTCATATATGTGTCATGTAAAAAATGTCAACATTTTTTGGGGAAAATAGCTGGGATCAAAAATGATCTCTACCCCTCCTGGACTTTCGGGACTAATGTAACCCCATACAAACCCTGCTTTATAAAAAGCAAAAGGGGGGAATGTTAGGAAACTGGCGCGGTTTTAGCCAGGTGGCTGCATGGCCCAGCTACCTGAGCCAGGCTCCACCCCCATCCTAATGGGATTTGCTGCTCCTGCTTCCCTGCCCGCCCTCAGGCAAAGTTTTAAAAGGACTTGTTCCTGAACACGTGCTCTCTTGGCTCGTCTCTCTCTCTCTCTCTCTTATACTCTCTTTCTCTTTTTTTCCTTCGCCACCCCTTCACTATGGTCTGTTGGGTGTTCCCCAATAAACCCTTTCCCTTAAAAAAAAAATGATCTCTGTCCTTAATGTGCTGTACATTGTGATTTAATGCTATAACTAGCACTCAAACAGTATTTTTCACTTTGTGTTTCTATGTGGGTGCAAACTGTTGAAATCTTTACTCAATACTAAACTGATATTCTGTTTATAAAGAAAATTGAAAATGAATCTTGATGTGAATGGAAGGGGAGAGGGAGCAGGAAAGGGGAGGGTTGCGGGTGGGAGGGAAGTTATGGGGGGGAAAAAACCATTGTAATCCATATGCTGTACTTTGGAAATTTATGTTCATTAAATAAATGTTTAAAAAAAGACAGACGATAATACGTGCATTGAGATACTGAGTTTTCCTCGGTCCATATAAATTGGTATCATTGTTGGAAATGATAACCAACTTGATCTCATCATCACCCATTGAAGAAATGCATTGAATTATCAAAAAAAAAAAGCTTTAAACTTCTTGATTAAAAACTTAAAGTATTAGTCCTTAGTAATAAAGGTGCTCCTCATGAAAAGATTTGAGAATGATGCTAGTTGGTGCTTAGTGAAAATACTTTGAACTAATGTATGTACCAGTTATTGCCACTTCTTTATTATATTGCCGTTTCTGTATTGTATTGAAAAGTTTTCTTTTAAATAAATAGCAGTTTTTCCATGTTGAAAAAAAAAAAGAAAGAAAGAAAACAAGGTAAAAGCATTACATTGGGACAACTATGACATTTGTTCTTAAGACATTTGTCCTACCACACAAAAATACTTGTGCTTGTCACACAACTGTAACATTTTCCTTGCATTACACACACAAGATCTCTAGAGTCTCTCTAGGTCTCTGAGTTCCTCCACACAGAACTTGCATACAAAGGCAAGCAGCAGTCCTGGAGATGTCCCAGAGCCCAGAGAAGTTCTATAGGACACATAGGTGCTTAAACAGAAGTCCTGGAGCTGCTCATCTACACAAGTCACAGCCCATACCAATGCCATTCACAATTTCCTCCCAGCCCATGCCACAGCCTTTTCCTCCTGAGAGGCAGGCTGGTTGACCGAGGGGAAGTGATGTCATTCATCCTCACCATTTAGGCAGCAGGTGGAACTGGTTGTCTGGTCCTGCTTGATGCTTCTTCCCAGAAACCAACTTTAAAAACAACTCTTGAACATGAAAACCATAATAGCTGGAATCAGAAATAGAAAAGAAATATGCAAGGTTATTTTAAGAATGTGTTGTAAAAATCAGAATAATACCTGCCAGTGAATCAGAGGAGAACAAGAGCAAGTGTGAAAGGTGACTGCAAGAAGCCCAGATATGAAGAACAGGATTTTCAGAAGACAAAGAGCTGTTATTAGAGGCTCAGAATTCACACTCATCCAGAGGAAGATGATATTTATGGAGTCCCTTAGTTTGGAGAGAAAAGGGAAGGACATAGGTTGGTGCACCATCCAGGAAGGCTAAACAGAGCCTGCCATCTCCACAATAAAGGTGTGAGGAACCAGACACCAGTGCAACAGATGTGGCCACCCTCTGCCAAGAAATGCATTTAACAACATCATGCATTGCACTTGGGTGGGATAAAAATAGTTTTTTAAGTTTAAGTACCATCTTAAAGAAATGGAGCATTTCCTTCTGAATATGGACCGATGAGAGTCCTGTAACTGCCACGAGGAGAAATTTCCAATGGTTCTCGTACCACATGATGGTTTAGATAGATAGCTTCAGTATGTTCTTGGATCAGTTAGCCATGGCATAAGAGCCCAGGGTGCTGCACCTTGGAGCTAGAAGGAATTCTCACAGAGGGTCGGTGCCTGTGTTCCCGCTGGGTTATGATGAGTTTCCTGTGATGACTGAAAGGTTGGAGACTGAAACTCAGTTAGGGACTCTGGGTTTTGAATGTTTCCAGGCCTTTTGAGATGAGAGTGTGAGGCACCTTCTGTCTTAGCCAGCCTTTGCCTAGCCTTAGCTTCAGTCCTTCTATATTATGTCATATACGGAAAAGTTCTTCCTTGGTCCACCTGAAATCCATGCTACTAAAATACTAAAGAGGCCGGCATCGTGGCTCAACAGGCTAATCCTCTGCCTTGCGGTGCCGGCACACCAGGTTCTAGTCCCGGTTGGGGCGCCAGATTCTGTCCTGGTTGCCACTCTTCCAGGCCAGCTCTCTGCTATGGCCCTGGAGTGCAGTGGAGGATGGCCCAAGTGGTTGGGTTCTGCACCTGCATGGAAAACCAGGAGAAGCACCTGGCTCCTGCTTTCGGAACAGCGCAGTGCTCCGTCCACAGCGCGCCAGCCGTGGCGGCCATTGGAGGGTGAACCAACAGCAAAAGGAAGACCTTTCTCTCTGTCTCTCTCTCTCACTGTCCACTCTGCCTGTCAAAAAGTAAAAAAAAAAAACAAAAAAAAAAAAAAACTAAAGTGTTTGGCAGAAGCCATCTTTTATTTTCTTTTGAGCATTAGAAGAAGTTCTGGTTACTCAGGGCTCAGGTCTCACACGGACAACATCAATTTTTCATCCTGACACTGGGCTTACAGACACTCATTCCTGGGAACTTAGTGTCAAAGGCCCGTAAAATGAATCTGGGAAAAACACACTTAATAACAGTTTGGGGTTTAAGTCCTAGCATGGAGAGGAAGAGTGACCACATCTCTTGCTCTCAGTCAGAGGGAGACACAAACTGTTGAAGGATTTGGGCTTTGCTTGGGGGCTTAAAGAGAATGCTAGGAAGGATTGTTTGTTACATCGGAATACTTTGTGACATGGCCAATTCTACGATTGGGTAAAGAAGTAACAGTCATTCCTCTACCAGAGGAGGAAGACATTCTTCATTTTACGGGCCTCTGACACCAAGTTCCCAGGAATGAGTGTCTGTAAGCCCAGTGTCAGGACGAAAAATTGATGTTGTCTGTGTGAGACCCGAGCCCTGAGTAACCAGATATGACATTTTGTGTGTGCCTAAACAAAATTATGAGCGGTACCTCATTTTATCACAGGCTCAGAGCACTTTTGTCTGATATTGATATTCTTTATCTGAGATGGTTTATTTCCAGAATGAGAACCGAACATCTGGCTCTCAGTGTTTGAGCAGTTTAAAATATCAGAAATGGTATTTTTTTCTTCTTCTTCATGGGAAGTCTTTGAAATAAAGAACAAAAAACAAAGCACTCGGGTCTCAAAAGATGCATATGAATCTAGATGCTCTGATAGAGAACCTACCTGGGCCACGGTCTGACTTTGACCAAATTTCTTGAATGTTTTGTGGTTCCATTCCTCATGAAAAACAAAATAAAAAAATAAAAACAACCAACCAACCAAAATCAAAACAAGCCGGGTATGAGTGCTTCCTACATGGGTAGTCTGCAGTGTAAACTGCTAAGTCCTGTGCCTGGAGCTCAGTGACTGCTCATACACATGAGTTCTCACCAGTCCATCACCATCAGCATTTTGCTGATTTGCCTTCTTCTCCTAACTCATTTTTGTGGTGTGAATGGACCATAATACACAATTGATGTAAGAGAAGTTGGTTCCTATATTTATTTGACAGATAATATTTTATTTCTCTCTATGTATCTTTTCATGTATTTCTATTATGCATTTTGGAAGCATTTCCCTAGAAAGCATTTTTGTAAAGAGACTTGGTAGATACAATATGTGACCTTTTCTGGTTTTCTGAATCTTTTGCCTTATAAAGAAAATTCATCAATTTAAATTCCCTGTCATCTTATGAGAATTTTCTTTTCTATACCATGTCTTTGGAACACTGGATAGCATTGATGACTATTATGTATTGTGTCATCAATTAACCTCATTCAAGAGACCTCCTCAAGTGAGTCTTAACTCATTGGCTTAACCTGAGTGGCATCCATCCTGGAAAAGCTGCAGACAGATTGATTTTCCTCTGTTCTCTTCTCTTGTATTCTGGTCTGTTCTCTCAGATAATTTGAGCCCTGCTTGGTGCAGGCTTCTGCTGTTGGGATCATACAGTGGGTGAGGAGTTGGCTCACAGAAGAGTGCTGGAGTTGGATTAACCTGAATCGCACTCACAGAGAGCCCCATCTGCACTGAATTGAGAAGCCACTCGCCCTGAGGAGTAAGTGCTCTGTGACTGGGCCTGACCTGAATAAAACCTGGAAAGGGAGAGCTTTAGGTTTTCATTAGAAGTGAGTGTTTTGCAAATTAAATATTCTTTATTTTTAAACAGAAATGAAGACTAATTTCCAGAGGTGATATTATGGGGGTATCTTTGTAAAAATGGCTCTGCTGTTGCTCTTCTTGGATGAGTTTGTCCATTCCTGTCTGTGATAGCTTCAGTAAATCCTCTTCTGGTCAGCTTACTCACACTCACAGCTAATGAAATAAGTCCAAGAAAGAAATACATGAGTATATCATAATTCATTTTAACCTGGTGTTAAAATCCAACTTAAATTTTGCAGAAGGTTGGCTGGTGATGCTGAAGAAAAATTCCTCAAGGATCTGAAATGCCCTTTACAGTGTCTTTCACACTGCAGGGGCTCAGGAACAGTCAGATATGGGTGGGCAGGTCTTGTCCTGTGGTTCTTTGATTTTTTTTGAAAACAAACAAACAAACAAACAAAAAACTCCTACAAGGATTAGCACACGTGTATCTGAATACAAAAATCAGAAGAGATATATTCAGCTGTGTATGATATTCTACTGCTACTTAAGAAGTTAACACAAAGTTAGTAGTTTAAAACAATGTGCACTCAACACCTTGCAGTTCAGGTGAGAGGTCTGCAGTGCCCTGGTTGGGTCTCGCTACTAGTTTATGTAAACTGTCGTTTGTTCTGTGTCTTCTTTCTTCTCACACTCCTTAGGATCATCTCTGCCTCGTGGGAGCTTCTTCTCTTTCATAGGTTGCTATCTTCTTCACTCAGTTAGAGTGATACTGACCACATCTTTATTCTGATTACCTCCAATGCAGAGCTGCCAGTGTGGTCTCACACTCTGCTGGGAACTCTTCAGTGACCTGACTTTTTCCACCAAGAATTCTTTCACTTCAAAGAAATCCTAGAACTGTGAAGACCTGGAGTCAATGTCTTTCCCCTTTCTCTCCAAGAGAAGAAAAAAAGGTTTCCACGGAGAGATGACCCAGAGGAAGACTGAGGTTTTCCAGCCTGTAGAGAAGAGGAGAAACCCTAAAAGCAAGTGGTGGTGGGGGATGGTAAAGACGCAGTACTGGGGAGATGTAGTTTCCTGTTTTAAAACACTTTTCATTTGAAAAGGAGGGAGGAAGGGATGGAGGGAAGGAAGGAAGAGGAGAGAGAGAGAGAGAGAGAGATCTTTAACCCGCTGTTTCATTCTCAAATACCCACACAGCAGGGATTTGGCTAGGCCCAAGCCAGGACCCTGGAATGCACTCTGGGTCTTTTCATTAGATGGCAAGGATCCATCACTTGCTCCTGTGGCACACATCAGCAAGAGGCTTGGACAGAAGCAGAGGTGGGACTCATACCCAGGCACTCTGATAATGAGATGCCGGCAATGCGAGTGATATCCTAACCATTGTGCCAAACACCCACGCCCTAGTAGTTCCTTCTGTGTGTCATATCAGGCAGAAGTCCTTATGTGGAAAAATGACAGCTCCCTTAAAAAGGCAACCAAGGACAAGGGACTTGTTCTGTTACAGCTGAATCACTCTTATCACTGGGGATTTGGGAGTGTCCAGCCCAGGCTGTTTAATGGTGAGTCATTTTTCTTGAGTGAGAATCTCTTGGGAAATTGCCTGAAATGTAGTTTCTTGGGTCTTATCCCCCAAAATGTTTAACAAGCACCCAGTGTCTATGATGTATGAGTGTGTTTTTAGATCCCGTTGTCTAAAAAGCAATTGGGAACCTTCTCTGATGGATGTTATTTTGGTTAGTCACCCAACATTCTAGTAGGCAATGCTGCCTTGTCCAGTTGATGCATGAAAAAAATAGGGTTTAGAAGGATGTATTCTCTCCACCTGCAAACTTGGAACATGTGGGTCTTGTATTCAGACCTCAGATTGCCTTTGCTAAAGCTGAAATCCCATTGCTTCAACATTGACCCAGGATAGAATTTGGGTAGAAAGGTGGTAGGGACTAAAACGCATTGATAAAAGTGAGTTGTTGCTGGTGAGTGATATTCACTCATCGACAATAAGGAAGTCCTTTACCTGGAAGGGTCTTGTGGATGCTCTGGAGATAAAGGGTGAGCAGGGCAAGCAGAGTTCCTGCTATAAGGGCATTCATCCATGCCCAGGAGAAGGTCAGTTTACAATCACAAAATGCATTTTACTGGAGTTATGAGGAATATGATTTCATATTTGTGCATTTTTGGTTCCATTACTTCAGACAATGATTGAAAGATAATTACAAATAATAGAACAATAAAACTGTGATAGAACATTGGCCCCAGAAAAGATCCTTCTGATATTTCCCCCTCAAATAGCTGTATTTGATCCTGGATTCCCAAAATTGAGAGATGAGATTCTTGAGAATGAGTTAGATGCTCGGAACAGGGAAGCTGGAGGCTAAGGCTGGTGTGGGGGCTCTGTCATGTTCTGTGGGACATGGGGGAAAGTTCCTAGCCTTCCTGGACCACAAATTCCTCATCAGCAAGTTAAGATTCTTGGCCGGCACTGCGGCTCAATAGGCTAATCCTCCGCCTTGCGGTGCCGGCACACCGGGTTCTAGTCCCGGTTTGGGGCACCGGATTCTGTCCCGGTTGCCCCTCTTCCAGGCCAGCTCTCTGTTGTGGCCCGGGAGTGCAGTGGAGGATGGCCCAAGTACTTGGACCCTGCACCCCATGGGAGACCAGGATAGGCACCTGGCTCCTGCCATCGGATCAGCGTGATGCGCCGGCCGCAGCACGCCAGCCACGGCGGCCATTGGAGGGTGAACCAACGGCAAAGGAAGACCTTTCTCTCTGTCTCTCTCTCTCACTGTCCACTCTGCCTGTCAAAAAATTAAAAAAAAAAAAAGATTCTCATTGTAACTCTCTGAGGTCCTCCTTCTGTGAGCCTCTGGGGGCCCAAGGTGTGTTAGCCATGTCCTGGAGATAGCAGCTGAGACCTGATCTTGCTCCCCACTCTGACACTTGCAGATCCTGAGAACCCAGGATGGAGGCAGCAGAGGGAAGAAAGGACCAGCAGCTTTGGAAGATAAGAATAACTCCAAGGCCATGTTGGAGCAGGTGGAAGGAAACATGGTGAGAGTAAGGATACCCTGGTTTCAGAAACATCAATGGAACCTGAGGAATGCCTGGTACCACCCAGCTCCACGTGGAGCATCCTGGACTGAGCACTGATGCCTGGGAGAAATTTACTCCACAGTGAAGGCGCACCTGGCCATAGGGTCCCCAGGGTGGATTCAGAGCTGATTCAGTATGTGGAGAAGCTGCATCCAGTGAGTGGGGGCCTAGTGGGATAAGTAATTTTTGGAGAGGTGTTGGAAAAATCTACTCCTCTTACCGTAAACTGGCTGTCTTGGGTCAGGCAGGTCCTGGTGAAGGGGACCCTGTGCCACAAATGGTGACACAGATACCATTCTTCTGCCCTTTCATTGAGAAAGGTTTGCACACAATATGCCTCATATGTTTGTTGAATGTTTAATTTCCCTTTCCTTGCATTTGGAATTTGGGTTTCAGATATCAGTAAAATTCCCCTGAAGAAACGAAAGCCATTAGAAAGAGAAAACAGCTTCAACATGATGAGGTAGTTCTAAACAATTGTTATGTGGCCATCAAAGGTATAATAGGACAAGGTGGGGACAACTCTTGTAATGACAGGTAAACCACAAGAGAATTCCTGAGAACGTTCCTGTTGTCATCAAAGCTCCCACAGAGGAGTGTCACAGGATTTGCATAGTGTTGGCCAGGTATCATCCTGAGAAACAGGATTTGCTACACACTTGAAGAAATCAGAGTGTACCTGAGAGAACATTTCAGACAGGAACATGATGAGATGACTGGAAGTTTGCAACCACTTTTACTCATTCCTAAATGAACTCTGCTGCGAACTTCCCCAGTGCTTCACCTGGAACCATGAATACAGAGATGAGCAAAATAAAAATCCTCCAGTATTCACAGAGCTATCAGTCTGGTAAGCAGCAGGTCATGAGGTACCTGTGATGGTGCAGCCTTCAGGAAGTAGATAACACTGTGTGGATGAGCCCTGTGATTGTCTGGGTCCCCCTTCTTGTTGTTCCTAACAGCTGTTTGAACTGTTTTGACTCTGGACTCCTCAAGATAGCATCAACACTAGGGCTCCATGTTGGCTCAAGGCCAATGACAGTTTCCAGGCCTCCAGAAGAAACTGTGGGTACCAGTAACTGCAGATTATGTCCTGACCATCTGGAGATGGAGAGAGGCAAATGTGATATTGCTTACAAGATCATCCTTTGCAGTACTACAGTGGTGTTCTCTATTCTTGCCAAGTTTAATGCTTTCCAGACTTCACTGTTCTCTTCCCTCATCTAAATTAAATAACTACTGATCATTGGGCTAGAATGCTACACTCTATATTTTCCCTCAAGTTTCAGCTCAAATTTCTAAGTTAGAATATTCTAAAACAACTGCAATGTGGCCAGCGCCGTGGCTCAACAGGCTAATCCTCTGCCTAGTGGCACCGGCACACCAGGTTCTAGTCCCGGTCGGGGTGCCGGATTCTGTCCCGGTTGCCCCTCTTCCAGGCCAGCTCTCTGCTGTGGCCTGGGAGTGCAGTGGAGGATGGCCCAAGTGCTTGGGCCCTGCACCCCATGGGAGACCAGGAGAAGTACCTGGCTCCTGCCTTCGGATCAGCGCGGTGCGCTGGCCGCAGCGCACCAGCCGCGGCGGCCATTAGAGGGTGAACCAACAGCAAAGGAAGACCTTTCTCTCTGTCTCTCTCTCTCTCTCACTATCCACTCTGCCTGTCAAAAATAAAAAATAAAATAAAAAAAAAACTGCAATGTTTGCAGTAGGACGACAGGTGAGGACTGATAAAATCCCAGCTTTCAGAAACTCGAAAGGCTGATAAACACAGTGACTTTTGTATTGTTGGAAACTGAATGCATTAAAACATCTGATCTGTCCCTCTGTTTACTTCTTTCATATATAAATCCAGCATCACATGTTGACTTATCTGAACAACTTGGATTTTGAGCCGATCCCAATGATGTGTTACTGAACATGTGTATAAAACCACTGTGCCAGTTACACTGGGGAATCAGAGAAGGAGAATAAGTCCTTATTGGTGAGCTTGAGCACATTTGTTCCAAATCCAGATGGGGATCTTGGTAGGTGAGAACATCACAGCAGAGACTAATACACCCAACCTGGTGAAAAGGAAGATGGTGATCTGGAACCCAGTGACAGCACTGAGTTTTCTACCACCTGGGAATTTCAGCAAAGAGGACCTGGAGAATGTACTCTAGCTGTCAACTGTCACCATGGAGGACCACACATTCTTTATGTGAGCCATCTTGCTGGGGTCCACTTCACAGAACATATTAGGTAGTAGTGAAATCAAGACAAGCTGTGCAGGGATGCACTAGGAAATCCTAAATAATGTATAATTGGGCAAGGAGGTTTGAAAAATGTCAAGGTTCTGTTCACAAAGTGAAAATTGGGGAAGCACAGTGCATGGCTGTGGTTAAGTATCATGTGGTGAGAGAATTCTTTACATTTAGCAGCACCTAATGGTTTCCAGAGAAAAGACACTTCCCAAGTGACCCAAGTGGTTCCCCTCTATAGCAAATGACAGAGAACCACTCACTTCAGAAACTGAAAGCCTTCATGTTCTTGCACAAAGTGAAAAAGTGTCAATGCCTCTAGGGAGAAGATAAAACAGATCCTACAGTGGGAGGTGCAAGAAGAAGCAGAGAGAGTTCATACAAAGGGCACAATTTCATTGATAAACTTTCTCTAGGGTTCCCAAGCTGCAAATGAGCAGGCTCAGAGAAACATTGCCTCATTGGAAAATATATGTAGCCAAAATTTGGGTGCAGTGGATAAACACTAAATAGTTGGCCTACAATCCCCAATCATTCTGTATATGCTTTATTGTATATTGACTTAGCCAACAATAGCTTTCCTAATGTAAATCAAGAATTTTCTTAAGCCCTACCCTAGATGCATCTCGAGACCAGCATAACTGGAAGGTAGTGTGGGGTGAGAGGAGAGGTCTCAAAA
Organism: Lepus europaeus; assembly: GCF_033115175.1. NCBI lineage: Eukaryota > Metazoa > Chordata > Mammalia > Lagomorpha > Leporidae > Lepus > Lepus europaeus. The sequence continues at coordinate 136,962,237 of NC_084831.1, read as the reverse complement.
TGTTTTCTGGGCCAGCGCCGTGGCTTACTTGGCTATTCCTCTGCCTGCGGCACCGGCACCCCAGGTTCTAGTCCCAGTTGGGGCACCAGCTACTAGTCCAATTGCGCCTCTTCCAGTCCAGCTCTCTGCTGTGGCCTGGGAGGGCAGTGGAGGATGGCCCAAGTCTTGGGCCCTGCACCTACATGGGAGACCAGGAGGAAGCACCTGGCTCCTGGCTTTGGATCGGCGCAGCGCCGGCTGTGGCAGCCATTAGGGGAGTGAACCAACAGAAGGAAGACCTTTCTCTCTGTCTCTCTCTCTCTCACTGTCTAACTCTGCCTGTCCAAAAAAATGTTTTATGTAGGCCTCCTTCCTTCACTTTGGTGTGAATGCTCAGTGGCACATGGTCACATTCCCTGCACCTCCAAGTCAGGCAAATCCAGCAGGTGAGCAGTTAAGCTATACTGCAGGGCCTTCTCCCAGGTCTCAGGCTCATAAAACCTGGCTGGAGGCAGAAGCTGAGAATGTGAGGAGTTGGTTCAAGAGAATGCTCTCACTTACTTTCTGTTCAATCTAAGTTTCTCTATCACTGGACCTCATTACTCAAGTTCACTGTGGATCATCATCACCCTGGACTCGAGACCTGCATCTCAGCATGTGCTGATAGGGGAATACGACCAGAGATTGATGGTGTTCGGTCAACTCACCCAGTCTATTGTGTATTACATCAAGAATAAATCTTGTTCTGTTTGGTGATATTAAAAGAAACAAAGCAATCCAGACAGAAGAGGGCAGGATGCATGGATCCCAAATGTGACTTATGTTAATGAAAAGACAAGAGATGCCCCAGGGAGATAAGAGGAAAATATAAAAATGGGATACAGCAGAAAGAATATTGAGATAGGACAGCCATATTTTTAACTCTGTATTCAATTGGTATTACACATTGCATTTTGTGCCACACTTTTAATGAATTTGGAAACAAAAGGAGAGGATCCAAAGGAAAACATTGTGAAAATTTTATATTTTTACATAGCCACATTAATTTTTAATTTTTTAAAATAATTTTTTATTTGTTCTGTGACCAGCACTGTGGCATAGCAGATTAGGCTTTAGCTTGTGATGTCAGCATCCCACATGAAGTACAGGTTTGAGCCCTGGCTGCTCCACTTCAACTTCTAATGCACTTCCTGCTAATGTACCTGGGAAAGCAGCAGAAGGTGGCCTAAGTACTTGGGCACCTACCAGCCATGTGGGAGACTCTGATGGGGTTCCAAGCTCAGCCCTGGCCATTGTGACTCTTTGGTAGGTGAATCAGTAGATGGAAGATCTCTCTCTCTCTCTCTCTCTCTCTCCCCCTCCCTCTTTCCCTCTCTCCCTCTCTCTGTAACTGTAATTCTAGTAAAGAAATAAATAAATCTTAAAAATTTTAAAGTTTGTTTCATTTATTTGAAGGGCAGCCAAAAGACAGAACTACCACCTACCGATTCACTCCCCAGATACCCAAAACAGCTGAGTCTGGGCACAGCAAAAGCCAGGAGGTGGGAACTCAGTCTTGGCCTCCCACATTGGTGGTAAGAGTACAGGTAATTGAGTTATCACCTGCTGCTTTCCAGGGTATGTTTAGCAAGAAACTGGAACCTAGAGCAAAGCCATAACTTCATCTCAGGCACTTGGATGTGGGAGGCAGCTGTCCTTAAGCAGCATCTTCACCACTATGCCAAACACCCTCCCCTCTCCTTTTTTTTTAAATTTCCATTTGTGAAAAATACTTAAGATACATTTTAATTTAAAGAAATGGTGAGGTGACTTCTTAATAGCCCAGAAGAAAGTAAGATTTGTTGGCAAACCCTTTCTGCCTTGATGTTGTTCTCAACACTCAGAAGGAACATGAAGAATATGCTTAGATGTTTGTGGAAAGAAATTTGTCTATGGAATTGGCACAAAGGTACACTACCATTGACACTGGAGGATGAGGGGGTGCTCCCCCTCACTGGTACCTCAGAAAGGATGAGGATGCCTTGGGGTCAGCCTGGCTTTGCCAACTGAAAAGCAGGGGTACTTAAGATTCCATGATGCCCTCCAAGTTCTAATTCTGTTATGGAAACTCAGGCTGTTACCTGGTGCGCTGGACCCTACCTCCCTCACCCTGGTAGAGGCTTACTACAGGCAGTGCTGTCAGCTCTGGGCCCTGGCATTTTTATCGGTGTTTGTGCGATTAAGGACTTTCAGGTGCTATTGGGTGTCTAATCAGTCACTTGATCAGTGATTCTCCATAGTAAGATTGACAGTTATTGTCACCCCCAAGTCCTTATTGAAACTATTTGACTTCATTTGTTTTAACCCATCACGTGTTTGGGTTTCTTCTCCCTGGCCTCTGAATCTACCTCTTCTGTCAAAAACATCAGCATGGCAGGGTCTTCCAGGGCTCCATCAGATTCAAGGGTAGAAATCCAGGACTTGTGCTCCCAGCTGGTAAAGAGTCATCAGGAGTCTGAAGATCTCAAAGAGAGGTTTCCTATAGCTGAGGCTACTGCCTATGCCCTGGCCAACCAGCTACAGAAATATGGTAAGTTCCATAGGGTTACACAAAGTGTAAACCAAAGTGATGGATGATTTTTTTCTTCTGAGAAATGAAATGCATAGGGTGGGATTGGGTAAAATGCCGATTTTGATTCCTGGTTCAAGCACAGAGCACCCTCTCTGTCTCAGAAACAGGTGAAATGGTCTTGTAGTGGAATCTGCTTTGTACTGCATGAGATCATGCAGACACTGGGTTTCCTACCAGTCTATTCAAGATTCCTTTTTAGCCCAGTTGGCAAAGCACTGAGCTGGTGGCGCTGAGGGAAGTGTAGTCCTCTCCACAGGACTTCTGGTAGAGGAACATGAAGCTTTCTGCTCATCTCTGACACTGTAGCACCCATCAGCAACATCCCCAACGACAGGATTACACCTGTGGGAGGGAAGTCCTACTCCTGCAACACAGGCTCTCCTTGGGACACCAGCAGAGCCATGGGCCACCCTGTGGTGAGGAGCATGCTTCTGGGATGCGAGAGAATCTGTCTCAGTGTCCTCTGTGTCTCCCTGGGTTGAAAATGTTTGGGGATGCAGGATGGCCGGCAGGTCCAGGTTGAGCTTGAGATTCTAAACTTGAGACATAAGGCCAAATTGAAAAGGAGGGTAGGCTTCTCTGGCCTGGTCTCCTTCCGTGTCTGGCTGTTTGGCTTAGGTGGGAGCCATGGGTAAGCAGGACAATCAGATGGCCTGTATAAATCCAATAGCAATGGCCAGATCAAGGGGTCCAATCCAGTCTTCAGAGCCAACAATCCAGGATTATCTGAATCAGCCAAGACCTACCTGGGAAGAAGTAAAAGAGCAACTAGAAAAGAAAAAGAAAGGCTCCAAGGCTTTGGCTGGATTTGAAGAAAAAAATGAATGATAAGTAGAAAAAATAGCTAGAAAAACACAGAGAGAAGTTAAATAGAAGTGAAAGTTCATCTAAAAAGGTAGAGAAAGAAAAAAGAAAAGAAGAGATCAGGTAGGTATTCATCTTCTTCATCAAGCTCTGATTCCTCTAGCATTTCTTTGGTTTGTGAAGATGAGGATAAGAAACAAGGAAAAAAGAGAAAGAAAAAGAAGCATCCACATTCATCTCCTGAAAGCTCCATGTCAGAAACTGAATCAGTAAGGACAGTTTAAAAAAGAAAAAGAAATTAAAGGATGCAACTGAGAAAGAAAAAGATATTAAAGGACTCAGCTTAAAAAAAGTAAGATGTATCCTGAAGATAAGCCTTTGTGATCTGAATCCTTGTCAGAATCAGATTACATCGAGGAGGTACGTGCAAAAAGGAAGAAAAGAAGTGAAGAATGAGAAAAAGCATAAAAAAAAAGAAAAGAAAAGAAAAAGAAGCATAAGAAACACAGAAGAAAAAGAAGGCTGCAAGTTCAAGTCCTGACTTGAAAAATTATGATCCCTATAAAAGGTGCAATGTATAAGGAAATTTCAACTGTGAAAACTATGGCATAATTAACTAAAATGCATGAATTTTCTTGTTTTTAGAATTATTTCTGCAGTAGCCACTCACATGCCACTGTGTGAAAGGGCCATGACTGTTGCCTGCTGCCTGACACCTGTTTTCTCTCTTCTAGTGCTTGATAACTCTGGGAGATAAGACACTGCAGTCATACCAAGTGGTTAAGATACTTGGGAATGAAGCTAACAAAATGACTAGAAGTATCTAATAAGAGCAACAGAAATACTCTGGATACATCTGTAAGATGTAATCAGAAATGACCAGATGATTCTAGTTAAAACTTTTAAAGTAGGGATTCCACTGATATTCCAGAATCCTTACTCTGTAGATAAGCATATTTTAATTTTACCCCTTGTATGTTTTATTGACCTGGAGAAGGGGCTTTTATGGTCAGGGTCAGGGTTGGGGGGGCGGATTACAATCTCTTTCGCTAGCAGATAGCATGTCTTTGGTCTTCCACATCTTCTTATCTTTTTAAATTTTTATTTAATGAATGCATTTTACATAGACAAAACTTTAGGAATATAGTGGTTCTTTCCCCCATACCACCAACCCCAGCTCCCATCCCACCTCCCATCCCCTCTCCCATCTCCTTCTTCATTATGGATCATTTTAATTAATTAATTAATTAATTTTTTTTTTTTGACAGGCAGAGTGGATAGTGAGAGAGAGACAGAGAGAAAGGTCTTCCTTTTTGCTGTTGGTTCACCCTCCAATGGCTGCTGCGGCCGGCGCATTGTGCTGATCCGAAGCCAGGAGCCAGGCACTTCTCCCGGTCTCCCATGCAGGTGCAGGGCCCAAGGACTTGGGCCATCCTCCACTGCCTTCTCGGGCCATAGCAGAGAGCTGGCCTGGAAGAGGGGCAACCGGGACAGAATCCGGCGCCCCAACCGGGACTAGAACCTGGTGTGCTGGTGCCGCAAGGCGGAGGATTAGCCTGTTAAGCCATGGCGCCGGCTATGGATCATTTTTAGTATGACCTTATATACAGAGAACTAACTCTATGCTAATCATAGACTTCAACAATTTGCACCCACACCCACACACAACATATAGAGTACAGTTTGGGGAGAGAGTTTGCATTCGATTCTCATTACAATTCAATAGGGACAGAGGTCCTACATGGGGAGCAAGTGACTATTGTTCCTTTAACAATTAACACTTTTTTTTATGCCATCAGTGATCATCTGAGGCTCTTGCCATGGGTTGCCAAGACTATGGAATCCTTTTGTGACCATAGACTCCATTGGTATTTGGACACAGCCATAAGCAAGAGCCCTTCAGAGAAGAATGTCTCCTTCTTTGATGACCCTTTCTTTCCTCTGAGGTCTCACAGAGATCCTCTGTGTAGGATATTTTTTTTGTCGGAGTCTTGGTTTTCCATGTCTGAAATGCTCTCAGAGGCCTTTCAGCCCGACCAGGAATCCTTAAGGGTTGATTCTGAGGTCAGAGTGTTATTTACTGAGAAAGTCATTCTAGGAGTCTGCTGTGTGGACTGCTTCTCATGTTGGTAACTTCCTTCCTTTTTAATTCTATTATTTTTACTGGGTACTTGATGTTATTTATATTATCCCTTTTAACTTAGACCAATCTATCTGTTGCCTTTAACATTTAATATGATCATTTTAACAGTGAAGATGGCGTTTATACAACCAATTCTTATTGGATTGGAGCTCCATGACTGGTTCCATATCCTCTTTCTGTGGACCCAGTAGCCATGCTTCATGGGGCGGTCAGAGCTGCGAACAGCACTCTTGCCCTTTGCCGAGCTCATCCTGGGACTCTCCAGAGAAACAGGCCCTTTGCAAGCATGAGAAAGCCCCCAAGTCTCTGGGATTTACCTCCATTTGAACAAGAATTGAATATTTTTAACATCAAAATGGATGTCATTTGAATTAATTTTGACTTCACTTTGGTTTTAGAAAGGAAACAATTCAAGTAGACACTGGAACTTTTGAGTTTGATAGCTAAAGTTTTTAAAATGCATGTTTTATATAGTCAAGTTTTAATCAGTCAGGAAAATTTTACTTAAACAGTGATAGTTACTTACTTTTTATACAAATTTCATTTAGGCTGGAATGTTTAGCTTTTGCTAACTCCTTACTCTTGCTTTCTTAGATTCATTACTTTGTTTAATGGCATGCATGCCAAGATCTTTAGCATGTACAAAGCAGGATTTTCATTTTTAAAAAAAAACAGCTTCATATTGAAGCTGAGAGTTAACCATAAACAAGTTGAGTGGCAGGATGGTATGCAGTGGTCTTGTTACATAAAGCTATTGCCAGAATCTTAGTAAATATAATATTTTAAAAGTTTTTTGCCTTTGTATATTGGTAACAAGTTATGACAAGTTAAACTTAAGTGAGAATGACATTATTGTTCTTGCTGTGTCATATTTTACTAAGATTTTGTGCCTGATATCTACTGCTGAATTGTTTATTAGGAATGTTAAAAGGAATTATGTGTCATTTTCACTTTACAGTTTTTACATAGTCAGGTAGCATGAAATATAACTTGATTTGCAATCCTGCCTGTTACAAACGGTGTGCTGATTATAGTGGTACCTGCACAGAACCGTTGGACACAACAAGAGGCTGAATAAATAGCTATTTTACCTACAGGTAGCTGTGTTCTTGCCTCCCTGTGGGTGCCTTGAAGTTCCAGAGACAGGAACCACTGTTAGGTCTTCCTATCAAGCAGGAAGATAAAGACATATCCCTCAGTCTTTAGCTGTAAAAATAACACTTTTTTAAAACTTTTATTTAATAAATATAAATTTCCAAAGTACAACGTTTGGATTATAGTGGCTTTTTCCCCCCATAACAACCCTCCCACCTGCAACCATCCCATCCCCGACTCCCTTTCCCATCCCATTCTTCATCAAGATTCATTTTCAATTATATTTATATACAGAAGTTCAATTTATTATATACTAAGTAAAGATTTCAACAGTTTGCACCCACACAGAAACACAAAGCATAAAGTGCTGTTTGAGTACTAGCTATGCCGTTAATTCACATAGTACAACACATTAAGGGCAGAGATTCTACATGGGGAGTAAGTGCACAGTAACTCCTGTTGTTGATTTAACAATTGACACTCTTATTTATGATGTCAGTAATCACCCGAGGCTCTTGTCATGAGCTGCCAAGGCTATGGAAGCCTCTTGAGTTCACCAACTCTGATCTTATTTAGACAGGGCCATAGTCGAAGTGGAAGTTCTCTCTTCCCTTCAGAGAAAGGTACCTCCTTCTTTGATGACCTGCTCTTTTCACTGGGATCTCACTCACAGAGATCTTTCATTTAGGTTATTTTTTCTTGCCACAGTGTCTTGGCTTTCCATGACTGAGAAACTCTCATGGGCTTTTTAGCCAGATCTGAATACCTTAAGGGCTGATTCTGAGGCCAGAGTGCTGTTTAGGGCATCTGCCATTCTATGAGTCTGCAGTATATCCCACTTCCCATGTTGGATTGTTCTCTCCTTTTTAATTCTATCAGTTATTATTAGCAGGCACTTGTCTTGTTTATGTGTTCCCTTTGACACTTAATCCTATCATTATGATCAATTATGAACTGAAACTGATCACTTTGATTAGTGAGATGGCATTGGTACATGCCACCTTGATGGGATTGAGTTGGAATCCCCTAGCCCGTTTCTAACTTTACCATTAGGGGTAAGTCTGATTGAGCATGTGCAGAACTGTACATAATAAGACATTTCTTGAGAAATTCCTTTAAATTTTATGCTTAAAGCTGCATACTCTTTCCTAATTAAAGTGACTTATACTATTGTGCTCTTGAATGCACAATAGTGTTTGAAGGATACTTCATATCCAGTAGAAAGTTCCTCAGAATTGTTCTTCTGAAAAAAATGTAAGAGGTAAGTTACCAGGCCCATTTTTGCTGTGAATGTAAAAGCCTGGCTTTCACCCCAGCATCTTAAGTAGATTCTGGTGGGGAGGGCAAATGTAAATCAGATATGGCTTTGGCTTGTGTCTTTGGGTTGATAGCCTTGTAGAACACTGAGGAACGTGTCTGCTATTTGAACCATTAACTAGCAATCTGTCCTTGTTATTTAATGCTGTGCACTCTGGCCCGGTGGTATGGATTACTGACCAACCAGCTGCATTTGGCCACTCCCCTAGGTAGAATAAAGCCATGTGTCTCTAAGTCAGACTTTCAGGTGGTTTCTCTACCATTCATGAATGCTATGCATGAGCCCTCTTGGATTTTGTTCTGTAGTGTGACAAGGTGTCCTCAAAAAGTTCATGGAGAGGGAGAGAGGGAGAGAGGGAGATTCACTCCCCAAATGCCTACAGTAGCCAAGGCTTGGCTGAGGCTGAAGCCAGGAACTCATTCTACTTCTTCCACATGTGTGGCAAGGATGTAACTACTGGAGTCGTCACCATTGCCTTCTGGATATTGCATTAGTGAAAGTTGGAACTAGAGCAGGAAATTAAACCCCAGTGCTCAGTGTGGGACACAGGAATCTTAATTTTCACCTTTACCAGCAGCCTAATGCCTGCCCCCACATACTTTTTGAAGTACCCTTATATGTCAGAGATTCACAACATACAGACTAAAGCCATGAAGTTTGATAAGATCACCAAGAAAGTGAGGGTTAAGTACAAAGAGGACCATGAACTAAGTCCTGTCACAGCATTAAATGGTTGGGAAAAAAGAAAGAATTAGCAACAAGGAGGAAGAGCAGCTAAGAGAAGTAGGGGAAAACAGAGAATGGGTGTCCTGGAATTCAAATAAAGAAAGCACATTATGGAGAAGAAAGGAAACCAATGGAGTAATGGAAGGAAAAAGCTGAGTGAAATAGCTTTGAGGTAGAACAGGACAATATAGTAACCATTATGTTTACTATTTATTGCTCTTATTATAATCGCTCATCACTTTGCCTCCTAGGCAAATTGGAAGCCTGCTATAGTACACCTTATAAGCTACATGCCCACTTGTGTGCTAACGTAGGGAAAAGTCAAAAGTTTTGTGAGTGTGTGGAATAAACATTTTTGCCTTACCAAAAAAAAAAAAAAAAAAGTGTGGCTTTACATGGCTGGTGCCGTGTGTGAGGATTATGTCCCTGGAGAAGCAGCTATTCATTTTGTAGACTGGGGAAGATAGTGAATTGGCAGAAAATTGTATTCCTTCCAGATGGTGATCTTCTGATGACATCCTTAATGGTATCCTAGTAAGGCATGACAAGAATTTGACTTGGTAATACATAACTAATCGTTATGTTTATTCCAAAGTTACTGTAATGTACACGTTAAGAATACCTACTCCTCCACCAAACTATCCTTTTTCTTGAATAATCTTACACCAGTTTTATAAACACGAGGCTTGTTATTTATATAATGGAACTGGGATAACTGACAGAAATTGATGAGTATCTGGACAGAAAACTGGGTTTATCCCACGTCTGCCTCTTTCTCTTTATTTTGTTTTCCATTGATTGCCCTTAATACATTGAGTTTAGTTGAATGGCAAAGCAACAGAATCTTCCATCAACTGGCTAGCTCCTCAGCTGCTTTCAACAGCCATGGCTGGGCCAGGCCAAAGCCCAGAACTCCAAGTCTCCCATGTGGGTGACAGGGAACCAGTTCCTTGAGCCATCACTAGAGTGCACATAAGCAGGAAGCTGATCAGAAGCAGACAGGACTCGAACTCAGGTCCTCCAACATGGGATGCTGGTATCCTTAGCAGTGGTTTAACCATTCCGACAATGCCTACCACCTCTGTACCTAAAAATTCAGTTATTTTAAAATTAAATAACCTGGAAATGGTATTTAGGCTAGTGTTTAAAATACCCGTGACCCATGTAATAGTATGTAAGTTTGATCCCCAATTCCAGTTTGTGACTCCAGCTCCCTACCAGTGCAAACCCTTGAAGGTAGAGTGACAGCTCTAGTGGTTGGGTCCCTACCACCCACATGGGGTACCTGGATTTTGTTCTTGGTTCTTGCCTCCAGCCTTGACCCTGACTGTTACAGTCTTTTGGGAGTGAATCAGTAGATGGAGTGCTCTCTTGTATCTCTCTGCCTCTTAAATAAACGAAGAATTAGAAAAGCAGGTGTACAATTATGGCTGCATCAGGTGTCCTAAAATGCACTTAGCTATGTGGGAAGAACAGCTTGAAAATTTACAGTGACAGCCTAAGTGCTGAAGGGTTCTCTGCCAGTTGAGGACTGATTTCATGACAGGTAAGTTGAAATTTCAGAGTTTGCAAATGGTAACAGTTTCCTGGGGCAAGTTCCCTGTGTCTCCTCGTACAGAACTGATGGTGGCAGATGTCTTTTCTGCTCCAAGGGACTGGTGGAGACACCCAAGACTCTGTGGATGTTGGAGAAGCAGCGTGGTCTTTTACATGGGACAAGTGTCATCTTTGGCAGAGCCAATGGAATTTAACAAATTGGGGGTGGGGCGGGAATCCTTGTCCTGAAAGACCTTAGCACATAGTCTTGTATGCTGACTGATAATTCTCAAAGAAGGTACTTTTAGATGTTGAAGTGACGGCCGCTGTCACATTGTTGGGCACCTCCATTTTTCCTTGTGTGACCTCAGGATAACAGATGCCCCTCTCGCCCCAGGAACTCCCATCATGGGCTGCCTTTGTTGTTCTCTTCATCCAGCTGGGTATTGAATTAGCTAAGTTCTTCAGGCGCTATAATTTAGGGCTGTTTTCCAGTCCTGTTCTCATGTATCCCTTAAAATCTGTCCTACAGATTCAGCCAGTGCAGCATGTTATAAGAAAGACCTGCTGGGGCCAGCACCATGGCCCATTTGGTTAATCCTCCACCAGCACGCCGGCATCCCATATGGACACAGGGTTCTAGTCCCGGTTGCTCCTCTTCCAATCCAGCTCTCTGCTGTGGCCCAGGAAGGCAGTGGAGGATGGCCCAAGTGCTTGGGCCCCTGCACCCACGTGGGAGACTAGGAGGAAGCACCTGGCTCCTGGCTTTGGATAGGCGTAGTGCTGGCTGTGGGGGCCATTTTGGGGGTGAACCAATGGAAGGAAGACCTTTCTCTCCATCTCTCTCTCTCACTGTCTAACTCTATCTGTTAAATAAATAAAAAAAAGACCTGCTGTCATTTGCTGCTTTCTTAGCAGAGCTTAGTTCTTATGGCATTCAAAAGGAAATTTTGCATATCTTAAAAATGAACCATTTTCTAGTGAAATTATTTTTAGCGATATTTACTTATGTGTTTTGATACCATAATTTATTATTTGAAAGCAATTCCCTGAAATAGTATGTAAATAAGAATATATACTACTAGATCAGAACTGCATTTCCTGTAGTCTCAAAGAAGATACTGTTTGAAAACAAAGGGATGATTTGTATTCCTTTTTCCAAAGCTTTTGCCCTTATTAATTCCTAAGTCGTGATCAAAAGTGTAGGCCCTGAGGCTTAAGCATAACTATCCACTCGAACTTCTATACCAGTACAGCTACAATTTTGTTTAAGATTTATTTTGGAAGATTTGCAGAGAGGGAGGGGCAGAGAATTAGAGCTTACATTATTAGTTTGTTCCCTAGATGGCTGCAATGGCCAGTGCTGGGCCAGACTGAAGCCAGGAGCTTCATCAGGGTTTCTCACATGGGTGGCAAGAACTCAAGTACTTGAACCATCATCTACTGGCTCCCAGGTACACTAGCAAGAAGCTGCCTTGGAAGCAGAGATGGTACTCAGACCCAGGCAGTCTAATGTGAATTGTTGAACCACCATGCCACAAGGCCCACCTCAGCTGTATATCATTGAGAAATAAAAATGAACTAAATAAGTTTACAGTATTTTGAAAAGATAAGTAGCTTGTAGTACTTTAATCATATCTTTTACTTCATGTGTTTTAGAGATAAATTATAACATTTTCCCTCATAAAAATGAAGAGTTATCAGTATAAGCATGATCATGGCTGGGGATGGTGTTGTGGGTGCAGTGGGTTAAGGGGCCGCCTGATATGCCAGCACCCTATATGGGCACTGATTCAGTCCCAGCTACTTCACTTCTGATCCATCTCCTTGCTAATGCACCTGGGAAAGCAGTGGAAGATGGCCCAAGTGGTTGGCCCCTCTCACCCACACAGGAGACCCGAAAGAAGCTCCTGGCTTCACTCTGGCCCAGCCCCAGCCATTGCTGCCATCTGGGGAGTGAAGTAGTGGATAGAAGATCTGTGTGTGTGTGTGTGTGTGTCTCCCCCTTGCCTTTCAGATAAAAAACTCTATCCCTCCAAAAACCAAAACAGCTCCAAATTACAATTCACTTATTCTTTTATTTCTGTTGTTTGCACTTGACAAAGACAATCTTTAACTTCACAAATGATAAAGAATTGGTTAACACAGTGTCAGTGTTTCTTGGAGAGACTTTTGAAGAAAAGCTAAAGTGTAGTATTTCTGTTGTGTGGTTACCAGCTTTGTAATATATGTCATCAAATTTTTGTGGAATGGATGTTTAAAGATTCAAAAAAAGAGAAAGAAAAGGAAGGTAAATGGAGGAAAGCATCAGCTTGTGTTACCCACACCAGTGTGTGGGACAGGCCTTCCCTTCCACAGCCAGACTGGCAATGGGAGTTCACTGGCCTGTCCAGTGAGCAGGGCTGTGCTGGCCAAAGGATGCCTGGGAACAGGAGCAGGTGCACAACAGGGAGATGGTGTCATCTCTCTAACGAGGAGCTCAATCAATCTGTGCCATTTTCCTACACTTTTCCAATGAACTACTGAGGAAAGGTTATTAATCAGAAAAGGCTGAATCAGAGGTTAAAATGGAAGTGAAGAGATGTGTTCCGAGAAAAGATTAACTATGCTTGATTAGTATCTTCCCAATAATCTCAGAAGAACACAGGGAACTTTTTGAAGGTGAAGAAGATGAAAGATACCGCGCAAGACCTTGTTGTAACACAGTGTGTGGAGAACATGGGTGCTGGGTCTGTCTCCTGAAAGCCACCCAGGTCTCTTGTCTTCCCCGAGCCTCTGTGTCTTCCCTGTTAATATTGTGGAATACAGTACCCACTTCTCTGAGTCAGAATGAATCCATCAGGCCATAAGAAATCAATGTTGTGTGCTTGTACACTTCTTCCAATAGTGCCAGGCCCAGAATCAACAACTGATAGTTCTTCATTCTATCCTAATTTAACAAAAATGTATTAACAATAGAGTTGTTTCCCTTTCTTTTCTAAAGATTTATTTATTTATTCAAGTGGCAGAGTTGCAGATAGAAAAAAGAAGACATAGAGAGAGATTTTCCATCCACTGGTTCAGTCCCCAAATGGCCACAATGGCTGAAGCTGGGCCAGTCCAAAGCCAGGAGCCAGGAGCCAGGAGCCAGGAGTTTCCTCCTGGTCTCCCACATGGGTGCAGGAGTCTAAGCACTTGGGCTATCCTCCACTGCCTTCTCAAACCACCGGCAGAGAGCTGGATTGGACAAGGAGCAGCTGGTACACAAACTGGCACCCATATGGGATGTCAGCGCCACTGCCAGAGGTTTAGCCTACTATGCCACAGAGCCAGCCAAGAGGGTTGTTTCTTTTAGTCTTATGGTGTTAAGCCTTATATCATACACCAGTGTATACAGAGCGTCTTTTTCTTTAATCTTTGAGACATTGGTGCCTTAATTTATGATCTGGCAAAAGATCTGGCCAAGATGCACCAACAAGTACATGAATACAGAGATGCCTTCTTTGGTACGGAATCAGCATCCCATGGATTTCTTCACTCAGGAGGACGCTGGCATCAGTCAGTGGCAGGTCCTTTTGGAACAACCGGACAAGGGTTGCAATCTGGAAGAATACTTTTGCAGTGAGCTTAGCCTAGGTAAACTGGACACAGATCCTGATTACACAGAGATGCTTTTAAATGGCTCTCAGGAAACTCCACATCTCCACTAAGGACATTTTACCAAGATTATCCTTTCAAATCACCTTTGGGACCATTACAAGACTTTGACTGTCTGATGGGAAGACAGAGGGAAGACATATGGGAGTGAACGCCAATGGTGAAGGAAAGAGGTATTAGAGTCCCAGAAGCCCTGGCCAAATAGTGAGAATTTCCCAGTTTCTATCCTTTTTGCTCTCTTTACTGAGTGGGCCAATGTCAGATTTATCCTTCCTGGATTTCTGACTATTCATTTATAATCTGTGACAGAGGTTTAGAATACTCTTCATGGTAACTTCAGCACCAAAAGCAGGGATATTTACTAACGCACTCAAAAAGGTGACGCCTCTCACTGGATAGGTTTGGATAAGGAGCATGATACAGAGGTTCACACTGAAGTTCTTTCCCTGCAGAGAACCACTTAGTGCTACAGAAGCCGACCTGTGGTGTACATAAGGTGAGGTGTGCACTGTGGGTAGGGCTGATTTTTTTCTTAGAAGAGAGGATCACCTCCATGGGAAAGCTGTGATGAAATACAGAGCCTATGCCTGGGCACCACCACTGTAGCAGGAAAGGGATAGGATGGAGTCATCAAGAGGGATGCTGATATTAAAAAAAAAAAAGTAGAAAGAAAAAAAAAGGAGGGATGCTGGACAATATTGGTGATGTGGGGAACAATGGACTTTTTTTTAATATTTATTGTTATTTATTTGAAAGGCAGAGTTACAGAGAGAGAGAGAGTCAGAGGCAGAGAGAGAGAGAGAGAACCATCTGCTGGTTCTCTCTCCAAATGGCCGTAATAGCTGGAGCTGGGCCAATTGGAAGCCAGGAGCTTCTTCCAGGTCTCCCATGTGGGTGCAGGGGCCCAAGGACTTAGGCCATCTTCTCTTGCTTTCCCAGGTCATACCAGAGAGCTGGATCAGAAGTGGAGCAGCCGGGACTTGAACCAGCACCCATATAGGATGCTGGCACTGCAGGCAGTGGTTTTAACCACTACCCCACAGTGCCAGCCCTAGCAATAGACATTTTTAGTTTTCCCCACATTTAGACAGAAATGGCCATGATGAAGACATTTCAGCCCAAAGACAATTTGTCCTGAGGACTGTCAAACAAGGCCAGGTCATTAATTTAAAGACAAACGAGGGGCCGGCACTGTGGTGTAGTGGGTAAAGCCTGAAGTGCCAGCATTCCATATGGGCACCAGTTCGTGTCCTGGCTGCTCCACTTCTGATCTAGCTCTCTGCTATGGCCTAGGAAAGCATGGAAGATGGCCCAAGTCTGTGGGCCCCTGCACCCACATGGGAGACCTGGAAGAAGCTCCTGGTTCCTGGCTTCAGATTGGCACAACTCTGGCCATTGCGACCATCTAGGGAATGAACCAATGGATGGAAGACCTCTCTCTCTTTGCCTCTGTCTCTCTGTAACTCTGCCTTTCAAATAAATAAATAAATCTTTAAAAAAAGACGAAATGTGAGATTCTTGAGTATGACTCCCTTAATGTATCCTAAGTCATACACAGACATTTATAAATGATTTCATATGCAGAAAGGCTACTGTGTTTATAAACAGTGAGGCAGAGTCACTCCACATCTGACTGCACATTTCTCAGTCACAGAAAATGATGATGGCAAGAATGATGAAGGAGAGAGAGAACCCTTGTCCCACATGAATAACATGGACCGGTAAGACCCAGACAGGACCTAGAGAGCCCAAAGAGCAGTGGAGCCCATTGGCAGTGCGAATGCTGATTGTCCAGTTTCATTCACCAACCTAGGATGGCGTAGCCCTCACCACAAGGTCCTGTATCCCCCTTTCTGGTCCTGGCAGTCAGTCTGAACCAGTCTTGGGGGAGGTCTTGGACTTCAGACCCCACCACGTCTCTTCCTGTGTGGTTAGAAGGCAGGATGCATTCATTTGAGGTCATTGGCAGTGACTTCACAGCAGGGAAGGTAACTAGACCCAGAAAAACTCATGGCACAAAATTAGGCCAAAAAGACCCAGATGACACAAGAACTTGAAGTTTACAATTTTTCAGGAGCGACTCTGGCTCCTGTACTTTACATGAAAATAGTTTTATGTGCAGTTGCCAAGAGTGCAACAGAATCTTGTTTTGAATATTTTAAAGGGTTATTCTTGTATTCTGTCAAAGGTGCAACAGCCTGTCATTCACTGACTTCCAGCTATAAATCTTCCCTTTATCCCACCTCAGGGAATTTGAATTTCTAGCACAAGTTCAGGCAGGAGACCTGGCCCAATTAAAGCAGCAGCTGCAGGAAGGCAGAGATGCCTCCTTCTCACTCAATAAGCATCTCAGGATCTTCTCGGCTTGGATGGCTCTGAGAGCTGCCAGGTCCAGGGCTTCCAAGAGTGACTGGCAGAGGGACACAAGCTGGCAGATCACCTTGTCCACAAGCCCAGCCAAGATAAGGCGGCCACAGGCCCTGATTACAGGGAGCTGTCCAAGGTCCCCAGCATACAGGAGACTGCACTAGACAAGCAACATTTGCACCTCTGTCCTCTCTCCCATTGCAACTGAGGCCCAGGCAGATCAGGACTGCCTGAGTCAGAGGAGGGGGAACCTACTGGGATAGAGGCCACAGAACTCCAACCCTCTCCTTCCTTTTGCAGGTTTTCATGGGTGTGAGAAAGACGAAGATCAAGGATCACTGAACTCTCTGATCCCCAGGTAACAACAGAGTTCAGGGGAGGCCATGGACAGGAGAAAAATGAGTGGGAGCAGGCAAGAAACAGGAGAGGGCAAAGGCAGCCACATTGCTGGGGAAAGCCTTCGGGGAAGCTGCCTGGCTTCACTCACGCCACCAATCTGCATCATCTGTGCTCTCTGGGGTTTGTACCGTCCGTCTCAGCCCAAGTGAACTAATGTACCGGCCTAGGCATGCTCTGCACCTGTCCTCTTCTGTGGAAGTGAAAACCAGAAGGAGGTGCATTGCCGTTTTCTGCATGGTTCACCTTAGCTGGTTGGCAGGTGTTTCATTGCTGGAAAAATCAACAGGCAAAATAAAAATCTCCATCTCCTCCTCACATGGAGAGGAGGCCTGGTTGTTACAGGGCCTCTGGGAGTCTGCAGCGCACAGGGCTGTGTTTTCACTGGGCCCCTGCCTGTCAAATGCCTAAAGACATGGAAGAGGCAAAGCCCAAGAAAACTCAGCCAGAGTCACACTTGGAAGGGCTTTGTGGGTATACTCAGAATCCTTTCTCAATGTCTGTATCACCGATCATTACTCAGAGCCCATTCTGGAAATTTTCTGTACCCCACCTCGGAAAGCCAATTCCTAATTCAAGTTCAGGATGAGAGCAGACTCAGTTATGCCAGAAGCTGTGGTCATCCTCTACAGACATCTCAAGGGCCTCCTCTCCCAGGACGAGTCTCACAGCCACCAGGGCCAGGGCCTTACAGAGAAGCTGGCAGAGATGTGCAAGCTGGCAGAAGGCAGAGCCCTCAGGCCCTGCCCAGGTAACCGAACACCCGGAGCTGCTGTGCACCTGCACTAACGATGTTTTAACAGCTACCCTGGATTCCACCGCACATTTGGGGCAATCACAAGATTAGCACAGCCTGGGTGGGGACAGCGAGGAGAAGACCCTGGCTGTGAGGATGCAGTTTCCCCACCGTCCCCAGCCTCCCTGAGGTAATGTGGCCTTTGGAGCAGGACGTAGCGTCCACCCAATGATGGACAATGGGCAGCTTCCTAGAGGGTGAAGAGCCTGGACTGAGAGAAGGTCCAGCTCTGCCCTCAGTGTTGTCTTTACCAAATGTGGACAACAGGTCCATTTCTCCCTCCTGGGTTTCTGTTTCCTCTTCTATAAAATGGCCAACCGAATGCTGCTTCACAGCTGTAACACAGAGCAAGGTGCTATCCATGAATGAGCTAAAAATGGTGAAATCCTTAGCCACTTGTACAGTGATTTTTATTTATTCAAAATCAGAGAGAGAAAACGAGAGAGAGAGAGAGAGAGAGAGAGAGAGAGAGACTCCCACCCGCTTATTGATTCTCCAAATATACACAACTACCAAGGTTAGGCTAGGACAAAGCTGGGACTGAGGACCTCATCCTGGGTCTCCCACACGGATGGGAGGGGACCAAGTACTGAGGCATCATCTGCTACCTCTTAGCATGCACATTAGCAGGAAGCTGGAAAGGAAAATGGGACCAGGAGTTGTACCTGGGTGCTCTGAAATAGGATGTGGGTATTCTGAGTGAAAGCTTAGCCACTATGACAAACAACTGATCCTTATAAAGTGTTTTTAAATTGTAATTTGTGAACCCCTAACCCTTTGGGATGGATTTAGTTGAAATAGCAGCATCTGCTGTAGAAATGTTGTTTTTTTTTGTTTGTTTGTTTGGTTTTTTTTTGACAGGCAGAGTGGACAGTGAGAAAGAGAGACAGAGAGAAAGGTCTTCCTTTACCATTGATTCACCCTCCAATGGCCGCTGTGGCTGGTGCACTGCAGCTGGCGCACCGCGCTGATCCGAAGCCAGGAGCCAGGTGTTTCTCCTGGTCTCCCATGCAGGTGCAGGGCCCAAGAACTTGGGCCATCCTCCACTGCACTCCTGGGCCATAGCAGAGAGCTGGACTAGCACACTTTATGGAGGGAGATTTCCCCATTGCAATGCAGAAGCCTAGTTGGTGGCCACTTTGAAGTCTTGATGCCTAGAGGCGTGATACATAGGGTTTCAGTTTCTTCTTAGGGACAGAAATAGGATCTGTGTGTGGTTGGGAAGTAACTTTGTAGGAGGAGAAGAATTATGGTGAGAAATCCAGAAGAAACTAGACTAGTATCCAGTGATTTGGAGACCTAAACATATTTTTTAAAAAAAGATTTATTTATTTACTTGAAAGTCAGAGTTACCAGAGAGAGAGAGAGAGAGGTCTTCCATCCGATAGTTCACACCCCAGATGGTCGCAATGGCCAGAGCTGCGCCGATCTGAAGCCAGGAGCCTGGAGCTTCTTCCGAGTCTCCCATGTGGGTGCAGGGGCCCAAGGACTTGAGCCATCTTCTACTGCTTTCCCAGGCCATAGCAGAGAGCTGGATCAGAAGTGGAGCAGCTGATTCTCGAACTGGTGCCTATATGGAATGCCAGCACTGCAGGTGGCGGCTTTACCCGCTGTGCCACAGCGCTGGCCCCAACCTAAATATATTTTAACATTGCCTAATCAAACTTAGAACCTGGCATGATGATGAGCTACTAAACCAAGAATGTTCTGCGTGGTGGGTCTGTGTTACCAGCCCAGGCCACTCCCTAAATACAACAGATGAGGTCATTTGGTGAGGTTCTGCAGGTGCTTTCTGAGCTCACTCAGACAAGCTCTGTCTCCCTGCCCAGGGAGCTGCAGTGTGTGCACCAGGCAAGGTGGAGCTACTGAATGTCAGTCTGGATATTGGTGCTTTTTTTTCCCCCAGAAAACCATGAGATGGAGGAAGACGGAGAACTGGAATCACTGGCTTCCAGGTAGTAAGATGTGTTTGGAGGCTGATGAGCAAAGGAAAATCCACAGAGATGGGCATTTGTATCTGCAAATATGGTTCATGAGGTCAAGAGTAGCCACAGATCTGGATCCTCTCAGGAGCACCACTTTCCTGCCTGATGACCCTGAAGTCGGCTCCTTCAGATGCAGGCACTGAATTCACTGATCACAGTGCAGGTGCATTGAGGTGCTCCCAGGCGCGTCCACATGTTCTGTGCTCACCTGCTCTGCTAGGCTGAGATGCATCTACAGGCAGGCCCCAGATCATCTCAGCTTATACCAGGTGCTCAGACAGATGTAGGCACTGAGGTCAGGTGCATCTGGAGCTCTGTTGTCTCTGCCAGCCTGGTCCCCATTGGCAAGTGGAGGCCGTGAATCCACAGCCAGGACAGAGTGCAGAGCAAAAGGAGGTCATGGGCGCCTGACAGCCACCCCCACAGCACCTGTGTGTGATGTCTGCAGACCCGCTTCCTGCGTGGGATGCCCTCGCCCTCCGGCATGTCCTTGCTGATCAACCCCCAAGCAGTGGCAGCCAGGCTTCCCTGCCTTCCACATTGCTCTCACTTTTGCCCGACTATTTGGAGGTCTGCTATCTTGACTTCTGGGCCCCACATGAGATTCTCTGCTTCCTCTGAGGGGCACCCTCCAAGTGAAGCCGTCTGGGCTCCCGTTCTCCCACCTGGCCTTGAATTTCATCCTCTGCACAGCACAGTGATTCCCTCCATGCCTGGGGTTACAGCTTCCACCATGTGTTAGTCTCAGGGCTATTTTTCACGTAAACCATCAGCAGCAGTGGACATGAGGGGCTCTGACCCAGTCTGTGCCCAAGCAGAGCAGTCCCTCCCCCCATCATCTCCAGAAGCAACGTTCCCGGTGAGCTGGATCCTCGTGGGACAGCAGCTGAGTTAAATGTGTGGAGAAAAAGCGACACATTCCCTTCCTTCTCCCAGGCCAGCTTTCTACTGGGAAGAGTTCTGTTGGCTTGTTAGGAGTCCTTATTCATACCATCGTTGTATAGGAAGAGGGAGAGGAAGAACCTCTTGTGTTGCTCAGTTAGCTGTGAGAAAAGTCCTCAACCCTTAGGAGCAGTGAGAGCCGATTCATCCTGGGACAGTCCTCTTTCCTGTCTCCTGTGTCTCCCTGAGCCGTAAGGAGCATAGGCTTTTCACATGGAGCACAGCGATTCACAAGGTGAAATGATGCTCGTGCACCTGCATCTGGGCTGAGCCATGCCCTTGCCGGGTGCACTCTGTGTAGGCTTGACCCGTTCAGTCCTCACAGAACCCTCTCAGGTAGGTGCTGGGGTCTCCATGTGAGGCCGAGGGTGTTGAGGCCCAGCAGGGTCCTTTTGTCTGCCCAGGTTCTCTCACGTATGTGTGGTGAGGGAGACATGGGTTTGACAAGTCATTTACCAACCAGGTTGGTTGATTTAAGACATTTACTCCTTGGCCCACTAAGTATCATTATAAAACTTTAGTGAGGGTCTCATGCAATTGATGAGTCCATATGCAAACGCTTTGCATGAAGGAAATATGGGGGAATCCTCAAAAGCTTAAAGGAAAATGTGTGCTATGAAAAACGATGCAAATATTTCAATTTTCTTGCACCAAAGCAGTCTTATCTTCTATCTACTTTTCCACAAACTTGGTGAAGTTCTCTCATGTACAGGGCATGCGTGATGAAGAAAATAGCTTTTGCACAGAAACCTGGACTCTGGGAGGCACCTGCAGGGTTGGTGTGAGGAAGGGATCAGCCTGACCCCGGAAGGACTGGTACCAGGGAGTGGGAAGTGATGCTGGATTTGAACGTGCACAAGAGGAGGAAGGACTACAGAGGCGGAATGAGGAGTAGAGTTGTGCACTGGGCAGTGAGAGCTTTCACCAGCAGAGTGGGAACTTCGTAAGAACAGGACTTGGGGTCCTAAGACTGGTGACACAATTGGTAATGCGCACATGACAGAATCGGAGACAGCCCCTGGGATGGAATTGTGTGAATCCTGGCATCGATGATGAGAGTCTGACAGCATGTGCTCTAAGGGACAGGAACTAAAATACAGACAAAAAGACATTTATGAGGAAATGTGAACAGCCACGAAGAGAGAGAGGGTAAGTGGGGGGGGGGGGGTAGTGAGAGGAGCCGTGAGGGGGGTGGGTAGTGAGAGGAGCCCGCAGCAGTGTAGAGCTGGCCCTGTCCATGACATCACCCCTGAGTCAACTCATCAGCACCTCATCAGCTCCACTCATCTCCATAGCCACGTCCTCAGTCGCCTCCCCACTAGGATCCACTTCTGCTCCAATCTCCTTAAAACTGCATTTCCTTCCCCTCACATCCATTCCATCTGGGTCCTGTTCATCCTCTCCACTTCTCCTGCAGAGCCTCTGGGACTCCTTGTGGCTCACAACAGGTGATGCCCTCCTTGGAGGAGTGAGGAGACCCATGTCCTCAGGAGAGCTGAGGATCCCCAGAGGTGATGAGTGCCAGTCTCGCACCCTGCAAAGGTCTCATGGAAAGTGCTCAGTGACAGTGAGGACTACATGGTCCCTGACATGCACCTTGATAGCTTGTCCTATTCACTCCTCTCTTTCTCCCCCACCCCTACCTGATCTCTGTGTTCTTCTCCTTACAGTCCCACACTCCCAGCCAAGACTCACCGACTGACTCAGTCACTCAGCTCTGCCCACTTTCCATGGACACCTGAGCAGCAAGCTAGATGCCAGACAAAGTTTTGCAGACAAGGGGGTTTTGAAAGCTTTTTTTGCCTTTTTTATTTTATTATTAATTCTCACACTCCGCCGCCTGTTTTTCTACCTGGAATTTGACAGGTTCTCTGTGTCGAATAGTTTCTCTTTCTTTCTCTCTATCTCTCTCATTCTTCTCATGCATCTAAATGTTTAAAAATTTATCTAATTAACATGAAAGGCAGAAGATCCAAGAGAGAGCAAGTTACAGTGAGATCTTATACCCACTAGTTCATTCCCCAAGTGCCTGTAACAGTTTGGCTGAGCCAGGACAATGCCAAGAGCCAGAGATTTAATCCTGGTCTCTGACATAAGTGACAGGGACCCGGGAAATCCTTTTTGCCTCCCAGGTTATGCAATTTCACGAAACTGAAATCGGAGCAGTGTCAGGATGTGAACCCAGGTGATCTGACATGAGATGCAGGTGTCGCAAAGAGCAGCTTAACCATTACATCAAACTCCAACCCTTTCAAATGTATTCATATAATTGACTGCAAAATTGATTATAATGTTATTTTTAGTATCTCCCAAATCTCTCCATAATAATTTCAACTAGACAAATATATATGCATGAGAACATTTGTCTTATGTCACATACAATATACATGATTGTTAGGTATATTATATGGAGTGTGTGAATGTCAAATACATCACATATTAATGTAAGTTTTGTGAATTCTCTGAGTGTCACCTTTGTCAGTCATTTCTTCTCCTGAGGTCCTTCATCCTTAACTTCTCTACATTGTTATACCTCTTACATTCCTGTGCACACCTGTCTAGGGTGACTTCCTTTCTCTGCCTTAAATATCCAGAAATCATGTTGTTTTATTAATATTATTTATCTTGAATATTTTTAAAAATAAGAACACATTTCCCTCCTGGCAATTTTATCACTAATGGAAACATATAAAAATCAACAAAAATGAAAACATCTTATTCTCCCTATAGGTTTCATCTCGCCCTTTGACTTTCTTGTCTAAGGCCTATTTCCTTATTTGATGTCCATTTTGTGGGGGAAAAAATGTCACAGGAAGATTGTGGATAACCGTGGATCCTGATGGCTGTGGTTTTATTTTCAGAGCTGGGTTTGGATGCTCTCCCTAGTGAAGAACCTTCCCATGCTGGAGTGTGATGCTCTTGGATGCTCAGCTGCTAGCACGCAGGAAAATCAAGTCATTGGCCACACTGATGGCTTAAGTATCTCCGAACAGAAGACTATCAAAAAAAAAAAAAAAAAAAACAAAACAACCTGAAGCCCAGCAAGTGGAAACCAGTGTGCAGACTCCCAGACTTGCAGCCGAGGATGCAGAGGAGATCCTGTTTGTTCTTCTAGATGCACTGGCTCCTTTGTGCCCTCCAGTGAGATTACACCTCATTCTCCCTCTCTGTTCTCTCAGACAGCTTGGGTAACCTCTGCCTGGTCTGACCTCGGTGTCCCACAGGCTGCCACTCTGCCAGTCCCTTCTTTCTTCATCTCCTGTTTGCACTCTGAGCTCTGCTCCAATCCCAGCGCTGCTGTCCCAATGTTCCCTGGCACACCCACAGACAGGCCCAGCCCGTAGTCCTCATTACTATCTAAAACTACTATCCTGTAGCTGCTAAACATTACCTTGCCTAAAACCGCACAATTCCTTCCCTCCTTTCTCTCCCTTCGCTGCTTCCTCAACTCCATTGCCTCCTTCCTCTGTGAGCATTGCCTTCAGAAACCACGTGCACATGGACCCCGCCCTTGGGCCTTCTTTCAGGAAACACAATTAACTGAACCTTTACTTGTAGATATGAATTAGAAGTATTGGATTTGAGAAGAGCTCAAGATCACCAGCTAAATAGAACCCGAGTCCAGCTGGGAGTTCCCTACTGGCACAGAATCAGTTTGCTCTTCATCCCCACATGTACGCATCAGTTACAATGTGCATGGGGTTCCAGTGACTCCCTGTCTGCACCCACAGACACACGTTAGCTGGCAATAACTTGAGTACACTACGTGGCACCCTGAAGGGACTTTAGTCCAAAAGTGACTGCATAGTGCAGAACTTCAAAACTGCTTAGATCATGAAGTGCTTAGAAATTCCCACTTCTCTCTCTGGCTCCCATTTGCACTTCTACAAGTCAGTTAAGAGTTTATAATGCAACAGATGATTCTCAAGGCCTGGGATTATAGAACATTTTAATGAATTGACTCTGGGAGATGAGATGCTGGCGGCTAGCTTTATGAGGACTTGAGATGGTAGACATGCGTACAAGACAGGCTTTGCCTCAGGCCTGCTCAGATAACAAGGAAATGCTTAACTGAAATGTCGAGAAGACTGAATTCCACAGGGCCAGTGGGAAATAAGCCAACATGCAAGAAATGGGGAGCAGCAAATGGAATGTTGGGTAATTTACAGAGTCCATTTTGTCTTTTTTTTTTTTTTTTTTGACAGGCAGAGTGGACAGTGAGAGAGACAGAGAGAAAGGTCTTCCTTTGCCATTGGTTCACCCTCCAATGGCTGCTGCGGCTGGCGTGCTGTGGCCGGCGCACCGCACTGATCCGAAGCCAGGAGCCAGGTGCTTCTCCTGGTCTCCCATGGGGTGCAGGGCCTAAGCACTTGGGCCATCCTCCACTGCACTCCCTGGCCACAGCAGAGAGCTGGCCTGGAAGAGGGGCAACCAGGACAGAATTTGGCGCCCCGACCAGGACTAGAACCCAGTGTGCTGGCGCCGCAGGTGGAGGATTAGCTTATTGAGCCACCATTTGGTCTTTCTTAGCCACACTGTTCAGCAATAAACACCTGATGAGATGCTAATTAAGATGAGTTCCCTGAACTCACAATTTGAGATTCCCATCTAAAGGGTTTGGGGTATATTTTGGGTATCAGATTTGTTTCAAATCTCCCAGGTGATTCTAATACACAGCTTGTAGTAAGAACATGTAATCTACCATGATTTCAGATCAGCATCATGGAAATGTCCCAATATCCATTAATCATTCATGGAATTTGTATCCCCCTAGCAACAGTACTATTTGCATAACATGGAAAATTGGCAGAAAAAGCATATAGTTGGATGGAGTAGACTATAGCTTTTTTATTTGATGCACACTTTAAAATGTAAGACAACACAGGAGAGCGGCAAGATGGCAGAATAGGCAGGGAGCACACTATTAGTCCGGGGGAGAGACAGTTTAATATAAGTGGAGATACTGCAGGGTCAAGGAAGAGTAGGGGATGAAACAGCAGAGGAAACTCTTCCGAAACTAGTGATTCACAGTGTACCTGCGTGGAGAGCGTGGGAGCCCAAGTTCGGGACACCAGCGGCAGACTCAACACACCAGCCCTGGAACGCGAGGTGAGCCGAACCTCAATAGCCCGAGACACCAGCGGGAAAGCGGAAAGAGGAGGCTAGAGGGAACGAGGCTTGAAACTCCGTGGGGAAAAATTCACCAGGCTAACTAGAAGAGAGAGAGGAAAAAAATTAAAAAAGTGACCGATACGGACACGAGTTTCTCTCTCTCCGCTCACCCTTCAAAGGCGAACAAGACAAAGAGCAGGCACCATTTTGGACATACGTCATAAGCAGGGCGACCTCAGGTCTGCAGTGGCCCTGAGCCTAGCAGAAACACCTGACTCTGGGGGGAGGGGTGAAATAACAGGAGATTAGCATCTAACTTGGCAACCCAGTGGGAGACTGCAGGAGAATTGGAGCCCACACTGAGGGCAGCAGAGATTCCCTGTGTGGTCCTTGGGAAAGAGCTTCCAATCTCTGGCTCCTGTGGGTATATCATTTGCCTGCTAACTACCTCCAATTACGTTCAGCTGTGCGGAATTACTTCTCTTTTGAATCAAAAAAAGAAAGAGAGATTTACCACACCTAACCTGGGAGTGTCATCTTTGACACACCCTCAACCCTGAGGAACCAAACACAGCTCTCAGTCCACACTCATCTCAAGCCTCTAAGGCTCCACTGAAAGCAGACAGTCCACTTAATATAGAGCCATAGTGTAACAAGGAAAAACACCACAGTGAAGAAACCAATATCTCCAACATGCCAAACAACAAACGCAAAAACCGAGGTAACAAGAACAAGGAAGAAACTATGACGCCCCCAAATGAAAAAGACACCCCAATTCAAGATTATGAAGATGATGAGATTGAAGAAATGCAAGAAGCAGATCTCAAAAAACTGATAAGAACATTAAGAAGTTCTCAAAAACAAATTCTTGAACTACAGAAATCCTTAATGGACAAGATAGAAAATCTCTCTCGGGAAAATGAAATATTAAGGAGGAATCAAAATGAAATGAAACAACTAGTAGAACAAGAAACTGTGATAGTGATGAGAAATCATAATGAAATGAAGAATTCAATAGATCAAATGACAAACACATTAGAGAGCCTTAAAAACAGAATGGGTGAAGCAGAAGAGAGAATATCAGACTTAGAAGACAGAGAACAGGAAAGGAAACAGGCAAACCAAAGAAAAGAAGAAGAAGTTAGAAATCTAAAAAATATTGTCTGGAATCTACAGGATACTATTAAAAAACCCAACATTCGGATTCTAGGAGTTCCTGAAGGCATGGAGAGGGAGAAAGGATTAGAAGGCATTTTCAGTGAGATACTAGCAGAAAATTTCCCAGGTTTGGAGAAGGACAGAGGCATCTTAATACAGGAAGCCTATAGAACCCCTAATAAACATGACCAAAAGAGATCCTCACCACGACATGTTGTAATCAAACTCACCACAGTGAAACACAAAGAAAAGATCCTAAAATGTGCAAGAGAGAAACGTCAGATCACTCTTAGAGGATCTCCAATTAGACTCACAGCAGACTTCTCATCAGAAACCCTACAAGCTAGAAGGGAATGGCGAGACATAGCCCAGGTACTAAGAGAGAAAAACTGCCAGCCCAGAATACTATATCCTGCAAAGCTCTCATTTGTGAATGAAGGTGAAATTAAGACTTTTCATAGCAAACAGAAACTGAAAGAATGTGTTGCCACTCATCTTGCCCTGCAAAAGATGCTTAAAGATGTGTTACACACAGAAACACAGAAACATGGTCACCAATATGAAAGAAGGTAAAGGAAGGAAACCTCACAGCAAAAGATCACAGGAAGCTCAATTTCTCTTTGACATAGAATTAAACTCTGATGCTCTGGTAAAGCAATGTGTTAAAGTAATCTATTATGTTCTCTTGATGTCTGTTAAATTCTAATTGTTCAAAAACAGCTGAATTTTTATTAAGAGCTATGGGTTATTTAAATATGTGCTTATTTTCAAAGATTTGAATCATCACCTTGTAACAATGATCAAATTTGGTCTATCTTATGTCATGATTTTAAGGAATCTTATTTCAACCAGATATTTTGGATTTTGAGCCTTGTTGGCATTCTTGACAGGCATTCAAAAAATCAAAGTTTCAAACAATCTGGTCTCTAAAATTTCCAGTAAATCCTGGACTTTGGTTTTTCCAGTTTGGGCCCAACTGAAAAAATCGAAGGACCTATGTCTCTCATCTTATAGAGACACCAACTAATCAGTCTATTTGGATTATATTAGAAGGACTGTCAAGATGTGATGTGGTACCAGACTTTAAGTTTCTATAATGGAAAATGCTATTAATACAAATGTTTGAGAATTAAAAAAAAAATGTAAGACAACACAGGAAATAGCCATTTTAAAGAAACACAGCATCCAAAAAATACTTATTACACAGAGTTTTGTATTTTCTTTTTAATTTTTTAAATAAAACTTGCAGGCTACATTCCACAAAATCAATTTCACAGCTCATTAATTGGTCTGACACCACAGTATGACAGTTCTATATTTGGTCAGTTAGTATCATTAGTGAATTCCCCAATGAGAATTCTAAGTTTGCATTGCCCTAGGGAGAATATAATCAAAAATTAGAATTCATACTCAGGACATGTTTGAATATGGATATTTCTTTATGCCTTTGTGGACACTGGAATAATTAAAAGCTATCTCCTCCTAAGGAGAACTTTGGAGAAAAAGAAATGGAGTAGAGTGAATCTATTAAAATATAAACTGACCTTTTTCACATGAGATCTCTCTTGGTCTACCTATTGAGAATATTCCTAGAAATGCTTCAAAGCTTAATCTGGTGTGGAATCAACAGCAAGGATTTAGGACATTCATTTGGGCCATGGTTACAATTCCTATTCTCTTTATTCATTTTGATTTTCTCCTTTTTCTTTGATTCCTGAGCACCTTTGGAAGACACTTGGAAGACTTTATTATGAAAAAAAATACTAATGCCCTAGCTAAAGTGTTGCAACAGCCTGTACTGACTTTTGAGGCCTCCAGATTAGATCCTTCTTCAAATTTTATGGAGTTGACCTGAGGCCTGTATTCTAGCTGTGGGTTGTCATTAACAGGACATGTGGGGGCCGGAACTGTGATGTAGCTGGCAAAGCTGCTTCCTGCAGTACCAGCATCCCATATGGATGCTGGTTTGAGCCCCGGCTGCCCCACTTCTGATCCAGCTCTCTGGTATGACCTGGGAAAGCAAGAGAAGATGGCCCAAGTCCTTGGGCCCTTTCACCTGCATGGGAGACCCAGAGGAAGCTCCTGGCTCCTGGCCTCAAATCAGCTCGGCTCTGGCTATTGTGGCCATGTGGGGAGTGAACCAGTGGATGGATGACCTCTCTCTCTCTCTCTCTCTCTTTCTCTCTCCCCCCTCTGCCTCTCTGTAACTCTGTCTTTCAAATAAATATATAAATATAAAAAAAGGACATGTGGCCATAGGTAAATATTAGCCCCATCACCTTCTTGGTAAAAGGTGCAAATGAGTTTGGATGCTGTCTGATGTGTCTTCTGACTCTCACATCTAGGGTTTTTCTCATGGCCTTCCCACTCTTCCCTGGGAGACTGAGCAATGGTAAGGGTCATCTTTTTTGTAGTTTGTTTCTGAATGTGCAAGATGGATGCTAAGTACATCCCTCACTGGGAGGTAGGAAAAGTCATCACTTTGCTTCAGATAAAGAAAATCAGCAGGAAAGTGGTTGATGCCACAACCAGCATGTTGAATACTACACAGCTAGTCCCGTGTGGTTTCTGCCATGTCCCATGTGCAGGCACAGAACGTGCAAACTGTCCAGAGCATCTTTACTTTTTAAGGGGGTTAATGAATTTTAAATTATACCTTCAACCTCAAACCTTGACCACCATGATGATCAACGACATTATTCAATTTCTTCTTTTTCTATTCACTTACCTGTGTTATCTTAACACAAATACACCTCATTTGCAGACTACACAATTAAATATGTGAGTGTGAATGCTCACCGACTGCTCAAAAGTGAGAGTCCTAGTTCCCTTGGGCACTCACTGCTTCCATACATTGTACAAGATTGCATCTTGCCAGGATCTAGTTTGAGGCATTAAGAGTTATAACTAAGTCCCTAATGGAACAACATGAATTCTGTTACAATTGAAGCATGCCCAAGGACCATGTTTATGATGAAGTTTAGATAGAGGAATGGTGAAATCATTGACATGTTACAAAACGTCTATGGCAATGGTGCCTCACGTACATGGAGATCTCAAGTTCAGAAGGGACGAGGGGATTTGAAGAAGCAGCCTGCAGCAGAAGCCTCTACAGAACTTTGCAAAGAAACGAATGTTGCTGATGAGACAGAGACAAAATTTAATACGAGCTCTTAGAAGGCTGGATGATGCATATGGTTAGAACTTGGCACAACTCCATTCATAATTGTGTGAATTCACGGATCATCCACACCGGGTACACACAGCAGAAACAAAGACTAGTGTCCTTGGTGCCTCTCTCAAGTGGGAAAAATATGAAACACACATTTTACATTTTATTTATTTATCTGAGAGGGTGAAGGAGGAGAGGGAGTGGGAAAGACAGAGTCTGAGAACGAGGGCCCCCTTCTGTGGGATTGCTTCCTCAAATGCCCACAGTGGGCAGGGTGGGGCTAGACTGAAGAATGCAATCCTTTCCCACGGATGGAGGGCTCCAAAGACCTGACCATCACCTGCTGCCTCCCTGGGTGTGCTCTAACAGGAAGCTGGAATCAGGAGTGGCCTAGAACTGGACTCCAGGCAATGTGATCTGGGATGCAGGCGTACCAAGAGGCAACTTCCCTGCCAGGCAAAAACCCCATCCGCAGAGATGTTTCAACCATTGGTCGCTGCTCCCTCTGTTCTCACATTGCAGGGATCTGGGTCTCGTTGGCCCAGCTCAGGCTGGGTGACTTCTTGAGCAGGCAGAGGGAGGGGACACAACAAGACCTTGTCCAAAGAAGGAGAGATTGTACCAAGAAAGAAGAACCGCTGTTGGGTAACAATGAGGAAGACACAGACGCGGTGCCAGTTCCAGGACTGGTGCACCAGAGAATGGATTCCGGGTGAAGGGAGGGAGCCTTGAGAGACGGGGGTCTCAGATATGCCTGCTGGGGACTGCAGTGGGGAGGCTGGGAGCCGGGGGGAATCTGCCTGTCCCCGCTGGGGAAGGGGCTGTCCGGGGGCCGCTGGGGCTGCGCTGCTGGACAGACGGGAAGGGCATCTTCCCGAGGCAGAGTGGAGCCTGGAGCTCGGATCCTGATAGGGGTGAGCGTCCCTGGCCGTGGGCAGCAGAAGGTGGCTGCCAGAAGTGGATGCTGAAATCTATTACGAAGCCGCGGCTCTAGCAGTCGGTCCTGGCGAGAGGCGGGACCAGACCTGATGTGAGTGGGTGGGGCTCAAAGAGCGACGTCTGCGGCGCTTGCCCTGCTCAGGGAGGAGGGGTTGTGCCCGCGTCGCCCATCTCCTCGCGGCCGCCTGCCGCCTGCTGTCCCCGGGCTTCCGGCGAGTCCCGGTCGGAGGAGGGGTCTGGGGTCTGAGATCTGGGGACCCTACCCTTTCCTTCAGGGGAGACCTTTCGCCCCAGGGGTCACCCTAAGGACGAGGTGGGAGGACTTGCCGGGTCCTGGGGCCCTCGGCTGCGGGGCCAGGACCTCGGACGCCAGCGACGGGCGCAGCTGCACGGCCTGGGCGGGCTCATCGCGGACGGGGACCCCCAGGTCGCCACCGGGTTCCATGTGCGGGCGGCTTCCCTGAGGACGCGGTTTCCCGCCCCGGGCTCCTGCGTGGTTCTGTGTGTGACGTGCAGGGAAGAATGTCAAGGAGAGGACTACGGACTGAGGGCCCCGGGCGTTCACCTGCAGCCAGCGGTCACTGAGGCCCTGGGGAGAGCAGGCCCAGGGGGCCAGGCACCGAGTGTCCCCTCTCAGTCGCGGTGTCAACCTCCCAACTTGCCCAGGAACAAGACGCCATGTCTCCAGTGCCAGGGAATTTGGAATATGTGTTCAGTGGGAGCTGGGGGTAAAGCGTCTTCCAACCCCAGGGAGCAGTCTAGGGCTTTGTAAAGGGCGTTTCCTCTCTGTGGGGTCGTCAGTTAGCAGGTGGCTGGTAGTGGGAAAAGTTGGTGGTTCAAGACAACTGCAGGATGTTCTGGCCCTCACCTGCCTTTTTCTTCTGGTTTCCGGTTCTCAAAATTTACCAAATTCAGATTTGGACTGTTGGCCTAGTGGTTAACATGTAGAATCGGGATGCTTGCACCCCACAGCTGAGCGCCAGGCCTGGATCTGCTCCCTGATACAGCTCCCTGCCAATGTGCACCCTGGCAGGCAGCAAGTGATGTCTCAAATAGCTGAGTTTTTGCAACCCACATGGAAAACCCAGGCTAAGTTCCTGCCTCCATTCTTTGGCCCCTAGCCAAGGGCTGTTGGTGACATTTGGAGAGTGAACCAGGAGGTGGCATTTCTGTTGGTCTATCTCATTGTTTCCTTGCTTCACAAAGAAATAAAAATAAAATTCAGTGAAGTCTCTGGACCTGCTTTTCCTTTTCAGGCAGGAAGCTCATCCTGTAGCCCTCAATGCCCAGGAGCTTCCTTTTCCTTGACCTGTGGCTGCTACTGGGATGGCTGTGGAGTCTCCCAAGTACACTAAGCTCTGCCCTTACCTGATGCCCCTGGTCCCCCTGCACTATCCAGAGAACAGACAACTTCTATGTAGACCTAACTGGCCTGCCATGTGGATTCCAGGATTACTCCCATGACCCGAGTCTCAGGGCACAGCCATAGAAACTGCTGGGGGAAGATGAGGACAAGGGCGATCTTGGTTCTTGTCTCATGTTGAAGAATTTCCATGCAGACAGGGACGGTGAGCAAAGCAAGATTTATTGAAAGTGAGAAGCCTGCTGCCACAGCAGTCAGAGAAGAGGCTTCAGGGGAGGAGTTGCCAAAGAAGCTTGCCAGTGTCTGCCCTTTATAAACAGGAAGTGGCTCTCTGGTCCCTTTGTGAAAACAAACCTAGATTTAACCAATCAGGTTGGGAGCAGAATGAAAGCTCATCAGAAGGTAGAGATTCTTGATGTAAGGAAAACCAAGTGCAATTAACTGACCTAACTGCTCTAACTACCCATTAGACCACTCAACACCTTCACACCCTCTTTCAAAATCACCAACTTCTATAACTCTGAGTTGGCCACCTCAATGTGTAGTGTTAATCACACAGCTACAGAATACCACCAGTGATTTAATTTTTCAGATTGCATTCTGACAATAAAATTAATACACCTTAATCATAGGACAGTTCTCTGTTTACAGGTAAAGTAAGCAGTTTTTGTATGTCCCCTGTCTCCAGAAGAAAATTTCTGCTATTATTAATATGTTTAAATAATGTGGTTCCTTTGTTACAATTGATGAAGCTATATGTGTGTGTGACACACACACACACATTATTATTAACTAAATTCAACAGTTTACTTAAGATTGATTATTTAAGTTATGCTGTTCTATGAATCATCAAAGAAAAGCCATGGACGAAAGTCATCTATGCTGAATTCTACCAAGCACTTAAGGAACTAATATGAGGCCAGCATTGTGGCTTCACAAATTTAACCACTGCCTGCAAGGCTGGCATCCCTTATGAGTGATGGTTCAAGTCTAGCTGCTCCACTTCCGATCCAGCTTCCTACTCATGCACCTGGGAAGGAGCAAGAGATTGCCCAAGTACATGGACCCATGTCATCCACATGGAGAGTCCTGGATGGAGTTTCAGGCTCTCAGATGCATCCTGGCCCAGCCACAGCCTTTATGGCCTTTGGAGAGTGAAGAAGCAGAAGGAAGATATCTCTGTCTCCCTCTCTGTAACTCTGCTCACCAAATAAATAAAATAAATCTTTAAAAAAGAAGCTAATACCATCGCTTCTTAAAATTATTCCAAAAAAAGAAAAGGAACTCTGAGGCCATTCAATTGGGCTGGGTGTCTGTAGCAGGCTGCAAGCCTTGTGCACGCAGGCTGCAGGCTGTGGCTGGGAGGCTTGCTTCGAGACCTGCTAGCAGCTTTCCCCACTAGAGCTTCCCATTCTGTATGTGCGAGCCTGTGGTTTTAACCACAGCTTCAAGCTAGCTGCAATCTTCCACCCAGAGCTAGCAGGGGGAGGGAGTGCTGAGGCCCCTAAGGGGAATCCGGCTGTCACCAAGGGACCTCCACTCTCTCCATGGGTCCCAGGCCAAGGATAATACATTATGTATGCTCTAATAGGCGTCCCCATAGGTGGACCCCATAGAAAAACCCAGTGAGACCTTAAAAACTCAGGGCACTTCCCAAAAGCCAGTTCCCATTCGGGCATTCTGATCAGAGGAGATGCTTCTTCCGTTGTCTTGCAACACAGGTAAGAAAAGTATCTACTTCTTTGCAACTTGTTTCCCAGCTTTTTATTTCTACACTCAGTGGAGGAAAAGAACCCAGAAAACTCACTCTGGTAACCACCCGCCCCTGTGCGACCAGTAACAAGTTCTTTCAAATTCGTTCTATGAGGCCAGCAATTTCTTGATACAGAACCAAAGAAGGAAAAAACAATACAAGAAATGTCTAGGCCAATGTCTTCGATAAACATGGATGCAAAAACCCTTAACAAAACACTAGCAAACCAAATGTAATGTATTACAAAGATGACTCACCACGATCGGGTGGGATTCATCTCATGGATGCAAGGAGAGTTCGACATACATAAATCAATAAATGTGATACAGCATGTCAACAGATGGACAAAAACCATCTGATAACTCAGTAGATGCAGAAAAGGCATTGGATAAAATTCAACAGCTCTTCATGATTAAAATGTTTAGCATAGAGGGAATATACCTCATTGCAATACATGCTATGTACAATAAGCCAACAGCGAACATTATACTGAAGAGGGAAAAACTGACTTTATAATATTTGGAACAATACAAGGACATATAGTTTCACACAGTGTGCTGAAAGTCTTAGCCAGAGCAATTAAGCAGAAGAAAGAAAAGACATCCAAATTGGAAATGTATAAGTCAAACGATTCTCAATTTGCAGATGACAGGATCTTAGACGTAGCAAACATCAAACAGTGCACAAAAGCAGTTATAACAAATAAATGGAAAAGTTGGAAGATGCAAAAGTTGGTACTGTTGCTATATTTCATTTGTGAATTAATATAGAAAATCCAAGAAAGCAACCTTATTTTCAATAACTACAAAAACAAAACAGAACAATACTTAGGAATGAAATTAATCACAGAGGTGAAAGATCTCCACAATGAAAATTATAAGGCATTGACGAAAGTAACTGATAGATGTTCATGGATTTGGAAAAAAGCAAAGTTTTTAAATTGTCCATTCAACCAAAAGCCATCTACAGCTGCAACAACATCTCTATCAAAATATCAATGACAGTCTCAAAGAAATAGAAAAAAGGAATCTCCCAAATTAATTCAGAATCCCGAGACAACCCCAAAGCAATCCCAACAAAAAGAGTAAAGCAAAAAGTATTACACTACCTGCCTTCAAAATAGTCTACAGGGGCCGGCACTATGGTGCAGCGGGTTAACGCCCTGGCCTGAAGCGCCGGCATCCCATATGGGCACCAGTTCTAGTCCTGGCTGCTCCTCTTCCAATCCAGCTCTCTGCTATGGCCTGGGAAAGCAGTGGAAGATGGCCCAAGTCCTTGGGCCCCTGCACCCGTGTGGGAGACCTGGAAGAAGCTCCTGCCTCCTGACTTCAGATTGGCACAGCTCTGACCGTTGAGGCCATCTGGGGAGTGAACCAGAGGATGGAAGACCTCTCTCTGTGTGTCTTTCCCTCTCTCTGTAACTCTTTCATATAAATAAAATAAATCTTAAAAAAAGATTAAAAATAGTCTACAAAGATGTGATAATTATAATACACAGTACTGCCAAAAATGACACGGATCAATGAGACAGGACAGGGATCCTAGATGTAAACCTACATGTGCACAGTCAACTGATAAATCTTCAGTGAAGATACTAAGAATGTAGATTGGAAAAAGGAGCAACTTTTCAAAAATGATGCTGCTGAGGTCTTTTTTCTTTTCCAAAATAACCCATTAAAACTATAAAGTTCCCTCTATCCACTGTTAGTTTCCTCCCATAAGTTTTGGTATTTTGATATATTGTTTGATTCTAATTTCCTGTGTAATTTAATATTTGATCCTGAGTGATTCTATTTGTAATACAAGAGCTTTAAAGAAAACTATTTCTGTGGTAGTGTAAGGAGTTATTTCTCTGTGTTTGTTTGAAGCTTACTGAGTTACCATAAAACAGCTACTTTGAATTCTCTGACAGTTTGTTGATTTCAGTTGCTATATGGTCAGTTTCTGGTGCCTTAGTTTTTCACTAGTTGAGGTCATTTTTCCCTGAAAGATCCTGATGCTTGTTTTCATATTTTCTGTGCATTGAAGGATTGGGTATTTATTCCAGTCTTTGTAAGCTGGATTTGTGTCTGCCCTTCCACTTTTATTCAAAGCAGTCTGCTTATTTTCTCTGAACCTGCGGGCATTTCCATTGTTCCAACACTAGATGGCATCCTAAAGTCGTATTCGTCCCAAATCTGCTCTGCTCTTGTGTGAATTCAAGAGGGCAGTGTCCCTTCTCAAGCTTCTACACAGGACTGGAGTAAGCCCAGATGTGTTATCCACTGTCACTACCTCGTGATCAGGCAATGCAAGGTTCTGCCCAGCTCTGGACCCGCCGTGGAGGGGCCCAGTCCAAGTTCCCCACGCATTCAGTCAGCATCCAGCTATGTTTTCGACTCCTAAGGAAACAACTCTGTCCATGTGTGTTGCCTTGATTGAGTTAGGAATGGGGTGGGCAGTCCTGAGGCCACCAATACTTGATCACATTAAGATAGCCTAGGCTGGCAAAATAATTACAATGTGGGAGTAAGAGCATGGTCCATGCTGGAGAGGGGTGGTACTCTCAGCCCAAGACCCCCTGCACTTGGCTACAGGTGTTGCTGGCTAAGATCTAAGTCTGATTAGTTGGGGCTACAGATCCACCTGACACTGGGGTGGGTGCAGAGGCCTCATCCATAGGCACTCACCAGAAACAGGGACTGGTAAGGTCTGCCTAGTGTTCTACCAGACCAGCATGAGTTCCAAGATGTATTCCTGTCTGACCAAGGTTAGGGAGGTGGAATGGAGGCAGATCCTTGGTCGTCTACCTAAGAAGGTTCCAGCAACTCAGTTTTCAGGTATGTGCTTGGGGGCAGGGGATATGAGACACTGTCCAACATTGTCGTCACTGTGGCAGGCCTGGTCTTGAATTTCAAGGCTAAGATCTGGATTTAATTCCATCTCCCTCCCCCAAAGAGGATCTCTATGTTGTGCTACTTGGAGTTCGGGAAGACAACTGCCTCCTTCCTGCCTTCAATATGTCTTTCCTTATTACACTAAAACTAGACACTGTAGTCTCTCACCTGCTTCCTTAGCTCTTTTTTTTTAAGTTGAATATACACTTTTTTTAAAGATTTATTTTTATTTATTTGAAAGAGTTACAGACAGAGGTAGAGCCAGAGAGAGAGAGAGAGAGAGAGAGAGAGAGAGAGAGAGTCTTCCATCTGCTGCCAGAGCAGAGCTGATCCGGAGCCAGGAGCCAGGAGCTTCTTCTGGGTCTCCCATGCGAGTGCAGGAGCCCAATGACTTGGGCCATCCTCCACTGCTTTCCCAGGCGATAGCAGAGAGCTGGATCAGAAGTGGCACAGCTGGGACTTGAAGCCAGTGTCCATGTGGGATACCAGCATTGCAGGTGGTAAATTTACCCACTATGCCACAACACCGGCCTCTCCTTAGCTCTTGTAAATGTAATTGGTACAGGGAAGGCTGTTCAAGTTTGTGTCTCTTTGTGATGACCACTGGAGAGCATCTTATTCAGCCAACATCCTGCCCCAGTTCTACTTTAATATATTTTAAAAGAAATAACATCTAATTACAAAAATAGTACTTATTAGGGCTGCCATTGGGCACAGTGGGTTAAGTTACCAACTGCGATGCTGGTATCCCATATGAGTGCTGGTTCAAGTCCCAGTTGCTCCACTATCCATTTCCTTAGTAATGTGCCTAGAAAGGCAGCTGAGGATCTCCCAAGTGCTTGGGCCCCTGCCATCCACATAGGAGACCCAGAAGGAGTTCCTGGTTCCTGGCTTTGACCTGGTCCAGCTCTGACCATTGCATCCATTTCAGGAGTGAATCAGCTATTGAAA
This sequence comes from Lepus europaeus, assembly GCF_033115175.1. NCBI lineage: Eukaryota > Metazoa > Chordata > Mammalia > Lagomorpha > Leporidae > Lepus > Lepus europaeus. The sequence goes on along the minus strand of NC_084831.1, from coordinate 136,924,579 downwards.
GGTCTCTCTGTCTCCCTCCCTCCCTCTCTGTAACTCTGGCTTTCAAATAAATATTTTTTAAACTTGCATATTTATTGGAATATTTTCATTTTATCTTAGAACCCACTTCTTCAGTTATTAAAATCTTCCCACATCACAGAATATTCCATTTAAATTTCATTATTAATAGTAGTTGTTCTGCAATGGGTGCATTGTATGCCAATACCTGTTACTAGATATTTGTTTTAATGTTTTGCTCTTTTCAATAACAATGAAAAGAGCATTATTTTACATACCCTAGACTACTTCTTTGGCTCAAATAGTTTCAAGTTAAAATGTTAGAAATTAATCCAGAAATATTGAATAAAAAGTCACACCAAATGTTCTCTGTCATATATAGTTTTAGTTTTCTGATTTTATTTTTTCAGTGTTCACTGGAAGCACTTTATTATTTTCATGATGATGGCTGGCATTCTTATTATAAAAGGCTTGGTTTATAGCCACATGGAAAATATATATATATATATATATATATATATATATATATATATATAGATACACACACACACACACACATAGATATAGATATGTTAGCCAGCATACAGCTCTGTATGTGTGGGGAGGAAATATTAGGTGTACTGAGGGAAACTAGTAAATATTATCAGCAACTATGTGCACATGTGCAACCTCTTATCTATAGCCACCATGTAGCATGAGAATATCCAATCAAAGGTATATATGTAGTATAAGGGAGACAAAGAATCTAGAAATATAAATACAGAAATATATACTCTGATGTGGAACATTAATATATTAACCATTAGGTCAAATGCCTTTCCCCAAGGCCTTAAATTATTATCTTCTGGACATCTTACATGAGAACAGTTCATTTTGGTGCACTAAAGCAAGGATCGGAAAACCACAATCATGGTTCAAATACAGCCATACCCATTCATTTACTATTGTCTATGCCACTTTTGCACTACATTGTGAGTTCAGCAGATGCAGGAGGGCCTGTGTGGCCTGCAAAGACTAAAATATTTACCATCAGATCCTTTATAGAAAAAGTTTACTGACTCCTACTATAGAGCAGTAATAGTGCTATGAGAAATGGGGGAAATTTATTTCATGATAATTTTTTGGGAAATACTATAGGTGAAAGGGAAGATTTTTTTACAATTAAGTGCTATCATATTAGAAAAATAAAAAATATTTTGGAGCCAAATTAACAAGTACTTCAACAAAACATGTTCTCATGTAGGTTTTATCTGAGGGAATTCCATATTGTCAACTTTTGATTTATTTTAGGAATTACAACAAGAAGGGATATCAAACTTGATATTTATAAAATATGGTGAAGATGGAACATTCTAGAACAATAAACTTCAAGAAAAAATGCAATGCCTCAAATACATATTATTGTATGTTTACGATAACCATAGTTAATGCCTTTTATATTGACATTTGACATATTTTAAAAATATTTATCACTGGCGCTGAGGCTTAGCAGATTAAGCCTCTGCTTGTGGTGCTGGCATCCCGTATGGGCGCCAGTTCTTGTCTCAGCTGCTCCTCTTCTGATCCAGCTCTCTGCTATGGCCTTCGAAAGCAGTGGAGGATGGCTCAAGCCCTTGGACCCCTGAGCCCACATGGGAGACCTAAAAGAAGCTCCTGGCTTCAAATCGGCTCAGCTCAGGCCAGTCCGGTCATTTGGGGAGTAAACCAGTAGATGGAAGAATCTCTGTCTCTCTCTTCCTCTCTGTCTGTAACTCTGCCTCTCAAATAAGTACATAAATCTTCAAAACCATTTATCCCTAATTATACAAATAATATTCAGCAGAAAAATATTCAAAAGATAAAATCTTGTCAAATAGTATATTTTAAGGATTTCTTTTTTGTCTTACTCATCTGAGTTACAGTTTCAAGTGGCAGGAAATTTCTCTACTTTCTCCATGGGAAATATCCTTTTATTTAAAATATGTATTTATTTATTTTGAAAGTCAAAATGAAATAGAGATGGGGAGGGAAACAGATATTGCATCTGCTGGTTCACTAGCTAGACACTGGTTCACTCAGAACCACTGCTGAGCAAGGCCAATGCCAGGAGCTAGGAACTCTATCCAATATGGACAGCAGCGTCCCAAGCACTTGAGCCATCTTCTGCTGTTTCCCAAGCACATCAGCATGAAGCTGAAATACAAGTGGAATAGCTGGGACTCAAACCAGTACTCAAATATGGGATATGGGCATCCCAAGCAGTAGCTTCACAGCTGCACTACAATGCTCACCCCCAGCGAATGCCCTTTTACCCACAGAATGATCTATTTTGATTCCAGTTTTCATCTTGCTTAGACTATTTGCAATTAACTCTTCAGCCTTTTCTTTTAAGTTTACTTAGTAAAAAACCTCTGACGAAACTATAAGAAAAAAAGCTTTTGACACTGGATTTAGCAATATCTTGGACATACATTGAACTTCATCAAAATTTAAAACTTTCCTGTAACAAAGGACACTGTAAAAAGATAACCAGTAAAACAGGATAAAATATTTGCAACTCATATATATCTGATAAGGGTCTAGTGTCCAGAATGTACAATGAACTCCTACAACTCAACAACCAAAGAACTAAACAACCCACTAAACAGTGGGCAAAGAACTTGGGAAAAAATATGTCAACTGCCAATAAGCACTTGAGAAGTTGCTCAGTATCATCAATCATTAGGGAAATGCAAATCAAAATCACTTCACAGCCATCCATTATCAAAAAAGAAAACAAGTATTGGCAATGATATGGAGACATTAGGACCCCTGTGTGTTTTTCAATAGGAATGTAAAATGAAGAAGGAGTTATTAAAGACAGCATGCCAGTTCCTCAAAAAAAAAAAAACATACAATTACTGTATGGTATAGCAATACACTCATAGGTAGGTATCCAAAAGAACTGGAAGCAAAAATGAATAGATATTTCTATACCAGTGTTCTATACCAGTGTTCTTAGCAACAATATATATACTAGCCAAAAGGTGGATATAATCCAAGTGTCCATTGATGGAAGGATGGATAAGCAAAATATGGTATATACCTGCAAAGGAGTATTGTTCAGCCTTAAAAATGAATGAAATGTTAAAGCAAGTTACATCTCAGATGATGCTTTATAACATTACGATAAACAAAATACACACAACAAGAAAATTATTGTATGATTCCATTTAAATGAGTTATAGAGTGGTCATCAGGGATCAAATAGAGAACATCATATCATGCATCTTCTAATACCGCAATGGAATGAAACTTGAAATCAGCAACTCAGGAATCTCTAGAACATATGCAAAAACATGGAGACTGAACAACATGCTCCTGAATGAACAGTGGGTCATAAAAGAAATAAAAAAAAATTGTGGAAACAAATGAAGATGACAATACAACATATCAAAACTTACGGGATACAGCAAAAGTGGGGTTAAGAGGAAAGTTTATAGCAATTGGTGCCTACATCAAGAAATTGGAAAGCACCAAATAAATGAGCTATCAATGCATCTCAAGGATTTAGAAAAACAATGGCAAACCAAACCCAAAACTGGTAGGAGAAAAGAAATACTTACAAACTGGGAAACCTAGAAGAAATGGATAGATTCCTGGACACATACAAACTACCTAAACTGAGCCATAAAGACACAGAAAACCTAAACAGACTCATAACCAAGACAGAAACTGAATCAGTAATAAAGGCCCTCCCAATAAAGAAAAGCCCAGGACTGGATGGCTTCATGGCTGAATTCTACCAGATATTTAAAGAAGAACTAACTCCAATTCTTCTCAAGTTATTCAAAACAATTAAAACAGAGGGAATCCTCCCAAGTTCTTTCTATGAAGCCAGCATCCCTTAATTCCTAAACTTGAAAATGATGCAGTGAGAAAAAGAACTCAGACCAATTTCCCTGATGAACATAGATACAAAAATCCTCAACAAAATTCTAGCCAATTGAATCCAACAACGAATCAGAAAGAAAATTCACCCAGACCAATTGGGATTTATCCCTGGTATGCAGGGATAATTCCAAATTTGTAAATCAATCAATGTGATACATAACATTAACAAACAGAAGAACAAAAACCATATGATTATCTCAATAGATGCGGAGAAAGCATTTGATAAAATACAACATCCCTTCATGATGAAAACCTAAGCAAATGATTATAGAAGGAACATTCCTCAACACAATCAAGACAATTTATGAAAAACCCACGGCCAGCATCCTATTGAATGGGGAAAGTTGGAAGCATCCCCACTGAGATCCAGTACCAGACTCAGATGCCTTCTCTCACCATTGCTATTCAATATAGTCCTGAAAGTTTTATCCAGAGCCATCAGGCAAGAAAAAGAAATTAAAGGGATACAAATTAGGAAGCAGGAAGTCAAACTATCCCTATTTGCAGATGACATGATTCTATATATACGGGATCCAAAAGACTCCACTAAGAGACCACTGAAACTCATAGAAGTGTTTGGCAAAGTAGCAGGATATAAAATCAATGCACAAAAATCAACAGCCTTTGTAAACACAGACAATGTAACAGCTAAGAAAGAATTTCTAAGATCAAGAATTGGAAATGAAAAAAAAAATAATAATAACAACCTGGTGTTGAAGGGGAAATGGCATAGAAAGTTAATTAATCTGAGAAAAAATCATGTGGGTTCTCTGTCTTTAATGTGCTGTACATTGCTATTTGACGCTATAATTAGTAATCCAATGGTAGTTTTTTCACTTTGTATTGCTATATGGGCAAAATGTTGAAAACTTTACCTAATATATACTAAGCTGATCTTCTGTATACAAAGAGAATTGAAAATGAATCCTTACATGAAAGGAAGGGGAGAGGGAGCGGGAGAGGGGAGGGTTGCGGGCGGGAGGGAAGTTACGGGAAGGGGGGGAGCCATTGTAACCCATAAGCTGTACCTTGGAAATTTATATTCATTAAATAAAAGTTAAAAAAAAAAAAAAGATCAAGCCCATTCACAATAGCTACAAAAAAAATCAAATACCTTGGAAAAAATTTAAGGATGTCAAAAATCTCTATGATGTGAATTACAAAACATTAAAAAAAGTAGTAGAAGAAGGTACAAAAATTTGAAAAATCTTCCATGTTCATGGATTGGAAGAATCAATATCATCAAAATGTCCATATTTCCAAAAGCAATTTACAGATTCAACACAAAACCAATCAAATACCTTCTTCTCGGATATATAAAATACATTCTTCTCGGATATATAAAAATGATGCTGAAATTCATATGGAGGCACAGGAGACCTCGAATAGCTAAAGCAATCTTATACAACAAATCTTATACAACAAAAACAAAGGTGGAGGCATCACAATACCAGATTTCAAGACATACTACAAGGCAGTTATAATCAAAACAGCCTAGTACTTTTACAAAAACAGATAGATAGCCAACGGAACAGAATAGAAATGCCAGAAATCAATCCAAGCATCTGCATTCAATTTATATTTGACATAGGACCTAAAATCAATCCCTGGAGCAAGGACAGTTTCTTAAACAAATGGTGTTGGGAAAACTGGATTTCTACATTCAGAAGTATGAAGCAAGACCCCTACCTTACACTTTACACAAAAATCCACTCAAAATGGGTTAAAGATCTAAATCTATGACCCATCACCATCAAATTATTAGAGAACATTGGGGAAACCCTGCAAGACATTGGCAAAGGTAAAGATTTCTTGGAAAAGACGCCAGAGGCACAGGCAATCAAAACCAAAAGTTACAAATGCGATTACATGAAATTGAGAAGCTTCTGTACTGCTAAAGAAACAGTAAGGAAAGTGAAGATGCAACTGACAGAATAGGAGAAATTATTTGCAAATTATGTGACTTATAAAGGATCAATAACCAGTATATATAAAGAGATCAAGAAACTCCACAACAACAAACAACCCAGTTAGGAGATGGGCAAAGGACTTAAACAGACATTTGTCAAAAAAGGAAATCCAAATGGCCAACAGATACATGAAAAAATGTTCAGGATCACTAGCCATGAGGGAAATGCAAATCAAAATCACAATGAGAGGGGCTGGTGCTATGGTGTAGTGGGTAAAGTTGTCACCTGCAGTGCTGGCATCCCACATAGGTGCTGCTTCGAGTCCCGGCTGCTCCACTTCTGATCCAGCTCTCTGCTATGGCCTGGGAAAGCAGTGGAAGATGGCCCAAGTCCTTGGGCCCCTGCACCCATGTGGGAGACCCGGAAGAAGCTCCTGGTCCTGGTTTCGGATCAGCGCAGCTCTGGCCATTGTGGCCAGCCAACTGGGGAGTGAACCAGTGGATGAAAGACACCTCTCCCTCTCCCTTTCCCTCTCTCCCTCTCAAAGAAATACAATCGCTTTAAACAGCACTCTGACCTCAGTTTCAGCCCTCAAGGCATTCTGGTCTGGCTGAATAGCCCACAAAAGCATTTCAGGCATGGAAAGCCAAGACACTGAGGCAAAAACTGTCCTACACGAAGGATCTCAGTGAGTAAGAACACAGTGGAAAGAAGGGGCCATCAAAGAAGGATGTACTCTTCTCTGAAGGGAGGAGAGAACTTCCACTTTGCTTATGGCTTGTCTAAATACTGACAGAGTTTGTGGATTCAAAAGGCTTCCTAAGGTTCGCCTAAGACTGGGTTTTTCCTACCTCTTCCTTTAAAAAAAGAGATTTATTTATGCATTTTGAAAGTCATATTTACATAGAGAGAAAGAAACAGAGAGAGAAAGAGATCTTCCATCTGCTGGTTCACTCCTCAGATGGTCACAACTGAGGGTGCTGAGCCAGTTCAAAGTCAAGAGCCAAGAGTCAGGAGCTCCTTTTAGGTCTCCCACATGGGTGGCAGAATATTGGGCCATATTCTTCTGCTTTTCCAGGCCTTTGAAGGAAGATGGATCAGAAGTGAAGCAGCTCGAACAGCTACTGGCACCCTTATGGGATGCTGGTGTTGCAGGCAGTGGCTTTACCCACTAGGCCACAACACTGGTCCCCTGACACTGGTTTCTAAGTCCAAAATATTTCCTCAGAAAATTCAGGAAAACAAAATTCACTTCAGATAAGGACAGATGTGGACTTTAAACTGTTTCATTTATATTCTTACTCATTAATCAAATATTGGATTTTTTTTAGTCCCTCTATGCTCAGTTCTGCAGCTTTCAGTGCTTTCTGAAATTATAATAGCTATAGATAAATATTCAGTGCTACATTAAGTGTTCTGTACTATGTATTTTAACAAATTGGCTCTTATCCATAAGGATAACTGAAAACAACATAAGACCATTTATAAGAAGATGCTAAATTGCCTTGTGCATGCTCAAAGTACTATAAGAAATTGAGACAGCATAAGTACTTCCCTGTGCTTCTAATTTAAGGTCAAGTGATTAAAGCAAAAATACTCAGTTGATAAGAACCTTCTCTTCTGAAGCTTTAACGGAACTCTCACAGTGACTCTACCCTCCTTCACACTGTCTATCTTTGATCTCTACCCACTGCATGCTGCTAGGCATAACAAAGGGAGTATTCCTACATACATTGGATTCCTGTATAATCTTAAATATTTCATATATTTCTACCAAGGTAGTTAAGCTTTATAATATAACTAAAACAAAGGATCCTGCAACCATACAGATCAGAGTCTATGTAAATGAACTGCTTGCACTTTAATCATATACTAGTTTCCTCAAGTACAAACCAAGATTAATAGTGTAGTCATAGGATTATATTATTTTTGCAAACTATTTACAATCATACCAGGCACATTATAAACTCTCAATAAGACTTGGCTAATTTTGTAACATACCTAAAATAGTAATTTGTATACCTGTTCATATTTCTCTCCTCTCTCTCTCTTTCATACTAACAGGTAGAATTATGCCTATTCTATTGGTTAGCTTGCCACATCTATTTGAATTCAAAGTTGATAAAAATAGGACTTTGTATAAGGCTTTGAACCAGGCTTAAGAAGTCATTCCTCTTGCCTTATGAAATGTTCTGCTGCAACTGCTGTGATAATAGGAACTATCAATGGAAATCTGTCCCTTTCTTATGTTCTTTCTAGGTACAAATCTTAATACAATAAATCAGAAGTAGAAGAGAGATCATTTGTTGTCCAGTTGGTTGTACAAACTAAGAGATGGCACAACACATTCCAACACTGTAAGACAAGTTTATTTTTTGTTCCAGAGTTTCTTAAAAGCCATAAATTCACTGTCAACACCAAAAGATAAATACCATTTCCATAATTTAGAATATGACCAAAACACTTAGGCCATAAGAAATGATATACAAAATCCTGATGATAGCAGCTGCCATATGAACTGTTTCATAGATACCTTCAGTTGTAATGATCAGTAAAACGAAAAGATTTGGCTTCTGACATACTATACAGGTGGTTCTGTAATTGTCTAGAACGCTTTGCTTCCAGGCGGAGCTGTCTAGTTCTTTCTTTGACTGCTTGTTGCTCTGCTATTTTTTCTATCCGTTTCCTTCTTAGCCATCTGCAGGAAGAAGAATAATCAGATGCAGTATCAACCTGAATATACTTTTTATGCTACTTATATGTTTAGTTGTCTATAGACAATTAAAGGAAGTTGATAATATTTCTCACATGGAAATACTGTCATATTTCTCAGTTAATATTTTGATAATTTATATTGTGACAGTATTTCCAGGTGAGAAATCTCAGGCTTTTCCAAGAAAGTATAGTTGTATCCAGGATCAAATGTTTGAAATTAAGTTTACTGTATGGTGAAATTGCCAATTCAATTGACTTTTTGGTAATAAATGCAGGATTTTACATGTACTATAGGTTCTGTCTTTTTTCAGAAATGTGCTTTTTAAAACAAACAACTATACATTCCAAATAACATATCCTTTGCAACTAGCTATATTCTAAAACTTTAGTTACCCAGGTTAAGAATGCTAGCATGTATTGAGTGGAGCATTAAGCCTTTTACTATAATGTAAATTAAGAGCATGTTATCTCAAAAATAAAGAATGAAAAAAATGAAAAAGAAAACTAGGATGCTGCCTTACTCTTCCCAGTAGGGAAATTATAGATCTCTTGTTCCTCAGTTCATACAATAGTTCTTCCTTAAAATGGAAAAATAGCCCTAAAGCACGAAAATATCAAAGGAACAGTTCACAATCTACAAAGTCATACAAATTAAGCTTTCTTAATTAAAATTACATAAAAATAATTGAATACACCCATATATCTGGTATTTATATATATATGTGTGTGTACTTATACACATAAATATAAGGATTTCTTCAAACATATAAACAAGTAACTTCATTAGAATTAGATACTAGTTTAAATAAAGTCATTTATAGGTAAGTAAGGGATAAAAATGCAAATGGGTTGTATATTAGATTGAGAACATTAATGAAAATAATCAGATTGCAGTACAGTACATACAATATCATCTTAATTTATATATATATATATATATATATATTTCTTATTTATTTGAAAGGCAGAGTCACAGAGAGAGGGAGACACAGAGATCTTCCATCCACTGGTTTACCCCCCAAGTGGCCACAATGGCCAAGGCTGGGCCAGGTCGAAGCAAGAAACCAGGAGCTTGGGCCATCTTTTACTGCTTTCCCAGGTGCATTGGCAGGGAGCTGGATAGGAAATGGAACAGCTGGGTCTCGAACCAGCACTGCAGGCAGCAGCCCAATATGCTATACCACAACAGTAGCCCCTCAATTTATACTTTAAAATTATAAATAAAAGTAGAAATATATATAGAAAACATTCTCTCTGGTACTAGCAGTCATAATTTTGGGATAATGAAAATGTGATCTTAAGCTCTTCAATTTCCATCATGCACGTTTACTGTTTATGTTATAAAAGGTTTTACTTTATTTAAGAGACATAAAGAAAAGAAATGAAGGAAGAAGGAAGAGAAGGCTGAATGGGAGGAAAGGAGAAAGAGAAGAAGAGAGGAAGAGAGGGAGGGAGAAATGGAAGAATGAATTCCAAACAACAGGACTGAGTATTTACTCTGACCACTGGCCCCAAGGATTGCTAGCAAAATTATGAAGCAGTTCTAAATTCTCGGAGTTAGCAAGGCAATGCAGTCTTACCCAGATAACTGGAAAAAATGTTCAATTTTAAATCAAATTACCAAAGTATGCACCAATATTCCTTTTTCATCTTCTATACAGATTCTCCTCCCCAGCCCACCTCCCTTTCCTTACAGAAAAACATGTATTGGTAAATACAACTCTTTATTCAGATTTTCTGAGGGATATATAGGAAAAACCATAACAGGTCTTAGCTCTATTTCTGTAAGAAATAACTAAACAGCAAATTAAATGATAAGGTATCAAAGGCTATCACATGTGTGTCATAAGAAATAATTTTAACATTGAAAATTAATTTGATGGAAGAGTGGTATAGATAGAAATGTAAGCTATGAAGTTAAAGGATTAAACATTTTGGGGGCTGGCATTGTGGCCTAGTGGGTAAAGCTGCTGCCTGTGACACCAGCATCCCATATGGGTGCCAGTGTTAATCTTGGATGCTCCACTTCCTATCCAGCTTCCTGCTAATACACATGGGAAAGCAGAGGAAGATGGCCCAAGTGCATGGGCCCCTGTACCCATGTGGGAGATCTGAAATAAGAAGCTTCTGGCTCCTGGCTTCAGCCAGGCCCAGAACTGGCCATGTGGCAATTTGGGGAGTGAACCAGCAGATGGAAGACCTTCCTCTCTGTCTCTCCTTCTCTCTCTCTCTATAACTCTTTCAAATAAATTAAAATAAATAAATGAATTACACCTTCTGAAAAGCATGCATTTGAAATTCAACAAATGTGTACTGAAAGAGATAAAATATTTAGTATTTTTTCCAACCCTTTTTGGTGATAAAACTTTCTAAGATGACTTTAAGGAAGGGTTTAAAAAGTGCTCTTCTTTTAACTTACTGTTTAAAGGCCTTCTCACGGCCTTCTGTTCCTTTAAGAAAGAATAAGCATTCCTCTTGCTTTCTCAGCTCTTCTGTCTTTCTTTCTTTCATCTGCTCTTCATGTTTTTTTTTAAGCCACAGTCGAAAAGCTTGTTGTGGATCTCTGTTCTCCTGCTAATTAGAAAACAAGTTTTGCTTAACTTAGATAAACCAAAACTCACTTGCAAGGCCCTCGTAGGGGCCTATAAGACCCAACAGAATACATGTCCCATGCATTAATTTTTCATAACATTGCCAACTTCATTACCTAAACTCATGGTATTCAAACCAAATGCATCACTCTTGAGTCAGGAATACTGATTACACATCTATCCAAAAATCCAACACTGAACTCACTGGCATCTGGTTTCTTTCAAAAGTCTTCTAATAATATTAATTAATTAATGAGATAATTAGTAAATGAAAAAGTCTTGAAGAAGCGATTTTCAAACGTCAAAGTTGAGCTGTTTGTCAAATAAAGTAATTTTGCATGGGAGATACAAGATAGGGAGAAGTCAAACTGACTTCAGCCCATGGACAGATTCCAGAAAAACAAAGAAATGCAAGTTCCTAGGGGACAGATGGAGAGAGATTTTCACGGAAGAACAGACGTAACAAGACAAGCACTCTGAGGAGCAGTGAGAGAGAACTGACACAGTCACCGGTCACTGGTCGCTTGTCACACAACACCAGCAACTCATGCATATTCACAATTGGCACCTGGCTGGGAAGTGCCATCTTCCCAGGCAAGGTGAGAGGAGGCTGCCACAGCCTACAACAACGGGCAGCTTTGACTGAGGGAGAATTCCATGGTCCTCACTGGCTTTGGGTCCAGCCTGGTTAACAGGTCGGGGTGGGGAGAGGGCGGGATGATGAGCAGCTATATTACTCCATGAAGGAAGACCACATTGCTTCTCTCCCCTCCTCCCCCCAAAGTGTCAGGCTCCGTTTGCTGAGGTAGAGCTGCAGTCATCTGTATTCTGACCTGGGAAATGGTGGGCATCTTGTGCTGGAACAGTGCAGCTTGCAGGGTGGAGAGCAGAACCCCTGCACCCTGCAACTGTGAGACTGCTGGGCACAGGTCAGAGACCTGAGAAGGACACGAGTTATTGGTGGGTTCCTGCATGTGTTGGTCTGATTGTGGATCTTAGAGTTCTGTGCATGCTCGGGACAGATCTCAGCTATTCCACTCCTGGGGATACACCCAAAGGAAATGAAAGCAGGCAGAATATGAAAAAGTTACCTGCAGTCCCATGTTTTTAACAGCTCAATTCACAATAGCTAAGATATGGAATCAACTGATGACTGGATAAAGAGAATGTGGTATATATTAGGAAGGAATACTACTCAGCCTTTTACAAAGAATGAAATTCTGACTTTTGCAACAAATGCATGCATAGATTATCATATGCTAAGTGAAATAAGCCAGACCCAAAAAGAAAGTATCACATTTTCTCTTATTTGTGGTAGTTTATAGATGGATGGATAGATAGATATACTACTATAGTTACGATGATCTGTGAGTTTTCAAAAATTGAATGTATATGAATGAAATGGATGTATCTTCATTTGATTATTACTTATAGTCCTTGATTATATTCTTGCTGAACTACAGTCTTTTTAATTTTTACTTGTTGAACACTTTATTTAGTGCAGCATTAATCCTTTGAATATAATCTAAGTTGAAAATGTTATCTCAAAAATTAAGAGGAAGGAAGGAAGGAAGGAAGGAAAGAAGGAAAGAAGGAAGGTAGGGAGGGGGTAGGGAAAGGGAGAGGGAGAAGAAGTGAGGGGAAAGGGGAAGTATTATTACATTCTTAGAATGTTATACATATACTATATTGAATCTGCTCTCTTTGTATTAATATCACATTACCATGAGAATGGGTGCCAGCATTGTGGCATAACTGGTAAAGCTACCACCTATAATGCCAGCATTCTAATATGGACACTGTTCCTGGTCCCAGCTGCTCCACTTCCAATCCAGCTCCTTGCTAATGTGCCTGGAAAAGCAGAGGATGGCCCAAGTGTTTGGGCCCCTGCACCCATGTGGGAGACCTGGAGGAGGCTCCTGGATTCTAGCTTTGGCCTGGTCCTTCCCTGGCTGTTGCAGCCATGTGGGGAGTAAACCAGGGGATGGAAGATTCTCTCTCTCTCTCTCTCTTTCTCTCTGCCTTTTCAAAATAAATAAATAAAGCTTTAAAGAAAACACATTAGAAAGATGAGAATTCTCTGTGACCCAGAGAATCTAATGCATTAATAAATTCCTTTAAAAATAATTTTGCACAAACACATCAAACAAAAAACTGAAGGAAGGTGGGGGATAGACAGTACAGAATTGAGAATTTGTAGCAGTTCAAGAAAAAGCTCAGGGAATACAGTTTGCAAACATCCCAGCACTGTGTTATTTATCCTTTCTCTTAATTTCAAACTTTGTGTTTAGGTTTAAGAGCATCTGTCAGGAGCTACTTAACTGCCAAGTTTATCTTCAAAATTTTAGCTGTTATTATGGAGCACAGCCATAAGGATTTCAACCATAAGACTTTTCTTATAAAGGTTACAGCCATACGGATTTTGACACAAGAAAAAAGGCTATTTCATGATCTCATGACCATGATTATTGATACTACCTTTAGGAAAGCTGAACAAGCTCATGTTATGGGAAATAAGGAGAGGAAAGGGGCAGGGGTGGGGCTGTTTAGCCTTGGGAGAAGTATGATTTACTATGCAGATACCTAACTAGAACATAAAAGGAAAGGCTACATTCACTTAATGTTTTCCCTAAAGAAGAGTTCTTTGATAGACATCTTGCATTTCCCTTATCTGTAATCCATTTAGCCAAGTGTGCTCCAGCCTAATTTATGGGATTTAAGTAATTCAGGATCTATGTTACATAAATGAACTTTGTGGAGAGGACCCCTGGATCTGAAAGATCATTGTTGAACATCTAGAAAGTCTGGGAATGTCTGGCTATGAATGAAAAGCATACAATCTGGAATTATGGATCAAAGGAAGTCAGGATTCAGGGACAAACAGATTGGTGAGTATCCCTGCTCTTTCATTCACTAAACAGATATTTATTAAGCATTTACTTCACAGCTAGAACATAGGCATTGGGTTGCATCAGTGAACATTCTAGGTTTGTGCTATACAGTGGAGTAGCTACTGACTATTTAAATTACATAAGGTAGAAAATTTGGTACATCTCAGTCACCCTAGTTACACTTCATGTGTGTAACAACCATATGTGACTAACGGTACCTGCTTTGGAGAGCATGAATACAGAACAGTTCCACAGGGAATTTATTAAGCAGTTTTTCCTACACAGGGAAAAAAATTGATGGTTGATTGAGTCATGCAGTGTATTCTCAAGAAAAATATAGGAAGGAGAGGAAAAGGGAAAGCTGAGGAGAAAGGGTGACATGTAAACAGAAAGTGAAGGAGCAAATGATGGGATAGCTGGAGAAAAGAATTTCAAGTAGTGTTACCCATAAAGGCAATGGAGCTGACTTGACATTTGGAATAAATAGCAAAGAAGTCAAAGTGAAGCTGTGGCAAAGTGACTAATGAGTAACAGGAGATGAAGTCAGAGAAGACTGGGTAACAGACAACCTTGTGGGCCATGGTAGGGATCTGGGGTTTCATTGTGAAATAATCCTCTAAAGCTTTCTAAGTAAAAGTGACAAAATTTATGCTGTACTTTAAAAGGATCACTCTGCTATGTAGAAAACAGACTTGATAAAGAAGATTCAAGGCAGAAGGGGGACTACTCATTAGCTTTTGTAACAGTCCAGGCAACCAAAAATGGGTTTGAACTAGGATAGCAGAATTTTGGATATGCTTTGAAAGAAGAACCAACAGAATTGCTTCAAAGTCTGAAAGCAGGGTGAATGTTGTGCTTTAAGTGACTGGTTTTTATTCCAGGTTTTCTCTTTATGGATTTAGGAATTCAGCCATATAAAACCAAACTTTTCTGTACTGCACAGAAAAAATACTAAAAGACAAAAGGAAATAGCAATGTAGCTAATCTCTCAAAAAGTTAGTTTATTCAATGCATAAGGGGCTCCTATATATTGAAAACATAAGGACCAATATTCCTAATTAAAAAGTTGGCAACAGATTTTTCCATGAAAACAAACATTTAAACAACTCATAGATGTCAATCTCACTCTTATCAATACTATAATCAGACAGCATTTCCTACCTACCGGATTGGTAAAGATACAAAAACATTTGAAAGGACACTTCTTAATGAGGGTGCAGGTGCAGGAACTCTCAAACACTGTTGATAGTATTAAGTGGCACATCTACGGAAAGCAATTTTGCAATATCCATCAAAATCTTAAAAAGGAATACCCAGCAATTCTATCTCCTCAAATGTATCCTCTATTAAAAATTTTCTATTTGTAAACTAACATATAAGCAAAGATATTTACTGTAGCATTTTTTGTAATACCAAAACATTAAAAAAACTCTAATGTAATAAAAAGAGGGATGATTAAATGAGCTGTGATCTGTCCATATGATGGAGTACTAGGTAAATATTAAAAAGTTCCATCCACATACTAACATTAAATGATCTCTAAGATACATTCAGTAAAAAATAAAAGTATGAATTAGTGTGTGCAGTATGATTCTGTGTACATATGTTTATTTAAATATATAAAACTATGTATATATAATATTACTGAAAAATATCACAAAAACCTAATAGAACTGGTTATCACTGGAATAGAGGGATTTACTGGCTGAGGGATTGCAGAAGAATTGCTTGAACCTTCTGACCTTTGAACATATGTTTGTATTATTTATTTAAAGATACTCTGTATTATTAAGATATTACTTGCAAAGATTATTATTTTTTAATTTAAAATGATGGGAATGGGTAGGTGTTTAGCACAGTAGTTAAGACACTGCTTAGGGTCCCATATCACTTATGAGAGTACCTAGTGCATTTTCTGGCTCCTGTATTTAGAATCCACCTTCTTGCCAATGCCCTGAGAAGCAGCAGTTGGTAGCTAAAATACTTTGGTCCTTGTCACATAGGAGATCCAGATTGAGTTCAGGTTCCTGGCTTCAGCCTAGCCCATCCCTGACTGTTGAGGATAGGTATTTCAAGAGTAAACCAGCAGATGGAAGATCTCTCTATGTCTCTCTCTTTGTCTGTCTTTCAAATAAAATGAAAATTTTAAAAAATTGAAAAATGAATAAAATTATGGGAATGATAACCTGAGATTATCCCAAGGAGAATAATCCCAAGGAGGAATAGAATCTCTTTTTCTGTTATGTTAGTTGAATAAAGATTAAAGAGTATCAGTTTTTAAAATTTAAGGTAAGTTAAAGCAGAATTTAAAAGTGTATCATCAAAATCACTACACAGGTAATAGCAAATAGTAAGTGGGAGAACTAAAATAGAAAGAAGTTAGGAGTGAATACAGAATATAGATTAAATATTATAAAAATAATTATATTAAATTCTTGGATTATAACAAAAAAAGAATAAAAAACTTTGAAGTGGAAACTTTGCATCCAGTCATGATGGATGATTGGTATCAAACTTCTTCTGCCTAATCAGCTATTTTAACCAAATTTTATATATATATTCATGGCATCTGTGTTTGCTGAGAGAAATAAAAATACATGATATAAGCCTGATGCTCACCCTTTCTCTCTATGTGGTGGCACTTTCCTGACCATAGTGTAGGTAGAGGGAGCCATATCATATAGCAATTAGTAGTTTCACTGGGCTCATGAAACAGAGTCAAGAGTTTGGGAATGTTAGGCTAGCTGGATTCTGAGCATAGGGTACTGGAAAGGAAGGAGTCATCCAGAGCGAATCTCTATAAATCTCTACAGAATTTCCCTTTGGCCTTGGCAAGAGCTGATCTGTGCATGTGTAGAGTGAGGTACTACAGGGAGTAGCAAAGAGAAGCTGCTACAAACAATGAAGATAGCAGAGGTTGCACAGTTCTGAGACATTACAGTTCTGGCTCAACTAGAGGGAAGATACCTCATTGAGTGCCTTAATATTCAATTACAACCCCAAAGGGGCCATGTTTTGGGAGTAAGGTAATGCCCACAAATGTGAAATGGTTTAATAAATGAACAGTGGAACACCATCTAGTAAGAAGACAGAGATCTAAATGTAATGGCCTAGGAAGATGTCTGAGATTAAGTAATTGAAGAGGGAAACTATGTAATAAAATGGGACAATTTGTACCATGTTTCTAAAAATGGTTATCAACGGGAGATGAATCTGGAAGAACTGAGGATTGAATTTTCAATTTTTATTTTATACATATATTTTTAAGTAATGAGGATATAGATTAACACACTCTCGAATTTTCTGTTTTTCAAATTTTTAAAAAACTAAATAATTTGGTGTCTTTAATTTGTTAGCTTTTACGTAAGCCTTCCATAAGTCTATTCCTAAGTGGATCAGTCTATTGGTTTTGTGATGTGCTCTGTGTGTGTGTGTATCTTCATCTTATTTGAATATCAAAGTTATTGATCTTGAAAACTGAATTAGTAGTTTTCTATTTTCTGTGCTATGAAGTTGAAGACAGGAATCCTTTTATTTGTACAAGCTTACTTAGAACTTAATTTTATCACTTCTCAGCGTTTTGGCTAGGATCAAGTATAGAACTTAATTGTAAAGCCACCTGCATGTTAAGTCTTTTACAGGGGTAGTCTGTGAACCACTTCACTCTTTCTACAGGTTCTTACTGATATTCAAACTCCTTCCCGTAAATAAGTTCAAGTAACATCTGAATGAGGTTATTTTCATAAAGAAGTTTTACTTACTCTATTGTTCATGTCTTCAATTTGTTTTGCTCGTTGAATTCTCCTCATTTCTAGAACCTGCTCTCTTTTCTTTTGCAACCATGCTTTAAATACCACATCATTCTCTTTTTTCCTTTCTTTCTCTTCTTCTATTTTCCGTTGTTCTTCCTGGTGCAAAGAACATGAAAAATCTTAATGAAATATTAGTAAGTATATGAGTTACCTGAATTATCAGGATAGAGACAGATTTCCAAGTCCTAATGTATTATTCACATATAAAATGTTTATTAAAGATTAAATTTTACATTTATTTACATATTTACTTTTCATTGGAAAAAAATATTTTGGAAGCCTTGCACAAATATATACAGTATGATAAGGTAATTATCTTTCCAAATGGAACATTTAGGTATATTATACAGAAAAGCAAAGCTTTTCCCTAAATTAACTAAAAAATGTTAAAAAGTCTTAGCACTTAAAAGACCATGGCTTGAGCCAAAGGATATTTAATTATGAGAATCCTGTCACAACAAAAATATAATTCAGAACAAAGTGACACCAAGAAAACAGAATCAAGACAAAAACAGAACTGTCCATCATTCACACTATTTAAAGACTAATAAAAAGCCACTAAAATTTATATGAAATCTGCTGAATAATTTTGCAAAAACATATTTCAGTCATTCTCACAAATTTTGCATAATCAAAAAGTTCTGATGCTCTTAAGGACTGTTTTATACCAGAGCCAAATATAGTGAGTTTGACTGTGACAGTTTAGATTTTAGTGGCTAAGTGAGAAGAGCTCTAAACAAAGCATAAACACTGCCAGATTCCTGCCTGAGTATGTGATCAGTTACACAGTCTTACAACTTCATTTTTCATCTTTTTCTGCTAATATGAACTCTTAAATTAAATGTCAGAAATTTCCCTGATAATCTCCCATCTAAAATGGAAAACATACCACTTCTCAGTGGATGCCAAAAACTGAAATTTTGATTCCAAAATCTCACTAACAAGTTGACCAAGTTTGGTAAATTCAGTTAAAATTTCAAGAATATAGTTATTTTTATCTGCAAAAATGATCCCCAAGGTCTCTTCTAATTGTAAAGTTCTATCAAGCTGTGATTCTTCTAAGCTTTGGCATTTATTGTTAAGCATTATGTTCAATTCACCTTAATACCATTAGGAATCCAATAAAACAGAGAATTGAGGCATTGATACAGGTAATTGAGATAAAACTCATTCATTTAAGTACCTGAGATTTTCATTTATAAAATGAAATTTAATTGAAAATGTAATTTGGGATTTCATATTGAATTTTGGAGATATTCCATTAAGAATATTAGACTACATTCTAACATAAAAAACCCCTGAAGTCAAGGAATTGCAGATATTGAAGAAAGATGAAGCACACACACAAGAGAATTAGTCTACCTGTCACCTTCTACATCCTAACAACTTGTGCTCTCATTTTTCCTCTGACATTTGAGTTTCACCCACTGTTGGACCATTATCAGCAGTCACATGACTTTTCTGAGTTTTATCTTTAAAAAGATCAGATGAAATAATCACTGACATCTTCTCTAGCTCTTACAGATCATTCTACTATGTGATCCTTAACAAAAAGGCTATGTAATTACAGTGTTTGTTCCATAAATACACATTCTTAACAATCCAACAATAGAAAAATAAAGCAAGCAAGAATCTCTAGTTCTCATGAAAACATACTCTATTTTCAATACCAGTGCCCACTTATGTTCTTACCTCTCTCCTTAGCTTTTCTCGCTTTTGTTCCAGCTGTTTTTGCAGTTCTTTCTGTCGAGGGGAAAGACAGTATGTTGAGGTCACTGGAGATATATTTGCGGACTGTGTCCTGTTATTAGATCTCCAACTCCCTTTACTGCGATCTGAGTAGGCAACAGAGCCTGGGCGAGTGTTGGGGTTGGGTGGTGGCTGAGGGATATAAGCTACTGGCTCTTCTGCTGATGAGTGAGTGACAGCATGAATGGCCACTGGAGATTCTTCTTTCTTGGCACCACTGACGGATGAGTTGGAGGATCTGAGTGACAACTGCTGAGGTTCATTGTCTGTATTCATAACATTATCAATGGGGGGCAAAAATCCCTGACTCTCAATGTCTTGTAAATTCAGAAGTTCAAATTTTCCATCTCTCTCTACCAGTATCTTCCTATCCTTGTTTTCTTCACAGCTTCCATCAGTAATTGACAGGAGCACATTTTCCTGTCCAAGTTCACTGGAAATACATAACTGTGATAGTTTTCCATACATATTACTTTCATTTTCAAAATAATTTTTGTAAGTATCAGTTTCTTCCAGTGGGGGAACTTCCAGATCAACTAATTTGTCTTTGAACTTAAGTTTTCTCTCCCTTTTATCATTCACAGGTTGACTCTGTAGAATTTTGTTAGCTTGTATAATTTTCTCCATTATATATCTCCTTACTTCCTCATCCTCTTCCTCCTCCAGATCTTTCTGACTTTCTAATTTGGATTCTTGGAAAGAGTTTTCACTGTCTGTATCTGATATTGGATCTAAAGGTTGACTACTTGGTACAGAAATGAAGTCATTTCTTCTTAGTGAAGCTTCAACCTTCAAAGATTTGTCATAATCAGAAGCCTGTTCAGTGTGTTCTATTTCTGTTTCATTCTCTTTTAATTCTTGGATAACATTTTCTTCCTTCTCACAAGCCATCTACCAAAAAAAAAGGATGAAATTCTGTTTTTCAACAAAACTGAGACTCTTAGTTCATTTGTATGTGGACTATACAGAATGAATTTTCCTACTAATGTAACTTAATTTAAAATAAGAAAACTTAAGTGCTTCTTACTCATATTTTGCTCATATTTATGAATACCCCAAAGGAACTGTATGTGACAACAGTCCAAGGAAAATTTAGCTCTAAATTTGAATCTGATAATGCTAAGCACTATACTTTTTTAAAAATTTTAATGTTAATACATCAAAAGGTAACTACAAATAGCACATGATTTCAATATTCTTCCCCCTCTGAAATTTTCCTCCCTTCACCAGAAGAAAACGCTTTCTTCTTGTAATATTTGTATTTTTAAAAAATCATCTTTCTCCAAAAACTATTTCAACATAGAGTCCTTTGGTCAAGTAGTAATCATTTGAGGTTCTATTAATCTTCTCAGACTATTACTGCTGCTATGATCTGCAAAGCCAATAACCAAATTCCAGGTTAGTTTTTAACCCATAGATCAGATTATCCTTCCTCCATTGTATTCAGAGATTAACAATAATCCACACTAACCACCATCAGGTAACTCGGCCTTCCTCTTTTAAAAACAATGTAATTCTGGGGCTGACACTCTGGTGTAAGGGGTAAAGCCCTCACCTGCAGTGCCAGCATCCCAAATGGGCACTGGTTTGAGTCCCAGCTGCTCCACTTCCAATCCAGCTGCTCCACTTCCAATCCAATCTGCTATGGCCTGGGAAAGCAGTAGAAGATGGCCCAAGTCTTTGGGTCCCTGCACCCACGTGGGAGACCTGGAAGAAGCTCCTGGTTCCTAGCTCCAGCCATGGCAGCCAATTGGGGAGTGAACCAGTGGGTGGAAGACCTCTCTCTCTCTCTCTCTCTCTCTCTCTCTCTCTCCCTCCCTCCCTCTCCTTTTCTTTGTAACTCTTTCAAATAAATAAATCTTTTAAAAAATGTAATTCCACATAAGCCATATTGCATCATAAAACCTTGCTTTAACTAAAGACATTTTTTATCTCTTCCACCTGCATACTCTACCTATCAGACACTTTACTCTCCAACACGGAATTCTTTCCTTCTCAGACAATTCAGTTCAATGGGAGCTACTGCATACTGCTCTCTGCAACACCTTACAATTACTTTTTCCTTTTAATTGCTCACAAGTCATCTTTTCCGACAGCGTTCATTTCCTAACCTACAAAACACTGTTAGATGTTCAATAAGCAAATAAGCCTGACCCATGAAAATTACTGCCAAATAACTATGATTTAATTAAGATCTCGGCATTGCAATTGTCTTTTATAGCCTGATTTGATTCTCTGATTGATTCCTACAGTAAATGCTTATGAATTCTCCTTTGGCTTTCATTTCTTTTCTTTTTAAAATACGTTTTAACAAATAAATCTGCCCCTGATCTTCTCTTACCTCTTGCCCTGTCATACCTTTTTACCACCAATATCAAAGAGTATTAAAATCATCCACTGGAGTGTACAGAACTGAACAGAACACATTGTTTAGATCCCTGCTGTACTCTAAAAAGCTAAAGCAGCCCCTGACATCTGGTAGGTGACAATTATTATTTATTGAATGAATAAGAGTGAAACAATGAATCATATTGTTACTTTTAAAATTCTATCTCCTTATGTTTTGGATCCCATACCCTTCTAGTTATAATACTTTGGTTCAGAATTACCACTCTAGATATCTCTGCCTCTACTAATTCTGATTCATTTTCTCAGATGCATGAAACTCCCATTTAAAAGCCACATTAGAAAAAAACTCACTTTTGAGTCCTTTTTCAAATATTATCCATCCCATTTGTCTTCTCTATTGCATAATAAAGCAAGATACAGCAATGAAAAATTTGTGATGTCAAGTCTCCTGCCTTCAGTTCCTCATTTTCCTTTCCTTAAGCCTCTTAAATCTGACTTCTGCCAGAAAACTGCTCTGATCACTAACCCTAATGATCTAGTTATAGCCCAGTCTTAGTCTTTTTCTTCATTACTTCCTTACTTACTGACACCAATCTGACATATATGTTTATATATGCATATACATACACCTACATACACATGCATATTATACATAAATATAAACACAAATACATATCATGTACATGTAAAAAGAGAAAGAACCTACAAGAATCCAAGAACTGAATCACTGTCCTGGATTTGCCTTCTACATCTCTGATAAACACTATGTGATCATGTTTAATAAATCCATTTTTCCCTAGAAATTCTGTTATCTCAAGCCCTCAGCCCTTTATTTTTTTGTTTTCATTCCCCTAAAAAGCTAATTCAATCTTGCAGCTTCAAATATTACCTGAAAGATCACGTTTTTTAGAATTTGTTTCATTTATATTAAAAGTATAATCTTCTGATTTTATGTAACTTCATAAAAACTAAAAGCTAACTGTATTTGTTTTTATCTTTGATGTTAATGAATTATGGTGTTATGGTTTATTTATATCATTTAAATTACAACTTTATAATTATCATTTTAGGTTTATTAAGTGCTAATTAATCATCTGTTTTCTCCCTTACTGGCCCTATGCTTCAGGATTTTCATTTCGAAGATGGATATAATGGTAATTGTCCAATGTACATTAAAAGAATTTTGTGACATTCAGATGAGATAATATAGATAAAAATCTTCAAGAACCGCAAAGCACTGTTAATGTAATCAATTATACATGCTATTGGCAATTTATATATACCTCTATTATGTTGACATCACTTTTTTCTTTTTCATTAATTAACCACTCCAGGTCCTTTTCAAAGTCATCTTCATATTCTTCACTTTCTTTTGAATCAAAATCTTTATTTTCATTCATTTTCTGTTTCTTAAAGAATAATGCTATACAATTTTAAAAGATAAGGTATATGTTAAGTCCACTTTATAGGTGGGATGTAGAGCCTAATGTTAAAGGTAAGAAACACAAAACATGCAATGTTCAAAATAACCATATCTCTGTACATACCCTGAAAGAAAAACTTGCAGTGGTAAAACATTTTCATAGGTGGACATTTCTAACAATCCTCTCATTCCTTCCCACCACCCTCCCAGCCTAATTTCCAAAAATTTTATCTACAAGGAGACTTTTAAAAGGTGGATAAAAAGACCATTTAAGATCTAGAGAAGGGTTTCTCACATTCCTTGACAACTATTACAGCTCTTTTTTCAGATTAGAGAACATTTTCTCAATTGTTTATCTCACCCAATTAAATTTTCCCAGGTTCAAACAAAAATTCCTATTCCCAGTTTCACAGTCCTTCCAATGCTTTAGATTGCAAAGTTACAATTTGTGATCTGAGAACTTTTCAGTACATAACATTCTAATTATGGCAAAATCAAGGTCAGTTCCCAGCCCTAATTTTTTTGTGTGCATAACTTTACAAATATTTGAAGCATGTACATCTTTTTCTATAATGTGACTGTACATGTTGAGTATATATAATATATACACATAAATATAAAAATAAAATTTTGACAAATATTTGTTAAACACCTACTATATTCACATAAATATACATAATATTCCCAAAATGATTTTTGAAGTAGACCCTTAGGTATTTGCAACAGTCTGTGAGACAAGGCAAAGCTAAATAAAAAGCATAAATAAAAATGTAGAATAAAGGTATACATAAAAATCAATGGAAGGAAGAATAGAAAATTGCTTCAATAAAATTGTTAAGTATTCATCTAATTATTAAACTGGATAACTATTTCTAAAATATTAATTAGACTATAATTCATTCTAGATATTTATTTCTTTTAACTAAAAATACAATATAGACTTTCAAAGGATTCAAAAGTAAGGACTCAATAATTTCTAAATCAGAGGTTGAGGACAGTAATACATTGAGGTGACCTGGAGAAGTCAAATCAATACTTTAGAGAGAATTTATTTACCACTGCCTAGCCACAAGATGGGCTAAAACACTTAGGCTGTTGTGTTTACCTAACACACCTATCACCTGAAAGTAAGGGCACCTTGAATGGTGCAACTAAAATTCATTGTATTTCAAAACAATTACCCAAACAATATTATTTTTCACAGCCAAAAAGCATTGGGATTATTTGCTTTCTTTTCAGACCAGGAACTTGAAATGTATTATTTTAAGATGCTTAAATTATGTAACTGTCAGAAGAATTCTTTGGAAACTTCGGTGCCTTCCCTTGATTTTGCAATAAACATACTGCTGAACTTGTACATAAGGTTGCCTGGAAGTCTTTAGTAGATATACTTTACTGTTTATCAAGAACTTCACCCACGTGAGAACTCAAGTTTAAAACTAAAACGTGGACTCAATATGACAAAAACAATTTATAAGTTAAGCATATTAAGTGTTATTAATTCACCACATTATGTCATAGTTTAAAAGAGAAAAAAAGCCATGGTTGAAGTAACTGAGAAGGAGATGAAGTTCCAACAAATTTGAAGTGTAATTCTTTTCCTGTAACTTAAGAAAGAAAGAAAAAAAAATCCTTGTAACTGGTTCTCAAGTAAACAAACATAAATCATAAATTCTTGTTACCAAGTTGCTAAGCCTTTTTCAAATGCCTCACAGGATATCCAACACCTTCACTTCGGTTAATCCTCATCCCCAGAGTACTGTCCATATGGTATCCAGTCAACTCACTGGAGCAAAAATATCTCACACGAACCAAATCACCTAATACTTATTTCCTATTTTATTACTGTGAGCTTTACACATTTAAGTTGCAACATTTATCGTGAGTGAATATGTATGTTAAGTGGCTGAGGGCAGATCCACCCTCTCGACAGATCTGTAGTGAGAGAGTTAATTCCTTCCTCTGAGCGTCGGATAAATCCCCGTGGTAGGCGACTGCAGACCTTCCAGTGTGAGTGGAAGCCTGACCACATGCAAACATAACTCAGCTTTCATTCAGAATACTCAGAACTAATTTAACCTAACTCATTGGCTTCATTCTTATCTTACACTCTTATAAACATGTTTAAAATCTAAGAATTGAATGTTAAAAAAAAAACCCTTTTAATATAAAATAAATACTTCAGCAAAAATTAATCCTCAACATCATGCGGCCATCTGGCCCATTCTTCCGGCGGTATCCTGCAAGACTGAGATCCTACACAGTTTAAAAGCACAACCTGTCACAACGTAAGGCGATCGCTGTCTCAGACACTGGGTGACCCCTGGAATCTGTGCTCAGAACCCCAAGGCACCACAACGAAATGGAGACGCCGCAGCCTCTCCACAGAAATTGTGACCTCCCGTTCGAGAACCCTGAGAACATGACCAAACTGTAGAGTCTGGGCCTCCCGCGCGGGTTTCCTCCACACTCCGGCAGGCCGCCCGCAGAGCCCGGCCGGCGGGGCTCCTCCTCGCAGCTCTGCCCACCGCTGTTCCCGCCGCCTTTCCCCTCACCCTCTCTCCCACCACAGGCATCTCCGCAGCTCCCTTCCCTCTCCATCCCCTCCTGCCTGTGTGAGACGCGGCGCCTGGGGTCACAGAGATGGCCGGGGCAGCGCTCCTCTCCTCTTTCTAAGCTCTGACAAGGAGGCATGGAAAACCCCAGCAGCTACGCCCGCGGCAGCCAGGAGCAGGCTGCCATAGCAACGGCGCGGCGCCGAGTCCTCCATCCGGGCTTCTCTCGCTACGCGGGCGCAGTATGCCCGCGCAGGCGCAGACGACGCCCTGACAGCACCAGCCCCACCTGGCGCTCGTCCGGCGCTTACAGAGGACACCTGGGCTCGCTGTTGCCAAGGCAACTGCCAAGCCGTGCACACATCTCACGGGATTTTCGCGGCTTTCCATGGGAGCTGGGGAAGCATCCCCGTCTAGGCTGTGTTCTTTCCCGGGTGCAGCTGACTCACCAGGTTTGCAATTTGTTAGCACAACTTCTAGAAGCATATTTTGTTTACTTCCCCGTCAACGTCCAAAAGAAGTTTCAGTTTTCGCTACTGGATTAGCAGATTGTTAAATCATTGCCGTGTTTTTGACCCTCGGCTGTTTTATTTGAATCAAAAACCAAATCTATTTAACCATGAAAACTCAAAGGAAACAGGATATTCTCCCCGTCCGCCTCCCCATTTTATTTGAAACAGAGAGCGAGCACGCGCTGCTGTGCTCTGGTTTACTCCCCACCTGTCCTGCAAACACCCAGAGCTGGCCCAGGGGAACCCAGCCCCCGGAACTCCATCCGGTTTTCCCACGTGGGTGGCAGGCGACCAAGTACTTGGGCCATCATCTGCTGCGTGTTAGCAAGAAGCTGGATGCAAAACGGAAGAACTGGGACCCAAGCCAGGCACTGGGTGATGTCCCAAGCGGCAACTTAACCGCTGACAAATGCCAGTTCTGGAAGTTGATTCTTGCTCCAGCTTTCAAGGATGTCAAAATGGACCACCAGAATTTTCTCAAATCCCTCTTCATGTCTTTATGTATAAAGAGAAAGCAAGGCACATTTTACATTGTGGCTACAGATGACAGAATTTCAGAAACTACCCATCTGAGCCAGACACAATTAAGAAGTGGGTAAGTTGGAAATGTTTCCTCAATACAGTCTAGAGTGCTCAGATTCTTTTAAAATTGTTTATTAATGAATGGATTTTCTGCCACTTGGTATGGAGAGCGCCTTTTCTCTAAAGAGGCTATGTAAAATTGAATTTTTATGTACTTTCCAAACTGTAAAGTAAACCAAACCATTTTTTTGAAAAAGACTTGGGATTAAAATGAATCCCAATATTGGGTGCACTTCCTAAATATAGTGCAGAATTCATAGTTGTTATGAAACTGATATTTCTATTGCTTAAGGATTCAGTCTTAGGTTAAACACTTGAAAAAGAGGCCCTTCCCACCCCCAATATTTTTGACTGTAAAAAGTTAAATAAATTTTAGTCAAATCTCTTTTGATTAATATAGAGTTACTGGCACAGCTGGAAGTAGTTCTAAGGTTTCAGAACTCCCAGTTTAAGCTTTTATTCTTCTCACAACTGCCTCCCAAATTTATAAATGCGTTTGTAAATTTTTTTTTTATTTGACAGCTAGAGTTATATAGAGAGAGACAGAGAGAAAGGTCTTCCTTCCGTTGGTTCGCTCCCCAAGTGGCCGCTACGGACGGCGCTGCACTGTTACGGAGCCAGGAGCCAGGTGCTTCCTCCTGGTCTCCCATGCGGGTGCAGGAATCCAAGCACCTGGGCCATCCTCCACTGCCCTCCCAGGCCACAGCAGAGAGCTGGACTGGAAGAGGAGCAGCCAGGACTAGAACCCGGCGCCCATATGGGATGCTGGCACTGCAGGTGGAGGATTAACCAAGTGAGCCATGGCGCCAGCCCCTTGTAAATATTTTTAAGATTTATTTACTTATTTGAAAAATGGAGTGATGCAGAGAGAGGAAGAGCCAGAGAGAAAGAATGATCTTCCAGCTGCTGGCTTACTTCTCTAAAGCCTGCAACAGCCAGGGAAGGGCCAAGCCAAAGCCAGGAGCCAGGAGCCAGGAGCCAGGAACTCCTCCCAGGTCTCCCACACTGGGTGGCAGGTACCCATGTATTTGAGCCATCATCTATTGCCTCCTAGGTGCATTAACGAGAAGCTGGTTTGGAAGTGGAGCATCAGAGACTTGAGTCAGGCACCCAGATATGATTTGTAAGAGCCCCAAGCGAAGGCTTAAGCTGCTACACCACCATGCCTGCCCCTTGGTTTTGCAAATATTAATGGGGTATAGCTGTATTATTCATAATAGTCCTCCAAAATGTAAACAATTCAAAAATCCATCAAATGATGAATGGATGAATAAGTGTAATATATCCACAAAATAGAATATTAAGCAGCAATCAAAAGCAATAAAGTATTGGAGGAGAATTCTGAGAATGTAGAGAAGTAGCAAGTACTAGGAATCTATCTCCCCACCTGGAAAACAATGTAACTGCAGTAATCTGTTTCAGATGGTCATTTTGGAACTCTGAATTCTGTTTAAGGCTTGCATTTTACAGAGGAAAGCTTGGACAGTAAACAGAAGACAATTTTAGTGCATTTTAGCTCAGCTCGAGAGCAGCTACCCTACTTCCACATCCACACTCCTCTAGCAGGCAACATCAGAAGTTGCAAGAGCACCTTATACAAAACTTGTGGGAGAGCTGGTGCTGTGGTGCAACAGGTAATGCCACCATCTATAGTGATGGCATTCCATATGAGCACTGGTTCCAGTCCCATCTGCTCTACTTCTGATCCAGTTGTCTCTTAATGCACCCAGGAAAGCAGCACCAGATGGCCCAAGTGCTTAGGCCCCTGCACCCATGTGGGAGACCCAGATGAAGCTTCTGGCTCCTGGCTTTGTCCTGGTCCAGCCCTAGCTGTTGTGGCCATTTGGGGGAGTGAACCAGAAGATGAAAGATATTCTCTCTCTCTCTCTCCCTAGTTCTTACTTCCAAATAAATAAATAAATAAATCCTTAAAGATAAAAAGTTTGGGAACCAGGGTGGGCAATAAGGATCCTGTTTTCCAAAATGGGATACTCTGTTCTGATCACCAGGTGCTGCTTCTGATCGAGGGGATTTAGGGATGGAGGGGCCAGCCATTGTTTGTGCATCTTCTTCCACTCCTCTCCTTCTAGCTTAAGCAGAGTCCAGGAAATTAAAAGACCAGCACCTCTCCTCTATCAATTTTCTTTTTTTTTTCTTCCTCCTTTTGGAAGCCAGATATTTAAGAGTAATGCGTTGAAAAGTGGCTACACTTACAAGGGAAAGTCGAAAGTTATTGCACATACTCAGGAAAAGGAGCAAGGACAGAAAAGACCTGAAAAGACTTTAAATTATTTAGCCTCACAGATGCTCAAAGAACTAAAGCTGTTGAGACTGTCAAGCAACTGATGTATGCACAAGTTAGAAATATCAAAATATGAAGTAGAAAAACCTAAAAGGGGCTAAAAAGAAACTATACAGCTTGAAAGTACAATAGCTGAAATGAAAAATCCAGTAGACAGATTCAAAGACAGATTTGTGTAGGCAGAAGAATCAATAAACTTGAAGGTAGGATAATTGAAATTACTGAATTTGAGAGTTAGAAGGAAAAGAAAAAGTGAGCCTAAGGTGTCTGTGGAACATCATCAATCACATGATGGCAAGGCCAAGGCAACTTCAGCTGGCTGACAAGGTCACAGCAGAAGGTCTGTCTCAGCAAGGCATGAGAACAACAGCTGTGGTCCTCTTAGTGGGTTTAGGGTTGGGAATTACACTCTGCATAAGAAAGTCGAAGCTTCCTGGTGGTCCCGCTAATGATTGCTGTATTCCTAATTTTAGGGAAGAACACTTAGTCTCATAATCCCCAAAATGTCCATTGCTTTGTAGAATTTTAATCAAGTCGAATGCTAGTGTAGAAGAAGGGGTGATGCTTTACGCATGGTTGAGCTGTTTATGGAAAAGGCAACAGGCTCCCTGGTGTATACTTCCCACTAAACAAAGATAAATGTTATTAAAGCTTTAATTCAATATGTGCTACAAATACAACAGTGGTTAGGATGCCAAAACTGTGGAATAGATCTAAGTGAACCTTTAGATAAGTACAATAGAGAAATTAAAGAGTTACAGTAAGAACTGCAAAAGAGGGGATACATTTTTTAAAAGGACCTGCTTTGAACTTGGGGCTTCTAGTAAAGATTAGATTAGGAAGGTAATATTCTATCTTCTGTAACCAATTTCAGCACTCCAAGCCTTGCCTTGTGTGGGCAGCCTGTTATCTCGTACCTCTCTATGATAGTAACCCATGCTCTGAACATGCCCTTAAAAAAATCAAAGAAATTGTAACTAGGTGAAAATGGACAACAGACTTGTTATTTTAAGAAGAAAGAATCATTATGTGGCATGATATAAAAATAAAGTCTGGTGCTCGAGAGCTAGAGCCGTGCCATCAGCCTTGCTGTGAGTGTGTCTCACTTCTTCCTACGCGGATGCCTCCCACACCTTCAGGAACCCCTGTACCTGCTGGAGCTGGACTCCTGCACCTAAGGTGTCTGTGGAACATCCTCAATCAGATGAAAATACACCCTGTGGGAGTCCCACAGAAAGTATGAGAAAGGAGCAGAAAGATAATTTGAAGAAATAGTGACTGAAAACTTCCCAAGTATGATAAAAGACATGTATAGGTCTAAGAAGCTCAATGAACTCCAAGTAGGAATTTAAAGACACTTCCACGGAAGCGTTTTGTAACTACATTGTTGAAAGACAAAGAGAAGCAGCCCATCATATACAAGAGAGTTCAAAAATCCATAAAAGATACTGACAACCCAAATTCAGAGGCATATTTAAGATATTTTACACAATGATCAAGTGGGATTTGTTCCTGGAATGCAGAAAGGGTTCAGCATATGAAAATTGATCAGTATGAGGGCGGTGACTTGGGCAGCAATGCAGGGCACCTGGCCATGTGGAGTCAGAGTCGGCAGAGACCATGGATGGAGGCAAATCTGGAAAGGACAGTGGGAAGGCCCAGGCTAAGGCAGTGTCTCACAGAGAGGCAGGCTGTAGTTTCCCTCAGGCCGCATCCATAGACACTCTCTCCACGAGACTCCCTCCACGAGCCACGGAAGGGTGGCTGCCACTGCTGCTGTGGACAGTGCTGCAATCCTGGAGAACCTCACTGCTGAGGCACTGGAGTTGGCAGGCAATGCTTCCAAGGATGTCAAGTTAAAGCACATCACTCCACATCACTTTCAGCTTGCAATCTGTGATGATGGAAAACTGGCTTCCCTTCTCAAGGCTCCCATAGCTGTAGGTGGTGATCCCTGACATCCTCAGATCTCTTAATGGAAAGAAAGGACAGCAGAAAACTGCACAGAGGGTTGTTTTACCCAACTATTTTCCTCTCTGTCATTGTTCTGTAACTGGGACAGAAGAGATAATGGAGATACATAGAATTTTTTAAAAATAATTAAATGGAAAACATACACAGTTACCATAGACATAATAAAAGAAACATTTGTACGTTCTTAGACTCAGAAGTTAGATAAAAGTACCTTTCCATATAGTGACAGTTTTATAGATTGGCTAGGTTTCTCTTGTGTTTCATATAAAAATTGGATGGATAAGCCATTGTCTTACAAAATAAAGTTGATCAGTGTCAGTGTTATATATCACATTAACAAGATGAAGGAAAAATAAACCACATCATCATCTCAAGGCAGAAAAATTATTGGATAGCATCCTTTGATGACAAAATGCTCAACAAACTAGGAGAAGACTGCCTCAACACAATAAAAACCAAATATCAAAAACCCATAGAAAACATCATACTCAATAATAGAAGACTGAAAGATTTTCATCTAAGATCAAGAACAGACAAGGATACCTGGTTTAGCTACTTCTGTTCAACATAGTACATGGAGTCTTAGCCAGAGCAGTTAGGTAAGAAAAAGAAATGAAAGTCACTAAAATTAGAAAGGAAGAAGTAAAATCATCTCTGTTTATAGGTTATATGACCTTATAAGTAGAAAACACTAATGGTTCCATTTAAAAACTATTCAAAATAATAAATAAATTCAGAAACCCAGTACAAACAGTCAACACTCAAAATCCTGCATTTCTGTACACTAAAACAATCTGAAAAGTAAATTAATAAAACAAATAATTCCACTTACAATATATCAAAAAAGGATAAAAGATTTAGGAATTAATTAGGTAGGTAAAAAAGTTGTACAGGGGCCGGCACTGTGGCATAGTGGGTAAGGCTGCCGCCTGCAGTGCTAGCATCCCACATAGGTGCTGCTTCGAGTCCCGGCTGCTCCACTTCCAATCCAGCTCTCTGCTATGGCCTGGGAAAAGTAGAAGATGGCCCAGGTCCTTGGGCCCCTGCACCCATGTGGGAGACCCATAAGAGGCTCCTGGCTCCTGGCTCCTGGCTTTGGATCAGCGCAGCTCCAGCCATTGCGGCCAGTTGGAGAATGAACCAGAGGATGGAAGACCTCTCTATCTCTGCCTCTCCTCTTTCTGTGTAATCCTTTCAAATT
Organism: Lepus europaeus; assembly: GCF_033115175.1. Classification (NCBI taxonomy): domain Eukaryota; kingdom Metazoa; phylum Chordata; class Mammalia; order Lagomorpha; family Leporidae; genus Lepus; species Lepus europaeus. Next base: position 136,892,104 of record NC_084831.1, on the reverse strand, counting down.
AATAAATAAATCTTTAAAACAAAAGTTGTACAATGAAAATGGCACAGCATTGCTCCAAGAAATTGTGGTGACCATTGCACAACAATATGAATGTGTTAAGTATCCCTAACCTGTGTACTTAAAATTGGTTCAGATGGGGCCAGCACTGTCGCGTAGCAGGTAAAGCTGCCACCTGTGGTGCCAGCATCCCATATGGGCACCCGTTCAAGTCACAATTGCCCCATTTCTGATCCATCTTCCTGCTAATGCACCTGGAAAGTAGCAGAGCATGGTCCAAGTGCTTGGACCCCTACACCCACGTGGGAGACATGGAAGAAACTCCTGACTCCTAGCTTTGGACCGGCCCAACTCCAGCAGTTGCGGCTCTTTGGGGAGTGAACTAGTGAATGGAAGACCTCTCTCTGTTTCTCCTTCTCTCTGTAACTCTGCCTTTCAAGTAAATAAGTAATATTTTTAAAAATGTGTATATTCTAAAAGAAGATCTCAGAAATGGACAACACTCCTATGATTTCCTGTCATGGTTCATTGTACGGTTTACAAACATGAGTAAGTAAACATTAAGAAGAGAGCAAAGAAAGTTGAGTAACTCTTAACAAATGTTTTTGATAAATGCTTTGATTTAGAAAAGCCAATATTTATTTAACTTGAGTAATCAAGAATAAAAATTAAATAAACTCAGTGCCAAGAATTGAGAAGAGAGGACCATAAATGTCGCTTATAAAAATATTCATGGTAAAATGTTTTATAAAAATATTCAGATTCCACATTGAGTCATAACATTTTAAATCACTCAACAAATACTTGTACTTATTCAACATTTATGTGGCAGACACCATTCCATGTACTTGGAATATATCAGCCAACTAATATGCTCCCTGGAAGTCAATTTGACCATTTAGAATCCAGATTTAAAACAAAACAAACAAAAAACAAGCTTCTTGACAACAAATACACAAAGCTCTTAGAAAATTTGTAGCCTAATTTGACTAGTTTGTATTATTATGAGTTTTTATGTCACAGTTCTTTGGATTATTTTAGTCTTATGAGCTCGGATCTCTTAGTTCTCAGCTTAGAACTTACAATATGAGACTTTGAAAGGAAGGAAAAGAGAAGAGGTGGATATGATGGATTTTTAAGCAATTGTTTTTCTGAATTTCATATCTATGTATTCTACTTCTAATGCTCATTTATTAACAAAGCACAGGACTTCATAATTGTAATATTTAACATATGTGTATCTAAAGTGGATATATTAATAAGATCTCCTATAAATTAAAAAAAATTATTTGATAATGTAGAGAATATTTCCTTAAGGAGTCAAAAATCCATTGCCTTCAACAATATTCACCTTCTAGTAGAAAAAGAAGACAATAAACAATAAACATATGAGCTAAATAAAATATATGGTACATTAGAAGATGATAACGTGAAAAACAGAGACTTTCAGAATGTGGAAGTGGGTTCTGATCCTGTGTTACATGCTAAACAATGTAGTCAGGTTAAGGTTTACTGAGGTGACACTTGAGACTGTAATTATAGTTATATACAATTTAATTATAGTTATATACAATAACTATAACTACAGTTATTTTAGTTATGTTGTGAATAAGATGAGACTCTCAAGTTCATATAGACACTTGAAGTTTAAACCCCAGAGTCTTGTATTGATAGTGTTGGAAGGGTGGAAACAATCCAGTTGTGATACTTAGGTGGTAGGCATTGTGGGAGTCTTTAAGTCACTGGGGAATGTGCTCTTGGAAGGTAGTGCTGAGAAGGCTGGTTATAAAATCATGATTCAAGCCCATCCACTCTCTCTTCCTGGTTCACCCTATAATCTTTCCTCCACAGTGCTCCACCATTGCCATACTGTGGCATCATCAAAAGGCTGAAATAATGGGTCTTACTCAATACTGCACTGTGACACTCCAAACTCAGGAGCCAAAATAAGTTTCCCTGGTTAATAAGTGGGTTATCTTAGTATATTTCATTACAATTTTTTTCCAATACATATGCCTATGAAGATTTCACATATAATAAAATCTACCTAGTTCCAGATCTTAGAGGAAATGTTTTCAGTTTTTCCTCATTCAGTATGACTATGGGTTTGTCATAAATACCCTTCATTATGTTGAGATATGATTCTTATACACCTAATTTCTTTAGGGTTTTAATATACATGAAGTTGAATTTTATTGAAGCTTTTTCTGTATCTTTTTTTTTTCAAGCTCTGCTGCAGAAACTCCTGGCTTATTTGGTTCAGATGCCAATGGTGCAGATAGGAATACGAGTGCAGAAGCCGATGACAGGCCAAGGGGCCCAGTAGGCCAAATATCACCACTGTCAGGATGAAGAGCTGAACAGCAGTGCTGCCCCAGGAGAGTCGCCGCAGCCTCCGGAGGAGCATGGCAGCGGGAGAGATTGATGTGCTCATGAGGTCAACTTTTGGTCACGTCTAGTCTCAAGAACAAACCATCCTGGAACTCAGGCCAGAATCATTGTATATCAAACCTGCTGGAGGCAGTCAGCTTCGTACCTGACGCACACCGAGGGCTGCCTCTGCCATCACCCAGGCTGGTTCATCCTGGCGGAGGCGTCATTGCTGGATCCTCTCTGTACCTATTGAGATGATCATATGAATTTATCCTTCATTCTATTGATCTGATATGTAATGTTTATTGATTTTCATATGCTGAGCCATTTTTGCATCCCCAGGATAAATCTGACTTTCTCATGTAGATGACTTTCTTGTGTGCTATTGGATTTTATTTGCTAAAACTTAAAAGAATTTTTGCATCAATGTTCATCAGGGATATTGGTCCATGGATTTCTTCTGTTGTGTCCTTGTCTGGTTTTGGAATCAAGGTAATTCTGGCCTTATAAAATGAGTTTGGAAGCGTTCCTTCCCTTTCAATTTTTTGGAATAGTTTGAGAAAATTGTTGTTAGTTCATCCTGAAAATCTAGGTAGACTTCTGTAGTATAGCCTTCCAGTTCTGGAGATACACACTATCACTACCCTTACTCAGTATAGTACTGGAAATCTTTGCCAGAGGAATAAAGAAATACAAAGAAATAAAAGGCATGTAATAGGAAAGGAGGAAGTCCTGTTACCTTTGTTTTCATATTATATGGCTCTATAAATGGAAAAACCTGAAGACTCTTCCAAAAGACTTTTCATTTGCTAAGCAAATTGAGTAAAGTTGCAGGATCAACATACAAAAATCAATAGTATTTTTATACACCAATACTGAATTCTCTGAAAAAGAAATAATAAAATTAGTCCTATTCACAATAGCAACCAAAAAGTATTAAATGCTTAGGAATAAATTTAACCAAGAATGGGACACACCTCTATGATGAAAATGACAGGGGCCAGCACTGTGGCATAGTGGATAAAGTCGCCACCTGCAGTGCTAGCATCTCAATGGGCACCAGTTTGAGTCCCAGCTGCTCCACTTCTGACTCAGCTCTCTGCTATAGCCTGGGAAAGAAGTAGAAGATGGCCCAAGTCCTTGGGCTCCTGCATTCACATGGAAGACCTGGAGGAAGCTCCAGGCTCCTGGCTTCGGATTGGCCCGTAGCAGCCATCTGGGGAGTGAACCATCAGATGGAGACCTCTCTTTCTGCCTTTCAAATAAATGTATAAATCTTTAAAAAAAAAAAATGGATACTAGTAATCTTTAAGAAATTTTTAAAATGAAAAACCATTAACAAAAGAAATTAAAGAAAGTCCCAAAATTGAAAGACTTCCCATGTTCATGGATGGAAGAATCAATATTATGCTCAAGCAACCCAAGGCAATTTCCAAACTCAACATAATCCTCATTAAAACACCAACAACATTTCTTTGCAAAGCTAGATGAAATTAACTAAAGTGCATATGGAAGTGCAAAAGTCCTTGAATAGCCAAAATAATCTCAAGCCAAAAGATCAAAGGTGAAGGCATAAAAATACTTGATTTAAAGACATACTATAAAGTTATAGTAATTAAAACAGCATATTACTGGCATACAAAGACACATAGGGCCAGTGCTGTGGTGCAGTGGGTTAAAGCCTCATCCTGCAGTGCTGACATCCCATATAGGTGCCAGTTTGAGTCCTGGCTGTTCTACTTCCAATTCAGCTCTCTGCTATGTCCTGGGAAAGCAGTAGAAGATGGCCCAAGTCCTTGGGCCCCTGCACCCGCATGAGAAACCCAGAAGAAGCTCCTGGCTCCTGGCTTCAGATCAGCTCAGCTTTGGCTGTAGCAGTCATTTGGGGAGTGGATAAGCAGAATGGAAGAACTCTCTCTCTGGCTCTACCTCTCTCTGTAACTCTTTCAAATAATTTTTTAAAAAATTTAAAAAAAAGAAAAAAGAAAAATAAAGACACATAGAGCATACATCCCAGAAAATAATTCACATATCTACAGACAACTGATTCCTGACAAATTTAGAAAAACATACTCTAGAGAAAGGATGGTCTCTTTAATAACTGTTGCTGGGAAAACAATAACTGTTGCTGAGTGTGCAAATGTAGAAACTTGAAGCTTGTTTCAACCTCTCATCTTGTACAAAAAGCAACTGAAAGTGGATCAAAGACTTAAATATAAGACTGGAAACTGAACTACAGAAAATATGAAAAACACCTCAATATATTGACACATGATGATTTTTTGGATGAGATCTGAAAGGCATAGACAACAAAAGTAAAACTAGATAAATGGGCTTATATCAAACTTAGAAGCTTCTGTGCAACAAAGGAAACAGTCAACAGAGTGAAGTAACAACAATGGAATGGAAGAAAACAGGTGCAAATGATTCATCTGATAAAGGGTTAATATCCAGGATATATAAGGAATTCAAAAAACTCAACCACAAAAACCCAGTTAAGAAATGGGCAAAGGGTCTGAACAGACGTTTTTCAAAACAGCCCTTGTCTCTACACTTGAAGAACAGTGTTTTGTTCTTTTTTCTCCTTCGTACTATTTCTTGAATTCTTTAGTTAGTGTAGGACTAATCTTTAAAATAAACTTAAAATTGATCTTCGTAAAAACTAAGAGTGGGAATAGGAGACAGAAGAGGAAGAAAGGTGGGGGTCTGGGCAGAAGAGAAGGTTGGATGTCTGTGTGTGTGTGTGTGTGTGTGTATATACATATATATATATAAATCTGTAAATATAAAATACATGAAATTTGTGTACCTCAAATAAAACCTAAAAAAGTTTAAAAATAATGAGACAAAATAAAATAATAAAAACTTAAAAAAAGAAATACAAATGGCCTACAAATTTATGAAAAAGTGTTCAATGTCATTAGCCATCAGGAAAATGTAAATCATAACTACAATGAGATATTAGCTCAGTCCAGCTAGAAGGGTTATTATCAAAAAGACAAAAAAATAAAATAAAAACTGCTAAGAAGGATGCAGACAAAATGGAACCCTTATATACTGTTGAATGAATCAATTAGAATATGATATATTTATATAACGAAATATTATTTAGCCATATAAAAATAAAATCCTGACATTTGCAGCAAAATGGATGGAACTGAGATCATTATGTTAAGTGAAATCAGCATGACGTGGAAGGACAAGTACCTCATGTTCTCTCTCACATGTGGGAGTTGGGAAGAAAGCCAGTCTGAATTTATAATAGTAGTTGCTAGAGGCTAGGAAGGACAGAGGATGAAGGGATAGAGGAGATTGGATAACACAGACAGAAGTAACAAGTTCCACAGTTCCCCACACATAGGGCAATCATAGTTCACAATAATACAATAAATACATCTCATGCATGGAGATGCTGACTGCCTGATTTGATGAAGTTGCACTATACACATGTGTTGAAAGATTAACTGTGCCTCACAAAGTATTTAAGTATTGCTTATTAATATTAAATTTTAAATAAAATAATAAAATTGAAATAATATTTATAATATTCAAATAAAACAGAAATTAAAATGTAAAATAAAATATATCAACCTCCAAAAGTTCATGGAAAATGTAATTAAAATTATGAGTTTATTTTGGTTGCAAAAAATTTATTTTCAAAATACTTGGAAAATGTGTATTATTCAAAAACTATGCATGGGCTTACAAAAACTTTTCTGCACCAAATTACACTTAATTCCATCTCCTCATGAACTTCTTGAAACAGCCTTATGTGCATGTCTGTGTAGTTATGTGTATTATCCAAATATAGTTATAATGAAAATGCACCTATTTTGTCCTGAGAAAACAGGACACTCTTTTCATAATTTACTCACAGCACAAGCTGGAGGGCTGTTTGCTTCTGACCCTCAGTGGCAGGAAAAATCCACTTCTAGCTTGTGTTCCGGCAATACATTCCTCAAAACAAGTAAAATCATATTTACACTGTAATTATTTTCACTTGCTTGTTAGATTTGTTCAGCGTATTTCACGTGCTCAGCACTGTTGAGTGTAAACTCAGGTCCCATAAGGCACAAGTTTAAAGCGATTTCCTGCTGTGAGGCTCCAGCTTACTCTATGTGGTTAGCAGAAAGACTTAGTAGCAATATGTTATCCTGCAAAAGAAATAGCATGAATCTGAATTTTGCCTTTGAAAAAGCAGCATGGTAGCTTTGGGATCCGCAAGGAGAGAAGGCCTATACTTCCGGGAATGGAGAGTGCCTACTCACACTTCCGGGAAAGAAAAGTCCTTGTCAAGGTCTCCATGGGTGCCTAAAGGCCAACCAGTGAGGAGCAGACCTGCCTTAACCTTTAACCCCCACGCCCTGTATCTATAAAAGGAGCCCTCCCAACCTCTGATGTGCGACTTCCCCAGTCCCCGCTCTGTTGGGACCGGGGAACCTTGCCTGGGGGCGGAATCCCAATAAAAGCTTATGAATTAATTGATTTGTCTGCCTTGGAAGATTTGTTATGCACCAGACACCTTGCACAGCAAATGTAATTTAATTTTTAAATTATTGACTCTCAGTTTTTAAGTGGTGATTCAGTGCCTAATGAATATCACTCTTGGAAAATAATCTACCTATATTGTTGAACACAGTGCCATTTACTAAGCTATCCCGTAACTGGCTTTTTGGTTAACACAGATTAATAACAGAAGTTTCATTTCTTGATATCTAGATATAAATATTTAATGTGAAATGCAAAATGATAAAATTAGAAAATTAAATTACAAAGATTCTGTTTAATGTTTATAAATATTATTGATGATTAGTGATAATGAAAATTTTCTGGTCATGTGCTGGGTTAGGGAAAATAACTGAAGAAAAGTGCTTTTAATTTACTCTGTTATAAAAATGCTTTTAAATTAATCATTGCTGTATATTCATATTCACTTATGATCTTTACTGTTAAAATGATCTCACAAAAAGACTGAAAGTGCATTTTGGTTTACTGAACGTTATAGTCTTCAAGTTTGCCTGTGTTCAAATTTATCCTCAATCTAGTCCCATACAGATTTGAGGCTTCTTGGAGAAGCATCCTAGGTCAAGATGAATTGTCACTATGATGGCAAGAACACCATTATGGTTGACCAAGATTCCTCATTTTCTGTGACAGAGTTTCAACTTTGAAACAACCAGTGTGAAAAAAGGAACTAAAGTTGGGGAGTGCTAGAAGATCTGTCAGTCTGCCTTTTAAAATGGATATATAAATAAATAAATCTGTTCTTAAAAAGTATGATGTATTTCTGCAGGTATTCTTCATCAAGTTGGGGAAGTTCCCCTCTATTCCTAGTTTGCTGAGGGTTTTTTTCTTTTTTATCATGAGTGGATTTTGGATTTTATCAAATATTTTTCTACATCTATTGATATGATCAGATTACTTTTCTTCTTTTGCTTGTTGATAAGAGGAATTGCATTTATTGATTTTTTTAATGTTGAGCCACTTTTTCACACCTGGTTGTTTAGTTTCAAAGACTTGTTTTCCTGTTTTCAATTTACTGATTTCATATATAATTTTTACTGTTTCTTTTCTTTTGTTTCCTTTAGATTTAAATTGCCCTTCTGCTTCAGGAAGTTTACATTATTGGCTTTGATTATATTTTCTTTTCCAATAGAGGCATTTAATGTTAAAAATCTCCATGTAAGCATTGCTTTTGCTGTATCTTACAAGGTTTAATAAGTTGTATTTTCATTTATTTTGACATGTTTTCATAGTTCTCTTGAGATTTCTTTGACATATAGCTATATAGCTCTAAATATTTAGAGATTATTTTCAGATATTTCTTGTGTTTATTTCTAGTTTAATTTCACTTTGTTCTAACAATATAATTGGTATGTTTCCCTGCTTTCAAATTTTTAAATATGTATTTATAAGCCAGAAAGTGGCCTATTTTGATAAATGTTCTTTCAAGTTTGAGTAGAATGTGTCTTCTGCTATTGCTTAATGGAGCATTCTGTAAATATTAACAGTAACAAGTCAATCTATATCAAGTTGATAGTACTGCTGAGGTGAAATATAGCCTTCTTCACTTTCTTTTTTTTAAAGATTTATTTATTTATTTTAAAGCAGAGAGACAAATAGAGAGATGTTCCACTTCCTGGTTCAAATACCCACTGGTTTTTTTTAAACTTTTATTTAGTAAATATAAATTTCCAAAGTACAGTTTATGAATTACAATGGCTTTTCCCCCCCATAACTTCCCTCCCACTCATACCACTCATGTCTCCTGCTCCCTCTCCCATTCCATTCACATAAAGATTCATTTTCAATTATCTTTATATACAGAAGACTGATTTAATATATATTAAGTAAAGATTTCATCAGTTTGCACCCACACAGAACATAAAGTGTAAAATACTGTTTCAGTACTAGTTATAGTATTAATTCACATTGGACAACACATTAAGGACAGAGATCCTACATGAGGAGTAAGTACACAGTGACTCCTGTTCTTGACTTAACAATTTGACACTCTTGTTTATGGCGTCAGTAATCCCCCTAGGCTCTAGTCATGAGTTGTCAAGGTTATGGAAGCCTTTTGAGTTTTCCGATTCGATCTTATTTAGACAAGGTCATAGTCAAAGTGGAAGTTCTCTCCTCCCTTCAGAGAAAGGTACCTCCTTCTTTGATGGTCTGTTCTTTCTACTGGGATCTCACTCACAGAGATCATTCATTTAGGTTTTTTTTTTTTTCCAGAGTGTCTTGGCTTTCCATGCCTAAAATACTCTCATGGGCTCTTCAGCCAGATCCGAATGCCTTAAGGGCTGTTTCTGAGGCCAGAGTGCTGTTTAGGACATCTGCCATTCTATGAGTCTGTGTATACCACTTCCCATGTTGGCTTGTTCTCTCCCTTTTTTATCCTATCAGTTAGTATTAGAAGACACTAGTCTTGTTTGTGTGATCCCTTTGACTGTTAGACCTATCAGTGTGATCAATTGTGAACTGAAGTTGATCACTTGGACTAGTGAGATGGCATTGGTACATGCAACCTTGATGGGATTGTATTGGAATCCCCTGGCACATTTCTAACTCCACCATTTGGGGCAAGTCTGATTGAGCATGTCCCAAATTGTACATCTCCTCCCTCTCTTATTCCCACTCTTACATTTAACAGGGATCACTTTTCAGTTAAATTTAAACACCTAAGAATAATTGTGTATTAATTATAGAGTTCAACCAATAGTATTAAGTAGAACAAAAAAATACTAAAAGGGATAAAGTATTAAATTGTACATCAACAGTCAGGACAAAGGCTGATCAAGTCACTGTTTCTCATAGTGTCCATTTCACTTCAACAGGTTTCCTTTTTTGTGCTTGGTTAGTTGTCACCGATCAGGGAGAACATATGATATTTGTCTCTTTGGGACTGGCTTAATTCACTCAGCATGATGTTTTCCAGATTCCTCCATTTTGTTGCAAATGACCAGATTTCATTGTTTTTTACTGCTGTGTAGTATTTTATAGAGTACATATCCCATAATTTCTTTATCCAGTCTACTGTTGATGGGCATTTGGGTTTATTCCAGGTCTTAGATATTGTGAATTGACCTGCAATAAACATTAAGGTGCAGACTGCTTTTTTGTTTGCCAATTTAATTTCCTTTGGGTAAATTCCAAGGAGTGGTATGGCTGGGTTGTATGATAGGGTTATATTCAGGTTTCTGAGGAATCTCCAGACTGACTTCCATAGTGGCTTTACCAGTTTGCATTCCCACCAACAGTGGGTTAGTGTCCGTTTTTCCCCACATCCTAGCCAGCATCTGTTGTTGTGATTTCTGTATGTGAGCCATTCTAACCAGGGTGATGTGAAACCTCATTGTGGTTTTGATTTGCATTTCCCTGATTGCTAGTGATCTTGAACATTTTTTCATCTGTCTCTTGGCCATTTGGATTTCCTCCTTTGTAAAATGTCTATTGAGGTTCCTTGGCCCATATCTTAAGTGGGTTGCTTGTCTTGATGTTGTGGAGTTTCTTTGTAGATTCTGGTTATTAATCCTTTATCTGTGGTGTAGTTTGCAAATATTTTTTCCCATTCTGTCAGTTGCCTCTTCACTTTCCTGACTGCTTCTTTTGTAGTACAGAAACTTCTCAATTTGATGAAACCCCAAATGTTCATTTTGGCTTTGACTGCTGTGCTTCCGGGGTCTTTTCCAAGAAGTCTTTGCTGGTACCTATATCCTGCAGGGTTTCTCCAATGTTCTCTAATAATTTGATGGTGTCAGGGCGTAGATTTAAGTCTTTAATCCATGTTGAGTGGATTTTTGTGTAAGGTGAAAGTAGGGGTCTTATTTCATGCTTCTGCATGTGGAAATCCAATTTTCCCAGCACCATTTATTGAATAGACTGTCCTTACTCCAGGAATTGGTTTTGGATCCTTGATCAAATATAAGTTGACTGTAGATGTTTGGATTGATTTCTGGTGTTTCTATTCCGTTCCATTGGTCTATCCATCTGTTTCTGTACCAGTACTATGCTGTTTTGATAACAACTGCCCTGTAGTATGTCCTGAAATCTGGTATTGTGATGCCTCCGGCTTTGTTTTTGTTGTACAAGATTGCTTTGGCTATTCGAGGTCTTCTGTGTCTCCATATGAATTTCAGCATAATTTTTTCCAGATCTGAGAAGAATGTCTTTGGTATTTTGATTGGTATCGCATTGAATCTGTAAATTGCTTTTGGGAGAATGGACATTTTGATGATATTGATTCTTCCAATCCATGAGCATGGAAGATTTCTCCATTTTTTGGTATCCTCTTCTATTTCTTTCTTTAAGATTTTGTAATTCTCATCATAGAGATCTTTAACGTCCTTGGTTAAGCTTATTCCAAGGTATTTGATTGTTTTTGTGGCTATTGCGAATGGGATTGATCTTAGCAGTTCTTCCTCAGCCGTGGCATTGCCTGTGTATAGAAAGGCTGTTGATTTTTGTGCATTGATTTTATATCCTGCTACTTTGCCAAACTCTTCTCTGAGTTCCAATAGTCTCTTAGTAGAGTTCTTTGGATCCCCTAAATAAAGAATCATATCATTTGCAAAGAGGGATAGTTTGAGTTCTTCCTTCCCAATTTGTATTCCTTTAATTTCTTTTTCTTGCCTAATAGCTCTGGTCAAATAGCCACTGTTATGCCCAGTTCATTTGTCCCCAAAGACCACCAAGGAGCCGATACTGCTGTAAAGCGCACAAGAGTTTTATTATAGGTCCGGGCCTAGACCTCAATCAACACCGATGCAACAGGTCTGAATTGAGAGCCTTGACCCTTCAGTTAACAAGGTTTTTATAGGGTTTTCAGAGACATTCTATATATTATGGTACCATTAGCAAATCATCTCATCCTGCGGGAAATTCAAAGGACATCTCTTAGAATTGATTAGTGCATCCAATGGTGGGAACGGACCTAGTAAAGGTGGTTGGATGGCTTTGGGGTTGATGCCTTTTAAATTGATTGGCTGAAGCATAGGGTCCGAGTTGCTGGGGTGTACGTGCCGAACTGTAGGATCTCGGGAAGCTATCCATTACCTTAATTGCCCTGAGAAGATATCCGGATCTCTAGGTATTTCTCTGCTATCTGCTAATTGACTGTTGCTAGGAGAGTTTACTACAAGGGGAGTTCATTTATTTACTTTTAGGAGCTTCTGGCTCAGGGTTCAGGGCCTGGTCAGCCCCGAGTTACAAGATGGAGGCCTAATTTAAAATAGTTACACCTTGATCCAGGCTCAGGTCTCACACCACAAGAACCAGGACTGGGCCAGGCGGTAACCAGGAGCCAGGAACTCCATCTAAGTCTCCCGTGTGGGGAGCAGGAACTTAAATACATAGGCTATCATCTGCCGCCTTCCCAGGCACATTAGCAGGGAGCTGGATTGAAAGCAGAAGAGCTGAGACTTAAACTGGCACTCCAGTGTGGGATGCAGGCATCACAAGAGGCAGCTTAACTCACCGTGCCACACATCCACCCGTCCTTATTGACTTTCTGCCTGCTTGATTTATCAGTTACTGAAGAAGATGTTAAAGTCTTTATAACAGTCAATTTGTCTATTTCTTCTTGCAATTCTACCAGTTTTTTTCTTGATGCTCTTAGTTGCATACATTGTAAACATTATATCATCTTGGAGAATTTATTTTTTTTAAAGATTTATTTTATTTATTTGAAAGTCAGAGTTACAGAGAGAGGTAGAGACAGAGAGAGAGGTCTTCTACCTGGGGTTCACTCCCCAGACGGCCGCAATGGCTGCAATGGCCAGAGCTGCCCCGATTCGAAGCCAGGAGCGAGGAGCATCTTCCAGGTCTCCCACTCAGGTGCAGGGACCCAAGGACTTGGGCCATCCTCTACTGCTTTCCCAGGCCATAGCAGAGAGCTGGATAAGAAGAGAAGCAGCTGGGACTCGAACTGGCGCCCACATGGGATGCTGGTGCTTCAGGCCAGGGCTTTAACCCGCTGCACCACAGCACCAGCCCCAGAATTGATGTTTTTGTCATTATAGTGCCTTTCGTTGTGATTGTTTTCATTGTTCTGAATTCTATTTTGTCTAAAATCAGTATAACTACTTCATCTTTCTTTTGAATCATGTTAGCATGGTATATGGTATATACCTATCTCTTTAAACTATATATGTCTTTATATTTAAAATGATTCCTTATGAGTAATGTGCATGTGGGTTTTGATATTTGTTTACTCTGACAATCTCTATCTTTTAATTAAATGTTTTAAAACATTTTACATTTAATATGATTATTTGTATAATTGGTTTATATCTATCATGTTTGTAACTGTTTTATAGTCACTGTATTCTTTGTTGCTTTCACCTCTTTTTTTTTTTTTTTTTGCTTTCTCTTATTTTATTTTAAAGATTTATTTATTTTTTTTGAAAGGCAGAGTGACATAGAGACTGACACAGACAGAGAGAGATCTTCCACCCATTGGTTCATTCCCCAAATGGCCACATTTCTGGCCTAATGTGGCAGTGACTCAACTAACGTGTCCACCTAGAAAAGGTATTATAATGGTTGCTACTCCCTTTTTTCTTTTATCCTTCTGAGGGGAAATGCAGATAGCAATCAGTTCTGTTCCAGATTCTACCCAATCCCCAGGTTCTAGGCAAAGAAACTCCCAGTTAGCAAGGATAACTGAGTGACTTCACAAGGAATTACACAATACCCAAACTAATGCAATAAGAAAGACAGCATGGGCCGGCGCCGTGGCTTAACAGGCTAATCCTCCGCCTTGCGGCGCCGGCACACCAGGTTCTAGTACTGGTTGGGGCGCCAGATTCTATCCAGGTTGCCCCTCTTCCAGGCCAGCTCTCTGCTATGGCCCAGGAGTGCAGTGGAGGATGGCCCAAGTCCTTGGGTCCTGCACCCGCATGGGAGACCAGGAGAAGCACCTGGCTCCTGGCTTCGGATCAGCGAGATGCACTGGCCGCAGTGACCATTGGAGGGTGAACCAACGGCAAAAAGGAAGACCTTTCTCTCTGTCTCTCTCTCTCACTATCCACTCTGCCTGTCAAAAAAAAAAAAAAAAAAAGACAGCATGAAAAGATGTGGTGGCAGTGGGATGATTGTCAACAGCTTTTTCTAATAGGGGGATAAGCAAATGAAAGGACAGAGGAGCCATCTTTGACTTAAGACTTTTGGTTTGTACAAATGGAAGAATGAAATGGAATTCATTTTTATTTTATTTTGTTTTTAGTTATGTTATAATTAATTGGACAATCAAAGATGAAACTATGCAGCTGGATATGTAAGTCTGAAATTCAGAGAACATAAGGCTAGATATCTGTGAATTTTAGAATTATCAGTGTATTGATGGCTCATAAAGCCATTGGGGCAGGAAGAAGACACAAAGGGAGGGAACGTAGGTCATTAGGTTATTAAGTAGCACAATTATTCTTGGCTGCAGTCTTTGGATTTCTAATTTTCACTTTTGAAGTAACACATAAATTAAAGAGATAAGTTTGAGACACTTTTAAAAAATAAATGCTATGAGATAGGAAGGTGAGTCAAGATAATATGCAAGCTTTCACAGTAGATACTTACTATATCCAAGAACATTTATTAAACATAGTAATGGATCATGTCAGAAAAATAAAATAGAATTTTCAATAGCTTATATTTCAATCAGAATTCTTTAGACTTTTCTGAAGGAACTAGACAGCCATAATTTAGTTAATATTAATTTGAGGAGCCAGTGTTGTGGTAGAGTGGGACAAGCTGCTGCTTAGGATACCCACATCCTATTTCAGTACCAGTTCTAGTCCTGGCTGATCCAGCTCTCTACAAATGCACCTAGGAGGACATCAGATATTGACCAAGTACTTGGATCTCAGACACCTACCTGGGAGACCTGGATGGATTTCTGAGTTCTTGGCTTCAGCATTGCCCAGTCCCACCATTGTGGGAATCTGGAGAGCCAACCAGTGGATACAAGATTGATCTTTCCCTATCTCCCCTCTTCTCTGTCACCTTGCCTTTCATATAAACAAAAAAAACTTTTAAAATATTAATTTGAAATACTCAGTAGCAAACCAGTATTTCTATTAAACACTATGGTACTGTCTGAACAGTACAATTTAACTACATTGCTTTTTAAAAAAAGATTTATTTTAAAAGCAGAGTCTCTCTCTCTCTCTCTCTCTCTCTCTCTCTCACACACACACACACACACACACAATCACACACACACACACATTCAGATCTTCCATCTGCTGGTTCACTCCTCCAAGTAACAACAGCCAGGGCTGGGATAGGCTGAAATCAGGAACCTGGAATTCCATTCATGTCTCTCATGTGGGTGACAGGGACCCAGTATTTGGGCCATCTTCTGCTGCCTCCTCAGGCACAGAAGCAGGAAGCTGGATAGGAAGCAGAGCAGTTGGGACTCAGAGCAGTGCTCTGATACAGGATGCCAGCATCATCTTAATCCACTGTGCCATAACACCAATCCCTGGCTACATCTTGATTTATATTAAATATTAATAAATGTGAAGCTTCTGCTTGCTTTCATACAACCCTTTCCCTGTCTAGTACACAGACACATGATCATTCAGTCTCTCCTAAAAAAATGTGAGCAACCCTTGCTAATACACCCAGGGAAGCAGTGGCTAGTGGCTGCTCTCTCTGTGTGACACTCTGCTTTTCGAATGAATAAAAATAATTTTAAAAATAAGACATTTTTTGAAGGGCAGAGCTACAAAGACAGAGGGAAAGAAAGAGAGACAGACAGACAGACACACACACACAGAAATCTTCCATCTGCTAGCTTACTCCCCAGATGGTTACATCAGCCAGGGCTGGGCCAGGCTGAAGCCAGGAGCCAGGAGCTTCATTTAGGTCTCCCTCATGGGTACAGGGACCCCAAGAACTTAGGCCATCTTCTGCTGCTTTCCCAGGTGCATCAGCAGGGAGCTGGATCAGAAGTGAAGCAGCCATTGCCCATCAGAGTTGCTAGCACTGCAGTGAACAAATTAATCTGCTGAGCTACAGCGCCAGCTCCAAAAATAAAATTTTAAAAATAAAATAAATAAAAAGAAGGTGAGCAATGCAGAATCTGTCCCTATATGGGAAGGACATGTTTTTGTTGTTTGTGTCACAATCCAGCAAGGACACCATGACTACAGACACAAATCAGGGCTTCTCATCTTAGAAACATGGCACCCTGCCCCCCATCCAAACTTCTCCCCTTTCATTTTGGGCTTTGCCTTTAATCATCCCCATGTACCCTCCACATTCTCACTTTTCATTCCTTATGTGCACCCCCATCCCCACCCCCACCCCCATTTTAGCACTAACAGCAGACACTTGAAACAGCATAAAAGGGAATGCCCCTCGCTGCAAGTGGGCACCAGTGAGGAATGTGCTCCTGGAATCACAACTGCCACAAGGGCTTCAGGAGTGTAAGACATCCGCATAGCGCAGAATCCCAGTTTAAACTAATTCAGAGATCACCATGACCTTGAGCGCTGGGTTGCTTTTTCAAAGCCACAGCAGACTCTACCAACTGCATGATGCATGTGGATCTCAATAAACTTCACTCAAAGTTGTTGCCTGAGTATCCTTTTCTACAACCCAAGAGATGCACTCTTGAAACAATTTCAAACCTACAGCTGACTTTTTTCCATTTTCAGAATCTTTTCATCGTTCTCCTGGTAAAATAAAACCATTCTTTCAGTAGTCAGACAAAAACATAACCTCCTTCTTTAATCTGTGTATTTTTACTTCATAATCAGGAAACTATAAAACCTGCACGTCAACTATCGAAATACAATATTGATAGCACAGGAGGAACGATTTTTTTATCTCCACTACTTCATACAATGAAAACACCTTCATTCATTTAGCCTCTTTAATTAAGGTGACACTCTTTGTCAACAATTCCACACACCAATATTTGCCCACTCCAAAGAGATACTGTAAAAAAATTTAATATTTCTGTGTTTGTTCCTATATTCTTCAGATCTGCTCCAGTAATTGGGGTTTATATTTGAGGGTTAATCAGACATTAGAGACATTAAAAACTTGCAATAAAGGAAGGCAACTAATAGAGTGTTCTTACTCAACAAAAAATGGTTTCTTCACAGTCTCAATGATAATTGGCCAAATTCTGGGCAAGCAGAGCAGAAGGACCATAAAATACTATCAAAATCCACAGTAACTTCACAATGCTTCACTCTTTTAAAAATGTCATATTTCAAAAATATTTGTACATATATATACATAGTATACACACACACAAAGGAAGAAAAAGAAAATTCACCTAACAAAAATATTACCAATATTCTTGAACTGCCCATTCTGTCTGCCTATCCTACCAAAAAAAGTAACCACTATCACAAATTCTGGGTGTTATTACTGTTAAAGAAAAAACCTTATCACTTCTACATATTTTCCTTAACCAATACATTAAAGTCTGCAATGCCAACTTCTCATGTGGATGCAGGTTCAAGTCCTGGCTGCTCCACAACTTTTATTTTTAAAGTGGTATAATGCAGCATATGTATGTCAGCTGCTTCTTTTTCTCATTCAATAATATAATTGTTTTCTAAAATGTATATGTTGTTGCATGCCAATTTATTTGTTTATTTTTGCCCTTGTACTTGGAATCTTTAAAAAGTTCATGGAAAATGTTCACTAGTGAAAAATTATCCATGTAGGCAGGCGCTGCAGCTCACTAGGCTAATCCTCCGCCTGCGGCGCCGGCACCCTGGGTTCTAGTCCCGGTTGGGGTGCCGGTTCTGTCCCAGTTGCTCCTCTTCCAGTCCAGCTCTCTGCTGTGGCCCGAGAAGGCAGTGGAGGATGGCCCAAGTGTTTGGGCCCTGCACCCGCATGGGAGACCAAGAGGAAGCACCTGGCTCCTGGCTTTAGATCCGCGCAGTGCGCCGGCCTTAGTGGCCATTTTGGGGGTGAACCAACGGAAGGAAGACCTTTCTCTCTGTCTCTCTCTCTCTCTCTCTCTCTCACTGTCTATCTGCCTGTCAAAAAAAATTATCCATGTATTTCAAAGTGTTTGTGGCAAAATAAATATATATTTTCATCTCATTGTTTCACAAGCTTGTTGAAGCGCCCTTATGCAACATTCCATTATTATACCAAAATTTTTCTATTCATTCTGTCAATGAACATTTGAGTTATTTCATGGTTTGTATGTTTTCCATTTTATTTATAATACATATATTTCTTTCATAATTAAAATCTTATTTGATCATCTGTAGACTTTATAGGCAATTTGCAAATAAGTCAATTTAATTTTTCTAAAGAATTACTCCATTTTTTGTTAAACAGACTAGTGACTATCAGCTTAAAATTTAGAGGCAAATTGTCCTTAACATATAAGGCATAGAGGCTGGTATTGTCAAATAGCAGGTTAAGCTGCCACCTATTGCCACCTAGGACACTAGCATTCCATATGGGCATCAGTTTGTGTCCTGGCTGTTCCACTTCCAATCCAGTCCCCTATAATGCACTTGGGAAAGCAGGAGATAACTCAAGTACCTGGGCCCCTGCCACCCACATGGGAAACCTAGATGGAGTTCCAGATTTCCGGCTTCAGGCCTGGCCATTGCAGCCCTGTGTGGAGTGAACTGATGGCTGAAAGATCTCTCTCTTTCTGTCTCTGTCTCTCTCTCTTTCTAACTCTGCCTTTCAAATAAATACATAAATATTTTATAAAAAAGACAGAAAACATAAATAACTTTAAATGTTGATAAACTGATAAGCTTAAAGACCAACTAATTCAGAATTTAGAATTATACACTACATTCCCAATTTCCAATCTTTAACAGAATATTAGCAATTCTAATATGGAGAGCCAAGGTTTAGGAGTTTTCTTTAGGAGTAGTTCTAGTAAGAAGAAGAAGAAAGAAAGAAGAAGAGGGAGGAGGAGGAGGAAGAGAAGGAGAGGGAGGAGAAGAGGAGGAGGAGGAAGCAGCAGCAGCAGAAATGATGTGGAGGTAGATATTAAGTAATTTAAATAACACATATTAGGTGATCGACTTGACATCAAATTACCATGTAAAATCAAATTCGTATTATAGGATATGAAAACAGCCCCAAGCCAATATAATGGTAGATTAACACAGCTGACACTCAAGACTGTTAAAGACCCCCATATGTTGATTTCTACTCATTTTCTGACTGGACAGAAAAATGCAAACCCATATATGATTTCTTTTTTTTTAAGTATTTTTACACAAATACATGTGTATATTCCATGGGATGAAGTGGTAGTCCTTCTTTCTAAAAATTCTGTTTTAACTTCCATTGAAAACCTTGAATTTATAAACTAGGTGATGAAATGTCCCCCCATATTGTAATAAGGAAGTTTTCTGTAAACAGGAACCACTAAGAGCTATTAAACTGTACTGACCAGATTTGATTTTCTGCTTATGTAGAAGCTGGAGTCTCCTCATTTTCAGTTTCTTCACTTTTTACAGGAAGGTTGTCTCTAGTTCCATGGGTAGTCATTTCAACCTGTTTGTCTTTTGCTCTTTTTCCATTGCCATTGTTTTGGCAAAAGATTTATCCTTTCTTCATTTTTCTTTTAGTTTCACCCTTTGCAGGAGCTGGCTGGAACCTCGCCAGTCTCCTGTAGGGTTCTGCCTCTACTGTAACGCCAACTAACTGACCTTCACCTTGTGTTTCTCGGCAGTGGTTTGTGGCAGGGAGTGCAGGTGCCGGGGTGACAATGGGCCCTGTGTGACCCTTTACAAAGTCAGGTTGCATGGCATCTTTCAAAACCCCCACTCTCCACTGATATACTTTTCCTGTACGATATTTTATTCTAAAATATAAGCCACAAAATAGATAACCATTATTGATAAAGTTAATGTTTACTTAGGCTTATCTAAATGCTTTTTGTTTTTGTTTTAAATTAAAGGCAGAGAGAGACAGAGACACAAGAGACAGAGAGAGACAGAGACAAAAGACAGATTTTCCCTCAGCTGGTTTACTCTCAAAATGCCTGCAACAGCTAAGGCTGGACTGGCCTGAAGCCGGGAGTCAGGAATCCAATCCAGGTCTCTCATATGGGTGGCAGGGACCCAAGTACTTGGGCCATCACCACTGTCTTCCAGGGTATGCATTAGCAGGATACTTGAATTAGAAGCAGAGCATCGGCCGGCGCCGCGGCTCACTAGGCTAATCCTCCACCTTGCGGCGCCAGCACACTGGGTTCTAGTCCCGGTTGGGGCACCGATCCTGTCCCGGTTGCCCCTCTTCCAGGCCAGCTCTCTGCTGTGGCCAGGGAGTGCAGTGGAGGATGGCCCAAGTCCTTGGGCCCTGCACCCCATGGGAGACCAGGAGAAGCACCTGGCTCCTGGCTTCAGATCGGCATGGTGCGCCTACCGTGGCGGCCATTGGAGGGTGAACCAACGGCAAAAGGAAGAGCTTTCTCTCTGTCTCTCTCTCACTGTCCACTCTGCCTGTCAAAAAAAAAAAAAAGCAAAGCATCCACTTGAACCAGTCATTCCAAAGGGATATGGATGTCCCACACAGGGTCTTAACCTCTGTGCCAATTGTCCACCACTTTTTAGTTTCTTTATAATCATCCTAGCTTCTCATATACCAGACTATTAGGCCCACATGCTTTCTCCTGATATAATGTATTGTTGCCATAGACATTTTCCCTTCTGTTCCTCCTCCTCTTTTTTTAAACTGTGAATGCTTTTACTTTACTCCAGTTTATAAATGATCACTGAACTGGGTACACAACTGTAGGTAAAAAGTTACTTTATGTCAGTGATTTGAAGGCTATGTAGCATTTTCTTCTGGCTTCCATTATTGCTCTGAGAAACTGGCTGTCAGCTTTTAACTGTTGCTCTTGTATAGGTGATCTGTATTCTTTTCTCTGGCTCCATTTGTAACTTTCTATTTGTCCTATTTTTTTTTTTTTTTTGACAGGCAGAGTGGACAGTGAGAGAGAGAGAGACAGAGAGAAAGATCTTCCTTTGCTGTTGGTTCACCCTCCAATGGCCACTGCGGCTGGCCCGCTGCGGCCAGCGCACCGTGCAGATCCAAAGCCAGGAGCCAGGTGCTTATCCTGGTCTCCCATGGGGTGCAGGGCCCAAGGACTTGGGCCATGCTCCACTGCACTCCCTGGCCACAGCAGAGAGCTGGCCTGGAAGAGGGGCAACTGGGACAGAATCTGGCGCCCCAACCGGGACTAGAACCCAGTGTGCCAGCGCTGCAAGGCGGAGGATTAGCCTATTGAGCCGCGGCGCCGGCCCTGTTTGTCCTATCTTAATTGCAAATTTACTACTATGTGCCTAGGCGTGGATTTCTTAATTTAATCAACAATGATTGTACGTATTTATGAGCTTCAGTGTGACATATCAATACATGTCTATAATGTGTACTAATCAAATCAGGGTAATCAATATTTTCTGTTCTTTGATGTGACTTCAAGATCAGAGTCTTGGCGATCCTTTCTTCTATTTCTTCATAAAATATCTACTAGGTTATTGTGAACTACAGTCATCTCACTATGCTGTGTAACACTAGAAACTTATTCCTTCAATCAATGATAGAAGATTCTCTCCCTATCATTGCCTTTCAAGTAGATAAAAATAAATAAATACATAAATAAATACTTAAAAAATAAATAAAAGTTCAGGTCAGTGCTATGGCATAGAGGGTAAAGTCTGTAATGCCAGCATCCCATGTGGGCGCTGGTTCGAGTGCTGGCTGCTCCCCATCTGATCCAGCTCCCTGCCAATTTGCCTGGGCAAGCAGCAGAAGCTGGCCCAAGTGATTGGACTCCTGATCCCACATGGGAGATCTGGAAGAAGCTCCTGGCTCCTGGCTCCTGGCTTTTGTCTGGCCCATCCCTGGCCGTTGCAGCCATTTGAGGAATGCACCAGCAGATGGAAAAGCTCTCTCTGTCTCTCTCTCTCTCACTAACTCTTTCAAATAAATAAATCTTTAGAAATAAATAAATAAAGTTCACACATTTACTTTGTACTCTTTCATAATTCTAATATCAAACATCATTAAGGCTTGATCTGTTGTTTGCTATTTCTATCCTCACTTGTGGTCACTTGTTTCTGTCTTTGGTGCTTTTTAAATAATGCACTTGATTTCTACTAACTTCTTAATTCTTAAGTGAAGATTTTATATACTCATTTATTTGATCTGAGAGTGATCGTCCATCAAGTGTCCTATTAGCTATGCTCTATTTCAATTTTCTGGGAGTTGCAGGAAAATAAATATGGATATATGGTCTCAGAATTGGCCAACAGCAAGCATAATCATTAGTCCGTATACTTTGTTATTCCAAATTTCCTAACATGAACAAAAAATGTTTTCAAAACTGTATATTAATAAAACCACGGACTCAGAATATTTGGCACACACTAATTTTGCTCAATTAGTAAAATTTTATGCACATTAGGAAACAGGATTTTAAGTCCCTTCCTGGGAGCATAGTTACTGAAGACAAAGGTGTGTCCTCTGCTCTTCTACTCCACACTGCATAATTTGATCAGTGTAGAGTCTCAAAAAAGAATACTTTTCTCTTGAGATGATTTTGAATCATATTGCTCTGCTAGAAGCCAGAGCAGGGTTTCTGCCTACTTGGGTCCACCTCAGCTCTGTCAGAACCCTGGTTTGATGCCAGAACCCTTTCTCCTTTAGGCATGACTTTGGTTAAGTATAAAATGTCTCAGGCAAAGGCAAGTATGAGGGCGGAGAGGAGAGGAGAGGATGAAAAAACCTAGGAGTTAAGTACAAGAGCAGGAACTGCAACAAAAACAGATCTTTATGGCTGTTGTCGGTTACTCAGATAATTTCACAGTTTGGACGCATTTTATGGTCAAAGGCTTGGATTTCCAAGTAGCTGTGTCTGCCCGCTTGTTTGATCTGTGACTATGATGGAAGGTCCAACGTTGCTGCCTTTGACTTGTTGTAGGGGAGGACCATGTGGCAATAAGGGATGATCTCAGACGGTTTTTCCTAAGGTCCACACAGTTGCCCCAAGACGTCGTCGTCATCGGGGACGCAGCCGACGCCTTTCCCAACATCTGACTTTCACCGAGGGTCTCTTTCACACCGGCGCTTGGGGCGGGTTTTGGTTTCAAAAGTGGTCAGCCCAAGCACGCACCTCGGGCTCTAAAACAGGCTCCCCAGAGCGACTCCCCTCTCCGGCGCTGAGTGGGCTTGCCAGCCCCGCGCCTGGAAACGTGAACACAATCCCCCGTCCGCGGCCGTCGGCCAGCGCAGGGCAGCGCAGGGCAGGGCAGGGCAGGCCAGGCCAGGCCAGGCCAGGGCAGGGCAGGCCAGGGCAGGGCAGGCCAGGCCAGGCCAGGCCAGGCCAGGCCAGGCCAGGCCAGGGCCCAGGCCCGCAGGGCGCTTCCGGTCTCAGCGGCCCTCCGGGGGGCTGGGCGGGAAGCTTGGGCTCTGGTTTTCCCGCATCCACCTGACTTTCCACGCATTAGACCCTGAGGCGCCTCTCTCCTGTGCCACTTCACCGCTCCGTCCGACTTCTAGCTCACCCGGAGCCGTCCCTCCTCTGGGAGGTGAGGCTGCTACTCATATGGTCTTTTCTCGCCCCACCGCCATCCTAGTCCTGGCTTTGCGCACTTAGGAGAACAGGGGCGGAAGTGACCCTCAATGCGGGGGTTAGGGTGGGATCAGAACGCCAGCCTTTCTACTCCACAGATGTGTGAGCTGGAGCCGGTTATTTGCTCTGCCTTTTGAAATAGGGGCAGACGTTCTAGAATGTTAATGTAGCAGCCTCAAATCAGCCTTGCCTCCATTTACTTCCACAGGCCGAAGCCGTAGCGGCCTGCCTCAACGTAGCGGCACTTCCACTAGAAATTTTAGCTGTCTTCCCATTGAAAGGCCACCACAAAACACACCAAACACCAGAGTTAAAAGTTTAGGGGGGGGGGGGGGGTTGGAGCGCAACAGGCTATTGGGAGGGAGGAAGGGAGGGAGGGAGCGAGAGAGTCTGGGAAGGCAGGTCTTGTTATGGCCTTGCATGCATAAGGAAGTGGGAGCAGTAAATCCCGTTAGGGTGGGGGTGAAGTTGACGCTTGTGGTTGGGCCATTTGGTCACCTAACTTATAGGAAGCCAGGCTGGATTTTGGAGAGGCTGAAACTTATCGTATAAGATGGCGACTTGGCCAAAGCCCAAGATGGCTCCTCAGATATGTCATCGGTTTCACTAACACTCATAAAATCCATCTTATCCACTCTTGCCAGTTTTCTTAAAAGCAAAACTTATTTTAATGATTACCATCCGTACCCATCTCCAGTTAATAAAACTTTTAAGATTACTCCAAGCTGCCTTTTCCAACTTCATCTCATTTTAGGCTTTACTTATAAAATCACCTCCACCACCACTTTGTACCCTTCTTTCCTTGAGATTTGTTTATTTTATACAGTTACAAAGGGAGGGGTACCTAGCTCTTCCATCAACTGGTTTACCCTCCAGATGGCCTAAGTGGCTAGGGCTTGGCCAAACAGAAGTGAAGAGCTTCATCCCTGTCTCACACGTGGGCGACAAGCGCCATCCTCTGCTGCTTTTCACAGGCAGTTAGCAGGGAGCTGGATCGGAAGCAGAGCAGCCAGGACTCGAACCAGCACCCACATGGGATACCAGCATCACAGGCCACAGGCTTCACCCACTATGCCATATCATCAGGCCCTCATATTTTCATATGGTCTTTTCTCCACCACTATTTCCCTTTCCAAATTTCTGTTAAAATCCTATCCAGCCTTCCTCCCTGAGGAAGTTACTTCTGATTTTCCCAATATCCTTGCATCTTTTAATTTTTATGGTACCTGACACATTGCCTTGTATTGCAGTCATGCATTCCTACTTTCCTTTATACTTACCCTTTCCAATCACACATTATAAATTTCTGGAGGGGGGATGGCGCTGTGGCGCAGCAGGTTAATGCCCTGGCCTGAAGCACCGGCATCCCATATGGGCGACGGTTCAAGACCCGGCTGCTCCACTTCTGATCCAGCTCTCTGCTATGGCCTGGGAAAGCAATAGAAGATGGCCCAAGTCCTTGGGTCCCTGCACCCACGTGTGAGACCCGGAAGAAGCTCCTGGCTCCTAGCTGCAGCTCCAGCCGTTGCGGCCAATTGGGGAGTGAACCATCGGATGGAAGACCTCTCTCTCTCTCTGTATAACTCTGACTTTAAAATAAATAAATCTTTAAAACAAAATAAAAAAAACACACTACTATAAAAAAATTCCCAGAGGGCAGGAACCATGGCTTTTTTATCTTTCTATTTCTAGAGGTGCCTTCCAAAACAGAATTCAAAAATAAGGAGGGGAGATTTTAGAAACCTGTGACATAAACAAAGTTTTTTTTTTTTTTTCCTGAGAGCACACTTTTGAAATTGATAGCTACAAATTGTAAATGGAGAGCAAAGGGAATTGGAATTCATTTCTCAATCTTAGTGCCTATAATAGGTGCTTTCGTATATATTCTCTCATTTCTTCACAACTATCCTATATCATCCCATTTACAGATGAGACTATTAAACCTCAAGAGTGATTTCCCTAATATATCCCAGCTTTGAGTGGCAAACCTAATATCTTGAATTCCCTGTTAAACATTACTCAAAAAAAATAGGAATTATGGCCAGCGCCGCGGCTCACTAGGCTAATCCTCCACCTTGCGGCGCCGGCACACCAGGTTCTAGTCCCGGTCGGGGCACCGGATTCTGTCCCGGTTGCCCCTCTTCCAGGCCAGCTGTCTGCTGTGGCCAGGGAGTGCAGTGGAGGATGGCCCAAGTGCTTGGGCCCTGCACCCCATGGGAGACCAGGATAAAGCACCTGGCTCCTGCCATCAGATCAGCGCGGTGCGCCAGCCGCAGCGCGCCAGCCGTGGCGGCCATTGGAGGGTGAACCAACAGCAAAGGAAGACCTTTCTCTCTCTCTCTCTCTCTCACTGTCCACTCTGCCTGTCAAAAAATTAAAAAAAAAAAAATAGGAATTACTACCACTACAAGATCTTTTTCAAGATCCTTTCCATCATCATCTTAAAGGAGATTTCACAAATGCCCTTCCCAAAGCACAATATGTTAAATATATTAATTGTAATACCCTATAATAAGTAAAACAAGTAGGTGGCATCCAATTTCTATTATTCAAGCTTGATGGCTGAATAAGACATCCAGTGGACTAGACATGAATAGCCATTTTAATCTTAAATTTTCATGTTGATGTATTTTTAAAAAATTATGTGCATTTAGGTATTGTATTCGCCTGTGGCTATGTTGAATCTATCACATACTAGTTACATAATTCAATATTCTATATGGCAGTAGGATGTGTTTTGCAACAAATGGTTAGAAGCTTTATAATCTGAAAGGTAACCAGAGAATTATAGGGGCAGAAAAACCATGTTTAAAAATTTTTTTTGCATGAAAAATGTCCAAGTCTTTACTGATAATCAATGAAATGCCTTACTTAAGTAAGTTTTGGAATGGGATAGTAAAGGAAAAGCATGAATTTATATACTTCAAGAAAAGACTTTACTTGAGGGACCAGTGTTGTGGTACAGTGTGTTAAGTTGCCTTTTGCAACAACAATATCCCATATCTGAGACATGGTAGTTCTGGCTGCTCCACTTCTTCAGATCTGGCTCCCAGCAAATGCATTTGGGGAAGCAGCAGTAGATGGCCCAAGTACTTGGGCCCCTGCCTCTCATGTAGGAGACCAGAATGGAGTTCCTGAACTCTGCCTGGCCCAGCCCTGGCCCTCTGGCCATCTGGGAGTGAACCAGTGGATGGAAAATCTCTGTCCCTATTTTTAAATTTTTTTTTTAATTTAAAAAATCTACTCAATTTCAGGGATATAAAGAACACATGAGTCTCACCTGATGGAAAAAAGGTCCTGGGTTGCCAGAATATTTTAGGGTAGAATGAAGAGGCTATGAAGTTTCAAAATGAGATGGGACTTTCTGCCCTTCCTTTAATTTTCTTTATTTGAAAAATTTGGTTATATCAAAGGGAGAACAACTCTTTTTGGTTTCTAGAGGAAAGAATTATTTAAAAAGAAGTATGAGAGGTGATAAGATGAAGACCAAGAAAAATCAAGTGTAATATGGAATCAGAAAAAAAAAATGTGAAAACAATAGAAATGAAGAGAGTCAATGGGAGAAATCACACAACAATGGAAGATTTGATGGAATGACTAAAGGTAATTCAGAAGTAAATGAAGGGAAGGCTTAATATGAACTCTGCCCTAGGAGAAATTGCTGAAAGATTTGAAGATGTAATGTAAAGCTCCTACTGTAGCAAAAGAAACTTAAAATAATTTTAATTAAGAAGGGAAAACATACCATAAAATATTTATTTAGTAAAATAATTTTATAATCTACACAGAATTGAATAAAAAGTACAACAAATGATTTTCACTTCTTTGCAAAATTGCATATAGTACAACTTGCATGCTGGGTTCAGCATTCTATAGATATGGCTACATACCAAGATGTGACCATATTCTTAAAGAAGTAAAGGCTCACGTTGTGTACCACAAATGTTGAATTAAATTCCAGGGAAACATTGCTTTGGTAACACGAACAATCTGATTGTACTACCGTCAATTTATTTTTAAATTTTAAAAAATCTTTTAAAAAAAGATTAAATAAAATCCCTCAAAGGTGACTTTTTGCTTGTCTCTGAGAAAACAATTACCTATATAGTAAAATAAAGTTTTTTAAAAAGGCAAAATATAAAATGGGGATTACTACTTTTATGACATCACTCCCCCTTCTCTTCTTTAGGTAGTATTATCTTCCTTTCCCTTAATTGTAAAGGAAAGTGAACAGAAAAATGACTTATTCTTATCCCCATCTGTTTGCTTCCAGGATTCCTGCTTAAATCAAATGAATATGTCAATTTTGCAGTTTTGACACTATCATTAATACTGTTAGCTTTGTCATTCTCAAGAAGGTTAAAAGCACCTATCTAGGTTCTTTTCAAGGTAAGGCAACAAAGTTGGCTTTAAAATAGTTTTCAAGTCTCACTTTCCCTTGGTAGACTGATTCAGAGTTGTATGCATAAAGAATATTTTTTCAAATAACTTGGAAATGGAATCACAAGCAATTTCTATTTTAAGCAAAATTTGAAGATGATCTACCCTTAGAAATAAAGGCAGATTTAAGGTACAAAATGCAGGAATCAAATCTATCCTAGTTCCTGTTCTACGAAATAATTAAAAAGAGGCTCAGTTTATGAAAAAGACCTTAGAGTAATCCAACTCCAACTGATATCTTTATCTTGGATAAGAAAGACAAAATAATATAAAAGCTATAAGTGGGAATGAAGTTATTTTAAAAAAGACTTTTTCACTTTATTTTGGAAACAAAAGGGAATGCAGATACAAAATGGGCAGGTTGTTTAGCCCGTATATGAATTTTTCATCATGGAATTAATAGTTCTTCATACTGAAGATTTAAAGAAAACCAATCCTACCTTAAATTTTCTGATTCAATCTTCATTTAGATTATTAGCAGGCTTCAAAACTTGCCTTTTTCCTAACTAAATGAGCTTCTCTGGGAAGCATATGAATAATGCAAAAATGTACTTCTAAAGAAAATCTACATGGGGCCAGTGTTGCGGTACAGCAGGTTAAGCTGCCACCTGTGACACTGGCATCACAAATGGGCACAGGTTCGAGTCCCAGCTGCTCCATTTCTGATCTGGCTCCCTGCTAATGCACCTGGGAAAGCAGCAGAAGATGGCCCAAGTGCTTGGGCCATGTACCCATGTGGGAGACCTGGATAAAGCTCCAGGCTTCTAGATTCAGCCTGACCCAGCCCTGGCTGTTCTGGTCATTTGGGGAGTCAACCAGCAAACAGAAAGATCTTTCTCTCTCTCTGTATCTCTATAATTCTGCCTAAGAAATAAATAAATCTTTAAAACTAAAAAAGAAAAAAATCTACACAAATACATAATGGTCAAGATGGGAACCAAGAACATTCATAGAATGAATTTTTAAAAATAAAATTAGAAATGACATTTACTCCCTATAGGAAAAACATTAAATCAGAGCAAATATTGCCAGTTATCTTTCATCTGTAAAAACACAAATGCACATGGGTAACATAGAAATATTTAAGTTGAACAGAGGCAGTTGCCAACAGAACATACTTCCATCATAACTTATAAGATCTTATGGCCTCTGCGGAGCCCTGATCCCACCAGGCCGAGTACCTGGCAAAGCCAATACAGATGTGTGTGACCTATAAAACATCAAATTCATTTGCTTATCAAGTATACAACACTGCATATTCTTGATTGCTCTTGATTACTTGATTTTTCAAATTCAAGTTCACTTATGAATCAGAAAACAATCTCCCTTAAATTAGATCTCATAAATAATGCATGAAATAAATTTCACTTTCTGGCTCCTCTGAACAGTATCATTGTTACTTCAGGAACACAAAGTGTTAGCTGAGTGGCTGCTTTGAAGCCACTGAAATGCACATTCATAAATACATGTCTAAACATTAAAAAATTAAATATATCCAGGCAATTTATGTGCAGAGTCCTTGCTATAAGAAGTCCTTCAGCAGTGTATTATGAAGTGATTACTTGAGAACTTGATTCTGGATCTTCCTGCTTCCTGTATTTCTTCATAATACTGACTGCACCATTCACCAGGAAAACCACAGCAATGAATGCAAAATAACTGGCATAAATCAGGAACTAAAAGGAAGAAAAGTGGTGATTATCAAATTATCCATTAGAAGATGAGTTGTTTTATTACATATATGTGAACATTCTCTAATTATTTAGAGTTTCGCAATAAAACTTCAAAAGGCATAGAAGGTTTACACTACATACTAGGTACTAAAGACACAAAGCAGTAGCACAGCACGATGGTGCTGAAACTGAGAGCCTGAGTGTGAATCCAGACTTCATTCCTTACCAGTTATGAATCACTGACTATAATGCTTAATCTCTGAGCCGCAACTTCTTTATTCACAAAATGGAGTTCTTTAAGAAGGAGTATCGGGAGGGGTCAAGAATATGCATGAAAATGCTTATTAGCAATGCTTCTGTTTTACTGTTGCTGTCATTATTGTTATAACTGATTCGTGGTCTCCCCGCTCAAACTGACAGGTGAGCATGACTAACCGACCAAGCTCCGAAGATCAAGCACTTCTTTTCTTCCCCAGAAGCGTGCAGAAGAAAATCAACCATCTTCGATTACTTCCATTACTAAGACATTTTAAAACGTGTCTATGTAGTTTTTCAATATCTTCATCTGCTTCCTCTTAAAATAACTTACTGAATACGTATTACTGGTTTAAAGGTACAATAAGAATATATCCTTACATCTGAGCCAGGTTCTTTCACATTTGGAAACCTATCTATAGAAAGCCAGTTAATCATCATGGCAGTTAGGGTTCCTGCAAAGCCCATAAGATCCTTTTATTCCACATCTTTAAATCACTGTTTCTGCAAGAATGTGCTGTCAAATTTGCACTTCAAATGTCAGCCAAGTTTCCCTCAACTGTGATAGTCCAGGACCCTTCTTTACCAAACAGCAGAATAATTTCTCCCCTACTCTCCATCCCAAAGTAGGTTTCAGGTTTAGACAGATGTTTAGATCCTAGCTCTACCTAACATGTCTCCGATTTTTCTTTATGTCTAATGTTGGCAACACTACTACAAATTCCACATTTGATGCTTGGTAGACAGAAGGCACTCCATGCACATTACATATTATTTCTTTTATCAATCTTTTAAATAAAAACAAAGTTAATTATTGCTAACATGTTGGGGTTTGTATTCTAAGAAAACTAATACTTAAGTTTGGAATATTAGGTAGTGTGTATGGGGGGAATACGGAGCAGGAATGATTTGAGCTGGGATGGAGGTAAAGCTGGCACCTCTTGATGAAGTTGCCCATTTTACCAAAGCACAGAGCAAGCCCAATGCATAAACTCACAACGGACGAAGGCATATATATATATATAAATAACTATATTCCCAAGTGAATACAACTGTTCACTCTGTTGTTTGTGCAGGTGTTTTCCTAGTAGGTCATATGTTATGAATCACAATGCTATTTATCCACAGCAAGTCATTACCTTGGTATCTGGGTAAGGGGTGTTTTAAATAAAGAAGGGAGGAGACAGAGTTGTGAGATAAAGAAGAGCATCTCAAAAGATTGGGTACAGAATTCCAGGCATAGAATTAAGCATGGAAGGAAAGAATGGATGAGGAAGCAGAAAGGGTTGGCCTAGAACGAATCAGTGTTGTCTTTCAGCTAAAATAGCCCCATTAGGCTGGTTAGTTATACTCAGGAATGCTCTAGGGACTCATCAAAAGAAAGATGATCCCAACATCCTCCTGGCAGAAAAGAACTAAGGATGGAGGAGAGGGATGACCAAAGAAGGAGGGAACACCTTCACTTTTTACTTTAAATCTGCTTGTATTATTTGAATTTGTTTTTGAAAAGCATGATCCACTTCTACCACCCTGATCATACTATGTTCAGCACTCAGAGATCTCACCTGAGTGGTAATTTCCAAGCCAAGGCCGCTGGCATCTACCACAATTAGAGTGAGCAAAGTCTGTAGTGCCAAGGCAATGAAGGTATTTACACCAAACACTAAAGCATAGCGTTCCATGCTGAGGTTTGCAGCAATTTGAAACCTTAAAAAAAAAAAAAAAAGTTAAGCTGAATATACAAGAATTATTTCCTTAGTGGTTACACTTTTTACTTTAATTATGAATAGTCCTTTCTTTCTTCCTTAATTCCCTTCCCAATCATGTGAAAAACTTTTTGTTGCTAAATGATGTCTCATGCATATATATGCATGCAGTAGGAACATATAAACAAAGGAATAAATATATTTTGCCTTAATGTTTTTTCAGGAGAAAAACTGATAATGCATACATAATACTATACCTCCCCTTATTTGCCTCTTTTAACTAGAAAACTTAACTTGATTTGTAATGAAAACCAGTTTATCGTAAGTTTTCCTAATATTCTTTTGAGACCAAATACATACGTTGCTATTGTGATGAGTAACATGTAGATGATTCTGAAGACAACATAGGATGCATAGCACACCCAAATGTCACCCACAGTGTCCATGATGTATACCGCAGCAGCAATCAGGAGGGAAAAGAGAGATAATGTCATTTCTCCCCAGGTTGACCAGGATATTTTTATATAACCAACGGCAAACACAGCAACAGCACCTACAAAACAAAACAAAAATCTAGTTACTTTGCTAAGCAAAAATTGTTTCAATAAATTAAAAATTCAGCTTAGATTATTAAATTTTAAAATATTTTTAAAAAAATCTTGATTTTCATGAGAGGGAGAGAGACAGAGAGATATTCCACCTACTGGTTCAACTCCCAAAGCCCCAAACTCAATCTAGGCCTCCCAGGTGGGTGGCAGGGACCCAAGGACTTGAGTTATCATTTGCTGCCTATCAGGGCACACATCAGGAGAGAGCTGTATTGGAAACAGAGGAGACTGGACTCAAATCAAGGCACTGTCATATCGGATGTGGGTGCTCCAAGCAGCAACTCAACTGCTATGTCAAACACTTGCACCTTAAAATATTTCAACTTAAAAATAGGATAGTTTAAGGTTATAGGGGGCCTGAAATCCTGGTAGAGAATTTTGGACTTAACAGAATAAATAGTATGGAACATAAGAAATTATGAGAGACTGAATTATGTCAGGAGGCAATGAGATAGAAAAGGAGAATAGAGACATAGAGACATTGCTAAGGACAAAACTACTGGGGCTTAAGCAGCGGCAAGAGTCAAAAAGAACTACAGCTTCAGTTTGGTAACAGGGTAGGATTAATCAGCTTTCCATCAAACCAAGGAGGAGTCCAGTACATGGCCAAAGGGTTTCCGTGTCTTCCAGTAAAGTAAGCACAACAGTAATGATAGCTAAGGTGTATGGAGTGCTCTGAGTGCCGGGCACAGATCATAAATTTTACAGATATATAAAAGCCTTCCGACAACATGAGGTTACATGAGGTAACTCAACAAACAGGGATAAACAGAGTAAATGGCTAAGGACACTGGCACTGGAGAGCAGAACAGGAGCTACAGTGAGAGAGCCATAGCAGGACAAGCATTTAGGAGGTTTCTTCCACTCTGAGTATTGGTTGAAAGGAGTGCTGTGGAATCTGTAACCAAAGGAGCATTATGCTCCAAGGAAAAGTATTGCAAGCAACAGTAGTGGTTGTTGGTTTAGGCTCTAAAAGAATGGGTGGAGTGATTCAATCAGTGTGAAAGTTGAAGATAAAGTTCTTCCAGAATATGGGTGCATCAGAGTAGTTCTAAACAACAAGGACATTTTGTTGTTTAGAGATGGTGACATTCTTGAAAAACACGTACACCAAAATCTCTACTGAAATGGTATCACATGAAGCTGCCCATTCCACTGAAGTTCTAAAATCTTTCATCATGTAAATAATTTCCATGTCTCTTTTTGTAATAAACTAATGCTGTTTAACATAATATACCCTATTATCTCTAAACTTTAGTTTCACTGTTCTAGTATAAACATTTCCAAATAAAATGAAGTCACTCTGCCTGATGACCTTGGGCAGGTTTTAAACCCTACTTTACCACATTTCCAGTGTGAGATGAGGATAATAATTGCAAGAATTTCTTGAAGGCTGAATTAATATAAAGTTCTTAAAATGACACCTAGTATATAACATTCAAAAGATATTAGCTATTACTATTATAAACTATTATAAATTGCTATTTGAAACTTCATATCAGGTGAAAAACACAACTAGTAAAATGGACATTGGAAACCTGGATAAGCAAAGAAAACTATTTTGAAAATTATCTTATTCAGTTCTCCCAAAATTTATGAAGAATTCAAGTTTGTCCATCGCAGTCCTCTACCACGAGTACCTCTAGTTTGTCCTTCCAAATTATAAAATCAGAGCTCATTATGAGTAAATCCTTCTTTAAGGCTACCTCAAGTTTGGGAAAAGTAAATCTGATTATGACTGGCTTAACTACCAAAGGAATCTCAACACCCACCCCTCCACCACCCTGTACTACTTACCCAGTAAAGTGGAAACAGCCTCCACACCACCATTATAGATAGCAGCATGGCGAGAAGGCATCACTTTTTCCCACAGACCCTGTGTGTAGTTCACAACTTGGAAATAGCCACAAGTGGAAAGGGCCCACCACACAGACCAGCAGAGCAAAGGGCGAGAGGAGTAGCATGTCAAGAAGTCATTCCACAAAACCTTCAACACAAGGAGACGGTCTGGCTTGGGTTCCTACACAGCAAAATGGAACAAAGCTTAAACATCATGTACAGAAAAGCAATTGCATAGACTCAATTTTGTATTCATGTTTCATTGTGAAAACCAATTGCTTACATACATTTCATCTAAGTAAACATATAAGAATGCAAACTTACTAGCAGTTACCTTTATTCCCTTTGGGGAGAAAATACATTCTCATGCAATTTCTGTTTTAAATGCTCTATCACATAAGCACAATTTTTTTTTTTTTGACAGGCAGAGTGGACAGCAAGAGAGAGAGACAGAGAGAAAGGTCTTCCATTTGCCATTGGTTCACCCTCCAATGGCCGCTGCGGCTGATGTGCTGCAGCTGGCGCACTGCGCTGATCCGAAGGCAGGAGCCAAGTGCTTATCCTGGTCTCCCATGGGGTGCAGGGCCCAAGCACTTGGGCCATCCTCCACTGTACTCCTGGGCCACAGCAGAGAGCTGGCCTGGAAGAGGGGCAACCGGGACAGAATCCGGCGCCCCAACCGGGACTAGAACCTGGTGTGCCGGCGCCGCAGGCGGAGGATTAGCCTATTGAGCCGCGGTGCTGGCAAGCACAATTATATGTAATCAGTCCACAAAGCATGCATTATTTACAAAATGAAAAAAGATGGCCAGTGATTACATGCTTCAGTCAAAGAGAGATGACATTCCCTATCTCCCACAGAGCAGCAAACAACATTAACACTAAGGAACAGACTAATAACCCCATCAGATTACCACTGTTCACTGAATCCAGCAGTGGAAATCTCCAATTCTTATAAATGAAAGATCTACTGAATTGTAATTGTTAAGGTAGAAATCTGACAAAGAAATCAGCCAAAATCTTAGCAGACCTCTGGGTAATGAGGTTACTAGTGATTTTAATTTTTCTTCCTTAAATATACTATCTAACACTTAACCTATAGGAAATATTACTAATAAAGCAATAAAGCTACTACATTTATAATTGAGTGAAGCAAAACACTACTGATCTATGCATCATTCCAAGACTATGCTACAAAATGAAAATGAGTTTTCAGACACCCTGTGAGAAATATCTGTCAATGTATCAAAGATCTATCAGAGGTTGCCATAATTCCCTAGGCTTGTATAGAACACAGAAAATTTTAATTTTGTGGTTAACACAGAAAGGCAAAATGAGAGACATAGACAGATTAGTACTAGACAACACTGACTAGAAAAAAATTACAAAACTACATGTAGGTTATAATTTCATTTATTATACAATGTATATATATATATATGTGAATATGTATTTATGAAGAGATGTTTGGAAAGAATTTCATGAAAATACTAATAATGGTGACTTTTATTTCTTTTTATTTAGTTTTCTGTAATGCTTAATTTTAAAAACTAAGTATGAATTGTTTTATAGAATCAGGACAGATATTTTATTTTTTTCCTCTTAAGATGATAATATTTTTATGGGGCCGGCGCTGTGTCACAGCAGGTTATCGCCCTGGCCTGAAGTGCCGGCATCCCATATGTGTGCCGGTTCAAGACCTGGCTGCTCCACTTCCAACCCAGCTCTCTGCTACAGCCTGGGAAAGCAGTAGAAGATGGTCCAAGTCCTTGGGCCCCTGCACTTGCATGGGAGACCTGGAAGACGCTCCTGGCTCCTGGCTTCGGATGGGTGCTGCTCCGGCCATTGCGGCCATCTAGGGAGTGAACCAGCAGATGGAAGACCTCTCTCTCTCTCTGCCTTTCCTTCTCTCTCTGTGTAACTCGGACTTTCAAATCAATAAATAAATCTTTTTTAAAAAAATGATAATATTATGAAGCCAGTGTTGTGACACAGCATTGAGCCATAGCCTGCAATGCTGGCATCCTATATGGGTAGTGGTTTGAGTCCCACCTGCTCCACTTCTGAACCAGCTCCCTGTTAATGTCCTGGAAAATGAGCAGAAGATGGTCCAAGTGGTTGGGCCCCTGCCACCACCACGTGGAAGACCTAGATGGAGTTCTCCACTCCTGGATTTGGTTTGGCCCAGCCCCTGCTGTCACAGTCATTTGGGGAGTGAACCAGAAGAGAGAAGATATCTCTCTCTCTGTGTTACTGCCTTTCAAGTAAATAAATAAATCTTTAAAAAATAAAAGATGATATATTACCTATATACAGTGACTATCAAAATTAAGTGAAAAAGAAAGCTTTCTGATTGTGAAAGGTGTCAGTCCACAAATAATAAGGTCATACTAAGAGAATCATTTCTTAAGTATTAATTATTTGCCAGGGTTAAAGGAATAGCTTATTCTGAATAATTTGCAATGAATGAAGAACTAACATATATTAGGTCCAGCTACAAGCCAAGAACACAGTGAGTATGGTTCCATTTGTGAAAGATAGTCACCAGTCGGCGCCGTGGCTCACTTGGCTAATCCTCTGCCTGTGGCGCCGGCACACCGGGTTCTAGTCCCGGTTGGGGCGCTGGATTCTGTCCCAGTTGCTCCTCTTCCAGTCCAGCTCTCTGCTGTGGCCCGGGAGTGTAATGAAGGATGGCCCAAGTGTTTGGGCCCTGCACCCGCATGGGAGACCAGGAGGAAGCACCTGGCTCCTGGCTTCAGATCAGCGCAGCGCACCGACCGTAGCAGCCATTTTTGGGGGTGAACCAACGGAAGGAAGACCTTTCTTTCTGTCTCTCTCTCATTGTCTAACTCTGCCTGTCAAAAAAAAAAAAAAAAAAAAAAAAGAAAAAGAAAAAGAAAGAAAAAAAGAAAGAAAGATAGTCACCAATTCTGGCAGCTCTTCTTGTGAGGTCAGCACCCTTTGCCCCACAGCAATAGGAATAGGCTCTCTCTGAAAAGAACTCAGAAATACTCTAAGGTAACTTGTAGACTGAGCTATTGCTTTGAGTACTCATAATTCAATTTCCCTTTCTATAAAATCAAGATAAAACCATGCACCAACTCTTCAGTAATTACCACAATTATGATTTATGGTTTAGCTATAGGTTTTGTCAACTGAACTGGTTCTGTGTCCTTTAGTATCCATATTCTGACTTTCCTTCAAACTTGCCAAAGAAAAACAGTAGTATTTCAGGGCCAGTCAGCACAGCTCCCAAGCACTGCCATCTGCTATGGTATCAGCAGCAGAGTCTGGGCTACCACTTTTTTCCACCCCCATCTATCACTTGAATTCTAATTTTGATCACACTGTGGCCAACATGATAGTTCTGACAATGTTGTCACTCTAGTGAAAGCCTTTACGGTGCCAAGTACAGAGTGAAGGGGACCTTCTATTTGCTTTTAAATTATGTTTAGGAGCATATTTCTGCAATTCCACTTAAGTCACTAATTTCTAATCTCAATCCTCATCTCTAAAATGAAAGAGCTACTAAATCTAATACCTTTTACGATGTTCTGATTTGGAGTTAGAATAATTTCTATCTCTAAAATTTTATAATCCTTCAACATATAAAATACCAACATTTTGCATTTCTTTTTTGTTTTTTTCTTTGACAGGCAGAGTGGACAGTGAGAGAGAAAGAGAGAGACAAAGAGAAAGGTCTTCCTTTGCCGTTGGTTCACCCTCCAATGGCCGCCACAGCGGGCACGCTGCAGCCAGCACACCGCGCTGATCTGAAGCCAGGAGCCAGGTGCTTCTCCTGGTCTCCCATGGGGTGCAGGGCCCAAGGACTTGGGCCATCCTCCACTGCACTCCCAGGCCATAGTAGAGAGCTGGCCTTGAAGAGGGGCAACCGGGACAGAATCTGGCGCCCCGACCGGGACTAGAATCCAATGTGCTGGTGCTGCTAGGCGGAGGATTAGCCTGTTGAGCCATGGCGCCAGCCCAACATTTTCATTTCTAATACACAACAAATTTCAAGTTGATCTAGGACAGAGTTTTTTAAACTGTAGGTCACAACTCATCAGTGGGTAATTAAATTGATTAGTAGATAGTGATGAGAATTATAAAAAGTGAATAGATTGGAATGTATCAGAATAATGTACTATGTTATAAAACCTCAGTTCTGTATACATATAAAATATGCACATGCACGTGAATTTACTGGTTGCTATGCAAAATGTGTCTTACCATGTTTCTTATTCATATTCAAAAAACTTCAAAACTGGTTTATAAAAATCTTTATAAGTATGTCCAATATTAATATTTACAATATATATATTCTAGCCAAAGCCAATGTAACACATTTGAAACATATTTAAAAACAAAAAGTAAGGGGTCAGTCCTTTTTTTTCCTTCCACATAAGACATATCCCATGATTACACTTTTTTCCCCTCCCACTATCAGCACTTTGTGGAATCTCCAATGTTACCTAAACAAGCTTGAAGGAATCAGTATTCCATTGCTATCTAATGCCTGGTCTTCTTGAGTAAAGCAGGACACAGATGTCCTGTTAATCAAAGTGAGTTTCATAATGACTGTTACCCCCACTCGAAAGGGTGACCCAGGCTTTTGGGGACAATAACCTAAATTTCAACTAGTAATCATAATCAGAAGTAAAGAATGGTGTTAGGCAAAACAGGATAATTTTCAATGAAGATATAAGATGCCACATTGAAACTACTGGTTTAACTCCAGATAGTGAGCCACTCTATTCATACCGGTGCATTATTCTCATTCTGCCTACAAAGCTAATAGAGACCAGTTTTATGTCTGACAGAGCCTCTGGCAAATCTGGAATGTTAATAGGCTTATTTCCAACATGTCCCAGGAAAACTAACACTAATTCAGTGTAATTAGAATGAAACTTGCCTCTAAAAGCTTATAACCTGACAGAAATAAAAAACAATTTAATACAGAAAAAGAAATGTGGGGAGGCAATTTATCTTTCTGGTTAGATGCAGAATGGATGGATTAATTATTTTACTATCATATCTCTCTCCTCAAAGAGATGGCTTTATAGTCAAAACTTTTTTTAAAGTTTTTTTTTTTTTAAATTTATTTGACAGGTAGAGTTATAGACAGTGAGAGAGAGAGACAGAGAAAAAGGTCTTCCTTCTGTTGGTTTACCCCCAAAATGGCCACCATAGCCCATCTGAAGCCAGGAGCCAGGTGCTTCTTCCTGGTCTCCCATGTGGGTGCAGGGACCCAAGCACTTGGGCCATCCTCCACTGCCCTCTCGGGCTACAGCAGAGAGCTGGACTGGAAGAGGACCAACCGGGACAGAATCCGGCACCCCAACCGGGACTAGAACCCAGTGCCCATATGGGATGCTGGCAGTGCAGGCGGAGGATTAACCAAGTGAGCCATGGCGCTGGCCCCATATAGTCAAAACTTTTAATACTTCTTTCTCGTCATTTTAAATTTTTCTCTTGGGAGTCTCTTCCTCTGTATTATTCATTACTACCTCACTTTGGCAAAGTGTCATTTGAAAAATAAATAATAGACATCACTTCTAGCACAGGAAGAGGAAAATAACTTCCTATCCTTCAATACTTTGGGCCTCAATTCAGACAGAAGTAGATTTTAATCATTTACTTGAATAATTTCATCTCTCATTTAGCAAAAATTTTCCACGTGCTTTCTTTATGTAACGAGCACTAGGAATAGGAAGATGAAGATGACACAACCCTGCAATCCAAGACATCTCGGACATGAACGATACAATGCTGCGCCAGTCTGACTCTGAGGTCATGCATTCCAAGGGAACATATATTTGTCTTCCTTAATATAAACCAACTATATCTTGAACTAATGAATGAATGACTCATTGACTCAACGCAGAATAAGACCTGAATTCAAATGAATACAAAATCTAGCAAGAGATTTCCTGTCAGTTTTTTCACTATTGGTCTAGCCCCTCAAATAACAACTAGGAAACATTTAGGGTTGAGCTTACCAGTTCTTCTGTGGGAGCC
Source organism: Lepus europaeus (assembly GCF_033115175.1). Classification (NCBI taxonomy): domain Eukaryota; kingdom Metazoa; phylum Chordata; class Mammalia; order Lagomorpha; family Leporidae; genus Lepus; species Lepus europaeus. The sequence continues at coordinate 136,852,107 of NC_084831.1, read as the reverse complement.
TCCTCCATATTTAGAGGGATTTTTGACTCAATGTCCTCCCACCCAGGAAGGTGGTTAGAAGCTGCGGTGTCAGTAACAATGCCACCATTCTGTACCTTGATGCCATTCACTCCCTGACAGGAGGAAGGAACATGAAAAAAAAGGCTCTTCTGTGGCATAGGAAGAAACCAGGCCATGGCAAATGCCACAGAAACACAGGTGAGAGAGATGACATTCAGGCTGAACAGGGACCAGTCTGCCACAGAGACAAGGATCTGCCCAAGGACAGAGCCCACTGTGAAGCCCACCAAGGTGGCACTTCGACAGTAACTTGTGACTCTCTGGTACATGCTGAGGTCTACCACGCTGTAGATATAAGAGTAGTAGGCAATTTCAGTGGCTGTGGCAATGCCATAAAAGAATTCCAGGAACTGAATAGCCAGCAGTCCCTGGGCATAGAGCAGCATGAACCACGTAACAATAAGGCTGAGTCCTTGCAGCAGCACAACAGGTTTATAACGGAGGTAGTCTGTGGCGAGGAAGACAGGAAACAGCAGCACCAGATAAGAGTAAGTCCATACTGGATAAATTTCATTGAAGACCTGGTAGAAAGACAATAAATATTCATTAGTGATTAAAGCAGCTGTACTACTTATCATGAATTCATTCTTATAAAACAATATATCAGTACCTCAAACAACTCATCCTATCAGCTAAAGAAACCTTGACAGCAGTTCAGATAATTGGCATATCCCACCCCCATCCCCAATCCATCATAGTTTTCCTATTAAAATTCCTTCGCATTCATCAAAGCCTAATTCTAAGAATTCCTTACCAGAAAGACTTTGCTGAAGCTGATAGTATTTGTATCACAACTTTCAAAGTTCTCTCAATATTGCTTTGCATGTGGTGGTTTCCCCAATTAAATCATAACACTGGTTCTTAACCATGACTGCATCTCTCCCGATAAGTTTAAAAAAAAAATATCTTGTCATGGATATTTTGTAAGAACCCCATAGCAGATTTTAATATGAGCCAAGATTCAGAACTATTGCCTCATAGAGATTCTACAAGGGTGGCCCCAACATTCATCTGTATGATCTAACAGCCACTATACTATTTTTAAAAACAGCAGGATCAATAAATGTTTCAGCAATTGAATCACTGTCATTCTTGCTTCTAGACACAGGATAGGTAGAGTTGATCCTACTGTTTGATTAGGTTTCTCTGTAGATTTCACTTCTTTTGGTGTAAAGAAATAAACAGGACAACTCTGTCTTGAAGACAGAATAACTATCTTTGGATGGTAGGATATTGACAGTTTTTAGGTACTTGTTTTTGTTTATTTGTAAGTTTTTGCGTTCTCTTTTTTAAGAATTTTGAACTGACAGATAATTATACATATTTATGGAGTACATGTGATATTCTGACACACATATACATTGTGTAATGATCAACTCAAGTTATCTGGGTTATTCATCATCTCAAATATTTATCATTTCTTTGCAATGAGAACATTCAAAACACTCCCAGCTATAGTGGTTTATATGATACAATATTAACTATAATCATCTTTCCACATAATATAATAAAAAAGAATAGAATAAAAAGAACTGCTAATTTTAACACATACTTTAAAGTTAGGTTACAGTAGAAATAACCTTAAAATAAGATTGAAGTCACAAAGACCCCAGCTGGAATTTCAGTTCCATCTCATGCTGTGTGATTATAGATGCTTCTCAGTTTACCATGGGGTTATGTCTGATAAACCCAGTGCAAGTTAAAAATATTGCTAAGCTGAAAATAGTTAATACACCTAATCTACTGAACACCATGGCTTAGCAACACATATACTGTGGAGTATCAGTTGTTTATCCTAACCATCGTGGAGCTCACAGGGACCTGTGGTTTGTTGTCCCTGCTCAGTATTATGAGAGTTCTGTACTGCATTTTGTTAGCTTGGGAAAAGGCTGAAATTCAAAGTATGGTTTCTACTGAGTGCACACCATATCCATACCACTGCAAAGCTGAAAAATCTTAAGTTGGGTACCATCGGAACACCTAAGAACCTTTAGTTCCCCTTAACCTTAGGACTGCTTGTTATGAGATTAAATCAGAAAATACACATAAATTACTCTATTTTATTTGTAAATCTGAAGACTAGCTAACTGAAACTGAAATACAGATCACCTGGGGCAATATGAATTAATGAAATTAATTATCCCTGTTCTTCCATTAACAAACACTGGAGAGTTTCCCTTCATTTTATATCTACCCAAATGTCTGGCAAGGTCCTGAGGGTTTAAGTAAGTCAGTTTTTATAATAATCATTTCAAAGTCCAGATCGGTGGCCTTAATTTTTAAGTGCCTTTTGGAAGGTATTCTTGGCAAGAAGCTGATGACTTTATGATGAAGCAATCTGATGCTAGACTTTGGCATTCTGAGACCAAGGGTAACCTCTGTTTTCCCAAGTATAAAAATAGGCCAATTTTTCTGAAGTTTCAGAGGATAAGGTAAACAAATAGTGTAGAATCTGTTGCCGGTATGATCACCATTTTCTGAAATATATTCCAGACTTGGTTTCTTTTTCTTTCTTTCTTTTTTTTTTTTTTTGGACAGGCAGAGTTAGACAGTGAGAGAGAGAGACAGAGAGAAAGGTCTTCCTTTTTCCATTGGTTCACCCCCCAAATGAATGGCTGCTTCGGCCCGGCGCGCAGTGCCGATCAGGAGCCAGGTGCTTCCTCCTGGTCTATGCGGGTGCAGGGCCCAAGCACTTGGGCCATCCTTCATTACACTCCCGGGCCACAGCAGAGAGCTGGACTGGAAGAGGAGCAACCGGGACAGAATCCGGCGCCCCAACCGGGACTAGAACCCAGTGTGCCGGCGCCACAGGCAGAGGATTAGCCTAATGAGCCGCAGCGCCGGCCCCAGACTTGATTTCTGAGTATTCCACTTAAAATTTTAAAATTCACCTTCATGAATATGGGTCAAAGTTTTGCTTGTAAATCAGTTAGCAACCTCCACTCAAGGAATTTTGGCTGCATCTGTATACATGAGTGGAAGTATAATCAAAGACTGTACAAGTGATTTTTATAATTGCAAGCATGGACATTGTAGCAAATAAGGGACAAAAGTGTCCCTAGCTGGTATGACTACATCTTAAGATGCCTATCAGTAGAAAAGCAAAACAGTCAAGGGTAACTTTGTGAAGACAAACTTTCTGTAAGCTGTGTCCTGAAGAACAACCGCTCACTCCTTTTTTGCTTATACTCTTACAGACAGAAGAGTGCTTTAAAACATTTATGAAAAAGTGAAAATAAAAGATAAGTTTGCCTTGGTCCAAAAAAAATTTTGAAACTCATGCATACTTTTTCCATAATATGCATTTTCTATGAACTTTCTGAAGATCCTTTTTTTTTTTGACAGGTAGAGTTAGATAGTGAGAGAGACAGAGAGACAGAGAGAAAAGTCTTCCTTCCGTTGGTTCGCTCCCCAAATGGCCACTACGGACGGCGCTGCACCGTTACGGAGCCAGGAGCCAGGTGCTTCCTCCTGGTCTCCCATGCGGGTGCAGGGACCCAAGCACTTGGGCCATCCTCCACTGCCCTCCCGGGCCACAGCAGAAAGCTGGACTGGAAGAGGAGCAACCAGGACTAGAACTCGGCACCCATATGGGATGCCCGCGCCGCAGGCGGAGGATTAACCAAGTGAGCCACGGCACAGGCCCCCTGAAGATCCTTTATACACATAGCTTTCAAAATTTCTTGCACCAACATAAATTCACCTTTTGATCATATTTACCATGAACTTTTTGGAAATACATTTGTATTGTTGTGCTTTAGTTTTCCAAAGTGTGAAACCACCTCTTGTGTTTGACTCAGCATGTTTCTTCACCTTTACATTTTCCCCAGTATATTTTTCTGCCATAAGCAACACAAAGCCTTTCCTTTAAAAATGTTTTCTACTGCCCACTTCAATATCCCATCTTCTTTTGTTTTGGGGCTTTGGTTTCACTCCAAATATATGGTCTGTGCTTAAGAGATATTTAAAACTTTCAATAATAGTTGTTCCACATGAATGGCTGCCAAGTTCTCACTGTTTAAGTCCTATCCTTTTAATTGCCAATTTAAAGATCCATGCTCATGAACCTAATTCTAATACAAAACCACAATTTAGATAATGAAAAAGAGGGAAAGTATCATTACCAACCTTGCGGCGTCAACTAAAAACAAAAACAGGGGCCAGCATTGTGGCATAGCAGGTTAAGCCATTGCCTGTGATACTGGAATCCCACATGAGTGCCACTTCAAGTCCCAGCTGCTCCACTTTGAATCCAGTTCTCTGCTAAATCATCTGGGAAAGCAGCAGATGGCCCAAGCACTTGAGTCCCTGACTACTACAGAGGAGACCCAGAAGAAGTTCCTGACTCCTGGCTCTGGCCTGGCCCAGCTCTTGCCATTTGGTGAGTGAACCAGTGGATGATCTTTCTGGAACTCTGCTTTCAAATAAATAAATAAATCTTAAAAAATTTAAAAAAAAAAAAGCAGGTGGGAGTAGGGGAGATGGGTTCCCTTAAACTTACATTAAATAAGAAACCTGCATTTTCTCTCATGAGACTTCAATCCAAGGTGAATGCTGCTCTCATGCTATTGTCAACACTGATGGTAAATTTTTACTGATGTGTTTACATAGTAGAGAATACACTTAACCTAAACTTCCTCCATTTAATCAAATGCAAATGCTTTTGTCATTATTTCACAATCAAGGAAGCCTGGTCTTAGGGAAAAATTAAGTAAATTGCCCAAAGTTATCAAAGCTAAGATTAGCTGAGGGAGCATCCAAACTCAGATATTCTGAATGTACCAAACTAAAACGTCTGATTCTTCCATCAGGAAACCGTTACTGATCATGTGGTACGTACCAAAGTTATTTCAAATACAGTAACGTTTTCAGTCTGACAGGTGCTGCCCTAGCACATTAGACCATGCAGCCTCTAGAGCTTAGCTACTGGGTCTCTTTCAATGCCCCAAAGGGGAAGTCATTACACCAGAAAATGCTGCTTTATATAGATGTTTGAATCTTGAAGGAAAGCTTCCCACAGGCAAAAATGTATGAATTACAGACCCTTATTAATTATCAATATCCTAACTTGTCACCTCAGGTAAAATCTGTCATGTGAGCAAAGGGAATTGATTGTATTCTAATCAAAGAGTCTTTCACAATTCTTTGGAACACAGTTTGTTTGTGCTTTCTCTTGAGATACAGAAAGTCAAGGAAAAACAGATGTTCAGTTTTAAGTTCTAATTCGAATTTAGACTTTGAGAATGGGGTTTCAGCTAAACAGAATGTTTTTCTTCCTGTGTGGAGATGACAATAAAAGAAAAAAAGGAAGTTCTGAAATTCGAGGGAATATACTTGCATATATTATTTATAATGGAAATAGGAAATACGGTTGCTTATTTTCTTGAGATTTATTTTATTTGAGAGGCAGAGTTATGGGGTGGAAAGAGGGAGGAAAGGGGGAGAGAGAGAGAGAGAGAGAGAGAGAAATCCTCCACCCCGATTCACTCCCCCAAATGACTGCAACAGCCAGGGCTAGGCCAAGCCAGAGCCAGGAGCCGGGAACCTGGAACTCCATCCAGATCTCAAATGTGCCTGGCAGGGACCTCCATTAGCAGGGAGCTGGACTGGAAGTTGAGTAGCCAGGATACGAACTGGTATTCATCTGGGATGCTGGCATTGCAGGCAGCAGCTTAACCTGCTGTGTGACCACAATGATTCTATGGGGTTGCTTGTTTAGGAGGGACCATGAAAAATGAGAAAGTTGGAAGCTAACAGATGTAAATGATGATTATTTCAAGCAAGGATCATATTTTTGAGAACAGGCCAATGAATGAGAGTTTGTGAATGCGCTTGATTTATAAGATTCATATGGATGGAGCTTCGGTATGTGGAAGGTGGCAAGGGGACACAGGATGTAGTGGGAGAAAAGGTTGTCAAGGAAATAAGAATCAAACTCTGAGGCTCTAAATATCAGGCAGAATAGGTACATTTTTTTAAATAAATTTTTTTGACAGGCAGAGTGGACAGTGAGAAAGAGAGATAGAGAGAAAGGTCTTCCTTTTCTGTTGGTTCACCCCACAATGGCCGCTGCGGCCGTGCACCACGAAGATCTGAAGCCAGGAGCCAGGTGCTTCTGGTCTCCCATGCGGGTGCAGGGCCCAAGCACTTGGGCCATCCTCCACTGCACTCCTGGGCCACAGCAGAGAGCTGGACTGGAAGAAGAGCAACTGGGACAGGATCCAGCGCCCCGACCGGGACTAGAACCCGGGGCGCCGGTGCCGCAGGCAGAGGATTAGCCTATTGAGCCGCGGCGCTGGCCCAATTTTTTAATAAATTAAAGAAATTTGTCAAATGTTGAACCATATGCCGCAAAGATGAAAGGATGAATATGATTTTTAGATAAAGAGCTTTACTTTATTGAAAGTTTGGCCTTCAACCATAAGAGTAAATTAACCTGCTTAAAACCTATAAAGAGGGGCCAGCATCCTGGTGTAGTGGGTTAATGGCATCCCATACGGGTGCCAATTTGAGTCCCAGTTACTCCACTTCCAGTCAAGCTCCTTGCCAATACCCTAGGAAAGCAGCAGAGGATGGCCCAAGTGCTTGAGCCCTTGTACCCACATGGGAGACCTGGAAGAAACTCCTGGCTCCTGGCTTCAGCCTGGGCCAGCCACTGTCACTGTGGTCATTTGGGGAGTGAACCAGCAGATGGTAGATCTCTCTCTACCCTTCTCTAACTCTGCCTCTCAAAATAATTAAAAATTTTAAAAAGCTTTAAAGAAAAAAATTTTAAAAACTTATATAAATGGTATATGTTTTTAAGTCAACACTTTTCCTAAGATCAAAAAAGAAAACCCTTTCAAAGTGGAAAAATAGAGGAAATTCTTCTGTCTCTTCTTTTGTCTTCAGACTTATTAAACAATAACTCTATTTAAGATGACACAACCTGGTCTCCTGCATTCCAAACTTCAATACAAATGTCACTGAACATGACTTGGCATTCACTTTGCCTAAATATCATGTAATTTTTTTTATTGTTTAACTGTCCATTGCTGAAAATGAATGCTCAGTCAAGAAGAAGAACAAGTTGTTCTATTATTTGTTATCAGTTTTTCAAAGAATTTAAGGCTCTCCATAGAGTGGGCAGAGCAATACTGAATTGGCCATGACTCCGAGGTCTTTGGAGACAAATAACACTCCTTTCCCAGACCACTGGATTTCTCTTCATATTCCACCCTTCTCATCGGATTCACAGTAACAGAAGTATGCTTAATTTTTGTTACACAATCAGCAAATATTTACTGGGCCTGGCACCTGTGCCCCCTGAATATAATTCCACTCTGGAAAGCTTTCTGATGAGGCAGCGCACTTGATCACGACAGCAATCCCACAGCAACCCTCTAGCAGGACACAGGATAAAACAGATCAGCTTTCAAACATCAACATCACTGGGAGCATGGTTCTCCACCACGTGCTTCTCAGTCAAGCAAGGTGCACAAACCGTGCAGATCACGTGACAGGGCAGAGAGAAACTTGGTCAGCTGCTCATGTGCAGTATCGTCTCTGCCCAATATATCCCAGTTATTGCTGGGTTTCCAGAATCACACTTTCTCAAAATACTGCAGTGATCTTGTTCTCATAACATCACTGTATTCACAAGACTCGGCCTCTCCTACTTTATTAACCAGTCCTAATAGCCAAACAGTAGTGAATAACTGCTACAGTCCCCGTACTGTAAAACTGAAAACCAGATGATCTGAAATTGGGTAAAGGTCAGTGAGACCGGACAGGCTGAGACAACGTCAGACACTCAGATGAACCCAGGATTCATCACCGTCTCTCAGTTCTCTCTTGAGTGGCCTTGAAAATGAAGGAACGACTGGATGATGAGTAATTACATCCTGCCAATCTGCATATGACTGTGGTGGTGCCACCCCTTGCTCCGACCTGTTATGCAGGGTCACTGAGCTGCTCCTCCAAAGAGGTGACTGACTACTAACCACAGTGGGAAGAGTAAGGTTTAAATGGGAGGAGTTATTTTATAACAACTGGTACAGGAAGGCAGGGGAGGAGGAAAAGACCAGACAAGAAAAAAGGAACGGCTAACAAGTGCCCACAAGGCCCCTCACAGGGAAAAGAACACCAGATCTCAGCTTTCAGCCTTTGTAGTGTTCAAGGCAGAGTGTTGAGCCTGCTTTAATTTGGTTTCTTTCTTTCTTTCTTTCTTTCTTTTTTTTTTTTTTTTGACAGTACTTTGGCTTACATTTCTGTTCCAGTTTCTATACTATCTTTCTTCTGCAGAAAGCACAGATTGGGCTTGACCATGCATTTTAAGAATTAAGCACATTTTGACAGAGTTAGACAGTGAGAGAGAGACAGACACAGAGATAAAGGTCTTCCTTCCCTTGGTTCATGCCCCAAATGGCCGCTACGGCCGGAGCTATGCCGATCCGAAGTCAGGAGCCAGGTGCTTCTTCCTGGTCTCCCACGCGGGTGCAGGCGCCGGCCAGAATTGAGCACATTTCTAAAGCACACGATGCCCTTCACTCATAAGTTCTTGTATAGGGAAAAATCAGACAACAGGAAGTTCTTCATCATGGACTAGGTGCACTTTACTACTGTAACCATCGGAGCAGGTAGAGCCCTCAAGGAGCTCTCCTGTGGTTGAGGGGCGACACAAACACCGGGGGAGCAGCCATTCACAATACAAGAAAAACAAAAAGTAAGTGCCAATCCCAGGAGGTGGGAGGCAGGCTATGCTTGGACACAATGTCAACGAATTAAAAAATCAAGGCAAATCAAGATGACGGCTCCGCGTCCTGCACTGCCCTTTATCCGAGCCCAGCCATCCTGGGGAAGGTAGACGAAGCAGGAGGCGGGAAGGAAGAGGGTGCAGCAGGTGGAGCGAGCCTTTCAGAAAAGCGGCGGCCCCGACTTTCAGTGAACGAAGACTTCCTAACTCCCTGCCACGGGCCACAGTACAGCTCGCCCCTTTCACTTTAGGAAACCGGTGCCGCCTTCCCGCGGCTGGACCAGGCACATCACCGCAAGCAAAGCGGCCGAAGCGAGCGCACGTGTCCTGGGCGGAAAACGCGTCCTCTAAACCCAAAGGGCGACAGGAAACTATACAGCAAGTCCAGCGAGATCCCCGCGCGGGCTCCCGCGCTTTCCTGGCCTCTCCCGGTGTTAACTGTTCCTCCCCCGCACCCGGCACCCCCACACGCCGCGCCACCCCGTGGCCTGTCCCCCGGCCCGCGAGTACCTCACGCTCCGTCAGGTTCTTGTCCGGCCCCAGCAGGTAGGGCGTCAGGAAGGGCTCGGACGGCCTGAGGCTGGCGAAGAAGCCGTAGGCGCAGAGCAGGGCGGTGGGCAGGAACCAGCACTCGCGAGGCACGCGCGCGGTGCGCAGGAGCACAGCGGCCGCCGCCGCCGCCGCCCGCCGGGACACCGGGCCGGGCACATCCATCCGGGGCGCGAGGGGCGGGAGCCCGGCCCCGTCCTGCCGCTCCTCAGCCGAGCGAGGCTCGGGGGCTGCTGCAGCTCGGGCACCTCCTCTCGGCAAGGCCGGCGGGCTCCGGGCTTGCGGCCGCCACAGCCTCCTCCAGACGCTGCACCCCCGTGCGTTTCCCCCGCCTCTGGCGCCTAGCGAGCCGCCGCGGGACAGCGCGCCCGGTGCCAGTCACGCCCTAAGGCCCACCCTCCGCCACCGCCTCCAGACTGCGAGCCAATCACAGCGGCTGTCAGGAGAGTGGCTTCTCTCCTATTGGTCGGTGACTCACAAGACCGGTGGTACCGACGGCCGGCCAGCCCGCACTCAGGCCTGGAGGACTTGAAGGACTCGGGTCGGGACGCCGAGCCGTGTGGTGGCCCCGCGCGCGAGGCATGCCGAGCGGTGTTGGTTCCCTACCGCGGTCGGCTCGGCCAGCTTCCGTGCTGCCGCTGTGCGGTGAGAGGTCCCTCACGGGCCTAATCGCCAGGACCAGCGCTTCCGCAGCCACACTCCGAGGCCCGTCCTCCGAGTCCTCTCAGACTCATGACCCAGGCTCCGCCAAGATTTAACCTTGGGCCGGGGGGACGCCCGACTGTTCCTCCAGCAGCTTTCAGACTTCAGATCGCTGTCTGCCGTAAAAAGACGCTGGATCTAAGCTCTCGGGCGTTTACTGACTGGAAGAAAGTCCGGAACGCGGTGTGAGAACAGTGAACGAGCCGGTCACTCACCAGAGGGACCTCGATGGAGCCCCGTCTGAAGGGATTTAGCTTTCCTTCCTCACTTTTTGCAAATAGGCTTTGAAGAGAATTGTTAAAAGATTCATGTACCGCGTAGCCTATGGTTAAAACAAAGTGGAAAATCCTGAGTCATGAAAGTGATCAGGAACCAGATCTTGGCAGGGTTTTCAAGGGCGAAGCATGACGAGAATCCTCAGTGCTTGCTTTTATATTCTCCTGTATGCCTTTGTCTGCCTGACTCATAACCTGACAGTATCCTAATCCTTCCACTGAGGGCGACGCTGCACCACTTAGAGCAAATTTCCCTGTGCACTATCATTAAGCATTTTTGAATTTATTTTTAATCCACGTTATCCTTAAGCTCAATTGTGTGTGTGTGTGTGTGTGTGTGACAGCAAATGACACTTTGTGCAGGCATCAGCCATAAAAGTGTTCCAGGTGGAACAAGATAGTAGTAAATGGAAAGATTTGTTTCTAAGTGCAAGAGAAGATGGGCTGCATCAAAATTTGTGAGTTGATTCATTTGCGAAAAAATACAGTAAGTGGTATTTTATATCTCTCATTGGGTTTCAAAGTGTGGTCTACGAAGCTCTGGGTGTCCTTGGGACCATGTCATAGCTTCTCCGAGGGCAAAACCATTTTCATAACCAGATTTTATTTTCTTTTCTACTCCAGAGGCTAAATAACATGTAATGACATTGTCACTGTAGGTTAAAACAATGTGTGCTTGTATGTATATTCCGTTACTGGCTGGAAAATACAAGTTGGAGTTTATTTCACTAGTCAAACTGAAGATTTATATCTAGAAACAATCCAAACAGTCAGTTGCCTGAGCTGGCTGTTCTGCAAGCCTGAGTTTGGTTGCAGGTTTCATACTTTTGTTATAGGGTGAGGCCATGCGTTGCATCAGATTTAAGCAATACAGATTTGTGGGTGGTTATCAGTGTCATTGAAAATCAAAGAATACCTCATTGAAAGTTGCACCTGGTAACAGCTAACAGGCTTGACTGTTTATTAAGGAGGTACATTACACCCTCACATGGCATATTATCTGCAAGTAGGGAGGAGAAAACAGTGGGGTCTTAATCAACACACTTCCTACCATGGCCATAAGAGGTAAAGCTCACTCCTTGATGTGCAGATGTTTCCTTGCCCATGGCTGATGTTTCCTAGGTCACAGGTGAGGTTCATTGAAAGGTCCTGGGAACCAGCTTCAGGGCATCTTCAAGTAAAGACAGCATCCTGGTTGATTTATGCCTCTGTAGGATATAAGTTCACAATTGTTATGTTTTAAAACCTGTGCATGTTTGATTAATAATATGGCAAATAGCAATAGGTTAAAAAACAAACAAAAAACTCAAAGCCGAAAGGTCTCAGTAACAAGGGTCCTGGGGCCAGTGTTGTGGTGTAGTAGGTAATTCTACCACCTGGGACACTCCTCTTCTAATCCAGCTCCCTGCTAATGGTCTAGGAAAGGCAACAGAAGATAGCCCCTGCCACCGACATGGGAGACCTGGAAGAAGTTCCTGGCCCCTGGCTTCAGTCTGGCCCAGCGCTGGCTGTCGCAGCCATCTGGGGAATGAACCAGCAGATGGAAGATATCTCTCTCTCTTCCCCCTTCCCCCCACCTCTCTCTATATAACTCTGACTTTCAAAATAAATAAATCTTTAAAAAAGAAGAAAAAAATTTAGAAATGGTTATGAGATCAAAATGTCAGAACATTTTTTAAAAAGATGTATTTATGTGAAAGGCAGAGTTACAGAGAGAGAAGGAAGGAAGAAGAGGGAGAGAGAGAGAGAGAGATGGCTACCAACAGCCAGGACTGGGCCAGGCAGAATCAAGGAGTTTCCTCTGGGTCTCCCATGTGGGTGGTAGGGGGTCCAAGTATTTGGGCTATCCTCCACTTCTTTTCCAAGTGCATTTGCAAGGAGCTGGGTCTGAACTGGAGCAGCCAAGACATGAATCAGCACCCATATGGGATGCTGGCATGGTAGGCAGCAGCTTAGCTCGCTATGCCACAATGCTGGCCCCCAAAACTTTGAGAACTTCTGATCTACATAATATAATTATCTAGTCTCTTAAACTCTAAGCATGTTATGGTGGCCACAAAGATGACTCCAATGAACCTGTTGCAGCTGCTTTGCACTGACGTTCAGTGCTTTAGCAGAAAGAAAGAACAAGCAAGCTGGGAGAGATGAGCCTTGGAGACCCAAACTGTGTTCATCTGTAAAACATTGGCTCTGTAAATTTTCCAGGGTATAAATCAATTAAACACCTCAGATTCTCTTGGCAAAGAGGCTGTGTATAAACAAATAACAATTCTTATATTGGGTAGAAAATGTTTCTTACTATTTTTCTCTAAGTAGTCTTGATAATCAGAGTTCTAGAATGGTCCTGAATGATGTTTTTGCTTATAGAATCCTCACCACTATGAGTGTGGGCTGGGGCCAGTGAATTTGATAGTAGACCTATGAGTTCCTAACATTTTATGATAAACGTGAGGTTATTCAAGTGGGCCCAATCTGATCACATAAGCCCTTTAAAAAAACAGAATTTTCTTCTGCCAGTAGTGAAACAGTAAATCAGAACAATGTTATTTGAAGGTTGAGAATTTGATATACTGCTGCTGGAGGGGACTGTGTGCTAAGAAATGTGGCACTAACTCCTGGCCAATAGCCAGCAAGGCCTCTCAATCCTACAACTACAGGGAACTGAATTCTGCTAAAAACAAAACAAAAACAAAAACAAACAAACAAAAAACTTTAATGATTCCCCCTCCGAGCCACCTCAGTCTTCAGCAAAGAGCCCAGTGTGGCCAACATCTGAACTGCAGCCTGCATCACCCCAAGCCAGAAGCCCACCTGAACTTCTGATCTACAGCACTGTGAGCTGAGCTGTTGTAGTAATAGTTTTAAGCTGCTAAATGTTGATGTTTTTCTGGGCATCCATAGGAAACTCACACAGAGGTAAATAGAATGCATTTTAAAATTAGATATCTCACAACAAAATTAACCATTAAACACACTGAAGTGTACAACTCAATGGCATTAATATTTTCACAATTTGTAGAATCATCCCTTCTTTCTAGTTTCAAGACACTTTCAACATCTAGAAAGGAAACCTATATCCATTAAATAGCCATTGCCTATTTTCCCAACTCAACTGGCACCACCCCTCTACTTCTCCTGACAAACACAGGTATGCTTTCTGTCTCCATGAATGTACCTGTTCTGGAAGTTTTATAGAACTTGTGACCTTCTGTGTCTAGCTTCTAGCTTCTTTCACATACCATGATCTTTCTAAGCTTCATCCATATGGTAGCATGTCTCAGTACATCGTTCCTTTTATGACTGAATAATATGTGTGTAGTCCACATTCTGTTTACTCATTCATCAGTTGATGGATATTTGGGTGTTTCCACTCTTGGCTATTGTGGATAGTGATGCTGTGAACACTTTTGTGAAAGTGTTTATATGAAGGTCTGTTTTCAGTTCTGCAGGTATGTACCCAGAAGTAGGGTTGCTGTATTTCTTGGTAATTCTATCTGTAGCCATCTGAGGAACTATTCTGCTGTTTTTCACAGGGTCTTCCCATAAGCCAAGCTTACAATTTTTCCACATCCTTGTCAACATTCATTTTCCTGTTTTTATTTTCTTTAAGTAGTGGATGTGAAGTAGTGTCTATTTATGGCTTTGATTTGTGTTTCCCTAATGACTAATAGTGTTGAGCATCTTTTCATATATTTGTTGACCATGTGTATATTTTCTTTGGAGGAAGTCTTTTGCCAATTTTAAGTCAGGTTGTCAATTTTGTCGAACTGTAAGGGTTATTTATATAGTCTAGGTACTATATTTTTGTGAGATATCTCATTTGCAAATATATTTTCTCCCATTTTGTAGAGGTATAAAGAATATTAAGGAATATATTCTGTATTCATATAAAAAAGCATGTAGGGTGTATATATTTTATAAAAAATAGGATTATATGATACAGTTACGCTATGCATTCTTAGGGCTCTTATTTTTCTCAATAAGAAATAATTCATGGAAAACATTCCATGTAAAAAAGTATATAATTCTTTCTAAAGCCTTCATAATGTCCCGTTGTGTGAATGGACTTTAATTTGTTCAGCTATTCTGTTTTTAAGGTCCATCATTGAGTTTCTACTTTTTGGTCACTGCCAACATGCTACAATTAACATCCTTGCACAATGTTTGTGTATGCATTTTTTAATTTCATTTTAATGAGACTTTTTCCTATGATTATAAGGTTAAAGAATTTGTGTGATATTTAATTTTAATAGGTATTTCTCAGTTGCTTTCCATAAAGACTATTATTAATAACTTACATTTTACTAGCAACATATGGCAACATTTTATAGCAACAGGATTCTTTTTGTACTGCACCCCTGATTATAGGTGTAATCAGGCTTATAAAAATGTTGCTTGTTTAATAGGTGTAAATGTGTGGTCCTTGGCCTGTAATGATTTTGCCCCCTAGTGGATGTTTGACAAGGTCTGTAATCATTTTTGATTGTTGTAACTGGACGGGGCAAAGGGGCATTGAACCTAATTTCTGGGCACAGCCTTAGAGTCTGCTAAAAACCCTGTGAAATTTAAGGCAGCCCCCATACAAAGTGCTATCTAGCCTAGGATACCACTCGTAAGGAATAGGAGAAATCATGGTATGAAGACAACTCATTGTATCTCAGTTTGCAAATGCTTATGAGTGACTTTGAACAAGGTTTACTCTTGGTAAATAGCCTATTTATGTACTTTATTCATTGTTCTTTTGGATGTGTATCATTCTGTTATCAGTTTGTTACAACTCTTTACGTGGTAGAGATTCTTTTTTCCTTTTTATTTAAAATACTTTTCAAATATACTCTTTATTGCCTTTTTAATGAAAACTTTATTTATAAAGAATTATAAGTTTACTACTATTTTGCATAATTCTTCCAACAACCAGAGACAGGCTAGCAGATATTACCTTCATTTTCCAGAAAAGAGTGGAAATATTGTTCCCATATTTATTTACTTAATTTTGAGGTGATTTATTTATTTGGCAGGTAGAATGAAGGAAGGGGAGAGATATGTCTTCCACCCATTGGTTCACTCCCAAATGTTTACAGCAGCCAGGCTGGGCTAGCTCAAATCCAGAACGCCATCCAATTCTTCCATGTAGGTGGCAGGCGATCTTTATTGACTTTGACAATATCTTTGCCAAACAGTAAAATATTATTGTAGGTCATAAATTAATGTCTGATCATAAATGGTCAGACATACTCTGTCCTTGGATGGGACAACAGCATCATAAAAATATCCTTTTCTTCAGTGCTAATATGTAATGTTAATAAAATTTCAATTGGAATCCAAACAATATTCAATTAAGAGTCCAAAACTGTCTTAAAGTTTATATAGCATAATAAAAATATCCAAGAACAGCAATAAAATTTTAGTGAGAGAATATTTGAATCATTGGCTATCAGGACATACTTAAAGGCCCTGGAATAAAATCAACTGGCAATATCATTAAAATAGACAAATATATAAGTGAAACACACCATGGAGCCCAGAAAAAAAGATCTCATTATATGTGAAAATTTAATAAATAACGGCTGTTTCTCTAAATGAAAAAAAGGATGGATAATTTAATAAATGGGAAAACTGTTTATTCATATGAAGGAATTTAAATTTGGGACAATCTTAAATCATGTATAAAAACAAATTCCAGATGTACAAATGTAATCCCCCAAATCTAGGTGACTACCTTTACACTTTAAGAATCACAGAAGCCCGTTAATAATGAAACTCTACTAAAATAAACTTAAACTATAAAAAAGAGAATGATAAAATGGTCTTATTTATTAATTTGATCATACTCAGGAGATTGTTAACTGATAGTAGAAACCTTTTCTTAAGCTCTCTTGTTTTTCCTAACATAGTTAACCGAACTGAAAGAGCCTAATGAATCTTGGTGAATGAATGGTCCTAAATACCTCATTGATTTCTTTTTTCTTTCTTTCTTTTTTTTTTTTTTTTTTTTTTTTTTTTGACAGGCAGCGTGGACAGTGAGAAAGAGACAGCGAGAAAGGTCTTCCTTTGCTGTTGGTTCACCCTCCAACGGCCGCTGTGGCTGGCGCGCTGTGGCCAGTGCACCGCGCTGATCTGATGGCAGGAGCCAGGTGCTTCTCCTGGTCTCCCATGGGGTGCAGGGCCCAAGCACTTGGGCCATCCTCCACTGCCTTCCCAGGGCAGAGAGCTGGCCTGGAAGAGGAGCAACCGGGACAGAATCCAGCGCCCCGACCGGGACTAGAACCCGGTGTGCCGGCGCCGCAAGGCAGAGGATTAGCCTGTTGAGCCATGGCGCCGGCCTCATTGATTTCTAATGTCTTAAGTGACCCAGCACAAAACCTCAATGACAGCTTCATGGGCCAGCAATGACCTACAAAGCATGGCAGAGTCAAATATTTTAACCCCTGAAATAGTGTAGGCTGGACAGGAACATTGATTCAGACCCATTGTGTGACCCGTAGTTTTGGAGCAAAAAAAGAATTAAAATCAGCTTATCCATTGCATTACTTTCCAGAGGGAGTCTTAAAGGTACAGAGAAGTAACGGGGCATAGAAATGATAAAATTGAAAGCATGCTTGTTGATCCAATTAGAACTTTGTTCTACAGTAGTAATGATTGAATTTAGCAAAAATAGTGACAGACTGTTAATTTGGAGAGATTATTAAAGTTGAAGCCAAAAAATGTAAATTAATTTACAAGGTCACCTAGAGAGTTAGTAGGAAACTCATAATAGTCTTTGGTTGTACAGACTTGCTGTCCAATAGTATTTCTTCATACCATACAAGCTTCTATATTCTCTCCTAGTTAATATTCACTTTCTTTTTTTAATAAAAAGATCTAATTATTTATTTGAAAGGCAGATTACAGACAAAGGGAGAGGTAGAGAGAGGTCTTCCATCCTCTGGTTCACTCCCCAAATGGTCTCAATGGCCAGAACTGGGCCGATGAGGCCAGGAACCAGGAGTTTCTTTCAGATCTCCCACATGGGTACATGGGCCCGAGGACTTGGGCCATCTTCTACTGCTTTCCCAGGTCATAGCAGAGAGCTGGATCAGAAGTAGAGCAGCTGGGACTGGAAACGGTGCCCATATGAGATGCCAGCACTGCAGGCAGCAGCTTTACCTGCTATGCCATGGCACCCCCCCATATTTACTTTTTATATACAGCATGGCCTCATATTCAAATGTTTCACATCTGTGGATTCAGCCAAAATATTTTTGAAAAAATTGCATCTGTCCTGAACGTGTAAACTTTTTTTTCTAATAATTTCCCCCAAACATTGCAGTATAACAACTATTTTTTCATCAATATAAATATTTATTTAGCTCAAAGTTGCAGAACACAGATTATTTTAAAATACAATTTTATCAATATAGTCAAGAAATATACATTCTAAAATAGTACTGGCCAATAGAAATATAATATGAACCTTGAATGAGAATAACATATTCATTTTAAATTTTCTACTAGTCACATTAAAAAAGGAAAAACAGGTAAAATTTTATTAATTATTTACAGATTCTATCCATAATTTTATATTTTTGTTTATTTTCTTTTTTCTATTTTTTAAAGCGTTTATTTAATGAATACAATTTTCATAGGTACAACTTTAGGAATATAGTGGTTTTCAGTATAATAACTATTTACATAACATTATACCATACTGGGCATTAGAAGAAACCTCAAGATGATTTAATGTAGATGGCAGGAAATGTATGAGTCATACGTAAAATGTCATTTTACATAAAGCATTTTCAGATTTTGATATCTGCAGGGATCCAATCCTCCTTGGACACTGAGGGACAGCTGTACTGTACCACAAAGTCATTCTGGAAAACAGAGTACAGAAATGCCTTTCATATGTGTTTACAAGAACTTGGATCTGTACTACAGCTTTATAAGTTGATAGGCAAAAACACTTCCCTCTACTTACAGATGGGAAATCTTGGGACAAAGAATCTCCACCCTTCATTATATTCATTCCCTTAACACAGTTCTTTGAGCCTATAGTATAAGGCATTGCATTTGGTGTCACAGGAAAACAACGATCAGACATTCTCCAAAGTCAGGGAACTCCTATGATGAATCAGTAGTGGATCAGCAACCCAAGAACCACTCCAGGCATGACAGTGAGATGCCCCTAAAGTGATGGCCTATTGTACAAACAGAAGTTATATCTTGATAATAATCAGCTAAATTATTAATCTGTGCCATCTGAATACCAACTCAGCTCACAAGTTTCTTAAATTCTTGACCCAGAACTTGTATGCAGTCATCAAGGTATGGCTGTCGAGCTGAACTGTGTCATGGAGCAACCGGCTGCCCACTCATCAGCTGCTCAGCTTCTGTGGGCTGGGAATGTTGCTCCATGCAGACAAGCCACTGCCACACCAAAGCCCTTCAGGAAAGTGCTCTGGGGTGTGACCAGTATATACTTTGAGGTATCATTCCTTCCCCCTGACTCTGCCTGTCTTCTGCTTTGACACCTGAACCAGAGTGCTACCTTCATTCTTCAATCTCAAAAAGTTCCATCCTGTATGAAAGTTAGTGCACCCTACAAGAACCAATCTATTGTTAACAACAGTGCAGATATTACTAAACTAAACTTCTAAACTACAGAAGTAAACTTGCATTTATTTAGTTGTAGTTTTCTTGCCTCTAGTCTCTCCCTATCTCAGGTCAATATTCTTCAAGTCTAAAATTACCTTTTGTCCTGATCTGCCTGTTTAAGAACATTTGGTACTACAGAATTAAATAGAAACTCAATTCTTTCTGATTTATGCTAACACTGAAAATCTTATTCTTCATTAATCTCCACTAAAAGCCAATTTCTCAGAATGCCTCTACCATCTTATTCCAGGCCATAATTTTTCCCCTGAGCTACTACACTAGCTCCCTAGCTCAGTTTTTTCTGTCCCTAGCCTTCCTCACCACTGTAGTCTATTTGTACAACAACCAGAATGACCTTCCAAAAGCCTTAATCAGGTTATGCCACTCTTCTGTATAAATTCCTCTAGTGACTTACCAGCAAATTTGGAATTATATCCTAAGTTCTTATTAGGGACCATGTGTTAGTCCATTTCCTACTGTTACAACTGTGTACCACAAATTGGGCTATACATGTGTGTGTGTGTGCACATGTATACATACATATAATAAACATATTTAGCTCATGATTCTGGAAGCCCAAGAGCATGGTGCCAGCATCTTCTTGGCATATGCTGAGGGTTTTCCTACTTGAAGGGACTATGTCCCAAGGTAGTACAAGACATTATATGGCAAGACGGGTGCGTGTAAGAGAAAGAGCTAAACTGGCTTTTATAACAAACTCCTTTTCGGGTAAACCATTAATCTATTAGTCCATTAGGGCATTAATCTATTCATAAAGACAAGGTCCTCATAATCTAATTACCTCTTAAAATTCCCACCTGGTTTTACCTCTTAATCACTGATGATTAAATTTCAACATGAGTTTTGGTGGTAATATTCAAATTATAGCAGCCTGTGAGGCCCGACATGGTCTACTCACTCCTTCTCAGGGCATCTGTGATCTTTTCTCCTGTAACTCTCTTCCTTCCTACACTGGGCCAGCCACACTAATTCCTCCTTGCTCCTTGTATGCACAAAGCACACTCATACCTCGAGACCTTTGCACTCACTGTTCTCTCTGCCTATAATGCTCTCTTCCTAGATGTTTACATAGTGCCCTCTGTCACTACTTTCAAATTTCTGCCCGATTATCCCTTTATGCTACTTAAAACATCACGCATCACCTCCTGGCTTCTCTCTGTCCTTCTGCCTGCTTTATTTGTCTGAGCAGTCATCTCCACTGGCTGTATTACATATTTATTCATCTTACATATTTCCTGGAATGAGCACTAGAATAGCAACTCCATAAAATTAGAATTTCTGTTTTTCTTTTCTGCTTTAGAACACTAACTGGCAACATATTCATACTCAATATGTATTTGTTGAGTGAATGAATAAAACATTAATTTCTCTCTGCACACTTTTCTGATGCCTCATGGGCACTTGTGTACTCTGTTCCCTTGGAACTATGTGTTTGCCTCTATTTTAGCAACATATTTTGTTGTAACTTTTGTCTCTTAGCCCTTGAAGTCTATATAATCCTTAAAAGTATATGTCTTGGGGCTGGTGCTCTGGTGTAGTGGGTAAAGCCACTGCCTGCAGTGCTGGCATCCCATATGGGTGTTGGCTCAGGACCCGGCTGCTCCACTTCTGATCCAGCTCTCTACTATGGCCTGGGAAAGCAGTGGAAGATGGCCCAAGTTTTTGGGCCTCTGCACCCACATAGGAGACCTGGAAGAAGCTCCTGGATCCTGGCTTCAGATCCGCCCAGCTCTGGCAGTTGCAGGCATTTGAGGAGTGAACCAATGGATGAAGATTTCTGTCTCTCCCTCTGTATCTGCCTCTGCCTCTCTGTAACTCTGCCTTTCAAATACATAAATAAAACTTTTTTTTTTAAAAAAAAGCATGTGTCTTACTCATCTTCCTGTTATTTCTTGTACTCAACCACAAATTTGGTGAAAATGAATAGAATGAATGAAGGTGGACCAATAATAGAGCCACATGCAAATTCCAGATTGGCTGTGTATAAGCCCTTCGTTAATCCATCTCTAGGGATTAATGCTACTAAATTCTGGCACTTTCAATATAGACGAGCAAGACAAAGAAAAAAATTTCCTCTATTTTCCAAGTTCCCCTTCCTAAGGACCTTTGGCCTTTTCTGACCCTAAAACTTATTGGGTGGTAATTTCACCCGAAGCTTTATAAACAAACTATTGTGCAACAGTTCTGCTACAAAGGACACATCACGAACACTCATAACTTGTGGTATTCAGCAGGTATTCTTACACGCACCCGTCTTGCCATATAATGGCTTGTACTGCCTTGGGACATAGTCCCTTCCAAGTAGGAAAACCCTCAAATTGATGTTCTTAGGTACAGGTCTCAACAAGCCTTAAAAACATAGACTCCACTTGAGCAGCATGAGTCCACGGACCTGATGATATTCTCCAGGAGCCAATTCTGCCAAATTAATCGTAGTAAGAACCCTGGATTAGGAGTTCTAATAATAATCTAATAAAATCCTACTCAGATTTTATCACAAATAGGCTTCATGACTGAATAAGTAGTTGCACCTAGCATCTTAGGCGTCTCTGACATGGGCTTGGGATTAAATGACTTGCAAAAGCCTTTCCAGCAGGGAAGTTCTCTGACTTCAGCTGGGAGCCTGTATCCAACTGGCAAGGACATGAATGGTGAGGGTCAGACGACAAAGCCTTACACCTGGCAGAACCAGTCTTCAACTGTCATCTTTACTCCTGCTTCTATCAATACCTCAGCCTTCTCCAACCTTGCAAAAGGTGAGCTTCCATCAAGATCTAACAGGAGAAGAGGGGAGAGGTTGGAGCAGTCCTCTAGCTAGGTTTGAGACATGTAGCTGAGACTGGTTTAATAGGATATGGCAAACTGGCTAGCAGTGTAGTGTTGTCTTAACTCTGCTGTTGGGTTTTTCTTTGAGAAGTAGAATTAATATGACCCAGAGTTCTGGATACCTGTGGAAATTCCAAGTGACATTCTTGAGATTCCCAGAGGTACACTGGGGAGCGGACAATGAGACACTGGTGAACAAGCAGCCTTGGAAGGACATTCAATAACTCAACTGAGGCAGCTCCAAAAGTCCTCACATCAACTTCCATAAGGGACAGGTTTCACATGAGATCAGAACCAACTGGACTATTAGCCAAGCTGAGAGCTGAAATAATTTGTATTTTGACTTAGTTTATCTTTTTTAAAGGTTGCATCTGAACTTCTTGGGAAAGTATATTAAGTCCTATTTTATAAAAGCATGTAACTCTTATACTAACCTCCAAAAGTAGTTTCACAATCACATGTAAATGAGTCATAAGATAACTTGAATGAACTAGAAAAAAAAGGATGTGTTGTTTCTCTCATCAAATATTCATTTGTGGCAACACAATTGACCTAAACCACAGGTCAAGTGCTTTGAAGTTCTCAAAGCAACAGAGATAAGCTGTGTCTATTAAAATCTTTGTGATATGGTATTCTCCTCTTTCTCTCTTAACAGTTTATAAACATATCACACACTTATTATTTTCTCTCTTTTTAGTTATGTATTCTCCATGTGGCTTTGTAACATATTTCAAAACATTCTTCAATAGATCATTAAGGTTTCAAAATATTTAAAGTCCTGCTACATGGAAGAGGTTAGTAAGGAAATGCCCTTCCCAAATTTTAATCTAAATGTTAATTCAAGACCCCCCTCTAGGTTCTCGTAACTGCAAACTCCCATCACGATGATCAGCAATGATCTTCTTTTCAATTGTGATTCCGAGGGTGAGGGTTCTTGGTTCAACAGAGGATATTTTCAGTTCTTGGCAAAGCATTCACATGTTATGAGACATGACTACCTAAGCCCCTTGTGCTTGTGTTAGGTCCTTGTTACATCTTTCCTGGTAGATGATTCCTGGTTGTTGTATATATGACCCCTCTTTCACTACCAGTAGGGATTTATGTGGCCAAGGAGTAAGTGTTGTCTTTTATCTTTCCTTCTATCTCCTCTGGTATTTTCAGCATAAGGATTGTCCAGTTCCATTGTCTGCATTTCCAAGACCTCATGAGTTACTTTCAACTTTCATTAGTACTATTTTTTTTTTACTTTTTTTTTTTTTTTTTTTTGACAGGCAGAGTGGATAGTGAGAGAGAGAGACAGAGAGAAAGGTCTTCCTTTTTGCCGTTGGTTCACCCTCCAATGGCCGCTGCGGCCAGCGCATCTCGCTGATCCGAAGCCAGGAGCCAGGTGCTTCTCCTGGTCTCCCATGCGGGTGCAGTGCCCAAAAGACTTGGGCCATCCTCCACTGCCTTCCCGGGCCATAGCAGAGAGCTGGCCTGGAAGAGGGGCAACCTGGATAGAATCCGGCGCCCCGACCGGGACTAGAACCCGGTGTGCCGGTGCCGCAAGGCGGAGGATTAGCCTGTTAAGCCACGGCGCCGGCCTATTTTTTTACTTTTTGACAGGCAGAGTGGACAGTGAGAGAGAGAGACAGAGAGAAAGGTCTTCCTTTGCCGTTGGTTCACCCTCCAATTGCCACTGCGGCTGGCGCGCTGCGGCCGGCACACCGTGCTGTTCCGAAGGCAGGAACCAGTTACTTATCCTGGTCTCCCATGGGGTGCAGGACCCAAGCACTTGGGCCATCCTCCACTGCACTCCCTGGCCACAGCAGAGAGCTGGCCTGGAAGAGGGGCAACCGGGACAGAATCTGGCGCCCCAACCGGGACTAGAACCTGGTGTGCCAGCGCCGCTAGGTGGAGGATTAGCCTGTTGAGCCACGACGCCGGCCATTAGTACTATTTTAAACACATTTGCAGGTATTATATCACACTTATCTGTAGAGGAAGCATTCCATGCTCATAGATACCACAATTCTTCTATCTTATTGTAAACATCTTTATATAAAACCAACTTTATAGAGGCTTCATCTGGATCTGTCACATTGGTGCAGGGACCCAAGCACTTGGACCATCCTCTGTTGCTTTTCCCAGGTGCATTAAGAGGGAGATGGATTGAAAGTTGATCAGTCAAGACACGAATGGCACCCCTATGGGATGCAGGCATCGCAGGCAGTGGCTTTACCTATAACACCATAACTCCATCCCTGAGTACGAATATTTTAAGGAGACTTTATTCATGCTTCTGTCTATAACCTATGTCAATTTAGATTTCTTTTTTCTTTTTAAGATTGATTTATTGATTTGAAAGGCTGAATTACAGTAAGGGGGGGAGATCTTCTATCTGCTGGTTTACTCCCCAGATGGCTGCAACGCTGGAGATGGACTGGTCTAAAGCCGGGAGCCAGGAGCTTCTTCCAGGTCTCCCACAGGAGTTCAGGGGCCCAAAGACTTGGGTCATCTTCCACTGCTTTCCTAGAAGCATTAGCAGAGAGCTGGACCGGAAGTGGAGTAGCTGGGACTCAAACCAGTGTCTATATGGGATGCTGGCACTACAGGCAGCTGCTTTACCTGCTACACTACAGCGTCAGCCTCCAATTTAGATTTCTAAAGACACCTTTTCTAGAACTCCACCAGCATTCTAGGACTGTAGTTCTTCCTTATTTTAAGTACAAATGGGTATCTGCAGGATATCGTGTCTAGTGGTCCACCAAGAACTCTTTAAGCTGCAATTCAAAATTATGGCAAGGGATACTTTGTGCCCCCACCAACGAGGGCAGAGACTTTATATAAGGTTGAGAAATATGGGCTGGTATTGTGGTGCAGTGGGTTAAGCCCCTGCCTGTGACAGCATCCCATACAAGTGCCATTCAAGTTCCCACTGCTCCAATTCCAATCTAGCTCCCTGCTAATGTACCTGGGAAAGCAATAGAAGGTGGCCCAAGTACTTGGGAGCTACCCACTTGGGAGACCCTGATGCAGTTCTGGGCTCCTGGATGAGGCCTGACCAAGGCTTGGAGTTGTGGCCATTTGCAGAGTGAACCAGTAGATGGAAGATTCTCTCTCTCTCTCTCTCTCTCTCTCTCTCTCTCTCTCTGCTTTACAAATAACTAAATAAATCTCATCTCTTATCTCTCCATCCCCATCCTACCTACCTAAAACCTCATCTCTTTTTTTTTAACTTTTATTTAATGAATATAAATTTCCAGTGTACAGCTTATGGATTACAATGGCTTCCCCCCCCCATAACTTCCCTCCCACCCGCAACCCTCCCCTCTCCCGCTCCCTCTCCCCTTCCATTTGCATCAAGATTCATTTTCAATTCTCTTTATATACAGAAGATCAATTTAGTATAAAGATTTCAACAGTTTGCACCCACATAGAAACACAAAGTGAAACATACTGTTTGAGTACTAGTTATAGCATTAAATCACAATGTACAGCACATTAAGGACAGAGATCCCACATGAGGAGCAAGTGCACAGTGGCTCCTGTTGTTGAACCAACAAATTGACACTCTAGTTTATGGCGCCAGTAACCATCCTAGGCTATCGTCATGAGTTGCCAAGGCTATGGAAGCCTTCCAAGTTTGCTGACTCTGATCATATTTAGACAAGGTCATAAAAGACAGAGTGAGGATAGTAACCAATGATCCTAAGAGTGGCATTTACCAGGTTTGAACAATTATACAGCATTAAGTGGGGAAGAGGACCATCAGTACACACAGGTTGGGAGTAGAGCCATTGGTGGTAGAGTAGAGGTTATGATTACAAAGGAATGAGGCCCAAGTGCACTAGACAGGGCCTAGAACAAAGGACAGAGTCATTATTAGAGGAGCTAAGAAAGCTGCTGTCTAAGCTACAAGTAATTTTTCTGATTGAGAGGCAAATAGAACCTGATAGAAGGGGCTTGATAATAATCTGGTGGGCTTTAGGCCTTGTAAATTCAGAGGCCCAGACCTATCTATCTCTTCACATGGGGTATATCCTAAGGGAGGTGTGACCCTCCTAGGGGAAGGCACTCTGTTGACTTTCATTACTTGGCTGGCCTGGGAGGAGAGCTGGCCAGGTAAAGGCAGGTGGCATCTCTAACAAGAAATTTACAGTTCTGCCTGCAATGTTGCTGACCCTACTTGACCATACCCTCAGCTGCAGTGGTCACTTTGGAAGTTGGGCTGAGTGAAGGGCTTTTCAGCTTGGAGCCAATAAGATCTGTGGCTCTGACCTGTGCATCCTTCGACTCCAGGGCAGGTCCATTTCCAGTGATCCAACTCTTGGCAGAGCTGCCAGGGCTCTTCACAAGCTGACTTCTGCTGAAGCCCAGGCTTACCACATTGAAAGCCACTGCAGTGGACTGGCCTGTTGGGTCTCCTTGAGGGCAGATCACTGTACAGATCAGCCATTAATAGGCCTGCCACCCATTGCTTCTGATGCCGAGCTTTCTTTTCCTCCTGGTTTGTGTTAAAGCAGACCAGAGGATGCAAGTCAAGGGAGTGCCCGTGTCCCATCTCTAATCTTCGGTGGCCTGAACTACAAGTCTATAGTCACAGGCATGTTCTGTAGTAGTTTTTCTAAGGTAGACAATGCCCATGAGGAAAATTATATTCTCACTTTAAAACTTTCTTTCCCTTTGGTCTGAAAGGGAGATTTTTCTACTTACTGTATACTTCGCTGATGGCGAAGTGAATCTAGCTATGAGATTATTATTTAAGTTCTTATTTTGGCTATGCTATTGCAGAAAAATGTTAGCCATCTCTTTTATAAGGTCTAAAGATTAAATTGTGCGTCCTACAGATTCCTTCATAATAGAATTAGTTTCCTACCTTGAAGAGAATAGAGAAATGAAAGAACAAGTTGGGCTTAGAATAGAGAAATGAGGGAGCAAGTCCTAGATCGCTTGCTGACAATAGCAATATCACATGAATACTTAGCAAACCGTTTCAACCATTAGATAACAACTTAAGAAAACATTTACCAGAAGGTCCAATGCCTTCTATAAATTTTAAGAATCATGTATTTGAAAACACCTCTTAAATATCTAACATGGTGTAGTTTGTTTAGCCAGTAAACTTAAGCACAACCATCTAAAATGTTTT
The DNA here is from genome assembly GCF_033115175.1 of Lepus europaeus. Classification (NCBI taxonomy): domain Eukaryota; kingdom Metazoa; phylum Chordata; class Mammalia; order Lagomorpha; family Leporidae; genus Lepus; species Lepus europaeus. The sequence goes on along the minus strand of NC_084831.1, from coordinate 136,825,175 downwards.
TAGTTTCTTTCTACCAACAAGTCTAAAACATATGATACACAGATTCAGGTCCCACAAATTAAAATGTATCTTTGATTGATTTTAGCAGCTTAAATTTATGGACAATCTTATCTATAAGCCATTTAAAATAAAACTCTTAATAAAATTTCCCCATGTGGACATATAATATGTACACACATATAATATAGCATAGTAGCAATTTTAATAATAGCTTTTAAAATCTTTAACTCTTTTTGTAGATTGCCAATTGATTTGAATTGCTTTTTGTTTTTAGTAACCTCAGTTAACCATACTTTCTCTCAGTTGGTACTGTTAATACATTATTGGCTTCATCTGCTTACAGAGCCATCCCAAAGTACTGAATACAATAAAAGTGGCTGGAAAAAGTCCATAGGAACCTATAGGAGGACAGCTAAACACAGAACCAACAACGCTTTAGTTTTATGAGCAGCACATCATATGTAACTGTGGATGACAAAAGACTTTAAGTTGCCATGTTTAAAATTATAAACTCATCAACCAACAAGAGGCACTTGCTTACTTCACAGTATTTTTGAAAGCACCTGTAGGATTTTACAAGTATTTAACCCTTTAGTCCTCTGGGGCTTTCTCATTAAGATAACTATCATGTCTAGTAACACAAGATCATTAGACTTTTTAATTCTCAAACATTTGTATTAATAGCATTTTCCATTATAGAAACTTAAAGTCTGGTACCACATCACATCTTGACAGTCCTTCTAATATAATCCAAATAGACTGATTAGTTGGTGTCTCTATAAGATGAGAGACATAGGTCCTTCGATTTTTTCAGTTGGGCCCAAATTGGAAAAAACAAAGTACAGGATTTACTGGAAATTTTAGAGACCAGATTGTTTGAAACTTTGATTTTTTGAATGCCTGTCAAGAATGCCAAGAAGGCTCAAAATCCAAAATATCTGGTTGAAATAAGATTTCTTAAAATCATGACATAGCATAGACCAAATTTGATCATTGTTACAAGGTGATGATTCAAATTTTTGAAAAAAGCACATATTTAAATAACCCATAGCTCTTAATAAAAATTCAGCTGTTTTTGAACAATTAGAATTTAACAGACATCAAGAGAACATAATAGATTACTTTAACACATTGCTTTACCAGAGCATCAGAGTTTAATTCTATGTCAAAGAGAAATTGAGCTTCCTGGGATCTTTTGCTGTGAGGTTTCCTTCCTTTACCTTCTTTCATATTGGTGACCATGTTTCTGTGTTTCTGTGTGTAACACATCTTTAAGCATCTTTTGCAGGGCAGGATGAGTGGCAACAAATTCTTTCAGTTTCTGTTTGCTATGAAAAGTCTTAATTTCACCTTCATTCACAAATGAGAGCTTTGCAGGATATAGTATTCTGGGCTGGCAGTTTTTCTCTCTTAGTACCTGGGCTATGTCTCGCCATTCCCTTCTAGCTTGTAGGGTTTCTGATGAGAAGTCTGCTGTGAGTCTAATTGGAGATCCTCTAAGAGTAATCTGACGTTTCTCTCTTGCACATTTTAGGATCTTTTCTTTATGTTTCACTGTGGTGAGTTTGATTACAACATGTCGTGGTGAGGATCTCTTTTGGTCGTATTTATTAGGGGTTCTATAAGCTTCCTGTACTAAGATGCCTCTGTCCTTCTCCAAACTTGGGAAATTTTCTGCTAGTATCTTACTGAAAATGCCTTCTAATCCTTTCTCCCTCTCCATGCCTTCAGGAACTCCTAGAACCCGAATGTTGGGTTTTTTACTAGTATCCTGTAGATTCCCGACAATATTTTTTAGATTTCTAATTTCTTCTTCTTTTCTTTGGTTTGCCTGTTTCCTTTCCTGTTCTCTGTCTTCTGATATTCTCTCTTCTGCTTCGCCCATTCTGTTTTTAAGGCTCTCTAATGTGTTTGTCATTTGATCTATTGAATTCTTCATTTCATTATGATTTCTCATCACTATCACAGTTTCTTGTTCCACTAGTTGTTTCATTTCATTTTGATTCCTCCTTAATATTTCACTTTCACGAGAGAGATTTTCTATCTTGTCCATTAAGGATTTCTGTAGTTCAAGAATTTGTTTTTGAGAGCTTCTTAATGTTCTTATCAATTGTTTGAGATCCGCTTCTTGCATTTCTTCGATCTCATCATCTTCATAATCTTGAATTGGGGTGTCTTTTTCATTTGGGGGCGTCATAGTGTTTTCCTTGTTCTTGTTAGCTTGGTTTTTGCGTTTGTTGTTTGGCATGTTGGAGATATTTGGTTTCTTCACTGTGGTGTTTTTTCTTGTTACACTATGGCTCTATATTAAGTGGACTGTCTGCTTTCAGTGGAGCCTTAGAGGCTTGAGATGAGTGTGGCCTGAGAGCTGTGTTTGGTTCCTCAGGGTTGAGGGTGTGTCAAAGATGACACTCCCAGGTTAGGTGTGGTAAATCTCTCTTTCTTTTTTTGATTTAAAAGGGAAGTAATTCCGCACAGCTGAACGTAATTGGAGGTAGTTAGCAGGCAAATGATATACCCACAGGAGCCAGAGATTGGAAGCTCTTTCCCAAGGACCACACAGGGAATCTCTGCTGCCCTCAGTGTGGGCTCCAATTCTCCTGCAGTCTCCCACTGGGTTGCCAAGTTAGATGCTAATCTCCTGTTATTTCACCCCTCCCCCCAGAGTCAGGTTTTTCTGCTAGGCTCAGGGCTGGTGCAGACCTGAGGTCGCCCTGCTTATGACGTATGTCCAAAATGGCGCCTGCTCTGTCTTGCTCGCCTTTGAGAGGTGAGCGGAGAGAGAGAAACTTGTGTCTGTATCGGTCACTTTTTTTATTTTTTTCCTATATCTCTTCTAGTTCGCCTGGTGAACTTTTCCCCACAGAGTTTCAAGCCTCGTTCCCTCTAGTCTCCTCTTTCCGCTTGCCCGCTGGTGTCTCGGGCTATTGAGGTTCGGCTCACCTCGCGTTCCAGCGCTGGTGTGTTGATTCTGCCGCTGGTGTCCCGAACTTGGGCTCCCACGCTCTCCACGCAGGTACACTGTGAATCACTAGTTCCGGAAGAGTTTCCTCTGCTGTTTCATCCCCTGCTCTTCCTTGACCCTGCAGTATCTCCACTTATATTAAACTTTCTCTCCCCCCGGACTAATAGTGTGCTCCCTGCCTATTCCGCCATCTTGCCGCCCCCCAAAACCTCATCTCTTGACATAGTATATTGAGGGATTAATTATAACCCTAACGACAGACAAACCTGTTTAGGATGATGCCACTACCGCAATTTTTGACAACCTTAACTCCTTTCTAAGGCTCAATTTTCTTACATGTACAATGGAAATAGTAATATTCTACATCTTAGAGCAGTTGGAAAGGTGAAGTAAGATTATATGTGTCAGATGCTTGCACACTGGCTGGCAGAACATTGATGTTAGAGAGAGAATGAGAGAAAGAAATCGGTTTGTTAAGCACCTTAGTGGGTTAGCTTGCAAGTACTTATGACAGTACATAGCATAAAATAGGAACTCGTTAAGTACTTGTTTAGGCAGCAAATGCAGATTACATTTTTTAATTTAGCACTTTTTGTTAGAGACAGGAATGTATTCATGAGAAGGAAAAGCAACAGAAGAGATTCTAGAATTTTTAGAAAGAAATTTTAAAAATTTTATTGAGGTATTTTTAAAAATATTTATTTGTTTATTTATTTGAAAGAGTTAGAGAGAGGGAAAGACAGAAAAGTCTTCCATCCACTTGTTCACTTCCCAAATGGCTGCAATAGCTGGAACTAGGCCTGTCTGAAGCCAGGAGCTTCTTCCGAGTCTCCCACACAGGTGTCCATCCTCCGCTGCTGCCTCAGGTGCATTAATAGGGAGCTGGATGGGAAGTGGAGCTACGGGAAATTGAGCCAGCTGGTGGTGGCTTTACTCACTACACTGCAACACTGGCCCCTGAGGGCCATTCAATAAAGGTCACTCATTTTGAGTACCGGGTTTAGTGAGTTCTGACGGGGTTCTGAAATAGGCCTCTGAGGTGTGGAAGCTGCTGGGGTCTGGAACTGAAATACCAGGTTTGGCCTTGACAAAGAAAAAGAGAGTTTTATTTTTATTTTTTTCCCTCAGGGAAGGAGGTAAAGTGGATGGAAATGTAAATAAATAGGCCCTAGGTGGATGTAGGGTCTTCCCTGATGCAGTTTTTCCTGTGTGGTAGCAGCAAGGTAGTCACTGAGAAAATGGTAGATAAGGGTGGGACAGGTTCTCCTATAGAACGGGGAAGTAGCTTACGTGGAGACTGCCTATTAAAGAATGCTGTAGAGATTGCCCAGCTGAACTCTCTGTCAAGGAGAATGCAAGAGCTGGACTCATCCAAGGCTGGGGTTTCTCAGGGGATGGCATAAGGGCAGAAGGACGGAGTCAAGGGGACTGTAAGTAGTGATAGTGGACCATGGGCACACTGTGTAGAGGAGGAAGAGAAGCCATGAGATGGTTCAGAGGTGCGACGCCGCAGAGGGGTTGACAGAACAGGAGGCCTCAGTGAAATCTCTGAGTGTGTATGGCGGAAGTTTACAGAGCCCGGAGGCACCAGGAGCTTCTGGAAGCTGGGTTTAACATTCCGTGGCGACCTGTTCTGAAGATGACAGGTGCAGGTTCTGCAGGAATTGGCTGCTAAAGCAGCGTGGAATGTAAGTGGTATCTGCTAACAATTGATAGCAGACACAAAGGAGCTATCGTTTAGACAACTCTGAGCTTTTAAAAAGCGCTGCCAATGTTTCAGTGGGGAGGGTTTTCACTCAGTCTTTGGTGGGCAGTTGTATTGTACACTGTCCAATTGTTAGCAATCCCTCCCCATTGGCTTGACCTTGAAATTAAGTCAACATCCCACCACTGTTAGCACGTTTATTGCTATCGCCATTTATGCGGATATCTGCAGTGGCATCTAAGTTGGTCTTCTTGTGAATATCCTTGCTTTGCTATAGTCCATTCTCAATATAGTAGCCAGAAAGATTTTAAAGCCCAAATCAGATCCTGTCACTTCTCTGTTCAGTACTCTTCAGTACTCTCCCATCTCATTTGGCAAAAAACACAAGGATTTTCTTTCTTTTCTTTTTTTTTTTTTAAGATTTATTTATTTATTTGAAAGGCAGAGTCACAGAGAAGCAGAGGCAGAGAGAAAGAGAGAGAGGTCTTTTATCTGCTGGTTCACTCCCCAGATAGCTACAATGGCTGGACCTACGCCAATCCAAAGCCAGAAACCAGGAGCTTCTTCCAAGTCTCCCATGTTGGAGCAGGGGCCCAAGGATTTGGGCCATCTTCTACTGCTTTCCCAGGCCGTAGCAGAGAGCTGGGTGAGAAGTGGAGTAGCCAGGACTCGAACATCCAATATGGGATGCTGGCACTGCAGATAGTGGCTTTACCTCCTACACCACAGCACTGGCCCCACAACGGTTCCCTAGACCTAAACTGACACCCTGTCCCACACTCACATCTCTCCCCAGACACTTTATTCTTCAATCTCATATTCTAATCTTTGCCTTGCTCAGTCAACTTCAGTCTCGAAGTGCTTGCTATTCCTGGATCACCTTCTGCAGGCTTTTATTTCATTTGCACCCAGGAACCTTTCTGCCTGATGTTTTTCTCCTGCATGTCTATGCTGTTTGCTTTCTCACTTTCTCTGGTCCCTGTTGAAATGTAGCTTTCTCACTAAGGCTGTCTCTTACCATTTTACTGTTCCACAAATATCTTGTTCCCTCTTCTAACTTCTTTGTGCCTTAACACATATTATATGCTATTCATATGTGTTTCATTGTCTCTCTTTACACTTGTGGCTAGACTCCTGCAGAGTAGGAGTTTTGTCTATCTTATTCTCTTTAATATCGGAACAGTGTTTAGCATGTTGTTGTAGGCAATCAATAAATGCACTGACTGAAGAGATATTGGTTCCTAACTTTAAAGTGAGATTTTAATTGAATGTAGGTTAGAGAACAAGAAGAAAAGAAAAATACATGCTAAAAACACAGTTTTCCCTGGAGAAAAGCAAAGCATGAATAAAGGAAAAGCTAAACAGCTACTGATGTTTCCTAATGGATCCTTAATAGTCCAAAGACTAAGATTGTTCAAAGATCTAGACAGAAAGTAAAAGGGTAGCTCTATGTAACACAGAGTTAACTATATGTATTTTAAGGCAATTGGAAAAAGATTCCAGTTAAAAATATGAGGGAGAATAAGAGATGGAGGAGGTAGTCTAAAACTCTAAAACAGTCTAGTTCTGCATACAGTCATGTAGACTTACCCCTAAGGGTACAGCCTAAGAACTAGTCATGGGGCTCCAAATCCATAAGAATTGGTGGTATAAACGCCATCTTCACAGTCAAAATGATCATATTAAATGTTAAAGGCATCAGATAGATTGGCCTAAGTATAAAAGAAATTATATAAATACATCTAGAGTCAGGACAAAAGCTGATCAGGTCATTGTTTCTTATAGTGTCCATTTCACTTCAACAGGTTTCCCCTTTGGTGCTCAATTGTCGTCGATCAGGGAAAACAAATGATATTTTTCTCTTTGGGACTGGCTTAATTCACTCAGCATGATGCTTTCCAGATCCCTCCATCTTGTTGCAAATGCCTGGGTTTCATTGTTCCTTACTGCTGGATAGTATTCTATGGAGTACATGTCCCATAATTTCTTTATCCAGTCTACTGTTGATGGGCATTTGGGTTGGTTCCAGGTCTTAGCTATTGTGAATTGGGCTGCAATAAACATTAATGCGCAGATGGCTTTTTTATTAGCCAAATTAATTTCCTTTGGGTAAATTCCAAGGAGTGGGATGGCTGGGTTGTATGGTAGGGTTATGTTCAGGTTTCTGAGGAATCTCCAGACTGACTTCCATAGTGGCCTAACCAGTTTGCATTCCCACCAACAGTGGGTTAGTGTCCCTTTTTCCCCACATCCTCTCCAGCATCTATTGTTGGTAGATTTAAGAAGCAATGACCTGATCAGCTTTTGTCCTGACTCTAGATGTACAATGTAATACTTTATCCTTTTTAGTATTTGTTGTTGTTGTTGTTGTTCTAGTACTAGTGGTTGAACTCTGTAATTAACACACAATTATTCTTAGGTGTTTAAATTTTAACTGAAAAGTGATCCCTGTTAAATTTCAGAGTGTGAAAAGAGAGGGAGGAGATGCACAGTTTGGGACATGCACAATCAGTCTTGCCCCAAATGATGGAGTTAGTAATGTGCCAGGGGATCCCAATACAATCCCATCAAGGTGGCATGTACCAATGCCATCTCACTAGTCCAAGTGATCAATTTCAGTTCACATTTGATGGCTTGGATAGGTCTAAGAAACAAAGGGATCACACAAACAAGACTACTGTCTGCTAATACTAACTGATAGAATCAAAAAGGGAGAGAAAGATCCAGCATGGGAAGTTGGATACACAGCAGACTCATAGAATGGCAGATGTCCTAAACAACACTCTGGCCTCAGAATCAGCCCTTAAGGCTTTCAGATCTGGCTGAAGAGCCCATGAGAGCATTGTAGGCATGGAAAGCCATGATACCATGGAAAAGAAAAAAAGAAGAAGACCTAAATGAAAGATCTCTGTGAGTGAGATCCCAGTGGAAAGAACGGGGCCATCAAAGAAGGAGGTACCTTTCTCTGAAGGGAGGAGAGAACTTCCACTTTGACTGTGACCCTATCGGAATAAGATCAAAGTCAGCAAACCCTAAAGGCTTCCATAGCCCTGGCAACTCATGACTAGAGCCTAGGGAGATTACTGACGCCATGAACAAGAGTGTCAAATTGTTAAGTCAGCAACAGGAGTCACTGTGTACTTACACCCCATGTGGGATCTGTCCTTAATGTGTTGTCTAATGTGCAGTGATGCTATAACTAGTACTGAAACAGTATTTTTACACTTTGTGTTTCTGTGTGGGTACAAACTGTTGAGGTCTTTACTAATTATATACTGAATCGATCTCCTGTATATAAAGATAATTGGAAATGAAAAAAAAAAAAAAACCCTGGTGTTAAATTGGAAATGGCATAGAAAATTAATTAATTTTTTAAAAAATAATATGTAGGATCTCTGCCTTTAATGTGCTGTACACTCTTATTTAATGCTATAACTAGTACTCCAACAGTATTTTTTTTTTCACTTTGTGTTGCTATATGGGGGCAAACTGTTGAAATCGTTACCTAATTTATACTAAACTGATCTTTTGTATATAAAGAGAATTGAAAATGAATCATGATGTGATTGGAAGGGGAGAGGGAGCGGGAAAGGGGAGGGTTGTGGGTGGGAGGGAAGTTTTGGGAGGGGGAAGCCATTGTAACCCATGAGCTGTACTTTGGAAATTTATATTCATTAAATAAAAGTTAAAAAAAAAAGAAATTATATAAATAACATCGAGTACCTGGTAAAAATAATAGAATTAAAAAGGAAGGAAGGACCGACATGGGAAGTAGTCCACACAGCAGACTCCTAGAATGACATTTGCAGTTAATAATACTCTGACCTCAGAATCAACCCTTAAGGCTTCCTGGTTGGGCTGAAAGTCCTGTGAGAGCACTTCAGGCATGGAAAGCTAAGACTTTGTGACAAAAAATATCCTACACGGAGGATCTCTGTAAGACCTTCTTAGCGTCATCAGAGAAGGAGCTGGATCAGAAGTGGAGTGGCCTGAATTTGAACTGACACCTGTATGTGATGCCAGGCTTTACCCACTATGCAACTATGCTGGCCCTATGCCTCCACTTCTGATCCCAGGTTCTTGCTAGTGCACATCTTGGGAGGTAGCAGATGACTCAAGCGGTTGGGCTCATGTCAACCATATGGGAAACCTGGATTGAGTTCTGGGCTACTGACTTTGGCCTGACTGAGTCCCAGCTGTTGTGGGCATTTGGAGAGAGAACTAGGGGATCTGTCTATTTCTGTCTCTCCACTTTCCAAATAAAAATAAATAACAATTTAAATGGAAATCAAGTAGAAACCTTTCTTGAGAATCCTTTGTATGTATCCCTACTTCAAGTACACATTCCAGGAAAAGCCTTTAATTCAGCAACCCTCCACATCCATACAAATTTAGATTGTAAAGAATTAAACAACAAAGGGTGCCTTAGGATTAAGTAGGCTGGTAGTTTAAAGGGGGCTAACCATAGTAGGACAAGGTCTGTTCCTGTAAAATAATGAAATAATAAAATAATGAAGACTGCTAATTTAAAGATGTTTTCTTAATATGAAAAAAAGAAAACACACTTGTGAGTGTTGAAAAAGCATAGTGAATGAAGTGTTAGGGAAGTAGGCATGGGAGGAAGGGGGGAGAAGGAGGAAGTTAAATATAAACCAGGTTTTATTTACAAAGCTGTAATCTGGAAAACGGTATCTTCTGAAAGCAAATATCTTGTTTAGGGACTTCATAACATATTTATATTTCAAAATCTAGGTTATAGTCCAGATGATTTCAAATCTGGAGAAAACTAATTTTTTTAGAGTCTGTTGTACTGAATGTATTTCAATAAACCACCAAATATTAAGAAGTTAGAAGAAAATAACATGGTTACTCAAATCAGGCCATAGTAACTAGAAATTTGTCAGTTAGTTTGCAGATTCCTTGAGGATTGTACCAGGCCCTATTCTCTGCAGTATCTAAAACTTCCTTTTCTGTAAATAATTAACAACATATATTTGTTTAGTTGAATTGAAAGACTCCAAACAAGTTACATTCATTTTCTTAAGAAAGATGATTTTTAAGAAATGGTTAATATATATGAAATGAAGTAGAAATAAGAATCTGATTGTGTCTATAATATTTGAATGTTGTTATCTTCACCATATGTATTCTGTGGGCTGGGTTAAAGTACTCTGCCACTAAAATACACGAGTGTCTTCTCTCAAAATGACAGGAAAGAAACTAGCCTGGGGCTGGCACTGTGGCGCAGCGGGTTAAAGTCCTGGCCTGCAGCGCCGGCATCCCATATTGGCACCGGTTCTAGTCTAGCTGCTCCTCTTTAATCCAGCTCTCTGCTGTGGCCTGGGAAAGCAGTAGAAGATGGCCCAAGTGCTTGGGCCCCTGCACCCATGTAGGAGACTTGGAAGAAACTCCTGGCTCCTGGCTTCAGAAGGGCGCAGCTCCAGCTGTCGCAGCCATGTGGGGAGTGAACCAGTTGAACTAGACTAAGGAAAATTACCTTTCTAGTTCACAGACATTCTTTCCCTTAATTGTTCTGAAACATTTGGCCTCTACTGCTATTTGTAATAAAATCTGATGTAAAAACATACCAACCTTGCAAAAAAAAAATGTAGTTGTTACACCTTGTAGTATGATCTTAAGTTCCTTGCCACTAAATGACTATCAGAATCATGAGAAAGATGTTTTATGATATGACCTATTGTCTGAAAGAAAATGGCTCAAGCCAGACCAGCAAAGAGCTTAAGCTGTGACTGCACGGCACTGACCCCTGAAGATTTGTTTTTACTGAACTGAACTTTGGTAGGACTCCCTCAGCTTCTCCTGTGCAGGAAACAGCCTGATAAAATCGGTGGTTGTTAAAGGTATTCTGCATGTTGCATGGTGGCCTCTTTCTATGGACCTTTGAGAGAAACTTGTTTCTAATTCCAGTCTGTGCTTTTTTTTTTTTTTTTTTTTTTAAAAAAAATTTGGAGGCACTGTTGTGTAACAGCTTTTTCTTTTTGCATTGGCTACTAAAAAACTTGTGCTAAGCCCAAGCTCACTCATAGCAAAATCAAGGGCTTTAGATATGCTTGTTCATGTTGGCCTCTTTTTCTGCTTCCTGTTTATGTTCTAACTCTGTTTTTGCTTTTCTCTTGCTTTGTATGTTGCCTAATAGAAGCTTATGTTTACTTTTAAGCAATCTTAAATCTTGGCGTCGGGGAGTGAGGAATAAGATGAGATATTTATATATCTATTCGTCTATCCAGACATCACAAAATAATGTGTTTAGTCATTTGCTATTTTATTTTCAGCTAAGAGCATTGCACTGTCTATTGCTTTATTTCCTAAATAAATGAGAGAACTTTTAATTGAGAATGGTAGCTGCTAAGAGGGCAGAGAGAATTATTTGTAATTCTTGGTGAATACCAAACCACACCATCATCACTAGCCAGTGATTTTTTTTTAAAGATTTTATTTATTTATTTGAGAGGTAGAGTCACAGACACAGAGAGGGAGAGACAGAGAGAAAGATCTTCCCTCTGCTGGTTTACTCTCCAAATGGCCACAATAAAAGGAGTTGAGCTGGTCTGAAGTCAGGAGCCAAGAGCTTCTTCCATGTCTGGTGATCTATTTGGTGCATTGCAGAAAGCACAGTCTTCATACTAAAACTTAATCTAACCATTAGATGAAGAATTTTGACCATTCTTCCTAGTTTAGTCCCTCGTACAACATATTTACATCTGCCTATTTCAATTCCTTCAATGGCAGCCAATCAGTTTTTCTTATAGAGAAAATTTTTACTCATCTACTTAAATTTTCTGATTTATAAATAATTTGCAATAATTTCTGAATCCTATAGTAGGCCCACATGCTCAGGATGTAAACTAATGTTAATAGTCCCTATCCATGAGAAAAGCATAGTTAGATCAGTTGAATCCACTGAGGAAAGCCTATGTTCAAGTATTTCATTAGCCTGGATAATAAAGGCTTGACCTCAAACTCTGGCTAAGTGCAACTAAGCCAGACACGCCACCTACTGGGGAAGGCACAAGGTTTTAGGTAGAAAATAGAGTAGTAATAAAAAGTAATGTTGGTGGCGATGGCTGAACAACTAGGAGAATGTACTTCATTTCACTGTATACTTAAAAATGGGAAATTTTATGTATATTTTATCACAATTATTTAAAAGGAAATAGGCACTACAGGAAAGTGTTGGAAACAGCAAAAACATTAATAATATATTTCCATTATAATATATCATATTTACGCCATTAATAACAATAATGACTATATAAGTATATAGTGCTTACTCTCTGTTAAGAACTATGCTAAGCATTATAAGTTTAAGAAAGAGAATAAGGAGAATGGGTGAGTGTTTTGGGGAGTGGTTACAGGGTCCTGGATTTCAGCATAAAAGTTCCTTGATTTTCATTGGTCCTTATCCCAAACTCCTTTTTTTTTTTTTTTAAGTTGGGGAATTGACATCGGTAGTCAATTTTATTTATTTATCTGTTTGAAAGGCAAAGTAGTGAGAGAGAGAGAGAGAGAGAGAATCTCCTCCATCTACTGGTTCACTTCCCCAAATGCCTGCCTCAGCTAGGACTAGGCCAGGCTGAAGCCAGGAGTCAGGAATTCCACCCAGGTCTCCCTCAAGGGTGTCAGAAATCCAAGTACCTGGGCAGTTTTCAACTGCTTTCCCAGGTACGTCAACAGGAAGCTGAATCGGAAGTACAGTAGACAGGACACAGACCAGGCACTCTGATATGAGACTCAGGTGTCTCAAGCAACAGCTTAACCTTGTGTACCACAACACCTGTCCCCAAACTGCTGCTTTGGGATTCTGCCCAATGCCTTCCTAAGTGTCCAATCTCTCTTTCCAATCATCTAGGTCCAAGCATCCTGAAGGTATTCACAGTCTGACTCCATCCCACACGGGCTACCCCCTTAACTGTCTTTTTTACAACTCAGAGTGTATCCTTTAGGCCTAATATGTTCATTGTCTCTGCTTGGCTTTTGTATTTATCTGCTCTGTACAACTAGATAATGTGTTCAAGACCTAGAGAAGTGTCTTTCATGTCATTTTTTAAACTTTCCCCTGCAAGGATGTCATAGTGTTTTGTTGTTAGAAACAACTTAATAGTAAAAAATAAACATGAAGGAACATCTGGGGATGCTCTTATTAACTTTCTAAAACATATCAAATACAAAATACAGATATAAGGTTTTTCAGTTTTTGTTTTTTGTAGAGATAGTTCATAAAGTTGGAGATAGCAAGATCTTAAAGCTCTGGAGTCTGTCTCAGCACAGCACCTGGATATGAAAAATCTTCTTGTTACCTGGACATTGACCTTGTGAATGCCACTCCATATACAGGGAAAGCAGCAGAACATAGATAAAATGACTATCTCTAAGCCTGAGAACATAAGAACTTTGGAGAATTAGGCATTCAACATTTTCCATAAAATGCTTTTTAGAAAAAAATAGTAAGAAAAATAGTAACATGAAACTCAAATATTTTTAAGTATATATTAGGCATACTGCATTATGACATGTGCCAACTGTAGGATCAAAATCTACTCCATGAATTACTACTTCTTGGCTCATCAGAAAATTAAATGGTGAAGCATTGATTGCTCTTGGGAGAATCCACACTATTGGGACAGTGCTTTTCCTTGAATTTGCCAAAATGATCATGAACTCAAAATATGGTGATTATTCAGAGCTATTTTGAAAAATGACAAGAAGCTAATTATTTCTTTTATTTTTAAATATTTATTTATTTCAAAGGCAGAGTGACACAGAGAGGGAAAGACAGAGAAAGAGAAGGAGATCTTCATCTGTTGGTTCACTCCCCACATTGCCACGATGGTCAGAACTGGGTCAAGCTGAAGCCGGGAGCCAGGAACTCCATCGAGGTCTCCCACGTGGCTGGCAGGGCCCCAGGTACTTGGGCCATCTTCTGCTGTCTTTCTAGGTGTACAGGTAGGAAGCTAGATAGGAAGAAGAACAGCTAGGACTAAAATCAGTGCTCTGATACAGAATATCAGCATCACAGGTGGAAATATAACCTGCAACACCACAGTGCCTGCCCATTATCTCTTTTAATGCCTTAACAATCCTGGCCTTTACAATTTATGATACCTACTCAACCACTCTTTCCCAACTTCCAATTACAATGACTAATAATTTTGGGGATTTTATCTGTTGTTTTATCCTTTCAAATCATGACTGCACTGTGAATCATTCACTCCTTTCCATAGCAACCAATTATGAAATAACAAATATATGGACTATGTTTTGTCAGCGGAGAATATACTATTCAGCCAGAGTTGTAATTTCATGTAGTGACCTCAAAGAGAGGGATAAAAAGTGAAAATACTTTTTTATTTCAAAATAAATAATTTATTTTTATAAATATTTTCTGCACAGTATCAGATATACTCCAGACTTCTTTTTGATCCCCAAGACAGTACCATCCAGGTGAATTAATAGTCATTACTAATTATATCCATGTCTACCTGTGTGGAAGGACGAATCATAAGCATAACTCTCATTTTTTGGAAGACAGAAACCCAGACTAAAAGGGAGGCTGGAGTATGATCGTCTGGTTTCTGGTTTCAACTCTGACATTGAAATTTTTAGCATGCTGCTTAACTGTTGGGGCCTTGTTTTTCTCACATACAGGATAATGAAGTTGAATCTTACGCTCCTTTCCAATCTCTTCCTCAACCTATTACTCTACATGATTTTCTTGCCCCTATTAAACCTCAATATATTCTAGATGTAGAAAGGTCATGGCCAATTCTGAAATATAGTAGAAAGACCCAAGACTATCTGAATAAAGTGTGGGCCACATTGCAAAATGAAAATGTTGGATTCTTTGTCTAAAAATTATTAATGATTTCTGGAGGTTGACAGAACATTAAACTAATTATAGGGTCTTCTGAGCATGGGTCCTTTGTGACTTAACAGCTGACACAACCATGAAGCCAGCCCTGGAGAGAAGGAAAGAATGTTTCTTTTGCCTTCAGACACCATTTGTGTCTTAATAGAATTTTGGTGCAATGGTAACATGAATTATGAAAAGGAAGAAATAATGGGAATACAAACAGGAGGAAGCCAATGTTTTGTGGATATTTGAATAGGCTCACAGAGCTCACCCCCCTCCCCTGCTCTGAGAGCAGCAATAAGTAACTGTGGTAGTTTCTGAAGATGCTTCCCATGAACTATGTGTCCTGATATGCACACCCTATGTAGTTCTCTCCTACACTGAACTAGGCTGGGCTGTGTCATGTATTTACACATAAAAGGCAGCAGAATCTAGCCCTCAAAAAGATTGGTATTACTCTTGACATGACAGCATACCCTTCTTCTCTTGCTTTATGTACATTGTCATGAATCCCACATTATGTGATGTTAAGAGCCCTGTTTTTAAGAGAAAATAGTATATATGCATATATATGTAATATTTACATATGAAGCATGACAAAAAGTTTAAAATTGTTAAATTTTAAATTTAAAAATGCTTTAGGAGGACAAAGGAAAAACAGAAATATTGCACTGGATCCGTAAGTACATATAATCATTGCTAACAAAAAAATTTTAAGGAAAAAAAATTTGGAAGTTTCTGTTTTGCTTTTGAATATTTGCTTTTGGGAGCCTGAAGCACCACATCAGAAGTCTGAGCCATCCCACTGGGTGTATCAAATGGACAGACTACGTGAAGAAGTCACATAGTAAAGAAAGGACCTGAAACTACCTGGAAAGAGAGCAGAACAGCTGCTTCAGCAATCACTGAGCTGCCTGACAACTTGGGCTGCAGCCATTGTCCAACTGTAACTTCCTGAGACCCCAAATGAACCCACAATAAAACCGTCCAGCTGAGCCCAGTCAACCCACAGAACCACAAAAGATGATATGCTTGTTGAGGATATTGCTTTCACATTTTAAAATGTGATTGATAAATAGGAATTATATATATTTATGGTATGCAATGTGATATTTTTATATGTGTATACATTATGGAATGATTAGATCAAGCTATCCATCATCACGTGTATCTTTTTGTAGTGGTTGTTTTAAGCACTAACTTTTAGGCTGGTTTGTTTCTGAAAAATAGATGATCTCAACAATGAGATCAAAAGGCTTCCCAATTTCTACAGGGTCATTGGATGCCAAGTTCCAAAGGGAAGTAGCTGGTGGTTGAGGCCCAACAGAGAAAGGCACTGAAAAAACTTTCATCTGCTTTTCAGTGTGGACAGGGGCCAGTGAAAGCAACAACAGCTCTGTATTTGGGTCAGTGGTTCCAATGCACTGTTTTAGAGATATGAGCTTTCCTTTAGGTAAATCTGAGTTATGAAACAGTATGCCACGTAGTGCCAGCAAGAAGGAAGCCTAAGTTTTGAGCCCATGTTCAATTTTCCTGTGATTATTTTGAGTTTGTTTGACGTTTAATGACCATTAACCCTGAACATGAGCACGTGTAACCAGTCCTCAAGGAGACGAGGATGAATTCACAAGCCCAGTGGGACTACCAAAAACATACTTGCTTCTCTGTCTACCAATAGCAACTCAGGAAAATCATTTTCATACTGGAAAGACCGGGTATTTTAAGCACTTGTTTCATAAGGTAAGATTGTTTTTCCCCCTACTGTCAAGGAAAACAAACCACTTAAAAATCTTATATTTGTTTCCTTTGCTCCTAACTAATAGACCTTTTAATGAAGAATATAGGAATGAAAGATGCCCAGGTTTATAAATGGTTTTTAAAAAGAAATAACTATTTTTATTAACATATATAAGATTTGAGCTATAATAAAGCATGGTAACTCCATGAATATTATTCTATATAGCATTTTTAAACATTGTGAAAGAAAAGCCATTTTCTTTTTGGCTCTTTATTTTCCCATCTATATTCAAATTAATGCAGATATAATAGCTGCCATCTCGCTTAACGGTGGCAAGGAGTTACAACATTTCTATATAAAATTTTATTCTCTAGTAGAAAAAAGAGAAATAGTGGAAAATTTGTTAACATTTAAAATAGCTGTAAAATACATTGCCCACTCTAAATGGTTTGAGATCTTAAAGAGACTCTTCCTTTTGAATATTCAATTCTAGTAAACATCACAGCCAAAGAGTTCCAGGCGAAGTGCGATACTTTGATTCCATGTTTTAGGAATGATACGGATAAACCTGGAAATGATTGGTGGGTTGAAAAAATTCTTCACTTGTCCTTTGGTATTGCTGTTTCCTTCAAAAATCTGAAAGGAAAATATGAGAAAATCTTTAATGATGGCATAATAGATGTAAAAATCTTATTTTTCTAATATTTTTTAGCTCAAACTGAGTACATCAAAGAACACATACAAGGAGACTCAAAGTTCATAGAAGATGTGTATTATAAAAAAACTATGCACAGATTTAAAAATTTTTTGAACTGAAACATTTTTTATAATTTTTAATATTTATTTTTTATTTATTTGGATGGCAGAGTTGCAAGACAGGGAAGAGACAGACAGAGAGAGAGAGAGAGAGAGAGCCTCCACCTGCTGATTCACTCCCCAAATGGCTGCAATTACTGGGGCTGAGCCAGGCTGAAGCCAGGATCCCAGAGCTTCTTACTGGTCTCCACATGAGTGCAGGGGCCCAAGCACTTGTACCATACGTTGTTGCTTTCCCAGGTACAATAGTAGAGAGCTGGATTGGAAGCAGAGCAGCTGGGCCTCAAATTGGTGCCCATATGGGATGTGGGCATCGCAGGTGGTGGCTTAACCCATTCCACCAGTGTCGGCCCCCAAAATAAACATTTTTTAATTCCACTTTTCCATGAACTTTTTAAGCACCATCACAGAGATGAGTTATGAAGCAACAGACATCCCTTTAGGGATTTCATTTCCCCAGTGATCTGAGTCAAATAAGAAAGAATCAATAAAAGCGACGTGGTGCTGTGTAAAGCTTACAGTCTGCTGTAAGCCTTACTCTGCTCCCAGCCTCCTTGTACCTGTGTGGCTTTGAATAAGTTATTTACATTTTTTGATGCTCCATTTCCTCACTGGAAAAATGGAGATAGATAGGAATATCTTACCTCATAGAAGTTGTCATAAAGAATTAAAAATTTATGTAAACATACAACATGTGCCTAGTAGGTGTCAGATAGTGGACACCAACAAATGGTTAGCTATTACTAACATTTTACATACAATTCAATCATGTACTTAACTTTATTCATCTTTTTTGGCGTATACCTTATATCTTCAACCAAAGTTTTTTTTTTTGGGGGGGGGCAGAGCGGCTTATAACAATACCCAAGTTCTACACATGGCACTATTTGTTTATGACAGTGATGTTTTCATTGTTTGAGAATAATTTGGTATAGTGAGAAATAAAACAGACGACCAACCAGCTTAAAAAGTGAGAGATGATTTCAAAGTTCTTAACTGTAGTAACTGTTCACATTTGATGAAAACTCAAGAACTATCAGTTCCGTTCTCTGTGTTGCTTCACCTATCACTTTTAGCCCAGTTCCTGTTCCTGGAAAACTAGGTTCATCTCCTTAACGTTGCCTCTTGTAGCATGTTTTAACCACATAACCAGGAAATACATGAAGAAATCTCGTCTCTGTTGGTGAGGATACCAACTGTTTTGTTTAGTAACAATATGACACCAAAAAGTTTACGATCTTGAGTGTTTTTGTCTAAAACAATGCTGATATATTATTTCACAGAGGAAGGTTTTCTGGATCCCCTCATTACTTTCTCAATCAGAGCTAACGAAACCTCACACCTTCCCCCTGGAGCATGACTCAGTCAAGGTGGGAAGGTCATGTGCACAGGCCCGGTCGCAAGACCAGGCAACTACAGAACTAGAATTCAGATTTTGAGTTGTTCATGTCAGGGCGTATTTGTTGTTTCCATCAGAGCAGTTTGCCCATCGCGTTCTCTTTGCCCTGAAGCCACGCTGTACCTTGTCCGCTGTGGAGGATTTCTGCCTGTAAGCTTTCCAGTCTACTCCCTTGTCACTGTAGTGAATGGTGTAGCTCCGGACAAACATCTCAGAGGACAGAGACTTGCAGCCCTGTGTGGCTATCGCCGTTATCTTCTTGATTTTGAGCAGATCGATTTGCAACCACTGTATGTTGTTGTTTGCCTGTGAAAATTATTTTTAAAAAAAATGGATAAGGAAGGTGTTAAAACCTTTGTTTTTTAGATTAGGACAAAAAAGAAATACACAGGACTCAAGCCCCTCCCCCATCTTACTCCTTAGGATTCACTTTTAAAAACTTTCCCAGTCTTTCTTTGTTGCTACAGGATGAGTGTAAGTTTTTTCTAAATGTATTCCACACTTTGCACAGCAACTTATTTGTATGTTTGTATCTCATACTGCTGGAGGGAAGCTTTGTTTCCTGGCATGCATCACAATGCAGGCAGGTAGCTGGTGTTCACAAAATACTTGTTGAATGAATAAATGAATTTCACTTGAGAAAATTATTAAATTGCAAAATTATCAGTTACTTTCATTCTCTAAATCTCATTATGTAAAGGAAGTTTCTTTAAATACCATGATACTGGAGCAGAATTTCCTGAGAAAGAATTAGCATCTCTATGTATTTTAGAAAAATCCAGCTTTGCTTTTCTTTGCACCTCTAATGTCAAATAGCAGAAATAGTCTTTTTTCCTAATATTTCAGATGTAATATTTGAGAGGCGTGATAAGTCCCTAAGTAGGGTTTGGCAGAGTATAGTAATAGCCCTATCTCTGGCCTAATAAAATGCCCAACATCATGTTCAGTGGCATGCATTTGGAGAAAGAAGGTCAGAAGAGCTAAGTGATTTTTGGAGTAATCTGAGATACATTTTCACCTTTGGGGGACTTGGCCTGTCCCTTAGTCTTGTCCTCTTCTCTGTGAAATAACGACTATTGGAATGCATGTGGATTTATGTGCATCTATATGTAGGTATACAAACAGATTCACATGCCCTAAGTATTTTTTTAAAAAAATTTTACTTATTCATTTGAGAGGTAGAGCTATAGACAGAGAGAGGGAGAGACAGAGAGAAAGGTCTTCCACTCACTGCTTCACTCCCCAAATGGCCGCAACGACCAGAGCTGAGCCAATCTAAAGCCAGGAGCCAGGAACTTTCTTCGGGTCTCCCAATTGGGTGCAGGGACCCAAGCACTTGAGCCATCCTCTACTACTTTCCAAGGCCATAAGCAGAGAGCTGGATCAGAAAAGGAGCAGCCAGTACATGAACCGGCACCTACGTAGGATGCCAGTGCTGCTGGCAGAGCCTTAGCCTACTATGCCACAGTGCTGGCCCCACTAAGTGTATTTTAAAGAAAATTAAATTAGAAGAATTGTATTAGAAATTTTTGCTAGTTTCATGACATCTGGATGGTGTCTCAGTTGACTTCAAATCAAGCGTTTGCCAGTGAGTTAGAATAAAGGGAGCTAAGAGATTGCTGCAGTCATAAAAGAGGTTGAGATAAGTTAGTCATGTTGAGAGGTGCACATCTGTGTGCATGCCTGCATGTGTCTGGCTGTGTTAGTCAGTCTTCCTAAAGAAATCCTACAAAGATATTTTGTACTGGAGAAGGTCAAGTGAGGCCTATTTCTGACTAGCACTCCAGATTTTAAGTGATGGCATTAAAAATTAATGTGGGAGCCTTTATTACATCACACAAACTAAGAGCAAACTGTATAGAGGGAGTGTGCATTTGGACTATGGATGCTTGCATCTTGTATTGGAGCATCTGAGCTCAAGTTGTGGCTTCACTCCTGATTCTAGCTTTCTGCTGATAAGCACTCTGGGAGGCAGCAGGTGGATGGCTCAAGTACTTGGGTCTCTGCCACCCATGTGGAAGAAATGAGTTGGTTGCCTGGCTCAACCTGTAATGTAGGGAGAATTTGAGGCATGGACCAGTAGATAGGGTCTCTCTCTCTCTCTCTCTCTAAATAAAATAAATAAAAATAGGGGCCAGTGTTGTGGCATAGTGGGTTAATCCTCTGCCTGTGATGCCTACATCCTATATGGGCACTAATTTGGAGTTCTGGCTGCTCCACTTCTAATCCAGCTCCCTATTAATGCACCTGGGAAAGCAGCAGAAGATGGTCCAAGTCTTTGGGCCCCTGCACCCATGTGGGAGACCCAGATGAAGCTCCTGGCTTCTGCCTGACACAGCCCTGGCTGTTGCTGTCATTTGAGGACTGAACCAGTAGATGGAAAGTTTCTCTCTCTCTCTCTCTCTCTCTCTCTCTGTAACTCTGCCTTTCAAATAAATAAATAAGTCTAAGTAATATAGAAAGCACTTCTTTCTAAGGTTGTAAAAGAGAGGGAAAGGCAACAACGTTATACCATGAGAAGGTCTAATGGGTCATCTGGGAAACTAGATGACATCTCCTTATTTATTACTTATGTGACTATATAAGCTATATAAGTGTAATATAACATAGCATTTTTATTATTTTAACTTCTCTAGATGTCAGTTTTTTTCTCTCTCTCTGCAGAATTGCACAATGAGGTATTTGGACTATTTGAACTGGTAGAAGGGACCTGGCCTGCTTATTAGGAGAGTGAGATTCCAGACCTGATTCTGAAGTTAGGCTAATCTAAAATTACTTACTATCTTCTGTATTTAGAGTTAAATGGAAAAGTGCGGACCAGATGCTTTGGCATGCTCCTTGCCAGTCTAACATTCTGAGATTCTGTGTTGGGCCAGATGAGTCTCTAGACTCAGACATTTGTTCCCAAGACTGTCTGCATGGGGTCTGGGCTCTTGTGTTTCCTCAAGTAATATCACAATTCTCTTTCTAGTGGCCAGCATGAAGATAGATCCTGGAATTCTACAAAGACTGCAGAGAATTGCAGTGTGCAATCTCGAGGGAGACAGGAGGGCAGAAGTCTGGGAATTTGGATTCAGCTGACTGAAAGGATCTTAAGTTATCTACACTAGTCTAAGAAGAAATGAAGTATGGAGTAAGAGTGGGTCAATTGTTAACTGTTACCTTAAAATCAAGTCACCAGAATACTCAATGGGCTCATCCCAGGGGGAATAGAACTCCCTGGAAGGTGTTCAGCTTCATCTCGGATTTATAACCTTGGTTTTACAACATTTTATCATCCTTCCAATTGTCTCAAGGAATTTCTCAAAGCTCTTACAAATGGACACAAAATTTAAAGGACTTTCTTAAGACAATGAAAAATGTTGTAGAAAAAAATGAGATAGGTTTTAAATCTAAATCATTTGTTCATCACTAATGTAAGCTGTTTAAATAAGGAGTTGACAAACTGCAGACCATAGGCCAAATCTGACTCACTGGATGTTGCTTGTAAATTGTCTTAGTGGAACATAGCTATGCTCTCGCATTTGCATTATTGTTTATGGCCGCTTTCCTGATATAATGGCAGAGTTGAGTAGCTACAACAGGGAATGTATGGCTCACAAAGCCTAAATATTTACTGTCTGGCTCTTTGCAAAAGAGTCATGTCCAATCTTGTTTAAATCAAAGTCCACAGAGGTAATAAATGACCTCTCTGAGCCAAAGTAAAAGCCAGAGCTGTTGAGTCAATAGGGTTCCGAGATTCTTTGACCTAGGCTATTAGTAGGAACAGGAGCTGGTACTCTCACTTTCCAGCCCACCCGCCTCCTTAACGCCCCCGCAGAGAGGGACTTTGTTTTCTTCTGGAGGGCTGAGAGGAACTCCACTCATAGGGCATAGTCACCTTGGCTTGCCAGGCGTTCACACGGCCCTGGGCATTGAGACGCGCAAGAGAGGGTTCCCAGTAATCTCCCCACCAAGATTTTTTAAACGAGGAAGCTGTGATTTGCTTGTTTTCTATCTTTCCACTTTCCATTCCCAGGGGTGCGGAGCATCCTGTCAAAAGAAAAGTCATGTGATTAATTACACGCCAGCAGCATTCCCTGAATGGCATTTTGCACTGCAGAGGGGACAAGAAATAATATGACTACTGAGGAACAATGGAAACAACCACCACCACATGCAAGTACCCAACATTGTTCTTGGGCTCTGCTTGGCTTATTTAATGCCTCTTATCATCTCCATTTCACTGATGAGAACACAGAAATAGAGCAAGAAACAGTAACTTGCCTTAAAGTAATACAGCCAGAAAATCAGAAACTGGATTTGAACCCAGACATTCTGATACCAAACACATGGTTCTAAACATTCAAACCTACTTCCCTCCTTCAGAGAGACATGGACCCTGGGTCTTTGTGTTGAGGTACACAAAAATCCTGAACTATCCATGTATATAAAAAATAAAATATTGTTTCTTTGTCTAACAATTACTACAAAGAAGATGCAGTGGATCCTAGGTAGCCACCACTTATTTGCTTTTTCAGCCCTTTCATTGTGATTCATGTTATACACCCTTTGAAATTTTGCCAAGGCATAATTTTGAACATCACAGGCAGTGAGGCCGGTCTGTGAATGTGAGAACATGAGCGTACCCAGCGAGTGAGCTTTGCTCAGTGCCTGTCATCTCTGTGACACTGTTCTACTGGTAAATCATCTGGAAGCTTTCTTGAAATCACACCTGACTTTCCCTATTTCGAATATTAATTTTAGAAATCCCAGAAAATAAAGAAGAAAGCAATGCTTCCTGTGTAAAAAACAAAACAAAACAAAAAAAACCACAGATGTTTTAAATCAATTAACAGAGTTTGAAAGTCACATTGCAGGATAGCCTGACTCCAGGATCTGAACACATCTGCCACTTACAGCCCATATTATGTAGAAAAACAAAAACAATGAGTCATGAAACTATTTCAAGGAGTGCTCCTGCCTGTGTAAAATGTGCATTTTATGTAGGAGATGTTATATAGTATCGCTACCTGCATGCTGGCAAAATGCCCATATTTGTCCCTCTCATGTACGAAAAGGGGAGATTGCACCGTCATCTGTTTTGATGAGAAACTGATTCCAAGGCTCAGATGCTTTCTGCACTGTGACTCATGACTTCCTCTCTCCACCCTAGAGAAGCTACTGCAGCTCCCCAACAGTGCTCCTCAGCAACTTGCGCTGTGTCTATAATCGGGTATTGATCCTTCTACCCTTAGCCTTCGAGTTGCTGGGTGGTCCTGGATCAGCCAAACTTTAAGTCAGTTGCTTCATTCTTTCAAATGCTTGGCAGACATTTTGCATGGGTGCTTGGAAGTGAAAAATAATGGAAAGCACAGCTTCAAGGATCAGAATCATTGATAAGACTATTAAACACCCTCACTACATCTAGTAGGGTTTTATGATGACCATTATGATTGCTTGGATTTATTTATACCATAGGATGTGTTACATTCCCTGAAAAATAGCTGCTTACATAGAGAAGACAAAGGATACAAAAAAGAATACATAGTACAATCCTGATTGTAAGAAATTGGGAAGCAGATTCACATTTCAAAGCTGTTCATTGAACACCAAATACATGGTAGCAGTTTTGCTAGAAACTGCCGTTCCATTAAAGTCTGAGTGGTCGGTCTGCGGGGCTTTGGGAGAGTCAGGCCTTGTTTTAATTCCCGATTGTTCTCATTGAGAGTGGGCTGATGACGGCAATTCCAAGTAAGGGCTCTTCCTTGGAGGTCGTGGTGGTGTCCACATCAGCCAGGCTTATGCAGACAGGTGGTGCCTACCCCAGCTGCTGGAACCAGTCTCAGTCTAGAGACACTAAGAGTACTTCCAGGTGAAATCTCTGTTTCACAAAGGTTTTCCTTGGCACCTGAGTCACTGAAAGAAGTAAGAATTTACCATTCTCCCACACCTCCCACATCCTGATTGTCGGAGCAAGGTTTAGAAAATAATGCATCTTTGTTCCTTACCATTAACCTCACAACCTAGCAGCTCCATTCGAAGGGCAGGTCTGTTGTAGGACCTAGTTGGAGAGATCCTGACGTATCTTGCCACAATAGGCGGGTCAAACAGATTCTCTTTTGTTGTGGATGCGTCTGAGTTGCCATTGAAATACTAGAAGAAAAGAGGAAAGCTTACTTCTGCAACAATTCTCTATGAAGTGATTTTTAATAAATCTTGATTACATATTGTAATATTCAGTACTCATGGGACCTGAACCAAATAATTTGGTCTTAAATGATAATTGGTGACATTTCCAGAAGATGATGTAGATATATTTTGCTCTATTCCTCCTGATAAGGACAGCTAAAAACCATGGTCCTTATACATAAAGGAAACACAAGAAGACTCTGAATAGAGGAGAAAAGGCAGCAAACTGGCTAGGGTTCTTGGGCCCCAAGGAACAACAGGGTGCTGTGTTTCCTGTTTTATTTTTTCCCCCTTGGGTTATCCCAGTCTTGGAGAGGCAGAAATCAAGAACCTGGAAACACCAATGGATACAGATGGGGAAAACAATGCCCTAATAAAATCCTACCTTATCTAGTCCAAGAGTCAAGAAAGAGCAGCCTGGCAAGATAGAAAACACTTTTGGGCAACAACTGATCCACTCCAACAAAACACCACAGGAGAAAAAAAATGTGGCTCCTCTCCTGCCCCGGGCAGCAAAGACTTGGGGGAGGCTAGATGTCTATGCTTGTGAGACTGAAGAGGTTCCCTCAAATCCCTCCTGGATCTGAGAAGGCCAGATGGGGACTTGGGATTTTCACCCCTTGGTTCTCACCACTGTAGTGTCAGTGGAACTTTCCAGCCAGAAGAAAGAGGAGTGCTCTGCTGTAAGGGGCCAGCAAAGGCCCAGTGGGAGACCGGCACTTTGACCGCCACCTGGCAGTAACCAGGTTGTACCCAGTTCTTCCCTAGTAGAGCAATGTCAAAATGCTAAAACAGAAGAGCAGATGTCACTAAGATTGCGAACAGGGAAACAATGGAGAAAATTCAGCAAAAGAAAGAATTGGTTCTCCAACATTTCAAAAAGTTAACAAATCTGTAGCAAAACTAAAGGCACCAGCCTTGCATTGTAGCAGGTAGTGATGTCAGCATCTCATATGAGTGCCTATTCATGTCCCAGCTGCTCTACTTCTGATCCAGCTCCCTGCTAATGGCCTTGGGAAAGCAGTAGAAGATACCCCAAGTAGTTGGGCCCCTGCTACCCATGTGGGAGACCCAGATGAAGATCCTAGCTCTTGGCTTCCCACTGTCCCAGACCCAGCCATTGTAGCCATTTGGGGAGTGAACCAGAGAATTGAAGCACTCTCCCCGCCCCCCTCTCTGTAAGTCTTTCACAATAAATCAATAAATCTTAACAAAAAAAAAAAAGAAAAAAAGAGAAATTCAAATTGCAGATAAAACAGGCAATATCATCACAGACCCTGAAGACATCAAAAGGCCAAGAAGTGGCTACTACAAATAACTCTACATATATAAACTGAACACTTAGAGGAAATGGACCACTTTATCTAAAACCACAAGTGCCTTAACTTACCCGATATGAAATATACAATTTGAATAGCCCAATAGCTCTTAAAGAAATTGAATTTATAATTTTTAAAATCCCCATAAAGAAACCTCCATGCCCAGATTTCTAGCAAATCTTTAAAGAATTAACATCAGTTTATTTTATGAAGTTACTATTATCATGATATGAAAACCAGAAATAGATATCAAAAATAACCAAACTGCACACTGACATGCCTCCTGAATGCAAAAATCTTTAGTCCATAGCCTTAATTGTAACCTGTTTTCCCTCTCCCCATACTGACTAGTGAGAACCATAATTCAAGATTTTCATGGTTTGGTCTAAGTTTATTGCAAATAATTACTAGAAATAGCTAAAGGATAATACACAAAAGGTGAAATAGTAATTAACTTCCATAAAGTATAACTGGAACACATTCAGTTATTGGCATAATAATGGCAAATACACTCCATGCAGGCAGATGGTTTTCTTTGGGGAGGAGAAATAAGAGAAGGGGAAACATCTGGACTCTTAGGCTGAGCCTACAGAAGCTCAGCCGGCGAAGGTCAGTCCTCAGCCGTGACCCTTGAATGAGTCTGAGAATCACACTGCCTCAGAGCATTGCTGGCGTTAATACTACCATTTCCTTCAGGTACATTGAAATAAAGAACAAAATACAATGTAATAATCAATTCAAAAGTCTTGGTCACCAACTTTTAGCATGAACTCCTTGGGGTAGAAGACCAGATATTCTACTCTGCTGTGCATCATCTGACAACTTGAAGAGTCTGATTTTTTTTTATGATACAGTCATTTTTTCCAGGTTATATGCAGTTTTGAAGTTTCAGCAGTACTGCATATTTCTTTCTTTCTTTCTTTTTTTTTTTTTTTTTTTTTTTTTTTTTTTTTTGACAGGCAGAGTGGACAGTGAGAGAGAGAGAGAGAGACAGAAAGGAAGGTCTTCCTTTTTCCGTTGGTTCACCCCCTAATGGCCGCTGCGGCCGGCGCACCGCGCTGATCTGAAGCCTGGAGCCAGGTGCTTCTCCTGGTCTCCCATGCGGGTGCAGAGCCCAAGGACTTGGGCCATCCTCCACTGCACTCCCAGGCCAGAGCAGAGAGCTGGACAGGAAGAGGAGTGACCGGGACAGAATCCAGCGCCCCGACCGGGACTAGAACCCGGTGTGCCGGCGCCGCAGGCAGAGGATTAGCCTGTTGAGCCGCGGCGCCAGCCAGCATATTTCTTTCACTTATAATATGCAGACCCATCATATTTCCACTTGCCTCCACTGGACCCTTAGAAAGCTGTTCACATTTCTAACACCAAGAAGAATATTTTTAATAAAGACAGACTTAATCACAGACATAGTCATAGTAACCCTAGGCTGAGTTCTGAGATTCAGAGAGAAACAAAGACACAAACCATCACATTCCGTGTGCTGTTGCCTTTGAAGATCTTCCAGTTGGTCTGGTCAGAACTGTAAGCCACACAGAACTCAGTAATATAGCAGGACTTCAGGTAGTGTTTGGCACCTTGAGTCTGGATTCCTGTAATTACAACTTCCCTTTGCATGTCCACCTGCAGAAGAGCAAAGTCAGTAGATGGAACTGTCTCTGTCAATGAGTCATATACTAATTTAATTCATTGTATATTTGGCTTCTTAAAACTAAGAGTAGCACCTAAGTCTTAGCAAAGTTTGAAATGCTAGCTCAATAGTCGAACACAAAGTATCTGGACTTGAATTGCAGGGCAACCCTCACAAGCTATGTGTTACTTTGGGAAATTAGTAAACATCTATATGTCTTGTTTTGTTCTTCTTTTAAGTGGGTTTTTACTGTCAATAGCAGTAACTATTACCAGGTTAATAACACATACTTGTATCCAAGTTTTCCAGGCAGATTCTACTGTAGTTTTTTCTACACTCCAAGCATTATATGATCCACCATTGTTTAATCTTGCTAATCTGGGCTCCCAATAACCTAAATTCAATGCAAGAAAAAAAATTGTGAGTATTCTGAATTTAAAATAAAAAAAAATAGAAAATCAACAATCTCTCCAGTGACTTTAGTTCAGTGGAAAACCAGGTCCTTGGAAGACATATGTTACAGTTAGGAGATTAGGCAGCTGACACAACATTGGTTGCTAAGCCTGTCCCTGAAAATGATGAAAACTTGGCTTCAGGTTTGTGTTTGGTCAGCTGTTAACTGCCATCCACCCATGTCTTGCACAGGAGTCATGTTTGTCTTTCTCAGTTGCTGCTAACTGTGCCTCCCCAGTAGAAAGACCTGGGAGGGGTGGAAGCATCGTGATCCTCTTGATCTCAGGAAGGGCTTTGAGGCAGAGCGAAGAACCTTAGGAGAATTTCTGCCATACACTCCGAGTGAGTGCTCAGCAAAGTTTCTTAAATAGATGAATGGTTGGCACAGGTAAAGTGCTCTATTAATTGGTGCCTAATGCCTGGCTTGTGAGACTATGTGAGAGGTTGCCATTAAACTGCTGCCTGCAGTGCCAGCATCTCATATCAGAGTGTCAGTTCAAGTCCTGACTGCTCCACTTCTAATCCAGCTGTTTGTTAATGTACCAGGGAGGGCAGCAGAAGATGGTCCATGTACTTAGAAACCTGCTGTCCATGTGGGAGAACTGGATGGAATTCCTGGCTCCTAGCTTCTGCTTGGCCTGACTATTGTGATCATTTTTGGAGGGAATCAGTAGATGGAAAATCAATCTCTCTCTCTCTCTCTCTCTCTCTCTCTCTCTTCCTCCACCCCAATGTAACACTGCCTTTCAAATCAATAAATAAATCTTTATATTATAAAAAGACCCTGTGAATCTGACTGGAATATGTGCTCAAATCCAGAAAGATGAATGGAGAGACATAGACATAAGCACATGTCATAAAAATAATCTATTTATTCTTGCTGAATCCCTCTAGAAAAGTCAGACTATGTAGGTAGAGGTATTAGCTACTCCACCTTTGGTTTTCCCTGGAAGGCACTGGTTGGGAACATTATACACTACAGGGGTGGCAGTGATAAAACAACACTGATAGGCTTTTAGCACCTGCCAGAGTGCTCCTTCCCCTACCACACGAGCACTCCAAATGGAACTGCTTCACTATCTGGCGGTAGGAGAAAAGCCTGGAGAGGAAAAATGACCATTCGGCATGATTGCCATGCATGGTTTCACAGGATGCACACAGCATAGTTGTAGGAGGTGCCATTCGCAGGCTACTTACCCATATACTCAGAGGCTTTGATCTGTGAATCAGCTATGGCACCAGTGCTTAGTCCCAACGGCTGTTTACATTCTAAGATTGAGAAAAGAATAATTTTGCTTAGAAAATACATATATCAAAGTAAAAATCTCCTCTTCTAGAGACTGTGCTTCTGAAGGGTGAATAATTGAAGATTTTTACCACTCTTGTGTGGCATGGGCTTAAGTATGTCTGTGCTTAAATACATACTCAAGATTGGTGCGTCAATAGGAATAGTGTTCCTCTAGAGGGAAATAACTGAAATCTTGAAATACAATTGTTTGTTAAACTGATTTCCATCTGCTTATATCTTAAAATAAGCATTAATACAACATGAAGCACCATCTCTCCATGGGGCTAGGTTCTCAAAGTTTGGCTTGAAAGTTACATCTTGATCAAAGAAGGAAATACTTGCTGCTGTGTTATCTTGATATCTGGATGTTGGCCCAGAGATTGGAACTGTAGAGAAGTGAAGTGCAGTATGGGTTGAGGGATGGATGGATGGATGGATGGATAGATAAGCAGATGGACAGATGGAAACTGTTTCTTGTGTATCAAAATGCCAAATTCAGTGACTATGTCATTGACTGTGAAATTTCTATACCTTTTCCTTCCTCTACTTGTGGAACCTGGAGCATGTCTTCCCTACAATTTCTCATCGATCACAAATCATAAGCAAGGGTGCTTTAGCTTGGTTCCCTAATGGAGAGGAATGCCTTTGTCCTGAACCATCAGGGTTAAGTTTTCTAGATGACTGATATGTGTCCAGTGCAATCAGATCATGGTCCAGAATAAAAGCAACTGTGACTACAAATTATGCCATTGTCACTTCAGAATTCCAAATTGAATGCTTCTAATCTAATAGTTGGTAATATTCTAGTAACAGGCACACTTCTGTTACAAAATATGATGTTGTTCTGGGGTGATACCTTTGTCTATGATGAGAAATGGCGTTTGCATCCCCAATCTCTGGTTTTCTCCAACCTCTGTGTCTAGGAGCCACCAGCCAGGTTTTGATGCTTTCATTTCAACAGTGTTAAATGAACCTGAAGTTGAGAGTTAAGGACAGCATTACACATCCAAAGGTTAACTAGGACAGCTCACCAACAACCTAAAGGCCTTGTATCACAAGAAGTTTTAGAGTAGAATTTGAGTTATTCATTTCTGTTTAGGCAGGACTAGATTAGGAAACACACACACAGGTTATTAAAAGTAAATTTGAGTTTGTCAACTTTTGAGTTGGTGAACTCAAAAGGCTTCCATAGCCTTGGCAACTCATGACAAGACCCTGGGGTGATTACTGACGCCATAAACAAGAGTGTCAGTTGTTAAGTCAACTGTGCACATAATCCCCATGTAGGAGCTCTGTCCTTAATGTGTTGTACAATGTGGATTAATGCTATAACTAGTACTCAAACAGTACTTTGTGTTTCTGTGTGGTGCAAACTGTTGAAATCTTTACTTAATATATACTAAATTAATCTTCGGTATATAAAGATAATTGAAAATGAATATTGATGTGAATGGAATGGGAGATGGGAGGATTGCGGGTGGGAGGGAAGTTATGGGGGGGGGGGAAGCCACTGTAATCCAAAAGCTGTACTTTGGAAATTTATATTTATTAAGTAAAAGTTAAAAAAGTTGTATTAAAAAAAAAGTAAATTTGTAATCTCTATATCCCCTTCTAGAAATAAACTCTCACTCATCTAAATGCAATGTTGCAAGGTAATCCACACTTGCAGGTAACAGTGTGACAGTCCAACGTATCAAAGTGACTTTAAATGACACATCATTGGGCCTTAATACTGTTGTACCCATTTCTGTTCTCCCTTCATTTCAGTTTTTTTTTTTTTTTGCTTTTTTATATAAGAAAATCAAAACATTCCTTCCCCCACATTTTCAAACTTTCTAGAAGTAGTACATATTTGGATAAAGAGTTACGTAAGTTGCCTCAGAAAAATCACTCAAAGAATGAGATTTCTAAAGTCTCTGATGATCTATTCTGATATTTAACAGTATCCTTTGCCAGCTAATTGTATGTAAATTCTGTTGACTCTAATTTGTGACCATTCTCCAGATTTGGAGTCAAAGTTAATAGCTGATGGTCATCCTCAAACATAAGCCCTCCAGCGGCACATGTTCGGCCTAGTAGTGAAGAGGCTGTGGAAACACATGCGCTCCATAAATGAGGGCCTGGGTTCAAGTCCTGCTCTGGCTTCTGATTCTAGCTTTCTGCTAATGTGCACGCCAGGAAGCAGCAATGTGTCTCAAGCAGTTAGATCCCCGCCACCCACATGGGAGACCAGAACTTCCTGCCCCTGGCTTCAGCCTGGCACAGCCCAGGCATTGCAAGCATTTGGGGAATGAACCCACAGGTGGAAGAACTCTGCCTTGCTAATAATTTCCTCTTAAATCTCCAGCTTTCCTCTCTTTAATGTAGATGTGCTGGTTTGGTGATTTCAGTGGACAGCTGATCATAGCTTCTCAGTCCATCTTGCAGGCCCATGGAAAGGATGACTTATCTGCTAATACTTGGTGAAAAGATAATCCCCTGTACCTCTGATCTTAATAAAGTCAGTCTTTCTAGATTTATTAGTGAGTCA
Source organism: Lepus europaeus (assembly GCF_033115175.1). NCBI lineage: Eukaryota > Metazoa > Chordata > Mammalia > Lagomorpha > Leporidae > Lepus > Lepus europaeus. The sequence continues at coordinate 136,793,293 of NC_084831.1, read as the reverse complement.
CTGGCACATGTAAAACAACCTCCTTCTCCCTTACTTCGAACCAAAACAGACCCATTGGACTTCTGTGCCTACATCTGAGGCAGACTCACAGGTCAACTTCCCTATTCAAAGTTCCATCAGTGGACTGCCTGCTAGTTCCTCAGACAACATTTATGAAAAGGAGGCTGTTTATTAAAAATGCAGGCTCATGAGCATACTGCCCCAAATCTACCCTCTCAAACCTGTGCTTTAGCTGTTGCATTTTAACCAGCTTCCTAGGTTTTTATTAGACGCAGTAAAGCGTGAGAATAAGTAGATTCTAACATACATACAGCTATCCACAAGAAGATACATCTACCATCAACTAATTTGCATGTTAAAATCCTTTCTGATGATTGTAATTTGTTCAAATCTGCATTTATCTTTATTTTGTCCAGACTAGCTCTAAATACTTAAATGGTTTTACAACCATTAACAATTTTTTTTTCTCTCCAAAAACTTCATGAGTTAGTTCAAGATTATGATTTCTGGAGTCACTTGCCACAGTATATCAGGATAATAGAGCCAGAATTCAAGTATCTGGAAATGCCAGAAAACTTCTTTTTTTTTTTATTTGACAGGTAGAGTTATAGACAGAGACAGAGAAAAAGGTCTTTCTTCCATTGGTTCACTCCCCTAATGGCCGCTACAGCCGGCGCTGTGCTGATCCGAAGCCAGGAACTTGGTGCTTCCTCCTGGTCTCCCATGTGGGTACACGGACCCAAGCACTTGGGCCATCCTCCCCTGCCCTCCCAGGCAGCAGCAGAGAGCTGGACTGGAAGAGGAGCAATAGGGACTAGTACCCAGCGCCCCAACTGGGATAGAACCTCAGGGTGCCAGCGCCACAGGTGGAGCATTAGCCAAGTGAGCCATGGCGACGGCCTAGAAAGTTTCTTATCTCCTTCCCAGCAGAAAAATCTGGAGCTGCCTGAGCCCAGTTGGATTCATTTTGTCATCTGTTGAGCCCTGGTACATGTGACAGTGGCTTGGGAGAAACTGTATGGGACATATTAGGCTTTGTCTTTAGCCTGTATGGTACTGCAGACGGTTTGAACATAGCTATTTTTGTACTCCCTATATATTTTAGGTAGATGGCTTTTCCCAAGATCTATGCCAGAAGCCTGTGTTCTGACCCTTTGGCAAGTGGATACACAAGGAGGGGTTGAGGGTGAGTTACAGGTGTTGGATTTCATTCTCTTGCTGTGTTTCAGAGCGACTTCTCCCTGTTGCCCAGATCTTTACCTGGCAGAAGGGGCCAGACTCCTAACTGGTGCTGTTGAGTGCCGTTTTCCAGCAAGGTCTGCCCATGAAAGTGAACCACGTGGATGTCTTTGGAGCCACCCATGTTTAGCAAGTGTAACCTCACCCACTCTTGCTCATGCATTCTCAGGCCAGGCAAGCTGTAGATCATCCCATTAATGGCTGAAAGAAGAGAGTTACAGTCAATTAAAAACCTGTATAGATCAGGAGGGAGGCTCGTAAGGAACTATGGGACAATCACTCACCCCCCCGTCTTTCTCATTGCTCCACATTGCCAGCCCATTCCTGGCATAGAAAGGGCCTTCCTGTATATCATCCAATCACTGACAGGATGAAACAGAAAGACCACTCCATCTGATGTCACTCACACCAGCCCCCAGTGGAAGTTGAGGGAGCTCCTGTTTCAACAGTACGGCACTCTTTCCCCAGACTTTATACATTTTTCCTGCTCTATGCTTTCTCCATTTACCCTTTGCATTGACAGTATAAATTTTGCTTTACTACAAAAAGATAAAGACAAATATAGGCAGATAAAGCAAACTGAAAGGATTGGAGTAAGTGAGGGGATATGAGGCACATCATCCTAAGGCTTCATACATTCAGAGATAGTTCCAGGCAATATGAAGAAGCTGGAGTTGAGATTTGGTATATGCACCAGCAGGGAGCGATACGTGTTTATCCTTTCACTGATGTGTGGCTTCCCTACCCTTTCCCAGATTAAACATCCAGACTCCTTAGATTTTGCCCACTCCCCTCAATGAAACATGTGAGGTTTTCAAAAGTACTTTGTAAGCTTGATCCCCTTAAAATAAAATATAACATTTCAGTGATAAAAAGCTGAGTGCTACCAAGCATGTATCTAGAACTGAAATGAAGGAAGGTCTTTCTTCTTCTCTCTTTTTTTTTTTTTTTTTTTTTTTGACAGGCAGAGTGGACAGTGAGAGAGAGACAGAGAGAAAGGTCTTCCTTTTTGCCACTGGTTCACCCTCCAATGGCCGCCGCGGTAGGCGCGCTGCGGCCGGCGCACTGCGCTGATCCGATGGCAGGAGCCAGGTGCTTATCCTGGTCTCCCATGGGGTGCAGGGCCCAAGGACTTGGGCCATCCTCCACTGCACTCCCTGGCCACAGCAGAGAGCTGGCCTGGAAGAGGGGCAACCGGGACAGGATCGGTGCCCCGACCGGGACTAGAACCCGGTGTGCCGGCGCTGCAAGGCGGAGGGTTAGCCTAGTGAGCCGCGGCGCCGAAGGTTTTTCTTCTTAAGTTAAAGGAACTGCGGTAGGATTTCAGGAACCAAGCCAGTGCATCTTTGGAGATGGAGTAATAGAAATATTTTTGACACCCTTAAAATTAAATCAGGTATGGGAATATCTATCTACACACTAATAGTGTCAACTCCTATCCCCTCATCTTAGTTACTGTTTAAGAAATAAATATCAGAAGAGTGAAAGGCATTTCAAGTGATTATTAGGTCAGCATAGTTAAACCACTGCATCAGGACAGGGAAGTGAAGATTCAGCATAATAGGTGCTCAGTAAACATTTGGCTAATGAAAGTCTTCCATTTATTTACTAATTTAACACATATTTGTTGAGTACATACTGCAAAGGCTAGGCACTGAGCTAGGGGCTGAGGTTTCAGGTGGACTGCACATCAAATGCTTTGATGATTACTACACCACATGGATTACCAAATTACAGACACTTGGACTACAACACATTTAGGAATGAAACTACACTGATGCATTTAACTCTTTCTCTGAGAAATCAGGAGGCAGTACCTTGAAGGCATTCAGCAAGTAAAGGCATACCCAAGACACCAGCCAAGGGGTTCTGCAGCCTGAACTTTCCTGCCAGATTGACAGGTTTTCGTAAAGGTGTGCTTCTTGCTTCTCAAGAGCACACGAGGCCGAGAGGCCTAGAGAATCGAAGCAAAAGCTCCACTTGCAGCTTGTTTGGCCAGCTGTTCTCAATGGATTCAACTCTATATCGCTTGAAAGAATATTTTAATATTTTTAACATCTTAATATTTAAAATCTTTTACTCTTTTTATGGTAAGCAGAGACAATTCTTAATTGGTGGGATTTTGCAGCAGATTATAAATCTTATCATTTTGCCTTCCTCTACCCCAAAGTACTTTGGCAGGTGAGATCACCTAGAAATAAGAGTAGGGTTAAAAACAAAAAGAAGGTAAAGGAGGGTGTCCGGAGCATGTGAATGGAGGAGGGAGAATGACCTCCTTGGCCTGGGTGGTTTGCTGGGGGTGGAGGTGGCAGTAGACCAGACACTGTGCAATGTCTTTTTTCCTTAAGTGATAGTGACTTTCTCCTTCCCTATTACACTGAGTGGCTGACTTCTCACCCAAAGCACAAATCCTCAGTAATCAGAAATCCAAGAGCAATCACCCTCAATTATCAATCTCTAAAATCAGGATTTATTGATCTTCATTTTTTAAATTTCTACTTCTTTGTGCTGCCCACAAAGTCCTAAATTCTGCCCATCTCTAATAAAGCTGTTTTGTAATTCAGTTGCCAATGTACAAATCAAATTCCTGAATAGGTTTCCTAGTGGGCTAACTTTGCCCGGCATTAACTCTCAAATGTTCTCTTGCTCCTACCTTCCCGTTATCCATGACCTAGTTTCCTGCCTCAATTTGTTCTCATTCGTTCTGGATGTCATCTGGTAACTCCTGAGAGCTAGCACCATTAGAATCATTCTGGTTTTAGAAGAGTCACAAGTTTATTTTGAAGTGCGGGACACCGGGCATAGTGTCAGTGTAGGTTACCAGCTGAAGCACACCTGCTGTTTATGTTGATTGGTTGGTTTTACAACAGCCTCTGGGTGCTACCTTTGAGACTTTCCCTCCTCCCCTTCCCCAGCAGGATCACCTGCCAAGTTATAACAATCTGATATGTCAAGGACTTGGTTTTAATTTAGCTCCTGCTTCCTCAGAAGCATTGCATGTTTCATCTTGTGAAGACCAGTGGCAAGAATCACTGTAACACAGTATAATTTAGTTCAGAGATTAGATCAAACTCTAAGGAAAATACCATGAAACTCATAGGGGTTTTTGACTTCTGAGCTGGGTCTCCAAGACGTTTTGGACTTCTTCTCATAGTACCAGCTCTTCTTTTCATTAAAGACCATAAAGAGTAAGATAAATTCCCTCCTGTCCACGGGCATGTTGCTCGCCTTATGAAGTGTTCCTTTTCGGCAGACCAGAAGGGGCCCTATCAAGCCTGAGTGGATGTCTTTTTCCTGGAAGATAGTAAGAGTACAAAGCATGTATGAGGGTACTTCGAAAAGTCTGTGGAAATGGAATTAAAAGAGTAGTTTATTTAGGAGTAAAAAATTGAAATCCATGCATGTTTCTTTCCACAATATGCATTTTCCATGAGCTTTTTAAAAAGTATTTATTTGAAAGGCAGAGCAATAGAGAGACATGAAGAGAGAGAGAGAGGAAGAGAAAGACAGAAAGATCTTCCATATTCTGATTCACTTCCTAAATGGCTGCAATGGCCAAATCTGGGCCAGGCCAAAACCAGGAGCCAGGGACTCCATGCTGCTCTCCTAGGTGGCTGGCAGGAGCTCGAGTGCTTGGACCATCTTCCACTGCATTCTGAAGTGCATTAGCAGGAAGCTGGATTGAAACCAGAGTAGCCAAACTCAAACCAGCTCTCCACCTGTGATGCAAGTGGCGGTTAACCTGCTGTATCACAATACCAGCCCCCTCCATGAACTTTTTGAAGACTCCTGGTGGTTTCCCTTTTTCGGGATTTTCTTCGTTCTTGTGACAATTGCTGATCATATAGAGCCAGAAATCTCCCTAAAGGCTCTCAGTTTGAAGATTATAAATGAATAGCTTATAAAACCTAGATACTTATCATTCTAATTCCATTGCATTCAGAGTCCTTTGATTTGTGCTTCCTTTGACTAATATTTTATCAGTACTGATATCAATAATACTATTGCTAACATAATGGATACTACTTATTGAACATCTACTACTAATTTTTAGCCTGTAGTATTTCATTGAATCCTGACAATTATCCTATCTATATATCTATCCTTACATATTCATTCATTAAATAAATGTATTTACCAGGTGCCTACCATATGCTACGTACTAATATGTCATAATTTCCCTCAGTCATGTCACTTACTAGTGACAGGACAGAAATTCCAACCTAAGTCTTGCTTTTTTCCCACTGTGCCTAAAGCAAAGGAGTTTTTTTGGTGTTGTTAATGGAGTAGTAAAATTGCTTGTGTTTACCAGGAGCAATGTATATTTTTGAAACATACAGGGTGGAATGATACAAATAAAACAGTGCTGACTTCACAGAATTAGTTCAAGATATTGCAAATAAATGTCTTGCTCTGTAAATATAGGCACTTTAACTTGGGGCTATTTAAGTAATCTTCTTTCCTGTCCACTGAAGAAATTTTGTCTCTCTGTCACCTGAAGAGCTGTATGGAGAGTTCTGGCTGTGGTTGTGCAGACGGTGGACCAGAACTATTGCACAATCCTCTTGAAAGACAATGCAGATGTTTAACAAAAAATAATCAGACCTTTCCGTTTGGCAAGCCCAAGTTATAAGGTTGGGGCAACAATAGAAGCTGTCCAGGAAAGTACTTACCGAGTTCACAGCTGAGTAGTAGGTCCAGGCCCGACAAGCCGAGCCAGGGCTCTCTGGCCCTGATCGCGCCGTAGCGTGCCATACGTACGTATAACTGCAGTTTGGCTGAATAACATTATCTTCCTGAAACCACTCAGGAGATTCATCTTCATAGGTTTTTCCCTCCGAGGATTTTTCATAGGAAAGACCATGGGCATGAAGAGAATATGGTCTGGATGCTAAATTTTTAAAACGAACCTAAAAAATGGAATGGTCCATGTATGCAATTAGGGCTTAACACAAACACAAACCCCCAAATGTTAGCATTATTGTTACAAAGTGTACAGTAATGAAATTAGAGCTATGATGTAGTGAGTGCTTATAATTGTAATTAAATACTAGTTTACTGTTTCCTATAGTTTATGCAACCATCTCATGAGACAGATCCAAGTAGGCTAGCCCCAGAAACATCAAGATATCTTAGGCTCAAGGACAGAAAATTGACATTGTCTACAAATGAGATGTTACTGTTAGGTGCTGGAGAGTTGAAGATGAATGAGGCTTGGTCCTGGCTCCCAGCAAGCTTTTAATAAGCTACTGGTGGTGCGAGATGTGCACAGGTGAACTGGAGCTCCAGCTACAGAGACAACAGGTGCTATTAACAAAACGGAAGTGGGATTAGGTGGAAATGCCCCAGAAGAACAAACCCAATCCCACAGAATGTTTAGGAGACGTCGGAAAAACTAAGGAAAGTTTCTTTGAGGAAATGGAATTGGCTCTTATGGAGTGAACAGGAGCTCAGCAGAGAGAAAGAGGACATTTCCAGCTCCCAGAAGAGCAAAAACATGCCATGGAGGGGTGGAGCCGGGGTGACAACAGGGATCTGGGTGTGGTGAGACTATGGAGTGAATGGTGAGTAGGACTTGGTGAGAAATGAGACTGGAGAAGACCAGGTTGGGGCCAGATTGGGACCAGATGGTAGAGGATTTTAAATGCCACATGAGAAGTCTGCATGCCAGGTCTGTGGAGAAAGCTCCTCCCAGCTCCTCTTCAGTAACTTCTAAGAATTAAAAAAAATCCCTAAGCATGAGAAAGGACTATTACCTCTCATATCTTCATGAATCATTTAGAATAATTAAAAGTCTCAAATCCCCACTTACTTGTATTTTTATAAGGCAAATGATGATTGAAAAATTTAACAACATCTTAAGAATGTTTTTGGGTCTAGGAAGCTAGTTTACTTTAGACTTCAGGGCCTCTCTTTATTTATTTATTTATTTATTTTTTTGGTAAGTAAGTTTAAAAAGAATGGGCTAAATAAACTTTGTTATCAAAGCCAGCTATAGACCTGGAACTGGATAGAGGATTTTTAAAGAAATGACCAGGACTGGCAAGATTCTTAGAAAACTTGCTCACTTTTGGAGAGCATGAGACACCATTACTTACCTTATGGATTGTCCTTAAATTCACCTTCTTCTCTTTTAGGAAAATATCAGGAGATATTTTTAAATTTTTATTACTCCCACTACCTCTGCTATTATGAAACCCAATTGAATTGCTCCTGAACATACTAATTTTTCATGTTAGTTTTAGATAAAAGTTATAGTGCTACCTCTCCTACATTATATGCTTCCAGCATTATTTTTTCTGTATTTTATTATATATATATATATATATATATAGAGAGAGAGAGAGAGAGAGAGAGAGAGAGAGAAACACTTCCCTATCTGCTGGTTTACTCCTCAAATTCCCCTGAAACATCTGGGGCTAAACCAGGCCAAAGTGGGAAACCAAGAATTCAGTCCTGGTCTCCCATATGAGTGGCAGAGACCCAAGTACTTGAACTATCGCCTGCTGCCTCCCAGGGTGTGTATTAGAAGGAAGCTGGAATCAGGAGAGGAGCTGGGATGTACTCCATTACGGGATGTGGATATCCTAGCATCTTAATTGCTAGGCCAAATAGCCTGCCCCTAATTCTCATCACTTTAAAAAATTAGGAGTTTATCCAATTGCTTGGCAAGCAACCTTTGAAAAGAAATGTAATTATTAGTTCTAGAAAAATGAATAAATCACTTGTAGCTGTCTTGACACCTTCACTTTTACAATCCTGTAAAAGTGTGGAAAAGCCTATGATCTTGGTAGCGCTCTAGATGACTTACTTGGATAACATCATCCACTTCAGCTCTGATGACAGGGCCAAGAATGCCAAGATGTTCTTCATTCTCCCCTTGAGGATCGCGTTTGGTAAAAGTGCTATCTAGGTACTTTCGAAAAACTACTTTTTTGTACACAGTGGCCTGTGGAATATCATCAGCATCTTCATTATCCATGTCATCACTGAAATAACAATAGTATTTGTTTAGAGGAAGAAATCAAAGACCGTTCAAAAATTTAGGAATTCGTCCCTCTTTCTGAATGCAGTACCTAACATAGAGGCAGTCTTTAGTAAATCCTTGTTGGAAAATGAATGAATCAAAACACAGTCCAGTAAATATCTTCCAACTCCCAGCTTAACTATCATTTTCTAAGTAATTTCTTATCATTCTTTATATTTACAAATATTATATAGTATATAGTGAATCCCTGTAGTATTTCTACAGTATATGTAGCAAATCACATGTGACTCATTTGTGAGATTATCCATTAATATCTGGCTCTGCCACTAAGAAATAAACCTCATGAGCTCGGGTGTTGTGCCTAGCTGCTCATGCTACTTTTCCTGCCTAGCACTTTATCTGGTATATTGCAAACACTTACATTTGTTGTAAAGCATATAAGTGAATGAATAAATATAGCTGTATATTAACATAGCAAACTTTAGCATTAAAGGCAGACAAAATCATTCAATGAGATAGTGCCAGAGCTTGTTCGACAGAATTATAAGGCCACTCTTGTGAAGATCAAAGGGTGGATGGATGTTTTGTATTCTAGGCATTTTCCTCACATTTGCTTTTGCTAAAGCACATTATTCCCAAACTTTGCTTTGGGCAAAGATGTTTTAGGAATGGCCCCAAAAACACAGTTAGTAAAAGTAAAAATAGATAATTGTGATTGCATCAAAACAAAAAGTTTATGCACAGCACAGGAAATAATAAAGAGGTAACCTATAGGATAGGATAAAATATTTGAAAATCATACATTTGATAAGAAATTAATATCTAAAATATAGGGAACTCAATGGAAAAAAAATAGCCCAATTAAAAAGAGGCAAAGGATCTGAAAGCCATTTCTCAAAAGAAGACATATAAATAGCCAACAGATACATGAAAAACCCTCAATGTTAGCAATAATCAGAGAAACAAATCATATCATGAAAAGAGACTCCTATTTCTTCACACCTGTTAGGATGGATGTTATAAGAAAGATAGAGATATGTGTTGGCAGGATGAGGAGAAACGGGAACCCTTATACATTGTGGGTAGGAATGTATGGGGAAATCTTCAAAAAATGAAAAATAGATCCCTTTTCTGGGTACAAAGCCAAAGAAAATTAAATCAGTATGTTAAAGAGATATCTGCACTTCCATATTCAGTGTATAATAATTCACAATAATCAAGATATAGAATAAATCTAAATGTCTAGAAACACATGAACAGAAAAAGAAAATGTGGTACACACATGTTTTCTTTTATATATGGGAGCTAAACTTAAACAAATCATAAAACAAAAACAAAAAAAGAAATGCCTGTGTGTATCAGTACTGCTGCAAATATAGTTTTGTCAATTTTCTTTTATACCTTTGTCAAACTAATTGTTAAAAATGTTATAATACAATGGTTTTAATTATCTGTGATTCCTTTGAAATTTACTGTATATGAGTAAAATAGTCATTTTCCATTTGATTATAGTTTATAGCCTTTGCTTATATTTCTGCTAAACTAGGTTCTCTTTGCTTTTTTTTTAAAAGATTTATTTTATTTATTTGAAAGACAGTTACAGATGGCCGCAATGGCTAGAGCTGTGCCGATCCGAAGCCAGGAGCCAAGAGCTTCTTCAGGGTCTCCCACATGGCTGCAGGGGCCCAAGGACTTGGGCCATCTTCCACTGCTTTCCCAGGCCATAGCAGAGAGCTGAATTGGAAGAGGAGCAGCCGGGACTAGAACCGGTGCCCATATGGGATGCTGGTGCTTCAGGCCAGGGCTTTAACCCGCTGTGCCACAGCACCGGCCCCTCCTTGGTTTTTACTTGTTGAACTCTTTATTTGCTGGAGCATTAAGCCCTTGACTGCAATGTAAATTAAAGATATGTTACCTCAAAAGTGAAGGGGAGAAGGGGGGAAAGGGGCAGGGAAGGAGGGAGGGAGAAACAGGATATCATTATATTCTCAGAACTATGTCTGTGAACTCTGCTGAACCCATTACAAAAAAAATTAAAATTCAAAAAAGGCATGGTGGTATATACACACTGAGATACTATTCAGCATAAAAAGAAGGAAACCCCATCTCTTTCTACAACATAGATGAACCTGGAGAATATACTCATGGAAACAGAGAGTAGAATGGTGATTCTTAGGATTTGACTGGGAAGATGTTGGTCAAAAGATAAAAAATTTCATAGCTGGCACTGTGATGCTGCAGGACCAGTGCTTTGGTGTAGTGGATAAATTCGCCACCTGCAGTGCCAGCATCCCATATGGGCACCGATTCGAGTCCCAGCTACTTCTCTTCTGATCCAGCTCTCTGTTATGGCCTGGGAAAGCAGTAGAATATGGCTCAAGTCCTTGGAACCCTACACCCAAGTGAGAGACCTGGCAGAAGCTCCAGGCTCCTGGCTTTGGATCAGCCCAGCTCCAGCCATTGCAGCCATCTGGGGAATGAACAAGAGGATGAAAGACCTCTCTCTCTCTCTCTCTCTCTCTCTCTCTCTCTCTCTCTCTCTCTCTTCCTGCCTCTGTAACTCTGCCTTTCAAATAAATAAATATTAAAAAACAAAAATAAAAACAGAAGGCTAAGCCACCAGCACTCCAGCATCCCATATGGGTACTGGTTGGAGTCCTGGCTACTCCACTTCCCATGCAGCTCCCTGCTAATGCACCTGAGAAAACAGGGGAAGATGGTCCAAATACCCCCATATGGGAGACCCGGTTGAAGCTCCTGGCTACTGGCTTCAGCCTAGACCAAATCTGGCCATTGTGGCCATTTGGTGAGTGAACCAGCACATAGAAGATCTCTATCCTCTCTCTCTCTCTCTCTCTCTCTCTCTCTCTCTCTCTCTCTCTCTCTCATCCTTCTTTTCTTTATCTCTGCCTTTCAAATAAGTAAATAAATATTTTTAAAAAATACAAAATTTTCTTTAGACCAGGGGAGATCTAGTAACATAGTTAATAGCAACGTATTGTGTGCTTGAAAATTGCTGAAAGGGTAGATTTTAAGCTCTCACCACAAAAAATAAGTACGTGAGATAATGCATATGTCAATTTGATTGATTTAGTGATTTCATAATTTATATCTATATTAAATATCATGTTGTATACCCTCAACATATACAAAGAAAACCTTGTGGTACACTTGTACTATGGAATACTCAGCAATAAAATGAACAGACTATTGATACTTGCAATGGATGAATTTCTGGAGAATTATACTGAATGAAAAAATTTCCAATTCCTTACAGTTACATGCTGCATAATTCCACTTATGTAATATTCTTGAAATGACAAAATTACAGAAGCCAAGAGGAATGGAAGTAAAAAGGTGGAGGGAGGACCATGTGACTATAAAGGGATTTTTGTGAGGATGGAAACCTCCTGTACCTTGACAGTATTGATTATACTTCTCTGGTTGTGATATAGTGCTATAGATTTTTAAGACATTACCACTGAGAGGCTCAATAGGCTAATCCTCTGCCTTGCGGCGCCGGCACACCAGGTTCCAGTCCCGGTCGGGGCACCGGATTCTGTCCCAGTTGCCCCTCTTCCAGGCCAGCTCTCTGTTGTGGCCCGGGAGTGCAGTGGAGGATGGCCCAAGTGCTTGGGCCCTGCACCCCATGGGAGACCAGGAGGAAGCACCTGGCTCCTGCCTTCAGATCAGTGTGGTGCACCAGCTGCGGCAGCCATTGGAGGGTGAACCAACGGCAAAGGAAAACCTTTCTCTCTGTCTCTCTCTCTCTCTCGCTCACCACTCTGCCTGTCCAAAAAAAAAAAAAAGATATTACCACTGAGGGAAACTAGGTAAAAGAAACAAGGAATCTTTCTGTATTAATTTTTCAACTGTATGTGAATCTAAAATTATCTCAAAAGCTTTGATTAAAGTACAAAAAGATACATTTTCCTCAATATAATTCATCAGCTCAGTTTGGGACCAAAGCGTGTCATGTTTTCCCACTGACTCTCAAGTTTTCCAAGTCTGTGGAAACAAGCTAAAAGCTCATCCATAGAACCCATAAAGTTTACAGATGTTCAATAAATCATCAACAGAGAATCTCACTCTGCCTTCTTCTCAGTCTTTCTCTCATACTAACTCCATCCATTCAGATTCTCAGTCTAGCACACAACGCTACAGAATACATATTGGTCAAACAACACAACTGCCATTAAAATGTGTTGTAGGACAGGCCTTGTATGGGATCCAAGATTTTGAAGGAACTGGTTCTACCCTTTCCCACTTTGGACAGGTCCTAAATCCTATCCAATCATGGCCTTTCTTAGAAATCCTCAGAAAACCAGTTATTCTTGTGTACATGAGAATGGGTGCTGCATCTAAATAGAAAATCACAGGAGAAAGTGTTTTAAATAGAGTTTTGATATGGAAATATCAGGCATCAAATTAATGAACTAATTTGCACAAATCAATCTTACATTGTGTGTGCCTACTATAATTACAATTTGATGTTAATTGATTAGTGTAACACTTAGCTTTTGTAAAAGCTGAGGGCTATGTTTAGATGATTTGTGACTAGTCATCTTGTTATATCCCTGAGAATCTGTAGTTTACAAAGCCTTGCTCCTTTTTCCTCTCTTTTATCTCTGTATCTTCATCCCATGTCATAGAACCTAGCCCAATATAACTTTCTACCCCTCAGCAATATTGGATTGAAAATGATTTAAAAGAAAACAGGTACACAGATCTCCCAGAAACACTCCTTTGTAAACAAATAAATGCAAAAAGAGATTTCTACCTACAAGCTTTGACTTGAGGTCAACTTCAGTTATATCTTATTGATTAGCAGATAGCTATGAGTAGAATGGACTTTGCATTGGATCAAGAAAATGAGGGATTAGGGAAATGTGTAATAAGAGAGGCTTATTTAACTACAGAATATCATCACCTTCTCTCAGTGATTGTTCTTATGTTGTCCAAGTGTCACCTAAAGCAGAGAAGCTAATCTTGGAACTCACAAAGACTTGGAATTCGCAGACCAAGTTGTGTTAGGTAGGAAGTCAGATATCAGCTTATGTGTGTGTGACAAAGGCCTAAAGAGAAGACATCTATGTCTAGCATACCCATCTCAAAGTCAGTATTTGCATCCTGCCCTGCCCCCTTCTACCCAATAACCTGCCAGATGGGGGTCCCCGCCCCTTCTGCCTGATAATCTTCCAGATGCAGCCCAGTATCTGCATTTCAAATACCCTGCTCCCACCCTGATACTCCAGAGGGTCTTGCTCACCCTTCCTCTAAACCCAGGGTGGAGCCAGTTAGGCTTCCTCCTGTCTGATAACTTCTGGGGGAAAACTCAGATAGGAGTTTCTAGTATTTACACCCATAAAGTCTTTTATTTCAGGAGGAGATGTGAGAAGACAAAGACCCATCTCCTTAAAAAACCCCAGCCTCAACTGGACTGGGTGCTCAGCCCTCTGCCTCTCTGCTGAGCTGCCCACCTGGCCTGCCAAGTTGTAATCTCTCCACTCAACCATGTAACCCCGCTCTCCCCCAGTCTGAGTGACTGGGCACTCTCTCTCAGGTTCTGTCTGGAGAGGTGCCCATCTGTTCTTATGGATGTCCCTTCCCTAATAAACCTTACTATTTTACTTTCCACTACTCTGTCTCATGCCTGAATTCTTTATTGTGTGAAGACAAGAACCCTGCCATTCACTGGTAACAGTTACAATAGATGAACCAAGTTATATTTAGTATAATTTGCCCCAGATTATCTTGCTGGATCATGGTAATTACTTTTTTCAATACTAGTGAAAAATAAGAATGTAAAAGGAGGAAAATTACCCATATCTTTGTGCAAATTTTGAGTAATCCCAAGATATTTCTTCAGCAGCAATGTAATAATTTCTCCTGTTTCCATTGTTGCTGCGGAGGAGATACCATGCTGCAATGTTGTCAGGATTTCTGGAGGAGTTGATGTCTGTCCTAAGATCAGTTTTGTAAGGGTCATCATAAGACACATAATCAATTTCAGAGGACTCATCTTCTTCGCTCTGGACCTCCTGCCTTGGAATAATCTCAATGTAATCTCCATCATCTCCACTGACACCCACTACAACCAGTGGATTAACTTCATTAAAAGTGTCATTAAGTATAGGAGCAGATGAAGGAGATGGCATGTGACCAAGGTCTGGATAATCAAAAGTCTGACCAGATTCTGAAAAAGGCAGTGGCTGACCAGACTCAGAAGGGTAGGATGTCTGATCAATATCTGGAAGAGATGATGGTGTAGAAAGGATTGTTGGACTGATGTTTGGAGAGAGAGTCACCTGGCTGAGGTTTGGGGAGAGGGGCATTTGGCCGAGATCTGGGGAGGAGGTCCCTTGGTCAAGGTCAGGGAAAAGGGGCATCTGTCCGAGGTCTGGGGAGGAGGTCCCTTGGTCAAGGTCAGGAGAAAGGGGCATCTGTCCGAGGTCTGGGGAGGAAGTCCCTTGGTCAAGGTCGGGGGAAAGGGGCATCTGTCCGAGGTCTGGGGAGGAAGTCCCTTGGTCAAGGTCAGGAGAAAGGGGCATCTGTCCGAGGTCTGGGGAGGAGGTCCCTTGATCAAGGTCAGGGGAAAGGGGCATCTGTCCGAGGTCTGGGGAGGAAGTCCCTTGGTCAAGGTCGGGGGAAAGGGGCATCTGTCCGAGGTCTGGGGAGGAAGTCCCTTGGTCAAGGTCAGGAGAAAGGGGCATCTGTCCAAGGTCTGGGGAGGATGTCCCTTGATCAAGGTCAGGGGAAAGGGGCATCAGGCTGAGGTCTGGGGAGGAGGTCGCTTGGTCAAGGTCAGGAGATAGGGGCACCTGGCCTAGGTCTAGGGAGGAGGCTGATTGGCTAAGATCTGGAGAGATAGTTGTCTGCCCTATTTCATGTTCCAAGGAAGGGGACATTTGATTACTTTCAGTAGGGAAGGACTCAAAACTTAGGCCATAGTGAGGGACTGTAGTCAAGTACATTTGATCAGGGTCTTGAGTAGGGAATGTTTGATGGTGTTCCTCTGGGGACACCATCTGATAAAGATCTGGAGGAGAACTTGTCTGGCCAGGGTCATTTGGGGGGTTCTGATTATGGTCAGGAAGTGAAGCAATCATGTCAACATTCACAGAAGAGGATGTCTGATTGAGGTCTATGGGGAGAGATGTCTCTTTGTACTTATGGGGAAACAATGAGTGTTCAAGTCTCGTGTCTGCCTCTCCTGTCCGAGGGCGAAAGCCCCTGGGAGACAGAGGACCATAGTGTACAAGTTTCTCTTCCTTTTTCTTTTTTCGTGTCTTGATGAAAAATGGGCTTTTCTTCAGTCTCCTATTTCCTCCACCCTGCTCTGCTCGTAGAGATGTATGTTTGAATCCAGGAAACGTGTGGCCCCTGTGCTTTCTAGGTTTGTTTGTAAAGGGGGTGTGTTCTTCCCAAGCCCTCGAGGCACCATGGGAGCCACTTAGCACTTTTTTAGGAGCCACGTCTTCCTCAGCATCTTGGATTATTTCATAACTGCCTTCCTCAGAAGCCACATGCCACTTCCCATTCAAAATCTTAGATGGGTCCTTTTGTTTTAAGAGTAACAGATCACTAGGAATGTTCTCCCAGGGCTCCATTCTGGAAGGAGAAGCATTATTTTGGTTTAAATGTCTTTCAAGTGTATGTGTTGGTAACTCCATCCAGGAGAACCTGTGCTTTGCTGCTCTGTCTCTTTGCACCTTGGATCCCTTGTGTTCAGCATGTTCTTGACTTCTGGATTGTTCTGCATCAAGTGGAAGTAAGTGTACTCCTGTGAAATCCGACTGTGAAGGATCTTCTATAGGGTCTTCTGAATAAGGGCTGCTCTCTTCGGTGGGAGAGTTGAGAACTGAGTCGTTGTCTAAGCCACCATGGTGTCTCAGGGGGGACCCAGCTCCAGCGCTTCCTGAGTGAGGAAAGGTTTTCTGAGGTCCTGTTAGGTTATCCACCATGAGCCTACTGATGTTCCTTGGAGAAGAAGAATTTGAACCAACAGCTGCATCCGTGCTTGCAGAAATGAATTCAGAGCTACCCTCCAGGGCTAGGGCAGTAAGATTGAACTCATCTTCCTCCTGGTTCAGTGATGAATTTCTGAATGACCTAATTCCTAACGAGGAAGCCAGTGAATTCTGGTAATCAAACTCTGCATCATAGTCCTCATCTCTGTTTCCTGGAGAATAACGCATTTTCCGTGTATCTATGGGACTAGACGTTGGAGGTTGGTAAATCTCATATGAGTCGTCATCATAATCCCGGATACATTTAACATCTCTGAATCTCAGCCTTAGGTTTTTGCTTCTTGGACCAGAATTTATGGTAGTTAACATCCAAGTTCCTACAGAAGAAAAAAGAGCTGAACATCTGGGAAAAGATATAAAGCACTAGGATTCAGTGTGGCAGTTAATTTCTAATGAACTTTAATCAAGAATATGCAAGGGTGATATGTGGACTATTGTTAATCTGTAAACTATTGATTACTGCTCCATGATGACATAAACAGAGAAACTGAAATAAAGATCTTAAAAATGTTTTCCTCTCTCTCTCTACTTCTCTGTCTCTCCCTCCCTCCCTCCCTCTTTCCTTTTCTTTTGTCCTTTCTTTCTTTCAGTAATTTGACATTGTTGTGGCATCTAAGCACATGATCAGAGTACTTATCTCATTAAACAGAATATACACCAAAAGTATTGGTCAATGGAGATTAAGGAGGGAAAAGTGTCTTTCAGCACAAATGGTTCAAGCATCACTATCTTAGAATATATTAAAAAGAGGTGAGTCAAGAATAAAGTGGATCCTGAGTATCATATACATCTTGTTGGCTGACATTTGCTTGAGAATTAGAGAGATAATGAACAAGTTTGTCCCCACAAATAAGAGATACTCAGGTATTTCTAAGTAATAACTCAGGTAGGCCCAGGGCAACTTTGAATCTCTTCAAAATATGTGAATTGCTAGCACACTAAAGATCTCCCAGGAACTCTGGAAAAGTTACTACTTGCTGAAATCTGGGCACTTGGTGCACACTGCAAGTAATGAGCAGAGCGCCTTTGTAAGGTATTATTATCCTGTTTTTCAAATTTGAGACTCAATGAAGCCAAGTAGCTTTGCCTAAGGTAACAGCAGGTTTTGAACTTGGGTCTGGCAAACTCCAAAGCTGTCTCTGGTAGCCTCTAAGGCACTACATCTAATGATTGCTAACCCTAGGGGGCCTCCAAAAGGCACAAAGGGGCATTTTGATCAAGAAATGCTATTTAGTTTATGAAGTATTTATGCTTCTTCCTTATCTCTCTGCTGTTGTTTGTTTTTATTCCTTGCCTTAGTCCAGAGATGTATAAATGGGGCCCACATTAAAGACTTTGACTCACTTGAGTCATTTATCTCCCGAATGCAAATCATGAGGAGCATTTGAAGGAAGCCTGCAGGGGCTCAGGAAGATGAACCAGGGGAGCAATGGTTCCCTGGAGAGCTATAGAAGAACTCAACAGTGCAGAGATTGGAAGTCAGCTTCCTCTCCAAGGGTCCAGTTCTTACCAACATTGTCCATTGTGATGGTCACAGATTCTCCACGCATGGGGAAGAGGGTCAGGGTATCCTCATGTTTCTTCCCATAGACGAAGGAGTGCCCAGTAAAGTGAATGGTCAAAATGTCATCCTGATTCCCCACACTGCAGAAGTGCCATTGGACAGTGTCATCAAAGCAGAACCCTAGAATGGGTATGCTCTCAGGCACATAACCATTGATAGCTGAAAGAGAAAAGTCTCTTCAAGTGCCAGGCCTGTGCCCACAAAAGGGATGTGGCTAATTATACCTAAGATAAATTTTCCAGATAAATTGATGTTGTGTCAAAGCAGTGATTATCCAATATTCGCTTTCCCAGGTCTAATGTGCTGAATAGAAGATCAAACTCATTCTTCCCTAATGAGAGCATATGCTCTTAGTTAGCAAGTGACAAATGTCAGGATAAAGATAATGCTTTTCATCTACATCAATTTACTCTTTCCTCTGTCAAATGGATATCAAATATTTTGTTCCTTGTGTTCTGCCTTTAAAAATATAACGAAGCTAAATTTAGAATATTATCCAGAATAATTCTACCTAAAGGGAAAGCATAATATAAGGACTTCTTCTTGACATACCAGTCACTAAGTGATAAGGGATGCCCCTAAAAATGGAGACTATTTAGCATGTTTCTCCAGTTTTATTACTCCTTGCTTTCATCAATGCTACAGATTTTATTCAAGTATCAAGTTCATATATTTTCATTATCATTTAAGAGATACTGCTTTAAACAATAGTTTTAGTTATGTACTAAGCATGGTAGTGAGATCTTGCAGGATTGTATCACCAAGTCCTGGATCAGAAGTGAGGACAAGAACTCTGCAGCAAGTATATCCTAATCCACATCTCTGCATGTGGGCATCGTTAACACCTCAACTACAAGAGTCAAGAATGACACAGTGTCAGACTTACTGCTCATGATGTTTGAAGCATAAAACTTGGGGTCATCACGTTTCACCTCATCTGGATTTTCACAAAACTTGTTGATGTTGTCTTCAAGGTACCAGCTCTTGTTCTCATCAAACACAGCAAACACAGCCTGCTGCTCAATGTCAGCAGCTCTCTAGGAGGTGAAAGTGCTGTGTCCAGTGATTAATGTTCCAGGTGACTACCTACATCACTGAGTACTTCTCAGAAACCAAAGGGTCACAGTCCTTGCTGTCACAGAAGTCACACAGTGCAGGAATTTATCACAGTCCATTGTGTATAAAGCACTTGCTAAAGCTAACAGCAACATGCAAAGGCAGCAAGCCGAGTAGATCAGAAAATTCAGAGGTGAAAGATATCCCATTAGAAAAATCCCATTGCATCACAAATGGAAGTCTGCTTATCCCTGTAACTGGGAACCTTTCAACATGCGTGATCAATGGAATATGTTTAAAATATTTGGAAAGAGGGGCTGGCTTTGTGATATAGCAGGTTAAGTTTCTGCTTCCATTGCCAGAATGCCACAGCAGATCACTGGCTTGAGCCCCGGCTGTTCTACTTCTCATCCAGATCCTTGCTAATGTTCCTGAGAAGGTAACAGAAGATAGCTCAAGTACTTGGGACCCTGTCACCCACACGAGAGACCAGGAAGCAGTTCCTGACTCTTGTCTTCAGCCTGGCCTAGCCCCAGCTATTGCGGCCATTTGGGGGAGTGAATCAGTGGAGAGATCTTTCTGTCTCTCCCTTCCTGCCTCTCTGTCACTCTTTCAAATAAACAAATAAATCTTTAAAAAGTAAAACAAATAAAAACAATGGCAAAGAATGAGACAAGAGGTTGTAAAAGGAGGGCTTTATCCCCTCCTAATTAATTTCCTTTCCTAAATCAATAAATCTGGCCTTTCCAAGGATCCATTTCTGATTCATCATCTATTTGTTTTGGATGCATTGGCATGAGATCTCTTTGATGATAATTTAGCCTAACTGGAAATTTTAGGTTAATAACGTGAGACTATTATTTCAGTAAAGACAAACTCCTATAGTTAGTATCTTTGTTTCCAATATTTTTGCAATTTATATCATTATTTAATTTAGTCTCTGGAGGTGGGCCATAGTCTGGGTCCAACTCCATACACTATGTCTCCATGGCATCTCTCCTGTCTCTCTTAGTGAAAGCCTCTCTCTTTTTTTTTATTTGACAGACAGAGTTAGACAGTGAGAGAGAGAGACAGAGAGAAAGGTCTTCCTTCTATTGCTTCACCCCCCAAATGGCCACTATGGCCAGCGTTGCACCAATCCGAAGCCAGGAGCCAGGTGCTTCCTCCTGGTCTCCCATGCAGGTATAGGAGCCCAGGCCCTTGGGCCATCCTCCACTGCCTTTCCGGGCCACAGCAGAGAGCTGGACTGGAAGAGGAGCAACCGGGACTAGAACCCAGCACCCATATTGGATGCCGGTGCCACAGGCAGAGGATTAACCAAGTGAGCCACAGCCCTGACCCCGCAAGCCTCTCAAAAGAGACTGATACACAGCTTACTGTATCTCCCAGGTGGTGTCTCATTGAACCCCCAAAAAAACCTTGTAAAAATTTTAGGAAGGGGTTTTTCATTTGATAAAAGGAAAACACAAAGAGAAGCTAAGTGATTTGCTCATCACATAGCCAATACCAAGAGACCTGGAATTTTCAACTAAAACAAAATGCAGTTTTGCACTACAGACCTGCCTTTTGCAGTGAGAGTCCAGGTAAAAGCAGACAAGACAAAAAAGTAGCCAATATAACACATGTTATCACAGTCGCACTGAAGGGGATGAATTAATATTTACTGTTCTCAAGAAGGAAAAGCCCTTTTTTTTTTTTTTTTGAGATTTAAAAGCATTTAGTAGAATCAAGGACCTCCAGCCAGAGTGGCATGGAGGGGGGCTTCCAAGAGAGGAAAACTCAAGAAACTAGTGGCAGTCAGCTTTTTCAGTACAATTTACTAGGCAGGGGGACAAAAACCATCAAAAGACCTCATTTACAATTCTCCATCCTGTCTGGCCTGCTAAGGGTGGGATAGATAACTTGTTTTCATAATGAGCTGTGCTTAGGAAGAGCTCCTTTGCTATTCTCATGGTAAATCTGGAGATTCCAAAGGAAGGAGGGTGGCCTGTTTGTTCTTGCTAAAGTTAATGTTTTGGGGAAGGAAGCAAGTATTTTACACCCCAAATTCCACTGGGACCCCCTGACTATGATTAACCCATCTGACGCCTCACATTCCCTCCTCCCAGATGGAAACCCCAATATTTGTTAAGGGGAACTGGGCGATGATTGCTCTGGCTGCTTCATGCTGAAAAGGGGCATCTTTGGGAAGGGAGGTCAAGACAGGATTGCAGCAGGAGGTGAAAAGCCTCATTTTTATCAATCGCATCTAATCTGTTCCATCTAGAAGAAGGTCACTGAGTCATTGAGCTTCTAAAAGGCTACTTCAAGGACAAAATACCTGTACGCCTCGCTTGTCCAGGGATCTGCTCTTACAAATTAGAAGTATCCCTATAAGTCCAGAGGCAATGTCCCTTGTGATGTCCACGTCACTGTAGTATGGTCTTGTTAAACACTGAGCATCATTTTCTGTGGGCTCATCAAACTCTAGAATGTTCCATTTATAAATATAGGTTTCCCCTGGTTGAACTGCTCTGATCACAGTATTATTGCCTAGAAGAAAATATATTCAAAGATGTTTTCACTTGGAAAGATATTTAATGATGAAGATGATGATGATGATATATAGGTAGTTAAAATATGAGCTTTCATTAGAACCAATTAGTACCAGGAAAGGAATATTCTCATATTAAGTTCTGCTTGGATTCAATATTGATCCACTAGAGGCCACTATAACTCTAATACAGGACAGTATTTGTGCCATTTAACAAAACTCCCCAAATCCAGGAGGGTTTGGCTGTGTAATCCAGTTTGGCTGGATGGTCCTGTATGTCTACTCCTTTACTGCTCTGGTTATACCACTGTGCAGAGAGGTCTGTAGACAAATATGGGAGCCTCTCAGAGGTCACTAGTTTTGTTCAGTATAAGTGAAAGCTACAAACCTGAGGTGGAGGAAGAAGAGTTGACTTCAACTTCGTAAGGGGACAGGGTCACTCCATGAGGGTAAATGCTATAGGGGCGGCTGGCCGAGTTTTTGAACACGATCTACAAGGTTAAATCAAAGTTGTTATTTCAGGATTTAAGATTGATCATAGGAACTGAAATAGGATGTTAGCTTTGCATATTTGGCTATTGAAGAAGAGGGGTGTGTGCGTGTGTGTAGGTGTGTGCACATGTGCACATGTTCTAGTGTACATATGTGTACACTGTGGGAAAGTTCTGTTTACCGGAATAGCAGCCTCATCCCATTGCCTGGCAGGAGTGTTTCAGAGAGTTTCACACACACACTGATGTGGAAAATAGAAGCGTTTGACCTTAAAGTTGTGACATTTTAGCAGCTGTCCCCTCTTCAAGCCAGTCCACATCCTCCTCTCCCTCTCTTTTCAGCTTGAGCCACAAGCCACTTTCAATGTAGGCCTTCTCATCTAGGTACCAGATCCCCTTCCCCTGCATGACAGAACTCCCAGGCTCGTTGTCAATGAAATCATTTCCTTGTGGGACACAGGCAATTAGTCAAGTCCTGAATTCTCAAAAAGGTTTAAACCACCTAAAAGCACCTTAAAGGGGTCAGAAATGGGGCAGAAAGAATGTTTTGCTTAGCTTCTTAAAAAGATTTATTTGTTTGAAATGCAGAGTTACAGAGAGAGAGGGAGGGAGGAAAAGGGGGAGAGAGAGAAAAAAAAGAGAGAGAAAGAGACCTTCCATCTGCTGAGTCACGTCCAAAATGGCTGCAAAGGCTGGGGCTGGGCCAGGCTGAAGCCAGGGGCCAGGAGTTTCATCCGGGTCTCCCACATGGGTGCAGGGGCACAAGCACTTGCGCCATTTTCTGCTGCTTTCCCAGGTGCATTAGCAGAGAGCTGGATTGGAAATGGAGCAGCCAGGACTGGAATCAGCACGTATATGGGATGCTGGTGTCACAGGCAGAGGTTTAACCTGCTGTGCCACAGGTTGGTTTTTAAATGGACAAAATAGACCATGTCATGACCATTATTTATACAGGAGTCCTAGTTAGGCCCTCTAGTCTTTGAAAAATAAACAATTACTTTCTACTTGGTTGATTGTGGAGGCATTTGGATCATCCCTAATTGGTGGATAATCTGTATTCTAGGATCTTGTAAAAGATTGCAACTTTTGATTGTCTGCAGCCCAGTTCTTACGATCTCAGTGATGTGACAAAACATTTAAGGGAAATTATTGGAGATGAACTCCCCACTACTGGTAATATATTGAAATTTACCTGTGCTTGCTTCTGCAGCACATATACTAAAATTGGAAATTCACCTTCACCAGCGATCAAGCCTCAGAGAGCTGCTCAGCTAGACCACATCCAATAATTGTTTTTACTCAACAGTGTTTACTTTTATGGTCTCAGCTACAAAGAGAAACATTAAAGAGCTATGAAGCTTTAAAAATATGTATTATTGAGGTGAGTATTTGTATAACAGTTAAGATGTCATTTAGGATGCCTACATCCCATATAGGAGTGCCTGATTTCAGTCCCAGCTCTGCTTCTAATCCGGCTTCTTTCTAATGCGCACCCTGGGAGGCAGCAGGTGATGACTTAAGTACTTAGGTCCCTGCTACCTAGGAGACTTGGATGGAATTCCAGGATCCTGGCTTTGGCCTGACTCAGTTGGGGCTGTTGTGGGCACTTGGGGAGTGAACCAGTGACTGAAAGGTCTCTGTCCCTTTCTTTCTCTGTGCCTTTCAAATAAAATGAAAACAAATTTTAAAAATTAAAAATCTATTATAGCAGTTGCAGGAGTTTGGGCAAGAATATCATCCACTGCATCATATAGCATTCTCTTTTAAAGACTCCATGGAAGAAATTCCTATTAGGTCTCAGTGGGAGTGAAAACTGTGCTTTTAAAAATAGATATTGTAAATATTGCCCTGGCATAGTTCATTTTTCATTGTAGCTTTTATAAAGCCAGAACAAAATTTGCAGTCTTATGGGACTGTGTGGCATGTATGAGTATTTCATTGCATGAGTATTTCATATAATGAGCATTTCATTATACTTATCTATGGCTTTATTTTCTTATTCCTCATATTATTCTTCACTCAGATTACACTCTGGTTTCTTCCTTTATACTTTGATAAACAGTCTAGCTCCATTGTATTATTAAGCAGACTATAAATCAGTACAACCATTAAATAAAAACTAAACTACATATGAATTTAAAATTATAATGCTTCTTTCTCATAAAAATAAACCAATAACCAGATATTCTATGGCCTGTCTTTCACAGGTTAATTTCCTCTATGGTCTATATTTCTGTTACTTACTTTGAGTGTGTCTCTGACCTGGGCTCTAATAATAGGACCCAAAATCCCATCTTCTTTGATATTGGGATTGTCCATGCGTTTGGTGAAGTTCTCATCTTGGTACTGCTTGTAAACAACTTTCTTATAATGTTTTCCAATTTGGTTTGAGAAATTATCCAAGTGCAAAGACCTGTATTTTCTTAAAGTGAAATGAACAACAAAAACAAAAAAAATTAAAAGCCTTCCTCAAGTGGTATCCCCAGTACAGTGGGGAAGCCCTTGTGCTGAGAAGTGCTGCTTGTGGATTAGCTAGAAATGCTCTTTCTCTATAAAAGTCCCTCAGGCAGTTTGCAACAATGTCATGGTGTTCTCTTTCTAGCTGTAGAACTGGAAACCTCTGAGTTATCTCTTCTAACATCAGTAAAGTCGTAGTTGATTAGCTAGAAGCAGCTACTTGGATCTTCCTGTCACTCTTGGCTGATAACAGCTAACTTTAGATATCTCTGGGAAAAGGTCCATACAAGCTGAAAGAATAGGAGACACTGGGAATTTTTCCAAAGTCTTTCCTATCACTTAACCTATGATATCCTTATTGGCCTTCTAGATATTTCTCCATTTTAAAAAGCATGTTCATTGGATCAGCGCGGTGCGCCGGTCGCAGCGCGCCAGCCGCGGCGGCCATTGGAGGGTGAACCAACAGCAAAGGAAGACCTTTCTCTCTGTCTCTCTGTCTCTCACTATCCACTCTGCCTGTCAAAAAAAAAAAAAAAAAATGTTCATTACTCCAGGAAGGCTTTTACTTTGTAATAAATCTATATTAGAGTTCTGCACTATTTGTTTTTCCCTTCCACTATCTACCCAACCCGGAAGCCAAATGAAAGCAACTTCCTTTATCTACCCTCTGTAGCTACTGAGATAAATGACTTTGAGGCAGCAACACGAATTCTGTTTCCTCTTGGCCCTCTTTATCGCATAAGTTTGCAAAAGCAGAAACTCCATGATTAAGGATGCATTTTATGCACTTATTTTGTACAGTGACAAGCACTGACCATGGCTAGGACAGCTCCATCACTAATTATATCATATTGTCCAAACTTCTTTTTTGCTCTTTTTGTTAATGTTTTAACAGGATATTATTTTTTTTGACTAATATGTGCTTTATTATGTTGAAATACTGCAAAGACTCCTTCATATTCAGTGGATCTATGAAATAAGATATACATAGACTAAAACCTTAGCAAAACGTTCATAATGAAACAAAGGAAAAATAAATCACAACAGAAAGTTTTGTGTTCAGCCTCTTGAAACCAAGCACTGTCATAAAGCAAGTTGTACAATGGTACTTAGGGAAGATTATTATGGTGTTTGTTAAAGATAATGGAACACTTCTTAAAGTAAACCTTTTGGAAAGTTCCAGGACCCTCCTTAAATAGAATAAGCCGATACCAAACATAAATTTCGAAAATACAGCCTAGGGCAGAATGCTCAGAGCACCGACTGCCGTCAATATCAAGGGCTAAGCATACTGATGAAGTTCTCCAGTGATAAACCAAGACTGTGTACAAAACTCTTATTGATAAGGAAACTTATGGTTATGGATGAAGAACTAAACCAATATGTTCTATCAATCATGCATTATATTATAAAAATAATGACACTCAGAGGGACACTAGTTACTTCCCTGTGTAAAATGAAGTTTCCACTAATTTTTTTTTTGGTTTAAATATGTAATACATTATGTTATTATTGAACATAGAAAGGAATAACTTAGAAGTATTGGTAACAGAGTTCCAGACAGATACAGAGCATATTTTTGTAAAATATTCTTAAATCACTTATTACAATAGAATTCAGAAATATTGAAGTATCTTCAGTCTACACATGCTCAAGCTATTTCTAGAAAAGTTGTAAAGCAGTATTACCAGAACAGGATATTATTTTTATTATAGTGAAAACTCTCACACCCTCAACCTGGCCTCCCAACCCCTCCCTGAATTTTTTAGGTAGTCACTTAAATTAATTTCATTTCATAGGGCCAGCACTGTGGCGCAGCAGGTTAACGGGCCTGGCCTGAAGCGCAAGCATTCCATATGTCACTGGTTCGGGACCTGGCTGCTCCGCTTACAATCCAGCTCTCTGCTATGGCCTGGGAATGCAGTAGAAAATGGCCCAAATCCTTGGCCCCCCTGTGCCTGCGTGGGAGACCCAGAAGAAGCTCCTGGCTCCTGGCTTTGGACTGGCACAGCTCCGGCTGTTGCAGTCAATTGAGGAGTGAACCATCGGATGCAAAACCTCTCTCTCTCTGCTTCTCTTCTCTCTGTATAACTCTGACTTTCAAAGAAATAAATAAAATATTTAAAAAACAATTTCATTTCATTTCATGTGCCTAATTCCAGAAATACTATATGAATGTTATATGTGAATATATATATTAAATAAGAATATAATATGTAAATAAGCAAATATACATATTTTCATCTCCTACCCTTTTAACAACAGAAAACTATCTATATCTACACTTTACCTCAAAGTTTTAATATAACAATATGGTTTAAAGACCTCTTTATATTGGTACATGGAGAATGTTGGTTTGCATTTTTTGCAGATGCCTGGTATTCCTTTGCATGAATATACCATAATGCATTAAACTAGTTTCTTATTGATAGATATTTTGAGTCATTACCCATCTTTTGCTACTACTAAATATACAAAAGTGAATACCCTATACATACATCATTTCATCTGTAAACAAGTATATCTACATATTTAAATTCCCAGTATGAACTGAAGCATCACAAGGCATATGCATTTAACATGTTGACACTTTTTCAAAAGGGCTTCACCAATGTACTCTCCCACCAGGAATGGATGAAAGCACGTGTTTACTGCAGTAGTTTCAACACATGATGTCACCTGGACTTGTGATCTGATAGATGACAAATAGTATTCCAGTGAAGTTTAATTTGTATTTCTTTTATTACAAGTGAACTTTAGTATCTTTCCAAGTGTTTGAGAGCTAGCTGAATTTCCAAATTTCTGATCTGACATACTCCCACACTGATAATGGCAAAAAATGATACAGTAGTATCAAACTTACAGAATTTAAGTGAAGTCCTTTAAAAATGTCGAAAGCAGTGTTTGGTAACAGAAGCCTTCACCAAATGGTAGCTGCTGTTATTATTTAGACTGAATTCCTTTGGTGAATTTAGGATGATTCAAGAGTGAATCAGACAAGGAGATCTCTATATTTGTCTACTCGTGACATTTTGCTCCTGCACCATCTAGCACCCTTGGAAATATGTCCTGGACCTTTGCACAGTGGTGTGGACCCCAACAACTCACTTGTCCATACTTGTTGGTATTATAGGTGCATAGTCCCAGATGACTTCCTCTGCAGCGATGAAGTATTCCCACCTCTTAATGTGCCGTCTCTGGTCACGAGTTAGTTTCTTGGGACTCCTGGTTTTTTTTCGGCAGTTTTTAATGTCAAGGTAAGCTTGCATTCCAGCTGAGATAGGATATACAGACAGTGAAAAAATTTGAGAGCTGAAATTAGAACTGATCAAAATGCATATTTTAAAAATCCACTTGTGGAAGGTTTAAATAATCATAGTAAAAGGAAAGAAAGCTCTGGCAATTTTTGCACACTTTGGCTTGGAACTCTCCAGAGGGGGCTAGAATAAAAAAGATGAGGAAAGGAAGAAGAGTTAGTAGAAAACCTTAGGGAGACCGCCTTTGTTTCTTTTGGAGCAGGAAGATGTCTTGTAATATCCAGACCCTTAAAGCCCTGTGACTTCTGTCTTGCTGAGTTCTCATTTTTCTTGTTACCGTCCATTTGTCTGTGAAATGAAGATCACACTACTGCTTTTGTAGTTTCTGTAACTTGGCGCTTCTGTATATTTGTGGCTGTTTCTCGTAGTCCAGCACCAAGGCCTTTGTCTTCAGCTACGTATGAGATGTCCTCAAGAAAGACCACCTCTGTGTATGCACTTATTTCCTTCCTCTTTCCTGCTTTTAAGGAAGTTGAGGCTTCTTCAGCTTTTGCCTAATTATAAGCAATCTTTGACAGTTCCTCTACTTCTTCCAACCACAATCATTGGGTTATAAGACTAGGAGAAGAGTTTTTAAAGTGTGTTAGAACCCAAGGCCTTTTTATTTGGGGTGTGGGTAGCTTGAAAGAGCGAAGGGGAAGAGAGGAGTTGGTACCTGGCAAGAATAGATCCTGCATTTAGAATTAAGACTGTCAGAAGAGTTACCTGCCTTGGAAATGTTTAGGGATGAAAGAAGATATGATCCACCTTCCTTCTGAGCTCACAGTCATATTTGCAGTGGTGGCTGTCGCACTAACAAGGGTGATAGCTGAAAGCTTGTGATGGTTCTGCTCCAGGACCTGGCCATTGAAATGAATGGAAAACAATTCTGGGCCAGAGCTCATCCCAATCAGATGCCAGCTGATGTGGTCATGGGCACAAACCGTTATATCTGAGAAAAAAGAAGATTGTAGTCAAAACACATATCAAGTTCAGAATTCTGTGATCAAAACATCACTCACCAAACATGTATACAGCACCTGCTATACAACAGGCATTGTGCAAAGTTCTAGGGGACCAGATGCTCAAGTTGTGGTTCCTGCCCTGAAAAAGCAAACGTTTGAGTGATGGGCAAAGAGCAGTCATAACACACTGCAAATGGCATTATAGAGGTAAAAATAGAGCCAACAGATTGGGGACATTAGCTGGAAAGCACAAATACTGCAAAGGAATTAATCCAAGGAGGGAACCAAGTAGATGACCAACCAGCCAGGCTTACCCAAGACTGAGGGATTTCTGAGGATGTAGGACTTTCAGTGTTAGAAATGGTAAAGCCCAAGGCAAAATGGAGTAAGTGGTTACCTTAATCTGATTGGAGGGAATCACTAGAACCTCCAGTCCTGAGTTTAAGGGCCTAATCCTCTTAGATAGAAATCTGCCTATGGGGAGAGGTGAAGGTAATTTGAAGGTTTTCCATTGCTTCTTTACCCACACTATTTTTTAATGACAAGGTAATAAATTGCTCTGTGGGTTACACACTATCCTTAAAATGCAGTGGCGAAGTGCTCACTATGCTGGATCCCCAGAGCATTTCATGGATGGAGTAATGAGAACTGAGAACAAAAGCTTAGTTTTGTTCTTTCCTTGGCTCTACAGGGACTAGGACAATGCTCTTTGGCTTGGTTGCAGATTCCAACCTTCATTTCTCTCCTTGGCTTGGGTTCTAAATTTCAGATGTCTAATATTGAGACATTAAATAATGACGCTGAGAATCAGTTCCTTATTCATAGAGGGGCTTGTTTTAGGAGACTATTGTAACAAAGCAGATGTTCCTGGTGTCAGTGATGAGAATAAGAAGCTAGAAGGTAGAAAGTCTTTCTCCACACAAAGAAATTCTCATATTGAACACATCAATTTATGCATTTGTATTAGCATTTACCATATGTAGTCAATCTATACTTCCCCATAAGGCAGAGTTTTACAAGCATTAAGTATTGTTTCCATGAATGGCATTTCTCTACCCTCTCCTACTTACCCCTAGTTATTCTATTTTTTTCATCTCTAAATTCATAAACTCTCTGTTCTGATCAAGTTATTTTAATTTTTGCACATATGGTTTGTGTGGTGGTGGGGTGGGAGATTTTTCCTTCCATGTATTTACACAATTTTTCACTTTGCCAGGAAATAGATATTAGGGCAGATGATTAATCAATTCCTGTAAGTAAATATGTTGAAACAGCTAATAACCAAGGCCACTTGGCAAGATAGAGAAGTGAGAGAAGTTTGCATTCTGATCTCCCAAGGTGCAGGTCAGTTAGCTAAGTCCTAAGTTTGCAAGTTCCTGATTTTGGAAATCAGAATCAATACTCAGAGTCATATGAGTGAGTTTTTAATAATCCAGGTGGGAGATGGGTCAAATGAAATAGAATACCTTATAAAAACAATGCTGAGGTCTTTACTTGACAACTTGTGTTTTTCAGCAGGTGAAGCCACTTGTGATTTTTAGACATAGATAATGATATCTGAGAAGCTTTGTATTTTGAAATATGGTTTATTTGGTAAGATAGTGTTTTCATTTTCGCCTCAGACCATGCCATATACCCTAGACTGCTAGCTGTAACTCATTTCTACCAGAAAGAGTAAATCTGGTGGTCTAGTTGGCAGCCTGTCTCTTCTTTCCCTCTTTACAGTTGCTATGTCTTGGCTTTCTCACAACAGTCTTCATATAGATACAAAGGGAAAACATACTACATACCCAGGAAGATTACTCATCCATCACCTTCTGAAATGCTAATAGTATTTTTATATGTTGGTCTTTTTCCTGATCTTTTAGTTATCTTCATTGTGTAAGTGTCTTAATTTCATTCTTTCTGCTTATCTTCTTGGTAGGGATTGATCTCGAACTTCAGTAGAAAAAGGTAAAGTCACCATGCAGCAGGGACCACAGAAATCAATGAGGAAGACTGAGCTGATATCTGCAGGTATAGGCCAAGGTGAAACCTGTTCAAAACACTATACCTAACAAGGCTGCACACTTTGTCTCTTGACTAGCTTCTAAATTGTCTGTCGCAATTCCTAGTTAAGAAAAAAGATAATACCTTGAGAACTACTGCACTAAGTTACATGATTTTCTGATTAGGAACTGAAAACTGGTGAGCATGGTCTACTTCCCTAGTGCCTTGAGAACAACAGGAGCACAGGTGCTAGTGGATCTACTCTTGCTGGGCAGTGCACTGCCCACGTGTTACCTGGCATTGTCCCGTTCACATAGCCATTGACTGTGTACATTAGGGAGGATGACTGGCTCCAGCTCTTGCTTTCATCAAACACAGCAAACAGCAGCACGTGTTGTCTGTCAAACATCTTCTGAGTCCCATCTTCAGCGAGGGTACCTGTGAAAGAAAAGATGGATTTTCAATATTCCCCATAAAAGAATCGCATTAGCTATTCCTAGATAGCAAACAGTTTATGGCAAACAATCATAGTGATATCAACAACTTTTAAAACATATCACCTTTTTTTTTTTTTTGACAGGCAGAGTGGACAGTGAGAGAGAGAGACAGAGAGAAAGGTCTTCCTTTTTGCCGTTGGTTCACCCTCCAATGGCCGCCACGGCTGGCGCGCTGTGGCCGGCGCACCGCGCCGATCCGATGGCAGGAGCCAGGTGCTTATCCTGGTCTCCCATGGGGTGCAGGGCCCAAGGACTTGGGCCATCCTCCACTGCATTCCCTGGCCACAGCAGAGAGCTGGCCTGGAAGAGGGGCAACCGGGACAGAATCTGGTGCCCCGACCGGGACTAGAACCTGGTGTGCCAGCGCCGCTAGGCGGAGGATTAGCCTAGTGAGCCGCCGGCAAAAGATATCATCTTTACCAAATGACAATGATTGGGGGCTTAGTAAAGTCTTGATGCCCTATTAAGTGTTTTCTAAGTACCTGACAGCCTTGGGGAATGGAGCTTTAAATGTGAATTTCATATGGCAAAGAATGAAAACATTTGGTGACAATCAAAACTGCAAACATATCTATTTTCTCCAGTCTCCATAGGCCAATACATAGAAATCTTAGTTCAGGTGGCAAAAGCATCACTCCCCAAGTTTAATATAGCCATCTTGTTTGCACATGAAGTGAGGCATCAGAGAATTGGTTGAGAGGATCAGGATTAATCCATTCTCACATCAAGACAAAAAGCTGATGGTAAAATGAAAGAAAACACTTTCATCAGTTTTTGTTTTTTTCACTGCCATCCTAGTATCTTCTACATATTAGACAATGAAAAAATGTGTTTGTATAATGAATGAATGAATGAATGAATGGACTGGCAATGGATGTAGGTATGGTTTGTTTGTATGGATAGACATATGGTGAATCTATCCTATGGTAAATTCACTGTGGACAACTAGACATCAAATTTTTCCCATGCTATACTTCATTATTTGTTTTAATGAAAGATAGGTTATATTATCTTGGGATACAATCAAAATCCAAGCTTACTCCTAAGAAGCCCAGCCAATGAAATGTATTATAAAGCCAACTGAGCATTTTTGAAACCTGCCACTCAAAGTGTTGAGCTGATAAGAAACAAAGTTGGAGTTTCATATTTACAAACCAAATTACCAAACTGAACCTCAGGCATGTAGGATGTGTTATCCAGATTTGTATCCAAGAACTCTCTCATCAGAGTATAGACTACTATATGCTTTTAAAAAACCTTTGGCATTGATCTAAATGTTACAAATCATATAAGTGCAGCATCAGAACAGATTCTCAAAATGGTTTTGCTTGGGAGAAGCTCCCAGGACTGAGATGAAGGAGGCGTTAAGAGAAACAGAGAAGAATCCAAGTCCTTAAATATTCATTGTCAAACAATGATCTGGTCTCTGCACCCTTCTCCTTCCCAGGTACTCCCAAGCCTTATCCCAGTACAGAGATCCTTACTACTCCAACATCTGTTTTGTTGTTGAATCTTTTATTAGTATTGTCTTTACCTTTCTTACAGATAAGCAGAGGTCCAATAAGCCCGGAGTTAAAGTCCTGTATCAGATCATTGTAAGAATAATAGATGTGTGTGAGGCATGGAGGGTCATCGTGTGTGGGCCCACTGTCCTCACTGATAGTCCACTCATAGGTGTATTCTTGGCCTGGAGCCACAGCATCATCCATTTTCTCCACAGGGGATGTGTAGTCAGTGTAGGAAGCACCTGAAGAAGCAACAGTCATGAAGTCATCCAGGAAGTTCTGAGGACATCATCATTCTCCAGTCTGGTGAGCCTAAGATGAGCTCTCTAGAGATGTACAGGAAGCTTTATTGCTTGGAAAGGTTCATGTAACATCCACTTCTATCTATCCTCATGTGGTTACAAAGGCTTTAATACCGTAGTCTGAAGAACACAAAATATGACTAGTTAATCAATCAAGGTTTAGAAAGTCAGTTTTTCATGGAATCTAAATAATGGTTATTTAAATACAATCAGAGATCCGCGCCATGGCTCACTAGGCTAATCCTCCGCCTGTGGCGATGGCACACGGGGTTCTAGTCCTGGTTGGGGTGCTTGATTCTGTCCTGGTTGCCCCTCTTCCAGTCCAGCTCTCATCTCTGGCCCGAGAGTGCAGTGGAGGATGGCCCAAGTCCTTGGGCCCCTACACCTGCATGGGAGACCAGGAGAAGCACCTGGCTCCTGACTTCGGATCAGCGCAGCGTGCAGGCTGTAGCGGCCATTTGGGGGGTGAACCAAAGGAAGGAAGACCTCTCTCTCTCTCTCTCACTGCCTAACTCTGCCTGTCAAAAAAAAAAAAATACAATCAGACAGTTGAGTCATAAGTGATCTAAGGATCAGTAAAACATCTCAGAACATGAAAATGGATTTTATTTTCTCTATAGAACCTGATAAAACATACTTAACTGCCTGGTAGTATGCAGCATGGATACTGCTGTTTATATATTGTTTTATTTGTCCCATATCAACATTTTAATATCTTTTCCCCAACTGCTGTCATCATCAGCCCTGTTTTATCTCTTAATTACATTTGTGCCATTGATTACCCCAACTTTCCCTCTAGAGTCTCGGCTTCTAGCTCCAATAATCAGTCTAAATGTCTTTGTGAATATGAAATGCGTCTGTCCCCTGAAGTTTAGATGCTTTATTTCTGTACTTTGGGCATTCAAAGACCCATTTATCAACACCTCCGCACAATCCTCACTTTCTTTCTCTACTTGCAGGAAAGGGGAAGGGTGTAAAAATTGGTCTTTTTTTTTTAGTTGAAAAATAGGAACTGAGACGCTGAAGATTAAGTGCAGAGAGATGGGTGTTTCAACAAAAAAGGAAGATGTGGTAGAGATGGAGCAATTGCGGGCAGGGAAAGGAAAGGCCAGTGTCATAGAGAGCCAAGAGGGATGGGCACTTGGCCCTTCTTGGGGCATTCCTCATCTCATTCAGTGAAAGGGTCACTATTATGAGCCGGAGTCAGCATTTCTCTTTGGGATGCACCCATCTTTGGTACAATAGCTTAATAAATTCTTTGAGGTAGACGGTGAGACCATCGCAGGGAAGAGTGTAGGCAGACAACACATACCTGAAAAAAAAGGCCTAACCTATTACTACATGGAAACTGTTCTTACTGAAGTGACCATACCTACCGAAAATGGTAACACTCATTTCTTTCCTTTCCTTCCTTTCCCTCTATTTCTCCATATACCTCTCCTCCCTCCTTTTTTTCCAAATGGAATTAAACCTTTTTTTATGAGATCTCTTGAGTCCCTTTTATTATACACTATCCCATCATGGGGACTGTACCCTCATGGCCTAAATATTCTATCATGTTGGGGGTTAGGGTTTCAACACAAGAATTTGGGGGGAGGCACAAGTGTCCAGTCCATTGCAGTAGCCTATCTATTTTAGCTAGCTTTAAGGAGATAAAAACTGGTAATGATACAAGGTAACTGCTCAGAATCGCCAGCAAAATCCATAAATTTCAGAGCAAAGAGAAAATAACACATGGTTCTTTTGTTCTAATCCAGCCCGCAGCCCCTCAGTTTAATTCAGTAACCACCACCACCACCACTATCACCATCATCATCATCATCACATCCCAGGTTCTGTGCTGAGAGCCAGGGTACAAATGCAAACAGGGAGCAGCAGAAACCCCCGAGAAGCCTACCCTGGCTAGCAGCAGGGGACATGGTTTCATCCCTGGATTTCCTGTAGGCAGAGGTCGTAATTAGAACATACTATTTCTCTGGAATGATAACCACCTGATACAAATATCTAAGAATTACCTAGCACTTATGCTAGATATAGTTGTGTGACTGATTTTTCCATAGGTATCAACCTTATTTGCAAGCAGTCCAATGCAAAGTAGGTTTTACATAAATGGTTCCAATATAAATACAGTGGAAACAGTTGCTGTAGTCACATAGATCAACATTCATCTAATGGACCAAAGTAAATTACTCAGAATTTCGTATTCATCTGTTAATTAAAACATAAGGTGGTTTTCAAATAATTGAATAAATTAAGTTTACTACTAAAACATGAATTATGGGCATCTTTTTTAATGGACAACTTGAAACAAATAGTGAACAATATAGATTTACACACAGGACATACTCTGTAATTATACTGAGCAAAGACCATGAATGAGTGAATTGGGAACAATTTTGCCAAAGTTTTTATTCTTTTTACTGAAATTATTTTATTTTACCTTTAGTCTAAAATAAAACATGTATGCTATATCTTTGATTTTGCAATCTACATAACATGAAGTCAGAGAAATAAACAGCTATTTAGATGAATCATTTATGAAATTCATTTTTGGTGAATCCGATTATGACTTTAAATTCAAAATAAAAAATTAAAACTCCAAAAATAAAAAAGAGGAGGAATGCACAGGAACAATCGTTGTGCTAGGGCACAAAAAGTCCTTGTTCAACTTCTTGCTAGAATAAATTCTTTACACGAGCAGAGTCCTTCCTTGCATATTTACTCAGTTCTGTTCGCTTCCTGCTCAGTCCATAGTCAGCTTTGTAATGTGTTTACTCTTGTCCTGATGAACCCACTATTTGCCAAAGGGTGCTCAGTATTTTGTTTTAACATAAAATGGTGCCTAGAAGCTTTGGAAAGTGAGGTTAAATAAAGAGCCTTTTTGGTTACCCATCAGGGTGCTGATTCATTAAATCTTTACTTGTTACTTGCTTTTGTGAACAACTTTTTTTCTTCCCATTTAATAAACTTAGTGAATGCATTAAAGCATGCAAAGATACAGAACATTCTTTCAGAAGCTATAATTTAGGCAATGACAAATTAAAATGCTGATTTTTTGTTAATAGCCTGATTCCATTGCACTGGGTGTTCAAGTCACTTTTAAAAGGAGGTTCAGAATTCTGTGATTAATGAGAATTATTAATCATTATGATTTGTTTGGAGTATTTATCCTATAGTCAAGGAAGTGTCTTCATATGACCAAAATATTCACATGAAAAGTGAAAAATGTAATCACCTACATTATGCCGAGTATTGGAATTCTTTGGAAAAACCTAGAAGATTGTTTTCATGGAGAGAATTTGGCTACATCAAAATGCAGGGAACAATCTTCAGTGGAAATTGTATTTTTTATTTGGAGAGTTGACTTACCAGTAGATGGATAAATATTATGGAATTAATTCTCCATTACAATACTTGTAAAGTAACTCATCCATTTAAAACATGATAAAATAAAGCAAGTATGGCCGGTGCCGTGGCTTAACAGGCTAATCCTCTGCCTTGCGGCGCCGGCACACCGGGTTCTAGTCCCGGTCAGGGCGCCGGATTCTATCCAGGTTGCCCCTCTTCCAGGCCAGCTCTCTGCTATGGCCCGGGAAGGCAGTGGAGGATGGCCCAAGTCCTTGGGCCCTGCACCCGCATGGGAGACCAGGAGAAGCACCTGGCTCCTGGCTTCGGATCAGTGAGATGCGCCAGCCGCAGTGGCCATTGGAGGGTGAACCAATGGCAAAAAGGAAGACCTTTCTCTCTGTCTCTCTCTCTCTCACTATCCACTCTGCCTGTTAAATAAATAAATAAATAAAGTAAAATAATAATGTTAAGATTAACTGTGAGTATTTTACACTTTGTGTACCTATGTGGGTGCAAACTGTTGAAAGCTTTACCTAATATATGCTAAATTGATCTTCTGTATATAAAGATAATTGAAAATGAATCTTGATGTGAATGGAAGGGGAAAGGGAGCGGGAGAGGGGAGGGGCACAAGTGGGAGGGAAATTATGGGGGGGGGGGAGCCATTGTAATCCATAAGCTGTACTTTGGAAATTTATATTCATTAAATAAAAGTTTTAAAAAAAAGATTAACTGTGAAACAAACTTCCCAAAGATAATGGAAGAAACCAGCTTTAAAAATCTTACTAAACAAGGGGATAGATTTTCAAACACAGTTCAGTGTATGCTAGAGTTTCTTAAATTTTGGCCTCAAATTGAAATCCTTTTAATAATGGAAAATTTTATGATTAGGTAATAATTATAGATATTTAATTTCCTGACTTAAAAACATAATCCTATGAAATACTCATACATTTCTAAAGGAAATGTAATCATTTTGTTTTTCAAATTGTGGTTTGACCATCCTGCCCAAAAGGGTAGGAACCCATCCTTGCCCATGGGCCACCATCCATTTCTCAGCCTGTTGGTCCAGCACATTCTCCATTCCTGAAAAAATAGCTCAGACCTTAGAGGGAGGCTGCGGGTGACGGTGAGTGTCGGACGTGGATCAACAGACATGCTATTTTAACACAGAGTATATGATAAAATGAACAGAAAGCTTATCTTTTACCAGGAAGTACACTCGATCTATTTGCATCTATTTGCCTCTCATTTCCCGGGTTACATTTCACTTTCCCCACTCATCTGCATTTACCTTCCCTGAAACCAGAGGCACTACTATACACCAATAAGCAGGTCACCAGTGTAAGTGGGGGGGGCATATGAAGCAATTCTTCATAAATGATTGCTGGCTGTGGGGGATAAAGGGGCAAATAAACAGTAAAGGAAGAAGGTTGATGTTGCAAAGTTCATTCCCTATGCAAACAGCCTAGCTAGGGTTCAAAGTTCCTAGTCCTCTCACCACCTCCTGTATTTGAAAAGGAGCCTACCAGGGACATTTTGACATAGAGCAGGTCTCTTTCCTCCTGTATTATGCTGCTAAATTCTTGCTGCATTCATCTGAGAGCCTCATGAATAGGCTAAGTGGTTGTTTATAACGTGACTGTAGGATTGGGGAACATAAGAGATATTCCTGTGTGTGCTATCTCACAAGTCTTGCCAAACTGGCTTTTGGAGATACATGAAATCTCATAGCCAATGCTGCTTTGTTTTCTCTAGAGCTAAGAATTAAGTGCTGATAATACCCCTGGGGAAGGCAGTTCATTGTTCTGTTATCAATCACCTATACCTTGGTAGGAATGAGTCTGACAATAATTTACACAGGAAGTAGTAAATATAAAGACAACTTTCTAGCTCACAAATAATAAGATAAATATTAAATTATTTGAATATATTTTGACTGAAGAATCACCTCTACTATCATAACTAATATTTACTTAGTGCTAATTAAGTGCTAGGCATTGTTCAAAGATTTCATGACAACAAGCTTGTATGAGATAGATATGATTAGCCTTGTTTTCTAGATGAAGAAGATGAGGCTCAGAGAACCTTACAGTTTTACAAAAGTTACACAGCTAGTTAAGTGTCTAGGCCAAGATTTTCCAGAAGCTGCAATGCAAACCACTCAACTACTCAATTCCTTTCTTCTGAGGTATGATGGCTGAAATATGAGAGAAGGAAGTACAGACCTTGTGAACTGTGAAAAATATGAAGTTCTTTTAAAATGTTATTATACCAGCAACTATTAAGATATAGATACAACTTTTAAAAAAATACTAGTTGCTAACAGAACTCCACTTTGCTAACTGTGATCTGAACATCAGCATAATGGAAATAATTAGATGAATATTGATAGGTGTATTTAGCACCCTATAATTCATGCAGTCACTTTCACCACCGTAGTCTTCATTACCTTTGTTGTCATCTTCATCATTAGCATCATCATCATTTATTGAGAGCTTATTGGGTCCCACGAACCATATTTAATACAATACCTAAATGATCTCATTTAATCCTAAAAAGCAACTTTATGGGGTAGTTATAATCACTCATTTTATTGATGAGAAAACTAGGGCTCAGAGATATTAACATCACAGAACCCAAAGTTATAAAACCAGAATTTAAACCTGTCTGCCTTCAAAGCTTATGTTCTTAACCATTTTACTATGCCCAAAGTTCTAATGGTACCGTCAACAGCACCACCACCAAATATCACTCACTGAATGTCATTCATGTGCCAGGTCAATCCTTTTGTCTGAATAGTTCCATGCCAATGGCTCATGGACCAAATCCTGCCAGCAGCTTATTTTTGTAAATGAAGGTTTATTGGAACACAGTCATGGTCATTCATTTACATAATTATCTATAGCTACTTTTGTTCTATAATGCAGAGTTGAATAATTGCAACAGAACTCTTATGACCCTAGAAACTGAAAATATTAACCAAACTGACTCTTTGTAGACAGGTTTGCTGATCCCTGCTTTATCCCATTGCGTCTCAAGTTTTCAATTCTGCAAATATTTTAGTGACACAATATTTATTTACAAGTTACTATAAGTAGTATATTTATTATTCCATTTAAGTCTTATATATATATATATATATAGAGAGAGAGAGAGAGAGAGAGAGAGAGGACAATGGGACATAACAGGTTAAACCATCTATCATTATTCCCATTTCATTTTAAAGTGAGCATACGGCAATTCAGAGATATTAGGCAATTTTCCCACCTAACTGTTAATGAACAAGAATCTAGCAAAAAAAAAAAAAAAAGAAAAAAACCTGAGGTCTATGTGACTCCAGGACATTATTTCATCTCTGAAACTTACAAATGCAAGAATTTTTACAATTTTATTATCACCAGTTACAAGAAAAAGAATTTCTCCAACAACAAGTGTTGTTCAGTAACGGTGTACAAAAATTGCACATTTTCCCTTGCTAGGGAGATATTCAATTTCTCTTACCTTCTGAGAATTTGCTGTACTTAATTCCTTGAGGATGGATGCTTAAGGGTTTGTCTGCCTTGTTCTTAAAGTGAACTTTCATGATGTCTCCAACTTCAGCATATAAAGTAGGCCCAAGAAGTCCTATGGAAAAAAAAAAAAAAAACATTTAAAACATGTCTGTGTTCAAGATTGTCAAAGACAGAGCTACCAAGCGGGAAGTTTGCCATTCCTCCTGCTCCTAAAGCTGACCTTCTTATCTTCAATCTAGAGATGCTGCCGGCTCATTAACTCTACATTAGGTTTAGTCACAGAAAAAACAAGAGGACAGGAACACTTGACCTGGACCCAAAGCAGGTTAAGAGAGTAGGGGAAACACTTCCGGCAATGTCAATCTTCTGTGATCCATTGTCTTTCCTTAGATACTTCTTCCTCTGGTCAGGGAAAGGAAGATTGATTTTCAATTACACTGGGTGATACGAGGTTTTCTCCCAGGAGAGAGACCTTAGAGACCTCCGTGAAGTAAGGGAACAAATCGTGCAGATCTGGCTTTGAGGCAAGTCCAAATCTGAGAATCAGGAGTGAGCTTCATGCATCCAAGGAGCAATAAGAAAAGCTGCCTGGACTGAATGAGAAAGGATGAGGTGGTGGTGATGGTGGGGGGGCGGGGAGCAG
Source organism: Lepus europaeus (assembly GCF_033115175.1). NCBI lineage: Eukaryota > Metazoa > Chordata > Mammalia > Lagomorpha > Leporidae > Lepus > Lepus europaeus. The sequence goes on along the minus strand of NC_084831.1, from coordinate 136,752,875 downwards.
TGCACATCACATGAGGCCCTATGGGTGCTAAGAACTTTGAGTTTTCCTCTAAGTGGAATGGGAAATCACTGGCATTTTGTGCACAAGAGACATGATCTCATGTTTAAAAGTGCATCGAGCTGCCATGTACAGGGTAGTCTGTGTAGCAAGAAGAATGAAAGTAGAGTGATTTGGCCCTATAGGGATGGGACAACAGTGTATTGGGCCAGCATGTGCAGCATTGAAGTGGTAAAAAAGTATTTGCATTCTGGATGTATTCAAAGATACTAGGCTAATCCTTCACCTGCGGCGCCAGCACCCCGGGTTCTAGTCCCGGTTGGGACCCCGGATTCTGTCCCTGTTGCTCCTCTTCCAGGCCAGCTCTCTGCTGTGGCCCGGGAGTGCAGTGGAGGATGGCCCAAGTCCTTGGGCCCTGCACCCACATGGGAGACCAGGAGGAAGCACTTGGCTCTTGGCTTCCAATCAGTGTGGTGCGCCGGCCGCAATGCGCCAGCTGTAGTGGCCACCTGGGGGGTGAACCAATGGAAAAAGGAAGACCTTTCTCTCTCTCTCTCTCTCTCTCACTGTCTAACTCTGCCTGTCCAAAAAAAAAAAAAAAAAAAGATAATTATAGCAGAATTTTTTCTGATGGATTTAATGTGGCATGTGTGAGAGAGAAGTTAGATGATTACAAGGTTTTTGATGTGAGCAACTGGGTAAATAATGTTATCAGTTACTAGGATGAGGAACACGGTGGGGATAGCAGGTTAAAGGTACAGAAAGTGAGAGAGGCTTCACTTGCTACATTCCAGGTCCTGTGCTGGGTCCCAGGGCTACCTGGGTAAGTAAGAAACAGTCACTGTGCTCAGTAGGACCTACTGCTGACAAATACCATGGGAGCAGAGGGCAGGACCAATTTTATCTGAGGAATCCGACAGCAAGTTGATATCCAAGTCAGAACTTCGGTGAATTTTACATCAGAATTTCTTAAAGTGTGATCCTTGGGGTGTCTGTATCAGAATAACCCGGGGTCGTACTCAAAGGCAGATTCTCAGCACCTTAGCTCTGATGAAACTGAGTTCCTGAAGGCAGAGCATGTGAATCTGCATTTTGACATACGTGCCCAGTGATTGTGGCGTTTAAAACTTGATAATCTATTGCCAAAAGCCCCATTTCAAGTGAGTAACAAGAATTCACTGCTCTCACTTCCAAGACATCCATCAGCTTGCATGAGATTGAATTCTGGTCATTAGGAATCCTGGAGACACATGGAGGTTAGAGCCGTCACGATGTTCAACTGGGTCGGGGTGGTAACTACAATAGGGCTTCCACTTACTGTTTCTTTAGGATACCCAATCACTGTAAGTTCTTGCATTAATCCTCACCACCAGTCTTCAAGGTAGATACTAATATCTTCAGTCTACAGATACGGAAACTGAAGTCAGATAATTCAGATATCTCACCTGATGTCATGCAGCTAATAATAGGTAAAGCCATGATTTAAGCTTAAATCTGCCTGACTCTACTCACCTTTAAACTGCTTCTTCATGCTACACCCCCACCTTGTATTTATTCCTTCAACAATAAAACAAATATTAAGTGTTCCCATTAACCTAAGTATCAGAAAGCAATGTTGCATAAGAGTAATATTTCGTGACTTCATAGGGCTTATATGATATTAAGAGGGGCTGGTGTTGTGGCATAGTGGATAAAGCTGCTGCCTGCCATGCCAGCATCCCATATGGGCACCAGTTTGAGTCCTGGCTGTTACACTTCCAATCCACTTCCCTGCTTATGGCCTGGGAAAGCAGTGGAGGATGGCCCAAGTGCCTGGACCCCTAAACCCACGTGGGAAACCCAAAGGAAGCATTTAGCTCCTGGCTTTGGATCAGCCCATCTCCAGCCGTTGTGGCCATTTGGGGAGTGAAGCAACAGATGGAAGACTCTCTGTGTCTCTCCAAGATCCCCATCCCCTGTAAATCTGCCTTCCAAATAAATAAATAAATCTTTTTAAAAAGATAGTAGGAAATACAGATTTTAACGGTCATCCAAATATTTAATTATGGACTGTGGTAAGTATCACAAAAGAAAAGTACAGTGTAGACTATTTGGCAGAGGAACTTAGTCTAATCTTGGAGGCAGAGGAAGGGTCAGAGTTGGGGAACACTTCCCTAAAGAAGTGATACTTCAACTGAGACCAAAAAGCAGAGAGGCAGAGCCATGCGTAAGGGCATTCTGGGCAGTGGGGTTAGCGTGTAAAAAATTCCTGAAGTGCCATAAACTTGGCCTGTTAGATAACCAGCAGGTGGTCACAGCAGAGCTCAGTAGGTAAGATGGTGAGGCAGAAGTTAAAGCTGAAGGCATCATCAGATGCCCGATCATTCAGGATACTATGGGTCTTTTAGTTTGGCCTTTAATCTAAGGTATCTAGAATCCATTAAAGAGCTTTCAGCTGGGGGACAGCATGGTCCAGAATTTTACTTTGAAAGCTATTGCTACTCTGTGGAGGATAATCAGGGGGCAAAACACAGTGGATCCTGAAGACAGAAAGATGTTAGTCACTAAGATCAGGGCTATGGTGGTGGAGAGAATAAAGAAAGGACACAGTGGAACTCTGCTAAAGAGATTAAATGGGCAGGACTTGTCAATGGATTGGTCAGGGGTGAGAGAGATCAAATTTGCACGGATGGTCATGATGTTCTAGTTTGAGGAGCTGGTGGGTGATGTTATTCTCTGCAACAGAGAGCACTGTTGGAGGGATTTTTTTTGATAGATGCAGTAGGCAGAATAATCCTCCTCTTCCAGATGTTCATGTCCTGATCCTTGGGACCTGCGAATATGTGATCCTATATGGCAAAAAGGCTTCTGCATCTATGATTAAGGATCCTGAGACGGAGAGAGTTTCCTGGGTTATCTAGGTTAGCTCTGTGTACTCAGAAGTGTCCTTATAAGACAATACAAGAGAATCTTAGAAATGTATTAGAAGATACTACTCTCCTGGTTTTGAAGATGAAGGAAAGTTGGCCATTTCTACTAACTAGGCAAGGCAAGGAGATGATTCTCCTCTAGAGCCCAAAATAACACAGCTCTGCCAAAGCCTTGATTTTAACCTGTGAAACCCACTTTGAATTTCTGACATCTAGAACTGAAAATATAAGACATGTATGCTGTGGTAAGCCATTAGGTTGGTGGTTAATTTGTAACCATGGAAATGCTAAACTACAATCTCTGGAATAGTGGTCTCTTCTTTCCCTACTCCTATCTTTCTACAATCGCCCTAGTTCTTTTACAAAACTTCCAGCCCTGGAATCTATCCTGATATTGTGCCTGAAGCTTTCTATTGATTTGTTTTGGTGGTAGCTCTGCATGGGACCATGGAAATAAAAAGTTCAATATTCATTTTAGACATGGCTTACAAAACCTTGGAAGTGGAATTGTTGGGGGATAAGAGTGGCTTGCTCACGATTAGTCAATGGTATTGCTGGAACTAGGCCTCAGGCTTCTAGACTTCCATAGAGCAGGTTCATGCCCCTGATCTTTCCGGAATAGCCCAGGTGTCTACACATTTTTGGGCTCTACCATCTGACCCCTTCTTTTCTGACAGCCACCCTCCATTTTGTCTTCCATTGGAAGAACCCTATTGGATACTCCCCCAGGCTTGGGCTGCCCATGAGACCAACAGGGTGCTGAGAGTGCTGACTCATTGTGTGCTGCGTTTAGTTGCTATGGTTCTGTTGCTTGGTTGATTTGTTGGTTGGCATCACAGGGGTACAAATGCCAGATACCCAGAACAAGACTCCCAAGTTATTTAACTTCATAAGACCTCTCATTTTGATGAACTGTTTGGGTTATTTATTCAGCCTCCCTTCCTGCTTCTTCAGAATTATGGTAAAACAAAAGGATGCTTTCATAAATGCAAATCAAATACTTTCATGCATGTAAGCAAGCATTTGTCTGAGTGATTTTTGAGTTGCTCTTTAGCTTATTCATTAGCCTTTCGCACCCCTCTTCAGCATCCAGAGCTGGATTAAAGGAAGAAATGGCTTGTCTTGGAGTTTGAGGAATAAAGCCCAGCAGGTAAGCAATGTCATGTGGTTGTACAGTTGAAAAGGACTGCAGGAGGTCAGCTAATCCAATCCCTGCTGTCAGGTAAAGAATGAATTACATAACACAAACAGCCCATTGTTGCAGCTATTTTAAAAGTCCCTTGAGGACAAACATTTTATAATCTTCCTTGAAAATATGCAGACTCATGCCTTACCATTTTAAAGCCCAAGAAGGATTCCTGAAATGAGTCCAGCCCTTCCACCTGTCCACATGTCCATAATCTTGCTGGACACCCATCTTCAGATCTCAATTCTGCGGTACAGTCCCTGCCCACAAATTACAATAACTCTGGGCTGAGCTCAAATCATACTGACCAGATGAGCGGAGCAGAAAATAGGGCAAAGATACAAATAACATAGGATTTGACTGGGAAATGAAGGAGTCATGTGGTTAGATCTGTACTCAGATCCAGATCTTTTCAGAGTCTGAGGCTCTTCCTTCACACCAGATTTTCCTTCTTTTCTGAACCACCATAGGGATGCAAAGAAGAGTAAGATCTTCCCATCAGGGCCTCACAGTTCAGCAATTTTGGGTGTTCAAGAAGAGGCTACATAAAAATGGATGTTAAAATGCCTTAGGTCACAGGAAACAAACATGAGAAACACTGAAAGTGACAGAAAAGTAATATTCAAAGTGCAAAGGGCTTAACCACAATCAGAGGCTGTTCTCATCAACTATCAAGGTCTACTTCTAATTACTACAGGTAAGTCAGAAAATCTTGGTTAGGTAGTCTTGTGAAAGGATTTCAATCACAATTCCCTCCTCAAAAACTACTGATGTCTCCTTCTTACTTAAAGTCTCCCACTTGGTGTTGATCCTTTCTGTCACTATGGCACTCAGCACAATGTCTTAAACAGCAAAGGCATTAACAGTTAGCTAACTTGCCAAAAGCCACAAAACTTACAGCTCCAAATATCTGCCCAATTCCTGTTTACCAAGCCTAACAAATACATTACCCAGTTCACTTCCCCTGTTGCCACCTATAGTTTTATTTAATCAGATGGTTTGCAAAGTTCTACCATAAATGCTAAGTTTGGAGTCAGAGCTGAGGAAAAGAATCGACTGTGTGTTGGAAGACAGGAGGCCCTTCAACTTCCTGTCCATGATAACAAACTTAATTTTACAGACAACTGTCCTCCTCCCTAGCCTCCCCCCTCAACGAGGGTGGAAGCTTTTCTATCAAAGGCGAGCCAATCCAAGCTTCAATTCCAGTGCTTCCTGCTTCTTCTGAGTCTAGCTCCACCACTTATTTACTCTCAAATGTCTAGATGCTGTCTTTTTGCTATTGGCTTCTTCCCTTAAATACTTTTGTTTTTGTTTTTCTTTTCATAAAACTCCAAAATATCCTTAGATCTCTCACTGACCCCAACCCAAACTATCCAGTCTCCCTCCCATTTGGATTAAAGTTTCAGGAAAGAGTTATCTGTAAGTCCCTCCATTCACTCCTTAGCTACCTGCCATCTGAACTTATCCAACAATTCCACAACAAGATACATGGCTTTGGCCCTTACAGTAGTTCTTACAAGTTCTCTTGGTAGCACTTGACCCCTTGCTTCCAGCATACCACATCCTCTGGCTTTCCTCTTCCCTCTCTGGGCAGACTTTCTGACGTTCCCTGGTCAATTTGTTTTTTCTTGGCTCATGCCCAGGACCTTCTTGTTTCTTTAAGTTCTGTCTGAAGCCTTCTCCTCTCTTCATATATACTCCCTGAATGATCTAACATCCTCTCAAAGCTTCATCTACCACTTTGTTTCAAAGGTTTTATCTACCTTTGCTCCAAAGGCTCACAGATGTTGTATGTGTGTGTGTGTGTGTGTGTATGTGTGTATGTGTGTATACATATATCAGTTATCTCTCTTAGGACCAGACAACTATACCCACCTTCTCATGTGACATCTATAGGTAGATATTCCATAGATATTGCAAACTCCAAATCTAAGCTCACCACCTTCCCTCACAAACCTCCTTTTCCTAAATTTTATTTCTTACTGAATGGTAACTCTGCTATTCAATCCAGATCTAAAATCAACAGTAATTCCTCTCTCTTCCTCATTATTTCCATCCAATGACTAACCAAGCTTAGTTGGAATCCATCTCAACTTCTTTGCTGGTTTCTTCCTTTTGTAAAATAATGTTTAATTCGGGAGCCGGCACTGTGACACAGCAGGTTAACACCCTGACCTGAAGCACTGGCATCCCATATGGGCACCGGTTCTAGTCCCGGCTGCTCCTCTTCTGAACCAGCTCTCTGCTGTGGCCTAGGATAGCAGTAGAAGATGGCCCAAGTGCTTGGGCCCCTGCACCCACATGGGAGACCCAGAAGAAGCTCCTGGCTCCTAGCTTTGGATTGGCACAGCTCCAGCTGTTGCGACCATCTAGGGAGTGAACCAGTGGATGGAAGACCTTTCTCTCTGTCTCTACCTCTATCTGTAACTCTGTCTTTCAAATAAATAAAATAAATCTTTTAAAAATAATGTTTAATTCATTTTCACTTTATTTGAGAGATAGTGTGAGAGAGGGAAAAAAGATATTTCGTCTGCTGGTTCATTCCCCCAAATGCCTGCAACAGCCAGGGTTAGGCTGGGCCAAAGCCAGGAACCCAGAACTCAATCTAGATCCCCCTTGTCACTGGCAGGGATCCAGGTAATTGAGTTATCACCTGCTTCCTCCCTGGGGTGCACATTATGAGAAAGTTGAATAGGAAATGGAGGAGCCAGAACTTCAACCAGATGCTCCTGAGTGGAAGTTTAATCTCTGCACTAAAGACCCACCCTCTTTCTTCCTGTTTCTTTTCTTTCTTTTTCTTTAAAGATTCATTTATTTATTTGAAAGGCAGAGTTGAGAGATGATAGAGATAAAGATAGAGATAGAGATAGAGATAGAGATAGAGATAGAGATAGAGATAGAGATGAGAAAGGAGAGAGAGGAAGAGAGAGAGAGAGATTCCCTCTGCTGGTTTCTCTCTGGCTACATTGGCCAGAACTGGGCCAGGCTGAAGACAGGAACAAGGAGCTTCTTCTGGGTCTCCCTCAGGGGTATAGGAGCACAAGCACTTGGGCTATCCTCTACTGTTTTCCCAGGCCATTAGCTGGGAGCTGGATTGGAAGGGCACCCATATGGGATACTAGCATTGCAGGTGGCAGCTTTACCTGCTATGCCACAACACCAGCCTCTCTTCTAGTTTCTTACCTGAATTGACACCATTCCCCCATAACTCTTTTTCCAATCTGTTCTTTGCATTATGATAGAATAATTTTTCTAATGCACGAATTTAAACTTGTCTTCATCTTGATTAAAATTGTTCAGTGACTCCCTGTTCCCCTCAAGAAAAGCCATACGTGGCTCCTGATAGGTTGTGTCCCCATCTAAATACATCTCTTGCTAATTCCTTCCTGGACTTTTGTGCTCCACTGTGCTGATCCAGTTATGCTTCCTCAAACGCCACCATACTCTCTCACCTCTAAACCTTTACATGTACTGCTTCCTTGGTCTAAAATCATCTCCCCTCACCCCTGCTGCCTCACCCAGTTGGTTTCCCAAGATCCTACTCTATTTTCAGCTTTCCACTTGGAATAGGAAGTCTTCCTTGACCACTAGCTGGAGACAGATCTCCTGTGTCCTCCTATAGAATTCTCATTATAGTTCTTTCTTATTACTGAACTGAATGAGAATATATAAGTGAATGAGGAAATATGAATATGTAGATATCTATAGTACTTTTTGTATGTTCAAAAAAGGCATGATTGATGACATCAGCAACAATAGCTACACTGTAATCGACATTTATTGAGCCCTGTTTTTTTGTTAACTTTGAGTACTTCCTCCTGATTCACTCCGTTTATCCTCACAACATCTCTGGAAGGCAGGAGTTAGTTCCAAGTACTGGAGTTACACAGAAGAGGAAAAGCTAATTCTACTTGCAGGGAACAGGAGTCAATAGAGTCCCAGAGAGGACATGGCCTCTGGGTTGGCTGGAGTGGAAGCCATGGTCATGGCTAAGGTTAAAAGCTTGGGAAGAGTAGACAGGGAAAATGAAAAGGGTGGGAAGGAAAGTCAGAGGAAAACCAGGCCAAGTAACACTAGGGAACCAGTTAAGGAGATGGCTCCAGGCTGGCGCTGTGGCTCACTTGGTTAATCTTCTGCCTGCGACGCCAGTATCCCATATGGGCGCCGGGTTCTAATCCCGGTTGCTCCTCTTCCAGTCCAGCTCTCTGCGGTGGCCCGGGAAGGCAGTAGAGGATGGCCCAGGTGCTTGGGACCCTATACCCGCATGAGAGACCAGGAGAAAGCACCTGGCTCCTGGCTTCGGATCTGCACAGCGCCGGCTGTAGCAGCCATTTGGAGGGTGAACCAACAGAAGGAAGACCTTTCTCTCTGTCTCTCTCACTATCTATATCTCTACCTGTCAAATAAATAAATAAAATTTAAAAAAGAAGATGGCTTCAAGAAAGAAGACTGTTAAATATCCTAGTAATATCTAGTATAAAAGAACTGAAAAAGGGTTGGCATTGTGGTTAAGCCACTGCCTATGATTCTGGAATCACATATGAGCACTGACTTGAGTCCTGGCTGCCCTACTTCCAATTCAGCTCCCTGCTAATGTGCCTGTGAAAGCAAGGAAGATAACCCAAATGTTTGGGTCCCTGTTACTCACATGGGAAAACTGGATGGAGTTCCAGGCTCTTGGCTTTGGCCTGGCCATTGTGGCCATTTGGGGAGTGAACCAGCAGATGGAAGATCTCAATCTTTCTCTGTCTTTCCTGTCTCTCTGTGACTCTGCCTTTCATAAAATTAATACATCTTAACAAAAAAATACCAAAAAGAAATCATGGGCTCTGGCCTTTCAGAAGTCACAAGTTCTCTTTTCTTGAGGGTAATTTTAATGGACTGGTTCATAATTGAGTAGGTAGAAGAATGTAGAGAATGATATAGACTTGTCATATAGAAATTTGGTAGTGAAGCAAAGGAGAGAAGAGAAAAGGCAGGCAGGGTGAAGGACAGATTTTTGTTTTTCTAGATAGAGATGAACCTGAACAGGATTTGGCTTGGTTCAGTTTGGTTTGGTTGTCGATTTCTAACTGAAGGAAAGATTCCAATCAATAAGTTGAAGATTAAAGATCAGAGGAGGCAGGGGAGACTTGGATTGATAGCAAAAGTAAAGGATGAGCTTGGGAAAGATGACAAGCCTTTACCTGGTTAACGGGGAAAATAGCTGATTTCCTGACAACTAGGGAGAGTTCAATTTTGATGGCCTCTATTATTGCTGTGAAATATGGTACCACAGTTAAGATCCTGAACCCCATTCAACCTGGTCTCCTTGTCTAAAGAATAGATGATGAAAAAGCGAGAGAGAGTCTTTAAAAATCAGTAGGAAGCTGGAGCCAGGAGCCAGAGAAGGGTATCATATCCAAGTACCTCAATATGGGACATGGGCATCCCAGCTAATGCCTTAACCACTAGGCCAAGTGCCTACCCTAATTATTATTATTATTATTATTGCAAAAGTGTCTTGTACAAGGCGGCAAGATGGCGGAATAGGCAGGGAGCACACTTAGTCCGGGGGGAGAGAAAGTTTAATATAAGTGGAGATACTGCAGGGTCAAGGAAGAGTAGGGGATGAAACAGCAGAGGAAACTCTTCCGGAACTAGTGATTCACAGTGGACCTGCGTGGAGAGCGTGGGAGCCCAAGTTCGGGACACCAGCGGCAGACTCAACGCACCAGCGCTGGAACGCGAGGTGAGCCGAACCTCCATAGCCCGAGATACCAGCGGGCAAGCGGAAAGAGGAGGCTAGAGGGAACGAGGCTTGAAACTCCGTGGGGAAAAGTTCACCAGGCTAACTAGAAGAGAGATAGGAAAAAAATAAAAAAAGTGACTGATACAGACACAAGTTTCTCTCTCTCCGCTCACCTCTCAAAGGCGAGCAAGACAGAGCAGGCGCCATTTTGGACATACGTCATAAGCAGGGCGACCTCAGGTCTGCACCAGCCCTGAGCCTAGCAGAAAAACCTGACTCTGGGGGGAGGGGTGAAATAACAGGAGATTAGCATCTAACTTGGCAACCCAGTGGGAGACTGCAGGAGAATTGGAGCCCACACTGAGGGCAGCAGAGATTCCCTGTGTGGTCCTTGGGAAAGAGCTTCCGATCTCTGGCTCCTGTGGGTATATCATTTGCCTGCTAACTACCTCCAATTACGTTCAGCTGTGCGGAATTACTTCCCTTTTAAATCAAAAAAAGAAAGAGAGATTTATCACACCTAACCTGGGAGTGTCATCTTTGACACACCCTCAACCCTGAGGAACCAAACACAGCTCTCAGTCCACACTCATCTCAAGCCTCTAAGGCTCCACTGAAAGCAGACAGTCCACTTAATATAGAGCCATAGTGTAACAAGAAAAAACACCACAGTGAAGAAACCAAATATCTCCAACATGCCAAACAACAAACACAAAAACCAAGCTAACAAGAACAAGGAAGACACTATGATGCCCCCAAATGAAAAAGACACCCCAATTCAAGATTATGAAGATGATGAGATCGAAGAAATGCAAGAAGCGGATCTCAAAAAATTGATAAGAACATTAAGAAGTTCTCAAAAACAAATTCTTGAACTACAGAAATCCTTCATGGACAAGATAGAAAATCTCTCTCGTGAAAGTGAAATATTAAGGAGGAATCAAAATGAAATGAAACAACTAGTGGAACAAGAAACTCTGATAGTGACTAGAAATCATAATGAAATGAAGAGTTCAATAGATCAAATGACAAACACATTAGAGAGCCTTAAAAACAGAATGGGCGAAGCAGAAGAGAGAATATCAGACTTAAAAGACAGAGAACAGGAAAGGAAACAGGCAAACCAAAGAAAAGAAGAAGAAATTAGAAATCTAAAAAATATTGTTGGGAATCTACAGGATACTATTAAAAAACCCAACATTCGGGTTCTAGGAGTTCCTGAAGGCATGGAGAGGGAGAAAGGATTAGAAGGCATTTTCAGTGACATACTAGCAGAAAATTTCCCAGGTTTGGAGAAGGACAGAGGCATCTTAGTACAGGAAGCTTATAGAATCCCTAATAAACATGACCAAAAGAGATCCTCACCACGACATGTTGTAATCAAACTCACCACAGTGAAACATAAAGAAAAGATCCTAAAAGGTGCAAGAGAGAAACGTCAGATCACTCTTAGAGGATCTCCAATTAGACTCACAGCAGACTTCTCATCAGAAACCCTACAAGCTAGAAGGGAATGGCGAGACATAGCCCAGGTACTAAGAGAGAAAAACTGCCAGCCCAGAATACTATATCCTGCAAAGCTCTCATTTGTGAATGAAGGTGAAATTAAGACTTTTCATAGCAAACAGAAACTGAAAGAATTTGTTGCCACTCATCCTGCCCTGCAAAAGATGCTTAAAGATGTGTTACACACAGAAACACAGAAACATGGTCACCAATATGAAAGAAGGTAAAGGAAGGAAACCTCACAGCAAAAGATCCCAGGAAGCTCAATTTCTCTTTGACATAGAATTAAACTCTGATGCTCTGTTAAAGCAATGTGTTAAAGTAATCTATTATGTTCTCTTGATGTCTGTTACATTCTAATTGTTCAAAAACAGCGGAATTTTTATTAAGAGCTATGGGTTATTTAAATATGTGCTTTTTTCAAAAATTTGAATAATCACCTTGTAACAATGATCAAATTTGGTCTATGTTATGTCATGATTTTAAGAAATCTTATTTCAACCAGATATTTTGGATTTTGAGCCTTCTTGGCATTCTTGACAGGCATTCAAAAAATCAAAGTTTCAAACAATCTGGTCGCTAAAATTTCCAGTAAATCCTGGACTTTGGTTTTTCCAGTTTGGGCCCAACTGAAAAAATCGAAGGACCTATGTCTCTCATCTTATAGAGACACCAACTAATCAGTCTATTTGGAGTATATTAGAAGGACTGTCAAGATGTGATGTGGTACCAGACTTTAAGTTTCTATAATGGAAAATGCTATTAATACAAATGTTTGAGAATTAAAAAGTCTAATGATCTTGTGTTACTAGACATGATAGTTATCTTAATGAGAAAGCCCCAGAGGCTTAAAGGGTTAAATACTTGTAAAATCCTATAGGTGCTTTCAAAAATACTGTGAAGTAAGCAAGTGCCTCTTGTTGGTTGATGAGTTTATAATTTTAAACATGGCGACTTAAAGTCTTTTGTCATCCACAGTTATATATGATGTGCTGCTCATAAAACTAAAGCGTTATTGGTTCTGTGTTTAGCTGTCCTCCTATAGGTTCCTATGGACTTTTTCCAGCCACTTTTATTGTATTCAGTACTTTGGGATGGCTCTGTAAACAGATGAAGCCAATAATGTATTAACAGCACCAACTGAGAGAAAGTATGGTTAACTGAGGTTACTAAAAAGAAAAAGCAATTCAAATCAATTGGCAATCTACAAAAAGAGTTAAAGATTTTAAAAGCTATTATTAAAATTGCTATATTGGTCTATTATGCTATATTATATGTGTGTACATATTGTATGTCCACATGGGGAAATTTTATTAAGAGTTTTATTTTAAATGGCTTATAGATAAGATTGTCCATAAATTTAAGCTGCTAAAATCAATCAAAGATACATTTTAATTTGTGGGACCTGAATCTGTGTATCATATGTTTTAGACTTGTTGGTAGAAAGAAACTAAAAACATTTTAGATGGTTGTGCTTAAGTTTACTGGCTAAACAAACTACACCATGTTAGATATTTAAGAGGTGTTTTCAAATACATGATTCTTAAAATTAAAAAAAAAAAAAATCATAACTATTGGCCGGTGCTGTGGCTCAACAGGCTAATCCTCTGCCTTGCGGCGCTGGCACCCCGGGTTCTAGTCCCGGTCGGGGCACCGGATTCTGTCCCGGTTGCCCCTCTTCCAGGCCAGCTCTCTGCTGTGGCCCAGGAAGGCAGTGGAGGATGGCCCAAGTGCTTGGGCCCTGCACCCCATGGGAGTCCAGGAGAAGCACCTGGCTCCTGCCTTCAGATCAGCGTGGTGTGCTGGCTGCAGTGTGCCGGCCGCGACCATTGGAGGGTGAACCAACGGCAAAAAGGAAGACCTTTCTCTCTGTCTCTCTCTCTCACTGTCCACTCTGCCTGTCAAAAAAAAAAAAATCATAACTATTGTAAACATCCCCTCGAACAGAGGGGTGGGCATTATGGTACAAGAGGCAAAATGGATTTGCGATGCCGATATCCCATACTGGGGTGACTGTTCAAGTCCCAGTTGCCCTCTTTCTGATCTATCTTTCTGCTAATGCACCTGGGAGGCAGCAGATGACGGCCCAAGTACTTGGGTTCCTGCCACCCATGTGAGAGTTCCTGGCTCCTGACTCCTGGCCCAGTCTGGGCTGTGGTAGTTAGCTGGGGAGTGAACTGGTGGATTGAAGATCTGTCTCTCTCTCACTGCCACTCTGCCTTTCACATAAATAAATCTTTTAAAAAATAAAAAAGAAAAGAGGTGGGGAGAGAGATATAAAAGAATCAGCCATATGTATGTAGACTCATTTTGAATGAGTCTAGGGAACAGATGGAGGCAAAAATTAATTCTATTTAGGTACAGCTGTGTTCATTAAACCGGACCATAAACCCCAGGAAGGCATAATTTAGGTCTGCCTTATCCACTCTTGCATCCATAGCACATAATTCCATTCCCAGCTCATAGCAAGCACACAGCTATAGTTTGTTCCATGAATGAATAAAAATCGAAAAGTCTTAAAGTTTCGTTTAGTTCTTTTGATCAAGGTTAAAAAAGCACAGCCACCTTCTTGAGCATGCTGCCAGTGCAATTTCACAGGGCTCCATACTCAGAATGACCTCCTGCTTGGTTTAAAGCTTTGCTGTCACTGTTTTAAAATTGTCAATTTTCAATAATCTGAACAGGGAGTTCCACATTCTCATTGTGCACTGAGCCCCATGTACCATATAGCCAATACTGATTAAAAGCAATAGCATCGTATTTCTACAAAATGTCACTAAATATTTTAGATAGTTATTGGCATAAAATTATCTATAAAATTCATATTTAAAGTTGGAAAATGTTTTTTATAAATATACTTGAGGCTTACCTGAAATGCTAGATTGTGGTTTTTCTTTCTTAAAATATGCTTCATACTCTCTGTAGACAATTTTCTTAAAGGAGGTTCCAGAAGTATTCAAACTGGAAATAAAATACAAAAACTAATTTGAAAGGCATATATGACATTTGCTCATGTTATGTAAAATATCTAATATCTTCAGATTTCTAGTAAAGTAACAATATTTTTATTATAATTCAGAAATCCAAGCTTTTATTAATATGAACACTAAGCAACATAATTTTTGGTCTGTTCAAAAATAATCTGTAATTCTGCTATGATAAGGATTCTTTCAAAAATTTAGGCTAGTTTAAAAATTTATTTATTTGAAAGGCAGAGTTAGAGAGAGAGAGGTCTTCCATTGGCTATTTCAATCCCCAATGGCTACAACAGCTAGGGCTGGGTCAGGCTGAAGCCAGGAATCCAGAGCTTCTTCTGGGTTTCCCACGTGGATGCAGGGGCCATCTTCTACTGCTTTCCCAAGTGTGTTAGCAGGAAGCTGGGTTGGATGTGGAGCAACTGGGACTACAACTGCTTCCCATAGGGGTGCTAGCTTTGCAGGAGGTGGCTTTACCCACTATACAGCAATGCCAGCCTCTAGGCTATTTTAATATTGTTATAATCAATCATGATGCAATGCCAAACTTTATATTTAGGTTTTAAATGATTGAAAATATGACCAAATCCTCTATGAATGAGTAGGCAGGGCAGAGTTTTGGTGCAGCAGTTCAGGCATCTCTTGGGATGCCTGCATCCCATATCAGAGTAACTGGATTAGTGTCCTTGCCCCGCTTTCCAATTCTACCTTCCTCCTCATGTTCACCTCGGAGGGCAGCAGGTGATGGTTCAAGCAGCTTAGGTCCTTTCCGCCCAGGTAGGAGACTCAGGTTGTATTATGGCCTCCTGGCTTTGTCCTGGCCCAGCACTCACTATTGTGGGGGCTAAACCAGGACATGGAAGATCTCTCTATCTCTCTCTATGCTTTTCAAAAAAGTGAAAAGTAAAAAAATAGAAAAGAAACAAATATGAAAGTTATTTTTTCAACTGATTAATCAAATACATCTTTCTAAAATTCTCTTTCAAATACAGTTTTAAGCTACTGGGAAACATTGCAAATTAGTATCAATCTGCTATAGTTTATAAGCTGGAATAAGAATAAGAGCTCTGGAATTCATACTGGAAACAAACAACCAAAAAATTGTTCAAGGAGATATAGTGGATAAATATTGATGTAGTTGATAAATGGCAGAGCCAAGATTTAAAAAGATTAAACTGGGGTGGACATTAGGGCTGGTTTGGGGACAACTATACCCCAAGTCACAGTGCTTGGGTTCAAGTCTTGGCTCCATTCCTGATTCCAGTTTCCTGCTAATTTGCACCCTTGGATGCAGCAAGTGATGTCTCAAAGGGATTCAGAACCTGCTACCCACATGGAAGACCTGGATGAAGTTCAGGACTTCTGGTTTCAGGTTGACCCCACCCCAGGCATTGCAGGCATTTGGGGAGTGCACCAGTCATTGGAAATTCTCTGTCTCTCTCTGCTTCTCAATTAAACAAAAATAAAAAATAAAAGCAAAACAAAAAGATTCAAACTTCCCTTTCCCCCACGGCCACCCTGACTCTGGTAATGGTTGTTTTCTTCTTTATCTCTAGGCTGAATGGGATTCAGGATCCTAATCTTGGCAGCATATTTCACAGGCACTACAGAAGCCACTCAGGACAGACTTCCTCCAGTTGGATCCTATTGTCAGTGCTTCACTCAACCTTCCCTTCTGATCAGAGGCAGACAGCCAGTGCAATGCCCTGTTGTTGACAGTTGTTGTCATGTTGTATGTTACATCTTCTACTGTTCACCCTGCATGTTGGCCACTGTGTCTCCTTTGACCCACATCTCCCAACCCCCACACTCCTTCATGCATAAACACAGCATCACCACAGGAAACCAGCAACCAAGTTGTTGTTCTGCTCACCAGCAAGCAAGATTAGCATTGGAAAGACCATTGTTTTCTGTGGGGATTTAGTTAAAATCAGTTCCCTAAGAGGGTAGGTATGACCTAGATTATCACCTTGAGATGCAATATTTAAAATACTTATTTTTTTTAAAAAGAAGTGATTCCTTATTATTATTAAGACCACAGTGGTATGTAATACCCTCCCAAATAACTCAGGTATGATGAAATTTTAAAAGGGTTAATGTTGTACATTAATAGACTCTCAAAATATTACATTATTTCCTGGCTGATTGCTTTGGTTTTGTAACTGTAAAAGAGGAACAAATCTTTCACAATCACTTAAACTGTGATGTTAAGCTAAAAAATGAGTCACACTAAGAGGTTTACTACTTAAATAATATAACAAACTGGAGACATTGAATATATACTATGATCTTGTCAGTTTCTGGAAAGTCTTTTTTCTACTCTTTGAATTAGCAAAAAGTAGTTTACAACTCAAAGATTGTGTTATATCACTTAAACTTCCTTTTGTTTATGTATGCCTTTTAATACTGACCTTGACAAAATAGCCAGTGTAAACCATATCCCAGGAGGTTATTAAGAGTGAGAGAAAAAAGTGAGAGTCACTTTCAAAGCATGAATGAATCAAATGGGAACCAGGAAAAGCAGAAAGTGTGAAAAGGATGTGTTTCTAGGGACTGGATGAAATTTTGAAAGTCATTTATAAGAAAGCAACAAAATCATGGCAATAGTTATTGAATGATCTGTTTGTAATAAAGTTTAAGCTGTACATTTTGGTTCTAGAAGATATGGTTATACAGACAATGTAATAGACAATATGCAATCAAAAGTTTTATAAAAATACTGGAAACTAAAATCTGCAGCAAGAGATTGCTGAGAGGCCAATGAGGGAGCCAGTGGCACTTTGAATCAATCAATATATTAAACCAACAAAGATGTTAACAAAACTGTGTTTAAAAAAAACAGTCTTCTATTCCCAGAAATATTTAAGGTACGCAAACTTCATGCATTTCATAAATACAACTTCAGGAACAAAGAGATTCTCCCCACCTACCCTACCTGCCCTCCCACCCTTCTCCCTCCTCCCTCTCCTGTTCCCCTTCTTAAACAAAAATCAAGCTCTTGAAAGCCACATCTAACCAATCAAACTGAGTATGCTCTATATTCTCAGAATAATAAACCATTTTATTGGAGGCAAAATTAGCATCCACTAAGTTTATTTCATTATACTTTCCTATGAATTGCATTTACTCGCCTGAAGTTTTCTTTCCTTTTTTTTTTTTTTTTTTAAGTCATGGAAATGCAAAGAAAGTGTTCTCTAAAGCCAATAGATTACTTTCCCTAGTGAAGCCCACGCAGACACCAGATCTGAGTTACCTTAGGTTTGTGAGCTCGGGGCGGTAGCTCCAGCTGATGGCCTGCGCAGCCACGTAGAACTGCCTTATCCGTGCTGCTTCAGTCCCTTGGCTCCCCCAGCCTGCCCAGCTGGTGCCCAGGACCAGCAGGACCCAGAGGTGTGGGCAGCCTGGCAACATGATGCCTCCCCTGATCCTGCTGGCTGCCACCGCAGGACCAGGCAGGGCTCGCCCGGTGGCTGACGGTGCCCTGTGCTGGGCTGGCTGTCCCCACTGCAGTGAGCTCCAGAGGCGGCGGGTGGCAGCACCCTCTTCCCCAGCAGCCTCTAGCTAGCTCTCTCTCCCTCCCCGAGTCCTGGGGCTTTTCCTGTCAGGGACTGCCCCTGGTGACAAGAGGAATTTATTAGGGAGAGCAACCAGATTAGTGACTTCTTTACCATAGGCGAGAAAAGGGCAGAGAACAGAGGCTCTAGCAGGAAGGACAATACCCAGGGATTTCAAGTACCACGAAAAAACTACGTTCCTCCATTTGTACCTGCTGCTACCACTGGGGCGGGAGCCGCCCACCACCTGTCACAAAACCAGTTTGGGTCAAAGTCCACATTTGCCAGATCCCCTGCAATGCTGAGTCTGATGGGACCTGGCATCCTTCACAACATCTCTCCTGACTTGTGGGGAAGGGTATTGGACCCTGTTATCAGGTGGTAAAGAAACAAGGGACAAACACGTGAACATGGCTCTGAGTCACTTGCTGACTTCTAGCACGGTTCTGTCTTGATGAGAACCTGTCAGTCAGCAGCTGAAGCATCAGCATAACAGACAATGTAAAGAGCTTTCCTGAGACATTTGGTCCATATTTCAGTTTTACCTGCTAGCTGTGTGATCTTGGGCTAGTTACTCTACCTCTCTGGTGTGCAGTGCGACATCCTCAAAATAGGGATGATAATAATAATTTCTCTTTCTAGAATTGTCGGGAGGACAAAAAGTTACTGTACACTGTGTAATTTCTAGAACTTAGAAAGCACACAGCATATTTATTGCTGTGGATTTATTTTGCTGCCAGTAAGGTCTCTTCTGCTTATGGAAGGATCTGGTGGTTTCACGTTGCCGTACATCTTACCTTGCTGTTGACGGAGGAGCTGAGGGTGCTATGACCTGGAGCACTGTGATGACTTGTGCTGGGCTGCGGGTCTGCTGCCCTCAAACTCTCTCGGGCTTTATGCATTTGATGCGTTGTCAGCAGGCACCGGACAGGTGCTCTCCAGTAATGACGTCAGCTCCTCAGCAGCTGCCTCCCTCTGCACACCACCTTCTGTCTGTTCCTCAGCTGATATTATTCTCCCAACTTAGAACACCCATTCTCTTTCTCATTGCTTGTCCAGCCTTTGAAGTTCATTGTCCTACTCTCCATGATTTTGGGCTCAAGTTGACTTTTCCATTTTATAAGCTCTTCCAACACTATTCAAGTTATATACTTGTGTTGATTACCCTTTATCATTTTATGTGAGTACTGTACCCACAACTAGATTATAAGCTGTTGAAGAGCAGGAACAATTCCTTATACGTCTGTGTCTATAATATTAGTGATTCCTGAAGTTGATAGGCCATTAGAATTCCCTGAGAGAGGGGCAGGTGTTTGGCACGAGAGTTAAGACTCCACTTGTCCCCCCTGGGTTCATGTCTCAGCTCCTCTTTTGATTACAAGTTCCTGCTGATGCATACACTGGCAGGCAGCAGATAATAGCCCAAGTAGTCCCTGCCTCCCATGTGGGAGATTCAGATTGAGTCTCAGGCTCCTGACTTTTGGCCTGGCTCATCCTGGGCTGTTGTGGACATTTTGGAAGTGATCTAGCTGATAGGAGATCTCTGTGTGTGTGTGTGTGTGTGTCTTCGTGCCTCTCAAATAGTCATTACTTTTAAAAAAAGAGCTCCCCAGGGAGCTTTTAAAAAATGCAGATTCTCATTCAGGGGATGGACAGGATTGAAACCATTGTCTTATAATAATTTGCCTAGTGACTGATATATGATAAGCAACCAGAAATGCCATTGGCAGTATCTCAGGGAAACTTTTAAAAGGTCCTGTGTCCCTAAATCTTAAGGTTACAACCAAATTTCTTGTACAAGTATCGTAATCTTTCATTATATGGCTTTACCATTTTTACCCATATGCTTGATTCTGTGTATCAAATCTGTGTGATAGAATTACCACATCACATTTCATAGAGACAAGATAACTTCATTGTTTGGCTTTCTTTTTTGGGATAAGTTCCGGATAATTGCAGTGTAATTTTCCATGATCTATTTGCTGAACATGTCTTTTAAAGAACACATCAAACACATGCATTCTCACTGTGGAAGAAGAAGGTGATGAAGACTTTTCCCACTCATCTTTCTGCTGGGGTAGTAGTGTGTGATGCATTTGTTGACTAGCTGACAACCGAAACATGCATTGCACTGGCGGTAGACAGAGACATGTGACAGACTTCATTGAATAAAACTCAAATAGAAGAACTTTTTGAATAAAACTCAAATCATGGGATTTGGGGATCATTTTATTTATACACTTGAATGTTGGTCTTTCTGTTTGGCGAACTGAATAGTCTTGATTCCTGGTTTTCCATAGTTCCCAGTACCATCTGGAGGCAGCTCTGGAAACATCAACAGCAGAAGTGTAGGAGGCCTCAGCAGCAGCAGCAACCACTGGAGGGTCCAGGAGACCGCACAGGAAGTCCTCCAAGTTGAGAAGGCGCCTGTCTTCCAACAAACTAACGGACCCCTCCCTTTCAGCCCAAAAATAAAGAGGTGGTGCTCTTGCTCCACCAGCTGGTCTTCCAACAAGTTGTCTGCTCTGGCTTCTGCAGCTTTGTTGCAGGAAGAGCAGAGGTCGAGCAGGAAGGGCTGGTGAGTGGAGAGTTTGGGAATGTGGTAAAATCCTGCTTTGACCCAGAGCTAATTGAAAGGAAATGCCAAGTCCTTTATTCACAAGTATTTACAGAAAACTGCAGCAAACACGTTACAGTCCCAGTCGGGTCTAGCAGGAAACCCGGTGTTCACAAACAGGAACCTGTGGAGCTTGAATGAGATGACTAGAAGACCAGGCCTCTAAAAATGAGACAAAAGAAATTAAAATAATTGTAGTTTCCTCAAAAAATGAAAGAAAGAATCTTGTGTCATATCTATTCCTTAAAGCTCAAATGATCACCTCTTTGTAGATTCCAAATATGCTGCTATTAAGGTCATTTTCATAAGAAACTCAATTACTCACTGAGCTTTTTGGAAGATAGAAAGTTTGGGATTGTTTTTGTTTTCCTAGCAAGTAGCAGAAGAGATTGACTCCATAACATATTGCTTGAATTTTCCCAGCAGTCCTGGTTTCTGTGTCTCAGGCAAGGCCACAGTGATAATATCATTTAGCGACCTAGTGTTAGACATCTTGAAATACCTTATGTCTTAGAACATTTCTATCCTGGGAGAAATGGAAACCTTGTTATGAATGTACTCTCTGCTCTCATCCTTGCCTCCTACTGTAAACACAATTTCCTTCTTGGTCAGAAAAGTTAAGGAATGCTTAAAATATAATACACATTTATATAAAAGTCAAATTTATATTTTTCCATTTCCCTTTATTCTATTTCATTTAAAAATATCTTTGGAGTGAGTGGTTAGCCTAATTATTAAAGATGCCTGTTTCCCATGTTGTAGTATCTGAGTTCAGTTCCTAGCTCTGGCTTCTGACTCAAGCCTCTTGCTAATGCAGACCCTTGGAGGCAGCATTGATGGCTCAATAATTTTCCTCTACACATGTGGGAGACTTGGCTTTAGTTTATGTTCCTGGCTGCTGCTCTGGCATAGCTGTGGCTGTGGTTGTTGCAAGTATTTAGGGAGTGAATCAGTCAACAGAAGGGAGTTCTCTTTCTCTATTTCTCCATCTCTCTCTCTCTCTCTGAAATAAATTAATTAAATTAAAGAAAAGATTCACAGTAACTTACCTTAAGGGCTGGGGTCAAATGCAGCATTTGTAAAAACTCCATATGTTCCTAGGTGGCTGAAGAACAGAAACACAAGGGTGATTTGCCATAAAGTACTTGGTCCTCAGCAGTGTAGACAAGCACATACCACCTCCAAGAACCATAGATCGACACCCCACCCTCTGAATTTTGCCTTAAAAAGGAAAGAAAAACAGATGCCAAAGAAATTGATGGAACCGTGCTTAACAGCTCCTGGAGGTTTGCCCTGCTTTTTATACCCACACTAAGTCATGGCTGATGCTTTATGTATGAAATACCTGCTATGCCCTCTAGGGGAGCTGCAGCCTCTTTTGTGAGAAGAAATAGAAAATGGTACTCTAGCAATAGGTTTCAAAGAATAGTAGTACTGCCCCCTAAGGATGTTTTTGGTGATAATAATGATCAAGAGTTCTACCAGCATTTAGTGGGCAGGGGTCAGCAGTGCTGGGAGTCCAAATAGGCACAGGACACAGAAGAATTGTCCTATACTACACCTAAACTTGGAATATATCAATTTTCATATACATCCAGGTTAAACGCCTCTGAGCTTGCAGCTTTGCTGCTTTGCATGTAAATATTGCTTCTGCATTATTTCTAGTACAATTGCCATGCAAATTGAAGGATAACAACCCTTGACCAGAATTGTCCTCTATTTTGAAAAACCAGCTTCACGTTGACCATGACTCTGGTCCTATCAGCCTACCTGAGTGGCTAGGAGCTTCATGGTGATTCTATGAGAAGGTGCAAGCTTCTGATGACTGCATGGCATCTGTTAGTGTAGCCTATAAGCTTTAGCATCTTGTCTTTATTATAAGCCCCTTTCCTTTTTTTACTGTTTCTTTGCACTATAATTGGGACATTTGCTGATTTAAAAAACATGTGTAGTTGAGATTTATTATCCACATTAATTCAAAATGGGAAAGAGGATGATGCAAAAGATTTGCTGTAAAAAAGAGGCAGCTTTGCGTTATGCTGACATAGTAAGTCAGAAAGTCAAATTGATATGGGACCCAATCAGGGAGATAGGGTTAGATTGATTAGATTCATGAGCTAGAGACCACACCCCCTCTTGCCCCTACCTGATCTTACCTCTATCCACCCACCTGCCAATCAGACTAGGTAACCACTCCCCTTTGGGGAGCAAATAAGGGGTCTAGAGTGCTCTGAGCCCACCCAGTTTTTGCCGCCGCTCTGGCCATTCTGCTCACTTGGCTTCTCAGTGCACCTCTGGCTTGAGGCCCCTGCACGTGGCCCCTGCCCACCTCCTTAGATTCTGGAATGTAGCTTCCCATTTAATCTTTCTTGGGCTCCTCTCCCTTAATAAAGCTCTCACGTTCCTATGTATTCCTCTCACTTTCTAAATAAATCTCAAGCCTTACCATGTTGCCTGTCTCGTTTGTGCCTGAGCTTAGAATTCTTCTCTAAGCTTAAGACAAGGACCCTAAATGTTAAATTTTGGCTTAAGCTAGCCCATAACAAAACTAGCAAAATTTCCTCCAGCCTAAACATTTCCAACTTACCTCTGAGGGCTCAAGGGGTTTTTACCATCATCTGAAATAATTGAGAAGATATGAATGATTAGAAAAGAAAAACATATGGGGGAGAAGTCAATGGTGTTAGAAATTATTAGGGAAGTCAGTAGACTGACTTTCAGACAGCTGTTTGTAAGAGGAATGTTGGGAACACTTTCTCCCTGAAAGACAGGACCTGGTTCAGGCTAAATTAAATATCTGAGAATACTTAACTGCAGAGCCTTTCACCTTCTGCTTTCCTTTCAGTAAAAATCTCTCCTGGTACCTCTAAGACCTTCAGCCTCTTGGAGATAATATGCATATCTATTTGGGGTTTTTTGCTTTGTTTTGTTCTGTTCTTCATTTATTCATTTATTGGTTCTTTTTCCTTTCTTTCTTTCTTTCTTTCTTTCTTTCTTTCTTTCTTTCTTTTTTTTTTTTTTTTGACAGGCAGAGTTAGACATTGAGAGAGAGAGAGACAAAGAGAAAGGTCTTCCTTTTTCCGTTGGTTCACACACCCAAGTGGCCGCTACGGCCAGTGTGTTCCAAAGCCAGGAGCCAGGTGCTTCCTCCTGGTCTCCCATGCGGGTGCAGGGCCCAAGGACCTGGGCCAGCCTCCACTGCACTCCAGGACCACAGCAGGGAGCTGGACTGGAAGAAGAGCAACAGGGACAGAATCCGGCGCCCCGACCGGGACTAGAACCGGGGGTGCCAGCGCCGCAGGTGGAGGATTAGCCAAGTGAGCTGCTGCGCCAGCCCATTTATTGGTTCTTGCAACCCATTTATTTAGTGTTTGAGGGTCTAATTGTTGCATTTTTGTGTCAGACTCCCTCAGCTAGGCAAGCTAATCCCATAAACAAACCCATATCAACACAACAGTGATGTTTCCTTTTCCTGGTAACATACATGATCAAGGAATCTTCTAACTTAATCCAAACAACAGACTCTGATCTTCTGATCAGGCCTACTTTCCCAGGCCATAGCAGAGAGTTGAGTCAGAAAGTAGTAGAAGATGGCCCAAGTCTTTTGGCCCCTGCACCCACGTGGGAGACCCAGAAGAAGCTCCTGGTTCCTGGCTTTGGATCAGAGCAGCTCCGGCCATTGTGGCCAATTGGGGAGTGAACCAGTGGGTGGAAGACCTCTCTCACTGTCTCTCTCTGCCTCTCCTTCTCTCTCCGTGTAACTCTGACTTTTAAATAAATAAATAAATTTTTAAAAATAGGTGGGTAAACCTCTCAATCCAATGGGAACTGTCAGGTATTTTAACAGATTTGAGCATGACTGTTACCTGAGTTTGAGCATGACTTGTCCCCTTGATGTCCCTATTTACTTCTCACAAGGAGTGGTCACAAACAGCCTCATTACCAAAGGTTTGTGAAATCATGACTACAACAAACTGAGGAAGGCTGTTTAAATCTCAGGAGAAGATCTGCTCCCTTCTTTTATTCCTAGGCTGAAATTCTTATTCTGATGAACAATTTCCTCTACAGAGTCTTCATCCATTTGTTCCCTTCTCTGATTAAATCCTACATAAACCACATAAATTTTCAGGACAAAATTCAGACCTCTTAATTTGTCACTCCAGGTCACTGATAAAGCAGCTTACACCTTGAGATGCATCTCCTGCCTCCTCCATAGTTCCTTTTGATTCAGATGCATTGAACTATCACAGCTACCTCCAGGGTCCACTTGAGCAGGAAGTTGGAGTCTGGAGACAGAGCCAGGGTTTGAATGCAGGTACTCTGGTATGGGTATCCTGACCAGGTCCTAGCTGCTCAATTACATTCCTCACTATTATGCCCCCAAAGTGATTCTGATTGGGCACTTAGCTCTTAAGATCACTCACCCTGTTTTCTTTTTAAGGAAGTATTTCCAAACGTGAACTACTGAAGTTGTGTTTTCACTGCCCCACCCCAAATCACGTGAAAAAAAAGAAAGCAAGAAGAGTCTTTTCTATTTACCTTTCTGTCGGAAACGCTTTCTTAGTAGAGCCAGGAGGGTTCCAGCCATTACCAGACCAGTTGTAGAAGCCACTGCTCCACCAACATAAGTGAGGGCTTCCTGGACAGTCAATGACCCCGCTGTAAAAAATACACAAACAAACATGCAAGGTATAAGAAGTGAACTTTGCCAGAGATCAGCCATTCTCCCAGAAGAATCTCAAGACCTCTGAGAAGTGAGACCAGGTAGGATCATCATCCTAGCAATGATGACCATCTGGCATGAAAGAAGATCTAGCAGTCATCAATCCATTGGAACAGAATTGGAAGCAGGATCAAATTTTAATCTCGGGGCAGGCACTGTGGTATAGCGGTTCAGGTCATTGCCTGCAGTGCCGGCATCCCATGTGGCTGCTGGTTTGAGTCCTAGCTGCTCCACTTCTGATCCAGCTCTCTGCTTTGGCCTGGAAAAGCAGAAGATGGTCCAAGTCCTTGGGCCTCTGCACCCACGTGTGAAACCTGGAAGGGGCTCCTGGCTCCTGGCTTCAGATCAACTCAGCTCTGGCCATTGTGGCTAACTGGAGAGTGAAACAGTAGATAGAAGACCTCTCTCTCTCTTTGCCTCTCTTCTCTCTGTGTGTAACTCTGACTTTCAAACAAATAAATAAATCTTTAAAAAAATTAAAATCAAAGCTTAAATATAAATTATGATTTCCCTATCAGTCAAGATAAGGGCCTTGTAAATGGAATTAAATTGTAGGCACAAGAGGCCTACATGTGGAAATTTCAGCAAATCAAATAAACCATGAGTATTTATTTTGGTAATAGAAAATTCAGTTCCTCAACAAAAAGTAGTCATAACAAGCTTCTAGGGAGTAGATGGGAGAATGAAATAAACCTGCACATGGAGGTGAGTGAAGGGAGATCTGTGGGGTTTTTAGAGGCAAGTGGTGAATAAAGACCTTCTGAGATAAACAAGCAATCTTCATGCAGTAAACGCCAAGTTTAGAATGTTTTGATGCTTCAACATGTGTTAAACAAGGATTATAAGGAAATAAAAGGATTTATTTCACAAGTCTGAACACTGGGAAAGGAATGGTGCTTCTCTGCAGGGAGTCACTAAATTCAATTCTCACTATCATATATAAGGCCAGGAGATACTGCCTGACTCACTGTGAAATATTTATTAAGCATGGGGGAAATTCAGTAATGGAAAGTAAAACCATTTTGAGGAATATGAATAGAAGAAGCACTAATTTGTTTTTTTTTTTTTTTTCAAGTTAAGGTGATTTCTTTCTTTCTTTCTTTTTTTTTTTTTTACTTTTTTTTTTTTTTGACAGGCAGAGTTAGACAGAGAGAGAGACAGAGAGAAGGTCCTCCTTCTTCCGTTGGTTCACCGCCCCCCCCCCCCCAAATGGCCGCCGCGGGTGGCGTGCTGCACCGATCAGGAGCCAGGTGCTTCCTCCTGGTCTCCCGTGCAGGTGCAGGGCCCAAACACTTGGGCCATCCCCCACTGCCCTCCCGGGTCACAGCAGAGAGCTGGACTGGAAAAGGAGCAACCGGGACAGAATCCGGCGCTCCAACCTGGACTAGAACCTGGGGTTCTGGCACTGCAGGCAGAGGATTAGCCAAGTGAGCCACGGCGCCAGTGTTATTTTTTATTCTAAAACCATATTAAAAATGTACCTTGGCAGGTTGGCATGGGAGCTGACCACTGGCCATTCTCTTGGCATTCTGTTCTCGCTGAGCCATTAAGTAACTGACCCTTTGGACAATAGAACGTGCAGGTTGATCCATAGCTGAAGTTTCCCCAAGGAATGGAGCAGTTCATCTCTACTGGATTATTAATTTGCAATGCCGAGCATTTGACAGCTACAGAACCAAAGAATGCAGGAGAAATAAACATGTGGAATGAAGGTGAAAGAAATTATGATTTCATTTGCAACCTGACTTGGATTACCAATAGACAGAATGTGGAAGTTCATATAGGGAGCTGAGCCACTCCCAGTATTCACACTAGCTCTTGCAACATCACATGTGGTAATATAGCACTTAAGAAATGTGGAGGAACATCTGTTCATGGATTGACCGATCTTGCCTGCAAAATTTCTACCCACAAAATTTTGCTTTTCAAAAATAATATTGTTATTGTTCTAAATGTTACTATTACTACATCGGTGATTAACAGGCATATTAGCATGTGCTTATTAAAATACTTAACCAAAGATAGGAAATTTGAAAAAAGTAAACACCATCATCCTCTTTATATTTCAGGAAATTTCAGATTATTTTCTCTAACTTATGGACAGGAAACTAAAGCTCAAGAAATTAAATTTAATAGAAAGAAATATTACTGAGCAAGAATGACATTTGTGAGGCTGTAGGCTACACTTTGTGGGAAACATAAAAATGAAGGAGACATGGGATTCAATGTTTCATGCACAAGGTGACAGCTCTTTAGGAGTCATCATACATGATACTGTCATGTAATTAATACAGTTGAAACTTGTGTTTCACAAATCATACGGCTTATTTCAGGTTTACTGTGCTTACTGTTCTAATACATACTGGACATCTGTAAATGCTTCCTTTTTTGGGTCTTTGAGTACTAGGGCATTATCTTGTGACACAAGGAAGGGCAGAGTGATATGCCCACGGCACATTACTGTTTTAGATTTCATGGGTTTTAACATCTTGTAGGGATTGATGGGGTTGTGTGGAATTTCAGCAGGCAGGTACAATACCTAGTTGGAAAATAGCATCAGAACTTCTCCTTGACACATTACCTCTGCATGTCGGAGTTACTGCTGTCCATTGTCCTGAAGGTCTGCATCTGAGAGCACTGTCTCCCATAAGGGTGAATCCAGCTTTGCATCCAAAGTAACAAGTGGTATTCAAACCAAAGATTGCCAGATGGTGCCTACAGGACATTGTTCCCTGGCTGGGAATGGTGAGAGCTGGGCATTGCACCTCTGGAGTAAGAACTGATACAATTGCTGTTGTGAGAAAATGTTCCAAGTTAGAAAACTCCCAGTTAAAAGGAGCACAACAGAATTAAAGCTGATATGAAATAATTGCTTTCCATTCCTTTCCTAACAAAGGAGGCTCTGGCAGTATCTATATAAGGAAGTTAAGAAAAAATTTTTAATTAGGTATGGAAAACCAGATAAGGAAAGGGACTCTAAAATGTCCTTAAAGAGATTATTCTTCTGGCCAGAAGAAACAGAGGATCAATCTTACCAATATTAAAACAGGAAGAAGAATCGGTGCAGGAATGTAACAGAAAACCAAATACGTGCAGGGGCTGATTCTGCACCCTGGCTTCTGTTTTCTGGCTAAAGGTCAACATGAAAAGTGAGATGTGAGTGATCCCACTGGCTCTGTCATTAACTTGGTATGTGATAGAGCGGTGGTGGTCGGCCCCTCTGCATCTCAACTCCTTGATTTGAAAAGCTGGACCAGAGATCCCTCCTCTTCTGCTCTCTATTAGCAGTGAAGTCATGGAGACTATGCAATTGACTCAATAAAGCTATTTGAGAAAAAGAGGCCACGCATGTGAAACATTTCACAAACATCAGAAATTCTGTCATTCCCTAGAATTTTGTATTCCATAGCGGCGTTTGATAGACCCAAATAATACTGTAACATAAGCCTGTCATAAAGAAAAGTTCTGTAAGTGTTTGCTTTAATGGGAAATTTTTCCAACAGAACTTTGTTCTGAAAAGTATATATTAGTACCTTTGCAGGATGGTGGAGGTGCTGACCATCTTCCTGAAGCTTTACATTCCACATTCTTGGACCCCTCCATCTTAAAACCTTTGTTACAGGAGAAATGGCAGGTGGAGCCAACACTGAATTCTCCATGAATGTCAGAACAATCCAGGCTGCCGTGCTGTGGGGCAAAGAGTTCTGGACACTTGATGGCTAGAGCAGCAAATCAAGAGTGTTACCATCTCCAGGTTTATTCAAAAGTTCTGTTCCACAAAGTTCATGCAGTCATAGAGTTAACAAATATTTATTAAACACCTCCTACCCTTTTTGCTAAGCAGCCAGCATTCCACAACATGTAAGATCGGTCATTTACTACAGGGGGCACTGGGGGGGATGCTGGGCTTGCAGAGAGGGATCTTAGGTCGAGGTGACAAAGATAAGGAAGTCAAGGATATCAGTGAACTCATCTTTCTCTCTACACCCTTTACTCCAAAACCTTGTGGCCTCCCATGGCTCACACTCTTATCTGAATAGGTGCAATCCAGGATTTCACCTCTGCCCTTCCTCTTGCCTGAAATGACTTCCTCTTAGATATCCTGCCATCTCTTCAAATGCAACATGTCTAGGGATCACTAGCGATCACCTTCTATCTCAAA
This sequence comes from Lepus europaeus, assembly GCF_033115175.1. NCBI lineage: Eukaryota > Metazoa > Chordata > Mammalia > Lagomorpha > Leporidae > Lepus > Lepus europaeus. Next base: position 136,723,515 of record NC_084831.1, on the reverse strand, counting down.
CTGTTTCCTCCATTTTAGTTCCCAGGCTGTTTTTTGTTTTGTTTAAATAGCACAGCTCCAAATCAGAGGAAAGACCAAAACCTCCTGGTTAAGATAGATCAGTTACTGGGAATCCCCTGGACTGCCCCGTGTGCGTCATGTCAGGTTCTTGGCTCACATTGTTTACATTTCTTTCTAAAAGTATTTCCACTAACAAAATCCCAGACATCCTTCAAGACTGAACTCAATATAGCCTCTCTTAAGCCTCCATTGATCACCACAGCCTGAATTCTTCTCTCAATGTATTTGCTTTTTGTTTAAATGCCATGTCACATGTCATGCCTTCCCTTCTCATTACTGGGTAGTAAGCCTCCCAAGCTAAGAATCTTTAGTCATTGTATCTCCCATAATTCCCAGTGTAAAGTTTCAAGAAGTAATGCTCATCTAATGTGTGAATAGCCAAAGGAATACTTACTCTATTAACCACAATTTCTCACTAAAATTGTTTTTATAAATCATTATAGTTGCACATTTCTCTTAGCATATGTCGCTCCAGTAAATTCTCTAACACAAACTATGATTTATCAACAGATATTGGATTCGGGTTATTAACAAACAAAGTGACTAGTTTTTTTAAATCCAATGCTATTTCGAAGGCAATATCTTGGTCAAGTTAAACTCATTTTGTTTAGCTTTTTAACACCTTTTCAAATCTTACATGCTGCCTTATGAGAAAGTGCTATGTTTGGTTTATACATATTATCCCATGTGCTTTTCAGTGGTTGGCTATTCACTAAAGGATTGTGGCTCTTTTTTACATAATTTAAATAACAAAGTAACATTGAATTTCAGTCTAAGACTCTGAAATTGTTGCATAATTAATAACTTCATATCTCACAAACCAATTCCATTTATTAGACTTGTCTATTGGTATAACTCTTAGACATTAAATCATCTGTGAACATTTTCACTAAAATGACTTTTTCAGAATCTCTCAGGATTGTATCTTTTTACAGTTTTTTGTCTTTGTGCAATACTTTATTTTTTAGATTATTTATTAGAGAGGCAAATTTATAGAGAGAGGGAGAGACAGAGAGAGAGGTCTTCCATCCCCTGGTTCCTTCCCCAAATTTGAACCCAAGAATACATTCCACAGTATCAGCTGCATGGAAGCAGGGGTCTTGTCACACTTTCATTTCTGTATCCAGGGTACAGGGTCTGGCACATAGTAGGGATTCTAAAAATATCTGTTGAATGAATATAACTTAGATGCATCATAGCAAGGGCTTTTCTATCCAGTTGAGAAACAGAAGGAGTAACTATTTTAAAAAGTTGATCAAAGTAATTCCTGTTATAAAATGAGAATTAATACAGCATTAAATCCATTTGGTGATATTACTTTGGTCTCCATTATCAGTCTTGCTCTGCCAAGGCTACCGATTCAGCCTTTTGTATTCATGGAAGTTTCTGAACCCCCTCAGATAGTAATCAACCATGACCAACCAAAGACTTCCAGATAACTTTTAAGAGCTTCACATTGAATTGTGTAGGGAAACAGGCTGTTGTCTGAGGAGTGGTGTTGATGAAGTACATGGAAATTTACCCCAGATCTGGCATATGGTAGACACTTAGCAAATGTGGGTTGCATTAATCTTGTGGAGCTATCAAGGATTCCACTGGGTGGAAGAGATCTGTGACAAAAAGGACATTTATAGCAAGGAGTAACCTCTGTTCATAACTTGAAAAAGTAGTCACATTCTTGAACCTACTGTAAAACTGGCAAAACTGAATCATTACAAGAATAATTAGTACTTTTTATTTCGTTGTTTAGTGCTTTTATTATTAATACTCAATTGCCACTGTTTTCTGCAATTGTGCACCTAGTGGTCTTCACTGGTGTTCTTCTGTAACCCATTATGTATGTGTACATGATTGTGAATGTGTGAATTATTAGATTCACTGGCACTCTGCCATTAGCTGAAAGTAAGTTGATTTATATTATTTCAAATAGACTTAGCAAATTTTTTCTTGTTATCTCACTTCTTTTGAATTGCACATAGTTTCTTCAAGAATTTGGTGGACAGAAGATATAAATTATATATATATATATATATATATATATATATATATATATATGTAACTGAGTGAACTATTCTAAACTTAAACTTTAAAAATCAAACTAGGAGCTCCCATGGATCAGGGAAAACTTGAGGGAATGAAGAAAAAAATAGAGATGTGAGCCAGGTCAGAGCTCCAAGGATACTTACTTTTTTTTTTTTTTTTTTTTTTAGAATTGGACAAGCAGGGACAAGGCAGAAGAGCAGAGTGTGGTTGAGACGGAACCAAAGATTGCTCCACCCCCTGACACTCCCTGCCACCACCCAACACACACACACACACACACACAGAGCAAGCTAAAGCTGGATTAGGAGTTGAGCCTATCAATCAGACATGGTCCCCAGTGTTATTGTCTTTCAGAAAGGTGGCTCTACAGGCACGCAAAGGAAGGTCACAGTAACTGGACACAAACAATCCAGCATGCAAATGGCATCGTGAAAGTTGGTAGAAGAGCCTCAATCACCACCTAGATTTGTGGAAAGGACTTTGGGTCCTAAAGGTCCAAGAGGGAAACTGGAAAATACAGGCAGAACCCAAGTCCCTTGGGGTGCAGGGTGCTGGTGTGGTATTCTAACTAAAATGGAGACATTTCTGGAACCACTCCCAAAGTTAATTTGCATTGCATTCTGCCACATTGCCTCTTCTTACTTGGCATTCCTCAGGCACCTCTGATATACCCTCGCTTTCCCCAAAATGCTATGTGAAAGTCAGGGTTCTAAGCGCAGTCCCGAGGATTAACAGCTCACGGGCTGAGGCACACAGGAAAAGAAGAGGAACCGTTTGCCTAAATCTAGAACATACATTTGAAGAATGAAGCAGGAACACAGATACAACACCCAGAACTCCAAATCAAGATCAGACAATTCTGAGGCCCATGGTTGGCTAAGGCTGCTGTCCACGGTCCGGGTTGGTTCTGGACCTTGGATAGGAGCTGGACCTGCAAGGTGGGAGGCAAATGTGTCCTGTTTGGAGACAGAAGTGAGAAACGAGTGGAAAGGAGTGAGGGTTACCAGGAGTTTCAGAGATTACAGATTAAACAACAAACATAATTTGCAACTCTAATGAGACAAGTTTTAGGGATTTTTAAAAAAATTCTTTAGCCTGAAAACAGAGTGCTAGAAAATGGAGCTCATGATAAATGTCAGTGGAATAAAGGAGTAAGAGAGAAAGAAAGAAATGAATGAGCAAAGAAACACCAGTCCTATGTTTAGCTCCTGTAAACGTTCTGTATACCTCTAGGGGCTTGTAGTATATCTTCTTGACAGTAGGGGGTAGTATTTTATATTCTTCAAACTACAAAATTCTTTGTCAAGTAAGAGACCTCAGAAATTATCTTCTCCACCTATTTCCCATTAGAATTGAGAAAACTGAAGCCCAAGGGTGTGTGTGACAAGCCTTTCTTAATGACCTAAGGCCAAGACTAATAGAGATATTTGGGCATTGATCTAGTGCCCATTGCACAAGGCGGGATGAATAATATTTCAGTAGCTTTATACAGTAACGGATTGTTTTCCACCATATTCTTTTTTTTTTGACAGGCAGAGTGGACAGTGAGAGAGAGAGACAGAGAGAAAGGTCTTCCTGTTTCCGTTGGTTCACTCCCCCAATGGCTGCTGCAGCCGGCGCGCTGCTGCCGGCGCACCACGCTGATCCGAAGCCAGGAGCCAGGTGCTTCTCGTGGTCTCCCATGCGGGTGAAGGGCCCAAGGACTTGGGCCATCCTCCACTGCCTTCCCAGGCCACAGCAGAGAGCTGGACTGGAAGAGGAGCAACTGGGACAGAATCCGGTGCCCCGACTGGGACTAGAACCCAGGGTGCTGGCGCCGCAGGCGGAGGATTAGCCTAGTGAGCCGGGGCGCTGGCCATCTACCATATTCTTTCATCTGACAGCCAGGCACTACAATTTTTAAGGTTCTTTAAAACAGTACAAGCTCTAACTTCAGTGGAAAACAGTAAATCTACAGGTGACAGACCCAAGATTTAGAAGCCAGGCCACTGGGTGGCAGTGTAGCATAGTGGTAAAAACATAAGGCCTATAGTCAGACCAGGCCTGGTTTTCAACCCCCATCTTCTTACTTCCTAGCAATGTGACTTTTGCCAGCTACATACCATCTCAAAGCCTCAGTTTCTTTATCTTTAAGATGGGAATAATAATAACCATCGAAAGGGATGGTTGTATCTATTGAATGTGACAGTGCGTATGAAACAACTGCTACTGCACTAAGCAATGAATGTTAGTTATTAGCATTTGTTTCATTACTATGACTATACTGAACAATAAATTGGAAAAATGATGCCTTTTTATACAAAACGCTAACTATAAATCAATTCAGCATTCTTCTATTTTATAACACATGATATGTTAGACATCGTGCCCTTCAAATGCTCTGGGCGGTGGGGCTGAGGGGTGTTCAAAGACAGATAAGATCCAACTCCTGCCTTTAGGATCCCATTAATTTACTGCCAACTAGGTGTGTGCTTCAGTCAAATTTGCCAGTAAACGTTGTAAGCTTCCATTCAACAGATGATTGCTACACACATACTTTTATTCTGTCTCATTGCTACCAGGAATGTAAAGACAAGGAGGGCACAGATTTTGCCCTTAAGGAGCTTGTAGTCTGCATGGAAGTGGAGAGAGGAGTATACAGAGTAGGCTTTAGCCACATTCAGCATCTGGCAGGTGGCAGGGCTCGGTGAAGGTGACTGTAGCAGCAGGTTAGCGTAGCAGCAAAAGGCTTCCTAAGGAAACAAGTTTCAGGGACACAGCTGAGCATCATGACTTGTTAACTGTGTGACTTGGGCAAGTTGCTTAATCTCTCCGAGCCTGTGTTTCTCCCTCACCTATAAAATGGAATGATATTGCTTTTCCTTGTTATTTCAGAATTGTGGTAAACATTGAATACTTTAATGACATAATGTATTTTATAAAACTGTGAAGTGTTTATATTATGAAAAGATTATTCAGAGAAAGAGAGCTTTCAGGTCAAGGGATTCCTGATGTGTCTCCACTCTTCTTACCATGTGAAAAGCATAAGGAAGAACAGACCCACGAGCCCACCTTCACATGTTGGCACAGAGCCTGTCCAGCTTCCAGATGGAGTACAATCCAATCGTTCTGGTCCAGATAAAGAAAAGCCCTTATCACAGATGAATTGGCATGTGGATTTATAACTGGAGTCTCCATGAGGTTGGACACAGGTCATTGTTCCATTCTGAGGGCTCAGCAAAGGTGTGCAGGTAATGGCTACCAAGGAATGGCAGAAGAAGAGAAAAAAGATCATTTGAAACTCAACAACTGGAAATGAGCCTGAGGGTAAGTGTGTGTGTGCACACACATTAATCCACAAGGCAGCATTGGGCTTAGAATGATGGTTTACATTTTACGATGCTCTCTCACCCCACAGAGGTTGTGGAGGGGTAAGACCGTGGCAGCTCACAGAGGACTGATGTCCTGGAATGATGCTTCCCCCCAAAGAGCTTCAGAAGAGATTTTGAAAAAGAGCTGGGCTCTGTTTGGAAAGATGGTGGTGCAGCTCAGATCAATTGACCCGGGTGGGAGTGGAAGAATTTGCACCCTTGATGCTGTCTTCAGAAACAGCTGTAATGACCCTATCAGAAAGCAATGACAAGATACTTGAAATAGGAAAATAGAATAAATTGCGTTCTCATGCTTTCTTGAACCAAATAGTAGCAGTTGGGATCCAAATCCTGGCTCTGTCATTACTTGAAAAAGTATAATCTTTACCTAGCATTGGACTGTATTGTGTAATGTTAAGTAAATCATATGTAAAATTAAAGTTTAAAATGTAATAAACAAACACTCACACAAAGTAGACCCATCATGTACTCCACTGTCTGCAAATGCTCATTTCCTTCTTCTCAAGAACCAGGTACTCATAGCTCTACTGTTCAATTACCTCCCGAAAAGTAAGCAAGGTTCCTTAGTTCTTTGTCATAGTATACACATATAGAGTTTGAGATACTGGGACTTGCTTCCATTACAGATCATCCTCTGTGACCTTTGGCAAGTCACTTAACCTCTCTGAGCCTTGCTATCTTCACCTGGAAAATGGGGAGAAGAGCATTACGTGGTTCCCAGGATTTTTACTGCGAACAAAAGCAAAATGGATGTGACTGGAAACCATTATACTAAGTGAAATAAGCCAGTCTCCAAACGACAAGTACCGTATGTTCTCTCGTATCTGTGGTAACTAATAGAGTACCTAAAAGGTAATCTATGGATGTGGAATTGACACTTCGAGATGCAGTGATTGTGAAATGCCCTTGTCTCAACTGTTAAGGAATAATTTTTTTTTCATACTACTTGTTGAACTCTTTACTTAGTGTAGGGTTAATCTTATGAGTATAAAGTTAACTGAAAATAGATTGTTGTGAAAAATAAGAATGGGAATAGAAGAGGGAGGAAGAAGAAGCGTGGGAGTGAGGGCAGGAGGGACGGTAGCGTGGAAATGTCACTATGTTCTTAAATTTGTATATATGAAATGCATGAAGTTTGTATGCCTTAAATAAAATTTTAAAAAAGAGTGAAAGAAGGAAGTCTATATTCAGAGCTGTCAAGATGTTCGTCTGCCAACTGATACAACAAGAAGGCAAGATTAAACACGTTGACGTTAAAAAGGAAGAGTAAGTCAACGCATGGTTTAGAGTATTTTTGCTTCACTGGCTGACCTGGCTGAGCAGTGTGTGGCTTCAGACAGACACAGCTGTACTACAGCTCATGCAGCCACTTTTTTAGAAGCTCACTTGAACAACATGAAGTTTCAAGAGCATTTTCTCAATCTGCTCTTCATTCCTTTCCCTCCCCAGCTCCATTCCATTCAATCTGATCCACCTCTTAAAAGAAATCGTTATTTCCCACCACTTTAAGTCTTTCTGTATCCAGTGTGTGTGTGTGTGTGTGTGTGTGTGTGGCCTGGTAGGACTAGGGGATGGGGCCAGTAAAAAAATAGTACTGTCAGAAGTATTACAACAGCGAGTGGATTGCAAATCTCGTGGTACCTTCCTGCCCAGCCCACATTTGGGTATTGTACTGATGTGTACCCAGCCGCAAGAGGAGAAAGTTCAGAGCAAATGAAGAACTAAAAGCAGAAGGGAACTGGAAGGTCACAGGAAGCCGTGGTGTGTGGCAGTCGCCTTGCTGTGAACCCCTGGGCAGGACAGTATGGAGCAACAATGTGGATGCAGTCTGTGCCCTGTGCACCCCAGGCTTGCCTGGAAGGCTTCTGATCTCTGAGATAACCACCCTCAGAGACTCCAGGCGCTTCCCCAAAGTTGTGTGAGCTTTGTGCTCCATTCAGCGTGGCCGGGATGTGAACTGAGGGTGCAAGCTGCCCCCAACCTAGCTCCAGTGGCTTCCCATATGCTTTGGTGTCTGGGGATGAGGGACATCCAATTCTGTAGAGTTCATTCACTCATTCATTGTTGACTTATTTAATGATGGTGTGTGTGTGCATGCATTTGTGTGTGTGAGAAAGTAGCTTCCTCTACATAAAAAACCTAAATCTGCCTACTTTTTTTCTGTTATTAATGAGAATCCTGCTTTTCAGAAGCCCTACTTTCCTTTATATAACTAAAGAGTTGGATGCAATGAGTGGACAAAGGAATGGGGGATATAGAAAAACACAATCTGTTCTTCATTCACACGGATGAGTAGACCCAGTTCTATTTCAGAGAGGGTGTTACAAGACTGAAGAGGACACTGACCTTCAGTGTAAAGTACAATGCAGATATAAATGATTATTCTGAATCTGTACATCTCTTTCTTCTGCGAATCCCAGTAAACTCCAGTTCTTGGAGTAGTTTCTTCCTCTTTCCATCACTCTCCACTGTATCCTAAGTATATTTCCCCACTTCTGTACAGATGTTCAAGTATGTGTGTAATAAGGTACCTATAAAATCCTCCCCCCTCAACTTCACCACCATAATACTCCTTGCATCTCCTCCCATTCTACCACTACGTCCTGTGGCACTGCCAGGGCAGTCTCAGGACGACCACCCGGAAACTACTCCTCCCTGCTCTGGTCTTCTTTCCATATACTATTTTTGGCTTGGAGAGGAGAATTCACCTGATGCTAGCAGCCTTTAGGTGCTAGGAAACACTCTGATAAGGAGTTAGCAAGGGCCATTCTCTATTGTCAAATATTCTGACATGTGCTACCTGCTTAGTCACTGAAGACATTTTCATTTGGGATCCTAGTGTTGCAGGATGTTAATTTTCCTGTACGTTTCAAGGTGAACCAATCATAGCTACGAGTCTAAAATCTAGCCCCTTCAACCACTGCCTGCAATGTAGTCCCAAGACGCTGAGAAGCTCGCACTCTTACCTTGGCATTCTGGAGGGACAGCGCTCCAACGTCCAGTGTCCAAGCACTCAAGCACACTTGCTCCCACCAGGAGCGAGCCCGCGTCACAGGAGAATCTGCAGACTGATTGGTACCTGAAGGCACCAAAGGGGTGGGAGCAGTTCACCTGGGCCTTATTTGGAGGTGGAAGTTCCTGGCACTGCAAAGCTAAGGTGAGGAAGTGAGGGAGAAAAGGAGTAAGGAAATAGTCGGTTACAAAAATGCTCCTTATGATTTTGACCTGGTTAACCATTTCTAGAGCCAGGAACAGAGGTTTCTGAACTGAGCTTGTTTTAACTTGGAAGGTGAGCAAAGTGCACTTAATTACTATGCCACGTGATGAATTTGATAAGGAAAATGCTCAGCCATTATTGAGCATTTTGGTAATAAATATAAATAATTTTTAAACTATCATTAAGATCCAAGGATATATGCTAAGTATGTTATGAAGATGCAATTTGGAAAATCAGATTTTAAGACATTTGTAAGACCAAAATATTAAAAACAAGAATAAATGTTGCCAATCTAAGGCTTAAATAAATTACAGTGGATCCATGAAAGGAAAATTGAAGGTCACTTAAAATGATGTATTTCATCTCAGAAACATGTAAGAAGTGTTCCAATGTATGATATGAAATGAAAAGGCAGAATAAAAATTCTAACCTATGCCATGATCTTAAGCATGTGAAATAGATGATTATATAGGGAGAGAGCACATGTGTTCCACATTTGTCAGGTCTTTTCTTATCTTAAATATGAAGCTGAGTCTCCTCTACCTGAAATCAGAAGTGTTTTGGATTTCAGAGTTTTTAGAATTTTGGTTTTGGATGGTTAGACATTTATCCACCTGGAGATAAGAATGGTGCAAGGAATCCTTACCACCTCTTTTAAGTATGTCAAAGGGTTCTGTGTGTCTTTCTCTTCCAGATGATACATCTTCAACACCTCCCATCACCCTAACTCTCACCATGTTGGTATGTGGCCATCAATTACTTTGCTGCCTTGTTTTTTAAGTTTTTTATTGTGGTAATATATAAATATATAGCATAAAATCAACAATTTATCAGTTAACCAATTTTAACTGTACAATTAAATAATAATAAATATATTCATATTGCCTTGCAACCATCACAATTATCCTCTCCAGAATTCTGTTCACCATCTCAGACTGAAATTCTATGCCATTAAACTCATTCCTCTTTTATCATTCTATTTTACTCTTGTATGATTTTTAACTAACCCACATCTCATATATGTGGAATAACACAACATTTGTCTTTGTGGCTGGCTTTTTTCTCTAAGCATAATGTCCACAAGTTTCATCCATGTTTTAGTATGTGTCAGAATCCCCTTCCTTTTTAAGACTGAATAATATTCCACTGTATGTATATACCAATTTTATTTATGCATTTATTCACTGATAGACAATAGATTGCTTCTGTGTTTTACTCATTGTGAACAATTCCGTAATGAACATGTGTGTAAAAAATGGTTCTCCAGGATTCACTTGTAAACCACTGCCCCTGTTTAAAAATCAAGGAACACGTAGACCTAGGGACTCACAGAAATTTTTCAGGGGGTTTCCGTAAATGGCAACGTGGAATGCAAATATCTTACTTTTGGAACATTAATTCTTTGTGTAAATCGTCATCATCCTACTGACCTCTCAAAGCATTGAAAATATGAAATATTGGGAAAGGATCATTTTGTCAAACCAGACTACAGACAAATGGTGTTTAAGGTAATATCATCATCATCATTATTTTCCTTATATTCATAAAGCTAACAGCAGCTTTAAAGTTGCTCTTACATGCATTAATCCCTAAGTACTAGTGAGGTAGATAAAATATTCCCATTTTCAGAAGACACTGAGCCTCACACAGTTCATATCCTATCGACAGGAAATGATGGAACTGAACTCAGTACCTTGTCAATCGCTCTTCCACCAGCCCGTGGTGTTCCTCATGCATCATTCCTTTTCCACAGCTCCTGTATCCTCAACCCATCCTATATGTGCCAATCAAAGCACCCCTTCCCTGACTGTGCTGTAATGAGCATGTTGTGCCTAAGACTGGTTTGGCTCAGTATTTGATCCCTAATGCTGAACACAAAGGACCTGGCACATGGTAAGTTTTAAGTGGATGGATGTGTGATGAATAGATGAATGGCAATGTTACATGCAAATGCGGGTGTCTTTAGTGACCAGGAGGCATAGAAGAAATGTTTTCAACATCACAGTACCTTGACAGACAGGGGCTGGTGCTGTCCACTGTCCCGAGTCGGCACACTGCACTTCATCAGCTCCTCTAAGCACGAAACCCTCAGCACAGTGGAAGCTGCAGTTGGCGTTGTATGGAAATGCCCCTTCAGATGGGGAGCAATCCATGCTTCCATGGTCGGGGCTCTCCAGTGGCTTACACATGACAGCTAATGGAAAAAGGTTGTCTGAAAACTGGGTAGTGGAAGGCCCAGGTCTTCTTCAGCTGAGCCTCTGCGGTGATGTTATACCTTTCCTACCCACATCATCAGTATGTGCGGATCCCACAGTTCCTCCTTTTCATGCACTTCTCTGCCTGGCTCACTTTCATCTGCCCTCAGGTCTCTGCAAGCCTTCACTTTTCTTAAGAAGCCCCCTCTGCACACCCTCGTTGGGGGTCAGGAACTCTGTGGGCTCCCATAACCCCTGTCCTTTGCATTGTTCATGTATAATTTCAGTTCTTCCCCATTGTACCACAGTCTCCTTGAGGCTGGATGGATCATACGGAGCTGTCTCACAGAGTCTAGCACAGTGTTCAGTCTACTGAAGGTGCTCACTGAATATTTATTGACACTCTTACTGGTTCTGGAGAGTAGATACAGGAAAAAGGCTGAACATACAAAGCAAAAGTTGGAAGAGCATAGTTTATTTTTGAGGCTATTACCCGCTCCTATGAAATAATGCTGAATGGGCTTTGTCCCTGGACAAATTTGTCAGCCTAATCAGATGTCATCCTAATCAGATGTCATCCTAATCAGACTTCAACTGCCCAGAGAATGCAGCCTAAGGGAGTTCCTGAACACAATTGAGCCCTGAGTGACCAAAGTGCTGATAATGACTGTCTTCCTCTGTTTTTCCTTGAGAAAGCACTTCATCTCCAGGCTGTTCTTGGAGTTTTGGAGTTTTGCAGAGAATAAAAACTATCCTTTCTCACTGGCTTTCACTTCTATTGTTTTGTTTGTTTTTTACAAACTCAGGGTGTTTGAGGACCAAAAATCCCCTAGTGCTTCTCTCTTACTTTATAGATGAGGAAAGTGAAGTTTGGAAATGTTAAGGATTTCCCTAGTCTCATAGCTACACAGTACCAGAACTGGACTGAGAATCTAGGTCTGGGAATTCATGGATCCAGCCTTTAATTTCCTACTTCTGCACCCAATACCCCCTCCCCATTATTAAGAGCTATGGATGTGAGGCAATTGCACAGAATTTAGTTTTGCCGAGTTATGTAGTTAACCAGGATGGCATCATAAGCTCTTTTTCTTTTTAGGGTCTAATTGAATTTTTTAAATTACTTACTAATTTTATTTGGAAGCAGAGAAACAGAGAGAGGGATAGAGCCAGACAAAGAGAGACAGATCTGCCCTTGTTGATTCACTCCTTAAATGTCTGCAACTGCCAGGGATGGGCCAGGCTGAAGCCAGGAGCCAGGAACTCAATCTGGGTCTCCCACATGGACGGCAACAATCCAATTACTTGGGCAATTATGGGTGCCTCACAGAATATGCATTAACAGGAAGCTGGAATTAGAAGCAGAATTGGAACTCAAACATAGACACTCCAAAATGGGACGTGGGCATCTCAAGCTACATCTTAACTGCAGGACAAAGACCACACACACACATTCTTTTTCCATATGGTCTTCCTCTGCTCTGTCAAAGGCTACAATGGGTTCTCTATCTCTTCATCCTAAGAGCCACAGTTGTGACTTCTTCTCAAGTATCAGATGTCATCCCATAGCTTGCTTGTATGTGCCATCGGGGCAGGAAAGGAAACAAAAAGAGGCAGAAAGCAGTTAATCAAGTGCCCAGCTCCTTGCTAGGTACTTTATACAAGCTGTCTTATTGTATACTTTTTATACACTTAGTACATGGAAAAGCACCTTGCAATTCTTCCGTTTCACAGGGGAGAAAACTCATGGCTCCCACAGGCTGAATAATTTGCTCCAGTGTCAGAGCCTGAGGAGATCACCCTGACACTAAGAGCCCTTTTTTTTGTTCTGTTTTGTTTTGATTTTACTGTGTCACGACTCCTCCTTGAGTGCACTAGGGACCACTGAAGGAAAATCTTACCCTCACAGGTTGGCAGGGGTGCAGTCCACTGGCCAGAGCCATTGCAGTGAAGTGTGTCCAGGCCTCTCACTTGATAGCCAGGTTGGCACTCAAATTTGCAGCTGGAGCCATATGCAAAGTCAGCATGTGGATGAACACAGTCCATGGTTCCTTTACTGGGAGTTTCCAAATGCTCACACTGCACAACTGTAAAGAAAAACCAAGGAAAAAGAAAGAGAAAGGCAATGAGGAAGGAGAAAAACCACACCAACAAATGGAAGGCAATGGTGGAACTCCCTCTGGAAATTGAGGCAGAGCTGGGATGATGAAAGGGTCAGAAGACCCAGGGCTGGCACTGTGGCGTAGCAGGTAAAGCCACTGCCTGTGACACTGGCCTCCTGTAAGGGAGCTAGTCCATGTGCTGGCTGCTCCACTTCTGATCCAACTCCTTGCTAATAGCCTGGAAAAAGCAGAGGAGAATGGACCAAGGGTTTGGGCCTCTGCCACCCATATGGGAGACTGAATGAAGCTCCTGGCTCCTGGCTTCTTCCATCTGTCCCAGTTCTCTCTCTCTCTCTCTCTCTCTCTCTCTGTCTCTCTCTCTCTCTCTCTCTCTCTCGCTCTTTCCTTGTCCCTCTCCCTCTTTTTTGTATCTATGACTCTCAAAATAAAAAACCTCAGAAGAAAAAAAAGAAAAAGTTTAGAATGCCCTACCTTGGAGTATCAGTCTTCAGGTAAGGGATTGCTCCAGGCTCAAGTCTTAATACCTTTTGTTCCCTATACCTCTGTAAACCTGTTTTGGTAGATCTCTTGATGCCTACTTATTCATGTGGATGTCACCTTTTCCTGTCTTATGTGATTTATAAATGAGGCTATTCATGTTTGTGGGTTGTGGGTTCTGGGGAAGGGATAGCTTAATAATTTTGTTTGTAGTAAAATAAGCCTCTTGTTTTTCTAGACTCTGTCACCCCTTTTCCATCCCAGATGTTCTCAATCTTGCTGAGGGACAGGTATAAGGAGGTTACTGTTTTCAGCTCTCCAGTGATGTTTGTTAGTAGACTGAAAGGTATGAACAGCTTGAGGCTCTATGATCACAAAGAATTAGCCCTTCTATTAAAAAAAAAAAAAGCAGTTTCTGTAAGGATTAGAGAAACTTAACATTTCAACAGAATGATAGATCCTTAATGTTTTGCTGGGCACACATACAGACCGTTTACTGAAATCTTTTGCAGCTCAACAACGCTTTTGAAATTTGCTAACTTAGGGGCCAGTGCTGTGGCATAGTAGGATAAGCCTCTGCTTGAAGCCCCTGCATCCCACATGGGCCCCAGTTTGCCTCCTAGGAGGTCCTCTTCCAATCCGGCGCTCTCCATAAATTGGCCGGTTTCATGCAAACTCTCGCAGGGATTGGGTGCAGTGGATATTTTACATCCCCAACTGCCTGAAACTCTCCTCCACACACCCCTAGGTTATGCATTGCACCACTTCTGGCTCAACTAACACAAATCACTTTCACAACTGAAGCTAGAGCAGCATGGTGCTGGGATGCTCTTGCCCTGTGGAGAGAGCTCGCGTCTCCTCATTCAGGACTCTTTAGGGATGGACATTGGACAGCTAAAACCCCCACAGAGCAGTGTGAGGAGTCCTTGGGCAATCATACCAAGCACCTTAGAAATCTTAGGATTATTTATTAAAGATTTATTTACTTATTTGAAAGTCAGAGTGAGGGAGAGGTGAGGGGAGACAGAGTGAGTGAGAGATCTTGCATCTGCTGGTTCACTCCTTAAATGTCTGCAATGGCCAGGCCTGGGCCACGCTGAAGCCAGGAGTTTCATCTGAGTCTCCCACATGAATGGCAAAAGCCCAAACTCTTGTTGTCCATCTTCTACTTCTTTTCCCAGGCCATTAACAGGGAGCTGGATCAGAAGTGGAGCAGCCAGGACTCAAATCTGTGGGATGCTGGCACTGCAGGTGGCAGCTTTACCTGCTAGGTGACAATGCCGGTCCCAGAAGTCTTAGGATTCTGCAGTAGCTGTACCTTCCCAAAGTGGCAGGCAAGGTGATATGCTTGGTTAGTTAAATGGTACTTTTCAATAGCTGTCTGGGAAGCTCCAAACACCATTGTTTTTGATTTAAAGAAGCAAGGTTAAAATCATCAGACTAGTAACACTCAACCCTTAAGTCCTCATCACTGTACTTGTTCAATTTGTAATTAGCAGCAGGAGGGTTCCCTTTAGAATGTTTTTGACTGAGGAAAAAGAATTAAATTGAGTGACTACCCCACTCTACAGATACAAAATACCATGAAAATCAAAATTAGTGTTACTATCGTTGATAGGTAACAGTGAAATCCGAAATTGTCCATTTAATGTAAGTCATCATTATTTCCCACTTTTTTTTTTTTTTTGACAGTCAGAGTTAGACAGTGAGAGAGAGACAGAGAAAAAGGTCTTCTTTCCGTTGGTTCACACCCTTAATGGCCACCACGGGTGCTTCCTCCTGGTCTCCCATGCGGGTGCAGGGACCCAAGCACCCAGGCCATCCTCCACTGCACTCCCGGGCCACAGCAGAGAGCTGGCCTGGAAGAGGAGCAACCGGGACAGGACCGACTGCCACCTGTTATCACCCTGGGACTAGAACCCGGGATGCCAGCGCCGCAGGTGGAGGATTAGCCAAGTGAGCCACGGCACCGGCCCCCGTTTTTTTTTTTTTTTTAATGGAGAAAACTCAATCCCCACCCCAAAATCTAGCTGTTAGTGAGGATAGAAAGAATGAAGTCTACATACCTTCACACTGCGGGAGCTCACTGGTCCACATTCCAGAAGCCACGCATTCCAGCTCGCTGGGTCCACTCACTTGGAACCCTTCAGCACAGTGGAAACTGCACTGTGAGTGGAAGGAGAACATTCCCAGGGGGTGGCTGCAGTTCATGAGGGTGTGTTCAGGGACATCAGGTACTCTACACTCTCTGACTGTAGGGGACACAAATGTTGATTTATTTTCTTTCGAATTTCAGACATAAAGATAAGCTGGAAAATATTATTTATTTGAAAGGGAATGAGAGAGACAGACTGGCTGACTGATGTTTCATCTGTTGGTTCACTTTCCAAAGGCTGCAATAACTGGGGCTGGGCCAAGCAGATGTAGGACTCAGGAACTCCAGCCTCTTTCTTACATGGATGGTAGGGACCCAAGTATTTGAACCATTACCTGTTATCTTCCTGGGTCTCATGAGCAGGAAATCAGAATTGGTAACTGGGCTAGGACTTGAATCCAGGTACTCTGACGTGAGATACGGGCATCCTAAATGGTATCTTAACAACGGTCCCAAGTGCCTGCCCTGGAACTTTTGCTTTTGGTGTATTTTTAAATTAAGCGATTAATTGTATATTTCTGTGGGGTACAGTGTGATGCTCTGGTAAATGTATAGTTTGCTTAATGATCAGGGTATTTAGATTATCCATCATCTCAACTGATTATCATTTCTTTGTGATGAGAACATTCAAAATCATTTCTTCAAGATATTTAGAGTTATGTGATACAATATTGTTCATTAGGTCGCTCTTTTGTGTGATAACATAACAGAACTTATTCATCTTATCTGGCTATACCATTGTACTCATTAACCAATTTCTCTTCATGCCTCCTTCTCCTCTATACTCCTTGGCCTCTATAATAATCACCATTCTTCTCTCTACTTGTATAAGTCCATGAAGGCTGGAACTACTAGGACATTTCAAAAATTTCATAGAAAATACATGTTAAAGGGCTGGCACAGTGGTTAAGCTGTCATCTGTGATGCTGGCATCCCATACGAGTGCCAAGTTTGAGTCCTTGCTGTTCCACTTCCAATCCAGCTCCCTGCTAATGTGTCTGGGAAAGCAGCAGAAGATGGCACAAATACCTGGGGTCCTGCCACCCATGTGGGGGACCTGGATGGAGTTCCTAGGTCCTGGCTCCTGGCTTCAACCTGACACAGGCCCAGCAGTTGTGGCCATTTGTGGGAATGAACAAATGGATAGAAGATTGCAGACTGGCTGGCTGGCTCTCTTGCCCTCCTTCTTTAACTATGCCTTTCAAATATGTAAATAAATCTTTAAAATTTGCACCAAATTAAACATTATTAATTCCATTTTCCATGACCTATTTGGAATATCCTCATATTTGTGTGACACTCTTAACTCTATCTTCCTAGGCTCATAGCCATCTTCATTTCTTTGACTGCCAATCTTCACTTCATTCCTTTGTATTGGCTGCTTCTTGGAAAGTCATCATTTTTTTGCTAGTTTCATTTTAAACATGTAACATTAATCTGAAATAGCCAATTTTGTTTGTTTTCTTTGCCTTCTCGCTTTCCCTTTTGAAATTTTATGAGTGACTGTTGTCTTTAGGAATAAAATATTTTTATCCATAGTCTGTATAGAAACAGTTTGAAGGAGACAGAAAACAGATGATAGAGGGGGCCTGGGATTAATCTTTACTCACTGGAAAGTCTCCAACATGACTTGCTCTATGGTATCATCTCTAGCATAAGACCCAGGACCAAAATAATGTCAACAAAATAGAAGCCTTACCATATTCACATTCCGGGCCATAGAATCCAGGGTAGCAGGAACAGGTGTAATTCCCAATGGTCTCGATACACTCCCCTTGTTTGCTGCAGGATGTGTCCTGGCAGGAAGCTGCATAGATACACAAGAATCAGAAACATGGGAATTCGCAGGAGACGAGCTGTAGATGCAGCCCTCTCAAGTAGGAATGAACCAACCAGACCACAGAGAACCATAGTGCCATCTGTGACCCACCCTGTTCCTCGTAAAAAGTATTGTGGAAATCTGATGGAGTACTGCACAGCTCCATTTCATTCTGTATGCAGTGTTTCCTAAGGAGGGCTAACAATGTGTGGCAACTGAGGGACAAATGGAGCCATGGATAGATATGCGGACAAAGAAACTCCTGTATCGGGAGTACAAGTGAGTTATGGTTTTCAAACCAAGAGTATCCAATGAGTTGCATTATTGTAGAAGCCCTGTGCCAGACATTAGAGCATGGAGTCTAGAAACCAAATGTGAGGTGGGAAACGGTAATACACATATGATCTGAATCCTAGCTCTGCTGCCTACCTGCTGTGAGACCTTATGCAGAATATTTCTCTGAGCTGAGATTGCACAATGTTAGGGGCAAAACCCTCCCACCTTTTGCTGCAAATATAGACTCATACCATAAAGCAGAGAAACAAAGGAGCCAAATGAGGTGTTTAAGACTTATTTATGGTAAAGAACAAACATCTTATTAGAGGACATTTCATGAATCTAAATGTGTCAGGCTTAAACGGTGCAGCTGACTGCTGACCTTTCAGGCCTTCCTCACTAAGTCTGTGACACTGGAGTGATGGAAGAGAAAAGACCAGGGCTTCTTTCCTACATGAAGAGTCTTTGAGGGTATATGCACTTGTGGAGGATTAGTATTTCAATAGGCACGATGAATATTTTGTATTGATATTTTTATTGATGAGGTCAGAACCGGGGGCAAGGCCTATGGTGAACTATTTTCTGTTGGCCACTTCCTTTGCCCGAATCTCTAGGCACGTGTCGGTCCACTTTGGAGTATATTACCAAGAGAATCCATATGATACACAGAAAGATGTGCTAGATTATTCCTGTGTTCTTTCTCAGACATGCACACCTATTTACTCTGAACTAGGGAACTTCTTCCCTTTCCTGCACTATCCTCACCCCATCAAAGTCCAAAGTACTTGAAGATACGACGTTAAAATTCTGTTCAGCTTTTGCAGTCCTTAGTCATGTTCTCAAATTATCTTATGAAAATGTGAAGCAAAGAATATAGTAGCATATATGGTTATAAACACCAACTTTGGATTCAACATGAATCTGAAACTGGTT
Organism: Lepus europaeus; assembly: GCF_033115175.1. Lineage (NCBI taxonomy): Eukaryota > Metazoa > Chordata > Mammalia > Lagomorpha > Leporidae > Lepus > Lepus europaeus. Next base: position 136,704,849 of record NC_084831.1, on the reverse strand, counting down.
CTACCATCAACAAGCTTAAAACCTTGAGCGGATTACTTAGTAAATCTGACCTTTTCCAGCACTAGCAAAATAACAATAAAAGAAGAACCTGATTGACAGTGTTGTCATGAGGACCAAATCTAACACTAAATGATCAAATGGCACGTTCCATCAGCACAACATCTGGAACAAAAGACAGCTGGCCATCACTAAACAGCAGTTACAGCTGTGTCTCCCAAGGGTGGGAATAAATTCCTTCTCAACTTGTACTTTCTTTTATACCAAGGCATAGTGCTGAAAAAGCTCTGAACCTAAAGTTTAGGACTGGTTTGCAGCCCTAACTTTGCTTCTGTCCAGCTTTCTGACCCTAAGAAATTAAAACTTCCAGGCCATCCATTTCATCAGTTACAGGACAAGCAAGGTGGATGAGATGATACTAACATTTCCCTCTAGCTTCACATCGCCAGTTTCCTCTAGTCCTGACCTTACAGCCATCAATGTGCTCAAAATTGCTGACTGTTTACTCCTTTTTTCCATGTCCCTGACTTTATGACTTCATGCTATTGGCCCAGTGGTTACAGTGGCAAACCAGGGAAGGTATTTTTTTTTACAGGAAGGATTCAGCATGGGGAAGGCCCTACCTGTGTAGCACAGCGCCCGCTTTTTATATCTGCAGCGATCATCATTCCACTTTCCGGGAGAAGTCGACCTCTTGATGTACATCTCCACACAGTCTTCATTGTTCTTCTTATTGTTGGGCTCATTGTCTGCCCAGTTCTCAGCCTCCTTGGTGAGAGGCTTTTTGGTTCCCACCCAAGTCCACTTATCATTGATCTTTCGGATCCCAATCCAATAGTAAGAGCTATAGTAGGGTATGACATCATTGAGGTGAGCAATTTCATTTTTATTCTGGATGGCCACTAAATCCGTGTAGTATTTCTGGCAGAAGGCGCGGGAAACATTCCATGAGTATGCTTTTATGCTGTAATTATATGTCCATGCTGCCACTTCTTTCTGATTTGTTAACTCTAATGCAAAGAAGAATGAGGACCAGGTTAGCACCCTAACTAGAAGGAGGCTATGAGCCTAAGTAGGCGTCCATGAAGTCAGAGAAGTTCTGACCAGATAAATGCCCAAAATACGATTTTTTGTCTAATATGGTTGTTTTAATGAAAAAGACTGATTTCTCTATTTCATTTGTTAATGTATTCAAGTCCAGAGTAAGAACATGTCAAAAAGTTCTGGTGTGAAAGATTCAGAAACATAAGATTTCAGAATTGAAGAGATGGTAGAGATCATGTAACTTATTCTTTTATAAATTAAGGAAATGTCAAACAATTTGTCCAAACTCAACTTAAAGACACACACATGCAAAAATCTTTGTGGTAGGTTCTTCCTCGTCACATGGAAACCAAAATGCTTTCTGAGTCGGAGACTACCTGTTGGCCCACGTTCATTGCTCACCATATTTACTTTTTTTAGAAAAACAAAACTTCTCCTCTGTGCCTTTGCACATCCTCTTCCTGTTACCCTGGCGGCCCTCCTCTCTTACTCCACCTATTTTCTGTATCAGCCACAAGTAGGCTCAGTGCTCTCCCCTCCAGCTGCCCATTGCATCCGTCCCTGCTTCTGCCACAGTTAATTGCCATGATATGGCAGTTAATTTCACTGACATGGTTCACATACGCTAGACTGTGAATCCCTGATGGTGATTTCTTTTTAGCCCTGGATCCCTTGCAGCAAGCATAGAGTTTAGACTTCATAGGCATCAACATAGAAACTTGTTGAATGTGTGAAACACAACAGGTTTGGGGCAGAGTCAGGAATAGAAATCAGATCTCCTGATATGAAATCGTGCACTCATTTTACTTCTCTTGACTGTTTCTTTTTGATAAACTACCCTACTTCCTCTATGTCTTTTTACTCACTGTTAAAGCAGGCCTCAAACAGCCATTCGTTACAAATGTTTGTGACATCAAATGAAACAAAGAATGTGCCCTTCAGAAGTATAAAGGCACGATGAGGTAAATTACTGTTATTGTAGCCTGTGGCCGCTCACTGGGCAGAAGAGGCCAAATCCCATGTGAAAAGGTGTACAATGCAAGCAATCAAGCCTGGAAATGGCTGCCTTTCCTGTTTATAAAGCATTGTTGCTAGTCAGCCCTCACCCCTGCTGCCTGCCTGAGGACCAGTCACATTGATGCCTTCTGCACTAATACCTGTATAAAATTGCTTTGCCGTAAAACTTTATTCTGATATAACCAGATTCACATTTTTACTTTCATGGACTTAGGCAATATAAAAATGAGTACATTCTATATTAAAGCATTTTGAATTCAAAGAAAATTATCTTTAAAGAAATGAAAACATTTGATGGGTTCCTTACACTGCTGTGAGACTGTGCCTACTACGCTTTAATAGAGTAGTTGGTCCTGGATATATCAACGTAAGTTCTTTCTGAAGCCTTTTTCTACCAATACAGTGGCATAGGGTGTGTTTATCCTCTAGGAATCTGGACCTGGACAGTTTTCCCATGTTTCACAACTGCCTGCAATCCTAGACTTCTCCCATTTGGCTCTGGGCTCTAGCCTGATTACTCAGTTCATGTGAGGAGGTACCATAAAGCTTACCAGAGATCAGAGCACTGAAGTAAAGCAGGTGGGCTGCTCCGAAGACCGCTTTCTGGAATCTTTGGTTCCAGATGACTTTTAGGCAGCTGGCCTGAAACAAGAAAGGCAAACCTCCTATTAGTACCCATGCACAACCAAATGGCCTAAACAGTTCTAGCTAATAATTGCTATGTTGAGTACTACCTATTTCAGTTGGTGGGTGGTGCAAGCTCTCTGCTTATTTCTCATTGCTGTGTTTCCAAGGCTTAGATGAACACTATACTGAAGCTGAGCACAGAGTTTGTTTCTTCATTCTTTCACCAAATATTTCCTGAGTAATACTTTACCACCAATGCATTTCTTTTAAAATATATTTTTAATATGCTTGTAAGAAAAATACCAGACCCACTTTGGGCATTTGGCCTAGTGGTTAAGCCAGTTAGCCACGTCCCACATTGGAAGGCCTGGGTTCAATACCTGTTTCTATCTCCTGATTCAGCTTCCTGCTACTGCAGACACTGGAAGGGAGACCCTGGAACTGGGTGTCCTGCCACCCATGTGGGAGACCTGAACTGAGAGCTTTGACCCCCTCATGCTGGCATTTGTAGACTAAACCAGCAGATAGGCGCTCAGTCCTCCTACTGATTCTGTCTCTGTCCTTAAAAAATCTCTAAAGAAGAAGCTAAGCACAGCAATATGAATGTCATTATTATGCAGCATTCTTCCTTTAAGAATTGGTATGTCATAACCAGGTATACTAGGAAGTCACACGAGCACTCGATCCATAGAAATAATATCTAACTATTTTGATGTGTAGAGCATCAATTAATTGTATTATGCAATGCCATCTATTTTGTGTCATTGATCTATGTCTTAACTGCTTGATTTACCATTTTAGCATAGGTATGCACAATACTATTTAATGTTTAGTATATATTTAAAATATCTTAAAACATAGAGTAAATTTATTTCCCTTGGATCTGTAACAGCTGTTAATTCTCATGAGCTCCCTTTTGTGAGGATTTCATCAAATCCATTAACACTTAAAAGGTTTTTTAGACAAATTCATTCTAGAAATGCTCATCTTCCCCAGTTTCCTCATATTGCACATGAAAATGATGAAGCTTGGCACATCTAAATAACATGGACAGAGGATGGCAGAAAAGCCTGACTTTGAAACAAGAGCTCTGTCTGCTCCACAATTTCATTTTGATAAACATCCAGGCTTCCAGATGCATGCTGTGTTGCTGTTGTGGGTGACTGGGTGTGTGACAGACATGACCAAGCCTAGCTGCTGCATCAGTGCCCCCAAGAGCCACCCCAGCATTATCACCACCAACAAAAAATTGCATTTTCTTTGGAGCTGTAATTCTACAGCTATGCCAGACCTGCCTAAGACCTCTCTTACAGAGAAATTTTGAATTACCACAGTCTGTGTCCCAATAGTGAATGATGTAGGATAATTGCAATGATGTAAGGTGGTATATATGTGTGTGTGATATGTACATGCACAACTGACTATAGTCCAACCATATAGCAGTGAGGACACAACTCAAACAATGAAAAGTCTCCCAGATTTGAGGTGAGAGGGTATCATTGTGTAAGAAGCCTGGCACCTTCTAATTAGGACTTTTTGAATAATGACTTCAATAAGCAGGCATATTTCATGTTCTTATAAGTTAGAACACTAGTTAGCTGACCTCTGTAGCAACCTTGGTTTTAAACTGGGAGTATCCTAATGTTATGATTTATGGTGCTGCTTCTTTGCACAAGCAACTATGGTGGTAATTCTCTGGTGGGGACTTAACCCCACTGAGGTTTCTCAGATTGTGTTGAATTACCAGCTATTTCTACTGCTGTATTTATATTCAATTTATATTCAATATACAAAAAGTACCATTCTAAGTACATTAGGAGAAATTTTCAAACCAGGACGACTCTGACTTATGATTTACACAAGCAAGAGCAGGGTTAGTTAAATCAGAATTTATATTCTCACCTTTCAAATGAATACCTTTCTAAAACCAATCTGCCTAAAAACATGCCCTTCTCCCACTTTACAAAAGAAAATCATTCTTTTTGCTAATATTCTATTTACTTGGGGTTTTGCCCCCTGGACATTAAAAATATTGGTATAGGCAGTGGAGGCCCTGCACCCCATGGGAGACCAGGAGAAGCACCTGGCTCCTGCCTTGGGATCCGCGCGGTGTGCCAGCCGCGGCGGCCATTGGAGGGTGAACCAATGGCAAAGGAAGACCTTTCTCTCTGTCTCTCTCTCTCTCTCACTGTCCACTCTGCTTGTAAAAAAAACAAAAAATTGGTATGTCAGAGACAATTAAAAATATTGGAATAGGTGTTGAGAACTTATGATAATGTAACACATCTGTTCCATTTTCAAATCCAGTGGCTTCTATCTCCTTCCTTTCACCAACTTTGAGGGAAGACCCAATTAAGTCACAGCTTTGAACAAGTTTCGACTACAGAGGTTGGAGCATGTGACATAGAAGGATTTCAAAGAACTGAAATAACTGTTATAATAAAATTTCTCTTCTCATTTACTTATTCATGTTAATGAAGTTTTTCAGTGTTTAAATTCCTAAAAATGAAATATAAGAAAAAAACTGATACAAAACTTCTCTAATTTTATTGATAAACAATATTAATCTATGGATATACAAATAAATAAGAAAAAAGTCCCTTTCCCATATAGAGAGGCATTTTAATACCATTTAAAATATAATGGTTTGTTATTTATCAAAATTTGTAGTATATTTATGGTAGTTTATTCAGTTGTATATTAAAAGTAATTTTTATGCTAACTTAATAAAAAATTTAAAATAAATTTTAAACATAAATACTTAAGGTTTCAGAAAAATAAAATCTTTTAAAATTTCTATTTATTGTATTTTTATTCTTTTTTTTTTTTTGACAGGCAGAGTGGACAGTGAGAGAGAGAGAGACAGAGAGATAGGTCTTCCTTTTCCGTTGGTTCACCCCCCAAAATGGCCTCTGTGGCTGGCGCGCTGCGGCCGGTGCACCGTGCTGATCCGAAGCCAGGAGCCAGGTGCTTCTCCTGGTCTCCCATGCGGTGCAGGGCCCAAGCACTTGGGCTACCGCACTCCCGGGCCACAGCAGAGAGCTGGACTGGAAGAGGAGCAACCGGGACAGAACCCAGCACCCCGACCAGGACTAGAACCCAGTGTGCCGGCGCCGCAAGGCGGAGAATTAGCCTGTTGAGCCACGGCACCGGCCGTACTTTTATTCTTTAAAATAAATATGATAGGGTAATCAAGAAAAGAATTTAAGCTTAAAATGTCATTAAAATTTTAGAGAAGTAAATAAGAATTAAAGAAAGAAGTATTAAGGGAGAGAAAACGAGTTATGGAAAACTTGTTATTACAAGTTTATTTATGGTTTAAGTGATGAGAGTCACCAGATCACTTTGGTATAAATTACATTGGCTATACTAAGAAATGATGCAACAACTTTAAGAGGCTAATCTTCACAATCTGCTAGAAGTCCAATCTTTTCTTTTAAAATTTATTGTGAAAAATGTTAGCTGTCCCCTTAGAAAAGTGCAGGAAGTTACATGGTATTCCAAAAATATTTGTGGAAGTATGAGAGTAAAAGCATTGCCAGTAAGAAGCGCAATGACTCAGCCTTCACGAAGGTGACCCCAGTGTCTACCTTTGAACCTGTGCTGGATTTCTACTCAAGAAGATTGGAAGCTTACAAATTTTCTAAACCAACAATGCCCTTCTGCTGACTTTAGGAAGTAGTTTTCTCCCTGAACAGAATAGTTTCATAGATCTCTCTGGCTATGGAACCAGCTCCAGGAAGTTTGTGGGGAGGTTGAGTAGATGAGGATCATGACTCCCTATCACCATGCCCAATTCTAACCACTATTTCCCATCTTAATTGCTTAAACTTTTAAATAAAATTTGGCTTAAACAAAATTTCCTCAGCAAATTCTCTACTGAAACAGAATACACCCACATATGCACACATACACATACACACACACACACAGAGAGAGAGAGAGAGAGAGAGAGACGCTGGTTCTAAACATTTCAAAGTCTTATAGGACTTGTGGTGCTTCAGATCAAAGCATATTATATCTAAGAGAGGAAAAAGTTCATCCTCTGCTTTAATCCAATAATACATTTCTGTTTCTTTTGATCACCAAGTACCGGTCACCTTTCATAGATTATGTCACAGCTGTAGGAGACTATGAGGATTATGCCAAATCTACTTAGCATTTCCTTGGAATTCTTCAGCAGAGAGAGACAGAGAGACAGAGACAGATAAATCTTCTATTCCTCTACTGGTTTACTCCCCAAAAGCCTGAAATAGCCAGGGCTAGATTAAGTCAAATGGAGGAGGCTGGAATTCGATCTGGGTCTCCCATGTGGGTGGCAGGGACCCGACTACTGGAGCCATCTTCAGCTGCCTTCTAGGTTGCACATTAGCAGGAAGTTGAATAGGAAGCAGAGCAGAACTTGAACCAGGGGATACCAAGAAGCATCTTTCTTTTTAAAGGTTTATTTGAAAGGCAGAGTGACAGAAAACGAGACAGATCTTCCATCTGCTGGCTCACTCTCCAAATGTCCGCCTGTGTTCTCCAAATGGGTGGTAATGAATCCAAGTACTTGAGCCATACTCTCAGGCATCTTAGTAATCAGTTGGATCAGAGGCATGGAATAGCCAGGAAATGAACCTGGTACTCCAGTATGGGATGTAGGCATACCCAGTGGCAGATTAACTTGCTGTATCACACCACCCATCCCACAATTGCTGTCGTAACTACCGCACCAAACACCTGCCCCTTAAAGTATTTTTAAATGATGTGATGTGTAGACCAATTTGTTAGGGAAGGTTGGGGCCCTGCTCATCAAGTATACACAAAGCTGGGTAGGGAGCCTGACCCTGTTACACTGTTGAAATAGTCTGCTTGCATAAGCAAACAATATTCTTGGAGGCAGCCAACGCTATTGTATAGTAGATTAAGCCTCCTCCTGCAGCACCAGCACCCTGTATGGGCGCTGGTTAGTGTCTTGGCTACTCCTTTTCTGATCCAGGTCTCTGCCTGCTGATGGCCTGGGAGTGCAGTAGAAGATGGCCCAAGTGCTTTGGCACCTGCACCTATGTGGGAGACCTGGAAGAAGCTCCTGGCTTCTGGCTTCGGATTAGCCCAGCTCCAGCCATTGAGGCCATTTGGGGAGTGAACCAGTGGATGGAAGACCTCTCTGTCTCTTCCTCTGTCTGTCTGTGTCTCTATCTCTCAAATAAATAAATAAATAAATAAAATCTTCTAAACATATTCTTTGAGATCGTAACCTAGGCATGTACAGCCAGGCCTTCCTTTTCCCCACAGTCACAGGAGGAGATTTCTTGTATAAACCCTCCTCCCCTAGCAGAATACATTGATAACAAATGGAAGGCACTTGTTAAGCATTTGTTGAAGGGAAGAAGGAAGGTGCTCTTCTTATCTGTCCTGATGATCCTTAGTCCACCTGATTTCCCATCTAATTCTTCAGTAAACCTGATCTCTCTTTCTCTCCATGCAAGGGTTCTGTACCAGGCTGTCCTGGGTATATTCACTTTGTCATTTCTGAGTGTCAGATACTGTACTGGGCACAGGCCTGTGTCTTACTAATGGCAGGTAGTCACATCCCAGTTGGTATGGGTACAGAGACAAAAACAACTGGGTACTGCATTACAGTGCAAGAGTACAAGTGCTTGTTTGGATTAGAGAAGCCTCAGGTTCAAGCTGTAGAGTGGGCCTAGCAATATACTCGCAATGGTGTAGACAATTTCAGAAGGTGCATATACCCATTACATTTGCCCATGGTTAATGTTAATTGTAACATAGCAGCTTCAATCACTCACAACTATGTGTGAGTTGGGGCATAGATGATGCTTAAAAATCTTCCTCAATAGCTTTCTCCTGAAATTTCCATGGGTAGACAATTCTTCTCACATCTGCTCCGGCTGTACAGTATGAGGGATCTTCAAAATGTTTGTGGAAAAAGAGAACTAAAAGATAATTTTATTTTGGTCAAAAGTTTTCAAATCCATGAAGTTTTTTCATCCCAAGAATTTTCCATGATATTTTTTAAGACACCATGTAGAGATTTTAGAATGGTACTGGGTCAGGGTGCTGAAGGGTTAAGGACTCTACCTTGTGTTACTCAGCAAGCTACATGTAGAAACACGAGGAAATGCCTTCTAGCAGAAGCTGCAATGTGTTCTGCTAATCTTTGCTTTAATGTTCTCTGGCAGCCTGATTCCAACTGGAAGTCGCTGGAAAGGAGTCAGAGACTGGGTCATTGGAGTGATATCCTGTGCCTGTGTAAACCTTCGTCAGGCACCATGGTTATCTTTATCTTTAACTTCATTTTTCCAAGCACAGAAAGGAATTGCAGGGCAAAGAGAGAGGCAGAGAGTAGAAGGAAATCGTGCTTGACCCTGACCTCCCTTTTCAGAGGTAGAGGGACTAGAGACCCACAGGAGCCCCAGGCCTTGCTGGTATTCCAGCTGGTGTACACAGTTGGCAAGAAGGGTGCCTTGAAAAGGAGATCCCATCTCCTCTACACTGGAGACCACAGCTTTACACTCGTAGAGAGGCAGAGTCCATGTTACTCTCTTGGCCCCTTATCCTTCCATGCAGATACTGCCTGACTTCTCTCCTTCCTCTGTGTTAAGCTTTCTTCACTTCCTTGCCTCGCCTTTACTGTCCAACCCTCTGCCCCACCATCCTACAGAGCTTCTCATCTGAGCTTTATCACTAGCATCCAAATTGCCAAATCAAAGGAAGATTTCAGCTCTTAACAGCCTTGCCCTTAGTGTACCAATATGTACTTCTGACTACTTCCTTTTGCTTAAAATGCTTCTCTTAGCTCTACTCTTGGTTCTTCCGTAATGCCTGGAGTAACTGGTTTAGTCTTCTGAATCTATGTCAGCCCACTGCCTTCACTTGCAGTGGTAAGTGTTTACCTAGGTTCCCACCTTCCTGGCCCCATTCTCCCCTCATTCTTTGCTTTCGTGGGTCCTTCTTACAGTCATTTGTCCCCCTAAGTAACTCCATTCGTGATCTCCCTCCGAGCATGAGAGCCACAATCCAAACACAAAGCAAACATGGGAGCATAAGGCTGGAGGGAGTTGCTGGCGTTCAGGTCTGAATCCCCATCCATGGTAGAGCAGATGCTTAACATCTAATGAAAATTTTATGCATAGATGGTTGAATGAATTGTAGCAGGGGAATGACTAAACATAAGATAGAGGTATGCTAAATAGAACAATTAGTAATAATTATAAAGAAGTGCATTATAGTGACAGTAGCAATGGTATCTAAGTAAAAGTATATTATGCTTAGAAGACCACAGGAAAGCTGTAAAATATGTTCTTGCCATTTGCTTTCCATCATACAGAGTAACATACATGCAAGATCAACAAGTCTAGAGATCTAATGGGCAACATGGGCATTATAGATCATAAAATTATACAGTATATGGGATTCAGGCTAAATGAGATTTTAGCTTCTCTTGGCACACAAAATAAACAGCAAAAAAAGTACCTATATATGAACTTATTTAACTGTAGTGAGCTTTTTACCATCCATATGTATGCCTTAAAATATGGTATATCTTAAACATATACAGTAAAATTTATTAAAATATGTTTGGGCCTCTGGAGATTACACACACACAATTTTTCTTAGAACTTTGTCTCATTCTATTTGTGAGAGAAATTAAGGGTACGAGGTCTCATTCCTTCATTCTTCCTAATGAAGAGATCAATGAACAGGACTCACTCTCTTAACTCCAGGTTGGGATACAAGAAACAAATGGAGGAGAAGGGGAGGAGCGAGGACTGTCCCACAGTTGGTATACCCCAGGAAGCCTGGAGGGCACTGGACAGCAGACACTCTTAGAAATGGGAGAAGGGAAGGCAAATTTCAATCTCACCCTCTAGACTGCGGATGACTCTGAAAGGCTGTGACACCGCCACTGTCCCTGTCCCCTACCTGTCCACAGACACCCTGCAGTCTTCCACCAAGTTGGAGCAAGGAGGAAAGAACAAGGACCTCTTCCTCATCATAACCCTTCACATCAATCACATCAACACTGACTTTCTCTTTTGATAAAATACCTAACTATTCTCCAAATTTCCTTTGATTGTCACAGAATTAGCTTAGATGCCATCATTTCTTTCCCAGACCAGGACACTCGTCCTCTAACTGGCCACATTTTCTACATAAACTGTCTCCAATTCTTTCTCTAAAATGCCATGAGAATAATAGTCCCAACACAAAAATATGACCATATTGCCTTCCTACTTAAAATCTTTCAGCTGTTCCCACTTTCTGAGCAAACCCTGAGTCAAACCTTTTCAGATGTGGCCTCTTCCTGTTCATCCATTCTTATCTCCTGCCAGTACCCCTTAATCACCCCATGCTTTCTCTGCAACTTAACAATGCATTTACAATAAAGCATCATATAATTTCCAGGATGCATTGTTTGTTCCCTGTGCTCTTGTGCCCACAGCATCCCCTCCTTCTGGGTCTGCCTAGCTCTGTGAATCCAAAAGTTTCCTCCTCAAAGGAATTGTCCTATCACAACCACTTCCACCCCGACACCAAGAGAGGTGCTCTGTTCTTTCCCATTACTTATTGTTGCTATTTATTTATTATTTGTTGATTAAGTACCTACAATGCCAGACACTGTTCTAGAGAAAGGGGCTAAAATGATGAGAATAGATGCAATTCCTGTCCTCATACAGCAAATTGGTAGTGAAAAAAGCAGATAAGAAAGCAAATTCAAAGATTTTAAGATAGAAGCATAGTGTAATATATTCAAAGAACATTAGTGTGGCTGAAATATAAAGAGCAGTGGAGGAGAGGAATATGAGATGAAGCCAGTGGCAGATCACTACAAAGGGATGAGATTTAAAGATCAGTGTTGATGTGGTCAAGGTTAATAGAAAAGGTAGGTTGGAGTCAGATCTTTCATGGTTTCTACCCAGAATCTAAAAGACCTCCATGATTCAATAGGCTTATATCTTTGAAATGGAGAGAAGGACATCAAAGAGAATGGAGGAGAAGAATTGCTTATTCATTTGAGTTGAGAATTGAGAAGTATGACATGCAAAAAGAAATCTACATCCTTATTTCACTGTGGTTCAAATTTAGGACGGGCTTGAACTGCTTCCTCTTCTCTTTGTTATCCCCTTGTTTCTGTTTCCCCAAAACAGAAAATGCTCATATGTTATTTGAAAAGTGCTGTAGTAAAATAAAGAGGTGGGATGAATCAGGTATTTGCTCTACTTTCTTCTTGAGCCCTTAGAAATGCACACAAGAGCAGAGACCTGCCTGATTCCTCCCTAGCCACAGACTGCAGGATTTTGGAAACTGGGACTCCGTGGGATATCACTGATGAGTTGGTGTGGAGCAAAGGTGGAATTAGAGGTGGCCTAACCTTATGTGTCTCATTTAGGAAAACATTACTGAAGTTGAAATGCCTGGTTACTTTTGCATCTTCTCTGGGTTCCAAATCCAACACTATCCCAAGAATTTTCTCTTTCTCCTAACAATAAAAATAGCTATCATTTAATAGTTATTATGTTCCAGACTCAGATATAAATAGTTTTTAGTATCATTTAATCCTTACAATGACATTACAAAATAGAATGCTATTATTTTGTTCATTTTAGAGAAGCAGAAACTGAGTCATTAAAAGGCTTGAATTTAGAGCAGAAACTAAAACTATGCAGATATGGGCTTAGAGAAAGAAGAGGGCTGGGGATGAGAAACCACTCAATTGTAGGTTTGTCCCAGGGCACTCCCCCACCCTTCTATTTATCCCAGAGAGAACAGCAGTCCTGGGAAAGGAGCTGACAGGCTTACCAAGATCCACTCAAAAGGGTCCCAGAATATTCTAGTAAGAAGAAGAGCAGATTTGGAGCCAGAAAACAGGATGCAGGTCCTCTATGATCAAGCCTAAAGGTGAAGTCTTAGGCTGAACAGACAGCTTCTGTAAGCCACAGTCTTCATTTGTTAAATGCAAATAACCTCCTCAGCTCACAGGGATGCTGGGAGGCTCCCAGTGGAGAGCAAGTTTAGATGTGCTTGCCAACCCTCACAGTCTCTTCAGTATGAAACTCTATGATTGTTGCTGGTTTTGACTTTCTGAACCTTTATCTGCCTGATTCAGCCCCAAGCCACATCAACTCATCTACTTCCCATACGAAAGAAAAATGAACTTACCATCTCCTGTGCGACTTCACTGGCTCACTGCCCTTTGCCAAACCCAGGCTTCTTATAGTCTGACTGCCTCCCCTCAGTGTCAGGCTGTTTAGAAAGTCAACTTCCTATTCACTTTCCAGAAACTCGTCACAGCCCTTCCCATGGCGTTAGAGTGTTGATAGCGCAGGAGCAAAGTTGGCAGCTTGCAAAGAGCAGTTGCCAAGGGGACAAGGAGTTACCCCTCCACGGGAGACAGTCTGGAGACAGGGGCAAGTGTGAATCATGCCTGGACATCCCAGGTTGAGCAACACCCCCAGAGATTAGGTTTAGTGAGTCTGAGGTGAGCCCCCAATTTTAGGCAATTCATTTGGGAAACATGCTTTGAATTAATCATAATGTCCCAGAGTAAATGTTCCAGTCATTGTGAAATGCCAGTGAATGCTTACTATTCTAGCACCCTTCCAAGGGAAAAGAGCAAAATAGTAACCAAACAGAATTGTGTAGGAAAAAAAAAGGCCACGGAGGGTTTCTTGGTACTTGGGGCAGATTAATAGAAATGGTTTTGAAATGGCATGTTAATCAGACAAGATTCATAAGGAAAGAAACTCTGCTTCCTATATCAGAAAAAAAGGTATAAAGCTGGAAAGGTTGATATTCCTCTTGCCATGGATAGTGTGGGACTGAAAGGCTGTTGACACAGTGGTTAAGAATTGGGTTGTGCTGTTAACCTTGGTGAGACCCATCCTGGCTCCATCTTTGGCTACAGATTAAGCAAATTACCTAAGCACTCTATTCATCTGTTTTCTGAACTGTGATATAGAATAATCACTACTTAACTCACAGGATTGAAACAAATAATATGTGGAAAGTATTTGAAATAAAATAGTTGGCACTCAAGAAATTTTAACTACTAATATTACTTTTCAGATTGGTCTCAGCAAAATCAAGTATCCAACCTTTAGTATCAAAAAACCTCACTGCAGTGTATCCTTTTGGAATTCTAATGGTGCAGAGGAGTTTGTTATTCTTGATTCACTCTGTGATAGTTACCGCTTGTAAATAGGCATCTCATAGATGGACTGGAGGTGGAACAAAATGGAAAGATCTAGAAGAAGATAAATTAAAGAACATGAGGCTGCATTTGCACTTTGGAATTTATGATCACGAGAAAGTGATTAATTTCATGATAGAAGTAGAAAGATTGGTGAAGGAGGTAGTGATGAAGGAACGAGCTTAGTAGAATAAGAAGAGTTGAGTGAGAGGAAAGAAATGGGAAAGTTTGAGGCAGAATAATGCAATAGTCCTGAGCCCAGGCCTCAGAGCCAGACTTCCTGGCCCCACCACCTGCCAGCTGTGTCACTTGGGCAAGTTACTAACCTCTTTGTGACTCAGTTTCCTCATTCATGTGAATAAGTAAGATTAATAACCACAAAATAAATACAAGTGTTGGGACAATCACATGAATTTAAGGTGTTTGGAACAATACCTGGAATATTGTAAGTGCAATGTTAAATCTTAGCTATTATTTATTGCGTCCATTTACTTCAGTTCTTATTTTTACTCTTTGGTTCCTCTTTGTTTTAAAAATTTTTTTATTATTTATTGTGTTTATTTTACAGGTAGGAAGAAAGACAGGGAGAGATACGGAGGACTCTACTAATTATCACAACCAAAACCCTAAGAGCCTTCACAGCTACTTCACACACACACAGCATTTTCTCTGAGAATGCCTGTAGTCACCACCAACAGTGATGGAGACTGCACAGCCATGTCATCTCCAGAGCCAGATCTGCTGTACATGACACAGTTAATGCTTTCACACCCTCCAGTAAAGGAAAGTATTTCCCTAATAAAACTCACAGGATCTCTGTCCTTAATGTGTTTTACTATGAAACTTAAAGACAACACTACTAGTCAAATAATACCCTATACCTTGTGCGGTTGTGTGAGTGCAGCCTGTTGAAATCCTTGCTTAGTATATACTAAGTTGATCTTCTGTATATGAAGGTAATTGAAAATGAAACTGGATGAAGGGCGGGATGGGAGAGGGAGTGAGAGAGGGGAGGGCCACAGGAGGGAGGGAGGTTGGGTGGGGAGAAAGCCACAACAATACAAAAGTTGCACTTTGTAAATTCACATTTATTAAATTAAAAAAAAAAAACTAACCAAACAGCCTGGAATTGGCGTTATTTTGCTAAATAATTGACATTAGTGTAAGGCAAAAGGAAATGTGGAAAATCTAGGTAAATCATCACAAAAAGAAAGCAATAATTTCCTAATGTTGACTGCAGAGGTGGAGTACTACAAAATACTTGTCCAAAAATTCAAAATATTTGCTTTAAAAAAGCCCATTGATTTTGAAAAGAACACAGAAAATAATTCACTGATGTCAAGAAAATGGTACACAAAACAAGAAGTTTAACAGAGTTTGAAATCATTGAGAAAATTAATTCTGGAGCTTAAGAATTAAAAAAGTGAAATGAAAATGCAATAGAGTGCTTCTACCGTGGACTTGATCAAGCAGGATAGCCTGTGAACTCTGAGAGGTTATATTTGAAAATACAGTCATCAGAGAAGAAAAAAAAAAAAAAAGAAATGGAAAAGAATGAACAGTCCTGTGAGATTAATGAAACAGCTTCAAAAAAGCACATTTACAATATAGCAGTTAAAGATGGATACGTTAAGAAGGAATAGAAAGCTTATTTAGACAATGATACTTAAAAACATCCTAAATCTGAGGAAGATCTAAATATCCAGGTACAGGGAAATTAAAAATTTCTAGTTAGGTTCAATCCATACGATGTTACATGAAGATAGTTTATCTGCTATAGTCAAGCTGTAAAAAGTTGAAGACAGACTGAGGGTTCTGAAAGCAGCAACAGAAAAAGACTATCACCTGCAAGGGATATTCTCAGCAAACGCCTTAGAGATCAAGAGATAATAGGATTCTATATTCAAATTGCTGAAAGAAAAACACACCCAATCAAGAATGTTTTTCCTGACAAAGAAAAGGCAAAGGAGAAACCAAGATTTTCCCATAGGTTTGCATGTGGCACAATGTTAAGTTGTTACTTGGGATGTCTGAATCCTGGGTTTGAGTCCTGGGTTGAGTACTGTAATGGCAGTATAAGTCATTATAGCCTTAGTTTTAAGGTTAAAAAGCAAAAATATTCAAAATCACTGTAGATATAAAATGTTGTTAGAAATACACAATATAAAGACATAGTGATATCAAAAACATAGATGACAGAATTAAAACGTGAAGTTTTTACAGAATGAAAGATATGCAGTATACATCTTACAATAATCTAAGATATTTTATGTAACCACAAAGAAATAACCCATGGTAGATAAAAAGGAGCAAAGTTACCACTACAGAAAATCATCCAATCACAAAAGAAGACAGCAAGAGTAAAAGAAAGGTGGAAGACAACCTCACACAACCAGAAAACAATTAACAAAATAGTGGCAGTGAATTTTTTTCTATAATTATTTTGAATCTAAGTGGATTAAATTTTCCAATGAAAGGACACAGAGTGCCTAAATGAATTCTTCAAAAAACCCCAAAACTCTGGGGTTGGTGCTGTGACATATCCAGTAAAGCCACTGCCTAGGCAACAGCACCCCAGTCCTGGCTGTTTCACTTCCAATCCAGCTCCCCGCTGATGTGCCTGGGAAAGCAGTAGAAGATAGCCCAAGTGTTTAGGCTCCTACACTCACATGGGAGACCCAGAAGAAGCTTCTGGCTCCTGGATTAAGATCAGCTCAGCTCTGTCTACTGGGCCCATTTGGGGAGTGAACCAGAAGATGGAAGCTCGCTCTCTCTCTCTCTCTCTCTGTGTGTGTGTCTCCCTCTGTAACTCTGCCTTTCAAATAAATAAATAAATCATAAAAAAAAACTCAGCTATACACTGCCTATAAGAAACTCATTTAATCTTTAAGGACATAAAGGACTGAAACTGAATGGATAGAAAAAGATATCTCATAAAACTAGAAATGAAAAGAGAGCAGGGGCAGTTATACTTGTTAAAGATAAAATAGCATTTAAGTTTAAAATTGTAAAAGCTCATAGAGTGATAAAGGAGTCAATTTATCAAGAGAATGCAAGCAATAAAGAAGCATCTAAATATAGAAAGTGAATATTAATATGTCTGAAGAAATAGAATGAAATAAGAGTTCAATCCAATTTCAACAATGGACAGATCATCTTGACAGAAAATCAACAAGAAAACACTGGACTTGAACTACACTACACTTGAGATCAAATGAACCTAATAGACATTTAGAACATGCCATTTAATAGTAACAGAATATGCATTCTTCTTAAGTGCTATTGTCAGAAAATATGCAAAATATGATTTCTATCCTTTTAAATTTGTTATAATTTCTTTTTATGGCCTAATCCTGGAGAGTATCTCATGTATACTTGAGAAGACCATAAATGCTTATATCAAAAAGAATGAAGACCCCCAAATAAACCACCCGATATTATATATCAAAGACAATAAAAAAAAACAAACTCAGCTTAAAGTTAATAGAGGAAGGAAATAATAACTATTTAAACAGAGACAAACAAAATTAGAGACTAGAAGAACAATGGAAAAGAAAAATTAAACCATTTTTTAAAGATAAAAAAATCAGCAAATCTTGGCCGGCGCCGCAGCTCAACAGGCTAATCCTCTGCCTTGCGGTGCCGGCACACCGGGTTCTAGTCCTGGTCAGGGCACCGATTCTATCCCGGTTGCCCCTCTTCCAGGCCAGCTGTCTGCTGTGGCCAGGGAGTGCAGTGGAGGATGGCCCAAGTGCTTGGGCCCTGCACCCGCATGGGAGACCAGGAGAAGCACCTGGTTCCTGGCTTCAGATCAGTGCGGTGTGCCAGCCGCAGCGCGCCAGCTGCGGCGGCCATTGGAGGGTGAACCAACGGTAAAAGGAAGACCTTTCTCTCTGTCTCTCTCTCTCACTGTCCACTCTGCCTGTTAAAAAATAAATAAAAATAAAAATAAAAAAATCAGCAAATCTTTAGCTAGACAAGGAAAAAATAGAGAAGACAAGTAAATAACATCAGAAATTAAAGCAGCACATTAAAATGTATACCATAGGTAAATGAAAGATCAAAAAATTATTGTGGGAAAGACAGCAAGATGGCAAAATAAGGAGGAAGCTTACTGCTCTAGTCTAGGGAAAGATAGTTTAAAAAAGTGTGGAGAGAGTGCAGTCTCAGGAAAGAGTTAGGGAGAAAACAGCAGAGGAAACTGCAAGTCAGAGGGACACTGTAGATCTAAATGGAGGGTGTGGACGTGCACAACTCAGGACCCCAGCAGCTGAGAGCCTTAGCACCAGCTTTGGAGTGAGGTGAGACCGGACTGCAGCAGCCACTGGCGATAAAGCTGCAGGAAAAGCCCATCATGGAACATTGTTGGGGACAGTGTACCTGCCAACCTAGAGGGGAAAAAAGGGGGCACATTTCTCTCTCCCTGACCACCGAGCATCAGCATCCTGTAACTAGTCAAGAGGGGGCGTGCGCCATTTCACACATATACAACAGCTGTGCCAGCTCGTGTTTGTGCACCCAGCAACCATCCAGAGGAGGTGTCTAAGTCTGGATGGGAGAATTGAAGGGGGGTTGGCTGCATGTGACTGTGGGAGCCTTGTGTGCTGGGACTATGAAAACACTGTGGCTACATGTCAGGACACAGAGTGTGCCTAGGTCATTGTGTAGTTGCTATGGGTGGCTCCTACACTCGGGGTCCCTGATGCCCTGGTGAGGGTCATTGCTGTGTGATCCATGCTCACACTGAGGACTGCAGGGATCCTTTGGGTGGTTCTAGTGGTAGCGTGAACAAATATTATACCCACTGGGGCTAGCAATCAGGCATTGATCTCCTTGGAGGAGAGGAGATGAGCATGAAACTATGTCAACAAAGCAGATTAAATCTTCCCTATGATAAAAAAAAGAGAGATTTACCATGCCCAATTTGGGTGTCACCTTGGACACTCCCCTCACCCTGGAGCACTGAATTGAGCTCTCTGGCCACACCCAGCGCAGGCCTCTGGGTATTCACTGAAAGAACAGACACTGCACTAATCCATAGAGGCATAGTACAAAGATAAAAACCAGCAAGTATCTCCACAAATAATCTCCTAAAATAGTCTCCACAAATATCTCCTAAAAATAAATGTGGCAAATCAAGAAATAAGAATAAGGAGGACAACATGATGCCTTCAAGGGAACACAGCAATACTTCAATACTAGAATGTGAAGAGCTGGCACCGCGGCTCAATAGGCTAATCCTCCGCCTGCGGCACTGGCACACCGGGTTCTAGTCCCAGTCAGGGCGCTGGATTCTGTCCCGGTTGCTCCTCTTCCAGTCCAGCTCTCTGTGGTGGCCTGGGAGTGCAGTGGAGGATGGCCCAAGTGCTTGGGCCCTGCACCCGCATGGGAGACCAGGAGAAGCACCTGGTTCCTGGCTTCAGATCAGTGCGGTGTGCCAGCCGCAGCGGCCACTGGGGGGTGAACCAACGGTAAAAGGAAGACCTTTCTCTCTGTCTCTCTCTCACTGTCCACTCTGCCTGTCAAAAAAAAAAAAAAAATGGAATGTGAAGATGAAGAGATTGAAGAAATACCAGAAACAGAATTCACAAAATTGATCATAGGATTACTTACAAGTAATCAGAAGCAAATGCATGAATTAAAGAAATCCATACATGATATGAATGAACATTTTTCCCATGAAATTGAGATTTTAAAGAGAAATCAAAATGACATATTGGAAATGAAAAATTCAGTAGATCAAATTAAAAATGTGGTGGAAATCCTTAACAACAGACTCCGTGAAGCAAAAGAATGAATATCCAAGTTAGAAGACAAATCTCTGGAAATTTTACAGTCAAACAAACAAACAAAAAAGATGAAATTAGAAACTCAAAAAGAACAGTGCTGGGGATTTGTAGGATACTATCAAACAACCCAACAAGTAGGTCTTGGGAATTCCTGGAAGGTGTTGGAAAGAAAGAATGGATCAGAAGTCCTTTTCAGTGAAATAATTACAGAAAACCTCCCCAGTTTGGAGAAAGAGACATCCAAGTATAGGAAGCACACAGGACTCCTAATAGACATGACTAGAAAAGATCCTCACCAAGACACATTATAGTCAAACTCTCCACAGTAAAACATAAAGAAGATTCTAAAATGTGCACAAGAGAAATGCCAAATTACTTTCAGAGGATCTCCAATTAGACTCACAGCTGACTTTTCATCAGAAACCCTACAGGCTAGGAGAGAATGGTGAGATATATTCCAAGTCTTAAGAGAAAAAAAACTTTCAACCCAGAACACAGTACCCTGAAAAGCTCTCATTTATGAGTGTTGGTGAAATAAAGACCTTACATAACAAACAGAAATTCAAAGAATTTGTTATCGCTCTTCCAGCTTTACAAAATTGCTTAAGGATGTGCTATTTACAGAAACGTGATCATCACTATGAAAGAAGGTGAAGGCAGAAAAGCTCCCAGTAAAGGTACAAGGGAAATCCAAAGTAAACAATAGGAATATTTAAGGGAAAACTGCAGGGTCAAGTCATTACTTATCAATAGTCACCTTGAATGTAAATGACTTCAACTCTCCAGTTTAAAAATACAGACTAGCTGAATAAATTAAAAAACAAAACTCAACTTATTTGCTGCCTACAAGAAACACATCTCAGCAACAAAAGATACATGTAGATTGAAAGTGAAAAGTTGGTAAAAGATATGCCATGCTAACAGAAAAAGATATTCCATGCTAACCAAAAAAGAGCTGGTATAGCCATCCTAATATCAGACAAAATAGACTTTAACACAAAAACTGTTAAAAGAGACAAAGAAGGGCATTATGCAATGATTAAGGAATCTATTCTATAGGAAAATGTGACTATAATAAACATATATGCACCTAATTACAGGATATCTGGCTAGTTAAAAGAAATGTTAATGAATCTAGAGGGAGACATAGACTCCATCACAATAGTAAAGGGGGACTTTAATACCCCACTTTCAGTAATGTACAGATCAACTAGACAGAAAATCAACAAGAAAACAACAGCTCATCAACACTATAGACCAAATGGACCTAACAGATATCTACAGAACTTTTCATCCTACAGTTGCAGAATACACATTCTTCTCACCAGTGTATGGAACTTTCTTTAGGATAGAACACATGCTAGGCCATAAAACAAGTCTCAGCAAATTAAAAAAAAAAAATCAAAATTATACCACGCATCTTTTCTGACCACAATGGAATAAAGCTGGAAATCAGCACTCAGGAATCTCTGGAAGATATGCAACCACATGGAGACTGAACAACATGCTCCTGAAGGCATAGTGGGTCATAGAAGAAATCGAAAAATTGTTGAGATGGCCGGAGCTGCGGCTCACTTGGCTAATCCTCTGCCTGCGGCACCGGCACCCCGGGTTCTAGTCCCAGTTGGGGCGCTGGATTCTGTCCCAGTTGCTCCTCTTCCAGTCCAGCTCTCTGCTGTGGCCTGGGAGTGCAGTGGAGGATGGCCCAAGTGCTTGGGCCCTGCACCCGCATGGGAGACCAGGAGGAAGCACCTGGCTTCTGGCTTTGGATCGGCGCAGTGCACCGGCCGCAGTGCACCGGCAATAGTGGCCATTTTGGGGGGTGAACCAACGGAAAAGGAAGACCTTTCTCTCTGTCTCTCTCTCACACTAACTCTGTTGAAAAAAAAAAAAAAACTATTGAGGAACAGGGGTGTTTTTTTAAATCCTATTTATTGAACTCTTTACTTAGTATAATCTTCTGTTTATGAAGTTAATTAAAAATAGATTTTCGTAAAAAATATGAATGAGAATATAATAGAGAGGGAGGAAGAAGGGTAAGAGAGTGGGTGGGAGGGCAGATATGGTGGGAAGAATCACCATCTCCCTAAAGTTGTATTTACAAAATGCATAAAGTTTGTATGCCTTAAATAAAAGGTTTCTGGGAGACAGGGGGTGTATGAACCAAAATAAACCTCTCTTCTTCATAAAAAAAGAAAAGTATTTTGAATGATTATACTCTAGACTATTGGATAACCTAGAAGAAATGGATAAATTTCTAGAAATGTACAGTCTACAAAGGTGATCATGATAAAACAGATCACCCAAAAAATGAAAAACAAGTAAAGAGATTGAGTCAATAATAAAATCTATTCCATCAGAGAAAATACCAGGACTTGACAGCCTTGCTGAATTCTACCAAAAACTTGAAAAATGAATACCAGTCTTTCTCAAACTCTTCTAAAAATCAGAGTAGCAAGTACTCCAAGATCATTTTATGAGGTCAGCATTACCTTGATACCAAAGCCAGATAAGGACAACCTAAGAAAAGAGTTACAGGCCAATATCCTTAATAAACATAGATATAAAAACTTCAACAAAATATTAGCAAACTGCATACAACAGCACATTAAAAAAATCATTCACTGTGTTGGGCACCAAAAAATATGTTGTGCCCAGATCGTTAGATCCCCACAGAGACCCCCAGAGAATCGATCACACTGAACTGAAAAAGCAAGGTTTATTCGGGAGTACAAGCCACGACAGGGACCCCATCCAACCAAGCGGCACAGCGGAGGAAGGAGTGAGGCCCCGGTCTTTGTTTGGGAGAGTTTTTAAAGGAAAAAAAGGCTACATCAGCAGGAAAAAAGTTACATACAGCATGGAAGCTTTGGGTACAGGGGGTTACAGTGGGGGCTCACAGTACAGAAGCTCTGGGCACAGGGAGTTACAGCGGGGGCTCACAGCACGGAAGCCTTGGGCGCAGGGAGTTACTTTGTTCAGCAATCTCTACTGTGCTGTCCTTGGTCTGCTGAGCTAGCCGTCCCTGGTGACCTTTGATCTCTCCAGAATGCCTGAATGCCTGCTTTCACAAGGACTTGGGTCTGCTATGGGAAACGGAGGCTGCTTTTTTTTTTTATTGTTTTAAAATGGAGTTACTTTGGCTCTTCAGCTGTGACCAAGTGGAATTTATTCTTGGGATGCAAAGATGTTTCACACATGCAAATCAACAGATACTATGTACTACATCAACAGAACAAAGGCTAAAAACTATATGATCATCTCAATAGATGCCAACAAGGCATTTGACATGATTCAACATCCTTTCATGGTAATAACTCTCAACAAATTTGGTATAGAAAGAATGTACCTCAATTCAATAATGGTCTCATATAGCAAAACCCACAACTAACATTATACTAAGTGATGAACAATCAAAAACTTTGTCCTGTAAGGATCAGAAATAAGACAATGATGTCCACTCTTGCCACTTCTATTCACCATAGTATTGGAAGTCCCAGTCAAAGCAATTAGACACGAGAAAGAAAGGAAAGGCATCAAATGATAAGTGAAGAAATAATCTTTATTTCTTATGAAATTATCTTATTTATATAAAGTCTTGAAAACCTCACCAGGAAAAACAAAACCTTTCAGATCTAAAAAAATAAATTCAGTGCAGTTGCAGGATTCAAAGTCAACTCTCAAAAATTAAGTGTTTCTACCTACTAACAACAAACTACATGAAAAAATAAACGAAGAAAAACAATATTGGCCGGCGCCGTGGCTCAACAGGCTAATCCTCCGCCTTGCGGCACCAGCACACCAGGTTCCAGTCCCGGTTGGGGCGCCAGATTCTGTCCCGGTTGCCCCTTTTCCAGGCCAGCTCTCTGCTATGGCCCAGGAGTGCAGTGGAGGATGGCCCAAGTACTTGGGCCCTGCACCCGCATGGGAGACCAGGAGAAGCACCTGGCTCCTGGCTTCGGATCAGCATGATGCGCCGGCCGCGGCAGCCATTGGAAGGTGAACCAATGGCAAAGGAAGACCTTTCTCTCTGTCTCTCTCTCTCACTGTCCACTCTGCCTGTCAAAAAAACAAACAAACAAACAAAACCAAAAAAACAAACATCTACAATAGCTACAAAAATAAATATTTATAAATAAGTTTAACCAAAGAGGTGAAAAATCTATATACTGAAAGCTGTAAAAATTATGAAAGAAATAGAAGAATAAATAAATAAATTGAAACATATCCTCTGTCCATGAATTTAAAACAAATTAATATTAAGATGTCTGTACTAAACAACCAAAATGGTCAAAAGAATTAAGATAATTCTTATCAAATTTTCAATAACATTTTTCACAGAAATAAAAAAATTAACTCTAAAATCTGTATGGGATCATAAAAGACCACAAGTAGCTAAATAAATCTTAAGCAGAAGAACAAAAGTTGGAGGCATCACACTACCTAATTTTAATATCAACTACAAAGCAATTATTAAAACAGCATGGTCCTGGCATAAAAACAGACACATATGCCAAGAGAACATAATAGAATGCAGAAATCAATCCACATATTTATGTTCAATTATTTTTTACAGAGATGCTGAAAAACACAGTAGTGAAAGGGAATTTCTTTAATAAATAATGTTGAAAAAACTGGACATCTACATACAGAAGAATGAAATAGGATCCGTATCTCACAAAATATTCATAAATTGACTGAAAACATATTAAAGACTTAAACATGAAACCTGAAACTAAAACTACTTGAAGAAAACATAGCAAAAAGCTCTATGACATTGGTCTTGGCAATGATATTTTTATATGACCACCAAAACACAGACAACACTTAAAAATTGGGTAATATCAAGCCAAAAAATTCCTCTCAGAAAAGAATCAACACAGTGAAGAGACAACCTGTAGAATGGGAGAAAATATTAAAAACCATATATCTGATACAGAGTTAGTATCCAAAATATATAAGGAACACAAATGACTTACAGCAGCAACAACTAAACTAATAAACAACAACTAAAACAAATAACTCAATTTAAACATGAACAAAGGAATTGAATAGATACTTCTCAAAAGAAGACACACATATGGTCTATAGATATATTTTAAAATGCTGAAGATCACTATGAGGGCAATGCAAATGAAGACCAGAATGAAATACCACCTTCCATTGATAGTAGGATAGATCAAGCAGAAAAAGAATCAGTAGACTCAAAGACAGGCTATTTGAAAATACACAGTAGGGGGAGAAAAAAGAATCAAGAGAAATTAAGAAGGCGTATGGGAAATATGAGCTCACATGAAGACAGCAAATACTCAAGTTATTGGAACATAAGAGGTACTTCAGAATGCCAAAGGGGTAGAAAGCGCATTAAAAGAGATATTGAAAATGAAATCACTGATAATGATGGGTTTTGAAAATTTATTCAGGGTTGGGGCTGGCGGTGTGGCGCAGTGGGTTAATGCCCTGGCCTGAAACATCGGCATCCCATATGGGTGCCGGTTCTAGTCCCAGCTGCTCCTCTTCCAGTCCAGCTCTCTGCTGTGGCCTGGGAAAGCAGTAAAAGATGGCCCAAGTGCTTGGGCCCCTACACCTGCATGGGAGACCTGGAAAAAGCTCCTGGCTCCTGGCTTCGGATCAGCGAAGTGCGGGCCATTGCAGCCATCTGGGGAATGGATCAGCAGATGGAACACCTCTCTCTGTGTCTCTACCTTTCTCTGTAACTCTTTCAAATAAATAAAATAAATCTTTAAAAAAAAAAGGGGGGGGCACATGGAACAGTTCCAAGAATAGATCATGTGTTAGTACACAAAGCAAGTCTCAACAAATTTAAAAGAATAGAATTCTTCAGTGGGAAGAATCACTATGTTCCTTAAGTTGTACTTGTGAAATGCATGACATTTGTATACCTTAAATAAAAAATTTCTGGGGGAAAAAAAAGAAACTTACCAAGTATCTTTTCTTTTACCACAGTAGAATAAAACTAAATATCAACAAAAAAAATGTAAAATACACAAATACATGGAAATAAAAAAAAACTCCTGAACAACCAACGAATCAAGGCAGAAATCAAAGAATTTAAGGACTGGCGCTGTGGCGTAGTAGGCTAAGCCTTTGCCTGCGGCATCGGCATCCCATGTGGTTACAGGTTCATGTCCCGGCTGCTCTCTTCTGATCCAGCTCTCTGCTATGACCTCGGAAACAGTGGAAGATGGCCCAGGTGCTTGGGCTCCTGCACCCAGGTGGGAGACCTGGAAGAACCTCCTGGCTCCTGGCTTCAGATCAGCCCAGCTACAGCCACTGGGGCCATTTAGGAAAACAATATGGACATCCTTAAAAAAAAAAAAAACAAAAACAAAAAAACTAAAAATGGAGCTACCATATGATCCAGCAATCCTGCTTCTGGATATATATTGAAGTTGAATGAATTCCATCTGCTGAAGAGTCATGTGAACTTCCAAATTTGTTGTAGCACTATTCACGATAGGCAGAAAATGGAAACAACCTAAGTGTGCATCCACTGATGAATAGATAAAGAAAATAAAGGAATATTACTCTTCCATAGAAATGATGAAATCTTGTCATTTGAACAACATGGATGGAACTGGAGATCATTATATAAAGTAAAATAAGCCAGGCACAGAAAAACAAATATCACATGATTTCATTCATATGTGAATTATAAAAAAAAGATGATCTCCTTCAGTATATAAAGATAATTGAAAATGAATCTTGATGAAAAATGGGATGGGAGAGGGAGTGGGAGATGGGATGGATGTGAGTGGGAGGGTGGTTATGAGGGGAAAAAAGCCACTATAATCCAAACATTGTAGTTTGGAAATTTATATTTATTAAATAAAAGTTTAAAAAATGATCTCATAGAAGCTAAAAATGTAATTGTAGTTATCAGAGACTGGGTAGGGAAGTAAAGAGAGGGAGGGTGTGAGACAGGCTGATTGACAGGTACTAGATTATTGCACAGTTGGATGAAAATAGAGAATGTTAATTACTGTATATTTCACTATAAAGACAAAACTAGAAGGTAGGATTTTTGGTTGTTTTCACTATAAAGAAATGCAAAATGCTTGAAAGGATAAATACACTTATCCTGATTGGACACTATACAATGAATGATGCAATGAAACCTCACACAGTACCCCATAAATATGCATAATTTTTGTGTGTCTGTTAAATTTTTCTAAACAAAAATTCTTTGAAAAGGAACTGGGAAGGAAATTCTGTTTGACTTTATTTAAAAGCTGCTCAGTCTGAATACCATCTTCTCATCTGGATATAATCTATATGGAAAATTTCAGCAGCTTCCAATCATGCTGCCTTAAAATATTACATAACTGTAATATAACTTAATAGTGTTATGTTTCTGTTTTCTCATCTTTTCAGATTATACAGTAAATTCCTGAGAACAGGGACCCTTTATTACGTTAATTTTCCATCTCCTGAAGTATCTAGCAGAGAGCAAACATACTCAGCAAATACTTCTTGATTTACTGGTTAGGAAGATGACTCCAAGTAGACACAACGAAAGGGCTCCCTCCCATCTTCCTCTCTGAATTCTATTGACTTTATTGCACCAGTGGACTCACACAGACAAGAAATATTTAGTGCTTTTGAGACTCCTAGTTGTGTGCTAGCTCTGGAGATTCAATTATGAGAAAAACTATGAAGGAGCTCATCAGGTATCTGATTTAAATAAGAATCATGCATATAAGTGTAGAGGCAAAAAGGATGTGATGCAATGAGAGGGTATAAATGGCACTAGTCCTGATGAAGTCTCTCCTGAAAGAGTGACTTTGGAGCTGAATTCTGGGGCGAACATTCTAGGCCAGTCAATATTACTGCGAAGCTAGAGACAGCTCTGGTGGCTGACACGTGGGAGGGGAAGGGAAGGTTGAGGGGGTTGGCTATGCTGGCCTCACAGGCCATGTTGACATGTGTTTTTCTGTGCATCATCTGTCATCAGTGTAAATCAGGCAGTTCATCCCTGAGGAAGGTTCCACCTGCACAGCTAACCCTTCTCCTTATAGAGATTGGGGAACTTACTACATAATAAGCTGTAGGGTGACAAGTTACAACATAAAGTAGGAAATAAAATAAAATCATACAGCTTTTTCTCCTTACAGTTTAAATATAACACATGAAACATGTTCACTGTAAAAAAAAATGAAAATTCAGAAAAGCACTAAGAAGTGATATAGTCATGTCATCAATGGAATTGCAATCACAGTGTACATTGTTTTAAAATTTGCTTTTTTCATTCAATGATGTATTACACACCTTTCCATTATAAATACTTTTCCTGCTTGCTGTGACTAAACCATCAAATAAATAAATATCTGTAAGGATAGCTATGGACATGGATAATATACACATGCAGACATATTGAGTGATAAAACATAAAGGTCAGGAATGAAGGATGAATTCAACCTCCCCATAGCTTGAAGGTCCTTATCCAAACTTCCCAGAGAGATACATGTGGAGCTCTTCTGGGTCATTTGCCTGAAGTGTCTATCCCTTTCTTAACATTCCCTCCTGTTCGTCAGGGACAAGGATCCTGGCTTTCCCCATAGAGCTGTAGGAGGCTATCTTACACAAGTTGCATGAACTTTTAACTCTTCCTGCTGCAATTCTGTTTAAATGGGTCTGTAGTGTTAGCCTCAAGCATTCTTTTCCTTATCTTTGCTCTCCAGTTTTTGAAAGGGAAGGAAAAACAAGGAACTCAGTCGGCTTGGTAAAGGTCCCAAACCATAAACATGAACTTTCACGGAACTGTCCACCCACATAGCCTCAAATAGAAATGTGGGTGATGGGAATGGGGACAGGCATTTGACATAATGGTTAAGATGTCTCTTGGATCTGCATCCCACGTCAGAATGCCCCGGCTCAAGGCCTACTCTGCTTCTCGTCTAGCTTGCTAATGCACATCATGGAAGGCAGTGGAGATGGCTCAAGAACTTGGGTCCTGGCCACTTACATTGGAGACCTGGATTGGGTTCTGGGTTCCTGACTTTCCCTTAGTTGAGCTCTGGCTGTTGCAGGCATTTGGGGAGTGAACCAATGGATGTAAAAGTATGTCTCTCTCTCTCTCTCTCTCTCTCTCTCTCTCTCTCTCTCTCTCTCTTTTCCCCCCACCTCTTCCCCTCTCTCTCTCTCTTTCTCTCTCTCTCCCCCCTGCTCCCCCCCAACTCAGTGTGTCACTCTTTCAAATAAAGTAAAGATAAATTTTTAAAAACAGAAGTAGGACTCAGAACACTACACGTTCCCATATTTATGTCCTCTTAGCCCAGTTAGAGATTCTTTCATTCATCCTACCCTTTTCTGTGAGGGTCCATTCTGTGCTGTCATCTAAGCTGCATTCTGGGGTTGGAAAGATAAATAAGACACAGTCACTGTCCTTTGAGGGCCTCAAAGACCAGTGAGGAGATGGGTTGATATACAGATGATTATAAATAACTTAGTCTCGTGTGAGAGCCGCAAGAGAAGATCTGAAGTCTGATGGGTGGGGCTGGAGAGGTAAGCTGCTGATGAGAGTATCTTGGTGCTGAGTGGACTAAGTCAGAGTCTTCTGTGCAAGCTCAGTGGTTAGACATGCACACACAGAAAATGCTCTAAACTCAGCAAGGAAATTAGGAAGTGGTTTCTTATGAATGATATTTTTACCCTTCTAAAAGCACGTTGTGTCTAGCCCTTCAATTATCAGAAAGCTGTGATAGCCGCAGAACATCTACCACCTACACTAGAACAATAGAAACAATTAAATGGGTGAATTGGTTATAAATGAACGGCATGAGTAGACTATTTCAAGGTCCCAGAGGAAATGAAGCGGAGATAGTGTTGCATTTATAAGCTATCATCACTGAGCAAATTTTCCTGGACCAGATCCTGTGCTAAGCGCTTTTAAAGCTGAACCTCTTTTAATCGTCACAACAACCTCATGAAGTAGGTCCCATAAACACAACTGGTCTGTTTACTTGGAGATTAATGTGATATGCATGTTATTAGAAAGGAAATTGAGTGTTGGGGGTTAAATAGTTGATACACCTGATAAGTGGAAAGGATGGTATTCAAATTCAAGTGTACCTAAAATGACACTATAAGATACCCCAAATTGGGGATTTTTCATTAAACTCATTAAAAAGTGTTTTC
This sequence comes from Lepus europaeus, assembly GCF_033115175.1. NCBI lineage: Eukaryota > Metazoa > Chordata > Mammalia > Lagomorpha > Leporidae > Lepus > Lepus europaeus. The sequence continues at coordinate 136,675,020 of NC_084831.1, read as the reverse complement.
TGAAAAGAAGAATCCTTTTTATCTCTTTCTGTTGATTTCCTGGTATGCTTGAAGTCTCTGGTCATTAAAAATGAATTAAAAGTGAAACTATGTATCAAGCTATGTCTCATATCCAAGTCAGGTCACATAAACCATATCTCAGGGCAAGGTCTTTTGTTTCTGAGTCTTCCTGACTTAAAGCAACCTTAAACAGGAAGAAACGTTTGATTTAATTCACTAGGAAATATATATTTATCTGGAAATGCTAGGTAAACATGAAAACAGGCAAGGTTGGATGGGAGGTAAAATTAGCTAATTTCTGGTTCCTTGTCCAGTCATCAAGTTGAAGATTATTTAACTCAAAGTTTTCTGCAACCTTCCTAGTAAAATTTCCATACTGCTTCTTGTGAGCTAATGTAGAGGAACATTGAGGATCTGATAGTTGCATAACATAATTTCTCTTCTGATGCATGGAAGGGAATGTTGCCTCTAATCATGGTTGTACCAGCCCACTACAGTGGTTCATTTCTTTAGGGTTACAACTCAGAAATGCAAGTAGATTTAATATTTATAGATGTATTAATAAGACTTTTTTCATTGAAAAGGTTTTTTTTATTAAAATGTAGTGCTCATTTGATGGCCCAAACAGTTACTGAGGATATTAATGACCTCACATGTTTTCTAGGTCCATTTTCTCTACAATGTTCTAAAGGCAAGAAGACCAAATGCAGAATTAAAATATTAATTTTGCATTCAGCCTCAAATTTTCAGAAGTTTAAAAACCCCTCCAACTAAAGTTATTGTATAAAATTCAACTCAAAATGGATTAAAGATCTAAAGACAAGACCTGAAACCATAACAGTCCTACAAGAAAGCATAGGAGAAAACATCCTTGACACTGGTGTTTGCAATGATATTTTTTGGCTATGACTCCAAAAACCCAGGTTACAAATGCATAAATAAATAAGTGAGATTGCGTCAAACTAATAAGTTTCTTCATAGAAACAGGAACAATCAGCAAAATGAAAAGACAGCCTGTAGATTGGGGGAAAATATTTGGAAACCATATATTTAGTAAGGAGTTAATATAAAAAACATATAAGGCTATCACGCAACTCAAAAACCGAGTTAAATTAAAAACTCTGACTTTAAAATGGGAAAAGGAGCTGAAAAAGCATTTCTCCAGTGAAGACACTGAAATGATTAACAGGTATATGAGAAGGTGTTTAACGTCACTGGTCAGGGAAATGCAAATCAAAGCCACAATGAGATAGCGCCTCACACTTATGTTAGGATTCTCAAAAGACTAGACATAATAGTGCTAGTGAGCATGTGAAGAAAAGGAAATCTTGCACAAAAATGTCTTGTTTATTTGAGGGTTGGGCAATTTACGGAATAAGACTTCTCAGACAATACCCCTTAATGTTACAGCAACGTCAACAACTCATCAAGTGCTTCTTTGTCATAGGGTACTGTTCTAGGCCTTGAGACTACTTCACAAAAATGTGAGACTCAGCTTTTTGAGTCTGCATTAAAGGATGCCTCTAAAGACTTTAATGTAGTTGGAGATGCTGGCCCGCTACAGAGAAAGCAGAAATAACGATATAAGATAGTGCATGTCCCACAGATAATGAAAGCATCAGAGTTTAGGAAAAGTGAGATAGCAGCACTGAGTATAGGACATAAGTGCATCTTGTGCTTTCTGCTTCAAGCTTAGGTGAGGCCAGCCTCCTCCCATAGCCTCATACAGCTGTGAATTTTCCTAGGTAGCCAATTTCTTAAAAGTCCTTCAAAATGCTCATGAACATGGAAATTTATTTCCTTTAACATAATGATGGCCAATTCCATCTGTTTTGTTGCAAATATCAGGACCCTATTTTTTTTATGGCTGAATAACCATTCATTATGGTAAGTAAAATAAACCAGACATAGGAAGAGAAACAGTGCATGTTTTTCCTCATATATTGAAGTTAGAAATATGATGAACATGAACCAAAAATAGCAATTACTAGAGGATGGGAAGGTTGGGAGGATAGGGAGAGATTAGATAATGGATAGCAAAGTACAGTCAAGTGAAGCTAATAGGCTCTCACATTCCATAGGACAGTAGGGTAACCATAGTCTATGGCGAAGGAAATGGAAGGTATGTGATAATGGAAATTTCATGGTACGATTGGTTTACACTGTGTATATCAGTTGAAATATTCTACTATATCATAAATAAATGTGCAGGTATATCATGCTAACCCAAATTTAAAAAATAAATTTTAAATTTTATAAGATATAACAAAAAAAGTCTTATTTGGTGCAAAGCATTTTAGAAATCCATGAGCAGTTTTTTCCATAATGCACATTTTTCTATGAACTCTTTGAGGTTCCTGCATGTTACTTCTCAGAATGCTAATATTTGTTAGGCCTCAGAAATTTAGTGACTTTTGGCTAGGTAGATAGGAACTGTAGGAGAGAAATGTATTGTCCATTCCCTGACATTATACCCAAACACCACGCATGTATATATGTAAATGTATATGTGTATGTGTGTGAGTATGTGTGTGTGCTATTTTCTTTTTTTTAAAGATTTATTTATTTATTTGAAAGTCAGAGTTACACAGAGAGGGGAGAGACAGAGAGAGAGAGAGAGAGAGAGAGAGAGAGAGAAAGAGAGAGAGGTCTTCCATCCAATGGTTCACTCCCCAACTGGCCGCAACTGCCAGAGCTGCACCAATCCGAAGCCAGGAGCCAGGAGCCTCCTCCAGGTCTCCCACTCAGGTGCAGGAGCCCAAGGACTTGGGCCATCCTCCACTGCTTTCCCGGGCCACAGTAGAGAGCTGGATTGGAAGTAGAGCACTCATATGGGATGCCAGCGCTTCAGGCCAGGACATTAACCTGCTGTGCCACAGCGCTGGCCCCAATGTGCTACTGTTTTCAATTCTAATGTATTTCTTAGAAATTTGGTGAACATAGAATATTTTCCTTTAATATTTGCCCCAATTATTGATTCCTGGGGATTATATCTTCTGTGGAACCTGAAATGCAGTCAGGCACATGAGTCAAGGCACACATAGGCAGCTGCAGGCTCTGGAAGGACACTAAGGCTACAGCCTTTCTCCTGGGTGCTGAGTACCCTGTGCACCTACAACCATTGCTCCTGCCATACTGGGCCCGATTCTCAGTCCCTCTAAGTGTGCTGCAAGGTTCTTAACTGCAGGGACTATGTCTTGGTTGTTTTTATATTCCATGTTTCTTGTTATAGTCATTAAAAGTCAACCCATGTTATAGTACATTTACGACACCCTAAGATATTCTTTCTCCCAATGAGCCCTCTATTCAGGACAGTGGTAAGTTCTCTGCCTATACCAATGACTATTCCCTCATGGAGCTAGCACCCTCCCCACAGCTATAAAATGTCCTCACAGTAAAGAAATTTAAATACATCATGCAGAATCTAGCTTGGATGTCATCACTGTAAAACCAGGGAGTGCAGTGGAGGATGGCCCAAGTGCTTGGGCCCTGCACCCCATGGGAGACCAGGATAAGCACCTGGCTCCTGCCATCGGATCAGCGCGGTGCGCTGGCTGCGGCGGCTATATGGCAAAGGAAGACCTTTCTCTCTGTCTCTCTCTCTCTCACTGTCTACTCTGCCTGTCAAAAAAAAAAAAAAAAAAAAAAGCCAACTTTTTCATTTGAACAAAAATACAGTCAAACTGAGCCTTTTTATTGAGTGCCATCTCTCCCCAAAGATAGTTTCCTCTGCTCTGGTACACCAAGTCAGCCTCAGAATGTGGTCTTGCTAAAGCACAAGTCCTAATCTAAAGGGAATAACCTCCTATAGTTAGGCTTCAGACAGGCCAGAACCCAGTTGGTCTTCATCAGGGTTCTTGGAAGAACTCACCAGCCATCTCATTGCTAACCAAGCAAAGGAAGGTCACAAACACTATGGACCAGAGACCCATGCACAAACTGATCTCTGCCTGGAACTCTCTTTCCCTTTAATTCCACAAGCAGTTCAGGAGTTAAGCAATACCTGCTGAAGCTACTTGCCCTGTGCTCTGCAGTAAATGCCTAGTTCTTCACCCACCCTGGTGTCAGTGACTGGCTGCCTGCGCAATGGGTGAGCAGACCCAAGTTCAGTTTGACCACAAGTAGAACTGAAGAAATGCTCTTTTTTCTTCCAAGTACATTGGGGATACATTGGAAATGGCTTTCTGAGCAGTATCTCAGCTAAGAAGGGTATCCTTATGCCGTCTCACCATGTGAGTTCTTTTATTTTTTTAAAGATTTTATTTATTTATTTATTTGAGAGGTAGAGTTACAGACAGTGAGAGGGAGAGACAGAGAAAAAGGTCTTCCTTCCGTTGGTTCACTCTGCAGATGGCCACAACGACAGGAGCTGCGCTGATCCAAAGCCAGGAGCCAGGTGCTTCCTTCCGGTCTCCCATGCGGGTGCAGGGGCCCAAGGACTTGGACCATCCTTTATTGATTTCCTAGGCCATAGCAGAGAGCTGAAGTGGAAGAGAGGCAGTGGGGACTAGAACCGGCGCCCATTTGAGATGCTGGTGCCACAGGCAGAGGAGTAACCTACTGCACCAGGGCGCCAGCCCCTACCTGAGTTCTTACACAAAGAGTGCAGATTCCCCCAGCATGAATAGAATAGAGCAAATGTGACTTTAAGTGCACCTACTACTGACCCTGCCCGGGTCCTACAAGTGGATACGTAATTTTCAACTATGTTTCCAATTTGCTATATCTTCATAAAAATTGTTTCCTTGTTTTGTGAATATCTTGGCTATCAAAATGGGTAATTTATTGAAATACATACAAACACCAACTGTGGTATTGAACAATGAAATAAAGAAATGGGAAAAGCTGGAAGTAATCAAAACAAATCCATTTTTTAATCCCCAAATAATTCTGTGATCCTGGCTCCTGATAAGAGAGAATTTTCCTAGCAAGAGGAATAATGGCCTCCTAGGGATTTGCTTTCCTTAGAACAATAAAGAGACAGGAAAAGGCATCTTTGGAGATTTAGATTTTGGTGACTGATTTGTACTTAAGTTCTGCTTAATAAACTCTGCTTACAACTAGTCTGCTGTTTCACTCCTTGTTATTAAAGTAAAACATTTGAAATGTGTAGCTCATCTGCCCAATATATTAAAAATAATTTTTCACAAGAAAACTCTTTGCTGGAATAAAAATGCAAAAGTAACACATTTTATAAAAGATCAGCACCATTTAGAAATGCATAAAGAATAAATGAAAATCGGCCGGCGCCATGGCTCAACAGGCTAATCCTCCGCCTTGCGGCGCCAGCACACTGGGTTCTAGTCCCGGTCGGGGCACCGATCCTGTCCCGGTTGCCCCTCTTCCAGGCCAGCTCTCTGCTGTGGCCAGGGAGTGCAGTGGAGGATGGCCCAAGTGCTTGGCCCCTGCACCCCATGGGAGACCAGGAGAAGCACCTGGCTCCTGCCATCGGAACAGCGCGGTGCGCCGGCCGCAGCGCGCTACCGCGGCGGCCATTGGAGGGTGAACCAACAGCAAAAGGAAGACCTTTCTCTCTGTCTCTCTCTCTCACTGTCCACTCTGCCTGTCAAAAAAAAAAAAAAAAAAAAAGAATAAATGAAAATCATGCACTAAATCACCCTCCAGAAACAATTGCAGTTAGCATATCAGTTATGCTTTCAAAATTTTTGAATTTATATATTCACAAATAAATGTCAAAAAATAGGTTCAAATTTTGCCTTTGTATTTTAGTTTTTAAACTAAATATTTACATGTATATATTTCCATGTTAATAATTATAGTTCTGTATCATCCTTTTAGTGACTTCATCATTTCCTATTTATAGTGCACATATTTTGTTCAAAATAGCCCATATTGATGAAAATCCTGCTATTCATAATTTCCTACTATTATAGCAAACATCCTAGGATATTTAACTTTTTAAAAAATGTATTTATTTATTTATTTATTTAAAAGGCAGAGTGACAGACAGAGACAGGAACTGAGATGGAGAGAGAGAGATTTCTGTCCTCTGGTTCACTCCTCAAAAGGCCACAGCAGCAGGAGCTGGGCCAGGCTAAAGCCAGGAAGCTGAAACCCCAAGTGAGTCTTTCATGTGTGCAGCAGGAACCCAAAGACTTGAGCCACCACCTGCTGCTTCTCAGGACTGTCACCCTAGGCAGGGTGGATGGGACTCGAACCAACACTCTGCTAAGGGATACAGACATCCTAAGTGGTGCCTCAATCTTCTGTGCCGCAACACCTGCCCCTGGAATATTTATCTTTTCTTATGTTGGTCTCAGAATTCTCTAGGAAAATTACTGGAAGTGAATGTATTCACCAAAGTATATGTGCACTTTAAAAACATGGAGACATGTTATTTAATATTTCCCAAATAAGAGTGCTAAGAGTGTGGGAGAATGCCCATTCTACTCCTAATCCAACATTCAGCTTTGTGGAGTGGGCATTTTGGTGTAGCAGTTGCGATGCTGCACTCCCTATCAGAATACCTGGGTTCGAGTTCTGGCACCACTCTAGATTCCAGCTCCCTGCTTTTACACATCCTGGGAGGAAACAGATGATGGATCAAGTACTTGAGTCCCTGTCACCCATACGGGAGATTTGGATTGAGTTCTGAGCTCCTGGTTTTGGCCTGGCCCAGCCGTGGATGTTGCCAGCATGTGGGAAATAAACCAGTAGTTGGGAGATAGCTATCTATCTCTCTGCCTTAGTAATAAAAGTAACAATCAATTAATTTGGCCAAGGTGGAAAACAACAACAACAACAAAAAACCCTTATTTTTCCTATTTTATGACTTAGATTGCTACAGAGCTTTGCCAATATGTAACACTTTGAGAAGTAACACAGATGATTAGGACACTGCATAAGTATCTCATTGAATATCACTTCCTGCCTCTTTACAGTGCAGAGACTTTGGTAGAGTCACTAGCAGTGAGGCATGTAAAGTGGCAGGATCAACCAAGGTGCAAAATAAATGAGGGACTTTTCCAGTATCGCATATAGGAAGCCTGTAAGTTTCCACCCCATGCTAATGCCAGTGAGAAACCTCACCAAACTGAAAAGTCGACAACGTTTCTCAGACCCATAAGAGAGGAGCAACCATGGGGCAAATAGTTAACCAAAAATGTTTCTCTGACATAAATATACAGAAGATCACAAATTATTAAAAAAGCAAAGTTCATGGGAACCAGGACTGGGTTCCTCATGCTTGGCCAACAACAAAAAGATATGGCATATTACAAGCCAAGAAAACACTTGGAAGTGACAAAGTGAGCAACAGAACCAGACCCAGACATGGCAGAGATGTTGGAATTATCAGACTTTGAATTTTAGAAAAATTGTGTTTAACATGTTAGGGACGTTTGGATTATCAGACTGGGGATTTAGAAAAACTGTGATTAATATGTTAAATGCTCTAAGGGATAGAGTAGACGGCCTGAAGTAACAGATAAGCAATATACACAGAAAAATGAGAATTCTATGAAAGGACCAAAAAAGAAATGCCAAAAATTTAAAAAAAAACCACTGTAATAGAAATGAAGACTACCTTTGAAGGGTTTATCAGTGAAGTGGACTCAGCTGAGGAGAAAATCAAGACTTCCTAATAAAAATTGAGAGAATTTTCTATCAGTTTCTGAAAATTTTCACAATTAGAGATTCTAGCTGCAGTATTTCTGAGATTGTGGAATAAGTGGCAATGTCAGCAACCTCCTTGTTTGCAATGTCATTCCTTTAAGATATTTCTTTTTTTTTTTAAATCTTTTATTTAATGAATATAAATTTCCAAAGTACAGCTTATGGATTACAATGGCTTCCCCCCCCCCATAACTTCCCTCCCACCCACAACCCTCCCCTTTCCCGCTCCCTCTCCCCTTCCATTCACATCAAGATTCATTTCTCTTTATATACAGAAAATCAGTTTAGTATATATAAAGATTTCAACAGTTTGCCCTCACATAGCAACACAAAGTGAAAAAATACTGTTGGAGTACTAGTTATAGCATTAAATAACAGTGTACAGCACATTAATGACAGAGATCCTACATGATTTTTTTTTAAAAATTGATTAATTTTCTATGTAATTTCCAATTTAACACCAAGTTTGTTTGTTTTTTTTTTTCATTTTAAGATATTTCTAATAACTGCAATATAAGACAGAGACTACTACACAACTGAATAAGACTTTTCGCTCTCTGGCTTTCTCTCTGAACTTGTCTAACTTCGGTGGTTAGATGTGTTGTGAAGGGAACATCTCTGTGTAGCCAGATCTCAGGATCTGATCCAGTGTTTGTGATGAAACCCTGGCAACTCATTTGGCAGGGGAGAAGGGGTGCTACTCTGTATGACCTGCTGCTTTGGCTCTGGTTGTTCTAGGAAGCTTCAACCATTAAAAAAAAAAAAAATAGCACAAGCTTAAAGCTATCTTTTCAGATCTGTAAATAATAATGAAAATCAACAATGGAGCCTAAATGGGAAAGAAAACAAATGTTTCATAATTAAGAAGAACCAAGCATGATCTGGGAAAAGCCTTTCCATCAAAGTTTACCTCATGAATCAGAAAAATATTTTAGGCAACTGGATACTTGGAATGCTCAGCCACATAAAAGACGATATGGCATCAGGAAAAGTATATAGCAAGTTTAATGAAATACATGATACAGCACAAAAATAATAGCTATAATCACCAAAAGCAATATTATTACAGCAGAAAAGTAAACTACAATACAAAACTGAGGCTCTATATTGCAATGATTGTGAATTTAGCTCTTAAGTCAAATAGATTTGACTTTAGTTGAATTAAAAGTCTGCTACTTATCAGCTGTATGATCTTGAGAAATTTATTTTTTAGAGATTTATATATTTATTTCAAAGTTACAGCCATGGAGAGAGAGGTCTTCCATCGGCTGATTTACTCCCCCAGATGGTCACAACAGCCAGGGTTGGGCAGACCGAAGCCAGGAGCCCAGAGCTTCTTCCCACATGGGTGACAGAGGCCCAAGCATTTGAGCCATCTTCTGCTGCTTTTCCCAGGCTGTTAGCAGAGTGTTGGGTCAGAAATGGAACAGCTGGGACACAAACTGCTGCCCATATGGGATGCCAGCATCATAGGTGGCAGCTTTACCCACTAAACCACAACATTGGCCCCTCAAACAAATGATCTGATCTTTACCCTTTATCCATAAAGTGAGAACAATGAGATTAAACAAGGTAATACATGTATAGTGTTAACACAGTACCTGGCACATAACAAATGTTATATAAAATAATGCCATTATTTTTTAACAATAAACTTGGTATTTATTCTTTGGGTTGAGGCACTCAGTATCCTTTATGACAATACAAACACCCCCGCAGAGGTAGACCGTATGATATTATCATTATTGAACATCTGTTTTGTTCAGGACAAATTTATTAAACAACTGCAGTCTATTAAAACAGATGCCAAGAAATTCAGAAAAGTGAAGAGGTAGCCAGTGTTTTGCAGAGTGAAGTAAGCTGAGTTTCCCCAAGGTAATCATGAAAAGCACCAGGTCAAGAGAGACATGGATGGAAATATCAAATTTTTTGTTCCTCTCATTTCACATGCATCATTGTCTTCACCACTCCAGGAGAATGATGATGATACTAACAGACCCAGTATTTGGTATGGAATGACAAATTGTATTCCAATACCTGTAGATTGATATACACTGTCACTAGGTTCCCTACATCTTACTAGACTGGTAAATTCATATTCCTCTCCTTTGAAGATAACTCGATCTCTAGGTATCTCTGACATGGAGACACAATCACATACATATAGTCATAACATGACCTGAGAAAGCCATGCTGTTCATACGGTCTCTAAGGTGCCCACAGCATGATACGTGATGGCGAAATGATCACAAACCACCGAGTTAAGTCACTCTCCAACGGTGACCACCTACTGATGAGGAAGAGGGACACCATCACAGGCTCCTTAAAGAGCAACAGGGTACACAGCTGATGACAAAGAATCGTTAAAGACCATTTTAAAGTACTTCCCAATTGGGTCTGGCCTACGCTTTGGCTTGGGCACCAGGACGGGAGCAGTCAGACAGCATCGTCACTTCCTAGGGAATTACACAGGAAGTCATTTAACTGTGTGACCTTTCCCAAACAGCATTTCTCTTCCCTGTCACACCTCCCATTGTGGAAATATCTAAACAAGCCAACGTTGACGGGAATCCAGCATCTTCCTTTCTAAAGCAAAAAGTTTCCTTGCCCAATTCTTTTTTTTTTTTTAGACAGGCAGAGTGGACAGTGAGAGAGAGAGACAGAGAGAAAGGTCTTCCTTTTCCTGTTGGTTCACCCTCCAATGGCCGCCGCGGCCGGCGCATCATGCTGATCCTAAGCCAGGAGCCAGGTGCTTATCCTGGTCTCCCATGGGGTGCAGGGCCCAAGTACTTGGGCCATCCTCCTCTGCACTCCCCGGCCACAGCAGAGAGCTGGCCTGGAAGAAGGGCAACCAGGACAGAATCTGGAGCCCCGACCGGGACTAGAACCCGATGTGCTGGCGCCGCAAGGTGGAGGATTAGCCTGTTGAGCCACGGCACCGGCCTCCTTGCCCAATTCTTAGGAAGCTTCATTTTGAGTGATTAGAAAATCGTACGAAGAGAGTCTCCACCTCATTACATATCTATTTAAAAAGTGCTGAAAATGAGTATCTGATCAAATCCTATACTCACACAATAAAGCAATGCTGGTGAACAATCTATGTACAATAATATGGATAAATCTCATAAATAAAATGGTAAATGAAAGAAACCAGATCAGAAAAAGAAGACATTCTGAAAGATTCTATAAGCAAGGGGACATCAAAGTCTTGGTAAAATGGAATTAAAAGATAAGTTTATTTTGGTACAAAAAATTTTACAATCCATGCGGCTTTCTCATAATACAAATTCTATAAACTCTTTGGAGATCTCTCATATGTGAAGTTCAAAAACAGTGGAACCAATCCATGGTGCTGTTAGAAATCAGGAGAGCGGGAAGCCTTGGGGAAGGGGTCAGTTAATGATGGGAAGAGGTAGTGAGGAGGCCTCTGAGGTGTTGGAATGCTCTGAGTTTTGCTTGCTTGCATTCTATGTTTCTTTCTCTTTCACTCTCTTGCTTTTTCTTTCTTTCAAAGGCAGACTTGAGGGGGGGGGGGTGATGGCAGGGGGGCGGTTTCCATTCCCTGGTTCACTCCCCAGCCGAGACTGGGCCAAGCTGAAGCCTGGAGTTTAGATTTGCATTCTGATCTCTCATATTCGTGGTAAGGGCCCAAGGACTGGGGACACCCTTCGTTGCTTTGCCAGGTACATTAGCAAGGAGCCAGATCGGAAGCAGGACAGCCAGGACTTGAACTGGCACCTATAATGGATTTTGGCATTTCAGCCAGTGTCTTAACCATCTGTGCCACAACGCTGATCCCAGTGATCTGTTTCTTGATCCAGGTGCTGCTAACAAGGATGTGTTCTATTCATGCAAATTCCTCAAGCTGTCCACTTCTCATACGTACATTATGTGTTTCAAAGAAGTCCAAACTAATTTCTGACATCCCGATAACAATTAAGTTAGCCTCAACATTCTGGCTTGATCACAGTTTCACATTTCCAGAAAAGAAGCCACAAATCACTTTAAGAATGGGCTAACTTGGAACAAAAAAATTCTGGATATACTTTATTGGGTAAGATTGTCCTTAATCACAACGTAGATTTATTCTTTGATCTCCGCCTTTGAGGAATCCTTAAGCATTGCATCTTTTTCTTGTGTCTTGTAAGAAGAGAGTTTCTGTCTCTAACACCTGCTATATATATTCGCCTATACTTGGTAAGTAGGGAAATGAAAATTCCCTTTAGGAGCAATTTGGTACCTCTTTCCTACTAAAAGTACTTAAAACCTGACAGAGAAAAAATAGTCTAAAAATAACAAAATTGATGCTTATGGGAAGGAAATTCCAGACCTCTTCCTTTGTTCCCAAGACGAGCTCTCCGAGCTCTTGGGGACAGTGCCATCTGCTGTGTTTTCATCCTTCAACCCCATAGCCAGCCCCAAGAAGAGCAGAGTAGGCCAGGGAGGGCTCTGCTAAAAAGTATGGAAAGAAGTCACCTAGCATTCATGGACAGCTGCTTAGAATACATTTCCCTAAGAAAGTGGGTGGGAGTTGAGTTGAAACACTCTGTGGCCTAAATCTAAGCATTCCTGTTAAAATAACAATCTTTAATTTATTAGTCATTAACACTCATTGAGCAAAGAGCCAGGTGCCTTAAAAACATAATATTTAATCTCACAATCATCTTCAATCTCATTTTATGTGCATATGCGGAAACTGAACCTTAAGGTGATTGAACAATGGGCCATAGCCATTTAAGTAGGAAATGGGAGAGTAAGGATTTAACCTGAGTTCTGAATGATTTGGAAGACTTTGCTCTTTGAGCATGACTGCCTGTGACAAACAGGGCCTTTTGATGTTTTCTTATTTGAGATAAGCAAAGATTTATTTAAATATTTGAGAATTACTGCTAATTTAAAAAAATCATTTATCTATCTATTTTAGAAGTAGAGTCACAGAGAGCTCCTATCCACTGGTTTACTCTCCAAATGCCTGCAACAGCGAGGGCCAGGTGCAGGACCAAAGGTAGGAGCTGGCACCTCAGTCTGGGTCTCCCATGTGGGCAGCGGGAAGCTAATCCCTCAAGTCATCCCTGCTGCCTCCCAGGGTCTGCACTAGCGGGAAGCTGGTGTCAGGAGCCGGAGCCAGGAATTGAACCATGTCCTCTGATAGGGGAGGCGGGCATCTTAACTGCTAGTCCAAATGCTTGCCCCAAGATCTTCTGAAGTCAAATGGCTCTTATTCAAGGTTAAACTGAGAAATTTCATGAATGTAGGTGTCACTTTTGTGTAGTTTATGAAAAGATTCATTGTTAATTTTTCCCCTTTGAATACCACATTTGAAAATTTTCTCAGCTCTACTGAAAGATAATTTTTAAAATAAAAAACTTTTTATATCACATAGACCATTTGTCTCCAAAATGAAAACAGCTTTATATTTTTGGATAATTTTATTTATATGAGGTGAACAAATTTCATGTATTTCACATATAAAGATTTAGGAGTACAGTGATACTTCCCACCCTACCCTCCGTCCTGCCCATTTTCCCACCTTCCCTTCTCCTTTCTTTCTTATTCTTTCTTTCAATTTTCACAATAACATTCTTTTAATTTATTTTATAATCATAAGCTTAACCCTCCACTAAGTAGAGAGTTCAACACATTAAAAAAAAAAAAAAAAAAAAAACAAAATCCACTATACCTCAACAGTACAGACAAGGGCTGTAACCAATAATCACATCTCAAAATGTCATTTTTGCTCTTATACATTATGGTTTTGGTACCCTATTAGCTCTAAATTTTTTAAAGTTTATTTTTATTTATTTGGAAGGCTGGTTGATAGAGAATGAGAGCCACTAAGCTATTTTCCATCCACTGGTTCATTCTCCAAATGCCTGCAAGAGTTGGGGTTGGGTCAAGGCTGAAACCAGGAGCCAAGAAGTCCATCTGGGTCTCCCATGTGGGTGACAGGAACACAAGTACTTGAGCCATCATCTGCTTCCTCCTAGGGTGCACATTAACAGGAAGTTGTATCAGGAGCAGAGGTGGAGCAAGCATCCCAGTGGCAGCTTTACCCACCACACTACAACACCCACCCCAACATATTTTGGGATGATAAAATGATTTTTTAAAATTTTGATATAAAATCATGAAGAATAAATTGCTAAAAAGTACTTGAAATTCTACTTTCCAGAGATAATAGCAGTTAAAAATTTGATGTATAAATAAGTATACACACAGACACATACACACACACACACACACTCCATGCAAAGAATTTCAAAATGTAAATGGAAAAATTGAATTAGAAGATAAGTATATGTTGATGCAGAACAATTTTGGAATCTATTCAGAATTTTTTCATTAAATGCATTTTGAAGACCCCTCCTTTGTTTGTATATCATCCTAAACTTCTTTCTCTGCATAAATGCACACATAGATTTTTATATAAACTAGGCAATTAATACTATTTGAATAAAAATAAACACAATGCCATATGATTTACTTTTAGTATTTATCACAGCAGTCACGAAATAATTATTTACATGATCGTTGGTAGTAATGATAGCAATGTGCAAATTCTAGAGCACTACCCCCTGGATTTTAATCTCAGTTTGTCATTGACCAGCCATGTAATCCTGGGCAAATTATTCTTGTTCCTCCATTTTTTTCAAGTAGAGATAAATTAATATCCACTTTACAAAGTTGGTATGAGAATTAAATGATTGTATGTAAAACATCTAGAACAATGCCTGTCATTATTTTAACTAAAATATATTGGTGGTTGCCTAATTGCCTAATGTTTTTCTTTTTTTCTCTTTTGTTTAAGGCAGAGTTATAGAGAGACAGAGGCAGAGGCAGAGGAGGTCTTCCATCTGCTGGTTCGCTTCCCAGATGGCTGCAACGGCCAGAGCTGGGCTGATACGATGCCAGGAGCTAGGAGGTTCTTCCGGTTCTCCCTAGGACATGGGCTGTCTTCCACTGCCTTCCCAGGCCATACCAGAGAACTAGATCAGAAGTGGAGCAGCCAGGACTCAAACCGGCACCCATAATATGGGATGCCAGCACTGCAAGCTGCGGCTTTACTGGCTACACCACAGTGCCTGCCCAATGCTTTTCTTTTTACTATGCTTCATTCTTGCAAGGGACCATGTTAGTCTTGTTCTACATTGTATCTCCAACCTGGTACATGATATGTGTTCGATGGTTGTTGACTGGGAGATTCATTTGTCACAGCAGTTAAGAGGCTGCTTAGAACACCCACATCCCATACTGGAGTTCCTGGGTCCAAGTCCCGGTTCCACTCCCATTTCCAGCTTCCTGATAAGCTGGACTCTGGGAGGCGGCAGATGATGGCTCAGGTACTTGGGTCCTCGCCACCCAACCAGGAGACCCAGATTGAATTCCTGGTTCCTGGCTTCAACCTGGCGCAGTCCTGTGTGTTGTGGGCATTTGAGGAATAAATCAGCAAATGTGATCTTTGTGTGTGTGTGTGTGTGTGTGTTTCTGTCTGTCTGATTTTTAAAATAATTTACCATGAGTGGCATTTAATAAATATCTGTTGAATAAATGAAGACATAAGTCATTTATTGCTAAGGTATCTGGTATTGACAACATAGTGAGAACATCTAAAGTTTTGGAGTTAGACAAACATATTTCAAAACCTTATTCATTCATCCTCAACTGTTATTAACCCCAGGTTCTTTGGCTTACTTGGGAATAGAAATTGACATGAGGCCAATGCAACCTGGATAAGATTTATTGGGTCCTTTGCTTAAACATGAGAGAGCATGGTAGAAAGAGTTTCTGCTGACTAGTTTTTCTCTGTAGAGAGCTGAACAGGTGCTTTTACAGGATTGAGAAGTGTGGTGTTTCCTCCTCGCACGTACCAGTTTGATCTACACCAAGCCTGCAGTCTGGCTTCTTCCCTTTGGCATATGACACTTTGGTTTGTACCCAGGTCAGTGTTCTGCACAGGTGCTGATAAGTATTTTTGCACACAGCATGCTCAAAATGGTGGTGTGGTGTTGCTCATTAGTGCCACCCCCACAAGGTCACATATTAGTCACGTGGGTTATTTTGGGCATGCATTCAGATTGTGGAAGTCCCTAACAGGTCAGTAGAGGGTCTTTCACAGTTAGGATCTGGATGTTCCTTGTTCCTGATTAGTTTGGAGACAGAGTTACATTAGGAGATGGATACTTCTTAGGTCCAGGGGGCTTGACTGAGTCCTGTTTCTATCCCGTCTCACAAGACAGAAATGCATGGGAGAGGAATAGGAGGAAAAATTTAAGGAACTTCTCTGAACATGCAATTTCCCAACAGTAGTAGTTTGTAATGTGTATATCTTAGACTGTTGTGTGAGTTTTTCCAAAAACTAGTAGCTATATTTTGCTCATATATTACACTACAGCAACCAGAAACATTGGTTTGCATAACTAAAAGGGGTGCCACTCGTGTGAAAGGCAAGATAAATGATGTCCCCTGGAGTAGTGGAGCGTAGAAGTCCTGAAGGCATCTGCAGTGCACTTTTCAGTCCACACAATTGTAAAGTAGTCCTTTATCAGTCTCCTAGGTTTGGAAATATTTGAAGTCCATATGAGCAGTTGGGTTAACATTAGTTTCAGGGAGTTTCTGTCAGTGATATTCTCATTCTAAAGTCATGGAAATGAGGCATAGCTGAAATTCAGGACTTGGATTTTAGGATCAAGCCTTTTAAAATCCAACTTTGCTATTCTCTAAAACCCAATAAGAAACTGTGAGAGGATTTGGAGTGCATAAGCTATCTAAATAAACAAGCTAGTGTCGGTGCTAGTATGTTTACTTATTGATTCAATACCTGCCAGTTGCTCAGAGCTAAGGAGGAACTGATTTCACCTACACACTATCTCTCTCCTGCATCCTGGGATGCATTCAGTTCAAGGACTACTAATCAGGCTGCAGTAGTCATCTCAGGATGGAGTCACAGAACCTCCTATATTCGATGAACAATAGACGAAGTGATATCCAAACAGATAAGCAGGGTATTTAGCAATCTCAAGTTGCCTCTGAGGAAAAACGAGTTTCTTGGCATGTTCCTTGTCAGAATTACCAACATGAAAACTAAATTTATCTTCACTTAATACCAGCACACCCTGTTGCACAAATGCCTTCCTTGTCTGTTTCCCTCTGATATTGTTGCTGCCTGGTGCATGAATCAGGACCCCAGTCTGCAAGTTTCCCCAGGTTTTCTCACTGGGAAGAAAGTGGTGAGCCATCCTCAGCATACAATAGGACACAACTAGGGGATGGCTCCAGCCAGGGCATCATACCACAGGCATTATATTTCAATAGAAGAGGAAGGGGAAGGGGTGGTGGCTTATCTCCTTAGGGAATTGTGCTAGTTGGTCCACCCCACTCTGGCTCTCCTGCTTTGAGACATGGTGTAGCCTAGAACAGTACCACACATGCAAACCTTAACCAAAAGAATGGACTCTCGCCCAGGGGCAATAGTTTGGGAACACCACCAGCTTCTGTTATTTTTAAAGTGCTCAGTATTGGCAAAAATAAGTAATCTTGGGTTAACTGTAATGAGCATTATTAGTTCTTCCTTTGTGTAAGAGTCAGCCAATCATATCTGCTGTATCAGTTCCCCCAAAAGAGAAAATGTACTGGTGTTGCAATAAGAGGAACTAATGATAGCTATAAAGAAAACTCACTGATACCATGCTAATTATAAAGGGTATTTAGGGGCTTGTATTGTGGTACAGGAGGTTAAACCTCAATTGTGACACTGGCATCCCATACCAGAGTGCCAGTTCAAGTCCTAGCTGTTCTACTTCCAATGCAGGTTCCTGCAGATGATGGCCCAATTACTTGGGGCCCTGCCACCAATGTGGGAGATTAGGATCAGTTCAGGGCTCCTGGCTTAGAGCTTGCCCACCTTGGGCCATGATGGCCATTAAGGAAGTAAACTGCCTCTCTCTGTCACTCTGCCTTTCAAATAAATAAATAGATCTTTATAAAAAACAGGGTCTTCAAAACTTCTTTGAAAATATTATGAATAAATTATGTACAGATTGCAAAAGATTTTTGCTCCAAAATAAAGTTTCAATCCCATTTTTCCACTAACTTTTTGAAGCACTCTCATATACATTGGGACTAATTTTTCAGGGAAGAATTGCTCAAGGTCTTCCTGGACAAAGTGCAAAGCTAAAATGATCTCGCAGCTAACTGCAACTCTGCAGGGCCCAGTGCACGTGGATACTCATTCTATTGAGCCTATAATAAAAGGCAGTGGAATAAGTGAAAACGTTTTCTGTTTGTATTAACTTGTATTTTTATTTGCAAGGCATAAATAGATGGATTAAGTTTTGATCTTGACTTAATTCTAACAGTTATTGAGCACAAACTGTAAGCAGCTTTCAGGAGTTGATATCTAGCCATGACCAATTTTTAAAGAGTTAATCATTTGGTATAAGAATCACACTTAAATAAGGTCTATATGGCAGGTTGTGATCATTACTGTGATGCCACAGACTGCTGTAGAATTTTAGTAGAGGGAGAAATTCCCCCAATAATTGATGATAATTTCGTGAGGAAAGTAGTTCCTAAACTGGGTCTTGTGGCATAAGCACATGGAAACTGGTAGAGGCAACAGCCCAAACAGATTCAGAAACACGAAAGCACACAGAGAGTTCAACAAAAGCCAACTACTCTGATGTGTCTGAAACAGCATCAGGGCTGAGCAACAAGTGGGGACACACTGGGTGAGAACTGTAGTCTCTAGTGCAGTGTTGAAGGGAAATGGTGATAGTGTATTAGTTCAGGATCCCCCAGCAAGAGAAACTAACATGTATAGACATTCAAGAGTGTGTTAGGAGAAATGGAACAGGATGCAAACTTGACAGCTGTCAAAGGAGAAAGGAGAAGGAAGGAAGAGTCGGTAGGAAGCATTTCGGACTATGGCATAGCCCTGGGACAGGTTCAGCTGTGCTTTGTCATTGGCTAGGAGCAGCCTAGTGGATATGCAGCCTCAGTGTGAAAACAGTGGTAGTGCCAGAGGGATGGTAGCTGGGAATAGCAGTAAATTCTGCTCTCCAAACAGATCTGAGTGCCGCGCTTTCATGGCCACCACGCTCAGTCAGCGTCATTGAATCATTCTTGATTATAGGAGCACAGCTTCTAACAATTCCCCATTAAGAGTGTTTGCAGCAGTATTGGTAGGTTCTCTTTTTCATTAAGAAAATTTTCACTTCCGGCTTACCTAAAGGTTTTCATTTCCTTTTTAAAAGTCATGAAACTTTTTTCTTCTTTTTGCAATATGGACACAATTTTTTTTATCTTTTAATGTGTTAAAATGATGTTCTATGTTTAGAGATTTTCTAATGTAAATTCTACTCTTATATCCCCGAAACAAACGTACACTGGGCATGAGGTTATAATTTTTTACTTAATGCTCTATTTGGCTGCTAATATGATGTTTAAGATTTTTTAACATAGATTAGTGAGTAGGCTTGGACTATAATTTTTCTTTCTTGCAAAAAATTTATCTGTTTTTTTGAATCTAGTATATTTTAGCCTCATGGAATATTTGGGGCCTTGTATCTTGTAACTTTCAAACATGTTAAATATATTTGGGGAAAAAAATCTGCTTTGTTAAAAATGGGTAGAACTCACTGTAAAATTATCTATGCCTGATGTTTTCCTTGTGGGAAGAGTTTTATCCCCAGATTCAAATTCTTCAATGGTTTTAGGAGACCATCCAGGCCGTCCAGACTATACAGGAGTAAATTTGGAAGGTAAATTTTTTGGAAAAATTGATTTAGATTTTTATCAAATATATTTTCATAAGTTCTGCTCAGTGTTCTATTAATTAAAACTTCTCCGTTATACCGTTAGAGGTATCCTCTATGTTCTCCACCTCGGGGATATTTGTGCCATTTTTCTTTTGTTCTTGACCAGTCTTGAAAAAGTGAATCTACTTTTTGATCCTCTTGATTTTCTCTTATTCTTTGTTTCTATTTATCAACTTCTACTATTAAGTTTATTGTTTCCTTCTGTCTACCCTCTTATGGTTCACTTGATCGATTTTTTTCTTTATTTTTAAATTTTTTTGATTCATATGCAATACCCGCACACCTTTATGGGACACAGTGCGATTTTCCAACAGATGCGTGCACTATAACTGGTCCAGTCAGACAATCACAATCTCACCTCCCCACCCTTTTGTTTGGAGCCTACCAGCTTCTCTCCTTCAGCTCTTTATATGGTGTCCAACCCGTTATTGTGATCCCACTGTGCTGTACATCAGGAGAACCTATCATTTCTATGTTTTGATAGCCTTTATGCAACCTCTTTCTGTCCCTCTCCCAATCTCTAAGAATCAATATTCTAAGTTCAGGTAGATTTTCCTTGTATTAACTTCCACATAACATCTTTCTGTATCTGGCTTATTTCCCATCACATAATGATCTCCAATTCTGTCCATTTTCTGTTGCTTACGTAGAATGTTCAACCTGAATTTCAAAGGGATAAAACAGGTACTTGGAGTCACACAGTCATTAAGAGTTACAGCTAGAACTGATCTTAGATATAATCATCTTTCCCCTTTCATTACAGTCAAAAGATGGGAGCCCTGAATTGCTGCTCAAAGGTGTTTTTGCATATGGTTGCAAGTGAACATACAGTCTGCTGAAGATACAGACGTCTGTGAAATTGTACTCAAAAGTATTGCAGAGTGTAGGAACAAGCAATGGTTTCTAGTCTCTGAAACCTACACTTTATTCCAAGAAGGATTATATGGCTTCTTTTTTTTTTTTTTTTTTTTTTTTGACAGGCAGAGTGGATAGTGAGACAGAGAGAAAGGTCTTCCTTTGCCGTTGGTTCACCCTCTAATGGCCGCCGCCGCCGGCTCGCTGCAGCTGGCGCACCGCGCTGATCCGATGGCAGGAACCAGGTGCTTATCCTGGTCTCCCATGCGGGTGCAGGGTCCAAGCACTTGGGCCATCCTCCACTGCACTCCCTGGCCACAGCAGAGAGCTGGCCTGGAAGAGGGGCAACCGGGACAGGATCGGTGCCCCGACCGGGACTAGAACCGGGTGTGCCGGCGCCGCAAGGCGGAGGATTAGCCTAGTGAGCCGCGGCGCCGGCCTATATGGCTTCTTAAATCCATCTACATATCTGTATTTTTCTCAATTCAAGTAAAACTGCTATTCCAAAATTTTTAAATTTAATGAATGTTCCTCGTAATATAAAAATATGCAAATCATTGCTATGGGCATAAACTTTCAAAGAAGATACTGATTTCTCTAGAATATTGCTAGGAATGCTCCAGAGCCAATTAGGATAATTGTGCAAGTCATGTGCACTACCAAACATGAATTCTGCTTTGTTTACTCTAAATTCCCACGAAGCCAGCCTCGCAGTCAGGATGAGCTCAGAAGACAGGCATTTTCAGAAAATGCTCAGCATATTGGCCAGTCTGTAACAAGGTCTCCATCAAAACTGTGTTTCTGATGCTAAACTCAGAATGCTTTTTTTTTTTAGGGGGTTAGGATCAATTCAAACCCACAGTTTTAACAGTACTTCAATTTGCGACTTTTCCCATTCCCGGTCTCCTCTACATGTTTTTTGTGAATCCATAGCCATTTTGAGCACATCCTTGACTCAATCCTAAATTAAGAATAAAGGAGATACATTCATGCAAAGGAAATATAACAAAGGAGGGACTTTCCTTCAAGATCTTTGAAAAAGGGACATTTGCATAGCCATATTTAACCAGAATCTCCGTTTCATGTTTTTCCTTTCTGAATACTTTGTTATGCACCTGCCCTCCCAGGCCCCCCAACCCCAAGGAGTCAAAGACCAAAGACTTCACAATGTTTCACACTGGAACATTCCTGGCCCCACCCTTGTCATCATGCCTGAATAATTACATTTACTGACTACTCTCATTTGCTTCCGTTTCTCTCCACTCCTGGACCCTTAGACATATTAATCTTCCCAGAATAGCACTGTGATCCTGTTCCTCTCTTTCTCAAGTTTTCCAGAAACTACAGTATAAACTTAATAAGCTTTAGTAGCGAGTTTAAATTTACTCTTTTTCACCGCTGGTTCTCAGCTAAGCTAATATAACCTTCCTGACAACTCTGAGTTCTCAATTCTTCTGTCTTAGATACATGACTCCCCCTCAAGATTCTAATTAAAGCTAGAATCTAACTTTGCCTCTGAATTCTGCTCCCCTTTGCCTGGTGACCTCCCACCCCCTTGGGGCAGCACGTCTCTGATCCTGTACACTTGGCATGGCCAGAGTGCACATAGAGTGCACATAGCCTCCACCTGCGATTAGGGTTGGGGACTCTCCTTCCCCCTCCACATGCTGGATCCCTGAGGACAGGAAATCTGCCCCTTTGTTTCCACAACCCCTGTTAATATTTTTTTTTGCAATAGTACATTTTTTAAGCAAACATTAATTGATCAATTAAAAACCAGTGTCCCACATTGTAGGCTTCTCTTCTTACACAACATGCTCATGTTCTTCATTACCAACAGTCATGTCAATTATCTACATTCTCCTGATGCAGGGCTCAGTTCTGAGGATGCTGAGACCAAGACACACAGCCTGTTCTCTCAAGACTGCTTCTGCGGGTTATTTTGGTGGTTATTAAAGAAATAGTCACACCCTTTTGGAAGACCCAATTCATCAAAACTTTTTAAATCAAATTTATTCTGCAGAAGTTTTTATTCCCTTTTCTCTTTAGCAATAGAAACACAGTCCTTCCACTGCACCTTTCCTTACTAGCTTTATAGATACCATATAGCTATATGGACTTAAGCAAACCAGAGAGAGAGAGAGAGAGAGAGAGGTCTTCCATCCACTGGTCTACTCTCCAGCCGACTGCAGTGACCAGAGCTGAGCTGATCTGAAGCCAGGAGCCAGGAGCCTATTCTTGGGTCTCCCACATGGCTGCAGGGGCCCAAGGACTTGGGCCATCTTCCACTGCTTTCCCAGGCCATAGCAGAGAGCTGGACAGGGAGTGGAGCAGCCGGGACTCGAACCAGTGGCCATATGGGATGCTGGTGCTGCATGCAGTGGCTTTACCTGCTACACCACAGCGCCGGCCCCCTCTCTGTCTTCTAAAATTCAGATAAAGTGGATCAAAAATATTGATAATTGTGTAAACCATAAAACTTAAGGGCTCTCAGAATTCCTGGAGAGCTTAATTTCTATGCTTACCTTGACACTGATTTTTCTTTTAAACATTTTGTTTCTGCCCAAATATTTTGTCCCAACTTTGTCTCTTGTGGCTATTTCTTCATATCTGTTTTCCCAAAGTAAAGCGAAGCAGCATTTAACCTTAAAACCTTTCCTCAAAGCAACTTGAATACAGGTCTGTGTTTGGAGTGCCAGGGTTTTGCAAGGCCATCAGATTACACAATTTATCATCCACATCAGTTCTCAGAGGTCAAACTGCCTCCAGAGTCCTTCGGCTTCTCCCATCTTTTCTAGCTCTTCTCCCTCAGTCTCTATCACTTCCCCTTTGCAGTCTTCTCACACTCTCAAGGAGCAAAGAAAACTAACTTTCCTGTGTTTTCTTACACAGAGAACCGACATTCTGTATTACTGCTGTTGAGCTCCTGCTAACACACAGTCTACAGGGTCCCACCTTCTGAAGGTCTTATCCCATATCCCATATAGGAGTGGCTTATCAAGAGAAAGGAGTTTTGCCCAAAAAGAGATCTGGATGCCAACTAAGATAACTGAATGGCAAGTAAATACATTTATGATAATAAACAAGGGAAAAGGTACAATTATTCTCCACTAGTACCATCATCATGGCTGCTGCTCCTATTAAAGCAGTTAGATCTGGAGATCCCACTGCCAGCTCTGGTATGTGGACCAAGCGTCCTATCAAGATACTGTGTGAAAGTTACTTCCAACCAAAAACCCCTTCAGAGTTATCCAGGGAAGGCTGCATGTGTCTCTTGAAATGCTGAGGGTCCATTACAATGGATGAGACCAGCGTGGCCAAAGTAAAGTGAAGATCTCATTATTTCTCCTAATAATTTCCTTGTGCTTTGTCATGAGTTGTGGATTGTTTTGGTTGATAGAAGCTTTTCTTTCCTGAGTGGAATATGTGAACAGGAAGGAAGAATCAAGCTGCTGGAATCAAAGGAGAAAAATTTTATAGAAAAAGGGAAGTGATGCATCAGCTAGCAGAGAACTGGAGCTTTGAGGTACAGGACATAGATGTCTAAAATATTAGTTAACTAGTCTTCCACAGTATGATTTGGAAATGAAGCCTTTTCTGTACCTCATTTCATCTCAGAAGTCTTCAGAAGTCACAGCTTCCGTGAAGCCCACGGTTGAAAGCTAGGATCACTAGGGCAGTATGTGACACTCAGATGGCAGACCTTGCTCTTGTCAGAGTTATAGCACTACAAGTACATTTAAAATTGGTGAAGTATTTCTGCAGGGAATTGCGGTAGCACAGCCCAGGCACATTGATATGTGGCGAACAAATCCAAAAGAACAGATAACTCTCCGTTTCTTGAGCTGGGTTGATTTCATGAAGGTTGATGTTCTGCTAATGGGCGAAAGGAGTTATTTTCATTTAATCTAGAGCACAACCGGGTGAAGAGGATGATAGCCCCATTCCATAAATCAGTCTGAGGTTCAGAGAGGGCAGTGACTTGCCTAGGTTATAGCATAGAGGTAATGTAGGGTCCAAACTGGTGGCTGTAAATCCCCAGCCCGTTTCCTTCTACCCCGCCCCAGCAGGGCTGCAGCTGGCAGAGCTGACGTTCTTTGTAAAAATTAGAGAGCTGTGTTCTTATTTCAACAAAAGTAAAGAACTTTCTAATCTCAGGCAAAATCTCCAGAGCTGCTTCTGCCCCAAGCTTCAGGTAAGTCCCAGAATCCTATACTAAGAAAGCATGAAAGGAAAAATTGGGGGTGGGGAAAGTCTATGCTTAATGTTCAGTTCACAGAACGATTTAATACTTGAAGCAATACCACAATGACCCTGTAAGGTAAGCAAGGCAGATTCTTCTTATTTTGTAGGCAAAGAAACTTAATCTCAGGAGGTTAACCCAAAAATCTTTGGAGAAATTCATCTTATGAATCTTTAAGAGATGTAGCATGATATAATTCATAGGATCATGTAGCATGTAGTAGCTTTGGAGCTTGAATATCAGACTGTATTTTTTATTTTTTAAAGATTTATTTTTTGAAAGAGTTACACAGAGAGAGAAGGAAAAGCAGAGGGAGAAAGAGAGAGAGATAAAGGGAGGGAGTGAGGGAGGGAGAGAGGTCTTCATCCGCTGGCTCACTCCCCAGATGATTGCAATGGCTGAAGTTGCGCTGATCCGAAGCCAAGAGCCAGGAGCTTCTTCCAGGTCTCCCACACAGGTGCAGGGGCCCAAGGATCTGGGCCATCTTCTACTGCTTTCCCAGGCCATAGCAGAGAACTGGATGGGAAGTGGAGCAGCTGGGACTTGAACCATCACCCATATAGGATGTCAGCACTCCCGCTACGCCTCAGCACTGGCCCCTGTATTTTCAGATATATACAGATCTTACAGCCAAGAAATAGTCTCTACATGGATTTCCTAGCCTTGATGTCTTGGATAATTGAGTACTTACAGGGTTGCCATCTGAGTTTTTGCAAGTTGTACATTGTAGAATACCAGAAAACACACACAAAGCCACATGAGTGTCAGTGGTGTATCCAAGATTTATAGTGCACAAAGTGGGGAGCTTCTTGCAACATCCCCTGCTGCAATGCAGAATATAAGACGGCTTTGAGAAAAGAAAATGAAAGTTTACCAAAAAGCCGTTTTCAAAACACATGCAAACTTTTATGAAAGCTGTATTGGCCAAAGAACAGGAGAGACAGAGTTATTTCCAACTAATTTCTGACAAGGCCCTATTTTCTCATAAGAAAATGGTGTCCGTATTGTGGTGCAGTGGGTTAAGCCATTCTTGCAATGTCCATATCCCATATAAGAGTGGCAGTTCAAATCCCATGTTTCACTTCTGGTACATCTCCCTGCTTACATACTTGGGAAAGCAGTAAATTATGTACAAGTATTTGGGCCCCTGCGAGGTATGTGGGAGACCAGGATGGAATTCAGTCTCCTAGCTTTGGACTGGTACAACTCCAGTGGTTGTGGCCATTTGGGGAGTGAACCAGCAGATGGAAGATCTCTATTTCTCTGTCTGCATCTCTCTCTCTCTCTCTCTGCCTTTAAAATAAATAAATAATCTTTCCTTAAAAAAATTCAACCATTGACACTAGGTGAGTCAACAAGTTATATTTATATGCAAAATTGCAGGTTACAGGCTAACCTCGAAGTGGGATGCCAGAAACGGGAGGTTGCCTCAGATTGGATTAGTGAAGGACTAGTTATGAAACAAGTGGTAAGGATGAGAGATGCATGAGATGAGTCTTAAAAAATAGACACGTTCTGGGCAAATTACTAGGAGGCTTAAAAGGTGGGAAGGAGGAACATTTGAGAGTGAGTTACAGAATCTCTCTGCTTGTTGAACTCATCACATGGCTTCAAAGAGATGTCATCTGCAGCCAGCATGATATTTCTTTTTTAACCACATAGTGTTCATAAAAGAAGCACTAACCATGAGAAATCTATATGGGTCTAATGAGAAGTGCAAAATCCATAACTATGGCTGCTTTTTTCTTCTTTCCTTTTGTTTGGTGCTCATGATATGCTACTGAGGAAGTCAGCCAGCTGAGAAGGGACATGACCAAAGGAGGTGGGGAAGCTAACAGGATGGCCTCCCTTTAGGTTATGGTGCATATAGAACTTTTTATCAACCTGACTGGAATCCCATTATTTCACTGGAGTTGGAAAGCATAGTAGTATCAATGATCTACGATCGCACAATCATGGTATACAGAAGACAGAGGAGGTAAAATTTTATCTGAGTTTTTGTATTTACAAGTTTTCACTGTATTTCCAAGTGTTATGCTGTCAGGCACATCACTGAGTTGAAATTGTGAACAAAAGACAAGAAAGAGCAACATAAGACATCTTTATACTCCACAGTAATCCTTTTCCCTGAAGATCTTGTGTTTTCTTCCACAGAAAAAAATAATAAAAGACTGAGCTATATAAATCATTGTTAGGTGGGGCTGGGAGATGAATGAGGGACAAAACAGGAGCAGAAGGAGCTGTTGGCCACGTAGAACTCTTTCCAGATGCACTGAAGACACACTTCATCTCTGATAGAGGAGACAACGTCACACAAATCTTTACATGCAGATTGGAGGATCTAATGACTCTTTAATATGCCAAGAATTTTCTTTCACAGAGGGTGGATTAATATGTCTTCCTTGCTGAAAGAAAAATGAGAGATTTATAAATTAAAATAAGGGGTTTTTTAAAATGCAAAGTTAGTGTTAATAGTAAAAGCATAATAATCTAAAGATGAGAAAAAGAGCAAGGAAATGCTTTCAGCTGGAAATCTTGGACAAGATGCAGAACACTTTAAGGCAAAGAACAGGAGACTTGAGCAGGGCTTCTCCCTCTTTCATGCGCCTACCACCCAGAGGTGGTGGTAAATACAGATATACCGTGGCTCAAGTAGGTCAGGGTGGTTTATGCGCCTGGCCCACAAAGCATACTTGCAGAAATTTCTGAAACGCAGCCCTGTTTCCAGATCTAACACAGTTGAAAGATATAATATATTAATTTTTCATAATGGAAAATCAAGAAACTAGAAGACATACTCAAATGGAAAGTGAAATTGAAGAAAATCAAAACTCATAAAAGGATTGGTGGTATTTCTAAATGCCAGATTGTGGTGGGATATGATGTGAGGAAATAGTGACAAATTGAGTTTTAAGATACAAATGCCACTTTTTGGTTGATGCAACTATTTCATTCTTGGAAATGGCAGGAGAATCAAATGTGGTGTGTTTTCAATAACACTTTTCAAAGGCAGAACCAGGTTCTGACTCTGGTCTCATGATGAGCTGTGAGGGTAAACCACAGTTCAGCAGCTGCAAATGCTCTTGCCAATACAGAGATAAAAATGTTTCTAAAAACAAAATTTCACATATACCCTCCTCTGAGGTTGGCATCGTATCTTCCTGTGTATCTTGGGTGTAGCCTTTACCTAGGCAGAATTTAGACACTAGAAACCAAATGAGGTGATAAACAGAACCAGTTTGCAGAAGTCAAAATAACCCAGAAAGAGTTGAAACCACAAGTGCCCAAGGAGTCATTCATTCACTCTCCAAAGGCTAACAGGAATGAGCAAAAAGCTCTATCAGAGTTGGTTCAAGGACGTAAAAAAAAACCACCTGACACGTTGCATTTAATGTGATAATGTTCATTTTACCTTTGACTTATTCTAGAAACACACCCTTCTTCCTCAACCCCACCCTTCCTCAGTGCCATCACACAGTGGTTTCAGAGTGAAAAGAATTACATTCCTGGAAGAGGAGGGTATCTGGGATTCACAATTCTAACCCAGCTGTCAGAAATTCTCAGTGCTAGAAGTGTAAGGGTTAAGAGCACTATTCCCGGGTATAGATGAGTGAAAATCTCAGCTTTGCCGTTTACTCAGAGGTCTCAGTCTAGCCATTTAATTTCTTGTGCCTGTTTCCTTACCTACAATGGAGCTATTATTAGCACCCACTCCCACAGGTTTGTAGTCAATATTGAATGATTTAAGACACAGAAAATACTCAGAGCAGTGTGCAAGATGGGATTAATATTTGATAAAGCTTTATTGTAACCTACTCTGTCACTGGCTGCAGGGAAGTTATTTAACTAGTTTATTAAAAAAAAGAGAGAGAGAGAGAGAGAGAGAGATAAAAATGGACCAAGATCCTTTCTGATTCTATGATACTATGAGTTAAGGTCACGTTGGTCAATAAAAAAGCAGTGTTCTAAGACAATCAAGCAAATAATTCTTCTTTGCTAGCTTCTTCTAATCCATCTGCTAAGATATTCAAGTTCTATGTTGGTGGGACCTGTCTTCTCTTCCAGCTTCTATTGCATAGCTCCTAGTAACAGCCCATTGGCTTCTGAGCATGCTTTCATAATCCTACCATCATTCCTTTGTTTCTATCACTTCCCCTTTTAGACTGCCTTATCTCCCTGATTCTCTCCACATACTCCAGGCCTATGCATCCTTCAAAAGACAACTCAAGTTCCACCTTCTTTATAAGTTTTCTGTGATCAGTGATGTGATTTCTCTCTTCCAATACAGAATTCATCAGCCATTACCATACTCTGCTTTGTATTTTTTCAGATTTTTTTTCTATATTTTTCCCAAACTGGACAATAACTCCCTGAGGTCAGAGACAAGGATTTACTCCTCTTGGTGTCTCACTCAAGTTTAGCATTGTTCCAACACAAAAGTCTCCAACAAACAAGTACTAACTAGAAGCTGGCCCAAGTCTTTGGGGCCCTGCACCCACGTGGGAGACCAAAAAGAAGTTCCTGGCTCCTGGCTTCAGATCAGCACAGCTCTGGCTGTTGCAGCCATCTGGAGAGTGAAACAGCGGATGAAAGACCTTCTGCTTCTCTGTAATTCTGACTTTCAAATAAATAAATAAATCTTTATTAAAAAAACAACTACTAACTAAAATCAGTGACCGATTAAACTTAATATGATAATTTTAACATGCTTAATATGGTGATTAATGCTAATATTCTTCCAGCTGGCAATCTCATCTTGTCCTCCAAGAATATCTTTATAAAAAAAAATGAGTTGACCTGTTTCCATTAGTGTCAATTAAAACAGTTCCTGTGGCCAAAAACAGCTCTGGGTAGATTGTGCCAGAAAAGACTTTCACTTAGTGGGTGTGAGCATGAAAGAAATCTTTTTATCTTGTGGGTTTCCTGCCACAGAAACAGGGAAGCCAGTGCAGGAAAGCGACCCTTTCTTTACAAGGACCCCATCTACCCTATCTGTACTATTAAAGAGGAGATACGGTAACAAATAGAGCAAAATAACTTCCACTGACCCATATTCCCATCCAGTTATCCCCATCTCTTTCTTCTTTGTAACTAAACTTTTCTAAAGAGAGGATGACATTTCTGCCTCTACTTCCTCATCTTAGAAGATTCCTCAACTCTTGACCATTTGACTTCTGTCTCAATCTGGGCACTAAAAATAGCCTGCCCACTGGCATCCTTGTTAGGTTCACTGGAAACCTACCAGTTCTCCTGGCTGCATTTGAATCTGTTTCCATTTACTTTTTCCTTAACATTCATGATCCCCTATGCTTCCTCATCTTCCCTCTATGTCTCTGGCAACCTCTTCTCATTCTCCTCTTCCTAAGCTGATTTTTACATATTGCTATTCCTCTCATTCCCTTCTTGATCTGCTTCTGTTCCTGCTCTCTCCCTGAGATGATCCCCCTCCTGGGATGGCAGTGACCTCCTAAAAATGCAAGAATCCCCCAAATGTACCTCTTATGCCCAAGGTAGATCCTGTGCTTTGTAGAAGCTGAGTGGACTATGACACCTGAAGTTCAACCTGTACAAAACTGAACTCATGACCTTTACCTCTAAAATTTCTCCTTCGTACATATTCCCTACTCAACAATAAATGCTACCATCACCCACCATTTCCAGGCCACAAACATGGCAGCTGCTTTGATTCCTCTCTCCCCTTCTCAGCCCACTAACCACATTCAGTTGATTCTACTTTCTCTTGTCTCCTGAACATCATCAGCTTTAATCTCCTAACTTAAAGTGTCTCCAAAATAGATCTTTTGGCCTCCAGGCTCACCTACATCCAACATGTGCCATACTGTTGTGCAGGGTGGTCCTTGTGAGAAACAAGGTGACATACCTACTTAAACTCTTTTGGTGACATCCCAAAGACCTCAAAACAAAGCCCATATTTCTCTACAAAGCCTACAAATTGCTTTGTGATCTGGCCTTTGGTGCATCATCCCTCCCCGGTTTCTCAGTTGCACTCTAAGCCACAGCCCACTGAACCACTGAGAACTTTTCAAAAACAATTTGTGGTTGGTTCAGCAACCATCTGACTTCATTTACAGCATTTTAGCAGGACCTCAGTTGTCCAGCTGGGTACTTCATATGCCACCAAAGTCTTGCCTCCATGATTCTTCTTACTGACATTCTCCATCTTAAAATTTCCAAGTAAGTACTAAGCTGAAACTACAAAATACTTTGCAATCTTCATTTCTGCCATATGAGCTATACTCTTTCACGTGTCTACATCTCTTCTAGGTGTGCTGTTTATGCAACTGAAGAAACTTGAGCTTCAAGAACAAACTGAAAAATAAAATTGCCTCTTTGGGGAAAATGTAGGTAGCATTCAGGCTGCTTACCTCTTCCACATTTCTGGAGGTCAATGCTGCTGAAAGTAGTAGTCCTCTAACCCTTTGTGTTAGCATTGAGACTGGAGACGCAACTTCTGAATAGAAGCATTGTAATCACAATGCTTCTACTCATCAAAATTTTTTTTTCCAGGGACAATCACTCCATTTCCATAAACTTCCCTTTTTCTTATTCATTCTTTCAACTCCACTAACACCAAAATAAATAAATAAACACATGCATACATCCATGCATAGTTTTTAAGGG
Organism: Lepus europaeus; assembly: GCF_033115175.1. Taxonomy (NCBI): domain Eukaryota; kingdom Metazoa; phylum Chordata; class Mammalia; order Lagomorpha; family Leporidae; genus Lepus; species Lepus europaeus. The sequence goes on along the minus strand of NC_084831.1, from coordinate 136,643,829 downwards.
ATGTCAATAGGTTGATCATTTTATCTGGAAACGTCATTTGGACAGAGACCCCATATTGATAACTCCTAGGGGGTTGACATGTCTAAGCTTTAACAAGATGTACCTTAACCAAGTCAGAGAGAGGATCAACAGGTGTAGCAATTCTTAAATGACAAAACTTACCTTTTCTGAGATTTCTTTCCTAAAAAAAGAATATAGAGGTATGACATTAGCAAAAAGTAGATAGTTTCAAGTTTTCAAAGTAGAAAATGTTAATATTTTATGTTAAAGGAGAAGAGATTTTCATCCTCAGAACTGTCTTTTGAACCATATTATCTATTTTTTAGGTGGACCCATCTGTGTTTAAAGGGATTTGGGATACTGGTTTAACACTCTGATTAAAAGAGTTGTAGACATGCAATCAGAACACACATTTATGCAGATGGCACTCAGGGTTCCATTCCATCCCCAGTGTTGTCTTGCCTGAATTGTCTGGTTGTCACACTCAGTGTGCCTTCCAAATCCGTCATCTCCTCCTACCTGTAGATTCTTCCCTCAGAGACTGGCTGCTAATACAGTAGGAATATGTGGCATTACATCTCACAGTGTCTCCTCTATGTGAATCCATGAAGAGAATTTCACTCTGGTCTCATTGGTAGCAATTGCCTGGTTTCGTCTGAACAACTAATATGCTTTTATCTTACAAACACAGTGAATCTCACAACTGGTTTTGCTTCTTTCTTTGAATGACTGCAAGGAAACTCAGAGCCAGATCTGGGACCTCTTCTATCAAATGCTACGGACATTGTGTCCTAACTTCAGCCTTGGTTCCAACTTTAATTTTGTATCTGAAATACTGACATTCTTTTTCTTACTTTTTAATTTGGTATGTTGAATGCATTTTGTAAATTGTTTTACATTCTCTTTTTAAAAAGAAAAATATAAATAAATAAATTAACAGTAGATTTGGGATCCAGAGGAAATAAAGCAAAAAAAAAAAAAAAGCTTTTTTAAGGGGAAAGAATAATTTGGGAGGCAGCATTCTCATATTTCAGTGACTGTAGGCCGGAACTCTAGATATTGGGCACAGGTGCAAGCCAATCCCGTTTTGCCATCTGTAATGCAATGTGTCTAAATATCTACTTATCTTGTGTAAGTCACAATTTTTTTTGTCTGTAAAAGGGGCATAATTGTATCTTTCTCACTGAGTTGATAAAAGAAGCAGATGTATATAAAATACTGAGACCAAGGCCTAACATTTAGAGTGCTCAACTACTGCTTTAGTTCTTTAAAGTGTTAGAAATACTATTTAAAATCTTTTCTTCTAGGAAGGCATTTGGCTCAGCATGCGATGCTGATTGGTATGCCCATATCCCAAAGCAGAGTACCTGGTTTTGAGTCTCAGCTCTGCTCCTGATTCTGGCTTCCTGCTAATGTTCACCCTTGGAGATAACAGGTGATGCCTAAAGTGCTTGGGTCCCTGCCAGCTGTGTGGGAGACCCAGGTTGAGTTCCCAGCACCCGGTTTGGCTTGGCACAGCCCCAACAATGAAGAACATTTGGGTAACGAACCAGAAGATGAATCAATCAATCAATCTCTCAAATAAAAATAAGTAAATTAATAAATAAATATTTAGTTTAAATTTTTTTCTTCCAAAACTCAGCCTGTTGATGACAGAACAAAGGCACTTGAGTAGGGATAATAAATTTTTCTGATTAATTAATCAGGTTCCATCTGCTTATCCTCAGAAAATGTATTTTTTCTTTGAGAAACAATGAAACAAATCAATAGATGAATAAGAAGCTGTTCCTACCAAGAGGGTTTCTTTTTTGAAGAAAGAGGAACTAAATGGGGGCATATGTTCAGTTTCATGCCCAGTTCTAACCCCCTGTGATGGTTCAGGTGGAAAATTCTTCCAACCGAGGAAAAAAATAGTCTTACAAATTAGAAGATTAGTGATTTTAGACAATATATTAGACTCTGACCCCTGCTCATATGAGGTGCTAGATTTGGCCTAAAATATCATGGCTTCAGTTTCCCAAACAGGGAAAAGAATAACTTATCTGAAGGGATGGAGGCAATTCTGTGAAGTCTGCCAGCATACCATCTACACCAATTTGTGAGAAAAAAGTTAATCTTGTTTGTGCCCTAATTGAGGAGACCAATGATTAACAGCAGAAACTGCTATTAACACTCCAGACATTTCAGTTGGTTCACTTTATACAATTCAGACTGAAAAATTAAAATAGAGAAGACTTTCTGCTCTATCAGTGCCAAATATTGTTGTGCCCAGGTCAACTGCAGACATTAGCAGAATTTTCTATAGAAATTTTAGACAAATAGGCTCAAGATCCTGAAGCATTTCCTCAAAGAATAAAAGAAGAGAGGAAACATGAGTCTCTCAGCCTGATCATGGAAACAGCATAATCAAAGCAGAAGTGGATCAGACAAGAGCAAAGGTCATGACCACAGTTTTAGGATGCTCAAGGCACTTTGCTTGTTGACTTTGCATAGCACCAATAATGATAACATCACTTTCACAATGCTCCTGTTCATTTTTCTTACCAAACAAGGACAATTTTGTAAGAATTTTGATAAGAAATCATTAGGCATCCAAATTCCGATCCTGGCTCCTTCCTTCTGACTTCTTTTGTTTCCTAATCATAGGAAGTCTTCAAAGGGCGACTACTTTACTTCTTTCCATAATGTAAAAAAAAAAAAAAAAAAAAAAAAGACTGCACAGACATTCACAAGCCACCATGCCTGTCACTTTCTAGGATCTCCAGTTCTTTAGGATTAGACTACCTGTGACACTCACAAGACTGCCTTCAGCCTGATGGGGTTCATGTTGAGAAACAAAGTTCATATTTTTTATTCTTAATTGCCTTCTCCACATTTTGAAATCCCCTAGTACCCACTGATTTGTTAGCTTTTACTTTAATCCTTGTGAATGCATCCATCATATTTTGTATAAGAAAAGCCCTGTATAGTAGCCTGGGAAACTAGCCATCATTTTTAGCATTGTCTCTATGGGGAAAAAATATTATCTTTTAAAGAACCAACTTATGACTAAAATTTTTGGAAGACAAAGTCATTTATTCGAAGGTCGGAGATACTGGTAGATGTCTCTCAGATGAAGACTATTTAAATACTCCATTAAAGAGACCTTGACTTTCCTACAAAGCCAGTGATGCTTCAGGGCTTCTGTTCTCTTTGTTGGCATAATGTAACCAGCCTAACTGCCCGTTAGCTGTTTCCTGTTTGCCCCACACCGACTCCCACGGCAGGGGTATGCAGTTTTCAAGTTATCAGTTTGAGATCTGGTACAGAAATGACTCCAAGGTAAAAAATTTAAAAACAACCCTATTGCTTTTCTCACCCCTGCTTATAAGACAGCCTCACCCAGCTAACACCTCACTAAATACATGTCTCATGTGTTTCATATACACAGATTTAGGATCCTAGTGATACTTCCCACACATGCTCTCCCCATAGCTCCTCCTTCCTTTTTTATCCTTTTTCCTTAATTTTTCATTTTTATTCTTATTAATTTAAAATTTTTAAGGTATATAAATTTCAGGTATTTCATATGTACAGATTCAGGAACAGAGTGATATTCTCATCCTACCCTCCCTCCTGCCCACACTCCCGCCCTTCTCCCTCCTCCCTCTCCTATTCCCATTCTTAATTTTTACAAAGATCTACTTTTTGTTTACTTTATACTCATTAAGATTAACCCTGCACTAAATAAAGAGTTCAAAAATACAATGAAGGAAAAAGCACTGTTCATCAACAGTCGAGACAAGGGCTGTAAACAATCATCGAATCTTAAAATTCTTTCAAATCTACAAACATTTATTGAATGATCTTGGAATTTGGGCATAAATCCTTCTTATTAAGATGACTTGCTGGGGCTGGCGCCATGGCTCACTTGGTTAATCCTCCATCTGTGGTGCTGGCATCCCATATGGGTGCCGGGTTCTAGTCCCGGTTGCTCCTCTTCCAGTCCAGCTCTCTGCTGTGGCCTGGGAGGGCAGTGGAGGATGGCTCAAGTGCTTGGGCCCCTGCACCCGCATGAGAGACCAGGAGGAAGCACCTGGCTCCTGGCTTAGGATCAGCGCAGCGCGCCAGCCATAGTGGCCATTTGGGGAGTGAACCAATGGAAGGAAGACCTTTTCTGTCTCTCTCTCTCACTGTCTATGACTCTACCTGTCAAATAAATTAAAAAAAAAAAAAAAGATGACTTGCAACCCTAAGATCTCTTATTTATTTAAGAATCACCTTATCCCATGGACATTCGCTACCCCCTCTAGTCTATTTCCTCAGTACTAGAAGTTCATGGAAGGAAAGAGAGAAGGAGGGAGGGAGGGAAGGAGAGAGGAAAGGAGAGAGGGAATGTGGGAGAGAGGGAAGGAGGGAGGGAAGGAGGGAGGGAAGGAGGGAGGGAAGAAGGGAAGGCTATTCGGGTCAGGTTTTGGAGTCTCAAGGGAAAACATAATCTTATATTGAGAGAAAATTGCATTAAGGCAATATTTAAGTGTTTAGTCCAGCACCACAGGAGGGTGGAATCCAATCTTTGCAGGGTCTCTGATAGCAGGAGTGCAGACATTTTAACTGCTCCGTGTTTTCAGGATATTAATGAAGTTCTTGTATTTGTATAGAATAGGTACAGCATTTACATATCATATTCAGAAAATAGAATATATATTGATTAATTTGATAGAAGCAAAACTAAAGTGGTATCAACTGACCTGACATAAAAGCAGCACAAGGCAATTGGTTGGCAATTATTTTGAGGTCATCCATGACTCCCAAACTTGAAACATGGGTATCTTAATAGATGCCCAATGTTCATGAATTCCAAAGCCTTGAATGGTTCTGCCAGGCGAGTTTGGCATTACTGTGCAGACTGTGGGCCTGTACTGGTGGGTTGGCCCTACTTAAGGACACACCCACTATGGAGGTAATGATGCTGTTGTTCTTCTCTGAGGATATTCTATCTACCGTTCCAAGCAGCAGGTAGTAATTCCTGAAGGCAGCCTTTCTTATTTCCTTTCTCCTCCAGTCTAGGGGGAGGGAAAGTATATATGGTGTATTTGGTTGGCGTTGTGGCCTTGGTGAATAGACACGAGTGAAAAGGCATGGGCATTTTCCCCAGCGAAAAAAGCAACTCCCATGTCAGGTGGCAGACAGGTGACTCTGAGAGGTCAGGTATTTGGGAGCAAATATTTTGTAAACCTTAGTTGACATTAAATTCACTTCTTAGTGGAATTGTGACTCAGAAATCAAAGGCATATAGGCTCTCACAGAACAGAGATTATGTATTCATTTTCAAAATTTGAATAAACAACCATTAGAATATCTCATTGAACTATTATTACCCTAGCAAGCTACTCTGAAGATAACAGGCATTTTTAAAATATTTGATAAGAAGCAAATATCAGTCAGTTTGCTTTAATGAGGTGTGCAATGGACTGATTTACAGGTCTCTGGGGACTGATGACTACAGAGCCTGAAGCTTGGCACCCTGCTTCAGTCAACTCTATGGCACTTCATTTCCTAAGGATTTGTTTTTTCTTGCCCTTTAAAGTTGTATTATTTTCATATGAAGGTAAACTCACATACCTTTTTTGAGTCGCCTTGCCAGCCAAATGATGAATGCCAACCCAGAGAAGGCAGTTACCATGACTGCCACAGGAATGAAGAGGGGGTTATAGTCACCCTCTTTGATCATAGAGAAGCTTCTGTCCACTTCTGAAAGAGAAATCAGCAAGGTGATAGCATCAGTCCACAGAATGATCTCTGCCTCGCTTTGGGATATTTGACTTTTTCTTTTTAAAAAAATTCCTTCTTTTTTTTTGAAAGTCAGAGTTAAGAGAGAGAGAGAGAGAGAGAGAGAGAGAGATCTTCCATCTGCAAGTTAACTCTCCAGATGGCCACAATAGCCAGCACTGAGTCAGGCCAAAGTCAGGAGCCAGGAGCTTCCTCCAGGTCTCCTGTGTTGGTGCATGGCCCCAAACACCTAGGACATCTTCCACTGCTCTTCTGAGGACATTAACAGCTGGGACATGAACTGGAGCCCATATGGGGTGCCGACGTTGCAGGTGGTGGCTTTACCTCCCGTGCCACCATGCTGGCCCTTGGATATTTGAATTTTTCTACCCTGTATTTTCCAGTAATAGCCCACTTGATGTCATCTAATAGATTAAAAACCAGACATGGGAAGACCCATTATAAGTCTACAGCAGAGATTCGCTATGCCTATAGAATCCCAATTCCCAGATTTGTGATTTATGGAATTCCTGGGAATACATATAAAATTTTTGAGAAGTGGCCCTCATGACATTTAATTCCATGGCCTAGTTCAATGATTGTAAATCTGAAACACAGAGAGGAACTAGAAAATAGAATACAATGTTGGAAAAATAAAAGACAGTGATCTGAACTGGGCATTTGTCAGTCTAAGGGAACTGTAAATACTTTTAATTTAAAGCAATTATGCAAAATTAAGCATTTATGGTTTACATGCCAAGGACTTGCACTTATCTATCTTCCAAATGATACAGACCTACCATTTCTCCTTACTCCCATAAAGACACCTCCGTTTCTCCTCTTCCAAGTACAAACTAAGTTAATTTGGGAGCCATCAATGAAATCAGTATGAAGAAAATCTGTCTTCTGATGCCACAAGGTAAAGGAACCTGACTTTTCATTTTTACCCAGTCTATGTCCTTTATTCTCCATAGTACTTTAATGAGCCTTTTCAAAGTGCTTCCACACTCATACCCAAAGTCTATAATTTACAGAACATTTAAGTTCCAGAGGCTTTAAACAGAGAACACCTATTGGCTTGAGGATGATGAAGAACTGGACACTAGCCAGGGCTTACAAGGAAATGCCCCAATGAGGCTGATATGCAGTCCTTTGCTTTCAGCTTCTTTGCCTTCTCTCATCTCCTTCATTGTACTGTGGATACCCACAGCAGATTCTCTTGGTGCTAGTACAAATCCTATCATTTAGAGACTTGTATCATCTAAGCAGATGGCCCCAGGAAGAGAGATGGGTCATGATTCTTTCATATGATAATTTAGCATTTATTTCCTGTTATTGTATTAAATATACAAAAATGAGGGAGAAATGTCTTTTCTGTACAGACAGATTTGGGAGTCACCTGAAGTATCTACTACATGGGGAATTAGGTTGTTATTGGTGACTACTGCAGAAATATTTCAATGGACTAACCGAGAAGTCAGATTATGATGGAATAGAAAACCAGAGAAGAAATGAATCAATAGAGACAGTGGGTTTAGATTTTCACTGCCAAGTTGGGAAGAGGATGAATACAGAAACCGATGTCACTAAAGGAGGAGGCATGAACAGCCAAGCATTTATGATAAATGAATACATATATTTTATATCATATATACTTAGCAAAACAAAATTTTAAAGTTCAACATGCCTTTCTCTGCCATCTACTTTTCCACCAGCTCCACCTTTAAGTCTTTGGTACATTAGAGCAAACTTACTCACTTTGACATTTTGGCGTAGGACTGGACCAGATTCCAGATGATCCACAAACAGTTTTTTTCATCCCGATTAACTCAGCTCCTTCTGAGCAGCTGAAGGTGCACGTGGAGGTAAAGCCAAAGACAGCCCGAGGATGACTACAGTCAATGGTCCCCAGATCAGGTGCTGTCAGAGGCTCACACTGAATGACTTTAACAGGAACAAACAACAGTATTTCAGAACAGAGACTTCATTGACCAGAGATTGCCAGCCAAATCTGGCTGACTCAACTGTGGAACATATGAAATCTAGAAATTAGACATTTCAGACTTTATTTTCTCGAGAATAAGGGTGGGTGGTGAGTCAAATACAAAAACCAGAGAGCACTGAAAGACCACTGGAGGAGGGCTGGATCCTCCAGGCTGCTGCCCTAGCCATGGTGACTCCAACTCTGTTGGAAGTGCCATGTGTTGCCTCTGCCTCAAGAGTGTTTCTAGAATATTCTCAGTGAATGTACAGAATTTACACTTTTGTATCTGTTCTAAAGGTTACCCAAGCAGTTTAGAAAAGCATCCCAGTTCTCTGAAGCAAGTCCAACTTCTATAAAATCAGTAGTTATGTTGATTGAGTTGTATCATTTCAATAAAGGATTTGGATAGTTCTTTACTACTTGAGCTAGTGAGTTAGGAGCATAAATGTAGAAAGCATACCCACAACTTCACAAGCTAATATGCCACACGTTTTCTCCCATATGAGGATAAGCTTGATAGTCAAGGAAGAAAAAAGCCTACCATATTTCAAATGAAAATTAAAAAAAGACAAAGAGATTGCATTTTTGTTTTTCACAGCAGTTGTTATTCCTGTAAGGGTTTGTGCACGAGGAAAAGTAAAGGCTGATTTTAAGAATAAACCAAATAAAACAACCAAGAAAGACCTCCATCCCCTTGAGAAGGAAATTGTTTGGTGCTAAGTAGGACACCACATGAAATAGGTGTTACTGAGAGGAGAGGAGCAAAATTTAACCAAGGTTCAGCAAGACTGATTCTTCATGCCATGACAATGAGAAAAATAAAAAGCGAAAAAAATTAAGCCAGCACTAGCACACTCACTGTGTTGTTATAAATCATGTTGTATGCTATGAGATGACTTTAGAGGCACTGGGTTGTGATTTTTGTTTGTTTGGAGGCCTTTCTTCTTAATTTTATAAATAACCCCTTGGAAAAGCACCACATCGTATTCTAAATTAGGATAAACTATGCTCCAGAGAGGGAACAGTCTTGGCAGGACTTCACTGCACATTTCAGATTTTGAAGCCATGACAAAGCTGAGACAAAACCTCTACTATGAAGTTACCCACCTTGGCAGGTTGGTCTTAGAGATGACCAATTTCCAAGTGGTCCACAAGTGGTTTCTTCAATCCCAGTTAAGTTTGTTCCCTCCAAGCAGCTGAAGCCACACTGTGAACTGAAGCTGAACTCTCCCAAAGGGTGAGTGCAGGCCATGGTCCCCAGCTCCGGGGCCTCCAAAGGCTCACACTGCATCACTTTGATAAAGAAAAAAACAGCGTTGAGGAATGTTAAGGTGACCTGAGATCTGGGTTTGAACCATAGTCCTGTCAACTGATACCCTTGTGCCTGTAAGCAAGGTTACTTAAACCCTCCAATTTCAGTTTCTTCGTGTGTGACAAAGGAACCATGGTAATTGTGTTAACTTCATAGACTTGGTGGGAGAACTAAATAAAATTCATGTAATGTAAGTCAAGGGCTTAAAGCCTGGCTCACTAGGAAATTCTAATTAAACATTAGCCAGTCTTCAAAGATTATGATCTTTGAAATTATCTTGAGAGTTTTTAACCCAGATAGATTTCAGTAGAATTGACCAGTTCAGTTGTGAAATAACTCTTACACCAGGGCTCCTGAGTATGCAAGAGTTTTGGGAACGGGGGATTCAGAGAAGGGACAGATCTCCAGTCTTCTTTAAAAGAGAAGAAAATAAAAGTCTACAAAGCAGCTCAGTTCCAAGTCTGTCTTCATCATCTCTTACTCAGTTTCAGAACATTAGGTCTTCTGATTTTAATAATCCCTCCAGAAATTATATCTATTTCCTTCCTCTAATTGGTAGTACAGTAGATTAAATGAAGACTTGGAAATCAAAGGCTTCACATTTAGGCCTTACCATGCAATTGGGGAAATATTTCAACACTCATGTTTTGAGAGGGGTTGGCATTGTGGTGCAGTGAGTTAAGCCACCAGCATTCCATCTTAAAGTGCTGGTGTGTCCCAGTTCAAGCCCCAGTTCAGGATAGAGTTCCTGGCTCCTGGCTTTGACGTGGCCTAGCCCTGGCTGTCACAGGCATTTAAAGAGTGAATCAGCAGATGGAGACCTCTATCTATCTATCATCTATCCATTTATCCATCTATAACTGTCTTTAAAATCTTAAGAAAACCATAGTTGTGACCTTCTGTTATTTTCCATATACAATAAAAGTCCAAGTTAAAGTAAATTAAATTTTACAAATAAGACCCTCTAGAAAGTTCCTGGTTAAGTATAAGACAATGATGAGTATGACACACATCAATCTTAAGAAACTTTTCACACCAGCAGACACACAAGTAAACAGATGACCTTAACAAATATGGGGGAGAGGAGAAAGATCTATGTGGAGCCATCAGTACACAGAACAGGGACACTCAGCCTGTCTTGCAGTCCAAAGAGATCTTTCTGGAAGAAATCATGCCTGAAATATGTCTTAAAGATGAGCAAATAAATTAGCCATGTGCAAAATAATAAACCAGGCCATGAGCAAAGTCATATGATATAAAGAACATGTGATGAATGTAGAGAAATACATGTAACATGATGTTTCTGGAAGGAAAGAGAAAGCAGAGAATGTGAGAGGTATAATTAACAAAAAAGAAGCTAAAATAAAATCATTTTAAAAAATGATTCAGTGAACACCAGTTATATGTTAAACATTACTTTAGGTCTTGAGGAGCTGAAATTTCATTTTGTAGGACAAATGTCTGTAGAAATTAAAGGGTGGCTTGTCACATATGTGTGTTGTGTTTTGATTCTTTTTAATTGATCAGTCTGCCTTTAGTGTGAACAATACATTTGAGGGGAGTTAATTTAAATTTGTGAATCTCATCTAGGAGATGAGCAAAAACACCTGCAAGAAAGATAATGAATTCAAGAGTTGACAAGTAGGAGATAAATTGGGGAAAAGTTACAAAAATTTGTAGTATGCTGCCTTGTATAAATGTTGGGTGAGGTGAGAGACTCTCATACCAGAATGCCCATGGTGGTTCCACGTACTGAGGTGAAAAAGAAAAAACTCAAAAGGAAAGTTGTTGGGTGCTTTGCTTAGCAGTTATAATGCTGCTTGGGAGCACTTCACCTCATATCAGAGTGCCTAGGTTCAAGTCCTGGCTCTGGTCCCTGTTCTAGCTTCTTGCTGATGCACACCCTGGAAGACAGCAGATGATGGCTGAAGTAGTTGGGTCCCTGCCACTCTTATGGGACCTCTGGTTGAGTTCTAAGCTCCCAGCTTTAGCATGATGAAACCCTACCCATTTGTAAAGTGAACCAGGGGGCCTGTGCTGTGGCACAGTGGTTAAAGCCCCAGCCTGCAGCACTGGCATCCCATATGCGCGCCAGTTCGAGTCTTGGCTGCTTCCAATCCAACTCCCTGCTAATGCACCTGAGAAAGCAGTAGAGAATGGCCCAAGTGCTTGGGCCCCTGCAACCACATGGGAGACCCAGAAGTTATTGGCTCCTGGCTTCAGATCTGCTCAGCTCTGGCCATTGCAGCTATTTGGGAAGTGAACCAATGGATAGAAGACCTCTCTCTCTCACTCTCTCTCTGTCTCACTCTGTCTTTCAAATAAATAAAATAAATCTTTAAAAAAAAAATGAACAAGCAGATGGGAGTTCTCTCACTCTCTCTGTAACCGGGGCAATTAACTTTACAGTCTTTTGGACATCCCAAGGGATATCCTTAGCACACTTGGAGTTCAGGGCTGCAGACATATTTATTAGTCCAAAGATGACATAAATTTGTGAGCATACAAAAGCCAGGAAGTTGGGCCAAAGCAAACATGTGGAATCAGATGAGCAACAAAGAACAGACAATGAGAAATTATAATGAAAATGATAAGGAACAATTATCACAAGTAGAAAGAGAATCAGAAAAGAGTAATATGTCAGAAACTAAAGTAAAAAAGAGTAAGTTTAAAAAAAAACAAAAGAGGTAAATAGGTAAATAGGTACACCAGTGATACAAAGATTAAAAAATAAAATTCTGGGGCCAGCTCCATGGCTCACTTGGCTAATCCTCTGCCTGCAGCGCCAGCATCCCATATGGGCGCCAGGTTCTAGTCCCGGATGCTCCTCTTCCAGTCTAGCTCTCTGCTGCGGCCCGGGAGGGCAGTGGAGGATGGCCCAAGTGCTTGGGCCCCTGCACCCGCATGAGAGACCAGGAGGAAGCACCTGGCTCCTGGCTTTGGATCGGCACAGTGCGCAGGCCGTAGCGGCCATTTGGAGAGTGGACCAACGGAAAGAAGACCATTCTCTCTCTCTCTCTCTCTTTCTCTCTCTCTCTCTCTCTCACTGTCTAATTCTGCCTGTCTAATAAAAAAAAAGTTTGAAAAACAATAAAATAAAATTCTGCAATAGGGTAATGGTGAACTATTGGGTAGCAGTCATGGCTCAGGGATCCAGTAAAATGAGTTAATTCTATTCCAACTGATTGACATTTAAATTTATTTTGCCTTTATTTCTTTATTCTTTAAAAACACTGATTGTTTTTCCTTGTAATTTTTCTATTTTATATACCAGATACTTCATAGTTTTGAAATTTCAACCAACATCTGTGAAAAGGTTTGATGTTTTTCTGGATGGTGGCTGACTTTGAAGCTATATGTTTGCCTTTATCCATTTCCACCCCCATGACTCTGAATGGCTTCACTGGACTCCTGATGAGTCTCTCTACTTTTTTGTCTCCGATCCATCCTGTACTCTGCTTTCAGGGCAATTGCAGTAAACGCAGGTGTCAAGTAGCCTCCCACTGCCAAATAAGGGCCACTTTCCTTTGTGGGGAAATCTCCAGGCTCTACAAGCTTCCTCCAATTTATCTTGCTTTTCATCAAACTCAATTGCGTTTATGAATAATATAGTGAATTAAGTGTGAATCCCTTGAGAGTCTAGAATACATTTATCTTTGTGTTCTCCTAAAATCTCCAGCTCAAATAAGAGTGTTGAGTTTCTTATTACATGTCTCTGACATGTGCTATAATTTTATGAACTTTTCTCTTTGTCCTTACCCTATCGTGATTTAATATTTTCAAAAAAGTTAGAACACCTTCTGGATAACTCATCTTCCTAATGATAAATGATGTAGTTTTTTTTAGACTTTAGAGTTCTGTTTTTAATATTTAATATTTATATTTCATATCAATATATTTAATATTAATATTTAATATTTATTTACTTATTTACGGAGAGGCAGAGAAACAGAGAGAAAGAGAGAGAGAGAGAGAGGTCTTCCATCAGCTGGTTCACTCCTCAAATGGCCACAATGGCTGAAGCTGGGCTGATCCGAAGCCAGGAGCCAGGAACTTAACTTCCCAGGGCACAGCAGAGAGCTGGATCAGAAGTGGAGCAGCCAGGACTCAAACCGGCACCCACATGGGAGGCTGGCATTGCAGGCAGGGGCTTTACCTGCTACGCCACAGCGCTGGGCCCAGACTTCAGAGTTCTAATTAACCCAACAAGCTCTTCAGATTGTGACCTCCTTAAGAACAGGAGTCTACCCTGCCTAATTCCAGATCGCCATCCTTGTAGCTTTTTTCCCAACTCCCTGTCCCTTGTGCTGCTCAAAGACTTGCTGAGAAGTAAATTGAAACTTCATGCTGAGTTATGAAATCTTTACGGAAAGGCAACATTGTGAAAGAATAGCTTTCTGATCAAAACTTCCCATTTCTCAAGAAAAGCCTCTCTTGAACTACAACGACTCCTGGGACTACACATAAAAAGAAACAAAGAAAACAAAGGGGCTCACCAAACTGGCACTGGGGCCCATAGTACCCCACATCACAGTTGCAGGTGTGGTTGTTGATGACTTCCACACATTCTCCATGGCCACTGCATGACCCAGGACGGCAGGAAGCTTTAAGGATAAAAAATAAACATTTTATTGTGATCACATTTTATTACTCGTAGTAGACATAAGTAACTTTTTGTCTGAGACTATTTTAATATACAGGAAATGTTTATTGGTACATTCATAGCACATTTTGCATAAAATTTATACCAAAATATCTATATAGGGAATATACACAGAAACATAGATATGTGTTTGCTTTTAGAATGAATTTACTGATACCAACACTGTATAACATTTTGGGTAGCTGAGGAGTATACACTGGAACTCTTGGAATTACTTGTTTTTAATGTAATAAACACATGGAAATCATGGCCTAACCTCAGTCACTTGTGAGCAGTCCCTTTCTTTATAGACAGTAATGAGATTTTAAAGCCTAAATTTGCTACAGTCGTAAATAGTCCAATTTAGAAAAGACCAAATTAACTATGTTTCACTGTTAGAATACAATTTGGAAAAATACTTTTTGGAATTGTTACATAGGCTTTACAGAAATTTTCATTTTTTAAGGTTTATTTATTTGAAAGCAGAATGGAAATGAGAGGCCAGCGCTGCGGCTCACTAGGCTAATCCTCTGCCTGCGGCGCCAGCACCCTGGGTTCTAGTCCCAGTCGGGGCGCCGGATTCTGTCCCAGTTGCTCCTCTTCCAGGCCAGCTCTCTGCTGTGGCCCGGGAGTGCAGTGGAGGATGGCCCAAGTGCTTGGGCCCTGCACCTGCATGGGAGACCAGGAAAAGCACCTGGCTCCTGGCTTCAGATCAGCGCAGTGCGCCAGCCGCAGCAGCCATTGGAGGGTGAACCAATGGAAGAAAGACCTTTCTCTCTGTCTCTCTCACTGACCACTCTGCCTGTCAAAAAAATAATAAAATGAAAAAAATTAAAAAAAGAATGGCAATGAGAGAGGGAGAGACTGAGAGAGAGAGAAAAAGAGCGAGAGAGCATGCGCTTCTCTCTGCTTTTTAACTTCCCAATTGGCTGCAGCAGTCTGGGACTGGGTCAGACTGAAGTCAGGAGCCCAGAACTTTATTCTGCTCTCCCACGTGGGTGGCAGGAGACCAGGTCTTTGAGCTATCTTCTGCTGCCTTTCCAGGTGCATTCGTAGGCAGCAGGATCAGAAGCAGAGCAGCTGGGACTTGAACCATGCTCTGATATGGAATGCTGGCATCACAAGCAGCAGCTTAACTTGTACGTGAAACACACCAGTCCCCAGAGATTTTCATACACCAAAACTAGACCGATGTTTCCTTGTACATAATTACGTAAGATCAGGCCAAGGAGGAAAGTGGTAGCATCAAGCCCCTTACTTCACAATGAGGAAACTAGGGTGATGTGAGCATAAGCCCTCCACTGCTCCCAACTCTCAGTTTCCACTTCTGTGCCTTGTTCTCAGTGGTACTGATTGTCTAGTCCTCCTTCCTTACCTCCTACAGATACTGATCATCTTGATGTAACTTGATCTAAGGTATAGTTTTTGGAGGTGGGGACCAGCCTTACACATCACAAATGCTCAGAAGTGACTTGATTCAAGCTTATGTAGATGGTTGGAAGTCTTATAGGATGAACTAGCAGGTGTTCTCACCCTCCAGGGTTCCAATGGGATGGTCTAATTATCCTCTTAATCTGGATGCCCCGAGCCTGAGACAGCACTGCCATCTGGCCGCCCCTACCTGTGTAGCAGAGGGCTGCCTTCCGTTTTTGGCAGGAGTCATCGTTCCATTTTCCTGAGTCTCTGAGCCTCTTGATGTAGATCTCCACGCAGTCCTCCTTGGTCTTCTTGTTGTTGGGCTCCCCCTCTCCCCAGTTCTCTGCTTCTGCGGTGAGAGATTTGTTGGTCCCCACCCATGTCCATGTGTTTCCTATCTTCCGGATTCCTATCCAGTAGTAAGAGCGGCTAAAGGGCAGCGTCTTCTCCAGATACTCAATTTCTCCCTTGTTTTGTATGGCGACTAAATCCGTGTAGTTTTCTTGGCAGAACTTTCGAGCCCTTTCCCAGTTCATGGGTTTTTCAGAATAATGGTAAGTCCAACAGTTGATTCCATGATATGCCAGGAAATCTGAAAGACATCATGTGAACTGTGTCAAGTCTTAACAGAGAAGCTATCGCTAATCCAGGCCTAAGCCACCTAAGATGAGGAATGAGCCCAAGAGTGTAAGTGATCATCAGGTAACGGAATTGCTTCCAGGTATAAAGTAGAACTTAATATACTAAGTTGATCTTCAGTATATGAAGGTAATTGAAAATGAAACTCGATGAAGGGCGGGATAGGAGAGGGAGTGGGAGAGGGGAGGGCCACGGGAGTGAGGGAGGTTGGCGGGGGGAAGCCACAACAATACAAAAGTTGCACGTTGTAAATTCACATTTATTAAATAAAAAAAAAACTATATAACAAAAAAAGTAGAACTTAGACCCCTGATTGGAATGTTTATGCTCCTGATTCTATTTTGCACAGATTTGGTGGCTTTCTAGATTTACTTCCATAAAACAATAGTTCCTCAAAATTTGTTAAAAGAAATGTAATCAATATATTGCAGAAGTATATATTTTTAGTGGTTAGCAATCACTTAACAATAACTGAAGTCGTCTTTGAAACAAAAAAAGGACATATCCTATAATTTTCTGCTCCAAAAAACTTTCATAGATTTTTCTTTGTAATCATGTAGAAACCAGTATTTCTACCAGTATTCCCTTTTCATATTTATTGGCTATTTAGATATACTCTTTCATACCTCTTCAAGTACTACATACACTTTCCTGTTGAATGTCTTTTTCTTATTGATTTGTATGAGACTTCTTATAGATTCCTGATATAAGCCCTTCATCAGAAGGTATGTTTATGCATATATCCATATGATCACAAATATCTGCTTTCAGTCTCAAATCTTCCCTTCATATTCATAATGAATAAACAGACATTCTTAATTTCAATGCAAAAAACAATAACTGAAGTGAAATATCATCTAATTTTACATTTTATAGTTCAATTTTCTATATTGGGATAATTTCTTAAAGACCTCTATATGTAACTGTTGTCAAAATGCATGCATCAGTTTCCTTAGTTCTTCTCCTAAGGGAGAAGCAAGATAAGCAAAAGGATGACATCAAGTCATCACTTTCACATCAAAAGTACAACATTTTGTTGTAGGCAAAGCTGCTTCTGGGAGACCTCCAGACACATATATCTAGCCACTTACTATGAGTAACTTACAAAACAAAATGATGTAAGATTATGAAATTTATTAAATCTAAACACAAACATACTCAGTGACTGGTGTTTAATAAACACGTGGGACCTTCTAATGTGAGGGATTTGAATCTAAATTAAACACATAGCTGCACAACGCCCCTATAAACATATGTGCCATTGTAATCACAGTATGATTGATGTGAAGCACAGATATGTAATGAAGTAAAAGTTTTCAGAGTTGTCAATGCTTATTGAGTCTGCACAGTGTACAGCAAGCAAATAAGACATCTATCCAATTCTTAGAGTTTCCTAATAGTTTTGAACAAAGGATAGCAGTCACAAACAAAATACAATTAATCTACAATTATCAAAATGGATAGAGAAGTAGGAAACAGATGTGATTCATGGATAAAGAGCATCATATACTAAACATTTTGAACAGAATTTTGAAGGAACATCCCACTACAATGTAGGTTCTAAGATAGAAGAAGCTTGTGACTACTGCTGTATCCTCAGTGCCTTGTGTAATGGTGACACAATTTAGGGTCCAGAAAATGTTTGTTAAATGAAAGGAGCACTCAGATCCCAGGTGGCACAAGGCAGATATGCCATAAGAAACACGTGAGGGGCGCAGTGCACAGTAGCATTTGCTTGGTCAGAACTGAAAAGTCTGTACAGATTGTGAGTGCCTTATCAGAGATGTCTGAGTTGACCTTATTCCACAGCTGAAGGCTTTTGTGAGATCATCAGGATTTGGGCCTTCCAGCAAGGAAGGTGGCAGGTAAAGATAGGATTAGGAAGTTTCTGGAAAAGTACTAAGGGTAAGAGGGAGACTGGGGATGTTTCTGGAAAGGATAGATTTAACACCTGTCTATGTGATTGTTTTCCCTATGATGATGTATTCACAGTGGTTATTTAAGAAAAGTGAACATAGGTTGAACAAAAGGCTTGGCAAGGTACAATTATCACAACATACCACAGCAGAGTGTTGCCCAGACCCACAACTTGAAGACGTTCCACAATCCCCTCTGAGGGCTCTGGCATTTCCATGGAAATATCTTCAAATGAAAGACAAAATTACATTTAGACCATGCTGCTCACCACAAATTCACAGCCTACAACTTCCTTAAATTTCACAATAAAATACCCACGCTACGAACCCTGTCCAAGGCGATAGATTCCTCACACATGGGTAAAAAACAAATATACCTCAAAATTGGTGCATAGAGTTGTCATGTTTTATTCTCAAGTTGCTGATCATGGTTGCCCGGATCTTTTTCTACATTTCAGTAGATTTTAGCACCTGTTTTTCTGCTGAGTATTGTTAAATCAAACTATTTAATATTTAACATAAATAGTCCAAAAATTGTTCTTGGTACTTAATGTATTAATGCTATCATCTCACACTTGGTTATTAAGGGTCAATGCCTTAAATACCTGGAAGAATTAAATAGCCAAACAGACATCAGGAAAGAAAAGCAGTTTATTTTTCCCCCAAATATTAGGAAGCACACCTCTGAGCAGCTCAAGTGACAAAACCATAGAGTATCATGCACACATTAAAACCATATTTTCTGAAGCGTATCCCTTCTCACACACTGTGTTTAGTTGAAAGATTACCAAACCCAAGAGTGCTTCTTCAAAAATCTCACCAGAGACACAGTCAAGGAGAGGAATCAGCGCATCTGGGAGATTCTACTCTTCTGAAACTCTGAGAGCATTTTTGATTTCTATCTTTTATAAAACCAGAAACATGAAATGAGTTGCTTCTTGTCCCTTGCCACCTGCCTCTAGGAGCCTGAGAAGAGTTTCCGTGTGAGAAGCTGGAAATCTTTCAGGCTGAACAGCTTACCATGGTTTGCTTGGCCCCTCTCTAGCTCTTCTGCAGTCCTTCAGCCTCTCAACTCAGCCCCCGGGATCCCTGGATCTCTGCCCAAAGGGAGCCTGCGGTGCTGCAGGGCGCCTGGCAGTGTCACCAGAAAAGCTTGCGGTAGTTCATTTCTCTAACCAGCCTCAAGCCTGCCTCCCCCTCCCCCTCCCCTTCCTCCTCTTCACTTTCCTCTTTCCCCACCCCTTTCCTAGATGGGCCTCCCTCTGTTCCCCTTTAGAGAACATGAACTGCTGATGAGGATACTGTGGCTCTGTTCTCCTGTCCTCCCTCCCTCCCTGCATCTTTCCATCCTTCTTTCCACTTTCCTGGGCATTCCTCCCTCCCCTTCCTCCTCCTCCTCCTCCTCCTCTTCACCTTTGTTCTCCACCCACCATCTCCCCCCATCCCCTTCTTCTTCATGAACAGTAAGGTAACTCTTGGCTACTTGTGATAGGGGTCCCCTCACAGTTGCAAATAGTACCAATCAAAACTGTATTTTGGGCAAATTCATGATCTGCAGACTTCAGCAGAGCTAACCAGCATGCTTGCCTGTTTCGGTTCCTTCTCTTCCCTTGCTCACCCCCTAGTGGAGGTCATTGTTAATGGCCCTTCCTAAAGTTCAGTCCTATGTGAAGAGTCACTGCCACCATCAAATTGGCATTTTCAGAAAGATGGTGATACTCACAGCCCTAGAGCTGCCGAGCTCAGCGCCCTATATTCATTACTTTATCTCTATAACAGCACTCCACTGTATGTACTATTATCCCTAGTTTATAGTCTCTGAGAGGGTAAGAAAGTTGCTTTAGTCACAGAACTATTGAGAGACACAGTTGGAATTTTGAGGCCAGCCAATTCTGAAGCCTGTGCACCTGAACTTTAAACTAAACTTCCTGGAAAATATGGCAAGATGGGGACCAAGATGGAGCCAAGCAGACCTGTGAAAAAACCAATGTTTCTATTATATCCCTCCAAAATATCTAGACATTGTATGTGTAAGTCCTCTCCTCCAGTTTTCTCACTTTGAAAATTTATTTATTAATTTTCATTTTAGGGGCCAACGCTGTGGCATAGCAGGTAAAGCTATGTACTGGTTCATATCCCAGCTGTTTGGTGTGTCAGTTCTCTTTCATCTCTGCACTCTCCAAACCTCTGGAATATTCTGGGATCACTGCTTATCTTCTTTATCTCCTCTCACTGACTTGGATCCAATCCAGTCTCCTAACTTTGAATACCATCAAAATGCTAATACTCCCAAATTTATATTTCCAGACAAGGTCATTCCCCTACAACCCACTACCTACTCATCATCTGTGCTGAGTTGCATAATAGGCGTCTCAAATTTAACAGGTCCCAAACTGAATTTATGAATTTCTCCTCCAAACCTGGAGAGCTCTTCTCACAGCCTTTCTCAGCACAGTAATTATAATCCCATCCTTCCAGGTATTTAGACCAAAACTTTTTTTTTAGTTTTTTTTTAAGTATATATTTTATTTAGTTATACAAGCTTCATATATTTCCTTTATACTGTTATGGAAAGATAGTGGCACTTCCCCCAATCCTCCCTCCCAACCACGTTCCAACTCTTCCTCCCTCTCTCTCTCATATTCCCACTCTTAATTTTTACAATGATTTTTTTTTAGTACACTTAATGTTTACATAGTTAACGCTACCTTAAGGAGTTCAACAAATAGTATGAAGAGAAAACAAATACAGCAAAACAGAATACTGTTCCTCAATGAAAGATACAAAGGCTGTAAACAATCAGACCAAAACTTTGGAAGTTAACTAAGATTCCTCCTTTTCCTCGCAACTCATATCCAACATGGTAGCTTTACC
This sequence comes from Lepus europaeus, assembly GCF_033115175.1. Lineage (NCBI taxonomy): Eukaryota > Metazoa > Chordata > Mammalia > Lagomorpha > Leporidae > Lepus > Lepus europaeus. Next base: position 136,623,295 of record NC_084831.1, on the reverse strand, counting down.
TTCAAAATAGCTTCAGCATTCTACCACTTTCACCCTATTGTGCTTCTAAATCATCATGATCTCTTACCTGTATTATTGCATAAGCCCCCTACCTATACCCCATGTGTCTAGAATTTTCCTCTTACGGTCTATTCTCAACAAAACTTAAGTGACTCAATATAATGTGCATCATTCAGGGACCCAGATAGAAATGAAACTCATGCCAGATGGGTGAATTCTTTGCCTGCAGAAAAAAAGCCTTTGGGGCTGGCATTGTGGTACAGCAGGTTAAACCAACATCTTCAAGGCTGGCATCCCATATGGGCTCTGGTTTGTTTGAGTCCTGGCTGCTCTGATCCTGATCCAACTCTCAGCTAATGTGCCTAGGAAATAACAGAAGTTGGCCCAAGTGCTTGGGCCCCTGCCATCCATGTAAGAGATCTAGATGAAGCTTCTGACTCCTGACTTTGGCGTGGCTCAGCCTTAGATGTTTAGGGGGTGAAAAAGTGGATAAAAGATCTCTTATGTGTCTCCTGCAATCTCTTTCTGTTTACTCTGCCTTTCAAATAAATAAATAAATGAATGAATAAGCCTTTAACAGAGGGACTACTTACACAGATTGGCCATGCTTGAAAGAGCTAACAAAAGAAAATGAGGCATCCAGAAACTAGCAATAGCTAGAAATTGTTCCTATTCCAGGGTTGAAGATTCAAGGGTGGTGGAGGGGAGTAGTATTATCAGAACCCCAAGACAGCAATAGTGGAAGAAGTGTGAAGATACTCCCAGAGACACAGAATCAGAGCAAGGACAGAGTGGGGAAGAGGAATCCTAAATTCCCTCTCATCCCACTCTCTGACTCCCTCGATGTGGCACATATTCAGTCTGGTTATAAAGTACACATCAGTTGGAAACCAGCCCACCAGTGATAGGACAATGCTGTCTAGGGATTTGCCTCCTGGGACACAGAGCAGGGAAAGTGAGAATGAATGGTGGGTGAGGTAGTGAAGGGCTAAAAGGGGGAGAAAATAACAAAAGAACACAGGCTGAGTTGCTTCTCTGCTTGGAACACTCCAATGGCTTCTCATTGCATGCAGAGTAAAACTCCAAATCCTTACACTGCCTTTCAAAGTACATGATCTGGACCCTGATCTCTGATCTTTTTGTTGTCTGAGAGCTTCATTACTCTCTGTGGGCTCAGGTCATTATTTAAAGTAAGCTATTGTGTTTCACTTGATTGCTTTGAAGTATTGGCGTGGTGAGGATTCTCTGTAATTCCAGAAGTTCAAGGTCCAACAAGCTAAAAAAAAAGTTTGGGTCCCTGGAAAAACAAATCTTTTTGTTATAAATTATATATATTCTTCTAATTTTTAAAGGGAGACTTTTTGGGGGGTTGGTTTGTTTTGTTTTCTAACTTTTTTATTTTGCTGGCTATCTTTGTTATTGTATGCACTGTTGGGCTTTCTTGGTGTGTTTTAAAATTACAGACATATCCAGGGTTTTCTTTAGAAAGTGACTCTGTGTTCTGGCACCTAGTCAATTCTTCTCCAGCCCCGTAGCTGCATTGTATCCGCAGGAAATGCCAGCACCTCAGGCCTTTGTCAGAGAGAAGGAACTAGATGCCCTCTGAAGTTGACTTATTTAGAGGGAAGGAGACTATCTAGTAAACATTGTCAAATGTATGTGCAATCTCTTTTTCTATACTTTTTAAATTCTGTCTTCATATGAAATTAAATTTCTAGCACAATGACCACATCAACTTACTCTCTGAATTCATGTCACTGAGTAAATGAATGCCGATTTTGGTATTTTTCATGTTTTTAAAAAAATATTTATTCATTTATTTTCCAAAGCAGAGGTATAGAAAGAGAGAGAGAGAGAGAGAGAGAGAGAGAGAGAGAGAGAGATCTTCCATCTGCTAGTTCATTCTCTAAATTACTTCAATGGCTGGGGATGGGCCAGGCAGAAGCAAGGAGACTAGAACTCCAATCATGACTGCCATGTTGGTGTCAGGGACCCAGGTACTTGGGCCATTATCCACTGCCTTCTCAGGCACATTAGCAAGGAACTGTATTAGGAGCAGAGCAGCTGGGATCCAAAATCAGTGGCTTAACCCACTGTACCACAGTACTGGTCCCCCATTTTATGTTATATAAGTTTCAGATCAATAAAAACTTGATGTACATTCAGCCTACAGAAAAGATTTTTTTAAAGATTTATTTATTTATTTGAAAGTCAAAGTTACACAGAGAGAAAAGGAGAGGCAGAGAGAGAGAGAGAGAGAGAGAGAGAGAGAGAGAGGTCTTCCATCCACTGGTTCACTTCCCAATTGGTCACAATGGCCAGAGCTGTGCCTATCCAAAGGCAGGAGCCAGGAGCTCCCTCCAGGTCTCCCACGTGGATGCAAGGGCCCAAGCACCTGGGCCGTCTTCTACTGTTTTCAGAGGCCAGAGCAGAGAGCAGCCAGGACTGCAACCAGTGCCCATATGGAATGCCGGCACTGTAGGCAGCAGCTTTATCCACTATGCCACAGCACCAGCTTCACCGAAAAGATTTTATGTGAGAGAGGTCATAGGATTTGTCAGCAGTCAAATGAGTGGAGTCAGGGGAAGAATGGTCCTTGGGTTGTTCTGTGGCCCTCAAAAGGTGGAATTAGATTGAGTTGGTGAGTGTTATAAAACCATCACAACACTCAGGGTGTGGAAGGAACACCCTTTGTCCACCATGAAGCAGTTGAGGGAAGTGCCATTGAATGCCTTTAGAGAATAGTATCTGTAGCGGGATACACAGCAGACTCATAGAATGGCAGATGTCCTAAATAGCACTCTGGCCTCAGAATCAGCCCTTAAGGCATTTGGATATGGCTGAAGAGCCCATGAGAGTATTTTAGGCATGGAAAGCCAACACACTGTGGCAAAAAAAAAAAAAACTTGACCTAAATGAAAGATCTCTGCAAGTGAGATCCCAGTAGAAAGAATGGGCCATCAAAGAAGGAGGTACCATTCTCTGAAGGGAGGAGAGAACTTCCACTTTGACTATGACCCTGTCAGAATAAGATTGAAGTCAGCGAACTCAAAAGGCTTCCATAGCCTTAGCAACTCATGGCAAGAGCCTAGGGAGATTACTGACGCCATAAACAAGAGTGTCAAATTGTTAAGTCAACAAAAGGAGTCACTGTGTACTTACTCCTCATGTAGGATCTCTGTCCTTAATGTGTTGTCCAATGTGAATTAATGCTATAACTAGTACTGAAGCAATATTTTACACTTTATGTTCTGTGTGGGTGCAAACTGGTGAAATCTTTACTTAATATATACTAAATCAATCTTCTGTATATAAAGAGAATTGAAAATGAACCTTGATGTGAATGGAATGGGAGAGGGAGTGGGAGATGGGAGGGGTGCAGGTGGGAGAGAAGTTATGGGGGGGGGGGGAAGCCATTGTAATCCATAAACTATACTTTGGTAATTTATATTTACTAAATGAAAGTTTAAAAAAAGATAGTATCTGTAGGTCTGTAAACAGGACAGCTGTCCAGCCTTTCCTTAGCCTACACCCCAACACAGACAGTCACAGATGTGTTCACTGGTTGCTGCCAATCAAAGCAGTACTCACTGCAGTTGCCATCAGTTTGTCATGGATAGAAGGAATGCACACCCCACACAATAGTTGTAGACCACCCTGCAGGCCAGAGTTAGACTTTATGTCCCCTCCCCTCCACAGTCCTGTCACCACAAACCCACTCCAGTTCACAAGGTTGTTACCTTCCACCTGGAGTGTAGTCCCTCTTATCATGTGTCATCTGCTAGATGGCTCACCCAATCTGCTTTCTCCTGTTCAAGATTGATTTCCTCTCCAAATGCTGCTTTGTCCTCTCCTGGAATTCCTGCTTCACAATCTGTAGACTCCCCCACACCCTGGAGTTCCTCTCCAAATTTTTCTCTTGCTTCTTTATTTTTTATCAGTGACCTGGATGATCCCTGAGTCCATCACTTCCCTTGAAGATCCCTCAAAATAATCATTCATTCTCCACACTCCACACCTCAGGCTTGAGAGGCAGTGTTGGTTTCCTCCTTTACAATGCACGTTGTTCTTGCCATTCTTTGTTTTTCCATCTTCTTGTAAAACAAGGAAAAACAAGACATGAAACAACCCTGCTTCATTGAAGCTCATGACACTGAGTTATATCATCTTCTCGCTGTCTTCACTGTAGCAACCTCACAGTTCCTCACGCTGCTCCTAGGGTTCCTCTCCCTTTCAGCACTCCCCATGGTCTTAGATGACTTCCCATCCACTGGCACGAGCTATCCCACAGTCTAAATTCTCAGTTCTCCAGTAACATTCATTTCTCTTGAACTTTCCCTGGGTACAGCCTCAACCTTGACATCACCTAAGACTGTATCATTTCTAAAATCACACAATCAAGTATCTTACTCCTTAACTATAAACTCCTTGAAGATGTATTGCTCAAATACTTTATTGCATTGCCTCTTAATCCTATCCCATTGGCCCTCCAGGTCACTAATGCATTCCTTTCTATTTTTTTTTAAAAAAAGGGTTTATTTAAGAGGCAGAGTGATGGGGGAAGAGAGAGAAAGAGAGCAAGAGATCTTCCATTCGTTGGTTCACTCCCCCAAATTGCCACATAGCCAGTTCTGGGTCAGGCCAAAGCCAAGGTCTGAATCCCCATCCTGGTCTACCACATGTATGGCAGGGGCTGGGTGCTTTAGTCTTCTGTTGCTTTCCCAGGCACATTGTCAGGAAGCTGGGACAAAAGCAGAGCATCCAGGACTCAAGCCAGGCTTTACAGTACAGGATGCGTTGTCACAAGTGACAGCCTAACCTGCTGTGTCACAAGATCATCAGCTTTCTCATTTACTTCCATTCTATTCTGCTCTGTTGCCAGACATATCTTGTTTCCATAGCTGGATTTTATTTTATTTTATTTTAAAAATAAATCTGATTTACTTTGTTAATGTAATGTGTAAATTCCTTTCCTTTCTCATTGAAAAGAACTGTATTCAATATAAACCAAGGGATAGTTAATTACAGTTGTCCTTCAGTATCCATAAGAGATTAGTCCCAAAATCTTCCCAGACACCAAATTCCACAGATGCTCAAGTCTCTTACATTAAATGACTTGGTGGGCTGATGCTGTGGCACAGAGTATCAGCTGATTAAGGTATTGGCTGCTCTGCTTCTGATCCAGTTCCCTGCTAATGCACCTGGGAAAGCAGCAGATGGTGGCCTACGTACTTGGGTCCCTCCCACTCATGTAGGATACCCAGATGGAGTTTCTGGCTCCTGGCTTTGGCCAGGAGTATTACAGGCATTTTGGGAGTGAATCAGCAGATGGAAAATTTCTCTCTCTCTCTCTCTCTCTCTCTCTCTATCTCTCTCTCTCTCTCTCACTGTGTCTTTCTCACCTCTCTCTCCTCTCTCTGTCATCCTGCCTTTCAAATAAATATTTTTTAAACCTTTTTTTTAAAAGATTTATTTTATTTTAGTTGAAAGACAAAGTTACAGAGAGAGGTAGACTGGGAGAGAGATCTTCCATCCACTGATTCATTTCCCAATTGGCCTCAACAGCCAGAGCTGTGCTAATCCGAAGCCAGGAGCCAAGGAGCTTCTTCCAGGTCTCCCATGCAGATGCAAGAGCCCAAGGACTTCTACTGCTTTCCCAGGCCACAGCAGAGAGCTGGATCAGAAGTGGAGCAGCCGGGACTTGAACTGGCGCCCATATGGGATGCCAGCACTGCAAGCCAGGGCTTTACCCACTATGTCACAGCGCCAGCTCTGGTAAATCTTTAAAATAAATAACTGAGCCCCGCGCCGCGGCTCACTAGGCTAATCCTCCGCCTTGCGGCGCCGGCACACCGGGTTCTAGTCCCGGTCGGGGCACCGATCCTGTCCCGGTTGCCCCTCTTCCAGGCCAGCTCTCTGCTGTGGCCAGGGAGTGCAGTGGAGGATGGCCCAAGTCCTTGGGCCCTGCACCCGCATGGGGGACCAGGAGAAGCACCTGGCTCCTGGCTTCGGATCAGCGAGATGCGCCAGCCGCAGCGGCCATTGGAGGGTGAACCAACGGCAAAAGGAAGACCTTTCTTTCTGTCTCTCTCTCACTGTCCACTCTGCCTGTCAAAAATAATAAAAAAATAATAAAAAAATAAAAAAATAAAAAATAAAATAAATAAATGAAATGGCATACACTTACGCACATCTTCCTATATAATTTAAACCATCTCCATATTACTTAAAATACATAATGCAGTGTAAATGCTATAGTTTGGAGAATAATGATAAGGAAAAAAAATCTGTACATGCAACCATTGTAGGCCTAACTGCATAGTGCACAAAAGGAATGTGAGGTGAACACTGTCCAAACATAGAGGGCTGGAGAGAGAAGATATGTGAAATGAATGGAGGCTACAGCAAGCCAAGCCCCCACATCACTTCATTGGCATGTTTGCTTTTGGAACTTTCTGGAATTTATCCCCAAATACTTCCCATTTGCAGTTGGTTGCATCTGTGAATGTAGAACCTGTGGATACAGAACCTACAGGTGAGAAGGGCCAGCTGTCCTAGGCACAAAGCATGAAGTGACTCATGGAAGTGATGGAAAAAGCATGAAGTGACCCATGGAAGATGACAAGTAGCTTTTTCCAAACTCCATAGTTTACATGACTTATATCTCAACCCAGAAAGAAATACAGATGCCTACTATATGTTCTCACTCATTTCTAGAGGCTAAAACAATTAACAATATGGAAGTCAAGAGAGGAATTAAGGTCGCGAGAGGCCGAAGGGTAGAGAGCAGACTTGTAGTAAAGAGGTGGGTGATGGATACCAAACACAATTGTGGGAAAGTGAATCTAATGTCAGCACGATAGGGTAGCCATAGTCTAACACAGTAATACATTTCAAACTTGCTCAATTTTGATGATTTCTGATACAGAAATGATAACATTAAAGAGACAAAAACACTAATTACCTAAACTAGGCCATTAAACATTGTATATATGTACTGAATTATCATATTACATACCATACATAAGTACAAACATTTTATGTCAATGAAAAATAAAAAGAAATAAATTTTACAGAAGACCTTGTCCAGACAAGAACAGCCCTATCACCTTTCATTGTTCTCTTCACATCCATTCTCTCCCAACATCTCCTTCTAGGCTTCTTCTCAAGAGGCCACATTTGAATGTGAGAGAGCATTGACGACCTGTGTCAATTTCTGAGTTACACAGCCTGAACTGGGTGAGGAGCCTGCTCTTTGCCTTGCTGGGCATCTCTGTATTAGAGGAGGACCTGTATTAGAGTCTCAGGAAAGCTATTTGGTTCAGGACAACAGAGGCTAGAGATTTATTTATTTATTTGAAAGGCAGAGTTATAGAGAGGTAGAAGGAGAGAGAGAGAGAGAGAGAGAGAGAGAGAGAGAGAGAGAGAGAGTTTTCTGTCCACTGGTTCACCCCCCAGATGGCCACAATGGCTAGAGCTGAGCTGATCCGAAGCCAGGAGACAGGAGCTTCTTCCAGGTCTCCCACGTGGGTGCAGGGGCCCAAATACTTGAGTCATCTTCCATTGCTTTCCCAGGCCATCGCAGAGAGCTGGATCAGAAGTGGAGCAGCTAGGACTAGAACCAGCACCCATAAGGGATGCCGGCATTGTAAGTGGAGGTTTTACCTGCTACACCACAGTGCTGGCCCCCAAGATAGGTTCTAAGTGTATTATTCTATATATACTGATAGATGAGCATAGCGATTATCAATAGTTCAACAGTTGTGACTATCCAGCATTTTTCTTTCTTCTGGGAAAGGTTGCCTCCCTATAGGAACTGATGCTCTATTCCCAGTTCCTGCTGTAACACACAATCTGAAAGGAAGCTACCATATATGTGCTGTGGCATGTGCTTTGCCCAAGAGCTATTCAGAGCTTTCCTAGAGTATTCCAATCAGACTAGGGAGAGAGTATTTTTCTTCTGGTGACAAAACATGAAATATGACGCCAAGAGATTAAGCAGCCATGGGCTCTGCGCTTCAGAAGACACAAAGTTGCAACAGGAGAATATAAAATGGAAAGATATAGACACAATGGAAGCAATACCCTTCATTTTGGTCATCACTAAGTACAAATTTCCTGCTTGGGCAAGAGCTACCACAGTTGTGATTTTATTACTTGAAACCAAAAAATGTCTAACCAATGAAATTACCCCTGCCATTGATCCTAACCAAGGAATAAAGAAATAAGTACAGGACATGAGGTGTAGAGATGTGGAAAGGTCATAGTGAATATTGTAGGCCATGATAAGGAATTTACAAGTAGTCATGGGACACAAATAAGTATTTGATTGGAAATGATAGGATGTAATTTGTACACTGAAAGATGAACAGTGCGGCCGAAGCTGTGGCATAGCAGATTAAGCCTCTGCCTGTGGTGCCAGCATCCCATATGGGTGCTCATTTGAGTTCCGGCTGCTCCACCTCCTATCCAGCTCTCTGGTATAGCCTGGGAAGGCAGTAGATGATGTCTCAAGTGCTTGGGGCCCTGCATCCAGGTGGAAGACCCAGAAGAGGTTCCTGGCTCCTGGCTTTGGATGGGCCCAGCTCCGGCGATTATGGCCATTCAGGGAGTGTACCAGCAGGTGGAAGACCTCTCTCTCTGTCTCTCTGTAACTTTGACTCTCAAATAAATAAATAAATCTTTTAAGAAAAGAAAACAATAAAAAAGAAAGATAATCTTATTGCTGGGTATAGCCCAGATTATAGGTGAGTGTGAAGGCAGGGCAGGAAGGAAGCACGAGGGAGGCCTTGGGGCAACCTTGTGAGAGAGGCGATGTGAAGGTGAAGGGAGTGAATGCAATGAGAAGTGGTTGGAATCTGAAACTATTTGGGCGTAGAGCAAACAGGAACTGCTGAGAAAGTGCATTATTTTCTTAATTAAATTTCCAAAAGAAAAAAAAAAAAAGAAAAGCAGAATTACCTTTGAGAGGCAATGACTGAACAGCCCTTGTATAGACTGTTAAAGAACAGTTTTTGGTTTTTGTTTGTTTGTTTGTTTGTTTTCTCATACAAAGCATTGAACTCTTTATAATAGAATTAATCTTCTGTATATAAAGTTAAGGGAAAACAGATCTTAGTAAAAAACAAGACAGGGAAGAGAAAGAGGGGTGGGAGGGTGAGTACATATTATGTTCCTAAAGTTGTATTTATAAATGCATGCAAATAAATAAAAAATTAATGCTCTAGTTGGCTGTGGACTTCTTTATTTTGTCATCTTGAAGAATAATATACACTTTGGAGTAAATTTACAATAAATGATGTCTGAAGTTTAAAAAAAAAGAAATTTTGAAAAGAAATAAACCCACATGTCAGGGACTCCTTAAACTGATCAGTCTACAGTCTTCAACGTGATTTCCAAACCTGGTTGTGTACCAAGATCACTTGGTAACCTTTGGGTGAAAAAAAAGAAAAAGGAGGAGGAGGGCGGGCAATGGAATTTACTCACTCACTTCAAAAACTACGAACTAGAATAGTCTGGGTTGGTCAGAGAGATTCAGGACTTTGCTTAGCCTGAAGTGTACACAATTTAAGGGTCTCTCTTTAAGAAAGGGAATGTTAATAAAATGGTGCCATCTCATCTGGGGTGCCATCACAAGCCCAAGAAGCTATCTTAGGCTCTGGCCCAGCTGCCACCTTGCATACTAAGTTCAGCCTCTCCATGACCCAGTCTGGCTTATTAAGAGTCAGGTGACCAAGTGGCCCAACCTAAGTGGCAACTCCACCCCCATTCTAACAGGATTCGCTGTTCCCACTCCCCCATCCCTGCAAGGCTATAACAGGACCTTTTGACACAGGCACTCTTTTCGCCCTTTCTTGCTTTCTCCCTCCAACCTGTTGGGGTTCCCCCCACTCAATAATAAACTTTTCCTTTAACTCCTGCATTTGATGTGTTTTGTGTTGGCCTTTCAAGGAATATGGAAGTACCTTGTTCTTACAGATTTTACAAAAACATATTATGGTGTGAATACATTTCTAGGACCAAGGTCTTGCAATGTAAAGGTCTGTGTAAGTAATAGGCCCTAAAGCTTAATTTTAATTAACTTCAAGGTAAAATGCCATCTGTGGGTTAGGGCCTAGGAATAAATGTGAGCTTTCACTGGGATTTCTTTATTATTGTTGTTGTTGTTTTGTTGTTATTGTTATAGAGATATTATTATTATTATAAAGTTAACAGATTTCATGTGTCCCACATGTGAGCACCTGTACTTGTGTGCTTGACTTAAGCTCTCCCAGGTGAGCAGATCCAAAACTGGCACTCTCCCTTCTGCAGTGTTTGTGCTGCCTATTATATGTACCTCATTTTTTTCAATATCTCATATTTATTTATTTATTTTGTTACTTCTTTTTGTGCTCTTTTAACAAATCATATCCCTTTAAATCCTTACCCTACTTCATTTGTTTATTATTCTCTATCCCTTACAATGCTGTCACTGGGTTTTGGGTTTCAAATAATAAATAGGCAATCTGAGAGATAGATGAGGATATTAGAAAGCAAATGGCACTAAGGGATGGGAGGCACTTGATGCATGTGAGAGGTCTTCAAAAGTTCCTGGAAATGTATATTATGAAAAAAAATGCATGGGTTTCAATTTTTAATGTTTATTTTCATCTATTTGAAAGTCAGAATGAAGGAAGCAGGAAAGGAAGTATCCTATTCTTGGAACTGTATCCATGAATTACGTTGAATCTGTCCTCTTTGTATTAATATCACAGCAACATGAGAACTGTGCTGCAGCAATGATCATGCAGTCGCTGTGACCCTGAGAATCTAATGTATCAATAAATTCCTTTTTCACAAAAATGCAGAATGACAGAGAAAGAGAGAGAGAGAGATGTTCCATCTGCACTCTCCAAATGCCTACAACAGCCAGGGCTAAACCAGGCTGAAGCCAGGAGCCCCAACTCCATCTAGGTCTTTCACAAGACTGGCAGGGGCCCATGCACTTGGGCCATCACATGTACCAGGAAGCTAGATTGGAAGCAGAGTAGCTGGGAATCAAACAAGCACTCAGAGATGCGATGCAAGCATCCCAAGCAGCAGCATAACCTGTGGCATCACAATGCCCACCCCAGATTTCAATTATTTTTGAAACTAAAATGTGCTCATCTTTTAATTCCATTTTCCATTTTTATTTTGAAGTTGCTTCATAAGTAAATTTTAAATTATCACTAAGGCAACTCAGTCATTTTATGAAAAGCTATATTGCTGCTGATGAGCCCAAATATAAATTCATTTACTCACTTATTCACTTATTATACAACAGATATTCTCCAAGGCTCTAGAAATACAGCAATGGACTAGGTAATTTATCCTTAACCCTAAGGAATTTATAATCCAGAGGGGAAGACAAGCATTAAATTAATTACACAGAGAATCATTACAATTAAAGGAAGGGTGAAAAGTATGGGCTATGAGAGCTTTAGGAGGAGACCTAGCCAAAGGAGTCAATTCTCAAGAAAGGACATGTATCAGAGTTTTCCAGAGAAACGGAACTGATAAGAATGTGTGTGTGTGTGTGTGTTTATTATAGGAATTCATGCAACTTTTATCTTTAAATTTCAAATAAGAAATTATTTTGAGCCTAGAAGGAGTATAACATCAAAGTGAAACCAACCCTCATCTATAATAGCCACCATAACTTCCTTTATTCTGGGTAATCAAGTCTAAAACCAAACTCTGTCTTCTCAGACATTTCAAATATCCTGACTCTTTTTTGTTTTAACTATACTTCAGGTATACAAGTCTCATGCATTTCATATATACAGGTTAGGAACATAGTGATACTTCCCACCCTACATTGCTTCCCTCACACTCCAACTCTTCTTCCTCCTCCTCTCCTATTCCCACACTTAATTTTTATAAAGACCTATTTTCAGCTTACTTTATACTCATAAGTTTAACCCTACACTAAGTAAAGAATTCAAAAAAATAGAATAATTAAAAAAACACTATTCCTCAACAGAACAGACAAGGGCTGTAAATAATCATTGAATGTCAAAATGTCCATTTCACTCCACTACATTACATTTTAGATACTCTATTAGTTATCACAGATCAGGGAAAACATCTGTCATTTTGGGAATGGTTTATTTCACTAAGTTTAATGATTTCCAGCTGCATCCATTTGTTGCAAAAGACAGGATTTCATCTTTTTTTACAGCTGAGTTGAAATCCATAATGTATATATACCACAATTTCTTTATCCAGTCTTCAGTTGATGAGCATCTGTGTTGATTCCATATCTTAGCTATTGTGAATTGAGCTGTTATAAACGTGGGGGTATAGATTATTCTTCCATATGCTGATTCCTTTTCAGTTGGGTAAATTTCCAAAGTGGGATGGCTGGATCATATGGTGGGTCTATATTCAGATTTCTGAGGTATCTCCATTATTGTCTTCCACAGTGGCTGCACTAGTTTGTATTCCAACCAAGAGTAGATTAGGGTACTTTTTCTTGCCACATCCTTGCCAGCATTTGTTGTTTGCTGATTTCTTTATAAAAGCCATTCTAACGTGGGTGAGGTGAAACCCCGTTGTGATTTTGATTTGTATTTCCATGATAGCTAGTGAGCCAAAGCATTTTTTTTTAATTTTTTTTTTTTGACAGGCAGAGTGGACAGTGAGAGAGAGACAGAGAGAAAGGTCTTCCTTTTGCCGTTGGTTCACCCTCCAATGGCCGCCGCGGTAGCGCACTGCGGTAGCGCGCTGCGGCCGGCGCACCGTGCTGATCCGATGGCAGGAGCCAGGTGCTTCTCCTGGTCTCCCATGGGGTGCAGGGCCCAAGCACTTGGGCCATCCTCCACTGCACTCCCGGGCCATAGCAGAGAGCTGGCCTGGAAGAGGGGCAACCGGGATAGAATCCGGCGCCCCAACCGGGACTAGAACCTGGTGTGCCGGCGCCGCAAGGCGGAGGATTAGCATAGTGAGCCGCGGCGCCGACTGCCAAAGCATTTTTTAAAGTGTCTGTTTGCCACTTGAACTTCCTCTTTTGAAAAGTGCATTGGGGCCAACACTGTGGCACAGCAGGTTAAAGCCCAGGCCTGCAGAGTCGGCATCCTATATGGGCACAGGTTCAAGTCCCAGCTGCTCCACTTCCTATCCAGCTCCCTGCTGACATGCCTGGGAAAGCAGAGGAGGGTGGCCCAAGTCCTTAAGCCCCTGTACTCCCACAAGAGACCTGGAAGAAGCTCCTGACTCCTGGTTCCTGGCTTTGGATTGGCTCAGCTCTGGCCATTGTGGCCATTTTGGGAGTTTCTATTCTGTTCCATTGATCTACACGTCTGTTCTTGTGCCAGTACCAGGCTATTTTGATAATAATTGCCCTATATGTGGCTTGAAATATGGTATTGTGATGCCTCTGGCTCTTTTGTGTTGTGTAAGATTGTTTTAGCTACTCAGGGTTTCTTTTGTTTCCTTATGAATTTTAGCATCATTTTTTCTAGATCTGAGAAGAACGTTGTTGGGATTTTGACTGGGATCACATTGAACCTGTAAATTGCTTTCAGTTCTATAGATATTTTGGTGATGATGTTGATTCTTCCAATACATGTGCTTCCTGTAGTTGGACATCACTTTCTTTCTCCAAAATTGGATATATTTTCTGTAATTGTTTCACTAAAAAAGAACTTCTAATCCATTCTCTCTTTTTATACTTTCAGTAACTGCTAAGACCCATATGTTAGAAAAATTTCCAGAGATTCGTTTTCTAACTCAGATATTCTTTCCTCTGCCTCATCAATTCGGTTGTTCAGATCCTTGACCATTTTTTTATTTATTGATTTCTTCATTTCTAGTATTTCATTTTGATTTCTCTTTAAAATCTCAGTTTTGTGGGAAAAATTTTCATTCATGTCATGTATGAATTTTATCCATGGATTTTCTTCTCATTGCCTCTGAGTAACTCTATGATTAATCTTTTGAATTTCACATCAAGCATTTCATCAATCTCTTCATCTTCACATTCTAATATTGAAGTGTCATTATGTTCCTTGGGGGGTCATGTTGTCTTATTCTTTCTTTTTTCTTGATTTTCTGCATTTATTTTTAGGCATTTGTGGTTATATGCATTGGTTTTATCTTCTGATGGCTTTTAACTATACTTGTGTGGCTTAGTGGAATGTCTGCACTTTCAGTGAATACCCAGATGTGTTTGCTGGGTGTGATCAGGGAATTCTGGTCAATGCTCCAGGGTGGGGCGAGTATCCAGTGTAACACCCAAATTGGGCACGGTGAATCTCCTCTTGTGCACAGAAGCAGGGGTGTGACCACACCCTCATCTCTTCTCTTCCAATGTGATCACTGCCCAGGTGTTAGGTCTCAGCAGGTGCAATACTCATCTGTGTCGCCATAAGAACAGCACAAATAACCTGTGCAGTTCTCTCTGTGAGTACGGTTCCTGCTGCAATGACCCACCCCAGGCAATCAAGGGGTTCTGAGTGGAGCCACATACAGTGATTGCCCAGAAACCCAGCTACACTTTACGCCCTCTTGTGCTGTCACAGACTCTCTACAGTCTCAGCACACAAGGCTCCAACAGTCACGGGGTACAGAGGATCTGCTCCACTCTGCCCTGAACCTGTCCAGTTCACAGAGAAGCAGAGATGTTCCCAGAGCCAGCCACCTGTGGGTGCTCCACCTCCACAGTTTGAGCCCCAGAGCCCATGGTATGTTGGGAGGCTGGGGGTGCCTCACAGTCCTGTGTTAGTACCCCTGTCAATCCTCCTGCAGAACTCAAAGTCAATGAGGAACGTGGATTTTTCTCTCTGCTGGGGCCTCTGGAACTTGCATACACAGAGCTACTGACCAAATTTTGCCTTCTCCTGCTGGTTGCACCAAAGTTGCTGCTGTCAGTATTGCTAAGAAGATGGTGTCTTGTCTCAGCTAGTTGCTGTGCACGTGCACAAGGGCTTCCATAGCTGCTGTTTATGCCCAAAATGGTGCCTGGACTCTCAGCTGGTTGCCAGGCACCATTGTGTGTGGGGAGGGCGGGGTATGGGATGAGAGAAACATTGTCCCCTTTATCTTCAGCAGGTGTCTTCTCACCCTCACGGCTCCAGCCTGGACTCATTCACTGTCCCTCTGGCTATCTGAAGTCCAATCTCAACTCAGTCTCCAAAGCTGACACCCTCTCCAGCTCTCGGCTGCTGGAGTCATGTGTTGTGCCCCTATTCTGACACTGATACAAATGAAATTCTTTAGATGGTTTTTAGTATGGTATACACCAGGTCTGGGTTGACACTACTTCAGAAGAGCGAAGATAGATATTTTGGTGGTTAAAAAAAATACCTACTCTGGAACTAATCCTGGAGAATGATGGTATCTGTGGTATTAGTGAAAAAGGATCAATTAACTTGAGCAACTTAGAATTGAGACTGGCATGAAGCAAGATGCCAGAACAAGGACTTTATTTCACTGGTCTTGGTGATTTTTTTAAATTATTAATGGATTTTAGACAATTGTACAGTATTGGAGCCTACTTTTGTATAGCACCTCACATCCACTAGCATGGTGATAATCAAAACAACAAACAGTAGCAAGTGTTGGCCATAGTGTGGAGAAACTGGAACACTGGTGTGTTTCTGGTGGGATTATAACATGGTGCAGTCCCTTTGGCGATTCCCCAAAAACTAAGTCATAAAGTTATCATGTAGCCCAAAGTTCTACTTCTAAGTATATGACCAAGAAAATTTAAAACATAAGTCTACACAAAAACATATTTATGAATGCAACCCAATGTCCATCAAGTGATGCATGGAGAGACAAAATGTGCCACATCTGAACACCAGGATACTATCATAAAATGGAATGAAGTACTGACACATTAGTATGGATGAATCTTGAAAGCATTATGCTTAGTGAAAGAAAATGGACACAAAAGGTCACATATTGAGTGATTTTATTTGTATGAAATGTCCAGAATAGGCAAATTCATAGAGAGTGAATGTAGATTAGTAGTGGCCAGAGGCTAGGGGTTGGAATTAAGAGTGACTGCCAACAGGTGCACGTTTCTTTTTGGGGTAATAGAAGCCTTATGGAGTTAGGTACTGGTGGTGATTGCACAATGTTGTACAATTTAATTAACTGATTTATTTGTTTGTATTTAAGAGGCAGAGACACAAACATTTTAAAAGAGATACACCAAGAGGGAGAAAGAGGGAAAGAGAGCTCGCATCTGCCCATTCACTCCCCAAATGTCCCCAATGACTCCTAGCTGGGCTGAAGTCAGAAGCCAGGAACTCAATCCAGGTCTCCTACCTGGTGGTACAGACCCAGTTACTTGAGCCATCGCTGCTACCTCCCAGGGTCTGCATTATCAAGAAGCTTCAGTCAGGAGTCAGAGCAGATATTGAACCCAGGAAGTCCAATATGCAATACAGACAGCTTTACCAGTGTCTTAACCACTAGGCTAAATGCCTGCCCCAGTCTTGTACATTTTAAGGGGTAATTTTTATGTCAAGTGAGTTCCATTTAAATTTTTAAAGAAAGAGCCTGTTCACAGAGATAAATATGAACCATTTATTGTCAAAATATCATAGTGCTATATTAAATACAATATGCCTGTCACAAGCTTAAATAAATATTTTAAAAAATTGTATAAATTTTAAATCATAATTTAAAATACCTAATAAAACCCAAGCACAGACCATATTTATATTTCACACAATTACTTCTAAGACAGCATATAAAATATTTACACCATTTGAACAATTCCAGAGAAAATAATAAGTCATTCTATACATAGCGTGATCATAGTACAGTCATCCGTCTGCATCCACAGGTTCTGTTTGCATGGATTTAACCAGTCATGAATGGAAACTATTTTAATTGTATGCATATTGAGTGCACGCAGACTTTTCTTGTTCTCATTATTCCCTAAACAATACAATATAGCAATTATTTTCATTACATGTATAATGTATTCGGCATTCTAATGTAGAGATGACTTGAAGTGTAAGGGAAATGTGTGTAGATTATATCTTAAATACTACATAAGGGACCTGAGCATCCTCAATGTTGGTATCTGCAAGGGATCCCAGGACCAATCTCCTATAGATACCAGGGGACAAATGAAATGTTTTTCTCTCTGTCTTGTTTCCCACAGTTAATCTGCTCTTAAAAAAAAAAAAAAAACCCTCTGCTATTTTGATCCTTATCACTCTTCCCTGATACTCTTGGTTTTGCTATTGCCAATACCTAGCCAGTCATCTCTGAAACTTTTTCAACACAGAAAAGCATAGGAAAGCTTTGATTCTTATGTCCCACCATGAGGATGGGCAATTTTGGCAACTACTGACCAAGAATATCTCACCCAGTGATCAGATGATAGCTGGAGATTTTGTAGGAATTTTAAACTCTGGTTCTAAATAGGCATGAATACTTGCTTACACAGCATTTTCCTTCTTTGAAACCAACCTAAAATACAGAATAAAATAACTAGGGAATAACTATTAGACATCTTCATTTTTAAAAATCTGCTAGAAAAGCCCTTTATGTGTGAGTTTCTCTCCAGACTTATGAATCTACAGGGATTATCTGTTCACACATCACATCTGACAAACATCTCTAGGAAAACAAAGCACATCCATATCTCTACATTTTTTCTCAACAAAGACACATATAAAATTGCACTTTGTTTTGTTTTCCTCTATGCTTTCTTCACATCAGAACAGTTGGCCTCATGGATGTTTTTCATCATAAAACCACTTATTTCTGAAAAAATATCCTGACAATATGCAAACTCTCTATTGAGTTTGTGTGCTCCTGTTAGTACCATGCTTTAAAAACAGCTGTAGTAGAACATTTAAAACTTCAGACTGGTTAACATTGTGCAGTGTTAGCAGACAACATCTGCCCTCGTTTGAAAGAAAGTCACTACAGATGTAATGTTAGAATTCATTGATAAACGGAGAAGTGGTAGTCCAGGATAAACAACTTTTATCCTATAACAGTCCACAATATAGTGCAAATTTTTAAAGTCCCTATAATAACTTGTACTGAAATAAGAATGATGGAAGATTAAGTCATACTCAATACAAATAGAAAGAATACAGTCTCTAAGAACATTTTAAAACATAGTGAATCCCATAGGGATAAAAGGAATTACAACTGTGCTTCACAATCCTTGCACAGGGCATTAAGTAGGGTTTGCACCTTGCACCATTAACAATCCTCCCAGGAAGTTTGTCATTTTTCACGTTAGAAAGCAACACCTTTGGCCAATCTCTTTCCTTTTGATAATTATTAGTTATCCCCCTGACAGCAACCATGTAATTAGCATTTGAACACTATGAGGGGCAAAATAAATAAACAAAGCCACATAATACTGTTTCTCCACTGGGAGTTCAGAGTGAGCAGGGGGAGAGAGTTAGCAAAGGAATCCCAATATTCCAGACCCTGGTCTCTGCACCTTGGCTTGGAAGAGAATAACTTTTCCCTTCAGTCACCCACAAGTTCTTGGTCCTGAGAACAGGAAAAAGAAAACTGAATCTTATTGGTGGAAGGCTGGCCTTGTCCACTGGATTTTGATCCACTGAAGTCAAGGTGGTTACCACAGCCCTCCTATAATGGCATTGGTACAGTAGATGAGAAGAGCCTAGGAGAGTTCTCTGTATCTGCCATTTTCATGTATTGCTCTAGTTCCTTGGATGGGCTTCCATGTTCCTATAAATATAAGTATGTGTGTTAATAGAACGCTTCATATTGTGCATACTGGAATTAATAACAAAACATACATTCTAGCATAGTCTACTGCATACATGCTCAAGGGGGTAGTCCAACATGAACATCAAATTCTACTCAATTAGGAAAAAGTATTCTGTATGACATTGTAGTGGAGAGTTATGTCATCCTCCATCTATCAAAACCTGTATAATGTACAGCACAAAGAGTGAACCCTAACATAATCTGTGGACTTTAGTAATAAAGTGTTGATTTGGGCCCATCAGTTATAAAAGAAATGAACTGGGCTAATGCGAGATGTCAATAGCAGAGGGAATTAGAGGGTATGGTGAGGGCCCATGTTGGAACTCTTTGTATTTCCTGCCCAATTTCTCAGTAAACCTCAAGCTTCACACACATAAAAAATTATTTTAAATATATAATCAGAGGAACTTAACTCTTCAAAATTCCCACAAAGCAGAGCAGAATGGTTAAAAACACAATCTCAAACCAGACTGTTTGGGTTGTAATCCTGACTATACTGCTTACTAACTTTAAGTTTTCACTTAACTTCTCTACGCATCATTTTATTCTTCTGTATAATGTAAAATTCAGTAACAGCTCCCATTTCTATACTTCATAGCTTAGAACCGCTCTTAGAAATAGTGTTCTGAAAGGGGCAGGTATCATCACTGTCATCTTTCACAAATGAAATGACTCAATGTAGCCAGTTCTCTGTTTCTTTCATCTTCTTCTACAAAGAAGTGAACAAACTTCTCAGAAAATATCATAAAACTGGTGATTCCCTCCCTGTAAATTGGCAGGTTTGGAGAGTTAAAGGGGAAACATAACCTTGCATGATTTTCAAGTCTTACCTGATTCTTTTGAATTTAAATGAGGTGAGAAGGCACTTGGCAGTTTCCATGTGCTTCAAGGCCTACGTAGCTGCTGCAAAACACAGGAGAACAATAAATAAATCATTGTTTTGCAACATGAAAAGGAAAAAAAATGTGTAGAGTATTTAGAGCATGCCTTTCATACAAGAATGCAACTTACCTGCTGGCAGGAACAAATTTCTTTGCTGCAAGAGAAAGGAAATCATTAATTTAGATAACCAGCTTTTAAGAACATGTCAAGTCCAGACACAATATAACATGATTCATCAAATGTTGTAAACCCAGTGTGCTGGGACCTCTGTAACCATCAGAGCACAAACATATCTGTGTGGAAACTAGGGCAAAATGCAAAGTGCACACCCATCCAAAGGGCACAGTCACTCCCCAAGACGAACAAATGGTGACACGCTCAGCTCGCCAGATGCATCTTCCAATTTTTGATGAGAGTTTGCAATCTGGGTTTTTATGTGAAATTTCCTATTTTATACTCATGAGAATTTAATTCAGAAAATTTTAAATTACTGTAGGCTAAACAAAGCATGAGTGTGGGTACATGTGTTTGCATATTCCTTATAAGATATTCTCAAATTTTAGCCTATGTTCTTGGACATCTTTTG
This sequence comes from Lepus europaeus, assembly GCF_033115175.1. Lineage (NCBI taxonomy): Eukaryota > Metazoa > Chordata > Mammalia > Lagomorpha > Leporidae > Lepus > Lepus europaeus. Next base: position 136,603,083 of record NC_084831.1, on the reverse strand, counting down.
AGAAAGAATTTTACTGGGAACACTAATCACAGCAGTCTTGTCGCACAACTCCAGGGGCACCACAGAATTCAATGCAAGTGGCACTTCTACAGTTAACACAACCACAATATTTCCTACAACTCTACACACTTTGAGTTGTACTCTTTTCCTGACTTAATTATAAAGCAGTTTATCGGTGCTTATCTAATAAGTAGGTTCTAGTTACTGCTTAAATTTGCAAGAGAGACCACAACTCATCAATGAGAAATACATATATTTTTTAAAAGCATTTTTGGAGTGCATTCAACACCCCCTCACCTTTTTTCCGAAAGTACTTCAGAAACCAAAGGAGAAATGAGGTTAACGTCAGGAAGGAGGTTCCACTAACAGAAAGCCCAACTGCCAAGGGAACATTGGACGCAATGGGTGCTAAGGAGACAAGAAGGACAAAACCATCATGAGAAGGAATTGACTTTAAAATCTTTCTGCCCTATGCATTTGGCATTTGTCTCTCTGCAATGATTATTAGGAGCAGAAGAGTCACCTAGTTCAATGTGAGGCAGAGAAAAAGCAATAGAGGCCTTTAAGATCTAGGCCGGCGCCGCGGCTCACTAGGCTAATCCTCCGCCTTGCGGCGCCGGCACACCGGGTTCTAGTCCCGGTCGGGGCACCAATCCTGTCCCGGTTGCCCCTCTTCCAGGCCAGCTCTCTGCTGTGGCCAGGGAGCACAGTGGAGGATGGCCCAAGTGCTTGGGCCCTGCACCCCATGGGAGACCAGGATAAGCACCTGGCTCCTGCCATCGGATCAGCGCGGTGCGCTGGCTGCAGCGTGCCAACCGCGGCGGCCATTGGAGGGTGAACCAACGGCAAAAGGAAGACCTTTCTCTCTGTCTCTCTCTCTCTCTCACTGTCCACTCTGCCTGTCAAAAAAAAAAAAAATCTGTCCCATCTGCCTTTGAGCCAATCTCCTACTTCTGCCAGGCTGAACTCTAACTAGCCAAGCCTTTCACAAAACTGTAACACACCTGAGTCTGTCTCTCTCTCTCTCTCTCTGTCTCTCTCTCTCTCTCTCCCTTTTCCCCCATTTCTCACTCCTCCTTTCCCTTGAAGGTCATCTTTTTCCAATTGTCAGAATTCTACCCATTCCACACCCATTCCACTGACTTGCTACCTCTTCTGCTTCTTTTTCTCTATCTCTATAAGGTCCACCAGTTTGTGAATCTGGTCTTTCTTTCTGCTATGGACATGAGGATAGTTCATTACTGCAGCCAGACAACTCCCCTTCTCTGTAGGCTCCCATACCACCACCATCGATCAATGTATCACCTTCACAGGTAGGCAGCATCCCAGACCAGTGGCCTTCGGCACCACACATCAGAGCTGCAGAGCCGTTGAGTGTCCACCCTTCAGGACATGCAAAATTGCACACTGTTCCAAACACAGGCTCCCCACTGCAACTCACATTGGTCTTTCCCAGAACTGCCAGGCTTGGACATTGTACCACTGCAAATGATAGGTAACAGGGGAAATGGTTAGGAAAAATCTATTGGAATCCTTCTTAAGCTGGCTTAAAAGTCACCAGTAAAGGCAACTTATAAGCACTACTTAATCTTCAGCATATAGGAAATTAGGATCAAGCCCCTTGGGATAATCTAGGGTCAGGAGTTTCTGAGCTATTTCACCTGTACTCTACAAGCTGGAACTCAGTCATACCTTGGCAGGAGGGGAGCTCCTGTGCCCACTGTCCCTGAGATGTGCACTCGAGTTGAGCTGACCCATGTAATTCAAAGCCTTCCCTGCAGTTGAAAATGCAGGAGGACTTGTAGGTGAATTCTCCGGTATGGGGATGAGTACACTCCACAAAGCCATCCTCAAGTGTGTGCACAGGATCACATTTCACAGCTGGAAGACAAGAGCGAGAACATTGCAGTTTTGTTTGCATCGAACTGCAAAAGGTTCTCCAAGGTAGTCAAGCCCCTAAGCTCTTCAATAGTTGTTTTGTTTTGTTTTGTTTTGCTTAAAATAAAAACAAAGACCATGCCTTTCACATGTGGGCTTCTCATTGTCCTACTGTGGAGCCACACTGGAGCCTTTTTGTTCCCTTCAACAAAACTCCCTGCTCTGCTCACAGATTAATTCATGGCTGGAAACTTTCAGAAGCACTAAGAAGACAATTCACATAGTGTCACTCAGGGCTGGACAAGGTTATACACTGGAAAGCTGTGACATCAAAAGGGTTGTCAGAAAATACTGCTGTGGAACTGAGCATCTGGGGAATGAATCCAGTTCATCTGGGGCAAAGCACTACCCAAAAACTCAAGCTTCTTCATTATTCCCGAGGCAACTGGGAAGATGGCTGTGGTTTCTTGAAATTGTAATCCCTTCCTTAATAATGGCACTAATTAAAGGACAGCTTGAACTGGAACAGTAGTTCCTAAACATTCTTCTTCTGACATGCAGAAGTTATGGACAAGGGAAAGATTTTATGCAGCCAGAAAGCTGTTTTTGGGTCCTAGATGCCTAAAGATGGCACCAAAAAGAAAGGAGATGACCTGTATCAAATTTATCTGCTTTGCATGTTGGTTTTGGTGTTATGGCAGTTTTCCACTGGAAACCATTCTGGGGTATATATGTCAAAGAGAATGCCAGTGCCTGTTAGTAACACAAGCTTGCTTGCAATATCCTTTCTCTTGATTTAGGCTGAAGTAAATTTTAGTGTTCATATAAGTACATATCAAGAGTGCCTCTGTAACAGACACCAAGTCTCATTCCTGCTAATTATAAGCAATTTCAGAATAAAGATGACAAAAACTTTTAGATTTAAATAATATTCTCAATATTCCTCTTTTCAAATGTTCTAAAGTTATTTCTTTTAGATTAATAATTCTGCTTATTCCATGCCAATGTTAACTGTGCCATGCTTAGGTTAGCATGGCACAGTTAAGAAACCCACAAAGCACACACTAATATATACAGTCCTCTCCCTGACCAAGCACTGGTGCCTTTATATAAATCCTATAGATGGAAGATGAGTGTTCTTCAAGTCTGATTTCTACAGATAAAGTGGACATCTGGTTTCATGTGCACTGCCCAAATTTGAAGACCACTGCTTTCTGAGAAAGGAAGGGGCCAGGAGGTTTGCAGGCTTACCTTCACACACTGGGGCTTGCTGGGTCCACTGGCCCTGTGCAGTGCATTCCACCTGGGCCGGCCCCCGTAACAGGAAGTTTTCCTCACAGGTGAAGTTGCAGGATGACCTGAAGGTGAACTTCCCTTCAGAGGAGTTGCTGCAGCTCACCAAGCCATTCTGAGGGTGGTGGATGGCGTCACATGACACAGCTGTAACACATGGATGCATTGGTTTAGCCAGTCTACCTTGCTCATTTCAAGAATTAGTAGAGAAAAGAGAATGTTCACAGTAAGTCTTGATGTGCAGCAACTCTACCTTTACAAGTTGGCTTCTCGTTGTCCCAGCTCCCCGATGAGGTACACTGGAGGCTCCGAGCTCCCAGCAGTGTAAATCCTTCCTCACAGTCAAATGTGCAGGTCGTGTTCCATGGGGAGCTTCCCTGGCTTGGGGAACATTTTACATCCCCGTTGGCAGGCTTTCCCATAGTATCACACTCGACCACTGGGGATTGGAAAGAGCACCATGAATTTTACAGAGGGATATTTTCACTTCCTATTGAATTGGAATTTAGAACAGGACAAGGAAGATGCTTCCAAAGGGTAGATCCCAAAGTCCTACTTCAATTTTTAGAGATATGTATTCCCACAATAAAGCTTTTATTCTTTTTTTAGTGAGTTTCCATCTTACCACATTTTTACTTTGACTAGCCTGAGTGGACTCTGATGCACTTTGTCATATACATAAGCAAAAATGAAAAAAAAACTGATTCTAGATCAGCATTTTATGATTAATTTTAATAAAAACCCTACAGACATGCCCCAGGCTTTTAATCATTCAAGACCAGAAGGACCTGAAGGATTGAATTATTTTGTTACCCTGGTCCAAAAAGATAAGCTTGAGTGAGCCAAAGAGAGGTTGAGAGTACCTAATTATTGAGATCTTAAGTTAGTTCCATTGCGTGGGAAAGTTAAACAGGTGAAGATGAGAGAGTTGCTCTAATTTCTACAGTGAGGTTCTGTGTTTTATATTCGCCCTGGAGAACCACCAGGGCCTCAGAGACACCCGTTTCAGAGAATAAAAATCTCTCTCACACCAAGCAGGTACCACATTTGCTGAATACATTGGCTGCATTGGTTATTTAAAACAACACAAGAAGACATTTCCCTGGAGTTTTGAAAATATTTTAAGTTGGATGGAACACCAAGGCAAGGTGAGACGAACTAGAGAATGTTCTGTGCACCCCGAGAAATTTACCTTTGCAGGTTGCAAGGGGAGCACTCCACTCTCCTGAGGATGTACACCATGTGGTCTCCGTGCTGCTTGGCAGGTAGCCCCTTTCACAGCTGACAGAGCAGGAAGAATTGTAGCTGAAGTTCCCCAAAGGGTGGGTACAATTCAGGCTCCCGTGCTGAGGTTGTACCTGTGCTTCACAGGTCACAACTGAAAAAAATAAAATCAGATTAGTTCTATTCATGTCTCACCCTGTGTAGGTGAGAATAACACTACAAACTCTATTGTTTCCTGGGTGCCAGGCACTGTGTCACCATGAGCCTACAAAGTCAGTATGATTATCATCTTCATTTTGCAATAAGAAAACTGGGACCCAGAGAGTTTAACTACCTTGTCAAAGTGCCCTAACTAAAATGTGGGGAAACTGGAAGGTGAACACAGAAGAGTCTGACTTTATCATCTCCCACATGCACCAGGGAAGGCAACACATGCAGACCTATCTCCAAAGGAAGAGGTGAGAACAAGACTCACCCTGCTCACACTTGAGTCCACTGAAGCCGGGGTAGCACTTGCAAGAATAGTTGTTGATGGTCTCTATACATTCGCCATGGCCACTGCAGGATGCTTCCGTACAGGCAGCTGTGGAAAGCAGAGTTCATGAGGAGGAGGATTGCTACCATGCTGAGTTCCTTTGAATTTAGGATCCACAGCATGCAACACACACACACACACACACCTTCAATGATACAGACCACCTGCGATTTTAACTGAAGTGCTTCACGAAACGCCAAATGTGACTTTCAGGTTCACCTATTGTAAACCTTTTTGTGAGGGTACCAACCTCAGAGTACAGCTGTCCCTGGCATTATGCCTAGAAAATTCACTTTATCACAAACTCTGAAGACAGTTCTCCTACCACCAATAAATCAGTAACTAAAATATGCATTGCAGAAGAGGACACACATCCTAAATACACACAGAGCATATGTAGACATTCTTGCCTACATCCACAGGAAGAATCAGATGGTCTTTCACAGATAAGCAGAAGCGATTTAAAATAACAAATTACCACAATAGAGACCAACTTCTGCATGCTGTAAATTTATCACAATGCCCACAGGGTGAAACTACCTCCTCCTGCTACTTCAAACTCCCTACCTGTGTAGCACAAGGCAAGTTTCTTTTTGCTGCATCTCTCATCATTCCACATGCCCGTATCTTTGGGTCTCTTGATATAGATCTCCACGCAGTCCTCATTGTTTTGCTTATTGTTCGGTTCACCTGGAGCCCAGTTCTTGGCTCCTTCCGTCAGAGGCTTGCGGGTCCCTACCCAGATCCACACATTGTTAACTTTTCTGATTCCAATCCAGTAATAACTGGGCGAATAGTCCAATATGGAGTTTAAGTAATCAATCTCTTCTTTATTTTGGATTGCAACCAGATGCGTGTAATTTTGCTGACAATAAGCACTGGCCTCATCATAAGTCATGTTTTCTGCAGAGAAGTGGTAAGTCCATGTGCTAGTCTCTTTAATGAGAAGCCCTAGGGCTGAAACATAAAAGAAATGGGAGAGGTTAGTCCTGCTGCAGCTTAACTCTGTTAACTGGGCTTGTCACTGTATTTCTGGCACATTGTGAGCTTCCAAGTTTTGTCACCTTTTCAAAATAAGAAGAGGTACGTTTGGAGAAGCCAGCATTTCTTTTGTCTCTTGTGACTACCTATTCACTGGGTGCTTTAGCCCAGTGGCCACCACAACCTAATAGTATACCCACTTTACAGTAGAATGAGAATCAGAATAACCCTGCTTTCCTGAGCACTCAATATGGACCACCAAACACTGTATGAGGCACTTCACTTGAGCCAAGATAGTAAATCCTCACTAGGTCTCTGGGAAACAGGTCATTTACAACCAACACTTGACACACAAGGAAAGAGAGACAACAAGAAGAAAATCACCCCTAGGACAGGGATGCCCTAAACATCCTGCAAGGCTCAGGACAGCCTCATAGAAGAAAAATGCTCCAGTCCAAAATGTGAATCGCTCCTGGTCTAACTAATGACACTGACTCACCGAAAGTGAGAGTGGAGAGAAGCCGTGAGGCCACCATGACTTCACGAGTTCTTTTCGCCAAAGGATTAGACGTCAATGAAATTCTTTGCTGGAAAGAAAAGTATAAAAATTTATTTTAGAAGGAAATCCCAGGCAGCCAGATACTCATAGCATTCAACCATGAGGTTTAAGGCAGAATCCTAAGATTTTAGGTAAAGGATTCCGGTTCCACAATTTTTTTTAAATTTTGTAGACATTGACTCAAATGCATAAGTACGAGATTTAAGATTTTCATCATTTAGATCCAAGAAAAAAGAAAGATTTTAACCACAAATACCATAAGCACTTGAAGAGATCTGTTATCAAAAGGCTTTTTGCACATCTGTTCACACTGATCATCTATGTCTCATAGCCCAAGCTATCTTTGAAAAGAATTCTGCACTTACCACTTCAGGTAGTGCTGGCTTGGGAGGCAGGTAGATTGCTGCTCCTTCGTCCTGTGCCACACTAACAGTTCTGATGTGGCCAAGCCAAGGACTGCCGAGCATTGCTTCTGCTGCAAGCCTTTTATAGGACGGTTTGCTTCCTGTGAATAATAGCAGGATATTGTCCAAATCCAGTCAAAAGGAAATCCCCAACAGCATCCAAAAAGTTTGCTGGGAATATCCACAACACTAAAAATTACAGTGATGTCAGAATCTCTCTCCCTCAGAACAACTTCTCCTTTGCCTGTGCCTTAACATGTAATTGTATTAATATGTCACAAATGCATGGTTTTTTAATTCTAATAATATAAAGTCTATGTATTTTCAAAGTTTTAAAACCTGGCTTGTATTAGCATCTCTCATGTAATTGTGGTAGTAATGAAAATTTCATAAACATGGGAGCAAACTAAGATAGTTTGGTCATCCATGGTCTACTGTTCTCAATATTCTCATCCACTCACTTTTAATTTCTTCTTCACCCACCAACCTAACTCATTCTAATATGCACTGTCACATGGGGGAATGAATCCACAAATACTGCACACCAGTTATGGTCAAATTGCTAAAAGTAATACCTTCTACTCAATGTCGGAAATAATGCCTTGGGGTGGGAATGTAGGCCAGCAATTAAGATACCTGCATCCCATATCCGAGTACCTGGGTCCCGTTTCCATCTCAGGCTCCTGACTTCAGCTTCCTGCCAGTGCAGACAGTAGTTGGGTGCCTGGCACCCATGTGAGAGACCTGGACTGAGTTCCTAACACCAGGCCTCAGCCTGGCCCAGCCCAGCCATTGTAGGCATTCGGGAAATGAACTAGCAGATGGGAGCACTCTCTCCCTTCCTCTCTGTGTCTTTGCTTCTTCCTCAAGGAAGGAAGGAAAGAATTGCTTTTTAAAATTAAGAAAAATGGGAAATAGATTTAGATACTCATGTCTGGAAAACAATTGTAATGGAAAAAAGATAAAAATCAAATATAAACATATTAAATTGACTCCCAACTTTCTTTAAAAGTTTTAATATATGAACGTGCAGACAACAAAACCTGTACCAGAATGTTAACGATGACTATCTTTCTATGCAAAATTTATGATGTTTTATGACCTGCATTATTATTTCAGCATTTTTCAGTTTCTACAGTGACCCCTTTTTTACTTTCACAGTACAATGTTTTTAAAATCTTATGTACAGATGCAACTAAAAGGGAGCTATGTAATATCCTAACTTCTTGCTCTTCATCTTGACATTTCTTTTGGATAACAGTACAAGTATGCTCATTCCCCATCTCTGCATCTTATCTAATTCGAATGACAGAGATAGTACAAGGGGATGATTTTAATTTCCATATTCTATAGGTTTTTCAGAGATTGAGTCAAGCTAATATTCTATGGTTACAGGTGTTTTTTTTTTTTTTCTTTTAAGAAAAGAAGTCTAAGAACTACCATCAGCCATTGTGAGAGTCATGGTGAAAGGCCTGTCTTTTTCTTGTTAGCGTTGGCTCTTTCTGTGTTCACAAAGATAGCATAACCAAAGCCAAACAAAAAGAAAGAAGAAAAATCCCAGTGAATACAATTTTTTTAAAAGAAACTAATTAGTTTAATGCAACTCCTACTGAAAATCCAGCATTTACCTGAGGATAAGCATTTATTAATTTTATGTGAAAGGCAAAGTGACAGATGGAGAGAAGAAGAAAGAAGAAGAGGAGGAGGAAGGGGAGGAGGAGGAAGAGGATAAAGAAAAGAAGAAGAGAGAGAGAATCTTCATCTGCTGGCTAGGACAAGCCAAAACCAGGAGCCAGGAAATTAATCCAGGTCCTCCACATGGCTGGCAGGGGCCCAGCACCTGAGCAATTATCTGTTGCCTCCCAGACATCTGGATTAGAAGCAGAAATGCTGGGACTTGAACCCAGCACTCTGCTACAGGATGCACAGGTCTCCAGCAGCAGCATCACCCACTGCACCACAGCTGCTGCCTCTAACCAGAAGATTTATAACTCCCCCTCACTGTCTTCTGCTATCCAGACGCTGACGTGATTTCAATTCTTTTTTCCACTTTACTAAGTAAAATATAATATAAATATTATATAAATATAAATATAATTAAATATAATATTTGTTTCTCAACAAATGCACTAGAGTAATCATCCACACAAGCTTATTTAGAAGTTAGGAAAGGATGTGAATCTCTGATAATATATAATCTGGATATGGTTTATTTTAACAAATTATAATCTTCAATCTACCATTAAATTTTTAAAGAGCATCGTCAAATGTACATTGTAGGCCGGTGCCATGGCTCACTTGGCTAATCCTCCACCTGCGGCGCCAGCACCCCGGGTTCTAGTCCCGGTTGGGGCGCCGGATTCTGTCCCGGTTGCTCCTCTTCCAGTCCAGCTCTCTGCTGTGGCCCAGGAGGGCAGTGGAGGATGGCCCAAGTGCTTGAGCCCTACACCTGCATGGGAGAACAGGTGGAAGCACCTGGCTCCTGGCTTCGGATCGGTGCAGCACGTCGGCTGTAGCGGCCATTTGGGGGGGTGAACCAATGGAAGGAAGACCTTTCTCTCTGTCTCTCTCTCACTGTCTAACTCTGCCTGTCAAAAAAATAAAAAATAAATTAAAAAATTTTTAAAAATGTACATTGTAGCCAAATCTTACAACAAAATATATCTGACATATTAATATAAAGTGCCTATTGGGGCCGGCACTGTGGCACAGTAGGTTAAAGCCCTGGCCTGAGGTGCCAGCATCCCATATGGGTGCCGGTTCTAGTCCCAGTTGCTCCTCTTCTGATCCATCTCTCTGCTATGGCCTGGGAAAGCAGTAGAGGATGGCCCAAGTCCTTGGCCCCTACACCCATGTGGGGGACCCGGAGGAAGCTCCTGGCTCCTGGCTCCTGGTTTCAGATCGGCACTGTTTCGGCATTGCGGCCATCTGGATGAAAGATCTCTTTCTCTCTCTCTGCCTCTCCTCTCTCGGTGTAACTCTGACTTTCAAATAAATAAATTAAATAAATCTTTTAAAAAAATAAAATGAAGTGCCTATTACTTACTTTGCAAATAGGAATAAGTAATAAATATCCCTTGATAACTGTATTTATTATGATGATTTTTTTTATAACTAAGCTTATCTTTTCCTATTCTTTTTTAGTGGAAAAATATGTAGCATGCTGGGTCTTCAAATAGTTCATGGAAATATGTATTATGAAAAAACTATGCATTGATTTCAAATTTCTTTACCCCCAAAATAAACATTTTTAAGTCCATCTTTCCATGAGCTTTTTAAAAAAGATGTATTTATTTATTTGAAAGGCAGAGATTCAGAAAGTGAGAAGGAGAGAGAATCTTCCATCTCCTGGGTCACTCCCCAATTGGCCACACAGGCCAAAGCCAGGAGCCGGGAGCTTCTTCCAGGTCTCCCACATGTGTGGAAGGGGCCCAAGCATTTGGGCCATCTTCTGCTGCTTTCCTAGGTGCAATAGCAGGGAACTGGATTAGAATTGGAGCAGCTGGGACTCAAACCAACCTCCATATGGGATGCCAGCGCTGCATGCAGCAGCTTAACCTTCTACACCACAGTGCCAAACCTCAAGAACATTGAGATCTCCAATAAAAATCTCTGACATCTACAGAGTGCTTCCTTATTATGTACCATGTTGTTTCTAAGCACTTGCATCAATTTCACTATAGGATTATTTAGCCCTCACAACAACCTACAAAAGAGGCGATTTTTATATCCATTTTGCAGGTGAGGAAATCAAGGAAGGGATTTTTATCTATCTCATCTAAAAAGCAGAGATATCAGGGTTTGAAACCCCCCAAATTATTTTTAGACCCCTTTTCCTTAACTGCTGCCTGCAACCATGATTGAATCTGTTGTTACACCCTACACTGAGGGTCCCTCTTCTGCTCATCTCCAGGCCTCTCCTTACCTTCTTTTCCTGAGACCACCTGACCCTCCAGGCCTTCTCTGAGAGGCTGTGAGAGCAGGAAGGGAATCCCAAGGTGTGTGGAGTAGGGAGAGGTGCACACAGGGAGAAAGCCAACCAAAGGGGAGAAGAGCAAGGCCGAGCCAGCTATTCCTGGGGACATGGTAGACTCCTAAACCACACTTCTCAAAAGCTCCTGACTCAAAAGCAAACTCTCCCTGAGGCAAAGGGCTAAGATGATTCTTCAAAGTTTATAACTAGAAAGAGAATGAATCCAATACCAGAAGGAAGGAAAAGGGAAATAGGAAATGAAAGAGATAGGTGGGTAAAGATAGGTGGGTAAATGAAAGAGATAGGTGTATGTGTGTGAGTGTGTAAATCTGAGGTGTGTTGGTTAAATGTACTCACACTTAGAATTATCCTGTGTGTTCTACGTCCCCAACCCCGCGGTTGGGACCACAAATCAGGTATCTGGGTACTGGGAGCTCCCTAGGCTAGCTGAAGAGGCCATCGACAGACCCTGTTTGCCTCTCAGAGAGGCCCCAGAACAGCAAGGGGCAGCAGTGCAATTGTAGTGGGACTGTCAGGATCCAAAGTTGGGCACTCATTGTGGGGAGCTGCGGCTGGACGCCGGGGAGGTGGTGCAGAGGACAGAGTGAGTTGAAGAGGAAACTGGGCGAGATTTCACAGCAAGGGGACTTGAGTATTATTTGCTCCTCCAAATAATCCAAAATTTCCCCAAGTACAGGCTGGTTCCAGGCACCTCGAGGCTCCACCAAGTCTCCCAAGCTTTGAGGATGTAGCCGGCGGTCCCAGAAGTGCTGGATTTTCAGCGTGGCCTCTCACGACCCCTCTGAACAATCCCCATCCTGAGGGAAACAGGGGCACACCCTGGGCTCCACTGCCAGGACTGGTGCACTGGTGAGGCGCCACACTTCCCGGCCTTGTCATCGCTTTTCCTGGAAGTCCCTTGCCCTCTCCTCCACACCCTTTCATTGGGCATCAAGAGTCCAACCACATCCCCTTCTGTGCCCAGGCCCACTCATTCTCAACTCCATGCCCAACAAGCATCTCCAAGGGAGTAAGCACAGACAGCAAGAGCATGTCAGGGACCCCCAGACAAGTGACAGGATTTTAACCAAGGCTATGCTATGCACAGGAAAGAACTGGGTTTGTGGAAAGTAGCATTGGCTATTCCCACCAGTGGCAGGTGCATCTATTGAGATGTGAATTTATATTCCCCCTTGCTCACCGTAGCTGGGAAATATGGGTGGTAGCCCCTTCCTATCTTCCTGGGGCTCCCCAGATCCCTCACTCTGGAAAGGTTTTTAATTCTCAAAAGCCTTGCTATTTCTCCTCCATCCCCCAAGTCTGTTCTGCTGACATCTAGATTTTGTAGAATCTTAGAGAGAGGGAGGAAATCCCAATAAGGATTCAATCCTATTTGTCAAATGCAAACATGATATTGCACACTCCAAAATGAAGAAGAAATTAATGGTAATAGAATGACATTTCTTGTTGGTTCAACACATAAGTATATTTGATAGAAAATTGGCCTGGTTCTCTCTAAATTTTGTTCTCAGAAAAAGCATGCTCATTCCCATGGGATTTGTAGGTATTTTAGAACATCTATCTGGGTCAGGTAGGGTCTTGAGGTTCTGTCTCACTCTGCTCTCCTACACCCTGGGAAGAGTGCGGCTCTGACTTTGGCATCAAGAAGAATCTCCTGGGAAACTGATTTAAAATGCACATCTTGGGGCCGGCACTGTGGCATAGCGGGTAAAGCCACCGCCTGCAGTGGCGGCATCCCATATGGGCGCCAGTTCCAGTCCTGGCTGCTCCACTTCTGATCCAGCTCTCTGCTATGGACTAGGAAAGAAGTAGAAGATGGCCCAAGTCCTTGGGGCACCTGCACCTGTGTGGGAGACTTGGAGGAAGCCCCTGGCTTCGGATCAGCCCAGCTCCAACTGTTGCGGGCCAATTGGGGAGTGAACCAGCAGATGGACAATCTCTCTCTCTCTCCTCTCTCTCTCTCTCCCTGCCTCTCCTTCTCTCTGTGTGTAACTCTGCCTTTCAAGTAAATAAATAAATCTTAAAAAATTTTAAAAATAAATGGACATCTTTTGGTCTAATATTCAGAGGCCCTGACTCAATGGGTTGGGAATTTGCCTTTTATATGAATGTTCTCAAACAGTTCTGATACAGATATCCTAATCCTACCATACTTTGCAATTTATTGGCTGAGGGAAATGTAATTTTGAGAAAATATTAGGAACACACTGTGTTAGTCCGCTGCTCCTAGTACCAGAATTTTGATGAAAATTTCATTACTGTTAATTATGATGGCCCTCTGTTTGGGACTAGAAAGCAGGAGGCCCCATTTGTAATGGTGGTGGACAAATACAAGAATATGCAAGGATGCCTCAGTATTTCAAATTCTCACACCATGGGAAGCAAGTAGTTTTAAACAAAAAAAAAAAAAAAAAAGAGAGAGAGAGAGAGAGAGAGAATAACCACTAAAGAGTTCTTACAGGAATATATAAGGGTACATATAGTCTTTTCTCCTCTGCTTAGAGAGGAGTATTTAATTCCATTAATTTCCCGTCTTGAGCATCCTCAGATGATTCTGGGCCCTATGATTTTAATGAGTGTTTTGGGCTTCCTGTTTGGCAGCACTTCATATTGAAGCTTCCTGCTTTCTGTTTTGGGACCTCAGAAGTAATGGGAATATCTTCCAAATGAGCCAACTTGGTGAATTCCCAAAGCGGGAAAACACAAGTGAGGGTAAGCAGGTTAATTAACAGAACTTTTCCTGAATGCAGCCGGACTGCTGGCGGGCTGTTCCAGGGAGGGGGAGGGAGGGAAACATGCTTTGAGATTTTGAAAAGCCCCCTGACATGTTTTCCTTGGCCCCTTGCGCCGATTGTTTTGTAAGTCAGAAGTTTCCTAAGGACTATTCTTAGCTTTGTTCTCAGTGCATGGCATCAGAAAACTTCCAGGCTGGTCACTTGTAAAAATATAACTTTGATTTTCTTGTATGAGAAAGAAAATAAAACAATTGCAAGTAGCTCTGAAAGGACACAAAAAGACAAGGACACAGGTCATTTTTTCCCCTCCAAATTAAATACAGGCGATTGCAGTAAAGAAAACGAAAATAGGCTGAATTTTCTAAATCTCTTTCCAGATCAATAAGTGATAGTTAATTAGATAAACATTTCATATTTGGAAATGACTGGATTAACCTGATAACAATGAGTATTTAAATACAGTGATGTAACAGAAGAAATTTCTATTTTACATTAAATCTGAAGTTTCTTCGCCTCATTAGGTACCAAGGGTCCCACCCAGGAAGCGAGCACACTTGATTGTAGACCCTGTTGGCTGTGACATACTATGACAAAATGTGCACAGGAAAACACAGGAAAAGACATTACTTTAAATCAAAGTTTTCATTATTGTCCCTGCTCTCAAGTTTTTAGCTAACGATTCATAAGATACTAACTAGCATGCCTACTAAGAGATAAGTAGACATTATTCATAACAGAGACTTAGAAAGGTTAAATAAGTTGCCTGTGTTTTTTCAATTAATGACTGGTAGCACTGGAATTCAAACCCATGTCTGTGTTATTTTAAAGCTTCTGTGCTTTTTAATGACTCCATGCCCACCCAGATTGAAATCTCAGCAGGGAAGTACACCTCAGTTTTGACTTGAGAAAATGTTCTGAACACCTCCTTGGCTTCCTATACAACACCTAACTCTATAAACTTAGTGTGTTAGCTTGGCTTCCATCAGAAGCCAATTCTGAGACCAGAACGTGGCTACAAGTTATTTTTTTAAGAGATGATCCCAAGAAACACTAGTCGGAGAGTGTGAAAGTGAGGCAGCAAGAGAAAGGAATTCAACAAATGGTGGGTTAATAAGCAAATTACCACTGGGGACAATCAGAGCCCAGGGCCGCTAGGGAACTCTGGGAATAATGCAGAATATTACAGAGTAATCCCAAGGAGGAGAAGGGGGTAGGGTATGGACCTACCAAATCCAGTCAATCACTGACTGATGACTGATCTTGGGAGGTCATGGTTAGTTCCTCTGCACTTCCAAATAGATTTCTGTGGCCAGAAAAAGCCCTCCACAGTGAACGGCAGGTACTTGTATTGAGACATGACGTGATAGAAATGCTGTGTTGGCTTAGAGGAGACGTGTTAGTTTTCTATCATTGCCATACAAATCACTAGAAAACAACTGGCTGAAAATAACACAGTTCATTATTTCATAGTTTCTGTAGGTCAGATGTATAGATTGACTCAACTTGTTCCTCCACTATGTGTTTCCATGTTGCTGAGATCAAGGTGTTGGCCAACTAGGCTCTTCTTGGGAGGCTGCAGACACAGCCATTTCTAGCCTCACTTAGATTGTTGACAGAATCCAGTTCCTTGTGAATGTAGGGTGGGGTCTCTATTTCCTCTCTGGGGACAAGCTTCATTCTCAGTTTCTGGGTACCACCTGCACACGCTGACTCATTCATGCTTCCTTTCACCTCCCAGACTAGCAATGGCTGATCCAATGCCTAACTTCAACTTTCTCTAACTTCTTCTTCCACTCCAGTCGTCCTTAGTTATACAAATTCTGCTGGATTCATGTGCTTTCTTGATTCTAACCAGATAATCCAGGGTAATCTCCCTAGTTTAAGGTCAGTCATTAGTCACTTTAATTCACAAAGCCCTTCCCAGTAGCACCTAGATGAGTATTTGATTAGATAACCAGGAGACAGAAATCTGTGGAGAGGAGAGGCAGGCTTATTCTGCCTACTACAGCAGGGACTTCATCCTACAGAGACAGGAGTAGGATCCAGGAACCAGGTGAACAGTTAGCCTAAATTGGCACTGGGATGCTAAAGCCAATTCTCTGATGATGTGATTTCTACTTAATGGTTATTATAGTGACTAATCCATGAATCCAGAGATAGTCCAAACCTTTAAGTGGGAAATTAAACATACGAAGTGGAGCAGACATGCTTGGTATCCCAACCCATACCCCTTTGGCAGTCACCTTTCTGGCGAATAATCCAACTCTATTAGTTTTTGTGTCTTGCTTGTCGCATCACTCTGTGAACTGATATTCCAGACATGGATGCTTCATTTTGCAAGTCTTACTACTTGAATAATAGTTAAATATTGAACATTTGAATAATAAATGTAATTATTAATCAGTTACCATTAATTGGACACTTACTTTACCAGACACGGTACTAAGAACTTAAATATACCATGTCATTTGATCATAATAACATGGTCAGGAAGTAGCTATTACTATCTGCATTTTATAGATGAGAATAATGTGGCTTAAGGAGTTTTTATAAATTGGCTAAGATTTTAGAGCCCACAAAAGTGACAGAACTAAGACCCAATCCAGGTTTGACTAACTCAAAAATTTATGTTTTTGGTCACCACCCTATCCCTACTATAACTGACCAGTGGCTTTGCTGCTATATTAATACTCTGCTAACTCTACCAGTTCCGTGAGTTATTCTGGAAGATACAAGCAGAAAACATGTATGAAAGACTTGGAAGGGGCTGGCATTGTGGTATAACAGATTAAGCTACTGCATGAAATGCCAGAATCCCATAGGTGCACCAGTTCAAGTCTTGTCTGCTTTACTTCTGATTTAGCTCCCTGCCAATGACCTGGAAAAGCAGCAGAAGATGGCCCAAATCCTTGGGCCCCTATACCCATGCAGATCTAGGTGAAGCTCCTGGTTCCTGGCTCCTGGTTTGGCCTGGCCCAGCCATGACTATTGCAACCATTTGGGGAGTGAACCAGCAGATGGAAGATACTCTCTCCCTCTCTTCCCCATCCCCATATATATATATATATATATATATATATATATATATATATATTATCTCAGTTTCCCTCTCTTCTTTCTGTAACTCTGCCTTTCAAATAAATAATTCTTTAGAAAAAAAAGATATGGATGGAATTATTTAATATGCAGGCTTATTCTAATTTTTTATGTTTGCCATGATTCACTTTTATGTTCTTATGGTAACTGCAGGTGCCCAGATTTTTACCAAAAAGTCGGGATACCATTGGAAATCATAATGATGCCTTCGTCTGCTGCAGAATGTTATAAGCTATTGTATTTCCAGCCCCTGACTCAGCCTGACTTTTAGGAAATGATCAAAATATTTACTGAATGAATAAATGAGTGAAGTCGCTTGAGACATGTAAAAGATCTGTTATGTGTACCGCAGATTCTAGAATAGCTGGCATGTAAACAGAAAGCACACATGCTCTTCTTTTAAATTTCTCACAACATAAAAAAGGAAATGCATCTGAGAAAAGCTGCCAGATTCCCTACCACTTATACCAAGCTGAGTGTGGGTTTTGAAAAATTGAGTGAAAGAGTTGAAAAACCCTACCTACATCCCTCAGCATGTGAGAGTCCATGGGTGGTTCGGCTTCAGGAGAGCAGGGGCACATTTCTTTATTTTTTAATAAAAGATTTTATTGATTTATTTGAGAGGTAGAGTTACAGACAGTGAGAGGGAGAGACAGAGAGAAAGGTCTTCCATCTCCTGGTTCATTCCCCAGAAGGCCACAATGGCCAGAGCTGTGCCAATCTGAAGCCAGGAGCCAGCAGCTTCCTCCAGGTCTCCCATGTGGGTGCAGGGGCCCAAGGACTTGGGCCATCTTCTACCTCTTTCCCAGACCATAGCAGAGAACTGGATCGGAAGAGGAGCAGCCGGGACTTGAACCGGCACCCTTATGGGATGCAGGTGCCATGGGAGGAGGATTAACCTATTGCGCCACAGTGCTGACCCCTGCACCAGAAATATTGGACTCCATTATCACATATATAGCTAAAATAGTGTTATGTGCCAAGGCAATAGATTTTCTCAATAAGGAAGTACTCCTATTTATAGCATTTACAAACTCTCGTTAAAATATCTTAAAATTCTTAAGAGTAATTGAACCTTCCCAAGTAATTCTAATAGATCATAACTGTCATACTGAAACTGAACAATGCAAATACAAAATTAGGAAACCAAGGTCTTATAAGAGTACATACTGGGCCCAGTGAGCTCTGATCTGAAAACCCCACTTGTGCCAGCCACCCTAGCAAGGCCTGTGTGTGGGGATAAGTGGATCTTGGCCCAAGCAATGGCCCTCTGATACACAGGAGTCGGGGTGGTTTGTAGCCTCCCTTTCACCTTGTTTACCAGTATCATGGGTTACAAAGCACAGCAATATGGAAGGGGATGAAAAGATGCATCTCACAATGCGTCATGTGCACGCATTGTCCGGGAAGGGCACTCTGCTAGGAGATTTTGGGCTGACGTTCAAATCAGAGTTTCCTTGCTCTCTGGGTGTTGATTTACTTGGCCTTTGATGTTGAGAGGTTTCTTGGGCTTGTAGAACAATGTTGATTTTGGAGAGAAAAGAGTTCAAAAATTCATAAGGCATTCCCTGGGGAATGTTACAGGAATACAGAGGACAATTTCACTAAGCCTGCGAGGCCTCATCTGTGCTTCTCATAGAAAGGAAGAGAGGAAGAGATGAACAATAATTTTTCAGGGAGCTTAGCTTTGTCATCTTATCTTACAAAAAGATGCCTCCAGTCAGTGTGACTAAAGCTAATCAGCATGGGAGAGTCCTTATCTATGGTCCTAACACGGGGAAGATTTCCCTTCATTAAGAAAGCCTTGTCTGCTTTGGGAAATGAAGCTGCTTTCTCCAGTGGTTGCATGCATAATCCCTACTACAGATAAAAATAAGATGGTTGTGGAGTAACCAGAAATGAGTCACTTACCCTCCCTGACATACTCAAAAAGTGGAGTCAAAAGCACATTCTTCTGGCATTTCTTTGTCCAATAGACTACAGTCTCCACTTTGCTGGGAAGTAGTATGGAAAGAAGAAGAACCTGGCCATTGCAGTCACACTGATCTGCAAAACACACCATTCTGAGAATCACCACAAACTGGCTGTGCAACCTTGAGAAAGGCATTATGCCTCTCTGAACTTTAGGTTCTTTATCTGTACAATAGTATAGCATCTGATATGATGCTATGTAAGTGCTAAATAAGAGTTCTTTTACATCATTTGCTGGTTAAAACATGAAACCGCACCCGGCATATATAGTCACTCAATAAATAGAAGCATATAGAGATATGATTGTACATTCTAATTTTATTTTGTTTATTTGAGAGACAGAGATAGCAACAGAGACAGACAGAGACAGAGGGAAACAGCTCCTGGGGCCGGTGCTGTGGCGTAGCAGGTAAAACCACCGCCTGTAGTGCCAGCATCCCATATGGGCGCCGGTTCCAGTCCCGCTGCTCCACTTCCGATACAGCTCTCTGCTATGGGAACACAGTAGAAGATGGCCCAAGTTCTTGGGCCCCTGCACCCATGTGGAAGACCTGGAAGAAGCTCCTGGCTCCTGGCTTCAGATCGGCTCAGCTCCAGCCATTGTGGCCATTTGGAGAGTGAATTAGTGCATGGAAGATCTGTCTCTCTTTGCCTCTGCCTTTCAAAAAATAAATAAATCTTTAAAAAATAAAATATAAAAACAGCTTCCATCTCTTGGTTCACTCCCTAAAGGGCTACAATGCTGCTCCCTCACCCTGCCTCCCTGCAGGGTCCAAAGCTGAGAGAGAGAAATTCAATCCAAGTCTCCTGTGTGGGTGGCAGGAGCCCTGTCACTTGAGCCATCACCACCCACTTCCAGGGTCTGCATTAGCAAGAATCTACAGCCAGGAATAGAGCTGAGTATCCCACCCAGAGACAACTGAGTGGGACACGGGCATCTTAACCAGTAGGCCAAATGCCTGCCCATAAATGTTAATTTTAGACTTAACCATTGATGATGATCAGCCAAAACTGGTTATGCCAGAAGCCGCTGAAAATGTACCAGATCTTTAGAATCCTAAGAAGATTTCTCAATTCTAAAATGAGCTTACAAATCTGGGACAGCAGGCTCTTTTCAGGCTAGAGATGTGAAGACATTTTCTGAGAAAGGATCCTGGGTTGAGTGAAGTAAAACAAACAGTAAATGCTGCTGACATTAAGGCAATAAGGCCCCCTAGAGGCTCTGGGGAAGATGAATTGAATTCTGTAGCATGAAGAAAAGATTTTCCCATGAAATGGTACCAAGAGCTTCCAGAATCCCCAGTTGTTTAAACAGTACCACAGCAATAGTTTATGAAATGTGTTTCATTGAGGAGTATTTCTCAGAGATGCTCAGTGAGAAAAGAGGTAATGGCAAATAAGTTTGCAAACACTGTATCATGCAGCTCCCTTCTTGAAGAGTCTTAACACCCCAGAGTGCTGGAGGCTCCGAGAAGTCCTTCAGAGGAGACAGGTGTTCACATCTACCGAACTCAACATTTTCCCAATGTGTTTGACTGGGGATCATTTTCTCCCATGGTACCATTCTGTTATGTGCTTCCAACAGTAGGAAAAATACAGACACACCAGGTTACTCATTATTTTAAGGACAAATCACTTGAGGACAACACTGTGGCATAGTAGGTTAAGCCTCCATCTGCAGCACCAGCATCCATTATGGGGGTCGGTTCAAGTCCCGGCTGCTCCACTTCCAATCTAACTCCCTGCTAATGGCCTGAGAAAGCAATGGAAAATGGCCCAAGTTCTTGGGCCCCTACACCCACATGGGAGACCTGGAGGGAGCTCCTGGCTCTAGCTTCGGATCAGCCCAGCTCCAGCCATTGAGGCCACCTGGGGAGTGAACCAGCAGATGGAAGATCCGTGTGTGTGTGTGTGTGTGCGTGCATGTGTCTCCCTCTCTCGGTCTGAAACTCTGCCTCTCAAGTAAATAAATAAATCTTAAAAAATTGAGAGAAATCTAAGTGCAAAGAACAGCCTTTGCTTTTCTCCATAAACTATGTATATATAATTAAAGCTAACAGAGCGCTAGAGAAAATATCTCACTATTAGCTAAGAGATGTTCTCAACAATGCATACTTTCTGTGTGCTACGTATAGAATTCAAATTGTAGTCTCAGCAAAATTATAAATTATAAAATGTGTTTATCCGACACTTGTATATACAAGTGTTTCTATAAGTGTTGAATTTTATCCAAATAAAATACTCCAATTGATAAAAAGCATAAAAAATTTTGTGCAACAACAGGATTCTCTCAACTTCTTACCTACATAAACAGAAACATAAGACATTTTCCTATCATCTTTTCCCATCTGTCTTACAACCTTTGGTGCTAGCTTAGACATTCATTTTCCCTTTTGCACGTAGCCATGTAAAAGTTCAAAGTAAGAAAAACTTGTTTTGAGATTCGTTTTGCTGAGTGATAGGTCCCTAAAAGAAATTTGGCTTCGCTTTTGCAAAGTTCAGCATGACATGGTGTGAATTGTTCACAGCTCATCATTTTTAGATCTGTTATTATTTGTGTAGATCCTATCAGAATATGAATAAAACTTTCTGGTCTTAGAACAAACTGATTCCAAATTAGCTTCTCTCAAAAACATTGTAAATGTAAAAATTTCAAGGTAAATAGGACCAATTCCCAGTCTGAAAGTGCTGACAAAGCAAAATATATATGTATACGTGTATGTATATGTATTTGTATGTGTGTGTATGTATGTGTGTATGTGTGTATGTATGTGTGTATGTGTGTGTATATATATGTGTGTGTATGTATGTGTGTATGTGTGTGTGTGCTTATGTATTAAATGAAAATTTGGAGCTGGATGGAAGAAGAGGCATACAGGCCATCTGAGGACAAATTCTTTCAAAGGGAGGGTGTTTTTAAAAGTGTGACAACAGGCTGTTGCTGTGGCTCACTAGGCTAATCCTCCGCCTGTGGCACTGGCACACCGGGTTCTAGTCCCGGTCGGGGCGTCGGATTCTGTCCCGGTTTCTCCTCTTCCAGGCCAGCTCTCTGCTGTGGCCAGGGAGTGCAGTGGAGGATGGCCCAAGTGCTTGGGCTCTGCACCCCATGGGAGACCAGGAGAAGCACCTGGCTCCTGGCTTCAGATCAGCGAGGTACTCCGGCCGCAACAGCCATTTGGAGGGTGAACCAACAGCAAAGGAAGATCTTTCTCTCTGTCTCTCTCTCTCACTGTCCACTCTGCCTGTCAAAAAAAAAAAAAAAAAAGTGTGACAACACACTCTTTTGGTGAGACTAGGGGGAAACATTCAGTTTCATATGGTGCTGGTATGAATGTAAAATAATGCCACCAGTATAGAGAGGAATTTAGTAATATCTAGCTAAAGTACACATGCATTTATTCTTTGACTTAGCAATCTTAGGAGTCTGTGCTGAAGATACACTCCAGCAATAGAAAATACATACACAAGGTTATTCATTATGGTATAATTTATAATAGAAAAAAAAGTTAGGAACAATTTAGATGGACAAAATAGGAGATTGGCTGAACAAACTATGATCTATCCATGCAAGGAAGTGTTATTCAGTTAGCTGCTACTTTTTTAAAAAATCACAGGGCTGTGGCCGGCACTGTGGTGCAATAGGTTGGCCCTCCACCTGCAGTGCTGACATCCCATATGGGAGCCAGTTCAAGTCCCTGCTGCTCCTCTTCTGATCCAGCTCTCTGCTATGGCCTGGGAAAGCAGTGGAAGATGGCCCAAGTGCTTGGACCTCTGCATCTGCGTGGGAGAGCTGGAAGAAGCTCCTGGCTCCTGGCTCCTGGCTCCTGGCTCCTGGCTCCTGGCTTCGGATCAACACAGCTCCAGCCCTTGTGGCCATTCGGAGAGTGAACCAATGGAGGGGAGACCTTTGTCTCTCCCTCTCTCTGTCTGCAACTCTACCTCTCAAATAAATAAATAAAATGTTTTTTAAAAACCATGGGGCCAAAGAATATATAATATGCTAACTTTTGTATAAAAAGAAAGAAAATAAGATAATTCAAAAACTAATGAAAGTGGTTACCTCTTGGTGTTGGTGGAAATAGGCTAGAAGAGAATGAGATTTATTTGGGTTGTCTATATGAAGTTTTGACTTTTGACTCATGTTCATGTTTACATAATCAAAAACAGAAATAAATTAATAATAATAGCCAAAGAAAAGGAAGAAAACAGCCCCAAGAGTTGAAAGCAAACAGAAATAGTTGAATCTAAAAATGTATTAAAATGAAAACATAATCTCAGAGAAGAAAAAAAATCATACAGCAGTGAAATACGGTACTCTAGCTGAAAACTACTTTGTGGCACATTCTAAAGACAAAAGTAATTGCAAAAATATGTTGAACTTCAGCTTGAAGGACTTCATTGATTGTAAGAATGATGTACTGGCCGGCGCCGTGGCTCAACAGGCTAATCCTCCGCCTTGCGGCGCCGGCACACCGGGTTCTAGTCCCGGTCGGGGCACCGATCCTGTCCCGGTTGCCCCTCTTCCAGGCCAGCTCTCTGCTGTGGCTAGGGAGTGCAGTGGAGGATGGCCCAAGTCCTTGGGTCCTGCACCCCATGGGAGACCAGGAGAGGCACCTGGCTCCTGCCATCGGAACAGCGCGGTGCGCCGGCCGCAGCGCGCTACCGCGGCGGCCATTGGAGGGTGAACCAACGGCAAAAGGAGGACCTTTCTCTCTGTCTCTCTCTCTCACTGTCTACTCTGCCTGTCAAAAAAAAAAAAAAAAAAAAAAAAAAAGAATGATGTACTAACCTTAAAAATAATCTTTGCATATTATGGGATTAAAGAAATGAATAAGTACATTGATGTTTTTGAAAACTAAGATTATCAGTGTGGAATAGAGAAACATAAATTTGGACTCGGCAAATGAAAAAAGATACCTCAGTGAGGTAGCCATATAATCTTATCTGAAAAAATATATGTTCTTCCCCTGACCATTGAAAGGTTATAGATTCAATGATGTGCTAACAGGATGAAGCACACCTACTTCCCAAAGCAAGATTTCTTTTTTAAAAAAATTTATTTATTTATTTATTTGAGAGGTAGAGTTACAGACAAGGAGAGGGAGAGGGAGAGGGAGAGGGAGAGGGAGAGGGAGAGGGAGAGGGAGAGGGAGAGGGAGAGGGAGAGAGAGAGGGAGAGGGAGAGGGAGAGGGAGAGGGAGAGGGAGAGGGAGGTCTCTCATCCACCGGTTCATTCCCCAATTGGCCACAACAGCCGGAGCTGCACCAACCTGAAGCCAGGAGCCAGGAGCTTCCTCTGGGTCTCCCACATGGGTGCAGGGGTCCAAGGACTTGGGTCACCTACTGCTTTCCCAGGCCATAGCAAAGAGCTGGATCGGAAGAGGATCAGCTGGGACCAGAACCGGCACCCATTATGGTATGCCAGCGCTGCAGGAAGAGGCTTAACTTAGTACACCATGGCACCAGCCCCCAGAACGCGATTTCTGAAATCCATTCTCCAGTAAAAGGAACAAGGTCTTCCTGGAGAAAGGGCTGACTCCAGGTCTGGGCCAGGTAAAGTACATGGGGATCCTGGGACTTCTCCCTGTGCTAGAAGTAAGAAAGTGTTCAAAATTAGAAGGACTTGTGAGCCAACTTGAGGTATCCTCACTGCCCATATTTAGAACAATTTGAGCATCCAAAGCAATTGTGAACATAATGGGTTATAACATTTTGAACAAAAAAGAATCCATAAGCCCACAGAAGGGGAAGAAAGAGGGAACTCTTGTTTGCCGGATATAAAATTGTAAATATAGAAGATATGACAAAACTGGAGAAAAATTACCTTGTAAAACACCATTATAATAATCAATTCAGGCAAATTTTAATACTGGATATCTTGGGGGACTTCAAACAGTTAATGGAAAATAGAATTAAAATATAAGTGTATTTTGGTGCAAAAGAATTTAAATACATGTATTTTTTTCATACTACACATTTTCTGTAAACTTTTGAAGACATTCATATCATTCTTGATACAGATGGTTGAGGAACAGATATTCAGATCCTCTGAATATCACCCTATAGACAATTTAATAATTACAAATAGAAAGGGAGCCTTACAATAGAGAAATATGGCAGAGAATGGTTTAGTCTAATGATTAAACTTAACATCACTAATAATGGATCACACTGAGTCATATGTCTTGTAATCCAACACACTGGGACGGCACAACATCATCAACATTGTATTATTTTTTATTCAACAGACCACCCAGAATCAAGGGCAGCTTTGTCAGTTACTTACCAGAACGCTTGATTTTAATCATTTGGAGGATCTTAGATGGCTTACTTTCATGTGAGCTCAGTAATTTACTTAAGAAAACTATGTTTCTATTTTACTCAAAATTCTGGTTATTTTAACATGGAGCGTCTTGCAGGGTTTCTAGCTTGTTGTGTTGCCAGAAATGTGAAACTGCATGATTTCTACTGTGAATTTCTAACTCTTTGCTCATTGTGTTTGGCAGTTAGATTCAGACAGCCTTTTTGCCTTCTAGCATGGTACTATGTGTCCAGGGCTATAAAAATGTTTATAGCCTTTTACTCAATAATGCGACTCTTGAGGATTTATTCTAAGGAAATAAGGTAATATTAACAAAACACTATGAGCACAAAACATAACAATTTGCCTTAGGCAACCAAAGACTGGAAACAACCTAAATGCCCACTGAGGAAATCATTTAATATGCAGCCTCTAAAACATTCATTATGAAGGCCATGGGAACATGGAAGATTGTTATGATGTGGGAGTTTAAAAGATAAACACAACAAAATTTACATACAATCCAAATGCAACTCCTAAAAAAAATGGGCGTATAAGGCTAATAACCAAAAAATGTCATGCTGATTGGTAGAATTATGGTTAACTTTTGTTATTTTAATTTTTTCCTTAAACATTTTCATATATTGTTTCAATTTTTCAAAAGATTTACTTATTTATTTATTTGAAAGGAAGAGTTACAGAGAGGGAGAGGCGGAGGCAAAAAGAAATCTTCCATCTGTTGGTTCACCACCTAGATTGCAGCAATGGCCAGGGCTGGGCCAGACCGAAGCCGGGAGCCAGGAGCTTCATCTGTGTCACCCATGTGTGTGCAGGGGCCAAAGCACTTGGGCCATCCTCTGCTGCTTTCCCAGGTACAATAGCAGGGAGCTGGATTGGAAGTGGAGCAGCCGAGACTTGAACCTGAACCCACATGGGAGGCAGGCATCATAGGTGGCAGCTTAACTAACCTGCTATGCCACAGCACCGACCCTTATTGTTTTAATTTTAAAGTACAAAAGAATTTGCTACTCATCCTTGACACTTCAAGGGAAAAGAAATGTGTTCAATTATCATGTTCTTACTGTAGTTTTGACAGTTTCCTGGTATGCAAAAGAGGGAGTACTGCTTCCAATCTCATCAACATAATACTGAAGAAACTAGCCCAGGGATTGGTATGTGGAAGATAGTTCATCAATGGCTATGGATTTTCTTTATATAATATCCAAGCATGGGGGGACAGTGCACCCTTGCAGGTCCTGTGTGGGGTGGCAGCAACAATCTCTGACATGGAAGATCTCGGGAAGGATTGTGGTTCCTAAGCAGACGGTGAGGCAAAAACTCCAGAGCAGATACTTAACTAAGAGATAGCTGCTTGCTAACTCCTTCCACACAAGTTTCCCTTGCCGTGGTACTTTGCTTGTCCTCACTTGAATGGTGACAGAGCAAAGGAAACCAGGTTTGCCCTTAGTCATTCATCCTGCTGTTTAGTCTGCCTTCAGTCTTTCTTGTCAGCTGAAGCCAGAATGTAGACCTGAGCTTAAGTCCCTGTTTGGTTACTTACAGTGTGACCCTGGGCAAGACACTTACGTTCTCTGAACCGCATTTCTTCATTTGTAGAATGTGATGGCTAATCCATAACTCTTTGCATCACAGGTGTTTCATATGCTTTATAACCTACACATACGCAAGATGCTATTATCATAGCATTGGTAAAGTTATTCCAAGATATGATAACAGAACTGTTTGGACTAACGTCACTGGCGTATTCTAGATTTAGAAAGTACGTAATTATCATATACGTACGTAATTACAAGGTTTTATGCTATGAAACAACTTCCACTCTCATCTCCATCCTCTACAAACCAGCCTTCTATGTTATGGTTATATGTTCATGTTCCTGTAACCACTACCTCTAGCCACAAGGCTCTGTTGTTCTACTCCTTTATAGTTATACCTCATCCTTTTCTCACTCACCATCCCAAGTCACCACAGCCACTAATCTGCTTTTCTTCCCTATAATTATGTTATTTTTAAAATGCCATATAAATGGAAGTATACAATCTACATCATTTTGAGATTGATCTTTTTCTAATGCAACAGCAATTCTTTGAGATTTTATTGCATGCTATTGCAATAGCTCACTTATCTCTACTGCTGAGTATCATTCCATTGTATACATACACCACAGTTTGCCTAACCATTCTAACATTTCAATTGTTTCCTGCTTTTTTTAATGAATAAACCTTCTATAAACATTCAAGTGCAGGTTTTGTATAAGTAGATTTATAATTTCACATCTCTGGGACAAAAGCTCAGAAGTACAGCTGCTGGGTCATTTGGTGAGCACATGTTTAGTTTAAGAGAGAATGAAAGACAGAGAGAAGGAGGGATCTTCCATCTGCTGATTCACTCCCCAGATGGCCCCAATAGACGAAACTGAGTTGATCTGAAGCCAGAGGTCAGGAGTTTCTTCCAGGTCTCTCACGTGGATGCAGCGGCCCAAGGACTTGGGCCATCTTCTATTGCTTTCCCAGGCCATAGCAGAGAGCTGGATCAAAAGTGGAGCAGGCAGGACTCAAATAGGCACCCATATGGGATGCTGGCACTGCAGGCAGCAGCTTAACCGATGGTGTCACATCACGGGCTCCCTGTGTTTTTAACTTTAGTGGTTATATTTTTAGTTACAGAATATTCACATTTTTAATAGTTTAGCCGTTTCTCTGCTGAGGTTCCATAATTGTTCAGTATAAAGATATTTTCTTCTATATTATAGAGCATTGTTATAATTGATATCCCAAAGTCTTTGCAGATTCCAATACCTGGGTTGTTGTGTTTTTTTTTTTTTTTTTTGGGGGGGGGAGCTTATCTTTATTGTGTTGCCTTAAAAAAAGTATAGGTCATGGGCTGGTGCCATGGCTCACTTGGTTAATCCTCCACCTTGAGGAGCTGGCATCTCATATGGGCGCTGAGTTCTAATCCCAGTTGCTCCTCTTCCAGTCCAGCTCTCTGCTGTGGTCTGGGAGGGCAGTGGAGGATGGCCCAAATCCTTGGGCCCCTGCGCCCGCATGGGAGACCAGGAGAAAGCTCCTGGCTCCTGGCTTCGGATCAGCGCAGCGCCAGCCGTAGCGGCCGTTTTAGGGGTGAACCAACGGAAGGAAGACCTTTTTCTCTGTCTCTCTCACTGTCTGTAACTCTACCTGTCAAATAAATAAAAAAGAGGTATAGGTCATATTTTCTTTTTTTCTTCATGTGAATAATATTTGATTACATATTGTACATTCTTAATTATTCCAAATATCTCAAGACTCTGGATTTTTTAAAGATTATTAAATTATTTTCTACCACACAGATAATTTGACTAGACTCAAACTCTAAATTTTAACTTCTTTATGATGGTCAGCAGCACAAATCTTTGTTCAGTTCTTTGAGCTTTATCTGTGGCTCTTGGCATCTTCCTTGTGCACATGAAGTTTATGGATCAGCTAGATATTGGAGCACATTGTACTCAACATTTGTGGTTCCTTTTCTCTGGATTTTTTCTTTCCTGGGTTTCTTCTTTTGCTTTTCTTTTTTTTAAAGATCTCTTTATTTTTATTTGAAAGTCAGTTACACAGAGAGAGGAGAGTCAGAGAGAGAGAGAGAGAGAGAGAGAGAGAGAGAGGTCTTCCATCCAATGGCTCACTCCTCAATTGTCCACAACAGCCAGAACTGCACCCATCCAAAGCCAGGAGCCAGGAGCTTCTTCTGGGTCTCCCACGTGGGTGCAGGGGCCCAAGGACTTGGGCCATCTTCTACTGCTATTCCAGGCCATAGCAGAGAGCAGGAGCGGGATCAGAAGTGGAGCAGCCGGGTCTTGAACCGGCGGCCATGTGGGATGCTGGCACTTCAGGCCAGGGCTTTAACCCACTGCACCACAGTGCCAGTTCTCTTCTTTTGCTTTTCAATAGCTGTGGCTACCCCAAATTCTGTCCTGTGGTTGTATAGATCAGTAATATTTTGAATTTTGTCACTTTTTCCTTCTCTTGTGCAAAAATATGTTTGAGAATTGTTGTACATTGGTGACATTCCCTTCTTGTAAGGGTAGGCCTCTACACAATGGCCCACCAAATGCCATTTGCTTTTGGCT
Organism: Lepus europaeus; assembly: GCF_033115175.1. Classification (NCBI taxonomy): domain Eukaryota; kingdom Metazoa; phylum Chordata; class Mammalia; order Lagomorpha; family Leporidae; genus Lepus; species Lepus europaeus. Next base: position 136,573,986 of record NC_084831.1, on the reverse strand, counting down.
GTCCTCCAGAGTCCAGAGTTTATGATTATGCTCCATTATGATTAGAGTTGGTCTAATAGGGATCCTAAATAAATAGCGTTTTAGCAGCACTCTTCCTTTGCAAGGGCTTATTGCTGTGTCCTTCCTGTTTTTCTCAGCTATTACTTATTTCCTCAGGCAGACAACCTCCTGCTTTAAGATTCAGTGTCCATTATCCATATCACTCATGTTGTTAAATACAGTGCTCCCCCCTGTACATTGTAGTTTATTAGAGATCAGTAGCTCAGTAAAGTGAAATGTTGCTGGGCTTTGGAGCCAGAGAGTCAAGGTTGGAATATCCCCAAATCTCACTCTAGGCTGGGAAGACTTGAGAAAGTCCACATTTAACAGATTTCTCATTTGTAGAGCAAAAATAATAAGACCTATTTTTATGGGATGTGTGTGATGTCAAGTCATAGGTAGTATATAGCCTGGTGAGGTATCTGCCACAAAACAGGCACTCAAAAATTGTCGAAATCACATATTTTTAAAATGGGTTATATTTCTTAGAGTAGTTTTAGGTTCACAGCAAAACAGAGCAGGAAGTATGAAGAGTTACCATATTTCACCCACCACCACATGAACACACAGACTCACCTACAGCAACCCGCACCACAAGGGCACATGTTACAACCACGGACCTCCACCGACCCCTCATCGTCACCCAATATGCAGAGTTTACTTCAGCGCTCAGTGTTGATGCTGCACGTTCCATGGGTTTTGATAAATGAATGACATGTATCCATCATTAGGTATCATGCACAGTAGTTTCAGTGCCCTAGAAATTCTCTTACTTGCTTATTTATCTTCCCAACTAACTAACCCCTAACAACAACTGATCATTTTACTGTTCCCATAACATCATATGGTTGCAATGGTAAAATATGTAGACTTTCTCACTAGGTGCTTTCACTTCGTAATATGCATTTGAAGCCCCCACCTGCAGCGCAGACATCCCATACAGGTGCAGGTTGGAGTCCCGGCTGCTCCACTTCCAATCCAGCTCTCTGCTATGGCCTGGGAAAGCAGTAGAAGATGGCCCAAGTCCTTGCGCCCCTGCACGCATGTGGGAGACCTGGAAGAAGCTCCTGGCTCCTGGCTTAAGATAGGCACAGCTCCAGCCATTGCAGCCATCTGGGGAGTGAACCAGCGGATGGAAGACCTCTCTCTCTCTCTGCCTTTGCCTCTTTGTAACTCTGCCCGTCAAATAAATAAATCTTTAAATAATAATAATATGCATTTGAATTTCCTCATATTTTCATCACTTGATAGCTCATTTCCTTATAACACTGAATAGCATCCCATTGTCTGGATGTACCACAGTTTGTCTACCGACCTATACTTGAAGGATACCTCGGTTACTTTCAACTTTTGGTAATCACAAATAAAGCTACCATCAACACATTTATGCAGGTTTTTGTGTGGACATGGTTATATTTATTTCCTCTGGATAAATATCAAGGAGTATGCTTGCTAGATTGCAAGGTAAGAATATATTTAGTTCTGTAAGAAACTGCCAAACTCTCTTCCTGAGTAGCCGCACCATTTTACTTTCCCACCAATGGTGAATGGGAGTTCCTGTTGCTGTACATTCTCCAACACTTGGTGTTGTCGGTGTTTTGAGCAATAGCATTTTGATCTGTTTCTAGATTTTCTTTTCTAAGGAACTAATGTAACTGATACTTGAGAAAAGATATAATGACTGAGCTGTTTTTCATTTACTGTGCAACAAGTGATGAGCAGCTCCGGCCGCACTTGGTATTTTTAGCTCTGATCTGCCATTCCCACACCAATACCATCCATCCCCACTAGCAACACAAACCAGGAGGAAAGGAAGTTGTCTGTATTCTTGCTCTCAATGGTTGTACCTTTATCAAGCTCCGTGGCTCTGAAGCCTGACTTCTATGTAATTGCATGAAATGTTTCTCTGCGTTGTTTTCCAACAGCCTAAAGATCACATTACCTTCACTAAGTTGTAAGCTCCCTTGGAACAAAAACCATACTTTTGCATGCCAGTTTGACACAATATCACACAGCAATAGCCCTTATGGATTGATGCATGAAAAATTCTGAGTTAAATATAACTCCCACAGTAGCATTTTCATACCATTAATTTCTCATTTCACACTCAGTCTCTAATCTGTTAAAAATGAAAGGGATCTTAAATTAACAGTTCCTTCTCAGTCCTTTTCTCCCTGTAACAATGTATGGATCAAGAGAAATTCAATAGTAAATTTCTCAATGCACAAATTCTTCAGTCACCTCTCAGAGTTCACAAGTGAGATAGGACAGAGCTTCTCAAATTGTGTGGAATATAGTAGGCACTAATAAATGCTTGTTGAATGAATGAATGAATGAATGAATGTATTCTTATTCCTTTAGATAGTATGATAGGCAGGGAATAGACCCCCAAAGATGCCCATTTTCTAATCCTTGGAACTTGTGACTATGTTACATTTCATGGTAAAAGGGTCTTTCACTAACATAAGGATACAGACCTTGAGATGAGATTATCCTGGATTATCCACATGTGCCAATCTAATCACATGAGACATTAAAAGCAGAAAACCTGTTCTAGCTGGGTTAGAGAGAGACGTGGCAGAATAAAAAGAGGAGACATTCAAAGCGTGAGAATAGCTCCATCCACCATTGTTGGCTTTGAAGATGGAGAAAGGGTGTCATAAGACAAGGAATGTGGGTGCCTTGAGAACCTCAGAAACATGTCAGCCCTCAGCTGAAAGCCCCAAGAAAGCATTCCCACAACCACAAAGAATTGAATTCTGCCAACAATCAGGACACCTTGATTTTAGCCCAGGAGACCTGTGTCGGATTTCTGACCCACAGAACTATAATTTGTGTGGTATTGCTAAATGTGTTGTGATTTCTTACTGCAACAACAGAAAGTTAAGAGAAAGAATTGAGAGAGAGAGAGAGAGAGAGATGCTCTTTTGCAGATATCTGTGAAGACAAGCTTCACAGATTAGCTGTTTCTCCCACAAATTCTACTGTCCATTCCTCCAGCTTTACTTTGATAAACTCACCCCACGTCAGCTCCACACAGAGGAATGCTGGACCCAAGTAAAGATGGAACTGGAAGTGAGTTGTGCTCCAAGCAAGAAGACAAGTGGTAGGGTACTGGCCTTTCTTTCTCATGTCACAGGTTGATTCTTGTTGCATCTTCCCTGGGAGGCTGTTGTTGACAGTCACAGTAACCTGATGAAACCTGGGTCATAATGACAGAAATAACAGTTTCAATGGCTCTGCTTCCAAGGACTCTGATGTCCCATAGCACCCGCTGAACAAAGCCAGTTGGAAATGAGCTTAGATGGGGAATTTCCTGAACATATCCCGTATTGTTAAGAAGCCAGGTTGGCTTCCTCACCCACAACTATGCCAAGTGATCACCCTAAGCAGTCCCTGTGGACATGATATTAACAGTTTCTGTCAACACACGCAACTTAATAATCATTTATACTAAGGGCAAAAGGGTCAATGGCTTATATTCCACCAAAAGTGGAATTGGCTGCCTAACCAGAAGGGAAGTCAGGAGGAGGTAATGTGCACAGACCAGCACCTGCCTCTGAACTGCATATTTCCTTAGGTTACTTCTCTGCCCTGCCAGAGAAGTACTTTCTGTGTTTCAGATTATCAACCTGACAAGTGTTAAGTCATGTGTCTGAGAACGCGATTGAAGGATGATTTGTCTGGAGTCACGTGGTTGACTCCACTAGCTAAGAGCACATAGTCACAACAGTGAGCACTGACCCTCAGATTCCACTGAAGAACCAAGGTGCTGACCAGGAATGAGCACATCCCAGCTCATCTCACTAGAAGCTTGAATATTTTCTTCAGATTACTAAATATAGACATGTAGTAATTAAGCCACTAAGGTGCAAGTATTATCAACTTGACTCCTGGGTGACTTTTAGGAACTCCTCTACAAATTATTATAATTGACAGCAGATCCAAATCAGTGGATTATGTCACATAAGATTGATTGATCACGTTCACACCGACAAATAAGCTGTTTTAGGAGAAATTAGAACTCATTTTCACTTTCTACCCAGACCCAAGGTCAGGGCTCTGCCCAAAGTAGGTCCTGTTTTCCAACCTGTTTCTCCAGCAAGAGCTTTGAGTTCACTTGGTGATTCAGCCTCCTTACATGTGATCACAATGCCTTAGGCACTATATACCACCAACTCCAAAATGCCTTGTCTCAACTTGAAAAAATTTCCCAAGTTAGGAGACCCTGAGGTGATTACTTAGATAACCATAAATGCTGACAGGTGAGAAGCTGTCTTCTCTTTGAGAGAAAGGAGATGAAATCCAAGTGACAGACTAATACTTAGGAATAGGTGACCAACGAATCTAAGGTGGTTCTCAGTGTCTGACATAAGTGGTAAATAGTCTGTTAGTCAAGACGAAGATAAAAGAAAAATTGTGGGTTTGTGGGGGAAGATAATGAGCTCAAGTTTTAACGAACAGGTTCCAGGACTTGAGACATCCAGGTGAATGGACCCATCAGCATCTGGAGAGGAGTGTGATCAACCACTGATGGAACTGAGAAATGGTACAGCCACTTTGGGAAATCGTTTGGCAGTTTCTTAAAAAACTAAACAGGTGCTTAACTGTATGACCTGGCAGCTATGCTCTTGAACAGTTACCCCAGAGACATGAAATCATAAATTTACTTAGAAAAAAATCTGCACTTAAATGCTCATAGAAGGCTTATTTATTTAAAAAAAAAAGGGAAAAATTGAAATGTTGGAAGGATTGGGCAGACTGTGGTGTATCTGCACAATGGAATGATACTCAGTTGTCAAGAGAACTGAACTGGGGCCAGTGCTGTGGCACAGCAGGTTAACGCCCTGGCCTGAAGAGCCGGCATCCCATATGGGCGCCACTTCCAGTCGCGGCTGCTCCTCTTCTTATCCAGCTCTCTGCTATGGCCTGGGATAGTAGTAGAAGATGGCCCAAATCCTTGGGCCCCTGCACCCACATGGGAGACCCAGAAGAAGCTCGTAGCTCCTGGCTTCGGATCGGTGCAGCTCTGGCCATTGTGGCCATCTGGGGAGTGAGCCAGTGGATGGAAGACCTCTCTCTCTCTCTCTCTCTGTCTCTACCTCTCTCTGTAACTCTGTCTTTCAAATAAATAAAAATAAATCTTTAAAAAAGAGAAAGAAATGAACTATTGCAACAGAGTGCAATAAAATCTCAAGGGAATTGCTGCTGCATTGAAAGAGATCAATCTCAAAATTATGTATATTATATGATCCAATTTATATGGCATTCTAAAAATAACAAAATTAGGGGCTGGCACTCTGGTGTAGTGCGCTAAGCCTCTGCCTGTGGCACCAGCAACCCATATGGCTGCCAGTTCAAGTCCCCATTCTCTTCCAATCCAGCTCTCTGCTATGGCCTGGGAAAGCAGTAGAAGATGGCTCAAGTGCTTGAGCCCTTGCACCTGTGTGGGAGACCCAGAAGAAGCTCCTGGCTTCTGATCAGACCAGTTCCAGCCATTGCAACCATTTGAGGTGTAAACCAGTGGATGGAAGACCTTTCTCTCTGTCTCTCCCTTTCTTTCTAATACCCTACCTCTAAAATAAAGAGATAAAATCTTTTTAAACCACAACATAATTATACTGAGAGTAGATTAGTCATTGTGACGATTTGGGACAGGGAATGAGAAGAGTGAGGTATAACTACAAAGGAGTATCACAACAGAGCCTTGTGGCTGGAGGTGGTGCTTACAGTAATTTACCATGCAATAAATTGCATTGAACAATACACACACACAAGAGCATATGAAACTGGTGACATCTGCAGAACATCTGTGCATTATACCAGTGACTGTCCTAGTTTTTATCTGAGGCTATAGCTATACAAAATACCATTCAGGGAAACTTGTTGAAGGAAACAAAAGATAGATTATATAGATAAAAAATATAGAGATAGAGACAGAGTCCCTGTGAACCCATAATTATTTTAAAATAAAAGTTAAATACATTAAAATAAAATTTTAAAATATTTATTTATTTCCCAAGTACTAATATTAGCAGGGAGCTGGATTGGAACTGGAACAGACAGGGCCTGAACGGGCAACCTTTTGGGATGTCAGCACTGCAGGTGGCAGCTTAACCCACTATGCTACGGCACTGGCATAATAAAATAAAATTCAAAATAATGAATATAAATTCAAAGGTTAATGGCATAAGACTGATAACTTAGTGAATAGCTTGTTAAAATCCCCTGTGAGTCTACTGAAATGGTAGTTATGCTGACACTTGTGTTCCCTCCCCCTTCCTAAATGAGATGAGCAAAAGAAAAAGAAAAGATGAGCAAAAGTAAATGCTAGCATCTCTGAAAACAGGAAAGAGTTCTTACAGCACATTACCATATCAGCCAATTCAAGAACTGCTCATCCAGAAACAGAGACTCCTATAGAAGCAAAGAAGTAATTCTGGTATCAGTCTCAGTTTCCACCCTGTAGCAGAGATAGGTAATTTTTTTTTAATTATCTTACTAGCACCCCTCCCTCATTTCATTAGAATGAGATGAGACTGCTGACAAACATGGCTTTTGCCCTAGCTAGAATGATTGCAAAAAAGTCACTGTATTTTCCCTGCAGCCAACAGAGAAATTATAAGTATGGAGAAAACTACCCTACTTCAGAGCTACGATAAACAAGTAAGCAAAGCTATGGTGAAGAATGAAGGATATTGTGTTGTACCAAAGACAGACCCATTTGGAACTCAACCCAAATTCCAATCACATAAAAAAAAAACACAAAATCTTAGTTCTCTCACAATTCATTGATGTTCACATCTAACTCTTTTTCTTAAAGCCAAGCTATGGTAAAGATGTAGAACTAAAACACTAGCAGTAGGAATGTAAAGTGGAACAAGTACTTTAGGAAGTCATTTTATTAGCTTCTGAAAACTTCTATAAAAGTATTATACAGTCTTGCCATTTTACCATTAAATATTTACACAAGACGTATGATAATGTGTCATGTATACTTGTACTTGAATGTGATGGTTAATCTTACATATCTACTCGATGAGGCATAGAACCTATTCACTTAATCAAACACTAACCTAGGTGCTGTGCTGAAGATCTTAGGTAGATGTGATTAACAGCTACAATCTGTTGTTTGATGTAAAAACTCACCTTTAATAATATGAATGGATCTCACTGAATCAGTTAAAGATCTCAAGAACTAGGATTCTGGGGGGCCAGTGCTGTGGAATAGCAGGTAAAGCAGCCTCTTGCAGCACCAGCATCCCATATGGGCACCTGTTCCAGTCCTGGCTGCTCCACTTCCAATCCAGCTCGCTGCTGATGCACCTGGAAAAGCAGTGGAAGATGGCTCAAGTGCTTGGGCTCCTGCATCTGCATGGGAGACCAAGATGGAGCTCCTGGCTCCTGGCTCCAGATCAGCCTGTCTCCAGCCATTTATGGACTGAGCCAGTGGATGAAAGATCTTCTCTCTGCATCTCTCTTCTCTTTCTTTCTCTCTATATAATTCTGCCCTTCAAGTAAATAAATAAATCTTTAAAAGAAAAAACTGGAGTTTCCTGGAGAATAAGAAAATCACATACAGTCTCTATTTTTTTCTAGACCTTTGTTAGCCTCTTTAGTTATGTAAGCTGGTTTCTTAAAATAAATCTCTTTATAAGTGAGATCTTTGAAAAGTTCATGGAAATTGGTTATTGTGGAAAATTTTGAATGAATTTCAAAAAGTTTTGTATCAAAATAAACTGATGCTAAATTGTGATATCTTAATAGGGTGTAGCTTGGGGTATTAAGGAGAAGGCATCAATTTTAAAACAGCATGAGAGCAACATGAATTTGGCTAAAACTGATTTAAGAATAAACTTCAAATTCATGGGCAAGCCTGGGTGGAAGAACTGTGAAATCATTGATGCTTTACGATAGCTTATGGGGACAATGCCCCCAAAGAAATCAGCAGCTTACAAGTGTATAACTCATTTTAAGAAAGAATGAAATAATATTGAAGATGAAACCTGCAATAGCAGACCATTCACATCAATTTATGGGTAAAAAATTTAATCTTGGGGCCAACGCTGTGGCATAGCCGGCAAAGTCACCCGCTGCAGTGCCAGCATCCCATATGGATGCCAGTTCAAGTCACAGCTGCTCCATTTCATTTTTTTAAAGATTTATTTATTTATTTATTTGAAAGGCAGAGCTACAGAGAGGCTGAGGTAGAGTGAGAGAGAGAGAAGGAGAGGTCTTCCATCCTCCGGTTCACTCCCCAAATGTCAGCAGCAGCTGAGCTGTGCGCCAGGAGCTTCTTCCAGTTCTCCAACATGGGTGCAGGGGCCCAAGGACCTGGGCCATCTTCCATGGCTTTCCCAGGCCATATAAGAGAGTTGATTGGGAGTGGAGCATCCAGTACTTGAACTAGTGCCCATATGAGATGCTGGCACTGCGGGCAGCAGCTTTCTCCTCTACCCTACAATGCCGACTCCTACTACACTTCTGATCCAGCTCTCTGCTGTGGCCTGGGAGAGCAGTTGAGGATGGCTCAGGTGCTTGGACCCCTGCACCTGAGTGGGGGACCCAGAGAAAGCTCCTGGCCCCTGTCTTCAGATCCATTGTAGCCATTTGGGGAGTGAGCCAATAGGTCGAAGACTTTCTCTCTCTCTCTCTCTCTGCCTCTCTGTAATTCTTCCTTTCAAATAACTCTTTTTAAATTAATTAATTAATCAAAAATAAGAAAAATTCACTCTTGTTTTTGCCTTACTTGAAGAGGGCTAACAGTTAATGGCAGAAATAGTGGTCAATTCTATAGACATGTCAATTGATTCAACATACACAACTGTAACTGAAAAATTAAAGCTGAGCAAATTTTCTGCTTGATGGGGGCCAAAGCTATTTCATCCAGATCAGCGGCAGAGATGAGAAGAACTTTCAATGGAAATTTTCAGCAAGTTGGAACACAATCATGAAGCATTTTTCCAACAATTTCTTTTAAAGATGTATTTATCTATTTGAAAGGCAGAGTGAGAGAGAGAGAGAGATTGTGAGAGAGTTCCACCCACTGGCTCGCTCACCAAATACCTGCAATACCTAGGAGTGGGCCAGGCCAAAGACAAGGACCCAAATGACCTGATCTGATCTCCATGTGAGTGGCAGAGACCCCAATACTCAAGTCATCTTTCATTGCTTTCCTAGGTTTATTAACGGGGACCTGGATCAGAAGTGGAACAGCCGGAACTGGAGCTGAGGATTACCTGGAATGCCAGCATCCCAGGCAGCAGCTTAGTCCACTGTGCCACAATGCCAGTCCCTCTTCCAAGGATTTTAATGAGCTTTGAAACATGCCTTTCCCAGGATGATCCTGCAGACAAAATATTGCCAAAGCAATGGCTACCAAGAACTGCAAGTGGTCCCATCAAAGCAAAATGGAAACCAGACATGAGCAAAGGTCATGGCAACATTCTTGGGGGCATGCTCAAGGCATTTTCTATTTTGACTTTCTGGAAAAATAATAACATCTACTGATTGTGAGGATGTTTTGGAAAAGTTAGTCAAAGCTTTACCAAAAAATGTAGAAAGCTTACCCAAAGAATCCTCCACAACAACAATGCTCCTACTCATTCCTCTCATCAAAAAAGGGCAATTTTGTGAGTTTCAGTGGAAAATCGTTAGGCATCAACCTTCCTGGTTTGTTTTGTTTTGATTTTTCCCCCTAATCTAACAACATCTTTAAAGGACACCTATTTTACGTCAGTAAATATTGTAAAAGTCTGCACTGACAGGGTTAAATGGTCAGGACCCTCAGTTCTTTCAGATCTGTTGGAATGAACTAAATGACAATATCATCACTTACAAAACTGCCTTAACCTTAATGGAGCTTAGTTGAAAAATAAAGTTTATTTGTGTTTATCATTTAGTTTCACTTTTATGAACAAGTCTCCTTGTTTATACTGATAGAATGAATGAACATAGCAGCTTTATTTGTAATAGCCCCAAACTGGAAATAGGACAAATGTCCATCAAGAAGTGAATGTATGTAGGCGCTGGCATTGTGGTGTGGTAAAGCCACTACCTATAATGCCAGAATCCCATATGGGCACCGGTTCAAGCCCTAATCACTCCACTTCTGATTCTTGGGTCCCTGTCATGCACATGGGAGACCTGGAGAAAGCAAGATCTCTCTCTGTCTTCCCCCGCCCCCATTATTCTACCTTTCAAATAATAACTAAAGTTAATTAAAAAAAGAAAAACAAGTGATTGCATAAACAAATTGTGATACAGCCCAAAAATGAATACTGAAATAATTACATACTGAATAATTCTATTTGTATTTTTTTTTCCTCTTCCATGGTCTGTTCTAAATAAAAGAACTCCCTGGAGAAATGAAAAACACCCATTTTTCAGATGCCAAGCCATTTCCCAGTTTAAATTAATCACATGTCTGACTGTGACTTTGAAGCATGCTCTCAAAACTCGGTGGTTAGAGGCCAGTTCCCAAACTGGTCCTCATCAGAAAACATTTGCAGTGCAGAGCTGTGGAATCCCAGGGCAGAGGGTGAGGGATGAAAAGTCATCCGTTTGCATAGGAAACACCTTGTACAACCTAACCTTTCTGATTCTTTATTACTATATTAGTCACTACAATTATTTTCAGATTACTATGGAAATAGATGGCATTAAAAAGTCCTTTATTAAGGATTGTCATGCAATTATCTCAATTCAAAACCACCCACATTTTTCTTGGTATTAACATTTACGGGAACATCCAATTTCAAGAAGACTAGGAGGCCTCTGAACTTTCTGAGTAAGACCGCCAAGCTTTCTGGGCTGTAAAGGAAGCAACTTGGCGAGGTCATCAACCACCACTACCAAGAAAGTAGGGTCTGATTTGAGTCTTAAAAAGTAAGTAGATTGGCCAGCACTGTGGCACAGCAGGTTAATCCACTGCCTGCGACACCACCCTCCCATAAGAGTCTTGGCATCCCAGCTGCACCATTCCGATCCTGCTCCCTGCTAATGCACACCTGGGAAAGCAGCAGCAGATGGCCCTGGTGCTTGGGCCCCTGCCACCCATATGGAAGACCTGGATGGAGCTCCTGGCTCCTGGCTTCGGCCTGGCCCAGCTCTAGCCTTTAGTGCCATTTTGGGAGTGAATCAGCAGATGGAAGAGCTCTCTCTCTCTCTCTCTCTCTCTCTCTCTATCACTGTCACTCTCATTCTCTGTCTCTGTCTCTCTCTCCCTCTCTCCATAGCCTTGCTTTTCAAATAAGTAAAATAAATCTAAAAAAAATAGTATGCACATAAAATCTTTTTTAAAAATAGTGTACACATGCATTTTTTAAAAAAAAGTAGGTAGCGGGCTGGTGCTATGGCGCGGAGGGTAAAGCCGCTGCCTGTGGTGCCAGAATCCCATATGGGTGCCAGTTTGAGACTTGGCTACTCCACTTCTGATCCAGCTCTCTGCTATGGTCTGGGAAAGCAGTGGAGGATGTCCCAGGTCCTTGGGCCCCTGCACCTACGTAAGAGACCCAGAGGAACCTTCTGGCTCCTGGCTTCAGATAGGCGCAGCTCCAGCCATTGAGGCCAACTGGGGAGTGAACCAGCGGATGGAAGACTCTCTCTCTCTGTCTGCCTTTCCTTCTCTCTGTGTGTAACTCTTTAAAATAAATAAATAAATAAATCTTTTTTTAAAAAAGTAGGTAGAAAGTTGCCAAGAAAAAATGGATTCAGAGGGGAAAGAAAATCCAAGAAAAAGGAGCAATATATGCAAAAGTCCCATAGTGGTGAGTAGGGACAGTACATAGTCAAAGCCAAGGAGAGTTCAGAGGGATCTGCATAGCGACAGACAAGGTCCTAGAGGGAATTGCAGACCTGTGGAAGTACTTCTGATCTTATTCTAAATGTAATGAGGAGCAGTCAAGGGGTCTTTCATTTATCTGTTTATTCAACAAATATTGGATGCAGGACACCCATCTCAGCAGTAAGGATATACCTGTGAATAGGACAGATAGAACCCCAGATCTACCAGAACTGGCATTTCAGAGAGAGAAAGAGGGAGAGGGAAAATAAATTTGTAAACAAATCATTGAACATGGTGATTTCAGACAATGCTACCTTTTGTGAATAAAATGAAACCTGGTAACAGTGACAAGGGGAGGGAAAGAAGGTTTCTTATCTTTGTGTGGTTGGACAAGGGTCTCGCTGAGACCACATTCGAGCCAAAGTCTGAAGGATGTTAAGAAGCTGCGTGTGCCAAGATGTGGGGAGATAACTTTTAAAGGAATTAGCAAGTTTGGCTCATCCAAGAAACAAAATGGCCAGTGTGCCTCCAGTGTAGTAAACAAGGAGGGAAAACACGGTGTTTGCCGGGTTTGGAATTACAAGCAAGACCAGATAATATAGTCCTTTACAGGCTTTGATAAGGGCATTAGATTTTACTCCAAGAACATCTGAAAATCACTGGATTTTAAGTAGGTAGTTGGGGTGGAGTGGGGGCAGTATTTGTATTTAAAAGGAAAATTCTGGAGAATTAATTATGAAGAGGCAGAAGTGAAATAAATTAGGGTTTATTTCCACAGTAAGATAAGATGACAGCTTGGACTTGGACTTGGACTTGGACTGGAGAAGTAGAAATGAGTAAAAGTGGCACCTATTTTGGAGACAGATAATGGTATCAGCTTGTGTGTCACACAAGAGTAAACAAAGAGGAGAAATTACTAATAATTTTTAGGCAGGAGAATAAGAATCACAAGGCTTGTATTCATGAAGGCCTACTGGACTTCCAAGTGGAGATTTCAAGCAGGCGCTTGTATGTGAGTGGAGCTCATTAGAAAGGTTAGGGATAGGGGCCAGTGCTGTGGCGTAGCTGGTAAAGCTGCCACCTGCAGTGCCGGCATTGCATGTGGGAGCCAGTTCAAGTCCCGGCTGCTCCACTTCTGATCCAGCTCTCTGCTATGGCCTGGGAAATCAGTAGAAGATGGCCTAAGGCCTTGGGCCCCTGCAACTGCATGGGAGACCCAGAGGAAGCTCCTGGCTCCTGGCTTCGGATTGGCGCCGCTCCAGCTGTTGCGGCCAGCTGGGGAGTGAACCACCAGATGGAAGACCTCTCTCTCTCTCTCTCTCTCTCTCTCTCTCTCTCCTTCTTTCTGTGTAACTCTGACTTTCAAGTAAATAAATAAATCTTAAAAAAGAAAGAGAGAAAGAGAGAGAGAAAGAGAGAAAGAGAGAAAGAAAGAAAGAAAGAAAGAGAGAGAGAGAGAGAAAGAGAGAAAGGAAGGTAGGTTAGGGATAAAGAAATTGATCTGAGAACCAGGCTACATGTAGGATATTTAAAGCCATGGGAATAGATGAGATACTCAGAGTAGATGAAGATAAAGAGGCAGTGAAGGTCTAGAACTCTGGGTTATGTTTACAAGATTATCAGAGGAATAGAACCTGGCAAGAGAGTGACAGTGAGCAGACACAGAGAGGGAGAGGAAAGAAAGGAAAGCAAAGAGGGTGTGGCAACCTAAAAGGCAAGAGAAGAAAGGCTTTCAACGACGGAGTTATCGACGGGGCAGTCAAATAGTGTAAGGACAGAAAGGTAATCATTGGATTTAGAAATAGGAGAATTTTTTTGATAGGCACTCTGAATGTTCTGGTGAGACAGAAGCCCAACCTCAGGGAGTTGAGTAGACAAGGGAAAATGAAGATTGAAACCTGCAAAGGGGGACAATTCTATGGAAGCATTTTGCTGTGAAAGGAAACAGAGACATGGAGTCCTAACATGTCTTTCTATGGTGTACGTAAGCAGCGTGAGACAGGGACAGTATTTCACTCTTCCTTTTGTACTTCTGAATCACCCAGAACACAGTCATGCTCTTGCGTATTTTCTCAATTCCCAGTGGCTGAGTGTCTGGAGAGAAAGAGATGTAGATAGATGACGTGTAAGTCTCTGAGGATACAGGTAGCAGAAAAAAAGAGACAATACTAGAGATAAAAAACTTTAGGCTTTTATTCTAACTTGAATGTCAGTGACACATTAAACACTGGAAGATTCCTAGAAAACTGAATGAGATGTTTACTTAGAATTTTAAAATGTGATCATTAATATTGACATGTTTCAGGGCTGGTGCTGTGGCATAGTGGGTAAAGCTGCCGCCTGCAGTGCCGGCATCCCAGCTGCTCCTCTTCCAATCCAGCTCTCTGCTATGGTCTGGGAAAGCAGTGGAAAATGGCCTGGGTCCTTGGGCCCCTGCACCCACGTGGGAGACCTGGAAGCAGTTCCTGTCTCCTGGTTTCAGGTGGGCGCAATTCCAGCTGTTGTAGCCAATTGGAGAGTGAATAGAAGACCTCTCTCTCTCTCTCTCTCTCTCTCTCTCTCTGCCTCTCCTTCTCTCTCTGTGTAACTCTGACTTTAAAATATACAAATAAATCTTTAAAAAATTGACATGTTTCTATTGGAGCATTTTTGGTGTTTCACTGGTTATGACCAATCATTTTGCAACATCACTTCTTGTCCAGGACAGAAAACTGGAAGTCCCATTTAGAAACTTTCAGGTCCAATAGGGTCTCCAGATTAACTATTTCCAAAACTCTTTCAATAACAAGAAAACCACTAGTATACTTGGCTGGTCCAGACAGCGGAAAGACCATTTTTAAATGAGATTTGTTTTATGACAGTTTCCATAGCAATCAGACGATTGTCTCCAGTGACTAACATGGTAAGACAAAGGGGTTCATTCTTCCCAACCAACCTCAGGGCTTTCATACTTTACCTCTTGACCTTTTGTTCCTGAAATTGTCAAATTCATAAACTTACCAAGGACTGACCAGCCTCTAGAGAATAACAAACTCAAAATAAACATATTTATAAGCCCTGATGATAACTGACTAATAGGAAATAACTTGAATTGAAAATGAGAGTTAGCTATTTGCAAATGGGTTCCCTTTCCCAGGGGAATCTATGGAGAAAATGTCATGCAAGCAAAATTTATCTTTGAGGTCCCTCCTTTCCACTGTGTGTGTGTGTGTGTGTCCTCTCCTTACTTAGGCACCAGGAATGTCATGGTCCATGGATCTCAATTCTACAGAAAAAAAAGTGACTTGGTGAACTAATCTATACAAAAATACTAGTGTCTAAATATAATTGTATTTTCAAGGCAAACTTAAGGAGATAATGCTCTTTGGCCCAAAGCCAGGCTCTCTACTTCATGTAAGATGCTTGTGTGCCAATGGCTGGGAAATATGCATGACAGGGGCTGGGGTTCTTGGTCCCAGGAATTATTCCACGTATGCAGCTACCTCCATCACAGTAAGTCTCCCCACTCTTCCTTCTGAGTTTGCTCACTCAGGACACCAGGTGTGAGATCCAAAGTCCTTCATCTAATATTGTATTACCTTCTCTCACATACAAGGGGGAAATGGCACAAGTTGACTTTTAGGGGATTCTGTTTCTCTGTTGACAATATTTATTCAACAAAGGTCATTGAGCATCTGTGATGTACGTCATGTTAGGGACTAAACCTTATTATTCCATTTAATCCAAATATCAAAGTCACATGGGGGTGGTCCTGTGATCCCCACTTTACAGATTAAGACACTGTTGTTCAGAAGCGGTTAACTGATTGCTTTAAGGCTGTGCAATTACCAAGCACAGAACCAAGAGTCACAGACTTGGTTCTACCCCAGGCTGCTTCTTCCGAGAAGAGAGCCAGGGTATTTCCAGGAAAAAGAAAGGTCACAAATCCAAGGAAAGTCAAGCCTACAAGAAAAAGGAAATGTCCAGAATAAATAGTGTTCCTATTTGCCAGAAACTATGTTTAAAGATACAGTGGGAAAATTGCATTAATTTTAACAATTAAAAAACATAGAAGAGATATATAAATAACTTAAGAAATTCATAGGACATGTGAAGAAGCTGGAAAACATTAATAAAGCTCTAAAGAAAAAGAACCTGGATAAATGGGAAGCTATACCATGGCATCAGATCAGAATATTTAACATTCTAGGTGTTCTAATTCTAATCAAATTCATCTATACATTTAATAACCTGCTATCAAACAAAGCATCAAAAATTATTTGCAAATTGTCAAAATGATTATAAAATATATCTGAGGAAAATAAGCAGGTATGATAGTGAATAACACCCCACCAACCTCTCAAAGAAAGGTTTGGAAAGGAAAGAAAATAAAGGGAGCATTGCATGTCAGATAAAAATGTCATTAAGAAGGTACATAAATTGAACACATCGGCAGTGTTTGTTTTCCATAGCATTAAGACACGACCACTTGTAGTGCTGCATTCCATATCAGAGTGTCTGGGTTCAAGTCTTGGTTCCACACCTAATGCCAGCTTTCTGCTAACGTGTGCTCTGAGGAACAATAACGACTCAAATAGTTGAGTCCCTCCCATGTGCTTGGAAGTCCTGTTTCCTGGCTTCAGCCTGGCCTACTCCAGGCCATTGTGGGCATTTAGGGAGCAAACCAGCAGATGGGAGCTTTGTCTGTCTTTAGTCTCTCTTACTCATCATCCCAGGGTCTCCAGGCCTTTCAAATAAATCCAACAGATCTTTTGTGAATTCAAAAGAATTTAATATGAGTGTAGCAAGAGGTATCAATGCAATGAAGCAGGATAGAAAGACCATAACTATACTCGTATTATAAAGATGATAAACATGATAAAATTCAAATCAGCAGAGAAAGGACAGGCCTACTTAGGAATAAGACAACAAGTTAGCCTTTAGAAAGGAGCAGGAAAAATAGGTTCCTATGTCATTTATTTTACTCTAAAATAAATTCCACATAGATTACATTTAATTTTCTTAAAAAGGAAGCTACAATGCACTTGAAAAACATGAATTATGAGTGATGACATTTTGATGGAACTTTTTAATATACTGCCATGTTGGGGCCGGTGCCTTGACTCACTTGGTTAATCCTCTGCTTCGGTGCTGGCATCCCATATGGGCGCCGGGTTCTAGTCCCGGTTGCTCCTCTTCCAGGCCAGCTCTCTGCTGTGGCCCGGGAGGGCAGTGGAGGATGGCCCAAGTGCTTGGGCCCTGCACCCCATGGGAGACCAGGAGGAAGCATCTGGCTCCTGGCTTCGATCGGCGTAGCGCTGGCCATAGTGGCCATTTCGGGGGTGAACCAACGGAAGGAAGACCTTCTCTCTGTTTCTCTCAATGTCTATAACTCTACCTGTCAAATAAATAAATAAATATTAAAAAAATATATACTGCCATGTTGCCAGAAAGGAAAAGTTTTAAATACTGATTTAAAAAATTCATTTATAGCAAGAATGTCCATTAACACAGTCTAAAATAACAAAAATATTTGCAGCACCTATATGACAGATATACATATATATGTACCTATATATAAAGAGCTTTCATAAAATAGTAAGAAAACAGGAGTGGTGTGCACAGAAAAGTAAAGTGCTGAAAAAGCAGTTACAAATTATCTATATGTAAATGTGACAAAGTTCAGCTTCTTCAACCACACACTGAATAGGGAAAACTGAATTAGGAAATAGCACTTTTTTACAGAAATAAGCAAAAATATGTAAGAATACTGGGCCATGACTGTCTGTGAGGAAAAAAGAAAATATCTACACACTCCAAGTGTGGCATGTAATCGGTGGAAATTTTCTGTCTGGTAATTTGACAATATAGATCATAAGTGTTAAAACTATTTATATTCTCTGACCTATTAATTAAAACACCATATTAGGAGTTTTAGCAAAGGTTGACACACAAGAATGCACACAGTGACGTGATTTTTAATACTAAAAAATTGGAATCAAATGTTGAAAACATATTGATGGGGGTGGCAACTTGTATGGTCAGACAAAGAATATTACACAGCTTTTATTCCCAGTCCCTCTTCAGAATATAACCTGCCCTAACAGACTTCTCTGTAGTTTGGCTTCAGTGTCAGTTTCACTCCACCACTTCATTGCTAAAAACCTATAAATGGCTTTCAGTTGTTTCAAGGATAAAGGCAAAATTCCTTAGTCAGCTATTTTTAAAAACAGTGCTGAGGTGTTCCCTCCCCCTTGAGCACCTTCAGCCTTCCCTTATCGGATCTTCCTTATGGCAACACTTTCTCCTAGACCACTTCACTTCCCTAATTTAGTAACTTCTAAACCCCAAAACCAACCTCTATGAAGCCTGCCAAATCACACAGACCATAACATTTTCTCCAAGCTCCTGTTTTCTTCCTTATTTGCCTTTTAGATAGAATATTTTTTAAAGATTTATTTATTATTATTTATTTGAAAGGCTGAGTTACAGAGAGGCAGAGACAGAAAGAAAAGAAAAGAAGAGAAAAGAAAAGAAAAGAAAAGAAAAGAAAAGAAAAGAAAAGAAAAGAAAAGAAAAGAAAAAAGAAGAAAAGAAAAGAGGTCTTCCATCCTCTGGTTCACTCCCCAGATGGCTACAACAGCCAAAGCCAGGAGCCTGGAGCTTCTTCTGGGTCTCCAGTGCAGGTGCAGGGGCCCAAGGACTTGGGCCGTCTACTGCTTTCCCAGGCCATACTGGAGAGTTGATTAGAAGTGGAGCAGCCAGGACTCGACCAGCACCCATTTAGGATGCTGCCACTGCAGGCGGCTTTACCTGCTATGCCACAGTGCTGACCCCTAGATAAAGTCTTTGAATGTTTATTGCCCACCCGGAAAGGTCTTCAGAATCAGAAATGATGTATTTTTTTTCTTTTCTTTTTTTTTTTTTTTAATTTTTGACAGGCAGAGTGGACAGTGAGAGAGAGACAGAGAGAAAGGTCTTCCTTTTGCCGTTGGTTCACCCTCCAATGGCTGCCGCGGTAGCGCGCTGCGGCCGGCGCACCGCGCTGTTCCGATGGCAGGAGCCAGGTACTTCTCCTGGTCTCCCATGGGGTGCAGGGCCCAAACACTTGGGCCATCCTCCACTGCACTCCCTGGCCACAGCAGAGAGCTGGCCTGGAAGAGGGGCAACCGGGACAGGATCGGTGCCCCGACCGGGACTAGAACCCGGTGTGCCGGCGCCGCAAGGCGGAGGATTAGCCTGTTGAGCCACGGCGCCGGCAGAAATGATGTATTTTGCACTCTTCTATCACCAAGGACCCTGCATATAGAATTGTGGTAAATGTCGTTGATGGTTCTTGTGTGGAAATATTCAGGGCCACACCACAGAGAGCAGATATTCTATCTATTCTCATCAACAATCAAAGCTGAACAAACAACAATTCTGTAATACCGGAAAACACAAAACACTGGATCATGACATAAAAAAAAAAATCCACCCCAGCAGCAGCCAACCTAGTTTTTCATCTTGACCCAAGTTAGCAAATTACAAAAGACATGAAGTACTAATTTGTGGAAATTTGAGTAAAAGGATTTCTTATGAGGTGCTTTCTTGACTAGATCTTGTTTCAGCATTGCTGGAGACACCATACATGTGTGTTTACCCTAATCCTTTGCCTCAGGCAACACATACAACACTGGCATGCTATCAAGTGTTACAATTGTGGATCAGTCGGCAGCTTTTGGCTCCAGTACCACACTGGGGAGGGAACATATTGCAGGGAGAATGCTTCTCTTCTGTTCTACAGATAACTTGCTGAGCTTCAGCTCATTAATGTCTCCTGGCTAACACTCAACCCTCTTTAAATCCCCCTCTGCCTACTCTGGGTGTTCACACCTGCTGCTGATCATCGTTGGAGGAAAGCTGCGAAACCTTGCTCACCGTTTTCCTTTCAGTTTGTAATGCCTCTTCCAAGAGGGTCCTTCCTTGCTGCCAGTCAGTTGCACACATCCCAAGCTCCATTCGTTTTCCACTCGCCTAGTGACTGCTCCATACCATTCTATCACTCCTCAGTTCTCCATGATCTTCCCTACCCCTTAACCAAGAGCCTTCTTTCCTGTCTCCTTGAGAACATAGTCACAGAACCCATCAGAGGAGATCTTCCAACAAGTAGCACAGCCTTATGTATGCCTGCACCAACCACATACAGCACTTGTTACAACTTGTGTTTCTAAGAGCAA
Organism: Lepus europaeus; assembly: GCF_033115175.1. NCBI lineage: Eukaryota > Metazoa > Chordata > Mammalia > Lagomorpha > Leporidae > Lepus > Lepus europaeus. Next base: position 136,553,964 of record NC_084831.1, on the reverse strand, counting down.
CCCTCACTTAAGCTTTGTATGCTCTGATGTGGCTCCCCAAACTCATGCCGACATTTAAATGCCAAAGTCATATTTTAGCAATGGATTGGGGTTTTGCCTCTCTTGGAACTCCACTCCATGCCACTATGTCTGGAGGTGCCCTGTGGGGACTGGTAGGGCTTCCTAAGAGATGCCAGGGCCACCAGAGCCCACTGAAAGCACTGTCAGTACCTGGCAAGGAGCAAGGGGCCTTCAGAAAAGGACTAGGGCCCAGTAGGAGACTGCAACATGAGTCAGCATAAAATAACAATAAAGGAACGTCATGGAGAAAAGGTCAGACTTCCTCTGTTTAGAGCTTGAAAACATGTCCCAAGAAATGACAATGAAAAGCGCACTTAGTAGTCAACCCAAGGCACAGCGGACTAACCTGGGTGCCTCAGAAGGTAACTTCACACAGAACCACTATCGCGTTTATCTGGATCTGTTGGCCTCACGTGAACCTTCATTGTGACCACTGTGCTGGCCCATGCTCTACTTGGAATTTCCAGGGAAAATCCATGCAGATGAGGTGTCATCAAAAAGTTCACAGAAAATGTGTATTATGAAAAAAACTATACATGGATTTCAAGAGTATTTACACCAGAATAAGCTTACATTTAAAAAAAAACCTTTCTTTTTTTAAAAAGTATTTATTTATTTATATGAAAATATACAGAGAGGCAGAGGCAAAGAGAGAGAGATCTCCAATCCACTGGTTCACTCCCCAGATAGCAGCAATGGCTGGAGCTGAGCTGATCTGAAACCAGGAGTCAGGAGCCAGGAGTTTCTTTCAGCTCTCCCACGCAGATGCAGGGGCCCAAGGCCTTGGGCCATCTTCTGCTTTCTCAGGCCATAGCAGGGAGCTGGATTGGAAGTGGAGCAGCTGGGATTCCAATCAGCACCCATATGGGATGCCTGCATTGCAGGCAGCAACTTTACCTGCTGTGCCACAGTGCCAGCCCTGAGCAAGCTTACCTTTTAATCTTATTTCCCACAAACTTTTTTTTTTTTTTTTGTTTGTTTTTTTAACTTTTATTTAATGAATATAAATTTCCAAAGTTCAGCTTATGGGTTACAATGGCTTCCCCCCTCCCATAACTTCCCTCCCACCCGCAACCCTCCCCTTTCCCGCTCCCTTTCCCCTTCCATTCACATAAAGATTCATTTTCAATTCTCTTTATATACAGAAGATCAGTTTAGTACATATTAGGTAAAGATTTCAACAGTTTGCCCATATAGCAACATAAAGTGAAAAAACTACCATTGGAGTACTAATTATAGCATTAAATAACAATGTACAGCACATTAAAGACAGAGATCCTACATAATAGTTTTTTTAAAAAAATAATTAATTTTCTATGCCATTTCCAATTTAACACCAGGTTGTTTTTTTTCATTTCCAATTCTCTTTATATACAGAAGATCAATTCAGTATATAATTAGTGAAGACCTCATCAGTTTGTACCCACATAGAAACACAAAGTATAAAAATACTGTTTCAGTACTAGTTATAGCATCACTTCACATTAGACAACACATTAAGGACAGATCCCACATGGGGTGTAAGTACACAGTGACTCCTGTTGCTGACTTAACAATTTGACACTCCTGTTCATGGCGTCAGTAATCTCCCTAGGCTCTAGTCATGAGTTGTCAGGGCTATGGAAGCCTTTAGAGTTCGCTGACTTTGATCTTATTCCGATAGGGTCATAGTCAAAGTGGAAGTTCTCTCCTCCCTTCGGAGAAGGGTACCTCCTACCTTGATGGCCCCATTCTTTCCACTGGGATCTCACTCACAGAGATCATTCATTTAGGTCTTTTTTTTTTTTCCCATGATATCTTGGCTTTCCATGCCTACTATACTCTCATGGGCTCTTCAGCCAGATCCGAATGCCTTGAGGGCTGATTCTGAGGCCAGAGGCCCACAAACTTTTTGAAGCAGTCTCAGACATGGTCCTGACTTGAAGACCTTAAAATTTCCCTGGGAAGGTAATAAGCTTTATAACAAGTTATCATTTAGGCTGGTTTTATCACAAACAGTCTGACCCACAACCGTTGTCCTGACAGTAACAATTAACTATTAACTCTGCTGCTTTTTGCTCTCAAAAGTGTCCCAGTTTGGATGACATGTTGCATGGTTGTGCTGACTATAAAGCTTTTTATTTAAGTGCTAAAACGGTTATACACACTCCTTCTCAAGAGGTTCTAGTAGGTTTAACAGAAATGGGGCTTATAGTAGGCATCAAATGAAGAGTAGAAATATTAAAAAAAAAAAAGAAAGAAAGAAAGAGGAAAGAGAATCACGGGTGGGTCTATGGAGTGAGTAATCTGTGATAACGAAAGATAGAGATTGTTTTGGAAGAACAGTCATAGCAGTGTTCTTGAGACAGGATGGGAATAGAAACTTTGACTAAATAAAGAAGAGTCTTGATAAGAGATTTGAATGTTATCCTTGAGATCACAGAGAGACCATTAAAATTTAGGATTAAAGTAGCAAAGTATTAGAACATTGAGCCTCTGCTTGGGCACTTGGACCTTCCTCCAGCCATCGTTATGGGCAGGCTGTCCTTGATGTAACCAGTATACCTGTTCAAGTCCTTCTCAAACTTTCCCCCAAAAAGCCTCCCAAAAAGACCCAATTTCTAGCCAGTGCTTCGGCTCACTAGGCTAATCCTCCGCCTGTGGCGCTGGCACACGGGGTTCTAGTCCCAGTCGGGGCGCCAGATTCTGTCCCGGTTGCCCCTCTTCCAGGCCAGCTCTCTGCTATGGCCCGGGAAGGCAGTGGAGGATGGCCCAGGTGCTTGGGCCCTGCACCCACATGGGAGACCAGGAGAAGTACCTGGCTCCTGGCTTCAGATCAGCGCGATGAGCCGGCCACAGTGGCCATTGGAGGGTGAACCAATGGCAAAAAGGAAGACCTTTCTCTCTGTCTCTCTCTCTCACTATCCACTCTGCCTGTAAAAAAAAAAAAAAAAAAAAAAAAGAAAGAAAAGAAAAGAAAAGAAATCACGCAGGCCTAGAAGTTTCCCATTATTTGCCCTGAGAGTTTTATGCTTACAGTCATTCCATCTGCAGGCCAAGATAAGAATACAATCCGAGCTTGGGTTTTTCTTCAGTGACATCATAGCCACTTCCTTACGAAGGGCAAACACATATTACAGATTGCTCATTATGTGTTATAAATAAAATCCAGGGATTTGAGCTCAAAAGTTTGTTATCTGACAGACAGAAAGGGCAGCATTTTTCTTCAACCTCAAGTATTTTAAAAACCTCAAGATTTTTAAAAGACTGAACTACACTTTTTAAAAATTTTTCTTTAAAACAAAAGTGTTAAACTGTATTATACTACTTTAAAAGAATTCGTATTTCTAAAAGTGCCTGTAGAAGAACATGGTGTTGATCATAGTAGGTAAAGCCACTGCCTGCAGTGCCGGCATCCCATATGGGCGCTGGTTCGCATCCCAGCTGCTCCACTTCTGATCCAGCTCTCTGCTGTGGCCTGGGAAAGCAATGGAAGATGGCCCAAGTCCCTAGGCCCCTGCACCCACGTGAGAGACCCAGAAGCTCCTGGCTCCTGGCCATCTGGGGAGTGAACCAGCAGATGGAAGACCTCTCTATCTCTCTCTGTCTCTACCTCTCTGTAACTCTGCCTTTCAAATAAATAAATAAATCCTTAAAAAAATAAAAAAGAAAGAAAGAAACAAAGAAACGTAGAATCTCCACCTCTACCCCAGCACCTCGAAATGTTCTGGGTAGATGGTAGGTGCTCAATAAATATTCAGTGAATGAATTAATCAACATGATCAGAGTTCAGTAGCCCTCTGACTTTTAAGTGCTCATCTCTCCACCCTTCCAACCCAACTCTCTGATTGGTCTGATGAAAATCCAATGACATTTAATCCTGAGGTCAAATGTTATCTCTTCCGAGAATTCTTCCCTCCTGGGTCACAATGACTTTCTCTTCTTTCTTAGCAAAGACCCAACAATGACTGTCTTTCTTTTCTTTTTTTTTTTACTAAATTTTTCTTTAATTGACATTATCTAGGGTCAAAAAGGTGTGGAAAACCAAAGTCTTATACATTGTAGGCTGGAATATAAGCAGTATGATCACTTTGGAAAACATTTTCACAACAACTAAAGTTTAATAAAGGCATACTTACGACCCATCCATTTCAATAAAACACAAAATGAGTACATGCACAATGTGTTAGGTTAGTAGACCTACTAACAAAGCACAATAATCTAGGTGGATTAAATAAATTTATTTTCAAAGTTCTGGAGGCAGGAAGTTCAAAATCAAAGTGCTAGCAAAGCCAGATTTCCTCTGAAACCTGTAGAATTCTTCCTTGCTGCTTCTTAGAGTCTGCAGATTTGCTGGGAAGCTAGCATTCTCTGGCTTGCAGATGTATCACACAAATCCTCCATCTTTACATGGTAGCCTTCCTTGTTTCTTCACATGACCTTTTTATAAACACCTCAGTAATATCAGATAAGAGACCCACCCCACTCCATCATAGCCTCACTCTAACTAGTAGCGTCTACAGTAGACCCATTTCCAATTAAAGTCACACTGTGAAGTACTGGAGATTTGGGGGATTAGGATTTCTACATACCTTGTTTGGGTTGGCATGGGAGACAATTCAGCCAGCAACACACAAAAAAAACACACGAACGATATTCATAAAATGTCCTATAATAAGTTCATCAAATAGTTATGAAAGCAATTTTCAATAGTCAAAACCACAAACAATCTAAATGTTGATCACCTTTAAAAGTTGCAATTTTTTGTAAAGATTTATTTATTTATTTATTTGAAAGGCAGAGTTACATAGAGAGAGGGACAGAAAGAGACCCTGCATTCGCTGGCTCACTTCCCAAATGGCCGCAACAGCCAGGTCTGGGCCAGGCCAAAGCCATGAGCTTGAAAATCCATCTGGGTCTTCCACGTCAGGGCAGGGGCCCAAACAATTGGGCCATCCTCTGCTGCCTTCCTAGGCACATTACAGGGATCTGTGTCATTATTTCCGTTCTTATTGCTCATGTCAGCTGTTTCCTTATATATAATTATATATAATTATATATAAATGAGTACTTTCCATATGTGTACAGGGAATTAGGCAGTTCCCTATATGGGTATGGAAACTAGTCATTTCCCCTAATAAAATCTTTGACCTTGGGGGTTGGCAATGGAGGGAGGCTCTAAATGGAAAGGGAAGGGAGCGTTCAGTTAAAATCACTCTTATGAGATTTGGTTGTTCTTCAGCCCACAGTCTTGCATGGCCTGCCACCATGTGACAGAAGCCGTATGCCCTCTTGCCATCAGGGACTCTCTTCATTCGTGAAGTCCAAAGTCTAAAGAAGAGAGGTGAGATTTCCAAGCTCCATTGATTAAACTTGCAAATTCTATTTCCACTTGCAAATCTACCAAGTCATCACCAGATGATTGTTCCTGGAAAATACCTACCCACCCTCTTCCCCTTCAGCTTTCTCCTTTGTTCTCCCCACTACACGGATATGGTCCTCCTCCACAGCTCAGAAGGACACTCCTATGAGGAGCCTGCACAGTATGTGCAAATACTCACAAGAGAGTCACTAACTGCCTTACTCTTTCTTTGCCAGATTGGAAGCGCCCTAAAAGCACAGATAAAATATAAACTATCATTTTCTTTTCTTTTTTTCTTTCTTTCTTTTTTTTTGACAGGCAGAGTGGACAATGAGAGAGAGAGAGAGAGACAGAGAGAAAGGTCTTCCTTTACCGTTGGTTCACCCTCCAATGGCTGCTGCAGCCGGTGCGCTGCAGCCGGTGCATCGTGCTGATCTGAAGCCAGGAGCCAGGTGCTTCTCCTGGTCTCCCATGCGGGTGCAGGGCCTAAGGACTTGGGCCATCCTCCACTGCCTTCCCGGGCCACAGCAGAGAGCTGGCCTGGAAGAGGGGCAACCGGAGGATTAGCCTATTGAAAACTATCATTTTCATTTTAGTTTCCATTTTCAAGCTTGGTGTCTGACATTATTGGAAGTTGATATTTATGTACTGAGTGTTCTTTTTTTCTACTGTGACTCACTTCACAAAAGTATAAGGTTAAGGCTAGTGCTTCCAGATTGGTTTATATAAGCTGAGCATGATCCAGAAACTATTGACAGTGCTACAATGTTAGACCAGGAGGGACACTGGAAAAACATACCTGATCCAAGACTGTCTCAGGCAAATTGGGATGAAGATTAGGCTGAGTATAAAGTTCACCAGTGTTGGTCTACAACACAGAACTCAAATTGGGATGCAATGCCATGGGCAAAACAGGGTTACTTGGACTGTCATCAAGTGCTTGTTTCTCCCTGGGCTCTTGTGAATCCTGCCCCTTGCTTGTATCTTCTGCCATGCGTGATCAAAAATTCCACCCCCAGTCACTTGTTTAAATGTTCAACTGTTGTGCTATTTCCAGGCAACCTCTGACTCCCTGATGGCCCAGTCTTCTTTCTAGGGCTCATCTTTCCTCTGCCAGCACTTTCTACCATTCTAAATTTGAATTCATATAATTCTGTGTTGATCTCTCTGGGTGATTTTTCATCTCTTTCCTCTCTCTGTTTGTTTATTTGCTTTGCTTTAATACGCTTTTCTTCTGGGGAGGCTGGTGTTCAAAGCTTCCATTATCTACCGTTCTATTTCTCACTAATTAATCTCTGACCCTTCATAAATTAGATTTGGTGAAATCTCTTGATTAACAAAGGAAGTGCCTACGTCACAGTAAAAGGGGCACAAAGAACACAAATGTCCCGGGCACTTGTCTGTTCATCACTCTGCTTTCAAAGAAGAGCCAGGAGAAATGGAGCATTGCTGGAGGTGTGGTGAGTCACTGGAGAACACAAGAGTAAACATTCCGTACAGGTCACAAGTTTCTTTAACAGAAATTACTGAACATAGAACTGTCTTCTATATCCACAGTAAGTACTAAGTGAATTCTTGATAGAAGGAGAATGTATTTGGGCTTTAATGTAGAGACTTGTAATTGTATTTGATTTGTAAATATTGCAGAAAGTTAAACCCAAAGGAACTGGTACCTAGCAGATAGCACCTAGGAAGGACTCTCAATTCTTGCTGTTAAAATGTTGCCGAGAAATAGAAAACTTTGTATGAATGTTTGCATACAGTTGACTAATCAGCCCATGTAGGATGTCTCTAGATATCCTACTGAAAGTCTCCTATTACAGATAAGACAATTTACATTCAGGTTGAGATATTCGGCTTTATGTATTTTAAGCAATTGTATAAAATCTTTATATGGCAGTAATAAATGATAGCAAATCAATTAAAATTAACACATAAATAACAATCTCTAATGATTTTGACTCTAAATACATTATTTCCCTCTATGTAGAGCTACATTAGGAGACAAGACAAAAGAGTTTCTGAAGTATTTCTGGAGGAAGTCACCTAATAAGATCTTTTTCCCACTTTGGAAAAATGAAATCCAGTGATGAAGTTAAGACAGTGGTTGTTTTAAAGTTTAAAATTCAAGTTTGAATGCACGCTGTAGTAAAGGGCATTAGAAACATCTGTGCCAGCCTTCCCAGAAAATGTTCCTCTGAGGTACTTTTCCACAGAATAGAGAATCTTTTGGTTCTCATTGTAATAACCTGCAGAAACTCAAAGACAACAAAGCAAGCAGGAAACAGAGTTCAATTTGTGGAAAGTACAGGGAAGAAAAGCAAATCACTGAAAATGTGTCTCTCACTGAAGATTCTTAAAACACAAAGAGAGTGGAAACGCAAGGATAATAAAAAATCTGGCAGAGATCAGTTAATGAGAATGTGGTGTGCCAATGGGCTGACCGCGTGTGGTTTTAATTTCTAAGCTTTGTTCTACCTTTCCACAAATATTCTCCCCTAAAAAATGCCCCCCAATATATTTAAAATATATTCAGACTCCAATTTGTAGAAATTCACCAGAGGTTATTTAGCCTTGAATAGCAGAGATTCAGAATTTTGAGTCCTAGGACATTTTTAGCCACATGGAAAGAATTTGGGTAAGCTTTGACCAGATATGACAGAATGAGGATAATGGCTTCTTTCCATTGAACTTTTTTTTTTTTTTTAAGATTTATTTATTTGAAAGTCAGAGTTACACAGAGAGAAAAGGAGAGTCAGAGAGAGAGGGAGAGAGAGGTCTTCCATCCGCTGGTTCACTCCCCAGTTGGCCACAATGGCCGGAGCTGCGCCTATCCTAAGCCAGGAACCAGGAGCTTTTTCCGGGTCTCCCATGTGGGTACAGGGGCCCAAGGACTTCGACTACGTCACAACACCAGCCCTGAACTCTTTAAATAATTTTCTCTGAATTTTGCAGTGTGCAATTTACGGTCAACATATCGAGACATGTCGATTTCCCCTGTGCAGCATCAGGCTGGCTGAATGCTCTGTGGGGACCTGTTGGAGATCGGAGAGGTGGAGATAATTGATAGAGCTACATCCATCCTGTATGGCTGACTGGAGGTGTTAGCAGGCTTTCAGAACGGTTCTGCTGCTGCTACAGTGAAGCCAGGACAAGGAAAGAACTTCTAAGACTCTTGGATGGGCGACAGGGACAGGCTTCAGCAGTCATCTGACATCAGCACCCACCTTGATGTTGTCACTGCATGGAACATTTCCTTCTGTGGCTCCAGCCGTCAGCACACACATTTGCTTTGTGTTCACCTGCCGCAAAATAACAAAAACCTCATTGCATTTTGCCATGCTGGATTCCCACAACAAAGAGGCAGCAGATCGTCATGAGTAGGAAAAAATCCATCTCTTACCACCCTCTTCCTTTATCTGCAGGGAGTGCCTTATTGTTCTGATGGTGGTCAGTTTATGGATCAGTTTTCTATACCTTCAGTCAGAACACTGTGGACATGTGTACGATTAACACAAGATGAGGAGGGCTGAAACAGAACTCGTTCCCCTGCTCCTCCGTGCTCCCTAACTCGGAGCTGACCCTGCCTGGAGGCAGCAGCCTGCTTTATCTTTGCATAAAGGTGCTGCACACTCCAGCAGCCGCATGTGACTGAGGCATCTGGATTTCACGAGTCTGACTCTATGGTAAAGGCTTGAGATACACTCGCATAATGCCAAAACAAGATTTCACGTGCACTTGTCCCATCACATAAGTAAACACTATGGAAAAGGGTAATTATAGCTTCCCTTTATCAGATTTTTGCAGATCATATATTGATTGTACTTCTCTGTGAGTAGAAAAATGCCCAAATTTCCCATTTCTTTGTTTAATATTTATATTACCAAGCTGTGTGGTGTGGTTGTAATTTTTACATTTTTTTCAAACAGAGAAATAATCCTTATCCTAAAAAAGCACTTCCCTTAGAATTTCCCCTGTAGATGACAAGCTTCCTTTGAAGGGGTTTCTGAGTTCACTTTTAATCTCTTAAAAAGGCAGAAATTGGAACTGTGAGAGATTCCTAGTTGCTATGAGTGTATTGTGGCTGCCCCCCATCATCTGGGCTGGATAGAGGTTATGATCTGGGCTGCAATAAAGGACACTTCTATGGCACAGGGAAACCTTTCTGCTGAGCTGCACCCAGTTTATGAGGGCAGTTTTGAATGTGTGCTTTTACCCAAAGAAAAGCCTTCGTATCAACAAGCACATGCCACTATAAACAGTATGAGAAGTACAAGATATTCTGACCAAACATGAGGCTTCATGGGGTCACAGCTTCCTGGCTATTCTTCTTTTAAGATTTATTTATTTATTTGAAAGGCTGAGTTAGAGACAGAGAGAGGGAGAGACACAGAGACAGAAAGAGCTTTCGTCTGCCGGTGCACTCCCCAAATGGCTGCAGCAGTCAGGGCTGGAGCAGGCAGAAGCCAGGAGCCAGGAGCTTCTTGCAGGTCTCCCATGTGGCTGCAGTGCCCCAAACACTTGGACTATCTTCTGCTGCTTTCCTAGGTGCATCAGCAGGAAGCTGGATTTTAATTTTTTTTATTTGACAGATTCAGAGTTAGACAGTGAGAGAGACAGAGAGGTCTTCCTTCCATTGGTTCACCCCCAAAATGGCCACTATGGCTGGCGCTGCACCGATCCGAAGCCAGGAGCCAGGTGTTTCTTCCTGGTCTCCCATGTGGGTACAGGGGCCCAAGCACTTGGGCCATCCTCCACTGCCCTCCCAGGCCACAGCAAGAGAGCTGGACTGGAAGAGGAGCTACCGGGACTAGAACCCGGCACCCATATGGGATGCCAGGGCAACAGGCAGAGGATTAAGCAAGTGAGCCATGGCGCCGGACGCCAAGGAAGCTGGGCTAGAAATAGAGCAGCTGGGACTCAAACTGGCACCCATATGAGATGCTGGCTCTACAGGCGGCAGCTTTACCCACTATGCCACAGCACTAGCCTCCACAAACCCCATTTTAAACAAAAGTAAACAGGCCTTTCTATCTGGTTGAGAAAACAGAGTGCCTGAGAATTATATGAATTCTTGGAAAGAATAATGTCCATTTATTTATTTATTTATTTATTGTCAGGCAGAGTGGACAGTGAGAGAGAGACAGAGAGAAAGGTCTTCCTTTTGCCGTTGGTTTACCCTCCAATGGCCACCGCGGTAGGCGCGCTGCGGCCGGCGCACCGCGCTGATCCGATGGCAGGAGCCAGGTGCTTCTCCTGGTCTCCCATGGGGTGCAGGGCCCAAGCACTTGGGCCATCCTCCACTGCACTCCCTGGCCACAGCAGAGAGCTGGCCTGGAAGAGGGGCAACCGGGACAGGATCGGTGCCCCGACCGGGACTAGAACCTGGTGTGCTGGCGCTGCAAGGCGGAGGATTAGCCTAGTGAGCCGCGGCGCCGGCCAGAATAATGTCCATTTAAACATGGGAATCATGTGATAAGAACCATGATAAATGCTCAAAATTAGCTCTTATTCTTCAAACTATTCTGTTCTGGATACACTGTTATAAACTGTTTTGCACTGAGGCCGGCATTGTAGCTGCTCCACTTCTGATCCAGTTTCCTACTAATGGCCTGGGGAAAAACAGTGGAAGATGGCCCAAGTGCTTAGGCCCCTTTTACTTATGTGAGTGACCTGGAAGAAGCTCCTGGTTTTGGCCTGGCCCAGCCTTGGCCATTGTGGCCATCTGGAGATTGAACCAGTGGATGGAGGACCTCTCTGTAACTCTTTCAAATAAATAAATCTGTTATAAAAAAATTAGTTATTTTGCAGATGGATAAATTGAACTTTATTCCAAGGCTCCAAAACACATTATCTTATATATACAAGGAAACTTCAAAGAGTTCATGAATGGAATTAAAAGTCTTGGGGCGGGGGGAGGCAGCACTGTGGTGCCCACTAGGGTAAAGCCACTGCCTGCAGCACCAGCATCCCATATGGGCACCAGTTCAAGTCCCAGCTGCTCCACTTCCCATCCAGCTCCCTGCTAATGCACCTGGGAAAACAATGGAAGACACTTGGGCCCCTGCCACTCATTCTGGGGACCTGGAAGAAGCTCCTGGCTTCTGCCTGGCCCATCCCTAGCCGTTGTGGCTATTTGGGGAGCAAATCAGCAGATGGGAAGACCTATCTCTCCTCTCTTTCTCTGTAAGTCTGCTTTTCAAATAAATAAAATAAATCTTAAAAAAAAAATCAGGGGTAAGCATTTCACACGGGGATTAGATGTTGCTGGGATGCTTGCATCCAATATCAGAGTGCCTGGGTTCAAGTCCTGGCTCTGCTTTCAGTTCCAGCTTCCTGCTTGTATCCTGGGAGGCAGTAGATGTTGGCTCAATTACTTAGGAGGCTTGGATTGAGTTCCTGGCTCCTGGCTCAGCCCTAGTCCATCCCTGGCTGTTGCAGGCATTTAGGGAGTAAACCAGCAGATGAAGATCTCACTCTGTCTCTGCCTTTTCAACAAAAATGAGAAATTGACTTCAGTTTCTTAATCTCAATGAGAATGCAACTGCTCAGCATCCTAATCCTTACTGTACAATGTTATCTTGTATGAATTTTCAAGGATACCTGAAAAAGTACATGGAAAAATAGAATTAAAATACAACTTTAGCTTCAGCCTCAGCAGATATATACTTTCTGTCTCTCTCAAATATTTTTTTTTTAAGAAATAAAGTTTATATTGGTGCAAAAATTTGAAGTTCACGCATAGTATTTCCACAATACATAATTTCCATGCTTTTGAAGACTACTCATATGTATGGAGTTCAAAATTTTTTGCAACAAAATAAAACAATTTTTAGTTCCATCTTCCAAGAACTTTTTGAAGGACCCAGGTCATAAGGCCAATTTTGATTCAGAACCATTTAGTGGTTCTGAACATATCATGTATGCCTTAGAACTAATGGCATGGTTACCTGCCTAGGCACTTCATGTGAACAAGGAACTCAGGGAAGAATTTAACAAACGAGATAAGGGAACGGCAGGATTTTCTGAGAATAATTTTATATGATGTCAAAGGTGGTAGAGGGGCTGGTGCTATGGAGCAGCAGGTTAACGTCCTGGCCTGAAGCGCTGGCATGCCAAATGGGCGCCAGTTCTAGTCCCGGCTGTTCCTTTTCCGATCCAGCTCTCTACTGTGGCCTGGGAAAGCAGTAGAAGACAGCCCAAGTCCTTGGGCCCCTGCACCCACGTGGGAGATCCAGAAGAAGCTCCTGGCTCTTGGCTTCAGATCGGTGCAGCTCCAGCTGTTGCAGCCATCTGGGGAGTGAACCATCGAATGCAAGACCTCACTCACTCTCTGCCTCTCCTCTCTCTGTGTAACTCTTTCAAATAAATAAAAAAATAAATCCTTAAAAAAAAAGGTGTTAGAAAAGGCAAACGAAGGAGGAAGAAAGAGAACTTCACTACAAAATGATTTCCTAAGGAGTTCATCAAACACCTAGGGATACTTCCTCAGTCTTACCCAGTAAGTACAAGGTTGCTACACAGTTGGTCTATCTGGATAAACAAAACAAAAAAATTCATAACAAAATAATAATAGAAAAACCAAAATTAAATATTCAAAACATGTTTTTGTCAATCTGTTTATTTCACTTAGGACATCCAGTGAACACTAATTAGGGCACTTAAAAGTCAACTCAATTAGGAACCTCTTTAGTCCTTCATCAATGATTTCAAGTGTTCTAGTTTCAAATACATCCCTTTCTTCTACAAACTTCTGAAACAGATGAACACCTCCACCTACACCAAAATAATGTGCTTTGCTGGCCAAAAGCACCTGTCCATTTTTTCCCAACAGTCTAAGGAATGTTTGGTGCAAAGTACTATAGTAATCTGGATTGTAAATGGTTTCTGAAGTGAGAATGAGGTCATATTTTACAAAGAGTTCCTCACTGCTCAGGACAAAGTTACAGAACTCAGACCACTCCCCAGAAAAGAACCGGCATTTGCATAGCTCTTCTGCTATTCTTGAATTCCTCCCTCTTTTCACATCTGGCTCTTTTACATCATTTTCTTCACCTTCCAAAGTGCAGTTAGCCACTACATTAGGTAAGGTTACTTCATCAATCACCATCGTATTATAATCTTGAAAATGAACTTCTTTGGCCCCTTTCTTGAATGCAGTTATACCCAGCAACCCTGATCCACAGCCAAGATCCAACACTTTTTTGCCAGCAAACTTTACTTGGGCCTTTGTGAAGTAAGCCAGGAGGTCATAGGTACATTCCCAGATTTTTAAGCCTCCTTCATAAACACCTGTAATCAGATCAGAGTGACAAGAAAAGCTCTTTGAAACTATGTTTTCTCCAGGGCAGCTCTCCTTCAACAAGGTGGTCTTCACTACTGACAGGCTGACATTCTGGAGACCTGGTACAGTGTCTATGACTTTATTTTTTAACACTTTCTTTACATCTGTGGGCATAACATGCTCTTTGGCAACTCTCAAGCAGCACTGCTTTTCATGTGGCTCCAAGAGCCTTGAACTGTCAGTCGCACTGCATAGGTTGTCTGTGTGTTGACAGGAAACTGCGTTCCCCACTGACTTAGGTTCCCACACTGGAGCTGGAGCCAAGTCCTTCTGTTTCTCCTTTTGACTTTTTGAGACTGACAACTCTTTTGAGGAACCCACAGTCACTGCTGCAACTCCAGGGGGTGTTAATTCATTTTCCAGATGGTCTTCTATAGCGAAATTAAATTGAAAGGTCATCTCTTATTAAAAACACAAAATCCTTAAATTCAAAGGAAGATTCTTCAACTTCTGGATAGAAAGTGGTGACACACAGAAACCTGCCTCAATTATTCATTTTACTTTTTTTTGTTAGTTTCTCTTTAGCTGCTTACACACTGTTCCAAATATTCAGAGATGTTTCCAGATGACTTTTGGAGATCGCTGCTCTCTATCAGTTTAGTTCTGGAAAAAAGGGAACGATAAAAGCAGAAAGTCACACCTCGCTAGACTGCAGCATTAAATCGCTTCCTCCCTGCCCCACAGCTGCCTTTTCTAAAAGCAAAAAAAAGCAGCTGTGTGTGGGAAGGGGCAGGAGCGTGGAAATCAGAGATTTGTAAAAACAAAAACATGCAAACCTTAAGGGTTCCAAAGTTGGAAAACAAACGCTGAAAACGAAAGAACAGCAGCAGTCCCAACGGCCAGAACAGGCATCAAGTCCGAGATTTTCAGACCGGACGGCCTCGCTCTCCGGCTGTCTTTCAACTGTCCTGTCTGTGCCCAAACGTACACTTCTGTCTGTTGCTGGGTCAAGTACCAGATGCTCAAGAGTGTATTTTGCTAAGTGAGCCGGCACAGGTGTGTGCGGCGCAAGGCGATTCACCCAAATTCCTTCATTACCAAACGTTTAGTCCGGACCAGCAACGCTGGGGGTAATTTCGGAGGAATTAATTTAACTGTACAACAGTTCCGAAACACGGGCACCGCACCAGCCGTCTGGGGAAGTAACTTTTTGGGAATCTTTACCCACGGTGCGAGACATTTGATTGATTTGCGCCGATCTGCACCGCAACTGAAGCATTTGGGGTCTTTATTTCCTTGATCGCACGGTTAAAAGGCTGAAGCCACCCTTTATGAGGGCTGGGGCTCAGCTCAAACCCCAGATGCGCCATCTCCATTCCCCACCGGGGCGAAGGCAGCGACCTGGGGCCTTCCGGCCCTCACCTCCCAGAAGCGCCCCCAACTCAGTGTACCGTTTACAGCATGCAGACCCGGGGACTCTCGCTGTCCGGCGTGAACTGGGCTCACCAGGCACAAAAATAAAACCCTCGTGTCGCATCGCGTCCTCCCGACGGAAACCGCAAACCAGCGAGTTGAGTCCTCCGGGGGCCTGAGAAGCCCGGCTTTCTGTCCAGCTACGAGGAACCCAGCCGGCTTCCTCTCTATGGTTCGGAGGGCGCGGGCGCTTCCTCTCTATGGTTCGGAGGGCGCGGGGGGCCCGCAAGGCCTGCCGGGACCGCGGCCGTTTCCGGTGCGGGCTGTGGCGGGCTCGGTTTGAAGCTCCGCCGTGGGGCGCAGCATGGCTCAGGAGCGTGCGGTCCCACCCGGCGCGCTCGCCCTGGACGAGTTAAGCGGCTGGCCGGAGGAACTATGCCGCCGGGAGCTGCCGTCCGTTCTGCCCCGGCTCCTCATATCCTTGCTTGTCATTCCCACGCCGCGAGAGGCGCGTTCGGGTCGCGAGTCCGTCCTCTGCCCCGTCGTACCCCTTCCCCCGCCGGGCTGTGTTGCCTTGCTGGGGCCTGAACCCCTGTTTTGGTGAGTGGGATGCATAGAGAGGTCCAGGAGAGTTGAGTGAGAACCGTGGGCATCGAGATCGCGGCCCTCTGGCTTGGGCTCTGGTAGGGCTCCAAGATGTGTTGTGAACTGGTTCTGGCGTTGTCTCCCATTTGCTTGCAACTAAATGTAAATGCTTTTGCATGTGAGCAGGGGGAGCTGCAAGGGCTCAGACCCGACCTGCACGGCCAGCCCTGGCTTTGTGAAGTACGGCGGGAGAGATGCTCTGAGCTTTTACCATCTGTCAGTTGGGTGATGAATTTGGATAACGCCGTCCTCAGGACTGTGCGAATTAAAGGACGCAGTTTCCCCTTTCGTCGCCTGCCCCGGACCCCTTTTCCTGTATTGCTGGTTAGGTAGACCCGCTCCATTTCTTGTTGGCGTCCACCTGTGGCCTTGAGCTGTTAAATGACTGTTGTCCAGCTGTAGACCATTCCTTAGTAGGTTCACGCCCTTGTAAATGTGACAGGAGTCCTAGGCCCTCATGGGAAAAGGTTTTTAGTTTTTGTTTTTGTCTTTGAGGTCACCGATGACATGAAATTACACTCATAAGAAAAATAAAATGATCGGGGCCTGCATCCCATATAGGTGCCGGTTCAAGACCCGGGTACTCCACTTCCAAACCGGCTCTCTGCTATGGCCTGGGAAAGCAGTAGAAGATGGCCCAAGTCCTTGGGCCCCTGCACCTGCATGGGAGACCTGAAGAAGCTCCATGCTCCTTGCTTCAGATGGGCGCAATTCCAGACGTTGTGGCCAATTGGGGAGTGAATCAGCAGATGGAAGACTCTCTCTCTGCCTCTCCTCTCTCTCTTTGTAACTGCCTTTCAAATAAATAAATTTTAAAAAGAAAAATATATAAAGTCTCGACACTGCACAATTTTCTTTTTTCTTTTTAAAGACATATTTGAAAGGCCGAGTTACAGATAGGCAGAGAGAGAGAGAGAGGTCTTACATCTGCTGGTTCACTCTTCAGATAGCCACAATGGCACCAACCCGAAGCCAGGAGCCAGGAGGCTCTTCTGGGTCTCCCACGTCGGTGCAGGGTCCCAAGGACTTGGGCCATCTTCTGCTTTCCCAGGCCATAGCAGAGAGCTGGACGGGAAGTGGAGCAGCCGGGACCTGAACTAGGGGCACATACGGGGATGCAGGCGCTACAGGTGGCAGCTTTACCCAGTATCCCACAGTGCAGGCCCTACAAATAATTTTCACAGCTAAAGCCCAAAGTAACTAAATATTACCTTCACATAGCAGCCATTCACTCAGATGCCAGAATCCCAGATGGCATCAAAGCCCTTTTTTTAAGTCATTGTGTAGATGTGGATTTGTCCTCAAGGAGTTGGACTTGGAAATGAAGAGCTATCCTACTCAAAAGCGTTTGTTTGTACATGTGCATCAGGCATGGTGTTGGGCTGTTAGGGAACAAAGATAAGGAACAAGGACTTCATTTCCCCTGAAGCTTACAGAAGGACTTCATTAAATTCAAAGGCAATATTTTCATCTCGTTTTGCATCTCAAGCTTAACATACTCAAAGGGACCTAACTTGTTTCTTACTCCGGTTTTCTTCATTTGAGTAAATAGTTTCACAAACCAAAGCCTTGAATCTTCTCTCATACCCAGTCCACAAATTCTGTTGTTTCTGGCTCTGAATTCTATCTTCAGTTGGTCCACTTATCTCCATCCCCATTGCTACCAATCTGGTTCAAAACTCCTATCGCCTGTACTGTTAATGGTTTGCTTGTTTCTGCTTGGGTCCTTCCGTAATTTGTCCTTCAAAAAAATTTTCAGTGAAAAACACTTCCTTTTTTTAAACCAACCCCGATGACTTGTCCAATTGGGGATAAAATCCAAACTTATATCCAAGGCTCCAATTGCTCTAAGCTTTGTCCTTCTCATACGTAGTAACTATACTCTCTCCATAAACACTTTGACATCAAGCTCTCCTGCCTCAGGATCTTGTGCTCAGGTTAGCTTTTTGTCCATCTCATTATTCAGGTCTTGGCTCCAATGTTACCTCCCCAGAGGGGCCTTTTCAGAAACCTTAGTCCACTACACTTTTACCACTACACTTAAGATTTATTTGAAAGGCAGTTAGAGTGCATACACTTCTGTATGCTGGTTCACTCCCTAGATGGCCACCACAATGGTCAGACGGAAGCCAGAGGCCAGGAACTCCATTTGGATGTCACAGTGGGTGTAGGGGCCCAGGCACTTGGTCCATCTTCCACTGCCTTCCCAGGCGCATTAGGAAGGAGCTGGATCAGAAGTGGAGCAGCCATGGCTCCAGCCAGTTTTCATATGGGATGCTGATATTGCAGGCAGTGGGTTAACCCACTACTTCAGAAAACCCGGCCCAGAAATTATCTTTATTTGCTTTGTTAATTTTCTACTTCTCACTGTACTATAAAGTTCATAAAGGTAGGAACTTGGTTTTGTTCACTGATTAATCTCAGCACTGAGAACAGTGCCTGGCAGATACTAAGCATTCAGGAAAGGGCTAACAATATTTAATGTTTTAAAAATGTTTGCAGTCTCAGTAGAAAGTATTTTTTTAAGTTTGGTAGTATTTGTCATTTTCAACAAATGCAAGTTTGTATTAAATCTGCAATCCATCTTCCAAACATAGTTATTTTCATATCTTTCATGTTACTTATTTTCTAGTCTTTCATGACTATATAAACAATACTAACTTTGGGATAGTGGAAATTTTTTGAGCTTTACCGAAGCTTTTCCTTAAGATAAATTCTATACTACTGAACTCACATGTGTTTACTATGATGACTCATTTTGGTTGCTACTGTAGTAACATGAGTATATACGCAAAATAAGTAAGGAACCAATTTGAGAAAGGAACCAATTTTTGTATCAGTGTAATAGAGTTAAGGGTATTTATTTTTCTTGTTGATGTATTCTTTAATGATCCTTATATTCTTTAATGATTCTTACTTTTTTTTTTTTTTTAAGATTTATTTGAAAGGCAGAGTTACAGAGAAAGGAGACAGAGATCCTCCATCTGCTGATTGACTTCCTAAATAGTCAAAACTGCAGGTATAGGCTAGGCTAGGCTTAAGTCAGGAGCCTAGAATTCCATACAGGTCTCCCACGTGGATGGCAGAGGCCTAAGCATTTGAGCCATCCTCTGCTGCCCTCCCTGGTGCATCAGCAGGGAGCTAGATCGCAAGCAGAGCAGCTGGGACTGGAACTAGCACTTCATATGGGATTCCAGTGTCTCAGGTGGCAGCTTAGCCTGCGGCACGACAGTGATGGCCCCAGTTGTTATGTTTATTTTGTAAAGTATTTCTAACAGTTATTCTCCATGCTGACAGTGATATAGTTTAGAATGTGATTACTGTTAACTTTTGTATTGAACATAAGATAATTTGGCACATATTTCTTAGCCCCTGCTATAAGTAGAATTTCAGCCTGATAAGGTTAAGATAGGTATGCAAGTAACATGGAAAGAAGAAAGTATTGAGTGACGTAAAGATGGGTACAAATAAAATACTGCTGAAATGCCATGGAGAAATTTGTTTCCTGTCATGTAAACCTGAAGTCGGTGGATTATTGGACCATTGCTTGTCACCTGTCAGGATTGCTTCATGACTGCACATGGTTTGAAGAGGCAAACTTATCCTTGAGCAGTTTTGAAAGTAGTTCCTCATTTTCACCATACTGCTTGTTTACCTGTTAAACATTGAATTTTTTCAAAGGAAAATTAAGCCCATAATTTGAGTCTAATTTCAATTTCTTAAAGATCTTTGCTTACATTTCAAGAAAGTGATTTTGTGAATTAATTCTTAGTAGTGAATATTCTGGTTTGATAGTGTCTTCCTTAATTATTTTACTCTATGTGTCAACATTCTGATAATTGGATTGAACATATTCGTAAGTAAAATTATTTTAATTGTATGATATACTTAAATGTCATTAAGGTCTAAGGCACTCATAACTCAATGAATATGACCTTGTAGTTTTGTATTTCCTTAAAATGTGATCATTTTCTATGTTATAAACTCTAACTTTTAGTTACTTGAAATAATCAAATTCCTTCCAATAACAGTGCCTAAAATTTGATATTCCAAATATGGATGAATAATAAAGAAGTGTTCTTTATTGTGGACGTATTAGTTGTTCAAATGTAGACCTATTGGAAACAAAATTTGTTGTCCTTCATAACTTTCAGACTTTGTTCACTGTCATTTAAGAAAAACTTACAGAAAAAAAGTTACAGAAAATTGCATATTTTGAGTTAGTGTATTCTATTTACATTTTGCTTTGTGGACTATTTGCTTATAATTTTGAATATGTTGTCTGTTGGGGTCTCATTTTCTTAGGTAACAGTTTTTAAAATTTGAATATAAAAGTTCATTTTACAAAATTTGAAAACTGAAATGGTTAAGGATTTGATGAAAATGGTTTTATCTTATTTCAATACGGTCCTGCTGGCCCATCATCCTTTGTGTATATATAAGTTTCTATACATTCAAATGAGGATTATGTTCTTTTGGAAACTTTTTATATGTATATTGTGAACGTCTTTTTCATGCTTTAAAAGAGTTTTAATGATAGCTGATTCTATTCAATAGATGTATCCACATCCATTTTACTGGTCCTCAGTTGCTGGAATTTTAGGTTTGTTCCAGTTGTTTTTGGTTTTTTCTTAATTCACTGTTTGTTTTGATTTTTTGTTTGTTTATTTGAACCCAGGCACTCTGGGATGCATGCATTTTTTTTTTTTTAAAGATTTATTTTTATTTATTTGAAAGAGTTATAGAGAGAGGTCTTCCATCCGCTGGTTCACTCCTCAGATGGCCACAATGTCCGGAGCTGTGCCGATCCAAAGCCAGGACCGTGGAGCTTCTTCCAGGTCACCCACGTGGGTGCAGGGGCCCAAGGACTTGGGCCATCTTCCACTGCTATCCCAGGCCATAGCAGAGAGCTGGATTGGAAGAGGAGCAGCCGGGGCTAGAACTAATGCCCATATGGGATGCTGGTGCATCAGGCCAGGGCTTTAACCCGCTTTGCCACAGTGTCAGCCCCAGATGCCTGCATCTTAACCAGTGTCTTGAATGATAGGCCAAATGCCCAGTGCCTGTTCCCCCTTTTTTTATTTGCTATTGTAGATATTGATATTTTTTGCTGTCTATACTTAATAGTCATAGCAACTATGTATCCTTAGTTTTTCTGTATACATATGGCATTTTGACACTATACAAAGCTTTAGATTGTTAGCACTTGACATAGTCTCACATTGGGTAAAGGATAATGAATTTATTCACTGATGTGATTTATTATTTTTATAGACTATGTTACTGTTTTCCTTCATAGAAATTTTGAAAGTCATTGTAAAAATGTTTTTGCCTCATGTGGACCACCTGACATTGGAACAGACTTTTTTTTCGCAAGTATTACCAAAGGTATAGTATTATTATTGTCTTATTCTAGATGTTATAAGGTTACTAAAATCTAGTTTGTTTTAGGTAAATTATTCTTAATTGTGGCTCTGTTTTTCTAATATGCCAAAATACTTGAAATATGAGTATTAAAGAATAGATCTCATGAGAATGCTATTTGTTAGTGTGATCATTATGTGATTCATATTTTATGTATTCTCCACTAATTGAGTTTAAATTATGGTTAATTTTATGTATTCTTGTATTTAAAGCTAATCAGTGATTATCCAAATTACTTTTACTCACAGTCACTTGAATATCCTCTGTCTGAAAAACTTCTTAGAATTATTTCTTCTTGGGGCCAGCACTGTGGCACAGCAGGTTAAAGCCCTAGCTTGAAGCGCCAGCATCCCATATGGGCGCCGGTTCTAGTCCTGGCTGCTCCTCTTCTGATCCAGCTCTTTGCTATGGCCTGAGATAGCAGTAGAAGATGGCCCAAGTCCTTGGGCCCCTGCACCCACACGGCAGACCCAGAAGAAGCTCCTGGCTTCTGGCTTTGGATCGGTGCAGCTCAGGCCGTTGTAGGCCAACTGGGGAGTGGACCAGCAGATAGAAGACCTCCCTCTGTAACTCTGTCTCTCAAATAAAGAAAATAAATCTTTAAAAAAAAAAAAAAGAATTATTTCTTCTTTTTTTTTCCCCACAGAAACCTTTTATTTAAGGAATATAAATTTCATAAATACAACTTTAGGAATGTGGTGATTCTTCCCACACTCACGCTCTCACCCATCTTCCTCCTCCTTCTATTCTCATTCTTATGTTTTACTAAGATCTGTTTTCTTTGTACACTGTACTAAGCAGAGTTCAACAAATTGTATGGAAAAAAATTGTTCCTCAACCGTCGAGACAAGGGCTGTTGAAAGTTATTGCTTCTCAAAGTGTCTATTTCACTTCTACAGATTGTCTTTTAGGTGCTCTATTAGTTGTTATCACAGGTCAGGCAGAATATATGGTATTTTTTGCTTTGGGACTTTTTAAAAAATTTTTAAAAGATTTTTATGTATTTATTTGACAGGTAGAGTTACAGACAGTGTGAGAGAGAGAGAGAGAGAGAGAGAGAGAAAGGTCTTCCTTCCGTTGGTTCACCCCCCCAAATGGCTGCCACGGCCAGCATGCTGCGCTGATCCAAAGCCAGGAGCCAGGTGATTCCTCCTGGTCTCCCATGTGGGTACAGGGACCAAGCACTTGGGCCATCCTCCACTGCCTTCCTGGGCCACAGCAGAGAGCTGGACTGGAAGAGGAGCAACCAGGACAGAATCCGGAGCCCCAATCGGGACTAGAACCTGGGGTGCCGGCGCCACAGGCAGAGGATTAGCCAAGCGAGCTGCAGTGCCGGCCTGGATTTCCTCTTTTGAAAAATGTTCAAGTCCTTTGCCCATTTCTTCATTGGGTTGTTTGTTTTATTCTTGTTGAGTTTCTTTATCTCTTTATATATGGTGGTTATTAGTCCTTTATCAGTTGCATAGTTTGCAAATAATTTCTCCCATTCTGTCAGTTACCTCTTCACTTTGCTGTTTCTTTTTACTTTTTAAAGATTTATTTATTTATTTGAAAGGCAGAATTACAGAGAGGCAGAGAAAGAAAGACAGATCTTCCACCCACTGCTTCACTCCCCAAATGGCTGCAATGGCCAGAGCTTGACTGATCCGAAGCCATGAGCCAAGGGCTTCCTCCGGGTCTCCTACATGGGTGCAGGGGCCCAAGGACTTGGATCATCCTCTGCTGCTTTCCCAGGCCATAGCAGAGAGCTGGATCAGAAGTGCAGCAGGCAGGATTCAAACTGGTACCCATAAGGGATGCCAGCGCAGCAGGCAGTGGCTTTACCCACTGCGCCACAGCGCCAGCCCCTCTGAGTGTTTCTTTTGTAGTGCAGAAGCTTTTCAATTTGATGTTATCCCATTTGTTAATTTTGGCTTTGATATACTCTGCCTCTGATGTATTTTCCAAGAACTCTTTGCCTGTGCCAATGTCTGGCAGGGTTTCCCCGTTGTTCACTAATAATTTGATGGTATCGGGTCATAGATTTAGGTGTTTGATCCATTTTGAGTGGATTTTTGTGTAAGGCCTAAGGTAGGGGTCTTCCTTCACACTTCAACATGTGGAGATCCCAGCACCATTTGTTAAAGAGAATGTCCTTGCTCCAGGATTTATTTTACTCCTTTGTCAAAGATAAGTAGGTTGTAGATGCCTGGTGTGAACATGATCCTACAGCATTGACCCTCAACTGGGAATCAGGGAGCTTGCAGCATGTGGAACCACCCACAGTGACTGCCTAAAGTTCCAGCCACACCCTGTACCCTCCCACACAGCCACAGTGTTTTCATAGCCCCAGCACAGTTGTGAGCTCCTAGCCTCCTGTCGATTCTCCCAGCCTAACTCAGGCGTCTCCTCTTGGCTGGTTGCTGGGGTCAGCTGTTATGTATTTTGAAAATGAGGCCGGTGCCGTGGCTTAACAGGCTAATCCTCCACCTTGCGGTGCCGGCACACCGGGTTCTAGTCCCGGTTGGGGCGCCGGATTCTATCCCGGTTGCCCCTCTTCCAGGCCAGCTGTCTGCTATGGCCCGAGAAGGCAGTGGAGGATGGCCCAAGTCCTTGGGCCCTGCACCCACATGGGAGACCAGGAGAAGCACCTGGCTCCTGGCTTCGGATCAGCGAGATGCGCCGGCCGCAGCGGCCATTGGAGGGTGAACCAACGGCAAAAAGGAAGACCTTTCTCTCTGTTTCTCTCTCTCTCACTATCCACTCTGCCTGTCAAAAAAAAAAAAAAAAAAAAAAAGAAAGAAAATAAGAAAGAAAATGATGCTGCCATCTCTCAGCTGGTTACAGGATGCCAGTGCTTGGTGATTAGGGAGAGAGAAACATGCCCCCCCCCCCCCCCTTTCCTCTAGATTGACAGGTACACTGTCTCATAAGGCTCCAAGCCAGACTCACACCAGGCTCTTCCTGCAGCTTTATCACTAGTGGCTTGGGCTGCTGCAGTCTGGTCTCACCTCACTCCAAAGCTGGTGCTGAGGCTCTCGGCTGCTGGGGTCCTGAGTTGTACACATCCACACCCTCCTTGTGGATCCACAGTGTCCCTCAAATTTGCATGGAGTTTTCTGTGCCATTTTCTCCCTGACTTCCCTGAGATGGCACTTTCTCCATTTTTTTTTTTTTAACTATCTTCTCCTAGACTAGAGTAGAAGCTCTCTCCCTATTCTGCCATCTTCCTTGTCTCTAGAATTTGTTATTCATGCAATGTTAAATTGTTTTTGAATGATCTGAGTGTTAAAAATCTTAGGGTGGCTAATTTACCACAAGCAAAATCTTAGTTGTCAGGACACATGTTGTACCTCTCATCTAGAAAAACAAGAGTGGGTTAGAAGATAAGTGAATAGTGAGTAAGTGATTTTAGGATAAATTCATTACCACTACCAAAAATGTGAGTGTTGATTGGTCAGTAGGAAGTCAGTATTTGTGGTGGAAAGAGTATTTACATTTGTCACATACCTTATAAATGAACTTTGAGTGATTTTTTTCATTGATGTTTCTAAACAGATTCATACCACAGAAATGGGAAATAAATCAATTTCTGTCTGAAGCTTTTTGAAAAAAGTATTACATTGCAGAAATACCTTTTGGGTTTTCTTTTTTAATTAGGTTCAATAAGTGTATTTGTTAAGTTAAATAATATCCCATCCAATTTTATTTTCATTTTATTCGAAAGGCAGAAAGAGACAGACACATACAAAGAGATCCCATTTGCTGGTTCACTTCTCAATGTCTGCAACAGCTGGGGCTGGGCCATGCTGAAGCCAGGAGCCTGGAACTCCATCTGGGTCCTTGAAGTGGGTGGCAGACACTCAAGTAACTTCAGCCATTGTCTGCTTCCTCCCAGGATGCACATTAGCAGGAAGCTGGACCAGAGGCAAGAGAGTTGGGACACAAACTAGGCCTTTTTTTTTTTTTTTTTTTTTTTTTTAATACTTACTTATTTGAGAGAGAGATAGAGAGTAACAGACAGAGGGAGAAACAGAAAGGTCTTCCATCCTCTGGTTCACTCCCCAGATGGCTACAACGGGCAGAGCAGGGCCGATCTGAAGCCAGGAGCCAGGAGCTTCTTCCAGGTTTCTCACGTGGGTGCAGGGTCCCAAACACTTGGTCCATCTTTTACTGCATTCCAGGCCATAAGCAGAGAGCTGGATTGGAAGAAGAGCAGCCAGGACTTGAACCTGCACTCATATGGGATGCCAGCAGTGCAGACGGAAGCTTAGCCTACTGTGCTACAGCGCTGGTCCTCAAACCAGGCATTTTGTTTTTGATATGAGATGTGGGTATCCCAAGAGGGGACATAAGCCACTGAGCCAAACTCTGCCCCTATCCAATTTTTTTTTTTCTTTTTGAAGACATGTCTTTGCATCTCTATTCTTATTTATAACCTGATTCGTTTTCACAGACTGTAAAATTATTTGATGAGATGATGTATGCCTTAACCAGTCAAGCCAAAGAATTATCAAGCCAAAATTTGGAAATCCAGACCACTCTAAGGAATATTTTAGAGGTAAATAAAATGTATTAGAAATTAAGAGAGGGGGAGCTTGGAGTATGAGTACTTTAATATTGACATTGGTTAGCTCTGTATCCTTTATGTAATTGCCTAATGGTGAAATTAAATATTTAGAACTAAAGATATGAATACAGAAACATAAATTCTGAATTTTTATACAATTTCTGAATTTTTATACAATTTAATACAACTTGAATAAGACAGCTTACAATAAGACAGATCATCAACTTCAATTTCAAAGCATATGTGTAGAACAGCTACTGTGTGCCTACTAAGGGACCTACTAAGATTCCAGGTAATTAGTAGCCAGTTCAATATTTGTAGTTCTGATAGACTGAATTTCACTACTGTGTTGCTAGCACCCAGCATACTGTCTGATACCTTTTTAGTATGTGCGCACACACACATACACAAACAAATTTTGAATGAAACTTCTTTCCTTATTTCCAGATAATGGTACAAGTCTTAGGAGCTCTTACAGGATGTGTTCAGCATGTTTGTGCCTCACAGGAATCCATCATTTTAGAAAATATTCATAGTCTCCCCTTCTCAGTCCTCCATGTAATCAAAAGTACATTTGTACATTGTAAGGTGAGTAATGGGTCTAAGTATACTTCAAGTAGCCTAGAATTAATGAACAAAGGGGCTGAGTATACATAAGATTATTGGAATGGACTTCTCCATAGAACAAGGGCATATCTTAAATAATTGTTTTAAGTAACGTGCTTATAAGGAAGTCACAAAAGTGTCCTTTTGAATATTTTTTTTGTTTTATCCTTTTTCTGCTATATAAAGAAAAAAGTGTTAAGGATTTATGTTGAGTCATAGAGATCCTGAAATCGTTCTGTCAGTGATTGATGAATAAATGATGACAAAGTGCTGGGACCTCTTATTATAAAGGGAAGTTATTTAGTCCATCTCTTATTCCTGAAGAAACATTAAGGCACAAAAGCTGGCCTGGGGCAGGCATTGAGGCGCAGGAGGTTAAACCACTCCTTGGGATGGCCTTATCCTGTATTGTGGTGCCTGGTTTGAATCCCACCTCTTTCTCATCTACTTTCCTGCACAGACGTATCCTGGAAGGAGCAGGTGATGGCCCAAGTGCTTGGGTCCCTGTCACTGCAGACGGAGTCCCCGTTTCCCTCTCCTTTTCTATCACTCTTTCAAGTAAATCTTTTTTTTTTTTAAAGGGCCTAGAATTTGTGGGGCATAGGCAGTTTTGATACTAGTTAATTGATACTTCTCTGCTGATAAAATGTGAAAATGTCACACATTTGACCTTTTTGTATTTGCCAGATCATGAAAGCCAGAAATCATATTTTACATATCTTACATCTCTCCAAGAACACTATATATAATGAATATTTATGAAACATTTGTTGAATGAATATGTGGCTTAGTCCAAAGCAGTAAATTTATAGTCTCTGATGGTAAGAGGTAGGAATTTGACACTTGAGCTTTTTCTGATTTCTTTTTTCTCTCATTTGTGTTTATTTTTGATCAGAATAGTGAATCTGTATATTCCGGGCGTTTGCACCTAGTCTCAGACCTTCTGCAAGCTCTTTTCAAGGAGGCCTATTCTCTTCAGAAGCAGCTGATGGAACTTCTGGACATGGTTCACGTGGATCCTTCAGTGGATCAGAATGACGATATTTTGAGTATGGTAGTAGGTGAGTGAAGAGAACTTACCGCTTCCTATGGGATGTACGTGACTGTAAGTCATGTATCAGTTACTGAACCCAATGTTGTTTCTAGTGATCCATAACATCTTACTCATTATATGTATAAAAACAAGTTAAATATTACTGGATACATTTTTAATCTTTTAAATTTTATTTTTAAGGATTTATTTATTTTACTTAAAAGGCTGTTACAGAGAGAGAGAGAGAGAATGAGAATCTTCTGTGCTTGTTCACTCCTCAGATGGCTGCAACAGCTTGGACTAGGCCAAGCCAGAGCCAAGAGCCAGGAATTCCATCTAGGTCTTCTATGTAGGTACAAGGGTCTAAGTACTTGGGCCACCTTGCACTGCTTTCCCAGGCACATTAGCAGGGAGCTGCATCAGCAGTGGCGCAATTGAGACTCCAACCGGCACCCTTAGGGGATGCTGGCATTACAGGCAGTTGCTTAACCCACTGTACCGTGCTGCTGGCCTCAATCTTTTAAATTTTAGAATTTGTAAAATTGATTCTTGGTGCCTTAGTATAGATTTGCATATTACTAATAAATTCATTGGGTAGTTCCCCATGATGATTAACAGAGATTAACTCTGAAGTCCATATTCTGATAGTAGCTTTTCAGATGTTTTTAACCGTAATTTCTGGCAAGAAATGCAATTTACATCCCTTCCCAGGATATATACAAGGGTACTTCAGGAAATTCATGGCAAAATAAAATTTAAAGAAATTTATTTTGTTACAAAAAATCGAAATTATGCATAATGTTTTCATTATGTGTGTTTCCATGAACTTTTTGAATATCCCTCATGTAAATACATGTGTATGTATATAGCCCAAACCCATTTATTTATTATAATGGTACAATACCCATTTTACATGTGATGCATTCTGTATTGTTGTATTTTTAACGAATGGCTGGTTGTAACCAGCTTTATTCATTTAATCATTCACTAATGGATTATGACCCAGAGTTTGAAAAACAATAATGTATAAAAGCAAAGATTACTTTCAGAACTTCGAAATCAAAAGAGTAGGTTGGTTTTTACAGTATATTAAGTATCTTTTGCTCTATAACTACTCCAAAATCTGTTGTCTTAAAAGCAACATTTTAATTATTCATGACTCGTGAGTCTAGTTTAGACTGGGCTCAGCAGAGATAACTTTCTGTGTATATCATGGTACGGTTAGTTTGTAGTCATTAACTTCACTTTTCATCTGGCTGTTGGCAGAGGCAAAACTGCTGATAAAATAATTTATCACCTTGCAGACTAACCTGAGCTCAGTCACCTTATGGTGGACCCAGTGTTTCCATGATCAGTGAGAGAAGGCAAGTTATCTAAATGCAAACACTTTTAATTGCTTGCCTCACTTTTATTATTTTTTTGCTTGGCCAAAGCAAGCCATGAGGCAAAGCCCAGAGTCAAGAGGAATAAACACAGAAAGGACAGTTAGTATGACCAGTTTTACAAATGATCTGCTATGGGCAAAGTAAAATACTGGGTGTAAACACTAAATACTGTGTAAATTTGCTTTAATTCTCTGTTGGGTTTTCTTTCCTTAGCAGTTTATTTTTTCATTTTGAATTAAAATGGGGTCTGTAAAATATTTTGGTTATAATAAACCTTTGATCCCACTGTATAATTTTAGTTCTCTTTAGGTCATAGGAGAGGTGTACACATCAAGTTGAGTTGATAAAAACCTTAAATCAAAAATGTAACATTTTTAATAATTGTTTTGACACAGTTATTTTCAAATTGCATCACCTATCTTAATATGTTGAAATGTTCAATAGATACTTTTAAATACAGGAGAGGGGCAAGTGTTTGGTGCAGTAGCTATGACTCTGGGACTCCTTTTAAATATAGGAGGGGGCAGTGTTTGGTGCACTAGCTACGACACTGGGACTCCTTTTAAATATAGGAGGGGGCAGTGTTTGGTGCACTAGCTACGACACTGGGACTCCTTTTAAATATAGGAGGGGGCAGTGTTTGGTGCACTAGCTACGACACTGGGACTCCTTTTAAATATAGGAGGGGGCAGTGTTTGGTGCACTAGCTACGACACTGGGACTCCTGTGTTCTATATCAGAGTGTCTGGGTTTGTGTCCAGGCTCTGCTCTGAGTTCCAGCTTTCTGCTGATGCACATCCTAGGAAGCAGTAAATGATAAGGCTTAAGTACTCAGGTCCCAGGTAGAAGATCCAGATCGAATTCTTAGCTCTTGACTTTGACCTGGCCCCAACCCTGGCTGCTGCAGGATTTGGAGAATGAACCAACTGATTCAAGATCTCTTCCTTTCTCTTTCTGCCTTCCAAATAAAATGAAAATAAGTATATAAAATATAGGAGGACTTACTGAATGTGACATTTGAATGTCCTCAGAGTTCTGTTATCTTTCTTTGTAGTTATTCATTCATTATTGGATATCTGCTCTGTTATTTCCAGTATGGATCATGCATTTCATGCCAACACTTGGAAGTTTATAATTAAGTAAGTTACTTAATTATTCGTAAGATTTCTTAGATTGCATTTAAAGACTTTTGTGTAGATATGTTTGATGTTCACTGACTGGTAATCCAGATAATTGTAGATCCAAAGCTAAATTGCCTAAAAAAATTCTTCCTAGTTAGCTAGTAATTCTGAAATAATGGGCTAGGCACCACACTAGATCTCAACCATTTGCCTGCTGCCATTCTATCCTAGTTCTAGACTTAGGTAGCTTAATAACTATAATTAGTGCTGATTCTGTATTACATATGTTTGAATTACTCTGTATTACATATGTTTGATTTGTTCAAGTTTAATTCCACTTGTAAAGTAATTTTAACTCTCTGAAATTCGGCCATTGTGAGGGGTTCCTAGGGAGAGTGCTATAACATTCTTCAGATTCTTAGAGGTGGGAGGAGATACAGTTGAAATGTAAAAATGGTTAAGAACTTCTACTTTGTCCACATGCATAAAACATTAAAGGTCACTGTAATACTTCCAGGTCTTAGGTGCTGTTCTTGCATCACCAGTCACTCAGTTGCCAATAAGCAATCGTGCAGTGGCTGAGAGTATCCTATACTGTGTGTGCTTGAATCCTTCTGAAGTTTATTTACTGCTGAACTGTTGGATAACTGATTCATTTCTCTGAGTCTTATTTTTAATCAGCTGAAAATAAAAGTACTAATAATAGAACTATCTTGATAGTATTATTGTGAAGTGCTTAGAATTAGGCATGGCACCAGTGAGAGCTTAATGAATAGTCACATCATACTCATCATTAAGAATCTTCCATTCTTTTTTGGGACTGGAGTTTTGCGCTGCCTTGACCCACCAGGTTGTGTCTGTGTCTATTCTCCTGCCTCTTGGGGCAATTTAATCTTGTTCATGGAAAATTATGTACTGTTAAACTTTTTTTAATAATAAAACTTACCCAAAAAGTCTTTCTGCTGCTTAAAATCTGCCCATTTTACCAAGTGTAATGATCTGTTCCTCTCTGGACCCTGCCTCATTCCCCAGCTCTTCTCGTACTGCTCTCATACTATTGTTCAGATTGACCAAGTCTTCCTGTCTCTGGGCCTTTCCACTCTGCCTGGGGTGCTGCTGTCTCTTATTGTGCACCTTGCTAACTCCTGCTTATCTTTCATTTCTCGGCTTATGTCTTAGATCTTAATGATAGCATTCCTTGCTGTTCTTACCCTGAGAATAAGTTAGATTAGATCTTTGAATAGCACTTAAGCTCTTCCATTTGTAAGATTTATCACAACTATAATTAATTAATTGTTCTTACAATGCTTTAATGTGCTAGACCACAGGATCCATGGAGACAGGACAGCGATTATGTCTATTTGATTTATTTATTTATCCCCAGGTTTTAGTGTTTCTGGCACATAGAGTTCAGTTAATATTTTATGCATAGAAATAAAAACAACTTACTTAAATAAAACCGCATCAGAAGTAAAATTGATACATCTTAATTATAACACATCTGATATATATAACACATCATGATTTTTTAATGTCCTTTAAAGTAGATTTTTTACAGTCCTAAATTGCTTTATGTGGTGATTGTATTTTTTTCTTTTTATTCATTTAGGCAGAGCCTTAAACACCAGTCGGTTTTAAAGAGCCAGTTGAAACACAAAGATATAATTACCAGCTTGTGTGACGACATTCTTTTCTCCTTCCATTCTTGCTTACAGTTAGCTGAGCAGATGACACAAGCAGATACACAGGTAAAATATGGTCTGATGGTAGTTCTTAATTTCTTTGGTAGTTGCTGTAGTCTCATTTGAATATATACATCAGTCTGAATATATGCATCAGTCTACCTAAAAAAAGTACATTTATTTCACTGTTTTTAATCTGTGAGATTATTTACAGCCCATTATTACTTTTTTCCCAGAACACCGCATTGGACTTTCATCATCTCTGGGGTGTACCAGCCGTTCCTATATATACTAACTAGTTGCTGCAGGCATTCTCAATTCTCAGATCTTTTCATTCTTTTCTGTCCTAGGACAGAATTCTAATTCCTTTGTCCTATATTTATTTAGGGTATTCTTGATGTAGCCACAGTTTCTATCTTTTCTTTACCAATTCATTACAGTCTTGAGTGCTACAAGTGCCAGGTGTGTGCCTTTTAAAATTGTTATATTATTGGATTGATTTGTGAAATTGTGTATTAAGGATATGTAGTATGATAATTGGAGATTATGGTTCTTTTCTGATAATAATGCTATACATGGTTCTTTGTTCTCAGACATACCCAATAATTTTATTTAATTCATAATAGCCCTAAAATATAGGATTTTTTTAAAAAGATTTATTTATTTATTTGAAAGGCAGAATTACAGAGAGGCAGAGACAGAGAAAGATATTCCATCTGCTGGTTCACTCCCCAAGTGGCCACAACTGCCGGAGCTGGGCTGATCTGATACCAAAAGCCAGGAGCTTCTTTGGGTGAAGGGGCAAGCACTTGGGCCATCTTCCACTGCTTTCCCAGGTACTTTAGCAGGGAGCTGGATCGGAAGTAGAGCAGCCAGGATGCAAACTGGCACAGGTATGGGATGTCTGCACTATAAGCTGGGACTTCACCCACTATGCCACAGCGCCAGCTCTGTAACATATAAGATTAACAGTATCTAGGACCTAACAGTTATGTAATGATATTTCAGAATGTTTATGGAAAATGGAATTATATGTATGAGCTTATTTTGGTACCAAATTTTTTTGAATGCAAAAAATTTATTTTTCCTAATATGTGGAAAATGCCTGTTGTGAAAAAACTATACATGCATGGAATTTGAATTTTTTTGGCACCAAAAGAAACTTGTCTTTTAATTCCATTTTTCATGAACTTTAAAAATACCTTCATATAATTGGAAGATGAATTGAATCTTTCTTCCTAGAATAGCTGTTTTTTTTTTTAATTAATTTATTTTGACAGGCAGAGTGGATAGTGAGAGAGAGAGACAGAGAGAAAGGTCTTCCTTTTTGCCGTTGGTTCACCCTCCAATGGCCGCTGTGGCCGGCGCATCTTGCTGATCCGAAGCCAAGAGCCAGGTGCTTCTCCTGGTCTCCCATGCAGGTGCAGGGCCCAAGCACTTGGGCCATCCTCCACTGCCTTCTCGGGCCATAGCAGAGAGCTGGCCTGGAAGAGGGGCAACCGGGATAGAATCCGGCACCCCAACCGGGACTAGAACCCGGTGTGCCGGCGCCGCAAGGTGGAGGATTAGCCTGTTAAGCCACGGCACCGGCCATAGAATAGCTGTTTTATTACACAGTTCCTCTGCTGTAGACCAACAAATTGATTCAGGGAATTCCTTTATATGTGTGCTTCCTGTAGCTATGGTGGTGGAGGAGGTATAGGGATTCATCCAAATCCTAAAACCAATAAAAGTTCATGGAGCAGGGATGATTTGGAAGGACAACAGACGTTATAGGAAGGGTAGAAATTTGAAACTGGATTCTGAAGGTAGTAAGAAGAAAGTAAGGAGTAGCTTTAGGAACAGGTTCACCTTGTTCTTGTTTCTCCCTCTCTTTTTTTTCTTTTTCTCTTGCCTATATTTATCCTTTGTTTTTCCTTTGTTTCATCCTCACTCCTTCATGTTACCTTTTCTGATTCTCACCTAGCTGAAAGGAAGAGTTATTTAGTTGGGAAAGTTGTTCCCTTCTCCACCTTTATTCTGTACAAACATATCTTCAACTTTCTCCTTTTCCAGTTTCTTTCTTATTGTGATACCACAGACTCCCCAGCTAGTCCTTGGAGAATAAGATTAGACAGAGAGGCCAATGTTGTGTTGTAGCTGGGTAAGCTGCCTCCTGCAGGCACGGTTCAAGTACTGGCTATTGCACTTCTGATCCAGCTCCCTGCTAATATGCCTGGGAAAGCAGTGGAAGATGGCCCAAGTACTTAGGCCCTGGATACCCACTTGAGGGAACTGGAGGGAGCTCCTAGCTCCTGGCTTCAGCCTGGCCCAGCTCTGACATTTTGGCCATTTGGAGAGTGACCAGCAGATGGTAGAGCTGTCTGTCCCTCTCTCTGTAACTCTGACTTTCAAGTAAATAAAAAGAGAGAGACAGACAGACAGACAGACAGACTGAGAATGAGAATTCCTGACCTGGAGTGAGATGTAGAAAGCCCAAGCAAAGGTGTGGAATATAGATTCAGGAAAGAGTCAGGGGATTTCCTAGCCATGGTGGCCATTTGTACCTAAAATATATTTGGGGGGGGGGGGGGAGGGGGTGCTGTTAATGCAGTAGGTTAATCCTCTGCCTGTGGCACTGGAATCCCATATGGCCGCCAGTTTGAGTCCCCACTGCTCCTCTTCCAATCCAGCGCTCTCCTATGGCCTGGGAAAGCAGTAGAAGATGGCCCAAGCAGCTGCACCTGTGTTGAAGACCTGGAAGGAGTTCCTGGCTCCTGGCTTCAGATCAGCCCGGCCCAGCCATTGCAGCCATTTGGGGAGTGAACCAGTGGATGGAACACCTTTCTCTCTGACTCTTCCTCTCACTGTCCATAACTCTACTTCTCAAATAAATAAAATCTTCCCTCCCTCCCCCCCATATATATAAGGGAGCCAGCATTGTGGCACAGTGGGTTAAGCCCCACTTGCAGTACCTGTCAGAGTGCCGATTTGAGTCCTGGATGCTCTGCCTTTGATCCAGTTTCCTGCTAATGTGCTTGGTAAGGCAGTGGATGATGGCCTAAGTACTTGATCCCCTGCCTCTTAAGTTTTAGACCCAGACTGAATTCTGGTCTTCTGACTTTGGTTTCCAGTCATTAGGGGTGTAAACCAGTAGATATAAGATGCTCACTCTCTGTCTCTCTCTACCTTTCAAATAAACAAATCTTTACCAAAAATAGCATGTTAATATAGTTTATGTAAACTGCTTGTATATGAAAATCAGAATTTACTTGGCAAATTCTAATTTTCCAAGCAAATTCTCATGTTTACCTAACATTTATGCAAATTTATGACTGATAATATGTGACTACCTGTACTCACTGTTGCCTGAAATAGAGCTCTCAGATGGGCTGCATACTTTTTCCATTCTTAACTAAATTATGATTAGCAACACCATCTGCTCTTGATTACTCATCTACTGATATTAATTTAGAAGTTAAAACTTTTAAAAGTGTTTTGGCCAGCACCGTGGCTCAATAGGCTAATCCTCCACCTGCAGCGCCGGCACACTGGGCTCTAGTCCAGGTCAGGGTGCCGGGTTCTGTCCCGGTTGCCCCTCTTCCAGGCCAGCTCTCTGCTGTGGCCCAGGAGTGCAGTGGAGGATGGCCCAAATGCTTGGGTCCTGCACCTGCATGGGAGACCTGGAGAAGCACCTGGCTCCTGGCTTCAGCTCAGCGTAGTGCGCTGGCCGCAGTGGCCACTGAGGAGTGAACCAATGGCAAAGGAAGACCTTTCTCTCTGTCTCTCTCTCTCTCTCACTGTCCACTCTGCCTGTCCAAAAAAAAAAAAAAAAAAAGTGTTTCAAGCAGTTTTTATCTTGTGTTCTTAATCTATTTGGGCTGCTATAACAAAATACTGAGTAATTTATAAATAATAGGAATTTCTTTCTCATGGTTCTAGAGGCTGGGAAGTCCCAGATCAAGGTGCCAGTTGGATCACTGTATAGTGAAGACTTGCTCTCTGCTTCAAAAATGGCACCTTCTTGCCATGTCCTTAGGACAGGAAGGGCAAGGCATCTCCTAAGGATGTGTATCAGGTGGAGGTTCTCAGGTTTAAAATGCCTCACCTTTTAATTATGTCACCTTAGATATTAGGTTCCATTGTATAAATTTTGGAGGAATACCATCATTTAGAACATAACACCTTGCTTCCAGAAATGTCCAAATACAACCAGCGGATTTAATTAGTAGTATGGTATTCGTGAGCATATGAATGGATCAATCTCTGGGGTTACCATAACAAATTACCATAAACAAATTACCATAAACTGGTGGCTTAAAAGAAGAGAAATTTAATCTTTCACAGTTCTATAGGCAGGAAGTCTGGAATTTGTCAACAGGGCAGTTTTCTTATGTGGTTGTAGATACTCTATCTCATGCCTTTTTCCTAGTTTCTGGTGTCACTGGCAATCCTTGGCGTTCGTCAGTTTGCAGCTACATAACTCCAGTCTGCCTCCATATCACAATGTATTCTTTCTGTGTGTCTTCACATTGTCTTTTTATAAGAACACCAGTCACATTGGAAACGGGACATAGTTTATTTCAGTATGACCATATCTTAGCTAATGTGTACCACGAACATATCTCCAAATTAAAGCCATATTCTGAAGTATTGAGGATTACAACTTAAACATATTTTGGGGGGAGGGGACACAGTTCACCCCATAAGAACTTCAAACATTGGTATTTATTCTTTGAGAAGTCTTCAGAAAGAGACTGTTAGACTTGACAACACAGTATTTTTTAGCCACTATTGATACAGTTTCTGTAATTATGTGGGAATTTATTTGTAGGACCCATAGATACAGTTTCTACTGTAATTCCTGCCTTTGTTTATGTAATACTGGTAGAAATTTGTTTTTCAGAAAATAAGCATGTACCATTACATTGTTCCCTTGCTTAGCTTTATTGTGTGCTACATTTAGAATTGTTCAGTGACTTAATTGTTTAAAGAAAGAAGAATGGGAAAATGGGCTTTCTTGGAAGCAAACAGTTGCGTGAATTGAGATAAGACTGTTGCTGATTTGTTTTATTTACTTGATTTTTTTTTTTTTTTTTTTTTTTGACAGGCAGAGTGGACAGTGAGAGAGAGAGAGACAGAGAGAAAGGTCTTCCTTTTGCCATTGGTTCACCCTCCAATGGCCGCCGCAGCTGGCACGCTGCGGTCGGCGCACCGTGCTGATCCGAAGGAAGGAGCCAGGTGCTCATCCTGGTCTCCATGGGGTGCAGGGCCCAAGCACTTGGGCCATCCTCCACTGCCTTCCCGGGCCACAGCAGAGAGCTGGCCTGGAAGAGGGGCAACCAGGACAGAATCCGGTGCCCCGACTGGGACTAGAGCCCAGTGTGCCGGCGCCGCAAGGCGGAGGATTAACTATTGAGCCGTGGCGCCGGCCAACTTGATTTTTGAAAACATCAAAATAAGAGCTCTCTAGATTTGATTAGTGGTATACTATTTAGTAGTGAAGTGAAACTAGAATGTTCAGCCAAATATTGTATAATTTCTCCTTGAGTGAGTGAAGAAGAAATTTAAGCAAATTGATAGTAACTTATGTGTGGTTCAGTCACTCATGTAGCCAGAATTTCAGAATGTTTTCTTGTGTGGCAGAAATGTACTGGATACGAAGTCACGTTCTCTGCCCTCAACAACTCCTGAGAGAATTTATTTCTGGAGACAAATAAGCAGGCAATTATAGAATACTGTGATCTCGAGAGGACTGGGGAGTTGGCTCATGGGAGTGCAAGTGGGTAACCAGTCATGAAGTCAGGGCACATTTCTTATGGTGATCTGAGATCTCTGCTGAACAAGTGTTATGAAGTGAGCATAGATTCATCTTCACTCTCCTTCTAAACTTGCATGGCAGTATATAAGAAGAGTTCATGATGATGAAAGAAAATTAAATTTTCTAATATTCTATTTCTCCTAAAGAAAATTGACTTTTCTTTTAAAATTTATTGATTTGAAAGGCAGAGTTTCAGAGAGGCAGAGGCAGAGGGAAAGAGAGAGAGAGATGCCATCTGCTGGTTCACTCCCCAGATGGCCCATTGGCCAGAGCTGAGCCAATCCAAAGCCAGGAGTCAGGAGCTTCTTTTGGGTCTCCCATGCAGGTGCAGGGGCCCAAGGACTTGGGCCATGTTTTACTGCTTTTCCGGGCCATAGCAGAGAGCTGGATGAGAAGTGGAGCAGCTGGGACTCGAACCGGTGCCCATATGGGATGCTGGCACTGTATCCATCAGGTGGTGGCTTTACCTGCTACGCCATAGAGTTGGCCCTGGGAAAATTGACTTTTTTCAGATATTTATAATAAAGGTTAATATTCCATTAGTTGATTATCTGATTCTGTTATAATTGGGTTTAGTTAAGATTTTCCTGTGTTGTTGGGAATCAGCCATAGTCAGTAATCGGTTAGCATTAAAGCTGAGATATGCTATTGTATGAAAGTAATTCTGAAAATTAAAGACAGTAATTTATTTGAGTTAATTTTCTGGCACTAATTTAAAGTTCTTTGGATTGTACTGTGTAGTGTACTTATGGTGACATGACAACCAATATTTATTGAACTGAATTGCCTAAGTATCAGACACTGTGTAAAACTTAAAATAATCTTAGTATTAGTCATTTTTGTTTATATTGTCTTTAATTCATAGAATGATGTTTTTTATAGTTTGCTAACTGGTCTTTTATGAAAATATTGTCTCATTTACAGGGTTATTTAATTTCTTTTTTCTCATTTATTATGCTTTCTTATTTCCTTTTTTGGAACAGGATAACACTGACTACAGATTATTCCAAAAAACACTCAAGTTGTGTCGCTTCTTTGCCAACTCTCTTTTGCACTATACTAAGGTAAGACCAGTTATTTATAACACTTACTTGTAAAACCTACAATGCATAAGTAAATTATCCTTTTTTAAATACATTTTTAAAAATGTTATTTATGTTATGCAAGTTTCATGTATTTCATATCTATAGATTTAGGAACATAGTTATACTTCCCTCCTACACTCCCTCCTGCCAATGTGCCAAACCTTCTTCCCTCTCACATTCCCACTCTTAATGTTTTCAAAGATCAATTTTTAATTTACATAATGATCATATAGTTAACCCTACACTAAGTAAAAAAAATAGTATGAAGAAAAAACGAAACAAAACACTTTTCCTTCACAGAAGAGACAAGGGCGGTAAACAAATATTGAATCTCAAAATGTCTATTTCACATTACATTTCAGGTACTCTATTAGTTACCTTGGATCGGGGAAAACATGGTGCCTGTCTTTTTGGGACTGGCTTATTTCACTAAGTGTAATTGTTTCCAGTTGTGTCTATCTTATTGCAAAAGACAGGATCTCATTCTTTTTTTTTTTTTTTTTTTAAGGTTTATTTATTTATTTTGAAAGTCAGAGTTACGCGGGGGGGGGGGGGGGGGGGAGGTCTTCCATCCGCTGCTTCACTCCCCAATTGGCTGCAACCGCTTGAGCTGTGCCGATCCGAAGCCGGGAGCCAGGAGCTTCTTCTGGGTCTCCCACATTAGTGGAGGGGCCCAAGGCCTTGGGCCATCTTCTGCTGCTTTCCCAGGCCATATCAGAGAGCTGGATCGGAAGTGGAGCAGCCAGGACTCGAATCGGCGCCCATATGAGATGCCAGCACTGCAGGTGGCAGCTTTACCCACTACACTGCAGTGCCGGCCCCCTCATTCTTTTTTACAACTGAGTGGTACTACCATATTTCGTTATCTAGTCAACAGTTGGTGGATATCTGGGTAGATTCCATGTCTTAGCTATTGTGAACTGTCCTGTAATGAAAGTGGGGGTACAGAAAACTCTTCATATGCTGATTTCTTTTAGTTTGGGAAAATCCTCAGGAGTGGGGTGGCAGGATCATATGGTAGGTCTATATTCAGATTTCTGAGATATCTGCATACTGTCTTAAACAGTGGCTGTACCAGTTTACATTCCCACCAACAGTGGACCAGGGTACCTTTTTCCCCGCCTCTTCACCAGCATTTGTCGTTTGTTGATTTCTATCTGAGAGCCGTTCTAATTGGACAGAGTGAGGTGAATGAAACCTCATTGTGGTTTTGATTTGCATTTCTCTGACAGGTAATGATCGTGAGCATTTTCAAGTGTCTGTTGGGCATTTGAATTTCCTGTCTTGAGAAATGCCTGTTCAAGTCCTTTGCCTATATCTTAATTGGGTTGTTTGTTTTGTTGTTGTTGAATTTCTTGAGCTCTTTATAGATTCTGAATGTTAACCATTTATCAGTTGCATAGTTTGCAGATATTTTCTCCCATTCTGTCAGTTGCTTCTTCACTTTGCTGAATGTTTCTTTTGCACATAGAAGCTTCTCAGCCTGGTGTAATCCCATTTGTCAATTTTGACTATGATTGCCTGTGCTTCTGAGGTCTTTTCCAAGAACTCTTTGCCTATGACAATGTCTTGCAGAGTTTTTCCAATTTCTCAAGTAATTTGATGGTATCAGGTCATAGATTTAGGTCTTGGATCCATTTTGAGTGAATTTTTTGTGTAAACTGTAAGATATGGGTCTAGTTTCATACTTCTGTATGTGGAGATCCAGTTTCTCCAGTACCATTTGTTAAAGAGACTGTGTCCTTCCTCTGTCCTCAAAGAGTTGCATTATGAGAGTTAGTAGTAAAACTTGTTTTTAAATGAGTTTTTTTATTATGAGAGTTAATATGTAAATATTAATATTTTACTATGTTTTTATTATGAGAGTTAATAGTAAAAACTTGTTTTTA
Source organism: Lepus europaeus (assembly GCF_033115175.1). Taxonomy (NCBI): domain Eukaryota; kingdom Metazoa; phylum Chordata; class Mammalia; order Lagomorpha; family Leporidae; genus Lepus; species Lepus europaeus. The sequence goes on along the minus strand of NC_084831.1, from coordinate 136,513,647 downwards.
AAGATTTATTTCATTTTAGTGTATTAAGTTGAGGATATACTTAAATCTCATAAGTTTTAGATATGACTAAGTGTCCAACTGCATTGCTTGTTTTCTTAGGTGCGTCCTTAATGATAAAACTTGTTCTCAAGGACTTACTTCTTTTAATGTATTAAATGGAGGGTATTCTTACGTCTCACAAGTTCTAGTTATATCTCAGTGCTTGCAAAAAATGAATCGTTGTTGCGTCTTGGGTACTTCTTTACAGTGAATTAAGTTTCTGAAAAAAAAAAGTGAAACTAGCTTCAAGATACAGTGACTTTGGACAGCCTTTGTCTTGACTGTTGAGGAACAGTGGGTATGGTGGGAAGAATCAATATATGGTACTTATGAAGTGCATGAAGTTTGTATTCCTTAATTAAAAGTTTTCTTTGGGAAAAAAAAATATTTAAAAATAATAGGATAGAGAGACTGTCCTTGTTCCAGGGATGTATTTTACCTCTTTTGTCAAAGATAAGTTGATTGTAAATGCATAGATTGATTTCTGGAGTTGCTTTTCTCCCTCCCTCCCTCCCTCCCTCCCTCCCTCCCTCCTCCCCTCCCTCCCTCCTCCCTCCCTGCCTGCCTGCCTTCCTTCCTTCCATTACAGAAAGGTAGAGCCACAGAGAGGTCTTCCATTTTGCTGGTTCACTCCCCAAATGACTGCAACGGCCAAAGCTGAGTTGATCTGAAACCAGGAGCTAGGAGCTTCTTTCAGGTCTCTCACATGGGTGCAGGGGCCCAAGGAGTTGGGCCATCTTTTACTGCTTTCCCAGGCTATAGCAGATAGCTGGATTGGAAGAGGAGCAACAGGGACTTGAATGGGCACCCATATGGGTTGCCAGCACTGTAGGTTGGGGCTTTAACCCGCTGCACCACAGCGCCAGCCCCTGGAGTTGCTTTTCTATTCTGTTGGTCTACAGTCTGTGTTTGCACCAGTACCATGCTATTCTTAGTATTGCTGCCCTGTAGTATGTCTTGAAATCAGGTATTCTGATGCATCTGGTTTTCTTTGTGTTGTATGAGATTGCGTTAGCTATTTGGAGTCTCTTGTGTTTCCATATGAGTTCTAACATCATTTTTTTCTAGATCGAAAAATGTCATAAGTTTTTGATTGGGGTCACATTAAATCTTTAAATTTTGGTAGTATGGACATTTTGATGATGTTGATTTCCAGTCCATGAACATGGAAGGTTTTTCCATTTTTTTGATGTCTTTCTTTTATTTCTTTATTATTTGATGATTTTTATCATAGAGACCTTTGATACTTTGGTTAAATTTATTCCAAGGTATCTAATTCTTTTTGGAGTTATTGTGAATGAAACTGATTTTAAAAGTTCTTCCTCAAAAAAAAAAAAAAAAAAAAGGCCAGTGCCGTGGCTTAACAGGCTAATCCTCTGCCTTGCGGTGCCGGCACACCGGGTTCTAGTCCCGGTCGGGGTGCCGGATTCTATCCGGTTGCCCCTCTTCCAGGCCAGCTCTCTGCTATGGCCCGAGAAGGCAGTGGAGGATGGCCCAGGTCCTTGGGCCCTGCACCCGCATGGGAGACCAGGAGAAGCACCTGGCTCCTGGCTTCGGATCAGCGCAATGCACCAGCCACAGCAGCCATTGGAGGGTGAACCAACGGCAAAAAGGAAGACCTTTCTCTCTGTCTCTCTCTCTCACTATCCACTCTGCCTGTAAAAAAAAAAAAAAAAAAAAAAAAAAAAAAAAAAAAAAAAAGTTCTTCCTCAGCCATGACATTGTCTGTGTATACAAAGGCTATTAATTTTTCCGTGTTGATTTTATATCCTGCCTCTTTACCAGACTCTTTCATGAGTTTCAGTAGTCTCTGAGTGGAGTCTTTTGAATCTCCTGTATATAGGATCATGTCATCTGTAATAGGGATAGTTTGATTTCCTCCTTTCCAATTTGTATCTGTTTGATTTATTTTTCTTGCCTAATGGTTCTGGCTAAAACTTCCAGGACTATATTAAATAGCAGTGGTGAAAGTGGGCATCCTTGTCTGGTTTCAGATATCAGGAGGAATGCTTCCAGCTTTTCTCCACTTTAATAGGATGCTAGCAGTGGGTTTGTCCCTTTCTTTCTCCAATTTGGGGGAGTTTTCTGTAATTATTTCACTAAATAGGTCTTCTAGATCATTCTCTCTTTCCACTCCTTCAGGAACTCCTAAGACCTGTATGTTAAATTGTTTGATAGTATCCTGTAAATCTTCAACACTATGTTTAAGTTTTCTGTTTTCCTCTTGTTTTTATTGATCTGACTGTAAGATTTCCAAAGATTTGTCTTCTAATTTGGAAATTTCTTCTGCCTCACCAAGTTTACTGTTATGGCTTTCCACTGCATTTTTTATTTGATTTATTGAGTTCTTCTAATATTTCATTTTGATTTCTCTCTAAAATTGTGATTTCATGGGAAAATTTTCATTCATGTCATTTATGGTTTTCTTCTTTTCATGGATTTGCTTCTGATTGCTTTTGAATTCCGGTTCCAGAATTTCCTTAGTCTTTTCATCTTCACTTTCTTTTTTTTTTTTTTTTTTAACTAACATAAGAACCACCATTATAGGAGCTCAGCTGCATAGCCCATGTAGCCCAAGATGGAACTTGTGGTGAAGAATGAACAGATCCCAAGGACATCTTCCATGGGGCACCAACATGTTCTCTTGTCCAAAAATTTATTTTTTTTCTTTTTTTTAAAGAACCATTCATTTATTTATTTGAAAGTCAAAGTTACACAGACAGAAAAGAGGCAGAGAGAGAGAGAGAGTCTTCCATCCACTGGTTCACTCCCCAGTTGGCCACAATGGCCGGAGCTGCGCCGATCTGAAGCCAGGAGCCAGAAGCTTCCTCCAGGTCTCCCACGTGGGTGCAGGGGCCCAAGGACTTGGGCCATCCTCTACTGCCTTCCCAGGTCATAGCAGAGAGCCGGATCGGAAGTGGAGCAGCCGGGTCTTGAACCGGCACCCATATGGGATACCGGCACTTTAGACCAGAGTGTTAACTCTCTGTACCACAGCGTCGGCCTCTGTCCAAAAATTTAAAGCCTGCTTTATCCTTCCACATTTTCCACCTATAGCATTACCTCTTGAGTTTAGATTCCAGGTCTGCTATGAGATAGGTAAAGGTTCCTTTCACATGTCAAGTATGTGGCTGAGAAGGGACTTCAGCCACCTCCATTAGCTTGTCCCTCCACAGTGAAGAGCCACCAAAGCTCTCACAGCTCCCCTTCTCCAGTTTCGGAAGTCTTTAGGGTATACAGCCCAAGTCATCCACGGGTAGCACAAAGCAGGATGACATGTTTGTTTTCCTTTGGACCCAGCACACACTGGGCCAGCATCTCTCCAGAGCAGCCCTTCCAGCATTGTCCAGGCTGCCCTCCTAAGTGCTGAATGAGTTGTTCTGGGCCCTGTGATTTCTAAAAGCTTCAGCCAGCCTCACAGGCTTACTCTCAACTGTTCTGTTACAATCCTAGTTGTGAAACTAACAAACCCTTGAGCCCTGGATGTCTCTCAGATTTCATACCTTCCTCAAATTCACTAAATGCCTCCTGAATTTCAGAAAGCAGTTACTTACCAGCTGATTCAAACATGCAGCCTAATTTGTGTGAGTCACTGCAGAGACCAGCTCTACAGGTCAGGGAGGGAAGGTGTGCTGTACTGATCCCCCTCCTTCCCATCACACAGATCCCCAACCTAGCCCTAACACCCTGACCTGCCTGAGACAACTCTGTTCATTTCTTCTTCCTAGCTGCCACTCAGACCACAGGTGAGGCCCCTGGGTTGCACACAGGTAGCCTGAAGTAGATACACACTGCATGGTGGGTCAGAACCCCGGACTGCAGTTTGAACCATATTGTGGACCTGCGTCATGTAGAAAACAGAGCCACACTGGGGCTGCTTTACCTATCGCCTTCACTGGAAACACTCTGAGTGTGGAAGGAAAGAGGCTGTGCTCAAGCGAATAGGTTCAAAGCAAACCTAAAACTACCTTTGCATACAGTGTTGTGAATAGGTAAGGGGGAGGGGTCAGAGCTCATCAGTGACCCCTCTTCCAGGCAGCATAGCTTAGAGGGCTTAGGCTAGTACCAAGAGCCCTACACAGTAGAGTCATTGCCAACAATCTTCTCACACTGAAAGAGGAAGACAAAAAGTTACATGGAATACAAACACACACCCGGGTGTAGCCTCTGTCCTCCTGATGCCCTTGGCTTCCTGGGCCAGCCAGGACGTTAGCTTAGCTTTCTGTCTCTGCTTTATGTCCAGGCACTGGAGACAGGACTTTCAAGGGTTAGTTTCTTCCCTTAGACTTGGAAAATTCTACTTCTCATCCTCAGCTCAATCACCAGTTCCTCAGGTACCATAAACAGAAACACTATGTTGAAATGCTGTTCTGTTCCTTTTGGGGTGGGGCGATCATGGTGTCTTCCTTATTGTTTCTTGAATTTCTGTTTGCTTTTAGGCATTTGTGAGGTTGATTTTTGTTTTTTTTCTCTGATTGCTTTTATCTTTGAGCTATGCCTCTGTGGCTTAGTGGAATGTCTGCACTTTCAATGAATACCAAGAGGTGTGTGGTGGGTGTGGCCTGGGAGCTCTGGTCAGTGCTCCAGGGTGGGGCGAGTATCCAGGGCAACACTCATTGCCCGAGTGTTAGCTCCCAGTGTTTTCCACATCACTGTATGAACCGCACAAATGATCTGTGCAGCCCTCACTGTGAGCACAGTCCCATTGCAATGACCTGCTCTCGGCAACCAATGAGCTCTGAGGGTTTGGAGCTGCACCCGGTTATTGCCCGGAGACCCAGGTACTTGCTGCACCTTCTCATGTAACCACTGAGTCCCCACGGTCTCAGCATACAAGGCTCCCACAGTCGCCAAGTGCAGAGGTTTCTCTCTGCCCAAACAGCCTGCCAAGTAAACAGAGAGGCTGATGTTCCCTGAGATAGCTACAGCTTGGCACCTTGATCCTGGGAGGCTGCGGGCACCTCAGCATCCTATGTGGTTGCCCAGCCACCTCCCAACCAGGCTCATTAGTCAGTGGGGACTATGGATTTATTCCTCTAGCAGAATTTCTGGATCACATGTGTACACAAGAGCCACTGGCCGAATGTCACTCTTTCCCCGTCACTGCTGCCAGTACTGCTGAGAAGATGGTGTCCTGTCTCAGCCAGTTGCTGTGGGCACATACAAAGTGTTCTGCAGCTGCCACCCAAACCCAAAATGGAATCTGCCCTTTCTCAGCCAGGCAGTGGGCATTGTTGTGGAGAAGTTGGTGTGAGATAAACATGCCCCCCCCCCCCAACTGGGTCCATGGGCAACCGCTAGCTCTCAGGGCTCCAGTCTGGACTCTCATCACACTCTCCTTCCAGCTCTATCACCCTGTTTCCAAGTTGCTGCCTGCTCAGGCTCTCAGCTGCTACAGTTGTGCATTTTGTTTGTGTTCCTGCTGTGTGAACTCATAGGTCCACGGCTATCCTCTTCCTCTTACAGGATTTCCAGTGTGGTTTTCTCTCCAATTCTCCCCTGAGAGTGTACATCCTACACTTTTTTTTCCCCTACTGTTTATCTCTAGCCTTACAGAGTATGTTGTTTTCTAATCTGCCATCTTTGAATCTCCAAATTATCGTGTTTTTATCAAAATCTGTGCCAAAAACAATATTGAAATTATTTTCCACATTTATCTTATAGAATATGATTTAACATACTGAGCATATTAAATTGCTATTTATTCAAATCTGTAAAAATGGTTTCATAAGCTATTTTTGTAAGCATAAATCAGTTTTCAGAAGATAATTCAATTTGCTTTTAAATACCATTAACACATTATTTCTACTGTGTCTCTAACTTAGATTGTTACAGTTTAAACGTTCAGACTTGAAATTGGTGTAATTTTAAGGAGCCTTGCCTATTTGGGAATCATCAGAACAGCAGTGATGGTTGCAGATATACGGCTAGAAGAGATAAGTTGCCAAAGCAGATTATTTGGAAAGAAGATCAGAGAATACCTATATATTGCAGCCTGTGGAACAAACATTGTTAATATATGTTAGTGATTTTTTTTTTTTTTTTTTGGAAACTGTTGTCCAAGTTGAATTTGTTTTCAGTTTCATCCACTCCTTTCTGAGGAAAGAGAAGGGTCTCCAGTGACTACAAATCATATAATTTTGAGGCTGGCACACTGGCTCCAACAGCTTGCCATCCAGTTTGATGTGCTGACTGAACTGGTCCCCTGGGCAGCTGCCTTTGGTGGTCGTTGGCTGCTGCTTATGCTGGGACCTCTGCAGCTTGCAGGGTGTATATTCCAGAGATCGAAACACGTTGTGGGAAGTACACCAAATGACGCTTGGAATATTACCAGTGTGATATTTGCTTGGTGTGTAGGAGGCAAAATTTGTCCCTAATTATGCCATTTAAAACTTTGCCATCAAGGAATTTTTAAATGTTTTAAATTGTGGCTATAGTGGTAGTCGTAACAGTAAAGAGTTTTAGTTAATTAGTGTCATACTCCTTTTTACTCTATGTAAGACTTTTTTTTTTTTTAATGTGGCACATCAAGAATTTTATTTTGCATGCCTTTGTGAGTATATGTGTTATAAAGTCACATTGAATACAAGTATGAATTGTTTTATTTCAGGAATTTCTTCCTTTTCTTTCTGATTCTTGCTATACATTACACCAGCTTTATCTTCAGATCCACAGGTAAGACAGATGCCATATCATTATTAAAATGTGACAGTGTTATTTATATCTTGCAAAGCTTAAGTGTACAAGGGAATTCAAAAGATTGGAATAATTTTTCTTTGTTTTAGTAAATTTTTATTTCTTTAAATAATTGGGGATGAAAACTTGATAGTTACCTTGTTTTACTTATCTTTGTATTTGTAACTTTATTATTTTTTAAAAAGATTGTTTATTATTTATTTATTTGAAAGGCAGAGTTAGAAGGGAAGAGATAGAGAAATCTGCTGCCCACTGATTCACTCCCAAAGTGGCTGCAGTGGCTGGGACTAGGCCTGGTGAAAACCAGGCGCTTCATCCAGGTCTCCCACGTAGATGCAGGGGCCCAAGCACTTGAGCCATCTTCCACTGCGTTCCCAGGTGCATTAGCAGGGAGCTGGATCAGAAAAGCAGCTGGGACACAAACTGCTGCTCATCTGGATGCATGCATTGCTGGAGGTGGCTTAACCCACTGCGCCAGTGCCTGTCCCTGTATATTTCACTTTATACATGATATATAACCCGTATGGTGATGAATATGAAAAACAAAGGATTGTATATGCATCTATGTATTTGCAAAAGCATACTTCTTAATCATTATTAATTTTACTTCCATGAAGTTTAAGTCAGGTGGTAAAAATTGTGACTTGGAGAAGAATTGAATTACAGAAAGGTTTCATAGTTTAGATAGAGAGGATCTCAGTGACATTTGAAATTGACAGTTACCTTAGAAGAGCCCTAAATTTGACACGAAAATAATCTGTTAGCTCATTTATCCAGGAGCCCTGTTATAGTTTCCTAATTCATTTAGCCTCCAAGGCAACTTTTCAATTTTAAACTTCTCAAATCTCCCACAGTTCCTCCCCATTTCTCAGTGTCAATAAATGGCCTCATTTCCTATGTCACTGAAAATTGGAAGCATTTAGAAAAGAGCTTCCCTGCCACCTGTGACTATGGCACCCCCATATGAGCACTGGTTTGAGTCCCCGCCCCCCCACCTTGTTTCCAGTCTAGCTCCCTGGAAGCAGCTATTTACGGCCCAAATACTTGAGCTTCTGTGAACCCATGTGGGAGGCCCTGATGGAGTTCCTGGATCCTGGCTTCAGTTTAGCCCCACCCAGATTATCGTGTAGTCTTTTGGGGAGTGAACTGGCAGATGGGAGACATTCTCTCTCCCTCCCTCTCTCCCTCTCTGCCTTCCAGATATTACAAAAATTAAAATTTGTATAACTTCCTGGGGGAAAAAAAAAGAAAAGAGCTTCCATATACTCCCTCAAACACATCAACTAATCCACCTGATATTTATCCCCTTACTGCTATAAATGAGCTGTATGCCTAAGTATACACATACATACACACAGAATCCAATCACATAAATCATATGTCTTCTCTTCTGAAATCCTCAAATGGTCTTCATCAACACAATTTCTTGTCTACTTTTTCTTATTTTTTTTCTTCTCCATAGCACTTAACACCTGCTCTGTTACGTATTTCCTTGCTCACTTGTTTGTCCCTTTTTACTTAGTTGTTAACTATCCCTTGCATTAGAATGTAAACTATATATGGGGGCGGGCATTTGCTGTAGATGTTAGGATGCCACTTGGGATGCCTGCGTTCCATGTTGGAGTGTCTGGGCTTGAGTCCCGGCTTTGCTTTCAATTCCAGTTTCCTGCGAATGCACATCCTTGCGGGGCAGCAGGTGATAGCTCAAGCAGTTGAGTCTCTACCACCCTCATCCATGTAGGAGATCTGGATTCAATTATTGGCTCCTGGTTTTGGCCTGGCCCAGCCCCAGCTATTGTGGGCATTTGGAGAGTGAGCCACTGGATGGGAGATCTCTATTTCACTCTCATTCTCTGTCTCTCAAATAAACAATACTAAAAAAAAAAAAAAAGAGCTAAGTTTGGGAAATAGAGATGAGATTATTTTTTAAAAAGAATGTAAACTCTATAAAGGCAATAACTTTGTTTATTTTGTTTACTGCTGTGTCACCCACTCCTGAATCAGTGCACTTAATAAACATTTCTCAGGGCTGGCATTGTGGCACAGCACGTAGAGCTGCTGCCTGTGACGCCAACATCCCATATGTGCACTGGTTCATGTCCAGAGTGCTCCCCTTCCCATCGAGCTCCCTGCTAATGTGCCTGGGAAAGCAGCTGAAGATAGCCCAAGTACTTGGGCCACTGCCACCTATATGAGAGACTCTGATGGAGTTCCAGGCTCCTGGCCTTGGCCTGGCCCAGCCACTTGAGGAGTGAACCAGTGGATGGATGATCTCTGTCTCACTCTCCCTCTCTATAACTCTGCCTTTCAGATAAATAAATATTTTTTTAAAAAGTTGTCCATTAAAAACATTTAAAAAAAAAAAAAAAACTCTGATGGTCAGTAGCTGTAGTTAAAGTCTGTAATTTATTTTTTGTACAAAGGTGATTCAGTTGTTCATGGAATATTTGAATCATTTTTTAAAAATTATTCAAAGGCAGAGTTACAGAGAGTGAGAAAGAGACACAGAGAGAAAGAGAGGTCTTCCATCCACTGGTTTACTGCACAGATGGCCTCAGTGTCCAGCTCAATGTCCAGAGTTGGGACAATCCGAAGTCAGGAGCCTGGAGCTTCTTCTGGGTCTCCCACGTGGGTGCAGGGGCCCAAGGACTTGGGCCATCTTCCACTGCTTTTCCAGGCCACAACAGACAGCTGGATTGGAAGTGGAGCAGCTGGGTCTCAAACTGGCGCCCATATGGGATGCCAGCACTGCAGACAACAGCTTTAGCTTTTAATTCCACCTTCTGTAAACTTTTTGAAGCCCCCTTGTTGAATGGCATTTACTTTACCTATAATTTAATCCTCACAGTAACTCTGAATCAGTGTCACAAATGATGAAACTGAGCCTCAGTAAGGTCAAATTAAGAAGCCAGTAATGTAACCAGTAATTGACAGATAGGCGTTTTTTTCCATGTATTACAAAATCCTCAAGTGTTTGTCTTTCCTATTTAAATGTTATTAACCCTGACAAGACCATTTTCTCATGTGTTGGCAAACTTACTACAATTAAAATAACCGAACAAACTATGGAATACATCTCTTATTTCCTGTAAGTTTTAAACGAAGTTTAGCTTAAACTCCAATTATGAATGATTCCGTGAAAAAGTCTTTTCAACCTTCTTCAGTGTTAGTATTCAGATTTGCCTTATAAAGCCCCTGCTTCTGAGGAATCTAGCATTAGTTCATAGTAAATTCAGCATTCTACTGATTTTAAAACAACTTTTAATAGAAGTAGTTAAGCCAGCATTGATCAGAAGTACATTTTTGTGTATGTTTTTATTTGCTGTTTTAATATTTTACAATATGTTTATAGATATTGTCAAAATGGTTTTTAAAATGTATCAAAGCAATATTTAAGACTTGTTCAATATTACAAGCTTTTAATTATATATAATTAAATCTATATTATTTAGTTCTTAGGCTTTTGTGCAATTCAGATATCAGTTCAGGGTGTTGAATTTGTTTTATAAAATGCAGACTAATTTTTATATAATACTACTAGATCATCGGTTTATAGTACCTAACTTCCTCCCAAAATAAGAAGATAGCTCTTAATGAGTTTTTTCTCCCTTTCCAGCAAGTTTCCTCCAAGCCTATACGCAACCAGGATATCAAAAGCACAACAAGAGGAAATAGCAGGTGCTTTCCTGGTCACACTGGATCCACTCATCAGTCAGCTGCTCACATTCCAGCCTTTTGTGCAGGCGGTGTTAGACAGTGAATTAGGTAAACTTCAGAACAGATTTAGTGTTAAATCATCTCCCATCATTATGACATGTTACAGATGGGGCTGTTTCTCCTTATGTCTTTAAGATTTTTATTTAAAATTTTTTCCCCATTCTTTTATTGAAACATTTATCCTTTAAAAAGAATTATGCTCTGGTAGGCATTTGCCTTAGAAGTTAAGATGCCCACATCCTACATCTGAGTACCTGGTCTCAGTATCCAGTTCTTACCTCCAGCTTCCTGCTAATGCAAACCCTGGGAGGCAGCTGTGATGGGTTTAAGTAATTGGGTTCCTGTTACCCATTTAGGAGACCTGGATTGTTTTCCCAGCGTCAGCCCTGCTCCCAGCTCTATCCATTGAGGCACTTAGGGCATCTTGCTGTCTCTCCATCCCTCTCTCTTAACTAAATTATTCCTTTAATGTCTTTGCATATCACAAATCAAATTTCTGTTGAAAACATTTGAGATATGTTTGTACCGATTTGCTGTGTTTTTGTTACTGTCAGATCTGCCATGTGAACTGCAGTTGCCACAGTGTCTCCTTCTGGTTGTTGTCATGGATAAGCTGCCCTCTCTACCTGAAGATGTGCAGACTCTGTGGTGCGCAGACAATCAGTCCTCAGAGGCTACAACCAGGTAGCAAACGTGGTGTTTATTTTCAGTCACATTAGCAGTAGCTTACAATGCCTGTTTAGAATGATCTGGAAATTAAGTTTGTTATATCAGCTATTCTAGTTAGTCCTCATGTATGTGTGTGTGTGTAGTGCTACTTTATGAAAATAGATAAATATGAGTATAAAATATATAAATCTGTAACACTAGACACTAAAATATCTTAATTTTAGTCAATGTTTATTGCCTAGTGGCCAGCATTATAAACCGTGAGTATAATAGAGTAGGTGTGTAAGGAGTCACGTTAAAAACGAGCTCTGAGAAATGGGTGTCTAGGTACTATGAGGTGTCTTGGGGAATCTTGTAATCATCTTCTTTGCTAACAACGAGTCTAGTTCCTTACTCCCTGGGTTCTTGCTGTTCTCTAAGTTTTCACCCTTCCTTTAGGCCCTCAGGTTAGTCTCCCTAAACCTGGCTCAACTTCCTCAGAGCTCAGAAACTGAAGCATATGCCAGAACTCTGTAGCTTCGCACTGAAATCTATCCTGTTGCCATCTCCTACCTTTGTTCCTCACCCTTTCATTTATTTTAAGCACATGTACCTTGCTTCTGTTAGACTCGCCTGTGAGTGCCTTTTACTCATGCGTTGTCTTAACTTATTTATATATTATGTTTTTATTTATTTACTTGGGAGCAGAGAGAGAAAGCCACGTGTGCCTCCATCTGATGGTTTACTCCCTAATGCCTGCAGTGGCTGGGGCTGGGCCAGGAGATCAGTCCAGGGTTCCTGCAAGGGTGGCCATCACCTAGAATTGAGAGAGGAGGCAGGACTTGAACTTAGGCATTCTAATAAGGGGTGTGGGTATCTGAGCTTCATTGAAACCTCTATGCTAAATTCCCTCTCTCTTGCTTGTTTTGAATTTGTTGTTTAAATCTTATCTGAAAGTTTCTATAACCATTTCAATCCTAAAATATCCCATCCTTATCTGAACTATAATAGTTATTTTATGTTTTACATATGACACCTAATTTAGCTATTTAAGTTTCAAGTTTATTGAAGAACTTTTATAATTCAGTAAAGAAAATCTAGGAAAATTATTTTTTACAGAATTTCTTTGACAGTGACTCTCTTATTTTATGTATACATATTTGCGCATTGGAAACTTGTTGATTATGCCTCTTGAGACATTTTGCTTTCCTAAAATAACCCTCCTATGACATTATTGTTATTGTGTCTGTTAAGTGTTAAGTGTTACTAATACTGGCTTCCATGTCTCAATTTCCCTGTAGGACACCTCTACTCAAAGCCATGTTCTACAGTTTTGAGCAGTGTTCTGGTGAACTTTCTCTGCCTGTCCAATTAAGGGGAGTACCAACTAAAGGGCAAGCTGAGGTGGCTGTCACTTTGTATCAGCATGTTTGTGTTCATCTGTGTACCTTTATTGCTACCTTTCATCCCTCCCTGTTTCCTGAATTGGTAAGCTTATTATTACTTGCTAAGCTATGCTGAGGTTACACTTTTACTTTTTTTTTTTCCTGTTGAAATAGTGTTTTGTGTGCAGAAGAAAGTGGGCATAGTTAATGTACATTTCTTTTGAATGCCATTCTTTCAGCTTGCACATTTTACCCTTTAATTCAGTTGTCTCCTAGGAAATGGTAATCCTCAATTCCTGCAGTATTTAGAACTCACGTTTACTAAAAATATTTGAGAAAGCATTTTACATGGGAAGATATGGAAGACATGAAAAGAGGCAAAATATACAGAATTCTTACCTAGTTGGGATTCACAAAGAAAAGAAGTAAATACTATATAATGCCAGATCTCCTGTATGTCTTAACCTTAATGTGGATTATTCCCTCCTGCACCCAGGAAATTGGATTAGAGAAAAAGAAGTTGAGACAATGTGAAGAAAAACTCCCGAGAAGTTACATAAGAATTAGTATCATTCAAGACACTATACAATAGATAATAGCTAGCACATATTAAGTATTCTGTGTGAATGGTTAAAGGCTAAGAGAAAAGTACAACCATATATATTTTTATGTTGCTTCAAAGATTTGAAACTGTGTATTCTGTGGATCCTAGTGATTGAATTACTACGCTTAATGACATTTGATTCCTCATAGCCCAGCACATTACTTAACATAGAGGAGCCACTCAGTAAATATAGAGGGAATGGCAGTATAAGTTCTTTCAGATGGTACAAAGTAGAGCTTTTTCACTGAAGATCAGTTATTTTAACTTTGCTGGTGCTTACTTTATCTTGAAAAACATGATATTAATTGTAATGTGTCATGAAATTTAGCATATAAATAAATGAACTTTTCTGTTTTTCACTAGGATGCTGCTCTGTTGAATGCTGTGCTTAGTGCTAATATGATCACCTCTTTGTTAGCTATGGATGCCTGGTGCTTCCTTGCTCGGTATAAAATACTTAATTTTTCAGTAATTGGGTTGGTTTCCAGTAGTCACTGACAGTAAATGGCTTTGTAATTATAAACATATACAAACATTTATTGATAATTCTTTAATATGTCCCAAAATTGTTCAATTTCCTATATAGCACTAAATTATGAAATAGGTCCTCTCTTTCCTTTCTTTGGTTCAAGCCAATAAATGAGTATTACTTATATTGGTTTTTTTTTTTTTTTTTTTTTTTTTTGACAGGCAGAGTGGACAGTGAGAGAGAGAGAGATAGAGAGAAAGGTCTTCCTTTTTGCCGTTGGTTCACCCTCCAATGGCCGCTGCAGCTGGCGCGCTGTGGCCAGCGCACCGCGCTGATCCGATGGCAGGAGCCAGGTGCTTCTCCTGGTCTCCCATGGGGTGCAGGGCCCAAGCACTTGGGCCATCCTCCACTGCACTCCCTGGCCACAGCAGAGAGCTGGCCTAGAAGAGAGGCAACCAGGACAGGATCGGTGCCCCGACCAGGACTAGAACCCGGTGTGCCGGCGCCGTAGGCGGAGGATTAGCCTAGTGAGCCACGGCGCCGGCCTTTACATTGTTTTTGTATTTTCTAACAGTACTTGGCCATAGGGGTAGTGGTAGATTATGTGTTTTCATCAGAATATTTTATGTTTTATAGAAGTTCTGCTTTTCTGAGTAAACTTAATTGCCTTCTCTATTATAGGTACGGGACTGCTGAACTCTGTGCACATCATGTCACCATATTGGCTCATCTGGTAAGTGGAATTATAGGACCTATAATACTTGCTTTCCATACTTTGCGGGTATGATAATCTTAAATAATGTAAATATCAAATGAGGAAACAGTGTGGTAGTTAGATTATTTTGATAGTTCTTTGCTTTATATTGATGCAGATACTGTTAAGAAAGAGTACTGAGACTACCAGTGTAAAACTGGAGAGACTCCCATATTTTCAGAATTTTCGAGTGCCACAAACTGTTCCAAGGGAGCTAGGTTAAGTGAGAATAAATTTTTTTTTTTTTTTTTTAAATTTTTGACAGGCAGAGTGGACAGTGAGAGAGAGACAGAGAGAAAGGTCTTCCTTTTGCCATTGGTTCACCCTCCAATGGCCGCCGCGGTAGCGCGCTGCGGCCGGTGCACCGCGCTGATCTGATGGCAGGAGCCAGGTGCTTATCCTGGTCTCCCATGGGGTGCAGGGCCCAAGCACTTGGGCCATCCTCCACTGCACTCCCTGGCCACAGCAGAGAGCTGGCCTGGAAGAGGGGCAACCGGGACAGGATCGGTGCCCCGACCGGGACTAGAACCTGGTGTGCCGGCGCCGCAAGGCGGAGGATTAGCCTAGTGAGCCGCGGTGCCGGCCTAAGTGAGAATAAATTTAAAATTGAATGCAGGATGTAAAATTTAGAGAGTTAGATGTAATATTGATGGCTAAGAATTCATTTCTTTTTCTTGTTTTAATATGACTTAAGCCAGCTGACTCTGTGCTTGGTTGTATTTCTTTCAGTCAGGATGATTTGAGAGGGACTAAGTTTGATAGTGAGCAATGCCTTTGGGATAAGAAGTAACATTTGTGAATCAGTATAAGGTGACACACAGTAATTGTACATATTTAAGGGGTACAGTGTGGTATTTCAACATCTGTATATGGTGTATGGTGATGAGATGAGAATAACTGGCATATCTTTCACCTCAGACACTCATCATTTCTTTGTGTTGGGAGCTTTTTTGACTTTTAAATTGTGAGATGTTTGATGAGGTCTATATATAATAGTTAATGGCCTGTCTTACCTTTTCGCCCTTGGCTTTGGTAAGGATCTTATGTGGGTTCATGCATTATTTGTTTCCTGGTAGAGTAACTTTGTCATTTATTGGTTTACTTTTTTTTTTTTTTTGCTTTGTTTTGTTTTGTTTTGTTTTGACAGGCAGAGTTAGAGAGAGAGACAGAGAGAAAGGTCTTCCTTTCCGTTGGTTCACCCCCTAAATGGCTGCTACGGCCGGCGTGCTATGCCAATCCGAAGCCAGGAGCCAGGTGCTTCCTCCTGGTTTCCCATGCAGGTGCAGGGCCCACGCACTTGCGCCATTCTCCACTGCCTTCCCGGGCCACAGCAGAGAGCTGGACTGGAAGAGGAGCAACCGGGACAGAACTGGTGCCCCAACTGGGACTAGAACCCGGTGTGCCGGCGCTGTAGGCAGAGGATTATCTTAGTGAGTGCAGCGCCAGCCTGGTTGACTTTTCAAAGGATTCTGTGAACTGAGTCAGTGAGGTGAATAATACCCAAACAGCTGGCATCTGGGTCTCTGTGTCTGGTGATGTGGATCATCACTTCTCATTCATTTTGCTAAATCCTGCACACATCTTGGACAAAACTGATAAAGAAGAATGATTTTTGTGTGTTTTAAGTCTCGAGTTTTTAAGTAAAAACTCTCCTAGCAGTTTTGATAGGAATGGACTCCAGGGTTATACTACAACATAATAGGATTTGATAACATTAAGTCTATGCAGTCTGTTAATGAAGCTTCTGTCTTGTAGAGGTATATCCACCTCTGCATTGTTACGCTTTGATCGGAAAGTTCTGTAAGTTATCAGAGTAGGCAGGTTAACATACCAAGTTATCAAAATCATACTTAGAAATAGAAATTAGGGCTGTTTTTACATACCAGGTCAAAATTTTCTCATGAAAGTAATAATTAAAGAAAATAAAATTAAATAAAACCCAAAGATAAAAATTAAAATTATGGAACTGGCTCTGTGGCATAGAGGATAAAGCCATTGCCTGCTTTACCAGCATCCCATATGGGCATTGATTCAAGTTCTGGCTGCTCCTCTTCCAATCCAGCTCTCTGCTGTGGCCTGGAAAAAGCAGCAGAAGATGGCCCAAGTGCTTGGGGCCCTGCACCCTCATGGGGGACCAAGAAGAAGCTCCTGGCTTCGGTCTGGCCCAGCTCCCAACTCCAGCCTTTGTGGCTATTTTGGGGGTGAACCAATGGATGGAAAGTCTCTCTCTGTCTGAACTTTGCCTTTCAAATAAAATAATTAAATCTTTTTAAGTAAAAAAAAAAAAATTAAAGTTACCTGTAATCTTACCTCCCGGAAAGAACTACTGTTAATATTTTGGCATATTTTCATCTTATAAAATCTCCAAATTTAAATCTGTCAATCTCTGCCTTCCTATCTTTTCCTAGATAAAATCTTGCCCGGGAGAATGTTACCAGCTCATCAATATATCAATACTGTTGAAGCGTCTCTTTTTCTTCATGGCCCCATCCCATCAGGTAAGATCATTTTTGTCACTGTCTTCAGGCAGCTGCTGAGGGCTGGGTTCAGACGCCTTTGAAGGCCATTTTTCCTCTCATTATAACTTAAGTTCTTATAGCTTTTTTTTTTCTTTATTGCAGTGTCCATGTTTTATTTATTATTATTACTTTTTGTATTATGGCTGAATACTCGCCCCAAACCACTATAGCATGTATTTTACCAATTAAGTAAATATGAGCATACATTTTTTTAAGGATTTATTTACTTGAAAGGCAGAATTATGAGGGTGGGAAAGATATCAATCTTCATCCACTGGTTCACTCCCCAAATGGATGCAGCGTCTAAGGCTGGGCCAGGCTGAAGGCAGGCAGCCTAGAACTCTCTCTGGGTCTTCCACGGTGGCTGGCAGGGGCCATGTACTCGGGCCATCATCTTCTGCTGCTTTCCCAGACCCATTAGCAGGGAGCTGGATAGAAAGTGGAGCATTCAGGCCCTCATATGGGATGCCAGCACTGCAGGCAGAGGCCAAACCTACACTCCACAATGCTGGCCCCTGAGTGTAAATTCTTAATTTACACTTTGTTTATTGTCTTTAGTTGGGTGTAGATTTTGATGTCTTTAAGTTATAGATAATTCTGCTGTACTAGAATATTCTAATTCCATTGTCCTGAAATATAACTTTGCCTTGTTTTTGTTCATTTGAGACATGGGAAATCTGTTTTTCCTTCCCCCATTAACTTGTTTCAAAGAGTTAGAATGTTATTTATGCTCTGAGTAATGTCACTTAGTTTTTCATAGTTTAGCTTTTAGGAGAAGAATTACAAATAGCAGCCTTAGTTGTTTGCTACTTTGGGGAAAACAAGCTATCCATGATAGAGGAGATTCTCTACTTATTTGAACCTATCAGCCTAGTATAGTCCCTTGAACTGGTCGTCTCAAATTCTTACAGGAGTTTTTAATAAAATGTGGATTCCTGAACACCAACCTGAGTGTGGTGGGTATGAAGTAGGCTCAGTAATTTTTTTGAGGCCTTCATCACTAGGTCAGTGAAGGAGATGGTACTCTGAGGTCCTGCGGCTGCAGTTCAAATCCTGGCTTACTATGTCCTTGGAGAAAGTCATCATTTCTGGTACCTCAGTTTCCCTATCTACAAGGTGTAACTTTTTTGAACAATTTTGTAGTCTTAGGGATAATGTATGTAAAATACTTAGCATCGTGCTGGGCTTCTAAAGGGTACTCAGTAAATGCTAGGAGTTATTTCTGACAAAGATATTTGCCCTAAGTCCAGGGCATGAGGAGTTTCACGCATGAGGAGAGCTCCAGCCACCTCTGTCTAGGGCAGAAAGCACAGCAGCTCCTACACACATGAAGGCTGCTTGTCTTCCTTCCCAAACATCAAGCTGTATCTATGCCAGTTCTCTCAGAGGAAGTAGGACTGGGAGAGAGTCACTAGCAATGTGATTATTAAAGTATTCAATTTATTTTCAACCTCAGTTTCCTTATTCACAAAATAGGGTTAAAATTAGCATCCAAAATTGTTGTGAAATTTAAAGGTTTAGAATAGTATAGCTTGAGAAAGAATTAACTCTTAGTGAGGTCTATGTAAATTTTATTTATGACCTTAAATTTAAGATCAAAGGACAACCTGATTTTGAATCTCTGTTCTTCCTGAGAGTCCTTAGGATCCCGGACTGAAGCCAGGAGCCAGGAACTTAACCAGGTCTCCCATGTGGGTGGCAGTGACCCAGACACTTGGGCCATTACCTGCTGCTTCCTAGGGTGTACGTTAGCAGAAAAGCTGAAATTGGGAGCAGAGCTGGGGCTCAAACCCAGGTACTCCTGTATGGGATGCAGACCTCACAAGCGGCCTCCCAAATATTGTGCCAAATGCCTACCTCCAGTTTGAGTCCCAGCTGCTCTACTTCCGATCCAGCTCTCTGCTATGGCCTGGGAAAGCAGTAGAAGATGGCCCAAGTCCTTGGGCCCCTGCACCCATGTGGAAGACCCAGAAAAATCTCCTGGCTCCTGGCACAGCTCCAGCTGTTGCGGCCATCTGGGGAGTGAACCAGTGAATGTAAGACTTCTCTCTCTCTCTTTCTCTCTCTCTCTTCCTCCTTCCCTCCCTTTCTGTAAATCTGCCTTCAAACAAAATAAATTTTAAAAAAATAATAAAATAGGAAACTCTTGTATTGTATGGTAGCATCTCAAGGAATATATAATCTAGTAGATACTATAAACACATCTGAGGTATGTGTTAACGGATGAGTGAAAATGGGAGGGAGGTGATAGAGGAAAGGCAAGAAAGCACAGGATGGGGAGAAAGGAGAAGCAAGGGATAATTAATCCATTTGCATGTAAGATGATGCTTTTTTTTTTTTTTTTTTAAAGATTGATTGATTGATTTGAGAGGCAGAGTCATAGAGATCTTCCATTCACTGGTTCATTCCCCAAATGGCTACGATGACCAAGGCTGGGCCAGGCCGAAGCCAGGACCCAGGAGCTTCTTCTTGGTCTCCCATATGGGTACAGGGGACCAAGTATTTGGGCCATTCCTCCACTGCTTTCCCCGGGCACATAAGCAGGGAGCTAGATCGAAAGTGGAGCAGCTTGGACTTGCACCGGTGCCCTTATGGGATGCTAGTGCTGCAGGCTGTGCCTTAACCCACTGCGCCACAGCACTGTCCCCTAAGATGATGCCTTTTTAAATAGTGAGATGAAAAACCAGTTTTATTTCAGTGATGCAGCGTTTTTAACTTAAATGATAATTACCCCATATAGTGATGTTTTACTTAAAAAATAAAGATGTTTATGATAATTTGGGGTGATATGCCAGTACATATGGACATTAAAATATGTTTGCTGTTTTGATATGTGGAGTAATTACTGAATATTGCATTATTTCTTTAGTGTGTAACTGTAGACAGTATTGGTGCTTTATGAAGAAAAGCAGTAGTACCAGGGAGTTACCAAATTGAGGGAAAATAGTATGCCTCCAGTACACTGATAGATGTGCTACCATTTTTATGTAAAGTAAAACCTATATTTATTTGCATGTTAAGTCTACAGGTGTATTTTATCTCTTCTCAATGTTAAGGAAAGAAAAATTCTCTGTATATTAATTCTCTTAATCTTCACTCCTACCAGTTGTCACCCTACCAGTTTTAAATGTTTAAAATTGTGTCTAAACGAGAGTTTTCAACATCAGGATAGGATTTTGAACTCTTTCTAGGTAACAGATTTTTCCAAAACCTACCCTTTTGTGGTGTCCAGGGCATTATTATTTAGTTTGTTCATGAAAGGGAACAAGTCCATTCATTCATTGGACTTTAAAGAATGGTGATGTTGGAATGTTCACCAGTGAGCATAATTCTTTTGTTTTCTTGATGCAGTTTGGTTTAATGAATCAAACTGCTTATAATAACATGCACTCAGGCCATCAAGAAATCCAATTTTCTGTCTGTAGACTGTCACAGTATATAGTCACATGGTTTACTGCTTGTTTTGACAGCTCAGTATTTTCTGAGAAGAAATAAAATTCAAATACAGTAATGAATTGTTTAATGGCAGGGTTATATTTTGAGAAATGTGTTAGGTGGTTTCATCCATGTGCGGACATCGTAATATGCTTATATATAGTAAGGCACTGTGGTGTAGCAGGTAAGCTGTGTCACTAGGTAGTATCTTGTGGGACTTCCATTATAGATGCAGTGAATCATTGACCCAAAGATTGTTATGGGCACATGATTGTAGAACGTATGACATAGGAGTTTCTCTGTCAAACTTAATGTAGTGTTTTTAGTTTTTAATGTAGGAAAAGTTTTCATTTATCAAGTATATCTTGAATACTGTGCATTATTTCACTTCTTTAAAAAATACAGTCATATGCTTTATACTGTTATTTTTCAACCAAAAACAATTTAACATTTTAAATGTTTTTTAAAACTTCTATTTCTCATCTTCAGTCATCTGTGAATACCTGCATTTTAACAAAACCACTACTGCTCTGTTAACCCACTAAGCACTTTGAACTGTTATCTCAGTGGTAGAATGGCTTTGCAAACTGCACTGATTGGTGGCTTACCTTTACAAAACTTAGTATGCTAGAGCTGGCACTGTGGTGTAGCGGGTAAAGCCGCTGCCTGCAGTGCCAGCATCCCATATGAGCGCCAGTTCGAGTCCGGCTGCCCTACTTCCGATCCAGCTCTCTGCTGTGGCCTAGGAAAGCAGTGGAAGATGGCCCAAGTGCTTGGGCCCCTGTACCCCCTTGGGAGACCAGGAAGAAGCTCCTGGCTCCTAGCTTCGGATTGGCACAGCTCCGGCTGTTGTGGCCAAGTGGGCCAGTGGATGGAAGGCCTCTCTCTCTCTGCCTCTGCCTCTCCCTCTCTGTAACTCTGCCTTTCAAATAAATAAATAAATATTTTTTTAAAAAAAACTTAGTGTGCTGTTTAATGTAGAGCAAAACGAGCCCATTTGAAAACTTAACCTATGATCTTTGCTTCTTTAAGTTTTCTGCTATTGTTAACTGAGCTAATAGTAAGCTAAACCAATCTTGTTGGTATATTTGGGTTATTACTTTGGACTTAGGACTTAGGAAAATAATAAGTAAATTTAGTGGTAGGAATTGATACAATCTGATGTGACTAATAATGATATACATTATTTAACATTGCTTAGTCCAGTTACATCGCGCTCCACTTAAACTGTGCTTTTCATTTTGGAAACAAATCCAACAAAAATGATAATGCATGTTCATTTAAATTACTTTGGTCTGATGCCTAGTAATATTACTATGCAGTTAAAAACCTTTTAAAATCTTAAATATGGAAGCTAGTACTTAGCACGTGTGTATCCATTTAACCATCTCATGTTACTTTTCTGTCTTTTAACTCTCTCAGGTGGAGTTTATCCAGAAATTTTCTCCAAAAGAAGTGGAAAATTTGCATCTGTGGCAATATATTTCCTTCCAGGCATTGTCTGCAGATCTTAAGAGACAGACTGCAGAGGAAGTCGCCACAGTAGGCACCGCACAGTGCAGGGAGTGGCTGAGCAGCAGCCACACTTTGGGAGATCTGGAGTCTCTGGTGAGAGGATTTTGATCCAGCCAGCACATGTTTACCTAACACTGTTTTAGTGACTAGGGATAGAGGTTACAGCAGTAAGACGGACACCACCTGTCTGTGTTAGAACCTAGCAAGATTTTCAGTTTCTGTTAAAAAAGAATCAGTGAGAAACTTCTGCCCTCTTAATTGATGTAAACTACACCAAGTGTGTTTCTCTGTCAAGGCACACTGGGACAATGTGAAGCACATTATGAAATACTTCATTTGTAATGTCTTTGCTGATGCATCTCTGGATTAGGCAGACACAGTTCTTTTAGTTGGCAAAATATAACTGTTTTTTTTTTGCAAATCTACTCTGATCCTTTGTGCATCTATTTAAAATGTCCCCTCCTGAAATAGTGGAATAAGAGGGACTCATCTACTGCAGGTAGCAAACATCTCATTTTTATTATTTTATTTGGTTTTTACCATTAATCAAAGTTACACATGCACAGGTTAAGGGAGTAAATCTCATAGGCCTTCCCCACCCCACTCTGTGTCTGGAAGTCGGCACTAGCTCAGATCTGTATCTGTCATCTATCTACTGCCTCATGGCATCCCACCTCTCCCTTTCTACACCTCCCTCCACGTGCACTTAGACCCTGAGTCAACCCTTCGGGAGCTTCCCCTACATCCTTGCCATAGTGCTGCCCAGAGTTAACTTCTCCTTCCCACACTTTGGTGGACCTGAAGTTAGGGGTCACCTCCTGTTTGCATCTGCCTCGTTCTGCAAGTGTATGTCACAAGCAGAGTCCTATCTCCTGACAGGGGAAGACATAGCATGTCCTGTACCACATGTCCTGTACCTCCACTTTGCATGAGAGGCCCACACGCTTGCTCTCCCACCATCTTCCAGGCATTCTTCTCACTTTGAGCCATGGCACAGTGGAATGCCCCCTCCAGTCACTTCCAGGGAGTCGTGGTTGACATGCATTTTGAGCCTTACATTCTTTAAACTCTTCATTCCGCCCCAACACTCAACATGGCATTCAGAGTGGACTCACATTCTGTGTGTGGTGCTGCCCATTAAGTTACCCAGTCCTGGAGGCAGATCTGAGGCCGCCTTGTCCCCTTACCTTCCTTCTGGACCATCCTTCCCATGAGCACCCTGGGCAGCCACTCGGAGGACCTGCCTATCTGGAGCATATTATATAGGGCTGGCTTTTGAGTCACTTCTCCCCCCCCTAGAAAATAGATGATTTCTCAAAGTTCTGACTGGATGTAGTACATGTAGCTCAGTCTTCCAATTTAGTGTTAATTCCATCATGAATTCACTCCTTTACTCAACAAATAGATCTCAGTGCTATTATTGCCACGTTCAGTTCTGGGAATTCAGTTAGACGAGGGAATAAAACCAAAAATGTCTACTTTCATGGTGTTGTATTCTAGCTTAGCAGTGGACAGGAAATGCTAGTTTATGATAAGTGGAGAAAAATCAAGAATAAGGAGTAGGGTATTCAAGAGGCTGGAGGCCTATTTGCAATTCAGATTAGGAATTGAGCATTTTCTCAGGGCCTGTGTTTCCATCCTGAGTATGTTTGTTACTCTGTTAGGTTATGGCACTTGGCCATGATTATTAAAATAATTCCAAAAACTTACATATATGCAAAGGAAATAATTTTTTTAATGTGTCTTCATTTTGGAAAACCTGTTAAATATCTAGTCAGGAGTCTATTAAAATTTTTGCTTATATTTTGACTTTAGTGTGTGAGTTTCTATAGTAAATACAAAAGGTCTTCTGTATTTTAGGTAAAGTAAAAGCAACAGCGTTCTAAAATTGAGTAAGCCCTTAAGGCTATGACCGAAACCAGTCTAGCAGATCACTGAGTGTGTTTGTTTATAAAAGGAAGTAGGTAAGTGGCCAATAAGGAGCTCTGTGGTGATTAAATACAGTGAAATCTGTGTTGAAGTACATGGATTAAAGGTTTCCGTACTGATCATTAGATTGTCTCATGTCCTTCACCCTGCCACCCCACCATGCCAAAAACAACCCCATTCCAGGCCAGAGAGAGATTTGAGTATTTTTCACATACAGATAGGAGTGATTAAAAAATATACATTTAGTTTAAAATTTCAGACAGTATACTTCTAAGTACTAGCTTATTAAATGCAATGTTGCTAGAAATTTCAAAAAAATTTTTAAAGATTTATTTATTTGGGGCTGGCGCCATGGCACAGTAGGTTAATCCTCCACCTGCGGCGCCAGCATCCCATATGGGCGCGGGTTCTAGTCCCAGCTGCTCCTCTTCCCATCCAGCTCTCTGCTATGGCCTAGGATAGCAGTAGAAGATGGTCCCTCCACATGGAAGACCAGAAAGAAGCTCCTGGCTCCTGGCTTCAGATTGGCACAGCTCTGGCTGTTGCAGCCATCTGGGGAGTGAACCAGTGGAGGCAAGACCTTTCTCTCTGTCTCTAGCTACAGTTACTGTCTGTAACTCTACCTCTCAAATAAATAAATAAAATCTTTAAAAAAAAAACACATTTATTTATTTCAAAGAGTTACAGAAAGGCAGAGACAGAAAGCAAGAGAGAGAGGTCTTCCATCCTCTGGTCACTCCCCAAATGGACACAACAGCGGGAGCTGGGCTGATCCAAAGTCAAGAGCCAGGAACTGCTGGGTCTCC
Organism: Lepus europaeus; assembly: GCF_033115175.1. NCBI lineage: Eukaryota > Metazoa > Chordata > Mammalia > Lagomorpha > Leporidae > Lepus > Lepus europaeus. Next base: position 136,489,131 of record NC_084831.1, on the reverse strand, counting down.
CTCGTGGGTGCAGGGGCCCAAGAACTTGGACCATCTTCCACCACTTTCCCAGGCATGTTAGCAGGGAGCTGGATCAGAAGTGGAGCAGCCAGGACTCTAACCAGCACCCATATGCCACAGCGCCGACCCTAGAAATTTCAAATTTTAAAAGAGGAATAATAAAAATCTAGTAACCTGTAAATATTGCTGGTGCATAAGGCGAAAAAATAAAACTTTTCACTGATGAATGTCATGAATTAGGTTGACTGTAGTGACTACTTAAAAGAAATTTATGAAAATGCCATAGTGTTTCCCTTTAAGTCAGTATTTTCAGAAAAAATAACACAAATGTTTCTATATATAAAGAAAATTAGTTTTAATAAAATACACAGTCAGCCTTCTGATCTCCAAGAATCCCACAAAAACTGCTTTGTACGTAGTGTGCAGGTTTTTTTGTCATTCCTAAACTGTGTGTCTACATTGTGTTAAGTATTAGAAGTAAGCTATAGATGACTTAAAGTATATGGGCCAGTGGAGGTGGAGACTGGAGGGGTCCTGGAACCAGTCTCCCATGTATACTGAGGGATAACTGTTTGTTTTTTAAAGAATAACTGGATAACTTTTTAAAAAATAACTGAAAGTATCATTTTGGTTCTTAGAAACACTATTCTAAATGGACTTTTGTGAAACATCCTAAGTAACTCTTTAGAACCTTTGGGTCATTTAGGCTCTTGGTCCTTTAGTCTGGTCCCTAACCTCAGGTCCTCTTCCTCTCTCACTGCCGTAGTGGTTCCTAACCTCAGGTCCTCTTCCTCTCTCACTGCCGTAGAACACAGTGCTGTCGTCTTTGTTGGCTCTGTGTCATTCTGCTGGGGAAGCTTTGGATGTTCGACAGCAAACTGCAATTATGGAAGCTGGGAGTCAGCTTTGGCCTTTTTTAAACATTAAACAGGTAAGGAAAGCAACTGATTATTTCCCTGAAGAATAAATAAAAAATACTGAAAAAAAGAGAACCGTATTGAAATTTCCCTCTATAGTGAATTTATCTACCTTTTTGGTGGTACTTATGATTAAAATTTAAAATAACTATTTGTACTTTCTCAGGCGTGTTTTTTTTCCCAGAATGTGATAGTACATATTAATACAATTAGAATCTATTTTCATGACTTACTGGACTCTGCTTTTTTGAAAACTCTTCAGTGGCTGTTCTCTCTTGGGCTTATGTAACTGTTCCATGATCCTACTGTGTTTACAAAACCTGGGCAAGGAGAGGGATCTCACCTAAAGGTGGAAGGGTATTGAATGGATGTCACTGATTTCCCCTCTCAGCAAAGCAAAGAAGCAAAGTGACGATCAGACAAAAATTAGAATGATCTACATACTACAAACAGCTGGTAACTTCAATATCAGAGTGCCAGTTGTAGCCCAGCTCCTCTGCTTCTATTCCAGCACCTTGCTAATGTGCCTGGAAAGGTAACAGATGATGGCCCAAGAATTTGTGTCCCTGATACCCACGTGGGAGACCAGGATGGAACTGTGGACTCCTGACTTGACGTCTGGCCCAGCCCAGGCTGTTGTAGACATTTGGGAGTGAACTGGAATATTGAAGATCTCTCCCCCCCTCTGTCACTCCACCTACCAAATGTTTTTTAAAAAATTTAAAAAGATAATCTTCTTAGGCTATAACTTAAAATACACAATAATTATGGAGGGGAGAAACAGGAATTTTAATTAATTTATTTGTAAGTGTTACAGAGAGGGAGAGACAGAGATCTTCCATCCACTGGTTCACTCCACTGCTGGCTGCAACGGCCCAAGCTAGGCCAGGCTAAAGCCAGGAGCCAGGAGCTTCATTTAGGTTTCCCATGTGTGAGTGGCAGGTGCCCAAACACTTGGGCCATCTTCCACTACTTTCCCAGGACGTCAGCGGGGAGCTGGATCAGAAGTGGAGCGGGTAGGACACAAACCAGCACCTATAACGGATGCACCACAATGCTGGCTCTGGAGAAATTGAATTTTAAGAAGGCTAAGGAACAAACAGGCTTTTCAGTGGTAGGAGTAACTGGATCCCCTTCAAAGTTAAATTTGGATTTGAATTATGGCTCTGCCTTTTCCTAGTCATGTCATCTGTAGCAGTTTAACTTCCGGCTCTGTATTAAAATGAAGGCAGTGATATCCACTCATGGATTTCTTTTTTTTTTTTTTTTTTTTTTGACAGGCAGAGTGGACAGTGAGAGAGAGACAGAGAAAGGTCTTCCTTTGGCCGGCGCCGCAGCAGCTCAACAGGCTAATCCTCCGCCTAGCAGCACTGGCACACCGGGTTCTAGTCCCAGTCGGGGCGCCGGATTCTGTCCCGGTTGCCCCTCTTCCAGGCCAGCTCTCTGCTGTGGCCCGGGAGTTCAGTGGAGGATGGCTCCGCATAGGAGCAAGTGCAGCAGTGCACCAGCCGCGGTGGCCATTGGAGGGTGAACCAACGGCAAAAGGAAGACCTTTCTGTCTCTCTCTCTCACTGTCCACTCTGCCTGTCAAAAAAAAAAAAAAGGTCTTCCTTTGCTGTTGGTTCACCCTCCAATGGCTGCGGCCAGCGCACTGCGCCGATCCGAAGCCAGGAGCCAGGTGCTTCTGGTCTCCCATGGGGTGCAGGGCCCAAGCACTTGGGCCATCCTCCACTGCACTCCCTGGCCACAGCAGAGAGCTGGCCTGGAAGAGGGGCAACCGGGACAGAATCCGGCGCCCCGACCCGGACTAGAACCCAGTGTGCCGGCGCCGCAGGCGGAGGATTAGCCTATTGAGCCGCGGCGCCGGCCTCTGTAGAGTTCTTGTAGGATATAAATGAGATAATAAGGGACTTAGCATATTGCCTCATATATAATAAATGCTCAATTAAAGGTTTCTAGTATAGTTTTCCTTATGTAATTGAAAAAATTTCACCAGAATTGTTTTGTTTCTTAAGGTAACAGGTCAACCCTGTGTTCAGCAGACGTTTAGCCTTTTACTTCCACTCTTGGGATTTTTCATTCGGACTCTAGAACCTCAGCTGATCAGTCAGGTGAGAACAGGTGATCAAACTCACTTTGTTTGCCAAGACCCAGATAAAGTTCATGGCTCCTGGTGTCAGTTTGGCACAGTCCTAGCTGATGCAGGCATCTGGGGAGTGAACCAGTAGATGAAAGCTTGCTCACTTTTTCCTCTCATTCTGCCTTTCAAGTAAGTAGAAATATATATATTTTTAAATGGAGATTGTTAAATTGGTACTGCTTAAAGTCACTTTCTAGAAAGTCCCTTTTATTTATTGCCATTTGCTTGCTACTTCCTTAGTGAACTGAACTAAGTGTCAGAATCGCTTTTCTTCCAGGATGTCTCCTTAATTCTCTGCCTTATTTCTTCTAGAATATTGTTAATATACTAGGCTTTATCTGTTCTTACCTGTCACCCTGATGCTGAGCAGTCAAAACTTTGTGTTGTTGCTGTTAACTCCTCAAGAAAAAAAAATCCCAGAAGTTAGGAGGTACAGTTCCTCTGTTGAAGCCAGCATTCACAGCACTTCAAAAGGTGTTTCAGCAGCTGTGGGATTATGGAATATAACCAGTGTGCACTTAAGATAGCTGTTATTTCATGAAGAAATACAATTATTTTGAAAGAGTATACTGAATGTTCTGTGGACTCAAGCTCAGACAGCTGTGACAAGGAGAGCTTAGGCTCTGGCCCCGATTGTGCCTGCCTTTGGAGGTTATAAGTCACCAGAGAGAGAGGAAGTGAAGTGGTTTTCTTACCTAAAGTGAATTGGAGGACTTGGAGTAAGTCTACATTAGGCCGAATTAATCCCCTGAATCAAAAATCAAGGTCAGGGTCAAGTAGGAAATAGAAACAAAAACTGTTAAAAGGAGATACTAACTCTTCTTTTTAGGAAGATGTAGGAGATAACAGCCCTTTATGTGGTGGTACGTAAAGAATTGAAACTATTAAGAACTTTAGTTTTTAGTAGGTCCTGTTAATAGTCTGCATCTGAAGAAGTTATTGCCTGCTAACTAGATATTTTACTTCAAAAGTCATGTCATAATGGAAATACGTACTTATCTTACATCTGTTTTGGTGCAAAAAACTTTTAAAATCCATGCATAATTTTTTAATAATAGCAATTTTTCATGAACTCTTTAAAGATTCCTTGTATTCTTTAATTACTTGATATAACGTGTTAGTAAGTTGTATAGGATGAAAATATAGTAAAAAGAAGTGACTCATATTGAAAGCAACAGTTTGACATTGCTGACTCTGAAGGTTCTAATAACTCTTTCAAAAATTAAATACAGATTAATTTTGTTTTAACATGTCTACCTTTAAAAAACCAAATGGGGGCCAGCGATGAGGCATAGGCTATTACGCCACTGCCTGCATCCCACAAGGGTGCCAGTTGGAGTCCTGGCTGCTCCACTTCAGTCCAGCACTCTGCTAATGGCCTAGGAAAGCAACAGAAGATGGCCCAAGTGCTTGGCTCCCTGCCAGCCTGGTAGGAGACCCAGATGAAGCTACTGGCTTCATGTCCTTTGCTGCCCACCAGCCCTCTGGGTATTTATGAGTTTCATATGAAGTACTGTGCCCCTTCCCTTCCTTGCCCCACCCTGCCCGAGCTTCCGGAAGGTCCTCACAGTTTGCATATCGCTCAGGCCACCCCCCAACCCCCACCTAGGTTTTATAATGTATATTACATATATATTTTTGTTTATTTTTTAAATTCAGCTGTGATGGGTTGTCATAAATGCGGCTCTGGGCTAGGGCACTGGTCCTCAAGGCCCAGCTCCTGCTCAAAAACAGAATTAAAGTTATGTTTGTGGGTCCGCCACAAAAAAAAAAAAGGAGGAAGACATGGAGGAAGCTCTTGGCTTCAGCCTGGCCTGGCCCTGGCTTTTGCAGCCATTTCGGGAGTGAACCAGCAGATGGAAAAGCTCTCGCACTCTCTCTGTCTCTGTAAACTCTGTCTTTCAAATAAAGTAAGTAAATATTTAAAAGAAAAAAATTCTGGAAACTCAGTATTTCAAGTAAATAGGTCATATAGATATTTCTTCCTTTATAGAAGCCTTCACTTCAGTGAAGTCTAAGTCAGGGATTGGCAGGCTATTGCCAAATTTCATTCTCCTGGATAGATTTCACCCTCCTGTTTTCAGCCCAAAAGTTAAGGATAGTTCCTGTATTTGTAAAGGTCTGTAACATTTTAAAAACCTGTGCAATAGAGAATCTGTTGCCTTGCAAAGCCTAACATATTTACTAGTTGGCCCTTTATGGATAGTTACCCAAAACTTGCTTCAAGTAACCAGTTTTCTTCAATAGATTTTTTTATTTATCTTTTAAAGATGTATTTATGTATTTATTTGGAATATAGAAATACAGGAAGACCATCCGTTGGTCCATTCCCAAATGGCCACAACAGCTGTGGCTGGGCCAGGCTGAAGCCAAGAGCTTCCTCCATGTCTCCCACATGGGTGCAGGCAACCAAGGACTTGGGCATCCTCTGCTGCTTTCACAGGTCATAAGCAGGGAGCTGTATCAAAAGTGGAGCAGCCAGGAATTGAACCAGTGCCCACATGGGATGCCAGCACTACAGGCGGTGGCTTAACCTTCTACACCACAGCACCAGCCCCTCACTAGGATTTAAAATACAAAATTTTTAAAGGTTTGGTAATGTTTTTTAGGGAAAATACAAAATTTTTAAAGGTTTGGTAATGTTTTTTAGGGACACGTGTTTATGGTTGGAGGCAGGAGGATGTGGTCAGAAGAATGTTAGTAATTATGATTCATTTATTTGATCGTGTTGCTCAGCTTTTACTTGTGAAGTCAGGTTTCATGAGCATTTGGCTGTTCTGCGTTTTGTTTTGCTTTGCTTTCCTACATACCCAGTCAGATCTTAGGTACTCATGTATCTATACAAAATTCTGTTCCCATAAACTTTTCTTTGGTTTCTGCCTCTTCAGGTAGTAACTTTGCAGACCTCACTACTTAAGTTTGAGCCTCCTGACCATGTTCGTTTGGCAATGCTGGATTTTCTGTCTACTCTGGGCAAGTTTTTTATACCTCAAGCTATCCAGGTAATACTCTCTTAATTCTTGTTGTGCTTGTGTTCATTGAAAACAGAATCTCTGTAAGAATGTGACTGAGGGATTTTTAGGTCTTTGACTTCTAAAATTCTGCAGATTACTAACAGTGAAAGTTGGGGGAAAATGTTTTCTAATGAGAAGGTGACTCAAAATAGAACTTGTTTTCCTTCAGAAAATTGTATGTTGACATACAAATAATTGATCGGATTAGTTACTGTTTGAGACAAGACATTCATTCATAGGCCGGCGCCGCAGCTCACTTGGCTAATCCTCCGCCTGCAGTGCTGGCACCCCAGGTTCTAGTTCCGGTCAGGGCGCCAGATTCTGTCCCGGTTGCCCCTCTTCCATTCCTGCTCTCTGCTGTGGCCCAGGAGGGCAGTGGAGGATGGCCCAAGTCCTTGGGCCCTGCACCTGCATGGGAGACCAGGAGGAAGCACCTGGCTTCTGGCTTTGGATTGGCGCAGCGCGCCGGCCGTAGTGGCCATTTGGGGGTGAACCAACGGAAGGAAGACCTTTCTGTCTCTCTCACTGTCTAACTCTGCCTGTCAAAAAAAAAAAAAAAAAAGACATTCATTCATATTCCCGCTGAGCTCTGGCATATAAAGTTCCATTGGCCAGAGAACATTACTTATGTCTTCTGAGGAACAGTGTGTAACAAGGAAATCAGTAATTCCTTGAAGTTACTCTCTTGGCTTTATCTCCATGAAAAGGAGTTTGTAAAGAGACACTATTTAAAAAATGATGCAAAGTATATATTGCCCACAAGGGATATTTCAAGGGATATTTTTTGAATTGTACTGTAAATGGCCTGGCTATATGTGTCTGTTGACTTTCAAGACCTCACAGCAGAGATCCTCCTAAATTGAGAGTTTTGCCTTCCTTTTTACTATAGTCAAAGTCCAACAATTCTAGATAATTGACTTTTTTTTACTCTCAAGGGAGAGAATGTGAAAAGAACTCACTGATGAGAATTTTCTCATGTAATAGAACGAAACATAATGGAAGACAGTACATGTGATTAAAATCTTTAAATCTAAAAACATAACTGATCAATTCTAAAGTTTTTTAAAATTTCATAAATAAATTACACATAAGGTAATGTTTAACAAGATAAGTGTAGATGTTGATAGCTTCTCTTCAGGTCTCTTCACAAAAGTACCCAGAGATACTTGGGTTTGATGTATCCTCTTTTAAACCAAAAAATAAGCTTATTCTGAAATGCTAATTAATTTGTACCTATCTGGCAACCCTGGCATGGGCCGAGACTATAGAATAAATGTTATACAAGTATTATCAGAAACTATAATGTTTTGGGGCAGGTGTCCAGTGCCATGGTTCAGATACCACTTGGGATGCCCACATCCTTTACAGGGTGCCTGGGTTTGAACTCACCCCTTGTGAGTCCACCTTCCTGCTAATGTGTGCCTTTGGAGGCTCAAGTACTTGAGTCCCTACCACCCTTGTGGGAGATCTAAATTGGGTTGTGACCTCTTTTCAGCTAGGCCTGGCAGTTGCAGGCATTTGGGGAGTGAACCAGTGGAGATGGAAGCTCTCTGTGTGTATATGTGTGTCTCTGAAATCTGCCTTTCAAATAAGTAGAAATAATAATTTAGATTCATGCTATAAAAGTTAGTGTCATGCTGCACTTAACTAGGTACCTCAGAGTCTATAAATATTAAAAAATAAAAATAAAAAACTGATGTCTTCTACATTCCCATGGGTGAGGTCAGGACCTAAAGAAATTTTGGGGACTCACCAGCATATAAGAGGCATAATTTAAAGCTTTGTGATTAGTGCATTTACCCATCAAAGAAAATTTGAATGGCTATATATATGTATATATATAGCATATTTCTGATGGTGGCAGTATATAAGGGTAATATCTGTACCATATTTAATGGTGGCGAGTGCTGTGGAGAAAAAACAGGGAAGGGAGGGATGAAGAATATGTATGTGGGGTAGTCTGGGACATCACTAAGGTGACGTGTAAGTAAGGGAAGCAAGCCATGTGGCTGACTGGGGGCTCTTCCACACACAGGACACAGCGTGTGCAAATCCTGTGGGACAGGAGCATGCCTGGTAGATTCAGAGGAGCCAGTAGAAGAAGCCTGCACAGACGTCATGGGGCCGGGCAAGCCGTGGTATGGAGTTAGGAGTGACATGACGCTCTAATATGTGTTCACAGGGACAAGACCATGAAAACCTGACAACACTGAGCATACTGAATGTATTCCACTCAGAGTCCTCTAATAAGGTTTCATTCTTCTTAGGACAAAATTCTGCCAAACCTGTCTTGCATCTTTGCCTTACTGCTCTCTGAAAGGAACTGGCTGATAGAACAGCATGCCTTGGAGGCATTCACTCTGTTTGCTGAGGTAATTATAAAAACTGATTTATCACAGTGACCTCCAAAAAGCATTTTAGCACTTACTGAACTGCTGCTTCTGTATTTTTAATTGTAAAATATTCTGCTGAAGGGGACATTACTGGTTTATTTATTTTTTTTAACAATATTTCGAAATGAGGCCCAGAGAACTGAAACTACAAGAGATATTCAAGGCAGGCAGTCTTCCAGATAGTAGTTTTGGGTTGAGTGATAATACATTTCATTATCAACCTAAACCTGTTAGTTCAGTTCTTTAGAGAAAGCAGCTCCTGCCACAGGTTGCTGCTTTACTCTGACCTCTTGCTGTGTACTCATAAGGAGCGCAGAGGCAATGGTGTGACTGAACAGCAGTAAAGCTTGCAATTCTAAACTTGTACAGGTTAATGTGTTTCCCTGTGCACCCTACAAGAACTGAACATACCACCTGTGAGTATCCTCTGGCACTACTTTGTATTAAAGTGGATTTTTAATTAAGGCAGTTCTTAAAAGTCATGTATTTGTCTTTGCAAGTTGCTCAAAGTTATGAAAATTGGTCTTGTTTACCCATTTTTTAATAGGGAACAAATCATGAAGACATAGTTCCACAGTGTATCAGTTCTGAAGAAACTAAGAACAAAGTCGTTTGCTTTCTGGAGAAGGTACTGAACTTATATAGCTATTTTATTCTTGATCATATTCTGTCCTCCTCTTATCCCCGGGGCTCAGCACAGAGCTGACATAGATTATTAAGCAACTGAGACCTTATGAAGGACTTAAAGTTCATGAAAAAATGGAATTAAAATAGGCTTATTATTGTGCAAAAATTTTTATGTCCATTCAGTTTTTTCATAATACACATTTTCCAAGAATATTTGGGAGACATCTTGTATGCATGGATTTCAGAATATTTTGCACCATAGTAAACTTAACTTTTTTTTTTTTTTTTAAGATTTTTATTTATTTATTTGAGAGGTAGAGTTATAGACAGTGAGAGGGAGAGAGAGAGAAAGGTCCCATCCACTGGCTCACTCCCCAGTGGCCTTAACGGCCGGAGCTGAGCTGATCCGAAGCCAGGAGCTTCTTCCAGGTCTCCCACACGCTGCAGGGGCCCAAGTACTTGGACCACCTTCTACTGGTTTCCCATAGCAGAGAGCTGGATTAAAGAGGAGCAGTGGGGACTTGAACCACAGCCCATAGAGGTTGCTGGTGGTGGCAGCTTTACCCACTTTGCCACAGTGCCAGCCCCTGTAAGCCAGATGTTAAGTACTTGTGTTGCCAGTTTCTTTGCCTATAGTAAGTCAGCCGACTCACTGTTTTCCTAGAAAGAATGGCTTTTTTTGGGGGGGAAGAAGAGCTTTGTAGAGTGACTCTATGTGGTTTGCACTAAAAGGAAGCACTGATGGAGGAGTCCAGCTACCCAATGTTGCCTTCTTGTATGGTTTAGTGCTCAGTCCTTACACACGAATTATTTGGCTTTCTCATTTTCTGAATATTGTACCATTTGATATCTGGTAGACTGTGCGTACACACTGACGTTTACTTGGTGTTTCATGGTTTCTGGCAGACTGGGTTTATAGATGAAACTGAAGTTGCCAAAGTGGAACGTGTGAAACAGGAGAAAGTTCTCTTCTGGGAACTCTTTGCTAAAGTGACCACAGAAGAATCAAAGTGGTCACCTTCACAGGTACTGGCTTCTGAGTGTGGGTCCAACTTTGTTAAAGAAAATCCTGCGCCCTTTTTACTTACTGAGAAACCGGCTGGCTCTTGGCCTGGTGTTGAATTTCAAGTCAAAGAGATCTAGACATGTAAAATTCTCCTGTCTTACGTTAGTTGTTCTTTTAAAAATTACATGTCTTCCTGGAAGGTGCATGTCAAATATGCTCTTTGAATAACAACTTTTAGTACTTTGTAGTGACCTTTGGGGAAGTTACACATTGGACCAACAGTGCTTGAAATGTAGCTCTTTCTGAACCACGAAAGATAATGAATTTACTTTCCTTCTAAAATGGGTAATTGAATTCCTTGCCTCATTCATCAAACCAGCCCCCTGATAATTTCTAGCAATGTCTAAATATCATATATGCCTATTAAAAGGCAGAAATTCTCTAAGGATATTCAAAATTGTTTCAAGCACTAGGAGTGTGTATCTGGAATGTAAATCCATAACAACAGAGTACTGTGGTTTTAAAAGACATGTAACTTTTATGCCTGAAATCTCAAATTCACTGTACCAGATAAATAAGCCCTCGTGAATGTATTTTTTGTGACCTGCCTTGCCTTGGAAGACTGATTTTGAAAGATACCTTGGCTGCAGACCTTGCTCCCCATGGCTGTGCCGTGACATTTGAGAGCCTGACGTTTTCTTGATCTGGCTCCAAATGCATCTGAAAGACTGTAGCTCTCATCAGTTACAAATTTAGCATTAACATGAATATGGAAGCATTTAGAATATTTGTACTTGAGGCTTTACTTGTAAGGACAGGGTGTGAGCTGTCTGATGAACCCTCATTAGAAGTCACTGGGCTAGGCAGCATTTCTCATTGAGTGGACACTGTTGTGTGCCAGTCACAAACTAAAGCCACTGGTAAAAGCACCTTGAATCACTGTGACAAACCAAAAGTGCCTTCTGGATAACTGTAATGGAGGGAGGGGTACCTTTCCATCCTTGGGATCCAATGGCTAGAATAAAATTTGCATATAAATGTAGTTTTAAAATCTGTTGGATCAAGCAAGCTGTATTCCAGTCTAAAAGGTACTTTATTTTTAGAATGGGTATTACGCCATAACTTAGGTTTTCCTCATTTTCCAGCCTTATGCAAAGAGAGCCCATCCAGAGCTCCTCTTGGAAGAAGAGTACAGGTCAGCACTGCTAGCAGCAGCAGGGGCCGTGGAGGCAACGGAGTCATTACTGCAAAAGGCTCCTGCCCCACCCTGGCTCCTAATGGAAGTGGAGGCGCTCCAGGAACGGATCGAGAAGCTAAAACGCATGCTCTAGGCTACGACTTCAGGGCCTGGATCACAGTATCCCTGCTCAGAACTGGTTTGATGCGTTGTCACTGTACAGAACACTTCTACATTTTGTAAATGAAAATCATAATGTAATTATGTCTATACATTTTCTAGCACATAAAACAGCTTCTATAAAGTTGAATCTAGTGAAAATAGTCTTTATTTGACATTTAGAGAACAGGATTGTGGGGGTATTTCTCAGTAAGAGCTTTGGTACAACATCATACATGTGGAACAGTTCCTGCCCAGGTACCTCCTCACAGGACCATTCACTCAGTACAACTGTAAACAAATAAATAAGCTGCCTAAGGAGACCTTAGCAATTTAAAATCATTTATATAATTTATAGCTAAAATTTATTCAGCAAGTTGTATTTCATAATAGAGCTTCTCTTCTGATAAAGAAATGGCACAGAGTTAAGCTAATCAGCTTGAATTTTTGTATTTATTGTCTTTACTTCCAGGATTGTCCTGGAAAAAAAACTATATTCCACATTTCCTTGGCTATTTGTGTCAAATGCACACAGGTTTTTCTCCCCAGAAGCAGCTCTGTGAGCCTCTTCCACCCAGAGCTTTTAGAAGTGAGCCCTTTCCACACTTCACTTGGCACAGACCGGACAAAAAGAGCTCGTGGGATGGGCAGAACCGGCTGCTGCTGGGTTTTACTGTCCACATGGCCTGCTGTTGAGGTATTGATTTGACTTTTTTGGGGGAAAACATCCTTTTTGCTAGGGTTTAACTCATACCCATTGTCACCAGTTATTATCTTCCCAGTTCAGCTCCCCTTCGTCTCCCCAGCCTTCAGCCTCCCCCTGCAACAAAAGAAACACACCAAAAGCAACCTACTGGAACAAACCATACCACATCTGAGAAGTTGAGAATTTAGAATTGACCTAACGCTTGTCTTTTAATGCCAGAATACACTGGCTCATGTTAAGTAAGAGAAAGCTGTAACTGAGAGCAGAAAAGAACAAACACTGTTCTGGTCCCAACGTTACAGAACCAAAGATACATTTTAAGAACCACATAATCCAGTAAAGTCAGCACTGATGACATGGAAGGGACCATTAACACTTAACCCATAGGTTGCTACATTTTTCTAGGGAAGGAAAGACCATTCTTGGATGTGGTTTTGTGAATTCTATGCCAGATTTGATCATTTTAACGGATGGTGCACATTCATCTTCACCGGGCCGACAGCACGTGTGTTACAGTGGTACCTACAAGGGAAATCCTTAAACTAACAGCACAATTTAATTGTAAAAAGCACTAACTAGGGGCAGGTGTTTAGCCCAGTGGTTAAGAGTGTGGATAAGATGCCTGCATCCCACATTGGAGCACCTGGGTTCAGCACTTAGATTGTGGCTTCACGGGAGGCAGTGTTGACATGATGGCTCAAAAAGCTGGGTTCCTGTCACCCACATGGGAACCCTGGCTCTCAGCCTTGGCCAGAGCCATTGTGGGCAGGTATCTGGGGAGTGAGCAGATGGATCGACAACAACAAAGCAGGCACTTACCTCAGTCATCTCTGCTGCAGCAAATTTGGAAGAAAACTGCATCACTGGGGAGACATCGCCCTTGCCGGGGACCATCGTGTCTGTCCTCAGTTCCGGTAAAATAAGAAAAGCAGCGGAAGGCTTAATTTCAGGGATCATATCAGCGAACCAGTCCAACTCAGGATCTTGTACTGGCTTCTTTTTCACCTGAATGGTAAATTCCTCTCCTAAACCAAGTTCTGATGGGACCTTAAGTGGCCTTTCTTGTGACAACACTTGTGGTAGCCTGATGTGGTCTGGGTCGCCCCCACTTGGTACAAGACCGGTCTTTTGTGGTGGACTTGATTTCGAAGGCTTAGACTCTTCAGTGAGTGAAAGCAGAGCAGGAACAGGCTCCTGCCCCCGTGAGGTAACAGGTCTCGGAGCAGAGATCCCAGTGCCTGGGTTTACCTCAGCATCCACACTGCTGGGCTCACAGTCACCCCAAGACGACTCCGCATCCATGCCAGTGCCCCTGGACTCGGCGGCATCACGTGCTTCTCTCGGCCAAATCTGAATGCTGACGGTTTGGTGCTCAGACTCCTCAGGCTCACTCCAGTCAGGCCACTCCTCTGACTTTTTAGAATCTGATGGGAAATTTTCACTGTCCCCTGAAGTATTTTTAACATCTGAGACTCCGTTCATAGAAAACTGATTGCCTGTGGGTTATATGCAAGAATTAGTCTCCTATTTAGGGGAAAGTTAGCATTAAGGGAACATGGAGGTTTACTATTAATGTACACTAAAAAAAGATCCTGGCGGAGCGTAACATCTAAGACGTGAGTTAAGTTATCCAGATGCTTCCTGGTGGCACTGAATGAACGAGAAGGTTACCTCACTGGAAGCACACACCAAGTACCAACTGGGGCATCAATTCTTTACTAAATACCCAGACACACTGTTCATTGGTAAAATTGTCCATAAATACAGAAATGCCCTAAGCCTCAAAATGTTAACTGCATGTACTCGGAAAAAATGTGTGCTCAAATTTCCTTAACCCAGCTTATCCCTGTGTGTTTGTGTTTTTTTTAAAGATTGATTATTTGAAAAGTAGAGAGAGACACAGTGAACCAACTTTGGTTCACTCCCCAAATGGCCACAATAGCCAGGGCTGGGCTATGCTGAAGCCAGGAGCCGCTTCTGGGTCTCCCACATGGGTGCAGGGGCCGAAGCACTTGAGCCATCCTCCACTGCCTTCCCAGGCCATAGCAGGGAGCTGTTATCCTTGTTTTAAACAGACTTCCCTAAGTATGGTTCAGGTGTTAAGAAATCTTAGGCCAAGATTTTCTTAAACATTTAAACACAGGACTCCTTCCCATGACATGCCCAGGAACTTTTTTTTTTATTTTGAAAGAGTTAAACACAGAGGAAGGAGAGGCAGAGAGAGAAAGAGAGGTCTTCTGTCCGCTAGTTCACTCCCCAGTTGGCTGCAATGGCCGGAGAGCGTCGGTCTGAAGCCATGGAGCTTCTTCTGGGTCTTCACGTGGGTGCAGGGGCCCAAGCACTTGGGCAATCCTCTACTGCCTTCCCAGGCCATAGCAGAGAGCTGGATTGGAAGTGGAACAGCTAGGTCTTGAACTGGCACCCATATGGGATGCTGGTGCTTCAGGCCAGGGCGTTAACCCACAGCGCTGGCCCCAACCTTTTTTTTTTTAACTGATTTTTATTTGAAAGGGAGAGACAGAGATGGAGATCTTCCATCCACTGGTTCTTTCCTCAGATGATGGGGACTGGGTCGCAGGAACCTGGTCCTCCATCCAGGTCTGCCACGAGGGTAACAGGGGCGCAAGCACTTGGGCCATCTTCTGCCTTCCCAGGCACATTACCACAGGGACCTGGATTGGAACTAGAGCGGTTGGGACTCCAATCAGTCCTCATGGAGGATGCCAGCATCAATGGCAGCAGCTTAACCCACTATGTTACATTAGTCCCTATTAACAACTTTCATAACTACTGTTCTTGGCTAAAGATGCTATACTAAGTCTCCAAAAGCCCAAAGTAAAGTTTCTGCTCAAAAACAAAAACAAAAAGCAAGCAAGCAATAACCTGCTCTCACCAGGCAGAGGTAGGTAGAAACAAGGTAGAAACAAAGTAGTCCAGGGAAGCAAGATGAGACCAAGCTGGGTCCTATTAGGAAACACTCATCCAAGCCATGGGAAAGCTGTATAGACTTAGTAGTTCTACCTGTCTGCAGGACTCTTGCTGTGTGTGCTGTTGGCTGTTGTGGGCACACTGCCGGTAGGAAACATTTAGGGGAGACGCTAGCGGAGGGTTTCTCCAAGATTGGCAAGATCTGACTGCTGGCTGCAGATGACGTATTTGGGAGAATTTGAAGGTAAATAAAAAGTTAAAAAAGTGAAAAGGCTAATAAATGGCTTCTTGATCTGTCACTTTTGGTGAGCAATGGTTAAAGGAAGTGGATATTTAACACTCATGAAAGCTCTAGGGGGAGAACATCTCAAATATTTGAAGACACAAACCTTTTATGGAATGAATTACCTGTACCTAGAGGTGTTTAAGAATAGACTGTATCCACTCCACTTGGTCATAGAAAGGATCAAGCATGTATGCATATATAACCTTTAAGACATTTAATTAAAAATTACAGCCTTTAGTGTGGTAGTGACTTAAAACTGATTCTATTTTCCATCTAGGAATAAACTCTAAGAATACAAGCACAACAGTAAATATATACTTTTTAAGATGGCTAAAATGTCAAATTTTATGCTATGGATATTTAACCCCCAGTTAAAATATTATTTAAAGAAAATGTGTCTTTAACAGTTTTATTCAGAAAGGTTGACACTACAGATTGGGCATTGTTAAACAATTTCAGAGGATGACAAGTATCTCCTCTGCTTTAAGGTGCCCATGAAGGAGTGCCCCTGGGAAGCCAGCTCTAGCAGGCTGCCAGCTCTCGGCACTGCACCCTCCTCCCTCACCCCCAGCCCTCCAAGGCTGGTCTCTTCACCCTCCAGCCTTCTGCTTATCTGTACCACTACCCTTGCTAAAGAGAGTTCTATGTTTTTCTTACCCAGGGCCCTCTCTAAACTGCGTTCCCCAACTCATTTCAAGCAGACTTACTTTATATTAGCCCTTATTTTTAAGTCTGACCATACAGGTGAATTACAAAAGACTGGAAAAATGTAGGATCACCTCCATTATACTACCCTACTTCTTCAGAAAGGCTCCTATGGACTTAACCTTGAAAGGTAGGGTGCTGCCTGGGCTCTGCTAATCTTTCTACATGTAGAACCTCATTTGGGAAAGTCAGTGGAATTAGGCCTTCATATCACAAGAAAACTTAACCTGCTTCTGCTGTTCCAGTTTCTTACTAAGATCACAAAGTAATCAAGACAGATATAAGCAAATGTATACCTTAAGTATACAGAACGTCTACAACTAGGTAACGCAATAAACAGGGCCAGGAGTTTGGCAGTGTTTAAGGCCCTGCTTTGGATGCCTGCATCCTGTACAGAGGGCCTGGGTTTGAGTCCTGGCTCTTCCAATTCCAGCTTCCTGCTGATGCACATCCTGGGAGGCAGCAGGTGATGACGCAGTATTGACCCCTCCCACCCACACTACTGTACCACATCTACTGTAAACAAGAACTAATAAGAACTTCACCCTTTTGGAAGCTGACAGTCTCTACTAAAAATATATGTCTGTTCTAGAAAGTGCACTTCTGTTTGTTCAACAGCAGTGAGACCCAGAGCACACAAGGACGCATGTAAAGGGTATTTACTGCAGCACTGCTTGTAGTGATGAAAAACCCAGACATGGGCGTTACTTCTGCAAATAAGGAAATGAGTGAACTATAGTCAATAAAATACTAGTCAGCTACCTAACAGCTGGATTTTTTGTATTGATCTGGAAACAGTTACAGATCTAAGAAATAAGTTCTAGATTTTTCATGTTTTTTTCCTCAACATTACCAAAAATCCATAGATATGTATGTGTAAATATACATGTGAGCCTTAAAAAGATAGGAAGGAATTCCCACTAACCTATTAAAACTGGGTACCTTACCCCACACTTAAAGGAGTGAGGAAAGAGAAATTACGTTTCTCCTTATACTTCTCTCTAGCATTTGACTGAATATAACTCTCCTGGCATTACTTGTGTAATATTTAGAATCTAATGAACTAGCAGCATCACAGTCTTAGAATCTTCTTACCTTCTGGGGAAAGGTCAACAGTTTTAGTAAAACTTGGGGCAGTGCGTTTGAAGATCTTGGTTCTTTGTCCACCCACAACCACCTCTGGTCCAAGCAGAGAGACCAGCACTGCTAGGCTATGAAGGGTAATGGCCACGATGGAATCACTGGTGTCACGCAGGCCCAGTAATACCTAGGAGGGAACGAGGCAGTGAGTGCAGACAACCACATCACCTCTTTTCCCCTCCTCGTGTCAACAGGCAAGTGGGCGGCAATCACATTGTGCTCATCCAGATGAATTACATTTTCTTAGGTGCGTGTTCTAGGTCCGTGGTTCTCAAACTACGTCTACTAAAAGCCTAATCTTATCATGTACTCTTTAAAAATACAAAATGAAAATAGATATTAACCTAAGGTTACTCCATCAAATTGCTTATCTTTCCCTACTCGCCTCCTCGCAGAACCCTGATAAAGGCTCCTGGACTAGTGATGCTATGCAGGGCACTGAGGACTGACTGTCCTTGTCCCCTTCTCAGTGGGCTCACCTGCCACAAAGTGACGCAACTGTGATCTGACCCAGTAATGGAAAATGCAGTCTAGAGAAACTTGGGGCTCCATCGTTTGCTTAAAATGAGGACAGCTAACTTGGAAGTTAAGGGACAAGCATGTTTGGCTGTATGTATGTGAAAACAATAAAAATTGGTTTTTCAGTGCAGCAAAAGGAACGAAAACCCTAAGTCTGTGAGGCTTAGCTGCTGGTTTCCACGTGAAATGGTCTGAAATCCTTTTACTAGATTCTTTTTTGCTTTAGTGGGTCTAACGTGGTTTTCAGTTACTTGCAACGAAAAGCACCTCTTAACTATGATTATGATAATCGGGCGCACGTATCGGGAGATACAGAGGGAAGAGACTGTGAACATCTGCACCAGCCCGACGTGAGGCCAGGGGAGCTGCCTGCCTCACAGAAGTGTCGGCGTGAAAGGCATCAGAATACTGCTTCTGGTCCTATTTCTGGGAATTCTCCACATAGCCTGACCGACTGATCCTTTTATTTTCCTGGTTTAGTTTCTTCATTTACATATAATATCAACGGTTTTAACACAACTGTATTGTGGGAGTGGGGCTCAAAGTCAGCCCCCCTCGTGTAAACTCAGCACATGGTATACCTGGGCTGACTGACTCACTATAACCACAACGTGGCAGACATGACACTGCCAACTCCCAGCCTACTCTGGAAGCGGCTGCCTTTGCCCTTTTGTTAGCCCTGACAAGCCTGGGCAGAAGTCCACCTCCCTTGTTAGAGGCACAGAGCTCTGAGACCTGCGTCATGGAAAAGCACAGCCTTCCCAAAGTCTCCGCGGAGCCGAGGCCTTCAGCATCCCCAGGACAGGACGGAGCCGCTCCAGGGGCGCAGACGGAGGCCTCAGCTGCATCCTGAGGATCAGCACCCCCAAGCTGAACCCAGGCGATCCCAACAATCACGAGTCACCAGATGACGGCTGCTTTATAAAGCAAATACTGGGGTGATTTATTGCTCAGCAACACATACGGAAACATCTTTCCTTCCCACTTACTAGCTCCTGGTAAGCGGGCAGCATGTTCACAAATCTCATAGGCAAACAAGTAATTTGAAAGTCATCACGTGATTGGAATCGTTTTAATCTTTAAAAAATAAAAACAAACAAAACCTTGTCTTACGTTGAACAGCATCGCTCCAAAGGAAGCTTCCACACAGAACATGACCATCCGATGAGGTCACACTGGATCTAAGTGAACCCTAAATTCTATGACTGCTATCCTTTCAAGACCACGTAAAGACACAGAGACACAATTAAAGGCAAAGACAAATGACGCAGCTTCAGACCAAGAAACTCCACGGATTTCTGGGAGCTGCCAGAAGCTAAGAAGAAACAGATTCTCCCTGGAGCCTTGCTCTTGCTGACTTTCTGGTTCTAGACTTCAGGCTAAAGGGAAGCTAAGGTCCTCAACGTCAGGGCAGACTTAAGAAACTAACACAAACCTGGAGCCCCAGGGTCATCCGCCATCGATGATGCTGATCACTCATTCCTCTCCTATTTATCTTACAGTAATTTAATTATGGCCAATCTTGGTTTATGTTCACAAAGCATTCCAAAAATGACTTGTTTTTCCACAAAAGAATCAGCAAACATGAGCCAGCCAGCCCTGTGGCATAGCAGGTTGGGCGGCCACCTCTTGCAGCTGGCATCCCATATGAGCACGGCCCCACATCCATCCAAACTAGCTCCCTACTAATGTGTCTGGGAAAGCAGTGGAGGATAACCTAAATGTTTGGGCCCCTGCCACACATGTGGGGGACCCAGAGAGAGGGCCGGGCTCCTGGCTTCAACCTGGCCTAGTCCTGGCTGTTGTGGCCATTCAGGAAGTGAACCAGTAGATGGAGGAGAGATCTCTGAGAGACAAACAGCAAAACAAAACAAAACATCAGCAAATAGAAACACACTTTCTGCCAAGACCAAATATGTCAACTGATTTGCCTGTGAGAATGGGATGGAAGGGCGATTTGAAATCCAGCCCCTTATTCCAGGGGGCTTTTTTTTTTTTTTTTTTTTTTAAGATTTACTTATCTATTTGAAAAGTGGTGTTACAGAGAGGGAAAGGCAGAGGCATAGGAAGAGAGAGACGTCTTCCATCCACTGGTTCATTCCCCAACTGGCCACAACAGCCAGGGCTGAACTAGGCTGAAGTCAGAAACCAGGAGCCAGGAGTTTCATCCAGGTCTCCCAAGTGGATGCAGGGGCCCAAGCACTTGTGCCTTCTTCCCCTGCTTTCCCAGGCACATTATCAGGGAGCTGGTTCGGAAGTGCAGTGGCTAGGACTCGAATCCGTGCCCACATGCAGACAGCAGCTTAATCTGCTAAGCCACCGTGCTAGCCCCAATTCCAGAAGGCTTTCTAACTGTTATCTGAATACCGGAACCCTCCCCTTTTGTTCAGTCTCTAAATTGCCAAGCTCTGCCCCCTCTCCTCCCCTTCCTCTGGAGGCCCCTGGCTGACGTCTCTGACCTGTGGCAAGATGACCTTCTTCAGCTGCTCCTGAGTGAAGTGCTCCACGTAGGCCTCAATGTGAGACAGCAGCACCATCCGCACATGTTCCTCATGAACCTCGAACAACTGCAGAAGCACGGGGATCACCCGCGCCTGGAACAGGGCTGGTGAGAGCAAGCAAGGGGTTTCTCCCTGCGCATTATCTACCCCAGAGAATCAGAAAGGGGTGAGGACGAAAACGCAGATTGTCACTTCACTGAAAACAGTACTAGCACAATTCATAACTGAGCCTCTAACTACACATATTCCAAATACCCTCTGAGTTCTTAGGCTCTACACCAGTTCTCTTTGTTGTTGCTGAACAAAATTGCTCAAGGCATAATGATCGTAAGTACATTCTACTCTGTAAAAATGTTTTTCAAATACTCAAGATTGCATGTTAATAGAATCCTGAACATGTTGACATTGTTGTTGCCATTTTATTTGCAAAATCAAGAGGTGCTACAATGGTATTGATGCTGAGTATTTTCTTCCTAGTGCTTAACAAACAGAGGTATGTGTGTATGAGATTCATTTGGGGGCTTTAAAAATATACATAGTCACATTTTCCAGACAGTGGGGACATGTTTGGAGAAATGTGTTAGGTGATTCATGGTTGTGCAAGCATCACTGAGTTCTTGTACAAACAAAATGGCTGTGGTGTTGCGATATGATATAACCTTATGGGACCATTGTTACACTATGAGGTCTGTCATTGACAGAAATGCTATGTGGTACATGAATGTATATACCTGTGTCCTGAGTGTCCCAGGACCAGTGGATCAGGTATACAGACAAATTTTTAAACAGCAGCCTAAGTAACTCAGAGGTATACCACTACCTAAGCTCTACAGAATATGAAGATGAAGAGCTTTTTAAAAAAACTCATGGCTAAAGGCTAAAAAATTCATGACATCAAAGTAGAAATACAAACATGTTTCAAAACATTTGTAGATAAATGCAATGAAAAGGTAAGTTTATTTTGATGCAAAAAATTTTGAAATCCACACGTAGTTTTTTTATAATACATTTTCCATAAATATTTTGTAGACTCCTCATATGCATGGATTTCCAAAGGCTTGTGTAACACAATAAACTTATCTTTTAATTCCATTTGTCCACAAGCTTTCTGAAGTACCTCCTATAAGAAAATTCCAAATTGTAATACAATGACCTCTAACACTGCTTTCTGGATTGAGATTGTGAAAGGACAATCCTATCTCAAAATTCTGTAGAATAATATTAATGCTCCACTCTCTAACTTGCTGTGTTATCAGCTAGAGTTCTATAAAGTTTCAAATAACCTCATTTCAGAAAAAACCTGAAGCACCAGCAAGTAAAACAATCTTAGTATTTCTCTCACGGAAAACAAAATAAATGGTAAGTCAGATGGCAGAAGTCTAAATGATTCACAGCAATTGTTTACCTCCTATTATTCATATTCAAATAATGTACACGTATATCCCATCCCCAACCCCCACACACAATCACATATATAGAACCACTTACTGAACTACATCTCACTTTCCAGGAAGGTGCTCCATATTTACCCTATTGGCTTAGGTATCCAGGTTTGAATGCAAGTTATCAGATCAGTGGCAGTAATGAAACCACACAGTAATCTAACACAGACTGATAATTATCAAACTCCTTAAGTACCAGTAATACTTTGCAAAACAACACACCTTTTTTGGGACCGAGTAGATGAGGAAGAAAACTCTTGACAGCTACTGGCTCTGCAAACACCAACTGATTAAGCAAAAGAGGCACCAACCTTGAAGCTATTAATTCCTCTGACAAGCAGCTGACCCTGTCCAGCAGAAACCTGCGGACAAAGAAGCAGCCTGAGAACCTGGTTGTGACACGGCACCAATCTGCTTGTACAGGTTAGCCACATTCGGCTCCTCTCCCACGCCTATCAGAGTGATGCATTCTGAAATGCAGCTAGGGAACGTGAGCAGGTTGGTCCCTGTGCGCTGTGAAGAATGCAGGAAACGTGAGCTACGGCCAGCTAGTTATCCCTCCAGTGCAAACTAGGAACCGTTTTCAACCGAGTACCTCTTCTTCATAGCAGGAGTGACTTTTCCCCTAATAAGGACTCCCTCAAATTTAAGTGATATAGGGCATTAGGTTACCTAAAGTTTTCATATCAAACAAAATATAGGTTGAGTAACCCTTATCTGAAATGCCTGGGACCAGAAATGTTTCAGATTTGGAAGTTTTGAAGTTCTGGAATATTTGCACAGAATTCACCAACTGTGCACCCGTAATCTGAAATATTCCTACATCCAAGCTTTCTGAGCACCAACAATGATACTCAGAGTTTCAGATTTCAAAGTACTCTAGATTTTTAGATTAGGGATGCTTAACCTGAATAGGTTTCTGTTACTAACATCACTAAATTAAATGACACAGGTAATAGCACTGTGTTTTAACAGTAATGATACTTCTAACCACGCCTCCTACTTTATTAGAACACATCACACATTAGCACCTTCACAGCCATACACCACTAATGACACACAGGGTCTACATCCTACTCATTCTCACCTCCTTTCTAGGTACCAAGAATTCAAAGGTCTCCATTTAAGGCCACGCCCCAAGACTCCCTTCCCTTCAGACCATGCTCCAACAGCACCTGCAACCTCCAACATGACTGCAGCTTCAACTGCTCCTCCCAGTCTTCCACTAACCCCTGCACCTCGTCTATAACCATGCTTGCCTCTTTCATCCCTAAAAACTCCCTCCTTTACTCTGTCTCCTTCGTTAGCAATAATATGTTTTCTCCTCCTTTTTAGGAGGATTTGCTTCATGTCTACTTTTTCACCTTTCCATGCTCTTCCCACCCCATTGCTGTCTCACTGCTGAAACAGATCTTGCCTAGACAAGGTGACCAGAGCCTTCTTGCTTGCTGAATGAACAGCCATTTCGTGATTCCTCCGACCTTGCCAAAATTCCCTGCTTCTTTGCTAACACCACATCCTTCCTATCTGTCTCTGTCTCTCTCTGAATCTCTTCTATCCATTGCTTCTTTGTCTCATTCATCAACTACTACTTCCCACTTACCCACTTACAAGATCTAGTGCCCCGGGGAAACAATTTGGGCCTACTGTCCTCTTCAGGCTACCCACATTTCCTAGCAAAATACTCTTAACTATAAGCTGACAGCACCCTAAGGTTCACTTCCAGCTCATCACCTTAAGACTTCTCTCCTGACCTTCAGACCAGCCTGGCCAACTGTCCTTACACAACGTTGTCTAATGTCCCACGGATGCTTGAAACCAACACACTCAACCCTGCCCTGACCATCTCTCCCCTGCAGAGTAGGCCTCCCACCCAGTCCACATTATCTTTTAAATAGCTCGTTTCAGTATCTTCAGTGGGATCGTCAATGTCCTATGCACACCTCTCGGCTACTGCTGAATTAGCATCTAACAGATGCAAGATTTGTATCATTTAAGCCTGCCTCTTCCACCGGCAACACAGTGATCCATCTAAAGGGAGATTTAATCATCTAACGCACTGCACTCGCTCCTCGCAGTGGCTTCAGTGAAGCACAGTACGTACTAACGTATCAACGGTCCTCACCGCCACATGAAAGGGCTGCCTCTTCTCTGTCCTTGTCCTGGAACCCGCCCTCCAACAGGACTCTACTGCTTATCACTCCCCACACCAGTCCCACTGGGTCTTGCCTTTGCAGATCCTGTTTCTCTAACCACCTCCGCCCCACCCTGTGTTCCCAGGACTGCCTTTGAAAGCCCTATCACTGCACCCAGCCCAGAAATGTGTCCCCCACCAGACCTATCTGTCCCAGGGCCCAGCAGAAAGCCTGACATGCAGGAACTGTTCAACGTAGAGATGAACAGCTGAAGTTATTACAAGGACTTAATGCAAGTTATGGAATTTAAAGTCAGCTTTCT
Source organism: Lepus europaeus (assembly GCF_033115175.1). Taxonomy (NCBI): domain Eukaryota; kingdom Metazoa; phylum Chordata; class Mammalia; order Lagomorpha; family Leporidae; genus Lepus; species Lepus europaeus. Next base: position 136,465,014 of record NC_084831.1, on the reverse strand, counting down.
GAACTTACTTGAAGAATTCAGTTTTTTCCTCTTCACTCTTCAATGTTAAGCTTTTCAAGAAATTCACAACTTCTAAAAAATCATTCCTAAATTTCCAAAAGAAAAAAAAAGGATAATAAAGTATGGCAAATATTGAGACCATAACCACAGACCACACCATTACAATTTTCAGTAAAGAAACATCCTTCTGTGTCATTTAAAATAAGCTAATATAACTAAACAGCTTAAGAGACAAATACTTTTAACAAGCCTACATGGAATCTGATATTTTAAGAATATCAAAGAGGGTATCAACGCTGTGGCATAATGGGAAAAGCCACTGTCTGCAGTGCCAGCATCCCATATGGGTGCCGGTTCTAGTCCCGGCTGCTCCCCTTCTGATTCAGCTCTCAGCTAATAGCCTGGGAAAGCAGCAGAAGATGGCCCAAGTGCTTGGGCCCCTGCACCCACATGGGAGACCCAGAAGAGGCTTCTGGCTCCTGCTTCAGATGGGCCCAGCTCCAGCTGCTACAGCCATTTGGGGAATGAACCAGTGGGCAGAAGACCTTTCTCCGTCTCTCCCTCTCTCACTCTGCCTCTCAAATAAAATCTTTAATAAAAAAGAGTATTAAAAAGTTCTGTGAAAAAGACACCAGCTTAAACGCACACATGCCAACATGCTTTATAGTTTTAATAGCTGTCATAATCTTCCAAATTTTTGGCTATAAAAGTATGCTATCAAATGAAATATCCTGAGAGAAGTGACAGTCCTATGACAAAATGATTGCTATTCTCTTTTCTTCTTTGGTGAAGTAAAAACTGTTAAAGAGGTTAGGGAAGCAGATTTCTGTACAAGTCACAGGAATCTCTTTCTCCTGCTCTAAGTTACCCAGCCACGCCTTCAGACAGGCAAGGGGCAGTACAGCAGGAGAGGTCAGGTTCCAGCCACCACAGAGTCCCAAAGGCTCTGGGCTGCTTTGCTCATAGAGAGCACTGCCCACATCCTACCATGAGACTGCGTGCTTCAGCACACAGGCTGTGCAACCTCGGAAGCACAGCTCCAGCTGTGAGAACACACAGATGCCTTAACTTAAACCTAATCAAAGGGGACCCTGGCTGTGTCCTCTCTGACAGAGGTTTTCACCTCACATGTGAGGACAGAATTTGAGGAAAACTGGTTGGTGTGCTTTCAGCTTTCTTCTCCTTGCTATACTTAAAATACAGTGGGTTTTTTTTTTTTTTAAGATTTATTTATTTATTTGAAAGTCAATTACACACAGAGAGAAGCAGAGGCAGAGAGAGAGGTCTTCCATATGCTGGTTAACTCCCCAGTTGGCCACAACAGCCAGAGCTAAGCTGATCCAAAGCCAGGAGTCTGGAGCTCCTTCTGGGTTTCCCATGCGGGTGCAGGGCCCAAGCACTTGGGCCATCCTCCACTGCACTCCCAGGCCACAGCAGAGAGCTGGCCTGGAAGAGGGGCAACCGGGACAGAATCAGGCGCCCCAACCGGGACTAGAACCTAGGGTGCCGGCGCTGCAGGCAGAGGATTAGCCTAGTGAGCCGTGGCGCCAGCAAAATACAGTTCTTAATAAAGGACTCATGCTACTTGCAGTGATGAGAAAATCTACAAGTATTCATCATGATGAGAAATCAAGAGAAAAAATTAAGTCATCCAAAAGGAAAACAAAATACCTTGGTTAAAAGACAGTAAACATACAATTTTTGTCAATTAAAATAATGTTTAAAACACCTAAGGGGAAAGGATCTAAACAGTTTCTTTGACACATAAATGCCAGAATAACTCCAGTAACTACAAATATGACTCATTTAATTATATGCCATCCCACCAGTACTATCCTAAATGTTCCCCTGTTGGGAATGATGTTTACTGTTGACTGATTTTTCCAACTGCAAACACACAAGAATATTCAGTTTCAAAACTAATACAAGGTTGGCTTTGCTAGTAAAAACTGAACATGAAACTAACCTGTGCCACGGAAATAAAAAATAAGGTACATGTAATTACAACTAACCTTGGACAGAGGTTCAAAAACATCTCCGGAAAAGTATTAAGTTATATTGTGCCTCTCCCTCTAAATCAACTTTGCTTTTCCATCCTGTATTACTAAACAAAGAAAAAAAAGGCTCTGCCTGAGAAAAAATTACCATTCCCTTTCCCAACAAGAGAAAAATCCAACAGTAACAAATCCACACAGCAGAAAGGAGAGGCGTGCTCACTGGCTCTCAGTTAAGTCACGTTACACACAACCTAGCTTCTCCACAATCAGAAGCCCTAAGGAAATGGGCTACGATTTCTAAACCAAGCCTTCAGGACAACCAAGGATTTGTAAAACGTACTACCTGTGACAGGAGCTGGACAGTTAAGTCAATACTCCATCTATTTTCCTGTGCACTTGATTCAGTCTCCCTTAATGATAAAAAACAGCACAGCACAACATTCGGTGTTCTCACCTGAAGAAGTCATGGGAGAGTAAGGTGCAGAGCGCTGGCCGGCATTTTGGGATGGGATTCAGCAAAGTTGAGTGCAAGGTCTGTTGAAAGCTGGAGAGAACATCCGCTGAAACTGAAATCCAGAGCTACAATTAGTTTCCAATGCCTTCTCCTCTTTTCAGGACCTCTACAGCTGGAGACTGACGAGGGCAAAAACCAACCTGTAAAAGCCCAAACAAACAAAGCCCCTGCTGTGGCTGAACAGCTTCCTGCTTGCCTCATGCCCAGTCCCTGACAGGTGCAGAGTGGTGTCCTGCCAACATGTCCGACCTCGCCCCTTCCACGTCCTGACTTTCTCACTGCTGAAGTCAGCTCAGGCCAAAAAAAGGCTTACTCTGTGGCAGATGTAAGGGCCTTTCTCAACCAGGGTTTCTCACCCACAGAAGACTGAAAGTTATTTAAATGACTCTTGTTTTAAATTCTACCAAGTATGGTACATACTTGCCACCATTACAGATGCATAGTAGTTAGCCTATTACATATGTTTACCTTAGAGTTTAATTCTCAAGTACTTAAGCTGGGAAAATGTACAGCTAACAGCTGAATGGTGTGTGTGACATCAGAACACTCCATAAGCCTCTTAGAAAGAAACTGCATTAGAACAGCACAGAGCTCCACAATGGAGACAGAGGCCAGTAATGGGCCTGACGGGACACGTGCCTCAGTCAACCTGGCAGCAGAGCCCAGTAAACGTGAGGGGTCCCCAGACGGTGAAGCAAGCTGCTGAGCATGCAATTAGAGAACACAGAAAACAAGGCTTTTGTAGTCCAGGTTTTAAAGGATGATGAAAGAGAAAAATAATGAGTAAATTACAGCAAGAGGAAAAAAAATCAAAAGGCTTTGAAAAAAGTCTTGATTTAGAAATTAATAAAAGATGTTGAACCTTAATCTGTTATTCAGGGGGCCGGCACTGTGGCGCAGCAGGTGAAGCTGCCACCTGCAGTGCCATCATCCCATACGGGCGCCAGTTTGAGTCCCCGCTGCTCCACTTCCGATCCAGCTCTCTGCTGGCCTGGGAAAGTAGTAGAAGATGGCCCAAGTTCTTGAGCCCCTGCAGCTGCGTGGGAGACCCAGAAGGAGCTCCTGGCTTCAGATCGGCCCAGCTTCAGTTATTGTGGCCAACTGGGAAGTGAACCAGCAGATGGAAGACCTCTTTCTCTCTCTCTGCCTTTCCTCTCTCTGTGTAACTCTGACTTTCAAATAAAATAAATTTTAAAAGAATCTGTTATTCAGATCATTACATACAAGTCATTAACGGTGTTAGGACATTTGGCAAATAATCTGGGTGTTCCCCAAAGACCGATGGGTTAAGCCTTGATCTTCAGTCTTATGTTAATAAATTAAGGACAGAACTTAATTGTATTACGGTGTCTGAAGCTGAGGCCTTGAAAAGTGATTAGATTGGATTATGCTGTTAGGGCGGAGTCCCTACGAGCAAACTGTGGCTATAAAGAGACACAGATGTGAAGGCAGAGTTGCTCCCTCTCTGCTTCCCGGCTCACCGTAGGGTCCTCCCTTCACAAGTGTTCTGCCATCCATTGCCTTATCAGACACCCAGAATAAGGAGGCCACCTGACCTTGGATTGTGAACCTCTAAAACTGTAAACTCAAATCAACTTTCTTCCTCCCTAAGTAGCTCCTCTCAGGTATTTTAGTCATAGCTAGGAAAACCTGGCTAATACAAATGACATGTCTTTATGTGTTGGCAGGCTTGATAAAGAATATAGTCTTTAGACCATAATATTAATTTAAAAAGCTAATCAAAGATGATACTGACAGTAACAGTTCAAAGTGCTTCCTACTGGGGCCAGCGCTGTGGCGTAGCAGGTAAAGCCACTGCCTGCAATGCCGTCATCCCATATGGGCACTGGTTCGAATCCCGGCTGCTCCACTTCCAATCCAGCTCTCTGCTATGGCCTAGGAAAGCAGTAGAAGATGGCCCAAGTCCTTGGGCCTCTGCACCTGCATGGGAGACCTGGAAAAAGCTCCAGGCTCCTGGCTTCAGATTGGCGCAGCTCTGACCATTGCAGCCCCTTAGGGAGTGAACCAGCGGATGGAAGATGTTTCTCTCTCTCTTTGCCTCTCCTTCTTTCTCTGTGTAAACCTGACTTTCAAATAAAAATAAATAAATCTTCAAAAAAAAGTGCTTCCTACTTACAATTCTTTTCAGTATGCAAACGAATGAAAGCTTCCTTCCTAATGTTAACATCTGCCTTAAACAAGTTATTTGGATAGCAATAGGTTCCTTACGATGGTCAGAGACTGTAGTCCTTTTGAGTTCCACACAGAACAGGACACAGATGATCTTCCCACTTATTCTGTGGATGCAATAATGTAACTCCAACTCACCCTGCTCGTTTAAGATTGTGAGCAAACTTTCCACCAATGTTCCAAATGAATAGGCATCCCGAGCATGTCCAAGAGACTCTGGGAGGGTTGTGAATTCTGGAGACTAAAAGTAGTAAACACCATTAAAGCCAGAGGATCTGCCTTACCAGCCAGCGCCAATTTCCCCTGAAGCATTTTCTCCCATGGTTGCATTTATTACACTCAAATCCAAGTTCACTGTACCACACAATAATGTAAAGGCTCTTAAAGCTATTAATGCACTATACTTGATAAATAGGAGTCATTATTAATGTGTCAATTAAAATAGCACATCTCAAAAATGAAAAGCTGCCAGTGAATGAAATTTATGAAAGATTTTAAAATATTCAACAGGGACAAGAAAAAATCAGAATAAAATATTTCTGAGGGCAACTCAGGAGTAACAAATTTACCTTCTTTCATCATGACCCAGTATACATGCTTATATAAAGCTACACATAATGGAAATAAGTTTCATAAACTAATACTTAGCTTTACAATAGAAGATGCCCAATTTTATCTCTTTTGTTCCCCCTCCCCTTATTTTTTTTCAAAATCCCAGCCAGGACACCTTAAATTACTTAAGCTCACCAATCACCAGTTTAAAATATACTTGGTTATATATAAAATACTGATTTGGGGGCTGGCATTGTGGTGTGGCAGGTTAAGCCCCTGCCTAGGATGCCTGCGACACACATCAGCATGCCAATTTGAGTCCTGGCTACTCTGCTATCGTGCTAGCTCCCTGCCAATGTGCCTGGGAAGCAGGAAGTCAGAGCTGAGGCACTTGAGTTTCCGCCACCCCAGTAGAAGACCTCGATGGCGTTCTTGGCTCCTGGCTTCAGCCTGGTTCAGCTCTGACTGTTGCAGCCACTTGGGGAGTGAAGCAGCAGATGGAAGATGTGTCACTCTGCCTTTCAAATAAAAATATCTTAAAAATAATCCATAAACCCAAGGCTGGCATTTATGGCATAACAGGGTAAGCCATTGCCTTCAATGCTGACATCCCATATGGGCACTGGTTCAAGTCCTTGGCTGCTCGACTTCTGATCCAGCTCCTTGCTAATGTGCCCGGGAAGGCGAAAGATGGCCCAAGTGCTTGGGTCCCTGCACACACATGGGAGATCCAGATGAAACTCCTGGCTTCAGCCTGGCTCAGCCCTGGTCATTGAGGCCATTTTGGGAGTGAACTAGCAATGGAAAATGAATCAATATTGATATCTCTCTCTCTCTTTCCATCCTTCTCTCTGTGATTCTGCCTTTCAAATAAATAAATAAATCTTAAAAAAAAAAAAAAAACTGATTTGGAAACACCTGATTTATCCCGTCTCAGGTCTATTTAAGTTTATAGTTCGGCTGGGTCTGCATTCCTGTGAAGCACACTAAATATGTCTTTGAGAATCAGTGTTTATAAGAACAAGTTTACAGGGAGCACCTGCTTTTGAATTTACTGGAACTAGGATTTTTTTTTCAGCAGCAACATAATATTAATTCGAGGGGAAGAGGAAGAAGAGGGAGAGGGAGAGGGAGAGGGAGAGGGAAGAAAATTCCCATCTTCTAGCTCACCCCACGAAGGCCTGAAGAGCTGAGAACCAGGAACTCAATCTCAGTCTCCAGTGACCTGACCTACCACTACTGCCTCCTAGGGTCTGCATTAGAAGGGAGCTAGAATCAGGAGCTGGAGCCAGGAGTTGAACCCAGGCTCTGTGATGTAGAATGCCTATGTCCTCCCAACCAGCATCTCAACTACTAATCAAAGGCCTACCCTTCATCTTGGAATCTTAACTACGGCAAGCCAGGCAGAGGAATGGCTTGGATAAAGCACAGGAAATGACTAGGGATGCTGCTTCTCTAATTACTGTGACTTCCAGCAACTTACAAGGACTAATAATGAAAGGGGCATGACACCCTCTTCACAATGAAGCACCATTATTTTTAAAGAATATCAGAGGTGTCTATCCAAACAATGTAAGCTGGCTCCCTGGCTTAATGTTAAGATTAATCTCAGACGCCTTCAAGGCCAGAGGAATTAGAAGGCACCCTTTACTTGGTAAAGAGAGGGGTCTGCAGAAGAACATTTTATTAAAGAGTCGTCATTACATGGACATAGATCATCTTACCATCTCTTCAGGAGGGATAGATGTTGGGTCTCTTACTGACTGAATACTCTTCAAAAACTAGAGAAATAAATGGAGGAAAATAATTCATACAGATGTTTGGTGAACCAATCTCTTATGTCAAGTTACAAAAGCAATGACTAACAGAAACCGAGGCAGTGAAACCCCCAACGCCACCTGCTACACAGATGAATTTGAAATCTTCCTATTTAAAAAATGTAATAGAGTACCTGACACAGCATAACACTTAGTAGCAAATGCTGGTTTAAGGGACACCCTCTACAGAGGCGCTGGGTATCCCATTTGCTTTACAGAAATTAAGACCACTGCTTTCCCTTCCTTCACAGATAAAAACAATTACAAGGCTTTTCCAGCACAGAGCAAGTCCACCATTAATCTCCTCACCAAATCAATTACATCTGAACTGTTCTTGCCACATGATATATAAAGGAAAGTTAAAGACTTTACCAGCTACAGAGACAAAAGCAGCAGCCACAGCACAAACACATTCATTCCCTAATTCAAAGATTATTTCTGAAGAGCTTGTATATCACAGACACCATGCAGGGCACTAGACATGCAAAATGAATGCAACAAATTCCCTGCCCCCGGCCATATGCTCCCAGCTTAAAAAGTAAACTAAACGTGCTGGGTGCCATAGAAGCACAGGAGGAAAAACCAATTTTGTGGGGTTGAGCAATGCCTGGGGCAGAGACAAGACTTCTTCAGTGGATGTGAGATGAGTTCACAGTTCCAGGAAGCCAACAGATCTCACACAAAGAAAGGGAGGGTGAAGGAGTAGGCTATCTGGAGCATGGCAGAGCTACTGGGCAGGGTGTAACCTGAGTGTAGCTCAGCAACTGGGAGCCAGTCATGCCGAAGGTAGGGATGGGACAGGATTGCAGAGGGCCTTATACGCCTGGCAGATAATTTGTTTCTGTGGAATATATCTCACAGAAAGGATTACATGTGGTTATGCTAATTAGACACAAGATGGATTCAGAGAAGAACGTCATGGAGTGGCAGAAACAATTAGAAAGCTATCTTCGTAGTAGTAATACCATTCGAGGTGAGCAAGAGACCATGGAGGTGCACTTTAGACAAGGCCCAATTAAGTATGGAAGCAGCACATAAGAGAACATGGTCTCCAACAGTGAGCAACCACGTCATTAGGGATACTACAGTGGAAGTAGTTATTTTTTTTTTCTTTTTCTAGAAAGATTAAGTCCAATAGCAACATGAAAAATGGTGGGGAAAAAACCACACAAAACAAAAAACAGGAAGGGACTGTCAACCTGGGGGGAAACATGTAGATCTGTCAGACAAAAGTATAAGCACTACCACAGGTAACTGCACAGCCCATAGGAGGAGTTAAGACGCATGGGTGCGAATTCCAGTTGCTGGGACATAATGTGTGACTTCCAGCAACTTGGATGATTGTTCACAGGACAAAACCCAATACTTAATATGTACCAAGCACCAATAAAGGTAGAAATACAAAGATAAACATAAGAGACTATCACACCTTCAAGAAGCTCAACTACGGGGATAGAAGAAGACTCATAAAGGTCATTTCAATGTTAAGCATTAAGTGGTATGACCAAAGGAAGACAGGGCAGGATAGGAAGCAGGGACTAGGGACGTTTAATTATATCTGATCAAACCATTTTACTCCTCTTTAGTCTAGATTTTTCATCTACAAGATTAGGAGAAAGGAATCTGTGACCCCTGGTGACTGAGGGATGAAATCCACCATTCTATAAACATGGGAACTGACAAGAAATTCAGGTCCCCAAGTCTGAGCATGCACTAAGACAGAAGGAGAGTGCCTAGGCAAGACAGAACCACATGCCAAGAGGCTACCAGCTCCTGAACTGCGACAGAGCCTGCCGTGGGGCTTACCTCTGGTGTGGCCTGCGGAACCTTGCACACAGTCTCCATTCCACCTAGCTTCCAGTGCCCATCGTCACTCACAAACACAGATGATAAGCAGACGTTGTTGTGAGTTAGGTGTCCCTGGAAAAAAGAACAGGAAGACCGCCACTCCAATTTCTGAAGTAGAAGTTGTTTCAACCTAAATAATGATCAACTAAAATGATTATGATAAGCCTTCCCACTTTGGAGTAATAAATGGAACTAAGACTTAAAGGAACAACGAACTGAATGACGTCAGAAAAAGGAAAAATGCAATGGGCAGGCTTGTTTTCTTGAGGCAGGTTAATAAAGACATTACAGCCACTGCACAGACACCATCACCTCCCCATCTCTGTGAGAGTCAGGAGTTATATGTGTCCTTAAACATAAATTTACAGGTCTTTATAGCCTATATTATTTGCTTCCAATGCCTTTAAAGATAAAATTTAGCTTTGCTCCCATAGATTATTTTATTAATTTTCTCCTCTATGTTCTTTCTCACCTACATTCTATCACGAACCCAGATCCACTTCACCTGAAATCTTGTCAGTAGGCATTAAAAAATTCTGCCTGAAGAAGAGGAAAATGGAATGATAAGGACCACCAGAAATATCCCACAGACCACAGAAGAGCCAAGTTTAAAACTATTAAAAATAGTACAAATAAGTCAGAGGAAGGGAGAAAATGAGAACAGGGATCAAGAATTCAAATTTTTTTTAAACCAGAAATGACTCCAGTAGACAAACGAGCACTTTAAAGACCCACCCACAAAATCAGATTGTATGTAGTGGGGTTTTGTTTAATGATTATTTTATTTATTTGAAAGACAGAGTGACAGAGAGAGAGGTCTTTCATTGGCTGATTCACCCCCCAAATGGCTGCAGTGGGCAGAGCTGAGCAAATTAGAAGCCAGGAGCCAGCTTATTCTGAGTCTTTCACGTGGGTACAAAAGCCCAAGGACCTAAGCCATCCTACGCTGCCCTCCCAGGTACATTATTAGGGAGCTGGGTCAAAAATAGAGCAGCCGGGACTCGAACTGGTGTCCATATGGGATGCCAGCGCTGCACCACAGCCCTGGCTCCTGTACATAGTTTTATACAGAACATTATAAATGTAATACAATCATTACTACGGCTGTCTTTGGGGAGAAGAATTAGGGCACTGGATTCAAGGGTAGGAGACATTTACTCGTCCCTGCATCCAACTGCACATTGTTCCAACTCTTCCCATGTGCATGTTCTTTCTCCAGCAAAGAAGTTTTCTTCCCCAGTAATTGTATTAACTGTTCTCGCTATTATGTGAACCCGTATATATACTTCTTTTTTTTTTTTTTTTTTTTTTGACAGGCAGAGTGGACAGTGAGAGAGACAGAGAGAAAGGTCTTCCTTTGCCGTTGGTTCACCCTCCAATGGCCGCTGTGGCTGGTGTGCTGCGGCCGGCGCACTGCGCTGATCCAAAGGCAGAAGCCAGGTTCTTATCCTGGTCTCCCACGGGGTGCAGGGCCCAAGCACTTGGGCCATCCTCCACTGCACTCCCGGGCCATAGCAGAGAGCTGGCCTGGAAGAGGGGCAACCGGGACAGAATCCGGCGCCCGACCGGGACTAGAACCCGGGGTGCCGGTGCCACAGGCGGAGGATTAGCCTGTTGAGCCGCGGCGCTGGCCGCCGTAAATATACTTCTAAGAGACTATATGTCTAAAATGGTATTTGAAATGTCCTTCTCCCATGAACAGAAAAAAAAGTTTAAAACATATGTTGAGCCGGCGCCATGGCTTAACAGGCTAATCCTCTGCCTTGCGGCGCTGGCACACCGGGTTCTATTCCCGGTTGGGGGCGCTGGATTCTATCCCGGTTGCCCCTCTTCCAGGCCAGCTCTCTGCTATGGCCCGAGAAGGCAGTGGAGGATGGCCCAAGTCCTTGGGCCCTGCACCCGCATGGGAGACCAGGAGAAGCACCTGGCTCCTGGCTTCGGATCAGCGAGATGCGCCGGCCGCAGCGGCCATTGGAGGGTGAACCAACGGCAAAAAGGAAGACCTTTCTCTCTGTCTCTCTCTACCTACTCTGCCTGCCAAAAAAAAAACAAAAAACAAAACAAAACAAAACAAAACAAAACAAAAACAAACCACCATATGCTGAGTCAAATGCATGTGTTTCTGTGACTGATGATTTATAATCATGGGAGCTGTCAAAACCTTAATGTTTCAGAACACTAACACCATTAAGAAACAATAAGTCAGCACCAGTATCAAGAAATAGATCAGAAATACACACAGGAACCACCAGATTATAGTTAATGGCAAGCTTCATGGAGGAGCCAAGCATAGTGGTTATACCATAAAGTGTTTTGGGACTCTCAAGCAGTCCTTCCCACTCCAGTGGGAAAGGATGTATATAAATTTTGTCTCCTCCTAAGACATGGTCATTTTTCCCTTCAGAATACGAAATGCAGGGCAGTGTGTTTGGCGTACCAGTCAAGACACCCACTTCCCATATCAGAGAGTTTGGGTTTAAGTCTTGGCTGCTCCTGAGTCTAGTCTTCCACTAATGCAGACCCTGGGAGGCAGCAGGTGATGGCTTAAGTAGCTTGGATCCTGCTAAGCAAATGGGAGACCTGTACTGGTAACAGCTCTTGGCTTCAGCATGGCCTAGCCCAAGCCATTGTGGACATTGGGGAGTTATTCAGCGGGTAGGAGCTCTGTCTGTATCTGTTTCTTTCTCTGCCTCTCAAATAAACAAATTAAAAAAAAATTAATGAGACAAAACTCCTGAAAACAAATAGCAACTTTGGTCTACGGCAACGCTGATGTTAAACCTTTTTCCTTTGTCTTAACAACAAATACCAGCTGTAGCTATTTTTCAGTAAAGACTTATCCAAACTTAGAAGCAAAGCACAGTAAAGCACAGTAACTGCCCAGGGACAAAGATAGTTGCCAATCCCAAAACCTTAGATGTCTTCTAATGTGTCATTGTTCTCTCAGGAAATGTTCTAATAATAATACTAAAATCACTTACTAATTTCTACACACACAAGTTCCACCCTGGACATCCACCCCTGGTCTACATCCCAGCTTGTGAGGCACATTGTGAGGGTACTTACTCTGTCATGGAGGAAGACAAGAGCCAGCAATATGTCATAAATCCCAGCACAGACCTCTGCAGAAGACAATGTTTCCAAAGCCACTTCCAGGGGTTGCACTCGCTCCGTGACAAGATGAATGCCATCTGCTTCCACAGTACAAGATAAAAATCTTAGCAAGCAAGGGTGACGAAGTGTCTTCAAGTGCTTTAAAAATAAAGACAAAAAAGGTGATGAAGTTAATGATTCAAAAGCCAAGTTAACTGTATTTCATATAAGTCATGGTAAAAAGAAGAGTGTATACTTACATTCAAAGTCCTTTCAAACTCCCTACCTTCTTCCAAATTCTTGGTAAGGTAAAAGAAGACCCACAACTTTATGTTCTGACTTCATGCAACTTACCAACACTTAAACTCCACAAAGACTTCCAGTTCCATTATGACAATGTAAGCCCCCGAGGAGCCCAGACCTAACAACTGACTACATAATCTCTGAACAAAGGGTCAGAAACAACTGCAGTGGACTCTAACAGCCAGGCACTGCTGCAGAGCAGTGTAGCAAAGGTGCTTCAACTCCACTAAAAACTTTGCCATCTTTCTGGCCAAGAATCACACAAAGGAACCCAGCAGGCCAGAGTATAAGGAGGATATCCCAGAAGGAAGACAGTGGGAGAAGGACAAAATCCAATTTTCTGCACTCCCACAAATTCTCAGACTCACCCCCTGGGCCAGTTATGCACAGGAGAGACCCAAATTAGCAAAGCAAAGTTTTGAGGAACAAACTAAGGGTAAACAACTGTTCACAGGAAACATGGGAGAAGAGTTCAAAAACTTGAAGTTTGAGCCTAAGGGGATTAAACATTCTCCAGAAGACTATAACAGAACCAAGAATCTATGTAACTTGAGATTCAGAAGTCTATGTTGCAATCCAAAATTTCTACTTAACACACCAAAAACAATGAATATGTGATCTACCCTTAGTGGAAAAATAACCCAAAACTATCAACCTTAAAATGACCCAGAAATTAGAATTATCAGAAAAACTTACAGTGGTTATTATAATCACACTCCTAGAGATAAATGAAAACAGTTATGAAACAAATAGAAGATAGATGTTCTCAGGAGAAAATTGGAAGTTATGTAAAATAACTACATGGAAATTTTAGAAATAAATATTAAAATGCTGGAAATTTAAAATTAAAAATATGGGCTCAGGAAGAGAATGACTCATAAAGAGTCAGTGAATCTTAAAGATGTTAATCAGTCTGAAGAACAAAAAGGATTTTTAAAAAAATTATCAGAGTTTTCAGAATCTGTGTAACAATAATAAAAGATCTAGTGCAAACAACTGAAGTTTCCCAAACAAGAAAAAAAGAAGAAAGGGTATAAATAACGGCTGAAAACTCCTATTTGGGCAAATCCTTGAATGTACAGATTTAAGACGTTCATTGAGCATCAAGTAGTACTGGTATTTTAGGCTCTGAAGATTATAGGGTCTCTGTGACCTAGTCTCCCCTCCTTCCCCCTCTTTTTTTTTTTTAACAGCCCTTTAAAATTTAAGTACTATTCTTAGCTTATCCAGGGCTGAATCACCAGTAAACATGAACTACTCACTTTTATAAAAGATTTCAATTTTTTCTTGTTTTCTTTCTTTTTACCTTTTTATCAAGTACTTAATTCTCTTAAAGAAGCTAAGCATCTTTTAAACTTATCTTTTTATTTCTAGAAAAACGCCAAACTTTCTGTTCTCACACCTCACCCATAAAAATGTCAGGCAAGTACCTTATAAATGAAGTCTTCAAAAAGTTCATGGAAAATGTATATTATTAAAAAATTATGCAATGATTTCAAAACTTTTTGCACCAAAATAAACTTATTTTTAATTATTTTTTTCCACAAACTTTCTGAAGTACTCTCATGTATATATGTATACATATATATATACATGTATATATAGGTATATACATGTATATAAATAGATACAGTGTGTACATATATATATAAAAACTATAATACAACTACAAAACAGAAAACAGCAAAAGATAAAAAATGAATTTAAATATTTTTTTTCCAAAACTTAAATGAATTATGTTGTACAATCACTTGGGTATGAAATCTTCCAATTCTAAAAACTCCTAATATGAAATATTCCCCATCCCCCACTTGGTTTCTTTTCTTTTCTTTTTTTTTTTTTTTTAAGATTTATTTTATTTATTTGAAAGGCAGAGTTACAGAGAGGGAGGGAGAATCAGAGAGTTCTTCCATCCGCTGGTTCACTCCCCAACTGGCTGCAACAGCCAGGAGCTTCTTCTGGATCTCCCACATGAGTGCAGGGTCCCATGGACTTGGGCCATCTTCCACTGCTTTTCCAGGCCATTAGGAGCGAGCTGGACTGGAAGTGGAGCAGCTGGGACTTGAACCAGTGCCCCTTATCAGATGCACTGGCTCTACCCACTTGGTTACTTAGATGGTACACATAGAAGTTTAAGATAATTTGTGTCTGAACATGGGAGGTTAATCTGTGGGGTTTCTTTCCTCCTCTGGTTGGTCTCCATAAACTCCTGTCTATGCTGCATTTTCTGAAATTTTTGAGTAATTCAGGAGAACCAGAGTCTAAAATTTCCAGCTCAGATAATAATCTCACCATGTCTTTACAGCAAAACTTAAGCTGCCAGAATGGTGCTTTCCTTAGAAATTACCCAGCCTCTCCAGAAGAAATTACACAACCTTAAAGCTTTAGGGTCCACCCTGTGCAATTTCACTAGTAACTGGGGAAGCCTCGTAAACAAATCATCAGGCTGGGAGGACACAGATGGAGAACAACCTCCAATCAAACACTAGGTTTCATTTTCACTAGCAATTAGCATTGAACATTCTAAAATACCTTCTTAGAAGAATACAGATAGCATTAGGAGTCCATAACCCAGCAGTGGCACAACTTTTATATTAGTTGCCTCAAACTTAACTTCTGAGCAGGGGGAAGACAATGTGTGGATTGGTTTTTCCAATTTCTCTCTTTTTCTTTTCTTCTTTATTTATTTGAAAGGCAGGGAGGAAAAGACAGAAAAAGAGAGATCTTTCATCTGCCAGTTCACTCTTCAAATGTCTATAACAGCCAGGGCTGAGCCTGGTGGAAGCCAAGAGCCTGGAACTCAATCTGGGTCTCCTACATGGGTGGCAGGGACCAAACTACCTTAGCTATCACATGTTGCCTTCCAGAGTTCGCTAAGAAGCCAGAATCAGCAGAGCCAGGATTTGAACTCAGGCACTCCATATGGAATAGAGGCGTCCCAAGCAGCATTTTAACTATGTCAAATGCTTACCCTTCTAATTTTTTTTTCTTATAATTCCAAATTTCGCAAATTCTAGAAATAGCTCTAATAGGATTTCTTGTTTATTTTCTTAAGAAGGAAGCTATTACCCACACCTAGATCATTCCAATAAACAAGAAATAATTTTAAAATATTGAAGAAAATTTTCATATAAAAATATACGTACAAATGTAACTAGTAACTATGATTTATTAATTTGCTTACCTGCATTTAAAACAATTCATACAATTAAATACAGCAAAGATCAACATGAGCCAAAAATAGTGCTGGCACATGGTATGTTGTGTGGTTAATTGAGGAAAATTTCTTACAAGTGTGTTCTGAGGTGCAGATTCTATGTAAAATTATGCAGCCTCCTTCAACTCTGTGCTTAAAGAATCATTCCAAATAGCTAACAAGCCAAGCATGAAACACTTCTGATTGTTCAGGGAAAATTCTTTGTTCAGCTTTTATGTCTCAGGGATCTCAAGATTTTCCTTTGATTTTATGGACCCTCTTTGATTCTCCTGGTTCCCAGGGGAAACTTCTAAGTCAGAGGAAGCATCCCAGGTACAGTGCTGGCAGGGAAATACAGTCAATAAATGTACCTCTGATGAACAAATGAAATCATAAGTTTCATTTTTGCTTTTGCTTTTTTTTTTTTTTTACCTTATGTCAAAATATTTGATACAAAGTGAGATTCTGCTTGCGTAGTAAAGGAAGAAACGATTCACTACAGGATTCTACACAAGGCACTTAACTTTGTAAGAACCTTACTTGCTACTCCTTTGGCCCATTCAATAGGATGCATAAATTACGCATACAGACTCACAGGAAAAACTACCAGTGAAGAATCACACACAAACATTTCTTGATTCAAGCCTCTGCTGCTCCAAAGACCAGAGGGAGCAAGGGATGTACTCTACATAACTGGACTATTTTCTCAACGTGTACCATCAGCCGAACAGATAAATGTCTCTTGTTCTGGTGCAGAAAGGTGACCTGTTGTTGAATGACAGTGACTTACAAGTATCTGCCTCAAAGTTACTTAATGTCTATTACATGCTCTGTTGGAAAAATCACCCGCTTTTTTCCTTCTCTGCTCTCTACAAAGTCAACACAGAAGACCTCTGTGATTCCAAAATGTGTGGCAACTTCTCCCCACCAGCAAGCAAGCAACTGATACTTAATTCTGATACAATCTACCTGGAGATAGACAGCACCATACCCCAACAAACAAGGGCTCTGTCCCCAAGAGAGCCTCCCCCAACACCCCTCCACAATCCGATACCAGTCACAAGCGCCAGGTACCTGCGCCTCACTGACCAGCTATGGCTCTAAGCTAAGATTGTCTAAACTGCCCTTGAGATTCAATCAATTGGCTCACAGAGTGGCTGGCAGGACTCCAGGAAAACACTCCCTTACATTTGCTGGCTTATTATAAACAATACTACAAAGAGCACTTATGAAAGGAGGAACAGAGAGAGGTATGAGGGAAGGGGCAAGGAGCTTTCACCCGCTCTCCAGCTCACTACCCTCCAGGAATGTCCTCGTGTTCGGCTATGCAGAAGTATGTTTTATGAAAACCTCACTGCACAGGCACTGGTGGGGAAGCTCCACAAGGCTTGTCTCTCCATATTCTTCCACCTTCCTGCCTGGAATGAGGAGTGTCTTCTGACCTAATGAGCTTCTGTGGCCTGTCTTGGGGAGTTATGAGCCAAGAACCATACATGAAAATCAAAAAATACACACACATACACACACACACATACATATCACAATCCCATTCACTGCACTAGAAGCTAATCTTTCAAGCAATATTCTGAGTAGTAATCTTTATTGTTAAATATGAATAATACCATATAATTTGTGACTATTAATACTACTTATACTAATCTCCACACACAGACAACATAAATGTGAGATTCTAGCCCTGAAATATAAACTATTCCCACTTTCCAAGAATCAGCTATGACACAACTATTTAGAGAATTAACTCAAGCTTTGGAAGCTTAACTTTTCACTGCTGTTCTGCCTCTGGGAAAAAAACAAAAAAAAACACCTCTGCCACTTTTTTGTCAAGCACACACAACGTGGTTGTCAAATACATCCACCAGTCCTTCCACAACCGAGTGCATTATGGAGAAAGGGATAATGTCTCCCAGAACAATACAGATTACTAGTATCTATATACCTATTTCTGGACACCTATATGATTCCTAGCACAGACACACCTAGGAATCATTTTTAAAAGCTTGCACTTTCCATGAAGCCTTAACTAAGATTACAGTGAACTACAATAACAAATTCTGACTTAGTATTTATCATTCCTTATAGGCAATTCATTAGAAATAAGTCATAGGGGCCAGCATTGTGGCATAGTGTGTTAAGCTACCACCTGCAATGCCGGCATCCCATACAGGCCCAGTTGAGTGAGTCCTGGCTGCTCCACTTCTGATCCAGCTCCCTGCTAATGGCTTGGGAAAGCAGTGAAAGATGGCCCAAGTGCTTGGGCCTCTGAAACCATGTGAGAGACCTGGAAGAAGTTCCTGGCTTCTAAGCTCCTGCCTTCAGCCTTGCCCAGCCCTGGCCATTGTGGCCACTAGGGAAGTGAACCAGTAGATAGAATATCCCTCTCCTCTAACTCTGCCTTTCAAATATATAAATAAATAATTGCTTTCTTAAGAGAGAGAGAGAGAGAGAGAAAGAGGGAGCGAGGGAGGGTGGGAAGAGGGAGGAAGAAATGAGTTGTAATCACCAGTGAGCAAATTATACTATTAAGTATTGCTGATGAATTCAACAGGAAAGTGAGATGAGAATGACAAGCTCTGACAGACCCAAGTACTTCCCATGTTTTTCTGTAATCAGAGCTTATACTTGCATTTCATGTTATTTCAGAGGCCTAAGCGTATACTGTGATGGTTATTTTCTAATAGTAAAGAAGAATAAAATTGTTACCCAATATTTTCAAGAAAAACAATACACCTGTTTGAGCTAGTTATCAAAACTATCCAAAGCTGGGCCGGCGCTGCGGCTCAATAGGCTAATCCTCCGCCTTGCGGCGTCGGCACACCGGGTTCTAGTCCCGGTTGGGGTGCCGGATTCTGTCCCGGTTGCTCCTCTTCCAGGCCAGCTCTCTGCTGTGGCCCGGGAGTACAGTGGAGGATGGCCCAAGTGCTTGGGCCCTGCACCCTCATGGGAGACCAGGAGAAGCACCTGGCTCCTGGCTTCGGATCAGCATGGTGCGCCAGCCGCAGTGGCCATTGGGGAGTGAACCAACAGAAAAGGAAGACTTTTCTCTGTCTCTCTCTCACTGTCCACTCTGCCTGTCAAAAAAAAAAAACAAAAACAAAAACAACTATCCAAAGCTGATCAGAAACCCAAACTCTAGAGTGAAGTGAGCTGACTACACTGTTTCAGTATTTCAGATATAGATGGCATCAAATTCCTAACATCAAATGCACTGAGTGACATACACTTCTCAAGTACTGTGACCTTGAGATCATTGGAAACATTCTGACAATCTAAACTCCTATTACTATTTTGTCATCTCAAATTTATCAGATTCTTGTCTGAGGTTTTCAAAGTCATGGGATGGGGGAACAAGAGACAATATGAACCATTTGCAAAGACTGATTCATGTCTTACAAGGGTATCTACAGATGGTACAGGGGAAAAATCTTTCCTCTCAAAGTTTGTAATTCCTGTAGCACAGAAATCATCAAACATTAAGGGGAAGTCTTTGTTCAGCTTCCTGTTAGGAGGCAGCAGGTGATGGTTCAAGTAGTTGGGTCCCTGCCACTCAAGTGGGAGACCTGGATCAAGTTCCTGGTTCTGGACTTTGGCTTCAGCCCAAACCCAGTCATTACATGCATTTGAGGAATGAACTAGCAATGGGAGCACTCTGACTTTTTTTTCTGTCTCTCCTCTTTCAAGCTTAAAAAAAAAAAAAAAAAAAAAGAGTTTTGTTTTTCTCTTTAAAACAACTTATGGGGGCTGGCACCATGGCGCAGTAGGTTAATCCTCTGCCTATGGCGCCAGCATCTCCTATGGAAGCTGGTTCCAGTCCTGGCGTCTCCTCTTCTGATCCAGCTCTCTGCTGTGGCCTGGGAAAGCAGTGGAAGATGGCCTATGTGCTTGGGCCCCTGCACCCACATGGGAGACCAGGAAGAAGCACCTGGCTCCTGGCTTCGGATCAGCACAGCTCCAGCCATTGTGGCCACTTGGGGAGTGAACCAACAGAAGGGAGACCTTTCTCTCTGTCTCTCCCTCTCACTGTCTGTAACTCTACCTCTCAAATAAGTAAATAAATAAATGATCTGAGTAATTCACCTTTCTTAGTGCATGCTCCCTAAAGAGTAATACAATTTTTTTTTTTTTTTTAATTTTTTGACAGGCAGAGTGGATAGTGAGAGAGAGAGACAGAGAGAAAGGTCTTCCTTTTTGCCATTGGTTCACCCTCCAATGGCCGCCGCGATAGGCGCGCTGCGGCCGGCGCACCGCGCTGTTCCGATGGCAGGAGCCAGGTGCTTCTCCTGGTCTCCCATGGGGTGCAGGGCCCAAGCACTTGGGCCATCCTCCACTGCACTCCCGGGCCACAGCAGAGAGCTGACCTAAAGAGTAATACAATTTTTTAAAATATTAGTTGTATAGTACTCAAACAGTACTTTACACTTTATGTTCTGTGTGGGTGCAAACTGTTGAAATCTTTACTTAATATATGCTAAATTGATCTTCTGTATATAAAGAGAATTAAAAATGAATCTTGATGTGAATGGAAGGGGAGAGGGAGTGGGAGATGGGAGGATGGCGGGTGGGAGGGAAATTATGGGGGGGAGAGCCACTGTAATCCATAAGCTGTACTTTGGAAATTTATATTTGTTAAATAAAAGTTAAAAAAAAATAGTTGTAATAAATAAAGGATTATAAATCTCTAGTGTCTTACTGACAAAACTTACTCTTAGTTTTTACCAAAAACATGACTAGAAAATGCATCCTTAGAGGACTGCTACACATGTCTTTTTCCTGAGGAATCCTTTTATAACGGTTGATTTGGGCCTAATTAAAGACACAACATCAAAAAAATTACCTGGTGTGACCAATGAAATGCCAACTTTAGATTACTAACATAGCTTTTATAATCACTTAAAGAAGTAAAACCACTTAAAGATGTCCCATGCCTGTTGATATTACAAGGAGAATCAAGGTAATACAGTAATACAGCTATCAAATTTAACCTGGAAATAGTGTGCCTGCCACTGTAAACACCGAAGGGTTATACTCCTGGGATGTTGCACTGAATTACACTACAAGGTAGAGTCCTTTTGTCTAATAAGAGCCTGAGGTTCCCTACAGTACATCAGCCAGCATGCCAAAGCACGGGACTCCTCCCCGGGTACGATGGTGACAAGGTGCAACCTACAATGGCCCTTTTCCTCGGGAGGAGACCGCAGCCTCCAGAGAGGAATGGCCTGTGGAGGCCCCTCAGCGAGAAGAAGGGTCTGGGTCCAACGCTCCCTCTGTGGCACCCCATGCACCGTTCCCGTCCAACGCTCCCTCTATGGCACCCCGTGCACCATTCCCATTCAATGCTCCCTCTGTGCACCCCACACACCGTTCCCGTTCAACGTGCTTTTTAGGCCATCACAGTATTTCAGAAAAAGAAAAATCAGGAAGTTCCTAAAATATTTTATTTCCATGTCTATCACTAGCACAGTAATCGAAATGCTGTCAATACCTCACAGCAATTTTCTAAACTAGATTCATCTCCATTTCTACTAGCCACACAAAATCGTCTCCCTGACGCTCTCCCTGAAAAATAAACTAGCATGACTGACAACTTCTCTCACTGAGGTCTATGACGGCTTCTGGCGATGGCTATCTCAGCATCCCAGAAGCTGGCGACAGGCTCCTGAGGACACTACGCTTTCATGAATAATAAACTGCTACTCTGTACGCTCTTCCCTCCCTCGACCTTGTTTAATTTCACATTTTAAAAATAGAAAACAAGATAGTAAAAGGTACTAACTATTGGGCCGTCCCCTATTATGGTACCTTGGCTGCTTTATTAACCTTGTCTTCGTTTTCTCTCTTATACACGAAGACGGAAGCATATTTGCCATCCTGCAGGACAGCGGGGTACACAGCAAGTCCGGAGGGCAAGGTGAATGGCGGTTCTTTCAGCGTGTAGCTCTTTAAAGCGCTGTTCTCTGATCCCATCCCTTAAGCAGTAAGGCAGTACTGAAGCGCCTCCTCTAAGCCAAGAATACCTAAAAGAAAACAGAAAACCATTTCAAACATTAAATCTCTGTCTACAACATGAGCAAGAGATACGGACGATACCAAGTCACTCAAAACTACTAGTCTGTGCAACCCTCTGAATGGAGACATTGGACAATAAAAATGGGAAATGCCCAGCGAGTTATCAGCGATGCGTGTTAACAACACCTCCAGAGAAACGGCACGTTACCCGTTAGGCAGTTACTCTTTCAACTCCAGCACACACGGTTTCAGAGTGGAAAGGCAAAAACAGAATAATTCATACTCCCTAACCCACTTACATTCCTGCCTCAAAAAGAAAAATGTGGCAAAACTTGATTATTCAGAAACAGTAAAACTTCTGAATGCCTAAAGTAACTTAAAATTATAAGAAAAACATGACAAATCGGAAAATATCTGTAACATTGATTAAAAGTCAACAAATGGGGAGCTCTATAACGCAAGTAAAACACTTGAAGGTCAACAGAATGATGGGAAAGAAAACAAGCCACTGAAGAAATGCAAACGGCAATAAACACAGGAAAAAGCTCCATCTCATTAATGTTCAAAATTATGCTAGGGAACAATAGGGAAACTGCAGGAATGAATAACCTCTGACAAACAAAACCCAAAACACCACACAAATTAAACTCCAGAAAATGCAAACTACCCTATGAAAGAAAATTGCAGTAGTTGCCTGGGGAGGGGGCTCAGTTATGAGGAGGCAAGAAGAAAAGATTACAAAGGGATACAGGAGGAACTTTGGAGGAATGGATATATCATCTTGATTTTGATGATGGAGTTGGGTAATTACAAATGTCAAAACTCACAAAACTTGCCGGCACCGCGGCTCACTTGGCTAATCCTCCGCCTGCAGCGCCGGTACCCCGGGTTCTAGTCCCGGTTGGGGTGCCGGATTCTGTCCCGGTTGCCCCTCTTCCAGGCCAGCTCTTTGCTATGGCCCGGGAGTGCAGTGGAGGATGGCCCAAGTGCTTGGGCCCTGCACCTGCATGGGAGACCAGGAGAAGTACCTGGCTCCTCGCTTGGGATTGGCGCAGCATGCCAGCCGTAGCAGCCATTTGGGGGGTGAACCAACGGAAAGGAAGACCTTTCTCTGTCTCTCTCTCACTGTCTAACTCTGCCTGTCAAAAAAAAAAAAAAAAAAAGAAAGAAAAGAAAAACTCACAAAACTGTATACTTGATGTTCAGCTTCTTCCATATTAATGATACTTCAATAGGTTTAAAAAGACATACAAGAGGGCTGGTGCTGTGGTATAGTAGGCTAAGCTTCTGCCTGCAGTGCCAACATCCCATATGAGCGCCGTTCAAATCCTGGTAGCTCCTCTTCCAATCCAGCTCTCTGCTTTGGCCTGGGAAAGCAGTGGAAGATGACCCAAGTTTTTGAGCCCCTGCCCACATGGGAGACCTGAAATAAGCTTCTGGCTCCTGGCTTTGGATTGGCCCAGCTCCAGCCTTTGCAGCCACCTGAGGAGTGAACCAGTGGATGGAAGACCTTTCTCTCTGTCTCTCCCTCTGTCTGTAACTCTACCTCTCAAATAAATAAATAAAATCTTTTAAAAAAATACATCAATACATACACATATAGAAAATGGAAAAAATTAAGATAAAGGAGAAGCTTGCTGTCAGGGGTCAGATTATGGGTAATTTTACACACACATACAAAACACACTTGCCTTCACCTCCCAAATCTTCTATGACATGAACACACCATTCTTTGCAACACAGATACAAACTCATACGGTTATAAGAGGCAACGCATGCCCAGCAGTGTGAGGACCTGCACTCGGGTGAAAGGAACCACTAGAAAGTTCCACCAGGGAAGCTCCAGGGCCGTCAGATAACGCCTTTCATCATGAGAAACCATGTGTTTGCATTCTGATGTGGAAATCTCAGATTATTCAATATTGCCTCAATTTTTTTTTAACATGTATAGGTCAAGCAACATTAACTGAAAAAATTGTAGCTGTCAGCTTCTGGTTCTGGCTTTATCATAACATAAAATTTTTTTAAATAAAGAGTTCTTAACAACTGGCAATGTGTCAAGGAAGTTATTACTTCCAAATAACACAACCAAAAATCCTACAAAGACCTTTAAATTTTCAGTTAAAAACCTGTTTTCCTTAGATAAACATATACCCAATAATCCTTACACATAGATCCTCTACTTGGATCACCTGTATCACCCCCAACTCTGATCAAGTTTCATATAACACTTTCTCTGTGACCTGAGTACATAATGCTGCTCAAAAACATGTGCCTAAAATGAAATCTCCAAGTGCCCACACATCTACAAGTATCATGAGTAAGAACTAAGTTTATTTACTTTGTAACAAACCCAGGTTTGGGAAAAAAAATTCCTACCTAACTAGCTTACCTTTCCTAAGAATGATAGAGAAGTTTTCAAAAAGTTCTAAAAAACTGTACAGAACATTCACCTTTCTGCTGGAATTACAAGTAGTTTATACAGGATTGTGAAGAAAAGTAACTCAGTTAGTGGCCCTGTGCTGCAGCTTACCTCGTAGGGCCTGTCCAGCCTGCAGCCACCTCCTGCTGCGCAGGGAGTCAGGTTTAGCACCCAGATGCTAGTGGCTTTTTAGGGCACAGTTATTGAGTACCTCCCCTGGGCCAAAGCACATCAACTCCCAGATGGCCTGAATGAAGGGATAAACTGACCAGATCACTTTCTCCCCCCAGGAATCTGAACTAAGAAGCTATTTTCCTCTGTTGCCAGAACAGCTGAAGGCAGAGGGTTACCAGGAGGAAGCGTTGGGGCTATGGCAAGCAGAAGCCACACGAAGGCAGGAAGCTGGGCAGGCATGAAGGCAGCGGAGGAGTAAGCAAACACACCGGGCAGTGGCTTAGTCTACTAACAGGGGCACAACACTGCCCTCCATCGCAAAGGCACAGGACGCCTGGCTCCAAAGTCACTTCCTCACTCACACTCAGCACCCTCTCCCTCAAGTAGCCTGGGTGAAACCAACTGCCATTTCAGAAACAGAAAACCCTACTTCTCCTTAACTCCCGCCTGAAAAACAGGTTACTCTAGAGGAATGAGCTACTGACGTGGTACTCTGAAGTGTTCGCCCGAGGGGAGCCTAGATGGCTTCTTAACCACCAAATACAGCCTTTCGAGACCAACACCTGGCGGGAAACTGAGAACAAGGAACTGCCTTGGCAGAAACCCTTGCAGTTTGGTTTCACTAGGAGTCCACAAAGGACATAACACAGTGAGGAGTCCAGGGCAGTCAGCAGAGAGAACGGCAATGGGCCCTCAGCTGACCTATTTCTAAACAGCAAAAGACTCCTTCGTGGGACTACTGGACCTTATCGCATCCATCAACCTTTGATCCAGTATTATGGACTTCACTACAGGATAACCAACAATTCGAGTTATGAAAGCATTTTAAGACCCTAAAAAATGACACTTAAAAATGAAAGGGGGCAAGGAGCGCTGGTGCAAGAAGACACCGCGTGGGGCACCTGCACCCCAGACTGGAGCGCCTGACTGCAGTCCCTTCCCTAGCCAGCTTCCTGTTAATGTGTACTCTGGGAGGGCAGAGGGAGCTGGCACAGCAGCTGGGTTCCTGCCACCCATGTGAAGGACCCAGATGGACAGAAGGAATGAGCCAGCAGATGAGAGTTCTCTTTCTGGTGTGTTTCTCTTTCTCTGTGTCTTTCAAGTAAGCTAAAAATATATTTTTTTTTAATCAATGAAAAGGGGATTACTCAGTTTCTTCAAAAAACTCAAGAGAAAGGCTGCCATTTTATTGTGAAAGCATAGCTACAGTTGACAAATGTCCAGTCACAACATACAGTGATCTGACAGAGTGGCAGGGTTATATTCTATGTCCAGTGCAAACTTTATTCCGGGAAGCTAAGAGGTGCATTGTTGATTCCAACTTGAGAATGCCTTCATCAGGAACTCTTAATTCTTCACTTCACACATCGGTATCTAAAGGAGTATTTGTATCTAAAGGAGTAAAAAATACTGTTGATACAACCAATGCTTTAAAAATAATTCCGTTAAAATGAACTTGCTGAAATTTAAGAGCTAAACAGTAACACCTGGACTTCCAAAACGTTCTCTTTTTTTACTGTTTTAAGGAGTGAAAACACAAAATCTTGTTAGCTTTGAAACTGAAAAGTCCGGAGAACGTGAAGCGGACATTCTAATCTCACAGCACGGGGATTCTGCAGAATTTAGCATCTCCACCCCACAAGGAAACACTCAGTACTCAGTGTCTGACTTGAATATACATCTCAGTCTTCCCAGTAACGATCCGTTTACCTCCCTCCCTCTCTCCACCTTTCTACCTGCTTAGGTAGCACACGAAGTTTCTGGAACACCTGTGGATTCCGAAAGCCCTCGTTTAGTTTCCCGGGCAACTCGGACACTCGGCTAAGAAACCTGTGTCCGCCAAAAAAATCTCTCAGTTTTATCCAGCAGATTATTTAATCCCAGCTCCCTAGGCTTGAAGTTCCAAAGATAAAGATTCCAGGGTCATTTCGAAGGATGTGCACTGCGTTGAAAAACAGAAAACCTCCGTATCTAATGATAACCTATGATGCGGTTCAGCATCCAGTCCAGCACTGCTGGCTGAGCAGCAACACACGAAGTCTTTACGGACCAAAATAACCGATTTCAGCTTGGCGATATCACTGGATATGCACACGCGTCCTTTAATAAAACAGTAACCGTGATTCCAAAATTCAGGATCCGACTGTTACTTCACATGGTTTCCTAAACACAACCTTCCGTGCAATGTCTCATTTTATCCTACACGCAAAGGCACAAGCCAGCTGGGCCTCGGGGGCCCGGGCACCGGTCTTGGAACGCGACTGAAGCCCCCTTGCCAAAGGCAGAGGCGACCCCAGGCTCCCCCGGGCACCGGCCCGGCCCGCCCGCCGCGACCCCGGCCGGGCAGCGGAGGGGCTGGGAGGCGCTCTAGCTTCGCTGGCCCCTCACCTTCCACACCTCCCCGCGAGGCCGACTCCCCGACCTCCTTCGGGAGCCCCGATCTCCCGCGAAGCCCCGAGTGCAAGGGCGCCCCGCAGAGAGCAAGGAGACGCGGCTTGGCGGCGGGGCGCGGAGCTCAACCGGCAGCCGGCGCCGCGCCGAGCGCGGACCCGCGAGCGGGGCGCGCGCCCACCGCCTCCTCCCCGGGTGGCAGCCCCCTCCCCCGCGGCCCGCTCTCCCACGGACGGAGGACGCCGCGCGGGGCGCCCAGTTACCTGCGGGAGGGCGGCGGGGGAGGAGGCCGGGGGTCGCAGCTCCGTTCCCCTCTTCGCCCCCTGTGGACGCCAGCCACCCTCGCCTCCCCCGTGAGATGTACCCCCTACACCCACTATCTTCTGGGGTCGGGTCCCTCCGACACCTTAGACACGGGCCCGGAAACAGGACGGAATGCCGGCCTTCACCCCTCGGCCGCCACCAGAGAGGCGCACATACCCGGAACCGAGATAGAGCGCCCGCACAGGTGATTCTCAGGCAGCTGCCATCTTGAGTATGGGCGCCGGTGCCGAGCTTAGCGTTTCCCTCGCTGCTTCCAGCCGCTGGTCGCTCCGCGACGTCTTTTTTTCTGGACTTGTGGGTCGAACGTGCACTCGCGGTTGACTTGAACTTTCTGGCTTTTACTATGCGAGTTTTAATTTCATTTCCGCCCGCATCCAAGATGGCCGCTGGTGGCTTCAGCCCAATGCCCCAGTACAGGGGTCGGGCGAGAGAAAGCTGGGCGGAAATTAGCGAGGGCTTCTGGAGGGCCTGACGTCGGTCGCCTCCGCAGCGCTCATTGGCTGCGCCGCGCGGGCCGAGTGGCGCTGGGCGGAGGCAGCCGCTGGCGGATGTGGGTATTGCCGGCTTCTGCCTTTGACACGGAAAATCTGCAGTCGCACTTAGATCAGCAAGAAGTCAAATGGGGACTATCAGTAAGAGCAGCCCCTATTACTAACAGTGGTGGTCCCCTCTCTAGAGGGTGTCGTGAGAGTACAGGTGGTAGGTTTAAGACAGCGTGGCACCTGCTCGCTCCCGTCGTCATCTCTCGCATTATCTGCTTTCCACACCCCGCACGGTTGACAGCTGAGACATTTGGTCACGTGTAACTGCTGGTGATTTCTGATACCGTGGCCAACAGGGTTCTAGGTGGGTTAAGGACCCGATGATGCCTTCACCGGGTTAAAAGATAATGTCAGACTAAATATTGCCCCGATTTAAAATTGTTAAGTATGTATCAGGAGACAGGCACAGCCAGTTAATTTCAGTCATCCTACGATCTTGAAGTCCGAGCTCTCTTTCCTAGGTCCGTACTGTCCTATGTATTTGAGGTTTCTCTCGTGGCCACGTTAAAAACAGTAGAGAATGAAGTGAAGAATTGTGGTATCCTATTTTAATTCTGTATGCTGAAAAGACTTATGTGGAAGTGCACTCAATATAAAATATTGTATGTTTAACGTGTTATCTTCAAAATGCGAATTTTTTTAAACAATCTAAACCAGCCACACTTTAATGCTCATAGCACACTTGGCTAGGGAGTGTTGTCTTGCAGAGTGCAGATCTGGGGACTCTGACCCCACCTTGCTCTAGAGAGCTGAGAAACAACTGGATTCTCTTACCAGCATAGTCGTCAGCAACTGGAAAACAGAAATCCTCCCCCAGACCAATGGGAGAGCCAGGACAATTAGGGTTGAAGCCCCAGTGGGCATCTCCAAAGACTGAGGGCTTCTTGAATTTTTAGAAGTGGTTATTCAAGAACGGAGAGCACTCTGTGGAAACATTTTTGTCCAATTCATCTACCCTGAATTCTTTTAACAGACCATCTGTAAAATACATAATAATTAATAAATTGTCATTTTGCCAGTAAAAACCCATGCCTGACACTCCCCCTGATTAATTGCGAAAACCTCTGGTGTCATCTGGTTAATGTATTTATGGCTCCGTCTCTGGAATGTGGCCTTTCTGGTGTGATGCTGGCTGGCTACCTCTGGAATGAGAATTCCTGATAACCAGAATGCTAGCTGCTCCTAAGGTATAGTTTCAACCAATTAAAACCTCACAGAACATTACACTTTCTGTGCAGAAGTAATTTAGAATCAGCCACAGACATCTGTGTTGCTGTAAGGGCTATTGGCCTGCTCTCTAAGCTACATGTAAGCACTTTACGTGTGTTGTAGGACAACCACCTCCTGTTACACCTGTTCCACAGATATTCAACTCATACCTTTTCTGCATCAGGCACTGTGCCGCTCACTTAGAAAAGAAGGAAGATGCCACAGTCATTACAGAAAAGTGGGTTCTTTGAGGGGCCCAAATGTGGATTATTTTTTTTAGGCGATTGGCTGTGTATGAGAAACTCAGTACTAGAGATTTTATTTTAGTTTTGCAAAGTGCCCTGCCTCGTGACCAAGATATAAGTGTCAGGCTCCTTGTGCGAAGCTGAATATGAACTGAACGACTCCATTTAG
Organism: Lepus europaeus; assembly: GCF_033115175.1. Classification (NCBI taxonomy): domain Eukaryota; kingdom Metazoa; phylum Chordata; class Mammalia; order Lagomorpha; family Leporidae; genus Lepus; species Lepus europaeus. Next base: position 136,436,004 of record NC_084831.1, on the reverse strand, counting down.
GTTCTTCTGAGCCTTCGCTGGCAACAGCTCCTCTTTCATCTACATCGTCAGCAAGTACTTTGTGAGTGGCTGCCGAGTGCCAGCCTGGGCTTTAGAGATTAGCCTAACATCAGCCCATGTTTGCTGCTTACTCTATGGGGTATCCCTAGGCACATTGACTTTGCTCAGCCTCCATGTTCCCAGCTGCAAAATGTGAATTAAAGTTGCACTCACCTCGCGGGGGTCTCGTGGGGGTCAGCCGTGGTACGAAATGTAAAAGGCTACCTACTACATGTTTAACTTTCAATAATTGTCAGTTGCTGTTCTTGCTGCTGTGCGACCCATGTAGACGCATGGGGACATGGCTTCTGCCAGGGTGCTCGTGCCTCTCGCTCTTGCACTCTGGCCTTTCCTCCTCATCAAAGTCCCGATGATAACTGTAATTCTCCTCTCCCATCCCCTTGTCTTTCTCAACTGTCAGCTGATGATATTTTCCTGTTTTCAGAAGAAAACCAGCATCCTGGGACACAAGCACCTTAACTTTCTACCATTCCCCATAGAAATATTTGCTCACACCCCTGCCAGATTGTAGTGAATTCTTTTTTTTTTTTTTTTTTTTGACAGGCAGAGTGGACAGTGAGAGAGAGAGAGACAGAGAGAAAGGTCTTCCTTTTTGCTGTTGGTTCACCCCCCAATGGCCGCTGCAGCTGGCGCACTGTGCTGATCCGAAGCCAGGAGCCAGGTGCTTCTCCTGGTCTCCCATGCAGGTGCAGGGCCGAAGCACTTGGGCCATCCTCCATTGCACTCCTGGGCCACAGCAGAGAGCTGGCCTGGAAGAGGGGCAACCGGGACAGAATCCGGCACCCCGACCGGGACTAGAACCTGGTGTGCTGGTGCCGCAGGCGGAGGATTAGCCTATTGAGCCGCAGCGCCGGCCAATTGTAGTGAATTCTTACAGTTCTCTGTTGCCTCGGCATCCATGTGAATACCGCTTTCTTTAACTTTCTCATACCAGAGCGGGGCTCTGTCACCCTGGATACTTCCTGATTCTCTGCCTCCTCCAGTTTCTCGCTGTGGTGACCTGGTTATCTGTCAGCTCGATACAACTGCTTGGCTCTCCCTGCTAGCTCCCACACTCTACCTAGACCCGGCAGTTAGGCTGCAGTAACCACTTCTCAGAGTCTGACTCCCCGGAACTCATGCCTGCTCGCTTTAAACCCAGCAAACTGACCTCCTCAAGGGGCTCCTGGTTGGGGAACACCAGGACCCCAGTGAAGGTTTTGGCCCACTGAGTCCTCCCTCACTCTTGCCTCACATCCACTGGTTGAGTGTAGGTCCAGGATGGCTTTCCCTGTTCATTTGGCCCCGTGAGACATGCTGCTCTCTTCTCTCTGGATCTACAAGTAATTCTTTTATGTCAGGTGTGTTGTTGAGTCACCTCGCCTGTCTCACCTGGCCACGATACACCTGAAGCTAACTTCTTTCCTGTTCAGGACACTCCTGAAGAGTGGCTATCTTGGTAGGAATAAACAGAACTTGGATCGGACAAGAGCTGCAAGGGCACCTGCCAGTACAGACACGTGTTCTCTGAGACGAACGCCTGTCATGGATCAGACACTGGAGCGTCAGGCCCTGCACCAGGATAAAGAAGAACTCTGTGAAGTGCACACTGTTAACATCCTCCACCCTGTCAGGACAGGCCTCGCGTTTGTAACCTCTCTCAGGGAGTAGAATCAGGAAAACAGCAACAGCACAGGTTTCGTAGGTTTATGAGCACCCACATCCATCCCCACCCTTCTCCCTTCTCACCTCACTGTGGAAGTTAAGAAACAAAACGGCCACTTTCTGAGCCTACTTGCAGCAGCTGCCCAAGCACCATGAGACTGCAAGCGAAAGTGTGAGGCATGTACAGCTGCAGGATGGAAGGAGGGGGATTCTCTTGATGCATTTCATGCAGCTCCTGGGGCGTTCCTCATTGTGTTTTTCTCCCTTCTACAGGGGAATCGAGATGAGTGCCTTCAGCAGGTGCTTGAAAGCTTCTGTGGTCAGCGTAGCTGCTCGCCTGCCCTTGCTCTGCCCAGTGTGCTCGTCTCAGTTCTTGTCGGCCTCCCTTTCCTTGATCCATAATCTAATGTCCAGATGTGGCTCAGCTCCTCGTAGTATCTGTCCTTCTTCCCCAACCTGGTGGGCAGGACTCTGCACTTCTTTGCGTTTTCCCAAGGAAAACCCACTCTCTGAAATACTAATGAGGAAAGAATATTTTATGGTTGATCATTGGAGAGAGAAGCAAAGGGGTTTGACATACTCTGCAACTCCTCCTCATTATTCCTCTACTCATTTATGTGCCCCTGATGTCACTCCAGTCTCTGCACAGATGTCACCTGTTAAGTCTATTGATTAAATATGGAATAGTTATTGAAGTCTCAGGTTAACATGCACATTTTTCATCCCAGAGGGATGCACATAGTTTTGTCCAGTGGGAAAGAATCCCAAAGCTTAGGGTTATTAAGTTACCTATAAATATTTAGCTTCTCAAATGCTTTTCAAAATAGTCCTAGGATCTTTTTTGGGTTTTTTTCTCATTAAATAATGTCTTGATTTTATACATACATGAAAGTCATGATTACTTTTTGAAATTTCCACTTGAACCTAATTTATCAGAGACAGTTCCCTAACCACACTATCTAAAATAGAACTTCTTCTGGTTTTTTTTTCTGCCTTTGATTCTGCTTTATTTTTCTTCTTTATGCTTCTCACCAATGGGCATATTTAACTGATCAATATCTCTGTCCCACACATGGAACATTGGCTCCCCAAGAACAGGGTTTCCCTGTCTCTCTCTCTGTTTACTATCATATCTCTAGCATGTAACCCAGTGCCTACAACATGCTACATATGCATTCAACATTACAAAGATGAGTTGCCTGAGAGCCTGCTGTGTACACCCAGCATCTTCCCTTTGCCTTTCTGTGCCTCTCTGTTCTGAATCTCTCGCTCCTAGCCTCTTACCCACCCTGCTCTGTCTCTCTGCTTCCAGTTCTGAGTCCCCTGAAACTTCCCTCTGAGCTCTTTACATGTGTTCTGTGTACACCAATCTTTCAAGTCTTCACTGATCCTTCAATACTCCTTTCAGGGCCAGGCAAGAAAAGAATCTGCAGCAACCCAGATTCACTGTCCTTGGAATGTGACAATTATCAATTATAATTTAACTAGACATATATTATAAATATATAATGATTAGAAAGAATATGTTTTCTATTACAAATAATTTTCCCCGTGATAATATTTAAGGCTAAACTTGAATTTTGTCTTCTGTCAATCCTCATCTGGTTTCAAGTCAGAGCCTATCAACTTTTTTTTTTTTTTATTAACAGGCAGAGTGGACAGTGAGAGAGAGAGAGACAGAGAGAAAGGTCTTCTTTTTCCGTTGGTTCACTCCCGAATGGCCGCTGCGGCCAGGGCACCGTGCTGATCCGAAGCCAGGAGCCAGGTGCTTCTCCTGGTCTCCCATGCGGGTGCAGGGCCCAAGCCCTTGGGCCATCCTCCACTGCCTTCCCAGGCCACAGCAGAGAGCTGGACTGGAAGAGGAGCAACCAGGACAGAATCTGGTGCCCCGACCGGGACTAGAACCCGGGGTGCCAGCGCTACAAGGCAGAGGATTAACCTATTGAGTCGCGGTGCCAGCGCCTGTCAACTTTCTATTCAGCTTCACTTCTCGGTTGTCTCTTTGTTACACTCTCATGTTTCTACCCTGGACTCCCAAGTAGACTGTGAGCACTTTGCAGACATTCCTGAAAAAGCACTAGCTATCCACCTTGATTTGAACTAAACTTTCATAAGCTCTTCCTGAAAAAACCAATCAGGAAAGTAAAAACGGTGGGACTTATTTCTGTTTAAATTTACTACCTCAGTAGTTTGTTCAGTTGCACTAATGCCTTTGCAGCTAAAATCTGGATATATAAAAGGACATAACCCCTTTTACGGAAGCACAAACACTCCTTCCAACAAATATATATACCATCCATATGTAGTGAATACCTCTAGAAAACCTACCTTGACCTTTTTAGGAAATTTGTGTAGATAACGGAAAATTCCTACAGGATGTGAGTGTTTCAAAATTTTTCCACTGTAACCTCGCTACAACCACAATAATAAAAGGAAAGCAAGTGTCTAGGGGGTTCCACTACACAGTCACAAGGTGATTAGCAACGTTTAGCAACAGTCACTGGAGTGGCTCTGTGAAGTTCCACTGTTTTGTTTAAAAGCTTGGACAGCATCTTTTTTTTTTAATTTACTTTTTTAAAATTATTTTTTATTTTCTTTTTTTTTTAAACTTTCATTTAATAAATATAAATTTCCAAAGTGCAGCTTTTGGATTACAGTGGCTTTTCCCCTCCATAACCTCCCTCCCACCCGCAACCATCCCATCTCCTGCTCCCTCTTCCATCCCATTCACATCAAGATTCATTTTCAATTATCTTTATATACAGAAGATCAATTTAGTATATACTAAGTAAAGATTTCAACAGTTTGCACCCACACAGAAACACAAAGTATAAAGTACTGTTTGAGTACTAGTTATACCATTAATTCACATAGTACAACACATTAAGGACAGAGATCCTACATGGGGAGTAAGTGCACAGTGACTCCTGTTGTTGATTTAACAATTGACACTCTGTTTATGGCATCAGTAACCACCCAAGGCTCTTGTCATGAACTGCCAAGGCTATGGAAGCCTCTTGAGTTCGTAAACTCTGACCTTATTTAGACAAGGCCATAGTCAAAGTGGAAGTTCTCTCCTCCCTTCAGAGAAAGGTACCTCCTTCCCTGATGGCCTGTTCTTTCCACTGGGATCTCACTCACAGAAATCTTTCATTTCGGTTGTTTTTTTTTTTTTGCCACAGTGTCTTGGCTTTCAATGCCTGAAATACTCTCATGGGATTTTTAACCGGATCTGAATGCCTTAAGGGCTGATTCTGAGGCCAGAGTGCTGTTTAGGACATCTGCCATTCTATGGGTCTGCTTTGTATCCCGCTTCCCATGTTGGATCGTTCTCTGCTTTTTAATTCTATCAGTTAATGTTAGCAGACACTATTCTTGTTTACATGATCCCTTTGACTGTTAATCTTATCATTATCAGTTATGAACTGAAACTGATCACTTTGACTAGTGAGATGGCATTGATACGTGCCACCTTGATGGGATTGAATTGGAATCCCGTGCCACATTTCTAACTCTACTGTTTGGGGCAAGTCCGATTGAACATGTGCCAAACTGTACAACTTTAGGAATATAGTAATTATTCCCACCAGACCTGCCCTCCCACCCTTTCTCCTCCTCCCTCCCCCCTTGCCAGTCCCATTCTCCACTATGATCCATTTTCAATTAACTTTGTACACAGAAGACCAACTCTATACTAAGTGAAGATTTCAATAATTTGCATATATACACACACACACACACTGTTTGAGAACTAGTTTTATAGTTAACTCTCATAATACAACACACTGAAAACAGAAGTCCTGGGGACTAGTGCATAATGACTCCTGTTGTTAATTTAACAATCAACACTCCTATGTATGATGTCAGTGACCACTCAAGGCTCTTGACAAGAGCTGCCTATGCTATGGAAGCCTTTTATGTATATAAACTCTATCAGTATTTGGACAAGGCCATAAGCAAAGTGGAAGTTCTCTCCTTCCTTTAGAGAATAGTACATCCTGGCCGGCGCCGCGGCTCACTAGGCTAATCCTCCGCCTTGCAGCGTCGGCACACCGGGTTCTAGTCCCGGTCGGGGCACCGATCCTGTCCCGGTTGCCCCTCTTCCAGGCCAGCTCTCTGCTGTGGCCAGGGAGTGCAGTGGAGGATGGCCCAAGTGCTTGGGCCCTGCACCCCATGGGAGACCAGGAGAAGCACCTGGCTCCTGGCTTCGGATTGGCGCAGTGCACCAGCTGCAGCGCGCCTACCGCGGCTGCCATTGGAGGCTGAACCAACGGCAAAAGGAAGACCTTTCTCTCTGTCTCTCTCTCTCTCACTGTCCACTCTGCCTGTCAAAAATAAAAAAAGAGAGAGAGAATAGTACATCCTTCTTTGATGACCACTTCTTTCCACTGGGGTCTCAGAGAGATCCTTCATGTATAACATTTTTTGCCACAGTGTCTTGGCTTTCCATGCCTGAAATGCTCTCATGGGCTTTATAGCCAGACCAGGAAGTCTTAAGAGTGATTCTGAGGTCAGAGTTGGACAGCATCTTGCATGAAAGATCTATCCAGTGCAGAAAGATGGCACAGTATTCTAGTCGATTCAGCTATCCCAGTTAGATTGGGTAAAAACATATTTTTATAAGTTGCTACATGTATATGGGTTGGTTTGCAATATTAAACCTAAGGCCCCTTGCAAAGTGTGTAGATTCCTTGGTTCATTAGATTATTATTTTTTTATTTTATAAAGATTTATTTGAAAGGCAGAATAACATAGAGACAGAGTTAGAGATCTTCTGTCTACCTGTTTACCACCAAAATGACTGCAACAGCCAGGGATAGGTCAGGCTGAAGCCAGGAGCCTGGAGCTCCATTGAGGTCGCCTATATGGGTGACAGTGGCCCAAGTTGGGCCACCCTCTGATATTTTTCCAGGCACATTAGCAGGGAGCTGAATCAGAAGTGGAACAGCCAGGACTCAAACCAGCACTCTGATGTGGGATGCTGGCATCACAGGTGGCAGCCCAGTCCACTGGGCCATCATGAGGGAATAAATTTATCTTTCAATTCCACTTTCCATAAATTTTTGAAGTATTCTCATATTTATTTACTGATGTTGATCATTCTTTCATCTGTCAATAATGAAAACATTATCCCTTCTTTTCCGATCTCATTTATTTTATTAACCAAGATATTTATGCCCAGCTGGAGATTGAGAGGTATGGATCAGCTCTCAGTCTTCTGCTCAATGAGGTCAGGATTTCTACTAAATTTGTCAGTATCTCTACAGCTGGGTTATAGCTGTCACCTGACTTCACCCGAGATGTAATTGCTGCTTTGTTGTAGGGGTTTTTGTGTTTTTTTTTTTTCTTTGTAAGATCTATTTATTTATTTGAGAGACAGTCACAGAAGGGACTGGTTCACTCCTCAGATGTACAAAATACCTCTGTTCTGGAAAACTGTGTCTTCTAACCTACTTCCCTTATTTTATTCTCTTAGGAGCCACGTCTCTCCCATACCCCAGAGGTCTAAGAGGTATCTCTCTGGATCAGCATTGTATTCATAACATATGCCACCTTAGAAATACATTCAACATTGTCTAGAAAATAAGGGAAACCTCTTTAAGTTCTGCCTTCAACAATCTTCCTAGCCTCATCTTGTGCCTAAAGCACTTAGAAAGGCTACCCAAAGGTAACATCTCTATACATTTTCTTCATTCTGCTGTCTCTCCCTAGAGTGTCCTCCCAAGTTTGTTTTCCAGACAAACTTCCAGTCATTGGGGGTCTGTCATCACTTTTGTGAAAAGTCCTCTGATCATACCTCTTTTCCTCCTTTACATATTCTTTTTGTGTATCTCTTTTATAAGAAGTCATAATTGTAGGCCTCAGTCTGGGAGCTAGGAAAGTAATTGTTTCTAGCTTAAAAATGGTTCCCAGCTCTTTTTCTAGTAGACATAACTTTAAAAAAACAACCTGGATTTGTTTTATTTAGTTTAATTATTTGGTAGCCTCATGATATATCACACCAGGGATAAGTACGTGTAGGTTGAATGATTTGATTTTAGAGTTACTTGAGGGACAGGTGCTGTGGGGAAGCAGGTTAAGCCGGGGCCTGGATGCCCACATTAAATATTGAAGTGCTTGGTCTGAGTCTCAGCTGCTCTGTGCTCCCAATCCAGCTTCCCACCAATGCCCCTGGTAGGCAATAGATGATGATCCAAGTGTTTGGTTTCCTGCCATCCATGTGGAACACCTGGAAGGAGTTCCTGGCTCTGGGCTTGGGTGTGGGTCTAGCGTTGGCTATTGCAGGCATTTGGGGAGTGATCCAGCAGATGAAAGCTCTCTCTCTACCTCTCACTGTCTCTCCCTTTCTCTGTCACTGTGTCTTTCAAATAAGATAAATAAATCTTTTTTAAAATAAAGGCAAATAGTTACTTGAAACAATTTCTCAACTTTTGGTTAAGTTTCCAGCTCAACATACAGTGTGGTTCATTAAAATTAATGTCATTTTGGGGCCGGCGCTGTGGTGTAGTAGGTTAATTCTCCGCCTGTGGCACCAGCACCCCATATGGGCACCGGTTCTAGTCCCAGCTGCTCCTCTTCCAATCCGGCTTTCTGCTGTGGCCTGGGAAAACAGCAGAAGATGGACCAAGTCATTGGGCCCCTGGACCACTGTGGGAGACCAGGAAGAAGCTCCTGGCTCCTGGCTTCAGATCAGCTCATCTCTGGCTGTTGTGGCCATTTGGGGAGTGAACCAGCAGATGGAAGACCTCTCTCTCTGTCTCTCTGTCTCTCCCTCTCACTGTTTGTAACTCTACCTCTCAAACAAATAAATACAATTTTTTTTTAAAAAATTAATGTCATTTTTAAATTTCAGAGATTCATTTTTTGTTTTCCCTTTAACTGTGTCATATATTCACATAAAATGCAGTTCCAAAATCAAATATATGTAATTATATATAGTCTGAGAAGACTAGCTTCTAGCCCTGTCTTTAACCGCACATAATATCCCTCCCTTTAGACATAATTACTGGGCTGATTTTATGGTTTGTCTTTAAAAATTTAAGGAAATACAAATACAATTATAGGTTTTCTTAGATAAATAGCAGACTACTACACTTTTTCTTTGTTCCACTTTCTTGTTTTTCATTTAACATATTTTGAGAAATCTCACGCTAACAATTTATGGAGGTATTCTTTCTAAAAACAGATCGTAGTACTCTACTGTGTGTGCCATGATTTATTCAACTAGCCCTGATGATTTGTTATGATAAACGCTGAGGTTATTTCCATCGCTATTACAAGCCCTGCTATAATCGGTTGTTCTATGTCTCCGATTTTATTACTACTGTATTTTGGATTCATATTTCTAGAAGTGAGCTATCTAGGCCAGATGATCAGCAAGCTTGGAAGTTTGCTAGATGTGGTCAAATTCCCATCAGTATTATGAGAGAGCCTGTTCCCCCAACAGCCTCACCAGCAGGTTATGTTGTCACTGTGGGAGATATTTTTTCAGCTGGTAAGTTAGAAATGGGATCTCACTGGACTTCCTTTTTTTTTTTTTTTTTGACAGGCAGAGTGGACAGTGAGAGAGAGAGAGACAGAGAGAAAGGTCTTCCTTTTTGCCGTTGGTTCACCCTCCAATGGCCACTGCGGCTGGCGTGCTGCGGCCGGCGCACCGCGCTGATCCGAGGGCAGAAGCCGGCGCACCGCGCTGATCCGAGGGCAGAAGCCAGGTGCTTATCCTGGTCTCCCAATGGGTGCAGGGCCCAAGCACCTGGGCCATCCTCCACTGCACTCCCTGGCCATAGCAGAGAGCTGGCCTGGAAGAGGTGCAACCTGGACAGAATCCGGCGCCCCGACTGGGACTAGAACCCAGTGTGCCGGTGCCACAGGTGGAGGATTAGCCTATTGAGCCATGGCACCAGCCATGATTTTCATTTTTTTTTAAAGACTTATTTATTTATTTGAAAGTCAGAGTTACAGAGAGACAGAGGCAGACGGGGGGTGGGGGGCTCTCCATCCGCTGGTTCACTCCCCAAATCACTGCAGTGGCACAGCTGGGTTGATCTGAAGCCAGGAGCCAGGAGCTTCTTCCAGGTCTCCCATGTGGGTGCAGGAGCTCAAGCACTTGGGCCATGTTCTACTGCTTTCTCAGGCCACAGTAGAGAGCTGGACTGGAAGTGGAGCAGCCAGAGCTTGAAAGGCACCACATAGGATGCTGGCACTGCAGGCAGCAGCTTTAACCCTCTGGCCCCTAGAGGGAAATATATTATTTTAGTTTGCTAGGGTTGGTTCTCCGTCATTTCTCCTATTTTTCAGGATTTTCCTGGGTACTTCCAACTAAATTTTACAGTCAAATTGTCTGGGTCCATAAACAAACTATTTATTTGTTTGAAAGGCAAAGTGACAGAGAGAGGGAAAAACAGGGATCTATTTCCATTCCAGGGTCACACCCCAAATGCCTGCAACAGCCAGGGCAAGGCCAGGCCCAAAACAGAAGCTAGGAACTCTGGGTCTCTCAATGGGTGGCAGGAACCTGAGTACTTAGGCCTTCAACTGCTGCCCCTCAGGCATATTAGCAGGAACCTGGATCAGAAATACAGGATGGTGGGACTGAACCAGGAACTCCCACATGGGATGCAAGTGCCCCAAGTGGTGTCTTAACCTGCTGTGCGACACTGCCTGTCCTGGGTCCAAGTTCTAAATTGAGAAAGAGCTAGATGGTGCAACAGTGCTTGAGGGATAAAGGATTGTGGAGTATCTCTAGTGAAGAGTCTGTTCTATGGTCAGCAAACATCAAGAATAAGTAAACAGGAAAATCATAAAGAATTTAGATTTCCTCTTAACATATTTTGCCCTCAATTTTGATACCAAATTTTCTTAAAAACTATTTTCCTAGTTTCTTACAGCAGCATTTTTTCACCTTTTTTGGCTGTTCAGTCCTTTTTTAAAAAACCTTTTATTTTTGTTCTTTTTTGCTTTTTTATTTCATTTTTTTAAATTAATTAATTTATTTTTTAATTTTGGACAGGCAGAGTGGACAGTGAGAGAGAGACAGAGAGAAAGGTCTTCCTTTTTGCCGTTGGTTCACCCTCCAATGGCTGCCGCAGTAGCGTGCTGTGGCCGGCGCACCGCGCTGATCCGATGGCAGGAGCCAGGTGCCTATCCTGGTCCCCCATGGGGTGCAGGGCCCAAGCACTTGGGCCATCCTCCACTGCACTCCCTGGCCACAGCAGAGAGCTGGCCTGGAAGAGGGGCAACCGGGACAGGACCGGTGCCCCGACCGGGACTAGAACCCGGTGTGCCGGCGCTGCAAGGCGGAGGATTAGCCTAGTGAGCCGCGGCGCCGGCCTGCTTTTTTATTTTAATTTTTAATTAGTTTTTAACAGATTCAATATGCTTTGTAGATCCAATTCTAAGAGCATAGCCATCTTTTCAATTCTTTCATTTATTTTTTTCCTTCAACTGTATGGAGTGAATAGATTGGGCATGAATTCACTGGTCTAGTGACATTGTCAGCAGCAAAGGCCAGCATGCTGTGTATAACAAGGGACAGGACAGACACCTGGGTCACAAAAGCACATGGGATAGCACCATTGCTGCTTCTGTTTTTGATGAGAGACGAGAAAAGCTTATTTCCTCTTCTTTTCCACCAAATAAAAATACAAGAATCAGCTAAGGGATTAGGTGGGTATGTGCTCAAATTAGAGTAGCCCTAAACTAAATATGCAAACAGGGCATTTAAAAAATTTATGTACTTATTTGAAAGACAGAGTGAGAGAGAGAGAGGGAGGGAGAGAGAGATCTTTCATCTGCTGGTTCACCCCCGAAATGTCCACAACGGCCAAAGCTGGGCTCATCTGAAGAGCCAGGAGCTTCTTCCAGGTCTCCCATGTGGGTACAGGGACCCAGGTACTTGGGCCATCTTCCACTGCTTTCCCTGGCGCATTAGCAGGGAGATGGATTGGAAGTGGAGCAGCCAGGACTCCAACTATTGCCATAAGGGATGCTGGAACTGCAGACAGTGGCTTTACCAGCTATGCCACAGTGCTGGCCCCAACAGGGCATTTTAATAATAGGAAATCAGGCCAAGAAGGGTAATTAGTAATTACATGAAAATGTGATTACACTGTCAGAATTTTTAAAACACAACAAGTTAAACAGAAGGAGACTAAAACACAACTAAAACAGAAGACACCAGAAGTGAAGTGTCAGACAGGCGGGGCTGGGGCTGCATTTGGTCAGGTCTCACTGGAGAGCTCAGTTCTTTGAAGCTCTTCTGCTCCCCCTGGTGGTAGACTTGTAGTGATGTCTACTCAGTTGCCTGGGTAGACCTGTGTTTTTGGGTATTTACCACGTCTTCATCTTGAGTACTTTTCTTGCTGCCTGAAAAGCAGCTGGACTGTTGAATGGATGAATATCTCGGTACAATGGAATATTTTTGTTCATAGAAAAGAATGACATTTTCATACTTACTACTATATAAATGAGCCTTGAAAACATTATGCTGACTGAAAGAAGCTGGACACAAAAGGCCGCACATTGCATGATTCCATTTATATTAAATGTCCAGGATAGGAAAATCTATATAGATAGAAAGTGGAGGGGCTGGCACTGTGGTGCAGCGGGTTAAAGCCCTGGCCTGAAGCGCTGGCATCCCATATGGGCGCCGGTTCTAGTCCCAGCTGCTCCACTTCCGATCCAGCTCTCTGCTATGGTCTGGGATAGCAGTAGAAGATAGCCCAAGTCCTTGGGCCCCTGCACCCGCATGGGAGACCAGGAAGAAGCTCCTGGCTCCTGGCTTCGGATTGTTGCAGTTCTGGCCTCTGAGGCCAATTGGGGAGTGAACCATCAGATGGAAGACCTCTCTCTCTCTCTCTCTCTCTGCCTCTCCTCTCTCTGTGTAACTCTGACTTGCAAATAAATAAATAAATAAATCTTTTTAAAAAAAGAAAATGGATTAGTGGGTGCCAGGGGCTAGGAACAGAAAGGAATAGGGTGTGATTGCTAATGGCTGAGGGGTTTCTTTTTGAGGTGATGAAAATATTCAGGAATTAGAGACTGTTCATGATTGCACAACCTAAATAGTATACCAAAAAACATTGAAATTTACATTTTAAAGTCATGACTTGGGGCTGACATTGTGGCATAGCAGGTAAAGCTGCTGCCTGTGATGCCTGCATCCCATATGGGTGCTAGTTGGAGTCCCTGCTGCTCCACTTAAGATGCAGCTCCCTGCTAATGGCCTAGAAAAAACAATGGAAGATGATCCAAATGCTTTGGCCCCTGTCATCTGTGGGACACCAGGAAGAAGCTCCCAGTTCCTGACTCTGGCCTGGCCCAGCACTGGCTATTGTGGCCATCTGGGGAGTGAACCAGCAGATGGAAGATCCTCGCTCTCTCTCTCCCCTTCTCTCTCTCTCTGTAACTTTTTCAAATAAATAAATACATCTTTAAAAAACTCATGACTTTTATGGCATATGAATTATTCTCAATGAAAAGATTCTGTGTCTCATATGTGTATGAGCAGATGCACACATGCACATGAAGAGGGAATGAATATCATATTCATCAAGTCATAGTGCAACCGTTCTAACAAAAGAGAGCTCTACCAATTGCAGGTGCCTGATATCATATTCTATATTATTGTAGGTCTGGTTGGAGGGGCTGGGCGTTTGATCTAGCAGTTAAGCCACTGGTTAGTGCACTGTGTCCCACTAACTCTGGCCCCTGATTTCAGCTTCTTGCTAATGTAGATCATAATAGGTGGCTGTGATGGCTCAGGTGACTGGGTTCCTGCCACAATGTAGTAGACCTGGATTGAGTTCCTGGCTCATGGCTTTAGCCCCCTGGCCCTTGTGGGCATTTGGGGAATGAACCCACAGATGGGAGCACCTTCTCTATCTTTGTCTCTCAAGTCCATAAGTAAGTAAATAAAAAAAGTTGGGTCTAACAAAAATGAAAACTAATTGGGTATAGTCATAAAAGAAAGCATGAGAAATAATACAGTATAAAATCAAAGTGGCCAGACTTACTGGTTTCAGGGAGAAGTGTTTGACGGGAGTGGCTTCCTTTTCCGAAGTATTTCACTGCATTTCTGGAGTTTGCAGGTCTGTTGATCCCCTCAACTTATGGGGTTCTCCTTTTCAAAATCATCAGATTAAAGCCATTCCTGGGAGTAGGCGTTTACCCTGGCAGTTAAGATGCCTGCAGTCTTCATCAGAGCGCCTGAGTTCAAGCTCCCGACTCCGCCTTCCAGCTCACGCAGACCACGGGAGGCAGCAGTGATGGCTCAGGTGACTGTCCCTGCCACCCAGGTGGGAGACCTGTGTTGAGTTCCCTGTTCTTGGTTTTGGCTGGCCCAGGCCAGGCCATTGTGAGCAGTTAGGGACAGAACCAACAGATGGGAGCTCTCTCCTGTCTCTCTGCCTCTCAAATAAATAAACGATTTGTAAATAAAGTAAAACTCTTCACAGAGAGTAGAATGATTGCTGATGGAGTTGGTGGGAGGGGCAACTGGAAAATGTTGGACAGAGGCTATAAACTTTCAATTGTAGGAACATCTAGGAATCTAATGTACAGCATGGTTACCATAGTTAATCCTTCACTGTCTACTTGCAATTTAGAGAGTTGATTCCCCAGCCTCCCCACACAAACAATGATTGTGATGGATATGTTAATTTGATTACAGTAATCAGTTCACACTGTGTACATGTATCAAGTCATACAGTGTATACCTTACGTGTTTGTAATTTTTGTTAATCAATTATACCTCAGTAAATCTGGGGAAAAACTCAACCTGATTCCATCATGTAGGACAGGAAATGAGTTCTGAAAGCTCAACTCAGTGAAAGGCAGCATTGCCTTACCTGGCTCCTGGACTCAGCGGCTTAGTGAGTACCTCCACGTCCTACCTGGTGCAAGCTGTACTATTCTCAACCTGTGCAGTTCAGTTTCATATTCTTGAACTAGTGTAGTGCTGAGTACACAGCAGACTTGAAACAGTGGTCAACTGGGGGAGCACAAAGAGCTGCACTCATGCGAAGTATTTCTTCAGCTTTCAAGTAGCAGTAACCAACTTTCAGATTCCAGAACCATCTACTTCAATATTCCAGGATTCAGAGACTTGGAAAGGAAAGGATCAGAGAGGGTATATCATTCCTCTTTTCATTAGTTTAACAGAACACCTGAGCGGAGCGTCTTGGGGAAGAAAAGTTTTATCTCAGCTTACAGTTTGGAGGTTTTAGTTCAGGATCAGGCAGCCCCGTTGTGTGGTGTCTGTGGATGCTGCTAAGGATGGTGCAAAGGAACAATCACATGGTGACCCAGGAAGCAGAGAGAGAAACTAGTCCCAACTTAAGTTAAAAAAAATCAACACTCCCATGAGAACCACCCTCTGAGGACAAGCTGCTGGTGACCTAAAACCCTCCCACTTCCTAGCCACCACAGTTAGATCTCCACCCTTAACCCATCCACCATTAATATTAAGACATCAAAGTTTGAACATTTTGCGTAAGTTTTGGATCAACAAGTCCTACTGTGCTCATAGCAGAGGTAATATATGTACTAAATATTTTTTTTGGACAAATTCATTGACTACAGAGTTTTTATATTGAGCTGTCATGAGAATCCAATACAAGTATCTCTTTATAATGCAAAGTCCAGTATCAAAATATTTCTACATGGCCTTGAGGGATCATGATTTATAGTAACTGATCATCTTGCTGAGAAATGAATTTAAATTAATTTACAGTACTCCTGGGTGATATTTTGTTGTCTCCTATTGCTCTTCATTTTGGTAAAAACCTCCACCTTATAACCTTTGTATGTTTGGAAAATGCCAGTGGTAGTGATAAAAGTTGAGAGAGTGAAGAGATTTAAGGAAGTTATAGTGGCTATGATTTGAACAATTTGAATAGGCATTTGGATATATCTTTCCTTGACTTAACTTAAGCCAGTTATCATTTGCTTCATAACAAATCATCATAAGCTTAGTTCACTAAAACAATACCAATCATATTTTGCACACAAATTTGCACTTTGAGCAGGGCTTGCTAGGACAGCTCACCTTGGTTCACGTGGCATCAGCTGGGGTAGCTTGCAGGTTTGGGCCTGGAATCATCTAAAGGCTCATTCATCATTAGCAGTTGGGGCTGATTGCCCTTAGGGCCTCAGCAGGGACAATTACTGCAACACACTTATACATGGAGTCTGCTTGTGACTTGGCTTTCTCACAGCATGGTACCTGGTTCCAGGAATGCACATTCCATGAGAGCAAGGCAGAGGTGAAAGTATTTTTATGACTTCGCCTAGGAAGTCAGATTGCATCACTTCTGCCTAATTCTGTTGGTTGAGACAGTAGAAAAAAGTGCGCTCAGGTTCAAGGGAAAGACATACAGACTCTACCACTAGATGGGAGGAGTGTCTATCACATCATATGATGAGCATGTGGGATGGAATATATTTTGGGGGCATCTGTTGAGAATGCAGGTGTCACACCTGCCCCAAACTTACAGGTTTAAAAAAACAATTCATTGCTTTTCACAATTTCCTGAGTTGACAGGGTGGTCCTTTGGTCTTGCTTGGGCTCACTCATATGACTGAATTTTAGTCACAAGTCAACTGGGATGGCTGGACTTCCCTCTCCAAGTGTTTTCACAGCATGACAGTCAGAGGGGCATTCAAGGGCAGAGGCACAGAAGCTACCAATATTTTTGAGATACAGATACAGAACTCACACATCTTTTCTGTCATTCTACTGGTTGAAGCAAGATACATTTCAAGAAGTGAGGAAATGGAGTCCATCTCTTGATGAAATTAGCTGAAAACTATCATGGCCATCTTTTTCTTTTTTTTTTTTTAAGATTTATTTTATTTATATGAAAGACAGGGTTACAGGGAGAGGTAGAGACAGAAAGAGAGGTCTTCCATCCTCTGGTTCACTCCCCAGATGGCTGCAATGGCTGGAGCTGTGCCAATCTGAAGCCAGGAGCCAAGAGCTTCCTCCAGGTCTCCCACATAGTGCAGGGCCCAACGATTTGGGCCTTCTTCTACTGCTTTCCCAGGCCATCGCAGAGACCTGGATTGGAAGAGGAACAGCCAGGACTAGAACCAGCACCCATATGGGATGCTGGCACCTCAGGCCAGGGCTTTAACCCACTACGCCACAGCGCTGGCCCGTCCATCTTTTTCAATCAAGTACACATCAATCTTCTACAATCGTTATTTACATTCTGTCCACATGCAAAATATGCTCCTCTCTTACCCTCAATGTCTCACCATCAGACTAGACACTGGCTTCAAGTGCAGCATCTCATCCTCAAAGTCATATCTAGGTATGGATGAGGCCCTTTGGGTGTGGTCTTTAGATTCTCCTCTTGTATATCTTCTCTTGATCCAGGAAACTGTGAGCTGAAAGCAGCTATCTGCCACCTCACTCCTCCAGCCCCAGCCAGCAAACAGTGGTGAGGCAGGGACGATCAGGATAACCACAAGGTAAACTCTCCCTGAAAAAGGACTGAACTAGAGAGGTGTAGGAGCTAAGTGGTCAAGAGAAAATCTGAAATGCTGCCCAGCACATTTGCTAGTTCTCTTTTTTATTTTTTATTTATTTTTTATTTTTGACAGGCAGAGTGGACAGTGAGAGAGAGACAGAGAGAAAGGTCTTCCTTTTGCCGTTGGTTCACCCTCCAATGGCTGCTGCGGCTGATCCGCACCGCGCTGATCCGATGGCAGGAGCCAGGTGCTTCTCCTGGTCTCCCATGGGGTGCAGGGCCCAAGCACTTGGGCCATCCTCCACTGCACTCCCTGGCCACAGCAGAGAGCTGGCCTGGAAGAGGGGCAACCGGGACAGGATCGGTGCCCCCACCGGGACTAGAACCTGGTATGCCGGCGCCGCAAGGCGGAGGATTAGCCTAGTGAGCCGTGGCGCCGGCTGCTAGTTCTCTTTATTCTAGGGTCAGGGAATGTTCCTTAGTTGGAGCCCATTTTTGGTTCCTTGGAATGGTTTCCTATTCAAGTTCCAACTCCAGCTCGGATGATCTATAGCAACTTCAAGCACGTTCTGTGATTTCAGGACACAGAAGAAACAGCTTTTCACAGACTTCTCCACTAGGTCCCACAATTGTATGCTACATTATACATAATTTTATATAATAATCTTGCATATATCTAATTTATATATAAACTTTAATCAATTCCACTAGCTTTATCACTCGAAGTGCTCCTATTTTTCTGATTGAACTCAGATTGATACAAGACCAGTTAAAAGTTACTGAACAAATCAGTCCCAGAGTTTTCTTTAGTTGCATCTTGGATCTTGGATCTTAGAATTGTGGATAAACCCTATAAGGTCAAGAAAGGAGCAGAAGTCACCAATGGGGATGTGAGGAATGCAAGGGGACGCAGGTAAATTTATACCTTTAGTACAACAGTCACTTCTATCTGGTTGGACCTGTCTGAGTTAGAAAGCCTCATGGACCTGGTTCCTATAGACATCACAACTGGCATCTAATTATGCTTTTGATCATATTAAACTTTAAACCACCCAGAGCATGGCCCCGATCTAGATCCTGCTAAAATAACAATAGTACTTTAATGAAAGGGCCAGACTGTAACCAAGGCGACAAGCAAATACTGCTTCTCCACTATTCCATGTGAAGTCTGCGTCAGCTGAGATGAAAGGGAGCCCCTGCTGAAATGATGCAACCCTAGTACACTCTACAGCGGAAAATAGAGACTAGTGGTGGGCCAGCGATAACAACGCCACTGTAATCTGAAGTTAGGTCAAATGCTGGGTTTGCCTTCCATCCCTTATTCCCTCATAGTGTATAAAGCTAATTGGCACAATGTACATGGTTCCAAGTAAGCTTAAGGCAGACAGTACAAGAAGTCAAGTGATTGCTGACTATAGCTAATGGACTGTTGGCCAAGGAGATGGGAACAAAATGACTCGATAATTTTAATGCAAAACTAGTTTTGGAAAAGAGCTCTCAAAAGCTCTGGCCATTATAGAGAGAGCCAAGCTGATGACGGTGAGGCTTATGCATATACTAATGAAATAGATGCTCTAACTTGAGCCATAAGCATGTAGAAAGGAAAACTACAACAGAGTAAGTTTCATCACTGAATCCTCTCATGGAAATGCTACCAAGGTGAACTTATACAACATCTCCAGTGTTGGGTACCTCCTGTATATATAACTGAAGTGTAAAAAAAATAGGATCTAAATTAGTGAAAGCCACATGGAACCTACTCTAATTTACTGCTGCGTCTTGACAGGTATTAGAAATAAATCCTAAGGCTGTGTTCCCAGAAGACTATTTCTGAGGTCACATGGTAGGCAGATAACAGGAATTTCTTTTGTTCCCTTTTTATTTATTTGAAAGGTGTGTGCGTGCACGTGTGTGTGTGTGTGTGTGGGTGTGTGTGTGTGAGAGAGAGAGAGAGAGCGCGCTCTTTTTTAAAATTTTTTATTTTTTTTTTATTTTTTGACAGGCAGAGTGGACAGAGAGAGAGACAGAGAGAAAGGTCTTCCTTTTGCCATTGGTTCACCCTCCAATGGCCACTGCGGCTGATCCGCACCGCGCTGATCCGATGGCAGGAGCCAGGTGCTTATCCTGGTCTCCCGTGGAGTGCAGGGCCCAAGCACTTGTGCCTTCCCGGGCCACAGCAGAGAGCTGGCCTGGAAGAGGGGCAACCGGGACAGAATCCGGCGCCCCGACCGGGACTAGAACCCGGTGTGCCGGTGCCACAAGGCGGAGGATTAGCCTGTTGAGCCGCGGCGCCGGCCGAGAGAGCGCTCTTACATCTACTGTTCACTCCCCAAATGTCTGCAGTGGGAACCAGGCCAGGACAGGAAGTTGGAAGTCAGTCTGGGTCTCCCGTATGGATCACAGGGAACCACATACTTGAGTCATAATTTGCTGTCTTCCAGGGTGCACATTAGCAGAAAGCTCAACTCGGAAGCGGGGCTGGGACTCAAACCCAGGCACTCTGATACGGGATGTGGATGTCCCAATGACATCTTAACTGCCGCACAAATGCCCTCTTCACATAGGACTTCTGATGAAAAGTGACAACACACACTATTGCCTTAACTGTCCTACACTTGCACTCAGCTCTCTGAGCTACATTTGCTTTCGCTACAGTGACTGCCAAAACAAAATAAAAAGGTCAGGAGTGTCTGAAAGACACACCCTGAAACTGTTGATTTTGACCAAGGAAATGTCCTCGGCCCCCCTCACCCCCCCAACTTTGCCACAAAATCTATTCAGCAACAAACAAGTAACATGGATAGTGAATGGAATTTAATTTTTTTTCTTATACTTGACTATAACTGGAATAATGGAAGAACATAATGTCCTTTTAAAAAAGACAGGTGAGAAAACACCTGGGACCTGATTTTATCTGAAATGAGCAAAATGATCAAACCAATAGATTAGTGAAATAAATGAAGACTGGAACCCCCTGCAAGACAATCTCAGGTATGTCTATGTTCCATCACATAATGATACCTGACCAGACACAGAAGAAAATTAATTTTTAGAAAAGCTTGTGATGTCCCTAAGTGCATTTACTGATTTTTGGCCTGGCCTGCTGCCTACCTGCCTTTTATTCTCTCTCCTCCTCTCTTCTTCTCTCCCTCTCTCTCCATCCCTTCCTCTTTTCTTTCCCCTCTCTCTCTCTCTCTCTCTCTCTCTGTAGCTAATGCTACTCAATGGATACTTTCCTAAGCAAAAGACAAAGCATTGTTGGAGTTGTCCCTCCAATCAGATAATTAATTTGCCCACTAGGGGAAGATGACACTTATTTTGTATGACTAGAGTCTTGATTCCTCAGAGAAAGCCTTGCCTAAAAGAAATGGAAACAGTGAAAAGTAGAATAGAAACAGATAATTGAGAGATCAGCTGACTGATGGATCTGGTGAAGATGAATAAGCTACAATATAATGAACAAAAGCTAGATTTGTTCTTTTGTGACAGCTTTGACCACATTGTTATGCCAATTAATTGCATTAGTGGTGGTGATAACATCTATCAATCATGTAATTCAACACCCATTTGTGATGGCTATTAGGGCAGTTCGTTTTGTGTATAATATCTTGTATGCTTATAGATATTCAAGCTGGTACTTTTGGCTGTGGATACTTTTAGGTCAAGTAATGAATTTTATGTGACAGTAGAACCTACATGTCCTGGTGCCTGAAGTGCATATAGTAATTGCGGTTACAACATCAGCATCTCCCACATCGGCTGGAACAAATATTCCAGGTGTAGTATCTACAAGCACAATAATTACACGCTTGCCAATGTGCCCACTCTCTCATATAATTTGGACAATAACCTATAACCTAGGTGAATGAATAAGCACCTACCTAGCCATTTAAAACAAACTGCTTGAGATTCTCAACCAGTAGGTTTCAGAAAATAAGGGTATACCTACCAATTAATTCCCTATAAACTAGTAATTCTCAATTCTGGATGCACATTAAAACCATCTGGCAGAATTTTTAAACCATAAGTTGCATGCTCTCCATCTCCAAAGGTTATGGTTTAATTTGCTTGAGTTGGCATTTGGGGATCAGAATCTTTTGAAAAGCTCCTTTGATGATTCTGTTCTGTGTAAACTAGTATAAAAAAAAAAAACAGAATCCATACAATAAACTAGTGTAGTGTTCTTAGAATGTGGTCCTTGGACCAGAACCAGCAGAATTGCCTGGAAATTTGTTAGAAATGCACATGTTGTGGTCCCACCTTGCCTTGACAGAGCCAGAAGCACTGGGTGCAAGCCCTTCAGTGACTTCACATAAGCTGATGTTTGAGAACCGCTGCACTAGTGAAATGCTTTGATTTTTTTTTTTTTTTGAAAAACACAAAATGAACTGCCCTAGTAGCCATCACAAATGGCTGATGAATTACATGACTGATAAATGTTATCACCATCACTAATGCAATTAATTGGCATAACAATGTGATCAAAGTTGTCACAAAAGAACAAATATATCTTTTGTTAACAATACTGTAGGCCGGGCGCTGTGGCTCAACAGGCTAATCCTCCGCCTTGCGGCTCCGGCACACCGGGTTCTAGTCCCGGTCGGGGCGCCGGATTCTATCCCGGTTGCCCCTCTTCCAGGCCAGCTCTCTGCTATGGCCCAGGAAGGCAGTGGAGGATGGCCCAAGTGCTTGGGCCCTGCACCTGCATGGGAGACCAGGATAAGCACCTGGCTCCTGCCATCGGATCAGCGCGATGCGCCGGCTGCAGCGGCCATTGGAGGGTGAACCAACAGCAAAAAGGAAGACCTTTCTCTCTGTCTCTCTCTCTCTCTGTCTCTCACTATCCACTCTGCCTGTCAAAAAAAAAAAAAAAAAAAAAAAAAAAAACAAAAAAAACCAACAGTATTGTAGTGTCCTCTTTTTCCTGGTTTTAAAATATTTATTTATTTATTTATTTGAAAGTTAGAATTACACAGAGAGAGAAGAGAGGCAGAGAGAAAGAGGGCTCTTTCATCTGCTAGTTCACTCCCCAATTGGCCATAATGGCTGGAGAGGCAAGGATCTGAAGCCAGGAGCCAGGGGCTTTTTCCAGGTCTCCCACAGGGGTGTAGGGGCCCAAGAACTCGGGCCATCCTCCACTGCTTTCCCAGGCCATAGCAGAGAGCTGGATCGGAAGTGGAGCAGCCAGGACTAGAACCAGTGCCTATATGGGATGCCGACACTATAGCCGGCAGCTTTACTCAGTATGCCGCAGCGCTGGCCCCTGATGGGGTTTTAGCAAGCATCATTTTATTTCTACTAACGAGTGACAAAGACAATTATTACAAATAAGCTGGAGAAGAACTCTGTGGTCTGATGCTATTAGTTGCCTTTGTACAGAAGAAATTAGTTGTCCTGAGGCTAATGCTTGATGCATTTCCATGAGAATTAAATTTTTTTTTCCAGAAGGGCTAAAATTTAGCCACGTGGCTGTTTGGCTAATAATACTTTATCAGACATCTTTTTCTTCCCGCTCTTTTTCTCTACTTCTTTCCCTTTGTTCTTTCCTCCTCTCCCCCTCAGCCCCGCCCCTTGCCTTAAGAAGTGACAGTAGAAAGTTCTGCCTTTGAGATCAGAAAGATAGAGACTATTTGCCATGCAGTTACCATTTTCAGTACTCATCATTCCCTTGTGGAGTTCGTTTTTAATTTCTCTTCAGCTGAAAAGGCTTCCTTTAACACAGATGTACTGTGAGTCTGAGGGTGACGGCTTCCTTCAACTTCTCTGTGCGTGAAATGTCTTTTCTCCACCTTCATGTTTGGAAGATATTTTCACTGAGTATATCAGTGCTTTTCAGATAAAGAGTAAATAGGATACACGGAGAGATATATAAGAGGAGATTTATTATAGGAAATTGCTCACAAGATTATGGAGGCTGAGAAGTCCCATGACATGCTACCCACAAACTAGAGAACCAGGAAAGCCAGGGTGTAGTTCCATCTACAGGGGCATAGTTCCATCTAAATTTAGGAACATAGTGATTCTTCCCATCCTACCCTTCCTTCCACCTGCACTCCCATCCATCTTCCTCCTCCCTCTCCTATTCTCATTTGCATTTTTTTACTAAGATCTATTTTCAATTAACTTTATACACACAAAATGAGTCTTACACTAAGTATTCAACAAATAGTACGAAAAAAATGTTCCTCAACAGTCGAGACAAAGGCTGTTCAGTTATTGCATCTCAAAGTGTCAATTTCAATTCTATAGATTACTTTTTTTAAAAGAGATTTATTTATTTATTTATTTGAAAGGCAAAGTTAGAGAGAGGTAGAGGCAGAGAGAGAGAGAGAGAGAGAGAGAGAGAAAGAGAGAGAGAGAGACAGAGAGAGGTCTTCCTTCTTCTTGTTCACACCACGAATGGCAGCAATGGCTGGAGCTGGGCTGATCTGAAGCCAGGAGCCAGGAGCTTCTTCCAGGTCTCCAACGTGGGTGCAGGGGCCCAAGGACTTGGGTCATCTTCTACTGCTTTCCCAGGCCATAGCAGAGAGCTAGATCAGAAGTGGAGAAGCCGGAACTCAAATAGGCTCCCACATGGGATGCTAGCACTGCAGGTGATGACTTTACTTACTATGCCACAACGCTAACCCCTAGATAATCTTTTAGGTACTTTATTAGTTACCACAGATCAGGGAGATCATATGGTATTTGTCTTTTTGGGAATGGATCATTTCAGTAAGTACAATGTTTTCCAGTTGCATACATTTTGTTGCAAATGACAGAAATTCATTGTTTTTTACCACTGTGTAGTATTTCATAGGGTGTATATCCCATAATTTCTTTATCCAGTTTTCAGTTGATGGGCATTTTGGTTGATTCCATTTCTTAGCTATTGTGTACTAAGCTACAATAAACATGGGAGTGCAGGCAACTAATTTCATTTCTCTTGAGTAAATTCTGAGGAATGGGATGGCTGGGTCATGTGGCAGGTCTATATTCATATTTCTGAGGTATCTCCAAACTGTCTTCCATGGTGGTTTTACCAGTTTACATTCTCATCAATAGTGGATTAGGGTACCATTTTCCCCACATCCTCTCCAGCATTTGTTGTTTGTTGATTTCTGTATGAAAGCCATTCTAATGACGGGGGTGAAACCTCATTGTGTTTTTGATTTGCATTTCCCTGATGGCTAGTGATCCTGAACATTTTTTCATGTGCCTGTTTGCCACTCGGATTTCCTCTTTTGAAAAATGTCTAATTCTTCAACCATTTCCTAACTGGGTTGTTTGTTCTGTTGTTTGTTGAGTTTTTTGAGCTCTTTATAGATTCTGGTTATTAATCCTTTATCAGTTACATGGTTTGCAAATAATTTCTTCTATTCTGTCGGTTGCCTCTTCACTTTCCTGAGTGCTTCTTTTGCAGTACAGAAGCTTTTCAATTTGATGTAACCGCATTTGTTAATTTTAGCTTTGATTTCTTGTGCCTCTGGGGTCTTTTCCAAGAATTCTCTGCCTGTGCCAATGTCTTGCAGGGTTTCCCCAATGTTTTCTAATAATTTGATGGCATCAGGTCATATATTTAGGTCTTTAATCCATTTTGGATGGAATTTTGTGTAAGGTGTAAGGTAGGGGTCCTGCTTCATTCTTCTGCATGTGGAAATCCAGTTTTCCCAGCACCATTTCTTGAAGTCTGTCCTTGTTCCAGGGATTGATTTTAGTTCTTTTGCCAAAGGAAAGTTGATTGTAGATGTGTGGATTAATTTCTGGAGTTTCTATTAATACTGTTCTGTTGGTCCATCCATCTGTTTTTGTGCCAGTACCAGGCAGTTTTGCTTATAACTGCCATGGAGCATGTCTTGAAATTTAATATTGTGATGCCTTTGGCTTTATTTTTGTTATGTAAGATTGCTTTAGCTATTCAGAGTCTCCTGTGTTTCCATATTTCAGAATCGATTTTTCTATATCTGAGAAGAATGTCCTTGGTATTTTGATTGAATCTGTAAGTTGCTTTCAGTAGTAAGGATATTTTGGTATTAATTCTTCCAATCCATGAACTTGAAGATTTTTCCATTTTTTGGTGTCTTATTCTATTTATTTCTTTAGTGTTTTATAATTTTCATCATAGAGATCTTTGATGGCCTTGGTTAAATTTATTCCAAGGTATTCAATTTTTCTGTAGCTATTGTGAATGGGATTGATCTTAGAAGTTCTTTCTAAGGCATGGCATTGTTTGCTTTTTGTGTGTTGATTTTATATCCTGCTAGTTTACCAAACTCTTTTATGAGCTCCAATAGATTTTTGTTGGCGTCTTTTGGATCCCCTGTATATAGAATCATGTCATCTGCAAATAGAGATATTTTGACTTCTTACTTCCTAATTTGTGTCCCTTTGATTTATTTTTCTTGCCTAATGGCTAGCTAAAACTTCGAGATCTATATTGAATAGCAATGGTGAGAGTGGGCATCCTTTTCAGGTTCCAGATCTTAATGAGAATGCTTCCAACTTTCCCCATTCAATAGGATGCTGGCTGTGGATTTGTCATAAATTGCTTTGATTCTGTTGAGGAATGTTCCTTCTAAACCCAATTTGCTTAAGGCTTTCATCATGAAGGATGCTGTATTTTATCAAATGATTTCTCTGCATCTATGAGATAATCATACGGTTTTTGTTCTTCAGTTTGTTAATGTGATGTATATTATTGATTGATTTATGAATGTTGAACCATTCCTGAATACCAGGGATAAATCCCAGTTGGTCTAGGTGAATGATCTTTCTAATATGCTGTTGGATTCAATTGGCTTATTTTGTTGAGGATTTTTGTGTCTATATTCATCAGGGTAATTAGTCTGTTGTTCTCTTTCTCTGTTGTATCTTTTCCAGGTTTAGGAATTAAGGTGATGCTGGCTTCATTGAAAGAATTTGGGAGAATTCCCTCCCTTTCAGTTGTTTTGAATTACTTGAGAAGAACTGGAGTTAGTTCTTCTTTAAATGTTTGGCAGAATTCGGCAGTGAAGCCATCTGGATCTGGGCTTTTCTTTGTTGGGAGGGTCTTTATTACTGATTCAATATCCATCTTGGTAATGGGTCTACTTAGGTTTTCTTTGTCTTCATGGCTAAATTTAGGTAGGTTGTATGTGTCCAGGAACCTATCCATTTCTTCTAGGTTTTCCAGTTTGTTGGCATATGGCTCTTTGTAGTAATTTCTGATGATTATTTTTATTTCCGTGGTGACTATTGTTACATCTCCTTTTTCGTCTCTAATTTTGTTGATTTGGGTCTTCCCTCTCCTTTTTTTTTTTTTTTTTTGTTAGTTGGCCAATGGTGGTGTCAATTTTATTTATTTTTTCAAAAAACGAGCTCTTCATTTTGTTGATCTTTTGTATTTTTTTTGGGGGTTTCAGTTTTACTGATTTTTTTAATTTTAAACATTTCTTTTGTCCTACTAGTTTTGGGTTTGGTTTGCTGTTGTTTTTCTAGATCCTTGAGATGCATTGATAGCTCATTTATTTGATGCCTTTGCAATTTCTTGATGTAGGCACCTCTTGCTATAAACTTTCCTCTTAACACTGCTTTTGCTATATCACATAAGGTTTTTTTTTTTTTTTTTTTTTTGACAGGCAGAGTTAGACAGTGAGAGAGAGACAAAGAGAAAGGTCTTCCTTTTGCCGTTGGTTCACCCCCCAAATGGCCGCTATGGTTGGCGTGCTGTGGCTGGCGTGCTGCGCTGATCCAAAGCCAGGAGCCAGGTGCTTCCTCCTGGTCTCCCATGTGGGTGCAGGGCCCAAGGACCTGGGCCATCCTCCACTGCACTCCCGGGCCATAGCAGAGAGCTGGGCTGGAAGAGGAGCAACCAGGACAGAATCTGGTGTCCCAACTGGGACTAGAACCCAGGGTGTCGGCACCGCAGGCAGAGGATTAGCATAGTGATTCATGGCGCCGGCCATCACATAAGTTTTGATATATTGTATTGCCATCTTCATTTGTTTTCAGAACTTTTTGATTTTTCTTTTGATTTCTTCTATGACACAATGTTCATTCAGGAGCGTGTGGCACAATGTTCATTCAGGAGCATGTTGTTTAGTCTCCATGTGTTTGCTTATGTTCTAGAGATTCCTGAGTGCTGATTTCCAGCTTCTTTCCATTGTGGTCCAAGAAGATACATGGTATGATTTTGATTTTTCTTTAATTTGCTGAGACTTGCCTTATGGCCTACCATGTGGTGAATCCTAGAGAAAGTTCCATGCACTGTTGAGAAAAAAAAGTGTATTCTGTGGCTGTAGGGTAGAAAGTTTTGTAGATATCTGTTAGGTCTGTTTGGTCTATAGTGTTGATTAACTCTGCTGTTTCCTTGCTGATTTTCTTTCTTGTTAATCTGTCCATTGCTGGAAGTGGGGCATTTAAGTCCCCCATTACTACTGGAGTCTATGCCTCCCTTTAGAGTCATTAACAATTCTTTTAAATAGCCAGATGCCCTTTAATTGGGTGCTTATATGTTTATTATAGTGACATCTTTATGTTGAATCGAACCCTTAATTATTCATGCAAGACCAGTTAAAAGTACCTGACCAGGGCTGGCGCTGTGGCATAGCAGATAGAGCCGCCACCTACAGTGCCGGCATCCCATATAGGCATCGGTTCTAGTCCAGCTGCTCTTCTTCCGATCTAGCTCTCT
This sequence comes from Lepus europaeus, assembly GCF_033115175.1. NCBI lineage: Eukaryota > Metazoa > Chordata > Mammalia > Lagomorpha > Leporidae > Lepus > Lepus europaeus. Next base: position 136,408,176 of record NC_084831.1, on the reverse strand, counting down.
GCTATGGCCTGGGAAAGCAGTAGAAGATGGCCCAAGTCCTTGGGCCCCTGCACCCACGTTGGAGACCTGGAAGAAGCTCCTGGCTCCTGCTTTTGGATCAGCTCATCTCTGGCCTTTGCAGTCTTTTGGGGAGTGAACCAGCGGAATGGAAGACCCCTCTCTCTCTGGCTCTACTTCTCTCTGTAACTCCGCTTTTAAATAATTAAACTAATTCTTACACCGGGTTCTAGTCCCGGTCGGGGCACCGATCCTGTCCCGGTTGCCCCTCTTCCAGGCCAGCTCTCTGCTGTGGCCAGGGAGTGCAGTGGAGGATGGCCCAAGTGCTTGGGCCCTGCACCCCATGGGAGACCAGGAGAAGCACCTGGCTCCTGCCATCGGATCAGCGCGGTGCGCCGGCCGCAGCGCGCCTACCGCGGCGGCCATTGGAGGGTGAAGCAATGGCAAAAGGAAGACCTTTCTCTCTGTCTCTCTATCACTGTCCACTCTGCCTGTCAAAAATTAAAAAAAAAAAAAAAAAAAAACAAGACACATTGCTATAGTATTGGAGTGCTGCATGTACACGTTAAAGAATGCAGAGGATTGCCAGCAATGACCAGAAGTTGGAAAGAGGCAAGATGACTGCCTACCCCTTACAAGTTTTGAAGGAACAATGGCACTGTCAACATTTTGGTATCAGGCTTCGAGCCCCTAGATTGTGAGATACATTTTATTTGCTTTATCTCATCTGGGTTCTTTTTGGTTTGTTTTTATTTGTGCAGTTATGGCAACCCTAGGAAACCAATAACCATGTGCTTTACAGATGCAGTTGATTGGAGCATTGCACAGGTCCCACTCAACCATGTTCTGAACAAACGAGTTACAAGACTCCATCAGCAGAGATATAGGAGTCAGGGGTAAAGAGGAAGGGGGGTAGGGAGAGAAAGAAAGGTAGCTCTTCCATTGACTGGTTCATTCCCCAAAAGGCCACAGCTGCCATCCAGGTCCCCCACATGGTGCAGGGGCCCAAGGACTTGGACCACTCTCTGCTGCATTCCCAGGAGCATTAGCAGGGAGCTGGATGGGAAGTGGAGCATCTAGGACTCGCATTGGCACCTCTATGGGGTTCTGGTATCACAGGCAGTGGCATAACCAAGTTGCACCACCAACATTGGCCCCTCATTTAGTTTTTGATGCGGCAGAACTAGCCCCTGAAACCAAGGAACCAAACTGAGCCCAGATGGAATTGCTAACCTCCCAACTGTGAGATAAGTAAATGGTTTTCGTTTTAAATCACTACATTTTGGAGTGTTTTATTATGCAGCAGAAAACAGATATGCTCCTTTAATAACACTTTTTCCTTAAAGTTTGTGTTTTTCCTATATTATTGCATTTACTTCATTCCCTTTTGTACTGAATTTAGCCCATCAACAGTCCTAAGTTGGCAAATATGTTCCATCATTTCTCTGAGGATATTTCATAGGTTACTTACTTCCAGGATTATTGTGATCTATTACAATTTCTTTGGAAGAGATTTGGAAATTATAATTGTTTGTAAGCCTTTTTTCTCCCTGGATAATTCTTTTTCTTTGATACACCAAATTCTCACACTGGTACATCCAGGGGTGATATATGCCCTATCTCAAGAAACATTCTTCTGGGGCTGGCGCTGTGGCATAGCAGGTAAAGCTGCCACCTGCAGTGCCGGCATCCCATATGGGCGCCAGTTTGAGTCCTGGCTGCCCCACTTCCATCCAGCTCTTTGCTATGTCCTGGGAAAGCAGTGAGAGACCCAGAAGAAACTCCAGGCTCCTGGCTTTGGATCGGCTCAGCTCCAACTGTTGGGGTTATTGAGGGAGAGAAACAAGGATAGGAAAACCTCTCTCTCTCTCTCTCTCTCTCTCTGCCTCCATCTCTGCCTTTCAAATCAATCTTTTTTTTTTTTTTTAAAGGAACTTTTTTTTTTTTCTATAGGACCTTCTGATAATTTGGCTTGGTCTAGTGGTAAAGATTCGGGACATTCATGATGGTATGAGGATAATTTAGCTCTGCCATGCTGGCTGGGGGCCACTATTGGTTCTTGTAAGAGTAGCAGGTTATTTTGTGTGATATATTTTTTTATTGAAATCTCTGTAAAGTCATCATAGCATATATAGCTTCAGCTCTGCTGTGCTGCGAATTAAGCAAGATGTCTGCCACAAATGGAAGGGAATTAGAAGGGGGAGAACAGTTTTCTCTTCCCCATGTCCAGTGGTAAGACAGTACCGGGTCACGTGTAGTGACAGATGGAGGAACCTATTCCTGGCCTATGTGTGAAAGCACCTTTGAGAATTTTCAGAAATAGCAAAATGGGGCCAGCCTTGTGGTGTAGCAGGTAAACTGCTGCCTGTGACACTGGCATCCCACATGGGTGCTGGTTCTTGTCCTGGATGCTCTACTTCCAATCCAACTCCCTGTTAATGGCCTGGCAAAAGTAATGGAAGGTGGTCAAATACCTGGTTTACTTGGATGTCAACTCCTGGCTCCTGGCTTTGGCCTGGCCCAGCCCTGGCTGTTTTAGCCATCTTGTGAGTGAACCAGTGGATGGAAGGTATCTGTCTCTCCCTCTCTATTTCTCTGTAACTCTGCCTTTCTTTTTTTTTTTTTTTTTGACAGAGTGGACAGTGAGAGAGACAGAGAGAAAGGTCTTCCTTTGCCGTTGGTTCACTCTCTAATGGCCGCCGCTGCTGGTGCGCTGCGGCCGGCGCACCGTGCTGATCCGATGGCAGGAGCCAGGTGCTTCTCCTGGTCTCCCATGGGGTGCAGGGCCCAAGCACTTGAGCCATCTTCCACTGCACTCCCGGGCCATAGCAGAGAGCTGGCCTGGAAGAGGGGCAGCCGGGACAGAATCCGGCGCCCCAACCGGGACTAGAACCCGGTGTGCTGGCACCGCAAGGTGGAAGATTAGCCTGTTGAGCCACGGCGCCGGCCTGCCTTTCAAATAAAATAAAGCTTTACCCACTACGCCACAGTGCCGCCCCTAAATTTAATCTTAATAGTTTAAGAACTGTTGAGAAGCAGTGATTTCTAGCCATGAACCATGGCCATTTGGTTATTAAATCAAATGTGAACTTAATCAGGAGAGGCCAAAATATTAGGCTTAACTTGTAAGTGGTGTTTTGAAAAGTGCCCAAGGCCAGAATTTTTTGTTTTCTCATGTATGTAAGAACGTTGGTTATTTTGCCTTATTAACATTTTTAGCAAAATTTCCTTCATAAATAATGCAGTGGTAAACCAGTTTTTGCAAGGATCTAAAGATTATAATCTCTAAAACTGTGGAGTCCTAAAATAAAAGAAAAAAGTAAGTAGGGAATGTGACTATGTGCACATAAACCTCAGTGAGCTTCAGCCTGGAAATGCCACACATTTGGGGGGCATTTTTTTAAGACTTTATTTATTTATTTGAAAGTTAAGAGTTACACAGAGAGAGGAGAGGCAGAGAGAGAGAGAGAGTTCGTTCTTCCATCCGATGGTTCACTCCCCAATTGGCCGCAATGGCCACAGCTGCGCCAATCCAAAGCCAGGAGCCAGGAGCCTCCTCTGTGTCTCCCATGCAGGTGTAGGGGCCCAAGAACTTGGGCCATCTCCACTGCTTTCCCAGGCCGAAGCAGAGAGATGGATCGGAAGAGGAGCAGCCAGGACTAGAACCAGCGCCCATATGGGATGCCGGTGCTGCAGGTGGAAGATTAACCTACTGTGCCACAGCGCTGGCCCCGGGCATATTCTTCTGAAATCAGTTTATTTTATTTTATTTTTTAAGATTTTATTTATCTATTTGACAGCAGAGTTACAGACAGTGAGAGAGGCAGAGAGAAAGGTCCTCCCTCCATTGGTTCACTCCCCAAGTGGCCGCAACGGCCGGAGCTGCGCCAATCCAAATCCAGGAGCCAGGTGCTTCCTCCCAGTCTCCCACGCGAGTGCAGGGCCCCAAGCACTTGGGCCATCTTCTACTGCTTTCCCAGGCCATAGCAGACAGATGGACTGGAAAAGGAGCAACTGGGACCAGAACCAGCACCCACATGGGATGTCGGCGGCACAGGCGGAGGATTAACCTAGTGTGCTATGGCATTGGCCCCTGAAATCAGTTTATGATACATGTGGGAGGTTAAAGCTTTGACATGTTTGCTCAATTTATTAATGTCATTTATATGCATTTATACTTTGTGCATGTAACACATAACAAAGCAAGATGCCTAGTACTGAGATTGCTGGACTGGAAGGAAGGAGACAGGGTATGCCACTAACAAATAAAGAAGCATAGGCAAGTCATTTAACCTCTTTGACTCACAGTTTTTTCAACTGTAATAGTGATAGTTGGTGTAGTGGGTAAGGCAGCTGCCTTGGATGCTGGCATCCCATCTGGGTGCTGGTTCATGTCCCAGCTGCTCCACTTCCAATCCAGCTCCCTGCTAATAGCTTGGGAAAAGCAGTCGAAGATGGCCCAAGTGCTTGGGCCCCTGCCATCCATGTGGGAGACATGGCTGAAGCTCCTGGCTTCAGCCTGGTCCAGCCCTGGCTGTTCAGGCCATCTGGGGAGTGAACCAGCAGATGGAAGATCTCTTTGTCTCTCTCTCTGTAACCCTTTCAACTAAATAAATAAATCTTTTTTTTTTTTTTTAAGTGAGAGTTTAACACATTTACTTCTGATGCACTGTTCAACTTTAATGTGGTTAAAATAGAAACTAAATAATTTTTTCAGACAGATAAACTAGGTTTTGAGTTCAAAAGCACAAACCCTATCTTAGATTTGTACTCCCCAAGGAGCACATTGTAATTCCTTGGCCATAGCAGGTAGTTAAGGGAACAACTGTCAGGTGGGCATTTGGCCTGCTGCTTAAGCTGCCAGCTGGGAAGCCCATTCCCAAATCAGAGCGCCTGGGTTTGAATCCTGGCTTTGCTCCCCATCCAGCTTCTTGCTAATGTTGCATCCTGGAAGGCAGCAGGTGAAGGTTCACGTTCTTAGGTCTCTCACCCTTGGAGGAGACCTGGATTGAGTTCTCGGTTCTCAACTCAGTCTGTCTGAGCCAACAGTGTTGCAGGCATTTTGGTAAGTGAGTTAGTGGATGGGAGCTCTGCCTCTCTCAATAAGTAAGTGAATACACAAATAAATAAAGCCCCAAACTCTTGATTACATTTAAATTGTTTCTGTGATTGGTATCTCAGATAAGTGGACAGAGTTATTCCAAAGGTTCAACTTTACTACTAGACGCTCAAAATATACATTTTAAGTCAGATCAATCAGGTTTAAACATCAAGGACAGAAAGTTCGTCTATGTGTTCCCTTCAAAGCCTCAAATTTCCTTCCACTGAAGGTGATCAAAGAACTATCTCTGGATTATAGTTATTTTATTTGCTTGCTTTTCCAAGCAAACATTTTAATATTAAATTATGAGTTATTTTCAAAATCCATCATTAATCATCATGTTTTTCTATTTCTTACTACCCAAACCTACCTCACGTGAGTGTGGGCATTTAGCCGAGTGTTTAAGGAGCCAGTGAAGACCCATATAGGTCACATTGGAGTACTTGGCTTTGATACCAGGTTCTGGCTCCCAGCGCCAGCTTCCCGCTCATGTGGCCCCTTGGTGTAACGCAGACCCAGGGATGGCTCAAGTGATTAGGTTCCTGTCAACCATGTGGGAGACTTGGGTTGCGTTCCCAGTTCCTCTGCTGCTTTTACCCAGCTCTAGTCATTGTGGGTATTTGGGTAACAAACCAGAGAATGGGAGCTGTCTCTCTCTGCCTCTCTTTGAAGCAAAACAAATAGAAAATTTAAAAAATCCAAAAAGCAAAAAATAAGGGAAAAAATAGACAATGGGTTCCTGGATGAGCAAAATAGCCTGGTTCCTGAGTTTCTCTGAATGTGACTTTTAACTAGCTTTTGAGATACTACATTTCATGAAGAAAAAGTTGAAAGCGTGATCCTGTTTCATTTATACTAGTTGTCTTGGGTTTTCTATATTACAATTAGACATGAATTCAAATAGCTACAGAGATTATACTCATTTAACATCACTATGGTATATGTTCCATGGAGAACTCATGGTTAATAACTTAGGAGGGCATTTTTCAGACACATAGCATGGGATGAAAAAGGTGATGTACTTTTTGTAACTTTTAAAGGCAGGACTTAGAATATGAAACACTCAAGAGATTACAAGCAGGAAAAAGGGAGCAGGGAAACAAAAATTCATGTGCCCCCTCTACAGTCATGGAACTCCTACAGCAACACATACAATAGAAACACATGACTTTACTCATTCACACTTTATGCTTCTTTTTAATAGAAATTAAATTAGTCACAACGTACATAATGTAGTGTTTTCCAGGCTAGTAGCTTTTCAACATTCACCATTGAGTCTCACGGGAAACTGTTATGCAGCAACATGATGTGGCTTGGTGAGTGAACAGTGTCAGTATCAGCTGTACTTAACAGCAGACAGCAGGGTTTGGGATTACTCTGTAGCTAACAACGTGGAAAAATAAAAAGAAACACACACCCAAAATAGTATCAACATGCATTATTAGGCCAACAGTCACAGTGAACCCAACCCACACAGATTTCCTCTGAGTACACATGGACAGGGATGACTTCATCGCGATCCAAAGCCGTAGTAGTAAGGTTCATCAGGGCGGAAGCCGTAAGCTGTGGCAGGGCGTCCAAGGATGCCAACTGGTTGGCCAAAGCCATCCATTCCAAGGCTGAAAAGAGAAAAAGACACGATAAGGAATGTTTTGCATGGCATATCCACAATGCGGGTCGAGTAATAGGCCTGGAATTTTACACCTCCAAGAATCTCTTCCACAGCAGCAACAGTGACTTGTGGGATATTGTTTACCTTTTTTCTTCTTTAATATAACAATTAAAATGTTTTTAGTAAAAGATTTACTTTAAAATGTATGTTAAAAATGCCAGAAACTTCAGTCAGCATATAGTGTTCCAAACAAAGTAGAAGAATCAGGTCAGAAAAAGTTTTACTTAATAAATATATGACTATATATGCCAAAAGATGAAAAGATTTTACATGCTAGAAATGATCAGTAATACAGTGCTACGGAATGGTAAAATTAAAGCTGTAGTGAAGTGAGTTTTGCTATTTATATTAAGATCTCTATATGAAGATGTAGGAGTAATCCAGTATTAGGAAAGACATGCAATTTCAATTTTAGTAGTGAGCCCTTACCCAGGGCCAAATCATACCAGGAACCCATGGCTGAAAGAACGAGACAAGGAATTCTAAAACACTTGACAATTAGCCAGATTTGATTTTCAAATCCTTCTTCTGGTTCCTTAATAAAAAATGTTAAACATTATATATTTCTATTGAAAGACAGCAAGTCAATTATACATTTTTTTTCAATTTGTTAAAAGAAAATAATTGAAGCCTGAAGATAAGTTACAGTTGGAAGGAGAGCTTGAAGCCTAGATATGCTTTATGATTATTACAAAAATTATTCTTTGGTCTGTTAATAATTCAATTAGAAGAAAATTTATTCTCCAAAGCACTTCTGAAGGATCAAGAAATTATCCAGCATTTAGAAAAACAATCAAGTAATTAATTTTGCCAGGCAAATATGACAGCTGTGACATGACATGCTCATGCATAGCTCATGCAGCGAATGCCAGTGAGCTTGATTTCCAATCAAAGGAAACCACTTATAACGCAGAAATGTAAGCTCTGAAAAAAAAATATATTCAAAAGATTGATGCTATTTGAGATTATGCTAGATAAGTAGATGGAAATATACTTTTTACTAGAAGAAAATCTCAATAGATTTTTAAAAAATTACTTCCTCTCACACTCATAGTGAAATTGACACATATAGAAAAATTAACTACTAATATTTTATGGGGTTTGTGTGTGTGTGTGTGTGTGTGTATTTAGGACAAAAGAGTAAAGAATCAAAATACATATAGGGCATATTGTTCATGTGGATCTACTTCTCAGGGGACTAGAATTTCTGTAAAGTGAGTTTTAGGCTAGCATTTGTAGTGAATGACCATGAACAAATCAATTTTTGAGCTCCTTCTATAGCAAAATCTCTGTGTCTATACTTTTTCAGTTGGCTGAAATTTTTAAGTCTGCTTTTTTTTTTTTAAAGTGCTGCAATACAAGCATTTCTTCCTACTTTAGCCCTGTTGAAAGAGAGATTAAATTTGTGATGAAGGGAAATATTATTCCAGAGGCAGTTAAAATGATGTTTCAGTAATTAGTGGAGTCAATGAACTATTCATTGATAATATACACTCATATCACTTTAAAAGTAGAGGAAAAGTTGGATGTTGTGAACTTTTCTCCTGATGCACTAAGGCTGGAAAATACTCATGCATCTAACAACTCTGATTTACATACGGGTTGATTATACAGCTGTGGATCTCAATGTGTTCTTCCTGCATCTTTCTACCCATTAACTGCCTTCAGCCATTGCTCACATTTTTTGCACCTACTCTGAGTCCAAACAGGAGTTCGACTTGGGTTAAACTTTCAAGTGAATTTTGTCCTTGTTTCTCCATCTAGAGGCTACAGGGAGATCTCTTTCAAGGATCTGGAAACAAGAGGCACGTAGCGGGTCAGTGAAGAAATACGCAAAGGCATCTTTGGAACGGAGGCCCTTCCAGCATTGTCAGTGAAACTCCATCTAAACGTGATCTTCAGAAGGGATTGTCAGCCATGCTGGCACAGAACAAGAATCTTCTCAGCTGCAGTGTTGGTAGGGGCAACACAAGCAACACTTGGTTGGTGATGTGGCTGCCCTGTCACAGGTCAGGAATATCTGACCTTGTTGGCAAGTCTGTTCTGAGTGACAGAGAATTAGCAGGATCTCAGAGTCTGAGGTCATTTTATGCTCAAATTTCACCTCTCTCTCTCCCCCTCTCATTTCTATAACTAATGGCAAACTTCTTTCTGATCATTGTTCTCCCATATGGTTTCCCAATGTCTAAGCTTAGACATTACCCAATCTGCCAAATGTTGGTCTTTATCATTGTAAATTAACAAATAATCTCCTTCCCCCCCCCCCCTTCCAAATTAAATCACTCACACTATTGTTAAGATTCTGCAACTCTAAGTCAATGAAAGTTAAGAAAACTCTTGGACACTGAGTCTGAGTTTGGGAATCTGCAGGTCTGACAGTTTTAGACTATGTGGTAAAGTTGTACTCATATAGTCAATAGCTCACCCAGAGACATCTGTATTACGCTGTGCAGGATATCATTTAATTCTTTGGACTTTCATATACATCATTTGGGAAAATTTTAAGGGAGAAAATTTTAAGGGAGCTCTTTAAATGAACTTTTGTGGAATTAACCATCACACATCACAGATGAACTTGTTGTTTAAAGAATACTTAAAAAACATAGTGACCAATTTGGAGGGCACTATGACATAAGCCCTGGGTCCTTTTGTATTATGAAAATTACTATATCTAATTAATATCCTTTTAATTAAATTCATGCTGAAACAGTAGTTGGATTCTTTCGTAGCTCTTCCTTGATTCTTTCTAAAATAGTGGGAAAATTGGGCTTTCCCTGATAACAAACCCTAGAGACAGACAGTCCTCTGGAAAATGTGGATACTTTATGAAGTAGTCTTGCTAATGCTAAGTATTGTTCAAAATTCAGAGAGCCTGATCCTAAGTTTTCCTTTAAACAGAAGTGCACAGATTCACTGTATATATATATATATATATATATATATATATATATATATATATTTTTTTTTTTTTTTGTGGAAGGGGAGAGGAATCAGGAACATTAAAGAGCAACAAAAATTGTGATTGTGCTTTTCTGATCCAGAAAGACCTTAAAAGGTATCACAGGCATTGGTACGGACTCTGGACTCTGAACCAAGAGAAAACCAAGCTGCGCTATGCTGTATCTGCTCTCGCTCTGTGTGGCCGCTTTGCTTCAGATAAGGAGATTGTGAGGTTGGCTATTCCTATGGAATTTAATCCAAGTGGGCGGCCTTGTGTGTGTCTTCGTATGCACATACACTCCCAACCTACATAAAAAGTTACGCATTTATCTCTATATTAGCATATGCCACATTTCTTTTTTCTTTACAGGACCAGTTGCTTAGTGTCCATTAACTTTTATTCCTAATGTATCGATAACATATTTTGGATCTTTCAATTACCAAAATATGATATCTTTTTCTGAAAATACATAATTCTAGTCCAAAGAAAAGGATTATTGTTTGTTATGAAAGATAACTAGGAATGGTAAGGCCAACAAATCAATCTACTATTGAGCTTTATGCTCAATAATGCAGAATAATGATTCTGGAAAACGTAGGAAGGGAAAGGAGGAATTCTCTAAAAGTGAAAAATTACTCTCAGAATTCGATGACAAACATAAAACCACACTCACAATTTGTTTTTAAACGGCTTCGTTTAAAAATCCAATTAAGCATTCAGCAAGCAGAATGAACTTTATATCTACAAGACTCCAAATACATTTTTAAGGAGCATTCACTAAACTTCTGCACTTGAGATGACTCAGAGAGGGCGACAGGAGGAATCTGAAAATGGCAAGTGACGCTTCACATGCAGCACATTCCAAGGCAATGGCAGCCAGAAAGGCACCTCGGGCCCTCAGGCTCTCATTCCATTGCTGTGCCAGAGCTGACATTCCTGTAGGAAGGGAAGAAAATCACCTACCTCTGGCTGCTTGGGAGGCTTAATTAGTGCATGTTTGTAAAGCACTTTGAAATCCTTGGATGAAAAGTGCTGCATAAGTGAAAAGTATCATCATTATTTTATTAAGATTAAATAAAACCAACACATTTTTCTTCACTTAAATTCCTAAGTCAGCAATATGAATGAAGAGCAAATAATGAATTTATTAGTGGATGCTACAAAAAAAGATAAATTAAAGACACATTTTTTATAGGCTCAAAGAATCTTGGAAATACTTTTAGAAATAATTATGTATATATTTCTGCTCATAACATCCTCAACACGTCTATCTGGCTCTCATCTGAATCTCCAGAAAAGGAGTGCTCACTGCTTTGTCAAGGCATTTCATTCCATTTATAGATATGTCAAACTCTCGAAGGCTCTTTATTATCTTGATCTGATATTCAATACAGTTAGTCTTAGAATTACCTCGCAGAAACATACAAAAAGACTAATTCTTTTTTTTTTTATTTTAAATGCCATGTAACACTTGCACATTTTTATGGGGCACTGTGTCATATTTCAACACATGAATGCAGATCAATCAGCACCCCAATTCTCTTATCTTTTAAGTTTGCAGCATACCAGTTACTCCCTTCCAGTTCTTTACACAGTATGCTATTGTGAACTATACTTATACAACTGAGCTGCAGAACATCAGAACTTACTACTTCTATCTAACTGTGACTTGGCACCTATTATCCAACCTCTCCCTAGTAAGTTCACATTGACACTTTATTAAATGTCTACACAGACGAGAGAACATTCGGTATTTGTCTTTCTGTGTCTGGTTCATTTCACTTAATATAATGATCTCCAGTTCCATCCATTTTGCTGCAAATGTCACAAATGTCAGGATTTCTTTCTTTTTACGAGCTATGCCACAATACCAGCCTTGATTTCTTCCTTTTTTTATGACTGAATCATCTCCCATTGTGCATATACACTGCATTTTCTTTATTCATTCATCCATCAGTGGACCCGTATTTTGATTCCTTATCTTGGCTGTTGTGAATAGTGTTGTAATGAACATGGGAGTGCAGAGATCTCTTTGATAGGCTCTCTTCATTTCATTTGACCATATACCCAGCTGGGTCACATGGCAGGCCTACTGTTAGCTTTCTCTCTATGTCTTGAAGTGTCATTCCCCATGGGTTTTTTTTTTCAGGTCTTATATTTAGATCTTTGATCCATTTTTAGCTGATTTTTGAGGAAGGTGGGATGTGGCATATTTCTTAGTTTAACCATCTGCATAAGGTCTACGGCCATACCACCCTGATCTCAGAAGTTGAGCAGGGTTGGGCCTGGTTAGTACTTGGATGGGAGACCATCTGCATATGGATTTCGAGTTTTCCCAGCCCTGTGTATTGAAAATACAGCACTTTCTCCAGTGGCTTTACAACTTTGTCGAGAATCAGTTGGCTGCAGGTGCATGACTCACTTCCGGAGTTTCTATCTGTTCCATTAGTCTATGTGATGTCTTAAATGCCAGGACCATGCTGTTTTCAATAGCTTTGCAGTATGTCTTGAAATTAGGCATTATAATGCCTCCAGCTTTGTTTTTATTTACTTATTTTTTTGTTCAAGACTTCTTTTTCTTTTTGGGGCCTTTTGTACTTCCCTATGAATTTTAATATTTTCTTTTTTATTTATTTATTTATTTTTTGACAGGCAGAGTGGACAGTAAGAGAGAGACAGAGAGAAAGGTCTTCCTTTTGCCATTGGTTCACCCTCCAATGGCCGCCGCGGTAGGCGCGCTGCGGCCGGCGCACCGCGCTGATCCGATGGCAGGAGCCAGGTGCTTCTCCTGGTCTCCCATGGGGTGCAGGGCCCAAGTACTTGGGCCGTCCTCCACTGCACTCCGTGGCCACAGCAGAGAGCTGGCCTGGATGAGGGGCAACAGGGACAGGGTCGGTGCCCCGACCCGGACTAGAACCCGGTGTGCTGGAGCCTAGTGAGCCGTGGCGCCGGCCATTCCCTATGAATTTTAAGAATGAATTCTGTGATTCTGTGATGAATGTCACTGGTATCTGATGAAGACTGCATTCAATACAAAAACTAATTTGTGTAATATAGATATTGAATAATATTAATTCTTCTAATCCCTAAAAATGAGTGGTCTTTCAATTTTTGCGTCTTCCTTATTTCATCAATGGTTTACACTTTTCATTATAGAATTTTTCACTTCCTCAGTTAAATTTATTCCAAGGTATTTTATTTTTTAAAGCTATTGTGAATGGGAATGTCTGTATAATTTCTTTCTCTATAAGTGCATTGCTGGTATATATAAATGCTACTGATTTTTCCTTAGGTTTACTTATTTATTTATTTGAAAGAGTTACAGAGAGACAGAGGAATGGACAAAGAGGAAGAGATCTTCCATCTACTGCTCACTTCCCAAACAGCCAAGGCTGGGCCAGCCTGAAGCCAGGAGCCAGGAACTCCATCTTGGTCTCCCACATCGGTGGCAGGAACCCAAGTACTTGTGCCTTCTTCCAGTGCTTTTCCAGGTGTATTATCAGGGAGCTGGATTGGAAGCAGAGTAGCCGGGACTTGAACCAGCACTCTGAAATGGGAGGACGGCGAGGCTTAACCTGAACCTGCTGCACAAGAATGTCACCTCCACTACTGACTTTGCATGTTGATTTTGTATACCATGATTTTACTGAATTCATTTATCAGTTCTTCTAATTTTTCGTTGATATGACTGTTTTATAACTGTTGCTCACACAATTCTTATGATATGATCAAAAATATTTACCATCTGCTCTCTAAAATTACTTTGATTTTCTAGTGTTTACCTTAAAATGAAGAATCTGAAATTAACATGATACTTACAATGTAGTCAGAAGCCAGCAGAACGTAATGAGATATTATGTTTCTCTCTATTAATGTAGGCTAAAACTATATTGATCTTAAATAAAATGTTAAGTCATCATCATCACAAAATCAACTAACACTGTGTGAATATACAGGTACACAAATTTTACTTGCAAGTATCATGTTAAATTTCATCTTTAGTTTGTATCTATCTTTTGAGATTTAATTCTTAAGACAAAATCCTCTATGACTACTTTATTTATAAATATGGAATAGTTATTAACTACCCCTTCTTTGTGACTCATAAATACCAAAGGCCAGATTCTTAGCATTATCAAGTGAAAGGACTTAACATGAGCTAGCTCTCATGGGAGGAAACTTCCCAAGATATCAGAGAGCAGCATGAAATGATTTGTTAATAAATTTCTGGAACATTTCTCTCTTTTCATCAATTTCTCCAATATACTGAACACAGAAGAAAAAATCAGTGCATTTATTTTTCTAAGTAGATTATAAATGATAATCAAAGTAACTTCAGCTTAAGTATGACTTTTCATGAAAAATTTCAGTTTATGTAAAAGTTATTTGTTGTACATTCATCAATCTACCTATCCATCCACTCATCCATATAGTACACACATTTACTGAATTCCTACACTACTAAAAAGTTTTAAGTAAGTATAGTTTTTAGGGTCAATATAACAAAAAGACATTGTGGTGTAAGGCAACGATAGTAAGACATGGCCTCTATCAAAGAAGGAGGCACTTTTCTCTGAAACGAGGAGAGAGCTTCCACTTTGATTATGGCCTTGTCTAGATAATGTCGGAATTTGTGAACACAAGAGGCTTCCATAGTTTTAGCATCTCATGACAAGAGCCTCAGGTGATCACTGATGTCATAAATAAGAGTGTCAGCTGTTAAATCAACAGGAGTCACTGTGCACTTGCTTCCCATGTAGGACCTCTGTCCTTAATGTGTTGTACTATGAGAATTAACGGTAAAACTAGTCTTCAAACAGTACTTTATACTTTGTGTGTTTGTGTGGGTGCAAATTATTGAAATCTTTACTTAGTATAGAGTTGACCTTCTGTATATAAAGATAATTAAAAATGAATGTTAATGAAGAATGGGATGGGAGAGGGAGTAGGAGATGGGATGGTTTGTGGGTGGGAGGGTGGTTATGAGGGGAAGAACTGCTATAATCCAAAAGTTGTACTTTTGAAATTTATATTTATTAAATAAAAGTTTTCTATAAAAAAGACATGGCCCCTGAATATAAGCTTTGGAGGCAGAGAATATGGAATGAATATTCTGATAACAATATGAGGGTGAAGTACCCCACTATCTGCACCAATTTCTACAAAACAATCTTGGCAGATAAAGTCTTCATAGAAGATACTTTGATTTTAATGTTTCTGTTACTTCCTGGAATTCTATTTTATTATCTTCCTCTTTGTAACATAACCACCATGAAGGGTAAGGACTGTCTTATTCATTGCTATATACCTGACATTGAATCTGACAGAGAGTGGGCATTCAAACAGTGTTTGAATGTACAAAGCTAAGAATCCTAACAAGGAGCGAATTCTTGACAGTGAAGCAACCTGAGTAAGACAGAGAAGGGGGTTAAGAATAGCAAATGGTTTTCAAGGATAAAGTCTTAGGGTCGTGATGTAGCAAATGGCAGGAGATGGCATTAGAAGAAGAGGCAAAGGTTAAGCACTGAAACTCTTCCTATGCCATGCTAACAACTATATGCTTCTGGAGCGCTGTCAGCAGTTTTTAAGAGAATGAGCTGATTCTGTGGTTTAGAGAGAGAACTGTGGCAGGAAGGGCATTGAGAGGCAAAAGCATGGAAAACATTTAAGAGACTATTACAGCTGCCCGAATGTTATGCAATGAGAGCCTACAGAAGGACATGGAAGAAATAACAATAGAATGCTACATTTCACAACAAAGAGATTATCTTTTCTCTTTTGAAATGGGTCTTTAATTCTTCTAGACTGGTTAAGCTCAGAATTAAGGGGAAGAATTTAAAAATTCATTGGAAGCTTTTAAGGTAACAGTAGGATTGAAACAATTTTTATCCTTTTAATAATGAAATACGTCCATCAATTAACTAGGGGACTGTGGTATACCACGTAGATGAAATCAGATTGTAGGAGACGCTTGCCTCTATGTTTAATAGGAACAGCTGGACTAATGTGGAAGCAGAAAACACTATCTTAATGAAATTCTTATAGTAAGAAAAGAAGTGTAGATCAAGTGCCTATAAAGTAATACCAAACCCTTGTAAAATGATGCATTATTAAATTGAAATCAGAATGCTTGTCATTTATAGGACAGCCACTAGATGGCGACCTTGTCTTACCACTGAGTACCACGCAAGGCTTACATTGATAGAATGTGGTTTCCATGGCTTTTTCAGATAACCAATGTTCTCTTTTTCTATAAGTGAAATAATTTGATTAGAACTAAATATAAATGACCATCAGCTATATACAAAAATATTTTGTTATTGTGGGGAATAGGTTAAAAGATGCTGATTGTCTTGGACATTGAGAACTATATTAAAGATGCATATTAAAGTACTATAATTATAGCGTAGCTTCTAAAAGTTTCATTGAACTGATCAACAATGGCATCTTGTTTCTGTAAATTTATACATCTTAAGTATACATGTATTTTACATTGCTCAAAGGAATTACTTATTGATTTGGACTTGAACCTTTGTATTTTTGAGAAAATGAAATCGAAGAACACAGTTAAGTATTCTTTTAGTGTGTTTCACTAATACATATCAAATTGAGCTGTCATTTTCCATTTTAGTTTTCTTTATTCTTAATCTCAAAAATGCCCAAATTTCTTTTATTGTGGTAATCTAAATGGCTGAAGCATCTTAAAATCACATTTTTATTAAAATCAAACTAAGTATTTTTCCAAAAATTAAGGGCAAAATACACATATTATTTAAAGTACTTATCTGAAGGTTATTGAAAAAATATTTTTAAAGGATACCCATCAAATATAAGCTTGGGAACAGAGCCTTTCAATGTACTGTATTGAGATGCTTCAGATAAAAACTAATTTGTATTAATGATGAGGCATATGTAAAATAGCCTCTGATTTATTCCAAATGTTGAAGAAATTACATTCCACTGACTCTAATCTGATTCAATTTGTACTGCTCTTCTTAACCACCTTAATCTGTTTAACCCATCTGCAGAGTCTACTTAATGATATTTTTATGAGATGTTACAGCTGATACTTTTCTCATACTATGTCATCATCACATTAAGTTTTCTATTAAAATTTATTTAACTTATTTATTCCACTTTAGAGTCAATCCTCCTGGATTTCATATATACAAATTTAGGAACATAGTGATTCTTCCCATTCTACCTCCTTCTCGCTTATACTCCTGTCCTTTTCTCTCCTCCCACTCCCATTCCCATCCTTATTTTTTTACAAAGATCTATTTTCAGTTAACTTTACGCTCATAAGACTAATCCTATACTAAGGAGAGAGTTCAACAAATAGTATGAAAGCAAAACAAAACAAGCAAACAAATAAAAAACATTCTTTCATTAATTCTATTTCTTGGGTGTCTTAACACTTTTCTTGTGTCTGATTCTCCTACAAGATGGCCCTTTCTTTTGTAATTTTTAGTTATGAATACAATTTCAGTATCCCCCCCCCCCCCTCATTTCAGTTGGCACTGAGCTGTGGAAGTATTTCTACAGAGAGGTTCTGACCTTGACTAAAACACACTTCAAAATTCTGGGGAGATCATCTCACTGCACGGGGATAATCACAATGGCAGTTTCCTGGTGTGGATTCCCTGAATTAGCTGCTCAGTATGAATTCTGAACGTATTCATCTGCACGGTACAAGCGTGTGGTTTCTCTCACAGGTGACCACCCTCTACCACCTTGGGCCTTGGGGCCAAAGACAAATTTTCTGGGCTGAGAATTAAAATCACCTAGTCCTCTTTTCAACTTTTAAGGGAAAAAAAGGAAGCCTTTAAGTTACAGGCTTTACATAGGGAATTCAGTTCCATTTTCCTGTTCTATATCAACTACAATACTCCTGTTAGTGGCTCTTTTTCTTTTCTTTGGCATATGGAGTGTTCCCTATCTTCCTTATGAGGTCTTTCATTTTGCCCACCACCTCCACATACCTATATAGAAAGGGGTTCTTCCAAGTTAACTTATGTACCACAGTGCTGGAAGTTCTTGCCATTTTACTCTTATTTCTTTACTCTGTACATCCAAGAAAAAATTATAAATATGCATTCTTGTGATTTAAAACTAGCTTTCTTGAAGATACAATTATTTGAAAGAAATAACTGAAGCAATTACAATTTTTATTTCTCCTTATTTGTAGCTATTAGCAACAAAATAATACTCTCGTAGGCGTCTAATAGAACTTGTCAGATGTGATTATCAAGCTGAAGTGAATATTTACTCAAACCTATAATGATATCAGGCTTTTTATGGCAATGCTTAATGAAGGCATACCATCTAGTCATCTTTAACTTATATTTCTTCAATTAAGTATAAGAACATTTTAAAACTGGCAGTTCTGTAGTATCAAGCAATGCTTCATTTCACACCACCAAATGTTCAGGGAACTTACTGAGTGGCTTAAATAACCCCTGGGTCAATAAACTGAGTCATTAGCACCTCTTTTAAATAATTGTTTGTCTGTTACTGGTTCAACATTTATATAATCTGTCATAATACCTTGGTTTTTGAAGGTACAAAAATTACTGCTGTAGGCTTAAAGCAGAGCATATCTTAAGTAGCAATATTTTCTCAGTGATAGTTTAACCATACTGTCTGGTACTGAGTGAGTTAAAGCCTGAACACCACAACTAATTACTATGTAATGCTAACCTTAGTTGCTGGTTCATTTTGAGACTCTTTAAAATATGAACTGTGTATTTTACCCCTATGCACTCTCTTAATGATTTGTTTTTTTAGACTGAAATCACTTCCAGCCATCAGTTATACTCTTGGTCTCTACATATGCACTTCTCCAAGCACAAATATTTCTTTTTCCTATTGGTCTGCCAGCCCTGTCAGAGCAAATTTCACTTTAAACTAAATGCTATGATACTTAAAACCTCTTGGATTACTCAGGCTGCTAGTGTGATCTATGACCTTCCAAGAATGACAGCTGAACTTTCCAATTTGCTTATACTGCTTGGGGAACTCGAAAGCACATGCCAAAAAGGAAAATGTTTCTGATGTTGAACAGAGAGGCGAGTTCTTGTTGGAGGTGGGGGCAGGAGACTATTAAGTACTGAAAAATACTAATAAGAAATGAAAAGAAACTAAACATGCTGTAAAGTCTAAGACCTCAAACATAATTCAAAAGTTAATGCTAGTACTAAAAATTCTTGAGCTGGACTAACAGGTTAAAATATGAATAATGACCTTTAGTTACTGTAATTTAAGCACCAACCAGAATCTTGAAGTTATAATACACCACCGAAATAACAAGTTTAAGAAATGGAATGGAATCCAACACTGTCCTGAGTACTTACTATACAAAATGGGCTCTATCAACTCTCCATCTCCATGGAACAGACTGAAATCTGACTAATGAACAAAGTCAGAGACAGCATGATCAACCCATATGCATGCTACCTCCATTGAAATAATGCCCTTCTCTCTTAAACACAGATTGTAATGTTAGATTCCTTTAAAAAGATCACGTCTCCAATGCCCTTAAATATTTGGGGAATATTCTGTTGTAGTTTGGAAACTTTTCACTTTCTCTCACTACCTTACACGAGAGGTAGACAAACGTATGTCCCTAAAAAATTTTTTTGATGAAAATTTTACCAAAGGATGGTTTAAGCTTCAAATTTATTCCTGACTAGTTGTTTCAACATTTTTTGGGTTACATAACAGACAAACTATGCTTTGTTCATAAAAATCAAATAGTTAATACATAAAATTTTTTTGTGTCTAAGTGTATTTTTCTAAAATTCAGGGCATAAATATGCTTAATAGAAATATATATACGCTTAATTTTATTTTCATTTCATTTGAAAGGGGGTAGAGAGATTGCATGACAGTGAGTGAAGAAAGCAAGAGAGAGAAATGACAGGGATCTTCCATCCACTGGTCCACTCGCCAAATGCCTGCAACAACCAGGAGCCAGAAACTCAAGCCAGGTTTCCCACATGGGTGGCAGAGACCCAAGTATTTGAGCCATCAATTTGCTGCCTCTGAAGGGAGGCATTAAAAAGAAACTGGATTGGAAGTGGAGGAGCCAGGACTTGAACCAGACACTCTAATATGGGATACCAGTGTCCCAAGCAATGACTTAACTGCTGAGCCAAATGATCACCCCAGAAATTATATTTATACTTTAAAAATGCATGCTTTATAATAGCTAAGCATGAAAGTTTGAAAATATGATTCTAGATAACTTTAGAATTGAAAATATACATACTGGGAAGTGTTATTTGAAATTTTTTAACCAATAGTTCAGTAATTTCAGTAATAAATACAAGTCAGACAAGTATTTCAGTTACTCAGTGACCTCTAAAACATTTAGGATCTCAGAATACTATAAAGCATACTGGCATTGCTAAATGCACTAAAACAGGCACTAAGGTAAATCTGCATCTATCTCATAAGCTTTCGTGGTCCTGAAGAATACATTTAAATATTACATTATGGCTATCTTAAAAAAGATAAATTCATTTTTTTGCTTAGGTAAAGCTACTTATAGATTGTTGTATTACAAGTCTTCTATTGATGAAACAATATATTGCTGCTTTATCTTCCAATAATAGACTAAGCACTCTGGGCGGACACTTGGGTTGATACCAAGCAAATTCAGTGTAGGCTGGAATGTAAAGTATAGGATTCTGACAACTGTTTTTCTGAATTGTACCCTGTCAATTTTAAATTAAAATGATTTTCCAAGTAGTATTAGGAAATAATACACTTGTTTTCGACATTTCCCTCCTTAATTTAAGGACTGGCAATTAAACTTATTAAATTCAGCAAAACTCAAGAACAAACTTATCAACCAACAACTCATGAACTTTATTAAAGTTAGTGGGGGTACAATGACCTCAAAGGTAGAATATCTGGATGAGATTTCTGTCTCTACTGATAGAATTTGTCACAGTCTGCATCTAACTTTATTTGTCATGATTTCTTTTTCTGTAAACAATGGCTATCCCTTTTAACATGACTATACCCTGAGGTTGTATTTTCAAGACTCTTATAAGAATAATACACTCTTTTAAGTATATATTTAGTTTTGTTATTGTTATGACATGAATACCATGTAGCCTTCCCTAAAAATGCTTAGGAAATTCTGGCTTCTGCCATGCAATGTAGGCATCTAAGAGGTACTCTATCATACTTGGCATGCTTCTTGTGCATGCTTTCTGTTTGTCTTTACAGGACTCTTACATAATTCATAGAGATTTATGCCTGCACACTGGCATTCTAATTGCTGTTGCACTAAAATTATGCCACAGCCAATCATACCTTGCTTTTCCATAGTGAGACTGGACTGCTTATACAAATAAGGTTTTTCAATCAAAACCTTTCAGACTCTATGTCATGCTTGATGTAAATGATACAACTTCTTTAGGCATGAAACACTAGGAGCATCTCTTTATATTCTTTTTCATCTTACTTTGTATTCAGTGAGCCTATTTTTAAAGAAGTAAACCAAAGGTAAAGTTTTTAGTATCTCACGCAAATCACCACTTCCCACACTGCACACATTCCTGTGCTCAGGTTTTCTTAGAAAAGTGTACAGGTCATGAAAACTTTTAGGGTAGGATATTTTCACTCTGTGGTGTTCGCTGTCTTGGGGTTGTGCCAATCTGACAATCTGGGACTTAGAAGCAAATCCGGGCAATTATGAGAATTCCTCAGGGAGAAGGGAATACACCATGCATTTCTGGGATCATCTGGGTTTGGGCAGTATTCCAAACCAGCTTCTAGGTGTATCCACATTGTTTCAAGAGTACAGGGCAAGGAACAAATTGATTCAATTTGACGAAACTTCGATTCCCACTTGCTGATAGCAAAGAGCACCTCCCCTTACCTCAGATTTTGAGGTAAAAAAGGCAAGATGCAACTATAAGAAATAGTTCCATTTTTCTCCATACTGTATACAGAGAATCAGATAAGTTAATCAGCTCCATATTTGTAAAGGCCTTGAAACCTAAAAATCTTTTCTAAGAAAGCTCTTAGGAATTCTTATTTATTTATCACCTCAAAAGAGATCTCAGCATGAAGTCTGAACACCCATGTAAATACAGTTTTATGGGGTTTCCTGCATCACTT
Organism: Lepus europaeus; assembly: GCF_033115175.1. NCBI lineage: Eukaryota > Metazoa > Chordata > Mammalia > Lagomorpha > Leporidae > Lepus > Lepus europaeus. Next base: position 136,386,330 of record NC_084831.1, on the reverse strand, counting down.
TGGAAAGATGTAGTTTAAAAATGTGCTTGCTTTACTGTGTTCACAGAAGCCTTTTGTCGTCCTTTCACTTTGGAAGGGCTCTGAATCAGCCACTTGAGATTGCCCACAAAAATCTGGAGTTCTTTCTAAGACTACTTTGCTTTTTAATTTCTGATAGGCCAATATGAAAGTATTTTGGTTGTGGGAGGAAAACAGTTTCTGAAAAAGTGGGATGTATCAACTTTAGATACATTTTTTTCTAAAGCTAAACAAAACAAAACATATACACAAATATTTTATATAACATGACATGGAGTGCTGACTTGATATCTACAAGAGAGATATTCACAAAATCATTGATTATGTTTCTGTGAAATTGTATTAAAAACACCAAGATCTTTTATCAAGGGCACAAGAAAGCATTTGTTGATTGTAATTCTCTAGTCTGAAATGAAACCAGAGAAATATGTAACTTTCACTTAAAGGCCAATGTAGATATCAATACATTATATATATATATATCCATAATTAACTTTAAAAATAGAAGTATGAAGTTTAGAAAAATCAAATACAAAACAAAGTAGCATTTGGAAATAAATTCCACCACAGAAAGCCACATTTGTCCCTTTGAAGTAGGTCTGAGTTCCAGCTCATTCATGGAGGCACTACAGATATAAGATTATATTAATCTTTTTAACTCTATTATTATTAATCTATTAATAATATCTATTATCAAATGGCCAAAAATTGAAGTTTATAATTTATAAAAATGAGAAAACAATGCATTTAAACAAATTCATTGCAATCTATAACTCTTCCAATGAACAGTTTTAAGAATTTATTAATAACTATGTTAGTGTTAAAGAAAATTTGAAGACTAGAATGTTTTGTCACTTGTTCCCCTGGGAATATGTAGGTGTGTTTGTATGTATCTATCATGAAAAGTCAGTTCCTACTCAGTGAATCTTTCACTCATGAGTTGGGAGGCAAAGAAAATAAACAATGTCTGTATTCCTGTGAACAGTTGGTCTTTCTACTTTTTACTTGCTGAACATTATGGTTAGTGGTGCATTAATCCTGTGATTGTAGAGTGAACTGAAAGTATCTTATTGCAAAGATTAAATGAAGAAAAAAAGAAAGGGGGGGATACAGAGGGGAAGTATGGTTAAAAAAATAAGTATTTACATCAAATTCTGATAGGATGGCTCTCCCCAAACCTCACAATTATTCAAGTTACATTTTGTAGGCCACTGATGTATTTCTGAAAAGGCAATATCTCTATTACAAAGTCACAGCAGGCTGTTCTCTGGACTAATCCCTTCAGCCTGCTTATTGTTATAACAGAGTAAACTAAACTCTAGTGAATTATCAGACCAGAAAAGTACACTGCTTTATGAAATCTCTTCTCTTTTGAGAGTAATAAAAAGTACAATGTTTTACTAAACAGCCTGTCTATAATTCAGAGTTTTTCTTTGTCAAATATCAAATGGTTTAGCTTAAAATGCAAAAAACTTGTATTTATTTACTTTTTTTCTAAGAAAATTCACCTACTTCATCTGATTATATTTTTTCCTACAAGAAAATATTAAAGGTCTATAGTTTTTGTGACAGAAGTAAACTATGAATGACAACATTCCAGATGGCATGCTCTCCAAAAAAGGTAGATGGGTTCATTATTAGGGATGTGGAAAAAAAAAAGAAAAAAATAGAAAAATTCTGTTTCCTCTAAAAGTTAAAAGACAATTCAGGAATGTTTAGGATGTATTGGGAATATGTGTGTGTCTCTGTGTGTGTGTGTGTATACTCATTTATATGTGAATAAGATTGCTCTGGTGCAAAAAAAATTGGAATCCAAGCACACTAGTATGGATATATACATACAAGATGTGGAATAACACAAAAATGGGCAGAAACAGGTAAAAAACCATTGGGCAATGTTCTTAGTATTAATTGCTTTTCTAAGCCTCATAATACTATTATTTTTAAATATATATAAAAAAAAGAAAGTTGGAGTAAAAAGTAGGATGCCGCAAATCATCTCAAAAAATTCTTTGTTATCTCTGAATTATAAGATTCTCAAAGAGAAAGGGAGGGGCCGGCACTATGGTGTAGAAGGTTAAGCATCTGCCTGTGTCACCATCATCCCATATGGGCACTGGTTCAAATCCTGACTGCTCCACTTCCTATCAAGTTCCCTGTGGATTGCTTGGGAAAGCAGTAGAAGATGACCCAAGTGCTTGGGCCCCTGCACTCACGTGGGAGACCCCGAAGAAGCTCCTGGCTTCTGGCTTCATCTCAGTTCAACTCTGGCCAGTGTGGCCATTTGGGGAGTGAACCAGTGGCTGGAAGATCTCTTTCTCTCTCTCTGTCTCTTCCTCTCTCTGTCTGTAACTCTCCCTCTCAAGTAAGTTAAAAAAAAAAAAAAAAGAGCAAGGGAGTATTTCTTATTGTTTTCTATATCTCTATATCTCACCCAGTGATAACTAAAAAGGTTATGAATAAATGAAATTTCAAGTGTAAAAGAAATTGTTAAACGCTTTACCTTGATTATAAGTTAAATATTAACTCTTTATCATGATTATATGATTACTTTATGTTCTATAAAGTTGATTTTAAATTAAATAAGTGACTTTAAGCAAAATTTAAAAGGGTATTTTGGAAATAAGAGCAGCAGCAACAACAAAAAATCCCCAAAAGCATATATGGTATAGTCGGATCTATCACTTATCAACAGGTCATAAGTTACAATCTGGTAACAGGAAGGGAACAAGATCAAGAAAATCTTTCATTCATTTTTAAGTATGGGGTAGGATTTGTTGCTATATAACTTAACTACCTGTCAGCAAAAATTAATAATATTCTAATTATAGCACCATCCTGTAAAAACAGTTTTAAAAACAGAAAATTCTCCCTGATGTTTAAGGATGGAGCTATGCCTCCAGAAAAACAAAACATGAAAAAAGATTTACAGCAAGTCAGCAATGAGATTGACTACACCTGAAATTATGTGACTTCTAAACATACATTCTGCTCATTTTTCTGTACAAAAAGTTTATGTTCCAAACATATTATCACTGAAGGATAATCATTATTTTGCAATTCTGGCCAGCTGACTATTGGTATTACTAATAAGAATTTTAAATGTAATAATAATCTGTCTTCCTTTGTTGTGGTGAACCTGTGATGCTTTCTTTCAGCTAGATGAAATTGGATGTACCTTTAATGCAGTTTTATATACTTGCAATTTATAATATTGGGACATTATAAGAATTTCCTTTGGAAAGAAAGAAAAATTTTTCTATCATACCAGACTGTGCAGTACAGACAAGTGTTTCTCAGTATACTTATTTAGATACATAGTATTATAATACAAGTGTATTATGAGTCTTAACTGGATCTTAATTTTGAAGATAAGCATATACATATATATATAATAATTCAAAAGGCAGTTTTTAATCTTATCTAGGTTATTAAAAATTTCCCATGTGGCACATGGGAAATTTATAAGTATATAATACCATAATACTATATAATACTATGTGCAGAATATATAATACATATAGGTCTTGATTATGTACTTAATGCTATGCATTATTCATTTGAAAAGATGATACTTAAATAGTAAAGACTGGAGCTGGTGCTGTGGTGCAATGAGGTAGCCCACCACCTTTGGCACTGGCATCCCATGTGCACACCAGTTGGAGTCATGGCTGGCTGCTCCACTTCCCATCCTGTTCCCTGGGAAGGCAGTGGAAGATGGCCCACGTGCTTGGGCTCCTGCAACCATGTGGGAGACCCAAAAGAAGCTCCTGGCTCCTGGCTTTGGGTCAGCCCAGCTCCAGCCATTGTGGCCATCTGGGGAGTGAACCAGCAGATGGAAGACCTCTCTCTCTGTCTGTAACTTTGCCTCTCAAAGAGATAAATAAATCTTTAAAAGATAGTAGAAAATAAATCTAAATTAAGAAATCATGAAAGACAGTTTGCATTAAAAATAAAATACATCACATGCAATGGAGTAAGACATATCTGTGTCTGAATACTGGCTCTGCCTTCATAAATTATTTGTTAAACAAATATCAATTGAGAAGCTAGTAGTGTATGCCAGGTACTGTGGATACAGCTTTGACTAGGATAGTAAAGTTCTTGCTCTTTTAGAGACAAAGGAGGAAGATAATTGAACATAAATACATAAATAAGTAAATAAAGAAAACATTTGTAGGAGATGAGGCTATCGACCATGGTTAAGGAATCTGTATTTTATTCTAAGATTGCAAGAAGTCATTAAAGACATGTAAGAGACCTTATCTGATTTACATGATCTGACTTATCATGAAGGATGCTGTGGAGAAAAAAATGGAGTACAGAAGGAAGGCAAGTGCAGAAGCAAAGAAGCAAAAGCAGGTTCAGCTGACAGGCGGTGGTGGTCTGAATGGGAGTACTGATGTGGAAATGGAAAGAAATGGCCATGAGACATGGTCTAGAGATGAAAACAAGACTTGCAGATGGTTTGTACACTGACGAGAGGATGATGAGGAGGAGAAGGGAGGAATCAAGGAAGATTCAAAGTTATGGTCTGAATTACTAAGTGGGTGGTAGTGATGTTTATTGAAGTGGGAAGATTAGGGAGGAATCTATTTAAATGTGGTTAATAAAAAGTTAAGTTTGATAATTTAAACATTCAGCAAGACATGTCTAGTACTCAGAGAAGTTTCAGCTAAAAAGTATAAGCTTACATACGGTACTTTGAGTCATGGGACCTGCAAGATATCCTACAGGTGACAGAGTTACAAAAGAGGATTCCACATCCCCCCCCCCCTCCGGGGTCCCATAAAGGATATATAGAGAGAACAGGGCTAAAGACCTCAAGTAACTAGCATCTGAAGGTGGCAAAGTGACAGAAGAGCCAATAAAGATTATTGGGAAAGAATGGAAAAGGGCTTAGGAGGAGTATCAGCAAAATTCGGTATTTTGAGAGCTGAAAGAAGAAGCTAGGCCTAAACAACTGTGTGGAACAAATTTGAGAGTTAAAGAGAAGAAGGTCCACTGGATTCGGCAAAATAAAGACGAATGGCGATTTTGACAGAACTGGAGAAGATGGAAAGTGAATGGCAGTCCTCTGAGAAGTTTTGTGTGGAGGAAAGTGGCAGTAGCTGGAATGTAAGGTGCAGCCACAGAGAGTTTAACTCTGGAGATTCCCAATCATGTATATATGCTGCCAGGAATGTCCAGTAGAAGGTAAGGAGTGACGACATGAAAGAAATCCTTGAGAAGGCAGGAAGGGAAGGGGGCTGGGAGTCCAGAGTGAACAGAGACTGATGGACTTGGATAAATGGACCCATCCTTCAAAAGGGAAGAAAGAAACGTGGGTAATCAGAAGAGAAGTTTATGGACTGGGAGGACAACTCAGGCTCGTGGCTAAGAGCTCTGGTTTTCTTAATAACTCAGTCTCGTTATTGATCAACATATCTCAGATTGTAGAGAGATTCAAAACCATTTAGGGAATAATATTTTAAATATTGTAATTTGAATAAAGACTAAGTCCAAATGGCATTCAAGCCTGTATTGCTTCTACTCCTTTCCAATAATTTCATTTAAAAATGTACTGGACTGTTCATATTCCAAAAACAAACTCTTTTAAGCAGTTTCACTTGTTTAAGACAACAAGATTTTTTGTTTTTGTTTTAAGAACAACACCAAACTTAAAAAAAAATCAATGGTTACTGTGTGCACTGTTTACTGTGTGAGGATTTTCAAGTCCAAAATTTTGGGCTAAATCTGTATTTATGTAAGACTAAATCTATACTTACATAACTTAAATTTAAGTTGCATAAAAAAATCATGGGACCAGTGCTGTGGTGTAGCAGGCAAAGCCTCTGTCTGCAGTTCTGGCATCCCATATGGATGCCAATTCGAGTCCCAGCTGCTCCACTGCCCATCCAGGTCCCTACTAATGGACCTGGGAAAGCAGCAGGATATGGCCCAAGTAGTTGGGCTCCTGCTCCCACGTTGGGGACCAGTAAGATGCTCCTGGCTTTGGACTGGCCCAGCTCTGGCCACTGCAGCCATTTGGGGCATGGACAAGCAGATGGAAAATATTCTTTCTTCCCACCTCCCACCCCTACTCTGTAACTCTGCCTTTCAAATAAGTAAATAAATCTTAAAAAAATATATCAAACCACAGATCAGGTGCCCAGATACGGTTAAAATTGTTTTAAGCTTCATCTTTTTTTCCTCTCCATGCAAATTATGATGTTACAGTTTAAGTAGCTGTAGATAAGCTTATGTGTTTTTTTTTTTTTATTTGCTTGGACACCTTTATCCATTTATTTTGCAACAGCTTTCATGAGGTATAACTTAAATATGACTAAATTCACTCACTTTAAGTGTACAATTCAATGATTGTTAGTAAACTATCAGAACTGTGTCATCAACACCAGTTCAATTTTACATTTCCTTCATGGAAAAGACCTCTTGTACTCATCATCGTCTCATTTTAAATTTTTCTGGATTTTCCATTTAGCCATACCTCTCATATTCAAAGATACTGCATAGTGTTGGAATTTACTTCCAAAAATCTGTATGAAAGATGAATTGTATCCAGTTTCATTTAACAGTATAATTGATGTTTGGCCTTAGTTCTATCACTATTTTATGTCCTATTTATTTTTATGTCTCATATACTCTCATATATTTGTAAATAAAATATCTACTCTTGGGGCTACTGCTGTGATGTAGTAGGCTAAGCCTCTGCTTGCGGCATCAGCATCCCATATGAGTACTGGTTTATGTCTCAGCTGTTCCTCTTTCGATCTAGCTCTGCTAATGGTCTGGGAAAGCAGTGGAAGACGGCCTAAGTGCTTGACACCTGCACCTGTGTGAAAGGCCCAGAAGATGGCTCCTGGCTTTGGATTGGCCTGGCTCTGGCCATTGGGGCCATTTGGGGAGTGAAGCAGCAACTGGAAGACCTTTCTCTATGTCTCTCCCTCTCTCTGTAGCTCTACCTCTCAAATAAATAAATAAAAAATCTTAAAATAAAACTAATCTTGTTATGTGATCTGTTTAAAAATTTATTTGAAAGATAGAGAGACAGAGACAGACAGAAATTGCTCATCCTCTGGTTCACTGCCCATAAACACACAACAGTCAGGGCTAGGCCAGGTAGAAACTAAGAGCCAGGAACTCAGTATGGGTGTAAGTGGCAGAGGCCCTCCTACTGGAGCCATCACCTGTTGTCTCCCAAGGTACACATTAGCCGGAAGCTGGAATCAGGAGTAGAGCTGGGACTTGAACCAGGCACTCCAGTACAGATGTGGGTTTCACAAGGGGTGCCTTAACCCCAGTTAAGCTTATTTGAAAACAAGAATTCTAGGAGTATAGGTTAGAATTTTAAAGCTCTACATTTTTACATTACCTTTAATACTTTCTGAAAAGGCCTAAGTAGTGAGTGCTGCACCTCTCCCTCCTTTAGAAACTTCAGGGCACTCCTCTGTCTTGCCCTCCTTTCTTACTGGTCTGACAACTAGCACTTTCCCAAAAGTGGATCTTCTATCTTATCAGGAGATCTGACAGTACTATCTTCAGTTCAGAAGCATTCTTTTGAATTCTCAATATACTTTTTTAAAAAACGATTTTATTTATTTATTTGAGAATCAGAGTTACACAGAGGGAGAGACAGAGAGAGAGGTCTTACATCCCAAATGGCCAGGAGCCAGGACCTTCTTCCGGGTCTCCCACCCAGGTGCAGGGACCCTAGCACTTGGGCCATCCTCCACTGCTTTCCCAGGCCACAAGCAGAGAGCTGGATCAGGAGAGGAGCAGCTGGGACTTGAACTGGCACCCACATGGGATGCCAGCACTGCAGGCGGAGGCTCACCTTACTACCCCACAGTGCCAACCCTTCAATATACTTTTAGTTACTATTTTTATGGAAGTTATATAAATAAGTATATAGGTTTTATTGTTGACTTGTCCCACATTTTGATTTTTCATCAGAGTAGAAATGATTTATTCTGTGAACGCAGATGGCTATCATAGTAATTGTGACTTCAATGGTGAAAAACTAGGAACTGATTTATTTTATATATTTTATAATATTTCATATCTGCAAATATACAGATGATCCATGTAAACATTTAACAAAATAAATTCATCAATAACCATCATCTAAAATGGCCTACTGAGAATGAATTTCTTTTTTTTTCAGTGTGTGTGTTGGCAGCCATTTTATTTTTAAATTTTATTTTATTTTTAAATTTTATCCAGTGGTGGAGGAGGGAACAGAGAGACAGAGACAGAGAGATCATGAGAGAATTTTCATCTGTTGGTTGGTTTATTCCTCAGATCCCTGAAACGGCCAGGGCTGGATAGGGCTGAAGCCAGAAGCCTGGAACTCAATTCAGGTCTATCATGTAGGGGCAGGGACCAAGTACTTAATCCATAACCTGCTGACTCCCAGCGTGTGCATCAGCAGGAAGCTGGATCAGAAATGCTGCTTGGGGGCTGGTGCCATGGCCTGCGGCACTGGCATCCCATGTGGGCGCCAGTTCTAGTCCCCGCTGCTCCTCTTCCCATCCAGCACTCTGCTGTGTCCTGGGAATGCAGCAGAAGATGGCCCAAGTCCTTGGGCCCCTGCACCCGTGTGGGAGACCTGGAAGAAGCACCTGGCTCCTGGTTTCAGATCCGTGCAGCTACAGCCATTGCAGCCCTCTGGGGAGTGAACCAGTGGACGGAAGACCTTTCTGTCTCTCCCTCTCATTATCTGTAACTTTATCTCTCAAATAAATAAATAAAATCTTAAAAAAAAAAAAAAAAAAGAAATGCTGCTGGGACTGAAACCCAAGGACTTTAATATGGGGGATATGAGATGAGGTATCCCAAGTGGTAACTTAGTAACTGTGCCAACCAAAAAATAAGGCAGAAGAATTATAAAACGTGGGGGCCGGTGCTGTGGCATAGGGAGTAAAGCCGCTGCCTGCAGAGCCAGCATCCCATAGTCCCAGCTGCTCCACTTCTGATCCAGCTCTCTGCTATGGCCTGGGAAAGTAGTAAAAGATGGCCTAAGTCCTTGGGCCTCTGCACCCACATGGGAGACTGGGAAGAAGCTCTTGGCTCCTGGCTTCAGATTGGCACAACTCCAGCCATTGCAGCCATCTGGGGAGTGAACCAGTGGATGGAAGATCTCTCTTTCTCTCTCTCCCCCAACTCTGCTTCTCTGTAACTCTGCCTTTCAAATAAATAAATAAATAAATCTTAAAAAAAGAGAAAATATGTAAGTAATATAAAATTAACATATATTAATACTGAATCAAACCATGTCTTAACTGAGAGACTTCATTATAAACAAAAAGTAATGATATATGGGATTTTATTATACTTCACTATGAGCCATGCATATATTAAGGTATAAAATTCAAGTTATTTACATTTTTTTGAGATTCCATTGATTTGTTCAATAGATATTTATAATATTTCTTCTATGTGTAAGGACCCATTTATAATATGTTCAGTGGATGTTAATTATGTTTTTAACTTCCAAAGAAAAAAAAGTTATTTTTAACTTCAAAGATTGCACTTACAAGGTGGAGATCAAGATTTTCAAAATTCTTCAAATTCCTTTAAGTAGTATGATATAGTCTCTGTAATCAAATGTGAAGAATAGGGGGCATTGTGCTGCACAGGTTAGGCTGCAGCTTGGGAGGCCTACATTCCAGGCTGGAATGCCAGTTGCTGTCCCAGCACCTCTTGCTTCTTATCTAGCTTCCTGCTAATGCATTCTGGGAGGCAGTACATGATGGCTCGAGTGTTTGGGCCCCTGCCACCCATGTGGGAGACCTTGATGGAGCCCTGGGCTCCTGGCTTTGGCCTGGCCCAGACCTTGCTTTTGTGGCCATTTAGGAAGTGAACCAGCTAATGGGAGATTCTCTCTCTCTGCCTTTCAAGTAGATGAAAATAAATAAACATTCTTTACCAAAGTAAATCATAGTATTCTGACTCATTAAATAAACTCAGGAAATACAGATTTATGTTGAAACTAAACACACAACATAACCAGGGAAACAAACTATTTTATTTAAGGATAAAGGCTTGGTCTTTTAAAAGCATTAAACAGATCCAATTTGAATCTTAATGGCAGTATTCATGCATGTCCACAAGCTCTCTCCAGTCCCACCCCAGGCACACCTCCTCTTAGTTTATTAACATTCTAAATCTTTTTCCAGGTTTGGCCTTGCAACCACTTGACATGATAAAGTAGGTCACTTGAAAAGGAAGAAAGCCCAATAAAATGAATTACGAAGACAACAAGATTAAACTGATTGTACTGTTTTCATACATCCTAGCAGAAATTCTGCAAATATGTAGTTGGCTGTGGTTTGGCATTTAACAGCATGTGATCAGTAAGGAGGAGGAAATTTTATTCTCATTAACTGTTGCAGATTTACTGCAGTGAAAAAGGGCTATGTAACCCGAGATGTGACAGTACAGAAAGATCAAAGCCATGGACTGGAAACTAAATAAACCCTCTGGCTACTTCCTGCAAGGAAAATTCACTTTGGCAATGTAAAACAGAGCCCAGTTAAAAACTACTCTCAGTTTTATGAGCTGTCCTAGCAGCTCAAGTGGTTTGGATCGGCTGAGTGTAGAACATTATATTTCCTTGTTTTTGTCTTAGATACTTCTATAAGCAGTTTTATGGATGTCCCCTCCCCCTCTTTAAAAACACAACAACAAAAAACTCTTTTCTTTTGGCTGAAAATGAGAAGGTAAGCACTAAACTTATTAAAGTGGGTAGGTCTTCATTTGCACATTCCTTTCTCATTTACTACAGCTTAATATTTTTCCCTCTTAGATTTATTTGGCAATATAAATTTACTTTAATAATTCATCTACAATCTGTACAATTCCTATTCAAAATAAGTGCAAATCAGTTTATAGTGCCCATAAGGCTTATATCAGGGGCTGAGTTATTTGTAATAGCACATCTGGAAGGACTGTGGGCAATATAGAGAATACAGGAATTAATATAATATTTAAAACCTATATGCCCTAGGTTTCAATTTTTTAAACACTTTCCGAAAAAAATATCTAGGGAGTAGTGTTTGACCTAGTGGTTAAGATGCAGTTAAGACACCTGCATCTCGTATCAGAGTGCCTAGGTTAAAGTTCTGGTTCCAACTCCCCATTCTAGTTTTGTGCTAATGCAAACCATGGGAGCCAACAGCTCATGGATTAGGTACCTGGGTCCCCTGCCACCCACATGGGAAACCTGGGTTGAGTTTCTGGTTCTCAGCTTTGGTCCAGCCCAGCCTAGCCTTGTCAGTTGCATTTGGGGAGTGAATCCACAGAGGGGAGTTCCCTTGTTGGTGGGTCTGTCTCTCGCTCTCTATCTGCCTCTCAAATAATAATAATGAATAATGATAATAAAACAAATGAAAACAGAAAAAGTTGTAGCTTAATACTTTTAATATAAGAAAATTTTAACAATTGTTCGTAAATACTTAAATCATACTGTTAAACCAAAACACAGATATGGTAGAATAAACTACCTTCAATTAGGAAATATTCTTGAGTTAGAGTAAGCTCAATAATTACTGAATCTAAACTTTAAGGAGATGAGAGATTACATACTCTATTTTTCTCACATTTTTGGAAAATGTAGAGGGGCTTATCAATCAATTACATGCATATGAAAGTGAGACTTTGTAATAGTAATTTGCATTTTATCCTTTAAAGTCATTTTCCCTTTTAAATAAATACATTTCCTAGATCAAATATGGCATAAGAGCAGTTGTCTTCATTCAAAGACCTTTTATTTTCTTTCAATTTAATTTGCAACTAATTTTAATGTCTGCACAGACAATAAAAATATAATACCCATGAGAAATGCATGAACTTTAACATTAGATAATCACTCTTAAATGGTGGTGATATAATTAACTTCCTACTTAAAACTGGACTAACTCTGATGTCATTTTTTCTAGTACAAAGCTACACTGTAATTAATATGTAAATACTTATATAGGCCCCAGTCTTATTTGGATTAGCTTTTCTATTTACAGACTCAGGCTGAATTTCTTCTCTTATTTTAAAATCCTAATAAAGTGACAATAAATTTTATTTTCTTTAGTATCATCTTTGATAGCTAATGCATAACCCTCCAAAAACTGTGCTCAGATTACCAGATTTAAAAACACTAACTTGATGTGGGCAATTCTGTCATCAACTTCTCTTGTTTCTAAATTTCCAGAGGACAGTAAATCACTTAAAATATTCTTCCAAAGTGAGGACTATGAGTTCTCCAGGATAAAACATCTTCCCACGTTTCCAGATTCTAAGCTTTGATATTTGGCTCATATTTCTACATTTCAGTAAAGTTTACAATTTGCTAATGCTGATGTGTGATAATCTAATAAAATCTGACCGTAATGGGTTATAGGCCCAATTTACTAATAAAACCTAATTCAATTCTCTTTGGGAAACGCAAATCATTAGTGTCTAAGCAGTAGAACTGATTTTCCACAACTTTTTGATACTAGAAAGAAGTTGTCTCTATAAAACATCTAAACAAATGGACTAATACATATAATAAACCCAAGAGAATTCATTTGCAGCATAAAACAATAACATCATGTCTGTAAAAAAACACATTGGTTAATTAGGTGAACAAATGATCTGCACAAGGCATTTACCCCTTTAGACTGAGATTATCCCACCCATTTCATTCTCATTTTTAGACAACTGGATTCAATCTGTAGAGAATTTAGTGGGCTAAAGAGAATTTAAAGGTAGTGGACTAATTATTTAATGTGTTAATAAACTCTCAGCAGCTTGCCTCCAAGCAAATTTAAAGCATCATTTTGCAGTAAAAACATGTCAGATGTATTAAAGCAAAAGAGGTAAACAATATGTTGTATTGCACAAGACCGTCATATCTTACTCTGTGTTTTAATACTTATTCTAAAATTTCATTGACAGATTTATATATTACTTGTCATCTGAAGGTGGTAATGGTGCAACAGTAAGCCTACCAGCTCTTAACCATACTTAAAGGCTTCACTATTTATTAGCTACCTGGTTTTAGGTTAGTCCCGTTAAAATTTCTGCATCTTAACTTCCACATTAATTAAAATAGGGGCAATACTATTCTGTGTCTTATCTATCTCATGCATTTGTTGTCAATCAGATGAGATACATGAAGGTACAAATGCTAGATAAATGCTGGTTATGAGTCTTTGTGTACTGTACTGAAATTTTGACAAAATGTCTTGTTTTATTATTTGAAACTTTTAGAAGGCCCTAAGACACTCTATCTTCTCAAATAAGAAGTAATTTGCACAATCAGGATGGGAGTATTCAGAAAGAAAAATGAGATTCCATGAATAGGACTGTGTTAGCAAGATTGTTAACAGTGCAAAAAGTTTTTACTGGTCTTGGTTTGATTTTCTCATCAGAACCCTGTTGTTACACAGCCACTGCCACACTTGTCCTTCTGATTTTATTATTTCAGAAGTTTCAGAACAAAATGACTGCTTTATTATTTTAGGTATACTTTTACTTGAGATACAGTATTATTTCTTATGGATGGTTTTTTCATTTCAAGAAATTTTACCATAAATTTTTGTTTTATTATTACTGATGAAGGAGGGAACAACTTAAAATGATTCCTAGTGGTCAGATGTTGTATTTATTACTGGGCTTGAAATAAATATTTATAGTTGAGGGGGCTTCAAAGTTTGTGAAAAATGGGATTAAAAGGCATGTTTTCCATGAACTTTTTAAAGCCTCCTCGTTTTAAAAAATTCTGTCACTTGGATAATGGAATATAACTTATAATAAAAATCCGCACAGATCTGATATTTTTAAATCAAATTATATACCTACTTGAAACAGAGAAACTTTTTAAAGTAAACAACATGTTGTCTTCTTACCCAAATCTGCTGTTGTTACAAAGAGGTTTTACTATATGTGTTTTAATCACTATTTAATAAAATTCTATTTAAACTGAGAAGGAACACTTGCAAATATCTCAAACTAGATCTAGCTAAGAACAAATATTAGGGATCCATATAAATGCACATATCAAGAAAAAAAAAACAAAATCTGTAACAGTACCTTACATACACAAGGCATTCTATGAGTTTTTATTTTTTAATATTATAATAATTTAATAGGCTTGTCAAAATGAAAACATGTTTAACATGGTAACAGTAAATAAAGAGATCTTTTATCATGTTTTAACACATGGAAATGAATATGAATGGAACAATCAAATATTCTTAACCATACTGCCTACTTTCAGTTAGTAGAATTACAGATGTGGCAGTTCTGTATCCAACTTAATGCTACCAAAATATCAGATATGAATAACATTTTTGTAAGAAAAGACTTTTCAATAAGGAAGAAGAAAACTAAAAGGTCTCTGTGGCCAACACTTCAAGTGGAGAATTTTATGTAAATGAATATTTACTGTTAAATATATCTATTTTGACCTATGTACAGGGTTACTTAAAGAACACTACTTTAATGCATTCTAATATGAGGGTAAAATATTGTGGCACGAAAGCAGGTGGTGAAAACAACATTTAATCCACAGATACATATAACTTACTATACTTGATGTATCTATTTTCTTTGACACATAAAAAATTTTTATCTATTACTTTATAAAATTCTTAGAAATGAAATTATGATATTAAAGGAAGTGAACAATTTAAGGCTCTTGCTCCATATCCCCAAATTCCTTTCATAAATTTTTATCACTTTAAATTCTCACAAGTTCATAAGAGTACCTCTTTGCTCCAATATGTGGGTATTAGCAATAAAAAGTCCCTGGCAATTGATACATAAAAATACTATCCGGCTGCTTTCTTTTATAACTACTATGTCTAGAAAAATTACTAAAGTCAGTTATTTTAAAAGAAGGCTTTGTGAAGTATGTTCTCACTGAGAAGTAACAGAAAAAGAAATCCATAAATAACAAAAAGCTACCATTATCTTTGCTGTAAATTTAATACCATAATAAGTAAAGCTGTGTTTTAGCTAAAGATTATCTTTAAATAATTTCTTAGGTATTTACCAGTTATTTTGGTTTTTACAAACCTGAGGAAAATAATTGTTCTAAATATCTATCAAAGCAAATATTTCTGGGAGTTCTTTTCACTTTTTTTTACCCTTCCATGTAATTTCTATACTTACTGACATAGTAATGAAGGCCCAGTAAAACTTAAATTATTAAAACAAATAATAGAGTTTGGATGATCAATTGAAAGTTGATAAAGGAGTTATCAAAGAAGGGATTTTGTAGGCATATTTAGTTTCCTCTCAATATAAAATAATTTTTGCTTCGGCAAATTAAGGGTTTAACATGGAAAACAGTTTAATTTTTCTTTAACTCCTATCATGTAGTTTTGGTAGTAACATATAAACTACACAATGCTTTTTAGACAGAGAACATGAAATTTTGAGGTTGCTTTTCTCAAAAATAATCAAGTAAACTAAATAGCTGAATATAGTTAAAGTGGCCTTACAGCTAAAGAATTAAGCCTAACTTTTACATGTAGAATTCATATCTTACGAATATTCATACATTAAAAATGGTGTAAAATATTTCTTATATGTTAAAGAAATAATTTTGTTACTTCTACTTAATATGATTTTTAAAGTGCAGATAACATTTTAACTATGATTTAAATTTTGAAAAAAATGACAGAGATCAGAAGGTATATATATATATATATGTGTGTTTGTGTGTGTATATACTAACGTATTCTAAGAAAGAAAAAAAGACAGTATTCTAAGAAAGAAAAAAAGACAGGCTATAATATACTCCTTGAAATATACACATAGAAAATGAAAGTCTAGAAATCAGATGGCTCAGATAATGCACACATCTAGTTCATCTTTGACCTTACTGAAATGGTCAGTCAATGACATCATTGTGCCAACCACAAAGGCTTCAAGCTCTCAGAAAAATATTTTTCAAAGCCCCAAGGAAACCTAAGCAGTCTCTGCAATTTTTTTTCCAGTTTATGAAAATTGGATTCCTATAAAAGAAAAATGGACCATTTTTACTGCAACAAAAACTGATTTGTAAAAGCTGGAAGCAGTTTAAAAATACTCTTAACATGAGGTTCTTGTTAGTCTTGAAAAGTAAGAGTTATAATAAAAAAAAGGTCCAAAAATATGGCGTGGATATATGGTATATAACAGGGAAAAAAAAAAAAGCTAGCCTTGCTCCTATTATTTTTAATTAGCTTCAATAATAAGTTCCACTTTACTTTCTAACACCAGTTCAGATCTGGGGAGGGGAAGATTTACATTTGACACTCTGGGATTGGCAACTCCACAGCTAATGCCTTGGAGCCCTAATGCATTTTGCATTAGCTCTAAATGTCGGGAAATCCTGGCGCCAAGAAGTTCAAACCAATAGTGACACATGTCTAAAATCCAGGATTCGCTGTCCAACTGCCAGTATCTATTTTATCAAACATCTAGTCTCTCCTGTACAACAGGAGAGATGAGTTTTACAGTTTTCACTGTTTCCAATTTAACTGCCTTGCTATATTAGAAAAATGTAGGCATTCAGATTAAGAAAGACCCCTGACTTGAATTTTAAGAAAAATACCACTTTGGACGGCTCAAACACTTCTCTAAATCTGGCTTTGTTCCTCTGATTTTAACACATTTGTCCTGGTACTAAACTGCCATCTTAGAAAAAAATAAAAAAAATTTTTGAACAATTAAAAATCCCCTCATATCATACAAATTAGAAATTTATTCCTTACTTGGCAGGAGTTTGGGATAATATACTTTGCATGAATATAAGCAAGCTGAAATGTGGTGCAAACCATTGAAATCTTTACTTAATTTATACTAAACTGATCTTCTGTATATAAAGAGAATTGAAAATGAATCTTGATGTGAATGGAAGGGGAGAGGGAGCAGGAAAGGGGAGGGTTGTGGGTGGGAGGGAAGTTATGGTGGGGGGGAAGCCATTATAATCCATAAGCTGTACTTTGGAAATTTATATTCATTAAATAAAAGTTAAAAAAAAAATACAACAAAGACCAAAGTACCCTAAGAGCTGGCTGAGGAGTAAGCCACTTGGCAGTGTCATATTGTTTCATGTTTCACCCACACACTAATGTCACTCAAATCACTGAAAGCATTAGGAATGATAAAAATTCACCTTTTATATATTTATTTTCATTTTTTTCCCAGATAACTTGACAGTACTTATTTATCAAAGGTACATGATAAAGAAGTAGGGAAAGAATTTATAAGTTATCTGGACCATTCCCTTATTTAAAAAAAAAAATACTCTCAAAATAGATAATGGTCCCTCTTTTCAAGGGTATTTAGAGAGTCAGCTTTTTCAATATTTAAAATTCACTTTAGATTTTATTTTTTTCACAGTTAACCCGAAATTTTCACAGTGTCCATTAAGTCTGCTTATTGTCATCTTCTCAGTAGAGATTAATGAGTTCGACAACTCCTCTTCAATGGACTTGTATTCCTTGAAAAAAAATCCCAATTTTTAATAAGTTAAAATAAAAACTAAAAAAATGTTTTGAGTCAATGTATTTAACCTAACAGGTTTAGATTTACTTACTGGATATCAGAAGGTGAAAAGTAGCCACAAGTGTAAAATTTCACGTCTAGGATATTATGCAGCAAAAATCATCATACCAAAATAAGAGAATAAGTATGTAACAATTCTAAAATACCTAAACGTTTCTGCAGAATTAAAAACTATGCCAGACTTACGATCCATGGTTTGTTACCATCAAAGAGCACAGAAGTCCTATTAAAGGAAGAATCGTAACCAACCAAAAATTACTGAATAAAAGGAAAAAGTAAATGATTCCAGAGTTGGTCAATAAAAAATGCAGAAAAGCACAACTATGAATTTTTTGGCTATACGGTATATTCTGTATGTCTGCTGATACAATTAAGATTCTATTTCCATTTAATCTATTGGGCACAAAAATTTGAAGAAGTTCATTGTAAATTATTTCCTCTGGAAATGAAAAAGGGATACAGTGATCTGCTTAAGACCTGATAAAGTATAAAAGACAAGGCACAAAAGACTTTCTCAGGGAAGTTCTTAAATGGTAAACAATTCACAAATCAAAATAATTATGATATCATTCTTTTGATTTGAAAAATAGTCTATAATAAGTTTTATTAACTAACCCTCAAGTCAAAATTACTATATATGTCCTTTATGAGGAAAATACATTATTTAAATATTTTTATCCTTGAAAAGGAACTAAAGGTTCAAAGGTGAAATGATTCTCTCAAAATAATTGCTGAATCAAGCTTGCAAAATCATTATTTTGTATATTTTAGTGAAAATGTTTAGTTTCTTAAAATTCTATAAAAATGGAAAGAATAGCCTCAAGTACGTATTACATGATTAATAGCAGTCTGCTTGCTTTATATTGGCAGTGTCTGCAGGAGATACAAAGACAATGTACAAAACCTTTGTTTAAATAATTATAGCAAATATAGCCAGAAGCATCAGAAGTAATCAAAAGTCATATGTTTTCTAGTATTTAACCATGTTTGGTTTTTATTTCTTAAGGCAAGGAATTTCTTACTATGACAACCCAGTACACCAATGAAACTATTTCCGAAGTTCTATTATTTACTTAAGTTTATTACAGAACAATGTACTATGTATTTCATGTAATACTCGCATGATTTTCCATCATGTCCTTAAACTTTGGATAATGTTCTTTAGTTAAGTATGAAATCAAGTTAGTGGGTTGCAAACTGCATTTTGAAAATGAAATATATTAGAAAAAAAATCATTGTGCATTATAGGCAGCTAAGAGTTAGAACCCATTTAAGAAATTTTTTTTATGTGTACAGGTAGTTATATGTATATAAACAAATATGTATGTGTGTAGTAGGCTGCAATATGAAAGATATTTCTTTTCAATGTGGACTGTAGTCAAAAGAGCTTAAAAGTCACTGTATTATGTCTTGTTTCCTCCAAATTGGGGTGGAAAGAACACAGGCTTTAGTGACATAGATCTGAGATAAAATATTTTCTTAACTTATGTGAGTTACTGAAACCTTGAATTTTTAGATTCTTGATTTCTTCTGTAATATGGAAACAATAATATTTGTTTAAAAACGTTGCTCTTCAGGTTAAAATAAATGAGTAATGAAACATTTTATAAAATAGATGATCAATAATGGTTGTAGAATTATTATAATTATTATTAGTTTAAAAATTTCTTGTCAGCTTTCAGATTTATAATAATATTGGTCACAATTATATTGTTCATTTAAAAAATATTTAAACACATCTCCCAAATAGAAAATCACCTGTGTGATGAAAAGTAGAATTTTAGAAGAGGAAATTACATAAATAACTTAAAGAAAAATATATAAGTTTAAAATAATAATAATTCACCAAATTCACAGTCAGCCTAACTTAAAATACTACAACTCTAGGAATGATATAAGGAGGAAATTACTGTTTACGCTTTCTGGCAAGATTTTTAAGATATATGATACCATTAGTAAATGAGGCTGAGTACCTGCTCTGGATAACTTTATTATAACTGTACTACAATGCTGGCCTGTCAGATTATTTCCTTCAATATTTCACTTGAATGACATCTACAAAGGAAAAGTCATCAAAGTAGCAACTTTTTAAAACAGTGAAGTCTGAAAACTGTTAAAATACATGTCTTATGTTCTCATTTTGTTACTCAGTTGGCTTTGGGATGTAGTCAGGAAACAATCTGCTCACTAATTTGGCACAAGTATTGCCTGCTTCCATAGACAGCCCCTATTTCCCAAAGCGATGACGTGTATTATTTTCAGACCTGTGATCTCTGTTTATTTTTACATAGAAAATATGACTTTATAAATTAATTTAAAATCAAACAAACATGTTATTGAACAGAGCAAAGTCTCTTTTTCCTCCTTGATGAAAAATATAGAGAAATGGGGAGTGAAGAGAATTCTAACTTTTCAAATATAAAAGAAACAACATACATTAGATTTGCCTTGGGAGACTGTTTACCTGCCAGGAAATGAATGCTGCCCAACCACATCTCCATTTTGAAGATGAAAATCACTGAAGAAATCTGGACTTATGGCTCCTTCAGAGGCAATTAATCCATCTAGAAAGAAAGAAAATGGTAACTAGTGAAATATATTTGCAGAGAATAAAGGAAGCAATCTTTTCTTGCAACACAGTGAGAAAACAGCCTGTATATTTAACCTGAAAAGAAATATGTTACCACGACATGCTTTTCTCTCTGGGAGTAAGAAGACCAGGTGTTACTTTAGTATTTTGTTCACAACAATTGAACACGTATTGAATATCTACTATGTTCTAGATTTTTTTCCTTACTGTAGAGATTACAGATTGCTTTCAAGGGGTTTGCAATTTTGTGGAGAAGAAAGATGGCAAAAACAAGGAGGTGAGGCAGAGTAGGAAGGGATAGTAAAGATGATCTAGGCCAAAAAAACACACGAATAAAGGAAGCAGGCATTAAATACAGTGTTGGCAGAGAGCAATACGTACATATATTGAACATTTTATACCTAGATACTGTCATTTGTGTGCTGTGATTACTTTTAAAAACAGGTTTATTTATTTATTTGAAAGGTACAGAGAAGGAGGGAGAGAAAGAGAGGAGGGGAGGGAGAGAGAAAGAGAATACAGAGAGAGAGAGATAGAGATAGAGAGAGAGAGAGAGAGAGAGAGAGAGAGAGAGAGAGAGAGAGAGACTGCATCCAAATGGCCATTACAGCCAGGGCTGGTTCATGCTGAAGCCAGGAGCCAGGAGCTTCATCTGGGTTTCCCACGTAGGTGGCCAGCCTAAGCACTTGGGTCTTTTGCTGCTTTCCCAGGAGCATTAGCAGAGAACTAGATCGAAAGTGGAGCAGTTAGGACATGAAACAGTGTCCACATGTGATGCCAATGTGGCTGGCAGTGGCGGCTTAATCTGCTACACCACAATGCCAATTCCAAAATAACTGAACTTCTAAATAAGTAATACACGACAATTCAGGTGCCAAACATTAAAACATACACATAAACTTATATTAGAAATCTCCATAAATATAAACTCCCTGTGTTCTTAAAAGGGTATTCTGCACATAACTTAAATACTTCTTTGTGACTTGATCTTCATCACAAATATCAAATATCAAATCACAAATATCAAATACAGTCATGCGCTAGGCCTAGGGTTATCAGATATATGAGAACTTGACTAAGCATGCTAAATGGCTCTATGCTACTATGCTTATGGATTCTTTTTCTTTGCTTATGAAATACTTCTTTTCCTAAATCTAAGTCTTTGTTATTACCTTTTGCTTAGTAAAAATTATTTATTTTAGAGGAAAGAGAAAGAGAAAAAGAGATGTGTATACAGAGGTTGTATCACCAGGAAGCGGGAGTCAGGTATCAAACCCAGGAACTCCAATAAGGGATGTGGGCATCTTAACTGGTATCTTAATTGCTGGGCCAAATGCTTGAACTGTCTTTGGTTGATTTTGGAGTGATATTATTTTCTCATATATGCTAATCTAAGAGCCTAGATAACTTATTTTTGATAGAATGATGAATAAGTTTAGAATATAAAGGACCTGAGGAAAAAAGATCTAAGTTATGGCTTCAGCACTATCCCATGAGTGCAAATGAGTGCATGAGTGACCTTTTATATAACGACTTGGGTAGCTCTGAGGTCTTTCAACATTTTTTTTTTCTGAAAGTACATCTAGTTGTTGAGTGACCTCTAGATAAATGTTGGCTATGTCACCCTCACCACATTTAAAATGTTGGCATGCAGGAGGCAAATTTATTTAGTCACCAGTGATTATTTTATACCTAGCACATTAATGAAAATACTGTGCTAAGCTCTGTAGAAAATATATAAAATGATATTATATAATCTGTCTTTAAGATGTAATTATATAATTTATTCATAAACAGATAAACAGGAATAGAATAGTGAATGAGTGGGGAAAATAGTGAAAGTACTGAGGGATTACTGTACTCTGTAGGGCTTGGAAGGTCTCACTTAAGGAAAGGAAGCAGCATTTGATTTACATTTTGAAAGACAGGTAGGATTTAAATGATAAAATCCATTTGAAGAGTAAGAGAATTAAAAATTGAGTGAATGGCAAAACTAAGTAATAAAGTTGGCAAATGAGTAAGTGAGATAATTTACAGTTCCACAAACTCCTGTAATACTCATTTGGTACATACTCATATATCCATTTGTTACATATCACATTAATAATTTGTATTATTATTTAACTGCTGAATTGTTAATGGAGACCCTTGGTATCTGTCTTCTTTATTAAATTTAAAATACTTAAGAGAGAACTTGAGTTTCCACTAAAAGTGTCAGTAGTATTTAGTCCAGTTTTTATGTCCACTAGAAGTTAAAGATTCTATAAATTGAAAGCAGATAGACACTGAAAATTTACAAAACAATGAAATAATGGGAAATGTCAATACACCATAGATTAAGAAAAAAGCAGATGAAAGAAACCAATTTTATGTGGATCTAAGGTTCTATTAAAGTGTAGCTAAAATTAACAAAGCTAACATTACAAAAATCAGTAAGTTCTTCTGTTGAACTAAAATCAAATAATTGAGGATCAAGGTTTAGGGAAACTGCCAATTTTAGAGGAACAAAGCTAAGTAAAATGCCAAAATTACACCATACTTTGAAAATGAATGCAAAATATTCAGCATAGCAGCTGAAGAAAAGATATCAACTGTAAGAATACAGTATTTCAGATATAAATACCACCAAATGAAAAGATGGGTCGATTATGTTAAAAAAATGAAAAGATGAGTCAATTATGTTAAAAAGTTTATGTTTATAAAATGTGACCCAATGAAGTGAGCCAGATTAGGAAGACTATACCAAAAACTGAACAAATTATCAACTTCTTATTTTTGATTCAGTGCTCCATTGACTTCAATGGCAACAGTGAGTACCAAAAAGATAAACAGAATTCAGGGAAACTGAATTCAGGAAATGACCAGACTATCATCAAATAGAGATCAAGCTAAAAATCCCCGAGTTTAAAAATTCAGTTAGGAATTTAAAAAACCCAGAACCCAACTAGTTTAATAATACAATAAACCTAATAAAATGTGAATTTAAAAATAAATTTATACCTTTAAAGCTCATTTTCTATAATCTGTCACTGCAGCTGACTCAGTAACCTGCATGGCTCGACAGAAGTTATGTAGTTCTGACACCAGCAAGCTTTCTGCACTAGCATGAGGTATGTAAGTTAAGCCCTCACCTCAAGTACCTCAGCTTCTTAAAAAATATTCATTTATTTCTCAGAATCATGCATCCAAAATTACTTCTTTTTAGATAAATATTAAAAAATAATCCTGATTACAAATTCAAGGTGAATTTAGGAGAATCCTTCTTAAGCTCCAACTCCATCCTTGGTCTTTCAAAGACAGCAACAAGGAACCGAAGAATTTCATGGCCAGAGAAGAGAGAGAAAACAGAGCACTCTGTATGCTATACAGTATTATATACATTTTGGATATTAGATTTTATGAGGTTGTCAGGGCATAGTTATGTTAACCCATCTTTCTGAGATGATTCAAATAATGATAAAGAGTTACAAACACAAAAAATGATGAAATCATAGCAAATTTGTTTTTATCATAGGTAACATCAACTTTCTGATTTCCAAGAGCCAGATATAAATATAAACACTGTGAATCAAAGTAAAAAAAAAAACCACAAAATTTTACTATTTCCTGGTATGTGAAGGCACTTCAAAAAGTTCATGGGAAAATAAAAGATAAGCTTATTTTGATGCAAATATTTTTCAAATCCATGTATAGTTTTGTGTAATATTAACTTCTATTAACTTTCTGAAGCACCCTCACATTGACACTGAAAAAAAACTTTATTTTTATTTCCTAAATGAAAATACAATATTGGGTTCTTTGATGAACTAGCCAAAAGTGAAAATGTAGCTTGTAGGAGAAAATGGATGTCAATAATATAGAAAATGAAAAAAAGAAATGACTAACATAAATCTCATTTGGTTATACCTGATAAAACATATCACAGAAATACAAGGTAAATGAACATTTTATTATTAAGAATGCTTCTGAGACAGAAACAAATCATTGTAAGCGTTATATACCAGGAGTTTATTAACATACCAAGAGTATGATTCACCACAATCAATGAAGAATAAAAAGTATAGTGTTATTTAGAAATGTGCAGTAGCAATATAGCTTTATAAGTTTTCATGTAGTTTCTTTATGGGTAAAAGCATTAAAGGAAACATTAATTTTCAGTAATTTCAGATTCTAAGGAAAAAAATACTATAACTAAAGGAGATGCTAGTTTCTTATTTCAGTTGACAACAATAAGATTTTTTTAAAAGCAAGAGAGGAACACATACGTTTTGACTGATATTTGATAGTTTGAAAATATATAGGAATATTAACAATTAGGAAGCAGCAAATGCCATTTTACTTTAAAATAAGAGTTAAGTACTGAGAATCATGGATCATTTAGTTGAACCTTTGTGGTGGAAAAGCTACAAAGCCTGCTTTAGGGGCCAGCACAGTGATATAGTAGGTAAAACTTCTGCCTGTGGAGCTGGCATCCCATATGTGCGCCGATTCAAGTCCCAGCTGCTCCACTTTCCATCCAGCTCCCTGCTAGTGGCCTGGGAAAGCAGAATAGGTTGGCCCAGTTGCCTGGGCTCTTGTACCCACACAGGAGACCCAGATGAAGTTGCTGGTTCCTGGCTTCGGTCTAGCTCAGTTCCGGCTTTTGTGGCCACTTGGGGAGCAAACCAGCAGATGGAAGACCTCTCTGTCTCTTTCCCTCTCTGTCTATAACTCTGCCTCTTGAATAAATAAATAAATCTTTTAAAAAAATCTGTTTTATCAGAAGTAATCTGACCTAGTGGCTTTCATGGAGACCTAGTGGCTTAATACAATGTTTCAACAAGCATTCACCAAATATGCAATGTTATAAATTCATCTGTTTCTGAAGATACAATTGCACATGATAAAAGAGGCTGACATTACTTTTAGATTTCCATGAGATATACTGAAAAATGCTATAGAAATTCATTTGGTCCTAGATTATTCATAGAAAATGAAGTTGGTAAAATATTTAATAAACTAAAAGAGAAAAAGTTTACAATGAGAACCATATCTTTAAACTCATTGTATGTAGTATCCACATATCACCAGGTTTACAGGTGTTAAAAAAATCATAAGGATATCTAATGATAATATTTTACTTCTCAAATACTTAAATTTATTTTCCAATACCTATTGCCTCTTCCAAATTTTGGTATATAAACTATACATGATTTAGATTTCTCATGGAAGTATGAATTATATAATTATAAAGTATCTTTATGAAAAATATGATTTAAGAGGTTAATTTAAATGTGTTAATTTGGAAACGTGGCCTAACTTTTTAGAAATTTGTTCTGAAATTTAAAAATTCATTTATGTACCTATTTATTTTGAGAGGTAGAGAGAGTATTAGTAAAATGGTGCAGTCTTGTCTATGGTGCAGTCTATACCCTGGACACCGTCCTAGGCTCTAGTTACCACCGCCATTGCTGGAAGCCAAGTGACTACATGGCTCAACCACAGGTGTCAGCTCCACTCCCACCCTGATGAGATTCACTGCTCCTACTTCCCCGCCCGCCCCTCCCTCCCCCAGCAAAGGTTTAGCAGGACCTTTTCCTGAACACGTGGCTCTCTCTCTGTCTCTCTCTCTTATGCTCTCCTTCTCCCTTCCTGTTTTCCCTCTTCACTCCTTCCCTCGGTCTGTCAGGTTTCTCCACCAATAAACCTTACTCTGGTGTTTGGTGTGTTTTGTGACGGCCTTACAAAAGAGAGAGAGAGAGAGAGAGAGAGAGAGAGGGAGGCAGGGAGAGAGTCATCCCATCTCTAGGTTCCTTCCCCAAACGCCCACAAGGAGCCAAGTCAGGCGGAAGTCTGGAGTCTGGAACTCAGTCCAGTTCTCCCATATGAGTGGCAGGGACCCAACTACTTGAGTCATGACTGCTGCCTCCCAGAGTCTGCATTAGCAAGGAAGTTGGAGTCAGAAGCTGGAGTTGGGACTCAAACCTAGTACTCTGGTGTATGGTGCAGGCATTTCAAGCAGCTATGCCAAATGCCTGTCACTGTTCTGAAATTTTAATCTTAATAACACAACAAATTTGATTGCTGAGGTGGTTAATAGTAGTATTTGGTTTTAGAAATTGGCAACTGATTCACACTGAGAGGTGGCTATCAATCTTCAAAGCAAGAAACATGATTCTAAAAATATTATGATCTCTATTAACAAAAATTTAGATCACATATATTTTACATATTTTACTTCATGAATACAGAATATGCAAGGAACAGCTGCTTGCCATTACTGAACTAAGAAATTCTGGTTGGTTGAAATTAATGATATTCTCCATCTGGTTTGAAACACAAGGCACCATTTCATAACTACTGTGAAGTTCAGTCAGGAAGAAATCTATTTGATTTTCAAAGTAAAGCATAAATTTTCCATGATTCAAGTACAGTATCTACATCAAATATAAAGTAATATATAGTATCCATGGGAAATGTGCACAATAAAATTATGAAAACACATGAATGAATATGTGAATGGTATTACTAATGTGTTTACAGTGATAATATGTAATAATTTATGCAAACATCTAATCACTGATTACACACAAACTGTTGTGATAAAATGAGATAAAATATTTAGAAAACGTCTATTGAGAACATTTAACACACTGTAGGAATACAAATAGAAAAAACAAAAAGTAACTAATTCAGATACAATTAATATTTTTTGAAAAATTTCCTGCCTGCTAGAGAGATCCTAGGTAGAAATTCCTTCCTTCTTCTCTTTAACTAAGTGGCTTTAATAAATTTAATAAATACTGGTAACAGAGAAAAACATAAAGAGCCAGAATATGAAAAATTTACCAATTTCTGTGCCAAACTCATCCCTGGAAAAAGGCAGTGTGACAGAATCAACAAGGTTATATAATACATGAAAGACTCATATAAATATTAAATTTTACCTTAAATACATTAGCAGAATTTAGATGGCAAACAAGATTGCTATAAAATGTCTACATCTTCTCAACAGTCAGAAAATAGAGTTTAGTAATTTGAAACTAAAGCAAAATCATGACAAAATTAAACTGTTATGATTAAATACATTGGAAAATAAAACATAATAGTTTATACATTTTAATAACTGCAGAACAGAAAAAAATAGAAACAATTTCTCAACAGAAGTCAGGATCCTGAAGACATCAGTTTAAATTAAACATTTTAGAAAGTAATGAACTTCTAGCAGTAATTAATTTTCCTGGCCACGGACTTTTTTATAGAGATGCATCAAAGGTTAACTTGGAAAACAGTAGTAAGTTAATAAGTTAGCTTGTTGAATATATATGTTACATCTGAAATCATTAGCAACAGGCCACTTTCATACTAAGGAATCATTTACAAAGCAGGAGTGTGTGCAAGCTGAGAACAAAACCCTATTTATAGCACATGGACACATTGTTTATTATTGCTTCGGTCATCACCTTACCTGAGCTGTAGAAAAGGTCAGGTCGTTCGAGAATATCTCCTTCATGGATGTATGGCTCAATTCGATCGTCACCATACAAATACTGCTCACTTTCATCCATCTGACGACTCTCCACCATCTCTAGCCACTGAGAGTTATGCCAGCGAAACTTTTCACTCTGAATTTTCTTAGCCCATTCTTCATCATATTCCTATGGAAAACAAATAGTCAACAGTTAAAACTGTTACTGTCCAGACTTTCTGCCTTGGAACTCAGCAGCACTTGAAGAAAATTTTGAGGACTTTAATTTGGGTTAAAGGGAGTGTTAAAAAATTGCTCATAACTAATAAAAAACAATTAAATACATTTTTTAAAAATTTATTTGACAGGTAGAGTTATAGACAATGAGAGAGAGAGAACAGAGAAAGGTCTTCCTTCTGTTGGTTCACTCCCCAAATGGCTGCTACAGCCGGTGCTGCGCCGATCTGAAGCCAGGAGCCAGGTTCCTCCTCCTGGTCTCCCATGTGGGTGTAGGGGCCCAAGCACTTAGGCAATCCTCCACTGCCTTCCTGGGCCACAGCAGAGAGCCGGACTGGAAGAGAAGCAACCGGGACTAGAACCCGACGCCCATATGCAATGCCAGCACTGCAGGCAGAGGATTAACCAAGTGAGCCATGGTGCTGGCCCTTAAATACATATATTAAGGATGTATCTGGATTATTGATCAACAATGGCAATGCAAACATCAGAGAAATTTAAATTTCATAAAGTCTTACTTAAATATTAATTATTTCCAGAATTTCAGTAAGCGATCAGACTTCAGATTCCAAAGATTCCTATGGCTATAATTACTTGTGGCACTAATGACAACATGTGGTTAGCATTCAGATGATCTCTTTTGCTATGTCTTAGTATAGATAAACAGTAGGGGGCAGAATCACCAATAAAGTATTTCCTTTGACTGCTGAAATGGTTTACCACAGAAAATAGCATAATTTAATTTAGTTTGGTTTTTCAATTACACAATAATGATGTTTTCTTATTTAGTGATACAGCATGAGCATCTCTAACCTGAAAATCCAAAATCCAAAATGTTCCGAAATCTGAGACATGTTGAGAATGAACATGATACTCAAAAATCTTGGACTTCAGATCATTTCAAAAACATTTATTTATTTGAAAGGGAGAATTACAGAGAGGGACAGACAGACACACACACACACACACACAGAATATCTTTGATCCACTGGTTCATTCCGTAGATAGCTGCAACCAGGAGCCAGGAACTCCATCTGAATCTCCCACATGGGTGGCAGGGGTCCAAACACCTAGATCATTTTTTGCTAGTTTTTAAGGCACATTAGTAGGGGGCTGAATTGGAAGTGGAGCAGCCAGGACTCGGACAAGCACTGATACAGGATGCAGGCATTGTAGGTGGCAGCTCCATCCCCTGTGACACGATGATGGCCCTGACTTTAGACCATTTTGGATTTTGGATTAGGTTTGCTGATCTGGTAAAGTCTATGAAAATATTCCAAAATGCAAAACAAAACAAAAGCCAAAACCCCTAAAATCTGAAGCACTTCTAGTCATAAACTTTTCAGATAAGGGATCTTGAACCTCTATTTCTTTAAATGTCTGTGTTGTGATCACACAATCCTTAGAAGCAAGACTGACTTTTTCCTTGACAAACGCATCTGTAACACCTGTCACAGAAAAAGCTCTTGGTAAATGTCATTGAAGAACAAATAGATCACTTAAATCTATAGTAGTACCTATGGCCTTACCTTTCCCATAGGCTGTGGCTACTTCTGACTAATATGAGCACTTTACAGTTAGCAATAGTACAAAGGTGGGAAAAAAGTGTCACATATTTGACATCCTAATTCTAGGGTTCTTGGTTTTAAATTCCTCTGTCATATTGTGTACTGTGTGGTTGTAACCGCTGTAAAAGAGAGTCAGAGGGATGCCAGGCAACAGCACTGTCAAGATGATCACAGTAACTGAGAGATGGATCCAATATACATTTTAGTCAAATGTTGAATAACTTTTAGTCTAAGCTAAGATTCAAGTAAAAAATCATTACCATAGAATAAATGTCTGGGGTATTATAATTTTCTCACTAAAATTTTAAAGTTCAATTTTAAGTAGCATAACTTAAAAGAGTTTATCAATAAATCTCTAAATACTGTCAGCTGTTAGACTGCATGTTCTACATTGGCACAGTTTTCAAAACAGTTAGATGGTCTCTTTTAACTGAGGTTGGTGAAAGTAGAAAATATATATATTTTTTGGCCATGGTCATGCTAATGGAAATTCTTCCAAGAAATTAATTAGACTTTCCTTCTTTTAGTTCTATTCTTCTATTAGTTTTTCTTTTGGTTCTACTCTTCTTTTAGTTCTATTCTTCTATTTAATTCTATTCTTCTATTAGTTGTCTATATATTTATAACTTAATTAGTTAAAACTAAATTAGAGTAAGAGCTGTTATTATTGCATTTTTACTTTAATAAAACATTTGTTATTCAGCTTAGAGAATTTCAATACTTAAACCATGGAAGATCTTTTTATTTATTTATATTTA
Source organism: Lepus europaeus (assembly GCF_033115175.1). Lineage (NCBI taxonomy): Eukaryota > Metazoa > Chordata > Mammalia > Lagomorpha > Leporidae > Lepus > Lepus europaeus. The sequence goes on along the minus strand of NC_084831.1, from coordinate 136,356,174 downwards.
TTTATTAGAAAGGCAGAATTACAGAGAGGCAGAGAGAGAGAGAGAGAGAGAGAGAGAGAGAAGGCTTCCATCTGCTGGTTCACTCCCCAAATGGCTGCAACAGCCGGAGCTGAACTGATCTGAAGCCAGGAGCCAGGAGCCAGGAGCCTCTTCCGGGTCTCCCATGCGGGTGCTGGGGCCCAAGCACTTGGGCTATCTTCTACTGCTTTCCCAGGCCACAGCAGACAGCTGAGTCGGAAATGGAGCAGCTGGGACTCGAACAGGTGCCCATATGGGATGCTGGCAGTGCACACCAGGGCTTTAACCCCCAACACCACAGTGCTAGCTCCTCCCCCCATCTCACTCCCCAGGGAAGATCTTTATCCCCAGCTGCATCTACAATGTTAACTATATAAAGTGACTATTCAGATATAAACAAAACCAAATGCAGATCTTGTTTTTTTTTTTTTTTTTTTTTTGACAGGCAGAGTGGACAGTGAGAGAGAGAGAGACAGACAGAGAGAAAGGTCTTCCTTTTTGCCGTTGGTTCACCCTCCAATGGCCGCTGCGGCCGGCGCATCTCGCTGATCCGAAGCCAGGAACCAGGTGCTTCTCCTGGTCTCCCATACGGGTGCAGGGCCCAAGGATTTGGGCCATCCTCCACTGCCTTCCCGGGCCATAGCAGAGAGCTGGCCTGGAAGAGGGGCAACCGGGATAGAATCCAGCGCCCCGACCGGGACTAGAACCTGGTGTGCCGGCGCCGCAAGGCGGAGGATTAGCCTGTTAAGCCACAGTGCCGGCCCCCAGATCTTGTTTTTATTTTTGTGGTCACTGATTAGATCTGATAGTAATTAAACCAATCATCTAATCACTGATCACACACAGACTGCTGTGATAAAACTAGAGCGTAAACATAAAGCACTTAGAAAATTTATATTGAGAACACTTAATAAATGTTAGCCGTTATTGTTTATTAGTTCAAGTAACAGCTTTCTGAAACAGGTACTATAATTACTGCCATTTTACAAATAAGAAAATGAGGCCCAGAACACTAGAGTAACTTGATCTAGGACATACAGCTGGTTCTATTACAGCAGTTCATACCTTGGGCCAGCAATGTGGAAGACATAGTTAAATGGAGGATAAATGAAGATTTGTCAGGGTCACTAAAAATGGACTCTTCACTGAATGAGATTATACCAAATGACCTCTAAGGTCAACTTTCAGCTCTAAGATTTTGTGAATGAGTTGAACTGTTGACTAAGCAGTGATAGGGAGGCATTAGCTGCTGGTCTGGTAAGTGTAACACTGTATTCTCAGTCATGTTTTCTCTGACCTGGTCACATTCAGGAGTGTAGTAGGAAAGAGGGAGTTGAAAATAATAAGCACCAACATGCTGTTACAAGCAGTTTTGTGGGTGACAGATTTTGGTGGTTCACTCTGGGTTTGCAAAATGAAATAAAATATTGTGATGCCTAATTATGTGACAGCACTGTGATCAGTTTCAAAGTAATTTAGCCTAAATGCTTGATTTAATGAACCTTTTTAAAATTCATGTCTTCAAAAGTACAGATTTTGGTTCTGTATGTGACTTGATAGATGCTCAGTTAAAAAGATCTGTAAGAAGATATTATTGTTACATTTGAAATGGCCACAAATTTACAAAAGTATCCTGACAGTATAAAGAATGAACTTACTTATAGCCATTTTTTCACTATTTAATACACAAGCAAAAAGCAAAACTGTATTTTAGGCAAGAATTTAGGCAAGAAAAATTGGCTTTTCTTCTTAAAGAGAACTTAGTTACAGGTGACTAAGACTCCAAGAATATGCCTTGTAATATTAGCAATCACAATAAGGCCACATTAAATACTAGTACTAATTTGAGTGTTATTATTTCTTTTAAGAATAGCTGCTTGTTTCACTTGGCTCAAAAGGCATAAAACTATCTTTGGTGGGGAGCTGGAAGATGGGCACTGTGGCACAGTGGGTTAAGCCATGGCTTGGGAGATCTGCATCTCATACCAGAGTGCCTAGGACTGAGTCCTGCCACTGCCTCTGATCCAGCTTCCTGCTCAGGCGCACCCTGGGAGAAACAGGTTAGTGGCTCAAGCACCTCGGTCCCTGTCAGTTACTCAGAGAACTAAATGATGTTCTAGGCTCCTGGCTTCAGCCTGGCCCAGTCCTGGCTGTTGTGGGCATTTGGGGAGTGAACCAGCGGATGGAAGGTCTCTCTTTACATCTGTCACTCTGCCTTTCAAATAAATACAAACAAATAAACTTTAAAAGTAACTTTTCATTTTAGTAGATTTATAAATCTGAATTATCTGAAAAAGTATTCATGGAAGGTAACAGAAGCACACAGATATCTAGTATAAGAATAGGAATTAAAATTCATTCAAATGTCAAAGCCATATGAAATATGAAGTTTGCTATTTCAGTAACAGTAAAAATTACTTCCTAATAATACTTGTGAAATGTTACATAGTAGTAACATTAAAAAAAGGCTTAAAGTTAATATCCATAAAGTGTATTTAAGCCTAGTAAGTAATGCTCAACAGAAAACATTCCTGCTTACTCAGTTACCATTTTACACTATCTTGTGAGATTTTATTACATTAATTTAGCAGCAACAAAAAAAAATCAATAAATATAGATATGCATAACAAAGATGTTACATCACAAACATGTTTCTAACTTAAGCCTTATCACCCTATATGCTCATAGCAATAACCATTTTTTCTTAATTTTTAAAAAATATATTTGAAAGGCATAGTGATAGTGAGTGAGAGGAGGAAGCGAGAGAAAGAGAGAGAGAGAGCAAGCGAGCGATGGAACACAGTGAGAGAGAGAAAGATTTTCCATCTGCTAATTCAATCTGCAAATTGTAGGACTAGGCCAGGCAAAACCAGGATCCAGGAACTCCATCCAGGTCTCCCACATGAGTGGCAGAGACCCATGTACTTAGGCTATCATGTGCTGCTTTCCCAGGAGTATAGGGAAGTGGATCAGAGGCAGAGCAGTGGAAACTCAAACCAGTGCTCTGATATAGGATGCTGGCATTCCAAGCAGTGGCATAACCTGCTATGCCATAATGCCAGCCTCAGCGATATTCTTATTAATGAACTTAGACATAGAAGCTTAAGGTTGTTTTCCTTTAGGAAAGAAAAACACTATCTATTTAATAAAAGTCCAAAAGTCCAAAATCCAAACACACACCAAAAATATTCATGAGCATCCATGGCTAACTTTTGATGACCTCTTGGTAAAACTGATTTTCTAACCTAGTTAGTAAAAGTACAGAATCAGGCCGGCACTGTGGCTTAACAGGCTAATCCTCCGCCTTGTGGTGCCGGCACACCAGGTTCTAGTCCCGGTCGGGGTGTCGGATTCTATCCCGGTTGCCCCTCTTCCAGGCCAGCTCTCTGCTATGGCCCGGGAAGGCAGTGGAGGATGGCCCAAATCTTGGGCCCTGCACCTGCATGGGAGACCAGGAGAAGCACCTGGCTCCTGGCTTCGGATCAGCGAGATGCGCCGGCCGCAGCGGCCATTGGAGGGTGAACCAACGGCAAAAAGGAAGACCTTACTCTCTGTCTCTCTCTCTCACTGTCCACTCTGCCTGTCAAAAAAAAAAAAAAAGAAGAAATGGCAAAAACTTTAACATAACACTATCAAGGCCTTAAAAGGAGGAGGAGGTGGGGGAGGGGGAGGGGAAGAAGAAGAAGAAGGAGAAGAAGAAGAAAGGGACACACACACACAATCTTCCATTTGCTGGTTCACTCCCCAAATGGCTGTAATGGCTGGGGCTGGAGCTGGGTCAGGCCAAAGCCAAGAGCTAGAAGCTTCTTCCAGGTCTCCCATGTGGGTGGGAGAACTTGGACCATCTTCTGCTTTCCAAGGCACATTAGCAGGGAGCTGGATCAGAAGTAGAGCAGCTGGGACTTGAGCTGGTGTCCATATGGGATGCTGGTAATGCAGACAGTGGCTTAACCTGCTGTGTCACAACACCAACCCCTAATGACTTTCTTAATTCCAATATTAATGACAAGTGTTGTAAAATATTTTAGAATATGAATCATTAAAATTTAGAGATTGAATATGAAACATTAAGGTATGAAAGGTTTACAACAAGTTCATGGAAGGGGGCTGGCATTCTGGTGTAGTGAGTAAGGCCACTACCTCTGACACAGGCATCCCAAATGGGCACTGTTTTGTGTCTTGGCTGCTCCACTTCCCATCCAGCTCCCTGTTAATGGCCTGGGAAGCTAATGGTTTGGGTACCTATCACATGGGAGACTCAGATGAAGCTCCTGGCTCCTGGTTTTAGTCTGGCTCAGCCCTGCCTGTTCCAACCAATTGGGGAGTGAACCAGCAGATGACGACCTCTCTCTTTGTCTCTCCCCCTCTCTCTATAATTTACTTTAAAATAAATAAATAAATTTTTAAATAAAGTTTGTGGAAATGGATGTTATGAAAAACTATGCATCTGGGGTCAATGCTGTGTCGCAGCGGGTTAAAGCCCTGGCCTGCAGTGCTGGCATCCCATATGGGCTTCAGTTTGAGTCCCAGCTGCTCCACTTCCGATCCAGCTCTCTGCTATGGCCTGGGAAAGCAGTGGAGGATGGCCCAAGTCCTTGGACCTCTGCACCTGTGTGGGGGACCCAGAAGAAGTTCCTGGCTCCTGGCTTTTGATCAGTTCAGCTGTAGCCATTGCAGTCATTTGGGGAGTGAACTAGCAGACAGAAGACCTCTCTCTCTGGCTTCACCTCTCTCTATAACTCTACCTTTCAAATAAATAAAATAAATCTTTAAAAAAATGCACAATTTCAAAAATGTTTTTGTAGAAAAATAAACCTATTTTTAATTTCATTTTTCCATGAACTTTTTGAAGTACTCTTTTATTCTTAGCTCTTTCTCTGCCATCTCCAAGCTGCACGGAGGCAGGGACTCAGGTTTGTTCAGAATTCAGCTTTTTTCATTACATACACCCATGGCTGAGGACAGCATTGCTGCTGGAGCTGCAATGAAAGTTATCACTGCTTTACAGGAGGTGCCCTTCATCCATCATGACCTACAACATGGACTCTGTGAAGCTGCCAATGTCTTAGACAAGAGCCAATTCACCACGGTGTGCTGGCATCCAACTGTGATGAGTCTATCTACGCCAACCTGGTGGAGGCCTTCTGTGCTGAACACCTCCTAAGCAACCTATAAGGCCTCTGTAAAGTCCCTGTAAAATTGACAGAGAGAAAAACTCCTATGTAAGTGGTTGGTTGCAGTTGTGTAGTGGTGAAGAACCTTGGCAAAGAATCTAAGGCCCAAGAGTCCTCACATGCAAGCAATGAACACATCTAAAAAAACTGCTTATGTAAAAAAATAAAAAAAAAACCCACAATATTTGTGCCATAAAAATTTGCTCTAGTATGTGGTGGTGTAGCTTTGGGTTTTCAAATGTTTACCAAATAAAATATCTTAGCTGAAATATTCCTGGAGGAATACAATATTCGTTTAAATATTTTAATTTCCTTTTCTTTAGTAGTAGACATTACTCAGAGTCAAACAGTAGCAGTGTTTTCCTCTATGATGAAGGCCACTGATCTCAAAGTTTCTGAAAAGGTTTTCAAGATTTTCTTGAAAATCAAATGCTTTAGCTTTTGGCCTGGATAGTGGCTCCAAAACTTTCAGATTTCAGGAAAAGTTCAGAAGTACATTTTGGATACTAATCAACTGCCATCTACTATTATTGTTTTATCCATTTTAACAGTAAAAATGTGAGGAGGGAATCCCAAAAATAAAGATGTATTTTCCAAGAGAAATCAGATTAGGCCTTATATCCCATCTTCCTTATCCCCATAAGCACAAACATTTTTCCTTCTAAAAATTTTTTTCTTCTAAAACATTTTCCCTCTCCCATTTCAATGAAAGCCAGAAGAAACTTTATTATATTGCAACAAACCATCATTCCAGAATCTCTAGCCTCAGCTACATTCTATTTATATTCTGGGTCTACTCAATGAATATGGTTTAAGTCATAGCAAAGTCATAGTTTCGTTGCATCTCAGAGTCTGAATTTGTAGATACTGATAATTCAGTGTGGTATAACACTAAGGATGCAGCTTAGAAGTCAGGAGTTTAGTTTCCATTTCTCACTTGGGTATTAACTGAAGAATACAACTTTCAAATGGTATTTTACTGTTTCATCTCTGTCTCAAATTTCATTGGTAAAATAAAACAATCTAAGACTTAGCCTTATGATTCGCTTCATTACTTCATAAGGTTGTAGATATAACCATCTCAAGTAACTGAAAAACACAGGTAGTAGACAAATTTCTTTTAAAAAATTAAATAGTAACTCCAGATGAATATCAGTGTCAACATTTTAAATAAATTCAATATATACCAATTAAAATAAACTCTCTCTAACACCCCTCTCTTCTAATCTCTGTTCTTCTCTTATACCCTGCCCCCATACCAGGAAATAACTATGAGAATTCACAGCTCAATCACAACCAAGATATATTATTGGACCCTAACAAGCTTTTCTGGAAATACTCTAGGGATATAGTTGTTTTTTTCTTCATTTTTGAAATACTTCTTTTTATAAGCAGTTGCACCCTCATGTTCTGGCTTTGAGACTTGAGTTTACACCATCTTTAAAGGAAAATGTATTTCTTCTTTTATTTTCTTCTCTTAGCTCCCAACATTAGGATCTTATTGCACTTAGCAGTTCCAATAAATTCTATAAATTCAATAAATTTACAATAGCAAAAAAGCATCATGAAAGACTATGGTTTGATATTACATGGAATGTGCCATCCTTTTTGAAGTTCTACATCATTTTACTACTTAACCAGTGAAACATTATGAAGCCTTAACCAGCCTATTATCAGAGCCTGTTCACTATCAGGAAAACTCTTTGTCACTGGTTTCCGTCACACCTTGTATCTGATTAACACACTATAGGATAACATAGAGCTACATAGATCTGCTTTGTGTTCTGACATAACTGATATAAAACAGATTTTCCTTGCTGCTTTAATGTGGCAGCCCCCTAATTGAGGCTGTAATATGGTTTATTTAATACAATTTTCATACTAAATTAAAGCAGGTCTAGAGTAATTTAGTTGCTCATTAAGATTGAGGTGGTAGTGGCTAAAAAGATGCTTTTTATATCTCGGAAAATATTTCTGTCAGTGATACATATACACAGATATACACATGTTTAAACACAAACATAGTCAAGTAATTGATTTTTATGCACATACTATTTCTCAACAGAATTGTCCTGAGTGTTGACCTTTAGTCTTGATTATGGCATTTTCTAACCAGACCTCTAAGTACAATTATCTCCTCAAACAACCTCTGCTTAAAGCAATGGGGAGGCTAACCTGTGCAAAATCATTCTACATATCATGCCAAGTCAGACCACAAATTAAAAAGATAAAACTAAAAGAAAGTAAGAAATCATGAATTTTCTCATTCATACTACGCTTGAGATCTCCTAAGTCGAACTGCTAACAATTAAAAAAAAAGCAACACATATAGGAAAAAGTGAACATATTCACATTCATGTATATATAAATTCATAAGTGTGTATTTGAGTTCTAAGAATCTGGAAAAATATCCTAAATTCCTGCTCTTTGTTTCTGCAACATAAAAATAAATAACAAAAGATGGTAACCAAGCTTCTCTCACTGAACTCCATTTGACTGCATGGAATTAAAAAAATCAAACGTATACTAAGAAATTAAAATTTACCAAGACTGTAAAAGAATTTTCTGTCAACAATTCACTTGAAAAAGCCATGTTCTGTGTCCACACCCAAACAACAGACCAATAAAAAGTGTCTACTATCTACTCATTTTACCAATTCGTGCTTTTGAAAGCCTGAATTCTAATCCTAACCCTAACCTTAGCACTATAAAACATTCTCTATTACTTTCTTTCTTTTTTTTTAAACTTTTGTTTAATGAATATAAATTTCCAAAGTACAGCTTATGGATTACAATGGCTTCCCCCCCCCCATAACTTCCCTCCCACCCACAACCCTCCCCTTTCCCACTCCCTCTCCCTTTCCATTCACATCAAGATTCATTTTCAATTCTCTTTATATACAGAAAATCAGTTTAGTATATATTAAGTAAAGATTTCAACAGTTTGCACCCACATAGCAACATAAAGTGAAAAATACTGTTGGAGTACTAGTTATAGCATTAAATCACAATGTACAGCACATTAAAGACAGAGATCCTACATGATATTTTTAAAAAATTGATTAAATTTCTATGCAATTTCCAATTTAAAACCAAGTTTTTTTTTTTTCATTTTCAATTATCTTTATATACAGAAGATCGATTCAGTATATACTAAGTAAAGATTTCATCAGTTTGCACCCACACAGAAACATAAAGTATAAAAATACTGTTTCAGTACTAGTTATAGCATCATGTCACATTGGACAACACATTAAGGACAGATCCCACATGAGACGTAAGTACACAGTGACTCCTGTTGCTGACTTAACAATTTGACACTCTTGTTTATGGCGTCAGTAATCTCCCTAGGCTCTAGTCATGAGTTGCTGAGGCTATGGAAGCCTTTAGGGTTCGCTGACTTCGATCTTATTCCGACAGGGTCATAGTCAAAGTGGGAATTCTCTCCTCCCTTCAGAGAAAGGTACCTCCTTCTTTGATGGCCCCGTTCTTTCCACTGGGATCTCACTCGCAGAGATCTTTCATTTAGGTCTTCCTTTCTTTTTTTTTCCAGAGTGTCTTGGCTTTCCATGCCTAAAATACTCTCATGGGCTCTTCAGCCAGATTGGAATGCCTTAAGGGCTGATTCTGAGGCCAGAGTGCTATTTAGGACATCTGCCATTCTATGAGTCTGCTGTGTATCCTGCTTCCTATGTTGGATCGTTCTCTCCCTTTTTGATTCTATCAGTTAGTATTAGCAGACACTAGTCTTGTTTGTGTGATCCCTTTGACTCTTAGACCTATCAGTGTGATCAATTGTGAACTGAAGTTGATCACTTGGACTAGTGAGATGGCATTGGTACATGCCACCTTGATGGGATTGTCTATTACTTTCTTTTCAAGATATGGTAAGATAGTTTTTATAGTGTTCTCTATGACTGGGGACATTATAAATAAATCGAGATTTTCTGTCTCATACAACTGTTCCTGATAGTGAGGAGCATCGATGACAGATGCTACTTTTAATTTATACTTGTTGATCTAATTTTAATTAACTGTTCTTATTGACTATGATTTTATCTGACCTTGGCTGAAGACAACATCTTATTTCCCAAGTTTAAAGTACTAGAGCTAGGCATTAATTCAAAGTTATTAAAACATACACTCTCCTCATGATTAATATTAGAGTTACTAAAAACTGAGGTTACTAAAAAAGCAATTCAAATCAATTGGCAATCTACAAAAAGAGTTAAAGATTTTAAAAGCTATTATTAAAAATGCTATATTGGTCTATTATGCTATGTTATATGTGTGTACATATTGTATGTCCACATGGGGAAATTTTATTAAAAGTCCTATTTTAAATGGCTTATAGATAAGATTGTCCATAAATTTAAGCTGCTAAAATCAATCAAAGATACATTTTAATTTGAGTGACCTGAATCTGTGTATCATATGTTTTAAACTTGTTGGTAAAAAGAAACTAAAAACATTTTATATGGTTGTGCTTAAGTTTGCTGGTTAAACAAACTACACCATGTTAGATATTTAAGAGGTGTTTTCAAATACATGATTCTTAAAATTTATAGAAGGCATTGGACCTTCTGGTAAATGTTTTCTTAAGTTGTTATCTAATGGTTAAAACGGTTTGCTAAGTATTCATGTGATATTGCTATTGTCAGCAAGCGATCTAGGACTTGCTCCCTCATTTCTCTATTCTAAGCCCAACTTGTTCTTTCATTTCTCTATTCTCTTCAAGATAGGAAACTAAATCTATTATGAAGGAATCTGTAGGACGCACAATTTAATCTTTAGACCTTATAAAAGAGATGGCTAACATTTTTCTGTAATAGCATACCCAAAATAAGAACTTAAATAATAATCTCATAGCTAGATTCACTTCGCCATCAGCAAAGTATACAGTAAGTAGAAAAAACCTCCCTTTCAGACCAAAGGGAAAGAAAGTTTTAAAGTGAGAATATAATTTTCCTCAAGGGCATTGTCTACCTTAGAAAAACTACTACAGAACATGCCTGTGACTATAGACTTGTAGTTCAGGCCACCGAAGATTAGAGATGGGACACGGGCACTCCCTTGACTTGCATCCTCTGGTCTGCTTTAACACAAACCAGGAGGAAAAGAAAGCTAGGCATCAGAAGCAATGGGTGGCAAGCCTATTAATGGCTGATCTATACAGTGATCTGCCCTCAAGGAGACCCAACAGGCCAGTCCACTGCAGTGGCTTTCAATGTGGTAAGCCTGGGCTTCAGCAGAAGTCAGCTTGTGAAGAGCCCTGGCAGCTCTGCCAAAAGTTGGATCACTGGAAATGGACCTGCCCTGGAGTCGAAGGATGCCCAGGTCAGAGCCACAGATCTTATTGGCTCTAAGCTGAAAAGCCCTTCACTCAGCCCAACTTCCAAAGTGACCACTGCAGCTGAGGGTGTGGTCAAGTAGGGTCAGCAACATTGCAGGCAGAACTGTAAATTTCTTGTTAGAGATGCCCCCTGCCTTTACCTGGCCAGCTCTCCTCCCAGGCCAGCCAAGTAATGAAAGTCAACAGAGTGCCTTCCCCTAGGAGGTTCACACCTCCCTTAGGATATACCCCATGTGAAGAGATAGATAGGTCTGGGCCTCTTAACTTACAAGGCCTAAAGCCCACCAGATTATTATCAAGCCCCTTCTATCAGGTTCTATTTGCCTCTCAATCAGAAAACTTAATTGTAGCTTAGACAGCACCTTTCTTAGCTCCTCTAAGAATGACTCTGTCCTTTGTTCTAGACCCTGTCTAGTGTACTTGGGCCTCATTCCTTTGTAATCATAACCTCTACTCTACCACCAATGGCTCTACTCCCAACCTGTGTGTACTGATGGTCCTCTTCCCCACTTAATGCTGTATAATTGTTCAAACCTGGTTAATGCCACTCTTAGGATCATTGGTTACTATTCTCACTCTGTCTTTTATGACCTTCTCTAAATATGATCAGAGTCGGCAAACTTGGAAGGCTTCCATAGCCTTGGCAACTCATGACGAGAGCCTAGGGTGGTTACTGGCGCCATAAACTAGAGTGTCAATTTGTTGCGTCAACAACAGGAGCCACTGTGCACTTGCTCCTCATGTGGGATCTCTGTCCTTAATGTGCTGTACATTTTGATTTGATGCTATAACTAGTACTCAAACAGTATGTTTCACTTTGTGTGTCTATGTGGGTGCAAACTGTTGAAACCTTTATACTAAATTGATCTTCTGTATATAAAGAGAATTGAAAATGAATCTTGATGCAAATGGAAGGGGAGAGGGAGTGGGAGAGGGGAGGGTTGCGGGTGGGAGGGAAGTTATGGGAGGGGAAAGCCACTGTAATCCATAAGCTGTACACTGGAAATTTATATTCATTAAATAAAAGTTTAAAAAAAAAAAAAAAAAAAGAAGGGCTCCCATTCAAAATCTTGGTGATACAAACCTATGACTGCACCAATTAAACATTGGCCTGTCTCAATTCCCCTCAGATATGGAACAAGATAAGGATGTCCACTTTCACTGCTCTTATTCAATACAGTACTGGAAGTTTTAGCAAGCACAATTAGGGAGGAAAAAGAAAGAAATGGCATCAAAATTGTAAAAGAAGTCAAATTATTCATGCTTGCAGATGACATGATGTAAAAAAAAAGTAGCTTTTTTGTATGCTAATAATGAACTCACAGAGAAATCAAGAAAAAAATTTCATTCACAACAGCAACAAAAATAAAATATTTAGGAATAAATTTAAGAAATCTCTACAATGAAAACTGTCAAACACTGATGAAAGAAATCATCAAGGAAAAAAAAAAAAACAGAAATGTATTCCTTGCTCACGGATTGGTAGAATCAATGTCATTTTTTTTTTTTTTTTTGACAGGCAGAGTTAGACAGTGAGAGAGAGAAAGAGAGAAAGGTCTTCCTTCACCCCCAAATGGTCACTACGGCCGGCGCGCTGTGCCAATCTATAGCCAGGAGGCAGGCGCTTCCTCCTGGTCTCCCATCATGGGAGACATAGAGACAGAGAGAAAGGTCTTCCATTTCCGTTGGTTCACCCCCCAAAGGCCGCTGCGGACAGCACACCGCGGTGATCTGAAGCCAGGAGCCAGGTGCTTCTCCTGGTCTCCCATGCGGGTTCAGGGCCCATGGACTTTGGGCCATCCTCCCCTGCACTCCCCAGCCACAGCAGAGAGCTGGCCTGGAAGAGGGGCAACCGGGACAGAATCTGGCACCCCGACCAGGACTAGAACCCGTTGTGCCGGTGCCGCAGGCGGAGGATTAGCCTATTGAGCTGCGGCACCGGCCAATCAAATCTTAAAATGTCAATTTCACTCATATATGTTATCTTTTTTTTTGTACTCTGTTACCACAGATCAGGGAAAACATGATATTTGTCTTTTTTATGTCACTTAGTACAATGGTTTCCAGTTGCATCCATTTTGTTGCAAAAGACAAGATTTCATTTTTTAAAAATTATTATTATTATTATTTTGGACAGGCAGAGTGGATAGTGAGAGACAGAGAGAAAGGTCTTCCTTTTTGCCATTGGTTCACCCTCCAATGGCTGCTGCGGCCGGCACATCTCGCTGATCCGAAGCCAGGAGCCAGGTGCTTCTCCTGGTCTCCCATGCAGGTGCAGGGCCCAAGGATTTGGGCCATCCTCCACTGCCTTCCCGGGCCATAGCAGAGAGCTGGCCTGGAAGAGGGGCAACCAGGATAGAATCTGGTGCCCCAACTGGGACTAGAACCCAGTGTGCCGGCGCCGCAAGGCAGAGGATTAGCCTGTTAAGCCACGGCGCCGGCCAATTTCATTCTTTTTTATGGCTGAGTAATATTCCAGTGTGTTTGTGTGTGTGTAATCACATTTTATTTTTTATTCTGTCATCAGTTGATGGGTATTTGGGTTGATTCCATATCTTAGCTATTGTGAATTGAGCTGCAATAAACATGGGGGTGCAGATAACTTTCATATTCTGATTTCATTTTGTTTGGGTAAATTCACAGGAGTGGGATGGCTGGGTCATACAGCAGATCTATTTTCAGATTTGAGGAATCTCTATACTAATTTCCATAGGATTATACTAGCGCACATTCCCACCACAGTTGATTAGGGTACCTTTTCTCCCACATCTGGCCAGCATTTATTATTTTTTGATTTCTACATAATAGCCATTCTACCTGGGGTGAAATGATACCTCAATGTGGTTTTATTTGCATTTTCCTGATGACTAGTGAGCACTTTCTCATGTGTCTTTCAGCCATTTGAATTTCATCCTTTGCAAAATGCCTGTTCAAGTCCTTTGCTCATTTCTTAGCTGGATTGTTTCTTTTATTGTTGTTGAGTTTCTTGAGCTCTTTATAAATTCTGAATCTTAATCTCTTAATAGTTGCATAGTTTGCAAATATTTTCTCCAATCCTGTCGGTTTCCTTTTTAAACTTCTTATTCAGTAAGTATTAAGCCTTTTTACTGTATTGTAAATTCAAAATATGCTATCTCAAAAGCTAAAAAAAAGACAGAAAGAGGGTGGAAGGAAGGGAATATCATTATGTTCTTAGAATTATATCTAGGCCGGCACAGTGGCTCACTTGGCTAATCCTCGACCTGCAGCACCGGCACCCTGGGTTCTAGTCCCAGATGGGGCACCGAGTACTAGTCCCGGTTGCTCCTCTTCCAGTCCAGCTTTCTGCTGTGGCCCGGGAAGGCAGTGGAGGATGGCCCAAGTGTTTGGGTCCCTGCACCCGCATGGGAGACCAGGAGGAAGTACCCAGCTCCTGGCATCGGCTGGGCGCAGTGCCAGCCATGGTGGCCATTCGGGGAGTGAACCAATGGAAGGAAGACCTTTCTTTCTGTCTCTCTCTCACTGTCTGTAACTCTCTCTCTAACTTTGCCTGGCAAAAAAAAAGAATTATATCTACAAATCACATCAAATCTATTAAAAACTAATTAAAATTTAAAAATAAGCAAAAATAGCATTTTTGAAAACATTAAACCAATTTTAATAACAAATTTTGTTATTAATTTTTATCAAATTTTTATTAACATAGTATGATAACTAAAAAAATTAACATATTAATTAATAAAATTTTATTATAACATCTTATTAATTAACATCTTAATAAATTTTATTGCTTAACATATTAATAAAATTTTATAAATTTATATTTATATTTAAATTTATATTATGAATTTATATTTCTAAATTTTTATTAATTAACATATTAAACAAATGAAACAAACAAAAACAACAGATATCAGTCTTTTACTATGGAATCCACTCTTTTCCTGTAAACACTTGCAGATACATTGTTCCATTACTACAGAATATCTTACTGATAGGGCCATTTGGTAGTATTGCTCCTCAGAGGCCAATCCATGTTTCAGTGAGAGCCTTGGTGTTCTCTAGAGTCTAGATTGTAAACTTATTCTAGGGTCTTTGTGTTTTGTACTCCGAATGTCTGTCTTAGTGTTCTAAACAGAGAATTAAGATGTTTTAAATGATTGGCAACCCAGATATGTCAGGGGAGGGATATGTTTATCAATAAGGAAGGAATTTTTGAGTTTCTCACACATTTCACACAAAGCTGAGGAAGTACTAAAGAATAAAAACCGAATTGGGTTTTCAGAAGCTCTCTAGATTAGATGTATAGGTTCTGTTCTTCCTTTCATGATTCCCAAGGCTTGGAAGAGAAAAGGCAATGGTCAACTTCCTTACTATCCCCTTGGAAGATTAAGTAGCTAGGCTTCTCTCTACTTGCCCCCCTGTTCCTCTCCATGCCCACATATCATCCCCTGACTCACCAAGCTACAAGTTACCTAGTCACAATGCAACTAGTTGTTAAGGACACAGAGACTGCATCACATAATACATGTTTAGTAATCCTATTTAGCACACAGAATACTACCACTACACATCTGTTTCAATTCAACTTCAATTGGGGGCTGGGGCCTAACTGCATTAAATGAATCATCACTAGTGTTACACTTGCCTAATTCTGGGATAAGACCTTTACTGAAGAAGTCATATTTCCCTAACAGTTATAGGCATGCAGTTTTTCTTGGTATTTATTCTATATTGTCTGTCTTGCATGGCAAAAATTTTATTTCCTTAAAGAAAAGTCACTTTGAGTTACAAACATTCCCATTCTCTCTTTACATTTTAGATTTTATTATAAAATATAGTGATTTTGACAATAAGAGGAAATCGAAATCTAGAGGTAAAAAGCCTTAAGAGATCATTTACACTGTCCCTATGCAGGTTTCTTACAAACTTCTTAAAAGTTTATTTAGTCGTTACAAATGCTAGCTAGACAGACTTTCACATTCTCGCTTGATAGTCTTTTTCTAGTTTTTAACCATTTTTGCTGTGTCTGATCAAAGGTTCTTTTGCTTCAAATTAAGTCAATTTCCTCTCGTTTTACTCTTTGAAAAAAGGTTCAGGACAAACAATTAGCACCCTCAGGTGTGATCTGTAATAGAGTCTGGGCTCAAAAATCCCAAGCCTGGTGGCTATTTTCCAAGTGGAACTGAGAAACTGTTCTCTATGTGCTGATGTATTAAATGGTTCACACTTCCAATGTCTCCCAAGAATGCTCAGCAAGTTAGGAGTATAATTTTGGTCTGACAATTTATAAATTGAGTCCAAATCCAAGTAAATCACCATAGACTCAGAATCTATAGATAATCTAACAGATAAGGCTTTCCAAATTATAGAGACAGGTTCCTATTTCCTATTTAAAGGTCCTAATCAAGGCCTTTCAGTTAATTGTCTTGTTCAGTTAATGGGTATGAAGTAGAAAGTGGCAAATTCAGCCATTTTGCAGGACAACTTCAAATCTAAACTGTAAGTAGTAACATGTCTGGCCAAAATACATTCTCCAAATATCTTCCAACAGTTAAATTCCAGACACTAAGTGGGAAGTCTTCCAATGT
The DNA here is from genome assembly GCF_033115175.1 of Lepus europaeus. NCBI lineage: Eukaryota > Metazoa > Chordata > Mammalia > Lagomorpha > Leporidae > Lepus > Lepus europaeus. The sequence continues at coordinate 136,340,059 of NC_084831.1, read as the reverse complement.
CATTTAAATAATTAAAATAACAAGAAAATTATATAGATACTTAATTTTCCCAAGGAAGGTAATGTTGGTCAAGATATATAATCTATGTATAAACTCAACTATGTTTGAACTGTGGTCTAGATTAAACAAAAACACACTGAATGATCATCACATGATAGATGCTTTAAATATATTTTCTTGAATCATTAAAATAACTCTTACTTCAAAAGTGTTATTGTAAACAGAATCTTCAACTAGTTGACTGAGTTGCCTGATAATATTCAGCAGGTAGGCAGAATTAGAATTAGTTGTATTTGGGATGTAATACTCTATTAGATCAAGTTGCCACTTTATCAAGACAAAGGATTGACTCTAGTACCAGAATCCCTACTCAACAAAGAAGAGAAAAATATTTGTGGATATACAACCTTTCCTTCTGTCTAGAGAAAATCAATATAGATGCCTACTGTCTAGCTAAAATGGAATCATAGCCTTGATCCTTAAAGAAACAGAACAGTGGAAAGGTAAAGAAACATTCTTCCAGCAGCATGTGGGATGTTTCCACTGCCTGGTGTCTTTGTATCAGCTGTAACAGATTCTGTTCTAAGAAACAGCCATGAACATCATTCAGTTGGGCACCACAAAAGTTGCAAATGACATGAATCTTCCACATGTGGACATCTTTAAATATTCTCAGTTTGGATTTTCTAAATAACTTTTTTAGACTAATGTTTCTAGAAGTGTGAAACAATCCATAAATTATTTGGTATCATATCCAATACATACTTTATAAATCCACTGCAGAGAATCAAAGAGAGTTTAGATGAACCAAATCTGTCAACTTACTTGTTCAGATTTTTGTTTTTAATACTAACTCAAGCGATCAGTTAGCTTCTTAGGAGCCCATGTATACATAGCCAACTGTAGTTTTTTTTTTTTTTTTTTTTGACAGAGTTAGACAGTGAGAGAGAGACAGAGAAAGGCCTTCCTTTTTCCGTTGGTTCACCCCCCAAATGGCTGCTATGGCCAGCACGCTGTGCCGATCTGAAGCCAGGAGCCAGGTGCTTCCTCCTGGTCTCCCATGCAGGTACAGGGCGCAAACACTTGGGCCATCCTCCACTGCCCTCCCGGGCCACAGCAGAGAGCTGGACTGGAAGAGGAGCAACCGGGACAGAATCTGACACCCTGACAGGGACTAGAACCTGGGGTGCCGGCACTGCAGGTGGAGGATTAGCCAAGTTAGCCATGGCGCCGGCCAATAGCCAGCTGTTAAACTACCAGTTTTGTTATATTAATTCTTCTCCTTAGAAGTCCTCATGTTAACAAAGCACTTTGTGATAAAATCTAACACAATTTTCTTTGTGACTTTACATTTAAACATTTTTTAAAATTAATTAATTTTAGAGGCAGAGAGGAAGAAGGAGTGGGAGAGAGATTCTATCTGCTGGTTCACTAATGAAATGCCTGCAATGGTCAAGATTGGGTTGAGTTGAGGCTGAGAGTTGATAACTCAATCTAGGTCTTTTATATGGGTGGCAATGACCCAACTACTTGAGCTGTCTCTGCTGCCTCCCAGGGTACACATTATCAGGAAGCTGGAATCTGAAGCTGGAACCCAGTCACTGCTATGTGTGACCTCAGACTTTTTTTTTTTTAATTTTTTTTTTTTTTTTTGGACAGGCAGAGTGGATAGTGAGAGAGAGAGAGAGACAGAGAGAAAGGTCTTCTTTTTTGCCGTTGGTTCACCCTCCAATGGCCGCTGCGGCCGGCGCATCTCGCTGATCCGAAGTCAGGAGCCAGGTGCTTCTCCTGGTCTCCCATGCAGGTGCAGGACCCAAGGACTTGGGCCATCCTCCACTGCCTTCCCGGGCCATAGCAGAGAGCTAGCCTGGAAGAGGGGCAACCGGGATAGAATCCGGCGCCCCAACCGGGACTAGAACCCGGTGTGCCAGCACCGCATGGCGGAGGATTAGCCTGTTAAGCCACGGCGCCGGCCGACCTCGGACTTATTAACTGGTGATTTAAATGCTGGACCAAATGCCTGCCTGTGACATTACATTTTGATGCTTACTAGGATTTTTAAGTACTTCCAAGGAAGATAGGATCAACAAAGCAAAAGGAAGACTGAAAATTCTCACTGTATTTTAAAGAAATGAAGGGCAGGATTACTTTAGTAAGCCCTTCACCGCAGCAACAGAAGAAGCCAGAATTAGCAAAGGTTGGAAGGAAGATGGGAAAAGTGAAGAAATAAAGTAAAACACATTAAAAAAATCCGGTTCTAGAAAGGAGAGAGTGTGAACAGCATGCAGAACAGAAAGAAGACACAGGATAGGGATGGCTCAAGTTTGAAAAGAGACTTAAGGGGCAGGTGTCTGGTGCACAGGTTAAGTTGCTGTCTAGAATGCCTGCATATCACTTTAAAGGGCCTTGTTTAAGTCCCAGATCCTCGGCTTCTGATCCAGCTTCCTGCTAATGTCCACACTGGCAGGCAGCAGATGATGGCTAATGCATATGGATGGAGATCCAGGATCCTGGTTTGAGATTCGCCCAGCTCTGGCTGTGGCGTGTATTGGAGGAGGGAACCAGTGGATGGAAGATCTCTCTGTCTTTCTGCCTTTCACATAAAATGAAAAGAAATGGGAGGCCGGCACTGTGGTGTAGCAGGTGAAGCCGCTGCCTGCTAGTGCCAGCATCCCATGTGGGCCCCGATTCAAGTCCAAGCTGTTCCATTTTGGATCTAGCTCTCTGCTGTGGCCTGGGAGGGCAGTGGAGGATGGCTCAAGTCCTTGGGCCTCTGTACCCACATGGGAGACCTGGAGGAGGCTCCTGGCTTCAGATCTGCACAGTTCCCGCCATTGCGGCCATCTGGGGAGTGGGCCAGCAGATGGAGAACCTCTCTCTCTCTCTGCCTCTCTGTGACTATGCCTTTTTTTTTTTGTATTTTTTTAACTTTTATTTAGTAAATATAAATTTCCAAAGTACAGTTTATGGATTACAATGGCTTCCCCCCCCCCCCCATAACTTCCCTCCTACTCCTACCCCTCCCATCTCCCGCACCCTCTCCCATTCCATTCACATCAAGATTCTTTTTTTTTTTTTTTTTTTATAGGCAGAGTGGACAGTGAGAGAGAGAGAGACCGAGAGAGAAAGGTCTTCCTTTGCCGTTGGTTCACCCTCCAATGGCCACTGCAGCTGGTGTGCTGTGGCCGGCACACCGTGCAGATCCGAAGCCAGGAGCCAGGTGCTTCTCCTGGTCTCCCATGCGGGTGCAGGGCCCAAGCACTTGGGCCATCCTCCACTGCACTTCCGGGCCACAGCAGAGAGCTGGCCTGGAAGAGGGGCAACTGGGACAGAATCCGGCAGCCCGACCGGGACTAGAACCCGGTATGCCGGCGCCGCAGGCAGAGGATTAGCCTATTGAGCCGTGGTGCCGGCCAAGACTCATTTTCAATTATCTTTATATACAGAAGATTGATTCAGTATATTTTAAGTAAAGATTTCATCAGTTTGCATCCACACAGAACATAAAGTGTAAAATACTGTTTCAGTACTAGTTATAGCATCATGTCACATTGGACAACACATTAAGGACAGAGATTCCACATGAGACGTAAGTACACAGTGACTCCTGTTGCTGACTTAACAATTTGACACTCTTATTTATGGCGTCAGTAATCTCCCTAGGCTCTAGTCATGAGTTGCCAAGGCTATGGAAGCCTTTAGGGTTCGCCTTCTTCGATCTTATTCAGACAAGGTCACAGTCAAAGTGGAAATTCTCTCCTCCCTTCAGAGAAAGGTACCTCTTTCTTTGATGGCCCCGTTCTTTCTACTGGGATCTCACTCACAGAGATCTTTCATTTAGGTCTTCCTTTCTTTTTTTTTCCAGAGTGTCTTGGCTTTCCATGCTTAAAATACTCTCGTGGTCTCGTGGTCTCATGGTCTCTTCAGCCAGATTGGAATGCCTTAAGGGCTGATTCTGAGGCCAGAGTGCTGTTTAGGACATCTGCCATTCTATGAGTCTGCTGTGTATCCCACTTCCCATGTTGGATCATTCTCTCCCTTTTTTATTCTATCAGTTAGTTTATTCTATCACTAATCTTGTTGGACTATGCCTTTCAAATAAATAAATCTTTAGAAAATACTGAAAAGAATGTTTTTTAAAATATTTTTTAAAGGAAGAGACTTGAACTCAGAGTTTAGAAATAACAATAAAATTGTTTTAAATTTTATAACCAATATATTCATATTATATATAAACTTTCTCTTTTTTAAAATTTTATTTATTTGAAAAGTAGAGTTACACAGCAAGAATATATCTTTCATCTGCTAGTTCAATCCCCAAATGGCTGGATCAGGCCAAAGCCAGGAGCCAAGGGCATCCTCTGAGTCTCCCACTTGGGGACAGGGGCCAAGTACTCAGGCCATCCTCTGTCACCTTCTTAGGCACACCAGAAGGCAGCTGGATGAGAACTGGAGTAGCCAGGACCGAGATGGTGCCAATATGGGATGCCAGCACCATAGGCAGCAGCTCCACCTGCCACGCCAAATGCTTGTCTCCTAATTTTCTTAATATTATGGCTGAGCTGGCATTTTGGAACCATCATTAACTTACCTTGTAACCAAAGACACCAACTCAGTAAATCTAAATATATCATCTCCCATATGCCTGTCCTCAAAAGAAGGTAGATAAAAAGTATACTAAAGGTAATTTATAACATATGGACAACTCCTAACTTCATTGTTTAAAGTAAGATAATAGCAATAGAACTTTAAGAAGTTTCTTAGTTTGTATTATATTCCTCATATACAACACAGTAATTTATTAGGAAATAATACATGAACCATGATATTGAGCTCTAGGAGTATGAAATAGTCTATATTCCTAAGCTCTGTGACTAGAAGTCTACATGTATAAAATATTTTGGGACAGCAAGTATTTAATACAGGCATTTTCATTATTCTTGGAGATCAAAGCTAAAATGTCAATGTTACCATTTAGTTCCAAACTAGGAATAAGGTACTTAGTCAAATCTAAAAAGCAGATGATAGCAAAATTAATTTCTGAACTAGCAAATGGGAAATTGACAAGAAGTTCCTGATGGTTAATGTCCAGGTTCATAAGAAAATCACTGGAAAAAATGCCAGCTTAATCATTTCCAATGAACCTGTTAATTTATTAAAAATGTTATTCTGACCTATTTAAAAGTCTGTTATTTCAAAAAATAATTATATTATTTATTTGAAAGGCATACAGAGTATGACAGAAAGATTTGCCAATTTCTGGTTCATTCCACAAATGCCCACAACAGCCAGGGGCTGGGCCACATTGGAGCCAGGAGCCACAAACTCAATCCAGGTTTCTCACTGGGTATCAGGGGCACAGCAACTACAGCTGCCACCTGTGCCTCTCAGGGTGCATGTTAGGACTCCGTACACAGGAGTAGAGCTGGGACTCTAACCAGGCACTCTCATATGGGTTGCAGGTGTCCCAAAAGACATGCTAACCACTAGGCCAAACACCGGATCAAAGTTAGAATTTAAAACTACTGAATAGGCTACAGTCAGTGAAGCTACTTTTTAAAAGGTGAACCCAAATCCAGTACAATGAAGGGAGCAAAGTATACACCATAGGTGAAAACAATACTCAAAATAATCTAGTATCAGGAATATCCCTGGTGTAAGGCCTACATCCAAGCAGAAGAAGATGATGGGCAGCATAACTTCTGGAGAGACGTCGGCAGGGTTATAAAGTTTCCAATTTCAGACTTAGATTATCTCCTCTGTCTGTATCCCTCTACTCATGTATTTTTCAAAACCTCTGAAGTCATGATTGACATATGACACATTACTCTTACACAACTTATAAAACAAGTCTATGTAAGTTGCAAAAATTATCAAATATCTAAAAATAGATGACACAACATTTATTTTAATGACCAAAATGCAAAGTTGATCGTATGAGTTTTGACAAAAATGTCACCAAAATTGCTGTTCCTATACAATAATTTCTCAGAAAAACAAGTGTAGATCAGACTTAAACTCGGAATATGCATAAAACCTCTTTAAGGAATTTATATTTGAAAGTCAAAGGATTGAGTGTTTTTAAAGTAAATTTAATATTATCGGATTTCCTGAACCTTCCCAAAATATAAAGTTATGTTTATACTCAATGATAGCTTAAAGTAAGTTTATAATTTCTTTATCCCCCCAACTGAAATCTTATACTTTATGAAGAAAAGATAATTACTTACCGCTATAATATCTAATGTATTATCACAGACCTTTCGGATTTCATTATTTTTATCATGCATCAGGTCTATGAGATATGCTGGAGCCTCTGAATAAAAATAGTTAAAGACACAAATTGCATTTTAGATTTTGGATGTTCAATTACATTAGAAATCCCCACATCTCTCTAATTTTAATTTCTAAATTGAAATTTGACTTTACGTTTTAAAATGAAGTCATTGATGCAAGATGAGAAGAAACTTATTTCATTGGTTTCACGAAACAGGAATAGGAGACACAAAAGAGAAAAATCTAGATACAAATAAGTAAATTGTTTTTTCTTCTATTGAATTCTTTAATTGGTGGAGGGTTAATCTTATGATTATAAAAAAAAACTGAAAGTATGTCATTATAAAAATTAAAAGAAAGAATAAGAAAGGAAGGAAGGAGGGAGAGAAGACTGGCAAGAGGGAGAGTAGGGTAGGAGGGATCACTATGCTCCTAAATCTGTATATATGAAAGACATGAAATGTGTCATCTGCTATAAATAAATAAAAAAGGCCATATTCTTGAAAATGTACAAATAATTGAAGAAGGAGCTCTAGAGTTGTATCGTTACTAAAGCTTTCTTGATCTATTTTTGCCTTCCTTCATTATGAAAGGAAATTAATTCAGATGAATAGTGGAGTGGATTCAAAAAAGGTAATAAACAGGGAATAGGTCAACATATTGTAAATTTTATATAAGCAATGTTTTTTTTTTAAAGCAACAAGTAAAATAATGATTAGTTTTGAGATGTTATAAAAATGTTATAAAAGTGAGGTGAAATTATTGTGCTAGTAACATGAAATACAGATCAATGGGATGTGTGAGCTGCAAGAGATTTTGGAGATATAAAATACTTAGCATATAGTTGGTAGCTGCATTAAGAATAGCCCTAGGAAGCTCTGATACTTAAATTATGTTCATGACAAAGAATTTCTGGTAAGCTTGTTAAATTTCCTTGAACCATAACCTGACAAGTTAATAGATTCTTCTCATTACAGATTTGGGGTCAACAGCGTTAATGGAAAATAGTTGTCTTCTATGTTTATTCCAAAGTTTGGTGTGTTTTTAACATTATTTCCACATTTGCAAGACAAAAAGCACAAAGATGCAACTTTAGGAATATGTGAAATGTCATTATCTAATGTAAACATTGAAAGGATACGTGTTTCCTTGATTATAACATCTCTGGTGGCTTGGTGGAAAACCATCTGGTAGAACACATAAATTATCTGACACACAAATTCATCATCTTCTTGTTGAGCTAAACGAAAGGAAACACAATTTCGAATGAAAAAATATTACATTTACATACCAATTGAAAAACATTGAGGGGAGTCCTGGAGAAGGAAGAAAAACTGAAATAGAGAAACAAGTACATTTAGTTTAAATTAGTTATAAGATTCAGCAACATACTATCTATGTCTAAGGTGTTCATTTTAAATTATATAACCACGATCAGTCCAGAAGTTTCATAAATTCTGCTGTAGATTTGTCAGTTATGTTTCTTTGAAATACAAAGAAAAATATGAAGGAATATCATTTATGAATAGGAGTATCATTTATGAGTTGCTGGGTAACTATTTGAAATAGGTTCTATCAAAACATCAGCGAGAACCCAGGAAGAACTGAGACAAGACTGGTGAAAGGGAACAGAAACAGGGTTTCTCTATGATCTTTATCAATAGATATAAAGAAATGGATTAAATTAGCTTCTGTTCTAATGTAAAACAGTAACACTTAGCACCAATGGATTTTTTTGTTTACATAAGTCTTTTTTTGAAAAATTCTAACTTATGAAATAAATATGGTCCTATTTTGTCTCACAATGTTGATTTCACATGAGAAAGGAATCACATCTTTTAAATCCTAAGCTTTTGGTAGAAACTGGACTATTTATATAAAGGCATTTAATTTTATTGAATAAGGCCGGCACTGCAGCTCCTTTGGCTAATCCTCCGCCTGCAGTCGGGGCGCCGGATTCTGTCCCGGTTGCTCCTCTTCCAGTCCAGCTCTCTGCTGTGGCCCAGGAAGGCAGTGGAGGATGGCCCAAGTGCTTGGGCCCTGCACCCGCATGGGAGACCAGGAGGAAGCACCTGGCTCCTGGCTTCGGACTGGCGCAGCACACTGGCCGTAGCGGCCATTTGGGGGGTGAACCAACGGAAAAAGGAAGACCTTTCTCTCTGTCTCTCTAACTCTGCCTGCAAAAAAAAAAAAAAATTATTGAATAAAGTTCACAAAAATTAAGCTTTACAAAAGGCATAAAATAATAAGCATTTTAGTTTCAATCTAATTGTAAAAAGTGTTATGTAATTATAAAAGCTAAGAATAATATAACTGACTAGTTGATATTCATTGATTAATACATAGCACCAAAGGCTAATTACTTATAGAATCCAATTTTATGAACTGATAATAAAATTGGATCACAAATAGTGTATTTTGCTATCAATTCTTGGCAACAGTTCATTGACATATAAGAAACAGATTTCCAGGTCAACACAGTATTTATCTAGTTCTGAGGAGAAAACTCTGGGCTTCTTAACATCCAATCTACCTCAAATGATCTCCTTCACTAACTCACCAAAGCAGTATTCTCCAAAAATACATGGACTCAAATTATATTTTTTACTTTTTTAATTTAATTTACTTTCGAAATTATTAACATGTAATACTTATACATCTTCTTGGAATGCAGGGCAATTTTTCAATATACGCAGGCAACATCCCCACATTCCTATCCTTCCTCCATGTCTGGAGTCTGCTAGCTCCTCTTGTCCAATTTTTTAATACAATATACAGTACTTTGTTGTGAATTATAACTGCCCCCCATGCTATAGAATACTAAAACCTATTATTTCTATTTAAGCATATTTTAGTAGCCTTTACCTCATCTTCCTCCCTCCAACCTTCCTGTTCTCGTTTAGTCACTACTCTAAGTTCAGATTAACTTTTTTTAAGCTTCTGCATATGAAAGAACTTGTTGTATTTGTCTATTATTTCACTTAACATAATCATTATCTTCCATCCATCCCGTTGTAAATATTCAGGATTTCCTTTTTTAATGGGTAATATTCCAATGTGTATTATATACCATATTTTACTTTTCCTTTCGGATGATGGGTTCAGTGTATACGTAGGCTGTTTCCATATCTTGGCTGTTGAAAATAGTGATGCATTAAACATGTGAGTGATTTCATACACATACACACACACACACATTCACACATACCCAGAATTTGAATGGTTGGTTCATGTGGTAGACGTTTCTTGAGGAACCTCCAAACTGTTCTCCATAATGGATGTACTAATTTGCATTCCCATCAACAATGTTTGTCAATTTTGTTATTTTTTGTCTTTCTAATGATAGCCATTTTAACTGGAGTGAGATGATACCTCATTGTGTTTTTTATTTTCATTTCCCTGATGGCTATGATATTGACCACTTTTGCATGTGTTTGTTGGTCACCTGTATTTCTTCTCCATTTTTTAATTATATTGTCCGAGTTTAAGTTTTTTGAGTTCCTTATACATTCTTTTTAAGAATTATTTATTTATTTGAAAGTCAGAGTTACAGATACACACACATACATAGAGAGAGAGAGAGAGAGAGAGAATCTTTCATATGCTGGCTCACTCCCCAGATGGCCACAATGGCTGGGAGTGGGCCAGCCCAAAGTTAGGAGGCAGGAGGTTTTCCTGGGTCTCTCACGTGGGTCAGGAGCTCAAGCACATAGGCCACTTTCTGCTGCTTTTCCCTGGCTGTTATTAGGGAGCTAGATCAGAAGTGGAGCAGGTAGGCCTCAAACCAGTGAGCAGATATGGTATTTTTCCATTCACTGGTTCATTCTGCAGATGGCTGCAAACAGCTGGGACTGGGCCAAGGACCAGTAAATTCATCTGGGTCTCCCACTTGGGTGGCAGGGGTTCAAGTACTTGGGCCATCATCCTCTGCTTTTCCAGGTACATAGCAAGGACCTGTTTCAGAAGTAAAGCAGCCAGAACCTTTCTCTCTGTCTCTCTCTCACTATCTATATCTCTACCTGTCAAATAAATTAAAAAAAAAAAAAAAAAAGTAAAGCAGCCAGGTCTCAAACCAGCACTCAGATATGGGATGCCAGTGTCTTAAGAGGCAAATTAACTGCTATGCCACAACACTGGCCCTATAGTTCCTTAATAATCTTGATATAATCCTTTGTCAGATGAATACTTTGCAAATATTTACTCCCATTCTGTTGGTTGTCTGTTCACTTTGCTGTTCTTTTGCTGTGCAGTAGCTTCTTACTTTCATATAATCTCATTTGTTTTGCTTTGCTTTTGTTGCCTGTGCCTTTGGTTTCTTATCCAAAAAATTATTTCCTATATCAACATATTAAAGTATTTTCCCTATGTTTTCTTCTAGTAGTTTTATGGTTTCAGGTCTTATACTTAAGTTTTATCCATTTTGAACTGACTTTTTTTGTCCATACAACTGAAAAAATGTACAGATTCAATGTAGTTCCTATCAAAATACTCATCAAAGAAGTATGAAAAAAAATCCTAAATTTCATATGGAAACACAAAGTCCCTGAATAGCCTTAGCATTTTTGAGCTAAAAAGACAAAACTGTTGGCATCACTACATCACATTTCAAAACATACTACGGAGCTATAGTAACCAAATCAACATGCTACCAGAATGAAAACAGACAACATAGAATAATGGAAGACTAGCAACTCAAGAACTGAATCCACACATCTACGGCCAACTGCCTCTTGACCAAGTAACCAGAAGCACATGATGCAGAAAAGACTTAAATGGTGGTGGGAAAACTGGATATCCACATGCAGAAGATGAAACTTGACCCCCTACTCTTCTTTTTTTTTTTTTAACATGAACAAAACAGATGACTACATTTAGAAGATTTCCAAAGAGAATTTTTTCTAGGGAAGAATATTGTGCCATATATGTCCTAGGAGATTTAAGGAATTCGTAATACCCTAGAATTAAATCTCAATCCCAAGATCATTGTCTAATTAAAAATCTTCCCATTATCCCTGTTACTCTCTTGGTATAGTGCTTCCTCATTCAACACAAGTGTTTTAGTCTTGAAAATTTATATATTTCTTAAAGAGAGTATTATATAGCTTGTGGGTATGATAATTTCATGTTGGACAACATCAAAAAATAATAAAAGCATCGTGAACTGGCTCTGGCAGCTCACTGTCAGCTCTGTTGATTAAATCATTGTGGACAGTAATTCCTGGACACAAGTCATTTTGCTCCAACTTTGTGCAACTTTTCATTCCTACTCTGTCAACTACATAGACTCTCTTCTAATTACTGTTAATCTGAAAATGTCTGGCTGTGACATGGGTGTACCAATTAAACACATATATACCACAATTCTGAGAAGGAATGCTTATATGGGTGCCTTATTTCTAGATGATTAAAGTTCTACACATCAAATTATAAAAGGACTCTAAGAAGAAAAATGTGCAAACGTCTTAAGTAGGCACTTGATTTTAATGGCCATAAATAAATGGTCACTAAATACAAACACGTGCTTGACTTCATTAGTCATCAGGGAAATACAAAATCAAACCACAGTGAGGCACCACTACAGGAAGGCTGCAATTAAAGAGACTAATGACACCCCAAAGCTGGTGGTGATGTAGAATCACTGCAACTTTTTTTTACATTATAGGTAGGACTGAAACTTGGCACAACTACACTGGAAAATAGATTTACACAATTTACAAAAAATAAACATAGGCCAACATTATGTCCCAGCAATTCTACTCCTAGGTATATATCTAATATAAATGAGTACATATGTTCACCAAATGAAAGGTTTATGAATGTTCATTGGAGCATTATTTAAAACACACTTTCTCCTCCCCTGAAAACTCTACTATTTATCAATAGATAAATGATAAATAGTGGTAAATTTGTACAAATGCAGCAATGAAAATGAACAAATTTCTATATACCAAACAGATGAATCTCAAAATATAATGTAGGACAAAATGAATCATATTTCACTTATCTAAAGTTCGAAATCAAGTCAAACAAATATGTTGCTGATAAAACAGAGGTAGTAATGACTGGGAGAAGAAGGAGGGGGTACTTTTAGGATGCTGGTGATGTTTCATTTCTTTATGTGGCTGATAACAGCACAGGTGTGCTCACTCTGAAAACATACTGAGGCATGCATATTTAACTTGTATATTTTTCTGTGTGTTATATTTAAAGAGTTATTAAAATTAATACAGAATGCATATACATATTATACAAGATACAGAAAGGACTGAGATGAGTATGTTCTTTGATATATCACATTAGCATATAAACATTTTATTTATTTTTCATTTTATTTGCAAGGCAGAGAGAGACAGGCAGAGAGACAAAATCTTCTATCTTTTGGTTCATTCTCCAAATGCCCACAATAGACAGCAATGGGCCAGGCCAAAGCCAGGAGCCTAGAATTCAAACTAGGTCTTCCAGCAAGGGTGGCTGAGACCTAAATAACTGTACCATCATCTGTTGCCTCCCAGAATGCATGTTAATAAGCAGCATGGTATGTGTAGTAGCCTGGACTTGAACTAGGCACTACCATTATGGGATGTGGGCATCCAAAGTGGGGACTTAACTACTGCACCAAATACCAGATTCCATTAGTTACTTTTAGTAAACATTTTTTTTTTCACAAACACATAAGAATGTACATGTTTATGGGGTACTATAAGAATGTTTCAATGCATGTTTACATTGTGTGATATCCAATCATGGTAGGTAAATATATCCAGCTTATCATTTAATCTTTATGGTAAAAACAGTCAAAATCCTATTTTCTAGGTTTTTTTAACAGAGAATTATATAATATATTAGCATTACCTATATTCACCCTACTGGGAAAACAGAACTCCAGAACTTTATTAGATACTTTTAATGAGTAAGATCCTAGAGAGGCCAGCGCCGCAGTTCACTTGGCTAATCCTCCGCCTGCAGTGCCGGTACCCTGGGTTCTAGTCCCGGTTGGGTCGCCGGATTCTGTCCCGGTTGCTCCTCTTCCAGTCTAGCTCTCTGCCATGGCCCGGAAAGGCAGTGGAGGACGGCCCAAGTGCTTGGGCCCTGCACCCACATGGGAGACCAGGAGGAAGCACCTGGCTCCTGGCTTTGGATCGGCGCAGCACGCCGGCCGTAGCAGCCATTTGAGGCGTGAACCAACGGAAAGGAAGACCTTTCTCTCTGTCTCTCTCTCTCTCACTATCTAACTCTGCCTGTAAAAAAAGAAAAAAAATATCCTAGAGAACTTGTACCTCATACAATAATATTAGACCCAGATAGCTTTTGTATGCCATATGAAGAATAATGAGCCCTGGCCACTGAAGAGAAATACAAATATAAGGGGAAGATTCTAGGCCTGCACTGTCAAATATTGTAGACAGAAACCACTGCAGCTAATTAAGTTAAAAACTCAGTTACACTTCAAGTATGCAACAGCTGTATGTGGGGGCTGGTACCGTGGGTAAAGCCAATGCCTGCCCTGCCAGCATTCCATATAGGTGCAGGTTTGAGTCTCAGCTGCTCCATTTCCTATCCAGCTCTCTGCTAATGCACCTGGGAAAGCAGTGGAGGATTGCCCAAGTTCTTGGGCCCAGGGCACCCAGGTGGGTGACCCAGAAGAAGTCCTGGCTCCTGGCTTCAGATTGGAAGAGCCCCAACTGTTTTTGTTGTTGTTGTTGTTGTTGCCATTTGGGGAGTGAACCAGCATATGGAAGATCTCTCTCTCTCTTCCCTTCTGTCTCTGTAACTCTACCTTTCAAATAAATAAATAAATCTTTAAAGAAGAAACAACTGTATGTATTGGTTAGTACAGACACTGACATTTTCATCATCCCAGAAAATTCAGAGGAGAACATCTTCTGGAACTCGAAAGAAATAATGATGTTTGGAATATGCTTCCAGGTGAACTGTCCTACTAAGAAACAATATATAAAAAGCATGCTTTGCATAAGATAGGAGATTCAACTCAAATCAACAAAATGTTTAACAGAAAGAAGAAATGATAGACTCTCAACTGTTTAAGGCTAGTGAAAGGAGGGCAGAATCTGTAAAATTGGTGACAAATTACTTTTTTAACTTTTTAAACTTTGCAACCTGAAGTTCTTTGATATTATTCCATCTAATCCCTAATAATGAAATATTTAATTCCTTTTTCTTAACTATATAGATTTCTACAATTGATGAAACAAAATAAATAACATTTCATGATTGCAGATTCTGCATTTTATAGTTAAAAATGTAAACAACCTGCTTACACATCAACATGAAAATGAATCAAGTTACCATTTAGCAATTCAATGAGTGCAGGGATTATCCCAGACTTAGCTAGCAAGGCAGCACAGGAGTCGTCCATGGACACGGTTCCGATCATTATCACCACTTCTAAAACAAGGTCATCCTCCGCAGCACCTGGTGAAGTCAACACGCGGAAAAGTGTCACTGAAGTGTCGAGTCCCAAATCTACTGAAGTTACCAATGTTCATTGTGCAGAAATGAGACTAGAAGCTATTAAATTAGTTCCTGGGAATTCTTGAGACACTTCTTAACTGTTATTTTCCAAATTTCCATTTTCTTTTTTTAATTTTATTTCTTTTTTTAATTTAATAAATATAAATTTACAAAGTACAACTTTTGCATTGTTGTGGCTTTTCCCCCCATAACTTCCCTCCTAAATTTCCATTTTCATAGATGACAGTTTATGACGGTGAGTAGCAGTCAGGAAAAACAGAAATAATTCCTTGAAAATGCACTGAATGACAATGTAGACACAGAAATTAAGACTCACTTAAATGCTTCAAATAGTTTTGATTGTGTGTGTGTGTATAAAAGTTAAAAGTTAAAAAAGCAAGAAAGGTAGGATAGGGAAGGGAAATTAATATTAAGAAAACATATATATTAGCAAAAAGAGAAGAGAACATACACATAAAAAGAGACCCAGTGACCACTGTCTGGGAGAACACAGGTGAGGGAAGAAAATGCTTTGCCTAGTGTAATAGGTACATAACACTGTTCTAGCAACCTTAACCACAACAGAACAAAACGATATAGTGATTATGCAAAAGTAAAATACTCAGCACAAACCGGGTTTTAGTTTATCCTTCAGATATGGAACCAATTTGTACTCCTTAAGAACCAATTCCCAATCCAAGTCTGGAATGGTCAAATTTGCAAGAGTTCCCAAACATTCAATCACAAACTCCTCCTCTTCATCATTAGAGATCTGGGCTGCAAGGTCCCCAACATAATCCTGAATAAAACAGAATTTCAATATAAATTTAAAGCATTATGTGTTAGAAATAATTTGATAATTTAAACCCTAGGAAAAAATAAATATCAAATATCAAATGTGGTTACCTTATTTTAATAATCTTGACTCAAATTTTTAACAGAGACTGTGATGAACTGGCTTAAGGCAAGAAGACTGTAGGGTGTATAGGATTAGGGGTAGGGATCACAAAACAAAAATAGCAACATTAAAACATGGGTTGAGATATCCAAGACCTACACTTGGGAGGAAGTTCATAACAGAAGAGTCAAATAGGGTCATGAATTAACATTTTATAAGAGACCAGTAAATGTTATTTTCTCAAATGTAGCAATTTAAAACTTAAATTTCCAATCTATTTGAATAGATAGAAAGCCAACAAACTATACTTACAATGAACAAATTTTTAGTTGGTCCATCATGCTGGGAAATGTTTCTAATCATTTTCATCAGTAATGGATCTTTGAACTTCAGGGCCCTCTTCATGAGCATCTTCAGCCCATTTCCTGAAACAGAAAACAGAAAATTCCCCCAATGAAGGTCAACTTAAGTTTAATATTTGTCTACTTCTTAAAACAAACCATTTTATATCCAATAAAATGCATAAATCTCAAGTGTACAATCTGATTAATTTAGATAACTATATTCACTATATCCACATATCAACATACGGAATACTTCCTTTCACTTCAGAAAGTCCCCCTTGAGTCCCTTCTCAATCAACCCTATTCCCCAGGTAAAATCACTTCTTCTTTTCACTTCCTCTTCTTCATATCTTTTCTTCTTAAAGATAGATTAGTTTTGTGTGTTCTAGAACTTTGTGTAAATACAATCATATTTTTTGTGTCTTAAATATCTACCACAAATTTAAAATACATACTACTGACCCAGAAAAACTGTACTTTTAGGAATTTATCCTAAGAATATAAAAATGGAAGCATGTAAAGATTCAGAGAAATTATAATCACTGTAACACTGTTTGTAAAACACGATATGTAGCAACAAACTAAATATCCAAAATTGGCAAACTCCCTTAATGGACTATTTCATAGCTATTAATAATCATGCTTCAGAAATGTACTTAATCACATGAAGTGATGTTCAAGATATCTCACAACATGTAGAAAGAGAATCACATTTTTATTTATACATACACAAAAGCTTTATACCATACTTTTACCTATGGTTATTCCCAGATGGTAAGAATAAGTTTTTTAAGCTTTTTCCTCTTTCCTTATTTGTATTTTTATAAGAAAAAAAACTACTGAACAAACTCTGAAACACCATATTCTACAGTAAGCCATTTTACGAAGATATTATAGTAACAATAACCTAGAATACCTGTATGTTATCACCTTAGATTTTTTTCAACTTTTATTTAATAAATGTAAATTTCCAAAGTACAACTTTCCATTATAGCGGCTTTCCTCCTATAACCTCCCACTCACAACCATCCCATCTCCCACTCCCTCTCCCATCCCATGTTTCATCAAGATTCATTTTCAATTATCTTTTTTTCCCTTTATTTTCTTGAAAGATTTTTTTTACTTTTACTTAATAAATATAAATTTCCAAAGTACAGTTTATGGATTACAATGGCTCCCCTCCCACCATAACTTCTCTCCCACCCACAACCTTCCAATCTCCCGCTCCCTCTCCCATTCCATTCAAATCAAGATTCATTTACAATTATCTTTATATACAGAATATCAATTTAGTATATATTAAGATTTTGAGTACTAGTTATAGCGTTAATTCACATTGTACAACACATTAAGGGCAGAGATCCTACATGAGGAGTAAGTGTACAGTGACTCCTGTTGTTGACTTAGCAAACTGACACTCTTGTTTATGGCGTCAGTAATCACCCTAGGCTCCTGTCATGAGTTGCCAAGGCTATGGAAGCATTTTGACTTTGCCGACTCCAATCTTATTTAAACGAGGTCATAGTCAAAGTGGAAGTTCTCTCCTCCCTTCAGAGAAAGGTACCTCCTTCTTTGATGGCTTGTTCTTTTCACTGGGATCTCACAGATATCTTTCATTTAGGTCCTCTTTTTTTTTTTTTTTTTTTTTTTTTCCAGAGTGTCTTGGCGTTCCATGCCTAAAATACTCTCATGGGCTCTTCAGCCAGATCGGAATGCCTTAAGGGCTGATTCTGAGGCCAGAGTGCTGTTTAGGACATCTTCCATTCTATGAGTCTGCTGTGTATCCCACTTCCCATGTTGGATTGTTCTCTCCTTTTCGATTCTATCAGTTAGTATTAGCAGACACTAGTCTTGTTTATGTGATCCCATTGACAATCTTATCATTATGATCAGTTATGAACTGAAGTTGATCACTTGGACTAGTGAGATGGCATTGGTACATGCCACCTTGATGGGATTGAATTGGAATCCCCTGGCATGTTTCTAGCTCTACCATTAGGGTAAGTCCGAGAGAGCACGTATCCCCTTAGATGGTAATAAGACTGTTCTGCAATAGGCCATTCTGTAATAGACTATTCATTCTATCTAGGATTTTTAAAAAATAAAACTTTCTGGACAGGTGCTGTGGTACAGCAGGCTAACCCACTGCTTGCAGCCCCTGCAACCTATATGGGTGCCAGTTCAAGTTCCAGCTGCTACACTTCCTGATCCAACTCCCTGTCAACTGCCTGGGAAAGCAGCAGAGGATAGCCCAAGTGCTTGGACCCCAGATGAAGCTTCTGGCTCCTGCCTTCAACCTAGCCTGGTCATTGTGACCATTTGGGGAGTGAATCAGTGGATGGAAGATGGATCTCTCTTTATTTCTCCCTCTAACTATGCAACTATGCCTTTCAAATAATTAAATCAATCTTTTTTTTTTTTTTTTTTTTGGACAGGCAGAGTGCAAAGTGAGAGAGAGAGAGAGAGAAAGGTCTTCCTTCCGTTGGTTCACTCCCCAAATTGCTGCCATGGCCGGCGCTGCACCGATCCGAAGCTAGGAGCCAGGTGCTTCCTCCTGGTCTCCCATGCGGGTGCAGGGCCCAAGGACCTGGGCCATCCTCCACTGCACTCCCGGGGCCACAGCAGAGAGCTGGTCTGGAAGAAGAGCAACCAGGACAGAATCTGGCGCCCTGACCGGGACTAGAACCTGGTGTGCCGGCGCCGCAGGCGGAGGATTAGCCTATTGAGCTGCGGCGTTGGCCCAAATAAATAAATCTTAGACAAAATTCAGCTTATAAGTGTTTTATAAAATGTTTCTGAAGGATAACTGTCCTCATTCATGATGCAAGACTATTCTATCTGAAGTTTAAGGATTATAACTATTTAAAAAGGATTTATAAACTCACTGTAATTCATTATTTTTATGATTAAAAATTATTAACATAAAGAGAACAGATTTCTTATATTTCATAGGTACAGAACTAAGACAACCATTCTTTTCATACCTCTTTCTCTCCTTCCCTCAATCCCCCTCCTTCTTTATTTTTTCTTTAATTTTTACAAGAACATATTTTGAATTTACCTCATAATCACAGATTTAATGTAACACTAACCATAATATTCCCCAAGTAAAAAGTAGAAAGATCCATTACTACACAGGAGTATAGATAAGGGCTAAAACAATAATCAAATCATAAGATGTTTGTTTTATCCTTATAAATTTTTTGTATTCTATTTTAAGTAGCACATATCAGAGAAAATATATATTTGTCTTTTGGGACTGGCTTATTTTGCTAAGCACAATGGTTTCCAGTTGCATCTATTTTGTTGCAAAAGACAGGATTTAATTCCTTTTTTGTGGCTAAGTAGTATTCTATAGTGTATATATACCACATTTTCCTTATCCAGTCATGAGTTGATGGACATTTGGGTTGATTCCACACCTTAGCTATTGGGAAGTGAGCTGCATAAACATGGGCTTACAAATAAGTCTTTCATATGCTGATTTCATGTTGTTTTGGGTAAATTCCCAGGAGTAGGATGGGTGAGTCATATGGTAGTACTAGTTTCAGATCCGAGGAATCTCCATTCTGTCTTCCATAACAGTTTTATTAGTTTCTGTATGCCAGTTATCGTATCCTGAAGAGATTACCTATGAAAATCAAAAGTACTAACCTTCGCAGATAAGTTGTACATTCCTCTTATTAGCAGCAAGATTAATGCAGAAAGAAATGAGCTCCAAGTCAATTCGTTCATCTGAACATTCAAAGAGCATCTTCATTAACTATCAAGAAGCACAGGGCATATTTTACTCAAAAAATAAAAATAAAAACGAAAACCAGAAAACAGTATCTTACAATGTGTTAGACTGTACATTGGAAACAATGTAATATACACATAAAACTGGCAGGCTTTCATTGTTCAATATCTGAATGAATAGTTAATGAGGTACTAGTGCTCTGTATGAAATATAAAGTTTCAACTGACAGCTCTAAGAGAAATATTAGAAAGAAAACAATTGATGCAAAGGTCACATAATGCAGGAAATAATACGATTCTTCTGAAAGTGAAAATTAAAAGAAAGTGAAGATGACTAAAATAAGGGAAACGGTACTGAGAAATTAAGTAAAAGCCAGATCAGTCTAGGCTGTGGAATACATATTAAAGATTTTGGGCTTTACCCTAAGGATAAGTAGGAAATTTTAGGATAACGTCTGTGTCTGAGATTTGGACAGGGTAGCAAATACACTAAAAAGAGGACAAGAAACTGCAGGAAACCATATAGAAGGTAAGAAGGAAAGTCCAGGTGAAATCATGGCACGCAAGGACCAGCTAGGGGAATGGGGATACTGATATAAGGATTTATTAGAGACGAACTTAGGAAAGGGAATCAAAATGAGACTTAAAAATTGATTAGACTTCTGATGCCTAGCTTTCTTTTCCTCCTGGTTTTTGTTAAAGCAGACCAGAGGATGCAACTAGGCATCAGAAGCAATGGGTGGCAGGCCTATTAATGGCTTATCTGTACAGTGATCTGCCCTTAAGGAGACCCAACAGGCCAGTCCACTGCAGTGGCTTTCAACGTGGTAAGCCTGGGCTTCAGCAGAAGTCAGCTTGTGAAGAGCCCTGGCAGCTCTGCCAAGAGTTGGATCACTGGAAATGGACCTGCCCTGGAGTCGAAGGATGCCCAGGTCAGAGCCACAGATCTTATTGGCTCTAAGCTGAAAAGCCCTTCACTCAGCCCAACTTCCAAAGTGACCACTGCAGCTGAGGGGATGGTCAAGTAGGGTCAGCAACATTGCAGGCAGAACTGTAAATTTCTTGTTAGAGATGCCACCTGCCTTTACCCGGCCAGCTCTCCTCCCAGGCCAGCTAAGTAATGAAAGTCAACAGAGTGCCTTCCCCTAGGAGGTTCACACCTCCCTTAGGATGTACCCCATATGAAGAGATAAATAGGTCTGGGCCTCCTAACTTACAAGGCCTAAAGCCCAACAGATTATTATCAAGCCCCTTCTATCAGGTTCTATTTGCCTCTCAGTCAGAAAACTTAATTGTAGCTTAGACAGCACCTTTCTTAGCTCCTCTAATAATGACTCTGTCCTTTGTTCTAGACCCTGTCTAGTGCACTTGGGTCTCATTCCTTTGTAATCATAACCTCTACTTTACCACCAATGGCTTTACTCCCAACCTGTGTGTACTGATGGTCCTCTTCCCCACTTAATGCTGTATAGTTGTTCAGACCTGGTTAATGCCACTCTTAGGATCATTGGTTACTATCCTCACCCTGTCTTTTATGACCTTGTCTAAATATGATCAGAGTCGGCGAACTTGGAAGGCTTCCATAGCCTTGGCAACTCATGACAGGAGCCTAGGGTGGTAACTGGCGCCCTAAACTAGAGTGTCAATTTGTTGGGTCAACAACAGGAGTCACTGTGCACTTGCTCCTCATGTGGCATCTCTGTCCTTAATGTGCTGTACATTGTGATTTAATGCTATAACTAGTACTCAAACAGTATGTTCACTTTGTGTTTCTATGTGGGTGCAAACTGTTGAAATATTTACTTAATATATACTAAATTGAGCTTCTGTATATAAAGAGAACTGAAAATGAATCTTGATGTGAATGAAAGCGGAGAGGGAGCGGGAGAGGGGAGGGTTGTGGGTGGGAGGGAAGTTATGGGAGGGGGAAGCCTTTGTAATCCATAAGCTGTACATTGGAAATTTATATTCATTAAATAAAAGTTAAAAAAAATGATTAGACATTGTGGGTAAAGGAGAGAAGGAATAAGAAGACTCCCAGGATTCTGCACTGAGCAGCTGCATGGATGGTGATGTTAATAACTATGAAGGAAAAAATAGAGAAAATCTTAAGGGAAAGACGGTTATTTTGTACTTTAGATATGTTGACTTAAACTGCATAGGTGGTAAGTCGAATGTAGATGGTCAGTAGGAAGTTATGGCTGCAGGACTGAGTTTAGAAGATGCCTGGACTAGAGGTATAAATTTGGAGACTGTCATATATGGTTGATAGCTACAGGCTAGATTCAATAATTTGGACATGGTGTGATTAGAGCAAAGAACTCTAATGATAAGCAAAACGGAAGGAGGCTCTGAAAGCAGTATTCAAAAAGGTAAGAAGGAAAAGGTGGGCCACCTCTGTCATTTAGCAGTAATCTAGATTTGTCATGTTGAGGACAGCTGTTATAATAAATGGGAAGTGAAGAAGTTTTATGCCATATTCTGGAAAAGCTAGTTTTCTCTTTCTGATCTATCACCAATTAACTTAGCATATATTAAATAAAGATTTTGTTTTCTTAAGTTGCCAGCAACATGTTGAAGTTATTCCTGTTATTTATAACCTAAAATTTTCTTTTTAGAATAACATGCCTTCATGAAGCCAATACAGTGACCCCCTCCAGATATATTTTAGAGCCCATTCTGTTAAATCTTGTTTTTATTACTCTCTGTTAGTTCCAGATGACTTTTGAGTTTCAAAAAGGATACACAGTCAACACATAAAACTCATATTTCTATGAGTTAACAATGAACAACTGGAAATCAAAATTAAAAACACAGTACCACTCCAATAAAATGCACTGATCTGTTTGCTGAAAACTACAAAACTGTAGCAGGTGAATGGTGATCAGACCCCTTCCCAGAGGGCAGTTCTTCAACCACAAATTTTGCCACTACTGGAATCTCTTGGTAAAGGATCATAAACACTGAATAGTGCTACAAAATAAAAAGATTCTATGGCAGGATAAAATACTTTTAATTTACTGGATATATGTAGTTAAATTTCACCACCTATCTGCCATTATAAATAAAATCTCCAATAAAAATTAAATTACAAATAACTCAAAGTGTAGAAGGCATTCTTCTAAGTATGTTTTTTATACTGTAATTCAAAACCTACTATACATTTCTTCTATATCTTTTCTGATAAAATGTTACATTCAAGGAATGCTTTAAAAGAAAGCAAAACACTTATTGATAGCAAATAATTACTTTAAATTAACTCTTGTAGTATTAAATTGCCCTTTAAAAATGGGGTTACAGGTGGTTTATTTAGAAGGTGAGTATTTTATAAAAAGTAATTTCCAAATTAGATATTGTGCAGAAATAATCAGGCATAGGGTTTTTCAAAAAATAATGGATGTTTTAAAAACTTACCCAACACCACCCTAAAGTCAAAGGAAATTAGGAATAAATAAATAAATTCAAGTGGAATGCACTGATATAGAATTATTTTTTCATAAGAAAGAGAAACACTTCAGTTTTAAATAAAGAATTCAAACTTAAAAAATAGTTTAGTTCAAACTCTACATGTAACATTATATCTTTAATTTGATTGCTACCCATGGCACTTCAAAAGTAAGTGTAATTGCTGACAACTAGGAAATATTAAAACTAGATTTGTTCTATTTTAACTATATCCATTGTCATCTTTTACTAATTTAACAGGAAGGCACTAAAAAGGCTTCAGCCTGTGCAATGAAGAGGCAATAGTGTTCAATCAGACAAGTCCCATATTGGGTATCAGATACCAGAGACTCATGACTGAAATCACTGTGTCTAGACTCTCTGGCACCTGACTTCACTTATTTACCAGTGACCAGAGGCCAACCCCCACAGCTCTCTGTGTTCACATACACCTCCACCACCCCCACTCCCCTACCCAAACATCTTTGAATGATTATGCCAGAACTGTGCATGCCTCAGGAATCTCTTCTGACTGGCTACTCCCTAACTCTCCTGTTTGAAGTGATGCTCTGGTTTCTGAACTTCAGCAGATAATGGCAGGCAAGAGCAAAGGGGGCTGTCAGAAAGGACGTTTACCAGCATTCAGCTAAAAAGAAGCATGCAGATCAAAGACAGGCCAAATAGGACAACTACGGTGGAAAACATGTGGATCACTATGAAGACTCTCGCACACTGTTCTCGGGTTAAAATATTAAATAACACCATGACGTCACTACCTAACCATGTCTGTTGATTGGTCATTCTCTTACCATTAAATATTTTTATATGCATCTGGATGGCATTTGCACCTATTTAAACAAAACATGCATCTTACAGGTTTAAATAACAATGAACTGTTAATGTGCATTTTAAACTATTATTAGAATACAACCATTAACTCCTGGTTATCCCCAACTATGCATACCTGGAACAATCCACCCACTGAGACCATTAGAATAATGTATAAAAAATGACATGGGCCGCCCCCAAATTTTGCAGAATAGTAACATAATAGGGGCAGAAAATTAGAGTACATTGGATAATTACAGGCAACAACGTACAAAGAAAGGAAAGCAATATAATATTGGGAGAGATTATGAGGCATGTGGTATACATAATCATTTATTTTGCATGTTAAATTTTTTCTAAAAAGCAAACTCTAATTATAGGCTTATTTTATAAAACACATAAAGGGAAAGCAGCATTTAAACTGAACTATGAATGGTTCCAAATGATGAGTAAGACTCAATATTTCACTAAGAGTACCTTACTTTTGTACAGTGATTTACAGTTTATAAAGCTCCTCTATATGTTACCTAATATCATAAAAAATATGACCATACTAAACATTTTTTTGTCACTGAAAAATGTTA
This sequence comes from Lepus europaeus, assembly GCF_033115175.1. Lineage (NCBI taxonomy): Eukaryota > Metazoa > Chordata > Mammalia > Lagomorpha > Leporidae > Lepus > Lepus europaeus. The sequence goes on along the minus strand of NC_084831.1, from coordinate 136,315,475 downwards.
ATTACTATTAAGCCACTGATTTCCTACCTTCAAATTTTAGGCTTCTCTTTGAAAAATTCTTGAAGTCCTTTACTAAACAAAAATCATTGTGCATACTCTCAAAGAGAACAGGATATTACACTAATTCTAAGATGTCCCAACTTTGGATATGGCTTTGATAAGCAGATTAATCAGTTACTTTCACAAATGAGGTTAAAGCTTTCCAAGAATTATAAACCTTATTTTGAGTAGACAGGATCTCTGAAAGGACTGTATTTTTTAATCTGCAAAGGTAATTTGAAAATTTCATTTACTTGCTAATTTACTTTCCATGATTCTTTCATTTTGTAGTGAGCCTGTTACTGAGTGGCAGTAAAACTATGTCAACTTTTCCCTAACTAAGTCAAAATTGGATACCATTAAAAATGTATAAGATATAGGCTGGATGGCACTTAAGGAACATATATATGCTATAATATCATTTTTGGTTTTCTCAAGATATATCCTCCTACTAAAAAGCTGCAGGATATTTATAATATAATTTGGTAACATAACCTCATCATTACCACAAGAGCTACAATTTGAAAAAGGAAAAGAGAAAAGTTAAAGCTAAAACACAATTCCCTCAATGACTTTTGGAAAATTTTGTTCATGAAATGTAGATCATCAATGTTTTGAAAACTCTACAGAAGATATTTGATTTTAGAAAACTGGCAAGGAAACATGCATAAGTATTCTGCAAAGGTTTGGGAGAGGTTTCTGTAAAGTTTTAATTAGCAATAATAACAATGTCCAAAAAGTAATCCAAACAAGCTCCTTTAATCTTGATTCAGTTATTTTAAATAAAACAGTAGGATAACTACAAGTTCCAAATTCAACATAACAAGCTTTTTTTTTTTTTTGCCCCTTTTTGGTTTGCATTTAATTTTTCTTTTATGTAATGTTATTCTCTATAAAATCTGAATCTGGATAAAAACAGTCAATCTCAGCAAGAATATTATTCTTTTTTGGCTGCTTTCCAATTCATATCCTGTAGTCAATGAAGTTCTGACACTAAATGGGATCAGCAAAGGAACACTCTTTGAAACTGCAAGGCAGAAACCTTAGAACATATGGCGTGAGACTGTAGTAAATCACCTGTAATCTCCCTTTGACATGGCTACTCTTTTATTGAAAACTTGTTTGACAAAGAGTTTGATTACACTTTGCATTGGCTACAGCCTGACATGCGTTATCTCTATAAGAAGCCCTGCTTTGTCAGTTAAGATGTGCAGCATAGTTTTAGGGATGTCTATTTCCTATAAACAAGCATAAAGAGTTTATCTCATAATATGAAATTATCCTTTAGAGTGTATCAATTTTTCAATTGTTTGTAAATAACAATGTTAAAATCCTGGAATAGCAAATTCAATTTAGTGCTTTCTCACTAATTTGGAATATAGAGAAGGACAGACAATTAGAGTCTATACAAGAGAAGTTATGTGTACTTTTACTATGTATTATTTTTCAAATAACACACATTCAGTAGTTCATCTTAGCTAACAAGGAATTGTCTACGAGGAGTCTTAAGACAAATTATTTAAGTATGACAGTATATTCTTCAAAAGTGCTTTTAAAAGTGTTATTTTTATTGTATATTTTGTTATACATGTTGCAATTTTTACTTTTTATATATTTAGATAACTATTTTATAAAAAGTAATGTAACACTAAAAAGCAGCCCAACCACTGTTTCAATGATTAAATATTCAAATTGGCTGAATATTGTTTAATGGTATAATAGTGTTTCTATGAATGTATATTCCCTAAGGGTAAAAGAAGAAACAAACATACATTATATATATATATGGTTAGAGAAGAGTGCTATGAAGAAGATAAAATAATTTTGGTGAAATGTTTTCCTATCAGAAATGCAAACAAGTTAAAACAATTAAACATAAACAAAATCAAAAGGCAACTAATAAACTTGGGATATATTCGTAACGTGACAGAAGGTTAAGGTATAGTTATTATACACATTGATCTTATTTATCAGTAGTAAAAACTTTAACATGCTAATAGTACAACTGAAATTTTTTTTTTTTTTGACAGGCAGAGTGGACAGAGAGAGAGAGAGAGACAGAGAGAAAGGTCTTCCTTTGCCGTTGGTTCACCCTCCAATGGCCGCCCAGCTGGCGCGCTGCGGCCCGCGCACCGCGCTGATCTGAAGGCAGGAGCCAGGTGCTTCTCTTGGTTTCCCATGGGGTGCAGGGCCCAAGCACTTGGACCATCCTCCACTGCCTTCCCGGGCCATAGCAGAGGGCTGGCCTGGAAGAGGGGCAACCGGGACAGAATCTGGCGCCCCGACCGGGGCTAGAACCCGGTGTGCCAGCGCCGCAAGGCAGAGGATTAGCCTGTTGAGCCGCGGCGCCGGCCGTACAATTGAATTTTTAAAAATATGAGTAATAAACATAAAATGTTCAGCCTCATCAATATTTATGAAAATGCAAATAAAAACAATGAAATATATTTAGAGAAATGACAATATCCAGTGATGTTAAAACTGAAATGCTAGTTGGTAATATAAACTTATGCCTTCTTTTTTTTTTTTTTTTGAGAGGCATAGTTAGAGAGAGAGGGAGACAGAGAGAAAGATCTTCCTTTTCCATTGGTTCACCCCCCAAGTGGCCACTATGGCTGGCGCGTTGCGGCCTGCGCTGTGCGCCGATCCGAAGCCAGGAGCCAGATGCTTCCTCCTGGTCTCCCAGGCAGGTGCCATCCTCCACTGCCCTCCCGGGCCACAGCAGAGAGCTGAACTGGAAGAGGAGCAACCGGGACAGAATCCGGCGCCCCGACCAGGACTAGAACCCGGGGTGCTGGCGCCGCAGGCAGAGGATTAACCTAGTGAGTCACGGCGACGGCCAACTTATGCCTTCTTAAAAGGTTATTTAGCTAATTGTGTCCGAGACAAAAGTATTCTTGCCTTTTAAGCTGGTTATTACACATTTTTGGAATTCAAGCTATAGAAAAATAGGTAAGCTATTATAATAAATGTTTATGCCACATAATTACATTATTTTCATTTGCTTAATTTGTTTACATATGTTTTAATGTAATAAACTGGAAAAAATGCAAACATACTATTTTTAACAATTTTAAGTTATGTTATACTGAAGCAACAGAATATTATATAACCACTAGAAATAAATTTTAAAGAATGTTCAATAATGAGTGTTTTTATGATCTACCAAGTAAATAAAGCAATATATAAAATTATAATTGCAATATTATCCCAATGTGTTTTTTAGCCTTTCAGTACGTAGAAGGAAGTATTCCAAAATGTTAAACAGCTATCTCTGGTTTGGGATAACAGAAACATATTTCCATTTTCCTAAGGAAAACACCTGAAAAGTCAAGAGAAAACAGTAAAATGTGCATATTTCTTAAATGCTTTGCTCAGAACACCTAACCCTCTTACCTGTGGTATACAGTCAGTGTATGCAAACATTGATTTAAAGCGGTCATCCATGCTTATGTGGTACAGAACACACATTGCTATTTGTTTGTAGTTTTCATTGCCTAAAAATAAAAATCATGGAGAAGGTGATATGTACACATGATATAACATATTCAAATTAATGCATTAAAATTTTTTAACTACTGAAGCAAATCTTTATGTAACCTTAACTTGCAAAATATTTTGAGTCCCCTATTTCAAATCCAAAGTCTACAGCACGTTATTTTTATCTGTGAAACACCACTGATTCCCAAGACAATTGCTATTGTACATGATATATTTCTCAAAAAAATTAATCACAATTCAATGAATTAATCACTGTCTGTAGTCAAATATAAAGTAGATTGGTTCATTGGTCTCTCTGCTCTCACTTTTTTATTAAAATATGTGACTGTCAGTGATGAAGTATAGAGACAGCAAACAAAAAAAAAAGTGCATTTGATTCCTATGTATCAGAAACTAGAGAAATACAAGGATACAAAAAGTAAAAAAGTATTTATAATAGAAAAAATTACTTGACAATAAAATACTAAAGGTTATAAACAAAGTATGGGAGGGGCTGGAACTGTGGCATAGTAGGTAAAGCTGCTGCCTGCAGTGCTGGCATCCCATATGGGTGCCAGTTTGAGTCCTGGTTGCTCCACTTTGGATTCAGCTTTCTGCGATGGCCTCGGAAAACAGTGGAAGATGGCCCAAGTCCTTGGACCCCTGCACCCACATGGGAAGACCTGGAGGAAGCTCCTGGCTCCTGGCTTTGGATCTGCACAAGCTCTACCCATTGCAGCCAATTGGTGAGTGAATCAACGGATTGAAGATCATCAACGGATTGAAGACCTCTCTCTCTCTGCCTCTCCTTCTCTCTCTCCGTAAATAAATAAATAAATAAATCTTTAAAAAAAAGTATGGGAATGTTTCAGAACTACTTTTTTTTAAACCTTAAAAAATATTTACTTGCATTTGAAAAGCATTCACACACACACACACACACACGCAGAGAGAGAGAGAGAGATCTCTGTTTGCTGATTCAATTCTCAAGTGTTTGCAACAACCAGGCTGAATCCAGGAGCCCAGAACTCAATTTGTTCTTCTATATGGATGGCAGGGCCCCAAGTATTTCAGCAATCTGCTGCCTCCTAGGGTGTACATTAGCAGGAAGCTGAAATTGGAAGTGGAGCCATACCTGGAATCCAGGCACTCTGATAAGCCATGTTGGCTTCCCCAAGTGGCGTCTTACCACTGCACCAAATATCCACCTCATTACAGAGTTTCTGAGGTAAGATTATTCTAGTCTTATATACTTTGGAACTAAAAAACAAAAAGACAATGACATTGTAGATTTGGAAAATAAAATGGGACTTTTAAAGTAATGTAATTTAATTCTTCTACTTGCTCTCAGATAAGCAATATTGTTATGGTCTATTTATGATGTCAAAGTCAGTGACAAAACTAGAGCTAGAAAAATTTTCTTAAAAGTTTTACCTTAAAAAAGTAATATGCCTTTTGAAAATTCTGGGCTATGAGAAAACCTTGAAAATATTTGGAGCTAAAAAACAAATCAAGCATTCAAAGTGAATTTAGTGATAAACAATGTAATAAAATGATGCACTAAAAATATTTTACAATATATTCTAACATATTCAGTACTTTCATCTTGTGTGTACCATAGTACAAAATTATTAAAATGCTTATAAGTTTTTTTATAAAAAATTATGTACTTATTTATCTGAAAGGTAGAGAGAGAGGGGGGGAGAGAGAGAGAGAGAGAGAGAGAGATACCAATCTTCATTCTCCAAATTCCCCAATTGACCCCAATGGCTGGGACTAAACAAGTCTGAAGTCAAATGCCAGAACTCCAGGGGCTGGTGCTGTGGCACAGTGGGTTAACGCCCTTGCCGGAAGCGCCGGCATCCCATATGGGCGCCGATTCGAGACCGGGCTGCTCCACTTCTGATTCAGCTCTCTGCGATGGCCTGGGAAAGCAGCAGAAGATGGCCCACGTCCTTGGGCCCCTGCACCAGCATAAGAGACCGCAAGAAGCTCCTGGCTCTTGGCTTCGGATCAGTGCAGCTGGCCATTGCGGCCACCTGGGTAGTGAACCAGCAGATGGAAGACCTCTCTCTCTCTCTCTGTCTCTCCTCTCTCTGTGTAACTCTGACTTTAAAAACAAAAAAAATCCAGAACTCCGTCATGGTCTCCCATGTGGGTAGCAGAGGTCCAAGTACTTGACCATCTTTTGCTGCTTTCCCAAGTGCACTAACAGCTGGATCTGAAGCAGAGTAGCCCAGACTTGAATCAGTGCTCTGATATGGAATGCCAGAGTCACAAGCAGTGGCTTAACCATCTGTGCCACAATGCCTGCCTTGTGCTTAGTGTTCTTTAAAAATATTGTTTCACTGAATTTTTCCTGTATCAGTTATATCTTCCCACGGTAGCTAAAAATTCTTTAGAGGATCTAAACTTTGGTATTCTTACAAGGTTTAGCACAGACTTGGAAGTTGCTCAATCAATATCTGCTGTGCTTTTAATTTTTAAATATGAAAACTGATAAAATAAACATTTGATGAAAGATAAAAATTGTTAGTTCTAAAGGAGTTTCAGCTTTCAGGAATGTTTTAAGGCATGTTAAGGGTCTTTAAAAAATTATTTTTTATTTTCAATTTTAATTGAGAGGCAGAAGAGACACAGACAGAAAGAGATATCTTCCATTTACTGCTTCTCTTTCCAAATGCCTGCAACAGCTGAGGCTAGGCCAGATAGAGGCCAATATCCTGGAATTTACCAGTGGGTGGCAGAAACCCAAACACTTAGGCCATCACCTGCTGCCTCTCAGGGAACTAAAAATGGAAGCAGAAGCAGGGTGTGAACCCAGCTACTCCAATAAGGGATGTGGGTATCCCAAGTGGCATCTTAAAAACTGTGCAAAATATCCACCCCAGGAATCTTCTAAAAGTAAGTAACAAAAACAAACAAAAAAAGGTGACCTTTAAGGAACCCAGAGGCCCAGGCAATCAAAGCCAAAATTAACAAATGAGATTACATCAAATTAAGAAGCTTCTGTACAGCAAAACAAACACTTAGGAAAGTGAAGAGGCAACTGACAGAATGGGAGAAATTATTTGCAAACAATACAACTGATATAGGATTAATACCTAGAATATGTAAAGAGATCAAGAAACTCCACAACAACAAAATAAACAATCCACTTACAAAATGAGCAAAGGACTTAAACACATTTTTCAAAAGAGGAAATCCAAATAGTCAACAGACATATGAAAAAATGCTCAGGATCACTAACCATCAGAGAAATTGTAATCAAAAGAACAATCAGGTTTCACCTCACCCCAGTTAGAATGGTTTTCAAATAGAAATCAACAAACAACAAATGCTGGCAAGGATGTGGGGAAAAAGGTACCCTAATCCACTGTTGGTGGATGAAGACAGTTTGGAGATACATCAGAAGCTTGAATATAGATCTACCATATGTCCCAGCCATCCCACTCCTGGGAATTTACCCATGGGAAATGAAATCAGAAAATAAAAGCATTATCTGCACCCTCTGTTTATTGCAGCTCAATCATAATAGCTAAGACATGGAATCAACCTAAATGTGTGTCACCAAAGAGTGGATAAAGAAATTATGGGAATACTCTATGGAATACTACACAGCAGTAAAACAAAAACACACTAAAATCTGGTCATTTGCATCAAAATTGATGAATCTGGAAAACATCATACTTAGTGAAATAAGCCAGTCCCAAAGGGACAAAAACCATAAGTTCTCCCTGATCTGTGACAAGCAATAGAGCACCTAAAAGGAAATTTGTAGAAGTGAAATTGACACTTTGAGAAGCAATGACTTGAACACCGCTTGTTTTGGCTGTAGAGGAACAATTTTTTTCCTTAATGGAGAATGGGACTGGGAATGGGAGAGGGAGGAGGATGTGGGGTGGGAGGGTGGGTATGGTGGGAAGAATTACTATATTCCTATAGTTGCATTTATGAAATTTGTACTAATTAAATAAAAGGTTTCTTTGGGGAAAAAAAGGTGAACCTTTACCTCCCAACTTTGTAGTTCCTTATCATCAGATATATTTTAATCTAATATATAAATTAAAGGAAAGCAAGGACTTTATTTAACTACATTATCTCCAATCATAAGAATGGCAACCATAAGAAAGTAGTTACTTAATAAATAACTGTTGCTTGGCCAAGAATGATAATTTATTAAGTATTTGTCATATATCAAGAGCCATTCTAAACAGACCACATGGCACCTATTCTTCAAACCAATCTGTCAAAGAGGTGTTAAGATTTTTATGTTTCAAATGAGGAACCTAAAGCTTAGGAAAAAAATAACTTGCCAAACAACCTTGTAAGTGGTTGAGCAGGGATTTAAACATGGGTCTCCACCAGGTTTTTGAATAAACATTTTAACATCAAAAGGTGCTTTTCTAAGTAACTTATTATCTTATGGTATAAAAGACTTATATACACTGATATATATTAGAATAAAACAGCTTCAAAAATAGAATTCTTGGGGTTGGCGCTGTGGCACAGCAGGTTTAGTCATTGGTTCAACTCCTGGCTGCTCCATTTCTGACTCAGCTCTCTGCTGATGCACCTGGGAAAGTAGTGGAAGAATGCCCAAGTCCCTGGGCCCCTCTACCTATGTGGGAGACCCAGAAGAAGCCCCTGATCCTGGCATTGGCCTGGCCATTGCAGCCATTTGGTGGGTTAACCAATGGAGGGAAGATCTCTTTCTCCTTCTCTCTCTAACTCTACCTTTCAAATAAATATACACATTTTTCAAATAAGTAGAATTCTTTTTAATCCAGACACTGAAATTATGCATCTTTTAGAATGGTTTTGCCAAATCCCGTTTCCTTTTGCTCACAACAACAAAATTCCTTGGGGTCAAACAAAAACAACTAAATATTTTATGTTTATCAGATGAAACACTTATAAGCATTTTCACTTAAACTAAGATCTATGAATTCACTAATTCCGCTACTTATAATGTACCATATGCAGGGAACACATCTTATAAGTGAAATAATATTTACTTATCTATTTTCTACCTTTTTTCTTTATACCATTAAAGTTTATAGGAAATTTGTAGAATAGAGTCAAATCAAATCACATAAGGTAAAGTTCTGGTCACTTCTACTGTTTGAGGAACTTTAATACACAATTTATGGGGAAGAGAGAAACTGAATGAGAGAGAGAAGCTATAAGGGTAACAACTACTGACTTAAGTGCAAAGATAAAATAACACTGGAGAAAGTAATACTTAAAATTGTAAGATGTATACTAGGAGGTCAGAAATACAAGGAGTGGCTGCAGAAAATATAATATTTATACCGATTATTTAGGTGTGAATATTTTGCCTGGAGAGAAATAAAATGCAAAAATTGTGAAATTACTTCCAGTAAGAGAAAATTAGAAACAAACTAGGTGGTCTTAAACTCAGCATTTTATTCTTGAGATCAAAGCAATCTAAATGTAAGAAATTCATAAATTTTAATGTTAGATTGTAATAAATCACATTTCTGCACTTGTTGAAGGCACACTTATTTTTCTACCTCAAAGCATACTCATATAGGTTTTCATGATATGCAGGTGAAAATGCTAAATTCCAACTCTATACACCAAGTAATAGGCTTCCTTTAGATTTTAGTCAGGCAGTACTTTATAGTATTGAGCTTCTCCCTACCCCTCTATCATCACCCTGGGACTAAGATATTTTGAAATCTTTTCAAATGATGCCTGAAAACAAATACATTCTGAAGGTAGGTTTCCCTTTTCTTGCCATTACATTCTTTCATTGAGCTGTGGGTATGGTTTGATCCTACTTAAGCATTTTCTCTATTGCAATGGATTCCAAGTCATGATGCAACTTACTACATAGTAAAAGAAACAGATATCCAGCCGGCGCTCCGGCTCACTTGGCTAATCCTCCGCCTGCAGCGCTGGTGCCCCGGGTTCTAGTCCCGGTTGCTCCTCTTCCAGTCCAGCTCTCTGCTGTGGCCTGGGAGGGCAGTGGAGGATGGCCCAGGTCCTTGGGCCCTGCACCTGCCTGGGAGACCAGGAGAAGCACCTGGCTCCTGGCTTCGAACTGGCACAGTGCGCCGGCCGCAGCGGCCATTTGGGGGGTGAACCAATGGAAGGAAGACCTTTCTCTCTCTCTCTCACTGTCTAACTCTGCCTGTCCAAAAAAAAAAAAAAAAAAAAAAAGAGAGAGAGAGAGAGAGAGAAAGAAACAGACATCAATATTAAAAACAGAAGATTCTCTCCACAGTAAAGTAAACCATCAAACATTAAAATAATGTGGGGCTAGGAATGAAAAAACTCTATGGTCCAGGAGAGTCTGCTGCTGGTGTCAGAAGTCTAGAAAACAGTGTCCTGAGATAGTGCGATATTCCTGTAAGGTAACAGAAAGAAACACCGCATTTGGGGCCAGCACTGTGGCATAGTGGTAAAGCTGCCTCCTGCTGTGCCGGCATCCCATATGGGCTCTGGTTCGAGTCCCGGCTGCTCTACTTTCGATCCAGCTCGCTGCTATGGCCTGGGAAAGCAGTAGAAGATGGCCCAAGCCCTTGGGCCCCTGTACCCATGTGGGAGACCAGGAAGAAGCTCCTGGCTACTGGCTCCGGATCAACACAGCTCCAGCAGTTGTGGCTAACTGGGGAGTGAACCAGTGGATGGAAGACCTCTCTCTGCCTCTTCTTGTCTCTCTGTGTGACTCTGACTTTCAAATAAATAGATAAATCTTAAAAAGAAAAATAAACACTGCATTTTGAGATACGCACTCCATTAAAAGGATAACAAGAAAAGCCCTCTATAATTAATGATTTATGTAGCTTCTAAAAGGCTAACTCAGGATAAAGGTATATGCTACAAAAGAAAGTAGGAAACAGTCATGAATTAGGAAAAAATTCTAAGAAGTAGAAGAATAAGTTTCAGATATAATAATTATACTCCTCTTACACAGAAAATTATTTTTTATTTCTTATTTTTTTAAACTTTTATTTAATGCATATAAATTTCCAAAGTACAGCTTATGGCTTTCCCACCCATAACTTCCCTCCCACCCACAACCCTCCCCTCTCCCAATCCTTCTCCCATCCCATTCTTCATCAAGATTCATTTTCAATTCTCTTTATATACAGAAGATCAGTTTAGTATATATTAAGTAAAGATTTCAACAGTTTGCACCCACATAGAAACACAAAGTGAAAAATACTGTTTGAGTACTAGTTATAGCGTTAAATCATAATGTACAGCACATTAAGGACAGAGATCCTACATGAAGAGTAAGTGCAAAGTGACTCCTGTTGTTGACTTAACCATTTGACACTCTTGTTTATGGCATCAGTAATCACCCTAGGCTCTTGTCATGAGTTGCCAAAGCTATGGAAGCCTTCCAAGTTCACCGACTCTTATCATATTCAGACAAGGTCATAGTCAAAGTGGAAGTTCTCTCCTCCCTTCAGAGAAAGGTACCTCCTTCTTTGATGACCTGTTCTTTCCACTGGGATCTCACTCGCGGAGATCTTTCGTTTAATTTTTTTTTTTTTTTTTTTGACAGAGTGTCTTGGCGTTCCATGCCTGAAATACTCTCATGGGCTTTCAGCCAGATCCGAATGCCTTAAGGGCTGATTCTGAGGCCAGAGTGCTGTTTAGGACATCCGCCATTCTATGAGTCTGCTATGTATCCCGCTTCCCATGTTGGATCATTCTCTCCCTTTTTTGTTCTATCAGTTAGTATTTTCAGACACTAGTATTGTTTATGTGATCCCTTTGATTCTTAGTCCTATCATTATGATCAACTGTGAACAGAAATTGATCAAATGGTCTAGTGAGATGGCATTGGTACATGCAACCTTGATGGGACTGAATTGGAATCCCCTGGTATGTTTCTACCTCTACCGTTTGGGGCAAGTCAGCTTGAGCATGTCCCAAATTGTACATCTCTTCCTTCTCTTATTCCCACTTTTATATTTAACAGCGATCACTTTTCAGTTAAGTTTCAACACTTAAGAATAACTACACAGAAAAATTAAACGTGTAGTTTCAAAAAGTAGGATAATTCATTCTGGAGCCAGTCCTAATTCTCTTCACGTGTTTCCTCTTTGTCCTTTTCTCTTCACACCAGGGTCAAAAGTGAAAGCCCCTTTAGTTCTCCCACACTTTCCCAATTCTTTCTCAATTTGTGGCTCCTCTAATAAAAACCCTCTAAATATGTCTCCAGTTTCCCATAATCTTTACCTAAAATGATCAGAATATCCAAAAGTTTGCTGAAAATGGAAGGACCTGAAGGAAATAAGTTCTAGGGGCACAGGTTATAGACAATCTAATACCACAGTTCTTTAAGATAAAGGGAAAGAGGCTAAAAAATTGTATTTTTCCCATGTGTGTGTCATGTTCAGTACACATTTTCTCATTTAGCCCTAACAATTAAAAAGGCAGATGTTGTCTCTGATTAAAAGATGAGGCAATGACATTCACTCACATGACTTTTTCAACAAGAAAAGCAGCTATGAATTTGGTGCTCAAACTTAGCTCTGAGTATAAAGCTCCTGCATGTACTTTTTACCAAGCCTACCAGGAGGCAACACAAAGTATGAAAGAATTCATTCCAAATAAATATAAGTTATTGCCACCATTCTGTAAGTCAAAGTATAGGAAGGCGAGACCTCCCCTAATGTTGACTCTGTAGGATATGGAATTCTTGTGGAACAGAGTGAGAAAATTGATAGTGGAGGAGAAGGACATGAAAGGCAGAAATGCACTGAGATATTTCTGTGCCCAGATACAGTAGGTTTCGATGGATCAAGGAACTTCAGGATAGTGCCAAACTCCTAAGCAGTTCTGGGTAGTAGACATCTAACAGCCTATGTTCTGAAACTTACTCACTAAATTGGACAATAACTGCAATCACTTAATGATTTTATGAGAAAAATGAAGTGCTAGAAGCTTAAAAGTAAAAATAAGGGAGTAGACAGCAGCAGTGTAACATTGTGATTATTAGGCTGTGGAAGCAGAGTCTCAGGTTAACTATTGGCTCTGCCATTCATTATTAGCTCCAAGGCTTTGTGAATGTTAGTTAAATCCTGTGCTTTAGTTTCTTTTGAAAAATAGGATGATAACTGTACCTATCTCAAAAGGTTGCTGTGGGAAAATTAAGTGAGAGAATCCTGTTAATTATCACTGATTCTGAAACATATTAAAACCAATTCAATAAATATCATGTTATTATTGACATGGATATTTTTCTTTACCAATAGAACAGTATTATCCCCTGTTCATAATATACATGCTGCTTTGTATTTTGCTATCCTCAAGTTTAGAACTGTAGTTAGAACTGAGGCAGAGAAGCTAGCAAGACTTCTTTGAGATGAGATAGAGACAGGGCTCAGTGGTATATTCTGAACCTGTGACTGAGCTACTTGTCTCACTCTAATCATTTTGCTATAAAGCTGCACTATCCCCAAAATAAGAGCTTAGAGGAGTCGTTTTATGCCCAGGCTCCACTTAGTGACCTGTCATCATTCTCTCATTCTCATGCAGTTATAAGTTGCTCAATGAAAACAAAGAAAATCTTGAGGAAAGAAACGGACTCTCCTTTTCTTAACTCTCTTTTCTTATTTCTTAAGCTTTCACCCACCTCCACACACACATTGTGAATCTCTTCTTTTTGGCTTCCTTATTTTTTTTTTTTTAAAGATTTATTTATTTGAAAGTCAGAATTACATAGAGAGAGGTCCAGTCATCTGATGGTTCACTCCTCAATTGGCTGCAACGGCCAGAGCTGCACCGATCCGTGGCCAGGAGCCAGGAGCTTCGGCTGGGTCTCCCACACAGGTGCAGAGGCCCAAGAACTTGGGCCATCTTCCACTGCTTTCCCAGGCCATAGCAGAGAGCTGGATCATAAGTGGAGCAGCCGAGGTCTTGAATCGGTACCCATACAGGATGCCGTCGCTTCAAGCCAGGGTGTTAACCCGCTGCGCCACAGCGCGGGCCCCTCGGCTTCCTTGCTTGTAACAGAGATTACTTTCATTCCAAGAGTAGGGAATGGAAATGGAGGTAATAGGTTACCAAGTAGAAGAGACACAGAGAGAAGTCTGAGAACACTACAGACAAGTCTCATAATTAGTTACCTTACTTCATTTACTTTTAAACCACACGTCCCAGAGAAATATATCCTATATGAGCCGAGGTGTTTCCCCAATGTTTGAACTGAGTAGAAGTGAACAAAAGAAACTGAAATACAACTAGCACTGCTCCAGAAACATATTTTTTTTCCTTGAGGAAAGTGTGTGGAAGTAGGTGATGACAGATCTAAGGGACTATCATATTCAGAGGTCTACCTAACCAAAATTGCTGATTTGTACTCTGTATTTTGTCTGACACACAGAATTCAAATAACTGACTTGCATATACCTATAAAACTAATTTCCCCTTTTTATATTTAATTAGGAAGTGAAAAAAGATATAAGCTAGCATTTTCCCTTTTATTCTGAAAATGTATTTTATAAATGGCCTTGTTACCCATTACTGCTTTAATGATTCTAGTTCAAACACTACTGTTACAAATCATACATTTCCTTTTTCCTCTAAAGAAATGCAATATATGTATGAAGACTATAGCATATAAATTACAAGTATGTTATTCATTGAATTAGGAATGACTGGTGTAGCCCACAGCTTTAAGATATTTAGCAGATATCTGAGAGATACAAAAAACTGACAAAGTATTTTAGGAAAAAAGCAAACACATTCGGTGGGGGCAGAATATGTCAGGCAATAACCTGAATTTCTCTTTTCAAACACAGCTACACAGAGAGTAAAGGCTCTTTGGTAGCCAACATTTGATTATTGCCTACAGGCTAATTTGCAGATCATATAGTAATAAACAACCATTAGAGAGAACAAACGGTCCAAGTAAAATTAAGAGCTTATCCGTTACTATAAGCTAATGGTCTTCTTCATTCACTGGAAGAAAGGATACCGAGTTCTTAAACAATACACCTTAAGAAAAAAATCTCATGAATCCTTGTATGAAATGAGCTTTGGAGGGGATGATTTTCCCTTAAGAATTCATGACTAGAAGCCATAAACTCTAGCTAAGCAGCTATGATTCCTTCACATCCCACAAACGGCAGGCATTTCAAAAGGGCTCCTTTAAGACTTCTACACACATCAATTATTCCTTAATGGCATCCCAAGTAAAAACAGGCTGCCAACAGTCGGGATGCTGGCACAGCACCAAAGGCTCTGTGAATTTTGAGCAGAACAGTGAAAAGATGGAATATTTTGAGCACTAGGTTCTTAATGAATGGAAGTGGATTAGTCAAATCTGTTCAAGTAATAAGGGCACGGTGGAGAAAAATGGCCTTGTCATTATGATTCCTTTGGTATTTGTGGTAATAAACATGAATCACGATGAACTCACTGACTATTAAATACAGAGGTCATAAGTACTTCGATAGGATTTCCACAGGAATTCACCGTTAATTAGCTAGATCATTATTTGAAAGTGTTACTGAATTATCTTAGCATTTGTACAGCCATTCCCCCAAAATTGGTCATTCCCAGCTGAGGGCAGTTAATGCCTTAACAAACTGGTCATTAACTCTAATAACTGATTTTGTGGGAATTATTGTACTTAGAAAGCACATTCTAGGGTTTATAAGAAACGTTGCCTTTTTTTTTTTTCCTTTTTAAAGAAATTTACAGCTGTAGTTCAGTGGGAGCAGCTGAAGGAGAAAAAAAATCAGCTTTGTGGGTTGCTCTCACAATCGATTTTCTGCCGATTAAAAGGCAAAACATGGTGATAGGTTTTGAATTTTAAAATGTCTTCAGTTTTTTTTTCATCTCTGAAGTTATTAGTAAAAACACCATTAAGCTACTAATTTTGTAAGACACTTGGGATTTTCCATTCACAGTTCAGTCAAGCAGAAATATGAGTTTTGAACACCAGAACTCAAAGCCAAATTTCCGCTTCAGCAGTAGACCCAGCCCAACAGTTTGTGAAAACAGAGTGAGAACACAAGTTATGGGTCACATTATTAGCCAGATTCTCATTCCCTTATGCACCCCATGTCTTTGTTCAAAGTAGAGTACTTGCTTTGAAGTCAGAAAGCCTTCATGCAAAGATAAGAGAAGTGGGAATATAAGCACACCTATATTAGAATAGACCACCATTAAGGTGATATATTACCCTAGAAAATATATATGACTACAATATGCTTCAAAAATCACAGGTGTCTTTAAGTTTACTAGGGAGTGAGAACCCTTAAAGCCCTATCAATACAGTATAATTAAAATGAAATGGGCAAAACCCACCATTTAAAAGACAATTTCAACAATAACTCACAATATATGTTGACTGTATCAAAATATACTAAACACATATTAAGTTATATTCAAATATCTTTGATAAATGTTTCCAATGTTTCCATATGCTTTTATCCTTAACTTATTAGAGCATATACTGCAATTACAGACCCAGTACAATTAGGTAGTTTAAAAGAATGTTGACTGATCCAATCTTTAAGATTACAACTACACTAGATGATCTTTTTTTATAACGGATTTGTCTTCAGTCAAATCTAATAACTTGAGATGAACGGAGAAAAATCAATAGTTTTTAACCAAGGGTTAAGGGGGAAGCAGGCCAGATTTTATAGGTTATAATGGTCAATGTGAAAACATCAAATATAACAGCAACTTTGTGTTATGATGATGCACAGATAAGTGGTTTTTGTATCCAATTACTTAATTCTATTATGAGAAACTGAAATTATAAATCTACTATTAAAGTCTCTACATTAAATGCTATTCACTAAATGAGTAATACCCGGCAATGAATCAATTTTCATTCTTTTTAAATGAGTACAACCGTGCTTTCAGCTATGCAGCTTATTTTTCAGCATGTCCTTAATTATTTTATCACCTCATCTGTAGAATTCTTTTATTACACTCAAAATATACTATAATATATTTGTAATAAACCTTACAAAATATGCATGGTTGGGGTACAGATGATAAGGGACAAAATAAAATCCTTAACAATGAGTGCTTTCTAGCCATAGGTCCACATCATTGACTTAATATGCTTTAGTCAAATTTTACCATCTAGGAATGGAGACACCCCAGGCAATATTCACACACATAGTATTGGAACCAGCTGGTGATAGAAGAATCTTAAGAAAAAAGGCTTTTTGATTTAATTGGGAAAACAGGAGGAAGCATAAATTTTACTGCCATTAATAACTTCAAGCAATCTTGATACGACTCTGCCTCACCCTGACGGCAAGACATGTGCTTTTTGTTAAAGTGTTTGCCACATCTGACCTCTATTGTTTGCTCACTTGATCAGGTAAGAAAATGTAAGTTTATTTATAGGATAAATGAGGCCTATTAAAATTGAGAAACAGTGTAGTAGTCTATGAGGAACTGCCTTCTAAAACAGATGTGTGAAATTCCATAACAGTTTGGTAATAAACAGTCCAAACCAAGTTAGTTTTTTAAAAATCTACTTTGTTTCATTAAAAACAAATAACCATTAAGGGAACCT
This sequence comes from Lepus europaeus, assembly GCF_033115175.1. Classification (NCBI taxonomy): domain Eukaryota; kingdom Metazoa; phylum Chordata; class Mammalia; order Lagomorpha; family Leporidae; genus Lepus; species Lepus europaeus. Next base: position 136,298,419 of record NC_084831.1, on the reverse strand, counting down.
AGGTTCAAAAAATGCAAAATACCTCTGTACTTGGTTAATATATTATTGTTTCTAGTTTTTAATAAACAAGTCAGAAAAGGCCATTTAGAATACTGTTCTCAAAATTAAGACATTTTATGATGCTGCTGATACATTAAAATTATGCCAATTAACATATAATAAAAAATGATTTTAACATTGTGGGAGAAATTCAAAGGCGTTCAGAACTTAACTTTGTCGATTTTCTTTTAAGGACATCTGACAGAATGGTCAAAGGAAATAACCCTTAATTTCTATGTGATCAAAGTTAAGAGTCCAACAGTATCTGTTCAGGCAATCTCCAACAATAAGGGAAATCAGACTTGTCTAAAGCGGAAGAAATCAAGCATTTATCACTTAACTCTTGACCTGGTCTGATTCCCTACATGCTGATGAAATCTTTCTACAGTCTTTAAAATGCCCTGAAACCCAGATTACCTAAATATGATCTAGACAAAAATGAATCAAGTGCCATTCTTAACTCTCAAAGCCAATTCAGGGAATGCACAGAGTATAGAAACATTTATATCAATTTGGAACACCTTACAAACTCTAATTTGTCTTTCAATGAAGACAATATGGCCTAATATTACTCTGACTAAAAATCTGAGCCTTTTTGCAATGATGTGTGTGAACTTGTGAAATAGATATGACATGTGCTATTGAATTTAGGAATCCCAATTTTCCTGCCATCACCATTAAAGTTAGTTTCTGCACACATTATCCATGCAAATAAGCACGGATTTACAACTGGAATGTGGATCAGATTTAAATTACAACTCAAACCATGAAGCCAGTAATATTCAGTATCATGCACATATCACCAATCAGAGTGGCTCTGGTGATTAAATTTAAGGAAGGCTATGTTTTAAGAAAGATATTTGAGCTATTTAATTTTTTTAGTTAAATTACATATAGGTTCATGAATTATATGTGAAAGTTTTTATTACAAGTTAAGTGCTTGATGGATATTTATTATAAATCTTGATTTATAGCTATTACAATATTATAAATATTCAAAAACTTAGTAACTACTAATTCCTCAGTTCTTAAGAAAATATTCTCATTTCTGTTTATAAATGAGGTAAAGGAGTATTCAAGTCTGGGTAATCTGTGACACTGGGTTCAACACCTTTTGGATTTTCAAATACTTCTAATGAATAGTTTGCTAATCTAAGATTAAACCTGTCATTTCATCTATTTGAACATGTTTCTCATACTACCTGTTGTGGAGGGCCAGGGTTTTATTTTTCCCTTCCCATGTGTCAAGTACCAATACTTTAGTAAAATATAATATAAATGAGATTAAACAAAAGCTAAACAAAATAGAAGCCACTTTTTAACTTACATTCAGGAGACAAAATCTTATTTGGTCAAACTGCTGTACACGTCTAAATGCTTACTTTCAATTTCTGGACTTAATCATTACAGGCTAGCAACAAACAGCACAAATAGACCACAAATTGTTCTGTGGGCCATGCTTTGTCACTTTATTAGAAGACTGCTGCTGCAGCCAGCTTTGTTGCACAGCTGGTGACAGCTGCCACCTGTGACACTGGCATCAGAGTGTCAGCTTGAGTCCTGGCTGCTCTGCTTCCTATCTCCTGGCAAATGCATCTGGGAAGGCAGTGGAAGATAGTTCAAGTACTTGGGCCACTGCCATCCATGGGGGAAATCTAGATGGAAGTTCCTGGTTGCTGCAGCCATTTGGAGAGTGAAAAGTGGATAGAAGATCTCTTTCTCTGCCTTACTCTGCCTTTTAAATAAATAAAACAAATCTTTTATTTTTTTTTTTTAAAGACCACTGTCCGAGGGGGCGGAGCCAAGATGGCGGATAGTGAGGACGTGCGCCATTAGTCTGCGAAAATAAAGTTTCATAAAAGTGGAATTACTGTAGCCTTAGGAAAAGACTCAAGAAAAAAACTGCAGAGGAAACGCTTCCGGATCTAGTGGATGTGACACAGAGGATCTACAGAGAGCCCACTGCGTGGAAACCCAACCGCGGGAACTGAGCCGCAGAGTCTCGCCAGCGCGGGAACCAGAGGAAGACAAAAGCCTCAGAAACTCTCCTCTTCCCGCCTCCGCCTGCAGCTCTACTATACTACAGATAAAGGATTGATAACCAGAATCTACAAAGAAATCAAGAAAATCCACAACAACTAAACAAACAACCCACTTAAGAGATGGGCCAAGGACCTCAATAGACATTTTTCGAAAGAGGAAATCCAAATGGCCAACAGACACATGAAAAAATGTTCAAGATCACTAGCAATCAGAGAAATGCAAATCAAAACCACAATGAGGTTCCATCTCACCCCGGTGAGAATGGCTCACATTCAGAAATCTACCAACAACAGATGCTGGAGAGGATGTGGGGAAAAAGGGACACTAACCCACTGTTGGTGGGAATGCAAACTGGTTAAGCCACTATGGAAGTCTGTCTGGAGATTCCTCAGAAACCTGAACATAACCCTACCATACAACCCAGCCATCCCACTCCTTGGAATTTACCCAAAGGAAATTAATTTGGCAAATAAAAAAGCCATCTGCACATTAATGTTTATTGCAGCTCAATTCACAATAGCTAAGACCTGGAACCAACCCAAATGCCCATCAACAGTAGACTGGATAAAGAAATTATGGGACATGTACTCCATAGAATACTATACAGCAGTAAGAAACAACGAAACCCAGTCATTTGCAACAAGATGGAGCAATCTGGAAAACATCATGCTGAGTGAATTAAGCCAGTCCCAAAGAGAAAAATATCATTTGTTTTCCCTGATCGGTGACAACTGAGCGCCAAAGGGGAAACCTGTTAAGTGAAATGGACACTATAAGCAACAATGAACTGATCAGCTCCTGTCCTGACTTTAGATGTACAATGTATCCTTTTTAGTATTTGTTGTTGTTGTTCTAGTACTATTGGTTGAACTCAGTAATTAACACACAATTATTCTTAGGTGTTTAAATTTTAACTGAAAAGTGATCCCTGTTAAATCTAAGAGTGGAAAAAGAGAGGGAGGAGATGAACAATTTGGAACATGCTCAATCGGACTGGCCACAAATGGTGGAGTTAGAAATGTGCCAGGGGATTCCAACACAATCCCATCAAGATGGCATGTACCAATGCCATCGCACTAGTCCAAGTGATCAATTTCAGCTCACAATTGATAGCTCTGATAGGTCTAAGAGTCAAAGAGATCACACAAACAAGACAAGTATCTGCTAATACTAACTGATAGAATCAAAAAGGGAGAGAAAGATCCAACATGGGAAGCGGGATACACAGCAGACTCATAGAATGGCAGATGTCCTAAACAACACTCTGGCCTCAGAATCAGCCCTCAAGGCATTCGGATCTGGCGGAAGAGCCCATGAGAGTATAGCAGGCATGGAAAGCCAAGATACCATGGAAAAAAAAAAAAAAAGACCTAAATGAATGATCTCTGTGAGTGAGATCCCAGTGGAAAGAACGGGGCCATCAAAGAAGGAGGTACCCTTCTCCGAAGGGAGGAGAGAACTTCCACTTTGACTATGACCCTATCGGAATAAGATCAAAGTCAGCGAACTCTAAAGGCTTCCATAGCCCTGGCAACTCATGACTAGAGCCTAGGGAGATTACTGACGCCATGAACAGGAGTGTCAAATTGTTAAATCAGCAACAGGAGTCGCTGTGTACTTACACCCCATGTGGGGTCTGTCCCTAATGTGTCGTCTAAAGCGAAGTGATGCTATAACTAGTACTGAAACAGTATTTTTATACTTTGCGTTTCTGTGTGGGCACAAACTGATGAGGTCTTTACTAATTATATACTGAATTGATCTTCTGTATATAAAGAGAATTGGAAATGAAAAAAAACAACTTGGTGTTAAAATGGAAATGGCATAGAAAATTAATTAATTTGAAAAAAAATTATGTAGGATCTCTGTCTTTAATGTGCTGTACATTGCTATTTAATGCTATAATTAGTAATCCAATGGTAGTTTTTTCACTTTATGTTGCTATATGGGCAAAATGTTGAAATCTTTACCTAATATATACTAAACTGATCTTCTGTATATAAAGAGAATTGAAAATGAATCTTTACATGAATGGAAGGGGAAAGGGAGCGGGAGGGGGGAGGGTTGCGGGCGGGAGGGAAGTTATGGGAGGGGGGAAGCCATTGTAACCCATAAGCTATACTTTGGAAATTTATATTCATTAAATAAAAGTTTAATAAAAAAAAAAAAGACCACTGTCCGAATAACACAATTCACTAAAGAAAGATGTAGAAAGTAAAATTAGGGTGCTCGATATTTCAAACAAACCCTTTATAACCAGGCTTGGAAATACTGAAAATTGTGAAAACTGTTTTCTGAGTCCCTGATCCCTCATTCAGGAACTGTTAGCTCTCTGAAGTCTTTCTTTTCCTTTTCCTCTTGTGTCATGACTAACAGCTGAACAGGGCTTTACAGTTACGGCAAATACATGTTTATTCTGTCACCTGATTTCCATATCAATTCTGTGAGACAGGTCCTACTTTATTCCCTTATTTCCCAAATAAGATTAAAGGTTCACTAAAGATCAAAGACCAACTGATTTACCAAAAGTCACTCAGCTAATAAAGAGTGAGGAGAAGGCTCAAGTTAAGCTCTTCTGCCATTCACTCCTTTCATGTATTTCTTTCATACACTCATTCATTTTACAAACCACCAAATACAGAGGACCTACAATGTCTTAGGCCTTTCAAGGCCTCGTTCTAGGCATCAGGTATTTAAAAGTGAATAAAACTGATACAACTCCATATTTTCATATAGTTTGTAGTATTTGGAGCCTATAGGATGGTGGCACTAGTACACAGGCAGCACACAGAAAATAAGCAAAGTGGTTGTATTCTGTGGTGATTAACATGAAAAAGAGAATTTCAAAAGTCAGGGTTTAAAATTTATTTTAGTAGAGCCAACAAGGAGCAAAGCCTGAAGTGGGGAGGGAATAGGCCAGGTAAACAACTGGGGAAGAACATTCTGAGCAGAAGAAACAGGAAGCACAAAATCCTGAAACTCCTGAGACTGGTGTGTCACCTGCTGAGGTCAAACCACAGCAAGGAAGCCGGTGTGTCCTTGGAAAGAAGGAGCGAGTGCGGGGTGCTGGGGGATGCAGTTCACAGGTGAGGAGACACGGCAGAATAGAAGTCCTTGTAGGCCATTTAGCAGTGCTGGCACTTTCTCTAAGTGAGATGGGAAGGTACTGAAGAGTTCTGAGCAGAGTTAAAAATCTGTTACGAGATTTTACGAGACTGGAAGCACAAAGATCAGTAGCATGCTACTAAATTAAATCAGGAAAGAGATGATGGTGGCTGGCACCAGAGTGACAGCAGTCACATTTAGAGGACACTGCTGACTGGATGACCTGGCAGACTCTATATAAAGTATGAAGAAAAGACAGGAGTCAGGCACAACTCTCTCAGTTATGGAGTGTGCCATTTCCTGAGATGTGGAAGACTGAAGACAACAGATTTAGTTACGGGCTGGGAGAAGATCGGGAGTTTAATTTTGAACATGTTAAATCTCAGACACTAATAAGACATTAAACTGGTATTGTTTGGAGTCAGGGAATCACAGATGAGGCTGGGATTATGCATCTTTAATTTTGGGAGTCATAGCATAGACAGAGTATCTGAAAGGAACAGATGCAATAATACAGGGATTAAGGACAGATAGTGAAAAGGTCTTAGGACAAAATTCTAGGGTGCATTCTGCTGCTTAGAGATTGAAGAGGTGAAAGGGAAACAGAAAAAGAGATTGAGAAAGACTGGGAACATACACATAAGGAAACGCATGAGTACTGTACCCCACAAAACAAATGAAAAAGTTAAAGGAAGATAGAACCACAGTAAATGCTGCTTACAGGCGGAGTAATAGGAACACCAGGACTTGGTCACTGGAATTTGACCACAGCAGTGTGAAGGGGTGTGGGTATGAGAGGCATGGGTGAGAATGAAGAGTCTGGAAAGATTGAAAAGTCTGCAGAACAATGGGGGAGGGAGAGAGGGAGAGAGGAGAGAGGAGACAAAGTAGAAGGGAGAAGGAGAGAGAGAATTGGAGGGGGGAAGGGGAATCAATGTATTTAAAAAGGAGGAGGAAACTGCAGACAGTAATGAAGAAAACTCTTCTAAGATGAAATGGGAAGAGAAGAAATGGTATGACAGCTGGAAGGTAACAGAAGTTAGAGTTAATGTTTCTTAAGATGTTAGACACAGTAGCGTATTTGTATGATGATGGGAATGATCCAGTAGAGATGGAATAATTAAGATACAAGATGGAAAGCAGAACTGCTACAGCAAGAAACTTGAGGGGAGAGGCATTAGACAGGAGGGAGAATGGCCAGTGGTAAAAGTATGGACTTCATAATAACGGGAGAGAAGGCAAAGCACAGATGCAAATGCACAAGGGGCAACTGTGACAACAGGAGCTTAGGCAAATTTTCTTCTGACTATTTCAACTTTCTCAGTAAAATAGGAAGCAAGCAAGTGAGGTATGAGTGGGCACAAGGGCAGAGATATTAGACTTGTGATGAGAACTTCTCACCTAGCAGGTGAGAATGACCACACTAAAAAAAATGTATGTAACTGTTGGACAACATGACAATATATGTATTACTCAGAATGTGCTGTATGCTGCCATCCCTCTGTACCTGGGCCTTCCATCTGCATCCTCCCACACCATGCAATACCTCCCTGACTCTTTCAGAAAACACCAAAGAGGGGGTTGGCACCGTGGCTCACTTGGTTAATCCTCCGCCTGCGGCACCGGCATCCCATGTGGGTGCTGGGTTCTAGTCTCGGCTGCTCCCCTTCCAGTCCAGCTCTCTGCTGTGGCCCCGGAAGGAAGTGGAGGATGGCCCAAGTGCTTTGGCCCCTGCACCCGCATGGGAGACCAGGAAGAAGCACCTGGCTCCTGGCTTCGGATCGGCACAGTGCCGGCCGTATGGCCATTTGGGGAGTAAACCAATGGAAGGAAGACCTTTCTCTCTTTCTTTCTCTCTCTTTCTCTCTCTCTCTCTCTCTCTCTCTCTCTCTCTCTCTCACTAACTCCACTTGTCAAAGAAAAAAAAATATAAGAAAACAGCAAAGAGGACTGAGAAAGGGGATTCTATTAACGTCTAAAAATAAGAGAAAGAGGGTTATCCTCAGGCAATGGATGGATTTGCATCCTATCTAGAATCAAATACAAAATTAAGAAAATACAGTTTATTCAAACAAAACATGTTTTCTAGGTTGATTTGAGCTGTTAACTGGAGATTCCTGGTATATTATTATTTCCAGGAGTATTAGTATTCAGTAGGAATTAAAACCTGTAAGGAAATGTTATAACACATTAGTTTTCAAAGTATAGTTCAAGGAACCCTGAAGAGGATCCACAAAGTTACATATTTTTATAACTATTCTATTACAATATTTTCCTTTCTTAAAAAAGATTTCATTTGTTTATTTGAGAGGCAGAGTTACAGACAGAGAGAGGGAGAGACAGAGAGAAAGATCTTCCATCCACTGATTCACTCCCCAAATGGCTGCAACGGTCAGAGCTGGGCCCATCCGAAGCCAGGAGCTTCTTTCTGGTCTCCCACATGGGTACAGGGGCATAAGCACTTGGGCCATTTTCTACTGCCTTCCCAGGCCATGGAAGAGAGTTGATCAGAAGAGGAACAGCCAGGACATTAACCAGCGCCCATATGGGATGCCAGTACAGCAGGCGGAGGCTTAACCTACTATGCACAGCTAGTGCCCCCAATATTTTCCTTTTTAAAAACTTTTTGTCTCATATGTATGCAGTTTAGTTTTCTAAGAGGTACATGATAAATGACATCCCAACAGATTGCTAAGAGCAATATAAGAGCCAGCTGTTGTCTGTTAAGCTTAATTGACTTTAAAAGGATTCACAAAATGTAAAATAACATCACTCCTTTTTTTGTTTTTGGGAAATAGTTATTTTCATAAAAACATTTCTATTAACATGTGCCAGGTTTAGTTATTTACAAATATTTGATTATGACTGGCTTTGAGTCCTTGATTCCAGTTTTCTGCTAATGCACAATATGGGAGGCAAGAGGTTATGGTTCAATTACTTGGATCCCTGCCATCCACATGAGAAACCTGGATTGAGTTCTGGGCTCCTGGCTTTGGCCCATCCCAGTCCTGGCTATTGTGAGCACTTGGGGAGTAGAACCAGCAAATAAATTAAAGACCTCTTTCTGTCTCTGTCTTACAAATAGATAAAAATAAACGAACCTTTAAAAATTAAGATACAAATGAGTAAATATTTAAACATTTTCTTAGTTTTGATTATGAATAAATATCCAGAAATATGCCTGTAAATAAAAAGTTCTTTGAAGTCCTCAATAATAATGTTTTTAAAGATTTATTTGAAAGGCAGAATGACAGAGAGAAAGGTAGAGACCAAAAGTGGTCTTCTATCCACTGATTCATTTCTCAAATAGCAACAGCCAGGGTGAGGTTAGGTCAAGGCTGGGAGCCTGGAACTCCATCTGGGTCTACCACATGGATGGCAGGGGCCCAAATACTTGGGCCATCTTCTGCTGCTTTCCCAGGTGCATTAGCAGACAGTTCAATGAGAAGTAGAGCAGTTACAATTTGTACTGGTGTTCATATGGGATGTCAGCGTCACATCCAGTGACTTCACCAGTTGTGCCACAAGGCTAGCCCCTTTAATAATTTTGAAACTATTAAGGGGTCTTGAGACCAAAAAGTTTAAAAATTAGTGCTTTAACAATTGAATTCCTATTCTCAATCGCCTAATGGACTGGGAAGAATTACATAATTCATAGGAAGCCATAATTCATATGAAGCCACCTAGTCAGTCTAATCATTAGGTGGGCTGTGCCTGTTCTATTTTATTTATTTATTTATTTGACATAGAATAAGAGACAGATTATGGAGATTTTCTGTCTACTGGTTCACTCCCCAAATGGTTGTAACAGACCAGGCTCAGTCAGGCTGAAGCCAGGAGCCAGGAATTCCATCTGGGTCTCCCAAGTAGGCGGCAATGACTCAAGTACTTAGCCACCTTCTGCTGCTTTCCCAGGGACACTATCAGGAAGCTGTATTGAAGTGGAGCAGCCAGGACTTGAACCTGTACTTTCATATGGGATGTTGGCATTGCAAGCAGCAGCTTTTCCCACTGTGCCACAATGCCAGCCTCTACTTTAAAAAAAAAATTATTTGTAGTTTTAAAAGTGTAAAAATTTGGGGCCAGCGCTGTGGCGCAGTGGGTTAATGCCCTGGCCTGAAGCGCCGGCATCCCATATGGGTGCTGGTTCGAGACCCAGCTGCTCCACTTCTGATCCATCTCTCTGCTGTGGCCTAGGATAGTAGTAGAAGATGGCCCAAGAGCTTGGGCCCCTGCATCCGCGTGGAAGACCTGGAAGAGGCTCCTGGCTCCTGGCTTCTGGCTTCGGATTGGTGTAGTTGACTGCCATTAAGGCCAATTGGGGAGTGAACCATTGGATGGAAGACCTCTCTCTCTGCCTCTCCTCTCTCTCTGTGTAACTCTGACTTTCAAATAAATAAATAATTCTTTAAAAAAAAAGTGTAAAAATTTATAATATTAAGGATGGTACTTACACACTTTGAAAGGTTAATTCCTTTGGGTTTGATTTCCTTTGAAAATTAACATTTTAAAAGTTGACTTATACACTGATGGTGGGAGTGGTATAGTCACTATGAAAAATACTATAGAGATTCCATAAAAGACAGGAAATAGAATCATCAAATAATCTAGCAGTCCCACTACTGGATATACATCCAAGAGACTTGAAATCATTATATGAAAGAGATACCTGCACTCCCAAATTATTATGCCACTGTTAAAAATAGCCAATATATGGAACCAACCAAAGTGTCCATTATCAGATGAATGTATAAAAAAAACATGGCATATAAACACAATGGAATATTATCCAGCCCTAAAAAGAGAGTGAACTCCTGTCCATTGAAGCAAAATGTAACTGGAGGACATCATGTTATATAAAATAAGCCTGACACAGAAAGACAAATACTGTTAGGTTCTTTCTTACATGTGGAAAGTGAAAAAACTCAGTTTGAACACAGAATAGTGATTACCAGAATCTGGAAGGAATAGGAGGAGCATAAAAGGAGTCTGGATAACAGTTGCCAAATCAAAGTTAGATTGAGTGAGTTCCTATTATTAGACAGCACAGTGGGGTGATTATAGTCACAAAAACCTGTCATATATTTATTAGCAAGTAAAAGGAGCTCCAAGGCTCCAATCATAAAGTAATGTCAAAGAAGGGGAAATGCTGATTACTCTGATGTGATCAGTGCACACTGTATGTGTGTACTGAAATGTCACACTGTAGCCAGAAATACGTTTATTTTTTATTAAATTGTTTATTTTTAATTAAAAATTTTAAAAAAGGAAAAAAGTTGAAATGAAGACATTACTCAATTTAAAATGTACACCAATATCAACAGAAAAAAAAAAAACTGTAAAGAAATGCAAAACTGTCCAAAAGAGTTAACGAATGAAATCTGTCAGTTCTTTTTTTTTAAATGAATTGTGTTTTCTGTAAAACACTGCCTCTATCAATACATGTCATTTAAAAATTATACAGGAACTGATAACCAGACCCTTCCAAAGAATACATTAAATTGCATATTCATGCTTGCTTCTGAACTAGCAGCATCTCCCTGAATATCAAATAATCCTCAGTTTATGAAACACCCAAAATGGAAACTGAGAGATGTAACAAAATATCTGTCTGATGCATCAGACAAAAAGCTAAGAAATTCTGGTTTTTCAAGTTTCTTTTGAAACATTATCAGTTCATTCTCCAGGGTACTGAAGAATACACTATGACAAGGAATTTCCTTGCCATCCCCCAAACCAGGATATTCTGACATAAGGAAGCACTCTTGAGACACATCAGGGTCAAATGGCTTAAGGACTTTTGACAAAGGTATACTTTTTTGACAATCTGATTCTAAGACAAGCCAAAAAAATCTTTAAACACTTTAAAAAAGTTAACTCAACACCATACAAAATCAGAACCGACAGTATTTAACAATTCGATAAGTAAAGCCAAGTTTCCTAGGTCCAATGCAATTTGCATATGATCAAATTTACTGAAACCTCTGGCTGTGATGGATCCCAGATATAAGAAACTATGTGTCAAATCTAGGAATGACAGACTAAAAGACTTATAACTGATAGTGAACTAAGCCAAAGTTAAAGTTAGCATCCTTGTATAATTTCAGGAGAACATGTCAAAAAACAAAATTAGAAATAAATAATTTGGTAATATTTACAAAAAGGAAACAAAGGAGTATTTAGATATAAGGTTTTCCATTGAGCCAGTTATAATTTTTGAAACATTTTGCAACATTATGCCTCTTTTCCTCTATACTTAGGAAAGCACCAAATCATTCAAACAACTAATTTCAGGATGAAAGGAGACAGAAAATTTTAAATAATGATGTCTAATATTCCTTACTAATTCCTTTATGTGTCCCTAATTTCAAACAAAAAAGCTAAATTCAAAATCCTTAAATGCTTTATATGATAAAACAATACTAAAATGATTTTGGTACCATTTAATAACAGTTCCTTCATAGTGTCACATGGCAAAAGAGCTGAGCTGTAACAAGCTTCTCCTCTGCCCTTAGTGATTATTTAAATCAGAAAGCAGTCTTCAATTATGTATTTTCAGTTTGTCCTTTACTTAAATTTTGAAGAATGTTATTTGCAACTAACATCAGTCTCACAACAGCAGGGGTCGCAATGTACTAGTTAAAAGTTTCAGGAAACAGAGAAGGGGATTAGCTGTTCATATCACAGATTTATTACAGTCCAAAAGATTCACAATTCATTGTACTCTAGTTAAAATAATCCGTGATTAGCTATAAAAAGATTTTTTTCAATTATGGAGTCCCCAAATAATAGTAAAGAAAACCTACTTAAAATCTGATAGCATTTCTAGAAACATTAAAAACCTCTTCTGAAAAGTTCTACCACAAGTATTGCCCTATAAAAGTGCTCCTGAGTTTCTGCATCTTTTAAAAATATGTAACTTCTATCTACATAGTGGATAATTCTTTAATTCAGACATTAATCTCTCAAACTAAGCACAAGTTAAACATTGAGTTTACTTCCGAAAATAACCTAATTTGGATTATCTACTACGCAACATTATTAAAAATGAATTAAAAATAAAATAACATTTAAAGATATTCAGCATACACAGTGACATTTCTAAAGGGAAAGAAGTCCAATCATTCTCTCTGGTAGTTTAATGTTTTTTAGCTGAACATCAAGTCAATCAAGTGATGTAAAATCAGTAATAACTAGCATTAAAAAAGGGAAGAAAGTAAAAAATATGGATCACACATAGAAAAGTACTGTTTCATGAACATTTTGCTTCATTACATATGCTAAAATACCTAATATATACCACAAATAATATATAATGTATATTGACATACACACATATGGATATACATAGAAATATATACATCACATTTGGAGTTGGGTTACAATATAAAATATAACTTATTATGGACTGGGGGTAAATGTTTCAAAATCATTGCCACAGATGAATCTTTCTAATCCCTTCAAAATCTATGTCCTCTTTAATGTCTTCTTCCTATATCTTTTTGTAAGCATAGTGGCCAGAGATAAGAGGTATTAAATGTATCACTGAATTACTGAATTGAGAAATTTAGTTTACTGTTAGGAGTTGATGTAGTTTTCTACACATGTAACATATAAATTAACATATATAAAAATGACCAGTCTGTTAATACTGGCAACTTAGTTACACACTAAATGCAGTTTCTTTGAACATAGCAAAGCACAACCATCAAGCAACCTATCTGGTTTCTTCAATCAAAAGAAATGTTACAGGCCAAACAATAAAGCTCGAGAACATTACTAGGAACAGGGTCCTTGAGGGCATTCATTTGGAATTAATTTTTTAGAAAACATACAATTCAAATAAGTTCAGTTGTCAGTTTCCATGACCACAGGAGATTAGAAATATATCATTAGAGTAGAGGAAAATTGCTGCCATAGAAATTCTGCTAGTATAGAAGCAATGAGAAGTGACAGTAGTCAAAGATGAGGAAGACAGAAAAATTATATCTAAGAATTGAAAATACATTGTGTTCTGGGGCTATTTAGCAAAAGGAAATCTTTTAGCACAATAATTTTACAGCCTGGTGTAGTGGATTATCCCAGAATTGCAAATTTGAATAAATGATAATAAAAACAGTAACAGTGGGGCTGGCACTGTTTGCATAGCATGTAAAACCGCTGCCCACAGTACTGTCATCCCTTTGGGTGCCAGTTCAAGTCCCAGCTGCTCCATTTCTGAATCAATTCTCTGCAATGGCCTGGGAAAGCAGTGGATGATGGCCCAGGTCCTTGGGCCCCTGAACCCACGAGGGAAGACCCAGAGGAAGCTCCCGGCTCCTGGCTTCGGATTGGCAAAGCTCTGGCCATTGCAGCCAACTGGGGAGTGAACCAGCAGATTGAAGACCTCTCTCTGTCTCTCCTTCTCTCTCTGTGTAACTCTGACTTTCAAATAAATAAATAAATCTTAAAAAAACAAACAAACAAACAAACAAAAAAAACAGTAACTGCTACATACACAAACACAAACAGCAAGTGAACTCAGGTATTCTGGCTCCAAAGCCCTTACTTTTAACCACTATACTATACTATTTCTTAATAAAATGTTAAATTATATCACGAGTATTACATTTAAGAAAATTTTACAATACAAAGATGACACTGATTTTGTATAGACCTTCTGCTATAGACTGAATGCTATGTCCCTTAAAAATTCACATGCTGAAACTTAATCCTCAGTGTGATGATATTTGGTGTTGGTGTCTTTGAGGGGTTATTACATCATGAGGGCAGAGCCCTTATGGGTTTAGTGTTCTTATAAAAGATACCTCATGGAGTTTCCTTGCTGCTTTTGCCACGAGAGAATACAGTAAGAAGACAGCTGTCTATGAACTAGGAAGCAGGCAGGTCCTCACCAGATACAAAATCTGCTGCTGCCTGGACATGAACTTCCCAGCCTCCGCAACTGTGAGAAATTAACTTTTGTATTAAAAGGCCCTGTGTATCTACATTCTGTTAAGGCAACCTGAATCAACTAAGACACCTTTATAAGAAATAATAAATACCCTTAATGGGTATTTAACTTATCAAAAAGATTCATTCCTAGGTATCTGGGTTTTTTGGTATCCTATGTATTTTAACAATAATTTCATACATTTATAATTTTCTACCATATCTCATTTAACTATTTCCTATTAATGTGTTCCATTATTATCCACACACTAGAAATGACACAATTGATGTATATGTTAAGTAACCACACAATACCACATAGCTGATACCTAAAATAACATTCAGTCATGCAGTATGACTTTGCAATTCTAGTTTTAACCAATGTACTCTGTGCTACTAACCTTGCTGGATGGACTATGTATGGTAGGATTTGCTGTGATGTTTTAAGTAAGAGATTTTGGTAATTTTAGAAATCCAGCTAAAATTCAGAAAAATTAAAAAATGGCTGTCACGATCATTTGGTTGCTTGTTCACTAATGTTCTACTTTTACTTCTTCAGGGATCTGCCCACCACCTTGAGGTTAGGCATGACCATGTGACTTGCTTTTATAAGCTGGATGCAAGCAAATATGGTATTTGTCACTTCAGAGTAAAAGCCTTCCCTGTTTTCCTTTACCTAGTACCATGGGTACCCGACTGATGCTAACATGGACCAGCGCTCCTTAGTCATTAGAATGAACACATAAAATAAGGATACAATAAACCCCTATTGTTGTTTAAGTCATTGAGATCTTAGGTTTGCTTTTTAAAAATCACAGCCTTGTGCTCTTGACTAATGCATATTAACAGAATGAGATTTTTTTATCCTGGAAAGTGATGAATTAAAGGACCATTCTGGTTCCATGATAAAATAGAGATGCCTATAATTTACAAAATAGCTATGTTCCAAAAGTTCATTTTGAATCAGTACTTGGAATGTGGAATTTTTTTTCCATAGACTCACCTTAAGAGGGCTTGCAGAAGCTTATTTAACCAATAATTCAAATAAAAAAACCCAGATAAATAGTGCATTAAAATAATTAAATTAAAAGAACATGAAATAAGCAAATAGATATGAACTTTTTTTATTTATTTGAAAGAGTTACAGAGAGAGGTAGAGACACAGAGAGAGGTCTTCCATCCGATGGTTCACTCCCCAGATGACCACAGCGGCCGGAGCTGTGCCCATCCGAAGCCAGGAGTCAGGAGCTTCTTCCGGGTCTTCCCATGCAGGTGCAGGGGCCCAAGGACTTGGGCCATCCTCTACTGCTATCCCAGGCCATAGCAGAGAGCTGGATCAGAAGAGGAGTAGACGGGACTAGAACCAGCGCCCATATGGGATGCTGGCACTTCAGTCTAGGGCTTTAACCTGCTGCGCCACAGCTCCGGCCCCAAATGTAAACTTACAGATACTATGAACTCTTTAAGAAATTTTGAAGTATTTCATAGAAGTTAGAGGCACAGTTGTTAGTACATTTTCATTTCTCTTCAAAATGTACATTTTCCCCTTTCCTTGATCTAGAATATCAGTAGATATTCTCTTTTGCCTACTGTGTATGATTGTTTCCATGACTTATAAATATTATGAAAAGGAGGAACTAAAGAACATTACTAAGCATAAGATGGAAACATGTGAAAGAAAAGGGATTGCCTAAGTTGAAATTTCAATGACTTGTGAGCAACAATACAGAGGGTTAAAAAGACAGCATGATGACATATTGAATCCTTACTTACAAAAGAATGACCTTAGAGCTTACTTGTTAGTCCTCAGATAGATCAAAAGCTGTCATGTATTTATAAATGAATATTGGTTCCTTACATGACAGAGAAGCTGAGCTGTAACCAATTTCCTCCTTGCTATTAATAATTATGAAGTCACATTACCTTTTCTTAGATTTTTTTCCAATTTATTCTCCAAGAAAATTTTTGTGAATACTTTTATGTGGAATGTTATTTGGCCATTTATTTATTTTACTTAGAAAGGTACTTAGAAAGGTAAGCCAAGAAGTTATTAAGACAGGGCTAACCATAAATATCTAAGAGTCATTTTGGTTTCATTCAATTTTTACAGATAAACTAAAAAAAAGATATGGAAACTTAAGATCATTTATCTTTAGTTATGTAAAGTTAGAATAATATTAACTTTCTACTCTTCTAGCATAGCAAAACTTGATGCCCTAGGAATCCACATTTCAAAGAAAATAATGAAACAGCACCGAGAAAGAATGACTTAAAAGGAGATAGAAAGGGGTCGGCACTGTGGTGTAGTGACCTAAGCCTCTGCCTGCTATGTTGGCATCCTGTATGGGCACTGGTTCAAGTCCTGGCTGTTCCTCTTCAAATCCAGATCTCTGCTATGGCCTGGGAAAGCAGAAGATGGCCCAAGTGCTTGGACCCCTGCACCCAAGTGGGATGGGAGACCCAAAGAAGCTGCTGGCTTCAGATAGGCTTCATATTATCTTGTATTGGCCTAGGAAGTGAATCATCAAATGAAAGACTTCTCTGTAACTCTCTCAAATAAATAAATAAAATCTTTTTTTTTTTTTAAAAAAAGGACTAAGTCTTCAAACAGTACTTTATACTTTGTGTGTCTGTGTGGATGCAAAATGTTGAACTTTACTTAGTATACAGTTATAGAGTTGATCTTCTGTATATAAAGAGAATTAAAAATGAATCTTAATGAAGAATGGGAAGGGAGAGGGAGTAGGAGATGGGATGGTTTGCGGGGGGTGGTGGTTATGAGGGGAAGAACTGCTATAATCCAAAAGTTTACTTTTGAAACATATTTATTAAATATAAGTTTTCTATAAAAAAGGGAGGTAAAAACCTATCAGCTGCTCTCCTTACTCAGAGCTTACTCATTTCTCCACAGCCAGAAGAGTCCAATACTATTATTATTTCTCAGTGAGCCCAAGTTGGCTGTATTTTATATATTTGTTAAAGATAAGTGTATTTCTCTCACGGTTATGTCTCCTTTACAGGGTTCATCTTTCAACTTTTACCCACTTACTGGAATTTTTAACAATCTTTTAACTTTCACCTCCCCTGAGCTCTAGACCAACGGTTCTATCTACCCACTAAGTTTCTTAGGCTGTCTAGATGTTTCTGAACTAAATCCACATTGACATCCATGAACTACTTCCTTCATACTTCTCTATTTCTGTTCCTGATGCTAGTGATCTGTCATTGATTCTTTTTTTTTTTTTTTTTTTTGACAGGCAGAGTGGACAGTGACAGAGAGAGACAGAGAAAGGTCTTCCTTTTCCATTGGTTCACCCTCCAATGGCTGCTACAGCTGGCGCACTGCGGCCGGCGCACCACGCTGATCCGAAGCCAGGAGCCAGGTGCTTCTCCTGGTCTCCCATGCGGGTGCAGGGCCCAAGCACTTGGGCCATCCTCCACTGCACTCCCCAGCCACAGCAGAGAGCTGGACTGGAAGAGGAGCAACTGGGACAGAATCCAGCGCCCCGACCGGGACTAGAACCCGGTGTGCCGGTGCCGCAGGCGGAGGATTAGCCTATTGAGCCGCGGCGCTGGCCTGTCATTGATTCTATGACATCTTTTTCTATCATTTACCATATCTAAATAGTAACTATGTCATATTCATTCTACCTATATCTCTTTTGCCCTTTCTGTCAAATATTTTGCATATTATATCTGCTCTAATTGAGGTTTTTTTTTTTTTTTTACTTCTTGTCTTGCCTACTATAACAAGACATTACTCTCATCTTTAGAGTCTAGTTCTTACCTAGTCAATAGAATAATGTTAGTTTCCCTAAAGCACAGTTCTTATCATAATTCACCCAGTGAAAGAACCCACAATGATTCCTACCATTGGTTGTATTACATATCTTTTAAGCAATGCTTTATGTTCATAATACTACTTAAGAGCACAAACCCATTTTTTCTCCAAGACCAACCCTAATTTTTCTTAGTCTTATTAATATGCTCAAGTTGAAATGGGAATTTCTTGCTCCTCATCTCACCCAGCTCCATCTATTCTTTAATGTTGATAGATATATTGGAAATAACTTTCTACAGCCTCTTTATATATATATATATATATATATATATATATATATATATATATACTACTTTGTTAAATGCCAGTTTTCAACAACCATTGCAAATGGCACCTTATCTATAAAGTGCTAACACAGCAACATTCTCCATTTGAATTCCAATATATCTGCAGTCTCTTTATTGTTTATCATAGTGGTTTGCCATAATAGGCTGTCAACATTTTACTGAGCTAATCTTAATTGAACTGCACAGATAAGGAAGTAAAAATAAAGTTATGTAGTTTGTAAAAAAAAAAAATTACTATATATGAGAAGGATTCTTGTAACTCAGAGAAAGATGCACTGGCAACACTTAACATAATATCTATTTTATATCAAACAATTATGTTAATGATGCTGGTAACTAACACTAATTAAGAAAATATTATGTGTTCAGGTACTGTTTTAAGCACTCTGCATGCAATACGTCATTTAATCTCCCAAAGAATTCCAAACTGGGTTAGGTGTTTTACCTAACAGTGAAGACATCACTTAGGATATCTGCATCCCATGTTGAACTATCTGGATTCAGTTCCCAGATCTAGCTTCTCATTCCAGCTTTCTGCTAACGCACAGCCTAGGAGGCAGCAGTGACAACTCAAAGAGTTAGGTTCTTGCCACCCACAAAGGAAACTTGGATTGTTTCCAGTTCCCAGCTTCAATTCCCCTGGCCATTGGAGGCATTTGGACAGTGAACCAGCAAACAGGAGTTCTTTCCACCTGTCTCTAAGACTCACAAAAAACTAGCCTTAAAAGACAAAAAACCCCTGTAAGTTGTATATAATTATTATCCCCATTTTAGAGACAAGAAATCAGTATTACATGTTTAGAAGTAAGCAGTGTGACAATTCTAGGAAGATTTCTTGAATTTAGAAGACATTAAAGAAATATTATTTTCCACACTGGGTTTTTATATCTTTTATTTCCAAATTTGCTACTTGTTAATAGATTGTAAAGTGAGTATCATGTGAATAATTTCTCAAAAATCTCTTCTTTTAAAAATTTGTTTAAAAGGTATAGTTACAGAAGGAGAGACAGAGAATCTTCTATCTGGCCAGGACAAAGCCAGGAGTTTCATCTGGGTCTCCTATGTGGGTGGCAGGGGCACAAGCAGTTGGGTCATCTTTTACTGCTTCCACGGGCATATTAGCAGGGCAGTGGATTGGAAACTGAGCAGCTGGGACAAGAACCGGTGTCCATATGGGATGCCAGTGTCACAAGTGGCAGCTTAACCCATTATGCCACGATACTGGCCCCTAAAAAAATCTCTTAAATAATCTGTTTCATCATATATTATAAGGCTAATATTTCCATAAGTGGATAACTGATACTAAACAAATGAAATAGACCATGAATTCTTCAGGAAAATAACCATAACTTAATCATATCCATACACTGAGATTCTGACCTTATATTTGATACAAAATTATGTCAGACTTACGATAAATGGTTGGGGCCAGTGTTGTGGTGAAGTAGGTTAAGCTGCTGCCTACAACACTGGGACACCATATCAGAGCACTGGTTGAAGTCCCTGCTGCTCCACTTCTGACCCAGTTTCTTATGCTAATGCAACTGGGAAAGCAGTAGAAGATGGCCCATGTGCTTGGGCCTCTGCCAGCCACATGGGAGACTTGGATGGAATTCTTGGCTCCTGGTTTCAGCCTGACTCATCCCCAACCATGGGAGCCACTTGGAGAGTGAACCAGCGAATGGAAGATCTCTTTTTCTCTGTTTCCCGATCTGTCACTCTGGCTTTCAAATAAATAAAAACAAATCTTTTTTTAAAAAGATAAATGGTCACATGAATTAAATTCAAGGCCAATCAATTTTACTTTTAAAGTTTGCTTTTCTCCTCCCTAAATTTCTGCATTGCTTTGGCTCTCCAAAATGAATTTTCAAAGTGTTCCTCAGTAGAGTATTTTCTAAAATGTATAGTAAGATTTTTGTACAATAGCTGAATAAGTGGAGAAAGTTGCAAAAAAGAATGATATTATACTACTATACTACTACTACTATCTATAATATATATAGATATATAGATATATATAGATATATAATATCAAAATATGAGTAAAAATGTGCTTTCTGGTTAATAAAGGCAATGGTATTGTATGCAGAGGAGAAACACAAGTAAACAGGCCCTTAGGGATCCAGCAACTTGTTTACGTTCTTAGCTTCATTATAGCTCAACAAGAGTTCTTCAGAAAGTTCATGGAAAATGCATTTATGAAAAGGCTATGGATTAAAAAACTTTTTTATACCCAAACTTATCTTTTAAATCAATTTCCAAAAATTTTTCAAAGCACTCTTATAATGTAAAGCATGTTGGAGATTGGCAGGGACCTGTAAAGACAGACAACAGGGGCTCTGGCATTGTGGTATAGAGGGTAGAGTCGCCACCTGCAATGTCAGCATCCCATATGGGCACCACTTCAGGTCCTGGCTGCTCTATCTTTGATCCAGTTCCCTGCTGATGGCCTGGGAAAAGCAGCTGAAGACGTGCAATATGCTTCGGCCTCTACTAACGCATGGGAGATCCGGATGAAGCTCCTGGCCTCTGATCTCTGCCTGGCTTAAGCCATTATAGCCATTTGGGGAGAGAACCAGTAAATCGAAGATCTCTCTCTGTCTGTCTCTCCCTCTCTGTAACTCTGACTTTCAAATAAATAAATACATCTTAAAAAAAAAAAAGAGTGGGTAGACTGTCATGAGTTTTTAATGCTCCGCTGAGAAAATTAACATTACTTTCAGGACACAGAAGTGTTAACACTCTTCTTTTTTTCAAAATAAAAATTTATGTAAATCTGCTGGTTTACTGCCCAAATTGCTGCAATGCAGGACCTGGGCCAGGCTGAAGCCAGGAGTTTGGAACTGCAAGTGGGTCCCTCACATGGATGCAGAGCCTCAAGCACTTGGGCCATCTTCTGCTCCTTTCCTAGGTGCATTAGCAGGGAGCCGGATTGGAAGTGGCACAGCCAGGATTTGAACTGGCTCCGGTATCACATGCTAATGTTGCAGAAGGAAGCTTAAACTGCTATGCCAAAATCCTGCCCCCAGAAGTTTTAACTCTTGAACTCATCCTTAATACAGATATACTTTCTAGTAGCTAAAACAAAGTAACTTACTAGAAACTGAATCCTCCAATACAATATTTTCTAGCTCATGCTATATGAAACTACCGCTTTTTATTCATTGACAAAAAGTTTCCACAAATTTATGTACTTGTAAGCAGTACTTTAAAAGTATGGTAGAATATAAGAATTTAAATGATATTACTTTTTAAAATTAAATACTGGATAGAAAGTATGTTTTCTTTCTTGTTGCTCTGGTTGTACTTACATAGTTTAATTTTGGTGCAACATGTGGAAATAAAGACAAAAGCTTAAAACTTCCTGTTCCATTTTATTCCACAACACCATGAAAGTCCTGACAGAAGTCATTTTTTCTTTTATTCTGCTTATTTTTAGAATTCAGTTCCCAATAAAAGAACATATACAGAATGTTTTATGTTCAGCAAGCTTTTCAACACAAAGCTCAATTTTCCAGTGATGCTGGAAATTCCAACCAACACTGTCATAAATTTTTAAACACATACCTAGGAGTGCAGTGAGCTTAGGAAGCAGTCCAACTTGTACCATCTTATTCCTCAGTCCTGTGTCAAAGGAGAGGTTTAGTAAAAGCCGGAGAGTTATATTCAGCAGATCTTCATGCTCACAAGGTATCATTTTTACGAGTTTTTCAACAATATCCATTTCCACCTAGGTACGATAATACAAATACAGTGAAGTTTTGTTGCATAGTAAGACAAAAAGATCACAAATGCTTCTCTGTCTTTAACATGTATTGATTTTAAAAGTAATTGTGTTAATTTTATACTATTTCAGTCTATAATCTTTCCTTGCATTAAACTTTTGAGAAGAAAATATATACCCCCACATCATCTCCATCTTTCCTCATTTAATGGCATCAATAGGAAGAACAATTATATCAGATCCTTGAAAACACTGTGTTACTAAATACTACCCAGTAAGTACTGGACTCTGCTAGATCAGGTAAGATCTCACCCTGGCCTTCAAGGATTCCTCAGTCTATAAAGTGGGTGGAGAAAAAATAAATAATGAAAACACAATGGGAAGGAAGTTGAATATAGAAAGGGTTCTGGATTCAATGTGGAAAGAAGTGCTCAGAAAGCAATTAACCTACCTAGAAAAAAAGAAGACTTTAAATTAGGAATCAAGTCTTTAAAAATTAGTAAACATTAGTTTTCTCGTTAAAATAGGCATTGACAACCCAGGTTGTGGAAAAGGCCAATGGATAGGCATTTAGGAATAACAGGCTTATTTGGGCAATTGCAAGTGCCTGGCTATGATGCATAGTATAAAATATATGCTGGGGATTGGCAGAAATTTAATTACAGAACTTCAACTATCCTAAAGGCTTTTAATGCTCTGCTAATAAGTTAAACATTATCCTATAGGTGGTAGAGTGCCCTTAATGATATGAAGTCCAATTGGTGATAATGGTCAGACTAGTTCCTACATGAGGAACACTCCTGAATTCGATGTTCCCAGAGACCAGCCAAATGCCAACCCTGTAAAGAGGCTTGTTTAAGAACAGTATCAGGCCCCTTTTCAGCAGTCAATAAGATGAACATAGATATCATTAACCAAGACCCAATAAATGGAAAAACAGGCCTAGGATAATGAAAACAACTGATTATCTAGCTCTGATGTTTAATTTGAGGCGATATTCAGTGGATATTTGGGCAACTTATAAAACTTAGAGGATGCCGGTTCCACAGTTCACTAGGCTAATCCTCTGCCTGCGGCACTGGCACCCCGGGTTCTAGTCCCAGCTGGGGTGCCAGATTCTGTCCCGGTCTCTCCTCTTCCAGTCCAGCTCTCTGCTGTGGCCCAGGAAGGCAGTGGAGGATGGCCCAAGTGAGTGGGCCCTGCACCCGCATGGGAGACCAGGAGGAAGCAGCTGGCTCCTGGCTTCGGATCGGTGCAGCGCACTGGCCGCAGTGCGCCAGCCGTGGCGGCCATTTGGGGGGGTGAACCAATGGAAAAGGAAGACCTTTCTCTTTCTCTCTCTCTCTCTCACTGTCTAACTCTGCCTGTCAAACAAAACAAAACAAAACAAAAAAAACTTAGAGGAGAATCTGGGCTAACTACAGTAGTTGAAACTCTGGGACATAAGTCAGCAAACCAGAGCTAGTGGGCCTGCCATCTGTTTTCATAGAATCTATGAGCTAAGAATGGTTTTTGGCTTTTACATTTTTAAATGGCTGGAAAACAATCAAGTGAAAAATAGTAATTCATGATACATAAAAATTCAAATTTCAGTTCCCATAAACAAGATTTTATTGAAACACTACCATGTCCACTTGTTTGTAGACTATCAATGGCTGCTTTCATGCCACAACAGCAAAGGAGAGTCACTGTGACAGAGGGCAAATTACCTGGACAGCCTGACATATTGACTATTGGGCACTTTGGAGAAAATATTTGCTGAGTCCATGCTTCAAAATATTATAAAACTGCATCAAGAGAACTTGTTTTAGAGTGAGAAATCACAAAAGACAGAACTCATTTGGTAATGGAAACCCTGTATTCAGAACTTTTCAGGTAGCAATCAGAAAAATTTGGTTATAGAAACATCTAGTATGTTTTAGTTACAAAGCTAAACAAGAGAGAAATTATATATAAATTCATATTCTTTGGATCATTACCTAAACTTATGGATATTCTCACTCAATTTTATTGGAGATCTAAAACATGCTTATAACATCCTTTTTATGTCTTTATTACAATCTTTCACTGACATGAAAATCATAATAAAGCATGATATACTTTTTTCATTTTATTCAATGAATGAAAATAAAGTTTTTTAAAAAATAGTTAAATTTGGGCTGGTGCTGTGGTGCAGTGGTTTAAAGCCTTGGCCTGAAGCGCCAGCATCCCATATGGGCATCAGTTCTAGTCCTGGCTGCTCTTCTTCCGATCCAGCTCTCTGCTATGGCCAGGGAAAGCAGTAGAAGATGGCCCAAGTCCTTGGGCCCCTGCACCCATGTGGGAGACCCAGAAGAAGCTCCTGGCTCCTGACTTCGGATCTGCCCAGCTCCAGCCATTGTGGCCATTTGGAGAGTAAACCTCTTTCTTTCTCTCTGTCTCTACCTCTCTCTGTAACTCTTTCAAATAAATAAAAATAAATCTTAAAAAAAAGTTAATTGACAAACCAACACCTTCTTTTTTTCCTTCAGACATATATCTACACTCTAGAATCACACTGCAGCCATATGTTAGAGCTCTTCCTCAGAGTACAATGCAATCTTTAAAGAGTTCCAAAAATCAAACATGAAACTAAAAATCAGTTCTTTGAAAACATCAAAACATTTGATAAACCATGCCCTAGAAAAAAAAAAAAGAGAAGAAAAAATGACCAATATTCAAAACTGAAAACAGGGAATATCACTTCAGGTATTCTAACAAGGAAATAAGTAGCAAAAATTTTATACCCATACATTCAACAAAATAAACAAATTCTTTGAGAGAAACAAACTACAGAGCTCATAAAAATAATAAAAATAACAAATAATAAAAATAATGAAAAAATAATCGGGGCTGGCACTGTGGCTCAGCAGGTAAAAGCTGTGGCATCCCATAAGGGTGCTGGTTTGAGTCCTGGCTGCCCCACTTTCAATCCAGCTCCCTGCTAATGCACCTGGGAAAGCAGTTGAGGGTGGCACACATGCTTGGACCTCTGCACCCACACGGGACACCCTGAAGAAGCTTCTGGCTCCCAATTGCAGTCTGGCCCACCCCTGGCTTTTGTGGTCATTTGAGGGAGTGGATCAGTGGATGGAAGCTCTCTCTGTCTTTCCTTTTCTCTCTCTGTAATCTGCTTTTCAAATCAATAAATCTTTAAAAGAAATAATCAAATGGTCCTCTATCAAAGCAATTCACAGGAAGAAAATCTCAGGCCCAGATTAGTTTTTTACTAGTGCATTCTATTACACATTTAAGTTTAAATAAACAGTAATTCTACACAGATTCTTCCAGAAAAACTTGAAGATGGAAGTCATTCTGAGCACACAGATACTCTAATAATGAAGTTGGATTAAGATTCTAGAAGAAAAGGGCCGGCGCCGCGGCTCACTAGGCTAATCCTCCGCCTTGCGGCGCTGGCACACCGGGTTCTAGTCCCGGTCAGGGCACCGATCCTGTCCCGGTTGCCCCTCTTCCAGGCCAGCTCTCTGCTGTGGCCAGGGAGTGCAGTGGAGGATGGCCCAAGTGCTTGGGCCCTGCACCCCATGGGAGACAGGAGAAGCACCTGGCTCCTGCCATCGGATCAGCGCGTTGCGCCGGCAGCAGCGCGCCTACCGCGGCGGCCATTGGAGGGTGAACCAACGGCAAAGGAAGACCTTTCTCTCTGTCTCTCTCTCTCTCTTACTGTCCACTCTGCCTGTCAAAAATTTAAAAAAAAAAAGATTCTAGAAGAAAAGAAATATTGGTCTAAAATAGACCAATAATGCCTCATATACAGACATAAAAATTCCCAATAATAATTAATCAAATCTAAGTACAAGGTGGTTATCTATTTTTCAATGCAAGATAGATTCAACAGTCAAAGTCAATCAGCAGGGGGTGGTAATGTGATGCAGTGGGTTAAGCTGCTGCCTGTGACAAAAGAATCCCATTTTGAGTCCAGGCTACTCCACTTCTGACCCAGCTTCCTGTTACTGTGCCTGGAAAGATAGCAAAGGATAGCTAAGTACTTGAGTTCCTGCTACGCATGCGGGAGACCCAGGTGGACTTTCAGGCTCCTGGCTTTGGTCTGGACCAGCCTCAGCTGTTGTGGCTACCTGGGGAGTAAACAGTGCAATGAAGACAGGATCTTTCTCTCTCTGTTTCTCCACCCTGCACCCCTCTCTGGCTCTCTACTCTTCAATAACTAAAATAAATATTTAACAAAAGAAATGAAATAGACTAATTGATGATACAATGTACTTGGAAAGTAAAGAAATATAGAAAAGTCAATAATTTGGAATAACAATGTTGCAGGCCCCATGCTGCTTTATTTTAGGACTTAGTATAAGACTCCAGTAATCTAGAGAAAGATGTACCAGTGAGAGTTCAGACACGTATATTAATGGAACAGAAGACACAACACAGAAATAAAACCATATTACATGGCCACCTGATTTTTAACAAAGGTACGAAAATAATTTCAATGAGTACAATGGATATTTAATTGAGAAAGTAAAGTCTTCAACAAAAGGTGCCAGAACAATTCAACATCCTGGTTGAAAAATATGAATCTTAGTTTACAATTTGTCTCACTTACAAAAATAATTCATAACTAACAGACCACAGACTGAAACGGCCACCAGAACACTGCCATAACACTTCTTAAAGATTACATAGAACAAAATTCTTTCCTAACTTGAGTTCACAAACACAACCTACTAAAAACTTTTTTCATGCCAGATTTCATAAAAGTTAAAACCTTCTGCTCTTCAAAAGAGAATGAAAAGACAGGCCACAGAAAAGGAGAAAATACCCACAAAACATCTAACTGATAAAGACTCATATCTAAAATACGAAAAGAACTCTCAAAAGTAAAGTAAGAATATAGGAACCCAAGCAACATATATCCTTCTCTGTTGTTCCTCTTAAAATTATATTTTAATAGGATTTACTTCCTTTCTGTTATATTTGTAACATTGTTATTTTAATATAATTACTGTTAATATTATATAAATTTTGATTCAATTTAAATAATTTATTGAAAAGTTTTTAGATACACAAAATTTCCCTTAAAATGTTTGTTTGAAAAGTAAGGTCAATATTAGTTCACATTAGTAGTAAGAAGAACATTTTATTTAAATAAATAATATAAACTCACAAATAGATCAGCTATCTTCCTCTCCCTTTTTTAAAACAAAATTTTCACAGGCCTCAGCTGTTACTAATTATATTAATATTTTTCTTTTGAAAAGTCAACAGAATTATATATACACTAGTTGTTACTGAAAAACTTAATAACAAAATAACCTGGAGAGTTTGTTATTAATTGTATTTCATGGCATAGAATGGAATGTGAAATATGTGCCATTAGTCAATCAGATGTTAAACACTAGACTTGTATTTATTTAATCCAGTCTTCTAGGGATGTCTGGTTGATAAAAACCCAATCCTAGGAGCTAAATTTAGTTATTGTCTCAACATAAAATGAATATTTTCTCAATTCTATTTCTGCAACATGGGATTTATATTTTTTTAAGTAAACATTCAATACAAAGTGACAGATTATCAATAGTCTATGAGCAAGTTAATTTCAGCCTTTAAATATACCTTTTTCAATGTTGCTGGAAGTCAATATTTAAAAATTGCTTTGGGTTTTCTGGCTAAATATGTCTTAAAAAAAGACTTGCAAGATTTTTGTCCTGGTGTAGAGAAAAAGTATATGAAGCTAATCACTTAGAGATCTGTTTCCTTAAGCAAATTGCTTAATGTCTCTGATCCTCTGCTATGATATCTGAAAAATCGAGAGGCTAAATTCACTGAACCTAACCATAGATATCAGATGCAAGTCATGTTCTAAAAATCCTTATTTTATAAGATGCCTTTAGATAAATGTATTTCTTCCACAATCAAAGATGAAATGCATACCATCTATAGTAAAAATATGACCAACAGAACGTTTTAGGACTTTGGATGAATAATTTTTCTGAACTCCAGATTTTCCTCCTTAATAAAAAAATGAGGTTTGAAAATTTGTATCTTCTAACTCTATGAACTTACCTGAATAGAATTTTCAATAGCAATCTTGAGATCTTTTTCATAGCATGAGCACATATGGAGTACATTATTTAAATACAAATCCAGTACATACATAGTAGATAGATGCCTATGGCAAGTCAGTTTGAATTATGAGAATATACTAAAGGTAAAAATCTAAACACATAAATGAAGAACACACTTAACACCTAACCACTCAGCAGAATATATATCAGCATGTCATCAAATTCTTTTTAAATGTAAAGTAAGTGAAAACAAAACAGAATAGATATATATTTTGATTAATCTTGAGCATATAATGAATAATAATAATTGTATACTAATGACAAAAGTAACAGATACTAAATATATGGGGATAAAATAAAATTGAATTTATTAAAGAATAAGAATTCAAGGTACTTATTAAATCTGGTAAATCAATCTCAGGTTTTCAATAAGTACGGAATGTTATTAAATATAACTTAAGGTACTTTGTAGTTCATTTTGAAGGAAAGTATTTTGAAGGAAAAAAAAGAGTAGACAGAATAATATACATTTAGATTATCTAAAGAATTCACTTATACCAATAATACTCAAATAATGGCCCATAGTTATAAAAATGGTCTTCAGTGGAATTAAACTCAGTGACCCAATAATTCCTTCTCCAGGAATTTACTCCAAGAAAATAATGAGAAATATAGACAAAGATGTATGCACACATATATGCACTGAAATGTTATTTCTTTCTAATAGCTAAAGTTAAATATCTGAAAACAAGGTATAGTTACTGTGTGAGATATTTAAATAACATTATAATCAACAAAGACTTTATGACATGGAAAAAAGCAGGTAAGAATTTTTATTCTATGGAAGTATGTATATATATACACCTGTCTATCTTGTATATTCCATCTACAGAGAAGGAAATAATATATGTTCAACCAGTATTTCCCAAAGACCACTGAATCAACATAATAAAAATACAGACGGTCAGGAGTTTAATATAGTAATTCAAGTAAGAAGTAAGCAAAGATGACATGAACTAATTCAATGATTTGGGTAACAGAAAGAGAAAGAACTTCAAGAGATATTTATGGAAGCAGGATGAACCAACTTGAATAGTAGGTGACAAACAGACTGGGCTAAACTGTAACTCCAATTTTAGTATATGTGCTGCCGAATTGAGCACTAAACTGTAATTCCACAGACTGATATGAGAAATGCAGGCAGCAAAACAATTTAAGGAAAAATTAAAAGGTCATTTGACCCTGAAGTATATTTTTAAGTTTAAGCCACTTTATATATGTTATGCTCAATGTGGTGAGATCTATTCTATACAATATACTAGAAAGGATTTTCATTGAGAAACTTAATTATCTGTAATGCTAACATAGAATATATTTCCTAATAAAGTCATTGTAGTTAGTCACTACAATTGCAAAATATTCATTCAGAATGATCTCAGTAGGGGGATAAAATGTTTACTTTTTATCAAAATAATTCTAAATTAAAATGGCTAACAGATTGTTTCAAGAAGGAGGTAGGCAAGTTACCATATCATTTTTGTTCTCCATAAAAATGCTGAGTTTCTTCAAGAATGACACGACTAGAATAAGCAGCTCAAAATTGTCCCGATCAAGAGCCTTCACCAACATGTGAACTATGTTCTTGTTCCTCATCTTCAGTTCTGTACGAGTATCCTCAGCAAGATTGAGAAGCAAATAAAGAGCAACTGGAAAAGCAAAGTAGATGAGAGTTAAATTATTGATATAGTGAAGTAAAAATTTAAAAAATCATCTCAGGGGTGACAAATACAATTTTAGAATTGTCACTGGTTAGTAATTATCTCATTAGAAAACTTAAGTGTATTATCAAATAAGGTATATATATATTATATAAAACAAAAGTACAAATAATATTTATAAAATAGTATGATGCTGAGGACGCCATAATCAAAACAAGACAATGAATCCTACCCTCTTGAAATTTATAAATGAACAGTTATCAAATGACAACTAAAGGTAGATAAGTCAGAAAATAATAATAGACAGGGTAAATATTTTTTATACATATAGAAAACAGGAAAGATTTTATAAAACTTTAACAACTAAGACCTGCTATGTTAAAAGAGCTATAATGCAAAATATATAGTATACCTAAACTAAATTTGAGGACACTAAAATAGTTTTTCACATTCAAACCAATTTTCTATTAGTCATTATAAGAAAAGGCCATATGAAATTTAGCAATACAATTGTTACACCAGAGTTGAGGTTATGTCTACTAGTTCTAATTACAATTTCTTTGAGATCTCTGAAATGAAAATACTTAGGTCCTTAAAGGATACTCAAATGACTTCTCTTTTGACAGTGAACATTATTTAAGATAATGTTTTCCATTTTGTCTCTATTGAAAGGAAGATTCAGAGTTACACTGAAAGGTTTCTGTCAGAATTATGTAGCCTGGGGTGGGCATTTAGTGCAGTGGTTAAGATATTAAGGTAGGGTTTGGGATTGCCCTTCTCTGGTATTACAATGTGTCGGTTCAAGTCTTGAATTCACTTCTAATCCCATCTTCCTGTTAATGCACACCTGGGAAAGCAGTAGGTAATAGCTTAAGTACCTGGATGCCTGCCACCCATGTGGTAGACCCAGGCTAAGTTCTGGGCTCCTGGCTTTGGCTTGGCCCAACTCTGCCACAAAAATTATGGGGTTTTGGGGTATAAATCAGTGGATGGAAGATTTCTCTCTATTTCTCTATTGCTGTCTCTCCACTTTCCAGATAAGATAACGATAAATAAAAAATTTAAGAAGACTTATATAACCTATTATGGTCAACATAGCTTTTTGCCCTCTTATGCCCTTGATATTCAACTCATTATTTTTGTATTTCATTTATTAAATTATTGTAAACCATCTCTATACTTTAATGAAAAGAACTAGGAAATGCATACATTTTTACATGCATAAATAGAAGTATATAAGTTTTTTAATTTAACAAATATTTGAGGTAGAAAAGTAAATCACATTTATTAAGTACCTACTATATTCCAAGTAATATACTAGTTGATTTGTGAATGATAACCCATTTCAGTACTAAAAAAATTTTTTTAGGAAAGCAGTATCACAAAAATTGTATAGATGAGGGAACCTCAGATTCAGATCAACTGAGTAAGTTGTTCTATCCACACAGCTAGACAAAATTCAAGCCCACCCCAAAGTTGATAATTTATATTACTGCATTATGCTACTTTCTATGCAAGATACTGTTAGCAGGTTCTAAAGCTGGGTTGAAAAGGCATATGAAGCAGACTTGTACTTACAGTCATGTTTAGACACAGTAGGTTAAATATTGTTCTTCCAAAACTTATGTCTGCTCAAAACCTTAGAATATGTCCTTATTTGGAAGTAGGGTCATTGTAGATGAAATTAGTTATGGAGAGGTGATAAAGGATTAGGGTGGATCCTGAGTCCAATGACTGGTGTCCTAATAAGAGGACAGGACATAACAGAGACAGATACAGTGGAAAGAAGACCACATGGAAGCAGAGGCAGACACTGCAGTGATGCAGCCATAAGCTAAGAAGCACCAACAATTGCTGGAAGCCACCAAAAAGTTAGGAAATGACAAGGATGCATTCCCTTTCCCAGCCATCAAGAGAGAAAATGGTCCTGATGAAACCTTGAATTTGACCTTCCAGTCTCCAAAACTGACAGAATAAATTTCCGTTGCACTTGCTTTGCAGTCATTTGTTATAGTAGCCCGAGAAAATTAATACAACACAGCAACACAAACTACATTTCAAACCTTCACCAGAAACAACAACCAAAAGCAGACTAAAGTTCAAAAAAAAAAAAAAAAGGTATTCAAACATTGGACTTCAGACAATGAAAGACAGTGATTCCTGAGAGATAAGAAACAAATAAGCTGGCCGTATGATTGCTCAGAATATTATTGCCTATAGACTTTCCAGGTCACAAAACAAGGAGAAGAATGCAGGCAGAACCTGAGAGAATCACTGAGTTAAGGAGATGGAGCCAAGAGTCCAGGGAAGTCAAGGAAGTTTGAGTTCACAGAAAAAGCACTGGAGAGGAGAGAACTGATCAAAGAGAACTTTGGGGTTCTAGAGAGGGCTCTCTTGAATACTGAGCATAGTACTGATTGGCAGATGGATGTCAGGAATCTGAGACTGAGAATAGAATAAAATGAGAGGATTGGAAAAAAAATCAAACTTGATTCCTCACAAGGCTGGAAACAATGACTATTTCTACCCATCATACTGGAAGTTTCACAATTTAAGAAGCAATAGTTACAGTCCTCAGAAAGCTCAGTAGCGAGAAATAATCAGCTTTATGGTAAATGCTGCTCATAGGGGCTGGTGTTGTGGCGTAGCAGGTTAAGTTGCAGCCTGAGACACTGGCATCCCATACTGGGTGATTCGAGTCCCAGCTACTCCACTTCTGATTCAGTTCCCTCCTAATATACCCTGGCAAGCAGAGGAGGATGAGCCAAGTACATGGGCCCCTGCACCCATGTGAGAGACTCAGAAGAAGCTCCTGGCTCCTGGCTTTGGCTTGGCCCAATTTTGGCTGTTGAGGCCATTTGAGGAGTGAACTAGCAGATGGAAGATCTCTCTCTGTCTCTCCCTCTCTGCCTTTCAATTACATAAAATAAATCTTTAAAAAAAAGTGCTGCTCATGTACAGACTAAAATACTATAAACTATAGGTTCAAGATCCCAACAGATCAAACTATTTCCAGGTACTTCAGCTGTATCCCAAAATAAAGCTCATTCATAGGGATAAAAATATCTAGTATCAAACAATAAAACTTCACACTGTTGGGAAGTTAATCAAATATTATAAAACATCCAAAGAAATCGAGGAAGAAGAAACACATAAGAAGGGCAAATCACTGACAAATCTGTCCTTTAAGAAATATTAAAGGAATTCTCTCAGGCAGAAAGAAAATCACACCAGAGAGTAACATGAATATACACAAAGGAGTAGGATCAGTGGAAATGGTAAGTAATATATAAGATTTCTGATCATTTAAATATCTTTAAGATAAAAGTATTTATTAAAAATGCATTATATGGTTTATAAATATGTTTAATTACATATATAATAATATATGACATAATATAATAAATACATAATACTACTACTACCATAAAGATAGGGAGGGAAAATCATTCTAACACTAAAGAATTAGGATGAAATGGATTATGGCCTAAGGGTTCAGTTTCCTGTGTCCCTTATCAGAGTGACTACGTTCACCAGACCCCAGCTAACCGCTAATATACACCCTGAGAGGCAAAGGTGATACCTCAACTGATTAGGTTCCTGTTACCCAAGTAGGGACCTGGATAGAACTCCAGGTTCCCAGTTTCAGCCCCAGCCAAGGGCTGTTGTGTGTATTTGGGACGCAAAAAAGCAAATGAGAGTTCTGTTTCTTTCTCTGCCTCTCAAATAATTTAAAAAAGAATTGGAACATATCATTTGAAAACAGACTTAACTTAGGACCGATGTCATAAGATGTATACTTGAAGGTAGACAATCACAATTAAACATGTGCAACATGAATTAAAACAATCAACAAAGAGTTATAACTAAGTCAACAATGAAGATAAAATGGAATTTTAAAAATCCTCAATCTACAAGGCAGACAAGGAAAAATCAAGGTGAAAAAGACATGCACACTGGGTCAGAGTTGTAGCACAGAGGGTTAATTCTCTGGTTTCAACACCAGCATCCCATATCTCCCATATCAGAGACTGCTGGTGTCAGTTACAGCTGGTTTCATTTCTGATCTATCTCCCTCCTAATGCACCTGGGAGAGCAAGGGATGATGGCCTAAGACTTGGGTCCCTGCTACCCACATAGGAAACTTGGATAGTTCCTGGCTCCTGGATTTGGCCTGTCGCAGACCTGGTTGCTGTGGCCATCTGGGAAGTAAACCAGCAGTTGGACGACTCTCTCTCTCTCTGCCTTTCTAATAAACAAATCTTTAAAAAAAAAAAAAAAAAAAGGAACACACACACACACAAAATCAAGACTCAACTTTATAGTGTTTATAGAAATAGCTTTAATATAAACATGTAAATAAAGAATATGGATAAATATGTACTAGTTGTAAGAAAGCAGAAGTGGCTGACTCAATCCAAGACAAAGTAGATTTCAGATAAAAGATTACCAGGCATAATGAAGATCTTTTCATGGTAACCACAATTTACCAAGAGCACACTGCAATCCAACATCTTTAAGACCCCAAGAACAGAGCTTCAACATACATGGAGCAACAGATTTTCAGGAGAAATAGCAGATAAATTCCTACATCTTGAAAGGTTTTAATAATACTCTCAAAAATTAATAGAAAACAATCAATAAGATATAAAGATTTGCATATTACTATTAGCCTACTTCATCTCAATGCCATTTACAGAATATACTACTGAACAATGGCTAAAATAGTCATGTGTGCATGCAACCTTTACTAAGACCATATTCTAAGTCATAAAACCAGTCTCAATAGATTCAGAAATATTAAAGCCATAATATATGCTCTGATGACAATGGAAATAAATAAACGTTAATACCAAACATGATTGGAAAACAGAAATAATCTGGAAAATATCCAATTATTTGGAAACAGAGTAACTCCCTTCTAAATAACCTGTGGGTCAAAGAAAAATATAAATATTTGGAAAGTATTTTTAACTGAGTTAAAATGAAAATCAAAACAGAATTTATCAGAATCTATATACATGGAATGCTGTCAAAGCAGTGCTTAAAGGAAAATTTATAGCATTAAACATCTTATGATAAAACAAAGGTCTTGAATGAATGATCTCAGCTTCCACTTAAAAAAAAAAACAAAATAAGAGCAAATTGAACTCCAACTGAACAAAAGAAATACTAAAGATCAGAGTAGACATCAATGAAATAAAACTACAAATATACAGAGCATCAATCAGACAATAGCAGATTGAATTAGCAGCAACATACAGATTGTTAAACTGCAATCAGAAACTCAAAACTTTTTTAAAAGAGCACTAGAATTCCAACATAAGAAATGCTTAGGGATAAATCTGACAAAAGATATGAAATATTTGTAGTCTGAAAACAATGCAATATTGGTATGAGAAATTAAAAGGATTAGAAAGTCCAAAAATCGGCATAAACATATATGGATAAAGGTTTTTGACAAAGAAACTAATTCAATAGGTAAAGAACAGTCTTTTCAGCAAATAGTATTTGAATAATTGGAATAGACTTGCAAAAAAAAGAAGAAATTTGATCCCTCACAACACATGCAAAATTAACCCAAAATGTATAATAGACCTAACTGCAAACAGTCAGGCTATAAAACTTCTAGAAGAAAACATAAGAGAAAATCATAAGCTTCTGTTAGGAAAAGACTTTTTACATATAATAGGAAAGTCATGATTCATAAAACACTAAATGAGATGTATTTCACAATAATTAAATACTCTTCAAAAGATATTGTTAGGAGATGAAAAGACAAATCACAGACTGGGAAAACTTTTAGCAAATATCATATCTGATAAAATCTTGTATCAAAAATATATAATGTATATATATTTAATATATATACATAAACATACAATATGCTAATTAAAAATAGGTAGAAGACACAAAAGAAACACTTCAACCAATACAAAGAGATGGAAGACAAGCACATGAAAAGATGTCCACCACACTTGATCACTAGGGAAATTCAAATCCAAACCACAGTAAAACACCAATGCATACATTTTAGATTAGCTAAAATGAGCAAGATTGACCCTACCAAACACTGGCAAAGATGTTAAACAGCTATAACTCTCATTCACTGAGTAGGAATGTAAACCAATGTAGAAAACCACTAGCCGGCACTGTGGCTCAACAGGCTAATCCTCCACCTAGCAGCGCCGGCACATCATGTTCTAGTCCCAGTCGGGGCGCCGGATTCTGTCCCGGTTGCCCCTCTTCCAGGCCAGCTCTCTGCTATGGCCCGGGAGTGCAGTGGAGGATGGCTCAAGTGCTTGGGTCCTGCACCCCATGGGAGACCAGGATAAGTAGCTGGCTCCTGCCTTCGGATCAGCGCTATGCACTGGCTGCGGCGTGCCAGCCGTGCCAGCCATTGGAGGGTGAACCAACAGCAAAAGGAAGACCTTTGTCTCGACTCTCTCTCACTATCCACTCTGCCTGTCAAAAAAAAAAAAAGAGAAAAGAAAAGAAAAGAAAACCACTAGGCAGCTTCTTACAAAAATAACCATATATCTTTTTTTGTGATCCAGTAATTCCATGACCAGGTAATTAACCAAATGGAAAGAAAGCTAATTAAGCCTTGTAGACAATGTCCAATTAAGACTTGTAGACAAATGTTCACAGCAGCATTTTAATCACCAAAACCCTGAAAATATTCAAAATGACCATCCACAAGAGAATAAAAAAACCATACAATAAAAAAGACTGACCTACTGATAATTGAAACAGCAAATATAAATCTGTTGTATTGAAAGAAGACATACAAAAAAGAATGCATGCTGTATCATCCCATCTATATAATACTCTAAAAAAGGAAAACCAATCGAAAGCAACAGAAAACAGATCACTGATAACTTAGCATGAAGGAGAGGGGGAAGGAAATGAAAAAGGTTACAAAAATGCCCATGGAAACTGTGAGCAACAGATATATCCTTTAGTTCAATTTGGTCATTGACTCATGGTTATTAATATGTTGAAATTTATGGAACTGTAAATATTAACTTCTATAGTTTATTACCCATCAAAAAAGACATTCAATATTTGGATAATACAAGATTTATAAGGAGCTAAGCTTAAAATTTTACACATTAAAAATCAACTTAGGGGCTGATGCTGTAGAATAGTGGGTAAAGTTGCTGCCTACTGCACAGGCATCCCACATGGGTGCTGGTTCGAGTCCTGGCTGCTCCACTTTCAATCCAGATCTCTGCTATGGCCTGGGAAAGCTGTAGAGGATGGTCCAAGTCCTTGGACCTCTGCACCCACATGGGAGACCTGGAAGAAGCTCCAGGCTCCTGGCTTCGGATTAGCCCAGCTCCAGCCTTTGCAACCATTTGGGAGAGTGAACCAGCGAATGGAAGACCTACCTCTCTGTCTCTCTCTCTCTCTGCCTCTACCTCTCTGTAACTCTGCCTTTAAAAAAAAAAAGGGAGCGGGAAAGGGGAGGGTTGCGGGCGGGAGGGAAGTTATGGGAGGGGGGAAGCCATTGTAACCCATAAGCTATACTTTGGAAATTTATATTCATTAAATAAAAGTTTAATAAAAAAAATAAAATAAATGAATAAATAAATCTTTAAAAAAATAAACTTAGAGCTTTGAAATTCTGACATGAAATGAACTAATTTCTGGAGATCTGATGCATTTTAGATAACAAATATAGTTCATAAGTCGATATGGGTAATATCTATTATTTCCTAGACTATTTTAACACTAACTTTTGAAAATCCGGATTTTTTACAACAGGCTAGGCTGAATTATCAACTTCAAATATTTAAAAAAATAGGGTTGTTAAAAATACTACTAACTTAAGAAATGAAAACATTTTGGAAGTTAGCAAATATTTTCAGATATTAAGTTAATCAAATGATCAATGAAGAAAAGTAAATCTCAATAGCCAAGCACAAATCATGTTGAGGGAAATAAGCCAGAGATAGAAAGAAAAATACTGCACATTCTCCCTTGTATGTGGGAGCTAAAAAAAAAAAATAACAACACAAAAAACTCCATCTGATCACAGAATGTTGATTACCAGAGGCTGAGAGGAGCACAGGAGAAAAAAGGAGTTTGGATATTAAAAAATTAAGGGAAGCCAGGTACAATTCATTAACTGTGAAAAAGATAGTAATATGAGAGTTTATGAGAAAATGAGGTGAAGAGTATCTTGGACCTCTTTGTATAACTACCCCACAATTTTTGTTTTGGAAATTTATAAAATAAGTTAGGATGTGAGACACAAAAATTATTATTAAAAGAGTCACATACTGGATTGAAATTACATTATGAGTTAAGTGGGAAAATGCTGTGGAATAAAATTTTGTTATATATATTCAAGACAGAAGAATTTGTAGCATATTAAGATTTATAGAATTTTCAGTTATTCTGGTATTGGCTTTATGACAAAAAAAGGAGTAAAACTAATGTATTGAGAGTAAGCATTTTGTTGCTTTTCTCACTAGTTAGGAAATCATACCTCGTAACAGCTGTTCTTGTTTTACCACAAGCCCTTGGTATTTTTTAAAGGTTTTTTCATACTCCTTTCTCAAGGTTTGGTTTTCAGGGTCTTCATCAAGTAAACAGCTTGAAGTTAAGGCTCAAACATACTAACTGAAGCAAAGAAAATATACTGAAATAATAGCATTAATATATTTTATATGCAATTTCATATAATTATATCCTCTAATGAACAGTTTAGAATGTTCATCTCTATTGTGTTACAATAGGATTTTTTAGGAATCTTAGGATTAACTTGGAATACTTGCATGAGCAAATGTTTGAACGTCACCATATACCTGAATTTCCAGAAACTGTACACACAAATATTTTATGTAGGTTGCCAAGCATTTAATTTTCAACAGATTACCAAGTGGGTCCCATGAACCAAAGTGATTATTTGCTATAAGAGAGTGATTCTCTGATTCCACCACAGACAGATGCCCAGAATATTTAAAAGACGTTTAGCACTCTCTTCTGACTAGAGATGCTAAGAAAGAAACAGCTGAAGGAATAAGATCCACTTTTTCCACAAATGGGAGTTAAGAAATTCATAAAACTCTGCAGAATAGGATAATGTTTTCACATTTTAAAAGACATTAACAAAATTTGGGTTCAAAGGAAAGATAAACAGCATGGTGTGCTGATCTGTACAACATATCGTGTTAATACAGATATAAATAAGCCAGGGCCTGTGACCTAGAAGAATTAAGTTGTAGAAGTAATATGATAAATGTTTTCATATAGGGAGGACTTGTGATGCCGCAGAAATATCCTTACTCAACATTGCTTCAGTATCTTTATTCTACATTGCTTCAGTGTACAAAAGTAGAACCAAGGGATAGAAGTTACTGGGAAATAAGCAAAATAAGGTTATAACAAATAGAATGCCAAATGATTTAACATCAATGGGTATATAAACATCCTTTAGGGAAGGTACAGAAAAGATTCCCAAATTGTGAGATAGATTAAAACTGGTAATTTTAAAAACTCCTTTTATGAGTTCTGTCATTTTATAGACCTCTCAAATTTGAATTTATTTAAAAAAAACTATTTTTGGACTTACCTAGGAAAATAGAACTTTAAGTTCATCATCAGATTTGTACCTATTCTAATCAAAGTTACTTTAGTACTTAGATGGAAGTATACAAGCAACAATGGTGAGCCATGCTTCGGTTAACCAAAGGATCTTAGTGCACATTACGGTGCAGGCACTAAGAGGTTCACTGATTCAGTTATCCAGTACCACTATAACCTTTTCTACATCATTAGTCACTACGGTGAAGAGACAAAAGGTAAAAGTATAATGTCAAACTATATTCACTCTGATGGTTTTAATGTTATCTTAACCGTCAACACACTTTTACATTGTTTCCAAGTAATGTGATCAGCAATTTAAAAAAAAAAAAGAATGTAAAGAACAAAATGCCACTCTAAAAGGATATCAGCTTTCTTCTTCTTAGAAAGTTCTTCTTGCCAAAGCTCGTGTCTTTTTAATTCATGATCAATAATATTCATACATAGAGCTCCGATTTTATAGTGAGTGATAAGTCCGTGAAACTGAGAAAAACTTTAAAGAAGAGATTTTAAAAGAATACATCTTGTGGGAAATTTGTTTTCAATAAACACTGGGATAAGCCATGAAGAAAATGAATTTGATATACATATTTCAATAAATGAATATATTAATAGCATCCTAGGAAGATGTGAAATTTAAGATTACCATTTCTGAATTATTTTTAAGGAATTAAATACTTTTTTAAAATTAATTACCCATATTAACTACTCAGATATTCTCAAAATAAATTTTCAGACTACTAACAAAATACTATAACAATACTAGATATACATTGTATAAAATGGACACCAGAGAATAAATTAAATAGAATATACTATAAAGTATTAGCCATCAGGGTTTATATATCTCCTAGATGATTACTTATCAAAGTATTTCTTTAATAAATATTTAATTGCTAATACCAGTATATTTTAGAATAGAGGCAAGCAACTTTCTACAAATTGGCTAGAACCTTTTCACAATGTCTTAACAAACATCTTCTTTCTTAATCATATTGTATAAAAAATAAATATACAAATGATGTGTTTGCACTATATGTATATAAGAAACAAGGACATTTACTGAGCACTTAACTCTGAGTCAAGCTTCAAGTATTTTATTTTTAGTTTATTTTTATTTTTTTGAAAGGTAGAAAGACAGAGACAGAGACAGCTACAAAGAGATCTTCTATCTGATGATTCACTTCCTGGATGAAAAAGACAGGGCTAGATAAGGTGGAAGCCAGGAGACATGAACTCAAACTTGGTCTCCCATGAGGGTTGCAGGGACTTCCATCACCTGCTGCCTCCCTGGGTGCTGAGCAGGAAACTGGATAGGAAGTGGAGTGAGACTCAGGCACTCAGACATGGGAGGCAGGCGTCCTAAGCAATACCTTAATTATTGTGCCAAACACCTGCCCCTAATCAATGTTATCTTAATTCTTAATTCATTTAAACTTAAAAACTTTCCAAAGGGGTAAAATCTTAGCCACAAAGAAAGTGAAGGACAGAAAAGTAACCAAGATGACACAGCAGAGCTTAGACTCAAATTCAGACAGCCTGCTTCCACAGCCCACGCTCTAAAACTATGTGTGTTTGTGGGTATATACTATGCATGGGTAAATGCAGAATGAACAAAAGCATAACAGAGAACAAAACAGAGGATGGAAAATAAGAATTCAGAGGCAGAACACAAACATGCAGAAAGAGTGACAGAACCAGTGATCTACAAACTGAATCAATAGCACACAGACAGCAAGACAGATTAGTCTTATTATTTAATATTTTTATACTTACCTAGAAAAGCAAAAGAATATGTAAATAATGTTTGTGGCTAATTCAACACTTTGCTTCCAGTCTTCTCTCAGGACTCTTGCTAATGCACCAAGGGCAGTTTCTAAAGAAAAAGGAGACATACAAAAATGATCATTAGCATTGTCGCTGGTGGAAAGGGTGTCCGGTTTTAAATGTCTACTTATTAATAAATAACAGTGCTAAGGTGGAACTGGGACAAAAAAGTAGGATGCTTCTTTCCAATACGGAAAGCTTTTTAAAAAAAACTAAAATATAATTTTACTTAAAAACTCATAATGTGGCTTCAAGTCTATACTGTAAAAAATAATTTAGACAAAGTAACACAATATGTATATCATGGGTGGCAAAAAATAATAAATACAGTATCACTGGTTTTCATTTCTAGCTGTAAGCTTAGTACTGTGATGCTGACTC
Organism: Lepus europaeus; assembly: GCF_033115175.1. NCBI lineage: Eukaryota > Metazoa > Chordata > Mammalia > Lagomorpha > Leporidae > Lepus > Lepus europaeus. The sequence continues at coordinate 136,256,873 of NC_084831.1, read as the reverse complement.
TTTTTTAAACATCTTATTTAACACATTTAATAATAAGGAAATAAACCAGGGTGAGTCTAGCAAAAATAATGAGCAGCTTAGCAACCAAGGAAATCTGCATTCAGAAAAATAAGACTAGTATTTCAGCATCACAGGACAACATACATAAATAAAACAAAAATCTTTCACAAAATTAGCTCCTGAGAATGTTAACAGGCATCTCTGCTGGATTTTTATGTAGAGGAAAGTAAATTAATGAGTGACTTAATGAAAGTTACCCTATAGTAAATAAATATGAAGTAATGAGACTGGTTTCAAATTGGTAGTGTTAAATGGCTTGCTAGTCCTTAAAAATAAAACATATAACATATAATATATAATAAAATATAAATTATGGAAATAATTCAACTGTCTTTAATAGTTACTGAGGATTTACTATACTTGCTGTAATGAACTATCAGTATTTATTATGGTAATGAAAATATTCCATTTATTTGAACTTTCTTGTCTTTTACATTTTGGAACAACAAGAATAAACTTGTTAGTTATTAATTCACTTAGTAAATAATTTTTTAGCAAACTAAAAATATCTTGGAACAGCATTTCACAATGTGCTTACATTCACAATGGCGAGCACTGGAATAGTTCATAATTTGAACAAAAATTATTCTGGAATAAATAGGTAGGCAATGCATATTAACATGCAAAAGCTCCAGGAAGTGCTATTTAATGAAGTATCTCTGTTAAATTCTGCTCAATCCAATAATTCCCCAAATACTTGACTACTACAACCAAAAGAAATATTATTTTTCAAAAATCTGTTTTACATAGAAATAATATTCTATAGTGTCATGTTCTTAGGCACAGGTTTAGTTTCAGTGACCTAACTACTAAGTTTTACTCATTTTTTTTATAGCAGAGAAATGTTTCCATAAAAATATAGCTGCAGGAATCACACATAAGTTATCAATACAAAGTCAAAAGAAAACAAAGTTATATAAAAATAATTCAAAACAATCCAAATTAATATACATGTTGAATGCCAGAGGAATCAAAATTCCATTAATTGTCACAAAATAGTTTTGCTGGTTACAGAATTCCTCATTGACAAGAATAAGAGAGGGAGGAGATGTACATTTTTGGGCCATGCTCATTCAGACTTGCCCCAAATAGTGGAGTTAGAATTGTGCCAGGGGATTCCAATACAATCCCATCAAGGTGGCATGTACCAACGCCATCTCACTAGTCCAAGTGATCAATTTCAGTTCACAATTGATCACACTGATAGGTCTAAGAGTCAAAGGAATCACACAAACAAGACTAGTGTCTGCTAACACTAACTGATAGAATCAAAAAGGGAGAGAACGATCCAACATGGGAAGCAGGATACACAGCAGACTCATAGAACGGCAGATGTCCTAAATAGCACTCTGGCCTCAGAATCAGCCCTTAAGGCATTCCAATCTGGCTGAAGAGCCCATGAGAGTATTTCAGGCATGGAAAACCAAGACACTCTGGAAAAAAACAAAAACAAAACAAAACAAACAAACAAAAAAAAACCTAAATGAAAGATCTCTGTGAGTGAGATCCCAGTGGAAAGTATGGGCCATCAAAGAAGGAGATACCTTTCTCTGAAGGGAGGAGAGAACTTCCACTTTGACTATGACCCTGTCGGAATAAGATCAAAGTTGGTGAACCCTAAAGGCTTCCATAGCCTTGGCAACTCATGACTAGAGCCTAGAGAGATTACTGACGCCATAAACAAGAGTGTCAAATTGTTAAGTCAACAACAGGAGTCACTGTGTACTTACTTCTCATGTGGGATCTGTCCTTAATGTGCTGTCCAATGTGAAGTAATGCTATAACTAGTACTGAAACAGTATTTTACACTTTGTGTTTTGGTGTGGGTGCAAACTGATGAAATCTTTACTTAATATATACTAACTCAATCTTCTGTATATAAAGATAATTGAAAATGAATCTTGATGTAAATGGAATGGGAGAGGGAGCGGGAGATGGGAGGGGTGCGAGTGGGAGGGAAATTATGGGGGGGGGGAGCCATTGTAATCCATAAACTGTACTTTGGAAATTTATATTTACTAAATTAAAAAAAAAAGAATTTTTTGCACCTGTATTTAGCACTTTGAATATGTTGTCCCACTACCTTCATGACCTCGTGGTTTTTGATGTTCAGCCGACTATTGATCTTACTGAGACTCCAGGGTACAGGTTAGGTTAATTGTTTCTGCTTCCACATTCTCTTTACCTTTTGCTAGTTTGACAAAAATCTGTTATCTTTGATTTTGTCTTAGTTGGAGTTTATTGAGTCTCCAGGTTCAGTTCCTGGTTTCAGTTTCCTGCTAATACAGAACCTGAGGCACAACAGTGATTGCTCATATGGTTGGGTTTTAGCCATTCATGTGGGAAACATGGGTGAGTTCCAGGCTCCCAGTTTTGGCCTAGTCCAGTAATTGTGGGAATTTGGGGAGTGAACCAGCAAGATGGGAGATCTCTATGTCTTGTCTTTCTCTCAAAACAGTACTTTTTAAAAAGAGAGATCTGACAAACAGACAGAAAGATGCATACTAGATAAAAATTACTTCTTTCATACTTACTTTTAGTGAAAGTATGTCAGCAAACTTTGTATTCAGAATAATTCTATTAGTGGCATTACTGAGAAAAAGGTTACAAGAACGTCCACCTCCTTTTTCTTTACTACCAAACACTACTTGTTAATTTGACACCTGGTGTCAAATTCAAACTACATGAAATACAAAATTTAACAGCTTTTGCTGTGCTAAGAAATGGAAATCCTAACTTAATAAAAATATTTATGTATATGTGTGTATATATATTATATACATGCTACAAAAATGTCATGGGCTGGCATTGTAGTACATTTGGTTAAGCTGCTGCCTGTGATGACTGCCTGTGATCATATGACTGCCAGGTTCGAGTCTGGCTGCTCCATTTCTGATCCAGCTCCCAGCTAATGCACCTGGGAAGGAAGTAGAAGATGGCCTGATGATTTGGGATCCTGCCACCCATGCAGGAAACCCAGATGGAGCTCTAGGCTACTGGTTTCAGCTTGGCTCAGTCTGGCTGTCTTGGCCATCTGGGAAATGAGCTAATGTGTTTGTGTGTTTTTTGTTTTTTGGTTTTTTTTTGGTATGTGTGTATGTGTGTGTGTGCGCGTGTGCTTATGTGTTTGTCTCTCTTTTTCTTCCCTCCCTCCCTCTATTTTTTTCTCTCTCTCTCTGTAACTCTGCCTTTCAAGTAAATAAATCTTTTTTAAAAAGTCAAAAGTTTGGCACTGTATTTTAATACAAAGAATAAAAATGTTTTTCAGAGTAAAAGAATGAAGAGATAGAGAATCATTAATGCTAGATTTTCCTCATTTAATGGAAAGATTTGTGAATTCTCCAGAGAATATTTAAATGTTTAAATGTAATAAGGAGCTAGAAAACTCATGCAATCTAAAGTTTGATATAAACTTTAAATTGTTCTTCTATTATAATAAATTTTAAAATGTTTTATATTTTTTCTACATTTAACACTTAAAGTTATAAATCACCATTCAGTAGTAGCTCTTCCAAGTTATCTGGATTTCGAGCAAGTTGCAGGATCAAAGCAGAACCTCGAACCTTGTCAGGAATATCTTCATATAGTAATTCAATGTATTCATCCATGTCATTAATGTTAGCAACTTCATCAATCTGAAACAAAGAAGAGGCAGGACATACTCAACAATAATGCTCCACAGATCCAAGATGAGAGAAATGATAGTTTGTGATCAGCATACTGCCTTTTATAAAAACAGACAAATTTGCAAAGAACCTATAGCAGTTATCTTTTTATAAAGGAGAATATTAGCTTTTAGGGTACAAAGACTCTAATTCAAAAGTATAAACCATATAATAAAATGGAGCATGTGTAAACTCTAAAATTTGTTTATCAATATAAACTATCTCACATATAATTCAAAGTAACTTGAATCCATTACAATATATTTAACAATATTACAAAATATATTGCAATATTCAATTATGCTTCAAAGTACAACCACTATTTTTGTTCTTATCAGTTAAATACTGACTTGTACCTTTTTCAGGTCTTCTAACTTCAACAAGTTTTAAAAACTCTACTCTGATTAATGTAATTGAATACATTATTTTTGGCAAAAGGCAATTTCATAATCAGTACTCTAATAGATCAGAATACATACAGTCTTACCTCCATTCCTTCAAAAGGAGGTGGATCTTTAGGTTTGCTTGATTTTTCTTTTTTTTCTGTAAGAAGATATTTTTTTAATCAAGAGAATTAGGTTTTTAGAGTTTTGGGGTAATTATTACGCACCTCAGTTTTACTCTAGCTAAGCTTGGAATATTAAGAACTATTTTATTAAATCTGTTTTCAGTGTATGAAAAATGCTCATCTATAATCCATCTTTTCTAATGAGAATAAAATCAATAACTAATATTCAATTTATGTTAGAAATTTAACTTCTTCCTTGGTTAACTTTTGGAGTACACAGATACACTTGCCAACAGAAGACAAAGGAGTCAATTTTAAGAATCCCTTCTTTTTCTTCTTAATTCAAGTTCAAGTTGGGAAAGGAAAATTAATAAAGAAAAGAAAATGATATGACCTGGATAAATTAAAAACTAAAGTGAAAACTGAAAAATAATTGACTGATAAATTTATAACCTAATTTTTTTAAAGGTTTATTTTATTTATTTTGAAAGTCAGAATGACATTAAGACAGAGGTTTGCATTTGCTTGGTCACTTCCCAGACAGCTGCAACAGCCAGAGCTGTGCCAGGTCAAAGCCAGGAGCCAGGAGTTTCATCTGAGCCTCCTACATGGGTGAGAGGTTCAAATGGTCATCTTCCACTGCTTTCCCAGGCCATTGGCAGGGAGCTGGATCAGAAGTGGAGCAGCCAGGACATAAATTGGTGCCCATATTGGTGATGGCACTGCATACGGAGGCTTTACTCACTATGCTATAATACCGACCCCAAAATCTATATGTGCTAATTTAATCCTCATTTATTTCTTTTTTTTTATTATTTTTTATTTTTTAACTTTTATTTAATGAATATAAATTTCCAGTGTACAGCTTATGAATTACAATGACTTCCCCCTCCCATAACTTCCCTCCCACCCACAACCCTCCCCTCTCCCGCTCCCTCTCCCCTACAGTCACATCAAGATTCATTTTCAATTCTCTTTATATACAGAAGATCAATTTAGTATAAAGATTTCAACAGTTTGCACCCACATAGAAACACAAAGTGAAACATACTGTTTGAGTACTAGTTATAGCATTAAATCAAAATGTACAGCACATTAAGGACAGAGATCCCACATGAGGAGCAAGTGCACAGTGGCTCTTGTTGTTGACCCAACAAATTGACACTCTAGTTTATGGCGCCAGTAACCACCCTAGGCTCTTGTCATGAGTTGCCAAGGCTATGGAAGCCTTCCAAGTTTGCCGACTCTGATCATATTTAGACAAGGTCATAAAAGACAGAGTGAGGATAGTAACCAATGATCCTAAGAGTGGCATTTACCAGGTTTGAACAATTATACAGCATTAAGTGGGGAAGAGGACCATCAGTACACACAGGTTGGGAGTAGAGCCATTGGTGGTAGAGTAGAGGTTATCATTACAAAGGAATGAGGCCCAAGTGCACTAGACAGGGTCTAGAACAAAGGACAGAGTCATTATTAGAGGAGCTAAGAAAGGTGCTGTCTAAGCTACAATTAAGTTTTCTGATTGAGAGGCAAATAGAACCTGATAGAAGGGGCTTGATAATAATCTGGTGGGCTTTAGGCCTTGTAAGTTAAGAGGCCCAGACCTATCTATCTCTTCACATGGGGTATATCCTAAGGGAGGTGTGAACCTCCTAGGGGAAGGCACTCTGTTGACTTACATTACTTGGCTGGCCTGGGAGGAGAGCTGGCCAGGTAAAGGCAGGGGGCATCTCTAACAAGAAATTTACAGTTCTGCCTGCAATGTTGCTGACCCTACTTGACCATACCCTCAGCTGCGGTGGTCACTTTGGAAGTTGGGCTGAGTGAAGGGCTTTTCAGCTTAGAGCCAATAAGATCTGTGGCTCTGACCTGGGCATCCTTCGACTCCAGGGCAGGTCCATTTCCAGTGATCCAACTCTTGGCAGAGCTGCCAGGGCTCTTCACAAGCTGACTTCTGCTGAAGCCCATGCTTACCACATTGAAAGCCACTGCAGTGGACTGGCCTGTTGGGTCTCCTTGAGGGCAGATCACTGTACAGATCAGCCATTAATAGGCCTGCCACCCATTGCTTCTGATGCCTAGCTTTCTTTTCCTCCTGGTTTGTGTTAAAGCAGGCCAGAGGATGCAAGTCAAGGGAGTGCCTGTATCCCATCTCTAATCTTCAGTGGCCTGAACTACAAGTCTATAGTCACAGGCATGTTCTGTAGAAGTTTTTCTAAGGTAGACAATGCCCATGAGGAAAATTATATTCTCACTTTAAAACTTTCTTTCCCTTTGGTCTGAAAGGGAGGTTTTTTCTACTTACTGTATACTTCGCTGATGGCGAAGTGAATCTAGCTATGAGATTATTATTTAAGTTCTTATTTTGGCTATGCTATTACAGAAAAATGTTAGCCATCTCTTTTATAAGGTCTAAAGATTAAATTGTGCGTCCTACAGATTCCTTCATAATAGAATTAGTTTCCTACCTTGAAGAGAATAGAGAAATGAAAGAATAAGTTGGGCTTAGAATAGAGAAATGAGGGAGCAAGTCCTAGATCGCTTGCTGACAATAGCAATGTTACCTGAATACTTAGCAAACCGTTTCAACCATTAGATTACAACTTAAGAAAACATTTACCAGAAGGTCCAATGCCTTCTATAAATTTTAAGAATCATGTATTTGAAAACACCTCTTAAATATCTAACATGGTGTAGTTTGTTTAGCCAGTAAACTTAAGCACAACCATCTAAAATGTTTTTAGTTTCTTTCTACCAACAAGTTTAAAACATATGATACACAGATTCAGGTCACACGAATTAAAATGTATCTTTGATTGATTTTAGCAGCTTAAATTTATGGACAATCTTATCTATAAGCCATTTAAAATAAAACTCTTAATAAAATTTCCTATGTGGACATACAATATGTACACACATATAACATAGCATAATAGACCAATATAGCAATTCTAATAATAGCTTTTAAAATCTTTAACTCTTTTTGTAGATTGCCAATTGATTTGAATTGCTTTTTGTTTTTAGATTACTTTAACACATTGCTTTAACAGAGCATCAGAGTTTAATTCTATGACAAAGAGAAATTTTGCTTTCTGTGATTTTTTGCTGTGAGGTTTCCTTCCTTTACCTTCTTTCATATTGGTGACCATGTTTCTGTGTTTCTGTGTGTAACACATCTTTAAGCATCTTTTGCAGGGCAGGATGAGTGGCAACAAATTCTTTCAGTTTCTGTTTGCTATGAAAAGTCTTAATTTCACCTTCATTCAGAAATGAGAGCTTTGCAGGATATAATATTCTGGGCTGGCAGTTTTTCTCTCTTAGTACCTGGGCTATATCTCGCCATTCCCTTCTAGCTTGTAGGGTTTCTGATGAGAAGTCTGCTGTGAGTCTAATTGGAGATCCTCTGAGAGTGATCTGACGTTTCTCTCTTGCACCTTTTAGAATCTTTTCTTTATGTTTCACTGTGGTGAGTTTGATTACGATGTGTCGTGGTGAGGATCTCTTTTGGTCATGTTTATTAGGGGTTCTATAAGCTTCCTGTACTAAGATGCCTCTGTCCTTCTCCAAACCTGGGAAATTTTCTGCTAGTATCTCACTGAAAATGCCTTCTAATCCTTTCTTCCTCTCCATGCCTTCAGGAACTCCTAGGACCCGAATATTAGGTTTTTTAATAGTATCCTGTAGATTCCCGACAATATTTTTTAGATTTCTAATTTCTTCTTCTTTTCTTTGGTTTGCCTGTTTCCTTTCCTGTTCTCTGTCTTCTAAGTCTGATATTCTCTCTTCTGCTTTGCCCATTCTGTTTTTAAGGCTCTCTAATGTGTTTGTCATTTGATCTATTGAGTTCTTCATTTCAGTGTGGTTTTTTGTCACTATCACAGTTTCATGTTCTACTAGTTGTTTCATTTCATTTTGATTCCTCCTTAATATTTCATTTTCATGAGAGAGATTTTCTATCTTGTCCATTAAGGATTTCTGTAGTTCAAGAATTTGTTTTTGAGAACTTCTTAATGTTCTTATCAATTTTTTGAAATCCGTATCTTGCATTTCTTCGATCTCATCATCTTCATAATCTTGAATTGGGGTGTCTTTTTCATTTGGGGGCGTCATAGTGTCTTCCTTGTTCTTGTTACCTCGGTTTTTGCGTTTGTTGTGTGGCATGTTGGAGATATTTGGTTTCTTCACTGTGGTGTTTTTTCTTGTTACACTATGGCTCTATATTAAGTGGACTGTCTGCTTTCGGTGGAGCCTTAGAGGCTTGAGATAAGTGTGGACTGAGAGCTGGGTTTGGTTCCTCAGGGTTAAGGGTGTGTCAAAGATGACACTCCCAGGTTAGGCGTGGTAAATCTCTTTCTTTTTTTTTTTTGCTTCAAAAGGGAAGTAATTCCGCACAGCTGAATGTAATTGGAGGTAGTTAGCAGGTAAATGATATACCCACAGGAGCCAGAGATCGGAAGCTCTTTCCCAAGGACCACACAGGGAATCTCTGCTGCCCTCGTTGTGGGCTCCAATTCTCCTGCAGTCTCCCACTGGATTGCCAAGTTAGATCCTAATCTCCTGTTATTTCACCCCTCCCCCCAGAGTCAGGTTTTTCTGCTAGGCTCAGGGCCGGTGCAGACCTGAGGTCGCCCTGCTTATGACGTATGTCCAAAATGGCGCCTGCTCTTTGTCTTGCTCGCCTTTGAGGGGTGAGCGGAGAGAAACTCGTGTCCGTATCGGTTACTTTTTTTTTTTCCCCTCTCTCTCTTCTAGTTAGCCTGGTGAACTTTTCCCCACGGAGTTTCAAGCCTCGTTCCCTCTAGTCTCCTCTTTCTGCTTGCCCGCTGGTGTCTCAGGCTATTGAGATTTGGCTCACCTCGCGTTCCAGCGCTGGTGCGTTTAGTCTGCCGCTGGTGTCCCGAACTTGGGCTCCCACGCTCTCCACGCAGGTCCACTGTGAATCACTAGTTCCAGAAGAATTTCCGCTGCTGTTTCTTCCCCTACTCTTCCTTGACCCTGCAGTATCTCCACTTTTATTAACCTGTGTGTCTTGCTGAACTATCAATGTGCTCCTTCCTATTCCGCCATCTTGCCGCTCTCCCATTTATTTCTAAATATAGTCACATCCAAAGGCATTGAACATGCTGCCATTAAATTATATTGAATTAATTGGTGAATAGTATAATTTTATTTTCTAACATAATAACATTGGTTTGCTCTGAAAATTCAATGAAAGGGTTTTCACTAGTTTAAAGAAATTCATATTTCTCTATAAATGCATTCAGAATTACATTAAAATGGTACTAGGAAATGTCACAGTTGACTACATTATGCGACATAAGTATATACAAAGTTTAAGGACTATCGGGTTTACTTACTTTAAATTTATTTGAAGACACTATCACTCATCATTCATAGGCACGTCAAAATATCACAAAATATTTGCTTATAATAAAAATATTCCTTTACATTTCCTGACCTAGATAGCACTCACTATCAACAATTAACAAGTATAAATGAAGTGTAAGCTAAGTGAGCAGAAGGAATCAAGTTCAAAATGACTAATTTTGCTTTTAAATAAATTTACAGCCATTCAACTTATCCAACACATATACAATGATAATATGATATGTATTAATAAGCATTATATTGGGGACTAATAAAATGATGATATGTACTAAGTATTATATTGGAGACTAATATATACAATAAGTATTAAGTATTATATTAGGGACTAAATTTGCATACATATCATGCACAAATTATTTTATTTTCTGTAAAAGAAGAGAGGGCTTAACTAATTTGACAAAAGTCCAAGTTGCTGGCCTTGTGCCGTAGCAGATAAGGATGCCACCTGTGACACCTATATCCCATATGGACACCAGTTTATGTCCTGGCTGTTCTATTTTCCATTCATCTTCCTGCTGATGGCCTGGAAAGAGCAGTGGAAGATGACTCAAGCATTTGGTCCCTGTTACCCATGTGCGAGACTCAGATAAGACTGATGGCTCCTGGTTTCAGGTTGGCCCAGCTGTGGATGTTGCAGCCATTTGAAGAGTGAACCAGTGAATCAAAGATCTGTCTCTCTCTCTATGTAACTCTGACTTTCAAATAAATAATCTTTAAAAGTAAATCCAAACAAAATCTCCTTTCATTTCCCCTCTACTTACCACAATCAAAATCTGAGCAATGGCGTGATATTTGAAGAGCACAGTATTTCAGAAACCATCAATGTTGAAAGATATGTACGCTTAGTAAATATTGTAAAATGGAATAACTGGGCATTCGATAATATGGAACAACTTTTCATTTAAGTGGTTTTGTTTTTTCATTTAGATTACTTGACGATGTCTTCTCTAAGTAATCATTTTCTCAGCTCCATCATCTTAATAGATTGGAATTCAGGATAGGTGAATGGCAATAGACACACTGAAAAATGACAATGTGCTATTTTCCTAAGAAATATTCATACAAATTCTATCTTTATGACCACCTAAAGCATATATTTTTAACTTTTAAATACTTAATCCATTGAAATTATAAATCAAATGTAATTTAAAAATTTTGAACACAAAATTTTAGATGGATCAAGGAAACAGGTTTGTCGATTCCAAATTTTCTCACTTCTTCACTTTTCTCACTTTCTTCACTGTCTACTTTCATTATTCTAGAATCAGTAAAACAGACATTTGTTTTTTTATTAATATTTCAGTTAAATGTACAGATATAAAGTGAAATAAAATTAGAGCATTTTATGTGGAAGCATCTAATATAAAGGCTGGCATACTGGAAACAAATATTTTTGCTTATTACTTCATTTGCTCACTTACAACATGGGTAAAAGAAATATCCTACCTAACTTTCAAAAGTGTCAAAGTACAAACTATAGTCAACTACTCTGGTTTTGCATTAAAGTAAGAATTCTTCTTCTTACCTTTTCCTGACAATGAGTCACGGCGGTTCTGTAGATAGTACAACAGCTGTTCTACCTCATTGAGTTTTGAAGGATGAATGAGCTTACATTCTTCAACTACCTTCCGTGCCAGGGAAGTTATATCTGTGTTGGCATTGAGACTCTTTAGACGTATGCTGCAAGTATATCAGAGTTTTCCAACTCAGTATTATAAAAGTAGGTGATAGCTTCAACAATACTACTTTAAAATTATTTGGAGATTATAAATTATTATAGAGTCTACCTGTAGCTGGCTACAGACTTACTAAAATATAATAAACTATTAGATATAGTTAGGCTTAGAAAATAAAAAACAATGATTTTCTTGGAGCTGGACAACAAAAATAAGACAAGGAACATAAAATTTCTTTCTGACACTCCAGGTAGTACAGCATATATAAATTTCTGACAAAAATATATAGTCTTCAGTCATTTTTGGATATGAAAATTCATACTGCCACAAATTTTCTTGACCATATCTACAATTCTTTTCTTCAGTAAGGACAAGACAAAATATTGACACTTTCAGATTCAGTTGCTCTGGTGGTAACTATACAGAAAGTAGAACAGAAAAAAAAAAAGTGAAATGTATTTTAAAGCCTATATGAGGAATGCTGAGGAACAAATGAATGTATTTTATACTTAGGCTAGAGCATTAAAAATAATAATAAACAATCCCTTCCTTCTTTTTAAATTTAAGCCAGGGGAATTACTGGGAACTCCACAAGAAAAGAGTCTTCAAAGCCTGAAAACAATTGTCCATTTACATGGAACCATAGCACCAGGGAGAGTCATGAAGACATACAATTAGGTTCAGAGTGAAGAGTCAAACTGGTGACAAAAAATTACAGATGTTTCCATGCAAGCCCTACATCCAAAAGGAGAAACAAGAAAATTGCCACTACATATCATTGTTTCTTGGTGAGGATGGCCAAGTTTTGTGGGGATGACATCTAAGCTTAGAGGGAGTAGGGATGGAAATCGCAGAGAATTTGTCCTGTACTCAGCATCTGTGAAACCATTATTCAGATGTAGATGGTATCTCCTAAAACCAGTCCAGTAATTTAGATATTATTCCCAACTATTTAGTCAACCCCAAATCTTGTTCTCCTGGCATTCTATAAGCTACCTAGCAGCCTTTAATAAATTATTTTTTCCTTAATTTGCTAGATTGGATTCTAATGTTTGTAGCAAGAACATTAGCGATATCCTGCCCCTATATTTAATCTATTATATTTTTATATAGTTTTAGCTGCAAATCACAAACAGAGAGGATGCATTCAGAGAAAACTCTGAAAAAGACTTCCCCATGTTTAGCTGTAACAAGGAAATGGTAAATTTTGAGTTTCTATAAATTTTGAGTTTCATGATTAAGAACAGGCAAAATAGAGAATTTCTAAACATATTTTGAAATGTTTTATTAAGCTACGTTGGGGCAGTTTTAGGTTTGCATAAAAAATACAGAGTTATCATTTAGAACTCTCCCCTCCAACACATACACGGTTTCTATTTTTTATTATTACCTTTCTACAACGGTGTAGTGACTTTGTTGTAACTGATGGATAAATATTGATACAGCAGTTCTAACTAAAGCTCACATTTTACACTCAGCTTCACTCTGTGCGTTCTATAGTACTATGACTCTTGATTATGCATAGTCATATATCTACCACTATAGTATTACATGGAATCTCACTGTCCTTTATGCCCTGTAATCGACCTCCTCCTTCCTCTGAATCCTTGGTCATCTTTAATCTCTTTACTATATTTATAGTTTTGCCTCTTCCAGAATTACCATATGGTTGGAAACATGTAGCATATAGCTTTTCCAGACTGGCTTCTTTCACTTAAAAATATGCATGTAGGTTCCTCCATGCCTTCTTAATTGCTTGGCAATTGTTTCTTGACAGCTCATTTTTTTTAATCACTGAATAATGATTGTATGCGTACACCAGTTTATCCATTCACCTACTGTTGTTTGCTTCCTATTATTAGCAATTATGAATAAAGCTGTGATAATATTCAACAGCATATTTTGTGTAAGTTTTCAACTTGCTTTGGGTAGATAACTAAAAGCACAACTGCTGGAACTGTGTGATAAGCCCACGTTTAGCTTTATTAAGAAACTGCTGGGCTCAGTGCTGTGGCATAGTAGTAGGCTGAGCATCTGCCTGCTGCGCTAGCATCCCATATGGGTGCTGTTTCGAGTCCTGCTGCTCCATGTACGATCCAGCTCTCTGCTGATGGCCTGGGTAAGCAATAGAGGAAGGCCCAAGTTCTTGGGCCCCTGCACCTGCGTGGGAGAGCTAGAGGAAGCTCCTAGTTCCTGGCTTCAGATTGGCCCAGCTCTGGCCACAGTAGCCATTTGGGGAGTGAATCAGCAGATGGAAGAAAGACCTCTCTCTGTATCTCTCCCTCTCTCTCAAGTAAATGAATAAATGTTGGGAAAAAAGAAAGAAAAAAAAAACTGCCAAATGTCTTCCAAAATGTATACCTTTTTGCATTCATACCAGCTATTAGAGTTCCTGTTGCTCCACACACTTGGCAGCATTTGGTATTGTCAGATTTTAACCATTCTAATAGTACAGTGGTATCTTGTTGCTTTAACATAAATGAGATTTTCAATCTCTTTAAGGATCTGTTTTCTACCAACACTTAAATTGGCAATCTGATAAATCTTTCTATTCAAGGTAATAGATTTCTTCTTTTAGTGTGCAATCTCTCACCAAAATATCTGACTTATTATAAAAGGCCAGGAAAAATATGTAGAAGAATTCTTCAGAAAATTTTAGCTGTCTGTTTGATTATTCTTATAATCCATATATATAAAATCTTCATTAAAACACCCTGTGACTATTAAGAATACCAGAAACTCATTTTAAAAAGCACTCAAACTATTTTTGGACTACAACCAACAGTTTCTCATACTGAAATCATAAGGAAACAGGAAGTATGTTGAGGATGGGCTTGAATGCTACTTTGCCTGAAAACTGGAGAATGAAATATAAATCTCTCAGATCTAGGTCATACTACACTGACTACTCCACTTTATGAGAGTTTCACCTTATACCTAACTCAACATACGTGAGATTTTCTTCCACCTTCCCGCTGATAAAACCTCTGTGTCAGCAAATCATATTTTCCTTTTGGTCCCACAATATGATTCCTCTACAAATCTTGTGCAGCCAGGGTTGAGTATCACAAGGTTGGGTTACTCAGATTTTTTTCCCTTACTAAGCCTTAAATCCACTTATTCTAGCCACAGTCGGTAGTAACTCTTTCCAGGTGGCTAACTCCTATGAATGCATCCCTTGTCTAGACAGTGTACAGATCTTCAAATAATAACAATATTCTCATTGAATTCTAGCTGAATGAGGCTACTGAATGCATCCTTAAGAACTAAAAATGAAATTCCTCTCCAAAATATAAATGAGTAAAGTTCTGAAGGCAAACACCATCATCTGCCAGCTTTTCATTGGATGTTATATGGAACTTTTTCACATGAAAATCTTCAGATTTTCATGCATTCTCAAAATGTACAAAACTCAAGCAGCAATCACGAGCACAAATCAAAGATAGATATTATGTGAGAACATAAAAAAGTGTGAGCATGTAAGTTAGAATCCACATTAGGTATGTGTTCTATGCATGTGCATTTCTATAATTTAGTGTATTATCAAGGATTCAGTTAGCTTTATTCATAATTTAGTCTCCTTCTAACCCCCAAAGAAGACAAATTAAGAGATCCCTGTAAGATATTCGGGCAGCTCCTTTTTGAAGGCTGCTATGTACGATTTCTCTATTACAACTCTATTTAAATTTGGGCCTAATAATGTCGGTGTAGGTGGCTGCTTTTTGTGTATTGTAGATAATTAGCAACACCTGACCTCTATACATTGGATGCCAATGATACCTTTCTAGTTTTTCTGATCAAAACTGTGTTCAGGCATTACCAAATGTTCACTGTAGGAAAAATCTGTCCCAGTTGAGAATCATCCCTATGTACTTAAAAAGCAGTGTTTTCTAGTATGCTGTACAGAACTATATGTACTCCTAGCAGCCTAAATATTTTTAATACCGTGAACACACAGAATAGATATTCCTTCTAACTAATCCTTAAATCAAAAATTTTTTTATGAAGGAAAGAGGGTTGAGGGAGAATATTAGGTGATCTCAGACTCTCTACTTCTACAAACTATGGAAGAAAGGCCAGATAATAATTTGAACTGCAGCTAATCATAAAGACTAGTTCTCAAGGGACTCCTAAAACTACTTTAAAAGCAGGAAGTAAGGTGTGTAAACTACTGGATACCTAAGACTCTTGGATGAATTCAACTTCTGTGCACATTTGGGAATTTCTGAAAATCATACCACTTCCTGCACTTTCTGGTAAGAAAGAACACAGGTCCCCAGAAATATAAATTTCCCAAATAAATTGAAAAATTTCCACATAAACATATCTTTTACCACTAATTTCACAAGATAATTTACATTCTTCTGTAACATAACTGATGTAAATATCTATAATTTAGCATAAATAGAATTTTTAGTTGATTTCACAAGTTAATATATGTTCTATTTCATGTATTTACTAAGTGGGATAATTAAGAATAGATATTTTTCAGTAGGTTCTCACAATGCTTTATATCTTCTAGAATATCATCACCATATTTATAATTTAATATATTCTCTCCTTCACTAAGATGAACTATATGTAAAGCAATGTCATAATCAGTTATCACCCATGCAAATTAAAATAATATCAGCTTGTATAAAATGTTTAAGGTAACTACTTAGACTTACATTTTTTGGCATTCCTTTCGTTCTCCCAACATGGGATCCCCCATTTCTCCAAGAATGGTAGCTTCCACTTCATATTGAACAATGAGTGCTTTTTCTGATGGATGTACATCAATATTACCTCCTTTAACTTTCCTGTAATACAAAACAAAAACAAGCACAAGCAATGAGTCACAAAATGTCCATAATTTTTTATCTATTTTCTAGTTCTAAAACACATAAGCTCAATCAGCATATGCATTTGAATCAGATTTACTATTTTTTTAAAAAAAATATTTATTTGAAAGGCAGAGCTAGACAGAGAGGGAAGGAGACACAGATAGATCCCTGTCTGCTGTTCACTCCCCAAATGGTCACTATGGCCTGGGCTGGGCCAGACCAAAGCCAGGAGCCAGGAGCTTCATGCTGGTCTCCCACCTGGGTGCAGGGCACAAGTACTTGGACCATCTTCTGCTGCTTTACCAGGCACATTAGCAGGAAGCTGGATCTGAAGTAGAGCAACCAAGTTTCGAACCAGCACCTACACAGGATGCCAGTGTTGCAAGGTGGTGGCTTAACTAGCTGAGCCACAGTGCTGCCCCCCAATTTAGTCTTGACTTGGGACAGTAACCCTTTTTCCCAGCTTTGTTCAGTACAAATAATTGTTAGTTCTGCAGAAAGAACTTTCACAGCTTTTCCTGGGAAAAAAGAGATTTACCCAAAAACTCTACATAAGAAATTAAAACATAAATAAGAATGATGTGACTTACATAAATTAAAATACAAAATATATTAGCTATCATATAATGTAATTATATGAACTGTAGCATAGTAAGTTAAAATCATTCCTTGATGACACTCAAATTATAAAACAAAGTGTACTTAAAATGTTATATACTATTTATAGTTATGTATCTCAAATTAATTTCAATAATAGTTTCCATAAAAAGTTGTTCAAGCAGTTGTTTTAGTGCAAAAAATTTTGAAATCTATAGTTTTTTCATAATATGCAAGAATATGCATATTATGCATGTGTATGGACTTCAGAATTTTTTTTTTTTTTTTTACTTTTTTTTGACAGGCAGAATTAGACAGAGAGAGAGACAGAGAGAAAGGTCTTCCTTTTCCATTGGTTCACCCCCCAAATGGCCGCTATGGCCAGCGCACTGCAGCCGGGGCGCTGTGCTGATCCGAAGCCAGGAGCCAGGTGCTTCCTCCTGGTCTCCCATGCGGGTACAGGACCCAAGCACCTGGGCCATCCTCCTCTGCCTTCCCAGGCCACAGCAGAGAGCTGGACTGGAAGAGGAGCAACTGGGACAGAATCCAGCACCCCAACCGGGACTAGAACCCGGTGTGCCAGCGCCGCAGGTGGAAGATTAGCCAAGTGAGCCATGGTGCTGGCCTGGACTTCAGAATTTTTATACCATAATAAACTTGTTTCTTAATTCCATTTTCCATGAATTTCTTGAGGTACTCTAGTATATATTCTTTGCCTAAGACTCTTTCACAAAATGATACATTAACCATTACCTGTCATTTGGCTATTTTAGAAGATGACAAGATGAGTTGTACTACATGAGAGTAAGCAACAAAACTAACAACATTTCCCATTCTTATTCATAGTTAGCAATCTAGCTGGGGGGGGGGGGGGGAGGTGTCTCCTAGCCTGATAAGAAGGACAACACTTTAAATTTATTTTAATTCTATAATAAGAAACAGCAAGATTTTCCCTCAGTTAGGAATAATACTTTGACATGATGCATATTTCCAATATAATTTTTAAATGATCTATTTACCAGAATTCTCTATGGTAAGAGGATGGATTTGGAGTCAACATTATACTAGTAAAATAAGCCAGTTACAAAAAGACAAACACCATATGTTTTCCCTGATCTGTGGTAACTAATAGAATACAAAAAATGTAAATGAGGTAAATTGACATTTTAAGAATGATTATTGTTTATTTTTACAGCCCTTGTTTCTACTGTTGAGGAACAGTGTTGCTTTTTTTTTTTTTTTTTACTATTTATTCAATTCTTTATTTAGTGGAGGGCTAATCTTATGATTATAAAACAAACTGAAAGAACATCATTCTAAAACTTGAAGAAAGGAAGGAGGAGGGAGGGTGGGAGCACTAATGGGAGGGTGGGTAGGTGGGAAGTATCACTATGCTCCTAAATCTTTATTTATATATATATATATATTTTTTGACAGGCAGAGTGGATAGTGAGAGAGAGAGAGACAGAGAGAAAGGGCTTCCTTTTTGCCGTTGGTTCACCCTCCAATGGCCGCTGCGGATGGCACATCTCGCTGATCCGAAGCCAGGAGCCAGGTGCTTCTCCTGGTCTCCCATGCGGGTGCAGGGCCCAAGGGCTTGGGCCATCCTCCACTGCCTTCCCAGGCCATAGCAGAGAGCTGGCCTGGAAGAGGGGCAACCAAGATAGAATCCGGCGCCCCAACCGGGACTAGAACCTGGTGTGCCAGCGCCGCAAGGCAGAGGATTAGCCTGTTGAGCCACGGCGCCGGCCTCAATCTTTATATATTAAATACATGAATTTCATTCACATTATATACATTTTAAAATTGTAAATAAACTAAATAAATAAAAATATTACCCAAAACAATTTATTAAATCTTGTTCCCTCAAAAATAGTTAAATTTGGAGGTAGAGTAGGAAATTAAATATACCAAAGCAAAAAGTTGGAGTAGGACAGCAAGTAAACAGATAGTAATATGTGCACAAAAGACAAAACTTATAAAGGATGAAAGCAGTCAGAAACCAAGAAGGTCAGTAACAACCAATTTGGAAATCAGATAGACAAACACTAAACAAGATGGTCCAGATTCCAAAAGGCAAGGAAAAAGGATTTAATTTCAAGCTGTCAGTCAAAAACTAAAGAAATCACAGAAATCAAAAGAACTAAGGAGAACTGAAAAAACAGATATAATGTAGCATGATGGAACTACTTTAATTATAAAGCAAACTGGTTTTTGCTTCCTGAAAAACAGGAATTGATAAGTTGAAATTCTTATCTGGGAGGTAACTGTATTCAGAAAAAAAGGTATAAGGACAAAATAGAATTGCAGACCAGAGTAGCTCCCAAAGACCACATATTACCAACTTGGAGAAAAGCCCAATTCTTGCCCTTTCTCCCATGTTAAATAATTCCAAAAACCCTCATCATTTCTTTTTAGTTTTTGTTTACTTTTCCATGTATTTGTGTTTTACAGAAGTAAGTTAATTAAAATTTACTCATCACAAAACAACTTAGGGTTATTATAGGAAAAATAAAACACAGAAATTGGAAATGAGACTCAAAAATTTACAAGAAATCATTTAATACTATTTAAGCAATCCAATTAGTTCTATCTCTATATAAAATAATATTTTAAAAGAATGACAGCTTTAGAATTTCTCTGTAGAAAATGTTTAAGGGTAGCAACTTAGTAGGAATGAAACTAAATTTAAATAGTCCTGTATATAGGATTGATAAAAAAATTTCATACAACAATGTGGACTGGGGATTGACAGAGATTGTAGAAGGGGTAACTCTCTAGTGCCCTTTCACACCACCACTGATACACATACAACAAACTATATTATACATGCTAGTCAGCAATATACTTTGAAAACAGTATCTGGTGACTTTAAGAGAATATTTTGCTTTTAGAATTTTATAAATTCACATTCCAGGAATTCTATTTGTTGAATTCCTCGATTTTTTTCTAACAAATTATTATTTATTTGAGAGGCAGAGAGAACCAGAAAAGGACAGAGAGATAGAGAGACAGAGACAAGAGAGCGCCCACTCTGGTTCGTTCCCAAATGTCCACAATGGACCCCAGGGTAGAAACCAGCAGTCAGGAAGTCAAACAAGGTCTCCCACAAGGGTGGCAGGGACCTAGCTACTTGAACCTTCACCTACTATCTCCCAGGGTCACCCTGGTAGGAAGCTGCAGTTGGCACCTGGAGCCAGAAATCAAACCAAGGCACTCTGAAATGGGTTGTGAGCAAATTAGTTGGCATTTTAACTGCTGGGCCAAACGCCTGGCCTCTATTTTCTTACATGCACAAGAAAACTGGAATCAAAAATATGCAAAAACTGACTTAGAAACAGATTTTTTAAGTCAATAAGAAGTCATACTTCGGGGATGGCGCTGTGGCGCAGCGGGTTAAAGCCCTGGCCTGAAGCGCCAGCATCCCATATGGGCACTGTTCGAGACCCGGCTGTTCCGCTTCTGATCCAGCTCTCTGCTGTGGCCTGGGAAAGCAGTAGAAGATGGCCCAAGTCCTTGGGCCCCTGCATCCACATGGGAGACCAGGAAGAAGCTCCTGGCTCCTGGCTTCGGATCAGCACAGCTCTAGCCATTGCGGCCAATTGGGGAGTGAGCCAGCAACGGAAGACTTATATCCCCTCCCCCCCCCCCCCTTTGTGTAACTCTAACTTTCAAATAAATAAATACATCTTTAAAAAAAAAAAACAAAAAAAGAAGCCATACTTCATAAAGTAATGTAAAACACACCTATATTTGCATTGCTAAATTGTCACTTTTAGGCAAAGCATTCTTAATTGCTCACTGCTGGAGAGTATCATGATTCTAGACCTCATGTGGTTATTAATATTACTATGATCTCTATCATGGAAAATAAAAGCTGACAAAGATGGTGTCACATATTCATCATCTATTTTATAAAGGAACAAAAATGAAGTTCTTTTCGCTACACGTCAAAAATTATTACCATCAAAAGGATTTGTTGCAAATTGTCCTATCAAATAATAAAGTAAATTAACAGTTATAGCTTACAGCATTAAACAAGTGACAAAAATACTATAAGAAATATTGAGACTATCTCTATGAGGGTACTTCAAAAAGTCTATGGGAAAATGAAATTAAAATGTTAAAATTGAAACCTATGCAGTTTCCCATAGGAATTTTCCATGAACTTTCTGAAGATCCTTGTACACACTCTGTGGCAGGATAGCTCAGCATCAATTTCCTGTATAATTTCACAAATATTCAATATGTAACTGTTTATAATTGCAACTGGCAGCCTAGTACACACATGCATCTTGCAATTAGTGGCTTATTAATATGGTACAATAGACTAAAGAGCAAGTATATTCAATGCTGTTATGTCTGACCTACTACTAGACCTGACCATGGTAGAAGCTAGAAGGGCAAACTGAAAATCTACCAAATTTATCCAACCTTACTTTAATGGAATTACTATTGAGACCTACATTTTTTTTAAATGGGTCAAATGCTAAATCAGGAGGCAACATCTGAAAACCAGGACTGTTAAGGACAGAGCAGCAAAAATGATGACCCTAACCAAAACTGATCCTCCGTTGCCTGCTCAAAGATGTTCGCTGTATTTATTCATTGCAAACACGTGCAACTGTCTCAAACACACATACACACAAACACACACACACATCTTCACTTGAAAGATCCTCCCATAAAACTGCTTTTGCTTATTGTCTTTAAAATTCCTATTTTTTAATAGTTGCTCTGATTATTCCATTCACAGGTGAAAATAATCCAATTAGATTTCAATTTCTACTTTACTTCTATTCTATTTTTTTAAAAGATTTATTTATTTATTTGAAAGTGAGAGTTACAGAGAGACAAAGAGGTCCTCCATCTGCTGATTTGCTCCCCAACTGGCTGCAATGGCCGGAGCTGCGCCAATCCGAAGCCAGGAGTCAAGAGCTTGCGCCACCCTCCACTGCTTTCCCAGGCCCCAGCGGAGAGCTGGATCAGGAGTGGAGCAGTCGGGATACCAACTGGCGCCCGTATGAGATGCTGGCACTGCAGGCGGTGGCTCAACCCTCTACGCTGCAGCACCGCCCCTCCACCTCTATTTTACTAAATGAGTTCTCTGATCAAGGTTGTCAATTTTCTCCATGTTGCTAAATGTTTAGGTTTGATTTCCACTTTTGGTTTTTAATTTACTTGTAAATTATTTTTGTGTTTTGTGGGACAGAAATACAATTTTAACTTTTTTCCACAGAAATAACCAATCCTATTGGCACCCTCTACAGTGCCTTTTAAAATCATTTTGTTTATTTTGGCACAAGTCATAATTAAGTACATTTTGCTTCAGGAACCAGTACATATACTTCACACACATACAGATCACACAAATGAAACACTTCACAAAATAATACCCATTCTTACCATGTGAAATGTATTATGTTCACAACCCACTGACACACTATGACCTACAGCTTGGATACAACAACTAATTTATTAAATAGTCTTCTTTAACATTCATTTGTAATGATTCCTCTTTCATATACTAAAAACATATTACATATGTCTCTACTTCTAGGCTTTATTTTTTTCAATTGTCTATTGATCTATTCTCATATCAATACATAAGGAAAACATCCCTTGCCTAGGTGTTCAATTCTTCCCTGTATTGTAGGACCTTTCAAAATTGTGACTGAAATTCAGTAAAATCGCATTTGAGCTATTAATGGTATATCACAATAGACTATTTAAGGCACCTATCCATGAGAATGGTAAACTTAAGTTTTAATTTTCTTTCAAGTGAAATTATATGATTTTTTTCTAGAAAGGCATATCCATCTTTGTTAGATTTATTTATAAGTACCTAATATTGCTAACTGCTTTTGTAAACATCTTTTTCCTAACTAATTTTTTTAAAGATTTATTTATTTGACAGATAGAGTTACAGACAGTGAGAGAGAGACAGAGAGAAAGGTCTTCCTTCCGTTGGTTCACTCCCTAAATGGCTGCAATGGCCAAAGTTGTGCTGATCCGAAGCCAGGAGCTTCTTCCTGGTCTCCCATGCGGGTGCAGGGGCCCAAACACTTGGGCCATTTTCTACTGCTTTCCCAGGCCACAGCAGAGAGCTGGACTGGAAGAGGAGCAACCAGGACTAGAACTGGGGCCCATATGGAATGCCAGTGCCACAGGAGGAGGATTAACCTACTGAGCCATGGAGCCAGCCCCTTTCTAACTAAATTTTTAAATCACCATATCAAAATTCAATTTTATGGCTGGCGCCACAGCTTAATAGGCTAATCCTCTGCCTGCAGCAACGGCACACTAGGTTCTAGTCCCGGTCGGGGTGCCGGATTCTGTCCCGGTTGCTCCTCTTCCAGTCTAGCCCTCTGCTGTGGCCTGGGAGTGCAGTGGAGGATGGCCCAAGTCCTTGGGCCCTGCACATGGGAGACCAGGAGAAGCACCTGGCTCCTGGCTTCGGATCAGTGTGGTGTGTCGCTGCAGCGCGTTGGCTGCAGTGGCCATTAGGGGGTGAAGCAACGGAAAAGGAAGACCTTTCTCTCTGTCTCTCTTTCTCACTGTCCACTCTGCCTGTCAAAAAAAAATTAAATTTTACATTGAGATGTTATGTCCAGCCACTGTACCTTAAAACTTTGATATTAACGCCAACATTTTGAATATTATTATAGAATTATATATATATTTATATAACTTGTCAACAGGTAAGTTTTATTTCTTCTATTGCTATGTTTCTACCATTCTTTTTTTTTAAGATTTAAAAGTATTAATTAGAATCAAGGACTTCCAGCCAGAGCAGTGTGGAGGGGGTCTTCCAAGGGAGGAAAACCCAAAGGGGACTGGTGGCAGTCAGCATTAAGTACAATTTCAAAGGGAAAAAAAAAAAAAAAAAAAAAAAACTTGACAATTAGATTGGCATTCAGTTACCAGGAGGGGACAAAAAAACCATCAAAATACCCCATTTACAATTCTCCATCCTGTCTTCTACCATTCTTTTTTATTGTTTTAAGATTTACTTACTTATTTGAAAGTCACAGTTGGGGGGAAGGATGGGTAGGAAGGAGGGAGGGAGGAAGAAAGAGAAAGAGAGCAAGATCTTCCATCGCTGGTTCACTCCCCAGATGGCTGCTATGGCCGGAGCTGAGCTGATTCAGAGACAGGAGTCAGGAGCTTCTTCCAGGTTTACCACATGTGTGCAGGGGCCCAAACACTTGGGCCATCTTCTGCTGCTTTCCCAGGCACATTAGCAGGGAGCCAGATCACCAGTGGAGCAGTCAGAACACAAAACAGTGCCCATAAGGGATGCCAACATTGCAGGCATTGGCTTAACCCTCAATACCACAATGGCAGCCCCCATTCTTTTTCTTATTATTTTGTTAGGATCCCCAATAAAATGTAGAGACAGTTATAACAGGCATCCTTAGCTCATTCTTGATGTTAAAGGAAATGCTCCTACAATTTCATCATTAAGTACATTAATACTGTAATTCCATTTTAGTTCTGGCTTGAGTTTTCTTTGATCCTGAATGTGCACTGAACGTCATAAATGTTCTCTTGGGGTGGGTGGTTGGCCTAAAGGTTAAGATGCCAACTGGGACACCTGCATCCCATATCAGAGTGCTGAGGTTCAAGTCCAGGCTCTGTTCTTCATTTCAGCTCCTTGCTAATGTGTGCCCTGGGAGGCAGCAAGTGACACTTCAAGTGGTTGTGTCCCTGCCCACCCATGGGGGGAGATTTGGAATCAATTATTGGCTTCTATCTTTGGCCCCTGGCCTGGAGTCACTGTAAGCATTTTGGGTATCAGTCAGCAAATGGGAGTGCTTGCTTGCTCTCTCTCACACACACACAAATCAATTAATTACAAAAATGCTTTTCTATATCCATGGAACCACCATATGTTGTTCTTTATTCCATTAATGTACTGGATCAAATTCATTAAATTACACCATATGCAAATTCTTTATGTTAGAATTATCATATGCATTATATCAACATATGTTAGAAGTCTACAAAAAAATTACAGTATCTGCTTTAAAGGTATATGTATTGGGGCTGGTATTGTGTACAGCAAATAAAGCCACCTCCTGCAATGCTGGCATCCCATATGGGAGCCAGTTTGAGTCCCAGCCACTCCCCTTCCGATCCAGCTCTCTGTTATGGCCTGGAAAAGCAGTACAAGATGGCCCAAGTCCTTGTGCCCCTGCACCCATAAAGGAGACTCGGAAAAGCTCCTGGCTCCTGGCTTCGAATTTGCCCAGTTTTAGCAGTTGCAGCCATTTGGAGAGTGAACCAGTGGATGGAAGACCTCTCTCTCTCTCTCTCTCTCTCTCTCTCTCTCGCTCCCGCTCCCACCCTCCCTTTCTCTACCTCTCTGTAACTCTGCCTTTCAAATAATAAATAAATACATCTTTTAAAGAGAGGTATATGTGTCTTACTTTTTAAAGATACATTTATTTGAGAGGCAAAAAGGAGAAAGAGTTTTCATTCACCGAGTCATTCCTCAAATGTCCACAGCAACCAGGGCTAGGCCAGGCCAAAGCCTGGAACCTGAAACTACATCTGAAACTCCCATGTGAGTGGCAGAAACCCAAGCACTTGAGTCATCACCTGCTTCCTCTAGGCACATTAGCTGGAAGCTGTTTCAGAAGTGGGGAGAACTCAATCCCAACTCAGTCTCTGATATGTGATGTGGACATCTTTGTTGCAAAGCCTACCCTGGAAGGCTATACACTTTAAATAAGGTTATTTTACCTTTTATATTAACCCAATATTTACAATTCCTGATACATTTCATATTGGTTATACCAAAATAAATTCTTTGTATTTCTATAACTAAAATAAATCTTAGGAGGATTAGAAATGACATGTATGCACATATCTATTTCAAGGCATAGGAAAACGAGGCAGAAAAAGTTAGAGTGACAAGATCCAGACTGAAAGGAAAATGAACAGAGGAAAGGCCTGAATTTGAGGTTGCTTTTCCTGATAAGTGCTACCTACTGAGAAGCTGGCTGAGTGGCTGAGTCTTTCAATAGTTACAAGTGGCTACTGATGGCCAGTGCCGTGGCTCAATAGGCTAATGCTCCACCTGTGGCACCAGCACACCGGGTTCTAGTCCCAGTCAGGGTGCCAGATTCTGTCCCGGTTGCTCCTCTTCCAGTGCAGCTCTCTGCTGTGGCCTGGGAGTGCAGTGGAGGATGGCCCAAGTCCTTGCACCCGCATGGGAGACCAGGAGAGGCACCTGGCTCCTGGCTTCGGATCAGCGCGGTGCACCAGCCGCAGCAGCCATTGAGGAGTGACCCAACGGAAAAGGAAGACCTTTCTCCCTGTCTCTCTCTCACTGCCCACTCTGCCTGTAAACAAACAAACAAACAAAAAGCCAAGTGGCTACAGGTAAAAAATTTGGAGTCCAGGATGCTCTAAAAAGCAGTGGCTCTCGTAAAGCTCCAACTTTTAAATTGGAAACAAGAGAACTACATCCTATGAGTAATTTCAAAGAGATGTAGGCTAGTCTCTGATAAGACCAAAAACCCAGTTTAATATATCCGATTACCTGCAAATTAATTAAGATGACTGTAGATTTTCAGTACCCCCTACTCCTGTTATAAACAAACAAATCCTCTCTGAATAAAGAAAACATCATCCTAGACCTCTAATGATTACGTACGCACTCATATTCATATATGATACTCAAAAGTAAGCCCTTTATGCTTAATTTTAAAAAACTTTCAGAAATAATTGTTTTAGAGTTAAAATACAATAACCAAAATTAAGAACTTAATGAAGATTTAACAGTAGATTAGACACAGTTAAAGAGAGAATTTGTGATAAGAAAAATAAGTCAGAATAAGACAGAGACAAAAGTTTGGAAAACACAAAAGAGAATATAATTGAGAAATGCACACTGAGTTATTACAATATATGAAATCCTAGAAGGAGAGATGAGTGAGAATGGGGACAGAAGCAAAATATCAAGAGATAACCCGGGCTGGCACTGTGGCGTAGTGGGTAAATCCTCCACCTGCAGGGCTGGCATCCCATATAGGCACCAGTTTGAGTCTTGGCTGCTCCATTTCCAATCCAGCTCTCTGCTATGGCCTGGGAAAGCAGTACAAGATGGCCCAAGTCCTTGGGCCCCTGCAACCGAGCAGGAGACCTAGAAGAAACTCTTGGCTCCAGGCATCAGATCGGCATAGCTCTGGCCATTGTGGCCAGTGGGGGAGTAAACCAGTGGATGGAAAGACCTCTCTCTGCCTCTGCCTCTATAATTCTTCCTTTCAAATAAATAAATAAATTTTTTATTTAAAAAAAAAAAAAAGATAGCTAAGTAATATCAGTGAAAGTAGAAGAGTAGGGACCTCTAGAGGCTTACACTTAAGAGCAACACTTAAAAAATTTGGTCAAAATTGTCTAATCAACCTCATTGGAACTCTGAAAGATAATCAAAGTTTGCTAACCAGGTGAATGTTTCATCAGGAGAAAGGTTAGAGAAACAGGACAGGAGATCATTGTGGTGTTTTCAGTTACTCTAGGTACCACTCCACTCTCCAGTGCAGTGTCAGTCTTAAAGATAAAAGTCCATATTCCCACTGTAGGTAACTGATTCCAGAGGAAGCTAAGTGGAGCTTGTTTCCAGGGAATTTTATTTGTATATTTTGAACTCAACTGAGGTTTCCTTTAGAGTCTACTTCAAAGGGATTCCAATTATTTAGCCTAATTTGGAACACTAACAGGAGAGTACACCTATGCAATCACCAAAATAAGTGAGAGCCAACCACACAAGCTGCTGCCCCCTGAGCAAACAAAAATAGTTGGATCAATTGTTAAAAAAAAATGCCTTATCAGAAATATTGAAGGGAGTGCTTTATCTTGATGTGAGACTAAGCAGTGACACAAAGCTAAATGAAAAAATAAAAATCACTGGTAAAGGTAACTACATAGGCAAATATGAAAGCCAGTATTACTACATTTTAGGTTTGTAACTCTTCTTTTTCTCCTATCTGTGATGGTAACTAAATGAAGAGGGAGGGATGAGGATACAGAGGGGCAGAGTTTTTGTACACTATTGAAGCTATGTTAGTATTAAATCAAAGAAGGCTATTATAAACTTCAGGTGTTAATTACAATACCCAAGAAAATTATGGCATGTGTTTTGTTTGACCCAGCTATTACTGAGATGCAGAAAAGGCATTTCATATAACCCAATACAATTTCATGATAAAAATGTTCAATATATTAAAAATAGAAGAAAACTTCCTCAACATGATAAAGAGCAAATTTAAAACAAATATACAGCTAATATTTTACTCAAAGGTGAAAGAATAAAAGTTTTCATGCCCAAATTAGGAATAAGGCATGGATGTCCATTTTTACCACTTCTGTTTAACATAGCACTGGAAGTTCAAGCCAAAGAAATGATGTGAGAAAAAAAATAAAGATGTCCAGATTAAAAAGAAGTAAGTTCACCTCCATATACAGATGACATGCTTTTATTTGTAGAAGATCCTAGAAAATATACAAAATAAGAGAGCTGTGGCACAGTGGTTTAAGTTGCCACTTGTGATGCCAACATTCAATATCAGAGTGCCTATTCAAGTCTCTGCTGGTCTGCTTCTGGTTCAGCTCCCTACTAATGTGCATGTTCCTGGGAAGGCAACAGGCGATGGCCCAATTAGTTGGGCCCCTACTACCGACGTCAGAGAGCCAGTTGGAGTTCCTGGCTCCTAGCTTCAGCCTGGCCTAGTCCTAGCTGTTGTGGTCATTTGGGGAGTGAAGCAGCAGATGGAAGCTTCTCTGCAATCCTGCTTTTCAATAAATGAATAAATCTTTTTCAAAAACACAAAAAATAAATTAAAAAATGTTGCAGAAGAAAAGCTCAGCACACAAAATATTCAATTGTATTTCTATATACAAGCAAGGAAAATATGAAAATAAAAAAAAATTCCATTTACAATAGCAACACAAATAAAATAATTAGGAATAAATTTAACCAAGGAGGTACAACACTTGATAACAAACACTACAAAATATTGCTGGAAGAAATTAATAAGAGTTAAACACATGGAAAGACATCCATGCTTAAGGTATGCAGCAAAGATGGCAATATCCCCAAAATCATCTATAGACTCAATACAATCCCTGTCAAAATCCTAATGGCTTATTTTCTTAGCAAATGGAAAAGCCAACCTAAATTCATATGGAAATACAGGAAACCCTAGGTAATTAAAACAATATTGTAAAAGAACAACAAAGTTGGAAGACTCACGCCCCAATTTCAAACTTTACTACAAAATTTCAGTAATCAACACAGGTACTATCAAAAGAATGGACAAATCAATGAAACAGAATTGAGAGTACAGGAATAATCCCCTACATCCATTGTCAATTAAGTTTCAACCAAGGATGCCCAAGCTGTTCGTGGAGGGAAAGAATAGTTTCTTTAACAAATGGTGTTAGGGCTAGTGGATATCCACATGTAAAAGAAGGACTTTGGGCCACCAGCAAATACAATAATTTACATAAAATGGATCAAATACATAAATTTAAGAGCTTAAACTATACAATTCTGAGAAGAAAACAATATGGGAAAATCTTAATGACCTTGGATTTGGCAACATTTTCTTAAATAATGATGCCAAAAGCAAGAACAATGAAAATAATAAATTAACTATACCAAACTAAAAACTTCTGCATATGAAAAGAAACTATCAAGAAAGTGATACAAAATGGGACAAAATATCTGTAAATGACTATCTGATAAGGGTCTAGTATCCAGATTATATGAAGAACTCTTTTCCCTAATGAAGAAAGGTAAATAACGAAGAAGCAAATATAAAGCAGCTCAAAGTTATTTGTAAGGAGGGAAATGAAAATCAAACCAAAATAAGGTATTACTTTACACTCACTAGCATGGCCATGATCATATTACAAACCAACCAACCCCAAAAATATCAAGTTGGTGTGGATGTGGAGAAACTAGAACCCTCATACAATGACAGTGGAAATGTATGGTGCTGTCACAGTAGAAAACATTTTCATGGTTCCTCAATAAATTAAACATAGAATTACCATAGGAACCAACAATTCTATTGTTAGATATAACAAAAGATTGAAAATAGATATTTAAGCAAAAACTTCTAGAGTAACACACGAGGCAGCTTTTCCCAATAAATAAGTGGAAAAAAACCTAAAGTACATTAACAGATGAACAATGGATAACAAAAGTGCTATAACCATACAACAAATTATTATTCAGCTATAAAAAAGAATGAAGTATTGATACATGCTCAAACAGAGAAACCATAATTACACTGTTTGAAAAGCTTGGCACAAAAGCCACATACTTACTTCATAGAGCAATTATAAATAGAGTATCAGTATATTATTTCTGATAATATGTAATTTCAAGTCTCTATTACCCACTACAGTATAAATGTTATAAAGGCAGGAAGATTATATCTCATTCACCAAATATGTTTATAATTTGGCCGAATGACTTTTACATGGTAGGATAGCAAATAACTACCGAATGAATGAATGTCATTCACTGTAAAAATCCTTCAGTGTGGGGCTGGTGCTGTGGCATAGTAGTCTAAGCTTCCTCCTGTGGCACTGGTATCCCATATGGGCACTGTTAGTGTCCCAGCTGCTGCTCTTCTGATTCAGCTCTCTGCATTTGCCTGGGAAGGCAAAAGAAGATGGCCCAAGTGCTTGGGCCCCTGCACCCTTGTGGGAGACCCAAAGAAAGCTCCTAGATTCTGGCTTTGGATTGGCCCAGCTCTGGCCATTGCAGCCACTTGGGGAGTGAAGCAGCAGATGGAAGACCTTTCTGTCTCTCCCTCTGTCTGTAACTAACTCTCAAATAAATAAATAAAATCTTAAAAAAAAAAATCCTTCATATTATCCGTAGTGAATTTTTTTTTAAATTTATTTTTTTATTTGAAAGTCAGAGTTACACAGAGAGAGGAGATGCAGAGAGAGAGGTCTTCCATCCAATGGTTCACTACCCAACTGGCCACCTCAGCTGGAGCTGCGCTGATCCGAAGCCAGGAGCCAGAAGCTTCTTCCGAGTCTCCCACTCGGGTGCAGGAGCCCAAGCACTTGGGCCATCTTGTATTTCCTTCCCAGGCCATAGCAGAGAGCTGGATTAGAAGTGGAGCAGCCGGGTCTGGAACCAGCACCCATATGAGATGCAGGTGCTTCAGGCCAGGGCAATAACCAGCTGTGCCACAGCCCCAGCCCCTTCCCAGTGCACCTGTAATACAGTCACAATTCTTTATTAAAACTCATAAGTCCAATATGTTTTGGGCCACATTTCTTTCTAGTCTCACTCTTATTTCATTTAATAACCTACATTTCAGGCCATGCTGGGGATACAATGAGAAGCAGAGTACATAGTACCTTACCCCTCCGAAGTCTATACAGAGACAAGAAGGAAATACAAACAATGAAGCTGTTAGACTGAGGGGAAACTATTAGGTATTATTAGAACCTAAACAGGTGTTATCTCCATTAGCCAGCTTTACATCACTTTAACAAATAACTAAGACAAACTACTTATGAAGGAGTTTTATTTTATTTTTTTGCCAGGCAGAGTTAGGCAGTGAGAGAGAGACAGAGAGAAAGATCTTCCTTCCGTTGGTTCACTCCCCTAATGGCCGCCTTGGCCGGTGCTGCACCAATCCACAGCCAGGAGCCGGGTACTTCCTGGCCATCCTCCACTGCCCTCCCAGGCCACAGCAGAGAGCTGGACTGGAAGAGGAGCAACCGGGACTAGTACCCAGTGCCTCAACCAGGATTAGAACCCAGGGTGCTGGCGCCGCAGGCAGAGGATTAGCCTAGTGAGCCATGGCGCCAGCTGGAAGTTTTATTTTAGTTTACAGTTTTGGAGGTTCACAGTTCACGATGAAGTGAGCCCCATTGGTTTGGCCAGCAAGTGAGTTCAGAGGATGGCAATGGAAGAGTATGTGCAGGGCAAACCAGCAAACAGACACAGGAAGCATGCTTGTTTGTCTATGTATTTGTGGTCTCTCCTTGTAAAGTCAGCATGATTTGCTCTTGTGGGGTCCCCCACCAAGCACCCTAATCCAATCACTTCCCAAAGGGCTGACCTTTAGACACCATAATTGGATTAGGTTTCTACCTTTAATCCATTAACATAAGACTTTGAGGACCAAGCCTTAACACATGGGCCTTTCGGGAACAACAAAAGTAATGTTCAAACCATAGCAGATCTGACATGGATTGTTGGATGGGAAAGGGAGGGTCAAGGATGTTTTCTGGAATAAGTGACATTCAAACAAAAACAGAACAGACAAAAAGTTAGCTGGCTAATGGGCAATTTCTAGGCAAACACTAAAGTACACAGGGATTCCAAAGATGTTATTTCTGTGAGGTTCAAATATGGAATTACTGGTGGGGAGGAAAGAAGGGTAGGGGAAGATGAGAGATAAAAGTGAAAATGTTGGTGCTCTTACTGTAAGAGTAGTGGAAAGCCATTAGAGTTTTAAGAGGGAGCCAAGAAAAATACCCCAAAACAACAACAAAAAAGCCACTATCTGTAACTGCATATTTAACTGCATATATATCTTAGTGAGGATAGAAACTGTCTATTTAGCCAGTTACCAGAACAATGCCAGGCATATACTAGGTATTTATTTTTAGGTATTTTTTTTTGTTTTTTTTTTATTTTTTTATTTTTATTTTTTTTATTTTTGACAGGCAGAGTGGACAGTGAGAGAGAGAGAAAGACAGAGAGAAAGGTCTTCCTTTGCCGTTGGTTCACCCTCTAATGGCCGCTGCGGTAGCGCGCTGCGGCCGGCGCACCGCGCTGTTACGATGGCAGGAGCCAGGTGCTTCTCCTGGTCTCCCATGGGGTGCAGAGCCCAAACACTTGGGCCATCCTCCACTGCACTCCCTGGCCACAGCAGAGAGCTGGCCTGGAAGAGGGGCAACCGGGACAGGATCGGTGCCCCGACCGGGACTAGAACCCGGTGTGCCGGCGCCGCAAGGCGGAGGATTAGCCTGTTGAGCCACGGCGCCAGCTATTTTTAGGTATTTATACTAAGTATTTATTCAGTGTTATCAAATAAAAAATCTAATTGGTATCAGAACAAAAAACCCAAGATTTCTGATTCATAATATTTATGCTACACATGTAAGCATATGAATACAAATATTACATATATATGCATGAAGAGGTTAGAAATTCCTAACGAGCAGTTAAGCCAACAAAATTAATTAAAACTGAAATGAATCACTTAGATTGAAACCATATTGTTAACTTATCAAAAATAAAACATGTAATCATTATTAAAGAACCAATGTCAAAATAGCAAATTCTGCTAGACATCATAAACTCTTTCCATCAGGCCTTGACTATGTGTCAGCTGTACATTTCTAATCTGAAAGCAGACCAACATAAACTTGTTTTTTATGTAACCAAAATTTGATGAAATTGAGAAATGTAACTTTTCAACTTTCCAGATACTGATCTGATTTTACTTCAAATATTACAGTGACTAGTTTAATTTTTTAAACTCTAGATAAATGGCTTTAAAACTAACATGTTGAGAATTATAAGACACAATACACCTATGTGTCCATACTAGTACAATAATCCTACAAAAAAGTATCTCTACCACAACTGTATCACATGAAAACAGCTAATGATATATAAGCAGCTCTTTGCTATAGAACAATCTGGAATTTAAAGTGGAAATGCAATTTATTTTCCTTCATCAGAAAAAATGAATACTGATTATTTGTTATGATTACAGATTCACCTAAAATTGTTATTGATAAAAAATTGCTACTGATGAAAATTACATAGTCATTTAAAAACTGTTATTGGCTATTTATCTGCCAGGTTCAAAGGTATTTATATTACATAAGAAACATAGGCAATAAATCCCTCAATGTTGCAGATAACACAGTTGATTTATTCTACAATTCTCCGAATCCTTTTTAAGAACTTACTAACGCTTATATTGCTTTCTGTGATGAGCAGAGCCCTGCAGTGCCAGGAGGAATACAGTCACTAAAAGTATACTGTGAGTTTAAATAATACCACCAACTTACAGGCACGTTTTATTTTTTAAAACTTTTTTCATATTTTTTCCTTGTATCCCTCAGAAGGTGAACTGTCCCATTTTCAGATGAGAAAACTGTGTTGACAAGAATACACGTGACTTTTCCAGGGTATTTACTAAATCCGTAACAAGGGCATTACTAAAAATGGTGAGTCCAAATTAAGATTCTTCCTATTGGATCCTGCTAATTTTCCTAGTCCAGTGAGAGTTTGCTTCATCAGGGGTGGTCTCACCTTTGGCAAGAGTCAAATTATCCCAACAGGCTACCATTTTCTTTAGAGTAATTTATACTACAGATAAACTAAAAATGGCCTGCTCCTCATCAAGCTCCTTAAAACTCTAGCAACTATGAACCTCCCTCAAAGATTCTATTGTATCAATGACAGTCCATTGGGTATGATGCACAAGGAAGACAGCAGCAGGCCGCAGAGCAACATCTAAGGCGGCCCTCAGGGAAGTAAAAGCCACCACTGCTTTCCCTTCATCACTGCAAACCCCGCAGCGGTGAACCCCAAACGGGGGCAGGGAGCGGAGGCACCCCCAACTTCCCCCGGGGGGGCAGGGAGCGGAGGCACCCCCAACTTCCCCCGGGGGGCAGGGAGCGGAGGCACCCCCAGGCTCCCCCCGGGGGGGCAGGGAGCGGAGGCACCCCCAGACTCCCCCCGGGGGCTCCCCTGGGCTGTAATCTACTAGGGGGGAACAGCGTGTGGGGGTGGGGGAGGAGGATGCACCTCACCTCGCCCACCCCTCCGTAAGCCCCCGACCCGCCTCTCAACGTGTCGAGGCCCCGCCGGGCAGGTAGAGGTTCGAGGCTAGCACCCTGCAAGGCTCTCTCCTGCACCCCATGCACCGTCCCCCTGCCTCTCCCGGCCTCCCGCTTCCTCGTCTGAACGCCTGTGCCCAGGGACATCCCCCAGCCTAACCGACGTGAAGCACCATCCTCAGGGACGGAGCCTAGGGGAGTCGTCACCTTTTGAGGTATCTGGCGTCCTCCCCTTGCATGGCGGCGGCGACGGCGGCGTGGGGAGGGGAAGGGGAATCTGAGAGGCCGACGGGGCTATTTCCGGGGACGGTGGCCAAAGTACCCTCACACCCCAAAGCGCTGACAGTCCTGAGGCCTGCAAGGCGGGGCAGCCGCGGCGCTGTGGTTACCACGGTGAGGCCGCCGGCTCCTCCCACAGCTCCCGGGTTCCCAAAACCCGGAGGCTGCCCAGACCCGCCCAGAGCCGCCTCTGCCAGGCCCTGCTCAAGGCGCATGCGCCCGCTCCGCCGCACACGCTTGCGCAGGCTCAGTCCGAGGGGCTGGCCCCTGCGACTAATCTGACGCACCCGGGAACACAGGGAAGGTTTTGGTGCTGACTGAGCGTCTGTGATTAAGGAGTGGCTCCCGGATCACCGCCCCCTGGAGGATAGGAAGGGAAAGAACCGTGCCAGTTGGCCGAGCTGGAGTTTCGTGGAAAGGAGAGGAGAATCCGTTAACCTCGTCACCAGCAAAGGCGGTAGAGCAGGGCAAGCTGTGGTGAATAGCTGTAAAGTGAGAGTTCTGCCTTGGGGCACTGTGGCATTGACCTTGCGGAGCTGGGAGCGGTGGAGACAATGTGATTACCCTGCACTGGAAACGCGGCGGACCTGTCCCTGCCACTGGAACGCACTCCATCTCCCCCTTCACAAAAGCGGCTCCTGAAGTGGGGAGGCCTCCGCTAACTCACCCTTCAGAATTGATTCTGGTGAGGCAGGCCGTCGGGGTTGGCCAAGGCGGAGCGAAGGAAGGACCGCGACAAGCCCACGAGCTCTGCTTGAGCAGTTCGCAGGGGCTCAGTGTCCGCGGATGGATGACTGTGCAGAAAGTCTCCACTGCCTGCCCTCCCCGTAACCCGTCACTAGCTCTGTGTTTGCTGTGCCCTTGAGACGTGTACACGCTGGTTCTGCCCAGTTAGTCCCTATCCTTCGTGTGTAAAATACCATGTGATACCTTGTGTACACGAGTACATTGGCAGGTGCAGCTCATAACCTACAGAAGACCCCTGCTCTCCACCCGTCCACACCGGCTAGACTCTAGAATGGTACTCACTATTCTACAAGGGGAGAAATTTTTGAGCTAATTTTGATTCCTTCCTCTGTATATTCCTTCCTCTCAATACTGTTACGAAATTATACCTTATCTTCTTTAAGATTCAAGGGAGAAGAATCTTCTCCCTTCTCACTTCTTTCTACTATTCTTTTGTTGTTGTTGAATTTTTAGTTCTGATTTCCGTGGATTTCTTAGGATTTTTACTTTTAATTTATTTTTAAGGATTTTTTTTTTTTTTGACAGGCAGAGTGGATAGTGAGAGAGAGACAGAGAGAAAGGTCTTCCTTTGCCGTTGGTTCACCCTGCAATGGCCGCACTGATCCGATGGCAGGAGCCAGGTGCTTCTCCTGGTCTCCCATGGGGTGCAGGGCCCAAGCACTTGGGCCATCCTCCACTGCACTCCTGGGCCACAGCAGAGAGCTGGCCTGGAAGAGGGGCAACCGGGACAGAATCTGGCGCCCCGACCGGGACTAGAACCCTGTGTGCCGGCACCGCTAGGCAGAGGATTAGCCTATTGAGCCACGGCGCCGGCCTATTTTTAAGGAATTTATTAATGCATTAGATCCTCAACATCACAGCAAATGCATGATAATTACTACAACGTAGTTCTCATAATGTTAATGCACTGTTAATACAAAGAGAACACATTCAATGTAGTTCACAGATAAAATTCTAAAATAAAATGACATTTCCTTCTTTTCACTCTCCTTCTCTCCCTTCTTCCTTCCTTCCTTTTTTTCCTTCTTACCTCCTTTCTTCTTTTCTGATTTTTGAGATAACATATTTTTGATTTATATTATAGTCAAAGGCTTAATGCTCCACTAAATAAAGAGTTCAACAAGTAAAAAGACCATAATTCAACAGGAATATAGGCAAGGGCTATAAACAATAATCAAATAGAAAGATGTCCATTTCACTTATATATAGTAAATTTGTAAATAATCAGAGATCATTAAAACTTTATCTATTACTCTCCTAACCACATCCTACCCATATATAGTATAACAATTCGTTGGTAAGTGGACTTTATATATTCTGTGTTTTCCCACGTAATCAATTTGCAGATTGATATAACCTATCATTTATGACATCTTTAACAAGAGTATACCAGGAACCTTATTTGGCGGTAAGATACACATTAAAAGATATTGTATTATAAAATGCATTATTGCAATGTGTGTCCCTCAAGATCAGAGAATTTTTTTTCACTTCTGTATCCTCAGAGCAGCATCTAGCCTGCAGATATAATTGGATAAATATTTGCTGTTGAAAAAAAGTGTGCCTGATCTTGACAAAATAACAGCCAACAACAACAAAACCAAAGGAAACCTTTGGCAGAAAGGAGGAGAGAGCTGAAAACTAGACAATAAAAAGATTAAATTGAATTGATAATTGACTAGAGAAACAATCTGTAGTAGGAAAATTATAACATGAGCCTGGAACCTCTTATGCTTGAAAGTAAGGAAATACTCCCAGACTAATGAGATTGTATAAAAAAAAAAAATCTTTGAGATTTTTTGATCATAAAAGGAAGAATTACTGTGATTGATTAAAAAATGGAGTCCA
Source organism: Lepus europaeus (assembly GCF_033115175.1). Classification (NCBI taxonomy): domain Eukaryota; kingdom Metazoa; phylum Chordata; class Mammalia; order Lagomorpha; family Leporidae; genus Lepus; species Lepus europaeus. The sequence continues at coordinate 136,219,426 of NC_084831.1, read as the reverse complement.
TATTGATGCTCAATCAAATAAAACAGAAAAAAAGTAATCCACTTTCATTGGTGGCAACTGCTACATTAAAACTTTAACCAAATCCTGTAAATTGGGAAAGGAAAGAATTAAGCATTTATCCCAACTCCTTTGAAAATAAGCTAAAATTCATTTCTTTCACAAGGAAAAGCTTTAAAAAAAAAAACCAGAAAATGCTTGCTAGTAATGGAGAAAAGAATTCTATTTTGCAAGTCTAAAATAAATAATGGATTCAACTAAGCCTTGCTTATTTAAAGTAATTTAAAATATGGCAAAGTTTTACACAACAGATGACTTGATAATTGTAAAAGGAAAAAAATGTTATGTTACAGCGAGATCTGGCTGTCAGCATTTAACCAAACAAGCAAACTTTGTGTAACTAGTGGTCGTACTATCTGGTTGTATATGTAATAGGGAGCATGAAAGATTACTTATGCAATTTTTGTGTCAAAGATTAACCTGGATATAATCAAACTGTTAGATCCAACATCCGTTATCAAGTAAAGTTGATGATCATGAGAGTGGGAAACATATTCAATTATAAATCAAGATGCATCATAACAAAGATAATTGCAAGGTATAGTATTGGAATAAGAATAGAACACCAACTGAGACAAAAAAAGAGAACCAGACCCATGTACATATGTAAGCTTGAAATATGAAAGAAGTGATTTTTCAGTTCATAGTAGAAAATGAATTTTCAATAAATGCTTATGGGACAACTGGTTATGCACATATAAAAATTAAATTGGATTCCTACCTCATGCTATTTACAAAGCTTAATTCTTTTTTTAACTTTTATTTAATAAATATAAATTTCCAAAGTACAGTTTTTGGATTACAGTGGCTTTTTCCCCCCATAACCTCCCTCCCACCCACAACCATCCCAAATCCTGCTCCCTCTCCCATCCCATTCACATCAAGATTCATTTTCAATTATCTTTTATACAGACCAATTTAGTATATACTAAGTAAAGATTCTTACATGGGGAGTAAGTGCACAGTGACTTAATTCTAAATTGACATTTAATTGTGAAAACATTTTATGAGGGCCTCGATGCATTCTGGGAAAGCAGCAGCACCAGGTCCAAGATGGCGGCCAGCAGGAGGCTGATGAAGGAGCTTGAAGAGATCCGCAAATGTGGAATGAAAAACTTCCGTAACATCCAGGTTGATGAAGTTAATTTATTGACTTGGCAAGGGCTTATTGTTCCTGACAACCCTCCATATGACAAGGGAGCCTTCAGAATCGAAATCAACTTTCCAGCAGAGTACCCATTCAAACCACCGAAGATCACATTTAAAACAAAAATCTATCACCCAAACATTGATGAAAAGGGGCAGGTCTGTCTGCCTGTAATTAGTGCTGAAAACTGGAAGCCAGCAACCAAAACCGACCAAGTAATCCAGTCCCTCATAGCACTGGTGAACGACCCCCAGCCCGAGCACCTGCTTCGGGCTGACGTAGCTGAAGAATACTCTAAGGACCGTAAAAAATTCTGTAAGAATGCTGAAGAGTTTACAAAGAAATATGGGGAGAAGCGACCTGTGGACTAAAGTCTGCCACGGATGATTCCAGCCAATGTGAGCAGAGACCCCGAGCAGTGCCCTCAGACACCCCGCAAAGCAGGACTCTGTGGAAAATTGACACGTGCCACCACCTGGCATCTGCTCGTGGCAGTTACTAACTTTCTACAGTTTTCTTAATCAAAAGCGGTCTAGGTAAAAAAAAAAATTATGATATTTAGATACAAATACAGATGATTATTATTATTATGCTCTTAAATCAAGGATGAACTTTTAAAAGACAATACATAAAATGCAAAAGCTAAAATATTGATACATTCCCTAATTAAAACAGTAGCATTTCTTATCAATTAAAGAAAATAAACAAAATGAAAAGACAAGTCAGAAATGATTTAATCTTTTTACATAACACAAAAATGAACAAAGTGTTAATATAAAGATCATAAGAGCTTTTATAAGAAAAAGAAAAAAGAAAAAACCCATACAACCCAATGGGGAAATGGGCAAAAATAAAAGCACTAGGAATGCAAGAGAAAAGCAAAACATGAAAATAGGCTCAACCCTCAATAGTAACCAGTTATATGAAAATTAAGACCATAAAAAGCCATTAGTTTACATGTATCAGAGTAGAAAAATAAATCTGACAATACCAGGTGCTGGTGAAAATATGAACCTCACCTGTTAGAATGATTCTCATACAGAAATTAACAAACAAAAAAGCTGGCTAGGATGTGGCGTAAAGGGCACCCTCACCCACTGTTGGTGGGAATGTAAACTGACTGTGGAAGATAGTATAGAGATATCTCAGAAATCTGAATATAGACCTACCCTATGACCCAGCCATCCCACTCCTGGGAATTTATCCAAAGAATGAAATCTGCATATGAAAGAATGATCTGGACTCCCATGTTCATCTCAGCTCAATTTAGAATAGCTAAGATATGGAATCAACTCAGATGTCCATCAGACTGAATAAAGAAATTATGGTATATATAGATAGATAGATACATGTATAATGGTATATAATATATATATATAATGGAATACTATACAGTGGTAAAAAATGAAATCTCATTTATAACAAAATGGATGCAACCGGAAACCATTATACTTAGTGAAATAGCCATTCACAGAAAGACAAATACCAAATGGTCTCTCTGACCTGTGGTAATAGAGTACCTAAACTATAATCTGTAGGAGCAAAATTGACACCTTGAGATGCAATGAATTTGAATAGCCCTTGTCTTGACTGATGAGGAAGGTTTTCTTTTTTTGTTGTTCTTCTTTTCTTTCTTCCTCATACTATTCAATGAACTCTACTTAGTGTAGAGTTAATCTTATAAGTATAAAATTAACTGAAAGTAGATTTTTGTAAAAAAGAAGAACAGAAAAGGGAGAGGGAGGAGGAAGAAGGGTGGGAGTGTGGGTAGGAGGAAGGGGGGAAGAGTCACCATGTTCCCAAATCTGTATGTATTAAATGCATGAATTTTGTATTCTTTAAATAATAAAAAAGGAAATATAGAATAGCTGACCAACCACTTCAGGAGTGCAGTCTAACACGAGCTCCAGGAGACCTGTCACCAACCTGAAGTCTGAGAAGCACTACCTTGGAGATCATTCAATCACCTCATTTTCTAGGGCTGGAAATTGACCAATCCCACAGCAGAACCAAATTTCAGTTCCAGGTCTCAATTCAGCTGTGTAAACTTTGGTACTCTCAAACTCCTCTGGGTCTTCGTTTCCATACAAATATTAGTAAAATTGGAATACTCAAAAAAATGAAATTTTCTGAAGTATAGAACTAGAAAATTTCAACACATATGCACAATAAGGCTTGTTGAAGAGTTCTTGGAATATCATTGCTCGTGATAGAAAAACTGAAAAACAATTCCAGAGTACAGTAGAACAGGTAGACACATTTAAATATTCACACAATATAAAATTATGCATGAGAAAGTAAATGATTTAGAACTACACATAAAGTATGAATATTAGAAGCATTTTTTGAGTGAAAAAAGCACACTATGAATGATTATGTACAGCATGATGCTTTTTTAAAAAAATTGCAATGTAATTTACACACAATAATGTGTAATCTTCTTGATGTATATTTCTGTCAGTTTTAACAAACACAAAAATCATGTAGTTATCTTCAAAACCAAAACAACACTCCAGCTTCCTCCAGAAATCCCTTGTGTTCATTTTCAGGTAGTGTGATGTTCACATTATGGAAACACTACTGGTTTTTGTTTACTTTGTATCTTTCAACTTTACTGAATTTGTTCTCACTTCTTTTTCTGTCTGAGTTTTCTATATATTAGATCCTGTCTTCTACAGAGAAAATGCAACTTCTTTCTTCCTGGTTTGGATGACTTTTATTTCTTTCTCTTATCAGGACTCTAGTACCACCTCGACAGAAGTGGTAGAAGTGTGCGTCCTTGGCTTCTGTCAACAGGAAAAGCTTTCAGTTTTCACCATTCTGTACTGCTTGCTGTGGACTTTATGTTCAGAAAATTTCCTCTGTTCTTTGTTGAGAGTTTCTTTTCTGAAAGGGTGTTGTACTTAGCCAAGCCTTCTTTCTACATCTATTGTGATGATCATATGACTTTTGTCTTTATTCTGCTGATGTGGTAGATCATGTTAATTGCTCTCTGTATTTTGAATCATTCATGCTTTTCAGTGATAAATACCACTTGGTCATGGTATTTAAACCTTTTGATGTGTTATTGAATTCAATTTGTATATATTGTGGAGGATTTTTGCATTTATAATTGGGTTATTGATTTATAATCTTCCTTTTTTGTTGTTGTAGTCTCTTTATATGCTTTTGGTTTCAGGGCAAAGTTGGCCTCATTAAATAAGGTTGGTCACAGTTCCTCCTCAACAATTTTTTGAAAGAAATCGAGGGGGATTGTCATTAAATCTTTTAAAAATGTTGAGTGGAATTTGCCAGAAAAGTCATCTGATCCCAGCTTTTATCTATTGTGATTTTTTATTACTATTTCAAGATTCAATCTTCTTACTATAGATTTGACTTTCTGTTTTTCATTATTCAGTCTTGATAAGATGTAGGTTTCTGGGAATTTAATAATTTATTCTAGGTTATTTTATTTCTTGGAACAATTTTTCATAGTAGTCTCATTATATTTTGATTTCTGTGGCATCAGTTGTAATGTGTTCGCTTTCATTTTTAAAATTCATTTAAGTGACAAACAGAAAGTGTGTGTGTATGTGTATGTGTATGTGTGTGAGAGAGAGAGACAGAGAGAGAGAGAGAGAGAGAGAGAGAGAGAGAGAATTCTCATAATAGCTGGGTCAGGCCAAAGATGGGAGCCAGAAATTCAATCTAGATATCCCACATGGGCATCTAGAACCCAACCACTTGGGCCATCACCTGCTGCCTCCCATGGTCCACACTAGCAGGAAACTGGCACTGAAAGTAGAGCTGGGACTCAAATCCAAGCACTCCAAAATGGGGTGTGGGGAATGAAGTAGGCAGGCATATAGGCTAAAACTGATTAGGTTTGTGAGCTGGAAGACCATGCCTTCGCCACACCCCTGTGTGCCCTCACACCCTACCTGGTACCTTCACCACACCCCTGTGTGCCCTCACGCCGCTACCTGGCCACACCTGAGTGATCACTGGCCAATCAGGTTAATTAACCACTCCTCTTTGGAAATGGGTTAAAAGCCTGGGACACGCTGTGTCCTGCCTTCTCTTCCTTCCCCTGGCCTCTTGCCAGAAGGGGGCTAGCTGTAGCCCTGTGCCTCCAGGGTGAGTGGCCTTTGGGCCACCCACCCTAGCTTCCTGGCCTAGATGCTCCTCCATGTGGCTGGTTCCTGGTGCTCGGTATGAACCCAGATTTACCCCTCTCTCTTAAATAAAGCTCTCACTCTCCTATGAATCTTTCGCACTAAATAAAAGCCTAAAATGTACCATGCTACCTCGTTTATTTATGCCAGTATTTAAAATTCTTCTCTAAATATTAGGCAAGAACCCTCTCAGGCTTATTAATATTGGGGATCTATTAATAAGCATATGGTGATATCGTATGACACCCCAAATTTCGATAACATATGTGGTGCCCAGATGGGACTTCTGGGGAACTTTAAGAGGCCACATTTTTGTTTATATTTTAGGGGGTCATTTCCAATATTAGGTGTCTTAACTACCTTAACTAGCATCTTCCACTAAGCCAAACGCTTGCCCCTCTTCTTTCAGTGTTTTATTTATTTGGGTGCTTTTTCTTCTTAACCTAGTTAAATATTCATCAATTTGTTTATCTTTTTTTTTTTTTTTTTTTTTTACAGGCACAGTTAGACAGTGAGAGAGAGAGAAAGGTCTTCCTTTTTGCGTTGGTTCACCCCGCAAATGGCCGCTATCACTGGCACGCTTCGTTATCCAAAGCCAGGAGCCAGGTGCTTCCTCCTGGTCTCCCACACAGGTGCAGGCACCCAAGCACTTGGACCATCCTCCACTGCCCTCCCGGGCCACAGCAGAGAGCTGGACTGTAGGAGGAGCAACCAGGATAGAACCAGAGCCCCAAATGGGACTAGAACCTGGGATGCCGGCGCCTCAGGCGGAGGATTAGCCTAGTGAGATGCGGTGCCGGCCCTCTGTTTTATTGATTATTTTCTATTTTCTGTTTTGTTTTTGCTCTGATCTCAGCATTTTTAAGCATTTTTTCTTTGATTTACTTTTTTGCATTGCTCTTAGCCAAAAGCCTGGGAAGCAATTATTATTATTATTTTTTGAGTTTTGACTATCATACCTTTTGGATGAATTTCTTTGAGCTTGCACTGGAATTTGTTCAAGTTCTTTTTTTAAAAAATATTTATTTATTTGAAGGCAGAGTAACAGAAGAGGAGGAAGAGAGAGAGGGAGGGAGAGGGAGAAGAGAGGGAGGGAGGGAGCGGGAGAGAAATGAGAATGAATTTTCATCTGCTGGTTCTACCCAAATGAATGCAATGGCTGGGGCTGGACCCGGCTGAAGCTAGGAGCTTGGGATGCCATCCTGGTCTCCCACGTGCGTAGCAATGACCCAAGCACATGGATCATCTTTCATTGCTTTCCCAGACGCATTAGCAGCAGAAGCAGAAGCAGCCAGACTCAAACTAGTGCTCTGATGTGCGATGCTGATGTCACAGACAAGTTCATAGTCAAAGTGGAAGTTCTCTCCTCCCTTCAGAGAAAGGTACCTCCTTTTTTTTTTCTTTTGCAGGGGAAAGCAAAAAAGTGCTTTCCTCTGCAAAAAAAAAAAAATAAAAAATAAAAAACTTCCACTTTGACTATGAACTTGTCTGAATAAGATTGAAGTTGGTGAACTCAAAAGGCTTCCATAGCCTTGGCAACTCATGACTAGAGCCTAGGGTGATTACTGATGCCATAAACAAGAGTGTCAATTTGTTGTCAACAACAGGGGTCACTGTGCACTTACTCCTCATGTAGGATCTCTGTCCTTAATGTGTTGTTCAATGTGAATTAATGCTATAACTAGTACTGTAACAGTATTTTACACTTTATGTTTCTGTGTGGGTGCAAACTGTTGAAATCTTTACTTAATATAAACTAAATTGATCTTCTGTATATAAAGATAATTGAAGATAAATCTTGAAGTGAATGGAATGGGAGAGGGAGCTGGAGATGGGAGGGTTGTGGGTGGGAGGGAAGTTATGGGGGGGAAAGCCATTGTCATCCATAAGCTGTACTTTGGAAATTTATATATATTAAATAAAAGTTAAAAAAATGACAATCGCTTTAAGTAACCATGACCACAGAATCAGCCCTTAAGGCTTCCTGGTCTGGCTGAAAAGCCTGTGAGAGCATTTCAGGCATGGAAAGCCAAGACACTATGGCAAAAAATGTTCTACAGGAAGCATCTCTGTGTGTTGAGACCCCAGTGGAAAGGAGTGGCCATTAAAGAAGGATGTACTTTTCTCTAAAGGGAGCAGAGAACTTCCACTTTGCTTATGGCCTCATGCAAATACTGAGGCTTCCATAGCCTAGGTAGCTCATGTCAAGAGCCTTGGGTGGTCACTGATGTCATACATAAGAGTGTTAGTTGTTAAATTAACAGCAGGAGTCATGGTGCACTTTCTATGCAGGATCTCTGTCCTCAATGAGTTGTATTGAGAGTTAACTGTAAAACCAGTTCTCAAAGAGTTGTGTGTGTGTGTGTGTGTGTGTGAAAATTTTTTTGAAATCTTTACCTAGTATAGAGTTGATCTATATACAAAGTTAATTGAAAATGAATCTTAATGGAGAATGGGATAGGGAAAAGGAGAATGAGAGTGTGAGTGGGCGGGCTGATATGATGGGAAGAATAACTATATTGCTAAAGTTGTACTTATGAAATTTGTATTCCTTAAAAAATAAACTTAAAATTAAATAAAAAATCCTTGACTTCACTGATTCTTTCACTTTGTGCAATCTGTTGTTGAGCCCATTCACTGAAACTTTTGTTTTTTCACATTCAGGTCTAAAATATCCATTTGATTCTTCTTTACATCTGCTGTTCCTTTGCTGAGATTCCATGTTTTCATTTGTTCCCGCCTGTTCATAATTTCTTAGTGAAGGATTTTTATAATGTCTGCTTTTAAACATTGTGAGATAATTCCAACATCTGTGTCATTTTAGTTTTAGCATCTGTTGAGAGTTTCCTGGTTCTTGTTATGATACATGATTTTTGAGTTTTGTATATTATGTTATGAGATGCTGCATCTTATTTAAATCTGCTTTATCATGCTTTCTCTGATACACGTCACACTCTGGGATGGAGGGTACCACCTTGCTACTACCACGTGGGGGTAATGTTCTGAATTCCCCACTCAGCCTTCTTTGACGTCCCCCAGGGGCAGGTGTGCCTCATTATTACTCCCCATGTGGCCTCCACTGACACTATGGTTGTAGAAGGCCTTATTACACCTGATGGTTGTAAAAGATCTGTTGGGGAAAAGGACCTAACTGGGAGATGGTGGAAATTTAGGCACTCTACATGGCTTTTGCTGTTGGGTTTTTTCCTCCACTATGTTTGAGTGGAGAGGGGAAGATATTATTTCAGTATGTTGTTCTCTTTTGTCTGCTTGCGCCTTTCCTATTCCTTTGATTGAAAACAGAGGCTTTCTTGGGACACTTTTGTCTGTTCCTGTTGACTTTTCTCATTTATTGGCTTCTCTAGCACCCAGCATGGGATATATGATGGGAAAAATACACAGGGAACATAATATTATATTTTTCCTTGAGTCTTGAAACCCCTGACTGGTCTGCCTTCTTCTATTCACCTTTCGGAGTTTTTTTTTAAATTTTAAATTAATTTTTTTAAATAACGTTCAGGAATTTATCAAATATTGCTGGGAGTAACAAAGAGAAATCTCCCTCTTCCATCATAGTATTGAACTGAATGTTGTTTCAATTAAAATTTTTAAAATATTGATTTATTTGAAAGACAATGAGGGAGAGATTGAGAGAGAAGTGAGAGACCTTCCAGTTCACTCCCTAAGTGGTTGCAACAGCCAGAATGTCCCAGGCAAAAGCCAGAAGCCAGAAACTGGTCTCCCACGTGGAAGGTAGATGGCCCAACTACTTGGGCTATTTCTGCTGCCTTCTTGGGTGCATCGTCAGGGAGCTGGCATTGCAAGCAGAGGACTAAGCTGCTGTGCCACAAAGTCAGCCCTCAATTTTTTATAAAGGCACCAAATTAACTCAATAGGAAAAATACAGTCTTTTAACAAAAGGTGCTAGGACAGCTGGAGATGCATGCAAAAAAGAATGAGCCTCAACCCTTGCTTTATACTACATACAGAAGTTAACTAATGAAGTCATTGATTAAGCATAAAACCTAAAATTGTAATACTTCTAGAAAAAAGCATAAGAAAAGTGAGAACGAAGTGTTAACAATTTTTTTAGATATAATACACAAGGAAGCAACCATAAAATTAAAAAAAAAAATGAATTGATGTCACCAAATCTTAAAACTTCCTGTTGAAAGGCACACTAAGAAAATGAAAGGGTAAATACTGGACTGTGAGAAAGAATTTGCCATAAATATACCTGACAAAGGAATTTTATTTACAATTTAAAAGACATGTTACAAGTTAGTGACAAGAAAACAGCCTATTCAAAATTTAGCAAAAGATTTGTACAGACACACCATGAAGGGAGTTATCTGGGGGCCAGTGTTGTGCTGCAGCAGGTTAAGCTGCTGCCTGTGACACCAGCAACAGCATCCCAGATGGGCGCCAGTTTGAATCCTAGAAGCTCCATTTATGTTCCATCTCCTTGCTAAAGCACCTGAGATGACAGTAGATAATGGCCCAAGTATTTGGCTCCCTGCACCCACATAGGAAACCCAGATGAAGTTCCTGGCTCCTGGCTTCCGCCTGGCCCAGCCCTGGCAGTTTCAGCCCTTTAAGGAATGAATTGACATATGGAATATCTTAATCTCTCTCTCCCTCTTTCTGTCTGTCTGCCTTTCAAGTAAGTTAATTTTTTCTTTTAATAAAACAAGGAGATACATGGATAGGTAATGAGTTTATGATGATTCAATTTTTAGTTTTCAAGGAAACAGAAGCTTATATGACAATGAGATGCACTGTACATATGTATTGGCTTTCTACTGCTGCTGTAAACAAATTCCAAATTTAATTGCTTAAAATACAATTTTATTATGATACTGTGAATCAGAAGTCTACAATGGGTCTTCTGGATAATCCTTTCTAGAATCCTTTCTAGAGGCTCTAGAAGAAATCCATTTCCTTGCCCTCTTCAACTTGTAGGGGTCATCCATGTGACCTCTTTCCTCCATCTTTAAAGTTAGGATCTTGACTGAAGTGTTACTGAGTCCTTGTGCTACTGCCATCTTGCTGGTCTTCCCTCTCTCATCACATCACTGTATGCCTAGAAGCAAGGAAGGAAGCCACGAGCTGGGAATTCAATCCATGTCTCCTATGTGGGTGGCAGAAAACCAATCACTTGAACCATCACTGCAGTCTTCCAGGATCTTCGTTGTGGGAAGCTGGAGTTAGGAGTTGGAGCCAAGAATTGAACCCAGCACTCTGATGTGGGATGCATGTGCCCTTACTGATAAATACTCACTCCTAGGTTTTCCATTTTTAGGGACTTATAAGGACCCACATGAATAATTCATGACAATTTTCCCTTGTTAAGGTAGACATTTATCTTCAGTTGCATCTGTAAGTACTTTTTGCCATGTAAGGCAATATACTTACAGATTCCAGGGATAGAATGTGAACATCTTTATTTTGGAGGGGAGATTATTATGTCTTTCACAAGACGATGATTAATATTAAATTTGCACACAATACTAAGTATTGAAGAGAATATGGAGCAACTGGTGTTGTTAATAGTGCTTGTGAGAATGCACAATAGTACAACCATTTTAGAAAACACTTGGACAGTTTTTCAACAGTTAAATATGCATTTACCACATGAATTGTAATTCTTATCCTATATATTAACCCAAAATAAGGAAAACATTTGTCCAAAATATTTGTGGCAGTTTTATTTATAGTGACAGAAAACTTTAAACAACCCAAATGTCTATTAACATGTCAATTGATACAAATGGTGGATATTCACACAATGTCTAGTACTCAACATTATAAAAGAAAACCAACATATGCAACAAAATAAGTGACTCTACTGAAATTTTTGATGAAAGAAGCATATGGTTTGATTTCATTTATAAGAAACTCTTGAATAGAAACAAACATGTTGATCTATTATGACATAAAGCAGACAGTAGTTAGCTTGTGCCAGGGAAGGGGGTAGATAGACTGCAGCTCACTGGAGGAAACTCGGATAATGGCTACTCTGGTGGATACATTTATTGCATTCATCTTATTGTGTATAAATTATTCTGCAATGTGATTATTTTAAAAGTAACAAGACAGAAACCAGTAAACCACATAGATAAACATAGCAAGGGGCTGGCGTTGTGGTGCAGCAGATTAAGCCTCAACCCACGATGCCTGCATCCTATATGGGTGCCACTTCTGATCCAGCTCCCTGCTAATGTGCCTAGGAAACCAGTGGAGAATGGCCCATGTCCTTGTGCCTGCACCCACTTGGGAGACCTAGAAGAAGCTCCAGGCTCTTGGTTTTAGCATGGCCCAGTCCCAACCATTGCAGGCATTTTGGGAGTAAATCAGCCGAAGGAAGAAATTTCTCTCTCCCTCTCTCTCTCCCTCTACCTCGTCCTCCTCCTCCTCTCTGTGACTCTGCCTATCAAATAAATAAAAAATAAATCTTTAAAAAACAATCAAAAAGCAAATTTTTGAATAATAAAGGAAAATTACATGTGCAGTAGAAAGTGATGAAAAGAGAACATTTTTTAAAAAACAAGCCTAAGAGATAGGAAGGATAGCATAATGAGCCAAGAACCTTTTATAAGGCTTTTAGAAGAAGGAATAAAGAGAATAGGAAAAAGTCAATATTTAGGGACTTTAATGAGTTAATCAAGGATGTAAATTCTAAGCAAGATAATTAAAATAAATCTATTCTTAAGGGTAATAATATATTGAATGAAGGGATGCTGAAGATTCAGAGATTTCAGAAGCCATCATCTAGGAAATACCATCTTCTGAGAGCTAGATGAGAAAAAACTGCAGCAGCCCATGTCACCAGTGATATTGCCTGAGGGAGAGCCTTGCGGACCATCCCAACTTTGAATCTGGCCAGGAGTGTTAGCAGGGAACAGGATACCCACCTATCCCCATGAAGGGAGAACACATTTCTCTCTCCCCATACCCCCACAAAGGCACCCCCAACTAGAATGAAGAGGGTGCCATCCTAACAATGCGAGTTCAGGCTGTGGCAGCTCATGTGTGCATGTGTGACTAGGAGATTTTATCAGAGGGATAAATCAGTGATTCCCACTGACTTAGTCTGGCCTGGAAGGTTGGCAGGGGGCTGGGCACCCACTTAGGACTGTGAGGCATTCTCCCACTCTAGCATAGGGGCCCACACTCAAACTGGCAAGGCAGAGCACCAACAAGCTGCTGGCTCTGGGAATGCTCTCTGTGTAGGGGGTAGGCTCACATGGCTAAGATCCCTTGAACTCTGAGATTGGGGAAAACCTGTGTGAATTCTGTGACTGCACAATAGGGTGTAAGGTGGAGCTGGGTCTCTGGCACCACTGGGTCTGGCTTCAGAGGTTCAAGAGTTCCCTTTGTGCGTGGGGTGGGTCATTGCAGAGGGTTCCATGCTCACGTGGAGGACCACTCAGATCTTTTGTGTAGTTCTTGCACCTGTATGGATGAGGTTTGTAGCTACTGTGGGTTAATCCTAGGCATTGATCACTTTGCCAGAGAGTAGGTGAGGGTGTGATATGCCAGCTGATGTGATCATACACTTCTGGCTGCTGACAATAGAGATCTACCACTTCCAGATTGGGTGTCATCCTGCACTCTTGCTCCACCCTGGAGCTCTGACCAGAGCTTCCTGACTCCACCCCACACATGCTTCTTTATGTCCACTGAAGGAGCAGACATGCCACTAAGCCACAGAGGCATAGTTCAAAGATAAAAGCCATCAGAGGGGAAAAACAAGCATTTCCACAAATGCCTAAAAATAAGCACATAAATATAAGAAATGAGAACAAGGAAGACAATATGACTCTCTAAAAGGAACAAAACAGCACTTCAGTACCTGATTCCACTGTTGGTGAGAATGTAAACTAGTACAACCATTATGGAAGACAGTTTGAGATTCCTCAGAGATACGAAATAGATCTACCATATGACCCAGCCATCCCACTCCTGGGAATTTACCCAAATGACATGAAATCTGCATATGAAAGAAGGCATTATCTGTACCCTCATGTTTATTGCAGCTCAATTCACAATAGCTAAGATATGGAATCAATCCAGATGTCGATCATCTGATGACTTGATAAAGAAAATATGGTATGTATACACCATGGAATACTACTCAGCCATAAAAAGAATGACGTCCTGTCTTTTACAACAAAATGAATTTAACTGGAAAACATTATGCTTAGTGAAATAAGCCAATCTCAAAAAGACAAATAGCATATGTTTTCACTTATGCATGGCAGCTAATATAGAATACAAAAAATTGTATAGGAATGAAATGGACATTTTCTGATATGATTGTCAGTTTTGGCCCTTGTTTATACTCCTGTGGAACTGTGGTCTTCTTAACTTTTACTTGTTGAATATTATGGTTACTGGTGAATTAAGTCTGTGAATTTTGAGTAGATAAAAATTATGTCTTGGTAAAACCTGATGAAAGGAAGAGACGAGAGGGAGGGAAGGGAAGGGATGGAAGTGTTGTTGTCTCCTTAGAACTGTACCTATGAAATCTGTTCTGTTTATATTAATAATAAAAATAAGTCATCATCATGCTTGGATAATTCTATATGTATTAATTTTGCCCACTTATTATTTTGCTTTTATTCCCATCTCCCAAATAGATTATGAATTTATAAGATGAGAATTCAATCCCATTCTGCACTTGAAACAGTCTTGGGTGAGGCTGTGATTTAAGAACACAAATTCTGGAATCAGAAGTGGATTACAGGACCAAAGAGCCCTAGGTTATTATTATTTCAATCTCATCTTTTTATTTGTCATTCTTGAATATTGAACCAGCCACAGTGATGTGCTTCAAAAGGTATTGAGGGTGCCGGCGCTGTGGTGTAGTAGGCTAAGCCTCCGCCTATGATGCTGGCTGGCATCCTGTATGGGTGCTGGTTCTAAACCTGGCTACTCCTCTTCCAATCCAGCTCTCCACTATGGGCTGGGATAGCAGTGAAAGATGGCCTAAGTCCTTGGGCCCCTGCACCTGTGTGGGAGACGGGGAAAAAGCTTCTGGCTCTTGGCTTCAGATCAGTCCAGTTCTGGCTGCTTGGCCATTGTGGGGAATGAACTAGCAGATGGAAGATCTTCTCTCTCCTTCAAATAAGTAAATAAAATATTTTAAAAAATGTATTGAGGGAGCAGGCCTTTAGGCTAGCATTGAGACAATGGTTAAGATACTAGCATCTGGGGGCTGATGTTGTGTTGCAGTGGGTATCCCATATAGAAAACTAGGTTCAATTCTGGCTACTCCACTTCTGATCCAGCTCCCTGATAATGTGTCTGGGAAGGCCGCAGAAGATGGCAAGTACTTGACACCCTTGACACCAGTGTGGAAGATCTGAATGGAATGCCAGGTTCCTGGCTTGCCTGGCCCAGCACAGCCCTGACACTTGCAAGCCGTATGTGGAATAAACCAGAAGGTGGAAGATCATTTTCTCTGTTTCCCTCTCCACTTGTCACTTTGTCTTTCAAATAAATAAAATCAATCTTGTTTTTGGATTTATTTTTATTTATTTGAAAGGAAGAGTTGAGAGAGCGTTAGAGAGAGAGAGGGAGAGATCTTTCATATTCCATCTGCTGGTTCACTCCCCAGATGACGCAATGGCTGCACTGGGCCAGGCCAACGCCAGGAGCCAGGGGCTTCATCTGGGTCTTCCACATGGGTGCAGGGGCCCAAAGGACTTGGGCCATCCTCTGCTGTTTTCCTAGGTGCAACATAGGGAGCTGGATCAGAAGTGGAATAGCTGGGACTCAAACCAGCGTCCATATGGGATGCTGGCACTGCAGCCACATTCCATAATGGAGTTCCTGATTTTGATATCTAGCTTCAAGTCCTAACTCCAGCTACATTGCCAAGGCAGACTTGGGGAAGCAGCAATGGTGGCTCAAGTAGCTGGATTACTGACACCCATGTGGGAAACTTTGATCCAGCTCTAGCTGTTGAGAGCATCTGGGGGAGTGAACCAATGGAGGCAAGTACTCCTCTTTTTCTCTCTTCCCAACTAACTAAATAAGTATTGAGAAAAGTGGTTGTTGCCTCACAGTCTTACATTGGAAAGGGGAGAAAAAGTATAAGATGCTACAACCACTTATGACAGAACAATTTACATACAAATAATCCCAGAGATACACCAATGTGCTAAGGATGGTTTCTGGAGGACTTTGGAGCTGGGCTGAATTGCAATGGGAAACTTTATGTTAAATACCACACTTTGATCCTCCAAGCAAAACTCACTTCCTTCTAGAAGATTTTTTCTAAGCTCTAGGCATAGAGAAGTGCCTTCTATATTCTTCCACTGCATATACTGCACTTTATATGTCTTTACATGTCTACTCTAGTAAGAGTGATTGAAAAGGTATAATATTACAGATTTCCAATTACATTTAAAATCATAGAATTTGGCTCATAGTAATCACTCAACAAATAGCAACAGCTGCCGTGCCAAATATGGTTACCACCTTTAAGGATCACATAAACTAGTTGCCAGGTACATAAACAAACAATTGCTGAATGTATTGATATATGTCTTACTGTTGTCACCAAGGAAAGTAGTCCACTCACATAAAGGATAGAGGCTCAGAGTGAGACTCACAACAAATGGAGACAATTTGTTTGGCAGAAGCATGGTAGGGATATTCTAGGGAGAGGCAATGGTCTATTCAAAGTCACAAAAGCAGGCCGGCGCCGGGGCTCAATAGGCTAATCCTCCGCCTTGCAGCACCGGCACACCGGGTTCTAGTCCCGGTCGGGGCACCGATCCTGTCCCGGTTGCCTCTCTTCCAGGCCAGCTCTCTGCTGTGGCCAGGGAGTGCAGTGGAGGATGGCCCAAGTCCATGGGCCCTGCACCCCATGGGAGACCAGGAGAAGCACCTGGCTCCTGCCATCGGATCAGCGCTGTGCGCCGGCAGCAGCGCGCCTACCACGGCGGCCATTGGAGGGTGAACCAATGGCAAAAAGGAAGAGCTTTCTCTCTATCTCTCTCTCTCACTGTCCACTCTGCCTGTTAAATAAATAAATAAATAAAAAACAAAGTCACAAAAGCATAAAACATGCAGCACATGGAGCATGTCTGTAACTGAAAGTATTTTCAGATAAAGAATTAGTTTGGAGTAGATTTATGAAAAAGATATTTGTAAAAACCAGCAAGGCCAAGATCATGGAGAGCTTGGTATAAGAGAGCAGGATGTTTGGATGTTTCTTGCAGGTATAGAGAGCCATGAAAGAGTTTTAATAAGAATGTCATATGTTGAGATTAATTGTTTTTAGTGGTATTAATTTATCCTTTATCCACATAGCAATAGAAAGCAAAAGTTTGCATGTGTGCTAAATGTGTCCATGACAGCATCAAGTGTGCTTTCTCATCAAAGAGTAGAAAATTGTTGTGAAAGTGTTTATTGAAGGTACAACCGCAGAGTCAGAAAGCTAAATTTTAAAAAAATGAAGTTTTGAATAATTTAAAAAAGTCAAAAGCCTTTCAAAAATAATAGCATTATTAGTAATTCTTCAAATGTGGCTCTTCTAAATTTCAACCCTTAGTTGCATTAACAGACCACAGGAAATTCTTACCTTGTGACTGCCTTTGGTATGTCATCAAATGGCCACTGTGGTCCAAACAGTCCACATCCACTAGTTAGTAATGCAGTCATTTTCCCGCTTTCAAATTAGAGCTCAACGTCGCACATCTTAATGCAAAGGAGATTTCAGTTAAAAGGACTCTTTAAAATACATCCTCTTCTGTTTTCAACTGCTATGACATAAGAAACAACTGTGACATCATCCAAGGGTTATGATAGGGTGGGAAGTGGCCTACTAGGATATTGGATAATGAATTCCTGTGCTTTTCTCCTTCCTTAGATTCTCTTACATATTGAATAACACTTTGAGAAAATAGTATTGTGATGTATCAATCCAATGATTCTTAAATACATACAGTCAAAAGAATGTATTATCCTATATAAATAGATGTATGTGAGTAGATTCGTATATGTGGATTTATTCATATATGTTTAAGTGGAGGCTCTTAGCCAGACAGCATAACTACTTTTCTGTGTGTGTTCCTTTGGAGAAATGTGCATGGCTTGCTAAGAGAGAATGAAGACCTGAGTGTGTCTGGCCAGTCCAGATGTATTAATTAATTTAGTTAACTGTTATGAATAGGTCTTGCTCAAGACTTGGATATGTAAAAGTGATTAAACATAGTTCCTGACAAGAAGAATTATATATAAATCTACTAGAGATACAAAGTGAACAAGTGAATGAAATTAAATGTAATATACTCTGTTGTAAAGCTATAA
The DNA here is from genome assembly GCF_033115175.1 of Lepus europaeus. Taxonomy (NCBI): domain Eukaryota; kingdom Metazoa; phylum Chordata; class Mammalia; order Lagomorpha; family Leporidae; genus Lepus; species Lepus europaeus. Next base: position 136,201,744 of record NC_084831.1, on the reverse strand, counting down.
TACATCTCTATAATAATCAATAAATCTTAGTAATCATTAATAAATCTATTTAGTACAAGTCACTTAATATCTATTCAGTATAAAACACTCTCTCAAGAACTGAGACTGGAAGAATAATATAGAGACCTTACCCTAAAGGAGTTAAAATTCTATGAATAGGCAGAAGGGAACAAGTTGTGTCTTAGCTATGTTTCCCACACATCTACATCCCAAATCTCTTTTGTTTTTTAAATACCTTAATCCTGTTAAAGTATTCTTACCTATTAATTTTATTCTTGTAAAGAAGAGGTCATATCATTTCTTTGATTTATTGTTTTAATTCCATAATCTCTCACAATGATAGGAATTTCACTTGAGTTAGAGATATAAATATGGTCTTTCATTCAATACACATTGGTTTACTTTATATTATGTGCTCCAGGCACAATTCAGATGTAAGTAGAAGCCTCAAGATCATCCAACAGGGTGAGATAAACTCAGGCACTGGCTATATTAGCATCCAGGTGTTAGCAGAATTAGCTGTTGAGAGCTGGGCAGCACAGGGCAACAACTGCTTCACACTGCCCCTGGAGGAGTCCAAAGTGAATGGATCACCAAGGAGTGCTCTCTCCTCTCCTCTTTAAAGAAAGGCATCGCCATAACGTCAGCTTTTGTGACATAACCTCTGGGTCATTAGGAACAGAATCAGGGCTTCCAGTTCATTCCGGATTAGTTCCTAGCAACTGCCGCTTGGCAGTAGTAAAAGTCCATGCTTTCAGGGCTGAATATGTTACATTCCAACTGGTGACACAATTCCAGCGTTTAAGTATGGATCTGAAATGAATACCTGTCATTTTAAAATTCGACTTTAAGACTTTTATTTTGCTTTCCCTCTTTCCCGTTGCTCGTCTACAACTTTCTCCTTTCTTTCCTTCCTTCATTGCTCACTTCCTCCCAGCTTCTCTCTTTGCTTTCCATGTACAAATGTTGTAGAAATGACTGCATATGGAAAAGGGTTGCTTTCAATTTTGTAACTTTACCTCTCTTTGATGTTTGTTATTTGCTCTTGAATTCTTTTTATCTCTTTCTTCATTTCTTAATAACTTAATTTTTCTTTTGGCTTTCTATTTTCAATATTTATTTTTGCATTTATTCACACATGTTCTAGTGTAGGTTGCATTTTTAAGCCATTTTAAAAGTATAATTCTTTTTTTAAAAACATTTATTTATTTGAAAGACTTGGGGAGAGAGAGAGAGAGAAGTCTTCCATTTGCTGGCTCACTCCCCAAATGGCCTCAAGAGCTGCAACTGGACCCATCCAAAGCCAGGAGCCAGGAGCTTCTTCCAGATCTCCCATGTGGGTACAGGGACCCAAGGACTTGGACTATCTTCTACTGCTTTCCCAGGCCACCGCAGAGAGTTAAATTAGAAATGGAGCAGCCAGGACTTGAACCGGTTCCCATATGGGATGCCAGCACTGCAGGTGGTGGCTTTACCCACTATACTACAGTGCTGGCTCCTTAAATGTATAATTCTGTCTTGAGTTATCTCAGCTTATTTCTTCATTTTTGTTTTTTACTTATGTTATTCTTTCACATTTCACATAATTTGATTAATTGAATTATTAATAATTTTTGTTGGCCACCGCCCTGGCTCAATAGGCTAATCCTCCGCCTGCGGTGCTGGCACACCGTGTTCTAGTCCTGGTCGGGGCGCTGGATTCTGTCCTGGTTGCCCCTCTTCCAGGCCAGCTCTCTGCTATGGCCCAGGAGTGCAGTGGAGGATGGCCCAAGTGCTTGAGCCCTGCACCCCATGGGAGACCAGGAGAAGTACCTGGCTCCTAGATTCGGATGAGTGCGGTGCGCAGGCTGCAGTGGCCATTGAGGGGTGAACCAATGGAAAAGGAAGACCTTTCTCTCTGTCTCTCTCGCTGTCCACTCTGCATGTCAAAAAAAAAAAATAATTTTTGTCCTTTTTAAATACTACATTGCAATTTTGCTCTCATGTTTTTCTGGTATGATTTCATTGTGATTATATTAAATTTGAGTTCAACATACTGTGTTTGTTTTTGTGAAATTAGTTTTCCTGAACTTTTAGAAAGCAATAGCGTTTTTGACTTTATAGATGCTCCCTTTCTGGAGTGTGCATATATTGTTTATAAAACAGCATATTGGGGTGAGCATCGTTGCTCAGCAGGTTAAGCCATTGCTTGGGCTACCTGAATCCCACTTCTGGTCCAGCTTCCTGCTAATGTGCTCTGGGAGGCAGTAGCTGATAGCCCAAGTTCGTGGGCTCCTATCACCCACCTAAGAGACTTTATGGAGCCGCTAGCTCCTGGTTGCAATCTGTCCTAGCCAGGGCTGTTGCAGGAATTTGGAGAGTGAACTAGAGGATGAAAGATCTGTCTCCCTCTGTCTCTGTCACTCCACTTTTCAATAAATGAATGAATAAATAAAACCTTTCTTAAAAAATAGCATCTTGCTTTCTGAGAGTTCTTGGCTCTCTATCTTCTCTCCTTTGTCTGCTCTCTCTTTCTTGCTACATTATACTCCTAGAACTCCTCAATGTGGAGCCTCTGCTGAAAGGAAGCATTGTTGGGTCAGGATTTGGGGTTCCTGGACAATGTTATAGAACATCACGGGAGTGCTTTGCACTTGCACGCTGCAGGAGTGAAGCAGACCCTGCTCACTTTCAGCCACTTGTCTTACCCAGGCCCACTGCACTTCTCAAGTAATTCTCTTATTATAAGGAACATCCAGCTACTTCTCATTTCCCCTGCTTTCCACACACAGATGCCAGTGACACACAGATCTTGTGGATGTTGGAGGTTTGTCGCTTTGTGCTGTGATTTAAGATTTGTGATCTAGATTGCTGTCCAGTTTTCTTGGGTTTTTGATTTTTCTATCTAGTTACTCTCTTTTTTTTTGTTAAATGTGGTGATCTGGCAGAAAATGAAAAACTATGTCATCACTGCCATCTTCCCAGAATGCCACAACAGTTCATCTTTTTGTCGATAAGAAGCTCGAGATCTGGGAGTTACAGGTTGTTTTCTTAGGATCACACAGCCAGCCGGAGATGATACCTTTGAAAGCACCTTGATTTGTGTCTGTTATAGATAAATTAGTGGATGCTAACTCTCTCTTTCCTGCTTGTCATCCTTCTTCCCCTTCTTTCCCCTTCTTTTTAAAAAAAGATTTATCTATTTGAAAGGCAGATCTATCTAACTATATATCTACACATATATATCTATATCTATCTATCTATCTATATAGATAGATAGAGAGAGAGAGAGAGATCACCCATCTACCTCTCTCCTTCCCAAATATCCACCACAACCAGGTTAGGCTAGGCCAAAGCCTGGAGCCTGCAGCTCCATCAGGGTTTCCCAGGGTAACCAGGGGCCACAGTACTTGAGCCATCATCTGCTGCTTTTCCAGACACAATAGCAGGAAGCTGGACTGGAAGTAGAAGAGCCAGGACTCAAATCTGCACTGCTACATAGGATGCTTGTGTTGTAAGCAGCAGTTTAACCCACTGTGCCACAACACTGGCCCTAACTCTTCCCTTTCCTGCCTTCAAATCTCCTTCTCTATCCAGAGGCCAGTTAAACTCTATTCTGACTTTTCAAAACCTCTGCAAATTCATTTAATATGAATTTGCTTTTAAGCCATAATGTGGAGTCACTGGAGCTTTTAACGAAAAGAGTTAGTCAAACAAATGGAGTATGACTAAAACTTGCACAATTAACATTTTCTGCTGTTTTTGACCTCATATGCTTTTCAGATGAAATCTACAGTTATATTCTTTAATACCTGCCTCAACAATATAGCGCTTATTAAAAGTAAATTGACACCGTTTGTTTAATAAATCTATTTTTGACATTTTATATAGTCCTTTAAATGCTTTCTTTTTCATCTTCCACCACCATCCAGTAAACCACATTTGATAAAAAAGAAAATAAAATATGTACCTGGAAAACCTTGATTTCACTTTTAAACTTGAAATCTGCAGACTTGAAAGATTTTGAAATTTGCCAAATGCTCTGCTATAAAAAAAATCTTATAAAAACAACAGTTAACTATTCAGCTCTGATACACAACTCCATAAAGTCCCAAGGCCTCCTATGTAGAGTGCATGGTTCCTGATAATACTTGAATGAAACTGACTTATTCAGCAATTGAGTATACCATGAAGGCTCCAAGGAATTTATATCTGCAACTCTGTGATGTAAAAACACTCATTCACTAATTTTCCATAATCTCTTACAGAAGACCAATTAGTAATTGGCTCTTGGGGAGCAGAGTTTTGCTGAAGGTATAAAGTCATCACACAAGACCTCTGGGGTTCTACTTCAGGCCAGTTCCTGTATATAATGGTATTCCAGTTTTTAGCTCTGTAATGGATTTCCCAGGTGGTGATACACCACACAGAAAATGCCATTTCCTTATTTTTTTCTCCCCTTGAACTTCCTGTTCTTACTGTGCAGGCCTAGTTCATACTATTTGAATTTACTGATTGTGGTTTGCATAAAATTATCCTTCACTCATCTACACATATTAGATAATGGTTATTTGCCTATAAATCTAACAGGTACTGAGTTTTATTTACCCTCCTGCTCTGTGGGCACTTTCTGAACAAATGTGCAGTTGTTCCTGAAACATTTCCCTTTTTACGAGATCTGGAACTGTTTCTCCTTGTTGCTTTGTGTGCTTTTAGCAGCTTGGGGCTCCTTCTTTCATGGTGTTTACTCTGGAGCTGGTGTGAACAGAGGCTGTTGGAAATGTTAGAGTGTTAATATCCTGGAGTGTGTCTTGCTCCATGTAAAAGACTGCTTCTCTAGGCTGCTGGGAGTTGCAGCAGAAGCAGGCCTTTCCCAGCACACAGACATGCACACATAGTCACGAACGCTCACACACCTATGCTCAGCCTCTCACGCTCTCTGATTTTGCATGTGCACAACAGGGCCCGGAAACCTGACCCCATGTTGATTGGGACGTTGCTTTGCATTCATTTCCAGAATATTTGGAGCCGCACATATGTTTCTCATTAACCCTCATGTTTGATTGTTCTAAGTAATTTTTTAAAAAATTAAACAAACCTATATCAAAAATTGTCACTTTGCATTAAAGAAGCACAATTAGGGCCCTTTGGAGGAGCAAACAGAAAAGATGAAATATTTCTGCCACTTTTCTTGCATTGCCTTAAATGAGAGGGGCATTAAGACATAGCCATACATTTGAGGTTCAAGGAATTTTGAGCAGCTTTTGAACAAATCAAGCACAAAGTAGCATTACTTATACAAAGAAACTCATTTAAAGCAGAGCCCATTAATGAAATGTGATTTAAAACCATGTCTGTTTTAAATATATGTTCAGAATTAAAAGTTACTGGGTTAGAAACTGAAAGTTAAGTAAGCCGATACCTGACTATAATCACTGTAGCTTTGGAGCTACACTAATTGTTTCAATCCATGAGGGTATGATTTGGTAAATTATCATACTCAGTGTAATATACCTAGATCTAAGAGATTTTTTAAACTTTCTGAGAGTGCATTGCCAATAGTCTCAGAACTGTCCCCAGACTCAGCCCGGTACGGCTGTTGCCCTTTAAGACAAAAGGAGAAGTCTAGCTTTCACATCTGCCTGTATAGCTGAATCCACGCAGCCAGTCAAATGTCTCAAGACCCAGGCATCAGATTGGCATTGCCTGGTGACTCCTTGCTTATTCTTTCAGTTTTGCTCCCACACAGTTTCGATAGTGTTTTGTCAATTCATGAAGTTTTTTCCCCCTATGTTTCAGAACGCTGTGACATGGGAAGCCCTGGAGACCCACCCAAGGTTAACTGATTCTTTGACATAGAAAACAATTTGCAAGGGTACAGACCTTTGAAACACAAGCCAATCAATATGAGCCTATATCCCAATGATCTCCTTTACCAAACTTTCATACACCAAGATAGTACCTACCCTGTCTTAAACCACTTGAGGCCTGATGTCAGACAAGGTAGGAACCACTCCTGTAGGCCAGAGCCCGCTGATAGAATACTAATCTTGCTTGGTGCGCACAGCCTGCATCATCCATTTCTTCTCATGAAGACTCCAATACAGAATCTCCTCTGGCTGACACTGTGGCTCACTTGGCTAATCCTCCGCCTACGGCGCCAGCACCCTGGGTTCTAGTCCCAGTTGGGGCACTGGGTTCTGTCCTGGTTGTTCCTCTTCCATTCCAGCTCTCTGCTGTGTCCCGGGAGTTCAGTGGAGGATGGCCCAAGTGCTTGGGCCCTGCACCCATATGGGAGACCGGGAGGAAGTTCCTGGCTCCTGGCTTTGGATCAGCGCAGCCTGCCAGCTGCAGCGGCCATTTGGGGGGATGAACCAATGGAAGGAAGACCTTTTTTCTGTCTCTCTCTCTCTCACTGTCTAACTCTGCCTATCAAAAAAAAAAAAATCTCATCCATAACTTCCTGTTTTCTCCTTCTGAATTTTGTTAAAGATTTATTTCATTTATTTGAAAGACAGAGTTACAGAGAGAGATAGAGTCGGGGGGGGGGGGAGGGGAGAGGAGAGAGAGAGAGAGAGAGAGGTCTTCCATATGCTGGTTCACTCCCCAAATGACCACAACAGCCATAGCTGAGCTGATCCGAAGCCAGGAGCCAGGAGCTTCTTTTGGGTCCTCCATGCGGGTGCAGGGGCCCAAGAACCTGGGCCATCTACTGCTTTCCCAGGCCATAGCGGGAGAGCTGGATCGCAAGTGGAGTGGCTGGGACATGAACTGGTGCCAGTATGGGATGCCAGCACTGCAGGCTGGGGCTTTAACCTGCTGCACCACAGTGCTGGCCCCACTCTTTCTGCTTTTAACCTGACCTGGGTATCATCCCATGCAGCCCTCCTCTTGGGAATTGTCGGTGATGCAGTATATTCAATGGAATCATTTCCTGATCTGTTGGCCTTACCATGCCCGACAAAAACACTCCCCCCCCCCCCCATATGTCTCAGCACACTTTCACACCCTTTTCTATCCTGGACATCTGGCTTCTCTCCTTAGCCCCTTTTGTTTCCTATTCTTAACCACCATTCTGACACTGGGCTGCTGTTGATGTCCCTAGAGGGTGCTTTATGATGAGGTATCCTCTTGTAAAACTCTAACTTCAAAAGAGTCTTTTTGGATTAGGAGTGTTTAGGCCTCATCTTACGTCTGGTCTTTTTTGTAAAGATGTTCCATCCTGTTCCTTCAGGGGGAGATGAGCCTAACACAGAAGGTACTGCTCCTGCTGGCTCTGTTACTAGCTCAGACCTACAGTTATTCTTACTCACTAATCATGCTTCAGATCTCAATTCCTCCATGAAATAAAAAACATTGTGTCAAATCATTCCTGTCCTTTCTAATATTCTCTCTCCAGCTTGTTGACCCAACCGTCTCCTTCCCATCCATCCACATCTTGCCAATCCTTCAATCCTTTACAAAGTCTTCTGCAATAATACCCACTTGCTGAATTTGATTATATTTAATCAGACATTTAGTCATTTATTGTCTTTTCCTCTCCATTTCACATATATTTTTCTTATCTAGTTGGAGTACTAGATTTTAAAATACCTGGCACTGTAAGAGAAGCTTGGAATTTAGAGTCACAGAATTTAGTATATGTGTTACTTATAAACTGCAGTAGGCTGCTCAGGCTGCCATAATAAAATATGACCATTTGAGTGGTTTCAACAGCAGAAATTTATTTTGTCATTGTTTTTGAGGCTAAAAACCCCAGATCAAGGCCTAGCAGTGTTGTTGGTGAAGAGCTTTCTGCCTGGCTTGTAGAAGGCTGATTTATCACTGTGTTCTCTTATGTCTTTTCCTAGGTGTGCATGGGGAGAGAGAGAGAGAGAGAGAGCGAGAGCAATAGAGAACGAATGAGCGCTCTCTGGTGTTTCTTACAAGGACACTAACCCAATAGAATAGGGCCCCATCCTTATAACCATGCTAACCCTAGAGGTCCTTTCCCTAAATACACCCACAGTGTGTTTAAGACTTCAACATATGGAATGGTGGTGGGGGAGGAATACAAACATTCTAAGTAACTATTACAATAGTTTGATATTTGAAAAAAATTAAAAATATCTTGACATTTGAAAAAGAGGATAATGCTGCCCAGACTTTTTTCTCAACCGCTAACAAAGAGCTGAACCATATTAAACACTCAAGAGTAAGCCTTACACTGAATTTTAAATAAATAATTTTATTATGTGTATTTATGAAATTTATATCATGGGACAGTAAGTTAAATTTATATCATCTGTGACTCTGGAGATAAGTTTTTGGGCATCAAGAGTTGAATATTGGCCGCTAGAAAGGCTTAATGCTTTTTGAAGCTAGTTCTTTCCATTTCCACTGCAATAAAGATGAAGCAGCAAAGCTACAATATCAAATTTTCTTTCTCTCAAGAAAGAAATCTTTTGTAAAGCAAAGAGAAATTTAACTCATCATACTATCAACCTATAGCTTCACACAGTGTGTAAATCTCAGTGTTATACAGAAAGGCACATTACAAATATTCATCATGATTAGAGCTCACTTTTATTTCACTGGGTGTTTAAGCACTTCCTTTTAAATAAATTCTATCTTGTCCATTCTGTGTCTATTAGTCTATGGCTCTTAAATCTTTCCAGAAGAAACAAGCTCCTTACTGATGAATATTGGGTTGGCAGCTCAAATAGCCTCCCAAGGTTACTTCTTAGAATTTCAAGCTAGTGATACAGTCCTTCCAGTCTCCATGGATCTTTTTTTTTTTTAAGATTTATTTGTTTATTATTTGTAATGCAGAGTTAGAGACAAGCAGAGAGAGAGACAGAGAGACAGAGACAGAGAGACAGAGAGCGAGCGAGAGAGAGAGGTCTTCCATTCTCTAGTTTCTCCCCAAATGGCTGCAATGGCTGGAGCTTGGCCCATCAGAAGCCAGGAGCATCTATGCTGTCCTACGTGGGTGTCCAGGCCCAAACAGTGGGGCCATTTTCTGCTTTCCCAGACCATAGCAGAGAGCTGCTTCCATTGATCTTTTTTTTTTTTTTTGACAGGCAGAGTTAGACAGTGAGAGAGAGACAGAGACAGAGAGAAAGGTCTTCCTTTGCCATTGGTTCACCCTCCAATGGCTGCTGTGGCGCACCGCACTGATCCAAAGCCAGGAGCCAGGTGCTTCTCCTGGTCTCCCATGCGGGTGCAGGGCCCAAGGACTTGGGCCATCCTCCACTGCACTCCCGGGCCATAGCAGAGAGCTGGCCTGGAAGAGGGGCAACCGGGACAGAATCAGCACCTCGACAGTGACTAGAACCTGGTGTGCCGGTGCCGCAGGCGGAGGATTAGCCTATTGAGCTGCGACGCTGGCCTCCATTGATCTTTTAAAACAGTATTTCCTGAACGCTGCCACCAGCTATCACCACCTCTTTCTTTAATCCCAAATTTCTTTTTGTTTTCTTTCTCCTCTGTTCCTGGTTAAGTTCTCATCATGACCCAGGACAAACACATTATGTTTTTTTCTAAACATCCTCTTCTACGTGGATTGCTATTCATGGTTAATAGCATTGTGTTTTATGTTGTTAACCAAGTTAAAAAACTTGAAATGATTGTTGATTCCTTCTTTTTTCACATCCCTCACATGTAATCTCATCCAATCATGATGATTTATTCTCTGTATTTGCTTCTGATTTCATTAATTCATTCAACAAAAATTTATTGAGAGCTTTTTATGTGACAGGCACCAGGAATTTGATGGTGAATAAGACTGACCTCATTGGCTTTATAGTCCAGTGGAAATAAATTTTCTCTGAATGGGAAAATGCTGGGAATTCTGAGCTCCTGGTAGTGAGGGGATGTCATGGCAAAGAAACTTCTGAGGGAATGGCAGGTGCAAAGAAATGATTTCTATCAGTGAACTGGAACAAACCTCAACAATGACTCTGTGTCCTACATGGTCTCCAGTCTCTCTCCCGTCTAATGAATGCTGTGTTGTTGATGGACATTTCTTCCCATAACACAGAATGATTATTATACTCGTTTAAGAACTCTTGATGGATTCTCATTACCTATAGAACAAAGACCAAACTCAGCAGGTCAGACTGCCTCACCTGGTATACCTTGTTTGGTATATCTCTAGTCACTCTATGTTACTTACTATTTACTTCCCCAAGTAAAAATACATTTTAAGCCTCCTTGAAAATTCTTCTCCCTACATTGCTTATTTGATGAACTCATTTTTTTTTTAAAGATTTACTTATTTATTTGAAAGGCAAAGTTACCCAGAGAGATAAGGAGAGGCAGAGAGAGAGAGAGAGAGAGAGAGCAAGAGAGAGAGAGAGGTCTTCCATCTGTTGGTTCACTCTCCATTTGGCCACAATGGCCAGAGTTTCACCAATCCAGAGCCAGAGGCCTGGAGCTTCTTCTGGGTCTCCTATGAGGGTGCAGGGGCCCAAGGACCTGGGCCATCTTCTACTGCTTTCCCAGGCCACAGCAGAGAGCTGGATCGGAAGTGGAGCAGCCGGGACATGAACCGGTGCCCACATGGGATGCCGGCACTGCAGGCAGTGCTGGCTTTACCCGCTACGCCACAGCACTGGCCTCAATGAACTCATTTTAGATTCAGCTTTAATGTTAGTGTTCTGAAAACTTTCTTGACCTTCCAACTTCTCAAATGAAAGTAATTGCTCTTTGTCTTTGATTTTATAACTTGTTTTAGCTCATGTTATTTATATGACTGCCTCCCTCACTAGACTATATATTTCTAAAGCCCACTAATATTTTATTTTAAATGTTTTTCTAGCTCTGAAAACAGTGTCTTAAATATTGTAGGTACTCAGTAAATATGTACAAAATTAAGTTGAATTCACTTTTTCACAAACATTTTTTTTCTCTTCTCACTGAGATCAAAGCACTTGACCCCTTTTTGTTTTTTTCTCTTTCCTATTTTTGGATCCCCTTTATTCATTAAACTCAGGCCTTGCATTTAACCAATAAAGTTGTTTAATAAACATGCAACTATTTGTGGAGTACACTTAGAGTGACTCATAACTTACAAAATCATTCTCAAATATGCAGTTAATAGGAAAGTGATGAATTTTTAATAAAAACTTGACTATAAGCATACACATTTCTTTTTGCAGATACTGACATCCTAAAATTGACTCTTGAAATTTAAAATATTTTTTTGGCAGATATTTGGCTTAGTGATTAAGATCGCACATGGGATAGGTGCATCCCATAGGAAAGTACCCAGTTCTATATCTGATTCCAGCTTCCTGCCAATGTGCACCCTGAGGGCAACAGGTGATGGCTCAAGCACTCAGGTCCCTGCCGCCCACACACTGGAGACATCAATTGAGTTCCTGACTCCTGGCTTCAGTATGGCCCTGTCTTGACTCTTGTGGGAATTTGAGAAATGAAGCAGCACATGGAAAATCTCTCTCTTTTCTCTCTCTCTCTCTTACTCTCTCTCTCTCTCTCATATATATATATATATATATATATATACATATATATGTATATATATAATTTTTAAATAAATAAAAAAAATTTAAAAATAATAATAATTTTGTAATTGACCTCTCCAACTGCTCCTTTTCTGAAATTTTCCCTATTTACTAGTTTAATAGTTTATTTATTGAACTAACTAAATAAATATAGTGTTAAGGTTAAAACAGTTTTTGAGAGGCAGAGAGAGAGGGCAGAGCAAGAGATTCTATCCACTGGTTCACTCCCCAAATGCCATCAATGACTGGGGCTAGAGGTGGGCCTGGCTGAAGATGGGAGCCGTGGACTCAACCCTGGGCTCCCATGTGAGTGGCAGGAACCCAATTACTTGAGCCACTGTTGTTGCCTCCCAGGGTTTGCAGTAGCAGAAAGCTGGGGTCAGAGCTGAGGGTGGCTATTGAACCTAGACATTCCTTTATGGAATACAGTTGTCTTAGCTAACATGTCATCCTCTAGGTCAAAAACATAACTCTGTAGTGCTCAATTTGGTTCAGAATTGTTTACCAACAACTTTGCTGGCAAAAGTGTCAGGATCATCTAACAAAACAACTATTATTGACAAGTAAGCAGTAATCTGAATTTCTTCATATTTTAGCATCCTTTGCATGCTAACTATTTGGTGCATTTTTTTCTCCATATGAAGGATGTTGCATTTCAACTATGCATTTGTGTTGTTTTCTCTGTCTAGAGTATCCTTCCCACTTTACTCTACTTTAAGAACCAGCTTTATCATTGTCTCCCCTGTGAAATATTCCCCAGACTCCTGATAGGGATACCTAGAGATCAATTTTTATCTTTATCAAAGCACATGTCACATTATGTTGAAATTATTCTTTTATCATCTATCTTTCCCCATTGAGTGCAACTGTGGAAAAGATTCACATTTGCTAATTTTTTTATTCTAGAATTCCTGACACATTGTACTCAGTAAATTTTCATTAACTTTACTGACTTTTGATGCTTAATACATTTTATATGACAAGTGTATTTTCAAGGCTAGCACCAGGAAGAAATGTAAAGGCTGTCTATTGTATTCTTTTACTATAATACCGTTTCTTAATGTTTAGTACATGTTTCATTTTGCTCAAACTTTCCAATGGTTAAAATTCTTCTCTCATAGTTAAAATATGTCTGGAATAGTCATTAACTTGAAGATGTTATGAAGGACATTCAAAAGGAATTAATTGTGTAATTTTAGACACCAAGACATCTGAGTGTGGAAGATTTATTTTGATGGTCACAGGGCCTTCTGGTTCTGGTTAAGTTGTGCTAAATATGCCATTATCTGCTACTTTGCTTTGCTGCTACCATTAAGAAATTTTGAAACTTAATAGACTTATTCACTTTGAGATTTCCAAAACTTCCTACATGACCAAAGCTATCTCTATCAGAGTTTCCCACAAGGGTGGCAGTAGCCCAAATGCTCACCAGCTTCTACTGCCTTCCCAGGAACTGAACTGGAAGTGGAGTGGCTGAGACTCAAATCAGCATTCTGATATGTGGTGCTGGCTTTGCGAGCAGTAGCTTAACCTGTTATGCCACAACATCAGCCCCAACACATTGATTTCTTTATCAATTCAATGCTTACTCTTTACGATGTTAATTATACAGATTTCTGCCCCAGCTCTGCAAACTCAGTTATGAGAATAGTGCTTAGATTTCTATAGTTAGCAGTCACCATCCAAAGACTTTTCCAGCTTGACACATTACCTTCTGGGTCTCCTCACCTTATGATTTCTTTTCTCATATTTAAAAAATTTTGATTGATATAAAGAGATCATACCTCACGCATTTCATATACAATTCCAAGAAGACAACTATATTTCCCTCCTCCTTTCCTCAATTCCTTTCCTCCCTTCATTTCTTTGTAAACAATTATTTCAAAAACATAATTTCAGTCCACTCCACAATCACAAACTCAATGTACCACTAACCATAATATTCAACAAGGAAAAAAAATAGAAAGTCCACAGTTCTACAGTAGTATAAACAAGGGCTAAAAATGACAATCAAATCTCAAGATGTCTGTTTCATTCCTATATGTTTTTTCATATTCTAAATTATCTACTACATGTCAGAGAAAACATGATATTTTTTCCTTTTGAGACTGGCTTATTTCACTAAGCATAATGGTTTCCAGATGTATCCACTTAGTTGAAAAAGATAGGATTTCATCCTTTTTTATGGCCGACCAGTATTCCATAGTGTCTACATACCACATTTTGTTTATCCAGTCATCAGTTGATGTACATCTGGGTTGATTCCATGTCTTTGATATTGTGGATTGAGCTTCAATAAACATGGATGTACAGATAACACTTTCACATGCCAATTTCATTTCATTTGAGTAAATTCCCAGTAGTGGGATGGCTAGGTCATACAGTAAATCTATTTTCAGATTTCTGAGGAATCTTCATAGTGTTTTCCACTAGTTTACATTCCCACCAACAGTGCATTAGAATGCCTTATCCCACACAGCCTCACCAGCATTAATATTTTTTGATTTTTGAATTATAGCCATTTCTACCTGGGGTGAGGTGAAACCTCATTGTGCTTTTATATTAGCATTTCCCTCATAGTTAGTGATCCTGAGCATTTTTGAAAAATGCCTGTTCTTTTCTTTTGCCCATTTCTTAGCTAGATTGTTTGTTTTGTTGTTGTTGAGCTTCTTGAGCTCTTTATAGAGCCTGAATGTTAACCTTTTATCAGTTGCATAGTTTGAAAACATTTTCTCCCATCTATCAGTTGCTGCTTCATATTGATGAGTATTTCCTTTGCAGCACAGAAGCTTCTTAGCTTTATGTAATTCCATTTGTCTATTTTGGCTTTGATTGCTTGTGCTTCTGGGATGTTTTCCAAGTCTTTTCCCAGGGTCTGGCGCTGTGGTGTAGTGGGTAAAGCCACCACCTGCAATGCTGGCATCCCATGTGGAGCGGGTTTGAGTCCCCTCCTGGCACCTGGCTTTGGATCAGCTCAGTTCTGGCCATTGCAGCCAATTGGGGAGTGAACCAGCAGATGGAAAACCTTTCTCTCTCTGTCTTTTTGTCTCTGTCTCTCTCTCCTGACTCTGCCTCTCTAACAAGTAAATAATTATTTTTAAAAAAGAAGTCTTTGCCTATGCCAGTGTCATGTAGAGTTTCCCCAATGTTTTCCTCTAGTAATTTGATGGTATCTAGCCATCTGTTGATCTGTTGTGAGTTGATTTTAGTATAAGGTGTAAGGTAGGGGTCTTGTTTCATGTTTTTGCTTGCATAGATCTCATTTTCCCAGCACTGTTTGTTGAAGAGACTGTCCTTTCTCCAGGGATTGATTTTAGTTCATTTGTCATTTATTAATTAGTTGATGCTATGTGGATTAATTTCTGGGATTTAAATTCTGTTCCATTGGTGCCAGGCTGTTTTGACTATAACTGCCTTGTGCTATAGCTTGAAATCCATTATTGTGATGCCTCTGGATTTGTTTTTCTTTAAGATTGCTTTAGCTATTTGGGGTCTCTCATGTTTCCATATGAATTTTAGCATTTTTTTCTAGATCTGAGAATGTCCTTGGTATTTTGATTAGGATTGTACTGAATCTGTAAATTGCTTTCAGTAGTATGGATAATTTGATATTAGTTCTTCCAATCCACTAACATAGAAGATTCCATTTTTGGTGTCTTCTATTTATTTCTTTAATGTGTTGTGTTTTCATTGTGGAGATCTTTCACATCTTTGGTTAAATTTTTTCCAAGGCATTTACATTTTTGTAGCTTTTGTGAATGATACTGATCTTATGAGTTCTTTCTCAGCCAGTGTATATAAAGGGTATTGATTTTTGTGTTGTAATTTCTTTGAGGGTGGGCCAGGAGGTCAGTATCCAGGAGCTTCTTCCAGGATTCCCACATGGGTGCAGGGGCCCAAGCAGTTGAGCCATCCTTTTTGATTTCCCAGGCCATTAGCATAAAGCTGGATCAGAAGTGGAGCAGCCATGGGGCCGGCGCTGTGGCGCAGTAGGTTAATCCTCTGCCTATGGCGCTGGCATCCCATATGGGTGCCAGTTCTAGTCCTGGCTGCTCCACTTCTGATCCAGCTCTCTGCTGTGGTCTGGGAAATCAGTAAAAGATGGCCCAAATGCTTGGGTCCCTGCACCTGTGTGGGAGACTCGGAGGAAGCTCCTGGCTCCTGACTTCAGATCACCTCAGCTCCAGCTTTTCTGGATCTGGGGAGTGAACCAGTGGATGGAAGACCTTTCTCTCTCTCCCTCTCACTTTCTGTAACTCTACTTCTCAAGTAAATAAACTCTTTAAAAAATAAAAGAAGTGGAGCAGCTAGGACTCAGACTGGCACCCATATGAGATGCCAGTGCTACAGGTGGTGACTTAACCTGCTACACCACCGTGCTGGCCCCCAAAACTTTTTAATTTTAAAATGTTAATTATTTTTAGTTGAAAATAGTAATTGTGAATATTTATGGGTACAATATGATGTGCTGATCAATGCACATGTTATAGAAATATTTAATCAGGTTAAATACCTATCACTTTGCCAACTTGTTTTTTAAAAGAATGTGTTTTCACTGTTCTATATCTTGGCCTATCTACTTATATCTTACTGTCTCTGGATTTCTCTTCTATTTCCTTTCTCCTTTTAAAATATTGACTCATCCTTCAGTGTACACCCTGTGGGGAAAATATTTTTGACTTTCAAATTAGAATTTCTTCATCTTCTATGTTCTCTCAACACTTGTGCCTACATTTCAGATTTTAGTGGATATTACAGCTTGTAATATCCTTGTCTGTATCTCCTATAGTATGAATTCTTTGAGATAAGTGAAGGTATCTTTCTTATCCTTGCATCTCCTTCTCATACCATTTCAGATTCTAGAAATGTGAAGCAGTTTGCCTTATGCTCAACAGAGGGTTGCTATAATAAAGTCTGAAAATTAAATGAACCAATATGTGTTGAACACTAAAATAAAGTTATATACCTAGAATTAGTATTTCTTTCTAAGCCAATTGGCCCACATTTGCTCACTGTTTTACCTATGCTAATGGTGTTAGTCAAGTGAATTGTACATGTCATTGTAACCATAAGATGAAACTGACCACTCAAGATTGAAGCTGGATAACAGTGGAGAAAATACAGGCATTAACTGGGTCAGGTGGTTAATTGGTTGATTTAAATGCTCCGCAAAAATTTTTTATTTTTAAATTTGTTTTAATTTATTTGTAAAACAGAGTAATGTGGGGAGTGATAAAGACAGAGAGAGAGAAAGAGAGAGAGAGAGAGAGAGAGAGATCTTTCCTTTGTTGGGGAACTCTCCAAATGGCTGCAACATCTTGGCCAGGCCCAAAGCTAGGAGCCTGGAACTCCATCTGGATCTCCTACATGGGTATCAAGGGCCCAAGTATTTTGGCCATCTTCCAGTGCACTATCAGATGCATTAGCAGGGAGCTGGGCTGGAACTGGCATTCTGATATGGGATACCTACTTTGCAAGTGCCAGCTTAATCTACTGAACCACATTACTGGCTCCTTTCCTCAACTTCTGAATGATTGGTTGACCTAAAGATCACAGCTTCTAAAATCAGTGATACTTGTGTTATTAATGACTAGCCTTTGCAGAAAATTATAGACAAAATAGATGCTGACCATGGTGCTGAAGAGTTAGACTACATGTAATGGGCTCTTAGATGCATGGCCTTATCACAAAATCACAATGTGCCAATATATCACAAATATAATTTATTTCTTAGATTTTATTTTGATGTGTGCCTATATAAAATACTATGAAAGCTCACAACTCTTAAGATCAATCCTAACTAATATTTCTCAACACAGAGTAGATTAATGTGCAAGAAAAAAACACCAATAATCATTCATGAAAGGCAGTTCACTGATGAAAATCAGGTTTATCATACAGACATTTATCCTTTGACAGGATTTTGTCATAATTTTTGGCAAATATATAGAAGTAAATATATGAGGATACTATTATAAAACTGTCATTCATACACTATGAGAACTCTGCTTATAATCATTAAAACAAAGTACAGTAGAATTTATGATAAACCTCTCATAGTAATAATCCACAAATACTCTAACAACTTCAAATATAAAGCCCTATATATATATTATTGAAAGGCAAAATTTCCAATAAAATTTTATTGAAAGTCACTTATCAAATCTAAAAAAAAGCATGGTGGGAATTTTTTTTGTATCTAAAGTCAGTTCTGCTTAGATTGCTCTAGTGTGGAGGCTTTCAATTCCATTAGTGTGCTAATGACTGTGAACTTTACATTGAACACTGTGAATTCCAAAATTATAAACAATATCTCAATATTGTGCTCTGCTTGTGTATCTCTACTTGTGCAACACTACGTCAAACTCCTGAGGTTTTCTCACAATCTGTGCTTCTGATATCCCTTTCTGTTGCTAAGAGAAACTCAATCCTCCCCAGTACTTTGGTTCCCAAACCTTGAACTAATTCTTGATTCTTTTCTTTTGCTTCTTGCATCTACTCTGTTATAAGCATACTATGAACTTTTCCTTCATCCTGTATCAGGAATCAGATGACTTCCCACTACTGCACTATTAATAACATGGCTCAAGACCCCATCATGTCTATTTTCTAAAATTTATTTTATTTATTTGAAAGGCACAGTTACAGAGAGAGGGAGAGAGGGAGAGAGAAAGAGAGAGAGAGAGAAAGAGAGAGAGAGAGAGAGAGTCTTCCATCCACTGGTTCACTCCCCAAACGGCCACAATGATTGGGGATGGGCCAAGCCGAAGCCAGGAGCTAGGAACTTGTGCCAGGTCTTCTATGTGGGTGCAGAGGCCCAAGGACTTGGGCCATCCTCTTGTGCTTTTCCAGGCACATTACAGGGAGCTGGATTGGAAGTGGAGCAGCTGGAACCCAAACTGGTGCCCATATGTGAGCCAGTGCTGCAGGATGGGGCTTTAACTCGCTAAGCCACAGCGTTGCCAACTCAACCCTACCCCATCATGTCTTAACTGGATGAATGCACTGGTTTTCTCACAGCTGTACTTCAGTTTATCCTTTTCATCTTATCTATTTTAAGTCATTAGCTGGAATCATCTGTTACTCCTCTCATAACCCTTCAGAGAAAACTCTGATGCCTAATTTTATGCATGATTTTTGCTGGGCCAGATTGCCCAGACAGCTGATCAAACATTATTTCAGAGATTTTTATCAGAGTGTTTTGGTATATGACTAATATTTAAACTGAAGGACTTTGAGTAAAAAGCTTTAGCTTCCATAATGTGGGTGAGCCTCACCTAATCAGTAAGGATGAATTGAACAAAAGACTGTTCTCACCCCAGCAACCAAGAAACAACTGTGCCAGAAAACAGTATTCAGACTTGACCTGTAACCTTGGTATTCCTTGGGTTTCCATCCTACTGGTCTTTAACTTGCCAGGCTCCATAATCATATAAGTCAACTTGTTAAACTCTCTCTCTCTCTCTCTCTCTCTCTCTCTCTCTCACACACACACACACACACACACACACCTTCCACCTGCTTGTTCACTCCCCAAATGGCTACAACAGCCACACTAGACCAGGATAAAGCTAGGAGCAAGGAATTCCTTCCAGTTTTTCCACGTGGATGTCAAGGATTCAAATACTTGAATCTTTATCCACTGCTTGGCAGGCCCATTAACAAGGAGCTGGATAGGAAGCCGAGTTGCTTGGACTCAAACTGGTGATCCCCTGTGGGATGCAGGCATCTTTAATTTTGTTTTTATTTTTCCAATATGTCTGTTTATCTAAGTTCTCAAAATTATTGACACAAAATATGAATTTTAGGTGCTTCATTGTTTCTACAGTTTTGTCCATTTTTAACTCCTGGCACACTGTGAAATTTATGTCTTTTTTTCCTTTGTCAGTATTTGCAGAAATTTGACTAATTAATCTTTTAAATTTCAGCTACTGTTCTATAGGTTATTTCTGTTGTTTCTTTAGCTTTGATTATATTAATTTCTCTTTTTATCTGTAATTTTCCTCTATTATGTGTGGCACATTTAGCTCATTTTTTAAACAAAATTATTTATTTATTTGATAGAGTTACACACAAAGAGAAGGGGAGAGAGAGATGTCTTCCATCCACTGGTTCATTCCCCAAATGGCCACAATGGCCAGAGCTGTGTCAATCCGAAGCCAGGAACCAGGAGCTTCTTTTGGGTCTCCCAAGCGGGTGCAGGGGCCCAAGGACTTGAGCTATCTTCTACTGTTTTCCCAGGTCATAGCAGAGAGCTGGATCGGAAGTGGAGCAGCTGGGTCTCGAACCAGCGGCCATATGGGATGCTGGCACTGCAGGCAGCAGCTTTACCTGCTATGCCACGGCGCCGGCCCTGCTCATTATTTTTTAATTTTTTCATAGTATATTTAAGTGAAGTTATTAATCACATGCTCTATGGCCCATCATCCAATACTCTTGCTGTCAAATGTACTTCAGAAGTGAGTGTCACTCTTACAGTGGCAATATGAAATATTTACTGTATATTATAAAAATATCCAGTGGAGCCTATGTGTTCTAATACTCTAAGATAAAAAGGAATATAGTTAGTTCCATATCAGATCAGGTAAGGTTGGTGTCAAATTTTAAAAATTCGGCCGGCGCCGGGGTCACTAGGCTAATCCTCCACCTTGCGGCGCCAGCACACTGGGTTCTAGTCCCGGTCGGGGCACTGATCCTGTCCCGGTTGCCCCTCTTCCAGGCCAGCTCTCTGTTGTGGCCAGGGAATGCAGTGGAGGATGGCCCAAGTCCTTGGGCCCTGCACCCCATGGGAGACCAGGAGAAGCACCTGGCTCCTGCCATCAGATCAGCGTGGTGTGCCGGCCGCTGCAGCTGCAGTGGCCATTGGAGGGTGAACCAACAGCAAAAGGAAGACCTTTCTCTCTGTCTCTCTCTCACTGTCCACTCTGCCTGTCAAAAAAAAAATTTTTTTTAAATTTGTCTTTAAAGTTTTTTGATAATTCAGAATTACAAATGAGGGATTGTGCAACATATTGCTTTAGCTTTGTTTCTCAATGAATTTGTTGTTATTTAATCCCAAACATATGCTGATTTTCAAAATGGCTTACTTCTTCATTCATAATGTTGGTGAAATAAATTATTTAGTTTCCAAATTTATGGAGTTTGGAAATGATTTTTCAGTTTTGGGGGTATAGCACAAAGGCATGCACAGTGTTTAAGCATAGCATTCAATTGATGTTTACAAATGCTTATAGTTGTATCAACCACATTCGCATCAACCTAGAATATTCTAATCATGTCAGAAAGTTCCTTTGTGCTTCTTCCCATTCAATTCCCTCTCTAGAATCAAGCACTTATCAAATTTCTACCACTATAACTTTATTTTGACAATTTCATGTAGGTAGAGTCAAAACATATATACTTTCTGTTTCTTCTTTCTTCTTTATGCATGTTATTGATGGAGCAGAACTTCCCCCTTACTGAGTAGTATTCTGTTGAATGTACTAAATCTGTTTTATGGGTATTAGTGCTAGAACAGGGTTTTTGTGGACTTAATGTTTTCATTTTTCTGGGTTAAAGAATCAGTGGCAGTATTGCTGTGTTCATAGTAGATTCATATTTCACATTTCAAGAAATTGCCAACTTTTTACAAAAATTATATAATTTTGCATTTCCAATAACGATGCATTAACTTTCCAGTTGCTCTTCCTCATCCTCAAGTTTTAATGTTGTAAACTATTTTCTTTTAGAGATTCTTATATAAAAGCCACAGCTTCACTGTGATTTTAATTTACATTTCCCTGATCAATAGTGATGTTGAGGATGGTCTCTTATCATATATACCACTTTTGTGTCTTCTTTTGTTAAATGTTTGTTCAAGTCTTTGCCTTTTTTGTTTATTGCTCTCTTTTTATTATTGAATTGTGTTTTCATATATTCTGGATATGGTTTTTTTGTAGATATATGTGAATATTTTCTCCAAGTGAATGCCTTGATTTTTTATTTATTTTTTCAAATATTTCAAAGGTCAGAAGCATTTTTTAAAAATTTATTTGACAGGTAGAGTTATAGACAGTGAGAGAGAGAGAGAGAGAAAGGTCTTCCTTCCATTGGTTCACTCCCCAAATGGCCGCTACAGCCAGCGCTGCGCCTATCCGAAGCCAGGAGCCAGGTGCTTCTTCCTGGTCTCCCATGTGGGTGCAGGGGCCCAAGCACTTGGGCCATCCTTCACTGCCCTCCCGGGTCACAGCAGAGAGCTGGACTGGAAGAGAAGCAACTGGGACTAGAACCCGAAGCCCATATGGGATGCTGGAGCCACAGGTGGAGGATTAACCAAGTGAGCCCCAGCGCCGGCCCATCAGAAGCATTTTAAAAGTTGACAAATCACAATTTATTAATTTTCTCTTTGTAGTTCATACTTTTTTTTTTTTTTTCGACAGGCAGAGTTAGACAGTGAGAGAGAGAGAGACAGAGAGAAAGGTCTTCCTTTTCCGTTGGTTCACCCCCCAAATGGCTGCTGCAGTTGGCACTGCGCCGATCCGAAGCCAGGAGCCAGGTGCTTCCTCCTGGTCTCCCATGTTGGGGCAGGGCCCAAGCACTTGGGCCATCCTCCACTGCCTTCCCGGGCCACAGCAGAGAGCTGGACTGGAAGAGGGGCAACCGGGACAGAATCTGGTGTCCCGACCAGGACTAGAACCTGGTGTGCTGGCACCGCAGGTGGAGGATTAGCCTAGTGAGCCACTGCACCAGCCCATACTTCCTTTCTCTACTTTAAGCAATGTTTGCCTACAAAGATCATAAATATATTTCCTGGTATTTTCTTCTGGAAATGTTATGGTTTTAGCTTTTACATAGTTCTGTGATCTATCTTTTATCAGTTTTTGTGTATGGTATGAGATAAAGGCCAAAGTTCATATTTTTTTGTTTATATCTAGTTATTCCAACACCATTGAAGATACTTTTTATTCTTTTTAATTAAAGATTTATTTGTTTATTTGAAAGGCAGAGTTACAGAGAGAGCACAAGAGAGAGAAGAGAGAGACATAGAGAAAGGTTTTCCAACTGCTGACTCACTCCCCAGATGGCTATAAGGCCAATTTGAAGGCAGGAGCTGCTTTTGGATATCCCACATGGGTCTGGGGCCCAAGGACTTGGACTATGCTCTGCTGTTTTCCCAGGTGCATTATCAGGAAGCTGGAGCAACTGGAACTCAAACTAACACCAAATGGGTGCCAATGCTGCAGACAGTGGCTTAACCTGCTATGCCACAGTGCTGGCCCTGATATATTTTTTTATTCTTAATTGAGTTATTTTGGTGCATTTGTGATACTTGTGAAAATAATTGTTTTATTTTATTAATAATTAATAATTTTATTTTATTAATGATTGGGTTTATTTTAGAAGATTCTATTCTGTCTCATATTCATTCTTTCACCAGTAATATGCTGTGTTGATTACTGTACCTTAAAATATGTTTTGAAATTGGATAATAAAAGGTATCCACTATTGTTCTTTGTTCTCAAGATTGTTTTGACTCTTTTAGATCCTTAGATTTTCATATACACATGAAGAACACCTTGTCAATATATAAAAAGCCTGTTGGAATCTTGATTGAGGCTGTCTTGAGTCTAGACCAGAATGTTGGGGTGAAGGGAATGGATTGACAGCTTTGTTGTATGCATAGTTAATATTGTTTGATCTATTTAGATCTGCTTTAATATCTTACAATACTTTATACTTTTGAATGGAGAGATTTTACTTAACTTTCTCTAAAATTATATTAAAGAATTTTATATTTCTTGATGTTATCATAAATGATACAGTTTATATTTTTTCTAATTGCTACTATATAGAAGTACAACTGATTTTTATTGACTGTATTGTAAAATATTGTTAAAATCACTAAGTCTAGTAATTTTTATTTTTTATTTTTATTTTTGACATGCAGAGTGGACAGTGAGAGAGAGAAACAGAAAGGTCTTCCTTTGCCGTTGGTTCACCTTCAGCGCACCACACTGATCCGAAGGCAGGAGCCAGGTGCTTATCCTGGTCTCCCTTGCAGGTGCAGGACCCAAGCACTTGGGCCATCCTCCACTGCACTCCCTGGCCACAGCAGAGAGCTGGACAGGAAGAGGAGCGACCGGGACAGAATCTGGCGCTCCAACCGGGACTAGAACCTGGGGTGCCAGTGCCGCAGGTGGAAGATTAACCTAGTCAGCCATGGCACCGGCTGTAAGTCTAGTAATTTTTTTAAAAAATTTCAAAATTTTTGATATAATCATATCATCTCCAAATAAAAACTACTTTTTCACACTTTCTCTGATTTTATTCCTTTGTCTTATTTTACAAGCTAGGTTCTCTAGTATAAATTTCAATGGAAGAAATTTGAGTGGAAATCTTTATTCTACTCTATTTAAGGAGCAATAATTTACAATTAAGTATAATATTAACAGGAAAATTGGGGGGTCCTCTTTCTTTAAAATTTCTTTATTTATCTGAAGGGAAGAGAGAGAGAGAGAGCACACACATACAGGAGGAGAGAGAGGGAGAGGGAGAGTGAGTGAGCAAACAAACTTCCATATGTTGGTTAATTCCTCAAATGGCCAAAACAGCCAGGTCTGGCCCAGATGAAGCCAGGAACTGGGAACCATTTTGTTCTCCCATGTGGGTGGCAGGACCCAGGGATTTCGGTTACCTTCTACTGCCTTCCAGGCACATAAGCAGAAATCTGGATCCCAAGAAGAAAATGCGGAACTCGTGCTGGCGCTCAGATGTGGGATAACAGCTTTGCAGGCAGAGGCTTAACCTGTTGCACCACAACTCAAGTCCTTTGGGTGCTTTTCATAAGGTTGCAGAAGTTTCTTTCTAGTATTTGGTTACTGAAAGATTTTATCACAAATACATGAAATACTTTTTCTGTATCTGTTGAAATGATATTATGATTTTTCCTCTTTAATTGGGTGATTGTTTTGAGTAATTTCCAAATGTTAAATAAACTTTGCATTCTGGGGCCAAATACATTTAGTTATGGTGTATTATGCTTTTGATGCATTGCTGTACTCAACTTTTTGTTAAGGACTTTTGCATCTATGTTCATAAGGCATATTGGCCTACAGTATTCCATTTTCTTTTCTTTGTTTGGTTTTAGTATCAGGATAATAATAACCTCACAAATTTAATTGTCAAATGCCCCCTACTCCTCTGCTTTTGAAATATTTGTATTATATCTCCCTAAATATTTGCCAGAATTCACCAGTCCATTCTTCTGGTTTATTCAATGATTCTTTGTGGTGTTCAGTTTGCTGGTATTGAAAGCATTCTTTATCTTCAGCATCACATTTTTTTTTCATTTCTAGATTCTTCAGTTGACTGTAATATTCATCTCTGCTAAACTTTCTCATTTGTTCATAGAGGTTGCTCTTTTTGCTATACGCTAAAAACATCTTCATCATAATTATTTTTGTCAGTATCTGATAATTCCAACATCTGGGCTGTCTCTGAGTTTATTCCATTTTTATCATTTCACAATCAGTCATATTTTTCTTTTTTTTCCCAAATCTTAACAATTGTTGACTCAGCGCAGGAAACTGAGCAACAGTGCAGAAGATAATGAGGTAAGCAACGTTCACCTCTGAAAAGGGCAGCCTTCTTCCCTGAGGTCATTGGTTACAAAACCGGATTAAACCAGTCTGTAATTGAGCCGGTCAGGATTTGTGATTGTTTTATTGTTATGATGATAATATTTTACAAACTCATGGAAAATGGAGTGAGAAGATACATTTATCTTAGTGCAACAAAAAATCATGTATAATTTTCTTCAGAGTATTATTTTTTAAGAACTTTTTGAAGTCTCCTCTTATGTTTAGGGCACCATAGGCTGGCTTCAGCTTTTTCTAGGAGTGATGGTTGCTGTATTGTATTTATTGTGAGTTCCTGTGTTAGGTAGGAAGTCAGTTATGAGCTTATGTGTGTGCGACATAAAGGCCTAAAGAGAAGACATCTATGTCCAGCATATGCTGCATCTCAAGGTCATCCCGATGGTGTTTCAGGGGCAGCCCAGTATTCACATCCTGCCCTGCCCCCTTCCACCTGATAACCTGCCAGGTGGAGGTCCCCACCCCTTCTGCCTGACACATCTTCCACAATCTCCCAGGTACAGCCCAGTACATCTCAAACACCCTGCTCCCTTCCTCCAGTCTGATAACATTTGCATCCATAAAGTCCTTTGTTTCAGACCTTCAAAAGAAAACTCAGATAGAAGTTTTTCTATTTACATCCAAAAAGCCCTTTGTTCCAAGAGGAGCAGAGGTGGGGAAGCAAGACCCATCTCCTTAAAAACCCCCAGCCTCAACCATGGACTGCGCACTCAGCCCTCTGCCTCTCTGCTGAGCTGCCCGTCTGCCTGGCCAGGTGTAATCTCTCCACCCAACCATGTAACCTCGCTCCTCCCCCCCCCCCACCAGTCCGAGCGACTGGGAACCCTCTCAGGTCCTTTCTGGAGAGGTGCCCATCCGTCCTTACGGATGTCCCTATCCTAATAAACCTTGCTATTTTACCTTCCACTGCTCTCTGTCTCACGCCTGAATTCTTTCTTGCGCGAAGAACCCTGCAATTTCTCCAGTAACACCTGGAGTGCCAGACATACCCCTGAGTACTCTGCTCTGGCCTCAGAATCTAGGACGACAGTCCTGGCTCAGTGCTCCCTCGCCCCCTCCATTCTCACCCCCTGACAGCTGACTGCTGTTGCCCAGTGTTTGGTGCAGGGCTTTAAATGTACGTGGAGTGCCGGAAAGGTGTTTCCATCTCTGCCTTCACACGTAAGCAGCCCCTGCTTATAAAAGCCTCAGAAGGGATCACTCTCAGCTCTCCATTTCCTCCCAGGGTCAGACAACTGTTATCTCAGTGCTGAGTTGAGTCTACAGCTTGTAAGTTTTCTCTCAGTTCTCCTGCTCTGCCCTCGTGCTTAGCCACGCCCCCAACAAACTGCGCCTTAGTAGAAGTCTCATCCAATTCTCCTGCTCTACCCTCAGTCTTTTTCTTTTTCTTTTCTTTTCTTCTTTTTTTTTTTTTGACAGGCAGAGTGGATAGTGAGAGAGAGAGACAGAGAGAAAGGTCTTCCTTTTTGCCGTTGGTTCACCCTCCAATGGCCGCTGCGGCTGGCACATCTCGCTGATCCGAAGCCAGGAGCCAGGTGCTTCTCCTGGTCTCCCATGCAGGTGCAGAGTCCAAAGACTTGGGCCATCCTCCACTGCCTTCCCGGGCCATAGCAGAGAGCTGGCCTGGAAGAGGGGCAACCAGGACAGAATCCGGTGCCCCGACCGGAACTAGAACCTGGTGTGCCAGTGCCGCAAGGCGGAGGATTAGCCTGTTAAGCCACGGCGCCTCAGTCTTTTTCATGAGTTCTTAGTTCAGGACAAAGTAAAAAGAGCTGATGAATTCTTTGCACTGTGCTGTGTCTGAGGCTGTTGGGATTCTGCATGTCCATGCCATCTCACATGTAGCCCCTTGACATTGTGAACATTTTCTCCTTACTCATGGCTATGGGTAACTGCTTAAACTCCAGCTGCTCTGTCAGGTGCAAAACAGTCCTGTGTTGTCTCTCATGCAGGGAGCTTGTCCCTCTTCAGATTTTAGTTCATTAGGTTGCCTTATTGCATCAGATCAAGTTTTCTTTTCTTTCTTTTTTTTTTTTTTTTGCAGGCAGAGTTAGACAGTGAGAAAGAGAGAGAGAGACAGAGACAGAGAGAAAGGTCTTCCTTTTTCCGTTGGTTCACCCCCCAAGTGGCCGCTATAGTGGGTGCGTTGTGGCTGGCGCAATGCGCTGATCCGAAGCCAGGAGCCAGGTGCTTCTCCTGGTCTCCCATGCGGGTGCAGGGCCCAAGGACCTGGGCCATCCTCCACTGCACTCCCGGGCCACAGCAGAGAGATGGACTGGAAGAGGAGCAACCGGGACAGAATCCGGCACCCCGACCAGGACTAGAACCTGGAGTGCCGGCGCCGCAGGTGGAGGATTAGCCTAGTGAGCTGTGGCGCCAGCCCAAGATCAAGTTTCTATTTAGCTAATCCTTACTTAACATTTAAATTTTAGCTCAACCTTCATTTTCTAAGTGACAGCTTCCCTGAGTTTCTAGATTGTAAAATATCTTCTTTTCCCTCCATAGTTTGTGCCTTCCTCGTATGCTAATAACACCGATCACACTTTTACTTTGACAGTGTTTGTGGTTTTCTTGAAGGCAGAGAGTCCTTAACTCACTGCTGTATATCCCAAACATTATCACACACAGCATCTTTCATTTTGGCTCCTTTGCTGTTGTTTTCCCAAGAAGGGGTGAGAAGAGCTCTTTAAGAGGGAACAGAGAATTATGCAAGTCTTCTCCCCCTTAAGCCAGTATACTATCGAATTGCTTCTCTTCTTTTGTTTTCTTAATTTGCTCAATTGTTATTAAACAAAATGGGGCAGAGATCCAATACGGAATCCCTGAAGTCAAATACTGTATGAACGTTTCAATATTAATCAATGGGAATTTAATCAGGCAAGAATTACTTCATCCAGTTTGCAATGGTGCTGATATTTAAAGGGACTGTGAAGTATCCAGAGACCTAATATTCTTTGTTTTCAAAATTCCAACTTGAAGTTAGATTTATAAACACTTTGGGAGTTCTGAGAGTCATACTCTTTTTTTTCTGTTCTTTTTTTAAAAAATACTTATTTATCTGATAAGCAGGGTGAGAGAGAGAGAGAGAGAGAGAGAGATCCATCTTTCATTTGCTGGTTTACTCCCCAGATGGCTGCAACAGCCAGGGCTGGACTGGGCTGGGCTGAGCAGAAGCCGGGAGCCTGGAGTTTCATCTAGGTCTCCCACGTGCGTGCAGGGATCCATGTACTTGGGCCATCTTCTGCTGATTTCCCAGGCACATTAGCAGAGAGCTGGATCAGAAGTGGAGCAGCTGCGATTCAAACCTGTGCCCATATGAGATGCTGGCATTGCAGGCAGCAGCATAACCCACTGCACCACAATTCTGCCCCCCAAAACAGCTATGCTTTCTACCCTTAAGGTAAACTCAGGAAATTCCTCTGAGACCTGCTGTTCCTGTGTTTTCTTTCCAAACTTTTCTTTGGACTCCTTCTGTGAAATCTCTCCTCTGACTTTGGAATGGAGGTGTGGAGAGCTGAAGAGGGTCTCTGTATTTAAGAGTCGCCAACCACAGTTTTCTTATCTTAGGTGCAAAGTTTAATTTGTTTATGGTCAAGAACTCACATAATTCATTCAGTCCTATAGTTGATAAACATGATTTGACTACCACCACTTTTAAAGTAATAGTTCATCAATATTGGTAGAGGAACACCACTGTAGGAGAGAAGTTTATACCATATAGCTTCATTCATCAGAAATAGTGTCCTGGATTCTCAAGCAAATCTCCCAAACAAACGGGGCAACCACAGGTCAAGTTAGGTTACAAGCTGGCCTGAGACACAGGTTAACTTCAGGGAAGTCACAGAAAGTCAGCAATTCAGACGATCTGATATTTCCAGGCCAAAGTTAGGAACATCAACAATGAGTGTCAGCCAGGCAGGGAGAAGACCACAAAGAATCAGAACACAAGGTAGTTAAGCTGGAGTGTAAGCTGAGGTTAGAAACACCGTTGTGAGTATCAGGATGGAAACTGCTGATTCAGGTTTCCAGTCAAGGACTGTGCAGAGTAGAAGTAGGTCACCCGTTAGACCAAGGGCACCTCGGAACAATGAAATACTTGGCTTCCCTAGGGAGTAGACTATCTTCCCTTGTCCTGCTTTGTTTCCAATCTGCCTATTTCCGTGAAGCTTCATGGAAAAGAAATAGAAGGTCATCCATGACCTGCCCGTCTTACGCTCCGCATCCTATGTATAGTTGTTACACTGGTGAACTATATCCTCGCTCCCTATGGGCCTTACATTGCTCCCATCATCTTCAACCAGAGAGCAGATGTGTTCCAATGATAAACTGCAGTAAGCAATTTATCAGCTTTTTTTTCTGAATAATAGTCTGACACAATTTCTGGACATTTTTTGCTTTTAGGCATTGACTTCCTTGCACCAGTAAATGAAGATTTAGGCTTCTTGTGCTCCTGTCTTGTTTTCTCTCTTCATTTCTCTCAGTTTTTGAGATGCCATGTCAAATACTAATATCATATGTTTGGCTAAGTTCCTATTAAATATTTATAATATAATGAGTATATGGATGGGATTCATAATTATGACTTGAAGTTATTATAGCTGTTACATATTTTATTCTTTTATAACTTTTGATTTTCCCTAGAATGAAGAAATACCTCCTTTCTTATTTCTTTGTTTTCTATTCCTCTATCACAAATTCATCCCTGCACTCTGTTAGTATCTTTCCACTGCGTTCAGTGTATCAGGTAACCCGTGCGGTTCCTCCTGGAGGCCTCTGTACTGGTCCTCCAGACTGCACTGGTAATTCCTGGAAAAGCTGTGTGCCTACACTGCCGAGATTTCTTTTCACTGCATGCTGGGAATGTTTTTCTCCTTTGATGATGAATTCCGTATTTTCCTGGATCCCCTAGGTTCACAATACCATATGTCCCAAGGTCTGTTTATAAATCAGCATATTCTACCCTTTAATTTTCATAGCAAGTTTCAAGCTTCAAGGTTCTGCTAATTTTTTCCCTCCATGCTGACTAATGGAATTCCAAACCTTAGCCTTAAACACTTCACATTTTCTTTTTCTTTTTTTTTGCCAGGCAGAATTAGACAGTGAGAGAGAGAGCCAGAGAGAGAGAGTTATAGACAGTGAGACAGAGACAGAGAGAAAGGTCTTCCTTCCATTGATTCACTCCCGTAATGGCTGCTACAGCCGGCGCTGTGCTGATCCGAAGCCAGGAGCTGGGTGCTTCCTCTCGGTCTCCCATGTGGGTGCAGGGACCCAAGCACTTGGGCCATCCTCCTCTGCCCTCCTGGGCCACAGCAGAAAGCTGGACTGGAAGAGGAGCAACCAGGACTAGTACCTGGCGCCCCGGCCGGGACTAGAACCCGGGGTGCCAGCGCCGCAGGCGGAGGATTAGCCAAGTGAGACACGGCGACGGCCCTTCACATTTTCTTAACAGCTGGTGAAATAAATCCGAGAAAAATCAAAAGAGGAAAATACTTCCTCATTTTTTACAATTGCATAAAGTAGATTGTCTTCTGCATCATAAAACTTACCATGATATAATAGTAATTTGAAAAAGTTTGTAGAAAGATCAATTTTACTCTCCTGGCTAGGTTTAAGATATACATAAAAATATATTTGCCATTGTTACTTATGTAAAACTCTTTTTGAAAGGATCATTTATTTGTACAAAGGAGTCTTTCATCTAGCAGACATTAGAATTTGTTAATATGTTCTGTGAAAAGCAATAGATAGACTACTTATAAAATCTACAGATCCGGTTTGCTGTCAGGTTAATCATTTGTTTCTCTGGCAACAATGCTTGAATGGAATATATTTTTGCAAAAATTTATAAGCATGTCTGAAGTTTAATTGTTGAGCTAA
Source organism: Lepus europaeus (assembly GCF_033115175.1). NCBI lineage: Eukaryota > Metazoa > Chordata > Mammalia > Lagomorpha > Leporidae > Lepus > Lepus europaeus. The sequence continues at coordinate 136,170,747 of NC_084831.1, read as the reverse complement.
GATAGAATTATGAGTGAAAACAAATCCGTGATTATTGTGTCTTTATTCAAACAAAACTCTAAGGATTTTGTCTCATTTAGAATTCTCACTCTCCGCTTCCTTTTGGTTTCACTCTTCTTTTGGTGTAGCATGTTCTTCACTATTGCCCTGGGCAATGGTGCCTGGGAGGTCATCTTGGTGCCTTCTAGATAGTTTGGTTGTTTCACAGAATTTTCGTATTGAAATAATACTTTCTCAGAACCTTGAAGCTCTCCTCTGCTGCCTGTGGCTGCCTCTTTTGCCATCTGGAGGTCAGTGATGGTGAGTGTTAGCACCCTCATTTCTCATGTGCACAGCCATGAAAACCTTGACTGATCTGCCTGCTTCCGTGTTTGCCTTGCTACAGTCCATTCTCAGCACAGCAGCAGGGAGACTCTATAAAAAGTCAGACTGCATTATTCCTGTACTCAAAGCCTTACTGGGACGCCTGGCCTCACTGGTAGGCCTATGATGTCCATCAGCCCTCAAGGCCGGGCATGTTGTGAGTCCTGTTATTTCCCTGGTCTTATCTCCATCTTTCTCCCTCGTTTACTCTGCAGCAGACACACTGGCCTCCCAGCTGTCTCAGGACATGCCAGGTGTGCTACCACCCTAGAGACTTTGCCTGGCTCTTTTGGCCAGAAGGCTCTTCATCCAGACATCTGCAACCTGGACACTCAACTGCTTTGAAGAGTTTGCCTGAAACACACATTCTTAAAGGGAGCTGTCCTGATTTCCCTGTTAAAAATCACATGTCCTCTTCTCCTAGCACTCCAATTCTCCGTTATCCTGCAGTACTTTTTCTTTTCTTTTTTAAAGATTTATTTATTTGAAAGTCGGAGTTACACCGAGATAGAAGGAGAGGCAGAGAGAGAGAGAGAGAGAAGAGAAGTCTTCCATCTACTGGTTCACTCCCCAATTGACCGCAACAACCGGAGCTGTGCCAATCCAAAGCCAGGAGCCAGGAGCCAGGAGCCTCCTCCAAGTCTCCCACGCGGGTGCAGGGGCCCAAGGACCTGGGCCATCTTCTACTGCTTTCCCAGGCCATAGCAGAGAGCTGGATCGGAAGTGGAGCAGCCGAGACTAGAACTGGCGCCCATATGGGATGCTGGCACTGCAGGTGGCGGCTTTACCCACTATGCCACAGAGTCGGCCCCATTATTTTTTCTTTTTCTATGGCACTTGCTTCTAACAAACCGTGTTGTTTATGTTTTTATTTTGTTTGTTATAAAAACATTAGGAGGGCAGAGGTCTTTGTTTATTTGGTCTCTGATATAGCAGAACAAAATTAGTGCACAATGTTTGAATGAATACTTGAATGAATAACTTGAGAAGCAGTTATTATATCATTGTAGATATAATGTGACAGAGACTTGAAATTTTAGTCATATTTGTGATGCAAAGGTTGCTTACACTAATTTTTCATCATTCTACTGCTTCCATCTGTTTTGCACATTGTAGGTAGAATGATCATTTCAAAATGTAAACATGGTGATGTCAGGCCCATCTCTACCCTTCTTCCTTTTTGCTTAAGACTCCCCAAAAGGCTTTCTATGTTTTTAGAATTAAGACAGAATGCTTTGAAATATTTAATAAAGTTCTGCGTGGATTGCTTCTTGTCTAAGCCATTAGGTTTTTGCACAAGTGGCTCTCTCTTGTTCGAACTCTCTTCTTGCCTTTTTTTTTTTGTTTGTTTGTTTAGCTTAATTAAGTCCAGGAGCAAAGCTATATTCTAATAGGTTGGTGGGGGCATGCTGGAAAAAGAGCCAGGACGGGGACTTCAGTCAAGCCCTTTGATTTGTTGGAGAACAAGCACTAAAAATTATAATAATAAAAGACACTGTTCATTTATACTGCTTCTTCTAGTATCTTTTCATCCTAGACTTAACAGCCATTATGTCAATTAATTACCTCTTAAAAATCAGAAACCCTATCAAATTTACTTTAATTAGGAAATGGTTTCTTCCCTTCCCCTTCTAGTTAATTCCTGCTTATTCCTCAGATCTCAGCTTGAGGGTCGGGTTCTTAGGGCAGTTTTCTCTGACTAGCTCTTATGCACTTGGGTAAGCTTTCCTAGCATTGTGTGGCTCTGTTTCTTAGCACTCATCCTGGAGACACATATTTACACATGTATGACTAATCAGGCTAATTCCTATGACCCTCACTAGACTGTGAGCTTCTTGAGGATAAGGGCTTGAGACTAGTTTTGTTCTCAATTTGACCTCCTACTGCCTGGTATAGTATCTGGACCATAGGAAGTGATGGAGAAACACATTTTCAATGAATGAATGCATAGGTGTAAAACAGTCTGTGTAGGCAACCCTGTTCAACAGGTCTAATCCAAGAATCCACAGTGCATGATCCCCACCCCCCGTTAGTCTTCCAAACTTTAGGGTTTGTTCCCACAATCTCTTTATTACATGATATGCACTAAATCCCATTAAATCATAATTGATCTACACACCTACTCATCTACTCATCTGTTCTTCTCCCTTCTATTATTTCAAACTGTCTCACGTGGCTCCTCATACCTGGAATTTTTATTTCAATCACCATATTAGAATACTGTTCTGGTGTCACTTTGGTGAATGCCGGCTTTAAATGTGGCTTCAGGGCTGCTTAATTCTAAGAATTGCCAACTTTGACTGTTTCTTAAAATATGGATGTCTGAAACTTTTGTAAAATTTAGTAAAAGTGGTCTGAGTGTGTGTTCAATTTTCATATAAATCAAGAAGCAACTATCACTTTCAGATTTCAATAAAAGCTATCAGGACACAGGTAAACGAAGTGTAAGAGAGGGTTATGGGACAGGTAATGGGTGATGGTAAAAAGAAACAGCAAGGAGCAGACAGACAGGATGAGCAAAACGGAGTCAGGGATTTTTTTCACATCTGGTTTCTAATCTACAGAATACGTAGAAGCGATTCTTGCCTTATGACATTTGGTTTCAAGATTCATTTTGGTTTTGAGAGGGATGAATTCTCTGTATAATGCTCATTTTACTGCCCTAGTCAGTAAATCTAGGAGTTGTTTGTCTACTAAAGCTGACTGATTTGCAGCGATTGTGCTACAATCTGTTACCCAGTCCTGCTACTGGCAGGTTTCACATATTTGTAAAAGAGACGAGTCAATTAGAATCCAGCCCGCAGTTATGAAGTCAACAAAGTTAGTAGGCTTCAGACGGCTTCAAATGCTTATTCTCCAGATATCCTGAATATATGCATACAAATACAGAGATGCACTATATTTATGTTTCACAAACCAGCCAATGTTCATAACTGTGCAACATACACATGCTTGCCAAAGTATTATTAAAATCAGCTTGCAAAAGTGGCCCAAGGGAGCCACGTGGTTTTTATGACTTTGGCTGTCACTACATATTTAATTCATCTGGAGTACCCTTTGTAACTGGAATGATAGGAGATTTCACAGTGATGCCAGACATCTTGACAGATAGACCAAGAGTGGAAGAGGGACAGTTTTGTAGCCTCACCTCATTATTGTCTAGCTTTCATCAGAGGCCTGAGCTTGAGAGTCTGCAGAGAAGGGCTGGTCAGTAAAGCTTGAGAGGTTATCCTGGCCCATGACTGGCATTTCCAGCAAGGTTTTCATCCTATAGGGACAATTTAATTGCTGGTGTAACCAGTAACAAAAACTTATATAATAATTTATTTGGACATTGTGGAACTTAAAAAAATTAAAACGTATCAAAACAAAATGCCCTACCCTGCATATCAACAGAAAGACAACTAGAGTTAAAAACAAAAGGAAACACAAAACATACTTGGCCTAATAAGTTATTCTGTGTGAAAAAGGAAGATTGTCCAAGACACATAAATCATGACAACTTCCCTCTGCGGCCAGCACTTTCCCCCTCAGAATTATCATTTTATAATCGGAAAAGCCCTAGAGTTTCAAGTGTGCCTCGTACAAATGTCACTTCCAAGCTTCAGTGCTAATCCAGAGGAAATATTATCCTAGTGGTCTCCAAGGCCCAATGTCTAGGTGTTGGATACATGATAAACTTACGTGGAGCTTTCTTAGTGAGATATAGTCCTCCAGGGGATTGAATTTTTCAAGGCTTACTACAACCCAATCCTTTAAAATAAGATTTAAGCTTCCCTTGTCAGGTTCTTTTAAGAGCTTTTTAAATTTTTTTTATTTGCTTCTTTGACCAGGTTCTAATCCCTATTCCCCAGTGACAATCTTTGACCATCTCAACCATTTTATGTCTGGTTTCCCAGGGCCTGGGAAAGCTTCGCAATTAAAGGTATTTTGCTTCTCATTTCTCATGGAAGAGCTGCACAGAAATAATTTGAAAAAAATGCAATTTTTCCTTTGTCTAAAATAAGATTTTCTTGCTATTTTGCTGATAATATGACAGGTTATTTTTAGGTCATTTCCCTCATTTTACAGTTAGCGCTCTTGAACAAATTAAATGATGACAGAATAGTAAGCATTGAAAATCAAGGGTGGGTCAACCAGTTTGGACTCACCATAGCGGAGTTAAAATATAATTTCATTGAGAATGGACAAATGGCTTCCAAGAAATTTCTAAGAGGTCCAGCAAGGAGTTGTTGCTAACTACCTGAGTGGTTATAGATATGAATAGAACATGATTTTATCTAGTACATGAGCAATACCACGTTAGGCTCTGTAGGTGATGTGGAATTGAATTAAATGCCTTTGAGAAAATAATAAGATACAGCAACTTGGGCATTTGTTGGTACAGCATCCTTCCTGATCCCATAATCTCTAAAAAGCAAGAACAGGAACTGGATTTTCTTGATGGACTCTTAGGTGCATTAGTTTCTCTGTGAGCCTGGAATTAGTTGCCAAGCCTCAGATTCTTCCTCAATATGTGATTCAGGAGCTGTAACCCTAGATCCGTACTGTCCAAGAGAACTTATTGTGGTGAAGAAAATGTTCTGTACCTGTGCTCTGCAATGTGGTAGCCACTAGCCAAATGAGACTATTGAGTGCTTGAAATGTGGCTAAAGTGACTGTGGAATTGAATTTTAAATTTTATTTTGAACTGATTTAAATTTAAGTTACTTAAATAGGCACAATGCGTTTGGAAACAAAGGATACTGTCCTTACATTTTTAAAGATTTCCCCAAAAGCTGACTGCTTGTTAAAGAAGAACCAGATATATCTCTGATCCTTCATAAAATCCACCCAAATATTTCCAGCTGGCACATTTCATGGTCTAACAATCTGAGTGCCCACCTAGCAGCTGTCTACATCCTGGACCACCTGTCTTTTCTTGTTCAATCTGATTTCCTGAAAAGCTTTCTTAGGTGAGATGGATTTCGGGTGTGGTAATTCTTTCCCCAGATGTTGGTGCCAAACTATGTCTCATGATGATCAGGTAGGGTCTTGCATTAAATAAAAGGTAAGAGCAACAGAAGAAATTAAATATGAAGTGTGAGTTTCTTTTTCTTTCAAAATTGGGGGCTGAGTTGAACCAGGAGTATAATTCACCTCTCTACTACCACTTGCACTATAAATTAAGTAAATTGCTGGAAAAATATGCTTATATGCTTAAAGTTTTTTAATGCATTCTTTTTTCCTCTCCTTAAAAAGATATATTTATTTCCTTGAAAGGCAGTGTTAGAGAGAGAGAAAGAAAGAGAGAGAGAGAGAGAGAGAGAGAGAGAGAGAGATCTTCCATCTACTGGTTCATTCCCCAAATGGCCTCAATGGCTGGAGATGGGCCCATCTGAAACCAGGAGCCAGGAGCTTCTTCCAGGTCTCCTAAGCAGGTGTAGGGGCCCAAGCACATCTTCCCAGGCCATAAGAAAAGAGCTGGATAGGAAGTTGAGCAGCCAGGACTCAAACTGGTGTCCATATGGGATTCCTGCCATGTCACAGTGCTGCCCCCCACCCCCAATACATTCTTTTTCTTAGAAACAAAAAAAGCTGTGAAAATTAGGTCACTGGAAACAGAAAGGGAACTTAGTTAATGGTGGAGCTGATATCTAAACCCTAATGATTGTGGGATGGACCTTTAATGTCCTGTTGACTGAGTGATATGGTGCAGAGGATAAGAGAATGGACTTTGAAGTTGTTTTAGTTTCAACACTCAGCTATGCAAACTATTAGTTGGGTGGCATGTTTTATAGCCCCTCTTACTTCCTTATCAATAAAATGAGGATTAAACAAAGTAACCTCTCAAAAATGTGCTTTGAATGGAATTGTTATATACAAAGTGCATAGAACAGTAACTGGAACAATTTAGGTACCATATGAATGTTTACTTATTATTAACAATGAAATACCCGTAAAGTGGCTTTTATAAAGTTCTCAGTTTTAGTAAGAATATAGAGGAATTGAACCTCTCACACTACTGGTGGGTTAGTTATGCATCTATGTGAGAAAGCAGATTGGCAGTGTGTAGAAAAGTTAAAGAAATGATCAATGTCCAGCCCATCATTTCCACTTCTGGATGTATATTCTAGAGCAACTCCCACTCATGTGAGTAGGAGACTTTTAGAAGGATGGGTGCCAGTTCCTGTCCCTGCTGCTCCTCTTCCTGATCCAGCTCTGTGCTACGGCCTGGGACTGCGGAGAAAGATGGCCCAATGGGCCCCTGCATTTGCCTGAGAGACCCAGAAGAAGCTCCTGGCTCCTGGCTTCAGATTGGCCCTGTTCCAGCCATTGGGGCCATCTGGAGAGTAAAATGGTGAATGGAAGACCTTTCTGTTTCTCCCTCTCTCTGTCTGTAGTTCTACCTCTCAGATAAATAATTAAAATCTTTTTTTAAAAAAAGGATGTTAGCAACAATAAAGCTTAGAAACAACCTAAATCTCTATCCAAAGGGAAAGATAAAAGTTATCCACTATACAATGGAATGCTATATTGTTAAAATGAATGAAGTCTCTGTGTGTGTGTGTGTGCACACGCATATGTGTGTTCCTACTCTCTGCCTATCATGTAACAACATGGATAAAATGTCAAGAGAATACTATTGACTGAGTAAAGTGACTTCGGAATACTAATTTAAATGTTCAAAAACATTAGCTACTCTGCTATGACCTGGGAGAGCAGTGGGAGATGGCCCAGGTCCTTGGGCCCCTGCACCCACGTGGGAAACCCAAAGAAGCTCCTGGCTCCTGGCTTTGGATCAGCGCAGCTCCAGCCATTGCAGCCAGTTGGGAAGTGAATCAGCGGACAGAAGACCTCTCTCTCTTTCTGCCTCTGCCTCTCCTTCTCTCTCTGTGTAACTCTGACTTTCAAATAAATAAAGAAATCTTAAAAAAAAAAACAATAGCTAGAAATTCCAATTGTATTTATGGAAAAGTGCATATATATTAAAATTAAAAAATGAGATAAGAAGGAGGTGTACTTCAAATTGCTGTGCGTTTCCAGAGAAAGGCAATGGAACAATGGGGACAGGGAGGACAGTTCTCCAAGACATTTGTGTAACTATTTACTTCTTCAAAAAGAAGGAAAAAAGATCCAAAATGTAATGTTGACACTTGGTAACATTGGTTGTTGACATAAATGTTTGTTTTATAAATCAGTAAAAGTCTAAAATATCTCATAATTTTGAAATAGCCTGTAAGTTAAAAAAATATAAATGTAGAAGTGAATAAAGCTACATTTTCCAACTTTTGCTTGAAACAAATAGCATTGCAGAATGTTTGATGCTGGTCACATGAGGTTAATATTTTGAGGAGCAACTGTCCTCAGTGCTGATTTATCTAGACTATATCTTGAGTCAATGTTTCAAGTTGTAGCTGAGAGAAATGGAGGAGATAGATGACAGATGTAGACAGATAGATGAAAGGAAAAAAGAAGGAAGGAAGAAAAAAAAGAAAAATTGGGGAGGTGAATTTCAAATAATACTTCAATTTCATTTTAAGTGCTTTTAAAAATATTTATTTATTTATTTAATTTTGTTTATTTGAAAGGCAGAGCAACAGGGAGACAGTGAGATCTTCCATTCGCTGGTGCATTCCCTAAATGCCCACATCAGCCAGGGCTGGAACCTGCCACAGTCAGGAACCAGGAAGTCCATCTAGGTTCCCCCAGTATAACCTGAAAACATCTTCCTTTTCCTTTTCAAAATTCTAATTAACAAAAACTAACTGCTCATCTTGTGGCTGAGCAGAAAGTTTGTTCAATAGATAGGGACCTAAGGATTTCAGGAGCTGATGGCAAGGGGGTGGCTGGAACAGCAGAATGCAGATAAGGAAGGAATTCAAGACCACTAGCCCAAACCAGCCAAGTATCCTATCAAAGAGACTTCCCCCAAGGTTCATATCCAGGAAGCCTCCTCCTATGAGAGTCAGTCCAGACCCTAGAAACCTGTCTCACAATCTTCCAACTCCCCCTTTTACCCTTAAAAGTCCTTCTGCTGGGCCGGTGCCGTGGCTCACTTGGTTAATCCTCTGCCTGCGGCACCGGCATCCCATATGGGCGCCGGGTTCTAGTCCCAATTGCTCCTCTTCCAGTCCAGCTCTCTGCTGTGGCTCGGGAGGGCAGTGAAGGATGGCCCAAGTGTTTGGGCTCCTGCACCTGCATAGGAGACCAGGAAGAAGCACCTGGCTCCTGGCTTCAGATTGGTGCAGCACCGGCCATAGTGGCCATTTGGGGAGTGAACCAATTGAAGGAAGACCTTTCTCTCTCTCTCTCTCTCTAACTCTACCTGTCAAATAAAAAAAAAGTGCTTCTTCTAACTTGCAAATGAGAAGAGCTCTTTTGGGACCCAAGAAGACGGTTGGTGGCATCTTGAATGAAGCTGTTCCCTTGCATTAACTCTCATCTCTGGTGAATTGGATGTTTGTCATTGAGCAACCTGGGCCTAATTTTTTTTTAAGATTTACCTATTCAAAAGAAAGAGTTGAGAGGAAAGGGGAGGGAGGGGGAGGGGGGGAGGGGAAGGGGGAAGGGAGATGGAGAGGGCTCACACAAGATAATAGAGGGCTGAGAACAAGGGGTAAGCTGAATGCAGTGAGGGGAGGGGGCACAGAATGGTGTTGTCAGGTGAAATTCTGTGTACAGTTCTCACTATATAAAAAGTAGTCTGTTCCTCTGGCTGGAAGGCCAGAGTGCATCCACCTGTCCACGTCACTGTACATTACCCTCAATCCACAGAGACCTGTGAGTTCTGAGAAAGTAGATTTGCATTACACCCCAATCCCTGTTTGCACTCACTCTTGCTCCTATGTGCCTTATTAGGACTTAAGACTGGATACATTGAGGAGAAAACTGATATTTGAGAATATCAATAAGAGACTTCCTCATATTTCTTTATTCTTTAAGCTATGAAAAAGAAGTATAATTTCGTTTATTTTATCAATAATTATCTAATATTGTCTTTTAGTTAGGGAAAATGGGGAGATTGATTTGTATAGACAGTGTCCTATGTAGCTTTTACCTTTCCAAAATCATATGAAACATCAAATTCTGTGAAATCAAGCATCATTATATTTTAAATGAATTTTTGTATGAATTTGAACATTCAATAATTTCTTTAACACCAATGAAAGAAATGAGTACAGTCCATATGTATGTAAACACACACAGCCCTAACATGTTTTAGGCAGGTGTATATTTTTCCTAATCAGATAAGTGAATTTATTTTGTTTAAGATTTATTTATTTTATTTGGAAGGTAGAGTTGCAGAGAGAAAGAGAAGGAGACATAGAGAGAGCTTCCATTTGCTGGGTCACTCCCCAAATGGCTGCAATGGCTGCGGCTGGGCCATGCCAGAGCCAGGAGACTGGAGCTTCTTCTAGTTTTCCTACATGGGTGCAGGGGTCCAAGCACTTGGGCCATCCTCCACTGCTTTCCCAGACACATTAGCAGGGAGCTGGATAGGAAGTGGAACAGCTGGGACTCAAATGGGCACCCATGTGGGATGCCAACACCACAGGCAATGGCTTTTCCTGCCAGACCCATGAATGTATTTTTTAAATTTGGAATGATTGGGGAATAAAAGTCACTAAGCGGTGTGAAATAGTCCCATTGAATTTTTCTACTTTCAGAAGGACAGGAAGGAGCCACAGTCTGTTTGAACTTTCTGTTACATTGAATAAGTGGAGCTGAAAATTCTGGGTTTAAATATTTCTTCAGCTGCAAAGGGTCATTTACCTCAAGCTCCATTTTTATTTAATAATGATACATACCTGATGGATAGTCTTTCTGTACCCCGTGAAGCACTATAGTGGATGACAATAGTCATCTAAACTTCCTTTTCCCGCATACTTTCCAATCCCAGATAGTGTAGTGAATTTTCTTAATTGCTTTCAAGTCATCACCAGCCATAATCATAACCGGGTCCCTGTCTCTCAAGCAAACCTGGGTAAGGAAATGTGCTAACACTCCCCGTGTGGGGTGGGCAGGGATGGTGGTCTGTGCGACTCTCCCATTGAAGACCGTGTCATTTGCACTCTGTTCCTTCACTCTAAGCTTTGAAGTCTGTTAAAATGCCCATTTTTGCACAAATACATATTAAGTTTATTAAGCAATAGTGACTCATTCTGTATTCTTACCATTAATTTTTACTAAAATATATATAAAGGAATACACCTTGATAGTTTTATCTTTGATTTTGCTGATTTTTTACCTGTTAATTTAGCCTTCTAAATCTACACGTCCAGATAGGGGGTTGGGAAACCCTGATTCAGCTATCAAATATTCCTTTTATTTTAGCTTTTAGTCACCAGTTCTAGAAATATTTGCTCTATGTCGTCTTACAGTCATGAATAAAAATGTCGAGCAGGCTGCAGCCAAATGGAAATTCATCCTTGATGATCCTGAAGTCAACCAGAGCTTTCAGTAGTGAAAAGGGCAAAAGCAGAGTTCATTCAGGACTACTAGACTAGAGGAAAGAGACGTCAGCATAGAACTGGGCTCGGTTCCGAATGCAGCATGCGAGAGTAGGAGCAGGTTGGGGGACAGTGGTTGGAAAATGAGGCATCAGGTAGGAGAAGGAGTTCTGGCTAAACCCATTTGACAAGATTCTTACTGGAAACAGGCCAGGGCAAAAGCAGACACAGCCTAGAGGATGGGGAATTTGGTCAGTTACTGAGGGTGATCAGCTCTTGAGGGTGGGAGGGAATTCTCTCTAAATGATTTAGCAGGATTTTTTTTTTTTTAAAGATTTATTTATTTGGAAAGCAGAGTGATGGGGGAGGGGAGGGGGAGGTGGGAGGGGGAGGGGGGGAGGGGGAACCTGTTAGTTCACTCCTCAAATAGCTGCAATGGTCCGGTCTTGGCTAGGAGCCAGGAACTCCATCCTATTCCCCACATTACTGGTAGAGACCCAAACACTTGAGTCGTTTTCCTGTGCTTTCCCAGGCTCATTAGCAGGGAGCTAGGAAGAAACAGAGCATCTGGGACTAGAACCAGCACTCTCAAATTGGATTCTGGTGTTGCAGGTGGCATAATGTGCTAAGCCATAAGCTGGTCTCAGGATTCTTGATAAAACTGGAATCCACAGGCCAGTGCCGTGGCTCACTAGGCTAATCCTCTGCCTGCAGCGCCAGCACCTCGGGTTCTAGTCCCGGTTGGGGTGCCGGATTCTGTGCTGGTTGCTCCTCTTCCAGTCCAGCTCTCTGCTGTGGCCTGGGAGTGCAGTGGAGGATGGCCCAAGTGCTTGGATCCTGCACCTGCATGGGAGACCAGGAAAAGCACCTGGCTCCTGGCTTTGGATCGGCACAGCGCACTGGCCGCAGTGCGCCAGCCATAGTGGCCATTTAGGGGGTGAACCAATGGAAGGAAGACCTTTCTCTCTGTCTCTCTCTCTCTCACTGTCTAACTCTGCCTGCCAACAAAAACAAAACAAAACAAAACAAAACAAAACAAAACAAAACAAAACAGACAAAAAAAAAAACTGGAATCCACAGGCATAGAGAGGGAAAACCAATTTAGGTTCCAAGAGGAGCCTTGTAAGGTTTGATCAAGGAGGGTATCTTATCACTACTGCAACAGTTTTTTCTTGCCATTCAAAGATCAAGCCAAAGTTCATTGCACAAAATCACACCAGCTCTCAGCATTATACCTAAATATGTTTGATAAATGCTACTATTCTTATATTACAAGAGATACTGATTTTGGCTAATTCTTATAGCATAATTAGATGATATTGGGGCAACTACAGTTTTAATGACCACATTTTTGTACATGCCATAAAATTCATCTGTTTAAAGCATGCAGTTCAATGATTTTTAGCAAATGTATAGGGTTGTGCAACTGTCATCGCAATCCAGTATTAGAACATTTCTCTAAGCCCCGAAAGATCATTCATTCCCCCAATCATTTTTATAGTAGCATAATTTTTATTTATAAAAGTACCTTTGAGAATTTCAAAATCTGCGTAAGAGATGGGGGGCTGTCTTGCATGTAATGAAAATGACAAAGAAATATTTCTGAGTACCTAGGGACATCATACATTTCTTGAGAATAGCCTATATAAACTTTACACTGCTTAGAACTGTTTCAGACACATGATAAACACATTCTTACTTGCTAAAGTTAAGTTGAATTGAAAATTGTATTTTATGGGTGGAAATAACATATTTTCTATAAACTCAAGGATAAAATCTATTTATAATCTTACTTGTAGATATTTTGTTAAAATGATAACATCAGCATGTAAGAAGCAGTCACATAGGGAGGGCATTTGGTCTATCAATTAAGCTGCAACTTGGGATGCCTACATCCTATATTGGATGCCTGGGTTCCAGACCCAGCCCCACTCCTGATTCCAGCTTCCTGCTAATTTGTACGCTGGGAGGCTGCAGGTGAGGCTCAATTACTTGGCTCCCTGTCCTCCAAGTGGGGAACCTGGATTGAGTTCCTGGCTCCTAGTTTCAGCCTGACCCATTTCCGGCTTTTGTGAACCAGTGGATGAAAGATCTCTCTTTCTCTTTCAAATAAAACAAACAAATAAATAAAAAGTTATAAAAACAGAGGCAATCACCTCAGTTTTCTTTACCTTGAAATAAATGACAGGGCATTTGAGTTCATCCTTTATGACTCCAAGATTTATACTCATTCCACTGTAGCATAAGAATTTAGGAGTTTGGGCTTTAGGAGTCAAACAGGGCTACATTAAACTTCTGGCTCTTTAATTACTTTGCTGTGTGACATCCGGCTAATCACGTAACCATTCTTGGCTTCCTTTTCTGCATCTGTAAAATGGGAATATCACTGAACTGTTAGGACTCTTATAAGGACTAGACAGGCATTATCATTTAAAGCACTTATCTATTATTATAATCACAGTATCAGCAAGTTAATATCATTGGCTCAGAAATGATATATTTGATAATCATATTTGAGTTTTTCATTGAGTCTAGCACAATACCATGTATGAAAGCAATTCAGTCATTTGCTGGGTTGAGAATCAGGCACACAACTCCCTTTTTCTTTTTTTTTTTTTAAATGTTCTCTAGGGAGGAAAAAACTGCTTGGATAATGTAAGTTGTAGATAAATAGAGGCTTGCCTGAACATCTTCTTTGCCTCACTCCCTAGTATCAAACGACTCTTGCCATGATTTTCTCTGAGCCTAATCCTTAACAAGTGAATTAGAGAAGTAGAAGCACCTGACCTCAACAACTTTTTCTTTTTTTAAGATTTTTTAAAATTTATTTATCTGAGAGGTAGAGTTACAGTGAGAGAGAGAGAGAGAGAGAGAGAGAGAGAGAGAAAGGTCTTCCATCTGCTGGTTCGAAGCCAGAAGCCAGTTTCTTCTGGGTCTCCTAAAACAGTGCAAGAGCCCAAGCATTTGGGCCATCTTTTATTGCTTTCCCAGGCCACAGCAGAGAGCTGGATGGGAAGTGGAGCAGCCAGGACTAGAACTGTTGCCCATATAGGATGCTGGTGCCACAGGTGGAGGATTAACCTACGGTGCCACAGCGCTGGCCCCCTCAGCAACTTTCTATGTGAGGCTGATTAACCTGCACTACAGATTGTGAGGATGGGAATGAAGGAGAGGAAGAGAAAACTTTCATGTCACATATTTGGATATGCAGTGGGAGCTGTTGAAAAGTTTTACACGGGGGAGTAAAAACATTCTGATTCATTGGTGTTACACAATTGTTATTTGCAGCTTGCTGAATACTAACATTTATATTATCATGTATTATTTCTGTATTTAATGGTTAGTTTGTACAAGACAACTCCTGAATGCTGATCTCTCAGAAAAGAAATTGACCCATTTTATTTATTTATTTATAAGTTTTATTTATGGGGCCAGTGTTGTGGTATAACAGGTTAAGCTGATGCCTACAATGCTAGGATGCCGTATGGGTGCCGGTTTGAGTCCTGGCTGCTTCACTTCCAGTCCAGCTCCCTGCTAATGTGCCTGGGAATGGAATGGAAAATGGCTTGAGTCCTTGGGCCCCTGCACCCACTTGGGAGACCCATAAGAAGCTGCTGGCTCCTAGCTTCCATCTGGCTCAGCCTGAGCTGTTGTGGCCATTTGGGTAGTGGACCAGCAGATGGAAGATCTCTCCCTTTCTTTGTCTCTCTTTCTCTCTCTCTCTCAACTCTTTCAAATAAATCTTTGAAAAAAACTTGTTAAAGATAAAAATACACAGAAGTTTTATTTTTTCATTTATTTGGAATTGAGAGAGAGCAGAGGGGAGGGGAGGGTAGGAAGAAGAAGTTAAGATGCCACTTGGGAAGCCCACATCGCATATTGGACCAACTTGGGACATCCATAGCCCATATTTTCTGGGTTTGCATCCAGGCTTCACTCCTGATTCCAATTTCTCCCTAATGTATATTCTAGGAAGCAGCAGGTGATGGCTCAATTACTTGGGTCTCTGCAACCCACTTGGTAGATCTGGATTGAGTTCTGGGCTCATGACTGCAGACTGGTCCAGCTCTTACTGTTTCAGGCACTTGGGGAATGAAACAGCAGATGGAAGATATCCCCTCCCCTCCTCTCCTCTCCCCTCCCCTCTCCTCCTCTCCCCTCCTCTCCTCTCCTCTCTTCACTCATGTTTATGTTATGAATACACAGGGCAAGCCAAGGGCAGGCTGAGGCTCAATACAGTCGGTTAAGATGCAATGAGACATCTGTAGTTTATTATGTAGAGCATGAAACAAAGAATCCAGAGAGGCCAGGTGACTTAGGACCCTGCTCTGCATGTCTACAATAATGATATTATGACAAAAGAGGCTGGATGAGCACAATGTGGGTTGGAAGATACCCTAAAGAGCAATTCTAGACTGGCATGATGTTTTTACAGCTGTAGCTGAATCCAGCAGAGTCTCAAGCCACACCATTAATTGGGATGTGACAAGAAATGTCCCATGACCTCCTCCTAGAGTGTGAGAGACAGGCTCAAAAGCCATTCATTGTTTTGGGTTCAATCTCATGTGACCTATGTGGATGCCTGCAAGGGTGACAGTGGGTACTGGTAGGGCATTCCTGAACAGCAGTGAATTAATTTTCCTTATTGTATTTTGTCTTTTTTAGTCTGAAAACATGTCATTTGCCAATTTTAGTGTTGTTAGACATCTGGGTTGCTATGGAAATCTTGCTGGTTTGTTTGGTATTATAAACAAAGCTTTTGCAACTGCTCCTGTACATATCTTCTGGTGCAGTTAAAGCTATTTTAGGATATATGTCTAGGAAAGGAATTGTTTGGTCTAGGACATCATGAACTCTAAAAGAAAATGCCAAATTGTGTCAGTTTTCACTAAAACACACAGTTTATGATGATTTCTGTTGTTCCATATCCTCGCCAACCCCTGATGTTTTTGGTCTACATTTTTGCCAGTCTCATGGTGCATCTTGCTGTGATTAAAATTGTATATCCCAGATACTTAATGAGTTGATGTCTTTTCAAATGCTAAATTGGTGTTTATGTTTACTGTTTTGTGAACTAAGTGTTAGGGCATATTCTCTATTTTTCTATAGCGTTGTTTGTAGTATTCTTATTTATTTATTTAAGATTAGAATACTAGTTTTTGGTTGATAACTGATGCTAGAAATATCTCCTACGCATTTCTTCATTGTCTTTTTACTTTTTTATTTCTTTTATTTTTAAAAAAAGATTATTTGTAAATCATAATTACAGAAAGAGAAGGAAAGACAGAGAATCTTCCATTGGCTGATTGACTCCAATAATGGGTGCAATGGCCAGGGCTGGGGCAGGCCAAAGCCAGGAGCCAGGTGCCTCTTTTAGGTCTCCCACTTGGGCACAGGGGCCCAAGCACCTGGGCCATCCTCCTCTGCTTTCCCAGGCGCATTAGCCAAGAGCTGGATTGGAAATGGAGAGCTGGGACTTGAAATGGCACCTATATGGGATGCTGGTGCTGCAGACAGCAGCTTAACCCACTGCACCCCAGTGCCAGCCTCTATGATTTCTTTTGATGAACAGAAATTCATTATTCTAATACTGTTTTGTCACATAACTTTATATTTATGATTTTGCTTTTTGCATTTAAATATTCTTTTTAACCCTGGTATCATAAAGATCTTTTCCTATAATATTTCAGAGTTTTAAAATTTCACTTTTCACATTAAAACTTTAATCTACCTTGGGTAGATTTTTATACATAGATACTTCAAAAAGTCCATGTAAAATGAATTTAATGGTAAGCTTATTTTGGTACAAAATTGTTTTGAAATTCATTCATGTTTTCAGAATATGCATTGTCATGAACTCTTTGAAGATCCATCCCTCAGATGATGTGAGAGTAATCCAATTATGCCCACATCAGACTACAATTGAAAATATCTTTATTGCAATACTATTAGTGTTTTATAACAACTTACCATGTATGAATAGATTTGTTATTCTATACTTGAGCTAAAAATACACTTAAGTTTATTTATTTTTACTCATTTGAGAGAGAGAAAGAGAGAGGGAATATCAGTCAGACAATGAGAGATATTATATCTGCTGGTTCACGTTCCAGATGCCCACAGCATTCAGCGCTGGGCAAGGCCAAAGCCAAGAGCCTTGAACTCAATCTGGGACCAACTCCTTGAGCCATCACCAGTGCTTCCCAAGGTGTGCATTAACAGGTTTCTGGAATTGAAAGTGGAGCTGTAACTCCAAACCAGACACTCTGATATGAACACAGGTGTCTCAAGTGGGGACTTAACCATTGAGTTTCATAATACTTTTAATCTTCTTCTACCTGAAGTAGATTTTTTTTCAGTTATTCTTCCAGTATCTGTGGTTGGTAAATTTTCTCTTTGTCTGAAAATATCTTAATTTCATCTTCACTCTTGAATATTGGTTAAAAATGTTGTGGAGTTTTAGTTTGATAGGAATTTTATATTGAGTAAATTTCTCCAAATATTTAGCTTATCATACTACTGAATCGGTATGCTTTCTAATTGATCTTTTTCTTTGTCTTCCTTCCTTCTGAGTCTCTTTTCATGACAATTTGTTTTTAACAGCAGTTAACTTCACAAAGGGATCCATTGTGAGAAAGCAAAGGAAGATGGGTAAACTCAGTTTCTACCTTCTCTTGCTACAGTCATATTTCTTTCTTCTATGTTCATTGTTTTCCTTTCCTGCCTGGAAACTGGGTGCCTGTGGCAGACTTGAGATCTATATCACAACCTTATTCATTCCCTGAAAATTTGGCCAAGAATGGTGTGAGGTGGAAGCAAATAGAGCATTTCAGCTGTGAGAGAAAAATTATTGGCATAAGGAAACAAATGTAATGAGCCAGAAACTGGATGAAGCTGTACCAGCATGAGAAATAGTCACAACATCTAATGTGACCCACAGAGATAAACAAGATTTGACAAAGGCATTTTGTACAAACCAATCAGTCTTTCAGCTTATTCAGGAATTAGGGCCTGAAATCTAAAGATCTTAGAACACTCAGAATCCTTGACCAGACATAAATAATGAGTGCCCATTTACAGTGGAAGAAAATTAGTTCTATAAAACTGAGAGACTTGCCAATATTAGCTGCCAAATTAACAATATTGAGGAGCTAGATTCAGTCATTGCCAGTCTCTCCACCAGGACCAAACATCCTGACTTTTTCAGCACATGAGGGGTTATCAAAGCATTACCAAGACGTTGGCACTAAGAACCAGCCTCCTGTTAGATGCATTAACTCAGACAAGTAACAAAGGAGGATTCCTTAGCCATCCTCTTCCATTTAGTTTTCCCTGAAACAACGAAAAATCCAAAAGACAGACGAATGAACTCTAATAGCACATTTTGTTTAGATTTATTTTCATTTCAATTCTTAAATGCACCAACTACAAATCATCTCCTGCATAGGTGGTGAAATTGCTTGATTATAAGCCAGGAAGAACCAGCTTGCCGTAAGATATTTTGAAGTCCTGTGACGTATCATCAACCTTCTAACAAGGATTACAATGATAATAGCTGATACTTACTGAATCCATATTTTGGGCTTGGCACTGTGGCATTTAACATAGAGTGTTTGATTTAATCTTCACAACAGTCATACAGCATGCACACTACCATCATATTCATATTGCAGAAGAGGAAGGTGAGGTTCAAAGAGTCTAAGGAATTAATTTGTCAGTGTTACTCTATGTAAAAGTGGTGGAAATGAATTTATAACAGTCATATCTGTTTGATTCCAGCTAAGAGTCTTCCATGTTAACATGCTGAAATAATTCCATGAGAAGTTCTCTGTTCTGTTTGAGATCATCTGCTGTGTTTCCATTCTCATCAGAATTTATTGAGTAAAAGTGTTGCAGGGTGGCGCCTGCATTAGAAAAGACTCCATGTTGCTTGCACAGAAAACCTAACTGAAGCTGGCAGTAACAATAACAGACTTGGATGCTGTTTTCCCACTCTTAAATGAACACTGGAGCCTGGGGAACATCACGTATTAATTGGCTCAGTCCTGGAGGGTGTAACCCTCCATGAACCACAAGTTGTGGCAGGGGAAAGCTGGTTACTCAGCCTGCAATCTGGGAAATTCCTGAAGCCTTGGATGGGGACAGAATGAATGCCTGTCCCTTCAGATGGGGACAGGGGAAATGGGAAAACAGAAGCATAGGAAAAGGAAAGAAAATATAGCAGTTAAGCAAAGGAATCCTGACTTCCTTTCCGGGTAAAAGGTTAATACACAAGTGAAACTTGAAGAAAGAGTATGGTTAAATTTTACATCTTAAAAAAAATTTCACAGATGATAGGTAAATTAGTTATCCATTGTAGCATATCCTCAAAATTCAGCTGCTTAAAAGAACAAACACATTTCTGCGGGTTCGTAACCTGGGTGTGGCTTAGCTGGCTCAGGTCTCTTGCAGTCTGGAGAAGGATTTGCTTCCAGCACACGCCCATGCTTGTGGGCAGAATCCACGTCTCTTGGGCTCTTTGACTAAGCACTTCAGTTCCTTGGTGTGCAGCCTTCTCCATCAGGTAGTTCACAATGGGTAGCTGGCTGCCCTCAGAGCAAACAGACAAGAGAGATAGAGAAGATGCCCAGGACAGTCTTTCTGTAACCTCATAGTGGAAGTGACATTCCACCACTTCTGCTATTTGTAGTTCTTCAGAGGTGAGTCAGTAAGTGCAGCCAACACTCAAGAGAATTACAGAAAAGTGAGAATTTGGGGATTTTTAGGACCTGCTTGGACTGAATGCTCATGTCCTGTCAAAGTTCTTGTGTTGAAATCCTAACTCCTAACGTGATGTAATTTGAAGACAGGGCCATTAAGTGGAGCCCTTACAAACAGAATTATTGTCCTTGTATGAGAGACATTAAAAAATGGATGTCACTCTCTGCTGCCTGAGTGTACAATGAGAAGAGAATCTGCAAACCGAGATAGGGGCCCTCATTAAACACGGGGTCTACCAGGACCTGGATCTCGGACTTCCAGCCTCCAGAACTGTGAGAAACAAGACTGCCATTGAGTTCATGATAACACAGCAGCCTAGACTAAGAGGGCCGGCTCATAAGCTGCTACTACAACGTGTGCATCTGAGTGTATGTGCACGTGGACACGTCTGTTCGGAGGGTCAGTGGCAGCACACTGCATGGGATCAATAGTGTCGGGAGCTGTCATGTAGCCTCCTGCTAGGAGCTTTACAGGAGTGAGACAGTAGTCATGCCCCCTGCAGGGCAGAGATGACATTCACAAGTTGGGAATTTGACTTGGTTTAACAAAGGGACTATTTACAAACATAGGGACAAGTGTACAGCGGTCATAAGGGATAGGACTCAGCAGCCGGGCAGAGGACTATCCTTAGGCCTCAAGCAGTGAAGGAGAAATGATCAGAAGCAGGAAAGGATATTTGTGTGCAGAGACTCCAGACAGCAGCTATTACTTTCAGTTAAGCGTGCAGTCAGCCTATGGCATCTCCACAGGGAAAGAGCCAGGGGAATAAATACCTTGACCTCACTCTCCTCCCGGCTCCTCCTGGCTCCATCTGTCCATGGGCTGAGCCCAGCTGGAAGCCAGAGGGAAGTGGAGGCAGCACAGGTCAACCTCCTGGGCCACACAGTAATGTGGAAGGGCTTATGAGGCAAATCAAATCCACAATAGGCAGAGAGGAAGAAGGAGGCGTATGCCAGCGGTCGTAGTTTGGAGAAAACTAGATGGAAGAGTTTGCTGGCAGAGAAGAGTTTTTAACATCAAAATGAGTTTTCATATAATTGCATCTCCTGAAGTTCTTTAAAAATAGGAAACATGTATCCATCTCTGTGAAATGGTTTGAGAAGAACTGTACAGATGAAAGGAATGCCAGAGGCTAAGACGACTTTGAAGGGTCCTTGTAACCTGAGGATTCAATGTTACAGGAGGAGTGATGGAAATCAGGGAACAGGATCTCCTGCAAAATATTCACAACTCTTTGAAATGGAAATTTGGCTATTCCAATTTAAGAATCAAATTAAAGCAAACATTCAGGGTGTTAGCAGGCCATGCTCCGTGCCTGTTTGAAATGGCAGTTGAAGGAGGGAGGCGTGCTTTTTCCTGGATGAAGCAGGATCTCACTCAGCCTGTTTTCATCTTTACTTAGCACCTGCTGGCTTGGAGTGGTGTCGCCCAAGCAATCAGACGGTGGGTGTGCCAAGAGCCTGACCTCCCCATGGCTGCCGCCCCTCCCCACACACCCCATGACAGCCTGTCCTGATATAGATGGCCAGGGGACTGGTTTAAAATGACAGTCTCAAGTTCATTTAGGAAGAGAAGGCGAATTCACAGAAGCAGCCAGGCAAGTTTCCTTTCTCAGTGGGAATATTCCTACCCTCCTTCCCATGGCCCACCTGGGAGCCCATTTGGCCTTTAGATCCCGCTGGCAGAAGACCGACGATGAACTCTGTCGACATAGCATGTCCTTCATCCTGCACAGAGCCATTCGCAATGACTTCTTTCAGAGCTACCTCTACCTGCTGGAAAAGATTCCTCTGGGTAAGTGAGTCAGAGATACCAGATAAGGAGCAAGTAAGGACTGAAAATATTGCATGAACTTGTGGGGTTTCTGGAAGAGAAGCTAGAACAACGGGCACTTTTCAAACAGAATCCACAGTCAGTGTTGGTGGCCTGAAGGGTTTCAATGGCATTCTTCTAGGGAGAGTCAAAATCATATGCTGCTTAGCAAGGCAAGATTCTATTTTGGGATTTCCATGCTTCCTCAGGCATAGTGATTTTCTTCTCTGGGTGTCAGTTGCCTATCAGGCGTATAGAAATTCACTTCTTGAGCTTAGAAGGACATTTTTAATATTTGCAAAAGCTTAAGGTTGGTCAGGGTTAGTAACTTTAAGATGAGATAATTAGTGAAATACCATATTAAGTGAGGTACAGTGGTAGAATTAAAACGTAAGACTGAACAATAATAGGTAAAAATGGGACTGAGGGGTGTGTGCGTGTGCGTGTGAGTGTGTGTGTATGTGAGAGTGTGAGTGTGTGTGTGTATGTGAGTGTGTGTGTGTGTGTTTATAAAATCTTCTCTGGACTTCTTGAGTCACAAGAACAGTCAAAAAGCCTAAAACGACAGATTTTAGTTTACTTTTTGAATATTAAGGGAAAAAACCTGGGTAGTAGTCTGCCTCTGCTTTCCTTATTTCCTCTAGTTTTCAGGGAATTGGACAATAGAGCAATAAAAAGCTTATCTGGTTTGTCTACACTACTTTTCTCAGCCTCTGTGAAAGGAGTTACTTCAGGGCATTCTAAAAAGCACTGAAGAGGAAATAACTCACAATTAAAGGGTGAAGGACCCCCCTTAGATTTGTATTTTCCCCAAAAGCAGGAACACTGTGTATCAGGCCCGTCTATTTTCTTAAGCTCACTTCATGTGGCCGTAGTTTCCAGCTATGTGAAGAGCTACATAATTCTTGGTTATACACTTAAGAAACTGGATGTTAGCAGCCTACAAAAGTCTTTTTTATAAATACATTTATTTTGCATCTTTAATTCTAGACATACAAATACCTTCATCTCACATTTATAAAGCTTTTGTGTAAAAAAAAGCTTTCTCATCTATGATTTTATTGATCCTTACACCATGTATGTGATAGACAAAGTATCATTGTTCCTCCCCACCCCTGCCACCCTAATTCCTCATCCCAACCGTTTACTTCTTCAAATGAGGCATAGAAAATTCAGAGATGATGTTAGCTCATGCAGATATAGTAATCTGCAATCAAGAACTAAAGTCTTGAGCTCTTTCTGGTAGATCAAATTACCCATAAGTAGATCTTTTAGGACATTCCATCTTTATCAAATGGAAAAATTAGAGCAATTTCTCTGGGAGGTGATTATGTTCTAGTTGTTCCTCAGATGGGCAGAGAGTTGCTTTTCTGGAAATATTCTTTGGACCATACGTCACTAAGAGTCGTTTGGTAGTCTTGTTGCGTTAGACTGGATTAAACATCAATGACAATAACTGGGAAGAGAGTAGGAAGCAGATGATTGACAAACTTTAAAAATAATTATTAAAGAGAAAAGGAACTCATCCCTGAAAGTCTAAGATGAATTTAAAATTAAGAATAAAAATTAATAAGTGGGGCCGGTGCTGTGGTGCAGTAGGTTAATCCTCCACCTGCGGCGCCAGCAACCCATATGGTTTGAGACCCAGCTGCTCCTCTTCCAATCCAGCTCTCTGCTGTGGCCTGGGAAAGCAGTAGAAGATGGCCCAAGTCCTTGGGCCCCTGCACCCACATGGGAGACCCGGAAGAAGCACGTGGCTCCTGGCTTCGGATTGGTGTAGCTCTGGCTATTGTGGCCATTTGGGGGGTGAACCAACGGAAGGAAGACCTTTCTCTCTGTCTCTCCCTCTCACTGTCTGTAACTCTACCTCTCAAATAAATAAATAAAATCTTTAAAAAAATTAATAAGTAAGAATAAAATATTTCTTCTGATAACTCACTTGAGACAAGTAGACTATAATTTGTATTTGGCTTCAAACCTTCTAGTATCTTTTTGACGTTGTAGTTCTTTTGATTTTTATATGTTTTTCTCTTTTCTGAATGTACTAATGGTTTATCAACGATTTATATCTACTTAAAACATTATTGTAAAAGAAAAATCTTTTGACAAACTATTCCATGGATGCTCAATGTAAAACATAAGAAAAAGTGAAACGTCACTGGGTCAGGGATCTTTTCTGGGTGTATCTTGTTATCCTCATCAGTGACTCCTGAGGCATTTCCGGAGCACCTACCCAGTTATATAAACACGGTGTGGAAACGGTTAGTCTACCCCAAGCCAAAGT
Source organism: Lepus europaeus (assembly GCF_033115175.1). Classification (NCBI taxonomy): domain Eukaryota; kingdom Metazoa; phylum Chordata; class Mammalia; order Lagomorpha; family Leporidae; genus Lepus; species Lepus europaeus. Next base: position 136,147,095 of record NC_084831.1, on the reverse strand, counting down.
CCACTTCAGTGTATTTAGTTGCAGTTTTCCATGAAGAGATGCTGCTTATTTTTTCTTTTTCTTTTTTTTTGTACACCAGAACATAAGAGTACTTTTTAAGTAGCATTTATATAAAGAGCATGTGTAAAATATCCTAGACTTGCCCCTCTGAATATAATTATAAAAGATGTGTATCTACTCGCAAACAGAAGTGCTACACAAAGAATTCAGGTTCCACTAAAGGCAACTGCTGAGTTTCATATCCTCTCCCCGGAGAAACACATGTCCACAAACTTGTGTGTACAATTTCAGGGGCTTCAAACACCTTCTGAGGTCTAATCTCAAAGCTCAGGTTAGGAGCTTTCAACATTCCTAGAGAGGATCTGAAGAGTTAACAATCTCATTTCTACAACTTTTATTTCTCCATAAAGAGGTGCTGCTTATTTTTTCTACCCTGATGATTCAGCCTGGGCCTTAGTTTCTCCTGAGAGTCAATGCGCTAACCACATCCACAGTGCTTTGTTGATGATAGAAATCGTGGACTCTATTAGTTGGTACAGACTAAGCTATGCAAGAGTAACAAATAAGCCCAGAAATCTCAATGGCTGAATAGATCAAAGTTTATTTTCTCATCTTGTTTTGTTGTCTTCTGCTTGTGTTATTGGTGGGGGCCATATTCCACATAGGCATTCAGAGATCCAAGAGGATAAGAGTCTCTACCAGCTGGAACATCACCAGCCCACAAGGCAAGGTGAGGGAGCAGAGAAAGGTCTACTTGCTCATGAGTACTTTGGCGCTGAAGGACTTCCTTACCTCTGTGTAGAGATTATTGCCCAGCACTATCAGGCCCTGGGTAATGTGAAGGGCACACTTGCGTATTTAGTCACTAGTAAATGTTTCTACCACAAGGGAAACACATTGCTTTTCCATCTCTTCTTTCTGATCAGTTTAGCAATATTTCATGCCTGTGACATTTCTGGAATTTCAATTATTGCACTGCAGAAAACCTAAAACTCCATAAGACAAGTCTATCTTCTTTGGGATTTTATAATCTGGTAAAGGAGGTAAATCAACAAATATTTTTTCCTTTATCTTCAGAAGCTTTTTAAGTTAAGGCTGCAGGGAAGACAGGCTATCCTCTTCTATGTTTACCACCCGGCTCTTTTGCAGCTCTTTCTTGTCATGGCAGAAACTGAACGTTTAGAAAGGAATCCACATGTCAGTCTCATCTGCCAGGGTGACTTTGATTCACATAGAGGCTCCCCCCAACCCGGCTTACCTCATTTAATTCTTGATTCCTCCACCCCGGAAGTTATAACATATTTATGCAATGTAATTGCCTGGATTTGTTCCTCTTTTGGAGTCCAGTTCCCATGAGAATAGAGATGCCTCTAATTTTCCACTACCAGAGTTAGTTGTTTAGGGTTTACTGTGGTTCCTGGCACATAAAAATAACTCAATCACTATCTTAAATGAATTAAATGACCTCCCATTAATAATTAATGGCGTATCAGCAAACTTCTAGTTCAAAATCTTCCATTGCTACTGCTGGAGAAGTGACGTCTGCAAGTTACTAAATGTCTATAAATATTATTTTCCTCAAAATTGTATCAGGGCCAGTTGAGGGAGTAAATGCAGGTATATATGTGAAAGTAAGCAGTCGATTCTCAGTGTGAGTGTCTTCCTTTCCTTCTGCCCCGGGCCTGTGTTGGAGTCGCCATGTATCCTCTCTAGACCATGAACTGAACTCAGTGTATGAGTTTCAGGCTACAGCAGACACCATGCTTGTCAGTTTGGAGATAACACTCAGCCAGCAGAGACGCTCCCTCCGCAGCTCTGGTGAAGGGCTTTCGAGTTGGCTTGCCCTACTCTTGAGGATTTCAAGACTTCATAGAAATGAAACACTCCCCTAAAGCCTTGGGGAACCCCTCTGGTAGGGCCTGCACAGAGAGTTTGTTGTTTGGGGTAATTGGAAGGAAGGGTGACTATCTAGATGCTTTGATTTTGTCTTTCCTTCCTTCCTCCCTCCAACTGCTTGCCTTAGACAGGCAGTTTCAGCCAGCAAGTAGGTTAATGTGATCTAGGTACACCAGCCCAACTTCAGTTGGCGGCTTGGAGTGAATGAGTTTTCCAAAGGTGACAGTTTGTGAGCAAATAGGACACAGACTAGGAAAACAAATCAGTGTAAATCTCCAGTTTGTATATCAGTGCTCAAAGTCTGTACACTGCCGAACAGGAGATGATCACATAGGTTAAACCGCAATAATTCTAGGACTATTCATATTTCTGAATACATAGAAGACAATGAATATTTTTAATTATATTATTGAGGAGGAATCTAATACTCCTAGACATTGTTAAAGGTTTAGCCTTACTTCACATTTAGAATAGTGGTTCTCTGTAATTTAGCAGAATGATAAAAAGCATTGCATTTGAATAGACATGGGCTCGCCTACAGCACTTCTTTTCTGTGTGATTTTTCTGATTCTTTTATTACTCATCTGAGAAGTGATGATCATAACTCCAATCTTGCAGAGAAACTGTGAAGATCAAAAGAGGTAATGTGAAGAAATGATATGAAAGTGCCTAGGACAATGCTTGACATATAGAAATATCCACATGTGAGTACTCCTCTCTCATTGGTCCCTTTTTGGAAGAATCAGTCTCTGGGAAGAAAATTGAGAATAGTGTCTACTTTTTGCCATCACAAATAAGGCCAGAGTTCATTAAAACATTTCCTCTAAAACATTTGGAATTCCCAGAATGAAACTCACCCTACGGCTAGTGGCATTTTTCAAGTTCATTTCATCCTTCTGGCAGGTTATTGTTGCACAACTCATTGTACATGATGTCTACTGTTCCATTTGTAGTGAAAATTCTATAAAATCATTTTTCCTTTTAAATAAATAAAGAATATATAAGTTTCCTTTTAACTTAGCAGACATACACATATTTTCTAGTACAAAGTGTGAGATGGAAGAGCTATGAGTATTGGATTTAAATTGGACAATCCAGTTAACTTCTTTTTTCCTTTATTTTATTTTATTTTTTGATAGGAAGAGTGGACAGTGAGAGAGAGAGAGACAGAGAGAAAGGTCTTTCTTTTCCGTTGGTTCACCCCCCAATGGCCACTGTGGCCGGTGTGCTGCGGCCGGTGTACCACGCTGATCCGAAGCCAGGAGCCAGGTGCTTCTCCTGGTCTCCCATGCGGGTGCAGGGCCAAGCACCTGGGCCATCCTCCACTGCACTCCCGGGCCATAGCAGAGAGCTGGACAGGAAAAGGAGCAACCGGGACAGAATCCGGTGCCCCGACCGGGACTAGAACCCGGTGTGCCGGTGCTGCAGGTGGAGGATTAGCCTAGTGAGCCATGGCGCCGGCCTCCTTTTTTTTTTTTTTTTTTTTTAAGATTTATTTTGTTTGAAAGAGTTACAGAGAGAGAAGAAGAGACAGAGTCCACAGAGAGAGATCTGCCATCCACTGGCTCACTCCCCTAAAGCTGTAACAGCCAGGGCTGGGCCAGGCTGAAGCCAAGAGCCAAGAGCTTCTTCCAGGTCTCCCACAGTGGTGGCAGGGGTGCAAACATTTGGGCCATCATCCTCCACTTTTTCCAGTCCAGGCCATTAGCTTGATCAGAAATGGAGCAGCTGGGACTTGAATTAGTGCCCATATGGGATACTGGCATTGCAGGCAGCAGCTTTACCTACTATGCCACAATGCCAGTCTCTTCAGATAACTTCTCTCTTTAAAAAAAAAAAAGATTTTATGTATTTCTTTGAGAGGTAGAGTTACAGACAACGAGAGGGAGAGCAGAGAGAAAGGTCTTCCATCCACTGATTCACTCCCCAAAATGGCCGCAGCAGCTAGAGCTGAGCTGGTCCGAAGCCAGGAACCAGGAGCTTCTTCCGGGTCTCCCATATGGGTGCAGGGCCCAAGGACTTGGACCATCCTCTGCTGCTTTCCCAGGCACATTAGCAGGGAGCTGGATTGGAAGTGGAGCAGCTGGGACTTGAACTGGCACCTACATGGGATGCTGGTGCTGTAGTCCAAGGCTTTAACCTGCTGTGCCACAGCACCAGCCCCTCAGTTAACTTCTTAATGCCTTAGTTTCTGCTGTAGAGATATTTAATGTTTATCTTAGATATGCAGTTAGATGGAAATGCTTTGCATATGTATTGCATATAAATGTTTGATCAATGATAATTACATAATGTGTTATTTATATATGTTTGATCTAAGATATATTTGCATATATTATGTTTGATCAATGATAATTTTCAATTATTTGGATATGCCTACTTAGGAGAACAGATATTTCATGAACCATACCAAAGGTCTGACTTCCATGTTCTGTGTTAACTTTCCCTACAATTGTTCACCACTTTGTTGAACCTATATGTTATTTTCAGAACAAAAAGCTAGCACTTATTACATGAATGTCCAACGAAGTTCTACTTTGAGTTAAGCATAATGGTAAATTCTGAGGTTACAAGGAAAATAAGGTATAGCCTTATCCTGAAGTGTTTATTGTAGAAGGGGGAATAGTACAAATAATCTGTTTTTAAAATGTAAGAATATAACAGAGGTGACCATAGGATTCTACAGAAATGCAGAGGAGATGTGAGGGCTGTTGAATCAGATTCTGACTGTAAGATGCAAAATCTCACCATAAAACTTTGTATCTTATATTTTGTCCTTGATAAATTTGATAGTAAATCAAGGAGAGTGTTCAAGAAGCAATAGAGAGTTAGGAAGATACTCATCAAGCAGGTAAGGGATATGATGTGTGGTAGGATTTTGAATGGATCCCTTTCTGAACTGGGGAAATTGGATCACCCTCTATCCCCACACCCTGTGTACCCCATCTTTTCCTACCTCATCTACATTGAATCCTGAAATGAAGTCATGAACACTGAACTAGTCCTTGGTTGAAAAGGAAAATGTGTCCTGCAAGTTCAGGCTTGGCAGTACCTTATTATGGAGATGAGAAATACCAGACACCTAAAGTCTGTAGGAAACAAATCAAACATAGAGGGCTTCTTTGGGAAATTCAGAGATTTGATAGTTAAGAGTTTTCTAGCATCCTGGCATATCCAGATCTTTGGGTTCCACCAGGAAAACCAATATAGTCCTGCCTACCTGCCTAACCCTGTTGGTGAAAAATCAGAATAAGGGAGGTAACATTTATTGAGCCAAGTATATTCTCATGCTTTTACACAAATCATCTCTTTCAATAAATGCAAAAATCTAGTACAATAGTTTAATTAACTCATTTTACAGCAGAAGAAACTGAAGCTAATGTGTTACAATTAATTAGTGTTCAGATCTTTCAAGGAACTCCCCAGATGTCATACTCTAAGATACTAATTTTTTCCTCCATTCCTCCTTCCTCTCTCTCGTTTCCTTCCTTCTATCCTTTCTCCCTCTTTCTTCCTATTTTTTAAAGAATTTTATTTATTTATTTGAAAGGTAGAATTACAAACAGAGAGAGGAAGAGACAGAGAGAAAGGTCTTCCATCTGCTGGTTCACTCCCCAAATGGCTGCAATGGCCAGAGCTGGGCTGTTCCAAAGCCAGGAGCCAGGAGCTGCTTCTGGGTCTCCCATGTGGATGTAGGGGCCCAAGTATTTGGGCCATCTTCAACTGTTTTCCCAGGCCATCTCAGAGAGCTGGATCAGAAGAGGAGCAAGTGGGACACAATTGGCACCCACATGGGATGGTGGCACAACAGGCAGAGACAGCCTACTACACCACAGTGCCAGCCCCTCTCTTCCTATTTTAATTGTATAGGGACTTCAAAAAGTTTGTGAAAAATCAAATTAAAAGATAATTTTTGGTGAAAAAAATTGAAATGCATGCATAGTTGTTTCATAATATACATTTTCTATGAACTTATTGATGACTTCTCGTACCTCTTTAGTGGCTAAATTGAGAAGTGCCTACTTGCAAATATATTTTTTGAGAAGTCTTGTCCCTTTATAATGTATCTCTTAATTTGGCAGTTTTTTCTCTCATAAATAAATGAAAGATCTCTGTGAGTGAGATCCCAGTGGAAAGAATGGGCCATCCAAGAAGGAGGTACCTTTCTCTGAAGGGAGGAGAGAACTTTCCAGTTTGATTATGGCCTTGTCTAAGTAAGGTCAGAGTTTGTGAACTCAAGAGGCTTCCATAGCCTTGGCAGCTCATGACAAGAGCCTCAGGTGATTACTGACGTCATAAATAAGAGTGTCAATTGTTAAATCAACAATGGGAGTCACTGTGCACTTACTCCCCATGTAGGATCTCTGTCCTTATGCGAATTAACGGTAAAACTAGTCTTCAAACAGTACTTTATACTTTGTGTGTCTGTGTGGGTGCAATCTGTTAAAATCTTTACTTAGTATATACTGAGTTGATCTTCTGTATATAAAGATAATTAAAAATGAATCTTAATGAAGAATGGGATGGGAGACGGAGTAGGAGATGGGATGGTTTGTGGGTGGGAGGGTGGTTATGGGGGGGGGACCGCTATAATCCCAAAGTTGTACTTTTGAAATTTATATTTATTAAATAAAAGTTTAAAAAAAAACAAAAAAATTAAATAAAGGGCTAGCTCGACCCAATATTTTCAGTCTCAAATCATTTAGAAATTACTGCCTAAATCTAGTCTAGTTACCTTCTGGAAACTTTCAGATCAATTTTCAGTGGACAAGCAGATGTAACATCTGGAATAAAGAAGCTGAAGTAGCCCTATCCACCCCATTAAAAAAAAAAGCCTCCTGGGCTGGCGCAGTGGCGCAGCAGGTTGATGTCCTGGCCTGAAGCGCAGGTATTCCATATGGGCGCCGGTTCAAGACCCAGCTGCTCCTCTTCTGATCCAGCTCTCTGCTATGGCTTGGGAAAGCAGTAGAAGATGGCCCAGGTCCTTGGGCCCCTGCCCCGGCGTGGGAGACCCAGAGGAAACTCCTAGCTCCTGGCTTCGGATGGGTACAGCTCCGGCCATTGCAGCCATCTGGGAGTGAACCATCAGATGGAAGACCTCTCTCTCTCTCTCTCTCTTTCTGTAACTCGACTTTCAAATAAATAAATAAATCTTTTAAAAAAAAAGCCTTCTTTTTATCAGCAACTTGAATAATATTGACTTGGCTTTTGGACCTGTCTCTGGTATTACATCAATATCTCCTTTCAGGTTTATATTAAGACTTTTGCATTTTTATTCTGTTTGTCACAAAAGTTTTATAAGAAAAGGTAGTGCAACTCATCATCACTTCAAGGTAAACTCCATTTCATTTCATCTTAAAGTCAGAATTTGAGAATTTGAACAGAAAATCTCTTGCTACCTGAAAAAACTCTCTCAAAGGAGACATTTGAGAATTCTCTCAATTTTATCAACATTCCCTCTTTTTTTTTTTTTTTTTTTTTTTTAACTAGCCAAAATCAAAAGAATGCTTCATGGCTGACACTTTTTTGAAAGACTTCTCCTAATTTTTTTTTTTTTCTATTTATAGGCATCTGTTGGACTCCCCAGCATTTGTTGTTAGTCCCATTTTTTGGGCATGAGTTTAACTTTCCCTTGTTAGGTTTTGTCTCTGTAAGTGAGAGGTTGTCTTTATGTTTCCTGAGCATTGCATTTGTGCTTGTTAACTGTATCATGGATGAATTTCTCTCAGTGTACACTCACTTGGATATTCAGATCTTTGTTTTCCTTCAGGGAAAATGCTTGTAGTCTGTTTTTCTTTTTGCAGTAAATAGAGTTGGAAGGTCTATAATGTAGGTAAAGAAATAAGTATCATATTATGTAAAGAACTAATAGAGAATTTAGTCTCTATTAGATTACCCCAAGTTTCACAGGGACATAGCTGTTTTATGGGAACAAACTAGTAGACATGTTTCTGTAATACATAAAGACATGGGTTGCTGACTGATTGCTTTATCTGAGTCAACATGCACCAACGTAGGAGCTATCAGGAGGGAGAGAATCTGGGGCTGGCACACACCTCATATTATTTTTTAGCGAAATGTTGCTGTCAATTAGGTGAAAATGAGAACTCAAGCCTGTAAACCATAAAAGTCCACCTGTTGAGTCTGACACCTGCTGAGCCTGGCATTCACTTGCGGTCTACATGCTGCTGGCATAATGGACTATTCCTGTTTCCAGATCGCAGAGTTTTCATAGACTACATCAACCAGTTGACCTAAGCAGGTGATGATGAGTGTGGCTGCTCTGCTGCTTTGGTTGGATCAAGGAGAGCACTGGGCTGTGACTTGCCAGTTTCCCCAGAGCAGTATTCAATCCTTGTGAGACTCTGTGATCTGTGATTTTCTAACCTTGTTTTCCTAGACATCCAAAAGAATTTAGGACAATCATATATTTGAGATGGTGATACCTGATTTTTGTCACCCTTGTTGAATTTATAAGCATTTGAGTCACTTCCTATTTAAAGATACTTTACTAAGTGTGAAAGTCAGGGTGTTTACCAAGTGGTGTGCATCAGGGCTTTCCAATGTTTTTGAATGTGAAGATACTACTTTAAATGTTGTGTTTCCTCAGTCAGTGTATTATTTGTGTATAAACTGACAAAAACTTCTATGTATTTATTAAAACTTTTTAATAATTTATATTTTGAAAATAATGATCTATATATAATAGTTGGTATGTGTGGGAACATAGTATATAATATTGTTAGTCTTCAGAAACTGGTATACATGGGAACTGATTCTTGAATCCATTTCTGCAAATTCATGATCATTTAAGGTCCAAACACTGACTCTAGAGTCCTCAAGTTGAAAAAGGCATGAGTAACTCTACAGGTATAGTCAGTACATGAAGTGATGTTTGTTGGATTTCAAGCTTTTACAATTAGAATCTACAGCTATGAAATTGCTGTCTAATTTAGAGGCAATATCAGATTTAGAGTTTCAATATCAGAATCTTGATGTTATCTGAAGAAAAATGTTCCTAGGTAAGATTAAATGATTTAAAATGATTCTATCTCTCTCTTTTAGATTCTTTCTACTTAAAATTATGTCATATTTTACTTTTGTTTTCTACATGACATTACCACGTCATGTTTGAACCATGGTATTTTTCTTGAAGCTTTGGATTATTTATTTATTTATTTATTTTGGTGGTTGAGATTAAAAATATGTCTAACTTTGAACATTTGTAATATCCCCTTGTTTCTTGCTTACTCTGCCTATTGCCTTGGATCCAGTTCATTCTACTTTTTGTAGATACTGTTTTTGTAGCCTGTGCTTTCTTTTGTTTTCAAAACTGATTTCTTCCTATGCCTGATAAATACTTGTCGTTCAGGGATTTCTTTTCGCTGGATTCCTTTGTTAATTGCATCTTCTTTGATCATGCTTATTCCCTTGTTTTCCCTTATAATATAAACTAATTTCTTTCTAGATCTGATAAATACCTGTCATTTTGGGATTTCTTTTCATTGGATTCCTGTGTTAATTGCACCTTTTTACATCGTGCATCTTCATTGGGCTGGGATATAGCTCCAAGAAGCTTCTGAAGAATGAATCCATGGGAGGTAAACATCTTTGGCAGTTTGGGTATCAAACTCAGCTTCAAAATAATTTTCCATCAGACTATAAATGGCAATATGTCGTTGTTTTCCAGTGTTTCTGATGAGATCTGTGTTATCAGCCTGATTAAAGTTTTGAATATAGGGTTTCCAGTAAAATATAAGATGCCAGTTAAAACTCAACTTATCATAATCAACACATAATTTTTAGTAATAGTGTATCCCATATAATGTGTAATATTTCAGATGTACTTACATGAATAAATGAATCACTGTTTATCTGAAATTCAGATCTAATTGTGAGTTCTGTATTTTTATTTGCTAAATCTGGCAACCATATCTGAAGGTCAACCACTTCTCCCCCTTGAAATAACTTTATGATGTTATTACTCTTTCTGTTTTGAAATTTCTTAACGACATGTATAAATATGATTTTTAAAAAAATTCATGCTGCTTAGTTCTTGTTGGATCTTATGATCCTTTTCAGTTCTGTGAAAATTTCTTCTACTATTTCTTTAATGATTTTCTTACCCCTTATATTTCTTTTCTAGAATCTTGCTTAGCTTGATGATGGACCTCCTAAATTCAGTCTTTATAGGTCTAGTTTTTTTTACTATTATTTTCCATATCTGGTTTTTGTTTTATGTCCTGGAAATTTATTCGGTCTTATTTTCCAAAGTTTTTGGCAATCAAAACTTTAATTTCAGAGAATTCTTCGTTATTTTTTTCCCATCTTTTTAGTGTGTTATCTCTGGTTAATGGATGTACCTGTTCTCATATTTGTTCAAGGATAAATTAGCTTTTTTGTTTGTTTGTTTAAATTCTCATCCATTTCCTGAATCATTTCTATTTCCTTTGGGGTCAATTCTGATTGTTTATCTCAATCTTTTCTTTCAGGCTGCTATTTTACTCTCATATTTGGATATCATTTTTATCCACATTTAGGAATAAAGGACAAGGTAAATGATTCTAGGTGATGAATAAGGTTTACTCTGTAATGTACTTGTTCCCTAAATAGAAAGTATAACAATAATCTCTACATGTTCAAGTAGACCTTACAAGGCTCTGATGAGTGTGAGTTCTTGGACTGAGATGTTGGAATCTTCTATATGGCAAAATGAGTAGAGTTACAGGATCTCAGTGCTAATGACCTAGTTCTCCTTAGTCGTTTTATTTATGTATTTAGAGAAGAGACATATTTTTCCTTTGGGATTGTAAGTGTGTTGCCTGTTACTTTCAGGAGGGTGCACTTGTCCTCTCATATTGTTGTCCTGTAGATTTTTTTTTTGTTTGATATTCTCATGTATTAGACTTCCATTCTCTTCTGTACACTGCCTCCTGTTGACTCTAAGTGGAATGTAATTTATTCTTGCAACTATTGTGGTTTGAAAATATTTAGCTTTGTTCTTTCTATTTCTTATCTTCTTGTAATTTATTGACATCATGAACGTCAATCAATGAGTCTTTCTCGTTTTCTTCATTGTTATTGGATTTACTCTTCAAAGCATTTTTAGGGAGTATTGGGAGAGAGGGATGACAAATGCATTTCCTTAGCTTATAGTCTTGAACCAGAATGTCTTCTTTTTTATCCACTTCTTACCATTTCCTCCAAAATATTATTTTAATGAAAATAATTTGTATCTGCATGATGGGTTTCTGGCTATAAACTATAGTTAAATAAACTTTCATTTACTCCTCAGAAGTTGAAATGCATGGGTTTTTTTTTTTTTTTTTTTTTAATTTTTGACAGGCAGAGTGGACAGTGAGAGAGAGACAGAGAGAAAGGTCTTCCTTTTGCCGTTGGTTCACCCTCCAATGGCCGCTGCGGCCGGTGCACCGCGCTGATCTGAAGGCAGGAGCCAGGTGCTTCTCCTGGTCTCCCATGGGGTGCAGGGCCCAAGCACTTGGGCCATCCTCCACTGCACTCCCTGGCCACAGCAGAGAGCTGGCCTGGAAGAGGGGCAACCGGGACAGGATCGGTGCCCCGACCGGGACTAGAACCCGGTGTGCCGGCGCCGCAAGGTGGAGGATTAGCCTAGTGAGCCGCGGCGCCGGCCAGAAATGCATGTTTTTATAAAAATAAATGTCTTAAAATAATTTCATGTTTTGAAATAATGAAATGATTCAGTATATTTGAATATGCCTAGGACACTACAAAATACAGAATCTCTACTCAACAAATATTTTGTCTAATTCTTTGTATTACTTTATTTTCAAGAGATAGAGATCAAGTAAATTTCTGTAATATTGGTATAAAGACATTGGGTTATATTTTATTTTAAAAAGAGATGAAAAATAGCTATCTATCTCTACTTTGTTATTAGAAATAAAAATTAACTTTAAAATCCTCATAAAACATTTGGAGATCAGAAATAAAACTCTCCATGAAGCATGACATTTTTTATTATACTATAGCAAACATTGTTCAACTTTTATACAGTGGTAAACTATAGGTTTACTAAACTATAAAGTTATTAAATAAAAAATGCTACATGACTGTGATTTATAGCTGAGATCCTTGAAGATCAGAGGAGTTAATAAGTTTTCCCAATGTTACACAGTAAGTTGGTAACCCAGGATTCAAACTAAGATCTTCTGATTTCAAATCATTGCCCTTTCCTCCACAGCACAAGGTTATGAGCTCTTAAAAAGAGATACAATGCATGATAAGATTGAGGTTGTTCTACCATATAAATAGAAATAACTATTAATATTTAATTTGCAGTGAAACTCTATGCTTTAACAAGCCAAGTTATCGATGGTGAAATGCAGTTCTATGCAAGAGCCAAAAATTTCTACCAAGAAGTACCAGCCACTGAAGAGGGTATGATGGGAAATTTCATTGAACTGTCCAACCCAGATATCCAGGCCTCTCGAGAATTTCTAAGGAAATTTGTTGGGGTGAGTTATCCAACTTCTGCTTGATGAGAAGACAAAGTTCTTACAAACATTGAGCTCACATGCATCTGTGTAATCACTTAAGTCAGGTTAAAGCCATATGGCTCAGCCAAGAGTTCAACCTAAAAGCCTGTTTTAAGATGTTCAGAAAGGTTGGACCACGTCAAACCACTGGTTTATCCCACTTGACATTTTACCCTCCTAGCATCGGCTAGTCTTACATGCTTTAGGGGAAGATGAACTAGCAGTGCTTGTATTACCATTTAGGGATTAAGAAGATGTCTCTTTTAGAGTCTCACAGATAAACAGTTGACACCCAGATGATTGATGAGCGACCATGCCCTTTGGGATCTTGGGATGATTTATTGATTCCCTGTAATACAAATTAGATGTAGTAAGGAAATGCATGCTTATGTTCACTATAAAAGTGATAGAAATAGTAGCGTCTCTTTATATTATTTAATACATAGCTCAGATTTTGCCTTGAAAGAATGTGATCCCTTTGTAGTCTTGGTGTTGGATGAATGAACCCTCACTTATTACTTTCATGTCATGTGGGAACAAGTAGTAGAGTATAGGGACTGAAAACTTACACTTCAAAGTCATCATAATACTTCCACTTAATGTGTAGGCAAAATTGGGCTTGTTACTCAAATGCAGTAAGACTGAATTTTCTCACCTGTGACTAGGACAGAGTGGCATAGAAGTTACATCATAGGAGAATGTGAAAATCAAATAGATAATTCATGTTGAGTACCTGCTCTAATGAGCAAAATTATGACCCAATGAATCTAATTTATTGCTACTACTACTCATAACAAGTTTTCCTATAAGAAACATATTCAGTTGTTGGGATAGTCTTAACTCACATAATAAAGCTGCTGGTGGTCCTACTGAAAACATGAAGTCCTAACTGGCAAACAATTTATTCCAATCCATTGTTAAGTAGGTTGTTTTAAAATTGGAGTTTAATTTATTCAGATAAAGGTACATTATAAGTATTGGGACTTGGGGTTAGCCTGTCAGCCTGCTTAGAAGCATGCTATTTAGAATATCCCTAGTGTTATAGTAAGGTTCACTTCACATCCAAGTTCCTTGGAGCACCCAGTGCCTGAATCTGCAGTCTGACAATTGAGAAAATATGATCAGGTTGGGATATCTACAGAGGCTGAAGGGTCTGGATATCAACTGTAGCCACAAGAGACTTGGGGGGCTCTAGCAGTGTTTACAGGTCAGGTCCTCGTGGAGTATTTCTACATCAATGTTGCTGACTAATTTCACGGAAAGCTTAGACTGACAGTCACTCTGCTACGCACTTTTGAAGTGTTGCTTCATTTACTCTTCAAAATATTTATTGGAGCTAAGTACTGCTATTAGCTCTGTTTTTTATGGTTGTGGAAACTGAGGCTTGGAGAGGTCAAATAAGTTGTCAAGATCCCACATTTGGCAAGAGACAGAGCTGAGACTTAAGCCTAGCCAGGTCTGTCTGACACCAAACTCCTGCTATTAACCATGACATATTTTTTCCATTTGTCTCATGAAGCAGAAAAATCCCTGCCTTGTGCATGCATATGTGTGAATGTGTATGTGTGTGTGTGTGCACCATAAACCTCAACTCTCCTTCAGTCTGGCTCAGAGTAACCCCTCCTACTTGCCTCATGGTGAGACTGACTTTGATCCCAAAGCATTTCAGAAGCTTAGTTAGTAATCCAGCTGTCTTGTCACTCTGTGTGGAATGCCAAGCTGACCACAGGGATGCTGGTCAGACCGAGCTCGTAAGCACGCCCACAGGCCTAGGAAAGGAAGCAGCCCTGTGCTTGCATATTTATGTTGGAAAAGATGCTGCCTGCTCCTTTCAAACAAACGTAAGGAGTCCTTCTGAGCAGACAAGGCTCACTTGTGAAGCTGTGACCTCTAACTAAGAACAAACAGTCTTTTTAAAGAAATGACATTTTGGTTCTTTGACCTTAATAATCTACTAAATTAGTATCCAGGTCAAGAAACAAGGAGTTAAAGAATTTGGATATCTGACATGATTTATTCTTGTGTCAATTGGGAAAAGGCAGATTGTTTACAGTTTTACCTTCTTGCCAACACCTAGTAACATGGGACAGTGGGAAAAGGTATTTAAACTAGTTGCAAATGTGTGTATTTTAGTAAATAAGCAAATGATACCAAGATGATGTCAGTGGCTTAGCAAATAATTTCCTTCGGTTTTAGCAATTCATAAATAGCAATCAATATTTGAAGGTATTTATTTTAGGTTTTTCTCAAAGATTGGATGACTGAAAAATCTGGGCCTATATTGCCAAATTTCATGGTTTTTATATAGTGGCATTAAATGATTTTATTTCAGTCTCCAACTCCACTGAATGAATTTTAATATTGTTCAAAACAAAATATATAAGCAGAATAAAAACTAAAATGAAGTTATAGTAATATTTTATATGAACACAAAATTTTATAAATGAATGTGAAGATGAAAAACATCTCATTTTGGAATCACACTGGTCACATTAGTGTGAGGGCACTAGATTTCAACATGATCACAGCTTCAGCAATCCTAGTATCCCTGGGATACTGTCCCTGGGATCAGTCTTTTTTTCTTTTTTTAAAGATTTTTTTATTCTATGTAAAAGGCAGAGTTACAGAGAGAGAGAGAGAGGGAGAGAGAGAGAGAGAGAAAGTTCTTCTATCCACTGATTCACCCCACAAATGGTTGCAATGGCCAGAGCCGAGCCAGACTAAAGCCAGGTGAGGTGCCAAGAGCTTTTTCTGGGTCTCCCACATGGGTGCAGGGGCCCAAGGACTTTGCCCATTTTCCAATGCCTTTCCAGGTGCATTAGCAAGGAGCTGGATTGGAAGTGGAGCAGCAGGAAATTGAACTGACAGCCATATGGGATGCCAGTGTCACAGGCAGCAGCTTAACCCACTACGTCACAGAACTGACCCTGAGGGATAAGTCTAAATATCCCTTCTTGGAGGAGCTGTAGGTGAATGAGAGACAGGGGAAAATCGCTGGTTCCAGGATATGGAAGGCACTGCCAATTTGTAGAGTTAAATGGAATAGAGGGAATGAGGCTGTAGTGGAGAGAGGCTACAAGTACATAACATTAAGTGAAAGATTTCTTTTGTGTTTTCAAATAACAGCGATTTCAAGAATAACTATAGACAATTATCACATTTTTAAATTGGTGAAAAATACTAACTAGACAGAATATTCAAGGAAGCTCTATTTAAAATATTTCACCTTTCTGGACCTCATTTTCTTTGTCTGAAGAGCAGGGGAATTAGATATCAGTGACTTAAAAATGCTAGTTTTTTTCTGGGACTCTTTCTTAAGTTTTTTTTTTTTTTTTTATTTGTTTGAGAGTCAGAGACAGAGTCCTTCATCTGCTGTATCACTCCCCCAATGCTTGGACTGGGGACAAAGCTGGGATCCAGGAACACAATCCAGGTCTCCCACATGGGTGGCAGGGACCCAGTGACTGACCCATCACTGCTGTCTCCCCAGTGCATTGGTGGGAAGCTGGAATTGGTGGGAGCCAGGAATGAAACCGAGGCACTCCCATGTGGGACATGGGTATCTCCAGTGTTGAGTTAAATGTCTTCTTCCTTATTGAGGTTCCTTAAGGGCTTCCTTAAAGAATGATGGGAAGCTTGTGTGAGTGAGGGCCTGCCTCACTTTAACCAAAACAGCTTCAAATTTATTTATTCATTGACAAAAAGGAGTTCAGCTGTTGTAACCTTCTTGAAGTCATCTGGCATAGATCTCTGTGGTCTCTTTGCTTTATTGTTCCATGTTTCTACTTCTAAAACCACTTGCTATATTAACGAGAATAATAGGAGGCTTTTGGGGCCAAGTAATGATAAAAAGAACTTGGTAGCGGAGGGGCCAATATGGCCTTATAGCAATAAGATGTTCTGAGTCACGCAGGGCAAAATAGATAGTTAATAAGGAAAGGGGATAGAAACCAGCGACAGATCCATAAGAATTTCACGCAGAGATGCCCGGGAGTCCAACAGAGACTGAGTGGGTCCATGCTGAGGGAGCAAAAAGTGGCATGGCAGAGAAGCTGAACAGGGAGACTGACCCCCCACCCCCACGACACGGACCAAATGAGACATGAGGTTGTGAGTCCATGGGGCTGTAGAGAGCAGTGGGTAGTAGAACCTGGTGAAATGTGTTTGAAGTTCCAAGTGGGATGAATAGGGGAACAAACAGAGAGGTTGGGTACACCCCTGTCCATCTATGTCTCCCCTCTCCCCCTAACCAGACCTGCAACTGGCTGGGAGAAGCCATATTGTTTGTTTACATCTTTGAATGTAAGCAGGGGGCTACTGCATTTGCCACCTATGCACATACCTGTCAATTGTGGGGGCCACTTCACAACACCCCCATCCAGGAACGAAGATCACAACATTTCAGAGTAATTTCCACCCCCACCATGAAACCTGTACAACAAGGAGAAGTCCTAAATATTGAAATCCCGAGCTTGTTTCATGCAGCAGTGAGAAGTGAGCCGGCCCCACTAGGCAGAGCTTAGTGCAACAGAGCTCTCTATCTCTATCCAGAAGTGAGCAGGACTCCCGGAGGCTGGGCTGCATGCTTCCACTTGTAACACACAGACACATAGCAGCTCATAGCAGACGGAAATCTCACCCTAAGCACCAAGACACATATTAAAGAGAAAGTAACCGGAAATGCCAAAAAACAAAGAAAAGAGCCTTAATAAGAATAAGGAAGACAGTATGAACCCCCCCAAAGGAATACTACAGTTCTTCTTCAATAATAGAAGCTGAAGAAAAAGAGATTGAGGATATGCCAGGAATGGAATTCAGAAAATTGACTGTCAAATTACTTAAAAGCAACCAGAAACAAATTCACAATCTAAATGAAAAGTGTTCCCAAGAAATTGAGATATTAAAGAGAAGTCAGAATGAAATACTAGAAATGAAGAATTCTATAGATCAAATAAAGAGTGCAGTAGAGAGCCTTAACAATAGAATGAGACAGAAGAAAAAGTATCAGAACTAGAAGACAAGTTTCTGGAAATAATATAGTCAGAACAAACACAACAAGAAGAAATTAAGAAATTGAAAAACATGGTTGGAGATCTACAAGATTCTATCAAATGACCCAACATACAGATCCCAGGAATTCCAGAAGGTGTGGAAAGAGAGAAAGGATTAGAAAGGCTTTTTAATGAAATAACAGAGAACTTCCCCAGTCTGGAGAAAGAGACATCCAAGTACAGGAAGTACACAGAACTCTCAATAGACAGGATCAGAAAAGATCTTTACCTCAACACATTGTAGCAAAGCTATCATCAGTAACACATAAAAAAAAAAGATCCTAAAATGTGCACCAGAGAAATGACAAATCACATTCAGAGGAAACCCAATTAGACTCACTTTGGACTTTTCATCACAAACCCCATGGGCAAGGAGAGAATGGTAAGACATACTCCAAGCCTTAAGAGAAAAAAACTGCCATCCCAGAATACTGTACCTGACAAAACTCTCATTTATGAATGCAGGAGAAATAAGAATCTTCCAAAACAAACAGAAATTGAAAGAATTTGTAACTACTTGCCTAGCCCTACAAAAGATGCCCTAGGATGTGCTACACACAGAAACACAGAAACAGGAGCATCACTATAATAGTAGATGAACACAGAAACTGACCCAGAAAAGTACAAATGAAATCCAAAATACAAAAACAAAACTATTCATGGAAACATGGCAGGGAAAGTCAGTACTCAACAATAGTAAAACTGAATGTAAATGGTTTCAATCCCCCAGTTAATAGACACAGACTGGCTGAACAGATTAAAAAAGAAAACCCATCTATTTGCTGCCTATAAGAAACATATATTACCAACAAAGATGCATGCAGACTGAAAATGAAAGGATGAAAAAAGATAATCCATGCTAACAGAAACAAAAAAAAAGAGTTGGTGTGGCCATTCTAATATCAGACAAAATAGACTTTAACACAAAAACTATTAAAAGAGACACAGGACACTATAATGATTAAAGGATCAATTCAACAAGAAGATGTAACTATTATAAATGCATATGCAACTAATTACAGGGCACATCACTATTTAAAAGGGATTTTAAGGGAGATATATACTTAGATACAATAGTAATGGGGGATTTCAATACCCTACTTTCAGAAATGAACAGATTGAGACAGAAAATCAGCAAGGAAATAACAGAGTTAATCGTCACCATAGACCAAATAAACCTAGCAGAAAATATCTACAGAGCCTTCCACTCTATAGCCACAGAGTACACATATTTCTCCGGTACATGGAACGTTCTCTAGGATTGACCACATACTAGGCCATAAAGCAAACCTCAGCAAATTAAAAAAAATCGAAGTTATATCATACATCTTCTGGGACCGCAATGCAATGGAATCAACAACTCAAGAATTTCTACATCATATGCAAACACATGGAGAATGAACAACATGATCCTGAATGAATAGCAGGTCATAGAAGAAATCAAGAGAAATCAAAAAATGTCTGGAAACAAATGAAGATGACAATACAGCATACCAAAATTTGAGAGATACAGCAAAAGCAGTGTTAAGAGGAAAATTTATTACAATTGGTGCCTACATCAAGAAACTGGAAAGGCACCAAATAAATGAACTATCTGTGCACCTCAAGGATCTAGCAAAACAGCAGCAAACCAAACCCAAAACCAGTAGAAGGAAAGAAATAATTAAAATTAGAGAATAAATCAACAAAATTGAAACAAAAAAAACAATACAAAAGATCAGCAAAACGAAGAGCTGGTTTTTTCAAAAAATAAACAAAATTGACACACCATTGGCTCAACTAACCAAAAAAAGGAGAAAGAAGACCCAAATCAATAAAATTAGAGACGAAAAATGAAATGTAACAACAGAAACCATAGAAATAAAAAGAATCATCAGAAATTACTACAAAGAGCTATATGCCAACAAATTGGGCAACCTAGAAGAAATGAATAGATTCCTAGACACACACAACCTACCTAAACTGAGTCATGAAGACACAGAAAACCCAAACAGACCCATAACCAAGACAAAAATTGAATCAGTAAAAAAAGACCCTCCCACCGGCACCGTGGCTCAACAGGCTAATCCTCCACCTAGTGGCGCCAGCACACTGGGTTCTAGTCCCGGTCAGGGCACCGGATTCTGTCCCGGTTGCCCCTCTTCCAGGCCAGCTCTCTGCTGTGGCCCGGGAGTGCAGTGGAGGATGGCCCAGGTGCTTGGCCCTGCACCCGCATGGGAGACCAGGAGAAGCACCTGGCTCCTGGCTTCGGATCAGCGTGGTGCGCCGGCCGCAGCACGCCAGCCACGGCAGCCATTGGCGGGTGAACCAATGGCAAAGGAAGACCTTTCTCTCTGTCTCTCTCTCTCACAGTCCACTCTGCCTGTCAAAAAAAAAAAAATAAATAAATAAATAAAAAATAAAAAAAAAGAGAAAAAGACCTTCCCAAAAAATAAAAGCCCAGGGCTGGATGACTTCACTGCTGAGTTCTACCAGACATTTAAAGAAGAACTAACTCCAGATCTTTTCAAGTTATTTAAAATAATTGAAAAAGAGGGAATCCTCCCAAATTCTTTCTGTGAAACCAGAATCACTTTAATTCCTAAATCCAGAAAAGATGCAACAGAGAAAACTACAGACCAGTTTCCCTGATGAACACAGATGCAAAAACCTTCAACAAAATTCTTGCCAATCAAATCCAACAACACATCAGGAAGATTATTCACCCAGAACAAGTGGGATGTATCTCTGGTATGCAAGGATGATTCAACATTCGCAAACTATGTGATTATCTCAATAGATGCAAAGAAAGCATTTGACAAACTCTAAGCAAATTGGATTTAGAAGGAACATTCCTCAACACAATCAAGGTAATTTATGACAAACCCACTGCCAGAATCCTATTGAATGGGGAAAAAGTAGAAGCATTCTCACTGAGATCTGGAAACAGACAAGGATGCCCACTCTCAACACTGCTATCTAATATAGTCTTGGAAGTTTTAGCCACAGCCATCAGGCAAGAAAAACAAATCAAAGGGATTCAGATCAGTAAAGATGAAGTCAAACTATCCTTATTTGCAGATGATATGATTTTATATATATAGGGAACCAAAAGACTCCACTAAGAGACTACTAGAATTCATAGAAAAGTTTGGTAAACAGCAGGATATAAAGTCAATACACAAAAAACAAGTCTTCATATACATAGACACTGCCATGGCTGAGAAAGAACTTCTTTTTTTAAAGATTTATTTTATTTATCTGAATGACAGAGTAACAGAGAGAGGTAGAGACAGAGAGAGATGTCTTCCATTCGCTGGTTCACTCACCAGATGGCTGCAATGGCTGAAACTGTGCCAATCCAAGCCAGGATCTAGGAACTTCTCCCGGGTCTCCCATGTGGGTACAGGGGCCCAAGGACTTGGGCCATCTTCTACTGCCCTCCCATGCCACAGCAGAGAGCTGGACTGGAAGAGGAGCAGCTGGGACTAGAACCAGCATCCATATGGGATGCTGGTGCTTCAGGCTAGGGCTTTAACTGGCTGCACCACAGCGTTGGCCCTGAAAGAACTTCCAAGATGAATATCATTCACAGTATCTACAATAAATCAAATATCTTGTAATAAATTTAATCAAGGATGTCAAAGATCTTTATGACGAGAATTACAAAACTTTAAAGAAAGAAATAGGAGAAGACACAAAATGATGAAAAAAATTCCATGTTCAGGGATTGGAAGAATCAATATCATCAAAATTTCCATTCTTCTGAAAATAATTTACAGATTCAATGCAATACCAATCAAAATACCAAAGACATTCTTCTCAGATCTAGAAAAAAATGATGTTGAAATTCATTTGGAAACACAGTAGACCTCGAATTGCTAAAGCAATCTTATACAGCAAAAACAAAGCCAGAGGCATCACAACACCAGATTTCAAGACATACTAAGAGACAGTTATAATCAAACAGCCTGGTACTGGTACACAAACAGATGGATAGACCAGTGGAATAGAATAGAAATGCGAGAAATCAATCCAAACATCTACAACCAACTTATATTTGACCAAGGAGCTAAAACCATTCCCTGGAGCCAGGATACTCTATTCAACAAATGGTGCTGGGAAAACTGGATTTCCACATGCAGAAGCATGAAGCAGGACCCCTACCTTGCACCTTACACAAAAATCCACTCAAAATGGATCAAAGATCTAAATCTATGACCTGATGCTATTTAATTACTAGAGAGCAATGGGGAGACCCTGCAAGACACTGGCACAGTCAAAGAATTCCTGGAAAAGACCCCAGAAGCACAGGCAATAAAAGCCAAAATTAACAAATGGGACTACATCAAATTGTAAAGCTTCTGTACAGCAAAAGAAACAGTCAGGAAAGTAAAAGGCAACTAACAGATTGGGAGAAATTATTTGCAAACCATGTGACTGATAAAGGATTAACAACCAGAATATATAAAGTGATCAAGGAACTCCACAACAACAAAACAAACAACCCACTTAAGAAATGGGACAAGGACTTAAACAGAGCTTTCTCAAAAGAGGAAATCCAAACGGCCAACAGACACATGAAAAAATGCTCAGGATCACTAGCTGTCAGGGAAATGCAAATCAAAACCACAATGAGGTTTCACCTCACCCTGTCAGAATGGCTTTCATACAGAAATCAACAAACAACAAATGCTGGAGAGGATGTAGGGGAAATGGTACCCTAATCCACTGTTGGTGAGAATGCAAACTGGTAAAACTACAATGGAAGACAGTTTGGAGATACTTCAGAGATCTGAAGATAGTCCTACCATATAATCCAGCCATCCCACTCCTGGGAATTTATCCAAGGTAAATGAAATCAGCAAATAAAAGAATTATCTGTACCTCCATATTTATTGCAGCTCAATTCACAATAGCTAAGACATGAAATCAACCTAAATGCCTATCAACAGAGGACTGGATAAAGAAATTATGGGATATGTATTCTATAGAATACAAAATCTGGTCATTTGCAACAAAATGGATGAATCTAGAAAACATCATGCTTAATGAAATAAGCCAGTCCCAAAGGGACAAATCCCATAGGTTCTCCTTGATCTGTGATAACCAACAGAGCACATAAAAGGAAATATGTAGAAGTGTAATTGATGCTATAAGAAGCAATGACTTGAACAGCCCTTGTCTTGACTGTTGAGGAACAGTTTATTATTTTTTTATTATTATTATTTTCTACTTCATACTATTGTTTGAGCTTTTTTTTTTTTTTTTTTTTTGACAGGCAGAGTGGATAGTGAGAGAGAGAGAGACAGAGAGAAAGGTCTTCCTTTTTGCTGTTGGTTCACCCTCCAATGGCCGCAGTGGCTAGCGCATTGCCCTGATCCGAAGCCAGGATCCAGGTGCTTCTCCTGGTCTCCCATGCAGGTGCAGGGCCCAAGCACTTGGGTCATCTTCCACTGCACTCCCGGGCCATAGCAGAGAGCTGGCCTGGAAGGGGGTCAACGGGGACAGGATCCGGCGCCCCGACTGGGACTAGAACCCGGTGTGCCGGCGCTGCAAGGTGGAGGATTAGCCTATTGAGCCGCGGCACTGGCCTGAACTTTTACTTAACATGGAATTTATCATAGGTGTATTAAGTCAATTGAAAATAGATCCCAGGAAATAATAAGAGTGGGAATAAGAGAGCTGTATAATAATAAGCTGAATAATAAGCTGTATAGTACACATTCCCAGGAATTTACCCCTAAGGGTAAAGCTAAAAACTTGCTGTCGGATTCCAAATCCCATTAAGGTGGGTGGTACTATTGCCATCTTATGTGTTAAAGTGATCATATTAAGTGTGTGATTGATCATATAGATAGGATTAAGTGTCAAAGGGATCACATAAATAAGACCAAGTGTCTGGTAATAGCAATAGATAGAATTAAAAAGGAGAGAAAGTACCAATATGGGAAGCAGTCCACATAGCAGACTCATAAAATGACAAATGCCCTAAACAGCACTCTGACCTCAGAATCATCCCTTAAGGCATTTGGATTTGGTTGAAAAGCTCATGAGAGCATTTCAGGCATGGAAAGCCTGTGTCAAAAATGTTCTACATGAAGGATCTCTATGAGACCCCAGTGGAAAGAAGAGGCCATCAAAGAAGGATGTACTTTTCTCTGAAACGAGGAGAGAACTTCCACTTTGCTTATAGCCTTGTCAAAATACTGATGGAGTATGTGGACTCAAGAGGCTTCCATAGCCTTGGCAGCTCATGACAAGAGCCTTGGGTGATCACTGACTTAAAAAATAAGAGTGTAAATTGTTAAATCAACAACAGGAGTCACTGTGCACTTACTCCCCATGTAGGACCTCTGTCCTTAATGAGTTGTACTATGAGAATTAAGTGTAAAACTTGCTCTCAAATAATACTTTATACTTTTGTGTGTGCGTGTGTGTGTGTGGAAATTGTGGAAATATTTACTTAGTATAGAGTTGGTCTTCTGTATATAAAGTTAATTAAAATGAATCTTAATAAAAAATGGGATGGGAGAGGGAGTAGGAGGTGGGATGGGAATTGGGGTAGGAGGGCATGTATCAGGGGGAAGAAACACTATATCCCTAAAGCTATACCTATGAAATTTGTATTCCTTAAATAATAAAAACTTTCTTAAAAAAACTTGGTAATTAAAAATCTGTTTTTATATACAAAATTTCTTTTAATAAAGTCATTTCTAGTAGCTTAAATGAATTTCCTTACATTTAAATATACTTAGAAGATGGTGCCTTTTTTTTTTCTCTCTCTTTTTTTTTGTACAGCATTCACAATATAAACCTTTAGTGTAGGCCTTTATCTGAGTTAATTTAGATTAAATGAGTTGAATGAAGAACTGGCATAGTATAATTTATAATGGCAAACATATGCTAGTGAACTACCACTTACCCTCCTCATCATCGAGGCAGGCATCATTAATCAATCACAGATCTCTTTCTTGCTGAATGAATGAAGCTGTAGAATTCCTTTTAACATAGCATGAGAGAGACACTACTAAGGAAATCAGACTTGCACTTGCAATGACATCTCTAAGGTAGAACTGGCTTTGAATTCAGACAATTCTCTTTCGAATTCTAGCTCTGCAACTTGCTATGTATGATTAGAAATCTGAGTTTTTGCATCTCCAAAATGGGGCTAATAATCATTATCCTGTGGAGTTTTATTATTATAATAATTATTTAAGACGAAAAGCACTTAGTCCATATAAGTATTCATTGTTCACGGCTATTGTTCTTCTTTTCAAGAAGCCAGAGTTGCCTCTCTTTTTGTTCTTCATGTATCTTTCTAGCATGAGGAAGGCTTTTGGGTGGAATGGAAAGCAGCTTTTTTTATGTTTCCCTTGCTTGTGCTCACCTTTGATCCGCAGCCAAATGTTTTCTTTTTCTTTTTTTTTATGCTTAGTTCCTGAGAAATCAAGAGTAAGCTTTGTCCATAAGATCTTGATTGGCAACTTCAAGTATCTTGTTACTGTAATTTCTAGCACGAAACCTATTCAGCAGCCATTACAATTATGGCCAAATAATTTAGACCAGCTGCATCTTTGTAAATCAGAAAACGTTTTTAATTTTATAGAAGCAAATTTGAGAAAGTTTGCATTGGCTGATTTCTCTCTCTACCAACCACCTCCCACTTCCCTCAGCCCTAGTTAATTCAGTGCACAGACCTACTTAAAATTCCAATTTTCAGGGTTTTGAGCCCAGCAAATCATGTCGTTTCTGGGACAAAAAGCAGAAAACAATTTTTAGCATTAAAGGAGATTGCTGAAATTACCATTTATCCATGTGAACATGCTGTGTGTCATCAGGTAAGGATATGAAATAGAGGGCTGGCCCAGAGAACAGAGCAATTAGCATTCCTCAGCTCAGGTCCCCAGACTTACCAACCACACAGGAGCAGGAGATAATTGAGAGTGCCCAAGTTTTTTTTTTTTTTTTTTTTTTTTTTGACAGGCAGAGTGGACAGTGAGAGAGAGACAGAGAGAAAGGTCTTCCTTTTGCCGTTGGTTCACCCTCCAATGGCCGCCACGGTAGCGCGCTGCTGCCGGCGCACTGCGCTGATCTGATGGCAGGAGCCAGGTGCTTCTCCTGGTCTCCCATGCAGGTGCAGGGCCCAAGGACTTGGGCCATCCTCCACTGCACTCCCTGGCCACAGCAGAGAGCTGGCCTGGAAGAGGGGCAACCGGGACAGGATCGGTGCCCTGACTGGGACTAGAACCCGGTGTTCCGGCGCCGCAAGGCGGAGGATTAGCCTCGTGAGCCACGGCGCCGGCTGAGAGTGCCCAAGTTCTGTTTTGAAAAAATATAATTTCAATTTTCCAAATATGAGCTTTTTCATTGAATGGACTTTTAAAACTCAAAAAAACTGTGACTGGTTATACATTTTTAACTATGTTATAACATACAGTACAGATTCATTTAACTGTATTCAACCCAAACTTACAGTCACCAGTTTTACTTTCGTAGGGTTACCAATGGCCCATTTCTTGGAGAAATTTTCCAAGTGCTTGAATCTAAGATAATATTTTAAAAAATTATTAGTT
This sequence comes from Lepus europaeus, assembly GCF_033115175.1. Classification (NCBI taxonomy): domain Eukaryota; kingdom Metazoa; phylum Chordata; class Mammalia; order Lagomorpha; family Leporidae; genus Lepus; species Lepus europaeus. Next base: position 136,121,076 of record NC_084831.1, on the reverse strand, counting down.
TGCAGTTCTTTTAAAGACCTATATTTATATAAATTAAGGTAGGTGGAATGAGATTTTTTTTGAAAAAGGTAATTGAATGTGGAAGTGGGTACATGTCTGTAGACATTTGTCCAAACATTTAATTGTACATTTCAAATGGTGCATTTCATTGTTTAAAACCGATGTAAATAAAGTTGACTTATAGAGGTAACTGGAGGGTCCAAGACTCGGGGAGGGCTTCCGCGCTTGAAATGCTCCACAAGGTACCTTTCTTTAGGGGCCTGGGAAAGCTGGAACAGATTGCGCCTTGGACTGCGGCTCTGGTATAGGACGAGTCAGCAAGAACGTGCTGCTGCCTGTGTTCCACAGTGTGGAACTGGTGGACATGATGGAGTCCTTCCTCCTCGAAGCCCAGAACTACCTGCAGGTCGAAGGTGACAAGGTGGAAAGCTACCACTGCTACAGCCTGCAGGAATTCACACCCCCCTTCGGGAGATACGATGTCATCTGGATTCAGTGGGTTTCTGGTTAGTCCTGTTTGGCATCCCTCTACCCTCTCCTCTTGTTAGCTAGAGAAGACAGCTGTAGGGTCTGCCAAGGACACTGGGGCAGATTTAGGTGGAGCTGTGCTTAGAACAATTAGCTGGCCTCTGGTGTCATTGCCCTGGTCCGGTTCCTCACATTTTCCCCCTAACAGCCTCTGTACAAACCTAATTCTCACCCTTAGTGAAACAGTGAATACCTTTGGACCAGCCTAAATCCTTGAAATTATGTAAATACTTGGTAAGAATTTAAAAGGTGAGACTAAAAGAGTTTCATCCTCATTTATTGACAGAACTAGATGTTCTTATATTTAAATCTCCAGGAAGCGAAATGGCAGGGAAGTAGGTTTTGTAGTACGTGTGTGCGTCTGTAAGAGACATAAAGGAGTATTATAACGCAGTTGGGTAATCCAGGGGACATGGAGGGACTCATGGGCCGACAATCATTTATCTCGTGCTTGTGGGGGATACTGCTGGCAGTATATCTATTTCACAGACAGGGGACTGAGCCTCCTCAAAGAACATTCACGTTCTCTTACCTAAATTCTCAAAGCAACTAAAACAAGGCCATGACTTAATTTGCGAATGGGTGAACACCTGACCCCTGGATCCTTCCCTCTGTGTGCTTCCCCACTCCTTTCCCTCCTTGTCTCATCCTGTTCCCTGTCTACTTGGCCCCGTTTGTAGGGTACCTAACTGATAAGGACCTTCTTGCGTTTCTTTCCCGGTGCCGAGATGGCTTGAAAGAAAACGGCGTCATCGTGCTGAAAGACAATGTGGCGCGGGAGGGCTGCGTCTTCGATCTCTCGGACAGCAGCGTCACTCGGGACATGGACATCCTCCGGAGCCTCATCCGCAAGAGTGGGCTGGTGGTGCTGGGCCTGGAGAAGCAGGAGGGCTTTCCAGAGCAGTGCATCCCGGTGTGGATGTTCGCACTGCACAGCGACGGACGGTCCTGACCGGCGGCCGTTGTGAGGGCCGGGTGGGACAGGGGTATTTTTCCTCGGAGGTGCCCCTTGTCATGCTGACGGCAAAGGAGAGAGGGGTACAGTGCAAGTCTGGAAATGACTGATGATGGCATAGGTACAAATTTTCACTAACGATATCATGTCCACATCCTGAAATGCACACGCTTAGATGTGCACGGACTCTATTGAGACATGTATATGCTTTGTGGATTTTCTGAAAGAGGGAGTGAAACAGGAAAAGTACTAAGAAATTACCTGGATGTATCTAGGTTGTATGGGGCGGAGAGGGTGTTTATCAATGTCTAGAAATTCTAAACTGTCTTGGTCCTGGCTGATGGGTGTTACAGCGGCATCCCCAATGGCTGGGAGAAAATCTAGACTCCATTCCTTGCCCTCATCTCAGCAACATCACATTTCCTTCCTCTTTGGTACCATTTCTCTTAAACAAACTTCTTCCCTTAATTAAGAAGGCACTAGACAAAATAATCGTATGAAAGCAAACCCATTACTCATTTTGTCTTAGTCTTTCTCTTGGCAGAAAAAGTATATAGTTTCATCTTCTACTTTGGATCTGTTTCACTGCCTAATGATGTGATATGGATTCAGTTTGATAAAGCAGCCTGCCTTGCAGTGATGAGGAAGTGTCTCCTTTCAGGAGAAAGTGTGGAGTCCTGGAATTTCAGCCTGGAACATCTAAGTTAATGTCAGTGACAATCTAACTTTAGTTATTAGCTTCCCACACTGTATGCTTACTGCAGCTCTCCTAGTCGCTTGATTGAAATGAATGTGCATTGGAAAGAGAAGCAGCAGAGGAAGTGACGAACCCGACAAAGGAGCTGGATTAACATAAGGCTTTTGTTTAATTAAAAATAATCTAAGAACTTTCAAAATGTAACTCAATTTATTTTAGAAGAATGTTTATGTGATCCCTTTGACTCCTAGACCTATCATTATGATAAATTGTGAACTGAAATTGATCACTTTGACTAGTGAGATGGCATTGGTACATGCTACATTGATGGGATTGAATTGGAATCCCCTGGCACATTTCTAACTCTACCATTTGAGGCAAGTCAGATTGAGCATGTCCCAAATTGTACATCTTCTCCCTCTCTTATTCCCACTCTTAAATTTAACAGAGATCACTTTTCAGTTAAATTTAAACACCTAAGAATATTTGTGTGTTAATTACAGAGTTCAACCAATAGTATTAAGTAGAGCAAAAAAATATATACTAAAAGGGATAAAGTATTAAGTTGTTCATCAACTGTCAGGACAAGGGCTGGTCAAGTCACTGTTTCTCATAGTGTCCATTTCACTTCAACAGGTTTCCTTTTAGGTGCTCAGTTAGTTGTCACCGATCAGGAAGAACATATGATATTTGTCCCTTTGGGACTGGCGTATTTCACTCAGCATGATGTGTTCCAGATTCCTCCATTTTGTTGCAAATGACCGGATTTCATTGTTTTTTACTGCAGTATAGTATTCTATAGAGTACCTGTCCCATAATTTCTTTATCCACTCTACTGTTGATGGGCATTTAGGTTGATCCCAGGACTTAGCTATTGTGAATTGAGCTGCAATAAACATTAAGGTGCAGACAGCTTTTTTATTTGCCAATTTAATTTCGTTTGGGTAAATTTCAATGAGTGGTATGGCTGGGTTGTATGGTAGGGTTATATTCAGGTTTCTGAGGAATCTCCAGACTGACTTCCATAGTGGCTTTATCAGTTTGCATTCACAGCAGACTAATAGAATGGCAGATGTTCTAAACAGCATTCTGGCCTCAGAATCAGCCCTTAAGGCATTTGGATCTGGCTGAAGAGCCAATGAGAGTATTTTAGGCATGGAAAGCCAAGACACTCTGGCAAAAAAAAGAAAAAAAAAAAAAACCTAAATGAAAGATCTCTGTGAGTGAGATCCCAGGAGAAAGAACGGGCCATGAAAGAAGGAGGTACCTTTCTCTGAAGGGAGGAGAGAATTTCCACTTTGACTATGACCTGTCTAAATAAGATTGAAGTCGGCGAACTCAAAAGGCCTCCATAACCTTGGCAACTCATGACAAGAGCCTAGGGAGATTACTGATGCCATAAACAAGAGTGTCAAATTGTTAAGTCAACAACAGGAGTCACTGTACACTTACTCCTCATGTAGGATCTCTGTCCTTAATGTGTTGTTCAATGTGAATTAATGCTATAACTAGTACTCAAACAGTATTTTACACTTTATGTTCTGTGTGGGTGCAAACTGTTGAAATCTTTACTTAATATGTACTAAATCGATCTTCTGTATATAAAGATAATTGAAAATGAATCTTGATGCAAATGGAATGGGAGAGGGGGCGGCAGGTGGGAGGATTGCAGGAGGGAGGGAAGTTATGGGGGGGGAAGCCATTGTAATCCATAAGCCGTACTTTGGAAATTTATATATATTAAATAAAAGTTAAAATAATTTAAAAAATAAAAAAGGAGAATGTTTAAATATTATTGCTGTTGTCCTTAAATGACTTCAATATCTTTATGTTGAGGTCCATATTTGTTTTGAAATATATTGAATTTTCCATGAAATGAAAATTATCGATTTAAGTAAAAAAGGTTAGTGCATGGGTATGATATCATCATAAAAATCACTTTTTCAAGTCAAAACTCTAACTTGAGAGGAAAGCAATTATTTGTAAACACTTACCACCTCATTGTCTTTTCAATAGAAGATTATGCCACCACCTCTGTTTTAGCACTCTGCTATTGTATGTTACTCACCATGCTCTAGGGTAGGTAAGAGAGTATGAATCAGAACTCGCTGTGACCTGAACTAAACCAAATGGCTTACCATTCTAAACAGACCCAGTGCAGCAAAAGAAGGCTACTCATATTTTAGTTTTTTATAAGTCTTGAAGAAAATTAGAAGAATCCTCTTTTCAGGCCCCTCTTGAGGAATTTTCTTAACATTTTTAATCTTCAACTCCATTGGGTGACTGAAGTTGATCTTGGTCACTTTTCTCTAAGTCAAGTCATTTGCCATTCTCCTTAGGAACTTTCCAAATCTTTATTATGCTACAAAATTTCCCAACTCCATATTCATTCTTAATTTAACTGAGAAAGTAAAAATTGGAAAGGGAATTCTATTAATGTTCTCCCTTTGATGTTGTTAATAACAGATGTAAAGAACAGAGTATCTTGAGAAGAATTGGCGATGGATCACCCAGCCTGATAGACCATATTAAGATTTGGCCATGTTATTTGAAGAAGTGGAAGTTCTTGAAGGGTGCAAGCCAGGGACTGATTTTTCTGGCCCTGAGAGTAGATCCATAGATGCTATGGAGGGAAGAAATTTGGAGTACAACCTACTCCAGCCGTCTTCAATCTAATTCAGTCAGAAGAACATGCTGTTTCTGTTTATCAATGCATCTGGACGCTAGTGGTAAAAGTGATGGCCTAAATTAATTTCCAAACTGTAGTCCATGGTTGAGCTGCCTCAGAATCATTTGGGTAGATTTATGAATGAAGATTCCCAGGCTCTATCACAGTGTGACTTTGGTTCTATGACATGAGATCAGATAATTTGTATATGTTCAATAACATCTCAAACTGACTTTTATCATTAGTTTTGTTTGATGACAATGATAAGGAAAAGGGTATGGAGCTGGACTCTTCAATACACAGAAAGATAAGGCAGCGTAGGCAAAAATATGGCCTGGGTCCAGGTAAACAGCTTCATGGAGAAATCCATTCTCCACATTGATGCCAATCTTTCTGAAACGTATCAATCATATCGTGTATGAATTTTCAATGACTCCCCAATACCATAAGGTGACTTCCATCTCTTTAGAATGACATGGAACACCTTTCATGGCTACCCTTGGCTTTGCTCCCCAGCCTATTTTAGCATACCCCTGCAGCTATTGTGCACTATCTGTAGCTCTCTGAAATCATGACTTATGGTCCAGGACATTTATAGATGGTCCTTCCTTAGCATAACATACCTTTCATTCTTTTTTGTCTGGCTAAGAATGCTTAGATGCTGCTGACTCTAGAAAAGCTTTCCTCACCCCCGAGGTTCTGGACTAAGTGCCCCATTTCATCATAGCACGTCTCATGGCTGCCTACATGCCATTCTACATGCTTCTGTTATATTCTGAGCTCCCTGAGGGAGTATTCACAGTTAGCATCTCAGTTTCCATCATATACCTTAGTACACTACAGAAGCTCAAAACTTTAGTGGAAAGAATGCAAGGTGATGTTAAAAACAGAAAGATGCAGGGGACAGTCTGGATTTCTGGCATCAAATAGGAAGCTGTGTGAAGCAACAGGAAAAACTTAGGGCTTCTGAAGTTCTGTGAGCTCTGAGAAGTGCAGGTTCAATGATCAAACAACAGCAAGTGGAAAGAATCATGAAATGCACAGAAACAAGAAGGCAATGATTTAGGTGTCAAGCAGATATCTGAGAGTTTGTAGCAAGATTAGTTCCTGAAATAAAATCCTACCTAGTTAGGAACTCTCTTCCTTTCTCACTAGAGAGGAGCCTATCCAAGGATAAGGTCACCCAAAGTCATACTTTCATTAGGTCATTCTGTGTACCTGATCAGAGAGAGATGTTAAAATTGTGAGTAGCTTATAACCAAACAACTCCTAATCCTCACCCATTTCCTACTAAAAGCAGGTCTGATTGGGTTATAGATGAAGTTAACCCTTCTGTGAGTGTTGGATAGAAGTAGAAGGTGCTCATCTGTACTTCATAGGTGAATTAATTGCAAACATGCCTGCAGTTCTAGATGAACTTTGGAGAACCTCTTGGTTTACACAATGATTTATGAATGGGGGCAGTCTTCACCTACGTCCTCTTTCAAGAACCTGAGCCACCACTCCGAAGCACCAACATAGAAGCATGCAAAGTCCTTGGGGGCCAGCCATTTAATAGATTTGGGGCCCTCTTAGAAATATGAAAGAAAATGAATAAGATCATCCATGTGAAAGATGATCTGCTTTGTGTTACAGACACCTTTTGGCCCCATCTTGTTTTTTTTTCTCTGCACAGTTTCCTGTAACTGGCCTGTTTTGAGTGATGTATAGGGGAGAAGGCCTATGTCAGATATATTCCCCTGCCTGTCATGAGTAATTAAAACCAGTTGTATTATTGCTTTCCTTAGTTCCAGCTGACTCTTTGATGCTTTGGTGTCCATGCCAAAAAACTACCTCTTATAATCATCAGAGGCCAGTGTTTTTGCAGAGGTCACTGCAAGCTAATTAAGCAAATATGTGAAAAATAGTTTTAAATTATCTCAATTAGTAAAGTGCATGGATACATATATTTGAGGTGGGGGTTGGGTTGAGGAGGACTTTTTAAACCGTAATTGACTTGCAGAGGTAGTGATTTGATGTCAGAGAACTATATGTACACAGCACCTTTGTCTACTCATTATATTGGTTTTGTTTGACTTTTTGCTATGTGATAGACACTATATTATTTTCTGCAAGTAAACATATTGAACTGTTCAATACAATCATAGTTTAGTAATGTGAATGACAAACACATGAACAGTAATAATTCAGAATATAAAGGAGTAAAATTGTGATGCATCCAAAGATCTAAAATAATACAGAAAGAGGAATAACTCATGCCATTTCTGAGGTTTGAGGAAGGGTATATAGATTCATGCAATCACCACATGCTTTTGAATGCCCACAGTGTGTCAGGCACTGCTCAAAGATCTCAGGCCATAATAAAGAACAAAATCCAGGGTCCCTGGCCTTGTGAAGAATTTCAGGAGAGATTAAGAGGTAATAAATGGAGATATAAACACAATACACTTTATGTTATAAAATAATGGAGTTTTGGAAAAAAACAGAGTGGAGTAAGGGAGATTGAGTGTTCTGGGGGAAGATTATAGTTTGAAGTAATAGTCTGTACTGCTTTCAGTGAAGAGGTAGCCTTTGTGCAAAGAAGCAAAGAGGATGAGGGCAGGAACTCTAGGGATATTTGTGCAAGAAGGAACAGTCAGTGCAAGTGCCCCAAGTCTTGAGTGTGCCTGGCTTATTTGAGAGACAGCCAGGAGTTTCAAATCAACTTCAGTGGAGTGGATGAGAGAGAGAGTATAGTATGATATGAGTCTCATTGATATGACTGGGCCAAAATCATATAGGGTCTTGTGTGTCATTGAAATAACTCTTTTTTTTTTTGACAGCCAGAGTTTGACAGAGAGAGAGAGAGAGAGAGAGAGACAGAGAGAAAGGTCTTCCTTTTCTGTTGGGTCACCCCCTAAATGGCCGCTATGGCCACCACGCTGTGGCGGGCGCACCACGCTGATCCGAAGCCAGGAGCCAGGTGCTTCCTCCTGGTCTCCCATGCGGGTGCAGGGCCCAAGCATTTGGGCCATCCTCCACTGCCTTCCCAGGCCACAGCAGAGAGCTGGACTGGAAGAGGAACAACTGGGACAGAATCTGGCACCCCAACTGGGACTAGAACCTGGGGTGCTGGAGCCACAGGCAGAGGATTAGCCTAGTGAGCCTTGGCGCCATCCAGAACTCTTTTATTCTGTCCAAGAGGGGAGTTGTTGGGGTGTTGAGTGAAGAAGTGACATGATTAAGCCTGTTAAGGATTTATCTGGCTGCTTTGTTGAGATAAGGTAACAGTGGATCAAAAATGGTAGCAGAGAGACCAGTTAGACCAGGGCTTGGCAACTGTGGTTTGTATTCCAAAGTGGCTTGTTGCTATTTGCAAACTTTATTGGAACATAGCTATGCCTATGTACATTACAATAAGGGAGGTGAGTACTTGCTACAATGACTATAAGACTGACAAAGCAGAAAATATTTGCCACATAGCCTTCAATAAGCTACTATGCTGAGGCCTAAATCAGAATAATTCAGTAGAGAGGTGATGGTCATTCAGATCAGGGTGGCAGCACTAAAGGTTATGAGTAGTCGTTGAATTCTGGATATGGTTTAAACCAAAAACAACTGAATTTGCTAAATGGTTGGCTATGGGGTGTGTGATAAAGATAAATCAAAGATAAGTCTAAAATGTTTGTCCTGAACCACCAATGAGCATATTTTGTATTATTTGAGATAAAGAAAGTTTATAGATGAAACAGATTTCATGATGAGAGAAGAACCAGGAATTTAGAATAGCTTAAACTCAAAATTTATGAGTTTTAAGATATATAGGTTGGCACATGCTCACTCGGACTTACCTCCAATGGTGGAACTAGAAATGTGACAGAGGATTTCAACTCAATCTTATCAAGGAGGCAGGTACCAATGCCAGCGCACTTGGTAAAGTGATAAGTATAAATACACAACCGATCAAAAAGATAGTGTATGTGTCGAAGAGATTTCACAAATAAGACCAGTGTAAGCAAATAATGAAGGATAGAATTAAAAGGGAGAGAATGATCCTGCGGGGGAAGCAGGACACACAGCAGACTCATAGAATGGCAAACGCCCAAAACAGCACTCCTGCCTCAGAATCAACCCTTGGGACATTCGGATCTGGCTAAAAGGTCCATGAGAGTCTTACAGGCATGGAAAGCCATGACACGGTGGCAAAAAACAATCTAAATGAAAGATCCTGGTGAACAAGACCCCAGCAGAATGAACAGGCCATCAAGGAAAGAGGCGCCTTTCTCTGAAGGGAGGAAGGAACCTCCACTGTGACACGGCCTTGACTAAACAAGTTCACAGTTGGTGAACTCAAGGGGCTTCCATAGCCTAGACAGCTCATAGCAAGAGTCTCGGGTGATTGCTGATGTCATAAATAAGAGTGCCAATTGTTAAATCATCAACGGGAGTCACTGGGTACATGCTCTCCACGTAGGATCTCTGTCCTTAATGTGTTTTACTATGAAACTTAAAAACACTACTAGTTGAACAATACCCTATACCTTGTGTGGTTGTGTGAATGCAGCCTGTTGAAATCCTTGCTTAGTATGTAGTAAGTTGATCTTCAGTATATGAAGGTAATTGAAAATGAAACTCGATAAAGGGCGGGATGGGAGAGGGAGAGGGAGAGGGGAGGGCCACGGGAGGGAGGGAGGTTGCGGGGGGGGGGGGAGCCACAACAATACAAAAGTTGCACTTTGTAAATTCACATTTATGAAATAAAAAATTTAAAAAAATTTAAAAAAAAGATGATACGAAGTGAAAAAATGTTGAAGAACAAATTAAATAGGCAAATCTGAAGTTCAGGAGAGAAGTCTGTGCTGAAGATGAAAAATTAGGAGTCATTAGCCATAGATATGGTATTTAAAGTCATGATTCTGCATAAGATTACCAAAAAATGAGTGAAAACAGAGGAGAACAAAGAATGATCTCTGAAACACTTATACATTAAGATTTTGGTAAGAAGAGGAAAGACTAGCAGAGACTAAGGAGGAGTAATCAGTAGAGTAGATCAGTAATTTGAACCAAGAGTGGGACATGAGTGTCCTAACCCACTGGCATTTTAATTTCTTGGCCAAGTGCCCATCTCAGCATTGACTTTAAATAAAACCATGGAAGAATTTTCTCTAGAAGCAGGTGGGAAGTCAAGCTTTATGTGTGCACATTCTGAAGTAAGATGATGATGGTGGTGGTGAGAGTCTATGGACTCCTTTCTTGTTTGCTTTAATTCCATTCATTAAATAAGAAAACAGATCATCTATAAGTGAAGACTGAGCTGTTGCATTGGGTTTGAGAAGGAGAATGAACAAAATGGTCATCAAGTTTGTTATAGAGTGAATAGAATAGAACTGTTTAGTGTGATAATCAAGTAGAAGATGAGTTCACTTAAAGTTTATAATCTCTATTTAAAAGATTTATTTAATTATTTGAAAGAGTTACAGTGAGAAAGGGAGAGAGTGAACCAGGGAAGGAGAGAGGGAGAGGGAGAGGGAGGCAGGGGGAGGGGGAGGGGGAGGGGGATGGGGAGAATGAATCGATCTTCTATCCCCTGGTTCATTCTCCAGATGACTATAATGGCTAAGGCTGGGCCAGACCTATGCTAGGATCCAAGAAACTTCATCAAGGTCTCCTATGCGTGTGGCAGAGGCCCAAACACTTGGGCCAATTTCCTCTCCTTCTCAGGCCAGGACTTGAAATAGTGCCAACATGGAGTGCCAACATTACAGGTGACAGCTTTACTTCCTACACTACAATGCCAGACCCAAAGTTTATAATCTTGTGTATTTGTCTTCAGTTCATTCTTCTGTGTGGTTGCAGGCATAAAGATGGATTAATTAGGTTTGTGATTTTTTCACATGAATACAGCAGGGACAAAGAATTGTGAGTGTATACAAAGAAGTGAATACTCTGATTAGCCATGGAATTTAATATGACTAAAGAGGTAACAGAGGACATTAAAATCAGAGACAGTGAAAAGAGATAGGGAGGTCAGTGGATTGGAGATTCTTGTGAAATTGGGATGGGGCAGTAGAGGGAGTAAACAGTCAGATGGAAGAATGGAATGAATCAAATTGAGATGATCAATATGGTGTGATAACACCTAGGGTTATGGTTATTTTATTTATTTTTATTTGAAAGAGTTACAGAGAGAGGTAGAGACATAGAGAGGGAGAGAGAGATCTTCCATCTGCTGGTTTACTCCCTAGATGGCCACAGCGGTCAGATCTGAGCTGATCCAAAGCCAGGAGCCAGGAGCTTCCTCCAGGCCTCTCATGTGGTTGCAGGGACCAAAGCACTTGGGTCATTCTCCAGTGCTTTCCTGGGTGCATCAGCAGGGAGCTGGATTGGAAGTGGAGCAATCAGGATTCGAACCAGTGTCCATGGATGCTGGTGCTGCAGGCCAGGGCTTTAATCTGCTGTGGCACAGCACTGGCACTGATGGGTTAGAGGAACACATCACTGGAAGAGAGGAATTTAAGAAACTGGGAGTCTAGGTCATTGAATTGAATCATCTGATGTGTACACTGCAATGTTACAGGAATTAGACAAAAACAGAACTGGACAGAATGAAACTGTACCAGGAACTAAAATCATGGGAAATAAGGGAGTATTAGATAGGATTGGGTTGGTAACGCACAATGGAGAATATAATTTAGTTATGTAGATTCAAGACTGCTTAGGGAGGAGATAATGAGAGAGAGAATAGTTTGGAAACACAATCAGGAGAAAATGTGAACCTACAGCAACTATGAGTTAAATTTTTGCCTGAGGCTTCAAGGATAAGTGGATTTTATTGAAGTGGAGAGGCTGGGGGAAGAATATTTCAGGCAAAGTGAAATGGCTGGGCACTGAATTGCCTTTGTAGAATTGGAAATTATGAAACAGTGAATATGACAATGTAGCTGAGGTATCAGTGTGGGGTGTGGTGGGGATGTAGAGATGCTGAGACATAGTGAACATAAAATAAGAAAATCAAGGCGTATAAACTTGTTGGTTGGGAGTCAACTGGGGGTAAATCTTAACATGTTCAGATCTTCAACAAGAAAGGGACTGCCTAAGGTTTTAGTCAGGGCGTTGATATCAGATTTATCCCACAAAGGTAATTTTACTATGATGTAAAGAAGGTTGGAGGCAAAGAAGACAACTATAAAGTTACAGAAGTGACTAAAATTACTGACAAAGGGGCTTGAACTTAGTGTCCATAGGAGTAGAGGAAATACTCAAAAGGTAAAATCAATAGGAATTGGGGATTGTTTGGATGTTATTAAGTAAAGGAAAGATGGGAATCCAGGAAGACATGAAGGCTTTTGACTGCAGTCACTGAGTAGAATATGTCACTTTGTTCAAGTTTATGAAATAAAAACAACTAAGATAGACTGGTAGATCACAGATCGTTTATTTGATAATAACGCATCTGAGTCTTCAGAAGTATACTTAGTCTGTAGTTTGAAATTTATTTCTTTCATAAGACTTAACATTCCCTAATGTATCTTCAATACTGGTGAATATTCAAAGGAGCCAATCATATTCTTCATTTAAATGGTTTAGGCAATTTAGAAATAGACCCAGGGATCAGTGATCAAATATTAGTTTATTATGTGTAAAGCAAGATTGGATCTTCAGCCCCAATAAGGTTTACTCCCGTGCCCTGCCTCTCCCTACTCAAACAAGCCTAGAGCTTGACATATGATTGCCTCCACCTGCCCACCGCATCCCAGCTCTACCCCCTATCAGGAGAGTCAGTTCTTAACTGTTAATATTTCCAGAAACAGATACAGGAAGAGTTACAATTCCCTTGACCCAGGGAGGAGAGAGAGCTCTGACATAAGAGGATTGTCGGGCCACTATACCTTATTTATTTCCATAGTGAAACAAGAGCAAAAACAAAGACCACAGGCCATGCTTTGAGTCCCCTGACTTCTCCCAATGTTAATGAGAGAAGTCATTGCTGTTTCTATTATTGACTGGAAGTGGAATGGAAATCCTTGACCCTCAAGTTTCTTTCTATGGAACTTGAGGAATGGAGTAACAAGCATTGCCCTAGACAAGAAATGACTGATCTAAATCTATGAAAACTGGAAATATAAATTAAGAGAAGGTAGTTTAGTCATATGTGGGCCCTCAGCAAAGGAGTGTATGTACAAAGTGTAGGGCCAGGGCACTAAGGGAAATAGAATATAGAGAATTCAGATAATCCATTCAAGATGAAGAAAATCAAGGTGCTAGAAAAAGATGTCAGACACTCAGTCTATAATCACATCAATGATTAGATCACTAATCTCATGAGGTAAAAAGAGGAATATTAGTACCTAGGTATCAGGGTAACGTATAAAGCTCACTGATGAGAATGATAATAGGCCTCAGAATGGGACGAGAGATGAGAAAGCTGTTACGGTCCAGGAGGTAGAACTTCTTTATCTCTGAATACTCACTTCATTTTTCTCCTTCCCTGTGGGTGGCATTCTCCACTCCCTAGCCCAGAAAAAAAACAAATAACCTCAGCTGTCCAATTTGTGTGTTCTGGGTTCATCCACAGGAGTGGCTGTTGGAGAGATGGGCCCTTTCTTGCTAGCTCTCACTCCTGTCCTCCATTCTCACTTCATTGGCAATGGACACTAAGCATTCTGTTACAGGTCAGTTTCACATCTCACTCCTTGTCAAGTCGGCTGTGGTCAAGGAGTAAGGTCACAACTATACAATATGACAGTATATGTCTCATTCTCCCACCTCCAAGAATGGGTTATAGGGGAGGGAGACAGTTAAAGGAGGAAGCAAGCTGGACAGACATTTCAAAATTGTCTTCACTGAATCTCTTTAGTGTCTTTAATGGCAGAGATCAGGAAATACTAAGAAAATTTTAATTTGTGTAATATGTTTATGCTATGCACTATAGAGGTTATTAAATAGTCTCTTAAAAGGATCTCCTACAAACTGCTTCTTGGGGAGACAGTATACACGGGTGCTTGGAATCTTAGCAAGAACAAAAAGACTTCAATTTCCCTGCACCATTGGACTAAATATGTGTACTGTAAGGATTTGGGTTATTGTAAGAACAAAATATGTCATGAAGGAATGCCTGGTTCTCACCCACTCTAGGAGTATTTGTCAAGAAGGAAAAAGAAACGTGACATATAGGCCTTCTCTGTGTACCAGATGTTCTCTGACAATATGCATTGGTAAAGCAGAAACGCAAATTACGAGAGACAGACCCATTAAATAATGAACTATCCAGTGGCATTTTGAGCTCCATTCATTAAACCTTTCTGGGAATGGCTCTGGGTCTACATACAATTTCTTTCTTTTTATTAATTGTTTATATTTAAGGTATAGGACATAATGTTGTATAATACATAGTGAGATTATTATTTATTTGAAAGGGAGAGAGAGAGAGAGAGAAAGAGAGAGAGAGAGAAAGAGAAATATTGCATCCACTGATTCACTCCCCAAATGGCTGCAATGGCTAGAGATCTGCCAGGATGAAGCCAGGAGCTTCTTCTGTATCTTCCAAAGTGGGTGGCAGGGGCCCAGGCACTTAGGTTGTCTTTGGTTGCTTTCCCAAGCATATTAGCAGGGATCTGGATCAAAAGTGGAGCATCCAGGACACAAATTGGGCTATATGGGATGCTGGTGTAGCAGGTGGCACTTTACTATCTACACCACAATGCTGGCCCTGATGTATCAATTTCTTGACACAAAATGAAAGTTTATCTCTGGAATATTAATAACTTGGCCCTTTCTTTGAAACAGAGGTATATAAGAAGTATTTTCCCCTGTCATTTCTTGTTTCTTATTTTTTGTTAAAGATTTATTTGTTAATTTGAGAAGCAGAGTTACAGAGAGGCAGAAGCAGAGAGAGAGAGAGAGAGAGAGAGAGAGAGAGGTCTTCTTCCATCTGCTGGTTTACTCCCCAGATGACTGCAATGGCTGGAGCTGCGCTGATCCAAAGCCAGGAGCCAGGAGCTTCTTCTGGGTCTCCCATGCAGGTACTCCAGGTACTCCCATGAACCCAGGTACTCCAACATGGGATGTGGTCATTCCAAGATTTGGTTTAGACACTATGCCAAATGCCCACTCTGAATTTAATATTTAATTCTGTTTGAGGAACACTTGTAAGGAAGATAGCAAGTAGAGTTAAATAAACTTGATTTAATAACTTTCCTTTGTGTGTGTGGGTAACAGTAGTGGCACATCCCTTCTCTTCCCAATGAGATCAGTGTCTCACTTACATATAATGCCAGAGGATTCCTTCACAGAGGAATGGCAACTCTGAAGAGCCCTGGGCCTTAGGCTGGAGCCTGGGATGACCCACAGCCAGCAGCCCCTGATTTGGAGGGCCAGCCCTCCACTGGATAGGCTAATCAGGAGAGGCCAGGCTTCAGACCCTCGAGGGGAGGCCCCTAGCAAACACTCATTGTGGGAGTTGATGGTTAGAAAGACCTGCTGGCCTTCTGCTGGTCAGGATCTAAACCTGTCCATGGCGTTTGCTTCTCAGCACTTGTCCTTACATAATTTATCATCTCCTCTTTATTAATTTAATGTATTAATTCACCTCCTCAAATCTGCATTTAGCAGGTGCTTAATAAGCCTTTTATGATTTTTTGTAGCTACAGTCCATTTAACTAATTTTAGAACATTACAAAAATTGTGGCAATGCAATTCTTTCTTTGTCTATAGAAAATGTGTGTGGCAATTAACTTAGCCACACAAACAACTTGTACTTCAGGTTTTCTTTTTCTTCGTTTAACCACTCTGTCTCAGGACACTACAAAAGAGTTGACTTTCCGTATTTTTGGAGCTTGAAATCTGATGAAAAATATAAGCCTCCTTTCTGGATAAATGTATATATGTACATACACGCAGAATTTTGTGTACCAATTCGAGAGAATTGCTACAGTACAGATTATTGCACTGATAAATTATCACTATTTAGATTGAATTTCTTTTCCAAATTTATAAAATTCCTTCATTTTACAAATGACATTTATGTTAGAAGAGAGAGGTGGAGATGGCTTTAGAAAGGTTCCAATCCAATGTCTGATTCAGTCTTTTGATGCTAAATAAAAACAGCAAATATTTATTGCTGTTTTCTTAGCACTTCTGTAAATGCTTTAAATGCCTTAACTCATTAAAAACTCGTAATATTCCTAGAAGGTAAGTATCGTCTTTATTCCCAGTTTAGATACCAGTAAAATGAAGCTAAGCATGTCAATAACTTGCCTAGAACTAGAGTTGAGGCTGGGCAGTGCGACCCTCTGAGCTTGTCAGCTCCATGACATAGTACAGAAGAACTGTACCAAAGACCTTCTAGAAGAAATAACCTCTGCTCCAACAAGTCTCTGAGGCTTGCTGCTCTCTCTGGACCACTCTGGTATTCCCATATTTTACCTGGGACAACTCTTCTTACTTCTATACTCAAACTTTACAATATGAAGTTCTAAAAATAAATAATAGGCACAATATATAAAGCAGCAAAAACTGTGATAGAATGAATCATTTATAGATCTTGCTTTTTGATTTTCATTCTGGGCGAAGAGTCTCAGCTCTGCTAGGCAGAACCTAAGCACTTTTTCTTTCTCAACTCCGGAAGACTGCTCTCTGTTGGTGGCAGATGTGGACACAAATGAGGGTCTCTTTCACACACCTTTTGGAGTGATGAAAGACCACTTGGTAGTGAGAGTGTGGTAATGACCTCTTTGACTCAATGTGCTATGCCTAGGCGAGGTGAGAAGTCAGGGACAACTGGACTCAGAGAGGCAGCAGCTCTTTAGCTGAACTTTGTATGGGTCAGGCGCTTCATTCCTCATCACATTTCAGTGTACTAATGCATGGACAGGGTCCAGACAGAGATTAATGAGAAACTCTAGCTTTCTCTGGAATGTGGGCAGAGACTTTGGCCACAAGGCTTGGCTCCAGGAGAACTGCTTTAAGAATCAGGAGCCCAAGTTGTCTAAAATAGGATATTAGACTCTTGGCTAAGGAAAAGATAAGGACTCTTAATGTAAGCTTTGGTCTGGGTTTGGTGAACGATGTTCAAATCACTGTTCCACCTTTCAAGTTCAACTCTGTGTCGATCAGGAAGGAGGGTGAGACCAGGTGACTGAGTGTACAAATAGGTGTATTGAAATGATATTTTTCCTGGGAAATTAGGATGGTTTACTTTAAATGCAGGATGTGATCATAATGGCCCCTCCTCCAGAGAAGCATGTAAGAACATGAGTTCCAATCTTTGATGCCCTTCTCCAAACCAATGATAAGAAGAACTTGATGCATTTGTTTAACTGTTTACTTATCCAAGTACCTAAACATTTGCTCAATACCTAATATATGTCATGGATCGAGCTAGGCACTAGAGACACAGCTGGGAGCAAAACAGATTTAGGTAACTTTAAAAGTCACTGAAGGGAATCCCTGGTACGTTTCTAACTCCACCATTTGGGGCAAGTCCGATTGAGCATGTCCCAAATTGTATATCTCCTCCCTCTCTTTTTCCCACTCTTATGTTTAGCAGGGATTACTTTTCAGTTAAAATTTAAACACCTAAGAATAATTGTGTGTTAATTACAGAGTTCAACCACTAGTACTAGAACAACAACAACAAAAAATACTAAAAAGGATAAAGTATTACATTGTACATCAACAGTCAGGACAAGAGCCATCAAGGTGGCATGTACCAATGCCATCTCACTAGTCCAAGTGATCAATTTCAGTTCACAATTGATCACTCTGATAGGTCTAAGAGTCAAAGGGATCACACAAACAAGACTAGTGTCTGCTAATACTAACTGATAGAATCAAAAAGGGAGAGAATGATCCATCATGGGAAGTGGGAGACACAGCAGACTCATAGAATGGCAGATGTCCTAAATAACACTCTGGCCTCAGAATCAGCCCTTAAGGCATTCCAATCTGGCTGAAGAGCCCATGAGAGTATTTTAGGCATGGAAAGCCAAGACTCTGGAAAAAAAAAAAAAAAGAAGAAGAAGACCTAAATGAAAGATCTCTGCAAGTGAGATCCCAGTGGAAAGAATGGGGCCATCAAAGAAGGAGGTACCTTTCTCTTAAGGGAGGAGAGAACTTCCACTTTGACTATGACCCTATCGGAATAAGATCAAAGTCGGCCAACCCTAAAGGCTTCCATAGCCTTGGCAACTCAGACTAGAGCCTAGGGAGATTACTGACGCCATAAACAAGAGTGTCAAATTGTTAAATCAGCAACAGGAGTCACTGTGTACTAATGTCTCATGTGGGATCTGTCCTTAATGTGTTGTCCAATGTGAAGTGATGCTATAACTAGTACTAAAACAGTATTTTTACACTTTGTGTTTCTGTGTGGGTGCAAACTGAGGAAATCTTTACTTAGCATATACTGAATCGATCTTCTGTATATAAAGATAATTGAAAATGAAAAAAAAACCTGGTGTTAAATTGGAAATTGCATAGAAAATTAATCAATTTTTAAAAAATATCATGTAGGATCTCTGTCTTTAATGTGCTGTACACTGTTATTTAATGCTATAACTAGTACTCCAACAGTATTTTTTCACTTTGTGTTGCTATGTGGGGGCAAACTGTTGAAATCTTTACTTAATATATACTAAACTGATCTTCTGTATATAAAGAGAATTGAAAATGAATCTTGATGTGAATGGAAGGGGAGAAGGAGCAGGAAAGGGGAGGGTTGCGGGTGGGAGGGAAGTTATGGGGGGGGAAGCCATTGTAATCCATAAGCTGTACTTTGGAAATTTATATTCATTAAATAAAAGTTAAAAAAAAAGTCACTGAAGGGTAGAGAACAAGTGAACATGTCTTCAAATAAATGCATGGCTTGAATCACGGTAAATGCTATGAAGCAAGCATACAAGAAAGAGAACAAAGGGGATGGGAATGTCTAGTTTATATTCGAGGTTCCGGGAAGGTGTTTCTCCTTGGTGAATAAATATTGGATTCTTCAGGAATTCGACCCAGGGGTCGTTTATGAAGTGAAGGCTGCATTGAGATTCTCAGCGTGGGTCCTCATATAAAACTAGGGGATGACGCTGGGTTTTGAAAAGGGAACATTTTCCTTTCTGTCTGCTTATTATCCTGCGCTGCATAAGCCAGGTATGCAGTATTCACATTTTCATTCTCGACATCTAGATACAATGACCAACATGTGGTAGTTGTTCACCAAGTGTTGGTTGAATAAGTTGGTGGTGTAAAAGCTGACATCGCTAGACTTTTCTGTTTCTATTTAAGCTTGCAGGGTAAGGATGGAAGTCAAGAGGCAGGTTAAACTTTGGGAGACAGATTCAAACTGGGATATAACCTACGGAGTAGGAGAACAGCTCATGGACAATATCAGAAAACGATCTTCAAGCCAAAAACCAGTGGAAGAAGAAAAGAGTCATCTCATTATTGAGGCACTGGCCCTGCTAGTGAGGCCTTTTCTTCCAGTCTTGGTAACATTCATCTAGGCCTTCATACTAGGGCAGCCGAGATGCTCCTTCCTCTGCACACTTGTCAACAGACTCAAGTTCCAATGCTAATGAGTCCCAGGGATCTAATGTACAGCATGGGTGGAAGTGAATGTGTTCATTAATTTGGTTGTGGTATATCAGAGTTTGGAGGAAAATGAGAATGTCCTTGGTATTTTGATTGGGAGCATGTTGAGTCTGTAAATTGCTTTGGGTAGTGGGAACATTTTGATGATGTTGATTCTTTCAATCTGCAAACAAGGAAAGTTTTTTCCATTTTTATGTCTTCCTCTATTTGTTTCATTAATGCTTTGTAATTTTCATCTTTTTATTTCTTGGTTAAATTTATCCCAGGGTATTCTAATTTTTTGGTAGCTATTATGAATGGAAGTGATCTTATAAATTCTTTCTTAGCTACAGCATGGTTAGTGTATGAAAATTGTATTGATGTCTTTTGTGTTTATTTTGTGTCCTACAACTTTGCCAAATTCTCTTATCAACTCTAATAGTCTCTTGGTGGATTTTTTTTGGTTCTTCTATATAAAGGATCATGTCAGCTACAAACAGTGATAAACTGACTTCCTCATTTCCAATTCACATCCCTTTGATTTCTTTTTCTTATCTAATGGCTCTGGCTAAAACTTCCAGAACTATACTGAATAATAATGGTAAGAGTGGGCAACTTTCTTTGGTTCTGGATCTTAGTGTAAACTTTTTCCTATTCAATATGATGCTCACTATGGGTTTGCCATATATTACCTTGATTGTATTGAGGCATTTTATATCCAATTTTTTGAGGTTTTTATCATGAAAGATGCTGTTTTTTGTCAATGCTTTCTCTGCACTTATTGAGATAATAACATGGTTTTTACCCCTCATTTTGTTGATGTATTACCATTGTTAACATACATAAATTCATCACATTGGACATTTTGAATATATACAATCTTTACTTGTCAATGAAATATTTTTGAAAAAGAGAGAGAAAGGAAGTGGGGGAAACTTCTAACTCCGGAAGACTGATGAGCCAGGTAATGGCAGGAGGAGGGAGAAGAATTAGCAAGAGTTCAGTGTGGAGATCAGCGAATAAAATGCCTTCCCTCTTTTCTTTCCTAAAAACAAATTTTATGGGGTAACTAAAGCTTATTTCAGTTAAAATTTAGAAAACCTCATTGCTACGGCTAAGTTTCCACACTAAACTCAACAGAATGATTGTGCAAACCCTGAACAAAGGGACAGCGTGGATGTAGACACTGCCTGGCATCGGGCATCACAGCACTCGCCCTGTCTCCCATCTAAAAGTGGCTGTCAATTAGCTGCATTGGGAAAGTTCTGCCCTCTCTTCCCACACCCATCTCACCACACACCCTCTGTGGTCATTTGCTTGGGGTCACAAGCAGGTTAATTTATGTCCTTCCATCTCAAATTCAACTTCCCATGAAGTAAGAACAACCCAAGTTCTCTCCCATCCCACTGCTCTCCTTCAAATTTAATTTTAGGAAGAGTTGAGTTCGTGTGCACTTGGGGCCTTTACCTCCCCGCTGTTCCTGGAGTGACCAAGCACACCCTTGCCTCTGGGGATTTATTTTTGCTATTTTCTCTGCTTGATAAGACCCTTTCTCATTGGGTCTCTGCTACAAAACTGCTTTATTAAAGAAGCTTCCTTGTTTCTCCCCTTTCCTCCTCACTTTTTTTTCCAAAGTATTAGATGTAACTGACATTATGTTGATGACATCCCATGACTATGCCTGTTTATCTCTGTATTCTAGACTGTTGGCTCTGGAAGGCACTGCCTTTGCTTTTGTACTGTCATATGTTGCCACATAGTAGCTTCTCAATAAACAAAGGAATAAATGAAATACAACCATCTGGTGGTAAGAGATCAAACCAAAGCAAATTCAAACAAAACAAAGATTCAAAGTTTTGCTAGAGAGAAAAAAAGGTACTAGCATTAAGACCAAACACATTTAGTTGTATTTTACTTCCCAGTTATCAGGTCTCATCATGATTCCTTTATTCTTTCTGTTCTTAAGCTCTACCAGCCGTGCTGCATTTCCACATATACTCCAACCTTTGAAAGCCTGATCTATTGCTACAATTCCAGGAAGGACTGACAACACAATACATATGGTGACCCATTTAAAATGGGCCACACTTAAAGTTGTCCTATGTTAAAGGAGATGGCTCTGAATGGACCACCTTGCATGATACATTAGGCTGTGTCTTTCTGCCAGTAAGCTCAAAAGTGTTTTATAAATAAAAAAGATGATGTTGGAAAGAAAGGCTCTCTCTCTCTCTCTCTCTCTCTCTCACACACACACACACACACACACACACACTCCTCAATTCACAAAAAGAATTTTGTTATACAAATCTCGGGTCATATATGCATTGACAAAGCAATTTGAACCCAGGGAAAGGATTCCTTTTGTTCAGAATATGCCTAGAATGTTCTGTTGATGCTAAAGAACAAGCTTCAGTTCTTCGGAAAACCAGGGCAGACTAGATCTTTCTATGGAAGAGGGAAGATCCCCTAGGCTTTACTTCCTGGTTCTTCAAGGATTTCTACTGGGGCCCTTAAAGGAACATCAAGAGAGAAAGGACACTCGGGCTATTTTACAGCTGGTACAATGATATAGTTGTTGAATATCTCCTGACAAGGGGTTCTGTTGTGCTTTGAAGGATAATATGAAAATTCAAGCTGAGAATGAGCTTCTGTAACTCCACCCTAAACTCTCCTCCGTATCTGAAGCCAAGTCTTTTTAGATGTGCAGGAGGGATCTGTTTACTTTGTATGGAAAATCATTTTCTTTTTATTAGCAAGCTCCAGGGTTTCCTAATGATCTAAGGGGCTGCTGCCTCTCCTGGGGCAGTCCTGGGGCATTCTTGACATGAACAGAGGCCAGAAAGACTGGAAATCTTATTTTGTAACATTTGCTGCCTGGTTTTCAAAGTCAAAGAAGACAAATGGTTCGGATAAGTGCAGCAGTACCTCTGAGGTTGAATTGCCTCATTGTCCTGAGCTGACCTGGAAAGGTTAAAATCAAACTAAACCAAAACAAAAACTGAAAGCAACACACCATGAGCAGCACTGGCCTTTCTCAGCAAGTGTGCTTAGCTCAGGAGAATGCAGTTGTTCTGGTCTTATCATCATTGCTTCCTTGTTGGACTCATGGTGGGGCAGAGGTGGGATGAGGATGGGTGTATGCGCTGCAGGTGGCTCAGTAGGCTTAGATATATTTACATTTTAACCTTTGTCTTGATAGTATCATACTCATTATTACCTGTATACTATTGTTCACCTTTAACAAGCAAGTCCCCTGATCTTGCCTTATCTCACCATACATCCTACAAGAGGCTCTGGCAGGTGTGCCTTGAACATTCTAGCCCACAATGATCTCCTAGCCTCTGAATTATATATGCAGGGACATTCTTTAGGGCCACATACACTCTACTACTGGAATCTACTTTTTTTGGTTTTTGTTTTTTATCCTCCTACCTCACCAACTAAATCAAACTGTTCCCATTATCCTGATGAATTTAATTTAAGATCACCTCTGTATTCCCTACCCGGAAGCCTAAATCCTTCATTTTAGTAGGCTGTAGGCTCCTTGGTTTAACCACAGCTTTACCAGTATTTTTTTTTTTCCTGCGAGTTCTTTCTGTCAAGTCCTCTTTAATCCCAACACCCCCTTTCTCTTTACCATCCATTCACAAACATCAAATCTGCTCTTTGTTCATGTTTCCTAGCCTCCAGCCCTCCTAGTGCCAATGTGGCCCACTTGTTGAGTGATCCTGTCAGTCAACACTGGCTTATTACAAAATGAGTATGCCCTAACCCCACACTTCCATATGGCTTCATGATATTATTGTAATTGCATTCCCTGTCTACAATAGGCAAAATGAAACACATGCTGTGAAAGTTGGTATGTTTTATGTTTGTTCCCAAGGCTGATTTTAAAAGAAAACAAGTGAAGTCTCCTTTAGAATCTTTTCCACCAACTGGCTCCTTCCTTGAATGAAATTCCTGATAGCTAACATATCTCAGATAACGTAAAATGCTCGCTTCCAGATCTTTATTTGTAGGTCTTTAGACTGCACTGGTGATGACGTTGAGTGGGGACTGTAATGAAACTGCAGCATTGTCTTTGATGATCCTGTGTTTTACAAAGTTTGAGGGAAATTGAGGATACGAGTGAGAATGGATGGAGATGGTTTAATGGAGGAGCTAATTTAGGTGGAGTACTAGCTAGTTATTCTATATATATTCTCTTTTTTTCAAGTTTCAAGAAGATATGACTATATTTTTATAAAACTGAAATCAAGACATGTACATACATTTGAAATTTTGGAAAATTTGCCATTTGATGGGAATTGTTTTCAAAATGTCTTAACTGCTTTGTCTTAACTCTTACACATGGCAAGAGACTTTCTCTCTTTTTTTTTTTTGACAGGTAGAGTTGTAGACAGTGAGAGAGACAGAGAGAAAGGTCTTCCTTCCGTTGGTTCACTCCCCAAATGGCCGCTACGGCCGGTGCTGTGCTGATCTGAAGCCAGGAGCCAGGTACTTCTTCCTGGTCTCCCATGCAGGTGTAGGAGCCCAAGCACTTGGGCCATCCTCCACTGCCCTCTCGGGCCACCACAGAAAGCTGGACTGGAAGAGGAGCAACTGGGACTAGAACCCGGTGCCCATATGGGATGCCGGAGCCGCAGACAGAGGTTTAACCAAGTGAGCCACGGCACTGGCCCCAGCAAGAGACTTCCAATTCATTGGTTTCCCTAGATCAGATCTTCAAGAGTTTATTTCCTCAGTTGCTATTTCTCTGCAATTGGTATTTTAGAACATGAGCCCCGGAAACTGAGAAATGTGGCTTAAATACTCCCTTATTTTCTTTGGGCAAATGTATTAAAATTTTAAAAATAGAACCATCAATTTGTTAGCTATAAAATATGGTAATGACAATGCTTGCTAAATGGTATAGATGTAATAAGTACATAAAATATTCAATATATGAATGAGATGACTGTTCCATGCTAGGTATTCAGCAAGTGAGAACAGTGGTTATAACTTTTACCTAGATATCTGGTAAGGGGGGGAGGCACCCTGAGTCAAACTCCTGGACATTAAAACTTAGCATTTTTCAGACAAAAAATTAGGTAATGATCTGTGAAGATTCTGAACACCTCTGGACCTTTGGGTGATCACAGTGCTAGAGAAGAAAAGTAGAAGGGAAAGAGTAAACATACACACACACACACACACACATCTCATATGCTGTTCAGTCCTTTGGATGGGATTTTTAGCAGTCAACCAAGGTTCACTTACAGAGCTCCCATAACAAACGAGCATCTGGTGAGCATTTGACAGAAGGAAATGCGCATCCTTCAAGGAAGCTTGTGCATGTTCTTTGGAATTCAGAAGAATGTCTTAAAATGAGAAGAAGTTAGAAAATCAGGGAAATGCTTATTGGTTTATTCTTTGCTAAAGTAGACAACATCGGGCAAGACTGAGTTTTATTTCTACCTTTAGACCTCTGGGCTAAGATGTCTTCTTCCATACTACAACCTGGATAAAACAGAACCACGTTCCCTTTAATCCATGACCACTGTAGATCAAGTTACCTCTCTGAAAGGACTTTTCTTTCTCTGGCCAAGTAAATGAATTGAAATTGATGTACTTAATTGTTTTCTAAATTACAAATTTTCTCCCACAGATGTTTTTTATCAGTGTTGAGCCCAATGGGCTCCGTCCGTCACACAGGGAGATGAAGTCATGTGGCAATAAAAGAGAGGGGTGGAAAGAGGAAGGGAAATGCCATACAGTATATTGTCTAATTGAAAAATGTGCCACATAAATGCTGAAATTGAAATCTCTCCCTCCCTAAGGGCTGCTCACAACAAACAATGCACACATCTTCTGCACTGGAAAGATTAGACTTCTCCCCTTTCACCCTTATTAATTCAGGCCACTGCAAGAGTTTCCTTCCTTTGCCTTCCTTGGGTGAAGTCACTCTACTGGAATTGCGATGCCAAAGTGAAAGCTTCAATGCAGAGGCAGTGACATCAGAGCCAGAGGGTGGGGGGAGGGGCAGGGAATGATGTGATGAGGGATAGCATGAGGCTAAATTCTAACTCTGTAGAGGGAAGATGAGAACAGCACTACCCATGGATGGGTCTGAGAAATGGCTGCTAATGATAAAAAATAGAAAACCCCAAATAGAGGGGAGCCTAGTGGGAATACGGCCATTGGGAGAGTCAGAAAGTCTCGGGCTTTACTGCCAAGCAAGGCAAGCAGTAAACATAAGCAGTGTGTGGGGAAGGACGGACACAATGGAAGGCCACACACGTTTCTCATAGCAAGAGGGAGGACGCAACAGATGTACCATGTCAGCCTCTGAGAGAGACGGGAAGACAAGGAAAAAGCTAATGCTCACAAATAAACCCAAGGAAAGGGAAGAACCACCTCCCCAGTGGCTCCATTGTGGTAAACAGTTAAACACTGGCTGCTGGGGTTGAGCAGTTGGCTTAGTGGGTAAGAAGCTGTTAGGGACTCTCGCATCCTGTGTCAGAGTGCCTGCACTGAGTCCTGTCTCGGCTCTGGGTTCCAGCTTCCTGTTAATGTGAGTTTGGGAGAAATCAGTATTGGCATAAATGATTGGGTTCTTGCCTCCGCTGTGAGGACCCAAACTGAGTCCTTGGTTTCTGGCTTCAGCCTTGCATTGCAAACATCTGAGGAATGAACCAGTAGATGGCAGTTCTCTGTCTCTCTTTCTGTATTTCTCTGCCTCTCACATAATAAAATCAATAAGAAATTTAAAAAATGAAAACTATTGATCTGAAAAGTCCTTTGAGAGACCTTTCTAGGTTTCTGTTTGTCTTCATTTGCTGTGCACTTCAGTCTAATTTCTGTCAAAACCTAGTCCGAGTTTTTAGGTTCCCTGTGGAAAGTGTTTTGTAACACAAGGGGGGTAACCGACCAGCTTTATCAGCCCTAACTATGAAGAAGATCTCCTTCTTATACCACAAAAACTATTTCTTTCCACTTGTCTGGTCACTGAAGAAAAAGAATACCTGACCATTGGAGAAAAAAAATCCACGGAGTCATTTAGTTTAATTTTTACTCATTTAATTTAGACAGACATCACATTAAATTAGAACTGGGACTTCAAGTTCTTTGATGGTACTGGGATCTTAATGAATCAACTGCTCCTCTTTCTCTCTCCTTCCTTCTTTCCTTCCTTCCTTCATCCCTCCCTCCTTCCCTCCCTCCTTCTCTCTCTCTCTCTCTCTCTCTCTCTCTCTTTCTTTCCAAAAATTTATTTATTTATTTTGAAAGTCAGAGAGAGAGAGCGAGAGAGATCCTCCATGCACTGGTTCACTCTGCAGATGGCTGCAATGGCCAGTACTGGATCAGGAGCTTCATTCGGGTCCCCCTTGTGGCAAAGGCCCAGACACTTAGGCTAACTTCCACTGCTTTTCCCAGACATTAGCAGGAAGCTGGGTAGGAAGTGGAGCACCTGGGCCAGAACCGGTGTCCATATGGGATGCTGGCTTCACTAACTACCCAACAGTGGCAGTCTCCTATCACAACCTGCTCTGCTTCTGATTCATGTTCCCAGTATTGCATCCCAGGAGGCAGAAAGTGCTGGTCTGCCTGCTTGGGCCACTGCCACTCATGCGGAAGAACAGAACGGAGTTCATGGCTCCTGGCTGGAGCCTGGTCCAGACCTGGCAGTTGTGGTTGTGGCATTCGGAGCGTGACTCACTGGGTGAAAGTTCTCTCTTTCTTTTTTTCTTTCCCCCCCCTCCATCCCTTTCAAATAAATAAATAAGATAAATCTTTAAAAATCTGAGACATGAGACCAATGCTGTGGCGTAGTAGGCTAAGCCTCAGCCTGTGGCACTGGTGTCCCATATGGGTGCTGGTTCATATCTCAGCTGCTCCACTTCCAATTCAGCTCTCTGTTATAGCCTGAGAAAGCAGCAGAAGATGGCCCAAGTGCCTGGGTCCCTGCACCTATGTGGGAGACCTGGAAGAAGCTCCTAGCTCCTGGCTTCGGGTTGGCCCAGCTCTAGCCATTAAGGCCATTTGGGAATGAACCAGCAGATGGAAGACCTCTCTATCTCTCTCTGTCTCTGTCTCTCTCTCTTTCTGTAACTCTGCCTCTCAAATAAATAAATATAATATTTTTAAAAATTTCAGACTTATTGCCCAATGTTTATAATCCTTGTTTTCTAAATAGTAATTATCTTTGTAGTGATATTTGGAGTAATCAGATTCATGCTGCATAAGAATGATTCAATCATGCATAATATAAACCTTTAGGAGAAAAAAAATCATTGTTCACTAAGGGGTAGATGATTGGCGTTTTGTGTGGCCTCTAAAATGTACCTTGGCCTTTCTGTTTCCTGGTGTTCTCCACTAGACTGAAGTCGTCATCATCATCATCATCATCATCATCATCATCATCTTTTTTCTTCCTCTTGCCTTCTTGTTCCCTCTTTTTTTTTTCTTGTCTTTCCCTTTTCCCTGTCTCATTTTCCTTTTTTTTTTTTGCCTTTCCTTCTCCTCTTCCTTTTTTGATGGTTTCCTTTTATTCCTTCCCTCTCACTTTTTTCTTCCACCACTTCTTTTTTTTCCCTCTATAAATATTTGAGATTTTATCCTGTGTCAACTGTGAAACATTTTACTTATGTCATGTCATTTCATCTTGTTAGAAGATCTAGATATTATTTCTAAGCATGTATTTATTTTCATTGTATTTCGAAGGCAGAGAGACAGAGACAGAGATCTCCTGTTTGTTGGTTCCCTCTTCAGAATGCCTGCACCAGCCAGGGCTGAGTATGAAGCCAGAATCACAGGACTCCATCCAGGTCTGCCTTGTGGGTGGCAGGTAGCCAAGCATTTGAGCTATCTTTAGCAGCCTCTCGGGGTGTGCATCAACAAGCAGATGGATAGAAAGTGGAGTAACTAGGATTCAAACCCAGGCACTCTGATTTGAGAAGCAGACATCCTAAGCAGCATCTTAACTCTCCCTAGATATTGCTTTTAGATTACTAAATGAAGTATCTGGAAAAATAAATAATATATCCATTAATATGGCTACTAAATGTGACTGCATCTCTCTCTGGCTCCAAATTCATGCTTTTAGCCAGAGTCTCTCTAGGAAGGAATGATAAAAATGGAAAGAGGGGGCAAAAGTGTGAAAGTTAAAATTAAATTTTAAATTTATAATTTGAGAGAACAAAACATAATTTTGTATTTCTGAAATTTTGGAGTTAAATGAAATAAGTTAATTATGTTTATAATGATAAAGTTTTTAATATAAAAATCTATGCAAGTTATTTTTAACAGAAAAATCTACAAATAGTATAAAAAGCTGTTCATACTATTTGTTGAACCCTTTACTTAGTGTAGAGTTAATCATATGTGTAGAAAGTTAATTGAAAATATATCTTAGTAAAAGAATAAGAATGGGACTAGAAGAGGGAGGAGGAAGAAGGGTGGGAGTGGAGGCAGGAGGGAGGGTACATTGGGAAGAAGCACCATGTTCCTAAAGTTATATTAAAGAAATGCATGAAGTTTATATTCCTTAAATAAAATTTCTGGAGAAAAAAATATATAAAATATTGGAGACAAAAAAAGAAAAATATATAAAAAATAAAATATTTTGGAGACAAAAAAATAAGAAAAATCTGTCAATAGAGAAAAATGGGTGTGATAATACTCTGAAACAGAAAAGTCTATGAAAGGGACAAAAACAATATAAATTTATGATTCCATTTTAAAATATTTTTAGAAATGTATAAACTAATTTATAGTGGGTCTATGGTTGCCAGGAAATAAGGGGGTGGAATATTAAGAATCAGGGATAGGAGAAGAAGGGAATGAACACAAAAGAAGATGAGAAAACTTTTAGGGATGATGGATATACTCACCATCTTGATTTTTGTGATGATTTCCTACATGCAAATTCATGTCTAATGTTAAACTTTACTTTAAATACACGCATTTGATTATGATCCCAAAAAGTCTTTATAATAAAGAATTATTTATTTGTTATCACTAGATCTCATAGGGTTCTCAAGAATGACAATGTGCTATTATGAAGAATCTGCATTCCTTGCAAAATATATAATTGCTGTTAGGATTGGCTATCAAGAAATAGAACAAATTATGTAGTTTCGTGCTTTACTGACAGAGATCTTTACTAAAATAGATAGATTGTTCCAGGGCAGTCAAAGCTTCTACAGTCTCTCTTTTTACTCTATAATTTTCAGTATGTTGGCTTTTATTTCTTAGTTATGTACCTCATTGTGCTAAGATGTTTGTCATAGCTCCTAGCTCCTAGTATCACATCCTCACCTAACTACATCTTTTCCTTATGAGGTTCTGTGTGTGTGTGTGTGTGTGTTTAAAGGAAAATAGTTTCCAGAAATTCCTCCCACTCTGCCTCCCAACAAGGCTGCTCCATGTCTAATCCAGCTTCCGGCAAATGTGCATGGGAAGGAGAGGAAGATGGCCCAAGTATTTGGGCCCCTACAACTCCCAGTATGGAGTTCCTGGCTCCTGGCTCTGGCCGGCCCAGACCTTGATGTGGTGATCATTTGAAGAGTGGACTAGCAGATGGAAGATCTCTCTTATATTTCAGTAGCCTGCACTGGGCCACACACCCATCTCTGATCACTGGCTAAGGGAATGGCATGGCGAATGGTGCCAGAGAAAGACTAAACTTAAAAAATATGGAATCCCTACATGTGACTTAAACATGGAGTTTAATCAACAAGTAAGAGGGGGAAATAAGTGTTGGGTGGACAAATAGTTTCTGTTATACCGCCTTATTTATTTCACATGAAAGATGTCTTCTTTAACTTCCCTTGAGAGCAAAGCTCTATGAAATATTTTGCCTTAAAGAATCAAAGATGGCAAGGAGGCCAACGTTCTATGAAAGATGATAGTGGATTTACTTCTTCCTTTTAAACTTTCACACATCCTGTTAGTACTGTAATCTAAATAACAAGGAGAATTTTGAGCAGGAAAATAAAGGAGAATGATTCAAAATTAGAGAACAAGATGGACTTTATTTTTTTAGAGGAGGATATGGACAAGTGAGGGATAGGTATTTAAGTAAGTAAACATATGTCACTGAAGATAAATGAAGCTTTACATGTGACTCAGCACATGAAGGAATAGTTAGCTGCAATCATGACGAAAGTGTGAAACAGGGCTCTGGCAAGGTCTGAAAGATTCAAAAATAGCATCCTTATTTTTTTATTGAACCTGGCACAAATATGTCAATGGCCTTAGAGAGAGTCTAATATCTAGATAGTCCATAATAATAAGAATAATGTTAATATGTAGTGCTTGCTACATGGCAGCCACTGTTCTTAGCATTTGCCAATATTAAGTTAAAGTTAGAAGTTCCTGGAATTTCACTCTGAGGTAGTCTCCATTATTGTCCTGTTTTTGAAAGGAGGAAACTGTGGTGCCGACAGGTAAGGAATATTTCCAAACTTACACAGCTAGCAAAAGGCAGACCTGTGACTATTTTTTTTTTTCTTTCACTGGTGACTTACATTATTCTAATGTGTTATCTATGCATATCTACTTTATGTACAATGATTGGTCTTTCAAATAATCTTATCAGGAAGTCTTTTTAAAAACAGACTCAGGAAAATTAGGGTATGTATTTCACCCATAAGCATTCTTTGGAAATCATCATTGATTTCATCAAGGAGCTCTCTCAGCCAAAATCAGATAATTCAAAATAAATATCACTTGAGTTAAAGCAATATAAGCAGGCTGAAATAAACCAAATGGGTGCAAATAATCGATCTATGTATTTCACTTGTATTAGAGCAATAATTTGAACAGTGACATATTGTAGTTATTCCATAGCCCCTTAATCACAATATAAAGAGCTTTTTAACAGTCAAGATTCTACTGACAGTGGAAAAACAACCAACATGATCCAATAGGTGTTTATCTAGTGGCTCATGTTTTTAAAATCTACTTCTCCTTTTTGGGGATCCTTTTTCAGTTTATAGTCTGCCAGGAACACTCTGATGATGTTTTCAATTGGCATGGAGCAGTGTAGCTTCCTGGAGGGAAGGCATGGCTTCTTATCAATATCTATGCTTTGATGGTCATGGTTCCTTCAACTATTTTCCTAAAACCTATGCAGTGGATAATGAGCTTGGATCCATTTTGAAACCGCAGCCAAGAATTTTAAACCTGGCCACCATAACTTTGCCCTTTTCAACTGCTTCAATCTGTAATTTCATTACATTATCACCAGCTGGAGTCTTTACCAATGTAGTTCAAATATTTTTGGATATTTTGTCAAGGATCCTTTCATTGTTAGAATTATCTAACTGATCAACAATTTCT
The DNA here is from genome assembly GCF_033115175.1 of Lepus europaeus. Lineage (NCBI taxonomy): Eukaryota > Metazoa > Chordata > Mammalia > Lagomorpha > Leporidae > Lepus > Lepus europaeus. Next base: position 136,089,366 of record NC_084831.1, on the reverse strand, counting down.
GATGGTAGAATAGGACCTGTACTGAAAGCTCCTGATTGGGTAGGTACAGGCTCATCAGCTACAGGCCACTGATGATCCACTGTAGCTGTTGCCACCTTGTCAAGGCCAGAGCTAGAATTTAGCCTAGCTATATAATTCACATTCTTAATTCCTAGACTATATTATCTGTCTAGAGTCTATGGTTATGTTTTCCCTTTTTTATTGAGAAAGAGAGAGAGAGCAAGCAAACCAGTACTACCATTTGCTGACTCATTCCCCCAAATACCTGCAATACCTGCTGGCAGCTGGGAACTCAGTCCAAGTTTCCCATGTAAGTGGCAGGGACACAACTACTCTAGCCATCACCTACTGACTCCTAGGGTTTGAACTATCAGGAAGCTGGAATCAAGAATGGAATCAGGACCCAAACCAGGTACTACAATATGGGAGGCAGACATCTTAACTGGTGTCTTACCTATAGCCAAGATGCCTGCCTCTATGACCTATATTTTAATTACTCTATGAAAGCTGGTGCCATGGCTCAATAGGCTAATCCTCTGCCTGCGGCGCCAGCACCCTGGGTTCTAGTCCCGGTCGGGGCACCAGATTCTGTCCTGGTTGCCCCTCTTCCAGTCCAGCTTTCTCCTGTGGCCCGGGAGTGCAGTGGAGGATGGCCCAGGTCCTTGGGCCCTGCACCTGCATGGGAGACCATGAGAAGCACCTGGCTCCTGGCTTCGGATCAGTGCGGTGCACCAGTCGCAGCGTGCCAGCTGCGGTGGCCATTGGGGGGTGAACCAACGGAAAAGGAAGACCTTTCTCTCTGTCTCTCTCACTGTCCACTCTGCCTGTCAAAAAGAAAAACAACAACAACAACAAAAAGAAAGCAGAATACTGAAGTCAGAGCAGAGTTGTAAGTGGTAAAAGTACAGCTCATAGCAGGGACCACTCAAGACTGCGCTACAATGTTGAGGAGGAAAGGACACAAATGACTATGATGAAATTGGATTATTTGAGGGAAAAAAATGTTCGATGAAAAATTTGCAAAGGAATAATCAGATATATTTCATATTTGCTACTCACTGAGTTATAAAATTATCTCAGTGTTGATGGGGAGTGCTGTTCTAGATTTCACAATGCAGTAGCTTCTTCTGTTTGCTATATGGCAGTGCAGATGTGTTTTCAAACTTTTTTTTTTTTTTTGACAGGCAGAGTTAGACAAAGAGAGAGCGAGAGAAAGGTCTTCCTTCCGTTGGTTCACCCCCAAAATGGCCACCACAGCTGGCGTGCTGCGCTGATCTGAAGCCAGGAGCCAGGCACCTCTTCCTGGTCTCCCATGCAGGTGCAGGGCCCAAGCACTGGGGCCAACATCCACTGCCTTCCTGGGCCACAGCAGAGAGCTGGACTGGAAGAGGGGCAACCAGGACAGAACCGGCACCCAAACTGGGAGTAGAATCCGGAGTGCCGGCTTCGCAGGCAGAGGATTAGCCTAGTGAGCCGTGGCGCCAGCCAAGAACTTTGTTTTTATAGTCTGGTAGTGAACTATTATTTTGGGACAGCTGTCTGGTTATTCACATTTCCCGAGGATGCAAGTTAGATGGCAGTTGCATACACTCCTTGGCCTAACGGTCAAGGGGAAGCTTGGGAATCCATGACAGGTCTGCAGCGGATCCCAACTCCACCTGCACATAGCCTGACAACCATAACCTCATGGAATCAGAGATCTACAGCACTTCAGTCATTTTAAGGTAATGTATCTCATTCAAATATTTCTTTTTACAGATGACAAAATAGACCTGGATAGGTGGGATGCTTCACCACGTTAATACAAAGATGGCTAGTGCAGTGTCACCTGTTGCTTGACTTAACAAAAGTCAAGTTTTCTTTTCCTGGCTTGGCTCGTTAAGAATTTCTGGAAATGGGCTGGCGCCACAGCTCAATAGGCTAATCCTTTGCCTGTTGCGCCGGCACACTGGGTTCTAGTCCCGGTCGGGGCGCCGGATTCTGTCCCAGTTGCCCCTCTTCCAGGCCAGCTCTCTGCTATGGCCCGGGAGTGCAGTGGAGGATGGCCCAAGTCCTTGGGCCCTGCACCCCATGGGAGACCAGGAGAAGCACCTGGCTTCGGATCAGTCCGATGCGCGGGCCGTGGTGGCCACTGGAGGGTGAACCAACGGTAAAGGAAGGCCTTTCTCTCTGTCTCTCGCTCTCACTGTCCACTCTACCTGTCAAAAATTAAAAAAAAAAAAAAAAAAAAAAAGAATTTCTGGAAATGGGAAGGATGGTGACCACAGGCAGAGGCAGCATAGAAAAGGAAGTTGAGAAACTTTGACTGGTGCAGAGGGCAGAACAAATGAGTATGACTCAGCACTTTGTTGGAAACCCTGGCTTGTTGATGTTAAATTCCAAGAGGCTCCATCCCATTGATTGAAGCACTTTTTGATGGGAGGGTTTACTCTTCTCACCCACATGAAAGTAAAGAATTCTTCCATAAGCACTTAAGTACTACCATTAAGTGAACTGAAGAGGTCATTTGCCAAATAGCTTTTCTACTCTTCCCACCAAGATTTCATTGCTTTAATTCAGGGGAGTAGTTTTATAGGGAATTGGCTGGCTAAGTATTAAGCTGCATTCTAAGCTTCAATTATGTGCTTTCTTTCTTTCTTTTTTTAACCATTCCTTCCTCTTTATCACTCTCTGGAGTTTTAGTTTACTCTTAAAATTAAAAATTGCTCTGTAAAGGTAATGGTTCTTTTTAAAATAACCCCCCAAATCCAAAAAGCTATGTAATAAGAAGAAAAATTTCCATTTGAATTCTGACCTTAAGTAGTTATCTTCTAAAGATCACACCTAAATGAAGCTTCTTCAGTTTTCCTAGTTTGTGTCTATTTAAATATACATTATGATATGGTTCCCTATTTTGCACACTTGGAAGCACATTGTTCTCATTGTACTGTAAACCTTTTCTACTTAATGGTTATTAACCTTTTAGTATATAGAGATTTATTCCTTGATTCCTTTTAATTACCTTAATTTTTTTTAATTTAAAAAATTATAACAGACATATAAAATTGTGCCTGTTTATGGGATTGTTATGTGATGTTCTGTTACATGAATGCATAGTGTAATATCCAATCTGCGTAAATGTATTTATCCTTTCAAGCATTTAACATTTCTTCATAGTGAAAGCATCCAAGATCCTATCTCCTAAGTTATTTAGCTTTAAAAAAAAGTTTTGATGAAACCTATTCCGTTTTATTTTGTTTTTCCAGTGCCTGAAACCGTGGCCAAATTCCAGGAGATAAGTTGAATACAGGATGACGTTGATTGGCCCCGCAGACCTGTTGTTGCAGGTCTCCAGGGCCATTGTGTGAGCTCTCTGGGTGAGTGTCCTCCATTGGGATCAGCTGTCCAGGCCTCCCTCACGGATGGCCTTCCCAGGCGGGTGCAGAGGAGAGCGGTGGGGTCCTGAGCACGCACACTTGCCTCGCTGCTGTCTTTTGGCTTCTCGGTGGAGGCGTACTGCTCTGTTGCTCTGATTTCTCCGAGGAGACGTGGGTTTTCCTGGCGGGCAGAACTTCGGGCTACTCAGCGGAATGTCTTCGGTTGTGCAGCTGCAGGAGGAGCCAGGAGGCTGTGCTTCCCAGCCAAGGGAAACACGGCTGCAGACTCCAGACCACGGCTTGGCAGAGCCTCGGGGGCCTGCCGAAGTCAGGAGGGGGCTCTCGCACACCCCTTGCTTACTTGCACCGCGCTTTCCCACAGAGGAGGACGGAGTGGCACAGGAATCCGGTGATTCGCTAGTCCGCCGCAGCTGCTGGGTGAAGCGCATTCCCGGCTGATTGCGGTGGGTGCCAGGAGAAAAGACTAGAGTCTCCTTCTCTGCCTGGCAAGCAGGCAGCAGGAAGGCAGCCTCGAAATCAGCCATCTCAAGTCTCACCAGCAGTCTTGGTCTGTGCTTAGACAAATAATCTTGAGGCGACCCAAATCCCCTGTTCGCTACGAAAACAGACAGTGCCGGAGTGAAACAGAATTAACTTGTTTCTCTTTCATGGCAGCTGAAGTGTAAAACCCATCCTGTTTCGACCCTGTGGTCAGAATATCCTGACACCTCATAAATTATCCTAAGGGCTCTGGACTGGGGAGGTTTGGGCAGGCTGGAGGCTCCCTCTGCCCGGGGCCTCTCTCCTGCTCTGACAGGCACGCACCCATGTGGAGGGTGTGGAAGAGTGGCCTTGCCTCCTTGGCTTTTTTTTTTTTTTTCTCCCTGATTTTGGACAGGTGTTTTCCCTTCTTTTTCTGTTTTAGAGATTGTTTGGCCATGGGGCCAAACAATGTGTGCAGGGAACATGCACACTGATGGCTCCCACAGTGGACGGAGCTGCGGAATTGGTTTCGTCTCTTAGAAAGAGCGAGCAAGGGGGAGAGGGGAGAGGAGGAGACAGACAGCCACACGGAAGAGGAAGAGCTGAGAGAAAAGGTGAACAGAAGAGACAAAGCAGCAAGGGGGTAGTGAGGGAGAAATTGTCTCAACCCAGCAGCCCCCTTCCCCTCTGACCCCAACACTGACCCATCCCAGTTAAAAGAAAACAAAGGCACCTGCTCCACTGGAACTCTGGGATTTCTCCGCCTCCTGGTGAGTTTCCTTTTGCCCCTATATCTGTCTGTGCCTTACACACAGTAGGTGCTCTATAAATGTTTGCCTACTGATGAGGTCCGCAGGGATTGGTCCTCAGAGAGGGAAACAAATTTATTTTGGGAAACTCCAAGTATGCAAAGCAAACTTCTCTGGAGCTAACAGTATTCCTGTAGCCCGAGACCCTACAAGGTTGAAAGAATCTGGGTATTTGTGGGTGTGTCTGGACACATTGTGTGTGGGAGCATGGGTGGGTGGTCTGGACGGGTGGCTAATAAGTGACAGGAGGGCCCTTGAAAATAGAAAAGGCTGAATAACTACTGTAAAAATAAAACTAGGAACAGTGTGCCCAGACCTCCAGCCATGCAGTGACCAAACCTGACCTTGGCAGAGATGAATAACATTGTGGAGATGGATTCAAAAATTATTAGTCAATGTTTTTGGTCCCGATGGGCTTTTTTTTTTTTTTTTTTTTGAACTGCTGGGTGGGTTTTTGGCATAGCAAATGACTGTAGCAGCTTGTAGAATTCCTGAGCATTTTCAAACTCTCTCTAGATTCTTCTATGCTAGAGCTTTTTTATTTTATTTTTTAATTTGGTTCTTTTTCTCTGGTGAGGTTTATCCTCTGGTTCCCTGTTTGGACAAAGAATGTAATTTCTCACTTGCCTTTGCTCTTAATTCCTTTTTTTCTTGGAGCTTATGTGTTGCGAGTTCCTCATGGATAGGCAGTCATCCTGATGCATCTGGTAAAAGAATGCTAGAAACCTGTTTCTGCGCTGGGCTTTTGGCGTAGTGATGAAGACCCCTGCAGCCCATGTTGGAGTCCCAGCTCTGCTTCTTTTTTTTAAAAAGATTTCTTTGTTTATTTGAAAGGCAGAGTTACAAAGGGGCAGAGAGAGAGAGAGAAAGAGAGAGAGAGAGAGAGAGAGAAGAGAGGTCTTCCACCCACTGGTTCACTCCCCATATGGCTGCAACTGCTGGAGCTGGGCCAATCGGAAGCCAGGAGCCAGGAGCTTCTTCCAGGTCTCCCAAGCAGGGGCAGAACCCAAAGACTTGGGCCATCTACTACTGTTCTCCCAGGCCATAGCAGAGAGCTGGATCTAAAGAGGAGCAGCCAGAACTCGAATGGGCGCCCATATGGATGCTGGCATTGCAGACTAGGGCGTTAACCCACTGCACCACAGTGCCGGTCCCATCAGCTCTTTTTCTAACCCAGCTTCCTGCTAATGTGCACCTTGGGTGGCTGCAGGTGATGACTCAAGGGCCTGGATCTCTGCTATCCACATTGAGAGACTCAGAATGAATTCCAGGGTCCTGACTTTGGCCTAGCCCAGCTGTGGTTCTTGAGGGCATTTGGGGAGTTATATGAGCAGATGGAAGATATCTTTCTCTGTAAATAAAACAAAAGAAAACAAGATCCCCAAACGAAAACCCTGTTCATATCAGGATTCAGAACAAGTCTCAGTATTTTATTTTCAGCAGCTGTCCCAGTACATACATGTATACTCATTGGAATATAAACTGTGTGAATGGTGAAGGGAGGCAGGGCAAATGAGGGCACCTGTGAGTTGCAGAGGGACGTGAGCCTGTGACTTTAGATAACCCAGAGTGAATGTCTTGTGTTTTCCATACCATCATTGTATATACCTGAAGGTCTCAAGTTCTTGCATATCTTCATACATATATCTGCTTTCACGCTCCAGCAAGTTCTCGGTTATTTAACTTAGGTGTTTTTAAAATAAGAGAAATAGCAATGCACAAGGGTTGTTAACACATCCTTAAGCTTTGTAGTTGTTTTGGATACTAGAGGTAGGTAAGGCTGAGAAATAAAAGTTCTTACATGTGGGGGATTGCGTACTATAGGTTTAGACATCAAGGAGTGTTATAAAACTAAAATTTTCTCTGCAAGTACATTGATAACTAATCCCTGTTTCCTTTACACATCTTTTTGAGGTTTACCTAACCATTCTATAACTAATCAACCTAATTCTTGAGTCCATACGACCGTCTCCCTCTTGTAATTGCTGTGAACATCTGTATGTCTTTATGTTGATTTTATGTATTTTATTTCTCTCCCATTAGACTTTAATCTCCTTGAGGATAGGAATCAGTGTAATCTTTATTTTGTATCCCCAAGTGCCTGGGGTTGTTTTGTGAGTCCTACGTATAGTCAATAAATGAAGTACACATTCCACTCTCTGAGGAGCATTTTAATGTTAGACGGGCTTATTTTACTAACTTCTTCAACTCTCTACTAGTCAATGCATGCTCAAGAAATGCTGAAATCAGCCATGGGATGACACAATTAGGAAAAAATACACTTTTAAAATTACATAATGCACTTCAAAGTCAAGAGTAAATTACTTCTGAATTTTCCATGGCTTTGTAGGTAGTAAGATGGCATTTAAATTGTGGGTATAAATTTCGGATCCAAAGCAATTACCCATCTTTTAATCAAATGTAAACTTTCTCTCTAGTTCCTACATATTTTCAAGTATTTTTCTCTTGAGGTAGTCTCTTTATTTCTCCCTGGGAAGTTCTGTTAGACTCCTCACCATCATCCCTGAATTTGGAGTCTGGTCCCTAAGTGTAGGGAATTACACGCAGACCATCAACTAAAGAAATTTGATCCAGTTTTGAGCAAGGTTTCATGAGTATGTCTTCTGGCACTACTATGCAAAACAACTGATTCTGCATTCTAGGGCTCAGATAATGCAACAGCATTGCTCTAGCTCATGACTTCCACCATCTCCTCAGACTTGCAGTGGATTGCACAGGATTCATGTTTCAGCTCCTTTTCTCCTACGGTCATATTTGGTTATGTTGGTCCTGAACACCTGGGCGTAGGCATTTCTTCAGCTTTCCTCCTATTTTGGACTGTGTAGGCACCACATGGCACCATTGGCATACCACATGCTTGCTCCTGCATGGGCATTTCCCACTTCTCTCAATTTCCTTCAAACCATACTGAACTTGGTGCTCTCAAGAGCTGTCTTCATGGAACTACTGAGTACATTTTAAGTTAAGTGGCAATAATATATTTTGGAAATAGGCACTCCTCTTTTTATGACGTGAAATACAAGATCTTCATCCTCATGCTCCAAAGGCATTCACCCATCCATCAGCCTGGGGGTAGATTATAATTTATTTCATAAGGAATTCAACTAGAAAGATAGGAAATACCCAGCTTCTGCCATCCAAAATAGATTTTGAAAAAAACAATAGGCTTGAGAGCCAGCCAGGCATTTTTTGAGAGTTTCTCCTAATACCTGTGTGGCTCCCTTTAACACATCTCAGTTCTCAGAGGGTTCTGAGAACACCCCTCCAGGACAGGGGTGACAGATCTCCTGCTATAATATCTAGGTCGGCTGCACGGCAGCAGAGAAGGATGATGTAGGGCCAGTAAAAGAAGGGCAGACACCTCTGTTGGCTCCAGAGATTGTGAGATGAAAAGGGGAGGAGAGAAAATAGCAAAACACAAAAAAGAAAAGAAAAAAAGACAAAAGACAAGCAATCAGACATCTCCCTCACTCTTTATTATTGAGCAAATAGTGAAATTTTTGTCAGACACTTTCTTTGCCCCAGAAACCTTTTATTTAAGGAGTACAAACTTCATACATTTCATAATTACAACGTTAGGGACAACGTGATTCTTCCTACTGTACCTGCCCTCTCACCCACTCTCCCACCCCTTTTCCTCCTCCCTCTCCTATTTCCATGCTTATTTTCTACTCGATTTATTTTCATTTAACTTCATACACATATGATTAACTCTATGTTAAGTAGGGTCCAACAAGTAGCATGAAAAAAACTTCCTCAAAAGTTGAGACAAGGGCTATTCAAAGTCATTGTTTCTCAAAGTGTTAATTTCACTTCTACAGATTGCCTTAGTTATCACAGGTCAGGGAGAACATATGGTATTTGTCCTTTTGAGACTGGCTTATTTCACTAAGTATGATGTTTTCTAGTTTTATTCATTTTGTTGCAAATGGCCAGATTTCAATTTTTTCCTGCTATGTAGTAGTCCATGTATATATAGCCCATGATTTCTTTATCCAGTCTTCAGTTGACAGGCGTTTGGGTTGATTCCAATATCTTAGCTATTGTGAATTAAGCTGCAATTAACATGGGGATATAGGTAACTCTTCCATATGCTGATTTCATTTCCCTTGGGTAAATTCCAGGAGTGGGATGTCTGGGTCCTAGGGTAGGTCTGTATTTTGATTTCTGAGGTATCTCCATACTGTCTTCCACAGTGGCTATACCAGTTTACATTTCCACCAACAGTGGATTAGGGTACATTTGCCCGCACATCCACTCCAGCTTTTGTTGTTTCTTGATTTCTGTATGAAAGCCATCCTAATGAGGGTAAGGTGGAAACCTCATTGTGGTCAGAGAAATGCAAAGCAAATAATGAATTTGAAGAACAGGTTGGGACTAGGGTGGAAGCCAACTTACAGACTACCTTAAACAAAACTTGGTCACCGTCACACTAACCAGAGAACGTGACGACCCTAGGAAGAGGCAGCTCTGAGGCCTACCCTTTCTTGTGCCTAGCTTGCTTCCCCTGTGCACTACACATGTTCTGGAAAGAGCTGGTAGCCTGGCTAGGAAAGTTGACAAAGGGAGTGCCCGTGTACTGGGTGTGAAATGGTTCTGTATCAGGAGTTACAAGGCAGACTCCTCAAGCCAGCACCTGTTGCTAGTCACACCATACCTCAGGGGGACCTCCAACACCAACAGGAGCTGAGGTGAGGCAGTGAGGCAGTGGTCACTACTGAGCATTGCCAAGCCTAACAAGATGGAAACTCAGACCGCCCACAGCTGTTGGCTGCCAGCAGAGCAAGCAGGACGCCAAAGACAGAGAATACTGCTCCCAGGAACCCTGGCTCTTCACTATGGACCTTGAAGTCCCAGGAGTCGCACTCCTCCTCATTCTGGAACACATCTCTGTCTTAAACAGGGAGAGGCGAGGCTTCCAAAGAGATTGGGAATTTTTAACAAAAAGATGTTAAATACTTCTCACATAGCCTGTTTACGTTATTGGATCAAACTGAATTTTTACTTTGAACTAGCTTTAAAAAAAAAAACAAACAAGATTTATTTATTTACTTGAAAGGCAGAGTTAGAGAGCGAGAGAGCGAGAGAGAGAGAGAGAGAGAATCTTCCATTTGCTGGTTTACTCCACACATGGCTGCAATGCCCTGCCCAAAGCCAGGAACCTGGAACTCCATCCTGCTCTCCCACTTGGGTGGCAGGGTTCCAAGTATTTGGGCCATTCTCTGCTGCTTTTCCCAGGGAGCTGGATCAGTAGTGAAGCAGCTAAGACTTGAACCGGCGCTCATATGGGATGTCAGTGTTGCAGGCAGCAGCTTAACCTGCTGTACCACTGATAGTCCCTTAAATTAGATTTTTGGTAAATTTTTCATACCTATCATTTGAGGAATAAAGTTCTTTGCCAACAAAATGCTCAGCTTTATGTCTTTACATTCTTCTCATTTTCATAATATGAATTACCACATAATGGCTGGCAGAGGTGTATAATTTGACTTTCTTAGGATATGATTATCTTAATATTCATTGATTCTAAGGGGTTCAATGATATAAGTTGAAGGATTTAATGTTAAATTTTAGAGCAGAGTTTCACAAACCACAGTCCATGGGCTACATCTAGCCCACTGTCTGTTTTTGTAAATAAAGTCTTATTGGATCACAGACATGATCATTTGTTTACATAATATCTGTGTCTGCATTAGTGTGATGATAGCAGAGTTGAGTTGTTACAATAGACCATATGTCTTGTAATGCCCAAAGTGTTTATTATCTGGCATTTTATTGGGAAACTATGCCAACCTCTGATATAGAATAATATATTTTTATTGAGTATCTTCTCCAGTGCCCTTTCAAGATGGATGAGACCCCTGAGTTCCAGAGATGTACATGTCTAAAATCACATGAAAAGTAAGAGGAGGGCTCAAGATAACAAATTGTGGAATTTTAAAAGTGATGGAAGGCAAATGGGGAAACTTTACAGAGTTGGGCTCTTCTGAGGAGTTGAAATTGCAAGATTACTATGAACTAAAATCAGTAGTAAGCCCTAGCGAACATTTTAAATAGTAAGTGAAAATTCTCTCCAACCTGTGAAACTGCCTGGGTTTTATAACAATGATTAAGACTCAATTCAATCAGTGCCTTTGTGTCTGCATTTGGTGACATTCATGTTTTCTTGTATGTTGTGTACCTGGTAGGCTGTGGACATGGCTTGTCCTCCAAGGACCCGGTGTGTAGGGAGTCATCCTCAGGGGTCGTGGTATTGACAGGTGTGGATTCTTTAAGAAGTGGGGCCTAGTGGGAGGTCCTTTCATCACTGGAGCCTTGTCCTCAGAAGGGAGTAGTGGTCTGGAATGAGTTCTCTCAGGAGCAAGTTGTTCTAAAAGCCCAAGCGTGACCCCAGTCTCTGTCTCCTGCCTTGTCATGTGATCCTAGCCTCACACCTGCACTCGTGTCACTGTGATCTACCATAAGTCTCCCAACAGAAACCCAGTCAATGGAACTGACTGATCCTGGGCTTTCAAAATTGTGAGCTAAATAAACTCCTTTTCTTTATTTTTTAAAAATATTTATTTATTTTGTTTGAAAGTCAGAGTTACACAGAGAGCAGAGGCAGAAAGAGAGAGGTCTTCCATCCTCTGATTCACTCCCCAGTTGGCCGCAATGGCCGGAACTGCACTGATCCGAAGCTAGGAGCCAGGAGCTTCTTCTGGGTCTCCCACGTGGGTGCAGGGGCTCAAGGACTAGGGCCATCTTCTACTGCTTTCCTAGGCCATAGCAGAGAGCTGGATCAGAAGTGGAGCAGCCGGGTCTCAAACTGGTGCCCATATAGGATGCCAGCACCGCAGGCGGCGGCTTTACCCGCTACGCCACAGCACCGTCCCCACTTTTTTTTTTTTTTTTTTAAGATTCCTTTTCTTTATAGTTAGTCTGTCTCAGGTATTTTGTTATAGCAATGAAAAACTAATACAATAACCTAATCACAGAAGAGTCTAATGTATCGCATCTCTTAGTTTAGGTATTTGGAAAATAGTCTTAGAAATTGATTATTGGAATCCAGACTGAGGCTCCACCAACTGGATGTCCGTAAACCCCATGTGTTTTAAGAGGCTGTGGAAGAAGCAAGGACTGCATAATTTTGGGCTGATTTCAGGTTTCTTGTCAAAAGATTGAGGAACAGAATACAGAAAGATCACCATGTTGTAACCTCTGTCTCTTCTTCCTCGAAAGAATTCTCTATACCTGCTCTTTCATTCTATTCCCTAACCTTACATTTCCTTTTTGACTCTTAGGATTGGGATCTGGCCCTGCCACTCTACTGGAATTGGAGGGATTCCCAGCCCTGACTGCATTTGACCCTCTGAGACACCCAACATTTTTGCCCACACCCTTTCCCAACATGGTCCCTCCTCCCTTGGCTCTGTGATGTCCTGCTCATGCAATTCTTATGTCTTGTTCCTTCTGTGGCTCATCTTTCATTTGCTTTCCACCCTCAAATGTAGACTATTTCTCAAGGTTCCAGGCTCCATCCTCTTTTTTGTATCCTTATATATCCATCTAGGAAATCTCATTTATGGTTATGGCTTCAAGTTCCAACAGATAGATTTTCTAATTTTGCATTAAGTCCATTTCTCCTCTTTCTCCTCCTCATCTTCTTCTTCCTCTTCTCCTTCTCCTAAGATGTATTTATTTGAAAGAGTTATATATAGAGAGGGCAAGACAGAGAGGAAGATCTACCTTCTGGTTCACTCTCCCAAATGGCTACAATGGCTGGGGCTGATTAAGGCAGAAGCCAGGATCCTGGAGCTCCCTCCAGGTCTCCCAAGGAGGAGAGTACTTGGACCATTCTCCACTGCTTTCCCAGGCACATTAGCAGGGAGCTATATCAGAAGTAGAGTAACCAGGACCTGAACCAGCCACCCATATGGGATGCCAGTATCCTAGGCCCATTGCTTAGCCTGCTGTGCTGAAACACCAGTCCTGCATCTCTGTTCTTAGCATTAGAATTCATGTCCATTTATCCACAAAACATTTGCACTCAGTTTGCCACAGGGATCTCAAACTCAGAAAGACCAAAACTGAAACCATAATCTTTCCCTTCAACTAGTATCTCTGGTTTTTTCACTATGTAACCCCCTCTACTCAAAAACCTTGAGTGACTTCCTGTACAATACAAGAATAATGTTTCTAAGTTCCACAAAGCCCTCCATGACCAAGCTTATGTTAGCCTCTTCTCTTACTTGGCCTCTAGTCTTCTCATCTGTTTCCATCAGCTTTTCGTTATTATAATAAAATACCTGGTGCAGGATAACTTTATAAAGGAAGAGATTTATTTTGGCTCATGATTCTGGAGGTGCAAGGCTTAGGGCCTCATCTGGAAATGCCTTCTTGCTGTCAGAGTCCTGATGTGGTCCAGGGCATCACAGGGCAAGAGATAAGAGGTATGTGTGTCTGTCTATGCCTGTGGTATCTCTGCCTCTCCTGATAAAAGTCAATCACAAGGACCCCACCCTAACAAGCTAATCTAAACTAATCTAATCACTTTCTAAAAGGCCTGACCTATAACACCAGAGTTGCATTATATTCCCACCCTCTTAATACGTTTAGCATAAAATCTTGGAGTTTAACTCCTGCATGAACTTGTGGGGGCAGGGTAGGAACAAATCATGTGCAAGCAGGAACAGTACTGGTTCATTTGTTCTATACTGAGAATTACTTCCCCTTTCTTAGTTCAGTGAGCAGCTCCTCAACTTCTAAGATTCAGTTTAAGCCCTGCCTTCTCTGTAACCACCAAACAAGACACTGGGCCAGAAACGAGAGAGGCCGGAGTCCTTCTTTTCTCATCTTTGGACACTGGTGGTCCTTGGGACTCATCAGACCAAGCGACTGTGGTGGCAGGCTTGCTCCTTTTGGGCCAGACTCCAAGATGACCACAGTTTGTTGTGGAAGTCTCCAGTTCTCCCACCCACTGGGGATTATCTTACTAGCATAGCTTTAACAAGTGAGGGCCAAGTGAATGGTAATCCTTGGAGTAGTTGAGTCAGAGTGTGTCAGTGGAAATTCTTCTGGAGAAAACAATACAGTAACTAAAACTGGGATAATATTGTGAGGAACATCATACAATTCACTATTAAGCATTAAGTTCATTACAGAGAAGTGGTTAAAGGGCTTGGACTTTTGAATCCTGAGTGTCTGAATTTGAATTCTGGCTCAACTAGAATTACTATGTTTGTGATTCCGGACCAGTGTCTTAGACTCTCAGTGCTTCAATATCCTTATCTAGGAAATGAGGATGGTAATAATTGTATCCTATCTATCAGGTAGCATTGTGGTGAAGGATATGTGAAAGTGGATATAATGTGTTTATATATACACAGGCATTTGTCACTTGGAACAGGGACTTCTATATAATAAGTATTTCCTATTACTACTTTTTAACATGTCAAATGACTAGGGATAAAATCAAAGTTCAGTAGCCATGAGAAAGATCATTTTCAACCAGGGGTTAGGTAGTCACCCTCCTTTTTACCAGTAAAAACAACTACCAAACTCTCAACTCTCCAATTAAACCATACGCTGGATAATAAGGCTATATATCTTGTGCTTGTTTAGTCATTTATACTAGGCAAATAACTTTCACTTACTGTTATATTAGGTAGCAGTAAAAATAAGAAAAGAACGAAAAGGCTTTTGAACATGCTATCCTTTATTTTATGTGCAAATACTTTAATGAATGTCTCCTTAAATAGTTTGAGCAAGCAATTACAGAAACTTCAAACACCAGGGAGCCCTGCTAACACGAACTACTGTGCACCTCAGTGTATGGATTTCTATGCATTTGCTTCTCACAACAACCAAATCCCAAGAGATAGGATATACAGATGTTATTGCCCTCATTTTATGTGCAAGAAAATAATCAAAGAGTAATACACAAGTTCTCTTTTCTGACTTCCTGTCTTATGCACATTTCATTATTGTTTCAGGTTTTAACTTTAACATGTCTGGTATATATTTTCTAAATGTCAGGCCTTGATGAACTAATTCATACTTTGGGAGCCATTAAAGCCTGTTTGATAGATTTTTCTAAATTCAACAAATTCTCTGTGATGATTATGATATTTTTCTTGTTGCTGACATTGATGAAGGAGCCTCACGATATAAAATAAACTAAGGAGATCCAGGAAGATAAGAAGTACAAAATAATTTAGCAAGAAAATGGACTTGCTACATGTTTGCCTGTTCCCTTTGTTATATGAATTGGCTGTATTTTCTACATTTCTCCGTAACTGGCATCCCCAAGAGGCCTGTTCCATGCTACCATGATGTCTTGCCTGGATTGCTGCAGAGGCACAGAGAGAGAGAGAGGTCTTCCACCTACTGGTTCACTCTCCAGTTGGCTGCAATGGCCGGAGCTGCACTGATCCAAAGCCAGGAGCCAAGAGCTTTTTCCAGGTCTTCCATGCTGGTGCAGGGACCCAAGGACTTGGGCCATCCTCTACTGCTTTCCCAGGCCATAGCATAGAGCTGGTTCAGACGTGGATCAGCCAGGACTTGAGCCAGTACCCACATAATGCCCTTCTAAACTGATCTCCCCACAACCACTCAGATACATTGCTACTCTCTATTATGTTGCCAAAGTTACTGTTTCAAAATATAAATTTGATCATGTCACTACTCTACTTAAATCCCTTCAGTGGAAAAGACTGTGTATCAACTGGCTGCACTTGCTTACGATAGAGATTACAAGTTATTCAGTACCATCTGTTCCTCCAGCTTCTGTGACATAGATGATTCACGCTTCTCAAAGTCCCCTGCCGCTACAGGTGACTATGTGACAAGTTTGAGGTAGTGCAGTATATACATAATGGAATATGAGCAAAAGTGCTGTTGTGCCAGTTTCAGGCCTGACCCATGAAAGCCTCCAATAAGCATTATTCAGGCTTCTTCCAGGTGACTGGGGTGAGGACATTCACGATCATTTTGACAGCTACATGTTGAAGATGACAGAATGTTGTAAGTGTGCATCTCTGACAGTGTAACCTACGGGGTTTTCTGTTATTACTCCTGATCTGTAATTTTCTTGACATATTATATGACACAGAAAGAAATATTTATTGTATTGATTGTAGTTGTTGTATAACTGACATGTCACATCTTCTGTCTTACCTATCTACAAAAGTGCTCACTTCTCACTTCTCCATATCCACTGAATACATTTTTCAGTCTTATTTGCCATTCCCTGTAACCCATGGGATTTTTATCTTTATGAGTTACCTTTCCATGAATACTTTCTCGTTAAATCCTGTTCATTCTTCAGAGCATAGCTAACGCATTGCTATGGGAAGGAAGCCCTCCAATTGTAGGCTCATCTCTCCATGCACATCTCTCTCCTAGATCTTGTGGTACTTGCGACTTTGCATTTGTTTGTATGCTTGTTTAGTTACTTTATATGTCTTTGCTAGAGGAGAAATTCTGCGAGGTCAGGCATAATAGCTGTTTTCGTTCATCCAACATCCATATAAACAAATATCACATAAACAAATAATTTTTTGTTGAGCAGATAAATCAGATTGCTGATTCACACCAAGAAGAAAAAAATTTTAAATGTTCTTAGGTACAATTTATAGCTA
Source organism: Lepus europaeus (assembly GCF_033115175.1). Classification (NCBI taxonomy): domain Eukaryota; kingdom Metazoa; phylum Chordata; class Mammalia; order Lagomorpha; family Leporidae; genus Lepus; species Lepus europaeus. The sequence continues at coordinate 136,073,076 of NC_084831.1, read as the reverse complement.
TAAATTATGATCCAAAAATATTTTTTCTCACATGAAATGTTAGCTTGCCACTTTGTTTTTCAAATACTTTTTCAAATAAAGCTGACAGCTTTAAAGCCACGATGCCAGAAAGATCTAGGCCATTGATGTACCAACTCTTGATATGCCAGCCATGTGGTTCCGCATTTCACATTCAATGAGAGTTGGTAATCAAATATGGTTTCTGGACTGTTTCTTAATGAAACTTCTGGTTGGGAAAAATATTAAGCAATAAAGTATAAAAGTGTTAAATAATGTTCAGGATATAATTGGGTGCAGTGAAGGTAGGAAGAGCCTGGGCTTTGGATGAGATAGATTTGAGGGCTTGATTTTTAGTTAAGGTCATCAGATATATAAGTATGTCCCATGCAATATTTTGGAAATACTTATTCTAAGGAGTTATTTGCTGTTTATCTGCAATTCAGATTTAACTGGGAATCCTTTGGATTTTTTTTTTAAGATTTTGTTTGTTTATTTGAAAGATAGAGTTACAGACAGTGCAAGGGAGAGACAGAAAGAAAGGTCTTCCATCTGTTGTTTCACTCCCTAAATGGCTGCAATTGCCAGAACTGAGTCTGGGTCTCCCATACAGGTGCAGGGGCTCAAAGGCTGGGGCCATCCTCCACTGCTCTCCCAGGCCATAGCAGAGAGGTGGGTCAGAAGAGGAGCAGCTGAGACTAGGATGCCAGTACTGCAGGTGGAAGATTAACCTACTGCACCAGCGTGCTGGCCCAGGAATCCTGTGTTTTTACTTACTCAGTGTGTCAACCTTATTTATGCTTCTGCCTCTTACCAGGTTTTTCACCTGAGATAGAAGTTTAGCCTTGAGATGATCAAAGAAGATGTACTTTTGAAAAGCTTAGCAGAGTGTCAGGTACTAGGTGCTGACATGTACTGTTCAAAACATGTTTATTCTGTTTTTTAAAGTCTACATATATTTGTAAGTGAGGTCATGCAGTATTTGTCTTTCTATGTTGGTTTATTTCACTTAGAATAATGTTCTCCAGATTCACCCGTGTTGTCGCAAAAATGTTCAGCTCACAGAAGTGGTGAGTAGAATGGGGGATGATGGGGAAGGGGGTTGTTGGTCAAAGAGTAGAGTTTCAGGTAGATAGAAAGGAGGACATTGCATTGTGCTCCATAAATGTGTACAAATATTATTTGTCACCTAAAATTAAAATAAGAGGCTGGCATGACAAGTTCAAGTCCTACTACTGTGCTTCTGATCTAGTTCCCTGTTAATGCACCCGGGAAAGCAGCAGAAGGTGGCCTAAGCCTCTGCCACCTGTGTGGGAGACCTGAATGGAGCTCCTGGCTCCAGCCTTGGCTGTTGCGGCCATTTGGGGTGTGAACCAACAGATGGAAGATCTTTTTCTCTGTTTTTCCCTCCCTCTCTGTCACTCTGCCTTTCAAATAAATAAAATAGATTTTTTTTAAAAAAGTAACATAAAATGAAATAAAAGGGTTCCAATGGAAAAATATAAAAGAAAATGAAAGCTACCTTTATTAAAGTAATCAATTCAATTACCTGTAGTCATAAGAGTTGCCCTTTAAAAAAAAGATTTATTTACTTTTTTTGAAAGCGTTACAGAGAGAGAGAGAAAGGAAGAAACATAGAGAGAGGTATCTTCCAAACAACCATTGATTCATTTCCTACATGGCTACAACTGGCAGGATGGAGCCAGGCCAAAACCAGGAGCCACGTATTTCTTCCAGGTCTCCCATGTCGGTGCAGGGGCTCAAGGACTTTCTTTTTTTTTTTTTTTTCAACTTTTATTTAATAAATATAAGTTTCCAAAGTACAGCTTTTGGATTACAGTGGCTTCCCCCCCCCATAACCTCCCTCCCACCCACAACCATCCCATCTCCCACTCCCTCTCCCATCCCATTCACATCAAGATTCATTTTCAATTATCTTTATATACAGAAGATCAATTTAGTATATAGTAAGTAAAGATTTCAACAGTTTGCACCCACACAGAAACACAAAGTATAAAGTACTGCTTGAGTGCTAGTTATACCTTTAATTCACATAGTACAATATATTAAGGACAGAGATCCTACATGGGGAGTAAGTGCTCAGTGACTCCTGTTGTTGATTTAACAATTGACACTCTTGTTTATGGCATCAGTAATCACCCTAGGTTCTTGTTATGAGTTGCCAAGGCTATGGAAACCTATTGAGTTCGCCAACTCTGATTTATTTAGACAAGGCCATAGTCAAAGTGGAAGTTCTCTCCTCCCTTCAGATAAAGGTACCTCCTTCCTTGATGGCCCATTCTCTCCGCTGGGATCTCACTAACAGAGATCTTTCATTTAGGTTTTTTTTTTTTTTTTCCAGAGTGTCTTGGCTTTCCATGCCTAAAATACTCTCATGGGCTCTTCAGCCAGATCCGAATACCTTAAGGGCTGATTCTGAGGCCAGAGTGCTGTTTAGAACAACTGCCATTCTATTAGTCTGCTGTGTATCCCGCTTCCCAAGTTGGATCATTTTCTGCTTTTTAATTCTATCAGTTAGTATTAGCAGACACTAGTCTTGTTTATTTGATCCCTTTGACTCTTAACCCTATCATTATGATCAATTATGAACTGAAACTGATCATTTTGACTAGTGAGATAGCATTAGTACATGCCACCTTGATGGGATTGAATTGAAATCCCCTGGCACGTTTCTAACTCTATCATTTGGGGCAAGTCCGATTGGGGCTCAAGGATTTTCAATACTTTCCCAGGAGCATTAGTAGGGAGCTGAATTGGAAGCGGCACAGTAGGGACTTGAACCAGCGCCCATGTGGAATGCCAGCTTCCCAGGCAGCAGCTTAACTCTGAACACCACCATGCTGGCTCCAAAATTACCATTTACCATGTTTCCTATTATATACACCTATTGTCATAAACCCTTCACATGCATGATTTTATTCACTTCCTCCAGTGATCCCAAGAATAAGGGGTTGTGTTATCAGCACTGTGTAGATGAGACATGAAGAGCTTGCTCAGTGCCGTGGACTACACCATTCAATGGTAGTGGTGCAGCCTCGGGCCCAGCATTTGACTCCAGAGCTACTATTTCTGCACCTTACAAATGAGCCTGAGTCCATCATGGGGGAGTGTTCTTTCATATCGAACAGAACCACTTTTCCTTTGCCCCCCCTGGAACTCTGGGGAATTGATTTTGCTTCCCACCTGGTAAATCACCCATCCCTTTTGCACCCAGATCTGACTTTATAGAAATCTAAATACACTTTACTAGATTTGCATGTTAACACTAAAAGAAAAAGTTCCCTGTTTGCCTTTTAGTTGAGGCAACCCTTTGGTTTTATAGGCTCGTTTCAGTAAGTAATTATTCTGGTAATGCCAAGGCCTCCTTTATTGAGTCATAAATGCATTCTGGACAACTTGGGATAACAAGCAGGCCCTTTCTTTTGAGCCTAGCAGGCAACACTGCTTAGCTGAATGTGGGCTGGCCTGCCTGCCCCTGCAGGTTTCTCTCTTTCTGGGGAAACCTCCTATGTAACCATGTGAAGGGGGAAAGAGGATCAGATAATTGGGATCTTTAAGATGGTTATTATGAAAAATGTTCTGGAACCAATTCAAATACCAATCAGAAACCACATTGTTCAAGTAAATCACTTTCAGATGCCACATAAGATACAAAATACAATTATTTCCAGTTTAAAAATATAATGTTCCTTTAAAAAAACACAGTATTTTATTTTATTATTTTTTAAAAAATATGCCTTGGCTGGAATTCAGGCCCGTCACAGATGATGTACAGACAGGCTTTGTGCCGTTCCCTTTAGATTCGGGGCCTATGGCCCTCACTGTAATGTATTTAAAGTTCCTTAAAATGGATGTGACGGCTGTTTTCTTTGTGTATTACAGAAATATACAGAGTTCAGAGGCTCCATGGCTACACTTTGGGCATGTATGTCATTAAAAGAATGAAAAAAAGATGATGGCCAAATGCTGTATTAAAATCCCATTAGAAACGCTGGGAGGAATTCATGACTCCAGTCTCTTTTATCTGACAGACGTCAGTTTGGTGAAACAGTTTTCCTTCCTTCCTTCCTTCCTTCTTTCTTTCTTTTTTCTTTCTTTCTTTCTTTCTTTCTTTCTTTCTTTCTTTCTTTCTTTCTTTCTTTCTTTCTTTCTTTCTTTCTTTCTTTCTTTCTTTCTTTTTTTCTTTCTTCCTTCCTTCCTTCCTTCCTTCCTTCCTTCCTTCCTTCCTTCCTTCCTTTCTCCCTCTCTCTCTCTCCCTCTCTCTCCCTTCCTTCCTCCCTTCCCTCCTCCCTTCCTCTATTCCTTCCTTCCTCCCTCTCTCCCTCACTCCCTCCCTCCCTCCCTCCCTCCTTTCTTCCTTCCTTGCTCTCTCTCCCTCCCCCTTTCCTCCCTCCTTTCCTTCTCTCTTCCTTTCTTTTCTTCCCTCCCTCCATCTCTCCCTTTCCTCCCTCTCTCTCTTCTTCCTCCCCATTCTCTGCCTCTCTTATTTGTCCTTTTGGTTCTGTACTTGGTGTCAGGACATTGGGAACTGTCTTTACCACTGCAAAAGCAAATATCAGGATTCTGTCATATTTGCTCCTCTTTAGTGTCTCCTTGTGGAAAGATCACCCATCCCTTGTCCTTTTCTTGTCTCCAGCTGAGGAGCCATTAGATCCAGATTGCTTATCTGAGCCGTCATCACTGTGATGGTGAGTAAGGAAGTTCACCACTGTGTGACCTCAGGAATGATTGCTGTTACAGCGGATTTCATAAGATCCATCAGACTCTGAACATGAATTTTAAAGGGTTCAGAACCACTTCCCTAGCCTGAGGCCTCCCGCTCTCAGAGAGAGTCTTCACATTGACATGGAGCCTGGAGAAGTTGTTTGCTCTGTCAAGAGAGGTATGGATTTTTGCTTTCCAGTCTGTAGGGCATGCTGTCACCCTCTGTGGAACAGGAACATAGTACTAAGCCAGTACTTTGTTGAGTATAGAGTTGCTTATGGAGCAACGTAGAAAAACCCAGTGCAGCAAAGAGCTGCTACAAGGTCTGCAATGGGAACAGTGGGGGTCTGGAGTTTGGGCTGGTTCAGCCTTGTGGCTTACAAGCCGTGGAGTCACGGGCCAGTTGCTTTATCTGAGTTCAGTTCACTTAACTGCAAAATGAAGCCTGGTTCTGAACACCTCTGTTCTGTGAAACCAAGTCAACAAGGGAAGAGGAGGAGCTAAAAATATTGCTATGAGATATTGCAAGCAAAGTCATGCAGTAGCTTCCCCGCCTCCCTGAAGTGTTTGGTAGTGAGAGAAGTGTGATTCTGTACTTCAGAGAGCTCAGAGTCATGAAGAGCACGTGAGTCCCCTTCTCCAGTGTCCTGCACATCTCTATAACCAGCATGAAGGCCATGAGGATGTGGACAGTACCACTCAGCTCTGTATCATCAACTCAGGGTGGGTATGTTGAGTGTGGAAGCAAGGTACCACCTTAGGTGAGACTCCTAATGAGGAGAGGGGAGGAGGAAGAGAAGACCAGAAGACAGGAAGGAAACCAGGGGAGCACACTGTCGCTGAAATCAAGGCCGGAGAGCAGCTGAGAGAGGCAAGTGACACCAGCATTGAATGACAGAGAGACCAAAAAATGTCACAGAGATACTGGCAAAATGCCCCTTCGACTGCGGGATGTTAATGTTAGTCTATGGAGAATGGAACTGTTGCTCTATTATCACTGAATTTTGTGACTTTAAAAAAAAAAACACAGATAGGCTTTTATATTTTCCTTTTTTTTTTTTAAATTTTTGACAGGCAGAGTGGACAGTGAGACAGAGACAGAGAGAAAGGTCTTCCTTTTGCCGGTGGTTCACCCTCCAATGGCCGCCGCGGCTGGCGCGCTGCGGCTGGCGCACCATGCTGATCCGATGGCAGGAGCCAGGTGCTTCTCCTGGTCTCCCATGGGGTGCAGGGCCCAAGCACTTGGGCCATCCTCCACTGCACTCCCTGGCCACAGCAGAGAGCTGGCCTGGAAGAGGGGCAACCAGGACAGGATCGGTGCCCCGACCGGGACTAGAACCCGGTGTGCCGGCGCTGCAAGGTGGAGGATTAGCCTAGTGAGCCGTGGCGCCGGCCTATATTTTCCTTTTTTAAAGATCATGACACAGGGGATTGGTGGCACGGTGTAGCAGGAAAAGCCACCACCCGTGATGCTGGCGTCCCATATGGGGCAGGTTTGAGTCTTGGCAGCTCCACTTCAGATCTAGCTTCCTGCTAATGCTCCTGGGAGAGCAGAACAGAGGACGGCCCAAGTGCTTGGGCCCCCTGTACCTACATGGAAGACCCGGATGAAGATCCTGGTTGCTGACTTTGGCTTAGCTGTGCCGTGGCACTGTGGCCATCTGAGGAGCGAACCAGCAGATGGAAAATCAATCTCTCTCTCTCTCACTCTCTCTCTCTTCTTCTCTGTAACTCTGAACTCTGACTTTTAAATACATAAATGATTTTTTTAAAAATAAAAAGATCAAGACACAATGCACAAATACTTCTCTATAACTTGTTTTTCTTTGTTTTTTAAAGTGCAGCGGTATTCCTCCAGGTCAACTAGGAGAGCTCTAACTCAATCCTTTTACTTTTATTTTTTATTTAAAAATTTAAAAATGTATTTATTAATTTTTTTAAAAGGCAGAAAGAGAAAGAGAGATTTTCATTCTGCTGGTTCACTCTCCTAATGAATGCAACAGCCAGGGCTGGGCCAGGCTAAAGCCAAAAGCCAGGAATTCCATCCTGGTCTTCACAGAAGTCCAAGCACTTGTGCAGTCTATCATCTGCTTTCTTCCCAGGGGCATTAGCAAGAATCTAGATCGTAAGTCAGGCACCAGAACTCAAACCAGCACTCCAGCAAGGGGTAGTCTGGCCTCACAAGCAGCAGCTTGGCCCACTGTGCCACCATGCTGCCTCTCTAACTCAGTCACTTTACAAAAGTATTTTACTGCCAAATAAAATCTGTGTCTATCCAAGGTGTACATTGTATGACGATTATCACGATCAAATTGATTAACACATCACCACCCATAGTTACCATTTTGTGTGTATGGGGGAGGGGAGAGTGAGGACACTTAAAATCTGCTTTTTGATCAAACTTCAAGTAAAGAATCAGTTAAAATGATTTACTATGATCTTCAGAAAACAGGATGACAATATAAATACTTATTAAAGTTGAGTAATCAGAGTATTGAAGAGGTTAACCTTTCACCAAATTTTACGTAGTAATAGAAGATATGTCAGCTCTATATACACTCAGTCTGTTTCAGTTTGCATTCCCTTTGGATTGTATTGTCCACTACTCACTAACATAACATGAACTAGTTAGTGGAAAGAAACAGAATAGTCTAGGAGATGGCTGAGGTCAGAAGAAGCATCTACACTCCACCACAGAATTATTTCCCATGACATCCTTGAACCAAGTGAAAGGAAGCCTTTGAACTGCTTTGTAGTAGAGAATTCCTTGGAAAAATACCAGGAGATTAGAATCAGTAGTGGGCGAGAGATGGGAAATAGGAAACTCTGATGACCATTATGTTCAACTGAGTATCTCAGCAGAGCACTGTAGCTGCAGGAAGAACTGGCTTAGATAAAGCTATTCTGGCAGAATTAAATAGTAACTTCAAATTAGAGAACCAGCTCCAAGCCAGGGAAATAAAACGGTCTTAGGCAGTAACATTGAGAAAATTTGATGTCAGTTTTGGGGAATACCAAAGTGCATTCTGAGGGAAAAAAATTGGAAATACCCGAAAGGGTAAGAACGCCATGAGCCAGAAGAAGTATGGGTTTCTGTAGGAAACTTTGTGCCAGGAAAATTAGATTCCTTTTTTAGAGAATAAATTTATAATATTAGGGAGAAATGGAAGTAGAGTGGATGTTATTTATTAGAATTTTTATAGACCACTTGGTTCAGAAATTGCAAAATTATATTTTCAATTCAGTTTGAGAGTCATTTTCAATTGGCATAGATTTAAATATGTTGTAAAGGCTTCTTGTAGACGAACCAAGAAAAAAAGAAGTCAAAGTGTTGGCGTTTGGGAAGCAATATGTTTTACATGTCTTCCTAACAAATACTTTTATTGTTTCTCTGACAGAAAAATAAGATGGAACATTAATGAAATTCACATTTAAATTCTTAGTTGGAGAGTGTTGGGTGAACACTACAAAATGGACAAATTAAGAGGTGAAATTTTTTCTTCTTTCTCTGGATTCTATGAAAAGCCAAAAGAAAAAAAATAATTCATTTATTTATTCGTTCAAACATTCATTTTTCCATAATCCTGCTGATGACATAAAAAAGGCAGTGGGAAAATGCGATTCTATAGTGTTTCAGTTTTCCTTATTTTAATTTCCTTCTCTGTAAGATGGAGATTATAACAGCTAATTCTGAAGATTATTTTGTAAAACAGCACATTGCTTAGCATATAGTAATGTCAGCAGACATTACTGAGCACTTAGTATGTATTAGGTGTGCTGTTAAATCTTTCTGTATACATCAATTCATCTGATGCTCTCAGCAACCTGTTGGGGGATGTAGTCAACTTCATCTCACTGTGGGGATGAAAAAGGTATATTTAAAGAGATTAAGTAAGCTGCCCCAGTTTGTAAATAGTGTAAGTGAAATTCAAATCCAGACAGTCTGACTCCATAGCTCATACCTGGGAACTATTATGTCTATTACTACAGCTTCTAGGCAGAACTGAAATTGCAACAATAGGAATTATATTTAGGACTGAAATTCTTAATTGCAGAAATTATAATAAAAATGCAATTGAAGTTTTAAAGTGTGACAATACAGATTTTGAAGTACATCCGGGTAGTTAACTGGAGTCTTACTATCTCCTGGAGACAGGTCAATTTGATACAATTCCAATTTGAACTGATTCAAGGTCAGACTTATCTCTACAGTTTCTGTGAATTTTTTCTTTTCTTTCTTTCTTTCTTTTTTTTTTTTTGACAGGCAGAGTGGACAATGAGAGAGAAACAGAGAGAAAGGTCTTCCTTTACCGTTGGTTCACCCTCCAATGGCCGCTGCAGCCAGCACATCGTGCTGATCTGAAGCCTGGAGCCAGGTGTTTCCTCCTGGTCTCCCATGTGGGTGCAGGGCCCAAGCACTTGGGTCATCCTCCACTGCACTCCCTGGCCACAGCAGAGAGCTGGCCTGGAAGAGGGGCATCCGGGACAGGACCGGTGCCCCGACCGGGACTGGAACCCGGTGTGCCAGTGTCGCAGGCAGAGGATTAGCCTATTGAGCCGCGGCGCTGGCCCCAGTTTCTGTGAATTTTCAGTGGCTTTCTCTGCCTCCTCTTGGATTCATCCTGTACCATGCAGATACAAATTCTGCTTTCCACAGATATGACATTAGTTTGTTGATTTTGCCGACAATCGGAGAGGTTATGGGATAACTCACATCGCACACAATTTTACCAACTTTCTGGCTTTATCTCTACTCATCCTCATTTTCTATTAGAGCAAATATGCTTGGCAAGCATGCCAATTCCAACCAGCTTGTAAATGGCAGGTCCAGGACTCCAGGCCGGATCCTGTTGGCACCTAGGCTGATGGCACCAGTGCAAGTGAGGAGGGAAACCTCTTCTTCCTTGAAGCAACTCCATTTAATCTCTGCGGCTTCTCTCCATTAACATAAGAAAAATAAAACAGGAACCATTAAAGTCAAAATAGCCCATTCTCCAGTGAACTCTTCTTTAAAGGTTAAGGGGGCAACATTTAGAAGAATTTAGATTTAAAAGAATAAGATTACACTGAGAGTTGGAGATGTTTCTGAATGTTGCAAAGACTATGCTGAAAGATCATCTGACTTCCTGTTAGGTTGGGCCAATGGAATCCCTGGCAGGAGAATTGAAAGAAAGAAGAGAACTAGGCTCAATTATTTATTACCTCAACTCCCTTTTAGAACACTAAGTGATCATTAACCTGAGACAAGAGGCCTGGTCAATTCCAAGGAAGAAATTGGCCAGAAGAGGGATTCTTGCAATGTCTGATGCTCCCGTGGCATGTAGGCATATGTCAGCATTGTCAACTCCATACACAGTTCCTCTTAACCTTGATACACAAAAATCATGTGTTTTTTAAAAATATCATGCTGAAATAAATCCTATAAACTGTGTAGGAATTTTCTTTACAACAGTTCCTTGTTCTTGTAAGCAATCTGTTTAAAGAGTGCAGATTTCCGTGCAGCAAGATCTGAGATCCAGTTCAGGAGCTGTGCCTACTGCCTTAATGTGCGGAAGGCTCACACACCAGTCAGCAGTGCCGTCAGTCATTTGGCATGTCATTACTAACTGTCCGCTTGTATGAGGCCCTGTGCTCGGCCCTCAGGACAGCAGTGGACCACAAGACTCTCATAGTGCTCATGTGTTAGGGAGAACAAAAGGTCTAGAATACGCTAAGAAGAAAAATGTACCAGCAAGAAGGGCAGGAGCTCCGAGACAAGGCCAGTTGGAACGGAGATCTTTATGCAGAACGGGAGTGGGCCGTGTGGAAATCCAGGGGAAGCGTGGCCTAGGCACTCTGAGACGAGAGTTTATCAAGTGTGTTTTAGGAACACTGCAAAAACCAAGAATAATGGGAGCTGACTGAGGCAGCAAAGGGTAATAGTGAGATCAGAGAAGTAACCTTTGTTTGTCCTTCTAGAACATTAGAATAATTTTTACTTTCCTCACTGGATTGCTGTGAAGACTTAAAAGTTTGAGGATGGTATTTGTAGAGTGACTAATAGATTGTTTCTTACATAATAAGTATTGGTGACATTGAAGTGGAGCTGGGCTCCCAAACTGATCTCTAAATCAAGTGAATTTTCTTGATTCTGTTAGAGGTAATTTTGTTTAGCCTCAAATTAGTTTCCAGTCTTGTTTATCCCATTTTGGTTTGTGTGGCCCTGCATCTTTTCTCTAACCTTCCATTATTTCTTTGGATCCATGTTTCAGCTAGGGTAGTCCTAGCCACTAGAACATAAAGAACTCTTACAGATTTTTAAAAGAAGTTTTTCACTTTTAGAAACTCATAAAAGAATTAATTTCCTTTTCAGATTATTTAAATGGATCATAAAACAGCCTCATTTACTGAACTTACCTTTCCTTGTGTCCCAAATAACCAAGGGAGGGTGTATGGTCTAGGGCACTAAAGCATTTATGCACACTGGTGGTCTGAAAGGTTTAATGTCTCTTCCTGGAGTGATTAATTTAAAACAGGGCAAGACTGGCTCAACGTTATTATTTCATCTTAAGTGCATATGGAAATCCAGAGAGTGAGCCCTTGTTAAACTCTGTGGAAGGAAAAGACATGCATGTTCATAATTCTAACCTATAACGAGAACATTCTACAATTGCTCTGCACTCCCAGGAGGCAACCCTAATGATGTTACCTTGAGCAGGAGACAGTGGCAAAAAATCATTTCTGTCTGTGGATGAGGCCTGGGCTTAAGGGGCAGAATACATGGGGGATAGTGAGGTCTGGAGCTTCTTTACTTTCAGGAATCAAGTAAAAATCTGAAGGTTTGCTTAGAGAGAGAAAAGAAGTCTCAAGAAATATCAAGTTTTAAAATTTGGCCAATATGGAGGCCAGGCGTTTGACACAGAAGTTAGGACCCTGTGTGGGGTGTCCGCCTCCCATGTTGGAGCGCCTGCACCCAAAGTTAGGACCCTGTGTGGGGTGCCACACTGTGTGGGGTGCCCGCCTCCCATGTTGGAGCGCCTGCACCCAAGACCTGGCTCTGCTCCAGATTGCAGCTCTCTGATAATGCGCAGCCTGGAACGCAGCAGTGACGGCGCTAACACTTGGGTCTCTGCTACGCGTATGACAGACCTGGGTAGAATTCCTGGCCCCCACGCATTTGGCAAGTGAACCAGTAGATGGACTCTCTTTCTTTCTGACTCTCAAACAAAAATACATAAATAACTTTTTTTTAAAAAAAGTTGACCAATACTATAGATATCACAAAATCAAGAGAAATAACATTTTAAATTAATTAACTGCCTGACATACTACTATGCTTTCTTCCTATATTTTTCACTGGATAACCTTTGCATTTTTAAACAGATTTTATTTACTTACTTGAGAGGTAGAGTTACAGACAGAAAGGGAGAGACAGAGAAAAAGGTCTTCCACCCTCTGGTTCACTCCCCAGATGGTTGTAATGGCAGGAGCTGGCCAATCTGAAGCCAGGAGCCAGGAGCTTCTTCCAGGTCTTCCCGGAAATGCAGGGTCCCAAGTACTTGGGCCATCTTCCACTGCTTTCCCAGGCCATTGCAGAGAGCTAGAGCAGCCAGGGTACCAAGTGGTGCCACAGACAGAGGCTTAGCCCACTATGCCACAGCACTGGCTCCTGGATTTTTATATTAAAAAGATCATTGTAATATTTTCTTTTAAAAAAAGATTGATTTATTTGAAAAGTAGAGTGAGCGAGAGAGATATAGAAATAGATGATAGAGATAGAGGTAGAGATAGAGATAGATAGAGATAGAGAGAATCTTCCATCTGCTGATTCATTCCCCAAATGGTCACAACAGCCAGATTAGCAGAAGACAGCAGCTGGAAACTCCATCCTTATCTCCCACATAGGAGACAGGAGGCAGGGGTCCCAGCACTTGGACCATCTTCTGTAGGCTTCCCAGGCATATTTGCAGGAAGCTGGATCAGAAGCAAAGCAGCCGGAGCTGGAACTGGCTCTCCAGTATGGCTTGCTGGTGTTGCAGGTGGCGGCTTGACCCACTTTGCTATAAATCCAGCCTCACTGTAATATTTTCTGCAGAGAAAACAGAAAGATATCTCAGTCTTCCCTTTCATATAGTTACTTGAAATTTATTTTTGATTATTAATATCTTAGTTGAATACAATTGTGGGTTATGATACAAACATACTGGCTGTTTTTAATAGTGCTTCCAGGTTGTGCTCTCTATATATGGAGATTCAGATGACTCCAATATTCTATTTCCACAATTTCTATCTATTTGGAAAAATAATTTATAGTGTGTTTATAAGTATACATATTATATGAGGTATTTCAAAAAGTTCATAAAAATAGGATTAAAAGATAAATTTGTTTTGGTGCAAACACTTTTGAAATGTATTTATATTTTTAAAGATTTATTTATTTATTTAAAAGTCAGAATTACAGAGAGAGAAGGAGAGACAGAGAGAGCAAGTTAGAGAGAGAGAGAGAGAGAGAGAATCTTTCATCTGCTGGTTCACTCCCCAGTTGGCCACAATGGCTAGGGCTGGGCCAGGCTGACACCAGGGGCTGTGAGATTCATCCAAGTCTGCCTCAGGGGTGCAGGACCATCCCTCACTGCTTTCCCAGGCACTGTAGCAGGGAGCTGGGTTGAAAGTGGAACAGCCGGTCTCCAACCAGAGCCCAGATGGGATGCTGGTGCTGCAGACAGCTGTTTAACCCGCTGTGCCACAGCACCGGCCCCTAGTTTTTTCTTAATTTGCACTCTCCATGAACTTTTTCAAGGCCTCTCATATTTTATTCCTGTTGGAAGGGAATACCCTTCTTGACTGGACAGCTATGAAAAGCAAATCATTGAGTTTATGCAGTGGTGACTGGAAGAATGCTCTTCAGAATGGCTTATGCCCCCACACATTTCATTCTTCCTTTCTCCTCCACGTCCCATGTCCTCCTCCACCAGGGCTATCAACAGGTTCACACTGCTGTAGGACCTCCAGCCCTGCACCTTGTGTAAGAAACCTGGAACTCAGCACAGGTTGCAGAAGGGATCACTCAGCATTTGCTGTTTCTTTGTTTTTTGACAGGCAGTTAGACAGTGAGAGAGAGAGAGACAGAGAGAAAGGTCTTCCTTTTTCCGTTGGTTCACCCCCAAAATGGCCGCTACGGCCAGTGTGCTGCGCCAATCTGAAGCCAGGAGCCAGGTGCTTCCTCCTGGTCTCCCATGCGGGTACAGGGCCCACACACTTGGGCCATCCTCCACTGCCCTCCCAGGCCACAGCAGAGAGCTGGACTGGAAGAGGAGCAACCAGGACAGCACTGGCACCCCAGCTGGGACTAGAACCCAGGGTGCCAGCACCGCAGGTGGAGGATTAGCCCAGTGAGCCGCGGCACCGGCCTATTTGCTGTTTCTACACTGGCATGGCTGCAATCACTTTGCACACATGATATTGACTGCAAACCTCATCATTGTATGTAACTAAATCCAAACTAGATCTACCCAAACTCAATTTCCCCTTGGAGGAATCACCCAAGTGCACACTGCCCTTCCTCCAACGAGGGGAAGCATGTAGGAGGGAAAGTCAGAATGGAAAGAATGGTCCCAAGTGACTGTGGTTAAAAACATCTTACTCATGCACATTTTACAGAACTTACGACTGTGACCTCCCATGGCCTGGGATGGAGCCCATGTAGCTGACCAGCCATCTAGAAGCTTCAGTTTCATTAACTTCTTTGCAGTGGTAGGGCGACTACAAGGATAAGGTTTTATTCTCTTGACCTATTTTATCAAGAGCAATAGATAGGAACAAAACATTCTACCGAAAACAGTTCTATGTTGAAATCTAGTTGGTAATAGCTTCAGTTAGCTAATGAAATCAGAGATTACCTGTAAATGTGTCCCAATAGTTTATTCAGAAAATAAATAATTCAGTATCCATAGGTGACACTTTCAGTGTGAGTGTTTTAGGGGAATGTTGAATGACTGAATTAAAATAACAGTAGAATGTAGCCAGTGCTGTGGCGTAGCAGGTAAAGCTGCTGCCTGAAGCACCAGCATCCCATATGGGCGCAGGTTTGAGTCCTGCCTCTTTCACTTCTGATCCAGCTCTCTGCTGTGGCTTGGAAAAGCAGTGGAAGATGGCCCAAGTCCTTGGACGCCTGCACCTGCCTGGGAGACCTGGAGGAAACTCCTGGGTCCTGGCTTCGGATTGGTGAAGCTCCGGCAGTTGTGACCATTTGGGGGGTGAACCAGCAGATAGAAGACTTTCTCTTGCTCTCTCTCTCTCTCTCTCTGCTTCTCTATAACTGTGCCTTTCAAATAAAATCAATAAATATTTTAAGAAAAAGATAGGAAAGGATAAAATTAATTTGCCTTATGTCTATTTAACTAATGATAATGACAGAATTCCTTTGTAGAGATTGGATAAAAACACTGTCATGGTTTTAATTTTGATTTTAGGTTCCGTGTGTTCCTCTCCCTTTACTGTTCTCTGTTCCCTTCTCAAGTGTTAGGATTCTTTTTAAGCAGTGGTTTAGGTTCAGAAACATTCTGAGAGAGCTAGGTCTTGATTTTTATGTTACCGCCGGAGCAAAGCCCAAGAAAGGTACAGCAAATCACATAGATTAGAGGACTGAGCTTTGGGGCACCCTGTGCTTTGGGGCATCTTTCACTGCAGAGATTATGGTATGGATGAAATGGAGGGGAGATCAGTCTCCCACCTACACACGTCCCTGGATAACACAGGTGGGCATCTCACGGGCTCCCAGCCTTTGTGCTGTCATGGCTGGATCTGACTCCCTCCCTTCTCTTTCGACCATTTTGGGGATTTTCCTTTCCTATTAAGTCTGTCTGGAATGCGCATTTTGACTTGATTTCATTTAGATGCAATGCTAGTGTCCGCTGCCAGGTACCATTTTGTCCGCTACTGGCATTTGCTCAAACACATGGGAAGCTCAAAGTTAATCCACTCACTTGAAAACACTGAACGTGTTTCTTGACAAATGTGTTACCTGTGAAATCCATTTTTATGTTGTTGCCATTTCAGAAATTTAGGTCTACTTAGATCAGAAAAAAAATGGGCCACTTTGAATTTTTAAATTATTCAATGAAAGAAGAAATGACAGTGCGTATTTCTTTAAGAATATTATTTTCACATAGTGCTTGCCCTATCTCTCTGAATCCCTTGTCAGAAATATAAGGTTACAAGGCAGAGAGAGAGAGAGAGAGAGAGAGCAAGCTTCTTTGTTGCTTTCAACAGATTGTATTTCCTTGTGGACTTTATTTTTTTGTTTTATGATTTTTTTAACATTTTCCACATTCACATCAAATGTAGACATTATACACACACACACACACTATATATATATATATATATATATATACACACACACACTTTTCATGACAACAGAGATGTTAATGTCACAGAGTGAGGGATTCACGACATGCCCATGACGTGGGGACAGAAGAATGTATTGTCATTTATATGGTATGAGTCAGTGACGCACTGTTTTTAACTCAACAACCAATGATATGACACCCATGCAATTTTATACTCTCTAAATATTAACTTCCCAAAATATTTGAGTGGCAGAGAGATAGAAAGATGGACGGATGCACAGAGAGCTCCCATTGGCTTGTTCACCTCTCAAATGCCTAAGTGGCTGGGGCTGGGCTGGGGCTGGGCTGGGGCAGCCATAAGCCGGGAACTCCAGGTGGCAGGAACTCCATGATTTGGTCCTTGGTCACTGTCTGTCAGGGTCTGCATTGGTGCAACACCAGACCAGGAGAGAAACTGGATTCTGATGTGGGACGCAGGCGTCTTAACCTCTAGGCTGACCACCGCTTCCCCCCGCTTGCATATTTCTGGATTGACATCTAAAATGCTTATGCAACTTCAAAGAATAAAATGTCTTGCATAATTAAATTGAAATTTTAAAGTGAATCTCACTTTGTTTTTAAATGTAATTATGATGATACTATATAAATTATCTTCTATTTTAAAAGGCATGTGAATCTTTTCTTTAACAGACTTTTTTTTTTAAAGATTTATTTATTTGAAAGTCAGAGTTACACAGAGAGAGAAGGAGAGGCAGAGGCAGAGAGAGAGGTCTTCCATCCACTGGTTCACTCCCCAATTGGCTGCAACAGCTGGAGTTGTGCCGATCTGAAGCCAAGAGCCAAGAGCTTCTTCCTGGTCTCCCACGTGGGTGCAGGGGCCATCTTCTACTGCTTTCCCAGGCCATAGCAGATAGTTGGAGTGGAAGTGGAGCAGCCAGGACTCAAACCGGTGCCCATATGGGAAGCCTGTGCTTCAGGCCGGGGCTTTAACCTGCTGCGCCACAGTGCTGGCCCCACAATTAGAAATTTTTAATAATTCTCCTTTCTCCTTGAAATATTGACATTCTACTTCCTCCTTAGAATTTTATAACAATGTAATATATATTTTGCATTTTAATACTTGTTATTGATTACCTTTTTATGTCTATGCAACAGAATTTTAAAATTCCATTTTTTTTCATAATTGTCCCAGGCAAAACTTTCACATCCAAATTGAATTCCCTTTGCTATAATTTTAGCTCTGTGTAGTTATCACATGAAGATTTTCTGTAGCCCCAGATTAGACAAGCCACAATTTTCTTCCATGTTGTTATTACAGCTTTTTCTTTTTTTTTAAAAAAAAAAGGTTTATTTATTTATTTTAAAGTCAGAGTTTACAGAGAGAGAAGGAGAGACAGAAAGAGATGTTCCATCTGCTTCTTCATACCCCAGATGGCCACAACAGCAAGTGCTAGGTCAAGCTAAAGTTAGGAGCCAGGTCTCCTATGTGGGTGGCAGCGGTCCAGGATCTTTGACCGTTTCTGCTGCTTTTCCCAGGCCGTCAGCAGGGAGCTGGATCAGAAATGGAGCAGCTGGGACCCAAACCTGCACCCATGTGGGATGCCAGCATCTCAGGCAGTGGTTTTACCTGCTATTCTACAACAGCAGCCCCATTACAATTATTTTTCATAAGCAAGTGATCAAGACAATAAACATAAATTATAATTTTTATAATTATTAAATATCAAAAGTAAAATTATATTAGAGATGCATTTCTCAGTGTGGTATGTGCTGAGGGCTTATGGTGCTTTGATTAAATGAGGCGGAGCAAACATGCCAGAGGTTGCTCCACCTTGGACAACGCCTGGTTCTGATAAGGGTGGGGAGCAGGTGTGCCTTCCTTTTGTCGGGGGAAGATGGGCAACGTGAAAAGGGAAGCGGGCAGGAAAAGGTCTATGGACATTTTGTGAAAGGCATCTAACAAGTTACATTGCCTTCATGAGCAAGTGGATATGGAAGCCGAGTATTTGGGAATTGATTTCCTTAAAACCGCTCCTATCTGCGTATGTTCTGAGAGGTTCTGGATATTCCCAAGAGTAAGTACACTTGTTTGAAGAGGCTGCTTCATATGATTCTGGCTTTTTAAAAATTAATTAATTAACTTGAAAGAATGACAGATGCAATTGTTAAATCAACAACAGGAGTCACTGTGCACCTGCTCCCCATGTAGGACTTCTGCCCTTAATGTGTTGTACTATGAGAATTAATGGTAAAACTACTACTCAAACAGTACTCTATACTTTGTGTGTCTTTGTGGGTGAAGTCTGTGGAAATCTTTACTTACTATATACTAAGTTGATTTTCTGTATATAAAGATAATTGATGAAGAATGGGATGGGAGAGGGAGTGGGAGATGGGATCCTTGCCGGTGGGAGGGAGGTTATGGGGGGAAAAGTTGCTATAATTCAAAAGTTGTACTTTGGAAATTTATATTTATCAAATAAAAGTTGAAAAGAAAAAAAAAGAATGACAGATGGAGACAGGGTGGGGAGAGAGAGAGAGAGATCTGTCTGCCAATTCACTCCCCAGATGGCCAAGATAGTCAGGGCTAAGCCTGGCCAAAGCCAGGAACCTGGAACTCCTTCTGTCTGTCCTGTTGGTGGCAGGGGTCTTTGGCCGCCTTCCCAGGCACATCCTCAGGAGGCTGGAGCAAAAGCAGAGCAGCCAGAACTTGAACTGGAGCTGTAGGGGACGCTGGCCCTATAAGTGGCTGCTTAACCTGCTCTGCCACTGTACCACCATGCTTGCATCCATAGGATTCTTTTTTTTTTTTTTTTTTTTTTTTTTGACAGGCAGAGTGGACAGTGAGAGAGAGAGACAGAGAGAAAGGTCTTCCTTTGCCGTTGGTTCACCCTCCAATGGCCGCCGCAGCCAGCGCACTGCGGCCGGCGCACCATGCTGATCCGATGGCAGGAGCCAGGTGCTTCTCCTGGTCTCCCATGCGGGTGCAGGGCCAAAAAACACTTGGGCCATCCTCCTCTGCACTCCCGGGCCATAGCAGAGGGCTGGCCTGGAAGAGGGGCAACCGGGATGGAATCCTGCGCCCCGACTGGGACTAGAACCCGGTGTACCGGCGCCGCAAAGCAGAGGATTACCCTATTGAGCCACGGCGCTGGCCATATCCGTAGGATTCTTAAAATAGTTCACAAGCATATGATCTCAGAGTAGTAAGGAACACAAGTGCAGCCAGAGGTGAGAATGGGAATGATGACGAAGACCTTTTTGTACCATGGTAGTGGTGGTAGGGAGTAGGAAGAGGCTTCTTTTAGATTTATTTATTTATATTTGAAAGGCAGAGTTACAGGGCTGGTGGGGTGGGAGAGAAAGGTCTTCCATCCACTGCTTCACTCCCCAAATGACTGTAACAGCCGGAGTTAGACCAGTCTGAAGCCAAGAGCCAGGAGTTTCTTCCAGGTCTCCTACGTGGGTACAGGGTCCCAGGTACTTGGGCTATCTTCCACTGCTTTCCCAGGACAAATTAGCAGGGAGCTGTACTGGAAGAGGAGCAACCAGGATTCAAACCAGTGCCCATATGGGATGCCAGTGCCACAGGTGGTGGCTTTACCTGCTACACCACAGCAATAGCCCCTAGATAAATTTCAAGTAGGGGGAATTCTGAACCAATGATATTTTGACAGCTATATAAACTTCATTTGGTTACTGTTGCCAAATATTCTTTGCCTTTTGAAAAACAAATGCCTTTTAAATTAATCTATTTAAGTTTAGTGGAGATACCTGAAGTTTTTAATCTCAGACTTAGTGACTGCTCCTAATTTATGCTTTCCCAGGAGGCACTGCTAATTATGAAACATCACAGACTGTCTTAGAAACAAGAGACGAACATATGGAGGAACTTCTCCAACAAGAAGCACTGGAGTAGCTTACACTGACAAATGTCCCTCACTTAAAGTTATTGCTAGAATCAGTGCATGATTTACTTCAAAACTCTTAAATATATGAAAGTGCTCAATAATTCCACTTGTTTCAGTTTATACAGTAAGTAAGCCCTGCTTTGACTGAGAATTAAGCTTTTTGCTCTTCATTTCCTGAGTGGAAAGAAAAAACAGTGAGGTCTGAAAACCAACTATTTGTTTTCAGCTTAGCATGAGGTCTTAGATATTTTTAACTCAAGTTTTCATTCTCTCAGAGCACTCTGCAGAAAAATTCCTGAGACACTGAGAAAAATTGCCCTTGGAGCTCTCCAGCAAGTAGAACTTGACTCCAAATGTGTTAGGTGACGTCTCACCTGGGTTTCAGCTCAACCTGGAGAGATCTTTCATCCTTATGTGAAGCGGTAGACTTACCTAAGTGAAGCTGGCGAAGTCAGGGTATGGTCCACGGCTCAGAGGTGTTTGTGGAAAGGGTAAAGGAGAAGAAAACACAAGAAATGAAAGGAGGGAGAAATAAAGACGGGAAATAGGAGAAGAAACAGAGACGTTGAGAGAAAGAAAAGCAAAGCTGTATGTGATTGGGAAGGACAGGACACCACCATGCCTTGGTCTTTGTGCCAGTGCCACCGTTACCTAACTCTATTTAGGGAACTTTCCAAAACACAGAAAAGCTTTGTGGGTCTGGCTCTTAGCACTTATGCAACCAATTGTTTTGGGAGCGGGCTGGAAATTTCACAAGAGAACTGAATTTTCAAGAGATTGACAGACCAAAAGATCAAAAGTTTGGTGCAGCGGGGCTGATTTTCAGAAAGCTTTCCAAGTTGTGAAGCTTTTTCTCCTTGTTGTGGCAGTTAAGACATACGAAAATAGCAATCTGAGGCGCTTCTAAGCAGCGTTCTTCTTGGCTCACAATGTTCCACGAATGTCAGAGCCCTCCAAACCCATGGAGACAAAGCAGGCGACCAGGGTGATTACCCCCAAACCATTGATAAAAGGAGAGAGTGGTACAGATTTGTTTGGGTTGCCAAAAAAAAAAAAAAAAAAAAAAAGCCCTGAATGGCTGGATTTACAACAGTTATTGCCTTCGGTTTGACAAATCACATCAGCAGTATTTGCTGTGTGTGGGCAGTAAGGAAGGAGTAATGGCTGGGTGAGATTGAGCTGTGCTTAGGTTGGGTCGTGATTCGGTTATCTGAGATGCTAAGGGCTCCAGATAATATTTATCAAACTAATTAGAAGATATGAAAACCATACCATGAGAACTACTTAGGGAACTCATCTCTTGCTATCCCCAGAGGATCGGATCCTGGGCACTCTAGGGATACCAAAATTCTAGGATGCTCAAATTCCTTACACAAATGGTGCACTTTTCACTTATAACCTATGAACATTCTCCCGTACACCTTACCTCTAGATTACCTGCAACACTGGCCACAATGTAAATAGTTGGTATACAGTGTTGTTTAAGGGATAATGTAAAGGAAAAAAAATCTATACATGTTTAGTACAGATGTGATTTTGTTTTTCAAATCCTTTCCATCTGTGATTTGTTGAATCCATGGATGTGGAACTCACAAACACAGAGGGCTCACGATACTGGTTAGCGAGATTTAATAAACAGGAGATGCTGAATATTTAATATTTATTTGGAGATTAAAGTCTGGAAGCAAAAATTCATTTCCCCCAAAATTTCATAAATCATTGTTTTGGCTGCAAGGACAAAGTCAGAATACGGGACCCAGAAATCTTTCAACTGCACCAAGGCTTTCCAGTTCATTGTTACTACAGTCTGGATCAGGCCTCACAGCCATACCTGGGACTTATTAGGCCAGGAAGTCAAGGAGTTGGCATGTGTTTTTATTATATATGGTTAAACTTATCTGGATTTAAAAGGCATTAAATATCTTCTGATTTCTTTCCTCTCCTTCAATTGTACAAGAATTTTAATTGGATATTGTAACTGCAAACGCTTACTCTGCACGGATCACCTGTGGAGATCTGTTTTCAACCCTCTGAAGATTTCTAAGTCCAGGCCTTCCCCTTAAAAACCCTTAAGGTTGGATTTTTAAGCCTGTAAAGACCCATGAACCCAAGATTTCCTGCGTGAAGTACTTTTGGCTTCAGTCACCCAGGTTAGCTCCCTCCATGGTTCAATTACCAGATAACAGCTAGACCTGGTTTTCTCTTGTGCCTTGTGGATAAAATCATCTTTGCCTAAATTGTAGAAATTGCAAGTTCAAATGATTTACATAGACATTCATTCTGGTACTATCTCCCCCATAATTTAAGAAGCTTAACCTTGACACAGAATGAGTGACCAATCAGAGTGTAGGAGTTTGGAGAACAAAAGAGCAGCTCAGGACAGCGCCAGGTAATTGTCCTCACCTGAATTTCACCTGGATGAACACCAGTGCTATTATCCACTTCCCCTGTAGTTAAAGCAAGATGGTTTTTCCAGAAGGAGAGAGCATTCAGACTTAGTACATTTACGTCGGAGACTTCCCAAATGACATGTGTTTCTCTTCACTGGCTCCACTCATAATTCCAATTAGGAATACACTGATTAACCCCAGAGCACAGTTTCTAGGAGAATCTTACTTCTATTATCCTAATTTCATGAACTCCGAGAAAAAGGAAGAAGCTTATAACTCATTATGGTAAATTATGCAAAGCTCACCCTCTGACAGGCTGTGTCTATAAAAAGATATGAGATGGGCCCTTTTTGTGTCTGAAAACATGGGGGAGCTCTGAATTCACAGAGTGAGTGAACTGATTGCTTCAGGATGGCTGTGTGCTTTCAGTCCATTCAAATAAGAGAAGATGCTAACTATCTGGCTGGCTTTTGTCAGTCCGTTACAACATTCATTATAAAAGGATTTAAGAAGAAAACTGTGGCCACAGTTCATCAGGCAACGTGCACATGAATGCAATAAAAAAAAATACTGTGGTGTTGCAATTCCAAGATACAATAGATACTAATTTCCCCAAAGGTAAGTTGCATCGTGACGCTCATCCATCTTGAATCTGAGCATCTTTTCCCCATTTTCCATCAATACGACCTTGGCCAAGTCACCTCTCTAAAGTCTCTGCTTCCGCCTGCGCACCCTGTAAAGCCACTCTCAACACAGCTGCCAGGGTTTCTGTTTTAAAAAAATTGGCTCATGTTACTCCTATTGAATGAAGATTTGTCAACATGCCCACTGCCCTTTGAATGAAGTAAGTGCAGATTACACTCAGATGTGCTTCCTCGTCCTGTCCTTCTCCACCATTATTCTTGTGTACCACAGGCCTCCCTGCTCTTTCTATAAAATATTGTCCAGGCCATTATGATACTTTGGCCTGGGTTATTTGTCACCGTTGATCTAAGACAATATAAGTTACATTTCCCCAGTTTTCTCAGCTTCCTTTGTAACTACAGCTGGTCATGGGGCTGGATTTTGCAAGGTGAAACTGAACTGGAAGTCCACTAGGGAAATATTTGCTTTCTTTTTTTTTTTTTTTTTTGATATGAGGACAAGCGTCAGTGGTACTATTACCTCCTTCTTCCTGAAAGAAATGTGGACAAAGTGGTTTGTGATGAAGGAGCCACCTTGTACTCTTGAGTGAGAGCCCTGCCATCTTCAAGCCACTGAAGCAATGCCAGAAGCTGCTTACCTGAAAACATCCCATAGTAACTTCAGCCACTGCCTGCTGCTGCAAGCAATCGTAACTGCTGCTGGGGTGCATGTGTATACGTGTATGTGTACGTGTCTGTGTATGCGTGTGTGCTGACAGCTAGAGCATTTAGTCACGGTGGCAGTGATGTATCTTTTGCTTTCCCCAAAGTGAGCTGGTTTAATATCACCTTATTATTTACATAGTGAGAGTAGGGATTGATTGTTAATGTATTTAAGGTCACATTTTAAACATGCTAGAAGTCAAGGATATGGAATTTTCTTTTTAAAGACTTACTTTATTTATGTGAAAGGCAGAGTTATGGAAAGATAGAAAGACAAATACATATAGAGAGAGGTCTTCCATTCCCTGGTTTACTCCCAAATGGCCACAATGGCCACAGCTGGACCAGGCCAAAGCCAAGAGCCAGGAGCATCTTCCGGGTCTCTCACATGGGTTGCAGGAGTCTAAGCAATTGGGACATCTGCTGCTGCTTTCCCAGGTGCATTAACAGGTAGCTGGATTAGAAATGGAGCAACTAGGACTTGAACTGGCATGCATATGGCATACTTGCATTGCAAGCAATGGCTTAACCCTTTACATCACAAAGCTGGCCCTGAGAATCTGGAATTTTAATTTCATGAATTAAATCTAAAGCTCCAGATGCAAGTTTCTCTAAAATTTTGGTTAGGCTGGAGTCATGGCTCACTTGGTTAATCCTCTGCCTGTGGCGTCGGCATCCCATATGGAAGCCAGGTTCTGTCCCGGGGTTGCTCCTCTTCCAGTCCAGCTCTCTGCTGTGGCCAGGGAGGGCAGTGAAGGAGGGCCCAAATGCTTGGGCCCCTGCACCCACATGGGAGACCAGGAAGAAGCACCTGGCTCCTGGCTTCAGATTGGCGCAGCGCTGGCCGTAGCAGGCATTTGGGGAGTGAACCAAAAGAAGGAAGACCTTTCTCTCTGTCTCTCTCTCACTGTCTGTAACTCTACCTGTCAAATACATAAAAAATAAAATAAAATAAAATTTTAGTTATATTTTATTGTGAAGAAGAATAGCATGTATATTATCAAAAGCAAGGTTTAATAAGAAATCTGCTTTTCATTTTGAATGTTAACCTTGTTTTGCTTCTTTTTATAAAAAACCAAATTTATTTTTTGGATATTTGAGTAAAAACAATCATCATTTATAAAGTTACATTAAAAAAACCTTATTTTAGACTTTAAAAATTTGGTTTAAGAGAAAAATGGATTAAAATAGAAATAATGCTTCAATCAAAAATGTTTCATTGTATTTTATCATATAAAATGCTCTTGCTATATAAAATAAGTTCTTTTAGTATAGAATTTTTAAATAATACTATTAGAGTAAATAATTTTTAAAAATTCTTGTGACCAGTGTCTTCTAATAATAAGTGATAGAATTAAAAAGGAGAGAATGATCCAACATGGGAAGCAGGATACACAGCAGACTCATAGAATGACAAATGCCCTAAACAGCACTCTGGCCTCAGAATCAGCCCTTAAGGTATTCAAATCTGGCTAAACAGCTCATGAGAGTATTTCAGGCACGGAAAGCTAAGACACTGTGGCAAAAAATGACCTAAATGAAAGATCTCTGTGAGTGATATCCTGGTGGAAAGAAGGAGCCATCAAAGAAGGAGATACCTTTCTCTGAAGGGAGGAGAGAACTTCCACTTTGATTGTGGCCTTGTTTAAATAAGGTCAGAGTTTGTGAACTCATGCGGCTTCCATAGCCATGGCAGCTCATGACAAGCGCCTCGGGTGATTACTGACATCATAAATAAGAGTGTCAATTGTTAACAACAGGAGTCACTGTGCACTTACTCCCCATGTAGGATCTCTGTCCTTAATGTGTTGTACTATGAGAAAGAACTAGTCTTCAAACAGTACTTCATATTTTGTGTGTCTATGTGGGTGCAATCTGTTGAAATCTTTACTTGGTATAGAGTTGTTCTATATATAAAAATAATTAAAATGAATCTTAATGAAGCATGGGATAGGAGAGGGAGTAGGAGATGGGACGGTTTGTGAATAGAAGGGTGGTACGGTTTGTGAGTGGGAGGGTGGTTACGAGGGGAAGAACCTCTATAATCCAAAAGTTGTACTTTTGAAATTTATATTTATTAAATAAAAGTTTTCTATAAAAATTTCATCTTGGGATTTGATTATTGTTTATAGCCCTTGAATATACTCCTGAAGAACAGTGGTGTTTCTACTTATTGCTTGTTAAATTCTTTATTTAGTGCAGGATTAAGCCTGTACTATACAGTAAATTGAAAATATATCACCACAAAAATTAAAAGAAAAATAAGAAAGGAAGGAGGAGGGAAGGTGGGAACAATGGATGGATGGAAGAGAGAGAGAAGTATCATTATGTTCTTAACACTGCATATACAAAATATATGAAATCTGTTTCTGTTATATAAATAAAAAATTAAAAATTTTAACAAATCATCTGTAACCATAAAAGACCCCAAATAGGCAAAGTAATCTCAAGCAAAACCAAATAAAGCAGACAAAATAAAACTAAAGCTGGAAGCTTTATACTCTCCAAATTCAAAATATACAAAGCCATGGTAGCTGAAACATCATGGCATTGGAATGAAAACAGAAACATAGACCAATGGAACAAAATAAATCCGTACACTTATAATCAACAGATTTTCAAAAAGGTGCCAAGGACATACAAAGGGGAAAGAACAGTCTCTTCAATAAATGATGTTGTGAGAACTGCATGTCCACATGTAGACTGATGAAATTAAACCCTTATCTTCCACTATATACAAGAATCAACTCAGGGGCTGGCGCCGTGACTCACTTGGTTAATCCTCTGCCTGTGGTGCCAGCATCCAACATGGGCGCCAGGTTCTGTCCCGGGGTTGCTCCTCTTCCAGTCCAGCTCTCTGCGGTGGCCTGGGAGGGCAGTGGAGGATGGCCCAAGTGCTTGGGGCCTACACCCGCATGGGAGACCAGGAAAAAACACCTGGCTCCTGGTCTCGGATCGATGCAGCGCTGACCATAGCAGCCATTTGGGGAGTGAACCAGTGGAAGGAAGACCTTTCTTTCTCTCTCTCTTACTGTCTTTAACTCTACCTGTTAATTAATAATAATAATAAAAAAGAATCAACTCAAAATGGAATAAAGACTTAAACACTTAAAATTATGAAATTACTAAAAAAACAAACAGTCAGGAAAACTTCCATGAATTTGGTCTGTTCAATGGCTTTTTCTGGATATGAGATTACATCAGATTAAAAATCTGTACCGTGAAGGAAGCAATCAACTAGTGACCTTGCAGTTCTTAAAATGGGAGACAATATTTGCAATATAGCCGATAAAGAGTTAATATCCTAAACGTGTAAAGAATTCAGCAACTCAATAACAAGAAAATGAATAGCTGATTGGAAAATGGGCCAAGAACTACAACAGACATTTTTTAAAAGAAGGCATTCAAATGGCCAAGAGTTACATGAAAAAAAAGCATGTTAAAATCTCAATGAAATATCACCTCATATTGTTAGAATGGCTTTTATCAAAAAGCCAAGATAACAAGTGTTGGTGAGGGTGTCCAGAGAACCTTTGCATATTGCCAAAGGGAATGTAAATTACTGTAAGCATCATGCAAAATAGTATTATGGTTCTTTAAGAAATAAAATAGAAATTTCATATGATGAAACAATCCCACTTCTGGGTATATAGCCAAAGGAAAATCACTATGTTGAAGAGATAGCTGCACTTACTCCTGTGTTCATTACAGCAGTATTCATAGCCAAGATGTGAAATTAACCTGTGTGCCTATTAGTGAATGAATGAATAAATAAAATATGGTATTTACACATAATGGAATACTATTCAGCCATAAAAAGAAAGGAATCCTGTCATTTGCAACAATATGGATGAACCTAGAAGACATTATGTTATGTGAAATAATCCAGGCACAGAAAGACAAATAAGATGATCTCAATCATAATTGGATCCTAAAAAAGTTGGTAGAGAATAGAATAGGTGATTACCAGAGGCTAGGGTGGTTGAGGGAATGTGTTCAGGAGATGTCTGCTCAAGAACACAAATTTTCAGTTAGATAGGAGGAAAAAAATTCAACACAACAATTGTACAAAACGGTGACTATAGTTAACAATATATTGTTTTCTTGAAAAATGCTAAGTGGATGCAAATTGTACTCATCACAAAAATGTTATAACTATGTAAGATAATGTATGTGTTAATTAGCTAGGTTTATTCTACAATGCATATTGATTTCAAAACATCATGTTGTATGACAAATACATGTAATTTTATCTTTCAACTGAAAAATGTTCTAAGTACTTAGTTAACTGATGATTTGCATAGTAACAAGTAACATTTACATAGTGTGGCTATGTACCAGATCTGAAATCTTTATATTAAGTCATTTAGTCTCATTAACTCTATGGGTTTGAACAAGATGCTTATGTTTAGCTAAAATTGGAACCAAGAGAGTCTGTTCTCTTATTCACTATGCTCTGTTGACCCCCAAGTTATAGCACTCATATTTCTCATAAGTCCAGACATTTTGCTATATAAGTTGTTCCGAGATACACACTTCTTAGCATGTTTTCTATTCATTCATGTATTTAGGTAGTTGAATTTTTTTTTCCCACTTACTATCCCATACACTTTGGAATAAATTGACTTACCCTACCCTCCCAGAAAGTTAACGAATTAACAGATGAGTCACTAGTACCACTGTGTGCTTAAATAGCACTTAGAACAACAACTGCATCTGAAGTGAGCTCTGAACCACAATTACCATCTGCAGTAAGAATAAAGTATTAGTTTTTAGGGACAGGTTAGGAACCATTGCACTAGCCATGCTTAACTTGCAAAATGCTATCTCAAATGTCTATTCATTTCACATTGCAACCTAGATTTCGAGGGGTTTTGTATCTTACTCTATCTTTTGGGAGAGCCACATGATTTTTTTTTTTCTCTCTTCTGCCTGTCGTTATAACTTAGAAAATGTGGACAATGACATGGACTACTGACCCTCACTTTGTAAGGAGAACAAAAATTTCTTAAAGGAATTGGTTCAGAATCTCTCTTAAGTTATGATTAGGACAGCTGTGAAGTGAAGAAAAGGAAGACGAGAAAAGTGAAAGAAGTATTTAATGGGATGCAGAGAAGTGTGGAGTTAGAGAAGAGCAAGGAACTCCAAGAGCTTGGAGCTGGTGGGTGCATCTGGTATACGAAGGGTGTTGAAAAAATCTGCTCTGCTCAGTTTCGTACTTGTAGAGAAAGGCGAAAGATTTATAGGATCTGAAGAGAAACCAGAGTATAGTTTCTTACTTGTAGAAACCACAGTTTAAAAGGAAGCTGCCCGGAACCACCTCTCTGTTTGGATGCCCCTTAGACGTCAAGGAAATAAACAATGAAGACTGACTCTGGCCACATCCCTTTCCTTCTGGCATTTGTATCCTTTTTCCCTTTCTCCAAGGCTTTGATATTATTCCTAAGTTAATTGCTTGCTTTCTCTTTGTAAGGGCTCATCCCTACAACTGTTGCTTTCACTCTTGCAAACAGCTCTCCATTAGGCATTCACCCTGGACCGGATCATAATACCTGGGAGCCACTGTCTCAGTTACAGGAAAACTGCAAGAAATTTCCTAAAAGGGCTGTCCCAGCTCGCGCCCCACAAGTAGGTTCTCTTCCTCTCCCTCTCCCTTTCAAATTTTTCCTTATAGTTCTGTAAATGGAACTTAGCTAACAGGAAGATCAGGTCACTAACTTTGGGGCAAACTCCTTAAAGGAGTGAAATCTCCCTGGTCCATTAAATAGCTTCCTGTCCCATAAACATTTTTAATAACCTCCCTGTTTGTGACTCAGGTGGTAAGTATTCAGTCCTTTTGTTAAATGAATACTTTGGACTGCATCTTTCCTCCATCCCTGACTCCTCATTCCATTATTTTCTATCCATTCCTTTTTATTTTTTTCACTGGTCTCTCTTCTTCTGTCTCCCCGTGGCATCCTGGTGGTTCTGCTTCTGTCATTTCTGTCCCTTCCCCATCATTTCCTTCAGTTCCTTCTCTTGCTATGGGCTGAATTTTATCTCAAAAGAAGATAGGTTGAAGACCCAACTGCTGATACCTCAGGAAGTGACCTTATTTGGAAACGGGATCATTGCAGATGTAATTGGCTTAGTTCACATGAGATCACATCAGAACAGGGTGGGCCCTAAATCCAACATGACCAGGTCCTTCAAAGACTACAGGACTTTGGATATAGGAGCACACAGAGGGACAGAGGCCATGTAAAGACAGAAGTGGAGATTGGAGTTGGGCTGTCACATCAAGAATACCCTGGGGTGCCCAGAAGCTGGAAGATCAAGGAAGGTTCTTGTGCTGGAGGCTTTGGAAGGCTCATGGCTCAGCAAACACCTTGATTTTGGGCTTTATGCCTCCAGACTGTCAGAATATGTCTTCCAGCTGTTTTTAGCCCAAATTTGTGGTACTTTGTTCTGGACGACCTAGGAAATGAATACTCTCCTTTCTTTCCTTCTCTTCCTTCTTTTGTCATTTCTTCTTTATTCCACGGATAACCATAATATCTATTTCCATAAATTCTGTTACCATAGATATCCTGACAACTCTCAGATCTCCTGAGTTGAATTTATTGTTTCCTATTTATCCTTTTCCAGGTGTCCTGCAGGGTTTTAATGTGCAACACACCCAGAACTAGGATTCGGACTCATTCTGCTTTCTGTATCCTATGACCGATTGCATTTTCCGATGATGACTGCCACAATATATCTCCCCTGGGGGCAGCGGTGTGCGTTTGTGTCCTACCATTGACCCAGGAGGACCTTTGTGATTCTCCTAATCAATGAAATGACTGGAGTCAGAAGTGACTTTATGTACCGCCAAACCTAGATCATAAAACTTCAGTCAGTTCCACCTGGTTCTCTTGGCATTTGTGCTGTGCTGCGGGAATCCAGTTGCCATGCCGTGAGAAAGCCTGGGCCACAGAGAAAGGATACATGCAGGTGATCCGAGCTCCAGGCAGGGCCCTATTTGACAGCCATTGAGAACCTCCAGGTTTGTAAGTGAGGAAGCCTTGATATGATTCAACCTCAGCCATCTCTGACTGGAACACCTGGGAGATTTTAGCAACGGCCATATAGTTCAGTCCCATCAAACTCCAAACCACAAGAGATGATAAGAAAATGATGGTGGTATTTTAATCTACTAAGATTTGGGATGAATTACCGTGCAGTGATAGGTAACTGGAGATATTATGCCTTTTATTTAATAAAACATTTACCAAGTCACATATGTTTGACATCTAAGTCATTTGTGAGCCTTCCTTTTTCTCCTTCCATAAACTTATCAATTCTATAATTTCTGCAAATTCTACCTTATGTATTTTGGGTAAATATACTCCCATCTTTAAATGCCCTCTTGCCCTGCTTCATGGAAACCATTGTGATATGCATATGAAAAAGGACAAGGGCTTAAACTAACTGATATTCCAGGCTTCATCTCTTTCTAGTTGGAGCCAGGCTTGTCTTTATGTGAGTGTGATCTTTTAAAAATATACATTGTCCATGTCACATCCCTCCCTGAAGCCCTCCAGTTAATTTAATATGAATATATTCTTTATGCAAGGTCTTCGATGTGCTTGTTCCCAAAACCACTTTTCAGCTTTAATACTGAAAGGCAGAGGCAGACAGACACAGAGAGTGTGCTTACATCTGCCTGTTGACTCCTCAGATCCCTGCTACAGGAAGCACTAGCCCAGGCCAAAGCCGAGATCTTGGAACTCAATCTGGGTCTTCCGCATGAGTGACAGGGACCTAGGTAGTTGAGTATTAGCTGCAGGGAATGCATTAGGAGAAAGCTGGAATTGGGAGTGAAGATGGAACTCAAATGCAGGCACTCTGATATGGGATGGGTGAGCTTGGTACCCATGTCCATTATATTCTAGCCACACCAGTCTACTCATTTAGTCCCATGTAAGCATCTTCCATGCTGCTGAATCTTTGCTCATGCTCTTTTATCTTCCTAGAATGCCTTTGTCAGCTTTCTTTTCTTTTTATTTTTAAGAATTGTCTTTGAGAGATAAAGTTACAGACAGAGAGACAGACAGGTCTTCCATCTGCTGGTTCACTCCCCAAATGGCCACATGGCCAGAGCTAGGTTGATCCAGGAGCCAGCACCCAGGAGCCAGAAGCTTCTTCTGGGACTGCCATGTGGTTGCAGGGGCCCAAGCACTTGGGCCATCTGCTACTGCTTTCCCAGGACAAAGAAGAGAGCTGGATCAGAAGACTAACAGCCAGGATATAGAACTGGCACCCATATGGGATGCCAGTGCCGCAGGTAGAGGCTTAGCCACTACACCCCAGTGCTGGCCCCCTGTGCCAGCTTTTAATGCCAAATACACTCTGCCTTCAAGATGTAGATTACATATCACTACTAGAAGAACTTTCATGAATCACCCTCTTGTTCCCTAGAAGTTTCTCTATTTTTCTCTGCTCCAATAAAACCTCATGATACTTCTCTCATTTTATTATATTTTTATATCTTAAAAATATTTATTTATTTATTTGAAAGGCAGAGTAACACAGAACCAGAGAGAGAGAGAGAGAGAAAGAGAGAGAGAGAGAAAGAGATCTTCCATCCACTGATTCACTCCCCAGATGACTGCCAAATGGCACATCTAAGCTAGGCCAAAGTCAGGAGCCAGGAACTCCATCTGGGTCTCCCACATGGGTGGCAGAGACTGAAGCTCTTAGCCATCTTCCACTGCCTTCCCAGGCACATTAGCAGGAAGGTGGATCAGAAGCAGAATAGCTGAGACTTGAACTGACACTCTGATATAGGATGCTGGTGTTGTAGGTGGTGGCTTAACTTGCTGTGTCACACACTGGGTCATATATTATTTCCTTCTAGCTTTCTCTCAAATTAGTCGGAGAAATCTCTAGCACTAGGACTACATGCTAGATTCATTACTCTATACTGGTGATTCTAGGAATACGTTCATTTATTCCTTAGTTATCAATGACACTCTATTCCTGAGGAAATGGTGAACATGAACCTTTATTAATTTAGTTTAGAGTCTAAAACTGAAGCCATTGTCTTTTGCCTACGGAGCTCACAGCAAATTTGGGGAACAATTTCAATAACAGAAATAAAACACATGTTTGTGAAACTTAACACTGTAAGAGCTGCTTTGAATTTATTGTTGCACTTAACCTTCATTAAAATACTGGAAAGTAGATTTTTAAAAGAAATTTATTTAATTATGGAAGGGTAGAGGAAGAGAAAGAGAGAGAGATACCACCTGCTGAGTCACTCCCCAAATGCTCACAACAGCTAAAGCTGAGCTGGGCTGCAGTCAAGGTCTGGAAACTCAATCCAGGTCTTCCACATGGGTGGCAGCAGTCCAATTACTTGAGCCATCACTGCTGCCTTCCCAGGGCACATATTAGCAGGTACCTGGAATTGGGAGCTGGAGCAGGTATTGAACCCTACACTCTGATATGAGATGTGGGCATCCTGACTGGCATCTTAACTGGCAGACCAAATGCCTTGACCTGGAAAGCTGATTTTATTGTTGGGTAAGCTGATACACAGAATAACTCGCCATGTTTATGTTTAGTGAATGGCATTGCTAAGTTTGTGTCTAAGTCTGCTTGATTCTCGCTTTCAACTTCTTTTCATAGTAGGTCCTACTTTCTTTTCCACATAGCACCAGTGGTCATCTTAACTATTGCATTGTCATTGTTTCCAGATCACTCAAGTATCCATCTACTGAAATATCTGAGCTCTGTCAGCTTTTCCATCTAGTTTCCCAAGTTTCAATTTTCCAGGGGTGAGTTATGTTTTTTTTTTAATATTCCTCTCAACTCTTTTGAGCAATTAGGAGCTTCAGTTTTAATGAAGATGCTCAAAGAAAAATTCAATTAGTCAAACAAAGGTGGATTTGGGACATTCTAATTTGAGACAATTCTGTGTTCAAATAGGGCATGTAGGGGGAAAGTCAGAGCTGAGTAAGTAAGGGCTGTGGGTGTGGTTGTGGCATCTGTGTGTGGGTCTTTGTGTCTCTGTGGGTGTGAGAAGGCAATCACATCTGCTGTCTGCAGAATAGGCCATCTGTGTCTGGGGTGGCTCTGTTGCAACTCTGTGTTTTTATTGTCTGCCCATCCATGTGTTGTTAGGTGCACATGTGGCCAGCTTCTCTGTGGGTGTGCCAGTTATGGCTGTGTATGGCTTTCTCTGTGCGCACATGGGAGTGCTAGAGGAAGAGCTAACTTTTAAATAGCTTTTCCAGACTGGGACCCAAGTCTCTAAGTGAAAATGATGTCAGAAATATAAATGAAATTAGCTACCGATATGTTAACTAGGAGGCATGGGAGAGAGAAAACGGAAAGAACACTCCATTATAAATCCTTTTCCTTCTTTTATTTCCCAGTCTTAAAACAGCCTCTTCCCCATGTCTAGCTCATCCCTGTCCAGGTGAATTATTTTCCATTCTGTATGTCATTAAATAGAATGATTGTTTCTGTGTTTCTGCCTTTAAAAAGGAAGGGGGGAGCTTGGAGACCCAGAGAAAGATTGGCAGGACAAGTGTCTAGACAGAGGGCACAGGGAGCCAATGCTTGCCCCACCATGTTGAATCATTAGGTTGACTACATGCCAGGGAGTGTTATAATACAATCCCACCTCTTCTCTGATGTCCCCAAGTGATAGGCTAACACTGAGATAGAGGGGGTGAGAGATAAAGTAACAGCTGAAATTATGACAGGACATAAAACAAGTCAATTAGCTATGTGAATTGTAAAATATAAGTTCTATTTTTGCTCTATAAAAGTAAACTTGCAAAACAGTTGGCCAAGATGGAAAATTTATGGAAAAAAATAAGCGGGAAATATCTATGGAAACCATTTAATGGAGAGCCCCTACTAATAGTTGAATCAGACCTAACCTTTCTCCAAACATTTAATATCTGCTTTGGTGATTCTGATGTTTAAAAATGAAAAGCTCTTTTTTTTTTTATTTTAATGGCTTTTGTGTAATTAGAAGAAATGGATTTGAGGAAAAGAGAGAGAGGATCAATTTAATATGCCTGACAGATATTGATAGATTTTTATTCTTCTGTTGAATTATAACGATATAATAGGGGCATTAATGAGATGCTTCCTGCTAAATTGGAAATACGCAAAGTAAGTTTTTCCATCTGTGGGAGTAATTAGGCCTAAAGACTGTAAATATGTGCCTGAAGTGTTTGGAAATGCACAAAACTCCAGTTAAGGTCACCTGGCTGCAATTTCATGTAGGCAGTTATAGAATGTGATTTTAATTTTGTAATTGGAACCCAATTGTGTTTCATGTTATATTGAGAAACAGTTGAGGCACAGAAGACAGTCAGTCTGGGTAAATGGTAAAGGGAGCCCACAGGCAGGCACTCCAGAGGCAGGAAAGTATGGACACAAAGACTCCACTCGCTTCAGGGTGTTGTGGGGGCAATGGTTTTTCACCACAGCACCACTGCTAGCACAGATTCCAAGTTTTGCTTAAGGCCATGCATATTCCCATTTCTTTTTATTCTCTGTGAAATGTTATTTTCATCATGAATTGTTGTGCTAATGAGAAGGTGGCACTTGGTGAGAAGTCATTAGTTTAGGCCCTGGAAGAAGTATGCCCCTGGATAGTGTAGGAAGGAGCTTTGTAACTGGATCAATAAACTTCAGCCTCCTGTGAGTTTGATTTGTCTGAGGCAGGCTTCCAGGATTGATGCTAGAGGAGAAACACCTTGTGCTGCTTGTGAGGTTATTGGTGGACATGAAACTAGTCTTCCCCCTAGAAAACGTTGTGCTGTTAGTCACATTAGATATTAAATACTACTGCCTCTTTACTTAGAAACAGCACGCATAGAGTGAAGTAAATAGGCATTGCACTGGTATGAGATTATTTCCAACCCCTTTCCTTCCCTGATAATAAAGGGGTTCTTGCTCCACTTCAGACTATTTCTTTTCCTTATGCTGCAACTAGGGTCCCGATTTGCTTGAATGGATTTTGTGATTTTGTAATAGAGGGTTGAGAGGAAAGTAGGGGAGGAGGAAGCATAAAGTTTGAGGAGGTCAAACTTGAGTGGGTATTTGTAGGGCTTTTTAAGGGGATTTGCTATGATCTGTGGGAGATATATGTTGGGGAGAGGAAGGAGAAGAAGTCTTGAATGACCGTGTATCAACTTCATGGAATTTGGGCAAACACAAGTATAATATGTGCTGTCTTGGAACTCCGGTAGTTGTATTGGAAGCAATCTTTTAAATCCAATAGCTATGTAGGTTAAAACAACATGGAATATAGCTTTGGGAAGAGTACACATAGATTTTATTACTTACTGTTCTAAATTATTTGCTCTAGAAGTTTGTGAATTGATACTTGGGTTTTCAGGCTCAGGGAGCCTTCAGTTTTGTTCTATTAACTCAGCCTTTGCCTTTGCTGAAGATACCATGCGTCAGACCAGACCGTTCAAACTAACTGGCCCTTTCACTTGGATATATCTTCATCATCTCAGACTCAAATCATCATATCCATCGTACTTTCTAAGACTTTTCTCCTTTGGTGCCCCCATCCAAGTGAATGGAGCTACTTTTTCTCAATATTGCTAAATCAAAACTCTTGACAGTCCATTCTCTGAGAGCCACCTCCCAATTTGTCCACTTGTAAAATCTTCCCATTTGTCACCAACGCACTGCCATGACCTTGGATCAGATCACCACTGTTTCTCATTTGTGTCACTTCCTAACTAGTTTCTGTACCTTAGGGCCTTCCCTGATCCATACCCCTAGATGAAAATCATTCTACTTGTTTGTTTTATTCTTATATGGACTATGCCTTTCTTATATAGTTCTATTTAAGTATTTATTTTGAAGCTTCTTATTTACTTTGTATGTGTGTAGTTCATGTTTGGTGCATGTCTGAAGTTCTTCTGAGACCTACATTTTAATATCTATCCTACTTCATTTTATCCACATTTTTCAAAACAAAATAAATCAGTGCTATTTATTCCTTGTCCCTTGCCCCTCCAAATACACATATACATAGCTCTTTTAAGGAATTTTTAACAAATTGCCTGGACTAGTTACATTGCTCCTACCTGGGGCTCCTGCTGTTTTCCTACATTGGATAGATATATCTAGATCTCATGTTTTCCTCTTTCTTGGTTTATTCCAATAAGTCACAGTTTATAAAAAGGTGAATGTGAAGCATAATTTAGCATAATTTTGGAGTCTCTTCCCCCTCTTAAAATATGTTTATTCTGCCCCCATATTGATAGTTTAGCTGGTTATAAAATCCTAGTCTTAAAAAAGTGATCCTTGCATATGAAGAGATTGTTGTGTAGCATATGGTTTTATTGACAAGAAGTCTAAGTTTCCTCTGAAATTTTTTATGATCCACTCTTTTTATTTTTTTTAATGTCAAACAATTTTACAGTGATTTTCTTAAGTATGCATCTTTCTCATTTATATTACTTTGCAATTGGTAGAATTGTCCATTTCAATTTGCCCTTTGCTTTGGGTAAGATCCTGTTGTTTTGATTTTCTATTCCTCTGTTTTCTCTATTCTCTCAGCCCAAAACTTTTATTGGTTTGATGTTTGGTCTTCTGGATTCATCTCTTAAATCTCTTATTTTCCCAGTGTTTTCCATTTCTCTTTGTTTTTATTACATGTTCCAAGAAACAACTAGAAGATATCTTCCTGTCCTTCTATTGAAATTACATTTTTTGCAATTTTATTTTTAATTTGGTCTGATGTCTTTTTGCGTCCTCTCAATGAAACTAAAAGCCCTATTCTAACTCTGGACTTTGTTCCAAGCATTGCCTGGTAAGCATTTTCTGCTTGGCTTCTGCTCCCGTGGCTTCCTTTCCAATTTGCAGTCCTATTTATCACCTTTGCTTTTGGCACAGGAAAGTTCTGAATACTTTTTAGGCTACTATGAAACAGCTCTTCAGACCTCATGAGGACTTGGCACCATGTGAACTTCTATAAGCAGTGCTGCTATCATGCACATTTGTTGTCAGCAGATCATAGAATGGAAGAATTTCCCTCTAATGTTCCTCTATAGATTTTTGTGTTAAAGTGACTCCTTTTATAGAGTGAATACCCATTTGTAAATTACATCATGTCCCCTAACTTTTCTTTTGCTGTGGAAACAGATTGTCTTGAATCTGATTTCTTGGTGAGCTCCATGGGCATCTCTAATATGTGAAATAAAAACCATAAAGAAAAATAATGGAAACTTTCACGACTACTTTCTTTCTGATCCTGAGTTAACAATGTGTAGGCTACAGAGCAGGAAGTTCTTTATAATGTTGTAAACTCTGTCAGAGCAGAGATGGTGTGTCTCAGCATAAGGTTGAGCGAGTCATTTCTATTAAAGGCTGGATCAGAACAATTACAGTGAAGTTGACGATATTAGCTGCGTTGAGGAAAAGGGCCACATCCTGTGATGTACACCTGTTGAAGGTGACAAAGCAGACTCAGAAAAGCCTTGCCAGAGGTTACACATCTAGCAAATATCATTGCCTTGTGTGTTCCTCCTGCTGTTTATACTTTTTGGAATAACCTCCCTTCTCTTTGCCATTTTAAAGTCAGTAGAAGTAGAGCACGGCGGTTAAGGGCCTGGGCTCTAAAGTCAGACAATTATGGATTTGAATTTCTGGCCCATCCCTTAATGATATTGATCTACTTAGTGACCCACTCCATCACTGTGACCTTGGAAAGTGACTGTGCCCAGAAGATCCATGCAGCATTCACTCAGTGTTGCTCTCTGTGTCAGTAGTCTGATCTCTGTGGATTTTATCCACATGCTCCTTGGAGCTGGGGCTTCTGACCAATTTTGACCCACAGGGAGCCTTAGCAAACATTTGGAGCATAGAGTCAGAGTGAGGAAAGGGCGTTTATTCTCCCACTATTTCCCTTAGATTCCTTTAGGCTGACTACATCCTTCTTCAAAACGGGGCCCTATCAGACAGTTCTTCTCATTTAGCTCTTTTCCTGCCTTTTGGTAACTATGCCCTGCCTTCTGCCAGGGTTAGTTAAGAGGTTGGCTTCAACATTTTCAACAACAGGGTAGTGCATTACTCCTTGTGGTTTTGTTGCGCATTCTGCTTACACTTTGACATATAGTCCTTGGTAAATCCTCCTCCAAGTAAACTATTTTTGAGTGGACTGTTTCCTGTTGGTATCTCATAAATGTTATCTTTATAAGACTAAATTTCTCTTTATAAAATGGACATGAGAGTATTACTTCCCTTACGGATTTCTTGTGAGAATTAAATAAGATAATGGACCCAAAGCAACAGGCATAGTCCACAGGAAGCACTAGATAAATTTCAACTATTTCTCTTAATAGTAGAATCAGCGTCATTTATTTTAAAGTAAGGTCAAAACTCATGTAACATTGATTATACTTCCAAATACTATTCTCCCAACATTTGTGTATGTTTGGTTTTTTCCTTAATTAAGCAATGGTAAAGAATTGTTTATTTCTCATGCTTTTCTCTTTCATGTTTTGCCATTTCAACTCTCCAATAAGTTTCTGAAATACGGAAGCAGCATTCATTAATGAGCAGGCTGATAAAATATATGATTTTAATGGAGATATGAGTTCCTATTGCTAAAATATGATAGCCACATACACAAAAAATTAAAGATCAAAATAAAAATGAGTGCTTATGGCAAGCATACTCAAACTCTACCAGCTTAGTGAGTTCATATATTCTTCATCCATTTAATAGAATATGCAATATAGTTAAAAATAGAATAAATTCAAACTTGTTTAGAAGCTCTATCAGGAGTTGGTTAGACTAACTAGCTAACTTCAGATTTCTTTTCTTTCTTCTTCCCCATCTCCTTCTCCTCCTCCTTCCCCTTCCTTCTCCTCCCCCTTCCTCCCCCCCACCCCTTCTTCTCTTTTGAGAGAAATCTTCTATCCACTAGTTCATTCTCCAAATGGCCACAATAGCCAGAGCTGAGCCTGTCTGAAGCCAGGAGCTTCTTCCAGGTCTCCCACATGGGTGCAGGGGCCCAGGTACTTGGACTATCCTCTGCTGCTTTCCCAGGAACATTAACAAGGAGCTGAATCAGAAGTGGAGTAGCCAGGACTTGAACTTGTGCCCATATTGGATGCTGGAGCTACAGACTGCGGGTTTTACCCGTTATGTCACAACTCTGGCCCCCCTGCTTCAAATTTCTTAATCTGTAATTCTAGCATTGACCTTGATCAAAAAAGCAAGCAGAAACCTGGGAGCAGGCTGAAAGTCACACGTACCCAATACCATCAAGTTTTAGTCTGTATTGATTTAAGTGCAGAGCAAAGCTTCGTATGAGCAAGAGTTTTAAAACATCTCGGGAACAGATGTAAGAAAGCACTCTTTTTCTTTTTAGCAAAAAATGTGGTTACCGTAGGCCACCACAGTCAGAAACAGAGGACACCATGCTGGCTAACGGAAACCAGATGCTCCGTAAAGGAAGCCATGGATAACTATGAATTATTTTCAGAGGAATGACCTTCAATTATCTCCCTGAATGTCGATCCCTGGTTCTCTGCCATAATCTTTCTTTGGGTCCTTATGGTAGAAAACAACAAAGGGGCACCATTAGAGCGTGATTTATGGAGGACACATCCAAGGGTCCTCTGTGGTATGTGAGAGAGAAAGAGGAGAGAGGAGAAAAGATGGTGAGAGTTAGAGAGTATGTGTGAGAGACTGAGAATGAAATCAGGATTAAAAATAAAACAGGAAACAGGAGTCTAGTTGTGTGGAGAGAGTCCTGGCTGAGAGCCAGAAGTCCTGGGTTCCAGTCTTTGGTCTGCACTGACTTCATTGTGACACACTGAACCAATTCAAAGGACATTTATTATGAATCCAGTCACTTTGCTTAATTATGGCGATTCTCTCACCATTGCAAAATGGGGCTAGTCTCTGCAGATTTCTTAATTTTCAGGAGTACTACAGGACTTGAAGGTAAAAGGATCCATTTTCCTTTCCCTCGGCTCTATAATCCCAATGTTGATTCCTTTATCTCTTGTGCTGAAGCCATTGGTTAAACATTTGGAAGATGCCAAGAATGCAGAGTCATTTTCCTTTTCCCATCCTTTTTCCCAGACCTTGTTCTTGACCAGCTTTACTTTACCACACCACTTTCCAGCTTAATGACTTTATTTGGATAACTATTGTATGCTCTAAAGCAAAACAAAGCAAAAATGGTAGTGGGGGTGGTGACGGGAACTCTTCATGGGAAGTAAGCTGTTCTGAGAAAAACAGTCTTTAAATGAAGATTCACCCGCAGATTTACTCCATCTCTTCCTTTGGATTTTGCTAAAATTTTCTCAATAATGTCAACACCCACAAGAAAATCCCCACATAGGTGCCTCACCAAACTTAGACTTCTCAATAAAGTGGAATTCATCTTGCTTATTTTTTCTCCTCTCTTCTCAGCTCCTCCCCCCCTGTTTCTCTCTTCCATTTTGAAAACGATTTCTTAGGGCAAGTGTTTAATGTAGCTGTTAAGACGCCAGTTAAGATGCATTCCACATTGAAGTACTTAGGTCCAATTAATGGCTCTGGCTCCTAATTCCAACTTATTCTTAATGTATACTCTGGGAGACAGTAGTGATGGCTTAAGTGGATGAATTCCCATCACCCCTTTTTAAGACCTGGATTAAGTTTCTGGCTCTGGCTTCAGCCCGGCCAACTCCAGGTGTTGCTGGAGAGCGAACCATTGCTAGGGAATGAAGCACTGGATGGGGGTTCTCTCTCTCTCTCTCTCTCTCTCTCTCTCTCTCTGTCTCTCTCCCCTCTTGCTCTGCCTCTCCCACAAATAAATAGAAATTTTTAAATAATGATTTCTGTTTTCTATCAATTTCTCTTAACAGTTTCCAATTGTTTTTTCTAGAAATTCAGATTTGGGAGTTTTTCTCCTCTTTTTCATCAAGTTTACCAACTCTACTATAATAGCTCCTAAGAAACCAAGGAAGATTTATATATATGAGGATCTTTGACCATGGCCTGTAGGTAAGAGACGCTCAAGGAAATGAATAGTCAAAACCAGACACTATCCACTTTCATCTTCAAAATGAGCATCTTTTCCATTAATTTTTTTCCTCTCTCTCCTAGGTAATCATTTCCCCCTCTTGATTTTCCTTAAAAAATTATAAACATGCATCTAATTCCTACATCTTAAAAATCATTTGTATTAATTTTCTAGGACTCCCATAGCAAATTGTCACAGAATGTGTTGCTTAAATACTAAGAATTATTTCTCACAGTTCCGGAGACTGGAAGTCCAGGATCAAGGAGTTTGCAGGTCTGGTTTCTCCTGAGGCCTCTCTCCTTGGTTTGAGGTCAGTGCTTTCTCGCTTTGTCCTCACATGGGCATCCCTCCATGCACATGCATCTCTGTTGACTCCATGCATCCTACTCTCTTTTTCTTATATGGTCATCATTAAAAAATTGAATGAGGCCTACCTCAGATCCTCATTTTAACTTATTGCCTCTTTTTTATTTATTTATTTTTATTTTTTTATTTTATTTTTTTTTTTTTGACAGGCAGAGTGGACAGTGAGAGAGAGAGACAGAGAGAAAGGTCTTCCTTTGCCGTTGGTTCACCCTCCAATAGCTGCCGCGGCCGGCGCACTGCGGCCGGTGCACCACGCTGATCCGAAGGCAGGAGCCAGGTGCTTCTCCTGATCTCCCATGCAGGTGCAGGGCCCAAGCACTTGAGCCATCCTCCACTGCACTCCCAGGCCACAACAGAGAGCTGGCCTGGAAGAGGGGCAACCGGGACAGAATCCGGTGCC
This sequence comes from Lepus europaeus, assembly GCF_033115175.1. Classification (NCBI taxonomy): domain Eukaryota; kingdom Metazoa; phylum Chordata; class Mammalia; order Lagomorpha; family Leporidae; genus Lepus; species Lepus europaeus. Next base: position 136,030,580 of record NC_084831.1, on the reverse strand, counting down.
CTGACCAGGACTAGAACCTGGTGTGCCGGTGCCACAAGGGGGAGGATTAGCCTATTGAGCTGTGGTGCCAGCCCAACTTACTGCCTCTTAAAGACCCTATTTCCAGAGACAGTGATCTTCTGAGGTACTGCAGTTACCATGTGTACCTCTTATGAATTTGTGGGGGACATATTCAGCCTGTTATATAAACTAATAGCAATAACCAAAAAAAAAAAAAATCCCTGAAATTCTCTTTTTTACTTCATTTCTCTCCCCTACTACCATCTCATTTCTTGCTCCTTTTACAGAAAGGCTTATCAAAAGAGTTGTATATACTTGCTCTCTCCAATTTTCCCCTTTTATTCTGTGTTAACACCACTCAATTCAGCTTTTTGCCTCCACCACTCCACAAAAACTATTCCAGTGTTCAAGGTCACTAAAAACCTTGATGATAAATCCAAAGGTCATTCTTGTCCTCGTTTTAATTGATAAAGACCAGCACTTATCACAGTTGATTGTCCCTCTTCCTTGGTACTCTCTACTCACTTGGTTTTCTGTGTGTCTTCTTGGTGATATTGTCTCAGTCTCTTGCTTTTCTTGCTCAATCTCTTGCTCAGTCTCCTTTTCTTCCAGAGTTATTAATACTGAAAAATTCAGATTCTTCTTCTTTCAACATCCATTCCACTAGTAAACTTAGACAATCTCAAAATTTAAATATCATCAGTATGTTGCATTACATAATTTATATCTCTGATTTCTCTTGAGTTTAAAAAAGGCCAATGTATTATCTCTGTAAATTACCTAATGTGTACAAAATTGATTTCCTGGTCACCTTTCCCAAACCTGCCCTGTTTGTAATCTTCTGCATCTAGAGTTTGGGCAGCTCTGTCTTTCTGGTTACTCAGACCAACAATTTTGAGTCATCCTTAATGTCTTTCTTCTCAAATTCCATTTCTTATTCACCATGAAATTCTGTTGGCTCTACTGTCAAAATGTACTTAGAATCACATCACTTCTCACTCCCTTTTTACTGTTAACTGAGCCAAGTCATGCTCTACCCTCACTTGGATTGTTGTAATTGACTCCAAATTTGTCTCTCTAATCCAATACTTGACTTCCTAAAGTCTGTTTTCTGCACAGCAGACAGAGAAATACATTTAAAACATGAGTTAGGGTCTATCACTCTTAGACTCGGAATCCTCTACTTAATCTTTGGAAAACCAAAGTCTGCGAAGAACTGAAGATCCTTCTTGATGCCCTTTCTCATATCTTTGATTTCATCTTCTTGTATTCTCCTCAATTATTGTCCCAACACATTGGTCTCATTCTTCTTCTTCTTCTTCTTCTTCTTTTTTTTTTTTTTGACAGGCAGAGTGGACAGTGAGAGAGACAGAGAGAAAGGTCTTCCTTTTCCGTTGCTTCATCCCCCAATGGCCCCTGCAGCTGGCGCGCTGTGCTGATCTGAAGCCAGGAGCCAGGTGCTCCTCCTGGTCTCCCATGGGGTGCAGGGCCCAAGCACTTGGGCCGTCCTCCGCTGCACTCCCGGGCCACAGCAGAGAGCTGGACAGGAAGAAGAGCAACCAGGACAGAATCTAGTGCCCTGACCGGGACTAGAACCTGGTGTGCCGGCGCCACAGGCAGAGGATTAGCCTATTGAGCTGTGGTGCCGGCCTCATTCTTCTTTTTAAAAATAATTTTATTTATATGAATGGGGGAGGGAGGGAGGAAGGAAGCAAAGGAGGGAGGGAGGGAGAGAGAGAGAGAGAGAGAGAGAGCTCCCATCTGCTGGATCTAGAACATAGCAAGAACATTCCTGCCTCAAGACCTTTGGATGAGTGGTTCTATCTGAGGCATTCTTCTGTCTTTTCCCATGAGCCTTTGCTCAAATTTCATCTTTTCAACTAGGTCTGTTCTTATCACCTTTTACAAATTGTAAATTGCCTCAAATCCAACTACATTCCTGTGATCTCTTTGACTGTGTTCTATTTTATCTCTGAACAGAACTTATCAGCTTCTAATATACTACACAATTTGCTTAATTATTATCTTTGGTATTTTCATTTATTTAATCTATTATAATGTAAACTCCATGGGGATAGCATTTTTTTCTTTGTTTCCAGAGATATTTTAAGCAGCTATACTAAATTCTGGCCAACAAAGGTTGTAAAATAAATTCATTTTTACTGTCTGAGTGATTTGAGAGGAAAGATCTCCAGTGGAGGGAGTCCTTAAAGCTGAGTTCCCATTTCATAAAGAAGATATTCCATTGTTGTGATCTATATTATTGACTTGGTAGATCAAGAAAGACCTCACAGACTTTAAAATCTGGAAGACACAAATATGTTGGAGAAATTGGAATTGCTAGAAAGCCATGTTTGTTTGAAGTCTCTAGTCAGAGAAACACTCACTGGAAGAGACCCCAGACCCAACATCTGTCCTACATTCTCTGACATTTTCTCTACTCATACCATCCTACTTCTTTTACGAAGCTCTATATACGACGTAAGTGCACAAGGTTATCTTGTTCCTGCATGTTTGTTCACACCTGACACTGAAACCTTGCAGGTACCATTCCCCACCTCAGTTCCATTCATACTGGCTGCCCTTCAAGTTTTCCATGACTCATTTTTCACATTTGTTAAAAATGAGCAGCAATATTGGTCACATTCAATAGTATTGCAATGGTTCGGATGTTTGTGTATCCTCTCCAAATATACATTTTGAAATCCATAACCTGGAGCCAGCACTGTGGCATAGAAAGCTAAGCCTCCACCTGCAGTGCCATAATCCCACATAGCCACAGGTTTGGGTCCTGGCCACTCCACTTCTGACCCAGCTCCCTGACATCATGCCTAGGAAAGCAGCGGAAGATGGCCCAAATACTGGGATGAAGCTCCTGGTTTTTGGCTTTGGCCTGGCCCAGCTCTAGTCATTGTGGCCATATGGGGAGTGAACCAGCAGATGGAAGCCCTCTCTCTCTCTCTCTCTCTCTCTCTCTCTCTCTCTCTGCTTTGAATAAATAAATAAATCTTTAAAAAAGATCTTTTAAAAAAAGAAGAAAAAAATCCATCATCTCAAGGCATTAGCAGATTGGCTCTTGTGCTAGGACTAGTGCCCTTATAACAGATCCAACAGAACTCTCTTATCTTTTCTGCCATGTGAAGGCAGAATTAAAAAGTGTCATTTATGAACCGTTAAGCAGGTCCTCATCAGACACAAAATCTGATCTTGGACTTCTCAGCCTCCAGACTTCTGAGAAATAAATTCCTGCTTCTTATAAGCCATTTAGTTTATGTGACTTTATTATAGCAGACTGTATGGAATAAGGCAAGTATAGCATTCTAGTAGTCATATCCTTCCTGAACACATTTATTACATGTTATAGATGTCTTTTGTCTTTTCAATGACCTGCAAATTTTCCTCCCATTCCAGTCTTCTTCACCTAACTTACTCTTTGTATTGTTTCTGGAGGAAGAGATAATACAGCTGATATCAGTGTACCCTGAGTAGCTCCCTCAAACTGATGATGAAGTTCAAATCCCACAGCCCATCTCCTCATTTCTCACTATGTTCCCATGCATACCTCAAACACCAGACAAAGTGGAGCACCTGATGCTCACTACGCAGATCCAGAATCTTTCCTATGTCTATGTGTTTCTCACCATGTTAGTCCCTCTGGAGTGCTCTTTGTCTTATAGTCCTTCTACCTTCGACTGAACTAAATATCTTCTATGAAATTTCCCTGAAACATCTCACTGAAGAGATGTTTTCTTTCTCTAAACTTTCACAGCAGGTTATCAGATCTCTCCCCCAGCAATGGTCGTGTCTACCTTTTATTATATTTACACATGTAATTGTCTTTTCTTTTATCCTGCTGCCTCTGTCCACCCCAGAGTGTAAGTTCTCCTTCATCTGGTTTAATTGTATTCATCTTGGTTTCTTAATTCCATGCCTAGTTCCTCAGAGACCCACAGTTATGAGTCTGTTGAATGTTTCTAATTTTGTCTATTGGTTGTATAACTCTGTACTCACTCCTTTCCTTTTACAATACTCTTCTGTCATCTGTTCTTTTTCCTCCCGCTGGTCCCTTTTGGCTCTCGCTTCACAATACATCTCATGCTTTAATCCACTCAATAAAAAAAGAACATAAATAAATCAGAGAAGGCCTCAAATCATTATTTCTTCATGTGTACACTCACCAAATTGGTTCACATATTTTTAATGCAAAAATACATGATCTGTTTATAGCCCTTATCTCTGCATTGTGAGTTATAAAAGCTTTTAAAGTATTTTAATATTTGTTTTCATAGACAACTGTCAAAGTCCAACTGGCCATTCTTAAGAAATAAATCCTAATTGTTCTGACTTTTTGGAAAGCAGAAGTAGTAAAAAGAAAGAATCTTGAGTAATCCAGGATGCTAGTATTTTCAAAGATCCTCTCCTGGTATGAAACTGTGTATGCCAGTTTGGGCTTCCGATATCATGGTTGGTGCGACAAGCAATCCCTGTGCTTTGAGCTCTTTTTGCTGTAAGTGCTTAGAGTCCTTTTTTTTTTTTTTTAACAGGCAGAGTGGACAGTGAGAGAGAGAGAGACAGAGAGAAAGGTCTTACTTCCGTTGGTTCACCCCCAAATGGCCGCTGTGGCCGGCACGCTGCGGCCAGTGCACCGCACTGATCTGAAGCCAGGAACCAGGTGCTTCTCCTAATCTCCCATGTGGGTGCAGGGCCCAAGGACCTGGGCCATCCTCCATTGCACTCCTGGGCCACAGCAGAGAGCTGGACAGGAAGAGGAGCAACCGGGACAGAATCTGGCGCCCTGACCAGGACTAGAACCTGGTGTGCCGGCGCCACAGGCGGAGGATTAGCCTATTGAGCTGTGGCACCGGCCATGTGCTTAGAGTCTTGTGGAAAGGTGTGGATGGTTCATATCACCAGATACAGCAAAATGAAACAGCGACTGGTTTTGCTGCCATATATTCATTTGGTCAGCTTTGTCTTTCCAACCAACTAAATGACCAACATTTCCTGAGCATCTACTTTGTGCTCAGCCATGTGCTAAATTAGAAAGACCTTGTAATCATTCTCTCCAATCTTTATAGGGGCCAAGTTTAATATATGCATTAAAAATGTATTGACCGGGGCCGACACTGTGGTGTAGTAGCAGGTAAAGTCGCAGACTGCAGGACCGGCATTCTATATGGCTACCAGTTCAAGTCCCAGCTGCTCCACTTCTGATCCAGCTCTCTGCTATGGCCTAGGAAAGCAGTAGAAGATGGTCCAAGTGCTTGGGCTCCTGCACCTGTGTGGGAGACCCACAGGAAGCTCCTGGCTCCTGGCTCCTGGCTTTGGATTGGTGCAGCTTTGGCTGTTGTGGCCATCTGGGGAATGAACCAGTGGATGGAAAATATCTCTCTCTCTGCCTCTGCCTCTCTGTAACTCTCTGTAACTCTGCCTTTCAAATAAATAAATAAATCTTTTAAAAATGTATTGACCCTTTGAGTTGGCACCGCACTAGGTACTGGGTATATGAAGATGAATGTGTGTGGTATCTGCTTTCAAGGAACATTTAATGAAGGAGGAATAAGGAAGAAGCAAAATGACTACAAGAAGGCAAGGATGATTTTGTGACAGCTGTCTTAAGGATGTGAGAAAGCAGGTATAATGGCTAGCTCGAGTGTCACTCCTTTTTGGAAACTTTTCCTATACAAAATCATACACCAACTAGTCCTGAAGAATTCTCTAATACACATTTTAGGGTTAAAACTGTGATAGCTGCCTGGATAGATTTGGGGATATGTGACACTTTGATCCGTGAACAGAGTATATATTGATATCTTGTGCAGCTATGAACCTTCCATTGCTACTCTTTGTGGGACTCTGGGATATAAATCTTGAATGAGTGTGGCAAGAAATCCTGTAAAATGATCTTCCTATGATTATTAAAAGGTAGTGAAGTCTCTAACCAAAAGATGAGTTCTTTGCATCTGGGAAAGAGAGAATTGGATTCAACTCTGTGTCATCTATCATAAACAGCTAGCTTTGGTCCAACAGTTGAATATTTATTACAAGAAATTGTGGAAGAGGCAAGACGAGCCCAGTTCAATTTTCCAGATCGAAAGCTGTGTTTTGAACCACGACTTAGAAAAATGCTTTGACTTAGCACCGAGCCAGCTTGATTTGGAACTGTCACCACCAAAGAGGGAAAATGTCTGGAATAGTGCAGCGTCATTTCTGGGTAGTCTGTCTTTTATGACTTGTCGTGCATTACTAAAGGGAGACAAGTGAATATTATGTAAGATTGGGAGCTACATGAAACGATTAGTGCTGTCAGAGCAGGCAGAAGCAAGACCACCAGCAAAACACAAGACCACCCAACACAAAACATGAGCTCCCATTAGTAACATTGTTGCGACTATACGCCTTTGACATTTGCATCTCAGAATGTTGAGCCACCAAGTGCGCTGTAGGGTAATTATTGCTCTGTGATGATATTTAGCAACTCTCACAATGTGGACCACCAATTCTGGTTTGGGTTTCTTCTTTTTATTAGCACCATCTGAGAATGTCTGTGGTAGAGACTTTGGTGAATTTCGTCTGTCTTGTGGCCAAAGGAATGAAATGAAGAGCAACTTCGTTTGTTAATATGGAAGAATTCAGAAAAAAAAAAAAAAAAAAAAAAAGCCCAAGACACATGTCAGAGAGAAGCTTCATTGAGAGCTTTCTTTCTTTCTTTCTTTTTTTTTTTTTCCAAACAGAGCATGCCAGAATATTTTACTATTGCTAGTTAAAGTACATATACTCTATCTGCAAATAGTCTTTTGCTAATTTCAAAGCCATAGAGGGGGCTTTTACCAATAAGAATTCCTTGTCAATATTTCCTCTAGACAGACCTGGCTGTGTCCTTATTAAAAAAACCAAGTTAGGGGACCAGCATTGTGGTGTAGCGGGTAAAGCTGCCGGATGTGGTGCTGGTAGCCTATGCTGGCACCAGTTCGAACCCCAGCAGCTCTTCTTCTGATACAGCTCCCTGATATGGCCTGGGAAAAGCAGCAGAAGATGACCAAGTGTTTGGGCCCCTGTCAGCCACATGGGAGACACAGAAGAACCTCCAGACTCCTGGCTGTTGCCTGGCCCAGCTCTGGCTGTTGTGGTCATCTGGGGAGTGAACCAGTGGATGGAAGCTCTCTCTGTCTCTCTTGCTCTCTCTTTGCCTGTCTCTCCCTCTCTGTGTAACTCTTTTCAGAATAAATGAATAAATGTTAAAAAATATTTTCCCTAAAAGAAGTCAATATATTAAGATAAGTTCTTTATTTTAAAAACTTTCTATAAAGGAAAAAATCATTCTAATCTTTTTCCTTTATTCACTTTTATCTCAGTTTTTTTCTTGCCTTTATTTCATTTTATTTCTCTTCTTATACAAAATATCATGATCAAATTTTAAAGCTTGAATTGACCACTTCTTCCTGTCTGACTCAGGTGTTCCTTGATAACAAATTTCCTGCTGAACCAGTGTGTGTGTGTGGCTATTGTTGACATACTTTTTCTCATGCTATATTTCTCTCAATAAACCTATTATTTAAGTTTCCTTCTAGATTTCCCCAGGCATTTACAATCCATTAATCAACTGCTTATCTCACTCATTTTTACTTATTTATTTATTTATTTATTGACAGGCAGAGTTAGACAGTGAGAGAGAGGGGCAGAGAGAAAGGTCTTCCTTCCGTTGGTTCACCCTCCAAATGGCTGCTATGGCTGGCGCGCTGTGCTGATCCGAAGCGAGGAGCTAGGTGCTTCCTCCTGGTCTCCCATGCGGGTGCAAGGCCCAAGCACTTGGGCCATCCTCCACTGCCCTTCTGGGCCAGAGCAGAGAGCTGGACTGGAAGAGGAGCAACTGGGACAGAATCCGGCGCCCCAACCGGGACTAGAACCCGAGGTATCAGCACCACAGGCAGAGGATTAGCCAAGTGAACTGCGGCGCCGGCCACCCACTTTTATGATTTCAGTGCTTTTTAAATTCAGTTTTTTGAGGAAATTTTCATTTTTGTTGAAAATTTTGCTTTCAGAATAGGTTGAATAACTAATTTTTACCTGAGCAATTCAGCATCTTTTTTTTTCTTATTGGATCTTATTTAGATTGGTTCTTATTTAGATAGCAGATCTTGTTGCATAATTTATTTAGTATATTATTGTTATTGTTTTTATAAAATCAAACTTTAATGGTAGCAGCCAAGAATCAGTTTATCAACATAAGTAGAGAAATTAAAATTCATTATCTAGTGTATAAATCTCTTGGTTTAAAATGTTTGACAAAAATAAATCCAAATTGTTTCTTTTCCACTGGACCAAATTCCAGAACAGGGTTGCGGGAACAATGGCTCTTTACTACTCCAGTCTGTTGCTCTGAAATAGCAATTCTGCTGTGTTACAGTTAAGATTCTGATCCAATTAGCAGTCATTCTGAAGGATGCATCTTCGAACACTTTCCAATTCAACAAGAGCAGAGTACATAGGCACCACTATAAATGGTTGATAAATGAATGTCAGGCGCTAAACATAGCCAGAGGATGCTGTGAGAAAAAAAAAAAAAGGCAGAATTGTAAAAGGACTTGATCTGGAAGAAGATCTTCACGGAGGTCATGAGTTTTCAAGTTTAGACCCCCTGTTTCATCTCTGTGTTTGCATAATCTGTTTTGGGACTCACCCTGTGTGCTATTATTTCCACTAACCCATCCCAATTTGAATTCCACCCTGGAATGTTGAGGTTTTCAAATATTAAACTATTTACCAGTTATAGAAGCAATGCAGATTTCTCATCTACTTACCCATGCCTCTTCTGACTATCATGTCCTTAGTTTCCTTAAAAAAAAATCAGAGTTTCTCTCCTGTCTGTAAGCTCTCTGTCTTGACTTGCGTGAGTTTGTCTTCCTCCTCCTCACTCAAGAGATTCCTCTGCTTTCCCATGCCCTACACCATTCTTTCATCTCCTGGGGCTGCTCTGTCCATTTCCTGTGGGGTACATGCTTGGCCCAAATGTGTGTAATCATGAAGTTTCCTTTGGGATCTGGGTGGGTGGGAGGGGATAACTCTTGGTGCCTGATGCACAGAGCTTGTGTCTCAGGAGAAGAATCATAGAAAACAATTAAGTGAGCATTTGTCAAAAATACTGGCACGTGCACATGTCTTTCGGCTCCCAAAAGATTTGCCTTCTGGATTGCTAACCTCACGACGCTGGCTAGCCAGATGGAGAGATTGCCAAGCACATGCAGCTCGTGCAGCCTGAAGGCCAGTTCACTTGACTCTCTGGAAATCATTCTTTTACTCACTTGGGAGGTTCTGGGGCCTCTTCATTTCCTCAGAAACAAGGCCCACCCAAATGATTTCAAGAGCACGTCGCAGCACAGTCTCCGCAAGCAGACAAGCTGTGAAAGTTGGAAATCTGTAGCTCTGCTCCTTCGCCAGTTAGCGAAGCACATTCTTTTCCCAGTCACATAGGTTTACAGCCTCCCAAGGCTTTTCCCATGAAAGGTAATGAGAGTCAATGTCAAGTTCAGTTAAGATGAGTGATTAGGGAGATCTGTTGTGACTAAGAATGAGGTTCTTAGTTAAGGATCAGCAGAGACCACAGGAGATGAGGGTTTGCCTCTCTTCCATCTGTTTTTAGGAAAGATGGAGAGAAGCAGAAGTCTGTGCTTTGCCTGCTAAATTCCCAGCTTCAATTTCTCAATATCAGCAATGCATAGGTTGAGGACGAAGCCTCTTTCCTTTCTGGTAGTGTGACCGTGAGCTGACCACAGCCAGATGAGAACTAGAAGGGAAATCCCTGAATTGGATCAGTGGCCAAAGTTCTACTGTGTCAGTGCATGGGCACAAGAGCCCTGTCACCTGCAGCACTGCTCCAAGACATCCATGTGGAAGTCACTGACACCAATGGGAAAATAAATCCCACTGTATCAGTCCATTTTCAATTGTTATCATAAAATACCTGAAGTTTGGTACTTTACAGATAAGAGGTTTGTTGGGGTACTGACACTGCGGGAGGAGGCTTAGGTTACTATGCCACAGTGCCAGCACCTAGGTTACAGTTTTAGAGCCCGAAAGTCAAAGAGTGAGTAGTCCAACCATTAGGTCTGCTTGACTGCATCACAACGTGGCAGGTGGCATCATGGTGGGAGAGTGTATGACAGCGAGAGATCACACAGGCAGAGGGACCAGGGTTCAGGACCACTCTTCTATTACAATCTATCCTGATGAGGAGTTACACGGGTTCCTCAAGAACTACGTTAACTTCTTCCGAGGGAAGTGCCCCAGTGAGCTTGCTACCTTCCACCAGGTGCCATGCAATGTTCCACTCCTTATCAACTAGGGACCAAGCCCTTTAGCACATGAACTTCTGGGGAAGCAACCACATACAAACTATAGCACCCATCATTCATCCAAGCCTTTCCCCTGCTTACCTCGTATTAACATTACCTTTATTTATCAAGCAACTAATAAGCAGAAATGTGACTGGCAAAAGACAGAAATTTGGTGAAACTACATTTATGCTTGAATGTTATTTTCTCCTCATTCCTTATATTGCTGCCTTTCCATTGCTTAAATTGGATATAGTATTTCAGTAATGATGTTCCTGATTTATAACTCTCACTACATCACTCTCTTGCTTTAAAATTTCCAATGGCTATTTAAAATAGGTAGTCTTTAGCATGATACCATCCCCCTGAAACTCAAGCCATGCTGAATTATTGTAGTTTCCAAAATCATGAGGCCCTTTAGAGTCTCTGTCACTATTTGGAGCCACTCTCCTGCCTGGTCCATTTGGAAAACTGCTATTTGAAAATAATGTGGAGACACAGGAGAAAACATGATAACTATGGGGAACTGCAGGTTTCCGTTTGGAAATGGATTAGCATGAGGGATGAGATATGATGAGAAGTGAGCACAATAGATCAAGGTATCCATTTGTAATGATTACTAACACCTATTCTGCAATCCATGTATCAGGTACTTAGCATATTATTTTTTAAACTTTTTAAAAGGTTTATTTATTTATATGAAAGTCAGAGTTACACAGAGAGAGAGGAGAGGCAGAGAGAGAGAGAGAGAGAGAGAGGTCTTCCATCCGGTGGTTCATTCCCCAATTGGCCGCAACGGCTGGAGCTGTGCCGATCCGAAGCTAGGAGCCAGGAGCTTCTTCCAGGTCTCCCATGTGGGTGCAGGGGCCCAAGGACTTCGGCCATCTTCTACTGCTTTCCCAGGCCATAGCAGAGAGCTGGATAGGAAGTGGAGCAGCTGGGTCTCGAACTGGCGCCCATATGGGATGCCAGTGCTTCAGGCAAGGGTGTTAACCCTCTGCACCACAGCGCTGGCCCCTAGCATATTATTTTTAAAAACTTACAACTACCCCATGGAAAAAGAGTATTGTTTAGCCTCTATCTCTCATTTCAAATCAATTTTATCTAAATACAAGTGGTGGCTGTATAAGAGACTGGCACTGTACTTTATCATGGCTGGCATTGGAATGTAGCTGGTAAAGCCACCATCTACAGTGCTGGCATCCCATGTGGATGCCGGTTTGTGTTCTGGCTGCTCCACTTCCAATCCAGCTCCCTGATGATGGCCTGGGGAAAGCAGTGGATGACGGCTCAAGTGCATGGGCCTCTGCTACCCACAAAGAAAACCTGGAAGAAGCTCCTGGGTCCTAGTTCTGGCCTGGCCCAGCCCGGCCAGGAGAGTGAACCGGACTCCCCAGGAGTTGAGTTTAGCTGCCTCTGCAGAAGACTAACGGTTTTAGGAGAGTTCCTTTAGCATCTCTCACACTTTCCTTCTCTGGGAATGAATTTGAGGGGTTCTTAGGTATTCCATGACCTGGAGCCTTCAGCTGTGTTACAATAAATTTCTTGCGCAGTTGGATGGCAGATTTAGTAAAGTGTGGACAAGTAAGCAGAGGAAGCAGAACTGAAGCACCACTCTACTCAGAACAAAGAAGGCAAGGCAAACCCTGTGTTCTCTGGCGAACTCATCAAAAGATGTGAGTTTTGGAGTTGCCTAGGGCAGAACGGCAGAGTCTGTGACTATTTTAAATTCTAAGAACTTTCAAATTAGTGGTTGGAAATTTACACTGAAAGCTGTTGTTAAGAGGTTCCAAGAATCCCAGACTCTGTGCTGGAAAAGACCTTATGGATCTTGTGCTCCAGCTTCCATGCTTTGTGGATGTGGGAATTGAGATCAAAGAGAGTCAGGGTCTTGTTGGCATAGATGGAGGTGAGTTCTTTCTGCCTGTACCATATTGTCTGCTGGTAATTTTTGTGCTTCTCTTCGGTTACACGATTTCTCCTCACTTGGCTAACAGGGTACTCAGAATCGCATCACACTTCTTTAACAGTCTACTGGCCTGTCATGTAGTTGTTCATTTATTTTTTCCAACTATTTGTTTATTTTAACGTAAAGAGAACAGACTTAATGTAATTCGTAGATACAATTCTTAAAAAAAAATATTGTTAGCTCTTTAAGGAGTTGGAAAAACTCCATGGAAGGAAAAGTGAATTCAGTCAGCAATTCCATCTTAGCCTTATTGTTGCTTTTTTCTTAAATAATTCATACTGATCTTTGGGTCTAAGGGGCTCAAAACGAGTTGCCTGTATGAGGGCCATCATTATGTTACAGTATGTGGAAAGTATTACTGATGATGAAACCAAAGAGCAGATAGACTGAGTTACTGGCTTACCTTCAGATTGCATAGGAATCATAAGAATCTAGTTTTTAAGAATCCTCATTCGGGGCTGGTGCTGTTGCACAGTAGGTTAATCCTCTGCCTGCGGCATCCCATTTGGGTGCCGGTTCTAGTCCCGGCTCCTCTTCCAATCCAGTTCTCTGCTGTGGCCTGGGAAAGCAGAAGATGACGCAAGCCCTTAGGCCCCTGCACCCGTGTGGGAGACCGGATAAAACACCTGGCTCCTGGCTTCGGATCAGCGCAGCTCTGGCTGTAGCGGCTACTTGGGGAGTGAACCATCGGACAGAAGATCTTTCTCCGTCTCTTCCTCCTACTGTCTGTAATTCTACCTCTCAAATAAATAAATAAAATCTTTAAAAGCAAAAAGAATCCTCATTGACACCAAAGATCACCATTGGTCAGAATCTCTCCTAGAGAAGGCTTGTGCACTGATAGGGAGAAGATGAAGGTCTCACAAAGTGCCTGGAGAGTCCCCAGGGAAGCTTTCAATAGCACTTCTCTGATGAGCTTTCAGGGGCTGGTACTATGGCATGGTAGCCTAAGCCAGTGCTAGCATCCAAATGGGCACCTGTTCAAGTCCTGGCTGCTCCTCTTCTGATCCAGCTCTCTATGATGGCCTGAGAAAGCAGGAGAAGATGGCCCAAGTCCTTGGGTCCCTGCACTCACATGGGAGACCTGGAAGAAGCTCCTGGCACGTGGCTTTGGATGGGCCCAGCTCTGGCTGTGGCAGCCATTTAGGGAGTGAACAAGTGGATGGAAGAACTTCCTCTCTGTCTCCCTCTCTCTCTCTGAAACTCTACCTCTCAAATAAATAAATAAAAATCTTTAACAAAAGGGTAAGCTTTTATAAGGGAACTGCATGACCTATCTTATTGTGCTTGATTCAGGGCTTTCTCACCATCATTGACAGTGATACTTTAATTTAAAAAAATGAAAGACTTGGATTGATGGAAACTAACATGGAAGCATCTGGTATAGTATGAAGCAAGGAAGAAACTCATTCAGTGCATACTGATGGAAGGAAGGAAGAAGAACTGAGAAGGTGGGAGACGAAAGAAACAGCTATTAAAGTAGAAACCATGGCCCTAACATTCAAATTGCTAGGTGGCCTAAATAGAATCCATTTGCAACATTTGGACAGAAAATCATTCTGTTTATAGAATTTTGTAGCTTGCATTTGGAATGAAGTTTTGAACTTAACTGCAAGGAATATCTGAAAATATTTTGTTGGGTTTTCTTCCCATATAATTCTATAATGGAAATTACTTGGCATTTGGGCCACAATGTTGTATAACAGATATTTTATATGTAGTGACATATATCTATATGTCTATCTATATCTACCATTAAGGAAGTACATAGAGCTAGAAAAAGAGATTTTTCTTAAAAGATGAATCTTGATTGGCAAATTTTACTTGTTATGAAAATTATTAAGCTGAATTACAATATGTTGTACAAAATCTATGGCAAAAGTACTATATAGTTGTAAAACCCATAACACACGATCTTTGAGAAATTAATGTTTTGTCAAAAAGTTTATGATTAAATTTTAAAAATTAATACTTATATGCTAGAATAATGATACAGGATGAAAATATGTTCTTATTTTTTGTGGGAGAAGGGCTAGAGATATGGCAGAATATTTTCTCAGAATAAATTTCCAGAGAACACTTTGAATCAAAATAAGCAACATCACCAATTTCTTCCTAAAGAGGGCCAAATTCTTGGTTAAATAAAGATACAAATGCCACAGTTCCATTCAAGGCCCACCACTGATTACCATCCTATGGTTTAAACTCTGGGTTTGGACATGACTTCTTGTCTCTCAAGGACCTCCTCAGTATCTTCGCTCTCTCATGCCACCGGCATTGAGTCCTTCTCTGCCCTCCTCCTATCTGCTGGCCTTCCACACCCACAGCGATTTACATCATTAAAAAAAAATTACTTGGGCCAGCACCATGGCTCAATAGGCTAATCCTCTGCCTGTGGCGCCGGCACACCGGGTTCTAGTCCCGGTCAGAGTGCCGGATTCTGTCCCAGTTGCTCCTCTTCCAGTCCAGCTCTCTGCTATAGCCCAGGAGTGCAGTGGAGGATGGCCCAAGTGCTTGGGCCCTGCACCTGCATGGGAGACCAGGGGAAGCACCTGGCTCCTGGCTTCGGATCAGCGTGGTGCACCAGCCGCAGCGGCCATTAGGGGGTGAACCAATAGAAAAAGGAAGACCTTTCTTTCTGTCTCTCTCTCTCACTGTCTACTCTGCCTGCCAAAAAAAATTATTTGGGGCTGGCATTGTGGCATTGTGGGTTAAGCTGCCACCTGCAGTGGCAGCATCCCATATGGGCACCTGTTTGAGTCCCTGCTACTCTATGTCTGATTCAGATCCCTGCTAATACACCTGGGAATGTTACAGGGACTCAAGTGCTTGGGTCCCTGCACCCACGTGGGAGACCCAGATAAAACTCCTGGCTCCTGGCTTTGGATTGGCTCAGCTCTGGTAGTTGCAGACATTTGGAGTGAACCAGCGGATGGAAGATCTCTCTGTATCTCTCTTTCTCTCTTCGTCCCTCCTTCTCTCTATGTAACTCTATCTTTCAGATAAATAAAATAAATATTTAAAAAAATTACTTGTCTGGCCAAATGCTACCTCCTCCATACTGACTGTACCATTTGCTAGCTAGGTAATTCACTTCATTTTTTGAAATCCCAAAGCAATTCACAATCAGTACCATAGCAAAGGGAAAAATGTTCTATTATGTAGTACAGTCCTCGCATGTACTTTTCTTTATCTCTTCTATCAGAATATAAGCTGATTAAATTTTTGAAAAAAACTTATTTAGTTTACGTATTTGCATGGGAGAGAGAGGAAGAGGGAAGTGGGGGATAGAGAGAGAGATTCTGAAAAACAGGTCATTAGGAAATCCGATTGCTTTCTTTCCTGAATAATGATGGCAAAGATGAAAATAACAGTAGCAGCTGGTGCTTACTGATAACTTGTTTTAGTCAGTGTTCCAGTCATGTGACGCATGTTGGCCACTAGCACCCGTGGCTTGGGTGCTATTATGATCTTCCTTTAACTGGCAGGGAACTGAGGCAGAGACGGAATGTTGTACAGATGCAATAGAGAGGGCCCAGATGAAAGCCAGGCAGGCTGTCTCCAGGGCCCTCACTCCTAATTTCTTTGCAAACATCTCACCCATTTCAGCCTTGACCTAAGTATTCCAAATAAATGAAGTCTCATGCGGGCACCTCCTTTTCCAGTTAATGAAAATATTCATGGCCTCTCTTTAAAAGACCGCATGTGTGGCAGTTACCAGCAGTGAGTGAAACTTTGGCCATCCTCAAAGAGAGCCACAGTGTCTGGTTGATAAAAGCCATAATTTACTTGAGCTGCTCTGGGACTGGACCCCTTAAAGAAAATGCAGGCAGACACTTGGCAACTGGGCTCTCCCAGACGCTCAAGCGCGGGGTTGTGTTGGTGTTGGCAGTGGGGGACGATTTGCTTCCTCCCTGTTTCATGAACTGTCACATCAGCCTCTTTGATCCTCCCAGGGTCTCAAGTGTGCCAAAATCATTATTCCACGTTATTGCTCTGTTTCAGATAATTGCCAGAGAAAATGCTAAGGTTGGTAATGACCAAGGTAGGGAAATATGGCTCCTTGCATGGTATAACATTTATATATTACATACTCAAAAAGGCTCCAGAGTGGAGGCATTGCTTATTTTTATTGTCCCAAAGCCATGAAAGGAAAAAAAGGGAATGAACAGAAATTGATACATCTGGAACATGAGCCAGGCATGATTTACTCACATTTTTACCTGACCTGAAATTGCTTATTTAGAAAAAAGAAACGTTATAAAGCCTCAGGAAAATGTCATGAATCAGAGCCAACATGATTTCACATTGGGGCTCCATAAACTGTGTGCTTTTTTTTTAAGCAAAGAAAATGTCCAGGAAAATCAAATTGAGCCAAAGGTAGCCCTGCCACCATGACCATCACCATAGCAATAGTTGCATAGCTGGCTGCCTTCTGATGACACAGCATGGAAGCCCCAAATACTCGGACCATAAACCTGCTGGGTCTCTATAGGCCGCCCTTACTACAGACAGGAAGACAGAGAGTGAGCACTGATTTGGGAAAATAACAGACAACAGACAATGGACTTGCCCTTTAGGTTACATTGCTATGGGCTAACCACATAGTACATTACTGAAACACATGACTACAGGGAGTCAAGAGACAGAGAAATAGTTGATTAAAGCCTTCTATCCTGCTTTAATGGTTCCCTTACCTTGTTTGTTCTTGGCACCTTATAAGTAATGTGAACACAGTTTTGAAGCAATTAGATAATAAATGCTATTCTTATAGCTACCAGCTGTAAGATACTTTAGAAACCATCAATTTTTTAAAATTAACTCAACTCCAGACTTCATTTAGTTTTCATCTGTTTTTCCATTAATGTCCACTTTCTGTTCCAGGATTCAATCTAGGGCAGGATACTGCATGTAGTTATCATGTCTCTCCAGTCTCCCTATCTCCTATGATCTCTTACTTTCTCAAACTTTCTTCTTCTCTCTCTTTCTTTTTTTTTTCCTTTCTCTCTCTCTCTCTCTTTCTCAACTTTGACAATCATGAAGAATGCCAGCAAAGTATCCTGAGGCATGTCTTCCAATCTGAGTTTGTCTGATGCCTTTTTCATAGTTATACTGGGGTTATAGGTTTTGGGGAAGATCACAGAGGTGACATGTCTTTCTCGTCACATCATATTGAGGGTGCATGGTAACATCATTGGTAATATTAACCCTCATCATTTGGTTTATGTCATCTTTACCAGATTTCTCCAGTGTGAAGTTACTATTTTTCCTTTCCGTACTTTACTGTTTGGGAATAAGTCACTATACCCTAGCCCATTCTCAGAGTCTGTATAGAAGGGAGTCGGGTTTCACCTTTTGGAAGGGGAGATCTGTAGGTATTTCTGGGAATTCTTCTGTACAGAATGTTTGACTCTTTTCATTTTTGTATTCACTCTTTTATTTACATTGGCTCTTATTCATGTATAGTTATCTTACATTTAAAGTTATAATCTAATGCTATGTTATGTATTTTGTTGAACATATTTCTCCAACTCTGCCCATTGAGAACTCCTTTAGGTTGGCCTTTGTGTTCCTTTGATTCATCCCCACTCATTTGTTAAACATTCCCTTTCATTTCTACTACAAGATGCTTCAGGCTCATCTATTTTACCTGCCCAAGCCCCAGCACCAGTTATTTCTTCAAGGATTCTTGGTTATTTTTATTTGAAGAATGGTGTCTAGAGACTAAGGAAATCATGAATTTCTTGATTCTCCTTCTTTTATCGAATAAAGACACTGAAGTGCAGATAGCGAACATAGATTATCTGATATATTATCTGATGTTGAGTTAATGCTATGCATAGTATGACATCTAGTTCAATAGTCTTTCTTATACTTCTGTCTTTGTTATATTTCTATGCTTTCCTAGCTCCCCTGTGTGCCCCTGAAAGGTAGGAAGTATGCTTTCTACTCTTTGCCAAGTAGCCATTGTGCCTTAGATGATGCTGAGCATAGAAAATAAGTTCACGAATCAGCTCTCTGAGGCAACCTCTTCTCCAGCTTCATCTTTATTTGACAAGGTCAGACAATTTTTAATTCCTACTCTAGACTATTGCAATTTCCACTAACAGTGATTTCCTCTTCTCTAATCTTTCCTACTCACCATTGCAAGATCAAAGATAAAATTGCAGAGCTTTGATAATCTCTTAGTTAACTTTCATTTTAGCAGAAAAAAGTTAAATTGCCAACATTCAAAATTATTCACTTTTTAAATTCTCCCAGATCTTGAACAGACTCTATGAGTATCTTAGCAAATAGTGCTTATCACGTGTTGCTCAGAAAGGAAGGAGCCTCAGACATAATCTCTCCTAGTTTTCTTGTCTTCCAACACTAATCCCACCTTCATCTTCTATCAACCTTACCCTTTTCCTTCCTGTTCCAAAATAAGTATGTCTACTGTTTTTGTAGGTTTTAACTAGTGTTGTTCAATCTAACTTCTCTAGAATAGTGCCCTATTAGTTATTACTTCTGAAATTTACATTTCTATTCTCTTTTCTATTGTCTGATTTTGTTGAATATGTTTATAGACTGAATTATTTCCCATCCTAAAACAAGACAAAACAAAACTTCCCTTGGCCTTGCTATTTCTGCTTCCATTCATATTACTCAAAAGAAAAGTCTCCAGTCTCTACTCACTGCATTTTCTGTTCTGTGCACAATTAATTAACTGATCCTACCTGGATTTAGATTCCCTTATTCTTTTTTTTTTTTTTTTGACAGGCAGAGTTAGTGAGAGAAAGAGACAGAGAGAAAGGTCTTCCTTTTCCGTTGGTTCACCCCCCAAAATGGCCGCTACAGCCAGTGCACTGTGCCAATCCGAAGCCAGGAGCCAGGTGCTTCCTCATGGTTTCCCATGCGGGTGCAAGGCCCAAGCACTTGGGCCATCCTCCACTGCCTTCCCAGGCCAGAGCAGAGAGCTGGACTGGAAGAGGAGCAACCAGGACAGAATCTGGTGCCCCGACCGGGACTAGAACCCAGGGTGCCAGCGCCACAGGCAGAGGATTGGCCAGCCTAGATTCCCTTATTCTAACTAATTCTTTTCAGTATTCTTAAAATGTCATAGTGATCTGTTAAATGGTTTTAGTTTTTCTATCACTCATGCTCCTGGTAAGAAACAATACATTTTAATGGTATAATTTCAATAAAATGGATCTTAGTGAAGCAAAGTAATCCTTTAGGGAGGTAAAAGAAGCTGACCAGGGGTGCTGAGTTCCAGGGATCAGCAGAAGCTGGATAGCAGGTGAGGAGGAGTGGTCCCAGAAATAGGCAAGAGCTATAGCAGCCTGATATAGCTCTGTTTTTCACAGAGGAAGATCAGCCTCAGTGAAAAACATAGCTCAGCATGGAGCTGGAGGGAAGAAGCATCTTTGCTTTTCTGTTCTCTTTTCCTTTGATATCCTGCTGATATCTGTTGCTGGGTAACCCTACCTTAAGACAGAGGCCAAGGAGGGTCAGGGAAAGCAATTTGTGGAGGTCAGTCTTCTATGGGTAGAGTAGTGCAGAGAAGGGTGGATAATAGAGGGAAGACGTGTGCAGTGGAGTGGCGTAGGGAGAAAAGCCAGCATAGTTATTTACCTTGCTTAGCATTTAGAAAGGTTTTTCTGCTACTGAGATATCTAACGCTATCCTGGTTTCTTTCAATGAAAAATAAAAATGGGCACCTACTATGTTGAGAGGGCTGTGGCAGAAACATGAGAAGCAGTGGTGTAAGGACAGTGCTCTCTCTTCCTTCAGGAACTTTCTATTCCTTTCCAGTCAGCTCCACTAGCTCTCCCGTTCTCTCTCTTTCTGCTGTTGGCATCCCTCAGAATTATCTCCTGAGGCCTCTCCTCTCTCTGGGGAGCTCTATTCACCCACAGAACTTTAGTTCTCCTGTGTATTCAAGGACTTTCAAATCCATGTTCTGAACTCAAACTATCCAACATGTTAGCAAGAGATTCAAGGACTTGAACTGCTTGTTAGTGAAGGATTCAAGACTTCTATACACAGGCCTGAATTCTGCTCTTACTGTCTCTTATAGTCTCTGTGCTTCTCCCTTCCATAAAAAAAGATCCAAGTATGGATTCTTGCTGTTTTGTTGTGCTTTAATCTGGTTTTTTTTTTCCATGATGTATCACAAGCACCTGTAATAGTATCTGGCACATGATGGACACTCAATAAATAAATATTGAATAGTAACTGAATTGCTTCCAGTAAAATTAGGTAACTCTCTACTCCCTGAACATATGACCTCACTTATCCCACAGGATTTTCTTCCATCGTCCCTATCTGTAATCCAGCTTCTTCCAAGACCCAACTCAAATGTGATCTGTATGTGCTCTCTTAGATATCTCTCATCAAAACTAATCCATTCTTCATCTGTTCTGATAGTGCATCTTATTTATGTTTTTGTTTCAGCACCACTATTATGCTATACATAATAGTTAGAGGTATGTGTTTCTTTCTAAATTCTTATTTATTTATTTTTTTCATTTTCATTTGAAAAGTGGAAAGAACCAGACCAGATGGAGAGGAGAGAAAGAGTGAGAACAAGAGATAGAGACAGACAGAGAGAAAGATCTTTCATCTGCTGTTTCATTCCCCCAAATATCCAAAACAGTTGGGGCAGGCCTGGCTGAAGGCAGGAGCCTGAAACTCAATCCAGATCTGCCAAGTGAATGGCGGGGACCCAAGTCCCTGTGCCATCACCTACAGCCTCCCACAGAACACATGAGCGGGAAGCTGGAAGCTTGGACTCCAACTCAGCACTCTGATATGGGATGCAGGCATTGTACTCACTGTACCCAGGCCGGTCTCCAGATGTGTATATTTGTTATCTCCTCCCACAACCCCATAGTTACCTAGGATACCTCATTCATTGTTATTCCTCTATATCTCCAAAGAGCCTAGCAAAGCGCTCTGCTGAATTTAAGAGGAACGTTTAAAATATGTAATATCTCTGTATGTTAAAATGCACGTAAAAATCTCATGTGCTTTCTTTTCAGGAAAGTGAGGGCTTATTGCTTCCTTAAAGCTGGAGCATCAGAGAGTTGTCCGGAGGTACAGCTGAAAAGCTTATGTCAGATGGCACCTATGGTACGAACCTCCTGGCTCTGTAGTCCACAAGCCCTCATTTTAGAATAGCCTTCTGAATCTAAAACACCATGATGCCACACAAGCCTATCTGCTCTGTGGCGTTTATTCGGCTTAGGCTCAATGAACTCAATTATGCTGAGGGGAAGCCACCTTGATCCAGCTCGAGACCCTTGTGAAAACTGACGATTGCAGGAAAAAATTATCCAAGAATGGAGTAAATCACAAGAACCAGAATAAGCTTCTGACTAATATATAAGTATTAACCATGTTCATCTAAGTCTATATGGAGATAGCTGAGACTTGTTTGTCATGATTCAGGCTGGACCTATTTTTGAATCTATTTATCATACCCCATGTGTTAGAGATCAACAGCCAAGTCCAGGTTGGGCTTCAGCAATCCTAGCCTGGCTCCCTTTCCTATTCTCTCACTAACATATGGTGAGGATCAGGCTTCCACTTCTCTTTTTATGTTTTTTGGTCTTGGCTCCTGATCTACAGTGGGTGACTGTAAAGACTAGAATGCACATGTTGCTTCTGGAACTTCAACATACCAATTAACTCCTCTGACTTGTAGAAGATAAAAATCTCCCACTTCCTTCAGCTTCTAATAAGTTAGAAATTAGGAGAAGTGTGGCTTCTCAAAGACAATTGTAAAACTCCAATTTAAAAACTGGATGGATGGAGAGTGTGATATCATACTGCCTAACTATTTGCCAAACCCATTTACTTTTCTTCCTGGACATGCAGTTACTGTGTATTTTCCAGCCTCTATTAAATCCATGTCATGTGACTGATTTTAACTAGCAGACTCCAAGTGGAAGGGATCTGTACTACTTCATTGTCTGTTCCATAAAAATTTCCTGTATTTCAAACTTCATGATTTTTCCCTTGCACAGCTTGATATACATGAACACAGTAACTTGAAGACACATGTTGAAGGTGGCAGAACCATCTTTCTTGTCCTTGAATCACAACGTAGAGCAGAACTGGCCTGTGGTTACAAACACTCGTCTCAGAATTTATGTAGGGAGTATAGCAGTTGGCATTACCTCCACAGCTGAGGGCAGAATTAAAGGGAAATGTTAAGAAAGAGAGCAATGGTATAAATGGTGTGAAGGTTTTAATAGAGTGATATATAATAGATCTTCTGTATTAGCTGACATCTTTGGAGTCAAAGATGGGAAGTAAGATTAGCGTTTATTAACTTTCTCTAGGCCTTACTACTCATGGCCTACAATGTGGGAAGGAAAACCCAACATTATAAACATACGTTCACAACTCTAAGGTAATGCATTGTAATCTAAACACAACAAGGGTACTTCAAAAATGTCCTGAAATGATTGAATCAAACGATATATTTATTTTGGTGCAAATATTTGAAATCTATGCATACAAGCGATTTTTCAAAAAGTTCATGGCAAATGTACATTATGAAAAAGCAGTGGATGAGTTTCAAAAATTTTTGCACTAAAATAAACTTATCTTTTGATTCATTTGTCCATGAACTTTTTTTTTTTTTTTTTTGGACAGGCAGAGTGGACAGTAGAGGGAGACAGAGAGAAAGGTCTTCCTTTTTGCCGTTGGTTCACCCTCCAATGGCCGCTGTGTTAGGCGCGCTGCGACCGGCGCACCGCGCTGTTCCGATGGCAGGAGCCAGGTGCTTCTCCTGGTCTCCCATGGGGTGCAGGGCCCAAGCACCTGGGCCATCCTCCGCTGCACTCCCTGGCCACAGCAGAGAGCTGGCCTGGAAGAGGGGCAACCGGGACAGGATCGGTGCCCTGACCAGGACTAGAACCCGGTGTGCCGGCGCTGCAAGGCGGAGGATTAGCCTACTGAGCCACGGCGCCGGCCGTCCATGAACTTTTTGAAATGCTTTCCTATCTAGGAAAGAAATATTTCTCAAAAAATGAATTCCAGAAACACATTTTGTCATCACAAATTCTGGTCTTTTGTTATTGTGAGAAGCAGTTTAACTCTTCACAGTCACTTTGACTCAATCATCTCCTTTTTTAAAAGGTGGTCTCTCCGGTTATATTTAGGTTTTGGAAAAGTTAGCTTAAAGGGATACACTGTTTTAAGATTTATGAGATGCTTCTATTTCCCAGGAGATACAAAAGTACTTAAAACTTAACTAACAGACTTCCCATACTCCAAACAAGGAAGATTCCATAATGCCATGTTTGGCTCTGAATTGCACATTATCGTCAGCATCCTTTTATACTACCATATTTTTTTTCTAAAATGATAAGGTCTAATTTTGTGCATGACACTCATTGAAGTTTTTATTTTTCCCTTTGCAAAGTTATCTGGAGATTGCTAATGAAAATTAACAGAGAGATATTCTGATAGTACTAGATACACAAGCTAAGAGTCTAAACTTTACACAATATTTTGAGATGAAATCTACTGAAATCAATATAATTCATGAGATAAAATATAAAAATCAATATAGATTATTGGCCAAGATTTTTAGTCTCTTTGGAAAAGTATACATATTTGCTTAGTTCTGCTAATTAGACTGGCATGTCCAACATTTGTTTGGAATCGTACCAATATCAAAACATTTAATTTTTCTTAAATGCCTCATAGTTAAAAACTGAAAACAAAAACCAAAAAAATGCATTTCCAATAAAGATGGAACTTTGAAGTCACATTTTAAAGTTCTCTGCCTTGGTGTGCCTACCATACACAGAAAGTAGAGCCACTCTTAATACAATTTAAAAATGTTTAAATGCATGTAAAGATCTGATAAAGAGTAAAAAACAAAGCAGTAAAGAAAGAAAGCAGCCTACAGCTCGCTGAGTTCTGGGACCAGAAACAGTCAAAAAGAAATTTGACTCCATCAAGGTAATGGAGAACATAAAAGGTCCCACAAACAGCAAACGATGAGAGCCAGACTCACTGCGAGAAATAAGAGGCTGCATAAATCCTGTGGCAGGGAAGAAAATAAACTAAAAACCCCAGGTAAATAAAGGAAATAAAAACTTCCATCCAAGGTGAATTTACAAAGTGAAACTCTACAGCACATGCAAGACCAATATTTAGCAGCCAACATATTCAGTAAGCAAGTGGTGAATTCACTTTCAACTAGATGACTATCATAGAACAATGTAAAAATGACCTTTAAATAGTATATCAAAAGTTCTCAAATGGGGCTGGCGCTGTGGCATAGTGGGTAAAGCCACTACCTGTGGTGCTGGCATCCCATATGGGCACCAGTTCAATCCCAGCTTCTCCACTTCCGATCCAGCTCTCTGCCTTGGTCTGGGAAAGCAGTGGAAGATGACCCATGTGCTTGGGCCCCTGTATCTGAGTAGAAGACCTGAAAGAAGCTCCTGGATCCTGGATTTGGATTGGCCTAGCCTTTGAGGCCACTAGGGAGTGAACCAGCGGATGCAAGACCGCTCTCTTGCTCTCTCTCTCTGCCTCTGCCTCTCTGTAACCCTGCCTTTCTAATAAATAAATAAATATTTTTAAAAAGTTCTCATATAACAAAAATAGTAGTAGCTTTATAATACAGAACAGTCACAAAACAAAACCCAAGTGATGTGGTTCAAGGACAGATGAATTTAAAAAAAATAAAGAAGTTGAATTATTAGTGTTGAAAATATAGTAATTAGAACAAAATATCAAAAGCATGGATATCTCACATGAGTATGAAAGAAAATTAGTGAAATGGAAGACAGTATTTAGGAAATCCTCTGAAAGTGACACAGAAATATCATGAAATGATATTTGAAGACATAAGGAGAAATAAAGGACACATTTAGATACTTAATAGATCTTTCAAAAGTAGAGAATAAACTTATTTGTGGAGAAACATCAAAGTGATATTGTTAGAGAAATTCCCAGCCTTTCTAGACTTAAAATGAGCACCAGATACAACTTAACATAGCTAGAAATACATTCATCTTAACATATTCTAATTTACTTCAGATGATCAAAAATCAAGAATTCTGTCAGAGAGAAAAGGTAGTTTACCTACAGAGGAATGATAGAACATGTGATGCTAAGTGTCTCATTTGCGACGGTAGGTACAGAGGATGAGGTTATAAGCTTTGAGACACTGCCTTGCAATAACCCATCCCCTTCTGACTGTATATGTGACTAAACAATTAGTTTTGAATGATGAGGAAAATAAATAATATTTCTGGATAAAGATAAAATCTATTTGGCCATTCACAGATGCTTATGTAAAAAATTTTAAGGATAAACTTTAATAAAAAGAAAAGTAAGTTAAGGAAAAAGGAAAATGCATGTTTATTGCATAAAACTTGGAAGGTAGAGAAATAAACAAGTGTTAGTATAGCATTCAAAGGCATGAACATTTTATTATACTTAAAGATTTTAAATCTAATACTTGTTTTTTTATTTTTGTGTATAATCATAATAATATTTTATATTAAAGATTTTATGCTATTTTCACCTAACAGTTTAACAAACACTCATTGTTATACTAATACAACTTGTAAATATAATTTTTTATAAATATAATTTTAAGCATTCATGATCTTTCAAAAATTTTTGGACATTAATTTTTAAATAACATATTTTGGTGCAATCTAAACTTGTATTGAAATACTACATGGTATCCCATAAATGCATACAATTATTGCATATCAATTAAAAACTAAATATGGGATAAGAATAAGATTCTGATATAATTTGAAAAGCCAGCAGAAATTTCTGAATCACATAAGAATTTCCACATATAAATATATAGTCTATGCTTTTAATCATTGTATTTGTTCAATATATAGACACTGAAACATAGTAAGTAGCTAGTCTTAATTAAGAAAACACTAAAATATTCCAGACAAAAATTTAACCAAAGACTAATCCTGGATGCAATTCCTATAGGTAAATTGAGAAATTAACTGCACAGAAACTTTTCTGCACAATTCTCCATTACTTCTGTATTTGTCTTCCCAAAACAAAAGCCCAGAACGTGGAGAAATTAAGGAATCCAGCCAGGGCACCCTGCCCTTCATCTGATGGATGGGCAAAGTGGTCTGAAAGAAAGCCTACTGCTCACGCGACAGAGGCTTCCCCAGGGAGAGCAATGTGGCAGTTGAGAGGCCAGGTGGCCTTGGAACTGGATCATCAGAGATCAAAGCCCAACTCTGTCTCTTATGACTGTGTGACCTTAACTTTACAGAACCTTAGCTTCTTTGTAAGTTGAGCAATATTGTATAACTAATTAACTTAAATGAAATAAGATACGTGAAGATCTTTCATAGTAAGCAGCTAATAAATGTTCCTTTCTTCTTTCTCAAATACCTTTCTCCATCTTTCAAAT
This sequence comes from Lepus europaeus, assembly GCF_033115175.1. Taxonomy (NCBI): domain Eukaryota; kingdom Metazoa; phylum Chordata; class Mammalia; order Lagomorpha; family Leporidae; genus Lepus; species Lepus europaeus. Next base: position 136,003,867 of record NC_084831.1, on the reverse strand, counting down.
TACTTCAGGATAAAGTACAAGTATGACAAGTGGAATTATTATGTCAACTGCTATGATTTTTCCAGCTCACGATAGATATATATATTTCCAAATTGCTTTTCAAAGGAAAAGTGATTTAACTGCCACCAGTTTCACATAAGATTGCCAGCACAGGGTGTAAGCATTCAAATATTCTGGTTGATTATTTCAAGAAGAAAAGTACTTTGGGGGCTAGTTGTGGCATGGTGGGGAAAACTGCTGTCTGTAACACCCGCAGCCTGTATCAGAGCCCAGGTTTGAGTTCCAGCTGCTCCACTTCTGATCTGTCTTCCTGCTAGTGCGCCTGAGAGAGCAGTGGAAAAAGTCCCGAGTACTTGAGCACCTGCAGCCCATATAGGAGATCCTCATGGAGTTCCAGGCTCCTGCCTACAGACTGGACCAGCTCTGGCTGTTTGTAATCATTTGGGGAGTGAACCAGAAGATAGAAGATCTCTTTCTCTCTGTTCCTCCCTCTGCCTCCCTCACTTTGTCTTCCAAATAAAAATAAAATAATTTGAAAAGAAAACAACTTCATTGTTGTTTTAACTTGTATCTGATTAATAGTGGGAGTCAGTATTTCCTCATGTCTGTATTCTCTATTTTCTTGTTCTTGATTTTTATCTGTTTATCTAAATTGATGTATTGGCATGTTTTTCTTATAAATATGTGTGAATTAGTATTTTTTCTCTTTTTCCTTTGATGCAGAGACCATATCATCTGTATTTGTTCACCCTCTATACTGATTTGCTCAGAGTAGGGCCCTATCTATGTGTTTTTTTCCAGTTCAATAATTTTTAGTAAACTCATGAAGTTGTGCAATCATCATCCTAGTTTAATTTTAGAACATTCTAACACCCCAAGAAAAAATCCAAAATACAACAGTAATTTCCACTCTTGGCCCTCTGCTTCAGTAAGCCATTAACCATTTTTTTGTATACATGGATTTACCTATTCTGAATATTTCTCAGAAATGTAAGCATAGAATATGTGGTCTTTGACGATGGGCTCCTTTTATGCAGCATAATGTCAAGATTCAGCAGCATTGCAGGATGCTATTAGTTTCCTTTTCCTTTAGTTGTATGTCAGAATGAAATTGATTTTTGTACATTACTCATGTGTACTGCAATATTGTTGAACTGGTTTATCTGTTTTAATGGTTCTTTGTGTGTATGTGTATGTATATTCCCTGTAACTTTTTATATGCAAGGTCACATTATCAGAAATAAGGATAATTTTACTTTTGCCTTTCCAATCTGATTTCCATTTGTTTCTTTTTCTTGCATAACTGTCCTGGCTAGAACCTCCACTATAATGTTGAACAGAAGTGGTCAGAGCCCAAATCCTCCTCTTTCTGATTTTAGTTGAAAAGCACTCAGATTCTCACCTTGAAGTACAATGCTAATTATAGGCTCTTTGTGAATATCCTTTACCCAATTGAGAAAATTCTCTTTTAGCTTGTTGAGTGATTTTATCTTGAAAGTTCTTGGACCTTGTCAAATATTTTTTTTTTCTGAGTCTGTTGAACTGATTGTATGATTTATGCCTTCATTCATCAGTGTACATAACATTAATTAATTTTTGATGGTTAAACCAACCTTGTATTCCTGACATGTATATTTACTTCAAAAATATAACTAACACTGGGGCAAGCATTTGGCTTGGTAGTTCAGCTGCCTATTAGGATCTCCTCATATTGGAGTGCCTAGTATGGAGTCCCAGTTTCAGTCCCAGTTCTACTTCCTGTTATATGCACCCTGGGAGGTAATGGCTCAGGTAGTTGGTTTCCTGCCAACCATATGAAAGACCTGAATTTATTTCCTGGCTTCTCACTTTGTTCTTGTCCAGCCACAGCTATTGTGGACATTTAAGGAGTGAACCAGTAGATGGAAGTTCTCTCTCTATGTCTCTCAAATAAATAAAATAAATAAGTAAAAATTTGAAACACCTTTGTACCCTAACTTTTTCTGTATTAGGGATTGTGTTTTTAAAAAAGATTCAAGTGGACTTACAGAATTATAATCAACATATAAGTATTTTACAGTTCTTAATAAAGAAAATTATACATAAATCTGATATAAATATTGACAAAATTTATATTGAAATAAGTTTCTCCTTTTCACATAGGTACTCAAATATATGCAGTAATATAGGGGTTCTTAAAGTTTTCTTTTTCTAGATTAAACTTTGCTAACTTCATCATGTACATATTTCACCACATCTTAAATACTAAGAATAGGATTCTAATGTAATGATAGAACATTCTAGAGACTGGAAGATCTCAACTTAAAAAAGAAATTCGCAGAGTACAAGTGCTTGGGTAGTCAGGATGCTTTAGAAACAGAATTATGTTCAACCTGAATTTCATTATTTTTCAGGCATGAGATCTTGTTTAATTTCTGTAACTCAATAGACCTTGGTTTTTATCATTTTATAATTGGAATTACAATGTCTATTTTGTAAAATCACTTAAAATTGATATAAACATTTATTACAGCATCAAACACATAAATATTGCATAATACATGACAGTTGTTTTCCATATTTCTTGTAGTAGAAGCTAGGTTTTGGTTTGGTAAGATGTTAAAATACTGTTCCCTTGTCAGAAACAACTGGGCAGTGACCATGTTTCAATCTTGTTTTCCTACCTATAAAAGGCATTGCTCAACTCTCAAAGGGATCAGTGCAATGACCTGATACAGATGTAAGGACCCTCGCTCCTCCAGTGTAACTCATACGACAAATCCTTGAACACTTTGATGACAACTTTACAAGTCTTGTTATTCTAATAATAAGCATATTTTGAGCATGAATTCATGTTAGTGGGAATCATTTTCTTTAAAGTTTGCAGAAACCTTGAAAAATCAGTGAGAGCAGCCGTGGCATAATAACAACAGTCAAAGTAAGCATTTATTTACTGAATATTTATTACATGTCACTCACCTGGCATGATAAGCCAAGGTTAATTGGGGTTACTACATACATGCACAAATGAACAAAACTTTTGCACCAAAAAAAAAAAAACTTATCTTGTAATTCCATTTTCCACAAAATTTTTGAGATTATCCTTGTGTTAGCATTATACGCAGAATTTCATTTGATTTTCTTGACAACTCTGTGAAGTGTTATTATGATTTTCATTTTATGGATGAGTGAAATAAGGTTCAGGAAAATTGAAGAACGTGTCTGATGCCACAGAGAAATGTAGAGGTAGTCCTGGGCTTTGATATCAGACTTCTCTGAACTCAGAGCCCACTGTACCATGATGTCACTACATAATAATACGTCCCTGAAAACATATGTTTCTTAGCTTCCTGGGAAGAGCCAGAAGGAAATAATTCTCTGGAAATAGCTAAGTCTTCTAGATGACAGCTTCAACAAAAAAATCAATAAAATAAAATCATTACCAAAAATCATCATAATTGAAACTTTTTAAACATTTTCTATTGTATAGCTTTGAATAAAATGTTAATCCTGAGTGAACCACAGACTTAAACACCTTCAGAATCATCTTTGATGACTGAATTTAGCTAATTTTTTTTTTGAGATTATTTATTCTTTACTTGAAAGTCAGAGTTACACACAGAGAGAAGGAGAGGCAGAGAGAGAGAGAAGTCTTCCATTTGCTGGTTCAGTCCCCAGTTGGCTGCAACGGCCGGAGCTTCACTGATCTGAAGCCAGGATCCAGGAGCTTCTTCCAGGTCTCCCACGTGGGTGCAGGGGCCCCAGGACTTGGGCCATCTTCTACTGCTTTTCTAGGCCGTAGCAGAGAGCTGAATAGGAAGAGAAGCAGCCAGGACTTGAATTGGCTCCCATCTGGGATGCCAGCACTGCAGGCTGTAGCTTTACCCGCTACGCCACCATGCAGGCCCCATGAGTTTAGCTACTAACACTCACAGCTGACCGTAGACATTTTTCTGCTTCATGATGTCTCAACATAAATTTAAGGGGTTTGCAGTGAGACTGTAAGGGAACAATTCCAAGTTCTACTGTCGTGAAGACGTTGTGGAGCTCTGCCCTTGCCTGTCACATCACTCTTCTGTGGATTTTACTCAGTATGTCCTAGAAGACCTCTAAGTTGGTTAGAATACCATTTATATTAAGTTGGCTAAATAATAAAACAAGCACTACTGAGTGCTTTCTGCATGCCAAACGCTTTACTTATATCATCTCATTAAATCTTCACAGTGATTCCATAAGCGAGTACTTCATATCTATTTTACCTACAGGGCAAAGAGGAGGAGACAGTTTGCTAAGGAGCTTTAACTAAAAGTGATAGAACTTGGAATTAATTCAAATTTATGGTTCCAAAGCCCATGTTTTTAGCTACTAGTTAATACTGCTTCCAATTTAATAATTAAATTTAATTGATAACAGAACTTGACCTCAGGATACATATGACCTGATTGCTGCTTTCTCTGTATTTCTTTTGAGAAGTGAAAATTAAATACGCAAAGTTAGAATCTTTGAGGAACCCCCATCTCTGCCAGAAATCTGAACCAACTGAGAAATAAGACAAAATAATACTTCAAATGAGGGCCAAACTATCCCCTCTATTAATAAATAAACTAATAGTATTAAAGTAGTAACTTGCATTGATGGGCAATTGAACTTCCTAGCAGTGAACTCTGTACAGGGCTTGCTTCATGGATCTGTAATCAGTGAGGTAGCACAGGCCAGATTGCTAAGGAGAGTTCCACCACAGGGATTAAAGGGTTGGAAATTGCATTCTTGAAATTCTTAGCAATTTTATCTCTGATTTGTGTTTTCCCAAGTTCCAGTGTGACAAAGAACAGCGCTCCAGGGCCTTGGAGCCTTGTCTTGGTCCCCCTGTCTCGCCTCCTTGCCAGATGAGTTCTTAGCTACCTGGACCCTAGCCGTCCCTGCCTGTCTTCTCCCTCTTCACACTGTAACTCCTGCTACCCTCTACTGCAGACAGGGGCTCAGTTGTGAGCCTGGGACAAGTTAGGAATGAGGGAATGAATCCATGGTGTCTTTGAGAATGGCCTGACTACGAGTCTCTCAGGTGCTACTCTCCCACTCCAGTCAAAGCCCGGCAGAGGTTTCAAGAAGATGGGCAGTGACATATCTACCATGGGTTGGGGGAAGAGGCCAAGAGGAAGTAACAGCACTGTATCAATTTCCCTAAATCCCAACCCCTGTCTGGGGCTTAGTGCATTAATGCAGTGGCCAATGGGAAGCGGAAACATTAGACCTAACTGAATACTATTTTTTTCTATTTACTTAAATCTTATTTAAATTCTTTCAGCAATGCTTCATTGCTTTCAGTGTACAGTGCAGAAGTCTTGCACTATTTTGTTACATGTACTCTTAAGCATTTTTTTTTTAAGATTTATTTATTTACTTGCAAGTCAGAGTTACACAGAGAGAGAAGGAGAGGCAGAGAGAGAGAGAGAGAGAGAGAGAGAGAGAGGTCTTTATCCACTGGTTCACTTCCCAGATGGCTTCAACGGCTGAAGCTGTGGTGATCTGAAGCCAGGAGCCAGGAGCTTCTTCCAGGTCTCTCACGTGGGTGCAGGGACCCAAGGACGTGGGCCATCTTCCACTGCTTTCCCAGGCCATAGCAGAGAGCTGGATCGGAAGTGGAGCAGCCGGGACTCGAACAGGCACCCATGTGGAATGACTGCACTGCAGGCAGCGGCTTTACCCGCTGCGCCATAGCACTGGCCCCAGCATTTTTTTTTTTATGCTACTGTGAATATAATTGTTTTCATAATTTTCATTTTCAATTTGCTTATTGCTGCTGTATAGAAATACAAGTAAATATGTATATTAATTTTATGCTCTGGAGCTTTGCTAAATTTACTAATTACAATAACTTTTGGTGAATTCCTTAGAATCGTCTGCATATAAGATCGCACCATATGCAAATAGTGAATTTTTTTACTTCTTTCTTTTGAATCTAGTTGACTTTTTTTCCTGCCTAATTGTTTGGCTAGAACACACACTGTGATGTTGAACAGTAGTGTGAGAACATTCTTTCCTTACTGGTGATCTAAGAGGAAAGCATTCAGCCTTTCACTGTAAGGAATGATGTTAGTTATTGGTTCATTAGAGATACCTTTATCTGGTTGAAGAAGTGTCCTCTGTGCTAGATTATTGACTGTTAATCTCTTCTAACTATCTTAAAAGCATGCTCCAAGACCAAGCCAGTAGATAGGAATTGAGAATTTGAGGGGCCAGCACTGTGGCATAGCGGGCTAAGCCTCTGCCTGCAGTGCTAGCATTCTGTATGGGCACCAGTTCAAGTTCTGGCTGCTCCTCTTCTGATCCACCTCTCTGCTATTGTCTGAGAAAGCAGTGGAATATACCCAAGTGCTTGGGCCCCTGCACCCATGTGGGAGACCTGGAAGAAGCTCCTAGCTCCTGGCTTTGGATCAGCTCAGCTCCAGCCATTGTGACCAGCAGATGGAAGACCTTTCTGTTTCTCCCTCTCCCTGTTTGTAGTGCTGCCTCCCAAATAAATAAATAAAAATCTAAAAAAATTTTTTCTGAGTGGTTTTTAAGAGTTAAATGCTGTGATGTTTTCATTTAAAAGTGTTATTGTACAACATAAAGATGAATGAAAAATTTTTTGGTAATAATTTAAAATGTTCAGTTTATTTAGAATGACTGTAATTAGCAAACAAAACATACCATCACAAGTTGAGAGACACAGTGGAAAAGAAGGAAAAAGCTTTGTGTGTATCTCTAATGGCACTTTGTTTTATTCCTTATTTATGAACGAGACCAACATTTTTACTTTTCACTGGGCGCTGAAAATTAGATAGCTGGTCTTGGCCCTAAAATGATACCATTTTAATCATTTGCAGGACTAGACTGGGACTAGCTTTTTTTGTCTGCAGGAACAGAGCCAATCCTGAGGAAAAAGATGAATACATGCATCTTGTATGCATTGACTTTTCAAGAAGAAGAGGCAAGATTTAGTGTGTCTAATTCTCTTTAACTACCAATCAGATGAGCCGCCTTTTCCTGATTCTTCTACTACAACCCCACCCAGAGTGAACAAAGGAATGGAGAGAGGCCAGAACTGACGCATTAATACACATCCGTGTATACAAGATGGAACACCAGAATGGGAAACAAGCTTCCCCTCAAAGAGTCTCAGAGATCCCCAAAGGATGATTCAGCTAAATTGGGCCACCAATTAAGTAGAACCTCTTAAAATGAATTATCCTTGGTTCAGCTGACTTTGATGGAAGAGCCAAATAAAGATAAGGCAATATCTCCAGTTTATAAAATAAATTCATTATTTTAGTCATATTCAGTTGACCTATCAAAGCAGTAAAAGAAAAATAAATAATACTTGAGATCCATTTAGATCATTGGAATGTTCATTTTCTTAATTTTCTTTATCAACGTTGATGTCATAAACATAATTTGCTTCAAGCTAGGAAGAAAATTCAATTTAGCATTTCATTTTTGCAGAATATCATGTTGTAATAGGCAAACTCATCACCAAATGTTTATAAGTAAAATTTTAATCTTGATATTTCTATGAGGAGGTTGAGTAGCTGTTTCTTTGTTTAGATGTCTTTGCTTTTCCCTAAAACTCTCAGAATAAAAGGGAGATTCTTGAACTATTCCCAGAGCTGAGATTTAATATTTGCTATTTTCTACAAGGTACATAGTAATTGCACCTATGATTGGGGAACAGTGTGGCATCTCAATGCATATATGCAGTGTGTAATGATCCGATCAGAGAAATTGCCGTATCTATACCTAGATGTGTCATTTCTTTGTGTTGGGAACACTCAAAATCGTCTCTATGCCAGGGTGAATGATGCTAGAGAGAGATCTGAAATGAATGTTCTCTTTTACAAAGCGCCTTACTTTCCCTGGGGTCCCCAGCCCATTTCAAATCTGCAGCATTCAATATTGAGCAAGAAAAAGACAGAAGATGTAAAAAGTGAAAGATCTGAATCCTCCATCAAGGGTTGTTACGAAGCAAGAGAAGGAAAGAGGAGACAGTAACGAAAAAGTGTAGAGGAAAATGTAGAACGAGAATCACGAGAAAGTTAATCATCTTTGGTAGTGATGTAGACTAGTGAGGAACGGACCACCAACTGTTTTCATTTATTTATTTTAAAAGCAGGCAGAACTTAGACTTCTTAGCTTTGACCTTTAAGTTTGGGGATTTTTTGGGTTTATGACTGGGCTGAATCATGACAAATGCCTAATTTAAAATTGATTTAGCTGCCAATCTTCTCTCCTGTGAGAATCAGTTGCCAACTCATCTCTAAAACAATAAAAATACTTGGACTAATTCATTCAGCAACAGAAAAATATATCTCTTTCTTTCTGGCCCATTGGAGACAGGATAAACAAGCTCCATGAAGCAGAGAGAGAGCTGTATAAAGGCAGGAGCCTTATTTGGGAATGACTGAGAGTCAGGGCTCTCTATGGAAGGCACAGAGGGGACCCAAGGTAGCATTTCTTCATTCAAAGCACGATTCGAGCATTGGGCCAGGAGGGCATTTTAGGGATCACATGTCTTGGACACTATTCCACATCACACATTTCATTTCCAGGACACAGTGACCGGAAAGGTTTTTCATTCCAATCAATGTAAAAAACCATGGTGCACTCCTGCCCTAATCCCACACTAGCAGTCCTCCTGGGAACAACTTACAAGATAAGACAGCTTTGCAACACAACACTGTTTACCACCCCCCCCCCCCCCCCCCCCGGGCTCTTCTAAGTAAGTTTCTTCACAGGGAGTGCAGAAGCCCTACTTATTAGGACATACTTAGCTACTTTCTTCCTGTGCATAGCAAAGGTAAACAAAGTTATTCTAACAAACTACCTGAGATAATGTCCCTGTGTTTGATCCATTGTGTGTGTGTGTGCGCACATGTGCATGCCTAATTGTTGGCAGGCCAGGAAAGCTCAGAGGCTGTGGCATAGAAAGAGAGGTGTGAGAAGCCTGCAAGTTTGTGTTATCAGGGAGGGATTTCTGGACAGGGAAACATGGATTCCTGGCTCCAAAGAATTTGAGTCCCCTGGCGGCTTTGGGAAAGTATCCTGTTTATGTTGGGGAGGTCCCAGGGCAGGCTTTCATTGCAGACATTGAGAGAAGTTGTTGCCTTAGGCTCCAGCGCCTTTCCCAGGCTTGTTACGCGCCATTCACTCATCCCTTCATTCAGAAGGTCTTCATGAAACTCTCATGACTCAGAGTGAGTAACATGGGATGCCAGGGTAGGCAGCAGCCTAGGAAGTGTCTCAGGAGATGGAAAGGTCGCCGACCCTGACCTCAAAGAGGCAGAACCGTGCTATGGACATCAGAAACGTACATATTAAGTAGAGCCAGGAAGCTTTGCGTCCCTGCCCCAGGCTTTCAGTTTTCTGTAGGACTGTGGATATGTTATTAACCTCTCTGAATGACAGAGAACAGTACCCGACCCATGGGGTTAGTATAAGCCTTGAAGATGCTGCTTTACCTAGCACATTCTTGCCTAGCACTATACCTGGCATGGAGAGAGTGTTACTAGTATTGCAGTAGTCTAATAGTAAGGCATTTCTCTCCCCTTCTTGAAACCCCTAAATGAAAATAAAGGCACAGAGCTATTTCCGCAGGGAACAATCCCACACCATATAGTAGACATCTCTAGAAACTATTCTAAGTGATGGAGCTGAGCTCAAGGCACTTTTGCCCAAAGGCCCTGATCTTTGATTGCCTGCCAGTTATTTATGTTCATTGAAAGACCTTTTGTTCTGATTGGATTGCCAAGTGTGCTGAGAACGTGAATTGATTCCCAGAGAGACTGACGCCTACTGTCTCTGAGAGGAGCCCTCGGTCTCCACCCAAGTCCTTCTTGCCAAGTTTAAGACCCTTCCAGGCTAGCTGAGAGCACAGCATTGCAGAATCTGGGGGTTGAAAAGAGTATTGGAGGTTATCAGCCATAGCCCTGCTCCATTGCATGAGCCAAACCACAGAGTCAAGTAAGAGACTCAGGTCAGCTGGTCACACTGCCTCTGAAAGTCTCATATATTGTTGTTCAAAATGTCAGGTCCTCAGACTTTCATGGGCTAGGCTGAGTGACATTTGAAGGACTACATGCGACCTCACTTAGGAAAAACAATTATGCCATATGGGGCCCTTTGCTCCTGGCGGTGGCTGAGACAGGGGTAACCAGGCAGCCTGTCAGATCGCTCAACTGGCTCTGAGAGTTTAGACCTGCATGGCTTTCGCTGTGTGAACAGCGTTAGTCTGTATGCATTTGTTTGGGGTGGGCTATTTGGAAATACATTTCTGCACATGAAGTTCCTGCAGAGTAGTAGCAAAAACAGCCACAGAATGATTCCAAGAAGTAGTGACCAGGACACGAGAGAGGCCTCCAAATACGGTCTAAAGCCGAGATGTAGGAGGAGGCTGAAACCCCTCTCCAAAGTAACTACAAATAATAATCGCCAGCGACGACACCAAGAAGTAAAGGGTTAAGTGGTGTTGTTCATTGTCACATGATGCTGGGAAAGAGCTGAGCAGGAACCTCAGGGATCCAGGGAGCAGGAGGAGGCACATCTTGCCTGCACATGTGGCCTCTACCACAAACACTTCAAAGTGCCTCCTCAGACCGACATAACATTCTGACGCCGACTGTAAATGCCCTTGACACGCAGAGTGGAAAATATCAAACACTCCACCAGTCCCCAAAACGCAGCGTCTCTGCACTGGGAAAGGCCTTAATGAGCCTGCCCGTGAAGGGGGCTGGAGGCGGGGGGAGGGCTGAGAGCCAGAGAGAGGGGAGGGGGTGAAACGGGTGGTTCTGATTTAAGGCTTGTACTGATACATGCTGGCGTGTGCAACTGGGCTCTGACTGCTGCGAATCCGAGTGCCCCAGGACCTCGCCGAACAGCCCCAAGCATCAATTCCAGGCCTTGCTGAGTCAAGACCCTACTGAAGCTGTTTCCCCTTGCACATTCCAGAGCGCATGACTCTCCAGTAGAAGAATTTCCTGGCCCACTGGGCTGTACATTCTTCTGCAGAGCCAATCTCTGAACCCTGTTTCCTTCCACAGAGCTCCCCTCCATTCTCACGGGGGATACTTGGTGATGTGATCTTATCTTTGAGAAATTGTTATGATCGAAAAAGATGCCAACCCACGTCTCTTTCCCCCTTGGTGATCTTCTGTTGTCATGTCCCAGTAAACTCAGTAGGACAATCCAGAAAAAGTGAAGGTCAAGAGTGGGCCCCTCCTTTGTATCCCTTCCTTTCTTGGATGCATCACCTGGACACTTGGGCTGGGTTGCTCCATTCACTTGTTCCTTAATTCATTCTCTATTGTTGAATGAAGTAGTACATAAAACTTATGAAACAGGTTTTCTTTCTTACCTTTTGAAGACATCATGTACAATAAAGGATAGAGTTACATAAAAATAATTACCAACTATTGTGTATAGCACTATAATAGAGGCCTATAATGAAGCTCTCAGGAAAATTGGCAAGGAAGTAACTGTCAGTCTTAGGCATTGCTAAGCCTTTCCTAAGGAGAAAATATTTAGGCAGGGTCTTGACAAATGAGTGGCATTGCATCAAGTCAAAGGAACAGTCAGTCTGAAGATATGGGAGAGAGCAACTCATAGGGAGCTTGAGGAAGGGCAAGTTCTATGTGGTGGAAGTAGACAAGATGGGGAGCAACAGAGGGAGATGAAGCTGGAAAAGGCACAAAGTTAAGGGCTTATGCGCTAGGCTAAGGCCTTCAATACAAGTCTACAGAGTTTTTTTTTTTTTTGGGAGAACTGTGACCCTAGCATAATTTTATTTCAGAAGAGAAAATCTGGTGGTAGAGTGAACAGTGAATTGGAAAAGGGAAAGGCTGCAAGCTACTACGTACAGCATGCTGTGTAAGCCTTAAGAGCATTTTTGCACACTAGAAGAGCTGTTTAATGAAGATTTCTTCTCAGGTTTGCTAAGCTCTCTTGGTACTGTTGCTCCCAGCTTTTCAGAAGCTCCACATCTACATTACCACTGCACTCGGGGCATTCTTCTTCCTTTGGCCCCTGCTTCTGTCTCTGCACATTGTGTTTTCTGGGGAAGAGAACTTCACAGGAAGTCATCAAAGCCACTGCTCCATTGTAGAGCTTTACCCAGGGGACTACTGAGAATGAAGTCAAGCCCCTGGGACACCATGAACACATTCTTATGTAAACATGGAGAAAATGAGAAATTTTAGCCAGAAAAGTAGGCTGAGCTAAAACGAATTCTGTGACCAAGCTTATATCAAATAGGCCCAAAGGGACCTGTCAGGAGGTTTTTTGTTTTTTTTTGTTTTTTTTTTTTTTTGCAAATTACATTTACATGTTTTTAGATGGTATTTGGGTGGTTACAGTTCTATTATAGTAACATGGGAATATAAGAGAACTGAATAACTCAAAAAGGTAACTGAATCTCTTGTATTGGATTCTAAAGTTTTTACAGGTATTATCTTCAGGGAATAAGGAGGAATTAACCCTCCGGCCAGGAAAGGTTCTGGAAGAATAGAGACAGTTATCAGTGGTTTCTTGCAAAGCTTTAATTGCCACTGGTGGAGACAAGACCTCAGAATGAATGGTCTGATTTGCCTGATGAAAAACAGCAGATTTTTATGTAATTTAAAAATAATTACTGGGAACTGCTCTAAAAATATTATGTCTTGTTTCCCCTCTCATAGAAAGACTGTAAATAGTCAGTCATTTCTCTGCTTCGAGTATTGGCTCCTATTAAAATTCTTCAGTCAGGACTCAGTTATTTGTTGTTGGAGACTTGTATAGCTTGGTCTGGCAGCACTGACTGGATAGAACGTGCACTTTGGAACTATTCATTTATCTAACCATCTCCGCCACCTTGATGCCAGGCAGTGTGCTGAGATATTTATATACACTGTGTTGCATTATTCAGCTTTACGGAAATCCCATAGATAGTCCTACCAGTAGACAACGAACGTCAACTGTCCACATTTTGCCCATCCTCCATACATGTGAGCAAATTAAGTCTCAAAAGTAGCTTGTGCCAAGTTCACATGGAGCTCTCAAGGGGGCAGAAATGAGATTTCAATCCAGATCTGACTCTACTGTACCACTTGATATAGCACACTGGTATTTATCAAGAAGGATTCTAAGTGCTGTTTCTTGAGTACAGGGACAGGGACAGGGGATTGGAGTGGGTTTAACATAATCAAATGGCTTGCGTGCATAAGGAACATAATCAAAGAGATACTAAAAATCTGCTCTCGTTTCTCTTTGGTCTAGGTTTTGCTTTTGACCTTCCAGGGTGCTAGAGGAAATAGGAAACTGTTATCTCTGGACCTGAAGTTCAGTATCAATTAACAGGTCATGTTGCAGAGCCAGACAAAATCACCAACATAACAAACTCAAGGTCTGAAAGCAATTATGCTGGACCTAAAAATAAATGGGCTGCAAGTAAAACAGAAGAATTTAATAATGTGTATTTGATTTAGAAATCCCCTCTACTTTTACCAAATACCTAGCTTTTATATACACAAACTCTGTGTTTTAGCAAGGGAAGTTTATTATAAGCCTTCAAGTCCTTTAAGAAGCTGTCGTACCGGACAGTGTTTCTATAACTCGGCTGCACAGTCTGACCTTGTGCAGATGGCACGTTGCTCATCTCTTAATTTAGGTGGCCAGGGTGGGCACAGGGAACTCCTCCAGGGCTAGCTTGCCCTCCGCCACTGAGGCAAGAGAACAGCGTTCACTGAGGTTCCCCTCTTTCACCTCTCATTCTTGGTAAGAGTAGAGGAAAAACCCAAAATTGGTTCAGGTGAATGTCTTCACATGACAACCAGCCTTGAAGGAAGCCTGAGCCATTGCTTTTCTTCCTCCAGCACATTCGCTAGGAGGTTTCAAAGCCAGGAAGAAATAACCCCTAGGTTGCAAGGGAAAAAAAAAAAGAGAGGTTACAGGTGATCTTATTCCTCGCATGATTTCAACAGAAGTATTCAATCCAGATGTTTCGACCACACTTTGAATGGAAGCAGCAGATCCCTTGGAATGCCCTGGTAGTGGTTTCTTAGGTTGGAACAGAAAAATCGGGACACAAAATATATATTTATCGGGATGGCCCAAAGAGTCCTCATCCTCTGCGAAAGTCCTTCCTCAGCCATATGTCTTCTGTCAAGAATGGCCCTGTCATACACCAATGCATTCACATTTGGATCCTAGACTCTTCCTACCTTATCTCAGCGTTAAGTCCATTCTTTCTGCCTTATCTCCCACAAAGGAGTTGTTTTCCTCCAAAATATCTCTTTGTTCCATCTTCTCTTTACTGAACGTCAACTGCCCACATTTTGCCCATCCTCCCTACTGCTGTGAGTCATCCTTGTCATTGAAGAATGATCATCATTGTCATGACAGCTAACTTGTAATATGTGGTCACTAGGAGCCAGCCATCATGCTAATTGCTTTGCCTCTGTCTTTTCACTTGCTGTGATAACATCACAGCCCTTCTTGGAAGTCTTTAATGAGTCCCTTTATTAACAATTGCAATCTTTAATATGGTGTCATGGTCTGGCTCTCTCCTTACCATGATTCATCTCCTGCTCAGTGTTATCTTTTTCACTTGACACCTACCTCATAATGTACCACTCCCAGCTCCCTCTGTGCTCTCGTGTCTTCTGTGTGTGCACACATGCTGGCCCCTTACCTCTACTGCACTCAGCCACCCACCCCACTCGAAAAGACATTTGCAAACTTTTTTATACCTTATTAATGGGATTGTTTTCATAGATGATACAATTTCCTTGTAACTCTTTTTCCCCCCACTTCTAGAGACACGCTTACCTTGGAGAATAGTAAGATAAATATTCTACATGCTAACATGATCGCAATGTGACCCTATTGTCACAAATGTCCAGTGCCCTCAAAAGACTATAGACTCTACATTCAAACAATTCCTGGCAAAAGAAAGGCTTCAGATCAGCCATTCCAAAGACCAAGTCACATTTTTGTCAACAGTCACCCATATTTAACTGACTAACCTTAGGGATTCTTTATAAATAGCAGTCCCTACTGTGCATACTTTGTATCCAGATTCTCAAGAAAGTAGGGCTCATTGCCTATTATATCCTGTGCTTTGTTCCACCTCCTAGAGCAGAGCCTGACATATTTTGGGCACTCAGATGTTTGTTGAAAACTTTTATTAACACAAAGAAAGGAGTTCCTTTTTTTCCCCTTTAGATTTAAGGAGACACTTTCATGGCTACAGCAGACATTTGAAGATGTCCATTGAATTTTCCCCATGACATAATTTTCACTTCTGAATTAACAATTTAGCAAGTAAAATAATTTATACCTTTGTGTGGTGGGAACAGCAAATTGCCTATCCAATCCATAGATTTCTCTTATTTACCAATAGAAATATTCTGTTATGAAGATGGAAATGCGTCCAGCTTAATCTCTACAGTCTGCAACCTCCTTAAGACTAGGGATGGCCATGTGACTTAAGTTTTTACAGCCAGTTAGATATAAGTAAAATTCTTTTTTAAAAGATTTTTGCAGTAATATATTTTGCAATTTACATAATAGTCAAAGAAAGTCTCTTTGGACGAGGAACAGAACACTGATAAAATTCTAGTTGTTTCTCCTCCCCTTCCTGAAGCTTAAAACTAAGGTTAGATGGCTGAATCTGCTGTAAACATCTTGGACTTACTTAGAAAGTGTTTGTTAAAGGCTACTGGAAACTTATAGAATTTCTAGACAAGCCAAGGAACCATGCATGGTGGGGGGCTACTTGCAAAGAGCTAATGTTTTGAGGTTTGCCCCTCTGCTGCTGCCTTGGCGCTCACCACTTGGTACCTGTGACAGCAGAAGGCCAGCTTACCCCAGAGAACTCATGGCGTCCCCTCCATGCTTCCAAGAAAATCTCGTCTTTCCTCTCCTTGATCATCACTTCTGCTTGCTCACTTCTGCCTCCAAGATTCGCAGAGTGTGCCTACTTGGTGGAATTAAAATCACCTTAGGAGTCGTAGCTACAAGGAAGTCTAGAAAATATAATTCTACTTTCCATCTTTCCAGCATCTGGGTACAGGAAGATACATGAAAAGGGGACTGAAGTGGGTGTTGAGAGAAACGGTATGAAGTATTTGCCACTCAGCATTACCTGTGGTTCTTTGTGTCAGAGTTGTCATTGTTCAGGATTACCAGTGACATACAGCAGCAGGAATATTCAGTGGGGTTTGTTTCCCACACATTATGTTGAGGGAGAAAATTTATAAAGCCTAGGAAAGAGAAATTACAGGGCCATCATTAGCATTTGAAGGGCCTCAAAACTAACAGCAAATGCCAACCGGCTTTGTCAATCAATAACTCCAGGGGCTGTGGTTTATGATGATTTGAGTTTGTCCCCTAAAGGTTCATGTGCTGGCAGCACATGGCTCAGTGTGGCAATGCTGAGATGAGGAAACATTTAAAAGATGGGCCCCAGAGGAAGGTGGTTTGGCCAGTGAGGATGCTGCCGTTGAAAGACATCAATGTACTTAGTTCCTAAGAGAGCAGATTGTTACAAAAACAGCAAGCCTGGCCCCAGAATATCTGCTATCCTGACTGACCGTGCAGTCACTCGTTTGCTCTCCTGCCAATGGGATGGTATTTACCATGAGGGCCTCCCCAGGGCTGAGCAGGTGCTGGGACCATGCTCTTAAACCCCCAGAACTGGGAGCTCAAGAAACTCTTTTCTATGTAAAGAACCTAGCCTCAGATGTTTTGTTATAGCAAAAGAGAATGAACTGGAACACTGTGTAATTTCAGCAGCCTCTAAATTGGCTCCCTGCTTTTACCATTTCGCCTTTCAGCCTCTTCCTACCTCAGCAATCAATGTGATCTTGTTAACATTTAGGGTACCAACATGGATGGAACTGGAGGACATCAAGTCAATGAAATTAGCCAGGCACATAAAGACAACTACTGTATGTAAAAAAAAAAAAGAAAAAAAAAGGTTATTTCATGGACATAGAGAGTGGAATATTGATTACTACAGGGTATGAGGGGTAGTAGGGAGGGACAGAAAGAAAGACATTGGATAACAGTTCCAAAATACAGTTAGATAGGGGAATACGTTCTAATGTGCTACAGCACAGTAGGGTGCCTATTGTCCACAACAACTTATTTAAGAACTAGAAGACAGGGGCTGGCACAGTAGCGCCATGGGTAAGACTGCTGTCTGTGACACAGGCATCCTGGATAGGCAGCGGTTTGAAACTTGGCTGCTCCACACTTCCAACCAGCTCTCTGCTATGGCCTGGAAAAGCAGCAATAGGTGGCCAAAGTCCTTGGGCCCCTGCTCCCACATGGGAGATCCGGAAGAAGCTTCTGGTTCCTGGCTTCTGTCTGTGGCCATATGGGCAATAAACCATCAGATGGAAGATCTCTGTCTCTCTCTATCCCCCCCCCCCACCTGCTCCTTTTCCCTCTGTAACTGTACCTTTCAAATAAATAAAAAATAAATCTTTAAAAAAAGAATTAGTGGACAGGAACTTGAAGATTCCCAACACAAAGAAATGATAAATATTTAATGAGATAAAAATGCTAATCATCCTGGTTTGATCATAACTCATTGTGAATATGCATCAAATTTTCACAAAAGTACCCCATATATATGTGTCACAATTAAATGTCAATAAAAATCACAAGGTACAAGTTGTTCTATTGATCAAAGCTCTCCAAGGACATCCCTTCTCACAAAGAAGCCGCAATCCGAAATCCCCTAACTCTCTCCCCACCTGTCTTCCAGCTACCCCTCTCCTTGGCCACCACAGGCCTTCACTTTGCTGCTTTGCCTGAAGTTCTTGTTCTTCAGGTACCTGTGTGGCTTTCACCTTGGTGTCCTTTCTTTCAGGGAGACCTTCACTGGCTATCCCAGTCCCTGCTTGAACCCACCCTCAGCGTCTGCCAAGTTTCTCTCTTCCTCTTTCTCTCTCTCCTTAGCACCTGTTTCAAATGTATCATCTATTTTTATGCATTTGTCTTGTTTACAGACTATTCCTCTCCATTCTCTAAAATGTAGGCTCAAGATAGACAAGTCGTGATCTCCTTTCTTCTCGCTTGACTTCACAGAAGCCAGAGCAGTGCCTGGCATGTAATAGGTGTTTCAGAAACACATGCTAAAGGAATGAATAAATGAACGAGCTGATTAAATTAAGCAGCCATCAGATCGATGAGGAAAATAAAAGAACTTTGACAACCGAGGAATGAAAGGTAAGTATGATTTCTAGGAGACAGAAAAGTGACTTTTCCAGTGCCCCTCTCCTTCCAGAGTCCCCTGAGGTCCTGGGCTGTGAGGCCTTCTCTGCTGCCACCCTTGGTAGAGAAACCCCAGGGCGGGCAGAGTTGGTACTGGGGGCCGGGAGAACAGATTTTGGTCTTGACTCTCACCTTTCCACTCACTCGACCCCTAATTTTACTGGCAGAGAAATTTAGGCTTCTGTGAGCTCTTACTTTCTTCTACGCTGATTGATGCTGAAAGAACAATTCAATGTAAGAGATTTATACTCTGTAGGTATAACTCCAAAGGCTTGGGGGCTACTCTTCTAGTCTTTGAATTTCCTCCAGAAAGGGTCACGGCAGCAGAAATTCCTTCCCTTGGCCCGGCAGAGCAAGGCCAGTCCTCTAGGCCGTGGCCTGCTGCAGGCGCGTGTTAACACTCAGAGTTCAAGAGGACGAGGACGTCAGTGGCTGCCTCTTCAGGACACCGCGTTCCATCTGCGGCCGCAATCTTGCTGTCCAGCCTTCACTTCCCCTCTAAATACACGAGCTTTCTCTGCACATTTCACGTGTGTATCTTGAAGGAATCCAGGAACATTTTTCTTTAACCTGCCTGAAATTTGTTTTGGCAGAAGTTCTGAAGGCTGAAATCTTGAAAGATTTGGGTTTTGTTAAATTATAGACAATTTCAATGAGGTCGAATAGCTCAGGCAAAAATTACAGTACCCTCCCCATCAATTCTGCCCTAGAAACTCGACCCGTCCTGTAAGGCCAGGCCCTCGGACTGTCTCCTCAGGAAACCTGCCCAGGTCATCAATTCAAAGAGCTGTCTCATCTCCCTGGCTGTGTGAAAATGGAACACACAAAGGGGAGCCGGATAGATAAGAGTTTGGATCCCAGATCTTGCTAGTGGGTGATCCGGATCAAGTTTTCTAACTTTCCCAAGCTCAGATTTCTCAACCGTAAATACTGATAATGACAAAAAGTATTGCACACTTGAAAATTGTTAAGACAGGAGATGTTAAATGTTCTTACCACTCATATACACTCACACAGACACAGAGCATGGGAGATAATAGATATGTAAATTAGCTTTATTTAACCATTCAACAGTGTATATTTATATCAAAACAACATGTTTTATGCCATAAATATATACAATTTTTTTCAATTATAAAATGTTAAAAAATAGAATCACAATAGCTGACATTCATTGACTGCTTATCATCAAACACTGTGTTAGATACTTTACACTGATGTTTTATCCAGTCTTTTATCAACCTGCGAGATGAGGCATTTTCCTATCCCTTCCTTATATATGAGGAACTGAGAGTAAAATGAAATGATAATTTATATATATCACTGTTTGGCACAGTTAAATGTTAAAATACATGGATTATGGATGTAGTAGGCACTCTATAAATGCAATTTCCTTCTCTGTGTGTCCATTCAACCAGCTTCAGTGTGTCATTCTCACAAAATTTACTGTGTGTGTACTGCCTCAAATGGTGATTTATGATCCAGAACAGCTCTGCAGAGATAACACAAGACAGGAGGTAAGAGTTAGGCCTCTATGGATTGAACCTGGCCTGGGCTCTTGCCCTTCGACATATTACTTAATTCTGATACATCTAGGTCTCCTCCACTGTAAAATGGTAGCAATATTGTTATTGTGATGGTTCATTGACCTGATACACAAATGTGATCTAGAATATTGGCTGGCATTCAGAAGGTATTATTTCATTATTGTAATTATCATGCAGTAGCTGCTGTTATCACTAATCATAATCATCATTAATGTTAAAAATCTACATCACTTGTGAGTTTGAAGTTTCTTGAGGAATAAAACAGGACTTTTCTATGTTTGTAATCCTAGGTATGGCTTCATTTTATGCCTTCTATGTTATAAAAATTATTTCTCAAAAGGCATCCAAAGGGCCATTTGCATCAGACTGCCCTGAAATCTTGTGAAACAGAAGATTTCTGGATACCTTCTTGAACCAAGTGGGCCATGATCTGTGGCACAAGTCTGTGAATCCCGAAGTCTGAGGATCATTCTACTAGACACAACAAACATCTGTGCATGAAACACAAATGGATAGATGAACAAGAGAATGGACAGAGAACCTACAAAGGATGTTAATAATCGTAGGTGAAAAAGACTCCGGTCCTTTTCCTCAGAGGAGAATTTTGGACTTTGATTGTTCATTTGGGTTTTTCTTGACCCAGTGCTCTCAGTGGTCAATAGGGTAACTTTTTCTTTAAGTACGAACCTTAATTGGTTTTGGAAATCTCCTGAGAGCTGTTAGGCCCTTGGCAATTCATCCTCACCAGGGGCACACTCTGGCCCCTGAGAAGCATCCTGGAGGTCTCTTGAGACAAGCTATATTCACAGAGGCCATAAGAAGCAAATATCTCCTAATGATTTGTAATTGGGACATAAGTCTTTTCAACCTCAACATTTCAGCTAGAAAAAGAGGAAAAGTGGGGTCACACGAACCACGTGAATTACACACACTTGTGTTTGGCATTTATTTTCACACCAGTTGGTGTCTATTTTAAGGACACTTCTTCAACCATGGTAAAATAAGAGATTTTTAAAAAGAAAGACATGTCCTACCAGCATTCTTAAAGGAGTAGAAGGGTATTCCTTTAAAAATAAGAGGGGAGACATAATAGTGATGTGATCAGCCGGGCAATAAATTAAACTCACCTGGCAGAGTTCATTCTTCAGGTCTGAGGAATGCGAAAGAGCACATTTCTGGTGAATGAAGGAAAAAATCTACAGAAAAAGAGACCAGTTCTGAAACATGAAAGGAGAGGTTACGGTTCCAAATCCCTGACTCTGGCACACGCGGTATGTCCGGGTGAAGAGTCATACTCCCTCGGTAATTTCCATACCAAATGTGCACCATTTTACAAGTCAAAACAAAAGCTGTCGAGCCTGACAAAGTCCAAGCTGGTTTGATTTCTCAAATGGAAAAGGAAGATAACAACAACCTAACATCAAGCATTTTGTTCGTTAACAATTCCTCTATTGAACATTGTTCATTTAGCTGAGTAGTAAAAACTATGCACAAAAATGGCTTCTTCCAGAAGGCAGTGATTGCAATATGCTAAACCATTTAAAGACTCAAGTTCTTTAGAGGTTGTGTGGTCTCTGCTCTAGCATATTTCTTACCTTTTTCAGTCTTCAGTTTCTTCATTTCTTTGTAAAACCAGAAAAAGAATTGTGCTTATTTCAGAGGGTAGTTGTGAGGATTATATTTTAATGCCTGTGGAGGTCTTAGCATAGTGCATTGCATATTGTAAAACCGCAATAACTGCTAGTTATTGTAATTATAGAGACCAGCTTGGAGACAAAGATTTCTATCTTTATTGGAACGAATAACCAGTGCTCATGATCCTGGTAATAATAATGAGATATTACTATGTTGTGTAGTCCTGGCAGGGGAACTAAAACAAAAGGGAAAACTGAAGAATGTGGAAGCAAAGCCAATTATCTGAGCACCAGGGGGTGTTTGATATACACTAGCTGGACTTATCTTAAAGGAGATGGTACTGCTAGACATGCCTCATGTCATCAAGAAGCTTCCAGGCCAACAATAAATTACTGTCTATTTAGGCAGTCGTGCCAAATGCAACACCAGCTTTATCTGAGTTCCTGTGCGAGGAATCGTGGCCATCTGTTAACTCCTTTTCCTCTGAGGAGTACAAAACACTGAATATAAGTTTTTATGTTTTCGTGGCTTGCACTGTGACAGTAAGAGCGTAGGTATTAATAGTTTCTATGTTTGTTAGGCGGCAGGAGGCCTGATGCTGCTTTCATGAAGTCACACAGTCGAAGCAGAAATTCAGTCCCAACACTGGATTTCAGATTCCATACAGTAAAACTTTCTGCCTTCACATGGCTTTTGAGTGCACAGTAGCTCTGCTTCCTTTTGGTTTCACTTTCAAGAGTAATAATTCATAAATTTAAACCAATTCCATGGCTTTTCCTATCTCTGTTTCTCCAGATATGGCTCAGGGTGTTTTTCTTTTTGACTTCTAAGTAAATGTGATGCAGGTGCGAGTCTCCTGCTGGGCCGGAGCAGAAGGCAGTGTAGCCATGGAGTCTGGGGTGGGGGGGAGGGGAACCACACCTTTGGTTTTCCATTACAAGCAGGTGAACCAAGCTGGGATCAAATACAAGATCTGAGGGAGAAGAGCCTGCATTCCAGGAAGCAGCCTCAGCGTCCAAGCAGGATACATCCGGGTAGTTGGGGGAAACTTGAGAAGCAGAGTGATGGCTGCCCTGACCGGAGCTCCTGTCCTCAGGGAAGTTTTACATATGAGGAATGGGTGTTGGGGCTTGAGATAACAGTCAAGATGAGGGACCTGAGGTTGAAGAAACTTCTAGAATGCTGAGAGGTCATTGACATCATTTCCATTATTTTTAAACAAATAGCCCTATAGCACACAGCCAGGAAGTAAAAAAAGAGTAAGAGAAAAATGAGTTTTTCTGACTCCAGCTTTAGTCATCAATGTTCCATTTTTTTTCAGAAATAGCAAATGTGTACTTCTTGAAAAACATACTGCAGGGAAATAATCAGAAATGCAGCAAAGATTTCTTTCAGAAAATGTTCGTCACTGTGTTACTCATTAGTAAAGTAGAGGAGGAAGCAGTTCAACAATGTATTTAAGTTATTTAGTAGATACTGATACATGAAGTAGTAGGCACTCATTAAATAATGGTTTTAAAAAATGATGACACAAAATGCTGATGGTATCATTAACAAGACTGTGTTTATGACTCCATGCAAAAGAAACATAAGTACCTAAAAGAAAAGAAACTGAAAGTAAACATGCCATACAGGAAACAATGAAGCCTTGTCCCTAACTGATGAGTTTGTGTGTGATTTTTATATTTTTCTTTATTCAAATTTTTAAAGACACTGAAAAAATACAACTAACATGTCCTCCTTCAATAATCTGAAGACATATTTGAAGAAAGATGATATAGCAAACCCACATCGAAAAATGGACCATGTGCCTGGAAGCCTTTTATTTTCTACTGAAGATCACTTGTGTAGCCTCAACCTGCAGAAGAGCAAGTTGCAATGAAACTTATGCAGCTCCAGCCCCGTGGCTACCTTGAGTCAACGCAACTCAGCTGGCCTCAGGAATGCAGATGTCTGAGCCATTTCCCTTCACCCATGTGGGGAACATCATTCCCATATATCCAGAGTTGTAAGCAGTCCAAGTCCTTTCATTTCCAGTGGGTAGAGGGAGGGAAGGAACTACGTGATGGCATGCATAGAATCACATATCATTTCTGGTGCCATCACAGCTTACCAGCTTTCTTAAAGCACAAACCCTCCAGTATGCTGTTTATTTTTCCACTTAGGAATTCATTCAGAATTTGGTATGTATAGAAGCGTCTGTTTAACTTCCCTTCCTCCAACATTTCCTCCATCATTCAAATATGTGGTTGGAAAAGAAAACGGATTTGCTTTACAACACCTTTCTCCTCTAGGTTGAAGTCTATCTATGTTTTCGGCGTTTTAAGATACTCCTCTTGGGAAATCAGTATTTTCATATGCTGCTAATAGGAATATCAATTGGCACACACATTGCGGAATCTTTTAATCATAAAAAATACACAAATGTACATACAAGTTAACTACTTGAAAGTATGCATGACCTTTCAACTCAAAATACAACTTCCAGGGATTTATTCTAAGTAAATAGTCAGCAATGATTTGTGAACAATAGTTTTTATAAGATTCTTTTATCATTTGTAATTGAGAAAATTTGGGAATAGCCTAAATGATGGAAAATAGAAGATAGGTTAAACAAATAACATATTCACTGAATATATATTACTTAATCAGATGAAAAAGTTATTTAAGATTTCTTCATATTTAAATATTATTGTTATTTTTAAAGATTTATTTATTTATTGGAAAGGCTGAGTAACAGCGAATGAGGGAGAGACACTTTCTGGTTCATTCCCCAAATGGTCACCATGGCCACGTCTCCCACATGGTGTGGCAGGGGATCAAGTGCTTGGTCCACCTTCCTCTACCTTCTCAGGTGCATTATCAGGGAGCTAGATGGGAAGTGGAGCAGCTGGGACTGGAACAGTGCCCATATGGAATGCTGGCATTGCAAGTGGAGGCTTAACCCTCTGTGTCACAATGCCAGGTCCCTACTATTGTTCTTATATGAAAATTGATTAAATGACATGTATCCTTGGCAGCTTTTAGACAACACTCCAAATCTAGGGGCTGGCGTTGTGGTGCAGCAGGTTAGGCTGTCTCCTGGCTCTGTCAACCACATGGGAGATCTGGATGAAGTGTCTGCTACCAGCTCTGGCATGGCCCAGCCTCAGCCATTGCAGCCATTTAGGGAGTGAACCAAATGGATGGAAGTTCTCTGTATCTCCCTTTCTCTCTGTAAAGAGTTACAAATGAATAAATAATTTTTTTTAAAAAAAAAGACTCCAAATCTCTAAGAACAGGTGAGAAAAAAAAATTTGTTGAGCATTACTATCAATCAGGCATTTTGCCATGTTTTTCTTACTTAATTAGCAAATGAATCTCCTGAGATAGACAATGCACAGTCTCTCTTTAGTCCTCCTGATGTCCTGGATCATAATTCATCCAGAACATTTTCTCACAAGGTGATCATTCAAGATAATTGAAACCACTTTGTATTCTTCAAAATGACGGTGATCAACTGATTGCTGAGCTTGGGGACTGGAAACTGTTCTGTGATGGGTTATTGTTCTCTGAAGGCATCGCAAGCCTCATCACGGCGAGGAAGCATGGAAACTTCGGGAAGGAACAAGCCCATGGTGCCAAGAATCAACGATGAAGACGGTCACCACAGCTCTCACCCAGGGAGCCTCACGAAGGTATCAGCCAGAAGCTCTAGGAGAGGCATGCAGGCAAATTCTCCCCTGTTTTGGATCGCACCCTTTCACCAGACTACTTGAGAAAATGCACTAAGCTACAAAAACAAATAATACTATTGGTAAATATGAAACGCATGGTATGAAACCTAGATCAAATGGCCAGAAAGCTTATGAAATGGAAAAAGTTGAGTATTAATTCTATTTTCCTAAGAGCAGCAGCTTACAAATTTAAACTTTTTGAACAGCCTGAATACTTTGGCTTTGATTTTTAAAATCCATTCTCCTTTTCTAAGCTATTATTTGTAAAGAGTGGGTGACTTGATTTTTACAAATTCCTTCCTCTATCAATTAAAAACATAGCAGTTCTTCCTTATGATTAAGATACAAAATAAGGTTTCACATCATATTAATGTTTGTCTCTGGTGACCTCTGGAGTACAGTGTAACATTTAGAGAATGTGTGTCTTATCTTCTCCGGAGTTTTATTTCTCAGGAATGCATCGTTTCTCAATTTAAAGAGAACACTTCTCAAGGCAGGGTGGCCGGATATCTCCACTCCAGTTGGATGGGAGTGTAAAAGGCTTTAACAGTTTTAGGGTGGAAAAGCCACACAAGCTTCATTTAGGCAAAGCTCTTTGGCCTAGACAACTTCTAGAACTAAGTGATGCAGGGGGGTTCTGGTGCTTCATTTAAGTGAATGGGGAGCCGGTCCTTATACTTGACACCTGGGTTTGGTATCTAAGTGCTGCCAGAAAAGAACACAATCACAGACCACACTAGGACAAGATAGATTCCCTCTGTAGATTGCTCTTCACCCAACACTTTGCTCATTGCCAAGAAGAGAATTATAAATCACTCCCTGATCATTCTTCATATGTTCCCCAGATTGGAGTTCACTTTGCTGACTTCGACTTACTGCACTTTGCTGGACTGTAAGACCAGAGTGAGAGATTGAAACCAGGCTCATCTCCTTCAGAGCTCTGTTATTCACGTTGCTCAACTTCTGTGGTCACGCTCAGTGCCAAATCTGTGGTCCTCCCACTCCTATTAAAAGCTCTCTCGATCTTATTTAAAATGCAGGATGTGATCCTTTGTTAACTCTGAGTGGCCTATGTACCATTCAGGTGAACCCTCAAGAACCCTCACTTCACTTAGTTCTGCCCACTTCATTGCCACAAAACGTAACTCATGTGGCTCTGTGACAGGAAGATGCTGCAGCCAGGTGGGACAAGGAACATGTGGTATCCTGGCAACAGAAGGATCTTTTTACTTCTCTCAGTGTAAGATCTAAGGGGGAATGAATGTGGGTGAGGGTTAATCGATCATTTGCCCTTTTCCTCTAAGGAATTGTGATCTTTCCTCTAAGTTCAACTTAAATTTCAAGCAATAGCATAGTTCCTTGAATAAAAGTGATTTTATGTGTGGAGAAGGGACTATTGGGGGAAAAGAGGCAACGTAAAAATTTTCTTGATTTTAAGTGGAGATTCTGAGACAAGAAAAAACAAATCTCTTCATAAGACTGGTAATAATTATCACTGGTGATAAATAAATGATTGTCCCCATTATTGCAAGGAGGTTTGTGGTTTGGTTGTGTCTCCAGAAATTACAGAATCTAAAGTGAATTTGGAAAGTTGCAAATAGACCAGACTTTGTAAAAGAAAGCAATGGTATTTGACATTTAAATATAAATCATGGAAATTATTTTGCAAGATAATTTGTTAGGGGAAGCAGAAAGAACTCTAGTGGAAAGAGAATAAGGTGTCAGAATTTTTTTTTAATAACATAAAATAGAACTTTAAGGATGCCTTCCAGGAAGTGGTAGTAAATATCAGTGAGAATATAATGCAAGGATTGGGGATGATGAGTGGAAGCAAAAAATAAGTGAGCAATTATTAACTGGACCAGATTCCAGCATCAGGCCAAGGAGAAGCCAAGTTACAATTTTGGCACAGGGACCACCGGGTTATCAAAAATCATTGTTTCTTCCAAAAAACCATATCTACTTGATGAAAAGTTCCAGCCAGGACTCGGTCCTTCTGCAGCCCTCATGTTTAGCAAGAAGTTCTGAAGAAGCAGGTCCTGTCAACCCGCACCCCCTCATATCCTGAACTTTCTGGGAATGTTAGCCCTTCACCGGAGAACGGAAAGCTTGTCTTAAGTTTCTGATACCAGGCACAGAGAAGGAGTTTATCCTGGTAGCTTGCATCAACTATGTAGTTTAGTGTCTCAAGTATGTAAGGATCCAATGTGGATAATTAAGTCAGAGCTTGCTAATGGTTACTGATGCATTAACAAATCAACAAAACTATCAAGCACCTTCTTTGTGCAAGGTTTAATACTGTAGTAATACAAATGGATTTAAGGTAAAATTGCAATTGAGAGATCTCTTCTAGATGTAGAGAAGACATGAAGCATTAGTTTACACCAGGCACTATTAGTGAACTTTTAAAAAAGGTTTATTTTTGTACTTGATAGAGAGAGACAGACAGAAAAATCTTCCATCCAGTGGTTCATGGCCACAACAGCCTTGGCTGGGCCAGGTTAAAGCCAGGAGCCTGGAATTTCATGTAGTCTCCTCATGGGTGGCAAGGGCCCAAGCACCTAGGCCATCTTTCACTACTTTCCCAGGCACATGAGCAGGGAACTGGATTGGAAGTGGAGGAGCTGGGACATCCATATGGGATGCCAGCATGGCAGGTGGCAGCTTAACTCACTGTGCCACAATACCAGCCCCTGTTGGTGATTTTTTCATGGACATGCACATGAATAGCATAATCAATAAGAGCCATCAAATCCAGATAAAAGAGTACACAAGGAACTTAAATGATCACAAAGCCTTTAAGGAAATAAGGATAGGAACAAACAAACATACATCCATGGATAACCCGTTATGGGCCAGGCACCTCCACATTCCCTCTGAACATTTTGAATGCACCTTGTATTCTCTTATTTTGTCATTTCAAAGTATATGAGGAAAATCTTGTTCTTGTTTTAAATAAGAACATAGAGAACATAGAAGCTTGGAAATTTACCAAGGTCACAAAAGCAGTAAATAGTAGAATGAGAAATTGAACCTAAATCCAGCTGAATTCACAACCTTATACTTTTTGCACTTCATTAGGAAGGATGGCTGGATTTGACAGATGGAGAAGAGGCCAGAGGGCAACTTCCACACAACATTTGGCATGTATTTTCTAAACTGGCACCTGTATAGATGGTTACAATTAGTTCAGAGGTTAATAGCTCTCCTAGTTAGAGGAGGAGAAAGCAAACATGATAGCTTGATATAGAGAAGTATGCTATAGTGGAAGAGTATCTATCGAAATGTTTTCTGGTTTGCGGTTCCTCCAGAAGCAAATTCTGAAATGAGGATTCACATGCACATTGTATGAGTATACAAGGGGCAAGCAGGAGAAAATGGTAGAAAAGCAGAGAAGTGAGGTGGGGAAGAGAAGACAGCAAATAATGGGTGACTGTGATATCTGGTGCTTAATATTATGGGGGAATCTCTGGGTAACAGTGTAAAATACAAGCTTCAGAGCCATCCATACAGGTCGCCACAAAGCCAGAGAATTTATGTATCTGCTTCTACCAGTCATTTGGTAAAAGTTACTGGTGAGGAGGCTGGTGCTGTGGCCTTACTAGTAGGCTAAGCCTCCACCTGTAGCACTGGCATCCCACGTGGGCACTGGTTCATATTTTGGTTTTCCCTCTTCTCTTCTAGTCCAGCTCTCTGCTTATGGTCTGGAAAAGCAGTGGAAGCTGGCCCAAGTTCTTGGGCCCCTTCACCCATGTTTTGAGACCCAAAAGAAGCTCCTGACTCCTGGCTTCAGCTCAGCTCAGTCCATTGCAGCAATCTGGAGAGTGAACCAGTAGATGGAAGACAACCCCCTCTCCCGGATGTCTACCTCTCAAATAAAAAAAAAATATATTGGTGAAGTAGGAGTACAGTAAGGCAGTAGGTGTGGTATCAGGGTAGTATACCATATGCACAAACACAGCTGTATCCAAGTCTTAGGGACAAAGCCCAGGGGAAAGGCATGCAGACAGTAACCATTCAAGCTACCGTCTTGAGAGAATAGCTAAAGCCTGAAGGACATGGACAAAACACCGAGAGCTCCTGTTGTAAATGCTAACATCTCCAGGGCAAGTTTTGTGCTATTCTGTAATATCTCAGCCTTTTCTAAGAAGAGTATACATACCATTGTCTCTCAAACTTCAGAGTACCTAAGAAGCACTTGGGAAGCTTGTTAACAGATCAGATTCTGAAATTCCTTCCACTGAAATTCTGACCCCTAGTTCATTCATAAGTATCTCAGGTGATTCTGACACACATGGTCTGTGGATTGCACAGGGAGAAGAAATGCCTGGGCTTTCCAAGGATTACATGGAAAGTACTTGAGCAAGGGAGAGACCACCGTTTGATCAAATGGATGACTTCATTGAAAAGAGCCATCATGTAATTGAAAATGAATCTTGATGAAGAATGGGATGGTAGAGGGAGTGGGAGATGGGATGATTGCAGGTGGGAGGGAGGTTATGGGGAGAAAAAGCTGCTATAATCCAAAAGTTGTACTTTGGAAATTTATATTTATTAAATAAAAGTTAAAAAAAAAAAAAAGAAAAGAAAAGAGCCATCATGTTCAGATAAAGGAATAGAAGTTTACCAGGAACTAAAAAGATCACAAAGCCTTTAGGATATAATAAGGAGGGTTTCGGAAGGAAGGGAGCAAATATTCATTGATAATCTATTACAGAGCAGGCAAAGAGACCATTATGTTAATGATGAAACAGAGATACAGTGAAAAGAAGGTGATATTTAAATTAAGCTATCCTTGGATATGAATATGGGGTCCTTTCCTTAGATACCCTAGAAAAATTACATTATCTCTTAGATTTAATTTTTATACCTATAAAATGGGGATAAGTCTCTCTCTTGATTGTTTTCTGTGAGAACTAAGACAATACAGAGCAGAGCAGAGCTGTGTGTGATACATGGCTAGTAGTTAATATTACCTCTCATTCTTTCTCCTGGGAACATTTTCCTGTTGATACAGTGATACCAATGACAATTAGTAGTTAATGCTGTTTGATAAATTACACCTAAGTAGAAGAAAACTTGATGATAAAATCATGCTAGCCTCTGTTCTAAAGTTACTCCAAACTTTGTCAATGCATCCGTAGATTGGGCTGTATTTTTACCTTCCGTTTACAAGTGTAGTACCTATGTGATGACCTTGGTGCTATAAAAATAAAGTGTCTATGTGCCAATGGACAGATCAGGTTGTTTTGGCTTCTACACCTGATTGTAGAACCTGGATTCTAGACTCTCCTAAGATGCCGACTTTCAATACTGAGAAACCATTTGGTTTGTTGGCTCTTTGTGCTGCTAAGAATGATATTTCCATGCATATATTGGGAAAAAAGGAAGAGGTCAAGAAAAATATTAGAAAACATTAGAATATGATTCAGATAGATTATGCTTATTTAGCATTGCTAGCCCATCATGTCCATACTGATTGGCAATCTGAATGAAATTGGGATTAGAATAGTATTACCATAACATTAGTTCTAAAGATGACTATCAGGGTACAGGTGTTGGCTGAATTTAATGGCATCATTCAGGACATCTTTCTGCTTCTCTAAGATTAGTAGGTAGTTCATTGCCTGTCATTCATCCTCCTCTTAGTCACCTTGTTTGGCCAAATGTTAACAAAATGTCTCTTGAGTGCCTTAATTTAATGTAAATAACCTCTGTTCATTCTTGGAATATAAGGAAAAATATATAAAGAATAAAATCTTGTTGTTTTAATTGAATAAACATGCCTAGAATAGTATATAAATTGACACAAAAATTTCTGTAGGTTTCGATCTCCTTAGTCTTGATGTGGATCATTCACCAGAGCACAATGCTACCCAAGACATGGAACTAGAGGAACTGTTTCTTTAGGTACTAATATTTGAGCTACAGAGTGCAGCATCTTTTCCCCAGATGAATCCACAATGTCAGACATGAAAACTATAGCATAAGCCAAAGCAGGAAACCACTCTTATATCTTAACCCACTTAAAGCAGTCACTTTTCATTAATACCTGGGAAACCCAGTGTGGTGTAGTAGCATAAAAATGGCCTTGATGTCTTTATTTAACTCACATTTAGGGCCTAGGAATCAAATCTCTACACTCATTTTTTTAAGTATGAGAGAGATTCGAAAAGTTTGTGGAAAATGAAATTAAAATATTTTATTTGAAAACCCCTAATATACATGGACTTCAATTTTTTATGCACCAAACTAAACTTATCTTTCATTTCTATTCTCCAATTGCTTCTTGATGTACCCTCATAAAGTTATAGGGTTGTATCCAATCATTGTTAAGCTGTGTTCTATAAAGTAGCTGCAAATACTCAATTAGCATATAGTAAAGAAAATACTTAGAGTCTTCCTAAGAGAAATATAGGGTTATGCTCCTGTAAGCCTCTAAGCATGACATTTTTGTCAACTGATCATTAAATAACCTTATTTTATGTGTGCTTTTGTTTCTATATACCTGATTTAATATATGTCACTGATTTATTAACATTGAACTCACTGTCAACAGCTCCATGACTCGTGTCTGAGTAGAGTTTATCTGGCATGGGTATTTTCTCCCTATGACACGTCACAGCTATCTTGTGCTTAGGAACACTAGACAACATTTCAACATTATGCCTGGGGGCCATTTAAACAGCTAAGTCATCAACAAAAACCACACAAATCCAAAAACCATGGCATTAAATAGACCGTGTGAAGGGCACACAGAACAC
The DNA here is from genome assembly GCF_033115175.1 of Lepus europaeus. Taxonomy (NCBI): domain Eukaryota; kingdom Metazoa; phylum Chordata; class Mammalia; order Lagomorpha; family Leporidae; genus Lepus; species Lepus europaeus. The sequence continues at coordinate 135,971,935 of NC_084831.1, read as the reverse complement.
TGCCTTGTTCCACCCTGGCTGGGAACACATCTGTGAATGACCACAAGAGTCATGTCTATTGACTTGGAAGTTAGAGAAAACACCAATAATAACAATTAACTATAAATTTAAAATACAATTAAGTTATTTTTGTTATTTTATAGCCCCTTACTTCTGTACATAGCCAATTTTCCTCAAAACACTCACTTAAAGCAACCCCCTTAAAGTAATCCCCTAAACTCCCATATAAGTTTGGTAAACTTACAATTCCATCTACAGATGGTAAAATGCAGGGATGAAGCAGCTTCCTGAGTGGCCCCAAGCCATGTGACAGCAGCCAGGATAACTCAGGGTGTGAAACTAATCCTGTGTTTAGCCCACTGGGCTGTCCTGTTCCTACTCAAATACCCATTGTAAGACATCCTCTTTTTGCTACCTGTTAGCTACATCCTACAATTGGGCTCTGAGGTGGAAATCTGCAAATCCTTCTGTCACATGCCTTCTGGAATGGAAGCAAATGACTAATACTACACATCTGTCATTGTGTTCTGTAAGAGTGCTACCTGAGGGTTGATTGGCTGTTATTTCACCATACTTAATTATTTCTGAGATGGCATTGCCAGCTTTGCCCGCATCCTCTGTAAACAGGCAAAAGTCTCAACTCCATAGCCTCCTTCTTAGGACGTTCCAGCTTCACTTAGCGTTATGTACATGTACCTAAGCACAATACTATTATTAATTGTTCCTTTTCTGGAGGGCAAGAATCAATTTCTATTCATTTTTAAAATTTCTCCTGTCTTCCTCACTATGTCTGCAGCAGTGCCTGGGATGGAGAACATGCTCAGAACAGACTGATGGGATTAACTCTAGTCCAACAATTCTAGCACTTGTAGTAGAAGAGAAGCTGCACCTGGGAGCATTTTCAGACCTTCTAAACACTTTATATACATTATCCTATTTAATCTTCATCAATCATAAATTATTGTTATTCTCATGTTACAAATGGAGAAAGAGGTCTAAAAGAATTTTAAAAACTTGTCTAAAGTCACAAAACTGGTAAAGATAGAGCTGTGAATGAAACTTAGAGTCCATTTTTTTCTATGAGCCATGGCTTAGTATATGAAGAGCAGTATTTTACCAGTTGTACTGACAACCAAACAAAACTTTCTGTTTGTTAAAGAGTCCAGTTCTACTGCTCACTGCCTAGGCCATCACGGGTAGACAAAAAGCTGTAGAAATAACAATGATTAAAGGGTATTCAGGCTAAAAGGAGTTTCCATTTACCAGTTGTTCCATGAAGCTTACATAAAAGTTTCTCTGCCAGGAAACATGAATGTACACTGGAAAAACAATTTTGCAATGTTTATCTTTCAAGAAAATGGTGATTAACTAAAGTAATATATCACAAGTTGAATACAAACAATGGTATCAGAAATCTCTAAACATAGTATACAAAATTATTTTTATTAAGCATCAATTTATCTTTCAAGTAATTGCACAGCTTCTATATTACATCACAAGAAGAAAAACAACTAATATTCCTTTCCCTCCATTATTGGCTGATATATATTGTTGATCTGTCTGGGTTTGAGTAGATATCACAACACTCACAAAAATAGATGAGATATAGAAAACTGACTTGTTCCAAAAGATTCTTGTGCATCAATTATGTGTCCTCATTGTATGTACAGAAAAACCTGTATTGATGACCCCTTAAGATCCATTGCAATTAATAGTCTATTCTTTTCTGTGGTTCCTACAAAGATTATTGGACTATCTCAATATCTATGACCCTATTAAAGATATTTGAAGAATATTTAAATAAATAAAACAGGTTTTTTCCTTTTCTTTGATATCTGCTGAAATCACCCGAACATTCTCAAGGCTACAATTCTGTCCCTTTAAGATCCACTTTTAGTGGTGGGAATTTGGTGCAGAGACTTAAGATGCTGCTTAGGACACCTGTATCCCACATTGGAGTGACTTGTTCAGGTCCCAGCTACTCCACTTCTTACCCAGCTCCCTGCTAATACACGCCATGGGAGACAATAGATGATGATTTCAACGCTTGGGTCTGTGCCACTCAGGTGAGAGACCTGGATTGAGTTTCTGGCTCCTGGTTTTGACTTTGCCCACTTCTGGCTATTGCAAGTATTTGGGAAGTAAACCAATGGACAAAAATTCTCATAAAAACAAAATAAAAATAAAAATAAATAGATACATAATTACAAGAAATCCTCAGCTTTTAAAAAAAAAAATCACTTCTAGCAGTACATTGATCAAAAGCCACAAAACCCTTAGGAAGTGCTGTAGAGTTCATCTGGCCCAAAGGCAGTCCTTTCCTTAATATCCATGTTGAAGCTGGACACTGCCATGAATGAAGAGCTCTACTACCTGTGCTATTTTGAAGAAATTTACTGAGATTTATATAAAATTTATCTTACAGTGATTTTTCTTCCTGCATTGTAACTTTTTCTTCTTGAACCATACAGAATAAATCCAGGTTGTTTTGAAATGACTGTATGTGATGAGATCTTAAGTGCCTGATAATACTGGATTCTGAGGGATGCCCTTGTTTCCTGTCTGTTGTAGTCTCTGTCCTAGACATCTCATTGTGTAATTAAATTGCACTGCAATGGTTGCTTTGGGATAAGCTGCAAATGGTAGGGCAGACCTCCCTCCCCTTGGTTCTTCTATCTTCTGCCAATGTCGCATCTAGCAGCACAAGAGAACTGTATGTTCTGCACAGAGCCCTCACCCTCACCAAAGAGCTCTTCAAAAGTTTAGGAAAAACATGGATTATAAAAAACTATGCATGGGGCTGGCGCCGCGGCTCACTAGGCTAATCCTCCGCCTTGCGGCGCTGGCACACCGGGTTCTGTCCTGGTTGCTCCTCTTCCAGTCCAGCTCTCAGCTATGGCCCGGGAGGGCAGTGGAGGATGGCCCAAGTGCTTGGGCCCTGCACCCATGTGGGAGACCAGGAGAAGCACCTGGCTCCTGGCTTCGGATCAGCGCAGTGTGCCGGCCACAGCGGCCATTGGAGAGTGAACCAATGGAAAAGGAAGACCTTTCTCTCTTCTCTCTCTCACTGTTCACTCTGCCTGTCAAAAAAACCAAAACAAACAAAAACAACAACAACAACAACAATGAAAACAAAAACAAATAAAAAAAAACCATGCATGGATTTCAAAATTTCTTGTAACAAAATAAATTTATCTTTTAATTTGAGTTTTATGTAGACATTTTACCCTCATATAAAGCCAGCAAGTCATAGTCAGCAAGGTGACTGTGAATTAGAAACATGGTAAATTATAGTTTAAGCATAAAATAAGTAAGGGAATAAAGATAAAGCAGCTCTGCCTGTGAAGCAAGAGAAGAGCAACTAGATGGCATCGATACTGTTGTTTGTCATTAATTGTACAGTTTAAAATTTACAATGATTTACCTCTTTTTTACAATGCTTTTTAATTTTGCAATGAATACTTTTAGCATCAGTAAGTTAAAAACTTGTATGTGTGGCTGAAAAATAAGAAGCAAATTTTGTTTGCTCAAGAAGATCAATGATGAACATGCAACTTGCTCAAAATGCTTGCTGTCATTTACCATCCACCATGGGGTCCTGGTGACAACACTGACCACATGTAACCAGAGGACACAGATGTACGGCAGAAGAACCAGAAATCACTTCAAAGTCAGTGATTGGCTTATACTGACTGCTTCGATTATAGCCACGGAAAGAACTCTTGTATCAGTCTGTGAGATATGATTTTTCATTTAGATCAAATGCCTGTTTTAAATTACTTTCACTCACTTTTTTATTCCAAGTTTTTTTGTGCATGAAATAAAACTAAAGCAATAACTATTGGTATGTGGCTCAGTGAGCATCAGAAGAAATAAAAATTTAAATAATGACAGTTTTATTTCAGTGCTATGAAATACCTCAAGCAAAAATAACTCTTCATAATTATACTTGCTTTTTTCATTAAAATTATGGAATCAAAGCCCCATTTCATAAATTTATCTTTTGACAGTGTGAAACATTTGATTTTATTATTAATGGTACAGTAACTTTAGTTAAAACATGTAACATTAAACATAAGGTTGTATATTTTATGCAGTGATAATATAGCACAAATCTTGGCAAAATATTCTTTTAAAGATCTATTTATTTATTTGAAAGATAGTCACAGAAAGAGAAGAGGAGACAGAGAGATCTTCCATCTTCTGGTTCACTCCCCAGATGGATGCAACAGCTAGGGCTGGGCCAGGCAGAAGCCAGGAGCCTGGGACTCATTTGGGTCCCCCACATGGGTGACAGGGCCCAAGTACTTGGATCATCTGCTGCTTTCCCAGGTGCATTTGCAGTGAGCTGAATGGGAAGTAGAACAGCCAGGACTCAAATTGGTGCCCATATGTTGTTGCAGACATTGGCTTGACCCACTATGCCACAATACAGGCCCCAGCATATTATTCTCAACACATTACAAAGCTTATGGAGCAGAGAGGCACTTAATTGGATTTGGTACATATGTACTTTAAAAATCATGTCTAAATAAGTTATAATGTTCTACCAATTAATGTAGAAACGTTAGTGGTCAAACTCTACACAGAGTAAGTGAACTCTAAAGTTTTGTGATAAAGCTGGTGTTAAAGCTTAAGAAACATGCTGGCATGCCAGTATGTATTGTCTGTATTTGTTATGCAAAATCAACTTAAAATTGAGCTTTTGGAGAACTGCTTTGGAAAGTAATCCAAGTATCCTAAAGCAAACAAAATAAAAAATAACAAAAAAGATTATTAAAGGATTTCCCTAATTTAGGATTGAATTTTTCCCAAATTCAAAATTCCTTTGAAATATTTAATCAAAATATTTTTTGAATGTAGCAGAATATACTATTGCATTTAAAGCTCTGTATACAATGGTCTTCAAAATTTCATGGAAAATATGTATTATAAAAAAAAAACTATGCATGGAATTGAATTTTTGCAACAAGATAATCTTTTAATTTTAATGCTACTTTTCCACAAACTGTTTTAAGTACTCTCATATGTTGAACATACTGAATTATATATCAAATGGTATTGAACTACACTGAATATATAGAGATAATATATTGACAGCAAACTTGCAAAGAGAAACACATTGACATATGCCTAGAAAAGCAAGGAAGAAATCAATCAAATCATAAGTTTTCAGTGTGTTTGATGAACTGTGAAACCCAGAAAGTTGCTCAACTATCTTGTGTCTGAAAATCCTGTCTCGGGGCTGGCATTGTGGCGTAGCGGCTTAAAGCCCTGGCCTGAAGCGCCGGCATCCCATATGGACGCCGGTTCTAGACCTGGCTGCTCCCCTTCCGATCCAGCTCTCTGCTATGGCCCGGGAAAGCAGTAGAGGATGGCCCAAGTCCTTGGGCCCCTGCACCCACATAGGAGACCTGGAAGAAGCTCCTGGCCCCTGGCTTCGGATCAGCCCGCTCCGGCCGTTGCGGCCATTTGGGGAGTGAACCAGCGGATGGAAGACCTCTCTGCCTCTTCCTCTCTCTGTAACTCTGTCATTCAAATAAATAAAATAAATCTTAAAAAAAGAAAGAAAGAAAGAAAATCCTGTCTTATAGGACTGTCTTGTGGAGAGATGAACAGGATCGAAGGGGCTGCCAACCGCTCGTGCTCTGAGGGTGCCCCAACCCCCGCAATGCCGTCACCTGGGTGTTCAGGTGACATCAGCAGCTTAACGTGTTTCTAAGTGGAACTGAGTGCTCCCAGAAATCTGACAAGTGAGAGGAAGAAATGGAAAAATCCTTGAAAAACATGGAGGGATCAAAAGTACTTATTAAAGTATTTTCAAAAGAGCTCTGAGTTTAATAAGAAGCAAATGAGATCCAATGGAGAGAAATCCAGAAACTGATTCTGGTGTGGAAAACTTCTTGTGGCAAGGACCAGGAAAAAAAAGGAACATAGCAAGGGGAATGGTGCTTATTTGGAAGCAGAGTGTTAAACAGTGTGCAATTGAATTGCTCTGCCCTTGAACCTGGGGGAGTGTGCAGAAGTAAGCAATTACTTAAACAGACACATCTTTCCTAAGAGATCTGATCCAAGAAAAATAGTGGATTATAACAACAAAAAATTCAAGTAAAAGAGAAGAAACACCCGGTCTTCTGTCTTAACCAGGAGAGCCTTTTTATGTCTCAAGAAGATTTTCAATAGAGAGTCCTGATTTCAATCATGCATTAGTCATCATCAGGATTCTCATGGTTTGATGAAAAGAATGCCCTCCAGAAAACATGAACCCTTTTTTTTCCCTCTTACCAACCACCCAAACTACACTCTATGCACTTTGCTTTACAGTAAAATATATTTTAAGTACATGTTTTTATGTAGCACAGTTACCCATGGCTAAAAGTATCCATTCACTTAATAAACTGCTAATCTTTGAATAGGTGAGAAATAGCTCCCAAAAAGCATAGGCCCACACAAATATCAAGGCACCAGAGCTAAGGTAGAATGGTCTCTCCTATAGAACCCCATAGGATATATCTCTTTGTTCTCACTGAAACTTTAAAAGAGGCCAATTTGTAGGGAGATATTTATCTAGAAGGTACCAACCAAATGGGGGGCAGGAAGATTGCTTTAAAAAGCTTACAAACTTCAAAATTTTTTGACAACGCTGGTGTCAAATTTTAAATTATATGGCAAAGTCACCTTTTAAATTGCAGGTGGCAGGTGGATAATTAGAAAAATGCAGTAAGTTACAGCAATAGAAATGAAAAACCCAAAGAAGCATAGTGCTTGGTGTTCATAGGCTGCTATGAAAGAGATACTTCGTTCATGGCATACAAAATTTTTACTTGACATAACTATTTCTGTAAAATGCAATTATCTGTCAATAGCTTAAAAACATTCATCTTCTTTGACCCAACAATTCTAAGGTGTAGAAATGAATTCTGAGGAAATTGTGCATGCATGCAATGAAAAGTCATAGTTACAAAGTCTTTCACTGTAATTTTGCTTTAAAAAAGAAAACAAAATAAAAAGGAAATATTGTAAAGTTCAAAAAAAGGGAATGGCATAAGTAAATTATAGTGCATTCATTTGATAGTCATAGTCATTAAATATCAGAATTTATTCCAGTCCCGGCTGCTCCACTTTCCTTCCAGCTTTCTGCTATGGCCTCAGAAAGCAGTAGAAGACGGCCCTGCCCTAGCCCTTGGGCCCCTGCACCCACGTGGGAGACCCGGAAGAAGCTCCTGGCTCTGGCTTTGGATCTGCACAGCTCCAGCTGTTCAGCCAACTGGGGAGTGAACCAGCGGATGGAAGACTTCTCTATCTCTCTCTCTGCCTCTCCTCTCTGTGTGTAACTCTAACTTTCAAATTAAATAAATAAATCTTTAAAAAAATAAATATCAGAATTTTGGTGAATATTTAGTGATGTGCAAATATGCACACACACACACACACACGAAGTCTCAAAAGGTGTGTGAAAAATAGAATTAAAGCTATTTTGGAGTAGAATAATTTTAAAGTGCCAGTGCTTGTCTTCACAGTTTGAGATCTGTTGAAATGTACATATCCCCTGTTGAAGCATCCGGGTTTGAGTTCCAACTCTGCTTCAGGCTCCAGCTTACTACTAATGCATGCCCTAGGAGCAGCAAGTGATAACTCAGATAGTTGGATCCTTGCCACTAAATGTGGGAGACCTGGATTGAGTTCTTAGCTCCCAGCTTTAGTTTAGGCCAGCCCCAGCCATTGTGGACATTTGAGAAGTGAACTGGAGGATAAGAAAGCTCTCTCCTCCCTCACTCCCCCACTCTCCTTCTCAAATAAATAATTTGAAATTCATGCATAATTTTTCCATCATATACACACATATATTTTTCGCATGAAATTTTTGAAGATATTTGTATATGTGACTAAAAGGCAAGTTACAAAGTAGAATAACACTGCATAAAATTGGTGGAAAATATTGAGACTTTATATGCCTGTATTGAAATTTAAATGAAATTATTCAAGTATTCATAGAAGATATCTCTAGGTGGTAAAATTATAAGGGGCTTAAATTATTTTCCTTTTCTGTTTTCTGAATATTTTGATTTATATTGACATTTCTTATATAGTATCCAATCTTCTCTTCAGGATTAAAATGTCACACTCACAACCTTGTTCAATAAAGAGTTTTGGGCAAGAGTGACTCTCTGGTTGGCCCAGGGATAGTGTACCTAACCCAACTTTGCCTCATGGCTCATTAATCTTGAAATGGCTCTTCTTTCAAAGGGTGATGAGAGAAGAAAAGAGGGAGAAAAAGGAGAAGAGAAGAAAAAGAGAGACGTGGAGAGAAATGTGATCCCTAAAGTTGCCCTTGTTTTTTAATCATTTCCTAGAGACCATTAACGTTGATATGTGCCTTATAATTACTACCCTTTAAGATAGCTCATGTCTTTCTTGCGAACAACTACAAGAACTCAATAACACCAGAAAGCCTACTCTATTATAATCAGAAAAAGAGCTAAATTTTATTTTTGAACAACGTTGTAACAGAATAATAACTTTTTATACTTCTCTACTATAATAAAATAGACATAATTTTAAGAAAAATAAGAATTGAGCAATGTGGTTTTTTTTTTTTTTAAGAGAGCTTAATATTGTCTTCTCTGCTTTTCTATTTTTTTAATTTGGGGCAAATGCTCCTCTATGAATGGAGTACCAATCTTAGAGAAATTCATTCATTATACTTTCTTCAATTCAGTTTCCTTATTTATTAGTTTATGTTTTTCAATATACTTTTCTTCTATTGAGATTTTAGTATCTATTGATTTCCAGACGTCTGTGTTTTGGGAACTTTGGCAATCCACTTGGCATATGCAAACAGAAAATAATATATTAGAAGAAATATTTATTGAGGAGCTGGATGGACAGACAGAAGAGACCTTCATATCAATCAAGCGTGCTTTTCATGTCTGTGATATACTTAGCACTGTGCCAACCTTTGGGAAGCCATGACAGTGAGAATGATTTCCATCCTCAGGATGGTTACAATAATGTCATGTTGAATTGAAATCATCAGGATAAGCTCATCCCTAGAAAGCTCTAGAAACTGTGAAGCTCTGGAAAAGCACATTCGTGGGGCTACTGTGTATAGGGACAGTTGGAATCACAAGTCACGGTTTTACTTGCATTCTGGAGGCCCAAATGCATGCAGTTTCACAAAAGAGATTCCATATCCACAAGCCATGGTGATCAGCTTGAATAGGGTGGGTCCTGGGATAACCTCCCAGAGTCCCAGATCCCCTCAGAGAATCTAACAGAACCCACACATGAGACAGAAGTTTGACTGAGAAGGTCAAACTAGGGTTCCCATATCTGTACATGGAAATTCTTGCTTGATAATGAAGTGGGGCCTACCTGGTCCCTGGCACCTAAAAAGGACGTGAAAATTTTGACAAAGACCCTCCAAAGCACAGAGCTCAATGATATATGGGGCTTGGAGCAGAAGTCCTTGTTTGTCAGGTCTTGCGGCAGTATAAGATATGCAGGGTACTAAACATAATAACTAATGACATTGGTAACGGAAAAGTCAACTTCTCTACCTACAGTCTGACATGCTATCATTGAATTTCCAGACAGCTTATCATACGTGGCCAAAGTTCAAGCACATGTACATTTAAATTTACATTCCACAGTTCCAGACAGATTAAAGGGAAGAGATACAGGCACTTTCTCCCATGTTCAGACCAGGTGGCTGGAACAGTTTTCTTTATTCCTTGAGTATTTGTGTGTGAGGTCATATACTGATGAGCCACGTGGATTTCTTCTCTTAAACCAAGAACTTTCAATCCAATCAAGATTACTGAGATATTGCTATCTGAGGAGTGTGCAAACATTCAGCCAAGGAGCAAAGACTGCTACTTGAGTGGTTGGAGTCCTGCAGCACAAAGGTGGGGTATGGAGAAGAGTATGGGAGCTAGTGCATCCCTTGTCCCAGCTATGGACACATGCATCTAAGCCCTGTGGGGAGGAGGACTTTTCCTAAGACACTCAGTGATTGCAGCAACTCAGTATAGCTTTAGAGCATAGGGCGTGAGATGTGATATACACTCTATTAAAGCGCCACTGCTTTTCCTTTCTGTGGGGAGTGGAGCATGGCCTTTCCCCAGAGGGTTTCCAAGACCTGCAGTTCCACGTTGCAGCTCGACAGCTTTGGCAGCACCAGCAGTTGGTGTCCTCAGCACAGGTACCATGTCCTCAGAGTGAACACTGGCAGAGATGGCAGTGTTTGCTTTTCAAGGAGCTTTGACGGTGATAAGAATATCAAATTTTCATAAATGGTGCCAGAGCAGAATACAGAAGCTTATGTGGCTGACAGACATCCACCCTGTCTTTCATACAGAGTTAACATGTTATATAGGTTAATATTGCGTAAGTTAAGGTAGGTCAAACTTCTTCTACTTCCCCTCCCTCACCCCCCAAAAAAAACATTTCTGAGAAAAATGAAAAGAACTAGGGACGTAGACAATCCTGGCTGTTTTTATTATGTTAGGTGTCTTTAAATAAGTCATTTGATCCTTTGATGATGTGTTTTTTTTTTCTTTTTCATTTAGAATTGGTTAAAAATGACTTCAGAAATACAGTACAAAGATGAAATATCTAAGTCTTCTACCAAATCTTTCCTGGTACTAGTCATGTTGTCACAATTTTCTGAGGACCTATGGCTATTGTTGTGTTCTTAGAAGAGTACATGTAAAGGATCATGGGTCTTTAAAAACATAAGCTCCTTTGCTGTATCCTTCCCCTAGTTGCCAGTTACAATGATGAATAATTAGGTGCAAATGCTTGTTCTTTACCAACAGTTGTTGGAGGCAAAAAACTCATTTCTTCAGTGCTTAAAATCTACAAGACAGTAATACACGTCTGTGTGCCAGCAGTTTAGAAATGAAAGTTTCTACATTCTTTGTGCCTCGTTTCATTAGTTTACCCCGCCCCATTGGTGTTAAGGTTTTATAAATAATCAAGACAGGATTGATTTGTTCCATTTCAGCAAACTGTAAAAGAAAACAGTCAAGAAATCACTCACATCATCATTTTCCCCCAATCACATTACTCTTTAAAATTGGGCGTGAGCCTGGGTAGCCTTTCCCAATTAGGTGAAAGATGATTTCATTTCAGTAATGTTCAGGGAAGTTATTTCTGGTTTTGTGCAAACATGCCAAAATAATGCAGCAGGCTTCATAAAGAGTCCTGTTTGATTTCTCTCTGGCTAAAGGGGGACTCAAGAAGCAGGAAGAACTGACCACCAATGTTACTGAGATTTATGGTTTCAGACCTACATGGATGTGGTCTGAAGGACTGGAAGAAACTTGGAGGAAGGAATCAGAACACGCAGAGAACTTAAAGGCCTTTGGTACTGGGGTTTAAAAACCTTTCCAGCAGGACCCTGAAGATCGCAGTAAAGAGCTGCTTTTGGATATGGATAGGGAAATGTGCAAGAATCTCCAACCAGAGTAGCCTACGTTTTCAGGTTCTATATATTAGGTTTTTGTATACAATCAGTCTCATTCACCACGATAATCTTAGAACCCTTCTATTTGAACATCCTCTACTATATCCCCGTTGTTTGACCCTTATACTCATGTCTAAACAGTTCCAATGAAAGATCTCTTAAGGCAGCCAGTTTTGAATAGATGCTCCCTAAATTTCCCTTCTAGTTCAACTAATCTATACCAATATATGAATGGAAAAAGGAAATACAGTGATGTGAAGATATTGATTGAAGGCATTTGTCTAACATGATTCATCACCCTATAGCATCCTGTATAGTTATTTTTCTGTCCACAGTCAATGTGCATAGAAACAATTTTCAATGTATTTTATTTTGATATATTTCTAAAACACATGAAACCATCACTTTCTTTGACACAGGGTGTTGCTTTTTCTCTTCAAGAGGGAAAACATTCACATCAGGATTGATTTAATTTTTTTCTTCCCTTAAATCATAAACAGTCCTGGTACAAGAAACAGTAGCTGTTATTGATTAAAAGTTCATTTGCCTTGCCTGCACTGATGACTGATCCTTGGAGGGCGGGAGGGATGTTGGATTTTGGCTGCGGGATTGGAAGTAAGGCCATGTTGTCACATTACCTGTTCTTCATAGGAGTGTTAGTGTTGGAGGAAATTCGAATTTTGGGAGAGAGGTTTCTTCCTCTGTAAGTTTTAGTGAATGCTGGCCCAGTTTTTTGTTTTGTTTTGTTTCTTGCTGTGCTGGCTTCATCAGCTTTAAGTACCTGTAGTGCATATGAGCTTGTGAGAGGTCCTCCAAATGGGCTTTTAATGGTCTGTTGAATAAAACAGCTACCAGTTCAGGAAATGCATGCATTTATGAGGTGCATATTTTCAAAGCTTCTATTTGTAAGTACCAGTTGAGAGGTGCCTTTGTATATATTCTTCACAGACCCAGCACAGCAGTAAAGACTGCCTCGAGTAGCATTAAAAACAAAGAATAAATTTCCTTTTCCTATTTATCCTTCCAGTATCAAGCACGGTAATTTTTGTGGTTTAAAATAGTTTTCACTTTAGGAAACTTATGTGAGCCCATCAGAAAACTGTGATTTCATGAGTGGAACAACCAGATTGACTAAATTCATTTGTCAATGATATTTGTAATCAAGGCATGGGATCTTAATGAAGGTAAGAAATATTTAGTAGCTATCACAGAACTCTTTAGTCTCTCATTTTCTCATTTTTCTGTGTTGTGAGCATTATCTATTAGTTTTTCCCTGTAGCAAACATACACCACACTGTAGGGATCCTTGAACTTGTCAGTTAGTAGAACATCTGGAAGTAATAGTGATCTTTGCACAACACCATTTAATATTGACATATTAAATTTAGAATAACAGAATGTATAATATGATACCAGGTTTTACTAGATACTTAGAAAGACAGTGAGTAGCAGTACCAAATATTTAAGAAAAAAATATGTGTGGGAAACCTTAGAATTGAAAGGTATTACATTAAATTTATTTTTCTGAAAAGTTGGAAGGTCTATTATTTTTCATATTTAATGGCACAATGCTCTAAAAGATATTATGGAAAAAATAGTGCTCCCTAACAGCATAGTTTGATAACAAGTATCATAAATAAAGGCACATGGAAATTGTGAGAAGGTTTGTAGAGAGCTTTGTGCTGCAAAGGTGACATTTTAAAGGTTGATTTACAATCCGCAAGATGTTCTAAAACTAAAATAAAAGAGAAAATGCAAATAAAGAAATCCTGATAGATATGATTACATACAACATAAAAATTCAGTTTGTTAAATAAACTACTAAAAAAAATCCTAAATGGTAAAAAAAGACAAACAGGAAATATGTTTGTAATATGTATTATAATATATTCCTACATGAGGAACTTTCAAAAGTTTGTGGAAAATATATTTTAAAACATGAATTTATTTTTTTGCATAAAAGTTATTGGTGAAAAAAATTTGTAATGCATGTAAATGCATATTATGAAAAAATGTTCTGCACAAAAATGAACTCACACTTCTAATTCCATTTTCCATGAACTTTTAAAAGTACCTAAATATTTAAAATAATAAAGAATTCTACAAAATATGAAGTGCAACATTAATATTAGGGCATGAAATTGTGAGCAAATGAAGATAATAAGCAATTTCTAAAAGAATTACATATAGTCAACATATGTATATGTATGCTAATCAAAGGAATTAATTTTCAAACAATGAAATGACATTCATTTCTATCACTCTGTAGTTTAAATAAATGAATACAGTCAGACACTGCTATGTGTATTTTCACAATTTTCAGAAAAATAATTTAGGGACATCATCAAAAACCTTAAAAATGTTTGCATCTTTAATGTAATAAACAGTTTTATTTCCAGACATATGTTGATGTCTCTCATTTTCTTCCCTTTTGGAAAGGATTTTGTTGGCATTCACTTTATCACCATTTACAACTGAGAAAATGGCAGCAATGTCAAGGTCTGATTTTAAAGCACAGTTGAGGGTACAACCCACAGTATCACGTTATTAAGTATTTAATTATTGTGTCATCATTGTTCTTTTAATTTTTCAGTGGATATTTATACAATTAAATGAAAAAGCTTTCTTTTCATTTTTTCAAGTTTATGGTTTGAGTCTATATTAAATTATAGATGTAGAGGATAAAGGCTGGAAGTTCATATATCAAGTGTTTACTGCTGTTATTTCTGGGTGGATAGCTGTAAATGTGAATATTTAAATTTATGTTTTAACCTAAATTGTCTTGTAATGGTTGTGTTTGTGTGTGTCAGATTGAGTAAAAAAGCAGAACTTATTTTTAAATTCCATTGGCAGAAGTTTTCCAAGGAGACCAAATGACATATGTACCCCAAGGCATATCATTAACTCCACCAATCATATTTTTTTCTCTAGAAATAACTTCTCTTACAGATTCTTCCTTTCTAGAATGCATTTCCCCAGTTGTATTCATGGGCCATTTCAGCTGGTGATGACTTTCATATTCCTCCAAGGGGTCATATGGTTTGTTTCTATGCAACAAACTCTCCCAATCACTAGTAATGAAATCAAACCACTCTAAATTGAGGTCTTTGGGAGGGAAAGGCCAAGTCAATGAATAGCTTTGTATAATTTGAATGAATCCCTGAAGAAATAAGTCAGACTCTTGGCTTTCATCTTATTCCCAGCCTCAAGAATAAGAATGCTAACTTAGTGCTCAGGAAAACCAAGAAAAACAACTGAACAAAACTTTAGGACCATGATGTTCATAAATGGATAATCATACTCATCGATTCCTTTTTGAGTATCTATTCAACGGAGAGTAGGATAGTATAAATCTTTGTAGAATTAATTAGCTTGAAAGAAAAGAACATAAACAGAATACAGGATGGGGGTTGGAGAGACCTTGGGCATCCATGGCTCAGCCATATACTTAGAAGCCATGAGAATACAGGTGAAGCACATAATCTTTCTCAGAGGAGTTAATGCAAAAGTAAGATTGCTACAAATAGTAAGTGAAATTAAATACATCTTACATTGGGCAATTAATCTGTGTCTGTTTGCTTCATCCTCAAGAGAAGAGTAGAAGACAGAGGAGGAGAAAGCAGGAAATCCCCCTCTCCCTCAACTCCCATGTTCAGAATTTCAGTTGCAGCCCTAGCACAGTGGTGGGGAAAATATATATGCATTTTGAGGGAAGGAAATGGATATATGCTTGGAAAGAGAAAGTATTTCAAAATTATTTAATATCCGTCTGAGAATAAGAAAAAAGAAAAATCTACAATCATAACATACAATAACAACTAAGACGTTGTAGACTCCAAGGAAGCTCTGGGCCTGGAACACATGGTTCATTATTGTTGAGTCAGCGGAGTTTCTCTTTGCTCTGTGCACTCTTTGTATCATGCTGAGGACTCCTTGGTGTGCCTGCTCTTTACCAAGTTGAGAAAACATCTTCCTTTTTTATCTGGTATTCCAACAAAATCTAATGATCTTGTAAAATGCTTTGAGCTCTAAGGAAGGTACTACTTAAACTCAAAGTATTGCAGTTGTCACTTTTTGGTGTATTTGAAGGTGTTTGGGTTCTTCTTGGAACTCCAAAGCTAGAGAAATGCCATCTCACTTCCAGTTTGAGTGGAAAATGCTTTGGAGGAGATATGAAATTTTCGGAGCTCTTGAAGAATGGTGAATGGGTAGGAAGTTTAATGAAAAACCCAGTTGGTGATGTGAATTGTGGGGGCTGGGACTGAGGGATGGAAAATAGGAATGGACATGTGGTATGGACCTCATACCAAATGTGGTTTTAGAAAGTTGGTGTGAATTAGGAATATCACAAATGTGAAATACATCTACCACAAGTTCTGCTATTGTGGGTTTGAGCCTGAAATACTGAAATATTTCTGTAGGATCAAAGCCTTGGCATGGGAAGGTGGGCACAGAGACAGGTTCCAGTCTGGCTAGAAGCAAAAACTCTAAATTTTCCTCAGGAGACATGTAGTCTGAGAAAATACTGTTGGTTACTCAAAGAATATGTGCGTACATTTATTTTGGAGTATGTTTTGAAATTTATTAAGTAAAAATGTTTCTACTTCAGAATAGGGAAATAGTGATAGCTGTGAATTTTCTGTCTCTGTCCGTCTCCCCTCCCCACCCAGTACTTACTTTTTGATGCTTCAATGTAACCACTGTTGGATGCACTCAGTGAATTGGAAAGAGGCCCATTGTACTGCCCGTGGGAACTTCTGGAGGAAAGAAAGAGGTACCCCAATGGATCCCAACACATCCAGCTTAAGCCTGCCTAGCTTTATTTTAAGTGAAAATAAGTGAGTGAAGTTTGAATGTTCTCAGTGTTTAAAAAGTTGAAAGAGACCTGGACAAACATTGGCCTCTCTGGGTCCTGGGCCTCCTTGCATCTGAGGGATAAGATGGCGCTGCCACTCAATTCTGTCAGATCAGGAAAAACCAACCTGGAAGAACAGCCCTGGGCATGCAGGCTAGATGTTCACTGCACCTCGTACCTTTCCAGGAAATCAACTTTTAGATGAAAGCAAAGCAGACAACGGGCAAAGGCCCCCAAGATGGAAACTTGAGACTTGGGGTGGGGGAAGACACATAGGAAATAACAGTTCCTTTGGGATGCAGCTCTCTCAGCTGCATTGAGAAGAGTAAGGCCAAATCCCACTGTCTGCCGTAAACCCAGCAGTCTGAAGGACTGAAATTCCAAAAAGGATTTAGCCTGTTCTCTCTGTACCTCCAACAGCTCTGCATTCCCTGTCCCCCAGCCTTCATTTTCTCCTCCGAATGGAAGAACTTAAGTTGAATGAAGTGTCCTCCCCTAGCCAGCGTAATAGAAGGCAAACCCCTTGAGATAAGGATTAAGTCTTATTTATGTTTCTATATACACTGCCCAGCAATGACAGCTTGATGTAGTAGATGTTCAACAAATGTCTTGGTTTATTGATTGAAGGAACTCAGTGCACCCTGTGTGTTGGATGGTGGTATTTATTAACATTTTTTGGAGCACTTCCTTTGGATAGGGGTGCCAGGCACAGAACTACACATTTTATATGAGCTATCCCACTCACTTCTTACACAAAGCCTATAAGGTAGGTCATGAGAACTTCTCAGAAAACTAAAGCAAGTAGCAATTAATGACACATATGAGCTATTGGGGTCAATATCTGAATCAAGGTCTGTCTACTCTAAAACATGGGCTCCTTGCATGCTATGATGATTGCGACTCCTTGACTATGCCCTCAGACAATGAGCCAGGCAATTCTCTGTTTACAAGGTGAGAGGCCGTACAACACCCTTCATTGTGTCATTTTTATGAAAGGTTCCAAGAATCCCAAATTTTTCCAACCTCTTGCCAAATCCATTGTGTTCATCTTTTTTTATGTTTTAAATTTTCATTTTAATTAGTTTTTAATAGATTCAATGTGATTTGTAGATATAATTCAAAATAATGATATTCATTTCCTCCCTCCCTCCCTCTCTCTCCCTTTTCTTCCCACCCTTCTTCCTTCTCCCTATTTTTCTTTTTTTTGAGATAACTTGTTTTAAATTTACATTACAGTAAAAAGGTGCAATATTTCACCAAATGTTAAGTTTAATAAGTAAAGAGCAAAAAGACCCTAAATTTAGTGGGAATATAGACAATGGCTTTAACCACAAATGAATGGAAAAATGACCATTTCACCCATACACAGTAATATTTTAGAGTAAACACAGATCACTTAAAGTATATATATAGTTTTATATATATAGTATATAAAATTTATATATATAGTATAGCACTCTCCTTTTTTAAAAAAAGATTTATTTATTTATTTGGAAAGCAGAGAGAGAGAGAGAGAGAGAAAGAAAGAGATCTTCCATCCCCCAGTTCATTCCTCAAATGGCTAGACTAAGCCAAAGCCAGGAGCCAGAGCTTCCTCTGGGTCTCCCATGTGGGTGTAGGAGCCCAGGAAATTGAGCCATCCTTCACTGTCTTCTCATGCACATTAGCAGGGAGCCAGATTGAAAATGGAGCAGCCAAGACTTGAACCATCACCCATACGGGATGCCAGTACTGCATGTGGCAGCTTTACCCACGGTGCACAGTGTCAGCCCCTAGAATAACATACTTGGCCATTGGTCTGACAAAAGATATAAAACAAAGTATTACAAAACTAAATTTGCAGCAATACTGATACACACAGACATTTCTTTCTTTTTTGTTTGTTTTAAATTTTAGTGCCTACATATAAATGAGAACATGTGGTGTTTGTCTTTCTGGGCCCAGCTTATTTCACTCAACATGATGTCCTCCAGTTGTGTCCATTTTGCTACAAATGGTAGAATTTCATTCTTTTTCATAGTTGAACAGTAGCCTGTTGTATATACCATATTTTCTTTATCCATTCATCTAATGATGAACACCTTGGTCGATTCCAAATTTTGGCCATTGTGAACAGTGCTGCTATAAGTATGGGTGCAGATAACTTCTTGAAATACAGTGCTCAAGTCTTATGGATAATATATCCAGTAGTGGTATTACTGGACCACATGGCAAATCTATTTCTAGTTTTTTAAGAAATCACACTTTTTCCACAGTGGCTGTACTAATTTACATTCCCACCAACAGTGTTTAAGTGTTCCACTTTGTCTACATCCTCGCCAGCATTTGTTGAATTTCAGCCATTCTGACAGGGGTAAAGTGATACTTCATTGTCATTTTGATTTGAATTTCCCTTATGGCTAGTGATGTTGAGAATTTTTTTCATATGTTTGTTGGCCATTTGTATTTCTTCTTTTGAGAACTGTCTATTGAAGTCCTTTGCCCATTTCTCAATTGATTTGGTTGGCTTTTTGCTGTTGTTGAGTTTTTTGAGTTGCTGACATATTTGGGATATTAATCCTTTGTCAGATACATGGTTTGCAAATATTTTTCCCATTCTGTTGGATATCTCTTCAATCTATTGATCGTTTCCTTTGCTGTGAGAAAATTTCTTAGTTTGATATAGTCCCATTTGGTTATTTTTGCTTTTGTTGCCTGTGCTTTGGGAGTCTTGTCCAAAAAGTTACCCTTTGCCCTAATGTCTTGGAGAGTTTCCCCTACATTTTCTTCCAGGTGTTTCATAGTCTCAGGTCTTAAGTTTAGGTCTTTGACCCATGTTGAGTTGATTTTTGTTTATGGTGAGAGGTATGGACCTAATTGCATTCTTCTGCATATATAGATCCAGTTTAGCCAGCACCATTTGTTGAAAAGATTATCCTTTCCCCACCATATGGTCTTAGTGCCTTAGTTGAAAATCAGTTGGCTGTATGCACGTAGATTAAGTTCTGAGTTCTCTATTCTGTTCCATTGATCTATGCATCAGTTTTTCTGCCAGCTTGGTACTGAGTTCCTTTCTGAAGGAATCCCTGGGTTTTGTTACAATCTGAATGGAGTAATAATGTAAAGACTACTGAAATGGTATCTTTGGGTGTTCTTCCAGCATTTCCTCTTACTAGATATGATATTGTATGCATCAGCAGTGCTTTCATTACAGGAAATAGTCTGACTCAAGGATTAAACTAAATGAATTTCATGGAGGAATTTGAAATCTGCTAGATTATTAATGGCAGAGACCCCACAACACCTGTGAAAATGCTCCATAAATTATGAAATGGAGGAACTAGTATAACTTCATATTCAAATACAAGATTTTCATTTCTCCAGGTCCTTTCAGAAAATTTTTGCTGTGATCAAAAATCACTCTAATATAGAAATATAAATATTCAGACAAATTTTAATCTATTTATTCTTCTACTGGTCAGTTGTCATAAACCTAAAATGAGAATATGAAGAGGATTACTCAATTACCCTTTATGTTATGACAAGATTGACAAGCTTTCTTGCAGATACCTGGCCTACCCAGTATAAGTTTACTAGTCCAGGTTTATATTTGTCTGAATTTTCCAATATATTAAAATAGCAGACCTTTTTCTTGTGGTCAGTGCCATTTCAGATGAAGAGCATGTTTTTTAGGAGTGAGCTTTAAAACTGAGTAGTCAACATTGGACCATGTAAAGGGCTTTTGTAATTATAACATAGGTCCCCAGAGCCACTGCCATGTCTTTTAATCAATGAGTAGCTTTGAGGAGATCCCCTTCTCTTATTATCTACTCAAAACTGCCAGTCTTTTCCCCCTAATTTGAGCTGTTTTTTCAGCCTTGTTTCTAAAATATTTCTCAAAATATAAATATAGCACAAAAGTAATCACATAAACTAAATAAAAAATGATAGAAAGGGAGGCAGCAATCACCTTGATGGAAACAAAGTAGAATAAATTGATCTGCTGATTTACCAACTTTTGGCAACCACAGATATTTTTCTCTTCTTATACAAAGGGAGCAAAATTGTTTTTGTTTGTTGCTTTTCATGACTCAAAGGTTTTCTTTTATATAAAAATTATTTATTTAAATAAATGGCAGAGTTACAGAGAAAAAGGAAAAATAGAAAGAGGTATTCCATCTGCTGGTTTACTACCCAACTGGCCACAATGGCCAGGCCTGGGTCAGGCCAAAATCAGGAGTCAACAGCTTCATCTGGGTTTCCTATGTGGTTGCAATGGCTCGAGTATGTGGGCCATTTTCCACTGCTTTCCCAGGTGCATTAGTAGAGAACTAGATTGGAAGTGCAGCAACCAGGACTCAAACTGACACCCACATGGGATGCCAGTGTCACAGGCGTTGGCTTAACCTGCTGCACCACATTTCATTTAAGATTTTATAATTTCAAGGAAGCAAATTGAGCCTTCCAGGTGCTCATGAGACAATCACTTTGATAATTTGTAGTAGAGGAGCTGAAGGAGCCTGAGTTTATTGAGACACGTAATGATAGATTATCTCAGATGAATAGAAAGTGAGTTCAGGGATTAGGTAGTAATCAAACAGGGGAGAGATTTAGGGAGACTCTTTCAGGAAGGAAACGGTGGATTATAGATCAAGGTAGATTGGAGAAATAACAGCCTACCCTGCTCCTGCTCAGTGGCCTCTTTCTTTTCTTTTTAAATATTTATTTATTTATATGAAAGGCAGAGTTACAGAGAAGCAGAGGTAGCAGCAGAGAGAGAGAGAGAGAGAGATTTTCTATTTGCTGGTTTACTCTCCAAATGGCTGCAACGGCCAGAGCTGGGATCTGAAGCCAGGAGCCAGGAGCTTCTTTCAGCTTCTTCCAGGTCTCCCACTCAGGTGCAGGGGCCCAAGCACTTGGGCTGTCTTCTACTGCTTTCCCATTGCGTCTTCCTTTAGAGTGGTCTAGGAAAGGGGCAATAATTTAGAGGACATTCATGGCCTGTACATCTAATGAGAAGGTTGAAGATATGTGGAGGTTCCTGGCTTCAGCAGAAAGCTTCATTGACACAAATATGCTTAGACAATGAATGTATTAGTGATGACTTTGAATATTCTAGACTGCTTAAGACTTTCATAGTTCCCAGAAAGATGGGAAACTTCCTCTCTGGCTACCCTCATCATCTACCAACATTACAAATGCCTGGATTTTTATCTTCCAATAACATAAGTGGAGATAATTAAATCAGATGTAGAAATACAAATGTATTTGACATTCATTGCATCATGGCACCAAACTAAAGTTAATAATTGTTACAAAAGCAATATATTAACTTTAGGCCTAAGAATAGATAATGTAGCTCATCTAAATTTGTGTGTGAGCAATTTACCAACACACATAGAAGCCTGTTAATAAATGAGACCAAATGAAGCCCTTTGGGTAGAGATCTTCCTTAGGACTGACCACTCTCTAATTCGTGCTAATGCTCACATTGTTGTTTACTGATACCCAAGTGCTTTATGTACATTGCATGAACTACAAAATAGCCAAAATGTAGGCAGTTTTACCATTTTACAGATTGTGAAACTTGAGTGACAAAGACAAAAATGAACATCTATCACTTTGACTCTTTAACTTTCTGTCCTTCAGAAAGGCCCAGAAAAGCTGGGTGTGTTCTCACAGAATAGCAGTTATTGATTCTAGATGCAAAGCTCCTAAGACAGGAAATGGATGACAGGATCTTCTAACAACTGTGCGATTTGAAGAGGCAGATAAGGGAGATGTGACTATCGGCGAGGGAGTAGATGCTTTTCATCTCCTATTACCGAAGCATCCCGTTAAGAAAGTGCAAAATCCATGCTGGTGTTGGAAAAGCAAAGACCTAGGATATTTAACACTTAACACTGTCTGTTCTGCTTAAGGAGACAAACAAACATGCCCCAATTATTGAGCCAACAGATCTGAGGTTCTAATAATTAGATTCTCATAGAGTAGAAAAAGAAAGGAAAAGGAGGAGATGTAGGATGAAAGGAAAGAAGGGAGGGGGTACGAAGGAAAGAAAGAAAGAAGCAGAATAAACCCCGACAAGATTACTTTTCCTTTTGTTTCCATAGTTGAATTATCAAGTTGCATACAAATATTAATTCCGAGAGATGTGTGGAAATGTGAAGGTTAGCTTGATGATTCTGATCATTGCTGACACTCAGAGGCTGGGGTCATGATTTCACGGTCTTTGTGGGTATGTTGGCAAAATATGTTGAATGAAATGAATAAAAATTAAAACTCTCCCTTCATGTCTTGCCAACTTGAAAATGTTTTCCAGTAAAATGGAGTAATACACCCATCAAGTCATATGATTTTCCTGTCAGTGAATCCTCATTTCTCTCATCCGTTCTACACATTCTCTCTTTGGTTGTCGCCAAAGCAGCAGAACCACCCAACTCCTCCAATTCCTAAACTGCTCCGTGTAGCTGCCTCCCTCAGATCAGTCCTCACTGGGGACTGATTCCAACCACAAATTGACTGACCTCCCATCCTCCTGTTCTCCTTCCAGGGATACCTGTGGTTTAAGCCAAAGACTGTGTATCCTAACCACTTGAAACAGAGCCTTTAAGACAGAGAGAGTTAGAACAATTGGATGCAAAGCTTCTGTTCTGAGAGCGACTAACATCCTGGGCTCTGACAAACTGCCAGTCCAAACAGACTGGACGCTGAATGGAGCTTTAGGGAAAGGGTGGTTAATTATGTGTTGGTTCCCATGACAGAGTCTATATTTCCATGTGTCATTTGCAGAATATCCAAGAGGAATTATAGGAGAAGCTAGATGAAAGACTTGGTATGAATGATAAATAGGGGTGAGAGAAACAGAGAAGAGTGGTTGGGTTAGGCAAACTTGTCAGATGGTTACTTGTGTGGCTATTAAGGGTGGAGAATGTGAATGTAGGCTCTTCTCAGTTGGGCTGTTGAAGCCCTATCTTCAGAGGTTAAAAATCAGGATCCGATTATCCACAATAGAACTGTACCATCTGAGCTGCTGTTTTTCTGTAGCTATTCATTGAGCACCTTTCACATGCCAAGCATCAAGTGCCAAAAATTAGCAATGAGAAAGACAGACAAGATTTCTGTCTTCAACATAGTTTGAGTCCCGTTGAAGGAAACAAAAAACCGGCAGTTAAACAAGGGGAATAATAAATAATAATAATAAATGAAAGAAAATAAAGGATTAAACAGGGAGAAGAGCTAGAGAGAGACTAAGAAACTATAAAGCCATATTACATGGATGTTCAGGAGAGGTTGCCCATAGGGAAAGCAAATGTGGCTAAGGCTTCAAAGATGTGATGGATCTGGCCACAGTATAGGAAGATCTGAGCTCATGAGAGTGGAGGTAAGGGGCTAGATAGAATATTTGGAGGGAGAAAGAGTACTACAAGTGACAGAGTCTCATGAAGTGGGTAGAAAGCAGAAGCAGAAAGTTTGGAGATGTGAGCAGTAACCACAGTATGTAGGTCTGTAGGTCATGCTAAAGAGGAAAGATTTTACTCTAAATGCACTAAAAATTGTAAACCTTTTATGTTTTTATTTGATAGAAAGATACACAAACAGAAAGAGCTAGAGCAACAAAGGCAGATACAACAAAGACAGGCAGGTTGGCAGTACTGTCATTTACTGGTTTATTCCCCAAATGCCTGTGGCTGGGCCAGGGCTGAGGTCTGGATGCTGGAACACAACCCAGGTCTCCTACATGGATGACAAGAACCAAGTACCTGAGCCATCTGCTGCCTCCGAGGTCTGCATTAGCAGGAAGCTGGAGTCAGGAGTGGGAGCTGGGAACCCAATTCAGGACCCCAGTGAGAGAACAAATGTTTTAGCCTCCAGGATAAATGCAGACACCCAGCAATAAGAGATTTTGAAAGTGTGTCACAAAAAAATCACATTCTACTTTCTTTACTATAACTTAGTAGTCCCTTCTCTTGCACATAGCAATTCAACAGCTACTTTAAGAATATCAAATCCTAGTGTTTGACCAGTACTAAATTATCATTTTCTGTGGTGTATAATTCTCACACTCAATACTCTTTCCAGATTTTATTCTACTTTTGTTCTGCATTAATTTTTGTACAATTTATCACTGGGCATTATGATGGGTGGAATTAAATTCTGCCCATATACTCCATTTAAGTGAATTACAGTGTTTATTTTTCTCATGGTGCTATAGTAATATGATTCTCTGTGAATGTATCATGAACTACAAGTAGAAAGAATTGCAAACTAATGGTTCTTCATGTCGAGCTGTCTATTGTAGTAACCAGTTCTCTCATTTGACATACCCAACCTCATAACTTCTGATAACTTACCATTTTAACTTAGAAATTAAAAAAATGCTTTTAATTCAAATGAATGGCTTTTTGAGATTGAATTTATTTTCAACAGTTATGATGGGAAGGCTATAAAGGATCTGCTGCTAAGAAAAAGGCATGTGATGTCACTCTTGTTCTGCTCTTAGATCCAAATAAACAGTTTTATGGGAGAGAAACAAGTCAGGATTCCAACCCAAACCTTATAGTGTTTAAGGCAGTGGGCCTGCTGTGAAAAGCAGAACTGAGTACAATCAAAGACTGAAGCCTGGAACTAGTTTTTCCAAAAATGTGCAGTGAATAGTTTCCGCTACACAATTTCACAGGAGTGTTGGTGACTTGACATTTCCTAGGCATCTGGGTTCATGAATATTCAGATAGAGTGCTGAATACTTTATTGAATGATGACATCTGGCACTCCTAGATTAAATGATGCTTCCATTTTAGGAGAAATAAAATGGGTTCCCACTAAGAGCACTAGCTTTTATACAGGATTCTCTCATTAAGTATGAAACCTCATTTTCTCATTCCAGCCAGTTTTTTTGCCTATTGTGTACAAAATATTGTGCTCAGGTATAGAGAAATATTATGGAGCTTCATAGTTACAACTTTGTAGCTGCTCTGCACTAGTTTTTTAGGAGAATTTTAAAGTTCTGTTAGTGTCTCTGAAAAATTTCATGGTCTTAGGTAACTGGAAAAATAATTTAATGAGAATCAGAAACTCAGAACCTACATATTACACTGACTATAAAGAAATATCTTGAAAAATAAAAAGTCAGAGTGTACTCATAGATTCTATTTCAAGGTTGTTTAGTCAAGGACCGTCAGGGATTATTAGCGTGTGTGCATACTGATTACATATCTTGTCTTTCCATTTCTAAGGCACACAGTGTAGTTCCCTAATACAGCTAAGATGTCTTTCCTAATCCCTTATTTCTCAGTATGAACTATGTGTTCATGCCAGGTTGTTGGTGTCATAAGGAGTCCTTAGATTTTGACACTCTGTGCTTTAAAGAGCGAGTTACTGTATATTTTCCCAGTATTCATTTCTTACGGCTCCTTTGGGAACACAGATTCTCTGCATTGACGCTTCATTTCTTCACTGGCTCCTCCTTGTCCTTATCCTGAATCCATGAGCCGCAGCAGTTCAGGTCTTAATAATTGCAATACCTGCTATATATAAGTCTTTACTCTAAAAATACCAAATTGTCCAGAACCGATAGCTTCTCATGGAAAGTCCATTACTTTGTTACTTCTGGCAGCTGCATGTGTTTGTCTTTGGCTGGCCAGGCTAGTGGTGTTCCCAGCAGCATGGATAACTGCGACCCCACATAACTCCTTCTCTTAGGCCTGTCAGGGTCTTGTCTGACACAGGTAAACTGGACATGACTGTATAAACACACCAAGGCTTTCAGCGCTGCCTCTAAATTGTCACCCCGTGCCAGAAAGTCTCCCTAGCATGTCAGTGACTGGCGAAAGATTCCTGAGTCGGGCACAGTGCTTCACTACAAGATAAGATTTTTGTAGACGGATTTTAGTCCTTAAGTTTCACATTTTCCTTAAAGATCAAGCCTCCAAAAGCTTCAGGTTCCAATTCCATTGCCATTCATTTCTCCCTGACACTTAGGATCGGATGGTCCCAAAGTCCTCTTTCTGGAATTTGGACCCACTACTTTCAGGTAGTGTTTGTGTCCCTGTCACTCACCGCTCCACCGTATAGAGATCCATGTCCTCACTTTCCCTTTCAGAACCATTTTAAATAAACCTGCAAGTAGAGATCCAACTGATTTTTTTATCCCCATTCCGTGCTATGAGTGAGAGGGAGACTGATTTCTGGGCTGCCAGAACTCCCTGCTTACCTTGCATGTGACAGCCCTTGGAGAAATAGCCATTGGTTTTCCTACATTCTTCTGAAGCTAGGATGCGCAAGCATGGGAAATTCAAAAATTAGTTCTGTAAAATATTCCTATACTTATGTGCTGTACTCTCTCTAATTTCTATCAAGCTAAACAGCCTTTTTGAAACACATCTTTGTTTCCCTCTAGACTAAAACTTTTTGAAAGTAGAAGTGATTATAGTTTCCACTCAGCTCTGTGCTTTTTGCACACAATAGACTCTCAATAAGTATTTTTCAAATTCAATTTAAAATGAGCTTCATCAACTCATTAGCTCTAACCTGTGCTTTTAATATAGCCCAGTCAATTGATGGCCTTCTACTTCAAGATTACATGTTAGAGCATTCTTTATATTTTTCAAGCCTGGAATGTTTAGAAAAAAAAAAAAAAAAGGAGAGTGAGGAATTCCATCTCTGGCCAAAGAGGTGCATGTGTTTTAATTTCAAGATAAAAATATACATTGCCTTATGAGGCTATATTTGTGTTTGAACCTTTAGGATAAATTTACCTTCTAAAAGATTACCTAGGAAACTGGAGGAAAATTTTCCATCCATCTTTGCCAAAAATAAAACCCCCAGCCTTATTAGAACACAAGATGTCTCCCTTGCACGGCATGTAATACAACTGGGATAGAATTCTCTGCTGGGTTTTTATTGAGAAATGCCCTAGCTTCCTTATTCTCTGAAGCACTAGGTAGCTGCCAACTAATTCAGACTCTGTAGGCATCTGGTAAAGCTCTGGTTTGATTGTGTTGGTCAGGTTGGATAGAAGTAGACCCAAGCATTGCTGTTCTAGGTGTGGTTTCTCTATTTATACCTCAAAGTTTGTCCACTCTGTAAGTTCAATCACCTTGAAAATTACCTCCTAGTTTTCCATTGTTCACATTACCTTAACTAGTCAGTTTTTTAGCTACTTCGACTTTGTGTGTAATATTCATTAAATTAAATTATACCAATGGACCCAGTGAACCAAAAATATATTGCAAATACATTTATAACTACTCATCGGACTAAAATTTTTTTCCTGCGAGAGAAAGAGAGAGAGAGAGAGAATAGTCTGAGAATTACCTTTTAAGAGTTTCTTGATGGCAAAAACGCAGATTTTTGACAGAAATCTAGGGTATTCAGTTAACAAGATTCTATCTGTGAAGGATATGAAGAACCTTAGAGAAAACCATTCACCCTTAGTTGCCAAAACTCCTAGTGTGTTTTAGCATTTTTTTTTTACTGTTAAAAGTAAACATGATCAGAGGTATTTTTGAAGCCTATGTAGAGTCTTCAAATTTATATCCGTACATACTATGGCAATGCTTTGGAGAGCTTCTAGGCTATGTCAATTATTAGTGGAAGTTTCATTATGGGCAAGTGGACTTGTCCAAGTAAACCAAAGATTTATTTGAACTAGTTTGTTAAGTCAGAAAAGAAAATTGTAATATTTTTCCCATATTTTATTGTGGGTAGCTTACAAACATGGAAATTGCATGTGAACATGTCCAACAAAGCTTTAGAATCAAAACTCAAAAAACATGTGAATACTCATTGATGGTGACAAAACTCAACTGGGAGTTTTTAAAACAAGTAAAGGGGCATAAACCTATAAAATTGCACAAAGAGTTTATAAGTTTATAAGCTGAAGTATAATGATCTGAGTATCACTCATCTACACATATTTCTTATATAAATTTCTGCAGCCTTGAGGCTGGCGTTGTGGTGCAGTGGGTTAACACCCTGGCCTGAAACACCGGCATCCTATGTGGGCGCTGTTTCGAGTTCTGGCTGCTCCACTTCTGATCCAGCTCTCTGCTATGGCCTGGGAAAACAGTGGAGGATGGTCCAAGTCCTTGGGTCCCTGCACCTGCATGGGAGACCCGGAGGAGGCTCTTGGCTCCTGGCTTTGGTTCAGCACAGCTCCGGCTGTTGCAGCCAATTGGGGAGTGAACCATTGGATGGAGGATCTCTCTCTCTCTCTCTCTGCCTCTCCTCTCTGTGTATAACTGACTTTCAAATAAAATGGATAAATCTTAAAAGAAAATTCCTGCAGCCTCTTGAAAAGGAAAAGAACTGGTCTCATGTTGCAGAAACACAATGAAACAGGAGAGGTGGCAATGCTGCAGGACCCCAGGAGGATGTGTGGAAAAGCCTCAACATTGTCTTTAAATGGTCGCTTCTCAGAAACATAGAAAGCAATAGTTTCTTTCTACCTCTAATGGCTCACAGGAGATTCTCACCCTTCACATTTGCCTTTTTCTGATTTCACTGGGTAGCTTGGGAAAGGAAGTGGTAGAAATAGAAAAGTACAATTTAGCAATAAGTTATCATTTGTCTTGTTCATTGATTGATTGATTCATGCATTAATTTTACTGGGTTGCTATGCTTTTGTCAATTAGGGTACATATTTTGGTCAAGGATAGGGTAAACTTCTGTCTTTAAAGCAAAAAGTTGACTATATTGTCTATGAAACCAAGTGCTAAAACCAGGAGTTTTAAAATTCTATCAAAATGCCCCCCCCCCCATTTTATTCTCTCTGTTCACTCTGTCTCTCTTTAATTGTTCCTTCCTTTGCATGCCAGCCCAGTTCCTCAGGTTAGCTGTAAACACAGCTGACAAAGCACTCAGGCTTACACCCCAGCTTTGACACCAAGACAGAACTGAATCAAATAATACATTTGATATTTGTTGCAAAAATGCACCATTGTGGGAGGCTGGCGCTGTGCCACTATAGGTTAATCCTCCACCTACGGTGCTGGCATCCCATATGGGTGCTGGTTCTAGTCCCAGCTGCTCCTCTTCCAATCCAGGTCTCTGCTAGGCCTGGGAAAGCAGTGGAAGATAGTCCAAGTGCTTGGATCCCTGCACCCACGTGGGAGATCCCAAAGAAGCTCCTGGCTCAGGGCTTCAGATTGGTTCAGCTCTGGGCATTTTGGCTATTTGGGGAGTGAACCAGTGGATGGAAGACCTCTCTCTCTCCCTGTCACTGTCTGTAACTCTACCTCTCAAATAAATAAATAAAATATTTTTTTAAAAATCACCATTGTGCCCTGTTGTTTTTCCTGGGAGTGAGAGCATCTTGAAGAGCTTTTGTCCATAAATGAAATGTCAACATGAGACTTTTAAGCATTTTTTAAAGTATTTTGAAATATTTTAAAAATATTTATGAAAGACTACTTTAAGTCAATATGTTAAAAGCAATAATAAAGTTTAGGAAAAATATACAAGAAGGGCAAATGAGCTTTTCATCTCCTGCTGACTAGAATATAAAGTGGGTAACCACTTTACATAATAGACTTTCAGTATTTTTAAAAATATTATTCAAGGTATGCAAATTTCATGTATTTCATATATACAGGTTTAGGAACATAGTGATATTCCCACCCTAATGTCCCTCCTTCCCATACTCCCATCTTTCTTCTTCTTCCCTCTCCTATTCCCACTCTTAATTTTTACAAACTTCTATTTTCAATTATTTTATATTTATAAGGTTAACCCTATACTAAGTAAAGATTTCAACAAATAGTATGAAGAAAAAACACTGTTCCTAAACAGTTGAGACAAAGGCTGTAAACAATCATTGAATCTCAAAATGTCAATTTTACTTCAATACACTGCATTTTAAGTATCCTATTAGTCACCACAGATCAGTATCTTAAAAAGCTTTACATTTACTCTATAACCCAACCTTTCTTTTAGTAGGTATTTACTCAAGAGAAAATGAATACACTAATACAACTTTATATGTAATACACAAAAGCTGACTACAACCACTCCTGGATACGTGAATGGATATGAAAATAGATATATATGAAAATTGTGGTACATCCATACAATGCAACAACAAATAATGAATTATTGATATACACTATAATATGGATGAATCCCCAAATAAGTATTCTTCATGACAGGAGACTATATATTTTACTATGCCACTACTGTGAATATATAGAAAAGAAAGATAATCTATAGTGAAAAAAATTAGATCAGTGGAAGAATGGAAACAAATGATGAAGGGTAGGAGGGAGAGAGAGTATGCAAAGTATATGTGCTGCCAAAGCGAACAGGAGAGACTATAAAAAGACATAAGGAGGGACTGGCACTGTGGCATAGTGGGTAAAGCTGCCACTTTGGTGCAGGCATCCAACATGAGCGCTGAGCCAGGTGCTTCTTCCTGGTCTCCCATACGGGTGCAGGGCCCAAGCACTTGGGGCATCCTCCACTGCCCTCCTGGGCCATAACAGAGAGCTGGACTGGAAGAGGGGCAACCAGGACAGAATCCAATGCCCCAACAGGGACTAGAACCCGGTGTGCCGGTGCCGCAAGTGGAGGATTAGCCTATTGAGCCATGGCGCCGGCCAGCTGCTCTACATCTGATCCAACTCTCTACTAATGCACCTGTGAAAGCAGTGGAAGATGGTCCAAGTCCTTGGGCTCCTGCATCCATGTGGGAGACCCAAGGAGGCTCCTGGCTCCTGGATTGGCCCAGCTTTGGCAGTTCCGGTTCGAAGATCTCTCTCTGTCTCTGTCTCTCTCTCTCTGCCTCTGTCTCTCTTTTTTAAAAAAAGATTCATTTATTTATTTGAAAGGCAGAGTTACACAGAGAGGAGAGACAGAGAGAGGGAGAGAAGTCTTCCATCTGCTGGTTCACTTCCCATATGGCTGCAACAACTGGAGTTGCGATGATCTGAAGCCAGGAGCCAGGAGCTTCTTCCGGGTCTCCCACGCGGATGCAGGGGCCCAAGGGATTGGGCCATCTTCTACTGCCTTCCCAGGCCATAGCAGAGAGCTGGATGGGAAGTGGAGAAGTAAGGACTCAAACCAGTGCCCATATGGGATGCCTTCACTGCAGGCAGTGGCTTTACCCCCTACACCACAGTGCTGGCCCCAAATGAAGCTTTTAAAAAAGACATAAGGAAATGTTTAAGAAGAATTTATATAAAATATAAATTATCTTGATTGTGGTGATGGTTCTAATAACAAATATATATTTATGAATTTATCAAATTGTATACTTTAAGTACCTTTTGTTGTATGTCAATTAAACCAAAAAAAATTATAGATTTTGTGTGGTTCAGCTAAGACAATGCTTAGGGAAAAGTTTATAACGTTAAATACTTACATTAGAAGTGAAGAATGTTTTTTGATCCATAATCAATGCTTCTACCTTAAGAACCTAGAATGAACAGATAGAATATCTCTCTCTCTCTCCCCTCTCTGTCTCTCCTTCTCTTTCTGTTACTCTGCATTTCAAATAAATAAATAAACCTTTTATAAAAAAGAAAATATAAATGTATGTCACAGAGTTGGAGAGAACATTTTCAAAAAATGTATCTGATACAGAACTTGTACAGGGCCGGTGCTGTAGCTTAGTGGACTAAGATTCTGCCTATGGCATTGGAATCCCATATGGGCACTGGTTCATATCCCAGCTGCTCCTCTTCAGATCCAGGTCTCTGCTATAGCCTGGGAAAGCAGTGGAAGGTGGCCCAAGTGCTTGGGCCCCTGCACCTGGCTTCAGATCACCCAGCTACAGCTGTTGCTGTCATTTGGGGAGTGAACCAGTAGATGGGAGATCCCCCCTGCTCTGTAACTTGAAGTCTCAAACAAATAAATTAAAAAATATTAAAAAAAGAACTTGTACAAGCTACATAAAGCACACTTACATCTCAATAATAATGGTAACATTTCAAAATAAGCAAAATATGTGTATGGATACTTCATCAAAGTAAAAATGTATATGGCAAATAAGCACTTTTTAAAATGCTCAGGAATGTTTGTCTTTGGAGAAATGTTTATACACAGCCACTAGAATGACAAAATTTTAAAATCTCACCATTCCAAGTTTTGGCAAGGATACAGATCAGCTCATGCACATTGCTGGTGGGAAGGCAAAATTGTACAGTCATGCTTGTGTGACCACACATACACATGCTTATTCTACAACCTAGCAAGTCTGTTTGCTTTTACTCAAGAGCAATAAAAATGTAGGTCCTCTCAAAGACATGTACTCAAATGTTTATAGCAGCTTTATTTATAATAGCCTCAAACTGGAAACAATCCAAATTTCTATCAAGTAGAAATATTTTTAATCAGACCTAATTTTAAAGAAGAAAAAAATTCAGATTTGATTGGAAAGCCTAAATCATATGTTTTCCTCTAACTTTATAGTCACAATCCAATATACTAAGGTTCAAATTAGATGTTTAGAATTAGAAGCTAACTATCAAGGGTCAGTTAGTTCCACTCTTCTAAGTAGAAGATCCTGAGACTACTGCTATGGGTTTGACTCATCTGCCTTCATTTACATGCACATAGCTCAATACCAAACATTTTTTAAATTAGCAGCCTCTCAACAAAAGTAGTTTACATTTGCTTTTCATAACCAGGCTTTCCTAAGCTTCTCTCAGGGCTTTAAGGGGAGGAATATTTATTTATTTATTTATTTAATTTAAAAATAGTTTTGTTTTGTTATTTTTTTATTTTTATTTTTGACAGGCAGAGTGGATAGTGAGAGAGAGAGACAGAGAGAAAGGTCTTCTTTTTTGCGGTTGGTTTACCCTCCAATGGCCGCTGCAGCCGGCTCATCTCGCTGATCCGAAGCCAGGAGCCAGGAGCTTCTCCTGGTCTCCCATGCGGGTGCAGGGCCCAAGCACTTGGGCCATCCTCCACTGCCTTCCCGGGCCATAGCAGAGAGCTGGCCTGGAAGAGGGGCAACCGGGATAGAATCCGGCGCCCCAACCTGGACTAGAACCCAGTGTGCCGGCGCCGCAAGGCGGAGGATTAGCCTGTTAAGCCACAGCGCCGGCCAGGGGAGGAATATTTATAAGACACTCACTCCCTGGGCTATGTAGGGAAATCTGGCTTCTTGAACAAGCATTCAGTCACCAAGGACCCCTGGCAGAGCTGATTTCCTTGTTTATGCACCAAAGTTTAGCACCGTTTTCTGGAGAAGGTAAATAGAAGAAAACAGGGGAACAAGTTAAGAGCAGAGTTTTCTTTTGATGTATGTTAGTATAATAACCCTGTATCTGAAGTAGAGGAATCTGTCTTCTACCAAATATACACCCATATGCAATGCCCTTAACACAGAGTTGTCACATAAGGAAGAACTTTCATCTTTTGCCGATTCAACAATGGGAAGCTGTTTGGCATAGAATTAATCAAACCTTCATATAAAACCAGCAGAGTGACTGCCAGAATTTTTATACAGAACGTAATTTTTGGAGTTGTCCTGATCCTGGAAGTGCTGAGCCGCTTTGCAGAAGGAGGCCAGTAAAAAGTGGGGAGTGCTTAGGCTAAGCTAGGAATGTTGGGTTTCAGCCTTCACCGAGGTCTGCTCAAGGTTCATGCTTGGTGTCACAGGGGATCTTTGAGATAACCATACCTAACACATTTTTCAAAGGAGTTTTTAGGCCACAAGAAGATGAAAACTGGTAATATATGAAAAGACATACAACATTTTAGCTTCATAGTCTGTATTAACAGAATCTAACAGGAGCATGAATAAGTCAGATTCACTGTATTCAGTAAAATTCTTATAATTTTCCATATTGCAAATAAAAATGATGTAATACTTTCTTTTTAAGTTAAAAAGTACCCATTATAAAAGGAAATTAGATTTTTTCTTTATAGAAAGCTTTTATTTAATAAATATAGATTTTGTAAGTACAACTTTTGGATTATCGTGGTTCTTCCCCCCATACACGCCCTCCCACCCCCAAACCATCCTACTCCTACTCCCTCTCCCATCTCATTCTTCTTTAAGATTCATTTTAATTCTCTTTATATCAGAAGATCAACTCTATACTAAGTAAAGATTTCAACAATTTGCACCCACACAGACACACAAAGTATAAAGTATTGTTTGAAGACTAGTTTTACCGTTAATTCTCATAGTACAGCACAATAAAGATGGAGGTCCTACTTGGGGAACAGATGCACAGTGACTCCTGTTGTTGACTTAACAATTGACACTCTTATTTATGACTTCAGTGATCACCCAAGGCTCTTGTCATGAGCTGCCAAGGCTGTGGAAGCCTTTTGAGTTCACCAACTCTGATCTTATTTAGACAAGGTCATAGTCGAAGTGGAAGTTCTCTCCTCCCTTCAGAGAAAGGTACCTCCTTCTTGGATGGCCCATTCTTTCCACTGGGATCTCACAGAGTTCTTTCATTTATGTCATTTTTTGCCACAGTGTCTTGGCTTTCCATGCCTGCAAAACTCTCATGGGGTTTCTAGCCAGCTCTGAATGCCTTAAGGGCTGATTCTGAGGCCAGAGTGCTGTTTAGGGCATTTGTCATTCTATGAGTCTGCTGTGTATCTCATTTCCCATGTTGGATCGTTCTCTCCTTTTTAATTCTATAAATTATTATTAGCAGACACTGGTCTTATTTATGTGATCCCTTTGACACTTAATCCTATCATTATGATCAATTATGAACTTAAACTGATCACTTTAACTAGTAAGATGGCATCGGTACCTACTAACTTAATGGGATTTGGAGTCCCATGGCACGTTTCTAGCTTTACCCTTCAGGGTAAGTCTGAGGGAATGTGTGCCGAGCTGTAGATCTCCTCTTGCTCTTATTCCCACTCTTATTTTTAACAGGGATCAATTTGCTATTGGATGTAAACACCTAAGAATAATTCTGTGTTAAGTAAATAATTCAACCAATGGTATTAAGTAGAAAAAGAAAATACTAAAAAGAATAAAATAAGCCAGCGCCGCGGCTCACTAGGCTAATCCTCTGCCTTGCGGTGCCGGCATACCGGGTTCTAGTCCCGGTCGGGGCACCAATCCTGTCCCAGTTGCCCCTCTTCCAGGCCAGCTCTCTGCTGTGGCCAGGGAGTGCAGTGGAGGATGGCCCAGGTCCTTGGGCCCTGCACCCCATGGGAGACCAGGAGAAGCACCTGGCTCCTGCCATCGGATCAGCGCGGTGCGCCGGCCGCAGCGCGCCTACCACGGCGGCCATTGGAGGGTGAACCAACGGCAAAAGGAAAACCTTTCTCTCTGTCTCTCTCTCTACTGTCCACTCTGCCTGTTAAAAAAAAAAAAAAAAAAAAAAGAATAAAATAATAAGCTGTTCCTCGACATAAAATTTACCTATTTGGAAATTCGCTTTTGAATAAAAGAGAATTGGATTTATTTTAGTGCTTTTCTAAAATGAAACAAAAACATCAAATAATCCATTTGTGTCATTAAGGCTAAAATTTTCTCAGAATAGCAACACCACGTTTGGCCATTTGCTTTGTACCCTTAATTCAGCCTAAAGAGAAGCCATTGCAATCTCTTTTGGAAAATTTCTTTGCATGCTACATAACTTTTGCTCAAGTCTCCCTCTGAAGAGAACAAAGCATCATCATCTAAGAGACGCTTGTCATAAACACACCCCAAAGAATGAGAGGCTCTTAACAGCCTGCAAACCAGCGGGCATGTGGTCCAGTCAACGTGTCAGTAACTTAGCACACCTCCACAGATGAGAAAATACTCAGGGGAAGGCATCCAGAATATCAGATTCATGTACTACTTATTAGATAGCAGAGGGCTAAGTACATCAGAGAGTGCCAAGGAAATATGGCACAGCACAAACTAGGTCAAAGAGAGAACTGGTTTTCTATTACCTAGTGAGGAATGACTACCTAAAATGAAACAAAGAGGAATTGCTGGTAAGGTCTGATATATAATGAACAAGAACTAGGAGATATGCTTAGGAGCTTAGAAGCAAAAAGGACCTGAAATGTCTGTTGCAGTTTTATTAGGGAAGAGATGAAAAATGATTTACTGTCCCTGTTTCTATGGATACTCCCCAAATCTCATCATCTGAGGGATGAGAGGATGAATATTTTCATTTTGAGCCAAAGCCTAGGATTTCTGTTATTTCCTTGGATCTACAAAACTGTTGCCAGTTGGACATTGAAGCACAGTAAAAATATACTTTTTATAACATGTGTTTTGCACAATCTTTTATTGTGGTAAAATATACATAACATAAAAATTTATCTTCTTAACCATTTTTAAGCATACAGGTCAGTGGCACTGAATCCATTCATAGGGTTGTGCAACCATCAGCACCATCCATCTCCAGAATTCTTTTCATCTTGCAAAACTGAAACTATACTCATTAGCCAGGAACTCCCCGCTCCTCCCTTCTCCAGAAACCACGATTCTACTGTCTGTATAATTTTATTTACTCTACGAACCTCTGTAAGTAGAATTATATGGTGACTTGCCTATTTTTGTGCCCGGCTTATTTCACTTCATTGATATAAGATCCTTCGGGTCCAGCCATATTATAGCATCTGCCAGAATTTCCTTTCCTTCTAAGGATGAATGGTATTTCATTTCATATATACCAGATTTTGCTTATCCATTCAGCATTTGTGAATGTTTGGGCTGTTTCCACATTTTAACTATTGTGAACAATGCTTCTATGAAATATGGGTGTACAAATATCTCTTTGAGACCCTGTCTTCAATTATGCATGCAAAAATGCTGACTCTTACAGTAATTCTGTTTTTAATCTTTTGAGGAACCACCATAATATTGTTGTTTTCCACATTTTTACACTCCCACCTTTTCACCCAAGGATCCTAATTTCTTCCCATCCTCACTAACGCTTGTTATTTTCTGTTTTGTTTTGTTTGCAACAGGCATTCTAATGATTTGTGATGGTATCTCATTGTAGTTTTAAGTTTTGAAATTAGATGTGTTTGAAATCAGAAAGTCCTCCAGCTTTGTTTTTCTTTTTAAAATTGTTTTGATTTCTTGAGAGTCCTAATGAATTTTAGGGTGCACTTTAAGGAGTATTGATATCTTAATGATATTTAGCATACTAGTCCATGAATATGCAATGTCTTTTCATTTATTTTCATCTTCTTTAATTTTCTTCAATAATGTTTTGTAGTTTTCATTGTATAACTCTTTCACATCCTTGGTTAACTTAAATCATAAAGGCCAGCGCTGTGGCATAATGGGTAAGGCCATGGCCTACAGTGCTGGCATTCCATGTCGGCACTGGTTCGGGTCCCACCTGCACCACTTTCGATCTGGTCTCTTCTATGGCCTGGGAAAGCAGTGGAGGATGGCCCAAGTCATTGGGTCCTGCTCCTGGCTTCAGATTAGACCAGCTCTGGCCTTTGTGGACATCTGGGGAATGAACCAGCAGATGGAAGGTTTCTCTCTCTTTCTCTGCCTCTGCCTCTTTGTAACTCTGTCTTTCAAATAAAACAAATAAATCTTTAAAAATAATATATTAAATCATACGTATTTTATTCTTTCTGATGTTATTGTAAATGGAATTTTTTCTTGATTTCTTCTGTGGGTTGCACTAGTGCATAAAAATGCAACTGCTTTTTGTGTGTTGATTTTGTGTCTCGATATTTTACTGAATTTATTTATTAGTTCTAATATTTTTAGTGGAATCTCAAGTTTCCTACATATAAGAGCATATCATCTGTTAACAAAGATAATGTCTAATCTGGTTGTTTTTACTACTTGTCCTTACATAATTGCTCTGGCTAGACCTTCTAGTACTAAATGAAAAAAATGTGTGAAAATGGGCATTCTTGATTAAGTTTTTCCTGATTTTTCACTATTGAGTATGCCTGCTGTGGGTTTTTCATATATTGCTTTTATTATGTTGCAGTGGTTTCTGTCTATTCTTAGTTATTAGGTTGATTTTTTACCATGAAAGGGTGTTGAGTTGTGGTCAATTATTTTTCTGCATGCATTTAGACAATCATGTGGGTTCATCCTGTGCTTCATTCTATTAATGTGGTATATTGCTTGATCAGCTTTCATGTTGAACTCATTTTCCCTTCTAGAAGTAAATTTCACTTGCTCATGGTATAAAATCTTTTTAGTATGAATCTGGTTTGCTAGTATTCTGTTGAGGATTTCAAATCAATGTTCATGACGTGTATTGGGTCTGTAATTATCTTTTCTTGTAGGATTTTTATCAGGCTTTGATATGAGGATAATTCTATTCTCTTAGAATAGTTGGGAAGTGTTCTGTACTTGAGATATTTGGAAAGCTTGAGGAGTAGTGCGTTTGAAATGTATAATAAAATTCTGCAGTTAAACCGTTGGTTTGAAGAATTTTCCTTGTCAGGACATTTTTGATAACTGATTCAATCTCCTTATTAATTATGAAGCTATTCAAATTTTCTGTTTCTTAATGGTGTGCCTGGTCTGTACTGGAAAATAGCCGTATGCACATGAGAACGTGTATTCTGTTGGTGTTCGGTGGAGTGCTCTGTATCTGTGTATCAGATTTTGTTGATTGAGTGTGTTGTTCAAGATCTCTGTTTCTTGACTTACATTCTTACATTTTGTCGGTTTGATCTACTCATTATTGAAAGTGGAGTATTTAAATCTTCAATAATTCCTGAAGAACTATTTCTTGGTGTCGGCATTGTGGCATGGAGGGTAAAGCTGTGGCCTGTGATGCCTACATTCCATATGAGCGCTGATTTGTGTCCCAGCTGCCCCACTTCCAATCCAGATTCCTGCTAATAATCTGGGGAAAGCAGTAGAAGATGGCCCCAGTGTTTGAGCCCCTGTACCCACATGAAGCTCCTGGCTCCTGGCTTCTGCCTGTCCCAGCACTGACTGTTGTGATAAACTGTGACAAACTAGAGTGAACCAGAGTGGATGTAAGATCTTTCTCTCTCTCTCTCACTCTCTCTCTGTCTCTCTCTCTCTTTCTCTTTCCTTACGTCTGACTTTCAAATAAATAAATAAATTATAAAAAACTATTTCCCTCTTCAACAGTCAATTTTTGATTCATGCATTTTGATAATTTGTTCTTTGGTGTGTAATTGTTTATTATAGTTTTATCTTATTTCTGTATTAAAAACTTTATTAAAATATAATGCTCTTTATCTTTTGTAAACCTTTTGACATTTAATTCAACTTATTTTTTCTTAATTAATGTAGCCATTTCTACTTTTTTTTAAGACTTATTTTTATTTATTTGAAAGGCAGAGTTATTGAGGCCAGCACTGTGGCTCAGCAGGTTAACGCCCTGGCCTGAAGCACCGGCATCCCATATGGGTGCCGGTTCAAGACCCGGATGCTCCACTTCCAATCCAGCTCTCTGCTATGGCATGGAAAAGCAGTAGAAAATGGCCCAAGTCCTTGGGCCCCAGCACCCATGTGGGAGATCCCAAAGAAGCTCCTGGCTCCAGGCTTCAGATTGGCGCAGCTCAGGCCGTTGCGATCAATTGGGGAGTGAACCAGCAGATGGAAGACCTCTCTCTCTCTCTGCCTCTCCTCTCTCTGTGTCACTCTTTCAAATAAATAAATAATTTTTTTTTAAAAAAGGCAGAGTTACAGAGAGAAGCAGAGGCAGAGAGAGAGAGAGGGAGGGAGAAGGAGAAGGAGAGAAAGAGAGAGAGAATGTCTTCCATCTACTTGTTTACTCCCTCTGCAACAGGCAGAGCTGCAATGATCTGAAGCCAGGAGCCAGGAGTTTCTTCCAGGTCTCCCATGCAGGTGTAGGGGACCACGGACTTGAGCCACCACTTATTGCTTTCCCAGGTCATAGCAGAGAGCTGGATCAGAAGTAGAGTAGCCAGGACTCGCACCGGTGCCCATATGGGATGCCAGCACTGCAGGCAGCAGCTTTACCCGCTACACCATAGCACCAGTCCCCACTTGTACTTTTAAATACTGTTTGTGCCAAATATCTTTTTATACCCATTCACTTTCAATCTCCTTTTCCTTTTGAAGTTACAGTGAGTTTCTTGTAAACATAGTATATTCAGATCTTATTTTATCCATTCTGAAAATCTTTTTCTTTTGGTTAAATAAGTGAGGTTAATCCATTCACATTTAAGGTAATTATTTGTAAGGAAGGAGTTATCTCTGTTACTTTCTATTGCTTTTGGCTGTTCATCTTGTAATTCATTTGTCCCTCATTTCCTGCATTACTGTCTTCTTTCTTGCTTGCTTTTTTTTGTAGTGAAACATTTGTGTGTCTTGATAACTTTCTTTTGTGTGTGTGTTTATATATTATATATATATATCTATATATATATAGATATATATATAGATATATATATATATATAGCTTTGTGGTTATTCTGGCTATTGCATTTTTTTTTAACTTTTTGACAGGCAGAGTGGACAGTGAGAGAGAGAGAGACAGAGAGAAAGGTCTTCCTTTGCCGTTGGTTCACCCTCCAATGGCTGCCGCGGCTGGCGCACTGTGGCCGGCGCACCGCGCTGATCCGATGGCAGGAGCCAGGTGCTTCTCCTGTCTCCCATGGGGTGCAGGGCCCAAGAACTTGGGCCATCCTCCACTGCACTCCCTGGCCACAGCAGAGAGCTGTCCTGGAAGAGGGGCAACCAGGACAGAATCCGGCACCCCGACCGGGACTAGAACCTGGTGTGCCGGCGCCGCAAGGTGGAGGATTAGCCTAGTGAGCCGCGGCGCCGGCCGGCTATTGCATTTAACGTCCTAAAGTTATAATATTCTAATGAGAATCAGACCAACTTAATAATATACATAAAACTGCTGTTACAGCTCTTTCCTAAACCCTTTCAGTTGACATTTTCATAAAGATATATCTTTGTATATTCTGAGTCCAATGACACAAACTGATGATTCCTTTATTATATTATTATCTTAAATTATGTAGAAAACAAAATGAAGAGTTACAAACCAAAGTTATGGCAATGACAGTTTTCAGACTGCTTTCAGCATTAGTCTCATGTCATGTGGGAGAAAAGGTAGGTTGTAAATTAATGTTACAATAACATCAGATTTTATAATTGCTCTTGCATTTATCTTTATTGAAATGTTTTTTATGTATATGTCTTTAAATTGCTGTATGGAACACTTTATATCAACCTAAAGGACACCTTTGGGAATTTCACACGGAGCGAGTGTAGCAGTAACATCCTCAGCTACTGTTTATCTCAGAATATCTGAATTTCACCTGCATTTTTATTGGACAACTTTACTAAATATGAGGCTCCTAACTGACAGATTTCTCCTGTTTTAGAACTTTGATTATATCCTGTAACTGTGCTTTGGCATCCAATTTTTATGACGAGAAATCTGCTGATAATTGATGAGTATGTCAATGAGAGTAGTACACTTGTATATGATGAATTGCTTGTCTCTTGCTTTGTCTTTGACTTTCAGCAGTTTGCTGTGTGTCTTTTTTTTTTTTTTTTTTTTTTTTTTTTTTTTTTTTTAGTTTATCCCACTTAGAGTTCATTTAGCTTCTTGGATGCTTGGAAAATTTATAACCATCATTTCTTCATATAGTTTCTATTTTCTATGTCTATGTCATCTCCTTCTGGGACTCCCATGATGCATACATTGGTCCATGAATCTCTAAGTCTCTCGTCACATTTCTTTAATCTTTTTCCTTTTGTTTTCTTCAGACTCAATCATTTCCATAGCCTTGTCTTTATGCTCACTATTCTTTTTTCTTTTTTTTTTTTACCTTAGTAAAACAAACTATGTTTATTTTAAAATTTTGAGTTTAATGACAAAACTCCAAATAATACTTCCTATTTCAGTTTGTTGTTATCTGAAATGTCAAAATACTGGAATCATGTAATTTGTCAAATACCAAAGCTATGAAAAGCATTATCTCAAATGAGTAACGTGCATATTCATTGACTCATCCTCCTCACTAAATTGTACATAATAATATATTTTAATTTAATATAAAGTATTTGAAAGAAATGAAAATGTGTTTAAAGAGCAGAAGGAGTAAAATTATAAGTGAAATTGGCCCTTTAGGAGACACAAAAAGTCTTCTACTCAACTGAGTACATATTTCTTCAAAATGTCATGTTTACTAGAAGCAAATTTAGACAATGCTTTTTGAATTGCTTTAGAAGAATTTTGTATCTTCCACATTTTGCATTGGACCAAACTTCTTATAATTTTTATTGATATTCCTTGAGTGATTTAAATGAAAACTTGAACCAAATAATACCCATTATTATTTATGTCCATTCACATATTCGTTTATTTTTTCCATCTTTAATATTGTTAATAATCAATTTTAAAATGTGTGCATGTTATATGCTAAGCTCTGTACTAACTGTTTTATAGAAATTATAATATAAAACTAGATAGATAAGTAGACTGAAAGAGGGCTTCATTCACATAAGCCATGAACTGGTAAGGAGTGAAAACATAATTGGACATAGCTTCGTATGACAGACCCTATCTGAGCTTTGCTGGCAATAATTTAGAAATAATGCATCATCAACAGTATCTGAAATTATTAATAAAATAAAGACATTAATAACAAAATTTTTAGGCTTATATGTGCTATGCAATTTTATCTGCTGATGTTTAAAAAGTGAATTCATAATTTAAAATCCTTTAATATCATTTGTGTTTATTAATCAGATTTATATTATGAATTTATAATAAATGTTCAAAAAGTTCAAAAAGTTTTTTTTTAAAGATGTTGTTATACATTTTTTTTTTCTTTTTCTTTTTCTTTTTGTTTTTTTTTTTTGACAGGCAGAG
Source organism: Lepus europaeus (assembly GCF_033115175.1). Lineage (NCBI taxonomy): Eukaryota > Metazoa > Chordata > Mammalia > Lagomorpha > Leporidae > Lepus > Lepus europaeus. The sequence goes on along the minus strand of NC_084831.1, from coordinate 135,928,887 downwards.
TTAGACAGAGAGAGAGAGACGGAGAGAAAGGTCTTCCTTCCGTTGGTTCACCCCCCAAATGGCTGCTACGGCTGGCTCGCTGCACTGATCCAAAGCCAGGAGCCAGGTGCTTCCTCCTGGTCTCCCATGTGGGTGCAGGGCCCAAGCACTCCACTGACCTCCCCAGGCCACAGCAGAGAGCTAGACTGGAAGAGGAGCAACCGGGACAGAATCCAACGCCCCAACAGGGACTAGAACTCGGTGTGCTGGTGCCGCAGGCGGAGGATTAGCCAAGTGAGCCGCAGCGCCGGCTGTTATACATTTCTTAGTATAAATTATGGAATTTTATTCCTCTAAATGAAGTTAAATGCATTTTGTTGTTTTTAGAGGCAGAGTAGTATTTTTCCATCATACCTGCACTTGATTCATAATACCCATCCCTCTGACTCCTGGTTTTTCTTCTCGTAATAGTAACAGAGATTTCTCACCATCAGGAGAAAATGATTTGAGGAACTGCTGACAATCTAATCAATTTGATGTTCTGAGATTTTTGAAACAAAATTTATACTAAGGGCCTGACAGACATAACTAAAAATTGTTGTTTTGCATGCTACTTGATTCTTGGACCTGCTTGTGTGCTATACAGAATTTCACTTTTTTAAAAATTGAATTTAAAAACACAATTCTCTTGTTGATGCAATATTAATACAAAGAGAACAGATTCAATGTAATTCACAGATACATTCTAATAATATAATGATACTCCCCCCCCATCCATCTTCCTTTCCTCCTGCCCTTCTTCTCTTTCTTCCCTTCTTTCTTAATTTTTGAGGAACATATTTTTAATTTACATTATAGTCAAAGATTTAATGCTCCACTAAACAGAGAGTTCCACATGTAAAAAATATGAAGATCCAAAGCACAGGGAACAAAAGCAAAATTAACTGAATGGGGCTGTATCAAACTCAGAAGTTTCACAACAGCAAAGGAAACAATCAACAGAGTGAAGAGACATCCAACAGAATAGGAAAAATATTTGCTAGGTACCTATCTGACAAATTATTAATATCCTGAATACATCAACAACTCAAAAAATTTAACCTGAAAACAACCAATCTAGTTAAGAATTGGGCAAAGGATATCTATAGACAGTTCTCAAAAGTAGATACAAATGGCTAACAGATATATGAAAAAATGTCAAACATCACTAGCTATCAGGGAAATGCAAATCAAAACTACAATGACCTATCATATCATACTATTCAAAATGGCTATTATCCAAAAGACGGAGAACAATAAATGCTGGTGATGATGTGGAAAAGGGGGAACTCTTATATACCGTTGGTGGGAATTTAAATTAGTGCAACTACTGTGTAAAACAAGCTTTTTTTCTTCATACTATTTGTAGAACTTTTTATTTAGTATAGGGTTACTATTATGTGTATACAATTAATTGAAAATAGATCTTTGTGAAAAAATAAGAATGGGAATAAGAGAGAGAGGAGGAAGAATGGTGGGAGTGTAGACAGGAGGGAAGGTAGGCTAGGAAGAATCACTCTGTTCCTAAATTGGTATATATGAAATGCATGAAGCTTGTATACCTTAAATAAAAGATTTTAAGGTTAAAAAAAAAGCATGAAGATTTCTTTTCTAGTTTTGTAACTAGAAATAACCTGCCATATGATCTAGCAATCCCACTTCTGAACATGAACAACATTAAATCAGAGATACCTGTACCACCATGTTTCTACCAGCACTGTTCACAGTAACCAAAATATGGATTCAACCAAAGTGTCCTACCACATTTTATTTATTCACATTAAATATGGTGACTGCTCACCATACTCCAATATGTCAGAACAAAGGATCACAAAATAAACAAACCAGCTCTCTTACCTCACTGAGGATATGGCCAAGTGGGTAAATAAAAAATGGTGACCATTGCAGAAGAGGGAAAACGACTGAGCTCAAGGTAGCAGATAGCTGATGAATGTTTGAACTTTAATGTGAGTTAAATCTTTAAGAATATTATAATACTCCAAGTAAAGGTAGATCCAAATGAAAACATGTCTTACTCTATGAGGACACATACCAGAAGTAGCTGGAGTTATGATGATAAAAAAAAAAAGCAATCTCAAAGTGGATTTATTCATGCTAAAGTTCCATGTCACTAAACTGAAACCTAAGTTACTCATGTGTTAATCTAATCTTTCAAGAAATTAGGAGAGCAGTGGCAGCCAAGCCTCATTAAGCCAACAAGATTTCATTTATATCCCTATTAAGAAAATAACCTTGAAATGGTCAATTGCAATTTACTTCTTGGTTCTGCTGACTTCTTCCTTTCTCCTTATATGATGAAGCCTGCTGTAGTAGTTCCTTAGAGTTCCTTTCTATTATGTAGCCTGAGGGCTGCGTGGGTCATGAATTGAGTAAAATCCAATCAGATCTTTGAAATTCAGTTGGTTGAAATTTGGTCTTTTGACAATTCACATTTGATTCAATCAACTTCCCCAAGTAAGGATTTGATGCCTAATCCATTCATTTTTGCCATTTGACTTGTTCAATCTAAATCCACATGAACCCATTCATCTTCTTCAGTTTATGTGGGTGTACACATGTGAGTCTGGATAAGATTTCTCCTAAATTCTTTGAAAAAATTAATAAAAATCACAGTTAGGCTTTGCTCTACAAATATGACCAATCTGATTTCCAAGGAAGATTTTGTATTTGTGAAGATGATGGCTATTGCTCCCTTTTTGGTTTCCAATGTTGTAAATTACATGTATATATAGTATTATATATATTATATATATATAGCATATAATATTTATATAACATATAGTATAGTATTATAATACTATATATACCATACATAGTATTATATAGTATAGATATAATATGTAGTATACATAGTATAATATATAGTATATCAAATATACTATTAAGATACAATATGTATAGTATATCAAAACTACACATTTAATGTTACTATATATAAACTAAAAAATTTCTGCATTCTTAAATGTCTAAGAAAACACATAGAGAAAATGGTCAGCTGACCTAATTTGAATTTACTTCAAAAAATAAAATTGCTAAGGCAGACTCAAGAATTAACTTGTTAAGGCAGACTCAAAATTAACGAATGTGTGATGACAATGGAGCCAGTGGTGCCTCACCGTAATAGGTTCCAAAGCTATAGCAAGAATCTTGTCTAGCCCATGGAAATCAAATCCACAGATTCTATGTACCTAATATAAGCATTAAACTGGTAGCTGCATTTATAAGAGTTTTCAAAGAAAATTTTTTTGTGTCTAGAAGATATATATTTACCAAAAACAAGAACAGGTGATTTCAAAATGTAAATCAGATTTCACCAGCTCAGATCCTTTCCATAGATATCTAAAGGTGGATATAAGATATATGGGCAAACTGGAGAAACTGATTCTGTCTTTTCTTGATTGTAGGGACTTCAAGAAACTCCTCTACTATGGGCCACTCAATATTCGGACAGAGAGAAAAAGACCTGAGATTCATCCTTTTTATAAAACTGTAAACATCTATCAATATTTGTCTAGATTGTAGAACTGATTAAGTGATATTGTTATCCCTGTCACACATCAGAAAAAAAAATATATGCAGTGGTTGAAAACTTGGATCAACCATCTAGGGATTTTACAAGCATCAGAATAGAAAAAAATGGCAACAGCTATTCACCCTGATTAAGATAGTGGAAAAATAATTTTGGCTGAAGATAACGAACACCAAAGTAGACCATCTCTGGTGAAAATCGGCATTCTATGAGATTCCAGGAGGTCACAGAAAACATTTCTCAGGAGCCTACTGAGTGCATTCCAGAGTTATTCCACAGCCCCTAAGCTTCCCAATAAACGTGAGCAGTAGTGTAGTCCTAAGTCATTTCTGGTTCAGGATAAGGATGGGCCTAAAACAGAGTAATCTTCATGGATCAACATTCAATGATGTGAGTTGCTCTCTGCCTTAGTTGTTTCATTTACACATTTCATTAGTTATTTTTATTAACTTGGTATATGAAGTTGTATATAAGTAGATAACACTCAAAAGAACTTTCCATTATTTCCTTGCTATTTTTCCTGAATACTAGGATGGCATATCCTATGGCTCATGTGAAAAAGTGGGTATTATGAAAGTTGATACAACAGATATCTGCTTCCTTAAACCTCACAGCTTGTCTCACACACAATGAAACCAGGAGCTGTTTATCATGTGATGAGATGCTTGGAGAAGGCCATAGAAATTTGGATTGTCTCCAAATAGTCTAGCATATAGAAAATCTGTGGTTGAGGATTGCCCAATTTAAATAACAATTTCCCACTAGCTATTTGAGAAGGAGAAATTCCCCCTATTATCTAGCTTTTTCATCTAGCATCCATTCAACCTTCTTCCTTGACAATATTGTGAGAAGCAATGAGTCTTTTGCTAAGACTTGAGAGAAAGACAGATTGGGGAAAGAAGATACTGTTTTTTCTGTTGGTTTAGGTCTGAAATCAGCAGAGCCTTAAACTGCAGATAACTTTCTTGTCATTTCGTAGAACCTAAGAATGAAGCTAATATTTAAGAGGCAGAGCTGAAAGTGTAGAACAGCTAGGCTGTAGCAGGACCCATTGAGTCTCTGGCTACAGTTGTGTCTGACACTGCTTCTACCCCAAGACTTTTCAATTAGGAGAGCCAATAAATCCACCTGCCAGAAGTACTCTGTTTTGTTTTGTTTCAGAGGGGAGGATCATGAGCCAAATTTCATTAGATTTGCCATCATCACAAAAAGACAGGGCTGATACGGATGGTGGATAACTAAATGCATAAGATCTATTCCAAAGCAGAGATCCTGATGTTCTGAGTCAATTACATTATAAACTGGGTGTGGTGTATTTCACAAGTAGAATCAAAATTTGAAACAAACATAATTCAATGCAGAAGTTAAATTCAAGGGTAGATTTTTTAAAACCTACAATATTACAGTTGGAACTGTTTTGCAAGAGAGAGCTGAGTGGAGAGATGGGAGACAGAAGGTTCGTTCATGTGGAGGTTATGGGTAAAGCTGAGGTTAAATATGTGTATAGCTCTTAGAGAGAGGGTCTTACAAAATGTAACTCTTCCCTCCATTGCACATATCATGGATTATTATCTGGAAACCATTGAAGTTGAGGATGTTGTATATGCCTTCAGTCTCATAATTTCTAAATTCCATTTTCCTTTACAGAATCGAAATCACATACCAAAAACACTGTAATATCTTAATAAGAGGAACTTAGCATCCCTTTGGCTGCTAGATTGCTTTCAGTGCAATGAATTTTTAAACCATGCAGAGAAAATCTGTAGTGGGTGGTGACCTTTCAAGGATGGTGTTGAAATCTGGTTTATGATTAAAGCAGGGTGTGGTTAAAAGGGGCAGGGATGGAAAATTCTGTTTTGGCAACTTCTTAGAAATGTGGGGGTTAAACTGTTCAAACAGCCATAAAAGCCTGTTGCCAGAAGAGAAAAATAAAAACTCTAACAGCAGCTTTACATCGGGCCTAATGCTGTGTTAACTGCTTTAGGCATGATCTCATTCAATTCTAAAAGTCATGTAGATTTCCTAATATCATGAACACTACAGAAGAGGAAGTTAGGGTAAAGCCATTAAAGAATTTGTCCAAAGTTTCACAGAGATTCGTGGTAAAGAAAAGCTTTGAAACCAGGTCTGTCAAATACTTGCTTTATATTCTTACCTATCAATAGATAACTCATCTCTGTTGCCAATTCCAGCATAGAGTGGAATTTTTTTTTAAGATTTATTTTATTTATTTGAAAGGCAAAGATACAGATAGAGAAAGAGAAGGAGAGACAGGGAGAGCTTCCAACCACTGGTTCACTCCCCAGATGGCTACTATGGCTGGTACTTGCCATGCCAAAGCCAGAATCCAGGAGCTTCTTCCAGATGGCCTAAACGCTTAGCCTATCTTCCTACACTTCTCCAAGTGCCTTAGCAGGGAGCTGGATTGGAAGTGGAGCAGCTGGGACTCCAACTGGCACCTTTATTGGGATGCCAGCATTACAGGCAGGGGCTTAACCTGCTACGCCACAATGCTGGCCACTAGTGTGGGTTTTATGAACACTGCTCTGCTCACTCAACTTCAGGACTTTATTTTTTTTCCCCCTAATGATTCTCAAATTGAAATTTCCTCTGTCAATAGTGGACATTTGACCTTACAGCTAGGATGGCGTTTGGGGCACCCGGATCCCATATCAGAGTACCTGGGTTTGAGTCCTGACTTTGCTCCCAATTCCAGCATCTTGTTAATGAGGCCCCTGGGAGGCAACAGATAATAGCTCAAATAGATGAGTCTCTGCCATCCATATAGAAGGCCTGGATTGAGTTCATGGTTCCCAGTTTTGGCCTGCTCAAATCTCAGCTGTAGTGGGTATATGGAGACCAAAACTGCAAGTGGTAATTCTCTCTCTCTCTCTCTCTCTTTCACTCTCGCTGTCACTTTCATCTCTGTCTCATAAATAAAATAAATGATTTAAAAAAAAAAAAAAACTTCCTTTATTGAAAAGTAGCATGCAAGGCATTTTGGAGAGGTGTTTTATCTTTCCTGAAAATATTCTTTCCCTCCCAGTCTGGATTATCACAAAGAACACTTTTTTAACCTGCTCCTTAATTAGAGAAAGAAAATGCACCATTTAATTTTTTAAAGCAAAAATCTTGATATTGTTTCCTAATTCTGCCAATGAAGAGTCTTTTGTTTATTTAGTTTTTCTTCTTAATAAAATGAATATTTTTAAAACTTCTGAAATCTAAAGAACTGTTAAAAAAAAGGATCTGTCCTAGTTTACCATGAATCTTTAGGCGTGTTTTGGGATTACCTAATACCAAAGCTATCTAAGGGTTAACTTTCTAAAAACAGATATTCACTCTCATGGCTAGCTGCTTAGAAATGAGGTACAGGCTGATTGATCTTGGCTGAGATATCACAAATATGCAATAAAGGATACCGGGGGTGGGTTATGTTTTATTTTTTACTTTTTGTAAATTGATATCAGGTGAACAAATTTCACGGATTTCATAGATACAAGGAGCATAGTGGTATTTTCCACCCTACTCCCCACCCCCACCTACCTATGCTCTCACTCTCCCTCCTCCTTCCTTTCTTATTTTTTCGTTTCTTTTTTTTTTGTGTGTGTTTTCATTATTTATTTGACAGGTAGAGTTATAGACAGTGAGAGAGAGAGAGAGAGAGAGAGAGAGAGAGAGAGAGAGAGAGAGAAAGGTCTTCCTTCTGTTGGTTCACTCCCCAAATGGCCGTTATGGCCGGCACTACACTGATCCAAAGCCAGGAGACAGGTGCTCCTCCCTGGTCTTCCATGCGGGTGCAGGTTGCCCAAGTACTTGGGCTATCCTCCACTGACCTCCCAGCCACAGCAGAGAGCTGGGCTGGAAGAGGAGCAGCTGGGACTAGAACCCGGTACCCATATGGCACCAAGTGAGCCACGGCGCTGGCCCCTTCTTTTAATTTTTAAAATGACATGCTTTGTATATTTTATAATCATAAAATTAACCCTTCACTAAGCAATCAGCTCGTGTCCTTTAATACTTTATCCCTTTTAGTATTTTTTTTTTTTGCTCTACTTAATACTAATGGTTGAACTCTGTAATTAACACACAATTATTCTTAGGTGTTCAAATTTAACTGAAAAGTGATCCCTGTTAAATATAAGAGTGGGAATAAGAGAGGGAGGAGATGTACAATCTGGGACATGTTCAATCAGACTTGCCCCAAATGGTAGAGTTAGAAACGTGCCAGGGGATTCCAATACAATCCCATCAAGCGGGCATGTACCAATGCCATCTCACTACTCCAAGCGATCAATTTCACTTCACAATTGATCATAATGATAGGTTTTAGAGTCAAAGGGATCACACAAACAAGACAAGTGTCTGCTAATAATAATTTATAGAATTAAAAAGGAGAGAACAATCTACATGGGAAGTGGGATATGCAGCAAACTCATAGAATGACAGATGTCCTAAATAGCACTCTGGCCTCAGAATCAGCCCTTAAGGTATTCAAATCTGGCTAAACAGCCCATGAGAGTATCTCAGGCATGGAAAGCCAATACACTCTGGTAAAAAAAAAAAAAAAAAAAAAAAAAAAAAAAAAAAAAAACCTAAATGAAACATCTCTGTGAGTGAGATCCCAGTGGAAAGAACAGGCCATCAAAGAAGGAGGTACCTTTCTTCTTTCTCTGAAGGGAGGAGACAACTTCCACTTTGACTATGACCTTGTCTAGGTCATATGTCCAGGAACTCAAAAGGCTTCCATAGCCTTGGCAACTCATGACTAGAGCCTAGGGTGATTACTGATGCTGTAAACAAGAGTGTCAATTTGTTGGGTCAACAACAGGAGTCACTGTGCACTTGCTCCTCATGTGGGATCTCTGTCCTTAATGTGTTGTACAATGTGAATTAATGATATAACTAGTACTGAAACAGTACACTTTGTGTTTCTATGTGGGTGCAAACTGATGAAATCTTTACTTAATATATACTAAATTGATCTTCTGTATATAAAGATAATTGAAAATGAATCTTGATGTGAATGGAATGGGAGAGGGAGCAGGAGATGGGAGGGTTGTGGGTGGGAGGGAAGTTATGGGGGGCAGAAAGCCACTGTAATCCAAAAGCTGTACTTTGGAAATTTATATTTATTAAATAAAAGTTTAAAAAAATTACAGGAATGTATATTGTAAACAGATATGCATTGATATCAAAATTTGTACCACAAAAAACTTAATTTTAATTTCAAGAAAAGCAAAGAATTTAACAAAGGGTAAGAAAAGAGAAAGTATTCTTAAGTAGTAGAGACAAAGGCTGTAAACAACAATTAAATCTCAAAATGTAAATTTTGCTCATATGCAATATATTTTTATACTCTATTAGTTATCACAGATCAGGGAAAGATGAACTACGCAACTGGCTTAGTTCACTAATAAGTTGAATCCATTTTGTTGCAAAAGACAGGATATCATTCTTTTTTGCAGCTGAGTAGTACTCCATGGTGTATATATATATAAGATTTTCTTTATCCAGTCACCAGTGGATGGCCATCAAGTTTGATTCCATATATTAGCTATTGTGAATTGAGCTGTGATTAACATGGGTGGTACAACTGACTCTATTAGGCCGATTTAACTTAATTTTGGTAAATTCCCAGGAGTGGGATGGCTGGTTCTTATGGCAAATCTATTTTCAGATTTCTAAGGAATCTCCATACTGTCTTCTACAATGAATGGTTGTACTAGTTTGCATTCCCATTCATAGTGAACTAGGGTACATTTTCCCCCCCACATCCTCATCAGCATTAATATTTTTTGATTTTAGAAAGGTAGCCATTCTAACTTGAATGACTGATACCTCATGGGGGATTTTATTTGCTTTTCCCTGATGGCTAGTGGTCCTGAGCATTTTTTTTATGTGTCTGTTGACCATTTGAATTTCACCTTTGAAAAGTGCTAGTTCAAATTCTTTGCCCATTTCTTAACTGGATTATTTGTTTTGTTATTGTTGAGTTTCTTGATCTCTTTATGGATTCTGGATGTTAATCATTTATCAGTTGCACAGTTTGCAAATATTTTCTCCCATTCTGTGAGTTGCCTATTCACTTTGTTGAGTGTTTCCTTTGCAGTGTGGAATCTTCTAAGCTTGATATAATTCCATTTGTCTATTTTTGCTTTTATTGTCTGTTTCATGGGGTCTTTTCCAAGAAATATTTGCCTATGTCAATGTCATGCAGAGTTTCCCCAAAGTTCTCCTCTAGTAATTTCATGGTATCAGGTCATAGATGTAGACCTTTAATCCATTTTGAGTTGATTTTTGTGTAAGGTAGAGGTTTTGTTTCATATTTGTACATGTGGATGTTCAATTTTCCCAGCACCATTTGTTGAAGAGACTGTCATTTCTCAAGGGATTGATTTTAGTTCTTCTGTCAAAGATTAGCTGGTTGTGATTTTTGAGGATTCTATTTTGTTCCATTGGTCTATATGTCTATTTTTTTGTGCCCACCCCAGGCTGTTTTCATTATGATTGCCATATAGAGTGCCTTGAAATATGATATTGTGATGTGTCTGGCTTTGTTTTTGTTGCTTAAGATTGCTTCAGCTATTCTGGGTCTTCTGTGTTTTCATATAAATTTTATCATCATTTTTTCTAGATCTGAGAAGAATGTTGTTGGTATTTTGGGGGGATTGCATTGAATCTATAAATTGATTTCAGCAGTATGGACACTTTGATGATATTAATTCTCCCAATCCATGAACATGGAAGATTTTTCCATTTTTTGTGTTCTATTTCTTCCTTTAATGTTTTGTAATTTTCATTCTAGAGATCTGTCACTTCCTTGATTAAATTTTTCCAAGGTATTTAAAACTTTTTGCAGCTATTGTGAATGGAGCTGATCTTAGAAGTTCTTCTCCAGCCATGGAATTGTCTGTGTATACAAAGGCTATTGATTTGTTGTGTTGATTTTATATCCTGCAACTTTACCAAACTCTCTTAGGAGTTCCAATAGTCTCTTAGTGGAGTCTTGGTTCCCCAAATATAGAATCATGGCATCTGCAAGCAAGGAGTATTTAACTTCCTCCTTTCCAATTTGTATCCCTTTGATTTTTTTCCTTGAAAAATGACTGGCTAAAACTTCCAGAACTATATTGAATAGTAATAGTGAAAATGAGCATCCTTTTCTGGATCTAGAGCTTAGTGATAGTGCTTCCAGCTTTTCTCCATAAAATATGATGGTGGCTGTGGGTTTGTCATATATTGCCTTGATAATGTTGAGGAATGTTCCTTCTACACCCAATTTGCTTAAGGTTTTTGTCATGAAAGTATTTTGTATTTTATCAAATGCTTTCTCTGCATCTTTTGAGATAATCATGTGATTTTATTATTCAATTTGTTAATTTGATATATCACATTTATTTATTTGTATATGTTGAGCCATCCCTGAACAGCAGGGATAAATCTCACTTGCTCTGGATGAATGATCTTTCTGATGTGTTGTTGGATTCTATTAGTACTTCTAAAAAGATTTATTTTATTGTTTATTTAGAAGTCAGAGTTACAATGAAAGATAGAGATAGAGAGAGAAGGTCTTCCATCCACTGGTTCACTCCCCAAATAGCTGCAATGGCCAGAGCTGGTCCAATCTGAAGCCAGGAGCTTCCCTCAGGTCTCCCATGTGGGTGCAGAGACCCAGGGACTTGGGCCATCCTGCACTGCTTTCCCAAGTGCGTCAACAGGGAACTCATTTGGAAGTGGAGCAGCCAGGACTCAAACTGGAGCCCACATGGGATGCAGGCTGGGGCTTCAACTCACTGCACCACAGCACTGGCTCCTATTAGTATTTTATTGAGAATTTTTGTATCTATGTTCATCAGGGATATTGGTCTATAGTTCTCTTTCTTTGTTGTATCTTTTTCTGGTTTTGGAATTCAGGTGATGCTGTCCTCATAGAAAGTGTGTAATTCCCACACTTTCATTTATTTTATGCTTTGAGAAGAATTTGAGTTAGTTTTTACTTAAAAGTCTGGTATAATTCAGCAATTAAGCCATCTGATTTTGGTCTTTTCTTTGTTTGGGAGGGTCTTTATTGCTGATTAAATCCCTGTCTTGGTTATTGGTTTATTTAGGCTTTTCATGTCTTCATACCACAATTTTGGTAGTTGTATGTGTCCAGGAATCTATCCATTTTTTCTAGGTTTTCCAACTTGTTGGCATATAGCTGTTTGTAGTAATTCCTGATAACTCTTTTAATTTCTGTGATATCCATTGTTACATATCATTTTTCATCTCTAATTTTATTGATTTAGGTCTTCTCCTTCTTTTTTTTTTTTTTTTTGGTGAGTTGGGCCAATGTTTACCAATTTTCTTTATTCTTTCAAAATAGCCAGCTCTACTTTTCATGGATCATTTGTATTTTTTTTAGTTTTGTTTAGTTCTGCTCTAATTTTAATTAATTTTTTGCTCCTACTAATTTTGAGTTTGGTTCATTCTTGTTTTTTTAGTCCTTAAAATGCATGGGTAGCTCATTCATTTGATGCCTTTACAATTTCTTGATGTAGGTGCTAATTGCTATATACTCTCTTAATACTGTTTTTGCTGTATCCCACAAGTTTGGATATGTTGCATTGTCATCTTCATTTATTTCCACAAATTTTTTGAATTCCTTTTCAGGCATTTCATCAACCTCTTTGTCTTCACATTCTAATATTGAAATGCTGTTCTGGCCCATTTCCCCAAAAGAGGAAATGTTGTCTTCCTTGTTCTTGTTTTTGCATTTATTTTTAGGCATTCGTGGAAACACACATTGGTTTTCTTTTTTTTTTATTTAGTAAATATAAATTTTCAAAGTACAGTTTATGGATTACAATGCCCCCCCCCATAATTTCCCTCCCACTTGCACCCCTCCCATCTCCCGCTCCCTCTCCCATTCCATTCACATCAAGATTCATTTTCAATTATCTTTATATACAGAAGATCAATTTAGTATATATTAAGTAAAGATTTCATCAGTTTGCACCCACATAGAAACACAAAGTGTAAAATACTGTTTCAGTACTAGTTATATCATTAATTCACATTGTACAACACATTAAGGACAGATCCCACATGAGGAGCAAGTGCACAGTGACTCCTGTTGTTGACCCAACAAATTGACACTCTTGTTTACAGCATCAGTAATCACCCTAGGCTCTAGTCATGAGTTGCCAAGGCTATGGAAGCCTTTTGAGTTCCTGGACATTGATCTTATTTAGACAAGGTCATAGTCAAGTGGAAGTTCTCTCCTCCCTTCAGAGAAAGGTACCTCCTTCTTTGATGGCCTGTTCTTTCCACTGGGATCTCACTCACAGAGATGTTTCATTTAGGTTTTTTTTTTTTTTCCAGAGTGTATTGGCTTTCCACGCCTAAAATACTCTGATGGGCTCTTCAGCCAGATTTGAATACCTTAAGGGCTGATTCTGAGGCCAGAGTGCTATTTAGGACATCTGTCATTCTATGAGTCTGTTGTGTACCCCGCTTCTCTTGTTGGCTCGTTCTCTCCTTTTTAATTCTATCAGTTAGTATTGGCAGACACTTGTCTTGTTTGTGTGATCCCTTTAACTCTTAGACCTATCATTATGATCAATTGTGAACTGAAGTTGATTACTTGGACTAGTGAGATGGCATTGGTACATGCCCGCTTGATGGGATTGAATTGGAATCCCCTGGCACATTTCTAACTCCACCATTTGGGGCAAGTCCAATTGAGCATGTCCCAAATTGTACATCTCCTCCCTCTCTTATTCCCACTCTTATATTTAACAGGGATCACTTTTCAGTTAAATTTGAACACCTAAGAATAATTGTGTGTTAATTACAGAGTTCAAACAATAGTACTATCACAAAAAAATACTAAAATGGATAAAGTATTACATTGTACATCAACAGTCAGGACAAGAGCTGATCAAGTCACTGTTTCTCATAGTGTCCATTTCACTTCAACAGGTTTCCCTTTTGGTGCTCAGTTAGTTGTTGCCAATCAGGGAGAACATATGATATTTGTCCCTTTGGGACTGGCTTAATTCACTCAGCATGATGTTTTCCAGATTCCTCCATTTTGTTGCAAATGACCGGATTTCATTGTTTTTGACTGCTGTATAGTATTCAATAGAGTACATGTCCCATAATTTCTTTATCCAGTGTACCGTTGATGGCATTTGGGTTGGTTCCAGGTCTCAGCTATTGTGAATTGAGCTGCAATAAACATTAATGTTTGTTTGCCAATTTAATTTCCTTTGGGTAAATTCCAAGGAGTGGGATGGCTGGGTTGAATGGTAGGGTAATATTCAGGTTTCTGAAGAATCTCCAGACTGACTTCCATAGTGGCTTAACCAGTTTGCATTCCCACCAACAGTGGGTTAGTGTCCCTTTTTCCCCACATCCTTTCCAGCATCTATTGTTGTTAGATTTCTGAATGTGAGCCATTCTAACCGGGGTGAGGTGAAACCTCATTGTGGTTTTGATTTGCATTTCCCTGATTGCTAGTGATCTTGAACATGTTTTCATGTGTCTGTTGGCCATTTGGATTTCCTCTTTTGAAAAATGTCTATTGAGGTCCTTGGCCCATCTCTTAAGTGGGTTGTTTGTTTTGATGTTGTGGAGTTTCTTAATTTCTTTGTAGATTCTGGTTATCAACCCTTTATCTGTTGCATAGTTTGCAAATATTTTTTTCCCATTCTGTCAGTTGCCTCTTTACTCTCCTGACTGTTTATTTTGAAGTAGAGAAACTTCTCAATTTGATGCAGTCCCAAATGTTAATTTTTGTTGACTGGCTGTGCTTCTGGGGTCTTTTCCAAGAAGTCTTTGCTGGTACCTATATCTTGCAGAGTTTCTCCAATGTTCTCTAATAATTTGACAGTGTTGGGTCATAGATTTAAGGCTTTAATCCATGTTGAGTGAATTTTTGTGTAAGGTGAAAGGTAGGGGTCTTGCTTCATGATTCTGCACGTGGAAATCCACTTTTCCCAGCACCATTTATTGAATAGACTGTCCTTATTCCAGGGATTAGTTTTGGATCTTTGATCAAATATAAGTTGGCTGTAGATGTTTGGATTGATATCTGGTGTTTCTATTCTGTTCCATTGGTCTATCCATCTGTTTCTCTATCAGTACCATGCTGTTTTGATTACAACTGCCCTGTAGAATGTCCTGAAATCTGGTATTGTGATGCCTCCGGCTTTGTTTTTGTTGTACAAGATTGCTTTGGCTATTCGAGGTCTCCTGTGTCTCCATATGAATTTCAGCATCATTTTTCCAGATCTGAGAAGAATGTCTTCGGTATTTTGATTGGTATTGCATTGAACTTATAAATTGCTTTTGGGAGAATGGACATTTTGATGATATTGATTCTTCCAATCCATGAGCATGGAAGTTTTTTCCATTTTTTTGGTATCCTCTTCTATTTCTTTAAGGTTTTGTAATTTCATCATAGAGATCTTTAACGTCCTTGGTTAAGTTTATTCCAAGGTATTTGATTGTTTTTGTAGCTATTGTGAATGGGATTGATCTTAAAAGTTCTTCCTCAGCGTGGCATTGCCTGTGTATACAAAGGCTGTTGATTTTTGTGCATTGATTTTATATCCTGCTACTTTGCCAAACTCTTCGATGAGTTCCAATAGTCTCTTAGTAGAGTTCTTTGGGTCCCCTAAATAAAGAATCATATCATCTGCAAAGAGGGATAGTTTGAGTTCTTCCTTCCCAATTTGTATCCCTTTAATTTCTTTTTCTTGCCTAATAGCTCTGGCTAAAACTTCCAGAACTATATTGAATAACAGTGGTGAGAGTGGGCATCCCTGTCTGGTACCAGATCTCAGCAGAAATGCTTCCAACTTTTCACCATTCAATAGGATGTTGGCCATGGGTTTTTCATATATTGCTTTGATTGTATTGAGGAATGTTCCTTCCATACCCAGTTTGCTTAGAGTTTTCATCATGAAAGGGTGTTGTATTTTATCAAATGCTTTCTCTGCATCTATTGATCTATTGGGTTTTTTAATAGTATCCTGGAGATTCCCAACAATATTTTTTAGATTTCTAATTTCCTCTTCTTTTCTTTGGTTTGACTGTATACTTTACTGTACTCTGTCTTCTAAGTCCGATATTCTCTCTTCTGTTTCACAGAGTCTGTTTTTAAGGCTCTCTAATGTATTTGTCAAATGATCTATTGAGTTCTTCATTTCATTTTTATTTCTCTTCACTATCACACTTTCCTGTTCTACTAGTTTCTGCATTTCATTTTGATTCCTCCTTAAGATTTCATTTTCTCGAAGGAGATTTTCCATCCTGTCCAGTAAGGAATTCCATACCTCAAGCATTTGTTTTTGAAAACTTCTAATTGTTCTTATCATAAATTTTTTGAAATCCGTATCTTGCATTTCTTCCCTCTCTTCATCTTCATAATCTTGGCTTGGGGTGTCTTGTTCATTTGGGGGTGTCACAATGTCTTCCTTGTTCTTGTTTCCTTGGTTTCTGCGTTTGTTGCTTCCATTGTAGAGATATTCTTTGGATTCTTCTTCCCTCGCTGTGGTATTTTTTCTTGTTATACTATGACTGTAATAAGTGGACTGTCTGCTTTTAATGGAGCCTTACATTCTTGAGATGGGTGTGGCCTGAGAGCTCTGTTTGGTTCCTCAGGGTTAAGGGTGTGCCAAAGGTGACACTCCCAGGTTAGGCATGGTAAATCTCTCTCTTTCTTTCTTTTTTTTGATTCAAAAGGGAAGTAATTCCGCACAGCTGAGTGGAATTGGAGGTAGTTAGCAGGCGAATGATATACCCACAGGAGCCAGAGATTGGAAGCTCTTTCCCAAGGACCACTCAGGGAATCTGTGCTGCCCTCATTGTGGGCTCAAATTCTCCTGCAGTCGCCCACTGGGTTGCCAAGGTTACCAATTTGTAGCATCTCTGGAGAGTACTCATGTAAATTTCGTGAGTTCTCTCCCCCACCATCTCTTTTTTCACAGTCTCAGTTCATTAGCACCATACATTCACTAGGTCCTAATCTCCTGTTATTTCACCCCCACCCCCACCCCCCGCCCAGAGTCAGGTTTTTCTGCTTGGCTGAGGGCAGTTGCAGACCTGAGGTCACCCTGCTTATGACGTATGTCCAAAATGGTGCCTACTTTTTGTCTTGCTTGCCTTTGAGAGGTGAGTGGAGAGAGAGAAACTTGTGTCCGTTTCGGTCACTTTTTTTTTTTTTCCTCTCTCTTCTAGTTAACCTGGTGAGCTTTTCCCCATGGGGTTTTAAGCCTCCTTCCCTCTAGTCTCCTCTTTCCGCTTGCCCGCCCATGTCTCAGGCTATTGAGCTTCGGCTCACCTCGCATTCCAGCACTGGTGTGTTGATTCTGCTGCTCGTGTCCCAAACCATGGGCGCCCACGCTCTCCATGCAGGTGCACTGTGAATCACTAGTTACAGAAGAGTTTCCTCTGCTGTTTCTTCCCCTACTCTTCTTTAAACCTGCAGTATCTCCACTTTTATTAAACTGTCTCTTCCCGTCTGTCAGTGTGCCCCTTCCTATTCCGCCATCTTGCCGCTCTCAATACTTGTTGGTTTTCTACTCTGATGGGTTTTATCTTTGAAGTATGCCTCTGTGGCTTAGTTGAGTGTCTGCTCTTTCAATGAATATTCAGATGGGTGGGATGGTTGGGGCCAGGGAGCTCTGGTCAATGCTCAAGGTAAGGGCAAGAATTCAGGGTGATACCCAAGTTTGGCATGGTAGATCTCCTCTATTGTCAGCAGGGGTAAGTAATGCTATCATAACACCTGTTGGTGTAATTAGAACCTGAACTCCTCTCTTCCAAGGTGATCAATGCTCAGGGTTAACTCACAGTATATACAACTCCTACCCATACTGGCACCTGAACCACACAAAGGATATTTGTGGTCCTCAGTGTGAGTATAGAGCCCTCAGCAATGACCCACCCCAGGCAGTCAGGGAGCTCTGGGTCTTTCATACCAGACACAGTTATTGCCCAGAGACCCAGTTACACCCCATGCTCCAACGTACAGTCACAGAATTCCCACAGTCATAGCATGCATGGCTCCCACAGTCACAGGGTACAGAGAATCCACTCTCAGCCCTGTGAGCCTACCCTGTCCTTAGAGACAGCAGAGGCGTTCCAGCTGTCTGTGGATGCTCCACCTTGGCAGTTGGAACCCTGGACCCTGGGATGGCTAGGCACAGGAAGGTGAATGCCGCATGATCTCATTTATATGTAGAATTTTAAAAGGTAAAGCTCATAGAGAGAGAGAGTTCTTTACAGAGGTTAAGGGTGGAGGCAGTGACTATGGAAACAGAAAGTGTTGCTCAAAGGATTCAAAGTTTCAGTTAGACAGGAGGAGTAATTTAAGTGATCTATTGTGTCTAATGGTGACTATAATAAAGAATAATTCATTGTTTATTTCAAAATTGCTGAGAATTGATTTTAAATGTCTCCACTACACACACACACACAATTTATAAGTATGTGAGGTGATGGATTTGTTAACATTTATGCAAACATTTATCAAATCATCAAATTGTACCATATCAATATATACAATATTTTACACTTTAATTTTATTTACCAATTAAGAGTTAAGTTAAAAAGACATGAGCTTACTATTACTAATTACTCAGTTGTCTCACATAAGCTCGTTATCTCTCCATACATACGCCTTTCCAATTTAGGCTGAGAAGTCTTTTTTTAAATTAAGATATGCTTTGAACACAAAACTTAATAAACTTCTGTCTAGCTTCCAAGCATCCTGTAACAGAAATCAGAGGCACATTTATAACTTAGGGTGGATAGAAGGGACTTTGAAGAGAGCTAGGTCTTCTGCTGGGGAAAGTAGAATCCAACATTCTCAAGACAAGCAGAAGCCTCCATGCACAGGTTCTGAAGAGAGAACGTGGGGTGGGGAAGCGTCTTTCAGGTGATTTTCCACCAGGTCAAATAACATGCAGCCTGCCTCGGAGGAAATGTAACCAGAGAACCTCCCCTCCCTTAACTGTTACAGCTGTTCTGGCGGCAAGCAAGAGTGCTTAACTTAATTATATAAAACAACCACTACTGAGATAACTACCAGCATGCATCAGGCAATGGGACATGTGGTATGGTTGCTGCAGAATTCTCCTGGCAGACTAGTGTCACTATTGGTAAATAGTGCTGGACTCCAGGTTTTCTCTACTGTTAGGAATTATGCTCATGTTTCTTTGCAAAGACGACATGAAAGGTGGGTGTTTGGCCTCGCAGCTAAGCTGCTACTTGGGATGGTTGAATCTCATATCAGAGTCCCTGGGCTTGAATCTCAGCTCTGCTCCCAATTCTGGCTTCCTGCTAATATGCAGCCTGGGAGGCAGCAGGTGATAGCTCAGATACTTGGATTCCTTCCACCCATATGAGAGACCTGGACTGACTTCCAGGATTACGGCTTTGGCTCAGCTCAGCATCAGAAGTTGAGGGCTTTGGGGAAGTAAACCAGCAGACGGGATCTGTCTCTCTTTCTCTTTCTCTCTCTCTCTCTCATCTATCTCTCCTACGTCTTTCTCCTCCTGCTCTCAAAAATAAATAAAAATTTAAAAATAGAGGCAAATTCTTGGTAATGACACCACTATTCTCTGCACCACCAGTACTGTAACAATTAGTTCTAAATTTCTCAATGCCAATCTACCTGTGGACTGAGGGAAGAACCTCCCTGCATTTTGCCTCCATCTCCGGACTCATATCCTCCAGAGAAAACTCTCTTGTATACGTTTTAGTCACCCTGTAGGACTAGAGCAGAGTTCAATTCCTAGTCCCAGACTAGGACTGTTGGTGTTATAAGCCACAGCATCCACTGGAGTCTCCTAATAGGACCTGAGGAAGGGCCCATCCTTATCACACAGTTCTAGAGCCAGAGCATTACTCAGGCTTGCCAGTAAGACACAAGGTCAGCCACCTTTGTCTCCCTCAGCAGCAAGAACAAGGTCCAGTGCTATGGCATAGTGGATATAGCTGCCACCTGGAATGCCGGCATCCCATATGGGCTCCATTTTGAGTTCTAGCTATTGCATTTCTTTTTTTTTTAAGATTTTGTTTACTTATTTGAAAGGCGGAGTTACAGAGAGGCAGAGGAGAGAGAGAGAGAAAGAGAGAGAGAGAGAAAGAGAGAGAGAGAGAGAGAGAGAGAGAGAGAGATCTTCCATCCAATGGTTCACTCCCCAGATGGCAGCAACTGTTGAAGCTGCACTGATCTGAAGTCAAGAGCCAGGAGCTTCTTCCTGGTCTCCCATACAGGTGCAGGGGCCCAAGGACTTGGGCCACCCTCTACTGCTTTCCAAGGCCATAGCAGAGAACTTTCGGGAGTGGAGCAGCCAGTACTTGAACCGTCACCGATATGGGATACTGTCACTGAAGGTGGCAGCTTTATCTGCTATGACACAGTGCTGGCCCCTGCTCTACTTCTGATACAGCTCCCTGCTAATGTGCCTGGGAAAGCAGTGGAAGCTGTCCCAAGTACTTGGGCCACTGCACCCATGAGGGGAAAAAAAAATCTTAAAAACAAAACAAAACAAAAACACACCTCCAAATGCAATAACAGAGCAGGTAGAATCAGTACCAAATCAACAAGATGACAGGTTTTCTTATCTATCCATACTAATCCTGAATGTAAATGGATTAAATTCTCCATCCAAAAGGTTTAGGTTGGCTTCATGAATAAGAAACCAAGACCCCAGTATATGCTGCCTATAAGAAACTCCTTTCCCAAAGATACACAAAGACTGAAAGTAAAGCATTGGAAAAAGATATACCAGGCAAATGAAAACTAAAAACAAACAGATGCTGCTATCCTGATATCAGATAAAATAGACTTTAAATCAAAAACTCAAAAGCTGTAAAAAGAGGTAAAGAAGGACATTGTATCTTGATAAAAGATTCAATTTTGCAAAAAGACATAACAAGATCAACCAGATATATACAGAAAATACTATTAGAACTAAAGGGAGAGATAGACTCTAAAACAATAATAGTAACTTCAACATTCCACTCTCACCACTGGCCAGATGATCCAAACAAAAAAATTAATAGATGCATTTAAGTTGAAACATACTATGGAGCAAAGGGACATAACAGACATTTATAAGACATTTCACCTAACAACTGAAGAACACATATCCTTCTCATCAGTGCATGGAACATTTTCTAGGATAGACCACATGTTAAGACACAAATCAAGTCTTAGCAAATTTAAAAAGATTGAAATCATACCATGGATCTTCTCAGATCATAAAGGAATAAAACTAGAAATCAAACTACAAGAACAATAGAACACACAAATACTTGGAGATTATACAGTATGTGACTGAATGATCAATTAGTCATTGAAGAAATTTTAAAAAAAGTAAAAGCTTTCTTGAAATAAAATAAAATGACAACACAGCCTATCAAAAACTGTGGGATACAGTAAAAGCAGTATTAAGATGGAAGTTCATAGTATTAAGTGCTTATATTTAGAAAAGTCTCAAATTAAAGATCTAATGATGCAACTCAGAGACTTAAAAAGCAAGAATTAAAAAATGCAAATCAGCGGGAACTGACAAATAATAAGGATCAGAGCAGAGATAAATGTAACTGAAATTTTAAAAAATATAAAAGATAACCAAAATAAAAAATTGATTTTTAAGGAGATAAAAAATTAAATAACAAGCACAATTAACAAAAGAAAAAGGAAAAAACTCAAATAAAATTAGAGATGAAAAAGGAGACATTACAAGCAACAACACTGAAGTACAAAGGATCATAGGAAACTACTATGATGAACTATATGCTAATAAACTGGAAAACCTCAAGGAAATTGATAAATTCCTGGATATATATAATCTACCCTGATTAATCAAGAAGATCTAAACAATCTAAACGAATCTATAACGAGCAATGAGATTGAAGCCATAATCAAGTCTTCCATCAAGGAAAAGTTTGAGACCTGATCACTTTACTACTGAATTCTGCAAAACATTCAAATAAGAACTCCCATACTCTTCAAACTGTTGCAAAATAGTGAACAGAATGAAATTTTGCCAAATGCTTTCTATGAGGCCAGCATCACTTTGATACTGAAAGCAAACAAAGACAGGGCATGAAAATTTCAGACCTTTATCCTTAATGAACATAGATGCAAAGATTCTCAACAAAATACCAGCAAATTGAATCCAAAACCACATCAAAAAGATCATAGGTTATGATCAAGTGGGATTTGTTTATCTCAGAAATGCAGGGTGGTTCAACATTTGCAAATCAATAAGCGTCATAAATCACATCAATAGAATGAAAAACAAAACCATATGATCATCTCAATAGATGCTGAGAAAGCATTTGAAAAGATTCAACACCCCTTCATGATAAAAACCCTACACAAATTAGGTATAGAAGGAACATACCTCAACATTATGAAGGCTATCTATGACAAACCAACAGCAAATATCAAACCGAATGGGAAAAAGCTGAAAGCATTTACCCTCAGATCTGGAACAAGACAAGGATATCCACTTTCATCACTCTTATTCAATATAAAAAGCTACTGTTTTTCTAACTTGCTACTTTACTGAACTGATTTATCAATTATAACAGCTTTTTGATTTAATATTCGTTTTTTTCCAAGTACAATATCTTGCAAACACAGATAATTTGATTTCCTCTTTTCCAGTTTTGATGCCCTTTCTTTCTTTCCCCTCCTTAATTGCTCTTGCTAAAACCTCAAGCCAATATTTTAAAGAGAAATCAAGAAAGAAATCCCATTCACAATAGCCACCAAAATATCAAATATTTAGGAACAAATTTACCAAAGAGATGCAAAAGCTCTACAATGAAAATTACCAAATATTGATGAAAGAAATCGTCAAAAACACAAAAAATGGAAAGGTATTACTTGCTCAAAGACTGGAAGAATCAATATTGTTAAAATGTCTGTACTATGAAAAGTAATCTACAGAGTCAATGCAATCCCTATCAAAATACCAATGACATTCTTTAGACAATTAGAAAAAAATCCTAAATTTTATATGGAATCACAAAAGACCCAGAATATCCAAAGCAATCCTGAGCAATAAAAATCAAGTTAGGGATATCATAATACCTGACTTCAAAATATACTACAAAGCTATAGTCATTAAAACAGCATAGTAATGGCATAAAAACCAATACACAGATGAATGGAACAGAATAGAGCCCAAAAATTAATCCATGTACATATAGCCAACTGATTTTTGACAAAAGTTCTCAGATCATATAGTGGAATAAAAGTAATATCTTCAAAAAATTGTGCTAAAAAAACTGGATATATATATATATATATATGAATGATCTTAGAACCATATCTATCATTATATACAAAAATCATATCAAGATGGATGGATCAAAGATCTAAATGTAAGACCTGAGACTATGAAATTGCTGAAACAAAATGTAGGGGAAACCCTCCAAAACATTGGTGTAGGCAATGACTTCTTGGACAAAATCTCCAAAGCGTAGACAACAAGAGCAAAACTAATCAAATGAGACTATATAAAACTCAAAAGCAAAGTAAGCAATCAATAGAGTGAAGCAATCCAACATCATGGAAAAAATATTTGCATGCTACATATCCCACAAGAGATTAATATCCATAATATGTCAGCAACTTAAAAAACTCATCAATAGGGGCTGGCACTGTGGTACAGCAGATTAATGTCCTGGCCTGAAGTGCCGGTATCCCATATGGGCACCGGTTCAAGACACGGATGCTCCACTTCTGATCCAGCTCTCTGCTAATGGCCTGGGAAAGCAGAAGATGGCTCAAGTCCTTGGGTCCCTGCACCATGTGGGTGACCTGGAAGAAGCTCCTGGCCCCTGGCTTCAGATAGGTGCAGCTCCAGCCGTTGTGGCCATCTGGGAAGTTAACCAGTGGATGGAAGACCTCTCTGCCTCTTCTCTCTCTGTGTAACTCTGACTTTCAAATAAATAAATAAATCTTTAAAAAAAAACCTCAACAATAAAAATACAGCCAATCCCCTTAAGATATGGACAAAGGATCTCGATAATAGTTTTCAAAAGAATTACAAATGGCCAACAAATATATGAAAAAATGCTCAACACTGCTAATCATCAGAGAAATGCAAATCAAAACCACAATGAGATATCACCTCACCCTGTCAGAATGGCTGAAATCCAAGGCAGAGAGAGTAACGAATGCTGGTGAGCCTGTGGACAAAGGATAACATTTATACACTGTTGGTAGGAATGTAAATTGGTATAGCCACTGTGGAAAACACTGTGGAGATTTCTTTAAAAACTAAAAATAGAGTTGCCATATGATCCAGCAATCCCACCACTAGGCATTTACTCAAAAGACATGAAATTATTGTATCAAAGAAATATTTGCACCATCATGTTCATGGCAACACTATTCACATAACCAAGATTAGAAATCAACCAAGTTGTCTATCATTAGATAAATGGATAAAGAAAATGTGGTATATACGCATTGGAATTTTATTCAGTTATAAAAAAAGAATTAAATTCTATCACCTGCAGTGAAATATGTACAACTGGAAGACATCAGGTTGAGTAAAATAAGCCAGACACAGAAAGAAAATCCTGTATGTTCTCCCTTACATGTGGGAGCTAAAATGAAAGAGAGAGAGAGAGAGAAAGGAAGGAAGGAAGGGAGGAAGGGAGGAAGGAAGGAAGGAAGAAAGGAAGGAAAGAAGGACGATGAGAGGAGGGTTGGAAGAGAGGGGGAGGGAGGGAGGGAAGGAAGGAATATCAGTATATTTTTAGAATTGTATGTACAAACTATACAGCATCTTAAAAGCTAAAATTGAAATTAAAAAATAAAGAAATGAAAATTTTTGTAAAAGATATTATATTTAAGAAGGTAAATAGATAATAAAATTGTGCTCAATATATTGTTCATACTTTGACAAACTTGAAACCAAATTCAGTTTTCAGAGGAATAGTATGGCTGGGAGTGAGTGCATGGAAGAGTGCAGCATACTGTGAAAATGTTTCAGTGCGGATAAAACAAAGGGCAAAGTACCTCAGCCTTGCATTCTGTTTTTCTTAAAAATTTAAAAGGGAGAGAAGAAGACAGAGAAATGTGATGCCTCAGATATTGAGAGCAATGGTATCTGACCCATTGTAAGGCCTCAGAGGATGCCCAGCTGATCTAAAATGGACCATTCAGCAATTATTTGAGAAGTAGATATGTAAATATTTTAATGGTGGGTCATTAATTATAATGAAAATAAAATTTGCAGTTAAAAATCTGGATATAAATCATTAATTGAAGATGCCTTCAGGGAAGGAAATGAAGAAATACAATAAAAAAATTGGAAGTCCTGGTCAATGATCATAAGCATTTTTAAAAGATTTATTTATTTATTTGTAAGGAAGATTTACAGAGAGGCAGAGACAGAGAGAAAAAGAGAGAGAGAGAGAGAGAGAGGTCTTCTATCAACTGGTTCACTCTCCAAATGGCCACAATGGCCAGAACTACAACCATCCAAAGCCAGGAGCCAGGAGCTTCCTCCAGGTCTCCCATGCAGGTGCAGGGGCCCAAGTACTTGAGCTGTCTTGCACTGCTTTCTCAGGCCATAGCAGAGAGCTGGATTGGAAGTGGAGAAGCCAGGTCTTGAATGGGCACCCATAAAGGATGCTCACACTGCAGGCGGCGGCTTTATCCACTACACCATAGCATTGGAACCAGTCATAAGCATTTGATATATATGCTAATCAATGCATTCAACAAGAACAAGAAACGAAGCAATCCACTTTAAAACTCGGTTCTTTGCTTTCCAGAATCTCTCAGGAACCATGACAGGAGGTTTCTTCTGATTCAGGCTTGGCGTAAACCAGCATCAAACCAATAGACTGCCTTGTTCCCCCTGGCTGTGTACAATTCTCAGGAGTTGGGGAGAAAGAGCACAGGAGTCTACAATATGCCTAGAGAGAGTTCAGTAAGCAGAATTCTTTGTAGATATGTATTTCGTTATGTGGAATATCTGTGAGAGACTCAGGGCTAGTTGGAATACAAAAGTAGCTGGGGCCTCCACATCAAGAGAAAACAAGACTGCTTTCCAACTGCAAAGCATACATGGCTGCACATGTTCCAAATACCTCTAGCTTTTGAGATCTTGGTCTGCCATTCCACCAACAACAGTGATTAAGTTTCTGCTGGGTACAGTGAACAAGGGATTTCTGAATTCTGGGCAATTGCAAAGAACACATCTAATCTAGTCCCTCTCTCATGAGAGCTTATGGCCCCTCGGAAGGACTGCCACATGATTGCTTGCAAGAAATGCTGATCTAGAGTACACTTTTAGCTAATTTGCTTTAAAAAGAATCCAAGTGCTTTTTGAGCAGGATGCCGTTGGCTAGCAATTCCTCACTCTATGCTTTGTACCTTACACAAAATCTCCCACGTCGCACGCTCAGGAATCTCGTATTCCAGGGCACTGCCCACAGGACATACCTAGGAGTCCACAACCACAAGCTGATGCATCCTTCCTTGATATTTATGATCTTCCAGGCCTGTTGAAGTCATTATTGTATCACTATTAAAAGTATTCTTCTAGCTGAAGAAGGCTGAATGCAGTTTCTATTAACTTCTAGCTGAACCTGAAACTAATCCAATATTGCTGATGTTTGTGCTATCTAATTATTTACAGATGACCTCAGACATGTCAGTGTGCAGATGCAATGGCATTTTTCAGTGCAAGTTTTCTTCTTTTTTTAAACGCCCAGTTTATTTACTAGTTCTCTTAGTCAACTTAATTAGGACTAAGGGAAACAAAACAATAGTGACTGTGTAAAAATGGAAATCTCTTATAATAAATGTTGGAATCTCAAATTTGGGTTGGGATATAGTCAATATTTGAATGACTTCATTATCTTCCAGGAGGACCATTGTAACTTTTCTTCTTGTTATATATTATTATATGTAACTGTGTGTGTGTGTGTATGCCACCCAGAGAAATTCCTAACTTCCCTCTTAGATTGTTGTTTTTATTTTTTAAATTCTAGAACACTTAGTGAATAAAGCTAGGTAAACCATCCATGCATATTTTACAAATATGCATAAAATACGCATGCAAGTAATTTAAAGCAAACACTAATGTCACCACTATCCAGGTCGAGAGACAGGCTGTCACTAACACCCAAACACATCCTATATTCTCTTCACTCATCATAAGCACTCTCCCATAAGTAACCTTTGTCTTGATTTTTTAAAAACTAATTGCCCAGCTTCTTCTTATGGTTTTGTCACTCATGTATACATTCTTAAATAAGATGGTTTGGACTACCTGTTTTGAAGTTTCCTGTGAATGGGATCACCCTACAAGTGTTCTTTTATGACGTGCTTCATTTCCCCTGTTTGTATTTGTGACACTCATCCACATGGCTGCGTTAACCAATAGTGCATTTCCGTTGCTGCATCACAGCCCGTCGTATGAACACACTACAATCTATCTCTCCATTTGTACTGGTTCTATGAATATTTGTGCTGGTTCTATGAATAACATCTGTTAAGAATATGTTGCAGTGAGCATCTTTATATTTTCATCCTGGTACCTGAGTTTCTCTATGGTAGCAGTTCTCAAAGGCTGATCCGGGGACTCTTAGTTTGTTATCAAGATACTTTCATGGGGTCTGTGAGTGCAAAGTGATTTTCATAGTAATACTGAGACTTTATGTCCTTTTCCATTTCCACTCCATGTCTCTCATAAATGTAGAGCTGAATTTTCTACAACATCTGTGATACTGAAACAGATCAAAAGCAGAGGCTGATAAGAGAATCCAGTAGTCATCTGTTGAGCCAGATATTATAAAGATTTGCAAAACTTGAACTCTATGGTACTCAACTCCCTTACTTGTTTTTGCCTTTTGTTTTGGTTCAAATACTAAATTAACATTTATTTTAACAGTATTCTTCTCTTCAAATGAATATTTTAAAATTTCCTCATTTTTGATAATTTAGTACAGTAAATATCTATAGATATAAGCAACATAAACAAAGCTCTTAATAATTTAATAAGGAGTCCTGAGGCCAAAAAGTTTGAGAACCACCACTCTGGGACATATAAGATAAATGTCTCTCTCTCTCTCTCTTTTTTTTTAAAGATTTATTCATTTATTGTAGAGAAATGGTTACAGACAGAGCGGTCCTCCATTCACTGGTTCACTCTCCAAATGGCCACAAACAGCTGGAGCTGGGCTTATTTGAAGCCAGGAGTCAGTAGCTTCTTCCAGGTTTCCCACACAGGTACAGAGGTCCAAGCACTTGGGCCATCTTCTACTGCTTTCCCAGGCCATAAGCAGAGAGCTGGATTGAAAGATGAGTAGCCAGGACATGAACCAGTGCCATATGGGATGCTGGTGCCGCAGGCAGAGGCTTAACCTTCTGTACCACAGTGCTGGCCTCCGATACATGTCTCTTAAAATTTAATAGATAATGACAGCCTGTTTTTTTAAAGACATATGTTTTTCTCTCCACCTGGCAGCGTATGACAGTTTCCATTGCTTTACTACTAATCAACACCTGGTCTTGTTAGATGTCTGTTTTCAAACGCAGTAGAGGCTAAATGTACTTCCCTGAAGTATTGCATTTCTGTGATTACTAATGAAATTGTGTCTGTTTTCGTAGGTACATTGGCTACTCAGACTTCATTTTTATAAAGTGCTTGTTTAAGATTTTGTCTAATTTCCTATTCAGTTGTCCATCTTTTTATTAGTATGTAGAAAATTGATACATTCTGAATGTATTTTTTTTGTCAATTATACATGTTATACATGGGTGTTATAAGACAAATTAAAAACACTATTGATTGCCTTTTCAGTTTTTCTATGGTTTTTGATGAACATTAAGTATTTAGTTTAACATAACCAAACTTGGTAATCTTTTACTTACTGGTTATTATTTGAAGAAATCTCTTATCTTGATGTTGTCCTTATTGTCTCATAAAAATTTACAGTTTTATTTTCAAATTTTGGGTTTAACCTTATCTGGAATTTATTGTTATGAATGGTTTAATGGAAAAATGCATTTAGTTTCCCAGATTTTTGCTCATTTGTCCTAAATCCTGTGTTAAAAAATGTATTTTCCCTACTAATTTGTTATGCCACTTTTCTCATTTATGAGGCTCAGTCTGTGAATTGGCCTGTTTCTGGATCACTTCATACTATTTTCTCCCCTATTTGTCCCTGTGCAAAGCCACAATGTCTAAAGTCTATGTTTTTTTTTTTTTTTTTTTTTTTTTTTACAGGCAGAGTGGACAGTGAGAGAGAGAGAGAGACAGACAGAGAGACAGGTCTTCCTTTTTGCTGTTGGTTCACCCTCCAATGGCCGCCGCGGCCGGCGCATCTCGCTGATCCGAAGCCAGGAGCCAGGTGCTTCTCCTGGTCTCCCACGGGGTGCAGGGCCCAAGCACTTGGGCCATCCTCCACTGCACTCCTGGGCCATTGCAGAGAACTGGCCTGGAAGAGGGGCAACCGGGACAGAATCCGGCGCCCTGACCTGGACTAGAACCCAATGTGCCAGCGCCCCAGGCAGAGGATTAGCCTATTGAGCCACGGCACCAGCCCAAATTCTATGTCTTTATAATGAATTAAATATATGGTGAAGCAAGTTTCTATGATATTCTTCTTCAAGTGTTTTATTTCTTGGCTCTCTTGTATTTTAATCTTATACTACTTTTCCCAACAAGTAATCATGAAAAACGTGGGACTAATGCATTAGATACAATAGTAGACAAACTTTTTTGTGTAGTAAATGAGTGTGGAAGTGACCAGTTAGAGTCCACAAAGATTTGGTCTATTTCTAGGCTAATAGCTGGAGAAATATATCAATTAATTTTTTTAAGAGTGAATTTTGTTAACTAACCATCAAACTAAATTGGGATGATAAATTCCTTTTGTAAAATCTTACTTGACTTATTGAGTGGACTCTGATAAAGTAATGAAACTGGAGCAAAGGAAAAGACAAGTATGACTTTCATTTTTCTAAATCTGTAGCTAAATCCTTTATTTCCTCCAAGTTTCAGTTAGCATATTACAATCCAACTCAGCCAAAATGGTGGTGCCTGGAGTCATTTCTTTGTAGAGTGACTTGAGAACAGAGATTAACTAAATCACTTCTATATTCCAGAACCCAAATAACTGGTGCAAAATATGAAGCCAATCTGTGACTGCATGAGTGAATAACTTCATTATCTCAAGTCAGAATCCTGCAATTTAAAAAGACCATGGTCTTAATGTTAGTTTCTCCCCTAAAATGCACCTGCCCATGGGAGACCAGGAGAAGCACCTGGCGGCCATTGGAAGGTGAACCAATGGCAAAGGAAGACCTTTCTGTCTCTCTCTCTCACTGTCCACTCTGCCTGTCAAAATAAATAAATAAATAAATAAATAATAAAAATAAACAAATAAATAAATGACCAAATGTGACAGTAATAAGAGGGGGTGGCCTTGGAGGACTGTTAAGTCATAAGGACTCCACTCTCATGAAAGGGATTAGTGACTTTATAAAAGAGGTTCAAGGGAACTCCCAGGTCCCTTCTGCCACAAAAGGGCATAGATCAGGTCTCTCACCATTAAAACGCAATCGTTTTCTTCTCTTTGCACTTTCACTCACACCAAGTTACCATCTTTTATTTTTTAAATTTTTTAAACAAATCTTCACTTATGACCCTGCTTCCTCATTAATTCTTTCTTTAATTCCATGAAATTTGATTTCCATTCCTCTGTTTTTGTTTTTGAGATTTATTTATTTGAAAGACAGAGCTACAGAGAGAAGAGGGAGAGATCGTCTATCCTCTGGTTCATTCCACTGGGTTAGGCTGAAGCCAGGAGCCAGGAGCTTCTTTCTGGTCTCCCACATGGGGAGAAGAGGCCCAAGTACCTGGGCCATCTTCCACTGCCTTCCCAGGCACATTAGCAGGGAGCTAAATCAGAAGTGGAGCAGCCAGGACTCAAATCAGTGTCCATATGGAATGCCAGCATCACAGGATGCGGCTTAACCTCTACACCACAATGCCAGCCCTCCCTGTCTCCTCCCACTGTTTTTCAAGCCATGGATGTCTCAAAGGGTAATCTCCAAGTTGTCAAATGCAGTGTTTTCTCTATAGAAACATTTTTCAAGGATGGTAACTCCTTATAACTCTGTTGTTAATCTCACTTTCCTAAGGCTCTTTTGTCTTTTCTGAGAAACAACTGTAAGTAATCATTATCTGCCGAAATTTACCTGAGACTTGCTAACCCCCCCAGAGAGGGATCTCACCTTCCTTAGAACACCCATGCCTTTATTGAACCCTAGATTCCTAAGATGGGGTCAGGTTAAATCAGTCAGTTTGTAAAAGCTTCATTATCAACTCAGATCAGAAAACTACAGGACAACCTAACAGAGTGAAACATGCATGTTACCCTATTAAGGTTCTGATAAATCCCATAATAAAGGAAGAGATCTAAAATTAATTAAACATGTCTAAAATCCTTGGCGTTAAATTGTTTTTACTTGTAACACCTATTAACATCTCAGAAGGTGCATCACAGTGTGTAGAACACAGTTTAAGGAATGCTACCTTGCTATTCACTTAACTCTCGCACTGTGTTCATGCTTTTTCTCTTTCTCTAGAATTTATGCGCTTTCAAACCTGGGATTTGTCCTGTATAAATTGGTGTCCACATAAAACTATTTTTCCTTTCCAGGGATTGCTAAAAGAATTTCAGGTACTGACACAACTATAAGCTTGGATTCAGGACACAATGGAGAGATTAGCGTTCTGAAACTGAGGGATTTTATTTGTAATCCAGTAATAACTGAGGGCTCAAGTTCATAGTGAAAAGTTGAACTATCAGCTGTGACACTGATCTCTTAAGATGGAAGGAAAGAAAAGACGGTGTATGAAGTTACACTCATGGGTGATTACAGTGCGTCCATGTGTGTGCGGATCAGCTGTGGAAACTGGTCTGTTGATAGTGTGCTTCAGAATCCTTTGGGGGGAGTTTGTTAGCTACAGTTTTCTGAACCCAATTCTAGATTCACTGAATTATTTGGGAGTGGAGACCAGGGTATCTGCAAATTTGTTTCAATAAAATTCCTAAATGTTTCCATGCACATCGAAATTTGAAAACAACTGTTCTAAATGTGTATGTTTTGGCATGTTTTTGAAGACAATAATTTGCCCTTCACATTTTAAGAAAACCAGTTGCCTTAGGAGACAACATATTTATTCCAATGTTGCTGTTTCTCAATCCAGACATTTTTGGGGGAATACTCCTTTTGTGTTGTCATAATAGCTTTTAAAATATTCTTTTTGGTATAACATAGTGGTACAAATTTTCACTTTTACGGAGAGTATTTGAGTGTTAGCAACTGTCGCAATCATTTATAAGTATGTCTGATGATTGAGGTAAGTGACCAAGCTGAGTAATATGGTTTGATGTCCCAAATGTGGTGTGATTATGAAGAAACTTAAACTAGTTTTCTTGAGTGGATCGCAAAAAAGACTAAAATAACTAAGTTTAACAAAACAAATGCACTTTTTCATAGTCGCTATATTCATGCATGATGAATATTGTCAAAATATTACATTTGGCTCATGAAAATACACACTTAAAATACTGCGCTTCTAAACATTCCTGAACATACATTTATGCATTGCTTTTATACCAGAAACATGGAGAATACTTAATCATGATGCCCCAATTTCATCCATAGTGATGACTTTTTAGCACAGATGTTTTCACACCAAGCAAAAAGCTTATGAAATCAAGAGCGCTGAAAGGTAGAATTAGAAGGGACCCATGAGGACTGACTGCATTCTCAGTTTCCAAATAGCATCTTAATTATTGCTGCTTAATCAGTAATAAATCCATTGTTTCAAATGTCTACTTCTGTTGCACTAACTTCTCTCTGGACCCCAGGTTCTGTGCTAGGGTTCTGGTTTCTGACTCCTTGTGCCTCTCATAAGCTCACCTTACGGAGCCACTCCCCACGGATTCATATCTCCTGGCACCAGAGAAAACAGCATGGCCATGCGTTAGTAAAGTAGTATATGATTTGTTAGACCTGTGAGATACACACTAGTGCAACATCCAAGGCCTTTTGAATTCTTACAAAAATAATTTCAATGTTACATAGACAATCAAAACAACTTAAAATACTTTTCCTTCAATCAAGTTTGCCTTGAAAATCTTACTGAAAGTTAAGTTTTCTAAGCTTCAGTTCCATCATTTGTAAAATAGATGTGATGATTAGGTTGACTTCAAAGAGATTTTGAAAGAAAGAAAATAATGCAAGTAAAAAACAGCATAGTGTACAGCACATGAAGTGATCAAAAGTATTTATTACTACTGTCACCATGAAAGTGGCTGGCACAGTACTAGCCACATATGATTAAATAAATGAGAGCTATTAATTTTGTTATTTTAAGAATAAATCTTCCTGGTGAAATAGGCAGGAAAACTCTTTAGTCAATAATTTAGTTGACTTAGTTATATACATCCAGAGTAAATAAAATGCCAAGTTCTTAGTTTGTGGACACTCCCTGATGTATTTTTATCCTGGATAAATATTATTAAAACCATGGATTAAAATGTTGAGCATGACTTTCTGGTTGGAATTTGTCCATGCATACAAAAAAAAGTCGCTAAATTCTGAGACTTGCTAGGACTTGAGTCAATACTTTCACATCAGGGAAAAAACAATCAAGGAATGAAACTGAGATGTTAAGCATTTAAATCAAAGTTTTCAAGAGCCAAGACATGCTCAGCTTATTCACAACCAGTAAAAATAACCAAGAGTGCAGAAACATGACCCAGACACGCCATATCCTAAGTCAGACCCATTTATTTTTTATCTGAACTTGAAGATCAAAAATAGTTGAATGAACTTCGCATTTCTGTTTCCTTTCTTTCTTCTTTTTCTTTTCCTCCCTTTTTGTACTGTGCCCTTCTGTACTTCTTGGCTCTTCCCAGAGCAGGGGGAAGAACTGCCAAATTATCACAATAGGTGGCTCTCAGGGGTACTTCTTCTCAGGCAGGAAGTGCCAGAGATCTTGTAAAATGTCCAACACAAATTTTATTTTGCAGACTCTGGAGGTTTGCATCTGGATACACATCTGCATTTCTGGGTGCTGGGCCAGACTAAAACATTCAGTTTATCCATTGCTAATAAACATGTCAGCAGTTTCTCTGCTCTCACATCTGTTGTGAAAAATGTTATCTTTCCTGAAGTGTATTTATTTTGTCTTTAATACCAGCTTTCATGGATTACAAAATAAAGACACGCCTTTGCTGAACAAATTCAATAGCATATGCTTGAAAGCACCTCACAATAGTGATGAGATAAATTAGAGATGTATATTCTATCTTGGGTCCTGTGAAGGCAGCCAATGTGAGGAGTAACGATGACTCTCGGCAAGATTGTGCCAATTGAAACAGCTTGCCTCTGAAGCTAGATCTTCTCAAAATCTATTCAGACACTCTATGCATCACAGCAGTTCAGCAAAAGATTTTTAAATCTATTCAGACACCCTATGCATCACAGCAGTTCAGCAAAAGATTTTTAAATCTATTCAGACACCCTATGCATCACAGGAGTTCAGCAAAAGATTTTTAAATCTATTATCAGTTGTTTCATTATTAAGGCTGTCTTCAGTTGAGCTGATACCGTTCTTTCTCAGGGAAGCAATCTCCAGGCACTTGCATTGCATTCAGTATTTCCCAGAATACTTGACTTACCCAATTTACTGATGTTTGTGCTAATAGATGAAAAGAGGTTTTGTCACTAAGATGCTTTATAAATAAAAGTGCACACTATCATTTAATTGGTAAACTAATGTCAATATTCCTTCCACTTCCATTATTTCACTTTATGTTTTTATTTTTATTTATTTATATTTTTTTTTGACAGGCAGAGTTACACAGTGAGAGAGAGAGACAGAAAGAAAGGTCCTCCCTTCCATTGGTCCACCCCCCAAAATGGCTGCCGTGGCTGGTACACTACGCCGATCCGAAGCCAGGAGCCAGGCGCCTCCCCCTGGTTTCCCATGTGGGTGTAGGCCCAAGGACTTGGGCCATCCTCCACTGCCCTCCCAGGCCACAGCAGAGAGCTGGACTGGAAGAGGAGCAACCGGGACAGAATCCAGCACCCCAACCGGGACTAGAACCCAGGGTGCCAGCACCGCAGGCAGAGGATTAGCCAAGTGAGCTGCAGCGCCAGCATATCACTTTATTTCATAATCAAATATTTTCCCCAGAAACCTTTTATTTAAGGTACAGAAACTTCATGCATTTCATAAATACAACTTTAGTAATACATTGATTCTTCCCACTATACTCACCCACCCACTCTTCCACACCTCCCTCTCCTATTCCCATTCTTATTTTTTACTAAGATCGTAATCAAATAGTTTTATTTCAGGGTCTGTTCCATCACCCTCAGCAATTCTGTCTCCTTGGCTTCCCTCACAAATAATCCATTCTCTCAAAATGTTTTGTCAGTAGAAAAAATTGTTAGCCTCATATATGTGAGAAAATGCATGTTTGGAAACACACCATCAGGCAGTGCAAATAAGATAGTAGGAAAATCCATATAAAGTCCATATGATTCATACTGTGAATGGTGTATCTTCTTCAGATTCTTCCTTCGACATGTGAATATTCCAATAACCATGTCCTACCCTCTGAAATCCAAAGCTGTTTTTTACCCAACTGGTCCATCTTAGCTAACATCAGGAGCCAGGTGAGACTGACTGTCAATCTGTCCCTTCAGCTCCATAAGATAAACAGCAAACTCTATATTGATAAACAGAGTTCTTAGCTAAAACATTAAAATACCAAAACATTAAAATGATGTCAGAAAGAAATGTAACAGCAAGTGAACAGCAATTAGTTCATAAAACAGAATGAAACAATACAAATAGAGAAAATAAAAAATTCTATAATTTGCCTTCTAAAAATCTAATAAAATCTATCTGCCTTAAGAAAAATTAATGGGGAAAAAACATAAGGCACAAATAAATATTAAGAATAGAAAAAGCAACATAACTAGAGAAGCATCTCAGTTTAAAAAAAAAAAACAGAAGACTATTACTTAAATCTATCTGGCAGTAGATTTGAGGAATTTGGTGAGATGCACATATTTTTAGAAAAATGTAACTTACCAAAACTGAGTCATAGAAAATAAAAATCCAGAATTTTTTATTGTGAAAGAAAGTGAATTTGCAGTGAAAAATTTTCCACAAAGAAAACATCAGTTAAAGACATTTTACAAATAACTTCTACCAAGTATTCAAAAAACAGATCATGTCAATCTTACACAAAACTTCTTCAGACAGGAGATAAAGAGGAAAAATGCCCAACTCATTTTCTGAGGCTATTTGTAACCAAAACATTCTTAAAGGCATATGCTGAAAGAACTCACCCTACCAGATATCTTTCCTTAATATAAAAGCTCTAATAATTGAGGGATCATGATGTTGGTGCAGGGATAAACACAGCCCAGTGGAACAAAATAGGCTGTTTACAATAAACCCATCCAATCATGGAAATTTGATGTATGTCAGAGCTTTCATTACAAATTAGTGAAGAAAGAATAAAAATTTCAATAAATAGTTCTGGTCAATTTGGTTATTCATAAGAAAAAAATGAAATAAGATTCCGTTTCATAGTACACACTCATGCAATCCACAGAGAGCAAAATTTTATAATAATTTTTAAAATAGTGTAATAAATTTTTAAACCTGTGACAAGGAAGGATTTCTTAGACAATTTACAAAAATTAAAATAATACAGAAAAAGAAATAGAGCTACATTAAAATTAGAAACTTCTGAACATCAAAACACAAAATTAAAAAAAAGACACATCACAAAACAGCAGAGGATAATACATTAAGAACAAAAAAAATAAAAATCTTAGAATCTAAAATTGTGAAGCACTATAAATGAGAAAGAAAAGGACAATTTAACTTTTTATTTTTTTTAATTTTTTGGTATGTATTTTTTTATTTAGTAAATATAAATTTCCAAAGTACAGTTTATGGATTACATTGGCTTCCCACCCCCCCGCCATAATTTCCCTCCCATTCACACCCCTCCCATCTCCCGCTCCCTCTCCCATTCCATTCACATCAATATTCATTTTCAATTCTCTTTATATACAGAAAATCAGTTTAGTATATATTAAGTAAAGATTTCATCAGTTTGCACCCACACAGAAACACAGAGTGTAAAAATACTGTTTGAGTACTAGTTATAGCATTACTTCACATTGGACAACCCATTAAGGAAAGATCTTACATGAGAGGTAAGTACACAGTGACTCCTGTTGTTGACTTAACAATTTGACACTCTTGTTCTCTTGTTTATGGCGTCAGTAATCTCCCTAGGCTCTAGTCATGAGTTGCCAAGGCTATGGAAGCCTTTAGGGTTCGCTGACTTTGATCTTATTCTGACAGGGTCATAGTCAAAGTGGAAGTTCTCTCCTCCCTTCAGAGAAAGGTACCTCCATCTTTGATGGCCCCGTTCTTTCCACTGGGATCTCACTCACTGAGATCTTTCATTTAGGTCTTTTTTTTTTTTTTCCAGAGTGTCTTGGCTTTCCATGCCTAAAATACTCTCATGGGCTCTTCAGCCAGATCTGAGTGCCTTAAGGGCTGATTCTGAGGCCAGAGTGCTATTTAAGACATCTGCCATTCTATGAATTCTGCTGTGTTTCCCACTTCCCATGTTGGATCCTTCTCTCCCTTTTTGATTCTATCAGTTAGTATTAGCAGACACTAGTCTTGTTTGTGTGATCCTTTTGACTCTTAAACCTATCAGTGTGATCAATTGTGAACTGAAGTTGATCACTTGGACTAGTGAGATGGCATTGGTACATGCCTGCTTGATGGGATTGTATTGAAATCCCCTGGCACGTTTCTAACTCCACCATTTGGGGCAAGTCCGATTGAGCATGTCCCAAGTTGTACATTTCCTCCCTCTCTTACTCCCACTCTTATATTTAACAGAGATCACTTTTCAGTCAAAATTTAAACACCAAAGAATAATTGTGTGTTAATTACAGAGTTCAAACAATAGTACTATCACAAAAAAAATACTAAAATGGATAAAGTATTACATTGTACATCAACAGTCAGGACAAGAGCTGATCAAGTCACTGTTTCTCATAGTGTCCATTTCACTTCAACAGGTTTCCCCTTTGGTGCCCAGTTAGTTGTCACTGATCAGGGAGAACATATGATATTTGTCCCTTTGGGACTGGCTTAATTCACTCAGCATGATGTTTTCCAGATTCCTCCATTTTGTTGCAAATGACCTGATTTCATTGTTTTTGACTGCTGTATAGTATTCTATGGAGTACATGTCCCATAGTTTCTTTATCCAGTCTACTGTTGATGGGCATTTGGGTTGGTTCCAGGTCTCAGCTATTGTGAATTGAGCTGCAATAAACATTAAGGTGCAGATGGCTTTTTTTGTTTGCCAAATTAATTTCCTTTGGGTAAATTCCAAGGAATGGGATGGCTGGGTTGTATGGTAGGGTAATATTCAGGTTTCTAAAGAATCTCCAGACTGACTTCCATAGTGGCTTAACCAGTTTGCATTCCCACCAACAGTGGGTTAGTGTCCCTTTTTCCCCACATCCTCTCCAGCATCTATTGTTGGTAGATTTCTGAATGTGACACTTAAATCTACGACCTGACACTATCAAATTATTAGAGAGCATTGGAGAAACCCTGCAAGATATAAGTACTGGCAAAGACTTCTTAGAAAAGACCCCAGAAGCACAGCCAGTCAACAAAAATTAACATTTGGGACTGCATCAAATTTAGAAGTTTCTGTACTTCAAAAGATACAGTCAGGAAAGTGAAGAGGCAACCGACAGAATGGGAAAAAATATTTGCAAACTATGCAACAGATAAAGGGTTGATAACCAGAATCTACAAAGAAATGAAGAAACTCCACAACATCAAAACAAACAACCCACTTAAGAGATGGGCCAAGGACCTCAATAGACATTTTTCAAAAGAGGAAATCCAAAAGGCCAACAGACACATGAAAAGATGTTCAAGATCACTAGGAATCAGGGATGCAAATCAAAACCACAATGAGGTTTCACCTCACCCCGGTTAGAATGGCTCACAATTTAACTTTTTAAAAATAGATAAAATGCATGACCAAGTACCTTCACATATCACAGGAAGACACATGAATGGCCAGCATACTTATAAAAAGTGCTTTGTTTTATTTTAGCATTTCAGTCCATTTTCACTACTATCATGGAATTCTTGAGGTATGTTACTCTATAAAGAAAAGATGTTTATTTGGTTCCAAGTTCTGGAGGTGTAAGGTCCAGGAGATTCACCTAGAGATGCCTTCTCGATGCGGAGCCTCCAGGTGGTGGACCACCACACGGCAAGGGACATGGAGTGCAAGTGACAATATGTCTCTATCTTGCTGCTCATAAAACCACACGGATCAGTTGTGGAGGACTCACTTTAATGCTCTTGGTTAATCCTAATCACTTCCAAAGACACCACCTGTAAACAACATAGTGGGATTAATTTTTCACTCTCTTAATATCTCGCAAAGGAGTTAAGTTTCAATATACGAACATCGGCAGATACTTAGTATCCAAAGTATAGCAATTAGTAACTTGGGAAATGCATAATAACATCACAAGTAAGACAGAATTTCACACACATAAATTAGTAAAAAAAAAAAAGTTGGACAAATCCGAGTATTGCTGGAAATATAGAGCAGTGGGAGTCTAAATTGGAACAGCCATTTTAAGAAATAATTTGATATTACCTAGTAATGCTGAAATTACTAATAATCTATGATCTAGCAATTTTACTCTTAGTTCTATGCCTTAGAGCATTTATTTAATGAATAAGCCAGGAAACATGCCTGAACATGTTCATAACAATGATTTTGGTAAAAGCAAATAACTGGAAACAATCCAAATATCTATCAAAAGTAGGCAGTATTAACTTGTGGTATATTCATATCATAAACTCCTTATGGTAATGAAAATTAATTAAGCAACAGGCACAGATAAGCATTAATTTAAAAAGAAATAGCATTGTAGAACAGCCCTCAACCTAAGTGGAGTTGTTACTATAGAATGTCCAAACCTGGGTCACACAATCACTGACATCAAAAGAAGAAATTAAGAATTGCAAAGTGGAGAGCAATGAGCCAGGAAGCTATTACTTAATTCCCTAGGCTCTCCAAGAAGTTAGGCATGAAGTTTCTTATAGAACGGAATTGAGACTTAGAGGTATGTGATCAGCTAATGTTCAGGCTCCTGGTTGGTCAGTGGTGCTCATGACCTTGATTGGGTTTGTCACTGATGCTGTGCTCTTTATGGAATTTATTATGGCTACGTGGGCTTCAGCTGGTCTGAGGAATTACATGTGGGTGGTAGTTACCTTCTGCCCAAGATTGGGCATTTCCCTTCCTGGACCTGGAATTTTCCTAAACAAACCCCTCCAGACAATATTGGCCAAGAAGATTTCTTATACTGGAAAATTTCTTCATAGTTCAGTGATTAGAACCTAGTTACACCAGCTCTATCACTCCCTCAATTCAGAGAATTCCTTTTGATAAAGGACAAGAACACCCTGGGCTAAGGAAGATGGATGAGAGGCTGGGTCCTGCCTTTCCATTTTATAGGGGTTCAAGATCAATAGTAAGCTGGAAAAGCAAGTCAAAGAGGGCTGTATAGATATGCTGCCATGTTTGTAAACTTCAACAAATGCAAGACTAAACATCTTTTAGCAATATATGAGTAAGTGATAACATTATAAAGATTTGTAAAAAAATAGTGAGATATAGTCAGGAACAGGCTCAACAACTTTGACAATAATCTATTTCTTAAGCTTGATAGTGTTCATCTTATAATTCTTTAAAACTGCACCCATGCATATATTCAAGAGTAATAGCAGATTGATATACATGAATTTGTATGTATTTGTATGTATTAATTTCAAAGGTAATGAATATAGAAAGTAAGAAGAATCTAGGATGTATCAGTAAAAAAGATGTTAAGCTCCATGGGGACTCTGCAGGGTGCTGAGCACTAGGACCTGGATAAACAAAAACATGTCAATCAGAGCTCCAGGTGACAATGAGTATCAAGATTCCTTACGTTCTTGAGGAACCATTTTGATTGGAAGCCAATAAGGTGTTGGATATGCAACTAAGACAGAAACATCTAAAGAGAGAGCTGAACTTGACCTGGGGAACGGTGGATAAGCAAAAAGAAAGGGAAAAAAAGCAGTAAAGGGTGGAGTCAACAAAGCCTCAATTCCAAGAAAAATGGGCATCATCAACAATAATTTGGTAAGTCTTTACTGTGGGAAAGCTGCATCGGAACTCTGCTGCCCTTTAAGAATCTACCACAAACATTCCTATTTGTAAGGGATCAAATTTTATGTTTATGTGGACCTGGGGTGTATAAAACATGTTCTCAAAATATCCTTTTATGGAAATGAAAGAAATGGACTAAAGAGTGATATTTGAGCTTTCTCCTTTGGAGGTAGTA
The DNA here is from genome assembly GCF_033115175.1 of Lepus europaeus. NCBI lineage: Eukaryota > Metazoa > Chordata > Mammalia > Lagomorpha > Leporidae > Lepus > Lepus europaeus. The sequence goes on along the minus strand of NC_084831.1, from coordinate 135,887,758 downwards.
AAACAATCCTTCTATGAGGTACCAAAGGATGGCAGAGGGGACACTTATTACATGACCAAAGAGGAAAAATGAAAATCCCAATGGGAATGTATATTTATTTTGATGTTAGTGTTCCAGCGACATAAGTGGGTTTAAGTTTGACTCAGACTGAATAGAACTGGACCTTGGGGAAGTCACAGCCTTTCGCTCTGCTCCAAAGTTCTCTCCGCAAAATAGAAAGCCGTGCCTTTGCGTTCTTCAGGGTTCCTTGTCCTGATATTCCACAATGCTAATATTCATAAATTCAATGATTATGTTACAATTATGCTTTCCCTACTTTGACAGAGAAGTTAAGAGAGAATAAAGTCCACAAAAAATTTACTTCCCCCAATTTTCCATATCTTGGTTTGGCTTAGACTAACTTCCTTTCTACAGAAGGACTGTGGGCTGGCAGCCCAAAGGGCAATCATCTTCCAGCTTTGAAGTCTTGTCCACCTCCTCACCATCACTGGACATTGGGTGCTTCAATCCCAAAATATATTTTTATAACTAGCACCCCCATTGCTCAGCCTGGAGTAGCCCTTCATCAAGAAAGTGCCTTTCAAAGTTAAAAGAAATAAAGACCTCTTTGGCTTCAGTTAAAGAGTGCTTGAAGGTGAGCATGAGTGTAACATATATTTTTTTCTCTTTCTTCACATGGATGTTGATTTTTATGGCCTTCAAAAATAAAACAATTTTTATCTTAAAAGCAAATATTTCTACTGCTCTTAAAATGCTAACATTTGAAAACCAATATATACTGGCAAGTAACGTGGGAAATAGACATGCAGAACACTTAATAATGATTGAATGCATAAAGCATTTTTCTTTCATTTTTATGTGACAGCTGGATGAGTTTCAACTTCCTGCTCACGGCACAGGCTCTAAACTTCCAATTCTGCTTTTTTTTCTTCCTCCTCCCTGCCTCCCCATCCACTTCTTGCCTCCTCCTTTCTCTTTGGGAAAACACAAATGTTTTTGATTACATAATAGCTGTAAACTTTATATCTCCCACTTCAGTTGTTATACATCATAAACAGAGGAGTGAACTTCAGACTCCATTAAGACAAAGACTGGGTCTGGATCGTTGGAGGCCTTTCGTATTGGTATTGTGGAAAAAATAAGTTTCTGTTGACAAAGGGATGCACCGGGCCTGGCTCGAGATCATGATCTGACCAATTACCCACTGAACACAAAGAGTGACAAGAGATCCAAATTCTAGTCAAGGGAAATGCAGCCTGGAGACCAGAACAAATCAACACCTCTCCTGAAGGGTTCACTTAATCCAGTGGAAGCTTTAATATGTGAAGGCCAAGAAAGAAAAACGTTACGCAAAGACAGGCAGAGTCTACATAAAAGTTCATTCAATGTGCACATTCTATTGATTCAAATTCTCTTTCTAATCTGGAAATTGTTTTGTTTTACAAATTAAGTTTTATTATTGCCAGGGTGCTCATGTAAATTATTTGGAAACAAGGTAAGGCAGCATTTTTATTTAAACATCTACAAATATTTATAGAGCATCTATAAACAGGCACGGTTCTAGATTCTTGGGCACCTTCAATGAATGAAAGTAAGAATTGTCTCTATTGGAAGGGAAAAGGTCAATTTAAAAAGCAGTAGGAATAAGTGTATTAGCGTCTCTTAGAAGATGATGAGTATTGTGGAAAAAATAGAACAAGGAAGCAGTATATGGGAAAACTGGCTAGGGTGGGGAGTTGTGATTTTAAATAGGTGATCCATGGAAACTATGTTTAAAAAAATGGCATGCTCAGAGACAAGTTTAAATTCTGGAAGAAAGGAGACTGGTGACATTTCCATATTTGAAAAAAAAAAAAAACCTGGATAATGATCTCATTTTGTGTTTTCCCTTGATAATTTCTATGCTATCTGGTAGTGTGACTCCAAATGATGATATTTATAGCTTGCTTCTGAGTACATTTAATTCAATGCAATATAATAATTTTTATTGAGTTTTGACTACCTAATAGGGGTTGGAGCAGAATCATTCAGAAGGAAATGGGAATCTTTGTGCTCTGGAAGTCTCCAATCTAGGTAGGAAGGCAAACTCATAAAGGAACATGATTTCAAACAGTGGTGAAGGTTTTGCAGAAATACGCTAAAACCAGATAAGTGGAAGGACAGGCCTTACCCAGATGGTCAGAGCCAGACTCTCTGACTTGATTGCAGACCTTTCCCAGCCTAAGAAGAATATGCCATTGATCTATTCTAGGAGCAGAGTGAAGGCCAGTGTAAGCGAGAGTAAGAAAGAGCATAGCAAGAAATTTCAGAGAGGTAGGTTCCCTTATGAGTTGAATTTTGTCCATCATAAAGGTATTAAAGTCTTAACCTCTGACATCTGTGAATGTGTCCTTATTTGGAAACATGCTCTTTGTAGATAATCAATAAAGGTGAGGCCATCAGAAGAGGCCTCAATTTAATAGGACTGGTGTCCTTACAAAAATAGAAGGTTCGGACACCAGAGAACACCAGGTGGAAAGGAAGCAGATACTGTGATGTTGCATCTACAGCCCAAAGATTACTCTGGATGGCAGAAAGTCTCCAGAAGCTAGGGGAGAGGCTTAGAATAGCTATTTCCTCACGACCCTCAAAAGCAGCTGATCCTGCTGGTGCCTTGATTTGGGGCTTTGAGACCTCATAACTGTTACGTGTTTGTGTGTTTCGGTCACTCAGTTACACCAGTCCCAGACAACACATAAAGGCAGTGAGAAGCTATTGGAAGACTTTAAGGACATAAAATGTATCTACACTTGTAAGCTTAGCAAATGCTCACAGTGTTTAGCAAAAACAAACATAAAAATATCCTATTTTCTGGATGTGAAGAGTGAGCTGAGGAAATTGGTGGAAACAGAAGCAGGGGATTAGCTGGGAGGCTGTCACACTAGTGTAGAAATGATTGTGTCTTATTTCTACGGATGGGAATAACTTAAACATATGCTATACTTGCCAACAATGTACACTATTTATTCTGAATATAAACATAGCATGGTTATGATGGGACAACATGTTTACTTATCATAAATCAAAGAAATTGAGTCTGTACCCAAACAGAGTTGTAATATAGGCAAAGCATGAATATATATTTTAGGGTTGAAAGAAATCTCTTTTATAGGAAAAGATGATTGGAATGTATGTGTTTGCTTATGTTTCTGTTTACCAGTAGAAATGTGGGCTCAATCAAAGATTTCATTTATTGACTGAGTACTTCATAAGAAAAATGGAAACAAGACTTTGATTCATGTATCTAAATGCACTCATAAACACATCTATATTTGTGCACATGACATGCAACTATCTGTATTTATACCTGCGTATTTTCATATCCAGATACATCCCATGTCTTATTGTCAGATTCTAGACCTCTGCCTGGAAACATTCTTAAATATTGGATCCACAAGATATAAATGCCAGCCATTTTAATATGGAAGTCAGTCCCAATTCTTATGACTGTTGAAATGAATAAGCCATCTGCTAGTGACAAAGTCGAGGAGAAAAAACAACTGTGGTTCCAAAGTTAGCTATTTCCTTCATCTGTTATGCTAGACGTTTTCTTCTGAAGCTTTGATGACTTAAAACTTTGGAAGGTTTATGAATTGAATGTAAAATTCAGACACTCCTGAAAAATAGAGTAACAGATAAACAAATGGTGGGGGGGGGGGGAGAAAATGAATAAGGAGGAACCCAAAGTGTAAAAGAGTTATAAACCAAAATCACTCTAAGTTCAGTACGTGAACCTCTTAAACACTGACTAGAGACTTGATTGTACAGTACTAAGAAAGTATTTTTTACTCTTTCTAAATGTGAAAATTATATTTCACTTACTAATTATTTTTAAATTTTTATTGATTTATTCCACCTACATATTAACTCCCCAAATGCCACAATAGCCAGGGCTGGACCAGGCCAAAGCCAGAAGCCAAGACTTAATCTGAGTCTTCTACATGGGTGGCAGAAACCCAAGTAATTGAGCCATCTTCTACTGCCTTGCTGAGTATGCATTAGGAAAAAGTTAGAATAGGAAGTGGAGCAGGGACTTAAACCCAAGCACTCTTAAGCAGTAGGCTATATGCCTACTTCTCATATTTTTTCAATATACAGCTTAATGATGGATATGTGATACAATTACAGTACTGTTTAAATTATAGCAAGAGTGTTTCATAGTCATTAAGATGCAGCTTGGGATGCTTGCTTGCATCCCACATCAGAGTACCTGGGTTGGAGCCTCACTCTGCTCTGGATTCCAGCTTTTTGTTAATATGCATTCTGGGAGGCAGTGGTGATGCCGCAAGTGCTGGGGTCTCTGTCACTTTTGTGGGAGAGCTAGAATGAATTCCAGGTTCTTGGCTTTAGCTTGGCCCTGCCCTGGCTGCTGTGGGCATTGTGAAGGGTGAGAAGGGTGAACCAGCAGATGGGAGGTCTCCTTCTGTAGCTCTCTGTCTCTGTCTCATTCTCAAATGCATAAAAAAGAACAAAATTTTAAAAACAAAAAATTTAGAAGACCATCCTCTAAAAATAAGACGGTACAACGTGTCAGAAACGTTTTAGTCTCTACCTCACCAATGTTCAGCCTCACTCCAGATTCCAGTCCTGGAGGCTTCCATTCCCTTGAGCTGACAGCACCGCATCTCAAGTATGCTCTGATTTTGCTTTCTGCCCTAGGGCTTGTCTGACATCTCAGCGTGGGACGCCAGCGTGATGCCACTTGGCAGGCATCCGTGGAACGCTGACCCTTAAACAGGCGGGTGATGAAAAACCATGTATAAACACTTCTTCTGTCTTGGTAGGCAACTCTCAGTAGGATCCTATGTAATTCTCCAAAGAACTTGGTGAGCTCAAGCTCTATTTACCCAAAGAATGACCAGTTTGGGAATACATGTTTGCTGTGGATTTTCTACCTTCTTGGTTCTACTCCCCTTCTTTTCATCTTGCTCCCTAGGATCAGCTCTGAAATAGAATTCTTTGCACACGTTCTTATTAGACACTCTGTTTTGGTATGGGATGTAGCCTAAAACAAGAGAATGATAGGAAGTAGTGTTAAACTTGAAGTATTTATTATTCTCACAATGTTAAAAATTCCAAAACTGACAGCTGATGCTAGTGTTTATTGATATTCATTTGCATTCCAAAACCTTAGTTGTAAAATAAGCATCAAAGTAGACTTTTAGGTAATTATATTCAGGGCAGTGTTTCCCAAATCTGGGTGCACCTTGTAATAAACTCAGGTACTGTTAAAGAGCACCCATTCTTCCTGGAAATGATACTCAAGAATCAACATTTTCTGAAAAAAATAATACAGGTTATTCTGATGCTCAAATTGGAGAGTCATTGATTTAAATGCTTTGCAGCACTAAGATTATCTCATGAAATACTTTAGGGGCAATTTTCTTACCTTGAGGCCAAATTAAACAAATTAGATGGCTTAGACATCAAGCACATGGATTCTGGTGCCTTTTTCTCTGATAATATTAGAGCTATTTTGAATACTTTCTTTCACAGTTTAAGATTTTTCTTTTATCCCATCCTACAGTAAAATGGAAAACAGTTTGAGGACTTGGTCCCAAAATGTGGATTTGGGGTACTCTAATCACCGTGAGCATTTTTCAGATTAGAAAGTCCACTGTCTTTGTTTCCTCAGAACTTTATTTTGCAAGTCTTCAAGTCATTATTATAGATCTAAGCTATTCTTTTTTAAAAAAATTACTATTTTAATTGGGCATATTTATGGGAATAGTACGATAATACAATACAAATATTCAAGGTGTGATGATCAGACAGTGTTAGCATTTTATCTCCTTCAATATTTATAATTTCTTATTAATATTTAATAATAATATAAATGTATGAGGTACTAACTGATATTTCAGCAAATGTATATAACGTATGATGATCAAATCGGCATAATTAATATTTCCTTCCTTTACCATTATTTTATGTAGGAGCCTTTAGTTCCTCTCTTCTATTTATTCATAAAGTCTATAATAGGTTATTGTGATCAACAACAGAATAGAGTCCTTGTATCTGACTGTGTTTCAGTATCTATTATACTATGCCCCACTCCCCAAACCTTTACAACCTGTAGTACTCACTATAATACATTCGGATCGATGTTTTTGAGCTCCCACTTTTGAGAGGAAACATGTGGTATTTGCCTTTTGTGTCTGACTTATGTCACTCTACATGATGGCTAAGATCCTCTTATCAGCACATGCACTTAAAGAATTGAGTCTATTTTTCAAAACCAGAACAGTCTGAACAGCACTTTGAAAAAGTCTTCACATAAAGCTTCAGTGTTAAGTGATATGAATAGATACTCATATTCTTCAACAATGAACCAGCCATTCCAACCCCGTTAGCCACTAGCTCGAAGGGACGGCTAAGGCAGTTGGAGTCAGTCTCCTCCCTGTGAGGTTCCTTTACTAGACCTCAGCAGTGGTTGTCAAAGCTAAGCATGCACTTAGTCCACAGATTGCTGGGATCCACCTTTGGAGTTGCTTATCCAGCAGATCTGGCTGAATTTGTGTTTCTAACCTGTCCCCGGGTGATGCTAATGCTGCTGAGCTAAGGACAACATGTGGGAACCACTGGAATAGGGAGAGCACTGCTTTCATAGACACAGTGCCTTCACACAGAAGTGGACCTTAGAAGTCAAGTTGTCTAAGGTTTTTATTGTCCAGAAGTTGAAGCTGAGGTTTAGGGATCCAGTGGATATTGCCTGAAGAAATGGAGCAGAACTAGTAGCTCTCTTGTTCCATCTCTGAGTTGGCTGACATTGTGTAACTCCACTTACCCAGTCTCTGTCACCATGACTCCAAGGTCCCATTAATGTCCAGAGTTAATGAATGCTTCAGATAGCTACAGCTCATTGTTTAGCCTCTCAAAGGATGATTTAATCTATTTTGCATGAAAATTTTTCTAAAATACATTAAATGTTTTTGGACTGAGGGCAGATTATGTAGGTTTAGATATACAAGTACCTACCACTGTACTACAATTGCCTTCAGTATTCAGTACAGGAACATGTTGAACATTTTTGTACCCCAGGAGCAAAAGCAAATAGCATATACCCTAGGTGTATAGTAGGCTATATCTGAACATATCTGGATATAGAAAAGGTATAGTAAAAATATGATTTAAAATATAAAAACAGCAATGGGTGATTTTTTTTAAAAGATTTATTTATTTATTTGAAAGGCAGAGTTACAGAGAGGCACAGGCAGAAGAGAAAGAGAGGTCTTTCATCCCCTGGTTCACTCCCCAAATGGCCGCAAAGGCCAGAGCTGTGCCAATCTGAAGCCGGAACGAGGAGCTTCCTCTGAGTCTCCCATGTGGGTATAGGGGCCCAACCATTTGGACATCCTCCACTGCTTTTTCCAGGCCCTAGCAGAGAGCTGGATCAGAAGTGGAGCATCTGGGGCTCGAACCAGTGCCATATAGGATACCAGCACGGCAGGCAGCAGCTTTACTTTCTACGCTACAGCCCTGGCCCCAAGCAATGGATGATTGACCTAGCTGTTAAGACACCATTTAGGCTGTTCCTGTCCCAAATCGGAGTACCTGGGTTTGATTCCTGGCCATAGCTTTTATTTCAACTTTTTGCTATTTGCAGATCCTAGGAGGCAGCAGTGGCAGCTCAAGTAGCTGGAATTCTGCTGCTCATGTGGGAGACCTGGACTGAGCTCCTGGCTTAGGGCTTCCGTTCTCTGGCCGCTGTGGGCATCTGGGCAGTGAACATCAGATTGAAGTGTTTCTCTCTCTCTCTCTCTCTCTCTCTCTGTTCCTCTAAGAAATAATTAAAAATTTAAGAAAGATGATTAAAAGGATACACCTATGTAGGACAGTTACCATGAATGAAGTTTTCAAGACTAGAAACTGCTCTGGTTGAGTTAGTGAGTGGCAATTGAATGTGAAGGCTAGGATATTATTGGACACTACTGTAGATTTTTAAAACACTGCAATTAGGCTACATTAAATTTATTTTGAATTTTCATTCTCCAATAATAAATTAACTTAGCTTACTCTATCTTTAAATTATGAAATTTTACATTTTAACATTTTTTGTTTAGAATTTATTTACATTTTAACCTTTTGACTCTTTTGTAATAGTACTCATTTTAAAACAGAAACACATTGTATAGATGTACAAAAAGATACTCTTTCTGTATACCCTTCTTGTATAATTTCTTAAAAAACTAAGACCAACACCCACATTGGCATAGGTCTGCACAGGGCCAGGATCATCAATATTCCTCTTTCACCCTTACATCTTTCTTTAAAGATTTATTTTATTTATTTGAAAGTCAGAGTAACAACAAGAGAGAGAGAGAGACAAAAAGATCTTCCATTTGCTGATTCACTCCTCAAATGGCTGCAACATCCGGGGCTTGTCCAGGCCAAAGTCAGGAGCCTAGTTCTCCATCTAGGTCTCCCAGATGGGTTGCAAGGACCCAAATACTTGGACTATCGTCCGTTGCCAAAGTGAAGCAGTTGGAACTTAAACTGCTGCTTCTAAATAAGATGCTGGCATCACAGGCGGTATTTAACTTGCTGCACCCACTGGCCTTTTCCCTCCACATCTCGTGCTAAGGGAGGTCTTCACAGGCAAGAACATGCCTGCAGCTGTCATCTCCTTTGACAACAATGCCTTCTGCAGGAATTCCTCCATCAGGACCCACCTAAGGCTCTCCTGAAGGAGGTGTCACTCTTTTCAGAATTATGTCCGTGTTCATTTGCTTATTTTTTCATTGTATATTTGATTGTAAGCAGATAATGTACAATGAGCAGTCCTTTCTATTAATGGAAGCTGTTGTGTTTGTTTCATGCTTTCATCTTTTCTAAGGTGTTTGTTGAGGTCTTCAAAGTTTTGGCTAACGCTTCCCTGTGAATTTTCCCACTAGTTCTTCATTTTGTTCTTTTCCTGATTCCTTAGCTTCTTTTTAAGCTGTGCTCTACTGTTTCAGTTCCAGTGACTCTTCGTTAGCCAGTTTCTAGGAACTACTTCTTAGAGCTGCTCAAGTCACTCTCATTCAAATCTAGGTTAGTTGGTCACCTCAGTCACAGCCTTACTGATTACAGCAACCTCCTCATCTTTGACAAGTGTTTTGAAGTTATGGATGAACCCCTGGATGACATCCTTCCAAACCCAAGAATGGTTCTTGCTGCATTCATAGATGTTGTAATCCTTCTAGAATGGCAGCAATTTCTTTTCGTGTCATTCAGTCGCAGCAATAACCTGGTCAAAAGTTCTGTGGAGATAGTAGATTTTAAAAGCTGCCATTGGGACCAGCACTGTGGCACAAAAGGTAAAGACGCTGCCTGTGGTGGCAGCAACTGACAAGGATTCAAGTCCTGACTGCTCCCCTTCTGTTCAGATCCCTGCCAATGTGCCTGGGAAAGCAGCAGAAGATGGCCCAAGGGCTTATGCCCAAACAGCCATGTAGGGCACCCAGATGAGGCTCCTGGCTCCTGGTTCTGGCCTAGCCCAGCCCTGGCCACTGAGGCCATTTGGAGAGTGAATCAGCAAATGAAAGACCTCTCTCTCTCTCTCTCTCTCTCTCTCTCTCTCTCTGCTTCTTCCTCACCCTTTCTGTAACTCTGACTTTCAAATAAATAAATACATCTTTAAAAAAAAACAAAAAAAAAAACAAAGAAAACTTCCGTAACTCCTGGATTCCCTGGTTGGATAAAAGAGGTGGTGTTTTGGCAGTGGAAACATTGCTTTGATAGTTGTATGAATATCACCAATAGGAGGAGGATGTATACAAGTATTATCAAGGATAAGCAAAATCCTGAAAGTTTTATTATTCTTTAAATGCATTTCTCCATTCATGGCACAGTAATTCCGGAGGGCATCTTAGGAGATCTGGGCTACTCATGCCTTCCTATTGTTCCAGTAGTGCACTGACAGTGATTGCTTATTTATGTGCCTAAAGGCCTTGGGTTTCTTACTACAATCTGCTATATTGCCCCAAAGAAGGCTATCTTAGCTTTAAAGCTTCCATAAGTATTTAAGTCCATTGACTTAGCCTCCATATGTATTAAAATTCTTTCAGGCATCTATTTCCAGATTAGGAAAGATTCATCCATAATAAGGATTTGCTCTGGCACATAACTTTGCTTCATAATCATCTTATGCAGAGTTTCTAAAAATTCTCTGGCTGCCTTCACATCAGCACTCACAGATTCACCACTCACTTTCCCAGCTTTTGAATCATTTAAACCATCTAGAGCTATCAGTAAATTCAGCAAGGTCAGTTGATCCAGACTTCTTTCAGCATTACAAACATATTTTGCTTTGGCCATGATCATCATGGTGCTAAGAGGGATAAGCAGCCATGTCTGGTTTTCAACCCAGGTCAATACAAGCTTTTCCATATATCATTCATGTAGGCTGTTCTCAGGCTTTATTGGTATCATTACATTCAATGAAGCAGATCCTTCTACAACGTCTATCACTTTATTCTTGTTCAAGATCATAGCCATTGTGGAATGGGACATGCCCGAATGGTGACCACAAGCATCACTAATTTTCTATCTCTATAGTCCTTAATCACTTTTAATTTCATTTCCAGATCAATTGAGGTGGCCTCTTACTGGTGACATTAAGAATGGGTTTTGTATACTTAGAAGTCATGATGAACAAAGGTGTGCTAGATTAAGGGAAGCACAAGAGAAAATGATGAAATCAAGAGAGGTCTGGTAAGCACATGATATGTGAGAGTGCTCCTGGCCACTATATTCTATGCTGGCTATAGTTGACCAAAACAGCGTTAGGTTGCTGAGTATATTGAATACATTTTTAAAATTAGTCACTATTATTTACATTTACATTTATGGCGCACTTGATTTGTGCCGAGTACTTTACTAGGAGTTAGAGAACAAAACTGTAAAAAAATAAATAAATAAAAAAGATAGAAACTCCTATCCTCATGGTGTTTGCATTAGAGTGAGGGCAGCTGAATGAAAATAAATGAGATAGGGGCTGGTGCTGTGGTGTAGTATCAGGTAAAGCCACTTCCTGCAGTGCCAGCATCCCAAATGGGTGCCAGTTCAAGTCCCAGGTGCTCTACTTCTGATCCAGCTCTCTGCTATGGCCTGGGAAAGCAACAGAAGATGGCTAAAGTCCTTGGGCCCCTGTACTTATGTGGGAGACCCAGAAGAAGCTCCAGGCTCCTGGATTCGGATCAACTCAGCTCCGGCCATTGCAGCCACTGGAGAGTGAATCAGCAGATGGAAGACTTCTCTCTCTCCGCCTCTGCCTCTCTGTAACGCTTCCTTTGCAATAAATAAATAAATCTTTATAAAAAAGAAAATAAATGAGATAAATAAGTAAAATGTATGGCGGATTGGACAATAAGTGCCAGGGACAACAACATAAGAGAATAGAAATACAATAACTGTTAAAGTAGAGAGAAAGTTGCAATTTTAAGTAAGACAGCAAAGGGAATCTCTTATGTGAAGAAATTTATTGAGCAGTTAATTTGTACAAAATCTGAAGGAAGTGGTCCACAAAAAGTGTTGGAAAAGAATTCTGATTGAAGTTAGAGCAAGGACAAAGGTACTGCCGTAGGAACATGTCTAACATGTTGAGGCCATAGAAGTACCAAGTGCTAGAGGAAATTGGAAGAGAAGAATAGAATAAGTTCACAAAGGTAATAAAAATATTCCACAGAGATAATTCTATGAACTTGAGTTTTTATTTTGATATACATGGATGTTCATTGTAGGGTTTTAAGTACAGGAGTGATATGATCTGACTTATATTTTAGTAATTTTTTTTCTGACTGTTGTGTTGAGAATAAATTGAAGAGACACAGATGGATATAGGGAGCTAAGTTAGGTAGTTAATGCAAAACTCCAGATAGAGAAATGATAGTGGCTTGAGTAAGAACAGTAACAGAGGAGGGGGTGAGACGTTGTCACATTCTGGATATGTTTTTGAAGGTGAAGGCAAAATGATTTGGTGATAGATCAGAGGTGGGTTTTTAGCTTGTACAATCTGAAGAATGGAGTTTGCATTCACTGAAATGGTGAAGATGGCTGGAAGAGTAGTTTGGTAGGGGAAAGTCAGATAGCAAGAGCTATTTTAGAATAAATCTGAGATGTCTGAGTAAAGATACAAATAGATCATTGAGAATGTTCTCAAGGGTATTCTGAATAGTCGCAGTTATTAAGTGGATAATTTCTTTGGGATCAAATCTGAAGCTACATCCAGGCTTTATTATCGTGATAAGAAACCATGAGTAGCCAGTTTTCTCAACTGAAAAATGAAGTTCCCTGAGATTACTTCTCCCAGTTAGACTACAATCCTCTTGAATCTGGGACCACGTTTTATATGTTTTGGTATTATCTAATTGAGGTCAAAGAAAGAGATTCAAGAAGCAGATATTCGACCTCATGCTTAAGTCATCAGTTAAGATGCCTGTGTCCCATATTGTAGTGCATGGTTTCAATCCCTAGCTCTGGTTCCTAACCCTAGCTTTGCATTAATGCAGACCCTGGGAGGCAGCAGTGATGGTTGAAATACTGGATTGCTGTCATCCACATGGAGATCTAAATTGAGTTCCTGGCTCCCAGCTTTAATGCAGTCCAGCCTTGGCTGTTGTGGGTATTTGAGGGAGTGAACCAGTGGTGAGAGTATCTTCTCTCTGTCTTTCCATTTTACTCTTTCTCTGTCTCTCTACTTCTAAAAACAAAGATGTTTAACATTTTTCACAAGTAAATAAATACATGAGAATCCATAGAAAAAATTATTTTTAATAAACAGCTAAGCTGTATGCAAACGAATAATGTAGTATACATGTCAAACCACAAATACTACAGCAAGCTCTATCTTGGGAGGGTTTGGATCCTGTGAGGCACTTGAAAAGAGATCAAAGAATGGAATTATACGGGGAAAGGCTGGAATGATAAATACAAACTTATATTGAACCCACACACTCCTGAATATATCTCCTATATCTCCAAGTACCAAGTGTGGTACGAGGAGTCATGGCTTACCAAGTTGTCTAGAGCCTATAAATGTTATCTTCAGAGACTTTGAAGGTGTGATTAAATGAAATCTGATGAGATGGGGAAATTACCCTGGATTATCCAGATGGGCCCGGTGTAGTCACAGGGATCGTAGTAGGAGAAATGAAGGAAGAACGTGATATGACAGTAGAGAAGAGTGAAGATCTGAAGACCCTATGCTACTAACCCTGGAGACTTAGAAAGCTGGCTATAAAAGCATGGCTGAAGATGATCTTCAGAAGGTGGAAAAGGCAAGGAAGTGGATTCTTAACCAGAGACTCCAGAAAGAACGAGCTCTGTTGGCACCTTGACTTTAGCTCACATAAAACTCATTTAAGGGGCCAGTGCTGTGGTGTACCAAGTAAAGCCTGCAGTGCTGGCATCCTGTATGAACACTCATTCAAGTTCTGGCTGCTCCCCTTGCGATCCAGCTCTCTGCTATAGCCTGGGAAAGTCACTGCTCCTGTCCCCACAGACATCAATCTGAATACCTATTCATGTGGTTATCTATATTTATAAGCGCTAGAGGAGCCAGGTGAGAGACCATAGTGCCTGGATTTATTATATTAATAAGAAAAGACCCACTGAAAAAGCATGCAGGAAAGAGTTGCCTGCATCACCACTCCACCAACTGCAGGAAGAACACCATGGAGAGACACCTCCCACTTGAGAGAAGTGAGGCAGTGAAGTCTTGGCTTTACTACCAGGCCCAGTAACAGGACTGCCACAGTGAAACTCATCACCAGACAGAGCTTCATGGACCCGGGCCCCAGGCTGGGAGACTCCGACTGAGCCTCTGCAACTTGTTAGACAGGTGACCAGGAGACAATGTCTCCCGTGCTTCCTCCATGCAGATTATCCGCTCGGGAGTCAGATGGGAGAATGAGCACAGAATTAGATACTGCAGAGCATGAAGATACACTGTGATTATATAAAGGAGAGAACTACATCTGCCATTCTATCTCTTCAGGTCAACCCTGAACCAAGAATTTCACTGGGTGGGGAATGAGTAACCGGGAGACCACTGGAAGTCTCCACTCACGCCACTGACACCTGAGGGATTTACCTCTGGAGAACCCAGTGGCCCTCACAGGCCCTTAGTATAGGGAGTTGCTGAGCTACCACACTGCTGCATTGCCCCAAAGAGCTTAGCCTACATGGATCTTTCCCTACCAGGCTTTGCTAAAGAAAGCTGTCCTGAGTCCCTACCCACCTAGGGTCCTGTGAAGCAGCCAAAAACCTGTTGCCAGCAGCTTCACCAGGCTAGCTCTATGAAGCAGCCTGGATGCAGGCTTCATGCACCCTGTCACATCCAGGGAAGACCTTGGTAGTGGTGGTGGTGAAGGGGAGGTGCATACGGCCACCTATAGAGACCCCCAGAAAACAATTTGGCAGGCTAGCCTTCATTTCTACTGCCCCAGATGCAGTTAGGCGACCCTAGTCAACCACCCTTCTCCTCAGGAAGCTACTGGGCAACCAGCCCTGAAAAGCATGGCCCAGGGTCACACGTAAGCAGATGGGTCTCACCTAAATCCTAGAGAGCAATCCAACAGCCTTTCCTGAGTTAGGCACCAAGTATCAGTTAATATCTTGACATCATTCACCCTTCTGTGGCCATAAGCATTTGAGTAGCCTTTCCTCAGAAGTAAGCCAGCTGAGTAGTAGATGTTTAGTCATGCTCACCCACCATTAGTACCAAGAAGCAGTGAAGCAGACCACTGAATAGGTTGACCCCTGCCTTGAAGTTACCTGTACAGACTTCGAACACTCATAGATGCCGTCTGTCAGCACACTGATGATACCCAGCCCCTACACAGCCCTCAGACATTAACTGGCACCCTACTCACTATCAGGCATGTTGTACCACACCACTTGGGCCCACAAGGGTGTCCTGCTCTCGAATGACACACAGAAACATGAGTGCACCATACTTACAGATAACACTCCAGAGTTGCCAGTGAAACTGTCCCATCTATGGGAGCAGCATTCCAACTGATAGTGCAATCCCACAAAAAGCATATCCAATCAACACCCTAGGACATTCATTAGCAGTAACTCTTTTAATGTAAAAGCCACCATATAAAGTTGATGGAAAAATTGACACAGATGCACAGATGCACAGAAACCAACATAGGGAAGCAAGAAGCATAAAAAAACAAAGTAACATGATACCTCCAAAGGAAAAGAAATACTCTCTCAAAATAGACCACAAAGAAATGGAAGTTGAAAAATTGCTTCATAAAGAATTACTCTAAGAATTAATGAGAAACTTAAAGATAATATAGACAGACAATTAAAATTGGGAAGACAATTCTTGATATGAATGAGACATTCAGCATAGAAAAAGAGATAACAAAAAGAGCCATTCAGAAATCTTGGAGTTAAATAAAAATATATTTCACAGCCTCAACAGCAAACTTAAGTAGACATTATGGAAGAATTTCTGAGCTTGAAGAGAGGTCTTTTAAAATAACTCAGACAAAAAAGGAAACAAAAAAATTAAAAGAATATAGAAAGCATTTGAGAGTTATGGGACACCATTAATTGAGCAGACACTTGTATTATGGGTGTTCCAGAGGAGAAGAGAAGAACAAAGACAAAGAAAACTTATTCAATGAAATAATTATTGAAAAGTTTGCAAATCTTGGGAAAAATATGAACATTCAGATCCAGGAAATGCAAAGCACCCATAATAGATTTAAATAGACTTCAAAAATAATCCTCACTGAGGCATATTATGGCCAAACTCAAAAATATGAGAGGGTTGGGGAAGAAGAGAGAGAGAGAAAGAGAGAATCTTACAAAGAAAAAAAATCATCAAATCACTTGTAAGTGAATTTCATGTGGATTAACAGCAGACTTTTTGGCAGAAACCTTACAAACCAGGAGAGAATGAGAAAATATTCCAAGTTCTGAAAGAAAAGTATTGCCAATGATGAGTACTACACCCAAGAAAGCTATGCTTCATAATTGAAGGAGAAACAAAGACTTCAATTAAAAGCAAAAAATTGAAGTAATTCATCACCACCAGGCTGACCCTACCAGAAATGCTTAAGGGAGTTCTGCATTATGAGTGAAAGAACGATACTCTCCATTATGAAAGCGTTAAAAAGTACAGATATCAAAAGTAGAGCAAATTCATGAAAGAAAAATCTGATTATTCATATTTTATATTTTCTGGGTTTGATTTGGTATATATTTTACTAAGATTGTCTTAACCTGTGTTAAGACTATAGTTCTGGATAGGAAGGGAGCACACTGATAGTCCAGGAAGACACAGGTTAATAAAAGTGGAGATACTGCAGGTTCAAGGAAGAGCAGTGGAAGAAACAGCAGAGGAAACTCTTCCGGAACTAATGATTCACAGTGCACCTGCGTGGAGAGCATGGGAGCCCAAGTTCGGGACACCAGTGGCAGAATCAACACACCAGCGCTGGAACGCGAGGTGAGCCAAACCTCAATAGCCCGAGACACCAGCGGGCAAGCGGAAAGGGGAGACTAGAGGGAATGAGGCTTGAAACTCCGTGGGGAAAAGTTCACCAGGCTAACTAGAAGAGAGAGAGGAAAAAAAAAAGTGACCGATACGGACAAGAGTTTCTCTCTCTCCACTCACCCCTCAAAGGCTAGCAAGACAGAGCAGGCGCCATTTTGGTCATACGTCATAAGCAGGGCGACCTCAGGTCTGCACCGGCCCTGAGCCTAGCAGAAACACCTGACTCTGGGGGGAGGGGTGAAATAACAGGAGATTAGGATCTAACTTGGCAACCCACTGGGAGACTGCAGGAGAAATGGAGCCCACACTGAGGGCAGCAGAGATTCCCTGTGGGGTCCTTGGGAAAGAGCTTCTGATCTCTGGCTCCTGTGGGTATATCATTCACCTGCTAACTACATCCAATTACATTCACCTGTGCGGAATTACTTCCCTTTTGAATCAAGAAAAAGAAAGAAAGAAAGAAAGAAAGAAAGAAAGAAAGAAAGAAAGAAAGAAAGAAAGAAAGAAAGAAAGAGAGATTTACCACGCCTAAGCTGGGAGTGTCATCTTTGACACACCCTCAACCCTGAGGAACCAAACAGAGCTCTCGGGCCACACTCATCTCAAGCCTCTAAGGCTCCACTGAAAGCAGACAGTCCACTTAATATAGAGCCATAGTGTAACAAGAAAAACACCACAGTGAAGAAACCAAATATCTCCAACATGCCAAACAACAAACACAAAAACCGAGGTAACAAGAACAAGGAAGACACTATGATGCCCCCAAATGAAAAAGACACCCCAATTCAAGATTATGAAGATGATGAGATTGAAGAAATGCAAGAAGCGGATCTCAAAAAATTGATAAGAACATTAAGAAGTTCTCAAAAACAAATTCTTGAACTACAGAAATCCTTAATGGACAAGATAGAAAATCTCTCTCGTGAAAATGAAATATTAAGGAGGAATCAAAATGAAATGAAACAACTAGTAGAACAAGAAACTGTGATAGTGATGAGAAATCATAATGAAATGAAAAATTCAATAGATCAAATGACAAACACATTAGAGAGCCTTAAAAACAGAATGGGCGAAGCAGAAGAGAGAATATCAGACTTAGAAGACAGAGAACAAGAAAGGAAACAGGCAAACCAAAGAAAAGAAGAAGAAATTAGAAATCTAAAAAATATTGTCGGGAATCTACAGGATACTATTAAAAACCTAACATTCGGGTTCTAGGAGTTCCTGAAGGCATGGAGAGGGAGAAAGGATTAGAAGGCCTTTTTAGTGAGATACTAGCAGAAAATTTCCCAGGTTTGGAGAAGGAAAGAGACATCCTAGTACAGGAAGCTCATAGAACCCCTAATAAACACGACCAAAAGAGATCCTCACCACGACACGTTGTAATCAAACTCACCACAGTGAAACATAAAGAAAAGATCCTAAAATGTGCAAGAGAGAAATGCCAGATTATTTTCAGAGGATCTCCAATTAGACTCACAGCAGACTTCTCATCAGAAATCCTACAAGCTAGAAGGGATTGGCGAGACATAGCCCAGGTACTAAGAGAGAAAAACTGCCAGCCCAGAATATTATATCAAGCAAAGCTCTCATTTGTGAATGAAGGTGAAATTAAGACTTTTCATAGCAAACAGAAATTGAAAGAATTTGTTGCCACTCGTCCTGCCCTGCAAAAGATGCTTAAAGATGTGTTACACACAGAAACACAGAAGCACAGTCATTAATATGAAAGAAGGTAAAGGAAGGAAACCTCACAGCATAAGATCACAGGAAGCTCAATTTCTCTTTGACATAGAATTAAAATCTGATGCTCTGTTAAAGCAATGTGTTAAAGTAATCTATTATGTTCTCTTGATGTCTGTTAAATTCTAATTGTTCAAAAACAGCTGAATTTTTATTAAGAGCTATGGGTTATTTAAATATGTGCTTATTTTCAAAGATTTGAATAATCACCTTGTAACAATGATCAAATTTGGTCTATGTTATGTCATGATTTTAAGGAATCTTATTTCAACCAGATATTTTGTATTTTGAGCCTTCTTGGCATTCTTGACAGGCATTCAAAAAATCAAAGGTTCAAACAATCTGGTCTCTAAAATTTCCAGTAAATCTTGGACTTTGGTTTTTTCAGTTTGGGCCCAACTGAAAAAATCGAAGGACCTATGTCTCTCATCTTATAGAGACACCAACTAATCAGGCTATTAGGATTATGTTAGAAGTACTGTTAAGATGTGACGTGGTACCAAATTTTAAGTTTCTATAATGGAAAATGCTATTAATACAAATGTTTGAGAATTAAAAAGTCTAATGATTTTGTGTTACTAGACATGATAGTTATCTTAATGAGAAAGCCCCAGAGGCCTAAAGAGTTAAATACTTGTAAAATCCTACAGGTGCTTTCAAAAATACTGTGAAGTAAGCAAGTGCCTCTTGTTGGCTGATGAGTTTATAATTTTAAACATGGCGACTTAAAGTCTTTTGTCATCCACAGTTATATATGATTTGCTGCTCATAAAACTAAAGCATTGTTGGTTATGCATTTAGCTGTCCTCCTATAGGTTCCTATGGACTTTTTCCAGCCACTTCTATTGTATTCAGTACTTTGGGATGGCTCTGTAAACAGATGAAGCCAATAATGTATTAACAGTACCAACTGAGAGAAAGTATGGTTAACTGAGGTTACTAAAAACAAAAAGCAATTCAAATCAATTGGCAATCTACAAAAAGAGTTAAAGATTTTGAAAGCTATTATTAAAATTGCTATATTGGTCTATTATGCTATGTTATATGTGTGTACATATTGTATGTCCACATGGGAAAATTTTATTGAGTTTTATTTTAATTGGCTTATAGATAAGATTGTCCATAAATTTAAGCTGCTAAAATTAATCAACGATACATTTTAATTTGTGTGATCTGAATCTCTGCATCATATGTTTTATACTTGTTGGTAGAAAGAAACTAAAAACATTTTATATGGTTGTGCTTAAGTTTACTGGTTAAACAAAGTACACCATGTTAGATATTTAAGAGGTGTTTCCAAATACATGATTCTTAAAATTTATAGAAGGCATTGGACCTTCTGGTAAATGTTTTCTTAAGTTGTTATCTAATGGTTGAAACGGTTTGCTAAGTATTCATGTGATATTGCTATTGTCAGCAAGCGATCTAGGACTTGCTCCCTCATTTCTCTATTCTAAGCCCAACTTGTTCTTTCATTTCTCTATTCTCTTCAAGGTAGGAAACTAATTCTATTATGAAGGAATCTGTAGGACGCACAATTTAATCTTTAGACCTTATAAAAGATATGGCTAACATTTTTCTGTAATAGCATAGCCAAAATAAGAACTTAAATAATAATCTCATAGCTAGATTCACTTCACCATCAGCGAAGTATACAGTAAGTAGAAAAAACCTCCCTTTCAGACCAGAGGGAAAGAAAGTTTTAAAGTGAGAATATAATTTTCCTCATGGGCATTGTCTACCTTAGAAAAACTACTACAGAACATGCCTGTGACTATAGACTTGTCGTTCAGGCCACTGAAGATTAGAGATGGGACTTGGGTACTCCCTTGACTTGCATCCTCTGGTCTGCTTTAACACAAACCAGGAGGAAAAGAAAGCTAGGCATCAAAAGCAATGGGTGGCAGGCCTATTAATGGCTTATCTGTACAGTGATCTGCCCTCAAGGAGACCCAACAGGCCAGTCCACTGCAGTGGCTTTCAATGTGGTAAGCCTGGGCTTCAGCAGAAGTCAGCTTGTGAAGAGCCCTGGCAGCTCTGCCAAGAGTTGGATCACTGGAAATGGACCTGCCCTGGAGTCGAAGGATGCCCAGGTCAGAGCCACAGGTCTTATTGGCTCTAAGCTGAAAAGCCCTTCACTCAGCCCAGCTTCCAAAGTGACCACTGCAGCTGAGGGGATGGCCAAGTAGGGTCAGCAACACTGCAGGCAGAACTGTAAATTTCTTGTTAGAGATGCCCCCTGCCTTTACCTGGCCAGCTCTCCTCCCAGGCCAGCCAAGTAATGAAAGTCAACAGAGTGCCTTCCCCTAGGAGGTTCACACCTCCCTTAGGATATACCCCATGTGAAGAGATAGATAGGTCTGGCCTCTTAACTTACAAGGCCTAAAGCCCACCAGATTATTATCAAGCCCCTTCCATCAGGTTCTATTTGCCTCTCAATCAGAAAACTTAATTGTAGCTTAGCACCTTTCTTAGCTCCTCTAATAATGACTCTGTCCTTTGTTCTAGACCCTGTCTAGCGCACTTGGGCCTCATTCCTTTGTAATCATAACCTCTACTCTACCACCAATGGCTCTATTCCCATCCTGTGTGTACTGATGGTCCTCTTCCCCACTTAATGCTGTATAATTGTTCAAACCTGGTAAATGCCACTCTTAGGATCATTGGTTACTATCCTCACTCTGTCTTTTATGACCTTGTCTAAATATGATCAGAGTCGGCAAACTTGGAAGGCTTCCATAGCCTTGGCAACTCATGACGTCAGCCTAGGGTGGTTACTGGCGCCATAAACTAGAGTGTCAATTTGTTGGGTCAACAACAGGTGTCACTGTGCACTTGCTCCTCATGTGGGATCTCTGTCCTTAATGTGCTGTACATTTTTATTTAATGCTATAACTAGTACTCAAACAGTATGTTTCACTTTGTGTTTCTATGTGGGTGCAAACTGTTGAAATCTTTATACTAAATTGATCTTCTGTATATAAAGGGAATTGAAAATGAATCTTGATGTGAATGGAAGGCAAGAGGGAGCGGGAGAGGGGAGGGTTGCGGGTGGGAGGGAAGTTATGGGAGGGGGAAGCCATTGTAATCCATAAGCTGTACACTGGAAATTTATATTCATTAAATAAAAGTTAAAAAAAATTTAAAAAGACTATAGTTCTGAAAGTTTTTTTCATATACTCACTAGGTTTTGCTCTCTGAGTTTGTTGGTCTCTTAAAATGATTGGAGGAGTCGGTGCTGTGGCGTAGCAGGTAAAGCCTCTGCCTGCAGAGCCAGCATCCTATGGGCGCCAGTTCGAGTCCTAGCTGTTCCATTTCCAATCCAGTTCTCTGCTATGGCCTGGGAAAGCAGTCCTTGCGCTCCTGCACCCCCATAGGAGACCAGGAAGAAGCTCCTGGCTCCTGGCTTAGGATCGGAGCAGCTCTGGCCATTGTGGTCAATTGGGGAGTGAACCAGTGGATGGAAGACCTCTCTCTCTCTCTCTGCCTTTCTTACTCTCTGTGTAACTCTGACTTTCATATAAATAAATAAATAAATAAATAAATAAATAAATAAAACTTTTCCAAAAAAATGATTGGAAAGTGTTTTATCCTTTTCCATTTTCTGAAAGAACATATAATTGCACTAGTATTTCTTCATTAGCTGTATAGTAGAATTCACTAGTGAAATTATTTAGGCCTTTAGTTATTTCTAAAAGATTTTAAAAATATAATTTCTTAAATACATATCAGTCTATTCAAAACTATCATTTTGTTAATTTTCTGAATTCTTTTGAATAAATATGTGCAAGGGCTATTTTTGCGGTGCAGTAAGTTAAGTCATACTTTGCAAAGCCAGTATTCCATGTCAGAATGCCAGTTCAAATCCTAGCTGCTCTGTTTCCAATACAGCTCCCTGCTAATATCCCTGGGAAAGCAGCAGAAGGCTTGGGCTCCTAGATAGAGTTCCAGGCTCCTGACTTCAGCCTGAGACAGCTCTGGCTGTTGCAGTCATTTGGGGAGTGCACCAGTGGATGGAAGATCTCTTTCTTTCTCTGTCTTTCCCTATCACTCCGCCTTTCAAATACATGAAATAAATCTTTAAAAAAGAAGTATATGTGTTTCATACATGTTGCCAAAATTGTTGACTTAAAACTCTTTAAATTTCTAAAAAAAAATTATAAACAGAGTTACACTATGATCTAGTAATCTCATTGCTGGTGTCTGTCAAAAGAAAATGAAATCAGTATATTTAGGAGGTGTCTGTGTTCCATGTTTATTAAAGAATTATTCACAATAACTGTGATATGGAATTGGCCTAAATGTCCCTCAAATGATGAACATATAAAGACAATGTGATTATATATACATATATATAGAGAGAAAATGAAATATATATATGTATATAATGGAATACCATTAAGCCATAAAAAAAGATGAAATCTTGTCAAGTGCAGGAAGGTGGATGAATCTACGGGATGTTACAGTGGTGAAATAAATCAGGCACTGAGTGCCAAATATTGTGTGATCTCACTAATCTAAAAATGTTCACCTCAAAAAAGTTATGATTATCAGAGTAGCTACTAGGGTTGGGAAGGGGAGGAGGGGGAGTTTCTTCAATAGGTACAATGCTATAGTTAGATAGGGGTACAAGTGCTGGTGTTCTATCACATAGTAGGATGACTACAGTTATAATGTACTGAATATTTCAAAAGAGGTAGAAGAGAGATTTTTAATAGTCTTGTAACAAATAAATGATAAATATTTGAGACCATATACATGCTAGTTATGGTAATTTGACCATTACACAATATATACTTTTATCAAAACATCACATTGCAGTCCATAAATATGTATAATTATGTACCAATTAAAGAAAGAGTAAAAGTAACACAAATTACATCTTTGTAAATAGATTTTCTACTCTAGGGAAGAATGGATAAGTAGAATTTTTATGATTTATCACCCTAATCAGGTTCTCCTAGTTCCCTCTAATTCAGCTCACCTTAGCAGGAATATGTTTTTTTTACCTTACTCTTCTGTAATGGATACTAACCAAATCTTTGAATTCCTGAAAGAACGGAATATGTGGTAAACCAACGTAAACTACGAATTGATCCAAGAAAATAGCAGGTGTTCCAATACTAAAGAATCAAGGTCCTCTCTAACAGTCTGTGGTCAAACCCAAATGAAGGGATGTGGTTAAGAATGCTGTTGCTCAAAGTGACCAAGCTGGTCTCCAGAACTTTGTCAATAGCTTTGCCATCTGGGAAGGTAGAGATTTTGAAAGATACATGTGGATATATTTTGGCACACAGTATAAGAATATCAAATGTAAGTGAAAATGTTTGGCTGTGGCAAACATTAAAAAAAATTGTCCAAAGGAATAGGCTACCTAAAGGCCAGTTAGTATAGCAAGACTCTTCACTTCCCTACAAATGAGAAATTCAATCACTAAGATGTAGGCATGGTGATACACTCTTCACCAAAGCTTTCATTACAGGGGATCATAGTCATTCAAGTGAACCAAGAACACTGAAATCATCTAGCACATGAGCTTCCCACACTCATACTGTCAGGGGAATTGGGATGGTGATGCTATCGGACAGCACTTGCTTGTTACAAAACAGCAACAACACTTAAGCTGGCTAGGATGCAATCAAGACTGCTCACCACCTACAAGGAGACATTCAAAGTCTTTTCTACATATAACGAAGACTAAAAATTCTAGATATAAAGCATAAAGACCACATGTAGAATTTTTGTTCTGTCCCTAAGAATGATAAAATATTTACCTCTTATTTTTTGATACTTGGATGACAGTTAACCTATCAGGTCTTTAATCTAGAATGCTAATATTAGAAGGGATTTCTCAAGATATAGTACAAGAAGTAATTACCACCCTAACTTTATGGAAGCTGTTTCTGGCTCATTAGGAGCAGAGGAAGAAAATTGGTCAGAGAAGGGAATTTATGTACTCTGGTCTAGAGCAAATTTATCTATTGAAGATCTTAATCCCAAGGTGTAGCCTTGAAAAGTCATGACAGAGTCATGGTATACACAATCACATGTAGAGAATCTGAAAATTGAAAAAGTCATCTCTAGATAGGGAAGGGACTCTCAATGGAACAAAGGTGTTGAGAGAATGGAGATTGATTCCCAAAGCAAAGGAGGCAAGAAGCATGTTTAGTATCCAGGCTCACTTATATACTCTTGAAGAGCCTCGGCAGAATATGTCCTCTACCTAAGATTGTTTTTCACCTGGGAAGTTTCCCTCTGAGATATCTAGCTTCAGATAGGTATTCTGGGTCCTGGACCAGGTCAGGTCTCTACTCCCATACTTCCAGAGAAGACTTTGAAAGAGGCAGGTCTTATTTGTATAGAAATTCACATAATCTATGGGAGAGAAAAGTGGTAAGCAGAAAATCTACCAGCCTCTTTCAGGCAAAATTCAGCACTGTATTGCCAATATCTGAGTGTTACTTTATGTGTCACATTCTATACAGAAAAAAAGAAGCAAAAGGAATTGTCTTGTTTTTGTCATTCTGGGCTCCTAGAAGGATAGACAAAAATCTAAAGAAAAGACTAGGGAAAGACATACCATGAAGTGAGCATCAGAGGTGACAGATTTTTTTTTATATAATAATTTGGATATGGGTCAACTTCATAATATGAGGTCATGGATATTCTGTGGAAACTACAAAAACTAAAGGAATGGTAACCTGACTTTTTGGGGTACAGGAAGATCTTTAATTCTTCCATGTGCCTCTTTAACAAAGTTTTCTATTTCATCTGTTGCAGGGGGTGAGGGTAGTAAATAAGAATTGCTAGCTACAGTGCTCTAGTAACATTCTGCATTTAAGGGATAATGCCAAATCTGAAAAGGATGCTAGAATAGAAAACAAGTTAGAGTTGTTACGGACTGTTTAAATCCTTTCAGCATCTGCTATACTGCTTTCAAGTAACATCTGTCTTCTGACTTGATCTTCCTACCTCAGTGGAATAATGAGGACAACATTTACCCGCTTATTAGGAACAACTAAAATGACTAGGCAATGTTTATGGAATGATGATCCTTAAGACTCTGAATATTAAGCAAAAGAAGACAGTGATAGATGAGAAACAGAAAATGGACAAGGTGAATCCTACAATATCCTCAGATTTCTGTCTTATAAGAGTTGCCAGGTCACAGCACATAAAGAGGAAAGCCAGACAAGTCCAAGGACTCCCTATGTTGAGAGTACATTGCTGAGAATCCCGAGAACCAAAACAGCTACAATTTATAGAGAGAATCAGAGTGTACAGATCTGCACAGAGAAATAACTGGGAGCTGACAGAGTATTCCCCTTGAGTATTCTGTAGACTGTTGATCAGTACATGTGTGTAAAGAACTCATCCAAACCAAGTAAAATGTGCTTGAAAAGTTTAGTGGTAACCATACCATACCTAGCAAACATAGGGCCAAGAAACACTAGGAAATTTCACAATTCACAATGAATTAGGAAGAACACTCAGTAGGATCTTGCCTCGGTAGTATGGGATAATTAGTGCTAGATCAAATACTATTCTGCTCCCATCTAATGAATATTGTAAGAGACACTGAAAAGATGAAAATGTTTCTAAGTAATTTAACTGATCCCAGAAGGAAGATCAAGAATATTTATAGAAATACACAAACATTATCCAAAAAAAGTGAAAGTCACAATGTCTGGTGCACAATCAAAAATTATCAGGCAAGAAAAGAAGCAAGAAAATGCAACCCATAATGAGGAGAGAAGACAATCTATTGAAATCCACACAGAACTGACACAGATGTTGAATTAGCAGACAAGGATATAAAAACAGTTACTGAAACTAAGTTTCGTATGTTCAAAAAGTTGCATGAAAACATAAAAGAATATTTTAAAGCTAAATCAAACTTCTAGTGATGAAAACAAAATCTCTGAGATGAAAAATATACTGAATGTGTTTAACTCATTCTGCATATAAGACTTTGCAAAAGGAAAGATAAGTGAAATTTAAAAACAGAGCAGGCATTGTGGCACAGCAGGATAAGCTGCCATTAGGGACACCCAAACGCCATATTGGTATGCCTGGGATCAAATCTTGGCTCCTCTGCTTCTGACCCAGCCTCCTGCCAATGGTAGGCAGCAGATGATGTTCCAGATACGTGGGTTCTTGCCACCCATTTAGAAGAATTGGATGGAGTTCCTGTTGCAAGGTTTGGCCTGGCCCACTCCTGGCCACTACAGGCATTTGGAAAGTGAACCAAGAGATGGAAGATCTCTCTCTCTGTCTCTCTGTCTCTCTGTCTGTCTGTCTCTCTCTTGTTCTGTATTTCAAATGAATAAGTAACTAAATCTTTAAAAAATAAAAATAAAATAGAAACTTTCTAATACAAAGCACACAGAAAAAAACATGGTCAGTGAGCTGTTCCAGCGTCTTCAATCATCAGTCTAACACACAGATGTATCCAACACAGAGATGTTCCTGAGTGAGAGAAGATGGGGTTCAGAAAAAAGCAATTGAAGAGATAATGGCCCTTTAAAGATGATTAAAAATGTATACCCAAAGATCCAATATGCACAATTAATTTGAAAAAAAGATATATGAAGAAAAATCAAACAAATGCAATGATTCAAAAAAACTCATATATCATGAATAAGTGGGGCTGTTCTATGAATACACAGTTGGTTTAGCATATAAAATCAGTCAATGTAGTTCACCATATGAAAGCCTGAAAAGAAAGAACTAGTATCATTTCAATGTGTAAGAAAAACACTTGGCAAAACTTGTATCTATTACAGATCCAAATTCTCAATGACTAGGAATAGAGGAGAACTGCCTCCACTAGATAAAGGTCATCTATGGAAGATCCATAGCTAACATCATCCTTAAAAGTGGAAGCTTAAATGTTCTCCCTTTAAGTTCTAACATGAGACAAAAATTCCTACTCTATCATTTGTATCCATTATCACTGGAAGGTTTACACACTCTGTGAAATATGGTAATAAAAATAAATTAAAGGCATCCAATTTAGAAAAGAAATAAAATGACATTTATTCATAGAGAATATTATTATTTATGTAGACAATCCAATGGAGTCTATGAAAAATTATCAGAACTTATTAATAACTTTGGTAAGATTACAGGGCACAAAATCAATTTAAAATTTGTATTACTATATATGGAAGAAAAAAATTAAAATAAAAACAAGGTCATGTACAAAAGCCTCAGAAAATGTAAACTACTTAGGGATAAAATTGATATTTTAAAAAAAAAATCTATACACTAAAATCTGAAAAAAAATACTGAAATTGAAGAAGACTCAAATAAATGGGAAGTGATATTGTATTTGTGGGTAGAGAGATTAAATCTAGTTAATATACTATTTCTCCCTTCAGTTAGTCTATAGATTCAATAGATTCAAAATTCCAGAAGATTTTTTAAAGATTTATTTATTATTTTATTTGAAATGCACAGTTACAGAGAGAGAGAAGGAGAGACAGAGAGAAATCTTCCATCTGCTAGTTCACTCCACAGAAGTCTGCAATGTCCAGAGGTAGGCCAGTGAGAAGCCAGGAGCTAGGATCATCTTCTGGAGCTCCCATGTGGGTGCAGGGTCCCAAGAACTTGGGCCAAATTCTGCTGCTTTCTCAGGTGCATTAGCAGGGAGCTGGATCAAAAGTGGAACATCCAGGACTTCAACCAGTACCCATATATGACGCTGGTGCCCCAGGTAGTGGCTTTACCCACTACACACAGTGCCAACTCCCCAGTAGATTTTTTTAAAAAAGAAGAAATTTACAAGCTGGATGTAATATTCATATGAAATAGCACAGAGCAAGATTTTCAAAACATCTGAAGAACAGAATAGAGGCCAGCATTGTGGTATAGCAGCCTTGGATAGCAGCATCCCATATGGGGTCCGGCTGTGTTCCAGCTGCTCCATTTCCGATCCAGCTCCAAGCTGATGATCTAGGAAAAGCAGCGGAAGATGGGTCATGTGTTTGGGCCCCTGCCATGCATGTAGGAGACCTGGATGAAGCTCCTGGCTCCTGGCTTTGCCCTGGGCCAGCCCTGACCATTACAGCCCATCTGGGAAATTAACCAGTAGATGGAAGATTCTCTCTCTCTCTCTCTCTCTCTCTCTCTCTCTCTGTAACTCGTACTTTCAAATAAATAAATATTTTTAAAAAGAATAGAAGAATAAAGTTTCTAAAATGAAGACTTATTTTGCAACTACATTAATCATGACACTGTGGTATTAGCATAAGGATAGAAAATAGATTAATGGAAAAGAATAGAGCCCCAAATATATCTACACATTTTCTACCAAGATGTTAATTAATTTTGTGGAGAAATAGTATTCAACAATTAGTGCTGGATAAATTGGATGCCCAAATGCAAATATAACTATGATCTGTACTTTATACCATAAGCATAAATTCAAAAAGAATCATAAATCTATTTGTTAATCCTAAAATTCTTGGACCTCCAGAAGAAAAAATTATATTATCTTTGTGACTGCATTAAGCAAAGATTTCTTAGAACATCAAAAATGTGATCCAAAAAACAAGCCAAAAATCAGATAAATTGTACTGCAGTCTACAGTATAACAAAATGTTTCTGTTCTTTGAAAGACACTACTAAGAACATGAAAAGACGAGACAGACTGAGAGAGAAATGCAAATATTTGCAAACCATAACTCTCTTAAAGAACTTGTATCCAGAATCTATAAAGAACACCTAAAACTCAATGACTTACTTTCTACATGTAGAGTTCTTTATTTGCTGGATGGTTAAGCCTGTTATTATAAAGCACTTTTTTCCTCATTTACAGATGAGGAACAGAAAGCCCTTGTGGAAAAAATGACAGGGAAAGCCAGTAAGAAGGTGCTTACCAATGAAAAACTGTTCATGGCAATCACATACAGTTATTAGATTAGATTAGCAATAATGGGTATCACAAATTAGTTCCTATTTAAGACTGTAGAAATCTTACAGGATTTCTGTTCTTTGGCATTTCAACTGAAAGTACGTAATTGCAAAATTAAAGGAAAAAAAGGAAAGGAAAGGAAGGAAGAGGGAGGAAGAGAGGGAGGGAAGTACCATCATATGCTTAAAAATGTATATATGAAATCTATTCTTTTTTATAAATAAAAAATTCAATAATAAAAAACTCAATGATAACAAAACAACCCCCCAAAATGAGAAAATATTTGGACACCTGTTTCACAAAATATATCTATATTGGTGCTAAAAACATGAAAATATGCACAGTATTATCGAACATTAAGGAAATGCAAATTAAAGCTATAGCTTTGCAAGTCTACTGAAACATCTAATTTTAGTATGACTGACTGAACCAAGGACTGGTAATGATGTGGAGGAACTGGAACTGTTGGTGGAATGCAAAATAGTGCACCTATTTGAGAAAAAGAGTTTGATAGCTTTTTTTTAAAAAAAAAAAAAGTTAAACATGCGCCTACCACATTATCTAGCCATTCTACTTCATAGAAATGAAAGCATATATTCACACAGATACTTGTACACAAATGGTAATAGCTGCTTTATGTGTAACAGTTCAAAGCAAAAAACAACTGAATGTCTTTCAATAGGTGAACGGATCATTACACTATAACTCTGCAAGGAAAAACTATTCAGAAATAGAAAGAAATGAACTCTTGATAAATGCAACAATAAAGGTATATCTCAAAATAATTATATTGAATGAGAGAAGCCAAACAATATGAAGAGTATGTGATGCATAATTATACTTATTTAAAACTCTAAAAATTTAAGCTAATCTAGAGTATTGGAAAAAGTTCATTGGTTGCAAATGGAAGGGGAAGAGAGAAGAGGAGACTACAGAAGGGCAAGAGGACCCTTGTGGGTGACAGATAGGCTCACTGTTGATTATGTTGTTGGTTTTGCATATATCCACATCTCAAAACCTATGAAATCTCATAATCTAAATACACGCAGTTTAGTGCATGTCAATTATACTGCAATAAGCTTTAAAGATTTTCTTTGAATTCTGTTTACCTGGCCTGTTTCATTACTTAATTTTTTTTCCTTAATTAAAACTTTGCTTTCTGCTCCTTAATTTCTCTCAGAAACCTACCTTTTATTCAAAATTCATTATTCCAGCTCATGAAAGTCTGAGGAATATTACCAGTGCCACTTAACTATCAGCTAAGATGTTTCCAGAGTTCAGATTTCATATTTCATAAACTTTTCAGCTATGCAACGAGCTGTTAAGCAATCCCTATAGAAACTACAGGGGGGAGTATGTATTCTTAGGAGCATAAAAGGCACCAAATCATATCAACTACATACCTGGCAGACAAAAAGCTTTCTATATGCATATTTTCATTCATACACTCACTCATTCAAAAAAGGTCTAGTTACTCAATGCCTACAATTTGCAAGCACTGTGATATTACTGAGTGCCCTATACATGCTGGGTAGTCACTGTGCTCAGTATCGAGTCCATAATAACAACTCTCCCATAAAGGGATTTTTTTAAAAGATTTATTTATTTATTTGAAAGTCAGAGTTACACAGAGAGAGGAGAGGCAGAGAGAGAGATCTTCCATCCGATGGTTCACTCCCCAATTGGCCACAACGGCCAGAGCTGTGCTGATCCAAAGCCAGGAGCCAGGAGCTTCTTCCAGGTCTCCCACACGGGTGCAGGGGACCAAGGGTTTGGGCCATCTTCTACTGCTTTCCCAGGCCATAGCAGAGAGCTGGATTGGAAGTGGAGCAGCTGGGACTTGAACTGGTGTCCTTTTCAGATGCCAGCGCCTTAGGCCAGGGTGTTAACCCACTGCACCACAGCGCCAGCACTCCATAAAGGGGTTTATTATTATCAACCATAGACTGGTAGAGTAAGGGTCAGAGAGCATAAACACTTGCAGATTTTACATTACCTAGGACACAAGAAGTCTTGAAAGAATGATTTTTGTTTTCTTTTATACAAATATAAAATTGGAAAATCTCATCCTTCTGGTCATCCTCAAATATTTCTTTGATTTTCTGCTTTGGGATATAAAAGTGTTTATCAATTACATGTTTACATACAGAGAAAATTTTTTGTAGGCCTTGGAAATTTTCTTTTGATAAAGTTATTTACTTGAGAGGCAGACATACAGAGAAAGGCAGGTGGAGAGAGAAAGAGACAGAGACAGAGTCAGGGAGTGAGAACATCCACTAGTTCACTCTCCAAACACCTCCAAACCCAGGGCTGGGCTGCACCACAGCCAGGATCCAAGAACTCAAACCAGATCTCTTGTGTGAGAGGCAGGGTCCCAATTACTTGAGCCATAACCACTGACTCCTGGAGTCTGCTGTGTTAGCAAGAAGCAGGAGACATGAGCCAGGTATTGAACCTAGGTACTCAAATATGTGCTGTGGGTCTCTTAACTAATTGGGTAAGTGCTGCCACAGCTTTCTTTTTAGTTCTGAGACTTCATTCCAGTTACATTAGGACAACTGTCATTCATTTCAGACTCTATAGCTTCAGATTGTTTCTAGCTTTCAAGACTCCCCTGTGAGAAGAGGATCCCAGGGACATGAAGGAGCTTGAGTAGCAAATGTCAATAATGAACTTCAAAGAATCTGGGATATATAAATTGAAAGTATTATTCTTCCTGTAATAGAATAGTTGGTTGAAATGCAGAATTTCCATTAAAAACCTTTCATTGGTAAAATGGGTTATTGCCAAAGGAGTCTAAACTAGTGGTTTCGTGTATGGTAAGGATTTCTAAAATAACACTTGAGCAGCATGAAGTGCAGGTATTTTTCAAAGTAAAATAGGACTGGAAGCAATGGGGTCATGCACCTTGCTGTAAGGTGAGACATCAGTTATGCCCCATGGGCTGTTCAAAGGGGCATAGCAGCTGTTGAAGAAGGAGAAGCTGGAATGGAGCCATGTACCATATATCTTAATTTCATTTATGGAGCAGACTGAGCACAGAGCAGATGGCCTCTTACTTTGATAAATGTTCAGAAGGGAAGTCCATGGATGCCATAGAAAATAGGAAAATTCAAAATGTGTTTAGGGGACCATGTGTCAAGGAGAGTTCCAGGATGGATGGTTAGCTTCCTCTTCTTACCTTCAGATCAAAATCCATTAAGAAATTGCAATTAGAATGGATGGTCAGTAGAGACAAACAGGATGAAGTGGCTGTGGTGTGGGTGAATGTTTCTTCTTCATTAGATTGCTTTCCAGTGCCTTTGCTCCACCTACCTCATCACGTCTACTCTGAAAGTCTGTCCCTGTTCCCTCTGCACAACCTAAGCCCATCTGTTCTTCAGACTGTAAATTCCATATCTCCAGTTTTCATAACCCATTATTGATTGCTCCTTCTTTTTTTCCAATTTGCTCACATTTTGAATCAACCATTGTTTCTTTAATAATAAATAATAATCAATGAAATATTTGTTATTTTATAGATAAAGAGATCGCTGGTTATCAGTAACTTGCAGTATGAGACAATTTTAAAACTCATTAAACCTCCCCTGCCCTGCAGAATATTTACAATATAGCAAATGTTGTATCAATTGTCTTTGTGCCAATCATGATGTGTACACCTGTCACATTTCAGATGCTAAAAGAAGAAGCAAATCTAAGAGCACATTGCAGCTTGAGAAGCATTGGCCTTAGGGAAAGTCTACATGGAATACCTGGACTATTTTAAACTTATCAAAATATTCATGGAAGGTCCTTGGTATCTAAATGCCATGGGCATAAACAGGCTATTTGAGATGCTTGAAATAAATGGCTCCAAAGTAGGGGCAATTGACAGCTCTTGGTTCCTATTAATCTTAACAATGTTCTTTTATTCATCAGAACTTTTTTCCCATTTTTTTAAAAAAATTATTTATTTATTTAAAAGGCATAGTTACAGGGAGAGAGAGAGAGAGAGAGAGAGAAACCCCAGTGGGAGGAGAGATCTTCACATGGGCTCACTCCCCAGATGACTGCAACATCTAGGTCTTGGCCAGGCCAAAGTCAAGAGCCAGGAAGGGCCGGCGCTGTGGCGCAGCAGGTTAACACCCTGGCCTGAAGCACCGGCATCCCATATGGGCACTGGTTCTAGTCCCAGCTGCTTCTCTTCCAATCTAGCTCTCTGCTATGGCCTGGGAAAGCAGTAGAAGATGGCCCAAGTCCTTGGCTCCCTGCATCCCCGTGGGAGACCTGCAAGAAGCTCCTGGCTCCTGGCTTCAGATTGGCACAGCTCCAGTCATTGTGGCCATCTGGGGAGTGAGCCAGCAGATGGAAGACCTCTCCTCTCTCTCTCTCTCTGCCTCTCCTCTCTCTGTGTAACTCTGATTTTCAAATAAATAAATAAATCTTAAAAAAAAAAAAAAGAGCCAGAAGTTCTTCCAGGTCTCTCATGTGGATGCATGGGGCCCAAGCATTTGGGCTATCTTCTTCTGCTTTCTCGGGAACACTAGCAAGGAGTTGGATGGGAAGTGGAGCAGCCAGGACTTGAAACACACCCTTATGGGGTGCATGTGTTGCAGTTAGTGGCTTAACCTGCTACACCACGACACTGGCCCCTGTGAGGACTATTTTGTTTCTGGTGACAGAAATCAACTGTAACTGGCTTGTGCAGAAAGGAAATTACTTTATTCACAAAATTCTGGTGCATACTTGAGCAAGTTACTGAACTCAGGAAGATACAAGAATCAGAGCCTCAGGACCTGTAGGCAGACACTCAAAGCCATGGGACTCCTCTTTCTGGACAGTCGTCTCCACTTGGTTTTCATCAGAAAGCACATTACCTCCACATACCAGCTTCAGGTTCATAGCCACCTGTCTTGGGAACTCACATTCGTTCCAGGGAAGGATTACAGTTGGTCTTCCTCAGGTCATACACCCACGTTTGATGCACTCATCAGCTAATGGGATGGGACTGGGTGGACCCATGCTATCCACCCTTGCCCTCATAGCCAGGTGACAATTTTTATAATAGGAGAGATTGAATAGAAAATTTGTTGATCGATTTTCACAGTCCTGTGTTGTTAAATGCTGGGTAAGAGTATTCAAATTGGCAGAAAATTGTGAAATTATTGACATAATAAAGTGTTTAGTTGCATAAATCTTCATCAAAATGTTCTCTGAGTCAGGCTGTGTCCCTCGCACAGCTCACCTCCTGTATGCCACCTGCGTTTTTGAAGGCAATCAAATTTCCCAAGACTCTGTGAGCAAAATGGGTATCTAGGCTATCAAGTTAACCTCTAGTTTATTAAGGAAGATCAGTGCCTGACAATAGCAGTTAGGAGGATAGGTCTTGAAAGAAATATATTTCATTGTATTGAAGTTGTTCTAAGTCAGGTCATGTGAAGAGCACTAAGTAAACACGAATCATCATGTGAAGTTCATTCCCCTAGAATTCTCACAATAATTTCGCGACTGTTAGAGAAAGTGTGACAATAAACCCAAGGAACAGTTCTATTTTTTTATTCTTAACTCTGAGGGAATTTGTTGCCACCATCATATTAAGAAAGTGTAAATTGAAGCTGGCGCCATAGTGCAGTAGGTTAGTCCTCCACCTGCGGCGTCAGCATCCCATATGGGTACCGGTTTGAGTCCCAGCTGCTCCTCTTCCAATCCAGCTCCCTGCTGTGGCCTAGAAGCACTAGAAAGCACTAGAAGGTGACCCAAGTCCTTAGGCCCCTGCACCTGTATGGGAGACCGGGAAGAAGCACTTGGCTATTGGCTTCAGATTGGCACAACTTTCATTGTTGCAATCATTTGGGGAGTGAACCAACGAAGGGAAGACCTTTCTCTCTATCTCTCCCTCTCACTGTCTGTAACTCTACCTCTCGAATAATAAATACAATCTTTATAAAAATAGAAAAAGAAAGTATAAATTGTTTCCCAAAATACTGAGGAAGTTTGACAGTCTTTAAAATTGCTTTTTGCAAAGATAAATGTCATATCAAAATGAAGACCGTTGTTGAGAACATGAACATATCTGTGGTTGCACTGTTGTAATTTCTATATAAATAGGCACATGAATGGGTTAGTTTCCAAGTGTATATAAGAAGATACATTAAGAATTTCTTTTTCTATTATTCCATTGGAGTCTTAGTCTCTGCTTTGAAGAAGTATCTTAGCCATAGTGTAGAGTCTTTGTATAGTCTTTTACCCTGCTTCTAGAATCTCCAGTTCAAACTAAATTGTCCTGTCTTGAAATGTGCTATGAACAATAGTTTGTCAGTTGAAATGGTTTGCCAGCTTTTAGATAAATACTCAATAGCGCTGGCGCCGCGGCTCACTAGGCTAATCCTCCACCTTGCGGCGCCAGCACACCAGGTTCTAGTCCCGGTCGGGGCGCCGGTTCTGTCCCGGCTGCCCCTCTTCCAGGCCAGCTCTCTGCTGTGGCCCGGGAATGCAGTGGAGGATGGCTCAAGTGCTTGGGCCCTGCACCCCACGGGAGACCAGGATAGGCACCTGGCTCCTGCCATCGGATCAGCGCGGTGTGCCGGCCGCAGCGCGCCAGCCGCGGCGGCCATTGGAGGGTGAACCAACGGCAAAGGAAGACCTTTCTCTCTGTCTCTCTCTCTCACTGTCCACTCTTCCTGTCAAAAAATAAATAAATATCCTAATATTTGTGAAGAGATAGATAGGTCTGGGCCTCTTAACTTACAAGGCCTAAAGCCCAACAGATTATTATCAAGCCCCTTTCTTAGCTCCTCTAATAATGACTCTGTCCTTTGTTCTAGACCCTGTCTAGCGCACTTGGGCCTCATTCCTTTGTAATCATAACCTCTACTCTACCACCAATGGCTCTACTCCCAACCTGTGTGTACTGATGGTCCTCTTCCCCACTTAATGCTGTATAATTGTTCAAACCTGGTAAATGCCACTCTTAGGATCATTGGTTACTATCCTCACTCTGTCTTTTATGACCTTGTCTAAATATGATCAGAGTCGGCAAACTTGGAAGGCTTCCATAGCCTTGGCAACTCATGACGACAGCCTAGGGTGGTTACTGGCGCCATAAACTAGAGTGTCAATTTGTTGGGTCAACAACAGGTGTCACTGTGCACTTGCTCCTCATGTGGGATCTCTGTCCTTAATGTGCTGTACATTTTTATTTAATGCTATAACTAGTACTCAAACAGTATGTTTCACTTTGTGTTTCTATGTGGGTGCAAACAGTTGAAATCTTTATACTAAATTGATCTTCTGTATATAAAGAGAATTGAAAATGAATCTTGATGCAAATGGAAAGGGAGAGGGAGCAGGAGTGGGGAGGGTTGCGGGTGGGAGGGAAGTTATGGGAGGGGGAAGCCATTGTAATCCATAAGCTGTACACTGGAAATTTATATTCATTAAATAAAAGTTTAAAATAAATAAATAAATAAAGTTAAAAAAAATACTCAATAGCAAATAAGGGAGTGTTGTTGTATATGAATTCATTCTAGTCTGTTGGTCTCCTAGGGATAGATTTGCTTTGGTCTTCAGAATTCTTTCTTTAGAGTTGACTTTCAGAGGCAGTTTTTGCCTTGGACTCCTTTATTTTCATAACTCAGAGCTTTCAAATATTTCTATTCATACCTTTCAGCTTTGTCATTTTACAAGAAAGTTTAATGCTTACTCACCACCTGCACCTTTTCTCTCTGGGTCTGTGCATCAAAAGGCAGATGTACTGTTAAATAACTACCCCATTTATCAAACAGTGATCCAACCTTGGGGGTCCCTAGTGCTCTAAATCACAGGTTACAAAATACAGCATACAAATGTCCACATTTTTCTTTATTAATCAAGATTAATGAGAAGGATGTCTCATTTAAGAAAATTATCCATACATAACAGCCTCAAAACCAGAAGTCATGATTGAATACTAATTACAGGAAGATTGAAAAGAGTTATAATCCTTAACCTTTGATTTTTAAAATCTCAAATTCCCATTGAATAGTGAAAATCCCTTTGAAGAAAGTCAAACTCAGATGAACTACACTCAGACTCCCTTTACATTCCTTTTCAGAGAAACAAATAATTTCCCTTAATGTGAACAGAACTCCCTTCAAAATATTTTCTCCTTTCTTATGTAAATACATGTGACTCATCATAGTACAACTTAATATTCTTAAATTAAATATGTCTATGGGATGAGGAAGCAGGCATAAAACAAGAAATCATCAGAACACCTGAAAGCCACCCTTGTGTTTCTCTCCAATTGCTATGCCATACCCCCTTCCCAAAACAACATAGCAATTCTGAGTTATAATGCAATAAAAAACTTTGTTTTATTTTTGAAATGACTATCCCTGCTAAATATATAACTGTTGTATCTTATTCAGGCATCTTTGATTACTGTCATCACTATTGAGTACCCCACTGTATATGTGGAACACTTTTTGTGGGATGTGACTCTTCAAACATACTGTCCATTATAATTATATTGTCAATCTTTTGCTTATTGATTGGTAGGGGGTCTTTTAACAGGTTTATGTTTTGTTAATATCTGTTTCTTCTGTGGCTCTTCTTTTCAACCTCTTAATGATATCTCTTTATGGATATAATACTTTTTTTTAATAGATAAATACTTTTTTCAAAAAAAAAAACCTTTTATTTCAGGAATACAAACTGCATGCATTTCATAAGTAAAACTTTAGGAATATAGTGATTCTTCCCACCATACCCATGCTTCCACCCCCACTACCACCACACCTCTTCCTCCCTTTCTAATTCCTAGTCCCATTCCCCACTGAGATCCATTTTCAATTAACACAGAAAACCAACTCTATACTAAGAAAACAGTTCAACAATTTTTTTTCCCTTTTTTTTTTGACAGGCAGAGTGGACAGTGAAAGAGAGAGACAGAGAGAAAGGCTTTCCTTTTTCTGTTGGTTCACCCCCCAATGGCCGCCGCGGCTGGCTCGCTGCAGCCAGCATACCATGCTGATCCGTAGCCAGGAGCCAGGTATTTCTCCTGGTCTCTCTTGAGGGTGCAGGGCCCAAGCACTTGGGCCATCCTCAACTGCACTCCCAGGCCATAGCAGAGAGCTGGAATGGAAGAGGAGCAACTGGGACAGAATCTGGCACCCTGACTGGGACTAGAACCGGGGTGCTAGTGCCACAGGCGGAGGATTAGCCTATTGAGCCGTGGCACCAGCCCAGTTCAACAATTTGCATACACACACACACACAAAACTGTTCCTCAACAGTTGAGACAAAGGCTGTTTAAAGTCATTACATCTAAAAGTTAATTTCACTTCTTTTTTTAGAAACTTAATTAACTTTAAAGAAGCAACCAAGAATGATTCAATTTTTGTGAGAACTTAGACATAACTATAACTTATGAGACATAAGAATATTCTCCACTTAATACATTAAACAAAAGTCCTTAAGAACAAGTTTTATCATTAAAGAAGCACCTAAGAAAACAAGCAATGGAGTTGGACATTAAGCATAACTAAAACTTATGAGACATAAGAATATCCTCCACTTTATATACTAAAACCAAATCAATTTTTGAGAACAAGTTTTACTGTAAACACTCAAAATACAGCTGTTGAGAACTGAGGTCCTTCATGGGAAGTTAGTGCACAGTGATTCCTATTGTTAATTTAACAATTAACAACTTTGTGTGTGATGTCAGGGATTACCTGAGACTCTTGACATGAGCTTCCTAGGCTATGGAAGGCTTTTGAATTCACAAACTCTGTCAGTATTTAGACAGGGCCATAAGTGAAGTAGAAGTTCTCTCCTCCCTGCAGAGAAGAATACACCTCTCTTTAATGACTACTTCTTTCCACTGGGGTCTCACCCACAAAAGTCCTTCATGTAGGACAATTTTTGCCACAGTGTCTTGACTTTCCATGCCAGAGATGCTCTCATGAGCTATTCAGCCAGACCAGAATGCCTTAAGGGCTGATTCTGAGGTCAGAGTGCTACTTAATGTTATTGTCATACTATCAGTCTGCTGTATGGCCTGCTTCCATGTTGGAGCATTCACTCCTTTTTAAATCTATCTATTATTATTATCAGACACTTAATCCTATCCGTATGATCACTTTAACACTTAAGATGCTATTTTTACCACCCAACTTACAGGGATTAGGGGTCCCATGACCAGTTTTTAAACTGTACACTTAGGAGTAAGTCTGTAGGAATGTATGCAGAACTAGAAATCTTTACAGTTACAAACTACATACACTTCATAATTACAACTTTAGGAACAAGGTGATTCTTCCAACTGTGCCTGCCCTCTCACCCGCACTCCCACCCATCCTCCACCTACCTCTTATTACCACTCTTATGTTTTGCTAAGATCTGTTTTCAATTAACTTTATACACATATGATTAACTCTATGTAATTAAAAACTGTTCCTCAACAGTCAATACAAGAGCTATTCAAAGTCATTGTTTCTCAAAGTGTCAATTTCACTTCTATGGATTGCCTTTTACGTGCTTTATTAGTAATCACAGGTCAGGGAAAACATATGGTATTTGTCTCTTTGGAACTGGTTTATTTCACTAAGTATGATGTTTTCCAGATTCATCCATTTTGTTGCAAATGACCAGATTTCTTGTTTTTTTAACCACTTTGTAGTATTCCATGGTGTACATATCCCATAATTTCTTAACATGGAGGTACAGATCATCCTTTCATATCTGATTTCATTTCCCTTGGGTAAATTCCCAGGAGTGGGATGGCTGGGTTATATGGTAGGTCTATATTGAGATTTCTGAGGTATCTCCATATTGTCTTCCATAGTAGCTTTACAAGTTTACATTCCTAGCAACAGTGGGTTAGGATATGTTTTCCCCACATCCTCACCAACGTTTGTTGTTTGTTGATTTCTGCATGAAAGCCATTATAACTGGCATGAAGTGAAACCTCATTGTGGTTTTGATTTGCATTTCCCTTATGGCTCGTGATCCTGAATATTTTTTCATGTGTCTGTTGGACATTTGGATTTCCTCTTTTGAAAAATGTATATTTAAGTCCTTTGACCATTTCTTCACTGGGTTGTTCATTTTGTTGTTGTGGAGTTTCTTGATCTCTTTATGTATTCTGGTTATTAATCCTTTATCAGTTTCATAGTTTACAAATAATTTCTCCCATTCTGCCAATTGCCTTTTTACTTTGCTGAGTGTTTCTTTTTCAGTACAGAAGCTTCTCAATTTGATGTAATCTCATTTAATTTTGGCTTTGACTGCCTGTGCCTCTGGGATCTTTTCCAGGAACTCTTTTCCTGTGCCAATGTCTTGCAGAGTTTCCCCAATGTTCTCTAATAATTTGATCATGTCTGGACATAGATTTAGTGGATTTTTGTGTAAGGTGCAAGGTAGCAGTCTTACTTCATACTTCTGCATTAGTTTTAACCATTTATGACTGGTCCTTGATGGTCCTGCCTATGATGATTAAATTCACACTGAATCTTCAGGATATGTGACATATTTCCAAAACTGCAACAAGCTTTTAAATCGAGAGGTACCCTTGGTTTCATAAAATGACAACACTTTTATTCATGCTATGAATCTGTCACTGACTTGCAGGCGCTCAGCATCTCCTGAAAGACAAAGTGTAATTTCAGCCTGCTTTTGAAATGCATACCCTTGTTCTTTCATTCAACATTACATCCTTGGCGATGCACATTAACTGTAGATTGACTACTATCATTGTTATTTAGAACTCAACTATGTATGTAGATGGCAATGTATTTATCCATTTTGTTATTATGGACATTTGGCTTGTTTTCAGTCACACTAAACTATTATTACAACAAAACCATATATGAATTCAGTTGCAACTCTGAAAACCTGGAATTTTCCTTCAGAATTGCTAAAGTTCAGACTATGGGTAGGACCTTTGTAAGTTCCAGTTTTGGGTCAAAGCTCCCCTCAAAAAGTGCAGTGCAGATGAAGGAATCCCAAGAGGTTTGACAGATAAGTGCCCTCACCAAGCAGCTAGGGAAGTAATTATCTTTCCCACCTAAAAGGTCTGTTGAGAGTGCATAGCTTCCCCTACAAAACCTCTCCACATACGCAGTTTTTCAAGAAAATTCTTAAGTCAACATTCATCAAAATTATGAGATCACATTTCTCCATTATGTGGATATAAAAAAATTATCAAGGGGACAACCAGGAAGCTAACAGAAAAAAATTCTTATTGTAACCCAAATGATTGTAACCAGTATTTAAAAGTTCTGTTTCATATGAATTTGTCTCTTTCTGCTCATGGGTACCTTAAACCTCACAATTTCACCAAGTTATCTCTATTAGACCCTGAGAGAGGCTTTTCTGTGCAAAGGATAGGTAGACTCACACATCTTGGCAACCTCCTTGTCAGAGTATTCGGTAGCTGCCAGTCCCACCAGTGCCCTGCCCTGCCAGGCAAAGCAGTATGTGCTAGTGGACATTTTGAGCCTCACAGTGTGAGAACTTACATTGCAAGATAAGAGACACAGAGAGTTCTTTTCTGTTCTGGGCTCTGTTTTGTTTTGGGGCTCCACAGTAGTTCTGTTTGTACATAAGTTTCCACAAATCTTTGTGGGTCACATCCTACAGCTTTGGTCCCTAAAGCCTCTCTTCCAAAAAAAAGGAAGAAAAGGAAGAAGGAAGGAAGGAAGGAAGGAAGGAAGGAAGGAAGGAAGGAAGGAAGGAAGGAAGGAAGGAGAAAGGAAGGAAGGGAGAGAGGGAGGAAGGGAGGGAGGAATGAAGGAGGGAAGGGAAAGAAAGAAAGAAAGAAAGAAAGAAAGAAAGAAAGAAAGAAAGAAAGAAAAGAAAGAAAGAAAGAAAGAGAGGAAGAAAGAAAGACAAAAGGAAGGAAGGGAGGGAGGGAGGGAGGGTGGGAAGAAGAAAGAAAATGAGGAAGAAAGAAAGAGAAAGAAACCAGTGCATAAGACCAAGTGGGAAGGAAGACATCATGCTATTGTCTCGGGCGTTGTTGTCCACCCTGATTTTTTTCCTTTACCCATAACACATCTCTTGGCCTCCTTTGCAAAGAGCCTAAACTCACATAAACGCATGCAAATAGATAATTCACAGAGATCACCAGTCTATCGTCTCCACAAGCCAACATGGAACATTCTATGAGCACAAGGTTTCAAAATGCTTATGGTTGGCATATTTGAGAAATAAAATTATATTCAGGATATGCCAATGCTTTACATGTATTTGCAAGTTTAGTTCTCCTCAATAACCTACGGAGTTAGGTACCATTACAGATAAAGAAACTTAATAAGCACAGGGAAGCTATCTAACTTTGCCAAGATACAGTTACTAAATGGCAGAGCAAATGTTTTTATGGCAGAGTCCACTGTGTTGCTCACTAACCTCCAGATGGGGACTAACAGGCTGCCAAGTCACAAAATTGGTAGAAGTATGAAATAAAGAAAAAAATCACACCTTATACATTGTTAGAGGCTAAATTATGCCCCACTGCAAATGCGTATGGTGAAGTCTTGACCCCAAATACCTCAGGGTGTGACTGTCTTTAGAGACAGGATCTGTAAAGAGGTAATTAAGTTAAAATGAGGTTGTTAGTGTGGGCTTTAATCCAGTATGACTGGTGTTCATATAAAAAGATATTAGGATACACACACACACAGAAGGAAGACCACATGAGGACACAGGGACGAGAAAATAGCCATATACAAGCCAAGGAGACAGACCTCAGAGGAATCTCACCTTACCAACACTCTGACTTCTGGTCTCCAGAATTGTTAGAAAATAAAGTCTTGTTGATTCAGCCACTAAATATGTGGTACTTTGGTGTGGCTGTCCTAGAAAACTAAAATGTGCATACTTTAAGTTAAAAC
The DNA here is from genome assembly GCF_033115175.1 of Lepus europaeus. Classification (NCBI taxonomy): domain Eukaryota; kingdom Metazoa; phylum Chordata; class Mammalia; order Lagomorpha; family Leporidae; genus Lepus; species Lepus europaeus. The sequence continues at coordinate 135,844,701 of NC_084831.1, read as the reverse complement.
ATTAAACTCTATTCATTTGTCAATTTCCAGTTGGAAGAGCAAGGCTTTATTTTGAATTAGTAGCCACTGATTGGAATATCCAATTTTTTCCCTCTTTTATTAACCACACACACAAAGTATACAAGTATTCTCTAGGATTTTAATTTTTTATTCCCCTCAGGTGGAGGGAGAATTTAAAGACAGTGTGAAACAACTTGAAAGCAAATTTTAGATTTAGATGTGTTTTCCGTCTTCTTTGTCCCAATGTTTTCTAATGTAAAAACAATCTTTTAGCCATTTATATTTATCAATCCTTTGCAAAACACTCACAGAACTAATGATTTCCACAACATATCTTTCATCACTTCATACACTTCTTAAATTATATAAAATAGTGCATACAGTATTAATAAGTTTAAAAAAAAACAATTTAGTCTTGATGAGCATAACTTAATCTGTAGGTGTGAGGTACACAGACACACTAGAGTATCCAACTAGCTACAGACTTTGCTAAGCTATGAACACAGTGAATATGCTTTAGAGAAATCAAGGAGAGTCAGTTAAAGTAACTTAAAAGAATTTGTTCAAAGGGTCCTTTCTTTGGCACCTGCAGTGCCAGCAACCCATATGGGTATGGGTTCAAGTCCCAGCTGCTCCACTTCTGATCCAGCTTCCTGCTAATATATCTGGGAAAGCAGACATATTAGCCCTAACTGCTAGGGCCCCTTTACCCACATGGGAGGCCAGAAAGAAGCTCCTGGCTCCTGGCTTTGGCCTGACCCAGCCTTGTCCATTTCAGCCATTTGTGGAGCTAACCACAGGATGGAAGATCTCTCTCTCTCTCTCTCTCTCTCTCTCTCTCTTTCTCTCTCTGTCTCTGCCTCTTTGTAACAGGCTTTAAAATAAATCAATTTTGTTATTATATAATTTAGTATTTTAATTTTTAATTAGTTTTTAACTCATTCAAAGTGTTTTTAATAATTTTTAGTTATATAAGGTGAAAAAATGTCACGTATTTCATATATACAGGTTTAGGAGCATAGTGATCCTTCCCACCTTACTCTCCCTCTTTCTAATACTCTCACCCTCTCTCCTCCTTCATTTCTTATTCTTTCTTTTAATCTTTTTTGTTTTGACAGACAAAGTTAGACAGTGAGAGAGAGAGACAGAGAGAAAGGTCTTCCCTCTGTTGGTTCACTCCCCAGATAGCTGCCACGGCCAGCACACTGTGTCAATCCAAAGCCAAGAGCCAGGTGCTTCCTCCTGCTCTCCTATGCAGGTGCAGGAGCCCAAGTACTTAGGCCATCTTCCACTGCCCTCCTGGGCCACAGCAGAGAGCTGGACTGGAAGAGGAGCAACTGGGACTAGAACCTGGAGTCCATATGGGATGCCGGGGCCGCAGGCGGAGGATTAACCAAGTGAGCCATGGCACCAGCCCCTCTTTCTTTTAATTTTTACAAAGACATACTTTCAGTTTATTTTACAATCATAAGCTTAACCCTCCACAAAATAAAGATTTCAATACATAGTAAGAAGAAAAAAAGCACTGTTTAAAGACAAGGATGATAAACAATAATCAAATCTCAAATGTCAATTCTGCTCATATACATTATATTTGTATTTTATTAGAATAGATCTTTAAAAAGTAATTTGTTCAATATTTAGAAATAGCAGCATGACATTTCCTAAAGACGTTCTATTTGAGGAAAACATTCACAAATGCTCTAAATTTGAGGGTCATGGAACATTGCTTGATATGCATTAAAAATGAAGATGTGATTTTTTTTTAAATTTATTTTATGTATTTGAAAACAGAGTTGCAGAGAGAAGTAGAGCCAGAGAGAGATCTCTTCCATCTTCTGGTTCACTCCCCAAATAAACGAAATGGCCAGAGCTGAGCTGATCTGAAGCCAGGAGCCAGGAACTTCTTCTGGGTGCAGGAACCCAAGGACTTGGGGCCATCTTCTACTGCTTTTGCAGGCCACAGCAGAGAGCTGGATGTGAAGTGGAAGAGCCAGGACCTGAACCAGTGCCCATTTGGGATGCTGGCACTACAGGCTGGGGCTTTAACCCACTGCACCACAGCACTGGCTTCAAGATGTGATTTTTTTAAAACCAATATTTTTGTTTTTATTAAATTATCTTTTCAATTTTGGAATAACATGCAATGCAATTATATTTTTATGGGTACAGTTCAATACTTCAACACATGTATGCAGTATGAACTAATCATAACAAGCAATTAACATTTCCATTTCCTTATCCTTTTTTTTTCTTTTTACTGGCTTGAAAGAAGATGATATTTTTAGATAGCAATTTAGTATTTTATCTTTCTGGTATATTGACATTTCAAAATCCCCATTGTACCTATTACAATTCTCATCTCTTTAACGTCTTCTTTGTATGGTGTTAATACAGCTTGTTATGTAGTATGTAATCTTCTTTATACTTAAAGAGTATCTCATATTCAGCATTCAGCTATGTGTGTATTTAACACAAGTCTGATGATTTTAGTCTTCTAGATAAAATATTTAGTCCATTTATATTTAGTGTTATTACTGTACATCTGAATATAATATTATTTACTATTTGTTTTTATTTTGTTATCTATACATGTGCATTATTTTTAATAATTAGTCTAGAATTTACAAAATGTAAGATCTATGATTTATAAAATATTGATTTATAAATTTCTGAAATGTTTATATAAATTAGTGCCTTTATAATTTCCTATAAAAGCATGTACCTTAAGAATTTAACTCTTATTTCCATCCATTTGTTGTGCTTCTGAAGCCAAGTATTTTGATTCTATCCATTAACCCCACAAGACATCATTATTATTATTTAGTTTATTTTGATATTTTTCCAGTTTCTTTTTATTCTATTTTAATGGCTCTTTATTTCTTTCTACATCTCCATGCTTCCATCAAATATCACTCATCTCCTATCACTGGATTTTCCATTTTATTTTTCCTTAATTTTTGAAGATATTTATACAGGTACACAGTTTGAGGAGACAAATTCTTTTCTTTCAGGTATTTCAGTATGATCTTCTTTTACATATTGGCTTACATCATTTCTACTGGGAAGTTATTTTCTATAATTGTTTCTCTTTGAAATAACGCTAATAATTTTTAAAATCTGCCAGCTTTTTATTTTTTCCTTACTTGGATTTTCTTCACCTTTATTATCATGTTTCTTTGTTATGATGTGATTTTCTTCATGGTTTTGTGCTTGGAATTCATATCACTCCTTTAATGTATGTCTTGCTATTTTTCAACAGTTTTTGAAACTGTTTAAATTGCTTTAGATGTTGTTTCTGCCTCATTTGTCCTCTTTTTCTTTTTCTAAGAATGTAATTACATGTCTGATGGACATTCATTTTGTTCCAGATGTCTTGTATCCTCTGTACTTTCCTTTATTTTGTTTCTCTTTATTTTTATGACTATTTCTTGCTAATGTATCATCAATTCACTAATTTCATCTCTGGCCATGTTTAACTGGGTCTTAAATCCACTCCTTGGTTTTTAAAATTCAGTTATTTCTTATTTTATTCTAGAATTCCAATGAATTATTTTTATTAATTCTAGTTCTCTGTCAAAACTCTCCACGTTGCCTTCTATTACTACTAAAATAAAAATTATAGCAATCATAGTTATTAAGGGTCCATGTCTTGTAACCTCATAGTAAATGATTTTTCTTTATATCTGTACATTTTTTCTAACAGTTTTTCCTTCACTTTTGATCATTTAGTCATGTCTCTGGGAACTTCTAGTAGTATCTTATTAAAAGCTAATATTGTATATGAAATATTTTAGGGATAATCTGAGGTTTTTGATTAAGTTCTCTCCACAAAGCCCTTAACATAGCTTTGGTGGATTATTAACCTAGGAAGTTCCTTGAATTTAATCAGGAATTAAACAGACATGAGAATATTTCCGTCTCTGCAAGGGCTGCTTCTGTTCGTTTTTACTCTTAATTGACAGTCTTTCAGGATTCAATTGAAACCCTGGTTGTTTATCTCTCCCTACTAGATTTACAGAAGCCAGTGTCAAATTTTCGTCCCCTTAGTCCTACAGCACTGCTAAAATCAGTCCCCAGTTTTTTTAATTTCCTGGCTGGTTTTAAATTGAAACATACCTGTATGGGAAAAGCAACACCAAATGTCACACTCATTTCTTTGTTTCTATGTTAATTTGGGAACCTTGAACTCTCCATTTCTAACTATGTTATAGCTCTCCAATATCATCAAAAATTATTTTTAGAAATGTATCCAATTTTTGAAGTCAGATTTACTGAGTACAAACCTAAAACTTAATTTCTTGGTGAACGTTGTAGATAAATAAAAACTCTGCAACATTTTGTCTATTGTTTATATAACGTTTTGGCTATTCTTGGTATAATAACTAGGCTTAGTTTTAAGTGAATATCTATACTTTTTTAATTTAGGAAGAAGAGGAAAATATTTTTATCCTGGAAAAGATATTTTTCCCACTCTTCCAGCCATAAAATTTTATTAATGGAATTTTTACTTTATTCTTCACACACAGCAAAATGCCTCTTTGGGCTTGATTCAAAAAATATTAGATTTCATCCATAAAAATCTTTTATTCCCAGGAACATGTTTCAGTTTATATCAAAGAGAGTGTTCCTGTGAAATTCATGTTTTAACTTTAAATGCAATTATTTTAATAACTGCAGAAATAGATGCCTGATGATCAAAATTTAGCAAGAAGTGTAACTGAGAATTTTCCACATGCTTTGACATTCCCAGCATATATGTGTACCATAATAATGCCCAAGCGTGTTCTGTTGTCACCCATAAGGAATGCACTTTCTAATAAGCATCGGCATATGGTGTGGTTCAGCTCATGAAAAGTACAAGAAATTCAGTTTCCAAAGTTTGGAATGACAGGACCGAATTCTGTGTGACTACTTTAAAAAAATCTATGAGAGTGTGGAGGTGGCCTGGGGATATCTCAACCCACGAGACTGACCTCAAATTACCAGATACGTCTATTATGAAGTGTTGAAAGGAGAAAGAAAAATAAATAATAAAGTTACAAAATAAAGTTTATTTTATCAAAATTAAAACTGCTTCCTTCCCTCTACTTCAGAGGAGCCTTGAGATGGAGCAGTCGGAGGATTACATTGCTGTAATCCCTTAGCAGTTAGTTCCACAGCGGGAGGTGCCTGTTACAGACAAAATTATAGGGTTAGGAATGTTCACAATTCAACAACCTGATTGGCTGAGTACTCCTCAGGGCTTTAGAATCAAATATTTATACATCTAAATGAGAGCAAAGAAATGAAAATGGTTCATAAAGAGAGTCCCAGAGCATGTATTATTGAAATAACAGATGGAAATATTATATTTTTGAAACATTCTTTCTATAAAGAAGCCGTTTGAAGTATGTTTTGGTAGGAAAAGTTAAGCCAAAAGTGAAGAAGTGGGGAGTGGGGGAGAAAGGTTTTATTTTCAGTGCTTGGTGTCAGCAGAGTACAAGTTAGCACTTTCCAAAAAAAGTCATATCCCAAAATGCTCTGCAACACAACATATTTGCAAAGTCTCTTACTTCGCATCAATGTCCCGGGAGAGAAATAACTCAAAACACACTTGATTATTGCTTCTCGGTTTGTGTGTTTAGTCTCTGAAATCTTGATCGCTGACGACTTTGCAGAGGGCATGCAGCCTCTCGTCACTGGGTCTTTCATGTTTCCTAAAATAATTGAAACCCAAGCTAAGACTCCTGACATGTCTCAAAAAGGTTGTCGGCTTACTCATACTTGGTGAGATTTTGTTACAAAGTCAATTAAGATTATAGATTTTATGCCACATGAGCAATGCTGATGAGTCATCTAATCTGACTTTACAGAATAAAAAGAGACATGTAATGTGGGGCAGAAAGCAAAAAGGTCAGATGAGAATTTTATCACACTTGCTTTGGATTCCTGTGCATGGAGCCTGTACCCATGACAGAATCAACAGTTCAGAATTATTCTGTTGTCTTTCCAGGAAAAACATCCCATTACCAAGCAATCAGTTTGAAATGCCCCATGGTCAGTCCAATTTCTCTGTTACTGAGTTCTCAGGACATGGTTCAATGATCCAGCTAATCTCAGCTATTAGCCGGATCTGCCTATGATGATGTGATTTATTTATGGCAACTGGCAGTTACTCTGGCTGAGGAAAGAGAGAGAATTCACAGGAACAAAATTATTTGACCTTGTATCCAGACATGATTTATATCTGTGACATAAATTTGAATGTAATTTCTAGTTGAGTCCATACTTAGGGGTGAGAGTAGTCAATGAAAGGAATACTAGCCTTGGAGAAGTGATAATGACTGGGATGCAAATGATAAAGGAAATGCCAATTCTCTTTCCTACTGTAATCCAGGCAATCGCTAGACTTGCAAATCAGATGATCTAGGAATTTGTAAGAGATCGGAAAGTTGATGGTTGTATATAGGCCTTGAACACTGGACAATGGCGAATTGACAAAGGGTGAAAAATCCAGTAATCAATGATTTCTGAAAACGCATTATGAGCCATTGAGTGGCAAATTCTGCCAAAATAAAGAAGCAAGAAGAAAAAGAGACAGCAACTCACTCCCATGCACAGTAGGAGCACCTCAGAACAAAGCAAGAAAATGCTTTAGTGATGGCTCCTTGGGCGACAGCATCTGCCGCGGGAGTGGACTCAGGGAGCTCAGAAGCTCAGGGTTCCAGCCAACAGCAGAAAGGACTCTTGGCAGAGCTGTTTCCTGTACCTCCTTTGATCACAGGGCTCAGGCTTGGAAAGGTTCTCACCAGGCTTGTGGTTTCCCGGTTGTGCGTCAGTACATTCTGGCTGAAACACTTCACTTCCTTCAGGCCAGCCCCTCCACCAATGGCTCCCTGCTCCCTGGTTCACTCTTTGTCTTTGAACTAGAATCCAAGGACACTGCTGGCTTCAACATGAACCTTGAGTGAGAGGGCTTGCAGCTGGGGTGGTAGCCTTCTTCTTGTAAGAGAGATCCTAAAGGAAAAGAAGAAAAAGGCTTAAAGAGTCCCCAATAGCTCACGTAAGCAGAGAATATTGACATCATTATTTCCTTACAATGTCTTCTCTAATTCAGTCTGCAATAGTATCACCTTGGCAATTGATTCAAATAGAGATTTCCAGTCCAATCTCAGCTCTTCTAAAGCAGAATCTTTGAGAACTTGGAATCTGCTTTTAAAACTCTTGTAATTCTGATGTACAGTCACTGGATAGTATAACAAAACCAATTTCATAAATTACGAAATTCAGACCCCAAAAATTTGTTAACTTGTTAAAGTGAAACAAGTAGTGTGAATCTCATGCAGCGCTCTTTCCATTCTACCACACTGCTCTTCACTCTTCCATTTAGTGATTCCTGCTTCCTAACCATACAATCTTTCTGCGTGCTTTGATCCCGTATCTTTCTTTAAAAGGACCCATTCTGTTTACTTGGGAGGTCACATCAATTACCACTGCTCTCAGCTCAGGTAGGACTAGAAAAATGTCTAAATTCAGAACAGCTCTCAAAGAAGATACCGTTCTTAATCATCTGTTCTTGGTGAAAAGGTTTGTGACCAGAGATACTGACAGACTGCATCACTCACAAGTGCTAAAAAGGACTTCCTCAGATATCTCAGTTAGTAATGATTATAAACGCCGTGCATATGTCCAGATTTACTTACAGAGCAAGATTTCTGCTGAGTAGTTTGGGATGTGGTACAAACTAAGAGAGGCTGAATATCAAAAGATTTCACAGTTAAAATGACTGGTTTTCCTCTAGACACTGAATGGCATAAAAAACACTAAATTTTCCCATGGGTCTGACCTATAATGTGCTGAAAGTAGCACCAGGAATGATACAGGCTTCTTCATAACTGTGATTATAGACCCAAATTTTGACTATGCTCAGAGCCACAGAGTAGCTCAGAGAAGTCATAACACCATGTGGTTAAGTGCTTAATGGCATATGTATAGAAGAAAGTTTTAAAAGAGTAAAAGACTAAAATTGTGGTTGCTAATTCAGCTTTTGAAGTCAGATAGAACTGAGTCAAAATCTCAGATCTACTACTTACTAGCTATGTGATTTTGAGGAAGTTACTTAACTTTGTTGAATCTTAACTTCCTCATCTATAGAATGAAACATGACAGGGCTTTTGAGAGTATTGAAGCGTGGGAGTGGGGAGGAAGAATTATGGAGGAAGTGTTGAGATTATTGAAGAAACCAAAAGGAACAGGAGAAGAAAAAGATAGAGTGAAAAATTCAGGTGAATCAAAGTTATCCAAAGAGAAAACTAGAAAAGAGTAACAAACTGAAAATATCTGTATGATAATTAATGTAAAACCTCAATCTAAATTTTCTCACCAAATCCACCAGAGTCCTATGTGCACAGGAGAAAAAATATCTATCCAATCTTAAACCTATTAAATGATTGTTGAACATGACTAAAACACATGCATTGGATAAATCCCTTGAAACTGGAGTATTTCATTTGTTTTGTTCACTCCTGTGCCCAGTGTTTAGTTATGAAATGAATGGGTTGGTGGGATCTCATAAACATCAAACATCTTGATTCTTCTATAAGAGAGGAGGCCAATAAATATATAATGAACATATAAATACCTCTGGGTGGATTCTGTAGGCCATAACAACCAGGGAATAAAAGTTAGGGCTTGCTGTAAGAACAAAGTAGATGCCATATTATGTTGTTAAAATACTTTAAGTTGAAAAAAAAATCAGCAACTATTTGGAGAGATGTTCTGATATTAGCAGCAATGTATTCAATAAATAGAAGGTATTGTTATTATATCACATTACATGACATGTCAAGAAAGCCATAAATATTGCTACAATGTAATGGATATTTGATGTTAGAAATAAACAGTAATTTCATAAATTCTTATTGTATTAGAGTTGAAGTCAAAGTCTAAATAGGAAAGATGGTGGGAAGAAAGAGAGGAAGGTAGGGATGGATGGGATAAGGAGTATTAGACTATTTTTTGAACTATAACAGATGGTCACAGACTAATTAAATTATAAACAATATAATTTATTGGGTTCATTGTTCTGTGGCTGGGAAATCCAAAATCATAGGGCCACACCTCGTGAGGGCCTTCTTGCTATAACATAACATGGTAGAAGGAACCACAGGCTAGAACACATAAGAGGGGGAGAGAGAGAGAGAGAGAGAGAGAGAGAGAGAGGGAGAGACTACTTTTATAATAAGTGACTCTTGAGATAACCAACCCGCTTCCATATAACAATCCATTCAGGAGGCAGAGCCCTCATGAGCGGTCATCTCTTACAGGTTCTACCTGTTCTTACAGGGTCAGCACAGTTGCACTGAGGGGCACACTGAAACCATAGAGGACGGAGAAAGGGGAGGGAGAGAGGGGAGGGAGGGAGGGAAAAAGAACCAACAAAGAGAGCAGAGGATCACATACTTAAACCAAAATTAAGCAAGCTAAAATTATGCAGCTGTTTTCTAACTGATATTCCCTTACAACATCATTAGCTTAACAAGTCAAATTAGTCACCGTGAGTCAAAGTAGCACCAAGGAAACAAGAATAGCTTTCACTTCCCAGTTCACTGATGAAGGCCCGGGCCCTTGGTCAGTGGTGGTGGCACAGCATACTGGTTACAAACTCCAAGGATCAGAAAGAAGAGGATTGGTCCTGCCTCCCACTGCCTTTGTGACTTTATACAATCCACCTATCCTGATTGAGCCTCAATTCTTTTTCTCTACCTCCATAAGATAGATAAGATTATGTATGTCATGGAACCTTTGTAAAGTTGTGAGTTTGAGAATAAATCCCAGAAACCAGTACACTTTTAATTCTTAACAAAAGACAACCACAATTTCCTCCTCCACTTCCTCCTCCTCCTCCTCCTCCTTCTTTTTCTTCTCCTTCTTCTCCTCCTCCTCCTTCTTCTCCTCCTTTTCTTTCTTCTTCCCCTTCTCCATCATCATCATCATCAATATTTCTGAGATACTGAAATATGCTTTGTTTATTTAAAATGTATAATATGGGGCCAGCCATTGTTGTAAGGTAGTGACACCAGCATCCCCTATGAACGCTGATTCAAGTTCTTGTTTGCACTTCCAATCCAGCTCTCTGCTAATGAGCCTGAGAAAGCAGAAGACAGCCCAAAAACTTGGCCCTCTTTTACGCATGTGGGAGACTGAAATGGAATTCTAGGCTCGTGTTTTTGACCTAGCCCAGCCCTGACCATTGCAGTCACTTAGGGAGTGAATCAGCAGATGAAAGATACATATCTCACTCTGTGTGTGTCACTCTGCCTTTCAAAAAAAAAATAAATCTTTTAAAAAAAAAGTGTAATATTATTTGTGTGGAAAATGTATCTGGGAATTGCATTCATTGCTGGACTCCTGGGAAGAAGATCTATAATCTCCATTTCCCCATGGCAGTTGAGATGCCTATACTTTAGATTTCATATACAGCTTTATGCTCACAAATTGCATGCAACATTTACTATCCTTTGCAATCAACCTTTTGGTTACACACAATCAACCTTACCTTCTGTTAATGGAGCAAATACAGCAAAGAAAAATAAAGTATTTGGTCCAGGATCATAAGATGAGCCATAATTATCATAATTCCCCAAATCCCAATCCTGAGTTTAGTCAAACAAATGAGGCTTTCTGTGAGTTTTAACAGGGAGTCAACCCTACACATACTTGGGACAATATTGAAACAATCCAAGTATACTTTGCATTTTTATTTTGTGTGAAAGAATAAAGTGAAACAGGTAATGGAAAGACACAAGAGAATGAAGTAAGAAAATAAGGAGTCTTTTTAGGATTTGCTTTAATTCATAAGGTATAGGAATGGTGTTCTGCAACAGAGAACCAAAGGAGCAAGGTCAGTTTAGAGAAAATAATGAACACAGTCCATGTGATTACTAAGTGGCCTTCATAGAGACCTAAACCTGGTTAAATAAAAAAGCATTTCTGAGGGGTCAGAGAATAAAATAGGAAGAACATACAAGTAGGCAGGAGATCTGGTTCTGCACATCCTTGATTGAATGGTTTTTTGGAGAGCACATAGTTGTTTAAATGGGAATATATAACCTAACCCTACAGGATAGCCATGAAAACGCAATACTAGTGCTTTAGAAAGTAACCCTAATATTCATACTTCAGATAGTATTGAAATGTATTTGGAAACATTGATTATTTTTTACCATTGTCACCCAAAAAAAAAAAAGTATAGAAACTGTAGCCTTAAGTTCCACTCTCTTTTATCCACAAATATCCTATTAACCACTAGTACTAGAGATTATAAAGGATTCAAATATATATAAAACACAAATACTACCCTGGTAAAATTTAGTGGCAGGAAAAACATAAAAGATAGAAAGATAAATCTAGAAATAGTTTGAAAAATTACCAAGGGATTGCTATGAAAAACTGCTACAGAAATGCGTCCCTGTTAAAAGATGGACTAGTCCAGGAAAGCATGATAAAAAGGGGCTAGAATTGAGATCAGATATGAAATCAAAATGCTTAAAATGGAAGTGTATTTTTAATATCCTACTAAAGGTGAGAACTTTATCCTATAGTCACTGGGAAGTTTCTAAAATATTTTGAATAACAATAAGCCTTTAGAAAAACTAATGTAACACAGGTGTTTTGGAAAGAAGATAAAAGCAAGCATTTATTAGGAGACATTTATGAAGTTCAAATACAGGAATAAGGACCTGAAACATGATCATAATTGTGGGAATTAGAATGAAGCAAAGTAGGTGAGAGATGTTTTTGAGAATTTTCTTGGAATAAGCCTGCATGGAGATAGTAAAAATCAGGACAAAATTCAGGCAGACATGACTATGATTGAAAGCTTCTGTTTATAGACACAAAATGTCAAAGGAAGAATATGTTGATATTTATTGAGAGTAAAATTTTCAGTACAGTGTTTTATGGGTAATAGAGTTAGAAATTAGTACTGCCAGATGCACTCAGAGATGTCACAAGAAAACAAGGGTAGGGGTGGGCATTTGGTAGGTTGGTTATGATACTGTGTGGGTGTCCACATCCCATATAAGAGTGCCTGGGTTTGAGTTTCAGTTTTACTTCCAATTCTAGCTTCCTGCTCAAGTACTTTGGCCCCTATCATCCACATGAGAGACCCAACACAGTTTTACATGAGAGACTCACATTGAGTTTGATGCTCCTGGCTTCAGCCTGGCCCAACTCTGGTGTTGTGGGCATCTGAGGAGTGAATCAACAGTTGGAATCTCTCTCTCTCTCCCTCACACACTCTCTCTCTCTCTCATCTCTCTGTCTCTCTCTCTGTCTCTCTCTCTCTCTGTGTGTGTGTGTGTGTTTGTGTGTTTCTCTCTGCCTTTCAAATAAAATGAAAATAAATTTAAAATTTTAATTGTGCTTTCTGATGGGGAGACAAAATTTGATAACAAAAAAATTTAAAAAAATAGATCAAGGATAAAGAAAATCAGAAACTGGGAACCTAAAAAAAATTAAGATAATATCCAGCAAATCCCAATTGTCTGTTAATATGCTATCTACCTTGTAAGCTAGGCATCATCCACTATGGCATAAACAGATATACAAACTTCACATGACCAGCAGCGCTGTGTCAGAGCAGGTAAAGCCACCGCCCACAGTACCAGTATCCTATATGGATGCTGGTTCTAGACTCGGCTGCTCCACTTCCAATACAGCTCTCTGCTATGGCCTTGGAAAGCAGTAGAAGATGGACCAAGTGCTTGGGCCCCTGCACCCTTATGGGAGACCAGGAAGAAGTTCCTGGCTCCTGGCTTCAGATATGCGTATATCGGCACAGTTCCAGCTGCTGTGGTCATCTGCGGAGTGAACCAGTGGATGGAAGACCTCACTCTCTCTCTCTGCCTTTCCTTCTCTCTCTGTATAACTCTGATTTTCAAGTAAATAAATAAATCTTTAAAAAACAAACAAACAAATAGGTGGCTGGTGCCGTGGCGCAGTAGGTTAATCCTCTGCCTGAAGCACCAGCATCCCATATGGGTGCCAGTTCTAGTCCTGGCTGCTCCTCTTCCCAGCCAGCTCTCTGCTGTGGCCCGGGAAAGCAGTAGAAGATGAACCAAGTGCTTGGACCCCTGCACCCATGTGGGAGACTGGAAAGAAGCACCTGGCTCCTGGCTTCAGATCGGCCCAGCTCCGGCCACTGCGGACATTTGGGGAGTGAACCAGCGGATGAAAGACCTTTCTCTCTCTCTCTGCCTCTCACTGTCTGTAACTCTGCCTTTCAAATAAATAAATAAATCTTAAAAAAAAAAAAACTTCACATGACCTTAGGAAAATGAGTAGCCAAATTTGCTAAGAAGTAATTAAAGTCCAAGTGCCCTAAAGTCCTTCAAAATGTATACAGAATTTTTCAATGAATTTCCTTTCCTTATAGTACCTTCTGATTACCATTAACTGATTATCCTTATAACTCACAAAACAATACCTAGATGGTTTCAGTATGCAAAATAATGGTCTCCCACATAAAGCTGTTTCCTAACACCTGGAAGGCCTACATATGTGACCTGACATTGTCCAGTTGTGTTTGCAGAGATGAGAAAGCTAAGATATTGGGGTGAAAAGTTTCTTGGGTTAGCCAGTTGGGCCCACTGTAATCACAGGGTCCCTTAGGGCGAAAAAGGAGGCAGGAGAGCTAGAGTCTGAGAGCAGCTATGGGTCTCTGCTTCTGAATTTGAAGATGGAAAGGATGATCAGGAGCTGAGGAACACAGGTCACTACTAACACCTGGGAAAGGTAATTCCTCAGAACCTCTAGGAGATATGGAGCCCTCCCCATTGAGATCTTTGCTGAATGTCTCACCTACAGAATTGTAAGGTAATAACTTTGTACTGTTCAAAGCCATCAAGTTATTGATAACTTGTTACAGAAGCAGTAGGAAATTTACAAAATTATATTTATGTATATTTTCTGAGTAATACATAATCATTGCAGAAAATTTAGATGCCATAAAATCATTTTAAAAATATAAGCATGAAACTTTCTTTTTTGGATATGACATTTTAGCTAGTAAGTACCTGACTTGTTCTTCTGTTGTAGACAACTGAGCAAAATATTAAGAAACAATTCTTCAGAATTGAAGGGAAGAAAACGAGGTGTTCTCTACAATGCTTCTGCTTGCTTCCCAAAAACACTTTGGAGACCATATATAAAAGTTCAACCATTTAGAACAGAGAGGCTCTCTTGAATATCTGTACCATGCAGTATATGCTTAAGAAGTACTGCACCTTATTTGTAGAATAAAACTTGCTCTGGAATACAGGCAAATCTAGACCTCCACAAAGAAACTTAAAAAGAAGCCTCAAAGAATCTAACTGAATTTTTATTAATTTGATTAGCACTCAAACAAAAAATTCACCACTCTTTAAAGACAACAAATGTACCGACAAAATTGATGTAATAGCCATAACATCAACAATTTACCAGAAAGTATTTTATATGGAAAGAAGCCAGGAACTATGACCCATAATCAAGGAAAAAGTCAATCAATAAAAGTGGAATAATAAAAATGCAAAAATTAAAAAGTCAATTAAAAAATGCAGAAATAGAAGGGATGGTGGAATTATCAAAGTTATGGAAGCAGCTATTAGAAATATGTTCATGAATTTAAAGCAATACATGAGCATAAGAACAAAAGAAATGAAAACACTAAATGAGAACCAAATCAAACTTCTAGAGGTTAAATTCATGTCTAAAATTTCACTAGATGGGAAGAACATCAGATCAGATATGAAAGAAGAAAAGATCAGTGAACTTGAAGACATAGAGAAAGAAACTATCCAAGCTCTAGCACACGAAGAAAAATGGCTAAAGAAAAAAGACAATATTCAATGACTTGTGGAACAATATCATCTGGTTCAGCATACCTGTAAGTCAATTCCCTGGAGAGAAACTATTTGAAGACAAAAGAATAAATTTTTGAAGTTTGAGGAAAGCTATAATGCATATTTCCAAAAAATCCACATATTCAAGAAGCAATTTAAAAACAAAGAAAATCAGAGGAAGGTTTATTATTATCAAAGTACTGAAAATTGGGAATAAAAAGAAAATATTAAAATTAACCAAAAAACAAGATATATAACAAACAGGGAAACAAATATGAGAATTAGATGTATGATGAACAGGTCCAGAGATCTAATGTATAATGTTAGGTACCATGGCTAATAAAACTGTACTGTATATGAGATTCTTACTCATTTAGTAGATATCAGCTGTCACACAGAAAATGGTAACTATGAGAGTTGATGAATATGTTACTATAGTAATCTTTCTTACTATCTGTATGTGTCCTACAGCATCATATTATATTCCTTAAATAAACAATGAAAGCTTTTAAATTAGTAATGATTTCGCAAAACAAAAAAAGCAAGAATATAATGCAGAAATACCTTTAAGGTGCTAAACATAAAAAAGTCAATCTAGAATTTTATATACAGAAAAAAATATTGTGCAAACAGGGAGATGAATTAAAAATATTTAAATATAAACAAAAATTGACAGAATTTGTAACCAAAAAAATGTTCACTAAAATAAATGTCAGAGGAAATTCTTCAGGATCATAGCGATACCATATGGAAAAACAGCATCTATAAAGAAGCAGAATTAAAATTAATGAAAACAACTATATGGATAAAGACACAAATTTTTATTTCCTTTTTGGCTATTTCATTGTTTAAAAATCAACTGTTTAGAACAATAATAAGAATATAATTGGGGCTTGTGATACATATAGAAATATAATCTGTGACAAAGTATTAGGGCAATATTAGCACAAGGTGTGGTAAAGACCTTACACGATTAATGAAGTAGCATATTACTTGAAGGTGGGCTTAAATAAATTAAATACCTGGTAGGTGTTGTGATGAGGTGGATTAACTTGCTGCTTGGGATGCCTGCATACCATATTGGAGTGCCTGGGATTAAGTCCCACCTCTGCTTCCATTCAGCTTCTTACAAATACATCTCAGAGGCAGCAGATATTGGAACAAGAATTTACATTCTTACCACCATCATGGGGGATATGGATGGATTTCCTGGTTCCTAGCTTTGGCTTGGCCCAGCCCCAGCTATTGTGACCATTTGAGGAGTAAACCAGCAAATGGAAGAGCAATCTCTATTTCCCTTTCCTCTCTTTCTCTCACTGTAACTCTATCTTTCAAACAAAATAAATACATCTTTAAAAAATAAATGGAACCAGCTACTTCCGTACAAGGATATGAAATATAAATCTCAAAAGTACAACTTTTGGATTATAGCAGCTTTTCCCCCCATAACCTCCCTCCCACCCACAGCCATCCCACCTCCCACTCCCTCTCCCATTCCATTCTTCATCAAGATTAATTTTCAATTATCTTTATATACAGAAGATCAACTTGGTATATGCTAAGTACAGATTTCAACAATGTGCACCCACACAGATACACAATGTACAAAGTACTGTTTGAGTAGTAGTTTTACCATTAATTCACTTAGTACAACACATTAAGGACAGAGATCCTACATGGAGAGCAAGTGTACAGTGACTCCCATTGTTGATTTAACAATTGACACTCTTGTTTATGATGTCAGTGATCACTCAAGGCTCTTGTCATGAGCTGCCAAGACTATGGAAGCCTCTTGAGTTCGCCAACTCTGATCTTATTTAGACAAGTCCATAACCAAAGTGGAAGTTCTCTCCTCACTTCAGAAAAAGGTACCTCCTTCTTTGATGGCCTGTTCTTTCCACTGGGATCTCACAGAGATCTTTCACTTACGTCATTTTTTTTTTTTTGCCTCAGTGTCTTAGCTTTCCATGCCTGAGAAACTCTCATGAGCTTTTTAGCCAGATCCGAATGCCTTAAGGCTGATTCTGAGGCCAGAGTGCTGTTTAGGACATCTGCCATTCTATGAGTCTGCTGTGTATCCTGCTTCCCATGTTGGATCATTCTCCCCTTTATAATTCTATCAGTTGGTATTAGCAGACACTAGTTTTCTTTATGTGATCCCTTTGACACTTAATCCTATCATTATGATCAATTATGAACTGAAACTGATCACTTTGACTAGTAAGATGGCATTGATACATGCCACATTGATGAGACTGATTTGGAATCCCCTAGCACGTCTCTAGCTCTACCATTAGGGGTAAGTCCCAGTGAGCATGTGCCAAACTGTACAACTCCTCCCACTCTTATTCCCACTCTTATATTTAACAGGGATCACTTTTCAGTTAAACTTAAACACCTAAGAATAATTGTGTGTTAAAGAGTTCAGCCAAGCAGAATCAAAAAAATACTAAAAGGTATAAAATAGTAAGTTGTTCCTCAACAGTCAGGACAAGGGCTAATCAAGTTATTGTTTCTCATAGTGTCTGTTTCACTTCTACAAGTTTCCTTTTAGGTGCTAAATTAGTTGTCACATATCAGGGAGAACATATGATATTTGTCCCTTTAGGACTGGCTTATTTCACTCAGCATGGTGCTTTCCAGATTCCTCCATTTTGTTGCAAATGACGAGATTTCATTTTTTTATTGCTGTATAGTATCCCATAATTTCTTTATCCAATCTACTGTTGATGGGCATTTAGCTTGATTCCATGTCTTAGCTATTGTGAATTGAGCTGCAATAAACATTGAGGTGCAGACAGCTCTTTTATTTGCCAATTTAATTTCCTTTGGGTAAATTTCAAGGAGTGAGATGGCTGGGTCATGTGCAGGGCTATATTTAGGTTTCTGAGGAGTCTCCAAACTGTCTTCCATAGTGGCTTTACCAGTTTGCATTTCCACCAACAATGGATTAGTGTACCTTTTCCCACACACACACCAGCATCTGTTGTTAGTTGATTTCTGTATGTAAGCCATTCTAACCAGGGCAAGGTGAAACCTCATTGTGGTTTTGATTTGCATTTCCCTGATGGCTAGTGATCCTGAGCATTTTTTCATGTGCCTGTTGGCCATTTGGATTTCCTCTTTTGAAAAATTCCTTGGCCCGTCTCTTAAGTGGGTTGTTTGTTTTGTTGTAGTGGAGTTTCTTGATCTCTTTGTAGATTCTGGATATTAATCCTTTATCAGTTGCATAATTAGCAAATATTTCTCCCATTCTGTCAGTTGCCTCTTCACTTTCCTAACTGTTTTTTTTTTTTTTTTTTTTTTTTTTCAGTACAGAAACTTCTCAATTTGATGTAATCCCAATTGTTATATCTGGCTTTGACTACCTGTGTGTCTGGGGTCTTTCCCAAGAAATCTTTTCCTGTGCCTATATCTTGCAGGGTTTCTCCAATGTTCTCTAATAATTTGATGGTTTGGATCTTTAATCCATGTTGAATGAATTTTTTTGTAAGGTATAAAACTGGATTTCTACATGGAGAAGCATGAGTAATTTTCTTTTTCTTTTTTTCTTTTTCTTTTTGACAGGCAGAGTGGACAGTGAGAGAGAGAGACAGAGAGGAAGGTCTTCCTTTGCCGTTGGTTCACCCTCCAATGGCTGCCGCGGCCAGCGCGATGCAGCCAGTGCCCCGCGCTAATCCGAAGACAGGAGCCAGGTGCTTCTCCTGGTCTCCCATGTGGGTGCAGGGCCCAAGCACTTGGGCCATCCTCCACTGCACTCCCTGGCCACAGCAGAGAGCTGGCCTGGAAGAGGGGCAACCAGGACAGAATCTGGCACCCCAACCGGGACTAGAACCTGGTGTGCTGGCGCCACAAGGCGGAGGATTAGCCTAGTGAGCCATGGCGCAGGCCAGCATGGGTAATTTTCAATAACATTATGCTGACTGGAGAAACAAGAAACTAGAGTCCATACTATTGTACTGCATGATAGTGTTGTACATTACACAATATGCAACCTAGAAAAGGCAAAATTAATACATATTGACAGAAAGTAGATCTGGAAGTATAAAGGGGAGAGAGAATGACAAAAATGAGGGAACTTCTTGGAAGGATGGGTATAGTCTATATCACTCCAGATGACAGTTATATAAGTTTATAAATTTGCCATTATTTGTTGATTGTTCACATTGCTTTTATTGTATGTGGCTTCTATTTCAATAAAGGTAATTTTAAAAGAAAAGTAAAACTATAAAAAGAATTCCTATACTTACCACTCAATTTTGGCTTAGTTGATTTTAATTTTTCCAAAATTTTTATGTATATTTGAGATTATGTTCTATATACTATTTGATGCCCTTTTCTATGCTCCTACCATTTTAAGCAATTTATATATATATATAATCAATACTATTTGCAGACATTGAATAGCTTAATGGTCCCTGTTAATTATTATTTTTTTTTTTGACAGGCAGAGTGGACAGCGAGAGAGAGACAGAGAAAAAGTCTTCCTTTGCCATTGGTTCACCCTCCAATGGCGCCGTGGCCAGCGCACCGCACTGATCTGAAGGCAGGAGCCAGGTGCTTCTCCTGGTCTCCCATGTGGGTGCAGGGCCCAAGCACTTGGGCCATCCTCCACTGCACTCCTGGGCCACAGCAGAGAGCTGGCCTGGAAGAGGGGCAACCAGGACAGAATCCGGCGCCCCAACCGGGACTAGAACCCAGTGTGCCGGTGCTGCAGGCAGAGGATTAGCCTATTGAGCTGCGGCGCCGGCCCCCCCGTTAATTATTTTAATAAAAACTTACAGTTTAGAGTTTTATTTTAGTTTTCCACTTTTATAAATAATATTCCAATGATTATGTCTGTGCAGATAATTTTGTCCACATTTGTACCATTTTCTTGTGAAAGATTTCTAGTGAAGCTATGTTGAACTAAGTTAAAGAATAAAGGTGAGTAGATTTGTGATACAGGCAGTTAACCTGTGAATTGTGATGCCCACATCCCATATCAGAGTTCCTTGTTGAGGTCTCACCTGATCCATTCTTCTAATCCAGTTTCCTGCTCAGTATTTGAGTTCCTGCCATCTACATGGGAGACCAGATTAGATTTCCTGGCTCCTGGCTTCACCTGGTCAACCTAGCCTTAGCTGTTGTGAGCATTTGGGGAGTGAACCAATAGATGGGAGATTTTCTCTCTCTCTCTCTCTCTCTGCCTTTCACATAAGTAAATAAATTTTCAGGGCTGGTACTGTAGTGCAACAGTAAAACCACCACCTACAGTGGGAGCAGGTTTGAGTCCCAGCTCCTCCTCTTCAAATCCAGCTCCCAGCTGTGGCCTGAGAAAGCAGTAGAGAATGGCCCAAGTGCTTGGGCCCCTGCACCTGCATGGGACCCTGGAGGAAGTTCCTGGCTCCTGGCTTCTGGTTGGCCCCAGCTCCAGCCATTGTAGCCATTTGAGGAGTGAACCAGGGGATGGAAGACCTTTCTCTCTATCTCTCTGACTCTGCCTTTCAAATAAATAAATAAATCTTTTTTAAAAAGTAAAGAAAGAAACAACTTTTCCAAGATCCAGTTTAAAAAAATACTAAATCTTCAAAAATAAAAGGAAAAAGCTATTATATGTGACTCCTATTTTTCTAGAATTTTACTCACAAAAATTCTACCTAAAAGCTGAGTCACATGGCAAACTTCATTTAAGATTCTTATTTCAAGAAAATTTGGAATCCATATTTTACTTAACTAGCCCCTTAGAAATCAGGGCAAGATAGATGTTGGGAGGATAGTTCTATTACTGGTAGACCCCTTGCTGTGTGGAATCCTGGAGGTGGTCACCTGTGAACAGAGGTGGTAGGACTCACAGGATACGAATTCTTCCACGGACTCTCATGGTTCACTCCTGCTGTTTCCGTCAGCTCTTTCACTCTCACATACATTTCCTTATCAAAGAACTGTCTTCCCCAGCCTCCCCATGTAATTAATGACCCTGTCCTCCCACACACATTCCAATCACTCCTCTTTCTCCTCACCTGGATGCATATTTTTCTTCATGGTACTTATCACCATCAGACATCTGCCAATGACACCACCCTGAACCCCTGAGAGAAGTAAGCTGCACAGTAGCAGGTGTGTGTGTGTGTGTGTGTGGTTGTTCACCATCAAATCTCCACTACCTGGGATGCATCTGTCTCACATTAGGTGACTGTCTCACAGTAGGCCCTCAAATGTTTGTCGAGTGCAAGTATAAATGAATGGGCACAGAGGAACATTAAACTGCTGACGAAAAACCCTAGAGGAAAGGAAAAATAATGAAAGGCTGGCTATTATGTTCTAGAAGAAGGAATCAAAACAAATCAAACATCCCTTAGGGAAAAATTAAAATGCTTATTGGAGATCTTTAAGAAGTTAGGTAGCAGTCGTATTTAAGTGGTTTCCTACATGTTTTAGATGAGAATGAAACATCTACCTCCCTACAAGCTCTTTAGTTAAATCTACAAGTGTACATGAAAAGTGCTGAGTTCTACTGCAAGTTAACAAGGAAAATTCAGTCCCATAGCAAATATTGCAAAAATTTAGGAAAAGGCACATTCTGGAACTTTTATTCTTTTTGTTAAAAGATTTTATTTATTTATTTGAGAGGTAGAGTTACAGACAGTGAGAGGGAGAGACAGAAAGGTCTTCTGTCCACTGGCTCACTCACCAAATGGCCACAAAGTCTTGAAATATACACTGGAAATAGAATGTTAAAGTTGTGATCAATGAAGATGATGAAATATGATTACATTTTTTACTTTAACGTTTTATATTAAAATCATTTTACTCCTTCCTTCATCTTGACTAGGTAAGACAGAAAATGCCATTACATGAGTATCTCCACAGGAAGGCATTTTTCTCATCAGAAAAATAACACTTTTTACAGATTCCCAGATTATAGCAGCAGTAAAAAGTCCAGATGATCGCTTGCTAGTTTCTGTCTAATGCTATAAAAAGTTAACATATTACCTTGATTCTAGGTTGTAGTTGGCTATCATACGCACTATTGATTTATTAACAAGTTTTAATACAAACATTTAAAAGTAAGCTAATATTCTCACAAGGAATGTCAGGTATATTGCAATACAGAAAAGACCCTTTATGGGCATCATACATTTTGTCATTGAGAAAATACTGTACTTTGATCACAGCAGATGTGCATTCAGTGAGTTCGCTGTTTACTGGTTTTGAGGTTTGTAACAAAACTTGAGGGATTTTCTGGTTCTTAATTGGCTGACTAAGGGAGACCATTTCCTTCTTCCAGGGAAGATGGAGGAAGGAAAGGACTGGAGGAGGAAAAGACAGATCAGATGATTTCTCAAGAACCATTGTAGCTCTACGGCTCTAAGATTCCATGGTTTGAGACAGGCAATAAAATTACTGGATGGGAGCAGTTGCTAAATTGATTCATTCATAGAAACCTTTCTGTTTGCTTTCATTCTCACCTAAATCTTGGACAATTTCTACCTTTGTAACCTCTAATTTGGAGAACGGACTAAGAGTTGTTGATTTTAGGAGTCGGTGAGCCAGTCTTTCTTCATAAAACGCCGATGACAAGCTCCCATAGTTAAAGCAGACACCGCTCCCAATGAGCAGGACGGCAGCTCCACTTCTAATAAGTTAATCCAATGGTTTTTGTCATGAGCAAAACAAGAAATCATGTTTTTAATCATACTAAAAGGTCTCTGCATCTTGTTAACATCTGGAGTTCAATCACTTCTGTGCTAAAAACCGGGGAATGCTTCAGCAGGGCATAAATCTTGCCCCTCATTGTACATGCGATCCAGATGCAGAGGAGAATTAACGTTCGTTTGCAACACATCTGGTGTCGGCAGCTTTGAGTAAGCTCTAACAGAAAGCGTGCGGAACTAACATGGCATTACACCTTCCCCCGGGCCAGAGGTTCTAGACTGAAGGTAAAAGCCTGCAGGTGCCCCTGGAGGCTTAATAATACACTGCACTAATCAGCTCTGGCATTGTGTTAAGTGCAGGGTGTTTTGAATTTTCCACAGAAATTTCACAGCCCAGTAATTCTGCATTCCAACTGTCTGCTTTTGACAACTCTTTAGATTTGCCACCATCTTGAAACTCCCTGTGAAGAAAAGGCTCCAGCCAGGATTTGGACTCTTCTGTGGATGGGACAAAGCAGATCACCAACAGGGCAGCAGTGAGCGCACACCAAGCCTTGCTTCACCTGTCCGTGCAACCTTTGGCTTGGCACCCACCAGTGGAAGGCAATGGAATGAAGGGAAACTGAATCTGAGCTTCAGTCCTGCCTCTGGCGTGTGTGTGCATGTCCAAAATTACTGGGTCAGTGTCTCACAAGAGATATATGGGAACCAAATCAAATGATACGTTTTGTAACCAA
The DNA here is from genome assembly GCF_033115175.1 of Lepus europaeus. Lineage (NCBI taxonomy): Eukaryota > Metazoa > Chordata > Mammalia > Lagomorpha > Leporidae > Lepus > Lepus europaeus. The sequence goes on along the minus strand of NC_084831.1, from coordinate 135,821,460 downwards.
AGGATCAAGTTCAAATTCCTTACATTTGCATTTTTAACTCACTTTGTAATATAACCTTCCTTTCCAACCTTTACATACACTTAGGTTTTAAGCTGTAACAAATCTGCTTTTTATAAATGTGCTGCATGACTGATGTACTTTGGAGTCCTGTGCATGCTATTCCTTTCGGTTATGTTTTGCCTCAGTCTATTTGTCTACCGCTTATTTCCTGGACACTTAGCTTTCATTTCTTTCTTTTTTTTTATTTTGACAGGCAGAGTGGACAGTGAGAGAGAGAGAGAAAGGTCTTCCTTTGCTGTTGGTTCAGCCTCCAATGGCCGCCGCAGCCAGCGCGCTGCGGCCGGCGCACCGTGCTGATCCCAAGGCAGGAGCCAGGTGCTTCTCCTGGTCTCCCATGCGGGTGCAGGACCCAAGCACTTGGGCCATCCTCCACTGCACTCCCGGGCCACAGCAGAGAGCTGGTCTGGAAGAGAGGCAACCGGGACAGAATCCGGCGCCCCAACCGGGACTAGAACCTGGTGTGCTGGTGCCGCAAGGCAGAGGATTAGCCTGTTGAGCCATGGTGCCGGCCAACACTTAGCTTTAAGACTTTTTCTCCATGGAAAGTACATGTCTCTCTTACAGCACTTTCCATGGTGTACTATGTCTTGTCCATTTTTATTTTTTACCTGTCTTCTTGGCTAGAAGGCATTCTTACTACATAAGAATCTTAAAGAAAGGCAAGGCTATTGAAGGCATTTAACAAAGCCTTGGGAATACATTTCACATTGTTGCAGATGGCCTCTAATTAATAAATATCTATGAGAAAATTATTTGTGAAAGAAAGATGACAGGGCATACAAACACTTCTGGTTAAATGGAGGGTTTGTGTTAGAATTTAAAAGAATATTTACTGGAGTCAGAGCTGTGGCTTAGTAAGTAAATCTGCTGCCTGCAGAGCCTAGCATCCCATATGAGCATGGGTATGAGTCCTGGTTGCTCTACTTCTGATCCAGCTCTCTGCTAATGGCCTGGAAAAGCAGTGGAGGATGGCCCAATTCCTTGGGCCCCTGCACCCCTGTGGAAGATCCGGAAGAAGTTCCTAGCTCCTGGCTTTGGATCAGCGCAGCTCTGGCCATTGCAGCCATTTGGGGAATAAACCAGAGGATGGAAGATTTCTTGCACTCTCTCTCTCTCTAACTCTGCCTTTCAAATAAATAAATAAATCTTTGGAAAAAAAAAGGAATATTTACTGGGGCCAGAGCTGTGGTGCAGCGTGTAAAGCCGCTGCCTGTGGCACAAGCGTCCCATGTGGGTGCCAGTTGGTATCCAGCTTCTCTTCTTATGATGCAGCTCTCTGCTTTGGCCTGGGAAAGCAGTGGAGGATGGCCCCAGTCCTTGGGCCCTGGACCCACGGGAGAGACGGAGAAAGCTCCTGGCTCCTGGCTTCAGATCAGCCCAACTCTGGCCATTACGGCCATTTGACCAGTGCATGGAAGAGCTTTTTCTCTGTCTCTCCCTCTCTGTCTGTACCTCTGCATCTCAAATAAAAAAGGAAGGAAGGAAAGAAAGAGAAAAGAGGGGCCAGCACTGTGGTGTAGTGGGTTAACACTGGCCTGAAGCACTGGCATCCCATGTGGGTGCTGGTTCGAGACTCGGCTGCTCCACTTCCCATCCAGCTCTCTGCTATGGCCTGGGAAAGCAGTAGAAGATGGCCCAAGTCCTTGGGCCCCTACACCCACACGGGAGACCCGGAGGACACTCCTGGCTCCTGGCTTCGCATCAGCGCAGCTCCAGCCATTGCGGCCAATTGGGGAGTAACCCAACGGATGGAAGACCTCTCTCTCTCTCTCTCTCTCTCTCTCTCTGCCTCTCCTCCCTCTATGTAACTATGACTTTCAAATAAATAAATAAACCTTTAAAAAAAATAAAGAAAAAAGAAAAGAAAGAATCTTCAAAACTGAAAAAAAAAGACTATTTACCTATAAGTGTGTTTATGTTGGCACTGTGCTCTGTCAAGGGCCAGACTGAAGTCAGAGAAGTGAGGAGCATGAGGAGAGGCCCTGTGGAACCAGAACCATCTGAAGAGGGGGCAGAGTCCCACATCCCCATTCACACTCTGCCCTGCTCATGTGTTCACTGGGGCAAATTTTGAGTAAAATCTTCCTCCTTACTCAAAGTCTTCTTCATTTCAAGCTGGTGCAATGTTGAATTTTATGAGCAGGATACACATATGATGTGGCTCCACTTATCATGTTTTGAATTTGATATTTATAACTACAGCCGGAATCCCACAAAAAGCTACTCTCCAATCAGATTTGTAAACTGCCTCCCCAACAAATGAATCACAGAGAATAAAAATTATGACATGAACTTTGTTAAATGTTTACAAAAGAAAAATGTGGACTAAAATGGTGAGACTGACAAGGGTATTGAGGTCTTAAAGAAACAGATCTCTAGCAGTAATAAGATCTTAACTAATAACTTCTCTTTGCTTAAGGTTAACACTTATGTTTTCTGAAGTACTTTCATACATTCATTTATCTTCTCTGCCTTCCTGAGAAGTAACAGCCAAGACCAAGTTTAGGGAAAAAGGAAACTCAAAGGATGGATACAAAAAGCATCCAAAACCTCACTGGCCAAGAGGCCTTAGAGCCTACTGCAGGGTCAAGGTTCCTCTCACCTCGTCGTGTTCCTCCCCTTTCCATCACAGGAGAGAATTTCTGCAAAGTTCCCTTATCTGCTTGGCCAAATCTGCCAAAAGAGGATCACAGTTGCCTTCACCTTCATCTTCATCTTCATCTACTGAAATTTCACCAATCAGAGAAGACTAAGCTCATATCACAGGAAGAAAGATCAAAGCCTGTCAACACATTTGGGCTGACTTTGGTCAAACACCATTGTCTATTTTTCTGGGCCAACTCATTTGCTCTAAAAATGATTCTCAATATTCCTCAATATTGCCTACATCTTCATTTCCCTTTCCCTTATGAAGAAGATATTTAAGCTTCATTATCTGACCTTTTCTTTTCGTCTTGGATTTTGGGTATAACTTCCCTGTTTCTGTATGTTTTGTATTCGTATGTTCATTTTCCTCTGTCTATTGTCAGTTTTATTTCAAGGACCAAAATCAAACCTTCACAGGGAAATTTTTAACTTCCTTACAAATCTAAAAAGATGTACTAGTATCCAGTAGAAAAGTTTAAATGTATAAAAACTTGTCCTAGAAAGCAGCTTAGACGGAGCAAGGCATATTCAGTTCAGGATTGATGAATAAATAATAGAAGAAAAAACTGGTAAAGTACTTAAAGAAATAGAAAACACATACCCAGAAGAGAATTCATAGCCAACAGAGTTTCACTGTAAGAAATACTCAAGGACATTTCTTCAGGCTAAAGGAAAACGATAAAGGTGGAAATACAAGAAGCAAAGATGTTTTGGAAAAGGTAAGTATGCAGATAAGTGCAGAAGGATATTTACTGTCTGATACAGTAGTAATGGCCCTGTCTTGTGGGGCTGGCAATGTATAGAAGCATATGACAAAAATAGTGGAATGACAGGGATGGAGTAGAGTGCAAAGAAAGTACACAGCTCCAAATGTTTTGCATTGTTGGAAAAGTAGCAAAGATAGACCATAAATAAATAAATAAAAAATTTAAAGCCTGGCTTAAGTCTGAGCTACTCAGCTTCAAACTCAGCTTTCTGCTAAGGCACACCCTGGAAGGCAGCAGATGATACCTTGAGTCCTTTGTCCCTTCCAGCCACGTGGGAGGTCTAGGTTGAGTTCCAGCTCCTAACTTTGGTCTGGCCTCATCCTGGTTGTTGCAGGCATTTGGAGAGTGAACCAGTGGATGAAAGAATTCCTTTCCTCTCTCCCTCTACTCTTCTTTCAAATAAAATTAAATAAATAATTTGTAACTGTGCTGGAATGAGAAGGCCATGCCAAGATTGCCGCTGGCAAGCGAGCATCAGTTACTCAGGAGTGGCTTTGAAACCCACCTGGAGCCTGCCTGGCAACAAGTTGTGATTGGTTAGGGCTTAAATCGCCCCTTGACCAGATTGGCTGTCTCAGCTATATAAGCTGCTGTACTAACTGAAATAAACGAGTCTGCGAGCTGCTCTCCAGCCCGCTTTCACCCAATTCCCGGTGTCTCTGTCGTGACTCCGCATCTCTTGCCCCCACCGCACTCCTCCTCTCAGAACAAATCCACAGCAACATGTAACAAATATCCATCCTAAAATGTTAGCATATGTTTTATAATTTTTTTATAATCACTGAAGCAGTGATATTAAAAAGTATAACAGGAGCTGGCATTGTGGAGCAGAGTTAAGCCATGCCTAGGATGCCTGCATTCCATATTGGAGTGCTGGTTTGGGTTCCACTGTTCTACTTCCTACAGCTTCCTGCTACTGCACCTGGAAAAACAGCAGATCCTGGCACATGTACTTGCATGCCTACCACCCTTGTGGAAGATCCGGATGGAGTTCCTGGTCCTGGCCTCTTTCCTTCTCTGTTTCTCCTTCTCTGTCATGCTGCTTTCCAAAGTAATTAATTAATTAACTTTTTAAAAGTACAGCAAAAGCTTAACAGAGGACATAAAATAGAATAGAAAGTGCATTTGATTATATTACAGAGGAAGATTAGAATAGAATAATAAAGAAACAGAAGGTAATTTAGAAAACAAGTAGCAAAATGGGAGACTTAAGATGCTGCATAAGTGATTACATTATATGTAAATATATGAAACACTTCTGTTAATATGTTTAGATGACTTTAAAAAAAAGATTTATTTATTGGGGCGGGTGCTATGGTGTAGTGAACTAAGCCCCCACCTGCAGGACTGTCATTACATATGGGTGCCAGTTCAAGTCCCGGATGTTTCTCTTCTGATCCAGCTCTTTGTTATGGCCTGGAAAAGCACTAGAAGATGGTCCAAGTGCTTGGACTCCTGTACCCACATGGGAGACCTGAAAGAAGCTCCTGGCTCCTGGATACAGATCGGCTCAGCTCTGGCCATTGTGGCCATCTGGGGAGTGAACCAACAGATGGAAGACTTTTCTGTCTTTCTCTCTTTCTGTCTATAACTCTACCTCTCAAATAAATAAATAAATAATTTTTTAAAATAATTATTCATTTTGAAAGTCAGAGTTACAGAGAGAGGGAGAGATAGAGATATTCTTCTATCCATTAGTTCACTCCTCAGATGGCCACAACAGCTCAGGCTGAACCAGGTTGAAGTCAGGAGCCAGGAACTTCATTCAGGTCTCCCATGTGGGTGGCAGGGGCCCAAACACTTGGGCCATCTTCTGCTGCTTTCCCAAGCCATTAGCAGGGAGCTGGGTCAAAAATGGAGCAGCAAGGACACAAACCGCTGCACATTCAGGATGCTGGCATCACAGGTGGTGGCTTAGCCTACTATTCCACAACAACAGCCCATAAATGATTTTTTTTTTTTTTTTTGGACAGGCAGAATGGATAGTGAAAGAGAGACACAGAGAGAAAGGTCTTCCTTTTCTGTTGGTTCACCCCACAATGGCCGCTGCACCCGGTGCAGCACCAGCCTATATATTCTTTTAAAAATGTCATTTAAGGGCACTATATTCTTTTAAAAATGCCATTTATGGGCACTGCGGCTCACTAGGCTAATCCTCCGCCTTGCGGCGCTAGGACCCCAGGTTCTAGTCCCAGTTGGGGTGCCGGATTCTGTCCAGGTCTCTCCTCTTCCAATCTAGCTCTCTGCTGTGGCCCGGGAAGGCAGTGGAGGATGGCCCAAGTGCTTGGGCCCTGCACCCGAAAGAGAGACCAGGAGAAGCACCTGGCTCCTGGCTTCGGCTCAGCGCGGTGCGCCAGCCATAGCGGCCATTGAAGGGTGAACCAACAGAAAAGGAAGACCTTTCTCTCTGTCTTTCTCTTTCACTGTCCACTCTGCCTGTCAAAAAATAAAAAAAGAGTATATATAGCTGTTTATAAGAAATTCACTGTAAATACAAATATATGTAATATTTAAAAGTAAAACAATGAAGAAAAGACATACCAAATAAACACTAACCAAAAGACACTTGGTAAGATTAGACTGATATCGAAGTAAATAGACTAAAATGAGAAGACTTAAAAGAGATAAAGAAGAATAATTTGTAATAGACAAAGAGCTAACTCATCACAAGAGCACAAAATAAAGAATAATTCCTGGCAACTTTAATTTAAAAAACAAGTGGAGAAATGTAAATGAAGAGGGAGAGAAAAAATTATCAGTATGAAAAATCAAATGGAAGACAGTATTCATTACAAGGAGTAAAAGGATAATGAGAAATACTAGAAACAACTTTGTGTCAATAATTTAACAAGGTAAGAGAACAAGAGCCTTTAAAAGACAGCCTAGGAAGGTTTATGATCAGGTGCATCAGGCGGAAGACTACCTTTCCTGCCCTGCTCTGTTGAGTGTGCCACAACAGAGCAGCAAGTGCTGAAGGCTGCTGAGATACCTCCTGCCCATGTGGACCATAATACCCCCATAATTCAGGCCTCTTACTATTTCTCCCATATTTTCTCTAAAATCTCTCCACCCTGTGCATTTACAATAGGCTCCAGCCACAAAGATCTAAGCATATCTTTCAAAGTTCCTGTTTCCTGTAGAGACTTGCTTGAGGACTTAGTCATAAGGCACAGAGGAAAGACTGAGTCAAAATTGTCAATCAGGCAACCAGGGCATGTGCAGAGGAGAAAAACTTAGCCTGTGGAACCAAGAAGAAGTAGCATGACCAGAACCTGAATGCTGGAATGCTTTCAGAAGCAAGGCATCCATGCCCTGGGAAGATCCAATGCTAACGTTCATCTTACTACAACTTTCCTTAAATGGCCTCATTCTGAATGCCCCAATCAGAATTCGCCTTGCCAGCAGTTCCACATACCAGTTTTTCCTACGCAAAGCTTACCTAACTCACAATGCTTGCCCTAGACCCCCAACTGGAGAATCAGACTTTGGTTGTACCCTGCCTGTGGCTGAGAGCCATGCAAAAGCCTTTCTTTTTCCAAAAACAGGTATCACACATTGGTCTTTGTGCACATTAGACCAGGTGGTGAGGCTACCTTGTTCAATACATACATGGGAGACATCCAGGAAAATGAGTAGTTGCCAAAGTGTTAGCTTTGAATCCCACTCTACATAGCATCTTCAATAAAGAACAGTAACTTTTTTTCATGTATGTATTTTTTTTAACTTTTATTTAATAAATATAAATTTCAAAAGTACAACTTTTGGATTATAGTGGCTTTTCCCCCCCATAACCTCCTGCCCACTGGCAACCATTCCATCTCCCACTCCCTCTCCCATCCCATTCTCCATCAGGATTCATTTTCAATTATCTTTATATACAGAAGATCGAATTAGTATTTACTAAGTGAAGGTTTCAACAGTTTGCACCCACACAGACACACAAAGTATAGAGTACTATTTTTTTTAGTAGTAGTTTTACCATTAATTCACATGGTACACACATTAAGGACAGAGATCCTAAGAGGGGAGTAGATGCACAGTGACTCCCATTGTTGATTTAACAATTGACACTCTTGTTTATGACGTCAGTAATGACCCGAGGCTCTTGTCATGAGCTGCCAAGGCTATGGAAGCCTCTTGAGTTCACAAACTCCAATCTTACTTGGACAAGGCCATAGTCAAAGTGGAAGTTCTCTCCTCCCTTCAGAGAAAGGTACCTCCTTCTTTGATGGCCCCATTCTTTCCACTGGGATCTCACTCACAGAGATCTTTCATTTAAGTTTTTTTTTTTTTCCACAGTGTCTTAGCTTTCCATGCCTGAGAAACTCTCATGAGCTTTTTAGCCAGATCCGAATGCCTTAAGGGCTGATTCTGAGGCCAGAGTGCTGTTTAGGACATCTTCCATTCTATGAGTCTGCTGTGTGTCTTGCTTCCCATGTTGGATCATTCTCTCCTTTATAATCCTATCAGTTAGTATTAGCAAACACTAGTTTTACCAAACACTAGCCTTGTTTATGTTATCCCTTTGACACTTAATCCTATCATTATGATCAACTATGAACTGAAACTGATCACTTTGACTAGTAAGATGGCATTGATACATGCCATCTTGAAGGGATTGAATTGGAAGCTCCTGGCACATTTGTAACTCTACCATTAACTTTTTAGAGTGGTGCCAATCAACAATACAGGCAAGAAACAGAATTCGATGAATTCAGCACCTCCCAATCTTTATTGTAACCACATACAGTTCACTGTGTTAGTCATAACCCTTATATTTTTTAACCAAAGTTACTTATATTTTACTAAAAATAAAGGAAGATAGGATTTGTGTTTTTATTTGACCCCTTAAAAAAACCAATGAAATTATTATTCTTTAATTTTCTTCTAAAACACCCTTTCAGAGTAATAATTAATATCATGCATGTTTAGACCTACTTAAAAAACATGATTGAAGGACTGGGCATATGACACAGTAGTTAAATCAATACTTCGGATGCCTTTTGGCTGGTGCTGCGGCTCACTTGGCTAATCCTCCGCCTGCGGTGCCAGGACCCCTGGTTCTAGTCCTGGTTGGGGTGCCGGATTCTGTCCTGTTGCTCCTCTTCCAGTCCAGCTCTCTACTATGGCCTGGGAAGGCAGTGGAGGATGGCTCAAGTGCTTGGGCCCTGAGCCCGCATGGGAGACCAGGAGGAAGCAACTGGCTCCTGGCTTCAGATCTTCGCAGTGTGCCGGCCATAGTGGCCATTTGGGGGATGAACCAACGGAAAGGAAAACCTTTCTCTCTCTCTCTCTCTCTCACTGCCTATCTCTGCCTGTTTAAAAAAAAATACTTTGGATGCCTGATTCGAATCCTGGCCAGTCTGCTTCCAATTCAGCTTCCATTTCTTAGCTATCTTTATGGAAATAACCTGTGTAGTTACAGGTGTACATATGTATATGTTTGCACAGGTGGGTCCTCCATATGTATACATGTATATATAAATATGAAACATTCATGTATTTACAGCACTAATTTTAATGTACTTCACATGTGTTCTTCCTTGTATGTGAAATACATTTCAAAGACAATACCATATATTAGTACTTGGAAAGTAATACCTCAAACTGTGATATTTGGACATGCAAAGTACTTTGAACTAAAGAAACAGCCTCAGAGCCAAGATCTCTGACCCTTTCTTGCCCACTTGCTAATCTTTTTATTTATTATTTATTTATTTATTTATTTTAGAGTAGGGAGGGAGAGGAGAGAGAAAGGGAGAGAGATCTTTCAAACTCTTCTTCACTTTCCAAATGCCCAGAATAGCTACGGATGGGTCAGGCTGAAGCTAGGTACTTCATTCCTGTCTCCCACATGGGTTGCAGACCCAGCACCCAATTCTTTTTACCCTCTGAAAGAGGGTATGTAAACTTCCAAATCTTATTGCATTATTATGTATTTGCATTCTTGTGTTGACTCATACACACAATAAATATGTATACCTTTATCCTGTTAATTGATCTATTGACAACTCATTTGTTAGGCTTCAGTGCTGAACACAAACAAGGGAGAGAAAAGGAACAATCTCTTCCCACATGTATCTATATCTTACTCTTTTAAGAAGTTTATATTATTGCATTGTATGTATATGCCATAACTCATTTAACCAGACCCATATTATTAGACATCTAGGCTGTTTTAAAACTTTTTGCTATCACAAACAATACTGAAACAAATATCCTTGCTATGGTTTGAAAATGATATGGCTCCCAAGTTCACACAGATGTTTAAACTGTAAACCCCAGAGCCTTGTGTTGATGCGGCTGGCTCCAGCTGTTATGTTTAGGAAGTGGGCCTACTGGGAAGTCTGAGATCATTGGAGACACACCCTTGGAAGAGAGATCTCATGAGGTAGTTGGTTATTGTAGGGTTAACTTTACAATCATTAAGTAAACTGAAAATATATCTTTGTAAAAATTAAGAGTGGGAATGGGAGAGGGAGGAGGAAGAAGGGTTGGAGCATGGTGGGAGGGTTGGAGCATGGTGGGGTGGGAAGTATCACTAGGTTCCTAAATGTGTAGATAGGAAATACATGAAACTTGTATAACTTAAATAAAATTTTAAGAAAGTAAAAGAATAAATATGTGGAAGTTGACCTAGCCATTCTCTCTTCTTACTGGTTCATCACACAATCATTCCTCTCCACAGGTTCCACTGCTGTCACCCTCTGTACTCTTCAGATTTCTGAATCAATGGGGCCTGTTTGAGCTTGGACAATGAACCTCCAAAACTGTGAACCAAAATAGATATCCTTCCTTCCAAAGTAACTTGTTTTAGGTATTGATTTAGAGTGATGAAATACAATCTTTAAACAATACAATCTTTATAAATATATGCATTTAAGTGTGCTCATAGGGTAATTTCTACATGTGAAAATGCAAGGTCATAGGCTATATGCTTTTGTAATTCTGATAGTATAGGAGGGGAAAGATAATCTTCTCTGTACTTTTTTTTTTATTTTTGACAGGCAGAGTGGACAGTGAGAGAGAGAGACAGAGAGAAAGGTCTTCCTCTGCTGTTGGTTCACCCTCCAATGGCCGCCTCGGCTGGTGCACTGCGGCCGACGCACCGCGCTGATCTGAAGGCAGGAGCCAGGTGCTTCTCCTGGTCTCCCATGGGGTGCAGGGCCCAAGCACTTGGGCCATCCTCCACTGCACTCCCGGGCCACAGCAGAGAGCTGGCCTGGAAGAGGGGCAACCAGGACAGAATCCGGTGCCCCGACAGGGACTAGAACCCAGTATGCCGGCGCAGCAAGGCGGAGGATTAGCCTGTTGATCCACAGCACCAGCCTTCTCTCTACTTTTCACAGTTTTTAGTTCAACAGACCACCATAACAAAAATCAGAAAGGGGTGAAAAAGAAGCATATATATACACACACACACACACACACACATATATATACATATATACACATATATATACACACATTGGGGGTAAACATGGAATGAGTAAAAGCATGCATTGCTTAATGGTGGAGATACTTCCTGAGAAATGCTTTTTAGGTGATTTCATCATTGTGTGAACATCACAGAATGTCCTTCCACAAACCTAGATGGTGTAGGTTAATCCCTCAACATGGCTTCTTGATGAAACCAAGAGAAGTGAGGAACATGAGATACATGAGGTTGCTGCCAGGATAACATGTGTGTTGCTTTAGAAGTACAGTCAACATTTTTAATAAGCAGAAGGAAAACTCTCTAAAATGATGATAAAAAGTATAGTGTAGGAAATACATAATCCAGTAGCGTTTATTGTCATTACTAAGTATCATATGCTATACATGATGGTGTATATTATACATTTAATATGATTATCAGCACAATGGGTTTGTTTATAACAGTATCACCAAAAACATGTGAATAATGTGTTGCATATGATGTTATGGTGGCTGAAACATTACTAGGCAAGAGGAGTTTTTCAGTTCCATTATAATCTTGTGGGATCACTGTAAAATGCCATTTATACAGCATGCAACTTCGTTGGTGGCTTGAAGTTCAAGCTTAAGCAGCATCGTCAATTGAAACAAAAAGGAAGGGTGTGGGGAAGGCCCACCAGATAAAGACACTCAGGAAAAGCATGCTAAATAAGAGTAAGAGTTGTTTTGCAAATTTCAGTCAGTGCCTTCTTCATGAGTAAGATTCTAGTGATTAAGAGTCATCCTTCTCTTGCTGGTATGGGGAAGAGATACCCTTATCAGTCAAATCTTCTTTCATCAATAAACATTTCCTTTATATAAAAGTAACTTCAAAACTATTTCCAAGCTTACCCTGTGTCCACAGTTTCTCAGAGCAGTCAGCTCAAATAATCCTTATGCCAAAGAGGCATGCTTTCAAATGGCATGTTTCAGTCTCCTACAATAGCTATCACAATTAACAATATACCAACTCACACAGTGATTATTAAGAGTGTCTGTCACTCACCCTCACAAAACATACTGTGCTATTATCCTTTTTTTCTGGTAGGTGAAAAGTGGTATCTTAATGTTGTAATGTGGGTGCTTTATCTTATATGAACCAGAATAAGAATCTTTTCATCCTTTTAGAAGAGATTTATTTTATTTCTTTTTTATGAACTATTCATTTCAACTCTTCCAAGACACCTATTCTAGTATAACTCTTATACAAGGCATAGAATTGGACTTTTTGTTATGACCTACCCTGAAAACAAACTAGGAATATACTTAACCTGAAATAAGATGACTATGAGGAAAGATTTTAAATGCTATTTTTAAATTGTTTATATTTTTATTTATATAAATAAAACAGATTTCATTTATTTCACATGTACAATTTTAAGCACATGATACTTCTCACCTCTCCTTTCTCCCTCCCTTCCTGTTCCTCCTTCCTTCCTTTTTTTGTCTGTACTCCTGCAAAATAGTGATGTTCCTACTGTATACTAGTTGAATTCTTTATTTGGTGGAGGATTAAGCCTGTGGTTATAAACTAAATTGAAAGTATGTTATCACAAAAATTAAAAAAATAAAATGGAATGCTACTAAAAGTCACGAAATACACATACACATTCCCATAAACATACATACAACTAAACATACATACACATGAACACATACACACAGGAAAGTATATTATGTAATTGGAAGGAACACCCAAAATTATGTAAAATTAACAATTTTGCCTAAGTTAATTTGATGCATTTTAACAAAGTAGCTGTGACACCATTCTCTAAATGTTAATGTGTAGGTGTAAGTATAAGAAATAAATCATAAAAATGGCAGGAAAAAATCTATGAAAGAAATTTTACTCTTCATCTCAAGCAAGAAAGTTTTTCTATTGTAAACAAAATTTAGACCTCATAATAAATATAAATGAACTTGACCATAAAATACTTACAGAAGATATTCTGTATGACAAGAATCTCAATAATCCAGGTCAAAATCAAGCCAAAAATAAGGAGAAAATGTTTGCATAAGAAAAAGGAGCAGTGATGGGCATTTGATCCATTTGTTAAGGTATCCCATTTGGGATATAGACTTCCATATTAAAATGCCTGGATTCAAGGCCAGGGTCCAACTCATATTCCAGTTTTCTGCAAATGTGCTCCCTGGGAGGCAGCAGGTGATGACTTCAGTACTTTGATCCCTGTCACCTGCATAGGAGACCTTGATCAAGTTCCTAGTTCCCAGCTCTTGGCTTTGGCCCAGTCATTTGTCTCCAGCCATCACAGGAATTTAGGGAGTGAACCACCCCATGAGCGTGTTCTCTCTCTCTCTCTCTCTCTCTCTCTCTCTCTCTCTCTCCCTGTGTGTTTCTCTCTTTCTGCCCCTCCAATAAAATAAATAAATAATTTTAAAATGAAAAAAATGAGCTAATTTTTCTAAAATCTAAACAACTCCTACTAATCATTAAGAAAAAGACCCAACTGTCCAGTAGAATGATGTGTAGAAAATATAAAGAGCAGATCACAGAAAAGGAAATACAGACAGCTCTTTCACACAGGATAAGATATTCCATAAATGAAGGTTTCAAAATACACTCTGGGCGCAGATGTCTGATGTAGCCATTAAGAACCATCCGAAATGCTTACATCCTTTATCAGGGTGCCTGTATTTAAGTCCCAGTTCTTCCCTCCATTCAAGCTTACTGCCAACGCACATCTTAGGAAGCAGCAGATGATGCCTCAAATAATTGGGCTCTTGACTTTAGCATAGCCCAGTTCCAGCTATTCTGGGCACTGAGGGGATGAACCAGCAGATGCAAGATCTCTGTCTCTGTCTTTAAATGAAAGGAAAATAAATATATGAGCTACATTGCAATAACAACGTTTTACCTAGAAGACTGGCAAAATTCAGAAAGTACTTGGCCAGAGTTCAAGGAAACAGTTTCATTCATACATTATGTGTCTTTAAATCAATAAAATCTGTATTCAGAGTATTTTGACCAGGTCTATCTAAACTGTAAGTGCCTACAGGCTTTAACCAAAGAAAGTATATTTAGGAAAATATTCTTAAAATTTACTCACATTTGTTAAGATTATTCACTTCAATCTTGCTTATAAAAGCAAGTTATGGGGCCGGCACTGTGACACAGCGAGCTAATGCCCTGGCCTGAAACGCCAGCGTTCCATATGGGCTCTGGTTCGAGACCCGGATGCTTCACTTCCAATTCAGCTCTCTGCTATGGCCTGGGAAAGCAATAGAAGATGGCCCAAGTCCTTGGGCCCCTGCACCCACGTGGGAGAACCAGAAGCTCCTGGCTCCTGGCTTCAGTTAGGCGCAGCTCCGGCTGTTGCAGCCAATTGGGGAGTGAACCATTGGATGAAAGACCTCTCTCTCTCTCTTTCTCTCTCTCTCTTTTTCTCTCTCTCTGCCTCTCCTCTCTGTGTAACTCTTTCAAATAAATAAATAAATCTTTAAAAAAAGCAACTTATAGTTTCAACCTAAATATCCATCAATAGAATACTACTTATGTAAATTGTAATGTATTTATAAAATAGTGTATTATGAATAGTAAATAAAGAATAAGAAAAAATTATTGTGTTTAAAGATCTTAATTGGCTTTATTTCTGATTCAAGAATTGGGCAAAATTCCCTTCCACGAAATAGAGTAAGTTTTTCCAAGATTTCTGTGAGTAAACATTGAACAATCTCCAAGATATGCTTTAAAAGAAAAAAATATTTTAAGTGCATATAAAAACATTTGAGCAAAAATTAATTGATAGATTGATAGGAAAATATATTTTTACTGTGGCCATTACATTCTACATTTCAATAGCATCAGGCTACTTCCTTTGTTACAGCTACCATAATTTTGATTACATTCTTCCCTTTCATTTCTTTCCAAAATGCCTTTCATTCTTACTTTACGTCTGTCAAAATTCAGCCTGCCTTTAGATTCTCCTATAAAGTAATCTTTGTCTTCTGCTGAACCTGCATTCTTTTTCTAATAAAAAGTAGTAACATCTGTTAAATCCACACAACACTAGATGAAGATAAGGGAGAAAAAAGGAAGGGCTACTTACAAAGTACAAATCTGCCAGTCATTTCAATGTTCTATTTCATTTAATTCTATAAAACCTCATAATACAAGTATTATTCTAATTATAAATGTTGAAACCAGTTTCAGGAGATTAGAGAATGTTCCCAGTGTCACACATCTGATAATTAGTGGGAGATTTAAGGATTCTAAAGATTTCATTTTCCCACTTTACAGCCTTATTCTTGATAGACTGTCTGTCACTTTCTTTAGAACCCAAAACTTTGAGATCATTTAGTTTGACACTCTTGATTTACAAATGAAGAAAAGAAAGCACGAGAGGTTAAGAGCTTGGCAAACTAGTTTGTTAGTGTCATTGGGGTTGGATAGAGGTCTATAAAAACACATGTATGTAATTAGGACTAGAGATGTAAGGTCAGCCTAGTACTTTACACTTTTATAACAGTGTTTAGAATGAACAAGATAATTGATCGTCTTTAAATTAAAATGTTAGCACATAAAACAAATGGCAAAGTTTAGGAATGGAAAATATAAACATCTGAGAACTAATGTCCATCCGTGGAAATGAATGCTCTCTGAGACACTTCTAAGAATGCTTTAGTGTCATTAATTCTTAGCATAGCATGTTTCTGTGCTGAAAACAAAATGAGTCTTTGACATTCTGGTACAAAGTCCATTACCCTACGATAAAATCCTGAGGTTTCCAGGACTTACTTGCCTCCTCCCTCCAATATCTGGCTCCCATCCCATAGCCTGTACCACACTGGCTCAGGAAGTAGGCAATTTCCTGCCCTGGCTGAGCCGGATATTAAGAGCTCTTTGTTCCCTTATCTCTAAGAAATAACACCTCTCCTAACACTCCACTGGCTGACTCACTCAGGATCACACTTACCTAAAGAACTTTCTGCTCTCTTTAACATTCTCGTTAGCTGAAGCCAAATGATTCAATGATTCACCCACATTCTAATTGTAAACTTGTGAGGTGATGTGGAGCATGCTGGATTATTAGAATTTGGAGGCTGACTGACATTTGAATAGAGGAGATTTTTGGAAGAACTATAAAGGCAAGGGATCTTCCTTTTTGTCCCTACTCCCACCAATTCATCCATAGACAAACCTGTTTTATGTCCTTTTACATTTATGAAAGCATTCTCTCTCACAGAGACATCTTAAATGAATTCATTCATACTGATACAGACTAAACTGAAACTTGCAGGCTGTGTAACATGGCAATTTGACTATTCTCCTTGGAGGCAATACGTACAGAGATAACAACTGTTGACAACTTCTTGGTACATCCCAATGTACAGAGACACATGACATATCGATCTGTACACATAGGCTATGTTCTCTACTTGACTGATGGTTAGTAATACCATCTGCACATCCACAGCTTGTCCAGTTTCCAGGTTTCTTCCATTTGGTGGAATGTTCTTAATACAATATTCCTATTCAACACTTCAAAGCCCTTTCAAAACATTTCACTTTTCATGTAATGCATGCCCTACATTCCAGCTTCTTCTGTTTGGTACTCTGATACCAGGAAAAGCTAAAAACAGTAAATCATAAGGACAAAGCATAAAAATGCAAAATTTAAGTGCTAGGGTTAAAGGAACTAAAATATTAGCATTTTAGTACTTCAAGAGAGTTTGGAGATCATTTGGTCTCACCAGTATGTTTTACAAATGTGGAAACTAGGCTTAAGATGATGAATAGCGTTTTAAATTGTGGGATGAAGAGGTTTCCAGGGAGCAGAAGCAGCATTTGTATAGACACAGGGATGCTGACTGTGCTATGCCTCTAGCAGAGAACACTATCCAAATGGATTTATCAGGAAAAAATATCAAACAAATAGTTAATAGTAGAGTTAAATAAATTGACAAACTATCTTGAAATTTCCACCTGCAATTTGTATTTGAATTATCTGCTTCCTTGGAAATTTAGGCATTGATAATATAGATTAGATCTGGGAAGCAATTGAGAATCTCAACCCTTACATCTTCCTACAGAGTGTAGTTCAGTTGGAATTTTTATTTATTCATTTTTAAATCCTTGCCATCCACTACATCTTCATAGCTTTTGGCATGGTTTGCAGACCTATAGTAGGATCTCAAAAACTGTTGATTGAATGATATCATCTGAATTAATCTCCTACATAGAGAAGATATCTTTCTTTATGGTTTTCTGAACAGTTGACCCTTTAACTGTGGTTTCTATGAATATCCTCAGTAATGAAGTGTAGCCATAACCAAGGCATGCCTATGTCTGGCAAACATATTGAACAGGACTGCATTAGTCAACTTTTCATCACTATAATGAAATATCTGGGGCAGGATAACCATATAAAGGAAAGAGGTTCCTTTTGGCTCATGGTTCTGGAGATTCACAGTCCAAGATAGCTAGGACCTTTCAGGTCAGCCTCTGGTGATGGCATCCTTGCTGGCAGATTCCTGTGGTGGCACAGGGCATCCCATGGCAAAACACAAGGAAAATGCATGTCTTTCTTTAACTATCCGTCTACAAATCCATGAGGATCCAATCACGTGGCCCCACCCTAATGAGCTAATCTAATCCCAATCACAATTTACAGATTAAGTTTCCATTCTTTTAATACTATTAACATAAGACCTTGTGTATTAAACTCTTACATGATTTGGGATGAGGGGCAGATCATATTCAAACCATAACAAGGAAGGACAGTCTCTGGCTCACTAGGATATTCTATGTCAATTAATGTGAGAATGCGGAATGCTTCCTCTGTTCTTGATAGGCATTAGTCCTTAGGTAAGAACAGAAGGAAATAAAATGCTAGTGTGTTTTTATACTTATAAAAAATTGGAATGAAGCATTACTATATCTATTTTACTGAGGGTATGGCTTCACTTATGAGAACAATGAGATAACTGAGAGTATGGCTTCACTTCTTAGAGCAATTCAAAGTCTGGATTGAAGCTGGTATTCTTTTTTTCTTTTTTCTTTTCTTTACTTTTCTTTCTTTTTTTTTTTTTTTTTTTTTTTTTTTTTTTTTTTTTTTTTTTTTTTTTTTTTTTTGGACAGGCAGAGTGGACAGTGAGAGAGAGAGAGACAGAGAAAAAGGTCTTCCTTTTTCCGTTGGTTCACCCCTCCAATAGCCGCTATGGCTGGCGTGCTGCACTGATCTGAAGCCAGGAGCCAGGTGCTTCCTCCTGGTCCCCCATGCATGTGCAAGGCCCAAGCACTTGGGCCATCCTTCACTGTCTTCCCGGGCCACAGCAGAGCTGGCCTGGAAGAGGGGCAACTGGGACAGAATCCGGCATCCCGACTGGGACTAGAACCCGGTGTGCCGGCTTGCAGGAGGAGGATTAGCCTAGTGAGCCGCGGCGCCGGCCTAAGCTGGTATCCTTTCTCAGGTGCTACCACATCTCTATGAAAAAATATAAAACAGAATTGCTACTTTCAAAGAAGTTACAATGTAGCTGGAGAGACAGATTTGTAAGTATTGACTATAATGTCTATCTCTAGTCCATAAAATGCACTAAGCCCAGAAAAGATATATATTCATTCTGCCTGGAGTATGAAAATGTCAGGGAGGGTTTCAATGAGGAGATGGTTTGTGACCTAAGTAATGAAGGTGCTGTCAGGTGGAATCTAGGAAGATTGCTCAGCCAGAAAAGTTTTTATTATGGCTTAAAACAGTATGTTCCTGCTAGGCTGGAGGTTAATATGGAATTAATATGCAATATTTCTAATGTTTATTGTAGGAGTTTGCTCTCCCACCTCCACCTAAGTGCACATACCCACCACCACCACTGCCACTGCCACATACACCCCATTGCATTGCCCAGATTATCTTGATAATTTTCTGGTACATTCATTGCCTCTGAGTATTAATAAAGCATTCAGTTTATCTGAATGCAAGAATGCAAACAAAGGAATTTTAAATGTTGAACACAGTTAATTAAGCTGATTTCAAAGCCAAAAATACCAAAATTTTAGCACCAAAATTTTAGAGAATTTTCTAAAACTTCTGAAGTTCATTGGCAATACACAAGTTAAGATGCCCTGTCCCTTGATGGAGTACCTGAATTCAGTGCTGGTTTCTAGCCTGACTTTATTTTCTTCCTAAAGCAGGCATTGGGATACAGCAGTGATGACAGCGATGGCTCAGGTAATTGGTTCTGTGCCACTCAAGTGAGAGATCTGGATTGAGTTCCCAGCTTCTGGTTTCAACTTGGCCTTGTCCTGGCCATTAAGGCTTTGGGAAGTGAGCCAGTGGATGGATGGTATCTCTCTCTGTGTCTACTCACTCTCTCTCTCTCCCTCAAATGAATAAAGAAGAAAAAATTTACTTTAGCTTGTTCACCACGTAGGAATTCATCTAATACTAACAGGCTATCAGCAAATCAACCTTGCTGGTTTAAGGTATTTAAATAGAACAACAGTAGTTGAGAAATTAAGTAAGTGATGGATTTGTGATTGTGGCTTTACTGTTAATAAGTAGTACGACAATGCTCTTTCAAGAAAAGCATCACTACTCTTGAATAGTGTTTCTCATTCTCAACAAATTTGAAGTTCTTGGGAGAAAACACTAGCATTTATGATATTTCCATTGAACACAAATCCATACAGTAGCCAGTAAAGCAGAGAGTGATTGTAGACCTAAGACGGACTGATGTGACACCTACTTCTATAACTTGTCATTGACACTGAGGTTGAGGGTGTCTGTGTCAGAGACTGGGGCACAATTCTGCCACCGGGTTAAGAAAAACACTGAAGAATTGTGGTGGGAAATTATATGAACACTGTAGAAGGAAGCAGAATTTGATTTCTTTAGTTTTGAACTTGTTACATCTCGAATTCCCTACACATCATGGTTTATACAACTGGATAGCCTTAACGAGGTCATGGAAGATGATGTGGATGTGTGGATGTGTCATTTAATCCTTACAACAAGTCCTTAGAGATCTAGTGCCACTGTTGCTGAACACGCTTCAGAGAGTTCTCTAATGCAGAATTCTAACACATTCAAAACAGCCAAGTATACTTTTGAAAAGAGACCCTAAAAAATGGAAACTGTAGAAGTGGACTGACCCGTGACACAGTGACTTAGGAAGAGAGGATAACATAGGCATCTTAAAAAAAAAAAAAAAACAATTACATCCAGATTTATGGAAAGAATCAGAGGTATACTAGTTCAGGAATAGAAAGTTGGGATAACTATGCCTTAATTTTTTCTTCTTTTAAAAAATAGCTATTTATTTAAAAGGCAGAATGGCACAGAGAGAAAGGGAGGGAGGCAAGAAGGGGGAGAGAGAGAGAGAGAGAGAGAGAGACAGAGACAGAGACAGAGAAGCAGAGAGAGAGAATCTTCCTTCTGCTGTTTCAATCTCCAAATGCCCACAACACACAGCAGCCAGGTCTGAGCCAGCCTAAAGCCAAGAGCCAGGAACTCCATCCTGGTATGCTGTATCAGTGACAGAGGGACAAGTACTTGAGCCATCATCTGCTACCCTCCCAGGCACATTAACAGGGAGCTGGATTGGAAGCAGAGTACCTAGGACCCAAACCCACATCCCAATATGAAATACCAGTGTTGCAAGCACCAGCTTGTCACTGTGCCACAACTCCAGCCCCAGAAAGGTCTTTTATCTAGTTTGTCACCCTTCCTCTCTTAGAGTAAAGAATTTTGAAATCTTAGAGCTAGGTGGAATATTAGAGATCACGCATCCCAACTCCATTATTATACAACTGGAAAAACTGAGATGTTTGGGGTAGAAATTAATGCAAGGCTGCACACTTAGTTATTAGTTACTGACAACTAGAACCTAGCTTTCAGACTAATGGTGTTCTCCAGTTTAGGAATTAGAAGACAAGACCTTATTCTGGCTCCTGCACCAATTAGCTATCATATATGATAGAGATTTCAAATAGTTCATGGACAAATTGAATTAAAAGATAACGTTCAAAATACTTTTGCAAGTGATTATATCAGTCAATTTGCCCATCCTATGTAACTAAGATTCCTGGAAGTAAGAAAAAATAGATATCTTTTAAAGATTTTTTTAAGCTTACAAACCAAATTAAAAAAAAAAAGTCAGAAGGAAGCAAATAGGGACTATAAAGTGGATGCTAATGATTTTCCATTGGAATTCTCTCAAAATCGCCCTTGTTTGATGAGAGAAAGGAGCGGGAGCATTGTTCTGGCAGCGAAGGAATCCGTGGTGAAGCTTTTCTGAGAACTTTTCTGCTAAAGTTTTGGCTCACTTTCTCAAAATAATCCCATAATAATCAAATGCTTATACTTTGGACTTCCAGGAAACCCACAAATGAAATTTTTTTTATTATCCCAGAAATTTTTTGCAACAACCCGTGCTTTTGCCCTACTTCTTTTGCTCTGATTGGTTCACTGCTACTTCTTGGTAGCCTTTGCTTTGATTGTGCTTCATCTTCAAGATCACACTGGTAAAACCACGTTTCCTATCCTGTTCCCACTCCTCAGAGAAACTCTGCATGATCTTGACACCACTTACTGCAACTTTCTATTGAAAGCTCTTTTCCTGTGTGCTCCTGATCTGCTTCCGCAGTTCGGCATCCATTGAACAAGAATCATACTCTGCTTTAATTTTTCAGTCAGAATCGTGCAAGCTGACAATGAGATGGTCTATGGTGTTGACTACCGTTTCTGCTGTTAGTCATTGGACCTCTTCAATTAGGGCACAAAAAAGATTAATTTTTTTTCCACTCAAATTGATGTTGATGCTCTGTCCCTGAAAGCTTCATCTTCTTTTTTTTTTAAAAAAAGATTTATTTACCTTTTACTTGAAAGTCACAGTTTCACAGAGCGAGAAGGAGAGGGAGAGAGAGAGAGAGGTCTTCCATCCACTGGTTCACTCCCCAGATGGCCACAATGGCCAGAGCTGTGCCCATCCAAAGCCAGGAGCGAGAAGCTTCTTCCGGGTCTCTCACATGGGTGCAGGGGACCACTGACTTGGGTCATCTTGTACTGCCTTCCCAGGCTATAGCAGAGAACTGGATCAGAAGTGGAGTAGCTGGGTCTTGAACCCGTGCCCAGATGGGATGCCGGCACTGCAGGTGGAGGCTTTACCCTCTAAGCACAGCACCAGCCTGAAAGCTTCATCTTCAACATTGTTTCATCCCTTCTTAAAATGAGTTGCTCATTTTGAAATTGCTGATTTCTTTGGAGTATTGTCCCCATTAAACATTACAGAGCATCAACAATTTTACCATTCTTCCACCCAAGCTTCACCATAAATTTGATGTTTGTTCTTGCTTCAGTTTTAGTTGAATTCTTGTTGCCATGACAGGGGCTCCTTTCACAATGATATCTCATGCTCCTTAGTGCCCCAAACTGCATCCTGTTCAGACATGCTATAACAGTAAAAGTTTATTTTGGTGCAAAAAAATTTCGAGGGGTAGGCGTTTAGCCACTTCTTGGAACTCCCATATCCTATATTAGAATACGAAGCTTGTGTTTTGGCTTCTCTGCTTCTAATAGAGCTTTCCAGCAATGTGCATCCCGAGAGGCAGCAGGTGATGGCTCGAGTGCTTGAGTTCATGCCACCAGTGTGAGAAACCAGGTTTGAATTCTAGGCTCCTACTTTCAGCCTGGCCTAATCTTGGATGTTTTGAGCGTTAGAGGAATAAACGAGCAGATAGAAGATCTCTCTGTGTCTGTCTGTCTGCTGTCTCTCTTTCTCCCTTCCCTTTCAAACACAATGAAAATATATGAATTGAAAATAAAGAAAAATAAATTTAGGTATTATTTTTTCATAATATGCTATTAAAATGAAAATTTTGAAGATTCGTCCTATTAGATTCTCTCTCTCTCTCTCTCTCTCTCTTTTTTTTTTTTTTTACAGATTTTGAGAGGCAGTTATAGACAGAAAGAAGAGACCAAGAGGAAGTTCTTCCATCCACTAGTTCACTCCCCAGATGGCTGCAAAGGCTGGAGCTGGACTGATATGAAACCAGAATCCAAGAATTTCTTCTGAGTTTACCAAGTGTGTGCAGGGCCTCAAGCACTTGGGCCATCTTCTACTGCTTTCTCAGACCATAGCAGAGAGCTGGATCAGAAGAGGAGCAGCTGGGTCACAAACCAGCACTCATATGGGATGCACACGAACTGGTGCCCATATGGGATTCCAGTGTCGCAGATGTAGGTTTGGCCTACTATGCTACAGCACTGGTCCCTTCATATTAGATTCTATAAGCTCTCTATGTCCAGTTTTCTCATCTGCTCCTGTTCATAGTTGTTAAAACAAAAATAAGATCTGCCATGTACTTTCACTGCAAAAGGCAAATAGCACTGCTAGAAAACAAAGTATTCCAACCAGATGGTATCTTTTTGGAGTTTAGAGATGGCTATTAACTTTGTTTCTTTCCAAGGTTCTAGCTTAGACATTGCATAAGTATCAATTAAGTGAGCTGAGGTATCTCCCATTTTTATGAGCTCAAAATAACTCAATTGTATATAGCAGGGAAACCATCCAGCAGAGCTACTTCCAAGAAGTCTGTATTTTGTTCTCAAAACAATAAATGTACTCTTTGGGGAGAGGCAATACCCATATGCAACACACTCTTAGATCTGATGATTGCATCCAGTAAGAATTTACTGATACAGAGCTAGTTGGAAAATACTTTTTTTATTACATTTCCAGACTTTGGAACCCAAGAAATAATTTCTAATTATTATGCTCCTTATTTTACATATTTCCCTAGGTCTTTAGGGGAAAAGACCCTACTGAAACTCTTCTTTCTTATATTAGCAAGCCAAACAAATTAAATTTAAAAAACACACAGGACCATTCAGACAGATGGTTAGTTAATCAATACAAATGACATATACTTAAATACTACTGTCAGCCTGTATGACCCAACTGATTCATTCACTACCTGAACCAAATTATACTTCAGTTTAAGTTTAGCCTTTGAATTTTAAAAACAAGGTCTATCCCATTAATACAAACTGTCACTGTTTTATATACTATCTTGTTTTAAGTGGAGGAATATATGTTAGATATTGAAATCAATAAAATGCTGCTCTCTAAAAATGGTTTCTATTTGTCCCCATATCTTGCTAAATATCTTACTGTTAATCAGAAGATCAAATACCTGATGCCGACATTTATTCTTTTTTGCATCTTCTCAGGGGACATTTATCATTCAGCACATAAATTCTACACCCTCCCACATTTTAGAGGTGAATCTCACACTTACTTTTTCTGAAATTTTGATCAGCTTGCTACCAGTATGATCAGGAAGAAGAATTGATCTAAATGGCAAAATTTGACTTTACTTCACAATTGAAAAGCATGGTAGTATTAGTTAATTTCATTAAAAGATTTCCAACACCACATCTCACTAGGTGAAATAGTACCATTGTAAAGGAAATAAGAAAGGCTGGTGTAGTGTAGCGGGTAAAGCTGCCATCTGCTACTGGCAAACCACATGGGCCCAAGTTTGTATCCTGGTAGCAGCAGAAGGTGGTCCCTGTTTGGGCCCCTGTCATCCATGTGGGAGACCTGGATGAAGTTCCTGTGGCCACCTGAGGAATGAAGTAATTAGCAGAGGGAAGATTTCTCTCTCTCTCTCTCTCTCTCGATCTCTCTCTCTCTCATTCTAACTTGGACTTCCAAATAAATAAAGAACTCTTTAAAAATGTTACCGGAAAGAAATAAGTAGCTCTCAAATTTGGTTTTCCACACTGAACACATTTCAGATGGTGTATTTTTATATACAGAGCCATTACTCTACCATCATAAAGACACTCTTGGGTTTTAATTCCTGAAAACTTTCAATCTGCAAAGATGAAAAAATGCTCCCAGATGCATGGTCATCATCCCCACATCTTGTGACAGCAATGCTTTGGACTGGTCTCACACAAAGATGTTGTTGTGTCAAATTGTGCTCACAGGGGGACTTTGTAATCTCAGGACAGATAGCAATATTTTAATGTCTATTAGCAGCTCCCTGAATATTTAAGTTTAAGGAAAACTTATTCCTGTCTCACACTCAGATGATGTTCTAAGGGAAAAAAAATTATCTAGCCAGGGTAAAAGAAGACGTGCACATAGTTTTGCCTTAGCAAAACCTAAAACAAAGGATTTTCCTTCTAACAATCTCTGGGTCAGGGAGATAAGGGGCGAGCAGAAGAACTGGAGCATCATTGTGTGACCTGCATTGTCCACAGTGGTAGGTGGACTTTCTCTTTCAAAAGTCCACCCAATGTAGATTAAGGAAAGTGATTGCCTACAGAAGCAGTTCAGTGAGGATCCAGAAAATGTTGCAAGATAAGAGGTAAAACATTACTTCGGAAGGCTTTGTGGAATCACATTTCAGAACACAGTCTTTGCGTTCAGATAGATCTGGATTTGAATTCTGACTCCATCACTCGCTAGATGAATGACCCTACACAAGTTACTCGATTTTTCTGAACCTCAGTATCTACACCATCCCTGGGAAAGGAGGACAGTGTTGAGTGCCTATGTGGGCTCCTATGAAGTTGCAGTAGCATGGGAGTGTGAATGCTTAATTCAGTGTCTAGCACACAGCAATAACGGAAAGAAATGACTACTCTAGAGGATCAGAGATAGGACCACAAGTCTTTACAAAAGGTTATGTGTAAAAATTATAGAGGCGCAATGTGCTAGTGTCACCAGTGAGAGGTCATACAAGTCCAGAGACACTATTGAAAGCTATTTTTCTAATAAAATGATTATTAGTAACCATCTAAATCACATTCACAAATAAAATTAAAAATAATAGAAATAGTAAGTTTAGGGCCAGGGTGTGGCTCACTTAGGTAATCCTCCGCCTGCAGTGGCAGCACCCCAGGTTCTAGTCCTGGTCGGGGCGCCGGATTCTGTCCCAGCTGCTCCTCTTCCAGTCCAGCTCTCTGCTGTGGCCCGAGAGGGCAGTGGAGGATGGCCCAAGTGCTTGGGTGCCTGCACCCGCATGGGAGACCAGGAGGAAACACCCGGCTCCTGGCTTTGGATCAGCGCAGCGGCAGCCATGGTGGCCATTAGGGGAGTGAACCAATGGAATGAAGACCTTTCTCTCTGTCTCTCTCTCTCTCACTGTCTATAACTCTACCTGTCTAATAAGAAAAAAAAAAAAGAAATAGTAAGTGTAGATGACTTTAAGAACTACTTGGATAAATGATATTGAGATGTGTTATAATTTTAAAGTTTATAATTTTGCTATGTACATAAACTGATGCCATATTTATATCACCAATATATCTTCTGCTCCAACAATTTGGGTTTTTTTTCAAGATTTCTTTATTTCAAAGTTGGAGCTACACAGAGAGGGAGAGACAGAGAGTTCTTCCATTCACTGGTTTACTCTCTAGATGATCATAATAGCCAGTATTGGGCCAGACCAAAGCCAGGAACCAGGAACTTCACCCAGGTCTCCCACAGAAGTGGTAGGGGTACAAACACTTGGGCCATCCTTCACTGCTTTTTCCAGTCCATTAACAACAAGGAACTGGATCAGAAGTGAAGCAGCCAGGACTGGAACCAGGACCCATATGGGATGCTGGGTGATGAAGGCCACAGCTTTACCCTCTGGGTCACAATGCCAGACCCTAATTTATCTTAAACATTTGAGCAACAGTGCTATTTCCAGTTTTCAAGACAAATCACCTATCTAGAGAGACACCATAGAAACTAAATACAAACATAAATAGCTCAGATAAAAATATGTTTAATATTATATTTTTAAATTTATAGACAAATAAAAGATTTTTTCTAAAAAATCTTTGATACCCTCTTCTTGGCCGGTGAAGGAACCTAGAAAACAGAAAAGAAAATGTAGCAAAGATCCCTCCCTCTCTCCTCACCCACCCTGGTCTTCTCTTTTGGCAAGCAGGACATAAAATAATTTCCATAGAAATATGAGAATTTTCCCTATCACAGAAGGGCAGGGGTTATAAAAAGGTTGCAAAATACCTATAAAAACCCAGCAGTTGGAGAGCTACTTAAACATCTCTGGGGACCACATATTCTTCCCATAAGGCGTGTTACAGGAAAGAGATGAATGGAAGCCTTTAATCTCCTCTATAGTAAATGGAGCCCAAAAATCAGATTATAAACATTGGAACCCCAGCTTGAGTGGTTCCACCAAAGATTGTATTGCAGTGACTTTGTGTCAGACATTTGTTGTCAGCTCTCTTCAAAGAAATGACTTTAAGTCGGATGAATAAGATGCCTGAAAAGGGATTTTCTTCTTTACAGAACTGCTATCCCCACATTCATTATAAAAAAAGAAGAATGAAAAAGTATTTCTCTTTTAATTGACAGTTTTATGAGGGTAAAAATTGAACAATATTA
The DNA here is from genome assembly GCF_033115175.1 of Lepus europaeus. Lineage (NCBI taxonomy): Eukaryota > Metazoa > Chordata > Mammalia > Lagomorpha > Leporidae > Lepus > Lepus europaeus. The sequence continues at coordinate 135,794,158 of NC_084831.1, read as the reverse complement.
CGAGACTTTTACTGATATGCCAAATTTTGCTACAAGAACAAAGTAAGTTTTTATTTATACCAGGAGTTTGATTGCCTTCTCCTATGAGGTACATGACTTCAGTACCTTCCATTAGAATTTTATGAATTTGTGTCCTTGAGATATCGGATCAGTGTGTTTTCAACCTCATCTCTTAAATGTGGTTTCACATCAATATTAGATTTTTGAATCAAAATAATATTTTAAACAAAAGAAAATAATCACCTTTTTGTCAATAACAACCAGTTTAAGAGGATTTGCAAGAAGCTCTGAGAAACTATATATGTGGCAAATCTTCAAGCTTCATGTAAGATAGCTTTGAAAGTGAGGGCGGCTGGTACTGTGGCATGATGGACTAAGCCTCCACCCGAAGCGCCAGCATCCCATATGGGTTCTAGTTGGAGTCCCTGCTGCTCCTCTTCCAATCCAGCTCTCTGCTATGGCCTGGAAAAGCAGTGGAAGATGGCCCAAGTGCTTGGGCCCCTGCACCCATGTGAGAGACTGGGAAGAAGCTCCTGGCTCCCGGCTCTGGCCTGGCTCAGCTCAGAAATGTTGTGGCCATCTGGGGAGAGAATCAGCAGGTGGAAGATCTTTCTCTGATAAAATCTTCTAAAAAAAAGAAAGGAAAGAAAAGAAAGAAACGAAAGAGAGGTACAGTTTCTTTACTGACATACACATAATTGTTCAAGAATGAAGGCAAAATATAGTATTGATATGTATTTGTTTTCCAGAAAAGCAGTCCTAGTTTTCATCTAAAACTTGGTGAAGATCATTAACACCGGTATTTAAGTTTAAGGCTCTATTTCCAACTATTACCAGATATCTGTTATTTTTGAAATTAGGAGGCTGATAGTTTATTATAACTATACTTTATAAAGATAATACTTGATAAGATCTGAAGTGATATATAGTAATTTTAGTACAAAAATATCTTTGGCAACTGACCATAGATTTGGTCCTTAGGTAGATTCTCCTGTTTATTACCTGGGAGAAGGAGAATGAAACAGGAAACTTCTACAACAAATTAGAAGTAACGACAGGGAAATTCAGATGCTAAAAAAATCAACTGGGAGCTCAGGTGAGCATCTCAGTGGTTAAGAAATAGCTTGGAACACCTGCATCCCCCACCAGTGTCTGGGTTTGAGTCCCTCCTCCAGTTCTGATCCAGCTTACGGCCAATGTGAACCCTAAGAGGCAACAGGTGATGGCTCAAGTAGTTGAGTCCCTGCTACCCATGTGGGAGATGTGGCTGGAGTTCCTGGCTCCTGGTTTCAGACTGGCCCAATCCTGCCTGTTATGGGCACCTGGGGAGTGAACCGACAGATGGAAGACTGATGTCTCACACTCTCTTTCTTTCAACTAAAACGAAGATAGTTTTCTTAAAATGTTTTAATCAGTTAAGAATGTGGGAAAGCTAGCAGCAAAATGTAATTCTCAATGTAAAAAGTTGAAGTAAACACAAATTTTAAACTTAAGACTAACAGTTTTTAATTGCTTTTGATAAAACTAAACCTTGAATGCTAATTTTGGTCTCTTTTTTAATATTTATTTATTTATTTATCTGAAAGACGGAGTTACAAGAAAGCATAGGCAGAGGCAGAGAGAGAGGTCTTCCATCAGCTGGTTCACTCCCCAGATGGCTGCAATGGCCAGAACAGTGCCGATCCGAAGCTAGGAGCCAGGAGCCAGGAGCTTCTTCCAGGTCTCCCATAAAGGTGCAGGGGCCCAAGGACTTGGGTCTTCTACTGCTTTCCCTGGCCATAGCTGGATCATAAGTGGAGCAGGTGGGACTCAAACTGGCACCCATATGGGATGCCAGCACTGCAGGCAGTGGCTCTACCCACTACGCCACAACACTGGCCCCTTGAATGCTAATTTTGGTCTCTTTTAGAACAGACACACACGAACACACACATACACACACAAACACACACACACCATGGATACAGAACACAGCTGGCGCTGTGGCATAGCAGGTAAAGCCACCGCCTGCAGTGCCAGAATCCCATATGGGTTCTGGTTCGAGTCCCAGCTGATCCACTTTCGATCCAGCTCTCTGCTGTGGCCTGGGAAAGCAGTGGAAGATGGCCCAAGCCCTTGGGCTCCTGCACCTGCGTGGAAGACCTGGAAGCAGCTCCTGGCTCCTGGCTTCGGATCGGCTCAGCTCTAGCCGTTGCAGTCATTTGGGGAGTGAACCAGCAGAATGGAAGACCTCTTCTCTGTCTCTACCTCTCTCTGTAATTCTTTCAAATAAATAAAATAAAATAATTCTTTAAAAATAAATAAATAAATAAATAAATTCAATGACACAGAGTAGCCTTACCATATTTATACTAGTTTTTAAATAGAAAAATTGGCAAACTTGGTTACATAAGCCTAAAAATATTATGAACAATCTAAAACAGTATGTGTAGACATGAAATAAGCCATCAGAGCAATAAAGGCAACTCACTAAAGTTAGCTTTGCCTAGTGATTTACAAGCAAGCCAGAATTCACTATTGGAAATATTAAGCACATCATTTGGGTCTCCCAGTACTGGAAAGCAGGGACCAAGTTGCCAAGTGTCTTATCCCCAGAGCATATGACACAGTAGGTATTTGGCAGATATTCGCTGAGTTAGTGACAGGAGTCTGACAATCCTATCGTCTTAGCATAATTGTTACCATGGGTGTTGAATCTGCTGCCATCACAACCCTACAGCGATTCCAAGTGCTAATGGCTGGGTTCTTAGCTGATCTACAGAGATGAGAGCTCTTAGTAGTATTAAAAACGTGTGACTAGTTTCTCAGAGCTGAGTCAAGACGCGCAGTAAGCTGAGGAGATGCGGGGCAAGCGAAGGTAGACGTTGTAAATGAAGGACGCACATCAGTCTCACAGTGACTCAGAGGGCCACTGAAATCCACAGTAATTATCTGAGTAAAAGGAGTCGTGGTTGGTTCATTCTTAGAAAGAACTAAAGTGATTTTCATCCTGTTTCACCAGTGGCTCAAATCAGTAACTGCCTAAACGTGGATTCTTTTTCATATGCATCTATGCTAGGTAAGGTGAAGCATGCATGAATCCAATGCCAATATAAAATTAAACAGTGTGACCTGAAGTTTCAGTTCATGGACGTGTTTTTGTGTTTGAAATATACCTATTCATAAAGTGCAAGTCGGTTCATCTTGTTTCCATACGAATGGAATTGGCATGGGGGGAAGCAATGACACATCTGTCTCTACTGAAAGCAGATTCTTCTCCCTTCTCCAGACCATCTCGCCTTCCCTTGCCCTGCACCAAAGAGGCAGCATTAGGGTTCCCGGGTGGTGACTGCTGTTGGCTGCATCCTCGCCCTTACGCATGAGTCTCCTTAGCAGTGGAAACATGGGCCTCTGCAGCCCAGCCAGTTCCTTGCTACCACTCAGTCCCCAGTATTCATTAGAGGCGATAGGAGGGCAAAACCTTCCATTTTTGTCCTCACTCCCCTTCCCAAGTTGACTATGGGATGGGCATTAAGCATGGCCTCCTGCCTGGAGAGCGTTCCCCCCACTGGAACATTCCCTCACAAGCCTCCTTTGTTCCCTGCCCTGTGCCCCATCCCTGTGCTGCAGCAGCAGTCACCCAGATGTTCTCTATCAAAGCCTGAGCCGTGCCAGCAAACTTTGGCATGCACGAGAGTGCACTGAGTACTGGCCCTCCAGAAATACCTTTCCCCCCTCTGATTTCTGCAAATATTTTTAAATGTTAATGGGTTCCACTCACCCACAACCTAGGGGGAGGTTACAGAACAGGGCTCTGTGTGTCCAGCAAATTAGCAGCTGGAGGACACTGCTTGGCGCCTAGGTTCTGTCCCACCCTCGGGCGTTGGCTCGGCTTCTTCAACCTTGAACTGTTGAGGCCAGTTTGCCAATGCATAGCTTTGTAGTGACAGAGGTTACATGGGTGGTTGACAGGAAAGTTACTTCAAGCTACAAAAAAAGAAAAGGCCCCTGGCTTTGAAGCTTCTGAGAGAGGGCAAATCCTGAAGTAAGATTTTGAAATGTTTACTTTTACTTCTTACTCATCCTCTTTTGCCCTCTCTTCTTCTTTATTTTCTACTTGAAATCTACATATCTATATCTATGATACATAGATGTGGATGTATTTTTTCCTGGTTCAGTAGATAGGTGCAGAATAATTTGACTTATGCTCTAGTACTTTGGTTATCATGTCACTTTTGAAGTCCCTTAATAATAGAAAATTCTACATTAATAGAAGGCGTGGTGCAAATCTTAATAAAATGGAAATTTGGATTTTGTTATATGGAGGTGGGAGGGTGATATGTACTTGGAAGGAGAAGCATGGATGTTTTCCCAAGGGAGACTTATTTATTTTTCTTGCATTGTGTCAGATATTTTAGGCACTGGCTAGAGGCCAGATAAAAAATAATTTAAAACAACTTCTATGGCTGACTGTGTTCCTGCCCCTAGCCCCTGCCAAATTCATATGCTGAAACCCTCATCCCCAGAGTGATGGTATTTGGAAATGAAGACTTTGGGAGATCATAGATAACAAGAAGGAAGCCCACATGATGGGATTATTGTGCTTTCTCGCTCTCTCTTTCTCTCACTCTCTCTCTCTCTCTTTTCCATGGGAGGATATAAGGAAGACAGTTGTCTGTAAACCAGGGGGAGTTCAACCATGCTGGCAGCTTGATCTCAAACTTCCAGCCTTCAGAATGATGAGAAATGAATGTTTGTTGTTTAAGCTGCCCAGTTCACGGTATTTTGTGGTTTGCGCCGCCCAGTCTATGGTATTTTGTGGTTTAAGCCACCCAGTACCGTATTTTGTTGCAGCGGCTTGAACATACTAAGAGACTACCCTTGATGATTCTGCTTTATATTCTGTTCTGATAGACTCACTGGCTACTCTGGAAACAAATCACTTAGATGTTATAACATCGTGGCCTCCTGTCTACTTCTAAATAGCTGGAACTCCCTTTGTTGCTGACAGTCACAGTGCTTAAAATAGGTGATCACATAGCTTGAACTGACCATGCGGAGGATCCTGGGACTCCTGAAAGTGAGGGTCAGATAACTGCATCATGACCCAAAGACTCCAGAATGAGCCAGTTACAATAACTTTAAGTGATATTTTAGTCTAGAACTTCAGGTGAAACTTTCCCACTTCATGTGAGATTTTATTCTAGAACTTTCCAGTGAGGGGTAGTAGACAATAAAAAGGATTCCAGTGATATGACTGTAGAGAAAGTACAGAGTCACACAATTCAGATAATTCTTGAGAACCAAAGCTATCTACCCACACATAGCCTGCACACTAAGAAAAACAACAGCAAAAACAAACAAACAAACAAACAAACCACACACACATCTTTCTGCCTATATTCATGTGATTTTGGTGTTCCACTGTCTTCCTTATCATTTTTTAACCCTTCCAGAACTGTGCTGGCCAGGAAAACAATTTGATTATTCATTACAAGACTCTCCCCAAAGACCCACTAACTCTTCAGTGCAAAGCACCAATAGACAATTGTGCCTTGGACTGACTCGCTTGCCTCAAAATCCTCCCTTTGCTCTGCATACCAAACGTAGACTGTTATGTCATGAGTCTCACACAATCTTAATCAGGTTCCCAGCTGAAACCAAATTTCCAATCACAATGAATTCTGACCCTACCTCCTCACCTCCCAGACCCGACAGGAATGTTGTGATGCGGTACTTACTGCCTTACAATATAACCAATAAAGTGAGCTCCTTCTTACCAACAGATTGTTATTGGTGATGTGTAGGGAGTCAGCTCTTGACGCTTGTTTAAATATAATCTGAAATAAAAAGCAAGGTTATATTTTATAACTCTATGCTTAAGACTGATGGGAGTGGGACTGTTTTTCTTAATTATCTTCCTTATTATTTAAAATATTCTGATATAATTTTAAAGCTGATACTAAGGAGTTTCCATCATGAGTTAATTCAAAAACAAAATGTAAAGAAATTTAAGAAGCTAAAATTTACTTAATAAGCTAATATTATAAGCAGGATCCATGTCTCCACTCTCCAAAGTGAAGTAATGACAAATCAACTTGGTACAAACCAAAATATTTGTAAATCTTCCTGTCAATATCAAGTCATTTGGGTTTTTTGTATGTGAGAAAGATCTAATGGACAGAATTCTGTGTGACAGTCCCTGCAAGTGTGACTCATCCTGAGATGTTACTGATAAGGCTCCAACACAGGAACTCTCTGAAAATCAGGGGAAGGAGTACAACCAGACAAATAAAAACATACATGTGACTGTACTAAATATGTGGCATGAATTATTTTCAATTAGCAATCAAAAAAAGTATATTTATGCAAGGGAAGAAAAATATCTTTCCTTCTACTCTTCCAAGTAATAAGAGTGAAGCCCTCATGATGGGGTTACAGTTTTCCCTATCTCTCTTTTTCCTTCTCTTTTTCTCAACAACAATAATCAACAGTAACATATACAGGTTAGAGATTCTTAACTTCTTTTGGGCCATCAGACCAGCTGTCAGACGCAGCTTATACATCTGTCTTCAGAATAATGTGTTGAAATAGATATATTTTTAAAGGAAGACAATTTCATTGATATGGAACCATAAAAATATGTTTTAAATTAAAACATTATAAATATACTTTCCTCTTTATTAACATAGAAGGTTAAAAGAAAAAGGAGTAGGCATAATACTGCCAAATTTTGAAGCAGCCATGATTTTAATCCATATTTACAAATTAATGTGATATAAAAATATCTGCGGCTTCTACCAATGATAAAGTCACAATACTGAGAATACTCCCTGTACTTGTGGCCCACATCCATAATGTTGTGAATTATTAAATTTCATCTTGAGGCTACTAAAACATGCAATTTTTCCATCTAAATGTATGGACCCCCTGAATTCTATATAGACTCCTTACTGATCTGATCTGTGGTCCTCCAGAAAAGAATAACTGACATAGACCTTCATTTATAAATAGCTCACCAAATATCAAACATATAACTTCAACCAAAAGTTTTAAAAAGCTACCACTCAAATAGATAAATTAGTTAACTAAAAAAGAAATAACTAAAATTAGTAACTGCATATCCTTTTGAAAGGAAATGATGTCCTAAAAGACAATCAACCAAAACAGAAATATGTTAAAAAGAGGCACAGCTTTTTGGAAATTATCAAGATTAATGAAATAGGGACTGAACTGCAGAATTAATGGGTTCGCGGTTTAATTATTGAACTGGAAGTTGAAGTGAAAGTTTCTATCAGAATTCAGCAAAATGATGAGATGAAAAATATGAGAGATGTTTAAGAGATCAAAGATCCTGACATATATCCAGTAAGAATTCAAGAAAGAACACATAACAAAAACAACAAAAACAGAAGGCAAAAGCAAATGAGTAATAGTAAAGAAAATTAAAAACAAGAACCAGGAAAGTTCCCCCAGTTAAGGTCTCCTCATCAAGAAGCTGTGCAAGAATAACGTCTAGACACATTGTAGCGGCAGGCGTGGGACACTGGGACCTGCATCTGACATGGAGTGTCTGGAGTTCTGGCTCCACTCCCAGCTCCAGCTTCCCGCTGATGGGCACCCTGGGAGGCAGCAGCTGAGAGCAAAAAATGTTGAGTCCCTGTCACCTGCATGGAAGATCTGCATTGAGTTGTCAGCTCCAGAGCATTTGAGGAGTGAACCAGTAGATATCTTCTGCCTGTTTTTCTACTTCCCAGATAAATAAAAATTTCTAAATGAAGCACACCTTTAGACACATTCTATTAAATATATGAATACCAATAAGAAGTAGAAAGTTCTAATAAATCATGGAAGTGATAAAGCGGTCAACCTCAAAGAAAGGAAAAGCTATAACATCAGATAAATAAAGAAAGCAATAAAGAATGCTGGAAGACAATGGAACAATTCTCTAAATTTAAAAGGGACAAACAAATTTTACATCCTAAGGTACACTATAATTTAATTGGCAGAAATAATAATAATATACAAGGTCTCAAAGTTTAATACCCACAACCTTTCTGAAAAATACAAAATAATATACTCTAACAAAGGAAAGACTGAATTCAAGAAAGAGGGTAATATTTAAAAACTGGTGGGTAGAGCAAAGACAGCACTTGCAGTTAATTTCAAATAGTGATTATCATTAACTCTAAAATCAGTTCAACTCCTAAGGAGCCAAGAAACAGAAACACAATGATAGGAGAGAAAGTAAGTGCACCCAAATCAATCAATATGATTGCAGTGAGGAAGATGGTTGGGGAAAAGTTATCTAACAGATTCATAGGTGTGGTTATATAGTAAAAATTCTGGAGCTCTGCTGCATAGTAGAGCTGCTATAGATAATGGTAATGTATATTTCTCTTTGAAACAGCTAGAAGGTGTGGTTTTGAATGGTTTCGTAATGAAGATGATAAATGCTGACAGTGGTAGATGGTTTCACCAATTACACATTATATAAGGCATAGGTGTATCAAAACCTCACATGGATCCAAAGAAGATCTATAATTTTATGTCAATTAAAGTTTTATTTTAATTAAAAGGATTCTGAAAGAACTTAAGATAAATGTTGATGGTGTAGTATTACACTCATTGAAATCAGCCAGTCTCAAAAAGAGTTTTCCCTGATTTGTGGTAACTAAGATATACAGTACAAAAAAAGTAATGTATATGAGCAAAATGGACATTTTGAGATTTGATTATTGTATATATTGTATATAGAACAGTGGTTTTTCTACTTACTGCTTGTTGAATTCTTTATTCAATGGTGGGTTAAGCTTGCAGTTATAAAGTAAATTTAAAGTATGTCCTTGTGAAAAATAAAAAAGAAGAAAAGAAGGGGAAAGGAAGGTGGAAGTGAGGGAGGGCGGATAGGGTGCGAAGTATCATTATGCTCTTAAAGCTGTATATATGAGATACATGACATTTTTCCCTTTATATAAATTTTTTAAAAGTTAAAGAAAGAAAAGGCTTGTCTGTTCTGGGATATTGAAGGATTTATAAATTCTGGTTAATTCTTTATGTTGATAGAAAAGTTGATATTGGTGAAATATGCTGATTAAAAGTTAAAAGGCAATCTCTGAAAAAATTGCTCTATTAAAGAAAATAAAGAACAATGAAAATATAGCCAATCATACTAAATACAAAACAACAGAGAAATTTAAAATCCTTTAGTATAAAAGAAAACATGAGTCAAAACGTCAAGTCTAAGACTAAACATATCAATTTCCAGGATAAATGTGAATGAAACAAACTGAATTTCCAGATTGGGTTAAAACATACATTTGTATGTTTATTTTTCTGGGTGCTATTTATAGGAAATAATAACATAAAAAGTCTGAAAATAAAGGAATGAAAAAATACATATACCTGCTAAATAAGATTTTAAAATAGTCATGATATTAGTACTGCAATAATTAAAATCAAGGGTAAACACATACAGAGAGGAAATGTATTTTTTGTAAAATCCACAAAAAAATAACAGTGTGAAGTTCAATAAATCATCTTTTTAAAAAGTCAAAAAATAAATAGACAAACCCATAATAGTGGTTGCCTCTTTCAGAAGTATAAAAAGAAGAGAGAGAGATAAAAAAAAGTAGTTTACATGGATTAAAATGACTAAATTAATAAGGTTGATTTAGTAGAGTTTAACTAGAATAACAGATTTTTGATTGATGTAACATGGCACATTTACCAAAATAGTCCCCTTGCTAGACTACAAAACAAACAAACAAAGCTCAATACCTCAAAAATTAGAATCCACACAGCCTTTACTTGCTGAACATGATATAATAAACCTAAATTTTAACGGCAGATGTGTAGCCAAAGAATAAAACAAAAACTGCCTCTGAAAAGTTATAGATTAGATGGTTAGATAGAATTTAAAAAGACTGAGAAAATACTTCATATATACAAATTTGTTGAATGCTCTCAAAATCAGAGAAGAAAGAATCATGCAGCTTTAATAAAGTCATTTATGATGAAGAATAGGGGCCTGGCACCGTGGCCCAGCAGGTAAAGTTCAAGTCCCGGCTGCTCCACTTCCAATCCAGCTTCCTGTTAATGCCCCTGGGAAAGCAGCAGCAGATGGCCCAAGTCCTTGGGCCCCTGCACCCATGTGGGATTCCTGGAGGAAGCTCAGATCAGCCCAGCCCTGGCCGTTGCAGCCATTTGGGGAGTGAACCAGCAGATGGAAGACCTCTCTCTCTGTCCCTCTTTCTCTCTGTGTAACTCTGCCTTTCAAATTAATTAATTAATTAATTTAAAAAGATGAAAAATAAACTGAACATTTAAGTCATATTGCTCCAAAACCAGAAAATTATTCTGTAAGGTACATATAAATAGAAATGAAACTTCCCAGCTCAGTGTATGAGGCTTGCATACTACAGATGTAAAAACTGGGATTTTTACAATTGCCTTCAATTAAGGGTAGCCAATAATTTTTTGTGATATGAAAAAGAACCCTCAAAACTCAGTAACAGGTGTTGGTATTTGGCCTAACAGTTGAAATGCTAGTTAGGATACCTGCATCCCACAGCAGAATGTCTGGGTTTGACTCCTGATTTCAGCTTCCTGCTAATGGGGACACTGGGAGGTAGCACAGATGGCTCAAGTTGGGTCCCTGCCACCCATCTGGGTACCTGCATTGAGTTCCAGTCTCCAGGTTTGGCTTGGCCCCACCCCAATTGGTGCAGGCATTTGGAGAGTGAACCAGTGGATGGAGCTTTCTCTGTATATAACTCAAATAAATATATCAAAATTAAAAACCAAAAATAACAGAAACAGGTGTTTGACCTGGCAATCAAGATGTTGGTTAGCAAGCCCACATCCCACAAAGGAGTGCCTGGGTTTGACTCCCAGCTCTGTCAGCTCTTTCCAACATCTTGCTAATGTGCACCTCGGCAAGGAGGATGATGGTTCAAGTAGTTGGGTTCCCTGTGTGACCCATGTGAGAGACCTAGATTGAATTCCAGGCTCCTGGCTTCACATGCCAATTACTGCAGACGTTTGGGGAGTGAGCTGTAGATGTGAGTTTTACCCACCCACACCTCTAACAAATAAATAAGTAAATGCATTTAAAATAATTTTAAGAGAGAACTCAATAATAAAAAATGTACAACACAGCTTTAAAGTGAGCAAGAAGGTCTGAACAGAATTTTCATCAAATAAGTCATACGGATGTCAAACACATGGAAAGGTTTTCAACATGGGAAGTCATTGGGGAAATGCAAATTAAAGTCACAATGACAACCATTCAGTGCCTGCAATTTGCTTTTTAAAAAATATTTTATTTATTTGAAAGGCAGAATGACAGAAAGAGGGATAGACAGAGAAAGAGATCTTCCATCTGCTAGTTTACTCCCCAGTTGGCCACAAGAGTTAGGTGGGGTTGGCTAGGCCAAAGCTGGAAGCCTGGAATTCCTTCTGGGTCTCCCACATGGGTAGCAGTGAGCCCAGTTCTTGGGCCATCATCTGTAGCCTTCCAAGGCACATAAGCAGGAAGCTGAATTGAAAGCAGAGCTGTTAGGACTTGGACCAGCACTCTGATACAGGATGCCTATATTCCAAGTGGCTACTTAACCCACTGTGCCACAAGGCTAGCTCCATCGATGCCTAAAATTTTAAAAATTATAGTATCAAGTGGTGACAAAGATCTGGGGTAGCTGGATGAGAATACAAAATTATAGGAAAAGTAAAACAAAAATTGCAGTTTTGTTAAGGACTGGTATTAGAGAAAAAAATGTTAAGTGTTTGAGATGAAAGTGCAGGTATATGTTCTATTTCTTTTACTTTGGTTTCTTATTTCTTAATTTCTTCAAAAATAAAACTGAGGAAACCAATAAAGTAGTTGTCCTTCCAGATAAATTCCCTTCTCTGTTCTATGGTATGCCTTGGTAGGCTGACTTCTATAGACCGCACCAGTCTATTTGCCCTCTGACTTGGTGCTCTGTTAGGAGCTCTGTTAGGCTAGTAGGAGGCAGAAGCAGGAGGAGACTGGAGCAGAAAGCTGATGGGACACTTAGACACCCAACTCCCACTGTGTCAGGTCGCAGGGTGGCAGCGGCTGATTTTCTCTTCACAGAAACATTGCTCCTGCCAGGGCACCTCCTGCAAATTGGAAGCTCCAGTAATAGCAATAAATCCTTTGGGTTCTGGGTACCACTTGCTCTCTTGCTCCCTTTAGGCCTTGGTGGTCAGGGATCCTGGCTGTTGCTATCAACCTTTGTTAGCTTCCATTATCATAGCCCACATCCTTGTAAACAGTCCTTTCTGAAATTCTCCTCAATTATACAAAGTGAGCATGTTCTCTCTTTTTTTTAAAGATTTATTTTATTTATTTGAAAGGCAGAGTTACAGAGGCAGAGGGAGACAGGGAAGAAGAGGTTTTCCCTCTGCTGGTCACTCCCCAGTTGGCCTCAATGGCTGGAGCTGGACCAGGCTGAAGCCAGGAACCAGGAGATTCATCTGGGTCTCCCATGTGGGTGGCAGGACCCCGGGCACTTGGGCTAGCCTCCACCGCTTTCCCAGATGTTCTGGCAAGGAGCTGGATCAGAAGTAGAGCTCATGCCCGTATGTGATGGCAGTGTTGAAGGCAGCAGCCTAACCCGCTATGCCATAACCCGTTTTGTATTACATGCTGATATCTTACTAATTGACTGATTAATCAATTAAGTTATTTTTTTAAGAATCTTTACCAAGACCCCATCAGACTGAAGTAGAAATTAATTCCCAAATTAAAAGTATGTGACATTAATTCTGGCACATAACTATCTGTTCCTCTATCCACTTTAACAAAAGGTAGAGCCAGGTTAAGTTGTTGTCATGTATTTGGACTTCATTTTATTAATGGACTTGGTATTATCATTTTGGTGACTCTGTTGGGCCACTGAATTATGCTAAACAATCAGTGCTATTTTACAAAATGAAACACACATTGTATTCCAATGTTGAGAAAATCTCTAAATTTAATAAGATAATCTTCACTAGCATTCATGGGAGAAAATTCTCCCATGCTTTTAAAGTACTCTTTTTTTTTAATATGGATAGTGCATATTATTCCCCCTGTGTGCTTTGGCTCAGAAATGATTCAGAACAAAACCCGTGATTCAGCTCCAGAAACCATATAAGGCCTTGAAACATAATTTTTGTGCACTACTCTCTTTCTCTGCTATAATTTATTTTCCTACTCTTATTTCCCTTAGATTTCCTTACATATATTTTATATATACAGACGTGTATATATTTATATTTTTGCATATATATATAATAGAGTAATTCAAAAAGTTCCTGAAAAGTGGAATTAAAATTTACTTTTTTTGGGCAACAGAAAAATTAAAATCCATGCATATGAAGGATCTTCAAAAAGTTCATGAAAAAAATGTGTATTATGAACAAATTGGGGCTGGTATTTTGGTACAGTGGGTAGAGCCACAGCTCCCATATGGGCACCAGTTCATATCCCAGCTGCTACACATCCGATTGAGCTCCTTGCTAATGGCCTGGGAAAAGCAGAGGAAGACGAGCCAAGTGTTTGAGCCTCTGCAACCCACACGGGAGACCTGGATAAAACTCATGATTCTGGCTCTTTCTCTGCCTCTCTCTCAGTACTCTGACTTTCAAATAAATAGATAAATCTTTAAAAAGCAAATGAAAAAACTACTGGGGCCAGTGCTGTGGTCCAGCAGGTTAAGCTGACACATACAGTGCAAGCATCCTGGTTCTACTCCCTGCTGCTCAACTTCTAGTCCAGCTCCCTGCTAATGCACCTGGGAATGCAGTAGAAGATGGCAAAGTGCTTGGGCCCCTGCCACCCATGTGGATACCTGGAAGAAGCTCCCGGCTCCTGGCTTCAGTCTGGCCCAGCCCTGGTTGTTGTGGCCATTTAGGGAGTAAACCAGCAGATGGGAAATCTCTCTCTCTCTGTCTGCCTCTCCCACTCTTTCTGTAACTCTGCCTTTCAAATAAATAAGTAAATAAAAACTCTTTTTAAAAAAGGGAGAAAAAGATTTGTGGATTTTAGAATAAAGAAAAACAAAATAAAATAAACGTATTTTTTTCTTTTTTTTAATTTAGTAAATATAAATTTCCAAAGTACAGTTTATGGATTACATTGGCTTCCCCCCCATAATTTCCCTCCCACTCGCATCCCTCCCATCTCCCGCTCCCTCTCCCATTCTATTCACATCAAGATTCATTTTCAATTCTCTTTATATACAGAAGATTGATTCAGTATATATTAGGTAAAGATTTCATCAGTTTGCACCCACACAGAAACACAAAGTGTAAAAATACTGTTTCAATACTAGTTATTGCATTACTTCACATTGGACAACCCATTAAGGACAGATCTCACATGAGAAGTAAGTACACAGTGACTCCTGTTGTTGACTTAACAATTTGACACTCTTGTTTATGGCGTCAGTAATCTCCCTAGGCTCTAGTCATGAGTTGCCAAGGCTATGGAAGCCTTTTGGGTTTGCCGACTTCAATCTTATTCTGACAGGGTCATAGTCAAAGTGGAAGTTCTCTCCTCCCTTCAGAGAAAGGTAACTCCATCTTTGATGGCCTCATTCTTTCCACTGGGATCTCACTAACAGAGATCTTTCATTTAGGTCTTTTTTTTTTTTCCAGAGTGTCTTGGCTTTCCATGCCTAAAATACTCTCATGGGCTCTTCAGCCAGATCCGAATGCCTTAAGGGCTGATTCTGAGGCCAGAGTGCTATTTAGGACATCTGCCATTCTATGAGTCTGCTGTGTATCCCGCTTCCCAAGATGGATCCTTCTCTCCCTTTTTGATTCTATCAGTTAGTATTAGCAGACACTAGTCTTGTTTGTGTGATCCCTTTGACTCTTAGACCTATCAGTGTGATCAATTGTGAACTGAAGTTGATCACTTGGACTAGTGAGATGGCATTGGTACATGCCACCTTGATGGGATTGTATTGGAATCCCCTGGCACTAAACATATCTTTTAATTCCATTTTCCAGGAACTTTTCTTTTCTTTTCTTTTTTTTTTTTTTTTTTGACAGGCAGAGTGGACAGTGAGAGAGAGAGACAGAGAGAAAGGTCTTCCTTTCCATTGGTTCACCCCCCAAATGGCCACTGCGGCCAGCGCGCTGCAGCAGATCCAAAGCTAGGAGCCAGGTGCTTCCTCCAGGTTTCCCATGCAGACACAGGGCCCAAGCACTTGGGCCATCCTCCACTGCACTCCCGGGCCACAGCAGAGAGCTGGACTGGAAGAGGAGCAACGGGGACAGAACCGGCGCTCCAACCAGGACTAGAACCCCGGGTGCTGGTGCCGCAGGAGGAGGATTAGCCTAGTGAGCCGTGGTGCCAGCCCAGGAACTTTCTGAAGTACCCTCCTATACACACACACACACACATATATATGTATTTATATGTATGTGTGTTTGTGTATGTGTGTAAGTCTGTGTATTTATAAGGCAACCTAAATTCTTTCTGGCCTAAGCAGTTAGCACACATTTATAGTTTCTTGACAGATTATTTCAATTAACTAAAGGCAAGGGTGTTGTTTAGTCACATGATTATTTATCTCCATTTTATTAATGTAGTTCAAAAATTATCTGGCCCAGAATTGTTCTGACTTTGAACTGTGCAGCCTTTACAAATTGTCTGCCCTTCCGAATATCGCTGACAGCCTTTCTATGTTTCTTGTGTATGTATGTTGAAAGAATATTACCCAAATTCAGCAACCACAAAGAACTTTACATAAAATATTCAAAGTTATTGGCTAGCTACCGTAACAGTGAGGCTTCTTTTTAAAAGTGCTTGTGGCATAGGAGTCAGACAGCCTGGGTTAATCCCAGTTAGTAAATCTGACTTGGACATGTTACTTAAGCTCTGTCCCTCAGATTCTCCCTTTGCAGGACAGATAATGAGGTTGTTGTGGGGATTCAATGAGACAATACATGAGGAATTCTTAGAAGTGCTAAAATAGATACTAGCTGCAGTTACTGTAATGACGTGTTTTCCTGGATGATGTCTTCCCCAGCACCACGTCCGCGTCCTATCATTTTGAGGTTTCCAAGTCAAACTCATTCAGAGAAGACCAGTGGTCATCTTCTTCATGAATAACAAGGGATATAAACAAAAAGGCATCACCTCGATTTTTTTTTTTATTCATTTTGTTAAGCTACTTCTCCAACAGCTACTTAGAGCTTCTGACAGAATTTGCTCAAAACGCTGTATCTGATAAAGTCACTAAGACCTGTCAAATTTTCCCCAGTGGAAAATGTCTGAAGGAATGGTACTGGTTCATCTTACGCAGCTAAACTAATATTTTCCTTTATGGCTGATGGTTTCACACTGCATATTTAATAAATGACTTCAGTGGCTTGCTGTAGCTAGTTGGCGCCAACAAGTAGGAGATAATTGTATATGTCTCTTTTTAACTCACATTTCATATTTATGCTATGGAAATCAGCAAATCAGTTTCTTGGGGCTTTTTTTTCCCGAAAAGCTCTCTGTTAAATGTTACCAGCACATCACTTCTCTAGCCCAAAAGAGTCAGCCTTTGCAAAGACCCAGGGTTGGACAGTCTACACGATCTTTGTAATTGTGGCGTGTATTAAGAGCAGGTATAGAGGATACCTCAATTCTCAAATATCAAAGAAATATAGCTGTAATACTCATATTTGTGAATCTGGCTTTCACTCTAATTTTAAAAATCTGGCTCTAGACTTTCAGTTGCAATAATAAGTATTGTAATGACATGGTTTAATGATTCCACATATCAAATTCACTTGAAAATACTGATATGGGATATAAATATTCTTAGAAACTCGGTCTGTTTTATTCAGGCAAGTTTAAGTACAGAATATTTTATTTTGTTCTGGAAATTTTATAAAGGCATTTTGCCAAAAGCATAAAATATTTGATTTTACTTGTTAAGATTTGCAAGAACTGCTTGAAATTTATTATAAAAAAAATAACAGCTACAGCAACACATTTCCCCCTTTCATTAAGGTAGTGAAAAAAAAAGAACTTTAAGAGCTTTTCCATAAAAATGCTCTAAAATATTCCATTAAAATTAAAAGGCAACTGCCATTTCACACATGGTCAGATTTAACTATTCAAAGTTATTTTAGGTATATCAGCCCCCAAAGACCAAACTCCCTGAGAGTCCAGCTGTGTTCAAAGGAGATACTGATCTCCAGAACTCTGCCCCGAGAGGCAGACAATGCTCATACAAAGAGTTGTTAGACCAGAGGAAAGAACAATTTGGGGTTCAATGTTAGTATGGTATCCCCTCACATCCTCCCTTGATTATAAGTTTCTTAAGGAAACAGTCATTCTATGATGGTCAGGAAAAATACATGATAGAGCAAGGAGTTTGAGACAGAAGTCCACTTCCAATATGAATACCACGGGATCCCTTCAGCCATGTTAAGTAGACAATCTTAGCCAGCACTCTTCTAAGTGGTGAGAAATAATAGCATTTCAGTCAGAATCTTAAACTCTTGCCTTTATAAAAAGTATCTTTAAAAATGTTACATTTGTTGTTAACTCCTTTATTCTTTCTGATATGGTTCTCTTGCCTAATTTTGTTTTATAGCAATATTTCTATGCATTTGAAATATGGTTCTAACATTAGTGACCACAAAAATATGTAGCTCCATGTGTAAGTAACTGACTAATGTATTTCTTAGGGTGGTCCATTATACACATATTTAATTAGCTTGGAATCAGAATGTTAAATATTTGTTTTAAGTCCCAAATACCAAGAAATAAAAGTAAAATTACCAAAGAAAAGTACCTTATATTTTCCACATATTTATAAATGACTTTTGTTCTTGAACCTTAAGAATCTTTCACCAGTATCCATGTTAGGGTCTCCCAGAGTCCCAGCAAATTGACATGATTTATTTTTACCTTAGTACCAGATGCAAATGTCTGTGGAATCTTAATTTTAGTATAAAAAGTTACTAATTAAAAAGGTAAACTAATGACTGTGCAATTTTTTAAAGATTTATTTATTTGAAAGGGATAGTGACAGAGATAACAAGAAGAGAGAGAGAGAGAGAGACAGAGACAGAGACAGAGAGAGAGAGAGATCTTATATTCTCTAGTTCACTCTCCAATTGCCCACAATAGTCAGAGCTGGGCCAGGCCAATTCCATGACTAGGAACTCCATGAGGGTCTTCCATGTGGTGGGCAGGGACCCAAGTATGTGGGCCATTGTCTGCTGCCTCCCTGGAGGCATTTCCAGGAAATTGAGTGGGGAGCACAGGTGGGACGAGAACCAGCTGCTTCAATATGAGATGTGGGCATCTCAAGTGACAGCTTGACCTTCTGTGTTATAATGCTTGCACCAAATACAAAATTTAAGAAGCTATGGTTTTGATTTGCATTTCCCTGATGGCTAGTGATCTTGAACATTTTTTCATGTGCCTGTTGGCCATAAGGTTTCACCTCACCCTGGTGAGAATGGCTCACATTCAGAAATCTACCAACAACAGATTCTGGAGAGGATGTGGGAAAAAAGGGACACTAACCCACTGTTGGTGGGAATGCAAACTGGTTAAGCTACTATGGAAGTCAGTCTGGAGATTCCTCAGAAACCTGAATATAACCCTACCATACAACCCAGCCATCCCACTCCTTGGAATTTACCCAAAGGAAATTAAATTGGCAAATAAAAAAGCTGTCTGCACCTTAATGTTTATTGCAGCTCAATTCACTATAGCTAAGACCTGGAATCAACCTAAATGCCCATCAACAGTAGACTGGATAAAGAAATTATGGGATATGTACTCTATAGAATACCATAGAGCAGTAAAAAACAATGAAATCTGGTCATTTGCAACAAAATGGAGGAATCTGGAAAACATCATGCTGAGTGAATTAAGCCAGTCCCAAAGGGACAAATATCATATGTTCTCCCTGATCAGTGAAAACTAACCAAGCACCAAAAAGGAAACCTGTTGAAGTGAAATGGACACTATGAGAAACGGTGACTTGATCAGCCCTTGCCCTGACTGTTGATGAACAACTTAATACTTTATCCCTCTTAGTATTTTTTTGTTTGTTCTACTTAATACTATGGTTGAATTCTGTAATTAATACACAGTTATTCTTAAGTGTTGAAACTTAACTGAAAAGTGATCCCTGTTAAATATAAGAATGGTAATAAGAGAGGGAAGAGATGTACAATTTGGAACATGCTCAAGCTAACTTGACCCAAACGGTAGAGTTAGAAACATACCAGGGGATTCTAATTCAATCCCATCAAGGTGGCATGTACCAATGCCATCTCACTAGTCCAGGTGATCAATTTCAGTTCACAATTGATCATAATGATAGGACTAAGAGTCAATGGGATCACATAAACAAGACTAGTGTCCGAATAATATTAACCAATAGAATAAAAGAGGGAGAGAATGATCCAACATGGGAAGCGGGATGCACAGCAGAATTCATAGAATGGCAGATGTCCTAAGTAGCACTCTGGCCTCAGAATCAGCCCTTAAGGCATTCAGATCTGGCTGAAAAGCCCATGAGAGTATTTCAGGCATGGAAAGCCAGGACACTCTGTCAAAAAAAAAAAAATACCTAAATGAAGGGTCTCCGCATGTGAGATCCCAGTGGAAGGAACAGGTCATCAAAGAAGGAGGTACCTTTCTCTGAAGGGAGGAGAGAACATCCACTTTGACTATGACCTTGTTTAAATATGATCAGAGTCAATGAACTCAAAAGGCTTCCATAGCCTTGGCATCTCATAACAAGAGCCTAGGGTGATTACTGATGCCATAAACAAGAGTGTCAATTTGTTAAGTCAACAACAGGAGTCACTGTGCACTTACTCCTCATGTGGGATCTCTGTCCTTAATGTACTGTACATGTGATTTAATGTCATAACTAGTACTCAAACAGTATTTTTCACTTTGTGTTTCTGTGTGGGTGCAAACTGATGAAATCTTTACTTAATATATACTAAATTGATCTTCTGTTTATAAAGAGAATTGAAAATTAATCTTGATGTGAATGGAAGGGGAGATAGAGGGTTGTGGGTAAGAGGGAAGTTATGGGGGGGAGCCATTGTAATCCATATGCTGTACTTTGGAAATGTATGTTCATTAAATAAATGTTAAAAAAAAAGAAGCTATGGACACACATGACACAGTAACTAAATTTAAAAACTACAAAATAATCTTGCCAGTATTCTAACATCATACTTCCTGAACAAGTATCAGCAGCAGGATACAAGAATGAGGGTGTTTTTTGTTTCGTCTCCTCTTTGTTTAGAGTCAAGTGAAAAGTGAAGAACTTGAAGATTTGCGTACTCGCAGTGTAATTCTGATTCCTTTATTTAAAAAAAAAATTATTTGTTTGGACCTGTAAAAGTCACTGAACTGCAAGTGACTTATGTGTTTCATCAGATTTCTTCCCAGGCCCATCAAAGAACAAGGAAACAAAAATGAGACACAACACCTTTATGATCTTATGATCAAATACAGTGTAAATACTGAAAAAGGTTAATATTAGCTATTGCCTTTCTTTGAAAAATTCCTGTTAAGAATTTCTCAGTCGGCGCCGCAGCTCAATAGGCTAATCCTCCACCTGTGGCACCAGCACCCGGGGTTCTAATCCTGGTTGCTCCTCTTCCGGTCTAGCTCTCTGCTGTGGCCCAGGAGTGCAATGGAGGGTGGCCCAAGTGCTTGGGCCCTGCACCAGCATGGGAGACCTGGAGTAAGCACCTGGCTCCTGGCTTCGGATCAGTGTGGTGCGCCGGCCACAGCGCGCTGACCACAGCAGCCATTGGGGGGTGAACCAATGGAAGAGGAAGACTTTTCTCTCTCTCTCTCTCTCTCTCTCTCTCACTCTCACTGTCCACTCTGCCTGTCAAAATACAAAAAAAAAAAAAAAAAAAAAAAGAATTTCTCAGCCTCAACTTTAGAATGATTTCCTACTTTTAAGTTTGGCTACACCTTTATTTAATGTGAAATTCACATACCCTCACTTCTTGCTTGGGGGCGTGACAACTGGCTTTTCTTCCACCTACATGGAGAAAGGGGCCATTTCCAGTCCACTCATCTACTCATTTACTGTGAGCTCAACTTTGTTGCTTGGAAAGCTGCCATGCATTTATGAAAGCCTAAGGGATATTGGAGGGTTGTCATCTTTCTCTTGCTCCCTCCCACCGTAGCAATGTTGGGGAAGGTTGGTGCACCTGGACACTGTATTCCCTGCAGAGTACCTTGTTAGCCAGAACTGTGGAAAATTTGGACTGAGTTCAGAGAAGAGCCACTAAAATGGTTAAGTGCCGGTGGGGGCCAATTTATAAGGAACTCAGAAATGTTTGGGTTGTGGTAATTACCCGAAAAAGGTGTGGTGACTCTGGCACTAAGTTTAAATTCCAAGCCATACAAGGCTAGAGGCCTCCTCTGAGGCCTCTCCATTGAGAAATACTCCGAGGAAAGGATAGAATCTTGCTCTTGGTGGGGCCTCCAACCAGGACACAGTCTGCTTGGGTGGTATTCACACTTAAGTGTAGTAACCTCCACAGACATGCACATGTGGAAGGCAACACCACAAAGAGAACAGAGCTCTTGGAAGAAGCCTGAGTATGCTTAATAGAAAGCCTTCCCAGGAATCACGCAGGCAAGCTTGGGCTGAAAGGGCCGGTCCCTCCATCCCAGGAAAGCACCCATTCCTATCCTACTGCCAGCTCTGCTTGATGAGCGGTACTATTTAAGGAGAACTGCCAACTAAGTCTAAAGTGTGCAAATCTGTCAAAATTGCACTGCTGGCAGGTTGATTCCATTAAGTGTAGTATAAGAATGGGAGTTCCCACTTGGCCAAAGAGGAAAACCTAAGAGGAGCTATAAGTAGTTATGCAGTCTGAATGAAATAATTCCTTATAAGACTATTTTCCAAAATGTCTTACAGGTGATGCTACCATGTGATAAGCACATTAACAAATAAAAGAGCCTAAAAGCTGGGATAAGTGAAGTTAAACTTTGTATGTGTGAGAGAATGAGGTTGCTTGCTTTTTGGACAGTTAAGACGTCTCAGATTCAGTAATATGCTACAGTCTGCCATCTCCACTGAGGTAGAGTGCATTATTTTCCCAAATTCAGATTGGGTGTGGAATGCTTTATTCCTTAGGCACAGGGCCTTTGCATCCACAGCCACGTCTATCGTCCCTTTTATAATGCTGCATGGTGAAAAAGCAATGAAGTGATCAGATCAGTCAAGGCTGGAACATAGCTCTTAAACCCCCATTCACTCCTCTTCCCACCACACTGATGTTCTAGGTACTCTTTAGTTACAGTAAATCTTTTCATTCCATATAAATGAAACTAAATTTGTTAACCAGGATCAGATTTGTCTGAAGTTACTAAAGGTTAAGCTTGAGGGTCCCACTTGCTCAAGGTCTCCAAGTTCCTCTAACTAATCATGTATCTGCAGTGTTATATTCTTTTCTTATCGTGGAAAGCCTACAAAACTGAACAGCCTTCAGGTTCCACCATATGGTATGAAATTGGTTTTCACTAAATTTGTAAGTTGTGATTATCAAATTATCGGTGATAGCACAGAGTAAAATTCACTTTAGATTACTCTGAGATTACCCCTTAAGTAATGGGCATTTGTCTTCTTGTGTCATTGAACTGCAGACTCAAATGAGAGATATCTGCTATCTGAGTTCACATCTTAGACTTGTCATTAGGCTTAGACTTTACATTATGCCTTCAAAATCAGCTCTTATTATTTAATCCAAAGCAAAAACACTTCATTACGGGATATAAAATCAACAGCATAAGCAGACTGAGTTCGGTAGTTTCTTTTTACCATGGTTGATGCCAGCTGTGACTGCAGATACCTAAAGTTTTGCAAATTACTTTTAGACTGTTCATAATTTAACAAGTTATTCTAACAAAATACACACACACACACACAAATATCACCCAAATAATTAGTTTGTGTCTTAGGCCAAATCAGGGTTTTACTCCCTCATTTGTCACACCAAAAATAACAAAATTAAGATTGAGCATAAAGGCCAAAAGTTTAAAGTCTCTCTCTTTCCTTCCCATTATCTTACTGAGTTGGTGACTATGAAAACATGCTGAGCTCAAAATAGCAGTTGTGCCCTGCCAGGTCAGCCTCAGTCATTTCCCAGCCAAAGGGTAATTGACAGATACCTCTTTTATAAGTCTGGTGTTTGTAAATATCCAATGAAATGACTTCACCCAGTCAATTATTTCTGGAAAAAGCTGGCAGAATAATGTGGTAATTAAACCAAGGACTGATGGAAAATGTTAAACAGGAAAGTTATTTTGCCCAGCAATTCTAGTTAATGCTTTTATGTGTTTTGATTTTTTAAAAATATTTGAAATAGTAGTGCAATTAAAAGGAATTGCCTTTTTGTTGGAAGACATATTTAAAATATTCAAGTGAGGACAGCATACGGGAAAGCATGGAGAAATTTCCAATATTCTCTGAAAGTTAGTAGGTTTCCTGTTTTAAGTATGCCAGTTTCTAAAGCCAAAACACAACTATATTCAAATATAAGTAGAAAAGACATCCAAGGGGCAGGCATTGTAATGCCAGGGGGTTAAAGTGCCATTTTGAATTCCAGCTGTTCTGCTTCTGAGCCAGCTCCCTGCTAATGCACCTGGGAAGACTGCAGAAAGTAGTTGGGCTGGCGCTGTGGTGTAGAGGGTAAAGCTGCCACAGGCATCCCATAGGGACACCACTTCTAGTCCCGGTGCTCCACTTCCAATCCAGCTCTCTGCTATGGCCTGGGAAAGTAGTAGAAGATGGCCCAAGTCCTTGGGCCCCTGTACCTACGTGGCAGACCCAGAAGAAGCTCCTGGTTCCTGGCTCCTGATCGGCTCAGCTCCAGCTGTTATAGCCATTTGGGGCGTGAACCTGCAGACGGAAGACCTTTCTCTCTCTTTCTCTCTCTCTCTCTCTTTGCCTCTGCCTCTCTGTAACTTCTGCCTTTCAAATCAATAAATAAACAAATCTTAAAAAAATAGAAAAGAAAAAAAAAATACAAGTATTTGCACCCTTGCCATCCATGTGCATGTGGGAGATCCAGATGGGTTTCCTGGCTCCTGGTTCAGCTTGCCCTAAACTTGGGTCTTGTGGGTTTTTGGAGAGTGAACCAGTGGATGGAAGACTTCTCTGTCTTCTTTCTTTGTTGCTCTACCTTTTAAATTAATAAACTTATCCAAAAGCCAGAACATCACATAGTCACGATGCAATTTCCTGTGTTAGGTATTCCCTTCATACCTACTGGTATGAATTTTTGTCCAGCCCAGTCTCCCTTTGACTCTCCAACTGGTCACCAGTGCACCTTGATTGATCCACCCACGTATTCACTCACTAATCATATTAAGTACCATTTTAGGCATTATTCTAGTTATCTGTAATGCAGCAGTAAGCAAAAATACTTTCCAATGTATCTCTCCTTGCTGCCTAATGACTATGAACTGAGGGAGAAACAAAAGTTTTAATAAAAGAGAACAAGTTGGGATCCAAAACCTGATGGAAAAGCTCTGAAGGCTTCCCAAAGGAAAACGCAAGCTGTTAACTCACTTCTGGCATTTCATTTGTAAGTGATTCTAACATGCAACTAACCACTCCTGTTCCTAGTACCTGATGCCATAGATACAGACGTCTAAAATGAGAACAGTCAAAGGAATGGATTTAGAGAAACTGCCAAAATTTAGAACAATTTAGGGAAACCAAGCCAGAAAATTCCAAAGTGGAGTGAAACTGGGAGAATTAGTGACTAAAAGCAGTTTCTGTTACAGTTAAAAAATATTTCTTATTTCTCTTTGTTAGAACACATGTTTCATTCACTCAAGAGTCATCTGAATAAGTAAACGTACTCTTTTGAAAATGCAAGTATCATAGGGCTTTAGGGTTAAGAACCACCAGTCATTTACATTATACTGATATGAACCACATACAACTTTAATGAAATATTTTTACAGCTCTTTGCAAAATGAAGAATAATATAAAAAGTAGAATGTCAGAATAGTGAATGTCAGGATAGTGACAATCATGGATTCTAAAGCTGCATTGCTCAAATTTGGTTCCAAGTTGTTGAAGCTTGGGCAACTAATTTAATTTATTAGTACTTCAGTTTCTCATCCACAAATGAGAATAGTAGTTGAAACTATCCCTGAAGGTTACTGAGAAGCTTAACAACAAGGGGATTAGAATTTGCAGAGCCAAGTACCAGAAAGGACAAAGTTGCACAGAAAAAAAGCCACAGAGGTTGGCAGAGGGTCCTGTCAAGTATTCACAGGGTGGTGACCAACACACCAAGTGAGGCAACTATATGAGGCCAGGGAAAGCACCACACAAAAGCATCAGAGAAGAGCACACTCACACACACAGGGGCCAGGGATAATGACCATTCCCACCTGCTCAGGACTCTGCATACTGACAACTGACGAGCATTTGGGAGAATATCCAGAAGCCTCTGTCTCAGTGGAAGGATGTAATTTGTCCTTGATTAAACACGTCTCTGCTTACGCCACAAATTCTAAAAGTAAGACTCAAAAAGGATAAAAATTATTTCAAGTAACAATTATGTTTCAGAACAAAGATGAAAAAGATTTGTAGATAAACAAACATGGCTAGTGTCCAACAATGTAAAACTGACTACTTATTGAATCAAATAAAAGATCATCAATGTTTATTTGTGAAAAAATTAATTAATTAATTAATTAAAAAAAGATCACCAGGCATGCAAAGAAGTAAGAAATTATGAATTATAATGAGGGGAAAATAATCAATTGAAACTAATCCAGAACTAACATAGTTATTAGAATCAATAGATAAGGATATGAATTTGTTTTAAAAATTTTTCTTTTGGGCTGGCATTGTGGTGCAGTGGCGCAGTTGGTTAAGCTGCTGCCTGCGATGCCGGCATCCCATATGGATGCTGATTCTAGTCTCTGCTGCTCCATTTTCAACCTAGCTCCATGCTAATGTGCCTGGGAGAGCAGTGAAAGATGTCCCAAGTAGCTGGACCCCTGCCACTCATGTGGAGAGCCAGATGAAGCTCCTGGCTCCTGGCTTCAGCCTGACCCAGTTTTGGCCTTTGTGGCCTTTTGGAGAGTGAAATCATAGATGGAAACTCTCTCAATCTCTCTCTGCCTCTCTCTCCCTGTAACTCTGCCTTTCAGATGAATCTTTTAAAAAAAAAAAATCTTATGTTTTAATTACATTTTTCCACAAACTCTGTTTTTATTATTTATTTATTTGAGAGGCAGAGAAAGAAAGAGAAGGGCAAGAGAGTGAGAGAGGGACAGAGAGACACAGTGTGCTTCCATTTACTAGTTCACTCACAAAATAGGTACGATGGCTGGAGCCAGGCCAGGAAACCACGCCCGGTCTCCCCTGTGGGTGGCAGTGCTGGACATCACTGCTGCTTTCCAGGGTATGACAGGCAGAAAGTGTGAACCAGAGGTTGGAGCCGGACCTGAACTCAGGCACTCTGTGGTATACAGATGTGCTGCGTGGTGTCTTTACTGTCAGGTTAAATGCCTGCCTTAAGGACACTGAGTTTTATAACTTTTGTATTCAATACGTACAAAAGTTTAAGGAAAGACAGCAAATATATAAGATGGACCCAAATTAAACACTTAGATTTGAAAACTACAAATGCCTGTGATTAGATTAGATGTTGGAGGAGAAAATAATAAAAATATTAGTGAACTTGAAGACACAGCAACAGAAACTTTAAAAGAAACAAGCAAATAGAGAATAAAATTTTCAAAATAATGACAAGATCACCAGGAAGCTATAGGAAAACTTTAAGTGGCTAACATACAAATATGTGTAATAGAAGCCCCAAAAGAGGAGTGAGAAAGCACAAAATAATATTTTTGAAAGAATATTTGCTAGAAGTTTTAAAATCTGATGAAATCTACAAACCCCCATATCCAAGTATCCCAAAGAAGCCCAAGCACAAGGAATATAATGAAAACTACATGATGGTATGCATTCAAGTTGATCAAAACCAGTGATAAAATGGGGCTGTTGCTGTGGCACAGTGGATTGAGCCACCACTTGTAACCTCTGACAAAGATGGCATCCCATACTGGAGCACTGGTTTGAGTCCTGTCTGCTCCATCTCAGATCCAGCTCCCTGCTAAGGCACCAGGGAAAACAGCAGAAGATGGCACAAGTACTTGGATCCCTACCACCCATATAGGAGACCCAGATAGATTTCTGGGTTCCTGGCTTTGGCCTGGCCCAGCGCTGGGCTGCCATTTAGGGAGTGAGTCAGCAGATGAAAGATCTCTCTTTCTCTGTGTTTTTCTGTCTCCCTCTCTGTCACTCTGCCTTTCAAGTAAAATAAAAAACACTTTTTTCAAAGATTTATTTTGATTTGAAAGGCAGAGTGACAGAGAGAGGAAGGGAGACACAGAGAGGGGTCCTCCATCCACTGGTTCACTGCCCAAATGGCCACAATGGTTGGGACTGGGCCACATAGGTGCAGGGACCCAAGTACATGGGCCATCTTTGGCTGCCTTCCCAGGCCTATCAGCAGAGAGCTGGATTGCAAGTGGAGCAGCCGGGACTTGGATCAGTGCCCAGGTGGGATGCCAGTGCTGCAGGCAGTGGCTAAAACTGCTATCCCACAAGGTTGGCCCCATAAAATTAATAAAACTTTCAAAAAAATTATAAAGTATATTTTATATATACTTTATATATACTTATATATACTCAAAAATGGAAAAAAACAAAGATGAGGATGATGGCAGATTTCTCATCCAAAACAGTGCAAGGTAGAAGACAGTGGAGTATCGTCCACAAAATACTAAAAGAAGAAAATGTCAAATTAGAATGAAATGTCTTTCAAAACAAAAGCAAATTAAGGGCAACAAAAGCTGGAAGAATTCACAATCAACAGACTTACATTCTGATAGATGCTGTAGGAATCTTTCAGGCAGAAGGAAAATGATACTTGATGGAAATAATGACCTGTACAAAGGAATGAAGAGCAGAGGAAATTGTATCTGCATCTACATAGGTTAATATATATGAGTTTTGTATTGAAATGTCTTCAAAAATAACCGTTTCAGCAAAAGCAATAGCACTGTGGGTTTTATGAGATATGCATAAATGAAATATATGAAACAAAGGGAATAGCATCAACATCAAGAGGAAGGGAGTGGAAGGGAACATATATAACATCTTTATGCACATGTGGATCAGTATTACCAGAAGACAGATTACAATGAGTTAGAGATGTTTAGTGTGATCCTAAGCCAATCACTAAAATAACAGAGAATAAAGCTAACAATTTAACAAATAGATTTTGAAAAGTTTTATAAAGGAAAAAAAAAGATACACTGATGTTAATATTTATCAAAAGAAATAATAACTATATGGATATCATGCAAAGTAAATTTCAAAACAAAGTTACTAGGAAGGAAGTTCACTTATAGTGATTGATAGGTGAATGGATTAAGAAGGCATATAATCCTAAACATTCATACTCCTAAAAAAGCGCTTCCAGGTACATGAAACAATACTAACAAAACTGTGAGCAGAAGTGGATAAAAATACAATTGCAGTAGAATAATTCAATTCACATCCCTCAATAAATAATAACATAATCAGATGGAAAATCTGTAAGGATATAGAGGACCTTAAAATAGAAGCAACCAAAATTGACCTAATTGTCACTGATAGAACATTTCATCCAATAATAACAGCATACTTGTTCATTGCATTTGTAAACAGAAAATTTTCCAACAGAAGCTATATTATATGCCATTAAAAATCTCAACAAACTGGCCGGCACCGGCACCCTGGGTTCTAGTCCCAGTTGGGGTGCCGGATTCTGTCCCGGTTGCTCCTCTTCCAGTCCAGCTCTCTGCTGTGGCCTGGGAAGGCAGTGGAGGATGGCCCAAGTGCTTGGGCCCTACACCCACATGGGAGACTAGGAGGAAGCACCTGGCTCCTAGCTTTGGATCGGTGCAGTGTGCCAGCTGCAGCACGCCGGCCATAATGGCCATTTGGTGGGTGAACCAACGGAAGAAAGACCTTTCTCTCTGTCTCTCTCCCTCTCTCTCACTGCCTAACTCTGCCTGTCAAAAAAAAAAAAAACTCAATAAACTTGAAAGCATTTAAATTATTCAAACAATTTCTAGACCACAAGAACATAAAAAGAATAAAATCTCCCATAAATATATGTGAAATCTAAACAAAAGTTTACCCAAATACAACAATACATGAGAATATTTCAAAAAAAAATTTAGAAATGGAAATAAAAGCTTATTTTGGTGCAAAAAAATTTTGAAATCTGTGCATAGTTTTCTTATAATGTCATTTCCCATAAACTTTTTGAATGCTCCTCATATTAGAAGTATCATTCTTCTCTAAATTGGGTTTATCCTAAGAATGCGGGATTAGTATAACAATGATCAATGAACCAATTTACCATACGAACAATTTGAAAAAGAAAAATCACAAAATCATCCCCACAGACTTGTGAAAAATATAAACAACACAATCTCTTACAGATTTTGATAAATTCTCTCAGTAAACTAGGACCAAAAGGAATTCCATGCACCTGATGAAGGGTATCTCTGAAAAATCTAAAATTAACATCATACTTAATTAGTGAAATACTTCTATGTTTTTCCCTTAAGATCAGAAAACAAGAAAGGGTGTTTCATTTCACTTCTATTCAACATCTTACTGGAGAGTCTAGCCAGTGCAGTAAGACAAGACAAGAAAAGAAATAAAAGACAATCAGATTGGAAAGAAAGAACTAAAACTTAATTTGCAGATGTAATTGAGAATGTAGAAAATCCAATGAAATCTACCTCCTAAAAATGTTACTATAATGTATGAATACGTGTACTTATCAAGGGTGGGTGAAGTAAACAAGATCAACAAATACAAATCAATTTTGTTTTTGTATTGTCTTAACCCACTAAGCTGCTATAAAAAAGTGTCTTCAGCTAGGTAATTTACAAAAAAAAAAAAAAAGAAGAAGAAGAAGAAGAAGAAGAAGGAGAAGGAGGAGAAGGAGGAGGAGGTGGAGAAAAAGAAACCACAGAATCTATTGCTCACAGTTCTGGAGGCTGGGCAGTTTAAGACCAAAATGACAGCAGATGTGGTGTTTGGTAAGAGCTGCCCCTCTGCTTCCCAGATGGTGCCCTATTGCTACATTCTCATATAGGGAAAGTGGCACACTTAAACTCTTTTATTAGGACAGTAATCCAATTCAGAGGGATCTACTCTCCTGATCTAATCACCGCCTAGTAGCTCTACCTTTTCATACTATCACATTTGGTATTAAGTGCCAGCATGTGAATTTTGGAAGGACACCACTTTTCAGGCCATAGTATATATAGACAAAATAACAGAATATTTAAAAATACTATTTATAACAGCACTGTTATTATTATTTAGTGGTAAACTTTTCAAAAATTGTCTAATATCCAAATACTGAAAACTGTAGAATATTGTTGAGAAATACTATCTCAAGGCCTTACAAAAAATAAAATGACCTCTTGATTTCTTTCAACCTATTTTAATGTTTGTATCTAATAACCCATGAGTACACAACTGCAAATAGGATAATAAATGGAGTTAATGTTTTTCATCACCATAGAAATCTCAGAATACATTAAATATGGAAATGTTCCAACACTTGGCCCAGAAGAGTTTATTCTTTGAATATTTATTGAGTGCTTAGTGAGTGTCACACATTCTGTTTTATGCTAAGTAAATTAAAGAGGCAATTTTGATCTTCTGGGGCTATTACGTAATAGAAATAAAAACTAAACAAATACAAGTACAAAAATAATTAAAAATTATAAAACAATAAAAACACAAAAATGGATTATGCTACTTACACAGCACAGTAATATGAAGTCTCTCTTGGTAAGTATTTAGGTCAAAACCTTAAAAAGCAGGAAAACTCAACCAAACAAGGAGAAGATGACAAAGGAACAGCATTTGGGAGAGCCCTGAGTAGGAGGTAGGGAGTGGGAGAAAGGAGTGTCTGATGTGTTTAAAAATTCAAATGAAAGTCAGTTTGACTGGAAAGTTAAGCATATGGAATAAAGCGGAAAATGGCCTAATAGTCCCTTAAGGGAGGTAGGTAGGGATCAGATTGGTAGGATCATGTAGGACCTGGGATTTTATTCAAAGTTCAATGGATGCCACTTTAAGAAGATTACTCTAGCCGCTCTATTGGAAAAGCAACTGGTAGCAATATTATAGACTGTTACAGGCAATCCCCTCTTTTCTACAAACATTTAAAGATGCTAAATAATGTATACCACAATTCTATTTAAGTGAAAAAAATACATCACAGAACTCAAAGCAAAAGAGACATAGACTGAGGGTCTCTATCTAAATATAAATCCTGAGGATTGGGATTTCTGCACATATTTGAAGATAAGGTTGCTAAATTAAAGTCAAAAGCATGGGAAAGAGGCTGGCGCTGTGGTGTAGCTGTTAAAGCCGCCACCTGTAGTGCCTGCGTCCCATATGGGCTCCTGTTCAAGTCCCGGCTGCTCCACTTCTGATCCAGCTCTCTGCTATGGCCTGGGAAAGCAGCAGCAGATGGCCCCTGCATCCGCATGGGAAGACCTGGAGGAAGCTCCTGGCCCCTGGCTTCAAATTGGTGCAGCTCCCACAGTTACAGCCAATTGGGGAGTGAACCAGTGGATGGAAGACCTTTCTCTCTCTCTCTCTGCCTCTCCTTCTCTCTCTGTGTAACTCTATTTTCAAATCAGTAAGTAAATCTTAAAAAAAAGAAGTATGGGAAAGATAGGCCATGTGACAACGGAGGATTAGAGAAAACTCAGACTAGGCATTGAAAAAACAGTATGGAAAACTGCTTTCTGTAATATTTTATATCATAACTATTACATATTTATATAGTACATATACACCCTTTAAGAAAGCCAATACATGAGGCGTGCTATTACATATGAGGGTAGGATTCAAACTTCTATTACAAACTTAAAAACATTAAACTTGATTGAAAGTAAATTAAACAACTAGGGCCCAACAAACCCAATCTGTGAAGACACTCTTTCAACCCAGGTCACAGAGAACTCCCACTGAAGAAGGCCCTTCTTTGAACACAGCTCCCATTAGTATACTGTGCATCATCTAAAGACTGAGCACCAACCACAAAAAGCAAACAGGTGATTTAGAACTTTGCATTTTGGAAATTACAATTTTATCCGGCTGGATTTTATATTTTGCTATACCTTGCTCATGCTATGGTTTTTATTTGGATCAATGCAAAACCTCTTAAAACGCCATCATTTCCATCTATATTAAAATTACTGATAATCTCTGAAGTTCGCCCAGAGTTAACTAGGGAAAATGTATGTATAAAATTCCACATCAGATACACAAGGTGGTTCAGCGCTGTAATTAGGTGATCCAGACTTCTGTTGCCTGCAAATGGGAAACAGAATGAGCTACCAGCTTGCCACTGATGGCAAGTTAGATAATCTGTATCTTTAACATATTTAGTCTATGGTCAAAAACTGGATGAAACCGTATCCCCCAGTGTTTTGGGATAGTATTTTAACTTTAAAATATTATTGAAAATGAGTCCACATTTAAAAGGATCTATGGCATTCCCAAATTTCAGAAACCTAAGGTTTAAAAGTCCAAAGATTACAAGGGAAATTCCAAACTTTGCTTAGTTTCTGCTGACTTATCTAAATACGGAGTTCTCTTCTCAACCCTCGGTGTGGCGTGTTCTGCTCTAGTTGTTTAAAAATACTAACACACAAAAGCCAAAAGTCTGACATTTTAGCCCCTAAGGAGTTTTGTTGTTGCTTCGCAGGAAAGAAAAGAGAAACAGGGAAGACTGATTAGCTAGCTCCTGTTGTTGAAACTCAGAGCCGTTCGTGTTGCAGGCAGATCGGTGAGAGAGAAATCGGGACCCGGCAGCGTCCTGCGGGAAAGGTGCCTCCCTGGCCCTCTCTGGGGACAGACGCGACACCTGCTCCTAGGGGATCACCTGGGACACGCACTCACAAATTGACACGCAAGGAAACAACCCGCGGCCAGAGCCGTCGGGAGACCCGGCTGTGTCATGGCTCGCTTCACTAATTACAATCTCCGCCTTCTGGAATGTTTCTCATCATGAAAAAACCCCGAGGGCGACCATCCTCCTCGGCCCGCAGAAAGGATGCTTGGAGCACGGTGCACCTGACCTCTACACGCCGCGCTGAGCGCCGCCCCCTTTGCCTCACCGACTCCTGGTCACTTCCCAACTGCCTGTCTATCTCCTCCCTCATCCCCATCGCCATTCCTCCCCCTTATCTGTGGGAGCAATTAACCAAGATAGATAACACGCAGGGAGGGAGAGCAGAAGCACAGGAGCGGAGATAAACGTCTGCGTGACAGCTTATCCCACGGCAGTCTGTCCGGCACCGCCAGGGGCAGCCTGGAAGCCAGCAGGACCCTGGGGCTGCAGGGGGCCTCGTGTCCCGAGCGCGACGCCCTGATTGGCTGGTTGGCCGCGGCCGGGGGAGAACCCGGATGTGCCCGGGCGGCCGTGTTGGCAGTCCAGGGCTATAGGTTTGGGTGTCCTGGGGTTTCGGCTGCCGGAGCGGATGGCGCAGAGCTGGGCCGGCTTTTCTGAGGAGGCGCTGAGGAGACTAAAGCAGACTAAAGGTATTAGGCTGTGCGTACAGAGCCATTAAGGAGAAGAAGCGGAGCTGCAGCTCGGGAGGGAGAAGGGGGCGTGGAAGAGACTATGTCGGGGGCCGGAGCTGGGTGGGCAGGATTGAGGGGCCCCAGGGCTGGGTGTTCGGGGAGCTGTGGTGAGAGGCGGGCCCTGGGGAGAGAGCTCCGGAATGCACTTCAGGGATGTGGTTTTCCCTGTAACGGAGTGGGAGCCCATAGTCCTGGGTGTCTCCTGTGAGGAGGATCGATGCACGAACCAGTGGTTAGAGGACTGGTTGCGGGTAAGAGAGAGAGGAGGGGCACACAGCACTTCGGGGTTGGGGTGAATTTATAGAAGCGGCTCAAACAGGAATTGCACAGGGATCTGAATAAGCGCAAAACAAGGTGCTTTTTGTAGTACATCTGGCGTATTGCGCGCACTTCTGGTTGTCAGGTCATGTTCGCAGTGCTTTCCAGCTCTTGAGACTCCGCAGACCAAAAGGGTCTTTGGCAGATTAGCCGTGAACCCTTTATAAACCTGAGTAGCTCTGTGCTTCTGTCTTCACCTTTATGGAGCGGTCATCCCATGGGATCGTTGTTTTTTCATATCATTTCATGCAGGGATCAAGATTACTAATACTTGCTGGGAAAGTGTTAATTCTAGGACATGACTTTGTGGTTGAAATTTCCTTGAAGATCTCAGTGGTGATCTGGCAGTGCCCACCCCTTCTGCAAGAAGCTTACACCACCCTTGATACCCGAATTTAAGTGCTTCATTTTGAGAGAAAATTAAATCCTGCCATGTACATTTCATTCAAGTTTTATGATTGGTGAAAATTGAATATTGTTCAAGTCACCTGTACATTTTCAGCATAGATGTGAGTTTATCTAAGACTGACAGTTGGGAAAGGAATTGAATTAGTAGGGTGGGGCCAGGCAGATTGTATGGATTAGAATGATTTTGAGGGGTCCAGAGACCTTTCAAAACTGTATCATAGAAGTTATACTACAGTGTGTGGCTAACTGACCATCTAGCTTGATGTCCTGAGATTCTTTTGTTCTGTTTTTAACAACCATATACATATTAAGGTGTACAGAGTGCAAGCACCCTAGTTTTGGGTCTGACTCCAAGTCCCAGGTGTCAGCTTCTGCTTTAGCAATGCAGGAAGAACGAGTTATCATTCCTGCCTTCAAAGAGCTTATAGTCCAGTGAGAAGATAAACCTTAAAGTAAGGTAATAACGAATGCTATGTAAGAGCTTGCTGCAGAGCCAGGAGCAACCTTTCTGTGCTAGGAGTAGGATGGAGCTTGGAAATATTTGACAGAAGGTATGTGTTAACAGAAGCAAAGAAAACAATACAGGAGTCTAAAAGAATACATTCATTATGTACAACTATATTTTCAAATATTTCTGCAATTGGGTTGGATAGAGAGCGATAAGGACCTAAACTTTTGTGCCCATGGTTTGATAGTGAGAACTTAGAAAGTGGACAACAGGGGCTGACGCTGTGATGCAACAGGTTAAAGCCCAGGCCTGCGGTGCCGGTATCCCATATGGGCGCCCGTTCGAGTCCTGGCTGCTGCTCTTCCGATCCAGCTCTCTGCTATGGCCTGGGAAAGCAGTAGAAGATGGCCCAAGTCCTTGGGCCCCTGCACCCATGGGAGACCTGAAAGAAGCTCCTGGCTCCTGGCTTCAGATCAGCTCACCTCTGGCCATTGCAGCCATTTGGAGAGTGAACCAGCGAATGGAAGACTTCTCTCTCTCTGGCTTGCTCTCTCTCTGTCTTTCAAATAAATAAATTTTTAAAAATGGATAACAAATCGCTAGTCCATGACTGCTTTGAGGACAGAGGAACATCATAGCATCTTTCCATTAGGATACTTCAAAATGTGTGTGGAAAATGGAACTAAACCAAACTATTTTGGTGCAATTTTCTTTGAAATCCATCTAGGTTTTTTTTCAAAATACACATTCTTATGAACTTTTTGTATGTTCCTTCTATGTATGGATTTCAAAAATTTTTGCACCAAAATAAACTTATCTTTTAATTCCATCTTCCACAAGATTTTTGAAGTACCTGTGTTATCCATAGCCAAGTACAGTGATTGGTATATAAACCTCAGCTTTGCCTCTAAATATTTGCCTTGGATTTCTCAATAGTATAACTAAAAGACTTGAGTCTTTAATTCTAAGATGTTCTCCAGCCTTAAAAAAAATAACTTAAGTAAACTAGGAAGATGGGGTTGGTTGCAGCAAAAATAGAGACACCAGTACTCTAGAGCCACCTGTGTGTACACTGGGGAAAGTGGTCAAGAATATTCTTAACAGTCTTGTGTATAGTGCTAAAAAATTCGCAAGAACTAAAATGTTCACTAATAACAGCATAGATAAGTTGTCATATACCTGTCTAGTGGGCTACTACACAGCTAATGAGAATGTATTAATTATAATCACATGAATTAACATCCTCAAGTCACCTAAGTATAATGTATAAAAAGCAAGTCACAGATGACTCTATACAATCTGATAGGCATATAGGGAATCAATAACGGAAATCAAAGAAATAAAATTCAAATAGATAAAGAGGCAAGGGATATTTTCAGGGAGGGGCAAATATATAGGAGACTTCAGAGGTATTGGTAATTATGAAATTGAAAGGCCATCACAAAACACACCAAACACCAGAGTTAAAGAAAAGGTTTATTGTTGGGAGTTGGGAGGGAACCCAACAGACTGGAAGGGGAGGGAGAAGAGAGAAGGAGTGTGTGGGAAAGCAGGTCCTATTATAGCTTTGCAGGGGTAGGGAAGTGGGAGCAGCTAATTCCATTATGGTGGAGGTGGAGTTGATGCTTGTGGTTGGACCATTTGGTTGACTGACTTCTAGTAAGCCAGGCTGGGCTTACGACTTAAGCTTATTGTACAAGATGGTGACTTCGGCAGAGCCTAAAATGGCATTGGGAGTTTGTGATGGTGCCTCAGATAAGAAGGCACCATTTTACTAACAGAAATCATATTAACTCAAGTTAAGTTGAGGTAACAAATAATCCAAAAATATCAATTATCACATAAAGTTTTATTTTTCACTCTAGTTTCATGTGTGACATGGGTTGGCATGTAACTGTTCTATATAGTCACTGCATACTATGTCTTGGTGCTATTAGTTAGGCATTCACTGTGGTAGGAGGAAAATTTTGAAAATTGAACATTGGCAGTTAATGCTATCACCAAGAATTGACATGTATCTCTCCTACTTATGGTTCATTTAACAAAAGCAAATTATATGACTTGGGAGGCCGTAAACATAATTCTGTTGTGTGTTCCAAAAGAAAGGGGGTATGTCTAACCTTGACTAGCAGTTACATCTGCTAAAATCATGTTTTATTTCTAAAACTGTGCTTTTTTCTTTTTAATAGTCTATACAGGGTAGAAGAGAGTGTATAAAGGTGACACATACATACATATATTTGATGTGTGATCTATCTCGTAATGAAGTAGGATTGAAAGTTAAAAAGAAAACAGGATAGCCATATGCTGTCAATTTCTAGTTAAATTATGAATGAGTTATCTATTCCTGATATACTAGTTTTTACCAGTTATACCATGAATACCTTCATCCAGTTTATAGCTTGTCTTTTAACTTTTGATGAACAATATATTTAATTACATTATTTTCAGGTATATCAGTCTTACAATTTTTAACATTTTCTATGTCATAAGAAATCAATCCCTACTATGAGGTGAAAAGATAACCAATCTTTGTTCTTTATTAAATAGATTTTTTTTACTAATATAGCATGGAGATATGGATCTGACTTTATCTTTTCATTATGGATAATTTTCCCTCGTGTCTATTTGTTAAATAATCCTACCTTTTGCTGTTGATTTGTCATGTGCCTGTGTCATATACAATGCTTCATCCATGTGTGAATCAGTTTTTGGGTTCTTCGTTCTAATGTGTTGGTCATTTTGTCTGCTCCTGCAGCATTATCACACTGTATTAGAGCTTCATACTGTCACTGATACCTAGTAATGTAGCCCCTTTTTCTTCTCTGAAATTCATTTTTCTTTGTGTGTTTGAACCTTTATCCTTCCATGTAAAATCTTTAATAATTTTACCAAATTTTGTGGAAAACCCAGTAGGAATTTTGATTGTAATTGCATTGAATCTTTAGATCATTTTGGAAACTCTTTGCTTCGCTTCTCCTCTCCCTTCCCCTCTCCTCCTCTCCCCTCTCCTCCCCTCCCCTCCCCTCCTCTCTTCTCCCTTTCAATGACAGAGTCAGAGAGAGAGAGAGAAAAATCTTCCATCTATTGGCTCATTCCCCAAATGGCTGCAATGATGAGGGTTGGGTCAGGCCAAAATAGGAGCTAGGAATTTCATACAGTCTCCCATGTGGGTGGCAGGAGCTGGAGCACTTGGGGCATCTTCTACTGCTTTACCAGGTGCATCAGCAGGGAGCTGGATAAGAAGTGGAGCAACTGATCTTCTACTAGCACTCATATGGGGTTACAGTATTGCAGGTGGTGGCTCAACCTGGTGCTCCACAATGATAGTTTTTCTAATCTTTTTTTAAGATTTATTTTATTTATTTGATGCAACTGGTGCTATGGCATAGTAGGTTAAGCCTCCACCTGTGGAACCAGCATCCCATATGGGCGCTGGTTCATGTCCCGGCTGCTCTGCTTCGATCCAACTCCCTGCTAATGGCCTAGGAAAGCAGTGGAAGATGGCCCAGGTGCTTGGGCCTCTGCTACCCACATGGGAGACCTAGAAGAAGCTCCTGGCTCCTGTCTTCGCCCTAGCCCAGTGCTGGCCGTTGCAGCCATCTGGAGAGTTAACTTGTGAATGGAAGATCTCTCTCTTAGTTTCTCCTTCTCTCTCACTGTAACTCTGCCTCTCAAATAAATAAAATTTTTTTAAAGATTTGAGAAGCAGAGTTACAAGAAGGAAAAACAGAGAGAGGGCATTTTTATATAATAATATTCCCACTAATAATATATGTCATCACTTATTTAGGTTGTCTTAAATATTTATTAATAAATTTTGGAATTTTTCCTGTAGACATCTTGAATAATTTTGTTAGTTTCTGATACATGATAATCTCTAATATTGAAATATCCTCTTTAATTGTATTTTTATTTTTTTCTATTGATATATGAACAATACAAATAAACCAAAAGAGAAGTTAACAAAAGACACACATAGATATTTCCTGTTTCCTAGGAGGATATTTTCTGTTTCTGGTTAAAGTCAGCAATAACATTTGCTTTTGATAGTACTTCTTTTTAAAGATACTGTCTATATATATTTTGTTTAATTACTACCCTCTGAGAGTTAAGTAGAGCAGGTCATTTTCAACAGTTTTGACAGATGAGGAAACAGGCATTAAATAATTAACTGACATCAGTGAGCTGACAGAAGCAAAGCTGGGACCATGAGTCCGAAGCTTCTAACTCTACTTTGAGAAATTTAGATATGAACTTGCATTATTTCAAGATTCCACTTGAAAACTTAACAACCATTTTGTTTCAGGAGAAAAGAAGAATCATACATAAAATTAAAGTCATATCAGATATTTCAGTGTCTACTGAGTTTGGTCAAAATTAGTCTATTCTTTTGACAGTTATAAAAACAGGTTGAAAAAGAAACCTTGCTTTATGTTCCAAGGCTTAGCTCAAAGACAAATGGCCTTGCTCTGAAGATAAATAGAGAGCTGGGACAGTTTCTGTTCAGTGTTAACAGTGTCATTTGAGAACCCTTGAAGCTACAGGAAGATGGCTGCTTATCCTTGGGCTTTCAAGGTAGAGAACATGGTAGGGGGACCTCTGGATTTATTATCAAGTTTGATGTCAGTGCTTTCTTTCCTTAGGTAAATTATAATTATTTGCTACTCAAACAAAGGAATTTTTCTCCATTCTCTTTTCTGTAGATCCATTTGAACCACAGCGGCGTGCCCCTGTAAAGAAAAGTCGACAGCAGATTCAGCGAGAAAAAGCTCTTTTAGAGCAAAGCCAAAAACTTGGACTTCAAGATGGATCAACCTTATTGCCTCCAGAGCAGCTGCTTTCTGCACCGAAACAGAGATCTAACACTCAAAAACCACTTTCTTCTCCCCCTGCTCTTCCAAGCACTCTCACCCTTAACTCTCCTGTTGGTGATGGAAAACCTCAGTGCATTGAAAGCCAACCAAGAGAACCAAGACTTGAGAATTCCCATGATGGTCACAAAAATGTTGAGGTTTTACCTCCCAAGCCAGATTGCAAATTGGAGAAAAAGAAAGTGGAATTGTTAGTAAGTCTATATATCTGTGAGATTCTTCATTCTTGCCCTTTTCTTCCCCATTGGACTTGGAGGAAATATAATTTGCTGTCTTTTTTATTTATTTATTTTTTACATTTCTTCTGTTTTGTCTTCAAGTTTAGAAATGTGATGAATAAACTATTGAAAAGTAGCTATACCACCTAAATATGTTATAAGGTAGTCTCTATTAGGTATTTTTTAGATTTTATTTCATTTAGTTTGCATAGCAGCCTTTCAATTTATGTCTGCTATTTTTGCTTTAGAAATGAAGGATCTGGGAATCAGAAAAGAGATTGCCTTCCTAAAGCTAATATGTAGCTAGCAAGTAAGATTTTAGATTCACATATAAGTGTATCTGAATGCAAAGTCTGTGCCCTTTATACTCATCAGAATCAGTTTTTATGGGCATAGCATTACTTCTCACATTTAACCCAGTGTTCAGCTTCCAGACTGCATGTTCATTGGTGCAGTAAAAGGCACTTATAAACAGGTAAACAGATAAGAAAGTTAAAGGAGAGGGTGTAGGAAATTGAGGGGACAAGTTATATAATTCAGTTGCTTTTTAGAAATTATTGAGTGTATATGTATATGTATATGTGAGAAACACCCTATGTAATTTAATTTTGTCACACTTTGGTAGAAGTTACCCTTCTGAGTTGTGAATTCTTACAGGAAGAGTAGAGGAAAAAGGATGATATTTGTTTCTGTTTTCCCTTTTGTGAGTCTTTTTCAAAGCATTGTATATTTTATCTAATCCCAGATATTTTTTGAATCTTTTTTTTTATTTTTTTTTATTTTTTATTTTTCCTTTGACAGGCAGAGTGGACAGTGAGAGAGAGACAGAGAGAAAGGTCTTCCTTTTGCCGTTGGTTCACCCTCCAATGGTCGCCGCGGTAGGCGCACTGCGGCCGGCGCACCGCGCTGTTCCGATGGCAGGAGCCAGGTGCTTCTCCTGGTCTCCCATGGGGTGCAGGGCCCAAGGACTTGGGCCATCCTCCACTGCACTCCCTGGCCA
This sequence comes from Lepus europaeus, assembly GCF_033115175.1. Taxonomy (NCBI): domain Eukaryota; kingdom Metazoa; phylum Chordata; class Mammalia; order Lagomorpha; family Leporidae; genus Lepus; species Lepus europaeus. Next base: position 135,753,173 of record NC_084831.1, on the reverse strand, counting down.
CAGCAGAGAGCTGGCCTGGAAGAGGGGCAACCGGGACAGGATCGGTGCCCTGACCGGGACTAGAACCCGGTGTGCCGGCGCCGCAAGGCGGAGGATTAGCCTGTTGAGCCACGGCGCCAGCCTATTTTTTGAATCTTTACTGATCAGGATTCTGTACTATGAGTTTTAATGTTTTCTACTCCCAGGGGTTTATGGGTAGGAAATTATTTGACAATAAATATATAACCACATGAATTATGAAACTGACATCAAACAAGTACATGCATTAAATGTCTTTTAAGAGTAGTTTGCCCTGTTGAAATCTTCACTTAGTATATTCTAAGTTGATCTTCTGTATATGAAGATAATTGAAAATGAACCTTGATGAAGAATGGGATGAGAGAGGGAGTGGGAGATGGGATGGTTGCGGATGGGAGGGAGGTTATAGGGGGAAAAGCCGCTATAATCCAAAAGTGGTACTTTGGAAATTTATATTTATTAAATAAAAGTTGAAAAAAGAGTATTTTGCCAGGGGCTGGCAGGAGGTAAAACTGCCGCCTGCAGTGCTGGCATCTCATATGGGTGCTGGTTTGTGTCCTAGCTGCTCCACTTCCAATCCAGCTCTCTGTTGTGGCCTGGGAAAGCAATAGAAGATGACCCAAGTCCTTGGGCGTCTGCACTTATGTGGTAGACCCAGAAGAAGCTCCTGGCTCCTAGCTTCGGATTGGCCCAGCTCCAGCCATTGCAACCGTTTGGGGAGTGAACCAGCAGATTGAAAACTAACTCTCTCTCTCTCTCTCTCTCTCTGCCTCTGCCTCTGCCTCTCTGTAACTCTTTCAAATAAATAAATAAATCTTAAAAAAAAAAAAAAAGGTAGTTTACTAGCAAAGGTCTGAGACAAGTTTGTTGAGGGAGCATTAAGTTTAAATTGAGCTGGACAATTTAGATTAAATGCCTTTAGTAAATTATTTATTTATTTTAAAATATATGTTCAAGGAGCTGGTGCTGTGGAGTAGCAGGTAAAGCTGCTGCCTTCGGCACCAGCATCCCATATCATCGACTGTGGTTCGAGTCCCAGCTGCTACACTTCCAATTCAGCTCCCTACTAATGCACCAGGGAAAGCAGCAGAAGATAGCTCAAGTGCTTGGGCCCTGGTACCCACATAGGAGACCTGGAGGAAGCTCCTGGCTCCTAGCCAACTTAGCTCCAGCTTTTGCAGCCATTTGGGGAGCGAACCCGCAGATGGTAGATCTCTCTCTCCCTCTTGCCCTCTCTGTCTGTCTCTAACTCTGCCTTTCATAAATACATATGTTTTTAAAGATTTATTTTATTTATTTGAAAGATTTACAGAGAGAGGTCCTCCATCCACTGGTTCACTCCCTAGATAGCTGCAATGGCCAGAGCTGCCTCAATCCAAAGCCAGGAGCCAGGAGCTTCTCTTGGGTCTCCCACGTGGGTGTAGGGGCCCAAGGACCTGAGCCATCTTCCACTGCTCTCCCAGGCCATAGCAGAGAGCTGGACCAGAAGAGGAGCAGCTGGGACCAGAACTGATGTCCATATGGGATGCCTGTGCCCCAGGCCAAGGCTTCAACCCGCTGCACCACAGCGCCAGCCCCCATAAATATTTTTTAAAAAGTTTTTTTAACTATAAAAATAAATGTTTATTTATTTTTGTTTTATATGAAAGGTAGAAAGACAGAGATCTCCCATCCATTTGTTCACAAATGCCCCAAAGAGCTGGGACTGGGCCAGGCTGAAGCCAGAAGCCAAGAACTCAAATGAGGTCTCCCACACGGGTGGCATGGACTCAACTACTTCATCAGTCACATACTGCCTCCAAGGGTTTGCGTTAGTAGGAGCTAGAAGTGGAAGCAGAGCCAGGACTCAAATCCAACATAGGTGCCAGCTTCCTGAGTGACATCTTAACTGCTGTGCGAACACTTGCCCCACTGCACCTGCAGAGAGACCCCAAAGAAGCTCCTGGCACCTGGCTTCAGATCAGTTCAGCTCTGACCATTACAGTTATGTGGGGAGTGAACCAGCGGATGGAAGACCTCTCTCTAGCTCTACCTTTCTCTGTAACTCTTTCAAATAAATAAAAAATAAAATAAATAAAAAAATAAAAAAGGAAGGGCTTCAAAAGCAGAATTGGCAGGTGCAGCATGATAGCACCAAGTCATCTGAGGAAGACCAGTCCCAGTCAAAGTAATTGTTCGAGAAATTCAAGTGTCAGCTGAGCTGGAATTAAAAGCACTGGCACGGATATGCCTGCAAAAGTAAAAATGAGAGAGGAGCGATCCAGCTCTAAGTGGAAGCTGTGGGAATGGAGAGCAGAGGACAGTTTGGAAGTGGTTGCTAAGTTTGAGAATGGAGACTTGATAAGAGTCACTATAGGAAATGATAATAGGAATCCATAGATTTGCTGTTAAGCTTGTTGAGTTGACATCAGGTTCATGGACTTTATGGAAATTTTCATAGATTTCAGAATTGGACAGTCTGGAGGAATGTATGTTTTAAGAACTTCGAAGTTTTTCTTTAGCCTTGTTCCATTTGGCTTTAGCTCACAGTGTTTTTAGTCTGTTTAAAAATTTCTAAGTATTGGGGAAAAGTGCACAAGTTGAAAAAACTGCATGAAATAAACATTTCTTATTATCTTAACGATGTTAAAGGTGGTAGAACCTCTCATTCTAGGAAACTAAGAGATACATTATGACATCAGCTATAGTTCAATTTATTTTGATCTCCATTTTGTATATAACACATAATTAGCTTCCACAAATTTCTTTGTACTTTAAAAAAAATGTCATAGTACTCTGGCTTCCAGTTTGTGGGTTCCTAGATTTTATATATATATATAATGGATTTCAAAGGTCCAATTTATGTAAGCCTCTGTGCTTCACATCAGAGTCTTTGTTCCTATTAGAACAAAATAATGAGATGCAGATGGGTTTCTTTTAAGAGGACTTTTGAAAGAGAATGTCCATGATCTGCTTGATTAAATTTTATATTTAGGGGCTAAGACTGTAAGGTGTAGTACAGTGTAGCAGTCTGTTTCATTAACCCGTTTTTATACTTCTTTTCTAGGCAGGAAAAATCTCGTTGGGAAGTCCTGCAACAAGAACAACGGCTCATGGAAGAGAAAAATAAACGTAAGAAAGCTCTGCTGGCTAAAGCTATCGCAGAAAGGTGAGACGCTTGAACCAGGAGACGCTTATAACCTGCGATCAATTTTGTCACGCTACACATTTATTTTCTAGTAAGCTGGCATTGTCCCTACAACCATTACTTTCAAGGCTAACTAAACAAGTGATACTGAAATTACAATATTAGTTTATTAAAGAGCATTTTTAGAGCATAGGTCATATTGAATTTACAGGTCTAGTTGTGATTGAAACTTAAGGATCAGGGCCAGCATTAAGACATAGCCAGTAAAACCGCCACCTGCAAAGCCAGCATCCCGTATGGGTGCAGGTTTGTGTCCAGCTGCTCTACTTCCAATCCAGCTGTCTGCTAATGGCCTGGGAAAAGCAGTGGAAGATGGCCCAAGTGCTTTTTGTGGGAGACTCGGATGAAGTTCTTGGCTTTGGCGTGCCCCAGCCCTGGCCATTTGGGGAATGAACAAGCGGATGGAAGATCTCTCTTCCTTACTTCTGTAACGCTGACTTTCAAATAAATAAGCAAAATCTTTTTAAAAAAACACAAAACTTAAGGATCAATATCAGTGTCCTCAGTTTTAACTATCTGCATGTTTGTAAGAAAAGCAGTAAGTAGCTATCAGTATATGTAAATTAACAAATGCAGGTTTTAATTTAACAAAATGACCTTAGTTATCCATTGTGTTAGAGGAGTGGGGTTATCCCACATAAGTGATTTACACACTCAAAAGTCTTAATTGTGTTTTCTGTGGGCATTTTTCTTACATAATGTATCCTGCCTCCACTAGTGGAAGATATGTTATATAATTTAACTTTTATTGATGACTCAGGTCACCATGATGAGCTCCATTTATCTCTCACCTCTCAGTGTTAGAGTTGTCGGTAGTCCTTTCTCCTTTACTGTGTTGTGCCAGCACAGAGCACTAACATTCCAATTTGGGCCACTCTTTCCACCCCCTACTACCATTTGGTTTGTAATTTCTAAATCTCCTGTAGCCTTAGGAAACTAAGCTTGGTTAGTAAAGAAATGAGAGTACTGGAAACTAAATGAAAGTGAGTATTCAATGGCATTTTCTTTTCAAACTCTCAAAAAATTCTGGCAAAACCTTTCTTTGAGGCTAGAGTATGTGTATGTTCAGGGGTAGAGGTAGGTAGAAGGAGGATGGGTATGAAATAATTGAGAATCACCTGCCAGAAGGAGGTATGTATTGAAAATGATTCATTTTTTTTGCTCCTAGTATACCTTGAGGTTACATGAAGCATAGGAAATGTACGATTCAGTGGCTTTCTGTGTTTCAAGAAAAAAAAATGAGTCATTCCTTATTTTTTTTTCTCCCATAAGTAATTATGAGAAAGCATTTTAGTAGTTTTCAGTTTGGAATTTGGAAGAGATTGGGAGGCTGTTTACTGGGGATTTTACAAAAAAATTTAAAGACTCAGTGCTTCTTCCCTAGGTGCTTTTAATCTAAGAATGCACTGCCATGGACAGAAATGTAAGGAAATTCATGATTGGATTGTTAAGTAGGTGGGTAGTGAGGCACTTCAAGTGAAAGCATTATATTGGTAAGAAATTTATAGGCAGAAAGAAAGGGTAAATGCATAATGGAATAGAAACCAGGAGAATGTAAGATACAAGATACTGGTTTTATGTGGGAAGTTTTGCTCTCCCCGAAATGTGTGTGAAATTTTGAAATAAGTGAAGTCATGATTAAAGGTTTGCTTTTGTCTTTGCTTAGTCTCTTTCTTACAGTATATTTTACTTGGAAGTGGTCAGGGCACTGAGAGTTGATGAGGTTGGCTGTACTTTTAAACAAGGAGAGAAAAGTGTTTTGATTTTGAGCCCCACAAAGAGTTTTGAGGATCTCTAGTCTTGTTTTGAGAATAAGAGTAACAGCATTGAAAGTTTGGGAAAATCGGGGGCTGGTGCTGTGGTGCAGCGGTTCAAGCGTCTGCCTGCTGCACTGGCATCCCATATGGGTGCCGGTTTGAGTCCCGGCTGCTCTGCTTCCAATCCAGCTCCCTGCTAATGAGCCTAAGAAGACAGTGGAGCATGGCCCAAGTGCATGGGTCCCTGCACTTACATGGGAGATCCAGAGGAATCCTGGGTTTGGATTAGTCCATCTCTGGCCATTGTGGTCATTTGAGGAGTGAACCAGTGGATGGAAGATCTTGCTGTCTCTCTCTCTCTCTCTCTCTCTCTCTCTCTCCCTCTCCCTCTCTTTCTCTCTCTCTCTCTTTCTTTCTCTCTCTCTCTCTCTCTGTTACTCTGCCTTTCAAATAAATAAATCTTAAAAAAGTAAAAAAAGTTTGGGCAAATGGGTCCCAAAAACCAAATAGAGGTTTTTTTGCTCTATATAGAAATGTTTAAGCAGGTATTTTTTTTTTTTAAGATTGATTTATTATTTGAAAGGCAGAGTTACAGAGAGAGGGAGACAGATAGCGATATTCTGTCCGCTGGTTCACTTTGCAAAAGACCTCAATGGCCAGGGCTGGGCCAGGCTGAAGCCAGGAGCCAAGAGCATCATCCTGGTGTCCCACATGAGTTCAAGGTCTCAAGTACTTGTACTGTCCTCCTCTGCTTTCCCCTACATGTTAATAGGGAGCTGGATTATAAGTGGAACAACCAGACACAAACCAGTGCCAATATGGGATGTTGACATCACAGCTAACAACTTAACCCACTAAGCCACAACTCAGTCCCCTGGTATCTGTTCTTGATTGTCTTTAAGTATCAAAATTAAAACAGGCTTAGCAAGAAGAGGAATATAAGATAGATCTTTGGAAAGCTGTGTTGGATGTGTCAATACAAAGGGAATACAGACACATTTCTTCCAGAGTTTGTTATTTTTTTTTTTTAATTTTGTATTTATTTATTTGAGAGTTAGAGCTACAGTGAGTGGGAAAGACAGAAAGGTCTTCCATCCACTGGTTCACTCCCCAGATGGCTGCAGCGGCCAGAGCTGGGTTTATCCGAAGCCAAGAGCCAGGAGCTTCATCTGGGTTTCCCACAGGGGTGCAGGGGCTGAGGCACTTGGACCATCTTTTACTGCTTTCCCAGGCCATAAGCAGAAAGCTGGATTGGAAGTAGAGCAGCTGGGATGCGAACCGGCACCCATATGGGATGCTGGCACTGCAGGCGGAGGATTAACCTACTGTGCCACAGCGCCAGCCCCCAGAGTTTGTTCTTACTGATTGAATAAACGCACAAAAATGAGTTGTTTTTTGGTAATTTTTTTCACCTTGTTTATGAAAATAATAGGTGCTGGGCTGGCATTGTGTCATAGCAGCTAAAACTGGCACCTGTGATGCCAGCGTCCCAAATGGGTACCAATTTGAGTCCTGGCTGCTGCACTTCCAATCCCACTCCTGCTAATTGCCTAGGAAAGCAATGGAGTATGGCCCAACTACTTGGGACCCTCTACCCATGTGGGAGACCCAGAAGAAGCACCTGGTTTTGAGCTGGCTGAAGTCTGGCTGTTGAGACCATTTGGGGATTAAACCAATGGATGAAAGATCCTCTCTCTCTCTTTCTGTCTCACCATCTCTCTCTCTCTCTCTGTAACTCTGCCTTTCAAGTAAATAAATCAATCATAAACAAAAAAATGGACAGTAATAGAAAATTTGGTATATTTGGGGAAAAGTTCAGATGCAGTCTTCGAGATATACCAAAATGTTACCAGTGTTTAGTTTTTCTGATTTTTCTAATTTTTAAAAATTCAGAATTATATACACAGTGACTTACTTTTTTAACTTATATTGTCTATGGATACATGATGTTAACATTTTTATTTTTTCCACTCACCTTGCTATTCTCTAGATCTAAAAGAACTCAGGCAGAGACTATGAAACTAAAGCGGATCCAGAAAGAGTTGCAGGCTTTGGATGACATGGTATCAGCTGACATTGGAATCCTTAGGAACCGCATTGATCAGGCCAGTCTCGACTATTCATATGCCCGGTGAGTTGGGAAAATTGAATTCAGAGTAAGGAATCTGACTTAAATAATTCATATTGCTAGCTGGACCAGTAGCTTCGACATATATCATCATTTAAGCCTCGTATCAGCCTCCGTAGGTGGGGTACTTATTCCTCTGTGGTTCTCATTCAAGTATCTTTTTCCTCTGTGTAGCCTTCCTTAACTCTACCAATTAACCTTGTTCATATGCTTGTTAAAGCATTTCTTATATTATTTATTTACATTTCAATCTTTGTTGGTAAACTATCAGAAATTGAATGTTTGAGACTCTTTCTCTTTAGTCTTTCAGGATTTATCAGTGTAAATGTCTGAATGACTTGCACCCAAAACTCTGTTACTCTATCACCAAGTTTATGCTGTTTCCATTAAAAATTTTTGATTATTTGATATGATCTTTATGGGATTGGAGGTTTCTCATTTTAGTCTTCAGCATAGTAAGAAAACCTAGGCTTGCTTGCTTGCTTATTTTATTTATTTGAAAGAGTTACAGAGAGGCAGAGGCAGAGAGAGAGGTCTTCCATCCGGTGGTTCACTCCCCAGATGGCCACAAAGGTTGAAGCTGTGCTGATTCGAAGCCAGGAGCCAGGAGCTTCTTCCAGGTCTCCCATGTGGGTGTAGGGGCCCAAGGACTTGGGCCATCTAGGTTAATTTTTTAAAGTTTTTGAATATTTTAAAGAAAATACATCTCTTGGAACTTGCATGTTTTTTTTAAAGCATTTATTTTATTTATTTGAGAGGCAGAGTTACAGAGAGAGAGCTTGCATCCTATGGTTCACTCTCCAAATGGCTCCAATGGCTGGAGCTGGGCCGATCCAAAGCCAGCCACTGTTTTTCTAGGCTGTTAGCAGGGAGCTGGAGCAGAAGTGGAACAGTCAGGACTCGAACCAGCACCCATATGGGATGCTGGTGCTGCAGGTGGAGGCTTAACCTACTATGACACGACATCAGCCCCACAGTTTCTTTCTCTTATGTTTTCCATTTCACCCATACTATGTACAAAATGGTTTGATATTATATGTTTCCTTGGTTTCAACCATTGGCATTTTTTCAAAGAGAAAAAACTCATCATGGAGTATTTTTAAATGAACTGACACATGTAAAGAATTACATGGACTTTGCAAACAGATAAAAGGGCAAAAAAATGTCCTATTTCAGGGTTTTAGTCCCTTCAACATTGCTTTAATCATCTGGGTTTGTCTTTTTTCACAAGGGAATGCTGTGTTAATAACTCAGTTTTGCATCTTTCTCTGTAACACTAGAAATCAATCAGAATGCCTCATTAGTCCAGGGTAAACCACAACATCAGAATGTTTATATAACAATTTAATAAAGCGGAAATGCTTGATTGTGGTTTTTAATTCACTGTTTGGTGTTTAAGAATAAGGTCTGTGGTTGTCCTTGTGATTTTTAGAATTGTTGTATGGCCATATGCTGTTTGACTTAATGAATTGTCTTTATTAATTAACAACCTAAAGTAATGCCATCAGTAGCTCATAACTAGAAGTTCCAGATTTTTATTAATAAGGTCATTAAGCAGGTAACCAAGATTTTAAGATTAAAATAAGCTTTGATTTTTAACACTTTTATTTTCTGTAGCATAAGTTAGCCAGAGGAGCATTTTTATGCCTTGCTAGCCTTTTATATGAATAGTTCATGGTACAAGAACCAGTGCTGAGTACCTCAACAGAAAAATAATATGATTAACATTTTAATTCTGTCCTAGTGGAAACTGGAGAAGGATACCTTTGCATATTGAATGTTATATAAAAATGCCTTGGTTTAGGCCTTCAGAGAACCACAGAGAAGGTGGAATTACTAGTTAAAGCAGAAAATATACCATAATGTATGAATATTCTTAACGAAATTTTGACATATTTTTACATAGCAAAAATATTTTACATAATAATTTTTTGCATCTTTAATAACCTATACATGACAATTTCTCATGGTATTGATACTTGATTATGTGTAGTTGGATAGAATTGGATACTATATGAGGCTGTTGTTAAAAGCCTAAGCTCTTGTCTTCGGTCAAAGAGAAGCCATAGACAATTGTGATTAGAACTAGGGTTGGGTTTATTTCAAGCATAAGTTTAGGGCAACATTTTCTGAATTTACATTTATGGTTATTGAAAAATTGCATATTGGTAATATAATATGGTCCAGTTTTTAGTGTAAGGTGATCTCCAGTTTCTGTAGGGACTTCATTTCTTTTTAATAAAAGTGATACCTTAGTTCTGTAGTGCCTGGTATAATACAGTGTCCACAAAAGGTTCTTGAATAGTAAATATGCCAGAATTCACTTTAAAATTGTTTTCTGTGGCGCGATGTTAGGATAGACCCCTCTGATGAGACCAGCATGAGGCTGCTGCTTGTAGCCATGTCTACAATGTTGTCATATGCTGTGCAGACCTGCCTGTGAGAATGGCTGCATGTAGAATATGTTTTTAAACTCTCAGTATACTGGGAAAAATAATTATCCCTATTTACCATCTAGGTTAAATAGCTAACACCCTGCCCTCCCCCACACACAGAGGCAAATATTTTAAGTCATTTTATTAATAATTTACAAAACTGGAAATAAGTGGTATTGTGGAAAACAGCATACAGAAATGTAAGAATAATAAACCTTTTTGTATCAAGTAGTTTGACTCCCATACATAAAATGTTGAGAGAATATTGTTTCATCCTTTTAGCATCCCAGGGAGGTCCCCGTACTTGTAAAATATTGGGTGATTAAATTTCTCTTCTTAAAATCATTAACTGTATGAAACTGTCATTTCCTTTTTTATACTTAGAATTATATATTTCACTCATTGTTTCTTGAATTTAGGGAGATTGACCTTGAATATGTTTTTCTAAAGACCGAAAGTCCCAGATTTCATCTACATTGATCAGTTTCACCCTCCAGAATGCAGAGTGTGCCTCTGCATCTGTGTTTGTTTCCTGGGACTCCCATAACAATTTACCACAAACTGGATGGCTTCAAACAGCAGAAATTTCTCCTCATACTTCTGGAGGCCAAAATTCAGGATGTCGGCAGGGTCATGCTTCCTTCAGAGACTAAAGATGCATTCCTTGCTGTTTTATCTTCTGATAGCTGAAAGCATTCCTTGACTATCTGTGTGTCCATCGCATTGCTTTCTCCTCTCAGAACCTCTGCCTCTCTCAGAATACGTATGATTTTACTTAGAGCCCAACTGAGTAACCCAACAGAAATCCCTCTCTAAACCCTTACCTTAATCACATCCTTTTCTCTAATTTTCACTATTTTGTCACAGTAAAGTAATATTTACAAGTTCTGGTAACTGGGAGTTGAGTGTCTTTGGGGGACTGTTTTAAGCCTACTGTAACATTCCTTTTGATTGTGCAGCAACAGCAAAATATCTTCCTCAGTGAATTTTTCTTTACTTTGCCAATTTGGGCAGAAAATGAAGAAACATTAATTCTCAACTCTGTTAAATGAAAACTAAGGTTATAAAGATGATGTTTCCAGTCTTTTATAACTTTAAAAAAAAAATAGGTATTTATTTGAAAGGTAGGAGTTACAGAGAGAGAAAAAGAGACGATAGAGATAGCTTCCATCTGTTGGATTTCTCCCCAGATGCCCACAACAACCAGGGCTGGGCTAGGCCAAAGCCAGGAGGCCCAGAACTCCTTCTGGGTCTCACAGTTTGTTGGCAAGGACCCACATACTTGTTGCACCATCATTTGCTGCCTTTGCAGGCCACAAAGCAGGAAGCTGGGTTAGAAGCAAAGTAGCTGGTACTGGAACCTGCACTCCAATAAGAGACGCAGTGGCCCCAAGCAGCAGCTTAACCCACTACACCGCAACCCCTGCCCCTTTATACCTTCTTGAGGGGATGTCACACTTTTAACACAGTAAGAAAACTAAATGATGATAATTTATGTCATTATCAGTGTAGATCATTCCATCATTTTCTGTTTTCTTACTGTTTTTGTTTTTTAGTCCAAGGAATGAACAATTGATGAATAATCATGAAATAATTCCTAAGGTGATGAATGGTAAAAAGTATCAAAATACAAGAAAAGTAAGATATCTGTTATCCTCTGATATATTTTGGATTAATAAAAAAATCCATTGGACCCATCAAAGTAATTGTAAAATAAAATTTAATTCTATTTAAAAAAAAAAATAAGTACATTTTCTCTTTGATTTTTCAAAGACTTCTACGAAAGGATAAAAATCCTGCATGTTAATCTGTACAAGCAGAACTGCTTAGAAAAGGAACTGAAAAATTAAAAGTGAATCAGTAGAACCTGATGGTCTTTTGAAGGTTAATGATTGAGTTTTTAAAAAATTTCTGGATTACCAAAACCAGGAGACATTTTTCTGGAACCCTTGAAATAACATTCATTAAATCATTCAGTGCCACTTTGAAATAAGAAAACAATTCTATAATGACATTTCCAGTTTTGTGTGTCTTACTGTGTTGTGTATAATGCTCTTATTCTGTTTCAGAGTATTCATCATACTCTGATTTGCTATTATCCACCTGCCCCCAAGGCTGGTGGTACGGTTTGTGAAACTAATCAATATTTTAAACATAAATCGCTCTGTACGAGAATATATGTGCATGTCTCTTGCCAGAAGGACTTTAAGTAAATAAACAAAATGCAAAATCTTCTGTGATTTATCCAGGGTGGTAGGTCAACAAAAACCCAGGGACCTATTTGCAAATATTAATTTCAGTTCAGTATTCATGAGCCGAGTCTGTAAATCTCTGCTGACTGACTTTGACTGATTGAGAGAGACCACAGACTTGCAGAGAAGGGAGATTTATATTGTCAGAGTTCTTGGCCTGATGCAAGAACCTCCATAAATAGGATATTTTGTAAGTTATGTGAATAAAGGACCCAGGTATCCAACAGAGTTCTTTTAGGATAATTTTTTGAACATAGATGGTTATTGAAAATATAACTAGGTTTCTCATTCTTATATTACTGAGTCACAGTAAAAACTGAAATGTGATAAATAAACATGTAAGTAAGAGTTTTCTAAAGTTTCTTCCGGCTCCCTACATTTTGCATAATCTTAATTTTAGATATATGATTACAAATATAACAGCAGTTCATTTTTATTCCAGTGCTCCAAAGAGGAAATTGTTTCTTGAATGCCTATGAAGCGCTGTGCTAGGCGCTTGCCCAATTTATACTGTTCAGTCCTTAACATTCCTGTGAGCTATTATTATCATCACTGTTTTATAGATAGACCATGACACAGTTGAAGCAACTGTCCAGAGTCACTGTACTGGCGCTTTCAGTCATTGTGTGCCTCTTCTGCAGCCCAACCCCAGGAATCCAGCTGTTTTGCATTCATGATGCTGGCCTGGGCACACCTGATTAGAACAAAGATGGGCTACTGACTCCAGGACATTGAATCTGTAGGCTAAATAGTGGCTGATGCCACTGACACTAAGCTCTGTTAAATTGAGATGAGCCAGGCAAACCCAGCTTCTCCTTCTGGAATTGAGAATTGAATCACTGAGAGACTTAAGTGGGGTGAATTTGAGTTAGAGCCACAGCTGGTGGCCATATTGGGTTGTGAGTATCATGGGAAAGCTGAAGTGAGAGAAACTGTTTGGCTTTTAATGCATTGAAGAGAATAGCCTTGTGAAATTGCCTCTTATGTCCTACAGTGAAACCCCATTTTTTTTTTTACCTGAGCTAGTTCAACTAGATGCCTGTTCTTTGCATCTAAGAGAAGCCTTGACCAAAACAGGTGCATACAGATAATGGCCAGGAAGGTTTTAACCCTGAGTCCTCTAAAATAAAAAAGTGTTTATTTTTTTACTGTGTTCCCTTCCAAGACAGATAATCTTGTATTAGGAGATACACCAGTTTTATTGCTATAACTCTTACACCAGAAACTACTTACCACATTGAATTGATGCAGGTGACAGTAACAGGCAAGAAGCATGACCATAACAAGTGTCAGTGGTGATTAAATTGGAGAACTTGTTGGCAAATGGGAATCAACCTCTTGTCTTGTTTTGTTTTTCTTGATGTAGAAAGAAAAGCAACAAATTGTAGGGAGAAAGAAAAAGACAATGAGCAAAAATCTGATTAATTTTCTTTTTTTGTGCCAAACCAGAGCCAAAGAAAGGAAGATTAAAGGGTGACTTCTTCAGTAGAATTTCTCTATTTTTGCATAAGACTGGTGGTACTTATCATTAGAGTTCATGTGTGTCAATATGAAAATTTTCTAATACAAATACAAGTGTTAACAGTGGTCTGTTTCTGAGTGGAGAGGGAATGCATAGCTTACTTAACCCAGAAGTTCTCACCTGGGAGTGGTTTGCTGTTTTACAGACACCTGGCAATGTCTAGAGACGTTTTCTGTCCTCACAGTTGGGTGTTGGTACTGGCAGCAGAAGGGAGAAGCCAGTGAGGCTGTCGGTGTCCTGTAGTCTGCAGGACTGCTCACAACCACAGCATTATACTGCCAAACTGTCAACAATGCTGCATTTGAAAAATCTTGCTGAATGTATCCTGAAGCTTCCACTTCTATTTGATGTTGTTTTTTTAAATGAGTTACTTATATATTGTTTGAAAGGCAGAGTTACAGAGAGAGAGAGAGAGGTCTTCCATCCACTGGTTCACTCTCCAGATGGCCGCAACGGCAGGAGCTGCGCCGATCCAAAGCCAGGAGCTTCCTCCGGGTCTCTCATGCAGGTGCAGGGGCCCAAGGACTTGGGCCATCCTCCACTGCTTTCCCAGGCCGTGGCAGAGAGCAGGATTGGAAGTGGAGCAGCCAGGTCTCAAACTGGTGCCCATATAGGATGCTGGCACTGCAGGTAGCAGCTTACCCACTATGCCACAGCACCGGCCCCTACTTGATATTATTTTGCCTTCACCTGGTAAGTATCATTTGGTTGGTGAGCTCTGTCCCGTTTGTATTCAGCTCCCAACAACCATCTCCATCAAAAACTTCCTTTTTTTTTTTTTAAAGATTTATTTATTTATTTATTTGAAAGTCCAAATTAGAGATCTTCCATCTGCTGGTTCACTCCCCAAATGGGTCAGACTGAAGCTAGGAACCAGAGCTTCATCCAGATTCCCCAATATGGATGCAGGGGACCAAGGACTCAAGTCATCCTCTGCTGGTTTCCCAGGCACATTAGCAGGGCAGTGGATTGGAAATGGAGCAGCCAGGACTCAAACCAGAGCTCATATGGGATGCTGGTGCTGCAGGCTGGGGCTTTAACCCACTGTGCCACACAGCACCACCCCTATTCCTTTTCTAATCCAGTAGTCAGAAGAACACAGGTATTTTACTTTCTCTATCTTTTGTTGTTTTATCTCTCTTAAATTAAACAAATTATGTGATGGAGTTAGCTTGCACTGGTTATCAGAGCAGATTTTGTGTATCTCTTCCCAATTCTGTGTTCAATGATGTCATGTTACTAGCTTGAAATTGGTTAGAATACTAGTATGCATACCATTGAAACTGGAAAATGCTACATCAGAGCTTTCAGAACTGGTGTTGTGGCATAGTGGGTTAAACTGCCAGCATCCCATATGGGTTCTGGTTGTACTCTAAGCTGCTCCACTTCCAGTCCAGCTCCCTGCTAATGGCCTGGGAAAGCAGCAGCAGATGACCCAAGTGCTTGGGCCACTGCACTCATGTGGGAGACTGGAAGAAGCTCCTGGCTTTAGCCTGGTCCAGCCCTGCATGTTGTAGCCATTTGGGGAGTGAACCACCAGATAGGAGATCTCTCTTTCTCTCTCTCTCTCTCTCTCTCTCTCTCTAACTCTGCCTTTCAAATAAATAAATAAATCTTTAAAAAAAAAATCAGAGCTTTTCCCCTCTTGAAGCAAGCACACCTTTTAATCAACCCATTTAGCTTGCCTTCAGTCAAGCACATCTTTAGAGCAAAGGAGGGTGGAATAATGTTAAATCGGGTGAATACAGATAGGATCATTGTGTGTTTCAGCAGCTGTAGCCTAGTTTGTCTAAGTTGTAGACAAGTGTTTTTACAGTTTTAATAGTCATACCTTCATTATACATTTTCCCAATTTTGGAGTTTAATGATGGTTTGTAGATCCTCTTTTGAGTATCTTTAATAAAAAACCCATGGGCCCATTTTTGTTCCTGTCCTTACAGGAAGCGGTTTGACAGGGCTGAGGCAGAGTACATTACAGCAAAGCTGGATTTACAGCGCAAGACTGAGATAAAAGAGCAACTCACTGAGCATCTCTGTACGATCATACAGCAGAATGAGCTTCGGAAGGCCAAGAAGTTGGAGGAGTTGATGCAGCAGCTGGATGTACAAGCTGATGAGGAGGCTTTGGAGCTTGAGGTGGAGGTAGAAAGACTTCTTCATGAACAAGAAGCAGAAGCAAGGAAACAAATGGCTCATTTGGAAAGGCCATTTCAGCCTGCCGGGGACAGTGTGACAACAGGATTTGCTGATGAAAATAAAAAGCATCAAGAACAAACTGTTTCCCCAAAGATAGATGAACAGTGTGAAAATTCTAAGAGCATTCCTCTTCCTAGTCCAGGCTGCCCAAATCAAGAAGTTAATGGCATTTCAGCTGATGGAACCACGTGAATTGTCAGGACTGTTTTAAACTTACATGACGTCAAGAAAGTATACTTACTACAAGAAATGGTACCCTTTACCTCTGATAAAACCGCTGTAAGACAGTGTTAATTTTTGAACCCATGATTGGTTTTAGTAGGTTAACTTATTTGGCAGTGCTGACCTCAAATTATGGTAATTTTATATAAAATTTATGGTTGTGTTTCACCTTGATTTTGGTTCAGTGCCTTCAGGGTTCCTTTTATCCTTATGACTGGGTGAAAATAGGTGACTTAAAAGGATAGGAGAAAAAGAACATGGTTAGAGTGTTCTTAGAACAGGTAAATATAGAAAAGTAGATTGAAAAGTCATACCTAATACCTAATCAAACCCGTTTGCCTTCTCCTGGGAGAAGTGTTGAGAATGGAAGTCCTATTTTTATGCAATCAGTAAAAAGAAGAATTGCTATGTGAAAAAGCAACACAGGAAAAAGAAGTCACAGGTTGAATTACTAGAGTTGTACAATGCAACCTGGAAATTGCGATTTGTGCAAGGAGTCAGATAACTTACGCCAGCATTCCTTTTGTGTGCGGTTGCTTTGGATTGTTTTATTTTACACCCAGATTTTTGGTTAGTCGATACATAGACACACATGCATATAAACATACTAGATGTAATTTTACATTTAACAAGTTGTCTTATTTTTAGTCAGTGAGTTAATCAGTTAAATTTAAACAATTAAAGTTTTCTCAAGGCTGAAAATAGTTTAGAAAATCTTGTTGCTACTTCTTATCCAAATATATTAATGTACTTTCTTTCTGAAGTTATATGTAAAGATATGTTCTATTTGTTGGGCAGAAATGATAAATTATCCTGTTCTAAAGCATTTAAATTGGTAAAATGCTGATTTTGTTTCTATTTTAAGTTTGTTAATTACATGTTACTAATGCTTGACCTCTACAGTGTACTAAGTATGAATATGTAAATATTGAAATTTTTTCCTACAAAATCTGTGGATATCAGACTAAATTATGAAATATTTATCAGAAAATCCAAAAAGTAAAAACAGTATACACTTTAGTTCTTAAAAAAAAATCATAAAAGAAGCTAAGAGGAGGTGTTATAGTATATTATCCATAATAATTTCTGAAACAGGGACATCCATTTTTTAAAATGGGTTTGTTTGAGGGTATTTTCCGGTAACCTGGATGAGTACTTTTTTTATAATTTGAAGTTAAAGTATAACTTTCCTTTACTGCCTACTCTAAACGTAAGCATGTATGTGATAATTATGTTTTTATTTGTGAATGACATACAAAGAAAAAGCTTAATTACCCAAAACACTCTTATTTTTCTAAGGAATAAACAACTCTGATGTATTTATAGTATGGTCTTTCATTTAGCTTTAAAAAATAGTTTAAAACAGTTTAATATATATTTTTAAGCAGTGTGCAAGGATAATACCTCTTGAATTTCTTGTGGTGGATACAGTTACCTACTTTGTATGAGTCTCTGTTAGAAAATTCATTAATAGCTGAAGTATTGCAATATACATATTACAGGTACATAGAATTTTTAATTCTTAGTTAACTATTTATAGGATACACAGAGAAGGCCAGCGCCGTGGCTTAACAGGCTAATCCTCCGCCTTGCAGCGCCAGCACACCAGGTTCTAGTCCTGGTGGGGGCGCCGGATTCTATCCCGGTAGCCCCTCTTCCAGGCCAGCTCTCTGCTATGGCCCGGGAAGGCAGTGGAGGATGGCCCAAGTCCTTGGGCCCTACACCCGCCTGGGAGACCAGGAGAAGCACCTGGCTCCTGGCTTCGGATCAGCGCGGTGCGCCGGCCGCAATGGCCATTGGAGGATGAACCAACGGCAAAAAGGAAGACCTTTCTCTCTGTCTCTCTCTCACTGTCCACTCTGCCTGCCAAAAAAAAAAAAAAAAAAAAAAAAGATACACAGAGAAAAGAGAAAGAACACGGAAAAAATGATTTGGTTGAGACCTCAGAGATAACCTGATTTAATCATCCAATTTTACATGAGGAATGTGAGGGCCAGAGATTTCATTAGTGTCTTGTTGGCCAACTGGTTCAGTTTAACCTCAAAGTGCTAGTAAAGCTGCAGTTCTGTATTCTCAATAACATCTCTCCCATATCTCAGCCCGTGAAGTTCACTGTATTTCTCCACTTGGAGATTGTGCTTTATAACTCATTTCAGGAGTATGTGTGTACGTGTGTGTGTTTGTGTGTGTGTGTCTGTGCGTGTGTGAGATACTTTCAAATATTGCCTATAAAAGGCCCCCGAAGCCATTATTTTTGGAGAAACATTATCTTGCGTGGCTTTCCTAGGGTGGTATCTGAGTGCTCAGGTGATGATATAAGTGACAAAATTATATTGCAAGAGTTTTATACAAAGACAGCTGTATCCCATGTGTGGGAGGAACAAGAACAACATGAATGAAGAATTGGTATGAGGACCATATGCATTGGTTTTTCTAGGATAGCCCTAATACATACATACATCTTTTAAAATAGGGTTGAAAGGCTTTGATAATATAAATTCCCAAATGTGTACTAATTGTGAATTTCTGTGAAGGGAATTAGTAGTTAAGATTACTGCAGTGAGTTTATTGGAGACCTTTTAGAGCTGTCTCTCATGTTCTGTTAAATTTCTTTTGCTTCCACTTCTCAAATGGTTAAAGCAGAAGATTATCAGGGATCTTAGTGATTTGATAAGTAATTGAGGAGCCAGCCACTTTGTTTTATCTCACTTGTTCTATTTGAAAGATAGTCTTTACCAAGTTTAAGGCATACTTTCACTTAGGTAAACGTGAATTCCGGAATTTAAAAGTACTGATACTTCCATTCCCTATTTCTTCAAGTTAGAGGATTTTTTTGTGGGTTTTAGAAAAGCAGAATTCACAGTTTTCACTGTATTTAAACACAAACTTGAGAGTTTTCTTGTTTTTTTCACCTCTGCATAATTCTGTTGAATTACAGCACTTACAGGTGGTAAATCTTGGTACTCACTGAGAACACAGCTGGTTTCCAAGTCAGATGATAAAAATCTCTGATTGAATTCCTAGAGCATATTTCATTGCTGGATTGGCATTTGAATTATAGAGTGAAAACTCAGCTATAAACCTCTCTCATTCTTTGTTTGGATTTAGCAACATAGTACTCTCAAGGAGCTTATCTAAGTATTCAGCCACTTCCTCTCCATGGCGTTGGCACAAAGTGGGACTCAAGTTATTCTGACCCAGGCTATTCCCAGTGACCTTTGTAAATGATGTTTTGAGTTTTGTATTTCTAAGGAGCCAAGTCAGCATTTTAAAAGGCCCTGATAGATATAACTCAGTCTGCCAGATAAGACCCGGGGCCACTCTGGACCAGGTAATTATACCCCTTCTCAACATAGATTTACCCCAAGCCTGACTTGAACTCTCAGGAGGGATGAAGCAGGACACTATTCTCCAGTCTGCCTTTTACTTGATGTCAGGCTACTTTTGAAGCTAGTAATCCCAAACAGCTGTCTTGAAAATGCAATCCCATCTATGTGTGCAACTGACCAAACAGTGTAGCTACCTATATGGACAGAGCTATGTAAGAAGAATATGATCTGTGCCTTTTGTCCTTGAGATGCTCATCGCCTAATTGAGAGTAGAAGCTTTACATCCAAAAAACAAACACTGATAAGAACATAATGTCTTATTAGTGGGAAGAATGATTAGAACACTAAACATGGATGCTTCTTCTAGAAATCCCAAATTTTTAGAGAAATCTTAATAGTCTATCCAATTGTTTCACAATCTATGAATGTGTCTATGGCAGTTTGCCTTTTGCAATAGGGCACAATACATACAGAACAACCAAAAATATCGACATTAGGAAATATGTGCAGATTTTTGTTGAAAAATACAGTCAGTAGAGCAAGAGTAAATTGGAAAAAAGTTTCTGCATGTCATGATTTAAGATAGAGGGCTCATCGGAATTTACCAATATAAAACCACATCAAGTACTGGGAAAATTAAGGACAGACCTTTCTGACAAAGGGTTAATAGTTTCTTCTTAGAGAATAGTTTAAATGCATGAGTTCATAATTTTTCAAGGTATTGTCAAACCAAGGGACAACAATCATTGCTTAATAAGATAGAAATGGAACAATGTGATTTCAAAGACAACTCAGCATGGAGGCCTATTCAAAAATCACACATAAGAGAGGTCTCTCCAAGCCAAATGACTCTAGGAGCCTAAAATAGAGACATAATTAAGCAATAAGATGTGACAGGAATAACATTTCTCAGCGATTATAGCATGCCTCAAGGGATAAGTCACTAGGCCAGAGGTTCATATGAGGAGTGAAATAACAACCTTGCAACGTATGGTGTTGCTGCTATTAGTAAGAGAAGAAGGAAATGAATAGTTGGAGTTAGAAGAGGCATTTCATGAGCCATTATCTCAGCTGTTGTGGAACGAGGAACACTGCATGTGTGCATGTGACCACTAGTTGTATGCACCTTCTGTAGCCGTGTGTTCCCACCAGATAATTAAAACTGCAGAATTGGCTATCTCCTCATTTACTTAGCCACGCCCAAACCAGGCAATTCAGACAAACGGGAAAACCCAAAGTGTAAATGTGGAGCTACAGCCTAGTAGAAGTATGATTGCAATTTCCTTTCACCTGACTTTTACAATTGAGAAATGACTGTAGCAATCACATTCATTTTCCATATTTTGGCTTGTTTACTTCATGTACATTTTCCTCAGGAGCTATACCAGCAAACTTGGCCCAAACGTCATACAGATCTAGAAATATCTCCTGTCTCTTTGAGCTTTCCTTTCCTTACCACTGAGATGCTAGTAGAAGAGAGAGAGGACTCTACAGCCAGTGACCAGCTAAATCCACCACTCCCGTGGTAGCAAGTCTTTCACCAAGCTGAGAGGTAAGATCAGTAGCGTCAAAGTAGGGTGGGAAATGTCCAAGCTCTGACAGAGGTTCTGAAGAGCCTGGCACATGTCTTAATGCTGGATGCCTCTCCATGTTTTTAGGATTCTTATTTACCGTTTCAGTAGATAGTTAAAAATCTGAATGAAGCTATCAGAGGGCAAGGTTTTCTGTGGTCCTCAGTAGCTCCCATGGCACAGGTCAGGGCTGTATCCTGGACAAAAGTTCGGAGAAATGATGGCTTCTCTTGGATAGCCCAGCCCCTTGTTCAGGTGACCTTGAAATCAGCTTTTAGGATAAGGTAGAAAACCAGTTGTATAGATTTGGGGAAACGTGTAAGTTATTAGGTCGCCTCTCCCAAGAGTGTCTGGGGACATATTATGTAGAGGGCAGAGAGCTGGGTCCAACAAGCTCTGATTGCTTCCCAAAGACGTCTCAGCGTCTGGTTCTTGGTCGTCTGTCCAGGCTACACCCCTGCAGCAGCTCCTGGTAGCCTTGCTCCCCTGGTGCTCTGTGCACTGCATCTGCGTGGATCTCATAGACAAGATTTCCTCCAGATCGGACGCTGTCTTGACCACTTCAGTAGCCTCCTCAGCATCGCAGAGAGTATTGGGCTCTCCTCCCTTACCACTCTGCAACCATGGGAAAGTCTGAGGTAGCCCTCAGACCCTTCCCCTCTAGATGGGCCAGGCAGGATCCTCTTCCCAGGTCCCCAGCCACATCTGACCCTCTTGCTTTGCCTTAGCATCTCATTTTGTATCCCAGCCAGGGGAATTTTTATGTTACGTGGGCAGGGAAAAAAAATTTGGCTCAAATTGATCAAATATTCTTCCAAATCTTTTTTGTCTGAAGCCTGAAGCTCAGCTTTTTAAAGCCAAGAATTTGTCTCTTTTGTTCTCTGGTTCTGCTGTGACAACCCTCCCTTGAGGCAAGGAATGACTCATGGTCTAGCTGCCCGGATGGGGGAGGGTCAGGGGGTAACAGGAAATCACGGGGAAAAATACTTTGGTTAATACATCAAAATATTATCCTGCTACATTAGGGTTTCTATTCTCTTTCTTATTGTGTTAAGTGGTGATCCTTCTCCTTTCTTGGGAAAACTTCTGCATTCGCTAGGCTTCCTTGGGATGTATGTAATAGAAATCAACTCATTCTTGCCTCCCTCTCCCCCCCAACGAAAATGAAATGCAGGTGCTAGGGAATGGAGTGGGAGCACTGGAGTCTGAGACAGAAATGCGATCGTGCTTCACGCACCAAAGATCTCCATTTCCATCAGCACCAGGCTGTCTGATTTCTGCCCTGTTCTACAGGCTGTCCTTGTTCCCTCCTTTCATGGCTTCCTCTTTCCTTCTGCAGATGGAATCTCAATGTGTACTCCTCTTCCTACCATGTTGACACCGACATCTCTTGCTGTGGTATCTGAATTCTACTGCGAAGGCTTCTGAATGGGTCAGCATGGCCAGTGAGCAGTCAGCTGCAGCTGGGAGAATGCTTGCCGAGGACAGGATTCCATTTTACCAAATGGCTACAAAATAGATCTCACCTCGATGGAGCCACCTAGGCAGCTTATGTGTGCTCACCATTGTGGAGTTTCCACTGTGCATTTATGGCTATGTATGGACATGTCTGTCTTCTAGTGGACACCAGCAAACTATGTGCAAGAATTTAGCTTCCCTTCCCTACAAAGGAGAACACAGCACCTACACACAACAGTCTTTCAGAGGTATGCATTGAATGAGCAAAAGAGCAAGTGAATAGAAACAAGGAAAAGTAGATTGAATCTAAGATTGCCATAAAAGGAGAAATAGAAGGCATTAAGATGGTAGAAATAATTTTGAAAAAAAAAAAAATCTGATACCTTCTAATAGAGAGCACGCTTGGAATTTTCTCCAGGCAGGGAAAGAGTTAAGCAATTTTGCACTGTGTTCATGGACTTCTGACATGATATAAAACACTACAATTTTGGCTTTTCCATTTTAGCTGACATAGTTTAAGTTGATGAATATTTTGATTTGTGCCAGTCTCAGGCAGTTTTAAATGCTATCCCTGCAGGAGTCAAGAAGTCCAGTCATAATCATAACAATATGCTTGTCAGTCAAAAGCACCGGAAGATTGTTTAGGTGCAAAGAAAGCATTTTCCCCAGAAAGGAAACAGGGCAATTGAAATCACCTACTTTTCAAGGCATTGAAGTCAAAACTGTTACCAGCTTCATGGTGTGAAAATCCAGGTCTCAGCACCCCTTGGTCAAACTCCAGTATGCCCTGGGGCTACCTAGCCAAGAAACAAGGTACAGTCTAAAGTTCAGAAGAAATTAGACGACAGGAAAAGCACAGCGATCAAGGTTGATTTCCCTATCATTATTTGCAGGTTACTATTTCAGCAGGGAATGTTTAATGAGTTCTCTTCCATCTCTGCAGTCAGTGTACCTTGGGATAGATGTGCAGAGCCGAGTAAATCAGAGAATTTGTGCAATTACACAAGATCCAGGCAGGAGAAAGGGATTTTTTTTTTTCTTTAACAGACTGAGAAAATGATCCTCGGTAGAATTGACCTAAAGGTTATACCATAGGAACTCTTTGCATTGTAACAGGCAACTTTTAAAAATCCACATAGAATTGCATTCATTAGAAAAAGGGAAAAGCCGGAATCCAGTGTAGGAGGAAGAAAGGAAGAATTGAAGAACCAGGAGAAATGGATTTCAGAATTGGAGGCAGCCCAAAATTATTCAGATCATTGGGTATGTTGATGTCAGGACCTTCTTTTTTCAAAGTTAGTGTGACCTTAACAATTCCAGCTGCTCAAAAAATTTGCTCTGCAACTTTACCCTGCTAGAGGAGAATTAAAACACGGATCTGCTGTGCCCCTTTGAATTTTATTGCATCACTAGAAGTTTTTGCATGGAAATGAACTGGTTAAATAAAAAGTTACTGTAATAGAAAGTATACCTTTCACCCCCAAAGAATTCCATATACCCCATGCTGATATCAAAAGAATCTCCTCATGGGAAAGAGCGATGCGGAAAGCAGAGAGGAACAAAAATCTGGTGTTCAGAGTCCGCTGGGAGCTTCAGACAACTATGAAACAATGACTTCATGTAGTAAATAAATTTCTCACATTCTTCAACCAGTTTTATTGGCTTAATACTGATATGTCCAGTTGTATGAACACCAAGGCTGCCCTATATATATATATATATATATATATATGTAGTCTCCAGGGCAGAAACGTAATCACATGCTGTCCTTTTGTCTAATGATTTACAAATGTTTTTATTAGTTGGTCATTCTTCCAGTCATCTACAAATATGTCCATGGTTAGCCTCAATGTCACAGATACAGAAATCACTTTGAGAGGTGAAAATCTTTTAGTAATAACAGAACAGGAGAATATTTATTTGTTGCCATCCTAATTCTCTGCTGTACACACTATGAGGTTCAAGGCACACCACAGCTTGTCCCATTCTTCCTCTTTTCTCTCTGCTAGTTTTCTGTTAGAAGAATCTTTTTTTCCATTGAAGTGGTTTCTACTCATTGTCCCTAAATGGGCCATTCACAGATCTGTCTCTGCACCTCCTTGTGCTCTGTTTCACCTCCCCTTGTCTTGTCTATGCTCTGTCCATCCTTCAGACTCAGTGCCTCCATTAAATTCTCATGGCGGGGGCCGGTGCTGTTGCACAGTGGGTTAATGCCCTGGCCTGAAGCATCGGCATCCCATATGGGTGCCAGTTCATGTCCCGGCAGCTCCTCTTCCGATCCAGTTCTCTGCTGTGGCCTGGGAAAGCAGTGGGCCCCTGCACCCATGTGGGAGACCCGGAAGAAGCTCCTGGCTTCTGGCTTCGGATTGGCGCAGCTCCAGCCGTTGCAGCCATCTGGGGAGTGAACCAGTGGATGGAAGACCTCTCTCTCTCTGTCTCTGCCTCTCTCTATAACTCTTTCAAATAAATAAAATAAATCTTAAAAAAAAAAAAAGAAATTCTCATGGGCTAGCAGCCCTTTGTCAGATCTCAGTCCTCTGGACTCTTCTCAAGTGGCATTTATCCCCATCTTTCTGATGGTATCTTTTACAATATTATTATTCTCTAAAGACCATGTGGCCAGGGCTGGCATTGTGGCACAAAGAGTTAGGCCACTGCCTGTGATGCCAGTGTCCTATGTGAGTGGCAGTTCAAGTTCCAGCTGCTCCACTTATGATTCAGCTCCCTGCCAACATGCCTGGGAAAGCAACATAGGATGGCTCAAGTAGTTGAGCCCCTTCTACCCCTGTGAGACACCTGGGCAGAGTTCTAGGATCCTGATGTTGACCTGATGCAACCCTGGTTGTTGTGGCCATCTGGGAAGTGAACCAGCAAATAGAAGATGTCTCTCTTCCTCTCTGCCTCTCTGTTTGTATCTCTGCCTTTCAATAAATAAGTAAATCAACAAAACCAAAAAAGACAATGTGTGATAATAGGTTGTGTACAGTCTTTGAAATCAGACACATTTGGCTTGAGATCCAAGCTGTTTTCCTAACAAACTGTTGTAATTTAACCTCTCTAAAGTTCTATTTCCTCATGTGTAAACTGGGAATAATAATATCTAACTTAGAGATTCTTGGGAACAGCAAAGGACATCTACTCTCTTACACTACAGAGCAGATCAGTCAGGATTTACTTCTATATTCACTTCTTTATACACTTACTTACTGTTAATTACTGAATGAATTAATGGGTATTTGATCTTAGTAAACATTGCTTCTTGTCTATTTTTTCCCTCATTGTTCTTTGAAGAATAGGGTTTATGCATATGTCTCTTGGCATACTCACTGTGAGGAACTTTGATGAATGTTTTCTCATGAGCCCTTGGCCTTATGATTTACTAGATAACTCCCACAAGCATATAAAGATACATTTATCACAGCAGTTAACCCATTTGTCTGTGAACCCCAGTACTGCTCCCTACTGATAGAAGCAGCAGCAGGGTAAAAATAAGAATAATCTTACAAAAATAAGGAGCTAGAATGAGGCACTTGAAAAATACAGGCCATTTATTAACCTTTTCCACCTGTTCGTCATGCTGAATGTACTGAAAAACTCAAAAATACAAGTCGATCAATAAAGGCAATGAAGAAAGAAAGAAGGAAGGGGGGAGGTAAGGAAGAAGGTGGAAGGGGAGTAGAAAGGACAGAAAAAGGGAAGGGAAGAGGAAAAATAAGAAATAAGGAAACCAAGCTATGACCACGTTCCTTCAAAGCTGCATATCTTGTGTTGATTCCCAGGCCTCTCATGAGCATTCTGGCTCAGGCCAAGAACAGTCTCAGAGGACCCCGAAGTCCCACAAGGATGGTGGTATTTAAAATCAGAAGTCTCCTAGCACAGTTCCCCTTCCCTTGCCAAGCTGCCATATCATCAGCGTCTTCTCTCTGTGTCTATCAGAATAAAAAATCGGATCTTAAAGACGAGAAGATCGCTTTTTGATTTCCATCCAAAGACTTCTCCCGAGTTTAAAAAGCCAGCTTCTCGATGTCACGCAGCAGAGACACAGTGTGGAGCAGTTAGGACAGGCCTCTCTTGGCATAATGGAAACCACATGCACTGTGGATTTCTATTGCTCCATTCAGGTGGGTACACGTAGCTTTGAAGAAAGGAAGCCATTTCCATCCACATTTCTCCTGATTTATGCACCAGCCCCAGAGGGTCCAGACAAGTTGGAAAAGATTTGGTAACTGGAGAAGTGACAGGGGGTGAGAAACTATATTTTGTAAAATACTGCAAACTTGACTCTCACTTTAAATTCTTGCCTTGGGCAATGTGTACATTACAGTGTTTAAATCACGTTAGGAGTGTAAGTCAGATTGGGGGTGAAAGACTACACAGCTCTATGAATTAGGACTGGATTGTTTTGGTAAAAACATTTTCTAAGTTGGCCGAACATAAATCAATCCTAACGAGGCACCTGTGATTACAGGAAGGTCTAATGCCCTTCACCACTCTCCACCCCTCCTTAGTACTCACCTATTTGCATTTTTTTTCAACCAGAAAAGCAGAAAGCAGTGTGGGTTGTGTTTAAAAAGAAAATCCATGCTGCACTCAGCCCTAAAGAGAATAGAAGAGTCCAAAATGATACAGGTGCAGAGCACAGGACACAATTAACTTCCTGGGCATTAGCGGAGGAAGCTGGTAGCAGGCCGAGAGAGATGGTGGAAACAGGAGGGCTTTGCATCCGACAACAGGGAATGGAAGTCGTAGATTTTCAGTGCAATGTGCAAGAATCCACATCAAGTATCACCTGGCAGCCTGCACGCTCGCTGCTGCCTCGGGGCCCTCCATGAGTCTGCAAGTAAGCTATGGACCTGGACGTGTCTCATCTTTCTCCTTCTCTTACTCTTTGACCTATAAATCTTTTGCGTTCAAGAGATTCTAGTCCTTTATCTTTTCAGTGGCTTTTGTGTGCCTGTGGAAAATCTATTAGTCATGTTTTCATTAAACCTCAGATTTTTTTTTTTTTTTTTTTTTTTGACGGGCAGAGTGGATAGTGGGAGAGAGAGACAGAGAGAAAGGTCTTCCTTTTTGCCATTGGTTCACCCTCCAATGGCTGCTGCGGCCAGCGCATCTCGCTGATCTGAAGCCAGGAGCCAGGTGCTTCTCCTGGTCTCCCATGCGGGTGCAGGGCCCAAGCACTTGGGCCATCCTCCACTGCCTTCCCAGGCCATAGCAGAGAGCTGGCCTGGAAGAGGGGCAACTGGGATAGAATCCGGTGCCCCAATCGGGACTAGAACCCGGTGTGCCGGCGCCGCAAGGTGGAGGATTAGCCTGTTAAGCCACGGCGCCGGCCAAACCTCAGATTTTGACTTTAACATAGTTCCTGATCATGCCATTCTTTCTTGCTGTGTCATGAAATATAGTTTCACATTTGTATCATTGCCATTAACAACTACATTTCTTCTTCACCTCCCATCAGAAACAAAACGATGACACTGAAAAAAGCACAGGGCTACTTTGCCCTTCTGTGGACATTTTAAACTGATCAGATAGTTGTGAAGCCTTTTGTCCACCAATCTGGTGGTCTTAGGAAAAACCTACATGTGTGGCTGTTTCCAGTCTTTCATCTATTTTTAAAACTTGATTTAAATTATCTACTCCTGGGGCTGGTGCTGTGGTGTAGCAGGTAAAGCTGCTGCCAGCAGTGCCGGCATCCCATATGGGTGCCAGTTTAAGTCCCAGCTGCTCATCTTCCAATCCAGCTCTCTGCTATGGCCTGGGAAAGCAACAGAAGATGGCCCAAGTGCTTGGGCCCCTGCACCCATGTGGAAGACCCGGAAGAAGTTTCTGGCTCCTAGCTTTGGGTTGGCGCAGCTCTAGCTATTGCAGCCATCTGGGGAGTGAACCAGCAAGCAGATGGAAGACCTCTCTCTCTCACTCTCTTGCTCTCACTCTCACTCTTACTTTCTCTGCCTCAGCCTCCCTGTGGCTCTGCCTTTCAAATAAAATGTTTAAAAAAAAAAAGAAATTTATCACAGCGGCCGATGTTGTGGCTCAGCAGGCTCAGAATGACCACCCACATGGGAGACCAGAATGGAGGTCTTTGCTCCTGGCGCTGTCTGGTCTATCCCAGACCTGGCTGTTGAGGCAGCAGATGGAAGATCTCTCTCTGTCTCTCTCTCCTTCTCGCTCTCTTTCTGTCTCCATCTCTCTGTCTTTCAAATAAATAATAAAAATAACTAAATCTTTTAAAAAAGAAATTTATCACAGACTTGGCCTTCTAATCCCTACCTCATTGCTCTTTTTCTAGCACATTTCCTAGCCACTGAAGCTACTTTCACGGCCCCCTTTGCATCTTTCCCTACTTCTCTCTGGAGTGTTTGTTCTCTCACAGTGGATAAGGCCAATGGGAGTGATTCCCTTTTATATGCACAAGAAAGCTTTGCACATTTTTTCTTTTTTTAATTCAAACTAAATTTCATTTATAAATTTTCAAATGAAACTTGTATGTAATTTTCATGGATAACATATTACTCAGATACATGTATACATTGTAGAATGACTAAATCAAGCTATTTAACATATGTAATACTTCACATCCTTTTTGTGTGTGGCTAAAACGCTTAAACTTTACTCCATTAGCAATTTTTAAGGACACAATGCATTGTTATTCACTGCAGTCACATTATATGATAGATCTCTTGAACTTATTTCTCCTAATTGAAACTTTGTATCCTTTGATTAACATCACTTAAACTCACCCAACTCCACATTCCTAGTAATGACAATCTACTCTTAGCTTTTATGAGTCCAATCTTAGAGATCATGCAATATTTGTCTTTCTGTGTCTGGTTCTTTTCACTCAACATGTCTTCCAGGTTTATTCATGTTGTTGCAAATGAGAGAATACCCTCATTTTATAAGGTTGAATAGTATTCGATTGTGTGTGTGCTTGTATGTGTGTATCACAAATTCTTTAGCCATTCATCCACTGAAGATTGTTGATTAAATATATTGGCTATTGTGAACACTGCTGCAAAGAACATAGACATGCAAATATTTCTTCAACATTCTGATTTCATTTTTCATACACACACACACACACACACATATATATAGCCAGTAATGAGATTGTTACATCATATGGTAGTTCTATTTTAACTTTTTGAGGAAATTCTAGATTGTTTTCCACATGGCTGTACTAATTTTTGTTGTTGTTGTTGTTAGAGAAAGAGAGAGAGAGTGAGTCAGCTCTTCAACCCGCTGGTTCACTCCCCAAATGGCTGCAACGATCAGAGCTAGACCCATCTGAAGCCAGGATCCAGGTGCTTCTTAAGCGTCTTCCATATGGGTACAGGGGCCCAAGCACTTGGGCTGTCCTCTGCTGCCCTCCCAGGCCTTTAGCAGGGAGCTGGATTGGAAGCGGAGAAGCCAAGACTTGAACGAGTACTTATGTGGGATACCTGCACTGCGGACAGTGGCTTAGCTCACTGTGCCACTGCACTGGCCCCATGGTTGTATTAATTTACATTCCTACCAATAGTGTGCAAGGGTTCCCTTTCCTCCACAAGCTTGCCAGAACTTGTTATCTTTTGCCTTTTGGATGATAGCTACTCTAACAAGAATAAGGTGACATCTTACTGTTTTCATTGTTTCTCTAGTGATTAATGATGCTGAGTGATTTTACTTGTTGATCACTTGTATATATTCTTTTCAACTATCTATTTGAGTTCTTTGCCCATTTTTGTATCAGATTTTTTCCTTGCTATTGAGTTCCTTATCTATATGTTGGATATTAACCCCTTATCAAATGCATGATTTGCAAATATATTTTCTCACATTCTTCATCACTCTGATGATGAGAAAGAAAATGCCCTGTTTTATATGAAAAAAATATACCTAGCTTTCTATGAAATATTACATAATTGTTCCCACCTTTATGATTAGACATGTGGCCACCTTGCTGGCTAATTGTGATGTATTTTTTGGGACATAAACAAAAAGGAATTAATATTAAGTTTCAAAATTATGGGATTTAGGCCGGTGCCGCAGCTCAATAGGCTAATCCTCCACCTGCGGTGCTGGCACACAGGTTTCTAGTCCCCGTCGGGGCGCCGTATTCTGTCCCGGTTGCCCCTCTTCCAGGCCAGCTCTCTGCTGTGGCCCAGGGGGTGCAGTGGAGGATGGCCCAAGTGCTTGGGCACTGCACCCACATGGGAGACCAGGAGGAAGCACCTGGCTCCTGGCTTCAGATCAGCGCGGTGCGCCAGCCGCAGCGTGCTGGCCACAGCAGCCATTGGAGGGTGAACCAACGGTAAAGGAAGACCTTTCTCTCTGTCTCTGTCTCTCTCTCACTGTCCACTCTGCCTGTAAAAAAAAAAAAATGGGATTTATATAATTTATGTGTAACCTAATAGTAGAGCCTAAGAAGTTTCAGAATGAGAGATAGTTTCAAGAGATTAAATTCACTCAAATTATTTCCCCTGATAAATTTTACTGTTTGAACATAACATTCCTTGACTATCTACCATGTGTCAAGCAGTATGATACTGAAGATTCATGAATGAACATCAACAAAATGTTACCCCTTGGTTGAAACAGTGTGCAGTATATTGAAAGGTGAGAAAGGAGCTGATGAGAGAAAAGGTAGCAAATGCATAGCAACATACAATAGGTCTACATAACTATGTATATGCAAATGTGCCATGGATGAATCTCAACTGGAGTAAAATTGCATTAATAAATCCACTGGCATGGGATTGAATTTGTTTTAAATGTCATGTCATGTGAGATAAAGCTGATATTTCATTGAGTTATAATTCATTATTTTATTTTAAAATTAAAATAGTAGTTACCCCTCTACACAAGGAAAGGGTT
Organism: Lepus europaeus; assembly: GCF_033115175.1. NCBI lineage: Eukaryota > Metazoa > Chordata > Mammalia > Lagomorpha > Leporidae > Lepus > Lepus europaeus. The sequence continues at coordinate 135,722,239 of NC_084831.1, read as the reverse complement.
TGAAGAAAAAAATCATAGTATTCAAAGACAGGCATTTGGTGAACAAAGTCAGTATGGACTTTCAAGCTACAAGGGGTCTTCAGAAAGTACACAGAAAATGTGCTTTATGAAAAAATTTGTATGGATTTCAAATTTTGGTTTTCACTGAAATAATTGTATATGTATAATTCTATTTGTCCCTGAACTTCATGAAGTACCCTTGTAGTCCAACTAATTTAGGGAGAATGTATTTATGACAACAAAAAATTAGTCTCTCTGGTGTACAGATACTTGTGCTATGGAATTGGCAAGGCCCCTCAGATGTTTCTGGATTTAGAAATCGTGCACAGATAATATTTAAAGGAAGAAGTCATTTGTTGTGACCTCAGTTTTATGTAGCTGCTGTGTTGTTTGATCTTTCCTGTAATCATGGTTTTCATTTTTTCTCAAGTTTAGTACTTACTGATAATATCTAAAGCATAACTTGAGAGTGTCTTGAAGTATTTTTCATTACAAATAGAGAGTGTAGAATAAGGAATCCTGTGCCTAGAACATACTAGATTTTCAAGTGTCAAATCCTCTGTTTATGGCCACAGGTATCATCTGACTTTAAGTACATAGCTTGAATGTCCTAAATAAGAAAGCTGGAGTTGCATGATCATTTCTAAAGTGGATGGAACATCTTAGTGATTTATTAGTGGGCTTAGGGTATAGGGAAATAAGTAATAAAATGAGTCTATTGTGGTACATCCTACTAGTAAATGGGCATGATCATCACAACTGTTAAACTGTTCACCAAAATGTAGCAAAAGCCTGCATTAAAAAGTTAACACAACATGGCTGGCTTGAGTACAATGTTATGAGTCACTCTAACTTAACAATTGCATTATAAATGTTGGCTTTGGGATACCTGGTGTTTCAGAACCAATAACCTTTCCCTCAGATTCTTTCCTTTGCCAAATTTCCCAGTAGTTTTAGAACTTCTAAGAGATGCCTCACAAGTTCTCAACGAGTTCTCTCAAACAACCATGTATCCCCTGCCATACTCCTTCAGTTCTCTTTAGTGATTTTCCCATGAAGATTCTTTGTTGCAGCTACTGAGGCTGGGTTATTTCCTACTGGTGCTGCCAACCAGCGGATGCTTAGGACCACCCAGTGCCCACTTTGTCCTGTTCAAAGGCTATTCTAAAGAAGTAGAGAGATTCTCTTCCCTCCTCACCCTGAAAGATGCATGTTTATGCCACACTCTGTTACTACAATCTTAAAGGAGCACTATCCTGATATTCCTAACTCCTCAAAGACATTTCATACTTGAATTAATCTCTTTTCTAAGAGTCAGACAATGCATCTCACAGGTTATTGAAAAGACCAGTTTCTCAGAAGGCTTCATTTTTTTCCCTTGTCTTATTTGGATCCTCTAGAAAATAGATCCTGAAGCAAGGGTTAACTTCTGGTGCTCTATTTGAGAAGTCAGTTGTAATGAAGAAGTGGGATAGGAATGAAAAGACAGAAATACTGTGCTCGCTACTGCTTTGTTACAGTGGTTGAGACACCCAGGGTAGCAGGCATTTAGTCTACGCTTAAGGCAGTGATAACCCAAATTGGAATGCATTGGTTCCATTCCTGGCCCCAGCTCTTGACTCCAGCTTCCTACCAATGCAGATCCTGGGAGGCAGCAGTGTTGGCTCAAGTAATTGAGTCCCTGCCATCCTTGTGGGAAACCTGAACTGAGTTCCTGGCTATTGGTTCCAGCCCCATTGTGGCCCCAGCTATCAGGGAGTCAACCAGATTTCTCTCTCTCTCTCTCTCCCTCCCTCCCTCCCTCTAGGCAGACAGCAGGTATATCCAGTAGGAACTTAGGTAGATTGGCTACATCAGGACATGATGCTTCAGAGAAGTCTGCGGGAGTGAGGGAGAAGAGGAAACGGATCTGCCCAGCTCCCTCTTGCTGTTGCATTAACTCTCCACCTTTCTGGATTACATTTCCCGGGTGGATGCTGAGAGGTCAGATGCCGTGAGATGTATGATATACTTCTGATGCACAGTCTTCTAAGCCTGGAAGTGGTGAGAGAAAGGCAGAAATGCTGGACATATGAGTTAATGGAGGGCCTGCACTTTGGCATTCACAAAGTGGTAAGCCACAAGGCCACACTGGTTTTAGGCTGTGAAAAAAAATAGGGCAAGGTATTGAGGGTCTGCAGAGAAGAGGCTCCAAGGCAATCTCAAGAGGTGTCTAAGATGTGTCCGTTCACCACCAAGTCCCTCCCCTCACGCCTCTATCCTACTCATTCCCCGAGACTTGTGTTCATTCATTTTTTGTAAAAGATTTATTTATTTGAAAGGCAGAGTTATGGAGAGGCAGATGCAGAGAGAGAGAGAGAGAGAGAGAGAGAGAGAAGAGATCTTCCATCTGCTGATTCACTCCCCAAATGGCCACAAAGGCCAGAGCTGAGCCAATCCAAAGCCAGGAGTCAGGAGCTTCTGGGTCTCCCACATGGGTGCAGGGGCCCAAGCACTTGGTCCATCTTCTACTGCTTTCCTAGGCACATTAGCAGGGAGTTGAATTGGAAGTGAAGCAGCCAGGATTGAACCAGCACCCATATAGGACGCCAGCACTACAGGCAATGCTTTTACCAACTACACCACAGTGCTGGCCCCTGCGATCATTCAGAATCCCCTTGGAATTCCCTAATTCAACAAGGGACTTGGTTTACTTTGAAATTTGTGTGACCTAAATACAGTCCATTAAATTTTGAGAAAGTGTCAAGTATGGATCCATGATGAAGCCATTGACCATGTATTTTTTTTTTTCTTACTGAAAGGATAAAATGAAGTTTTAAATGAATGACATTTCTCAAGGACTCATTACCTCCTTTTGTTAAAAGTGAATAAATGAAGTACATGACATATAGCAATCAAAATAGCACACAGAAAACTGCTAAAATAAATAGCCCAGAAAAATATATTTCCACCCCTAAGACACCTCAGCCTTCTTTAAAATGAATGCCTAACTGTAAGTAAACTAAAATAAAAACCAATACACCCTGAGGGATGGGATTGTTTAGCTCACACAGTGGAATGAAAAGTGGTTTTTGTTTGGGTCTTTTTAGTTTGTTTTATTGTTATGGTTTTACGTTCTCCATGGTTAGAGCTCAAGTAATTTTCTTCCTTTCTATTATAAGTTGCTGGCGGGCTGGTAAAGATTTGGTTTCATTCTAATGTTTGGAAAAAAGATCTTCCTGTTCTATATGCAAAGATAAAAATATCTCCTAGCTAAAGAGACTGTCAATGCCAGGGCCAGGTTCTTTTTCAGGAATTTCCTTCCCGGAGTTGACCCTTCAACTTCCAAAATAACAATTGTTTTTCAGCTCTTCAAAAATCAAAATATTTATGAAGCATGTTTGGTTTTGTGACATTGGATCTCCTTCTTTGGTCTGTTGTGTTTCTTACATCATACCGGCTGATTTGGAGAAGGAGAAAAGTCAGAAGGAAACCTCTGTGGGCAAAGGAAGGGGGATAGAAGAAACCAAGGAAGAATGAGGAATATGCCTTGATTATTTGACATGAACATCAGAATTTCAAAAAAGACCGCAAACCCGAGTATCCAAACAGAGCAGCAATGTGAATCAGTTGAAACTTCCACCCTTTGATCGTTCTTAAAATACACTTTTTTTTTTTTTTTGGCAAATACCTTTTCTCCTCCACACGCATTATAGAAACTAATGTCTTGTTGCCATTCAACAAGGATGAAATAGCAAGAACAATATTAACACTTGTCAATGGGAAAGCCTCTTATTGGGAACTGTGCATATCTCTGTTTTGGTCTAGGGTTTCATATTTTTTAAAAAGATTTGGCAAAATAACTGTATGTTGCTGTCTACTTCCTCTCCTTCCCCATCTCAACCCTCTGCATCTGGGTTAATTGATGTCAGAGACGTTTGGCACAATATTTAATGTCAGCCCTGAAATTTTTGCACAAGGAGGAGAAAAATAGTCTTTCTGGAGGATGGCTCCAACTTCAGTTCTTCATATGTTAACATGCATAGCTTGGTATCACTAAGCTGGAGACAGTGTTGAAGATGGGGTGAGCTGGTGGGAAAGTGGAGAGAGAGTGCATCATTTTAATTTGCATTTTTTTGTAACAAAAAGAATGACCTTGAGGGGCAGAAGCCCAGTGCTGCCCAAAATGTTAGTTCTCCTTGGGGAACAAGACAGTTGACAGCAGGAAAACATGTTCCCCTGTGGACTAACCTCAAGAAGAATCTAGTATTTGCTAGATCTTTCTTTTCAGAAACTATCCTTACACACAAAGAAGGATTATTATTTGATAAGAAAGGGAGGTGGAGCTCACATTTAAGGAGAGTGCATTACACAATAGGCACTCTGCCAGAAGCTTTACAATTTTTTTTTCTTTAGTCCTCATGATAGCTTTACCTGCTCCTGTTTTTATCTCCAATTTAGGAATGAGAAAAGTATTGGTTTGAAGGTTAGAAATTAAGTAGGCTAAATATGTCATTTCTACTAAGAGAGAGACTTCAGTAGGAGCCATCAGAACAGCTCCTATCATTGACCTTATGACAGTTAGCATAATGTGGGGTGCCCAGTTGATACCCTCAGTCTGTGACTCCCCTTCCCCCAAATATAGGAAGTGTTGGCTTCTAATTGCTGCCTTGTGACTCCCCAAGAGTTTCCCTAGGATACAAAGGGTGAACTTAAAATCAAAGACTAACAGTTGTGGAGGTCCTTTTTAATATGATAATAATATGTATAATACAGTAACTCTAGTAGTCTATATAATACTTTTCAGAAGTAACACTCTTATTCCAGGTAGATCTTCATGAATCATGGAGTTTTATTCTTTTTGGGAACAAAAATGTGTGCTAAGGAGTCTTTTTTCACCTATTCCATGTTCATATTACAATTTTAAAAAGAAATGAGACTTAGATAAAGTAACTAACTTGGCCATGGTCACCCAGTTTTGAGTGTTTGGTAGAATATGATTCAGTCCTGAATCCATGACATCACTATAAAACACAACCAAGGTCATATCAAAATTTTTGATTAATTTAAAATGCATTTATCATGCATGCAATGTGCTAGAAAGTACTCGTCAGAAATAACTAGATTCTTCTATTCCAATTTGAGAGTTAGTGATACGTAACTGTGGTCTTTAAAAACATAATATAGCAAATCTTACTTTCATAGAAGCAAACATTATTTACCCCCTGCCTTAACTGGATTATACTTGATTCTACTTATTTTAGCCACATAGCATCTTTTACATAGTCACTTGAAGCTGTTGTAATTCACACAGCTTTATGCAACATACTCTCTCTCTCTCTCTCTCTCTCATCCTGTGCTAATTTTAACTTAAATTTCACCACATTACATGATAAATTGTTTACTTTCCTTAAAAGGAATAGATTCAAGTGTGTCTTCCAGATCCCAGGAGTCCTTTTCCTCTTGAATTAGTTTGATTTACAAATGGGGGTCTTGAAACCTGAAAGATTTCATTGCATAAAGGAAAACCTTCCCCTCCATGTTCCTGATCCACCCCCACCCCCACCCCCACCAAGCACACAACCCTCATCTTCCGTGAAGAGGTTGAAGGATCAGGCCCTTTTGTTCCATGGTATGGATTAACATTGCTGGGTGGCTAGGAGGGAAGGAAGGAGTTTCCAAGCTGTAGCACGCTGGACGTGTTGAGAGTGCACGGTTATGTAACACCATATTTTTTAATACAACTGACAGTCTGTCTTGAGATTTAAGTGTTTTTTGACAGTTTTTATGCACCTGTTAATTCAAAGCTCTTAACATATGCCAGTTAAAAAGAGCCAGGCACTAAAACATCCAGCTTTAGAGGCTAAATCTGGCTCAGCTGCAATCTCAGGCAGGCAGGCAGGCGGGCTGACGGAAGCAATTCCTTCCTCCAAGATGGAAATCAGCTGGAGCCTCTTCTCTGCGCCCTGAACAAACCATTTCTAGGTGGGGTGGTTGGAAACACCATTTGATTTCTCAAGGAACAGATACTGGGGCCAACTCAGACCCTCAGCATGGTTGGTTACACTGCATAGTGTTTAGCTTGGCCCGGTGGACAACTCAGTATCTGGGGAGATACTTGTGTTCCTCGGGGATATTCAGGGAGTCAGTAGAATATCCTTGGACCTCGAGGCCATTTAGGCCAGCTCTCCAGGTGTAACCTGCTCCATGCCTCTCCCATATATTCCCCCACCCATACTCAGCAAAACAGAAGGCAAAAACCTATTTTTTTCCAAAGCTGATTCCATGGTTTTTAGGGGATATGGACATTCATTTACCTATGCTACAAAGAATCATATTTCTGGTGTAAATAAATGTTTAATTTTCCTCAATTTTAAACAAAGATATTAAGGGATATTCACTGTACCACTGGCCACACACTGAAAGATTAAATAATGCCCCCATGCATAAAAAGTACGTTGAATTCAAAGCACTAAAGCAGGATCGGATGGAATCGAAAGGTCTCAGAACAATGGTGTTCAACACAGTATAATGCAGGTTTCAAAGGGAAGTCATGCAATTGAAATGTTTCTAGCAGTCACACTTAGAAGGTAAAAAGGAACAGGCACAAATAATTTTTAATAATCTTTGAGTATTTAACTCATACCCAAAATATTACAAGGTGTAATCATTTGAGGTATCAGGTTTTTTTTTTTTTTAATTAGGTTTTTAAAATCCAGTGTATATTTTAAACTCACAATCCATCTCAGTGAGAACTAGTCACAGTTCAGGTTCTTGAGAGCCACATAGAGTAAACACAGTTCTAAAGATTGGCCATGAAAATATTTCAAGAGGGGTCAGCACTGTGGCAGTGGGTAAAGCTGCCGCTTGTAATGCTGGCATCCCATATGGGCTCCAGTTAGAGTCCTGGCTGCTCCAATTCCCATCCATCTCTCTGCTATGGCCTGGGAAAGCAGTGGAAGATGATACAAGTCCTTGGGCCCCTGCACCTGCGTGAGAAGTCTGGAGGAAACTCCTGGCTCCTAGCTTGGATCAGTCTAGCTCCTGCCGCTGTGGCCATTTGAGAGTGAACCAGAGGATGGAAGACTTTCTCTCTCTCTCTCTCTCTCTCTCTCTCTCTCTCTCTCTTTCTCTCTCTCTGTAACACTGCCTTTCTCTGCCTTTCAATTAAATAAATAAATCTTAAAACAATATTTCAAGAAAAGACAAATAACACTAAGTGACCCTCAGGAATATTCCTAGAAACAAGTTTCCCTATATAGAATTCAGCAGTCTCCTCTTTCTTACCCCATATTACAACATATTTTTTTACTCCATGTAACTGTTTAAATAATCCTCTTGGCTTCACAGTGGTAATCATCAGACTCACAGTAAAGAAACATCTGAAAGAAACCTATCAAAAAGTGAGGTGAGTTACTGACATGGAAAAGTGAGTCATCAGCGCACTGGAGCAGTCTGAATGGTTATCTGCAGTGACGCTGTGGCGGATTCAGCACCATGTGGTTACGAACAAGGCAGCACACTTAGCAGTTTTAGGAGCTCCAGGTTTAGGCAAATTGTTCTAGATCTGAATCTCATCTTTATTATGTGTGTAGTGGCAAAACTCTTACGACATTTTGAGTCTTCACTCCCTCATTTGTAAAATAGGAATAGCTGCAACATAAAACTGCTATGAGAAATAGTTAATCTATAGCTATTATCACCCACTTGGGTTTTACTAACCCAAGGACTTGAGCCATAACCTTCTGCCTCCTAGGATTGGGCATTATCAGGAAGGTGGAATCAAAAGAAGAGCCAGGACTCAGACCCAGGCACTCCAGCACAGATGTGGCCATCACAGGTGGAGTCTCACTGCCACATCAAATACCATCCCATCTTTTCTTTTTGATTTGAGAAAGAGAGGAGGAGAGAAAGGAAGAGAGACAGAGGGAGATTGTGTGTGTTCACATAATTGGTTCACTCCCCTGCAAAGGCTGGGGCTGGGTCAGTGCTGGGCTGAGATTTGACTGGGGCTGGAGTCAGGAGCTAGGAACAAAGATCTATTGTGATTATTATCATAGCATGAGAAAACTATGGGTGCTAAAGGGAATTTTCAGAGTACTTTCAGCATTTAACATATGGTTTATCATGTCTCCTATCGTTTCTACGTGACTCCATCATGATCTGGTAAAATGACTTATGACACAGCAAGATCTTCAATTAGTTGGGTTCCTGCCACCCACATGGGAGAACTATATTGTGTTCCCAGCTCTTGGCCATTGTTCATGGGCATTTGGGGAATGAACCAGTGGATAGGAATCTCTCTCCCTCTCTCTCTCTCACTCTCTTTCCCTTTAAGTAATTAAATGAATAATGATTCACTTAGAGTTTTGTAAATACATAAACCACTAACCTAGTCATTATTATCCACTGTTATGTATTGTACATAATTACATGGGGCTATACTTTTATATTACTGGCAGCGTGGTAGGCTTAGTTACATCAACCTCAGCAGCAACACTTGATTAAAATGTGTTGTGCTGTAACACAGTAGCTACAATATTGCTAAGAGATAGGAATTTTTCACCTCCTTTATAATCTTATGATAAAACCATCATTTACATGATCAGACATTGACTAAAATGTTATTTGTTATGTGGTGCATGGGAGTATGTCAAGCAGTACTAAAATATGAACATTATGGCTGCTTTGTGGTTAAAATCCATGGCTATCAGCTGCCACCATCTACCAGAGTCTTCACTCCCAGAAAAAAGACTAGTGTTATACCTTCAGATCAGCACTATTTATGCCCCAGTCTGCTTCAACTTGATGTTCTTACTACACCACTAAAGTTTGTTTTTTGAGGCATTCGCTTGAAAAGGCGATGCATTAGGTGGAACATGTATTTCAAGAGATTAACTTCTCTTAACGTTACAAGGAACTTGGGTGCTACACATGTGTTTACAGGGCAAGAATGGTAGCTACTGCAAAGGTGGAAACTAACTACACACTTCTCCAGAGTGACCTTCCTCCACAACATGGTTAAGGTTAGGCAAGAAGGGGAGGGAAGTCGGAATGTATGAGCACAAAAAATAGATGATTGACTGCTACCCCGTTTTTTGGAGCAATCATTACTGTCATTCTTGTATTCAGTCACTATTAGTACCAAAAGGACACATCTATCACAGAAGAAAATAAAAGTCCATGGCAGCTATTCTGAGGGTCTTTACGTCATCAAGTCTAATCTCTGCAGCCCTGAAGGGAGAGGTCCAATTAAGAATATCCACACTGCTTTCCTGGCTTTCAGACAAGCTGGAGTATCCCAGGGATTTGGTTACTGGAAAGAGGCAATTAATACAATTCAAACTGCATTTATTTATTTATTTATTTATTTATTTATTTATTTATTTGTCAAATGTATTTGAAAGATAGATAGATGATGGATAGATAGATAGATAGATAGAGACTCATAGGTGATAGATAGATCTTCCATATGATGATTCACTTCCCATATGCTTGCAATAGCCAAGGCTGGGTGAATCTGAAGCCAGGAGCCTGAAACTCAATCCAGCTCACCCACATGGGTTGCAGGGACCCAAGCACATGAGCCATAACCTCTGTCTCCTAGGATTGGGCATTATCAGGAAGGTGGAATCAAAAGAAGAGCCAGGACTCAGACCCAGGCACTCCAGCACAGATGTGGCCATCACAGGTGGAGTCTCACTGCCACATCAAATACCATCCCATCTTTTCTTTTTGATTTGAGAAACAGAGAGGAGGAGAGAAAGGAAGAGAGACAGAGGGAGATTGTGTGTGTTCACATAGTTGGTTCGTTCACTCCCCAAATGCCTGCAAAGGCTGGGGCTGGGTCAGTGCTGGGCTGAGATTTGACTGGGGCTGGAGTCAGGAGCTAGGAACAAAAATTCAGGTCTCCCACACAGGCAGCTGGAAACTGATTACAGTCATCATTACTGCCTTCCAGGGTGTGCGTCAGCAGGTGGCTGGTATCAAGAGCCAGAACTGCGGATGGAACTCAGGTGCTCAGTGGTGGGACATAAGCATCTTAACCAGGAGGTCAGACACTTGCCTTGCATTTATCTTTCATAACTATAAAGTGTTCAAATTAGTTTAACAAACTTCCACATTCCCTTAGGTTGTCTCATTGAGAAGAACTATTTCTACAAATTATGTACAATTACCTGTCCAGGTCAAAGGTGAGAGGCAAATTAGCATCACAGCGATGTTGCCAGCTTGCACAGTTCCACGGATGACTGGAGTGTGTGAAACCTCTGGTTTACTAACAGAACAGTTCAGCAGAGCCCATGTGGATAGCATTAACAATTCCTAATCAAAGACGAGCATTTTAGACATTCATTACCACACCAGCCATCAGTGGATTAGCTCTAATAAGCTGCATGCTTGCCGACCTCAGCCTGGGGCTGCTTGGACAACTCAAAGTAATGCGGAATCAGAACTAGCCAGCAGAGCACCCATCTTCTTTCTAAACAATGTCCCGCTGTTGTTGTTGTTGTTGTGACACCCGAATGAAACAAGCCTGGGAGCTCCCAGGAAGCAACCTGAAAGCCAGTGGGCCTAGACATTTGGGTTTGAACCCTTTATTTAGTTAGCGACTACAGGAAGTTCAGCACAAGAACCCATCCTACAACTGCAATAAGTTAAAGGAGCTAAGATTTGGGGTGAGGGGCACGAAGGGAGTGGTCTCCCCACCATTTGAAAGAGGGAAAATAACTCATCTTTTTCGGTAAGAAGAAATTGCAAAACATCCTTCCAGAAATAGAAATTAAAAAAAAAAAAAACTGCACACATACATAACACACACGAATCTCCAAGGGAGATGCCAAGTACTGCTCTAAAATCATGTGAATTTTTCTCTCATGCATTTGTCAGCCTGACTCCAAACCCTTTTATTCTTTCCTCATTTCTGCTCTCTGGGCAGTCTGTTTTTAGTTAGCTGCTTTTTGGCATCGCTTCCGTTGGAGCTGAGAGTGCCTGTTCTTTTTCCTTTTTTCCCTTCCCTCCTCTTTTTCTCTTCTTTCCTTTATAAACCTCTCTTGCACTGATCTTGCTTCTGGGCTCTGCCAAACATTGCCAAGGTCAGAAGAAAGGGAGTGCCCGAGCCCACCGTGTCCACCTCCATCAGACCTGCGCACAACACGTAAACAGCAGTCTCCAGGGAGTGGCTCCCAGGCTTGCTCCAGAGTGCAAATACGTGCCGCTGAGCTCCACTTCTTCGAGGGGGCATGTATAAGCCCCCACGCCCGGCAAAACCTCCCCTCGCGAATACTTCCTGCAGGCCGCCATTTTGTGTGGAGGGCCTACTTTGAGAACCCTCCAACTTGCAAGCGCACGTTGTTAGAGGTTTTTATTTGCATTGCTAAGTTGCATGACACTGGCACTCTTTCTGTAACTGGCTTTGTCATGGTCTAAGTTGTGAAAAAGTTGGAAAATCACAGCCACGTAAAACCTGACAAGATTTTTCCCCCTGACAAGATTTTTCCCCCTAAATTCAAACAAGCAGGTTGTGAGCACAGAGGGGTGAGTTTTTAAGAGCACCGTGAGTATCTTTCCAGCACACAAAGCAAAGGACACCACCAGCGAGTATCTTGGCCCCAGTCTTTAGGTTTGGGGAGCCGGTGTGCGATGTAGCTGGTGTTACTGTTAACGCTGTGTGTGACAGCGCTTCACATAGGAGACTTCAGATCAGCTTGTAAGAAAAACAAAACAAACCAAGAAACAAAACAAAGCCGGTAAGGTCAATGCCTCTAACACATTGACTTACTCCAAGTTGCATTAGCCCTGTAGTGTGACGTAGTGGTAGAAACTAAACTCTTTCTGTCCGGACCTGCCCCCGTTCATGACAATTCTGCTTTTTTGAAGACTGAGCAGCAGAGCAGGGAGCCCATTCGTCTCTGGGTCACATGTTGAAAGAGGAGACCCTTTCCCTCGCCCTCTATCAGGAGTTTCTTTGGTTGTTTTTTTTTTTTTTTTAATTTTGTTCTTCAGAGATGTAGAAACACAGCTATTTGTTGATGTGCATAGGACCTAGGAACAGAAATCAAAAAACTCAATTTTATAAAGAATTTTTGATAGGTATGGTAATTTCTGGAATCTGAAATAAAGGAATTAACACACACGTGTGGAAAGATTGATGTGGGAGAAAATTGTTACAGAATACAAGGTGAAAAATAGAAATTAGAATGACTTAGCTTGGCCACCTGCATGAGGAAGTGTCCAACCCTTCTCCTCTTCAGTCAAGCAGCCTGGAAAAGGCCCTGGCAATCATGTGTTCAGTTGTTCCACTGAGGACTTCTGCAATGGCCTGTATCCACTGATGACGGGCACCCTCGGCAGAGCGGGAACAGAGCCTGTGGCTGCGTCTGCAGGATGCCGAACACCTGAATAAAATCTGAAAACATGAGGCGGCGTGCCTCAATGATTTTCCGACACCCAGTGCTTTGGCATTGTGAAGGAAAACAACTCAGATAACTGGCTAAATGTTTCAGTTTTCCTTCTGCTATTTGTCATTGTGTGGCTACAGTCAATGGCTAGTTAATTGTATGTTTCCTCCACCACAGAAGAACAGAAAAAAACCTTTTCTATACAAAAGTTGGTCCGAAAGAAGTAAATTACAGAAAGACTTATACAAAATAAACAGCTAAGTCATGGTGCCATGGTTACCTATTTGTCCTCATTATATATAACCATATAAACACACATGTACACACACACTCTTAAACAACAATTTAAAAACTAAGGTCAGATTTCCCCAACCACCTTTAATTATTTGATGTGATATTATTTCAACCTTTTTATGTGTACAAAAGCCAGATAACGCCTATAAGAGTAAAACTTTGCTGAAATACCAATTTCTCTTTGTAAACCCCGCAAGTCATTTTCCCTTCTGTTCCATGAAATATTGTTCTCAAGAAGGCAATGTTTGGCTCCAGAATGTTCTACGTCTCTCTGCTTCAGTGAAAAATATGGATATTGAAATAGAAAAAATTGATGTGCAAAAAAGTTCCAACTTCAGTTTCTAAAATGTCATTTTTTTCAGCAGAAATGAATTGTTATCTAGAAAATATGTGATTACTGGTCTTAAATTAATGGATCCAAAATAAAGATAATTAGAATAAGTACTTTGTGTTTCAGTAGCATAATATATTTGCCAAGGGATTTAAGGTTCATTTATATTAACAAGGAAATTAACAAATGAGGGAATGCATTTCAAGTGAAGAACCACATTACAGTCAACTTTTTAAAAATGGATTTTTAATGATTTCCAAAACAAATGCATAAAAAATGTTTGAGCTATTTGAGAAAAGCTGCTTGCAAGAAGCACATAGTATACTACAGGCTTTTTCCCTGAGCCTGTCACTCTCAGAAACTGTCCTGGCTGCAAGAGATATTCATAACCCCCAGACCAGTAGAGACACACTTATCACACTCAATCTTGTTATCCTGTTGGTTTTTTAAAGACATAATTTTCCCTCCTGTCTCCTTGATTTTTAGGTGAAACTGCCTCTAGGTCACACATGTGTGAGACAGAGTTCATTAAATATCACATGATAACTGAAGTCATTTTACAATTAGAAGGAATCGACATTTTCAAGACAATGAGCTTGAATTCACTGGGCAAATACAAATGTGTGTTTAAATAAACTTGAAATTGTATGGGATTGTCTATAAAGTTATAAATTATAGTGTTTGAGAAAACACTTGAAATGGGCACCAAGAAACCATATAATTAAATGAAAATGAAAAGCCTTTGAACATGTCCAGATTAGTGTAAATGGCTTCACAGACATAGATTCCATGTTTTTGCTTTTAAATAGCAATAAAATACTCTTGTTTATGTACATTCACTTTAAAACTCAATTTAAAAAGCACGGCATATATAACATTTATGCACATGTTTACCATATATTTAAAGACAGATTTTAATGAGGCATGGCTGGAAATCCATCAAGGTTTGCGTGTCAACACTGGTTCCACTATAGAAAATATTTTCCTTCCTCTATTTTATTTCTAAAAATATGCAACGTTTGGGGAGTGTGGAGGGTTAGAGTGAAGAAGTGCTTTGAATAAATATACACAGATTTTGAAGCTAAGGTGGTTTCCTTTTTTTCCTATTGAGACCATGAATTTGAGCAGCTGTGATATTGAATAGAATATAAGATGTAAATATAATGTCACTACAGTGATGATGTAGGGGTGCTAATCTCGGCTCAGTGTTCCTTTGTCACTTGCTGGCATTTAGAACAGCCTCAGCATATTTGATGGGTCAGATAAATCTTGGAAAATCTATTTGTCAAAACTTCAAAATTTAGGGCTTTGTAATTTTGAACAAAGAAAGGTAAAGTAATTGCAAGCCAAATATTATTATAGAAAACAAAACTATATATATATATATATATATATATATATAAAAGCCAGCAAATCAGAGGGCTGAAGAAAGGAAGGGAGGAAGGGAAGTGGGAAAGAAGGAAGCTGGAGAGAGAGTGAGAGAGAGAAGGAAGAAAAGAGAGAAGAAAAGAAAGAAAAAGAAAGGAGGAAAGAAAGAGGGAGGGGAAAAGACAATACCAAATGGTAACAGCTCAAAAATAGGAGCAACAACTTTGGTTGAGGGGGAAGAGAACAGAGTTAAAATCAGATCGAGAGTTCTGATAAAAGAATTACACATAAACTTAAAAATATGGAAGTAAGGTAAACACTGCAAATATGCCCTTAACAAACCCCAGTCCTGCAGGCTTTGCTGCTGCCACACGAAAATGTATTTTTCAAGAAAATTGGTTACAGCAGTTCCCATGCCTTCCAACAGCATGCAGAAGTAAGACAGTGAGTCTGAAAGGGCTCTCCCTAGAGCAGCATTCTCTACCTGCTCCTCACCATATGGAATCCATCTCCGTCAAGGACATAGACTAGAAGAGGGACTTGAGGAAACTAGGGCTGCTGCTGGCTGTTTTAACGGCATGCCACAGGAAAGTTTTATTTCCAATTGATTGGTTACAAATCAGATAAATATCGCTTCTAATGAAAGCAGCTTTGAACTGCTGGAAATGTTATCTATAGGAGTCTGGGGTTTATCAAAAGTCAAATGTAGCTTTAATCACATCAACATGCTAATTATGGGCAAACAATAAAAGCTTTAAGAAATGATTGTGTGGGTTTTATTACTATTGACAGTCACTGAGGTCTATTTATTTCGGGAGGTAATTGTCAGAAGACTTTCTCCAGAAAGACTTGTTTGTGTAATTAAGTGTGTGTTATGCAAGCTTATCTACTGATCGCTCCTGCTAGTTACAGAGTTTGCCCCAAGCCTCGGAACACAGAAGCAATGAAAAAAAAGAAAGGCTAAGAGAGATGGCTTTTCAGTAGTTCAGTAGTTCATTTGTGAGGGATTAAAAAAAAAAAAAGCAAAAGCGCTAATGTGTGCTGAAGACACAGAACATACTAGAATGAGAAATGTGGTTAGTCTCTACAAGTTAATGAGAAAGTAATAAAGGTAAGCAGAAAACTCATGATCAGTGATAGAAAAAAGGAAAAATTAGAAGGGGATCACAGGAGTAGTTTCCAAATGCCAATAGGCAGTGGGATGGCAGGAATTTTCTCATGTGGGTACAAAAGATCATTTAATGGAATGAGGGAATCCAACCTAAAAATATACGTGATGAGAATGAGACAAAATGGAAAATAATGATAAATGACTACATATGCCTCAGCACCACTGGTTTTATTATTTTATTGTGGATTTATTACATAATTCCCCCGAAGTACCTAATTTAAAAGTAAGTCTTTCGTTCTAACAGTTTGTTGCCCTCATTCCAAAGCTGCAGAGTCACAGAATCCTTTCCACCCAAATAAGCAACAAAGTCAAACTTACAATTGCTCTCCATTTTTTAAAGCTAGGACACCTGAAACACACATTTAACATTTTTTTCCATCTTACTTTTAATGACAAACGGACTGCATTGTGACTGGATTAGAGATGAATAAATAAATCTTTTAAACTATAAACTATTTTTATGCCATAAAGAATCATTCAACTCCAAAAAGGAAACGCTCTAATTTTTAAAATATCATTATTGTATCAAAAAGTGTTGGACTGGATTTAATTTGTTCCATTCCCAAACATTGGCCTCAGTTCATTTTCCATTTCATTCAATGCAATTAAAAATGTGGCAAATCCTTGATCAATTTTTTACTCTTAAACAGGGTCAGTTCTGAAGTTGTTGTCACATTTTAATGGGTTCAGGCTTAGTTTATGCAAGAGACAATCAAATGTTTGCTTTTAAAAGCCCTATAAAAAGTAAGAGCTTTTAACCTTTTGTATGCATTAATAAAATGCTAATGACATCATGGCCAAGACCACATTTGGAGGTACCAAAAAACTCCAAATGACCGTTGTGAAAAGAAAACAGATTTTTAATCAAATGATCTGTTATTTTAATGGCCACTTACAAAACAGGAGATTTATTGAGGAGCATTAAAGTTTGTTTGCATGAGTGAAGGCAAAGCTTTTAAGAATTACCTTCTTCTGGTTTCCCCCAGTTCCTTGCAACATAATACTACCAAATATTTGTGAATTGTGACTCAAGTCTGCAGTCTTATTTCTCACAGAAAATAAAAGGGAGGCTGGAGAGTGAAAAAAAAAAATGGTGCCAATTTGTCTGCCCGGCTCTGATTATTGCATGCAGAATTTTTTTTTTTTTCTTTCAGGGGAGAAGGATTTGGTGGGAATGTTTCTTCCTTCAGGGTGAGATATCTGATATCCATCCTGAGACCAGTCATAAGAACAAACTTTGTGCAAAACTGCACACGGAAAAAAATTAAGTCTTTGGGTAGCGTTCTCATCTAAATTTTCAGTAGACCTCTAGTTTCCGCTGGGCAATTATGGCTCTTTTGTTTTTGTTTTTGTTTTTACTATTTCTGATTGCAAAACATATTGATTTAAAAATATATATATATTTCTGATAACTTGAGAACCTTTGGTCCCTATCCCCTTCCCCCAGCTCCTCTTCGTCCCCTTTGAATCTCTGTTCCTCATTTCTTTCTCTCCTGCCTAGAAGTGCTATCCAGTGACCCCTGGTGCTGATTAAAGTTTCTTGAGTGACCCCTGAATGCATTTTATTACACTGGCTGGTCATAAAACTTGCTTAAACTGCTGGTTTATCCAAACTCTTGCCTCTTCCGTTGGAAAGCCCCACAGTCAGGTCAACCTCAGACAGGGAGAATACAAACAAGCAAACCAAGGAAAGGCAGAAATGGCTTGAAGATAGTCTTTGTCAATAGCAAGAGCCTCCTGGCAGATGGAAAGGGACAACTTAGAATGAAGGCTGGCATCCACATATGTCCTGGAGGAAGTCGATTTAATGCAAGTGTAGGTAGGACATGGAGAAGTAGAAACAGGAAAAATGAAAAAGAAAACTCTTTGCTATTTTGCTCTTTTTTTTTTTTATCTAAAATGAGTGTCAAAACACTGAAATAGCTTGCAAGGTGAAAGTAAAACATAACTGTGGAACTTATGTGTGGCATAGCAGGTAAAGTCACTACCTGTGACGCAGGCATCCCATATGGGCTGGGATGCTTCAGATCTGGCTCCCTGCTTAGGGCCTAGGAAAAGCAGAGGAGGATGGTACCACCCAGGGGGGAGACCCTGATGAAGCTCCTGGCTCCTGGCTTTGGCCTGGCCCAGCCCTGGCTGATGAGGCCATTCTAGGGGGTGAATCAGTCCTTGGAAGATCTCTCTCTCTCTGTATCTCTGACTTTCAAGATAAATAAATAAATAAATCTTTTTTAAAAAAGACATAACTAGCACAGGTTAGCATAAGGCACCTCTAAAACCAACATACGCTTAAGATGACTCCCATAAAAACTTGTCCTTGGCTTCTGGAGGCAACAAGAGGTTTGCTAGAGGCCTTAGTACATTGATATGTTTATATATAAGTAAAATATGTATTATTTTATTTACATTGCTCAGAGAAAGCCAATGTATAGTTAACTTTACTTTAGCTGTTTGTTTTCCTGGACTTCCAGGTGTCAAAGGAAGACAAAATCTATACTATTCACAATCCTCCTTGGATAGAATTTTTGCAGCAAAAATAAGGTATGGTATTGCCTGTAGGAGAGGCCAGAGAACATAGTATTTGAAGGGAGAATGGTGCTATTAGGAACCAAAAAGTACCAAACCCTTGGCTTTCCCTGGCACTAACATTGAATGTGTGTGTGTGTGTGTGTGTGAAATCCAATTTAGCACTTGGAAATAAAGAGTGTTTTAAATTCCACTACCACTTGCAAAGCCTGAAAATAAGTCAGCAGGGTTGCTTCTGATTCTTGAGCCACAGTAGACAACAGCTAGGCTGTTTGCTGAGAGATGTCCAGCTGTTCAGTTCTGTTAGTAAGGCCTGCCTGTTGCCTCATGGGCCGCAGGATGAAGCACGGAAGCACAGAAGTCGCCCCTGGCAGCTTCCTGCCAGCCCCGGTGGAGCTGCACAGAGGTGAGAAGGCCACGCCTTGTGCACTTTCCCATCATGTCCCTATTTCAGCAGCTATGAACACGCAACACGTCCAGAGAGCCCTCGGCTTCACTGATCTCCACAATGACCGGGTCCTAAAGAACTGGGCATTTTTCTCAATACTTCCATGGTCATTCTCTTACCAGCTGGAATCCTGAATAAAGTCAAGTCGACATCATGGAAGCATAGGTTATTTATTTGGTATCTGATAATTAGAGTGATGGAGGAGGGGGCTGGTGTTGTGTAGCAGGTAAAGCCACCACCTGAGATGCAGGTATATCATATGGACACCAGTTCCAGTCCTGGCTGCTCCAGCTCCCTGCTAATGCACCTGGGAAAGCAGCAGAAGATGGCCCAAGTGTTTGGGCCCCTGCACCCCTGTGGGAGACCCAGAAGCAGCTCCTGGTTCCTGGTTTCAGCCTGGCCCTGCCCATGCCATTGTGGGCATTTAGGAAGTGATCGAGGGAATAAAATATCGCTCTGTATTTTCCCTTCCCCCCTCTCTCTGTAACTCTGACTTTCAAATCAATAAATAAATCTTTAAAAAAAGAGTGATTTGGGGGGCCGGTGCCGTGGCTCACTTGGTTAATCCACCTGCGGCCTGGCATCCCATATGGGCGCCGGGTTCTAGTCCCAGTTGTTCTTCTTCCAGTCCAGCTCTCTGCTGTGGCCCAGGAAGGCAGTGGAGGATGGCCCAGGTGATTGGGCTCCTGCACCCTAATGGGAGACTAGGAGGAAGCACCTGGCTCCTGGCTTCTGATAGGCGCAGCGTGCTGGCCATAGCGGCCATTTGGGGGAGTGAACCAACAGAAGGAAGACCTTTCTCTCTGTCTCTCTCTCACTGTCTAACTCTACCTGTCAAATTAAAAAATAAAAAATAAAAATAAAAATAAAAAAGAGTGATTTGGATTAATTCCTCTTAGAATCATTTCCTTTGTGTCTTTTCAACCTCAGAAATCTGTTGTGTTATTCTCCCTTTTGTTCAAATTCCACAAGTACAGACCAGAAATGAACCATCCTACCTGGTTTTCCTTTTCATGTAGTCACTAGGCAAAAGTCAAGCATCGGGTCAAAGACTCTATAAGTGGATGCCAGTGTCTTTGTCAATTGCTAGAATGAATAAGTGAGTCAGTATTCATTTATTTCAGTCTTGACCTAATTTAACTCATTCAGAGATTCTTCATAGTAGATGACAGATCTGAAAACCGATGCCATTCAACATGTACTTTAAAATTTGTAATATGTGACTACTGTATTTTTTATGCCAAGAGTGTGTTTTATGGAGGGGATGCTAGGAAGAAGCCATGAAACCCATGCTGCCCGGGGAAGCCCACATCTCACTAGGAACAGGACACTGATAAGACGCAGTGGCGGCTGTTGATAGGGCATCTACTGAGTTAGGCATTTTGCATATGTAAACACTTCAGTTCTTACTACAATCCTGAGATACACATACAATTATTCCCCCCTTATAGATGAGGAACTACGGCTTGGAGAAGTTTAGCAAGAGTCAGTGAATTCACTCCAGGCAATCTGGTCCTCTGCACTGTCTTTGGTTCTAATTCATTCTCTACTCATTAGCTCTTAATCAACTGTTCTGAGTCCAAAAAGAGCATTTGAGAGGAAAAGATCTCAGGCAAAAAACAAATGTGCATTTGCTGCTTATCTTATGCTTTTTCAACATGTTATGTCCAGGATCTATATTTAGCTACAATTCAAGATTATTTCCTCCATGAAGAGTTCCTGTGTAAACTCACATGTTTTTCATTTGATAAATCTGCTTTTACCCACTTTTCTCAAACAATTTTTCAACTTTTAAATTCTATATATTTTAATCACTTTATATTAAAATAACTATATAAATACATAAAGTAAAATGATTATATAAAATATAAAATAATTATATTATATATTAAAATAGATAACTAAAGCAAGTGATACACTTTTCTTTAAGCAAAGATAATGGATAGGCCCAAAGCCATACTCAGTCTTTCAGGAATTTGATCCCAAAAGTGATCAGTAGATAAAGTGGTAGAAGAATGAATATATATATATATATATATATATATATGATATAAAATGACCTAGTAAACAACCTCTTGGACTCTAGGTTACAAGAAATACTTAATGAGGGAAAAGTTATATTCAGGAAGATATTTACAGGAACACAATTTTGAAAATACTGAAACTGTCCAAAAATTGAGAAAATGGATAGTTAAATAATGATTTGTACATGTTACAAAATATTATTACAACTCCTGAAAGTGATAATATATTATGCAATGAATAAATTATAGCAAGTGTTTTTACAGTGTTACTCTAGCTGAAATATATATGCAGACAAACAAAGACTGGAAAAGAACCAATAGGAACTTTCAAAGTTGTTTAATATTTTTATTTTTGTTTTCATTATTTTCAGTTCATTTGAAAGACAGGGAGATAGAGACAGATGGAGAGAGATCTTTCATTTTCTGGCTGACTCCCTAACGCTCTCAATAGCCAGGGCTGGTTCAGGAATGGACAGGGACAAAGACAGGAGCCTACAAATCAATCCAGTTCTTCCATGCGGATGGTGTGAACCCAAGTGCTTGAGCCATCATTCGCTGCCTCTCAGGATGTGCATCAGCAGGAACCTGGATTGCAAGCAGAGCAGCCAGGACTTGAACCAGGGATTCTGATATGGGATGTGGGTGCCCCAAGAAGGATCATAGCTGCTATGTCAAAGTTGCTTTACCGGGAGTATTGGTTTAGGATTTTTTTTCTTCATTTGTCCAAACTTTCCATAGTAGTGTTGAAGAATTTTAATGGTATATATGCAAAGCAATAAATAATAATATGTTTATAGTGATACACAGTGACAAGCAATTACAATGTATGGAAACATTCAGGATTTTTCTCTATAGTATTTGTCTTGCTCCATTTTCTGTTGCTATAACAAAATGCCTGAGAATCATTAATTTATAAAGGAAAGAAATTTGCAAACAAAGGAATCAAAGACTAGAAGATTTATAAAGGAAAGTAGGAAGCTAGAAATCAAGGGCCACATCTGGAGAGGGCCTCATGCTGTGTCATAACATGGAAAATAAAATAATAACTCCAGAAAACACAAAAGGTGAGTGGTGGCCTTGCTTTATAATAACTTCTTAATGAAAACTAACCTAGTCCAACGACAGTGGCATGAATTTCTATTAAAAACCTCAATACTTCTTGAAGGCCCTGCCTCATATACCATCACAATGACAATCAAATTTAACATGAAGAACTGGTGCTGTGGTGCAGTAGGTTAATCCTCCGCCTTGATGCCAGCATCCCATATGGTCACCGGTTCTAGTCCCAGCTGCTTCTCTTCTGATCCAGCTCTCTGCTATGGCCTGGGAAAGCAGTAGAAGATGGCCTAAGTGCTTGGACCCCTGTACCCATGGGGGAGACCCAGAGGAAGCTCCTGGCTCCTGGCTCCTGGGCTTCGGATCAGCACAGCCACAGCTCCAGCTGTTGCAGCCATTTGGGGAGTGAACCAGCAAATGGAAGATCTTTCTCTGTCTTTCCCTCTCACTTTCTGTAACTCTACCTCTCAAATAAATAAATAAAATCTTTTAAAAAATTTCAACAAGAGTTTCAGAGGGGACAAACTATATTCAAATCACAGCAGTATTTCCTTAGCCCATTATTTTAAAAATAGAATTATTTTATATAAATATCTATTTATAGCAGTTGATAACCTTATGATATTTATGCATCCATAAGGTGGTCTTTTTAATTTTCTTCTTTTTCTTGGCTTCTCCCTTCCTTCCACCCTGCACCAGTAAACGTCAGTGACTTAACAAACATTTGTGACTTCAAATCTGAAGAAGGTAAGGTAGCTTTCCTCTAATTTATAACTAGATCATCTGCAGCACGTGACTCCAAGACCACAATAGCAAGAGAAGAGGGTTTTTAATTATTTTTTTCCTGAAAATGACACAAAAATTCTACTTATAAAATTGGTAGATCTTTACCAGAGTGAGTCACATATCTACCAATAAATTGTAGATGAGGCTGGGAAATTAAGGACAACCCATTGACTATTTGGTGAGTACTAATTGTCATGGTGAAAAACAGCCCCCTTTCTTCCTATTTGGCACACTATCAATGACTTTTACAAAGGAGATATCCCAAAGTCCTATCCAGGCCCCTTCTGCTCCAAGCCCAGTTTATAACTCCATGAAGTGTGGTTGTGGTTTCTCTTAATTCGGAGACCATCAAAAAATGGACAAGCCACCTGTACTTGTACCTTCCCACTGTCCTAAGACATCACTAAACAATGATGGAACAGCAAATACCACATTATAAAAGGGACAAACAGAGGAAAAATAGTAGGCACGAGTCCATAGCCATGCCAAGTCCTCCTGAGCAGGCAAGCCTCCTAGCCGGGATGGGGATGTATGTGTGGTGGGGAAAGTGTCTGGCTAAGCTTCTGGTTCTACTCAAAAAAATATTCTCCATCCACAGTGGACAGGACAACTCATCACCTACGGCTTCACCATCTACGAAGCTTCCTTTTTACTATGTTGCTCATCCACATATGGAAAGGACGTTGAGGAAGTGTACTCTCCTAGAGCTATGCACGCTCAGTCCACTTGCTGCTTGCAGAAAGTTGAGGCCCCAAATGTTTTCTATCATTTTGAATATATTTATTGAGCTACAATTCACATGCAATAAATATCCCAAATTTCAAATGTAATTTGATACATTTTGATGTATACTCGCACTGCCATTAGAAATTAGCATATTTATCAAACTTCCTAAAATTCCTCAAGCCCTTTTGAGTTCTTCCCCACCTCCTCTGATCCAATTTGTCCTCAGGGCATGACTGAACTTCTTTAAGTATGATTGGTTTCCATTTTCTAGAATTTTTACACATGGAATAATGTATGCACTTTTTGTTCAGTTTCTTTTAATCACCATAATTATTTTTTACATCCATTCATGTTGTAGCATGCACAAAAAACTATCCCATTGTATTGCTAAATACTATTTAATTATATGGATATACCATTATTACTTTTTCAATTCACTTTTTCTTTTTTTTTTAACTTTTATTTAATGAATATAAATTTCCAGTGTACAGCTTATGGATTACAATGGCTTCCCCCTCCCATAACTTCCCTCCAACCCACAACCCTCCCCTCTCCCGCTCCCTCTCCCCTTCCATTTGCATCAAGATTCATTTTCAATTCTCTTTATATACAGAAGATCAATTTAGTATAAAGATTTCAACAGTTTGCACCCACATAGAAACACAAAGTGAAACATACTCTTGGAGTACTAGTTATAGCATTAAATCACAATGTACAGCACATTAAGGACAGAGATCCCACATGAGGAGCAAGTGCACAGTGGCTCCTGTTGTTGACCCAACAAATTGACACTCTAGTTTATGGCGCCAGTAACCATCCTAGGCTGTCGTCATGAGTTGCCAAGGCTATGGAAGCCTTCCAAGTTTACCGACTCTGATCATATTTAGACAAGGTCATAAAAGACAGAGTGAGGATAGTAACCAATGATCCTAAGAGTGGCATTTACCAGGTTTGAACAATTATACAGCATTAAGTGGGGAAGAGGACCATCAGTACACACAGGTTGGGAGTAGAGCCATTGGTGGTAGAGTAGAGGTTATGATTACAAAGGAATGAGGCCCAAGTGGACTAGACAGGGCCTAGAACAAAGGACAGAGTCATTATTAGAGGAGCTAAGAAAGGTGCTGTCTAAGCTACAAGTAATTTTTCTGATTGAGAGGCAAATAGAACCTGATAGAAGGGGCTTGATAATAATCTGGTGGGCCTTAGGCCTTGTAAATTCAGAGGCCCAGACCTATCTATCTCTTCACATGGGGTATATCCTAAGGGAGGTGTGAACCTCCTAGGGGAAGGCACTCTGTTGACTTTCATGACTTGGCTGGCCTGGGAGGAGAGCTGGCCAGGTAAAGGCAGAGGGCATCTGTAACAAGAAATTTACAGTTCTGCCTGCAATGTTGCTGACCCTACTTGACCATCCCCTCAGCTGCAGTGGTCACTTTGGAAGTTGGGCTGAGTGAAGGGCTTTTCAGTTTAGAGCCAATAAGATCTGTGGCTCTGACCTGGGCATCCTTCGACTCTAGGGCAGGTCCATTTCCAGTGATCCAACTCTTGGCAGAGCTGCCAGGGCTCTTCACAAGCTGACTTCTGTTGAAGCCCAGGCTTACCACATTGAAGGCCACTACAGTGGACTGGCCTGTTGGGTCTCCTTGAGGCAGATCACTGTACAGATCAGCCATTAATAGGCCTGCCACCCATTGCTTCTGATGCCTAGCTTTCTTTTCCTCCTGGTTTGTGTTAAAGCAGACCAGAGGATGCAAGTCAAGGGAGTGCCCAAGTCCCATCTCTAATCTTCGGTGGCCTGAACTACAAGTCTATAGTCACAGGCATGTTCTGTAGTAGTTTTTCTAAGGTAGACAATGCCCATGAGGAAAATTATATTCTCACTTTAAAACTTTCTTTCCCTTTGGTCTGAAAGGGAGGTTTTTTCTACTTACTGTATACTTTGCTGATGGGGAAGTGAATCTAGCTATGAGATTATTATTTAAGTTCTTATTTTGGCTATGCTATTACAGAAAAATGTTAGCCATCTCTTTTATAAGGTCTAAAGATTAAATTGAGCATCCTACAGATTCCTTCATAATAGAATTAGTTTCCTACCTTGAAGAGAATAGAGAAATGAAAGAACAAGTTGGGCTTAGAATAGAGAAATGAGGAAGCAAGTCCTAGATCGCTTGCTGACAATAGCAATATCACATGAATACTTAGCAAACCGTTTCAACCATTAGATAACAACTTAAGAAAACATTTACCAGAAGGTCCAATGCCTTCTATAAATTTTAAGAATTATGGATTTGAAAACACCTCTTAAATATATAACATGGTGTAGTTTGTTTAACCAGTAAACTTAAGCACAACCATCTAAAATGTTTTAAGTTTCTTTCTACCAACACGTTTAAAACATATGATACACAGATTCAGGTCCCACAAATTAAAATGTATCTTTGATTGATTTTAGCAGCTTAAATTTATGGACAATCTTATCTATAAGCCATTTAAAATAAAACTCTTAATAAAATTTCCTATGTGGACATACAATATGTACACACATATAATATAGCATAATAGACCAATATAGCAATTTTAATAATAGCTTTTAAAATCTTTAACTCTTTTTGTAGATTGCCAATTGATTTGAATTGCTTTTTCTTTTTAGTAACCTCAGTTAACCATACTTTCTCTCAGTTGGTACTGTTAATACATTATTGGCTTCATCTGTTTACAGAGCTAACCCAAAGTACTGAATACAATAAAAGTGGCTGGAAAAAGTCCATAGGAACCTATAGGAGGATAGCTAAACACAGAACCAGCAACACTTTAGTTTTATGAGCAGCACGTCATATATAACTGTGGATGACAAAAGACTTTACGTCGCCATGTTTAAAATTATAAACTCATCAACCAACAAGAGGCACTTGCTTACTTCACAGTATTTTTGAAAACACCTGTAGGATTTTACAAGTATTTAACCCTTTAGGCCTCTGGGGCTTTCTCATTAAGATAACTATCATGTCTAGTAACACAAGATCATTAGACTTTTTAATTCTCAAACATTTGTATTAATAGCATTTTCCATTATAGAAACTTAAAGTCTGGTACCACATCACATCTTGACAGTCCTTCTAATATAATCCAAATAGACTGATTAGTTGGTGTCTCTATAAGATGAGAGACATAGGTCCTTCGATTTTTTCAGTTGGGCCCAAACTGGAAAAACCAAAGTCCAGGATTTACTGGAAATTTTAGAGACCAGATTGTTTGAAACTTTGATTTTTTGAATGCCTGTCAAGAATGCCAAGAAGGCTCAAAATCCAAAATATCTGGTTGAAATAAGATTTCTTAAAATCATGACATAACATAGACCAAATTTGATCATTGTTACAAGGTGATTATTCAAATTTTTGAAAATAAGCACATATTTAAATAACCCATAGCTCTTAATAAAAATTCAGCAGTTTTTGAACAATTAGAATTTAATAGACATCAAGAGAACATAATAGATTACTTTAACACATTGCTTTAACAGAGCATCAGAGTTTAATTCTATGTCAAAGAGAAATTGAGCTTCCTGTGATCTTTTGCTGTGAGGTTTCCTTCCTTTACCTTCTTTCATATTGGTGACCATGTTTCTGTGTTTCTGTGTGTAACACATCTTTAAGCATCTTTTGCAGGGCAGGATGAGTGGCAACAAATTCTTTCAGTTTCTGTTTGCTATGAAAAGTCTTAATTTCACCTTCATTCACAAATGAGAGCTTTGCAGGATATAATATTCTGGGCTGGCAGTTTTTCTCTCTTAGTACCTGGGCTATGTCTCGCCATTCCCTTCTAGCTTGTAGGGTTTCTGATGAGAAGTCTGCTGTGAGTCTAATTGGAGATCCTCTAAGAGTAATCTGACGTTTCTCTCTTGCACATTTTAGGATCTTTTCTTTATGTTTCACTGTGGTGAGTTTGATTACAACATGTCGTGGTGAGGATCTCTTTTGGTCATGTTTATTAGGGGTTCTATAAGCTTCCTGTACTAAGATGCCTCTGTCCTTCTCCAAACCTGGGAAATTTTCTGCTAGTATCTCACTGCAAATGCCTTCTAATCATTTCTCCCTCTCCATGCCTTCAGGAACTCCTAGAACCCGAATGTTGGGTTTTTTAATAGTATCCTGTAGATTCCAGACAATATTTTTTAGATTTCTAATTTCTTCTTCTTTTCTTTGGTTTGCCTGTTTCCTTTCCTGTTCTCTGTCTTCTAAGTCTGATATTCTCTCTTCTGCTTCGCCCATTCTGTTTTTAAGGCTCTCTAATGTGTTTGTCATTTGATCTATTGAATTCTTCATTTCATTATGATTTCTCGTCACTATCAGAGTTTCTTGTTCCACTAGTTGTTTCATTTCATTTTGATTCCTCCTTAATATTTCACTTTCACGAGAGAGATTTTCTATCTTGTCCATTAAGGATTTCTGTAGTTCAAGAATTTGTTTTTGAGAACTTCTTAATGTTCTTATCAATTTTTTGAGATCCGCTTCTTGCATTTCTTCGATCTCATCATCTTCGTAATCTTGAATTGGGGTGTCTTTTTCATTTGGGGGCGTCATAGTGTCTTCCTTGTTCTTGTTACCTCGGTTTTTGTGTTTGTTGTTTGGCATGTTGGAGATATTTGGTTTCTTCACTGTGGTGTTTTTTCTTGTTACACTATGGCTCTATATTAAGTGGACTGTCTGCTTTCAGTGGAGCCTTAGAGGCTTGAGATGAGTGTGGACTGAGAGCTGTGTTTGGTTCCTCAGGGTTGAGGGTGTGTCAAAGATGACACTCCCAGGTTAGGTGTGGTAAATCTCTCTTTCTTTTTTTGATTTAAAAGGGAAGTAATTCCACACAGCTGAACGTAATTGGAGGTAGTTAGCAGGCAAATGATATACCCACAGGAGCCAGAGATTGGAAGCTCTTTCCCAAGGACCACACAGGGAATCTCTGCTGCCCTCAGTGTGGGCTCCAATTCTCCTGCAGTCTCCCACTGGGTTGCCAAGTTAGATGCTAATCTCCTGTTATTTCACCCCTCCCCCCAGAGTCAGGTTTTTCTGCTAGGCTCAGGGCTGGTGCAGACCTGAGGTCGCCCTGCTTATGACGTATGTCCAAAATGGCGCCTGCTTTGTCTTGCTCGCCTTTGAGAGGTGAGCGGAGAGAGAGAAACTTGTGTCTGTATCGGTCACTTTTTTTTTATTTTTTTCCTATCTCTCTTCTAGTTAGCCTGGTGAACTTTTCCCCACGAAGTTTCAAGCCTCGTTCCCTCTAGCCTCCTCTTTCCGCTTGCCCACTGGTATCTCGTGCTATTGAGGTTCGGCTCACCTCGCGTTCCAGCGCTGGTGTGTTGAGTCTGCCACTGGTGTCCCGAACTTGGGCTCCCACGCTCTCCACGCAGGTCCACTGTGAATCACTAGTTCCGGAAGAGTTTCCTCTGCTGTTTCATCCCCTACTCTTCCTTGACCCTGCAGTATCTCCACTTATATTAAACTTTCTCTCCCCCCGGACTAATAGTGTGCTCCCTGCCTATTCCGCCATGCTGAAACATATCCTCAATTCACTTTTTCAACTAACAGAAATACAGCTGTTACGTTATGGTGTAAGAACAAGTCTTTGTATAGATCTATTAATTCTTTTCTCTTGCTTAAATATTTAGGAGTAAAATGGCTAGGCCATATACTAGTTATATTTTTAAGTCTAACCCCTTAAATTAATGAAAGACTTTTTTTGTGTTCACAAATCTACCCATCTTTCCTAGATTTTCAAATTTGTTGACATATATTTATTCATACTATTTCCTAATAATTCCTTGTATTTCTGTGGTATCAGTTGTAATACCTTTTTCATCTGTGATTTTATCGATTTGAGTCTTCTCCATATTTTTCTTGGTTAGTTGGGCCATTAGTTTGTCAATTTTGTTTATGTTTTCAAAAAGCCAGCTCTTCATTTAACTGAGCTTTGTTTAACTGATTTTTTGTTTGTTTTCCTAGGTCCTTGAGATGCATTGTTAGATTATTTATTTTATACCTTTCCATTTTGCTATGCAGGCACTTATTGCTATAAACTTTCATCTGATTACTGTTTTTCTTATATCCCATAAATTGATATGTTATGGTTTCATTATCATTACTTTCTTTTTCTTTCTTTCTTTTTTTTTCTTTTTTTCTTTTTTTTTTTTTTTTTACAGGCAGAGTGGATAGTGAGAGAGAGAGACAGAGAGAAATGTTTTCCTTTTTGCCGTTGGTTCACCCTCCAATGGCTGCTGCGGCCGGCGCATCGCGCTGATCCGAAGCCAGGAGCCAGGTGCTTCTCCTGGTCTCCCATGCGGGTGCATTGCCCAAGGACTTGGGCCATCCTCCACTGCCTTCCTGGCCATAGCAGAGAGCTGGCCTGGAAGAGGGGCAACCGGGATAGAATCCGGTGCCCCAACCGGGACTAGAACCTGGTGTGCCGGCGCCGCAAGGTGGAGGATTAGCCTGTTAAGCCACGGTGCCGGCCATTCTTTTTTTTAACTTATTTATTTGACAGGTAGAGTTATAGACAGCGAGAGAGAGAGAGAGAGAGACAGAGAGAAAGGTCTTCCTTCCGTTGGTTCACCCCCCAAATGGCTGCTACGGCCAGCACCACGCTGATCCAAAGCCAGGAGCCAGGTGCTTCTCCTGGTCTCCCATGCTGGTGCAGGGCCCAAGGACTTGGGCCATCCTCCACTGCACTCCCTGGCCAGAGTAGAGAGCTGGACTGGAAGAGGAGCAACTGGGACAGAATCCAGCGCCCCAACCGGGACTAGAACCCGGTATGCCAGCACTGCAGGCGGAGGATTAGCCTATTGAGTAGAGGCGCCGGCCAAGTGCTTTAGCTTTTGTTGTGGTTTGATTTTGTAGTATGGTCTCCCTATGACATCTGATGAAGCCATAGTAGGAATCCAATATCTTCCTGAAACTTGGTATAGTCACTGAGATCCTCTTATGTAAGTCTCCAGTCATTTCCCAAGGGAGGGACTAGTGTGATGAATTTCTCAGTTGTTGGACCAGGCCTTGCTAGTGTTGTGGTGCCTGGCAGATGGATTCTGAGACAGTATTCAATTCAGGCACTGGAGTTGAAATATCAGTGCTGGCTCTAGGAGCTGGATGGACTTAAAGACTGCTAGCCACTTCCCAGATCCAGGGCTCCAAGAGTTGCAATAAGGTTGTGTGGAGGAAGTGGAACCCAAAGAAGCCTGAGCAATAAGTGAGTAGCAGCACCTGAACTGTGGCAGCTTCTATGGGATAGGCTGGAGCCTGGAGCCCTGAGCCCCACACTGGACTTGAGCAGAGTGCTGACACTTTAGTCCAAAGATCCCAGCAAGCCATAGCATTGTACTGTTTATGCACAGAGCAGAAAACTCATTTCCAAATCCAGTGGGCAAGGTGTTCTGGGCTAGGTGGAGCACATAAGGCTTACTTCAGAGCTCCACAGGTGCGTACTGAGGAAGTAAATTCTGACATGCTGTTCACGTGCAGAAGTATTGAGAACAATATGTTAGGTGAAATAAGCATTCACCAAAACAGCATTACTGTATGATGACATACTTAGAGCATTCAAAATCATGAGACAGAAGTGGTGGTTGCCAGGGCCTGTTTATTTGATAGAGAACTTTAGTTCTGGAGGATTGAAAGAGTTCTGGAGATGGATGGTGGTGACAGTTGTGCAATAACATGAATGTAATTAGTACTGCTCAACTGTGCACTTAAAAATGATTGAGTAAAACATTATGTGTATGTTAACAGTAAAAAATGGGAGGAAATCCTCCAAATTGTTTTCCAAAGGTATTATACCTTTTATACCTTTTTTGCTTTTCTATCAGCAGTTTATGAGAGTTTGTTCCTTTTTTTTTTTTTTTTTGGCAATGCTTGGGATGCTTAGTCTTTCTTTCAGATACTCTAGTGTGTGACATATGGTTATAGTTTTAAATTTTCATTTCCCTAATAATACTATTAGCTATTTGCCATCAGTATGCTTTCTCGGTGTCTGTTATCTTCTGGTCTGTTTTTAAAAATTTATTGAGCTGAGATGCAGAAAAAAACAGAAATAGAGACAGAAGTACAGATAGACGGAGGGAGAGAGCGCCCATCCATTGCTTCACTTGCTCTTGCCTACCATGACCAGGGCTGAAGCCTCGATTCAGGAAGAAAGTCCAATTCTTTTATGTGGGTGGTAGGAACCAAATTACTTGAACCATCACTGCTGCCTCCCAGGGTTTGCATTGGCAGAAAGCCAGAGTCAGGAGCTGGGAATCAAACCCAAGAGTTCTGATATTGGATGTTGGTGCCTGAACTGTTAGGGCAAATGTCTGCTCTTGGCCTAATCTTTATTGGACTTTTTGTTTTCTTATTATTGAATTTTTAGAGTTCTTCTTGTGTTATGAATAGAAATTCTTTATCAAATATGTAATTTCAAAATTTTCCTCCCAGGCAAAAGTTTGCATTATTATGTTCTTAACATTACCATTCAAGAGCAGAAGTTCTTAATTTCAATGAAGTCCACTCTACCAATTCTTTTGTGGCAATGAATCAGTTCTTTTGTGGGTCATGCTATCAATGTTGGAACTAATAAAATCGTTCCCTAAGTGAAGATCATAAATATTTCAGATAGATTCTTAAGATTGATTTTGGTTTTCAAAAATATTTTTTAAAATGTAGTACAAGGTATGGGTAGAAGTCACCCCCAATGCACATTTGTATGATTACTCAGCTGTTCTAGCATGATTTGTTGAAAATTCTACCTTTTCTGTACTTAATTGCCATCTTATCTTTATCAAAAACAAACTGAACCCACATGTGTGGTGTGGGTGTTCTCCTATGTGCTGATTTATTTGTCTTTCTTTATGCCAAAAATCATACTATAATTTTACTGTAATTTTTTTTTTTTTGACAGGCAGAGTTAGAGAGAGACAGAGAGAATGGTCTTCCTTCTGTTGGTTCATCCCCCAAATGACCGCTACGGCCAGCATGCTGCGCCGATCCAAAGCCAGGAGCCAGATGCTTCCTCCTGGTCTCCCATGTGGGTGCAGGGCCCAGGCACTTGGGCCATCCTCCACTGCCTTCCAGGGGCCAGAGCAGAGAGCTGGACTGGAGGAGGAGCAACCAGGACAGAATCCGGCGCCCCAACCAGGACTAGAACCCGGGTGCTGGCGCCACAGGTGGAGGATTAGCCAAGTGAGCCGTGGCGCCGGCCTAGTTACTGTAATTTTAGAATAAGTCTTGAATGCAGACAGTAAAAATATTCAAATTTTGTTCTTTTTCAAAGTAGTTTGGACTTTGAAGCCCTATATAAATTTAGAAATAGTTTGTCAGTTATAATATCTTGGGGAAATTTTGATTGTGAGTATATTTAATCTATAGATCAATTCAGGAAGAATTGATATATTAACAATATCAACCCCTCTTACCTATAAATACAATATATCTCTTTTGGACCCTCATTATTTCTCTCAGCAATGTTTTATGGCTTTAACTATATGTTCTTTGTGCATCTTTTATGAAATTTACTCTTAAGTATTATATCTGGTGTTTATATTGGTGTTTTTTAACATTTCAATTTCCAATTTCCATTTTGAATTATTGCTAGCATATAGAAATACAATTAATTTTGTATATTAATTGTATCATACCACTTTACTAAAATCATTTAATAGTTTCAGTAATTCTAGTTCTAATGATAACAATTTTTTAGATTTCTAAGTAATCTACAGATCGTCTCCAAGTGATAATATTATGTTTTCCTTTCTTATTTGGATTCCTTTTATTTCTTTTTCTTATTTTATTACACAATCTGTGACATCTAATTTAGTGCTAAGTAAAATGATAAGAATGGACATTCTAATCTTGTTCTTGATCTTTGGATAAAAGCACTCAGTTGGTGACCACTAAATAACATGTTAACTGTAGGATTTTGTAGATGTCCTTTATCAAGTGAGAAAGTTCCTCTTCCATTCCAAGATGTCTGAGAGTTTCTGTTACAAATAATAGTTGGATTTTATCAAATGCTTTTTCTATTGCAATTGAGGTTGTCAGATTTTTTTCTTTTTTAAACTTATTGGTATGGTGATTTATATTGATTTATTTCAAAATTAAAACAATCTTGGATTCCCAGGATAAAGCTCATGTGGCTCTGATGGGACTTTTTCTAAATTGTTGAATTCAATTTGACAACATTCTACATAGAGTTTTTGTACTTATGTTTATAAATATTTTGCTTATGATCAAAGGGAATATCTGTTTGTGGTTTTATTGTTAGGTTTTTGGTTTGTTATAAGAGAAATCTTGGATTTAGAAAATACATTTCAAGTATTCCCTTCTCTTCAAATTTCTGGACGAGTTTGTGCAGAATTGGTATTGTTTCTCCCTTAATATCTCATTTAATTTATTAATATAAAAAGTGAAGCTAAGTTTATCATTTTGAAAATTTTCTTCTTTTTTGATAGAGGCACTTAAAGGTATAAACTCTCCTGTATGCAGTGTTTTAGTGGATGTCATGTATTTTGATATTTTGTATTTTCATTTTTATTCAGTTCAAATTCCTTTCTATTGTTCTTTGTTATACTTTCTTTGGCCTATGTGTTATTTATGTTGTTTGACATTAAAAAATTGGATAAAGAAATTTTTTTCACTGCTGATTCTTCAAATAATGTACTTTATCTGACTCTAATCGTTTTTATTTTTTGATGCTAATTTCATGGACTAGCCTATGGTTTGTGCTTAAAAATAATGTATATCTTACAGTTATATATATGTGTAATGTATATCTTACAGCTCTATCAATTGTAGAATATATATATTTACCTACACAGAGAATGAAATGTATATATATATATATATATATATATTTAATCTGTCAAAATAAGTTAATTGGTTGTGTTTTTCAAGACTTGCATATTTATGCCAATTTGAGTTATTTCATTAGCCCCTGAGAGTGACCTATCAAAATCTTTAATTTCTTGAATTGCCTATTTCTCTATTTCTGCTTTCAATTCTGTCAGTTTTTGCTTTATGTGTTTCTGATCTCTATTGTGAGATACATACAAATGTATATTGTTATATATTCTTATTGTATTGACTCTTTTATAATTATGAAACATCTCTCCTTCCCTAATAGTCTTTCTTGTCCTAAAACCTATTTTATCCCATATTAATAATACCATTCCCCCTCTTTAATAAGTATACTTCATATTTTATATCTATTTTGTGCTTTAATTTGAATATATTTGTATTTGTGTCTTTGAATCTAAGGCATGTCTGTTTTACATATCAAATGTTTGGATCTTTTTTTAATCCAATCTGTTTAGAAATTTATTCCTTTTAATAGGACTATTTAATTATTTACATTTAGTGTGATTATCGATGTATTTAATTTCAATTTTATATTTTCTTATTTACTTTGTGCTCATCTCTGGTCCTTTTGTTGTTCTGTTCCTTCATGGTTCGTTCCACTGATTTTCCAGGCCAGTAGCAGAGAGCTGGATCAGAAGAGGAACAGCCAAAACTGGAATCAGCGCCCACGTGGGATTGCCAGTGCTTCAGGCAGAGGCTTAATCCACTAAGCCGCATGCCGGCCCCTCAATTTTCTCTACACTCACAAGATTAATTCTCTACTAAATAAAGATTTCAACAAGTAGTGAGTAGAGAAACCACTGTTCCTCAGGAGTATAGACATGGGCTATAAAAAATAATCAAACCTCAAGATGTCAACTTCACAAATATACTTTTTTAGTACTCTAGATATTAGTTACCACAAATCAGAGAAAACGTAAGAAGTTTATCTTTTGGGGACTGACTGCCTTCACTAAGCATAATGGTCTTCAGTGGCATCCATTTTGTTGCAAAAGACAGGATTTCACTCTTTTTTATGGCTGATTAGTATTCCATCATGTATGTAGACCACATTTAAAATTTATTATATTTTTATTTTTTTATTTTTATTTTTTTATTTTTTGACAGGCAGAGTGGACAGTGAGAGAGAGAGACAGAGAGAAAGACCTTCCTTTGCCGTTGGTTCA
This sequence comes from Lepus europaeus, assembly GCF_033115175.1. Taxonomy (NCBI): domain Eukaryota; kingdom Metazoa; phylum Chordata; class Mammalia; order Lagomorpha; family Leporidae; genus Lepus; species Lepus europaeus. Next base: position 135,687,092 of record NC_084831.1, on the reverse strand, counting down.
CCCTCCAATGGCTGCCTTGGCAGGCGCGCTGCAGCCGGCGCACCGCGATGATCCGAAGGCAGGAGCCAGGTGCTTCTCCTGGTCTCCCATGGGGTGCAGGGCCCAAGGACTTGGGCCATCCTCCACTGCACTCCCGGGGCCACAGCAGAGAGCTGGACTGGAAGAGGGGCAACCGGGACAGAATCAGGTGCCCCGACCGGGACTAGAACCTGGTGTGCCAGCACCACAAGGTGGAGGATTAGCCTATTGAGCCACGGCGCCAGCCTAAAATTTATTATACTTGGAGTTTAATGAGCTTCAATGCTTTTCATCAAATTTCCTGACCATAATTTCTTCAGACTTGTTTTCTGTATCCTTATTTACCCCCTGTCATGAAGGAACTCCCATTACATGTATGCTTGATGCTGCTTTGAGCATTTTTCTTTGTTCTTTTTCCTTTCTGTTCTAACTGGATAGATTTTATTGATCAATTTTCAGGTGCATTGATTTGTTTTTTTCTACTATATCAACTCTGGTATTGAAACACTTTGATAGATCTTATTTTTTGTTACTTCCCTCCTTAACTCCAAATTTTCCATTTGTTCTTTTTTTAAAAAATTTAATTTCTATATCCTTATTGAGGATCCATATTTTTTTGACAGGTAGATTTAGACAGAGAGAGAGAGAGAGAAAGGTCCTCCTTTCCGTTGGTTCACCCCCCAAATGGCCGCTACGGCCGGCATGCTGCAGCCGGCGCACTGTGCCAAGAGGATCAATATTTGTTTATTGACTCATTATTGCCATACTTTGTTTTAATTGTTTAAAGATGATTATCTTCAATTTTTTAGCATATTAATAATATATCCCTTTTTAGATTTATTTATTTGAAAGACAGAATTACAGAGAGAGGTAGAAACAGTTATATGTATATATCTTCCATCTGCTGGTTCACTCCTCAAATGGCTGGAGCTGAGCTGAGCCGAAGCCAGGAGCCAGGAGCTTCTTCTGGGTCTCCCACATGGGTGCAGGGTCTCAAGGACTTGGGTCACCCTTCACTGCTTTTCCAGGGATGCTGGATTGGAAGTGGAGCAGCTGGGACTCGAACTGGCACCCATATAGGATACTGGTGCTGCAGGTCAGGGCTTTTACTTGCTGTGCCACAGCACCAGCTCCTAATAATATATCCTTTAAAGTATTCACCTGCTAAATCTAAATTCTGGAGACACTCAAGTGTAATTTCCATTGACTGCTCTTATATTTCCTGAGTCACACTTTTCTACTTTTTGGAACATGTTATAATTATTTGTAGCAACTCTAGATTCTAATTTTTCCCCTAAAGACTGTAGCAGTTCTTTTATGTTTGGTTTTTTTCTTTTTGGATAAACTGTCTAGATTAAATATGAGAAATCTGACTCTCCTCCAATGCATTATCATATGTATCTCTGGCCAATTTAGAGATTCTGTTTGCTTGTTTTTACTTTTTTACTTTAGCTACTATTTTCAAGACTGAAATCCTAGGAGTTGTCCTTATGCTTGTGTAGCCTCATCAAATGATAGGAAGTCATGCCAGTAAGTCTCGTGACCTCTCTATGTTGATGTTCAACATCCGTCCCTTTTGTTAAGTCTTCCCCAGATCTTGCTTCTGACCAGGTCATTTCTCACCTCCTAAATGCGTTTAGATAGACTCACTATTGGCCAGAAGTTCATGAATAATTTGACCCTTCCCCAGCCTTCACATCAGCCTCAGCTAGGAATAACTTTGTGCCAATCTTGAATGCAACCTCAGGCCAGTAGAGTCAAGCTATTGGTCCTTGCCTACTCTCCTACCTCTTCCAAATCACTTGTCCTGACAATGACAGGGGTGTGCATCAACCACTCCTCCAAAATGGCAGAAAGAATAACAATTGCCAGGGCTTGTCCAGGATTGGGAATCTTCATGCTGCGTGAATGCAGGGAATAGGATAGGAAAGGGCCCAAGTTTGAATAGTACCAATGTCCACTGTCTCATCTGAAGTCTCCTCACTTATAACGAGAAGTGGATTATCTTTATTTTACAAAAAGCCTTCATATTTACCCACGTAGTTACCATTTCTGGTGCTCTTCATCTCCACTTTATTTCTCTTTAGGAAAACTCCTTGGAAGCAAAGACATGTCTTGTACTTAGTTTTGTATTGCCCAAGGATCCAAGTATAGCATGAGTTATACATAGGACATATAATATATTCAAACCTTGGTACTACTATAACAGACTAATGGGACATTAGTCTAACTTTTTTAAGTATAAATAGTACTATAGTAAAGGAAACTCCTAGTGTGGCAATTGAACATATAAGAAGTGGGGTAGACATTTTAGCCTAGCCTAATACAAGATTTAAGACCCTTGTATCCCACATGGGAGTACCTTGGTTCAATATCTGACTCCATTTTCCTGATAATGCAGACCCTGAGAGGCAGTGATGCTAGCTCAAATGATTGTATTCTTGTCACCCATGTGGAAGATTAGATTGAGTTTCGGCTTCTAGCTTTGGTCCCAACCTAGCACCAGACATGAACCAGTAGATAGAAGTGTGCCGTCTCTCCCTCTTTCTGTTGGTCTGTCTCTCAAATAGAAATAAAAAATAAAGAAGGAAAGAGAGAGAAAGAGAGAAAGTAAGGGAGAAAAAAAGGAAGGAAGGAAGGAAGGAAGGAAGGAAGGAAGGAAGGAAGGAAGGAAGGAAGGAAGGAAGGAAGGAAGGAAAGAAAGAAAGGAGGGAGGGAGGGAGGGAGGAAAAAAAGAAAGAGAAAAGGAAAATATAAGGATGATAATGCATGGTGTTATGAAAAAACAATTCCTTGACATTAATTTTAGTGGAAGTAGGTAAAATATTCACTTAAGTGCTTTTGACAAGACAAGAATATTTTTAAAATCTTAACTGTTCAACTTTCACATGGCAGGAGTTGACTGAACAATGAATCCTGCTTAATCAGGAAGACAAGAAGTTTTATCCCAACTGTGTGGATTTGAAGGATTCCATAGCTTGGCAACCACCTAAATGCAAAGCCTTGTCTAACTAAAGCAAAATCTGAGTCAAAACCATGACTTTTCCAATTTTTCTTTTGCATTTTTCATACTTTTCTAAAAGACTCTTGAAAAAATGAAAACAATGAAATCATTGTTCTATGCTTTATAAGCACAGAGTCTGAATATCATAATACTGAAGAAAGAATTGCTTAAGATGAGAACTCAAACATGATTTCAAAATTTGAGAGTAGGGCCAAAGCCAGGTTTTGAATTGCAAGCCTACTTAATGCTTGATTGGGCTCTGATGGTCTGTTCACCCTACCGCGGCCTGTATTAACCCTAGCCCTATTCCTAATTACAACCTGTTTTTAGTGTTCCTAGATGACATCAAGATGTGAGGGATTAAATAGACAGTGCCACACATGCTAGATAATGATTGTGGCAAAATACTGTGTTCCCTCAAAAGCATGCAGAGTCAAAATACTAACTTCTGGACTTTCAAGGTTACCATTGTTTTATTGATCTTATTCTGAAAACAACAATAACACAATTGTTCCATTAAGTCAATAGATTATTTTGGGCATATCACTTTACTTGCTAATATAAATTTATTTATCAAGTTTCTCAGGCAGCTTGAATCATGAGTTTCAAAACAGTTATTTACATCAGAATATTTTGTCTGCCTAAACATGGTAGGAGTGTAGACTGTATAAAAATGCTATGTATTTCAGGGCTGGCATTGTGGAGTAGTGAGTAAAGATGCCATCTGCGATGCCAACATCTCGTACAGGCATAGGTTCGAGTCCCGAGTGCTCCACTTCAGATCCAGCTCCCTGCTAGTATGCCTGAGAAAGCAGTGAAGAGTAGTCCAAGTCCTTGGGCTCCTTCCCCAAATGGAAGACACAGAGGAAGCTCCTGGATCCTGGATCTTGTGATCATTTGGGGAGTGAACTAGTGGATGGAGGATCTTTTTCTCTCTCTCTCTCTCTCTCCCTCTCCCTCTCTTTCCCTCCCTCCTTGTCTCTCCCATGCCATGTGTGAACTCTGTCTTTGAAATAAACAGATAAATCTTTTTTTAAAAAAGTACATATTTCCTGTGTCTGATTTCAAAGGAAGGCTTTGAGGTATGCTATGCATAATAGGTGAACAAGATATAATCAGCATTTTCTGTGTGGAAATTCAAGAATCTAACAAGCAGTCTCAAAGAATGCTACACGTGGCAATTTTCTCCAGGACTGTCACGGTGCCCTGATTCCAAAGGATATGACACCCAAAGAGCTCACAGCTGTGCTGTCATCGCAAGTTTAAATTTGACACTGTTGATATCATAACCATGGAGTATAACTCTTTAAAATTATCACAGCTGAGTTTTTAGAGTGCTTGAGTTGCTATTAGGAAGTGGGTTCCTAACGGGGTTTGCTAGTAACTACTGACAGGAGTACCCACTGAAGGGAATTTAGGAACGAAATCAGCTGTGTCACGTAGTAGGCTATGACTTTCATGTCAACCATCTCTTTTAGCTTTGCACACCCCACAAGCTAAGTAGCAGTATTATTCTATGCATGAGGAACTTAAGGTTTGAAGAGGTCAGATGCCTTCCCCATGATCACACAGCTGATAAGTGATAGAATGAGGAGGCTCATCCAGGTTTCCCTGATTTCAAAGCATGTGCTCTTTCCATTCCAACTGGAATGCTAGGAATTCAGATTGAATTTCATTCTGGTCTGGATTACATACTTGTTCTGGGCATCTCCTGAGAGTCAAAATAGAGGATAATGAAAACAGCTGATCCACCTTCTTATAAAGCATAATGGACCTCAGTAGCAAGAGACAGGGTCTCACTATCGGAATAAAAACCATGGCGCAACTGAAAACCCTATTCCTAGCCATTCTCTCTCCTTGATGCCATAATGTATGAAAGTCCACTATGAGTGGTTGTTCCTACACCCTCTTCAAAAAAAAAAAAAAGTGAACAAAAAAGGATGGAATAAGGGGACATTACGTCAAGTGATGTGAGTCAGACATAGAAATTCAAATATGGCATGTTACCCCTCATGTGTGGGAACTATAGAAAAACCCTCAATATAAATACAGAACGTCGATTACTAGATGTTGGGAGGTGTGTGGGGGAGAACAGTGAATTTGGATTAAAAGCTAGTGGAGGGGCCAGCGCTGTGGCGTAGCAGGTGAGGCCACTGCCTGCAGTGCCAGCATCCCATTTGGGCGCTGGTTCGAGACCCAGCTGCTCCACTTCCGATCCAGCTCTCTGCTATGGCCTGGTAAAGTAGCAGAAGATGGCACATGCATGGGAGACCTGTAGGAAGCTCCTATCTCCTGGCTTCGGATTGGTGCAGCTCCAGCTGTTGCAGCCAACCGGGGAGTGAACCAGCGGATGGAAGATCTCTCTCTCTCTCTCTCTCTCTCTCTCTCTCTCTCTCTCTCTCTGCCTCTCCTTCTCTCCCTGTGTAACTCTTTCAAATAAATAAATAAATAAATAAATAAATATTTTTTTAAAAAAAGCTAGAGGAAATTGAGGATAGTTAAGATGTTAATAATAGTAGAAGCTGGGTATCAGATATATGGGAACTTTGTACAACTCTACAATTCTTATTTTGTAATTTTAAAACTATTCTGAAGTAAAAAGCTTAGTAAATGAACCAAAGCCAAAATAAAAAAAACAGTACAACTAGTTCTATGAAATACAAGAAAGGGTTATATATGAAATAAATTCAATCGGGTGTTTTGTAACTAATCAGAGATGCTTTCTTCCATAAGAAATGCAGACAGGGGCTGGCATTGTGGTGTAGCAAATTAAGCCATTGCCTGCTCCACTGGCATCTCATATGAGCACTGGTTCGAGTCCCTGCTGCTCCACTTCTGATCCAACTCCCTGCTAATGTACCTGAAAAAGCAGTGGAAGATGGCCCAAGTACTTGGGAAACTGCACCCACTTGGGAGACCGGGAAGAAATTCCTGGCTCCTGGCTTTGGCCTCACCCAGCTCTGGCTGTTATGGCCATTTGGGAGTGAACCTGCAGATGGAAGATCTCTCTCTCTCTCTCTCTGCCTCTTCCTCTCTCTCTGTAACTCCATCCTTCAAGTAAATAAGTAAAATCTTAAAAAAAAATGCAGACAGCTGTTGTTTAGTGTGTGTGGAAGGCAACGAGAGTGAAGAGTAGAAATCCAGAAATTTTTCTATTTCACCTCCTGCTTAGATCAAATCCTGGACATTGCACTTGGGAAGAAAAGAGATTCTGCTGTGTTTTCCTCTCGGTAGTCCAAAAACTTGCCATGAGTCTGAGATGTGTAGCCATGTTCTTAATTTGAAGCTGTGTGCCTAAACATAATCATAGTTTTCTTATTCTACTCTAGTGGTCACCCATAATTTTTTAACATTGTAAAGGGCAATCATTTGCATTGGGATCTTTTCTTAATTATTTGCTTTTGTGATTTTGATAATATTATACATGAAAGGTCTATTTAGAAAGCTCGAGAAGAGACTGCTTCCTCTCATCTTTGTGAATTTGACCTTTGAACTATCATTAAGTTTGAAGACCAGATTATGGATTTGACTAAGACTGACATTAAATAGAAATTGTGCAAAACCATAGAAGAAAAAAAAGAACTTGTGAATTATCGTGTGTCACTGACTTTCCTGCCCAGCGTATCATGTAACCACATACGGAATGCACCATGAGCTTTGAGGGTTAAAGACAAGAACCAAACTCCTGCCCCTAGTCGGTAAAACACAGAGCTCCATTTTGAAACACTTTTCAAGACTTCTCACAAAATCACTGTGCTCTTAAGGAAGCATGGCTGAGGCCTTCACTACGCGGCAAGCCCAAGGACTTGGCAGCCATCTTGTGCAGTGAAAGACGAAGTGTCTGGCTCGGAGCCAAGGAAAGCCAAAGTGATCAATATTACATTCTGAAAGCACCAATGGACCCTTTGTCCCAAAACTAGCACTTCTGGGAGATGTGCCAGAAGATTCCCGTGCGCACATATGTGAGCATACATAGAGTAACAAGGCGATTCAGGAAATTCAGGCATGTGGGAAGATCAAAAGCACAGCAGGATACTCCTGTGACTCTCGCGTTGGTCAGCAATACTTCACTGTCCACATCCAAATACGAAGGCCGTTTAAAGAGTCTGCAGATGGAAGATAAACAGAAACTTGAAAAAATGTACCCAGGCAGCTTATTTTTCTTCCGCTGTCCTTCCACCTACCACGAGCGACCCCGGTGCATTGTCAATCACTCCCCTGCACCACTTTGAAGTGTGAGCCTGTCCCCGAATCCTACAGTGAAGATGCCAGCCTGGCCTGATCTCACCTCTTTAAGCCTCCCGCCCTCCAGAACACTCACAAGTGTTTGGAACATATATCGGGGAATGAAGGGAATATGATCCCAGACCGAAGTCCAGACAGCAAGTAGAACATGTCATGAGTCTGGCACCAAACGGGATCACGTTGCCAGTTTAAAACCAACTAAGTGACCTCAGTTTTCATGGGAAAGAAAAAAGAAAGAAAGTGTGCTTGATGAGAGAACAGTGCAAAGATAACTCTCACACAAAGATCCCTTATCTGCAATTCAAGATCACACTTAGGCTCAGAAATAAATGTGTAGGGGATGGCATTAACAGAGGGCCTAATAAGGCACTCTGGCTACTGTTGTCTTTACAGATAAATTTTAAAGACACATGGAGCCAGGGAGGAAATGAATATTCAATTTAGAACTTTTTCATATATTTAATATCTGCCTCTCTCATCATGTTTGCAATTTTTACAGTCTTTGTTATGAATAGCTTCTCATCACATTTCTAAGAGGGAGATCATCGTAATTACAACCTTATGTTATGGCAGAGCTTAAAGAAGTGACTTGGCAAAGGTCATGTGGCAATGCAATGTCCTAGACAGGAAGGGAATGGATGTATCTGGAAATCATTGTGCATTGTGCATTCCAGGGCGAATGGCAGAAAGCAACCTCAGATTGCCCCGGTCAAAACTTAGAGCTTATTCAGAAGTATGAGTGCTTGATATACATATGATGTCACCAAGAATATGAAATCAAATTTTACTAGTAATGGCTTGAGCAAAATTTTATTGGAAGAAATTGCCAAGTTACTGTCACTATTATAGGGAGCATTAGGAATAAGAGAGAGAAAAGATGAGCTGCTCTTTAATACAACAGTATTTAAATGGTCATTTAAATGTTTAAAAAGTCTACTCTTAGCTAACAACCTACCCTTTTCAAAGGTGATATAGTAACTTAGGTAAGAATGGTACCGTTTTCATGAGAGTCTTGAGGAGACTGCTTCTCTATGTTCCTTTGCGGTCTACATGGCTTTGTGATGAACCACCACTGACATCTTGGATGTTGCTTAGCAACAGGAAGTAGATGTTTAACAAATTTAGAAATGAAATATCATGAAGTCCATAATTTACACATAGTGAATGAGCCACTTTTCAGATCCCATCCAAACTTATGCTACTTTTCCCATTAAAGGGCTAAAGAATTTAAAAACCCTGATTCTCAGCACAATATCTAAGAGATGAAAACTGAAAACTCAAAAGAAAGAAACAAAGATCTTCATAGTCAGTATTTTTCAGAAAGGGTATTATTAGCCAGCAAGCAGATCTCTTTATAAATATAGTTGATGGGGGCGGGGGGCAGTAGGCATTTACCACAGCAGTTCAGGTGCCTCTTGGGACACCCGTATCCCATACCTGAATCCCTGGGTTCTAGTTCTGGCTCCTCTTCCAAACTAGCTTCCTCTGCTAGGAGGCAAGAGGTGATGGCTCAAGTACTAAGGTTCCTGGCACCCATATGGGAGACCCAAAATGAATTACAGCCTTCTGGCTTCAATCTGGCACAACCCTGGCTGCTGTGGGCATTTGTGGAGGGAATGGAACATTTCCCTGTCTCTGTCTCTCTGTCTTTCAAATAAATTTTAAAAATTTAAATTAATATAGTTGATTAAAAAAACCTTGCATTTACTGTATGAATTTAGAAATGTTTAAAGTGGTTGAACCAAGAATTGCATGTAATTAGTATTAAAATCCTGATGTATGGAAGTAAACATCTAAAACCTAAAGCACAGAGAAAGAGCTTCATTAGCTATAGAAAAGTCTGCCAAAGGCAAATATTATGGAGACTGGATAAAGACACATCTCCAGATCCTACCAGGTGGTCTTACCCAATTGTCCCACAAAGAAGAAATAAATGTTAATATTCCACGTGGTTTATATTTCTAATATTTAAAAAAGTAGTTGATGAATTGCATGAACTAAATATTAAAGACATACAGAAAACTACCTACCATCAACAACTATATTATGCACACTTTGGCATGTTGCCTTATTTTATTTAGAACTAATATTTTGTAAGATAGAAAACAGCAGATACATTTGGTACCTATAGTGAGACATTCTCTTCGGCAATTCAGTTTCTTCTCCTCTCTGCAAAGTGGTAACCTGGAATTGGTGTGGATTTTGTTGCTGTTCTTGTATTGTATTTATGGGCATACATTCAAAAGTAATTATGTAGCATTCTTTGCACATTTTAAACTTTACCTGTGGCCAGCGCTGTGGCGTAGCGGGTAAAGCCTCCGCCTGCAGTGCCGGCATCCCATGTGGGCGCTGGTTTGAGTCCCAGCTGCTCCACTTCTGATCCAGCTCTCTGCAATGGCCTGGGAAAGCAGTGGAAGATGGCCCGAGTGCTAGGGCCCCTGTACCCACATGGGAGACCCGGAAGAAGCTCCTGGCTCCTGGCTTCGGATCTGCTCGGCTCTGGCCCTTGCGGCCATCTGGGGAGTGAACCAGCAGATGGAAGACCTTTCTCTCTGTGTCTCTACCTCTCTTTGTAACTGTCTTTCAAATAAATAAAGTAAATCTTTAAAAAAAAAGAAAAAGAAGAAATTTAAAAAAAAAACTTTATCTGAATGGTATTTTGTTGTTTGTTGTTTTATAACCTTTTATGCTGGTTGTGATGCCTCCAGAGTTCTCAACACTTATCCATGTTAGTATAGGCATACCTAGTTTAAACAGTATAATCACCTAACACTAGTTCATGTGTGTTGATGGGGATTTTTTTAATCGTTGTTCACTATTGCTACTTTTTATTTTGTTTGTAGATTTTATTTTACCATTTTATTTTAAATTTCTTTGATTATAAGGATATTGATTTTGTTTTCTTTGGTTTTCTCATTCATATCTTTTGCCTATCTTCCCAGTTGGTTGTGGTTTTGTGTAATTAACTAGTAGGAGTTCTCACTATAATCCAAAAGTTGTACCTATGAAATTTATATTGATTAAATAAAAGCTTTCTATAAAAAAATAAATAAATAAAATAACTAGTAGGAGTTCTTAATATATTCTGAGTACCAATTTTTGACAATTGCATGTCTTATAAAGAAATCTTTATTTTTTTTAAGATTTATTTTTCTATTTGTAAGGAGAGCATACAGAGAGGTAGAGGCAGGGAGAGAGAGGTCTTCCATCCACTGGTTCACTCCCCTGAAGGCTGCAACAACCAGCGCTCTGCCGATCTGAAACCAGGAGCCAGAAGCTTCCTCTGGGTTTCCCACACAGGTGCAGAGGCCCAAGCACTTGGGCCATCTTGTACTGTCCTAGCAGGACAGAGCAGAGAGCTGTATCAGAAGTGGAGCAGCTTGGACTTGAACCGGCGCCCATATGGGATGCTGGTGCTGCAGGTGGCAGTTTTACCCACTAAGCCACAGAGCTGGTCCCTACTACATCTTTCATAAATTATTTGTACATTAATTTACATAATAGAATGCCCTTCCTCTAGTCTGTGAATCAGCCTTATTCACCATAAGTAGTTGGTAACCAAAAAGTATTACAGCAACTTCCCTTTGCTTGTCTATTAACACTATTCTTGCCGAATTTCTTTTTTTTTTTTATGTTTTTTTTTTTACCTTTTATTTAATGAATATAAATTTCCAGTGTACAGCTCATGGATTACAATGGCTTCTCCCTCCCATAGCTTCCCTCCCACCCGCAACCCTCCCCTCTCCCACTCCCTCTCCCCTTCCATTCACATCAAGATTCATTTTCAATTCTCTTTATATACAGAAGATCAATTTAGTATAAAGATTTCAACAGTTTGCACCCACATAGAAACACAAAGTGAAACATACTCTTGGAGTACTAGTTATAGCATTAAATCAAAATGTACAGTACATTAAGGATAAAGATCCCACATGAGGAGCAAGTGCACAGTGGCTCCTGTTGTTGACCCAACAAATTGACACTCTAGTTTATGGCGCCAGTAACCACCCTAGGCTGACGTCATGAGTTGCCAAGGCTATGGAAGCCTTCCAAGTTTGCCGACTCTGATCATATTTAGACAAGGTCATAAAAGACAGAGTGAGGATAGTAACCAATGATCCTAAGAGTGGCATTTACCAGGTTTGAACAATTATACAGCATTAAGTGGGGAAGAGGACCATCAGTACACACAGGTTGGGAGTAGAGCCATTGGTGGTAGAGTAGAGGTTATGATTACAAAGGAATGAGGCCCAAGTGCACTAGACAGGGTCTAGAACAAAGGACAGAGTCATTATTAGAGGAGCTAAGAAAGGTGCTGTCTACACTACAATTAAGTTTTCTGATTGAGAGGCAAATAGAACCTGATAGAAGGGGCTTGATAATAATCTGTTGGGCTTTAGGCCTTGTAAGTTAAGAGGCCCAGACCTATCTATCTCTTCACATGGGGTATATCCTAAGGGAGGTGGGAACCTCCTAGGGGAAGGCACTCTGTTGACTTTCATTACTTGGCTGGCCTGGGAGGAGAGCTGGCCAGGTAAAGGCAGGTGGCATCTCTAACAAGAAATTTACAGTTCTGCCTGCAATGTTGCTGACCCTACTTGACCATACCCTCAGCTGCAGTGGTCACTTTGGAAGTTGGGCTGAGTGAAGGGCTTTTCAGCTTAGAGCCAATAAGATCTGTGGCTCTGACCTGGGCATCCTTCGACTCCAGGGCAGGTCCATTTCCAGTGATCCAACTCTTGGCAGAGCTGCCAGGGCTCTTCACAAGCTGACTTCTGCTGAAGCCCAGGCTTACCACATTGAAAGCCACTGCAGTGGACTGGCCTGTTGGGTCTCCTTGAGGGCAGATCACTGTACAGATCAGCCAGTAATAGGCCTGCCACCCATTGCTTCTGATGCCTAGCTTTCTTTTCCTCCTGGTTTGTGTTAAAGCAGACCAGAGGATGCAAGTCAAGGGAGTGCCCGTATCCCATCTCTAAACTTCGGTGGCCTGAACTACAAGTCTATAGTCACAGGCATGTTCTGTAGTGGTTTTTCTAAGGTAGACAATGCCCATGAGGAAAATTATATTCTCACTTTAAAACTTTCTTTCCCTTTGGTCTGAAAGGGAGGTTTTTTCTACTTACTGCTTACTTCGCTGATGGCGAAGTGACTCTAGCTATGAGATTATTATTTAAGTTCTTATTTTGGCTATGCTATTACAGAAAAATATTAGCCATCTCTTTTATAAGGTCTAAAGATTAAATTGTGCATCCTACAGATTCCTTCATAATAGAATTAGTTTCCTACCTTGAAGAGAATAGAGAAATGAAAGAATAAGTTGGGCTTAGAATAGAGAAATGAGGGAGCAAGTCCTAGATCGCTTGCTGACAATAGCAATATTACATGAATACTTAGCAAACCGTTTCAACCATTAGATAACAACTTAAGAAAACATTTACCAGAAGGTGCAATGCCTTCTATAAATTTTAAGAATCATTTCAGTTATACCTTGCTTCTGACCCTTGGCTCTGTCTCCTTTCTTTAAAAGAAAACCTAATCTTTTGTGAGACATTTGAACTTGAGAGTCTGAGTTTTTACATTCTGTGGTTACTGAAAACGTTATCTAGTTCTCACTCTGAGTTGTCTCAGCCTTTTTAAAAAAATATCTTTCCTCATTATTTAGATTTTTCTAGATCTCACATAAATCACATCTCATGCTCTCATAATTGTGGTAAGCTGTGAGTGTTGGTCTAGCATTGAACTTTCTACCACATGCTAAATATGTATCATGTGGATTTGTTTTCTTCAGGCATACTCGTATATCTCTATCATAAACCATCTTGGTCATGTATTCCAATGCTTCTTCATTATGTTTCCCTATTCCCCATCATCTTACCAGAATTTATGTTTCATGAGAAAATAATTTTGCTTTTTTTGTTACAGTATGCTCATTATTTTTTGAGGGAATGAGTGAATTCTGGTAATGTACTCTATATCACCTCTGATCTTTGGAAACCCAACTTCAGACAAGTCTTTCTAATTAATGTTCTATACCTTTCTCACCATAATATACAGTCACTCAATCTTAATAATTTTTATTGCCTTTTTTATTCTCACAACCCATTTAATAAATGTGGCAATTTTAAACCATGGCTGTAAATTCATCACTCCTCCTCCCATGAAGTGGTTGGATCTATGTCGCCTTCCTTGGTTTGGATCAGTTTGTAGTACTACATGGTTGATGCTGCTAGATCATAAAACGGTATGCAATTCCATTTGCTAGCTGGAACACTTGCTCATGGAATCCTGAGTCATCATGCAGGGAGCCTGACTACCCTGAAGTCACCATGCTGTGAGGAAACCCAAACCACATAATGAGGTTTCATGGCCTCACGCAGGTCACATGGTCAGGTGCATGAGGTGTAGGTGACAACCCCAGCTGTGTCCAGTCTTTGATTTATCTCCAGTCAGTTGCCAGATGTGTAAGAAGTCTCTAAGTCAATCTGTCCCTCAGCTGTTCAAGTCGCTCCAGTCATTTAAGTATTCACAGAGGCCACATGTGCTGTGTAGCAGAGACACAGCATGTCCACCGTGCTCTGCCTGAGTGTCAAAGATATTCAGGACAAGAGTGATGTCAAAGTAATTATTAAAATCAAAATTATTTATAGTGGATAGATCAGGTAAACCATGCTTTACTTAAGATTTATAAACAAGTTGAGTATTCAGATTTAACACAAATTAAAGTTTCATCCTAATAGATCCACTAGATAAACAATATTTTTTTTTTGACAGGCAGAGTTAGACAGTGAGAGAGGGAGAGAAAGGTCTTCCTTTTCCGTTGGTTCACCCCCCAATGGCCGCCGCGGCCGGCATGCTGTGGCCGGCACACCATGCTGATCCGAAGCCAGGAGCCAGGTGCTTCTCCTGGTCTCGCATGCAGGTGCAGGGCCCAAGGTCTTGGGCCATCCTCCACTGCACTCCTGGGCCACAGCAGAAAGCTGGACTGAAAGAGGGGCAACCGGGACAGAATCCGGCGCCCCAACCAGGACTAGAACCCGGGGGTGCCAGTGTCGCAGCCACGGCACCGGCATAATATTATTTTCTATTTTTGGCTATTATCCCACCTCATCAGGTGTTTAAAAAGATTGGAAAGAGAAGACTCCAGCAGGTATACATCTATGATTTCGGATGGAGTACTTCAACAAATTGACATGGTGATGCTTTCTGGCCCAAAAATACTCCATGGTTTTGTAATGTACGCCCCAGGCCTTATCATAATGATAGAACCTATTGTTTATCAGCATCAAATCCCCAGAAAAGACCTGACATGTACATGAATGAAGAGTTAGTACAAATGAACCATTATCCTGGACCTACTCTTGTGTGTTCATAGGTCATCCACTGTGACTGAAGAGGTGCTGCCAGCTCATACCTTAAATTTCTCAGGAGCATTTTAATATATTCATTATTCTTTCATTAAAACTTTCTTCTCCTTGGTAATCTATGACACTATTGCTTAGTGGTTTTCGTGCTATCTCTCTGGCTTTTTCTTGTAGGGCATTGATGGGACATTTTTCCTCAATGCTACTCCAATCAGCTTTCTGTCCTTCTCAATATTATTAGCATGAGTGGTTTGGTCTCCATCCTATGTGCCGATGATATTCACATGCACACCTCCAATTCAGGTTTCTCTTGAAGCTAAGTACATAATTTGCTCCATTGTCTATTTACTTAGGGGTATAATCTCCTTTCTCCCAAGTTTGGTTTGCTGTAGTTGTGCTGATCAGAGCCTGGGAACCATACTACGTCTGTTTCTGTGAGTTGACTTTCTCAGACTATACAGAAGGATGGGCCAAGGTAAATTTCAGGACCTGGGTCTGAACTGGACATGGGTGATAACTCCAGAAAAATGTTGAGTATCCAAAAAATTTTAGGGAGTCAACACGTGAGCATAAAAAGGCCATGCAATAAAGCTTCTTCTAGACACATCTACCTTGATGACCTATACATGTGTTATGCTTCCAAAAGTTGAATTTGCCTTATACTGTAAACTGCATAAGAATTTTCTCTAATTTGCTCTGCATTATACATCAATTACCAGATGACCTGTCTCAGAATTGTCAGTCAGTATTAACTGAGTAGATGAACAAATGAATGAGTGAATAGCTGAAGGAATGAAATAGTCTTCAAACTTTCCCTCCCAATATTTCCTATTTGTGGAACTGAGTCATCATCTGCCATTTTCCCAATCAGGAACTTCAGAGTCATTCTAAATAGCATTTTCCTAGCCTGAAAAGGCCTACTTGAAAATCAGTTCTTCCCATTCTGAATAACTGTGCCTCCTCCCTATCCTTATGTCATTAATATATCTTCACTCCCATCGACTTTAGACAAGTAACTTAACCACCCTGTGACTTACCGTGAGTTCCGGGACTTACATGAATCCATGTATATATAAACCACTTAGAATAGAGTCTAGCATTTGATAACAATCACTAAACGTTACCTATAGGTTACTAAATGTTACCTAGCAAACATTCTTCAATGAACCTGCTTTGCCTACAGAAAAACAAACATATCAACTCAAAACAATTCCTTTGTCAAGCATGTGAGACCTTTTCTATCTCTACCCAATGGTCTAGCCTCATTTCTTTACTCTATTCATTGATCTACCATCATTCTTGCTTTTCTCTTGATACAAAATCACTCTGTAGTCCTGATTAATGACACACTTCTGTGTACATTTGCATACATTGCTGTTCCCTTTGCAAAGTCCTGTTACCATGTACACTCTAATGTGGTGTTCTCTGAAGAACCTTGCCTGACATCTCTAGGTAATAAGAGATGCTGCCTTGAAAGTGTCACCCAACTTTGTGCATATGCCACTTACAGCTGTTATCCTACTGTAGCTTTCAAAAATCATGGAAAATGTCTATTGTGAAAAAAGTATAAATGCATTTCAAATTTTTTGCACCATAATTATCTTAGATTTAATTTCATTTCCCTGAACTTTTAGAGCATCTCATTTTCATTAAAATGTATTCCTTTTTCTGGGCACAAACAGTTCTTTTTATTTTTTTCCTTTTATCTACTACCAGGGCATGGCATTTAGAATATCCTCAATAGTTATTTGTTGAAAAATTACATATCTCATTCTGTTATTAAATCACTAGGAATTACCAGCATTATTTATGGGGAATAATATTTTGAATAAAGAAAGAGCTCACCATTATTATTTATGACTCTGCTGAGAAAACTAACTATGTGGACTGAACTGAGTATTGCCCACAGTTTGTGACATATTTCACCATCATATATTCTGTCTCTAACAGGATTCTTTTCTTACATGGGATCCAAATTTCTGACATATCACTTCCTTGTTTCTGAATAATTTCTTCTAACATTTCTTGCAAAGCATATCTGCTGGATACCAGTTGTTTGTCTCACAAGATCTTGGTTGCTCTTTTACTTTTTAAGAATAATTTCACTGGATAAAGAATTCTAGATTGGTGACTTTTTTCTTTCAACATATTGCATACCCCTTAGTTCTACTCTTGCTGCATGGTCTCAGAAAAAGAGTCCATTGTAGCTTTCTATCGTTAGTCATCTATAGATAAGGCATTTTTCTCCTTCTCTGGCTTCTTTCAAGTTTTTATCTTTTACTATCCGCAGTTTGAACTTTTTGTGGGTAGGTATAGATCTTGGTTTTGATCTTGACTGGTGTTTTCTGAGCTTTCTAGATCTACAGTTTGATTCTCAGTTATTACTATTTCAACTATTTCTGTTACTTTCTGTTTTTATTCTCCTTCTGGTGTTTTTATTACATGTGTGTTACACCTTTCACGGGTGTCACAATTCTTGGATACTCCATTTTTCATTCTTTTTCATCTTTCCATTTCAACTTTAGAAATTTCTATTGACATTTCTTTTAATCCACAGATTCTTTCTTCTGTCATTTTCAGCTTATTGACAGCCCATAAGAGGCACTTATGTCTGTTAACAGTGTTTTTCGATTTCTAGTATTTGCTTTTGATTCTTATAAGGTCCATATCCCTGTACACATCACCCACCTGTTATTCAGTCTTTTCTGTTTTTTCCTTTAGAGCTGTTGGTATATTAATCACAATTGTTTTAAATTTCCAGTCTAATAATTCCAATACTCTTGCTATGTCTGGCCATGTTTTTGTTTGTTTGTTTGTTTTGACAGGTAGAGTTAGACAGTGAGAGACAGAGAGACAGAGAGACAGAGAGACAGAGAGAAAGGTTTTCCTTCTGTTGGTTCACTCCCCAAAAATGGCCGCCACGGCCGGCGCACTGCGCTGATCCGAAGCCAGGAGCCAGGTGCTTCCTCCTGAACTCCCATGCGGGTGCAGGGACCCAAGCACTCGGGCCATCCTCCATTGCCCTCCCGGGCCACACCAGAGAGCTGGACTGGAAGAGGAGCAATCGGAACCAAAACCCGGCGCCCATAAGGGATGCCGGCACCACAAGCAGAGGATTAACCAAGTGAGCCACAGCGCCGATCCCTGTGACCAAGGTTCTTATGCTTGCTTTGCCTCTTCGATCTATGGGTTCAGAGGTTAAAGTATCATTTGGTGCCCTTATGGTGGACTCCTCTACTGTCTTCATCTTTCCTTCAAGAATTCTTTTTAAAGTGTGCGACACACACATGCAGTTCATTCAGTTACGTTCCCCAGTTATTAGAGAGAAGTTGTACTAATGTGATCATCCTGTGTGGGGAGAGAGGAGGCATCCTGCAGTCCCAGGATTAGGTGTCAGTCTTTTACTTAGCCTATGTCCTTTGTAGCTTTGTAACTGCTTCTCAATTTGTCCCCCTCTCTTTTACATCGGGAGGCTAGAAGTTGGGCATTTCCCTACTCTCTAGTCAATTAGATGCTAGTAAAATAATTTCTTTTTGAGAGTAGGCCATGTTGAGATGAACAAAATGCTCTGTGTCAATGTTAATTGGCAACCTGTCCCCAGTCCTGCTGGTAACAGAAGGAAATTTTAACTGGGTCTTCACTGTGAGAACCAGTAGGGTTCATGGGGGTAAAACTCCTTAAAGTGTTTGGGTTCCCCTAACACTGGTCCCGCTTGGAGATTTGTGTTGTTGTTGTTGTTTGTTTGTTTTCTTTCTTTCTTTCTTTTTTTATTTGAAAGGCAGACCTACAGAGAGAGAGGGTAAGACAGAGAGAGAAAGAGATCTTCCATTTGTCGGTTCACTCTCCAAATGGCCACAACGGTTGGAGCTGGGCCAGACTGAAGTCAGAAGCCAGGAGCCTCATCTGGGTCTCCCACATGTATACAGGGACCCAAGCACTTGGGCCATCTTCTACTGCTTTCCCAGGTATACCTTCAGGGAACTGGGTCAGAAGTGGAGCAACCAGGACTCAACCAGAGTCCACATGGGATGTCAGAGCTGCAGGAGGCAGCTTAATCTGCTTGCTATGCCACAGTGCCAGCCCACTCTCTATTGGATTTTTTAAGATTTTTCAAATTATTTATTTAAGAGGTAGAGTTACAGATAAAGAGGGAGAGACAGAGAGAGAAAAAGAAAGGTTTTCCATCATCTGGTTCATTCCTCAAGTGGCTGCAAAGGCCAGAGCTGGGCCCATTATAGCCAGGAGAGATGTCTGAATCACACACACACACACACACACAAAAAAAAAAAAAAACCTAATATTACATATCCAGACTATCATGTTAAAGAGAAGATGATATCTAACACTCATATACCATTCACTCTGGACCATATACTCTTCTAAACAAGCATTTTACATTTATTGTCTCACTTCCTTCACAAATATCATATAGAATACATGAAATTTGTTTACCTTATATAAATAAAAAAATTATTGGAAAAGGCAACTTCAAAATATCTGAAGAAAAACATGTCATACAGATAGCTGTTATTATTTTCATTTTATATTTAAGGAAACAAAAATCTAGAAAGATTATGACTTACACAGTATTACCCAGCAAATATTGATAGAACCAAGATTCAAATCCAAACCTGGCCTGGCTTCAGAGTGCTACTCCCTAAATTGGTTGTCCTTATACTAGTTGTTCTTCACCCCTGTATTCATATTCCTGTTGTCATTGATTCTCATTGCTCAAAGAAATAGTCAAGAGAAAAGAGGCATTGAGAATCCAGGGAGGTCTGATTAGGATTACAATGATTGGCATTGGTAGATTAGCAAGACAGGGTCAACTAGGAGTGTACAGATAATTAAATCTGGAAGTCAAAAGAGCTAAGTTTCATTACTACCTTACTGTGTAACTTAAAGCCAGTACTAATCCCTACCTTCTTCCTCAAGAATAAAAATACATCCTCTATAAAATAATAAATTATTCATCTGAAGTTTGGGAAACACTATCATCAATTATCTGAAATCTCTACTAATTAAAACTTTTATTTAGCTTTATAATAAATTACATATTTGGATAGTATATTTTTCTTCATACTTATGATCAACATTAACATTCTCAGAATAAACACCAATTCAAAAATATTGTTGACAACCAAGGGAGACCAATCTGGGATTTACAAAGTTTCTAGAGGTCAATGAAAGTGACTCAACTTAGAATTAAAGCTTTATTTGCGGCACCAGCACACCGGGTTCTAGTCCTAGTCGGGGCTCCGGATTCTGTCCCGGTTGCCCCTCTTCCAGGCCAGCTCTCTGCTGTGGCCCGGGAGTGCAGAGGAGGATGGCCCAAGTGCTTGGGCCCTGCACCCCATGGGATTATTAAATTATTAAAGCTTTATATAGTAAACATTTTCAGGATGTTCACCATTGATAATCAAATTCCTTAAGTCATTGTGATAAGTAGTTCCATTCTTACGTGTGTTCTGCATATTATTCTCTTTAAGCACTAATAAGTTATCGACATAAGTAATCTTTGCTTTTCTTTTTTCCCAAGAAACTTTTTATTTAAGGAATACAAACTTCATATATTTCTTTTTTTTATTTATTTATTTTTTTTAATTTTTGACAGGCAGAGTGGACAGTGAGAGAGAGAGAGAGACAGAGAGAAAGACCTTCCTTTGCCGTTGGTTCACCCTCCAATGGCTGCTGCAGCCGGCGTGCTGCGGCCAGTGTACCACGCTGTTCCGAAGGCAGGAGCCAGGTGCTTCTCCTGGTCTCCCATGGGGTGCAGGGCCCAAGCACTTGGGCCATTCTCCACTGTCTTCCGGGGCCATAGCAGAGAGCTGGCCTGGAAGAGGGGCAACCGGGACAGAATCCGGAGCCCCGACTAGGACTAGAACCCGGTGTGCCAGCGCCGCAAGGCGGAGGATTAGCCTGTTGAGCCACAGCGCCAGCCAAACTTCATATATTTCATAATTACAACTTTAGGAACATGGTGATTCTTCCCACCATACCCAGCCTCTCACCCACTTTCCCACCCCTCTTCCTCCTCCCTCTCCTATTCCCATTCTTATTTTTTACTAACCAACCTAGTTTAAATATTCCTACTTTGGTACTTATTCTGTTTTCTGTTCTGGTGAGTTGTGATTCTCTGTATTTACCTGTAATCAATTTGGAAGGCAATGGTTTTCTGTGTGACTTCAATTTTCTGACAGATACAAGAAGAGTTGTTAATTTTTCATTTGTTTAGCTGTTTTTTCTTGTTTTGAGGGTGGGAATGACTATTTCCAGGTTCCTTAAATGCTAGGACAGAGAGCTGAAGTCTAGTTTATGAAATGAAAAATTATGCATACATCCTTATTGCAGTTGACTAATTGTCTTCTATGATAGTAGTGATAACTTATTTGTCCATTTGTGTCCAGAAGACATTGTTTTGAAGAGCTGAAGAAATAATTTTGTAATGTTATCTATAACTTTGTGCTTGACTTCAGTTCCACTGTGTTAAATGAGTATTTTTCATTGAGCAGAACCTTGTATTCATTGTCAGGTCATAACAGAGATTTTAAGGTCAGTAGCTGTTTAACAACCTAAAAAGAGTTCAGTAAAGCAAACGTGCTGGGCTGAATTTTTGCAATGCATAATGAAGCAGTTCAAGCATGTTTGCCCTTTGTGAGGAAAACAGTATGGAAGACATTGAGTGGTCCCTGGAAAACTGACATCTTTTCCTCAAAAACTGTTTTCAAATTGGCATATTGTGCATCCCCTGATTACAATGTAGACACAAGCACGCAGGTTTCTGGAGGACAATTTCCATTTGCAATCTATTTTTGCTCTTCTTACCACAAAACCTGGTATTTCATAGAATGAAGAATTTTCCACTGGGTCACCCGTTGTCGATGCTATAACTAGGATGTCAGTGATATACAAACTACATGTGAGTTCTAGAAAGCAAGATGTCCACAAGGCATTGGGACGGTCCAGAGGCTTCAGACCCTAATCCTGAGAGGTTTTTCTTGTGTCGTTTTCAGAAGATAAAGATAGTTGTTGATAAATTTTTACCAGGTTCTTCTCCCAGAAAGATAATGAAGAAACTGTTAGTCAACTCTGCAGGAGGCCTCCCTGCAGGGTATTAGTTTTGGTTGTGACTAACTGTGTATGAAGGTGTAACTGGTTTCAGAACACCTGTGCCTTAAATGTGTGCCTGGAATAAAATTTTGTGGTATTAATTTACCCTTTTCTCCTATGTTGTACCTTCTCTTCTTCATAACCAAGGTTCCAGGCCTATTCTTATGACCTCAGGAAAGGGGATGCAGCACAGAGAAGGAAGAAAACATGAACCAAAGTCATTCTTCCTGCTCTTTACTAAAAGCCCAAGCCTTAGAGAATCGGTCGGTTGTACAGTTTTCTGAGGTAGAATGAAATAAATTCGGGAGCACTGACAAAATGGAAAATGATTTTCATTAGATTGAAAGTATCCCTTGAGCTAGTAAAGTGAAAGAATAGAGAGAGATTTGTGAGCTCTTGGAGCAGAAGAGACTCACCCCCTGATTCGAAGGACACCACTGGAAATGTGCCGGAACCTCCAAGAGGAAATGACTGCACAGTGCTCAGGCAGGGAGCATCACAGGAATTCTCATCAAGAAAGTGTTCTGAGTTCCAAATATGCACAGAAGAAGTAGGAATCTGTGGGTACTGAAGGGCTCATGTAGCCAGCAGATAATTCAACAGGGATCAATGTGACACAAAGATAAAAGATGCTCTCCCTTCCGTCCCCCACATCCTTACCCTGTCTAAGATCTAAGGACCGTGGTATAACCAGGCTGGAGAAGTCCAGGCAGCCCCAGTGCTTATATTTTCTCCTTGGGAGTCAGGAGAGGGTCTTGAAAACTGAATTAAATTGATTTGGCAGGAATCTTGCAACATTTCTTTCCAATCTTAATGTTTTAGACATTTTCACACTTTTGTTAGATTCATATCCTCTTCTTCAAAACAAGGGATACACATCTGGCATTCAAATGATTTTGCAGAAATGTTTTTCTAAGTCTCTCTTCATAGAATTTTCTATGTTCAGAAAAATCATAGATATGGAACCCAGAAATATTTAACAAAATTGACTTTACTGCTGCAAAAACTACTTTGTATTAAACCAAATCTAATTTAACTCCGTATAGAACTACAAGAACTCAAAAGGAATAAAAATAAACAATAGAATGATAATAAGCAAGGATCCCAGAAAAGTCAAATACTCCATTTTTGAATGATTTTATGATCCCCTATTTATGAATATGTCACAACTTGGCCTTGTTTTATATTGTTACTGCAGCATTTCTTCTGCCTGCCCAATTGGTTCTGCCCTCTTCAAACACTATTGACCCAAACATTATAGTTGCTATGGTCATCACATGAAATGCAATTAAGAATATTTTAGTTCAGGAACTATTCCAAGTTTCTGATCTTTCTGGGCACTTTGAACCCTGTCCCAATTTGGTTCTCTTAAATCTCCAGGCTCCCTTGCCTTTGGATCTTGTCTTTCTCAATTGTAATCTACCCAACCTCAGATTATCTTAATTGTTTTGAGTTGAATTCTATCTTCCTTTACTCCCCACCCCCCTCAAAAAGGTTAGATATGTTGGAGTCATACCCAACATATCTCAGAATATGACCTTATTTGGAGAAAGGAGTAGAGTTCTTACAGAAGTAATCAAACTAAAATGACTAATGTCTAATATGACTGGAATCTTTATAAAAAGGGAAATTTGGGCACAGAGACACATAAAGGGAAGAGGATTCAAAGAGACACAGGAAGAAGATACCCTCCTATAAGCTAAGGAGAGAAATGTTAAACCAACAGATCCTTCTCTCACAGCACTCAGAGGGAAGTAACCCTGCTCACACCTCAATCACCTCGATTCTAGCCTCTAGAGATGGCAAACAGCAAATTTCTGTTGCCTAAGCCACCTAGTAAGTGGTACTTTGTTACTGCAGCCTTACCAACTTAGTACCCTGATTCTTACTTGACATCACCTTAGGATGCTCTTCATGATAACTGACCCCTGGTTTCAGGCACGGAAACCCAAGGCACAATGCCCTCACCCTACGAAACACAGCAGCAAATCAGTACTCTTTTACCCCTCACTTTTCAGGAGGAGGAAACTGAGAGCCACACCCACCTTCGACTTCAAAAGCATTTTTATACCTTTACCAGTAACAATTATAACTAATCTCTTCCAAAACAATAGTTTCTGACTGTGCTTACTAGTAAATTTTATTGACAGTATTGCTCACCATATCATCCATTTATGTAAATAAAATCTGGAATGAGAAACATCTGAAGTTAGTGTTTTTATGATTGGGTAACATCTATCAAAATTACAAATGTAGTGATAGTCCACAATCAAGCATTTCTACATGAACTTGAATGTAAATACAAGGTTGGAGTATCTGAGAAATAGCCTAAAAGTCAGAAATAACTGTTAGGTGGATCAAGATAAGGATCATTCTTTAAACACATTCAAAAGATCTTTTTTTTATCTGAAAGGTAGAATTACATAGAGAGAGAGACAGAGACAGAAAGAGAAATGTTCCATCTGCTGATTTACTCCTCAAAAGACAGTGGCTGAGGCTAGACCAAGCCAAAACCAGAAGCCGGGAACTCCATGCTTCTCCCACATGGGTGGCGGAGTCCCAAGTGCTTGGTCCATCTTCCACTGTTTTCCATTAGCATTAGCAGGGAGCTAGATTGGAAGTGGAGCTGCCAGCACTTGAACCAGCTCTCATATGGGTTGCAAGCAGTGGCTTAATCCACTGTTCCATTACACTTGTCTCAAGATATGGATCTCCCTGAAACAGTCTATTCTTCATCTTAGTGAGCAACCCAAAACATCAAATATTTTCTGTTGTATCTTTTGGGCTCCTTGGAATTTATGATATTTAGAACAAGGAGTTCCAGTTCAAGATAGATCTTGTCTACACCATACAGCAGTGACATTTGCCTTTGTGGATCTGTAAAGATTAAGGATAATGATGCTGATAGGAATCAAGTCAATAAGGCATCCATCAGGCGTGTCTTTTGAAGACAGTTGACATCGTAGATAAGACAGTCCTTGCACTGTACATATTATAATAGGCTGATTGTGAGATCTTGTCAGTGTCATTTTATTTTTTAATTGACAAGTAGAAGTTACATTGTCTTTCTGTGCCTCCTCCGCAAGTTCTATCCGTGTTATATAAATGACAAGATTTTCTTCTTTCTTAAGGCCAAATAATATTCCAATGGGCAAGTGCCACATTATCTTTATCCATTCATTTGTTGATGAACTCTTAGGTTGATTCTATATCGTGGCTCTTGTGAATAAATGCTACAATGACTGTGGGAGCATGGGTATTTTTTGGACATACTGATTTCATGTCTATCAGATTTATACCCAACAGCAGGATTGCTGGGTCATCTTTAATCTTTAAATTTTAGAAAGATTTATTTACTTATTTACTTACTTACTTAGTTATTTGAAGGGTAGCATTAGAGAGAGAGAGAGAGAGAGAGAGCAGGAAGGGAGGAAGGAAGGAAGGAAGGAAAGGAGGGAGGGAGGGAGAGAGGGAGGGAGGAAGGAAGGAAGATCTTTAATCAGTTAGTTCACTCTCCACATGGCCACAGTGGTTGGAACTGGGCTGAAGCTAGGAGACTGGAGTTCCATCCAGGTCTCCCATGGAGGTGGCGGAGGCCCTAGCACTTGGGCCATCTTCCATTGCTTTCCCAGGGCATTAGCAAGGATCTGGATCACAAGTGGAGCAGCTGGGACTCTAAGTGGTGCCCATATAGAATGCCATCATTGTAGGCAGCATCTTAACCCACCGTGCCATAATGCTGGCCCCTATTTTTAATTTCTTGAGGAACCGCCACATCATTTACCATAATTACTGTGCTAATTTGTGCTGCCATCAACTGTGTAGAGTTCCCTTTTCTCCAGTCTCACTGGGATAGGTCAATTTCCAAAAATTCGTTCCCATGAAGGCCAAGAGTGACTCCAGTTTAGAGGTGATGAGCAGAGATTGTTGGTCATTTTTTTTTAACTGAAACATAAATAATTAAATTTGAATTAGTAATAAGAAAACTCAGAAGCCTTAAATACCCAGAATAAATAAACACTGTGCACCTGCTTCTGTAATCCTTATGTAAGTGAGGGAAGAGCAGTGGTTTAGAATGTTTTGTGGTTTCTTTGGCCTCTATTTGCCCCAAGGAAAACAAAAACACAGACAGCTGTTATAGCACTTGCTTTCTGCTCCAGGAAAGGGCAAGTGTGGAATAGAAATCTTGGGTGCCTTCAGACATCGCCTAATAACTAAAAAGTGACAAACACAGCAGGTTTCTCTTAGTTCCCAGTGAGGAGGCAGTAATTTATTATAAAAGCATCTCTGCACCTGCATGATGGCTGTTTTATGCTCATCCGTGCACCAGAGGCTGTCCTTGCATAACTGTGAGAGTATGAAGCCAAGGAAGTAACATCACTACCATGGGCCTGGAGAAAGCAAGCATGATGATCCCAAATCAAACGAGGAAGCTTTCCAATCCCCCTGGGATGGGCCATTTCCCCGAAGCTTGGTTTCTTGATGGCCTTGACGGCCAAGAGTCCCTGCAGTTCAGAAGCATTGAGCAGAGATTAAGTCAGTGCCTGTTTTAAAAATGAAATATAAACTAAAGATTCAGGAACTCCAAAATCAGAACCAATATAAATCTTTTCAAAGTGCAGAACGGAAGAAAAACAACAGAGGGGCTGATGCTGTGGCATAGCTGGTAAAGCCACTGCCTTTAGTGCTGGCATCCCATATGCAAACCAGTTTGGGTTCTTGCTGCTCTGCTTTGCATCCAGCTCTCTGCTGGTGTGCCTGGGAAAGCAGTAGAAGATGACCCAAGTCCTTGGTCCCCTTGCACTCACATGGGAGACCCAGATGTGGCTCCTGGCTCCTGACTTCAGATCGGCGTAGCTCCAGCCTTGCAGCCATTTGGGGAGTGAACCAGTGGATGGAAGATCTGCTTTCTCCCTCCCTCTCTCTCTGTAACTCTGTCTTTCAAATAAATAAATAAATAAATATTTAAAAAAAATAAAGAGCTGCTTAGAAAATTCACAACAGAATACTTGCCTGAAGTTGGAAATATAAGTGAATTTAACCTTTATGTGACTGTCTCTTCTTACTGTTTTATTGAAGAAGAATTAGCTGATATATACAGAATATTCTTTTGACCATTATTTTAAACAAATCTCATTGATAAATAGAGATGATGTGTGCTTTGAAATTTCCTCTAGAAGCTTCTTGTGTTTTCTTCTTACTGTTAATTAAATAATCTTATGATGATTTTTAAAACTATTTTAATTATACATATGTATGGAATAGAGTATGATATTCAATATCTGTTTTCAATTAGAGGTAATCAAATCAGATCATTAGCATTTCTATCTTTCTATCTCTTTAAACATTAAAAAATTGATCAACCCTCAACAACTCAGGCACATTGTGACTTTCAGCAAATGTGTATCCATCAAGTGAAAGCAATCCATCTTTCTCTCTCCCCACCATCACTTGATGCTTGGAAACTTCAAGTTGCTCTCCTCTGCCTATTCATAAAATATACATAGGTTTTGTGAACTGTAAATAAATTGTTATTTTTAATATGAAGTAAAAATACCATGAATCATTTATGTTTACTCATTTAAGGAACCAACCAAAGGCCATCTATATGTTTGGCTAAATACTTGGAATATGGAGATGAATAACTATCCCAACAGGTGTAAGTAGACATGTGGAATACTAAAAGCAATAGAATGTGACAGATTCTATGATAGGAGGGAGAACTATGATTCAGAAAGGTGCAAAGTTCAAGTGGTTAGGTGTGCCAAACTTTCTAGAGGAAGTAGTAGCTGAGTCAAGTTAAAAACTTGAGTCATGTTAAAAATACAGAGCTCTATAGTTGAGTCAAGTTTAAAATGTCCTTTTGTGGCCGGCGCCGTGGCTCACTTGGCTAATCTTCCGCCTGCAGCGCCAGCACCCAGGGTTCTAGTCCCGGTTGGGGCGCTGGGTACTAGTCCCAGTTGCTCCTCTTCCAGTCCAGCTCTCTGCTGTGGCCTGGGAAGGCAGTGGAGAATGGCCCAAGTGCTAGGGCCACTGCACCCGCATGGGAGACCGGGAGGAAACACCTGGCTCCTGGTTTCGGATCGGCGCAGCACCGGCTGTAGCGGCCATTAAGGGAGTGAACCAATGGAAGGAAGACCTTTCTCTCTGTCTCTCTCACTGTCTATAACTCTCTCTGGCTCCCTCTCTCACTGTCTAACTCTGCTTGGCAAAAAAAATTTAATTAATTAATTTTAAAAAATGTCCTTTTCACACATCGAGGAAAAGAGCAAATGCTGCAGAGGGAGGAAAGTGAAAGCAGAGGCTGAAACGCCCTGCTGCACACAAGAATAAGGGTGCATCCATACACTAATGGATTAAGCATGTTTCTTAGAACAGTGAACCAGAGGCACGCCGTGGTGCAGAAAGATAAGCTGCCACTTGCAGTGCCACTGTCCTACAGTGGAGTGTCTGGTTCCTATTCAGCTCCCTGCTCCTGTTTCTGAGAAGGCAGCGGATGATGGCCCATGTTCTTGGGCTTCTACAACTAACGTGGGAGACATGGATGGAGTTCCAGACTCCTGGCTTAGGCCTTGCCAAGTCTTGGCCATTTCGGGAGTGAACCAGTAGTTGATAAATCTCTTTCTCACCATCTCTCCCTCTCTCTGTGTCTGTCTTTCAAATAAACAAAATAAAATCTTAGAAAATTAGTGAACCAATAGGTAAGATATGGAATCAACCTAGATGCCCATCAACTATCAACTGGATAAAGAAATTATGCTATATATACACTATGGAGTACTATTCAGTTGTAAAAAAAAAATGAAATCCTGTCTTTTGCAACAAGATGAATACAACTGGAAATCATTATACTTAGTGAAATAAGCCAGCCCCCAAAAGACAGATACCATATGTTTTCCCTGATCCAAGGTAACTAATAGAGTACCTAAAATGTAGTGTTTTGGAGTGAAATGGACATTTTGAGATTCCATGGTTTATAGGGTCTCGTCCATTGAGGAACAGTGTTTTTTATTCATACTATTTATTGAACTCTTTTATTTATTAAGTAAACTGAAAATAGATCTTTCTAAAAATTGAGAGTGGGAATGGGAGAGGGAGACGGAAGAAGAGTTGGAGCATGGGTGGGAGGGAATGTAGGGTGGGAAGTATCACTATGTTCCTAAATCTGCATATATGAAATACATGAAACTTGTATACCTTAAATAAAATTAAGGAAAAAATTAGTGAACAAGATATGTTCAGTTCTTACCATATAAAAAGTACTTTAATAGTGCTGTAAGCAGATTTTCTTAAGTATTAGGTAAGTAATGCAATTATGAAATATTGTGAAGGAAAAATAAAAGTGGAGGCTGAGATAACTGATCAATCCAAAAGGGAGATGAGCAAAGACAGAAACATTCTTTGAAGTCCAGAACACGCTCTTATGAGAGATGACTTTGAAAACGACACCTGAAGAATCAGCAAAAGATGACCGTTACAGTCATGAAAAAAGCAGGGGCAGTTCCTGATATGTGAAGAGGAGAGTAGAAGATAAGGTTAATACAACTAATGCAAGGAAGGGAATGCCCTCACACTCTCTCTTACTGACAATGAAGAACCACAGGATAATGTTAAAAGAGATAAACATCATGGCCGGCGCCGCAGCTCACTAGGCTAATCCTCCGCCTTGCGGCGCCAGCACACTGGGTTCTAGTCCCGGTCGGGGCACTGATTCTGTCCAGGTTGCCCCTCTTCCAGGCCAGCTCTCTGCTCTGGCCAGGGAGTGCAGTGGAGGATGGCCCAAGTGCTTGGGCCCTGCACCCCATGGGAGACCAGGAGAAGCACCTGGCTCCTGCCATCGGAACAGCGCGGTGCGCCGGCCGCAGCGCGCCTACCACGGCGGCCATTGGAGGGTGAACCAACGGCAAAAGGAAGACCTTTCTCTCTGTCTCTCTCTCACTGTCCACTCCGCCTGTCAAAAAAAAAAAAAAAAGAGAGAGAGAAAAAAAAGAGATAAACATCATCATATTTGCATTTTAGGAAATCTACTTTTGTGGAACAGTGAGATAGGCATGGCAGTTTGGCATAGCAGTTATGTTGCCCACATCCCATATCAGAGTACCCGACTTCTAGTGCTGGATCGGCTCCAGATTGCTGATACACATTCTGGGAGACAGCAGATGATGGCTCAGGTAAGTGTGCCTCAGCCACATGCTTGAGAGAACAGAATGGAACGCCTGGCTCCTGGATTCGCCTGGCCCAGGTCAGCCCTGAGCATTGTGGGCATCTGGAGAGAGAACTAACAGATGGGAGCTCTGTCTGTCTCCCTGTCAAAGTGTAGAACAGACATTAGCCACAACAAAACCAGCTGGGAAATTGCTGTAGTGGTTCAGTCAGTGGGGAGAGGGTTGAGGCAAAGCCACCACCTGCAGTGCCAGCATCCCATATGAGCACCTGTTTGAGTCTTGGCTGCTCCACTTCTGATCCATCGCTTTGCTGTGGCCTGGGAAAGCAGTAGAAGATGGCCCAAGTCCTTAGGTCCCTGCACCTACATGGGAGACCTGGAAGAAGCTCCTAGCTCCTAGCTTCAGATTGGCGCAGCTCCAGCCATTGTAGTCAATTGGGGAGTGAACCAGCAAATGGAAAACATCTCTCTCTCTCTCTACCTCTCCTCTCTCTGTTTAACTCTGACTCTGACCTTCAAATAAATAAACCAGTCTTTAAAAAAAAAAAAAAAAAGGAAAGAGAATTATCAGTTCTTAGTTCTTATTTGATATAGCATGATTCATGATTTTTTTTTTTTTTTTTGACAGGCAGAGTAGACAGTGAGAGAGAGAGACAGAGAGAAAGGTCTTCCTTTTTGCCATTGGTTCACCCTCCAATGGCCACTGCGGCCAGTACGCTGTGGCCGGCGCACAGCGTTGATCTGAAGGCAGGAGCCAGATGCTTCTCCTGGTCTCCCATGCAGGTGCAGGGCGCAAGCACTTGGGCCATCCTCCACTGCCTTCCCGGGCCACAGCAGAGAGCTGGCCTGGAAGAGGAGCAACCGGGACATAATCCGGCGCCCCTACCGGGACTACCCGGTGTACCAGCGCCGCAAGGCGGAGGATTAGCCTAGTGAGCCGCGGCGCTGGAGCATGATTCTTTTTTATTAGGTTTATTTGACTTTTACTTATTATTTGAACATATGACATGCATGTTAATATGGAAGAAATGAACAACCAGCTAACAAAAAATAACACAACTAAATCATAGAAAAATTACACGCATGCATTCTTCCAATCTTATTTCTACACAAATGAATACAAAATTTACAAATATTTTACCTAACTTTTGCATATAATGTTTATATTCTGAGCATATTTCCATATCAGTGTTCTAAGAGCTGCATAGCATTCAATTATATTTACAAGTTATCTAATCACTATCCTATTATTGGACTACTTGGTTCTTTCCACATGTTTGCATTACAAAAAATGTTGTAGTAAATATTTTTGTACCCAGATTATTGTCTTCTTGTTTGATTATCTTTTAGGATTTATTCCTAAGAGCTGAATTATTTCATCAAATCATATAAATTTTTCTTAGTGCTTCAGATACACTTTGTCAGAATAACATTTAGAAAATTGGGCACTTTTCTTATAACCAAACCCTGAAATAATTTTGTCATATTGCAAAAAAAAGTAACTTTTGTTGGGACTGCATTAAATGTACTGATTAACTTGAGGTTTATTGACATTTTTAGTATATTGATTATTTTCATCTGGGTACATGCGAGTCTCTCCACTTCAAAGCAAACTTCTATGTCCTTTAGTAAAGCTTTGTAATTTTCTTTTTATAAGCCCTATCCATTTCTCCTCTAATAGGTCCTTATGTATTTGACTTTTCTTCTTATTATTACTATTGGGATATTTTGTTTAACATTATATATTACAACTGACTGCATGTGGTATATAGGAAAACTATGAAAATGTTGATATTTAACTTGTAATCAGCTACATTTTGAAACTCATTAGTTCTAAGGGATTTCTTGGGGTTGATTTTCTTGGACTTACATTCATGGACAGGTGGATATTCATCATTTTATAATAGCTGATAAATGTACTTCCCCACATAGAATAATTAAAGTATTGCATATCTTCCTTATCTGATTGTGTTAGCTGGCATATCCTGGATAGTGTCATATAATCTTTGCAATGATAGACTCCTATATTGTTCCCAACTTTAATGGCTATGTCCATAGGGTTACAGCTTGGTAGATATTTTTCAATCATTTTAAGCTAAGCATTTTACTATTTTTAAAAGAAATTTTCAAAAAGTTACCTTCTATTCTTAGTTTAAAAAGTTTTATTGAGAATGGATCTTGAATTTTATTAAACCCTCTTAACTATCTCTTCTGATGTTTTTCATTTGATGCATAATCCTAATACATATCTGAATATCATGTAGCCCATTTCTTCCAAGAACAAATTCCATGCAGTCATTTGGCTCGGACTTTTAACATGTACTTTCGGTTGGTGAGTAATGTTTTGTGTAGAGATAGGTGAGTGCTATTCTTTTTGTGCTTTATAAGATTTTGGTATCATAATTGTGCTAGGTATAGAAAAACATTGGAAACATCCCTCCTTCTCAATGTTTTGGCACAATTTAAATAGCCTAGAACTACCTATTTCCTGAATGCTCGAATAAATGCAACCATAAAATTGCTTGGCTCCAGTGTCTTTTTAAAGGGTAATTATTTAATAATTTCTTTATATTTTCTATCAATTTTGATTAGATAAGTATTTCTACATTTTCTAAAGTTAGCATATTTTAGTCTCCTAAAGTACTATATATTTTCTTTTTATTAATCTAGAATTATGTTGCCCTCATAATTATTTCCATTTCATCTATGTCAACAATTATAACCTCTTTATCTCAAAAACTAAAAAGAAAGAAAGAAAGGC
The DNA here is from genome assembly GCF_033115175.1 of Lepus europaeus. NCBI lineage: Eukaryota > Metazoa > Chordata > Mammalia > Lagomorpha > Leporidae > Lepus > Lepus europaeus. Next base: position 135,654,426 of record NC_084831.1, on the reverse strand, counting down.
AGAGGAAGAGAGAGAGGGAAGAAGGGATTATCAGTGTATTTTTAAAATTGTATCTACAAACTATACTGAATTTGTTAAAATTTAATGAAAATTTAAAATAAATAAAAGCAAAAATATAAAGAAAAATGATCAAACTATAGCTTACCATAAGTCCATGCATTTTTATTTTTCAATTACAGTTCAATAAAACTGTGAAAAAAAGAAAAAATACTAATTATAACCTCTTTCTATTGTTCTCTTTTTTCTTAAATAAAGGCAACTAATGTAAAAATCGTTCTTTCAAAATTTATTCTTCAATGAAACTAACTCTTGGATTTGTCTATTAGTTCTCTCTTCTGATCTATTAAATTATAGTTTTATTTTTGTAGATTTTTCCTTTTGTGCTTCTTAGTTTTGGGTGACTTTGACTCTATGTACTTGTACACAAGTGTCTGTCATTCTTCTTGGATTAATGATTGAAGCAGTTAAGAATATAAATTTGTTCTGAATACAGATTTGGCTGTATCTTCAGATTGTATTTGTGCATGTGTGTGTACTGGGTTCTTTAAATATACCTATTAATATTTCTACCATATTAAATCATGTATTTATTCTGATATTCGTCAGTTTTCCCTCTTTTTTGGCAAAAAGAAATACTATAAATATGAAGTCATATTTGTTTTCTCTTCCATGGTCATTTTCCTCCTTACTGTCCTAGAGGCAACCACCACCATAAATTTGGCATGAACCAGTTCAATTATCCATTTAAAAACCTTAGAAGTCTACAAACCCATAAGCAATACACCATATTACTGTATGTGTTTTTAAAGAACATAAATATTTACCATATTGGTGTATATATTTTATTTATTTTATAAAAGCACATTATAAAATCTAATGCTAGTAAACATGTACACCAGTCAATGTAGATATGTACACATATTGATATGAAGAGATCATCTGAGCTGAGCTGCTGAGTAGCATTCTGTATTTAATACCATTGGTTGAACTCTTAAATTAACACACAATTATTCTTAGGTGTTTAAATTTAACTGAAAAGTGATCTCTGTTAAATATAAGAGTGGGAATAAGAGAGGGAGGAGATGTACAGTTTGGGACCTGCTCAATCAGACTTGCCCCAAATGATAGAGCTAGAAATGTGCCAGGGGATTCCAAATCAATCCCAACAAAGTGGCATGTACCAACACCATCTTACTAGTCAAAGAGACCAGTTTAAGTTCATAATTGATAATAATAGGATTAAGTGTCAAAAGGATCACATAAACAAGACTAGTGTCTACTAATAATAACTGACAGAATTAAAAAGGGAGAGAACGATCCATCATGGGAAGTGGGATACACAGCAGACTCATAGAATGGCAAATGCCCTAAACAGCACTCTGGTCTCAGAATCAGCCTTTAAGGCATTCGGATCTGGCTAAAAAGCCCATGAGAGTTTCTCAGGCATGGAAAGCCAAGACACTGTGACAAAAAAAATGACCTAAATGAAAGATCTCTGTGAGTGAGATCCCAGTGGAAAGAATGGGCCACCAAAAAAGGAGGTACCTTTCTTTGAAGGAAGGAGAGAACTTTCACTTTGACTATGGCTTTGTCTAAATAAGGTCAGAGTTTATGAACTCAAGAGGCTTCCATAGCCTTGGCAGCTCATGACAAGAGCCTCAGGTGGTTACTGACATCATAAATAAGAGTGTCAATTGTTAAATCAACAATGGGAGTCACTGTGCACTTACTCCCCATATAGGATCTCTGTCCTTAATGTGTTGTACTATGTGAATTAACGGTAAAACTACTACTCAAACAGTGCTCTATACTTTGTGTGTCTGTGTGGACGCAATCTGTTGAAATCTTTACTTAGTAAACACTAAGTCGATCTTCTGTATATAAAGATAATTGAAAATGAATCTTGATGAAGAATGGGATGGGAGAGGGAGTGCGAGATGGGGTGGTTGTGGGTGGGAGGGATGTTATGGGGGGAAAAGCCGCTATAATCCCAAAATTGTACTTTTGAAATTTATATTTATTAAATAAAAGTTTTTTAAAAAAGGCTAAACCAGAATTTATTTAATTCCTTTCCTAATTAACACTTCTGCTTTCTGATGTTTCAGTCTTCAGGTGTTATTTTGCAAACATGTGTCTTTTGTTGGTATCATACTGCTGGATTTTTTCTTTAAATTTTGTGTGACCAATTCTGACTTTCAATAAATGAGTTTAATCTGTAGATAATATTGTGAGTGCTGATATATTTGGTTTTGTGTTGTGTATTTGTCATGTTTCTCTATATTTTCTTTTTTTCTGTTTTCCATTGACTTTGTTGAATTTTCTTAATTCTTTATTTGCATTTTGAGGTTCTGAAATTATCTACTCTCTTTATATTCTTTGACAAATTTATTTCAAATTTGTAGCAAACACACTTGATTCCACTTTATTTCAGAAAGTCTAATTTAATCATTATTCCTATCTTCCTTCCAAACAATACAAAAGCCTTGGACTGATTTAATGCCATGCTTTATTTCCATGTCATGTTTAATTTTTAAATACTCTAGTTTCTGATTACTTTTAGATATGCTCATAAAAATTATAAGCATTACAAATGGACAAACTGTCTTGAAAGAGTGTTATTGAATACACAAATAGGAAATTTTCAACCAGTAAATGATAAATAACAAAAATAGAAGAAAAAGAAAAAAAGGAATTAAATAAATATATTCAAAGTATTAATACAAAAGTTTATACAAAAGATTAAAAATATTACAAATCAATCAATAGAGCAATTGAAGTCAAATAACTCAATGGATCGTTGTAACAATAGACCTGATGCTGCTGAAGACAGACAAAAACATTGAAAAATAGTTCTGAGAATGTAATTCAAAATACAACACAAAGAAACAAAGAGATAGAATATATGTCAGAGAAGTCACGAGACATGATGGGTGCAATCACCAATTCCAATATATGTTTAAAAGAAATTTCAGCAAATGGGGCACAGAGTGAATGCAGGAAGCATAATTATGTTAGAAAAATAGCTAAGAATTGAAAGGGACATGAGAAAGAATAAAATCTTGAATAAGCATACAAAACATGCCAACACTAATTCAAGTAATAGGGAAATTAAGAAAACTTAAAATAAAAAGAAAAAAAAATAGAAAAACGAACCAGAGAGAGAGAGAGAGAAAATTCAGAAAAAGTTAATTTTCATGAAATTTCTTTGGGAACTCCTTTCTGACTAAAAATTCCTTTTCCTTGGTTTTTGGTTTGTCAGATTAGCCTGCCAATTACCAGAGGCCTATCATAACTTTGCAAATATTTTTAAATTCTAGTTTTGATTATGATCAGGCTCATATATTTTCACAAGTTGAAACTTTTAGCTGGGGCCAGCATTGTGGTATAGTGGATTAAACTGCTAACTGTGACACCAGCATCCCATATGAACACTGGTTCAAGTCCTAGCTGCTCCTCTTCCAATCCAGCTCCCTGCTAATGGCCTGGGAAAGCAGCAGAGAGCAAACCCAAGTACTTGGACCCCTGCCACTCAGATAAGAGACCCAGATGAAGCTCTTGGCTCTTGGCTTCAGCCTGGTCCAGCCCTAGCAATTGCAACCATTTGAGGAATGAACCAGTGGATGAAAGATCTCTCTCTCTCTCTCTCTGTCTGTCTCTCCCTCTCTGTCTGTAACTCTGTCTTTTGAAAATAAAGAAATAAATCTTAAAAAAAAAAACACCTTTAGCTACCCACTAATTGTAGTTTATTGTTCATACTTTATTTTTAAAAGCAATTTCTAACTTTAATAATTTATTGTCAGGTGGGGCCTTTTTTATTTGGATTTTCTCTTTCTTTTTGCCAGAAACTATAGTAATAAAGGGCATCTGATTGTGATATTCACAATTAGTTTAACTTTTTCTTCGGTCCAACAATCACAGAAGCCAATTTCAATATATGTTTAAAATAAAAACATAGTGGTCAACTGTAAACACAGTGCTACTCATTAAAACACCCTTGCTTGCCTTTGTATTGAAGGGATCTGGAAGTTTGCATGCTCTGTAGTGCAGGGTGAGCGGGGCTAAGCAAGGTAATTGAGCTGAGCCATTAGACCCATAGAAGATTGCTGTGGCAAGTGGTAAAGAGACTTAGACAATGGTGGGAAGCTGAACTCGGGTGACTAAGACTGAGAGAAACGTGCAGTATTGGATGGAGTAGAAATAGAGCTGAAGGAGCTAGTGAAGACCAACAGGGCCTAACTCAGCTAAGTGAAAAAACAAAACAAACACACCTCCATCCGTGCTCATGAAAATGAGTCCAGGAATTGGTCCCAAAGAAATACCTTGTCTCAGAAGACAGGCAATGCAGCACGGCACTTTGATGCATGGATCACAGACTTCCTCTCACAGCCTCTATAGGACCTTGGACCCTTCCCAGACATATTAAGATGTCATTCTGGAGGAAAGCTAGGGGAAGTGAAAGCAAGTTGAAAGACTTAGCATTAACATCCCCAAAAAGACATCATCCTTTTTTAAAAATTTTATTTTATACGAGTTTCATGTATTTCAAAATTACAGATTTAGGAAAATAGTGACACTTTCCTCCCCCACCCTCCCTCCCACCCACGCTCCAAACTTCCTCCTCCTCCCTCTCACATTCCCACTCTTAATTTGTGTGCGTGTGTGTATGTGTGTGTGCGTGGTTTGGATATGAGTCCTTTGTTGAATATATGTATTACAAATATTTTCTCTCACTTCTCACAAGGAGTCTTTTTGTGAGAATTTTTTTTAAGATTTATTTTATTTGAGGCCGGTGCCGTGGCTCAACAGGCTATTCCTCCGCCTAGTGGCACCAGCACACCAAGTTCTAGTCCCGGTTGGGGCGCCGGATTCTGTCCCGGTTGCCCCTCTTCCAGGCCAGCTCTCTGCCATGGCCTGGGAGTGCAATGGAGGATGGCCCAAGTGCCTGGGCCCTGCACCCACATGGGAGACCAGGAGACGCACCTGGCTCCTGCCTTCGGATCAGCGCGGTGCGCTGGCCGCAGTGCGCCAGCCGAGGCGGCCATTGGAGGGTGAACCAACGGCAAAGGAAGACCTTTCTCTCTGTCTCTCTCTCTCACTGTCCACTCTGCCCGTAAAAAAAAAAAAAAAAAAAAGAAATCAAGATTTATTTTATTTGAGAGGCAGAGTTACAGACACTCCCCAAATGGTTGCAACAGCCAGAGCTGGGCCAATCCGAAGGTAGGAGCCAGGAGTTTCTTCTGGGTCTCCCACATGGGTGAAGGGGTGCAAGCCCTTGGACCATCCTCTACTGCTTTCCCTGGCTGTTAGCAGAGAGCTGGATGGGAAGTGGAGCAGCTGGGACTTGAACTGGCGCCCATACGGGATGCCGGTGCTGCAGGCAGAGGCTTAATCTACTGTACCACAGTGCTGGCCCCAGCCATTCTTAATTTTTACAAAGATCTATTTTCAGTTTACTTAACAATCGTATGGTTAACCTACACTAAGTAAAAGAGTTCAACAAATGGCACAAAGAGAAAAAACAAACAAACAAACAAAAAAACAAAAACAAAAAAAACACTGTTCCTCAATGGAAGAAACAAGGGCTATAAACAATCATAGAATCTCAAAATGTCCATTCCACTCCAATGCATTACATTTTAGGTACTCTATCAGTTACCTTAGATCAGGGAAAACATACGATATCTGTCTTTTCAGGACTGGCTTATTACACTACGCATGATGGCTTCCAGTTGAGTTAATCTTTGTTGCAAAAGACAGGATTTCATTTTGTTTTTTACAACCGAGTGTTATTCCATAGTGTATCTATACCATAATTTCTTTATCCAGTCTTCAGTTGATGGACATCTGGGTTGATTCCATATCTTAGCTACTGTGAATTCAGCTGCAATAAACACAGAGGTATAGTTAACACTTTCATATGCTGATTTCTTTTGGTTTGGGTACATTCCCAGGTTTGGGATGGCTGGGTAGGTCTACATTCAGATTTCTGAGCTATGTCCATACTGTCTTCCACAGTGGCAGCACCAGCCTACATTCCCACATCCTTTTTCCCCACATCCTCGCCAGCATTTGTAGAATGACATTCATTTTTGAAATTAAGCTTTCTTAATTTGGCCCTGCTGGATAAAGCTCTAGGAGAAGACATCAGTTGTAGAAACTGACAGAGAAATTATCTTTTTCAAAAATGTATTTGAGAAATAGAGAGTATTTACACAATTTTACAAGTACCAATTTGCTTTTCTCCCCTCTTTGTCAGAGACTATACTGTAGGTAAATCTATTTTGTTAATTCTCAGGGTCATTAGGCCCTCAGCACATGTTGAATAAGTGAATGAATGTGTATCTAATACAGAAATGCCTACATAGTTGTTTTAAAATTGCATATTTTGGGGCTGGTGCTATGGCGTAGCGGGTAAAGCCATCGTCTGCAGTGCTGGCATCCCATATGGGTGCCGGTTCGAGTCCTGGCTGCTCCACTTCCAATCCAGCACTCTGCTGTAGCCTGGGAAAGCAGGGAAGATGGCCCAACTCCTTGGGCCCCTGCATTTGTGTGGAAACCCAGAGGAAGCTCCTGGCTCCTGGCTTCGGATTGGTGCAGCGTCAGCCTTTGCGGCCAATTGGAGAGCGAACCTGGGAATGGAAGCCCTCTCCATCTCTGTCTCTCCCTCTCTCTCTGTGTAACTCTTACTTTCAAGTACATAAATAAATCTTTTTAAAAATTATGTATTTTGTTACTTAAGCTTTGAAATAAACAGACAGGAAATGTGCAATGAAGACAGAAATCTTGTTGAGAAGTGACACTTTGGGAAAAAGAGGTAAATATCGATAAACTGCAAATACAGAAAATCCAGCCTTCCAGGAGCTATGGTGTTGAATTCCATTTGACCCCTAATCTCAGTGCCATTACGAACAATATAGTCAGTAAAGAAGGTTGGACTCTTCGTTTCATTGTAGCCTGGCTCTGTACTTAACACTTTGTATTTGACCTTCAATAATGCTCCCTTTGTTCCCGGACATGAGTACACAGGTTTAAAGTTTTCATGAGCCCTCCTGGTGCAGCAGGGTGCAGTAGCCGAAATTCTTCTTCAACTTTTGTAAAGTACAGATTATTTTTCAGTCGAAGCTCTTATCTCCAGAAAGAACATATTGTACCAGCATAACCCAAAGGCAGTGTGCTAACAAGTCTTCCTTTCTGTCCAAGAACAGAATCAACAGAATGCTGCTTCCCGACAGCTGGTGACAGTATGAATCCCCAAAGTGGCAGGAGAAGATCAAGCATCTACAAAGGAGAGTGGGCACAAAGGTAAAAGGAGAACAGAATGCTTTCTCTGACTTAGAGAACACCTAGGCGCACATTTTGTAATTATTTTTCCCTCATTGTTCCACCAAGAAAAATAGCAAGACTGAGTGAGGATTATACAACCTCCCTCTTTCCTCCATCCTCAGGATAAGGACTCATTAAAAAAAAATTTTTTTTTGACAGGCAGAGTGGACAGCAAGAGAGAGAGAGCAGAGAGAAAGGTCTTCCTTTGCCGTTGGTTCACCCTCCAATGGCCGCCTCGGCCGGCGCACTGTGGCCGGCGCACCACGCTGATCCGAAGGCAGGAGCCGGGTGCTTCTCCTGGTCTCCCATGGGGTGCAGGGCCCAAGGACCTGGGCCATCCTCCACTGCTGTCCCGGGCCACAGTAGAGAGCTGGCCTGGAAGAGGAGCAACCAGGACAGAATCCGGTGCCCCGACCAGGACTAGAACCTGGGGTGCCGGCGCCGCAAGGCGGAGGATTAGCCTATTGAGCCACGGCACCGGCCGATATTAAAAATTTCTAAAACACTCAATCCCCTATTTGGGATATGGGTCTTTTGTTGAGATCAGCTGTCTCTTCCTCCTAATGATAGCTCTAGTGTTACAATTGCCAACATAATACAAAGTGACTTAAGAGGGTCAAATGAGGGTAAAGAAAAAGCTAACGGAAAGGAAACAGATTCACAAGGCTAAACTTATTATAAAATAACATTTATGGTTTCTAACTATGAAATGGGCATTTCTTTACTTCAATAATGAATATAAACATGATACACCATATATATGGCAAGGTGGCTGAGAAGCCATGTCTGATCATCAGAGAGAACAAGATTCTAATCACGGCAAGGCCTCCCCTTACAACACACACACCCCTGAGAAAATTCCTTAAGTTTGATTTCCTTCTCCATAAAAAGAAATAGTAAAACCTACTTTATGGGATTATTGTGAAGATTGAATGATGTCATGGATATAAAACACTTAGCACACTGACAGTAAATACCCATCACATGATGGCAACTCTTACTATTATTATAGGTCCTTGGTAATGAAATTGAGGTCAGTATAATTCAAATTGTAGATCTGGTAGAAAACTTTCATGGCCTTATGTATTTCACACATGTGTATGTGCAAAGCTATATACCTAGAGTATAATTTCATTGAACAGAAAAAAAAGCATCATTAAATTCCTGCTAAGTACTAGAAAGCAATTTGTGAGAATATTTGTTGCTTGCTGGAATGATTAATATTCTGTTTCAAGAATTTTATTCACCTGCTTCTACTTACTCTTATAGAAGTACTCTGTGGTAGGGAAATGGCAAGAATGGGCCCTTCAGAACCTATGATATCTTTGAGAAATGTAATATGAGATGTTTTCAGCTTGAGAAAAAGAATGTGGGGGGAATCAACTTTTTCTTTTTTAAATTAAGTATGTTTGTGCATATACATATACTGTACTCTTTCTGTATGGCATTTTCCCATCAATGTTATCTTTGTGAATCCATGCTGCTGTACATAGAAGATACTACTCAATTATATAAGTATACCGCGTTTTAAAAATCCGTTAGTACTGACATTGAATATTTGAATTATTTGCAACTTGGGTTGGTTACAAATAATACTAATAGGATATATATTTAGTATCATTTCTTTAGATGCATTTCTGTTTGACATTAATGCAGGAATAGAAAGAGTGGGTCCTAGCATATATTTCATTGTAGTAGATTGCCGTTTTCCAAAGTTGTATCAACTTGTTTTCCACACAACAGTATACAAGACTTCAAATTGACCAGAAGTGTATGAAGGTTCCTATGTATGAGAACATTGTTCTCATTGTTCTAAATCTCTGACAACACTCTCTGTTTCATTAATCATTTTGGTGATTGTACGGTGCCTTTTAAAAAATTATTTATTTATTTATTTGAAAGTCAGAGTTACAGAGAGAGAAGATCTATCTACTGGTTCATTCCCGTGGCTGCAGTTAGGAGCCAGGAGCTTTGCTGGCCCCATAAGATGCTATTTTAGTATGGCTTTGGACTACCTAGGTTATTATGTCATTATCATATTAAAAAGAGCTTTTATTTCTTCCTAGGGCCTTCAAACAATGTTGTTTACAAGAGGTATTCGAGGGCATCCTTGTATTAGGGGAAAAACTGGGTATTTTATAAAAAAGTATTATTTCTTTTTGATGGGTTTTCCAAAGATGCTATGTATCAGACTGAGAAAACTGCTTGCTATCTCATTTGTTGTAGATTTTTTATAAATATGGAACTTAATCAAATATGTTTACTTCATCATTTCAGATAGAAATACAATTTTGAGATAAATGTATTCTATTAAATGATGAATCACATTGACTTTATTTTTTTTATATTTAACTGATTTTAATATAAAGAGAATAGACTTAATGCAGTTCATAGATACAATTCTTTTTTTTTTTTTTTTTGACAGGCAGAGTGGATAGTGAGAGAGAGACAGAGAGAAAGGTCTTCCTTTTTGCCCTTGGTTCACCCTCCAATGGCCGCTTCGGCCGGCGCATCGCACTGATCCGAAGCCAGGAGCCAGGTGCTTCTCCTGGTCTCCCATGGGGTGCAGGGCCCAAGCACTTGGGCCATCCTCCACTGCCTTCCCGGGCCATAGCAGAGAGCTGGCCTGGAAGAGGGGCAACCGGGATAGAATCCGGCGCCCCGACCGGGACTAGAACCCGGTGTGCCGGCGCCACAAGGCAGAGGATTAGCCTGTTAAGCCACGGCGCCGGCCCATAGATACAATTCTAAGAATATAATGATACTTTCTTCCCTCTCTTTTCTATCTCCCATCCTTCCCCTGTCTTTCTTTCTTTCCTTTTTCCTTGTTGAATTCTTTATTTAGTGGAGCATTAAGCCTTTCACTATAATGTAAATTAGAAATATGTGATTTTGAAAATTTTCAAAAAAGAAAAAGAAAGAATGATCTTTTAATATTAAACCAACCTCTCATTCCTGGAATAAACTCAATTCAGTTGTGGAATAGTATGCTTTTTATGTATCTCTTGAATGAACTTATTCAGTATTTGTATAGACATTTCATATGTTCACTTATTAAGATTTACCTATAATTGTCCTTTGTTGTGATTTCCTTTTCTTATAATGTCCTAGGTTGGCTTTGTTGTGAGGATTATGCTGGCCTCATGAAACAGGTTGAGAAATGCAACCTCTTTCTTCATTCTTCACAACAGTTTTTATAACATTACTGCAATTTCTTCTTTAAATATTTTGAAAAATTACTCTTTCTGCCATCGGAGCCTGCAGATCTCTTTATGAGAAGGATTACCATTCCACTTCTATAAAAGAGGTAAGATTATTCATATTTTATAGTTATTCTTCTGTTAATTTTGGTAAGTTGTGGTTGTCCTCGAAATCTTTTTCTTTTGAATTCAAAATTATTGCCATAAATATGTTCATAATACTCTTAAGATTTACTTAGTCTCTGCAGGTCATACGGATATCCTTTTTTACCTCGATATTGGTGATTTGTTTTTAATTTCTCTCAAAATTTCTAAGAATTTATTGATTCACTCTTTCAAAAGTATTATTTTGGGGGTTGGCATTATGGCATAGAAGGTAAAGCTGCTGTCTACGGTGCAGGCATCCCATGTCGGCACTGGTTCCAGTCCCCTGGCTGCTCCACTTCTGATCCAGTTCCTGCTGATGTGCCTGGGAAAGTAGCAGAAGATGGCCCCAGTGCCTGGACCCCTGTACCCATGTGGGAGACCCCGAGGAAGCTCCAGGCTGCCAAGTTTGCCCTGGCCCAGTCCTGGCCATTGTGGCCATTTGGGAAGTGCAAGTATGAGTGTGAGTGTGTGTGCGTGTGTATATAATATATACATATATATATATATATATATATATATATACACACTCTTTCTGTATGGCATTTTCCTATCAATGTTATCTCTGTAACTGCCTTTCAAAAAAACAAAGTAAATCTTTTTTAAAAATATTATTTTTATCTTTGTGGATTTTCTGTATTATACTGTTTGTTTTCTATTTTGTTAATTTCAACTCTCATCTTTATTATTTCCTTTTGTCTATTTCTTATTATTTAATATGCAATTTTTATGAGTTTTTTTGAGGTACATATTTGGATTACAGATTTTTATTTCTTTTGTTCCCACAAAATCTTGACTGTAAAATTTTTCATTGCTGTTAAGTGTAAAACATTCCTAATTTCCATTTTAATTTCCTTTTGCCCAATGCTTTATTGAATTGAAAACTACTTTCCAAACATTCAGTAATCTTCTAGTGGTATCTTTACTGATTTATAGCTTAGCTCCACTTGAATTCTAGCTTGATCATTTAGTTGACTAGTTTCAGTGCTTTGAATAATTTTGAGACTTGTTTAAAGGCTCAGTGCATAGACATTGCCGTTTTGTTTAATGTTACATATGTGCTGGGAAAAATATATTATCTGTCATTATTGACTCCATGAATCATGAAGTGTTATTTGAGACAGCCTCTGTTTTTAATAATTTGCTTGTTTTTTTTTTTCTGTTATGGAGAGAGAGATATTAAATCTCCTCTATGACTATTGTTTCAAGCATTTCTCCTCCTGATTCATTCAATTTCTGGTACTTATTTTTAGAAGGCACACTGATAGATCCTTAACACATCTAGATTGTCGTGTCTTCCTCCAGTGTTGATTTTATTTGTTGTCATAAAACATTCTTCTTCTTTGTCTTTTTTTTTGCTTTGAGAGGTAGAGTTACAGACAGAGAAGGAGAGACAGAAAGGTCTTCAATCCATTAAATCACTCCCCAAATGGCTGCAACAGCCAATGCCAGGAGCCAGGAGCCAGGAGCCAGAAGCTTCTTCCAGGTTTCTCATGTGGGTACAGCGGCCTAAGCACTTGGGCCATCTTCTTCCCAGGCCAGAAGCAGAGAACGGGATCAGAACTGGAGCAGCCAGGACATGAACCAGCACCCATATGGGATGCCTGTGCTACAGATGGAGGCTTAGCCTATTATACCACAGTGCCAGCCCCGAAATATTTTTCTTCATCTCTAAAAATTCTTGCTTTGACACCTACCAATGCCAGTAACCTTTTTGCTAATACTTGCATAAAATGACTTTGTTGCTTATTTGCTTTCAATTTCTCTGTATCTTTTTTTTTTTTTTTTTTTGACAGGCAGAGTTAGACAGTGAGAGAGAGAGAGAGAGAGAGAGAGACAGAGAGAAAAGTTTTCCTTTTTCTGTTGATTCACCCCCCAAGTGGCCGCTGCGGCTGGCGCGCTACTCGGATCCAAAGCCAGGAGCCAGGTGCTTCTTCTAGGTCTCCCATGCGGGTGCAGGGCTCAAGCACTTGGGCCATCCTCCACTGCACTCCCAGGCCACAGCAGAGAGCTGGACTGGAAGAGGAGCAACCGGCACAGAATCCGGCACCCCAACCGGGACTAGAACCCAGGGCGCCAGCGCCGCAAGTCGGACGATTAGCCTAGTGAGCCGCGGCGCCAGCTATCTTTTTTTTTTTTTTTTTTTTTAGGAGTGTCTCTTGCAGCATCCCATATGAGCATGATATTTGTGTTTTAATTAGTGTATTTAGACAATTTATTTTCAAATAATTTGGGGCTGGAATTGTGGCACAGCAAGTAAAGCAACCGTCTGCTATGCCATCATTCCACATGAGTGCCAGTTTGTATCTCTGCTGCTCCTGTTCCAGATCCCTGCTAACGGCCTCAGGTTAAGCAGCAGAAGGTAATCCAAATGGGCCCCTGCCACCCACATGGGAGGCCTATAAGAAGTTTCTGGCTACTGGATTCAGCCTGGCCCAGCCCTGGCTGGTGTGGCCGTCTGAGGAGTGAACCAGCAGATGAAGGAGCTCTCTCTCTTTTTCTCTCTGTGTCTCTCCCTCTCTCTGTCAAATAAATCTTAAAAAAAAAATTAGTGGTGTACTTGAATGTGTCTGTCTTCTTACTGCATCTATTAATCCTGTGTCTTCCATATTGCCTTTTTTTCTTCAGCAAGCAGTTTACCAAAAAGTGTTGCATTTTTCTTTTACTACAGTTAATTATGTACATGTTCACTTTCCTCTAGATCCTAGTTATTACAATGTGCATTTGTCACAGATCAGAATTCATCATAAACTAGTACTTTAAATTACTCAGTGACATAAGGACCCTGTAACATTCTGATTTGCCTCTCACTCGCCACTTTTTTGAGTTGCACTTTTCCTTATATCTATGTTTTTATCTCGTAAGAAAATGTTATGATTGTCTGATAGTCGATATTTATTCATATTGACCAGCATATTTCTATTCATTTTATACTTTATCCCTTACTGTATTTCAATGTTTCCATGCAAGAGCATTTAGAAACTGCCTTTAGTGCAAGTTTTTGCTGGTGGCAAATTAGCTGTGGCTGTGTGTCTTTGTCTGGAGCTATCTTGATTTTCTCTCACAAAGGTCTTTTCCCCGGATGTAGAACTTCAGGAGGGCAGTTGCTTCCTTGCAGCATCTGAGACATATCCTGTGTCTGGCCTTCACTGTTTCTGCAGAGCCATCGGCCATAGCCTTATTTTTTACTGCATGTAAGGCAATATTTCTCTAACTATTTTTAGTATGTTCCTTGTTCTTTCTGTTTTATTTTTCTCCTCACTAATCTTACTATTATATGTATAGGTATCATTTTCTTTGTGTATATTGAGGGTTTTTTTTTTTTTTTAATAGAGCTTCTGGAATCAATGACTGGTGCCTTTCTTTCTTGGACAAATTTCAATCCAATCCACTTTATTTAAAGTTGTCCATGTCCCCTTTCTTCTTCTTTGCTATTCAAATTACATGAGTGTCAGACTTACTTACATGTGTACGTGTTGTCTTACAGATTTCTACTGCTCTTTTCCATTCTTCTTTTTGCTCTCAATCTGGGTGTTCTTTATCCTATTTTCCAATTTATTCTCTTTTTTAAAATTTTTTTGACAGGCAGAGTGGACAGTGAGAGAGAGAGAGAGACAGAGAGAAAGGTCTTCCTTTTGCCGTTGGTTCACTCTCCAATGGCCGCCGCAGCCGGCGCATCGCGCTGATCCGAAGCCAGGAGCCAGGTGCTTATCCTGGTCTCCCATGGGGGTGCAGGGCCCAAGCACTTGGGCCATCCTCCACTGCACTCCCTGGCACAGCAGAGAGCTGGCCTGGAAGAGGGGCAACCGGGACAGAATCCAGCACCCCGACCAGGACTAGAACCTGGTGTGCCTGCGCCGCAGGCAGAGGATTAACCTATTGAGCCGTGGCACCAGCCCCAATTTATTCTCTTTTAAGTTGTGCCAAGGAGCTGGCATTGTGGTCCAATGGGAAAAGCCACTGCCTGTGACACCAGCATCCTGTATAGGTGCTGATTTGTGTCCCAGCTCCCCGTGTCTGGTCCAGCTCCCTGCTAATGGCCTGGGGAAAAGCAGCAGAAGATAGCCCAAGGGTCTGGATCCCTGCTGCTCATATACAAGAACCAGGATGAAGCTCCTGGTTCCTGGCTCTGGCCATTGCAGCCATATGGGGAGAGAATCAGTGGATAAAAGATCTCTCTCTCTCTCTCCTTCTCTCTGTAACTCTTTTAAATAAGTAAACAAAATTTTTTTTAAAAAAAAGGTTATGTCAAATATCCAGTTACTACGATTTATTATGTTTTTCAGTTTTAGAAATTCCGTTTACTCTTTTTTTAAAAAAAATTTATTTATTTATTTGAGAGGGACAGTTACAGACAGAGAGAGGGATAGTCAGAGAGAAAGAGATCTTTCATCTGCTGGTTCATCCTCCAGATGGCCTCAACGGCCAGAGCTGGGTCTATCTGAAGCCAGGAGCCAGGAGCTTCTTCCAGGTCTCCCAGATGGGTGCAGGGGCCCAAGCACGAGGGCTATCTTTTACTGCTTTCCCAGGTAGAGAGCTGGATTGGAAGAGGAGCAGCCAGGACGTGAACCAGTGCCTATATTGGGATGCCGATACTGCCAGCAGGAGCTTAGCCTACTATGCCATAGCACAGGCCCCCTTTTGATTCTTATAGTTTAGTTTTCTGGTGAAATTATCATCTTACCATTTATTATTTTATTTATGTTAATTATAATTATTACTAGATATGCATTTATTTCCAAAATCTGAGCCATCTATTATGTTGATTATCATTTCTCTTGGTCTTGTTTCTTAATATGTTTTTTTTTTATCAAATGCTGGACATTTTTAGAAAATTATAATGATTCTGGATGCCACATTCCTCCAAAGAGGTTTCAGCCTAACTTGAAGAACAAGAGAGGCAGATCAGCTCCAGTCACCCTGGGACTGAACACAGCATCTGTGAGGCTCAGCACATGTATCATTTACGTTGTTAGAGCGCAGTGTTCTAGGTCTCCTACCAGACCTTGGACTGCTTCTGTTGGATTCTCCTCCTTGGAAAGGCATAAACTTCCATTTTAGTCTCCCTGGCAAAAATCGCAAAATATTCTGATTTGCTTTCTAGGCGTCTTAGCCTTCTGCCTTGTGCAGCTTCATTTGCAAGTACCCAGAGAAGCAAACTGGTGTGACTGTTGATTTCATTTGTCTCAGTTTCCCTTCTCTATAAAATTTCAGCAATCCAAACACCAATTTCTCTTCCTCTAATGCCAAGTGATTGCACGAATGTCTGCAGGATTTTTTTTTTTCTCAACAATTATTTTCTCCTTTCTCAGTCTCTAACTGTAGACCGAAGTCCTGCTGCTAATCCAAAGATAAAGGGGTACATGAAGAGACTGTTTTACTTCAGAGTGTCCTTCTGTAGGATCTGATTGCTCAATTCCTGGCTGCACTGGCAGCACACTGACATTTGAAGCAAGGAGGATATAAATACACCAGGTTTTCTAGTTACTCTTAGAGGGAGCATGGCTGTTCTGTTACAAGCCATATCATAGCCCAAAGTGAAAACTCCAAATTAACCCTCATTGAGTATTTGCTATGAAGGCTTACTTCAAACATTCATGGAAAATGGAATTTAAAAAGTAAGTTTGTTTTGGTCAAAACATTTAAATTCATGAGCAGTTTCTTCTTTTTCACTTCAGCAATCACATGTTTTATTCTCAGAAAAAGAGATAGTTTGCTTTGTTCACAATGCTTGAAGAGGGATAGAACTACAAGAACAAATTTTGCAGAGAATGTCCTAGATACATGAATGAGTGAGTTACAATTTTACCAGATTTCAACCACTAAAGCCTGGTTACTACGAGTAGGTATTTGTCCTAGTGGTTAAGCCACTACTTGGGATGTTCACAAACCACCTCACAGTGCCAGGGTTCAAATCAAGACTCTGCTCCCGGTAGCAGCTTCTTGCCCATTCCGACACAGGGAGGCTGTGGCGATAGCCCAAATAACTGTACCATGTTCCTCATGTGGGAGCTGTGGGTTGAGTATCCAGTTCTTGACTTAAACTTGGCCCAGCTCTGGCTACTGTGGGCCTTCGAGGGTATGAAACAGCAGATGAGAGATCTTTCTCCCTCCCTCCCTCTGTAGCTTTTTGATAATACATATTTTTCGTGAACTTTTTGGAGACGTCATTTGTTTGCTAGATACTGAGGTAGTAGGTCCCTACCTGTTATCTTGCATTTTTTTTCAGAAGTCTTTGTGCTCCTAAAGCTCAGAAGCACTAAGGCTCCTGCTCAAAGCTGTTCCCAAAGACAGAGCCAAGCAATCAGCTTCCAAGGCCTCTAAAGCTGCTGCGCCTTCTGTCACACTACACTCGTGGAGAGACACCAGAGACACTAACTGGCAATGGTTAAAGATTAATGGTGAACTCCTACTGTATGTCATTGGGCCCAAAATAGAGCATACATTTTTAAATTTTTATATCTGAGATCTTGTGTATTAATTTTTAATGGAGACCAAGACATCAAACATTAATGAATATTAGATCACTAAGCCCTTCCAAGTTTGAAGGAAATAATTCAGACTTTTGACCTCAAAGAGTAGAAGCTGCTCAACAGAACAGGGCAGGAGAGAGGAACAGACTGAAGGGAGAGTGGCAAAAGGAGGCTTTGTTTTATTGTTGTTTTTCACTGTGTGTGTATGTGGGAGGTGGTTCTGGTGCTTTAAATGTGGAGCTGGATGCCAGGCTCACTAAAGGCAAAGCTATGTATTACATAAAAAAGTGAATTCTGACTTCAACTGTAGAAGCATCCAGCTTGTAGTCTGAAAAGTGTTGAAATAATACATTTCTTCAGACTTTAAAAAGTCAGGTTTTCCAGTTTTACTGCGTCAATCCTTTTTTTCTTATGTGTAGTGTTGAAAGGCTAGACAAGAATGGCAGGAACAGTTGACAAGTGGAGGTAGTGACAACCACAACCGATCTTCCATACAGCCATGTCTTTGACACTGAGTCGTTTCCCTACACATTATTTCAGAGCAGTCCTGTGAGACGGACAAGGAAAAAATGCCTCTGAAATTTTGTTACCAAGAATCACTATTTTCTGTGGAGCAAAACTTGAAATAAGGCAGATCTGGTTATGTTTTACAAGAATAGAAAAGAAAGAAAGGCAAAAGTACAAATCTAACCTAAGAAGTGTAACTGGACAATAAAAGTTGTACCCAGTTTGGTTGTATATTTATGAACCAGCATTGGTAAGAAGAGTGGAGAACTGGGAGAAGGGAGGAGAGATGCCTGTTTAGAAAATTAGAGATTTATGGAAGGATTCAGGGAGGAAAGCAGGTGGAGAAGTGAGCTGTGCTTCATTCCAGATTTATGGACACAGCAAGCCAAGGAGAGTTATCCAAAGTGGCACACCCACAGTGTATGCTATAAATAAGTACTGAAGTCAGCTGACAGATCTTACAGGTTTCCAATCAACCAGACTTATCCAGGCCCAAAGCATTTTGTACCTATCTTGTACAATTCCACCTCACTTCTACCTGGCCTAGAAACAGAGCCCCAGGGTCCAAAAGCTGAGAAGCCTGCAGAGGCACCAAGCCAGCCTGGGACCTCAACTCACGAAGTCTTATGCAAAAGCCAAGAATCCAATGAGCATGCAGGTTCTCAAATTCTCACAGTGAGACAGAAACATTCCACTGGCCATGAGCTTCTCCTGCAAAAGGTTGGGAAGTCAGCAATGATTTCCTTGAGTGCAATGTGTGCTGCTGCTTTCCTAGAGCCATTCGCTCTTTGAATCATATTAGTCACATGCATATGTCCATTATAAAGGATTTTTCTAACACAAGGGATAGCAAGAATTGAGCTGCCCATTCGTCTGTTCAGCCCAAAAGAATCTGTAACCTGGGCAGAGTGAGCACAAGAGCAAGACCAGAGGAAGGGAAGCAATATTTGCTGAACATTGACTATAATTAGGGACTTTCCCTTTATTTTCATTCATGGTCTTTCCACAGCTGTGTATGGTACACATGAAACTACCCCGCTGAATATGGTCTGGGTTCTTCAGGCCAGAGAGGGCGAGGCACCTGTATACTCATATATCCCCTAAAGGCATCTGACAGGCACCATGACTACTAATTGTTGCCCTGTTTATAGAATATGAAGACACTATAACACCACACCCACACACTCACACGTAGTATTGCCTGCTCACCTCCTCTGTATTACTGTATCTTCAGTTCCGATCCTACCAGCACTTTCTGATGATGCTGTGAAAGGATCAGTGCTGGCTAGGTTAAAACAGGCGGACCTGAGTGATAAGCTGTGTAAGCCGCAGGTGACATCGGAGGAAGAAAAGAATCAAGGGGAGAAGAGGTGGAGTTCAGTTTGAGACATGTTAAATTTCTTCAACTATCATGCATGTCCAATAAAGAGATAGATTTTTTTTTACTTGGAATTTACTACATGGTAAGCACCATGCTAAGCAGATTGCATATATTCTCATTTAAATCTCACTGATATGTGGTAGATATAATCAGTCTTACTTGAAGAATAAATAAACCAAGTCTTAGAGAGGGAAATGGCCCAATTAGTCCTAGGTAACAGTGAGGAGGTGGCCAATCTTGAGATTGAGGTTTTAGATTCATTGACACATAGATGGTAGTTAACCCATAAATATGTATGAGATCTGCTAAGAACAACCAATGTATTATGAAGGACAGTGAGGATGAAGGGCACAACTCTTGCAAACATCTGTGTTTAAGGAGTGAGCAAGGGAACAGTCTACAAAGACAAAAAGAAGTGGTCAGCAAAATAGAGAAGCAGAAGGTATTTCAAAAGGGAAGTGGTCGGGGCTGGCGCTCTGGTGGAGTGGGTAAGTCGCTGCCTGCAGTGCCAGCATTCCATATGGGCGCCAGTTGAGTCCTGGCTGCTCTATTTCCAATCCAGCTCTCTGCTATGGCCTGGGAAAGCAGTGGAAGATGGCCCAAGTCCTTGGGCCTTAGTACCTGTGTGGGAGACCCAAAGGAAGCTCCTGGCTCCTGGCTTCCGATCTGAGCAGCTCCAGCTGTTGCAGTCATCTGGGGGAGTGAACTAGCAGATGGAAGACCTCTTTTTCTCTCTCTTTGCCTCTGCCACTCTGTAACTCTGCCTTTCAAATAAATAAATCTTAAAAAAAAAAAAAAAGGAAAGTGGTCAACATTTTCAAATATAGCAGAGACAGTAAAATAAGGCCTAGAAGTATATACTGCATTGCTCACACACAGGTTGCTGATGCATATAGCTAAGGCTGTATGATGTTGACAAAGTCAGCATCCAGAGACGTGCAGAGCAGTTCCAAGTCACCTGCACTAGGTTCCAGCAGAATGTGTTGGGCCCCCCAGTCTGTAGCAGAGTGGGCCCCTTACCATCTCACTACTTGGAAATGTGTTTTTAGCCCTACTTCATTTGATTATTGCAACAAAATGGAGTTAGGGGTGGGTGGAAAGCATTCACCCATGCACAGAAGGAATGTACCCAAAATGCCACTTAGGATTACAAGAACCAGAGCTGGAAGGGCAAAGGAGAGTTTCTTTCAGATCTGGCACAAAGTCTCCTTCTGAAAAACATTAAAAAAGGAGAACCCTGCAGAACCCATCTTGCATTTCACTCTTTTCCTCTATTTCATTGCTAATGAATATGTACTAGCTTGTCAACTATGAGCAGGAAAGCAATTCCACTGCCACAGCATGATGTCTGCACGGGGGTGATATTGTCTTCTTTATGTGTCACGGAGCATGTGACCTGTCACGTGCGATTACCGTGTCTGCTTATTAGCATGTCAGGGAGTGCAGCTCCTGGCTTTCTAATTCAGAAGGGAAACTGCTCAGGATGGGGGACATTCTGCGAGCCAGATGAGGCAGAGTTCTGCCAGCTTCCCGTGCCAGGGAAATCCTGGATAGTAATCAATACCAAAGCTAACTATGAATAGGACCACCCAAGGGCGCGTGGCTGGGAACCAAACCCCCTTCTTACCTTGGTCTGATCTCTTGGCAACTTTCCTTGTTAGTTCCAGTTTTGCTCCCACTTACTTGGGGAGGAATCCAAAAACAGGAGTTATTCCAAAGGGGGTGGGGCAGAAAGAATGATTGGAAAGCCACTCTCAGATGAGGGAAAGGTCCTGAGGAAAGAGAGTTCTGGTTAGCTACATCATCCAGGGCTTCAGACTTTAATAAACATTGATTGATGGATGGAAGGCAAGCACAGCCAAGAGAGGGCCTACACATGTTCAGAAGATTTTGAGTTTGAAATGCTCTCTTTCCAATGCTCCCCAAAAGGAAGTCACATGGAGAAAACAAAATAAGAGATTAAGGAACTTACAGGGGCAGCATCAGGCCATTCCGCTCTGGGGCCTTCTGAGTTCCCAGGCCAGGCCTGCCGCCTGCCTGGGAGGTGAGCCTGCGCTCTCAGCCACAGCTTCTCCTAGCCTCCTCCCAGACATCTTTCGGCCAGATGGCCGGTCTCAAATCCTGCGGGCGCTTGGCCATCCCGATTCCCCCAACCTGAGGGAGAGAACTCAGGCCCACCGGCTTCCCCCTTGTGCTCCCCTGAAGCCGGGCCTGTGACCCTAGGGGAAGGAGTTGCCCGGCCAGCCACGGGGCGCCTTGGGCAAAGTATCAGCGCTGGCTGGGAGGGTGGGGTGGCCGCAGCGCCTGCTTGGCCGGCAGGCGTTTTGTCGTTGAAGGCATAAAGGCGCTCTTTGCCCTGTCTCGAATTTCCCTGTAGGGTTATCCTGAAGTTTTCATTACAATCCGGGGATGGCAAAAAATTACAAATGCTGTGTATAAA
Organism: Lepus europaeus; assembly: GCF_033115175.1. NCBI lineage: Eukaryota > Metazoa > Chordata > Mammalia > Lagomorpha > Leporidae > Lepus > Lepus europaeus. The sequence continues at coordinate 135,632,958 of NC_084831.1, read as the reverse complement.
CATAATCAAGTGTGGATCTAATCCACTTGTGTTAATAGATAAAAAGGGCGAGGTACAGAAACCTAAACATAACCCTCGAAATCTTCCACTGAAAGAAAGGGCAGAAAAGAAAAGAAAAGAAGAGAAGAGAAAAGAAACGAAAAGAGAAAAGAAAAGGAGAGAAAAGAAAAGAAAAAAGAAAAGGAAAGACAGGATTTTGCCGCAGGGTGTTTGTCTCCAACATTTGCATCCCAGGGGACTTCCCACCACGTCCCTGCCGCCCACCCGGACGCCAGCGGCCCACCCGGCCTCTCGGCTTCCTGCGGTGATGTCAGGCTGGGAAGACGCCCGCGGTCCCTGCAGCTGAGGCCTGCGGGATGGCCCGGGAAGCAGCAGCCTCTCCGGGGGAGCGAGGAGCCCCCGCCGGATTCGGAAACTGCTGGGGACCCTGCCGCCTGCCTTGTTCTGCTCGGAGAGCTGCAACGCGGTCACCCCGAGTTTCAGCTCGGAAGACTCCGAGTGTCCGAGGACACTGTGCGCCCCCCACGGTCTTCCAAAGCCATCCCCTGTGCTCGGGCGAAGCTCCGCGGCCTCAGAGCCCAGCGCGCTCCCACGGCGGCCCTGGCTGTACCAGCCCGGGGCCGTCGGCCCAGATGTGAACTCTCAGTCCCAGAGACGTTCTGGGAAGATAGCGCACGTGGAAATGTATGTGTTACATAGAAACCTATTGGGCCGGCAAACGCTTAGCAAGTGTGTCCGGTGTTTGCGTGTAGAAGCGATGAGCACCCCAGTGGGTGCGCGGACGGCTCGTTGATGTTAACGCGAATGACAAGTCGGGGGTTTCCAAGAAGTGGCCGACCCGACTGGGAGCAGAGCGGACCGAAACCACGGGGGGACGTGGGCTCTTTCAGGGGCCATTCCTGACCTCTCTGCCCTGTCACTCAACCTCGGTCACCAAGCCTGGCGACAGCACATGGGGCAAGGCAACTTTCCGGCGAGGGCGGTGTCCCCTCCACCCCCTCCCCAGGTGACCGACGTCTCCGCGTCCTGTCGGGAGCAGGCCAGCAGCCTCGGATGCCTTACTCACACCTTAGTCACCGGCCGGGGTTAGGGCCGCTAAGACACAGCTGTGTCTGTGAGGGTGGAGAGCGCGAGGCACGGAGGGAGAGCCGAGCAGCTGCTCGGGTTTAGGGGGGGGAAGTTTCGGGGCAGCAGGTCCGCGGCGGCGCGGAAGGGAAGGGAGAAGCGGCTCCCCGGCCTTTGCAACCAAACACGCGGGGAGCCTGGCGCGGGAGAGGGGGGATGGGGAGAGGACTTGAAGTCCAGTCCCGTCCGGCGGCCCCGGCACGTGCGCCGGGCAGCGCTCCACTCCGACCTTCGGAGGCGGCGGCGATGGCAACCCAGGCGGAAGGCGCCCCTCCACGCCACGCGCTCCCAGTGCGCGCGGGCCCACCCGCGCGCGCGCCGCCCCCACGCGCCTCGCGCTCGCCCTGGCTCAGACACGGACAGATGTTTACGGCTTAGAGCCGGGACCGCTGGGGAGACGGAGCAACCCGCGCGGCCGGCGGCGCTGTGCTGGCGGGGCTCTAGCGCTCCCGGTAGGGGTGCGAGCGGCCCGTGGGGAGGGCGAGGGGGTGGAGAGAGGAGGGGGGAGTGGGTGGACTAATGATGAAAAAGTCTCCTCCATCCCGGCTCCTTAATTAAATGCATGGAAAGAACCGAGGCGAGCACATCTGGTTTCAATCTGCAGCCCTTTGATGGCATCAAATGTTCTTTTCCCAGATCGGGGCTGGAAGTTCTGGGCTAACTGTGGCCGTTTGGAGCCCAGAAAGCATTAACGCACACTCGGACCCTTCTTTCTCTCCAGGGCAGCCTCTCGGCTGTAGGAGGGAATAATAATAATAATAAAGTCTAACAATCAGGGGAGCGAGAGCGTGTGTGTGTGTGTGTGTGTGTGTGAAGAACATAAAACGCCACAAATAAGCACTTAATATTTTACTTGTCATATAGTAACTCACTTCTAATGAGACTATTAAAGCTGTTACCAAATTCCAACAGGTCATGAAAAAACCGCTCAGCACCTCTCTGTCCTCTGTCAAGTTAGTGCTCAGCAGATGGACGACGGCACTATCCGTAGCCTTAAATGGGTGGGTGGGGGCTCCCTGCCCCCGCCTGTCTCCCCGCGGCCGCCCGCACCCCGGCTGCACCCAGACACGCGCCGAGTCCATCCCCGCCGCTGCCCCTGGGCGGCCGGACCCCCGGGCTCGGGGTCGTCGCCGGGGAGAGTGACCTTGGTCACACCAAGGAGGTTACGAAATTGGCTGGGGTAAGGGGACGATTAGGATTCACTCCTGGTGTCCTTTCCACCCGCTTAATCATATGTAAATTTCCTACTGCGGCGGCCCCGGGATTCCTCGCGTCAGGGGAAGCCTGGATCGATTCTGCGCGCTCTGGATCTCCCCAGCGCGCCTTTACCAGGCGGCAGAACCGTGGGAGAGGAGGCTGCCGCGAGGCTCGCCCTGGCCATTTTATCGCATTATTTAATAGGCTGGCTCTCCGGAGCCCAACGTAGCCTTCGTGCGCCTACTCTCGCCGCTGCACTCCCCTCCAAAAACTGTGAGAGCAGCAGGAGACCTTAAGGGGAGGAGAAAGCGGGAGGAAAGGGAGAAGCAAATTTGATTGTGATAGTGGTGGATTTTTTCCAACAAGTTTCCCCGCAGCTGTTATCAAAACATGCAAATAAGATTTTCCAACAGGATCTTAAACAAATCTGGAGGAGTTAATGCCGAAGCGAAGCAAAATAATCAGCCCGTTTGAAGTGACTGTGGGTTTCAGTTAGTCCTCTCTGCCGGCGATACTCTTGCAGGGAAATGATAATTAGACCTTGACTTTAAAATCCGAAGGGGCTCTCCGCTCTCCTCCCTCCCTTTGCCTTCCCTCCTCCCTCTCTCCCTCCCTCTGCCTTTCTCTCCTGCTCTGATGTTGGCAAAGGGGGTTTTCTTAATCAGACTGCTTTTTGGTCGGAGGGAAAGGAGGAAGAAGGAGATTGTGGTGGAGAAAGGGGGTCTGTGAAACGTCAGGCTCGGCACAAAGGCTTTGCCACGTAATTACAGGCTCCTATTAAGTCGAGATCTGCCCTCCCAGGGGTCTCCAATTTTCTTGTATTCCCTACAAAGCCTCCTCTGCATGCCAGTTTGTGCCTTTTGAAGTGCCAGAGAGCTTCTTGATCCAACTGAGAAGGGAAAAGGAGCCCGGCTAGAAGAGGGGGCGCGGAGCAGGGAAAGGGGGGAGCCGCCGCCACCCTCCCTCGGACGCCTGAAGCCCTCGTTTTTTTATTTTTAATTTTTTTTTTTTTTTGCTCCTTACGAAAAGTAAAGTGAGAATCCTGCTCTCTAATACATCTGCAAGACATCACCCTCTCCTCCTGAAACTTTAGTCACTCCTGAGAATCCACAGGAGTGCAGAGAGGGGAACACGTTTTCTTGAAGATGTTTTAAAGCTGGAACAAGCCTTCTGTTGGTGCTTGAACTCTTGCCTGGGAATAACTTCTTTAACCTCTTTTTTTTTTTTTCTTAAAAAAAAAAAAAAGAAAAGAAACAACCCCACTTTGATTCTTCTCTCCCACCCCTTCTCTCTCTTCTTCTGTTTGCCTGACTCCCCCCACCGGCTGGCCTCCCCTTTCTTCTCTCGCTCTCATTATTATTTTTAGTGCGTGCGTGTGGACGCTTTTGGAGAGTTGGAAGGGATTTTTTTTCCCTCTCACTGACTTGAACATAGGGTGGCTTTTTACTTTTATTTTTTGGTGTGGATTATCTCTTTGGACCGCGCCGGACTTGGCCTCGGGAAGCCAACCGAGGCTGCCCAAGGCTGCTCTGCTCTGCAGAAGGGGGTCCCCCGCCCTCTTTTCCACTTTTTTTTTTTTTTTTTGGCCTTCCTCTCCTTCCCTCCCTCTTCCTCTCTCTCTCCTCTCTCTCTGTCTCTCTCTCCACTCCCCCCTCTTCTATCCCCACTCGGCTCCTCTCCCCCCTCGCGCCCACAGCGTTTGGTGTTGATTCGAGCGGGAAGAGGGGGGTGGGTGGGATTGGAGGGGGAGACCATGACCTCCAGCTACGGGCACGTTCTGGAGCGGCAGCCGGCGCTGGGCGGCCGCTTGGACAGCCCCGGCAACCTCGACACCCTGCAGGCGAAAAAGAACTTCTCCGTCAGTCACCTGCTAGACCTGGAGGAAGCCGGGGACATGGTGGCGGCACAGGCGGACGAGAGCGTGGGCGAGGCGGGCCGGAGCCTGCTGGAATCGCCGGGACTCACCAGCGGCAGCGACACCCCGCAGCAGGACAGTGAGTGAGGGGCGCATGCCCGCGGGGTGTGTGCCCGGAACAGAGGGCGGGGGCCCGGGTAGGGGCTGCGGGAGCCCTCAGGACCCCGAGGAGAAACTGGGCGGCGGGGGGCGAACCGGGAGAGGGGCTGGCAGTCTCCGGAGGAAGTGCCTGTTGCACGTCAGGGGAAAAGAGATGAGAAAAAAAGGGCTCGGCGGAGGTGGAGGTCGGGGAGAGGCTCACAGGCCGGGGGGCGCTCCGAAGCCCAGCAGTGCGTGGCACAGACGCTGCGCTCCGCCGTCTCCTGCCTTAACGGACCCGGCTGTGCCTGGGTCTCAGGCGAGTGCGGCTGACGGCTTGTCCCGCAGGCGGGGCTGGGGAAAGGGTTCTGCTGCGACGCCAACTCGAAAGCCAGCGGGTTACAGATGCTCAGTCGGCGGGGAAGGGCTTCCCTGTCCCTGGTTGTCCAAAGCGGGCTCGCGGGGAGGGCACCGCGCAAGGGGAGCGGGACCCGCGCTGCTCCGGCTGCGCGCCCAGGCACTCGAGGGAGGCCGGGCTCGCTGGGGAGGCCGCGCGCAACGCCCAGCCCCAGCCGCGGGAGCTGCTCTCTGCCCCCTGCTGTCGCCTCCACCTGCAAAAGGGTTGGAGGCAGATTCAAAAGCTCTATTGACTGGGGACAAATTCCGCAGACGCAAGGGGACTGGCGTGTTCAAACGCGAGATCCTATCGCGCACCATCCCGTGCAGGAGAGAAGTATCGGGGGAGCACTGGCTTCAAGGCGGTGGAGTTTCACATTGGAAGAGTTTTTCCTGTTGGTTGCTAATCTCCAGAAAAGTACACTCTACATGGGGTAGTTCATCTACCCCATGAAAGTCTCGCCTCGGGCCTTGAAAACGCGACTGCAGGTGTGTGTAGTAGATCTGCCACCTTCCTTATCGCAGATGACAGGGGCCAGACGCACGTAGATACTCCCTCCTCTCCTCGACGTTGCAGGAGGCCGAACCTCCAGAAGTTCTAAAACGAGGGCAAATGCTTTCCATGTCCTTATTTACCCGTCGCTGTGTTGTCTTCTAATTTGGAACCCGTGGACCCAGGGGACTCAACACTATTCAGATTCTCACAAGACAATACCCACCTCAGACTCTCAGAAAACAAACACGGGAACGCGAAGGGACTCAGAAACAGCTGGAAGACTGGGCCTGGGCACAGTGTGGGGAGCCCGGCGGGCCAGCTAAAGCTGGACGGAGAGCCCCTGGCATGCAGGGCACAAGCCCCTTGCCCTGCTTCCTTAGATCGAGGCCTATGTCCCCTTTGGTGTTCCGTGCACTTATACAGAGGGCGAAACAGGCTGTCCAAGGAGATCTGGCCTTGACCTTTCCCTAGAGTCTGTGTGCAAACTCTGCGGAATCCAGTCAGTGACCCCAGGTCCTAGGTAAGGCTCACAGGCACAGACATTGAGCTGCTACCGCCGCACACGCCAGCAGCATGAGTTAAGTGTTTGGATAAGCATTTTAAGTCGAACAAAATGCATTGCGAAATGCCATTTCTTTTCTTTCTTTCTTTTTTTTTTTTAACGTTTTACTGGGGAAAACACAAAACATCCAAAACGTGCAGAGTCTAGTATTGCAAACCTCAGTTTCACCAAGTCTGCACATTTTGCCATTCCTGGTTATCCTTTACTCATTATTAATCCCAATATTTATCACTTTTCGGAGAACTGGAGACACAGCCCACAACAGAGAACAGTACCGCGGGAGAAATTACTGTGAGGAAGACCAGACTAGGCAGGAGAACGGATATCGTGTTGTTTTGTTCCTAGGAGGCTAGAAAAACCAGGGTGAAGGCCCAGGGCCTCAGCAACCCCAGGCGGTCGGCCCAGGCCAGCCGCGGTGGGCATCGGATACTGGAGGTATGCGGACAGGGCCCGTTGTTTGGCATCAAGTGAACGCCACAAATAGAGAGCTCAGGATTTGTGGTTTGTCACGGCCTTGTAGTGGGTACAGAGCAGGCAGGACCCAGGAAGCCGGCTGGGCAGTGCCTCTGAGCAGATTTGAGAAAGCGCACAGTGCTTGGGAGGCCTGGAGGCCATGGGGGAGGGGGGTGGCTGGTGAATCGCGCCTGGAGGCTTGAGGCCTGGCGCCGCCTTGGCTCTGAAGCTGTGCCACTCACGGGCGTCCAGTGGGGCACTCATGGATGCTCTCCATGAGCTGGGGACCCCTGTGTCCCAGGAGAAGGGACCAAGACTCTGGGAACCCAGCGGAGGATACACCAAACCACATCTGAATTGTCAGTGCAGAGGCTTTGTATAGAGAGAGCCGCGATAAGAAACTGAGCCTCAAAAGCCAACCAGGGAGCAGACGACCTGCAGAAAGATGTCACTAGACAGCTTCTGAAGGAGACACCAAGACAGAGAGAAATAATGGGGACGAAGCGACCAGCTCCTGGGACTGGGGAAAGTGTCCAGGAAATCCTTGCGAACACACACACTCACCCAACCATGCATGCACACCCATGCTAGGCCTTGCTTCCCAGGGATGGCCAGGAGGCCCATTTGTCTAACAAGTAGTTTGCTGCTCTTAGAAGCAGCGTTTTCTCCATCTCTTCCCACCCTTCCGCAGGAGAAACCTGGGTCTGAAGAACCCCGTGAGAGCAGCCGTTCGTTCGAGGGGGACCGTCCTCCCTAACACTTGGGCTTTCACTGAGGTGCGGTGTTGTGTGCTACTGGGCAGGCAAGATCCCTGGAGGCTGTAAGGCCTCCAGCCCATCGTGGGCACCGAGGCTCGCACGCAGTGAATCAGGAAAGAGGGGAGTCTTGTGGCAGAGGAAGGCTAGAGCAGGGGTCCTGGCTGCAAGAGATTGACGGGTGGAGCAGGAATCCCAGCTCCTTGCTGCTCTCTGTAAATCTGGGAACTATAACATCTGCAAGAGATGGGGAACATTGCAAAGATGCCTTTAACTCTGCTAGCCACATAGAACCTCAGTATCCTTGCCCTTTCCAGCTTTAGTAGAAAGTAGCAAAACAGACTCCAGGTGCACCTTGTGTAATTCTTAATTTTGCAAAATGTTTGATTACAGCGGGCGGGAGAGGGGCTGAGTGTAGCAGAGAGGAGCTAGCTTGTCCCAGATGAGCGAATCCCGCTGATCCTCCTCACTCTCCCATCCTGCTTCCCTTCCTTGGTTGATATTCACCGCCACTTTTCTCTCTCTTGTCTGTCTTCTTTCTCCTTTTACTAATTGTCCCACACCAGTGAATGTCTCAAACTGCTGGCTTCAACTATCTTAGGAGTTAAAGGAGATGGTTCTTGAACACTGTGAGGATCCAGCAGTATTGGCGGTGGATAGAGGGAGTCTGGGCGGGGATAGGGGAGTAAGTCATAAAAACAGGCAGACCAGCTCCTAGGAGGACAGTGCATCCCTCTGTCATTTCTTAATCTGAACTTCTGCAAACTCTTAAAAAAAAAAAAAAAAAGCCCGCCTTCCACATTCCCAACCTCTAAATTAGTGAAACCAGATTGTCCTTATTAGACCTTTTGTTGGAAACACATGTAGTCATAAAAAGGTAGACGGAAAGTCAATTAGACACGCGCGCGCGGACGCACACCCTCACAAGCCGGTGCTAAGCGGGCACCAGGCGCAGCTGGGCCCCGGGCCGCGGCGGGATGCGAAGGCAGAACAGCGGCGCGGGAAATCGATTTGTCACAAAGCGAGAGGTGTAAGCCGGCTTCGAGGGACTCGCCCGCCCTTTCCACCAGCCGCACTCTCGCGGGCGCAGCTCTGCCCACTTCTCTTCGCCAGAGAAACGCCGGGGAGAGCGCCTTTTCTAGAGCACTCCCCCGTTGGAATTCGCATCTGAGTGATATCAATCCCCCTAGAGTCTCAGCGTTTGCAAAAGCGGAGGCGCCAGACATTTTCTTACGCGGCACCACCCTGGGACTCAAGCCCGTGCTGGCAGTCAGAACTCGAATTTGGGCCTCAATGATCTAGATTCAGGAGGGGAGCCAATATAATATATTGTTTTGGTGGTAGCCTGGAGATTTGTCTCTTTGTGGAGGCCGGAAGGTTGAAATCCAGCATCAAGAGTGGTCCGTGAGTTCCCAGAGAAGAAATGGTGAATCCCTGTTTCTTTTACAAGCGGAGGGTTTGGGTGGCCTCTCTTAAAAATTTGGAGACATAGACAGTCCAGCGACTTGCCCGCTGTGCGGTGAAAGGCGACTTAGAATTTGAAGTGTTAGGGAGGGAGACATGTACCTTTCCAGGCTCCAGGGTGCCAGTACTTCCTGGGGCTCCAGACCCCCCAGTTCTGGAAGATAGTGGGTCACTGCCCCCACCGTGCGTGTCCCAGGCGTCTCCCTCGCCGTTGACGCGGCGCAGCTCTGCGTTTTGGATCCGCAACCTTGCCCAGATGCGCTCAGGTCACAGCGCTCGGCCGTCGGCTCCTTGTAGTTCGTCATTTTATATTTCACCACACGAGAGAAAATACCATCTCCAACAAGGTGTCAGCTCTCTTATGCTCCCTGCGGAAAAAAGCTCGTTTAGAAGCAGCGATGCCTTCCCATACCGCCGACAAGGATCGGCGCGGATCCGAGCTTCGGACGCCACTCCCCGCTTTTAGCCACCTCCAGGACCTTTTCCGCCGAATGACAGCAGTATATTTTCAACCACGAGGGTAGCTGAGCTTGATTTTTTATTTTAAAAGGCGTGCTTCTTTTACAATTCCTCTCCTATACTCTGTTTACCTGCTCCCCGCATCTGCCGGTCAGGCCACCAACGCAGAGCCCTAGCTCCTGGAGAACCTTCCTCCATGGCAGTGGCGTTAGGGCCACCGGTACCCGGTTGTTGCAAAAGTTTGTGCCAGAAGTGCCCATTTTCAACTGCTCCGGGAACGTGCATTTAAAAAAAAAACTTAAAAATGATGGAGAAAGAACTTTTTGAAATCAGGAGTATGTTTGTAGAGGAGATAAGGCTTGCCTTGTACTTACTTTTCTTGCAGGTGATGGAAAAGTTTTCTTTTTTTTTCTTTTTTGTAAAGAGTATCCCTCATCCCAAGAAGAAATACGCCACAGGGCCTCAGCATCCTCTATTCTAGTAAGTTTAATCGACAGGACCTTCGGAATCGTCCTTGGAGCTAGAGAGAGACATTTACAAGAAATATTTGGATAAGGGGCCATTTGGCTTCCAAACATTTACAGAACTACCTGTGTGCATACTAGAGTGACCCAACTGGGTGCTCTGTTGGTGGGTTCTGTGGTTTACTTTGGTGCTGGCTGGATCGCTACTCCCCCCCATTCTGGCGTCCCTTAACTTCTTTTCCCAACAAGATAAAGAGAATGCATATGTTAACAGCATCGTTATGTATCTACAAGAATTTGGATGCTTGAAAAACCAAATAGCTCAGTGCACGCCAGCTAACCAACACTTCACTAAAGACTGACAATCGCAAACTGTAGTAATATCAGCAAACTGCCACCACCCCCTCCTCTCTAAGCACCGTTTCTTATTAAATCGGTAAATGCGGAGATGCGCGGTGGAGAAGGCGGAGGAGGATCGGTCATCGGAGTTTGAGGTCTGCAAGTTTGTTTTTCGGTGTGGAAGTTCTTGAGGAAGACATCTCCATCAGAGTCTGACTTGTGGCATCCTCATCTGGCTGGCTTAGTGCAGAGTCTTAAGAAAGTAGTCACAAAGATAATTATGAGTGATCGGTATTAGGCTTAAGAGTTAAAACAAAATACTGTATTTCACTTGCGCTGGAACCACTTTGCCTAATGAAAAAATATCTAAGAATTCGATTATAGCGGTGACAGCCTCTTTAGGGTAGGGATGGGACAAAAGATATAAGTGATGGTTGGTTAAGGAAATGTATGGACGAAAGTAAAGAACGGATGTCAGAGCAAACTAATCACATTCATGAGTGACTTCTCGGAAGAGTCAAGGGACAAACAATTCTGCTGCCCCTCATCTGAGTTCTCAAATACAGGAGTAAGATCTGAGTTATGATCAGATTACATTCTCTGAGTACCGGTGTCTTAGCCCTTCTGCAATATCAAGTCGTAAGGAAACCCTAATTCCCAAGAATTTGGGAGCTTGTTTGATCACTGTTGGTTCCATCAGATTTCAGCCCAAACGAATTTGAAATGTGCATATTTGAATCCTCCGGATCCGTATTATGAAATGGGACAAGGAGGAGTCCACCTTCTCCTATTTTGTTTGTGTTTGTGCTAATATTTGCAAATGAGTGATGCAGGAATGGAGCTCGCAATGGGGGTCGAATGGCAGGGTTTTGTCTTGTTTTGTTTTAAATATCACCTTCGTTGGAAGGAGCCAGGGTGGCGGTGGGATAGGTCGTGGAAGAATTAACTCACTGAGCAATTTTAACCTTCAACATACTGTTCACAGTATCCTTGGCGTGCACGTTCCGTTTCGCCGGGATAAAGACGCGAATACCCCCAGTCCACCTCCACCCTTTGGGCGGAACGCCGCTGCATCGGCGCAGTTTACCGTGGGGTGGAATGCGCCAACGAGGTTAGCCACAGGGGCTCTTCCGTGCCCTCCCCGGACAAAACAGCCCTTCAGTCTGGGGTTGGGGCCTGCCCTGCCTTTAGAAACTCTTAGACTGGGGCAGGAGAGAGACTGTCGAGCCGAAAGATGTCTTTACACAAGTAGCAAAACACGGAGCCTATCAGTAGCATGAAGACACTTCAGGAACTATGTGAACATAGGCTGCACATATGTGTTTTAAGAGAAACGTGGAGGTATCTGGTGGGCCCTAAGGTCCTCTCCTCCTTTGAAATGAGGGTGGTTAGGAGTCTAGGGTGAGCAGCCAGGGGCGGGAGGGAGTGGGACCAGAGACCTGAAGTCAGTGGTTAAGGTGGAGGTTGGAGATGCTAGAACTGATGCCTAGGTTCTGTAGGGGAAGGAGAAGGTTTGCCCAGCAGAGGTGCATATGATTTTTTTCTACAAAGGAACTGGAGGATTTGAAAAGAGAGGGACAGATTTGAGAGACGGAGATCTAGCTGGTGTTAGTGAAATGCTGTGACATTGGCACAGAAATGCCCATAGCACCTGGTCAGAGAACCTGGGGCCCTGGAGTTGGGCCCTGGGGTTGGGGTCACCCTCTGTCTACAGGGAGAACAGTAACCTCTCTAAGATTTGTGTGCCTGCAATGTGGAAACCCCAAATCACATCCAATCCCCAGGTCTGACTCCTGGGCTTCACAGATTCTCCCTTTAGGGTAGGAGTCTCAAGAGACATACAGGACACAGGAAGATAACTTCTTAACCTCCTGTGTGCGTTTTCGGATTATCTGCTTCCCTTCCTCTCTGACACTGGGGTCCAACGTGACAAGTCAACACTAGCAGCAACAAACTGGCTGAATGAATAATTGGCCCTCTTAGCACAGGTGGTGGTTAATGTACAGCTTCCAAGATAACCTGAGCTGGGTGTTTACTAGAAACAGAAGCATGAAGCCAGAACTGTGGGGGAAATTGCTTTCCCACAAGTGTTTGAGAATAAGAACATTCACCCCTTTCACATAATTTTTCATCATCAGTCATGTCATGATATTTTAAAGAACCTCATGGTCCTGGAAGGTGGTGTGGTTATAAATAAGTATCAAAACAAATGGTACTCTTCAGTGCTCCAAATATAGATTGAGGAGTCCAAGTCTCTTCAAAGAGCATTCACATATAAAATTTGAAGGCCAAGGGGCTCAACTCAATCAGAATTTGAGACAGGGTGTGCTACGTTGAATCAGTTTGACTATGGGCAAAGTGTCACACCCAGCTAGCACTTCAGGTAAATGCAGAAAACTGTGTTTTCTAGTTTCCAGGTTCCTTCCTTCCATCTTTCCTTCTTAAAAGATTTATTTATTTGAAAGGCAAAGGTATAAATAGGAGAGAGAGAGACAGAGACAGAGAGAGAGAAAGATATTGATCTTCCATCTGCTGGTTCACTCCCTAAATGGCCCCGGTGGCCAGATGTGGGCTGATCTGAAGCTGGGAGCTTTTTTCGCGTCTCCCATGTGGGTGGCTGCAGCCCAAGGACCTGCGCCATCTTCTGCTGCTTTCCCAGACACATTGCCAGGGAGCTGGATCAGACGTGCAGCAGCCAGGGTTCTTACTGGTGCCCATCTTGGATGCCAGCGTCACAGGTTGCAGCTTTGCCCACTATGCTACAATGCTGGCCTGGTCCCATTTCCATGTATTTTCCACACAGATTCAGTGCTAATGTGCAAAGGGCTTGGTATGATCAGCTTAGACCTGGTGGGTGAGGAGGGGATCAGTGTCCCAGCCTCCAGTCTTTGTGTTGTGTCCAGTTTCTCCTTTGCACCACTTTGGCCCCCACTGTCTGTCTAAGATCTGAGTGGTACAGAGGAAACTTGGACCTGCAGGCCTCACAGGCTCCCTAAATGCTGTTTTTAGAATCCACTGTAAAACAGAGGACTGATAAGCTTAATATTTGTAAAATACTAGTATCTACATGTCTTTTTCCTCTCCGCCAATTCATTTCTTAATAGTCTGGTTAGAGACTTTTTAGGGAGTGTGGTTATCTTTCTATTTCTTTTTCAAGTAACTCATAAACATATGGCATTGAAAGTTCCAGTGGAAATATGTGTTGAATCCAAATCTTTTTACCTGGAGATTTTCATATATCACTATTAATTCAGATTGGGAAGTAATATTAAATCATTGTGAATATTGTTACTTACTTCCCTAAATACTGGTCAGGATTACAGCAGTCATATACTACTAGGATGGCTGCCAAGCTGCTGCCTGTGTGTGGTTAATGTGTATTAAGGGATGGAATGAGCACCCTGTATTCAGCTGAAGGCCTTTCTTATCTAGCATAGTAGTAGAGACTTGGCCATATCTTTCCCACTTTATACTTTGCCTAGGACTCATCTGTTAGGCCCAGCATTTCAGTACTCCTCTGTACACCAGTGACTCCCAGTTCATAGCTTCAAGACTCTCCATTATCCACACTGCAGATCCATATTTGCAGTCACCTCTTTGGCATTTCCATTTGAATGCCACAAAAGTACTTCAATGTCAACAATAATAAAAAGATGCAGCTAGTGAGCTCCTTTCAAGATGATCCTCTTGGGGTTTTCCTTGCTCTTCTATATGACAACATGTAGGTACAGAGCTCAGACATTTCAGACTTGTCTGACTTTCTTTCCTTTGTGACTCTGTCTAATCTATCTCCATTTCTCTGCAGGTTATCTTCTAAAACCAGTTGAATGTATTGTAATCTGCCAGTTCTCACCTGAAATGCCCTGCTGCTCTTCTAACCCATGAATCCCTGTTTGTCTTCCTCTGCCTTTGGGTAATAGATCCTCAGAAGTCTGGCATTTGTTGAATGACTGAATAAAAATGCTAATTCTTCCTACAAACATGTTGTTTAAGAATCAAAGCTCTTCCCTCTTCTTAGATCTGCAAATCACTTTTCATTCATTTATCCATTAAGATGGAATTGTTTACCCTGCTTTTTTTTTTTTAATCACACTATATAGTCTATAGTTCTATCCCTGCTCCAGCAGTTTGGCTGAGCACACATACAAGTTCAAGTGGGAACTGTTTTCCTACCATTCCCTCTTGTGCTAGCTAGATTGGTGTATTTCTGTAAATGCCCTGGTCTTGTTTCTGTTTCTCTGACTTCTTAGCTAAAATATCCTCGCTTTGTGCCTCTTTTTGCAAGCCTACCTTTGCTAACTTCCAGGGTTTTGATGCCATCACACCTCTGATACTTAATTCCATAACACAAAAATCCCTTTCCTCCCTGCTTACTCTAGAAGCAATCAGTGCCTCCCTAATCCTGATTACTTTCTAAATATTTTATGATCACTAAATTAAGTTGAGATTTTTTTTTAAGATAAGAAACTTTTGGTGGGGAGGGTGTATTCTACCATGTGGCATAGCTGTGGTGAACTAATTAAATAGATTGATTTGTTTTTGTGCAGTGTGACTCTACTGATTTTGTGATTTCTAGCTGCATGTAAATTTTTACATTATAAGAGTAATTCCATTAAGTTTGTAATATATATGTAATTTTAAAAAATCATTATTTTACATTAAAAATTCAAATGAGAAAGTAAAGTCACCTATGGTTCACCACCATGGGACACATACAGTTAATATTTTGGTGTTAAAATATTTCTTTTTATTTATTTTTGCACCACTTTGGATTACATTTTATTAACCTTCTTGATTGCTGAACTTTCTTTAATCAAGGGAGGAATTTTTCATTTCATTTTCAAAGATCGGGTTTCCCCCCAGTGAAGCAATTATATAAACATTAACCCACTTGCTCTCATCAAAAAAATTAAACAAACAAACATGCAAACAACAAAAGCTCCCAGAGGAGTACGAGAGCTATGGCCTTACAGATAATTCTCAACTTTCTCAAGTTCCAGTGGATCCATTTCTAGCAGTCAAGTCCTTCAGAGCAGTTTCTTTTTCTTCTCTGCTTGCTCTAGCTGAGAACCCTCCATAGGCACGAGCACTTGTCCTCTTTTGAGATTGGACAAGCCTGCATGTGTCTTCCTAGACCACAGTTAGAGAACTACTGCTCTGAAAGTCAGTTTTTACCTGGTTTGGTGAGGAAGACCTCACAGGATGAATGGGGGAGAAAATATTGAAGGAGACTGGACATTTTGTCTTATTGTTGATCCCTTGATCTTGAATTTTCCTTTATTAAATGCCTTAAGTCTCAGACATATTTATGTAGAAAAAGGAGGAAAGCATCATTTATTTCTCTATACCTTGTACAATGATGAGCAGGTAGGATAGTCACATATTCCAAGATATGGCAGTGTGTTTTGTCAAAGGAAAAAGCACTGATCAAAAAAAAAAAAAAAAAACAAAACAAAACAGGGAAGAGAATGCATTTATCCATCCATGGAATCTAGTCCCAGAGCTCTTACTGAAAGTGATAATTACAGGAAAAATATAAATTATTATGATGATGTTTATTTAAAAATCAGTCATTCTCTGGCAAGCCGATATTAAAATACTTGCCTAATGAATATAAATATTTTATTTAGGAAAGTATTAATGGGTGATATAAAACCATATAAAACAAACTTTTTAAATGATGGATTAGTGATATCTTCATAATCTTTCTTGTCAGAAAGGGAGACGAGAGAGCGTAACTGCTGTTTTGGGGTATTGAAAAGCACGCTTGCTCAGTAAAAGTTTCTGCAGTTCCCCACGTTGCCTGCTGCTCAGGGAGTAGAGAAAGAGAACCACCCAGAGAGCTCCCTGCCTAAGACCAGATGTGCTGCTCGGCAGCTCTAATCCTCAAGATTGGGAGAAGACCACAGAATGAATCCTCAACACATTTAAGAAATAAAATATAATTTTGTTCATTAATCATAGAACTGAAATCTGCAGTTTTGCTAGACGTATTTCAAAGACTGACTCCCTTCTGACAACAGAAACAGAAAATCCTATCTCTGCACGTTTGGTACAATCTGTTCTTAACTTCCCTCGGGGAAGGGGACTTTTCCCAGCCTGATTGTTTTTACTCAGTAGACGGACGGCTAGTTGAATTGTATCTTAGCATTCACTTGTCTTAGTGAGAAAAACTGGTTTCTGACTGTTTAGGATTTTTTATTTACTTTTATTCAGGGCTTCTTGAGCAGCTAGGAAATTCAACCTGTATTCTGTTAGGCTTTGAAGTATCATCATTTTAACTGAATTAATATATTAAAGTTTTGGCTTATTTAATTATTTCCCCCAATCATAAACTCATAACTTATTTTGTCATAAGTGGTAAACTCATTAATATACAAAAGATAAATTATGAAACTACTTCCCAAACATTAAGAACATATGCACATTATTTTATAAAGCTAATTCTAAGTAGGTGTCTCCGGTATAATTGTTTTCATTTCACATTAAGAGAATTGTGGCTTGGAGAATTTTAGCAGGCCACTATGAAGTGAATTGACTCTTGCTCTTCTGAAGCTTTTTAAATTTTTTCGATCATATTCCTCTATTTTATTGTCAGCCACATTCTTTTACATGCATTATTATCTGGTGAAACAATACTAGGAATATGTGTGCTACTTAATAAGACATTGCTATACTGTACCAATCTTTTAAAATTTCTCTGATCCATATTCTTCATTGTAAGTAGATATTGGCTTCTGTACCTATTTATTTATGGGAATGTAGTAGGCCAACAGAGATTGTAAATTTGAAAATATTTGGGAGATACAGGGCTACAAGAACAGGCATTATTATAAGGGATCAAATGGAAAAGTTTCTAAATTAAATTATCAGGTAAAGATCAGAAAATAAGACTGTACTTCAATAAGCTTATATCAAGCCTTCAAAAAATGAGGAAGCTTTAATTTAGATTTAGAGACATTAGGAGTTTCCTTGTATTTTACTTTGGATTCAGAGAATCCTATATTAAATTATAGTCCCACTACTTACTTGCTCATTGAATTTAGACAAATTTCTGAATCCCATTTTCTCATCTGTAGACCTGACATATTAATATCTATCACATAGGATCATAGCTTAATGAGATAATGTTAATGAAGTGCCCGGTACCTACTACCCTTCCTACTGAAGGCATTCAAATATATGCTTACTCTCTTCCCATTATCCACTTCCACTACAAGCATCATTTATTCCAGAGTTGGATATGTATTCCATAGGATTGGTTAATCAATGTCCTAGTCCATTTAATGTCCGTGAAATTAGAAATATACTCCAAAAGTCACACTTTTTCTTTGACTATTATTTTTTAATATTGTTTATTTATTTATTTGAGAGGCATAGTTATAGACAGAGAGAAGAAAAAGAGAGAAAGGTCTTCCATCCACTGGTTCACTCCCCAGATGGCCACAATAGCTGGAGTCAGGCCAATCTTAAGCCAGCAGCCAGGAGCTTCCTCCAGGGTTCCTGTGTGGGTGCAGGGCTGCAAGCACTTGGATCATCTTCTGCTGCTTTCCCAGGCCATAGCAGGAAGCTGGGTCAGAAGAGGAGCAGTCTGGACTTGAACTGTTGTCCATATGGGATGCCTGCACCACAGGTGGATGCTTAACTTACTATGCCACAGCGCCAGCCTGAAAGTCACATCCTTACAGCATGTTATTTAGTGAGGGATCAAGTAGGTATTCATCTTTTATTGGAGTTAGAAACTGATGCCTCAGGACTTTTATTGACACTCATGAGGCCCAACCCTGAGTACCTGGCAGACAGGAGTCTGGCTCAGAAGTTCCTGACTAGACCATCCCCTTGGAGAGCCCCTTCATCTGTCCAGCACAGAACAGTCGCGTAGGTCTTTCAACCATTCCCACTTGTGGACTTTATGGGAACTGAACAAGACAACTTAGCTTCTAAATTTTATGACGATTATGTGATATGTACTTAGGATACAAGGTGTCAAAACACAAGGTATCTGTATCTCAGACTTGACATTGTAAGTTTCTAGGAGATCATCCATGTTCGTTTCTCTGTAATATTAATAATTCTGACATAACAATACTTTGATTACTCCACTGAAATTGCCCTGGGGTTCGTTTAACATTTTGTACCTAAATAATATTCACCATGTTAACTATAATCATACATAAGATTACCACTCTTTTCCTACTTAGATGTCCTAACCAGGTGAGTAAAATAAACATTTGTTATTAGTTTGATGGGTAACTTGTTTTAATATGTATCCATTTGAAATTTGAAAAGCCTGGAAGACATATAGACTGTATTTCTATATCATGAAGCATTCAGGACTCTATATTTTGCCAAGCCATCAAACAATTAAGTCTCTCTGGCACTCCTAGCTAATAGATTAGCATGACTAACAGTTGTGGTACAGGAGAAGAAAACCAGTTACCACGGGTATATCTGGGCAACATTTAATTGTGAGGCTATTATGCTAGTGGTCTAGGGAAAGAAGCAGTTCACCATGTGCCTTACTTAAGAGGGAGGCGGTTCACCTCCTGAAGGTGCTCAGGGATGTTAGGTGAAGATTAGGAGCACAGCTTTGCTGGGAATAATAGTTGTGATACAAGAAGTGCTTGTGCGTGTTTGCTACAAATGCTTTCTACGCTTTATCCTATGGTGTAGGGTTTCTAGTTGGGGATTTAGATAACTCTGGGTTATTGTTCTTTAGAGAGTATGGAGCCTTTCTTTTTCCTTTGGCCCTTGTTGTCATCATTTTTTTTAAAAAGATTTATTTATTTTACTTGAAAGTCACAGTTACACACACACAGAGAAGGAGAGGCAGAGAGGGAGAGAGAGAGGTCTTCCATCTGCTGGTTCACTCCCCAGCTTTGCTGATCTGAAGCCAGGGGCCAGGAACTTCTTCCTGGTCTCCCACGTGGGTGCAGGGGCCCAAGCACTTGGGCCATCTTCCACAGCTTTCCCAGGCCATAGCAGAGAGCTGAATGGGAAGTACAGCAGCCAGGTCTTGAATCAGCACCCATATGGGATGCTGGCACTGCAGGCGGTGACTTTACCTGCTATGCCACAGTGCCAGTCCCGTCATCATTTTTTTTCTTTGATATCCCTCCCATATGCAGTTCATTTATGATGATTTAAAGAAAAATTCACGAAGAGAGAAAAGATCATCTGATTCTTTCTGTAATGTGCTTTCACTCTAATCCTTTGTGCCTTCACTGTGTTGCCAGGTTATTTTGTATCAAAATAAACTGAGATGTCTTAAAAATATAGATTCTAGCCGGCGCTAGATTCTAGCTGGCCAGCACCTCGGCTCAATAGGCTAATCCTCCGCCTTGCGGCACCAGCACACCGGGTTCTAGTCCCTGTCAGGGTGCCGGATTCTGTCCCGGTTGCCCCTCTTCCAGGCCAGCTCTCTGCCATGGCCCTGGAGGGCAGTGGAGGATGGCCCAAGTGCTTGGGCCCTGCACCTGCATGGGAGACCAGGAGAAGCACCTGGCTCCTGGCTTCGCATCAGCACAGTGTGCTGCAGTGTGCCAGCCGCGGCGGCCATTGGAGGGTGAAGCAATGGAAAAGGAAGACCTTTCTCTCTGTCTCTCTCTCTCTCACTGTCTACTCTGCCTGTCAAAAAAAAAAAAAAATATATATATATATATATATTCCAGGGTTCCGCCCACACCTTGTGAATTGGAATCCGCAAAACATTGCATTTCAATATCTTCAATATCCCAGGTGATTTTTGTGCACTGTACAGCTTGATAGTAACTGATATGGAATATAGGTCCTGTATTTCCTTGTGATATCCAGTGGCTCTTGTGTGTTCCATTGTTTTTTAACTCTTCCTAAGTGTCAGTCTTATCTCCTCCATCAGATACAGACAGCTTTGAAAACAAAGGCACAGATGTGGATGTTTTACATTTTAGAGCACTTATCAGGGTACTTTTCATATCATAGGCAGCTTAATAACCAGTTACTGAATAAATGAATTTTTGAGCAAACAAGAAAGAAATAGGAATACATACAGCACTCACTAGGCTCTATGCTGAACTCTTTGCATAAAATCAAGAAAAACAATAGGATGCAGCTTTTGGGTGCTATGTGTAAAGATTCTAAGATTAATTTTAGATAATCCTTATCTCAGCACTTATTCTAGAAATAAATTATCTATCAAAGAAGTGGTGATCAATCATACGGTAAAAGTATTTGCAATTTAGGTTTAAGAATAAGTAAATTTTCTGTTGATAGTATGCACATTTAGGAAGTTAAGCTACATGATTTCTCGTCTGCTTTTCTTACAAAGCAGTTCCTTACCTTCAGAAGGCTGATAAAACTCATTTTTCCCAATATTTTGCGAGTGTGTTAATTTTTATTCTGTAGCTAGGGTTATGATAAAGCTAAGTTTTAATATATCATTTTTCTCAGAAACTGACTTTTAAGAAGGCTATATTTGGAATTCAAATATAACTTTTCCAAATATACCCTGTTTATTTTTTTTTAAATTTTTAAAGATTTATTTTATTTATTTGAAAATCAGAGTTACAGAGAGAGGTAGAGCCAGAGAGAGAGGGAGAGAGGTCTTCCATCTGCTGGTTCACTCTCCAAATGAACGCAATGGCCTGGGCTGAGCTGATCCAAATCTTGGAGCCAGGAGCTTCCTCTGGGTCTCCCATGCAGGTTCAGGGACCCAAAGACCTAGGCCATTTTCTACTGCTTTCCCAGGCCATAGCAGAGAGCTAGATGGGAAGTGGAGCAGCCAGGTCTTGAACCTGTGCCCATTTGGGAAGCCGGTACTACAGGCTGTGGCTTTAACCCACAGTACCACAGCACCGGCCCCCAAGTATACCCTGCTTAAAGATAATTAAATTTATTCTATTAATGGGGTCCCAGGCTTGGCAATACTAAAGTTATATTTTAAAAATCCTCTTTTCAGGTATGTCCCAGGACTCTTGTCCTACATGAATTTTCTATGAAATATCAGGGTTTTTTCTTTCCTAATGAAGTACACGTAGTCATAGATTGCCATCCAAAAGCCGTTCTTGTTGGTCTGTCTTAAGTGACAGACCATTGAACTAATTAAAAAGGACTACAGTTAGAAAAGCAGCATGAGTGTGATTCTAGAAAGCTCAGAGGAAGAGAACAAGAAAGCAGGGCCCTTGCAGAGATGAGAAGGGGTAAAAATCGAAGGTGAGGGTCTTTCTGAAGGCACATCTGTAGCAGAGACCACTACTGAGTTCCAGGCGGCTAAGCCCATCTGGGATCCTTTGGTGACATGAACTTTGCTCTGGTGGTTTATGACATCACTGGAACCCCCTTGGTGGAATTACAACTTCATAATTCACAGTTAGCTCTTGTTTGTTTTATATTCAATCATTTGTGGAACACACTGGCAGCCTACCCAGGGGAACCATGTGGTTATGCTCCTGCAAATCTTGTTGTTGCATAATTAAGTACGTCAGAAGTAATTCACGAAGTGTCATAACATCCCATATTTCAGGCCTTGCAGATGCTGGTCTTGGTTGTGCCTGTCCTGAAAGCTATCCTGGCTGGCTCACCTTCTCAACGAGTTTCCCCCTGGGGGAAACAGTTACCAAAGACAGTTGGACTTCCTGGTTTAAATACAGTTTTCTGAGTGGCAAGCATAATGCTTTCATGGAAAGATAATTTCCCATGTGAGATTGACTTCTACAGTGAAACTGTAAAACATGGTTCTATTCGTATTAACACATGGTTATGTAAAATGTAAGCAAGAGAACTTTGCATTTGTCTCCGTATTTTGTGTTTGGCCCTAAAGCTCAGGAATGATTGCATTGAACTAGTGCCTTTTGGTCTCTCAGTGGTAGAAAGGAGTTAAAGAAATCAAGATGTACTGAACACCCAACCTGGACCCAAGCACATTTCTGGGTGTTTTTTACTAGTTACATTGCTTAATGTTTTCAGTCATGATGAGTGGAAGGTGTTGTCACTCCAATTTAGAAATAGGGCTTTGAGACTCAGAACTAGCTTAGCAACTTGTGCTAAGCCTCGAAGTCAGTTACCAATAAAGCTACAACCTTCTGGCACACTGTAATTCTTTATCCTCTCAGCCTTCAATCCTAGCGAGCTGGAGGGAGGTGGTTGAGTTGAATGACTTTTTGGTGGCATTAATTCAGTGGAATACAGAGCTACTGAAACTGCAGTATCAGACGGTGTATTGGGGTTACCAGTTTCAGAATGGAAATAACCCTTCAGAAGATGATTCATTTGCAAAGAAAACCCCCTGATAGCACTGGAGACTTTGATGTCAGTTCAGCAGACAAATTGAGGTTAATTACAGGGCTCAGTAGCCTTCAACAAGGGGGGGCAGACAGTCCTAGAGGAGAAACTGGGGTGAGCCACAGAGATTTACTGCGGGAGAGGAGTTGATTTTGACTATGGCTCTCCTCAGCAATTTGGTCTTCACCAGGCCACCCAGCCCCTGTGAGTTCTAATCTTACCAAATGAGAATCCTAGAAATACCTCTTGAAAGTCTAATAACAATTGAACCAGGCATGTAGAGATCTACCTTACCTCACAGATAGGACCAAACTCCCAATTTGCACCAGGTCTAATACCAGACTATAAAACATTGGGAAAAAAAGGCAGGGGCAGGCGAAAAATACCTGGTGATTTTCTTATTATGAATATAAATTTATTTTTTTCAAGTCAAGTCTATGATTTCATTTGAAAGAGTGAGGCATTCATTTCTAATTTTGCTGTTTGAAACTAGAAATTCATTTGCATAATGCAATAGTCTATTAAATTCCAAGGCAGCCACTAAAGATTCCTAAGTGTGTGATATAGCAAAACCGTGGTTTCCATGGGAACAGCCAGAAGGTTGCCTCCTGGAGGGAAGTGGCTCTGTGGCTCAATGGTGAGAAAGAAAGGATAGCCCTTCCTTTCCTACTGGTATAGGACCAATGCTTGGGGGAAATTTAGAACTGGATGCATCAGTCTCTGGGCAGCCTTCTCCAACGCTCTGTCGCCCTCCAGCTCCATTTTGTGAATGAGGCACTTGTGTGCGCTCTCGCCTCACCCTTTAGTATGTGGTCACATTGCATGGTTTTCTTAAGAGTGCCAGTGGGGTTTTGGTGCATTGATCGTTCTGCTCCTTCCTGTAGTCTAGAAATCCCTGTGAGGAAAAAAAATCACCTGTAACAGTAGCTGAATGGGAAACAGCAGATTATCATCTGGGCAAATAATCAATAAACCCTGGCTACCTTATGTCCTCGTTTTCTGATTTGCTGATACAACAAAGCTGGAGGCCTAGATTCCAGTCTGTTTGTAGGACAGAAAAGCCCATTCCACTTTTATCCCCTTCTTTCTCTCACTTACTTCTTCATATGATCGGCAAATGTCTTGAGTACCTAGTGTGTGCCAGACACTACAGTAGGTGCTGGGTATATAGCAGTGAACAAAACAGATCAATTGCTTTTTCACATAAATTTTACATACTCATTGGAAACAAGCAATAAACAAGTGAATGAACAAACACCTAGCCAAATAATTCTACTTATTATTAATAACATATTATATAAAGAGAATGCAGCAGGCTTATGTGAGCAGGGGGTGATTGAAAAGGCGTTTCCACTTAGAGAGCAAAGTGAAGAATGTTCCGGGCAGAGGAATGATTAGCAAGTGCAAAGGCAGGAACAAGCTTAGTGTGACCAGAAGGGTCAATGTAACTGGATGTGACCGTGGCAGACGGAGAGAAGAGGAAGTTTGAGAGGGAGATGGGGACCAGATGACAGGGACTCATCGGTCACAGGCTTATATTCTAGGTGTGGTGGCAGTGGAAAACCATTTGAGAGATTTAAACTGAGGGGTTCCGTGATGGAATTTATGTCTTTAAAAGAACAGCTTGCCTGCTGTAGGGGGAAGCTGGAACGAGGGGCAGTTAGGAGGTCATTGCTGCAGGCCAGGTGAGGGGGGATGTTAAAATGGCCACAGGATGTGGGGTGCAGTGGAGTGGTAGGGGTGAGCTCCTCCTGTGCTCACTCAGGAGCGCAGGCAGCTGTGGGGAGCCAGTGAGTTTACTGGATGAAAAAGGAAAAGAGTGACGTTGCCAATGAGTCTGTGCAGCCTGGCGTGCAGGACTGACCCCAGGTCCTTGTTTTACTTGGCCTCTTCTTTTCTCTCTATCTGTACCCAGGTTTTTTTTTTTTTTTTTTTCCTCAAACTTTGAGCCTTTTCATGGGGGGCTCCCTTGAAGCAGCTGACAGAGGAGAGGGAGTGGTCACGTGCAGCGGGGTGTGAAATCGGAGCAATTTTTTCTTGAGTGCGCTGTTTGAAAAGTTAGGGCCTATAATTCAGGTACTGCCTGTAATTTTCCCAGAAAGGAAGGGTTCTGTTTTAAATGCTTCCCAAGGCAGCCTCTTTGTAATTTAGCAAAACATCAGAAGGTAGCATTGCTAAAGACTACAATTCAGATCTGTGAAGATTTGTGTAGCTGAAATCAGGAGTTATTTCAATTTCCTAGGTCAGAGTCCCTCCTCTTTAATGTTCTGTTTATGAATGGAGCCGAAGGTCGGAAATCGGGTGCTCCTTTTCTCCAAACAATGAAAGAGCAATGATTATTCAGATGAGCTGAAATCAGGACATTTTTACATCCCAGTTATTTGGTAAATAAACATTTCTCGTGCTCGTTTCCATGCCAAGCACTTGGGAGGACTTGGAAGACCCCTATGACATGACCTGTTCCCAAAAGAGCTGATCATCCAGTTGGTGACCGGAGCTGATCGTGTGCCTCACATAGCTCACGTTCAGTGTAATTTACCAAGCCCAGTCCCGGGATCACTGCTCCTCCACACCTGCTCCTCCTCCCGTCTCCTTCACTCAGGGGTATCCCGGGCTCCTAGATGGCTGCAGCTCAAAGTCTCAGCAGCAGACCTAGTTCCCTTGCCCACTCTCATTCCATGGTTGTGTTTCTCAGCTCTTTTGCCAGGGAAGACATTTTTTTTCTCACAGGGGCACCTTCCCTTGTAGGTCCTCACAGGTGGACATTTCTGTGACCATGTAGTGATCCCAGACGGGGAACTTCAGGCCTGTAAGAAACCACTAGTTGGAAAGCTATCAGAAGGGACTGTTGATACAGGCAGATCTCAGTTTGAAAGGGGATTTTGAACCCCGGATATTTAAGCATTCAGTGGCTGGTGGCACCAGGAAGGAGAGTTAAGAGATGATGCAGTGTGTCATCATCTTAGACCTCGGCATTCTGAGCTTCCAACACATCTCCTGGCTATTTAAAATAATCTGGCAAATGATGAGTTATAGTTACTGTACACCTATCATTGTGCAATTGATTAAGCAGTCCATGCAGTGAAGTCATTATTTGAAAAGAATAGCTGAACTTCCTGTAAACGGAACCCTGGAGCAAGATGACAGTCATCGGACTTCCAAGTTATCATTAAGAACCTCTTGGTTTATTAGTTTCTTAGCATAGGAAGTTCAACCAGTATTTTTCCCCAGGCTAAAATATTGACTTCAGCCGGGCTTACTTCAAGTTATTTGAAGTTTATCTCTTCTTTGGAGTTTTCCACTGATCTCTTCATGAATGATCTGAGAAAGGAAGCAGAGGAAATGGGTGAGAATAAGCCAGTTTACACCAGTGGTGGCAGGAGCCACCATTCTCAGGCATCTCCTGATTCAGGGGGACACCAAGGACAGTGTGTGTGTGTGTATGTGTCGGGGGGTCAGGCCCACACATGGGAAGCTGGTCAGAGTCAGAGTCAACTAAGGCTTGGGAAGTCCTGTCACAGGGTGGTTTAAGTCTGGATTCCCACTGACTAGGGAACAACTCCACAGGCCTCAGAAGGCTGACCCAGAGCCAGGGGATTTGTCCGCCAATCTGCAAGATGCACTTAGAGGGAAGATGGTTTGGAAATAAAAGTGCTTTCATCCAAGCTTGAGATTTTAACAAGTATTTGTTTTGAAAGCTTGAGTCTCGAAGAATTTGTAATCTGGAGTTAGAAAATCTAGCTCTGCACCCTGCCTCTGTTGCAGCCTGTGCTTCTCTCAGCCTCTATACCCGTCTGCTACATGGAAATGAGAATGCCTGCTTGATCTTTTCTAATGGGGTGCTGAAAGGGCACAGTGTATGTGGCTTGAGGTCTGATAAGCACCACTATTAAGTTCCATGTAATGAGGGAATAGCAAACTGTAGAGATTCAGAGGGTGGATTTTTCATTATGTAGCAGAGATGTGCCAAGAAATGCTTTGGGAGGAGGGAGTATTTGAATGGGACTTAAGTATAATAAAACTTTTTTTAAATAAGTCAGATTATTGTGATTTAAGAAGAATATAAACAGCAAGCAAGTAAATTCAATTGGGCATGTGCCTGTTCAATCCTACATGAACCCTTCCAAGGCTGAAGGGTGAGGCCTGTGGAGTTCCTTGGCAGTAGTTGACATTGCTGGAGTTACAAATATAGACCCTCTGCCTCTGGGACTGTCAGTCTAAGCACCTTTCACAAGCGTGAAACTCACTTAAAATGATTTGAAACAACATTGCTTTCTAAAACAAACAAACAAAAAAAGAGGGGTAGATTTTTAATTAAGGATACAAAGAAAGAAGTTTCTGTTTCAGGTTTTTTTTTTTTTTTTAATGCAAAGTCTGGTGAGTGGATGAGTGGAGAATGACAGGTTGGAAAAATGCTGGCTAAGAGAACAAAAGTGGGCAGTTCTGTGTTTTGTAATCCAACTTTTCTTTGAAAGGAGCAATGGTGGCCCAGGAGAGTGGGCAAAGCAGAAGGGGAGGAAGAGAAATGGGAAAGAGAATTTCTCGTTCAAATAATCTCTTGGTTTTCAGCAAGGTCAAAAGTCTGAGGGGTCTGTAGCGCCTTGGGGAGTGGGACAAGTTAAATGTGACTAGCCAAGGTCAGCAACTTGTGACCCTGAGTCCAGTTCCAGCCCTAGGGGGCAGCTGTTTGATGAGAACAGAGGAGGAGATGGCAGGAGTGGATGACAGGTCACACTGGCAGGAGACAGGCAGCTGCAGCAGCGGTGCAGGCAGTTCCATGGGAGACATTTGCAGCCGCCTCTTAATTGCCTGCACATGCATTTCCCACTTCATGGATTCCTTTATAATCTGCAGTTGACACCTCCTTCTGACTTGCACACTTTAGACTTTCTTCATTTCATTTTCAGTCTATATTTTGAGAGTCCTCTATCATTTGGAAACCAAGCCTAGGCAACATTGGTTAGAAACGTAACCTCCTTTGTTAAATGAAATTATATTTTCCAAGCACAAACACTGAAAGGCTTCTTGGCAATCTTTTGTTCTGGGCACTGGAACTAACATTTGTTGAGTGCTCTGTAAATGGCTATGCCTTGCTTCTCTCTGTTAGAATAACAAGAATTGACCAGACACTTCTCTCTCCTCCCCCAAGTCATTTAAACATTCTTACTAATAGTCGCCTTTGTTTTCAGACTACTATGAGGTTAAACAAAACCATCCTTAGTTATTCTTTTAAAAAAGGTCACCTTGACCATTTAGGATTTGTTTTTGTTTTTTAACAAGTCAGAATATTGTAAGTAAAGAGCCATTTAAACACTAAACAGGCACATCTCAAAGTTCCATATGTGGGGGCCCTGTTGTGATGCAGTAGGTTGACTTGGCCTGTGATGCTGGCACCCCATAGGGAAAGGCCTGTCAAGTCTCTGCTACTCTGCTTCCAATCCAG
Organism: Lepus europaeus; assembly: GCF_033115175.1. Lineage (NCBI taxonomy): Eukaryota > Metazoa > Chordata > Mammalia > Lagomorpha > Leporidae > Lepus > Lepus europaeus. The sequence continues at coordinate 135,605,554 of NC_084831.1, read as the reverse complement.
CTCCTTGCTAATATGCCTGGGAAGGCAGTGGATGATGGCCCACGTACCTGGGCCCAGGCCAACCACGTGGGAGACCTGGATAGAGTTCTTGGCCTAGCCCTGGGCATTTATGGCCAACTAGGGAGTAGGTCAGAAGATGGAAGTTTCTCTTTCTTTCTTTCTTTCTCTGTCTTTCCTTCTCTCCCTTCGCTGTGCATTTCAAATAAATACATAAATAAATAACTCTCATAAAAAGAAAAATTCCATATGTGAAAGCTGCATTTTAAGCAGCCAGAAAAAGTTGGCGTCACACATTTACAGCCTGTTGTAAATATATTTAGGAAACAAGTCTGTTGGAGGTCCTTGTTGAAACTGACAAAGACTCTTAGTGGGCAAGCCTCCTTCTGTAGCCTTTTCAAGTCAGTAACCTGGATTTTCCAGGATGCCCCACGACTTCTGCGAATTTTGTTCACTCATTCCTGGATTAGCTCAATAGTGGAAGAGCTTTGCTGTGAGGGGCACAGGACTTGGATGCAGAGTGAACATGGACGTGGCATGGCATCCTTTTCCAGTCACTTACTTATTCTGTGAAGTTACCCTCTGAGCCTGGCTTTCCTTTGCTCTTAAGATGAGGATTATAACACATTTTTATGGTGTTTTGTGAGTATTGAATGAGTCAGTGCGTCAGGGTGGTGAGCACTGGGCTTGGCGTGGAGCAGCTCTTTGACAAATGGAAGTTACCTTATAAGTGCTTGGTCATTATTTCACAATTGGACAGACATTGTGGAGTCCTTTATCACTCAGCCATAAAAGCTGTGTGAATATTTCCTTGAAATATTTGTCAACATCTGGAAACAATTTAGTCTGAGGACACTTTAGGTAACTAAAGGGACTCATTCTTAAAATGAATATATAGTCTCTGAAGACTCTAAGGTCAGAGAGCAAGTGACCAAATACCTCTTCTCAGTCCAGAAAGCTTTGTGGTGAGAGAAAGAGGGGAAAGAAAGGAGAGAGAAATAGATTCTGTTTAAAGCTGAGCACCGAAGATATTTTGACTGAGAAGCAATGTGTTGCTTACTCTGTAGTTTAGGAGTCAAAGCATCTAGGCTCATCATCTATCTCTGTTTTTTACTTCTAAATTCATTGTCTTATTTCTTGAAAAGTTGGTTTTTTTTCATACTTGAAAGATCCTAGATAAAATAAGTCCTGAAATTCCTATTGACTTTGAATTCAGAAAGCAATGTAAAATAAACTTAAGGAAGCACTAACACTCAAATGCAATGTGAGTCAGGAAAATGTAATTTTATGTAGAATTAATATACATCTGGAATTTTCTGGGGGCAGAATATTAAGTTATTTGATTTTTTTCTCTATTTCCTAAACATTACTTTTATTTAATAGATCCAATTAAAAAAAGTCATTGGATACTTTATATTTGCTTTTTAAAACTTAGGTATGTTTCAACAGCTTCCAAACTTTTAGTTTCCCTTGAATTCAATTTCAGATTCATACTCAGGATTAACTAGACTTTAGAAATTTATTTACCAGTAAAATTTTATTTAAAAAGTGGTAACTGTTATTTATTTAACTAAGTAAGCAATTTAAATAAACTTCCTACCATCTGCTGACTACATCATTTCATAAAAGAAAGGACATTTTAGCAGAAAAAGAATCCACTATTTTCAAAGTAAGTGAGTACTTTTAATATGAAATATCTACTATGCTATACTATTTTTCTCCATTTTTGCTGGAGAATTTGAAGATTTTATCTGTTCAGAGAGCTGTTTACTGGGAATCTCTGATTGGTATGTTAGTTTTTGCTTTCTATACCTTGGCTATATACCTACTAATTTCATTATTGAAACTCATTATATGATTTTTGTAGTGGTTCTAATTCAAGTAAGATCCCTGTTATTCTGTGTCTGTGTATCTTTTGGCTTGCAGTTCTGTGACAGTAGAATCGCCATCAATGTACATGAGCGGCTGTAGGCATTTATATCCAGATGAAAGCCAATCTAAGCGGAAGTTAGATATTTGGGAATTTTTATTCAGGAATTATTAATGTGAAGTTGTACTTAGTCCATCAGCATGTCTCTTTTCCCAATACAGTCATCTCAGATTCCCCAAATTCTTGGGAATGCTAATGGGGACTTTTTTGACCATAATTTTGAGAGGTCTAATTAAAATGTGTATTTACAGGCATTTACATGTCTATGTCTCTGTAGACACCCCTCAATAAAACTTCAACATTTTCTGATTGGATTGATGTTAACTCAGCTTGACTCTGTTCAGCCTTGTATAGTTCTTGGAACACAGGGACTCATTAAAGAACTGGGTGACTCAATGAATGAACTAGATTCCTGGCCGTCACAGGTCAAATGGTATCTATGATAATGGTATCTATGATGACGACCTTGAGTTTACTTCGTGCAAACGATAGGGTATTGTTCATTTAGTAGGAAAGGTTTTAAAACTGAATATGGGGGTAAGCAATCCATGGAGCTGAAATGATTGACACAAATCACGTTATTTTGTAAAGAAGTTATTAGAAACAAGGCTGTGCTTTGAGACAGATTTGTATGATCTTTCTGTTAGTGACCAGATGTCTATGCCAAGGAGAGCGTGAGTTTTTTTCTTTAAACTTTGTATATGGTCCTGACAGTTCTCATTAAAAAAAAAAAAAAAAAAATCCTGTCTTGGGTAATTCTCTAGCTTTTGGGCACCAGGTGGCGGTATGGGGTGAGTTGCGGGGTGCACAGGGCACAGGGCTTGGATTATGTGATAAAGGGAAAATGTGTGGAGATCTGAAGAGCACACTAGTCAGATTAAATTGTGTGTGTGTGTGTGTGTTTGATAGAAAAATAAAGGAAACTGAAGATTTAGTTACATTTTTCTAAGAAGGACTAGGTTGGCATTTCTCATCTGGATGAAACACTTCTCTCACAAATCCCATACAATATATCACTTGGAAAATTCAGGAACAATTGGTCATCTAGCTCCTGTTAGCCCCACGGATTAACATTTCATTGTATATAAGGCCCTTACTCGTCACCTCCTCCCCATGCGTTCAAAATTTACTGTGTACTTGCAATGGCTCATCCTCTATAGTAAGTACTAGAAATACTGCCTCAGGTAAGGTCTGTTCCTGCGCCCAGAGTTCCTAGTTTGGCAGAGACAGATCTGTGAATGCTGGTGAATCAGCCACATGTAAGGGGTTCTAGGATGGAGTCAACATAGTATGAAGGCCGGGTGTAGAAGGGTCACCAATGTTGAAGCTGTCGGTGAGTAAAGAAAACCTTGACAGGGGATATGCATAGTGGAAGATGAGCCTGTGTGCTTCACGCAGAATAGATTGGGAGAGGGAAATCGCTATGACCATCCACGTTGCTACCATGAAGAGTTCAAGTGTATGTAGAGTACATGAGAAAAGTCAGGCTCTTAGTATTTATCTGTAGTCGTAAGCTCAGTCAGTAGCTCTCATTGGTTAGTGTTCAGATTTGAAAATGTAAGAAAATACGTGTTTGTTAGGGCTCATCTTCCTCATCCCTCTGCGTATAGGAGAGTTTCTGTGAAAAGAGTAACTGCAATATAAACTGGGTGTTACACACGCAAATATGTTTATTGGGTCTGGATAGATTGAAAGTGAGCGGCTTGGAGTACGTACAGAGAGGTCCTGGAAGTGTGACTCTGGGAGCAGTATGGATAGAACACAGTTTAGACGCTATTCAGAGAGACGCAAATTTCGGAAAGTAAGAGACCAAGAGAATGAGGGTGTGAAATGGTCAGATAGAGCGCGTCAGGAGAGGCTCAATGCAGGCAGAAGTTTCTGGTGGTTTTCTCCACAAACACACAAAGGGGCTAGAGAGAATAAAGTGACAAAAAGGTGCTTGACAACTGGGGCATGGATGATAGCACTGATTTGGGTTTTAGCTGGCTCTGGAGACAGCAGGGTGAGCCTTTCAAATGAGGACTGCGTTAAATTCACTACTGCTTATCCAGTGCAAATCACAGACCTGGAAAATTGTTGCTCAAAAAGTATTTGTTGAATGAATAAATGAAGTAAAAACCTATGGATTGGGACATGGCAAGTCAACAAAATTTGGAATACAATGTTTATTGGTCAACTTAGGGATGAAATATAAAGCGCTAATTTTTGAGACTTTTGATGGATTTAATCAACCAAAGTTATATAGATAATAAGAACCAGTGACTGGTGTTTTAAGCCACCATTTGTGATGCTGGCATCCCATATCAGACTTCTGGTTCAATTCCCAGCTGCTCAGCTTTCCACCCAGTTCCCTGCTAATGTGCCTGGCAAGGCAGCAGATGATGGCCCAAGTGCTTGGGCCTGACACACATGTGGGAGAACTGGATGGAATTCCTGGCTTTTGCCCGGCTCAACCCCAGTCAACCTTTGTGGCCATCTGGGGAATGAACTATGGGATGGAAGATTTCTGTGTCTGTTCCCCCTCCCCCACCATTTTGCCTTTTAAATAATATAAATAGTTAAAAACAACCACATTAAAATCAATAAGAATAACCATACTTTTAAAGACTTGCCACTCAAAATTCTGACTTAACAAATTTCGTTCCTCTCTCTTCCCCCCTCTCCTTTTGTTCCTCTCCCTCTTTCCTTTTCCTTTTGTTTCCCCCACCCCTTCCTTCCTTCCTCCCTCCCTCACTCCCTTCCTCCCTTCTTTTCTTCCTTCTCTCCCTCCCTCTCTCCTCCCTCCATCCCTCCTTCCTTTCCTGCTTCTCTTCCTCCTTCCTTCCCTGCCTCCCTCTCTCCTTCCACTCCTTCTTCTTCTTTTTTATATGTTTTTGTTTTTCTTTTTTTTTTAAATTTAATTTATTTGACAGATAGAGTTAGGCAGTGAGAGACAGAGAGAGAGAGAGGTCTTATTTCCGTTGGTTCACCCCCCCAAACGGCCGCTACAGCCGGCACTGCACCGATCCGAAGCCAGGAGCCAGGAGCCAGGAGCCAGGTGCCTCCTCCTGGTCTCCCACGTGGGTGCAGGCGCCCAAGCACTTGGGCCATCCTCCACTGCCCTCCCGGGCCACAGCAGAGAGCTGGACTGGAAGAGGAGTAACCAGGACTAGAACCTGGCACCCATATGGGGTGCTGGTGCCGCAGGTGGAGGATTAACCAAGTGAGCCACGGCGCCGGCCCCTTTTTTGTTTTTCTTTAAGGTCTATTTTTATGTTTCCCTCAGTTGCTATCCTTCTTCCCTGCCTTCTTGCACTTTTTCTTTTTTTTCTTTTATTATTTATTTATTTATTTATTTTACAGGCAGAGTGGACAGTGAGAGAGAGAGAGACAGAGAGAAAGGTCTTCCTTTGCCGTTGGTTCACCCTCCAATGGCTGCCACGGCTGGGGTGCTGTGGCCGGCGCATCGCGCTGATCCGAAGCCAGGAGCCAGGTGCTTCTCCTGGTCTCCCATGGGGTGCAGGGCCCAAGCACTTGGGCCATCCTCCACTGCCTTCCCGGGCCATAGCAGAGAGCTGGACTGGAAGAGGGGCAACCGGAACAGAATCTGGTGCCCCGACCAGGGCTAGAACCTGGTGTACCGGTGCCGCAAGGCGGAGGATTAGCCTATTGAGCCGAGGCGCTGGCCAGCACTTTTTCTTAGTCTTGTGTTGTTGTGACAAAGATAGCAATGAAAACAGGTAAAATAGGAGCATGGTTCCAAGGATTTGATGTACAGTATTAAAATGTTAACCCTGTACCCTAGGTGGCAGGATTTAGGGAACTGTGGCACCTTCTGTTGGAATGGGGAGAAGCAGTGTTCACTATGTCTGCTTTATTATAATACATATAATACTTATTCAATAAATATTTAATATAATGCACAATTATTGTGCACTTGGTACTGTGCTAAGTACTCTGAGGGAGTACTTTACAAAACCCAAGAGTTTATGAATTGGTCTAGTATCTGGAATCTGATATACACAGAAATAAACCTTTTTAAAAGATTTATTTATTTATTTGAAAATCAGAGTTACACAGAAAGAGAAGGAGAGGCAGAGAGAGAGAGACAGGGAGAGAGAGAGAGAGGAAGGGAGAGAGGTCTTCCATCCGCTGGTTCACTCCCCAGTTGGCCTCAATGGCCCGAGCTGTGCTGATCTGGGGCCAGGAGCCAGGAGCTTCTTCCAGGTCTCCCACGCAGAAGCAGGGACCCAAGCACTTGGGCCATCTTCTACTGCTTTCCCAGGCCATAGCAGAGAGCTGGTTCGGAATTGAAGCAGCCAGGACTTGAACTATTGCCTATATAGGATGCCAGCTCTGCAGGCAGCAGCTTTACCTGCCCCACCACAGTGCCAGACCCAGAAATAAATCTTATATCAATGGTCCATAGAGGTTTATAGTTCCAAGAAAGAATGTGCATTTATATTAACAATTATCCAAGATCAGAAAATCTTTCCCAGTGACTGATAAAAATACTTACGGGATAAGAATTCAATTTCTTATTTTTCTATAATTTCAACATTTTTGATTAAATTCTTAACTTGAAGGTTCAAGATGAGCTTTTCTTTTTAAGATAAGAGGTGGTAATTAACAATTGAAATGGATCCAATAGAGAACCATCATGGAAATATGTGAAAGAAATCCTAAACTAATTAATCAATTAATTCTCTACACACACACACACACATACACACTCCTCTTAACTTTCTCTTCAACTGAGATTTTTGGAGTATTTATATCATCAAAAAGCATTCCTTGTGCAGAAAGCCTATGACCCAAAGCTACCTAGGGAAACATTTGTAGCTGGCCTAATCCTACATATATTCCAGGCAATTTTGACAGTCTTATTGCTTTTCACCATTAAGTGATCCTGGAGTTTTTTCTAAATAGCCCAGCCTGTTAACACCAGCATCGAGACTCAGTTCCAATGCAACTTTCAATTTATTCCACTTAGGCTTGTCCTAGCATTCTTGCCCCTCTTTCTGTGACCTATGCTGTTTGGGAGACCGCTGTGTGTGTTGTGAATATTTGCAGCGTTCTCAGGAGACAGAAGCTTTAGAAAAGGCAAATACCATGGTTTGGTTATTATTTCTAATCACAGGGCTTTGCCTTAGAGGAATGAGGGCGAGAAGAGATGAATTAGCATTGATAAATGACTTGCAAAATAGAACATGCAGCAGAAAGGTTCTAAGTATGCCATAAAGAGTGGAGACAGCATGCAAATGTGATTAGGGAGGTGGGGTTAGAGGGCAAATGCTGTAATAGGGGTGCACTTAGGGTCAGTCTGACGCATTCTGTTGTGATGTAATTTCCTGCACATACCAGTCTCAGAAGCAGGCTGGCAGGAAACAGGATATTTGATGTGGCAGTCCTGCCTCACTTACGAAGGGAGCCAGGAAACAATCGCTGCTCACTTTCCAGTTGGGCTGGGGTTGCCCTCTTTCCATATCCTTGACCCCTCTCTAAGCTCAACCATCGCCCTCGTAAATAATTTGAAGGTATGTGTTGTTAGGTAAGGTTTGCTCAGCCAGGCTCTTAAAATGAAAAGTCTTAGAAATGAGAATTTTGATAGTGTGAATAGTATGATGTAAGGTGGATGGATACTGGGGTGGATGTGGCAATTTGTTACCTGCAGTGTCTGGAAATTGAATCAGAAGGATAAGAAACTCAGATTTGGATGGAATTGAATTTACAAAGTGAGACAGAGGATCAAGGGAAATTCTCTGGGAAATCTAATCTGATCAGGGGGAAGGTGAGAGATGGTGGCAGGTGATCAGTCTACAGAGCCTATAACTCAGGTGTGCCTGTGCCTACGAAGTAAACTGGCTGGGTGCAATAATTCTACTTTATTTACACTAATTGATCCTTAATTTCCATATTATTTACCTGTAAGAAGCAGGCATACTATTTTTTACCATGTAGAGATTCTTTGAAGCAGAGTCTGAGTATTCTTTTTCTTTTTTTTTTTTTAAGATTTATTTATTTATTTGAAAGTCAGAGTTGCACAGAGAGAGGAGAAGCAGAGAGAGCGAGAGAGAGAGAGAGAGGTCCTCCATCCGCTGATTCACTCCCCAGTTGGCCACAACGGCTGGAACTGTGCCAATCTGAAGCCAGGAGCTTCTTCCGGGTCTCCCACGTGGGTGCAGGGGCCCAAGGACTTGGGTCATCTTCCACTGCTTTTCCAGGCCACAGCAGAGAGCTGGATTGGAAGTGGAGCAGCTGGGTCTCAAACCGGCGCCCATATGGGATGCCGGCACTTCAGGCCAGGACGTTAACCTGTTGTGCCACAGCGCCGGTCCCGAGTCTGAATATTCTACAGTACTTGGCAGTTTTCTTGGAGAAAAGTGGCTGCCTTGAAGGACTTTATCACCAAATACTTCAGTTTCCAGGTGCAAGTGTGTCCAAACCCCAGGTGCAAATATATCCAAATTTCAGCACCATAAGGTTTCAGTTTCTCACCTGTGCTTGTTATAGGACCTGCCAACACAGGAAACACAGCAGAAAGGTTGGATTAATTTTCAAAATGAATTTAGGAAAAAACAGGAACTTTGAATTCAGAGTTGAAAGAAAGCTTATAAGTGATCAAACCAAACCTATTCTGGGAGCTCAAATTCCTTCTCTGGTATTCCCAGCAGACAGAATCTACCCTTGCTTAAAGATTTTCACAGATAAGGAGTATGTTGCCTCCCAGAGCTGCTGTTTGCTCTGTAGGGTAGAAATTATTGTTAAAAAGTATGTATGAGTCTGTGTTTGTGTGTGTGCATGCATAAGCTGTGTGCTTTGCTTAGGAAAGGTAGAGTCCCCATATAAATGCATTTTTTAAAATTCAAAAGCTAGAGAAGTATGAGCTTATTATAGGGAGAGTAAGATGAATCGAGATAGTCTTAAAATCTGGGAAATGTGCCCACACTATTTACCACTGTTTTAAGAAAGCATATTTATGCTTTAGTGCCAAGCACATCTTTTTATTGATTCTACTATTTTACAATGAAAGCCAATTGTAAATAAAACTGCACTGACTTTCTTTTTTCCTTTTCCTGTAGAAACCAAAAGGCTTTCAGCCACTGGAGTCTAATGAGTAACAGCTGTGCTTGAAGTGTTTCTACAGATAAAAATCAAAAGTACGATAACATCTAAGGATTTTTTTTTTGTCCTTAGAATAACAGTCAACTTAGGAATTAAGAGGAGGTTAAAGGCATTGATTCTTCCAGTTTGTTTTTCAGCCTCTTGATGTAGTGGGTTAGGAGAGTGGCAGAGTCTGACAGTGCATTGGGATAGATGGCCGCAGTGATCTAACCTTGCAGTTCCAAGAACTTGTGATGGCAGAACCAGTTTCCCAGGTGGTGGTGGGAAGGGCCGGTCTTTGGAGGCCTGATTTGCGAAACGTCTGATATTACTAGGACTAAATGTAATCGCCGTGCTCTGTTGACTGTTAGAACTAGAAGGCAAAGTTCTTATTTACAAAATGAGGAAACAGAAGTGATTTGCAGAAGATAGGCCACCTAGCTGCAGGCCTGGGACTGAAACCTGAACCTTTCTTTCCTCCAGTGGCTTTTCCATAGCTGCATTGTAGTTGTGGCCGCTCAAATTAAGATGCTATGCAAGTATAAATACTACATGCCTACATATTTGATCAGTCATGGGTTTTGTTTATTCTTTTAGCAACAGCGTTAAGGTCCATATTTGATGCTAGTATAATCTGTTCACATTCACCTAATGGAAGGAGTAGGTATCTTTGGGTAGAAAGGTCACTATTTGTTAACACTTTGAGGTCTGATGATTTTTAACAGCCCTTGTTTCCACTGTTCTGGATCAGTGCTTTTTATTTTTTTTTCTTTCTTCATTCTATTTGTTGAACTCTTTTCTTAGTGTAGGGATAATCTTATGAGTATAAAGTTAACTGAAAAATAGATCTTTGTAAAAAATAAAAATGGGAATAGGAGGGGGAGGAGGAAGGGTGGGAGCATGGGTGGGAAGGCAGGTAGAGTGGAAAGAATCACTGTGTTCCTAAATCTGCATATATGAAATACATGAAATTCGTATACCTTAAATAAAATTTTTAAAAAAGAAAAAAAGTCACACTTTTATTTTAATTTAAATTAAACAAAGTTTTTAACTGACACATAAAAATTGTACATATTGAGTACCACGTTTGTTTTGATATGGGTGTACATTGTATAATACTCAGTCAGGGTGAACATATGTATCTCTTCAAAATTTATCATTTATTTATGGTGAAAACATTCCAAATCCTTTTTTCTAGCTTTTTCTTTTTCTATCTTTTTTGAAAGGTCATTTTATTTTGTGTGTGTGGGAGATTATACAAGATCCTCAGGCACATTTAGATTAGAAAAATTTCCCTCTCCAGAATCAGGATCCAAAGCCTTGAGTTTCTTTCTTTTTTTCATTTCAAAATAAAAAGCTGTACTTTTTTTCTTTTTCCATTTTTTGCTTTTGTACAATAATCCATTGTTCTTATAACTCATAAACAATGGGATCAATGTTGGCTGTCTTCCTCCACAGCTCTGCAAGTCCACAGGTTCAGGCTATATCATTTTCTGATAAATACATTACCACATTTTGATCTAAATATAGATACATCATATAATACCCATCTCAGGGAAAAGTCAAATTTTAATATGCAAATGTTTATTTATATAATATAGAAGTGGAAAAACTGCAATAGGCACAGATGCTAATGATGACTGGCAGGTGATGGTCTCTAAATAGCCCTATGCAATGACTGGCTGTGTGAAAGAGTCCTTACAAGAAGGTTTTATCTATCTGTACACTTGTGTCCTCCTCATCCCATACACTGACTGTGGCTACTGACATTCTGGGAATTGAAAGGTGCAGCCCTCAAGAAATTGTTAAATCACTAGAAAACAAAGCAAAGCAAAAATAAAATTGGGCTCTACTGTACAAGGAAAACACTCACAAAGGTTCAATTTCAAATTTCATATCAGTAGGAAAATATTAAAATAATTTTCTGTATATACATATGGGTATATGTATATGTTGAATTACTCATATGTCTCACATCATCAATATAAGGCAAGTGGAGACATTTTGGTAAGTTACTTTTCCCATTAAACAAATATTATGTCAAAATTTAAAAATATTTTCTTAAATCATTACAGTAATTCACTTATCATTTCAACAGCTTATACTGGTTTTTAATTTTTTTTTTTTTTTGACAGGCAGAGTGGACAGTGAGAGAGAGAGACAGAGAGAAAGGTCTTCCTTTTCCATTGGTTCACCCCCAAAATGGCCGCTGCAGCCGGTGCGCTGTGGCTGGTGCACTGCGCTAATCCGAAGCCAGGAGCCAGGTGCTTCTCCTTCTCCTGGTCTCCCATGTGGGTGCAGGGCCCAAGCACTTGGGCCATCCTCCACTGCACTCCCGGGCCACAGCAGAGAGCTGGACTGGAAGAGGGGCAACCAGGACAGAATCTGGCGCCCCGACCGGGACTAGAACCTGGGGTGCTGGTGCCACAGGCAGAGGATTAGCCTATTGAGCCATGGTGCTGGCTGGTTTTTAAAATTTTTAACTCTTCATTACTAAATTCCCTGATCCCTATATAAATGAAAACCTAATGTTCCTTATTACTCAGAAACTCATAGATAAAATCACATTTACTTCAAAATTCTACCAATTGGATAAACTTTATTTTGTGACTTATCTGAGTGTGTGCACCTAAATTATTCTCACTATAATAAGTAGGTGAGGAAAATATCCTAAAATAGACAGGGGTAATAGTACGCTATGGCACATATAATACATGATGATTAAGTGTCTGATATAAACATTTCAGAGACACCTGAAAATGGTTTGTTCATAAACAAACCATTTATTTGTCACTCTAATATAAATTAATATGTATGTTTTTATGTACATACACATACATATAAAACAAAATTGTCTAGTGTTGACTAGCTATTTATGAGTGAGAAAATGGTTACAAACTGATTAATTAGCTTAAATTTGTACTTGACATTCAATCATTTTGGGATACAAACAGAAAGTGCATTTACAGGCTCCATGGAGTCAGATACTCAAGCACACACTTAACAAGAAAACCCTCCTCCACCTGCCAGGCATTATACAGCAAGAAGACATGCTCTGATGCAGTTCCCACTCCATAAGCAGACCAGACAGCACTTGGCTTACTTTTAAAATAGCTTCGTGAAGGGAATATATCATATAAAGAAATGCATGTTTGCTAAAAGTCTTAAAATGACATCAAAATGACATTAAAACCTGCTGCCCGAGAAGAGCCTACTGAATGCCATTCCTGATTGGAAATGCCTGGTGAGCAGTTCAGAACCGTGTCTGGCAAAATCTGCATGACAGCCCAGACAGATTCCACCACCACCTGCCGTGATCCCAGCTCACAGTCGGTCTTCTCTGGTTGGCTGATGAGGATGACTCTCCCTTAAAATAGCAATACGCCTTAAAATTATCTGTAGTAAACAGTTCCCCAGTAGCCATTAGTATTCGTAATTTGAAAAGCATTGATCATTTGGAAAAGATTTCTTACAAAAACATATAAATAAATGTAACTGCATATTCTGTAAATATACTTAATGTTAATTGACCAGACCACCAAGGACAGGCTGTTCTATTTCAGAAGTGTGTGTCAGATTTATTAGAAATTGAAAAAGAAAAATTTCTGAGGGACTCAGCTGCCTTCATTAGTTGGCTTTAAAATGGGTAATAAAAATGGGAGATAGTGTCTTCTCATAAACGCATGGAATCAACATGGGAAAGTAACCTTACAACAGACAAGGTTAGAGGACACCAAGGTGTACCAGAGTAGTCACCAGAGTGTATCTTCCAGTACAAAAGGGATGAACTCCATACACCCAGTTATAGTAGATTTTAATTAAAGGTGCAGCTCCATCTTAATCCTGGCAAGAATTAATTGGTAATGGCACTGCTTCTCGAGTTTCTTTTCATGTGACTGTATAAACTCCCAGTCAATTATATTTCCTATTGATTCAAACTCCTCCAGTCAGCATAAAATCTATAGGAAGTCTCAGTGTAAGTGTGTTTTGTCTCACACATTTCTTTGTGTGATAACTATGAACTTGCCTCTTTTCCTTCTACTGTCCTCACCCCTCTCTTTTCTTTTGCTTTTTTTTTTTTTAAGATTTATTCATTTAAGAGTCAGAGAGAGGGAGAGACAGAGAGAGAGAGAGAGAGGTCTTCCATCTGCTAGTTCACTCCCCAAATGGCAGCAATGGCTGGAGTTTCTTCTGGGTCTCCCATGTGGGTGCAGGGGCCATCTTCCACTGCTTTCCCAAGCCATTAGCAGAGAGCTGGATTGGAAGTGGAGCAGCTAGGATTTAAACTGGCGCCCATATGGGATGCTGGCACTGCAGGCAGATGCTTAGTCTACAACGCCATAGCGCCAGCCACCCTTTCCCCCTTTTCTTTTTACTTCTTGTGTGAGTATACTGTTTTTCCCTCTGTTCTTGGAGTCTTTGCTGGAAGTCACAGCGCATGCGTAGAGCTCCTTAGCATGATTCTTCTGGGATCATCTAGGTGTCCAGTGTGGAGAAATGCAGCGTGAGCTTGCTTGTCTCCGGACTTCGGCACTTCAGTTTCCTCTGTCTGTAGTCGTGGGCATGTCCCAACACCAGCACAGGAAGAGACAGAGATCCACGCCTGCCCAAGTCACTCATTCAACATTCAAGGTAGGCTGGGGCAGAAGAGAGAGTGATGCGTGGAAAGTCCCAGGGCTATATATATATATATATATACACGTGCGGCAGTAAGACATGCTTGTCTGTGACACAGAAAGTGGGTGTTGTCCCCACACTGCAGGAGCTGCAGTACATGGATCATTGGCGATGATCAGCAGGGCCATGTCTGCATTACACAACAGAGGTAACCCTGAATCCAAATATCCTGTTTTGTGTCTTACACTGCCTATTCCCTGTGAGACGTTCTCAGAGAGGAATGTGCCACATGTTCCAACAGTTATGAAAAGATAACATTAGGTGCAGCTGGTGGTCCAGAAAGGATGTGGTTAAGATTTGTCAGGCCATTTGAAGTGCTTTATAAGCAAAAATACCTCACCCAATGTCTCTCACGAATTCAATTTTCCAGTTAAAAAGGGGCAAAGAACACATTTTGCCATTTGTGCTGGAGATTAGTATCCCTTTATTTACATGCAAATTACTTTTAAAGCTAGGAAAACCTATAAAAGTTTAAGTGTTCCACACCAGGGGCTTACACTAAGAGTCTTTGTCAAATAAAACGAATTCTCTCAGATCTGCGTTGAGCTACCTTCTTTGCCTCTAAGCACAGCCTCTCTTAGAGGAAGGAAACAGTAAAGTTCTCACAGAGAGAGAACGTTTACCACTCAGTAAAAAGCCTTGGGCCTCTCTGTATGAAAGCTTTAATTTAGCCCGGCTCACTCCTCCGTGAGTTAATTTAGAGCGCCAATAAAAGGAGATTATTTTTGGACTGCGAATCTGCCTGGCACGTTCTTTGAACTTAATAGAGCTAAGTAAAGCTATCCAAACTCTTGTGATTTGGGGGGAGGAGGTCATCCACACGCGATGCCCAGTGACAGCTTTTATGAACCTAAGCAGAACAAATGTGAAGGAACATTCTCTAATCTGGAGAGATTAGGGCCTCAGACATGAACGGAACCACTTCTGACACACACGTTCACTAGGAACGTAAGTGAGCCTGCGTGTGAGGGCGCCCGTGCGTGCGTGTGCGCCTGCGCATCGGCCTGGCTCGCAGCCCTGCGCAAAGGACAACTCGGACGGGAGATGGCGCCTAGTCAGCTGTCTTGGTGTTGGCTGTGGGGCTCCACTCATTGCTGTTGGATGAACCACTTAGTCTCTCTGAACCTGTTATTTTACTCTGAAAGTGGGAACCATGGTCTCCACTGAAAGGTTTTACAATTATGTGTGTAAAAGTTTACACATTTCTGATTATCTTAGAAGTGCATGTTTTAGTTTTGGTAGTTTTCCTTGTATTGACCTTTCCTATTTTTTTCCTCATCGCAATTGTAAGAAAACCTCATCACAGGAAACCAGAGGAGAGTGTAGAAAGGAAGATAAGGGGGAAATAGGCATCGTTGCTTCACTCAGAGGTGAACACTTAACATTTTGATTAATTTCCTTCCAAATTTTTTATGTAGTTAAGAATGCAGCATTCCTGTAACTGGGATTATTAAATATTTCAGTAAAACTGGGATTATTATACATCTGTGACACTCATCCCCCTTCCCCATCATCATCTTCATCTTTATTAACATCATCTCTCAGGTCATTTACAGAAGACTCTATGCCAAATCATATGGAAAGGGTTTACATCTACTACATTATTTTACTTCACTTATGAGTTATTAATGTTTGTATACTAAGAGAAATATAACCAATACAAATAAAAATATTGAGGAGAATATTAATCTGTAAGCCTTATTACTTTAGTATTCTTCCTTTTTTAACTATTTAAAAATGTCTTTAAATCTATTTGAGAGGCAGACACACATTCACACACACAAAGAGGGGAGGAGAGAGAGAGAGAGGGAGAAAAGGAGGGAAAGAGCGAGGAGCTTCCCACCCACTTGTTCACTTCTCAGATACCCCACAAAAGCCTGAACTGGGCCAGGCCCACATGAATGCGGGCATCCAGATACTTGAATCACCACTGTTGCCTCCCAGGCCCACACATGCAGGAAGCTCGAGTCCGGAGCTGGAGTTGGGAACTCAGCTCATGCATGACTCCAGTGTGGTTCCTGGGCATCTTAACTGCTAGGCAAATGCCTGCCACAGTATTCTTTCATATAATTAAAAGCCTCTATAGATGTGACTTTTAAATATCACTCATGCCCCCTTCCCATCATCATCTTTACCTTTATTGACATCATCGCCAAGGTCAGCGTCATCATTTGCTGAATACTGTGTGTCAAACTATGTGTAATGGGTTTACATATATTATTTTACTTCATTCTCATGCATTATTAATTTTTACATAGTGAGACAGATATAGCCAATAAAAGCAAAATATTGACAGGCATCTTAATCTGTAAGTCTTGTGCCTCTGAGAGCAACTTAAGGAATGTTAACTGGCATCACGTGACATTAACACAGATAATAACTTCACACTTCTTTTAGTTAAAGCTAAATAAGGATGCATACATACATACATACATTTCCCGAGAAACCATTGTGTAACTATACAGCCACATGAAAAAGAAACATTTTTTTTTTTTTTTTTAAATTTAAAGACCGGAGAACAAAGCATTTCTTTGTTTTCCTGTTCCTATGGAATGAAATCATTTAAAGGTGGGTTAGTGCTTCAGTGCAAGGTACAAAGCTTCTTCCAAGAATACATAGGCACCATTCAGGGTGAGGGAAGTTGTTTTAGAATCACAGTAGAGGCCTTCTGCTTATTAAAATCCAGTATTTTTTCTTTCTGACCATTTGGCCTCTTGAGGCAGCTGAGGAGAATAACACCATATTATTTCTCTAGCCTTCAGAAATCAAACTTGTAATTTCCATTTTCATCAACAGAACACATTCAGAGCAGAATTGCAGTAAAACCGCTGCTAACTTGGTTTGGCCCAGGAGTCTTCAGACTGTTGCACAACCATCACATCCTCCGACTGAGAGCTTGCCGGTCCACCAGCCTCCACTGGAGGAGGTGAAGGGAGACAGAGTTCTAGAGAGGGAAGAATCAGCTTGTGCAGGGGGAGGCGTGGGTGAGGGGGTTTCTGGAGAAGGGGGCCCTGGCTACGGCCTTTCCAGTCCTCCATCAGCAAGGCCCATTGACTGCCAAGGCCGTTGTTATCCTGTGTGCGGCGTTCATGGTCTGTAATCCTTTGTCAGAGTAATTGACGGTGAAGTCTGCACTTTTGCAGCTAATGATAAATAGGGCTTTTAAAGGTTGTAATTTCTTGCTTAACCAATGCCAGTTGCAAATACTTTGTGCTGAGGAATAATTCCTCTCTGCCAAATAAAATACAGTGGACGTCTGTGGTGTGTTTTTCAGCTTATTGTTAGTCACAGCTTGCCTGACAGAGCACTTTCTATGCCGGAGATAAATGCTCAGGCCTCCCGACTGCCAATTTCAGTACAGAAAGGACTTTTCTTGTGGAAAAGGCATTTCTGTTTCTCCAGCAAACATTAAGGTTTTTATTTTTTATTTTCATTCTTTTACAAGGTTTGGTTCCTTGAAATGAAGATTCTTTGGGTTTTTAAACATGTCTGCCTTCTTTCTCTGTTCCATTCTGGAGCCCTGGTTTGCACATGGCTCCCTCAGATAAATGGCAAGAAGGTAACACTCCAGTCAATCCCAGGAAACTGTATCAGAGAGAAGAGGTTCCCTAGGAGTCTGCCCGCCTTGAGACTGGAGGGAAGCCATAGCATAAGGGGCTGGAGAATGGCAAAGAAGAGAGAAAAAGGCTCCCATTGGCTCAAGAGGACACAGGCTTGCTTAGGCCTAAGTGGAGATTACTGCCTTTAAAAATACAGCAAAGCAACACCAAAATAATGTTGACAAATACCAGTATGCCTCAAAGTACAAATGGGTGGGTTTTTAGGGTTTCTATACATATGCGTATAATCATATGTTGAAGTACAAGTGGAGTTAGCAACTCAAAAATACCTCTGGTCAACTTTGTAAACTAAATGAAATCCATATCTGATTTTATGATTTTGGAAGTGATTTTTAGAAATGGATCGGTTTGCTTAGAGCCCAGGAGGTTCAGTAGGTCTCAGCTGCAGTGCTGGGGATAGAGCCTTTGATGAATCGGGTTGCTGCAGGCTGCTAATTGAGGGCTGCCTGAATCTTTAGGTTGTATGTTCAGACCCTTTGGTAAGTCCTTCAGAGCCCCCTGATGCTTTAAAAAGAAAACACCCCCTTATGTCTTGAATTCTTTGCTTCCTTAGTGACTTAGTATGTTTCATAGACAGAGAAATATGACCGAGAGAGTAAGAAACAGGAAACGGTAGAAAAATGGCAGAGAGATGGTGGAGATTCAGGAATCAGTGAGGCCTTGAAAACCTTGACCATTGAACGAAGGAGAGTGAACATGTAAAGCATCTATGTTTAATGTTCAGCCAAAACTAAGCTCCGTGCAATTACCAGGATGCTATCTGAAAGGCAAAACTGCGTCTGTCACCTGGTTCCCTGCTGAAAATCCATTACTGCCCTCTTTGCACTAAAGGGTGAGATCTCAAGGCCTTGCACATGTTGAAGGCACTCCTTCTGGTCATGCTTTGCCTACAGCACTTCATCCTTCTGGTCTTTTCAAAGCTCCCAAATACTTGAATAAAATAACACAAGAGAATCGTGACCACGGCACTTAGCAGCACTGCATTCTTGAGAAGTCTACTCCCTGAACTTAGGACAATGACACTTCTCCTTCTAAGGCTGCTGTGAGGAACAAATGAATTAAAAATCCACCACTGAGAATGTGTTATACTCTCTTTTCTCACCTTGTTCTGTCCATTGCACATATTCATTTTCCACTGATCAAAATGTACACTTTTCCTGCAAAATGTGATGCAACCAATTCTTCATTTTCTTTCATTCTTTTCTGCTGTCTCATCTGTCAAGGTATAGTTGATCCCTCCATTGTGCCAGAGCTTTACAGTATATACACCCCATTATTTAAATGAGCTCACTTTTTGAGGTTACTTGCTTACAAATCTGTTTTTTCACTAATCTGTGAGCTCCGTGTGGAGGGTAGGGACTTTTCATACTCACCAGCCGGTCATTACTCAATAAATATATGTTACATATAATAGAAAATAATTAAGATAGGAAATCTGGATTGTGCTTAATCATTGCAACTTAATTTAAATTCCATGGTTTAAAGGCTCATATAAGCCTTGGGCAGAAACTTAGACTGATTTGTGGGTATCTGATCATTCCATCTCTACTCAGGCCAAATGCTTTTCTTTTTTTGCTCAAGAATTATAAACTCAGAAGTTATAAAATTTCCTTCCTAAAAACTACTAAGAAGTGGAACATTTATTTGTTTATTTGAAAAACAAAGTTTCAGAGAGAGGGAGGAGAGACAGACAGATCTTCCATTCATTGGTTCACTCCATAGATGGTTGCAACAGCCAGGGCAGGGCCAGGCCAAAGCCAAGAGCTTTCTCTGGGTCTCCCACATAGGTAGTAGGAGCCCAAGCTCTTGGGCAATCTTCTAATGGCCTGGCTTTTCCCAGGCCATTAGAAGGGAACTGGATTGAAAGTGGAACAGCTAGAACACAATCTGGCACCCATGTCTCAGGTGGCAACTTTACCGGCTAAACCACAATGCTGGCCCCATGGAAGAACTTTTAAGAACTATATTAAGAAGTGAGTTTGTCAGAGTCCTCCACGTGGAGTTGGCAGTACAATTGGATAGGTGTATGTGT
This sequence comes from Lepus europaeus, assembly GCF_033115175.1. Taxonomy (NCBI): domain Eukaryota; kingdom Metazoa; phylum Chordata; class Mammalia; order Lagomorpha; family Leporidae; genus Lepus; species Lepus europaeus. The sequence continues at coordinate 135,586,215 of NC_084831.1, read as the reverse complement.
GAGGGAAAAGCAGATCCTTACATTTGCTACCAAATATAATTTCCATCAGAAAATGACTAAAAAGAAAACACTAGCGTAGTTTCTTGAGAGCACTTAACCAGTTCCTTAGATTGAGGCTTTTGCTCATGTTCAGGTAAGAAGAGATCAAGCTTTGATTTGTTTCCTTGTGTTTTCCTTTGCTGTATCATAAGAACGTCCTCTGAAGAATAAACACTCAAATTTACAATTTTATTTTTATTGTCCTTAGGGAAGAGACAGTATAATATGTCTCTCCCATAAATGGAAATACTAGACTATTTCAAACAACTGGGGATTCCAGAAAGCTGAGGTTGTGGCAGTTCAATGATTTATGATGTTGCGTGTAATGGATGGGTACTAGATCTATGCAATTATCTTGTTCCCACTGGCCTTGTGCAGAATCAGATTTATGCTCCCATGATTTTGAGGATTTTTAACTAGTTTATCAGGAGAAGCATAGAAACATCTTGCAGGCTGGAACTTCAATTCTCAAAACCAAATCAGACACTCAGAATCATCTCCATGAAGAAAACACCTCTTATGAAAAATTTATCACTTCACCATCACTTCAAAAAGTTGGTCTATTTATCTACTTCAATCTTTGGGTTAAAATTATTTCCAATATAATCTATGAAATTCATATTCACTTTTTAACTTCTTAATAGTTTTTAGGAAGACAATTTTATAACCTCTAAATTCTTTCAGGATCATTGATTCTATGAATGTCAAATTAAGCATTTCAGAACTTGGGCTCTGTAGCCAAACCACTGGGCATCAGTTTTGTGCCCTTGGCCAGGCTGTTCAACTTTATAAGCCTTGATTTATTCATTTGCAATGTAGAAATAAGAATATGATCTGTTATGGTAATGAAATACTAAATAATCCATGTAAAGAACTTAACAGTAATCCTTAGCAAATAAGTGCTTACTACTTGTTTGTTGCTAAGAAATATTTACAGAAAACTTCCTTGGGAAATTATATTGATCCAATATCATGTTAGATTCTGATAGTATGTCAGAAAAATATGACATATTATCATTGCCTTCACAGAGTTATAATATGCATGTTGTTTTTAGAAAAATCATCTTATTTGGACCTCATGGCAACCGATGGAGATATTTAAAATTTTTTTCCTCATCTGTTAGTTAAGGAACTGGAGTTCAGGTAGAATGAGTATTTTCTTAAAGGAGCTGATTGATAGGTCTGGCTTTCAGGGTCCTGTGTTCTAGCTGATGTAATTTCCAGTCCATACCATTGCTTACCTCTGAGTACCTGCTTGAGACTATCGTACATAGAAAATCATATGAATATATATGAAGATGTGCAAAATGGTGTGAATCATTTGCTAACTCAGAGTTAACAAAAGCCGGTAATGTGGCTTAGAGCAGCTGAGAAAAGCAAATTAAAATTTATTGGAAGGTAAAAATAATGCTGTGGCTCACTAGGCTAATCCTCCACCTGCAGCGGCAGCATCCCATATGGGCACCGGGTTCTAGTCCCGGTTGCTCCTCTTCCAGTCCAGCCCTCTGCTGTGGCCCGGGAGGGCAGTGGAGGATGGCCTAAGTGCTTGGGCCCTGCACCCACATGGGAGACCAGGAGGAAGCATCTGGCTCCTGGCTTCGGATCGGTGCAGCGCACCAGCCGTTGGTTACAACGGAAGGAAGACCTTTCTCTGTCTCTCTCTCCTGCCTGTCAAAAAAAAATGAACTTACCCCAACCATTTTTTTTTAAAAGATTTATTTATTCATTTACTTGAAAGAGTTACAAAAGGAGATGGGGAGACAGAGAGAGAAGAAGAGAGAGAAGGAGATGCAGTTTGTTATTTACTCTAAAAATGGCTGCAATGGCCAGGTGAGGCAGGGCAAAGCCAGGAGCCTGAAACTCCACTCAAGCCTCCCACATGGGTGAGAGCAGTCCAAGCACTTGGGCCGTCTTCCACTGCTTTCCCAGGTGCATTAGCAAAGATGCTGGTTCCCCAGATGGTGGCTTAACCCATTGTACCACAATGCCAGTTCCCACTTTGTATTCTGAAATACTACTAAAAATTGGTTTGTCCTGTTTATTAATTTAGATAAATGTGTATTTGCCTAGTTTTGCTAAAATATATTTAAATTATTAATACATATTTTGTTAAAATTATTAATACATTTTGGTAAAAAATTATCTAAAGTACCCTCTTATTATGTCATAAAGATATTAGGCATATAAATGAATGATAATATGTGATTTATGGTTCCTGGAAGAAAGGTTCCATATAAATGCAAGCTCTCAACTCAGAAATTATGGGCACAATTACATTGTCTCTCATGAAATTTTGTTCTTTTAAAGTGGGAAGCATAGATATCTAGTTCTTTTTCTGAGGTTCAAAAATCTGTAGCTTGTGGTTAACTTTTGGCTTGAGACCACAAAAAACACACTCTGAATATTCATCATATTCATAGGTGAAGTGGAGTGCACACAATGTAATTGATTTATAAGCCATTGGTCACTACAGTCATTTTGTAGGGCTGTGTGCAAACTTGCTTTCTCAGCGGTACTGTGTTCTGAAAGGAACCTTGAGAAGAAAGGTATACTTTAGAAAGCCAGTGACACACATCTTCCTGTTTCCTGTTCTTAGCCCTCACAAACGATGATCTTGGAGCAACTTGCCTTCATGATCGTCTTTGTTGAAATAAATAAAGCGGTGAGCAGATTTTCCCTGATAGAGATGTACACAGTGTGTAATACACTATATACCAAGCTTTTCCTCCTCTTCCATACTAGCCCTCCAAACTAAATCTGGGGAATAGCTTGTTTTTCTGGATCCTCTTCTTTTGGAAGAAACATCAGCTTGGAATCTAAGTAACAGGCCTTGATTCTGTTGTTACTGGATGCTTTGTGCCATTATTTTTCCAGCCATGTCAAGAAACTGCTTTTCTGTAGGGACCCATAAAATTTACCTAGTGATTTTAGTCCTGATTTTGAAACATACACTGCAAATGGCTCCAATGGAGTACATGATGCTTGAGTTCTAATGGGATGGTCTCAGTGTATCAACTCTCAGAGTTTAAAGGAAAAGTATCCTTAGTGATTTACCGTTATTGTGCCCCACTCCTTTTTTTTTCTTATTTTGCCACTTCCTCTCCTTCTCCATGTTTGCATTATGCAGCAATTTAAGAGACCATTGATATTGTACTCACTTGCGCCAACCAGAACAACTTGGCAATTGACTTCACTTGGCACGTTACATGCTCTGCCCCGGTTTATTTAAATTTCAAACATCTGAAATATCTATTTAAAATGCACTCTTTTTGTTTACAGCTAAGTCCAGTTGGCAGTGATATCATATGAGCCATTGTCTGGGAGCTCCTAACAGAAACCAATATGTCAAAGTGAGTTACCAGATATAGTTAATACTGGGCTAGGTAATGATGATAGCTCTCAGCAGGGTTAGTGGGCTATGCAGAGAACCCAACCAAGTATACCTTTCCCCTGTGAGTAAGTGGATCTGCTTCCACTTCTCATATTTGTAGTGCTGTTGTTCCCTGTTCAGCTGAGATTCTCTGAGTTCTCTCTTTCTTTCTTTTCTTCTTTCTTTCCTTCCTTCCTCCCTCCCTCCCTTCCTCCCTCCCTCCCTCTCTCTCTCTCTCTCTCTTTCTTTCTTTCTTTCTCTCCCTCCCTCCCTCCCTCCCTCCCTCCCTCCCTCCCTCCCTCCCTTCCTTCCTTCCTTCCTTCCTTCCTTCCTTCCTTCCTTCCTTCCTTCCTTCCCCTCTCTCCCTGTCCTCTCTTTTTCTTTTTCACTATAGACATCTTATAAGAAATTATCTCCTACACTTTTCAATATTAGATTTGAAAATTCTAGAACTTTATAAAATAGTTTTTATCTTTGCTCTTCACTCAAATGTTTGAATGCCTGCTAAAGGTAAATATTTTTTTAAAAGTTATGTAAAAGAAAATAACCATCCATGTCACATTGAAATAACCCTGATGTCCATGATGATCATTGCTGGTATTCTTTAAACCATCAAAGACATTGCATATTTGACTGTATATGTGTGTGTGTGTGTGTGTATCCCTGGAATAACACAATATCTGGTTTCTAAACCTGAAAATTATTAGTAAATAAATATGCTATTCTTTCCCATATACCATCTTGAGGGAGGGCACAGATTTATCTATTGTTCAATTGCCTGAAGAGAAATTTGTACTTTTATTTTATTTTTAAAAAGATATTTATTTTTATTTATCTGAAAGACCAAAGAGCGAGAGAGATACACTCACACAGATCTTTCAGCCACTGATTCATTCCCCAAATGCCCACAACATCTAGGACTGGGCCAGGCTGATGCTAGAAGCCAGGAACTTCAGGCAGTCTCTCAGTAGGATGACAGGGACCCAAGTACCTGAACCGTCATCTGCTACCTCCCAGGATACATTAGCAGAAAGCTGGATAAAAAGTCAAATAACCTGGACTCAATCTGGCGATTTGATATGGAATGTGGATATCCCAAGTGCAGCCTAACTGCACGACCACAACCTCCCTCTCCCACCAATGTGGAATTTGTGTTTTAAGAGCAGAAGGTGTCACTAAATGCTACCTAATGTCATGCCATGTTTATACAACAATAGAAAAAGAAGTCCAGATTGACAGAGCTACATACTTAAGATCGCATGACATTTTAGGGCTTGGGGCAGAGTGAGAACTCAGGTTGTCTGATTTGTGATCTACTGGAGTTTATTCACCCAGCCCTGTTATATAAAATTGTCTTTCTCGTAAATTCCTGTGAGAAATTTTTTGCCACTATTGGATGGCTGAAAATGTGGGAAAGGGTATAAATCACTATGGTGTAAATCTTGTCTGGTGCTATGACTAACTAGAGATAAGCCTTGCTATTTAAGAAAATGGACTCTCACACATCATGAAGCTAACGATACTGATATCATTTATGACAACCAAGGCTTTGTGACCAAAAAAGCTCAGTGGCACTCAATATTAAGAAGACCTGGACTGTTGCTAAAATTAGATGTATCCAGGAAAGAAAATCAAATAAACCTCTGAGACAAAGAGATTTCCCCTTAAACTAACAAGTTTGTAGTAAAGGAAGAATTTAATGATGTTATCAATGTTACAAGCTGTACTGCTAGAACATAACCAAAGAGAACACAGTGAAGGAGCCCAGCAGCAATCTTCAGGACATTGGAGAATGGTAAGAACGGAAAGAATCCCATCTATTTATTTTACTAATTGAGAGGTAGAAAGAACTTCCATCCCAGCTTCACTCTCACAGTGCTGCAACAGCCAGAACTGGGCTGCAGCCAAAGCCAAGAGATGGGAACACAATCCAGATCTCCCATGTGAGAGACATGAATCCAAATACTTGAACCGTCATCATTGCCTTCAACAGTTTGCATTGGCAGGAAGCTGGAGTCTGGAGCCAGAGCCTAGAACCAAACTCAGGTATTCCAATATGGGATGCAGGCATCCTGATAGGATAAGCACCTGCTACAGATTTCCATTTAGACAGCTCTTTCTTTGGCTAGATTAAAAAATGCACCTTCTAATACTCTAGTTTTGTCCTAATTAGTCGCTACACACACACACGCACACACACAGTTCTTCAATTTATGGTAAGCACCGGGTTTGTAATATCTGATTTTCCAAAATTCCTCTCCAGTTTACTCACTTGCTTAGTATGTTTTCCGTAAAAGTCTCCAGAGCCCATAAAATGTTGAGGTTTATTCATAAGATAGTTATTGCAAAGGTTGCTGACTTCCGAGTAAGTTAACCTCATCAGTAAAACCTCACCAGATGGATGGGACTAAACAACTAGAAGCCACCAAACTCCAGGCAACACTCCAGACAACGCCCTGAGGAAATCCAGGTTCTACTGAGGACGCTTGGATCAACCCTCAGAAGGTTGCCCTGCTGCTGTCCCTCAATGATGGCCCTTTTCATCATGAAGCAGCCTGGGTGGCTATCACCCCCATATCCATAGCACAGTTAGGGTCCATTGTTCTAGGGAGGGAATATGGGCATGCCCTTGGGCTAATAGGCAGTTAGGTGAGTCCCTGGTGGAATGGGGATAAGGGGAAATCTCTTTAAGAGGGTGCGAAACATTTGCTTCTCCCCAAAAGCTACTTTGAGTGTGACAAAAGTGCTGACTCCCACTCCTGAGTTTCCAGTTTTAGCACAAGAATAGCAAGGAAGTAGTGATGCTACCCTTCTGAGTTTTGGGTTATCATGAGAATAGGGAGAAGTTACCATGCACACCTTTCTGATGACTTTTTATTTTACTACGAGCAAGCTAGACAGGACAGACAGGATGACAAATCTGGTCTTTTGATGGTTTTTGTCCCCACTCTCTAAATTTGCTGCTGTTCTGTTTTTTTCTCCCCAAAATTGTGCTTAAGAGACTCGACCGGCACAGTTTCTCGGGTCTGCCTCTCGGAGCCCCTCTCCTGGCTGCTGCAGGAGGAGGTTTCTAACTGACGTTGCTCACTGAAAAACAAATAGCAAAACAAAATAAAAAAAAAACATGCAATTTTTATAGGAATTGCCGAGGGGTAAAGAATAAATGAGAAAGCCAGAAAATGAAATTTCTGTCAATGGCTGGGGAGTGGTTATGGAGAAGAATTAAACATGAACCTCCCCCAATTTGTCCTTGTTCCTGGCTCAACATATTAATATCAAAGTCCTTTCTTCAATGTGCATCTAAAAGTTAGAAACATCTTAAAACAGGAGAAACCTTAAGAAGACCTAAGAATACATGGAAGGAAGAATGAGTTTACTTGGCAATGAAAGCACATTAGAAGTAGAGAGCAAGGAAGAGAATAATTCAGGTGGTAACTAAAATGTCACTGTTCTTGTCCTCAACTATCTTCCTTTTCTTGTTATTGTTTCCCTCTTAATCAATAAAATCTTCATTAGGTCTTTATAACATCCTGGCTTCCTCTAATTATGAGTTGTGCACTAGGAATGCCTGCCAACTTTCAGATGATGGAGATTTAGAAGTGGCAGCCATGTCATGAGTCACAGTGACACATAAATTACTCACAGGTTTCCAATCCAGGCAGACGGAATCATCCATTAACAAGGACTTCTTTAGGGCTGTTCAACAACAGGGGACATGATTCATTGGAATAAGATTATTCCACATGGATTTTAGGTATTTTGCTCAAATTTAACTTTTTTTTTCTCATATGACCTTAGTGCATCAGCTTCCTTGTTGGTTAAAGCACCGTAGAATTAAGGTTTAGGTGTGACTGACAGGCAGGAATGTTTCTGTATGTTGGGGAATGCATCCTCCAGGTTTGCCTCAGCTCCTTTGCCGGTGAAAGGGAATGATGCAGTGCTGGAAATGACTGACTGGAAGGAAATGCCACCTAAAATCAAACATACAATTTTTTGGAACATAGAGACAACCCAGTACCAAGCTGTGTCTTCTGAGACCTCCTTTGTCTTTGTTGGGAGAAAGGTGGTCAGTAATTCCATTTGAGTCATCATTATCAAAGTTAAACATTTGTTCGTGGCTACTAACAGTTATGGGTCTCTGTTCTACAAACTTTGTTCACTTGCCTTCAAGGCTTACATCCTACCTGCGGATAATAACTGATACAGTTGGATAATTGCTGTTGAAAACCCATATAGAGGAAAGCCCACAAAAGACCTGGATACACCTGATCTGGGAATTTACATGCCGTACAGAATGCAGTAAAAGTGCATCACAGAAAAGTTTGTGTACCAAGACATCATCTAGAAACTGATTTTTGAAAGAGCTCTCCATTCAATGGATGAGTATAAGTTGACTAGTATATGCAGAAAAGACATTTTCACCAAGCACAGGTTAACATATTCATTTATTTATTCTTGAAAAGTGCTTGGGCCAGTGCTGTGGCTTACTTGGTTAATCCTCTGCCTGCAGCGCTGGCATCCCATATGGGCGTCAGGTTCTAGTCCCGGTTGCTCCTCTTCCAGTCCAGCTCTCTGCTGTGGCCCAGGAAGGCAATGGAGGATGGTCCAAATGCTTGAGCCCCTGCACCCGCATGGGAGACCAGGAGGAAGCACCTGGCTCCTGGCTTCGGATCGGCGCAGCGCCTGCCATGGCGGCCATTTGGGGAGTGAACCAATGGAGGGAAGACCTTTCTCTCTGTCTCTCTCTCTCACTGTCTATAACTCTGCCTGTCAAATAAATAAAAAGAAAAAAAATATGCCAGAAACTAATATCAGATTAGTTTGCTGGAGGATCACAATTAACAAATCAGACAAGGTACTGCCTTCATGAAGCTACATTTGAGGCTGTGACTGTTAATATAAATAACTAGTTTGTCACAAGTGTTATAAAGAGATGGCTAAGATGCTGGATGTAGAGTAATGAGGAAAAGACTCATCTGGTTGTTGATCAGGGCAGATCTTTGCAAAGACCTTCTGTGACAAGGTATATAAAGGGTACAAGTGAAAGACAAGGAGACTGGTTTTGTCAGAATCAACAATACACGTAGAGTGGAGTGAATGGAGCAACGAGTAATAGTGCAGCTGTGAAGGGGATGCTGAATAAGACAGCAAGAGACACATGCTGTTTTCTGACCTGACACCCGCTTTGGTATTTTTGTCCTCGTCCTCATTCCATTGCTGGCTTGATAGCTTGATAGCTTTCCTCCATTGTTACTTTTCTTTCCAAGCACTTTGACATCCTTGTCCAAATCAATTAAAAAATCACTTGAGAACCACTACATGTAATATTTCCCTGTATTCAGTGTCCTTCTTGGTCTTGCATGTTGTAATGCTCAATAGATGTGTGTCCAAATAAATGAATAAGGTGATAGCGACAGGGTATGTAGGGTGAAGACTAAAATGGTCATTTTTATGGGCACCCAATTAAGGATTAGCCTAAAGTGTTTGATACAGGCACTGAATGCCTGGTTAGGAGGTCAAGGGTGGTAGTGAAAAAGAAAAGAATTGTGATAGCTTTTTTATTTCTCTTTAACAAAATTAGAGGCTAGAATAACCATCTTTATTTTAAGATTTATTTATTTATTTGAAAGTCAGAGTTACATAGAGGGAGGAGAGGCAGAGAGAGAGAGAGAGAGAGAGAGAGAGAGAGAGAGAGGGTCTTCCATGTGCTGGTTCACTCCCCAGATGGCCACAATGGCTGGAGCTGCACCAATCCAAAGCCAGGAGCCAGGAGCTTCTTCTGGGTCTCCCTCACGGATGCAAGGGCCCAAGTACTTGGGCTATCTTCTACTGGTTTCCCAGGCCATAGCAGAGAGCTGGATCAGAAGAGGAGCAGTTGTGACTCGAACCGGCGCCCATATGGGATGTCGGCACTGCAGGCAGCAGCTTTACCCACTATGCCATGGCAATGGCCCCATAGAGTACCCATCTCTTATAAATTTTTAAAGTTATTTCTCTGGATTGTAGTTATAGCTAAAAAGTTTCAATTAAAAAGCAGATTCACTTGGATTTCAATCTGTAGTTTTCTTTACAGAGTGTTTTGGGCATGGAGGAATATGTCAATCACCTAAGCTTTCCTTGGGCATGGTAATTACAGTAAAGTCCTCATCCAATATATAATACAGCCAAAGCGTTGCTGAAAACAAAAAACAAAAAACACTTCCTCTACTACCACCAAAAGAAACTAATTCAGTCACCAACTTAAACAAACAAATACTGAAAGTCCTCTGTTGGACTGGGTGCTAGAAATGTAAAAACAATCCTTATAACTCTGCTGTGCTGGATTTCTGAGAGCTGTTGAACCTATAATTATGCTGGTTAGGACACTGAGAGCCAACATCACAGACTTGGTCAAAATTCCTTGAGTTAGAATCTGTAGCTCCTGACTCCCAGTCCAAAACTATTTCTACAATTGCTCCATAAAACCTAATTATAAGCTTTAAAGCAACATGTAAGGAAATGTATATGACTAATTCTTACAATTTGTGTCATTTAAAACCATGTGTATCATTTGCACCCTAAAGCTGTTGTCATGGACTGAATGCATCACCCTAAAATTCATATGTATAAGCTGTAACATCCAATGAGGTACTGTTGGAAGGCAAGGTCTTTGGGAAGTAAGTAGGTTTAGATGAGGTCATCAGAGTGAGGTTCTCATGATGAAATTAGTGACTTTATAAGAAGAGACCGGGGAACCAGCATTGTGGTACAGTAGTTAGGTTCCCCCTTAGGTTGCCAACATACTGTATTGGATTGTCTGTTCAAGTTCCAGCTACTGATTCAGCTCTGTACCAATGCACCTGGGAAGACAGCAAAAGATGATCCAAGTCTTTGGGCTCCTTAGGTGATTGACATATCATCCATGTGGGATACCAGTATGGTGTTCTTGGCTCCTGGGTTCAGCCTGGCCCAGCTGTCACTGCTGTGGTGTGTTGGATATTACAGTAGATGGAAATTAATCTCCTTTCTATTCCCCTCCTTCCCTCCCTCCCTCTATATGTCATTCTGTCTTTCAAATAAGTTAATTTAAAAAAGAAGGAGAAACTAGAGAGCTTGCCCTCTGTCTGCCACATGTGGCATAGCAAGAAGGCAGCTGTCTAAGTCAGGAGACCTCATAAGGCACAAGATAGGCTAGAACCCAGATCCGGAGGCTTCCTAGCCTCTGAGTGGACAATCTTATGACAACCTGGAGCTGACTAAGAGAATAGCCCATTTTGCAGATAAGATAATTGAAACCCAGAGGTGTTACAGAGTGGTATTTTCCCTGCAAGCTTTAAGCCACTATTTGCACATTGGTTTTTCTACTCTTTAAAGGGAATTTTAATTTAATTGTCATTCAGCTAGATAGTATTTACAAGATCCAAGTTTCTCATGCAAAACCTGTTTCTGTCTTGAGATTAGTTTGGTATCCAAGACCAGAAGGACAACAGAGAGGGACTTTCATTTCCTCTTCAGACTTCTCATTTGCTGTACACAATGTTACAGAACCACCCTTGGCTCCACCTCATGCTAGGATGCAAACTATTCTCTGTTCCCTGTGACTTTCTCTGCCCCATGGCATCCTGATTTTTCACTCTAAAAAATGATCAGCAAATGTAAATTATGCTTCTGCTCTCAAGAGTTCAAAAGCTTCATTGTTGCCTTTTCATCCAAGCAGAGGAGCCCGGTCCCATTACTGCTCTCCTTCCAAGAACTGGGCTTGCTGGTTAATCACATACATCTCCTTCACTACTGTTTGCTTCCAGTAGTGACTTTAAAGCTTACATTTACCAGATTTTTAAAACCCTTTAGAACACAGTCGTAACAACAACAACAACAACAAAAAGGAATTAGAAGAAATGACATGTGGTTGTTACCTCACACGAAGATGCCAGTTTCCACTGTACTGTCATGATTGATGCTGTGCCTTGTACAAAGTGACAACAGTTTTACTACAGAGAGAAAACATCCCTCTCGAAGAGGCAAGAGCATCTACCTTGTCCAGAGCTCCACTGGTAATCCCAGTCAACTAGCCAGCATTTTCAAAGGGACCACACACCCGGAGAACTGTAAGGTTAGGAAGGTTTGAAATCTCAGTCGGAATGCTCTCCTTTCCCAGAACTTCGCCTTCCTTGGCTTCTTTTGCTTGTTTTGGAATCTCCCAAAGTGTTAAGACTTTTTTTTAAGTCACTGAATAAATATTGAGTAATGCCACCAAACTTTTGTGAGTTTTAGATATGTGGCAACAAAATTAGTTAACCCAAATTGAATGGAATGGGAAATAATTGAGTTTTCCTAGCCTGTCTTTAGCCCTTAGCCTTCACCCTTTTTCCCATGTTTTATTTTTTTAAACAGATTACTAGCAAGACTACTTGGTGCAGGTGCTAATGACTTACTTGTCAGAGTGATAAAACTTGCTTACTTTCTGAATGTTTCTTTTAAAAAATTTGAATATAGAAAGGCTTATTAGAAAGCCAGAAATTGACAGTAGGGAGAAAAGTGTCCCAAAAGGAGCTTTAGAGACAAACAGCTGAAAATGATTTCTTCGTGAAATATTGAAATTTTTAAAGGTTTTGTTCATTTTCACAGCTTCCCCATTCTTGGTTATGCTCTCCATTCCTGACTAACAATATCCACATATTTGAAGGACTTTTTTGCCTTCTCTATCTTTCTGTGAGAGAAGTCTTACTTCATACCAACCTATGAGAGCAGAAGGAAAAGGAAAAGCAGCAATGGTTGTGACAGTTCTGTTTCTAGGGAGGATGACAACAGCAGCGACAGCAGTGTCGTCCACCACTCCTCAGATCCCTGCTGCGTGCCAGGCAGTGTGCATGTTATGTGTCACTACACTCTTGAGTGACCCTGGAAGTAGGTAGTCTTACTCCAATTCTCTTATTTTATTTTAAATATTTATTTATTTATTTGAAAGGCAGAGTTACTGAGAGACGAGAGAGAGAGAGAGAGAGAGAGAGAGAGAGAGAGAGAGGTTTTCCATCCACTGGTTCACACCCCAAATGCCCACAATGGATAGGGCTGGGTCAGGCCAAAGCCAGGAGCCAGGAGCTTCCTCCAGGTCTCCCACGTGGATGCAGGGGCCCAAGGACTCGGGCCATCTACTACTGCTTTCTCAGGCCATAGCAGAGAGCTGGATCAGAAGTGGAGCAGCTGGGACTCGAACTGGAGCCCATATGGGATGCTGGCACTGCCGGTGGTGGCTTTACCTGCTACGCCACAGCACTGGCCCCCTACTCTATTGTTTTGAAAGCAGAAACTGAGGGAAGTGAAACCACTTGCCTAAGTCTGCTCAGCTAATAAGGAGTGGGCTATGTGAGAGATTATTCAGATTCCTAAACTGCTTTATCTCCTACACTATTCCAATTTGCTACTTTTCCATTTCCAGTTAGCTGGGTCTAATAAAGAGATTATTTGCCTTTATTTATTTATTTTTTTTTAGCATCCTGCAATGAATTGAAGCAAGAGTAAATCAGTGATTTATCCACAGAGAAACTGACAGTAGTTAATATTCCTGAAGCTAGAAGTTTTTGTCTTTAACCAAAAAGAAGATATTCTGTTCAATATCTTAGCTCTTGAAATAGGGATTCTGGGGCCAGCACCGTGGCTCACTAGGCTAATCCTCCACCTGAAGCACCGGCATCCCATATGGGCGCTGAGTTCTAGTCCCGGTTGCTCCTCTTCCAGTCCAGCTCTCTGCTGTGGCCTGGGAAGGCAGTGGAAGATGGCCCAAGTGCTTGGGTGCCTGCACCTGCATGGGAGACCAGGAAGGGGCACCTGGCTCCTGGCTTCGGATCAGCGCAGCGCCAGCTGTGGCGGTGGCCATTTTGGGCATGAACCAATGGAAGAAGACCTTTCTCTCTGTCTCTCTCTCACTGTCTAACTCTGCCTGTCAAAGAAAAAGAAAAAAAAATAGGGATTCTGATGTGTGACTATTTCATACCTGACTCTTAGTTTGTATTCCCTGAGCATTGATAGAGCTTCAATTAAATACAAACACAACCCTTGTACTCTGGAGTTTGAATTGGAAGTAGACTCATAGGCACATAGAAAATGCCAGTGTGAGAGAAATTATGAACATAGCCCAGAAGAAAGCCAGAGCTCCAATATGGGACTGCATGGGAAAGCTTACTTTGTGTTGGATTTCCTTAGAGATTCTGATCTGGAATCTTTTAAGAAGAATGTCTTAAGAGAATTAAAGCAGATAAGGTGATACGTGTTAATACGTTTGGATCTGTAGAAATGTATTTACCCTAGACAGGTAAAAGGAAACATGTGAGGTAAAGAAGACAGAAGTAGTACAAATACATTGCAGAATCTCATATTCTGTTTCAAAGGAGGTTTGACTATACTGAGAGAGCTGAACTTGGAGCTGTGTCTGTTTAGAACTATTGTAGCTTTACACAGAACCATTGATTCATCTTTTGGCCACACTTTTTTAAGAGAGCATTTTATTCTCCAAAGAACATATGCTCTTTGACTCATACGTGACTAATAATAAGCCCAGTCTATGCCAAATTCACAGTAATGTATGCATACACACAAACACACAAATGCACATACATCTAACATCATCATACGAAGTTCAGGGTTTGTTTGTCATGTGATAATGCCCCCTAAGTGAACAAGAGCTGCACCAGTGAGTGTTTGTATTGGCAGAGACCTGGTCACTCTTGACAGTTGCTGGGATTCACTGGTGAGAGACCTTTGAAGGCCTATACTGCTATGAAGTTGTGGGTGTGCTGCTGCTAAACGTGGTTTTGGTTATCGTGATGTGCTAAGCCTGGTGTGTATTGCAGCAGTCTTCCCAGTTAAGTCACCCATGTGCCATTTATCAAGGCACTTATTAAAAGTATGGTGTCCTAATTTCAGTTAAAGCTAAGTGTAACCAAAACGCAAATGAATGCCACAGTTGTCTTTCACTGCTTTTCATAGGCATTGCAATAAAAGCTAAACAGTTTTTAGTGGCTTTTGCAATTATACTTCCTTTCAATTTTCCAAAGGTTACAGGGCCTGAACCACACAAATCCCATTAAAGTAAGTAGCTGTTGTGCAATATAAGTTCCTTTGAAAACATTCTTCAATGCCCATAAAATGATCAGCGGGCTGCACTTTAGATCCGCTCGCCTGCCATGTTTTCAACCAGAAGGCAGATGACAAGCTTTGATGTGGTGGTTGGTTTCTGCTACTGAAGCTGGCGTTTTATCTTCTTGCATCAGATTTCTCCCAAATTGATGTGACTCAGGCCTAGGAAACACATTTTTATTCAGATTTTATTCCTAAAATATGTTTTTACTGTGCCTTTAAATTACATCTGGCTGACCATTGATTTGGAATCTTGGAGGTTCCTCCCACAGGATGTAGAACCAAAGAGAGTCAGGAAACCTTGGAATTAATGGAAACTACATGGAAAGTGCAAGGCTTTTGTGAGTGGGGGGTCGCACATACTTGTCTGGTCCTCACACTCGTGGATGGCACTTCATGCCTTCTGCTCTGCCCTCCCTCCTGTGCACCTTCGACAGTCACGTGAGGAAGCCCAAGTGCATTTTATGCTGGAGCCAGAGGCAGGGTATTTGCTCTGCCTAACTTGTCTTTGAGTGCACACAAAGCTTCACACTCTTTGAGACATGATTCCTAGTGTTTGAATTTCGATCCATTGGAAACTTCTTTTAGCATCTCTTTCTTGTATGTGTTCCTGTTTATTTGAATTTTTCACTTATTCTTGAGCTGCTTTTCTAATAAATGATAAAATTGAAGAACTATTATTGCCTTTACAAAAGAATCCATGGGAAGAAGTTTTTCCCATCTCTAAATGACTACTGTAGCTGAAAAAGAAACACTGCAAAATAAAATATTTTTTATACTCTGCAGGTAGAATTATCCAAAGATAATGTGAATCTAAGTATTTGCTATGTGCTGCAAGAAAGAATTATTGGAATTCAGAAATCACTCATCACTTTAAAACTTTGGATTAATTGCTAAATTCTAATATTATGTGACAGCACCAACTCTTTCAACCTTTCATGTCATTTAATTTATTAAGGTACTCTATCTCTTTTCTTTAGGAATAGCTGAATGTATTAAGGT
This sequence comes from Lepus europaeus, assembly GCF_033115175.1. Lineage (NCBI taxonomy): Eukaryota > Metazoa > Chordata > Mammalia > Lagomorpha > Leporidae > Lepus > Lepus europaeus. Next base: position 135,570,689 of record NC_084831.1, on the reverse strand, counting down.
GACAAAATATGGGCATACATAGAATTGGATCATCATTTTGAAAAAAAAGTACATACTAATACACAAGATCTATCTAGGAATTTAGCAAATGGAGAAATCAACATGGATTGGAGCTATCAGTCCTGTTTTATAGAGGATGTGAGATGTGAAATTTTTTAGGAATCAGAGTTCTTAGTCTGTATTGAAATGAAGTGTTGGGGCCAGTGTTCTGGTGTAGTGGGCAAAGCCTCTGCGTGTAATACTGGAATCCCATATTGGCACCAGTTTGTAGCCCAGCTGCTCCACTTCTGATCCAGCCCCTCCTGCTAATGGCCTGTGAAAAGCAGCAGAAGATGGCCCAATTGGTTGGGCACCAGCAACCACATGGGAGACCTGGAAGAAGCTCCTGGCTCCTGGCTTCAGCCTGGCTCAGTCCCGGCCATGGCAGGCATCTGTGGAGTACACCAGCAGATGGAAGATCTCTGTCTCTCCCTCTCTTTCTGTGACTCTGAATTTCAAATAAATAAGTATATAAGTAAATCTTTTAGAAAATAAAATAAAATGTGTCAGGGAGAGAAGATGCAAGGTGAGGAGGTATGCTACTGTGCTAAAGTAACCCTGTGTCTGTTTAATTGATGAAACAAGGACTATGGAGGTCATTGAAAAAGAAAATGCAAGAATCTCTGGTTCAAAACAGTTATTCAGTATGAGAAAATTTGAATTTTTTAATGGTTTGTTTGGTAGGAAATATAGCATGTGATACACATTGCCACTCTTTTTGCTTAGACTTTATTTCTTAAAGGTAATATGGAAAAATCTGTCTTTCCCATGAATGCTTTCTCTGGGTAGTGGTTTCTACTTTCATTTCTGATTTCCTGTTGTTTCTCTCCTGCACAGCGTAAATAGTGTCATGTGAACCTACGAGTGGAATGGAGTGAGGGGTCCTGGTTTCTAGCTCTGGTTGGGAGTCTCAGACTTACATTGTGATTTTGGACAAGTCACGTTATTCTTTGATGTCTCATTTACTTCATCCGTAAAATAAGATGGTTGGATCACATAATTTCTCGGCTTTGATTTCTGTCAATATTTTATGATTCATGATTCCAGTCGAGACCACACGTTGTCCTTCAGGTCATTTGGCCCATTTTATTAGAAGAATGGAAATAACTACATATTTGGAATTTACCCAAACTCCAATACAATTATGAAACCCAGGAGCACCTTGGATTTGAAACACAATTTTGCCACAAACACAGTTATGTTTACTATGGCTACTCTGCAGCGTGGTGAATCTTAACCACTTCAGAATGCCAAGGAATAAGACGCACTGTAATTTGCAATTGGACATCAGTATCTTTGGACATCCATAAAACTTTGGACAGCATGTGTTTCAAAATTAGCTTTCATTGTGTATTACTTTTGACAAGAAAGTTGATCCTTCCAGAATGATAAAAGCACACTGCTTTCTGTGGGCTGTATTCACCCAGAGTGCAGAATCTGATCGATGTGTTTATCACAGGTCCTTCAGATGCCCTGCATTTGTAAGCCTCTCCCGTGTTTATATTTCTCATGCTGCTGAAGATAATGCTGGACTCTGTTCTTCTGTATTCTTGGGGAAACACAGGGAGCTCACAGTTTGTGATTAGTGAGTAAAGACAGACGAAGCACACGGCTGCCGCTCGAGCTGTCTCTGTTGCCCACCCATTGTCTCTGTCTATTAGACTTGCACTTTGAAGGACATTTGCCAGACACAGGCTCTCCGTACCCCCTGTATTTGTGTGTCTTTTCTCACCTTCAGCATGATCTGAGCTGATGTTTTCATTTGTTAAAAACAACAAGAACTTCACTGGGAAACTTTTGCTGGAATCTTTTCAGGTCATCATAGCTATTTATTCCCTGTCATAAAGTATAATTCTCCATTTCCCCTACTCCCACGTCAGGGGAGTTAGTGGTTTACGGTGGACAGGCAGTGGAATTTGAGTGAACAGTGGAAGATTTCAAAGAACTACTGAGAGATTATGTAGCAGGTTGTAGTACTAAGAACAAAACATAAAATACTCTTGGTCTGGATCAGACTTTGGCAGTACAAGAAGAACTAGGCTTGTAAAATAGTATAAGGGATTTAGAATTTGTGGCTGTACCTGAGAAAGTGTTTTGAGGGAAGATAACAAATCATGGGATTGGCTTAGTAAGGAAATTCCTTATATGGTTAAAGGTAATAGCCTAGAGTATGTCCAGTTGGTTTCAGTTTGGCAAAGTTTGGATTTTTCTTTTGCGGATTTTGGTTTAGCAGGGGCATGAAATTCAGGTTCTGGTGCTGTCACACAGGTCTGCATGACCCAGAGAGACCTGAAAGGCCAAACACATGCAGAGGTCTTCCAAAAGTTTGTAGGAAAATGGAATGAAAAGAGATCATTTTCCATGAATTTTTGAAGCTCTTTTGTAGAACTGTAGACAGAAGTCCTAGGAGGAATAAGAGGAAGACTTCTAAACATTTAAATGGAGGGAGGATGCAGATGCAAGATGGTTGCTATTGGTCCTAGGTGTTTAAGATCTAGTGTTGATATTATTGTAAACTACTTTTTTGAAATAGCTGAATAGTGGTGCAATCAGTGATGTCGGGTGAAGTATTCAAGGCCTTGATAGATCTCAGAAATTATGACTGAATTGGTCCCATTCTCAACAAGCAACTGATCTAGCATTCTTACTGAGCATGTCACAAAAATGCCATCAAAGCAGAGCTCCTCACTGATGCACTGCAAATGTGATAAACCAAAGATGTGATTGACTGAGCCACCATGAGCAGAGAGGATGGGTGTGAGCAGTTTCTTGGCTGGAGGAATGTGGTTGAGATCAGCTAATTTTTTTTCCACAGAAAATTTTCTAACGACAAGAGAAGTTTCACGTTTCCTCTGAAAACAAACTCAACAAACCCTTACTATATCTAGGTGTTTTAATTATCAAGAGGAAACGCACAGTCTCCATTCTAAGCTCCAAGGACATTCCTGGTAAGGTCACATTGACAACAAAGAAAGGGTCTCTGGGCTAAAATACTTAGAGTTTTTGATTATCATAGGGATATCTGGGTTAGGAGCTCCTAGATTTGAACTATACTTTCTATCCTCACACAAACACCCTCAATTTATTATGGGAATAATATTGTAGGAAAGGTGGGTGTCATTATTCTCAGGATATAATAATTTGCGCTAGTAGTTTTGTTGAGTGTGCTGTGTGTTTATAAACAGAGATGATCAAGAGACTCACATGTTAGGAAGAAGGCTGAGAGCTACTTTCTGTTGAATGTGGACCATACAGTCATCTTCCCTACCCTCACTCCAACTCCTCATAATTTTCTTTGGGTTGATTCTCTTTGGGGAGAAACTATTGGAAGTAGAAGTCCAGTTCTTTATCCTAGTATGAGACTTGGCAAGTTGGTGTTGTAAATTTCTGAGAGCTACACAGACTCTGAGTTTGCTTTAGACTCAGGGTGATGGTTTGATGGTGATGTTAGCATAATTGATATTCTGCTGTGTTTCACATGTCCATCACTGTTGCCTGGGGCTGGGGGAAGGTGGTAGGACAGGAGCATACAACTCTGACAGCTTTGGCAAGCTGGATGATTAAGTTGTTAGGACATTTTGGGGGTAACTTAGAGAAAATCAAGGAGGATTTTTGACAGATGAAACCTTGGTGCTGTGATTCTTTGACAGTTCCTAAGACCTCAGGGCCCTAGACGCAACTGTGGGTGACACTATTTGAAGGTTCATTTGGTGCTGTTGCCCTTTCTTCAGTCCTCATAGGTTGACCTCTAAGCTAATGTGAGTTTGGGTTGATGGTGGTACAACACAAGCTGTAGTCTAGCCTGAGACCCATGCAGCTTGCCCTAGCAATGGCACATAGCCTTGGGTGAATGCTGTAAGAAGGTGAATGCATGGTGGGGCTGGCACTGTGGCGCAGTGGCTTAATGCCCTGGCCTGAAGCACAGGCATCCCATATAGGTGCTGGTTCAAGATCCAGCTACTCCGCTTCCCATCTGGCTCTTTGCTATAGCCTGGGAAAGCAGTAGAAGATGGCCCAAGTCCTTGGGCCCCTGTACCTGGGTGGGAGACCTGAAAGAAGCTCCTGGCTTCTAGCTTTGGATTGGCACAGCTCCGGCTGTTGCAGCTAATTGGGGAGTGAACCAGCAGATGGAAGACCTCTCTCTCTCTCTCTCTCTGCCTCTCCTCTCTCTGTGTAACTCTGACTTTCGAATAAATAAATAAATCTTAAAAAAAAGCAAGTGAATGCATGGTAAAACCAAAATCCCCTCTAATTTGCTTTGAATATATTTGCTCCTTTATTACTTTACATTCATTTTTATGTGTCTATGTTGGGAAGACGGAACAAGGAGGTTTCTGGTCTGCTTGATTATGAAAATACATGAATGAACATTACTGTGACAAATAAGTTATGAAACAATCTACTCTTCCTCCATCTTTAGAGAAGAGGGGCCATGAGCAGGAGCGAAATTTTCCTTTGGCCCTCTTTGACAAAATAGACTTCAAGGGACATGCAAATAATGTTTATCTCACAGTTCAGATCTGACCCCAGATGCAGAAGCAATAACCAAGCACAAGAAATGCCGGGGGGACAACACATGGAGTTTTTGGCATATGGACTCATAAGCACCAATGCCCTTGTTTGCAAATGGAAAGTGGCAAAGTTGCATTTGTCTACAATAGTTTAATAAGGATGTGAGTAAGTGAAGCGATATCTCACTGTAGATATACCATAAACTGTGTTAACTGGAACCTCTAAAGTGAGGTTGGACCTTATCAATTTCTTCTATTCCAGATGATCAGCTGAACTCAGAGGAAAAGAAGAAGAGAAAGCAGCGGAGGAACAGGACAACTTTCAACAGCAGCCAGCTGCAGGCTTTGGAGCGTGTCTTTGAGCGGACACACTACCCTGATGCTTTTGTGCGAGAGGATCTTGCCCGCCGGGTGAACCTCACCGAGGCCAGAGTGCAGGTAACTCAGGTTGTGGGAGGTTGGCATCAAGTGTTCCCCTCCTTAGAGGAATGTCTCATAAGGCTATTTTAAAAAACACCAGTTTAGGTTTTAGACTACATCTGGTACTAGTAAGGGTTACAAAGAGGCAGCCCAAGGACAGAATCCACTTTCTAGCAGTGTTTCCTTGTGTTGCACAGGACAAAATATTCCTGACTACAGTTCATCTCATTCACGTTATTTCTGACTCTTCCAGATTCATAATATAAGCATTGTCCATCTGAGCATTTGCATCTGCACTGCCACCTTCAACTTGAACTCTGGGGTGGCCAAGCAGATTAACTCCTTTTTTCTCACCTTGGATTTCCTTTCTAGCATTTGGAAGTGTATAAACCTTTGAGAAACTTGTTGTAAGTACACATTATCACGAACACTTGTGGGAGTAGGAAATGGATACATAGGAACTGAATACATTTAAATAGTAGATGATTTTATTTGTCCTTACAATGTTGGTGAACAAGGGTGAGGGCACGTTAGAATAGGACAAAGAGAATAATGATCTTTGCTAATATTAATGCCATGACATGTCAACTAAACACCAGATTTCTGGAAAATAATACAAACCTTGATTAGTAGTAGTAATAATAATATAAATCACTAATGCTACTTGAACCCTATGTGCCAAGTAATGTTATTTAGATAACCAATCCATTTAATTCTCACATCAGTCCAATGATATGAATTGTGTTCTTCATCTTGCAAATGAGGAAACTGAGGCACAGAGAAGTTAGTGTTTTGTGCAATGTCACACAAACAGGAAGTACTGAAAGAGTATTTGAACAAAAATACACAGATCTAGAGTTCATGCTTTTAATCTCTACAGTAGTCTTTGAAAAAACAAGAGTCTCATAACTAAATTCTTCTTTAAACAGTGCTTTGCTATCTCTGTTGAAAGATTTTATTGTTTTCCATATTGCCTGCTAACAAGCTGCTGTTCTGATAAGGAGGTTGAGTCAAATCTATTTTGTCTTCCTGAAGAAATTATTATTTATATACCCATGCTCAGTCTGAGTTGGCAGGGTTTCCTTCTGCAAATGATAACCCTCTACCTGATAGAAACTGGAGCTAGACCCCAAGGGTCTTGACTAGGGTAGGGACCCTATCTGTGCCCTGAAACACAGTTTACTGATGTTGGGAGTTGAAGCAGAGGTCCTGAAGTTCTCTTCAGCCTCAAGAGAAGGTGGGAAAGAGTTTTCCCTGTGGGAGGAACAGAGACCTCCCCCAAAAGTGTTCTCCAAGAGACAAAAATAAAACCCTCAATGACAAAAGCACGACGTCGTCTGGGCCTTGTGGGACCGCTGAGTCTACGAGCAAGGGCAGTTCCTCAGGGCTCCGTGGAGAGTGATCCACGGGGAAAAACTCAGTTCCGGTTTCTCCACCCTGCACTGAATGCAGAACTGGGAAGTCTGCCTTCCCACACCCTCCTCCCGGGTGCTGCTCTTCACAGCTCTCTAGCCACATTCTGCCATCCCTTTTAAACGCCCCATGGCTCTTATGACCTGATTTCAACTTGCAGTGGCGTAATGCATGATTTCAACCCAGTAAGCTACAGCCCTTTAAGGAACCACATTTGCTGTGGTTGTATAAATTTTAAATAAGGAAAATTGAATAGGGCAATGGTGAGAATTGAAAGTTAAATGCCAAAAGGCCACTTATCGGTTGGGAGACTATCACAACCGGCATATGCCTTCTTCCACCTTTCCCATGCTATCATGGTCTAGCAACTTTCAGAAAAGTGAGCATTTCACCAGCAAGCAGGTGAGAATTCTCCCTCCATGACTTTGTTCTTTCTTCACAAAGCCTTATTCTTCCCCAAGAACAGATCCCCTTCTGGGCTTTTTCATACTTATGGCTTTTGTTGTAGCATGCCATGTAATATATTGAGTTGCAGATGAACCAACTCCCCCCGCTGGATGGAGGCTATGTTTTATTAACCTCTTCAAAATTAATTTTTCCTCCTCCAACATTTATCAAGCACCCTTTGTACTCCTGGGCATGTGTTTGGTTTGTGGAGGATAAAAAGGATGCTTGCCATCTCCCTGAGGATGTTATGGACTTGGGTAGAGAAAACAGTTGTACAAGCCATACTGTTATAATATTGGAAGGTGATTTGTACATTGGAAGAATGTATGAGAATTTGTGACAGAGTGTAAGAAGCAAGGGAGGATACACCTTTATTAAGCACCCACCGTGGACCAAACCTTTTAACTATTTGGGAGATGGGTATTATTATCTCTAATTGACTGGGGGACGAAGGAACAGATCAATAAGTGAAGTAGCCAGTATTTTTATCCAACTCTGTTACACCTTTAAGTCATGTTCTTCATAGAGGTGATGTTAGAGTTGAATCTTAAAGCGTATATGGTCTTTGACACTTGGAGAGAGACGGGGAGAGTGTCACGGGCAAAGGGAGCTCCTGGTGTGAATATACACAGGAAATAGCTTGACACATTTGGGAGTCTTCAGGTAGTCTTGAGCCTAGGTTAGGAGATGGAATGATACAGGTCCAGTGCACGGGGTTGGAGCTAATTCCTGAACAGTGTTTGCTCTGTGGTAAGAAATGTTGGTTTTATTCTCTGAGGAATGAGGAAACCTTAGAAGGTAAGTCAGGGCACTGATGTGACTATATCCACATTTAAAGATTTATTTATTTGGAAGTCAGAGTTACAAACAGAGAGAAGGAGAGGCAGAGAGAGAGAGAGAGAGAGAGTGAGAGAGAGGTCTTCCATCTGCTGGTTCACTCCCCAGTTGACTGCAATGGCCAGAGTGAGCCCATCTGAAGTCTGGAGCCAGGAGCGTCTGCTGGGTCTCCCACATGCGTGCAGGGGCCCAAGGACTTGGGCCATCTTCTACTGCTTTCCCGGTCCATAGCAGAGAGCTGGATGGGAAGTAGAGCAGCAGGGAATTGAACTGGTGCCCATATGGGATGCCAGCATTGCAGGCGGCAGCGATACCAGCTCCACCACAACACCAGCTCCAACTATATCCACATTTAAAATGATGACTCCAACAGCAATGTGGAGGGCACATTTGGAAACTGAAGAGCTGGGTGTATAAGAGACCAGGGAAGAACTGTCCAAGTTCCACCTCTGTCAATTTCCACCAGGCCCTTCGTGCTGCACCACCCCACAGGGCACCCATCATGTGCTGCTTTATGTGAATGCTGCTCCCTAAGGCCCTGCAAACATCTCACTCTACACCATAGAATTCTCCCACACTTTGTCATACATTTTCCTAGTTGCTGCTAAAATACTTGTTTTGCATTTTTTCAAATGTGTGTGTCTTCCTTTAGTAGATCGTGTGCTGCTTAAAAGCAGAGATTCAATCTTTCTGACCTCTCTCTTGCCAGCTTTTAGTTTTGGGCCTGGACTGCAGCAGGCACTTTGTAAAGCTTTTTTGAATGAGTAAATAAATGGATACAATTCTTCCAGAGACTGGAAGAGTTGATCATGAGTTGGTGTCCTTGAGTTCAAAACCTCAGCTTTATTTGTGTGCACATCAGCAGATTAACCAATCTCATTGAAATTGTCCCCTCAACTCTGAAATAGAAGAAATAAAACCTTTATGTGGCATTGTTGTGATAACTAGAAGTTGTCTATGTGATGTTCCTGTGTCAGTTTATGTCCCTTGTAGCATTTAATAATGACAGATGTAGTAATACTGGCAGTAGTAGATACTGGCAGTGCTGTCCCTATCCCTAGTACATACAGCATGCAGCTCAGTCAGCGTCCAGCCTTTAGGATCTGATTGCTCTGCTAGAAGTTTCTTTCTACAACTCCAAGAGATGGCCCTGCTTGTGTTCAGCATTTCCAGAAGTGTTGGAGTGTTAATATCCATGATTGGGAGAGGCCAGGGTACAACTACCCAGCGCTCTCACCCCTGAGGAGAGAAGACTCAGAATTACATATACTGCATCAGTCTTAGTGTTTGGAGTTCCTGCAGGATTGAGCCAACAGGCAACTGGCTTCATAGCATACACTTTAGCAGTTGCATTTTCTTCTAAATTATTTCCTTAACCCTTACTGCTGTTTCTTGCATTTCCCAAATAAAACAGTTTCTTTTTAAATCTATATTGGATAGTCTATTTTTGGGGAAATGCAGAATTTTATTTAGATATCTACTCGGCATTATATAAGCACGTGAAGTGTTCATGTTTTGAAGAATTTTGAAAGAGCTTTTAGAAATCATTGTATCTGTGGTGGAAGTCTGATGAGATTTCTTTTTTCTTGATTACAATTACAACAGGGCTTATAATCTATATTTTGCTGTCCCATGGTTTACTCACAGATGCCATCTCAAGGTCTTGATTGCTTGAAGTATTTCATGGTGCAATTATAATAGTTTAACTCTTCAAGCTCTAGAGCATGATCCACGGAGGAAGCAGTATGGTGTTTCTACTTTCTAGGAAGAATTCCATACCATTTTATATCTTCCATGGGAAGGTATTAAATAGTAAAAACAACCAGAATTGCATTTATGTAACCATTTCTTTTTTTCCTCTCCTTCCTCGTGCCCTTATCTCCTCCCAACGATCTTCCAGGTGTGGTTTCAGAACCGAAGAGCCAAGTTCCGCAGGAATGAGAGAGCCATGCTGGCCAATAAAAATGCTTCCCTCCTCAAATCCTACTCAGGAGACGTGACTGCTGTGGAGCAGCCCATCGTACCTCGTCCTGCTCCAAGGCCCACCGACTATCTCTCCTGGGGGACAGCTTCTCCGTACAGGTGAATGACTGGCCCACTCTCCCTTGCTCCACTTCCACACGTTTCTCAGCGGTCAGTCTTGTTCAAAGCTGTTTGTGCAGCTGGCTGACATTTCTTACTGGGTTGACCTCTTCAGAGACATTCAACTTGCTGACATCCCCAGTTTTTCACAGCAGATTACTAGTTGCCCCAGGAGCAGGGTTTGGGGCAGAAGAGAGAGGGGCAGGCCATCAGCAATCTCCTCTCGGACTCAGGAACTCTTGCAAAGGTTTCAAAGATGGGGAAGAATCTAAAAGAAAAGATGATTAAGCTATACCCAGTGTCCCTCTTGCAACCTTTCTGGAACAAAACTTTATTCTACTTCCAAATTTAAGATAGATTTGTTTTATTATGTTCATGTAGGGATACTTGTAAGGCTCCAAGTATAGAGCCGAAGGCAGTTCACAGTAAAAATGACTTCAGGTGAAAAGAAAAGAAGGATGGAAACATGGAAAGGAGGAAGGAAAGGAGGGAGAGAGACAGAGAGAAAAAAAAAGTAATTTGCAAGTTCATTCTGGCTCCTTTCATGGCCATAGCTCTTTGCCCGTAGCTTGGGATTTCTTGATTCCAAACGTCTTCTTTTTCTATTGTGAATTCTTTTCTTCTTGACTAAAGTTTTCTTTGGAGATCATTGTGTATGTGTGTGTGTGTGTGCACGCTCATGCATGCACATGTGCTCATGTATGCATGTGTCTGTGGGCGTGTTTCTTTTAAATAAAATCAGAATGTATAAAACACATCAAACTTTTATATTAACAAGGTGAAAAGGTTGGAACAAAGTTAACAGAGAACTATTTCAATCTCACAGAGAGGCTTTTTAACCTCCATTTATTATGCTGTCCAGAAAATATAGGTTAAGATTAGAAAAGAAGCAGAGAAACAAGTGCCTGATATGTTGTGATCAGTCTAGAGTGCCTTTCTTTGAACTTGAATCTGAGCACTCTTAGAAACCATGCCAAAGCTATATGTTCTCTCTGGCTGATTTTTGTATGCACAAGTGCATTTATTATGCTTTGGTTGACCTTTTCACTGTTTAGATTAACTAAGGAGAGGTTTGTAACTAGTTATAGGTGACCGTGTCTCAACCAAAGCTGAATTCCTGATGTGAAATGGCACATTTGTGAAATGCAGATACTTCTCAAAGGTTGCTAATATATCTAATGTTTTTTCTGTTCCAAATCATTTTTTTGAGACAAACTCTAAAAATGCCTTTGGGGATTTCATTTTATTCCCTCGGGTGGAATTAACTTGAATTTCTTTGGTCTTAGTACACAGAGACCCCATGTACAGGAAAATCCTATTCTGGGCTTCCATTCATCTTAGACATGGTATCTTACTGATTTTGAAAGATTGGATAGATCTGTGCATTCTATTTAAAATTTAAACTCCTAAAGACTTACTTAAGTCTTACTAAAGCCATATTTTGAAGAGCATTGTTAAGTCACACATTCTTTAATAATTTAAATAACTAGGAGGTTGCTTTGTTTCTTTTATAAATTTTGGTTGTCCATACAGTCAGCAAAGGGCTTGCGAAATAGATGAGTAGCTCAAAGCCTCATGTTTTAAGATCTCTGGTTGGAGTTTTATCATGACCAGGAAATAGTGCTCCTTTTTCTACATGGGTCCTTGTTAGGAAATTTTCACACTAGCTATAAAGAATCCAGATGGCTGCCATGTGGTCTTTACCAGTGAGAGACTGAGCAGAGCACACTGCATGAATGGAAATGAAATTCTTCCCAAGTTAATCAGGTTATCAGGTTAGATTACCTGAACCTCAGCTTAAGCCTCAGTGTCTACATCGTGTATTTTGTATATGGACATCTAACTGAAGTTAGCAATTTAAGTGTGCCTTTTTTGGGAAGTACTCTATTTTAATGGAAAAAGAATATATAGGAATACTAGATACATTTTCAAAAACACCCATAATTCTATCATCTTGTTATAACTAGTTTGTTTACTTTTGTGGTTAGAGTTCAATATTTTACATAGGTGTAGTTTTAGTGTACATATTGTTTTGTATTCTGCTCTTTTCACTTAAAATCATATAACCTAGTACCTTTGACTCATTTCATGGTATGCTTTTTATATCATTGCTCTCTTAGATACAGAGTTTGTAAAAACTAATTAAAACACTATCTTAGACTCTGATTGTTCATATTCTGTATGAAGAATAAATTAATCTCCAAATATAAGCAGAAATATGATGGTCTAAAGCAATAATTTAATCAATGATAGTATTTTTGGACTTAGTGTTGACTGAAGTGTTTATATTTTGGTTAATTTCTAAAAGTGATGAAAAGTGATACTGTTACTTGGAGACTTTTCTGCTATGTTTAGGATCAAAATACATCATGATTTTTGGTAGGAAATATAAATATTGTTAAGGAAATGTAAAAGAAAACAAATCATGAAAAGTAAGGAGACAATAGACCTTTGTACTATGGAAACCCACTCACTATTCCTGTTGTACTATTGTGTGAAGTTAGTTATTTCACATGTGACATTCATTAAAAGGCATTTGTCTTGGTTAATCCTCGGATCACTCCTGTGTGATAGCTCTGTCCCTGTTCCAGTTCCAAAGAAGAGGACACTGATCACTTGCCCAAGTTTAAGGCTTCAGGAGGCAGAGTTAGACCTTGTGTTTGTGATCCTTGCTTCTCTCCAACGTGTTAGGACACATGATTGTATATTTTTATTAAAAGCAAACATTGCATTGTAATGGAAGTAGAAAAAAGTATAAGACTTGAAAAGGATCTGAGGCTCTCTTTGTGACTGAAGGTCTGTCTCCGATCAGTGGTGTGTGCCTCAGCTGAGGTCCAACATTTAGAGTGTCTGGGCATCCCATTCAGGTGACCCATCTTGGGTAGTTGAAGGACAGTGAGCAGAGGGCAGTCTGCTGACTTCACAGCTCTCTCTTGAAAGGAGAAAGGGGGAAGCTTCGGCTCAAAAGCAGTTATTTGCATATGGTTAGAATTATGGGTGGGACAGAGCCCATACATTTTTACTGGATATCTTTATATAGAGTTGTGACTGTACTATTTATATCTATATTGGGACATTTTTGAAAGTGAAAGGGAAGTGATATTAATAATTATGCTAGTACAACAGGTATAAACCAAGATTGTTCCTAGCAAACTGGGTCATGTGGTTCACTGTAATTATAGTTGTGGCCTCCTTCATTCCCTCCTTGAACATGTCAGAGATGATGATGTTAGGTAGGCAACTGACTCACCAGAGGGACCAAATGGTTCTCTCACATGGACATTACTTCCATCTTTTAAAAAAGATTTGTATTTATTTGAAAGGCAGAATGACAAAAAGGAAGAAACAGAGAGAGAGAGAGAGAGAGAGAGAGAGAGAGATAAAGAAAGAGGTCTTCCATTTGGTGGTGCACTCCCCAAATGCCTGCAACAGCTGAGTCTGGACCAGATCAAAGTCAGGAGTCAGGAACTCCACTGGGTCTCCCACATAAGTGGCAGGAACCCAAGTATATTGGCCATCATTTGCTGCCTCCCAGGAACATCAACAGGAAGCTGAATCAGAAGCAGAGGCAGGACTTGACCCAGGCATCGCAATATGGGATGCCAGCTCCCTAAGCAGCATCTGAACTCACTGTGCCACAATGCCCACCTCTACAGGTGTCCTTTTTATTTTCCTTTGTCCTGTTGAAGGAAGCTTGTTTTGGACACAAACCCACAGGTTAGCACAGAACTATTTTCCTGGGGCAAACTGTGAATCACTAATCTTGTAATGTTCTGCCTCTTGGGTAGCACTTATCAAGTGCTGCACTATTGATTGTTTTTGGACATGAAGTAGCCAAGAAATCTTTCTCAGAATCCCCCTTTCCTATGAGAGGCAGATAGCAAATGGCCTGGCTCTGCAGAATTGCTCTGGAGTGCCACTTTCAGAGGGAGGGCTGGACTTCAAAGAAAACTAGTGACAAGAGAGAGACCACCATCCTTGTCTGCATTGCCCCTCCCCCAACCTCCTGCTCCCCCACCTCATTTGATCGCGGTCATGGTGCTGCCTGACTTCTGCTGAACGCATTTGGCTCATTTCTCCCTTTCACACTTTCAAAAATAGATCCTCGTCCCTCCCAAGATGTTGTTTACACGAGGGGCTTCATAACGGATTCTAACGGAAGACACTGAAAAGGTAAACTTGTCAGAGGGAAAAGGGTGGCTGCTGGGGGTAGGGTTTAAGTGGGAATTAAGTGTGTTTAAGAAAGTGGGGGTTGCAGTTCCAGAAATGTAAGCAGTGAGGTCCTTGAGTGGGGAATCCTACTGGAAACCAGAGCTGCAAGAAAGTGTGTCCATAAAATTAGGGGCAGTGTGTTACGCTGGAGTAGGACTCATCCAAGATTGTTGCATATGGGAGTCGCTTGCAGTCGTTGTCACCCAGCAGATTCCGATTCACTAGGCCTAGGGTGGGCTGGGATTCTGCATCTCTACCTTGCTCCCCGATAATACTGATGCTGTCGATGTTCGGCAGCAGTGTACACTTTGAGTAGTGAGGTTTTAGGTGACTGTAGGTTATGGGATAGGTCAGAGGAAACTCTGTTCTTGTCCTGTGTCCTGATGGTCTTCAGACCAGTGGGCTCATTGAGCTAGCGTAGCTAGCAGATGCGTCACAGGGATCTTCGGAAGGAAAGCAGTATGTATTTAAAAAATTCTTTCAGCAACGGGAAGGATGCAAGAGGTTTTATATTTAAGAATATTTCTAGAGAGAAAAGCTAAACATTGCAGAGAATCACTGAACATGTAATGCAAACTGAAGGTTTACTGGTAGTCTGTGGTCCAGGTGTGTCCACAGTAAGAACTCGATATACTTTAAAAGCCATCATCTGAATTTCAAAAACAGAAGTTATTTATGATTATTTAAATCACACAAGATGACTTCCAAAGAACTTATGGAACCCCACTTTAAAAGCAAATTCTTCTAGAAAAAAATGTTTTTGAATTCCCTTAGATGAATCAAGCATACCTCTATGTTCTTGCACTGACAAACAAACCAAAGAGATGGTTTCCAAGATCCATGCATCACAGACTCTCCAAAACCTCAAGCTCTGACAGTCTCCTGAGCTGGTGAAACCCCAGGATTTCAGGAAATCTCACAGACTTCTTGGGCTGACAGATTTGCCTTTGGGGTGAAATGTTAAAGAGCTTTCATCATTTGTTCAAAAGGCCAACTAGAAATCAAAGTTAGGACTAAAAATTAAGTCAAGTGGCATTTTCCCCCCAAGCCATCCCCCATTGTTTTGTGATCCACAGGACTTGCACTGTGGGTGAGTAGAGAGCAGAGGACAGATGTCTGTAAGCTTCTTATACTATGAATAGTATTTTCTACACTATGGTGTTTGGCAGTCATTTTTCCTCATGAAAACCTTTCAGGATAGGTTGAGATGATCAAAAAATGATTTATCTGCCCTGAAAACTACTCTAATTCTGCTGGTGATTAGCATTGTGCTGTCTGTGGTTAGGCGACATTTGCTAGGAATCTCCAAATAAGGATATGGAAAAATTTCAAACTTGCTTAATTCCAAGCTCTGTGGAAGTCCCAGAGCAGACTTTGCTGAGTCAATCAATGGGATATAAACATTTCATTTTCATCTCTAATTTCCTCAATGCATTTTGTTTGGCAATGTAGTTTCTTGGTCATGGATACAAAACCACTTTATTGAAGAACTAGATACAAATGGTCCTTTAATCAACTCCTATGAACCCAATCCTAGGACTCAGCTCATGGCAGCACCCTGCTTACAGGAATAAATGGTGCTTATTCAGAAGGCAGAATCTCTGGTTGTTGATAAGCAGAGTCTTGGTTGCTATCATGTGTTTAATCTTTATGGATCACTTTGTTTCAATCATGCCTTTTTAACCCGAGAATCTTAGCACTATATAAGAAGAAGTGGTCATTTTACAGGATCTGAACAGCCTTGTAATTTGATTGAAAATACCTAATTACTCTCATTGGTTTTTGCCTTGTGAGAAAACATTTCAAGTTTCTCCTTTTCCTGACACAGAGCTGTAGAAGTTTCCATGACATGGAAAACAGGTGGTCATGAACAGTCTTTCAGATTGGCAGCCGTTCAAGGCTCTCTTGCATCTGTTGTCACTTTAGTAAGAAAGTCCTCTGCATCTTATTGCTAATGCCATTTTTAAAGCATGACTAAGCTACTCTTGGAGTACTCACTCATTAATTCTGCCTTTTTTGACCTGTAGCAAGTCTTGCTTGTCACTGGTATGTCGGAAGATTGTTCAGTGCTTGCCTGTGTGGCACATTCAGCTAAGTTGAAAAACTACACCGTGTCAAACTGCTGAAAGAAAAAAGACTTGCAATTCTTAGTTTATGTACAACTGTCCCTGGAATCCTTATTTGTAGGATTACATATTCTAAATGTTTCTTAGGAGGCAGTGGATTAAGATGATCTCTATTCTTCTATCCTATATCTTGTGACTGGAAATTCTGGAATAAGTTCAATTTTGGAAAGTTTATAACTATTGTAAATATTTGTAAAGTAAACATATTATCACTTACTGTGCTCCTAGGGAATTGAAGATTCATTCATTAAGATAAACTGCCTTGATTATTCTCACATTCCACTTCATTAGGGCTTTGTCACAGACTCACTAATACAATGGTGTTCCTACAACAGCACCCACCTTATAATTGGACAAAAGAACTGTTCTCTACCACAGAAACACAGGCAGCCATATAAGTGAAAAATGTTCTGCAGAATATCCAAACTCCGGAGCAATGTAGGATTCTAATTCCAGTGATTTGTTTTTGAGTCAGAAAAGTGATTAATATTTATCTCATTTGGGATGTTATTGTCTGGAGTGTATTAGAGAGACAAACAACATTTTCAAAGAATGTGTTACCATTATAAGTCCTCAGGTTAGACTAGCAGATGATAAAGTCAGAAACTTATGATGTAATTATGGCAGAAATGAACAAATCACTACTCTAGTAGACATTTGTGGAAAACAACACCAGCATCTTCAATACACTAAAACAATCCTCCAAGATCTCAATTCTCTTTGTCTGCTAAAGAAATCGGACACATTTTATTTAGTGGGAAAAATGGTTAATTTCTATTAAATAGGACTCTCCCTGTCCAGCATCTTGAAAGACAGAAAACACATTCCTCGGAAAATTAGGCCAAGTACTTAAGTGCTGTGCTCCTTGGTAACCTACGATATACCATCAGGTAATTTGTTTCTTTGTGTTCTGTTTATGAACTTTTAGACTTCTGTTTTCAGAAGTCATTCATTTTTTCAAAAGATTTTATTTGCTTATTTGAGAGGTAGAGCTACAGGTAGTGAGAGGGAGAGAGAGAGAGAGAAAGGTCTTCCATCTGCTGGTTCACTTCCCAAATGGCTGCAACAGCCGGAGCTGGGCCGATCCGAAGCCAGGAGCCAGGAGCTTCTTCCGGGTCTCTCACGTGGGTGCAGGGGCCCAAGGACTTGGGCCATCTTCCAGTGCTTTCCCAGGCCACAGCAGAGAGCTGGATTGGAAGTGGAGCAGCCGGGCCTCGAACTGGCACTCATATGGGATACCAGCACTGCAGGTGAAGGATTAACCTACTGCGCCATGGCGCCGGCCTCAGAAGTCATTCATTTTATTCTAAGTCTTTAACACATAATACAGATAACTTAGAATTTCAGCTTCTTTCCTATGTCTTTAAGTTGACACTTACATGTAGCATTTTTAGGACTTGTTTCACACAAACCTGTTCGAGAGAGGATGATTTGGTTAATATGTTAGTATATAACTTAGGTACCTATCCCAATTCAGCTGTCTTTTTTTTTGACAGGCAGAGTTAGACAGTGAAGAGAGAGACAGAGAGAAAGGTCTTGCTTCCGTTGGTTCATCCCCCAAATGGCCGCTTCGGCTGGCGCGCTGCCATGCCAATCCGGAGCCAGGAACCAGGTGCTTCCTCCTGGTCTCCCAAGCACTTGGGCCATCCTTCACTGCCTTCCCAGGCCACAAGCAGAGAGCTGGACTGGAAGAGGAGCAACCGGGACAGAATCTGGCGCGCCAACCAGGACTAGAACCCGGGGTGCCGGCGCCGCAGGCGGAGGATTAGCCTAGTGAGCTGCGGCGCTGGCCTCAGCTGTCTTTTAAAATGATAGATATTGGGTTTATCATAGAAATTTCCTAAGCATAGATTTTTACAGGTTTGTGCTCTGGTAGGATATTGAATGGAAGTATGTGTTTTACTTAGGAACTAAATGATGATAAGCATTTGGGCTTTGAAAACAAAGGACATTTCTTTGTACACATAAAAGAATTTGTTCCCTTGTAGTGGGTTGTTCTGGTGATATATCCTAAGTTAAATATACCCTAACTGTGGACAAAGGCTGAAGTTATAGTCTGTTGTATAAACTGTGCTAACATTTGTTCACTTTCTACTATGAAGAGGTATTTTTAAAAAGATATATTTTTATTTATTTGAAAGACAGAGTTACTGAGTGAGAGGGAGAGACTCAGAGTCAGAGAAATCTTCTATCCACTAGTGCGCTCCCCAGATGGTCAATTTTGGTCCAGGCTGACTAGGAGCCTGCAACTCCAGCTGGATCTCCTATGATGGTGGCAGGGACCCAAGGACTTCGGCCATCTGCTGCTGCTTTCCCAGGCACATTAGCTGGGAGCTGGGTCTTAAATGGAGCAGCCAGGCTTGAATCAGAGGGGGGTGCTGGCAGAGCAGGCAGCAGCTTAATCTGCTGTGCCACAATGCCAGCCCTATGAATAAATATTTTTGATGGATCCAAGAATATGAAATCATCCACCCCTCTTTTGTCATGTTCTCTTGACTTTGTCCTTTCTATTAAGATATCATAATTAGTGGAAGGATTAATTTTTTAAAAATCAAAGCATATTCATCAGAGTTTTAAAGAAGTTATTACTCAAACAAGGTGATAGAGATCGGTACCATTGAGCTGGAATCAATTTAAGCACACTATATATAGTTAGTTCTGTTACTTGTCTGTTTGTTTAATACTTTATGAATACAGGTTTGTGCTGGGTATTGTGGCAGCTCTTCTTGCTGATACAGTTGTGAACAAGGCAGATGTGGAACTGATAGTTGAGCACACTGAGATATACTAAACAGATTATTAAGTAAAATTGAATTAGGTGCTAAAATCAAATATACATGGTACTAAAAAAAACTTAACCTTGTCTGGATGATGATTGTTTACTCAGAAATGATGGATAAGAGTGAATTGGGAAAAAATGAAATAGAGGAAAGCATGATCCTCTTATTTTTAACTCTTCTTTCTCCTTCTATGACAACACACACACACATGCACACATAACTCACCCACACATGTATATCACTGCTATAAAGATTTGAAACTGAAGATACATATTTCTGGAAGGACTGAGTGATCTGGTAGTGATCACATTTCTCTAAGTTAATGTTCCTGGGTCAATTGCTAGTAATTGAGTTAAAATAGGTTTTATGAGCCTTGACTATATGGTGTCCCAAATAAGCACCAGTGATACATTCTCTCTATTTGTAGAGTAGCTTTAGTTTTCTCTTTCTGATCTTGTCACTTGATCCCCAGAAACACAAACTCCTGTGTGGCTGACAAAATTCCACTGGAATGCAGACAACAGAAGAGCACATGTCATTCCATTTATAATTCTATCTTGGTCCAGCCCTCAATTGGAAGGGAATTTGCTAATCTTAGAAACAGCTAGAAATATTTCATTTAAATTGAATGCCTTTTTAACTGTTTAGTATAAAAGATAATTTGCATCTAAGTCTACAAAACCATTTCTTTAAAAGAGATACATGGATGCAATAAACAGAAACCCACCAATGACAAATTTCTGCCCAATTTTCTGGTGTTCCTAGGTCTTAATTATAATCTCTGATAATGAAAAACAACTTCAGGTATTTCTTAGCCATTAAGGACAGTGAAAACAGTTACTTAGGTCAGAAATGCTGAAACTGGAGCCATTGAAAATTTATCTATGAGACTGAACTATTTCCAAAATAACCAACCCAAGGGTAGTATATGTTACTCAAGTACTTTTGAGGAGAGGGTACAAAATCAAGACAATTGGGATAGAAACCTTTTGACTCGGCAGTGCTTGGTACTAGCAACCAGTGAAGCAAGAATGGCAGAGAAGCTATCTTGGGTTGCTTAACCTATTCTCCAAGCACACTGTTCTTTATGGTATTGGTTGGTTAAAATCTATGAGAAGATCAGCTGCCTAGAATGAAGAACAAAATTCTCTTTAGTTTGTTTTTAAATGCCTGCTTCTCTTCTCACTGCCCCCACAGGCTGGCCATGTGCAGGAAGAAAGATTAAGTAATGTTTTAATTAGTCAGCTGATTAAACACCTGCCATTCAACTTGAGCAACTTTCTCCTCTCACCCCAGAAATAAATCATTACTCACCGTATCCAACACAGCAAATCTCTCTTTCTCTCTCCCCTTGTCTCAGTCTCCTCTGCTTTACCCTGCCCTTCAAAACATGGCCACCCTTCTCCAAATGCCTTAGATTAATGGAAAGCTGGGGCTGTAAGGGACCACAGAGGTCATCTAGTTCAACCCACCCTCCCTTGCCTGCCCCCATCGTGAGAGTATATCCATCTGGGGCATGGACATGCAGCTTCGTGAAACTAATGCCTGTTGTTCTCCCTGCTCTCTCCTTTGTCCCTACAGCGCCATGGCTACTTATTCTGCCACATGTGCCAACAATAGCCCTGCACAGGGCATCAACATGGCCAACAGCATTGCCAACCTGAGACTGAAGGCCAAGGAATATAGTTTACAGAGGAACCAGGTGCCAACAGTCAACTGAGGAATAAAAATTAATTAAGCAGGCCTAAGAAGAAATCAAAAACCATAAGACACCTATCCTGCTCTGTCATTTCTTCATCTGCTGGAAAAAAAAAAGTAAAAACAAATAAAAAACAGAACTAAATATTGGGACCATGGCAGAGAAAAGCAGGAGAGGAGCAAAATGAAAATTAGTTAACAAATGTTCCTCCTCCCTCTGGGATACCACCACCACTTGTTTCTGTGTGTGTTTATTTTGTTTTTCCTTCTATTCATGCTTTGCTTAATATATTCTGAGCTTCTTCAGTTAGATTCAGCCCACCCACTCCCATGATTGTATGAAGTTTAAAAACAAAGTCTACAGCAGCCAAAGAAACCATATGTATCTGACTGCAGAATTATTGCCTGCAGTCTTCTTCACCTGTTTGAACCTCAGTGCCTTATTCTGTCTTCTTCCCAGTTCTTTGGAAGCTCTAAGAGCTTTTGCAAAGCCTAAGTTTTTCTGAAATATCTTTGCCAGACATGATTCCCTTTCTCACTGTCTCCATATCTGTTGGTCATGGGAAGGTTTTTCCATCAGTTACTGGGGAAAAGGAAATTGTGTATAACATCTGGTCATAGGCCTGTCTGATCCAATGTGATTGGCTGTGTCTGATTAGCTATAGATCTAAGCTCTAGATTTAAGCTCTAAGCTATAGATTCTAATTGTCACCATCAACACCACTCCTCACCCTTATTCGAACAGCCATCTTAAGTTAAAGATAATTCCAGTGTTTGAATAACTTGCTGTCACTGGCTATCTGAGAGAAGAAATATTTTTCACTTGACAGAGGAAGAGAAATTTCTCTAGGAAAACAAAAACTGATTTGAGAAAGGCATGGCCTACATATCTTCAGTGCCTTAAGGATAGTCAGATGCACACTTATATATATACTGTATATATTTATATATTTTATATATATATAAAATATTGCAAGCATGAGTTTGCAGTTTCTCAAACACTACAAAGAGCAAAGTTCACACCATCACTACTGTCCTTATCTCTGCATTGGTGAGACATTGTTTAGGGATTTTTCTTCTTTTCTTTTTCTACACAAAATTCTCCTTAAGACCACCGAGCAACTGATAGGACAGTTCTTTGACAGTATCTCATTTTCATATTAGGGCTTTAAATGAATTAGAACTTATGTGAGGCTCTGAAAGTATCCTTAAATTTAGAGACTGCGCTCTGGTGGAATGCTGACATATTCTGATCTACCGTGGGAATTACACTTGGAGGGAAAGCCATGTAGTCACCTGTCCTTCCTCCATTCAGCAGTAATATGAAAGAGACATATTTAAGTACAATACTTAAAGAATTGTCGAGATTCCAAAAATTTCAAAAGAGATCATGGGTTATTTTTACCTTTGAATATTTTGAAATAAAGTTTAGCCTCTAGGGCTGGGAACCAGGACTGATCTTCCTTTATCTCTTTCTGTTGGTTCCCAGCCATGCTTTTGCAACTTGCCAGGTGGATTTGACCAAACCACATTACCATGCTGTGCCTCAGTTTGCCTGTTTGTAAAATGGGTTTTTAAACAGTACTTACCTACCTCACAGGGGTGTTGTGAGGCTCTGCTCACTTGTTCCTTCATTCTTTCCTGTATTCTCTGTATGTCCAGCACTTTGCAGCCGTGGGAGGAAAGGAATGATAAAACTGTATCATGTTAATGGAATTATATGATTCCTGGAAGCCTTGTCTTCTAGCAAGGAAACGCTACCTTGCTGCACATACCTTGTATTTGGAAATGAGAAATGATTTTATATTTTCACATCTCTCAAAATCACATCATTAGACCAAAGAATAATTTAAAACACACAGAATACATGTATTTTTAACTTCTCTTCTCATCTTGGCCAGCTTGGTTGTAATAATTTTAGTCATCACTGATGAAAAACCTTTAGATTGATTTTGGTCAGTTATGCCCACTTTTGTACTATGAGTGACAGGCAAGAAAAGTTGTGTTTAAGATGCACTTTCAGCACACATTTGTATTTCCCTTGGCATATCTGATTGAGCTAAGGTGATGCATTCTTAAGTCTAATAACCACCAATCTGAAAATGTATATCAAGTATTGACTTGTTGCTTCTTTAATAAGAAGGAAAACCATAATAGGCATTTTGCTTTCACCAACTGATTTCCTCTTCTTTTGGTCCACTATTAAAACATTTCTTACTGAATTGTTCATGGAGTCTGGCTGAACAACTCACATTACTTGCTTCACTATAAGAGTTCCTTGACTCATTCTTTTATCCCATAAGTTGCTGTGGATCATCAAGTTTCAAAAGAACAGCATATCCTAACAGAAGGAAACTTTCTTTGATTCTGAAGGAGTGCAATCCAAGCAATGGGTAAACTTTGGGCGTTTGGAGTTTGGGATAAACAGCTGAAAGCTTTGGGTTATTTTCAGAAAACAGAAATTACACATGAAAAGATTTGGCTAAGAAGGGGGCACTCTTACAAGGCGGGTAGTGAGAAGTAGGGTCTTCATCTGGGTATCCATTTACCATGGCATACAGAAAAGCCTGAATTCATACACCCAAATGGTAGGTAAACTGGATAGGTTCATCCAAT
Organism: Lepus europaeus; assembly: GCF_033115175.1. NCBI lineage: Eukaryota > Metazoa > Chordata > Mammalia > Lagomorpha > Leporidae > Lepus > Lepus europaeus. The sequence goes on along the minus strand of NC_084831.1, from coordinate 135,547,508 downwards.
GCCTTGGGCAAGAGACATCTGAGAATCTCATCCACTAACTAGGGCTGATCATCCATAAGGATGCTCCTTACTGGTGAACCAGTACCACAAGCATCAATTAACTAAGCACTTGATCAAGAAATATATATGTAGTAAATGCACTCTTCAGTTTTATTCACTTATTGTCAATTTTTTTTAAAGTGTGAGTTTGATATTTGATATGGAGGAGTAACCTCTGGCTCTCAAGCCTGTTGTCAGAGAGGGCCTCAGGGCCACAAACTTCAAGGCATATCCTTGGTTCCTGAACATCACATCTAGATACAGATGAGTACATCTGAGCTGTGTCTCTGTCCCCAGTCCCTCCTCAAACATGATGCTGATTTGTAGTGTACTTGGCAGGTTAAATTAAACCAGAAGAAGTGACCTAACAAAAAAAGGGAATGGCATTTAGGGTTTAAAGATCTCATAAGAAATGTAATATGTAAATTATATCTTGCTTTATGATGTAAAATATACATTGTTTGCGCTAGAATAGAAATAATTTCTTTTCAATAAAATGAAAGAAGGATACATTTGGATCTGCTGTTTCTTTGGCCTTTGAACTTCAGAAATATCTGCTATTATCTGAGGTTGCATTCAGAAGAATGAAGGTAAGAAGGGTTCTTAAACAAGAGAATTGCTTTTTATCTGACAGTGATCCTAATTTCTATTTTAAAAAAAGACAGTTTATTGTTCCTTACAAGTAAAGACAATTGTCAGAAATAAACAGGGGACATGTATTGGTAAAGTGGGTAAATCTACAGCGGAGCTTTTATAGTTTAGCTCATTTTCTCCCTCATCTTTAGCATCATTAATATCAGATAACATATGAAAAAAAGATTACCTGTGAAACACAGGCTTTTATTTTGAAATAAAGAAGTAACAAAATAAAATTTCTTATGCATAGTATGTGTAGTAATGATGAGAGTAGAGGAAAACAAATTGTGAGACAGATTCCATTTTCACACCAACTAAAATTCTGTTTGAAAGCTAAGTCTAACATGAGCAAATGTATACAACAGTTGAAGACCATCAGAGTCCAGAAGAGAAAGAAAAAAAAACCCACCATGAGTTAGAATGGGAGGAAGGTTTTACAGAGGGCTGAGATTTGAGTATCATTAGCAAGGATTTGGCCAGGTGAAGAGGAGGAATGACCATTGAAACACAAGAGGAGAGAAGAAGGGATAATGATAGCAATGCAGGAAGGAGGAATTTGTATTCAGGGAACAATGGCAAGGTGGGCCTGGGGGAATGGAAAATTTCTTATCTTTTTTTAGAAAATTATTTAGTTTTCATGTTTCAGAGACAGAAAAAGAGAGAGAGAGAGAGAGAAAGAGAGAGAGAGAAAGAGAGGTATCTTTCTTCATCTACTTGTTGGTTCATTCGTCAAATGCCTGCAAGAATTAAGTCTTTGCCAGGCTGTAACCAGGTCTTTGGAAATCAGGTAGTGTTTCCCATGAGAGTGACAGGAACCCAAGTACTTGAGCCATCACCTGCTGTCTCCCATTGTGCAAATTAGCAGGAAGCCGGATTCAGAAGTAGAGTTGAACTCTAAAAGATTCTCCAATATGGGATGCTCATAGGCATTCTAAATGGAATCTTAACTGAAATTGGACATGTCCCCCTAAAATTTATATAAAAATGTGGCCCTTTAAAGTTCCCCAGAAGCACCATCTGGGATGCCACATGTGCTACCGGGATTTGGGGTGCCATACGATTTCACCTGTGCTTATTACTAAATCCCCAATATTAATAAGCCCGAGAGCATTCTTGCCTAATATTTAGAGAAGAATTCTAAATACCAGCAGCATGGTACGTTTTAGGCTTTTATTTAGTGAGAAAGATGCATAAAAGAGTGAGAGCTTTATTTAAGAGAAAGAGGTGAATAGGGGTTCATATTGAGCACCAGGAATCAGCCACGTGGAGGAGCACCTAGGCCAGGAAGCCTAGGGCACGTGGCCCGAAGGCCACACACCCTGGAGGCTCAGGGCTACAGCAAGCCCCCTCCTGGCAAGAGGCCAGGGAAAAGAGAAGCCCCGACACACCGTGTCCCAGGCTTTTAACCCACTTCCAGAGGGGAGTGGTTAATAAACCTGATTGGCTGGTGGGCACCCAGGTGTGACCAGATAGGGGGATAAGGTCACACAGCAGTGTGGCGAAGGCGTGGTCTTCCAGCTCACAAACCTAATCAATTTTAACCTGTACACCTGCCTGAAATCGGAAAAGACCCCCTAAAATTTTACACTGAAATGTGGCCCCTTGAAGTTCCCTAGAAATGCTATCCCGGGTGCCACATGTGCTACCGGAATTTGGGGTGCCTTACGATTTCACCACGGGCTTATTACTAAATCCCCAATATTAATAAGCCCGAGAGGGTTCTTGCCTAATATTTAGACAAGAATTCTAAATACCGGCACAGATAAACGAGGCAGCATGGTACGTTTTAAGCTTTTATTTAGTGCGAGAGGTATCTAGGAAAGTGAAGGCTTTAGTTCAGGTAGGAGAGAGGGGAAAGTCTGGAAACTGGAGTAGCGTCCATACCACTCAGAGAGCAGGCCAGAGCCACGTGCAGCAAGCACCTTGAGCTGCTGTCCACCGCTTGTCACCGGCAGCACCGCAGAGGCAGAGAGCCTTTTGCGACACTCCCTGCCTTTTTATATATTTTCCACAGGGGAGTGGCTTGTGGCCAGGTGGGCGCTCAGGTATGGTCAGGTAGAGCCTGATGTCACATGGGGGCATGGTGGGGTATCAGGTAGGGTGTAAGGTCACACAGAGGCATGGCGAAGGTATCAGGTAGGGCATGAAGTCACACAGGGGCGTGGTGAAGGCATGGTCTTCCAGCTCACAAATCTAACCAATTTCAGCCTATATGCCTGCCTGCTTCATGCCTACTTCATTAAGCACTGCAGCAAATGCCTGTCTAGAAGTCTATTTTTCAGCAGAGTGGAAGAAAATACTGGAGACTGCAGTTAAGCCTCAACCCTACAGAGTATTTCATGTCAAAGAAGTTTGGACTTTTCTCAGACCATGGATATCCATGGAAAAAGATAATCAAAATGGTGTTTTGGTAGGATTGTTCTGGTAAGAAGAAAGGTAAACTAGTGAAGAAGAGGAACTAGAAGCAGATAAGATAGATTTTGCTGCAGGAGGAAACAGAAAACCAAATGATGAATAGAAAATGTCTTGCAAGAGAAGAATCAATAGGACTTTATAACAAGAAAAAGAGAATGGAGTCCAAGATAATACTGGTTTGAAACCTGGTGACTAGGAGAATGAAACACTGAAAAAAAATGACAAAGACAGAAACAGTAGAGACCCAGGTACAGAAGATAATGGTAGTTTTAGATGTATTATTGAACTGAAAACCCAAATATCAGCATCTTGTAAGTCAAGACATGAAAGTAAGACTTGGTACAAGGGTTAAGGATGGAGATAAAGCTTAAGATTACTCTTTTAAAAAAATAAAGATTTATTTTTATTTATTTGAAAGGCAGAGTTAGAGAGAGAGAGAGAGAGAGAGGGAGGGAGGGTAAGAAAGAGATCTTCCATTCACCGGTTCACTCCCCAAATGGCTGCAATGGCCAGGGCTGGGCCAAGCAGAAGCCAGGACAGAGAAGCTTCATCTGAGTATCCCACATGGGTGCAGGAACCTAAGTTGGGCCATCTTCCACTGGTTTCCTAGACACATTAGCAGGGAATTGAATCAGAAGTGAAGCAGCCAGGACTCAAATTGCCACCCATATTCTTTGCTGGTACCACAGGCAGTGGCCCAACCTGTTACACAGCAATGGCTGCCCAAGATTAACCTTTTAAGAAGATGGCACTTTGAAGAGAATGAGCAAGTTCTTGCAGGTGAGAGACTGTTCATTGTAACTCAAATATTTCTGATAAATGGTTTGAGAAGTAGCTCCAGTCTAGGGAGGAAGATTGGACTCTAAAGAGCATCTACAGTTAAGTAGATAGCTACATAAGTCACTTTCAAAGGATGTAAGGTGTGAGTGTTGAGGTACAACACATTAAGCTGTTGCCTGATACACCACATCCCATATCAGCATGCCAGTTACAGTTGAAGTTTGCGGCTTTCAATCTAGCTTCCTGCTGTTACACTCTGGAAGGCAGCAGATGATGGCTTGAGTGCTTGAGCTCTTGCCACCTGTGTGGGAAAACTGGATGGAGTTCTGGTCTCCAGGCTTCAGCCTGATCCAGCCCTGGCACTGGAGAGTGAAACAATAGATGGGTGACCCCTCTCTCTCTTTCTTCCTCTCTCTCTCTCTCTCTCTCTCTCTCTCTCTTTCTCATACAGGCAGATGAAAGAAATAAAAAGATGAGGCAGTAGGGACAGGTATGTAGACTAGCGATTAGAACTCATGTCCGATATCAGACAGCCAGGGCTTAATAGCAGCTTTCAGCTTCTGGCTCAATCTTCCCACTGGTGCAGACCCTGGGAGGTAGCAGTGATGGCTTAAGTAATTTTATTTCTGCCACATATGCAGGATACCTGGATTGACTTCCGAGCTTCCAGCTTCAGCCTTAGCCCAGCCCTAGCTATCTTGGGGGATTTGTAGAGTGAACCCATAGATGAGAGTTCCCTCTCTCCCTCTCTCTCTCCCACCCTCATAAGTAAATAAATAGTAAATGATTTTTATTTAAAAAGAAGCTATTTGAGAAATAGAAAAAGAATCAGATTTGTTCATTATCCTGGAGTTAAGAAAAGATGTTGAAGAGAGAAGGGAAAGCTTGAGACTCAAATGCTAGTGTAGACCAGGTACTTGGGCATAGAAGAAAGTTCATTGGATTAATGACTTCCAAGAATGTAGTTTACCAGAGTGCTGGAGAAAGTAGGTTGATTTAGCAAGTTGAAGTAAGAATAGTGCTTTTTAAAAATGGAAGTAATGCTCATAGACTATTTTCTTCACATTACAAGTTTGTTAATAAGGATTCTTCCTTTTACAGGTAGCAGAAACTTAACCAAACTAGTTAAAACTGCAGAGAGGCCTGTATGGAGAATATCCCACCCAGTCTAGAGAAGTTCTGCTCCATTCAGAGCAGTACCAGGGATCCTAGACCCTGCGATGAAGCCCATACCTTGGCCTAATCAGTTTGGGCTATAGCAAGGGACTGACTATAGGCCGGGTGGTTAAACAACAGACATTTATTTCTCACAGTTCTGGAGCCTGGGAAGCCCCAGATCAGGGGGGCCAGAGTGTCTGCGGAGGGATTTGTCCCAGGGGCTGCCATCTACTAGGTGTAGCCTCACTCAGCAGAGAGTACACTTTAGTCTCTTTACATTCCTATAAGGACCTAATGTCATCATGGAGGCTCCACTCCCATGACATCATCTCAGCTTACCTCCCCAAAACCAAGAGTGTAGGTTTAGGCAAGAGGGGGAATGGGAACAGGGGCAGAGAATCTGAAAGTTTGCTCGTTTGAGCTTGTGTTTCGGAGGATGTTCCAGCCAAGCTTATTTCCCAACACGGTTCTCAGAGGGTCCAGGCTACCACAAACCAGGATAGAAGCAGGAAACTAGTCTGAGACGGAGATTAAACATGCAATATATGAGGATGCAGGTTGTTTGAGCAAGAAAGATCCTGCTATTTCCCCTTTTCTACATCCTGCACAGTCTCCTAACCCTAGCTGTGAAAACCTGGCAAACTGCTTCTCAGGTAGTCAAGTTCATTGGGGAAACATGCCTTCTTACTATCTCCTTTACTTGTCACAAGTAAATAAAGCTTTTCTCTGAGCAACTGTCACTGAGGCTGATTATTCTGTGACACCACAAAGGAGTAAACCTCTTATGTCCATTAACCCTTCGCAGTACCATGTCTTGGGGGATCTGTTTCAACATATGAATTTTGGGGGGACACAAACAAGACGTCACACCCTAACACTGGGTAAAACCTGTATACCCTTTCTTGAGCCACATTGATGGTCTTCTGACTATGCCCCTGCCCTAGGCAGGGTATGCAGGGCCCCTGAAGGTGCCATCATGGAGCCTGCACCCTTAATTCAAGATCACATTCTAGGGATATGAAATTCGGAATTCCCTGACCAAATAAACCCAAGTCCATTTTTTAGGACTGCATAGTCTTCTTAATATTGAGTGGTGGCCACTCGGACTTACCCTTAATGGTAGAGCTAGAAACATGCCAGGGGATTCCAATTCAATCCCAACAAAGTGGCATGTACCAACACCATCTTACTAGTCAAAGTGATCAGTTTAAGTTCATAATTGATCATAAGGATAGGATTAAGTGTCAAAGGGATCACATAAACAAGACTAGTGTCTACTAATAATAACTGATAGAATTAAAATGAGAGAACAATCCAACATGGGAAGTGGGATACACAGCAGACTCATAGAATGTCAGATGTCCTAAATAGCATTCTGGCCTCAGAATCAGCCCTTAAGGCATTTGGATCTGCCTAAAAAGCCCATGAGAGTTTCTCAGGCATGGGAAGCCAAGACACTGTGGCAAAAAAAAAAAAATGACATAAATGAAAGATCTCTGCGAGTGAGATCCCAGTGGAAAGAACGGGTCATCGAGGAAGGAGGTAACTTTCTCTTAAGGGAGGAAAGAACTTCCAGTTTGACTATGGCCTTGTCTAAATAAGATCGGAGTTTGTGAACTCAAGAGGCTTCCATAGCCTTGGCAACTCATGGCAAGAGCCTCGGATGATTACTGATGTCATAAATAAGAGTGCCAATTGTTAAATCAACAACGGGAGTCACTGTGCACCTACTCCCCATGTAGGATCTCTGTCCTTAATGTGTTGTACTATGTGAATTAACGGTAAAACTACTGCTTAAACAGTACTCTATACTTTGTGTGTCTGTGTGGGTGCAATCTGTTGAAATCTTTACTTAGTAAACACTAAGTTTATCTTCTGTATATAAAGATAATTGAAAATGAATCTTGATGAAGAATGGGATGGGAGAGGGAGTGGGAGATGGGATGGTTGCGGGAGGGAGGGAGGTTATGGTGGGAAGAGCTGCGATAATCCAAACGTTGTACTTCGGAAATTTATATTTATTAAATAAAAGTTTAAAAAAATATTGAGTGGTGGCCAAGGTGGGCAATGCTTATGGGGGTGGGGTGTGCAGATGGATTTCGGACAAGCATGCCACAGTTGCTGCACATGTATATGCATGCTTGTTTTTGGTGCAGGGTGGGTCTGGGTGAGAAGAGAAATGGGCACACCACAGGCAGGAAGCTGGGGTCAATCTTCCTCACATTACCCTGTTCTGGAAAGGAACTCCAAGTGGTCTGGAAATTCTAACAGCAAAACTGGCTTTCCAGGTCAGTATAAAGACTATTTGTTAAAGTAGGAGAGTAGAACCATAATTTGTTTAGCAGTTGTTATCTTGATTTGTAACACAGATATTTAGGCATAAATATGAAGACTTCAATTTTCACTTTTTTCCAGGCTTGACAAGACCTCAACACTAAAGGATTCTTTTTCTATGTGTCTTTTGCCACTTTAAAAAAAAATCTCTTATGTTCATTCTTTCCAATATGTCAGTTTTTGAGCAGGTAGAAATGTGTTTAGTGACACATTTTAGACTCATATTTAGATTCATATTCTTGCAAGGATCAATGGATCATTCATGCTCATCCTACACAGAATAGTCCAGGAGAAAGATTCTGATTCACCTGCCTTGTTTTTTCTGTAATGGCACTGAGGACAGGGAGGTGAAGTCCTGTGATTTGGCCAGACTACATTATGTGGGATGCCTTCAGTGACAAATATACCAGCACTACATGGAAATGGCTTTGGAATAGGAGCAGCCTCCCATTAGAAGGGAAAATTCCCATTTCCAGAAGGGAAGGAATAATAGACTGAAAAACACAACATGGATCCAACACACACACTACTTTCTTCTCATTCATAATGCCATTGCCTAATATGGTGCCAAAAACTCCCTAAAGCACAAGACAAGACTATTTTGAGACAAGTATATTTTCCAATCACATCTGTAGATGGTTTCTAAATATCCTGTAATGTGTAACTAAATTATTATTATGTTAGCCATCCCTTATGGCTGTGAAGAGAGACTAATAACAATAACATCCCTATGTATGGAAAAGCAAAGGGGAAATTACATATAGTGTTCATTCATCTGAGGCATATGACACCAGGCATGTTGAGGACTCACTTCCTTGAACATACTGTGAGTTCTTTGGCCAGTTGAACTGACTGCCCCCTGCTATGCGTACGTCAACCATTGCTCTCCATAGTCAGGCCTGGAGGAGGGCTCCCCAGAGAACTGCCCTGCTCTAGCATCCCAGTGGATGAGTGACATACACATCTTTTAAGACCTGGCTTGAATGCCTTTGATTCAATTACCAGAGACTCCAGGACAAGGAACTTATGCCAGAAATCTGGCTGAGTCACAACTCCTGAATCTGAATCTATCCCAGCACCACTTTTTTTTTCTTGATGTGCTTGCCTCTAGGACCTGTTTAAATCCTTCATTCTAATATTCTGCCTTTGGACAGAATGACTCAAGAGTTTTGGGTAGAGCTAACATGTCACGGTCCTCAGAGAGTATCCTATCCCAGCAGGTTGTGATTTTCAATGGATGGGATGGGAGTAGGGGTTGCTGTGTTAGACACACCTGTGGGCAATGGGAATGGTAGGAGAAGTTGGGGAAGAGGCCAAGAAAGAAGGCTTCCAGACGTTTCTCTGGTCTATCTTAAGCCTCAGTACTTTCCACTCTGTTTCATACTTCCTGCTTTTACTTGAAAAGAAGAAAATACTTTTTCAACTTGGCACATTCTAATCCATGATGTGGCCCTCAGAAACTGAGAGACGCAGTGTTAGGTTGTAATCCTCTGGGCTCTCCAAACTACCACAAATCACCTGGTTCTAGATTTGAAGGTGTATATTTAGTAACATTCCATTTTGACCTATCAATTTCTAAATTTCAGTTCAAGTACTTTTCAGTTGCAACTCAAATTAAGTTTAGATTGTTTAGTAAAAAGAATTTGTTAGATGAATGGGGTGGTAGTCAGAGAATGAAAGGAAGGACTACAGGAACCAGGGCAGCTCTAAGAGCTTTAGTTCTAGAACTGAGACTTGAGGTCACTTGGACTCTGTCTCCCACTTCTATAGGCAAGTTTTCTACATGTTGTAGGGAAAGTGGCTGCTGGAACATGCAGACTTACATTAATTCAGCTTTAGAAGATGGATCTTAGAAACAAACAATAAAATAAACAATAAAATCCTAAAAGATTATATTGCCATGGCTGTGTTTGTGAATACCCACAACTCAATCATTATACACTGGGGGTAGAGGAGTTCTGAGTAGCTAGACCAGGGCTGTCTGCCTCTATCAGATACTTGAGTACCAGTGTAAGTCCTCTTGCCTTCACCTGCAGCCCAGTCACTAGCACAGCACCTGGTTCTCAGGATATTTCTACCAACCTTGAAAATATAATCCCGACTGAACCCAGAGATAAATGCTCCCCACTTTCATCTATGGGCATAGAATCATTGTGCATCAGTACTTGTAGCAGTGGTAGTTCCTTGAGAATCAGAATGTTTTCCTATATATACTTCAGCCCCCTTGTTTCTGCTATAGGGAATTATTTTCCAAATAAAATTCCTGCATGTCAGCCATTAGATCCAACTTTGCTTTTTTTGGGGGCCCAGGCTAAGATAAAGACCCTGTTCTCTTTTGCCAGGGGCATTCCCACAAAAACATTTTGGATAGAGAAGTGGGGATCCATTGGAGGGAATAAAATGCAGGCAGACATAAACAGCACAGATCCACCAGGGAAAAGAAGAAGAGAGAGTGCACTTTGACTGTAGATTTCTTCTCAGCTCAATTTGTGTTAACTCTTTCTTCTTACTAATATTGGCAAATGTTTACTGCAAATACTTCCATCAAAATCATGCGAACTTTTTCTCTTTTTCTTGTGGAAGACAGAACGAGCATTTCAGCAAATTCCATTTAGTCTTTCTGGCGCACAGGTAGATTTGTTAGCATCTCTTGTGTGGTCTTGTGATTAATTTCTAGCCAATGGAATGAGCAGAAGTAGTCTTTGAAACCTATATCCTGACTCAGACCTCTTATTTACACTCCTCCTTGGTGTTTTTTTCCATCTGGACGACTGGGATGCCAGTCTCTGACCAACAAGAGGGCCATATTTGGCATGTGATAAAGCAGCAGTTGACTTGGGACCCGGAAGAGTGACAACATGAAAACGAGCTGCAACTCTCACTGACCAGAGACCATGCTGGAGTGGCATACAACAGAAGCATGAAGTTCTACTCTACTGAACCATTGCATGTCAAAATCTATTTGTTACTGGAGCTCAACCCAACCTGACACACCCTTCTCCTCCCTCCCTCTCTCCCTCCCTCCCTCCCTCTCTTCCTCCCTCCCTTACTCTCTTCCTTCCTTCCTTCCTTCTCTCCCTCCATTCTTTCCTTTCTCCTTCTCTTCCTTTCTCCTTTCTTTCCCTCCTTTCTTCCTTCCTCTTTTCTTTCCTTCCTTCCTTCTTTCCTTCCCTCCTTCTTTCCTTTTTTCCTTCAGTACTACCAGCATTTCAAAATTCCCACTGTAACTCATAGATTTCCAACTTTGAAGGACCATGAGAAATTATTCTCTCACGTTTGAAATTTAAATATGATTATATTGTTGTTGTACATTTCCTTTGGGTTGTAATTTAATAAAGTAATTGAATGTTATATTAAATAATAGTAAATGAACAAGCTAAATATGTAGTAAATAAATACCCTCAATTACACTTTCAAGAAATTAATACTTGACACTATGGAGTTCCTGGAAATACCTCTTAATGTTATTCTAGTTATTAAAAAGGCAGCATTCCTAAGAGGAAGCAGCCAGGTCATTTGCATTTTAAAGGTTCTGAAAATTAAAGTCAAATATTTATTTATTTAGTGTCATCCTATTCAACAGGCTGGTGATCCTGTGATGCTAGAGAAATGCAAAATGTGCACAGGAAGACACAGATGGAAGTGTTCATTGCAAATGGTTTGCAGTAATAAAATATTGCAAACAAATGGAATGTCCATCAATGGGAAAATAAGCAAGCTGTGGTATGTTTGTACAAAGGAATACTATTCAGAATAGGAAATGAATGAGCTACAGCTACATATATCCTCTTGGACACTTCTCATAAACAGAACTTTGTAGGAAAGGACATGTTGTAGAAAGATGCACGATGTATCACAGAAAGTGAACCAATGCACCCTATTATTACACATGGATGTATATAATAAAAATACAAAAGATGAATAAGAATGAGAAATAATTTCAGAAAAATTCTAAATTTTTTCAGAAACAATTTCAGGAAAAGCAACTTTTTTTAAAAAAACTTTTATTTAATGCATATAAATTTCCAAAGTACAGCTTATGGATTACAATGGCTTCCCCCCCCCATAACTTCCCTCCCACCTGCAACCCTCCCCTTTCCCACTCCCTCTCCCCTTCCATTCACATCAAGATTCATTTTCAATTCTCTTTATATACAGAAGATCAGTTTAGTGTATATCTATCTATCTATCTATCTATATTTTAAACTTTTATTTAATGAATATAAATTTCCAAAGTACAGCTTATGGATTACAATGGCTTCCCCCCCCATAACTTCCCTCCCACCCACAACCCCCCCCCCCTTTCCCGCTCCCTCTGCCCTTCCATTCACATCAAGATTCATTTTCAATTCTCTTTATATACAGATCAGTTTAGTATATATTAAGTAAAGATTTCAACAGTTTGCACCCACATAGCAACACAAAGTGAAAAATAATGTTGGAGTACTAGTTATAGCATTAAATCACAATGTACAGCACATTAAGGACAGAGATCCTACATATTTTTAAAAAATTGATTAATTTTCTATGCAATTTCAAATTTAAAACCAAGTTTTTTTTTCATTTTCAATTATCTTTATATACAGAAGATCAATTCAGTATATACTAAGTAAAGATTTCATCAGTTTGCACCCACACCAAAACACAAAGTGTAAAAATACTGTTGCAGTTCTAGTTATAGCATTACTTCACATTGGACAACACATTAAGCACAGATCCCACATGACAAGTAAGTACACAGTGATTCCTGTTGCTGACTTAACAATTTGACACTCTCATTTATGGGGTCAGTAATCTCCCTAGGCTCTAGTCATGAGTTGCCAAGGCTATGGAACCCTTTAGGGTTTGCCGACTTTGATCTTATTCCAACAGGGTCATAGTCAAAGTGGAAGTTCTCTCCTCCCTTCAGAGAAAGGTACCTCCTTCTTCGATGGCCCTGTTCGGAAAAGCAACTTTTAAGTAAGGAGGTAAGGGAAAAGAAAATGAAAAACAAATATGATAAAATATAAAAATTTGACGAAAGTTGGGTGGTAAGTACAGCATACTCATGATACTAATCTTTATACTTTTCTATGCTTTTTAAGTTCAAAATTTGTGAAGTATAGGAAAAAGGATGCACATGTATACTTTACATCCATATGGAGAGATGCAAAATGGGATGGATATATTTGTGCAAAGCTCTAACGAAGTGGGAAGCAGGGATATTATACACTTTTTCTTTTAGCTCTTATTCTTAATTTTAATTCTTTTTCCATTTGATTTATTTTTTTAAAGATCTATTTATTCATTTGAAAGGCAGAATTACAGAGAGGCAGAGGCAGAGAGAGACGGAGGCCTTCCATCTGCTGGGTCACTCCCCAGATGGCTGCAATGGCTGGAGCAGAGCCAATCCAAAGCCAGGAGACAGGAGCTTCTTCTGGGTCTCCCAACGGGGATGCAGAGGCCCAAAGACTTAGGCCATCTTCTACTGGTTTCCCAGGCCATAGCAGAGAGCTGGATCAGGAGTGGGGCAGCTGGAACTCGAACCAGCGCCCATAGGTGATGCTGGCACTGTAGGCAGCAGCTTTACCTGCTACACCACAGTGTCCACCCCAGGGATACTATACACTATTAAGAAGACAAAAAGAAATCCTGCTTGCCACTCAGTTAACCCTGCCAAGCTTTTAGGCATAGAAGATTTAGTGTTTCTGAAATTTTTTTTTTTGAACAAAACTATCTCCTTCAGTAGAGATTTGATCTGGCCTCCACTGCACAGTTTTCAGGAGTTTCCAATTATCTCTGCTTCTAGAGAGGCAGGGACTGAACCAATGCCTTGAAAATTATTAGCTATTTTCCCAGTTGGAAGTTGTTAAAGGAATAGGCCTAGCCTGATGCAGGAATGGAGGCAGATGAGAAGTAATTGTGTAGGGTGTGGAAGTCCTGGTGCAGAGTAGCAAACAAGAATGGGAACTACCAAGGGGGAATTTCAGTGGATAACGTGATGTAATGGGAAAAAATGTGGACCTTGGTTCCAGTCCCTGCTTAGTTCCTAATTTTCATGTCATCTCAGGCAAGCTGCTTACCCCTGAGTCCTTCTTTTGTAAGATGATAGCTACAGTATACATTGGTAGGGGATTAAATGATACAGCATACATGCGTAATTCACACTCTGCCTCTATCACATGCTAGGTTCCCCTTTTCTTCTGTAGCACCAAGGGATGGCTCAGGTACAGCAGCAAGTGTCCTGAGCTATTGATCAGAAGTCCAGGCTGTTTGTCTGGCTTCACAGCAGAGGAAATAAAGACAAGGGAGCTATGGCAGCAAGCAGAGGAAGAAAACTGCAGAGAGGGAAAGAGAGAGTGTGTGGAATGTGTGGAATGGCCATAGTCTTCCCAGAAGTATGTACAGGGTGTTTTCCTGGTTGCTTAGCTACTCTTAACTTTGAGGATTTGATTCTCTCTGTCTCTCTCTCTGTCTCTCTCTCTCTCTCTCTCTCTCTCTCTCTCTCTCTGTCTCTCTTGGCCTTCAGACCAAAGCTGGCACTCAGAAGTTTAGAAGCCTCTTTTCCCAACCTAATGGGAATTCTACAGAACAGTAACACAAGAGACTTCTAAACAATTTATTTTTCCTCTTTAGCAACAACATAGTCTGTCCCCAAGGCAATAGAATAGAGAGGTCATTTGAAGGCAAATCATTGGAAGTTTTCCTGTTCCAATTCCCTCTCCTTGCTGTTCCTTGTCTGTGCAGTGCCCCTTGTATTCAGGGATGGAATGTTAGAACTAGTTAGTGGAGAGCAGTCCTTACTGCTTACATATTTAACCCTTCCCTTCCTGACTCCAGGTGAGTTGCCAAGGGTCTCCTTGTAGATAAAGATTTTCCTGGCAATGAGGAAAAAAAGCAGTCACTTACAGAGGCATATGGAGTGAGTGGAACTGGCCTCCGTTGAGTCTCAGAAAATCAAACTTCAATATCTGGGTTGGCTCCTTAGCCCCTGCAGTCTGTACCATAGGGTACCTAGCTCAGGCCCTGCAGTCTGTACCATGGGGTACCTAGCTCAGGCCCTGCAGTCTGTACCATGGGGTACCTAGCTCAGGCCCTGCAGTCTGTACCATGGGGTACCTAGCTCAGGCCCTGCAGTCTGTACCATGGGGTACCTAGCTCAGGCCCTGCAGTCTGTACCATGGGGTACCTAGCTCAGGCCCTGCAGTCTGTACCATGGGGTACCTAGCTCAGCCCCTGCAGTCTGTACCATGGGGTACCTAGCTCAGGCCCTGCAGTCTGTACCATGGGGTACCTAACTCAGCCCCTGCAGTCTGTACCATGAGGTACCTAGCTCAGGCCCTGCAGTCTGTACCATGAGGTACCTAGCTCAGGCCCTGCAGTCTGTACCATGGGGTACCTAGCTCAGGCCCTGTAGTCTGTACCATGAGGTACCTAGCTCAGCCCTGCAGTCTGTACCATGGGGTACCTAGCCCAGGCCCTGCAGTCTGTACCATGGGGTACCTAGCTCAGGCCCTGCAGTCTGTACCATGGGGTACCTAGCTCAGCCCTGCAGTCTGTACCATGGGGTACCTAGCTCAGCCCTGCAGTCTGTACCATGGGGTACCTAGCTCAGGCCCTGCAGTCTGTACCAAGAGGTTACCTAGCTCAGCCCCTGCAGTCTGTACCATGAGGTACCTAACTCAGCCCCTGTAGTCTGACCATGGGGTACCTAGCTCAGGCCCTGCAGTCTGTACCATGGGGTACCTAGCTCAGCCCTGCAGTCTGTACCATGAGGTACCTAGCTCAGCCCTACAGTCTGTACCATGGGGTACCTAGCTCAGGCCCTGCAGTCTGTACCATGGGGTACCTAGCTCAGCCCCTGCAGTCTGACCATGGGGTACCTAGCTCAGGCCCTGCAGTCTGTACCATGAGGTACCTAGCTCAGGCCCTGTAGTCTGACCATGGGGTACCTAGCTCAGGCCCTGTAGTCTGTACCATGAGGTACCTAGCTCAGGCCCTGCAGTCTGTACCATGGGGTACCTAGCTCAGCCCCTGCAGTCTGTACCATGAGGTACCTAACTCAGCCCCTGCAATCTGTACCATGGGGTACCTAGCTCAGGCCCTGCAGTCTGTACCATGAGGTACCTAGCTCAGCCCTGCAGTCTGTACCATGGGGTACCTAGCTCAGCCCCTGCAGTCTGTACCATGGGGTACCTAGCTCAGGCCCTGCAGTCTGTACCATGAGGTTACCTAGCTCAGCCCTGCAGTCTGTACCATGAGGTACCTAACTCAGCCCCTGTAGTCTGACCATGGGGTACCTAGCTCAGGCCCTGCAGTCTGTACCATGGGGTACCTAGCTCAGGCCCTGCAGTCTGTACCATGAGGTACCTAGCTCAGCCCTGCAGTCTGTACCATGGGGTACCTAGCTCAGGCCCTGCAGTCTGTACCATGGGGTACCTAGCTCAGGCCCTGCAGTCTGTACCATGAGGTACCTAGCTCAGCCCTGCAGTCTGTACCATGAGGTACCTAGCTCAGCCCTGCAATCTGTACCATGGGGTACCTAGCTCAGCCCTGCAGTCTGTACCATGGGGTATCTAGCTCAGCCCCTGCAGTCTGTACCATGGGGTACCTAGCTCAGCCCCTGCAGTCTGTACCATGGGGTATCTAGCTCAGCCCCTGCAGTCTGTACCATGGGGTACCTAGCTCAGGCCCTGCAGTCTGTACCATGAGGTACCTAGCTCAGGCCCTGCAGTCTGACCATGGGGTACCTAGCTCAGGCCCTGCAGTCTGTACCATGGGGTACCTAGCTCAGCCCCTGTGTACTCAGGAAAAAAACGCATTGTCTCCCAAAACTCAGTCCAACTCCAAGTAAATTGCTAATGGTCAGATGGCATTAAAAATTTCTGCAAAATAAGCTGTAGACAGAAGATGCATTGAATACTAGGACAGAACTTTGAATATAAAAGCATGAGAAAAGAAACATCATGTGAATACTAGGTGAAAGGAATCTGGCTATTTATATTAATGACTGATAATATAGATTTTAAGGCAAAGATCTCTACCAAATATTAGGAAGATCACTGTGTAAAGTAAAAAAAAAAAGAATTCAGCATTTAACTTTATATTAATTTTTTTTTGTTTATTTATTTGAAAGAGAGAGAGGGAGAAGGAGAGAATCTCCTATCTCCCTTTGTTGCTTCATATGCCAAATGCTTTCAAAGACTGGAGTTAGGCCAGGTCAAAGTCAGGAGGTGGGAACTCAATCCAGGTCTCCATGTGGACGGCAGGGCCCCAACTACTTCAGCCATCACCTGCTGCTTCCCAGGACACAAGCAGGACGCTAGAACTGGAAGCAGAACTGGAGCTTGAACTCAGATAGTCTGCTATGGGGTGTGAGTGTCTTAACCGCTACAGCAAACACTTGTCTCTATGGCAATCTTAAATGACAACTGAAAACTCTTTGTAAAGTAGCCTTCAAATAGGCAAGATTGCAAAAGTAAATTTATAGATCTATAATCATGGTGGGAAATTTTCACATACCTCTATCAGTAAATGATGACGAGGATTAAAAATTAGAAAGCTTGTAGGACTTTAACAAGATAATCAACAGGCTTAAACTTTATAGATGTTGATTATATATATATATATATATATATATATATATATTTGACAGGCAGAGTTAGACAGTGAAAGAGAGAGAGAGAGAGAGAGAGAGAGAGAGAAAGATCATCCCCTAAATGGTCTCCCTGGCCAGCGTGCTGCGCTGATCTGAAGCCAGGAGCCAGGTGCTTCCTCCTGGTCTCCCATGTGGGTGCAGGGCCTAAGCACTTGGGCCATCCTCCACTGCCTTCCTGGGCCACAGCAGAGAGCTGGACTGGAAGAGGATCAACAGGGACGGGACCGGCGCCCCAACTGGGACTAGAACCAGGAGTGCTGGCGCCGCAGGAGGAGGATTAGCCTAGTGAGCAGCTGTGCTGGTGATGATATATTTTAAAAACTTTTAGAATTCATACAGAGCACTGTTTTATTTTTTTTATTTAATGAATGCATTTTTACAAATATACAACTTTAGGAATATAGTGGTTCTTTCCCCCGTGTCCCCCACCCCACTCCCATCCCACCTCCCATTCCCTCTCCCATCTCCTTCTTCATTATGATCATTTTTAGTATGACTTTATATATAGAGGATCAACTCTATGCTAATCATAGATTTCAACAATTTGCCCCCACGCCCACACAGAACATATAGAGTACAGTTTCGGGAGAAAATTTGCAGTCGATTCTTATATTAGAGCCCTGTTTAATTGCAAATCAATTCATAATAATATCATTAACATTAACAAAAGAAACGTAATGGAGAAAACATCATGGGCCATGATTGAAAAGTTACAGGCAGCAGAAGGGGTTTACAGCAGAGGGGAGCTGAGAAGCAAGAAGTGATATAAGAGGCATTATAAGCACATGTGTAGAGAACAGGCCCTGTAGTCTGTCTAAGGCCTTGGTGGCCTGGCTTCCCGAGATTTTAGAGCAACTGATCCTTATCCAATCCCATTCTATTGAGTCATGCATGAAATTGGACTGGGCTCATGCTGGCTACAGCATCTGAAGAAGTTGCCTACATGTAGTGAACTAACTGAACTCAGTCATCATATAGCGTTTTGGGAGGGTTTTCAAAAACATGATGTAAAGTGTATATTATGAAAAAATTATGTATGAAGTTAAATGTTCACACCAAAATAAACTCATTGTTACATGTCAGAACATACTTTCAGTCACTATGGAAGGTAAGACATTAGTTTGAAAAAAGCCACTATCAAAGCAACACAAATTGTTCTAAAAATTGACTCAAGAACGAACATCAAATTTGTGATGAAGCTGGGGTGAAAGAACTGTGAAATCACTGTTACTTTATGAAAAAGTGTATGTAGGCAACGCCCTAAAGAAATCAGAAGTTTACAAATGAATAACTCATTCTAAGAAATAGTGAGGTAATGTTGAAAATGGAGCCAGCAGTGCCAGATCATTCGTGTTAATTATGAAGAAAGAGTTCTTGTTTATGTCCTAATTGAAGAGGCTCACAACAGCCAACGCCACAGACACCTCAACTAAGTCAGGTTCCATAATTCCCACAGAGAAATGAGAGTGGAACTTTCTTTTTGGTTGACGGATGCCAAAACTGTTGCAACCAGAACACTACAGACAAGAGCAGAGCTTTCAATGGAAGTATTAAGCAAGTATGATCAAGATCCTGAAACATTTCTTTAAAGAATTGAAGCAGAAATTGAAACATGGCTTTACCAATACAATCCTGAAGACAAAACAATCAAAGCAATGGCTATCAAGAGGTGGAAGTGGTCAAGTCAAAGCAAAGGCAGACCCATCCAGAGCAGACGTCAGGGCAACAATATTTGGGAATCTCAAGGTAATTTTCTTGTTGACTTTCTGGAGGGCCAAACAATGATAACATCTACTTATTAGGAAAGTGTTTTGAGAAACTGAGCCAAGGCTTTAGCAGAGAAATTCCTGGGAAGCTTTCGCCAGAGTTCTTTTCCATATGCCAACGTTCCTGCTCATTCTTCACATCCATAAGGGCAATTTTATAAAAAAAAAAATGACCTAAATGAAAGATCTCTGTGAGTGAGATCCCACTGGAAAGAACAGGTCATCGAAGAAGGAGGTACCTTTCTCTGAAGGGAGGAGAGAACTTCCACTTTGACTATGACCTTGTCTAAATATGATAAGAGTCAGTGAACTCAAAAGGCTTCCATAGCTTTGACAACTCATGACAAGAGCCTAGGGTGATTACTGACGCCATAAACAAGAGTGTCAATTATGTTAAGTCAACAACAGGAGTCACTGTGCACTTACTCCTCATGTAGGATCTCTGTCCTTAATGTGCTGTACATTGTGATTTAATGCTATAACTAGTACTCCAACAGTATTTTTCACTTTGTGCTGCTATGTGGGTGCAAACTGTTGAAATCTTTACTTAATATATACTAAATTGATCTTCTGTATATAAAGAGAATTGAAAATGAATCTTGATGTGAATGGAATGGGAGAGGGAGCAGGCGATGGGAGGGGCAGGAGTGGGAGGGAAGTTATTGGGGGGAAGCCATTATAATCCATAAGCTGTACTTTGGAAATTTATATGCATTAAATAAAAGTTAAAAAAAAAAAGAATTTCAATGGAAAATCATTAGGCATACACTTTACAGTGTTGATTTGGCTCCTTCTGACTTCTATTTTGTTTTCTATTTTTTTTTTTTTTACAGGCAGAGTTAGACAATGAGAGAGAGAGAGAGACAGAGAAAAAGTTCCTCCTTTTTCTGTTGGTTCACCCCTCCAAGTGGCTGCTACGGCCGGCATATTGTGCCGATCCGAAGCCAGGAGCCAGGTGCTTCCTCCTGGTCTCCCATGCATGTGCAGGGCCCAAGCACTTGGGCCATCCTCCTCTGCACTCCCGGGCCACAGCAGAGAGCTAGACTGGAAGAGGAGCAACCAGGACAGAATCCGGCTCCCCGACCAGGACTAGAACCTGGTGTGCCGGCACCGCAGGCAGAGGATTAGCCTAGTGAGCTGCAGCACAGGCCATTGTTTTCTAATCTTAATAAAACTTTAAATGAAACACATTTTTCTTCTTTTTTTTTGATTTTTAAAAAAGAGATTTATTTTTATTTATTTGAGAGGTTGAGTGATGGGGAGAATGCGGGGTGATAGAGAGAGAACTTCCATCCACTGGGTCATTCCCCAAATGGCCACAACAGCCAGGGCTGAGCCAGGCCAAAGCCAGGAGGCTAGAATTCCATCTGGATTTCCCACATGGGTAGCACAGGTCAAAGCACTTGGGCCATCTTTCTCTGCTTCCCCAGGTGCATTGGCAGGGAGCTAACATGGAGCTCTGATAGGGGAGGCCGGCGTGGCAGGTGGTAGCTTAACCTGATGTGCCAAAACGACTCCTGACACCTGTGATTTGACTGTGACCTGTCACTGGAGGTCGAGTGTGGAATTTCCCACTTGTGGCATCATGTCAGTGATCAAACAATTTCAGGTAAAAGCAGACTGCATTGACATGGTTACATTCTCAGAAGCCTTAGTTCTTTACGGACAGACTAAATGACAAGTACAAATATTTAGAAAATGTCTTGAATTTGTTGGAGCTTTTGTTGAGATGCTAGGTTTATGCTTTTACTTTTATCTTGTAATTCCCTTTCACATTAATATTTTGAAATCCCTTTTGCAGTAGGTCACATGACCTCAAGACGATACTCACAGCAGCCTACGCTCAGGCCTGCATGGGACTAACTAAGGGTACAGCCGCTGGGTTCCCTGAAGGTTGACGTAACCATTGCTCTCTTAGACGTTCTCATTTACAACTGTGCTGGGTCCTAGGGTGTGGAAACTGGCCCTCCCATTGGCTCTGGAAAATGTACTATGCATCCTGAAAGAACTCACACATTGAAGGATCCTTTAGAAAAAGGAATCTAGTTCAATTTACTGAACAATGTTTGTGTTTGGTCTTTTGTTCAGTCCAAGTGCCCTACTAAAATTTGTTGTCATGTTGGACTTTTCCTTCCCAGAAAACCATTGAGGGGATGCTTTTTGAGAGGAAAAAAAATGGATTATATGAGGACAAAGGATAGGATGTGCTTATTAAGCTTTAAATCAATAGAATTACTAAACTGATATATTTAAAGGTTCTAAAGAAATTATTCATCTTAATTTTTGGAAGCTCTTAAAAAATGAGGAAATTTTCTCTTCTTCCTGGTAGCTTTAGTCTCAGGTTGGTAGTTGGAAAGTTGAAATTTTTCAATAGAAATTTTGGGTAATTTTCCCATTTCTCAACTGAAAAACATAGAGAAATGTGTAGTAGTTGATAGTACAGTACAATTGGGTAGGTATTTCAATTAACTGGGTAAGCAGGGCTTTTTGTAGGTCCACATTTGCTCAATATTTTAATCTATTTTCTATTACTTGTATAAAGGTAAAATATTCTTATACTTATCAAAATTTCAGGTAGCCTAAGCCTTGAAAGAATAGCTAATATAGTTGAATCATAGGATTTATTCCAAGGTGATCCTCATTTCAAATACACATTAGATAATGAGTTAGCAAACTGCTAATCCCAGAATAAACAAAACTTATCTGAAACAACTTACTTTACTAGTCAGATATCTAGTACACATCCACTACCATGGCTAAAATGAAATATATATACAATACCAGCTCTTGGTAAGGGTATGAAGTAATTAGAAATCTTATACATTGCTAACAGGAATGAAAAATTATACTGTCACTTAGAGAGCAGCTTTTTATTTTCTTACCTACCTGAAAACACAGCTAGCATTGGACAAAGAATTCTACTCCAAACTATTTATACAAGAGAAATGTGAACATTTGTTCATATAAAGACTTTTACAAAAATATTTATAGTAATTTTATTCATCATAGCCCCAAATGCTTAATTGCCAAAACATGTTGATGAGTAAACCTACTTGTGTTCTGTGCATAAAAAGACATAGTGGTTGACAATGAGAAGGAAAAATTTACTGATTTATGCAGCTATATGAATAAGTCTCAAAAGCATGTCAAGTACAAGGAAACAGAAAGAGTTCATATGTTTGATTCCATTATATCAGACTCTAGACAAGATAAATATAATCTGGTAAGGACACAGAGAAGTTCAGAGATTTGCCTGAGGCTGGGGTGGCAAGACTGACTGTTAAAGTCATAGAGATGTTTGTGAGGTGCTAACATTTTTCTCTGTTTTGACTAGGACACTGATTACATGACCAGATACTTTTGTTAAACCTCGTCAATCTGTGATTGTAAAATATGTATTTTTTTGTGTGTAAATTATGCCTTAATATAGCTTTAAAATTGTATTATTGTAGAACTCTAAGAAAAATAGGAAACAAACCAATAAAACATGTAGTAGTAAAAACAGAAGCTGTATTAATGTTCTTGTGATAAAGGCTTTTAGTTGTTAGAAGTGGGATCAAGAAACAGAAGTTGAAAAATGACTGGAAGGGTTGCCACTGTGGCATAGCGGGCAAAGCCGCCACCTGCAGTGCCGGTATCCCATATGGGCACCAATTTGAGTCCTGGCTGCTGCACTTCTGAGTAGAAGATGGCCCAAGTCCTTGGGCCCCTGTACTCATGTGGAAGACATAGAAGAAGCTCCTGGCTCCGGGTTTTGGATCAGCGCAGCTCTGGCCATTGTGGCCATCTGGGGAGTGAAGATGGAAGACCCCCTCTCTTTCTCTGCCTCTGCCTCTGCCTCTCTGTAACTCTACCTTTCAAATAAATAAATCTTAAAAAAAAAGCAAAATGACTTGAGATGAGAAGTAATGAACAAACTCTTGATATATGTCAATGAATGTAATTAAGTGGACATTAATACCAAAACCACATTCCTACCATAAATTCAGAGAATGTCAGATATTCATATTGCCCATGAGGCCTAAAGGATATTGATTAGGGTCTAAAATAACAATACTAATAATTATGGAGTTAATTATCATATTTGATAATTATCACATGATAATACTTGTATGTTTTGGTAAATAATATACTTATATGTCCACATTAAGATTTCCTGAAATGTATGCATGGTTTCTTATTAGAAGATAACAATGCTGGCACAACATAACAACTGAATATGTTTTTCTCATGTGAGATAATATGCTTACATTTCACATGCCTGTGAATTATTCTGTCAAGTAAGGTCTTACTCTTTATCACAAGAATTTAAAAATTTTTTAAAAGACATCATGTCGTGGAATATGAAATTCAGGAGATAATTTAGATAAAATCACAGACTGATCTCTATTGACTATGTTAAACTTTTCTCTCCTAAGCTCCAAATAAGAATTATATATTTGTTCTCCTCAATTTGAACAATCAAAAGTGACTTCTACGTTTTACTCTAACTTTGAAATGCACACCTGTATGGGGATAATTTTAAGTATTCATTTTATACTGCATTTATAAATTTTCAATGTCTTTGTGGGATAGCACCAACATGAAACAGAAGCCAGCTCTGGTATGCTATGGACATTGCCGACTCTAGGTTTTCTGTGAGTTTCTAAATCTTATGGCAAAGTAAAAATCGAAAATGGAAAAAAAGAAAAAAAACCCAACATCCTCTGCTTGTTGGGCAGTTCATATGGATTTTAGAATAAAGCCATTAGTGATGTTGATGTTTCCTAATTATGCTTGAGAACCTGATGTACAGTTTCAAGAACGGCCTCAGGTTATGCTGCCTAGCTTGAATTCTAAAAATTGTCCAATTGCTAAACCAAACATAACCCAGGTTTGCCAAGGAAAATAATCTATTTTCCTACTTCCTCTGCTCCATCAGGGTACAAAACATAAAATAAGCCAAAATTCCTCCACAGTGGGCTTGCAATCTTAGGGAGACCATTATTTTCTATGCAGAAAGTTAAATGTTTTTTCCAGAACCAATTTTCTTGCTGACCACATTGAGCATTGAGAAATCAGTGGGAGTCTTTTTGGAAAAGATTGAATTGATGGAGGAATTTGGCATGAGAAAACAGGAAGTGGGTTTCTATTTGCTGTATAAGGCCAAGCGAGAATGGGACTTCTAGACCACATTGTGAAAGGTGTATGCATAATCTCTGGAGACACTAACTGTTCCTTTTTGGTGCTTGTGTAAACCAAAGCAAGGTTTCTCCATTACTCCTCATTTGGGGACAAATCTAGGCTCATGCTGATGGGTTTTTCTGCATTTTCTCTCTTTTCAAGGAAGAGGAGGATCAACTTGGGAAAGACCAATTCAACACTTTAAGGAAGTCTTTGGACCAAACATATTTCATCCATTAGGGTAATGTTTTCCTCAGGCTTGTCCAGGAATAAATCCCAACCCTCACCCCTGAAGATCCCAAAGACACAGCTGATTTGTTTTCAGTTGGGGCAATGAACTGTTTAAATGGGAAACACATGTCCACTTGGTCTGGCAAGGACATGCTAGGAAGCTGCTTGTTTATGAGGCCCCCACTCAGCAATAATCTGACAGCCACAGAAAGACTAAACAAGCAAGTAGCAATTAACTCCTAAAGAAGAATCCTTCCCAGGAAGATAGTGCGTTTAATTTCCATGTAGACACTCATTACCTAATACGACTTGAAAACACTCTTTATTTTAAAAAGGAGGAAGTGCTGTTAAAAACCTTATATAGTTATTGCCCTTCTCTTTATTTGGAACACAAACCATTTGATCTAACTGCGCTGTTCAAATGCTCATTCCCCACTGCTGTTCCATGTCTTAGGTACTGTGGCCATGTAGCCTTTTTTTTTTTTTTTGACAGGCAGAGTTAGATAGTGAGAGAGAGACAGAGAGAAAGGTCTTCCTTCAGTTGGTTCACCCCCTAAATGGCTGCTAGGGCTGGCATGCCATGCCGTTCTGAAGGCAGGAGCCAGGTGCTTCCTCCTGGTCTCCCAGGCGTGTGCAGGGCCCAAGAACGGGCCATCCTCTGCTGCCTTCCCAGGCCACCGCAGAGAGCTGGACTGGAAGAGGAGCAGCCGGGACAGAATCCAGTGCCCTGACTGGGTCTAGAACCCGGTGTGCTGCGCCGCAGGTGGAGGATTAGCCTAGTGAGCTGTGGCGCTGGCTGCATATAGGCTTTTTTTTTTTTTTTAAATTTAATTAATATTTGAAAGGCAGAGTTACTGGGGATAGGTTCACTCCTTAAGTGGCTACAGTGGCCAGGAATGGGCCAGGCTGAAGCCAGGAGCCTGGAACTTGGTCTGAGTCACCCAGTTTGAGTGGCAGGGGCCCAAGCACTTGGGTCATCTTCCATTGATTTTCCAGGCACATTAGCAGGAAGCTGGATTAAAAGCACTCAGTGGGATGCCAATGTTGCAGGTGATGGCTTGTTAAATAATATGAATGTCACATTATTTACATACTACCCAAAGATGTTTTGTAGTGCTTGAATACTAGTTATAGTTAGAACTAATAGAACTATTATAGTTCTTTGTAGTATAACCAAACGGTACATATTATTTATTGGTAGTAAATATTGATCATAATTATAACTCATTAAATAAATATTTTAATATATATAGTAATTAATAAAGGCCACATGAAGATTATTGAAAGTACTTTATGAATAACAAATTCCAAAAGTAATTTGGAATTCCTAAGAATTCTGAGAAATCTTGATTTCTTGCTTCCTAAATCTCTAAGATTAACACATTTCAGATTTTGAAGGACTGGTTTTAGGTGAATTTAGGAAGCAATGTCTTGCTAGAATGGAACACTAGGTCCTTATATTAATTGATCAAGGAAAGAATGGTGAAAATACTTTGAACTTGGAAATCTGAAGAACTAGAAATAAGCCCTCCTTCATATATTTGACTTTGGGGTGGCCTTGGGCCAGCCAGTTTGCCTCCTTGGACTAAATTACAATATGCAAATACTAATACCTATTGGATGATTGATAGGATAAGGTCAAACTGGTTAGAAATTCCACTTTGTGCCCTTTTAGGCACTCTAGCTAAATAATGGGCATAATTTCAGGCTAATTTTCTCAAGTAATCATTGTTAAATTTTGTATGCCTATGTTTAAATTTTGGAAAAACAATTACTGGAGTTAATGATATTACTTACTAAAATTTTAATCATATGCAATAATTAATAAAGACTATAAAGCATGTTGGAAGACTTTAAGGATAAAATCTGGTAGATTGGTAGAAATGGCATTCCAGTTCCAACACTCTTCCTGTGTACAAAATAGAATCAAGAAATGATGTAGTGAATACTTGATGGAGTTCGAATTCCCATAGGTATTAATGATTATCTCCAGCTAGATTCTGTGTTCAATGAGCTTTCTTTGCTCAACAACAAAATGGAAAAACACAAAAAAGGAATATCAACCAGAACAGAAAATCAATGTCAAATGTAGCCTAAGAATTCTACCAAATAGTTAAGGTCACTAGGACACCCTAGCCATACAATTTTTCCACTATTTTCAAACTTCAGTCGTGTAAGCACCATTTTATAGTAACATCTGCTTACCACTTGTACTCTTATTTACTTAATATTTTTCTTTAATTTGGCCCATTTTTAAACTGAGCTTTGTCCCAAACAATAATAAACATGAAATTATTGATTGATGTGCAAATTATATTTCCCTAAACCACATTTACATAGCAATTACATATATCATAACACATTGGTATATAACCATAACACTAAACAAATGTCCATCTGTGTGCCATCTAAAATCATCTCAGCATCACTGGTCCACACTTTGGGAAGACTTGGGCCATTTTCACTGACCTTACCAATACAGCCTGAAGAAAATCTCTTGTCTTAAAGGGAAGATAATGGGACCTTGCACTCAGAAAGGTCTTGCACCTGGTTTAAGGCTGTGCTGTCACCTTGTTGAACTTCCAAGCAGTTTTTGAACACGAGGCCCTGTTTCTATTTTTTACCAGATCTTGAAAACTATATAGGCAATCCTGAAGGAACAAAGGAATAAAAGTGTTGGCATCAGAACATGGCTCAGTTGTGATGCTAAAATTTGTTTTTCATTAACAATTCCTTTCCAATGAATCACTAAATAAATATTAAGAAATTATCAGTATAATTTTATTTTTAAAAAGGTTATTTGTTTTGAGAGTCAGAGTTACAGAGAGACAGGGAGACAGAGAGAGAGAGAGAATCTTCCATCCGCTGGTTCACTTTCCACATGGCCACACCAGCCAGGGCAGGGCTAGGCCAAAGCCATGACCCAGGAGCTTCATGCAGGTCTCCCACATTGGTGGCAAGGGCCCAGGCACTTGTGCCATCTTTCTCTGCTATTCCCAGTCCATTAGCAGGGAGCTAGATGGGAAATGGAGCAGCCAGGACCTGAACTGGTGCCCGTATGGGATGCTGGCATTGCAGGCCACGGCTTTACCCACTGTGTTATAACACCAGCCCCTCAGAAACCATCACTTTCAAACTGTGCAGGACATCCATGAAGCTAAAAAAAAATTAGATATTTGTTATCTGATGCAAGACCTTGTAGTCGTTAGGGAGGGGATATGACTAATATTCATTGAACAATTAAATATTTTAGAGTTGAGAGCAAAGTTGTATATCGTCAGTTTAGAAGAGAAAGACATCACTGAGGGCAGAAACAATTGCAGTGTAGGTAAGATGGAGAGATTTGAGATGCTCAACAGTGCACACATGTATTTTTACTAATGTCTCCCTGAAACCTGTCTTGTAAAACCTTTCAGTGTCTAGTCCCAACCTCGCTTTCCAGCTTTCTTTCAGCCCCATCTCCCCAAACACAGAACTGTGCCTAACATTAACGAAATGCACAATGGAAGCTTAAAGACTAGATTTTTAGGTATTTAAAAGTTAGGAAGGGGCTGGCGCTATGGCATGATGGGTGAAGCCGCCGTCTGCAGTGCTGGCATCTCATAAAGACACCAGTTCAAGACCTGGCTGCTTCACTTCCGATCAAGCTCTCTGCTATGGCCTGGGAAAGCAGTCAATTATGACCCTAGTGCTTGGGCCCCTGCATCTGTATGGGAGACCAGGAAGAAGCTCCTGGCTCCTGGCTCCTGGCTTCAGATCGGCCCAGCTCTGGCCGTTGTGGCCATTTGGGGAATGAACCAAAGGGTGGAAGCTCGCTCGCTCTCTCTCTCTCTCTCTGCCTCTCTGTAACTCTGCCTTTCAAATCAATAAATTAATCTTTTAAAAAAAGTTAGGAAGAAATGTAACAAAGTGCGAAAAAAATACCACCAAAACCCCAGTGTGTCCTATGTGGATCGATCCTATCTTTATAACCATCTGGAAGGTTAGGATCCAATTTACAATTGTTTTGACTGTTGGCAGTGTGTGTACGTGTGTGTGTTAGGGTGAGGATAGCTGGTTCCTCATCTGCCAGCCTTTCAGCTGCTCTCCTTCTCTTCCTACAGCCAGCTCTGGCCTGCCATGCAAGGGAGCTCCTGCCTGCTGCATAGTCTCCAGCTCACACGTCCAAGCTGGTACACACTTGCACAGATTGCTGCCCAGCCCAGTAAACGAGTGTCTGCCTCAGCAGCAGCATCTCCTTTAGCGGCATAGATTTTGGGAAAAGTTCACAGCAGGGCTTAAGTGGGTGTAAGGGTTGTGTGGGTAGGGAACTCTGGATCCCACAACCTCAAATGTAGTCAGCAAAGAGTGGTGGTGGTGGCAGAGGTTGGCTCTAATGACCTGGTTTCTCTTGCCCAGACTTCTTTTGTTTAGTATTTATTTATTTTGCAAGTCAGAGTTACAGAGAGAAAGGGAGATCTGGAGAGAGACAGATCTTCCCTCCGCTGATTCACTCCCCATCTGGCTGCAATGGCCAGGGCTGGATAGGCCTAAGTCAGGAGCCAGGAGCTTCATCCAGGTCTCCTATGTGACTGGCAGGGACTCAAACACTTGGGCCATCTTCTGCAGCTTTTCCCACACCATTAGCTTGAAGCTGGATCAGAAGTGGAGCAGCAGGGACATGAACCAGCGCCAACATGAGATGGCAGTGTCACAGGCAGCGTCTTTACCTGTGCACCACAACACCAGCCCTGTCCATAGACTTCTTATTTCTTGGAAGGAGTGCAGTGGAGAAGGGCTGAAGTTTGGCCTTCTGACACACAGAACCTAGGACAGGTATTCCCAGTGTACCCTATGTTTTTCCTTCTTGCAATTTCTCCTTGTCCCTGAAAAGTTTTATTTTGGACATATCTTCGTCTTTACATGTTACTCCCTCTGTATTTCTTTTTCGCTTAGATTACCCACACTTATTCTATTCAAGTGTCGCAGACCGTGTTCAAAAGCCTACTTGTCTTTGAAGATTTGTGAACTCTCTTAGGTAGAGACACTTCATTTCTGCTTTTCATTCTGTTGGCATTTTGTTTATGTCTTCACTACATTGTAGTGTTATCACTATTATCTTCCTCACTAGGCTGTGAGTGCCTTATGTATTTTTGGTCTCTTGTACCAAAAGGGAGATTAACGATACACGGTATTCCGTCTTACAAACATTTACTGAGGGAACGAATGAACATGTCCCCAAATGCGACACACTATGTAAAAGTTTATTTCTCTTGGAGTATTACTTTTAGCAAAGAGAAAATGCGAGCACCTAAGCACCAATCTAGTGAAAACTGGGAACACTCAGTCATCCAGATGCTTGGTGTCATGTGGATAAGCCTCCAGATGATTGACTGAATTTTTCAGTTTTCATCGGAATGATTGGCATCGAGTGTATATGGCCTTGTGCTGTCATCCCTTGTACCCTTACCACAGTGGATTCAAAATGTTACTATTACAGGCCAGACTGCTTAGCAAGTTGTTAATGGGATGCAGGATTCTTCATCATACGCTACAAATGTGAAAGCTGACAAATTCAATGCCAAAGGTGACTTCAATTCATCAGTCCTCATTGTCATTATCAACTAGTATTTATTAGGCATTCACATGTGCAAAGCACATTTTCAAATGACAGACATCATAACAAAAATTAGCTGATGAGTTTTTGTTTTTAAGTTATGCAATCGACTTTTCCACCCCCTACCAATCTCTTTTATAAGAATTCTGCCTACAGAGAGTTCAAAGTATATACTATGTCTCGATAATTATAATCTCATGCACTTCATGGAAGTCTTCTGTTTTCCCAATTTCCCAGCCCTTGTTTTGCCCTGTCTTTCAGGATTCCACTTATTGGGTTATAATATTCTGCCGCTTGACTTGGGTAGCTGAGTTACAGTCAAAACCATTTTCTGAGAATCCAAATTCCATGCTCCTCCTTGCCTCTAACACTTGGTGATTTAAGGAAAATCATTTAACAGCTCAGAGGTTTCTTGATTTTTAATTAGTGATATCTGCCCTACAGAGTTGTTTTAAGGATTAATGAAGTAACATATGAGAAACTCCTAAATAAAACAAACATGCTAGGGATTATTACTGTTTGCTTTAAGTGTTTACTTACATTTGGTGTGGAAGATTCCCTTTTTTTAAGGATTTGTTTATTTGTTTGAAAGAGTTACAGAGAGAAAGGAGATACAGTGAATGAGTGAGTGTGGTGTGTGTGTGTGTGAGAGAGAGAGAGCGGGGTTGGGGAGAGAGAGAGAGAGAGAGAGAGAGAGAGAGAGAGAGAGATTGAGGGAGAGAGAATCTTCATTTGCTGGTTCACTCCCAAAAAGGCCACAATAGCAGGAGCTGGGTTGGTCTGAAGCCGGGAGCCAAGGGCTTTTTCCAGGTCTCCAACATGGGTTTCCAACATGGGTCCAAGGATTTGGACCATCTTCTGCTGCTTTCCCAGTGCCATCAGCAGGGAGCTGGATCCAAAGCAGAGCATCTGGGACTTGAACAAGCGCCCATATGGGATGCCGGGATTGCAGGTGGCAGTTTTACCACTATGCCACAGCACTGGCCCTTCTTCTACCAGTCTTAGGTGATGTCTTAGGAATCATCCTTTATGGTATCCAGATATAATAGCAAAACAGTGAAAAATCAATACAAGCTTAATAAACATCAAGGATGATGATTTTGATGGGGGAATTATAATCTTTTAAGCCCAGAAGGCAAATTCAGAGCTTGAAAGTTTCTAGCAGTGTCCAAGGAGATTCCAAGACATCAGATGCGAATTCCAAAGCTCTGCAGGCCACCATGGACTGCCCTGTCCTCCCCAATTAAAGCTCTCTCTGGGGGTTATAAAGTGAGACCCAGCTTTTTGTGTGCTTTTATGTGGCTCTCATGATGGAAGGGCTGAAAAGCATCAAAGAATTGGCTCAGGCTGGTGGGTCCAAGTGGCGCCTCCCTGAGCTCAGGCCAAAGAATCTCTCTGGACAGAGGCCTCTGGGCCAATCCCTGCTGTCCCCTGCAGTGCTTTGGTAAAAGATGAGTGGCCAACGATTATAGAATTGTTCCTATTGCCTGAAGCAATGGCATGAGCAAATGTGCTCCCATGGACTTTTTTATTTTATTTTATTATATTTTATTTTATTTTATTTTATTTTTTAACAAAACATCTTTGGCCAAGCATTTCCCTCAGGTTCTGGAGAAATTTACAACCTAAACAAATAAAAAGGCTCTCTTTGAGGGGACAATATGACCACCTATTATGGAATTGACAGAGTAAGATTTCAGGAAGATACTTAGATGAGAACTAGTCCAGGAGAAGGCCAGATTGCTTAGAGGCGGTTATTTTAATTGCACAACAATACCACATGGTGGCTCCAGGAAGAACTGCATTGAGAGTCTAACCTGTCTAAAACTAGTACAAGGCCTTTTCCCAAGGCATTGTGTGAATGTCATAAAACACGCACTGTGAAAGATGGAGATTTTTGCTGAATACCAGAATTAGTTTCTTAAATGTTTCCAAGAGGCATTTTGGAAGGTATGTGTGCAGTTCAGTGGTTAAGTCAGCACTTGTATCCCATATCTGAAAACTTGGTTGGAGTCCCAGCTACTTTGCTTCCAATTAAGCTTCCTGGTTATGGGCACCCAGGAGGCAGCAGTTGATGGATTGAGTACCAGGGTTCTGCCCACCTGTGTGGGAGACCCAGATTGAGTTCATAGCTCCTGGCTTTGGCCTTGTGTACCCTGGCTATTGTGAGCATTTAGAGATTGAATCAGCAGATAGAAGATCTCTCTCTCTTGTCTCTCTGTGTCACCGTGCCTTTTAATGAAAGTATATTAATTTTTATTAATAGAAAGACAACAGATTTCATAGCTACAGTTCTAAGAAGATAACCATACTTTCCCTCCCTCAGTCTTCTCCTTGCTTTATTCCATTTTTTTCTATGATTTTTCAAAAATATAAGTCCAGTGTACACAGGCTCAATGTACCATTAATCATAATATTCAACATGTAAACAACAAAAGTAATACCACAGATCTGTAGGAGTATAAGCAAGGGCTAAAAACAGCAATCAAATCTCAAGATGTCCATTTCACTCTTTTACATTTTTTATTCTATATTAACTACTACAGACCAGAGAAAACATGTAGTATTTACTTTTGTGGGATTGGCTTATTTTACTAAGCATAATGGTTTCTATTTGCATGCATTTTGTTACAAAAGACAGGATTTCATTCTTTTCTATGGTTGAGTAGTATTCCATAGTGTGTATATGTCACATTTTCTTTATCCAGTCATTGGTTGGTGGACATTTGTGTTGATTCTATATCTTAGCTATTGTGAACTGAGCTAAAATAAACATGGAGGTACAAATAACTCTTTCATATGCTGATTTAATTCCATTTGCTAAATTCCTAGGAGTAGGATGGCTGGATCATGTGGTATATATACGTTCAGATTTTTGAGGACTCTCCATACTGTCTTCCACAATGGTTGCACTATTTTGCATTCCCACTAACAATGTATTGGGATACCCTTTCCCCCACATCCTCAGTGGTATTTATTATTTTTTGCTTTTTGGATGATAGCCATTCTAACTGGGTGAAATGAAGCCTCATTGTGGTTTTTATTAACATTTCATTTGTTTCTAGGAAATTTTTGATTTTCCTTCTGATTTCTTCTATGACTCACTGTTCATTCAGGAGCATGTTGTTTAGATTCCATTTGTTTTTATACTTTCTGCAGTTTCTTAAGTTGTTAATTTCCAGTTCATTCTATTGTGGTCAGTGTTGTAAACATTCAAAAGTTGGAGCAGCACCTGATTTGAAAATTCAAACCAAAATAGCTACTTCAAAGGTCATTAGAATGAAGACAAGCTCATGAGTAAGCAGACAGTTGTACATGGCAGATTTTTAATAAATATTTGTTATTGCATGAAGATATAACTGTAAAACATTTTCTTGTATTTTTCATTTGAAAACGTGGGAATGCAGGATGTTTTCAAAAACTGCAACATGGACAGAAGTATTAAAATAAAATTCTCTCTTTTTATATGAACTCTTTGGCTCTTTCTTTTGGTCTTTTCCCTTATCAGTTCTTGAGGAAGAGCTTCCTTGTATTGTGCTTATATAATTTTTCTTGCCTGTCTCTTTAACATCTACTACATGATATCATCACCATGCTCATAGCATTATGAATGGTGAAATAGTCCCTTGACCTGCAATTTCATCAATCTAATCTTTTGCCTTTTTTCCATTTTATTTAATAAACATCGCAAGTTAACTTTCTTCTCCTGTTTTCTCACTATATACTCTTAAAACTGGCTTACCACCCATTATGCTACAGAAACTAAATATACTCTTGAAATTCTTCAAAGACTGTAATCATCTCATTTTAAGGACATATAAAATAATATTTTTAGTTGGGGGTGTGAACTATTAGAGTTGATAAAATTCTGCCAAACTATTGCTTATATGTACTATCTTGTAACATGCTTTCTTGAACTATTTTTGTGTTTATAGAGATGAGGTTTTTATCAGATGCGAGAGTGGGGACTGTACAAAAGTGGAAATAAAGTTGATGTATTTTTAATTATCAAAAAAAATATTTTTATTTTATTTTTTGTGAAACATTTTATGTTACAAGTCCTGAGCCACAGTTTTTAGTTTCATGATATGAAGTGAGTCTCTCTAAAACTCTTTGGACATAATTTACTTATACATGCACACACACACACACATTTCATAAGATTTTGAGAATAAAATGAGATGGATCACAGGTGTTAGAGTTCCTAGAAGATCGTGAAGTGTTGAACTCATATTAAGAATTATTTCTTGGGACTGGCACTGTGGCATAGCCAGTAAAGCAACTGCCTATGGTGCTGGCATTTCACATGGGAAGCAGTTTGAGACCTGGCTGCTCCACTTCCAATCCAGTTTCCTGCTAATGTGCCTGGGAAAGCAGTGGAAGATGAATCAAGTTCTTGGGCTTGTGCACACACCTGGGAGCCTTAGAAGAAGCTCCTGGTTCCTGGCTTCATATTGGCCCATCTCCAGCTATTGCAGCCATTTGGGAATGAACCAGTGGATGAAAGATCTCTCTCTCTCTCTCTCTGTCTCTGCCTCTCTCAGTCTCTCTCTTTCCCTGTAACTCTACTTTTTAAATAAATAAATAAATAAATACACTTGATCTTAGCCAAAAAGCCGAGAAGCGATATAAATAAATAAATAGTCTTTAAAAAAAGAGTTCTACTTATATTGCTACTATCATGGACACAATATTAATTAGCAAAAACCCTCCTCTGAAGACCTCGCTCTGTACTATTTGAGGATGATCTGTGGAAGATAATTTAAAAATTGACAGATAACTGCCAAAAGTCCCAAGATAAAACATTTTTGGAAAATGTAGGATGGAGTGAGCATGTTGGGGTGGACAAAGATTAATGACTCGATTACTCTTTGTAGAAGCATTAAGGAATGATATTGATATGAGACTAGACCATTATGTAGAATGTAAGTGGTAGCTAAGAGCAACGACATTAAGGAAATTCCAAGCAAATAGCCCTGTAGGATATATATGATACAGTAGACAGAGAAGACACTAAAAATTATCATGAGCTGGGTTGTTCTGGAAATATATTCCATTATCACATTGTTCTCATTTCATACCCATAAAGCTCTAGAATCGCTATACAGGTAATTGTGTGTAGGCATTTTCTTAGTGTTTCCTGCTACATTTTAATAATAATTTATTTTTCTTCCATTTTAAATGTTTTTACTTTTCTATTTTCCACAAAAGCTTGTGTAGATTGATATTTCTTACTTATTTTTAAAGACTTTTTATTTATTGAGAGGTAGTGAGTTAGAGGGAGAGACAGAGAGAAAGGTCTTTCATCCCTTGGTTCACTCCCCAAATGGCTGCAATAGCTGGAACTAGACAAATCAGAAACTAAGAGCCAAGAACTTCCTTCAGGTCTCCCATGTGGGTGCAGGGGCCCAAGCACTTGGGCCATCTTCCACTGCTTTCCCAGGCCATAGCAGAGAGCTGGATTGGAGCAGCTGGGACATAAACTGGTGCCCGTATGGGATGCTGGTACTACAGGCAGAGACTTAGCCTACAATACCACAGCACCAGCCCCCTTTTCTTCCAATTTCTTGCAAGAGAGTTTTACTGGGGGGAAATTTTGCTCCTTTCTTGCCCCAGAAAACTTTTAGCAATATCTGGAGGAGACATTTTTGGTAGCCACAATTGGTAAACTACTAATGGTGTCTGATAGACGAGTTGAGATGTTATACGTCTTACACTGCACAAGCAGCCAGCACCACACAACTATCACCCAGCCTCAAATGTCAATCACATGGGAGTTGAAAAACTCCGCTTTAACTCCACTCCTTCCAGGGGCACTCTGGCCGAGATTTGATTGAATTATGGAACTGCCACAATTTATTAGCTCATACGTTAATACCCTCCACAAGACTACTTTGCATTTTATTTTTTCTGATGGTTTGTATGGCTTCTGTTTCCTGAAAGACTCTTTTGAGTTTTTGATTGAAGTAGGGGGAGGCTGGAGGCAGAGTTTGAACAAGTGTTCTACATGAAGCTTTAGTAAGACGCTGTGTTAGAGGTGTTGGTGCTAAATGGGAGCTATGAAAACACGGCAGTTTCATTTCTAAGGTAATTTAACCATCATCAAACTCTGCTTATAGAAATCCAAACTACCTAAGATTTCTGAAAACTTTTTTGCAAGAGGTGGGACGGAGGGTTGGACTGATATTCCAGTGATTACATCTGCTTTTGTTCAAACTGTCTATATTTTACACCACACTGACCCAGACATTAAACAAAGCATCCTCCCTCTGAGGGATTCTGTTCCCACAGAGCGTGCATGTAGATTAGTATTTGGGGGTAACCAGGAGACAGAGGAGGGCTTTATACTGCACAAACGGAAACTGTGTTTAATTATATGTTAGGCTTTCCCATTCCTAGAATGTCTGTCTCTCCCAGAAACTTCCACTGGTTCTTAGCTTCGCATAAACTCTAGCCTGGCATTAACTCCTCATTTATGCTGCCATTTTCTCTCCTCCCCTTGTCATAGAGAAATGGTCATATGCAGAGAAATTTAGCCACCTGTCTGTCCTGGAAACACCCACACCTTTAAAGTCTTGCCTTCAAACCTAGGTTATCATAATATTTACCTAAATGAAGTAACTTGTTAGTAAAATAGAAATCTGATGCCAGCTATTAAGATAGTAGATTGTATAGCAAGGTACAGACTCGGATGGAGTAGAAAAGCATTATACCCACCTTAGAACATAGACAGCTCTGCCAACTTGATGATAGTCAAACAGTACCATGGACAGCAGGGACAGCAGCTGAGGGTATTGTCCCTTGGCTTTGTAAGAAGGTATCCACTGAGGTGGGCAGTGGGGACCACTGAAGATAGAAGTAGCAGATGTGTGATGGTGGCCATAGTGGGGAGACTGATTTATGAGCATATCTGTCAATTTTTGGAAAGTTTCAGGCAAAAGTGAAAGAAGGTGTGAAAGCGATAGGTTCTTGTAAGCAGGTAAGTGAAAAATGAAGGGAAGTAGCACATCCCTCTATCATATATTGCAAATGAGACCTGAGGAGATTCTTGTTGTGCAGGATAGAAATGACTAGATGTCCCATGCCAGGGAAGCAGTATTCTAGTAGCCCTACTTTAGGTTTCAAGACATCTTCCTTATAGCTGTAGCAGAAGTGTGGCTTTTTGTGATACATTAGCAAATTTAATTTAACAGGAAATAAGTATTTTATGATTTATTATATAGAAAAATGAATAGAAGAAATACTCCTATTCCTTAATGGTCTATTGATAATTTAGTACAAAAGACTGAGACCCTGAGGAAGGTGCTTCAGTTCCAGTCCATACCCTCTGCTGCCTCCACTGTGTGGCTGGCATGACTGTTCATCTGGTGCTGGGGGTGCACTAGCCCCTGAGAAGAGACAAGAATCTGGTGCTATGGCAAGTGACTTCACCCAGCTCTGCTGGCTATAAATATGCATGGATGAAGAGACATCGTACTCTGAGAAAAGAGTGAATATTCCCATCAGGCTCAGAATCAAGGGGCAAATAAATACATGTGTGTGTTCAATGCATGTCTATACATAAATAAATGCCTATCTGCTGGATTGAAACCTTGGGTCATAGCCAACAAAAATGTTTAGGAATTTAAGAGATAAAACAGTTTTAATTACTTTAACAATATTTCTATCTTGGAAATGTATTATTTATCTATGAATCTATTAACAATATATAAAAGATAGTCTGTGAATTAAAATAGTATTAAACATCAATTTTTAAAAAAAATATTTATGCATTTATTTGAAAGTCAGAGTTACAAAGAGAGAGAAAGAGAGACAAAGAGAGATTCTGTCTGCTGGTTCACTCCACAAATGGCTGCAACTGGGGCTAGGCCAGGCTCAAGTCAGGAGCCAGAAGCTTCTTCTGAGTCTCCTATGTGAATATAGGGGCCCAACAATTTGAGCCATCCTCTGCTGCTTTCCCAAGTGAATTAGTAGGGAGCTGGATAGGAAGTGGAGAAGCCAGGACTCTAACAGGCGCCTGCCCATATGGAATGCCAGCACTGCAGGCCATGGCTTAACTCACTGTACCACATCACCAGCCCCTGAAATATTAATATAATAACAGTTTTGAAATGTATTTATTCATTTAGGAGGCAAAGACACATACAGAGAAACACAGATAGATTGAGAGAGAGAAAAAGTTCTGACCTGAGCAGGTGGAATGATGGAGTTGCCATTAACAGAGTTATGTGTTCTATGAGAGGAACTGGTTTGGGAAGATCATCAGACAAGATCAGTAGTTCAATTTGGCACAGATTGAATTTGGGTACAGAGGCTGAAGGTTTTAGAACTTATAAGATTAAGAGCGAGGAGCTATTCTGAGAATCCTAAAAAAGAAAATGACCTGATCAAACACAATTAATGGAGTGATCTCACTGAGTAGAGATGAAGTTATAATCAATTACTGATTATCTCTGTTCTCTTGCTTTCCCACTACCTTAAAACATAGATTGAGTTCTCTCAATTCCCCTACCTTGATACTGCCATTGTTTACATTATAATGTTCCCTGATAGATGTGCTATCATTTTTGGACCTTCCACTTCCAGATCCTTCTCCTTGCTGTGAACCACATATTCCTCCAGGATCCAGAATGTAGCGGGATGCTTCTGTACCTATGCTTTTCCCACAGTCTCCAGCGCTGTCCCTCACAATAGAATCAAACAATAATGATGAAGTTGCTAGCATTATTTGGTTTACATATGCCACATGCTCATTAAAGTCTTTTCCCAATTTCATCTATTTTCTTTTTTTTAAATTTACGTATTTATTTCAAAGTCAGGGGTAGGGGGGGGAGAGAGAGAGAGAGAGAGAGAGAGAGAGAGAGAGAGAGAGAATCTTCCATCTGTTGATTCGCTCCCCAAATGGGCTCAACTAGTTGGATAGGACCAGGCTGAAGCCAGGAGCCAGAAGCTTCTTCCAGGTGTCCAAGATAGGTGCAGGGGCCCAAGCAATTGGACCATTTTCTGCCACTTTCCCAGGCCATTAGCAGGGAGCTGGATTGGAAGTAGGACAGCTAGAACTTGAACTGGTGCTCATATGGGATACTCACATTGTAAGTGGTGGTGTAACTTGCTATGACAAAATGTGGGCCTCCATCTGTTTTCTTGTGGTGATCTTCTGTGCCTTAAATATTTATGTAAATATAATTCTTAATTAAGCAATTATTAAGACTATTAATTGGTTTGTGTTCTGGTTGCTCCACTTCCAATCCAGCTCTCTGCTCTGGCCTGGGAAAACGGTAGAAGATGGCCTGAGTCCTTGGGCCCCTGGGAGACCCAGAAGAGGCTCCTGGCTTCTGGCTTTGGATTGGTGCAGCTTTGGTCATTGTGGCCAACTGGGGAGTTAACCAGTAGATGGAAGACCTCACTCTCTCTCTGCCCCTCCTTCTCGCTCTGTGTAACTCTGACTTTCAAATAAATAAATCTTAAAAAATTATTAATTGGTTGTATACTCGTTGCACTAGACTGTAAGCTCTTTTAGGGTTGGGATTATGTCTTTTATCTTAGTAGATAACTATTATCCTCATAGCACCCAATACGATATTTTCTAAGCCTGATATATTTCTAATGCTGAATGAACGATTGGAAGAACAATGGACAGCTTCCTGTGCATAAGGCATCATGATGAATGCTTTGTCAAAGTTTTTGAAGATACTTATTTATTTGAAAGGCAGAGTTAAGAAGGAGAGAGATCAATATTCCATCTTCTGGTTCACTTCCCAAATGGCCACAATGACTGGGACTGAGCCAGACCAAAGTCAGGAGTCAACAACTTCCTCCAGGTCTCTCGTGTAGGCGATAGGGGCATCTATGCTAGGGCATCTTATACTACTTTCATGTGTACACCAAAGGTTGCTGGAACAGAAGTGGAACAGCTGGGATATGAACTGGCACTCATATGGAATGCCAACATCACAGGCTGTGGTTTTACCCACTGTGCCACAATACTGGCTCCTGTCAAAATTATCTGTTTTAAAGTATGGACAAAGGGTTGATTGTTGTGGCAAAGCAGGTTTAGACATTGCTTGGGTTGCCTGCATCCCATATTGGAGTACCTGGTTTGAGTTCTGGTTCTCTGCTTCTGATCCAGCTTCCCACTAATGCACCTTGGAGGCAACAGATGATGGCTCAAGTGTTTAGGTTCCTGCCATGTAAGTTGGAGACCTGGATGGAACTTTGGGCCCCCGGTTCAACCTGGCCCAGCCCCAGCCCAGCTCTTACAGATATTTGGGGAGTGAACCAGGAGGTGGTTTCTCTCTCTCCTCTCTCTGTGTCATTCTGCCTTTCAAATGAATAAAATGAATATGCCTTTTTAAAAAAAGTACATGCTCATTAAAACTTGATCCATTTAAGTGTTCCTATTTCAAAGAGTTTCCTCACGGAACTGGAAACTGCTTGCAGAGTAACAGCAAATGGAATTTGACATGTCAGCTAAGTAAAATGGGGCAGCTGTGGAGTGAAGGAAAGAGAACTAGACTAGGATCAGGAGCTCTGATTTCCAGGACCAGCTTGTGTGCTGGCTTTGTTAGTTCAGCCACCTTGAAATATATCTGAACATCAGTGTCCTTATTGGCAAAATGAGGTATTTAGATTATGTGATCCCTAAGGTCTCTTCCAATGCTAACACTTCATGATTTTAGAATGCTATGAAGTCATCAGAGTTGCTGTCAAATTCAAAATCAAGTCTTGCCAAGGAGAGCCACTTGTGAATTGCTGGATGGCTAATAACATTGACTGGACAATATAACTGTTCACAAGAGAATAACAAATTGTAATTCTCTTTTCTTCTTGTCCAAGGCAAGATGATTGGTTCTGCAAATCATGCACTGTTCTTATCTCAAAGCCCCAGACAAGTTTTATGCTCCTGCTCTTGTTTTGGGGGCATTAGTAAATGCACATCTTCTTCAATCTAGACGGAAAATGTGACATACTCAGATTGAACTCCAACTAATGCACACTCACTTCTGCACCATGAGAAACAGAAAAAAGTCCTGTACAATCTCAACCAAATTGGAATTGATATTCATTGCAGAGCCTGGAGACTTGCCTCTTGGCAGAAGTAGATTTTTCCCAGTTGGTTGCAAAAGTCTAATGATATAAAATAACAGCTGGTCTTGTAATTCCTAACACACTGCATCTGCCTCTGATATTTGAGAGTGCCCATGACAGAATTCCCAGTAGGAATCTCACCAAGACTCAGGAGATAGACTCTCTTTTTTTTTTTTTTTTTAAATCATCCTTTGTCTTGTATATACCTTTGTACCCAGGAGTGAAGAATCCAAGATTAACAGTGTAGAAACACAGAGGAAATGAGAGTAAGCTTTTATTTGCCAGGGAAAAAAATTAATGTCTCACAAATCAGCTTGTTAGTCCATGACTGATTGTGATTTTTTCCATTGACATAAAAGAAGCTGCATGGCAGAATGGAAAAACCATGGGCTTTGGAGGCAGGTGGTTCCAGGCTTAACTA
The DNA here is from genome assembly GCF_033115175.1 of Lepus europaeus. Taxonomy (NCBI): domain Eukaryota; kingdom Metazoa; phylum Chordata; class Mammalia; order Lagomorpha; family Leporidae; genus Lepus; species Lepus europaeus. Next base: position 135,506,244 of record NC_084831.1, on the reverse strand, counting down.
GTCACTCCTCATTTTACCAGCTAAGTGGCTTTATGGAAGTCACTTGATATCTTCCAGTATGTTTGTTTATCTGTGAAAGAAAAACACTTCTCATTCCACAGGGTTGTAAAGATGTAGGCACAGTGCGTAAAACACATAGATACTTTACATGTGCTTTGATGCTAGAACACCTGTGCTTGGGCTATGTTCGTGAGGACTGCTGTGTTAAACAATTTAAAGGTGTTACCTTAAATTTAAGGATACAATTCTTAGTCCTCCATACAGAAATCTGAGCAGCATTGTTCTGCAGTAAGTTTCAACTGCAGACAAAGCATTTGTTGTCCAGTGCTTATTTATTTATTTATTTATTATTTTTTTTTTGCCAGGCACAGTTAGTGAGAGAGAGTGACATAGAGAGAGAGAGTTGTAGACATGTGAGAGAGAGACAGAGAGAAAGGTCTTCCTTCCATTGGTTCACTCCCCTAATGGCAGCTACGGCAGGCACTGCGTCAATCCCAAGCCAGGAGCCGAGTACTTCCTCCCGGTCTCCCATGCAGGTGCAGGGACCCAAGCACTTGGGCCATTCTCCGCTGCCCTCCTGGGCCACAGCAGAGAGCTGGATTGGAAGAGGAGCAACCAGGACTAGTACCCGGCACCCCAACCGGGATTAGAACCCAGGGTGCCGGCGCCGCAGGCGGAAGATTAGCCAAGTAAGCCACGGCGCTGGCCATCCAGTGCGTTTTAGGAAGGAAACTCCACAGGGTGGGCGTCATGGGTGTGCTTTCTAGGCAGTTGCAAAAGGCCCTGTGCTCAGAAGAACTTCATGCTTGGTTTAATGCTCTGCTGTCAACGCCTTGAAAGTCTTAATAATTTTTGAACCTGGGCCCTGTGCTTTCATTTTGCCCTGTACCCTGAAAATTATGTATTTGGTTCTGAGATTTAGGGAGGAAATTTGGTGCTATATGCATGCTTGCTCAAATTTATGGTGAAAAAAAATGCACACACCTGTAGACATTATTCTAACTTACAATAAGAAAAGGTATTGTCACTTGTACTTTTGATTTCAGAGGGTAAAATTAATTCTGAGTTGGTTGTTAAGATTGTAAATGAACAGATTTCACATTTAAATATTTAAACAATAAAGACTGGGAGACAAAGTAAAGGACAGCTAGAGCATACTGATAGAAATACGCTCAAACCAGACCACCAGTTGGGGGCATTTGGTGCAACGGAAAAGATGCTACTTGGGATATCTGCATGCCATACCTTAGTGCCCAAGTTCAAGGCTCCTCTCTGCATCTGATTCCAGTTTCTTGCTACTGCAAAGTCTGGGAGACAGTGGATGATGACCCATATAGCTGGGTTCCTGTCACCCACATCAGTGATTCGGATTGTGTTATAGGCTTCTTACTTTGGTCTTGCCAAGTCCTGGTAGACTGTTAGGGCATGAACCAGCAGATAAAAGATGTCTTTCTTATCTCTGCCTTTCAATTAAGTTGAAACAAATGGATAAGAAAACAAAACACAAAGGCAACTAGGAGTCAGTGACGCTCAGTTGTTAAGAGTATTCTGCAGCTAGCTTACCTGAGTTCAAATCCATGCTCTGCTTATTGACACTTTAAATTGGGGGAAGTTACTAAACTTACTATGGCTCAACTTATTATCTACAAAATGGAATACTAGCAATCACATTGGGCTACTGTGAAGATTTAATAGTGAACTACATGTGAAACTCAGACCACTGATTGACATAAAAATGAATGCTCAATATGTATAGCCTGTTACTATTATCTATGAAGTAGAACATTGAATAAAGTTAGACTTTCACTTGGAAATAATATACTCTTGTGACATAAGGGGATTTGAAATCCTTTCAGTCAAAAAAATAGCTGAACTTTATTGATATATTTTATCCAAATGAGAATACTGTTTATCCTTTAAAAAATTTCTACAAAGATAATTATTAGAATTGCGAGTTGCTAATTTTAAGTACTGGGCATAAACATGTAAGTGTAAGTCTTTCATTTGTGCTTGTATGCATTAACTAATTTACTCTCACAGTTGTTCATCTTTATATACAGGGTCTATGCTGGGTGCCTGTGATAAGTTGGTGAAGATGCTTCTACTTTCAAATAGCTCACATACAAGAAGATACATACCTGTAGTCATGAAATCACAGGTACAATTTCAAGGTGTGAGAGAAAATAATTACAAGATATATTGGAGTCAAAAGGAAATGTCCCTATCTGATTCTGAGGCAGGAGGGAAGAAGAAGAAGAAATGTACAAGATAAGATCTAAAAGGTCAGCAGGCGTCAACTAAATGAAAAGGGAGGGATGATATGAATAAAGTCCTGGAGCTATTTATAAAGGTTGCACAAGGTTCCGTGTGACTGGAATGTAGAGTATGACAGGGAAGGGTAGTGTGATAGAAGACTGAATCAGTAGCAATGTGCTGAATTATTGACCTTGTAAATCATATTGAGGAGTCTAGACCTTAGTCTGAGGACACGCTGAGTCACTACATTCTAAGAAGTGGAAAGACACGATTAAGTTGGAGTTGGAAAATTTACTCTGACTTTAATATGAATAATTGATTGAAAAAGGGAAATTATTATAGGCAAACAATAGAAGGCTGTGAAATCATCCACATGAAAGATGCTAAATACTTGAAGAAAGGTAGCGACAAAAGTAATTGTAATAGGTGGACAGAGACAACATACACCAAGGAGAGAGACTCAATCATCAGGACATTGAGGAAGAGAGGAGGGGAGAAGCACTGTGTTTCAGGCTTGCATAATTGTATAGCTGATGATAAATCAATGATATAAGCCCTGAAAAAGAGTGTTAGGATTAAAAAGGGTGCACGATTAGAGTTTAGTTTGGGACATTATGAGTTTGAGGTAGCTTTGGAATGTAAAAATAGGAAAAAGTTTAATAGATAGGTAGGTATATAATTTGAGGTCTCGGCAAAAGATTTTGGTTTAGGAAAACATTTTGAGAATCATTAGGCTCAAGATGAAAAGTGAAGTTACAAAAGGAACAGAGTTCAGATGTAGTGAGAAGGTGAGAATTTCTGACAGGACCTTGCATCAGATAAAATAAGATAGAAGAAAAAGGATTCCAAAGACCAAGAAGCAGCAAGGAGGAAGCAGAAAAACCAGGAGAGTATTATGTCAAACAATCTAAGCAAAGAAAATGTTTCAAGAAATGGGGAATAGACAAAATTATCTAAATGTACAGGCACATCAAGGAGATTAAGTACTGAGACATTGCCCACTAAAGTTGGAAACAAGGGCACTGCTGATGTTGGAATAGAACTCCAGTTACATATCATTAAAATAATACTTGGAAAGAGGAAAGTGGGAAGAATTCCTGTAGATAATGGTGGCTGCCTCAACTCAAACCTATCCTACAAAGAAAAAATGGAAATCAAATAAGAGGGAAATAAAATCACCCACAACCCAAGCCTGCCATATAATAAGGAAATGGAGATGATAGAAAGTCTAATTAACATATAAGTGGATAAATAAATATTCAGGATTAATAGAGTAGGTACCCTAGCTCACCAAGGAGCTGAGAGTATGTAAGTGATTGAGCAGAAGAGAAACCAGGATAGGGAGCTCTTTTCATTGGTGGACCGAAGTTAATTAACTAACATCACTGCAGAAGGACAGGGAGTCACTTGGAGGGGGAGATAATAAAAACAAATCAGAAGATATGGTGACTCAAAGCCTTGGGTACTTAGATGTCAAAAAGAAAGAACTTGGAACATGAGCAAGAACAGGCTTTGAGAGAGAGGAAGACTGTTGGAGAGCTGGAGATTTATTTGGAGGCTAAATGATGCAGGGAAAGCAGCAAGAATATAAAGCTAAAAGGTTTTATGAAAGCATCTTCCTATTTATTTTCAATGTGTCTTTTTTGTTCTTTGTTCTCATTTTTGATTAATTAAATTTTTAAAAGATTTATTTATTTATTTGAAAGGCAGAGTTACAGAGAGTCAGAGGCAGAGAGAGAGAGAGAGAGAGAGAGAGAGAGAGAGAGAGAAATGACTTCCATTCACTGGTTCATTCCCCAGATGGCCACAACAGCCAGAGCTGCACTTATCTGATGCCAGGAGTCAGGAGCGTCTTCTGGGTCTCCCATGTGGGTGCAGGGGCCCAAGGACTTGGGCCATCTTCCACTGCTTATAGGCCATGGCAAAGAGCTCAACTGCAAGTGGAGTAGGTGCAACATGAACAAGTGCCCACATGGCATACTGGCACTGCTGGCAGTGACTTTACCTGCTATGCCATAGCACCAGCTCTATGATTAATTTAATTTTAAAATGATTTCATCTCCTCTGTTAGCTTATTATTTATTTCTTATTTTAACAATTATCATAGGGTTTATGGTACATATGTTTAACATATGACAGCCAATCGTAAAGTGACAGATCAATTCATATGAACTGTAACAACCGTACAATAGTATACTTCTCTTTCTTTCTTGTCACAATTGTAATACATTTTACTTTTACAGATGTTATAAAGCCCTCAGTATATTGATATTACTATTTTATTTTATTATTTTTTTTTGAAAGTCAGAGCTATACAGAGAGAAGGAGAGGCAGAGAGAGGGAGAGAGAGTGAGAGAGAAAGAGAGGTCTTCCATCTGTTGGTTCACTCTCCAAATGGCCACAACCGCTGGAGCTGCACCAATCCAGAGCCAGGAGACAGGAGCTTCTTCAGGTCTCCCTCATGGGTGCAGGGGCCCAAGGACTTGGGCCATCTTCTACTGCTTTCCCAGGCCACAGCAGAGAGCTGGATCGGAAGTGCAGCAGCCAAGACTCAAACTGGCACCCATATGGGATGCCGGCACTGCAGGCAGGGGCTTTACCCACTATGCCACCATGCCAGCCCCCGATATTTCTATTTTAAATTTTTTGGTGAAAATTAAAACTATCATTGAAAGAGATTTAAATAATAGGAAAAGATTCATCTGGATTTATCAACACAGCTACAATTTCTGTTGATCTTTATTCCCTCTTCGATCCGGTGCCATTTTCTTTCTGCCTGAAGGAACTTCTTTAATGTTTCTGAAGGTGGATCTGCTGGTGATGCATTTTTTTTAAATCTGTGTGTATGAGAATCGCTTTCTTTTTGAAGAAATATTCTTCATTTGTGAGGGTCAGTTTTATTACATATAAAATTTTAGATTGAAAATCCTTTTCTTTCAATACATTAAAGATGTTTTTCCACTGCCTTCTCACTTGCATTGTGTCTGATGAGAAATCCATAATAATTTTTACCTTTGATCCAATATTTGTCATGTGTCTTTGTTCTGTGTTTGCTTTTATACTTTCCTTTCCTTCACTGGTTTTGAGCAACTGGAATATGATTTGTACTGATATAATTTTTTTTTTGACAGGCAGAGTGGACAGTATGAGAGAGAGAGAGACAGAGGGAAAGGTCTTCCTTTTTCTGTTGGTTCATCCCCCAATGGCCACCAGGGCTGGCGTGCTGTGGCCGGCGCACCGCGCTGCTCTGAAGCCAGGAGCCAGGTGCTTCTCCTGGTCTCCCATGGGGTGCAGGGCCCAAGGTCTTGGGCCATCCTCCACTGCACTCCCGGGCCACAGCAGAGAGCTGGACTGGAAGAGGAGCAACTGGGACAGAATCCGGCGCCCCGACTGGGACTAGAACCCAGGGTGCCCACACTGTAGGCAGAGGATTAGCCTATTGAGCCACAGAGCTGGCCTGTACTGATATAATTTTCATCATGGCTCTTTTGGTTAGGTTTTTAAGTTTTGAATTAAATTTTGAGATCCTAAGATCTGTAGATTTCTTTAATGTTAACCAAATTTGGGGAAATCTTGGCCAGTATTTCTTCTAACTCTTGTTTTATGGCCCTTCCTCATTTTAGGATTCCAACTGTACAAATACAAGACCACTTAAAATAATTTCACAGTGCACTAATAGCCTTTTCTTTAAAATTATTTTTCCTCTGTATTTGATTTTGGAGAACTTTGTTATTATGTCCTCAAGTTCACTATTTTTCTGTGTAGGAGGGTACTTTTAAAAGATTTATTTATTTATTTGAAAGTCAGAGATACACAGAGAGAGGAGAGGGAGAGATGGAGAGAGGGAGAGAGAGGATCTTCCATCCGATGATTTGCTCCCCAATTGGCTGCGATGGCCGGAGCTGTGCTGATTCGAAGCCAGGAACAAGGAGCTTATTCTGGGTCTCCCACGTGGGTACAGGGGCCCAAGGACTTGGGCCGTCTTCTACTGCTTTCCCAGGCCATAGCAGAGACCTGGATCAAAAGTGGGGCACCCATATGGGATGCTGGCACTTCAGGCCAGGGTATTAATCTGCTGTGCCACAGTGCCGACTCCAGGAGAATACTTGGGTACTTTTAAAAGTGGGTGGAAAAGTGGAAATGAATGGTAATGTGCATCTCTCATGAATTGTTGAAGACTCCTCATATTTTTAATTTCAGATAATTTGGTTTTAATTTCTGGGAGTTTATTTTTTGTCTATATTATACCTTCCCAATGCTCACCTAACTTAGTGGATAAATAGAATGCAGTTACATGACTTGTATTAATGTCTTTGATTGTTTTAATATGTGTCTATTCTGGGTCATTTTTTGGTTGATTGAAGTCTCTCCTCATTAGTAGTCATAAGCCATATTTTCTTGTTCTTTCTGCAAATCTTGAAGGGTCTTAAAATATTATTTATTAATAAATTCCATACTTTGTGAATTTTAACCTGTTGGGTGTTAGACTTTTTAGATTCCTAAAAATAGTTTAGAAGTTCATTCCAGGGTGCACATGCACTTAACTTTACAGGGAAATAGTTTGAGATTTGGGGTATTGTTTATCAGATGTGTTAGATGTTTATCTAGGACTAATTCTCCACTAGCGAGGTAAATCCCTCTGAGTACCTTACTCAGTGATTCATGAATTATGAGGCTTTCCTGTCCACCTAGTGGAAGCAGACACTATTTCTAGCCTTGTGTGTGCACCAGAGTCAGATGCTGTCATCTCCAGTCCCTTGGGTGGGCCTCTGCAGCTTCAAGAGTTACCTTACATCCTTGTCCATCATCGTATACTTGAGAGCAGGATTTCCCTTCTGGGTAGTCCTTTCTTTTCCAGTTGTCTAACCCAGAGATTCCCGCTGTCTCTCTGGGTTTAGCTTCTCAACTCAGGGAGTGTGCTGTGCTCTCCTTGGGCTCCCACTGGAAACTCTCTGAGAGAATAAAGCTGGATAATTACAGTTTTTGTCTTGCTGGTTTTCTTTCTCTCAGGGATCACTGTCTTTTGTTGTCGCTCATATTCAGTGTCTTAAAAATGGTTACATGTATATCATTCAATATATTTTTTGATTGTTTTAAGAAAAAGACTAAATGTGGTCCCAGTTAGTTCACTTTTGGCCAAAAAGAAAAGACTAGAACTCATAATTTCTACTTAAAAATTTATTTGAAATTTAGAGCCATAGAGAGAGAGAGAATTTTCCATCTGCTGGTTCTTTCCCCAGATGGCTACAATGGCCCCAGCTGGGCTAGGCTGAAGCCAGGAGGCAAGAGCTTCTTCCAGGTCTCCCACATGGGTAACAGGGGTCCAGGCACTTCAGCCATCTGCCACTGATTCTCCCAGGCCACCAGCAGGGAGCTGGACTGGAAGTGGAGGATCAGGAACAAAAAATGGTGCCCAAATAGGAGGCCATGTTTGCAGGTGGTGGCTTTATCAATTATGCTACAACACTGGCCCCCAATAATTGTTTCTAAAATATATTTTGCAACTGTATAATGAAGTTATTGAGTGTGGTAATTATTCTTAAATGTACTGAAACTATTAGATGAAATGTTAATGAGGAATAATATAGTCATATTCATATGAGGATAGTTGTTTTTCTAATTGAAAGGACAAAAAGCATTACTGTGGGGGCTGGTGCCATGGCTTAGCAGTGCTAACATCCCATATGGGCACTGGTTTGAGTCTCAGCTGCTCTACTTCTGATTCAGCTCTTTGCTACAGTCTGATAAAACAGTAGAAGATAATCTCAAGTCCTTGAGACTCTGCACCCACCTGGGAAGTCTGGAAGAAACTCCTGGCTCCTGGCTTAGGATTGGCCCAGCTCTGGGCCATTGAAGCCATTTTGGGGAGTGAACCAGAGGAAAATCTTTTTCTCTCTCTCTCTCTCTCTCTCTCTCTCTCTCTCTCTCTGTACCACTGCCTGTCAAATAAATAAATAAATCTTTAAAAGAGAAGCATTACTATGGAAAGAACCAACTCGATATTTTTTTTAAAAGGGAGAGCTCTCCTTCTTTGGTGGCCCCATTCTTTCCACTGGGATCTCACTCACAGATATGTTTCATTTAGGTCCTCTTTTTTTCCAGAGTGTCTTGGCTTTCCAGAGTGTCTTGGCCTAAAATACTCTCATGGGCTCTTCAGCCATATCCGAATGCCTTAAGGGCTGATTCTGAGGCCAGAGTGCTATTTAGGACATCTGCCATTCTATGAGTCTGCTGTGTATCCTGCTTCCCATGATGGATCCTTCTCTCCCTTTTTGATTCTATCAGTTAGTATTAGCAGACACTAGTCTCTTTGTGTGATCCCTTTGACTCTTAGACCTATTAGTGTGATCATTGTGAACTGAGATTGATCTCTTGGACTAGTGAGATGGCATTGGTACATGCCACCTTGGTGGGTTTGTATTGGAATCCCCCGGCACATTTCTAACTCCACCATTTGGGGCAAGTCCGATTGAGCACGTCCCAAATTGTACATCTCCCTCTCTTATTCCCACTCTTATATTTAACAGGGATCACTTTTCAGTTAAAATTTAAACACCTAAGAATAATTGTGTGTTAATTACAGAGTTCAACCACTAGTACTAGAACAAAACAAAACAAAAATACTAAAAAGGATAAAGTATTACCTTGTACATCAAGAGTCAGGACAAGAGCTGATCAAGTCACTGTTTCTCATAGTGTCCATTTCACTTCAACATGTTTCCCCTTTGGTGCTCAGTTAGTTGTCGCCGATCAGGGGAAACAAATGATATTTGTCCCTTTGGGACTGGCTTAATTCACTCAGCATAATGTTTTCCAGATTCCTCCATCTTGTTGCAAATGACTGGGTTTCATTGTTTCTTACTGCTGTATAGTATTCTATGGAGTACATGTCCCATAATTTCTTTGTCCAGTCTACTGTTGATGGGCATTTGGGTTGGTTCCAGGTCTTAGCTATTGTGAATTGAGCTGCAATAAACATTAAGGTGCAGACAGCTTTTTTGTTTGCCAATTTAATTTCCTTTGGGTAAATTCCAAGGAGTGGTATGGCTGGGTTGTATGGTAGGGTTATATTCAGGTTTCTGAGGAATCTCCAGACTGACTTCCATAGTGGCCTAACCAGTTTGCATTCCCACCAACAGTGGGTTAGAAGGAAGTACCTTTCTATGGAAGGAGAAGAGAACTTCCACTTTGACTATGACCCTGTCGGAATAAGATCAAAGTTGGCAAACCCTAAAGGCTTCCATAGCCTTGGCAACTCATGACTAGAGCCTAGGGAGATTACTGACGCCATAAACAAGAGTGTCAAATTGTTAAGTCAACAACAGGAGTCACTGTGTACTTACTCCTCATGTGGGATCTGTCTTTAATGTGTTGTCCAATGTGAAGTAATGCTATAACTAGTACTGAAATAGTATTTTACACTTTGTGTTTCTGTGTGGGTGCAAACTGTTGAAATCTTTACTTAATACATACTAAATTGATCTTCTGTATATAAAGATAATTAATTGAAAATGAATCTTGATGTGAATGGAATGGGAGAGGGAGCGGGAGATGGGAGGGGCACGAGTGGGAGGGAAATTATGGGGGGGAAGCCATTGTAATCCATAAACTGTACTTTGAAAAACTATATTTACTAAATAAAAAAATAAATAAATAAAAAAGAAAGAAAGAAAAACTATAAAAAAGGGAGAGCTCTCTTTCTTTTTATTTTATTTTATTAATTTCATTTCATTTTATTTATTTGAAAGTCAGAGTTACACATGGAGAGAAGGAGAGGCAGAGGGAGAGAAATAGGTCTTCCATCCACTGGTTCACTCCCCAATTGGTCATAGCAGCCAGAGCTGTGCTGATCAGGAGCCAGGGGCTTCTGGGTCTTCCACGCAGGGCCATCTTCTACTGCTTTCCCAGGCCACAGTAGAGAGCTGGATCCAAAGTGGAGCAGCTGGGACTTGAACCAGAGCCTATATGGGATGCATCACAGTACCGGCTCCCAACCCTTGATATTTTAATCAGTGCTTAAACTTGGCATCACCAATAAGATGACAATTTGATTTTATGTGCTACCTAATTTGATATAATATGAAGTGAAGTGTATTCTCTATAAAGTATTGTTATTCAATGTGTTTAACTTGAAACTAGTTATTCCTTAAAGCCAAACTTCTAGTTTATAGAATATAGGAGATAAAAGAAACAAGATAAATTACATCCAGATGGAAATAATCAGTCAAATAAATTCAGATCGTAGGAGTTCTACATGATGACTGGTCCAGTCTCTACAAAATTTCAACATCATTAAAAAACGAGAAGATTCAGGACTGTTCTCAATTAAGAGAAACTAAAGAGATATAATAATAAAATACAATGGATAAATTCTGATTGACTTTTTTTGCTCAGAGAAAAATTAAGATATTTTGTGGACAGCTGAGAGATATTTAAATGTGGATTGGCATTATGTTATATTAAGAGTTTATTTTTAATTTTCCCTAGGGCAAGAATAATATTGTGGTAACCTAAAAAATGTTCTCATTCTTAAGAAATGTACAGATATCTTTAGTTTTAGGAGTATCATGATGGTCTGGAAATTACTTTGAAATAGCAGAATGTTAACAGTTATTCTATCCAGATCTTTGATATGTGGCATGTATTTTATCATTATTTCAATCTTTTCTGTGTATAAAAATTTTTAGTAACAATGTTTGATGGAAGAGAGGACATCTTTTGCTAAATACTTTAATACTTAGAAAATTATGACAAGAAATGGTGAACAAAAGTTTAGCCATAAGACTATTTCTGATGAATACATAAGTGTATTATACAATAAATATAGATGAATGAACTCTCTATACTCAAAAGTGAATGATTTATCTCAACAGGGTTTTTTTTGTTTTGTTTTTGTTTTGTTTTTTTGTTTTTTTTTTTTGGCAGATTGATTAGTTGTTATGTAGAAGAGCAAAGAAAAGAATACACAATTCATTCATAAAAAGGAAGAAAAGGCAAGAAGACTTGTGGTTCAAAATTCAGAGATAAGAGCCAGCACTCTGTCACAGTGGGTTAAACTGCTGCCTGTGATGCTGGCATCACCTGTGGGTGTTGGCTGGATTCCCAGCTGCTCCATTTCTAAGCCAGCTCTGTGCTAAGGCACCTAAGGAAAGCAGCAGAAGATGGCCTATGTACTTGAGTCCCTGCAAGCCACATGGTAACAAAACAGATTACTGGGGAAAGGCAAAACTATTCAATAATTGGAACTGGAACAGTTATCATTCATATGGGAGAAAAATAAAATTGGAGCTCTACCTAAAACCATATACAAGAATCAATTCCAGATAGATCAAGAATTCAAGTCTTGAAAATTTTTGTGAAAGGATAAAAAAAAAAAAAACAGCCAATAGTTGGGTAAGAACATTAGTTTGAGAAATTTGTGTTTTTTTTTTTTCAATATTAGAGAAATGCAAACCTCAGAAAATCATCTGGTGGGAGGGACCTAGAGAAAAAAAAGGAATATCCCCTAGAAAGCAGATGACATTTAGATAAATAGTAAAGTGGGTGGCACAGAAAATGTGTCCAGTAATTATTAAATTAATGAGTTAATCCATAATTTAGATAGAGTATGTAGAAAGCGAAGTATGGTATGTAGAAAATGAAGTGTAGTATTTTTTCCATTGACAGATAGGAAAGGGAAGTTAACAGGTGCAGCTATTGGTGAATTTGCTTGGCTTTCTGACTTTTACTTTCACACTTCAGAAATAGTCATTAAGTCAGGGGAAACCTAGCCACCCACTGTGGCCAAAAGCCAAACACAAACTCCTCAGACTCAGGGAATGGAAAACAGTGTGTCAATACACAAATATTCTAAAGGCAAGTAGAAAGAGTTCTATTTAAGAAAATTTTCTAATAGTATTATTTGCTTTTTTTTTGTTGACATTATTGTGGTTTTTCTAAAGTTTCACATCAATACACTTCCTTGAAAGATAACGACCCTAGGAAATTAAAAATAACATGGTTAGCAAAAGCCAGCTACAAAAGGAAGCTAGTTCTGAAACTAAACTATCTGGGTTCATCTCTTGGCACCACCATACTTTGTGTATGTTATTTAGTTTCTGTAACTTCAACATCCATGTCTATAAATAAGGATCATTAGTTCAGTTCTTTGATGGCTAGTTATAGAAATTGACTCTGACTATCATGAGAAGAGGAATTTATTAGGAGAACAAGGGAAAATCCATGAATCAAAGAGAAAATTGCAAACTTTCTTCAAAGAACAGACAGTAGGGTAGTTATAGACATTTGTGAAGCAGAAAAGGATGGATGGGTTTTCTTGTATCCTGGCTCTGTGATGCATAATGTTCACAAGTTTTTGCTTCTTGTTATTGTTCTCAAGATTCACTTTCTAGAAAGTTTGTATTTGAATAGCCTAATTTGGATCCTTTGATTATCTTTTAGTTAGTGGAGCACAGAGCATCTTGATGGGAGAGTGTTGTCAGAAAAAGGATAGAGGGTAGTGGTTACATGAAAAAATAGTGACTATACACATGCTCCATGCATTTGGCTATCCAAATATCCACATGTTTATTCCTACATATAAACTTGCAGTAATGCTTTAGCCTAACACAATGTAAATATTCCACAGTGAAAATACATGCATTTTCTCTCCAAAGAATGAATAATCCCAAAATCTATCCACCTCGAAGTCCAGAAATTTTGAGTAACATGTGCTCTAACTCTGTTGTCAAAATTCTCAGGAATCGTCAACCTATGGATTAAGAAAAATCACCCAACAAAAAAACTACTCATGATTTTATGTTATTAGCAATGTAGTCACATTATTACTGACCTTATATCCCAGAGATTTCCCAATGGACATATACGAAAAATGAGATGCAGAGTAGCCACTTGCTGTATCCAAAGGAGTCAATGATGAAGCAATTACACCAAGGTCTGAATCCAGGTTTTTCCGCCTCTAAAGCCTTCTCTTGCCTTTCTGTCACTGGAATGTTAGAAAAACATGATCTAAACCCCTTCCTTTGAGAATTTTAACAGGAGTCAAAGATTTCAGGCATGAAAATAGAGCTCTGAGAGGAAGTTTTAAGCCATGGAAAACAGAGGTGGGAAGTTTAGAGTTGTAGAAATATGAGTAGGTAATGAGAGATTCATTTATTTAACAGAGAGGAGAATGAATAAGGCATTCCTATTCCTTTTCTTTCTTTTTTCTTTTTTTTTTTTTTTGAGGAAAGAGTTTATTGGGCAAACCCGACAGCCGGGAGAAAGGGGCAAAGAAGGAAAAGAAGGAGAAGGAGAGTGTAAGAGCGAGATGGAGACAGAGACAGAGGTCAGGAGACAGAAAGAGAGAAAGAGAGAGAGAGAGAGAGAGAGAGAGCAAGTGCCATGTGTTCAGGAACCGGCCCTTTTAAAACTTAGGCATGCCTATTTCTATAGCTACTTCCTGGTAACTCTTTATATTCATTGATGACTAGTTCTTCAATAATCTTTGTGCCTATAGCTCATTGGCAATGATTATTTCTGCAATTGTCTTTGTGTAAATAGGTAGTTTGTTAGATTAGTTTATTACAAAAGGCTTTGATTCGTATAAATCATTGGGTCATAGATATCTGATTATCCAGCTACTTTACTTTTCTAATGATTTATTTTGGAAGGCACAGTGACAGAGAGAAAGGGAAGACAGACAGGGAAATTTTTCCATCTGCTGATTCATGCCCTAAAATGCCTGTAATAGCCAGGGCTAAGCCAGTGGCCAGGAGCCAGGAACTCCTGGTTCCCCTACATTGTTTTCAGAGGTCCAAACACATAAGCCATTATCTGCTGCCTCTCTTAGGGTCAGAAACATGGAAAAACTAGGACTTGGATTGGCACTCCAATAAGGGATGCTGGTGTCTCAAGCAGTGTCATAACCAGTTGCATTGCAATGCCCCCTGCTAATTTTTTAATATTTATATCTATAAAAATTAAGATATAATTCAATTAGAGGATAGAACGGACTATTCATGAACAAAAGTTAGATTTCTCAGTTTATGTCAAACAGCAAAACAAGTTCTAAATTCATTAAAAATTGATGCTTTTAAATATAGGAACCACCAGGAAAAAAACTTGGGGAAAAAACAGAATAAATAAGTGGGAATGCAAAAAATCTTGTAAACCATAAAGGCAATGAGATGTCTCTGCTGCTTAGGAGATAGGAATGCTCAGGCTTTGCCCAAGATTTTGTAATCTGGAGTTGGTGGTAACAGATATTCAGGAGGTAGTGCTGCACGCCATGTCCAAAAACACTGAATTCTCTTTAAATCCTTTTAAGAGCATGTTCCCCAGCCCCCACTTCTTTATACCCAAAGAACAGGGCCAGACTTTTTATCCTGTTAAGATTTATTCCCAATTTAAATCTTGGAAACTGCACACAGGCATAATTATTTTGGTCAATCAGGAGAAAGCTTATTCTGTTTCAAAACAAGTCATGCAAGGAAAGATTTAAGGAATTTCATTTTAGCCTGAAGATGTGAAATTTAAACTTCCACTAAAGGACGCTTGAGGGAAATGTTTAGAGAAAGTCATGGTGTTGGCTAAACTCTTTCTGAGTGACTTATTCTGATGTCAGGTATGTGGTAAGGGTTAGTGAGAGCCTCACATTTGGCACAATCTACGTTCTCACAGTCTCAAATAACAAGTTAGTCATATGTGGATTTTATTTTCCTTGAAGTGTTTAGATTACATTCCACTGTTGGCTTGGTAGCTATTATTCAACTTATACTTTTAAAATTTATCTGCTGGTAATCACAAAAGGCCAAAGAGAGTATTTTTTCTTTATTTTTAAGTTTTGGGTCAGAATATTTAGAAATAGATGAGTTCCAAGAGAAACAAAGCAAAGGTTTAACTAACGAATACAGTCATCACCACAGAATTAAAATCCTGCATAATTTCTGACTGTAATTTTGGAATTAGTGATCATATGGTGTTAAACAGTGTCAGAGCTTCTGCCAAGCAAAGCGAAACTTAGAGATACTGTCACAATGGGGAGTTTGCCAATCAATTGAATGAGTGCCAAGCAATAAGACATGAGATTTAAGTGGGAAAAATTTAGTAGAATCCCAAGAATACTGTTGAATTGTTAAGCTCTGCCATTTGTCTGTCCCAATCAGTATTGCTTAGCCTTACTTGAAGATAAGGTTTAACTTGGCTACATCTATGAATGCAGCCTGAAATTAGGTTAGGTTAAAGAAGCAAACCAAAGTACATCAATTGCATTGCTCAGGAAATGTTTCCTTTTTTTTTAAAAAAAAAAAAAATAGGCAGAGCTAGACAGTGAGAGAGACAGAGAGAAAGGTCTTCCTTCCGTTGGTTCACCCCTTCAATGGCTGCTACCGCCAGTGCGATGCTCCAATCTGAAGCCAGGAGCCAGGTGCTTCCTCCTGGTCTCCCATGCGGGTGCAGGGCCCAAGCACTTGGGCCATCCTCCACTGCACTCCTGGGCCACAGCAGAGAGCTTGACTGGAAGAGGAACAAACGGGACAGAACCGGCGCCCCGACCGGGACTAGAACCCGAGGTGCCGGCGCCGCAGGTGGAGGATTAGCCTAGTGAGCTGCAGCGCTGGCCAGGGAATGTTTCAAATGTTTCAAAGCTACAGATATAAATAAATGGGAATATCACTGAAAAAAAAAAAGCACAAAAGAATTGAAAAGAATGTAAATGGGTATGCTAAAAGACTTTTATTCTCTAAAGCAACACAGTATAGAAGATTTCCCTTTCATACTGTTATCCAGGAAAAGGTTAGGTTATGAAAATCATCCATGGGTTATAGTAAGTAGAAAATTAAAGTGACACTTCATATATCAATAAGAGGATTGCTGTTTTTATTTTTAAATAGAGGACTTCCAATTACGATTGTATTGAGATGTTTAAATGTTGGAATTGGGTCCCCCAGTGCAGCAGAGATACTGGTGACTGATGGAGAATAAAAGGAAAAATGTGAATGATTTGAATAATGAGAGATTCAACTCTTCCTGATTAAACCAGCATAATTCAGGAGGCATGTGTATATGTTTTAAAGTTTCCCATGTCTATGAAGGAGAAAAATTTAGGTAATTTAGTGCTTTTAGGGCAATAAATTCAAGCTAATTATTAGGATAAATTTTATGACAGTGTTATTTGCTTTATATGAAGACAAAGTCCTCCTAGAGGGTAGATTTGGGGAGAATTAAGCCAAATACCAATTGGATGAAACACATTTTGTAATAAGGTAAGAGTTGTGTCTAATGCACCATCTGATGGCAGAGATGTGACTATGGAAACTTGATTTATTGTTAGACCGATTTTCACAGCAACCCTTGGACATTACCAAGGTTATGAGCAAGTGAAGTCATGGACAGCACCCTCTCTGCTGAGACCACATCTGCAGTGAGGGGAGAAAGGGGACTTTCCTCCTGCATCGTGGGGCAGACCTCAGGAGAAGCATGAGTCAGGGATGAATGGGGATGGAAGCTGAAGGGATCCGCAGGGAAACAATGGCTCATTGGAGGTCTAAGGCTTTTGGTTGCTTATGATTTGGGGTGGTATTTTGTTGGCCACTCCCACTCATTACCTGGGGACGGTATTTGTCTTTTTATTAGTGTCTTATTTTTAGATGTTTGTCAGATGGTATTTCTAAGTATCAGGAAACAGAATTTTGAGAATTTTTTGGACTTCTTTATGCCTAGTGGTAGTTGGAAAGAGTCTAAGCTCAAGTTGCTCAGAGTTTGTATCCTCTCTTGTAGCATCTTTGGCTTTTTCTTGATGCCTTATGTGAGAGAATTTTAGGTTACCAATATTGCCTGTCTCCATGTGATATTTTTATGGCCTTTTCCTAGGATCTGTAGGACAGACCTTTCATTTCTTTTCTATATTGTCCAAGCTCACGATTCAGAATCTCTAGAATAATTTCATATGAGTCTTCATTAATGGCTGCCTTATGAAACTGCGTCAGCCATACAAATTGGATAAAAAATATCCTAAGTTTGCAACAATACTCAGAATGAAAATTAGCCATATAAGAGTAAAAATGCTTTGGGGAAATAAGGAAATGGAAAACATAATCTTACAGGGTAATATGAGGAAAGAGATGGCTAATATTGTTTGTTCATAAATACAAACCTCTGGTCTAGAAAATGCAGAGCCTGTAAAGATGAATGAAACAAAAGACTAGGCATTAAAGAACTGAACATCTCATGGAAAGAGGAGTGGACAAATGGCATTCTTCACCTAAGCTGGGAAGTTATTAAGATCCTATTGTCTCAGACTATGGTAAGTGAATGCCTAGGCAACAAATGCTAGGCAACATTTTCAAGGTCAACAAGCACTACTAGCTCACACAGCAGTAGCCTTTATCTATCAGAAAAAGGAGACTGTAGCTTTAAGCAAAAATTAAAATTCCTTATTAAATGAATGAAAGTGTTCTTAAAGAGCTGTCATTTTCTCCTCTTGTCCCTTTATACATTTCACTTTTCTGATTTTATCATCCAATCAGAATGAATCTTTTCTATTTTTGTTTGTTTGTTTGTTTTTATTAGTTTCAGTCTTGCAATGCTCACAGACTCCTGGGAATGTGTATTTCATCACCAACTCTTGTTAACTCCCAAACAATTTATCATCATCCCTGAGATGGTACTCCCTATGCCCCAATTTCATGGCTCTCACCTCACAGATTCTTTCAGATATCACATCCCTTAAATTATATTTGCTTTGGTCTCTCTTGTATGGATATGGCTGCCAATAAATGTTAATTATCCATTTATTAAAAAATCATTCTTCATCCATTTACCATCAACTTTCCTTTGAACACTGTAATCATTTTCCTGTCTGTACATAGCTAACTCACTGTCTACACACCAGTAATCTTTTGAAAGTGTTAATAATATCAGCATTGCACAACACCCAGTGTCTTCCCATAACACTTAGAATATTCACTTTAGCTTATAAGAACCTAGATGATAAAGACCTTGAATAATTGTCCCCTCTCAAACCCAGGCTGAAATCTGATGGCTACTGTAAAACTGTTAAGAAGTTGGATCTTTGTCTCTACGATGAAAACTACAAAACCTTACAGAAAGAAATAGAAGAGGATACCAAAAAATGGAGAAACCTTCCATGCTCATGGATTGGAAGAATCAATATCATCAAAATGTCTATTCTCCCAAAAGCAATTTATACATTCAATGCAATACCCATCAAGATCCCGAAGACCTTCTTCTCAGATCTAGAAAAAATGATGCTGAAATTCATATGGAGACACAGAAGACCTCGAATAGCCAAAGCAATCCTGTACAACAAAAACAAAGCCGGAGGCATCACAATACCTGATTTTAGGACATACTACAGGGCAGTTGTTATCAAAACAGCATGGTACTGGTACAGAAACAGATGGATAGACCAATGGAACAGAATAGAAACACCAGAAATCAATCCAAACATCTACAGCCAACTTATATTTGACCAAAGATCCAAATCTAATCCCTGGAATAAGGACAGTCTATTCAATAAATGGTGCTGGGAAAATTGGATTTCCACATGCAGAAGCTTGAAGCAAGACCCATACCTATCACCTTACACAAAAATTCACTCAACATGGATTAAAGACTTAAATCTACGACCCGAAACCATCAAATTATTAGAGAGCATTGGAGAAACCCTGCAAGATATAGGCACAGGCAAAGACTTCCTGGAAAATACTCCAACAGCACAGGCTGTCAAAACCAAAATTAACATTTGGGATTGCATCAAATTGAGAAGTTTCTGTACTTCAAAAGAAACAGTCAGGAAAGTGAAGAGGCAACCAACAGAATGGGAAAAAATATTCGCAAACTATACTACAGATAAAGGATTGGTAACCAGAATCTACAAAGAAATCAAGAAAATCCACAACAACAAAACAAACAACCCACTTAAGAGATGGGCCAAGGACCTCAATAGACATTTTTCGAAAGAGGAAATCCAAATGGCCAACAGACACATGAAAAAATGTTCAAGATCACTAGCAATCAGAGAAATGCAAATCAAAATCACAATGAGGTTCCATCTCACCCCGGTGAGAATGGCTCACATTCAGAAATCTACCAACAACAGATGCTGGAGAGGATGTGGGGAAAAAGGGACACTAACCCACTGTTGGTGGGAATGCAAACTGGTTAAGCCACTATGGAAGTCAGTCTGGCAATTCCTCAGAAACCTGAACATAACTCTACCATACAACCCAGCCATACCACTCCTTGGAATTTACCCAAAGGAAATTAATTTGGCAAATAAAAAAGCCATCTGCACCTTAATGTTTATTGCAGCTCAATTCACAATAGTTAAGACCTGGAACCAACCCAAATGCCCATCAACAGTAGACTGGATAAAGAAATTATGGGACATGTACTCCATAGAATACTATACAGCAGTAAGAAACAACGAAACCCAGTCATTTGCAACAAGATGGAGCAATCTGGAAAACATCATGCAGAGTGAATTAAGCCAGTCCCAAAGAGACAAATATCATTTGTTTTCCCTGATCGGTGACAACTGAGCGCCAAAGGGGAAACCTGTTAAGTGAAATGGACACTATAAGCAACAATGAACTGATCAGCTCCTGTCCTGACTTTAGATGTACAATGTAATACTTTATCCTTTTTAGTATTTGTTGTTGTTGTTGTTGTTCTAGTACTATTGGTTGAACTCAGCAATTAACACACAATTATTCTTAGGTGTTTAAATTTTAACTGAAAAGTGATCCCTGTTAAATCTAAGAGTGGAAAAAGAGAGGGAGGAGATGAACAATTTGGAACATGCTCAATCGGACTGGCCGCAAATGGTGGAGTTAGAAATGTGCCAGGGGATTCCAACACAATCCCATCAAGATGGCATGTACCAATGCCATCTTACTAGTCCAAGTGATCAATTTCAGCTCACAATTGATAGCTCTGATAGGTCTAAGAGTCAAAGAGATCACACAAACAAGACAAGTATCTGCTAATACTAACTGATAGAATCAAAAAGGGAGAGAAAGATCCAACATGGGAAGTGGGATACACAGCAGACTCATAGAATGGCAGATGTCCTAAACAACACTCTGGCCTCTGAATCAGCCCTCAAGGCATTCAGATCTGGCTGAAGAGCCCATGAGAGTATAGCAGGCATGGAAAGCCAAGATATCATGGAAAAAAAAAAAGACCTAAATGAATGATCTCTGTGAGTGAGATCCCAGTGGAAAGAACGGGGCCATCAAAGAAGGAGGTACCCTTCTCCGAAGGGAGGAGAGAACTTCCACTTTGACTATGACCCTATCGGAATAAGATCAAAGTCAGCGAACTCTAAAGGCTTCCATAGCCCTGGCAACTCATGACTAGAGCCTAGGGAGATTACTGACGCCATGAACAGGAGTGTCAAATTGTTAAGTCAGCAACAGGAGTCACTGTGTACTTACATCCCATGTGGGATCTGTCCCTAATGTGTCGTCTAAAGCCAAGTGATGCTATAACTAGTACTGAAACAGTATTTTTATACTTTGCATTTCTGTGTGGGCACAAACTGATGAGGTCTTTACTAATTATATACTGAAGTGATCTTCTGTATATAAAGAGAATTGGAAATGAAAAAAAAAAAAAACCTGGTGTTAAAATGGAAATGGCATAGAAAATTAATTAATTTGAAAAAAAATTATGTAGGATCTCTGTCTTTAATGTGCTGTACATTGCTATTTAATGCTATAATTAGTAATCCAATGGTAGTTTTTTCACTTTATGTTGCTATATGGGCAAACTGTTGAAATCTTTACCTAATATATACTAAACTGGTCTTCTGTATACATAGAGAATTGAAAATGAATCTTTACATGAATGGAAGGGGAAAGGGAGCGGGAAAGGGGAGGGTTGCGGGCAGGAGGGAAGTTATGGGAGGAGGGAAGCCATTGTAACCCATAAGCTATACTTTGGAAATTTATATTCATTAAATAAAAGTTTAATAAAAAAAATAAAAAAAAAAAGAAGTTGGATCTTTGGGAGATGATTAGGTCATGGGGGCTCTGTTCTCATGAGTACATTAAAGCCTTTATCAAGGGAGTGGCTTCTTTTTCAATCACCAGCTGGGTTCTTTGTGAAAAGTTGAGGTCATTCTCCTCCTTTCTCCCCTTCGCCCTCCTTGTCCCTCCACTAAGTGACACCTTTCATCATGAGATACAACCACAAGATCCTCCTCAGATGTCTGCCCCTTGATGTTGGACTTTCCAGCCTCACGAACCATGAGAAACAAATTGCTGTCCTTTATAAATAACACAGTTTACAGTATTCTGTGATCATGGCACAAAATGCACTGAGGCATCCTGCAATGTCTCTAACTTCTCCTCGCGTTACTCTTTGCTCACTGAACACTAGCTCTCTTTCTGTTCTACTATCAAACGGAACTAGTTCTCTGTTGGGTCCTTTACAAATAGATTTAGAAGCTATTTGTAATGCTTGTCCAGATATTTTATTTTATTTTTGACAGGCAGAGTGGACAGTGAGAGAGAGAAACAGAGAGAATGATCTTCCTTTTCTATTGGTTCACTCCCCAATGGCTGCTACGGACGGCACACTGCGCCAATCCGAAGCCAGGAGCCAGGTACTTCCTCCTGGTCTCCCATGCGGGTGCAGGGCCCAAGCACTTGGGCCATCCTGCACTATACTCCTGGGCCACAGCAGAGAGCTGGACTGGAAGAGGAGCAACCAGGACAGAAACTGGCACCCCGACCGGGACTAGAACCCGAGGTGCCGGCACCGCAGGCGGAGGATTAGCCTAGTGAGCCGTGGCACCGACCTTTTCCAGATATATTCTTGGCAGGTTTATTTTGTCTTTTGGGTCTCTCCTGAAATATCTTTCAATTTCTCAGAGAAGTCTTCCCTGAACATCCATCTCCCCTCAGCTTTTTTTTTTTTAAATAATAATGGTCTTTCATAGCTTTTATCATTATCTGATATATTCTCTATTCTTTTTTTTTTAACTTTTATTTAATGAATATAAATTTCCAGTGTACAGCTTATGGATTACAATGGCTTCCCCCTCCCATAACTTCCCTCCCACCCGCAACCCTCCCCTCTCCCGCTCCCTCTCCCCTTCCATTCACATCAAGATTCATTTTCAATTCTCTTTATATACAGAAGATCAATTTAGTATAAAGATTTCAACAGTTTGCACCCACATAGAAACACAAAGGGAAACATACTGTTTGAGTACTAGTTATAGCATTAAATCACAATGTACAGCACATTAAGGACAGAGATCCCACATGAGGAGCAAGTGCACAGTGGCTCCTGTTGTTGACCCAACAAATTGACACTCTAGTTTATGGCGCCAGTAACCACCCTAGGCTGTCGTCATGAGTTGCCAAGGCTATGGAAGCCTTCCAAGTTTGCCGACTCTGAACATATTTAGACAAGGTCATAAAAGACAGAGTGAGGATAGTAACCAATGATCCTAAGAGTGGCATTTACCAGGTTTGAACAATTATACAGCATTAAGTGGGGAAGAGGACCATCAGTACACACAGGTTGGGTGTAGAGCCATTGGTGGTAGAGTAGAGGTTATGATTACAAAGGAATGAGGCCCAAGTGTGCTAGACAGGGTCTAGAACAAAGGACAGAGTCATTATTAGAGAAGCTAAGAAAGGTGCTGTCTAAGCTACAATTAAGTTTTCTGATTGAGAGGCAAATAGAATCTGACAGAAGGGGCTTGATAATAATCTGTTGGGCTTTAGGCCTTGTAAGTTAAGAGGCCCAGACCTATCTATCTCTTCACATGGGGTATATCCTAAGGGAGGTGTGAACCTCCTAGGGGAAGGCACTCTGTTGACTTTCATTACTTGGCTGGGCTGGGAGGAGAGCTGGCCAGGTAAAAGCAGGGGGCATCTCTAACAAGAAATTTACAGTTCTGCCTGCAATGTTGCTGACCCTACTTGACCATACCCTCAGCTGCAGTGGTCACTTTGGAAGTTGGGCTGAGTGAAGGGCTTTTCAGCTTAGAGCCAATAAGATCTGTGGCTCTGACCTGGGCATCCTTCGACTCCAGGGCAGGTCCATTTCCAGTGATCCAACTCTTGGCAGAGCTGCCAGGGCTCTTCACAAGCTGACTTCTGCTGAAGCCCAGGCTTACCACATTGAAAGCCACTGCAGTGGACTGGCCTGTTGGGTCTGCTTGAGGGCAGATCACTGTACAGATCAGCCA
Source organism: Lepus europaeus (assembly GCF_033115175.1). Classification (NCBI taxonomy): domain Eukaryota; kingdom Metazoa; phylum Chordata; class Mammalia; order Lagomorpha; family Leporidae; genus Lepus; species Lepus europaeus. The sequence goes on along the minus strand of NC_084831.1, from coordinate 135,482,777 downwards.
TTAATAAGCCTGCCACTCATTGCTTCTGATGCCTAGCTTTCTTTTCCTCCTGGTTTGTGTTAAAGCAGACCAGAGGATGCAAGTCAAGGGAGTGCCCGTGTCCCATCTCTAATCTTCGGTGGCCTGAACTACAAGTCTATAGTCACAGGCATGTTCTGTAGTAGTTTTTCTAAGGTAGACAATGCCCATGAGGAAAATTATATTCTCACTTTAAAACTTTCTTTCCCTTTGGTCTGAAAGGGAGGTGTTTTTTTTTAATAGCTTTTAAAATCTTTAACTCTTTTTGTAGATTGCCAATTGATTTGAATTGCTTTTTGTTTTTAGTAACCTCAGCTAACCATACTTTCTCTCAGTTGGTACTGTTAATACATTATTGGCTTCAGCTGTTTACAGAGCCATCCCAAAGTACTGAATACAATAGAAGTGGCTGGGAAAAGTCCATAGGAACCTATAGGAGGACAGCTAAACACAGAACCAACAACACATTAGTTTTATGAGCAGCACATCATATATAACTGTGGATGACAAAAGACTTTAAGTCGCCATGTTTAAAATTATAAACTCATCAATCAACAAGAGGCACTTGCTTACTTCACAGTATTTTTCAAAGCACCTGTAGGATTTTACAAGTATTTAACCCTTTAGGCCTCTGGGGCTTTCTCATTAAGATAACTATCATGTCTAGTAACACAAGATCATTAGACTTTTTAATTCTCAAACATTTGTATTAATAGCATTTTCCATTATAGAAACTTAAAGTTTGGTACCACATCACATCTTGACAGTACTTCTAATATAATCCAAATAGCCTGATTAGTTGGTGTCTCTATAAGATGAGAGACATAGGTCCTTCGATTTTTTCAGTTGGGCCCAAACTGGAAAAACCAAAGTCCAGGATTTACTGGAAATTTTAGAGTCCAGATTGTTTGAAACTTTGATTTTTGTAATGCCTGTCAAAAATGCCAAGAAGGCTCAAAATCCAAAATATCTGGTTGAAATAAGATTCCTTAAAATCATGACATAACATAGACCAAATTTGATCATTGTTACAAGGTGATTATTCAAATCTTTGAAAATAAGCACATATTTAAATAACCCATAGCTCTTAATAAAAATTCCGCTGTTTTTGAACAATTAGAATTTAACAGTCATCAAGAGAACATAATAGATTATTTTAACACATTGCTTTAACAGAGCATCAGAGTTTAATTCTATGTCAAAGAGAAATTGAGCTTCCTGTGATCTTTTGCTGTAAGGTTTCCTTCCTTTACCTTCTTTCATATTGGTGGCCATGTTTCTGTGTTTCTGTGTGTAACACATCTTTAAGCATCTTTTGCAGGGCAGGATGAGTGGCAACAAATTCTTTCAGTTTCTGTTTGCTATGAAAAGTCTTAATTTCACCTTCATTCACAAATGAGAGCTTTGCAGGATATAATATTCTGGGCTGGCAGTTTTTCTCTCTTAGTACCTGGGCTATGTCTCGCCATTCCCTTCTAGCTTGTAGGGTTTCTGATGAGAAGTCTGCTGTGAGTCTAATTGGAGATCCTCTGAGAGTAATCTGACGTTTCTCTCTTGCACATTTTAGGATCTTCTCTTTATGTTTCACTGTGGTGAGTTTGATTACGACGTGTCGTGGTGAGGATCTCTTTTGGTCATGTTTATTAGGGGTTCTATAAGCTTCCTGTACTAAGATGCCTCTGTCCTTCTCCAAACCTGGGAAATTTTCTGCTAGTATCTCACTGAAAATGCCTTCTAATCCTTTCTCCCTCTCCATGCCTTCAGGAACTCCTAGAACCCGAATGTTGGGTTTTTTAATAGTATCCTGTAGATTCCCGACAATAGTTTTTAGATTTCTAATTTCTTCTTTTCTTTGGTTTGCCTGTTTCCTTTCCTGTTCTCTGTCTTCTAAGTCTGATATTCTCTCTTCTGCTTCGCCCATTCTGTTTTTAAGGCTCTCTAATGTGTTTGTCATTTGATCTATTGAATTCTTCATTTCATTATGATTTCTTGTCACTATCACAGTTTCTTGTTCTACTAGTTGTTTCATTTCATTTTGATTCCTCCTTAATATTTCATTTTCATGAGAGAGATTTTCTATCTTGTCCATTAAGGATTTCTGTAGTTCAAGAATTTGTTTTTGAGAACTTCTTAATGTTCTTATCAATTTTTTGAGATCTGCTTCTTGCATTTCTTCAATCTCATCATCTTCATAATCTTGAATTGGGGTGTCTTTTTCACTTGGGGGCGTCATAGTGTCTTCCTTGTTCTTGTTACCTCGGTTTCTGCATTTGTTGTTTGGCATGTTGGAGATATTTGGTTTCTTCACTGTGGTGTTTTTTCTTGTTATACTATGGCTCTATATTAAGTGGACTGTCTGCTTTCGGTGGAGCCTTAGAGGCTTGAGATGAGTGTGGACTGAGAGCTGTGTTTGGTTCCTCAGGGTTGAGGGTGTGTCAAAGATGACACTCCCAGGTTAGGTGTGGTAAATCTCTTTCTTTCTTTCTTTTTTTGATTCAAAAGGGAAGTAATTCCGCACAGCTGAACGTAATTGGAGGTAGTTAGCAGGTGAATGATATACCCACAGGAGCCAGAGATCGGAAGCTCTTTCCCAAGGACCAGACAGGGAATCTCTGCTGCCCTCGGTGTGGGCTCCAATTCTCCTGCAATCTCCCACTGGGTTGCCAAGTTAGATGCTAATCTCCTGTTATTTCACCCCTCCCCCAGAGTCAGGTTTTTCTGCCTGGCTCAGGGCCCGTGCAGACCTGAGGTCGCCCTGCTTATGACGTATGTCCAAATTGGCGCCTGCTCTTTGTCTTGTTCGCCTTTAAGAGGTGAGCGGAGAGAGAGAAACTCGTGTCCGTATCGGTAACTTTTTTTTTTTCCCTCTCTCTCTTCTAGTTAGCCTGGTGAACTTTTCCCCGCGGAGTTTCAAGTCTCATTCCCTCTAGTCTCCTCTTTCTGCTTGCCCGCTGGTGTCTCAGGCTATTGAGGTTCGGCTCTCCTCGCGTTCCAGCGCTGGTGCGTCGAGTCTGCCTCTGGTGTCCCGAACTTGGGCTCCCACGCTCTCCACGCAGGTCCACTGTGAATCAATAGTTCCGGAAGAGTTTCCTCTGCTGTTTCTTCCCCTACTCTTCCTTGACCCTGCAGTATCTCCACTTTTATTAAAGTGTCTCTCCCCCGAACTAATAGTGTGCTCCCTTCCTATTCCGCCATCTTGGATCTCTCTATTATATTCTCTATTCTTATAACTTTTTCTAATATTTGACACTTATCTCTCATCTACCCATTGTATTTGTTATCATTATATTTATTAGAAAAACTATTTTCATTTTTTTTTAGTTTCAGTTTTGTGTGAAACTCATCATTAATAGACTCCCAGGAATATGTATTTCATTACCACTTCTGTCATAATATGTCCCAAGTAGAATGGAACAGTATCCCTCATAGTATCTTGCTGTGGCTATGTATTTATATATATTATGTATCTGTATCTGTGTATCATCTATCTATCTTTTTTCCTATCACCTATATATCTAATTATCTATGTACCTGATATTATGCGCATAATACATATTCATATACATACATGCATATATATATATATATATATATCTTTAGGGACTTCAATCTGGCACTCCCATATGGGTGGCAGGGACCCAACCATTCAAGCTTTCACCTACTGTCTCCCAGGGTATACATTAGCAAGAAGTTGGAATTGGGAGTGGAGTTGAGACTCAAATCTAGGCAGTCTGATATATATTGCAGGCATCCCAAGCAGCACCTTAACCAGGGCACCAAATGCCCACCTCTATATGAGCAACTGTAACACTACACCATGGAAATGCAGAAATTGATATGATAAAATGGTGTCACTGGAAATATATCTGTTACCCATATGGTCTTTTTACTGATCCATAAGCTGATACAATCAACTATTTTCTTCCACACCTTGGTTAACCGACTATTCTTTTGGGTTTTTATCATTTTTCTTTGGACGTATAACATCATAGGTGAGTTTTCACACAGGCTGTTGGATAATCGTTCTGTTCTTTCAAATTCAACATGGAAATTGGATGAGATCATTCTGTGTTTTTTTTTTAAGATTTATGTTTTTATTTGAAAGGCAGAGACAGGGAGGGGGGAAGGAGGGAGGGAGAGAGGGAGGGAGGGAGGGAGATAGAGAGAGGGAGAGAGTGAGAGAGAGTCTTCCATACACTGGTTCACTCCCAAGATGGCTGCAATGGCCGGAGCTATGTCGATCCAAAGCCAGGAGCCAGGAGCTTCGTCCAGGTCTCCCATGCAGGTGCAAGAGTCCAAGCACCTGGGCCATCTCCTACTGTTTTCCCAGGCCATAGCAGAGAGGGGGATCTGAAGTGGAGCAGCCCAGTCTTGAACCAGCACCCATATGGAATGCCGGCACTGCTGGAGGCAGTTCACCTGCTATGCCACAGCGCCAGCCCCCCAATCTGTGTTATTTTCATGTATTACTTTCATTGTTTGTGAAACTGAGTTGCTTATTATTACTTTCTGTGTTTCAGTCCTGTTTTAAGTAGTCAATTAGTATTCAAAGAGTTATATAAGTTCTTCATATTGCTCAATACAGAATAAGCACCTTGTAAATTCTCTTCAGGTTGGTTTTTCAACATTATCTTTCTAAAATTATTATGGTCTGTAAATATGATGACCTGGAAATGTGGTATTTTGTTTCTTAACCTGTTGTTTTTCTTCAAAAAAAGAAAAAATGTGCCTTGGGAAAACCTGTATTTATAGCTCTTACCAAAGAAGCATAAACAACTGATTACAAGTGAAAAGGCCAATGGTTTCATTTTACTTCCCAGCAGTAAGCAGAATGAAGATGCTAATTACGAGTTTAAAAATGATCCTTTGAAAGTATACCTCAAATTAAATTTTTGCTTTATGTGTTTTGCTAAAGTAAAGATGCTGAAATTCAACCTCCACCATTTTCAATACACTCTGAATAGCATAAATCCTACCCAGACTCTAATTTATTTCTTTACATCTCATTTCCTGAACCGTGCTTTGCAGTGCAATGTGGTGCAATCCTGACTGCCAGTTTCAGAACTGGCCTAATTGCAAATGGTGGAGGCCATTTGAACTGTGGAAACTTATGACCCATGATAAGATGGTCTTATTCATAAATAAAGTATGCTGAATATGATTTACCTAATATTCTCATATATACACTTAACATATTACCTGATATCTTCAAAATAAAAGTAATTCATGAGTCGCTAACCACCATGACCATTTACGGAGGAAGTGTGACATTTGAAGAACAGGACTAAAACCTGTGCAAGCAGACTCCTTTCCTAGCAAATCTATGGGGCTAGTTCTTATGACCTGTATTTTGTATATGGGACATTGAGGCTTAGAAAGTTAAAGAAATGTGTCCAAGTGAATGGTAGTGTTTGTGGCTACAATGTCTCTGGCTATATTAGTCCCATTTGTATTTCTACAACAAAATACCTGAGGCTGGGAACTCTATGAAGAAATGAAGTTTACTTAGCTCGGAGTTCTGGAAGCCAAAATCCAATGATTGGTGGCTCCATGTGTTTGGCCTCTGGTAAAGTTCCTCTGGCTGTATAACAGCATGGTGATGACATCATGATGGGAATGTGTGTGACAGGGGATGACACATGGTGAGACTAGAGGGCAGAATGAGCAGAGACCAGTCCCGCTGTTTTATAACAACTAGCTTTCCCCAGGAGATAAGCTTTAATGCTTCCTGAGAGTGACGGCCTCAATCACCTCACCACCTTCCACAAGGCACCTCCTCTTAAAGGTTCCCCCAGCTCCCAGTGTCCAAGCTTTCTGCACATGAGCCCTGTGGTACACTCAACTCATGTTCAGATCTTACGTCATGTTACACTGATCTCCAGTGCAGTTCACTGACATGGTATTCAAATTCTGCTCTGCTTTTCCATAATTAGCAAGTGGAAGGAACTTGAATAATTGGCTGACTCCATTGACAGCAGGAGGCAGGCTGGCAGAAGCCTTTGTTTATGGTTTGGGGAAAAGAGAAATGGCATTTGGAATCATGAGATCCGGTTATTGGGTCTGTCTTTGCTCTTCCTGCCTGCAGACTCCATTGTATTAATATTCTCCACTCTGAGATGCTTTAATCATTACCTTAAATTAAGTTGTAATGAGTCTTAAGTGGATGTCCAAACTGTTGGGAGGGCTCTGCTACAGACCTTGCATGGCTGTTTTGGGGTCTTCCTGAACATTGGTGAAATGGTGAGATGATCACAATGTGTCTTTTTGCAAAGAAACAAGGAATCCCATGAATAAAATTCATCTGCAGGGAAGAAAGAGCCAAAGTTAATAAATCTGGCCAAGTAGTAAGAATTAAATTATCAGAAAGGAGGAAAAAATTATAAACACAATTTCGAGTCCGTCAATAGAAATTGTCTTGCAACCTGGTCTCCACTGAACTTAAGACCAAATCCTAAGTAAAGCAAAAAACTAAAAACAAAACAACCAACCACCACCACAACAAAACTGTTTATGAAACACTTTGCAGAACTTTACGACAGAGGGAAATCACTTTGGGATTACTCTGATAGAGAAAAGCATTGCCTTACTTTGCCACAGACCATCTCAGTTCTAGAAGCATGGGACTTTCAGGAATTTGTGACAAAAAACTGGGACATACCAGAAGGAAATGTAGCACTTTTCAGAAGAGTGGCATTCTCAGGAGATCTGGACGTCCTGCAGTGTCTGGCAGATGTAACTGCACCAAATGATGTCCAACTGTGCTGGATCACAAGCACATTTGTTACATTGCCTGGGGGAGGACTAAGGTTCTAAGAAAGCAGAGCAACAACCAGTGGAATTCTGTTATTATTGTTCAACATACATTGGAGACAACTATGGAGTTAGAGAATAATTAATTAGAAAATGTATTTTGTGGGGCTAGCGCTGTGGTGCAGCAGGTTAAAGCCCTGGCCTAAAGTGCCAGCATCCCATATGGGCGCTCCATTGGCGTCCCGGTTGCTCCTCTTTCTATCCAGCTCTCTGCTATGGCCTGGGAAAGCAGTAGAAGATGGCCCAAGTCCTTGGGCCCCTGCACCTACGTGGGAGACCCGGAAGAAGCTCCTGGTTCCTGGCTTCAGATCAGCACAGCTCCAGCTGTTTTAACCATTTGGGGAGTGAACCATCAGATGGAAGACCTCTCTGACTGTCTCTACCTCTCTCTGTAATGGTCTTACAAATAAATAAAATAAATCTTAAAAAAATGTATTTTGTTTTATAAGTTGATTTCACTTACTTTGGATATATTCCCAGGATATAGCTGGGTTATATGGTAGATCCATTTTTAGTTTTATGAGGAATCTCCATACTGTTTTCCATTATGGTTGTACCAATTTGCATTTCCAGTGATATTGTATTAGAATATCCTTTTCTCCATAACCTCAATAGGATTTGTAATTTTTCCTTTTGGATAGTAGCCATTCTAACTGGAGTGAGGTTATACCTCATCATGGTTTTTATTTGCGTTTCCCAGATGGCTAGTTTAGTGAGCATTTTCTCATGTGCCTATTCACTATTGGTATTTTTTCCTTTGAAAAACATCTGTTCGTACCCTTTGACCATTTCTTAACTGCAATGTTTGTTTTGTTGTTGTTAAGTTTCAGAACTCCAGGGAATGTCATTGTCATATAGCAGGTTAATCTGTTCCCTGTGATGCTGGCATCCCACCAGCTGCTCTACTTCTGATCCAGCATTCTGCTAATGTGCATGGGAACGCAACGGAGGATGGCCCAAGTGCTTGGACTCCTGCACCTAAGTGGAAGCCAAAGAAGAAGCTCCTGGCTCCTGACTTTGGCCTGGCCCAGTTTCAGCCATTGTGACCATTTGGGGAGTGAACCTCTCTCTTTGAGGGGGAAGACCTCCCCCCCACCCTCTCCCCTCTGCCCCTTTCCTCCCTCTCTGTAACTCTGCCTTTCCAATACATAAATCAATCTTTTTAAACAAAGTTTCTGTGCCTCTATATTTATAGCAGCCTAACTCACTATAACAAAGATATAGAATCCGTCTAGATGCCCATCAACTAATGATTAATAAAGAAGATGTGGCACATATATAAAACTGAAATTTGCAATGAATGAATGGAACTGGAGATCATTATGCTAAGTGAAATAAGCCATATTCAGGAAGACAGGTATCACGTGTTTTCTCTTATTTGTGGAAGTTAAAATATAGAGAGTATAAAAATTGTGTGGCTGTCATATTACTTGTTATATGGTTATAAATATTGTTTCACTGAATTATACCATTTTCACATTAATGTGCCCTTCCTTCCCCATGTTATAATCATTGTCATGAATTCCTCATTTTCTTATATTAAAGAAAAATATGATTTATGTGTATGCATATAATACCTATATATGAAGTGAATGTGGTAAAAATGTTAAAAATTGTGAAATCTTAAAACTAAAAAATAAAATTTATTAAAAAAAGAAATTCTAAAAGAAAAAAGAAAATGTATTCTGTAAAATATTGGTCTATTTGTGCCCACTCTTTACTACCCAGTCTGCCACTAGCAATTCTCAGTGGATCTTTGTGTTCCAGAATGCAGGTCAAAAGCCACGATAGAACTGTACTGAAGAGTGTTAAAATGTCATCTTCAATAAATTAAAAGTACATGAATATGTCTAAGATTTTATTCAGTTAATTATGAGGGGATAAGATGATGCATTAGTGTTATGGGCTGAGTTGTATCCCTCCAAAATTTGTAAGAGATCTAACCCCCAGAGCCTCAAAATGTGACTTAGTTTGAGTATCAAGTCTTCAAAGATGTAATCAAACTAAAGTCTCTAGAGTGGGCCCTAATCCATTCTGACAGCTGTCCTTATAGCACAAGAAAATTGAGACACACAGAGGTGCCAGTAAAGATTGTGTGAGGACAAAATGAGAAGGTGCCAATCTGTAAGCCAAGAAGAGCGGCTGCAGGGGAAATCAAATATGCTATTGACATTTTGATCTTGAACTTCTAGTTGCATGACTCTGAGAAATGAGTTTCTCTTACTTAAAACATCCAGCTTGTGGCATGTTACTATGATAGCAATAGCAAACTAATATACACCACTGGTTCAAAGGGTATTTCAGAACCTGGAAACTTACAGGTAACCTAATAAAGGTATGTTATAATAAGATTCTTGGTCAGATACAAAGATGGTTATGTCCTTCAGGGGAATGAGGCATAACTTTTGGGATATCTTTTCTATGAGACAAAATTACCTCCATATCTACCAAACAAAAATCTATCAGTTAAAGCATAACTTCACTAAAATGGAAACTTGAATCTATAGTAAATAGTAATTCAAAGAAAGTGCATTCCTTAGATCATCACTGGGGGCAGGCAGGGGCTAAAACTCTGTATTGGAAATGATGATAAGAGATACAGGTATGTTAAAAGGTAGAGTCAATTTACATCAATGTCTAATTTTCTTCACATTGTCCAAAAGACTTAGTACAATTGCAATAAAACTTTTTTTTTTTTTGGACAGGCAGAGTGGACAGTGAGAGAGAGAGAGAGAGACAGAGAGAAAGGTCTTCCTTTTCCGTTGGTTCACCCCCCAATGGCTGCAGCGGCCAGCGCGCTGCGGCTGGCGCACTGCGCTGATTGGAAGCCAGGAGCCAGGTGCTTCTCCTGGTTTCCCATGCAGATGCAGGGCCCAAGTACTTGGGCCATCTTCCACTGCACCCCCGGGGCCACAACAGAAAGCTGGGCTGGGAGAGGAGCAACCGGGACAGAATCTGGCACCCCAACTGGGACTAGAACCCGGGGTGCCAGCGCCGCAGGTGGAGGGTTAGCCTATGGAGCTGCCGCGCTGGCCGCAATAAAACTTTCAACAGAACTTTTAGTAGAACTCGGCTAATTCATTTTAAAACTTATAAGGAAATGAAAAGGATTTAGAAGAATCAAAATAATTTTGAAAAAGGGCAATAAAGTTGGAGAGATCACATCATCCCAAAGTGAAGAGTTAATAATGAAAGCTGAAGTTCTAGACAAAAGATCACAATGGAATAAAGAATACAGAAAGAGACTCATCTCATTTTGGCCTGTTGATTTTTGACAAAGGTACAATGGCAATTCAATGAAAGAAAGGGAATATAAAAAAATAAAATTTTTGTATCCTCGGATTAAGCAAATGATTCTTAGACATTGTGTCAAACATGATTCATTAAAGACAAAAACTGATAACTTAGGCTTTGTCAAACTATAGAATATGTTCGGAAAAACACATCTTAAAGCAATGAAAAGGTAAACTACAGACTGGAAGAAAATAGCTTCAAATCACATATTTGACAAAGGAATTTGATCCTGAATATACAAAGGATTTTCAAAACACAACAGATCACAAACAATGCAATTGAAAAATGAGCAAAATGAATGGACAATTCACCAAAGTATCCTTTGATAGCAAATAAACGTATTACATAATGTTTAATATCCATAGCCATTGGATAGTAAAGTGAATTATCTCTAAACAGCTGGCAATTATGCAGAGCAAGGATGAATTGCTATTGGGAATGCAAAAATGGTGCAACCACTCTGGAAAACAATAGAGCATTTACTGTAAAGTTAAGCAAACACAACCACATGACCCAGCAATACCACTCCTAAATATTTACTTTAGAGAAATGAAAACATATGTTCTCACAAAATCTTATACTGAAATGATTGTTGCAGCTCTATTTCACAGTTGCCAAAGAGCTGGAACAAACTCAAATTTCCTTTAACAGTAAAATGAACAAATAAACTGAGATACATCCATGGAGTGGTGTACTACTCAGCAATGAAAAACTGATAGGTTAATTAGATGAACTGCAAAGACATTTTGCTGATGAGAAAAAATCCGTCTCAAAATTTTACATGCTGAATGATTCTATTAAAATCCCATTTATGAATAGACAAAACTATCATGATGAACATATCAGTGTTTGCTGGAGGGTGTAGAAACAATGAGAGGGAGACTGAAAAAAGATCGTGTCCTCATTGTGGTGGTGGCTATAAGGATCCATACTTGTGTTAATTCACAGGAGTGAAAGGAAAGAAAAAGTCAATTTTACTGCGCATTAATAAAAAAATTCCTAGGGTCAGCACTCTCCTAGGCTCTCTGTGTCACAAATGCTATCCCGTTTTTTGCTTTCTGTTATCTATTGCCATCCTTTTTTTTTTTTTTTTTTTTTTTTGACAGGCAGATTTAGACAGAGATAGAGACAGAGAGAAAGGTCTTCCTTTTCCATTGGTTCATCCTCCAAATGGCTGCTACGGCCGGCACGCTGCGCCGATCTGAAGCCAGGAGCCAGGTGCTTCCTCCTGGTCTTCCATGCAGGTGCAGGGCCCAAGCACTTGGGCCATCCTCCACTGCCTTCCAGGGCCACAGCAGAGAGCTGGACTGGAAGAGGAGCAACTGGGACAGAATCGGTGTCCCCACCGGGACTAGGACCAGGGGTGCCGGCGCCGCAGGTGGAGGATTAGCCTATTGCCATCCTTTTGGACAAGGATCCCCACCCACTTCCTCTACTACTCCGCAACATTCCCCAAATTGTTCTCTGTCTCATTGAAATTGTTCCCAAAAGGCACCCATGATCCCTCTTCTCCTACCCATGAGGACATCCCTAGCAATTTGGCTCATAATTCCTGCTATGTCTTTAATCCTATAACTCTTCCTATTTCGTTCTTGGCACATATTCCAGCACTTAGATTATTCAGTAAATGTTTCAGGTGCATGTATTGGTCTGTCATGACCAAAATGCTTTTTCTCTTAAAAAGCATGCAGATAGGGAAAAAACTCCAGACTTGCTGGAGCCAGAGTAATCAAAATGTTATGTCAAAAAAAGAGCTAATATTATTTCTATGAGTGTGAGCTTTTTGGGAGGGTAGTTTAGGACAAAACAGCGTGAACTTGGAATTCCCATTATCTACAAAATTATTCATCACAAACCTTCACTGAGGAATACACATGCATATCTACACACACACACACACACCTGCACTGAGTTTATAATAACCACTATCCATTCACAATGACTAGTTGTGATCATACAGAGGTCATTCTCTTATTGCAGACTGAATGTATTCATAAAATATTATTTTCATATTTTTTATACAACCCTCAAGGAGTTTTCTCTGGCTTCTTTTCTAACTTAATTATCTGCATGGTGTTTGATCATCCGTATTTTTGCAATCAAGTTCTTGAAGGGGCCATGGCATTTTGACATTGGTAAAGTTGCAAATGTTTTTACTCCAAACATTCTATCTCCAGCCAGATTTGTCTCTGTGGATTTCACTGCTGGGGGCCCTCATTCCACATCCATTCAACAATTACTGATTGGGCATTTACCATGTGCCAGGTAGCTATTGTGAGCAAAGCAGCAAGTAAGACAGTGATCAGCCATGCATTCCCAGAGTCCACAAACCGATAAGTCTAAGGAGAAAAATTAGCCCATACTTATAGGACCTATGTATATGATACATCAGTTCTGGGTGCACATAGGAATACCTCACTCATTGAGGATCTGGGGGCATCTCTTGGAGGGAATGAGACTTGATGAGTTTTCAGAATCAATAATGGTTGGACCATGGAAGGTGGGAAGGACTCAATAGAGGGAAAACACTTGTGACAACATCATATCAAATAGTTTGCATTTCTGGAACATTAGTAAGTTGACATCTTAGAAGTGTGGTCTCCTCTTCCTGCACAACCTTCTGTTGCTTGTCTGAAACACAGCACTCTTTCTGTCCTGTGAATGGGGCTGAGTGTGTTGCCTGTGTCTCTCTAGTGGTGCTCCTTAGACAGCTGTGAAAGCATACTTTTCATGTGAATTAAGATCACAGGTCCTGGAGTAAGAGACCCCTTGGCCTCATCTATCAAGTATGAATCATAACGCCTATTTTGCAGGATTGTTTTAACAATTAAGTGAACAAATAAATACAACAGTACACTTAGTTAGAATAGTGCATGAGATATTATAAAGCATAAATATAAATACTAATCATTACTAAGAAGTTTGTGTGTTCCATTTTCTCAATTAAATGGGAATACCTGGAAGGCAGAATTAAGTTCTTATTTTAAAAAAGCTCAAGACCTACACATAAAATTTCATTTAACTTCTTCAAATAAAATTTACTGCTTTAAATGTGCAGATCGGGGCTCTTAGATGTTAACTTAATTATGTATGGGTCCCTGTCAGTAAATGGGAGAAATAATCCCATATCCCTCACACTGTGAGGATTCAGCTGCTTCTCTAACACAATGAAATAGAAAAAGTAAGCTCGTCACTTGGGGAGTGATTTAGTTGCAAACAACAGAATCAGAAGCATAATTGACTGATTCTAGTTACTGTGAAAGACCCAAGAAACAGTTCAAGCATAAGCTAAGTGGGGAAGAAAAGGAAACAAACAGAAATATTAAAAGTCTAGGAGAGGATTCTAATGAGAGTTAAGAAAATAAGACTGGCTGTGGTTTATACCTGAGAATGAGAAACAAATCAGAAAATCAATGTCTAATAACGTTGTGGATCTTGATTTATGGTTTATAACAGAAACAATAGGGCTAGTTACAAGATGATCTTGGAGGGGCCAAGGGAAGCAACTCTGGGGTACTGTGTCAGAGAGAGTTATTCTAAAAGGAAATTAAGCGTTCCAGTTCCTCTACATTCACCCCCCCCCCCCCATCTCCCGAAATTAAAAAAGCTGTTCAGACCTCAGATGTTCAAGCGAAATCATAAATTTCCTACTGGGTCATAGGAGCACTGAGCAATTTCACATTCCTTTTGATGCAGGCGTGTGTGCCATGGGGTGACCATCCTCTGGCTTCGCCCATGGCTTCAAGGGCAGACACAGAGAACGGGGAAGGGTCAGCGCTCACCTCCCTTCCCTGCCTCTCCCGAGGCTGTGCTCTCAGCCCACAGCCTGGGAGGAGCTGCCTGTGGAGGCCCAAGGCTTGGCCTGCTCCACCTGGCCGGACTCACAGCCACTCTCAGACCTGCCCTGGCCACATGGCCATTGTGAGACTTGTGGCCAGCCCTGTGGGCAACACTGCCTGTCTGCAGGAATAAACGCAGGCCACTGCAGGTTAAAAAAAGACAGAAAGAAAATAAAAGCCTTCTAGCTTGCCAGCATAGCGAAATTCTGTATTACAGAAGAGTAAAGTTTTTGTCCAGACATTGACAGTGAGCTGTGTCTGTGTCTGTTAGGAGGTTGAGATTTTCTGCATGTGAGCTGGGGAATATTAAAATTATTTTGATCACTATTTAGTGAGGACTTAATATCAAGCATTATTCCATGTGAATTTATTGAATCCTCATACCAATCTAAGAAGTGAGTAACAGGAGTGCCTCCATTACACAGATAAAGAAACTGAGGCTGGGGAGTTTAGATAATGTACCCAGGCTCACAGGCAAATGAAGCTGGGATTTGAACTCTGGTCTGTGGAATACTTTGGCAGTTGGCTGCTTTCTGTGTCAGATAAAAGAATGTTGAACCTAAGTCCCCGAAGTAGCACGTGCTGTTCACAGTGGCAGGGAGCCTGAAGGAAGGGCTATTGGGCAGTATAGTGACGTCAGCAAGGCCTAGGACTTGTCCTCTATCTGCTCTGCCCTGTGCATGGGTGACATCTCATGTTCAGGAGCATTGCTGCGGCGATTTCAGGCATCTCAAGAAGTCACGATCACATTTGTTTAAGTACAGGGGGAAAATGTCCTCTGTTAATCTTTTTCTTTCTCTTTTTTAAGCTTTTATTTAATGAATGCAAATTTCATAGGTACAACTTTAGGAATATAGTGGTTTCCCCCATACCCACCCTCCCACCTCCACTCCCTTTCCCATCCCCTTCTTCATTAAGATTCATGTTTAATTAATTTTATATACAGAAGATCAATTCTATATTAAGTAAAGATTTCAACAGTGTGCACCCACACATACACACATGATCTAAAAAGTACTGTTTGAGAGCAAGTTTTGCAGCTAATTCTCATAGTACAACTCATTAAGGACAGAGGTCCTACATGGGAGTAAGTGCACAGTGACTTCTGTTTTTAATTTAACAAGTAATACTTTCATTTATGATTTCAGTGCTGTTGATCTTTTCCTATCAGTGAGAACATCTTCCCAGACTCCAGTAGGCGTCTCTGCTATGTATGCTGTTAACTAGCATGAAGTCATGTATCTATGCCTAAATCCAATCAACTTTGAAGATTATGGAATTGCTATGGTTCACTGAGATCAATCACAAGTCATTCTCAGAGGCTATTAAAAGGACCAGTGTTGCTAAGCATGCAAAAAGAAGCGGGCTCATTGGGAGAGAAGTGCAGGTGACAGCTGTTGGCAAAGCAAGAACTGTGTCTGATGTAGGTACCACAGCCAATTTCTTGTCATAGGAGCAATTTAGTTCTAATGTAACTGGTGGGAATGGAGGTGAGAGGAAGAGAGGAGTGGAGAGGAGAGGGGAGGAGAGGGGAGGAGAGGGAAGGTAAAAGTATGGAGCATTTGCTATGTACATTATGTTAACATCTTTTAGGCACCTCACCACATGCCTTTCATATGGTTCTTACTTTTATATTTATTTTCTGGAAGCTCTTTTAAAGTCTAAACTCACATAGCCACGAAATAGCAGGGATGAATTTAATCCAAATAGACTTATTAAAAGATATGTTCTTGGGGCCGGCACCGTGGCGCAGTAGGTTAATCCTCCGCCTGTGGCACTGGCATCCCATATGGGTGCCGGTTCTAGTCCCAGATGCTCCTCTTCCAATCCAGCTGTCCGCTATGGCCTGGGAAAGCAGTAGAAGATGGCCCAAGTCCTTGGGCCCCTGCATCCACCTGGGAGACCCGGAAGAATCTCCTGGCTCCTGGCTTCAGATCAGCGCAGCTCCGGCTGTTGTGGCCATTTGGGGAATGAGTCAACAGAAGGAAGATCTTTCTCTCTTGTCTCTCCCTTTCACTGTCTGTAATTCCACCTCTCAAATAAATAAATAAAATCTTTTTTTTTTTTTTTAAAAAAAAGAAGGGGCCGGCTGGTGGAGCAGCAGGTTAATGCCCTGGCCTGAAGCTCTGGCATCCCATATGAGCACTGGTTCTAGTCCAGGCTGCTCCTTTTCTGATCCAGCTCTCTGCTATGGCCTGGGATGGCAGTGGAAGATGGCCCAAGTCCTTGGGCCCCTGCACCTACGTGGGAGACCTGGAAGAAGCTCCTGGCTCCTGGCTTCGGATTGGTGCAGCTCCAGCCGTTGGGGCCATCTGGAGAGCGAACCAGTGGATGGAAGACCTCTCTCTCTCTCTGACTCTCCTTCTCCTCTCTGTGTAACTCTGACTTTCAAGTAAATAAATAAATCTTTAAAAAGAAGATATATTCTATAGTTCTTAGGGGGAAAATGATTTGAAGTTATTCATCTTAGGTACAAGTATAGGAGTACTTAGGTAAATTTGTGCAAAAACTTTTTTGAAATCAATGCATAGCTTTTTCATAATGTACATTTTCGGTGACTTTTTTTGAAGACTTCACTTATGAGGAGATCAATATCAAAGGAAAGCTTCCATCTTCTGGAAAACTTGTCTAATGTATCTTTGCACCTCCTACCCACTCAACAAATACCCAAATTAAGCAAAGTTATTCATTCATTAGAGGTGTGCAGAACTGACTATGCACCTGTGTGTGTTTTTACATTGTGGCATTGTGAAACCCAGGAGGAGGGAGCTTTGCTTTCCACTGGGTACTTACTCCCATGTATCAGAGGCTACAGCACTCATAGGCCCCACTGTGGGAAACCAGAGGGGAGGAAAAAAAGAAATGAGAAACAGAAAAAAAGCACAGGCAAGTATGAGACAATGAACTCCAAGAGGGGCTTCTAATATTTCATTGTTATTGAAAATTACACTTCATAAAAAGTCTTGCTCATTTAAAGTTAGAAGAGTGACAGAAAAATGGCTTTCATACTTAGGTCTGCTAAATGTATGATAAATCAAAAAAGATGGAACAAGGAGAAACTTCAAGGAAAACCAAGCAGAAAATCAGTGTGTAGTATAAATAACACTTCATTAGTGCTATAGTGCCTTCCAGAACGGTCTAGAAAATTCCACAGAGTAATCATGGTATGCCGCACAGAAGAGAATAATTTACTATCGTGAGGGGTTTGTAATCCCTACAATGAAAAGGGGAATGTATGCACATGACTCTTTAATGATAATGGACATGCAGGCATAAATCCCTAAATGATGAGATGTGAATTTATTTCATAAATTCAAATTTCTGTTGGGGAAGAAAAAGCCAGGGTGTCTGGCTTGACTGGGGCACTGACCTAGTCTGTGACTGATCTGCTGAGAACTACAGACTTGGGGTGTGTGATATTTATTCTGGACACTGGGAGAGGCCTTGCTTAGGGGGTGGAGCATCGTGGTTTAGTCTCTCTCTCATCAGGCACACATCAACACTATAAACACACAAGTTTTAGTTAGCAGGAGTCAATGCCAAAGTCATGGCAGCCCGTCGCACCATCCCCAAACCCCTTAGCAATAGCTCAAGTGTTTTCTATCAAGAAAGATTTTTTTCTGTACTAAGTTTTAGACATTTCAGCTCAGTGTGGGTCTGAAGCAAAAAGACAGATAGAAAAATTAATAATTTGACACTCCAACTCTCTCTCAGCATAGTTTCTTCTCTTCATTCTATTTAATTTCCTAAATTCTCCTCAACAAAATCTTCTCTGGAGCAAAGAGCTGAAACTTTTTAACACAAAAGTGCAAATGAAAGACAATAGTTTAAGTGTTACTTCTTCCATGGGAAGTTTCTGTTTTAACATGATTCAAATCCTTAAGCAAAGCAAAATTTAGAAAGATTTTTCAATAGGATGCTCTCTGGACAAGGGTGCCTGGATATTGGATGGCAAGTAGGGAATCCCATTTGCTGGATTGGACATTATGGAGTGATTCCTAGAATGCAGCCAGGGAGCTGAGGTATAGACCAGAGGGAACAAAGCAGTGCATCTATCTAAAGGGGGAGAAACGTAAATGTGAAAAATCAAGATTCCAGGAAGAAGAGGCCCAGGCTAGAAGCAACAGGATGAGACTGTGGTTCTAGGACCACTGGTTTGGGGGTGTGGGAAGATGTGGAAAGGCAATGAACAACACAGAAAGCGCCAGAAATCTGATGGAAATCTGCTGTAACCCTGGACTGGGTTAAATCAGGGGTTGTCAGTTGGTGGGAGAGGCGGCATGGCATATGACCAATAGCAGTGGTCCATGAACAGCCCTACGATCTGGAAAACTCGGGACTCTTGTTGAAAATGTTGTAGAAGGGAAAGACCTGATGCTTTCTTTAAATCATCTGAGTAGTGTGTCATCCTAAAATGGTTAAGTGCAGCAAGTTAAGGAAATGGGCCTTTGTGGGTGTGGTGTGGTCCAGCCTGCGGCCCAGCCTCTCATTCCATCTTCTTTGAGCACCTGCACCGAGACTGATAATGCATTCTCCTTCCCTTGTGCCAGATACTTGTACCAAAGGGGGAAAACTGGTCTTAGCTGACTGTTTCCAGCACAAAACAGCATCACTCTTTCTCACTCTGGAGGCCGTGGGAACAATGCACCCTCCTGCTGTCCCATTCTGGAGGCGCAGGTTGTCGCTGAAGCCCCGTACCTCTTCTTTGCTGGCAACCACCAAGTCAGCCACAGTTTCTTGGCTTTTAGATCTTAGATGTGAACCAGATGCTGGTCTTCTCTGCAAACTCAGTTACAAAGAAATAATGGCCTCTTCCTAGGTTTATGGTCGGGAAGAGGGTGGGAATGAAACATATGGTAAACTAAAAGCCCTTTCCAAAAATCTCCCTTTGGGGACTGGTGCTTCAGTGGCTTAGGCTGCTGCTTGCAATGCCGGCATCTCATATTGGAGCACCAGTTGGAGTCATGGCTGCTCCGATTCCTATCGAGCCCCCTGCTAATGTGTCTGAGAAAGAAGCAGAAGATGGCCCAAGTACTTGAACCCCTGTCATCCACATAGGAGACCCACATGGAGTTACAGGCTCTTGGCTTCAGTCCTGGCTGTCACAGCCATTTGGGAAGTAAACCAGTGGAAGGAGGATCTTTCTCTCCCTGTCTTTTTCTCTGTCACTCTGCCTTTTATAAATAGAATAAATCTTAAGAAAAAATGTTTTTAAAATTTTATAATACCTAGGCACTTTAACTTCAAATACCTCATGCTCTCAAGTGGTTGGTAGACCGTCCCAAAGCCTGTAATCAACTTTGCAAACCCCGTGTGGACAATCTTACCTTGGAAAGTGGGAGAAGTTGGAGTGTATTTTCCTGAAGCCTTGGGTAAAACTAAGACTGAAATAGTTCAGTTTTGACCACCTGTTATGGATGGGTGTGTTTGTGAGGGGGAGGGAACCCCAGAGCTAACTCCAGCTTCCACTGGAGACCAGCACCAGCTGTCCTGGCACAGTGCATTTTGAAGAAATTGGTCTTGGAAGAGCCACGGCTCCTTCTGCTTCTCTGAGAAGTAGGCAAACACTGCTTTACATTTGAAGAAGAGGTTTTTCTGGTCTGAGTTCTCCTGTTTCATATTGGAAAACCTATTCTTCAGGGCATGTACTATTTTCCCTAGGGGGTGCTGAAAGTGACATATCTCTGTTGATGGTGTGTCCGGGGCGGAGATGGGATGGATGGAGGTGAGGAGGGGTTCCCAAATGCCTTGATGTGAAAAATAGGAAGCCATTCTCATTTGGAAAGTAGCAAGTTAACCACCGCAGCAGAAACAAGGACAGCCTGTTATGCTAGAAACTGGCTGAGGCCTCTGTGACCAGAGAGCTGGCCGTCTACTGCCATTTAGTATTCCAGTCTGCAGCAGTAATGGCTCGTGGCCAGGCTCAACATCGCTGGAGAAGCCCAGGGGGTTTTCTTAAAAGTCTCAAACTGTTTGTGTTCTTTGTAAAACAGAATCAAATACAAGGATATCTCATTTATCCATCCCCATGCAGAACAGGCTTTTGCTCAGAAATGTATTTTTCAGTTCATATTCAGGTCTGTGCTATGATTTAATAAAGTTTGTGAAAGCTGTATATGGGGTTTGCTTTTGTCCTCTTTATTTCACCCTAATCCTAATCACAATCCATAGAGTAGGGCATGGGGGGCGGCTTTATTAACCCCACTTGGACACTAATTCCTCTACAACCTAGGCAGCAGAACTGGGGTGTGCCCTCCCACTACCCCTGCATGGTTTCAGGTCTTCAGAGCTCAAGCACCTCAGAGGCTTCTCAATACATTGAATGTAGGATTATTTGTGAAATCCTGCTTTCATTCATTATGAAGCAAAGGTCCAGTCAGAACTCAGCTAAGGTCATTAAGGGTTTTAAGCATCTTTCAAAGTGCCATGCACTATTGGTGCTGGGAGATGAACAGAGATGTCAAATTTAAGGAAAGTAAGGAAGAAAGCAGTGGGGTGGCTGGGATGCCACGGGGCTGTGGCTGGAGGCTGGGAGCAGGTGGTAACCAGGAGGGCCAAGTAGAAAGGAAAGACAGAAATGGGGACTGCATGGGCAGGCCGTAAATCCTGAGAAGGGTGGCCAGAGGAGAATTGGGTCCTTAGCAAGACAAAGCTAGAGCTGGGTGTAGCAGATTATGTGGACTGCCATCTATTGCCTCCACGTTAGCCCTTTCTTTATGATCCAATCATCCTGTCCAGTTCTGTCTTAGGGAGGTTAGTTCCAGTGTCCTTAGGGATTTAAGAGAGTAGTAACAGAAGAAGGGGCATGATTCTCAATGTCTCCTACATTTGCCCAGGAATTTCTTATTTCCTATAACTCTGTTACTATGCTACACCAGCTTTTGCAAAGATGAATTTGTTATCCTACCAGGAATTTTTGGAACGCTCCTTCTACTTTAACGTATTTTTATTGCTTCCTTAGGAAGCATGTAAATCCTACTCTGTTAAATTTCTAAGTTGAAGCTTGGGTTATCCAATGCCCTTGTGGGAACTGGAGAGCAGAGACTTTTACAAACAGGAGGAAAGGGGGTACTGCATCAGACTTCAAAATCAACAGCACTTCCCTAAGACAAGCACCTTAGAGGGAGTAGGAGCACTCTTTAACCACCAAAGATGATCCCCTTTCTCTATCCCTGATGCATGGCCCCCACTGATGTTGAGATACATTTCTGACAGACTCTCACTCCTCTGTCCGGCTTTGCCTTCACCTCTACCTTCTTGTGGCTGTAGGATCCATTCTTCAAGTCACTTGGCTCAGTCAGCTCCAGAGATTTTTCACACTTGTTCTGGGTTCCCAGCCCCTCCCGGCAGTGACTTCATACTGATGACAATGACGAGATTCTGGAAGCCTGTGGTTCCTGTTTCTGAGTCTCAGTCTACACCAGAACCTTATGCTTCATTCAGACCATCATCACATTATATCCACAAGGAAACCCAACAGCTGCCCAGGTCACACTAGAGCACCTGCTCTGGATTCCTTTTGGAGAACCTCTCTAGTTTTGTCAAGTATTTTCTGCAGCTTCGGCTTATCCTTTCTCTTGTCAGTGGGGTTCCTCCCCCTGAAACAAATGCTATGGCTTGGGCCTGGGTAGCCATGCACCGAGCTCCTTGTCACTGCTTGCAGGACACTCAAGCCTTTGAGGGCCATTTGTGTCAGGATTCCTTGGAGCTGGATCCTCTTCACCCACAGGGTCTGCCTAGTCATGTCAGGGCCCTGAGGCTATTTTGACCTAAAAGTAGACTAAACACCACAAGAAAGCTTACCTCCCCCACTTTAGCCATGATAAATCAGCACTTATAGTCCCTCCTCTGGCACACTGTCATCTGTCTACTCGGCACTTCTCCTCTTACTGTGTTACTTATGATTCTTGATAGGAAATCAATCTTTTGGGTTATTCAAATGCATTCTCAAGTTTCTTTCTGAAAAGTACAAGGATTTTCAAGAAGACACAGAAGAGTGTCACCATAGTGTTAATTGACATCAGATTTTTTTCCCACTAGAAAAATATAGGCAGCATGAGAATATAGTAAGAAACTTGGGTCCGTTGGGTGTTGTTGCGGGAGAAGGGAAATCCGTAAGGAGGAAAAGCTGTAAGTGCACATGAAGTTTTCTCAATTCTGACAACACTTCCATGAGGCAGGTAAGTTTGTGGCTAACAAGTGCATAAAACCAGAAAAGTCCTTTTTGTCAGCTGACTTAGTTCTAGAACTTCTAAAGGGAGACTTTCATAAAGCACAATTAATTGCTCCAAATTCAGCTATCCTGTAATACTTTCCAAAAAAAGTTTCTGAAATAATTAAATAATTAGAAGTATACTTGTATGACACCTTTTATACAAAGCTGGATAAATGCTTCCATACCCAGCATTGTAAACTAGTTTAGAAGAGAGACCATTTCACAAAGTTTGCAGCTTGAGAACCCTTGAACTGAATCAGTCAGCTTTCCTGATGATTTAATGGGACTTGTTTTCTGGTTCTCTTCTATACTTGCAGTTTGTTTTTTTCCCATTTCTTCCCTGGGTTCATTTTTGAGCTTGCTGATCATTTTTAAATCCCCTTATAGCACCTAGTTCTATGATTTCAACATGGTAGGTGCTGAATAGTGTTTGTTAAGTTGAATTTAAGTCAACATCACCACATATGGACCCATTTTTACCTATAATTCTAGGGCAAGATTGACTTTTTGTTTTTTTGTTGTGCGATGAAAGCAAGTTGGCAGGAGCTAGAAATTTTTCAATCCCTGGAATCACTTTTATTATTTATTTACTATTTGTAGTACATTCATGTTTCCAGGAACTTAAGCAACTAGAATGTAGTTTTCTACTTAAATTCAATCCCTCTGTTTAGGAATCTTCTATCTGAGAGAGTTTGGCAAAATACAGAAACTGGTAAAAAAAAAAATTGACTGCAACTATTCTTGGGGTAGAAGAGAACAGAGAAGAGAAATATTTATTGAATCCCTTCATGTTTAACATACCCATAACTGTTTCCAGAACAAGTTCCAACTAATTCTGTGTCTTGCACCATTTTATTTTGGGCTTAATGAAGTTCAGGACCACAGAAGGGGGAACTGGTTTGGCCAAACATTTCAGACTATTCTTTTCTCTTCTCTCTTATCCCCTCTTTTTCTTAAATGGTTTGGGTCTTGGCAAAACCAAAAAGTGCTTTTCTCTAGTGCTTTTAATTTTTTTGTCTTTAATTTTTAACTAAGTGTGCATTTCAAAGGAAATATAACCCAGCTGTTTCTTATTTTTTTGCACTCAACAAAATGGTACTTTGTAAAAGCCATTCAATGTCCAAGAAGCCTTGAGCCCCTTTAAGAAAAAAAAAAAAAAAAAAAAAAAAACAACTTTTTTTCCCTTTGAACCAAGAATATTATCTTTGCCAAAAAGGAAGAGTTAGAACTAAGAAAGACTGAGATTTTGTTTAATTTAAAGTTAGAACTTATAAATGAGGAAATGATTGCAACATTGACAGGATGTAGGTGTTTCCAGGTAACTGAAATTTAACTCTTTTATTTATGAGCCCTGACCACATCCAGCAGTGGTACTTCTATATTCTCCTCCCTAAGGAGTTCTAAGAGGGAAAATTGTGAATACGTGTATGTGGATTTGGAGGAATGGGGACAATGGTTAGGAGGGAGTAGCAGGAACAAGAGTGATCTGACATTCATAACTGCACTGAAAAAAATCTAGGATGATCCCTGTTTATTTGGGTTTTCAATATTTCATAAAAGTGAACACGAAATTTACTCCGATTATTTACAAATAGTTTGCTAAGTAGTTGTAACTTTCAACAGAAAGTACAGATTGATGTTTAATTTACTTAAGGTATAGGACATTTCCAAATTTTGGGAAAACCCACTTGCTATTCAGCAGTTCATACTTTAAGCCCAAACTTTAGTGCATTCACTAAACAGTTTGTTGAAGTTCCTTCATTTGACAACATTTTGATGTCCTAGTTAAAAGTTACTAATTGAAAATTAAAAAGAAATGATTTTTTTGTGTTAGAATATATTAAACTTTTATTTAATGAATATAAATTTCCAAAGTACAGCTTATGGGTTACAATGGCTTCCCCCCTCCCATAACTTCCCTCCCACCCGCAACCCTCCCCTTTCCTGCTCCCTCTCCCCTTCCATTCACATCAAGATTCATTTTCAATTCTCTTTATATACAGAAGATCAGTTTAGTATATATTAGGTAAAGATTTCAACAGTTTGCCCCATATAGCAACACAAAGTGAAAAACTACCGTTGGAGTACTAGTTATAGCATTAAATAACAGTGTACAGCACATTAAAGGCAGAGATCCTACATAATATTTTTTTCAAATTAATTAATTTTCTATGCCATTTCCATTTTAACACCAGGTTGTTTTTTTTCATTTCCAATTATCTTTATATACAGAAGATCGATTCAGTATATAATTAGTAAAGACCTCATCAGTTTGTACCCACACAGAAACACAAAGTATAAAAATACTGTTTCAGTACTAGTTATAGCATCACTTCACATTAGACAACACATTAAGGACAGATCCCACATGGGGTGTAAGTACACAGTGACTCCTGCTGCTGACTTAACAATTTGACACTCGTGTTCATGGCGTCAGTAATCTCCCTAGGCTCTAGTCATGAGTTGTCAGGGCTATGGAAGCCTTTAGAGTTCGCTGACTTTGATCTTATTCCGATAGGGTCATAGTCAAAGTGGAAGTTCTCTCCTCCCTTCGGAGAAAGGTACCTCCTTCTTTGATGGCCCCGTTCTTTCCACTGGGATCTCACTCACAGAGATCTTTCATTTAGGTCTTTTTTTTTTTCCATGGTATCTTGGCTTTCCATGCCTGCAATACTCTCATGGGCTCTTCAGCCAGATCCAAATGCCTTAAGGGCTGATTCTGAGGCCAGAGTGTTGTTTAGGACATCTGCCATTCTATGAGTCTGCTGTGTATCCCGCTTCCCATGTTGGAAAAATGATTTTTTTGTAAAGACATTTTGTAATTCAAGCTTATCAGCAGTCAGGGATAAACATTCTCCATTCCTATTGCTCTGAATTAAATATTTTGGTAGTTGAAAAGATATGTATAATAAGTATTCTATAGATTTTTCTTGTTCACATGATAAAAGTGGACATTACTAAAAATTACATTGTTGCTCTTGGAAATTCTGCTAAGACACAGTATTTTCTGCTGACATAATAGAAGTCCAATTCAAAGCCAGTCCCAAAGAGACAAATATCATATGTTTTCCCTGATCGGTGACAACTGAGCGCCAAAGGGGAAACCTGTTAAGTGAAATGGACACTATAAGCAACAATGAACTGATCAGCTCCTGTCCTGACTTTAGATGTACAATGTAATACTTTATCCTTTTTAGTATTTGTTGTTGTTGTTGTTGTTCTAGTACTATTGGTTGAATTCAGTAATTAACGCACAATTATCCTTAGGAGTTTAAATTTTAACAGAAAAGTGATCCCTGTTAAATCTAAGAGTGGAAAAAGAGAGGGAGGAGATGAACAATTTGGAACATGCTCAATCGGACTGGCCGCAAATGGTGTAGTCAGAAAGGTGCCAGGGGATTCCCACACAATCCCACCCAGGTGGCATGTACCAATGCCATCGCACTAGTCCAAGTGATCAATATCAGCTCACAATTGATAGCTCTGATAGGTCTAAGAGTCAAAGAGATCACACAAACAAGACAAGTAACTGCTAATACTAACTGATAGAATCAAATAGGGAGAGAAAGATCCAACATGGGAAGTGGGATACACAGCAGGCTCATAGAATGGCAGATGTCCTAAACAACACTCTTGCCTCAGAATCAGCCCTCAAGGCATTCGGATCTGGCGGAAGAACCCATGAGAGTATAGCAGGCATGGAAAGCCAAGATATCATGGAAAAAAAAAAAAAAGACCTAAATGAAAGATCTCTGTGAGTGAGATCCCAGTGGAAAGAACGGGGCCATCAAAGAAGGAGGTACCCTTCTCCGAAGGGAGGAGAGAACCTCCACTTTGACTATGACCCTATCGGAATAAGATCAAAGTCAGCGAACCCTAAAGGCTTCCATAGCCCTGGCAACTCATGACTAGAGCCTAGGGAGATTACTGACGCCATGAACAGGAGTGTCAAATTGTTAAATCAGCAACAGGAGTCACTGTGTACTTACACCCCATGTGGGATCTGTCCCTAATGTGTCATCTAAAGCGAAGTGATGCTATAACTAGTACTGAAACAGTATCTTTATACTTTGTGTTTCTGTGTGGGCACAAACTGATGAGGTCTTTACTAATTATATACCGAATTGATCTTCTGTACATAAAGAGAATTGGAAATGAAAAAAAAAAAAAACCTGGTGTTAAAATGGAAATGGCATAGAAAATTAATTAATTTGAAAAAAAAATTATGTAGGATCTCTGCCTTTAATGTGCTGTACATTGCTATTTAATGCTATAATTAGTAATCCAATGGTAGTTTATTCACTTTGTGTTGCTATATGGGGCAAACTGTTGAAATCTTTACCTAATATATACTAAACTGATCTTCTGTATATAAAGAGAATTGAAAATGAATCTTTACATGAATGGAAGGGGAGAGGGAGCGGGAAAGGGGAGGGTTGCGGGTGGGAGGGAAGTTATGGGAGGGGGAAGCCATTGTAACCCACAAGCTATACTTTGGAAATTTATATGCATTAAATAAAAGTTTAATTAAAAAAAAAAAAGAAGTCCAATTCAAAGTCGTTCTACTCTCTGGTATAAGACTACTTTGCATTTGCTGTCTCTTAGATGCCTTTGGCATTAGGCTAGTAATATTTTATAAGTTTTTTTTTAAAGATTTATTTATTTATTTAAAAGGCAGAGTTACAGAGTGGCAGCAAGAGAGAGAGAAAATCTTCCATCCGCTGATTCACTCCCCACATGGCCGCAAAGGCCAGAATTGGGCCGAAGCCAAGAGCCAGGAGTTTCTTCCAGGTCTCCCATGCAGGTGTAGGGGTCCAAAGACTTAGGCCATCGTCTGCTGCTTTCCCAGGCAAATTAGCAGTGAACTGGAAGAAGTAGAGCAGCAGGTACTCAAACTGGCACTGCAGGTGGGGGCTTTACCTGCTATGCCACAGTATCAGTCCCTGTATCTGTTTTCTATTTATAAAATTTTATTATAAATAAAATTTAGTCAACAGCTTCCTATGTACCAGGTCCTGTCAGGATTCTAGAGAATCAAAAGTAATAAGTTATTCTCATTGGTCACCTCACAGGGCCCTAGCTACCAGGTGGCAGTGGGGGTGGACAAGGGGCTGAGCACCATGGAAAGGGGAATGCAAGTTGGGAGGGCAGAGAAGAGTTCGGTCTCTGACTCATCAGCACTCCTGTTCAGGTGAAAAGTAGCTCTTTGGGGCATGTAGTTTGCCAAGTCAACAGTGCTGAGAAAAAAAGAGTTCATTCCTTTGGGTTGCTACAGCCCACACTTAGTCTGTCAGCTTAGAGAGAGTGGCAAGGGCTGGCTTACAAGCCTCATTTATCCCAACTGCTGAACTAGCACAACTCACGTCTGAGGACGACATTGGCTGAGTTGTCAGACAAGGAGATTTTGGGAAAAAAATCCTTGTCTGATGAAGAACTTTAAGAGCTCTGTTGTGGGTTTTATGATATAACGCCTCAACTTAATTAATTTTACAAAAACTTCAGGAAAGTTTCAATGTTCTTTCTATGTTCAATGATGCTTTTAGAGCTAGGGCTTCTTTTCCTATGGGAGATGTTAAGCAGTGAAATCGGAACCAAAATTGATTGCCAGTTTCAAAGGAGGGGTAGATATCTGGATACAGATGCACCTCGGTCACTGCCCTGCCTTGGACTAGCTCACTCTCAGTGGTGAGGGATGGGAAACTTACACAGACAATCTGAACACAATCTGGGAAAATTGACATCCTCCATATGCAGAAAGGATACTCTCTCGGAGAGCAGATGCCAGGTCTCAGCTGTGTTCTGGCCAAAACCTAGCAAAGTTCCAGGTATGTGGTAAGTAACCAGTTGGAGAAATGAATTGAAAAAACATTGCAACTCTGGATCTATTTATTCATCCATTTTTCTCACCTTCAAAAATTTTGCTTAAAGCATATCAATTATAATTTTATTTCCTTTCTCAGATCCAAAGGAAATGAAATATTTTGGAAAAAAAAACTACTGGGCATTTGAAGCATTTTTTGAAACCATGTGTGTTTTCACTTCCTATTTCCTTATTGCTTAAAAACAAGTACCTCAATGAAATGTAAGCTCAGTAATTTGTACAGATCTCTCTTAAGCCAGAAATAGAAAGTATTAAACATCTTGGAGCTTTGTGCTGCAAGAAATGTGGACTAGTCTGGGCATTAGTTTCACAGTAATGAATGTGTGGCACAAGGAAAATCAAAACTCACACACACAAGAAAATAGACCTCTGACAACATGAATTCATTATTCTGCCAGTCCAGGACATACGCTCCCAGAAAGTCTTTCGACAAATATAGTGAATGACAGAATCTATTAGAAAGGCACCAGGATTCGTGGGGCCACATGAGGGAAGGGCAAATGGGTGAGACTGGTGGGGGCTAAAGGGAAGGATCCAGAAAATATAAAGTCCCCTGGCTAGAATATATCACTGAAAAGATGGAAAGGCTAGACAGCACCTTCATCCAAAGAATCTTTCTAGAATGTCCTCATTATAATTAATATTCTGCAGGCCTCTAAGACTTCCTTCTTTTCCTTTTGGAGTTCTGTATCGATGTTCTGGTGCCCTTGGTTTTTCCTAGCCTATTCATCATTGTTAACAACTGTTTTTAACCAGTGACAGCACCTTGAAAAAGCAAATCTGTGTGAATGCAGGAAGTAAGTCCCTATAGCTAGAGAAGAGGATGCTAAGAGGAAAGATGGGAGGACATCAGAGTAAATTTTGTGACTGTTTCACAAATTTGTTCAATGACTGCCTTAACCTACAAATTAACACCATCCTCATGACTTAACACTTGGTTATCAAGGCTTGAACTCCAGGTAGATGTTTGGCCTTCCAGTTAAGTTGCCTGTGTCTTACATCAGAGTTCCTGGGTTCATATCCTTTCTCTGGCTCATGACTTCAACTTCCTGTTAATGCAGACCTGGGAGGCAGCAGTGATGGCTCAAGTAGTTGGATCCCTGCCACCTACATGGGAGACCTGGACTGAGTTTCCAGTACCCAGCTTCAACTTGTCCAAGCGCCAGTTGTTATGGGTATTTAAGGGAGAGACCCATCAGTTGGGAGCACTTCTGTCTATCTGTCCCTCTTTCCTTGTTTTTCTGCCTCTTAAATATATTTTACGATTTTTTTTTTGCTTCCTTGCTTGGAAAAATGGAAGAAAATGCACATATCTGCCAAAATGAGGTTTTTTTCTTATGTATTTCTTATAGCAACTCAGGGCCATTATGTCATTATTGACATTTGGGATATTCCTGGAGTCAAATATTCTCAAAATAACCTCCTGAGTTAGATAACATCGTAACAGTTAATAAACAAAACAACTGGGGCACAGATTAAGCAAGGGATCAATGGTGCAGAGCCAGACTAACAGCGCAGACAGGATGCACAACTTATGGTCTGAACCTGTGAGGGCTTCTTATGCATCTGCATCTCTCGGCCACCATCCACTATTGATAATGGTGTCCTTGGCATCCAAGGGACCTCTTTCTGACTTGTGGTCAGCGTAAGCACAGATTGGAGACCTTTGAATGAGACAATCCACAAGCAGTTGCACAACACTTGGCTTGAACAATCCTTCAGTAAGGCCAATTAGTGATGGGAAAATTGGA
This sequence comes from Lepus europaeus, assembly GCF_033115175.1. Taxonomy (NCBI): domain Eukaryota; kingdom Metazoa; phylum Chordata; class Mammalia; order Lagomorpha; family Leporidae; genus Lepus; species Lepus europaeus. The sequence continues at coordinate 135,452,969 of NC_084831.1, read as the reverse complement.
AAATCTTGTCTGGGGTCGAGTTCCTAGTATAGAAATTTCTATTGGGAACCAGTGATTGAAAACATTTTGCATAGAACACAGAGCTAGCTGAGCCTTTACATTTTTTCCAATGAAAAAGCTATCAAGGAACTATGTAAGGGTGTGAATATTGCCATCTTTTCTCCATCCCCAATAGAAAGGGGTCCAGGGACAGGACACAGTGTCTTGGCAGAGTCTCTCATAACTATGCCCTTCACTGGGGTGTAAATCATTCTCCATTTGCAGTTCAGGCATAAATCATCCTGAAACCATGGGGCTCACTAAATGTTATTGTGTTACTGAGACATAAATCCCATGTCAGCTCGATGAAATGTCCATGGCCATTGCATTAAACAACCCAAGGCAGCTACTTAACGATTTCCAAACATTTGATTATTAAAGTTCAGACAAGAGATTTAAGAGGAAAGCTATGTTAAAACGGACTTTAAACAGCCGTTTCTTACATTTATTCTGTTAGCATTGTGACTGCCCCAACTCTGAACTCCATCTTAGGAGGAGGGCTTAGAATGGACAGGGGAGAGTTAGGCCAGAATTTGGTGAGCTACCCTTGACCTTTGCATGGTTTCAATACATAAAACATAGTCTTGATGCCCCTCTCTGTCATGTCCATTTTAACCTGTCTCAAGGGCACATTCTCTAACATGGAAAATGAGGACTCATTTTGCCCAGTAGATTCCAGTCAGCCTTTATAGTCCAACATATATCAATTAAATATTGTACCTGACATCTGAATAGATCCTTAGAATTTCCCTACACATTTGATCTATGTTCTCTTCCCCTCTCTCTGCTACTTCATAGAGATATAAGAATGATATTTTTTTCTTTCTTCCATTATTTTTCCTTAGGAATTTTGCTTTACTGAAAATTTCCTCTTATTGCTCTTTATTTGTAATGTTTATATTTTCACTTGTTTCTTTGCTTTAGCATTCAGATGCTTTTAAGGGCTCCACATATTTAAATAAACAAATAAACCTTTGTCAGATCCAACAGCCTCAGCTGCCTATATTTGCTCTTTTTTCACTGCTAAACTCTGAAAGGATCTTTTTCACTTACTTTGTCTGCTCTTCACCTCCTAATCAATCCTTAAGCCATGCCACTCTGCTTCTATTCCTTCCATCACTTTAAAACTCATCTTCCCAAGGTCATCTTCTAGGTTACAAGTCTTGTTACAAGCAACAGAAAACCTGATTCAAACTGTGTTAAATTATAAAGGGGATTTTTACCTCAATAAGTTGGAAGACCAGTGGTAGAACAGTGTTCAGATACCATTCAATCCAATAGTGACAAACGTGCATTTCTACACCATTGTGCCAGGTGGCTGTAGTCAATCTAGATCACATGATTACACACAATGTTATTCAAAAAATGAAAAGCTATCCCTTCTTACAGGTCTTTTGGAAACACAAAATGTTGTCCTAGAATTTCCCAGAGAGCTTCTTTTAGCATCTTCTTATTGTGAATTAATGTGTCATGTGATCCATATTTGAAACAATCCTTAAGACCAGGAAACCACCATGCAAGTGTCCCCCTTATTATTCAAACCCTGGCCTAATGCCTTCAATGCAGACTTTATCAGGCTTAAGTTTCTCTCCTAAGCTTATAGTTCCTCTGTCTGTACTTTAATGATTAAAAGTCAATTCCCTGTTCAGGATTAACACAAAAATAAGAAAGTGGCCCAAGGGTAAACCTGGCCTGCAAGAGCTTGAATCACAAGTACTATTCAATTGTCACCTCTATAGTTAGTGTGCTAATGCTAGACATTATCCTAACACATTTCCCAAGAACTCCAAGCTCTGATCAAACAAAACAATACCCAATCTGAGCCCACTTTGCTGTCATGAAAAAGAACATGCCAGGCTCCTATTACTGCCCATCAAAGGAAGGCTATGAGCACTGTGGACCAATGGGTGACCTACACATGAGCTGATAATACACTACACAACCCTCACTTTATAAGATTCATTATCTTTAATTCCTTGAGGCAGCTGCTCAACTCTTTGTTCTGTGCACTGCAAAATAAGGTACTTTCTTCCACCACCCTGATGTCAATAATTGGCTTGCTGCTCTTTGGGTGGGCAGATCCAGGTGTCTGGGCTTCCATAAGATTTAAAGACATTGGAATATCTCTTACAACATATAGGTTTGTCTTACAGGCAAGATTTGGCACCTTAAGCAACATCTGGCATTGTCTGGAATAATTTTTGATGGTTATAACTGAGGCTGGGGTACTAATGGCATCTAGTGGGTAAAGGTGAGGGATTCTGCTAAACATTCTACAGTATACAGAATATTCCTGTACAACAAAGAGTTATCTGGCCCAAAATATTAATGGAGTCATCATCTTTCTCTGTCATCTTGCACTTTCCATAAATCACCAAACCTCTGTTGGTATTAACTGCCAAACCCCTTCTTAGGTAATCCATCTCTCTGCCTTCTTACTGCCACTTTTCTAGTTCAAATTATTATCATTTTTTCATTTGCAGCATTTTTAAAACTGGGGTGTTCAATGTTGCCACCATCCAATGCATCATATATAAGCTGAATTTGGCTACCTATGTCAGAAATCCAAAGTAAACAAGATAGCAATTTCTTCTTTCTCATATAAAAGAAATTTGAAGTTAGGTGGATCAGGGGTTAGAACTTGGTAAGGACCAGATTTTCCTTCATCTTCCCTTCATGCTGTGGTCTGCATGTGTTTTCCTCCAAGGTTTCTTGCGTTGAGAGCTTGGATTCCAGTGTGCTGATATTCGTTGGTGGGACCTACTGAGAGGTGTTTGGATCATTGGGCAAATGCCCTTTAGCTCTTCTTCTGGTATCCCAGTTTTGCTCTGACTTTCTGTTTCTCCAACTGATCTCTCCCTCTTGTACATGATCCCATTGTGATGCCCTCTGTCATGGCGTGATGCATTCAGGGTACTCTCGCAAGAGCATCAACACACAGTTTGGACCTCTGGTCGCCAAAATTTCGAGTTAAATAAACCTCTTTTCTTTATAAAGTGCCAAACCTCAGGTGTTTCATTATAGCAACAGAAAACAGACTAATTCAGCTTACTATTTTCAGCATGTGACTTCTTCTACATGGCCCAGAACATTTGACTAATCTCTGGTAATCATTACCATGTTTCACCTTGTACAATGAGAGAAAAAGCAAAGTGGTTCCAATTCTTAGAAATAAAACATACTCATTTATTGGACAACATTTACTTATGCTTTCTCACATAACAGTGAAAGGCTGGTAAATGTGCACTTTATTTCAAGTGGTCATAGATTTAGATAAAAATTGGGATTTCTGTTATTAAGACACCACTAGACAACCAGTGGCCTCTGCTTCAGAATCAGAGTTGCCATGCTGAGAGAGTGAAGAGCTGCTGAAGTCCTTGATAGGTTCACTCCTCATGATAGTCAGAAACAACTTTGAACTCCCTGATAATAAGGATTAAAAGTCTGATCACTCTGATTGGCATTTACTTCTCTGGTCTTGTCTCTAATCACTTCCTAAAACTAATGCTGCCTTTTCAAATGCAGTTATCTTGGACTTGTGCAGATCCTGGAACTTCTCTCTGTCTCCTTTGGCTCTTTTCTTCACGTGACTGCTTTCTTCCCCTACATACTTATACTCCTTGTTTCTCTCTTCCAGGCTCACCAAAATTGAGTGAGAGCCTCACTTCTGTTTTCCCACAGCTCAAACATTCCCCCAAGTTTTAAAATATATTTTCATGGCCAGTTTTCTTGTGTCTTCCTTCAAGGCTGTGCTGCTTTATGGCAGAGGGTGTAACAAAGTACACGCAAAATGTATTAGCTAATTCTTGAATGAATAAATGCATCAGGTCATTTGACCTTCAGAAAATATTCTGTGAGGTAAGGAGCATTATTTATTTTGACAAACTAAGAAATGTTAAGGAAATTAATGTGTGCTCAAGGCCATACGAAGGGACAGAGCTGGGGCTGGGTCCCAACATCTCATATGGTTTTCACTTCTTAACATTGTAGTTCTCTTCCTCCCTGAGACTTACACTCTAATGTAGGCTTTGTGTGTTATGTCCTCATTTTGCAGTAGCTCTCACACAGAGATCTTGAAACTTTCAATTCACTTAAAAGTTTTATGAATCTTTGAATCAGTTGTTCTCCATTATTTTTCAAACATATACTGTAAGTATCTCCTTAGGTATATCTTCCCCAAAAGTATACAAATACAAAACCCAAAGAGCATCACTGATTGTGTATCTAGGGATCAATCACCATATGGCCCAAATAAAAAATATCATTACTTTTTAAAATTTATTTTTATTTATTTGAAAGACAGAGTTACAGAGAGAGGGAGAGATGGAGAGAGAGGTCTTCCATCTGCTGGTTCACTCCCCAGATGGCCGCAACAGCTGGAGTTGTGCCAATCCGAAGCCGAGAGTCAGGAGCTTCCTCTGGATCTCCCACGCAAATTCAGGGGCCCAGGGACCTGGGCCATCTTCTACTGCTTTCCCAGGTCATAGCAGAGAGCTGGAGCAGAAGTGCAGCAGCTGGGACACGAACTGGCATCCATACGGGATGCGGACGCTTCAGGCCAGGGCTTTAACCCACTGCACCAGCCCCAAAATGTCATTACTTTTTTCAGATATTTGATAACCACATATGTTGAAGGAGGCTAAGATTCCCTAGCCCACAAAAGAATCTTCATTAGACTAAGCAGAAACAATAATCCTATTCTCCTAAGAGCTCATGTGGGAACGGCTGTATGAAGACATCTGGCCAGTAATTGAAAGGAAGTCTACTGCAGGGTAGGTTTATTTTCAAAAAGCAACATAACGAGGAGTTGTGTCATTAATGACTCCACAATTTCATCAGCATGATTGATCGCTACATTGGCAATCAGTGGCGTTCTTTGGGTTTTGTATTCGCTTTAAATTCTTTGATTTAAAAGTGAGACACTATGCTGAGGATGGCAAAGGAGAAAGATATCTCAGTGCTAAATCAGTCAACTCAGAACTCCCCTGTTGTTGTTGCTCTGTGAAGAACTAATTATTGCTTAATATTTAAGCCAATTATAATATTTGTATTTTCTGCTTCCAGCAAAGAAAAGTATTATAAATGGAACACCAACCCTAAAATGTATAGAGAAATTAATCAAAATGAATTGTAAGAGGATTCTTTTGTAACACAATAATATTACTAGACAGTTTTCTTTCTTAAATTTGGGATAAAAATAGCAGTATTCTCTTTCACTAACTGCTTTACAATGTTGCAGGTATTTAGAGTATACTGAATTATCCATAAATTGTATGAACCTGAATACAGCTACAAGGAAACATGTACCACTCTGCTATTAACTCTGAGTATGACCTTTCCCAGGATTTCCCATCCTGAGACTTTAGTTTTCTGCTGTCTAGCCTTTGATAGAAAGGTACAATAAATAAACACTCTCTATAAATGCCTCTGGCTTGAAAGTGTTTAAGACTTTCGAGGATCACTCCTTTGGGTCACTGTCTTTTGTAAGACATATACATTGCTTTAAAATAAGAACCTGATGTGAAAATGGGTTTTCATACCCCATTTCCCATCAGAACTCTAACTCATGTTTGTAGCCAGCTTCACATCTTCCTCTGGGGACTATGAAACACACTGTCTTTGAAAGTGGTGTTGGCTTGTGGAAGGGAAGCCTATCGGTCATGTTTTCAGGTGTAAGCCCTGAATTATGTATTTAAAATAAAATACATCTCTCTCCTCTTGGGAAGTGTGCATAACCTGACATCTGAACCTGGAATGACCTGAAGGTTTTACTTGGCTAATGAATGACATACATTTGTATGATTTTTTACATCTCCCTTACATTTGACACTAGGAAGAAATTACCTGAATAGCTACAATATTTTAGGTCAGAGCTCTAATGATAGCCTGAGTATCAGTCAAGCTAACATCTTCATTCCATAAGAACTACTTCTGGAATGCAAGCTGATGAAGCCAGTGGAGGAAATGCCAATGAAAATCTCTTGAGCTTCTGATGTGGGTCACAGAGGAAAAATTACTCTGTGCAGTGCTGGAGTGAGGAGGGGAAAGGAGACGCACTGGATTTGTTATACTATCTAACTCAATTTTTTTTTTTTAATTTTTGACAGGCAGAGTGTACAGTGAGAGAGAGAGACAGAGAGAAAGGTCTTCCTTTGCAGTTGGTTCACCCTCCAATGGCCGCCGCGGCTGGTGCGCTGCGGCCGGCGCACCGCGCCGATCCGATGGCAGGAGCCAGGTGCTTCTCCTGGTCTCCCATGGGGTGCAGGACCCAAGTACTTGGGCCATCCTCCACTGCACTCCCTGGCCACAGCAGAGAGCTGGCCTGGAAGAGGGGCAACCGGGACAGGATTGGTGCCCCGACCGGGACTAGAACCCGGTGTGCTGGCGCCGCTAGGCGGAGGATTAGCCTATTGAGCTGCGGCGCCTGCCTATCTAACTCAATTTTAATAAAGTTTATAGTGGAGGCATAGGACAATGATATGCGAAGGAGGAATACAGGAAGGGGAAGTTTTCTTTTAAGTGGTTAGAGATGTGAATTTAATTCCTAAGACTCTATTTAGTAATCATATGTGTGTATTAGGATATAGGTAGGTTTATGTAACAAAAGGACCCAAAATATCAGTGCCAGGGCTGGTGCTGTGGCGTAGCAGGTAAAGTCACTACCTGCAATGCCGACATCCCATATGGCACTGGTTCGAGTCCCGGCTGCTCCACTTCCAGTCCAGCTCTCTGCTATGGCCTAGGAAAGCAGTAGAAGAAGCCTGAGTCCTTGGGCCTCTGCACTCATGTGGGAGACTTGGAAAAAGCTCCTGGCTCCTGGCTTCAGATCAGTGCAGCTCCAGCCATTGCGGCCATCTAGGGAGTGAACCAGTGGATGGAAGACCTCTCTCTCTCTCTGCCTCTCCTCTCTGTGTAACTCTAACTTTCAAATAAATAAATAAATAAATAATCTTTAAGATGTCAGCACCTTAAACAAATAATAACACAGTTTATCTAACTTGCAAAATTATGGGTGAGTTTATTTGGGTTGTTAATTTCAGATAGATGGTCCAATGCTGTTACAATGGATCTACCAAAACCAGGGACCCAGTGTCCTTTTCCAAACAATCGTCTCACTCTCAACACGTTTTTTTCTAACTCTTGGCTGAGGAGGGCTGCTTTAGCTTACACCATCCTCATTGCTTTCTAGACAGTGGAAGAGAGAACAATGAAATGTGGGCATATCCCCACCATTTAAGGGCATGACAAGGAAGTGGTACTAATCATTTCTAGTCACATCCCTCTAAGCCAGTGTATCATGTGATTTTTCCTTAGTTGAAAGGCAGTCTCAAAGGTACAGCCTTAGCTAGATGGCAGTGTGTCAGCTAAATACATTGGTGCAGAAGGGGAAATAGATACAGGAGACAGCTATTTATCTATGTCACAATGATGTAGGCAAATTACTTAAATGTCATCATTATTTTTTCCATATGTAAAATGAGAATGACAACAGTAGCAAACAGCATCAACCAGATTGTACTCAGAAGTTAGTCACAAAGAATCTGACAAAAGTGTGATTATCAAACAAAGTTTCTCAACTATTGATGTTTTGAAACAAGTAAGTCTTTCTTGTAAACATTGTGGTGTTTTTCAGTAGCATCCTTAGCCTCTGCCCACTAAATTTCATTAGTATCATCCCAACCAGTTACAAAATAAATTTCTCAGGATGCTGCCAAATGTCCTCCTAGGGGAAAATAGCCCCTAAGAAACCACTGTCCTAGAGGAAATGATTTTTTGTTTTGTTTTGGGGACTTCCTCCCCCCATACCCCCACCCTTAACAAGAACTAAATGAAAGAGATCCAGGAGAGTGTAGGTCACTGATAGATGTTTTAGGGAAGCAGTCTCCCTCGATTTCCTGCTCCATCTTTCTTGGATCTGGCTTCATCATTCATAAGTGTACTTCTGTACATTCATGGAAATTGGAATTAAAAGGTAAGCTTATTTTGGTGCAAAAATTTTGGAAATCCATGCATAGTTTTTTTTTTTTAATTTTATTTGTTTATTTGAGAGGTAGAGTTACAGACAGTGAGAGAGAGAGAGAGAGAGAGAGAGAGAGACAGAAACAGAGACAGAGACAGAGAAAAAGGTCTTACTTCTGTTGGTTCACTCTCCAAATGGCTGCAACAACCGGAGCTGCGCAGATCCGAAGCCAGGAGCCAGGAGCTTCTTCCTGGTCTCCCGTGTGGGTGCAGGGGCCCAAGGACTTGGGCCATCTTCTACTGCTTTCCCAGGCCATAGCAGAAAGCTGGACTGGAAGTGGAGCAGCCAGGACTAGAACCAGTGCCCATATGGGATGCCGGCACCGCAGATGGATGATTAACCTACTGTGCCACAGCACCAGCCCTGCATAGTTTTTGATGAAGTACATTTCCATGAACTTTAACTTGTTGTTCATCAAGGGTCTCATGTCTGTCTGGTTTCCTACTCTGGAGAATTGGCACAGATCTATTCAAGTGCTCACAAGAGCAGGAAAACTGTTACCTTTCAACTCCTGTCACTTAGTTCATTTCTTTGCATTATATTTCCCGGTATATTTGTACAGTGCCAAAAGCAGTGACCCATGTATGACATGTGTGGGTCTGTCTTCATCATCACTATTGGTGCAAAGGATAGAGGCACTCTTGTGGTTATTAAAGGAGATTGGGGAGCTCACAGAATCTCCAGGAGGGCTGGAAAGACAAACTAGGAGCATAGCAGCCAAGCCAGGAACCATGCCCAACCGCATTGTGGGGATCTCTAGCAAACACTACTGCTGCCACTTGTCAACACCATCACCACAGCTTTACCCATAAGGATGAGGCAGGATCCCAGAAGTTCTTGTATGGTTAGCTCCAAAGAGGCAAATACCACCAACTGTTTATCCACCAAGGAGCTTGGTTTGCCATGCACACACTTTATCATGTTACTCACTATGATGGTTAATTTTATTAGTCAACTTGACTGAGCCACAGGGTGCCCAGATATTTGGTCAAACAATATTCTGAGGGTGTTTCCAAGTGAGATTAATATTTGCATCAGTAGACTGAATACAGATTGCCTTCCTGGAAGTGAATGGACCTTATCCAATCTAGTGAATATCTGAATAGTACAAAAAGCTGACTGTCCTGGGAATCAGAGGGGACTCACACTATCTGACAGCTGGGGCATGACCTAGATGTTCTTTCCTGCCTTCATACTTGAACTGAAATATTGGCTCTTCCTGGATCTCTAGCCAGATAGCATTTAGACTAGAGCCATCCCACCAGCTTTCCTTGGCCTCCAGTTTGCTATCTGTGGACACTGGAATGTGTCAGCTCCATAATTATATGAACCAATTCCTTACAATAAATTTTTCTCTTTCTGTCTTTTTTTAACAATATGCCTTTTTCATTAATTTTTTGAAAACACCAGTTATGCATGGACTTCAATTTTTTTGAACCAAATAGATTTACCTTTCAATTCCAATTTCCACAAACTTTTTGAAGTATTGTCATAGTTTTTACAAACTATATGCATGGTGCAATTCTCATGAAATGTATTTTTAATCTGTCTAAATAGTTTTAGGCTCATTTTGACATTATATTTTACTTTTATATTTTTCTCACTAGGTGATATATTCTTTAGTATCTAGTGATATTGCTTAGTGTGCATCCACTTGGTTGCTTTTAACTGCTAAATGTTTTGCATTTAATACATTTTTACTAACCAATACCCTGGAATTGATATCCACAGTGTCTCTAACATCTCATTGCCAAGTACCCATCATGAATGAACAGTATCGAAGATCTTCAGCATGTCCTCTTACTGACTGGAGTGAGAAATGTTTAGCAAATATGACTAGTCAGAATTGTTCAATAGTTCTTGGGGAATTGCATATATAGCATCAGCCTGCTGTCTAGAATGGCTGCAATGATGATTTTGTCGTGTTATGGCAGTATTGACGATAGCCCATACATAGTATTTCTTTTTTTTTTTAATTTTTGCCAGGCAGAGTTAGACAGTGAGAGAGAGACAGAGAGAGCGAGCTATAGTCAGTGAGAGAGAGACAGAAAGAAAGGTCTTCCCTCCGTTGGTTCACTTCCCTAATGGCCTCTACAGCCAGCGCTGTGCTGATCCGAAGCCAGGAGCCAGGTACTTCCTCCCAGTCTCCCATGCGGGTGCAAGGACCTAAGCACTTGGGCCATCCTCCACTACCTTCCCGAGCCACAGCAGAGAGCTGGACTGGAAGAGGAGCGCCCCAGCTGGGACTAGATCCCGGGGTGCTGGTGCCACAGGTGGAGGATTAGCCAAGTGAGCCACGGCACCGGCCTACATAGTTTTTCAACCCCCCATCTTTTTTGGGGGGGTTATCTGTCCTAGCCTTATTTCTCTCATTAGTCATACTTAATGAGCAACTCCTTTGTATGCTTGTTGGTCTTTTGGGTTCACTTTCTTCCAACCAAGTTCATTTTCATGTTTTTGGTGCTTTTAATCTTCTGGTTAAGTATTAATTATTATTCAAACAGGGATGAGTGTTCAATAGAATGGTTAAGGTGCCATTTGGGATCACTGCATCCCACATCAGAACATCTGGGTTTTGAGTTCCAGTTGCACTCCCATTACAGGCAAATGATGTTTCAAGTACTTGGTCCTGCCACCTGCATGGCAGACCTGTGTTGTGTTTCCAGCTCCTGGTTTTGGCCTGACCCTGCCCCGGCTGTAATGGGCATTTGGAGAGTGAACCAATGGATGGTAGATCTCTGTCTCTGTATGTCTGTCTATCTGTCTCTCCATCTCTCTATTTTCTAAATAAATTTTTAAATGTTTTAAAATGTTTATAAATGAATTTCTAATAAATTATAAATAAATGCATGTTAGTTTTTGGCATTATATATACAATTTCCTATGATGTAATCCATCTATCAGATTTGCCTAGGGGTCTTTCACTGAATGGGAAACCTTAATTTTTATATAATTTTATATACGTGTGTGTGTGTATGTGTGTATAAAAAGAGAAAAATAAGACAGAAAAATAGCTTTGTTTATATACTTCATAAAAGTTTAGTTTAAGAAATACTTCCAGAGGAAGAACATTGTGGCATAGATTAAGCTGCTGTATTTTATAAGGGCACTTGTTTGAGTCCTGGCTACTCTACTTGTAACCCTGATGCAGGCTAATGCACCTGGGAAAGCAGTGAAAGATGGCCCAAATGTTCAGGCCCTGCCACCTACATGGCAGATCCTGATGAAAATTCCGGGCCTGGAATCATCCTTGTCCAGTCTTGGCCACTTCAACCATTTGGGAAGTGAATCAGCTTCTGGAAGATGATCTATCTTCCTATCTTTACCACTTTCTCTATAAATCCACCTTTCAAATACATAAATCTTAAAAAAAAATGGGAATGGGGGGAAATAGATGTTATATGTATATATAGTATAAAGAAATAATGCCACATACTATTCACTCACATCTTCCCACTAACTATAGAGATTTATTACTCATATTAAACATTTTAACCTCATTCACTGTTAATCTTGTATATTACCTAATGTGAGAATTCAGTTTTATTTTTTTCTCCATATTCTGATCCAGCTTCCTAACATCCTCTGTTAAAGAATTTATCTTCCAATCATGGATTTCTGATGGCCCTTTCACTGTTTCTTAATTTTCTAATTACAAATGGCTTTGTTCTGTTCTATTGTCTATTTCATTTAAGGTCAAATTTTTAATTAATCCAGTTTTGTAGTGTGTCACAATGTGTGATAGGATAGTCATACCATTTTACTCATTCATTTCCAAGTTGACATAGCTATTTATGGACTTTGTGCCCACTATTGAATTTAAACAGAGTTAAAAGTAAAATATATAAAACAAAAATTGCAACTTTGACTGAAATTGAATTTAATTAATAGATAATTTGGGAAATATCTAACATTTCTATGATGTAAAATTCTTCCATTCAAGTGCTTAGAGTTCCATTCAACTTATTTAGATTATCTTTCTGATCATTTATTAAAATGTCCAAGTTTTTTTCCACAAAGTATCACATATTGCTGGATTATTTCTAGACATTGCATATATTTTCCTTACTGTTGTGAATGCTATCTTACTTATTCTTTATAATTTGTTCTAGTTAGTTATTGTTGCTATGAATAAATGCCACTGATTTTTGTAGGTCTATCTTTACTTTGATGATTTTGCTGAATTCTCTTATTAGTGGTAAGAGTTGTGATTGTCTTGCTAGCAATCATACCATCTGCAAGAACTGATGATTTCTTGCTCTTTCTTTCCAATCTATATGCCATTTAATCTTTATTTTCTTGACCAAGACTTCTACTTCTATGTTAAATAATTCTAAGGTGACTCATCTCATCTTATTTAGATCTCAAAAATTGGATAATTTTTTGTGAATTTTAAAATTCCAATATTAAGTTGGGAAAATTCTTGTTAGAAGTATATTAATTTTACCATCAAGGATATGCAAATCAAAACCACAATGAGATATCGTTTTACCCCTACCAGAATGGTTATTATCCAAAAGACAGAAAGCAGTGAATGTTGGTGAAATGCGGAGAAAGGAGAATTCTTACACACTATTGGTAGGAAGGCCAATTAGTATAATCACTGTGGAAAACAGTATGGAGATTTCTTTAAAAACTAGAAATCGATTTGCCATATGATTCAGCAATCCCACTACAGGTATATAGCCAAAAGACATGACCACATTGAGTCAAAGTGCTATCTGCACCAGCAGGTTTACAGGTTTACAGTGACATTGACATTGGTATATCTATTATATATATTATACATATATATATTATATATATTATACATATATAATATATAATATATATAATATTCCATTGGTATATATACTATATATAGCTATAAAATAGCTATTATCCAGCTATAAAATAGAATGAAATTCTACCATTTCCATCAAAACAGATGCAACTCAAGGACTTCATATTGAGTGAAACAAACCAGACACAGACAGATATACTTCCTTTTCTCCCTTATATTTGAGAGCCAAAATTAAAATACAATAAAAATCAAAAAACAAAAAAAGAGAAATAAATGCCTGTGTGTATCAGTATTATTATAAATATAGTTTTGTCAATTTTTGTTTTATATCTTTGTCAAACCAATGGTTAGGAGTGATATACTACTATAATTTTAATGATCTGTAAATATTTTACATTTTACTGTATGTGAATAAAATGGACATCTTTTCACTTGATTACTGTTTACAACCCTTGTCTATATTCCTGCTGAAATATGGTCTTTTTGTTTTTTATTTTTGAACTCCTTATTTAATAGATTATTAAATCTTTGACTATAATGTAAGTTTAAAATGTTACCTCAAAACATTAAAAAAAGAAAGGAGACAGAAAGAAAGAAAAGGGAGGAAGGAAGGCAGGAAGGCAGGAAGGAAGGAAGGAAAGGAAAAAGAGGGGAGAAGGGAAGTTGGGTGGGACGGAGGCTGGGTAGCATCATAATATTCTTAGAATTATATCTAAGAATTATGCTGAATAAATTATCTTTTTATTATCACATTAATATGACAATTGATGAGAACTGTGTTATAGTAATTATCATGCATTTTCTGTGACATTGAAAATCTAACATATTAATAAATTCATTTAAATAAATTATGAAAAATGAAATAAATTTTAAAATTTTAAATATGTGTTGCTTTGAGATCACCAAAGATTTCTTATTTTATTGATGGATTTTTCTGATGAATATACAACTTCTCAAAATGTAAAAAAATCCTTCCTTGATCACATTTATTATTATTTTTTTTCATTTATTAGACTTTTATTTAATGAGTATAAATTTCCAAAGTACAGCTTATGGGTTACAATGGCTTCCCCCCTCCCATAACTTCCCTCCCGCCCGCAACCCTCCCCTTTCCCGCTCCCTCTTCCCTTCCATTCACATCAAGATTCAAATATATTGTAAAATTTGATTTTCTTTTTGTTTGACAGGTAGAGTTATAAACAGTGAGAGAGAGACAGAGATAAAGGTCTTCCTTCCGTTGGTTCACTCCCCAAATGGCCACTGTGGCCAGCAAGCTGCGCTGATCTGAAGCCAGGAGTCAGGTGCTTCTTCCTGGTCTCCCAGGCGGGTGCAGGGGCCCAAGGACCTGGGCCATCCTCCACTGCCCTCCCCGGCCACAGCAGAGAGCTGGACTGGAAGAGGAGCAACCGGGATTAGAATCTGGTGCCCATATGGGATGCTGGTGCCGCAGGCAGAGGATTAGCCAAGTGAGCCATGGTGCCAGCCCATAAAATTTGATTGGTAACAACATATTCAGGATGTTGGCATCCATGTTCCAAAGAGAGATTGGTTGTGATACTCTTTGAAAAGTGTCCTTTTTGTTGTTAGAAGCAAGATTACAATAGTTTCAAAATGGTCTGGTCATCTTTTTTTTTTTTTTTCTATTTGGTGGAAGAACATGAATAAGATAATATATGATTTCTTGAAATCATGAAAAATCATATGAGCCTAGGCGTTTTACAAAATTTTTGATATTTTGATGAATATATTTAATATATATACACACATAAGTATTTATAGAATATTACTTAGCTCCATTTCACTTAGCTTTTTTTTTTTAAAAGGTTTATTTATTTTACTTGAAAGTCAGAGTTACACAGAGAGAGGAGAGGTCTTCCATCCGATGGTTCACTCCCCAATTGGTTGCAACGGCTGGAACTGTGCCAATATGAAGCCAGGAGCCAGGAGCTTCTTCCGGGTCTCCCATGTGGGTGCAGGGGCCCAAGGACTTGAGCCATCTTCTGTTGCTATCCCAGGCCATAGCAAAGGGCTGGATTGAAAGTGGAGCAGCCGGTTCTCGAACCAGTGCCCATATGGGATGCCAGCGCTTCAGGCCAGGGCATTAACCTGCTGCGCCACAGCCCTGGCCCTCTCACTTAGCTTTTAAAACTTATTAGCAGGAAGATATTTAAAATAGTCACAGTTATATAAATATGATCTCTACTATGCTTACATTTATTCCCAGTTTCTCTCCACAGTCTGTTTATTGGTATTTTGTAACTTGGCTCGTGATTAGTCCTATGAGATTCATCTGTCTTGTAATTCTTTTTCAGATTTAGGTTTGGATGACCAAACATATTATTTTTCTGTTATAATTATATTTACCTAATCCTTAATACCACATACCTGGGCCTCTGCCACTCAAGGGGGAGACTTGGATAAAGCTCCTCTCCTGTTTCCTGGCTTTGGGTTGGCCCAGCCCTGGCCATTGCAGCAATTTAGGGAGTGAACCAGCAGATAGGAGCTTCTCCCTCTCTGTCTTCTCTTTCTCTCTCTCTCTCTCTCTCTCACCATCCTTCCCTCCTTTCCTCCTCCATTGTAACCCTGACTTTCAAATAAAACATTTTCTTAAAAAAAAAGGAGTCTAAGTTACAAATAAAATGAAGTGCTGAAATACTGAAACCTTTGCCCTTGATATCAACAATGAGACAAGCAAGTTCACTGCTGTTCATTGTATTACCATTGTACCTGAAGTCTATCCCTGATAGAGTAAGAAAAATAGAAAAAATAAGATAAAAATATTGAAGAGAGAGAGTAAGAGAGAGAGAGAGAGAGAGAACATCTGGTATTTCAACATCATGTGATGTTGTTCATGGAAAAAAAGTTACAACAGTTGATCTCATAAAACTAAAACATGGTTTTAGGAATTCAACATCAGAATAGAATCCAGTTTTTTTAATTTGAACTTTTATGAGTCACAGGAATTAGAAAATGAGATTAAAATATGATAATATTAATAACATGAAAATACCAACACAGGGATCTAATAAAATTTATATTATGTCTACTCTAAAACTTTAGATTAATTACAGAGATGAATTAAAAGAGGTTCAAATAAGAATAATTATTTTATATATAAACCCATTGAGCCAGCCAAAAAAAGAATCTGTTGTGGAACTTAGGAGAGAGATCCCCTTTCAGGGAATAATAGTTGACAGGGTCATGAAGGAGGATTCTAGAGAGCTGGTCTTTTAAAACATTTTTTTTTTTAATAATAGACGTGCTCACTTTGAAGAAAATCATCCAGCTGTGCATCTAGACACCTGTTATTTGTTTACCTCTCTTTCCATACATATACAAATACTGTTATACTCAATTATCTGTCCAGGTACACAGAGAATGTTTATACCATATATTGAATAAAGAAAAAATAAGTTTTTTTGGGGTAGATTTTTATTTATTTTTATAAGTGTTCATTCTTTTTTTTTCTTCTCAAAGAAACATTTTATTTAAGGAATACAAACTTCATGTATTTCATAATTACAACTTTAGGAACACAGTAATTCTTCCCATCGTATCTTCCCTCCCACCCACACTCCCACACCCCTTCCTTCTCCCTCTCCTATTCCCAGTATTATTTTTTACTAAGATCTATTTTCAATTAACTCTATACACAGAAGATTATACTAAATAAGTAAACAAATTTTATGGAAAAAAACCGCTTCTTAACAGTTGAGACAAGGGCTGTTCAAAGTCATTGCATCTCAAAGTTAATTTCACTTCTTTTTTATTTTTAAGCAATATTTTATTTTGAGAGACTTAATTAACTTTAAAGAAGAACCCAAGAATGGTACATCTTTTCCTTGTACTTAGACATAACTATAACTTATGAGATGTAAGAATATCCTCCACTTAATACACTAACGTGAAGTAAATATTTGAGAACAAGTTTTACTGTTAACTCTCATAATGCAACTCTTTTAGGACAGAGGTCCTGCATGGGAAGTTAGTGCACAGTGACTTCTGTTGCTAATTTAACAATTTATATTCTTATATATGACGTCAGTGTTCATGCGAGGCTCTTGACTTGAGCTGCCTAGGCTACAGAAGCCTTTTGAAACCACAAACTCCTTCAGTATTTAGACAAGGCCATAAGCGAAGTGGAAGTTCTCTCCTCTCTTCAGAATAAAGTACATCCTTCTTTGATGATCACTTCTTTCCACTGGGGTCTCTCCCACAGAGGTCCTTCATGTAGGATATTTTTTGCCACAGTCTTGGCTTTCCATGCCTGAAATGCTCTGGTGAACTTTTCAGCCAGACAAGAATGATGTAACAGCTGATTCTGAGGTCAGAGTGCTATTTAAAATGAATGTCATTTTATGAGTTCACTATCTTGACTGCTTCCCATGTTGGAGCATTCACTAGAAAAAAGGAGTTTTGAAAATTATATTTTTGAACATGGAAGATGTGGTATTTTAAAGTAAATGTACGTTTAACATTAAAGAAGAAATTATTTGCTTTTACAATAATAATGTAGATAAAATTTTGGCCTAACACAACACTGTGGTCAATTCAGTGTTCTTAATAGATTAATAAACCCATGGATTATAAATGAAATTGAATTGGCTGCTGTACAAATGAAATTTGTGAAACGTACAGTTATGAGCTGGAACACACATTACTAACATCGAAGAGCCAATTCTAAATATTCAAGAATTTTTGGAGCAGATTTTTAAACATCACTATGATTAAAGATTAAATTGTATGAAGTTATAATTCAATAAATTATCTCAAGATTAAAACAAGGATTATAAATACTTAAAACCATCCATTCATAATTGTTTTAATATGGTTATGATTTACTATTTTACTACATGTACATGTGTAACTAGAGTAACAACTATAAAATTTGTGACTAATCAGATGTTAAAAATTAAAAAAAATACTTCATATTGTCAGTGTGTATTTCGTCTTTCCTACCCATCACCAAAACAAACTGTAGAAATATTTGAACCCCTGAAATATTTCACAAATAGAAGTTTTCTATAACAATATTGCAGTTTTGAGGAAAAAAAAGTGCTCTAACTTTTTGTTCCATCTCCATTAAAATATCTCCAAAAATATCAATAAATGAGAACCAAAAATGATAGCATTTGGACCTTTATAGGATTGAAGTTGTTGAAAACAATGTTTGCAGATTGTAATGTATCCCTCCAAAATCAAAGATGGAAGCTCTCCAAAAGTTCATAGCTATGACTCAATTGGCTTATAAGATTTAATTTTGAAACTCTGTAATTGTATTCTGGAAATCTTTGGGCTGAAACTTTTTGGATGGAGCTCCTATTTTTGGTAAAATGAATTCTTAATCATAAAAATAATTTTGACACAGTGAATGATTTTTAGCATTTAAGCTTAACAAAAAATTCTGTTAACTAACTTCGAATTCAGGGAGAATAAGTTACACCTCAGAAAAACTGAAAAATAAGAAGAAAAATGAGAGTTAAGATATTTCCCCAGATTTTTAGTGGAGTGTAAGAAAATACACCTGGGGGCCGGTGCTGTGGCTTATTTGGTTAATTCTCTGCCTGCGACGCCGGCATCCCATGTGGGTGCCGGGCTCTAGTCCTGGTTGCTCCTCTTCCAGTCCAGCTCTTTGCTGTGGCCCGGGAGTGCAGTGGAGGATGGCCCAGGTGCTTGGGCCCTGCACCCGCATGGGAGACCGGGAGGGAGCACCTGGCTCCTGGTTTCAGATCAGTGCAGCTTGCTGGCTGTAGCAGCCATTTGGGGGGTGAACCAACGGAAGGAAGACCTTTCTTTCTGTCTCTCTCTCTCACTGTCTAACTCTGCCTGTCAAATAAAAAAATAAATAAATAAACACCCTGGTTGTAATGACAATGTGAAAACTACAACAGAAAGAAACATTTTAAAAAATTCAAAGGAATCATGGCTAAATGAAACTTATTTGATGCTTATTTTGTAAAATTATTTGTTGAAAAGAATCCTGTTTGGAGGTAAAAAGATAGCACTGGTCAGATCATCTGGGCTATGACAGACACTTGTCAGTTCCATAAAGTTGGAATCTAGAATATTCTCTGGTGAGCAGAATTTACTTCAATACACCAGAAATATCAGGACCCATGGGAATTAACAATGTTTCCAATTAAGAATAATGTAGAGCTGAGTTAACTGAAAATATCATCACTTTCAAATTTATTAGTCATAAAATAAAAATATATGTTGTAGGTGATTTTATGAAAAACCTAAATATGACCTTCTGGAAAATATGATATATTACAGAAAAATAACAGTATTGCAGACATACATGAATAAGAAATTGATTAAGGAATGCAAATATACAATAGTAATAGCTATTCCCCACTTGTCAGCTTTAAATTAAGAAAATCAGCTTAAAAATTTTATTTTAGCATGTATTGATGTTATTTTATTAGAATTTACGTTTGAACATATTTTAATTGTTCTTTTTTTTATCTTTATCAAAGAATAAAACCCAATTTATTGTCACAAATCATCTAGCATTACCTCTTCTCATTCAAATCTGCCCTGGTTTAGGAACTCACTTATGTGCCCAAGATTGTTATTAGAAACCCTGATTCTGTATTTCTGCTCTAACATCTGTAACAAGTGATTATTATTCCCAAGATCAGCCCTTGATGTCTGTTGCTGCTCCAACCGTCATATTTTCACTTCAGGCAGGAAACAGGTAAAAGAGGAAAAAGCCAAAAGAGAAAAATGCCTGCTACCTATCCATATAGCCTTAGGAGATTTCCCAGCATCCTCAGCATACATTTTAGATTATGAATCATCGACCACCCAGTGTCCAGGGAGGCTAGAAAATAGTGGCTTAAGAGTACCTTTTAAAATAAAACTAGGGGTTTGGTCCTAAAAGGAGCTCCCTTCTCAATCAATGATACTTCTTTAAAAAAATTATTAATATAAATTAAAAACATTTTAATTTTCCTTCATGTTTATTAATTTCTTATCTACCACAAACCAATATTTTAATAAAATCCATAAAAATAAATTATTGGGAAACTAAAATTTTAAAAGTGTTAATATTTTATTAGTTTAGTAGACATATATTACTGTCCAATAACTTACATTGCAATATGGATGACATAATAATCATTCATAAAATTATGGATAACTGTCACTGAACATGTGTGTGCAGGTGACTAGTACTGTACACTTGTAATGTTTGATCATTTGTAATTATAGTTAAATAGTAACTTATGATTAAAATAGCCCTTCTGATTTAATGCTGTTTCTGGACTCTGACAGAATACTTGTATATATAAACATTTTTAATGTGACAAAAGAGCTTGCTTTCCTGTGTTAACTTATATAATAGAGGTTGGACCCATGACAATATTATTCCCATGAGCTAACAAGCATCCAAGTTATTTTTCTGTTTTGGTTTTATATCACTCAGAGAGGAGAGACCAGACCCACAAAACCTTGTTGACAGAATGGAAGAAGATATATTAAGGCAATTTCAGCAAGCTCCAGATACTTATTTTTAACTCTTTTTCAAAATGAAGAAAGTATTTCTGTTTTTAAAAATTCAATCCATCAGTACCTAGTTACAACAATGTATCCTAAAATTTCCAGTTATGTTTAAATTATCTTCCAGAGAAAGCTTGAAATCTCAGATTGCTGAATTTCCTAACATGTATCTTCTTTCATTGGAAAATAAAATCTAAAATTCTATCAAAGCTGGTAGATGGGTCATACTTTACAGATAAGCAGTATCAGTATCACTTATTTCACTAAAAATTGTCATGCGATTGTTTATGTGTCATAATACATTGTAGAAGCTCTGTTCTTTCAAACTTCCATCTATCATTTTTTTATTCTTCAGTTTTATGTATCATTGAAAAACTCATTCCATTCTTTGCTTGCACAGAGAATATTTGGTCTATCAAATGAGATTTTTCTTTTTTCTTTTTTAAACATTTATTTACATATTTGTATATTTATTTATTTGTAAGGCACAGAGAGCAAGAGAGAGAAGTATCCTCCACTGGTTCACTTCCTGTTTGCCCACAACAACCAGAACAGGCCAGGCTGAAGCAGCATCCAGGAACCAGGAAATTCATCCAAGTCTCCATATTGGTGGCAGAGGCCCAAGCACTTGGGTCCTCTTCTGTCTTCTTCCATTTGCATTAGCAGGGAGCTAGATGAAGAGCAGAGTATCCAGGACTGATATGAGGTGCTGGAATTGCTAGCGATGGTTTAATACACCACAATGCAGGACCATGGTTTTTCAATTCACATTTGTAAGAAAAAGAAACAGTTGACATCTTTTTATTTGACTACTATCTATAGCATTTGCCTATATTCCTGCTGGACTATGGTGTTTTTGCTTGTTAAACTCTTTATGTAGTGGGTAATTAAGCCTTTGATTATGATGCAAATTTAAAATATGCTATCTTAAACAATTAAAACACATAAATTCACAGACTGGCTGAATGGATTAAGGAACAAAACCCATCTATTTGCTGCTTACAAGAAACACATCTTTCCAACAAAGATGCATGCAGACTGAAAGTGAAAGGTTGGAAAAAGATATTCCATGCCAACAGAAACAACAAAAAAAAGCAGGTATATCCATATTAATATCAGGCAAGATAAACTTTAACACAAAAACTGTTAAGAGACACAACGAGGGACACTATATAATGATTAAGGGATCAATTCAACAGGAAGATGTAACTATTATAAATGTATATGCACCTAATTACAGGGCACTGGTTTGTTTAAAAGATATGTTAAGGGACTTAAAGGGAGACTTAGACTCCAATGCAATAGTATTGGGGAACTTCAATACTCCACTTTCAGAAATAGACAGATCACCCAGACAGATCAACAAGGAAATAGCAGATTTAATTGACACTATAGCCCAAATGGATCTAACAGATATTTACAGAACATTTCATCCTACACATAAAGAATTTACATTATTCTAGCAGTACAAGGAACTTACTCTAGGATTGACCACATACTAGGCCATAAAGCAAGTCTCAGCAAATTCAAAAGAATGAAAATCATATCTAGCAGCTTCTCAGACCACAAAGGAATGAAATTGGAAATTAGCAACTCAGGAATCCCTAGAGCATATACAAACACACAGAGACTGAACAACATGCTCCTGAATGAACACTGGGTCATAGAAGAAATCAAAAGAGAAGTCAAAAACTTTCTGGAAGTAAATGAGGATAACAACACAACATATCAAAACTTATGGGATACAGCTAAAGTAGTGTTAAGAGGAAAGTTTATATCAATAGGTGCCTACATCAAGAAATTGGAAAGGCACCAAATAAATAAACTTTCAACGCCTCTCAAGGATCTAGAAGAACTACAGCAAACCAGACTCAAAACTAGTAGGAGAAGAGAAATAATTAAAATCAGAGAAGAAATCAACAGAATTGAATCCCCCAAAAATTACAATAAATCAGCCAAGCAAAGAGCTGGTTTTTTGAAAAAATAAACAAAATTGACACACCATTAGCCCAACTAACTAAAAAAAGACCCAAATCAATAAAATCAGAGATGAAAAAGGGAATATAACAACAGACACCACAGAAATAAAAAGAATCATCAGAAATTACTACAAAGAGTTGCATGCCAGCAAACAGGGAAATCTATCACAAATGGCTAGACTCCTGGACACATGCAATCTACCTAAATTGAACCATGGAGACATAGAAAACCTAAATAGACCCATAACTGAGACAAATTGAAACAGTAATAAAGCCCCCCCCCCCAAACAAAGAAAAGCCCAGGATTGGATGGATTCACTGCTGAATTCTACCAGACATTTAAAGAAGAACTAACTCCAATTCTTCTCAAACTATTCAGAACACTCGAAAGAGAGGGAATCCTCCAAATTCTTTCTATGAAGCCAGCATCACCTTAATCCCTAAGCCAGAGAAAGATGAAGCATTGAAAGAAAATTACAGACCAATATCTCTCTGATGAACATAGATGCAAAAATCCTCAATAAAATTCTGGCCAATAGAATGCAACAACACATCAGAAAGATCATCCCACCCAGACCAAGTGGGATTTATCCCTGGTATGCAGGGATGGTTCAACGTTTGCAAATCAATCAATGTGATACACCACATTAACAGACTGCAGGAGAAAAAACATATGATTATCCTAATAGACACATAGAAAGCATTTGATAAAATACAACACCCTTTCATGATGAAAACTCTAAGCAAACTGGGTATAGAAGGAACATTCCTCAATACAATCAAAACAATTTATGAAAAACCCACGGCCAGCATCCTATTGAATGGGGAAAAGTTGGAAGCATTTCCGCTGAGATCTGGTACCAGACAGGGATGCCCACTCTCACTACTGCTATTCAATATAGTTCTGGAAGTTTTGGCCAGAGCTATTAGGCAAGAAAAAGAAATTAAAGGGATACAAATCGGGAAGGAAGAACTCAAACTATCCCTCTTTGTAGATGATATGATTCTTTATTTAGGGGATCCAAAGAACTCTACTAAAAGACTATTGGAATTCATAGAAGAGTTTTGCAAAGTAGCAGGATGTAAAATCAATGCACAAAAATCAACAGCCTTTGTATACACAGGCAATGCCACAGCTCAGAAAGAACTTCGTAGATCAATCCCATTCACAATAACCACAAAAACAATCAAATACTTTGGAATAAACTTAATCAAGGATGTTAAAGATCTCTACGATGAAAATTACAAAACCTTAAAGAAAGAAATAGAAGAGGATACCAAAAAGTGGAAAAAACTTCCATGCTCATGGATTGGAAGAATCAACATCATTAAAATGTCCATTCTCCCAAAAGCAATTTATAGATTCAATGTGATACCAATCAAGATACCAAATACATTCTTCTCAGATCTGGAAAAAATGATACTGAAATTCATATGGAGGCACAGGAGACCTTGAATAGCTAAAGCAATGTTGTACAACAAAAACAAAGCTTCAGGCATCACAATACCAAATTTCAGGACATACTACAGGGCAGTTATAATCAAAGCAGCATGGTACAGGTACAGAAACATATGGGTAGACCAATGGAACAGAATAGAAAGACCAGAAATCAATCCAAACATCTATAACCAACTTATATTTGATCAAGGATCTAAAACCAATTCCTGGAGCAAGGACAGTCTATTCAATAAATGGTGCTGGGAAAACTGAATTTCCACATGCAGAAGCATGAAGTAAGACCCATACCTTTCACCTTACACAAAAATTCACTCAACGGGGATTAAAGATCTAAATCTATGACCCGACACCATCAAATTATTAGAGAACATTGGAGAAGCACTGCAAGATACAGGCACCAGCAAAGACTTCTTGGAAAAGACCCCAGAGGCACAGGCAGTCAAACCCAAAATTAACATTTGGGATTGCATCAAATTGAGAAGTTTCTGTACTGCAAAATAAACAGTCAGGAAAGTGAAGAGGCAACCGACAGAATGGGAAAAAAATATTTGTAAACTATGCAACAGATAAAGGATTAATAACCAGAATCTACAAAGAGATCAAGAAACTCCACCACATCAAAGCAAACAACCCACTTAAGAGATGGGCCAAGAACCTCAATAGACATTTTTCAAAAGAGGAAATCCAAATGGCCAACAGACACATGAATAAATGTTCAGGATCACTAAGCAATCAGGGAAATGGAAATCAAAACCACAATGAAGTTTCACCTCACCCCAGTTACAATGGCTCACATTCAGAAATCTACCAGATGCTGCCAAGGATGTAGGGAAAAAGGGACACTAACCCACTGTTGGTGGGAATGCAAACTGGTTAAGCCACTATGGAAGTCAGTCTGGAGATTCCTCAGAAACCTGAATATAACCCCACCATACAACCCAGCCATACCACTCCTTGGAATTTACCCAAAAGAAATTAAATTGGCAAATAAAAAAGCTGTCTGCACCTTTATGTTTATTGCAGTTCAATTCACAATAGGTAAGACCTGGAATCAATCTAAATGCCCATTAACAGCAGACTGGATATAGAAATTATGGGATATGTACTCTATAGAATACTATACAGCAGTAAAAAAAAACAATGAATTCTGGTCATTTGCGACAAAATGGAGGGATCTGGAAAACATTATGCTGAGTGAATTAAGCCAGTTTCAAAGGGACAAATATCATATGTTCTGCCTGATCTGTGACAACTATCTGAGCACCAAAAAGGAAACCTGTTGAATTGAAATGGACACTATGAGAAACAGTGACTTGATCAGCCCTTGTCCTGACTGTTGATGAACAACTTAATACTTTATCCCTTTTAGTATTTTATTTTTGTTCTACTTAATACTTTTGGTTGAACTCTTTAATTAACACACACTTACACTTAAGTGTTTAAATTTAGCTGAAAAGTGATCCCTGTTAAATATAAGAGTGGGAATAAGAGAGGGAGGAGATGTACAGTTTGGGACCTTCTCAATCGGACTTTCCCCAAATGGTAGAGGTAGAAACGTGCCAGGGGATTCCAATTCAATCACATCAAGGTGGCATGTACCAATGCCATCTCACTAGTCCAAGTGATCAATTTCAGTTCACAATTGATCATAATGATAGGATTAAGAATCAAAGGGATAACATAAACAAGACTAGTGTCTGCTAATACTAACTGATATAATTAAAAAAGAGAGAACGATCCAACATGGGAAGCAGGGTACACAGCAGACTCATAGAATGGTAGATGTCCTAAACAGCACTCTGGCCTCAGAATCAGCCCTTAAGGCATCAGATCTGGATAAAAAGCTTATGAGAGTATTTTAGGCATGGAAATCCAAGAGAATTTGGCAAAAAAAAAAAAGACCTAAATGGAAGATCTCTGCGAGTGAGATCCTAGTGGAAAGAATGGGCCATCAAAGAAGGAGGTACCTTCCTCTGAAGGGAGGAGAGAACTTCCACTTTGACTATGATCTTGTCTAAATAAAATTGGAGCTGGCGAATTCAAAAGGCTTCCATAGACTTGGCAAATCATGACTAGAGCCTAGGGTGATTACTGACATCATAAACAAGAGTGTCAATTGTTAAATCAACAACAGGAGTCACTGTGCACTTACTCCCCATATAGGATCTCTGTCCTTAATGTGTTGTACTATGTGAATTAATGCTATAACTAGTACTCAAACAGTACTTTACACTTTGTATTTCTGTTTGGATGCAAACTGTTGAAATCTTTACTTAATATATACTAAATTGATCTTCTGTATATGAAGATAATTATAAATGAATCTTAAGTGAATGCAATGGGAGAGGGAGTGGGAGATGGGAGGGTTGTGGGTAGTTGGGAATTTATAGAGTGAAAAAGCCACTATAATCCAAAAGCTGTACTTTGGAAATTTATATTTATTAAATAAAAGTTTAAAAATTCATAAATTAAATTAAATTAAATAGATAATTATTTTTAAGAAAAATCCCAAAAGAGAATACAGAGAGTGAGAGAGACAAGGAGAGAGAAGATGAGAGAGATATTTTCCATCCCCTGCTTCATTTCCCAAATGGCAATAAAGTGGAGGCTGGGCCAGGCTGAAGCCAGGCACATGGAACTCCATCCAGGTCTCTCATTGGGCCCAAGCATTGGGGTCATCTGCTGCTACCGACCCAGGTTCATTAGCAGGAAGCTGCAACAAAAGAGGGACAGCTGGGACTTAACCTGGTACTCCTATAGGCTGCAGGCAACACAGGCAGAGCTTAAGTCACTGTGCCACAGTGCCAGTAACCCAACAAATTGGTTTTTATCTTGCAAAAATCACTAAGAGGCTCTTTCTTAGTTCAAATAGTTCCAAGAGGACATTCTCTGTTGATAGCTATTGTATTTCTGCATGCAATAACAAAGTTTCTGATCTGCTTCCATATTATGATAATAATGAAGATGTTCTTGAATTTAACACATGAATCTTAAAGCATTTCACAATTCTGGCTATCTCACACATCACATTGTTTAGTTCAGCTGACACTTTTTTCATAGCAAGATTTTCTTGATGAACGAACTAGTGTGTTGGTTTACATTCTGGTACAAGCTCCATAATCTTAAGTATACTCGAGAATGTTTTGGTCATTGTGGCTGAGCCATAAGAACATTTTACTACACAAAACTCAAGTTCTAAACCACATATTAAAGAATGTAAGTCTTCATAGTCTTATGTGATTCTTTGTTAGTTGGGATTATTAGCAGTGAAGCTGAAAGTAAAAATCATTTCCTAATAGCATCATGATTAAATTGTACATCTATGAACATAACTGCCATGTAGTATCTTTGATGCAATTGAAGTAGGCAGGCATACAGGCTAAAATTGATTAGATTTGTGAGCTGGAAGACCACGCCTTCGCCACACCCCTGTGTGACTTCATGCCCTGCTTTATACATTCACCATGCCCCTGTGTGACCTCATCTCCCTACCTGGCCACACCTGGGTGCCCACCAGCCAATCAGGTTAATTAATCACTCCCCTTTGGAAGTGGGCTTTCTGGCCATGTGCCCTCGGCTTCTGGCCCTAGATGCTACTGGTGCTCCTAGATGATCCCTGGTGCTTGGTGTGAACCCATATTTACCTCTCTCCCTTAAATCAAGCACTCTGCCTCTGCTTTGCTGCCAGTGATAAGCGGTGGATAGCAGCTCAAGGTGCTTGCTGCACGTGGCTTTTAGCCTGCTCTCTGCTTGGTATGGATGCTACCCTAGTTTCCAGACTTTCCCCTCTCTCCTACCTGAACTAAACCCTCACTTTCCTAGATACCTCTCGCACTAAATAAATGCATAAAACATATCATGCTGCCTCATTTATCTGTGCTGGTATTTAGAATTCTTCTCTAAATATTAGGCAAGAACCCTCTTGGGCTTACTAATATTGGGGATTTATTAGTGAGCACGTGGTGAAATCGTATGGCACCCTAAATTCTGGTAGCATATGTGGCACTCCAGATAGCACTTCTGGGGAACTTTAAAGGGCGACATTGTGTGTAAATTTGAGGGGTCATGTCCGATTTCACAATGAAAAACTATTTGCTAGCTTTATTTGTTAAAAAATTAGTCTTTTGTACCTACATTTGGCCCTGAACACATTGACCTATACTACCGTTGAAAACTTGTTCTTGACATTCCTCTTTGGTTACAGATTCACCTTAAATTTCTACAAAGCCATCTTCAATACTTTCAAATGATCATATACTGTGGTTGAAATAGGTTATTGCAAAGATATACTGGCTGATAAAGAATGAAGTCATTTGGGACAAGCATTTGACCTAGTGGTTAACATGCCCGCATCCCATATCCAAACACCTGGATTTGAGGCTCAGCTCCAGTTGGAAGACAGCATTGAAGACTCAAGTGATTGGATTCTTGGTACCCACATGGGAAACTGGATTGAAGTCTCAACTCTACTTTAACTTACAGCTTGGGGCCGTTGTGGGTATTTGGGAAATGAACCAGCAAATGGTAGCTTGTTGTGTCTGTATTTCTGCTTCTCTCTCTCTCTCCCCCTCTCCTCTTGTCTCTCTCTCTCCCTCTCTCTCACTGACTCTTAAATAAATAAAGAAAATTATATAAAAACTGAAACCATCATAGTGACATTAAAAACAGGCACAGAAATCAATGGAACAGAATAGAGATGCTATAACTAAACCCATGTATTTACAGCCAATTAATTTTTGATGAAAGTGCTAAGAAAAAGCACTAGAGAAAGGACAGTCTTTTCAATCAATGTTGCTAGAAAATTGAATATCATATGCAGAAGAATGAAATTAAACTTCCGCCTCTCATCATGCACACAAATCAGCTCAAAATGGATTAAAGATCTAAATGTATAACTTCAGACTATGAAACTACTAGAAGAAAGTATAAGGGGAAACATTTCAGGGTAATGGAATGGCAAAAACATTTTGAGTCAGAATCTAAAAGCACAGGAAACAAAAGCAAAATAGATAAATGGGTTTTCATAAAACTAAAGGGTATCTGCAAAGCAAAGTAAACAATCAAAAGAGTGAAAAGACAACCTATAGGATGGAGAATGTATTTGCAAGCTATGCATCTGACAATGGGTTAACATCCAGAACATATAAAAACTCAAACAAGAAAACAAATAATCCATATTAAAAATAGATGTCTTCACTGATTCATACTCCTTATGTAATAATATAACCTTCTTTTCTCATTTTGAGTTTATCATGAACCCCACATTATGTGATATTAATATGTCCATCTCTGCTTTTAAAATATAAGCAGTAGATTTAAAGAGATATTTCTAAAAAGTAGAGATACAGATGGCCAACAGGTACAAGATAAATGCTCAACATCACTAGCCATCAGGGAAAAGCAAATCATAACCACAATAAGATATCACCTCACTTCACTTAGATTAGCTATTATCAAAAAGACAAAAGATAACAAGTGTTGACAAAGATGTGGAGAAAAGAGAATCTTTGCACACTGTGGAAATGTAAACTAGTGTGCCCATATGAAAAGCAGTATGGAGATTCCTCAAAAATAAAAATGGAGCTACTATGTGAAAATGAAATCACTGTCAAAGAGACTTTTGCACTTCTATGTTTATTGCAGCATTTTCTACAATAACCAAGAAATGGAAACAACCTAAATATCCACCAACTGATCAAAGGATAAAGAAAATATGTTACATATAAACAATAGACTATTATTCCATGATAAAAATGATATTTTATCATTGAGAATAGCATGCATCGAACTGGAGACTCTTATGTTAAGTGAAATAAGCCAAGTACACAAAGTACCACATGACCTCACTCTTATGTAGAACCTAAAGCAGTCGAATCTAAATCTTGTACATTAAGACTATATTGGTGGTTACCAGAGTTTGGGGAAAGTAGGAAGGAAAGAAGGATTAGGAAAGGCTAATTCATGGCTATTAAGATACAGTTAGACAGGAGTAAGAAGTTCTGGTGATTTATTGAATAGTAGGATAACAATAAATAATGATAATACATTGTATATGTTTCTAAAATAAAATCTAAAAAAAAGGATTTTGAATATTTTCACTGTAAAGAAATGATAAATGAGATTTATCTCTTTATTTTGATTGAACATTACATAATATATATCAAAACATCACATTTTATATATGTATATGTACATATCAAATATGTACAATTTCATGTATCATTGATTAAAATTTTCAAAATTATTAATAAGAACAGAATGAAAACATCAAAGATCTACATGAATTTGTCTATTTTAGTTACATGATATGTTACTTTACAGGAAAGCTTATGTATGTATGCAATGTTATGGTATTTATATGTATCCATATGTATTTATATACATGTATGTATAATACTAGAACATAATTTAGTGTTAGTCCTTCACAAAATTTGTTTGATTTTTAAATTAGTTCTTCAAATTTTATAAGTTAATGACACTTATACTCTGGTGGCTTCACTGCTTTGTCAGTGCGTATCTCCAACAACACACCTTAACCTCACAGAACCCAATGTATGAGGAAGATTAAGTCCAACTAATACAGCTCTGTATACTTTCTATTATTTAAAATGACTTCAATTTTCATCACTTGTTTTATTACCTTTGCTGCATTTTGTAGAAATGTGTGATTTCTTGACAAAAATCTGTGACATTTGTTGAATAATCTGCACATGAGCATTAAAAATAAATAGAAATTTTTACTCTCCCAATTTACCTAATACTGTTAAACTAAATTGAAAAATGGGCTTGATTTAAATTTAACAGCGTAAAAATTATAGATTATAAAAACATATGCTTTGATATTCTCAGATTTCACACACTTTTAATTGGCAGCTGACAAACCATCCTTAAAATGTTACAGGTTACAGCATGATCCTGCAGTGCATGAAGGGCTAACATCAAGAATTTGTGTGTGGTGTCTCTGCACAAAGTCCCATACTTAGAACTAGACCTTGCTTAGTTTAACATTTTGCTGCGGTCACATTGAAATTCTAAATCTTGAACTGGAGATTTGCATTTGCATTTTCTGTTGAGCCCTCAAAATTATGAAACCAGTGTATGATAGCACAAAGAATATAACTCAAAACATGTGCAACTCACCTTATAAATTTAATCAAAGTGGCTTATGCTCTGTTCAGAGACCAGGTGGTCAACTGGTCACCTGCTTGGCTATCAGAGCAATGTCAAATTGCTATACAAGTTTTCAAATGCTTATTTTCTTTCTTTATTTTTTTTTTTGACAGGCAGAGTGGATAGTGAGAGAGAGAGACAGAGAGAAAGGTCTTCCTTTTTGCCATTGGTTCACCCTCCAATGGCCGCTGCGGCTGGCGCATCGTGCTGATCCAAAGCCAGGAGCCAGGTGCTTCTCCTGGTCTCCCATGCGGGTGCAGAGCCCAAGCACTTGGGCCATCCTCCACTGCCTTCCCGGGCCATAGCAGAGAGCTGGCCTGGAAGAGGGGCAACCGGGATAGAATCCGGCGCCCCAACAGGGACTAGAACCCCGTGTGCCGGCGCCACAAGGCAGAGGATTAGCCTGTTAAGCCATGGCGCTGGCCTCAAATGCTTATTTTCTATTTCTGGGCTTATCTTATCACAATCTAGTAATAACCAGTCATGGATTGGCTAACAGACAGACTTCTTTGTAGCTCTTTCTTAGTCATTAAATCAGTGACCAGCAAAATGAAGGAATGAGTCAATCCATTTGGATTTTGGGAGCAGGGGTCTCCTGAAATAGCAAGAAAAGATGAATCTTCTATTTGTGGATATTCCTGCTATGTTTGCCACATATTGACCAAGAAATATGGTGGATTTTTTATGATATCATTCAGTCAAGGAAGGAGTGTGATGATCTCAACTTAAAATGGGATGAAACACAGGAAAAATAAGAAACAGCAGACAGATTTTACAGCAACTTGGATTCCACCTCAGTCTTTTCCGGCAGGAGTCAGATTCTCTCATCTCATACTTTCTATCACCAAGAGCAGCAGAGTTAAGGGCAAATGAGAAGCAGGCCTTGCCTAGCCTCCATAGCTATGGGTGAAAACTTGAAATCCAACTAAATTGCCCTGACCTGGGGGTAAGTGTCATGCCTCTGAACATGAATGACTATAAATTAAGAGTAGAACTGGTGTGGGCTTCACAGCAGTGTGGAAGAGAGCTCCCCAATGATGACATCTCACAGGAGAGGAAACAGATCTTATCACACAGTCATTTAAACTTCATCTAAGGAAAGAAACACAAGGAGCACTTTTGTTACTCAGCTGCCTGGTGTTTGCATTGCTCACGGGAGCCTGAAGAGGTTAAGTGGCTTGTCAGAGGTCACAAAGTAATGAGGTGCAGAACTGGGCCGAGCGGGGCTCTGGGTCTAGAGTAGGACCCCGTATTTTCTCATTCTGTTAAGAAGGGAATATTCTCTATCGTCCTTAGATAAAGATGCACAACTCTACATCACAATCCTAAAACCCAAATTCTGTACAATTTGCACCAAAAAAGGTGGGAAACTGTGAATTGAGACAAATTGTATCAGTATTTTAGAAAAGAGATATTCTACAACATAGTTCTCCAATTTAGCCTGCGTTGGAATCACCAAGGGAGATTCCCTAAGACACAGAATTCAGTGTTCCATCTTCAGATCATGTTACTCAGCAGGTAGGCTTGACAATCTGCATTTCTTTTTTTTAAATTTTATTTTTTAAGCACTTTATTTTCCTGAATCTGGTGGAAAATATTTATAAAATATATCTGAAACCAAAAACTCATCTGGGGAGGGGAAGAAGCATCATGTTCCCAAAAACCTGTATATACTAAATGCATGAAGTTGTATTCTTTATTTTTTTATTTATTTATTTATTTATTTTGACAGGCAGAGTGGATAGTGAGAGAGAGAGACAGACAGAAAGGTCTTCCTTTTTGCCGCTGGTTCACCCTCCAATGGCTGCTGTGGCCGGCGCATCGCGCTGATCCGAAGCCAGGAGCCAGGTACTTTTTCCTGGTCTCCCATGCGGGTGCAGGGCCCAAGACTTGGGCCATCCTCCACTGCCTTCCCGGGCCATAGCAGAGAGCTGGCCTGGAAGAGGGGCAACCGGGATAGAATCCGGCGCCCCAACCGGGACTAGAACGCGGTGTGCCGGCATCACAAGGCGGAGGATTAGCCTGTTAAACCACGGCGCCGGCCAGAAGTTGTATTCTTTAAACAAAATAAAACCATAAAATAAAAAAAAAATCCAGTGGAGACAAAAAGTTCAGTAAAAAACTGGGATAAAGTACTGTTTGAGTACTAGTTATAGCATTAGTTCACATAGTACAACACATTAAGGACAGAGATCCTACATGGGGAGGAAGTGCACAGTGACTCCTGTTGTTGATTTAACAATTGACACTCTTATTGATGACATCAGTAATCACCTGCCTCTTGTCATGAGCTGCCAAGGCTATGGAAGCCTCTTGAGTTCACAAACTCTGATCTTATTTAGACAAGGCCATAGTCAAAGTGGAAATTCTCTCCTCCCTTCAGAGAAAGTTACCTCCTTCTTTGATGGCCCATTCTGTGTGGGTGCAAACTGTTGAAATCTTTACTTAGTATATACTAAATTGATCTTCTGTATATAAAGATAATTGAAAATGAATCTTGATGAAGAATGGGATGGAAGAGGGAGTGGGAAAAGAGATGGTTGCAGATGGAAGGGTGGTTATGGGGGGAAAAAGCCGCTATAATCCAAAAGTTGTACTTTGGAAATTTATATTTATTAAATAAAAGTTAAAAAAAAGATTAAAAAAACTGGTTTAAGGAAACTAAACATTTCCTTAGTTTTGAAAAACTTCCAGTGCAGGTGACTGACCAAAGATAATGTCACTTGTAATGCATGTCATACCAGGTAATGCTGGCATCATGGGTTAGAGACCATAATTTGGGAACCTGAAATTCCAGTCTTTTAATGAGTGCAAAGGTTGATATTGGTCTTTAGAAAAGCAAAGATTCTCTACTTAGAAGCTCATTTAAATATTGTGAAGTAGCTACTATTCTCTTATGGCTAAGAGAGATTGCCAGGTGGAGGGAGGGAGGAAAAAAGGGAGGGAGGGAGGAAGGAGGGATCGAGGGAGCGAGGGAGTGAGGGAAGAGAAAAGGGAATTAAATACTACAAATGGGCAACATGGGCAGCAATATAAAGGACTCTGTTTTGAGCCATGTGGTCCATTTGAAGGTTGAAAACCACCTTGGATGGCCCTCTCAGGAAAGGGGAATAATTTAGACCCCTCCAACTGTGCACTGATTTCCCAGTACTCACTACACTACTCCCCATTCTTCAGCAGATTGTTGATTCATAAAAAATGATAGATATGCAGAAAGAAACTAGCACAGGGACTATGCATAGACAAGGCAATGATTTTTGTTTAATCAAAGGGCAAAAAGAACATGAACAAAAAGCAGGTGGAGATCATTCATCATGAAATTAATTACTCCTACATACACTGTTGCTTCTTGAAAGTCAATGAAATAGAAATAACTGAAAGATGAATTGAAGAGGAGAAAATAACTTATGAAAAGTAGTACTGGTAGAGTGCCAGAAAGAAATAGAAGCAAAAAGGAAAGTCATCATCGAAGCTTAGGTCTTGTTGGACTGAGAAAATCTATTTGGACATCAAGAGGAGAATTTTGGAAAGCTGAAAAAATAAGATGGGAAAAAAGTGAAGATAGGAAAACAGTTACAGAGATGAAACAGAATAGAGAAAAGAATAAACAAAAAGTTGCAGGCCTGTAATAAAATGATCTCTTTAAAGAACACATTTTCCAGCTGGCACCACAGCTCAATAGGCTAATCCTCCGCCTGTGGCGCCGGCACACCAGGTTCTGGTACCGGTCGGGGTGCTGGATTCTGTCCTGGTTGCTCCTCTTCCAGTCCAGTTCTCTGCTGTGGCCCGGGAATGCAATGGAGGATGGCCCAAGTGCTTGGGCCCTGCACCCGCATAGGCCAGGAGGAAGCACCTAGCTCCTGGCTTCGGATAAGCGTGGTGTGCTGGCCTTAGTGTCCATTTTGTGTGTGAACCAACGGAAAAGGAAGACCTTTCTGTCTGTCTCTCTCTCTGTCCACTCTGTCAAAAAAAAAAAAAAAAAAAAAAAAAAAGAAAAAGAACACATTTTCCCATCAAGCAGAACCTGAGACAAGGATAAGGTTCAGGTAGTTATTTTGGGGAGTGAGACCAGGAAATAGGTGAGGAGGATTGGGAAGAGTAAAGGAGGGAGGAGGATTTGCACATAGAGCACTGCTGTGGACCCTCTGAGCCACTGAATAGGATGTGAGATCAAGGAGAAAGGAGGCAGCACTTGTTCCTCTTGTGTCTCCCTTATCAAGGGCACCTCCTTGCACAAGACTAATTCTCTTGTACTTCCAAAGCTGCACATGGGAAGGTCCTGAGAGGCTGCCACCAGGAATCCTGAGTACCTCCAGCAGAGAAATCCCAGACATAAGCAATGGATTTGGGTGTTGTCTGAGGTGAGATATGGTCAGGTCACAGTCTACCAAGTCAGTTACTGCGAAGAGACTGGAGTGAAAGATGGTCTGGGAGGCTGGGTGGAACAAGGCGGGTTGGGCATAAAGACAAGCATCTTAGTAAAGCTTTTGAACTTGAAGGAGAAATAGAGTATGTCAAATCACCTAGGCTGTCAGCCAAAAAGCCATGTAACTCACTTATAAAGGGGAAAACTGAAGCTGGTGTCAGACTTGATCACTATTGTAGTTGCTACTGGAAGAGAGTGCAAGAAAAGCTGAAAAAGCCTTGGGTAATGAAGGTGAGATGAAAATATCTCATTGCTGGACAGAGACGCCATCCAACTCCAGAGATACATGCTCCAAGTTTACCAAGAGCCAGAGGAGGCAGTCCCTATTAGTGCATCTCAAAATACACCCCTTCCTAAAATCTAGCCAAAAAATATGTCAGGAATGGAGAAGTTGTGATACAGGACCTGGTAGAAATTAGTGACTTGATTTAAACAACTGTGAAACTGAAACCAGAGAGTAAGATGTAAATGGCTTAAATTTTGACATTGCAAAAATAGCATGATTAGCAAAAATCTTGAGTGAATTATTTTCCTCAAAAATCATAGCAGAGTCATTGATATTACCTCACATTAAATTATACAGTTTTACAGTGTGATATACCAATTTCACAGTGTTTTTCACAAACTGTGCCTGAGTTTTAGAGATCTGTTGAAGCATTAGTGGAAACTCTTGTTACAGAAAAAAAAGAACTGAAGGTCATATTTCTCAGTTTTGCCTTAATTTCTTTTGTCTCCTGTTATATCCATATGCAAGCAAATTTAATGCCATAGGCTGGGTGGGACACCATGTAAAATACACTACAGAGCATTTATGAGGCTTCTTTTTTAAAGACACAAATTATTTTCATTTTATTTGAAAGGCAAGTAGAGAGACAGAGATCATCCCACTGGATCACTCTCCAAATGCCTAGAGCAGCTGGGCTGGAGCAGGCCAGGAAATCAATCCAGGTCTCCATTGTGGGTGGCAGGGACCCAACTACCTGTGCCATCGCCTGCTGCTTTCCAAGGTGCACATTAGCTGGAAGGTGGAATCGGAAGCAGAGGAGCTGGGACTCAAGCTAACACTCCAACAAGGAATACAAGCACTTCAAGAATTACCCTTCTTGCCGCATCACTCACTGCCAGTTTTGGGACTTCAGACATGGCTGCTTTGGCAGAACCTAACTCTCTAGGCAAAGGGTGTTGTTACCCCCATTCTCACAAACAATCTCCTTTTGTAAGGAATTTTCTTCTGCATTGCCTTTTCCTGAAGCTCTGTTTGTGGTTGGGAGGACTTTGGGGGGGATTTGCTATTCACTAAATATTTTCTGATTTGCTTTGAATCACTTGTTTTGGTTATCTTTGGAAATTTTTCAACAGTATTCTGGTAGAAAAGAAAAAATTTAAATATGCATTTATAGAGGAGATGACCCAACCTTTGATGTTTGATCTTGTATTTGTTTTCTATTTTTCTCAGAATTTATTGCAACAAATGTACAAAAGGCATTCTCTGATGGAGAATAAGAATTTGAAATATTAGTGAAAGAAGGGAAAAGAAAAAAGCTGCCTTGTGTATAAGGTGTCACAAAAGCCAGAAAAGGGGGAGGGTACTTGGCACAGCAAAAGCTTCAAAGAAAGCATAGAAAATCATTTAGAAGAAATGATCATACAGCTAGCCACTGTCCAACATGTGCCCCCATTTTCAAGGGCATGTATTTTGTGGGTGAGGAGGGTTTGGGCAAGTGTTTTGCAAACTGTTCTCAGTGGTTTCTGCTTTCCTTGTACCAGATGGGTTGCCTGATGATATGAAATATCATCTTGGAGTGTAGATTTATTTTGAAAGTCAGAGAAAGGAGAGAGAGAGAGAGAGAGAGAGAGAGAGAGAGAGAGAGATTCCATTAGCTGGTTCACTCTCCAAGTGACTGCAACATCTACATTTTGGCCAGGATGAAGCCAGGAGTCAGGAACTGCTTTCAGGTCTCCTATGTGGATGGTAGGGGCTCACTCACTTGGGACATATTCCCCTGCTTTCCCAAGCACATTAGCAGGGTGTTGTATTGGAAGCAGAGCAGCCAGGACTTGAATGGACACACTGATATGGGATGCTGATATTGCAAGCTGAAGCTTAACCCATTCTGCCACAACACCACCCCCCTGGAATATAGATTGCATAGTAAAAATACTTTGGAGTAGGAAGTGATTTCTATTACTGTATCAATATGTGCATATACTAATACATGAATAAATCTTTATATGTATAAATTTAACTTCATCTATATCTAGAGTTCCCTTGTGTAAGCTACCTGAGAAGAAAGAAAGGATAAATGAGAAGCATTAATTTGGGAATGCAATAATATCCAGTGAGGGAGATAAATAGATAAAGTAATTAATTATAAACTATCATTCAAATTTCTCTGGGTGTACCTTTAGGTAGGTTCTTTTGAAGGCTTATAATGTCTCCTTTACACCACAAATGAATAAATAAATAAATCAACTGAGGTTTGGGTGGGGGGAGTCCCAAAGTGGCCCACAAATACTAGTAACTTAATCTAATTGCATAGCAATTGAATAACCATACCACACAGAAAGAGTTGAGGAGGAAAACAACCAACCTGAGTAACTTTGGAGAGTTGACCAAGGAGACAGAGCTCCAGTCTCGATGGTTTTACCTCTAATAACTCCACTTCACAATGGTACAGCAGCAATTCACATTGAGGAGCCACCATACCCTTCTGTTTTTGAGCCTGACCCTTGTTTGGACCAATGATAGGCAGGACTATCCTCTCATGATGCTGGACAGCAACACCCAGAAATAAATGGTACTCAACAGTGTGCTGTGTTGCTGAGCTGTGATGTTTGGTAGGGTAGGTGTATCAAAAACATTTTCAACTTATCACATTTTCTTTTTTTTTAAGATTTACTTATTTATTTGAAAGTCAGATTACACAGAGAGAGAAGGAGAGGCAGGGAGAGAGAGAGATCTTCCATGGGCTTGTTCACTCCCCAAATGGCTGCAATGGCCGTAGCTGAGCCGATCCGAAGCCAGGAGCCAGGAACTTCCTCCAGGTTTCCCATGTGGGTGCAGGGTCCCAAGGACTTGGGCCATCTTCTACTGCTTTCCCAGGCCATAGCAGAAAGCTGGATCAGAAGTGGAGCAACCAGGACTCGAACCGGTGCCCACATGGGATACTGGCACTGCAGGTGGCGGCCCCTCAACTTACCATACTTTCAACTAACGATGGGTTTAGCAAGAAATAGTTCCATTGTAAATCAAGGAATGTAGCACTCACATATTGTGGTTAATAAATTAGTTTTGTACAAGGGCATCAATTAGCAGTTCTGAAACTATTTTATGTATTTTTGAGGGCTGAAAAAATGTTTATATACATGATATATCCAATATATATATTGGATAAAGTGAGCTAGATTTCTACTTGTCAGAGACATGTTTTATTTTTAATTTGAATGTTGGCTATGAGTGTCATCAGAGGACCAAAAACTCCTGTATTAAGAGCCTGTGACATTATATTAGAATTGAAGGAATCAGTATAAACTCATAGTCTTTAATATGTGATAGATGATAGATTAGATTAGATAGCTATCCAGATATGTGCTTGTATACCTATGTGTATACTCATATTTCCTCATTCTGTCAGCTGAGAAGGGCTAGAAACAGCGGCACTTAGTAGAATGAGTGTAATTAGCACCAATGCTTTTGTTTCTAAATGACACTGTCCAGTATAAGGAACAAGAGCTCCTTGGAGAAATGGATGATTTCAGGGCTGGATCCGGGGAAGTACAAGAAGAGCAGGAATATTCTGTCATGCCTGGAATTAAGGAAGTGTTCCAAAGTAGTAGAGGTATACTAAAAAGATATAGGGGCTAAGCCAAAGGAACTCTGAATGGTTAAAGTGTGGCAATTTGTTAAGTGAGAAAGGAACACAGGAAGGAAGAGGAGAAGGACTTGGGGAAAAAGAAAGAAGGGGGAAAAGGATGGAGTGAGAGAAAAGGGTAAAGAGAAGAGGGAAAGGGATATAGAAAGAATCAAGAGTATAGAAACTGCCATTTGCCAAACACCACAGTAATTACTATTGCAAATAGGAATTAGAGATCTCAAAATTAGTAGACAAACATATGACAAAAATCAGGATACTTGCATTTTCTCAAAGTATCTCCCCATAAGATACTAACTCATTACAAAAAAAAAAATGGTTACTTAACAGTTTAGAAACTTTGGAAGTCATCATCTTTTTTAAACAAATTTTTTATTTATATAAGGTGAACAAATTTCATTTATTTCTTAAATACTGATTTAGGAACATAGTGATACTTAATCACAGCATCCAAGTTATTATCATTAGTAATGAAACCTATCTGTGTCATATAGTTGCTGATAGGATGCACTGAGAAGGGAGAAATCCTTTCTGTGGTCTTTTTGCCAAACATGAGTACCCTGAATCAATCATAGCAAAACACCAGGAAATCAAACTGAAGGACTCGCTGAAAGTTTCACAGTCATGAAAGAAAAAAAAAAATAGGAACAGACCCAGATTGAATGAGATTAAGAGAACATGACAACTAAATCCATCCTGGATCCAAAAAAGAACATTAGTGGGACAACTGGTGAAATTTGAATAAGGCATATCTGTAGAATAGTGAGTACTATTGTATCACATGTAATATGTTAATTTTTGGTTTTGATAATTATACTATACTTACATAAGATGTGATATTTTAAGAAAAACTGCATGAAGAACTTGTTTCGCAAGTTCTTTTTGAGTCAGCTATTACTTAAGAACAAAAAATTATGAAAATGAAAACAATATTAATTTTAAAAATAAATAAATCTAAGCAGGAGACTTGGGATACAGAAAAATGGGCAGTGAGACTTCAGTTTCACATGGGGAAAACTAGAACCTCACCAGTAATCCAAATTTCAGACAATCCTTCATTAATCAGTGCTATAACCAAGAGAGGAAATGTAAAATCTAAAAAGTCACCTTAAGATGCAACAACTTTTCACTGCTTCCTCTTATTTTTTATGCAGCTTTATATCCGTTAGAGCTCAGCCATTTCTTCCTGGAACGTGTGATGATGCCTATAATTCTGACAGTGATTTAGCCATTTGGATTCTCTCTCTCCTCACTGATCAAGATGTGAATTCCTTACCTTGCTTTTTGATGCTTATAGTTAGAGATTTAATTCTTTGACTTAAAACTACTTATTCTTTTAAAACAAAAGTAAACTCGTGACTTGAAGGTAATATATACTTCTCTGCTAATGAATTTATTAGATAATAATCAATGTTTACCAAGGAGTTTGCACAAAGCCATAGGATGCTGTCTTCCTGAAATGAAAAATGTAGGTGACAAAGGCGATAAAGAAAAGAATCAGGGAGAATATTTTTTCTAAAGTAGTGGCTCTCATGTTGTATTTCATGATTAACTGGTAGAAAAAAATTATTTTTTCCTTTTCAATTTCCCTTAAGCTTTTTCCTCTATTAGAAAACCAGAAAGCAATTGTCAGTAGCCAAATATGTTTAGTGTGATGCCTTCTTGCTGTTTTATGGATGATGTGTTGTGGCTATGACTTCACATCATTTACATATAATAAAGTCATATATTTCACTGGTAAAAATATTCATATGTATGTATTTGTTGGTATGAAATAAGTAAGTGTTCTATGGTTCCGTTCCTTTAAATTTATTTGTGAGGAAGAGAGACAAACGCATGCACACACACACACATACAGAGAGAGAGAGAGAGAGAGAGAGAATCTCCCTTCCACTAGTTCACTCCCCAAATGCCTTCGGTGGCCTGAAGCTCATCTAGGGACTAAAGCTGGAAACCAGGAATGCAATGCAGTTCTCCAAAGCAAGTGACAGGAATCCAATTACTTGAGTCCTCACCACTGCCTCCCCTGGTCTGCACTAAGCTTTGTCAGGAGCCAGAGCAGAGAATTAAATGCAGGCATTTTGATGTGGGCCTTAACTGTTGGGCTAAATGCCCGCTTCCTGTGGTTTTCTTCCTTCCTTCTTCCCTCCTTCTTTCTACCTCTTTTTCTTTCTTTCTCTCTCTCTTCCTCCCTCCCTCCCTCCCTCCCTCCCTCCCTCCCTCCCTCCCTCCCTCCCTTCCTCCCTTCCTTCCTTCTCTTTCCTTCCTTCCTTCCTTCCTTCCTTCCTTCCTTCCTTCCTTCCTTCCTTCCTTCCTTCCCTCCCTCTCCTTCCCTCTCTCTTTCTTTTTCTTTTTTTCCAAAGATTCATTTACTTATTTTGAAGGTCAGAGTTACAGAGACAGAAGGAGAGACAGAGATCGTCCATCCACTGGTCCACTCCCCAGGTGGCTGCGATGGCCAGCACTGGACCAGGCTGAAGCCAGGATCCAGGAGCTTCATCAGGGTCTCCCACATGGGTAGCAGGGGCCCAACTACTTTTTCCATCATCTGCTGCTTTCCCAGGCTGTTAGCAGGCAGCTAGATCAGAAGTGGAGCAGCTGGGACATCAACCAGTGCCCATTTGGAATGTTGGCATCACAGGCAGCAGTTTAACCCGCTAAGCCACAATGCTGGCCCCTAGAATGCTTTCTTTACACAGAGCACCATAGCTTCTGGTTATTTCTATGAACA
Organism: Lepus europaeus; assembly: GCF_033115175.1. Lineage (NCBI taxonomy): Eukaryota > Metazoa > Chordata > Mammalia > Lagomorpha > Leporidae > Lepus > Lepus europaeus. Next base: position 135,410,987 of record NC_084831.1, on the reverse strand, counting down.
AGTTTGAGGGTCACTACCCTACTAAAGAATCCAACAGATAGTTGGCAGTGAGTTTGATGCAAACTCCCTCTTCCATATCTAAACAGGTGTCACTAAGCTATTAGCCAAGAATGTTGCAAAATACAAAGCCAGGATGATTCAATTCCTCATGCATGCTGTGCCCAAGATTTCTCTATTAGCAGTAATCTTGCTTTACCAAAAGCTGGAAATTAAACACACAACTTTGAACACAACTGATCACCCTCCTGCTTTATAGTTGCCTAATCCAGAGATCAGCCTTTGCCTTTTATAAGTTCTGTCACTTCCTATGTCCTTTAGGAAACTCTTTCTGAAAATGTCTTTAAGTTTGGCTTTATTGTTCTGAGCAGGATATTTAATAAGGCTTGATTTTTTTTCCTGTGCTGTTGCTGCAATTGATGAGTTAGATTCTTATTGCCCTGCTTGACATTCTGAATAACTGAAGTTGTTTTAGAAAAGTAATGTCTTCAAAAATAAAATAAAAATTCATTAAACCTAGTGAATGTTGAGTTTGATGCATTGTTGCTATGTCTCTGAAGTCAGAGGCTAAACTTTCGGAGTGGCACATACAGCAAAGTATAGGAAGGCTATGACTTTGTAGCCTACAGACTGGAAAGTTAAGTGGGCTGGACAGTCACAGCAGAAGGCAGGAAAACCACTTCTACCCTGGCCTTTCTGAATTCTTTGTGCCCGGGGATTCAGCCCACAGCCCTAAGGACTTAGGTTAAATAAGGTCTCCAGGCCTCAGCCAACAGAGAGGCAAGGAGGTGAAGAATGAATAGAAAGTGACAGGGCCCCAGTAGGCCAAAGCATGGGTCCCAGGTCTCCTACAGCTAGCTGTGGGGCTTTCCACAAATCAGGCAATCTCTTTAGGCTTCAGTTTCTTGATTGCGCCATAAAGAATTTAAGCCAGATGATCTCAAGTGTCTCTTTCACTCCTAAAACTCTAAGATGTTCACTTGTAATTTTTGACTGGATACCTTTCATCTCTTACATAAATAAACTTTCAATTTCACGAAAGTTAAAAACAGAAAGTCTATCAAGATGTAGTGAAACTATTTAGAGGAGGAAATTTTTCCCCATAGGACATTTTCATATAATGTTGAAAACATGTATCAAAAAGGAATGTAGAAACTGGCCATACAATGATGAATTCTTTTCTTATAGCTCATTTATGTGTGCTCTAGAGAAATATGAGGTAGAGAGAGACAACTTTAGAGTACTATTTCTGTCTGAATACCTCCAACCTCTAGGTGATACCAGGTGGCCTCTACTTCATGTTTCCTCTGACATGAAGCAGGAGCTTTAAACTCTCACTACACATTCCCTATGTAAAGTGCACAGCCATTCACATCTTCAAAGACCTTCCTCCACTACACCCACCTTAGTTTCTCATATGAATGATATGAGGACACACTGAATTATAATTTGTTTATAATTTTAAATTCTATATTATGTCATTCAATAAGAAAATTAATAAACAGAGGGTGGCTTATCCATATAATGAACTATTACTCAGCAATAAAAAGGAACAAATTGCAATAACAATGTGTGATAAGTGATGAATCTTTAAAGCATATTGGGGCTGGTGCTTTGGCTTAGCAGGTAAAGCTGCTACCTGCAGTGGTGGCATCCCCTATGGGTACCAGTTCAAGTCCCAGCTGCTCCACTTATGATCCAGCTCTCTGCTATGACCTGGGAAAGCAGTAGAAGATGGCCCAAGTCCTGAGACCACTGTACCTGCATGGGAGACCCAGAAGCCCCTAGCTCTTGGCTTCAGATTGGCCCAGCTCCAGATGTTGTGGTCATTTGGGGGAGTTAACTAGAGGATGGAAGACTTCTCTCTCTTTCTCTCTGCTTCTGCCTCTCTGTAACTCTGCCTTTTAAATAAATAAATATTTTTTTTTAAAAAAATATTGAGTGGGGTCAGCATTGTGGCCTAGAAGGTTAAGCCTCTGCCTGCGATGCCGGAATCCCATATGGGTGCAGGTTCCATACTTGAATTCCAATCCAAATTTTGTTTTGGCCTGAGAAAGGCAGCAGAAGATGGCCAAAGTGTTTGGGCTTCTGCCACCCACATGAAGACCTGAATGGAGCTCCTGGCTCCTGGCTTCGACTTGGTCCAGCCCTGTCTGTTGCAGCACTCTGACTAGTGCACCAGAGATTGGCAGATCTCTATATCTCCCTCTCTCACTGTAACTCTGACTTTCAAATAAACAAATAAACCTTTAAAAAAACTTATGGCAATGTGGGAAGAATTTTACAGTATATACATCCATACTCATCAGTCACTTTGATTCACATTTTACTTTTTTTTTTATCTTTTATTTAATGAATATAAATTTCCAAAGTACAGTGTATGGGTTACAATATCTTCCCCCCCCCATAACACATTTTACTTTTTTATTTATCATATATGTACCCATTTCCCTAACATTTAAATTTACAAATCAATTTGTAAAAATTTGGTAATTTTACAATGTTGAGTTCTCCAAACCACAAGTAGAAAAAAATACAAAAAAAAAATAGATTTTTTTCATGCTGCAATGGAATCCCAGGATCCTACTATAAGTTACCAATTTTTTAAGCGTATTCCTGAAAAATAGATCTGAGACTAACAGATTACTCAAAAACAGATCAACTATCTCCGTATTACAAGTGCAGCACACTTCATGCTCTCAGACACCCTTTCTGATTCCTGAAATCTCCCTCATCTATTAATCAGTCTTTTGAGCGTTTTGATTCTCAAACTAAAGCTATGCATGCATTTGTCATGCATGTGGTGCCATGATCAAGTTGCCAATTAGAAGGCTTGAATCCCATATGAGAATGCTTCATTAAACTCCTGCCTATTGAGCTTTCTAGCCAACTTCCATCCAGCTTTCTACCCAACACCCTGGGAGGCAGCAGATTACGGCTTAGCTAGATGGGTTCCTGCCACCCACATAGGAGACCTGGTTTGAGGTTCAGGCCTCTGGCTTCAGCCTAGCCCAGCTAAGGCTGTTGCAGGTGTTTGGGGAGTAAACCAGTGGTTAGAAAATCTTTTCCTGTCTCTCTGCCTTTCTATTAAAACATTAATTAATTAATTAGTTAATTAATTCATACTTGTAGGAGAAAGAACACATTCAGCCACTATTGGTATTAACATATTGAGTCACTATTGCTATTACCTTTGCATAAACTAAAATGAACAGCTACTACAAGTTATAAAAGGAACTGCCCAGGTAAGATATGGCTTGGGAGAATACAGGTTAGAAGGCTGAATCTAGTGATAGTGATTCAAAAAGGACAACAAAATGCATTAAAGGGCTGGGTATATCATTATGTGGAGCTGGTCCTATATTCTGGAAGGGCCATCTGCAAATATGTATACAAGATATTTACACTTGCAGCCTGGAATCCCAGGATAGTCAAATAAGGCTCTTATTTCTTTTGTAATTATTAAAAAATCTGGACTCCCCCTAAATGCTAAGCTGTGATTTTTTTAGACATTTGGGGGTGCCCAGAGGTTGCAGTCCATCTGGCAATTTCCTGTGCTGTATGTTGTGTCATTTTGATTCTCTGTTGAAGGACTGTGGGGACTTGGAATGGGCATCCTCCAGAGGTTCAGGGAGTTTTCTGCCAGTACAATCAACGACAGCTCTTTCCTAGCTTGTTTCCAAAATTATAGGCACTGTTGTTCCAAAATTAATATTTTTGAATATTCAATGCCTCCCTGAGGGAGAATGAAGGGCCTCCCCACCTTTGTTTCCCTGCAAAACAAGTCAAAATGAAATCTTTGCTGATGCAACTCTTGGCTTCCTCTTGTCCAGCTGTGCTTCATCCTTGTGGCTTTCCCATTTGGAAATCCCAAAATAGTCACAGAGGCTTGCCTCCAAGCTGGAGTTGACCTGGCCTGTCTGGCTGCCTTCCAAAGGGATTTTTATGAAAATATTAATTTTTGCTCTTCAGAGATTTTTTTAATTAGAACCCATGCAGAGCTGTGTCCTTCCTCTCACCCATTCCTTCAAAATTCTAAAATCTCTCCTTACCTCATCAAGGACACTGCTTCCTTCTCTGGGCCTCATGATAGTTTCTGAGAGGAATTTGTGGAAGCAGAAAGGCATTGCTCCTTCATCAGGAGAGGGAGACGTTTGAGGTAATGACAAGAAAATGTTTGAAAACCTGAAAAGAAGTGTCCATCCATCAATAACCCGCTGGCTTCACTGGGAACTAAGTTGCACTTTCCTTTTCACAGACACAAAAAAGCACTATTGTTGACAAAGCCAGTCTACTATCAGTGCCTTAATAGTTTGGCCAAAGGGGACTTCATTCCCAAGTATTCTGTCAGAATACTGTAGCTGTGTTTCAGATTGCTCAAGCAAATCCTCCATTATGCGGAGTCCCTTGAAACCAGAATGGTTAAGCACTCTGCTGTATGTTCCCAGTCCCTGTCACAATACTTGACCTCTAGGAGGCACCCAAGGAATTTTGAAGGAATGAGTGAATTAGATCTATAGTCAAAAAACCAGAGACATGGCCCATCCTCATCGTTCATTCACTGTTACAAGGAGGCATTTAGCTCTTCTGAACTTCTTTTTCATCTGGAAAAAATTGAGAAAAATATTCCTGCATGCCTTCAGGAGTCATTTGAGGTTTAAATGAAATAAGGATAGGTGAATGTGAAAATTATTTATTAATTATTAAAAGTTCTGCAAATATTGGTTGTCAGTGGATAAGTACAGGGCAATGGGATAAATACCCTTTCTTCTTGTTTGTTAATCACCACTGGAAGGTCAGTGCTCAAGAAAGGCAGGATGCTCCAGCACTGGTCCTAGTCCCTATTTATTGTTTTTTGAGCTTTGATTTGTCATCTGCTTGATATTATTTCCTTGTCTGTGCTTAAAGGAGACTCTCGGCTCTTGTAAATTAACTTACCTACTGTAAGTACTTTGGAAACTGTCACAAAAGGATGTCAAATAGTGTTGTGAAAAAGCTGGACTTTGAAATTTGGGAGATGTAAGTACAAGTCTCTGCTGTGCCATGAAATAGCTAGGTAATCTTGGACAAATTACTTCTATTTTTTAAGAAAGATTTATTTGTTTACTTTGAAGACAGAGTTACGGGGCTGGGAGAGATGAGGAGAGAGACAGAGAGAGACAGGTCTTCCATCTTCTGGTTAATTTTCCAAATGTCCACAATGACTGGTGCCAGTCCAAAGCCAGAAGCGAGGAACTTCTCTTGGCTTCCCAGGTCAGATGCAGGGCTCCAAGCACTTGCGTTATCTTCTACTGCCCTCCCAGATGTATGATCAGGGAGCTGGACTGGAAGTGGAAAAGCTAGGAATAAATCCAGTATTGATATAGGATGCAAGCATCACACGTGGTGGCTTTACCTGCTACACCCACAGCACTGGCCCCAGTTAATTGTATTTTTAAACTTTAGGTTTTTTAATCTGTAAAATAGAACTAATATTGATAAGAACAGTGTATGACTGTTGTGATCATTGCATGAAATAATGGACACTAAGTGCTAAGCACATGGTGAACAAGGTAGTTGCCCATTTTCCCTTCTTTGAAAACTAGAGGCTGCCATCCTCCAAGCCTTGACTTCTCTTGGCAGGATGTTTGAGTCTCAAATACTCTAAAAAATGGAAAAGAAAGATGAAACCTTAGGTTTCCAGAAGAGCCCTCCTCACTAGCCTCCATGAGCTGTTTCACCTGATGCCAGCTACGTTGTTCCCCTTGGGATCAAAAGCTAACATCTGAAATTATTAATGACTCTCTCAGTCTGAACACCATGTTGGTAAGCAACCTTACCTGGCAGAATCCAAGTCCCTTGTAGCTGTAAATGATCCCTTCCTGATCCTGGTTGGGTATTTTCAGGGAACTGCCAGAATGCATAGCCAGGTGAATGGGTAACATTGCTGTGGCGACTGGTAAACCTTCCTGCAGTTTCAGTTTCTGTACATGAGACCAGAAGCTCTCATGGACCCAGGCTGCTTTCACGGTCTTGGCATCTTTCTTTGCTAATTGCGAATCTGACATTCATTAATGTTTAGTTTTTTGTCAGTGATTTTTATCAATTGTATTAAGGGACACCAATTTCCCAAATTGTCTAATTTAGATTACTTGTAACAGGCTGGCCTTGGTGGACAAAGCTTAAATTACACTAGCTTGGCATCTTTAGTGCAACATTCCATGTATCTATTTATTTTGTAATTCACTGCTTAAGAAAAGTATCACATAACCAATGTTGTAGCATAGAGAGTAAAGCTGCTGCCTGCCACAATGGCATTCCATATGTGCCCCAGTTCAAGTCCTGGCTGTTCTTTTGATCTAGCTCCCTGCTAATGGCCTGGGAAAGAAGTGGAAGATGGCCCAAGTACTTGGGCCCCTCCTCTCATCTGGGAGATTTGGAAGAAGCTCCTGGCTCCTGTTCTCAGATGGCCCAGCTACAACCATTGCAATCATCAGGGGAATGAATCAGTATATAGAAGCTCGCTCTCTCGCTCTCTCTCTCTCACTGCCTTTCAAATAAATAAATAAAAATATTTAAAAAAAGAAAAGTTTCACTGGGATTTTACCTATCAGTTTCTAGAATATAAAATACAAATAGCCGCATATGTATGACAAGTTTCTGGTACATAAAACATAACCAATCAATATTTATTGAATGCATTAATTAATGAATTAGTATTCAATCTTATTTTCTTTAATTTTTTTACATTTATTTGAGAGGTAGAGTTACAGACAGTAAGAGGGAGAGACAGAAAGATCTTCCTTCCGTTGGTTCACTCCCCAGATGACCACAATGGCTGGAGCTACTCCGATCCAAAGCCAGGAGCCAGGTGACTCCTCCTGGTCTCCCATGCAGGTACAGGGGCCCAAGCACTTGGGCCATCTTCTACTGCTTTCCCAGGCCACAGCAGAGAGCTGGATTGGAAGAGGAGCATCTGGGACTAGAACCGGCACCCATATGGGATGCCAGCACTGCAGGCAGAATATTAACCTACTGCGCCACAGCGCCAGCCCCAGTATTCAATCTTAGAAGACTAGGCAAAATGTAAGGTTTTGGCCCTTTGAGTAAATAGAGATGGGTGACAGGATGGGCAGCAGGTTTTCTTCCTCTCCGTACTTCTACCTTCTCACTACTTTAAAATATCTATCTATCTATCTATCTATCTATCTATCTATCTATCATCTATCTATCTATCTAAAAGCCAGAGAGAGAGAGAGAGGGCAGGCACTCCCATCTTCTGGTTCATTCCTCAAATGCCTACACAGGTGGGGCTGAGCAAGGCTAAACCAAGAACGAGGAACTCAATCCAGGTCTACAGCATGGTTGGCAAAGACCTAAGTACTTGAGCCACCATTTGCTGCCTTCCAGAGTTTGCATTAGCAGGGAACTAGAATTGAGAGCAAAGTCAAGACTTGATCCTAGGCACACTAGTATGGGATGCAGGTACCCCAAAGAGTGTCTTCTCCAGGCTCAATTCACTCCCTGGCTTATTTTCAAATGCACAGCTGGTCAAGAAGCCAGAGGGTTTATAGTACCTCTAGTTCAGTTTCCTTCCCATTTTCTCTGGATAAGTTCCACTGATTTGCTATTGGAAACCTGGGATGGCAAGTCTGGAGAGGCAGAACTACAGACTCATTGTGATGTAGCCGCGGCTAAGACACAAAGGTGCCACCATGAATACTGAGTATTTATTCTGGTAATACAGGTACAAGGACTGTATTAGCTTATATTTGGACTCCTGGTAGGAAATAGAAAGGACTAGCAAGGGACCCAATTAGATTTTTTTTTCTCCCTATATGGGAGACACTCACCTGAGACCAAGCTTACTTTGAAGCTAAATCCAAGAGCCCTAGGTGACACCTCCATTTATTCCCATTCAGTAATAGCACATTTTTCTAATGGATATGATGTGCATTTTATTTAATATACTTTCTGCTAACACAATCACCTATAATGTGAAAATCCACTTTCCCCCAACATTACACACACACACACACACATCGTCATCATCATCATCATCATCATGATCTGTTAAAGATCGAATTTAGAGATGAATGTGGTTGCATAGAAGAAAGACGTGCCGATTTTGGCCAAGGGAAGATAGCAGAAGAAAAGTGGGGGAAGTACCTTCCCATGTGTGGCGTTGGAGAGAAGTTTGCTGTGCAAATTCTACAGAAAGAAGAGGGATGCTGTGGAGCAGCACTGGAAGTGCAAATGCACAGCAGCCAGTGCAAAACAATCTGCAACTCCCACAGCCAGGGGCAGTCTGAGAGCAGCCCTAATCAATGGTGATATCACCCGAGGGAGAACCTTGCAGACCATAATGACTTTGGGTTGGTCTGGAGACTGAGAATGAGGCAAAGTACCCACCTAACTCAATAAGGAATGAGCACATTTTTTTTTCTCCCCATCTCCCCAGAAGGTTGCCAGGTGACTTTGGGGGATAAGATGTCATCTTGACATCAGTAGAGGCTGTTGTGGCTTTCAAGTGTGCATGGCCAGGGGATTTTACCAGAGGGAAAGTCCACGTTCCCCATTGACTTTGAGTCTGGCTGAGAGAGTTGACAGTAGCCTGGGTATTCACTTAGGACTGTGAGGTATTCCCATCCTTTCAACCTAGCTCTGAGTCTCAAACTGTCAAAGTAGAGTAATCACAGATAGCTTGGTTCTGGGAATGCCGCTTCTCTGTCTGTGGATGTGAAAGGCTCTCCTGGCTGAGACCAGATCTGTACTCTGTGACTATAGGAGCCCCATGCACTATGACTTTTGGAATTCTGTGGCTATCTGATAGGGTGTGGGGTATGGCTGGACTTCTCGGCACTCACTGTGTCTGGCATCAGAGGATCAGAGCTCTCTGACTACCTAGAGTGAGTCAATGTAGATGGTTCTGGAGTCACACTGAGGACTGCACAGATCCTTTTTGTGGTTCATGCTCCAGCATTGGTGGGGGTTGTTCCCACTGTGAGCTAACCCCAGGCATTGATAACCTTGGAAGAGAGGAGGTGAAGTTGTAATTCCACCAACAGGTGTGATCATACTCTCCCTCCTGCTGACAATAGAAGAGATTTACCATGTCCAATTTGTGGGTCACCCTAGATTCTTGCCCCATTCTTGAGCACTGACCAGAGCTCCCTGACTCCACATAGCACATGCATCTGGATATTCACTGAAGGAGCAGACATTCCACTAAGCCATAGAGGTATAGTTCAATGATAAAATCCATCAGAAGAGAAAACCAAGTGTTTCTACAAATGCCTAAAAATAAATGCAGACATAAATGAAACAAGAACAAGGAAAACAACATAACTCCCAAAAAGGAACACAGCAAAACATCAATATTAGAATGTGAATATAAAGAGATTGATGAAATGTCTGAAAGTTAATTCAAAGGAATCATCACAAAATTACTCAAAAACACAGAGAAATAAGTTCATGAGATACAGAAATCATACACAATATGAAAAAAAATTTGCTATAGATCAAGATATTGAATAGAAATCAAACTAAATATTAGAAACAAAGAATTCAATATGTGAAATAGAAAATGCAGTGGAAAGCCTCAACAACAGACTTGGTGAGGCAGAAGAAAGAATACTTAAGTCAGAAAACAAATCTTTATAAATATCTCTGACAAAAAAAGAAAATTAGAAAAACTGAAAAATAATGTTAAAGATTTATGGGATACTTTCAAATGATAAAATATGTGTGTCTTAGGACCTTCTGAAGATGAGGAAAGAGAGACTGGATTAGAATACAATACAATCCCATCAAGGTGGCATGTACCAATGCCATCTCACTAGTCCAAGTGATCAACTTCAGTTCACAATTGATCACTCTGATAGCTCTAAGAGTCAAAGGGATCACACAAACAAGACAAGTATCTGCTAATACTAACTGATAGAATCAAAAAGGGAGAGAAGGATCCAACATGGGAAGCGGGATACACAGCAGACTCATAGAATGGCAGAAGTCCTAAACAACACTCTGGCCTCAGAATCAGCCCTTAAGGCATTTGGATCTGGCTGAAGAGCCCATGAAAGTATTTTAGGCATGGAAAGCCAAGACACTCTGACAAAAAAAGAGACCTAAATGAAAGATCTCTGCGTGTGAGATCCCAGTGGAAAGAACAGGGCCATCAAAGAAGGAGGTACCTTTCTCCGAAGGGAGGAGAGAACTTCCACTTTGACTATGACCCTATCGGAATAAGATCAAAGTTGGTGAACTCTAAAGGCTTCCATAGCCTTGGCAACTCATGACTAGAGCCTAGGGAGATTACTGACGCCATGAACAGGAGTGTCAAATTGTTAAGTCAGCAACAGGAGTCACTGTGTACTTACATCTCATGTGGGATCTGTCCTTAATGTGTTGTCTAATGTGAAGTGATGCTATAACTAGTACTGAAACAGTATTTTTACACTTAGTGTTTCTGTGTGGGCGCAAACTGATGAAATCTTTACTAATTGTATACAGAATCAATCTTCTGTATATAAAGATAATTGGAAATGAAAAAAAAAAACCTGGTGTTAAATTGGAAATGGCATAGAAAATTAATTTTAAAAATTATCATGTAGGATCTCTGTCTTTAATGTGCTGTACACTGTTATTTAATGCTGTAACTAACTAGTACTCCAACGGTAGTTTTTTCACTTTGTGTTGCTATATGGGGGCAAACTGTTGAAATCGTTACCTAATTTATACTAAACTGATCTTCTGTATATAAAGAGAATTGAAAATGAATCTTGATGTGAATGGAAGGGGAGAGGGAGCAGGAAAGGGGAGGGTTGCAGGTGGGAGGGAAGTTATGGGAGGGGGGAAGCCATTGTAATCCATAAGCTGTACTTTGGAAATTTATATTCATTAGATAAAAGTTTAATAAAAAAAGAAGGTCTATTCAGGGAAATAATAGCAGACACCTTCCTTAATTTGGAGAAATAAAGGGACATCCAAGTACAGGAAGCACACAGAACTCCAAATAGACATGATCAGAAGAGAGCTCTTCACCACAACATACTATAGTCAAACTTTCAAAAATAAAACATAAAGAGAAGATGCTAAAGTGTGCACAAGAGAAACACCAGTTTACCTTCAGAGGTTTCCCAATTGGACTAACAGCTAATTTCTCATCAGAAACTCTATAGGATAGGAGATAACAGCCCAAGTCTTAGCAGAAAGAAACTCAATCCAGAATACTGTCCCCAGCAAAGCTCTCATTAATATATGAAGGTTAAATAAAAACTTTCCATAACAAATAGAAATTGGAAGAATTTTTCAACACTTATCTAGCCTCCACAAATGATTCTTAAAGATTTACCACACACAGAAACAGAGAATGCTAGACATCTTTACAAAAGAATGTGAAGGCCAAAAATCTCCTAGTAGAAGAACAAAGGAAATCTAAAACAAAGAATAGGAGTATTTATGGAAAAATGATATGAACAAATTGTTACTTATAAATAATAACCTTAAATGTAAATGGCATAAATTATGCAATTTAAAGATACAGACAGGCTGAATGTATTAAAAAACAAGACCCATCTATTTACTGCCTATAAGAAATCCATCTCACCAATAAAGATACATGCAGACTGAAAGTGAAAGGGTGAAAAAAATATTCCATGCTAATAGAAAGCAAAAATGAGCAAGTGCAGCCATCCTAATATCAGACAAAATAGACTTTAACACAAAAATTGTTAAAAGAGACAAAGAAGGGCATTATATAAGGATTAAAGGATCAATTCAACAGGAATAGCACTTGGCTATTTAAAACAAATGTTAATGAATCTAAAGAGAGACATAGACCCAATAACCATAGTAATGGGGGACTTCAACACTCCACCTTCATCAATGCACAGGTCAACTGAAAGAAGTGGATAGATTCCTGGACACATACAATCTACCAAATTTGAGTCATGAAGACATGGAAAATCTAAACAGAACAATAATCAAGATGTAGATTGAATCAGTAATAATGTCCCATATAACAAAGAAAAGCCCAGGACCAGATGGTTCTTTGATGAATTCTACTAGAGTTTTAAAGAAGAACTAATTCCAATTCTTCTTCTCAAACTTTTTAAAACAATTAAATAAATGAAAAGGGAAGGCATCCTCACAAACTCCATCTTGAGGCAATCATCACTTTAATTTGCAAACCAGAAAAAGATAGAACAAATAAAAAGAATTAGTGACCAATATGCCTAATGAACATAGATGCAAAAATCTTCAACAAAACATAAGCTAATCCAATACAACAACACATCAGAAAGGTCATTCACCTAGACCAAGTGGGATTTATCCCTGGTGTGCAAGGATGATTTAACATTCACAAATCAATAAATGTGGTATTACATTAACAAACTGAAGAACAAAAACCTTATGATTACCTCAATAGATGTAGGGAAAGCATTTGATAAAATACAACATCTGAAAAGCCTTAAGCAAACTGCATATAGACAGAACATTTCTCCACAAAATTGTGGCAATATATGACAAATCCACAGCCAGCATCATTTTGAATGGGGAAAAGCTGGAAGCATTTCCACTAAGATCTGGAACAGGACAAGGATGGTCAATTTCACCATTGCTATTCAATATAGTTCTGAAAGTTTTAGGCAGAGCCAGTCAAGAAGAAAACAAAATCAAAGGGATCAAATTGGAAAACAAGAAGTCAAAGTATCCCTATTAGCATATGACATAATTCCTTATATAAAAGAGTCAAATAAGATACTTTTGGAACTCATAAGAGAGTTTTGTAAAGTTTCAAGTGTAAAACAAACACAGGAAATCTATGGCCATTGTATATAAAGACAACGCCAAGGCTGAGAAAGAACTTGCTAGATCAGTACCACTCACAATAGCTACACAGATTTTTAAATACCCTGGAATAATTTAGTCAAGGAGATAAAAGTTCTCTACAATGAAAATTATAAAAAATTAAAAAAAGAAATAGAAAAAGACACAAAAAATGGAAAAATTGTCTATGGTAGTGAATTGGAAGAACTAATGCCAACAAAATATCTACTACTGTCAGCAATTTACAGATCCAATGCAATCCCAATCAAAATATCAACAACATTCTTCTCAGATCTTGAAAAAACTGCTAAAATTCACATGTAAATTAAGAGAACTTGAATAGTTAAAGCAATCTGATACAATAAAAACAAAGCCAGAGGCATCACAATATCAGATTTCAAGACATACTATAGGGTAATTACAATCAAAGCAGGTGGGTACTGGCAAAAACTAGACATGTAGAACAAATTGGAAACCCCAGAAATCAATCCACACATATAAAACCAACTAATCCTTGACAAAGGAGCTAAAATCAATCCCTGAGGAAAGAACAGTCTTTTTCAGCAAATGATTCTGGGAAATCATTTGAAATATGAAGCAAGACCCCTAACTTACACTTATACAAAAATCAACTCAAAACAAACCAAAGATGTAAATCTACAACCTGATACCATCAAATTACCAGAGGAAAACTTTGGGGATATTCTGTACAACATTGGCATAAGCAAAGACTTCTTGGAAAAAATCTCAGAAGCACAAGCAATCTAAGCCAAAATAGACAAATGAGATTATATCAAAGTGAGAAGATTTTGCACTGCAAAGGAAACACTCAACAAAGTGAAGAGACAATTGATTGAATGGGAGAATGTATTTGCATACTTTGCAACTAATAAATGATTAATATATAGGATCTATAAAGAGCTCAAGAAACTAAACATCAAAACAAACAATTCAGTTAAGAAATGGGCAAAAGACTTGAACAGGCATTTTTCAAAAGAGGAAATTCAAATAACCACAGACACATGAAAAAATGCTCAGGATCACTAGCCTTCAGGGAAATGCAAATCAAAATCCCAATGAAGTTTCATCTCACCCCAGTTAGAATGGCTCTGATACAGAAAACAAGGCAACAAAAAATGCTGGCAAGGATGTGGAGAAATAGGTATCCTAATTTTGCACTGTTGATGGATGTGTAAACTAGTGCAGTCATTGTGGAAGACAGTCTAGAGATTCCTCAGAAGTCTGAAAATAGATCTACCATATGACCCAGCCACCCCACTCCTGGTAATTTAACTAAATGAAATAAAATCAGCATGAAACAGTTATTTGTACCCCCATATTTATTGTAGCTCAATTCACAATAGCCAAGATACAGAATAAACAATGATGTCCACCAACCAACGACTGGAAAAAGAAAATGAGGTATTTATACACTATGGAACACCATAAAAACCATAAAAAAGAATAAAATCCTGTCTTTTGCAAAAAAATGCATACAAATGGGGACCATTATGGTTAATGAAGTAAACCAGTCTCACATAAAAAATACCATGTATGTAGTAGTTAATACTGAATAATTAAAATGTATAGGGACTAAATAGATATCTGGAGATTTGATTGCTGCTTTAAGTCCTTGTGTATACTTCTATAGATCTGTGGTATTTCTAGTTTCTTACTTCTTGAATATTATGATTATTCAGACATGCCAGTGATTATAGAGTGTACTGGACTTATATTTTTGCAAAAATTAAAGAAAAAAGAAAGGAAAAAAGGAGGAGGATTGAAGGAGAGAAAGCATGGTTATATTCTTAGTGCTGTACCTACGAAGTACATGAAATGTTTTCTCTTTGTATCAATAGAAATTTAAAAATTTAGCATATTTCCATGTATATTTGAAAGGCAAAGTGACACAGGGAGACAGAGGAGAGAGATGATTTTCCATTTGCTGATTCATTCCCCAGATGCTCACAACAGCCAGTGTAGGCAAGGACAGAGCCAAGAGCTGCAAACTCAGTCTGAGTCTCCCACATGGTTGGAGTGAACCGAAGTCATGATCCACCACCTCCTGCCTCCTAGGTGCCCAAAACCAGGAAGCTTAATTGGAAGTAAATAGCTGGGACTCCAACCAAGTTCTCAGATATGGGATACAGGAGTTACAAGTGCTGACTTAACCACTGAACTGCACACATAAAATGCCTCTTTGAAACATTTAAGAAACTAATTCTGATATTCAGCAAAAATATCCATCTTTCACAGTGTGTGTTTTATGACAGTCACACAATGCCTTGGGAAAGGCCTTGTACTAGTTTTAGACAGGTTAGACTCTCAATGCAGTTCTTCCTGGAGCCACCATGTGGTATTGTTGTGCAATTAAAATAACTGCCTCTAAGCAATCTGGCCTTCTCCTGGACTAGTTCTCATCTAAATATCTTCCTGAAATCTTACTCTGTCAGTTCCATAATAGGTGGTCATATTGTCCCCTCAAAGAGAGCCTTTTTATTTGTTTAGGTTGTAAATTTCTCCAGAACCTGAAGAAAATGCTTGGCCAAATATGTTTGTTAAAAACAAAGGCCCATGAGGGCACATTTTCTCATGATAATGCAGTGCATATACACTATGGAATACTACTCAGCCATAAAAAGAATGAAATCCTGCATTTTACAACAAAATGGATGCAACAGGAAATCAGCATGCTTAGAGAGATAAGCCAATCTCAAAAAGACAAATATCGTATGTTTTCTCTGATTTGTGGTAACTAATAATGTACAGACGATGTAATGTATATGAGTGAAACATGCATTTGGAGATTTGATATTTGGTTCAGCCCTTGTGTCTATTGTTGAGGAACAGTGTCTCCTCTTCTATTTGTAGAATTCTGTTTTTGGTGTAGGGTCAATCTTATGAGTATAAAATAAACTGAAAATATGTCATTGTAAAAATTTAAAAAAAGGAAGTGGTGGTGACAGAGTAGGCAGGAAGGAGGGTAGATTGGGAAGGATCACTATGCTCATAAATCTGTATATATGAAATACATAAAATTTGTCCACCTTATGTGAATAAATAATTGGAAAAAATAATGACCGAACTTATTTCCAATCTTTTCAACTAATCTGGCAGGTTATTATCTCTGTTTCCTAGGTTGAGGTGGGGATGCTTATGCTTTGATTGGCAAGCAACAGTGTCTTTAACAAGCAGATTTTTGTGCAAGAGTAGGATTCCACTTCAATCCTTCAAACCATCATTATACACCCTGCTTCTCACCTGTCCATATGCAGAAAGAAAAAAAGATGATCAATACATTATTTTTATCTTTGTTTTAATGCCTATATTATTTGGATAAAGAAACTGTGGCATATATTATTACACAATGAAATATTACTCACTTATAAAAAAGAATAATACAGAAAATTATGCAATTGAAGATCCTTATGCTAAGTTAAATAAACAAGACCCCAAAGGACAGCTACCATATTTTCTCTTATTTGTAATAGTTAATACATAGGGAGAGAATAAAATTTTTATGGATATCATATCATTTGGCATATAGTTATAAATATTTCTTCCCTGAAATATACCATGCAAAAAACAATATACTGTTTGAAGACTAGTTTAGAAAATATATTCTTTAAAATTTTTTATTAATACCAAGAGAACAGATTTCATGTATTTCCTGGATACAATTCATTTTTTTAGGATTTGTTTATTTTATTTGAAAAAGTTACAAAGAGGCTGAGGTAAAGAGAGAGAGAGAGAGACAGAGACAGAGACAGAGAGAAAGAGAAAGAGGTCTTCAATCCACTGGTTCACTCCCCAGATGGCTGCAATAACCAGAGCTGCACCTGTCTGAAGCCAGGAAACAGAAGATTCTTCCAGGTCTCCCACGTGGGTGCAGGGGCCTAAGGACTTGGGCCATCTTCCACTGCTTTTCCTAGCCGTAGCAGAAAGCTGGATAGGAAGTGGAGTAGCCGGGACTTGAACTGGCACTCATATGGAATGCTGGGATTGCAGGCAGCAGCTTTACCTGCTATGCGACAGCACTGGCCCCTCACGGATACAATTCTAAAATAACCATGCATTTCTTGTTTCCCCCTCCCTCAATCCCTTCTTTATTCTTCCTTTCTTTTTTTTTATTTCTGCAATAATACATTTTCAATTTGCCTTATCATCACAAACTTAATACACCACTAAACAATATGTTCAATAAGTAAAATGTAGAAAGACTACTGTTCCACTGGAATATAGACAAGGAGTATAAAGAATGATCAAATCATATGATGTAAGTTTCTTTCTTACACATTTTTTGGTATTCTTCCCAAAACAAAATTGGAAGGATGAATTGGGAGGACTCTGTAGGTTCTGGTAACTATTTTATTTGCTCCCTTCCAGCAGCAAATCTAGTAAAGATGGATGCCAGAGAAGAAATAGTGGTTCTCAGAAAGTAGATTTGTTTCAAATGATTAGAAAGTCATCAGGAAATTTTTGAAATTACATTGTTAAACTTTTTTTACATCAGGGAAACAAATTTCATGTATTTCATATATACATTTTTTTCATTTATTAAACTTTTATTTAATGAATATAAATTTCCAAAGTACAGCTTATGGGTTAAAATGGCTTCCCCCCTCCCATAACTTCCCTCCCACCCACAATACATTTTTTAAGAGCATAATGATACTTCCAACTCTACCTTTCCGCTCTCCTTCTCCTTCATTTCTTATTTTTCATTTAGTTTTTACAACATACTTCCAATACACTTTATAATCACAAGCTTAACCCTCCACCAAATAAGGAATTCAACAAGTTGTAGGTATAAAACTCACTGTTCCTCAATAATATATTCAAGGGTTAACAATAATCAAATCTCAAAATATCAGTCTCACCCACATACATTTCCTTTTTTCAATTCTATATATTAGTTACCACAAACCAAGGAACATATGATACTTGTCTTTTGGGGACTGGCTTATTTCAGTAAGCATAATGTTCTCTAGCTGCATAAGACAGGTTTTCATTCTTTTATAGCTGAGTAGTATTCCACCACTTTTTTATCCAGGCATTAGTTGATGGACATGAGGATTAATTCCATATCTTAGCTATTATGAGTTGAGTTGCCATAAACATGGGGGTACAGATAACTCTTTAATATGCTGACTTCATTTCCTTTGGGGAAATTCCCAGGAGTGGAATTGCTAGTCACGTAGTAGATCTATTTGTAGATTGCTGAGGCGCCTCCATGCTGTCTTCCGTATGGTTGTATTAGTTTATATTCCCACCAACATTGTATTAGGGTACCTTTTTCTCCACATCATAGCCAGCATTTGTCATTTTCTGATTTTTGAATGACAGCCATTCTAATTGGGGTGAGGTAAAATCTCATTGTGATTTTTATTTGCATGTCCCTGGTGGCTGGTGATCCTGAGCATCTTTTCATGTGTCCATTGGCCATTTGTATGTCATCCATTGAAAAATGTCTGTTGACATCTTTAGCCCATTTCTTAACTAGATTTTTGTTTGTTGTTGCTGAGTTTCTTCAGCTCTATATGTAACCTGGATATTGATCCTTTATCAGATATATAATTTGCAAATATTTTCTCCCGTTTTGTCAGTTGCCTGTTTGTTGAGTGTTTTCTTTGCATGCAGAAGCCTCTTATTTTGATGTATTCTCATTTGTCTATTTTTGTCTTTATTGCCTGTGCTTCTGGAGTCTTCTCCAAGAAGTCTTCATCTATGCACATGTCTTGCAATGTTTCCCTATGTTTTCCTCCAGTAATTTGATGGTTTCAGATATTAAGTTTAGGTCTCTGATGCATTGTGCGTTTATTTTTGTATAGAATGTAAGGTAGGGGTCTTGTTTCATACTTCCGCATGCAGAGATTCAATTTTCTCAGCACCATTTGTTGAAGAGACTGTCCTTTCTACAGGGAGTGATTTTAGTTGGTTGTAGATGTGCATAGCCCCATGCTCCACAAATGGAATGAATGGAGTTAATGGTAGTCTACTGGAACAAACATAATGAAGCAAAATGAAGCAATCCATTTATCTGTTGAGTAGCTAACTGGGAAAATACAATTATACTCACCTTACCACCATGGAGAGGAAAAGCCCAAATGGAATCCCAGTAAACTGGATCTCAGCAAGGAGGTAATAATCTATCAGAAGCCACCAGTCTCAGCCTGATATTGGACCCCCAGTAGACCCAACTACTTTTTCTGCTTCCAACTCTGAAAGGACTGTTGTGCCACCCATTGCTTTACCTGAACTAATTCCTAGCTCCAGTGGCAAACATGTCTCCTGTGGGTGCTCCATCATGACAGGTTACAGTGTGTGTGGTGGGAACTGAATAATCTATAGTAAGGCTGTGAGAGAAAGAATAAGTTTCTGAGAAATCAACTGTACAAAGACAGTTAGTATAAGGAGTGTACATGGAGTTCCTGAAATATGCCCAAAAGAATAATGAGTGATATGAGCGGTGGTAAGACAGATATGGCCCTTTTGTCATCCTCCCCATATGATATAGAATATCACATGGAATCATATTCTGATTGTGGTGAGCCTAGTAAAACTGTGATGGACAAGCAGAATTACCTTTTCAAAGACTTTCTCATGAGTGAACTTGTGAACTCTTTGAGATAGGTGCTGTTTGTCATCTGATTCCCAGCACTGTGAACTCAATTGCATCATCTGTGAAATACGGTGAATACTTTCCTGGAAGGCAGTTATAGGACTAATAAATTAATCATGGTTATAAATCACATATCTCAGAGCCTGACACATGGCAGGATTAGCATAATTATGAAGTATCATTAGTATTGCTGTAGTGGCTAACAGGAAAGATGGTGGAAGCCATTTTTAGGCAACTCTTCCATTTCAGTCTCACAAAATATAGTGAGGGAAGCTGGATGGGGACTGGATTCCTACTAGTCCATTTAATTAAACAAGTCCCCTTAACCAATGACTTATGTTTCCAGGTTTGCATTCCATAATATTATAATGAAAAGATTGGTCTAAAATATCCAAGATTACTTTTAGGTCAAATTTACCCAATACTTTGTTTATAATAGAGGGCCAATTTCCCCTTAAACCTGGCCCTACTTAAACCAATAATTATGAGTTGTAATTTTTAGAGCTAGCTTATATTACAGAGGTTTTCTTTCTTTGTAATGTGGAGTTATTTATGAACTTGAGACTAAAAGAAAATGTAACAAGACAATATAATCTTGTGCTAGTTTCTTAATATGGCCTAAATTGAAAAGCTCTATTTTCAATGAAATCCCCAATGACATTCAGCTTTCCATCTGGGCATAAGCATTTGGAGAAGGCAAATGAACCCATATATGCATTTGTTCACCAACCTGGTAATATCACCTATTTAAGGCTGTGATTTTGTTCAATCTCTGAAAGCTGCCTTTCTGCGGTATAAGGTTATATTGATAAGTTCATTAAAGGTGACGTACATTGCACTGGCATGAGAGGTTAACAGTAGGGGAAGCTAAGTGTGGTTTATAGATTGTGACAGATATATGATGTTAACAATAGGGGAAACTGGGTGTGGAATAAATGGAAACTTAGCATTACCTCACAATTTTTAATATGGAAATTAAAAGTTTAAAAAAGAGATGTATATTTTGGTGCAATAAAATTGAAATCCATGTAAACAAGATTTCCAAAATGCTCATGGAAAATATAATTTTGATTTTTTTGCATCAAAATAAATGTATCAGTTCAATCCATCTTCCACAAACTTTATGAAGTACCACATTTAATCCTCACATAAGAATAATTGGTAACAATGATTTTAAAAAATGCCTAGAATCAACAGAATTGCATCAAAGGTGAAATGAGCAGTTGAGAAATAACTCCTACAGGAAAAAATAAACCATATAGTAATAAAAGTGCTGAATGATGACTTCTGTCTAAATATCTGTATTTCTATTTAACTTACTTTTCTCTCCCATGTGTCTTTTTTTAGTTAAATAAACAAATGTTCATTTAGTTTTAAGTTTGTGTAAGGCTCTCTGCTAGACACTATGAAGGCTACAAAGATGAATGAAGCAGACACTCTACTCCTCAAGGAGCTAGCCATCGATTAGGGAACATACGGTAAACTTGTGAGTAATGATAGCACAAGAGAAAATGCTCAGTTCTCTAACAGAGTGTCAGAGAACACTCGGTGCGTATTCAGCAATGAGGGATTCTTTCCACCAGGAAAGTTCAGGGGGAACTTTGTGAGACCTCTCAAGCAGGTATAAATGGATGGGAAGGCATATCAGGATGGGAAGGGGGAAACAACCAGTTTCATCATTTGGAATGTAAGACCAGGGGATTAGGAAGTACTTAGAAACAGGATTAAAATGTGAAGTTTAGACTACTATGGTGACCTTTGGTGACTGAGTAAAGAGCTTGAACTTTACTCTCTAAGCAACAAGAAAGAATTTAAAATATTTCAGTTGAAATTTTATTTAATGCTATAACTAGTACTCCAACAGTATTTTTTCACTTTGTGCTGCTATGTGGGGGCAAACTGTTGAAATCTTTACTTAATATATACTAAACTGATCTTCTGTATATAAAGAGAATTGAAAATGAATCTTGATGTGAACTGAAGGGGAGAGGGAGCGGGAAAGGGGAGGGTTGTGGGTGGGAGGGAAGTTATGGGAGGGGGGAAGCCATTGTAACCCATAAGCTGTACACTGGAAATTTATATTCATTAAATAAAAATTTAAAAAAAAGAAATAGCATTTGAGATGCAGTAAAAAAATATTTCAGTTGAAGGATTGCATTCTTATAATTAGATATTAGAAAGACAATTGTCAGGAAGGGCAAAAAGGAGACACAGGAAACAGAATGTGGGTTAGAAGGATCTTGCAGCACACTACAAGAAAGTAACAAATGTCTGAACTAGAGTATTGTTAGAAGACTTGGAGATAATGGAATGAGTACTTATGAGATGCAATGGCTTTACTCCCAAGATTAACTGCTCACTGACCATGCAGGCTGAGGTAAGCAGGAGGATTCAGAGATACCTGGAAAGATGATAGTGCAGTGATAATAAGGTGGGAGAGAGGACAATAGCAGAGACTTAATGATTTGAGTTTGAGATATTGGAAATACCCAGAGAGGGGTCAGAAAACAGCTCAGAATGCATGACTGATGTTTTGGAATTTGAGTAGGGCTGGCAATAGATTTTGGAGTAGATGCTGTCGTTGATGACATTAGACTTAATTGAATTATCAAGGGAGACATAGAAAGGAGAAAAATAATATAGTAATACCACTTATTTATAGCTTCTTTTTCCTTGTTTTCTTACTTGCAGTCAACTGCTATCGGAAAATATTAAATGTAAGATTCCAGAAAGGAGTAGTGTATAAGTTTTAAATTGCACACTATTCTGGGCATAATAATAAAATCTCCTGCTCCATTCTGCCTAGGCATGAATCATCCCTTTGTCCAGTGTATCATGCTGTATACACTTCCTTCCTGGTGGTCACCTCATAACCTAACAGTTATCCAGTCAACCGTCTCAGCATGGCAGTGCTTGTATTCATTCAACCTTTATTTTATTTATTAATTGCCTTAGAAGGCAACAGTACTAATGCTGGATGTTTGGCTGTGCCAAAGAGAAGTCATCAAGTGCTTCCCACAAGTGGAAAGGTGAAAGTTCTTGACTTAATAAGTAAAGAAAAAAATCACTAATTTGACTTTCTATCAAAAATGTGCAGGGGCCGGCATCGTGGCTCACTTGGTTAATCCTCCGCCTGCAGCACCAGCATCCCATATGGGTGCTGGGTTCTAGTCCCAGTTGCTCCTCTTTCAGTCCAGCTCTCTGCTGTGGCCTGGGAGGGCAGTGGAGGATGGCCCAAATGCTTGGGCTCCTGCACCTGCATGGGAGACCAGGAGGAAGCACCTGGCTCCTGGCTTCAGATTGGCGCAGCGCCAGCCATAGCGGCCATTTGGGGAGTGAACCAACGGAGGGAAGACCTTTCTCTCTGTCTCTCTCTCTCACTGTCTGTAACTCTACCTGTCAAATAAATTTAAAAAAAAGAGAGAAAAATCATTTGCTGAGTTTGCTAATATCTGCTGTAAAAATGAAACGTCTACCTGTAAATTTTGAAGAACCAAAAAGAAATTCATGCTAATTTTGCTGCCACACTTCAACCTACAAAAGTTACAGCCACAGTGGATGAAAAGTACCTTGTTAATATGGAAAAGACATTATCTTAGTGGTGGAAGGAAGAAACATGTTCCAATTGGCTGTAACATGTTGTTACAGAAAGCATCGAGACCATACCAAGACTTCAATAAAGGATCTCCTGAATCCAGTGGCACCAAGCCATTTACTGCAGGTAAAGAAACAGTTTGGACTGAAATATGTAAGAATTAATATGGAGGCTGCACCTGCTGATAAAGAAGCTGCTGCCACATTCTGGCAGAACTGAATATATTCACTATGGAGAAAGGGCAGCATTCAGTACAGGCCTTCCATAGCAATGAAACAGGCTCTTCTGGAAGATGTCTAATTGAACCTACATTCATAAATGTGCAAAGGAGGCCTCAGGGCATAAAACACAGAAAAAGACATCTGATTACAGTGTCCTTCCAAAAGGTTTAAGCACCTTACATATCCTAAAATTAAAGTACTTTCTTTGCTTTGTAAATGGAGATTTGTACTGTACCATTATTGAACCTTTATTTGGTACCAAATTATATTGTAAAGATACAGGCACAGACCCCACAATTTAAAAATGAATAATTAAGGACTGATTTTTCATGACAAAAATAGTTTTAAGCAAAATATCCTGCTTCTGGCACCCAAAATCATCATGGCTACATGATCTAGATTACTGAAACATCTCCTCCTTCTTTTTTTTTTTTTTTTAAAAAAAAGCTTATTTATTTATTTGAAAGGAAGAGTTACAGAGAGACAGAGAGAGAGAGAGAGAGAAGAGAGAAAAGAGAGAGAGAGAGAGAGAGAGAGAGAGAAGGAGAGGTCTTCTATCCACTGGTTCACTCCCTAGATGGCCACAACAGCTGGAGATGAGCTGAGCTAATCTGAAGCCAGGGGCCAAGAGCTTCTTCTGGGTCTCCCATGTGGGTGCAGGGGATCAAGGACTTTGGCTACCCTATACTGTTTTCCCAGGGCATAGCACAGAGCAGGATCAGAAGTGGAGCAGCTGGACTTGAACCGGTGCCCATATGGGATGCTGGCACTGCAGATGGCGGTTTTACCCACTACAGCACAGAGCTGGCCCCCTACTCCTTCTGACATATCCTCAGAAAGCTAATGATAATCATGCCGGCACCGCGGCTCACTTGGCTAATCCCCCACCTGTGGCGCTGGCACCTCAGGTTCTAGTCCCAGTCGGGGTGCCGGATTCTGTCCCGCTTGCTCCTCTTCCAAGCCAGCTCTCTTCTGTGGCCCAGGAAGGCAGTGGAGGGTGGCTGGCCCAAGTACTTGGACCCTGCACCCTGATGGGAGACCAGGAGGAAGCACCTGGCTCCTGGCTTTGGATTGGCGCAGCACGCCGGCTGTAGCAGCCATTCATCCAATGGGTGAACCAACAGAAGGAAGACCTTTCTTTCTCTCTGTCTCTCTCTCTCACTGTCTAACTCTGCCTGTCAAAAAAAAAAAAAAAAAAAAAAAAAAAAAAAAAAAAAAAAAAGAAAGCTAATGATAACCTAATGCTAGGTCATAATATCTACCTCATCCTCCTCACTGTATCTCATTGTATCATCTCATATTATCAAAAGATGAGGGTAAGTGTAGCACAATAAGGATGAGTATTGTACAATAAGGTATTTTGAGAGTAGTATCACATTCATCTAACTTCTATTACAATAAATTATAATCAGTGTCATATTTTATTATTAAGTTCCTGTTTTTATTATCTTACTGTGCCTGTTATAAATTAATAAACCTTATCATACATATGTATTATAGTAAAAACACAACATATACAGAGTTTTTTACAATTCATGGTTTTAGTTATCCACTCAGGTTTTTGCAATGTAACTCCTGCACACAAGAGAAAACCACTATTTAGCTCTGTATTTAGGGAGAAAAAGGAGAAAGAGAAACCTACAAGAAAGAGGAATAATACAGAGATAAAAGGGAGAACTTAAAAAGCAAATAGTCACAGGAGAACCAGAAGAACAAGTTAAGAATCGTGCAATAACAATAAACAACAGCACAGATGGGTTCAAGATGGTGAGGACTGATTATAGATACAACCAGGTTACAACATGGATTTAACAGAATTTTCTTTAGGTTGAAGACTGCAATAATTTTTTAAAAAAATTATTAAGCGAGAAGGAAAGAGAAAACTGTCATCCTCTCATCCACTGGCTCACTCACCAAATGCCAGCAAGGGGCTGGGGCAGAAATCAGGAGCTGGGAACTCAGTCCACGTTTCTCACATGGGCAGCAGGAAACCAACTGCTTGGCCATCACAGCTGTCTTGCAGGTTCTGCATTAGCAGGGTCAGAAGCAGAGATAGGCATTGAACTCATGCACTATGATATGGGAAGTGGGTATGTTAATGCACCCGCATTTAGCCTTGCAATAAATTTAATCAGTGAAAGATTACTGCATGCCAGCTGGTTTTATTTTTTCTTCCTTCAAAATTTTATTATGGAAATATTCATGTATACAAAAATGTTGAAAAAAACGCATACCTTTAACACCAAACTTCTACCATTAACATTTTACTGTATTTGCTTTATTACATGTCTAATTACTTACTCATCCTTCATCAATCCACCCTATTTTCATATGCAAGCCTAGATAAACTACAACCTTATACTACCTCTAAATATACCAGCATGCACATGATTGTTGTCATACTTGTTTGCAGTTTTACTTTCTTTTCTAGTAGAATTTACAACCAACAAAATATGTAAAGCTGAAGTGAACACTTGGCAGTTGTTGACAAAAATATATACTCATGGAACTCAATTCCCTTCCGAGACATAAAATATTATCATTACCAAAGAAAGTTTCCTCTTTCCCTTCCCAGTTAATCCTATCTTTATCTCCTCACAGAGGCAAACACCCATCTGATTATTATTAACTTATTTTTACTGCACAAAAATAGTTTTGAATTATCTAACATATTGTGTAAATGGAATGATACAGCATTTGTTCTTTTTGTGTGTGGCTTTTGAACTTGCCATACTGGTGATAGCGTTAATTAGGCTACTGTTTGCTTTATTACTTTTTTCCTTTTTATTGCTGAGTAAGCACTTCATTTTGTGGAAATATCACTTTGTAGTTTTCCATTTTCTTATTGATAGACAAATAGGCCACTTTCAGTTTTTAGCTATTCAGAGTAAAGTGGCTATAAACTTTTATGTACAAGTCTTTCGATGGACATATATTTTCATATCTTTTGGATAAATACCTTGGGATGAAATTTCTGGCTTTATGATATCATGTAATTTAATTTTAGCATGTATGTCAAATAGATAAGTATTGTTCTCATTCGCCTTCAGTACATTTTGCCTTCTAGGTGTTATAGCAGAAAGCATGCTTGAATCAATCTCACCTATGGTACTTCATCAAAGCTGTTTCTTATTCTCTCCCAAGTCAGTCTTGCTGTTGAATGACAGTGAAAGAACCAGATAAAGGGATCTGTGCTAATGTTAGCTAATGCATGTTACCAACCCAGATAGCATATTCCGTAAGGTGATTAAAACATACAGTTTATACTTTTAATGTTGTCAGTCTTTAGTTGCATGGTGTGGTAATTATAGTAATTATAGTAATAATGGTAATTATAGTACTTATCACTTAGGAAAATTTCTTTAAAATTTTATTTGAGTTACACAGGTTTCATGTATTTCATAAAAACAGCTTAAGAACATAGTGATACTCCCCACCCTACCCTCCCTCCTGTCTATGTCCCAAGGCTTCTTCCTTCTCCCCCTCTTATTGCCACTGTTAATTTTTACAAAGTCTATTTTCATTTTACTTAGTGATTGTTAGGTAAACCTTATACTAAGTAAAGAGTTCAACCAATAGTATAAAGCAAAGCAAAACAAAACAAAACAAAACAAAACACTGTACTTTAACAGAAGAGAGAAGGGCTGTAAAGTCGTTGCATCTCAAAATATCAATTTCACTCCAATATGGAGTGAACTCAAGAAACTCAACAGAAACAAAATAAATGACACAATTTAAAAATGGGTGGTATAACTAAGCAGACATTTCCCAAAAGGAGGCATACAAGTGGGCGACAGGAAAATGTAAATCAAAACCACAATGAGATATCATCTCATTCTAATTACATCAGCTGTTTTAAAAAGAGAAAAGATAATAAGTCCTAAACAGATTGTGGAAGTAAAGAAGGGAACATTTGAACATTTTTTTGACAGGTAGAGTTAGTGAGAGAGAGAGACAGAGTGAAAGGTTTTCCTTTTCCGTTGGTTCACCCCCAAATGGCCGCTGTGCCAATCTGAAGCCAGGAGCCAGGTGCTTCCTCCTGGTCTCCTATGAGGGTGCAGGGCCCAAGCACTTGGGCCATCCTCCACTGCCTTCCCTGGGCCACAGCAGAGAGCTGGACTGAAAGAGGAGCAACTGGGACTAGAACCCGGCACCCATATGGGATGCTGGTGCTGCAGGCGGAGGATTAACCAAGTGAGCCACGGCCCCTGCACATTTTTGATAGAAAGTCAAATTAGTGTAGCTATTGTGGAAACATATTGAATTTCATCAGAAGTCTAAAACTATAACTACTGTAAGATCCGGCAATGTCCAATAAATGATCTGTGAGAAAATTAGGCACAGAGGGCAGAAAAAGGCTTTTGAAATCAGAAATATCACATCAAAATCCTAGTTTTGCTGATAACTAGCTAAGTTTAAATTAAAAAAAATGAAATTAGTTGTTAAAAAGAGTCCCAGCTCACAAAGAATTGGCTGGTAGTTCAATGTCCAAGGAGAACTGCAAACTCTGCTCTGTGCTACCAGCTATAGATGTCTGCAGATTTCCAACCCAAGCAGGAAGCCAATAACAATTATAAAGCAGGTTCTCCCATGCTTGTTTTCCCGAGGATCCTGCTTCTCATTACAATTCTGTCCCTATCTTCTGGTTACCCAGTGTTCATGTTAATTTCTCCAAATGCTTCATCCTAGGCAAAGCTAGCCAATGATGAAGTGCAACCTGCCTGCAGTGTTGCTCCTTTCTGGCATTCATAGAACATCCACTAGTCCTTAAAATCAAAACTGAATGAGATGGAAATGTCTACCATGGTGTGGCCAACTGCATAGGCGCCCCAAGGGTGTTGTTCACGAGGGAGTTGCTCAAGGAGAGCACTTGAAGAACAGAAGAGGCTTGCCTCATGGGGCACTCTGGGCTGCTGAGATAGTTGCAAGATAGATCCCTGGCTCAAAGCCTTTTGGAGAAGTAAATTATTTTAGACAAGAACAAGTGAGGAGAGATCTTCATGAATTTGTAGCTTCTTGAAAAAACAAAGTCTAGATTCAAATGGAAAATCAAGAACAGAAACTTAAAAATACGAGAATATTGATTCTCTTTCTCTCTCTCACAGACACATACACATACACATACACTAAGTTTTATAAATTGAATGCAAAAATTTCTTACAAGAGAAATATTTTACGTCAATACTTTAAGAGAGGTAGCATCAGCAGATTTGAAGCAAATAAGCAGAGACAAATCAGGAAAAAGAGGGAGGGAAAGGAAGATAGAAAAGGTATGGGATGAAAGAATGAGGAGGAACAGGGTTGTGGAGAGCAGGGAGAAAGTGAAAAGATGGAGCCAAATGTATGAGGGAGTACAGTGCTTTGTACATAGTAATTGCTTAAGGATTTTTATCAGAGTTAAAGCCATTGATTGGAAAGTTAGGCAATTACAGAATGATTATTATCTCAAGGAATTAATTTCTTGTTTTTTCTCTTGTATTGTGTGTGTAAAATGAAAATAGCCTTACTTTTTCTAATTATGCATCTATAAAAATATACTACTATATATTTAGAAAGTATAATTAAGAACATAAAATATCTGTAATCCTATGTAAACAAAACTGTGATTAGAACTTTATTATGTAGTCTTTATTTCAATTCATAAGTGCGCAGACACATAAATGAATATTTTTCCCACAAAGTCATTGAAATTCATGATTTCCTTTTTGTCACTCAATAATTTGTCAAAATCATTCTCCAAGTTGCTAACTCTCATGACTGACTATGTAGTATTCTTTAATACAGACAGATATAATTCATTTAATGAATCCTCTATTCACAAACATTGGGTGACTTTGAATTTCTAATTATTGTCACTGGTATTTTGATGAATATCCTTATACATACATCCCTGTATGAGTGTCTAATTGTTTCCTTAAGACAAACTCTGAGGTAGAATTGCAAGGCGGAACAGTAGACACTTTTTCAAAGGTTGTTTTTAGCACAAATTGCTCAGAGGTCTTCCAGAACTTTCCTAACATATCTCACTGACACTGTGCAAGAATGTTTGCAACCCCTCACTTTGTTGACTTGAAGTACAAGTCTTCCTTCTAAATTGTTTGATGGTGTTGTGGAAATGCATATTCAAATCTCTCATTTCTCATCCTACATTGTCTCATGAATACATCATTTGTCTAGTAAGTATCTGGACAATTCTGGGGGAAACTCCTACTGGTAGGAAAGTAAACTTGATTTGGGTTTAGGGTTGTTCCAGAGAACAGAGAAAACTGAAAGCAACAGGTCAAAATTCTATATGTTTCATGCCCTGATGATTGTCTGTCATTACCTCTGATTAAAAAAAAGTAAATTAATCAAATCTCTGGAGATGCTTAGCAAACATGTATAAGATAGAGCATAAGCAATCTAGGAAGTCACAGCTTTTCTCCTCATGTGAGTCAAAGTTGTTTCTTTTTTACTTAGTGTGGTTTTTTAAAAAGAATAATTGTGAAGACATTGCCTCTTCACCCTCTGAAAATAAGTTTGAGAAGTATGGAAAACTTTTCTTATTCAAACTCTGTTTTTAGATTTGAACAAACAGGTATTAATTTCAGACATAAAAACTACAGATTCTAGTGGTTTATTATAGGTATAATCTGCATTAAGGGAAAGCAGTAATATTTCTTCTGGTGTTTTAGCAGAAATTTAAACTGTATATTTACAACACTTAGTCACTTCCTTTAATAAATAGAATAGTGTAAGCCTCCATGTAAAGTGCCCAGATGCCTAATTAGAACTTCTGGAACTCAGCTGTACTGAGTTAATAAGTATTCATGGCAAGTATCAGCCAGAATAGTCCATTCCTCAACAATGAGGAAAAGTACTTGTCCTGTCATGAAATCGGCTGTCAAAGGATCTTGGTGAACTTATTTATAAGATCATTATATTTTCATGTTCTTATTAATCTATACTGTGGTTGGAAATCTTACCATGCCAAAACTTCTCAATTTTTTTGCTGCCTCTTCTTAACTTAATTCCCCTTGGAATACACACACACACACACACACACGCACACATAAACTAAGTTTATATGATTGCATTCAGCCAATTAAATGTTATAGATTGTTGGAGTTTGTGTATTTTTTGTTTGCTTTTTTAAGAATAGAAAATATTGACTGAGTTTGTTGAGTGGGAGTTCTATGTATGTGTATGTGTATGTGTATGTGTATGTGTATGTATTTACTCACTTTAAAAGAAAACATTAATTTCCCTATTTTAAAGGTTTTGTGGTATATTAGTGAGCCAAAATGCACCAGACTTCAGAAATGCCAATTATTCCCTTGGTTGCTCTTTCTGCAGCTGAAACCTTTTTCTTGAAGAAGCATAGAGTTGTAAATACATGTTTTTAACTTCTACTTAAGTTCTTGATGAAATGTACTTTATGGGAAAAAGTGCACAATTTCATGATATTTAGTAAATCACTGAACCTTAGTTGTTTGAAGTTAAATTATAAAGTCTGTGTTTCCACGAGTCTATGCTTATTTTCAAGGAGTTGAGAGATTGATACATTTGTATTTTGTAAGAAAAGGCAATTAAGCCCCTATAGATAATTGAAGTAACTTAAATATAAAAGTTAATGTCTAGTTCAAAGTTCTAACATGAAATTAATCAACATAGAGTACACAGAGAGCATGAACACTTGATGAGTAATAAGCATCACGCATTACTTTGTGCTGCCTGGATTCAAATCCCAGTTCTACCAAGACCTGGCTGCTAAAATTTCTCTATCTCAGTTTCCCCAGTATAAAATGAGGATAATAATAGGACCTACACCTAGGATTGTTCTGAAGTCACACAAATGCTTAGAATTGTGTTGAGCATACAGAAGGTTCTCACTATTGTTCATTTTAATTTTTAGTTATTAGTACTCCAAATAATAGCATCCTGCCTGGATTTTTACTAGTGGGTTACATTTGCTTATACATATACACATGTATACATTATGTAACACATATATGTTATATAATAGTACTGGAACATATATTTGTGTGTATATATATATATAATATGTATTATATATATGTTATGTAGTAATAGTAGTGGAACATATATGTGTGTGCATGTATATGTATTATATATGTTATAATAGTAAAGGAACATATATTTGTGTAGCTTTATTATATATGCATTATATATGCTATGTAATAATAGTAGTGGAACATATATATGTGTGTATGTATATAAATATATATGAGAATAAAATTAAGGTCTTTTTTTTTTTTGGTAGCTCTCTCCCTTTCTAGGTTTGCATAATAAGCACAAAAACATGATTCTCTATGTAAGGATGATTTAGTGAATTAATTTGTAAATTCAAGTGGCATGAATGATGATTAAATAGATCATTGACAGAAATGAAGAGAAAATGATTTTTTTTCTTATTTCATAACAAGGAATCAAAAGGGGCGTTTGATATATTCTATCATTTATTTACATCCTATAATGGAAATTACTCATCAGCCACATATGTCTTTTTGAAAACAAACTGTTTTTGAAAAGAATATTAATACCTACCATGTCTGCACTATATATGAAAAATAGGTAGGACTCAAAACAAAATAAAGACAACACCACCCAAAACCAGTGGTGACTGGTGAGCAGCCCTGTTGATTCCAAAGTCATTTGTAACACAACACTGCCACCTGTTGATAGAAGAAGCAAGTTGTTACAAATTTTGTTGCCCAATAACCTGTTTAGCAATTTGATTGTAAGTATTTTGGAGACCAAAGATAGAGTCTCATTTTTGTTTTGTAGGTCTCTCTCTAACTTGTAAAGGAAGCGTGAAATGCAAATTTTGCATTGCAGCATGCAAATGATATGCACAGTGTTGAGATGTAGTATGATAAAGGGAAGGAAATGAAAAATCCTACTTGCAAGAAAGTTCCTGCCTAATAAAGTAAATGAAAGGCATTCTCTAGTCATAGCACACGGACAAGTCTGCTTGAAAATTTGACATTTTTTGTGCAAATCCTTCCGAAGATTGTGTGTTTTGTATTGACATTGGCTTTGCTCTACTTCTCCTTCCGACTGAAAGCAAAAATACCAATCCCACAGTCACTTACCTAGGAGGTAACTTTTTGTTTATTTTATTTTTTATTGACACGTAATAATTGTACGCATTTATGGAGCATGATATGGTCTTTTGGTATAGGCATGTGTTGTGAAATGACCCAATCAGGGTTAGTTGCGTATCTATCACCTCAGACATTTATCCTTTCTTTCTAGTAGAACATCCACTCTCCTCTGTTTGAGACGAGTGTTTAGCCTCGTTGTGAACACGCTGGTAAGTACGGCTGTGTTTCATAATGGAGTACATGGGTTTGTACCTGGATCTGGTTCCTGACTCAAGCTTCCTTTTAGTGCAGACCCTGGGAGGCAGCACTGAGGGCTCAAATCAGGGGAGATCCAGATTGCATTTCAGTCTCCTGATTTTGCCCCAGCCCAGCCTCAGCTGATCATTGTGGGACTTTGAAGAGTGAATAAGAAGTGGGAGTTCTCTCTTTTCTGCTCTCTACATCTGAATTTCCCTGTCTCGCAAACGAATAAATAATTTTTAAAAATCCCTTTTTCTTGTTATTTTGTAATATGCACTACTATACAACAGCGGAGCCGGTTCTTCCACCTAACTGCGACTCTGTACCCTCTAATCAACCTATCCTTACTCCCTCCCTTTCCTTCTGGCAGCCACAATTCTCTGCTTCTGTGAACTTCGTGTTTTTATACTCCACACATAAGCAAAGTCAGGGGGTATTTGTTTCTCAAAGAGCAGACTATACGTGTAATAAGTCCCTGTTTGTGTGGCTTTTGCAGCTTTGCACATCCCTCTTATTGTCATTGCTGCCTAGTCACAACTCCCTGACACACTGTCAAGAAAGAAAGATCAGCCTGCTACTATGACGATGAGATGAAGTATGGATCATAGACTCTGACCTGGGAAGTAAAAATGATGTCTTTGTTTAGGATAGAGTGTCTTCAGAGTTGGAAGTCTGGTGCACAAGATGGCACCTTGCCACTACCTAACACATTTCTGTAAAAAGGAAACACTCGAGGCCGATTCCTTTTTCCATTGCTAGCAAGCTAAAGATGGAGCGATCTTTGGCTGGGTTTCAGGCAGCAGAGAAAATCTGGGATTGTTTTCTGGCATGCCACATTTATTGACAGCTCAAGCGGATATAGCAGGTAGGCAATAACACTCATATTATCAAGGAACAAAAAGGGTTTAAAAGAAACAGACACCTCGAAAAACAGAAGAAACATGAAGGAAGCAAGCATCTCTTTCATTATCAAGAAGAGATATTTTTCCTAGGACCTCTTTGGATTTCTTTCTGGGCTACAAATATCATCCTACCAGATAAACACACACACACACACACACGTACACACAGAGATTCAGAATAGCAGATGCCAGTGTGTGTATATACAAAAGCAATTAAAATATAAGGTAATGGGCATTGTGAGTGGCATGAGAGATTTGGGAGTTAATAGGTCATCAAAGTCCAATAGAAATAAACAGGGAAGGCTGGTATGAAGAAGCTCAGGCTGGAAAGGTAAGGACAAGGAAAATCTTGGATCTGATCAGAAATAGAGAGCTGGACTGTGGGAGTCATAGTAGTACTCAATTTTTTCCTACTTTCCATTCTTCTAGGTATATGAAACAATTGCATATTCGTGCCTTGTTTGAAATTAGGCATGACTTTATGACTTATATGGGTAAATGCAAGGGGAAACAGTGTGCATTACTTTTGGGCAGAATCTTTTAAAACAGTACAGGAGGCTAGCATTTGGCCTAGTGGTTAAGATGTAGCTTGGGTTACTCATCCCATGTGTGCAGAGCCTGGGTTCAAGTCCTGGCTCCATTCCCAGCAAAAGCCCTGGGAAAGCAGCAGTTCCAGTACTTGGAGAGCCAGATAAAGTTCCTATCTTCTGGCTTTGGCCTGGTCCAGTCCTGAGTTTGTGGACATTTAAGGGAATGAACCACAGGATAGGAGATTTTGTCTCTCGTTTTCTCTCCCCCACTTTCTAATAAATAAATAAATATTTTTAAAAGTATTGGAATTTGCCCTCTATCTTATTCCTGCATCAGCAATGTGGATTCAAATGTTGAGATGCAGCTTGTCTCAGATTAGTCTTTGGATGGCCAACATGATCGGATATATTGGATACAAACTTTTTATTGTGGTAAGCCAAAGTTTTTTTTTTTTTTATTACTAAAGCATAGCCCACCATGTCCTGACTAACACACAATGTTCCCATGGGATTATATAAAATAAATGGCTAATAAAAGGAAAAATAGGAAGATAAGTCACAAAGAGCCTAACAATATAAATTATTAGTTTTGGAGAAAGTAGGGAAAAGGGTTTAATTATTGAGTGATAGAAAATGTTTCACCTGTAGTATGCAAAATACTTGCGTGTGGAAAAATATGTGTGTGTTTATGATTTAGACAGGTGTTTCTAGATCTTAGTCATCTTGCATTGAATGTATTATCTCTGTATTTTACCCACTCCAACAGCAGTAGTAGCATCAACAAAATAGGCTGACTTCCTAGCTACCTTTTTTCTCTCTGTATTATAAATATTCTCTGTCATTCACGGAATAGGAATTAGCACCCACTCAATTCACCACTTCTACCTTTGTCTACATAGAGGCTCTTTATAGAGTAGCCAGAACAATTTTATTTAACCACAGTTGACCATGCCACTCTACTCCATGCCTTCTCTTGGAGTCACTTACAAGGTCTATAGGATCTGGCCCTCAACCACCTGTGACTGCGTTTTCTCTCCCTCTCTCCTTAGCTTCTTCCTCAAATGTGTCCAGCACTCTCATGCCTAAGGGCCTTTGTAGTTAATATTCTCTGTGCAAATCTTGTCTTTCTTTCCTTAGGCACCGGTGTTGCCTGCTCCCTTACTTTCCGGGGCCAATGATCACTTCCTACACTTGGCTCTCCCTATCCTGCTCACCTGCTCTATTTTTTGCTATAGTATCAAGATGATGCCATTTGCTACATTTTTTGCTTGTGTATCCACCAGTAACCTGATGTCCTTGCTAGAACTTAAGCTCCATGAAGGCAATTCTTGTGTCTGTTTTGTTTTCTGTGTGAGTCCATCACCCAAAAAAGGACCTAAGATGTAGTCATTATTCAAAAACAAATTTAGATTAATCTCTCAGTGTGGAACTTCTCTGTTCCATAGTGCAACTTCTAATTCCCCTCCTGCATCTCTCAATTCATCATTTAATGTTCAGCATGCCATCTGGGGTCAGGCCCAAGGTCATAGCCTGCTGTCAGAAGGCCAACACAGGACACAAATGCAAGAGAGCTTGCTGCTGAGGTTTGCAAGGGACAGCCATGGCAAAACCGGCACTGCTCTGGGAACAATGAGACAGATATTTTGTTTTTAAGAATATGAGATTCTGCTCTTATATTCTTGATGCTAAAATGTTTTTCAATTTTGGAATGATGATAGAGCTTGGCTACAAGTTTTCATTTTGTTGTTTTTTTATTTTCGTTTTTATGGTCTTGACTTGGTAGGGTAGACAGCTAAGAATCTTCAATAATTCTCAATTTTAAAATATTTTTATAATATATGAAAATGAAGCCAAGAGAGGTTTTGTGTCTCTTGCCTGTTCGTAGATCTACATTTTAGCAGAACTAAAATTCAAACTCATGACCCCCTCACATGCAGCAAGGTCTTCCACCTCTTCACAAATTCCTTACTCTGTTAAGCCCTTTGGGACTAACCTCCTCACCGACCAGAGAGTGCTTTATCTTCTGATATTAGCTCTTTAGACCATTTAGCACGCTGGGGCTCTGCTAGAGAACAAAGGCTTGTCTTTATCATTTTTCTGTCCTTACCTTTTCTGAAAACAAAAAAATAGTCAAGATAAAATATTTCCATTTATTATCATGCCCCTAAGGATGAGTGCTACTTCCTTGAGTCAGAGTTGAGAGCAAGCACTTTTTACTGGTAAATGCACCAGAGAAGAGATTTTATTTTCTGTATCTAGAAATTTTACTAATTTACCTAAATACTTCTTTGCTGTTTTAAGTAACAATTACATAGAAGTCATAAAATAAAATATAAAAGTCCCAGTACCCATTTTTTCCTCAGAGAAAACCATGATTATCAGTTTTGAACATATCTTTCTAGATTGCTTGCCATGCATTTACATACAGAATTAAGTAGTGTTCTAGAAAGGGCAGATGAAAAAATTTGCACCTTTGTGAAAGAAAAGCCTTATAAATTTTCCTGTGTTTAAATATAAGGAGAGATAAATATATACCACTATGCTATGCACGGGTTAATCTAAGTGGTAGAACTAGAAATGTTGTTGAATTTTTCTACCTATAAAAATGGTGTTAGCATTGAACTGCCACAGTCAGCAAGCACAAGTTGCATGGAATGTTTAGGGGGAATCAAATAATTTAAGAATTTAAGAAATTCCGCTTTAATAGGGTAGAGAGAGTGTTGGTATTGAAAACAAATCGAGAGGATTGAATTATCTTTTGAAAACAAGTTAGGATAGGTTAGAAGGTGAGTTAAAGGACCTGCTGTATGTAGTACAGCAATTCTTTGATGCAATATTATTTGGTGCCTCTGCTCTGTTGGATGCTGTTCTGCACACTTTTTAAGTACTGTGTGCAAGTATGTATGTGTGTGCATGTGTGTGTTTTGCAAATATCTAACTAAACTCTAAACTTTATTGTAGGCCAGAACCTTGTCTCCATATATTTATTATCCTCCTAACCCAAGGGCCTTTCCAGTATTTATCACTAGGTAAACATTGAGCGTCTGTTATGTTGACTTTTGCTTTTATTTATTCTTTTCCTTAAAGATTACTTGAGTTAAATGTTTCTCAAGCTGCAAAGAAATCTTTCCCCCATCCCCAGTACTATATTGGCTTGAGAGCATTCTTCAGTTATGTTTCTTCCTGTCTTGGCATCTGCCCTATAAATAGAGAATGCCAAGTCTTTGC
The DNA here is from genome assembly GCF_033115175.1 of Lepus europaeus. NCBI lineage: Eukaryota > Metazoa > Chordata > Mammalia > Lagomorpha > Leporidae > Lepus > Lepus europaeus. Next base: position 135,373,735 of record NC_084831.1, on the reverse strand, counting down.
CAGATTACAATCAGCCAGAGCTGGTCATCACAGCTGGCAAAGAGACTGGAATATACTCCCTTTATATAGATCACAGTTCTTAAAGTTCAAATTCTCATGAGCCCAACAGTTGTCTCTAGCATGTTCCCACCCTGTGAGATGTCTTTACTTCTACATATGGGACATCTGGGACACCATCATAAAGTATGCATCATCATCACCATTGATGAACTAAAAAAATCATTGAATTCCAGGATTAAAAGGGACTTGAAGTGTTGGTGCTGTGGCTCAGCACGTTAAGCTCTTGTCCATAGCATCGGCATCCTATATGGGTCCCAGGTCAAGTCCCGGCTGTTCTACTTCTGATCCAGCTCTCTACTATGGCCTGGGAAAGCAATGGAAGATGGTTCCAAGTCCTTGGGCCCCTGCACCCATGGGGGAGACCCAGAAGAGGCTCCTGGCACTTGGCTTTGGCCTTGCCCAGCCCTAGATGTTGTGGCCAATTGGAAAGTGAACCAGAGGATGGAAGACCTCTCTCTCTGTCTCTCCTTCCCTCTCTGTCTCTCTGTCTCTATCTCTCTCTCTGTCATTCTTTCAAATAAAATAAATAGATATTTTATAAAAACAACAAAAAAGGGACTCAGATATCCATGATTTGATGGCTTTACAACTGAATTCTACAAAATGTTTAAAGGTGAGGGACTAACTTCTAATACTTACCAAACTATTTCAAAATGTTAGGAAGTATGGAACTCTGCTAAACTTTTTTTGAAGCCAACATTACTCTGATATTAAAATCATATGACACAACACAAAGAAAACTACAGACTAATATCACTGATGCACATAGAAGCAAAAATTCTCAACAAAATTTTAGAAAAGTGAGTCCAACACCACGTAACAAAGAGCGCATGTCATGACCAAGTGGGATTTTTCTCAGGGACACAAAGGATATTTTGTTATTCATAAATCAATAAATGTAATAAATCACATCAACAGAATGAAGAGAAAAAAGCCGTATGATCATCTCAACAGATGCAGAAAAAGAGTGGGAATAAGAGAGGGAGGACATGCACAGTTCAGCACATGCTCACTCGGACTTATCACTAATGTAGAGCTAGTAATGTGCCAGGGGATTCCATATCAATCCCATCAAGATGGCGTGTACCAATGCCATCTTACTAATCAAAGTGATCAATTTAAGTCCATAATTCATCATAAGGATAGGATTAAGTGTCAAAGGGATCACATAAACAAGACTAGTGTCTGCTAATAATAATTGATAGAATTAAAAAGGAGAGAATGATCCAACATGGGAAGCAGGATACACACACAGCAGATGCATGTCCTAAACAGCACTCTGTCCTCAGAATCAGCCCTTAAGGCATTCGGATCTGGCTAAAAAGTCCAACAGAGTTTCTCAGACGTGGAAAGCCAAAACAATGTGGCAAAAAAAAAAAAAAAAAGACCTAAATGAAAGATCTCGGTGAGTGAGATCCCAGCAGAAAAAATGGGCCATCAAAGAAGGAGGTACCTTTCCCTGAAGGGAGGAGAGAACTTCCACTTTGACTATGATCTTGTCTAAGTAAGATCGGAGTTGGCAAACTCAAGAGGCTTCCATAGCCTTGGAAGCTCATGACAAAGCCTTGGGTGATTACTGATGTCATAAATAAGAGTGTCAATTGTTAAATCAACAATGGGGGTAATTGTGCACTTCCTCCCCATGTAGGATCTCTGTCCTTAATGTGTTGTACTATGCAAATTAACGGTAAAACTACTACTCAAACAGTACTTTATTCTTTGTGTTTCTGTGTGGGTGCAAACTGTTGAAATCTTAGTATATACTAAGTTAATCTTCTGTATATAAAGATAATTGAAAATGAATCTTAATGAAGAGTGCAATGGGAGAGAGAGTGGGAGGTGGGATGGTTGCAGGCGGGAGGGAGGTTATCTGGGGGAAAAACCACTATAATCCAAAAGTTGTACTTTTGAAATTTATATTTATTAAATAAAAGCAGTGGCTCACTTGGCTAATCCTCTGCCTACAGCACCGGCACCCCAGGTTCTAGTCCTAGTCAGGGCGCCAGATTCTGTCCCGGTCACTCCTCTTCCTGTCCAGCTCTCTGCTGTGGCCCGGGAAGGCAGTGGAGGATGGCCCAAGTGCTTGGGCCCTGCACCTGCATGGGAGACCAGGAGGAAGCACCTGGCTCCTGGCTTTGGATTGGCGCAGCGCAGTGGCCATGGCAGCCATTTGGGGGGTGAACCAATGGAAGGAAGACCTTTCTCTCTTTCTTTCTCACTGTCTAACTCTGCCTGTCAAATTTTTTAAAAAATAAATAAAAATAAAAAAAGAATCAACAAAGTTTTATGATAAAAACTCTCAACAAATTAGGTAAAGAATGAGCATACCTAAAAATTACAAAGGCTATATATGATAAATCCACAGCAAATATTACACTTGAAAGAGAAAAGCTGGAAGTGTTTCCTCTCAGATCTGGAATTAGACAAAGATGCTCACTTTCACCAGTCCAGTTCAATACAGTATTGGAGGTATTAGTAATAGCAATTAAGGAAGAGAAAAATAAAGGGGCATCAAAATTGGAAATAAGGAAGTCAAAAATATCTATGTTTGTAGATAACGTAATTCTGTACATAGAAAACCCTAAACACTCCAGTAAAAACTTCCATAACTGATAAAACAATTCATCACAGTCACAAGATATGAAAACAACATACAAAAAGTTGTACCATTTTTATACATCAATAATGATTTGGCAGAAAGAGAAATCAAAATCTCACAATAGCTGTAAAAAATTAAACATTTAGGAATAAAGCTAACTAAAGAAATTGAAGATATTTACAATGAAAATTATAAAGCACTGATGAAAGGAATCATGAAGGACACAAGAAAATGGAAAACTATTTCTGTTAAGGATAGCAATTTTGTTAAAATGTCAGTACTGGGGCCAGCACCGTGGCTCATTAGGTTAATCCTCCACCTGTGGTGCTGGCATCCCATACTCCCATACGAGCATCAGTTCTAGTCCCGGTTGCTCCTCCTCCAGTCCAGCTCTCTGCTATGGCCTGGGCAAGCAGTAGAAGATGGCCCAAGTGCTTTGCCCCTAAACCCACATGGGAGACCAGGAGGAAGTAGCCTGACTTCTGGCTTTAGATTGGTGCAGCTCCAGCCGTTGCCGGAGAGTGAACCAACAGAAGGAAGATCTTTCTCTCTGTCTCTTTCTCTCTCTCTCTTTTTTTTAAATCTTTAAAATTTTTATTACAATACAAATTTAAATTGTTGATTATTTTCACTTGAAAAGCAGTGAGACAAACAGGGGAGACAGAAATCTCCCATCCCCTGTTCACTCCCCAAAGGCCTGCAACAACTGAGGCTGGGCCAGGCCAAGGCCAGGTGGCAGGAACCCAAATGTTTGAGCCATCGTCTGCCACCTCCCAGAGTGCACATGAGCAGGAAGCTGGATGGGAAGTGGAGTAGCCAGGACTTGAACCAGGCACTCAGATGTGCGACGTGGGTGTCTCCAGCAGCTGTGTCACGGTGCCCACCCTGCCTTTTCCTTCAAGCCAATCAGAGCACAGCCATGCTTCCGGGAGCATGTTAGATAAAATCTTTAACAAAAAATAAAATATCAGTACTATCTAAAGCAATATATGGATTCAAAGCAATCTATCAAATAATTTTGAAATTCTTATGAACTGCAGAAGAATCAGAGTAGGCAAAATGATGCTGAGGAAAAATAATAACATAAAGTAAAGCTAGAGGCATCACAACAGCTGATTTCAAAGTACCATACAGAGCAATAGTAGTGAAAGCACCACAACACTGTTGTAGAAACTGACACATAGATCAGTGGAACAGAATAGAGAGCTCAGAAATCAAAACAATAGAAATAGCCAACTTCTTTTTGACAAACATACCAAGAACATAAATTGGAGAACACATATTATTTTCAGTAAATGGTGCTGTCATGTCTGGATGCACAAATGTATAAGAGTGAAGTTGGATTACCACTTCTTACCAAATACAAAAATCGATTCAAGATGAATCAAAGACCTAATTGTAAGATCTGAAACTGTAAAATTGCTAGAAAAGAGAAGATAATGGAAACACTTCAAGACATTGATATAGGCAATGATTTTTTTTTTTGGATAGGGCACAAAAGCAAAGGCAACAAAAAAGTAGACAAATGAGATTCTGTATAGCAAAGGAAACAAACAACAGAGTGAGGAGGGAGCCAATATAATAGAAAAAATATTTGCAAGCTACTTAAAAGGCAAATGATTAATATCAATAATATGTTAGGAACTGAAGAAAGTCAACATCATCAACAAAGAAACACAACCAATACTGTTAAAAAATGGGCAAATGAGCTGATAGAGTTCTTAAAAAAAGGAATAAAAGTGCCCAACAAATTTATAAAAAAATGCTCAATATCATTAACCAAAATTAGAGAAATGCAAATCAAAACCACAATAAGGTTCCACCTTATCCCTGGTAGAATTATTATTTAAAAAAAAAAACAGAAAATACAAACTACTGACAAGCAGATAGAGAAAGGGGAACTCTTATACACTTTTGGTGGGAGTATAAATTCAGACAACCACTATGGAAAAGAGTATGGATATTTCTTAAAAGACTAGAAATAAAACCTTGATATGATTTCAGCAATCCCACTATGGGATTCATAGCCAAAAGACATGAAATCCTTGTATCAAAGAGATACCGTGTTCCACCATCCTTATTACAAAATTATTCACAATAGCCAAGAGATGGAATCAACCATAGTGAATAAATTTTTTTTAAAAGGGTCTGTAATGTTGTCTTAACCTAGCATTCATGTTTTTTATAGTTAAATAACTGAAGACTGCTCATAATTTATGTAATATAATCAACGTTAGGAAGTTTTCTTTTCATACATTTTAGGATCTGAAATCACCCTTTCTGAAATGTGAACCTGTTTTTTTCAAATAAACAAATATTTGAAAATTGAGTTACTTATTATGTGCCAAGTACAGTGCTACGTACTGAGGTTAGACACATAGGTAAGGCACAGCTCCTGCCTTCAAAAGCCTCAAAGTTCCTCTGAATGACAGTCATATAAATAAATGATTCATATGATGTATGTACACTAAATGATGCAGATTTTTGTATATGAGTAGAATAGAGGAACATCTAATCCAACCTATGGTGGAAAGGTAAAGGAAGGGACTATTAAAACTGCTAAGTCAATTCTAATTACTTAAATATGCAGCTATTTAATCAGCTACTAATTAATCCAGCTATTTCATCCAGTCCTAACGTTCACACCTTTTCTGTGAACATGATGATCTTTACTTAGGACACAGCAACTTAACCCAATATACTTTCTTAACTTTACTCCTAGCTCTTATACTTTGCCAACACCCATAATTTCAGCCTATCAGTAAATAGCATTCCATTGATAACAATTAATGGACAAAGAGAGGGAAAATTATGAAGGGAAAAATTGTGTTCAGTGCTTGGAAGTGCCTTCTCTCTCATTTTCTCTTTCCAGATATAATGAAGAAATGTGCTGCCTGCTTTCTGCTAGTGGACAGCTCACATTAACACGAAGACAACATTACTGTCAGTACAACAACTAAGAAACTGTATTCTTGTTATTAAACTGCTGGATCAACCAATTCAATACACACTTCTAAACAGGTGGGCCAATAAATGTCCTTACTCTGGAAGCCAGTTACACTTGAATTTCTCTGTCACTTGTATCTAAACAATGCTAAATGTCTGCTTGGTCTACAACCTTATTAAAATGAAGAGATATTACATCTTATTTTTTGGAACAACTGCTATCATTATCTTAATAAGGGAAATAAGTGACTTCAGTATGCCTTATTTTTGTGAATAAATTATGATTTCCTTTGCTTAAAGTCATACTTTCCTGCAGAAATATTCTTGATTCCCTTAGAGTATGAACAACAGTTGGAAACAATTCAGCTCCACAAATATTGATTACATGTCTGCTCTTTGCTTTGCATTATGCTGGGCACCAAGGTATATGCAAAGTGGTTCTGAATAAGATATGGCTCCTTTCTTCAATGAGCATAAAACCCTTTGGAAATCAAAGGTAATATAAGGAGCTTGAGCTCTGGTGTCATATACTCAGTTTCAAACCCTGCCCTGCTTATTATGTGTCAGACACTATACATATGCTGTCTCATATAATCTTCACATCAACTGTTAAGGTCATTATTTATGAATGAGGAAATTAAGTTCAAAGAGGTAACTCTCTCAAAGTGACTTGTCAGACATAATGGCGCTAGGAAATGAATATAAGACTGAGTCCAAAACCAGAGATATAGCCAGTGTTTCAGGGGTATCTGAATGTGCCATTAATAGCAACCACCCTTGACAGCCAATTTATGCCTATTGTAGTTCTTCTGTCTTGGAGATATGCTCTGAAGTTAACAGTGGTGCTCAATTGGTGAGTTAGCATTAAAAAAAATTCCCAAATCAGACAAAAGCTCCATCTGATGGCAATTAGAACAAAAGGCAAAATCATTAAATGAGTTTTTGGCTATTTATCCATTCGATGAAGATTTATTATACCTAATATATGACAGGCATTGTGCTAAGCACAATGAAGATTTCAAAGACTCATGGAGTTCAGTCTCTGCTCTGACAGAGCTGTGACCTTTTAAGTAACAATAGCTGCTATGTATCAAATGTTCACTAACTGCAAAACATTTTCATATATCATCTGTAAACTTTAAATGGCATTGCAGTGTATTTGCATTCCCATTCTGTGGATGGGTGATCTAGGCTTGGAAAAGCTATATTGGAGACACATAAGCAAAGTCAAGATTTGAAAGCAAGTTTGACACAATGCTTGTGTTCTTTTCATGGTGCCATTTAGCCATATACATCCAAAGTCTAAACTTGATTGAGAGAGGTAGGTAGTGTCCAAAAGGTATTCCTTTTCAATACCCATTCCTGCCACATAACCCCTATTTCCTTTAGCACCATCTGCCTACAAATTGCCATTTCTACTGAAAGCACACAGTGAATTCATATCATGCATTTTCAACTGTCATTTTTAACTGTTACTGATGCTTATCAAGCCGTTGATCTACAGAAATTTGAGATCTGAACATCGTATTTCCAAGTTCTTTTGGCAATGATAGACATCCTTGGCTGTAATACATAACTGGTTATATGACTGACTTCAGAAATCCATTTTAAACGCTCACTATATATGTTTGGCACTTCATGCCAAGAATGGATCTGAAGCCACAGTAAACTGCTTGAGGTCATTCACAAGTAACCAAAGGGCTAGATTTCAAAATCTAATATTCTCTAACTAGAATAATTTTAAGTATATGTCTAAATTCTCAATATATTTTCAAAGAGCTGTCCAAGTCTGGAATATTTTCTGCTATACCAAATGTGAATGTTGTTGGTTTTTGTATGATAAGAACTACTTTTATTTAAAGCATTTACTCTCTTCCACCCATTCTACTTCCATTATTGCTTTTGGAATATTTTAGGTCTCTGCAACATCTTCTTTTTCCCTTCATGTCTCATAATTACTGGTCCTGGCTCCAAACTCTCTCCCATAACTATTCCCAGAGGCCATCCCTCACCGTGCTGTAGTCTGATTCACAGTTAAGTTTTCATGAGAACTGTCTCCTTTGTGGCATTTACCAAGGGGGAAAAATCTCCCAAGTGTCTCTAAATAGCATAAAGTAATGCTTTTCTCATAGTCTTAAAAAAAGCTTTTAAATTTTTTTGTTTTCTTTTTTTAACTTGATGACTTGTCCCATCCGTAGGACCCAGACAGTTTGCCACAGGAAAACTTTTGGAATAGCTTTGGTAGGAACAAGACAGTGATTTACCCTTCTCAGCCCCAGGTAATCTCTTCAAAAGACTTTCTTATTTTCAGGAAGAAAAAAATGTCAAAATTAAATGTGTGAGATTTATTTTTAAATTAATACTCATGGTTAAACTAGGTAGGAATAAGGAGCTCCTTTGGGTAGGGGCACCCTGGTTTTTATGACAGAACCCTTTTGAAGGTAACAAATTAGATTTTTCTGTATTTCTAATATGCACTCAGCTTTACTTGAGAGCTTCAGTGTGGTGATCCTTAAACTTAATTGAGAGGGTAAATGAGAAAAGAATAGGGTCAGCCACTGTTGCATTTGGAAGTTGGGAGTTCTATCAAGAGAACCATCAAATAAAGTAAGACTATGACTATTCCTTTATTGTGCAAAAGGAAAGTAAATAGAAAAAATGTCCTGTCTTCTGAGAGAGTATACAAAATCATGCTTTCAATTCAACACTTCTTAGCAAAGGAGTGAAAAGCCATGACCAAGGAGTTGAACATACCAATGTCTAATATCCACTTCAGCTATTTATTAACTGCAAGTGGCTTAAACTCTCTGGGTTAATAACAGTTCCACCTCACAGAACTGCTTCAAGATTTAAAGAAAACAATGCAAATAAAGCATTTAGCACAGTTCTTGTTACTTCTAGGTGTTCAGAAAGCATTTTCACTGTCATTTTTATTGCTACTGTTTTCTAGATACACAGTCCAAGTGGTATAAAAGATGATTTCCATTTCAGTATTAATTCACCATCTCAAGTTCATAATCCTATACAGCAGAAATAGTTTTTTTCTTTTTTAAAAATACATTACTATATATTTTCTGAAAAGTAGAGTTAGAGAGAGATGATCACACACACACACACACACAGAGGCCTAAATCAGAAACCAGGAATTGCATCCTGGTCTCCCATTTGGGTTCAGGGTCCTAAGTACTTGGGCCATAGTCCTGTGAACTTCTGAGGTCTCTAGAAGGAAGCTGGATAAGAAGTAGAGCAGAGGGAACTTGAACAGGAACTTGCATATGGGATGCCTGCATGGTAAGTGGTGGCTTAACCCACTGCACCACAGTGCTGGCTCTAGATCCTATGATTCTTCTGACATTAAGGTGAGAGGGCAGATAAGACTGATGTCATTGATCTAGAAAATACATAAACATCATTAATTGATGCCATTCAGTTTTGTATCTCAATGTGCAGTTGTTGTGGACATTCATTAAACCTCAGCCCCTATAAATTCCCTAACCTAGGAACTGATGTGCAGAGAATGTACCATTCAAATTCTTAATGTCTGTCTTTGGAAGTAATGCAATGCTAATCTAGTATTTGGAGGGGAAGAAAGCCTGGCAAGAAGGAAATGGGAAGCTCCTGGTTGACATGAGGGTGATTTAGAGAAGATAACTGTAAATGGAACATTCAACCAATTAACCAAATTTGGAAACAGGTCTTGCAACCTAAGAAGCTTGACATTTAGTTCTTTAGTAGCTTTTATTAAATTCCTATGTTTACCTTGCACTGAACTATGAAAAATGTTAGCTGAAACTATGATTTACACCTAAGGACCTTACATGATATTTTAGAATATAAAATGTATAGATGTTTCTAAATTACTGTACTTATCCCAGACCATTTTCAGCTCAGTTATATTCAAACTAATGACATCAATAGTGGTCTTCCCATCTCACTCCACCACAAAAAGCTATGCCGAGTTGCTCCGAATTTTCAAAGCTCAGTTTCTGCTTAAGCAAGTAGGGTTTGAATTTCACCAAGTCAAGAAAGGTAGCCAACCATTGAGCTGGCCAGTCATTTGCCCAATAGCTTGCTTCTATTTAGGGATATGGAGAACCAGTGAGAGGCAGCCAGATTGAAGTCTCTCTCTAGCTCCACCCTCATCCTACTTCTAGGTACCATCATTTCTTTCTCAATTATTAATCAACCTTACTGCAATATACCTGAGTCACAAATCATCCTACACTGAGTGTTTTAAAGGAACAATCACCTATTTTTATAAGTCCATTAATTGGCTAAACAAGGATTGAGACTGGGCTCAAGTGAGTAGATCTCCTTGAAGCTGAAGCTTTCTACATAGCTTTGTTTCTTTCTGCAGGACAGTGAACCAACAGTGGCAACTTGTCTTCACATGTCTGTCATAGTCATGGGATCTGAGAGTCAGCCATTGCATGCTTCTCTCACATTGAGGAAACATTAGGTAAAAGGAAGCAAGAAGAAACATATGAGGCATGTTACGACCTTGGTGTTGAAACTGGTCCATTGTCACTACCACTCACAGGGTCAAAGCAAGTCACATATAGACAGGCCCCAAGGCCAAGGGACAAGGAAACACCCCCCCCCCCCATGATGAGGGTGTAGCAAGGTATGAGTGCAAGAAGGGTGAAAAGTCAAATCAATCATTCAGTCCACCACCCTGAATCACTCCAAACTTGTGCTAGGAAAAGACCTCACCTGAGGACTTTAGAGCATCTCTACTGATAGGGCTTTTCTTCCTTCAGCTTTTACCATCATTCAAGGTCCCCTAACCCTTTCTCTCCTTTCTGTTTCCTGCACCAAATTGGAAAGCTTCCCCCTTTGCTTTTTTTTTTTTTATCAAAGCATGCTTACTCTTTATGCCACATTTTCCTTTTAATTTTTTGGGAACAAACCTGTACAAGTAATTGTCTCTTCTTGAATGAATGGCCATCACTACTGTGGTATTGCTTCAGTTCACATCCCACAAATGAAGTGTATAGGAAGCACCTACACACAAACACACATATGCCCACCTACACACAGGTACACACAAAAAATGGATGACAACCAAAGTAAAGAAAAGTGAATCATTGAATGGGGTTGATCTGAAATCTTTTTAGAGAATTCCAACATTGAGTATAATAGCCTCAAAGGAAATTACTAAGCTTTTCAGAGCTTAATTGTTCCAAGTGAAAAAAAAAAAATTCTCCAAATCCAATTGCAACATTTCACTCACTACCCATATGATGAGGAAACAGATGTGTGGACTGGTTAGTATTTTGATCTTTATCTTGTTATTCACCACATCCCTATCTTTGTCCTCAAGGAATGCAAACTATTAGTGAAACTCAAGGGGGTAAGAGCTCACATCTTACCCATCACTGTAAAGAGAGCTGAAAACCTGTTCAACTTTCACTGGTAGCTCAGAAGTAGTATGGTTCATATTTGTTCTCTGACTCTTTGCTTTCGAGCATGGGCATATGGGTATATACATACATACATGTGATAAGATGTAAATTTATATCCTGTTTATTAACTGGTTCATGGTCATCAGTAATCAGTAAATCAGACTATATCTGCTTGAGCCTGCTATAGTCCTTAGGAATCACTGACCCATCAGAAAAGATATAGCTAAGGTAGGTAAGGAGATAACTTTCACTATTCATTTTACTATGGCTTCTAAAACCAAGTTTGGGATAAGTGGAAAGAAGCCCTACTTTGGTTGGAGTATCCCTGTTTAGTGTTTCTAGAGCACCCAGATTCCCTTCACCATAGTATTCACCATCCTGTATTGTCTATTCTCTTGCCTCTATCCACCATCTGATCAGAAGCTCTGAGAGGGTGGTCATTTGAATTGTTTTATCTCTTAGCATAGTGCTTGACATGTATTAGGTGATCAATAACTATTTATTGAGAGAAGTAAACATCATTCCAAATGTCAATAGGACAATGCAAGTGGGGTGTTTTGTAAAATAGCAATTCAATATAGCTTTGTTATAATTTATTATAATCTGCATTAAATTATTTAATGAGAAAAAATTATATAACAAGAAAACCACAGATTATAAATGTACCAACCAGGGCAATCTGCCAGTTTTGCACATTATCTAGTTTTGGGGTTTTAAATATTGATCTCAGAATGAAATTTCATGGTATATACTTAACAGCCTGAGCCACAGTGTATATAAATATACTTTATGGTGAGGAGTGGGTCCATACCTACTGGTCACACACATACAGACTCACACATTAGTAACAGATAGATAACATTGAACTTAGCATTGGAATGGTCTCACCAAGAAAGCTCCTCAAGGTCATGAATTATAACTAAGATTCAAATACAAAATGAAAAATGGGCCTCACCAAGAAAAAAACATTTTTTCTTTGCATTAAAAAAAATAAAATTTTTCCTCCTGACCGATAGGACCATAATGATTCAATTTCTCCTGCACCAATCAGCACCGGCCTGAAAGATCCAGACCTGGCACATGGAAATTTCAGCCTTAAGTCAAATATTATTTCAAAGTTAATGACAAAATCTATTTTTGCAGTGGTCTTGTTTAAAATATTTCCCCTTAATACTCTTGAAATGCTGTAATTGAAAGCAGTTACTTGAGATGCCAGTGCATACTTCTTTAATTATGTGCTGTGCCATCTGTTTCCAATGAAAGGGCAGTGTCTGTTTGCAGTTACCAATCTTATGAAAAACAGGCTTGTCCCGAAATAGATTGGAACGAAAACCAGAAAGCATTTCTTTCAGAGGCATCCTTTCGAGCCAATTAACTTTAATCATTATAGAAATGTTTATTTCCCATCTTAGTCTCTCTTCACATGTAAATTCCTTCAGGGGAAAAGATTTCTTTTTGTGACTGTTTGAATAGTTCCAATTTGGATTAATCAGAACCTGCTGGCCTGTTTATGTTCCGACTGTGAATGCTGGCAGCTTTCTTGCTGAAGGAGGCACACAGCCCCTGCAGAGAGCGGATCTGGAAGTGCAGTAGATACACACCTAATGGTCAAAGCAAGTAGGCTTAACCCCTAGGGCCCTACACTTGCTGTTGTGTTGCCTTCTAGGGTGAGGACCTATGAAGCACTTTGATGGATGGGAGACCAGGAATTCTACACTGCATCAGCATGAAGTCTACCTCCTCAAAGGATCCAGAATTCTTTCATCAACCACACATTCACATATCACTCTCATGAAAGATGTGAGAATAACTGATAGACTTGAAAAATGCAGCTTCTGCGGTGGTGGCTTCTAGCTCATGAGAAAACAACATTCTTCTGACTTGTCTTTTTCTTCAGGGACATTTTCTACCCTTAAATTTTTAATGACTTATTAAGCGCTTCATTCATTTAGACTACAGATTTCACAAAGAAATGTTTTTTTTTTTTCTTAACTGGTTTTTACCCAGATATATCCTAAATTTTTTTTAAAGATTTATTTATTTATTTGAAAGTCAGAGTTACACAGAGAGAGGAGAGGGAGGGAGAGAGAGAGAGAGAGAGAGAGAGACAGGGAGGTCATCCATCCAATGGTTCACTTCCCAATTGGCCGCAACGGCCGGCCGCAGCTGTGCCGATCCGAAGCCAGGAGCCAGGACCTTCCACGTGGGTGCAGGGGCCCAAGCAGTTGGTCCATCTTTCACTGCTTTCCCAGGCCATAGTAGGGAGCTGGATCAGAAGTGGAGCAGCCGGGTCTCGAACCAGCACCCATGTGGGATGCCGGCACTTCAGGCCAGGGCATTAACCTGCTGTGCCATAGCACCGACCCCTATCCTAAATTCTCAAAATAGAGCCTGTGGATTCTCAGTGAATATTTGGGAATGTATTCACTCTTCTAGACTCAACAGATGTATTAAAACAGGACATGTAAATTTCTGCTCTTATGGGACTTGCAGTCCACATGGTCAGTATCTTGGACTTTAAAAACAAAACAGTAGGAGTTGGCATTGTACCTCAGCAATTAAGCTGCATTTGGGAAGCCCAAATCTCATATCAGCGTACCTGCGTTTTAGTCCTAACTCTATTTCTAATGCAGCCTCCTGCTAATGTGTACCCTGGGAGGCAGCAGGTGATGGCTTGGATCTCTGGCGCCCCCCATAGGGGAGATTCAGATCGATTTCTGGTTTCATGACCTCAACATGGCCCAATCCCAGCTGTTGCTGGCATTTAGAAAGTGAACCATGGGGACGATGCTGTGGCCTAGTGGGTAAAGCTGCGGCCTGCAATGCCAGAATCCCATATGGGCGCCGGATCAAGTCCCAGCTGTTCCATTTCCGATCCAGCTCTCTAATATGGCCTGAGAAAGCAGTAGAAGATGGCCTAAGTCCTTGGGCCCCTGCACCCTCATGGGAGACCCAGAAGAGGCTCCTGGCTTCAGATCAGCACAGCTCCAGCCATTGTGGCCAATTAGGGAGTGAACCATCGATGGAAGACCTCCCTGTCTCTCTCTCTCTCTCTCTCTCTCTCTCTCTCTCTCTCTCTCTCCTTCTCTTTCCGTGTTTCTCTTTAAAATAAATAAATAAATATTTTTTTTTAAAAAGTGAACTTAATGTAAAATTTTCTCTCTTTCTCAATTCGCTGTGCTTCTCAAATAAAAATAAATAGATACAAAGCACCTGGTGCAACCTTTTTGTTTAATAAATATTTGGTTAATTTAACTCAGCAAAAATATGTGTGGTTGGCCAGCATTTAAGAAACCTACCATTTCCTGAGATTCTAATAAGTTCCCTTCACTGTGATGAGTATTCTACATAAAGGACCTTCTCTAGTCTGAAAACAAACAAACAAAACCCATCTGCAGCAGATAGAATTATCTCAAGTGTTCAGATAAGGAGCTAAAGTTTATTCATGGAAACATCACTCAGTGGCGGTGAGTCAGATGGTAAATGCCCACATGTGGTTAGGCATGTAGATCTGGTATCATGGGTGCTCTCAGTTGTCTCCCAAGCACTGCTTAAAGTGTCCTTCAGAAAGGCTTGCCTCTTGTACACCAAACTCAGGGATTTCATGGTCACCTATTTAAAAATCTGAAGCCACATTATTATCATCTGGGACATGGGAGTTCCCATTTCCATCTCTTCCTTGAAGTTCCTGGGGTTTTTACTGACTGGACTTCCTAATAACTACTGCATCTTTCAAGTTGAGTTTCCTGAAGCTTGCACGTCTGTGGCTTTTGGCTCTCATGGGCTCCATCCAAAAAAACAGATTCTCTCCTTGTTTCCCAAGAATCATGAGAGTAAGCAGTGCATTTTTTTCTTCTGGAGTTGAAATGTTATCCTATCAGGTTGGATGGACTTGGCAGACTCACAGTAAAGAAAACCACTCATCTATCCCAGAGTCTTATTCTCTGATGATTTAAATAGAAGCATAACAAAATCCCTTAAGTTTTCATAAGTCAGTCCTATCCCAAACTTTCCAGAAACCAGCCAGGAATTGCTGTGGGAATATCAAATGAGAAGCAGTACAGGGTGGCACAACAAAGGGAAACATGGAAGGGGCTGATGGAAATTGGGAAGGAGAACTAAGACAGGCTAATTGTGCAGGGACTGGACATCGTAACACACTCACACTAATGAGTGGCTTCTGAAATGTTGTGGTCAGAGAGGGAGCCTGGCTCCACATTCTTAAGCCTGGCATTCACTGGCTGTGCCTCATGCTGGGTCTGGAGCAAGCTAATGAGTTATGACCAAACTGTTGCACGAGTTCTGCCTTAGAATGGATATGCTCTGTTTGTCAACTGTTCATTTATCACTTCATAGTGTCATTTAGCACAATCCAGTCGTCACCCACACTGTAGTGAGTGACGCCATTCTGAGCAGCAAGTAGGATTGTACCTTTATACAGACAACATTCCATTTAAATTCAACACATGCGCACACACACACACACACACCAAAATTTAAGATAACACCATCAAAGAAAAAGAATGCTAGAGTAGGGCAAAATTCAATGTGCTATAGTGAAAACACTAATACCAGTATCAACAACAAAAATAACAGAATAACAGTATCATTTCTTTAGGGACTACTGTGTGCCAAGCACTATACTAGCAGCTTAATATGGACTTTTAACAGGACCCCTTGAGATCAATGTTCCCCATATTTTACAGATGAGGAAATGGAGGATCACAGAGACTAACATTTTTAGTTTCTGAGTTAATAACTAAGGGAATCAGAACTGCAATTCAGTTCTTCCTGACTCTGGAATCTCTGCTCACGCCACTGTCACATCTCAGAACACGGTCCAGAAAATTCTGCTGGATGAAGAAAACAGCTGGAAATACAGAAAAGATGCTAACAACTTCATGTAAGATCCTGGAAATATTCCTGAGCTAGAGATTAGATCTAAATATGATTTCAGTGACTTCAGCTATTGACTTTATAACTTTAAGTCGCTATACTTCTCTAGGCTTTAGTTTTATCGTCTGTGTTATTGACTTAGAAGTTAAGGCTGTTAATGACTTCGTTGGGAGGTTTTGGTGTCTAAGTCTCAACCTGGGGGTGGGTGTTTGGCTCAATAGTTAAGACACCACTTGGGACAACAACATCCCATATCAGAGTGCCAGGTTCAAGTCCTGGCTCTGTTCTGATTCCACCTTCTTCTTTTCTTCTCTTTCTCCTTCTCCTCCTTCTTTTAAGCTTTATCTATTTATTTGGCAGAATTACAGAGATGCAGAGAGAGAGAGAGAGAGAGAGAGAGAGAGAGATCTTCCATTTGCTAGTTCACTTCCCAAATGGCCACAACATCCAGGGCTGAACCAGGCTGAAGCCAGGAGCCAGGAGTTTCTTCTGGATTTCTCACATGGGTACAGGGACCCAAGGACTTGGGCCATCCTCTTCTGCTTTCCTAGGCCATAGCAGAGAGCTGGATCAGAAGTGGAACAGATAGGTCTTGAACTGATACCCATATGGGATGCCAGCACTGCAGGCAGTGGCTTTACTTGCTAAGCCACATTGCCAGCCCCTCCACCTTCTTATTAATGTGCAATCTGGGAAGCAGCAGGTGATGGCTTGAGGGCTTGGGTCCCTGATACCAACTTGGGATACCTGGATTGAGTTCTGAGTTCCTAGTTTGGGGCTGGCCAGGGTGCCACCTGTGATGCCAGCATTCCATACGGGCACTAGTTGGTGTCCCAGTTGCACCATTTCCCATCCAGCTCCCTACTAATGGCCTGGGAAAGCAGTAGAAGATGACCCAAGTGTCAGAGTGCCCACAACTCATGTAGAAGATTGGAGAAGATCTTGATTCTTGGCTTCAGCCTGGCCTGGCCTTGGCTGCTGCAGCCATCTGGGGAGTGAACCAGTGGGTGAAAGATCTCTCTCTCTCTCTCTCTCTCCTCTTTTCTCTCTATCTCTCCCTCTCTCACACTTTAATTCTGACTTTAAAATAAATAAATACATCTCTCTCTAAAACAAGAAACCCACTGTACCCCTACCTAGGGGATCACTGTGGATGGAGTTACTGGAGAAAGGCTAACCAGCCACCAAAAATACACCAGCATTTCAGTTGCAGGACCCCTCAGGGAAGTCATACAGATCACTCTAGGTGTCAAAGCTGGACTGGATCTTGCTTTTCCCACTACTTCTACTTGATTGAATTCCCATCCAAATGAACTTACATAACTGGCCAGGAATAAGAACATTCATTCTATCTCAGCCACCCATGTCAAAGGAACAAAGACTTGAAAAATGTGGGTAAAATTTCTCTTCTGAATGACAGAAGCAAGGGATGGAGGAGAGAACTTCTCCCCTCCACAAACAACCTGAGACGTTCCTGGTATTAAGGGTTCATGAATATAGAGCTGATATCCATGAACATTTAACACAGAGCTAATGTTTAGTGAGTATCATTCAAACTGAAACAGGTAGTAAAATGTCAAGTATCTTTTTTCTTTAAACTACAAATTTGGTGTGTTCCATAGATGTAAAATGATTCATTATCTTTTCCGTTCTTTTCATTGTTGTGGTTTTATACTGAGAGGGTTGTTTTTTGTTCATAAGTTTCATTGCAAATTGGCCAATGTTTAGATCAGGAAAATATTAGCATTACTATTTTGGCATAAAACATTTTAAAAAGTATACGTTTTATTTCTTTGAAAGGCAGTGGGGAAGGAAAGAGAAAGGACAAGAGAGAGAGAGAGAGAGAGAGAGAGAGAGAGAGAGAGAGATGGACAGAGAGCTCCTATACCCTGGCTTACTCTTTTATAAAGAATTTTTATTAATATAAATAGAACAGATTTCCTGTATTTGATAGACACAATTCTAAGATGATAACCATATTATCCTCCCTTCCCCCTTCCTCCCTCAATCCTTATCCTTCCTTACATGCTTTTGTGTTTTCCTTTTAATTTTTGTAAAAACACAATTTCTTGGTTTTTTTTTAAAGATTTTTTTTTATTTATTTGAAGGGTGGAGGCAGAATCAGAGAAAGAGAGAGAGGTCTTCCATCTGCTGGTTCACTCCACAAATGGCCACAATGGCCAGAGTCAGGCTGATTGGAATCAAGGAGCCAGGAGTTTCTTATGGGTCTCCCATGCAAGTGCAGGGACCAAAGGACTTGAGCCAACTTCTACTGCTTTCCCAGGCCATAGCAGAGAGCTGGATCCGAAGTGGAGCAGGTGGGACTAGAACCAGCATCTATATGTGATGCTGGCACTGTAGGTGGGAGCTTTACCCAATACACCACAGTCCTACAAAAACAATTTCAATCCACTCTATAATCAATTGATTAGTGCACCACTAGCCATAATATTCATCAAGTAAAAAGTGGAAAGACTACAGTTCCATACAAGTATAGACAAGAGCTAAAAACAACACTCAAATTAGAAGATGTCTGTTCCATTCCTACACATTTTTTTTTATTTTGTATTAACTACCACATATTAGAGTAAACAGATATATTTGTCTTTTTAGGACTGGATTATTTCACTAAGCATAATGGCTTCAAGTTACACCCATTTTATGTGGAAAAAAATGATTTAATTCTTTTTTATGGAAGTAGTACTTTATGGTGTATATATACCACATTTTTTTATTCAGTTATCAGTTGATGGGCATCTGAGTAGATTCTATATCTTAGCTATTTGTGCATTGAGCTGCAATAAGCATGGTGGTCCAAAGAACTTTCAAATGCTGACTTCATTTTCTTTGGATAAAATGCCAGGATAGAGATGGCTGTGTCATATGTTCAAGTCCATTGCTCATTTCTGAACTGGATTGTTTGTTTTGTTGTTTTGAATTCCTTGAGTTCTTTATAGATCCTGGATAATAATCTTCCATCAGTTTCATAGTTTGCAAATATTTTCTTTTATTTTGTTGGTTGCTTCTTCACTTTGCTGGGTAGTTCCTTTGCAGTGCTGAAGCTTCTCAGCTTGATGTAATCCCGTTTGTTTTTGCTTTGAATGCCTGTAATTCTGGGGTCTTTTCCAAGATATGTTTACCTATGCCAATGTCTTGCAGAGTTTCCCTGATGTTTTCCTTTAGTAATTTGATGGTATCAGGTTGTGGATTTAGATCCTTGATCCACTGTGAATTGATTTTTGTATAAAGTATAAGGTAGGGGTCTTGTTTCATACTGCATGTGTAGATAACAATTTTTCCAATACCATTTTTTGAAGAGATAGTCCTTGCTCAAAGGGTTGATTTTAGCTTCTTCATAAAAGATTACTTGGTTGTAGCTGCATGATTAATTATTGGGGTTTCTATTCTGTTCCATTGGTCTACTTGTGTATTTTGTGACAGTACAAGACTGTTTGGATTATAACTGTCCTGTAGTATATCTTGAAGTCTAGTATTGTGATGCCTCTGGATTTGTTTTAGTTGTTGAAGATTGTTTTTGGCTATTCTGGTCTCTTGTGTTTCCATATGAATTTTGGCATTGCTTCTTTTTTTGATAGATCTGAGAAGAATGTCCTCGGTATTTTGATTGGGATAGCATTGATTCTGTAAGTTGCTTTGGGTAGTTTGGACATTTTGAGGATATTAAGTCTTGCAATCCAAGAATACGGAAGATTTTTCCATTTTCTTGTCTTCTAATTCCTTCTTTACTGTTTTGTAATTTTCATTGTAGAGAATGCTCACATTCTTGGTTAAATTTATTCCAAAATATTTAAACTTTTTTGTTGCTGTTGTGAATTTAATGATCTTAGAATGATCTTCTTTCTCAGCCATGGCATTGTCTGTGTATAAAAAGAGTATTGATTTCTATGCATTGATTTTATCATTTTAAATTGTATTTAAGTTATACAAGTTTCATGTATTTCATACATGTAGGTACAGAGAGATACTCCCCCCTCACCCTCCCTCCTACCCAAGCCTCAACATTTCTTATGTATTGATTTTATATCCTGCAACTTTACCAAATTCTCTTATGAGTTCCAACAGTCTCCTAATGGAGTCTATTTGTTCCTCTATATAGTCTTATGTCATCTGCAAACAGGGATGATTTCACATCCTCCTTTCCAATTTGCATCCCCTTGATTTCATTTTATTGCCTATTGGCTCTGGCTGAAACTTCCAGAACTATATTGAATCACAATAGTGAGAATGAGCATTCTTCTCTGGTTCAGGATTTCAGTGTGAATGTTCCTGATTTTCTCCATTCCATAAGATGCTGGCTGTGGGTTTGTCATATGTTGCCTTGAATATGTTGAGGAATGTTCTTCTATACCCAATTTGCTTAAGGTTTTTATCATGAAAGGATGTTGTATTTTATCCAATGCTTTCTCTGCAACTATTGAGATAATCATATGGTTTTTATGCTTCAATTTGTTAATGTGATTTATCGCATTGACTGATTTGCAAATGTTAAACCATCCCTGCATACTAGGGATAAATCCTACTTGGCCTGGGTGAATGATCTTTCTGATGTGTTGTTGCATTTGATTAGCTAGAATTTTGCTGAGATTTTTGCATCTATGTTCATCAGGGATATTGGTATGTAGTTCTCTTTGTTGTACATTTTCCTGGTTTTGAAATTAAGGTGATGTTGGCTTCATAGAAAGAGTTTCAGAGAATTCACTGCTTTTCAATTGTTTTGAACAGTTTGAGAGGAATTGGAGTTATTTCTTCTTTAAAAATCTAATAGAATTCAGCAGTGAGGCCAGCCAGTTTCTGGGCTTTTCTTTTTTGGGAGGATTTTTTTTATTGATTGAATCTCTGTCTTGGTTATTGGTCTATTTAGGTTTCCAGTGTCTTCATGGCTCAATTTCGGTAGATTGTATGTGTCCAGAAATCTATCTGTTTCTGCTAAATTATCCAATTCGCTGGCATATAGCTCTTTGTAATAGCTCCTGATGATTATTTTTATTTCTATGGTATCAAAAATGACCCGGGAGTCCCCAAGATGGTGGCTTAGCAACAGCATGATCCAAGTCACTCAGAGCAAAGCAGAAAGTTAAAAGGGAGAGAAGTTACACACTGGAGACAGAGCTATGGGAAACTTATGATAGGAAACCCAAGAAGCTAACAGATTGGGCAGGTCCACACTGAAAGAGCAAATAAGGAGGAAAAACAGAGGGGACAGAAGAGGTGCAGATTACTGGGGCGGTGTGCGACCCCCCAGTGGACCAGGTTAGAAAGAAAATTGGGGGTACATAGAGTTGCGAGTAGCAGCAGGAGGGGGTCATAGGTGAACTGTTTTTGAAGTTCCACATGGGAAAAATAGAAAAGGTATAGAAAGGCAAACAGAGAGGCCAGGCACTCCCTGGTCCATTTCCTTCTACCCTCTCCATCTGGAGATGCAGCTGGCTGAGAGAAGCCATCTTGAATATTTATGTTCTCGAACATAGGACTTAGCTTCCCAAGCACACACCCATAAATTGCAGGAGCATCCCACCACACCCCCAACTCAAGAGCAAGGTCCACAACATCTCAGAGAATTGCTTCTCCACCACACAAGTCGGTAACAAGAAAACTCAATTCCCATTCCATTAAAAGCCCATTCCATCAATCATTGAGAAGTGAGCTGGGTCCCAATAGGTGGGGCTAAATGCACCAAAGATCATACCTGCCCCCACCACAATTGACAAGTGAGCAGGGCTCCAGTAGATGGCGCTCTGTGCTTCAACTTGAAATGCACAAACACATAGCACCTCATAACATAGAAATCTCACAAGAGAAATTCTCCAGAGAAATTTATATATATAAATTATATATATATACATATATATACAAATTTACACACACACACATGTCAAAAAAAAAACAAAGCAAAAACTTGAAATAAGAATAAGGAAGACACTATGAGCTCCCCAAAGGAACACACAACTCTTCAATAATAGAAGCTGAAGCTGAAGAGATCAAGGATATGCCAGAAATCGAATTCAGAAAATTAATTGTCAGATTACTTAGAAACAATCAGAAGCAAATTCATGATCTAAACGAAAAGTACTTCCAAGAAATTGAGATATTATAGAGAAATCAGAATGAAATACTAGAAATGAAGAATTCAATAGATCAAATAAAAAATGCAGTTGAAAGCCTTAACAGCAGCATAAGTGAAACAGAAGAAAGGAAATCAGAATTGAAAGACATATTTCTGGAAATATTACAGTCAGAGTATAAAAAAGAAGAAGAAATCAGGAAGCTTAAAAACATGGTTGGAGATTTACAAGGTACTATCAAGCAAACGAACATATGGGTCCTAAGAGTTCCAGAAGGTGTGAAAAGACAGAAGGGATTAAAAGGCTTTCTTAATGAAATAATAAATGAAAACTTCCCCAATCTGAAGAAAGAAAGAGACATCCAAATACATGAGGTACACAGAACTCCCAATAGACACGACCAGAAAAGATCTTCACCACAACACATTGTGGTAAAACTCTTCACAGTAAAACATAAAGAGAAAAGCTTAAAAAGTGCATAAGGGAAACAACAAAACACATTAGGGGAATTCCAATTAGACTCACTCTGGACTTATCACAAACTCTACAGGCCAGGAGATAATGGCGAGATATATTCCAGTTCTCAAGAGGAAATAAAACTTATCAACCAAAACACTGTACCCATACTTATAAGAAATAAATCTTTCACAATAAACAAACTGAAAGAATTTGTAACTAATCACTGGCCCCACAAAAGATGCTCAAAGATGTGCTACACACAGCAATACAGGAAAAGGAACATCACAATGAAAGAAGATGATTGTAGAAAATGACCCAGTAAAATCACAAAGGAAATCTAAACAGGCCCATAACTGAGACAGAAAT
The DNA here is from genome assembly GCF_033115175.1 of Lepus europaeus. Classification (NCBI taxonomy): domain Eukaryota; kingdom Metazoa; phylum Chordata; class Mammalia; order Lagomorpha; family Leporidae; genus Lepus; species Lepus europaeus. The sequence goes on along the minus strand of NC_084831.1, from coordinate 135,350,921 downwards.
TGAAACAGTAATAAAGGCCCTATCAACAAAGAAAAGCCCAGGACAAGATCGATTCACTGCTTAATTCTACCAGACATTTAAAGAAGAACTAACTCCAATTCTTCTCAAACTATTCAGAACACTCGAAAGAGAGGGAATCCTCCAAATTCTTTCTATGAAGCCAGCATCACCTTAATTCCTAAGCCAGAAAAAGATGCAACATTGAAAGAGAATTACAGACCAATATCCCTGATGAACATAGATGCAAAAATACTCAATAAAATTCTGGCCAATAGAATGCAACAACACATCAGAAAGATCATCCACCCAGACCAAGGGGATTTATCCCTGGTATGCAGGGATGGTTCAACGTTTGCAAATCAATCAATGTGATACACCACATTAACAAATTGCAGAAGAAAAAAATGTATGATTCTCTCAATAGATGCAGAGAAAGCATTTGATAACATACAACACCCTTTCATGATGAAAACTCTAAGCAAACTGGGTATGGAAGGAACATTCCTCAATACAATCAAAGCAATTTATGAAAAACCCACGGCCAGCATCCTATTAAATGGGGAAAAGTTGGAAGCATTTCCACTGAGATCTGGTGCCAGACAGGGATGCCCACTCTCACTACTGCTATTCAATATAGTTCTGGAAGTTTTAGCCAGAGCTATTAGGCAAGAAAAAGAAATTAAAGGGATACAAATTGGGAAGGAAGAACTCAAACTATCCCTCTTTGCAGATGATATGATTCTTTATTTAGGGGACCCAAAGAACTCTACTAAGAGACTATTGGAACTCATAGAAGAGTTTGGCAAAGTAGCAGGATATAAAATCAATGCACAAAAATCAACAGCCTTTGTATACACAGGCAATGCCATGGCTGAGGAAGAACTTCTAAGATCAATCCCACTCACAATAGCTACAGAAAACAATAAAATATTTTGGAATAAACTTAACCAAGACGTTAAAAAGCTCTATGATGAAAATTACAAAATCATAAAGAAAGAAATAGAAGAGGATACCAAAAAATGGAAAAAACTTCCATGCTCATTAATTGGAAGAATCAATGTCATCAAAATGTCCATTCTCCCAAAAGCAATTTATACATTCAATGTGATACCAATCAAGATACCAAAGACATTCTCCTCAGATCTGAAAAAAATGATGCTGAAATTCATATGGAGACACAGAAGACCTCAAATAGCCAAAGCTATCTTGTACAACAAAAACAAAGCCGGAGGCATCACAATACTAGATTTCAGGACATACTACAGGGCAGTTGTAACCAAAACAGCATGGTACTGGTACAGAAACAGATAGAGGATCAATGGAACAGAAATCAATCCAAACATCTACAGCCAACTTATATTTGATCAAGGAGCTAAAACCAATTCCTGGAGCAAGGACAGTCTATTCAATAAATGGTGCTGGGAAAATTGGATTTCCACGTGCAGAAGCTTGAAGCAAGACCCATACCTTTCACCTTACATGAAAATCCACTCAACATGGATTAAAGATCTAAGTCTATGACCCGACACCATCAAATTATTAGAGAACATTGGAGAAACCCTGCAAGATATAGGCACCGGCAAAGACTTCTTGGGAAAGACCCCAGAAACACAGGCAGTCAAAGCCAAAATTAACAATTGGGATTGCATCAAATTGAGAAGTTTCTGTACTGCAAAAGAAACAGGAAAGTGAAGAGGCAACTGACAGAATGGGAAAAAATATTTGCAAACTATGCAACAGATAAAGGATTAATAACCAGAATCTACAAAGAGATCAAGAAACTCCACAACAACAAAACAAACAACCCACTTAAGAGATGGGCCAAGGACCTCAATAGACACTTTTCAAAAGAGGAAATCCAAATAGACAACAGACACATGAAAAAATGTTCAGGATCAATAGGAATCATGGAAATGCAAATCAAAATCGTAATGAGGTTCACCTCACCCTGGTTAGAATGGCTCACATTCAGAAATCTACCAACAATAGATTCTGGAGAGGATGTGGGGAAAAAGGGACACTAACCCATTGTTGGTGGGAAAGCAAACTGGCAAAGCCACTATGGAAGTCAGTCTGGAGATTCCTCAGAAACCTGAATATAACCCTACCATACAACCCAGCCATCCCACTCCTTGGAATTTACCCAAAGGAAATTAAATTGGCAATCAAAAAAGCGGTCTGTACCTTAATGTTTATTGCAGCTCAATTCACAATAGCTAAGACATGGAATCAACCTAAATGCCCATCAACAGTAGACTGGATAAAGAAATTGTGGGACATGTACTCTATGGAATACTATACAGCAGAAAAAAAAACCCAGTCATTTACAACAAAATGAAGGAATTTGGAAAACATCATGCTGATTGAAATAAGCCAGTCTTAAAGGGACAAATAACATATGTTCTTTCTGATCGGTGACAACTAACCGAGCACCAAAAAGGAAACTTGTTGAACTGAAATGGACACTATGAGAAACAGTGACTTGATCAGCCCTTGTCCTGACTGTTGATGAACAACTTAATACTTTATCCATTTCAGTAATTTTTTTGTCCTACTTAATACTATTGGTTGAACTCTTTAATTAACATACAATTATTCTTAAGTGTTTACATTTAAATGAATTGTGATCTCTGTTAAATATAAGAGTGGGAACAAGAGAGGGAAGAGAGGTACAGTTTGGGACATACTCAATCTGACTTGCCCCAAATGGTAGTTAGAAACGTGCCAGGGGGTTCCAATTCAATCCCAACAAGGTAGCATGTACCAATACCATCTCACTAGTCCAAGTGATCAATTTCAGTTCACAGTTGATCATAATGATAGGTCTAAGAGTCAAAGAGATCACATAAGCAAGACTAGTGTCTGCTAATACTAACTTATAGAATTAAGCAGAGAATGATCCAACATGGGAAATGAGATACACAGCAGACTCATAGAATGGCAGATGTCCTAAACAGCACTCTGGCCTCAGAATCAGCCCTTAAGGCATTTGGATATGGCTGAAGAGCCCATGAGAGTATTTTAGGCATGGAAAGCCAAGACACTCTGACAAAAAAAAGAGACCTAAATGAAAGATCTCTGTGAGTGAGATCCCAGTGGAAAGAACAGGTCATCAAAGAAGGAGGTACCTTTCTCTGAAGGGAGGAGAGAACTTCCACTTTGACTATGACCTTGTCTAAATATGATTGGAGTCGGTGAACTCAAGAGGCTTCCATAGTGTTGGCAACTCATGACAAGAGCCTAGGATAATTACTGACGCCATAAACAAGAGTGTCAAATTATTAAGTCAACAACAGGAGTCATTGTGCACTTACTTCTCAGTAGGGTCTCTGTCCTTAAAGTGTTGTACAATGTGAATTAATGCTATAACTAGTACTCAAACAGTATTTTACACTTAGTGTTTCTGTGTGGGTGCAAACTGTTGGAATCTTTATTTAATATATACTAAATTGATCTTCTGTATATAAAGATAATTGAAAATGAATCTTGATGCGAATGGAATGGGAGAGGGAGTGGGAGATGGGAGGGTTGCAGGTGGGACGGAAGTTATGGGGGGGGGGAAAGCCATTGTAATCCATAAACTGTACTTAGGAAATTTATATTTATTAAATAAAAGCTAAAAAAAGCAAAATTATGAGTATACACAGGAACATGGTAGCACAAAATTGGTAGTTAACAATAGTTATCCTGAATGTAAATGGTCTCAACTCCCCAGTTAAAAGACACAGTCTGACTGAATGGGTTAAAATAGAAAACCCATCTCTCTGCTGCCTACACGAAACACGTCTTACCAACAAAATGTTGTAGACTGAAAGTGAAAGAATGGAAAAAGATAATGCATGCCAACAGAAACCAAAAAAGAGCTGATGTGGCCATCCTAATATCAGACAAAATAGACTTTAACACAAAATCTATTAAAAGAGAAAAAGAAGGGTACTATCTAATGATTAAAGGATCAATTCAACAGAAAGATGTGACTATTATAAATGTATGTGCACCTAATTACAGGACACCTGGCTATCTAAAACATATGTTAATGGATTTAAAGGGAGAAATAGACTCAAATACAATAGTAATGTGGGGGGGGGGCTGGCACTGTGGCATATTGGGCAAGGCTGCATCCAGCAGTTCCAGCATCCCATATGGACACCGGTTAGAGTCCTCGCTGCTCAGCTTCCTGCTATGGCTTGGGAACTAAGTAGAAGATGGCCCAAGTCCTTTAGCCCATGCACCCCTGTGAGAGACCTGGAAGAAGCTCCTGGTTCCTGGCTTCGGATTGGCACAGCTCTGGCTGTTGAGGTCAATTGGGGAGTGAAGTAATGGATGAAAGGCTCTCTCTCTGCCTTTCCGTCTCTCTCTGTGTAACTATGACTTTCAAATAAATAACTGAATCTAAAACACAAAACAAAACCAAACAATAGTAATGGAGGACTTCAATACCCCACTGTCAGTGTTAGACGGATCAACTAGACAGAAAATCAACAAAGAAACAACATAATTAATTAACACTGTAGACCAAATAGACTTAGCAGAGCCTTCCACTCAACAACCATGGAATACATATTTTTCTCCCCAGTGCATAGAACTTTCTCTAGGATTGACCACATACTAGGTTGTAAAGCAAGTCTCAGCAAATTCAAAAAAATTGAAATCATACCATGCATCTTCATGGAAAACAATGCAATGAAACTGGAAATCAGCAACTCAGGAATCTTTAGAACATCTGAAACTATATGGAGACTGAAAAACATGCTCCTGAATGAACAACGTATAATAGAAGAAATCAAAAGTGAAATAAAAAAATTTGTGGAAATGAATGAAGATGGCAATACAACATATCAAAACTTATGAGATATAGCACAGGCAGTGTTAAGAGGAAAGTTTATAGCAATTGGTGGCTACATCAAGAAACTGGAAAGGCATCAAATAAATGAGCTATCAATCCATCTCAAGGATCTAGAAAAACAACAAGAAGAAACCAAACCCAAAGCTAGTAGGAGAAAAGCAATAATTAAAACTAGAGAAGAAATCAACAAAATTTAAACCAAAAAAATACAAAGGATCAGCAAAACAAGGAATTTTTTTTAAATAAACAAAATTGACACACTGTTGGCCCAACTAACCTAAAAAAAAAAGGAGAGAGAAGACACAAATTAATAAAATAAAAGATGAAACAAGAAATGTAACAACAGACACCACAGAACTAAAAAGAATCATCAGAAATTACTACTACTAAGAGCTGTATGTTAACAGATCGGGGAACCTAGAAGAAATGGATAGATTCCTGGACACATACAACTTACCTAAATTGAACCTTGAAGAAATAGTAAATCTATACAGACCCATTACCAAGACTGAAATAGAATTAGTAATAAAGACCCTTCCAACAAGAAAAAATCCAGGACCAGATGGCTTCACTGGTGAATTCTACCAGACATTTAAAGAAGAACTAACACCACTTCTCAATTTATTCAAAATGATTGAAAGAGAGAGAATATCCCAAATTCTTTCTATGAAGCCACTATCACTTTAATTCCTAAATCTGGAAAAGATGCAACAGATAAAGAGAACTTCAGATTAATTTCCCTGGTGCATATAGATGCAAAACATGTCAACAAAATTCTGGCCAATAGAATCCAACAACACATCAGAAAGATTATCCACTTGGACCAAGTGGGATTTACCTCTGGTGTGCAGGGATGTTTCAACATTCACAAATCAATCAATATGATACATCATATCAATAAACTGAAGACCAAAACCATATGATTGTTTCTATAGATACATAGAAAGCATTTGATAAAACATGACACCCTTTCATAATGAAAATTGTAGATTTAGAAGGAACAATCCTCAACACAATCAAGGCAATTTATGAGAAATCCACAGCCAGCATCTTATTGAATGTGGAAAAGTTAGAAGCATTTCCACTGAGATCTGGTACCAGACAGGGATGCACACTCTCACCATTGCTATTCAATATAGTCCTGGAAGTTCTAGCCAGAGCCATTAGGCAAGAAAAGAAATCAAAGGGATTCAAATCAGGAAAGTGGAAGTCATACTACGCCTATTTGCAGATGACATGATCCAAAAGACTCCACCAAGAGACTATTGGAACTCATAGAAGAGTTTGGTAAAGCAGCAGGATATAAAATCAATACACAAAAAACAAGTCTTTGTATAAACAGACAATGCCACAGCTGAAAAAGAACTTCTAAGATCAGTCCCATTCACAATGGCTACAAAAAAATCAAATGCTTAGGAATAAACTTAACAAAGGATGTCAAAGATCTCTACAATGAAAATTATAAAGCACTAAAGAAAGAAATAGAAGAAGACACAAAAAAATGGAAAAAACTTCCATGCTCATGGATTGGAAGAATCAATATCATCAAAATGTCCATCTTTCTGAGAGCAATTTACAGATTCAATTCAATACCAATTAAAATTCTTCTCAAATCTAGAAAAATGATGCTGAAATTCATTTGGAAAGAGAGGAGACCTCAAATAGCTAAAACAATCTTTTTTTTTTTATTAAACTTTTATTTAATGAATATAAATTTCCAAAGTATAGCTTGTGGGTTACAATGGCTTCCCCCCTCCCACAACTTCCCTCCCGCCCGCAACCCTCCCCCCTCCAGCTCCCCCTCCCCTTCCATTCATGTAAAGATTCATTTTCAATTCTCTTTGTATACAGAAGATCAATTTAGTATATATTAGGTAAAGGTTTCAACATTTTGCCCCCATAGCAACATCGAGTGAAAAAACTACCATTGGATTACTAATTATAACATTAAATAGCAATGTACAGCACATTAAAGACAGAGATCCCACATAATTTTTTTTTTCAAAATAATTAATTTTCTATGCCATTTCCATTTTAACACCAGGTTGTTTTTTGTTTTTTTTTTTTTTCATTTCCAATTCTCTTTATATACAGAAGATCACTTCAGTATATAATTAGCAAAGACCTCATCAGTCTGCGCCCACACAGAAACGCAAAGTATAAAAATACTGTTTCAGTACCAGTCATAGCATCACTTGGCTTTAGACGACACATTAGGGACAGATCCCGCATGGGGTGTAAGTACACAGTGACTCCTGTTGCTGACTTAACAATTTGACACTCCTGTTCATGGCGTCAGTAATCTCCCTAGGCTCTAGTCATGAGTTGCCAGGGCTATGGAAGCCTTTAGAGTTCGCTGACTTTGGTCTTATTCCGATAGGGTCATAGTCAAAGTGGAGGTTCTCTCCTCCCTTCGGAGAAGGGTATCTCCTTCTTTGATGGCCCCGTTCTTTCCACTGGGATCTCACTCACAGAGATCATTCATTTAGGTCTTTTTTTTTTTCCCATGATATCTTGGCTTTCCATGCCTGCTATACTCTCATGGGCTCTTCAGCCAGATCTTATACCACAAAAGCAAAACTGAAGGCATCACAATACCAGATTTCCACAAACATTATAAGGCAGTTATAATCTAAACAACCTGGTACTGGCACAAAAGCAGATGGATTAACCAATGGAACAGAATAGAAATGCCAGAAATCAATCCAAATATCTATAACCAACTTATATTTGACCAAGGAGCTAAAACCAATTCCTAGAGCAAGGAGTCTCTTCAACAAATGGTGCTGGGAAAAACTAGATTTCCACATGCAGATATGTGTAGCAAGACCCCTACCTTACATCTTCCACAAAAATCCACTCAACATGGATTAAAGATCTAAATCTACAACCCAACACCATCAAAGTAATTAAAAACATTGGGGAAATCCTGCAAGACATTGGAATACGAAAAGATTTCTTGGAAAAGGTACAGACAAAGCGAAAATTAACAAATAAAATTAATTCTAATTTGAGAAGCTTCTGTACAGCAAAAGAACAGTGAAGATAAAACTGACATAATGGGGAGAAATTTTTGGCAAACTACGTAACTGATAAAGGATTAATTACCAGAATCTAGAAAGAGATTAAGAACCTCCACAACAACAAAACAAAAAAACCCAGTCAAGACATGGGCAAAGGACTTAAACAGACATTTTTCAAAAGAGGAAATCCAATTGGGCAACAGACACATGGAAAAATGTTCGGAAACACTAGCTATTGGGGAAATGCACATCAAAACCACAATGAGGTTCCATTTCACTCCAGTTAGAATGGCTTTCATACAGAAATCAACAAACAACAAATGCCAGAGAGGATGTGGGGAAAAAGATACCCCAATCCACTGTTGGTGGTAATGTAAACTGGTAAAGCCACTATGGAAGACAAATACTTCAGAAATCTGAATATAGACCTACCATATGACCCAGCCATCCCACTCCTGGGAATTTACCCAAGGGAAATGAAATCAGTAATCAAAAGAGGTATCTGCATCTCCATGCTTATTGCAACTCAACTCACAATAGCTAAGACATGGAATCAATCTAAATGTTCATCAACCAAAGAATAGATCAAGAAATTATGGGATAGCTATTCCAAGGAATACCACAGAGCAGTAAAAAAAATTAAATCCAATCATTTGTAACAAAATGGATGATTCTAGAAAACATCATACTTAGTGAAAACAGCCTGTCCCAAAGGGACAAATACCATATCTTTTCCCTGATCAGTGAGAACTAACAGAGCACCTAAAAGGTAACCTGAAAAAGTGAAACTGATGCTTTGAACACTGAAAAACAATGACCTGAACAGCCCTTTATCATGACTTTTGAGGAATAGTTCTATTTTCCTTTATTTTTCATTTTTTTCATTCTGATAACCATTGGTTCAACTCTTTACCCAAAATAGAATTAATCACATGTTTATAAAGTCAATTGAAAAATAGATCTTGGAAAAATACAGGAGTGGGAATAAGAGAGCGAGAAGGAAGCTTGTAATTTTAAAGCTCTGTAGTTCTGCATACATGCCTATAGATTTACTTCTAAGTTTATAGTTTATAAACTTCCTACAGGACCCCGAATTCTATTAAGCTGAGTGGTAAAAATACCATCTCAAGAGTTAAAGTGACCAAATTAAGTGTTGAAATGAGCATATAGATAGAACTAAGGGTTAAATGCATTATATAAATATGATCTAGTGTCCAGTAATAAGAATAGAGAGAAATAAAATGGAGAGAACGATTCAACATGTGAAGCAGTCCACACAGCAGATTGAGAATGACAGTTGCTTTAAATAGCACTCTGACCTCAGAATCAGCCCTTGAGGCATTCTGGTCAGGCCTCGCTGATCTCAGTAGGAATTTTTCCAATTTTTCCCCATTCAGTAAGATGTTGACCATGGATTTGTCAGATTGCTTTTATTGTGTTAAGGAATGTTCCTTCTAAACCTAATTTGCTTAGAGTTTTCATCATGACAGCGTGTCATGTATTTTTAAAAACATTTTTCTAGACAGCAATAATTTTGAATTATTTTCTCCTAATATACAGAACTCCCTCTCAAGCTGTAGACTGAATTCATTCTTCTTGTCAGGGAAATTTTGTTTTTGTATTATATCTTTATATTGTGGCAGTTCTTGACTTCATGGGTACCAGTTACCTTCATCCTACATTATCTTTCTCTTTCACAACTATCATGTCTTCCAACTACTCAAATCCCTTGTTTGTGTCCATTTCCATTTCTCATTGTGCTGTTCAGCCAGTTTTTATCCATGTTTGCTGCCTTCCTTTGCCTTTCTAATTTATTTATAAAATCTCTAGTGTTGTTACTTTGGTTCACAATCTATTTAATCAATCCTATAACAACTTTTTTCATCTCACCCTTTCAACTCATCTCATATTTGGGTTCATATTTTACTAACGTGAAGTTGATTTTTTTTTTTGGACAGGCAGAGTGGATAGTGAGAGAGAGAGACAGAGAGAAAGGTTTTTCTTTGCCGTTGGTTCACTCCCCAATGGCCACTGCGGCCGGCACACCACGCTGATCCGAAGCCAGGAGCCAGGTGCTTCTGGTCTCCAATGTGGGTGCAGGGTGCAAGGCCCAAGGACTTGGGCCATCCTCCACTGCACTCCCGGGCCAGAGCAGGGAGCTGGACTAGAAGAGGAACAACTGGGACAGAATCCAGCGCTCCGACTGGGACTAGAACCCAGGGTGCCGGCACCGCAGGCGGAGGATTAGCCTATTAAGCCACGACGCCAGCCATTTTTTTTTAATTAGGAATTTTTATTTTTTATTTATTTATTTTTATTTTTTGACAGGCAGAGTGGACAGTGAGAGAAACAGGGAGAAAAGTCTTCCTTTACCATTGGTTCACCCTCCAATGGCCGCTTCAGCCAGCACGCTGCGGCCGGTGCACTGCACTGATCCGAAGCCAGGAGCCAGGTGCTTCTCCTGGTCTCCCATGCGGATGCAGGGCCCAAGGACTTGGGCCATCCTCCACTGTACTCCCGGGCCACAGCAGAGAGCTGGACTGGAAGAGGGGCTACTGGGACAGAATCTGGTGCTCCGACCAGGACTAGAACCCAGGGTGCCGGCACCGCAGACAGAGGATTAGCCTACTGTGAGCCACGGCGCCGACTGAAGTTTGTTTTTTGTTTTTTTTTTTGTTTGTTTGTTTTGTTTTTTTTTTTATCATAAAGTACTACTTGGAAATTTCCATGTTAACACAAGTAGAAAGAAACAGGAACATAGGTTGTTGCTTTCAAAATACCTAAAAAATGAACAAAAATTATTTTCAAAAGACCCAAAGTCTGTGTATGTTGTGTGTGTGTGTGTGCCTGTGGGTGTCTTTACTGAAAACAAGTTGTTGTAACATTGGGATAGCTTGCATCTTATCCTAGAGGTCAATCAGATAGATTGTAGAAGTTTTAATGCCAGGGCTGGTGTGTGGCACGGCAGGTTAAGCCACAGCTCACAAGGCCAGCATCCCATGTGAGCACAGGTTTGAGTACTGGTTGTTCTGTTTCCAACCTAGCTCCTTAATAATGTACCTGGGAAATCAGCAGGGGATGACACAGTACTTAGGCCCCTGCCACTCACAAGGGAGACCTGGATGGAGCTCCAGGCTCCTGGCTTCAGCCTGATCCAGCTCTGGCCTTGTGGCCATTTGGGGAATAAACCTGCAGATGGAAAATCTCTGTTTCCCTGTAAGTCCTTGGGCCATTTTCTACTGCCTTCCCAAGCACGTCAGCAGAGAGCTGGATCAGAAGTGGAGCAGCCAGAACATGAATCAGCACCCAGGAGAGATGCAGGCTTTGCAGGTGGCAGCTTTACCCACTATACCACAATGTTGGCCCATGTAAATAAATCTTTTACAAAAAAAAAATTTAGTGTCCATTCCAAACCTAAGTAACTCAAAATAATTTAGTACAATCAAGGTGTTACCTGGATTTTATGGTTGTATGTGTGTACATATAAAATTACAATTTCTAAATAGAAATCATGCAAGCCAATCCAATTCCTTTTAATCTAATTCAATAAATTCATGTCAGATGAGAGCAAGCTCCATTCAATGTAACTGATGCAGTTGGTTGCTCTATCCTTGGTTCATTTCCATGTAGTGTGAGAAATAAAAATCCAGCCAGAGGATAACTTTCCATTGCCAGTATTTTCTCTAACTACCTCCCATTCTCCTACTTACACAGTTGGCCAGGTTTTCATCCCTCATCTCTTAGACCTTCAAAGTAAGAAATAATTCAGTTAAAATTAATTCTAAAAAATTAACATTGGTCAGCACCGTGGCTCAATAGGCTAATCCTCCGCCTAGCGGCGCCGGCACACCAGGTTCTAGTCCTGGTCGGGGCGTCGGATTCTGTCCCGGTTGCTCCTTTTCCAGGCCAGCTCTCTGCTATGGCCCGGGAGTGCAGTGGAGGATGGCCCAAGTGCTTGGGCCCTGCACCCCATGGGAGACCAGGAGAAGCACCTGGCTCCTGGCTTCGGATCAGCGCGGTGCGCCGGTCGCAGTGCGCCAGCCGCGGTGGCCATTGGAGGGTGAACCAACGGCAAAGGAAGACCTTTCTCTCTGTCTCTCTCTCTCTCACTGTCCACTCTGCCTGTCAAAAATAAAAAAAAAATTAATGCAAGAATACAAGACCATATCTTGACTTCCCTACATATGTAGGAATGGTCTTCAAAGAGTTCATGAAGAGGGGTCATTGCTGTGGCTTAGTGGGTAAAGCCTCTGCTTGCAGTGCCGGCATTTCATGTGTTGCCGGTTTGAGTCCTGGATGCTCCACTTCCTTTCCAGCTCTCTGCTATGGCCTGAGAGGGCAGTAGAGGATGGCCCAAGTCCTTGGGCCCCTGCATCCACGGGTGAGACCCAGAAAAAGCTCCTCACTCCTGGCTTTGGATCGGCCAAGCTCCGGCAGTTGTAGCCAATTGGAGAGTGAAGCAGTAGATGGAAGATTTGTCTCTTTCTCTGCCTCTAACTCGCTGTGACTCTGCCTTTCAAATAGTAAATAAATAAATCTTTGAAGAGTGTATCTTACAAAAAAGGTATGCACCGATTTTAAAAAATTGCACCAAAATAAACATTTTTTAAATTATATTTTCCACAAACTTTCTTAAAAGATTTATTTATTTATTTGAAAGTCAGAGTCACAAAAAGAGAGAAGGAGAGACAGAGAGAGAGGTCTTCCATCCACTGGTTCACTCTCCAGTTGGCCTCAACAGCTGGAGCTGCACCAATCTGAAGCCAGGAGGCTCTTCTGGGTCTCGCAAGTGGGTGCAGGGGCCCAAGGACTTGGGCCATCTTCTACTGCTTTTCCAGGCCATAGCAGAGAACTGGATCAGAAGTGGAGCAGCCAGGACTCGAACCAGCACCCATATGGGATGTCAGTACTGCAGATGGCTGCCTTACCCACTATGCCACAGTGCCGGCCCCCACAAACTTTTTGAAATATCCTCCTATAATGTACTGTATTGAGATGGGTCATAGATTCACAGAAAGATTATCTAACTGGGCACTAAGCAGATAATGATGCCTCACCTGTTCACCATTTTTGTCCTTGATATTTTGTCCTTAATTTTTAAAAAAGATTTATTTACTTGCTTGTAACAGTTCCAGAGAGAGAAGGAGAGATGGAGAGAGAGATTTTTCTTCCACTGGTTCACTCCCCAAATGGCCACATTGGCTATGACTGGGCCAGATGGAAACCAGGTCTCCCATGTGGGTGGCAAAGGATCAAGTAATTGGGCCATCTTTCATTGCTTTCCCAGGCCATTAGCAAAGAGCTGGATCAGAAGTGGAGCAGCCAAAACTTAAATGCTATTGTCACAGGTGGTGACTTTACATGCTATGTCACAATGCCAGCCCCTGTTCTTAATTATTTTTTCCCATATTTTTCACTGATCAGATTGAGCCAGAAATAGAATCCTTTTTGTGGGTGTGATATAAGTCCTGAAGAGCAGATTGGGCAAGGCAGGCATACAACTGAGGACATAATCAGTCCTCAGCATCTCAAAATAAATATATACTTTCCAGATATACCAAAGAAATAAAAAAGGCAGGGAGATTCTATGACTGATTAAAACTTGGCATAAAGGCAAACAGTTTATTTGTGCCGCTTTTATGCTTTGATTGATGTGCAAGTGTCTTCCTGTTATTCTTGGCAGGGAATAAAATTAAAATTTTGCCTTTGATGTTTTTATCTTGACTATTTTTTAACTGTGGCTGAGCCAATCTGAATCTAGGAGGTAGGAGCTTCTTCCAGGTCTCCCATGTGGGTACAGGGGCCCAAACACTTGGGCCATCTTCTACTGCTTTCCCAGGCCATTTGCAGGGAGCTGGATCAGAAGAGGAACAGCTGGGACATGAACTGGAGTCCATATCAGATGCCAGCACCACAGGTGGGGCTTAGCTTAATACACCACAGTGTCAGCCCCTATTTTTACATTTTAATTAGACAAAATAATTACTGAAATGAATTTAAAGACTAAAGATAACATTTGATAGTGATTAGGAAAGTCATGAAGCTGCTTTGAGTGACTGTCAGAGGGACAGTTTTATCTGGCAGTGTGGATAAAGGACAAAGATTGTTGTTGATGTTAGTGTTAATAGTGGTGGAAGTTGACTTGCTTATTTTCAAGATTACTCTTTCAGTATTACAGTTCTTGTACTCATTCTTTACAACATCATAGTCAATAGAACTTATCAAATGATGACAATAGTCTACAGCTATACTATCCAATGTGGTAATCATATGCAATATTTCTTTTCTTCCTGTCTTTGTCTACCATAGTAGAAGAAAAAATCCAACAATCCAACACACAATTACACATTGTTAGGAACAGAAATACTTGCTGACTTTGTTAAATAGTTTTGGAGGTTATTTTCAACATGGAGTCAGGATCATTGAGAATATTTTGCACTAAAGAATTCAATGCTGTGGCCGGCGCTGCAGCTCACTAGGCTAATCCTCTGCCTGCAGTGCCGGCACACCGGGTTCTAGTCCTGGTTGGGGTGCCGGATTCTGTCCCAATTGCTCCTCTTCCAGTCCAGCTCTCTGCTGTGGCCCGGGAGTGCAGTGGAGGATGGTCCAAGTTCTGGGGCCCTGCACCCGCATGATAGACCAGGAGAAGCACCTGGCTCCTGGCTTTGGATCACCACGGTGCACCAGCCGCAGTGCGCCCAGTGCGCCGGCCGCAGCACGCTGGCCACAGTGGCCATTAGGGGGTGAATCAATGGAAAAAGGAAGACCTTTCTCTCTCTCTCCCTCTCTCTCTCTCTCTCTCTCTCACTGGCCACTCTGCCTGTCCAAAAAAAAAAAAAAAAGGATTCAATGCTGTGTTAGTGATCAAGACTACAGCTCCTTCCACTTGAAGTGTGAAAGTAAAAAAAAAAAATATGTCAACATTAGAAATTGAGGAAGGGGTTAGCATTGTGACATGGGATGTTAAGCTGCTGCCTGCAACGCCAGCATCCCATATCAGAGCTCCAGTTCGAGTCCTGCCTGCTTCTGATTTAGCTCCCTAATATAATTTGCCTGGGAAAGCTACAGAGGATAGCCCCTGCAGTTCATGAAGGAGAACTTTATGGACCGGTTCCTAGGTTCTGCCTGGCCCAGCCCTAGTCATTGTGGCCACTTGGGGAATGAACTAGTCGACAGAACATCTTTTTCTCTGTCTCTCCCTCTCTACTCTGTCACTCTGCCTTTCAATAAATAAAATAAATCTTAAAAAAAGAAGTTGAAAAATGGTTCCTTAATATAGCTCTGTTTTTAAATTTGTATTTGTAAAGCATTTTTTAGTTCTTTCTTACACATATTCAGTTGAATTGCTTTGCCTTGCTCTCCTCAATTCTTAACAACACATCATCAATTTATTTCTCTGAGATAAGGAAATTCTTAACTATAAGAGAAGTATATAGAACTTTGTGATTAAACTGTAGTATCAGCTCAGTCTTTTAAAAATCCTATCTTATCTTCAATAGTTAAAGTATTGATATTTTGGCCCCAAACTACTGGGTTTTATCTGAATAAATTCTGAATATGTTGCCTAAATAAATCAGTTGTATTACATAATTGGTCAAATAAATATCCAGTCAATAAGAAAATTGCATATCCTTTCTTGTTGCACAACCTCCGATTGTCAGTCTTTCCCTGGACAGCCAGCAAACTTCAATGTGTAACAGCAGAGCTGTGTAACTGCTTCTCATTCCTTGCATAGAATTCTGAGAAGGCATATATCAACCACTGTGACTTAATCATCCAGCTTTCACTGTTCCCCTTCACTTTTCAGTGAGTATCAAGTGATATTTTGTTGACCATTGACTATTTTGAGAAAATAGTACAAACAATATTATCTACCAAGTTTTAATAAAGTTACTCCAAGTTAGCTAATTATTCACTTTTTGAGTTCTATGAAGAGCTAAGTGTTTGGTTTTGGCTATATATGTGGCTCAGGATTTAGAAATGGAGAATCCCAAGGGGAAAATATCTGTAACAGACTCCTTATTAGCCATTAACCCCTAAGATTTCTTTGTGTGTCACTCTCATGGCACTATGATGCATGAATGGTGTAAGAAAAACCTATGAATATAATAAATATATGAGGTAGTAATATGCCACAGAGTTCACACAGCATTCAAATTATTGTTTAATTTTCCCCCTTTCCCATTACACTGGGAAAGTCTTTGGTGTGGTGTAGTCAATGATTAGCAGAGCATCTTGCATGTAGTGAGTTCTTAATACATCTCTTAAACATATAAATGCATAAGTGAGTAAAAATGTTCAAATTAGAACAAAAATTTAGGACAAAACTTTAATATGAAAACCAAGCTAAGCGTCCTTTGTATGTTATAATAAACGATTAGTTGTTTAAAGACTGGCATGTAGATTATAGTATTTCAACATTCTCTAGATCTAATTGATCACCTTTTCCTAAATTAAAGAAATATGTCTTATTGTGGCTAATTTAGAGGGTGCTTTGCTTCAGAAACAAAAGTTGACACATTTGTCAACCACATAGTTACAGGTAGGAAGGAAAAAAGACATATTAACTCTATTTTGAGCTAAGCAGTTCATAAGCAGTTTATTATTGAATCAGAATCCCACCCAATAAATACAGAAGTAACAATATCATTAGAAATCAACGTTTTTGCAAATTCTAATGAAATAATGGAGGTAATGAATGATCAACAATTAAATGAAAAACTGAAGGGAAATCTCATAGCAGATGGCTCAAGTTGGCAATATTTGGGACTACTGGTTTATATAAACCTCTGGGTACAGATGAGTATGCTGGTAACACCGCAGACTGTCATAGCCAAATCCAAACTATGGAAAATCCTAAAGAATTTTTTCTAGAGAATAAACAGCTCATTTTCCTCCACAAATATCTAGCAAGGAGGGAAAAAGTGAGACAAGAAACCTGTGGCTTAAAAGAAATTTAAGGCACGCCAACAAATTGCAATGTATAAGCACTTTTGGATTCCAGTTTGAATAAATTATAAAAATATATGAGACAATTAGTAAAGTTTGATTTCTGGGTGAATAATTGATTATATTAAATAATTATTTGATAATTTTTTGAGGAGAGAAAATAATATTGGTGGGAATATTTTAGAGATATCTAGTGAAGTATTTATGGATGAAAGATATATATATATATATAATTTATCTATTTGAAGAAAATAGCTGATGGATTTATAGGCATTTGTAATATTTGATAATTATTAAGGTTGGTTGATAGGTATATGTGCATTTATTATAATGTTATTTCTACTTTCATATGTTTTTTTAATTTCCATAATGAAAGTATAAAAGGAGGGAAAACCAGGCAGAAGTGGTTCAGAACTACCAAGACTGAATTTCAACTCCACTATATATCACCTGATGACTATGTGACTACTTCATCTTCCTGTACCTCAGTTTTCTCATTTTTCAATGATGATAATAATGCTACTTGCCTAAGAAACCTGCCAAAATTCAATGAATTAATACATTTAGAATAGTGGCCACTACATAACATATGCTAATATACTGTAGTTATTTAAAACAGAAGTAATCTTAACTAACAATTAGTTTTAAAGCTTAGCAGCAATACTTTTCTGGCATAAAACTCCAACATGATAATAGTTTCCTAAAATCTTGAGATGAATAAGATTTAAAAATCAAGTGTGGGCACAGCAAAAGATCACAAGTGCTGCAGGGATGGAAACAGTAAGTACATGTGTACATATTTACCAGTTACATTCTTTGGAAACCCGAGCTGATACTAGGAAAATATTCATAAAATTATGGAGTTTTTCTAACTGGATTCATCTATTTTACCCTTTCTCTTACTAACAAAACAACCAAAAAACAAACAAACAAAAAAACTGTGGTCCAAAGGGTCGAGTAATTTGTTATAAATCTGAGGCTGGTGCTGTAGTGCAGCAGATTAAGCTGCCACTCACAATGCTAGTTTCCTATATTGGAACATAGTTTGGATTTTCAGCTATTCCACTTCTGGTCCAGCTCACTGCTAAGATCCTCAGGAGAGCAGCGAAAAAAAAATGTTCCAAGTACTTTGACTCCTGCCACCTATGCGGAGGGCTAGAAGGACTTCCAGGATCCTGTCTTCATCTTGGCTCTGGCATGGCTGTTGCAGCCATTTGGAGAGTAAACCAACATCAGAAAGATCTCTCTCTCTCTCTCTCTCTCTCTCTCTCTCTCTCTCTCTCTCTCTCTCCTTCTCTCTGTCACTGTCCCTTTCAACTGAAAATAAAAAATAAACCTACTTCTAGTAGATTAGGGTACCTTTTCCCCACAGCTTCATCAACATTTGTTGTTTGTTGATTTCTGTATGAAAGCCATTCTAATTGGGGAGAGATCAAACATCATTGTGGCTTTAATTTGCATTATCATGACAGCTAGTGATCCTGAACATTTTTTAATGTGTGTGTTGGCCATTTGGATTTCCTTTTCTGAAAAATGTCTGTTTAAGTCCTCGGCCCTTCTTTTAACTGGGTTGTTTGCATTGTTGGTGTTGAGTTTCTTGAACTCTTTATACTTTTTGGTTATTAATCCTTTATCAGTTGTATGGTTTGCAAATAATTTCTCCTATTCTGTCATTTGACTCTTCACTGAATGTTTCTTTTTAAAATACAGAAGCTTCTCAACTAAAGGTAATACCATTTGTCAATTCTGACTTTGATTGCTTATGCCTCTGGGGTCTTTTACAACAACTCTGCCTGTTCCAATGTCTTGCAGAGTTTCGCCAATGTTCTCTAATAATTTGAAGGTATTGTGTCATAGATTTAGATCTTTAATATATTTTGTGTGGATTTTTGTGAAAGGCATAAGGTAGGGGTCTTGCTTCATATAACTGCATGTGGAAATCCAGTTTTCCCAGCACCAGTTGTTGAAGAGACTGTCCCTTCTTCAGGGATTGGTTTTAGCTCCTTTTGTCAAAGAGTTGGTTATAGGTGCTTGGATTGATTTTATGGCATTCTATTCTGTTCCATTGGTTTAATCCATCAGTTGTGTACCAGTACAAGGTTGTTTTGATTATGATTGCCATGTAAAGTCTTGAAATCTGGTAATGTGATATTTGTGATACCTCTGGTTTTGTTTTTGTTATATAAGATTGCTTTAGCTATTCAGGGTCTTCTGTTTTCCATATGAATTTCAGCATCATTTTTCTATATCTGAGAAAATCCTTTTAGTATTTCAATTGGTATTGCATTGAATCTGTAAATTGCTTTTGGTAGTATGAACATTTTGATGATACTTATTTTTTTCCATCTATGCACATGTAAGATTTTTCCATTTTTTGAATCTTTTCTATTTCTTTCTTTAATGTTTTATAATTATCATAGAGATATTTAACATTCTTGGTTAAATTTATTCCAAGATATTTGATTTCTTTTTTTGGCCATTGTGAATTGGAATGATCTTAGAAGTTCTTTCTCAGTTGTGGCATTGTCTGTGAATACAAAAGCTATTGATTTTTGTGTGTTGATTTTATATTCTGATGCTTTACCAAACTTTTCTATGAGTTCCAATAGTCTCTAGGATCCACTATAGAATTATGTCATCTGCAAAGAGGGATAGTTTGACTTCCTCCTTTCCAATTTGTATTCCTTGGACTTCTTTGGCCTAATGTCTCTGGCTAAACTTCTAGGGCCATATTGAATAGCAATGGTGAGAGTGGGCATGCTTGTCTGGTTCCATATCTCAGTGGGAATACTTCCAATTTTTCCGCATTCAATAGGATGCTGCCTGTGGGTTTGTCAAAAATTGCCTTGATTTTGCTGAGGAATGTTCCTTTTATACCCAATTTGCTTAAAAAGGTGTTGTATTTTATCAAATGCTTTCTCTGAATCTATTGAGATAATCATATGGTTTTTATTTTTTACTTTGTCAATGGGATGTATCACATTGGTTGATTTGTGATTGTTGAACCATCCCTGCATACCAGGGATAAATCCCACTTGGTCTGAGTGAATGATTTTTCTTATGTGCTGTTGGATTCAATTGCCTAGTATTTTGTTGAAGAAATTGGTTTGTAGTTCTCATTCTCTGTTGCATCTTTTTAAGATTTAGGAATTAAGGTATAACAGGCTTCCTAGAAAGGCTTCCTAGAAAGAGGATTCCCTCCCTTTCAATTGCTTTGAAAGCTTGAGAAGAATTGGAGGTACTTCTTTTAACTGTCTGGTAGAATTCAGCAGTGAGCCATCCAGTCCTGGGGCTTCTTTATTTTTTTGGAGCATCGTTATTACTGCTTCGATTTCCATCTTGGTTATGGATCTGTTAAGGTTTTCTATGTTTTCATGTCTGAATTTAGGTAGGCTGGAAGTGTCCAGGAATCAGCACATTTATTCTTTATTTCCATGTTTGTTGGTGTACAGATCTTTGTAGTAATTTCCAATGATTCTTATTTCTGTGGTGTCTGCTGTCACATTTCCTTTTTCAACTCTAATTTTATTGATTTGGGTCTTCTTTCTCCTTTTTTTTTTTAGTTGGGTCAATGGTGTGTCAATTTTGTTTATTTTTTTTCAAAAAAACAGCTCTTCATTTTGTTGATCTTTTGTTTTATTGGTTTCAATTTTGTTTATTTCTTCTCTATTTTTAATTGTTTCTTTTCTCCTACTAGTTTTGGGTTTGGTTTGCTGTTGTTTTTCTAGATCCTTGAGGTACATAGATAGTTCATTTTTTGGTGCCTTTCCATTTTCTTGATGTAGGCACCAATTCACCAATTGTTATAAACTTTCCTCTTAACATTGCTTTTGCTGTATCCCACAAATTTTTGTTATGTTGTATTATTTTTTCTTCATTAGTTTCCAGAAATTTTTTGATTTCTCCTATGGCCCTCTGTTCATTCAGAAGCATGTTGTTCAATGTTCTTGTGTTTGCATATGTTCTAGAAACTTTCTGAGTTGTTGATTTCCAACTTCATTCCATTGTGGCCAGAGAAGATGCATGGTATTATTTTGATTGTTTCAAATCTGCTGACTTGCTTTATGGCCTAGCATGTAGTCAATCCTAGAGAAAGTTTCATGCATTGTTAAAAAAAGAATGTGAATTCTGTGGTTGTGGGAAGGAAAGTTCTGTATATATCTGTTAGATCCATTTGGTCTATAGTGTCGAATAACTCTGTTGTTTCCTTGTTGATTTTCTCTTTGGTTGATCTATCCATTGCTGTAAGTGGGGTATTGAAGTCTCCCATTGCTATTATATTTGAGTATATGTCTCCTTTTATATCCCTTACATTTCTTTTAAATAGCCAGGAGCCCTGTATTTAGGTGCATATGTATTTATAATAGTCATGTCTTCCTCTTGAATTGATCCCTTAATCATTACATAGTGTCCCTCTTTGTCTCTTTTAACAGTTTTTTTCGTTAAAATCTATTTTGTCTGATATTAGGATGACTACACTAGCTCTTTTTTGGTTTCCGTTCATATAGAATATCTTTTTCTATCCTTTCACTTTCAGTCTGAGTGAAACTTTGTTGGTGAGATGTGCTTTTGTAGGCAGCAAACAGATGGGTTTTGTTTTTTAATCCATTCGGCCAGTCTGTGTCTTTTTACTGTGGAGTTGAGGCTATTTACATTAAAGATGACTGTTGATAAGTAATGAGTTCACCCTGCCATTTTCCCATATATATTCCTATTGCTTATTTTGGATTGCTTTTGTATTTTTCTGGGAGGTTTTCTTCTTTCATAGTGATGACCAGGTTTCTGTATTTCTGTGTGTAGCACATCCTTAAGCATCTTTTTAAAGGCTGGACAGGTACTGACAAATTCTTTCAATTTCTGTTTGTTGTGGAAGGTCTTTATTCTACCTTCATTTATAAATGAGAGCTTTGCAAGGTTTAGTTTCCTGAGTTGAAAGTTTTTTTCTCTTAAGACTTGGAATATATTTCATCATTCTCTCCTAGCTTGTAAGGTCTCTGACGAGAAGTCTGCTGTGTGTCTAACTGGAGAGCCTCTGAAAGTAATCTGGCATATTTTTTCAGGCACATTTTAAAATCTTTTCTTTATGTTTTACTGTGGAGAGTTTGATTATAATGTGTCATAGTGAAAATCTTTTCTGGTCCTGTCTATTGGGGTTCTGTGTGCTTCCTGTACTTATATTTCCCTTTATTTCTCCAAATTAGTAAAGTTTTCTGTTATTATTTCATTAAAAAGGGCTTCTAATCTTTTCTCTCTTTCATGCCTTCAAGAACTCCTAAGACCCATAAGTTGGGTCATTTGATAGTATCCTGTAGATCTCCAGTAGTGTTTTTAGTTTTCTAATATCTTCTTCTTGTTTTTGGTCTGACTGTAAAATTTCCAGAAATTTGTCTTTTAGCTCGGATATTCATTTTTCTGCCTCATATACTCTATTATTAAAACTTTCCACTGCATTTTTATTTTATCTATTAAATTCTTCAAATATATTATTTCACTCTGATTTCTTTTTAACATTTCAACTCACGAAAAAAGTTTTCAATTGTATCATGTTTAGTTTTCTTTAGTTTGTGAATTTACTTCTGATTGCTTCTGGGTAATCCAATGATTAGTTTTTTAATTCAATTTCTGGCATTTCCTCAACCTCTTCATTTTCACATTCTAATGTTAAAAGGTTATAGTGCTCCTTTGGGTGGCTCATATTGTCTTTCTTATTCTTGTTTTTGAATTTTTGCCCTTTTTTTGCATTTGTAGAATTTTTTCTCTTTGATTAGATCTGTGGTTTGCAGGTGCACAGAGTACCTGCCTGCTGCAGTCCTGCTTGCTTCTTCATTGTGCTTGGTGGATTGGAGAGTCCTGCAGGTGGCACTTCTCCTCCGTGGAGATGGCTCCCCTCATGCTCTCATTGTCAGGAAAACAGCTTGGTGCAACTGGAACAATAGCTTGGGTGGCTGCCCCCTGCCTGTGTCCAAAAATGCCATCAGTTCTCCCCCTAGACACAGGTCTCCACTATGGGCTGAGGCGGGGAAGGAAAGAGACACATCACGCTTTTTTTTTCTGGCTCTGGATAATTGGTCGCCTGCTGTCGTGGAGATCCGTGTGGTACCCAAAAGCTGCTGACTAAGCTTTCCCTCCCATTGTATCAGCAGTATGTGGGCCCATGGAGTCCCCTCTCACCTAGCTTGCTAGGGCACATGTCCTTCTCCCTGGATCCAAGTCAGCAGGTCTTCTGTTGTATATTTGCTCTCTCAGCATGGGCCCTGACTGCCTCCCCTGCTCTGACAGGCTCTCCCAACATGGCTCTCCCATATATTTATCCTGAGAGTGTCTTCTCTCTCCTTTTTTAAAATATTAATTTTGCTCCACTTAAATCAGACTGGCCTATTGCTATTGCACCATCTTGGAACCCCCCCAGTGAATTCCATATGTACCTTATATCCCAGCACTGCGTCTGTGAGGATATTCTGTTCATCTAATGCAGACAGTTATGAATAGAACTCTTAACATCTTATTTGGAAATTTGGAAGCCCTATAAAACAGGAAACAGAAAAAAATTTGCACAGTCATGCTGAGAAGGGCAGGAGCAAATGGCACATTATTCCTTGGCCAGCAGGAACTGAATCATTCCTCATCACTTCTTTGTCTTCTGTTTTTCTTTTATTTTTTTATTTTTTTTTTTATTTTTTAATTTTTGACAGGCAGAGTGGACAGTGAGAGAGAGAGACAGAGAGAAAGGTCTTCCTTTTGCCGTTGGTTCACCCTCCAATGGCCGCTGCGGTTGGCGTGCTGCGGCCGGCACACCGCGCTGATCCGATGGCAGGAGCCAGGTGCTTCTCCTGGTCTCCTATGGGGTGCAGGGCCCAAGCACTTGGGCCATCCTCCACTGCACTCCCTGGCCACAGCAGAGAGCTGGCCTGGAAGAGGGCAACCAGGACAGAATCCGGCACCCCGACCGGGACTAGAACCCGGTGTGCCGGCGCTGCAAGGCGGAGGATTAGCCTAGTGAGCCGCGGTGCCGGCCTTTTTTTTTTTTTTTTTTTTTTTTTGACAGGCAGAGTGGACAGTGAGAGAGAGAGACAGAGAGAAAGCAGTGTTTTTCAAGGTCAAGTTTCCAAAGAATTTCGTAAGTTAAACCTTAGGCAGTAACGCATAGGACCCCAGTTTTAGTCTAGTGAGAACATTCTAAATAGTCACTACAATAACTCAGTAATGGGCCATTTTTGAGGCCTGTTAGGAGGCATCTGAAAATATCATTGATTTTCCTGAAATTATGGAATCATTTGTTTTATTTGAGAGTGCCCTAACTGTTCATGGGGAACATCCAAAGTCAGCATATTCTTTCCAAACAGTATTTAAGAAAGAGCATGAGTTTCTTGCACTACCAAGAACAGGGTCTGAGACTGAGGCACTTGGGGGTAGGCCAGTTGTCCTTAGGGGAATTCCATGGATGAACTGTAGAAATGTTACAGGGAAGCTAAAAACTGAAGCCATTGTTCGAAACATTGTTTCAGTGTAAAAAGGGACCTTGATGTACTGATCGCAATTGACTTTTACAAAGGTCCGTGAAACACTTTCCATGCCCTTGTATTCTGAACATTGTTGATGGTAAACAGAACTTTGAAGCAATTACTACACACAGGAAAGTATTCTCTAAACCAAGCACTACTCTCAACCAAATATTTTAGTTTCTTAAGAATGTTTCTCAACAGCCAATATGATTGCAAGAAAACTACTGTTCTAGCAATTATTAAACTCCTTGTAGTCTCCTTGACATCATGTCTTTCCGTATAGCCTTTCAGATATTTGGGCTCTTTGCAGCTAAACTAAAATTTGATGAGCAGTAATTTATTAGAGGTTAGTAGCAATGTGCAATCTGAAACTATATGAATGCATTTTTCATACTCAGTAAATCAAAATCCATTTGTCCCTCTTGCACTTTGAGATCTTTCACTCATGCCTGATTTTGTAACATCATACATTGGTAATTTGGAACATATTGGCTTACCAAGTTATGTAGATTATTCAAATGTTGACACAAAATTACATTAACTAATATTAATGCTAATTTCACCAAAATCTTTAAGTATTGGAATTCTATCAAGTTCATAGTGGTGGATAAAATTTTCCAAGATTCTAATTTTCATTTGAAAAATTTAATTATATTATTGGCAACAGATATTTATTTCCCCTGATGTGACAGATTCGCTTCATTCATTTTTGAAAACGCCTGCCAAGTACCCAAGTCTGAATAACTATCATCTGTCATTCCTTCCTTCAAGCAGCAAAAGATGTGACATGAATAAAGTGATGAGAGCAGTTCCCAGCTGAAATAATTGCACAATGCTTTTTCCTTGAAAATAGGAAGCCATTGTATTTCATCACGGAGCAGAAATGCTTAATGCGTACTTCCCATTGTATTACACAGAAGGTTTAAAAACTATGCATTAACTTGTCCTGTTTGGTTTTTGTGGTTTTTAATCAAGTGAGTAGTCGCAAAGAATATACTGACTACTAGTACTGTTTGGTGCTACTATATTGATTCATGCTAAAAGGCTATCAATTTTAAACAACAGTGTTCCTCTATCATAAGTATATTAATATGAAATAATTTTGTATTCTTGGATCTGCTAGTAGAGGCTCATTCTGCTAATAACTCTAAAAACTGCTACCCTGTAATACAATAGTCCTTATATATTCATTCTGACAGAATAGGGCTTCCAATAAAGATATAATGAAGAAATAGTAAAGGAGAAAGGTAAGAAGGATAATTCCTAGCTTAGATTCGAAAAATGAGTGACCTTAATTTCGCAAGTTGTGTAAAAGGTGATTTTTAATGGAGGATACTGAAAGGAGTTTATCTTATGAGTATGCTACAAACCTAATCATCATTGCGCAATGAGAAAGAGAAGGAATGAAATGAATGAAAATCTAATACAGAACAAGAGATGAAATTAAATTATATGAAAGGATTTTGTATCTGAAATGTAAAAAATACATTTTGGAGTCTCCCTTGTATTACTTCCTCTCTAGCGTGGATTACTACCATGTTTTAACTGGACAGATTTAGAAAAGGATTTCACTTGTAAAACACAAGGATGATAAAACCCAAGGATGACATGGCCTCAATTTATCAGCTTTGGATAGCAAATGTACTACTACTCTCAGTATTGTGGGAAAATTTACCCCTGACATATATAGCAGGTATTGAAAATTTTAAAATAAATATACATAGTTTTATACAATAGATGTGTGTGTATGTGTAAGTGTGTCAAGGTTTTGATTTTGAAAGGGATATTCTGAGCTGAAACTTTGTCAAGCACATAATTATTTCCATTTTTTCAGGTATTTACTGTAGTCTCTATATAGTAATAAAATATTTTCCTCATAGAAAATTTAGAAAGTATTTTTTAAAAGTATTTTCTAAGCAAAGAAAAAAATCGCATTCACTATGTGATATGCAAATAAAACCTGATATAAGAAAATAGAGAATACCAGGACCGCCATGGTGAAAGTTATGGCTGGACAGAGTCCTGCAGCCTCAGGCCTCAGGCTAGCCCAGGGACTGAGTCTCTGGAACCCCTCTTGCAATGTCAGGCAGCACAGAACAGAGGAAGATCTCATTCAATGGGGGCAATGGGGCAGAAAAGTGAGTAGAGGACTAGGCATTGCAGAGCGTGGAGATACACAATGGTCTCATAAAGAAGGGAACTAAGCATACAGCATCTGCCACCCATTTTGAGATCAACCCTGTACCAAGAGTAACTTCAGCTGGCAGGGAAAGGGTAAGCTGATGTCTCCAAAGGTCCACATTCATGCCACAGAGAGCTGAGTCATTTATCACTGGAGAACCCAGGGAACCTCATAGACCCTGAGCCCAGACTGGGGAGCTACCAGATTACTGAATCACTGCATTGCTAAACAGAAAGAGTCCAGCCCATATTGTAACCTCCCTCAACCAAGCCACACAGAACCATCTTGAGACCTTGTCTATATGGGGTCCCAGAAGTGCCACAGACCTAACTGTGAGCCAACCAGGAGGCCACACACAGCCTTGGAAAATATTTTGGCAGCAAATATCAAGTAGATTGGCCTGCAGAGACCCTCAAAAAATATTGAGGTGGTCCTGCCCAAACTCCTGCTGCTTTAAGAGCAGCTAGAAAATCCCATCCACCCTTGGCCTTAGAAAGCAGCCAATCATTCCTGCCCTTCCACCTGCTGCCCAAGAAGAAAAGCTGTTGGGTGGTCCTACCCTTTCAATATCAGTCCTAAGAAACAAACAACCGGCCGGCGCCGTGGTTCAACAGGCTAATCCTCCGCCTTGCGGCGCCGGCACACCGGGTTCTAGTCCCGGTCGGGGCACCGAACCTGTCCCGGTTGCCCCTCTTCCAGGCCAGCTCTCTGCTGTGGCCAGGGAGTGCAGTGGAGGATGGCCCAAGTGTTTGGGCTCTGCACCCCATGGGAGACCAGGATAAGCACCTGGCTCCTGCCATCGGAACAGCGCGGTGCGCCAGCCTCAGCGCGCTACCGCGGCGGCCATTAGAGGGTGAACCAACGGCAAAGGAAGACCTTTCTCTCTCTCTCTCTCTCACTGTCCACTCTGCCTGTCAAAAATAAAAAAAAATAAAATAAAAATAAAAAAAAAAAAAGAAACAAACAACCATCCCTGAGCAACTCAGGCCACAGAGGCTCAGGAAAACAGACCCCCATCCCTGACTAAACACATACAACCCTGTCAAGCAGCCAACCAGAATCTTCTGAGTAGCTCAGCTCAGGAAGGACCTAAGGAAACAATTAGATGGCCTCCTAACCTCTGTGGCGTCAAGAAGCAGTTGAGTAGCCTACTCTTAGAAGTTTGACACATGAGGCCAGCATTGTGGCATAGTGGGTAAAGCCATAGCCTGTGATGTCAGGATCCCATATGGGCACCAGTTTGAATCCCAGCTGGTCTGCTTCCAATGCAGCTCCTTCCTAATGCACCTGAGAAAGCTGCAGAAAGTGGTCCTGTGCCCACATGGGAAACCTGGAAGAAGATTCTGGCTCCTGGATTTGGTCTGGCCCATCCCTATCTGTTGTGCCCATTTGAAGAGTGAATTTAGTGGATGAAGATCTTTCTCCCTCTCTTTCATTCTCTCTCCCTCTCTCTCTCTGTCTCTGCCTGCTTCCCTCTTTCTCACTGTAACTTTGCCTTTCAAATATCTAATAAATCTTAAAACTCAGCAAAGAGATTGATATCATAAAAAAGAAACAGCAATAATGAATCAGAAATAATGGAGCTAGAAGTGAATATGCAGCACAATTATTAACTTTTTTTAAAAGGTGTTATTTATTTATTTTAGAGAGAGAGTTACTGACTGTGAGAGGGAGAGACAGAGAGAAAGGACTTCCATCACAGATGACTGCCAATGGCTGGAGCTGAGCTGATGCAAAGCCAGGGGCCAGGAGCTTCTTCTGGGTCACCCAAGTGGGTGCAGGGGCCCAAGGACTTGGGCCATCTTCCACTGCTTTCCTAGGCCATAGCAGAGAGCTGGATTGGAAGTGAAGCAGCCGGAACTTAAACTGGTGCTCATATGGGATGTTGGTGCTGCAGGCGGAGGATGAACCTTCTGCACCACAGCGCTGGCCCCAAACAGTGAATGAGACACTGCTTTGGACAAGAGCACTCCATACTGGAATGCTTGAATTTGAGACCTGGCTCTGCTTCAGATTCCCACCTCTTGCTGATATGTACCCCTAGAAGCAACAAGTGATGTCTTAAGTAGTTGGGTCCCTGCTACTCATGTTGAAGACATGGATCAAGTTCATGGCTCCAACCTGGTTCAGCTATGATACTGTGGACATTTGGAAGGTGAACCAATCAGTGGACAAAAACATCTCTTTCTTTCTCTCCTCTCTCTCTCTCTGCCCTTAAAATAACTTTTAAAAAAAGAAAAAAATATTGGAGTTAAAGAAATTACTAAATGAAATAAAAAATATAGTTGAGATCCTCAATAGTAGAATTCAGTAGTCAGAAGAAAGAATTCCTAAGCTTGATGTCAGGTTTTATAAATAACCCAGTAAAAGAAAAGGAATGAAGAAAGAGGATAGATGTGGTGGTACAGTGAGATAAGTAACAGCTTGGAATGCTTGCATCCCATATTGGAGTATAAGTTCAAGTTCTGACATGTCGGCTTCTCACCCAGATTCCTGCTAATGCATCTTGGGAGTCAGGAGATAATGGTTCAAATGCTTGGGCCACTGGTAGCCATGTGGGAAATCTGTATGGAGTTCTCTCTCTCTCTTGTTCTGCCTAGACTCATGAAACATCATTAAGCAAGCAAGCATGCATATTATGAATATTCCAGAAGGAGACGAGAAATGAAAAAAAGGCATAGAAAGTCCATTCAGGGGCTGGCGCAGTGGCACAGTAGGTTAATCCTCTACCTGCGATGCTGACATCCCATATGGGTGCCGGTTCTAGTCCCAGCTGCTCCTCTTCCAATCCAGCTCTCTGCTGTGGCCTGGGAAAGCAGTAGAAGATGGCCCAAGTGCTTGGGTCCCTGCACCTGCATGGGAGACTGGGAAGAGACACCTAGCCCCTGGCTTCGGATTGGCACAGCTCCAGCCATTGTGGCCATTTGGGGAGAGAACCAAAGGATGGAAGACCTTTCTCTCTCTGTCTCTCCCTCTCACTGTCTATAACTCTACCTCTCATAAATAAATAAATAAATCTAAAAAAAATGTAAATCCGTTCATTGAAATAATTGCTGGCCGGTGCCGCAGCTCAATAGGCTAATCCTCTGCCTGCGGCGCCGGCACACCGGGTTCTAGTCCCGGTTGCTCCTCTTCCAGTTCAGCTCTCTGCTGTGGCCTGAGAGGGCAGTGGAGGATGGCCCAGGTCCTTGGGCCCTGCACCCACATGGGAGACTAGGGGAAGCACCTGGCTCCTGGCTTCCGATCAGTGCGGTGCACCGGCCACAGCGCGCCAGCCACAGAGGCCATTGGGAGGTGAATCAATGGAAAAGGAAGACCTTTCTCTCTGTCCCTCTCTCTCACTATCCACTCTGCTTGTAAAAAAAAAAAAAAAAGAAATAATTACTAAAATTTTTCCAAATCTTGGGAAATTTATGAGCATCCAAGTCCAGAAAGGCCAAATGATTTCTAGTAGATTCAACCAAAAAAAAATCCTCTGCCTGGCATATTATAGTCATATTGTCAAAAATACAGGACAAAGGAATAATTTTTTTAAGACTTATTTTATTTATTTGAAAGACAGAGTTACAGAGAGAGGTGGAGAGAGGTCTTCCATCCGCTGGTTCACTCCCCAGATGGCTGCAACAGCCAGAGCTGCATCGATCCAAAGCCAGGAGCCAGGAGCTTCTTCCAGGTCTCCCAAGTGGGTGCAGGGGCCCAAGGACTTGGGCCATCTTTTACTGCTTTCTCAGGCCACAGAAGAGAAGCTGGATTGGAAGAGGAGCAGCTGGGACTAGAACTGGCAACCATATGGGTTGCCAGCACTTCAGGCCAGAGCTTTAACCCTGCACCTCAGCGCCAGTCCCTGGAAGAATTCTAAAAGTCAGACTTCTCATATAAGCCTTAGGGATCAGTAAAGAATGGGATGAACTATTCAAAACCATGAAAGACAAAAAAACAAAACAAAACAAAACAAAAAACCAGAGAACAACACTACATCCGATAAAGGTATTCTTCAAAAATAAAGATGAAATAAAGTCCTTCTAAGACAAGCAAAATTGAAATAATTCATCACCACCTGATGGGCTCTATAAGAAGTGTTCACATTACAAGTGAAAGAATGATAACTACTATATTTTTCTAACATGTTTCTTGTGCTTTTGACATCAGGGTTATGTTGGTCTCTTAAAATGAGCTGGAAATTGTTTTATTCTCTACTTTCTGAAAAAACATATTGTTTTGTTATTATTTCTTCTTTATTTTGAGAATTCACCAGTAATATTAATTTTCCCTTTATTTATCTCTGAATGAATAATTTTTAAAATTTTATATAAGGAATACAAACTTCATACATTTCAAATAAACACATTTAGGAACATAGTGAATCTTCCCACCCCAACCTCCCTCCTGCCCATACTCCCACTCTTCTTCCTCCTCTCTCTCCTATTCCCATTCTTATTTTTTACAAAGATCTATTTTCAGTTAACTTTATACTCATAAGATTAACCCTAAAATAAAGAGTTCAACAAATAATATGAAGAAATCCCAATCAAAACAAAATGACAACAACAACAACAGAAACACTGCTCCCTAATAGTCAAGACAAAGGCTGTTCAAAGTCATTGCACCACAAATTATCATTTTCACTCCTATAGATTATCTTTTAGGTACTTAATTTGTTACCACAAATCAGACAGAACATTTCATATTTGTCTTTTTGGGATTTGCTTATTTCACCAAGCATAATGGTTGTTAGTTGCTTGCATTTTGTTGGAAATGACAGAATCTAATTTTTTACCTCTGTGTAGTAACTGAATGAATACTTAAAAATGAATTTAATTTTCTAAATACATATGGTACTACTCAAGCTTTTTTGTTTCCACGTCAGTTTTCTGAATTTGGTTTTGAAGAAATATATTAGCTATACATAAGTTTCTAATTTTGGGGCATATAATTGGTAAGCTTCCTTTAGAATTAAAAATAGAGCTTCCTTAAGATGCAGAAATCCTACCATAAGGTATATATCCAAAGGAAATGAAATCATTTTTAATAGAATGTTGAATAGACACATTTACTCTCTTGTTTACCACAGTACTATTCACAATAGCCAAGAGATGGAATCCATTTAACAATCAATCAACAGATGAATACATAGAAAAAATGTGGTGTATATGCATAATGGAATATTATTCAGGCATTAAAAGTATTAAATACTGTCTTTTGCAACAGCATGAGTGATTCTGGAGGATACTTTGTTAGATAAAATCAGCCAGGCACAAAAAAATTCAAATATTGCATGATCTCACATGTGAAATACAAAAAAGTTGATCTTGTAGAAATTGAGAGTTGAACAGAAATTACCAGAGACGGCGGAGAGACAAGGATAGGGGAAAGGACCATTAATTAGTGAAATGTTACAGTTAATTAAGAGG
Organism: Lepus europaeus; assembly: GCF_033115175.1. Classification (NCBI taxonomy): domain Eukaryota; kingdom Metazoa; phylum Chordata; class Mammalia; order Lagomorpha; family Leporidae; genus Lepus; species Lepus europaeus. Next base: position 135,319,008 of record NC_084831.1, on the reverse strand, counting down.
AGCAAGTTTTGGTATTCTGTTGTACAGTAAGGTGACGATAGCAAACAATAATGTATTTTTCAAAACAATTAAAAGAGTTACTCTAATCTGATCATTGCATCATTCATACATGTATTGAAACATCACATTGTACCCCCAAAATATGTTAGATTGTGTATCAGTGAAAAATAAAAATTTATGAAGAAAATAAATATCTTTAAAAAAAATTGCTAACTGCCCCTCTCTTTTATCTCTGTGTCTCCTTCTCTTTCATTCTATCCCTTTCGTTGTAGTCAAACTCCCTGGAAATAAAATAATTAAACAGTTTTCTATTTTTTCTAATCATTGCCTTCAATGAGGCTATGTTGAAAGTTAATTTTTCAATACTCATGTGTTGGAGTGGACACAAAATTTTACCATTTTAATCTCACAGTGTAGACTTTGAAGCTCCCTGCTCCCAGCGCCAGCAAAATGAATACCAGACTTCTAGTCTCTGGAGAGGCTTCCCTCCTCTTTCGTAGTTTCCACTCCTCTGCTGTGGTCAGTTCTAATGCTATAAACTCTAATTTTGCCCCTCTGTTTGCTCTCTCTATAGAGGGATACATCTTAATATCTTTTGAGCACTTTTATCATGTCTTTAAGAGTGTTTTAATAATAACTTAATACTTACATATTATCTTGTCTGTCATATGAATATTCTGTAACTTACTGTTGACCTTACCTTGCTACACAAACCTGACTTTGATAATGAGGTTTTTAAAAACACATTCAAGGTGGCCGGCGCCTCGGCTCACTAGGCTAATCCTCTGCCTGCGGCGCCGGCACACTGGGTTCTAGTCCCGGTCGGGGCGCCAGTTCTGTCCCGGCTGCCCCTCTTCCAGGCCAGCTCTCTGCTGTGGCCAGAAGGCAGTGGAGGATGGCCCAAGTGCTTGGGCCCTGCACCCCATGGGAGACCAGGATAGGCACCTGGCTCCTGGCTTCGGATCAGCGCGATGTGCTGGCCGCAGCGCGCCAGCCGCGACAGCCATTGGAGGGTGAACCAACGGCAAAAGGAAGACCTTTCTCTCTCTCTCTCTCTCTCTCTCTGTCTCTCTCTCTCTCACTGTCCACTCTGCCTGTCAAAAACAAAAAAACAAAAAACAAAAAACACACACTCAAGGTAAAATGAATCCCTGCGGCCTTTGCCTATGAATCACAACTTCCCTAAAAAATTTCACTGTGGCTGCAATGGCTTTAATTGTGTGTTACATAATAAAATGAAATTGGCTGATCTTTAACCAAGATTCCCAGAAAGGAACTTTGAAATCCTGGGAATTTCCTAAGTGATAAAAGTGTCATTGTTATCCATGGTAGGCTAAGACCACACTGAGCTTATGCTAATGAGGTGACTCATGACAGACACTTAGTTTCAAGATGGGCAGGATTGGGGTGGCCATGCCAGAAAGGCCAAACACGCGATTAGCAAGCTGGGGCTTTAAGCCTGATTCCTGGGGACAGCAGGAGTAACACCGAGTTAGTGATTCCGTGATTCAATCTATGATGCCTGTGTAATGAAACTCCTGTGAAAACTCTGGCCAGTGATACTCAGTGAACTCCCTGGTTGTCAGGAGGAGGATGCATCCTGAGGCCAAAGATTCTTCACCCACGAGACCCTCCCGGACTTCCTCTGATGGGTGTCTTCTTTGGAATGATCCTGACATGTAACTTGTATAATAAAACTCTAACCATAAATAGAACAGTTTCTTGAGTTCTCTGAGTCGTTCCAGTGAATTACAGAATTTGACAGAGTAATAGGAAGTGCTGACTTTGTAACCATTTGAATAATGCCAATGTCTTGGAAATCACAGAGCTCATGGCTAGTATTTGCAGTGAGGTCACATATGGCAAACTGTATCCTTGACCTAGGAATTCTGCATGAATTATGGGAAGTTAATTTCAGAATTGCATTGCATCTGGAATGTGTTTATTTGTTAGGCTTCAGGATACTCAGTTCTGGGAAATTAGTCAATTGCTATTGTTTTCTAGGAAAAAGTAACTAATCCCTCCTTTTTTCTCAGCATTCTCCCATATACATACACATGCAAAACAATGTTTTTAGCAGAATTTTGAGCATCTCATTTTATCTGCACAGTATAAAAAGCCTTCACCATTTAGATATAAAAATTCCCAGTTCCCAACAATTGTGACCAAATATGGTGAAGTTTCAAAGTGCTGAGCCAAACTGTGTGTGTGTGTGTGTGTGTCAATTCTGAGAAAAAAGCCCCCAGTGATTCTTTTTGAAGTTTCAACTTTACATAGTGTCTGAATATGGAATTTCTTTGGCTATAAATCCTATCTAGACAAAAGCTTTTCAAGTTAATTTCAGATCTATCTGGCCCTTGGGGCTTCCTGAGAACTATGCTAACTTCTTCACTAGCCAGAAACACTTCCAGCTCTGCCAGATGTGGGGATGGGGTATCCCAGATGAAGGCACCCTATCCACTCTCCCAGGAAGGGTAAGGAAGTCTTCCCAAATGAGGAGGAATTCCCAGCTTAAATCAACAACGGGTTACTCTTATGTTGAGAAATAGCCCAGGAGATTGATCTGTATTTGTAATAGCCCAGGAGATTGATCTGTATTTGTAATCTCCAAAGTCTTTGTGTAGCTGGAAAGCAGGACTATTGATGGAATATGTATTTCAGATCCTTATGCTAACAAAGCTTGAGTTGCCCTGACATGGGTTGCTGTGAGCTCACATGGCACAGGACATGCATATCACAGTGAAACTAATCACTATATGATTCGTGAGAGTGATATGGAAAGGACTGGTCCTATACCTGAGAAGGGGCATCCCATCACTCACCTAACTTACTAGTCTTAGTAAATCTTGTCCTAGCAGAGCTTCTGCCTACCAGGTGAGTGGACAAATCTCATCAGAAAAAAATAAAAACCTTGCCATGATCTAAACTCTTATGGGATCTGTCGGGAACTTCCTGAGAAAGACTGTTATTAAGATCACCTGAGGGGATTGCCTAGTTGGAAAAGAATGACTGTGGGATCTGTTCAAAGTAACATGTAGCCTTTTCTGGATATCTAGCCAAATTGACTTGGTGAACAAAAGGCCCTCACCATGAAGGCTAAATGAGTTAGCTCAGGGGTAGTGTTTTGAATTTCTGCAGTGATCCTAAGGATATGCCTTCTACCAAATCTTTCTTCTTATTTTACCACATATCCTGCCATAGGCTGCTTCTTTTGGGAATATTAGCTGATATCTGGTCAATATCTCATACATTAGAATATGTATTGCTTGTATTGCCTTCTTTTAGAACAACAGTTTATTTCTAAATATCTACTGCTGCTGCAATATAGGTATTGACACATATATTAGGTCTTCTAACAAAGTTAAAAAGATTTACTTTATTTATTTGAAAGGCAGAATGAGAAAGAGAGAGAGAGAGAGAGAGAGAGAGAGAGAGAGAGAGAGAATGTGTGTTCCATCTGCTAGTTCGCACTCCAAATTGCCACAAAGGCTGGAGCTGGTCCAGACCAAAGCCAGGAGACAGGAGCTTAATCCAGGTCTTCCATGTGAGTGTCCCAAATACTTGGACCATCTTCCACTGCTTTCCCAGGCACATTATTAGGGAGTTGGATCAGAGTGGAGCAGCCAGGACTGGAACCGGCGCCCATATGGATTATGGATTAACCTGGAACTGACTTCCTTTGACAAACCGGGACATTTCAAAAGTACAAACATATTCTTCTTAGCTACTCATAAATTAGTACCTGAACTCTTTATTTGAAATTTTTCCTTCTCTGCAAATTAAGGAGTTGTGCCATTTCTCATTGATGTCTTAGAAGAAAAGACAGGGTTTCAAAATATGTCATTTTATTAAGAAACAATTATTTTGTGCTAAAGAGCACTTGTCACAATCATGACAGGAATGCCACATGTACCATCAGGTGATACGGTTCCTATTTGTCAGCCTCTAGAGGAGCCATGAATGTTTGCCAGTAGTAGCTAATATTTGCTGAGCATGTGCTATGTGTCAGTGATTTTTAAAGTAGTATAGATGAATTACATACTATAATTAAATAAAATTAACTATATTCAATAAATATAAATAATTTTATTGAAATCATGAAATAATTTAATTAAAGGTAGATACTATGTAGATTTTTTTAAAGAAAGCATGAGATATAAGAGTTCTAATATTTTGACCCACATCTGCAGCTTATAAGAGATAGTGTTGAACCCCAGCTGCTTGCCCTGAGATCCAACCGCATATTCACTGTGTTGTCATTTCCATCTTTGTCCACAAGATAGAGGACTTCATCCTCTTTGAGACATTCATGAAAGAAGGGAGAGCAGATACTAGTGTTCTGATGAAACGTGACTGGGGTCCCATTGTCTGTGCTCACTGATACTCACATTGGAGAACTCTGATAGAGTAGGTATACAGATCATTAGAAACAAATGAATATTTAAGATGTAGATAGAATAAAAGGAAGCATAAATGGAGATCAAGCAGGCAAAAACAAGAAAGAGCCAAGGGATAGTGGTATCCAGGGAACATACTGAGGACAAATGAGCTTCACGATGCTCCATGAGGAACATGCTGAAGATAAGTGAGTGCATGATATGAAGATGCTTCCATAATGCTCAATGCAATGGAGATGCGGAGAGTGTCGTCAAATCTAACCTGCCCCACTACACTTGATACAATATTGGAGATCTTTGGCCATCTTTAGCAAGAAAATTTCTCAGTAAGTGATAGAGTTAAAAGTTAGATGGGGGTGGGGAGGGGTGGTTGAGCAGTGCTATAGCTTGGGTATAGTTCGGACTCCAGGGTGCATGTGTTGTAGTATTGGTCTTCAGTTTGGTAGTATAGAGGTGGTGGGGAATCTTTAAGAGGGGGTTCTAGTGGAAGTCCTTAGGTCCCTAGAGGAGCTATCCTCAGAAGAAATTAAGACAGCTGTCATGGGACTCCCAAGCCCTTGCAAGAGTTTCTGTAAGAGTGAGACCAACCTCAGAATCACCCTCTTGCTTCCTGTCTTGTGATGTAGTCTCTTCCTCTTGCACACGCTGTCGACTGTGACATCATCCACCATGAAGTCTTTACCAGAGCTGAGTTAATGCTAGCAACTTGCCCTTGAACACACCTCTTTTGAGAGTAAAAGTTATTCTGGTCAACTACTTCATTATAGGAATGAAAAATGGACCAATAAAAGCAGCCATTGAGAATCAGAGCATGGATGGAATGAATATGTGATAATCTGCCTAGAATATCAATTGGAAGGGTTGAGGTAGAGTGGCAGAGTTAAAGAAAGGGCTTCAAATGGAGACCTTTACAATCTTACACAAAGTCATTTCAAGTTTTTCTGTGGGGAATATGGAATTAAAAGATGATTATTTTTGGTGTAAAAATTGAAATCCCTGAATTCATGATATGTATTTTCCATTAACTTTTTGAAGTCCTCTGCCCCTGCCATGTGCTAATAGGAAGGTAATAATGGAGAACCAGTACAAAAGGAGAAGAAAATCAATGAGTCACCTCTATGAAGAGGACATTGAGATAGGATACAGGGGACAGGCTGGTAAGCGATTTAGAAAATGGGATAAGACAAAAATCCTCTCAGGTACTGGAATGATTTCCATAGTTATGTTCATTACATTTGGTTTATTCACCATCATTAAATAAACTACTTACTTCTGTCCATGAATGCATTTTTCAGTCCATGGCTACAGGGCTTATTCAAAATGGATTATTTTGTGTTACTGAAAGCCCATTAAGTATACAAGGTGATTTATGCATCATCATCTAGTACCTAGATACTGTTGTCATTCCTGAATCTGCTTCCTAATTGCTGAGGGCCATCAGGATATTCCAGTTTGCATCATTTAGTCAAGCATGGAGAGGTTAAATCAAATTATTCAGGTAAGTCCTGTTACTAACAAGAAGCTGTATTACAATAAATGTCCTAGTGAATATCACCTCTTCTTAGCATGTGTGCTATTGAGGACAGACAGGATTTAGAACTCATTCTCCCAGAAAAACAAATTGTGTTTTAATGGCCCACTGAAAAGTTTTTAAAAAGTCTTGTGATGAATTAAGTATAAATCAATTAGAAAAACAAGGATTGAATTTCATTGTTTATACACATGAGTAAAAATGGATGTAAAATTTTTACCTAAAAGTCTTTAAGAAACCATTGAAATACTGTCTTTTCTATAAGAAAATACAATTTTAAGTTCCTGCCTTTGTTTTTTAGGCACCTGACACTAAACATTTGATAACTAATTGCTTTCTTCCATCCAGAATTGTGACTTTATTAATTCAATTAACTAGTTTTTTTTTTTAGTATTTATTTATTTTAGAATCAGAGAGACAGAGATAGAGATAGAGAGTTGGAAAGAGAGAGAGAGAAAGAAAGGGAGAGGGAGAGGGAGAGAGGGAGAGGGAGAGTGGGGGAAGAGAGGGGGAGAGAGAGAGAGAGAGAGAGAGAGAGATTCCATCCACTAATTCCTTCCTCAAATGTCCACAAGCACTAAGGTCCTGTTAAAGCCAGGATCCAAGGAACTCAAGTAAGATCTTCAAGATGGGTGGCAAAAATCACCTGAGCCAATGGCTGCTTTCTGGGGTCTGCATTGACAGGAAGCCAGAATCAGGAGCTAAAGCTTGGAACTGAATCCAGGCATTTAATGTGTGACACAGGCTTCTTAATCAATATGTCAACTGCTAGGTTAAACACTTGCCCCCCAAACATGATTTTAGTAATGATCATATTCCTTATTTTAAGCTGTGCCTCAATTGAGGTAACCATTTTTATTTTTGTTTTATATTCTCATTCTTCCTCTGTTTTACAGCATAATTAATACAAAGGGATTCCCAAAATGTTCATGGACAATAATAATAAAAATAAGTTAATTTTGGTTCAAAATATTTTGGAATCTGTGCATAGTTTGTTCATAATACAATTTTTCATCATTCTTTGAAGACCCTACGCATGCCTGGATTTTCTACTGGATATTTATCACTTTTGACTGATACGTAAGGCCGTTTATGTAAGACTGGTGACCCTGTTTGTTGTATCTGGGGTATATTCTTCCTACTTTGTTATTTACATTTTATGCTTTTGATCTTTCAAATTTGTATGTGCATCTTCTTTTCCATCATTTTTATACTCAGAATTTTCTCTGTTCAGAGATCAGAAATGTGCTCATGCTTTTTGTTGCTATGTATTTTTTTTTTTAAAAATGACCACTTTAACATAATTTGAATTACTTCTCTATTACTGTATGAGTTTAAGCTCCAAATTTAATCTGTCCCTTTACCCCAATACCTAGTTTTGGCTGTACTCTTTGTGGACACATCCATACATTCTCCAGAGTCTTGTGATACATCCTGTATAATAAACTCATTCCTCATATCCTATCATCTATTCAACATCCCTATTGAGATATTTTCATACCAAACATACTCAAACTAAATTTCTATGTTTTCCATAATCCTTGCTCCCCACACAGGCTTCCTGTCCTGCAGAGTGGAATATCCATCCTTCTAATTGCTCCTGGCTTCTCTTTCTCTCACATCTCTGCTTCCTGTCCAAAGCTAATAAAGAAGCCCTCCACTGCTCTTACTTGCATAGCTTTCTCTCTGGTCCATCACTAACATTTCTTGCCTGAATCATTACAGTCACCTCTCATTTGGTCTATGTACTTCTGCATTAAGCTGACTTTAGACTGTTTTCAAGACTTTATCAGAATGATTTGTCACACCATGTCCTATAATAGACTACGAGGTCTCTCCTTTTTTCTCTTCTAATATTTAATGTTTCTCTCATTGAGGTCCAGCTACAGTGGTCTCTTGTATAGCCTTGGAGAAGTCCAAGTATGCTCTGGCTTCAGAGCCCTAACACTTGCTATTACCCCTACCTAGAATGCCTTCCTCCAGGCATCTGCATGGCTCTAGCTCTCACTGTAGTTATGTTTTGTGTAAATGTCACTTTATTACTGAAGCTGTTTGCTATCCCATCTACAATTACTCTCCCCTTATGTCCTCCTCTGCCCCCACTCCACTAATTTTGTTTTTCTTTTGAACTATTATGGCCATCTAACATATAACATTTTGCATTTTGTTTCTTCTTTTCTTTTTATATCAAATTATACCATTTAATCATGCCATTTAATAGAGTTTTTCTCTTTTTTAATTAAGTAATTAATCATTTGAAAGACAGAACGAGAGAGAGAGAGAGAGAGAGAGGTCTCCCATCTGCTGGTACACCCTCAAAGTGGCTACAGAAGCTACAACTGAGCCATGCTGAAGCCAGGAGCCTGGAACTTCATCCAGGTCTCTTGCATAGGTGTAGGGGCCCAGGCACTTTGACCATCTTCTGCCACTTTCCCACGCACATTAGCATGGAATTGAATGAAAAGTGGAGCAGCTTGGATTCAAGCAGCACTCATATGGGATCTTGGGACTGTAGGTGCTTTCCCTGGCACATTAGCAGGGAGCTCAATGGGAAGTGGACCAACCAGGACTTGAATGGGTGCCCATATGGGATGCCAGCACTGCAGGCAACAGCTTTACCTGCTAACCCACAGCACCAGCCCCCATCTTCTTTCTTTTCTGTATGCCCACACCAGAAGGTAAGTGCCACAAAGATGGTTCTGCTGCCACCTCTTTGGTTTTAATCTCCAAATTTTTACGCCTCATAATCACATTAAAGGAATCATTGATGTTTTCAGGCTGTTAAATGCTTTTAAAAACCTCTAGGCATTGATTGGATCTTTTTTTTTTTTGATGGGCAGAGTTAGACAGTGAGAGAGACAGAGAGAGACAGAGAGAAAGGTCTTCCTTCCATTGGTTCACCCCCCAAATGGCCGCTACAGCCAGTGCGCTGCACCAATCCGAAGCCAGGAGCCAGGTGCTTCCTCCTGGTCTCCCATGCATGTGTAGGGCCCAAGCACTTGGACCATCCTCCACTGCCTTCCCGGGCCACAGCAGAGAGGTGGCCTGGAAGAGGGGCTACCGGGACAGAATCCAGCGCCCCAACCAGGACTAGAACCTGGGTTGCCGGCGCCGTAGGCAGGGGATCAGCCAAGTGAGCTGCGGCGCCTGGATCATAATTTTCAAGAGTGGTTTTGTTCATTTGCTTTTATTGAATATAGATGAAGTTCTGTGTTTTTCTATCTACTTTTCAGTTTAGTGGTGTGAAAAGTTAAGGAAAAATTATGATACACTGTTCTGCTGTGCTATGTATTATGAGTCTTTTAAAAACAACTTGATGGCAGGCTCTCAAGAGCATTGCAGATGTTTCATATTTGAAGACTGCCAGGAAAGAATCCTGAGTCTCTGTAACACTTCTCAAATTTTACTGTAAAGTAGAATGTTATAGATTGTATACTATTAATATTATGGACTATTTTCTTTTTTCTTATTTCTCATTGCAAAGATTTTATTCTAAATTAAATAAGCTATCCTAAGATCACCATGTCTAAATGGAAATGCAGTATAACTAGTTTCCTCCTTGCCAAATTTCCACATCTTCTGAAGGAGAATTTTAAAAAATTAAAGCCCATTACTTGAGGAATTTTCTTTAATGTGACACTACAAGGAATTTTTTCGTGTGACAGAAACCAGACATAATTATTTAGTTGTAGTTTTAAATAGATTTTCTTATTAATTATAAAATGTTTAAAATAACTAAATTTAAAATCAAATACATTGGAATTATGCTGATTATGGTGCCAACATCCTATTTTCCAGTTGTTTTTCTTTTAGGTATTATTTTCCAATAGGAATTATTTTCAGCATTTTATACTTACTTTTATAGTTAAATTACAGGAAAGAAAAGAATCAGAATGGTTCTTACTCATCCTAACCACGTCTTTTCTATTTCTAATCCATGGTGAAAGAGGAAAATAAAGAGAAAAAGGGGAGAACAATGGAGGAAAGAATGAGGAAATTTCCTTGGGATGATTTATAAACATGGGCAACGTGGACTTTGTAAGAGTTTCAACTAAAAAGAAAGCACTGCCTTATTTCCTGCCCCTCCCCCCTCATTCCGCTGGGGTCCATCACTGCCCTTCTGCTCTTCTCAGTGCCCAGGCACTCAGTCCCAAGAGTGGTAGGTGGCTCTGTTACTCCTCGGCTGCACTTTTCCACTCACCATGAGCATCCAAATATATCCAGGAATCATTTTCTAACAAACAGGTGACATCATGTATGTGTGAAATGAAATCACTGCTATGAAAACTGTACTTTGGAAAAATAATCTATAAATTCAAGTATGATTGGCTGTTAATTAAATTTTTTCCAGTAATGAAGTTCCATACTTACACCTCAATAGACATTTGGTACAGAAAACTAAAACCAAATTTATGAGAATAATTTTAAACGAAAAAATTCTCTCCATTCAGCTTTTATCTGCAAAATATGAAGATTATTGTGGTGGAATGAGAAGGCCATGCCAAGATAGCCGCTGGCAAAAGAAACTGCCTGGCAACAGGCTGTGATTGGTTGGGGCATAGACTGCCCCTTGACCAGATTGGCTGCCTTGGCTATTTAAGCTGCTGTACCAACTGAAATAAATGAGTCTGCGGGTTATTCGCCTCTGGCCTGCTTTCATCTGACTCCCGGGGTCTGTGTGGTGACTCCACACCTCTTGCCCCCACCACGCTCCTCCTCTCAGAACAAATCCACAGCAACATCTGGCACCAACGTGACTGAGAGAGAGACAGAGTGTTGGACTTGGCGAGGTCCCCCCTTGATTTCGGCAAGTAGGCCCCTCAGTGTTTTGTGTGCTGTTCGGTTCTGTGAGGGTGAGCACAGAACCCCCTCCTATGCCCCTTTCCTTGTCCTTGCCCTCCGTAGAAGTGACCCCAGCTTAGGCACACACCACCCAGAAGCTGAACGCCGCTTCTTGGCTCCTCCTTTTACTTTCAGTTCGCCCAGCAAATTCACATAAGGGACTGATCATCCCAGAATTCAGAACTAAGTCACCTTCCCTCACTCTAGAGAGGTGATGCTCCAGAGACACCATGTGGACATATGGCCTTGAACTAACGAATCAAGGAAGTCCCCCATTAAGCACAGGACATACTTATGATCTGATATACCACTGTCTGTTCGTCTAATGTAGGGAAACCTCTGCATAATGCCATCAGCCACTGAGGTGCTAGGAATTTATTTTGTTATGGCAGCAGTGCTTTGTGTGTCTTTCCTTTGGCTAGAGTTGGCATGGCGTGCTGCTCTTAAACACTCAAACATGGGAAAGATACCCCCCTCTCAGAAGCCCACCCAGATTACTAAACATAATGAATCTGTGAGTGATAAGAGCCTGCCACTCCAGGCCTCTGCCTCACAGGCAACAGTTGATGACTTAGGTAGAGAGAGCTCCAACAGTGAAAATGACATGACAACAGACAACGTAGCAATGCCTAGTTAGCCACCCCCCCAAATACTTGTGGGATGAACTTAGACAACCTTGAGGCAATAACCCATGCAAGGTCATCCCATCCACACCCAGTGAAGATCCCCACATTTGTGGCAGTCCCCAAGCACCCCAGGCTCTTAGGGCAGCTGCTAGACCCCATCCCACCTGCATGTTTGCCATTAATGTTGGAATGGACACAAAATCAGGCCTTGGATTCCAACGCCCATAAAAAGGCTTCTGCTAACCAAGGGCCGAGGATATGCTTGTGTCTTTCCAGACAATGTGGGACAGCCCATTTGAGTACCAGCCAGAAACATCAAGCCTGCAACTGACAGTCAACCAGAACCAGCTGAACAAGACTGAGAAAGACTGCCTTGTTAGCAGACACACCTGCCCTATCATCCTACCTTGAGAAACTGCCCATAGCCACATCCGCTACTGTTTTATACCCCACCAGCCCTGGTCAGCCACTCAAATGGCCCACAGCCTGTGTGTGGTCATGCCATTCCTGATTACCATTGTTCCTCATTCCTACCCCCATCTGAGCAAGCACTCCTGTGGTCTCCCGTTTTGAGCACTGGTTAGTCAATGATGGGTAAGATCACCTGGGGGACAACCTAAGACAGGCACAGCCATGTACGGAGACTGCATGGAAATGGGGTCAACAATGGTATGGCCAAGAATCATATATCCTGTAGCTCAAAAGTAAACGAAAAGGGGGAAATGTGATGGAATGAGAAGGCCATGCCAAGATGGCTGCTGGCAAAAGAAACTGTCTGGCAACAGGCTGTGATTGGTTAGGGCATAGACTGCCCCTTGACCAGATTGGCTGCCTTCGCTTTAAGCTGCTGTACCAACTGAAATAAACAAGTCTGCGGGCTGCTTGCCTCTGGCCCTCTTTCTCCCAACTCCCGGGGTCTGTGTGGTGACTCTCCACCACGCTTCTCCTCTCAGAATGAATCCAACTCAACAGATTATCTTTGATCAATCATCAGTCATCAATGACTCATTGCCACAGGGGGGAGTAGGGGCGCCCAGTGCTGCTCTAATGCCTGTCAGTAGATGACATCCTATACAAGCCTTCCTCAAAGGAGACTGGGAAATGCTAGGTTAAAGAAAGTTATTAGGGCCATTGTAGCACAGCAAATAAGTTGCTGCCTGCCACACTGGCATGCCATATGGGTACCAGTTCATGTCCAAGCTGTGCTGCTCCCGATCCAGCTCCCTGCTAATGGACTGGCAAAAAGCACCAGAAGATTATCCAAGTGTGTGGGCCCTTGCCAGCCATATGGGAGATCGGGATGAGGCTCCTGGCTGCTGGTTCCTGGCTTTAGCCTGGTCCAGCCCTGGTTGTTGTGGCCACCTGGGGAGTGAAATAGCAGATGCAAAATCTTTTTCTCTCCCTCTCTTTCTGTAACTTTGACTTTCAAAATAAATAAACACACACACACACACACATATATACTTAAATATTTATTTTATTTATTTTGAAAGACAGAGTTACAGAGAGACCTAGAGGCAGAGAGAGAGAGAGCGGTCCTCTATTCCAATGCTTCACTCACCAGGTGGCTGCAATGGCCAGAGCTGCACCAATCCGAAGCCAGGAGCTTCTTCCAGGTCTCCCGCACTGGTGCAGGGACCCAAGGATTTGGGCCATCTTCTATTGCTTTCCCAGGCCATATCAGAGAACTGGATCAGAAGTGGAGCAGCTGGGAATCGAACCAGTGCTGCCAGCTGGGGCTTTAACCCACTGCGCCACAGCACCAGTTCCAACAGATATATTTTTAAAAAGGCATTACCTATGTTTCTTTACCTCACAGGTTCTCTGCCACTTTAGTAAGCTCCTGTGTGATATTAATTTGCAAAAGAAGGAAGTGACTATAGAATTTTTTCTCACAAAACTTATTCTTCGAGTTTAATAAGAATGTACAGTGCCAGCTCAGAAAATAGAGGAACAGCAACTGTGAAGAACAGCTGTGAAGAGACAAAATCAGTCATAGGCTGTAGACCCACATTTCAAGACGCATGAAATATATGAAAACCTGAGTGTACAGATGTATGTGTATACATGTATGAACATGAGCTTGAAAGTATATAACACACATACATAAGGCATGTGGTTTATACACAGAGCATATAGTGTATATGGAAATACATATAGTGTATATGGAAATAAGTATAGGAGTATAAAAACATAAGAAAATGAAAGAATAGCCAAAGAACAGCCTGCAAGCAGAAATTGCTTAGCTTGTTGTTTGGGCAGTGCTATCAAATGTGTCTAGCAGGAAGGGATGAGAGCAGCCTCTTACAAGCAAGGTGTCCCTTATGTCACTTTTGTATCTACCAGGGACATTTGGATGGTAAGTGGATCAAAAATTAGAATGCATGAGTGAAGGCCATTTTTCTCATCTTGACTTTATTTACAGCAGAAGCCTTACTAAAATTAAATTTGATTCAGTTGTACTGTTCTGTCATTTAGGGTTACATGTGTTTATAAGTGATAAAGTCTTTTTTTTTTTCTTTCTTTCTTTCTTTTTTTTTTTTTTTGACAGGCAGAGTGGACAGTGAGAGAGAGAGAGAGAGAGACAGACAGAGAGAAAGGTCTTCCTTTTGCCATTGGTTCACCCTCCAATGGTCACCGTGGCTGGCGCACCACAGCCGGCGCATCGCGCTGATCCAAAGCCAGGAGCCAGGTGCTTCTTCCGGGTCTCCCATGCGGGTGCAGGGCCCAAGGACTTGGGCCATCCTCCACTGCATTCCCGGGCCATAGCAGAGAGCTGGACTGGAAGAGGGGCAACTGGGACAGAATCTGGCGCCCTGACTGGGACTAGAACCTGGGGTGCCAGCGCCACAAGGTGGAGGATTAGCCTATTGAACCGCGGCACCAGCCGTAAATGATAAAGTCTTAAAATGACAGGTTAGAAGTTTGCTTCTCAGGCGATGCACAGATAGGCTGTGCAAGGCTGTCAGGTCATTTCTATGAACATCAGAGGCCCTGAGCACAGGGTATCCACTGCACTGTCCACCTGCAATTATCTTGTCCTTACTACAACCAACAGGAATAAGGAATAGGGAGCATGAATGTTTCTAGTAGGAGATAAGAATGATCTCTTGTGGGCAGGTCATGACTCCTCCAATTTAAGAGGCTCCCAAGAACTTGCACATGGCCCATGGCTGCAGAGTCTGGGAAATGTAGCCTTAATTCCTAGCAAACTTAGGCTCAGTCAAAACTTTGGAATTCTACTAGTTTAGAAGAAGGTAGAAATACTTTCAAAGCAAGGAGAAAGCTACCTTCATTAAAGAACATATAAGTACATGAAAATTTCAGAAGATTTGTCAGCTAGAAGAAAGTGCTTGGCTTGGATCTTGGGAAGTGCAAGCCAGTATTTTCTAGTAGACACATCAGACTATCTGAGAAGCACTACCCAAAGAAACTCTACTGCCTTCCTCTCACCTTCTTCCTCACCTTTTGCAATCTAAGTATGGCGTGAGGGAAGCTGAGAATGTTTCTCCCCCTTCTGGAGGCTGCCTGACTGAAGCCTGTACTACTGGGGAGGTGTGGAGAAAGCAGAGCTGTGGTTAGCAGTGAAAAAAGTAGTGCCATTACATGAAATTGGACAGTTCAAACCATTCTGTTACTATAAAACACTAATGTAGCAATAAGAAAAAACAATGTCGGGGCCAGCATTGTGGCACAGCTGGTAAAGCCACCACCTGTGATGCTGACATCCCATGTAAGTGCCAATTTGAGTCCCAGCTGCTCCACTTCCTATCCAGCTCCCTGCTGTTAGTCTGAGAAATGCAGCAAGCTATCTTTGGCTTTCTCCAAGTGCTTGGGCCCCTGCTGCCCACGTGGAGACCCAGATGAAGCTCCTGGCTGCAGGGTGGCCCAGCCCTGGCCCTTGTGGCCATCTTGGGAATGAAACAGTGGTTGGAAATCTCTCTCTCCATACTCCGACTTTCAAATAAATAAGTAAATCTTGGGGAGAAAGCACCTAAGTATCATAGGTGTGCCTGAAGTTTTTATTCAAGCTCAGGGAAAGAGCTTTTCTACCTAATAAAACTTAAAAAGAGAGTGAGAAACAAATGTAAAGATCATTTGTGCTTCTACTCATGAGTGCTGCTTGTAGAAATTGATGGTTACAGCAATATCTTTATGGAGTTTTGGTAAATATTATGTTAAGAAAAAAGAAAAAGAGCAGAAAATAAATGTAGAAGTGGAAGAATGACAAGAAAGCAATATAAAGCCAGACAGAGAGACAATTAATAAGTGTTTCTCTCCTTCCTTTGATTCATCCTGTTCAAACCAACAAATATGCATTGGATTCACACTCTTCCTACTTAGAGTTTTCAGAAGACATAGTAAGGAATAAAATCACAGCCAAGAATGGACATGGATATTAAAGATCGTATCTCAATTCTCCATGTCTAAAGGGAATCCAAATTACCTGGCTCACTACCATCTGGGGGCAGCTGTTGAAACTTAGGCATAATTCTCAAGCGAGCAATCAGTAAAATGGATGCTTGGACTTTTAACCCTGCCTTACTGACAGTCATCACTATAACATACTTGTGTTTTGTGAGTTTAGTTAGTTATTTTTCTCTCAAAGATTGAATCCAAGTATTACACAGTAGGGGAAAAGAGGGTCTAAACACATCTCTTGGAGGTGCTGGAGAGAGGCCACATTCCACTGTGTCGTGTAAGGGTGGAAATTCCAGTTTTCTATTGTGAATTCCTTTTCTGCTGTCCTAAGTGTCATTTCCTAATGTAATGCCTGCAAGTTTTACCTTGAGTGACACCTAGTGGTTCTATATGGTAATGAGTACGATGGCTCTGAAGTTTTCTCTGGCTAATAAGCCAAGAAGACCTGGGCTTGAGTTTGTTTTTTGTCTTTACTGTGGTCAAAGAGTCATATGAGAAAAATTTGACTTTGTATCATGGAAATTCTGATTTACCACTTCCTACTTGTAAAATAGAACTGATATTTGCGTTCCCACTTCCTTGATGAGATGTTAAAGATCTCTGAACAGGAGGTTCTATGTTGTTTTAAGTGGTTATATTTCTAAAGTACTTCCCTTCTTTTCCATGGAAACTGTGGTGATGTTACAAACCAGCATTGACTAAGGGAAAAAGAAGAGAAATGACATCATCAGTTTCCCTCTCTAGCCATAGCAGAGAAATACCATGGAGATTTTTACATGGGAATATTTCTGTCTGGTTTGAAATTGAGATTATTTGAAACGAAAATTAGACAAGAATTTTGACATTCAAGACTTGAAAGTCAATTAAAAATCATTGCAAAACAGGCTACATTGTAGTCCAGCAGTTATTTATCTTACCCCTGTCTTTTTTTTTTTTCTTTTCCACTTTTGAAATACAAAAAGAAACTGGAACAAGTCAGAGGAATTACTAAATAGCTGAGAGATCCAATCCACCAGGATTTCCTTCTTCTTTATTCTTAAATTTTAAATACAGAAAAGCACTGAAAATAGTACAGCAAATACTCATTTATTCATATTTACTTCAATAAAAAAAGAAAATACTATGGAAAAATCCAGTCACTCGTATCCCTTTATTCCAATACCATTCCCCATTATCACGAAGCATGTATTTATTTCATATCAAAAATATTATTTTACACTCATCAAAGATATTATTCAGCATTTTAATTATATAAATATTATTATACTGTAGGTTTCATTCTCCAGTTTGTTTCTCTTAACAATTTGATTTTTGAGGGCTGTTCATGTTTAGATTTATAATCTTAGTTCATTATTTTAACTGCTTAATTCTATTGTAAGAAGCTATCACAATTTTTTGTCCATTCTCCTTCTATTTGAAAATTATTTCCAATATTTTTCCAATCAAAAACAATGCTATAGATGCACTTTATTCCCATCCTCTATTCATTATATGCACAATAGCTTTGAAAACCAACAAACTTACAGCCTGAAGCTGTGAAAAGAGAAGCCTATAAACACTGCTAGAGAGGGCAGACCAGCATCTGTCCCCCAAATCCTTCAGGAGACAATCACTACTTAACCATTCTTGCACATTACAGGATTTGTCTTTATCCAACCTGACTCAGAATTCATTCAATGAACATAGCCCTATTCTCAGAACATTGGTAAAAATAACTACTGGTGGATTAGATCCAAGATGGTGGAATAGGGAGGGAGCTTACTGCTCTAGTCTAAGACAAGCTAGTTTAAAAAAAGTGGAGAGAGTGTATTATCAGGAAGTGTTAGGGAGAAAATTCATGCAAGTTAGAAGGACACTGTGGACCTCTGTAGAGGGTGTGGACATGCACAACAACCACAGCAGCTAAGAACCAACACCAGCTCTGGAGTGAGGTAAGACCAGTCTGTTGCAGCATGAGCTACTGCCAGTAAAGCTTCAGCAAGAGCCTGGTGGGAATCTGGCTGGGAGGCCTGTGGGGGACAGTGTACCTGCCAAACTAGAGGAGAAAAAAAAAAGAGGGGCTCATTTCTCCCCAGCCACCCTGCAACTAGCATCCTGTAACCAGCTGTTAGAGGACAGGTACCATTTTGAACATAGATAACAGCTGTACCAGCTCATGTCCACATACCCAGAAACTAGCCAAGTGGAGATGCCTGAGTCTGCTGGGAGAACTGACTGACAGGGGACTGAGTGCTCTTGACTGTGGGAGACTTGTGTGCAAGGACTGTGAAAACACTGTGGCTGCGTGGAAGGGCTCAAGGTGTGGCTGGGGTGGGCAGTCACTGTGGGAGCGCCACACGCTTGGGGCTCTTTGATTCTCTGATGAGGGTCATTGCTGTAGAATCTGCATTTACACCAAGGACTGCACAGATACTGTGTGGTTCTTCTGGCTGTGCAAATATTGTACTCTCTGGGGCTAGCACCAAAGACACTGGTTTCGTTTTGTGGAGAGGACATGAGTATGAGATTATACCATGAGAGGAGAAGAAACCTCCCCTCTGATAAAAAAAAAAAAAAGAGGAAATTTACCATGCCCAACCTGTCACCTTGGACACTCCTTTACACTGGAGCACTGAACAGAGCTCCCTGGCCACACCCACCACACATCTCTAGATATTCACTGAAAAAGTGGACACTCCAGTAAGTCACAGAGGAATAGCCCAAAGAAAAAAGCCATCACAGGTAAAACATAATACAAAACAAAACAAAACAAAAAATCCAATGAATATCTCCAAAAATGCCAAATAATAAATGCGACAATTCAAGAAAAAAGAATAAGGAAGATAACATGACATCCCAAAAGAACACAAAACCTCAATAACAGAATGTTAAGATGAAAAGATTGAAGAAATGCCAGAAATGGAATTAAAAAAATTAATCATAGGATTACTTAGAAGTAATAAATAATAATAATAAATAAATAATAAGTAAATAAAATCCATACATGGCATGAAATAAAATATTTTCAATGAAATTGAAATATTAAGGATAAATAGAAATGAAATCTTGGAAATGAAGAATTCAGTAGAACAAATAAAAATGCAATGGAAATCTTTAACAACAGAGTAAGTGAAGCAAAAGAAAGAATATCTGAAGAAAAAGATAAATCTCTGGATATTTTACAGTCAGACAAAAAAAGAATAAATTAGAAAACTAATAAAAGTGTTGGTGATCTATGGGATAAAATCAAATGGACCAACATATTGGTTTTAGGAGTTCCTGAAAATGTGAAAAGAGAGAATGGATTATAAGGCCTTTTTAGTGAAATGATTACAGAAAAATTTCCTAATTTGGAGAAAGAAAGGGACCCCAAGTACAGGATGCACATAGAACTTCAAATAGACTTGAACAGAACAGGTCTTCACCACAGCACATTTTAGTCAAACTCTCCACAGTAAAACATAAAAAAGACTCTAAAATGTGCATGAAGAAACTCCAGATTATTTCAGAGGATCTCCAGTTAGATTCACAGTGGACTTCTCATCAGAAAACCTACAGGCTAGGAGAGAATGGTGAGATATAGTCAAAGTCTTAAGAGAAAAAAATTGTCCACCCAGAATATTGTACCCTGCAAAGCTATCATTTATGAATGCAGGTGAAATAAAGACCTTCCATAACAAACTGAAATTGAAAAAAATTGTCACCACCCATCCAGCCTTACAAATGATGCTTAATACAGAGATGCTAGATATATAAACACAGAAACATGTTCATCGCTATGAAAGAAGGTGAAGTCAGAAAATCTCCCAGTAAAAGCACAAAGGAAATCCAAAGCAAACAATAGGAATATTTATGGAAAAATAGCAGGGCAAAGTCATTAATTATCAAGTCACCTTTAATGTAAACGGCCTCAACTCTCCAGTTAAAAGATACAGACTATCTGAAGGAATTAAAAAACAAAACCCATCTATTTGCTGCATACAACAAACACATCTCACCAACAAAAATACAGGCAGATTGGAAGTGAAAAAATGGAAAAAGGCATTCTATAGTAACAGAAACCAGTAAAGAGCTGGTATAGCCATCCTAATATCAGATAAAATAGACTTTAACACATAAACTATTAAAGAGAAAAAGGACACTATGTATTGATTAAAGGATCAATTCAACAGGAAGATGTGACTATAATAAATGTATATGCACCTAAATACAGAATTTTAAAAAATGTTAGTGGATCTAAAGGGAGACATAGACTCAAATACAACAATAATGGGGGACTTTCATATGCCACTTTCAGCAATGGACAGGTCAACCAGACAGCAAATCAGCGAGAAAACAACAGAGTTATTTGACACTATAAACCAATTGTACCTAACAGACATCTACATAATTTTCCATCCCACAGCTACAGAATTCACATCCTTAACACCAGTGTATGAAATTTTCTCTAGGATTGATGACATGCAAGGCCATAAAGCAAGTCTCACCAAATTCAAAATAATCCAAATCAGATCACGCATCATTTCTGACCACAATGGAATGAAGCTGAAAATCAACAACTCAGGAACATATGCAAACACATGGAGACTAAACAGCATATTCTTGAATGAACAATGGGTCATTGAAGAAATCATAATAGAAATCAAAGGATTTCTGGAAACAAATGAAGATGACAACACAACATATCAAAGCTTATGGAATACAGCAAAAGCAGTATTAAGAGGAAAGTTTATTGCAACAGGTTCTGACATCAAGAAATTGGAAAGGCATCCAATAAATGAGTTATCATTGCATCTCAGTGACCTAGAGAAACAACAGCAAACCAAACTCAAAACTAGTAGGAGAAATGAAACAATTAAAATTAGAGAAGAAATAAACAAATTTGAAATAAAAAATACAAAAGATCAGTAAAATGAAGAGATTTTTTTTGAGAAAATAAACGAAATTGACACAACATTGGCAAAAAAAAAAGAAAGAAAGAAAGAAGAAGAAGGTCCAAATCAATAAAATCCACAGAGATGGAAAAGGAAATGTAACAACAGATACCACAGAAATAAAAAGAATCATCAGGAATTACTACAAAGATCTATATGCCAACCTAGAGAATGGATAGATTCCTGGACACATACAACCTACCTAAACTGAGCCATTAAAACACAGAAAACCTAAGCAGAACAATAACCAACACAGAACTTGAATCAGTAATAAAGACCCTCTCAGAAAAGAAAAGCCTAGGACCAAATGGCTTCACTGCTAAATTCTACCTGACATTTAAAGAAGTACTAAATCCAATTCTTCTCAAGCTATTCTAAAATAATATAAAATGAGGGAATCCTATCAAATTACTTCTATGAAGCCAGCATCACCTTAACTCTTACATCTGAAAAAAAAAGATACAACAGAGAAAGAGAACTACAGACTAATTTTCCTGAAGACACAGATGCATAAATCCTCACCAAAATATTAGCCAACAAATCCAACAACAAATTGGAAATTTCATTCACCCAGACAAAATGAGATTTATTGCTGGTATTTAGGGATGGTTCACATTTACAAATCAATCAATATGATACATCACATACATGCAGAAAAAGAAAAAGCATTTGATAAAATACAATACCTTTTCAGGATGAAAACTCTAAGGAAATTGGGTATAGAAGAAAAATTCCTCAAAATCAAGGTAAATTTATGACAAACCCTATTGATTGGGAAAAGTTGGAAGCATTCCTGTTGAGATCCAGAGTCAGAAAGGGATGCCTACTGTCACCACTGTTTATCGATATAATCCTGGAAGTTATAACCATAGCCATTAGGTAAGAAAAATGAATCAAAGAGATACAAATTGGGAAGGAGGAAGTCAACTATCCCTACTTTTTAATGACATATTTCTATATATAGGAGATCCAAAAGACTCCATTAGGACACTATTGGAATTCATAAAAATTTGGTAAAGTAAAAGGATATAAAATCAACACACAGAAGTCAGCAGCCTTTGTATACACAGAAAATGCCATGGCTGAGAAAAAAATTTCTAAGATCTATTCTATTCACAATAGCTACAAAAAATCAAATACATTGGAATAAATTTAACCAAGGATGTCAAAAATCTCTACAATGAGAATAACAAAACATTAAAGAAGTAGAAAAAGATAAAAAATGGAAAAACCTTACATGTTCATGGATTTTAAGAATCAATACCAAGATCCCCTTACCACCAAAACCAGTTTAAAGATTCAGTGTGATACCAATTAAAATAGCAAGGACATTCTTCTCAGATAGAGAAAAAATGGTGCTGAAATTCACATGGAAACAGGATACCCTGAATAGCTAAAGAAATCTTACACAACTAAAACAAAGCTAGAGGCATCACGATACCAGAGTTCAAGATATACCACAGGGCAATTATAATCAAAAGAGCATGGTCCTAGTATAAAAACAGATGGATAGAACATGGAACAGAATAGAAATGCCAGAAATAAATCCACTAGTCTACAAACAACTTATCTTTCACAAAGGAGCTAAAATCAATCCCTATAGCAAGGACAGACTGTTCAACAAATGGTGCTGGGAAAACTGGATCTCCACATGCAGATGTATGAAGCAAGGCTTATCCCTTATCCCTTTCACAAAAATCCACTCAAAATCGATTAAAGATCTAAATCTATGACCCAATATCATCAAATTATCAGAGAACCTTGAGGAAACCCTGCAAGACATTGGCGCAGGCACAGAGTTCTTGGAAAAGACCCGACAGGCATAGGCAATCAAAGCCAAAACTGACCAACATCAAGTTGAGAAACTTCTGAACTGTAAAAGAAACACTAAGTGAAGTGAAGAGGCAGCTTCAGAATGGGAGAAATTACCTGCAACCTATGCAATTGATAAAAGATTAATGACCAGAATACACAAAGAGAACAAAATACTCAACAAACAAACAAACAAACAAATAAAAAACCCAGTTAATAATGGGCAAAGGACTTTAAAAGACATTTTTCAAAAGAGGAAATCCAAATGGCCAACAGGCACATCAAAATATGTTCAGTATCACTAGCCATCAGGGAAATGCAAATCAAACCACAATGAAATTCCACATCACTTCAGTTAGAATGACTTTCATACAGAAATCAACAAACGACAAATGCTGGTGAGGATGTGGTGGAAAAAGCACCTTAATTCACTTGGTGGGAATATAAAGTGGTATAGCTAATATCTAAGAAGTATGAATATAGACCTACCATATGACTCAATCATCACACTCCAGGGAATTTACCCAAGAGAAATGAAATCAGTATATTAAAGATTTTTCTGTACCCCCATGCTTATTGCAGCTCAATTCACAATAGCTAAGACATGGAATCACCACAACACCCATCAACAAAAGACTGAATAAAGAAATTATGGGAAATGTACACCATAGAATACTACACAGGAGTGAAAAAAATGAAATCCAGTCAACTGCTACAAAATGGATGAACCTGAAAACTTCATTCTTAGTGAAATAAGCCAATCCCAAAAGAACAAATACCGTATGTTCTCCCTTACCTGTGATAAGTAGTAGAGCACCTAAAAGGCAATATGTAGAAATGAAATTGACATTTTGAGAAGCAAAGTGAAAAGTCCTTGTCTCGACTTTTGAAGAACAGTTTTTTTTTGTTGTTGTTCCATAATATTTCTTGAACTCTTTACTTACCATAGAGTTAATCTCATATGTATAATGTTTATTGACAACAGAAAAAAAATGTTTTGCCTTACACATGAAAAAATAACTAGTGGCAATTTTTTAATGTTGTAGCCTACTGCTGTGGCAACACCAGTTGTAGAAAACAGTAAACTGACCAAAATGTTTGAAAGGAGCGAAATGTCTACAGGGGGCTTAGAAAGGTCTCATATATTCCTGGAAACTGAGGAGGGCACTCATTATGCTGGACTCTGCTCATGTCAAATAAATACCCAAGGAAACCCTACTCTCTAGTTTTGGCTGACTGTAAGGCTATTCACAACCAGAAAGTAAGGGTTAAAGCAGATGGTGGGATATTGAAAGTGTTGAAGATATTCTATCACATATTAATAGACCCTACTAGCAAAGGTTAATTGGCTTATTGGTTGAAAGCTTTTAAGGCAATCTGTCCAGTGATTCACTGACCAGTAATCTAACCGAGAAGAGAATTCAATGCTACATGTGAGTATGAAGATTTTATGTAATTAGTCTGGACATTTGTTAATTTATAAAATAAAACAAGCATTTATACAATGATAACAAGCACACCAACAAATCTTGGCAAGGCAAGGGATAGATCTGATTGCCATAGCAGCAACATCATGTTATTTCCATGTCCAGATTTCACTGATCACACCTGGAAGGAAATGGAGAAGTATGGACCACATACAGAAAAAAATAGTCAATAGCTGAGAAAACTTGAAACTAAATTTATTAAATGAAGATTTTAGCAAATTGTTAGTAGTATAGTCAAAGAACTTTAGGAAGCCAAGATTAAACAAGTAAAAGATGGTACAAGAATGATGCCTCTTTTATCAAATATAGAATCACAAAAAATAAATTATATAAAATAACGAAATATACATTATGGAGTTAAAAAGTAAAATAACTGCATTGAAAAATGTACACAACAATATATTTGAGTAGCAGAAGGAAAGATGAGCAAGCCTGATGTTAGATAAATTAATATTATCCAGTCTAAAGGGTATAAATAAAAAGGAAACAATAAAAATAAAGAGTATCAGAGCTTTGTGGGACATCATGAAACATGCCAACATATGAATAATAAGGGTCTCAGAAGGATATATGAGATGGAAAAAGTAGAAAAAGTATACTTCTAAGAATGTTGATAGGCTGGCGCCGTGACTCACTAGGCTAATCCTCCGCCTTGCGGCGCCGGCACACCGGGTTCTAGTCCTGGTTGGGGTGCCGGATTCTGTCCCAATTGCTCCTCTTCCAGTCCAGCTCTCTGCTGTGGCCCGGGAGTGCAGTGGAGGATGGCCCAAGTTCTGGGGCCCTGGACCCGCATGGGAGATCAGGAGAGGCACCTGGCTCCTGGCTTCAGATTAGCGCGGTGCCCTGGCCACAGCGGCCATTGGAGGGTGAACCAACGGAAAAGGAAGACCTTTCTCTCTGTCTCTCTTTCACTGTCCACTCTGCCTGTCAAAAAAAAAAAAAAAAAGAATGTTGACAAAAACTTCCTTAATCTGATGAAAAACAGCAACTTGTGCAATTGAAAAAGCATAGCAAATTTCAAATAGGATCTCTAAAAACAAAGACCAAAATAGAAGTAGCTGAAAAGTAATTGAAAATGTATTGGATATTATCATTAAAATTAACTGGATTTATCACCAGAAACCATAGAGGCCAGAAGGCAATGAGATCATATTCTCTGAGGAACAGGAATGAAAACCTATCAACCAGGGGCTGACATTGTGGTGTGGTGGGTAAAGTCACCACCTTTGATGCCAGGATCCGAAATGGGTGACAATCTGTGTCCTTGCTGCTCCACTTCTGATCCAGCTCCCTACAAATGACCTGGGAAATCAGCAGAAGATATGCCAAGTGTTTGGGGCCCTGTCACTCTTGTGGGCTCCTAGTTCCTGGCTTCAGCCTGGACCATCCCTGAGCACTGTGGCTATCTGGGGAGTGAACAAGTGGTTGGAATATCATTCTCTCCCTCCCTCTCTCTCTCATGCTGACTTTCAAATAAATAAATAAATCTTTTTTACAAAAAGGATTTCCAACAAAAAATTTCATATCTGGCAAAACTATCCTTCAAAAATGAAGGAAAATTTAAGGCATTGACAGATAAACCAAAATGGATTTTGGATTTATTTCTGATCGTTTCTTTTTGTTAAGAGATCTGCCCAGGAAGAAATACTACAGGCATTGCTCCAGGCTGTAGAGAAAGCATAATAGTCAGTGATTCAAATTTGTATAGAAAGCATATGAGTAAATCACAGAGTAAACTAAATTTTTCCTTGTAATCACAGGACTAACACTAAGGAGATAATTTTAAAATATGAGACCATAAAATAAGCTGCAACATATTTATGATGGAAATCAAATGATGTGTGTTTCCATACACAATGAAGTATAATCAGAAATCAGTAACGGAAGGAAATGTGGGAAAATATACAAATAAGCAAGAATTAAACAGCATACTTCTAAATAATCTATAGATCAAAAAATCAAATAACAAGGAAATAAGAAAATACCTTGAAATACCTGAAAACAAAAATATAAGCTGCGAAAAGTTGAAGGATGCCCATAATTTATAATAGTAATGTTTATATCTAGAAAGGAGATAAAGATTGTTGGTCACAGCCATATTGGTCTGCCCAATGTTTGACTTCCTGCCACGGCTGGCCACCAAATCTCAGGCTGTGAAGCGCCCTCTCCCCCCACCTCAGCTTTGGTGAGTGCCTTGATTTCCTTTTCAGCATAGTCCGAACCACCTTCCCAATCTTGTGTGGTCACAATTTGTCAGGTGCACCAACCCAGGATATACATTCCCTTCTTTAGTGGGCCTCAGCTTTGATGAGTGCCCCCGACTCCAGCCTAGGTGCGGTCCAGACCCATTCCAGCTTTGGTGGGCATCATTGGCATGCACACCTCTGAGGCAGTATGACTTCCTTCTGTAGTGGGCTCCAGCTTTGATGAGCACCTGGACGCCAGCAACATTTTAGTCTGAGCTTTCCTTTGCTTGGTGAGAGTGATTGTTCACACACATGTACTCAGGCTTCCCTCAGGTTTGGTAAGCAGCCCAGACTGAAACCCCAAGCTTCCTGAGCTATTCACTGCTCTGGTGGATGTGGCTGAATGTGCACATCTGCTGGGATGTGTAGCTCTCTTCTCCAATGGTCCTGACTTTGGTTCGTGTCCTGGACTCCAGCCTCATGGCAGATTGGGCCACCCCTGTTCTTGGTGGGCACATGTGACAGACTAACATGCCCCAGACTTGGGCCTGGCACTGTCACAATCCCAGCTACCACCACTGAGGCCCACTTGTCCCTACTGGAACTGATGGAGCTCTACATGCCACGACCATCATTAAAGGTAGAAGAAGATGTAGGGAGACTCGACTTCAGTGTGCAACTGTAACAAAACCCAATGTAGCCTGCCTAGTTGATGTCCAAATACACATGTGAAAATGCCTTCAATCCATAGAAGCTACCATTTTACACAATAGAAACTAGTGATCTTCCAGATTCATAAAAGTTAATATAGAAATACAAGTATTAAACAGAAAGGCAATATGACACTACAAAAGGAACTCAATAAAAACACTTTAACATTAGACTCCATGGAAGGATTCTTTGAAAAAATGCCTGAAAAATAATTTAAAAGAATGATTATATATACTCAGAGAGGGGGCTGGCTCCGTGGCGCAGTAGGTTGATACTCTGCCTGCAGCACCGGCATCCCGTATGGGCACTGGTTCTAGTCCTGGCTGCTCCTCTTCCCATCCAGCTCTCTGCTGTGATCTGAGAACTCTGTAGAAAATGGCCCAAGTCCTTGGGCCCCTGCACCCACATGGGAGACCAGGAAGAAACACCTGGCTCCTGGCTTCAGATCAGTGCAGCTCTGGTAGTTGCGGCCATCTGGGGAATGAACCAATGGAAAGAAGACTTTTCTCTCTGTCTCTCCCTCTCACTGTCTGTAATTCTACCTCTCAAATAAATAAAATCTTTAAAATAAAGATATTCATAGAGATACAAGAGAATACAGATAGACAGCTACATGAAATTAGGAAATTGACACATGATATGTGTGGGAAATGCAGCAAAGAGATAGATATTGAGAAAGAAACAAGAAGAAATTTTAGAAATGAAGAATTCAATAAGTCAATTAGAAAATACAGTTGAGGGGCTGACGCTGTGGCACAGCTGGTTAAAGCCCCATGCCTGTAGAGCCGGCATCCCATAAAGGTGTTGATTTGAGTCTCGGCTATTATATTTCCGATCCAGCTCTGTGCTATGGCCTGGAAAAGCCATAGCAGTAGAGAATGGCCTAAGTGCTTGGGCCTCCGCACCCACATGGGAGACCTGGAAGAAGTTATTGACTCCTAGCTTTGACTCAGCTCAGCTCTGGTGAGTGATTTGGGGGAGTGAACCAGCTGGTGGAAGACTTTTCTCTCTTTCTCTGGTTCTATCTCTCTCATAAACTGTCTTTCAAATAAACAAAATAAATCAAAAAAAGAAGTACAGTTGAAAGCCTAAAAAACAGACTATATCTACCAGAAGAAAGAATATCTGAACTTAAAGACAGTCCTTATGGAATGTTCTAGTCACAAAAAAGAAAAGTAAAAAAAGGTAATAAGCATGAAAACAGTCTTTCCCCATTAAACTAACAAATATTTGAATTGTTAGGATTTCTGAGGACAAAGAGAGGAATACAGGCCTAGAAATTTTTTTTAATGATAGCTGTAAACTTACCTAGTCTGGGGAAAGATATGGACCAGATCCTTGGTCCTGGCTCCTGGCTTCAGATTAGCCCAGCTCAGGCCGCTGTGGCCATTTGGGGAATGAAACAGTGGGTAGAAAACTTTCTCTCTCTGTATCTCTCTTTCTCTGCCTCTCTATAACTCTGCCTTTAAAATAAATAAATAAATCTTTTAAAAACATATATATTTATTTATTTGAAAGGCAGTTAGAGAGAGAGAAAGAGAGAGAGAGAGAGAGAGAGAGAGAGATCTTCTGTCTGCTGGTTCAGTTCTCAAATGACCACAGTAGCTAGAGCTGGGCCAATTGAAAGCCAGAGGCCAGGAGCTTCTTCTGGGTCTTGCACACGAGTGTATGGGACTAAGAACTTGGACCATCTTCCCCTGATTTCCCCAGCCATAGCAGAGAGCCTGATCAGAAGTGGAGCAGCCGGGACTCGAAATTCCACCCATATGAGATGCCAGCACAGCAGCAGTGGCTGCACCCACTATGGCATACACCGCTCCCTCTTAAAAACTAGAAAAAGAGCAGTAACCTAACTCCACACTATCAGAAGGAAAGTAATATAATGATTGATGTGAAAATAAATGCAATAGAGTTTAGAAAAGGGCAAAAGAATGAAAATGAAATAAGTTCATTTTACTTAAAATGGTAAAATTAACAAACCTTTACTATACATCTCTTCTTCCCTGGCCTCTTGCCAAGAGGGGGCTGGCTGTAGCCCCAGGCCTCCAGGGCACATGGCCTTCGGGCCACACGCCCTAGGCTCCCTGGCCTAGATGCTCATCCACGTGGCTGGTTCCTGGTGCTCGGTTTGAACCGCTATTCACCTCTCTCTCTTAAATAAAGCTCTCACTCTCCAATGCATCTTTCTCACTAAATAAAGCTTAAAATCTAAAAAAAAATATATATATATATATACTGTCCAAAAAAATACTATACTCTCCAAGAAAAATACAGAAGACTTAAATAATCAAAACTGCTAGTAAGAGAATTTTGCAGTAAATATTATGAAAATACAAAGAATTGTATCAGAAGGCTCTAAATAATTATGTGCAAAAAATTCCCAGAGATCAAACTACCAACAAATATTAAAGAGGTAGAAACAATTTAATAGATCTATAATAAATAAAGAGATTGAATTGGTAATCAAAAACCTTTCTATAAAGCAAACTTCAGAATAAGCTGGCTTTACTGGTTAAATCTTCCTAATGATTAAAGACAAATTAACATCAATCCTTCCAAAATCTTCTTGCCCCATAAAGGGAATTGAAATACTCTCCAGTTCACTTCATGAGGCCAGTATTACTCTTATTCCCAAACCAGACATACATCACAAGGATATAAAACTACAGAGCAGTATATTACATTATAAGATAGATACAAAAAGCTTAACAAAATATTATTTCTTGCCATTTTCAAATTTATTTTTGTCATTTTCTCAGTCTTTAGTATTATTGAGTTAAATAGTTATTATTATTCACCTTGAAAAAACTTTAACAAAATAGTAGCAAACTGAATCCATTAACATTTAAAAGGATTCTATATTACAACCAAATAAAATTTATTTCAAGAACACAATATTGACTTAGTATCTAAAAATGTATCAATGCAAAATACTATGTTAATGAAAACATTCTAGCATTACTAGATATGGAGAAAACTTTTGATAAATAAAACAACTTTATTTAGTAAACTTAGGAACAACAACTACTGTTTCTTCTTCTTTTTAAATATTTATTTTATTTATCTGGAAGGCAAAGTTACAGAGAGAGGGACAGGGAGGAAAAACTTTCCACTAGCTGGTTTACTCCCCAGATGACTGCAGGGCTGGGCCAGACCAAAGTCAGGAGCCAGGAGATTCATCTAGGTTTCCCACATGGATGCAGGGGCCCAAACACTTGGACCATCCTCTGCTGCTTTCCAAGGCACATTTTTTAGCAGGGAGCTGGATCAGAAGTGGAACAGCAGGGTCTTGATTCAGTCTCATATGGATGCTGGCATTGCTGACAATGGCTTAACCTACCACAACACAATGCCAACCCCCAACAAAAATTTCTCCAATCAGATAAAAGGAAACTGTGAAGAAAACCATGGCTGACATCACTTAGTGGTGGAAGACTGAATACTCTCATTAATTACACTTATAATGTCAAGGTACTAGTAGGCAAACAGTAATAACAACAATAATAATAACAACAACAATAACAAAAAAGTGTCTAGACTGAAAAGACAAAATTAAAACTGTCTTCATAGGTGACATAATCTTGTACATGGAAAACACAAGAAATGTAAAACTTTTGGAACTAACAGATAAGCTCCATAAGTCAATATATAAAAGTTCATTGTATTTCTAATGTTTATTTGTGTATTTGTATATTTTATTTGTGTATTTGTGTAGAGAGACAGAGAGAGAGAGAGCTCCCATCTGCTGATTCACTCCACAAATGCCTACATTGACTGCAGATTCTTAGGCTAAAGCTGGAAGTAAGAATTCCATCCAGGTCTCCCACATGGGCAGTAGGTATCCAACCATTTGACCCATCACTTACCCTCAGCAGGAAACTGGAATAGGGAGTGGAGCTAAGGCACAAACTCAAACACTCTGAAATGGCATGTGGGTGCCCCGAGCAGCATTTTCACTGTTACGCCACTCACTCACTCACTCCTCAACTGAATAAAGAAATATGAGATTAAGAAAACAATTCCTTTCAGAGTTACATGCAAAAGAATGACATATTTGGCAGCAATTTAACAAAATAAGTGTACCAACTGTACTCTGGAAACTGTAAGATGAAGCTGAAAAAATTTGAGAGAAGATAATAAATGAAAAGTTCATGGATCAGAACTTAATATTATTAAGAGAGCTCTATACTCCCCAAATTGTTCTATATATTTGACTCAATCCCTCCCAAAATCCAAGCTGTGTATATTGCATAAATTGACAATCAAATTCTAAAATTCATGTAGAAACTTCAAGGATCCAGGATGGATAAGACAAGCTTGGAAAAAAAAAAAAACCACACACAAAGCTTAAGATGTAATTCAAGGATGCCAAGACAATTCATTTGGGGGAAAGAATAGCCTTTTAAACAAGATAGGGTGGAGAACAGCCATTTTTAACAAATGAGACTAAGTTAACTCAACATGCAGATGCAGAGGTATAAAGGTAGACTTATAACTCCCATCACATACTAAAATTAGCTCAAAGGATGATGGACGTTTGATATAGCAGTTAAGATACCACAGATTAGAGTTCCTGGGTGGGGTAGCAGCTCCACACCCAACTAAAACTTCAGTATTTGTGTCCCTACCACCACATGGGCAACCTAGATGAATTCCCATATTTGGCTTTATCCAGGCCCAGCCCCAGCTTTTGCAGGAATTTTGGAGAGTGAACCAGGAGATGAGAGAGCTCTGTGTGTCACACTCACTCTCTCAACTTTTAAGTCAATAACAATTCTTAAAAATAAAGAAACCTCAAAGTTTATCAAAGACCTAAATGTAAGACACAAAAATTACAAAACTCTTAGAAAAAAAGAGACAATTTCAGACTAGTTGGATCAGACAGTTAATTCTTAGATGTGAGTCCAAAACATAAGTACTAAATAAATAATAAATTGAATTTCATTTAAATTAAAAACTTTTTTGCTTCAAAGGATAGTTTTAAGAAAGTGTAAAGGTAGCTCACAGAATAGTAGGGGATATTTGCAAATCATATACCTTATAACAATCTGGCATCCAGGATATATTTGAAAAATTCATCTGCAGCTCAACATTAAAAAGACACAAAATGTCATTTATTGTATTTTGTTTATATGAAATGTCCAGAAAGGGAAAATTCATGAAGAGAGAAAAGAGATTAATGGTTTCCAGGCACTGGGGGACAAAGAGGAATGAGGATTTGACCGCTTGTGGGTACGAGGTTTCTTGCAACTCAAAAACTCAACAATAAAAATAACAACCAATCCAGCGGAGATGAAAATGTTCCAAAATAAGGTTTGAGGCCAGCGCCATGGCTCAATAGGCTAATCCTCCGCCTAGCAGTGCCGGCACACCGGGTTCTAGTCCCAGTAGGGGCGCCGGATTCTGTCCCAGTTGCTCCTCTTCCAGTCCAGCTCTTTGCTGTGGCCAGGGAGTGCAGTGGAGGATGGCCCAAGTGCTTGGGCCCTGCACCCCATGGGAGACCAGGAGTAGCACCTGGCTCCTGCCTTTGGATCAGCGCCGTGCACAGGCCACGCCGGTTGCGGCGGCCATTGGAGGGTGAACCAAAGGAAAAAAGGAAGACCTTTCTCTCTGTCTGTCTCTCTCTCTCTCTCTCACTGTCCACTCTGCCTGTCCAAAAAAAATAATTTCTGATTGTTGTGTGATTGTACATATATTAAAAAGCACTAATTGTATACTTTAAAACTATGAATTTTATAGTATATGAATTATCTTAACAAATATGTTATAAAGAGAATACTACAATGAACATCCTTCTCCATGTTTTAGTACATCAATTGTTTAAATGTTTCTATAATCTTTGGACCTACAATTAGAAATTCTAGGTTGTAGGATTAAAATGTTGCTAGAACATGATAAATTGTTCTATAAGTTACTTATATCACTTATGCTTTAACCAGTTGTATGAGAAATCTCAAAAGTTCTATTTATCCTTTATTTGCTTGACATCAAATTTTATTGATTTATTTTTAATTATTATTTTGTTTTTACTTACTATAAATTTATGTTTAACTGACTTACTTTGAACCGAAGTGAAATTAAATATATTTTCATACTTTTTAGCCATTCAGTTTCCTCTTCTATAAAATTTCTATTCATATCCTTTGTTTACTTCTACTGAGCTGTTAGTTTGCAAAAATATCTGTCATTGCTAGTTACACAGGAACCAGAAACTTTCCATTCTCTGTAGTGAGAGATGAGCATTAACAGTCACTTGAACATGTTAGAATATTCTATCCAGGCACCACAACCATTCTGGAATGGAATCTTGGAAACATATGGTTACCATGACAAGTGAAAACATTACAGAGGATTCTCATCATTTAACTGAACAGAGGATTTTACCTTTGCTTAAAAGGAAATATAAGTTTCTCTTCTATACTTTGCCTTACCAGTGATTACAGAGAAATTATAAAAGGTAAGTAATTATGCCCCTGTTAATCTTTCAGTCAAAATCTTGTCTGCTTTCTAACCCTGACCTTTTTTCTTAAGTGTTTTTGTTTTGGTTATTGATGTTATTGTTGTTGTGATAAGAGAAAAACCATGGATATATTAGAAAATATTTCACCATAGGCCCTCATCTAAAATTCCCACCAAATTTAACAATTGGAAGAATTTAACTGTTAGTTGAACTCTCCAACTTCATGTTGCATTAACCAGCATTCTCCAGAGAAATAGAACCCATACATGAAAACGGACTTATTGTAAGGAATTACTGACATGATTACAGAGATTGAGAAGTCCTACAACTTTCTAGCTGTAAGCCAGAGATGCAGGAAGTCCAACGGTGTAGTTTGAAGGTCTTAGAGCCAGAGCCAGTGATGTGGATTCCAGCCTGATACTGAAGGCTTGAAAACAAGGAGTGCTGAGGCAAAAAGACCAATGTCCCAACTCCGTCATCAGCTGTCATTGCTTACTGTGTAAGTGATGCAGAGAGAAAGTGAACATTCCTAAGCTTTCTTGTTTCATTTAAGCCCTCAGCTGAATGGAGGATGCCCTTTCAATTGGGGAAGGCCAACTGCTTTACTGAGTCCACAAATTTAAATGTCAATATCTCCTGGATCACTTTCACAAACACAATTGAAACTAATGTTTATCAATACTGGGCATCCTATGGTTCAGTCAGGTTGATATATGAGTCTACTTTCTGTCAACTTGGTTAACATTTCCTTAAACTTAATCTCTGAGTAGAGACAAAATAAAAACTCCACCTTACATGATACAACTATTCTGCATACAATCCCAAAAGGCTCCACCAAGACACTATTTGGAATTCATAGAAGAGTTTGGTAAAGCAGCAGGATACAAAATTAACACACAAAAATCAATAGCCTTTTTGAAAAGATTTATTTACTTATTTGAAAGGCAGAGTTACAGAGAGGCAGAAGCAGAAAGAGAGAGAGAGAGAGAGAGAGGACTTCCATCCATGAGTTCACTCTCCAAATAGTTGCAATGGCCACAGCTGTGCCAATCCGAAGCCAGGAGCCAGGACTTCTGGGTCACCCACGTAGGTGCAGAGACTGAAGGACTTGGGCTACTTTCTAATGTTTCCCAGGCCATGTCAGAGAGCTGGATTGGAAGTGGATCAGCCGGGACTCAAACCGGCACCCAAATAGGATGCCGGCACTGCAGGCAGGGCTTTACCTGCTACACCATGACACTGGCCCAAATACCCTTTGTATACATAGACAATGCCATAACTGAGAAAGAACGTCTATGATCAATCCCATTCAGAATAGCTCCAGAAAGAATTAAATCCCTTGTAATAAATTTAACCGAGGAGGTCAAAGATCACTATGATGAAAATTACAAAGCATTAAAGAAAGAAATAGAAGAAGACAAATAAGAGTTTAAAAAGTCTTCGATGTTCATGGATTGGAAGAATCGACATCATTGAAATGTTCATACTTCCAAAAGTGATTTTTAGATTCATGTGATTGAAATCAAAAAATCAACAACATTCTTCACAGATCTAGAAATAATGATGCTAAAATTCATATGTAAACACAAGAGATCCCGAATAGCTAAAGCAATTTTAAGACAAAAAAAAAAAAAAAAAAAAAAAAAAGGAAGAAACTGGAGGCATTACAATAACAGATCTCAAGACATACAGTTTATAATTAAAACAGCCTGGCACTGGGGCCGGCGCTGTGGTGTAGTGGTTAAAGCCGCCACCTGCAGTGCCGGCATCCCATTTGGGTGCCGGTTCAAGACCCTGCTGCTCCACTTCCAATCCAGCTCTCTGCTGTGGCCTGGGAAAGTAGTAGAAGACGGCCCAAGTCCTTGAGCCTCTGCACCCATGTGGGAGACCCAGAAGAAGCTTAGGATCAGCGCAGCTCCAACTGTTGCAGCCATCTTGGGAGTGAACCAGTGAATGGAAGATTCTCTCTCTCATTCTCTCTCTCTCACTCTATCTCTCTCTTTCTGCTTCTCCTTCTCTCATTGTGTAACTCTGACTTTCAAGTAAAATAAATAAATCTTAAAAAAATAGCCTGGTACTGGCACAAAAACAGATGTGTAGACAAAGGAACAGAATAGAAACTCCAGAAATCAATCCATACATCTACAATTAACTTTTCTTTGATGAAAGAGGAAAAATTAATCCTTGGAGAAAAAGCACTTTCTTCAACAAATTGTGCTGGGAAAACCGGATAGTTGTATGCAGAAGTATGGAACAAGACCCCTAACTTACACCTTACACAAAAATTCACTTAAAATGGATCAGAGGCCTGGAATTACGACCTAATATCTTTCAAATTACTAGAGAGCATTGGGAAAGCCCTACAAGATATTGACATAGGAAAAGACATCTTGGAAAATACTCCAGAAGAACAGGCAATCAAATTAACAAATGGGATTACATCAAACTGAGAAGCTTCTGCATGGCAAAAAATTCTCAGCAAAGTGGAGAGGCAACAGATATAATAGGAGAAAATATTTGCAAACTATGCAACTGATAAAGTATTGATTTCCTGAATCTATGAAGAGGTCAAGAAGCCCAACAATAACAAAACAAACAACCCAGTTAAGAAATGGGCAAAGGACCTGAACAGAAAGTTTTCAAGAGGGAAATTCAAAAGGCCAACAGACACATGAAAAAATTGCTTAGGATGGCTAGCATCAGGAAATGCAAATCAAAACCACAGTGAGGTTTCACCTCACTCCCATTAGAATGGCTTCCTTGCAGAAATCAATAAATAACAAATGCTGGCGAGGATGTAGGGGGAAAAGTTCCTTAATCCACTATTGGTGGGAATGTAAGCTGATAAAGCCACTGTGGAAGACATTATGGAGATACCTCAGAAATCTGAGGGTCTGGTGTACAGGGTAAAGCCGCTGCCTATGATGCTGTCATCCCATAGGGGCGCCGGTTCAAGTTCCGACTGCTCCACTTCCAATCCAGCTCTCTGGTATGGCCCGGGAAAGCAGTAGAAGATGGCCCAAGTCCTTGGGCCTCTGCACTCGCATGGGAGACCTGGAAGAAGCTCCTGGCTCCTGGCTTTGGATTGGCGCAGCTCTGGCCATTGCAACCAATTGGGGAGTGAACCAGTGGATAGAAGATCCCTCTCTCTCTCTCTCTCTCTGCCTCTCCTTCTCTCTCTGTGTAACTCTGACTTTCAAATAAATACCCAAATCTAAACTGATCTTCTGTATATAAAGAGAATTGAAAATGAATCTTGATGTGAATGGAAGGGGAGAGGGAGCGGGAAAGGGGAGGGTTGCGGGTGGGAGGGAAGTTATGGGAGGGGGGAAGCCATTGTAATCCATAAGCTGTACTTTGGAAATTTATATTCATTAAATAAAAGTTTAATAAATGAAAATAAATAAATAAATACCTAAATCTTAAAAAAAAAAGAAATCTGAATATAGACCTACCATATATCCCAGCCATCCCACTCGTAGAAATTCACCCAAGGTTAATGAAATCAGTATATGAAAGAGGATCTGTACCCCCATGTTCATTGTAACTCAATTTACAATAGCTAAGATATGAAATCAACACAGATGTCCATCAACATGAATGAATACTGAATAAATAAATTATTTATACACACACACATAACACACACACACAGACTATGGAATACTATACAGTGGTAAGAAAAAAATGAAATCCTGTCATTTCTAACAAATTGGATGCAACTGGAAACCATTATACTTAGTGAAATAAACCAGTCACAAAAAGATAAATACCATATGGTCTCTGATCTGTGGTAATTAATAGAGTACCTAAAAGGTAATCTATAAGGATGACACTGACACCTTGAGATGTGATGATTTTGAACAGCCCTTATCTTAACTGTTGAGGAACAATTTTTTGTTTTTGTTTTTGTTGATTTTTTTTTCCTTCATACTATTTGGTGAACTCTCTATTTCATGTAGGGTTAACCTCATGAGTATAAAATTGACTGAAAATAGATTTGTTAAAAATAAGAATGGGAGTGGGAGAGGGGGAAGGAAGAAGGGTTTAAGCATGGGCAGGAGGGAAGTCTAGAGAAGGAATCATGGTGTTCACAAATTTGCATATATTAAATGCATGAAGTTTGTATTCCCCAAATAAAAGAAAAAAATGACAAAAGGGACTCTAATAAGTGCCCAGTGTGCCAGTAGTAGAGACCAACACTGAGTTCTCAATCTATTTTATCCAGGATGATCAACTAGTCACCTTGTGGCAGGTTGCTTATATTGGACCATGTCCTTCATAGAAAGAGCAGAATTTTGGTTTTTATAGGAATAGACTCTTACTCTGGATACAGGTTCTCTGCACGCGACATTTCTTCCATAACTGAATTTGTGGACTTTCAGAATACCTTATCTACCATCATGGTGTTCCACATAACATTGTGTCTGAAAGGAATTCACTTCACAGCCAAAGAAATGGGACAATGGGATCATGCTCATGGAATTCACCATCCTAAAGCAGCTTTTTTGATAAAATGGTAGAATGACTATTTGAAGACTCAGATTTGTCTGTAGAATTGACAGCTAGGTGGCACTATCTTACAAGATTGAGAAAAGCTTCCTCATGAGACTGACTATATTCTGAATTGGTGTTCAATTAATGGTACAGTTTCTCCCATAACCACTATTCATAGGTCTAAAAATCAATGAGTGGAAATGAGAGTGGCACCACTCACTGTTATTCTTGGTGATGCACTGGCTTCCAGTTCCTGTGACCTTATGACCTTCTGGCCTAAAAGTCAGATACAGAAGAAAGAAGCATCCCTCTTCTACCAGGAGACAACAGTTCCACTGAATTGGAAATTAAGGATGCCAACTGGCCACTTTGGTCTCCTTCCTGTGAATCAGAAAGAAAAGAAGGGAGTTCACTATGCTGGTTAAACTGTCTCACTCTCACTACTAAGGATAAATTGGACCACTATTTGGCAGTAGAAATTAGGAAGAGTGTATCTGGAATGTAGGAGATCCCTTAGGGCATTTTCCAGTTTTACCATGCTTGTGATCAAAATAAATGGAAACATACAGCAACTCAATTCAGGTAGAATTTCTAATGGTCTACGTGTTTCAGAAGAATTCGGGTCCCCTCAGTAAGTAAAAAACCATGAGGTACTTGCTGAAAGCAAAGGAATGCAGAATAGGAAGCAAAAGGAAGGCAATTAAAAACACAACTTATGATAGTGTGACAAGTAAAAAAATGAGAACTGCAATCGTTATGAGTGTTTTGCCCAATATTTTCTTAATTTATTATGAATAACTGTGTTTATAGGAAATATTTTTGTTTTCATTTCTCTCTTATTCCTTCAACATGCATTGACTTCAAATCATGGCATTTAAATATTCTTAATTTTATATCATAGCATTTAAGTTTTGGCATATCAAGTAAAAAAAATCACTTGAGGACTTTTTGTCCTTTTATTGAATTAGTTCTTGGACTTATGATATTCTGTGTCTAATATGAAGAAGTTAAATTGGTTATTTGCTATTTCTAGTAGTAGAGAGACCATTGGTGGTCCATGTCATGAACCGTTATATAGAGATACATGAAGTATCTTTATTGAAATGTAATCAGTTTGTTATAACTGGAAGAGAGGAATTTGTAGAGGCATAGTGTTTAAATAAATAAATAAAAGCCTGAAAATCCTATGGCATAATGAAACTGACACATAAAATTATTCATCACAACATCTAACTTCTTTCCCATCTTCTGACCTCTCCTGCCTTACAAGCATCTTGGGCACTTATGTTTTCTTCTCGCTGTCTAACAGCCTATAAGTTGGTATCTAGCCAAGTTTGGTCTGACTCCAAGCACTCAAGCTCTGAAATTGAAATCCCCTCCAGGAAACATTTTATTTTCCCCAGTGAAGCTGGATTTCAAGGAGTCAGAAAATAGAAAATCTCACCTGGTAGTGAAAATATCATAAGACTGAGTAGTTGAAAGATCAACAAAAGTGGCTGGCACTGTGTCATAGTAGGCTTAGCCTCCACCTGTGGCGCTGGCACCCCATATGGGTGCCGGTTCCTATCCCACCTGCTCTTTATCCAATCCTGCTCTCTGCAATGGACTGGGAAAGCAGTAGAAGATGGCCCAAGTGCTTTGGCCCCTGAACCCATATGGAGGACTTGAAAGAATCTCCTGGCTCCATGCTTTGGATTGGTCCAGCCTTGGCAGTTGCAGTCACATGGGGAGTGAACCAGAAGACCTTTCTCTCTGTCTCTCCCTCTCTCTGTCTGTAACTCAACCTCTGAAATATATATATATATATATATATATATATATATATATATATATTTAAAAAAACAAAAGAGTGTGGTCATTTATTAATTAAAATAAACCACACTCACTTATAAAAGTAAAAATTATATTATGAGGAATATTCCATATATGTCCTAAAATTTCCTCCTGTATGTATTTAATCTAAGAGAACTGAAGCAGCAAACATTTGTCATAGCAAACTCTTTGATTGAGCAATAACACAAATTGTTTGGAAAAGATACTGAAAGCGTACTAGCTATTAAATAGCTGAATTTTGAGTAAATAGAGCATTTCTGCAATGGGGCTTTTGTCCCCATGTACGGTCTCAGGGATATCTCCATGGGGAGTTGGCTGATGCTTCTCTTGGGTGATGAGGACATGAGAAAATCAAGGTGAGCATCTTAGAGAAGTGGGAATGGGATGTGGATATTGAAAGTTCTTCCCTGGTTTTGATTTGGCACCGGGATAAGTTGGTGACACAGGAATATCCAAGAAAGCACACACTAAGTGTTTTTGTAGGGGGGCAGATGGAAGGAGGTCAGCTCTGCAGGCACTCTGGAGCTGCTGGGGTGGAACAGCTGGAGGGGAGACAAAGGGGGCCAAGTCACATTCTGGGTCAGGTGGAGAATTCCTACAGGTGAAAGTCTCGCAAACGTTTGAACTGGGAAAAATTCATCTCTTTTACTTATGAATCATAATGAAAAAATAAGTGAACGTAAGGTCAAAGTGAAGATTGCTACAAGAAAATCTAGAAAAGCAATGATAAAGCCAATGACAAATAACTGAGAAAATATTGTCAGAGAAGATAATTTTTTAAACTGAATAAAGCAACTTCAGCTATAAAATGTGATATTCAAGTACAGCTATAGCAGTTTAAGAATAAAATAGCACAGCTCAATAAGAAAGTGGAGTAGGGGCATATTCTCACAAAACAAACTCTGTTGGAAACAGCACCAAGAAAATACACACCGTTGGCCGGCACCGTGGCTCACTAGGCTAATCCTCCGCCTAGCGGCGCCGGCACACCAGGTTCAAGTCCCGGTCGGGGCGCCGGATTCTGTCCCGGTTGCCCCTCTTCCAGGCCAGCTCTCTGCTATGGCCCGGGAGTGCAGTGGAGGATGGCCCAAGTGCTTGGGCCCTGCACCCCATGGGAGACCAGGAGAAGCACCTGGCTCCTGGCTTCGGATCAGCATGGTGCGCCAGCCACGGCGGCCATTGGAGGGTGAACCAACGGCAAAAGGAAGACCTTTCTCCCTGTCTCTCTCTCTCACTATCCACTCTGCCTGACAAAAATAAATAAATAAATAAATAAATAAATAAAAGAAAATACACATTGTTAAAGCATGGTAAGGAGCATGAAGCACAAGTTCTAGGTAAGCTAAAAAGACTTTTGAAAGGAGAACTAATAGAAGCATAATTAGTGACACCAAAGTAGAGACCCAAAATAACAAAAGATAAAATCTTTAAACAAAAATTTTAATAAAACTTTTCATGAATATATACATAGCAAACCAGATTATGACCTAAGAAAAATTAACTCAAGACAATCCATAATTAGCTGTATTCTTTCAGAGTTAATTTCTAAGATAAATAATTCATTGTAAATCCAAGAAAAGAAAAAAAAAGTTACTCTACATAGGAAAATAAAATAAAAACCCAACTAACCTTGGCCTTTTCTATAGCTAGATAACAATAGCATAGACCCTGTGAAATCCTAAAAGGAAACATTGTGACCTGAGAATGTTTTACCCAAAGTGTGACTCAGTGAAACAAACAGTTTTGAACATGAAAAATTCAAGGAATGTGACTCTTCAGAGCCCCACTTAATTATACCAACATAAAGTGAACTTTAACTCAGATAAATGGAGAAAGCCTGGCAGTGTGCACTGTTGAATGCAGGTTTAAGACATAAAGGAAGGTGAAGTTAATGTTATAAAACTTAATGCAAATATTATAAACCTTGAAAGCATGCAAGTGATATAACTACTAATGATTACAGGGACTGGCATTATGGGGTAGTCACTGCCTGTGATGCAAGCATTCCATATGGGTGCTAGTTCATGTCCCAGGTACTCCACTTCCCATCCAGCTCCTTGCTAATGGACTGAGAAAGTAGGCCTACATGGTATAACCATTTGGGTGCCTGCCACCCACGTGGGTGACATAGATGAGGCTCCTGACTTCAGCCTGGTCCAGTGCTGTCCACTGGGGCTATCTGAGGAGTTAATCAGTTGATGAAAGTTCTCTCATTCTCTTTCTGTGTCTCCCTCTCTCTTTGTAACTCTGAATTTCAAATTAAATGTCTTGAAATTATAAAAAAAATAAGAAATGGGGTAAGGAACATAAGTACATTGATTTCTTCACCATGAAAATTATGATTATTGAGTAATCATGTCAATATAAAAACAAAGGTATAAAGATTTCACTAGTTTAATTAATAAATTTTATGAGGAACGAGGAAATGGAGAAAATAGAAATCAGCAAATTTTATCTATGTTTATAGCTAGGAATCAACAGATTCTGTCTGGAGTTTGAGGAATAAATGTATCAAATCAAGTGATGGTCATTCTAAGCATCACCATAACAGGGTTATGAGCCTTTCACGTTAAAGATCCCCACAAACACCATTTCCCTCTCTCCTCCCTTTCTCCACATCCCTGTCTCTCTCCCTCTCTCTCACATACACAATCCAAATAATAAAGTATTTAATAGTAACAACAACAAGAAACATAAAATATAATAGGACGACAAAATCTGTTATGTAAATAAGAATGGATTGAACTCATCTAAAAGGAAAGGTTAAGTTACAAATAAATCTAAGAATATGTTACATACTCTAAATTCTTAGAAAACAGTCTATAGGGTGAGCGTGGGAATAGCAGTTAAGATGCCATTTGAGATACCCACATTCCATACTGGAGTGTCTGGGTTTGAGTCCTGTCTCTGCATCCAATTCTACCTTCCTGCTAATGTGTACCCTAAGCAGCAGCAGGTGATAACTGATGCAGTTACTGGGTCCCTGCCACCCATGTTAGACCTAAATTGAATTCCTATCTCCCACTTTTGACCCACCCCAATCCTGGCTATGGTGGGCATTTGAGGAGCAAACCACTAAGTGGGAGTGCTGGGTCTCTCTCTCTTTGCCTTACAAAAAAATTAAAATAACATTGAATAAATTATTTTAAAATAATGAAAATAAAGATTGAGGAAAAAAAGAATACCAGGAGAGTATAAGTAATAACAACAACAAAGCAGATGTTGGGGTCTTTATTC
This sequence comes from Lepus europaeus, assembly GCF_033115175.1. NCBI lineage: Eukaryota > Metazoa > Chordata > Mammalia > Lagomorpha > Leporidae > Lepus > Lepus europaeus. The sequence goes on along the minus strand of NC_084831.1, from coordinate 135,276,054 downwards.
AGAAAAATTTGAATTTCAGAATTGGAATTCATGATTAAAGCAATAAATAGGAGTTAAAAAGAAAATATTGGATATCAAATAATTGGAAAATTTATAACAAAAAGAAAAAATACAAAGGAGTATTAAAAATGTAAATGATAAAAAAGTAAAAAATGGCCTCCAATATTCTTGTCCCTGGCATCCATGTTTTGTTATAAATCTCTCCCCGTGGAAGCTGAGAAGTTAAGAAAGGATACTGCTTATGCTGTGACTATGACAGGGTCTCAATCTTGTGATTATGTTGCATAACACATCAAAAGGCATTGTATGGCTGTGATCAGTGTTACCAGTCAATTAAGAGGGAGATTATCTGAGAGAGCCTCACAAAGCATGAGCCTGTTAAGTCTGGTCTGGAAAGTCAAGGACAAACGTAAGAGACTGGTAGGGTGGGGACCCCTTTGGAAGGGGAATTGCAAATGGCTTCTCAGAGCTGAGAGGTGCCTTGTGTCACAGCCAGGAAAACAGCAGAGCCCTCAGTCTCACAGCCTCAAAGAAGGGGGGGCTCTGCTAACACCTAAGTGACATTGGAAGAGGACCCTGAGACTCAAATAAGATAACAGTCCCAGGTAACCCCTGGGTTTCAGCTGCATGAGACCCTGAGCAGAGAATACAGCAAAGATGAGATAGGATTTCCTGACCTGCAGAAAAATGACAAACAATAAATCAGTGTTTTTTAGAACATTAAATTTGTGTTAATTTGATACATAGCAACAGATAACTAATACAATCTTCATATCTTAGAATATTATATAATTAGTAGCATCAAAGCTGATGAAACAAACAGAACTATAAGAATGTTACTGGTTTATGTGTTAATACATAATATTCTTTTTCAGCATTAGTGGTGGAAGAATTTAATTGACTTCTGTCAACATGCCATTGAGGAACCAGAGAACAAGTAAGGCTTTAGGACACCATAAAGAGAAATAAGTGTCTGTGTATGTGTGTGTGTGTGTGCATGTCAGAGGGAGAAAGACAGAGAGGGCATGAAGAGAAAGAGAGACAGCCATAATCAATTCCATCCATGGAAACAAAAAATGTACATTTTTCCCTTAATACTCATAGAACATTCCCAAAAATATCCATATGTTATGATAGACTTTTCTGTATAAATTTCAAAAAGTACAAATAGCAGAGAAATATTTTCTGAACCCAGTGTAAAAATTATAAATGTACAATTTGTATATGTAATTTAATTTCTAGTAATACTAGGAAATACTTCCTTTTTAAAAAATATTTATTATATATATTTGAAAGTCAAAGTTACAGAGAGAAAGAGAGGGAGGGAGTGAGAGTGAGCAAGAGAGAGAGAAAATCTTCCATCCGCTGGTTCACTCCCCAAATGTCCACAATGGCCAGGACTGAACCGATTCAAGCCAGGAGCCAGGAGCTTCTTCCAGGTCTCCCACATGGGTGCAGGGGCCCAAAGACTTGGGCCATCTTCTGCTGCTTTCCCAGGCACATTAGCAGGGAGCTGGATTGGAAGTGGTACAGCCAGGACTCGAACCAGCACTCATATGGGATGCTGGCGCTGCAGGCCGGAGCTTTAACCTGCTGTGCTACAGTGCAGGCCCCTAGAAGAAACTTCAAAGTAAAGGATTTTGTGTTTATCACGTTAAGAAATTAACTACAAAGCTATCTCATTAAGTATTATAGAGAATAGATTTAAAATACAATCAAAAAATTTTGTCACAAAAGTATTATGTAGATTTTCTTTTTTAGCAATGGTTGTTGAAAATGGTACTATTGATTTTGTTTTATTGAGCAACCTGGTGTGTTTGGCATAAATACCACTTGGTAATATTGTATTCATTCAATGTGATGCCATAATCCATCTGTTAACTGTTTTGTTAAGTGTTGTTTAGTAATATTCATAAAGATTTTATCTGTATTTTTGTGTATGTGCGTGTAGGTGTGTGTGTGTGTGTGTTGGGCTTTACCATCAACTTAACTCAGGGTTGGAAACATGGGCATTCCTTTTAAACTACTCTCCTTCTTCCTTCTGGATAGTAAGCAGTCTCCAGACTCTGCAATCCAGTGTGAAATGGCACCACATGGTGAGTGATATTCCATAGCGACATTGATATAACTGAAATTTCTTGGGCAAAAATGACATATTCATTTTCTCCATTACAACAATGTTACAATTAATGTTTAACGCATACATGATGTAGGTGGAAAGAGATAAAGGGAAATTAGTGGAAGATGTGTTTATCTTGTTCTTCCTGACAGCAACATTTTTTCTCAACCTCCCGAGCCCTGGAAATAGGCTTCAACACTAATTCAAAAGGGTTTTTCTTTGCTGTTTTCCACACCTGTGTTCCATCTCTTGACATGTCTCTACTTCAGTCTCCTGCTCATATCCTTCCCTCTATCATGTGGAAACCCTTCTCATCAAATCACAGCCCCTACCATCTAGCCTCTGATAGGCTGGCTGCACTTTCTTCTCTGAGAACCATGCTACTTTACATCTTTCCATTTCCACTTACCATATTCTGCATTGTCTTTTAGGCATGTGGGTGGTTTGCGTGTCCTTTGAGAATTCAGAACAGAGATTGTGATCATTTGTCTTTCTGTTCTCGTAGTACAGCACTTAGCAGGTATTCACAGTTTTAAAAATTCTGGCAAAATCCTGAACCTTGAATAGATCCTGCCACCAGTTTAATATGCAAGGTCAAATTAACCTAGAATCTATGAGGAAGGGCTATGGTAATAAGTCAGTGGATCTTTTACTCTTAGAAAAATGGGCCAGTGAGAATACTAAAACTTTCATAGACTGTTTCTTTAGGTTCCCTAGATCAAAGTCTCTGATAATTAAAGAAAATCAATAGTGCTCCTGCCATTGGATCAGCGCGGTGCGCCGGCCGCAGCGCGCCAACCGCGGCAGCCATTGGAGGGTGAACCAATGGCAAAAGGAAGACCTTTCTCTCTGTCTCTCTCTCTCACTGTCCACTCTGCCTGTAAAAAAAAAAAAAAGAAAGAAAATCAATAGTAATTGTTGATGGAAAAGTTGATTCTGCTAGTCGTGACTTGAGAACAGTTGACAATAAAATAACATTCTATTAAGCAGAGCTGTTTCAACATTTTCAGATTTTTATAGCCCTTAGAGACTGAAACACACAGTTTAGCATTTGCATTTTTTACTCTTTCACTCCTTTATTTATCCCACAAATACTTATTATCTTCTATATGTCAAATATTATGCTATCCATGTGATACACAAAGTAGAATAAAACTAAAAGACTAGCCTCAAAGTGCTTCTAAGAGTACTTTAGTGGAGGAGAAAAGTTTGAAAAGACAGTATTTAGAAATTGGTATAAGTTATGAGGAAGTGACAATAAGCAGGAAATGAGGGAAGAAGACTCATGTGTTCCTTAAAATCTAACTTCAGATAGGATAGTATCTGAGCTGGTCTTTAACGTATGAGTGGAAGGCCCGGATGAAAATGAAGGAGGGCCGGTGCCGCGGCTCAACAGGCTAATCCTCCACCTGCGGTGCCCGTAAACCGGGTTCTAGTCCTGGTTGGGGCACCAGATTCTGTCCCGGTCGCTCCTCTTCCTGTCCAGCTCTCTGCTGTAGCCCTGGGAGTGCAGTGGAGGATGGCTCAAGTCCTTGGGCCCTGCACCCGCATGGGAGACCAGGAGAAGCACCTGGCTCCTGGCTTCGGATCAGTGTGGTACACCGGCTGCAGTGCACTGGCTGTAGCGGCCATTGGAGGGTGAACCAATGGAAAAGGAAGACCTTTCTCTCTGTCTCTCTGTCTCTCTCTCATTGTCCACTCTGCCTGTAAAAAAAAAAAAAAAAAAAAAAAAAAAAAAAAAAAAAAAAAAAAAAAAGAAGGAGGAGGAAATAACAGATGGAAAGGCCTGAGAAAGGAAACAAGACGTATTTGTGGAATCATAGATTTCAGGTATGCTTTCCCAGAAAGTAATGAAAGAAAGACGGGGGTTTTGTCTCTAAAAGTTTGTTGGACTTGTACTTGGAGTCACTTTTTGGGGATGATGGTTGGGGTCAGGTGAAAAAACAGGGTTGAGTACAGAGAGGAGTGGAACTCATATGCAATTGCAAGACAGAACACAGAACCTAAGGGAGCTGTGGAGCTAGGATGGCTGTCCAGAGTTCAACCTCTTTGAGAAAGAAACTGAGCCCTTGTGTCCTCATATTAAAGAGGTTGAATATATGTTAATCCCAAGGACATGATATGATGTTGGGTAAGGAAGCTCGTTGGTTTTCTCACTGCTCATTTGAGAGTTGCCAATACTCCTAGAAGCTCAGGAAAACAGTGTTTGAGTGCCAAAGGAGAGATAAGAGATTTACAATGTGCCCCCACAGCATCCACCTACAACAACAGGTGTATCTCAAGTGAAGAGTGTGTGCAGGGAGTTGTGTTGTGGAGAGAGTACAGTTTTTTTCAGAGACCCACTTATTATTTTTAAGAAAGCTGTTATTTAATGAGTACAAATTTCATAGGTATAGCTTTAGGAATATAGTGGTTCTTCCTCCCATACATGCCTTCCCACCCCCATACCCATCCCACCTCCTACTCATTCTCCCTTCCTATTCTTCATTAAGATTCATTTAAATTAATTTTATATACAGAAGACCAATGCTATACTAAGTAAATATTTTCACAATTTGCACCCACGCAGACACACAAAGTATAACGTACTGTTTGAAAAAAAGTTTTACAGTTAATTCTCATAGTACAACTCATTAAGGACAGAAGTCCTTCATGGGGAGTAAGTTCACAGTGATTCTTGTTGTTGACTTAGCAATCGACACTCTTGAGGCTCTTGACATGAGCTGCCAAGGCTATGGAAGCCTTTTGAGTCCACAAACTCTGTCAGTATTTAGACAGGGCCATAAGCAAAGTGGAAGTTCTCTCCTCCCTTCAGAGAAAAGTACATCCCTCTTTGATAACCCCTTCTTTCTGCTGGAGAGAGACCCACTTTTGAAGAGAACTGAGTTTTGCCAAGGAGGACTTAATGAATTAAGGGATTATTTTACTCCAACAGAATTATAGATTAGAAAATATAAACAGAATGATTATAAGATAGAGCAGGAATCTCAGAGAATATCTTTGAGAGATTCTGGCTATTGGGAAACCCTGCACATGGGTCAAGAAGATTTGTGCTTCATAATTTCTAAAAGAAACAAATACATGTAGTCAACAGTGTTCAGAACATGTAGCTGGACCTTGAAAGTAACACTTCACTAGGGTATCAGTTCCTCTTTAGGAGGGCTGTTGGGGACACCACTTGTTGGTCAGAAGTGATGACCAGAGGTTCCAAGATGGTGGAATAGCAACAGGACAGTCTTATTTATGCAGGGCAAATTTATATTTTAAAAAGGAGAGAGAGTACACTCTCCGGATAAAGGTGTGGGAGAGCTGCAATGTGGGACCCTGCCAGAGCAATGGAGGCAGTCCAGATCCCTGCTGAGAGAGCAGATACACAACAGAAGACCCACAAACTTGGATCCGGGGAAGAGGATGTCTGCCTCAGCAAGCCACGGGCCCACGGCACTGCTAACACAATGGGAGGGAGAGCTGTGAGAACTGCTTCTGGAGTCCTACGTGGATCCCCACAACAGCAGACCACCAATCGCCCAGAAGTTGTGGGGGAGAAGAAAGTGATCTGTCTCCTTCCCCTACTCCCTGCTACAGCACAGACCTGAGGCCAGCAGGGGGAGAGATGACACCAATTTTGGACACAGGCAGGTGGCAACCAACCCAGCCTCTGTGCACACAACCAGCAATAGCCAGGGTCACCCCCCCCCCCCCCAGTCCTTCAGGGCTACAGAAATTTGGTGAAATAGTAACAGAAAACTTCCGTAATTTGGAGAAAGAAAGGGATATCCAAGAACAGGAAGCACATAGAACTCTCAGTAGACATGACCAGAAAAGATCTTCAGCACGACACACTATAGTCAAACTCACCACAATAAAACAAAGAAAAGATTCTAATATGTGAATGAGAGAAATTCCAGACTATTTCAGAGGATCTCTTATTAGACTCAAAGCAGACTTCTTATCAGAAACCCTACAGGTTAGGAGAGAATGGTGAGATATAGTCCAAGTCTTAAAAGAAATAAAACTGTCAACCCAGAATACTGTATCCTGCAAAGCTCTCTTTTATGAATGCAGGTGAAATAAAGATCTTTCACAGCAAACAGAAATTGAAAGAATTTGTCACCACCCACCCAGCATCACCAAAAAAATAAGAATATTATTAAGGATATGCTACACACAGAAACACAGAAACATGGCCACCACTATGAAAGAAGGTGAAGGCAAAAAAATCTCCTAGTAGAAGTACAAAGGAAATCCAAAGTAAACAATAGGAATATTTATGGAAAAATGGCAGGGCAAACTCATTATTTATCAATAGACACTTAGAATGTAAATGACCTCAATTCTGCAGTTAAAAGACATGGACTGACTAAATGAACTAAAAAACAAAACTCATTTATTTGTTGCCTACAGGAAACACATCCCACCAACAAAGACACATGCAGATTGAAAATGAAAGGATGGAAAAAGATATTCTATACTAACAGAAACCAAAAACTGGAGTATCCATCCAGTATCTGACAAAATAGACTTTAGCATAAAAAGGTTAAAATAGAGAAAGAAGGACACTATAAAATCATTAAGGGATCAATTCAGCAGGAAGAAATGTCTATTATAAATGAATGTGAACCTAATTACAGGGTATCTGGCTGTTTAAAAGATCCAGGGACATAGATGCAAATACAAAAAGTAATGGGGGACTTCAATACCTCACTTTCAGTAATAGACAGATCAACCAGACAGAAAATTGGCAAGGAAACACCAGAGTTAATTGGCACTATAGACCAACTAGACGTAATGGACACCTACAGAATTTTCTTCCTACAGTTGCAGTTCTCACCAGTGCATGGAATCATCTCCAGGATTGACCCCATGCTAGATCATAAAGCAAGTTTCAGCAAATTCAAACAAATTGAAACCATACTATGCATCTTCTCAGAACATGATCCAATAAAACTGGAAATCAGCAACTCAGGAATTTCTAGAACATATGGAAACATATGGAGATTGAACAGCATGCTCCTAAATGAACAGTGGGTCATAGAAGAAATCAAAAGAGAAATAAAAAAATTTTCTGGAAACAAATGAAGATTACAATTACAACAAACCAAAACTTATGGCATACAGTAAAAGCAGTGTTGAGGAAAGTTTATAGCAATTGGTACCTACATCAAGAAATTGGAAAAGTTTCAGATAAATGAGCTATCAATGCATCTCAAGGATCTAGAAAAATAATTGCAATCCAAACGAAAAGCTTGTAGGAGAAAAATAAATCATTAAAATTAGAGAAGAAATTGGCCGGCGCCGTGGCTTAATAGGCTAATCCTCTGCCTTGCGGTGCCGGCACACCGGGTTCTAGTCCTGGTTGGGGTGCCGGATTCTATCCCAGTTGCCCCTCTTCCAGGCCAGCTCTCTGCTATGGCCCGGGAGTGCAGTGGAGGATGGCCCAAGTGCTTGGGCCCTGCACCCGCATGGGAGAACAGGAGAAGCACCTGGCTCCTGGCTTCAGATCAGCGAGATGTGCCAGCCACAGTGGCCATTGGAGGGTGAACCAACGACAAAAAGGAAGACCTTTCTCTCTGTCTCTCTCTCTCACTATCCACTCTGCCTGTCAAAAAAAAAATTAGAGAAGAAATCAATACAATTGAAACAAAAAAATACAAAATATAAGCAAAATGAAAAGCTGTTTTTTGAAAAAATAAACAAAATTGACACATCTATGGTACAACAAACTAATAACAGGAGAGAGAAGACCCAAATCAATAAAATTAGAGATTAAAAAGGAAATGTAACAACAAACACCGCAGAAATAAAAAGAATCATCAGAAATTACTACAAAGAGCTGTATGGCAACAAACTAGGAAACCTAGAAGAAATGGATAGATTCCTGGACACATACAACCTACCTAAATTGAGCCATGAAGACATAGAAAACCTAAACAGACTCATAACTGAGACAAATTGAATCAGTAATAAAGGCCCTATCAACAAAGAAAAGTCTAGGCCTGGATTGCTTTACTGCTGAATTCTACCAGACATTTTAAAACTAACTCAATTCTTCTCAAGTTATTAAAAACAATTGAAAAGAAGGCTATGTGCTCAAACTCCTATAGGAAGCCAGCATCTTTTTAATTTCTAAACATGAAAAGATGCAACAGAGAAAGAGCACTCCAGACCAATTTCCATGATGAACATAGACACAAAAAACCTTAACAAAATGCTAGCAAATCAAATCTAACAACACATGAGAAGGATCATTCACCCAGAACAAATGGGATTTATCCCTGGTATGTAAGTATGGTGCAACATTCATAAATCAATCAATGTGATACATCACATTAACAAACTTAAGATAGAAAAACGGAACAGAGCAGAAATGCCAGAAATCAGTCCAAACATCTACAACCAACTTCTCTTTGACAAAGAAGCTGAAACCAATCCCTGGAGTTAGGACAATGTCTTCAACAAATGGTGCCAGGAAAACTGGATCTCCATATGCCAAAGTATGAAGTAAGACCCATATCTAACACTTTACACAAGAATCCACTCAAAATGAATTAAAGATCTAAATCTCTGACCTGAAACCATCAAATTCCTAGGAAACATTGGCAAAACCCTGCAAGACGTAGGCACAGCCAAAGAGTTGTTGGAAAAGACCCCAGAGGCACAGGCAATCAAAGCTAAAATGAACAAATGGGATTACATCAAGTTGAGAAGTGTCTGTACTGAAAAAGAAACACTCAATAATGTGAAGAAACAACTGACAGGATGGGAAAAGATATTTGCAAACAATGCAACTGATAAAGGATTAATAACCAGAGTATATAAAGAGATCAAGAAAATTCACAATAACAAAACAAACAACCCAGTTAAGAAATGGGCAAAAGATTTAAACAGACATTTTTCAAAGAGGAAATCCAAATGGTCAACAGACACATGAAAAAATGCTCAGGACCACTAGCCATCCAGGAGTTGCAAATCAAAACCACAATGATGTTTAATCTCACCCCATTTAGAATGGTTTTCATACAGAAACCAACAAACAACAAATGTTGCTGAGGATGTGGGAAAAAGGCACCCTAATCCACTGTTGGAAGGAATGTAAACTGGTACCTCAGAAATCTGAGTTTGACTACAGATAAATTATACCAAAGTCTCCATAGGGATGGCCCAATATTTTCAGTCTCTTAAGGTGCTGTGGCTATAGAGCTGCTATTTAGAATAGTGTAAGGATACAAATTGATTTCCAAGCCTTCAATCCCAGTTAAAAAGCTGGTCCATGAGGAAAGTTCCACTGAAGCAGCAGGCCTGGAGGCTCATTGCTTCCATGGAGGCAGAATGTTCAATTAGTCACTGCCTAGTGGGGGTTCATGAATTTCTGCACAAATAGACTTAAATTCATGAGGAGTATGAAAACTTCTTATTTCAGGATAGACAAATCACCACACAGAACATGTTGTGTCTGCTTTCTATGTTACAGCACGAGCTGTCTGTATAAAGCAGATTTTATGTTCTATGATAACATACAGTATGCTATTAATCAACATAACAACAAATTATTCTCTTAAGCAAAATCATAGTTGGTCTTGTAAGGAATTAATTAATTGTGAACATGTTATTAATAAATTGGAGACAGGAGAATATCTCTTCTGCTCCACCTAGTCTCAGTATAGCCCAGAAAGATGTTAGCAATGGATATGAATGCTCAATGGGGAAATGCCATGCTTTAGTTCAGACCCCAAATAAGAAGCTTCTCTAACTTAACAGACCAGTAAAGAGCCCTACCCGTTGCGCTAGCTCTCACACACCCCAGAGCTAGGATCCAGACCCCAAAATACTCTTAACTCTGGAAATAGGGGGTCAGCATCTAGCAAACAGAGGACATTTTTGTTTTTTAGAGTGGTAAGGAATCGTTGGCCGGCATTTGCCTATGCATTAGCAAGAATAAATTTGTTTAGATGCATCATTGTAATACAGCAAATCTAGGAAGGAACTTGGAACTATTTCAGAAGTAGGGAGTGAGACTTTATATGACCAGTTAACAGCTCTGAACAAGAACATGACATTGCAACAGATTCTCGCATGGACACGAATAAGGTATATGGAAGAAAATATATGTTATTGTCTAGTCACTTAAGGTATACAACATGACTTTATATACACACATAAGTTGTGGAATAATTACACTTACTGGTACTTCCATTAACGCACTTAATCACCAGCGTGTGTGTGGAGTGTGAAGTGTGGTATGTATTAGGGGGCTGGGGGGCACTTAAGATCTACTCTCAGCAAATTTCAAATAAGCAAAGTATTAACTATACTAGCCATGCCCTACATTACACCCTCATAACTTACTCATCTTACATCTCAAAGTTTGTACCATTTTAGCAACATATGCTGATTTCCTTCCTCCCCACCCCAACACCCGGAGACCGCTATTCTCTGATTCTGCAAACTCATTTAATTAGTTAGTTATTATTTTATTTAGGCAGGGAGACACACGAGAGACATACATCTCCTGTAGTCTGCTCACTCCCCAAATTCCTGTAACCGACAGGGCTAGGCCAGGCTGAAGCTAGATGCAAGAAACTCAATCCAGATTTCCCATATGAGTGGCAAGAATCCAACTGCTTGAGCCATTATCTGCTGCCTCGCAAAGTGCACATTAGCCGGAAGCTGGAGATTGAAGTGGAGTCTGGACTCAAAGCCAGGCACTCTGATATGGCATGTAGTGATCCAAAGTGGCATGATAACAGCAGTGCCAAATGCCCACTCCTTCAATTTTTTTTTTAGATCCTAATAGAAGTGAGATGATATGGTACCTGTCATTCTATACCTAGCTTATTTCGCTTAGCATAGTCTCCTCCAAGTTTATTCATGTTGTTATAAATGGCAAGATTTTCTTATTTTCATGGATAAATAGTATTCCATTATTTATCTACCACATTTTCTTTATCCATTCACTGACAGACCCTTATGTTGATTCCATAGCTTGGTTAGCATCAATAGTGCTTCAAAGCACATGGGAGAACAGATATCTCTGAGATTCTAATTTTTTTAAATGTATTCTCATCAGTGAGATTGCTGGATCATAAGACGGTTTCATGTTTAACTTTTTTGAAAGTTAAACATACTATTTTCCATAATGGCTGTTAACTTACATTCACATCAACAGTGTGTGTGGATTCTTTTCTCCATACCCTCACCGACACTTCTTACCTACAGTCTAATTTGATTGTTCTGTTTAGCTCGTGTTCATACTCCTGTAGAACTGTGGTCTTTTTATTTTTTGCGTGTTGAATATGGTGAGTGGTGCATTTAGCCTGTAATTATAGAGTGGATTGAAATTATGTTTTTGCAAAAACTATAAAAAACACAAAAAGAAAGGAAGGAAGAAGGATTGAGGAAGGGTGTGGGTAGGAGGGAAATATGATTATCCTAGAATTGTATCTATGAAATATATGAAATATTTTCTCCTTATATTAATATAAAATTTTTAAAAGTATAGTCATCTTAAAAGAATGTAAGGTGATAGTAATTAGTGATAATCAACATTATTTTCATATACCTATTGGTCATTTATTTATCTTCTTTGCAAAAATGTCTATTCAATTTCTTTGCAAATTTTAATTGGGTTATTTGCTTTTTTGTTACTGTATACATTTATACACACTGTATATATACATTTAACTAAATGTACAGTGTATATATACACCTACACTAAATATTAGGCCTTTGTTAGATATGTTGTTTTCAAACATTTTTTCCTTTTCATAGGTTACCTTTGTTTTGTTGATTTTCTTTTTCTGAAACCTTTCTAAGTTTGATGAAATCTCTTTTGTGTGTTTTCATTTGCTTACCTGTATTTTAGATGCCACACCCCAAAATATTAATGCCAAGACTAATGGTAACCTTTTTTCCCCTACATATTCTTTTAGGAGTGTTAGTTATACTTTCAGATCTAAAATTTAGGTCTTTAACGGGGCCATCAAAGAAGGAGGTACCTTTCTCTGAAGGGAGGAGAGAACTTCCACTTTGACTATGACCCTGTCGGAATAAGATCAAAGCTGGTGAACCCTAAAGGCGTCCATAGCCTTGGCAACTTATGACTAGAGCCTAGGGAGATTACTGACGCCATAAACAAGAGTGTCAAATTGTTAAATCAACAACAGGAGTCACTGTGTACTTACGTCCCATGTGGGATCTGTCCTTAATGTGTTGTCCAATGTGAAGTGATGCTATAACTAGTACTAAAACAGTATTTTTACACTTTGTGTGTCTGTGTGGGTGCAAACTGATGAAATCTTTACTTAGCATATACTGAATCGATCTGCTGTATATAAAGATAATTGAAAATGAAAAAAAAAACCTGGTGTTAAATTGGAAATTGCATACAAAATTAATCAATTTTTTAAAAATATCATGTAGTATCTCTGTCTTTAATGTGCTGTACACTGTTATTTAATGCTATAACTAGTACTCCAACAGTATTTTTTCACTTTGTGTTGCTATGTGGGGGCAAACTGTTGAAATCTTTACTTAATATATACTAAACTGATTTTCTGTATATAAAGAGAATTGAAAATGAATCTTGATGTGAATGGAAGGGGAGAGGGAGTGGGAAAGGGGAGGGTTGTGGGTGGGAGGGAAGTTATGGGAGGGTGGAAGCCATTTTAATTCATAAGCTGTACTTTGGAAATTTATATTCATTAAATAAAAGTTAAAAAATACTATAAAAATTTAGGTCTTTAATCCATTATGACTTAAATTTTGTACATGATATAAGAACTAAATTTAGTGTGTTTGCCTCTGCACACCTAGTTTTCTCAACACCGTTATTGAAGAGAATATCCTTTCTCCATTGTGTACCTTTGGCATCATATAGAGATGAATTTATTTCTGGACTCTGTTTCATTCCGTTGGTCTATGTGTCTATATTTATGACTGTGCACACTGCTGAAATATGGTAGCTTAAGTAGTATTCCTGATGTCAGGAGGGGCAATGCCTCCAGATTTTTTTTAAGATTAATTTATTTATTTGGAAGGCACTGTTAGAGAGAGAGAGAGAGAGAGAGGAAAAATGAAAGATAAAGATCTTTCATCTGCTGGTTCACTTGGCTGCAATGGCTAGGCTGGGCCAGACCAAGCTTCTTCTGGTCTCCCACTGTGGTAGCAAGGGACCAACCATTTGAGCCATCTTCTGCTGCTTTCTTGAGTGCATTATCAGGGAGCTAGATGGCAGTAGAGCAACCAGGACTCAAATCAGTGCTCATATGGGATGCCAGCATTGCAGGCAGTGGCTTTACCTGCTGTGCTACAGAACTGACCCAGATGCCTCTAGCTTTATTCTTTCTCAAGGTTCTCTTGGCTAATTGAGTTCTACTACTTCTTCAGTTTCTTGAAAATTGTACTATAATCTTTTTTAAAGATTTATTTATTTATTTGAAAGGCAGAGTTACACAGAGAGAAGAGAGGCAGCGAGAAAGGTCTTCTACCCACTGGTTCACTCTCTAATTGATGGCAATGGCCGGAGCTGTGCCGATCCAAAGCCAGGAGCCAGGAGTTTCTTCCAGGTCTCCCACATGGATGCAGGGGCTAATGGAATTGAGCCATCTTCTACTGCTTTCCCAGGCCATAGCAGAGAGCTGGATAGGAAGTGGAGCAGCCGGGACTAGAACCGGCACCCATATGGGATGCTGGCACTGCAGGTGGTGGCTTCATCACTACACCACAGCGCCAGCCCCTGTAGTATAATCTATTAATGGAATTCTTTTAATTATCATTTTAAAGGTTAAATCATTACATTAGATAGCTGTATATTGACCTGTATGTAATTTTCATTTCTGCAGTGCAAATTTATTCATTTTTCAGCAAACCTGACTTAAATTGCACTGCTTACAGTTTTATAGGTGGACTCCACACTGAATCCAAGTTACAGTGGAATTAAAAAGTGTACCTGGAAAACAGTACTCCTAACAACATGGTATCTGGAAATGTTAATTATGAAAAACTGTGGTGGGTTGTAAAACACCACCACTTAGGCCAATATACTACTATGAACTTAAGTTACAGCTTTTCTGGTCTCAACACTTCTATGAATTCCTGGGCTTATCTTCAAAACTGATGTAGTCCCTTCAGTCTCTACAAAAAAAGAGAGAGAAAAAGTTATGACATTATGTGCCTCACTGATCTATGATCATTGATTTTACTTCTTTGTGGTACCATTATGAGCCTCACTGATCTATGATCATTGATTTTACTTCTTTGTGGTACGTAGGAGCACAAAGCTGCCAGTTTGTGGGATGCATACGCAGGACTGTTATGTCATCAATCCATGATCCTAGCCACAAACTCCAGGTACAATAAACTTCATGTTCTTGTTTCTCATTGATTGAAAAATGTTAGTTTTCAGAAACATCACAATTGTAAAACATAAAAAAAACTCCAAATTCCACCACCTAAACTCAGCAACAATTATTTCTGTCTTGTGGTTTTTCCCAATCTTTCTGTACTACATGATAAACAGATAGTCCTTCTTGTTGGTTATGGGTAGATTTCTTTTGCCATGAATTCGAAGATGCATTTCACTATCAGAAATGTAAAATCAAAATGTAGAAAACATAATATCACCGATTACAGAAATTATAGCAGTTTACGCAGTTTCACTCCTAAACTGTAATGTGGGTATATGAACTTGACTAGGAATTTAACCCTACTTTACAAAATTATGTTTATAGAAATATATTCGATGTCTAAATAATTTAGTGATCATTCTTTGCAAAGAAATTGATTATTTTATATTTAAAATCTCACTGTCATTTTAAAGAGAAGATTTGGCAAATGTGTGTCATATAAAGCCAAACACTGAAAGAGTTACAGAGAGGCAGAGGCAGGGAGAGAGAAAGAGAGAGAGAGAGAGAGAGAGAGAGAGAGAGAGAGAGAGAGAGGTCTTCCATCCACTGGTTCACTCCTCAAATGGTTGCAATGGCCAGAGCTATGCCCATCTGAAGCCAGGAGCTTCTTCTGGGTCTCCCACGTGGGTTGGGGGCCCAAGGATTTGGATCATCTTCTACTGCTTTCCCAGATGATAGCAGAGAGAGAAGTGGAGCAGCAGGACTCAAACCAGCACCCATATGGGATACTGGCACTTCAGGTGGTGGCTTTACCTGCTACACTACAGCATTAACCCCTGGACCTCATGTTTTAGTGCATTTTTATCACCAGAAAAATACTTCTAGAGTTAGGCGACATTTTTTTCTTAACCATTTAATGGTTATACTTACTTCTTTTTGTCAGCTATGTGGATCCCTATATTCAATTTGAAATTCAATTGCATCTAATAGAGGCAGCCTTTAAAATGGTATTTTCCATACCACATCTTGATGAAGTGAGAGGCTTGGGAACCAGTGCCGAGGACATGGTGGACCTGGTGGTAAGCTCTTCCTTCCTCTACTCACAATAAGACACCATCACACACCGCAGCAGTCCTTCAGAGAGCCTCTCAGTGGGTCACAGTATTTATTGTCTTCTCCTTTACTATTCTTAGATATAGCAAGAGATAGTCCTTTCTAGAACTAATACTTCGTCTCTGTAGTCCTTGTGAATTCCACAAACCATGAGATTTAATGGGTTGCAAAGAACTTATAGGAACCAATAGATGAAGATGTTTCTGGTTAATTGATTTTGTGATGGTGGAGAGGTTACTATCAAGTGCTCCCAAAAAAGGAATAGGATCAGAGAAAAGTTAAGTTAGAAAGCTTTCTCTAGCAAGATCAGCAACATCTTCAGTTTCTGTTTCCTCCACATTGCTAGGAGTGTGCTTGCTCCATAAACTGGGAAAGAAAAAAAAAAAAAAACCCTCATGCCATGATGTATTGATGGTTCATATTAGCATATTCACTCCTCTCCTTTCTTATCTTGTTTATGAAGAGAGCTTAAGACATTTGGAGGCAAAATCTGATGTTGACTGGTTAGTTGCACAACTCATTTTTTTTTTTGTATTTCAGAGTTTATATCAGAATATTTTAAACATATATGAAGACACTCTTCTGATCTTAGTAGCTAAAGATCTCTACAAGCTACAGATCTTAAAGGTAAAGCAAAAGGAAATGAGAAATTTTGTCGTCATATATACAAATTAACTGTTTCATTTATTTCCCATGTGCCACATTTCCATCTCTTTCAAGTATTTGTGGCTGAAAATTTGTCTTTACTTCCCAAGGAGTGAAATTACTCACAAAAAGAAATCAGTTTCCTTTATTTCAATTATAAAGGCGTACATTTAAGAAATCGATCTTGAGGACATGGCCTCAACAGACCCTGGAGAAGCTGCGTCTTACGGATAAATACAGTATATATCATGTAGAGCAGCAGAGAATAGTGTTGACTTCACCTACCTTCAAGTACACATAAAATGAACCATACTGTGACAACATCTATACACATGCTTCTTCCCCATCACTTCTCGAGGTTTAGAATCCTGTGGCATTCTGTCTTCATGGATATCACTTTCTATGATTTAAATGCGTCCTGCAAGATTCATGTATTAGAGAGTTAATCCTTAATGTGATGGCATTTGGAGGGGCCCCTTTGAAAGGTGATTGGGTCATGAGGGTTGTGCCTTCATGAGTAGTTGGATGTAATTTTTGTAGAAGTGGGTTAGTTATTACTGACTGGGTTTCTGGTAAAATGATGAGTTTGACCCCCTCTCCTCTTGCTATTGCTCCCTTTCGAGATGAAGATGTCTACCCAGTGTCTGACGCACCATTCTGGAAACATATAACAGGCTCACAGCTAGAGAGAACCTGGATTCAGGGGATTGTGCCTTCATTCTCACTTAGATGAGTCAGATGAGATTCTAGCTTTGAGGCTTTTAGGTTGGTGCTGAAATGAATTATGACTTTAGAGCTATTGCGATGGAATGAATGTACTTTGCATGTAAGAAGAACATGAATTTGGAGAGGGCGGTTAGAGGTAAAATGCTACAATTTGAATATGCCTCCAATTCATGTGTTGAAAATTTAATCCCCAATGCAGCAGTGTTGAGAGCCGGGGTCTGCAGTAAGGTGATGAGCTCATGGGGAGCCCTCATGACTAATGCCGTTATTATAAGCTGCCTCCTAAAAGGTACTTTCTAACCATGAGCCAGAATATTTCTGGGTGGTAAACGAGTTCAGAGCCAGGATGCCCTTTGAGGATCAAATAACACTTCAATTCTGTTTTAAAATCAAAAGGCAGATTATGTGTTTTTTCAAAGAATACATACTCTGAAAGAAAATGAGTGGGGAAGCAGTTGATTGCTGAGCTTTTCATGTTGCCTGACAAAGTGACTCTTACAGCAATATTAGTGGATACATGAATAGAATTGAATCAAATAAATCCAAGAAGTGTTTTTTATATTCAATGTAGTAGCATCCTAGATGCATATTGGCTGTATTTTTGAGATAAAATTAGATTAAGTGTGAAATAATCAGTAGACTGTAGGGACTGCTGAATTGGTGACATTGCAGACTAACAGGAGAGGACTTTATGAAGTGGAAATGCCACAGTAATAGAGTGACCCTTGTGTTTCCAATAGGAGATGGCTGTATGGATGCATGAAGATAGTTCATACCTGCAAGAGAGAGTCATGGTGATCATCAGCAGGGTGTTAAATTTTGCATCAAGGAAAGTCAGGGAATATGTAAGTCACAAAATGCAATAATGCCTCTCCTTCTGAAGACTATTTCTATATTGCTGCTCACTACCTTTTAAATATTGAAGTCAGTAAATTACCGCATTGATAAGTTTGGAAATGAGTCAATATCTTACATGACTTTGTATCAATCCGGGCAGAATGTTTCAGACAATGAATGAGAATGCACTACACTTCTCAGAAATAGTAAGAGTGGATCAAGCCAGGATTTTTCCAACTCTCTCAATTCTCTCTGTGGACCACAATCAATGAAATTTGCAACATCATTTTGCCCTTAAAAATCCTTTAAATTATTTTTCATTTATCTTAAATTTGTGTAAGTAATTCTCAAGTACTTTCATGTTAGAGCATGCTAGAGATAGAAATTAAGTCTCCATCACCTGCTGCCTTCCATGTGAATTAGCAGGAAGCTGGATCAGAAGTGCAGAGTAGCTAGGACTTGAACCAGGCACTCTGCTGTGGGATGCTGACATTCCTTAATCCACTATGCCTGAATATTTGCCCCTATTTAATTATTTTAAACACCGCATATATCCCATTGTTTTGATGAATGATAATCTATCATTGAGTAGACTGACATGAGGTATATTTTAAGTTTTTCTACTTCAAACATACAAAATTGTCATCTCTCTGCAAGTATGTGACCATGTACTTGGAAATGCTGTGAGAGATAATGGTCAGATCAGAACATGTGATAGCTTAAAGATGAATAATGAAAATTGTCTTCCAATTTACATCCTAGTTACTAACAGAATGCATATTTTCATACACTTTCATATACCCTGCAATACATCAATCTTTCTAATTGTACCTTCAATAGAGAATAAATAGGTATCTCATAATTGCTAATGTTTAGCGAGATTTTCTGTACTTTGAATGGCATGAATGACTTGCCTTCTCAGAAACCTCGCAATATCTATGAACACTCCTCTACGTAGAGACAGCACATTTTGGTTTGGTCTTTGTTTCCCAACTCAGCCTTCACAGTGATTTTTAAAAAGATGTGTTTACTTATTTAATTTAAAGGCAGAATTACAGAGAAAAAGGAAGACACACAGACAGAAAGGTATCTTGTATCCACTGTTTTGCTCCCCTAAATGGCCATAACCACCAAGGCTGGGCCAGGCTGAAGCCAGGAGTCAGGAACTACATCCAGGTCTCCACATGTGTAGCAGGAGTCCAAACACTTAGCCATCTTCCCCTGTTTTCCATGCCACTAAAATTATCAGGGAACTGCATCAGACATGAAGCAGCGAGCACTAGAACTGGTGCTCATGTAGGATGCTACTGTTGCAGGCAGCAGCAAAACTCACTGGGCCACAACACCAGCCTTTCAAAGCGACTTTTTAAATTATTCTATTAATAACTACTCTATTAATTGCTTATCTGATTGCTTGAGTCATTGCAGTAGGCATCAAATTCAAAGGAGGCTGGAGTTGTGCATTCATGAAGTATCTTCATGTAGTCATTTTCTACTACTCGTATAAACAGATCTCACATGTACTGAGACAAACAACACTAGATCAACCTTATCACATATCTGAATTTTACTGCTTTGTTTAAAATCAACTTTGGTGAACCCGCATATCACTGCCGGGAAGAGAAACAAAGTATCTTGTTTAACACTTTTGATTCCCGGATCTGGAAAGGCAGTCTGTCTCCCCTTCCAAAATGATTTGAGCTGTCCATACAAATGTCCTGAAGATCATCAGAGAAAAATTTGCAAGTGAGGCTTGAGATAAAGAGTAATTCACTACTCAGGCCTGTTTATACACAATTCACACAGTCCCTAATTTATGTTACACTCTCACCAAAGATTTGATGCCAACTGTTTCAGTGCTTTTTATCACATGATTCTTTCTGCATTTGAATATTTATTGTAGTGAGTACAACACATTTTGAAGTGTTCTATAACTCTATCTCTTTTTACTCTTCTTCCTCTTATTTTTTTTAATATTAGTTTATTTGAAAGGCAGAGTGACAGGGAGCAAGGAATAAAGAGAGATAAATCTTCCATCCGCTGGTTCACTCTCCAAATGCTCACAACAGCCAGGTCAAAATCAAGAGCCAGGAATTCATGCAGATCTCTCCTGTGGGTGGCAGGAGCCCATGTACTTGAACCATCATCCACTGCCTTCCCAAGGACATTAGCAGGAAGCTGGATCAGAAGCAGAGTAAGTGGGATGCAGGCATGGTAACAGGCAGTTTAACCTGCTGGGCCACAATAGCAACCCCATCTTCTCCCTTTGCATCACTGTATCAGAGTTCATTCTCCCTTGCACACCACTGACCCTTCAACCATGCAAGAATGACTACCTACATCTGTGTACAAAGCCCAAAGCTTTAGTAAATTCTTGTTTGACGGTTCCTGGCGTTTAACTGATTTTCGGGAGAAAACCAGGGGATAATCTCTGTTCTGCAATGTTCACTAATTGCCACCAGGTGGAAGTATATCAGCATTTTACAGAACATAAAGAGCTGGAATCATGGTCATGGAAGCATAAAACATCCATGGCTGTGGAAGTTAGCTTTCACTTTTAAGTAGTGGCTTCTAAGGATGGTTAAGTCAGTAAAATCAATAGAGGAGAACAAATATATAAAACAAAATAATCAAAAAATGTTGTTGATAAATTAAAAGCTGACCTTCCCCCAGTCCTGTTCCATGTATCTCTATCCAGCACATTGTTAACAAACACAATAAATGTTTGTTTTTCCCAACAAATATAGTTGATTACATATTCTGTTCTCAGATGTTGTTGATAGACTGAATAAATAATTTTTTTCTCCGTAATCACCCTATGTTATATCTTCCAGAGTCTCAGAAGCTGTTGATGTATTGCACAATCCTGACTACCATTTTTATTTTGTCAGAAATACTTTAAGGTGATAATTCCTCTGACATAACCCATGTGGCCATCAGGGTGGAGAAACTCCAACACTCAGTATTTTTCTTTCAGTTAAATTATTCAATTTTCAACAAAGAAATGTCAGCTAAACAAGTCATCTTACAGACTTTCTATAGCGGAATTTCTCTAAGCTCTCTCCTGTTGGCACATCAGCATTTAAAGTTAGAAGGAGTATTTCCTGCTAAAACTAACAGGTTGCCCACATGTATTTCTCCTCTCTTGCCACAAAATGATAGGAACACAATTTGTTAAAGGCATAAATTCACAGCAACAAGGAGATTAGTGACTGGGTTAATGGGCTACAGATGGAGACAACCTTCTGAAAGACTAATGAGATAAAGGACCGAAGTCTTACAGAGGAACTGAGTGGCAGGAACTCATCACCATTAGGATGGGGGGGGGGGGGTGACAATTGAAAAGAGAGGCAGTTTGCACTGGAGAACCTTGAAGATTCTGGAGCATAGAAGACAAGGAGTCAAAGTGAGACTAGAAACACATGCACTAATTGGCAGCTGACAGAAAATTCAATGTTGGGGCTGGTGCTGTGGCACAGTAGGTTAATTCTCCGCCTGCAGCTCCGGTATCCCATATGAGTGCTGGTTCTAGTTCCAGCTGCTCCTCTTCCAATCCAGCTCTCTGTGATGGCCTAGGAAAGCAGTAGAAGATGGCCCAAGTGCTTGTACCCCTGCACCCATGTGGCAGACCTGAAAGAAGCTCCTGGCTTCGGATTGGCCCAGCTCCAGCCGTTGAGGCCATTTGGGGAGTGAACCAGCAGATGGAAGACCTTTCTCTCTGTCTCTCTGTCTATAACTCTACTTTTCAAATAAATAAATAAAATCTTTTTAAAAAAATAAGAAGAAAAATCCATGTTACCTCCTATCTTCCTTTGACATATGAGTTCATTGGCAGATGAAATTGAAGGACTTTTTTTCAAAATCAATTTTTTTCAAGTTCCTGCAAAATAGAATCTTGCGTTCAGCATGGCTAAAGCATAGCATGACCTCAACATTGCCACCAGCCTCTCAGGCCAAAGCAAAGTAGATTGAAAAGGTTATAAACCTTGCTAACAAACAAAACTCCACTAGGGGGCAGTATATTCCTAAATACAAATAGATAATCGACTGCCAGAGAGTTGATAAAAACCTTCAGATAAAAGAGATGAAAGTAGATAAAGAAAAAAACATGACTATCAAAAATAGATAATGCAGGGCACAAGACAAGTTGTTCTCCTTTAAAAATATGAAATAAATTTCTAAAAATATTTTTAAAATGTTGTCCTCCAAAAGCATAGAAAACATATATGCTAAAAAGGAATATAACTAAAGTGGACATGGTCTATGTGTTGAGCAATTTTAGTCAGAATGAAGCAATATTATTGATTTTCAATTTTTTTAGGCTCACAGACCAAGCACTAAATGAGTTACTGCACACAATGCAAATGTTATGAACTGAACAGTTAAAAAGTTATTAACAATTTAAGCATAGAATTTCCATTTGACCCGGCAATTCAAAGTACATAACTCCCCAATTTAAAGCAGGTATTAAAGAAAGAAAACTTGTACATAAGTGTTAATTGTAGCAAAATTCACAAGAGCCACAAAATGGAACCAACTGAAATTTCCCTCAATAGATGGAAGAGAAAATAAAAATATGCCTTATCCATAATACTGAATACTACCCAGGCAGAAGGGAGTGAAATTTGGTATATGCTACAACAAGATGGGTTTTTAAAACTCAGTAAGAGGCGGGCTGCCACCTGCAGTGCTGGCTCCACTTCCCATCCAGTTTTCTGCTATGGCCTGGGAAAGCAGTAGAAGATGTCCCAAGTACTTAGGCCACTGGCCCCATGTGAGAGACCTGGAAGAAGTTCCTGTCTCCTGTCTTCGGATTGGTGCAGCTCTAGCTGTTGTGGCCAATTGGGGAGTGAACCAGTAGATGGAAGACCTCTCTCTCTCTCTCTCTCTGCCTGTGCTTCTCTGTGACTCTGCCTTTCAAATAAATAAATCTTTAAAAAACCATAATAGGACAAGGAAATCAGACAGAAAAGCCTATATATTGTATGATTTCATTTATAGAAATAACAGAATAAGAAAATCCTTAGAGACAGAAAGCAGATTTGTGATTGACAGGGATAGAAAGAGAGGGGCAATAAATAACTTCTTAATGGGAAACAGTTTCTACTTTTGGTGATGAAAATGTTTGGTATAGCATAGGTGTGCTTCTCACACAACAATGAATAGTTAAAAATGGATATATTGGAAAGTTTTTTGTTACAAAATCTTTTACTGTAATGAAGAATGCAAAAAGTAAACTACACGTAACAGAAGTTTGAAAGAAGGTGATGGAGGGAAGTTGAAGAAAGTGAGACTGCTCCAATTTGCTCACACTATTAAGTTGAGGAACTACAAGATTTCCCTGTTTTATGGAGCAAATGTCACTATATTATCAAAACAAAGAGTAAAAGAATTAAAAATGGCAACCTGAGGGGTCATAAAAAAGTTCATGAAAAGCATTATACATTTTTATATTGCATGGATTTCCAATTTTTGCACCTAAATAAAAAGCATTTTGATGCATTTTTCACAATAGTTTTAAAGTACTCTTGTATACTGTGATGAGTAACAAATTCTATTCAAAATATTGTGGCAAAGTGGAGACATGTAATTGAGCTAAATACTAATTTATTATAGCAGGAATACCTAGGCATTGTCCAAAATTGATGTTAAAAACAGAAGTGGAAATACATTGTTTAGAGTTGCAGGAGTCACTTCCAGAGGAAGGAACTCAAAACACTTAGGACTGGCCGGCGCCGTGGCTCAACAGGCTAATCCTCCGCCTTGCGGCGCCGGCACCGGGTTCTAGTCCCGGTCGGGGCACCGATCCTGTCCCAGTTGCCCCTCTTCCAGGCCAGCTCTCTGCTGTGGCCAGGGAGTGCAGTGGAGGATAGCCCAAGTGTTTGGGCTCTGCACCCCATGGGAGACCAGGAGAAGCACCTGGCTCCTGCCATCGGAACAGCGCGGTGCGCTGGCCGCAGCGCGCTACCGCGGCGGCCATTGGAGGGTGAACCAACGGCAAAAGGAAGACCTTTCTCTCTGTCTCTCTCTCTCACTGTCCACTCTGCCTGTCAAAAATAAAAAAAAAAATAAAAATAAAAAAAAACACTTAGGACTAATTGCCTCTAAAATCTAACACTTAAAATTATTAGCATTGTTAGGACAAGGAATTGGAGAGGCAGATCTGCAAAGAAGAAAGGCTCTGGTAAAGACCAGAAAACCCAACAAGAGCACCTAGGTTGTGGGGTGAGAATTGAGAAGCTACTTCTTCAGGTCTTTGGTTATAGATTTTTCATTGTATATATTTTGTATAAAAGCCATGTTATATTGAAAGTTCTCAAAGCCTGGTTTTGAGGAGGTGTAACCTGTGGTTGGCCCACATCCAAACAGACTGTGAAAGGTAGAATCAGTGTGCTCCACCATCCTCACTGCCTTGTTCCTCTCCCAGCCTATACTAGGTCATTCTGCATTCTCTAAACACTCACCTTTTTAGTGGGTGAAGGTAAGGAAAGACACAGCCTAGACCTGGACATGCCTACTCTGCTAGAGACATCCACCTAGACAGATCTTGTGTTCCTTTGAAAACACTGACTGAGAATTACACACCCACAAGTTCATGAGAGGGACTAACCAGAGAGGACATTCAAGGCAAAAACTGTAATTCAGTGAGATCTGAGAGCCAATCCCAAGCAAATGGCCCCAACGTCAGTGAATCTAATCTACGACAAGTGTGTCTCCTCCATCATGCCCAACAGAGAACTCCAACCCATAACACAATGGTGGTCCTTCAGATCTTGCCATCAGATGGAAAAGGGAAATCCAGAATGCACGTACAGTGAAAAGGACACCCCAGGAAACAAGACTATTTCTCCTTAGGGACTAGAGTAGATGCATCTCCTAAAATCTGCTTCTAGAGTCTAGAAGTTATAGGTCTCCTAAAACTGGGAGTCCTAAGCAAGCCTTTTGCAAAAGTATGGGCCAAAAATTTGAAGAGGAACATACACAGGAGATAGCAATTATCTTCCTGTCTCCAACTGAGACCATCATTCCTATCATTCCAATTCCATTATGGCCCATGAACTAGGTCACATTAGAGCTTTTCCTCAGGAATCTCTCTCTGCTTTTCTCTCTCTCTACTGCTGCCTTCCCAACACACACACACAAACACAGACACACACGCACACACACACACAGGTAAGTTAAGCCAAATGAGGAGCAGAGATAAGGGAACATGGAGAAGAAAAAAGAACACAGCAGAAGCAGCAGGCCTTTTGGTCCCCCGGCAAGGTTTACTTGAAGTCTGACTTTTACCACCAATACCTACTCCAACCATCAGAGCAGCTGTCTAGGAATAGTAGTCACTTGTCTTAGAGATAAGAATACCCAGGAGGCCATGCCACTATTTGCCAAACCTGCATGTTAGCAAAGACTTTTTTGTTTCAAAAAATGTGAAATTCAAGTATCTTTGCCTCCTACACTCTCTTCTTTAATTTCCATGCCTCTCTCTCTCTCTCTCTCTTTCTCTCTCTCTCTCTCTCTCTCTCTCTCTCTCTCTCTTTCTTCTTATATTTTATGTAGCCACATATGTTAGTCAAGATTGAACAATCTATGTGGCAAAGAAATTGAGTGGGTGTGTAGGAGGGACGATACATAAAGGTATCACAATAATAAATAGCAAATGCTCTGAAGTTTTAGAAATGAATTTCCCTGGGAAGAGTCAGAGGAATTCCAAGAGGGAAAATCACACTTCCCCAGTGGCAGGTTCATTTGAAGTGTCACATGGGTGAAGAAAGAAGCACTCAAAGAATTTGGAAGTTGATAGCTTACCCTGCTCCTCTATATTCTAGGAACTTGCCACCTACAAAGCTTTACTTGCTTAACGTAATAGAAATAAATATTAGTCGATTCATTATTGTTTACAAAGTATTTTTTTCCTTTTTTTAAACTTTTATTTAATAAATATAAATTTCCTAGATACAACTTTTGGATTATAACAGCTTTTTCCCCCCATAACCTCCCTCCCACCCGCAACCATCCCATCTCCCACTCCCTCTCCCATCCCATTCACATCAAGATTCATTTTTAATTATCTTTATATACAGAAGATCAATTTAGTATTTACTAAGTAAAGATTTCAACAGTTTGCACCCACACAGAAACACTAAGTATAAAGTACTGTTTGAGTACTAGTTATACCATTAATTCACATAGTACAACACATTAAGGACAGAGTTCCTACATGGGGAGTAAATGCACAGTGACTCCTGTTGTTGATTTAACAATTGACACTCCTATATATGATGTCAGTAATCACTCGAGGCTCCTGTCATGAGCTGCCAAGTCTATGGAAGCCTCTTGAATTCTCCAACTCCAATTTTATTCAGACAAGGTCATAGTCAAAGTGGAAGTTATCTCCTCCCTTCAGAGAAAGGTACCTCCTTCTTTGATGGCCAATTCTTTCCACTGGGATCTCACTCACAGAGATCTTTCATTTAGGTCACTTTTTTTTATTTTTTTGCCACAGTGTCTTGGCTTTCCATGCCTGAAATACTCTCATGGACTTTTTAGCTAGATCTGAATGCCTTAAGGGCTGTTTCTATGGCCAGAGTGCTGTTTAGGACATCTGCCATTCTATGAGTCTGCTGTGTATCCCACTTCCCATGTTGGATTGTTCTCTCCTTTTTAATTCTATCAGTTAGTATTAGCGGACACTAGTCTTGTTTATGGGATCCCTTTGACTCTTATTCTTATCATTATGATCAATTATGAACTGAAACTGATCACTTTGACTAGTGAGATGGCAATGGTACATGCCACCTTGATGGGATTGAGTTGGAATCCCCTGGCACTTTTCTAATTCTACCATTAGGGGTAAATCCGATTGAACATGTGCCAAACTGCACATCTCCTTCATCTCTTATTCCTACTCTTATATTTAACGGGGATCACTTTTCAGTTAAATTTAAACACCTAAGAATATTTGTGTGTTAATTAAAGAGTTCAACCAATGGTATTAAATAGAACAAAAATAATAAAAGGAATAAAGTAGTAAGTTGTTCCTCGACAATCAGGACAAGGGCTGATCAAGTCATTGTTTCTCATGGTGTCCATTTCACTTCAACAAGTTTCCTTTTAGGTGCTCAGTTAGTTGTCACTGATCATATGATATTTGTCCCTTTGGGACTGGCTTATTTCAGCATGATATTTTCTAGATTCCTCCATTTTGTTGCAAATGACCGGATTTCATTTTTTCTACTGCTGTATAATATTCTATAGAGTACATGTCCCATAATTTTTTTATCCAGTCTTCTGTTGATAGGCATTTAGATTGATTCCATTTCTAGGCTATTGTGAATTGAGCTGCAATAAACATTGAGGTGCAGACAGCGCTTTTATTTGCCAATTTAATTTCCTTTGGGTAAATCAAGGAGTGGGATGGCTGGTTTGTATGGTAGGGTTATATTCAGGTTTCTGAGGAATCTCCAAACTGACTTCCATAGCAGCTTTACCAGTTTGCATTCCCATCAACAGTGGGTTAGTGTCCCTTTTTCCCCACATCCTTGCCAGCATCTGTTGTTGGTAGATTTCTTTATGTAAGCCATGCTAACCAGGGTGAGGTGAAACCTCACTGTGGTTTTTATTTGCATTTCCTTGATTGCTAGTGATCCTGAACATTTTTTCATGTGTCTGTTGGCCATTTGAATTTCCTCTTTTGAAAAATGTTTATTGAGGAGAGCGGCAAGATGGCAGAATAGGAAGGGAGCACACTATTAGTCCGGGGGTCGAGACAGGTTAATAAAAGTGGAGATACCGCAGGGTCAAGGAAGAGTAGGGGAAGAAACAGCAGAGGAAACTCTTCCGGAACTAGTGATTCACAGTGGACCTGCGTGGAGAGCGTGGGAGCCCAAGTTCGGGATACCAGTGGCAGACTCAACACACCAGCGCTGGAATGTGAGGTGAACCGAACCTCAATAGCCTGAGACACTGGTGGGCAAGCGGAAAGAGGAGACTAGAGGGAACGAGGCTTGAAACTCCGTGGGGAAGAGTTCACCAGGCTAACTAGAAGAGAGAGAGGAAAAAAAAAAGTGACCGATACAGACATGAGTTTCTCTCTCTCCACTCACCCCTCAAAGGCTAGCAAGACAAAGAGCAGGCGCCATTTTGGACATACATCATAAGCAGGGCGACCTCAGGTCTGCACCGGCCCTGAGCCTAGCAGAAAAACCTGACTCTGGGGAGAGGGGTGAAATAACAGGAGATTAGGATCTAACTTGGCAACGCAGTAGGAGACTGCAGGAGAATTGGAGCCCACACTGAGGGCAGCAGAGATTCCCTGTGTGGTCCTTGGGAAAGAGCTTCTGATATCTGGTTCCTGTGGGTATATCATTTGCCTGCTAACTACCTCCAATTACGTTCAGCTGTGCGGAATTACTTCCCTTTTAAATCAAAAAAAAAAAAAAAAAAAGAAAGAAAGAAAGAGAGATTTACCATGCCTAACCTGGGAGTGTCATCTTTGACACACCCTCAACCCTGAGGAACCAAACACAGCTCTCAGGCCACACTCATCTGAAGCCTCTAAGGCTCCACCGAAAGCAGACAGTCCACTTAATATAGAGCCATAGTGTAACAAGAAAAAACACCACAGTGAAGAAACCAAATATCTCCAACATGCCAAACAACAAACGCAGAAACCGAGGTAACAAGAACAAGGAAGACACTATGACGCCCCCAAATGAAAAAGACACCCCAATTCAAGATTATGAAGATGATGAGATCGAAGAAATGCAAGAAGCGGATCTCAAAAAATTGATAAGAACATTAAGAAGTTCTCAAAAACAAATTCTTGAACTACAGAAATCCTTCATGGACAAGATAGAAAATCTCTCTCGTGAAAATGAAATATTAAGGAGGAATCAAAATGAAATGAAACAACTAGTAGAACAAGAAACTGTGATAGTGACAAGAAATCACAATGAAATGAAGAATTCAATAGATCAAATGACAAACACATTAGAGAGACTTAAAAACAGAATGGGCAAAGCAGAAGAGAGAATATCAGACTTAGAAGACAGAAAACAGGAAAGGAAACAGGCAAACCAAAGGAAAGAATAGGAAATTAGAAACCTAAAAAATATTGTCGGGAATCTACAGGATACTATTAAAAAAACCCAACATTCGGGTTCTAGGAGTTCCTGAAGGCATGGAGAGGGAGAAAGGATTAGAAGGCATTTTCAGTGACATACTAACAGAAAATTTCCCAGGTTTGAAGAAGGACACAGGCATCTTAGTACAGGAAGCTTATAGAACCCCTAATAAACATGACCAAAAGAGAACCTCACCACGACATGTTGTAATCAAACTCACCACAGTGAAACATAAAGAAAAGATCCCAAAATGTGCAAGAGAGAAACGTCAGATTACTCTCAGAGGATCTCCAATTAGACTCACAGTAGAATACTCATCAGAAACCCTACAAGCTAGAAGGGAATGGCGAGACATAGCCCAGGTACTAAGAGAGAAAAACTGCCAGCCCAGAATATTATATCAAGCAAAGCTCTCATTTGTGAATGAAGTTGAAATAAAGAATTTTCATAGCAAACAGAAACTGAAGGAATTAGTCGCCACTCGTCCTGCCCTGCAAAAGATGCTTAAAGATGTGTTACACACAGAAACACAGAAACATGGTCATCAATATGAAAGAAGGTAAAGGAAGGAAACCTCACAACAAAAGATCACAAAGCTCAATTTCTCTTTGACATAGAATTAAACTCTGATGCTCTGTTAAATCAATGTGTTAAAGTAATCTACTATGTTCTCTTGATGTCTGTTAAATTCTAATTGTTCAAAAAACAGCTGAATTTTTATTAAGAGCTATGGGTTATTTAAATATGTGCTTATTTTCAAAGATTTGAATAATCACCTTGAACAATGATCAAATTTGGTCTATGTTATGTCATGATTTTAAGGAATCTTATTTCAACCAGATATTTTGGATTTTGAGCCTTCTTGGCATTCTTGACAGGCATTCAAAAAATCAAAGTTTCAAACAATCTGGACTCTAAAATTTCCAGTAAATCTTGGACTTTGGTTTTTCCAGTTTGGGCCCAACTGAAAAAATCGAAGGACCTATGTCTCATCTTATAGAGACACCAACTAATCAGGCTATTTGGATTATATTAGAAGTACTGTCAAGATGTGACATGGTACTAAGTTTTAAGTTTCTACAATGGAAAATGCTATTAATAAAAATGTTTGAGAATTAAAAAGTCTAATGATCTTGTGTTACTAGACATGATAGTTATCTTGATGAGAAAGCCCCAGAGGCCTAAAGGGTTAAATACTTGTAAAATCCTACAAGTGCTTTCAAAAATACTGTGAAGTAAGCAAGTGCCTCTTGTTGGCTTATGAGTTTATAATTTTAAACATGGCGACTTAAAGTCTTTTGTCATCCACAGTTATATATGATGTGCTGCTCATAAAACTAAAGCGTTGTTGGTTCTGTGTTTAGCTGTCCTCCTATAGGTTCCTATGGACTTTTTCCAGCCACTTCTATTGTATTCAGTACTTTGGGATGGCTCTGTAAACAGATGAAGCCAATAATGTATTAACAGTACCAACTGAGAGAAAGTATGGTTAACTGAGGTTACTAAAAACAAAAAGCAATTCAAATTAATTGGAAATCTACAAAAAGAGTTAAAGATTTTAAAAGTTATTATTAAAATTGCTATATTGGTCTATTATGCTATGTTATATGTGTGTACATATTGTATGTCCACATGGGAAAATTTTATTGAGTTTTTTTTTAATTGGCTTATAGATAAGATTGTCCATAAATTTAAGCTGCTAAAATCAGTCAAAGATACATTTTAATTTGTGTGACCTGAATCTGTGTATCATATGTTTTAAACGTGTTGGTAGAAAGAAACTAAAAACATTTTATATGGTTGTGCTTAAGTTTACTGGTTAAACAAACTACACCATCTTAGATATTTAAGAGGTGTTTTCAAATACATGATTCTTAAAATTTATAGAAGGCATTGGACCTTCTGGTAAATGTTTTCTTAAGTTGTTATCTAATGGTTGAAACTGTTTGCTAAGTATTCATGTAATATTGCTAATGTCAGCAAGCGATCTAGGACTTGCTCCCTCATTTCTCTATTCTAAGCCCAACTTGTTCTTTCATTTCTCTATTCTCCTCAAGGTAGGAAACTAATTCTATTATGAAGGAATCTGTAGGATGCACAATTTAATCTTTAGACCTTATAAAAGAGATGGCTAACATTTTTCTGTAATAGCATAGCCAAAATAATAACTAATAATCTCATAGCTAGATTTACTTCACCATCAGCGAAGTATACAGTAAGTAGAATAAACCTCCCTTTCAGACCAAAGGGAAAGAAAGTTTTAAAGTGAGAATATAATTTTCCTCATGGGCATTGTCTACTTTAGAAAAACTACTACAGAACATGCCTGTGACTATAGACTTGTAGTTCAGGCCACTGAAGATTAGAGATGGGACACGGGCACTCCCTTGACTTGCATCCTCTGGTCTGCTTTAACACAAACCAGGAGGAAAAGAATAGCTAGGCATCAGAAGCAATGGGTGGCAGGCCTATTAATGGCTGATCTGTAGAGTGATCTGCCCTCAAGGAGACCCAACAGGCCAGTCCACTGCAGTGGCTTTCAACGAGGTATGCCTGGGCTTCAGCAGAAGTCAGCTTGTGAAGAGCCCTGGCAGCTCTGCCAAGAGTTGGATCACTGGAAATGGACCTGCCCTGGAGTCGAAGGATGCCCAGGTCAGAGCCACAGATCTTATTGGCTCTAAGCTGAAAAGCCCTTCACTCAGCCCATCTTCCAAAGTGACCCCTGCAGCTGAGGGGACAGCCAAGCAGGGTCAGCAACATTGCAGGCAGAACTGTAAATTTCTTGTTAGAGATGCCCCCTGCCTTTACCTGGCCAGCTCTCCTCCCAGGCCAGCCAAGTAATGAAAGTCAACAGAGTGCCTTCCCCTAGGAGGTTCACACCTCCCTTAGGATATACCCCATGTGAAGAGATAGATAGGCCTGGGCCTCTTAACTTACAAGGCCTAAAGCCCACCAGATTATTATCAAGCCCCTTCTGTCAGGTTCTATTTGCCTCTCAATCAGAAAACTTAATTGTAGCTTAGACAGCACCTTTCTTAGCTCCTCTAATAATGACTCTGTCCTTTGTTCTAGACCCTGTCTAGCGCACTTGGGCCTCATTCCTTTGTAATCATAACCTCTACTCTACCACCAATGGCTCTACTCCCAACCTGTGTGTACTGATGGTCCTCTTCCCCACTTAATGCTGTATAATTGTTCAAACCTGGTAAATGCCACTCTTAGGATCATTGGTTACTATCCTCACTCTGTCTTTATGACCTTGTCTAAATATGATCAGAGTCGGCAAACTTGGAAGGCTTCCATAGCCTTGGCAACTCATGACGACAGCCTAGGGTGTTACTGGCACCATAAACTAGAGTGTCAATTTGTTGTGTCAACAACAGGAGTCACTGTGCACTTGCTCCTCATGTGGGATCTCTGTCCTGAATGTGCTTTGCTGTACATTTTGATTTAATGCTATAGCTAGTACTCAAACAGTATGTTTCACTTTGTGTTTCTATGTGGGTGCAAACTGTTGAAATCTTTATACTAAATTGATCTTCTGTATATAAAGAGAATTGAAAATGAATCTTGATGTGAATGGAAGGGGAGAGGGAGCGGGAGAGGGGAGGGTTGCGGGTGGGAGGGAAGTTATGGGAGGGGGAAGCCATTGTAATCCATAAGCTGTACACTGGAAATTTATATTCATTAAATAAAAGTTAAAAAAAATTTTAAAAAAAGAAAAATGTTTATTGAGGTCCTTGGCACATCTCTTAAATGGGTTGTTTGTTTTGATGTTGCGGAATTTCTAGATCTCTTTGTAGATTCTGGTTATTAAACCTTTTTCGGTTGCATAGTTTTCAAATATTTTTTTTACAAAGGATTTTATTGTCCTAAATGTTATTTATTTGTTTTTCCCCACTGTAAGTGTTAGAATATGGCCTTTGTGATATTCATTTCACAGATGAGGAAATAGACTTAATGACAGAGCCAGGATTTAAATACAAATTCTGAAAACCCTGAGTTTATCCTTCTATTCGAGTCTGATATATAAAAGGATCAGATACAGATATTTAATGTTGACTGTGCATACCAAATACATTTTCCTGTTTCTCCTTTAGACAAGTGTTGATGCTCCATGTCTAGGAGTCCTGGCAGCAGAGCTGTCTCTTTTGTGTTCCCATGATGATCCTTCAATCACGTGCCAAGCGTCTTTGGGAATGTATCACCTCCTCTGCATCGCCAAGTGTCAAAATGGTAAGAATGGTTCACAGCTTCCCTAAAGGTTACTAGGATTTGTTCCTAATTATTCTGCTTGAGAGTCCAGGTAAGTTTCCTTGTGTTTGAATATCTTAATCCTGTGCCCAAACCCATAACTCTACTTTCTACAATGTTGTTTTTAAAAATTGTTTTTAGCATTTTCAAAATCATAGTAATGATGTCATTGATTCTTTACGATCTATTAAGTACCCTGCTTAGATTAGTGTTGGGTGTTAATGGTAGGGAGGAGAGTGCCAGGTGGAGTCAGGAAGTAAAGGGAAGGAAATAGCTTATTCATGGGACATTTAAAAGAATCATGGAAGAGACATTTGGATTAGTGGTTACTTATTTTAAATTTATTTTTATTTTATTTGAAGTATGCAAAGTTCATGAATATCATATAGACAGATTTAGGAACAGAAATACTTTCTACCTTACCCTCCCTCCCACCCATGATCTCAACCTTCCTCCTCCTTCCTTTTATATTCTCTCAATTTTTACAATGATGTACTTTCAATTTACTTTATACTCATAAGGTTAACCTATACTAAGTAAAGAGTTCAATAAACAGTATGAAGGAAAAAACACTGTTATTCAATAGTAAAACAACAGCTGAAAACAATTATCAAATCTCAAAATGTCAATTTCACTACATTACATTTTAGGTACTATATTAGTTACCACAGATCAGGGAAAATATATGGTATTTTTCTTTTGAAACTAGTTTGCGTCACTGAGTATAATGGCTTGCAGCTGCATCTATTTTGTTGCAAATGACAGGATTTCATTTTTTATGGCTTAATAGTATTACATAGAGTGCATATATATATATATGTGTGTGTGTATATATATATATATACATATATATATTTTTTTCTTTTTCCTTTTTTTTTGACAGGCAGAGTTAGACAGTGAGAGAGAGACAGAGAGAATGGTCTTCCTTCCGTTGGTTCACCCCCCCAAATGGCCACTACAGCTGGTGTGCTGTACTGATCTGAAGCCAGGAGCCAAGTGCTTCCTCCTGGTCTCCTATATGGGTGCAGCGCCCAAGCACTTGGGCCATCCTCCACTGCCTTCCCAGGCCACAGCAAAGAGCTAGACTGGAAGAGGAACAACTGAGACAGAATCCAGCGCCCCAACCGGGACTAGAAGCCAGGGTGCCGGTGCCGCAGATGGAGGATTAGCCTAGTGAGCCATGGTGCCAGCCATGTGTGTGTGTATATGTATATATATATATATATATATATATATATATATATTTCTTTATCCAGTCATCAGTTGATAGACATCTGGGTTGATTCCACATTCTAGCTATTGTGAACTGAGCTGCAATGAACATAGAGGTATAGGCAATACTTCTATATGCTGATCTCACTCCCCTTGGGTACATTCTCAGGCGTGGGATTGCTGGGTCATATGGTAGATCTATGTTCAGCTTTCTGAGATATTTTCATACTGTCTTCCACAATGGCTGTAACTAGTTTACATTCTCACCAACAGTGGGTTAGGGAACCTTTTTCCCTACATCCTTGCCAGCATTTTCTGTTTGTGGATTTCTGTCTGAGAGCCATTCTAACTAGGGTAGGTGAATCCTCACTGTGGTTTTGATTTGCATTTCCCTGATGGCTAGTGATCCTGAACATTCTGTCTTGTGTATGTTGGCCATTTGAATTTCCTCTTTTGAAAAGTGCCTGTTCAAAGTCCTTTTTCCATTTCTTAATTGGATGGTTTGTTTAGTTGTTGTTGAGTTTCTTGAGCACTTTATAGATTCTGGATATAGATTATAGAGCTATTTATCAGTTTCATAGTTTGCAAATGTTTTCTTCCATTCTGTTGGTTACCTCCTTCCTTTGCTGAGTGGTTACTTTGCAGTGCAGAAGTTTAAAGCTTGATATAATCCCATTCATGTATTTTTGCTTTGTTTTCTTGTGCTTCTGTAGTCTTTAATAGGCTAATGTCTTGCAAATTTCCTCCAATGTTCTCCTCTAGTAATTTGAGGGTATCAGGTCTTTGATTTAGATCTTTGACACATTTTGAGTCAATTTTTGTATAACATGTAAGGTAGGAGTCCTGTTTCATACTTCTGCACATGAAAATTCAATTTTCCCAGCAATGTTAGTTGAAGAGGTTGTCCTTTCTCTTCTCCAAGGATTGATTTTAGATCCTTTCTCAAAGGTCAGTTGGTTGTGGATTGATTTCTGGAGTTTCAATTGTGTTCTATTGGTCTACATGTCTATATTTGTTTTTTATTATAACTGCCCTATAGTATATCTTGAAGTCTGGTGTTGTGATGCTCCCAGCTTTTTGTCGTTTTTGTTGTTTAGATTGCTTTCACTATTCAGTCTCTCTTATGATCCTGTATGAGTTACAGCACATTTTTTCTAGATCTGAGACAAATGCCATTTTTTTTTTTAATTTACAGATGAACTCACTTGTGGGTGCCAACTCTCATTTGCAGAAGCTCGAAAATAAGTGCCTCCTGGAGTATTTTTTCCTTTTTAAGATTCATTTATTTATTTGGCAGGCAGATTTACAGAGAGGCAGAGGGAGGGAGAGAGAGAGGGAGAGAGAGAGTAAGAGAGAGCCTTCCACCCACTCGTTCACTCCCTAAATAGCCACAATGGCCAGAGCTGGGCCCATCTGAAGCTAGGAGCCAGGAGTTTCTTCTGGGTCTCCCATGAGAATGCAAGCACTTGGACCATCTTTTACTGCTTTCTCAGTCCATAGCAGAGAGCTGGATCAGAAGAAGGGCAGCCGGGACTCCGACCAGTGCCCATATAGGATGCTGGCACTGCAGGTGGCAGCTTTACGTGCTGTGCCACAGTGCAGGCCCTGTCGTTAGTATTTTGATAGTGGTTGCATTGAATTTTTAAATCGCTTTCAGTAGTAAGGACATTTTGATGATATTAATTGTTCCGATCCATAAACATGAAAGATTTTTCCAGTTTTTATTTTGTTTCTTCTATTCATTTCTTTGTTTTATAATTGACATCATATAGATGTTTCCCTTCTTTGATTGAATGTATTTCAAGATATTTTTATCTGTACCTACTGTGAATGGTATCTACCTTAGAAATTCTTTCTCATCTTGGCATTGTCTGTGCATACAAAGGTTACTGATTTTTGAATGTTAATTTTATATCCTTCCACTTTACCAAACTCTTTTATGAGTTCTGATAGTCTCTTATTGGAGTCTTTTGAGTCCCTGTATATAGAAATGTCTCATCTGCAAATAGCAACAGACTTGTAGTAATTTCTGATTTTTTTTATTTCTGTGAAATTTATTGCTACATTTCCTTTTTCATCTCTAATTTTATTGATTTGGGTCTTTTCTCTCTCTCTCTCTCTCTCTCTCTCTCTCTCTCTCTTTGGTTAGTTGGTCCAGTGGTGTGTCAATTTTATTTATTTTACAAAAAACCAGCTTTTCATTTTGCTGATCCTTTGTGATTTTTTGTTTCAATTTTATTTCTTCTCTAATTTTATTATTTTTCTTTTCTCCTTCTAGTTTTGGGTTTGTTTTGCTATTGCTTTTCTATGTCCTTGAGATGAATTGACAACTCATTCATTTATAACATTTCCAATTTCTTGATGTAGGAACCAATTGCTATAAACTTCCCTCTTAACACTGCTTTTGCTGTATCCCATAAGTTTTCATATGTTGCATTGTCATTTTCATTCATTTTCCAGAATTCTTTTGATTTCTCTTTTGATTTCTTCAGTGACCTGCTATTCTTTCAGGATCGTATTGTTCAATCTCCATGTATTTGCAGATGTTCTAGAGGTTCTTGAGTTTTGATTTCCAGCTTCATTCCATTGTGCTCAGAGAATAAGCATGGTATGATTTTGATTTTTTTTTTAATTAGCTGAGACTTGCTTTATGGCCTATCATGTGGTCTATCCTAGAGAAAGTTCTATGCACTGGTGAGAAGAATGTTTATTTTGCATCTGTAGTATGAAAAGTTTTTTAGATATCTGTTAGGTCTGTTTGGTGTATAGTTAGATAGGCTCTGCTATTCCTTTGTTGATTTTCTGTATAGTTTATTTGATGAAAATGGGTGTTGAAGTCCCTAATTACTATTGCATTGGAGTCTCTGTCTCCCTTTAGATCAATTAACATTTATTTAAATAGCAAAGCACCCTTTAATTGGGTGCTTGTACATTTAAAATAGTCAAAACTCCCTGTTGAATTGATCCTTAATCATTACATAGTGCCCTTCTTTGTCTCTTTTAACAGTTTTGTGTTAAAGTCTATTTTGTCTGATAATAGGATGGCTATGTCTGCTGGTATTTGCTTTCTGTTACAAGGAATATCTTTTTCCATTTTTTCACTTTCATTTTGCATGTATCTTTGTTAGTGAGGTAGTTTTCTTGTTGGCAGAAAATAGATGGGTCTTGTTTTTTAATCTGTTCAGGTAGTTTTTACCTTTGAATTGGAGAATTTAGGCCATTTAGATTCAAGGTTACTATTGTTAAATTGCAAGTAGGCCTTGCTATTTTTCTGTAAATATTCTTATTGTTTGCTTTGGATTTCCTTTGCCTTTTTACTGGCAGATATTCTGCTTTCATTTTTTTTTTCATAATGATGACTGTCTTTCTGTGTTTTTGTGTGTAGTACATCCCTAAGCACCATTAAGCCTTGAACTACATCTTTCCATTGTCCTGTAGTGTTTCTTATGAGAAATCAGTTGTGAATTCATTGGAGATCCTCTGAAAGTAACCTGGCATTTCTGTAATGCATATTTTAGAATGATTTCTTTAAGTTTTACTGTTGAATAAGTTTGATTACAATGTCTCATGGTGAAGGTCTTTTATAGTCATGTCTGTTAGGAGTTCTATGTGCTTTGTGTAGTTGGATGGCTTTCTTTCTCCAAATCAGAATTTCACTGAATAGGATTTCTAATCCATTCCTTCTTTCCATATTCAGAAACTCTAAGACCCATATATTGGGCCCTTTGATAATATCCCATAAATCTCCAGCACTAATTTTAATTTTTCTATTTCTTTCTCTTTTTTTTTGATTGAGAAATTTCCAAAGATTTGTCTTCTAGCTCAAGCACTCTTTCTTCTGCCTCACTAAGTATGTTGTCAAGACTTCCCTCTGAATTTTTTGTTTGATATGTAGAATTCTTCATTTTTTTTTGACAGGCAGAGTGGACAATGAGAGAGAGAGAGAGAGAGAGAGACAGAGAGAAAGGTTTTCCTTTTTTACCATTGGTTCACCCTCCAATGGCTGCTGCGGCTGCTGTGCTTTGGCCGTGCACCATGCTGATTCGAAGCCAGGAGCCAGGTGCTTCTCCTGGTCTCCCATGCGGGTGCAGGGCCCAAGGACTTGAGCCATCCTCCACTGCACTCCTGGGCCACAGCGTAGAGCTGAAATGGAAGAGGGGTAACCGGGATAGAATCCGGTGCCCCAACCGGGACTAGAACCCAGTGTGCTGACACCGCAGGTGGAGGATTAACCTATTGAGCCATGGCACAGGCCAGAATTCTTCATTTCTAATGTTCCTGTTTTATTTCTCTTCAATATCAATCATGGAAAAATTTTTTCTTCTGATTGCTTCTGAGCAATCCTATGATTAATCTTCTAAATT
This sequence comes from Lepus europaeus, assembly GCF_033115175.1. Classification (NCBI taxonomy): domain Eukaryota; kingdom Metazoa; phylum Chordata; class Mammalia; order Lagomorpha; family Leporidae; genus Lepus; species Lepus europaeus. Next base: position 135,237,317 of record NC_084831.1, on the reverse strand, counting down.
CCTTTTCAGGAATTTCATCAATTTCTTTGCCTTCACATTCTCATATAGAAGTGTTCATTTGGGGGAGTCATGTTATCTTCCTTATTCTTGTTTCTTGAATGTATTTATTCCCAGGTATTTGTCTAAATATTTGTGGGTTTTCTCCTCTCATGGCATTTATCTTTGAACTGTGCTTCTGTGGCTTAGAGGTGAGAGCTGAATGTGGCCCCAAGGAGATAAATATCTTGGGTTATACCACAGTGGGTGCAACACTCACCACTGCTGCTACATGAATTGCAGTGAGGATCTGTGCAGTCCTCTTGTGAGCATGGATTCCAATACAATGAACCACCCCATTCAATCAGGGAGCTCTCAACTTTTGGTACCATGTGCAATCATTGCCCAGAGACCCAGTTGTATCCTGTGCCATTCAGGCAGTTATAGAATCTCCACTCCCACATCATGGGATGCAGAGCATCATCTCTGTCCCGCTAGTCTCTCCCGACCACAGAGAGGCAGAGATGTTCCCAGAGCTGGCTGGCTGTGGGTGTTCCATCTGTGCAGATTGAGCCCTGGACCCTGTGGTATGTTGGGAGGCTGAGGATACCTCACAATCCTTCATGGGTGCCCAGCCCCCTGTCAATCCTCCCATTCATATTCAAAGTCAGCAAGGGACAGTGATTTTTCCCTCTGGCAAAATCCCTGGATCATATGCCTGCACAAGAGCTGCTTTAGCCACTATTCATGCTACAATGGCACCTTCTCTCCCTACCCCTCCTGCCCTGTTGCTGAGTGCAACCACAGGAGCCATCAGACCACTGCTGGTGTTAAAATGATGCCTTTTCCCCACTAGGTGACAGGCGTGCACAAGAACCATCACAGCTGGTACTGATGTCAAAATAGTGTGTCATCTCTGCCAGTTGCTGGGTGCATGCGCAATAGATGCTGTGGCCCATTCTGGTGTCAAGAAGGAGCCCTCTCCCAGCCAGGTGCTGGGCATGATTGTGGGGGCATGGGGAGAGAGAAAATTGCCCTTTTATCTCCTGGGTTATGCAGGTACTCTGTCCCCTTAAGATACCAGGCTGGACTGAAAGGCAGTGTAGTTCTCCAGGCTTTCCCTCCAGCAATATCACCAGTGCTGCTGCAGTCTGTTCTCACCATTCTCTCCAAATCTGATGCTTCCAACTGCTCTCAGCTGCAGGAATTGTGTGTTGTGTCTGTGCTCATTGCTGCACAACTTTATCTTCCACAATGATCCAAGCCATCCCTCTTCCTTCTGTAGAGTTTCCACTGCAGGTTTCTCTCTAACTCTCCTCTGGGATTATACTTTCTCCACTTTTTTGTTACTATTTTCCCTTAGCCTAAAGCAGTGCATCTTTTCTCTATTCCTCCAATTAAGACACCATGTCTCACATCAGATGGGTTTGATTCCTGACTCCAGCTCTTGATTACAGCTGCTTGCTAATGCATACCCTGGGAGACAGTGATGACGGTTCAAGTACTTGGGTTCATACTACAAATGTGGACTTGGATTTATTTCTCAGCTCCCAGCTGTGGCCCCTTGACCACTGTGAACATTTGGGGAATGAATTAGTAGATAGAAATGCTAGCTCTTCTGTGTGTTTCTTGCTCTCACTCTTGCTCTCTCTTGCTCCCATTCTTTCTCTCACTCTCCCTTTCAAATAAATAAGCTTAATTATTTTTCAAAAGTTACACATTTTTTACCTTAAATGAGGCAACTCAGAAGATTCTTGCTTCAATGGTGAGGAAGAACTCAGCCCAAAACTAAAATAAATGTGCTGTGAATTACACAGCAAAGTGTGCAATGAAAACCTAAAGGTTTCAGACTATTTCCAAGCAACTTAATTGATTTGAAAACAAAGCTTAAAAATATTTGTGGTATCCCTCTCTTTTCTTTCCAGGATATAATATCTGAAGGCAGATGTACTCTCCCATAAGGAACAACTTTAAAACACTCACACACACACACACACACACACCCCAACTAGATGGGAACATATGAGATGGGGTTTATAATTGTTGAAGAATACCACCTAGGCTCCAGCAATGGCAGGTAATTCCCGTGAAAGAGACTGATTAGGGAGCTTAAGGAGGTCATGAAGGTTTTAGTTTACAAGGCAGAGAAACAAAGAGTATACAAAACAGAGCCCCAGAATCTGCAGAAACCTGCAGAGTGCCCCATTTACATAGTTAGCTGGGTACCGATGAGAGTAAGCACATGAGGAAACCACCTGGGGCTGGACTGGAGAGCACCAAAATTATTAGAGAAAAAAATCCAGTGAGCTCACAGAGGCTGGTAATAGTACCTGGGCCAACACGCCAGAATTTAAAACTTCATAATTTACAAATAATGAGATAGAACACTCAGAGATATTTTGTCTCATTAGGAGGAGAAAATTATCCCTAGGAAAAAAACCACTGTAGTGTCATTGAACAAGGCTTGCAAACAAAATCTAAAATCATAAAGCTAATTTTAAATAGTTTAATTGCTTACAAGAAAATAGTTGAAGATTTTTTCTAGGAATACAAAAATCCCAGCACTTAACAACTTAAAATTGTCTGACATCCAATAAAAATTACTAGGCATGCAAATAAGCAGAAAAATACAACCCACGATGAGAATACAAAACAATCAAAAATAACTCAAAGGGACCAGTGCTGTGGCACAGTGGATTAAATCACCACCTGCTATGCTGCTATCCCAAATGATTTGAGTCCCAGCAGCTACACTTCTGATGCAGCTCCCTGCTAACACACCTGAGAAGGCAGTGGAGGATGACCCAAGAACTTGGGCCCTTGCACATGCATAGGACACCCTGAGGAAGCTCCTGTCTCCTGGCTTTGGTCTTCTCCAGCCTTAGTTGTTGTAGCCATTTGGGGAGTAAACCAGTGGTTGGAAATCTCTCATTCTCTCTCTCTCTCTCTCTCTCTTTCTCTCTCTCTCTCTCTCTCTCTCTCTCTCTCTCTCTCTCTTTCTCTCTATCTCTCCGTCTCTCTCGCTCCTATTCTCTCTGTAACTCTACCTTTAAATAAACTAAATAAATCTGTAGACAAAAAGCTAACTCAGAAATTGCACAGAGGATGTAATTAGTAGAGAGGGACATTAAAATAATTTTATTTCATTTATGGAGTTAGAGGAAAAGATGAACGTGTTAAGTAGAGACAAAGAAAAAAATCTAAAGGACTCTTAAAAACCTCTCAAGATAACTGTCATATCTAAGGTTAAGAATTCTCTGGCAGGGACTAAGAGTATTTAGACATTGCAGAAGAAAAAAATGGTCACTGGGCTTGTGGCCATAATAACACTAATTACCAAAAGTAAACCAGAGATGTAAAAGATTGGAAAATATGAACAGAGCACTGGGGAGCTGCAAGACAACTTCATTCAGCCTAATACAGTATAATCTGAATTCCCAATGGTAAGGAAGGGAGGACAGAAACAAATATTCGAACAATCATGAATATTCTCAAAATTAGAGAAATGCAATAAATCCAAAAAATCCAAAATTCTTAACGAAACATAGAAATTATAATTAGAAATCAAAATGCAATAGACAAAAACAGAAATTCCAGGAGAAACAAAAACATCCAAATTCACAATCAGAGGATTCAACACTTTTTCAATAATTCATAATTACATAGCAAATCAACAAGAATATGGACTTAAATCAACTTGACATAATTGACATAGGGCATTCAGCCAATGACAGAAAAATGAACATTTTTTCAATTCTTTCGGTAAACAGAGCATTTCTCAAAATAGATAGTTTTCTAAGCTATAAAATAGATCTCAAGAAATGAAAATTATTCTCTGACCAAAATGGAGTTAAATTGGAATGTAAAAACAAAAAGATATCTGGAAAAGTACATATACCTGGAAACTGAATATCATCCTTCTAAATAACCCATGGTTAAATACAAAAGTATAAAAGGTAAAGCCCTTTGAACAGAATGAAAATGAAAATAAATTCTTTGGATGCAGCTGAAGGAGTACTCAGAACATTGCTTTAAATAGAGAAAAATTCTCTAATCAATGATCTCAGCTTTTGCCTTCCAAAAATAGAGAAAATGAGAGCAAATAAACCCAAAACAATAAGAAGACACGAAATAATGGAGATCAGAATAAAGGTCCAATGTAATAGAAATCAGAAAACAAGAGAAAAGCAATGAAGTCCAAAGTAGATTCTTTGAGAAGATCATGGGGAGAAGAAGAAAACACAAATTACCAGTGTTAGGAATAAGCAACTCGATGAGCATTACAAGAATAGCGGGGAAATTGTTGAGACAACAATGTTGACAAATTAAATAAAATAGATAAATTAATTGAAAGGCACAAATTCTTAAAGCATACTCATGAAGAAATTGGTAACCTATATACATGGGTACTTCAAAAAGTTCATGGAAAATGTATATTCTGAAATACTAAATATAGATGTAAAAATCTATATTAACATTTGATAAAGTATTTCTGATTAAAAACTCATGACAAACTAGGAGTAGAGGGAAACTGTCTTCATCTGCTAAAATGTATGTGAAAAATCTAAAGCTACAACATACTTAATGATGAAATATAAAATGATTTCCCTAAAATATCAGGATCAAGGCAAGGAAACGTATTGTCATTACTTCTATTCAATGTAGATAAAATAGAATGTCCAGAAGTAGATCCACACATATAAAGTCTGTTGATTTTTGGCAAAGTCCAGGAAAGTCAGTGGAGAAAGAATAAACTTCTTGGTAAATAGTGTTGGAAAAACTGAACATTTACATTCAGAAAACAACTCAGATCCATACTTCATACACAGAAAAAAATTAATTAAAATAGATAAGCAGAGCTAAAGTAAAGCCTAAAACCAGAAAACTAGACAAAAATATTTGGACCTTGGGTTAGGCATAGATTTCCTAGGTATGACACAAAAAGCATATTAAATAAATTAAAACCAAATATGAATTAAGTATTTCTGCTCTTTGAAAGACATTGTTAATAGTTAAGCACACAGGAGGAGAAAATATTTACAAATTAATTTATCTGGATAAAAGTTTATATTCAGAATCTATAAGGGACATTAAAGGATATTACATATTAACTAATTACATTTTTTATAAATGAATTACAAATTTTATTAATTACAAACTAGTAAAAAGCCAATGTAAAAAGTGATAATAGATTTGAATAAATTTGTTAGTTTTCTAAAAAGTTAAACTTTTGGGGCCAGCGCTGTGGCATAGCAGGTGGAGCTGCCGCCTGTAGTGCTGGTATACCATATGGGCACCAGTTCATTTCCTGGCTACTCCTCTTCTTATCCAGCTCTCTGCTGTGGCCTGGAAAAGCTTTGGAAGATGGTCCAGGTTTCCAAATGGGAAAACTCAGAGGAGGCTTCTGGCTTTAAATCTGCCCATCTCCAACCATTGTGGACAACTGGGGAGTGAACCAGCAGATGGAAGACCTCTCTCTCTCTAACTCTCTTTTCTTCGTGTAACTCTGACTTTAAAATAAGTAAATGAATCTTAAAAAACAAGTTAAACTTTTCCAAAGTTGTTAGACCATTTTATACTTTTACCTGCAATATGGAAATATTTGAGTTCAAATTGTTATACATACTTAACAATACATGAAAGTGTAAGTTATTTTAATTTGAGATATTACAATGAGTCTTTAGAAGTATCTTAGTATTAATTAATATTCCTTTAAAGAATACATGAATGTGCTTTTTGTCATATATGTTTCTTTGCTAAAATGATTATTCAAATTTATTATTACTAACACATGATGCAGTCATTCCACAATTTGTATTTACCAAACAAAATGAAAGCCAATACCCATACACACACTGATATATAGTGTTCAAAGCACCTTTGCTTGCAATTGACAATCACTGGAAACAACCTAGATGCCCATCAACAAGTGAATGGATTAAGAGCTCAATCGGACTTGCCCCAAATGGTGGAGTTAGAAACGTGCCAGGGGATTCCAATGCAATCCCATCAAGGTGGCATGTACCAACGCCATCTCACTAGTCCATTTGATCAACCTCAGTTCACAATTGCTCACACTGATAGGTCTAAGAGTCAAAGGGATCACACAAGCAAGACTAGTGTCTGCTAATACTAACTGATAGAATCAAAAAGGGAGAGAACGATCCAACATGGGAAGAGGGAGACACAGCAGACTCATAGAATGGCAGATGTCCTAAATAGCACTCTGGCCTCAAAATCAGCCCTTAAGGCATTCGGATCTGGCTGAAGAGCCCATGAGAGTATTGTAGGCATGGAAAGCCAAGACACTCTGGGAAAAAAAAGAAGAGCTAAAAGAAAGATCTGCACGAGCGAGATCCCTGTGGAAAGAACGGGGCCATCAAAGAAGGAGGTACCTTTCTCTGAAGGGAGGAGAGAACTTCCACTTTGACTATGACCCTGTCAGAATAAGATCGAAGTCAGCAAACCCTAAAGGCTTCCATAGCCTTGGCAACTCATGACTAGAGCCTAGGGAGATTACTGACGCCATGAACAGGAGTGTCAAATTGTTAAGTCAGCAACAGGAGTCACTGTGTACTTATGTCTCATGTGGAATCTGTCCTTAATGTGTTGTCCAATGTGAAGTAATGCTATAACTAGTACTGAAACAGTATTTTTACACCTTGTGTTTCTGTGTGGGTGCAAACTGATGAAATCTTTACTTAGTATATACTGAATTGATCTTCTGTATATAAAGGTAATTGAAAATGAAAAAAAAAATCTGGTGTTAAATTGAAATTGCATAGAAAATTAATTACTTTTTAAAAAATATCATGTAGGATCTCTGTCCTTAATGTGCTGTACATTGTTATTTAATGTTATAACTAGTACTCCAACAGTATTTTTTCACTTTGTGTTGCTATGTGGGGGCACATAGCTTAATATATACTAAACTGATCTTCTGTATATAAAGAGAATTGAAAATGAATCTTGATGTGAATGGAAGGGGAGAGGGAGTGGGAAAGGGGAGGGTTGCAGGTGGGAGGGAAGTTATGGGGGGGAGAAGCCATTGTAATCCATAAGCTGTACTTTGGAAATTTATATTCATTAAATAAAAGTTTAAAAAAAGAAAGATTATGGCATATAGCACACATACAATAAATACAGTCATCAGTAAAAAGGAATGCACTGTTGGTGTACACATAGCAATATCGATGAAGCACAATTCTGCTGAGTGAATGAAGCCAAACAAAAAGTCTGACTCCACTTATGTATAGTTGGGGAATAGTAATTTAATATAAAGTAGATCAGTGGTAGCTATGGAATCAGGAGGTGGGTACAGAGAGCAGGTATGGGGAAATGTTTGGAGGCCAATGGATACATTAATTTTTTAGCTAGTAATGTTTTCATAAGTACACAGGAGTACCTACAAAATATTCAAGGAAAATGGAATTAAAAGGTAAGTTTATGTTCGGTGCAAAAGGTTTGAAGTGAAGTTTTTCAATACCATGAATTATCCATGAGTTTTTGGCAGCTTCTTTGTACATATACAAAAAATTATATTTTAAATATGGAATATGTCAATTATATCTATGAAACTATTAAAAACAAATAGAATCATTCAAAATCCACCTCATGGAGTGGGTAGGCATTTAGCCTAGCAGTTAAGATGCCTGAACCACGCATTGGAGCACCTGGGTTTGAATTCTGGCTCCAACTCCTAATTCCATCTTTCTACTAGAGCAGTCCCTGAGAGGCAGCAGATAACGCCCAAGTGGTTGAGCTTCTGTTACTCACTTGGGAGACCTAGATTGGATTACTGTCTCCCAGCTTTGGCAGTACCCATCAGTCCAACCCATTGCAGGCATTTGGAGAACCAAGTGACAGATGGAATAAATCTCTCTGTCTCTGTGTCTCAGTCTCTCTGTCTCTCAAATAAAACTGCTTTTTTAAAAATTCACCTCTAAAAAGCACTTACCTGGAATTAAAGATTTCTGAAGCTGAAGTTTTTACTGAGAGTTTCTGGCTTTATTGACATACCACTACACAGCTCTTTTCAAAATGCCTCATCTTCTCTTTCACCAATAAATACTCCAACTTAAAAATCACATTTTCAATGCACTGCACAATGCATTTGATAGCCTAAATACATTTGATATCTCATCAGTCTACCAAAATTAATTATGTCTTTCATTCATATTTTTAAAAGATTACTTATTTATTTGAAATACAGAGTTACAGACAGAAAATGAGAGACACGGAGAGAGACAGAGATAGATATAGGAAGATAAAGACAGAAAGAGAGAAAGAGAGGGAGAGAGAGAATCTTCCAACTGCTGGTTCATCCCCAGAATGGCTGCAAAGAAACAAAGCTGGGCCAGGCCAAAGCCAGAAACCAAGAGCTTCATCCAGTCTCCCACCTGGGAGGTAGGGGCCCAAGCACTTGGGCCGCCCCCTGCTGCTTTTCCCAGGCTATTACCAGGGAGTTGAATTGGAGGTGGAGCAGCTAGAACTCAAATGGGTGCCCATATGGGATGCTAGTACTGTAGGCAGTGACTTAACTCACTGTGCCATAATGCTAGCCCCTATTCATGATTCACAAGACCTTTCATTAGGACCTTATTAATTCTGGGTGAGCATCATCGTAAAATTGTATGTGACCAAACTATGAGCAGAGACTTAACTATTCAGAGACTAATATTCAGAAAATTTCAGATTATCACAATAAACAAAAAATGACAATGTCATAGAAGAAACTGATCAAATAAAAACCTTTTCCTTTTTGCAGCGGATATCGAAAAAAATAAGCCAACAACGTGGGCTGAGCGTGGAAGCTGTTGCCTCCTGGAGTCTTCTCCTGATGTAGATTTTCTACCCAAGGTCTTGCAACGAAACAAAACTAAAATTGCTCAGGTGTCTTCACCTCTTCTTTATCACATATTCTTTGTTTTGTATTTGTTCCTGTTAATGACACTTTATTTCCACAAACTTTAAATTTTTAATAATTCTCCCTTTTTAAAAATTCAGACACGTGAAAATCATATGTAGTGCAGCTGATTTCCATCTATATTAATATGAATTATTCCTAGTGTTCCGAAATATAGTAACTTATTTTTATTTAATCTTCATAAAATACAAATAATGTAGTGTTTCTTAGTTATATTTCTTGTTTGCCTAACAAAGAGTTCATGAAGAATGGGGAATTTGTGATAATTTAGCAAATAAGCAGTCATCAATTAATAAACTTTTCAGTACTATCATAATTTATTCCAGAAACAGGCTCATGACATTGTGGCTTAGATTTTGTTTGAAAGAACTATTAAGCTTAAAAAAGAAAGGTTTACATGAAGAACTCAATGCCAAGGAAATAGTTTGAACACTGTCAAGTCCTTGGGAGAAACATGAGGCTCTGTATCCAACCTAACCTTCCTCAAAGTAAGTAGGCCAATGAATAGGCATGAGAAACCAGCCAGCAAATGTGGCCTGCTAGCATAGGGTAGCAGAAGACATTCCAGCTATGCACATCAAGTCGAGCTCAGCAAAATTTCTGATGCAGCCCTGCAAGCCAGCTCACCTCCTGAGTGAGAATGCTCATGTTTTCCCTAAAACAAGGTATAGGAAAGAGTGCCTTCACCCAACATTAAGGTCATCAGAATTGTGTGAGATTGAGAAGATGTTGGAGAATGCATTTAACATGATATAGTTAAAAAACACCTGCATAGAAGTCCTAAATGTGCATCCATATGGAGCATGGAGGTACATTTTTCCAAAATCAAGAGATTTTCTTCCTCACTTCTCCAAAATCATATGCCTGGGTGAGTATGAAGTTGGCCATTTACAGAAACAAACCAGACATCAGTGTAGGTTTACTAGTAAATCCTTCATCCATCCACTCTGCACTCTATTTGATTTGTAATTTCAATCATGGGATTTTATATGAATGAAATAAGTCAAAATAATATACCTATTTGTGAAAAGAGTTGCTTCAACTCAAGTAAATGTATGAGTGTTATACAAGTCATTAAAATGAGTAGCATCAAGAGCATGTAAAGGTGTAGTATTGTAGTAAGAAGCAGAAGCTGAGTTTGGATATCCTTATGTCGGAGTAGGTGAGGCCTGAGGTCACCACCTTGCTTGTGATTGCAGAATGTAGGGCAAACCTTACTGCCCTCTTTGCTGACTGACTTCGTGTGGAGTCTCCTGATGAAATTGTCTGAACCTAACTACAAAACTGCATCAGAGGCGGCATCCATCCTGAACCTGACTCTGGAAAATTATGCACAGAAGATCACCATGGTAAGACACTGATTGACGGACTTTATTCTTGAAAGTTAAACTTTTGCCATTATTGTGTGTCTACTTCTTTTCGTACTGAATTCATGTCATTGTGTATTATATGATTTTCATAAAGTGATGCTATTTTGTTTAATTTTTTTCAAGGTTTATTTATTTATTTGAAACTCAGAGTTGCCAAGAGGCAGAGGTAGAGACAGACAGAGGAAGGGGGAGGGGAGAGTCTTCCATCTGTTGGTTCACTCCACAAATGGCCACAATGGCCGGAGGTTGGCCTATTTGAAGCCAGGAGCCAGGAACTTCTTCTGGATCTTTCTATGTGGGTGCAGAGGCCCAAGCACTTGGGCCATCCTCTACTGCATTCCCAGGCTATAGCAGAGAGCTGGATCAGAAATGGAGCAGCCAGGACTTGAACTGGCACCCATATGGGATGCCAGCACTGTGGGCAGTGGCTTTACCTCCTATGCCACAGTGCCATCCCTATTTTATTAAATTTTATGCCTTTCATCTTTTTAAATTTTATTTATGGTATATAAATTTCAAGTATTTCATGTACATAGATTTAGGAATGTAGTGATAATTCCCACTTTACCCTCCCTCCCACCATCACTACCACACTTCCTCCTCATTCCTCTCCTGTTCCCTCTCCTAATTTTTAAAATGATCTAATATCAATTAACTTCATACTTAAAAGATTAACCCGACACTAAGTAAAGAGTTCAACAAATAGTGTGCTGAAAAAACATCATTCTGAAACATAGAGACAAGGGATGTAAACAATCATCGAAGCTCAAAATGTCAATTTTACTCCTATAATTTACATTTTTGGTACTCTGTTAGTTACTACAGATCAGGGAAAACATGATTATTTGTCTTTTTGGGACCGGCTTATTTCACTAAGTATAATGGCTCCCAGCTGCATCCATTCTGTTGCAAAAGACCAATTTCATTCTTTTGCAGTTGAGTAGTATTCTATAGTGTATGCATACCATAATTTTTTATCCAGTTATCAGTTGATGGACATCTGGGTTGATTCCGTATCTTAGCTATTGTGAATTAAGCAGCAATAAACATGGAGGTACAGATAACTCTTTCATAAACAAATTTCATTAGCCTTGGATCAATTCCCAGGGGTGGGATTGTTGGGTCATATGGTACATCTATTTTCAGCTTTCTGAAGTATTTCCATATTGTCTTCCACAGTGGCTATACTAGTTTACATTCCCACCGATAGGGGATTAGTGTAGCTGCTTTCACACATTCTCATCAGCATGCATTGTCTTTTGATTATGGTATGGGAGTCATTCTAATGGGATGAGGTAAACCTCATTGTGGTTTTGATTTGTTTTCCTGGTGACTGGTGATCATGAGCGTTTTTTTCACGTGACTATTGTCCATTTGAACTTCCTCCTTTGAACAATGCCTCTTCAAGTATTTTGCCCATTTCTTCACTGGATTGTTTTTGTTGTTTTTTGAATTTCTTGAGCTCTTTATAGATTCTGAATATTAATCCCTTATCAGCTGCATAGCTTGCAAATATTTTCTCCCATTCTGTCAGTTAACTCTTCACATTGTTTAGTGTTTCTTTTGCAGTGCAGAAGCCTCTCAGCTTGATGTAACCCTCTCTGTCCATTTTAGATTTCATTACTTGTGCCTCTGAGGTGTTTGTCTATTCCAATGTGTTGCAGTTTCCTCAAAGTTCTCTTCTAGTAATTTGATAATATCAGGTCACAGATTTAGGTCCTTGATCCATTTTGAGATGATTTTTATGTAAATGTAAGGTAGGGGTCTTGTTTCATGGGGAGATCAGTTTTCCCAGCACCATTTGTTGAAAAGATAGTCCTTGCTTCAAGGGTTGATTTTAGCTGCTTTTAAAAAGTTAATTGGTAGATGGGGCTGGTGCTGTGGCCTAGCAGGTTAAAGCCTTGGCCTGAAGTGCCTGCATCCCATATGGGCACCAGTTCTAGTCCTGGCAGCTCCTCTTCTTTTTTTTTATTATTATTGTTTTTTTTTTTTATTTTTGACAGGCAGAGTGGACAGTGAGAGAGAGAGAGACAGAGAGAAAGGTCTTCCTTTTGCCGTTGGTTCACCCTCCAATGGCCGCCGCGGTAGTGCGCTGCAGCCGGCGCACCGCGCTGTTCCGATGGCAGGAGCCAGGTGCTTATCCTCCTCTTCTGATCCAGCTCTCTGCTATGGCCTAGGAAAGCAGTAGAAGATGGCCCAAGTTTGGACCCCTGCACCCATGTGGGAGACCTGGAAGAAGCTTCTGGCTCCTGGCTTCAGATCGGCTCAGCTCGGGCCATTGAGGCCAGTTGGGGAGTGAGCCATTGGATGGAAGACCTCTCTCTCTCTCTCTCTCTCTCTCTGCCTCTCCTCTCTCTGTGTAACTCTAACTTTCAAATAAATAAATAAATAAATCTTTAATACAAAAGTTAATTGACTGTGGATGAGTGAATAATTTCTGGAGTTTTTATTCTGTTACATTGGTCTACAAGTCTAATTTTGTACCAGTACCAGGCTGTTTGATTATAATTGAAATGTAGTATGCCTTGAAATCTAGTAGTGATACCTACAGCATTTTTTTTAATAAGATCTGGGGGCTGTTGTGTTTCCATATGAATGGTATCATTGTTTTTCTAGATCTGAGAATAATTTCCTTGGTATTTTGATAGGGCTTGAATTGAATCTGTAAATTGCTTTTGGTAGGATGCACATTTTGCTTATATTAATTTTTGCAGTCTACAAACATGGAAGATTTTCCTCTTTTTTTTTTTTTGTTTATTGGTAGGGAAACCCAGAGGGAAGGGGCGAAGAAGGAAAAGGGGGAAAGGAGAGCATAAGAGAGAGATGGAAATCTCATAATAGAGGTCTTTAACATCCTTGGTTAAGTTTATTCCAAGGTATTTGATTGTTTTTGTAGCTATTGTGAATAGGATTGATCTTAGCAGTTCTTTCTCAACTGTGGCATTGCCTGTGTATACAAAGGCTGTTGATTTTTGTGCATTGATTTTATATCCTGCTACTTTGCCAAACTCTTCTCTGAGTTCCAATAGTCTCTTAGTAGAGTTCTTTGGGTCCCCTAAATTAAGAATCATATCCACATAGAAACACAAAGTGAAACATACTGTTTGAGTACTAGCTATAGCATTAAGTCAAAATGTACAGCACATTAAGGACAGAGATCCCACATGAGGAGCAAGTGCACAGTGGCTCCTGTTGTTGACCCAACAAATTGACACTCTAGTTTATGGTGCCAGTAAGCATCCTAGGCTGTCGTCATGAGTTGCCAAGGCTATGGAAGCCTTCCAAGTTTGCCGACTCTGATCATATTTAGACAAGGTCATAAAAGACAGGGTGAGGATAGTAACCAATGATCCTAAGAGTGGCATTTACCAGGTTTGAACAATTATACAGCATTAAGTGGGGAAGAGGACCATCAGTACACACAGGTTGGGAGTAGAGCCATTGGTGGTAGAGTAGAGGTTATGATTACAAAGGAATGAGGCCCAAGTGCGCTAGACAGGGTCTAGAACAAAGGACAGAGTCATTATTAGAGGAGCTAAGAAAGGTGCTGTCTAAGCTACAAGTAATTTTTCTGATTGAGAGGCAAATAGAACCTGATAGAAGGGGCTTGATAATAATCTGGTGGGCTTTAGGCCTTGTAAATTCAGAGGCCCAGACCTTCACATGGGGTATATCCTAAGGGATATATCCTAAGGGAGGTGTGAACCTCCTAGAGGAAGGCACTCTGTTGACTTTCATTACTTGGCTGGCCTGGGAGGAGAGCTGGCCAGGTAAAGGCAGGGGGCATCTCTAACAAGAAATTTACAGTTCTGCCTGCAATGTTGCTGACCCTACTTGACCATCCCCTCAGCTGCAGTGGTCACTTTGGAAGTTGGGCTGAGTGAAGGGCTTTTCAGATTAGAGCCAATAAGATCTGTGGCTCTGACCTGGGCATCCTTCGACTCCAGGGCAGGTCCATTTCCAGTGATCCAACTCTTGGCAGAGCTGCCAGGGCTCTTCACAAGCTGACTTCTGCTGAAGCCCAGGCATACCTCGTTGAAAGCCACTGCAGTGGACTGGCCTGTTGGGTCTCTTTGAGGCAGATCACTGTACAGATCAGCCATTAATAGGCCTGCCACCCATTGCTTCTGATGCCGAGCTTTCTTTTCCTCCTGGTTTGTGTTAAAGCAGACCAGAGGATGCAAGTCAAGGGAGTGCCCGTGTCCCATCTCTAATCTTCGGTGGCCTGAACTACAAGTCTATAGTCACAGGCATGTTCTGTAGTAGTTTTTCTAAGGTAGACAATGCCCATGAGGAAAATTATATTCTCACTTTAAAACTTTCTTTCCCTTTGGTCTGAAAGGGTGGTTTTTTCTACTTACTGTATACTTCGCTGATGGCGAAGTGAATCTAGCTATGAGATTATTAGTTAAGTTCTTATTTTGGCTATGCTATTACAGAAAAATTTTAGCCATCTCTTTTATAAGGTCTAAAGATTAAATTGTGCATCCTACAGATTCCTTCATAATAGAATTAGTTTCCTACCTTGAACTGTTGAAATCTTTATACTAAATTGATCTTCTGTATATAAAGAGAATTGAAAATGAATCTTGATGCAAATGGAAGGGGAGAGGGAGCGGGAGAAGGGAGGGTTGTGGGTGGGAGGGAAGTTATGGGAGGAGGAAGCCATTGTAATCCATAAGCTGTACACTGGAAATTTATATTCATTAAATAAAAAAAAAGAATCATATCATCTGCAAAGAGGGATAGTTTGAGTTCTTCCTTCCCAATTTGTATCCCTTTAATTTCTTTTTCTTGCCTAATAGCTCTGGCTAAAACTTCCAGAACTATATTGAATAGCAGTGGTGAGAGTGGGCATCCCTGTCTGGTACCAGATCTCAGTGGAAATGCTTCCAACTTTTCCCCATTTAGTAGGATGCTGGCCGTGAGTTTTTCATATATTGCTTTGATTGTATTGAGGAATGTTCCTTCTATAACCAATTTGCTTAGGGTTTTCATCATGAAAGGGTGTTGAATTTTATCAAATGCTTTCTTTGCATCTATTGAGATAATCATATGGTTTTTCTTCTGCAGTCTGTTAATGTGATGTATCACATTGATTGATTTGCAAACACTGAACCATCCCTGCATACCAGGGATAAATCCCACTTGGTCTGGGTGGATGATTTTTCTGATGTGTTGTTGTATTCTATTGGCAAGAATTTTATTGAGTATTTTTGCATCTATGTTCATCAGGGATATTGGTCTGTAATTCTCTTTCAATGCCGCAATTTTTCTGGCTTAGGGATTAAGGTGATGCTGGCTTCATAGGAAGAATTTGGCAGGATTCCATCTTTTTCGATTGTTCTGAATAGTTTGAGAAGAATTGGAGTTAGTTCTTCTTTACATGTCTGGTAGAATTCAGCAGTGAATCCACCTGGTCCTGGGCTTTTCTTTGTTGGGAGGTCCTTTATTACTGTTTCAATTTCTGATTCAGTTATGGGTCTGTTTAGGTTTTCTATGTTTTCATGGTTCAATTTAGGTAGGTGCATGTGTCCCAGAATCTATCCATTTCTGATAGATTTCCCTGTTTGCTGGCATACAATTCTTTGTAGTAATTTCTGATGATTCTTTTTATTTCTGTAGTGTCTGTTGTTACATTTCCTTTTTCATCTCTGATTTTATTGATTTGGTTCTTTTCTCTTCTTTTTTTAGTTAGTTGAGCCAATGGTGTGTCAATTTTATTCTTTTTTTTTTTTTTTCAAAAAAACAGCTCTTCGTTTGGCTGATTTTTTGTAATTTTTTTTGGATTCAATCCTATTGATTTTTTTCTCTGATTTTAATTATTTCTCTTCTCCTACTAGATTTGGGTCTGGTTTGCTGCTGATTTTTCTAGATCTTGAGATGCGTTGAAAGCTCATTTATTTGGTGCCTTTCCAATTTCTTGATGTAGGCACCTATTGCTATAAACTTTCCTCTCAACACTGCTTTTGCTGTATCCCATAAGTTTTGATATATTGTGCTGTTTCCCTCATTTACTTCCAGAAAGTTTTTGATTTCTCTTTTGATTTCTTCTATGACCCAGTGTTCATTCAGGAGCATGTTGTTCAATCTCCATGTGTTTGCATACTCTCTAGGGATTCCTGAGTTGCTAATTTCCACCTTCATTCCGTTGTGGTCTGAGAAGCTGCATGGTGTGATTCTAATTCTTTTGAATTTGCTGAGACTTGCTTTATGGCCTAGTATGTGGTCAATCCTAGAGAAGGTTCCATGCACTGCTGAGAAGAATGTAAAATCTTAAATGTAGGATTGAAAGTTCTGTAGATATCTGTTAGATCCATTTGGGCTATAGTGTCGATTAAATCTGCTATTTCCTTGTTGATCTTCCTTCCGGATGATCTGTCGATTTCTGAGAGTGGAGTATCGAAGTCCCCCAGTACTATTGTATTGGAATCTAAGTCTCCCTTTAAGTCCCTTAACAAATCTTTTGAATAAACCGGTGCCCTGTAATTAGGTGCATATACATTTATAATAGTTACATCTTCCTGTTGAATTGAACCCTTAATCATTATATAGTGTCCCTCTTTGTGTCTCTTAACAGTTTTTGTGTTAAAGTTTATTTTGTCTGATATTAATATGGATACACCTGCTTTTTTTTGCTTTCTGTTGGCATGGAATATCTTTTTCCAACCTTTCACTTTCAGTCTGCATGCATCTTTGTTGGTAAGATGTGTTTCTTGTAGGCAGAAGCCTGCTGCCTTGTGGCAGCTCATTTATCCCAGGCCACTTATTTTGAATAAAAACCCTATGAGAGATGGTGCGAAAAACTGGGTTGTATGACTCTTAGTACAGAGTACAGAAACGCATTGCCAAGGCTACTATATCCCAGGTCACTTTATCTGAATAAATGCCCTGTCAGAGATGGTGCAAAACAAAACAAAACAAAACAAGACAAACTTTGCCAGGGGGCAAGCAGGGAAGTAGAAGTAGCAGATAGGGTTAGGATGGGGGTGGAACATACACCAGTGGTTGGGCCATGTGATCACCTAGCTTCTAGCAATGGTGGCCGGGCTAGAGCCTAGGATGGTATCCAGGGCATAGATTGTTCCATAGATAAGACTGCACCATTTTACTACCATTCCCTCCTTTTGTTTTTTATAAAGCAAGAGTTGTATGGGATTACATTAGCCCCAAAAGTCCAGGAGGGGTAGAGGGATGATGATCTGTCTTTACAGCTACTTCCTGCTGACATGGGGCGACAAGGTACTCTCTGCTGGCAGGGAGTGATGTCTCAAGTCGCTGACCCCTGGGTGGGAGATTTTTCCATTTTCAATGTCTTCTTCTATTTCTTTCTTTAATTTTTTTTTTAATTTTCATCATAGAGATCTTTCACCTTCTTTGCTGAATTTATTCCAAGGTATTTAATTTTCTGTAGCTATTGTGAATGCAATTGGTCTTAGAAGTTCTTTCTCAGCCAGGGCATTGTCTGTGTATACAAAGGATTTTGAATTTTTTGTGTTAATTTTATATCCTGTCACTTTACTCAACTCTTCTATGAGTTGGGTAGTCTCTTAGTGAAGTCTTTTGTTCCCCTATATGTAGAGTCATGTCATCTGCAAATAAGGATAATTTGACTTTCTTCTTTCCACTTTGTATTCCTTTGATATCTTTTCTTGTTTAATGGCTTTGGCTAAAACCTCCAGGAATATAGTGAATAGCAATGGTGAAAGTTGGTATGCTTGTCTGGTTCTGGATGCTTCCAACTTTTTCCCATTCAATAGGATGCTGACTGTGGGCTTATTACAAATTGCTTTGATTGTATTGAGGAATGTCCCTTCTGTACCCAATTTGTAAAGGTTTTCATTATGAAAGGGTATTGCATTTCATCCAATGCTTTCTCTGCATCTGTTGAGTTAATCATGAGTTTTTTGTTCTTCAGTTTGTTAATGTGATTGTTTTGCAAATATTGAATGATCCCTACATACCAGGGATAAATCTTACTTGGTCTAGCTGAATGATCTTTCTGTTGTTGGATTCAATTAGCTAGCATTTTGTTGAGGATTTTTTGTTTGTTTATTTTCTCTCTTATTTTTTTATTTATTTGACAGATAGGGTTATAGACAGTGAGAGAGAGAGATAGAGAAAGGTCTTCCTTCCGTTGGTTCACTCCCCAAGTGGCCCCCAAGGCCAGTGCTGTGCCGATTTGAAGCCAGAAGCCAGGTACCTCATCCTGGTCTCCCATGAGGGTGCAGGGGCCCAAGCACTTGGGCCATCCTCCACTGCCCTCCCAGGCCACAGCAGAGAGCTGGACTGGAAGAGGAGCAACCAGGACTAGAACCTGGTGCCCCTATGGGATGTCAGCACTGGAGGTGGAGGATTAACCAAGTGAGCCATGGTGCCGACCCCATTGTTGAGGATTTTTACATCTATGTTCATAAGGGATATGAGTCTATAGTTCTCTTTCTCTCTTGTATCTTTTTCTGGTTTAGGAATTAAGGTGATGCTGGCCTCATAGGAGGAGTTTGAGAGAAATCCCTCCCTTTAAATTGTTTTTAATATCTTGAGTAGAATTGGAATTAGTTCTTCTTTGAAAATCTGGTAGAATTCATCAGTGAAGCCATTTGGTCCTTGGCTTTCTTTGTTGGGAGGATCCTTATTACTCATTCAACCTCCATCTTTGTTATTGGTCTGTTTAGGTTTTCTATGTCTTCATTACTCTTTTTTTTGTAGATGGTATGTGTCCAGGAATTTTTCATTTCTTCTTGAATTTCCAATTTGTTGACATATAGTATGTGTAGTAATTCCTGATGATTCTTTTTATTTCTGGGGTATTTGTTGCTACATTTCCTTTTTCATCTCTGATTCTACTAATTATGGTCTTCTCCCTCTTTTTTGGTAGATTTTCCCAATGATCTATCAATTTTGTTTATTTTTTACAAAAATCAATTCTTCATTTCATTGATCTTTTGTATTTTTTATTTCAATTTTGTTTATTTCTTCTCTAATTTTAATTATTTATTTTCTCCTACTAATTTGGGGTTTGGTTTGTTGTTTTCTAGATCCTTGAGATGCATTGATAGCTCATTGATTTGGTAGCTTTATAATTTTTTGATGTAGACACTAATTTCTACATGCATCCCTCTTAACATTTCTTTTGCTGCATCCCATGTTTTGATATGCTGTGTTGTTATCTTCAAGTTTCCAGAAACTTTTTGATTTCCATTTTTATTTCTTCTATGACCCATTGTGCATTCAGAAGCATGTTGTTCAGTCTCCATGTGTGTGCATATGTCCAAGAGATTCTTTAATTTTTAATTTCCAGCTTCATTTTTTTTTCAGAAAGGATGCATGGTATGATTTCAATTTTTTTAATTTGATGAGACTTGTTTATGGCCTAACATATGTTCTGTCCTAGAGATCATGCACTGATGAAAAGAATCTATATTCTGCAACTGTGGGAAGAAAATTTTGTAGGTAACAGGTAGGTTCATTTGATCCAGATTATAGATAGCTCTGTTTCTCTGTGAATTATCTGTCTAATTGATCCGTTAATTAATGAGAGTGGGGTGTTGAAGTAGTCCATTACTATTGTATTGGAGTCTATGCCTCACTTTAAATCCATTAAAGTTTGTTTTAAGTAGTCAGGCACCCTGACATTGAGTATATATACATTTATTATAGTCATATCTTTCTGTTAAATCAATCTCTTAATCATTATATAATGCTCTTCTTTGTTTCTTTACCAGTTTTGTGTTAATGTCTATTTTGTCTAATATTATGATGGCTACACCTGCTCATTTTTACTTTACTTTAGCATGGAATATTTTTTCCATCCCTTCATTTTCAGTCTGCATGTATCTTTGTTGATAAGATTCATTTCTTGTAGTCAGCAAGTAGATAGTTCTCATTTTAATCCATTCAGCCAGTCTGTATATGTGAATTGGAGAATTTAGGCCATTTACTTTCAAGGTTACTATTAATAAGTAATGACATAGCCCTGCCATTTTTCTGTAATATTCCTATTGTTTGCTTTGGATTTCCTTTGTCCTTTTACTGGGGGATTTTCTGCCTTCACAATCTTTCATAATTATGACTATCTTTCTGTGTTTCCATGTGTAGAAATACTTAGGCATCATTTTTAAGGCTGGATGTGTGGTTACAAATTCTCTGAATTTCTGTTTGTTTTAGAAGGTCTTTATTTCACCTTCATTCATAAATGAAAACCTTTTAGGGTACAGTATTCTGGGTTGACAGTTTTTTTTCTTTTAAGACTCACTATGTGTCTCCATTTTGTTCTAGCCCTTAGGGTTTCAGATGAGAAGTCAGCTGTGAGTCTAATTGGGGGTCCTCTAAAAGTAATCTGGCATTTCTCTTTTGTACATTTTAGATTCTTTTCTTTATGTTTTACTATTGAAAATTTGAGTGCAAAGTGTCATGGTAAAGATCTTCTTTGGTCTGTTAGGAGCTCTTGTGGTTCATGTGCTTGGACATGCCTTTCTCCAAATTAGGAAAGATGTAATTATTTCACTGAATAGCCTTCTAATAAGTTCTCTATTTCCACATCTCAGGAACTCCTAAGCCCCTTCTTTGAGCTGTTTGATAGTATTCCATAAATCTTCAGCGCTTATTTTATTTTTTCTAATTTCTTCTTCTTTTTTTTTTTTTTGGTCTGATTGAGAAATTTACAAAGATTTGTCTTCTAATTCAAATATTCTTTCTTCTTCCTCACACAGTGTACTGTTAAGGCTTTCCACTGTATTTTTTATTTGACATATTAAATATTTCAAGAATACAGGAAATGTTAGAAAATAATTTAATGAAAATTTAACTACCCAACATATTAAATCAGATTATGTGCCATATTTGTTCAAATTATTAAAATAAACACATCACACAGCTATAATTAAAATCTCCTGTGTAGCTCTTAAAGAAAAATTTTCAAGAACCTAGCTTGTTATAAGGTCTCTACATAATTTGTGGGGCCCAGTGCAAAGTGAAGCATGAGGCTTATTCTGTACATTATAGGAAAAAATAAAAATAGGAAAAAAATTACATAAGTACAAGCAGGTTGAGATATCTTTATCCCACACTGAGGGCCTGGGTTTGAGTCCTGGCTCTGCTTCCAATTTGAGAAACTTTAGAGACAGCAGGTTGATATTTCAAGTACTTGAGACCCTGAAACCCACTTGGGAGACCTGAATGGAGTTCCCTACTCCTGCCTTCAGCTTGGCCCAGCCCCAGCTGCTGGTGGCATTTAAGGAGCGAACCAATGGATGGAGGATCTCTCTTTTTATCTCTCTCTTTCTTTAGATTTCAAAAAAAAGGAAATAATTTTAAAAAATTATTTAAGTAAATAAATATTAAGCTATTAAGTATTTTCCTTGCCTTCATATTGTCCCCTACCCCTTTCTCTCAGGTCTTCATGGTTTTTATTTTCTATTTAATGTCTTCTAAGTAAAAAAAAGCCAAAATTTAAAATTATTGGTATATATTTTGATACCCATATTATATTGTGCAATGCCATTTATAAATGTACATATAAGAGCATTTAACTAACTATATAATCACCAAAATAACGTCATAGATCATAAATGCATAGTATTTCATTCTTCCCAGAAGACTGAAAACACTAACTAAAACTGATTATTTTAATTTCATTTCTCATTATTGACATATTTTAGCATTCTCTAACCTTCAACTCCTTGCTGAATAAGGAAGGACTGAATGGGAGAGGGTTTATATATTTCTGCCTCAGTCTGCTATGTGTTGCTCTAATAGGATACCTGAGATCAGGTAATCCATAAAAATGGAAACTTATTTTTTATAGTTCTGGAGGCTGGAAAGTCAGAGATTGAGAGACCTGCATTTGTTGAGGGTCTTCTTTTTGTGTCATTTCACAGCTTAGGAAGAAGGACAAAAGAGAATATATGAAAGCCAGAGGAAGGGGCTAAACTGTCCTTAGTCCACCATAATTAACCCACCTACACAATAACAACAGCACTCAAGATCAAATTACCTCTTAATTTCCCACTTCTCTATATGATTGTGTAGGGGTAATCTCAATGTTTCCAACACATGTCTTTTGTAGGACATGTTGAAATCCTAGAACACATCTTATTCTTTCTTTCTTTCTTTCTTTCTTTCTTTCTTTCTTTCTTTCTTTCTTTCTTTCTTTCCTTATCATATGAAGCAGATGAGGCTTCAATAAGATGCTTATATTGTACTCTGTAATTCAGTGAATTCCCCCATATTATTGGTCCACTGGAATTCTATGCTCATAGAGTTTTGTGAACTCTACATTTGGGACTGCAGGAACCACTGTAGACTTATATATCACAGATATCTCCTCTATCCCCATGTGCTTTATAAAACAAACCTAATGATAAAAATTATTTAAAATTTCAAGATGACAAAGGTAAAGTTTTACACAAACATAGAGGGTATTTTAAGCATGGATCTCTGTACATGTGTATAGGTTATAAGTGCAAGAAATCAGCCCTGATAATGACATAGGGCTAAATTCTCTATCTGACATTTCAGTCCAATGTGACTGAAATTAGCTGAGAGCTGTCTGAAGTTCAAATGGCAAGAAAAGGGGCATAATGCTACATATAAATTTCCCCATGCTACTAGATACAGGAACATTCTGTAGGAAAAACACAACTACAGGAAAAACTTAAGAGCATTGGAAGGCTCCTTGGCAAAATAGAGTCCTCCCATGTCTTATAATGAATAAGAAAAAACACTTAAAGGGAAGTTAGATAAAGCCATACCAAGAATCTGGAGAGAATGAGGCACCTAACAGAAAACTAAATATGCAGAAATAGCTACAGTGAAATCACTATCTCCTAAAAACAGAACCAAATGAAGATCATCAACTTAAATTATCCCACACCAGCTCCTACAAACATCTGAAGGACCACATAAACAAGGTTAGGTTCTAAGGCCCAGTATAAGGAAAAATGGTGTATAAATGAAAATATCCCAAAGTTGCATGTATACCATTATGGGCTTGTGATCTAAATAGATTTACCACATCAAGTCTTTCCTTGGGGATAAGAGCCGATCATCCTTTCCATAATTGAGCACCCAATGGCATAGCTAATTTGTTTGAAAGATTTGCTGCCTTTAACAAAGGTAGGGGACAATGAGGAGCAGCTCTAAAACCTACAGTCAAGGAGAAGAACAAGATTTCATGTCTCTCATTTCAAGCTCACCTTGTAGCATGTGCTAGGAGGAATGCCTTATGCTATTTAACATTTCATTCACTTTTTTCTTTTGTGTAGAGTGGAAGAACTGAATTATGTATGATTCACTGCAATGTAGTAGAAATTTAGATAAACTAACTTCAGAATAAGTGAAGAGTATTTTCTTTTTTCTTTTCTTTTTTACTTTTATTTAATGCATATAAATTTCCAAAGTACAGCTTATGGATTAAAATGGCTTTCCCCCCCATAACTTCCCTCCCACTCGCAACCCTCCCCTTTCCCACTCCCTCTCCCCTTCCATTCACATCAAGATTCATTTTCAATTCTCTTCATATGCAGAAGATCAGTTTAGTATATATTAAGTAAAAATTTCAACAGTTTGCACCCACATAGAAACACAAAGTGAAAAATACTGTCTGAGTACTAGTTATAGCATTAAATCACAATGCACATCACATTAAGGACAGAGATCCTACATGAGGAGTAAGTGCACAGTGACTCCTGTTGTTGACTTAACAAATTGACACTCTTGTTTATGGCATCAATAATCACCCTAGGCTCTTGTCATGAGTTGTCAAAGCTATGGAAGCCTTTTGAGTTCACCAACTTTGGTCATATTTAGACAAGGTCATAGTCAAAGTGGAAGTTCTCTCCTCCCTTCAGAGAAAGGTACCTCTTTCTTTGATGACCTGTTCTTTCCACTGGGATCTCATTCACAGAGATCTTTCATTTAGGTCATTTTTTTTTTGCCAGAGTGTCTTGGCTTTCCATGCCTAAAATACTCTCATGGGCTTTTCAGCTGGATCCGAATGCCTTAAGGGCTGATTCTGAGGCCAGAGTGCTGTTTAGGACATCTACCATTCTATGAGTCTGCTATGTTTTCCGCTTCCCATGTTGGATCGTTCTCTCCCTTTTTTGTTCTATCGGTTAGTATTTTCAGACACTAGTCTTGTTTATGTGATACCTTTGATTCTTGGTCCTATCATTATGATCATTTGTGAACAGAAATTGATCAAATGGACTAGTGGGATGGCATTGGTACATGCAACCTTGATGGGATTGAATTGGAATCCCCTCATGTGTTTCTAACTCTACCGTTTGGGGCAAGTCAGTTTGAGCATGTCCCAAATTGTACATCTCTTCCCTCTCTTATTCCCACTCTTATATTTAACAGGGATCACTTTTCAGTTAAGTTTCAACACTTAAGAATAACTGTGTATTAATTACAGAATTAAACCAATAGTACTAAGAAGAACAGACAAAAAATACTAAGAGGGATAACGTATTTTCAAAATATGTGATCTGGGTGATTAATTTTGATGTTGACAGCAAATTACAGGTCTAGCAAGAAGTCTCCTTATTCAAGAATGAATGAAATAGAGAGGGGAAAAACAAAACTGGAATGGGGTCTTCGAGTAGAGTTTGCAAGATTATGGCTTAGTTCTTACCATCAGGATATCCCCCTGATGTGCAGTTAATCCTTTCAATATATAGATTCAAATATTTAATTTTCAGAGGTTTTTTAGTATATTGTCACATTTTTTTATTCTTGGTCATTGCTTCTATTTTCAAGTATTTTGATTGTACAGGTATTTTCTACACTGAACGCATGTCTTTTAGAATGAAATAGACCCCCTCTCAAAATAAAATTTTCTTAAAAAAATCTGTATTTTCTCATTACCCATATATGCACAGGTTTGTTCCTTATCAAAATTACATGGTCTCTCACACACACACACAAACACGCTTTATGGCGATGCTTATTTATGTGTTCCTGTCTTGTTCAGTTTAATAAAGATTGAATTCTTAATGCAAAAATATTCCTTGATTTAGAGGGGACCATGAAGGAAGCCTCCTGTTAACCTGTGAAATTTCTTTTCTAGGTGTCTAAGATTGTGGATGCAATTTATAAGCAATTGTGTGAGAATTCTTTTCATAATATGAAGCAAGCCTTGTTGCGGGTCATCACCTTGCTGACATGCACTTCACCCAAAAAGGTTAT
The DNA here is from genome assembly GCF_033115175.1 of Lepus europaeus. Taxonomy (NCBI): domain Eukaryota; kingdom Metazoa; phylum Chordata; class Mammalia; order Lagomorpha; family Leporidae; genus Lepus; species Lepus europaeus. Next base: position 135,211,856 of record NC_084831.1, on the reverse strand, counting down.
CTTTCAACTCATGGACTACCCAGTCCCAGCTGACAAGTAAGGTCTCCCTTTTCCTGACCCTCACAAGTTTTGTTTACCATCTCCTCAATGAGATAGACCTGTGTCCAAGGCCTGAGCTATCAGAATCAGGCCTGGTTTATTTTTTCTGAAACAGAAAAACACCAAAAAATTATAAAGCCACCAAATCAATGAGCTATCACTGCATCAAAAGGAGCTAGAAAACAACAAACCAAACCCCAAATAAGACCAGATACTAGCGTGTTATTCATATCTCTATACAGCATGCTGCACAGAGCACACCCCCAGGAAACGATCAACATCTCTTTGCATACACAGGACTCTAAGTTGTGTTTGGTTTCATGCCCTGTAGGAACAAACCTTTCTTCAAGGTGGTTATGAGTTTTCCTTCTAATTTGTGAATTTATCTATTTTTCTAGAGAAAAAAAAAACATACAGAGTTTTCTAGTCTATGAAGGCCAGTAAACTAACAAATAAAGTAACAAAATAAAAGAACTTAAATATAATTGGAAGTTCTCTGTCCTTAACTGTTAATCTGAAATTCATAATCCAAAATTATAAAGAATTTAAAAATGTTAATGTAAGTTTATAGGACAACATGAAACTAAAGACACATAAAAACACTTAGAAAATCACATCACTCCTTTCTTATAACTTGCGCACTGGAAATAAAGATGTTCTCTACTATTAGCATTGTAAAAGTTAGGAAGTCATATTGTGGATTGAGATCTGGATTTGAAAACAAGTAAATCAGCATTTCATCTCAACCTTGACCCTTGCAAATCTCCAGGATGCTCAATTCCCTCATCTGTGAAAGGTGGAAAGTCCTTTCCATCCAAAGAGGTTTAAGATGTCTGCATTAATGAAAGTTCTAAACAAATTATAAAGCTTTATTGATATGACTGAAAGATTATCTTGATTTAGGCAGTTTTAAAGTCACATAATATTTTGCTATTTATAATTGTTCTAGAAAGATCTTCATAAAACTCAGTGTTTTTCATTCAGGAACAAAGCACCTGCTGTGTGTAAAGTATTACTTGCCCTTTTATTTATTTATTTTTTTTTTAAGGAGAAGGAATGTACCCTCATGGAAATAAGACACAAGTTACCAATGAGTCTAGCACAAATAATGAGTGTTGAGGAGATACAGAAAGCAGGCATAATTAGAACCAGCTGAATTTAACTAAAGAAGTCACCAGCGGCCGATGCCGCGACTCAATAGGCTAATTCTCCGCCTGTGGCGCTGGCACACCGGGTTCTAGTCCCAGACGGGGCGCCGGATTCTGTCCCGGTCGCTCCTCTTCTTGTGCAGCTCTCTGCTCTGGCCCGGGAGTGCAGTGGAGGATGGCCCAGGTCCTTGGGCCCTGCACCTGCATAGGAGACCAGGAGAAGCACCTGGCTCCTGGCTTCGGATCAGCTCAGTGGGCTGGCCGCAGTGCTCCAGCTGCAGCAGCCACTGGAGGGTGAACTAACTGTAAAGGAAGACCTTTCTCTCTGTCTCTCTCTCTCCCTCTCTCTCACTGTCCACTCTGCCTGTCAAAAAAAAAAAATTAAAAAAAAAAAGAAGTCACGAGCAAGACTAGGGGCCAGTGTGTGGAACAGTGGGTGAGACAGCTGCCTGCGATGCTGGCATCCCATATGTGTGCCAGTTGGTGTCCCAGCTGCTCCACTTCAGTCCAGCTCACTGCTAATGGCCTAGATCAGTAGAAGATGGGCCAGGTGCCTGGGCTGCGGCCACCCTCTTGGGAGACCTGGAGGAAGTTCCTAGCTCCTGACTTGAGCCTGGCTCAGCCCTGGCCATTATGGCTTGTTGAGGAGTGAAACAATGGATGGAAGACCTCTCTCTGTCATTCCCTCTCTCTCTATAATTCTTTCAAATAAATAAATAAATCCTTTAAAAAAAATAAGTCACCAGCAGGTCTTAAGAGATGAGAGGTGAGTATGAGAACAGAAAAGACCAGATTCTGGAATTAAGATAAACCAGAGAAACATGTAGGCAATTTGACCATTCAGCAGAAACAAACAAGGAGAGGATCAGACAGGGCACTTGAGGTATGATATGGTTCTAAGCATGAGCCCTGCTGGCGACAGCAGTTTGGCAATGGGTTGTACAGAGCTGGGTGTACCCATGTTCCAGAAGATTAGGCACTTTAAGAACTTAAAAGCAGAAATCTTGAACAATAGACTTCAGAACCCAGTGTGAATTGACAAGGTATCAGGAATACATTGATACAGAAACATTCAGCACTTTTAACAGAACAATAGTAAGAAAAATCTTAAGAGTGACCAAGTCTATAGGGGAATGAGCTAGTTGAAGATCAAGCAGCCAGTGTTCTAGTCATATCTGTGTCGCTAATCAACATTGACATTTGGCAAAAGGATGGCCCCTCCAAATTCAGTATTTGTTTTTATTTTTCATCAGTTCATTAGTGTTTTTATTTGTTTAAGGTTATAAACATTTTATATGTGTTTATTTTATCTATTAATTTATATTCTCATGTCTGCTTTTAAATTTTCTAGCATTTTTGAGCAAACAAGGTCACATAGTGAGAGCAGCAGAGAGGTCGGTGGTGCAGAAAGTTGGTCAGCATTTGGCAATGAGCTGGACAGGTGTTTCACCAGCAGCAGGAAATGAGCCTGTAGACTTACCCACTGTGTTCTCCACAGGATCTTATTTAAATTCCTCATCTGCTTTTGAGGATAGGAGGTTTACAGGGTCGTTTGGAAACGGCAGTCTCAGGGTGTTCTGGATTTGTCTGCAGTGTATATGCTATACAGAAATGTAAAACCAAGATCCCTTCCCTGATTTGTTTCACTGTACCAAGTAGGAAAACAATAAACATGATCCTCACTGCAGGGGTTGGGGGGCTCTGTTGCAGCACTCTGATACTGATGTGGCAAGCGGCAGGCTCTGAGTCAAGTGTGGCCCCTCACGTGCTGAAGACAATCCTTCTGATACTGAAAGGAAAGCCTGGGGAAATGGAGGAAAACCAAATAGACAGGAGACGTTTCTCTCTTGATGCTACCAACATGATGCCTGTGGCGGTAAATGACATACATGTTTCTCCATTGCTGGAATGTTCTGTTCATGCAAATTCCTGCCTGCACACAGACAATCATGCATCCATTCACCCAACACATAGTTAATGAGTGCCTGGCTCACAATCAACTTAATGGCTGTTGTGGAGTGAGTGCATACACATGCATGCTTCAGGTTTCCTTCAAGGAGACCACAGGCTGGACTGAAGAGTTCCCTACTTACTCTGCTCAATAAGACTGGGTTTAGAAGGGGATAGCTTCCTTTTTTTAACTCTATTTTCCTTCCTTTACAGGCATCCCAGGCCCTGTGCACTTTGCTCCCTGTTGGCTCTTACAAGAAAGCTGTGGCCCAGTTTTTCCCGCAGCTCTTGGTGGCCCTCATGCTTCAGCTCTTCTACAGCACGGAGCTGAGACTGATGCCAGAGGCCAGGCCCCTGTGAGACACTGCTGGTTCTTTCAGATGGAATAAGAGAAGCATCCAGCTGTAGACTCTGTCCACTCCCTTGTGCTTATGTGGGATTGTTTATAACCCTGTGTTCAGTGCATGCGTTTGTTAGTTTTCTCTCTTATGACGAGTCAAATGCCTTCAGAAAAGTGACCCTTGTGTACATAGACGTTAGCTAGCCCTTCCCTGAATGTGTGTTTATAGCACTAAAGAGCTACTATCACAGAGCTCAGTGTATGCTTGCCATATCCACTGTCACATCAAAGCAAGGCACTGTCACATCAGGCAGGGAGAGAGCAAGGAGGAGAGCTGGATCCAAGACAGACACATTGAAGCTATGCCATTTACTTACTCTCTGGGAGTCACTTCTCAGGGTCATTGTGCATCTAAGATGCAGCAGTGTGCACAAACATACTTCGAGAGCTGTAAAGTTGTTCTGTGGTTTGGAATGTGGTGTGTGCCTTATGAAAACATTCCACTGTCATCTGTCCACGTAGAGAAGAGTTTAGCAATTCCCTTTTGCCCAAGAGGATACAATGCAGTTGGATTCACTGCCCTGCAGGGAAATCTCCACTCAGCTGGGAGCTGTTTGCCCTTATCCAGTGTGGATGTCAAAGCCATGCAGAGCTCTAAAACACATCCAGTCCCTTTAAGATAGGCAATCCGCTCTTGTCCTCCAAGCAGGCATACACCAAATCAGCCCGAGATGAGACCTACTGACTCAAGGCATCCACAAAAGAAAACTCACACCTTTAGCAAGTGATCACATCAAACATTTCTGACAGATAACCTAAACCAATAGGCTGTTGTGTGATTTACCCTAGATTCAGTTTAAACACGTATCTTATGCACTGCCAATCAGGGTCAACAAAGAGCACTTAACAACTCCTTCCTTTGAAGCATCCCCCTTCCTCACCATCTGTGTCCTGTCCAAGATGGGACAAATGGGCGGTGATACGTAGTTATGTGATGTCACAGTCAGGTGATTACTCTGCCTTTCTTTGGGCCTTAGCTATGCACAAGATGCCCTGAGAGTTCTGCTAAACTGTTCCGGATTACAAAATGTGGATATAGCTCTAAAGAAAAAGAACTGCTGGAACCAGTTTTCCCAAGCTCTCTATCACCATCATGGGGTCTACCTCGTTGCCAAGTAAGAACAGGGGCCTCTCGGATCTGGCTGAAGAGCCCATGGGAGTATAGCAGGCATGGAAAGCCAAGATATCATGGGAAAAAAAAAAAAAAAAAAGACCTAAATGAATGATCTCTGTGAGTGAGATCCCAGTGGAAAGAACGGGGCCATCAAAGAAGGAGGTACCCTTCTCCGAAGGGAGGAGAGAACCTCCACTTTGACTATGACCCTATCGGAATAAGATCAAAGTCAGCGAACTCTAAAGGCTTCCATAGCCCTGGCAACTCATGACTAGAGCCTAGGGAGATTACTGACGCCATGAACAGGAGTGTCAAATTGTTAAATCAGCAACAGGAGTCACTGTGTACTTACACCCCATGTGGGATCTGTCCCTAATGTGTCGTCTAAAGCCAAGTGATGCTACGACTGGTACTGAAACGGTATTTTTATACTTTGCGTTTCTGTGTGGGCGCAGACTGATGAGGTCTTTGCTAATTATATACTGAAGTGATCTTCTGTATATAAAGAGAATTGGAAATGAAAAAAAAAAAAATAACCTGGTGTTAAAATGGAAATGGCATAGAAAATTAATTAATTTGAAAAAAAAAAAATTCTGTAGGATCTCTGTCTTTAATGTGCTGTACATTGCTATTTAATGCTATAATTAGTAATCCAATGGTAGTTTTTTCACTTGATGTTGCTATATGGGCAAAAAGTTGAAATCTTTACCTAATATATACTAAACTGATCTTCTGTATACAAAGAGAATTGAAAATGAATCTTTACATGAATGGAAGGGGTAAGGGAGCGGGAAAGGGGAGGGTAGCGGGCGGGAGGGAAGTTATGGGAGGGGGGAAGCCATTGTAACCCATAAGCTATACTTTGGAAATCTATATTCATTAAATAAAAGTTTAATAAAAAAAAAAAAAAAAAAAAAAAAAAATAAAAAAAAATAAAAAAAAAAATAAAAAAAAAAAAAAAAAAAGAACAGGGGCCTCTGCAAAGGATTCTTGGTCTCTATCCCACCTTGTCCATTTTTTTTTTTTCAATTACACCATGTGGAACACAATCAGTTTATACCACAATTTCCAAATGTCTCTTAACGATCTGAATTGCCATTTGATTTTTACTTCTTTGGTTATTTTGAGGGGTTTTTATTTGGGTCTCTTTTGATGTTTGCTATCCTCTTTTCTCTTGATGATGCAGATGGCTAGTGGCCCTCCCTTTACAAAACAGGTTGGTCTTTCAGATACCTGTACATAGAACTAGAAGTGAGTCTGTTTTGTTCCCTCTGATGTTAGCTGATTACTTCTTTAAAGGCATCATAGTTTGAAATGTGCTCCCATTTTTAAAAGGGCTGATGAAAAGCTCTGCTCAATGAGCCAAATAAATTTTGGGAAAATAACAGAAGAGTGTTTTCATTTTTCTTGTACTGGAAAGGGTTTGTTTTGTTTTGTTTGTTTCCTGGTTAGTGCTTTAGTACATAGCAAGCTTCTGATGATAGAGATCAGATTTCAGGATCAAGAATCAGGTTACAAAGCCTTGGAAACATTCCAGACCATTTGAAGTTGTGTCTGATTCAGAAAGTACAGTATGCTTTATGGGCTCTTGGTGCTTTGCAAACATCAACTCATTGGCACATATAGTTCAGGAGTACATCCTGTTTTGTAAAAGGTTAGTACATTTGCACCTTATAAGTGGCCAGCTGTCCCAGCAACACCTGTGAGTTAAAAATTCAGAATCTCAGGCACAGCACAAAACCTACTCAATAGAATCTGCATTGGCATAATTTCCAGGTGATTTGCATGCACATTAAAGTTTAAGAAGCATTGATCTGAAGACAAGACCAAATTGGAGTCTTGCGATAGAAACTTTTTCACTTCCTTCTTCCCAGTCCTACCTCGACCAATCTGATCCAGGCCAGTCCAAGTGTGTTAATGGAGAATGGTTTCGCTAATCATAGCTCACCACTTCTCTTCTTAAGTGACACAGAGTTGTACCAAACTGTCCTTTTTATTATGCATTCGAAGGAAGGGCATAGTCCCAAAAAACAAAGATGAGCTGTACTGCCATCTTGAAGTGAGTGCTGGAAGTTTGGTTAGGAATTGGAGACAAAAGAAAGAAAAGTGACAGTAAGGAAAGAGATGGTGACAAGGACCCAGGTATCACAATTCCCCAGGGTCTGCGTTGCTGCAACAGTGGGGGTGCACTTTGCCTTAGATGAGGATTGAATGTTAGAGTCTTTTTTTATCTGAAAGGCACAAGATATGAGGATGGTTCTCTCTTTGTCACTATTAGCATCTGCTAATGTAGAATGTCTTTTCATCCTCCAAGATAATCCAGTATTTCATTCTCTTTTGCAGAACTCTCAGTGACTATAACTTTCCACAGTTTCCAGAGACCTTACATTATCTCTACAAGATCTCAGTGGAAGGTCCTAGAAGGTCAGAAGACAGTATCATCACAACAATATTCCTTACTGAAGTGAGTTTTATTAGGATACTAGGAGCAACCTAATTTTCATTCTCTATCAAATCAACCACCACTCCAGCCTCACATCTCCCTCCCTGAATATTTTTTCTTATGATGGATTAGGATAATGAAAAATATCTTAAGTTGGGGATGGGTGGGGTGTACAGTTAGATCTGGATTATGCGACATGTTTTGATCCTTTAGACTGCCTTAGGAGCTGGCTTTTATCTTCTCCTACAAGGTGTGGCTCAGTACAAACACTAATAACTTTTGTAGTACCAGTTCATCTATTCCTGCAATCCTGTTCAAGTATGTGGGTGGTTGTTTTCTTGTTTTAAAATTTATTTATTTATTTGAAAGTCAGAGTTACACAGAGAAAGAGAGGCAGAGAGAGAGGTCTTTCACCCACTGGTTCACTCCCCAGTTACCCACAACGGCCGAAGCTGCACATATATGAGGCCAGATCAGCCTCTTCCAGGTCTCCTGCACGGGTGCAGGGGCCCAAGGACTTGGGCCATTCTCCACTGCTTTTCCAGGCCACAGCAGAGAGCTGGATCAGAAGTGGAGCAGCCAGGACTCGAGCCGGCACTCATATGGGTTGCCAGCTCTGCAGCTGGTGGCGCTACCCGCTGTGCCACAGTGGTGGCCCCAAAGTACATGGATGTTTAATTGGATATACTAAAGATAGAGGGTAACAGGATGATACTTCAGACTGTTGTGAAGGGGAAAAAATGAAGACAGGGAACCATTTTACTTAGTATATAGATATTTTGCTACATATTCTAATTCCCACTGGAATCAAGCAAATTAAGGAAATCTTTTTTCTTATAAAAATAATTATCTGAATGAAGTCTAATTTTTCCATGAAGACCGTGTTTCAATAAGCAAGTATTTCCTAAGGTGTGATGTCTAATATCTTAAAACATTTAAGATAATTTCAAACATTATAACAAAACTTTTAATGAACTATAAAAGATACCCATTTACAATATTCTCTACTTCTAAAGCTTTAACAAGTACACATGTACATAAATCAATTTAACTGGACATTGTCATAGGAAATCATCACTGGTTTTCAAAAGTACGTAAGCCATTTAGATCTCTCATTAATTTTATTGTTAGTCATGTTTTCATTGTATTACTATTTATGTATATAGAAACAGTAAAAGGGTTTAAACATAACTTAAATAAGAGTTTCCACAAAATGATGCATTCAATAGAAATTTGCAAACTACATATGATTTATATTAGCACCATCAATATGATGGATGACATTTAAGGAAATGGATTGCTTTTCCTGGCATGAATACATGAATGTTTTTACTACAGGAGGCTGGCATACCCACCCTTCCAGGTTCTCAGTCATGACCACATTCTTGCACCACTTTCTCCAATTTGGATTCTGGGCATCTTCAGTTATCTAGCATACTATGAGATCACTTGGCCCTGGATTGTTTTCAGTACACAATATGTGTATTTTACCAATATAGCCAATCAATTAGGCCAGTGATAATTAAATACTACCTTTAATGCCTATGCCAATTTATCCATGCATACTTGTTATTTCTATTTTTTACTAATATAAATATGAAAAGAGTATACATTTTTGTGCCTATATATTATCAACGATAAAGATTTTTAATGTCCACTTCACTTCTGAACAGCAGCATTCCACTGATGCGTACATAGCTTGTGGAAGCACACATCTTTCCTTTGGATTCTTAGGTCGAGGAGATTACCCCTGGGATTGTGGATGAGTGGAGGCTGAGCTGGATCCTTTAATGCTGGGACCTGCTGTTGTTGGGCTTATCACCAGGGACTCAAACAGGCATGGCTCCTGTCTGATCCCTGGGTGAACTGAATTATCTCCAAACCTCAGTCAATAATGTTGGCATTGTGATGAGAGGCCTCATTCAGAGTGTACAGATGGCACACCTGTTATCAAGTACACAATGACTCCTTCTGGTTGCAGTAGGGGACTCCCACTATGCCACTGGATAAATCCCTGAACAGGACTGGACCCAGACCATTGTAAATAAGGCCAGAATCACAAGGCTGTTTCTGTGCCCACAGCCAGAATCACATCTTTTTGATGCGTAGATAGGTGCATCACCCAGAAGTCTCTGGGTAGGTAAGACTACTACTAAACTCAAGCTGAAAGGGGCTGGAGCTGAGCTACAGGACTGTTTCAGGACTTTTGTGGGAACAATTAGCAGGTCCACTTGCAAGGTCATAGATGGACATGTCACCAACAGGTCATCAAGCTGGCTGTCTCTGAGAGGGGCTGGATTCTAGTCTAGCCATAGGTCCACTTCAGCGTCCACAGCTAAGCTCAATGTCAGCAGGACAGGCACCCCAGGAACAAGTGCATGTGACTCTTCCTAGCTTGTTTGAGGGATGGATCTGGTGAAGGGCTAAAGCCAAACAGAGCTATTGTCAGTCCAGAGTAGGATATGATCCTTTCTGGGTCTGGCACTGTGACTACATAGGAAGCCTGCTATGTGGTTGTTGGTTTGCCTTCTCAGAACAACCCTCCTCTCCAGGGCAGGCGCTGTGGCATAGTGGTAAAGCTGCCACCTACAGTGCTGGCATCCCATATGGGTGCTGGTTTGAGACCTAACTGCTCCACTTCCTATCCAGCTCCCTGCTAATGTGCCTGGGAAAGAAGTGGAAGATGGCCCAAGTCCTAGGGCCCTTGCACCCATGTGAGAGATCTGGAAAAATCCCCAAGCTCCTGGCTTTGGATTGGTCCAGCATCAGCCATTGTGGCCATTTGGGGAGTGAACCAGAGGGTGGAAGACCTTTCTCTCTCTCTGCCTCTGTCTCTCTGTAACTCTGCCTTTCAAATAAACAAATAAATGTTAAAAAAATAAAAAACTATTCAATGTTAGGTTTCATCAAGGCTTCTGGGCCTTGTACCTAAATCCCAGTGCCCCTGAAAAGCTACGTTAGCTTCTGGATGGCTGTAAAATTATTTCTGATGTGTGTGTCGGGGGGAGGGAGGGTATGTGAGCAGGGCCTCTCCTCAGCCATCCTGCTGCACAGTTTTAAATATTCATGGTGATAGTACCCCATTCTGGTTCCATTATGGATTTTTATCATAGTTATAATTGAAATGTTGAATTTTATTGACTATTTTAACTCTAAACAATGTGATGTTTTTCTTATACAACTTAATGATATGCACTATTCACAAATGGCCTACTATTAAAATTATCATTGCAATATTGTATAAACTAGGAATATGTAGAAATTGATTTGTTAGCATTTCATTAAGAATTTTCATGTTCATATTTAACAGCAACTCTGTTCTGCATTTATCTATTATGTTGGATTCTCTCCTGTTTTGGTACAGTATTTCTAGTATATTTAAAAATCAATTAGGTGATGCCCAATATTTTTCTACAATATTGAATAATCTGTGGATCTTGTAAATCACATATCCTTAAAATGTTGGAAGAATTCTGTAGTTAAATTAATTGAGAGTCATGTGATTTCGAGTACTATGTTCCATCTTGTTTCTCTTGATTTCAGGAAGCAAATTCTTTATTTCTAGGTAAATTATTTTAGGCCAAATGATGCAGTTACTTCCAACTAAGAATAAATATTTATTTTCTTATAGAACAGTTTCATTGTTTTTCAGTTTCTGTGGTAACTCCTGCTGCATGTTTGTTTCCCTCTATGCTTAAACATTTTGATTCACAAATTGGAGGGCTCTTTAAATTTCCGAGAGTTTACAGACTTTATTTTTTCATTTAAACTTCTTTTATTATACCATATTTTTCAAAAGTTATTTTTACATGTTTTGTCTTAAATGTTTCATTTGTTGGTGTCTTTTGACCTGGTATGTAATTTTCATAAAAGTTACTTGGAAGTTTGAAAAGGAGGTGTGTTCTCTCCCTCCTCTCCTGTCACTCACTGCCCCTCTTTCTCATTGTGTCACCCTCTCTCTGTGCGCTTCATCTATTTTAGTGGTATCTTAATTGTTTCTTGGAAAGCGTGCTTTCAGAAAACTGTCATTTTAAAGGCAAGCACGTTTGGCTGCCAGTTACCAGGTGCATGAAGGCTCATGATAAGCATGTCCTCATTTGGGGCATTGGCTACTAAACCTCATCTGGCTGGTTTCTGGGTCTGGGCCACCTTTCCTGGATGCCCTGGAGCCTCACCACCTCTGTCTTCTGTTCCTGCTTCACTCCAGTGCTCCTCATTCAGGTGCCCAGACACACCCTGATCCATCTAGTCCAAGGCTTTTGTACCTGGCTAACCCTCCTTGGACACTTGATCTAGCTAATGCCACTACACTTTCACGTTCAAACCTAAATATCACTCTTCTTTATAAAATCCATTTACCCTAATATACCTAAACTCAGTACTTCTATAAATGTTCTTGTGGCATCTTGTGACTTTCTATCCTAGTACCAATTGCAGTTAGAAACTATTTTCATTTGATTGGCATCGTTATACAATTACTATTGTAAGAGTATATATACTATGCACTATACTATATATATGTTACATACTGTCAGTCTCTCCAGTCATCACATACACTCCAGTTTATAGGTTGAGAGTCTTTCACTCATCAGTATATCCTTGTATGTTAGCATAGTGCCTAGCCTGTAGTAAGCATCAGTTCCTAGCAAATAAAAATGCACACATGGGCAGGCGTTTAGCTTGGGGGTGGAGTTAAGTTGCTGAAGACACCCACATTCCACATCAGAGTGCGTGACTTTGATAGCAGACTCTGGTTTGTGATTCCAGCTTCCTGCTTGTGTAGACCCGAGGTCATCCAGGGATGGCTCCAATGATTGGGTTTCTGATACTCACATCAGAGTACTGAGTTACATTCCCAGCTTCTGACTTCAGACCTGCCAACAATCACAGACATTTAGAGAGTAAGCCAGCAGATGGGAATTCTGTGTGTTTTTCTCTCCCTGTCTTTCTCTCTCCCTCACAATAAATAAAACTTTAAAATAATAATAAAAACATACTCTACAGGAAACTCACCCAGCTGATTGCCAACCAGAACTTGCTTTCTCCATTTCTATGAGTACAGAAATACCAGTTTGCTTCACATAGATTTTTTGAAAATGGAATTAGACGTTTATTTTGGTGCCAAAAAAATGTTGAAATCGTGTATACAAAGGTGTTCAAAAAGTTTGAGGAAATCATATATATATATATGAAAAAGTCATGCAATGATTTAAAACATTTTTAGACCAAATAAACTTATCTTTAAAACATATATTTATTTCTTTGTAATACAGACAGGGAGAAATAGCTCCCACTCTTGGACCCACTCCCCAAATGCCCACAATTTCAAGGGGCCAGAGCTGGGTGCCAGGGACCCAGTAAATGTCTCCCACAAGGGTGGCAGAAGCTATCACGGGTTGACTCCCAGCATTCGTACAAGCAGAGAGCTGGAATCATGAGGTGGATCTTGGTATCAAGTGCGGGTTCTGTAGTGTAGAATGAGGATGTCTTAATCAGCACCTTAACCACTATGTGAAGCATCCACCCTTAAATGTATATTTTAATTCCATTTTCCACAAACATTTTTCAGTAGCCTGATTTTACAGAGATACATGTGAATATTTGGAGTTCCAGTGTGATTTGTGTTTGATTTTACTAAAAATACCTTGGGTTTTTATGACAGACAGAAACGCGATTGACCTGTCCTCTGCTTATGAGATTAACTTCTTTCTTTCAGCTTCTGAATAACTTCTTCAGGGACCCATTCCCAGAAGAGTTTCTGGTCCTTTTCAGAAACTGGGTCAATGATTCCAACCCTGCAGTTTGCAAACTGAGCCTTCAGAAACTGGCCAGCATGGCCCCAGTTATCAATGAGGTATGTGAGTGTGAGTTGTGTCTACCAGCACCATCAAAGTCTTGCTCTGCGAGCTGGACGTTGCTCAGTATTTTTACTGCTCAAACACTGAGACTTTTCAGTTTCCATATATCAGAAGCAATACCAAAGCCTGGTGTTTAACCATTCAGGAAACTGAGTTGAATAGAATGGATGTGTTGCCAGTTTAGTGGCTTTATCAACTTAGTGCTTTTCTAGAAAGTTATTTATTGCACCCAGAATGTGTTTGGCCTTCATGAACATTCTTGCTTAATAAACCTAATAAATTAACATAATCTAATAAATCTAATAAGTAGTCCTTATTTATCTATTGACTTAGTTTCTGAAAGCTTAAGTTCTGTCAGTGAACATTCATTTTTCATTTAGAATGACAAAATGTATGGTCTGTTTGCTTTATATAAAAATTACAAGAGCTAATGGATTTATTAACAATGCATATTCTTTCAGTAAGCAGTAGGTTATTTTTTCTTTGTCCAGCGCTCTTCCCAGTGCTGCTGACAACTGAAGGGAGAGTGTGTGACCAAGAGAGCTAGGAGAATTAAAGAGAAGCACTGGAGATAAACCTGGGTGGAAGCAACACATACTTTTGGTAAAAACTCAACTTTCCAGCCAGTTACAAGTGGTCTCTAGCTGTAATATTATCCTTATCTCTTTTTTATCTGCTCCTTAAAGCTATGTGCTGCAAATAATGTTTACAAACTTCCTATACTTGTTTTCTCTACCCCTCCCCACTTAAATGTTTTCTTTGGTGTCTCCTTTTGCATGTTTTCCTTTCACTCCCATTCTGCTTGGCTGTCTTCTGTAGCTGAATGCCATAATTGCCCCAGCAGCCACACTCAGCTCTCATGTCTAAACAGATCACCTGCCAAGGGAGTGCTGGTACATGTTTTGTATATGCTTAGTACATCTCTGGAGATAAGGCCATTTTCTCTGGTATAATTATAACCATGCCTTATTTTGAGATTTCACAAGGATGTTACCTAAAACAGATTGAAAGAAATACCCAGTGGCAAACCATTATTTTATATTCTCACCATTCAAATACATTACATGTAAATAAATTCAAGAGTATAAATAATAGCAAAATATAGCAGAATAACTAGGAAGTTATGACATTTGAGTATTTTTATTTAATTCTTAATGGTATATTTTAATGGCTTTTATTTAAAAGTCAGCTCACAACATTTTTGACAATTGACTCCAATGAGTCGGTTTTAGCACAGCATGGTGTGCTGGCCAGACTCAGAGGTGTACACACTAATGCCAGCTCAAGTCTCCTTCTTGTTTCTGAATTCCACTATTTTCCTCCTTTTCTGTGTAGATAGAAAGTGCCTGCAGCTTATTAATAGCCATCCTGGGTGCCTTCGTTTCCAAAGACAAGACTGTTGTAATTCGGGCCTTGGTCACCCTCCGAAGACTTCTAGGCAAACTGGACAAGATGACCTATTCCACGCTATGTACCCAAATTGCTTCCAGCTACTGTCCTCTGATGGATCATGTGAGTTGAATTGTTACATGTGCAAGATCATTAGGTTTTATTTTATTTTATTATGATTATTTTTTAAAATTTTTATTTATTTGAAAGAGTTACACAGAGAGAGAAGCAGAGGCAGAGAGAGAGAAAGAGAGAGATCTTCCATTCTGCTGGCTCACACCCCAATTGGCCCCAACTGCTAGAGCTGCACTGATCTGAAGCCAGGAGCCAGGAGCTTCTTCCAGGTCTCCCACGTGGGTACAGGGACCCAAGGACTTGGGCCTTCTACTGCTTTCCCAGGCCATAGCAGGGAGCTGGATCAGCAGTGGAGCAGCCGGACTCGATCTGGCACCCATATAGGATGCCAGCACTGCAGGCGGTGGCTTTACCCACTGCGCCACAGCACCAGCCTTTAGGTTTTGTGGTCCAACTGAATAATACTTGAGGAAATGATTTTATACCCCAGAATAAGTCAATAGAATATGGTCATTTTCACACAACCACCTATCATTTCTTTCTTTTTTTTTTTTTTTTTTTGGACAGGCAGAGTTAGACAGTGAGAGAGAGAGAGAGAGAGAGAGAGAGAGAGAGAGGTCTTCCTTTTTTCCATTGGTTCACCGCCCCAAGTGGCTGCTACGACTGTCACATTACGGTAGTCGCGTTGCGGCTAGTGCGCTGCACCGATCCGAAGCCAGGAGCCAGGTGCTTCCTCCTGGTAGCCCATGCGGGTGCAGGGCCCAAGCACCTGGGCCATCCTCTACTACATTCCCAGGCCGCAGCAGAGAGCTGGACTGGAAGAGGAGCAACAGGGACTGGAACCCGGTGCCCCAACCGGGACTAGAACCCGGGGTAGCAGTGCTGCAGGCGGAGGATTAGCCTAGTGAGCGGTGGCGCAGCCACCTACCATTTCTGTTCCAGAACTAATACCTGACTGGTAAATACTGCCCCTTTTAAACTACACTGTGAGAATCTGCATATAAGAAAGGAGATTCAAAATACAGTCTGTTTTCTTGGATGAAGGAGGAATTGTAGCATGCCGGATACACACTGGTTAACCCTATATCTGGACTGTCTGGGTTCAAATCATTGTTCAACCTCTTACTGTGACATCTTCCTCAGAGAATACAACAAGGTAAAATGGCCTGTATGTTCAACACAGACAAAACCATCACAGGCCTAACTATATTTTTGATTGTGGAACCCACATCTCACAAGGCTAATTGTACATGGATTTCCCATGGCATACAAAATATTTCTATTTACAAAAATATAGTTCTTTCATTCCTCATTTCTGAAATACAATTACCATATAAAATGACAATTTTCAAAATGCACAACTTTCTGGTGAAATACATTTTAAAGCATTTTTTAAAAAGATTTATTTATTTGAAAGGCAGAGTGACAGAGAGAATCTTCCTTCCACTGGTTCACTCCCCAAATGGATGCAGCTATTTGCCTACCATTTACACCAAATGAGATAATACAAGTAATCCTGAGATGATTTAAAGTATGTGAGATGAATGCATAGGTTAAAGGCAAATACTCCACCATTTTCTATAAGGGCTGAGTGTTGGAAGATGTGGTAACCACAGAGGCCCCTTAAAACCAATCCCCCATGGATACTAAGAGACAATTATTTAATAAATTGTCTTGTCAAAATTTATATAAGTTCTCAATTATTTCAATGAAGAACAAACTATTATTAAATAGTAAAAAGAAGAAATTTAGTAGCAAAAACGATCTTCATAGACATATTGATAGTAATAATAATAGTGACTAGAATTTATTTAGCATTTACTGTGTACTAGGCACTGTTGTAAGGGATGTACATCATCTACCTTAAATAATTTTCTAAGGAATTCTATCATCCAGCTTACATATAAAGAAACTGTAGCAAAGAGAAGTCAATATTTGGTCAAGGTCATACAGTAGTCGGAATATGCATGTAAAAATTATTTTCAAAATGAGGTGATAAATACTTCCTTAAAATTGGAAGGTGGTTCATGTTTTTGCAATTATTCTCTTCCTCTAACTTCCAATTTTTCACTTCTAGAATATCTTTAGTCTGCAATCAACTCACTATTTGGCCCTTGGAAACCTGGTTGGATATCATTATCCAAAGAGTTAATATTAATATTCAGTAGTAACTCTGCAAAGCCCCCTGGCCTCTGAATACAACACAATTTCATTTAACATTTTTAGGAAAATTATCTGCAATTTATGCAGATTATTTCAATTTATACGTTTAGCATAAATTCAAGAAACTTAATTTTCACCAATTTTTAATGCAATCTTAATTTTAGTAGGTAATTCCTTAACATCTAAAGAAGGAAATAATCATTTTTATTCTATAGATTTGAGGTATGCAACAGGTTGTTTTGATGTACACAGTGATGTGATTAGTGTAGTCAAACAAATTAACATGTTTTCATAGTTATTATACATAATATTTTTAATGATAGTTACAGTGCTATATAAGAATATCCAGAAATTACTCCTTCTAACTGAAACTTTGTATCCTTTAACAAACATCTCCCCAAATTTTTTTACCCCATTCCTCAGTCCCAGGCTCTGGTAACAACCATTCTACTTTCTGCTTCTATAAATTCAATTTTTTTGAAACCCACTCTAAGTGAGATTAAAATCGGACATGACCCCCTAAAATTTACACCAAAAATGTGGCCCTTTAAGGTTCCCCAGAAGTGGTATCTGGGGTGCTACATATGCTACCAGAATTTGGGGTCCCATACGATTTCACCATATGCTTATTAATAAATCCCAAATATTAATAAGCACAGAGGGCTCTTGCCTAATATTTAGACAAGAATTCTAAATACCGGCACAGATAAATGAGGCAGCATGGTATGTTTTAAGCTTTTATTTAATGCAAGACGTATCTAGGAAAGTGAGGATTTAGTTCAGGTTGGAGAGAGAGGAAAGTCTGGAAACTAGGGTAGCATCCATACCAAGCAGAGAGCAGGCCAAAAGCCACGTGCAGCAAGCACCTTAAGCTGCTATCCACCGCTTATCACCAACACCAAAGCAGAGGCAGAGCACTTTATTTAAGAGAGAGAGGTAATATGGGTTCATACCGAGCACCAGGAATCAGCCACATGGAGGAATAGGCCAGGAAGCCTAGGGTGCGTGGCCCATGCACCCTGGAGGCGCAGGGCTACAGCAAGCCTCCTCCTGGCAAGAGGCCAAGGAAAAGAGAAGCCCCGACACACCGTGTCCCAGGCTTTTAACCCACTTCCAGAGGGGAGTGGTTAATTAACCTGAGTGGCTGGTGGGCAGCCAGGTGTGGCCAGGTAAGGGCATGAGGTCACACAGGGGCTTGGCAAAGGCGTGGTCTTCCAGCTCACAAACCTAATCAGTTTTAACCTGTGTGCCTGCCTACTTCAAGATCATGCAGAATTTGTCTTTCTGCATCTTGCTGATTTCACTTAGCACAGTGTCTTCCGGGTTCCAGTTCCCAGCTTCAGCAGGGCCCAGTTCCAACCATTTCAGGCATTCTGACAGTGAGCCAATAGATGGCAGCAGGGATTCTCCTCTCTCTCTCTCTCTCTCTCTCTCTCTCTCTCTCTCTCTCTCTCTGTCTTTCTCTCTCTTTCTCCACACCTCTCCTCTCCTTCTGTACCCCTGTCTCACTCTGTCAAATAAAGAATTTAAAAGAAAAAAAAAACTCAAACAAAATGGAGTGTTGACTGCTTAAACATAAGGTAAATCATTTTTTTTGACAGATAGAGTTAGACAGAGAGCGAGACAGAGAGAAAGGTCTTCTTTCCGTTGGTTCACCCCCCAAAATGGCCCCTGCAGCCAGAACTACACCAATCCGAAGCCAGGAGCCAGGTACTTCCTCCTGGTCTCCCATGCAGGGCCCAAGCACTTGGGCCATCCTCCACTGCCTTCCTTGGCCACAGCAGAGAGTTGTACTGGAAGAAGAACAACCGGGACTAGAACCTGGTGCCCATATGGGATGCCGGCGCCACAGGCGGAGGATTAACCAAGTGAGAATAATTTTAATATATATCACTAAGGAAAGAAAGAAGCCCTAATACCCTCAAATGAGACCTTTCACTTTCTGGGCGCACATTTCAGAGCAATGGAGGTATTCGGAGCATGGCCATTCGGCATTTCGGCGAATTACTCAGAGATATGAGTCAGTACATGTGGATGCTGAGCCCTGTGGTCCTCGGAGCCTTGGTACCCCTTATTCTGTTCTTGGAAGATGAAGAGATAAGAGTAGTTAAGGTAAGTCCTTTTGGTATTTTTTTTCTTAATTTTGCATGTTTTATAGATCAGCTGATGAAAAAAATCCTCACTGACCTTTTTCTGTCTCAAAGGCATGTAAATACACATTGGAAATATGTGCCTCACAATTAAAGTGGTCAACTTCATATTTCCAAAAGGATAAAAAGTTCAATTTTGAGATGGTGGTGCTCAACATCTGTAACAATCTTGTAAGTGTTCCTGTTTTTATCACCATAAAAGTTACAGACAAAGTTTAAAGGCTATGTAAAGCCTTTCCTGAATGGGAAAGGTGGATCTTAGAGACAGAATGTGAGGAAATGATAATAAGTGACTACTGCTAAAGCTTTACATGGGAAAACTTAGATTTTTCCTCTTGATCTTTCCAAACGTTGATGATCTTTTCTTGTTCCTTCAATTAATCTCCTTTGAGCTATGGATGTTTATAAAGGTAGGAAGAACACTACAGATCACCAAAAGGGATATTACTTGGCTACTGTTTCATAGCTGGTGCCATGAAAACCCACAAGCATTACAGAAAAAGTGGAGGTGGATGAAGACTAACCAATGATTGAAGATAAAATATTTGGTTTGGGGTTCAAGTCATAAGGAGAATAGTACCAGCCAGCCAAACCGTAGAGCCTACACATGAAAATCCCCAAATGTCAAATTCTTTCCAATATGGTATAAAGAACCAAGTTCTCTCCTGAAGCCCTTCCGGAAACAGCAAACTGGCTTTCTCAGCAGTTGACACAATTTGTTTTTCCTTTTTATTCTCAGATTATTTCCCATGAGAGCTACATCACAGATTTGATATCTGATACCTTAGGATTCCTGGGGAGCTCACGAACATATCTGAAGAGAGGAGCACTTATTTTAATAGGTAAATAAAATTCTATTCTCACTTCCTAATTTGTTTTGGAATGTTCAGAGTAGGACAGCAAATAAAAGTTTTCCTTAAAAATATGATTTTTTAATATTGATGGATGGCGCCTTTTATGGTAATATCTACCATGAATAGAATCATATGTGACTTGGGAAGAGTCCTATTTTTGTAGTACTCAGTGAGTGTTGCTGTGTGATTACATTATACAAAGTATGTTCCAGAGGATGGATTTTGAAATTTAAGATGGTGACATACTACTGCTCATCATTCCCCTCTCCTACTTAAAAATTACTATGCAAAGAATAACTGTAGTCTAAAAATACATTCAAACAGCATCTTCAATGAAATGTGGACATCTATAATCATAAACTACAACAAATGAGAAAGAGTTACCAAATACAATAAAGTTTTGTCAAATAAAAACTGGGGTGGGTTAAGTCCAAAAAGACACTGAGGGAAGACAACAAAACTTTTTGATCTTGCACAAACTGACCAAGTAGTTTGTTCCCACTAGATGTTCACTGGGAAGATTACAATAAATAATGTCTTATTTTGGAACTCGAAACTTGGTAGTGGAATCTTTCCTTCCCTGTCTGACACCATGGGATAACAGGGGGAGAAAGAATGAGGAAATACTTGCAGGGAGTGAATCAGTCAGAAGAGGTGACAAATTGAATTATGATTGGCATCAGAGCTCTTTTTCTATGTTAATCCAAGTAAAGAAACATATGCCCACACATCCAAGAAAAACCCTGTGTCATAAGAACTTTATTTCGAACCAGAAAAACATTCCTACTATCCTGAATTCTACCCTATCACTTTCCATAACTAAATTTCTCCCTGTAACATTTTCAAGATCCGAACATAAGCAATTTTATGGCTATTTATTTGAAAGGCAGAGTTACAGAGAGAGAGGGAGAGACAGAGAGCTCTCCCATCCACTGGTTCACTCTCTAAAGGGCTCCAACTGCTGGACCTGGGCCAATCCGAAGCCAGGAGCTTCCTCTAGGTTTTCCTTGGGTGCAGAAGACCAGAGAGTTGGCCCATCTTCTGCTGATTTCCCAGGCACATCAGCAGGGAGCTGGATTGGAAGTGGAGCAGCTAGGACTCAAAACTGACACCTATATGAGATGATGGCACCACAGGCAGCAGCTTTACCCACAATGCCACAGCACTATTATACAGGAAATAGCATTGCCTATAATTCTACATTGGGAGAACATTAAAAAATTAGCATTTCAAAGTTAGAAGAAAAATGGAAGAAAAGCTACAAAACCATCACAGAAAAGGAAAACTACATTGTAATCAGCAAAAGTGAAAATAGGTGTTGTGCTTGGAGCCTTGGTGCCCCTTATTCTGTTCTTGGAAGATGTAGAGATAAGAGTAGTTAAGGTAACAAGGAAACCCTTTAAGGGATAAAGAATATAGAGCTGAGGAATGCATGCAAAGTGAAATGTAAACCAGCAAGGAATAGTGCTAAAAATGTGAGAGCAATGATATAAAAGATGAGTGAAAAAGGAAATAGATTTAAATTATATCCCTAAAGAAGAGAAATTAATTACAAAAGGAAAAATTCATTTAAGAAATAAAAAGTTCATTAAACATACTTAGATGGTATAACATATTTCAAGAAATAGTTTATGGAGTATATAACACATTTCTTGATAAAGTTATGGAACTTTAGAATTAAACAATTCTTCGAATATTTAGGAAAATAAGTCACCTATCAGTTAAATAAAAGTCAGGAATTAGACTTTGCTTTAGTATTCAACTCTAAAATATAGAATAGCATCAAGAAAAAAGCTGATGAGTTGTGACTTGAGAGTTACATTTGACAAAACTATAACCAGCAAAAATAAAGCTTTATTATATAGATTGTCATTGTGGCACAGCAGTACAATCATTGCCTGCAATGCCAGCATTCCATATGGGCACCAGTACTAGTCTCAGTTGCTCCACTTCTAATCCAGTTCCCTGCTAATGCACAGAAGAAAGCAGCAGAAGATAGTCCAAGTGCTTTGATTCCTATACCTATATAGGATACCTGGATGAAACTCCTGACTCCTGGTTTGCCTGGCTCAGCCCTGACCATTGCAGTCATTTAGGGAGTGAACCAACAGATGGAAGATCTCTTTCTTTCTTCTTTCTCTCTGTAACTCTGCCTTGTGAATTAATGCTATAACTAGTACTCAAACAGTATTTTACACTTTGTGTTTCGGTGTGGGTGCAAGCTGTTGAAATCTTTACTTAATTTATACTAAATTGATCTTCTGTATATAAAGATAATTGAAAATGAATCTTGATGTGAAGGGAATGGGAGAGGGAGTGGGAGATGGGAGGGGTGCGGGTGGGAGGGAAGTTATGGGGGAAAAAGCCATTGTAATCCATAAACTGTACTTTGGAAATTTAAATTTATTAAATAAAAGTTTAAAAAAAAGAAAAGATCTTATTTACAGTAGGGAAAAATAAAGAAGGAAAGATAATGAGGGTGGCAGTGAGGAAAGGAAGGAAAACTGAGGGGAGATGGGACAGAGGAGGGAAGAAAGGAGAGAAACAAGGAAGGACATACAGAGAGAGCAAATCAGTAGACCTTAAAATGCATGCAATATTTCTATAAAAATTACAAAAATACTGAAGGACACAAAGGAAACTTGAATAAATAAAAAGGTATAAACTCTATTTTGGGAGATAAAGAATCAAATTTAAATATGTCAATTCTTTCCTAAATGAACTTACACAAGAAATGAGATGCTGTTAAAATTTTAATATTTTTCCTTTTACAAAATTGGAATTTTGATTCTAAAATGAGTGTAGAAAAGTTAGCTTGCTAGAATACCCCACTTTCAGCAATGGACAGATCAACCAAACAGAAAATCAACAAGGAAACAACAAAATTAATCAGCACATAAACGAAATAAACCTAGCAGATATCTACAGAGCCTTCCAACCTATAGCCACAGAATACACATTTTTCTCACCAGTGCATAAAGCTTTCTCTAAGATTGACTACATGCTAGACCATAAAGCAAGTCTCAGCAAATTTAAAAAAAAATTGAAATAATACCAAACATCTTCTTAGACCACAATGAAATGAAGCTGGAAATCAGGAATTCAGAAATCTCCAGAACATAAAGAAACACATGGAAACTGAACAAGATGCTCTTGAATGAACAGTGAGTCACAGAATAAACCAGAGAGAAATGAAAAAAAGCTCTGGAAACAAATGAAGACAGCAATACAACATATCAAAATTCATGGGATACAACAAACGTAATGTTAAGAGAAGAGTTATAAATTTGATGCTTACACTAAGAAATTTGAAAGAAACCAAATAAATTAACTTTGTATGCACCTCAAGGATCTAGAAAAACAATGGCAAACTAAACTCAAAACAAATAGAAGCAAAGAAATAATTAAAATTAGGAAGAAATCAACAAAATTGAAACCAAGAAAGCAATACAAAAGATAAGCAAAATGAAGAGGTGCTTTTTTGAACAAATAAACAAAATTGACACACCATTGGACTAACTAAACAAAAAAAGGAGAGATAAGACCCAAATCAATAAAATTAAAAATGAAAAAGGAAATGTGACAACAGACACCACAGAAATAAAAACAGTCATCAGAAATTACTACAAAGAGCTGTATACCAACAAACGGGGAAACTTAGAAGAAATGGCAAGACACATATGACCTACGTAAATTGATTCATAAATACATAGAAAACCTAAACAGACCCATAACTAAGACGGAAATTGAATCAGTAATAAAGACCCTCCCAACAAAGGAAAGCCAAGGACCAGAAGGCTTCACTGTTGAATTCTACCAGACATTTAAAGAAGAACTAACTCCAATTCTTTTCAAATTATTCAAAACAATTGTAAGGGAGGAAATCCTCCCAAATTATTCTATGAAGCCAGCATCATCTTAATTCCTAAACCCAGAAAAGACACAACAGAGAAAGAAAACTATGGACCAATTTCCCTAATGAATATAGATGCAAAAATCCTCAACAAAATTCTAGCCAATCAAATCCAACAACACATCAGAAAGATCATTAACCCGGACCAAGTGGGATTTATTCCTGGTATGTAGAGAAGGTTCAACATCTGCAAATCAATCAATACATCACATTAACAAATGGAAGAGGAGCCTGGGTACCGGGTAAAGCCACTGCCTGCAGTGCCAGCATCCCATATGGGTGCCAGTTCAAGTCCCAGCTGCTCCACTTCTGATCGAACTCTCTGCTAAGACCTGGGAAAGCAGTGGAAGATGGCCCAAATACTTGGGCCCTTGCACCTGTGTGGGAGACCCAGAAGAAGCTCCGGCTCCTGACTTTGGATCGGCACAGCTCCAGCCATTGTGGCCATTTGGAGAGTGAACCAGCAGATGGAAGACCTCCCTATCTCTCTCCTTCTCAATGTTCCAACATGGGAACCACACAGCAGACCCATTGAATGAGAAATGCCCTAAACAGCACTCTGAACTCAGAATCATGCCTTAAGTCATTTGGGTCTAGCTGAAAAGCCCATGAGAGCATTTCAGGCATGGAAAGCCAGGATACTATGGCAAAAAAAAATGGTCTTATGTGAAGAATCTCTGTGAGTGAGATCTAAGGGAAAAGAAGGGACCATCAAAGGAGGATCTACTTTTCTCCAAAGAGAGAGGAGAACTTCTACTTTGCTGTTGGCCCTGTCTAAAAACTGATTGAGATCATGAACTCAAAAGGCTTCTTTAGCCTTGGCAACTCATGTTAAGAACATTGGATGATCACTGACGTCATACATAAAGTGTTAATTGTTAAATTAACAACAGAAGTCACTGTGCACTTACTACCCATGCAGGACCTCTGCCCTTAATGAGTTGTACTATGAGAATTAACTGTAAATCTTCTTCTCAAACATTTCTTTATATTTTATGTGTGGGTATGGATGCAAATTGTTGAAATCTTTACTTAGTATATAGTTGGTCTTCTGTATATAAAGTTAATTAAGAATGAATCTTAATGAAGAGTGGGATAGGAGAGGGAAGAGGATGTGGGATGGAAGTGGGGGAAGGAGGGGGTGATTGGGGGGATGAACCACTATATTCGTAAAATTGTACTTATGAAATTTGCATTTATTAAATAAGAGGCTTCTTAAAAAAGAATACTGGAACTAATAACCAAACAAATAAATAAGGAGGTCTAGTCCTATCAGACATTATTATAACTACAGTAATTAAAATCATGTGGAATGAATAAAGATAACAGAATAATCAAAGAATAGTATCCAGAAATAATCCCCAAAGTGTGCAGTATTTTAGAAAGTGAATCACTATCTTCTTTTTTAAAAGATTTATTTATTTAATAAAGGTTGAGTTAAAGAGAGGCAGAGGTAGAAAGAGAGGGAGAAAGAGAGAGGTCTTCCATCCTCTAATTCATTCTCCAGATGGACGCGATGGCTGGAACTGTGCTGATCCAAGCACATAGCCAGGAGATTCTTCAGGTTCTCCCATGTGGGTGCAGGGCCCCAAGGACTCGGACCATCCTCTGCTGCTTTCCCAGGCCACAGCAGAGAGCTGGATCAGAAGTGGAACACCTGGGACACAAATTGGCACCCATATGGGATACTGGCATAGCAGGCGGCAGCTTTACCTGATACACCAAAGCGCCAGCCCTATGAATCACTCTTTAACTGACAGTGACACAAATATGGATTATTCCTTGAATGATATGGGGACACCTAGTGAGTTATCTGAGATTTTAAAAAACTGTTTAAAATTTCTTCTTACACTAAATAAATTCCAAGTGCTGAAAGGTTAAAATACTGAAAATAAAACTATAATAATAAATAAAATAACATGGGTCTGCTGTGTATCCAACTTCCCATGTTGGATCTTTCTCTCCCTTTTTGATTCTATCAGTTAGTATTAGCAGACAGTAGTCTTGTTTGTGTGATCCCTTTGTTTCTTAGACCTATCCAAGCCATCGAATGTGAACTGAAATTGATCAATTAGACTAGTGAGATGGCATTGGTACATGCCACCTTGATGGGATTGTATTGGAATCCCCTGGTACATTTCTAACTCCATCATTTGGGGCAAGTCTGATTGTGCATGTCCCAAATTGTACATCTCCTCCCTCTCTTTTTCCACTCTTAAATTTAACAGGGATCACTTTTCAGTTAAAATTTAAACGCCTAAGAATAATTGTGTGTTAATTACAGAGTTCAACCACTAGTACTAGAACAACAACAACAACAACAAATACTAAAAAGGATAAAGTATTACATTGTACATCTAGAGTCAGGACAAGAGCTGATCAGGTCATTGTTTCTTATAGTGTCCATTTCACTTCAACAGGTTTCCCCTTTGGTGCTCAGTTGTCGCCGATCAGGGAAAACAAATGATATTTGTCTCTTTGGGACTGGCTTAATTCACTCAGCATGATGTTTTCCAGATTCCTCCATCTTGTTGCAAATGACTGGGTTTCATATGACCCTATCGGAATAAGATCAAAGTCAGCGAACTCTAAAGGCTTCCATAGCCCTGGCAACTCATGACTAGAGCCTAGGGAGATTACTGACACCATGAACAGGAGTGTCAAATTGTTAAGTCAGCAACAGAAGTCACTGTATACTTACATCCCATGTGGGATCTGTCCTTAATGTGTTGTCTAAAGTGCAGTGATGCTATAACTAGTACTGAAACAGTATTTTTACACTTTGTGTTTCTGCGTGGGTACAAACTGATGAGATCTTTACTAATTATATACTGAATCGATCTTCTGTATATAAAGATAATTGGAAATGAAAAAAAAAAAAAACCCTGGTGTTAAATTGGAAATGGCATAGAAAATTAATTTTTTTTTTTGACAGGCTGAGTGGACAGTGAGAGAGAGAGAGAGAGAGACAGAGAGAAAGGTCTTCCTGTTGCCATTGGTTCACCCTCCAATGGCCACCGCGGTAGGCGCGCTGCGGCCGGCGCACCGCGCTGATCCGAAGCCAGGAGCCAGGTGCTTCTCCTGGTCTCCCATGGGGTGCAGGGCCCAAGCACTTGGGCCATCCTCCACTGCACTCCCTGGCCACAGCAGAGAGCTGGCCTGGAAGAGGGGCAACCGAGACAGAATCCAGCACCCCGACCGGGACTAGAACCAGGTGTGCCGGCGCTGCAAGGCGGAGGATTAGCCTAGTGAGCCGCGGCGCTGGCCAGAAAATTAATTTTTTTTAAAAAAAATATTATGTGGGATCTCTGTCTTTAATGTGCTATACACTCTTATTTAATGCTATAACTAGTACTCCAACAGTATTTTTTTTCACTTTGTGTTGCTATATGGGGGCAAACTGTTGAAATCGTTACCTAATATATACTAAACTGATCTTCTGCATATAAAGAGAATTGAAAATGAATCATGATGTGATTGGAAGGGGAGAGGGAGCGGGAAAGGGGAGGGTTGTGGGTGGGAGGGAAATTTTGGGAGGGGGAAGCCATTGTAACCCATAAGCTGTATTTGGAAATTTATATTCATTAAATAAAAGTTTAATAAAAAAAGTAAAAAAAGAAAAAATAATAACATGGAAAATTATCTCCACAATCATGGAGAAGGGAAGATCTTTTTAAGTAGAAGTCAAGTCCAGGTGCCATAATGAAAAGATTGGTGACTAAGCATGAATGAAACATTTTTGTAAAACAAAACTATGATAGATAAAAACAAAAGCCAAGCTGAGATAAAATATTTAAGCTTATCAGAGAGAAAGGGTAATTTCTCACTGTCTGAAGAATCCTTATGCATTCAAAAGTCTATAAGCATTGTGTGTTAATAAAAATGTTTTTAGGGACCAGCACTGTGGTGAAGTGGATAAAGTCACTGCCTGTGACACGAGCATCCCATGTGGGCATCAGCTGGAGTCTTGACTGCTCTAC
This sequence comes from Lepus europaeus, assembly GCF_033115175.1. Lineage (NCBI taxonomy): Eukaryota > Metazoa > Chordata > Mammalia > Lagomorpha > Leporidae > Lepus > Lepus europaeus. Next base: position 135,184,380 of record NC_084831.1, on the reverse strand, counting down.
TTGGGATCCAGCTCCCTGCTAATGGCCTGGGAAAGGCAGTGGAAGATGTGTTTGGGCAAATGCCAACTGTGTGGAAGACACAGATGAAGCTCCTGACTCCTGGGTCCTGCCTGGCTCAACCCTGGCTATTGTGGCCACTTGGGGAACAAACCAGCAGATGGAAGATCTCTCTTTCTCTGCCTTTTCCCTTTCTGTGTAATTCTGACCTTGAAAAAAAATTTTTAATTTTAAATAGAGGGGTAGCACTGTGGCTTAGTGGGTAAAGCCACCACTTGCACTGTCAGCATCCCATACAGGTGCTCCTTCAAGTCCTGGCTGCTCCACTTCCAGTCCAGCTCTCTGCTATAGCCTGGGAAAGCAGTAAAAGATGACATAAGTCCTTGGACCCCTCCACCCACATGGGAGACCCAGAAGAAGCTCCTTGCTCCTGGCTTCAGATCAGCGCAACTCCAGTCATTGTGGCCATCTGGGGAGTGAACCAGTGGATGGAAGACTGCCTCTGCTTCTGCCTCTCAGTAACTCTGCCTTTCGAATAAATGAATAAATAATCCTTTAAAAATTTTTAAAATAGAATAAAATTTAAAGAAGATGAACAACCCTGTAGAAAAATGAGCAAAGAATATGAAAAAAGATCATTTGACTCCTAAACATGAAATTTCTACAACTTCATCTAGGAGGTGATGCAGGATGACAATGAAATCTTCTGCCAATGAAGGTAACAAAGATCAGAAGTTTTACACTGTGCAATTTTGGCCAGGTTGTAGGAGGTAAAGAATCACTTACATTTCTGGTGAGAGAGTGATTTGTTAGTTTCTCTAAGAAGCACAATAAGGTGGCTGGCGCCACGGCTCACTAGGCTAATCCTCTGCCTGTGACACCAGCACCCCGGGTTCTAGTCCCACTTGGGGGGCCGGATTCTGTCCTGGTTGCTCCTCTTCCAGTCCAGCTCTCTGCTGTGGCCCGGGAGTGCAGTGGAGGATGGCCCAGGTGCTTGGGTCCTCCACCCGCATGGGAGACCAGGAGGAAGCACCTGGCTCCTGGCTTCTGGCCGTAGCAGCCACTTGGGAGGTGAACCAATGGAAAAAGGAAGACCTTTCTCTCTGTCTCACTGTCTAACTCTGCTTGTTAAAAAAAAAAAAAAGCACAATAAGTTAATATCAATTAAAACGTGAAATGCATATTTTTCTGATTCAGTATCTCCTCTCAAGGAATTTATCCTCAGATATTGTCTCTCAGGTAAAAAAAGAATAACGTGTATATGTAGTAATTCATTATTCACTATTCACTGTATACTACTGCCCCAGACATGTGGCTCTTGTGTTTTCTGATTGCCTACAGTGTTCAACAACATCACACCAAGGAAAAAAGCAAAATGTAAAGGGAAATAGATGGGTTTTCAACTGGGTCAGCCCAATTTTGCAAAACTTTCTTCAAAGTCCCAATCAGTGTCTTAATTTATAGTCCCAAAGACCAAAGCTATCAGTTCAAGAGATGTCAGGAAATATGTTTATTTTAATGGACAAGAAGGGACAAGGATATTGGATTGACAGCCAGCAGTGTGTGACAATTGTCAATAATTAAAATTTGAGAGCTTGCATGTAAGGACCTTGATTACAATTATTAAGCAGAAAAAGAGAGAGAAAGAGGTGCTCTCGCTCACTAATCCATATGCATGCAATGGGCAGCACTAGGCATGGCTAAAGTCAGGAGCCAGGAACTCACCCCAGATCTCCCATGTGGGTGGCCAGAACTGAATTACTTGAGTCATCACCTGCTATGCCCCGGGTGTTCATTGGCAGGAAGTTGGAGTTGAGAGTGCAGCTGAGTATAGAACCCAGGTATTCTGTGGGATACAGCTGTCTTAACCACTAGACCACACACACACTCCTTGCAGTCACTATTTTGACTGAAAGAGACATTATAAAATATTGGTTAACAGATGGACAAGTGAAAGAGATACTGCCATTGTTGACAATATAGTGGAGCCTAGAAAACATTATATTGTAACCAGCATTGTGGCATTGTGGCACAGCAGGTTAAGCCACCCTATATGATGTCAGCATCTCATATTTGGGCACTGGTTTGAGTCCTACCTGCTCCTCTTTTGATCCAGCTCTCTGCTCAATCACTTAGGAAAGCAACAGCCACCACCGACATGGGAGACTCGAATTGAGTTCCTGGCTTCTGGCTGCCACTTGGCCCAGCTCTGAACATTGTGACCATTTGGGGAGTGAACCTACGGGTGGAAGATCTCTCTCCCTCTGTCTGTCCATCTCTTTGTGTCACTCTGCCTTTCAAATAAATAAAATAAATCTTGGGAAAAAAACCATTAAAGTTGAAACAATCCAGATACAGAACGAAAAATACTCCATGATCTCAATTATATCTGGACTCTTTAAAAGAAAAATCAAAGAAAGGCACAACAGTGGTTTTCTTGAAAAGAAAATTTTTATTTAGAAATTTTATGTAAAAAATTAAGATAGAACAGTGGTTACCAGGAGTGGGAGAAATAAGAATATACAGATCAAAAGGTACAAAGTTGCTGTTATGTAAGATAAATTAGTCTAGAGATCTAAGGTGTGGCATGAGAACCAAAATTAGTATTATACTTTATACTGGAAATTTGCTGTAAGAGTAGATTTCAGGTGCTATTATCACACATACAGAAGGTAATGGTGTAAGATGATGGATATGTTTATTTATTCCTTCTAATATGTATACAAAAAGATTATATTGTATACCTTAAATATACACAATAAAAAGTTGATCAATTTCTTTTTTTTACACAAGTAAAAATGAGTCAAATAAACTTATATTAAAATTTCAAAATGAGTGCCCAGTAGCTGTGTGACCTTAACCAAGGCACTTAATCTCTATTTGCTTTGGTTCTATCACTGTAAAATGAGAATAAAGCAAGCAGTTCCACAAATAGATGTGGAGAGTCACTGAAGTAAAGTGTTTTGGAGAGTGTTTGGCATATAGGAGGCATCAATTCTTTACAGTATTTTGTTCGTCCAGTCCCTATATTTAAAATCATTTTGATTTCTGCTTCTCACTATGGTTGGCAAATTTGTCTTATGCCTGCCTTCTGGTAAAAACAACTGGAAAAGTGGGAGAAACTATTTTTAAAACCTTCTCTTGGAGGTGGCACTGTGGCGTAGCAGGAAAAGCTGCTGCCTGCAGTGCTGGCATCCCTAATGGGCACTGGTTTGAGTCCCGGCTACTGTATTTCCAATTCAACTCTCTGCTACGGCCTGGGAAAGCAGTAGAAGATGGCCCAAGTGCTTGGGCCTGCACCTACGCGGGAGACCTGGAAGAAGCTCCTGGCTCCTGTCTTGGGATCAGTAGAGTTCTGACTGTTGAAGCCACCTGGGGAGTGAACCAGTGGATGGAAGACCCCTCTCTCTCTCTCTCTCTCTCTCTCTCTCTCTCTCTCTGCCTCTGCCTCTGCCTCTCTGTAACTCTGCCTTTCAAATAAATAAATAAATAAAACTTCTCTGAAGACATTAGAGGGTTCTTGGTAAGGCAGTGATTCAGAAAAGATTAAAGAAGCCAGAAGAAACAAACCTGATATTTGGGCATTATTTTCCTTTTTTAGGTTTTACCTATTTTGCTTTATTTTTCTAAAATATTTTCAAGCTTTTTTTTTTATTTATATGAAAGGCAGAATTACAGAGCCAGAGAGAAGTAGAGAGATCTTCCATCCACTGTCCCACTCCTCATATGGCTGAATGGCTGGGACAAGACCAGACTGAAATCAAGAGCCAGGAGCTTCATCTGGGTCTCCCAAGTGGGTGCAGAGACTAGGGCCATCTTCTGCTACTTTCCTAGACAGATTATCAGGGAGCCAGAAGAGAAGTGAAATGGCTAGGATTCAAACCAGCGCCTATATGAGTTGCCTGTGTTTCAGACAGCAGCTTTACCATCTATGCTACAACACTGGCCTCAGGTTTTACCAATTTTAAATTTAAAAAATATCATTTAAGAGACTCAAAAGCTGTAAGAGATTTTAGCTCTCTCACTGACCTGGAGGAGCATATCTGAGTGGACTCAACAGTGAAGAGGAGCTCTGGTAAACACTCAGGCTTTTAGCTGCTATCTCTGATGGTCCCACCCTTAGAGCAAGATTGAAGTGGAAATGGAACAGCCCTCACACAGGACCAAAGTCCTTGCACTGGCTGGAGCCCCCCTAGTGACTGAAGCCTTGAATGTCTTATCCCTGGTTGGATTGAGGAGAAATATATCCTTAATCAAAAAATACATCCCTTCTGAGAGAAAATTTTACTGTTCATAGACTCAAATTTTATTCACAATGTCTTACACTTAACCATAAATAATCAGATATATAGAAAAATTTTTATTACAAGACAAAAGTAAACAACAAAAAAGGAATACAGGGTATGTAGTTATTGAAGTAGTTAGACGTGAATTTTAATACAGATATGATTGATATATTCAAAATATTAAATAATGAGATGGATTGCAGAACTCAGTGGATGAAGTTAACCACAAGTGAGAAATTAAAGAGGGGCTGGTGTCAGCACCCCAAATGGGCCCTGGTTCATCTCCTGGCTGCTCCTCTTCTGATTCAGTTCTCTGCTTATGGCCTGGGAAAGCAGCAGAGGATTGCCCAAATGCTTGGGCCCCTGCACCCACATGGGAGATCTAGAGGAAACTCCTGGCTCCTGGCTTTGTGGCCATTTGGGGAGTGAACTAGGGGATAGAAAACCTCTCTGTAACAAAACCTCTCTGTGACAAAATACCGTAGGCAGGTTAACTTTATGAAATAAAGGTTTGTTTTGGCTCACAGCTCTGGAGGCTCACAGTCTAAGATTGGGCAGTCCCATCTGTTTGGCCTGTGCTGATCTCCTTGGTGCTGGCAGAGTCCTGAGGTGATACAGGAAATCACACAGCAAGGAACAGGAAGCAAACATATCTTTGTCTTTTAATCTGTGCGAGACATTAACATAGGCAAAGACTTCTTGGAAAAGAGGCCAGAAGCACAACCAATCAAAATAAAAATAGACAAATGGGATTAAATCAAGCTGAGAAGCTTTTGCACTGCAAAGGAAACACTCAGCAAAATTAAGAGAAAATATTTGTAAACTATGCAAATGATAAAGGATTAATATCCAGAATCTATAAAGAGCTCGAGAAACTCAACAACAGCAAAACAAACAATCCAGTTAAAAATGGGCAAAGGACTTGAACAGGCATTTTTCAAAAGAGGAAATTCACATGGCTAACATGAAAAAATGCATGGGATCACTAGCCATCAGGGAAAACAAATCAAAACCACAATGAGGTTTCACCTCACTCAAGTGGGATTGGCTCTCACACAGAAATCAACAAAAAATGCTGGTGAGGATGTGGGGGAAAAGATGCCTTAATCCACTGTTGGTAGGGCTGTAAATAAGTACAGCCATTGTGGAAGACATTATGGAAATACCTTAGAAAGATGAAAATAAACATGCTATATGACCCAGCAATTCCACTCTGGGAATTTACCCAGACCAAAAGAAATCAGCAAATGAAAGAGTTATCTGTACCCCCATGTTCATTGCAGCTCAATTCAGAGTAGCTAAGATATGGAATCAACTCAGATATCCATAAACTGATGACTGGATAAAGAAATTATGGTACATACATACTATGGAATATTACTCAGCTATAACAAAGAATAAAATCCTGTCTTTTGTATCAAGATTGATGCAGCTGGATATCATTATACTTAATGAAAGAAGCCAGTTCAAAAAGGACAAATACCATATATTTTTCCCCTTTTTCCTGTTTTTTTTTCCTCTGGTAACTAATAGAGTTCCAAAAATGTAATGTATATGAGTGAAATTGACATTCTGAGATTTGATGATTGTTTACAACCCTTGTCTCTACTGCTGAGGAACAATTTTTTTTTCATCGTACTCTTTACTTAGTGTAGGATTAATCTTATGAGTTTAAAGTAAGCTGAATTGAGATTGTTGTAAAAAATAGGAGAAGGAATATAGAGGAAGAAAGCGGAAATGTGGGAGCATGGGTGGGATGGAGACTAAGTTGGGGAGCAATACTAGCCCCTATATCTATATATATTAAATACATGAAATTTGTCTACCTTATAAAAACCTTATATAAAAATAATAACATTAATAGGATTCAAACAAGGGGGCTCCAGGATCACATCTTAATGCAATATAATTTCTTCCCAAAGGGCCAGCTCCAAATACCATAGTTAGAATAAATTTACATTCTCATAAGATCAAGTACCATTAACAGAATATTTTGGAGACTAAACTGTGTAAGTTGTGGAGACAAAATTTCAATCCATAGTAAACCCAAACTGGAAACAATGCAAATGTCCATTATCTGCCAATGGATTTAAAAATGTTGCTTTTATAAAATGGAATATCACATAGCAGAGTTGAGCAAACTTTCCTAGGGTAAAAGAAGTCATAGATAAAAGTAAGTAAATGAGTCAATTTATGTGGTTATATTTCTCGAAAAATTTGCCAATCTCTGCCACACTGCAAAGCAAACAAATTATTACTTCATGAAAGAAAGTGGAGAGCCCTCACAAAAAGAAGGCAGACACAAAATAGTGTATATGAAAGGTGCAGGGAGAGATTGGAGCAAACCTATGGAAGTTTGTGGGATGTTAGTAATATTTTGTTGAATGGTTTAGATGGATCCTAGGATGTGTTCACTTTGTGGTCACTCACTGTGCTGTGCAATTTGGTTTGTATACAATCATGTACATACATATATCTCAGCAAACAGTTGTCTTGAATAGCAATTATTTGAAAGCATTGAAAGATGACTCACAGACAAACCAAAGTTTGTTATCTTGCTTTGAACAAAGCAAGGAAAATGTATTAGAGAATGCATTTTCATAGTGTACTTTGGTATAACTTTACTTTCCGTATAGGATATTTGGCAACATTGGGTGGCCATTTGCTGCTCAGAGATGAAATTGAAGTCATGTTTGAGGGTAAGTGCAGAGGTTATCCTGAAGTCTTTATGCAAAGGTACAAATATATTCACCATTTGTGATTCTGGAGTGCCAGGATGGATGGAGGGTGTTAATGGTGGGTGAATATAAGGGAAATCAATGAAAAGACTGCATTAAAGGGCTTCTTTTTTTTTTTCCTCTTTCTATCATTTTTACTTTCCCTCCCTGCTTCAGTCTCTATTTTCTCTTTTTATTGAAATCTGAATATTATCCTGGAGACCTTGGAAACCACAAAAAGTTGAGGATTCATTCAATCATTCATCCAACAACCATTGGTCCAGTTTCTCCTTGGGCCATGGGCATGTCTCTCTCTTAGCCTCTACAACCTGCTCATGGTCACAATTACAAATAAGTGAGTTAGAAAATAGAGAGTGGCCTGCAGTATTTCTTTTTTTAAAAATAAACCTCATTTTTAAAAGAATAGCAGAACTATTGAACTGGAGATTTCCATACATCTCCTACCTATATATATATGGATAGCCACTCCTATTAACATCACCTCACATGTGTGAGAAAGCGGTAGATAGGAAGAAGATTAGATTCAACTCAGCATTATAATTGCTTAAAACTATGAGAAGAAGATGCCTTGAACTAAAGGTTTTTCTGTGATTACAGTTATTGAACGAGTGCTTCGGGATGAAGACCCTGTGATCAGGGAGTTGGCAGAAAAAACTCGTAGCATTTTTAAGGAAATTGCCCATGGAATGACCTCTTCAACTATTAGACAAAGCTTTAGAAGAGTGATTAAGTTCATCTATGTAAAAAAATTGAAGCCTCTTTATTATTATAATTGGCCCAAAGATGAAGAAGACAGCCCTACAGATATGAAAAATGGCAAGGAAGGCTGTGCAGAAGAGACTGAAGAAGGCATGATTTCCAAAGAATTCAACAAAATTTAGGAGCATGACTTTTCTTTCCTTCTTGATTGCTTTAGCCTATTTGTAGATGCTTTCCTGAAGGATGCAAGAATCTTCTGTCCCTTCTTAATTCTCTATTCAAATATAGAAATCTGAAAAATCTGGTGTCTCCCTTTTATTGACAGTGAACAGAAGTACTATTGCATCAAACCCACTAAGGCAATGGGAAAAAAATAATCTCTCAATGTCCAAAGGGGATTGGTCCCAGCACCCCCAAGGATACCAAAACATGCAGGAACTCAAGTTCTTTATGTAAAATGACACAGTATTTGCACATATCCAATATAGTTTTCAATATACTTGATTTTTGAAATTATATTTATTTATTTGAGAGGGAGAGGCAGCAAGCTCCCATCCTCTGCTTCACTCCCCAAATGTCTGCAGCATAATGGATTGGGGTGGTGGTGGAGCAGAACCAGAAAACAGCAACGGAATCTAGAAGTGGTGGGTGATAGGAACCCAATTACCTGAGCCATGGCTCCTGCTTCCAAGGTCTCCATTGGTGAGAAGCTGGAGTCAGGAGCCAGAGCCAGAAATCAAACCAAAGTGGTCCAAAGGGGTAGACAGGCATCTTAACCTCTAAACTAAATGCCCATTCTTCTTCCCATAAAGTATTATTTTTTAAAGATTTATTTATTTATTTGAAAGGCAGAGTGACATGGAGGGAGAGACAGAGTAAGACAGAAATCTTCCATTAGCTGGCTCACTCCCCAGATGGCTGCAACAACTGGTAGCACACCAGGCTGAAGGCAGGAGCTTGGAACTCCATCCAAGTCTCCAATGTAGGCGACAGGGGCCCAAGTAGCTGGGCCATCTCTGCTCTCCCAGGCTCATTAACATGGAGCCAGATCAGAAGTAGAGCAACCAGGACTCAAACCAGCATCCATATGAGATGATAGTATTGCAGCATAACCCTCTGTGCCATAATGTCAATCCTTCTCAGATTTTAAATAATATCCAGATTACATATGCTACTTAATACAAGTAAATGCTATGTAGATAATTGCTAAATTATGTTGTTTAAGGAACAAGAAAATAAGTTTGTACTTGCTCAATGCATACGCGATTCTTTTTTCAAGTATTTTCAATCTGTGATTGGCTTAAGCTATGAATGTGGGAGCCAAGAACATGGAGGATTGATTGTATAAGGTAATTGCTTGATGAGAAGCTCTTGGAACTTGATTCAGATTATAAGCGTCTATTGAGCATCTTCAAAGTGCCAGGCACTGTGCAAAACAGTGGAGAACTTTTGGATGATATAGACAAGGTTCCTGTTCTCAGCGTGGTGACAATTTAGTGACACAGACTGTGGTCATTTATATACTGCCTTGGGAGGAATAAAGGGGAAAGGGAAAGGGAAACATACTCAAGCTGAGACACAAGAGAAGATTATGCTATGCTACTGGGCTTGAATTTTTTGAAACAAAGACTTCATAGTATATCTCACTGCTTTCCTGCAAGCAAACACAATGTCCTGGATTATAAATCCTTGTCAATGATCTTGTTTAAGGATGCTTATTTGTCTTTCAGTCCTCCCACCTTAACATCTACCTATCTCTGGATCCCACCTGAGAATAAGCTACTCCAACTTGAGTAAATTTGCAGTTAGACAAAAGCCTTTTTCCCTCTGTTGATTCAAGTGTGATGCCTTTCTAAGGTGTCAACCTGTATTTCACATAGATTTTCATTTTGCTGCTGGATCATCTTTCTGCGTTGGGATAGCCATCCCACCCTACCTCAGATTCTCCTCCAGCTTTTAGATTAGTTTCATGGATGAAGGACACCAGCTTTTCCTGCATCATCATCACCAGCATCAGTGTTGGAACCAGTAAGGGACAGACACAGTCATGAGCTTGTGGATTCTATATTGTACTTGCTCTCCTTACATCACACACCTTCCTTATCAACTGCCTGCCCTGTAGATTTTAAGCTCCAGCATGAAATGTGAAGATAATAGTATTCAGAGACCAACTTGCTCCCACAACTGCACAATGTAAAAAAAATATGATTCTGTTTCTGTAACTGAACCCTGAATGATATAGATGGAATGCCATTTGCAGTCCCTCTTTGATCAGGTTGGGTGGACATTGCTTCTATGTTTTGCTTAACAGCCTGTGATTACACCTGTCATTGCTTTTATTATATATTTGATTATATATTATAATATAATATATCATATATATTATATATTTTATTATATATACAATTATTTATTTCCTCTCCTCTGTCCCACAAAACTGAAGTTTCTTGAAAGCATGGTCATGTCTCACATCTGGTTGTGTACTCTGGGACTCAGTGCCTGATACTCAGTGTACTCTTAATGAATACTTGCCCAAAAGAATGAAGTCTTAATAGAATGTAGCACCCTAATGCTTCAATAACAATTTTTACAACTGTAGGAGTTCTACTTAGTAATGAAAATTATGAAACAATGGTGTATTTTAAGTTGTTAATCCATATTATTTTATGTCACTTAGATGTCTCAGAGATTCCCTTACAAAATTGGGTCAAGTTTCTTTACCCATTTCCTGAATTAGCAGGATACCTAAAGAGGTAGGCTGAATAATGACTTCCTGCAAAGATCTCCAATCAATTCCTGATGCCCAGAATATGCAAATATGTTGCTTTTCATAGAAAAAAGAACTTACAGATATGATTAAGCATCTTGAGATAGGAAGATTATTCTGGGTTATCCAGGTGGGCCCAGAATATCACAAGGGTCTTTGTAAGAGTAAAGTGGGAGTTCAGAGAAGAAAGATATGTTTAACAATGGAGGTTGGGACCATGAGCCAAGGGATGCAACTCTGGAACTAAAAAAGGGCAAAGAAATGGCTTCTCTTCTAGAGTTTCTACAAAGAGTCACGTCCTGTCAACACTTTGACTTCAGACCAATGAAACCCATTTTAGCTGTTTGACATCTAGAACTATAAGACAGCAAATTAGTGCTGCTTTAAGGTTCCAAATTTGTAGTAATTTGTTAGAGCAGCAAAAGGAATTTAATATTGCATTTCTTTAAAATAAAGTAAAATGAATCAAACCATACCCATCAAACAGTCATACAGCCATAAAATTATAAAATGGACCTTACGCAACTTAGAGATTACTGTAAAAGATACGATATTTATATCTGATTTGTTTTTCAAAATGCTTTAGACCTCCTCACTACCAGGGATTTCTCCCTTACTACCAACCTGAAGAGTAACCTCATTCATCTCCTGGTTTTGTCTTTTCTTAATTCCTTCAATCACATCTTGCCTTCACTCCAATTTGCTTCATTTCCTCAGGATCTCCAAGTTGTTTTCACTTCATTTGGAAAGGTCCTTAACTCTCTCCAGATTGCAACTCCAAACTGGGTATGTAGATCCTCCATGTTCTCTAAAGACTGAAAGGCATCCCTCTAATACATTCCATCTTCTTTAGGAAACAGTTGTGGTGATGAACAGCAGCTTTCTCCTTATCACATGTGTATGTTACTCCCACTTGTTAAAATTATCATAGACCTTACAGGTTTCCCAATTTTTGGTAGGGTTGAGATAAAATCAGTTAACATGGCTGTTGAGGGCCTGTGGGTTCTGGCCCTGAATCATGTGGAAACTGATGAGATGAACATCGCCTTGCTAACCCTTGCTCCAGAGACACTGACCTCAACTCCGCACTGCATCCTACATGATAAAGGCCACACTCAGGCTTTGTGTATGTCTGAAACACCCTTGCTTCCCCCTGAGCCAGTCAGTTCCTACCATACCTTAACAATTCAGATCGAAAGTTACATTCACTTGGGAGTCTCCCAGATCCTTATATACCTATGGAGCACTTACCACAATATTTAGGAAGAAAAATTATAAAGCAAGTTAATAGGAAAATATGCATTTTAGATTGTTTCCTCTAATGTAATCCCATTGCTGAAGCATCAGCTCCATAAGGTTATGAATTGTGTCTGGTTAACTCATCTGTACATCCACAGGGTCATTGTAATGTTTAGTGCACAATTTAACTCATGGGTGAATGATTAAGTGAATAAACACAACACCAGATTTTCTGATACTAAGTGGATAGATATGTTGAATGTAAATGGCCTAAACTCTCCAGTTAAAAGATGCAGACTGGCTGAATGGATTAAAAAGATAAGATCTATCTATTTTCTGCCTACAAGAAACACATCTCACCACACACACACAAAAAAAAAAAAAAAACCTGAAAGTGAAAGGATGGAAAAAGATATCCCAAACTAATGGCAAGCCAAAAAGTGTAGGTGTAGCCATCCTAATATCAGACAAAATAGACTTTAACTCAAAAACCATTAAAAGAAACAGAGAAGGGCACTATGTAATGATTACGCCATCAATTCAACAGGAAGATGTGACTATAATAAACATATGTGCACCCAATTACAGGATGCCTGCCTATTTAAAAGAATTATTAATGGATCTAAAGGGAAACACAGCCTTCAATACAATAGCAATGGGGGACTTTAACATCCCACTTTCATCAATAGATAAATCAACCAGACAGAAAACCAAAAAACAGAGCTAATGAAAACCAAGTGGACCTAACCAATATCTACAGAACTTTTCACCCCACAGTGGCAGAATACACATTCTTCTCATCAGTTCTTGGAACTTTTCTCTAAGATAGACCATATACTTGGCCATAAAGCAAGTCTCATCAAATTTTAAAAAATTTTAAAAAATCATACCATGATCTTCTCTGATCACAATGGATTGAAGATGGAAATCCACAACTCAAGACTCTGTAGAGCATATGCAAACACATGGAGACTGAACAACATATTCCTGAATGAAGAATGAGTCATGGAAAACATTGAAAGAGAAATAAAAATAATTCCTGGAGACAAATAAAAATGACAAAACATCATATCAAAACTTTATGGGATATAGCAAAAGCAGTGTTAAGAGGAACTTTACAGCAACTGGTGCCTATATCAAGAAACTGAAAGTCACCAAATAAATAAGCTATCAATGCATCTCAAGCTCCTAGAAAAACAACAACAACAAACCAAACCCAAATTAGTAGAAACAAAGAAATAATTAAAATTAGAGAAATAAACAAAACTGAAGCAAAAATGCAAAAGCTTAATGAAATAAATAACTGATTTTTTGAAAAACTAAACAAAATTGACATAACATTGGCCCAACTAACCAAAAAAAAAAGAGGGAGAAGATCCAAATCAATAAAATCAGAGATGAAAAAGGAAATGTAATAACATATATACAGAAATAAAAAAGAATCATCAGGAATTACTACAAAGATCTGTATGCCAACAAATTAGGACACCTAGAAAAAAATGAATAGATTCCTGGGCACATACAATCTACCAAAAGGTAGAGACTGTTAATTGTTCTCCACATGACTTCTTGACCACACAATCTTTGGCCACTCAATATGGTCAAAACATTGACCACCAGTCAATGTTCTCTCTGATGAATGGTAAGCAGAAGGAAAGTGTACAAATTTAGCATCCCATGCTTGAAAGGATAACCCATGTCCAAGATATTTCTATCTTTTCCCACTGGCTGGAATTGAGACAGAGAGACTCAGCTTCAGCCTTGTAGACAATAAAATGCCCATTGTGGCGAGGAGGACCAGTGTGATGATGTAGCAGGTAAAGCCACCTCCTGCAGTGCCAGCATCACATACAGATGCCAGTTCGAGTCCCAATTGCTCCATTTCCAGTCCAGCTCTCTGTTATGGCCTGGGAATGCCGTAGATGATGACCCAAGTCAGTGGACTCCTGCACTACGTGGGAGATCTGGAAGAAGCTCCTGGCTCCCATCTCTGGCCATTGCAGCCATTTGGGGAGTGAACCAGCAGATGAAAGACCTCTCTTTCTCTCCCTCTCTGCCTCTGCCTCTGCTTCCCTGTAACTCTGCCTTTCAAATAAATAAATAAATGTATTTTTAAACAATGCTCATTGGGAAAGTAAAAGCCCTCCCATTCCACCAGCAGCTTGGGAAGCTGGAGTGCTTTACAGAGCAAGCACTAACCATCATGGACTTCTATATGAGAAAGAATATATGGTTATTCTGAATCTTTGCATTTAGGGATCTCTTTATTGCAGTGATGTAGTCCTTGCCTTAATCAATCGGCTCTTATCTAAAGATTCATCTTTCTAAAACCTGAAAACACATTACTAAAACTTTATCCTGTGCCATAAAAATCTCTCTCTTAAAAGTGCAAGCACTATCTCAGGAAGGATTAGCATAACATGGTATTATACATCAGTTGTGACTTGAAATGAATGAGCTTCTAATGATCATTTCTGGAAGAGAATGAAGAACATCACACAAGCATTCTTCCAGGCCAACAGGATGTACACCTTTCGCAGGGAAGATAGTTTTCACATGCAGTTACTGTTTTCAGCTTCAATCCTGTGAATTCTAGCTGGCAGGCATGCTCCTTAGTCACTTGCAGCTTCTTAGAGTCTAGCCTGCTTCTCAATAGCAAAACTCTTCCATTGCACTGGCAAGAGTAAAGTTATATTCAGACACAATTTTTTGTGTGTAATGATGTAAAATAGAAGATTGTATAGCAACTTGTATTTTATTATTGTAATTATTTTAATAACAGAATTTGTGGCAGGGTTTGGCTAGAGCTTCAGCAATTCCTTTTCACTTCTGGTAGGTAGGAAGAGAGTATTTCCCAGTCTGCCTGATAGTGACATTGAGTAAGTGACTGGGCAATCAGCATGAGTGAGAGTGATGATGAGTACCATTTCTGTGCCTATGAGTTTAAGAACTCAGTATTCTTACTAGTACCCTTCTGCATCAGATGCCATCTGTTAAAGACGATGGCATCACCAAGACTAAACGTGCTTGATCCTTGAGTAATTACCTGGAGGATGACTTCCCAGCCAAGGTGCCCAATTCACATCAGACTATTATATGAAGACCAGAGATAATGTTCTACACATCTGGTAAGAGTACTACTGGCCATAGTACCATAGTTTTTAGCCACACAGAGTCTTGAAATCCAACTGTTTTTTCTACTTCAAGCAAAAAGCATTACAAGTAGAAAAGAAAAAACAGGGTTACCATCAGGACAAAGCAGAAATTATTTTGATTATGATCATCATTACACAATGTAGATGTGTATCAAATCATGATGTACATCTTGAAAAAACAATCCTTATCAATTAAATATTTAAAATTAAAAATGAGATTTTTAAGGGCCCTCCATATCAGGAGCTCTTATGGTATAGATCAGTTAGCATCTAATACTTAAGGTGGACATTAATATGAAAAAAAAAAAAGAAGAAAGTCTCTGTTAAAGATGAAATTAAAGGTAAAGTCATTTGCCATTTTTTTCTTCACAATAAGAGCCATCTTAAAAGCCACCACAGAAGTCAGCAGGTAAATGAGAGGCACTTTCAAGTGTGTGAAGTATGCCATACAAGATCTTTGGCTGTGGTTTCTTATGTGTATAAATGACTAGAAGCAAATAAACAACAAGTATTCTGAATGTTGATGGGATAGATTGGTCAAAGAAATCTGGGCCATGACTTGTAAGTTTGCAATTGATAACATAATTTGGGTGAGCCCAAAGTCACACCAAAAGAAGGAGGTTTTTAAAGTTGGGCAAAATCCTAGAAGTGCACCCATCATGATCCCTACCTTAGGGAGAAACAATCCAGGTCCGTGGAGGACAATGAACAAAGCCGATTCTCTCAGAAGGTAGAAACCAGAGGAAACCAAATTGCCCAACTAAGCAGCTCACTCCAGTGCCAGGGACCAGATTCCTTGCTGTCTCTGCCTGGCAGGATTTGACTATCTCTGTAGATCAATGAACACATGTTCCCCCTTTCTCCTCCTCTTGATGGTAGCTTCTTTTTCTTTCTTTTTTAAAAAAGATTAATTTATTAATTTGAAAGGCAGACTTACTGAAAGAGAGAGAAAGAGAGATCTTCCATCTACTGGTTTGCTCCCCAAATGGCAACAATAGTTGGAGCTGGGCCAATCCAAAGCCAGGATGCAGGAGCTTCTTCCAGGTCTCCCACATGGGTGCAGGAGTCCAAGAACAGGGGCCCCGGCACTTGGGCCATCTTCCATTGCTTTCCCAAGCACATTAGCAGGGAGCTGGATTAGAAGTAAATCATCTGGGACTTCAACCAGCACCCATATTGGATACCAGCACTGCAGGCCATGGTTTTACCCACTGCATCACACCAGCAGTCACTGATGGCAGCTTTCAATGTAATTATCTCTTTCTGCTCCACTATTATATATTGAATGGGCTGGAGGCAGAGAACACCGTTTATTTCTGCCTGTAGAGTATGACACGGTCATAATTAGAGAGTTGTCCTGTTTTGATTCTGAGGAGTAGCAGAAAAAAGAATCTGATCCCCCATCAAAACGTTAAAGCTACAATTAGCCCTGCATCCCCAAGACATGGAATCTTATTACAAGAGAAAAATGACACTCTTTTTTCAAGTTAGTGACTTTCACTTCTGTTTCTTTCAGCCTAATATAATTCTTCACTATAAAATATGGTGCACTGCTGGTTTTCTGCACTCAAAGCCAAGTCCTTTACTCTTCTATGCATGTAATACCTTGTTTTATTTGCTTAATCTTGAGTCACCTCGGTTTTAAATACCACAATGAAAACATTCTTCCAATTAAAACTATAAGATGGCATTGACTATATGTCCACTTTTCAGAGAATGAAAAATGAGATTCAATTAAATATGCTGAGTGGAATTAGAGTTTGATCAATTTGGAGGGCAATGGAGGATGGCCCAAGTGCTTGGGCCCCTGCACCCCCATGGGAGACCAGGAAGAAGCACCTGGCCCCTGGCTTCAGATTGGCACAGCTTGCTGGCCATAGCGGACATTTGGGGGGTGAACCAACGGAAGGAAGACCTTTCTCTCTGTCTCTCTCTCACACTGTCTAAACTCTACCTGTCAAATTAAAAAAATAAAATATGTATTGGTATATAGAGAATATTTTGGAAATGTGCACACACAAAAAAATTCATGTTGACACCCCTGGGGAGTCAAAATGAAGGATATAGAGAGGAAAGACAGATCATAACTTTTTTAATTTTTTAAAACTTTATGCCAGATTTTGAACACAATTCGGGTGAGCATTAAATTTTATCCACCACAGTAATTCAAGTCCTAGAACTAGGCTTGTCACACAGTGAACAATCAGACATGTTGATCAAATGAATGATTTTTACAAGTCACTGTCATTGGAAATGAGGTACATTTCTTTTTCACCTCCTTAGAGTAAGAGGAGACTTCAAAAATTTCATTGAAACTGAAATTTGAAAATTCAGTGCACATTTTTTTTCAAAATCAATTCATACTTTTTTCATAATATGTATGCTCCATTAACTTATTGAAGACCTCTTAATGCATGGATTCAAAAAGGTTTTGCACTACAATAAACTGTGTTTTAATTCCATTTTCCAATAACATTTTGAAGTTTGTCATATATTTTTATAGCTAAGGTAAACATACTAGTTAACTTTTATTGTAAGCACTTTATATCTATCATTTGATTCACAGAATGACCTTCTGAAGGTAAACAAAGTTTTATTCACTTTATATCTAAGGAAACCAAAGCACAGTGACAGTAACTTTCCAGGACACATAACTAGTAAGTAGAAGTTCAAGGGTTCCAGAAAACCCAGACTTTTACTCTAATCCCACCCAACTCTTAATTGTTAACTTCTGCTTCTAAGTCCTCTGAAAGCTTATGATACAAGTTAATCATACCTTGTGATTATAGTATGCTAACTTATATGAAGATAATGACTAAATAAAATCTTCTACATATGTTACTTTCACAAAAATTTAATCTGTAGTAGAAGGGATATATCCCTATTTTAGAAAAGAAAAATCTTGGGACTAGTGCTGTGGCCTACTAGGCTAAGCCCTTGCCTGCAGGGCCAGCAACCCATTTGGGCCCCAGTTCAAGTGATAGCTGCTCCACTTCTGATCCAGCTTCCTGCTAATGGCCTGAGAAAGCAGTGGAAGATCGCCCAAGACCTTGGGTCCCTGCACCCACAAGGGTAACCGGGAAGAAACTTTTGGATCCTGGCTTTGGATTGGCCCAGCTCCAGCCATTGAAGCAATCTGGGGAGTGATCCAGCTCATGGAAGACCTCTGTCTCTTCCACTCTCTATCTGTAATTCTGCCTCTCAAATAAAATAAATAAATCTTTAAAAAAAGAACGACAAGAAAGCATCTTTAGGTTTAGCACCTTCCTTAACCAACAGATGATCATAGACTGAGCCAGTTGTAGGGATATGGAGAAATGGTAGCCCCATGGGCATCAGAAGGATGCCTGGTCCTTTTCCAAAATCAAGTCTAGGTACACTCTTAAAATTCTTTCACTTGTCATCACGTTAATAAGAATCAAGTATTTTTTGCCAGGAAGTGGTGGAGATAAAAGCTTATGTAAAATAGGCACAATCCCCTTGCTAGTTAGTGTCTACTGGAGAGGCAACGGTGAACAAATAAGATTACAAATAAGTGTACCATCATAAGTAAGTAAATTTGTTATGTATGTTATGAAAGGAATTACAGTATGCTCTCAGATCATGTCTTAAGGGACAAAATATAAAATGGGGATTTGAAGAGCTTCTTGAAAGTGAGACGTAGGAATTATATTGAAATTTATCAGTGGAGTAGTTGGGGAAGATAGTTCAGACAGAGGGGAGAGGAGTGAAGGGATGGGGAAGGGATGAGTTGGCTCGTTTAGGAAATAAATGTCCCAAAGTTGATGGGATATGTGAGGAGGAGTGGCACGTGGTGAAAATAGAGTTGTTCATACGATGTAGACTGTACCAAGAATTTTGTGTTTTATTTCAAGAGTTAATGAAGGCCAGGTGCCATGGCTCAATAGGCTAATCCTGCGCCTGCGGCGCCGGCACCCTGAATTCTGTCCTGGTTGCTCCTCTTCCAGTCCAGCTCTCTGCTGTAGCCCAGGAGTGCAGTGGAGGATGGCCCAAGTCACTGGGCCCCGCACCTGCATGGGAGACCAGGAGAAGCACCTGGCTCCTGGCTTCGGATCAGCGCAGTGCGCCAACCACAGCACACCGGGTGCAGCAGTCACTGGGGTGTGAACCAACGGAAAAAAGGAAGACCTTTCTCTCTGTCTCTCTCTCTCACTGTCCACTCTGCCTGTCAAAAAAAAAAAGAGTTAATGAATAGTTTTAGGAAGGAAGATGACCGCCAATTTGAGCACATTTGGCTGCTTCGTCAATAAAGAATTGGAGGAGCGTAAGCATGGAAACAGAAATTAGTTGTGCTATTGTAGTAGGCCAAGAAGCAAGTAATGACAGTGATCTCTACATATAAATCACCCTAAGCCAGGATGCATAATGTAAACTGAGCTCAAATCATTTTTAAAAAATATTTTTACTTATAATTGACACCTAGGAATCATACACATTTATAGGATACAGTGTGATATTTCAATGTACATATTCAACACGTAATAATGAAGTCAGAGCAATTGGGGTATCTGTCAGCTTAGACATATATAATGTTTTGTGTTGGGAATATTCAAAATATGTTCTACCAGCTATTTTGAAATGCATAATGAATGTTTTAAACCATAGTTATCCTACATTTATCTTCCATGTATAATGGAGAATATGCAGTAATTGTCTTTCTGTGCCTGATTTATTTCATCTAACCAAATGTTCTTTAGTTCCATCCATTTGCCACAAGTGACATACAATTGGGTGTACAACTATTGGGAGAAAGCAAATCACTGTGTAGCACCCAAAAGAAGATATGTATGAATCCACAAAATAATACAGAAACTTCTACTCTTGAGCATTAAAGTAAAATATGGAACATAAATTTTGAATAATTTGATGAAACATAATCTGAAAAGACTCCTTATCTTTATTCATTCATTCACTCATTCAATTTTTATTCAATTAAATATATTTTGGGTGTCTCTGGGTAATGGCAATTTCAACTTACTCTTTTTTATTACAAAATGCATTTTTTTTTCTATGCAGAAGTATACAGTGTTACAGTTACAAACTTCATACATTTTATAATTACAACTTTAGGAACAGAGTGACTCTTTCCACCATGCCGGCCCTTCCACTCCCATCTCCTTTATTCCTCGATCTTATTCCCACTATTATTTTTTACTAAGATCTATTGCAATTTACTTTATACACATATGATTAACTAGAATCCCTAGGGACCACTGATGTCAGATTCTATCTTATTTGCTTACAAAGTAGGTTGCCTCAGGAATTTTATGATAATAATAAAAATGACTAATTAGGTTTGTAATATAATTACCTTTTAGTGAAAGTATTGAGGGAATACAAACTAATAATAATGGTAATGCACAGGAGGTCAAAGGTCCAGTTTTGACTCAACCGTCAAGAAATTGATTTGAGAGCAGGTTTGTGGATCCCCCACAGGGTTTGAGGAAAAATTAAGCCAGGCGGGGCACTTTGAAGTTTCTATTGGATCAATAAACACTGACTGTGCTTGTATTTAATATAAACCACAGTACTACTCAACGGTTCTTCACTTGGGTAGCAAGTGTATCTCCCCACAGTTACCTGTGGACACATCAGGTCATGTAAGATTGAAGAACTGGTTCTGGAATCTGCTGGCTGAATAACAACTGCAGACCACTTTGCTTGGAGTCTTAGTTTCCTCTACTGCAAAATAACAGTGATGATGCCTGCCTTAGAGTTGCCCTGGGGATCAGTGTGGTAACTGTGACATTACCTGATACTCGGCAGGCATTCACTGTAAAGCAACATCTTTTAAGTCTCTATGTGCCAGACAGCATTTGAGTCATGTATGCCTACCGCCAATCTTCACTATAATCCTGCAAGATAGATGCTATTTTTCCATCTTTTATAAGCAAGAAAATTTTGCCTCAGTGGGAGTTAAATGGATTTTCACGTCATATGACAAATGCTACATCTCAGCACATTTGGCACAGTTATTTTACATTAACAGGCTGCTATACTGATGCACTAGACACTCTGAAACTACAGCTACCCTAGCAGTTAACATCCATCACAAGCTGTGGAAAAATACACATCAATGAATCTGTGGATTCCATATCTCCATACCTCATCAATGGCCATTCCAAGAGTACTGTTCCTTCTTGCTCCCCAATAAAACATAGCTGGGCTTGAAAATTTTGTCTTCTTTTTTGGTAACTGGTGTCAAGATTACAGAGAAATCCTAACATTTCTTGGAAATGAAAATTGAGTGAATATTACTATTTTAGCCCTAGTATCAAGTTGCCATGAGCAAGTCTGCAAACGAAACACGGGCAGTTGGCAGGACTGTTTCTTTCCTTCTCAGTTTCCGTGTTCGTCTGACTTCTACTTCCCGAGGACCAGGGGATCCAGAACTGTGATCTCTGTCTCTACTGCTGTCCTGGTGTTTGTCTTGTCCACACTTGATAAATAAACGTATTTTATTTTTTATCTCAGAAGGGAAGAAGATTGTATTAATTTAAAGTCATCCATTTTAGTTCCTTAAGAGCACTCAGTTCTGTGGTTATCTTCTTAGAACTGTATCAATGAAGTACATGAAATCTGTTCTCTTTATATAGATAAAATCAGACAACAAGATACAGATCTTGCTGTCAGTTACAATTACATTATTTTCAGATAGTCGAAATACTACATGAAAACAAAGTTCAATATTTCCCAAGATAGTTATAAAATGTACAACTCAGCATTCCACAGTTTCAGAGACACAGTTCACAAAATTAAGGAGGAGTGTTTTCCACCCACAAATTGTATTATGCAAACTTGAAAAAGCAAGGCAGTAGATTGAACTTTGTTTCCATGTAGTATTTTGACTATCTGAAAATAATGTAATTGTAACCTGTAATCTGTATCTTTTATCGTTGTTGGTTTATTTATATTATCTTTATTTTTATTTTCTATAAGGAGAACAGGTTTCATGTACTTCATTGATACAGTTCTAAGAAGATAACCACAGAACTGAGTGCTCTTAAGGAACTAAAATGGATGACTTTAAATTAATACAATCTTCTTCCCTTCTGAGATAAAAAATAAAATAAGTTTATTTATCAAGTATGGACAAGACAAACACCAGGACAGCAGTAGAGACAGAGATCACAGTTCTGGATCCCCTGGTCCTCGGGACGTAGAAGTCAGACGAACACGGAAACTGAGAAGGAAAGAAACAGTCCTGCCAACTGCCCGTGTTTCGTTTGCAGACTTGCTCATGGCAACTTGATACTAGGGCTAAAATAGTAATATTCACTCAATTTTCATTTCCAAGAAATGTTAGGATTTCTCTGTAATCTTGACACCAGTTACCAAAAAAGAAGGCAAAATTTTCAAGCCCAGCTATGTTTTATTGGGGAGCAAGAAGGAACAGTACTCTTGGAATGGCCATTGATGAGGTATGGAGATATGGAATCCACAGATTCATTGATGTGTATTTTTCCACAGCTTGTGATGGATGTTAACTGCTAGGGTAGCTGTAGTTTCAGAGTGTCTAGTGCATCAGTATAGCAGCCTGTTAATGTAAAATAACTGTGCCAAATGTGCTGAGATGTAGCATTTGTCATATGACGTGAAAATCCATTTAACTCCCACTGAGGCAAAATTTTCTTGCTTATAAAAGATGGAAAAATAGCATCTATCTTGCAGGATTATAGTGAAGATTGGCGGTAGGCATACATGACTCAAATGCTGTCTGGCACATAGAGATGTTGCTTTACAGTGAATGCCTGCCGAGTATCAGGTAATGTCACAGTTACCACACTGATCCCCAGGGCAACTCTAAGGCAGGCATCATCACTGTTATTTTGCAGTAGAGGAAACTAAGACTCCAAGCAAAGTGGTCTGCAGTTGTTATTCAGCCAGCAGATTCCAGAACCAGTTCTTCAATCTTACATGACCTGATGTGTCCACAGGTAACTGTGGGGAGATACACTTGCTACCCAAGTGAAGAACCGTTGAGTAGTACTGTGGTTTATATTAAATAGAAGCACAGTCAGTGTTTATTGATCCAATAGAAACTTCAAAGTGCCCCGCCTGGCTTAATTTTTCCTCAAACCCTGTGGGGGATCCACAAACCTGCTCTCAAATCAATTTCTTGACGGTTGAGTCAAAACTGGACCTTTGACCTCCTGTGCATTACCATTATTATTAGTTTGTATTTCCTCAATACTTTCACTAAAAGGTAATTATATTACAAACCTAATTAGTCATTTTTATTATTATCATAAAATTCCTGAGGCAACCTACTTTGTAAGCAAATGAGATTTGTTTAGCTCACAGTTTGGAAGGCTGAAATCCCAAACAGCTTGACACAAGTTTTGTGTAGGGGCTTCTTTGGGTACATCACTCCATGGGGATGGCCTTCTTGGTGACAAGATCCCAAAACGACCCAGGGCATCACATGGCAGAGATAGGGTGTGTGCCACAGTGTGGATGTTCTTTCTCCCTTTCCTCTTAGAGGCCCCAGGACTCAACAGGGGCTCCTAACAACCCTATCTAATCCAACCCCATTCCAAAGTCCCCACCTCTCAACATATAGTCAAATTAAATTTTTACTTTTTTAATATTATATATGCAAATATAATATGCATATACTTAACCCCTCACTGGAGTTTGGGAGCAGAGCAAGTCATTTTAATACTACAGTGAACACCAAATTTTATAGGCTTAATTTGTAACTGTTTATATGTAAGGAAGCAGCACTTTCTGGAATTAAAATGCACTAATAATTTTGTCAATTTACTCCCATCCTTCCCTAAAAAAATCAACTCCCAGGTGTTGATGAGGGAAAAGACAGCACACTTTAGGACGGTTTTAAGTTCGCAGTGGTATTTGTTGAGTGTCTACTTGTTCCAAGCACTATTCTTTTTTTTTTTAGCTTTTATATAATGAATATAAATTTCCAGTGTACAGCTTATGGATTACAATGGCTTCTCCCTCCCATAACTTCCCTCCCACCCGCAACCCTCCCCTCTCCCGCTCCTTCTCCCCTTCCATTTGCATCAAGATTCATTTTCAATTCTCTTTATATACAGAGGATCAATTTAGTATAAAGATTTCAACAGTTTGCACCCACATAGAAACACAAAGTGAAACATACTGTGTGAGTACTAGTTATAGCATCAAATCAAAATGTACAGCAAAGCACATTAAGGACAGAGATCCCACATGAGGAGCAACTGCACAGTGGCTCCTGTTGTTGACACAACAAATTGACACTCTAGTTCATGGTGCCAGTAACCATCCTAGGCTGTCGTCATGAGTTGCCAAGGCTATGGAAGCCTTCCAAGTTTGCCGACTCTGATCATATTTAGACAAGGTCATAAAAGACAGGGTGAGGATAGTAACCAATGATCCTAAGAGTGGCATTTACCAGGTTTGAACAATTATACAGCATTAATTGGGGAAGAGGACCATCAGTACACACAGGTTGGGAGTAGAGCCATTGGTGGTAGAGTAGAGGTTATGATTACACAGGAATGAGGCCCAAGTGCACTAGACAGGGCCTACAACAAAGGACAGAGTCATTATTAGAGGAGCTAAGAAAGGTGCTGTCTAAGCTACAAGTAATTTTTCTGATTGAGAGGCAAATAGAACCTGATAGAAGGGGCTTGATAATAATCTGGTGGGCTTTAGGCCTTGTAAGTTCAGAGGCCCAGACCTATCTATCTCTTCACATGGGGTATATCCTAAGGGAGGTGTGAACCTCCTAGGGGAAGGCACTCTGTTGACTTTCATTACTTGGCTGGCCTGGGAGGAGAGCTGGCCAGGTAAAGGCAGGTGGCATCTCTAACAAGAAATTTACAGTTCTGCCTGCAATGTTGCTGACTCTACTTGACCATCCCCTCAGCTGCAGTGGTCACTTTGGAAGTTGGGCTGAGTGAAGGGCTTTTCAGCTTAGAGCCAATAAGATCTGTGGCTCTGACCTGGGAATCCTTCGACTCCAGGGCAGGTCCATTTCCAGTGATCCAACTCTTGGCAGAGCTGCCAGGGCTCTTCACAAGCTGACTTCTGCTGAAGCCCAGGCTTACCACATTGAAAGCCACTGCAGTGGACTGGCCTGTTGGGTCTCCTTGAGGGCAGATCACTGTACAGATCAGCCATTAATAGGCCTGCCACCCATTGCTTCTGATGCCGAGCTTTCTTTTCCTCCTGGTTTGTGTTAAAGCAGACCAGAGGATGCAAGTCAAGGGAGTGCCCAAGTCCCATCTCTAATCTTCGGTGTCCTGAACTGCAAGTCTATAGTCACAGGCATGTTCTGTAGTAGTTTTTCTAAGGTAGACAATGCCCATGAGGAAAATTATATTCTCACTTTAAAACTTTCTTTCCCTTTGGTCTGAAAGGGAGGTTTTTTCTACTTACTGTATACTTCGCTGATGGTGAAGTAAATCTAGCTATGAGATTATTATTTAAGTTCTTATTTTGGCTATGCTATTACAGAAAAATGTTAGCCATCTCTTTTATAAGGTCTAAAGATTAAATTGTGCGTCCTACAGATTCCTTCAAAATAGAATTAGTTTCCTACCTTGAAGAGAATAGAGAAATGAAAGAACAAGTTGGGCTTAGAATAGAGAAATGAGGGAGCAAGTCCTAGATCACTTGCTGACAATAGCAATATTACATGAATACTTAGCAAACCGTTTCAACCATTAGATAACAACTTAAGAAAACATTTACCAGAAGGTCCAATGCCTTCTATAAATTTTAAGAATCATGCATTTGAAAACACCTCTTAAATATCTAACATGGTGTAGTTTGTTTAGCCAGTAAACTTAAGCACAACCATCTAAAATGTTTTTAGTTTCTTTCTACCAACACGTTTAAAACATATGATACACAGATTCAGGTCCCACAAATTAAAATGTATCTTTGATTGATTTTAGCAGCTTAAATTTATGGACAATCTTATCTATAAGCCATTTAAAATAAAACTCTTAATAAAATTTCCCCATGTGGACATACAATATGTACACACATATAACATAGCATAATAGACCGATATAGCAATTTTAATAATAGCTTTTAAAATCTTTAACTCTTTTTGTAGATTGCCAATTGATTTGAATTGCCAAGCACTATTCTTAGTACTGAGGATATGGTAGGCAATAAAATCAGAAAGAATTATTTTTTTAAAAAATATTTGTTTATTCACTTGAAAGTCAGATTTAGAGAGAGAGAGAGAGAAAGAGAAAGATCTTTCACCAGCTGGTTCATTCCCCAGATGGCCCCAATGCCCGGGGATTGGCCAGTTAGAAACCAGGAGTCAGCTGCTTTTCTCAGGGCATTAGCAGGGAGATGGATCAGAAGTGGAGCAGCTGGGACATGGACTGGCGCCCATATGCAATGTCAGTGTTGCAAGTGGCAGCTTTACCCACTATGCCACAGCACCAGCACCAAAAGGAATTCTTATATTAATGGGGCTTTTTGTAGAAGGTAGAGAGATAGATAGTAAATGTAAATAAATGATAAATAATGTTGGTTGATAGAAAGTGCCATGAGGAAACATAAACTGGGGGAGGAGGGTAGGAACTAAGAGCAGTAAGAGTGAGCAGTTCCATGCGGTCCCCTTTGCTCTACATGTGCCTGGGTTATGCAACCAGAAAAGGACATCTGAGGCTGCATGTATCTCGGTAAGGCTGCTTTCCTTTTGTACACCACCCACAGCTCATAAGTAAGAGAGTTGCTCTTCTGGGAGCTGGGAGCTTAGGCTGCCAGTTGTTAAGTGTTGCATGGATGGAAGACCTGAGCCTATTTACTTTGAGAAGTGCAGTGACTCCAGGGGACAGGAATTCTCAGGTAGAAGCCTACTACATGGGACAGGACTTTCTTGGTATTGGTAAGATTGTCTGTCTTAGGGGATCCAGATCAGATGGCAAGTATATTAAAAACAGGAGGCCCTGAATGGCTCGTTCTTTCTAGAGTCACCCCCATGTTGATCAAACCCACCATTCTGCATGCCGGGCTCTGTGTTATTCCTGGGAATGCCCCACCCATAGAATTTCACTTCCTCATGAAACTGAATCAATAAGGGTGGAAAAGTCATGGGGAGGTAATATTTTGTAGGGCAGATAAATCGGATCATGCTTCAAACAATGTTCACGTAATAGGTCTGAAATTATACACCTCGGGCTTCAGAGATTTTATTTTACGGCTTGAAATAAAAAGTTATTTTCACATTTGTTATCTCATGTGACAGCTTTTGCTATGAAATATTTACAGAGTAAAGTATAAACTGATACCTCAATTTAAACCAACACTGTTAAACTTGAGTGTCTTGTAACCCTGTCACACCAACTTTAACAATGCACCTGCACATCAGGGGTTTTCCTCACTGTGTGTAGGAACCTTCACCTTCTTATCATCCCTGCCTCCCTTCCCACAACCACACCCTGGACACTGTCCAGTTACTGCTGAGTTACCCCACTACTGGAATCTGAGACCCAAGAAACCTGCTTAAACAAAATAAATTTATTTTATTCTAATTCTGAAAGCCATGATTCTGAGATCAATTTGTCAGCAGGGTTGACGTATTCCAAGGCCTCTCTCCAGGGATTATAGATAGCCATCTTCTCTCTGTGTCCTCACATGGACTCTGGTTTGTGTGTCTGCATCCTAATCTCCTTTAGTTTTTTTTTTTTAATTATTCGTGTATTTAATTTGTTTAAGAGGTAGAAAAACAGAGAGACAGACACACAGGCAGGGAAAGAGAGTATACCCATCCCTGGTCCACTCCCCAAATGCCTGGGATCCAAGAACTCAGTCTCAATGTCCTACATGTGTGGCAGAGACCTAACTGTTGGAGCCATCATCTGCACCCTCCTTGGGTGAGTATAAGCAGGGAGGTGGAATTGGGAAAGGAGCCAGTACTAGAACCCAGATCCTCTCGACACATCTCTTAAACACTTCATCAGAATGCACTCTCTATCTCTTTTCTTTAATGCTGATCTTATTTCACTTATTTTCATCTACTTCAAAAGCAGAGAGAGAATGAGAGACAGAGACAGATTATCATACACCAGTTCACTCCCCAAATTCCCACAACAGCTGGGATTGGGCCAGACCTAAGCCAGGGTGGCAGGGGCCCAAGCACTTTAGCCATCATTTACTGCCTGTCAGGATTAGCAAGAATACTGTGTGTCATAAGAGGAGCAGATTGTACTGGAATTTGCATTCCAACGTGGCTTGCCTGTGTCGAAAGCAGTGACTTAACAAGGACATCAGCCATGCCAGATTAGGGTCTCTGCCAGTGATCTCATTTAACCTTAATTACTTCCTTAACAAACTCATCTCTAAGTATAATCACATTCTATGGTCCTGGGGATGACATTTTAACATAGGAATTGGACAGGGAGACCACAATGCAGCCCATAACACCTTCCTTCTTTCCATACCTCATCTTTCCCTTTTCTGAAACATTCAGACCCTTATGCCTTTCTATCATATTTTAATTTCCTTGTTTGCATGGTTTCAGACCCTTGTATTTCATTTCAACTTCCACTTAAAACAAAATTCTCAATTCCACCACCCCTGTTTCATTTAACCCATATAAGGAAACTGAAACCATGGTTCATTAAGCTTTTGCCTACCCCTTCTCTGAAATAGATGCTCCTAGATTATCATTGCTCATGGAGAAACATGATGAAAACACAGAGAATGGGGTTACTACACAGGAGGAAGTCATATTCTAATAAAAAGTTGTACCCCTCAACCCAACTAGATCGACCTAGATATCCCAGCAAGCTACAGAGCTGCTTCCTACCTTTAACACTCTCCTAGATTTACTATTTTAGCACCTTCCCACCAATTCTTCAAAGATCATTATGATTCTTACAGTATACAAAAAAATATAAACCATCATCTGGGAACTTCCTCAATCTCATGCTTCCAGTCCACCAGCAACTGGGCTCTATATCCTTACATCCTAATATATAACATTCATGCATTCAATTTTTGTTGGGGAAGAGAGTGGCAGAGGGGGCAGGATGCAGAGAGAAAGGGAAAGTTAGTAAGAAAATTTTAACCTGAAATCAAGCATAAAAACAAAGCATAAAAAATATTGTGCTCATGTTTTAATTCTAAGACTTTACCTTTGTTATATAAAACTTTAATATAAAATAATATCTCATCAAACTCCATTAAACTACATAGGTTTCTTCTTTCTTAAGAGGATATCAGCTTTTTTTTATACAGAAGATCAGTTTAGTATATATTAAGTAAAGATTTCAACAGTTTTCCCCCACATAGCAACACAAAGTGAAAAATACTGTTGGAGTACTAGTTATAGCATTAAATCACAATGTACAGCACATTAAAGACAGAGATCCTACATGATATTTTTAAAAAATTGATTAATTTTCTATGCCGTTTCCAATTTAAAACCAAGGTTTTTTTTTCATTTTCAATTATCTTTATATACAGAAGATCGATTCAGTATATAATTAGTAAAGATCTCATCAGTTTGCACCCACACAGAAACACAAAGTGTAAAAATACTGTTTCAGTACTAGTTATAGCATTACTTCACATTGGACAACACATTAAGGACAGATCCCACATGAGAACTAAGTACACAGTGACTCCTGCTGCTGACTTAACAATTTGACACTCTTGTTTATGGCATCAGTAATCTCCCTAGGCTCTAGTCATGAGTTGCCAAAGCTATGGAAGCCTTTAGGGTTCGCTGACTTCGATCTTATTCCGACAGGGTCATAGTCAAAGTGGAAGTTCTCTCCTCCCTTCAGAGAAAGGTACCTCCTTCTTTGATGGCCCCGTTCTTTCCACTGGGATCTCAATCGTGGAGATCTTTCATTTAGGTCTTTTTTTTTTTTTCCCCCAGAGTGTCTTGGCTTTCCATGCCTAAAATACTCTCATGGGCTCTGTTCTAGTACTATTGTTTGAACTCTATAATTAACACACAATTATTCTTAGGTGTTTACATTTTAACTGAAAAGTGATCCCTGTTAAATTTAAGAGTGGGAAAAAGAGAGGGAGGAGATGTACAATTTGGGACATGCTCAATCGGACTTGCCCCAAATGGTGGAGTTAGAAATGTGCCAGGGGATTCCAGTACAATCCCATCAAGGTGGCATGTACCAGTGCCATCTCACTAGTCCAAGTGATCAACTTCAGTTAACAATTGATCACACTGATAGGTCTAAGAGTCAAAGGGATCACACAAACAAGACTAGTGTCTGCTAATACTAACTGATAGAATCAAAAAGGGAGAGAACGATCCAACATGGGAAGTGGGATACACAGCAGACTCATAGAATGGCAGACATCCTAAACAACACTCTGGCCTCAGAATCAGCCCTTAAGGATATCAGCTTTTTAAAAGTTAATGAGACAGATTAAAAAACTGAATCTGATATCAGGGAAGTAAGCAGTGGGGTGTGTGTATGGAATATGTAATTTGTACTTGAAACAGATGTATACTAGGTAACTGCCACAGAAGAATCATTTGTACTTCCATGGTCTTAGCCTATTAGGTTTTAATTGTTTAGGGCTTTCATGGGGATTCATGGTTTTCCTGGTGCATTCTTCAAGGCTTTTCTTTTCATTTTCATTGTTTCTTCATTCCCTGCATTTTGTTAAAGTTATAAAAATCTTGATTCTTAAATTCAATAGCTCCTTGTGTTCAGTTTTTTCAATTGTGATCACATATGAGCCACTTTTTATCTCCAGTACAGCCAGCAGTTTATAGACATAGACATGAAATAATTTTACTCAATTATTATTTCAAGGTTTAAAAATACTAAAAAAAAAAAAACAAGCTTAGCAGCAAACTTGGAGTTTTTTGATCACATATGTGGTGCTTTATCAATTTGTTATAAATATTAATACTATAAAATGTAACTCTCAACAAAGAAAAAGGATTCATTGGTACACATTTATTGTGCACTATTCCAGGTCTGTATATCACTAACATATGTAAAATCTGGCATTGTTTTCTAATGTCAGTTTCTATATCCTTCATGTGTTCAAAAATTTTTTTTTCTTATTTTTTATTCCAAAAATTCTTTCCCTTAATTTCCCTTCAACACATGCACATTCTGTATTTATTTTCAAGGCTACAATCTGGTCAAAGAACATAGAGATCCAGGAAGAAATATCTCAAATCCCCTTTCATTCCTTGCTTGTTACAGAGATCCCAGAACCCCAAGCAGATTCCTCAGGCTAATAACCACCATGTTGCCCTAGTGTCTTTTTGTTTTGAAAACACCTTCATATTTCAGTTCACTCTCATATTGACAAGATGCAGCACATTGTAATGTGGAAGGAACCTCAAGTCTAGAAATTCTAAGTGACTTGTTCCTGATCAAGTGAATGACTAAAAGGGAGAGTTAAGACTTTTAACTCAAACTCCAGGGTTCAGTCTACTAAATCATTATGTCTTCAGTTTGAAATTTATGATCATTGCTGTTTTTCATTGTCATGATGTCTTTATTTGAGATACTGCTAAATAATTGAGAGTAGCATAGTCCTGGACTCTCAACTTCCAATGGAAAATCTGTATAATGTTTATCATTTATTCTTACAGCCAGAAGCTCAACAATTATGGATTGGAAAGAGGTTTCTCTCTGATATTCTAGAGTAATACTCATATAGCAGAGAATCAAAGTACTTACTAGGTACCTACAATTTTACTCTCAGTGTTTGTTTGTAACCAGCCAGAACTGCATTAGAACCAATGACCTGATACTAGAGCAGGTCAGAAAGTAGAAAATGTACCCACCAAGCTTTGTCTGTGTGTGTATGTATGATGTTTTCAGTTTTCTGATCTCTCATTTTCCAGAAATTCACACAAACTGATATTTTATTGTTTCCCAAAGGAGTTTGATAACAAGGAGAAAGCGTGCATTTATAATTTCTGACTATTAATTCTTCTAAGAGATGATAGCCCATCATTATATTCCCATTCCTGAAGATTATCCCATTACATTCACAGAAGTTATGTCATGAAGTATTTCTACAACTTTGGACTACCAATATAGATTCAGCTGAAAGTAGGGCAAAGGGAGAGCCTATCATTAATAAAATCATGACACATATAATATACTAGACTAGAAATGTTTCTTTATACAGTGAAGTTATTATATCAGTTTCACCTATAGCAATAAAAGCACCATAGATTTAGTACTTAGTCCACAGTTCCTCTACATGGAGGAAAAGAGGAGTGGACCTCCTGCAGGCTGTCTAATTCTGTTTTGTTGTTTTCTGTTTATAAGAAAGGCAGACTGCCGCATGTAGTGCCTCATTTGGATATGTCTGGAGTCTCAAAAGCTTGAATACCCTGTGTTATCCTACAAATGGGTGTTGAGTGCTTGTTTGGAGGTTCTAGTAGGAGAGCACATTTTCTCTTACATCCTTGACCAAAAAATGGTCCTCTTCATTGGGATGGTGTCTTCTTCAACTGCACAGCTTTAGGAAGGACAAACATGAAGTGGTGAGACAGGAAGGGAACTCACATCTGGCCAACCAGAACTGCCAAGTCAACCCTTAGGATCAGTGAAAAACAGATGCTACAGCTAGAGCACCCTCACACCAGACTAACTCTGAAAGTGAGGGTGAAAAAGAATGAGCGCAGCAGGCTCAGGCTCTTTACCCCAAATGCCGGTGGTACCTCACCTCATGTCTCACCTCCTCTGCAGTTACATAGAAGGGTCAGACTCAGCTGCTTTCCCACAATTTATTTTTGGTAGCTACTCTTACCTTCAGTACAGTGTCACTGACTGCCATTAGTGTTTGTAATATGAAACAAGGTGGTAGCAACTGTGTGCATATGATGCATTCTAATGATAGAAAAAGTTTTTTGCGGCCATGGGTATACTCTTTTGTGAAGGGAAACTTCTATGGACTGAATGCATGTGTTTCTCAAATATTCATATTTGGGACCCTTGTGGGAGTGATTAGTGCCCATATAAAATGGCTTCATGGAGTGAATTTACATCTTCCCCCCCTCTGTCCCTCCTCCCATGTGAAGACATAGTATTCATCTTCTCCAAGAGATATAGCAATAGTGTGTCATCTTGATCTTGGACTGACTTAGCTTCCAGAAATGTGAGAAATTAATCCCCATTATGTATAAATTGCTCATTATTTGGTATTTTGTTATAAAATGTCTTCTAAGCCGTATTGGAAAAAACACTTAACAATCCTGGTTATACAATTAAGACATTATGAAAACTTAGATGAAGAGCCAACATATCTTGGAATTCAAATTACCTTCTCTTTTAAATTTCAACAAACAGGCTACTCAGAAAGCTTCCCATAGTGAATAATGATCTCTCCAATTCTATTCTCTTTGAGCATGAAAATATAAAGTCAAATCTGAAGGCATTTACAGAAATAGCAACACCTTTTGAAGATGGCACCAGGAAGCAAAATTTTGGTACTGATATCTTAGCCATTGGTTGATCCTTTTCTTTGAAAAATTCATCCTCAAAATCCACATCAACAATCAGGTCTTACTCAATAACGTTTCCCCTCCACATCTGGGACACCTTCACTGGCCATTATTGTCATTAACTTCTTGGAGCCACATGTAAATAGGAAGAGTAGCAAGCACATGAAGCCATCTGGTCTGGCAAATTGGGGAACTCAAAGGTACAACCCTGGTGAAGGCTGTTCCTGGATTTCCTTCTGGTTGCTGTTGTCAGCAAGACTGAGTTTATTCCCATTTGCTCCCTAGTGCCCCTTCTTCCAAAGTCAGCCTAAACCATTTTAAATGTAACACAGATGGGTTGTAATCATCCTTTGCTAAGACAATTTGGAAGCACAGTACATTTTATACTTGCAATCTCAATGTACTCAGGCTTAACAATCTTTATCAGTATCTAAACTTCATCAAATATCGTTCAATTCATAGTTCACACTCTGTATACCTTAAATGGCAAATCCAAAGTGTACAAGTAATGGTTTATCCAGTCTAAATCCTCTGTTAAATCGTTACATTAATATTTTGCCTGCTATATACAACTGACAATTATTTCACTACTAAAGATCAAATTTTCTTTCTCATCTTCTCAATTTTTTATTTTATTTAACATACACAAATTTCATGTATTTCATATATACAGATTTAGGAACACAGTTATACTTCCCTCCTTTCCTCATCCTTCCTCCTATTCACTCTGTTAATTTTTACAATGATCTACTTTCATTTTACTTTATGCTCATAAGAGTAACCCTACACTAATTAAAGAGTTCAACAAATAGTATTATGAAAAAAAAAAAACTGTTCTTCAGTAGTAGAGACAAGGGCAGTAAACAATGATCAAATCCAAAAATGTAAATTTCACTCATATACATTATATTTTTGGTACTCTATTAGCTACCACAGATTAGGGAAAATATATGGTATTTGCCTATTGGGAACTGGTATGTTTCACTAAGTATGATTTCCAACCGCATCATTTTTGATACAAATGAAACTGTTCACTTTTTATAGCTGAGAAATATTCCATAGTGTGTGCATATGTGTGTGTGTATACATACCATAATTACTTTATTCAGTCATCAGGTGTTGGACATCTGGGTTGATTCCATATCTTAGCTATTATGAATTGAGTTGTAATAAACATAGGGGTACAGAAAACTCTTTCATATATTGATTTCTTTTGGTCTGGGTAAATTCCCAGGAGTGGGATTGCTGGGTCATATAGCATGTCTATTCTCAGCTTTCCGAAGTATCTCCTTACTGTCTTCCACAATGGCTGTACTTGTTCACATTCCCAGGAACAGTGGATTAGGAGTACCTTTTCCCCCACATCCTCACCACCATATACAGTTTGTTTATTTCTGTCTGAAATAAGTTTTAACTGGTTTGAGGTGAAACCTCACTGTGATTTTGATTTGCATTTCCCTGATTGCTAGTGATCCTGAATATTTTTTAATGCATCTGTTGGCCATTTGAATTTTCTCTTTTGAAAAATGTGTGTTCAAATCCTTTGCCCATTTCTTAACAGGATTGTTTGTTTTGTTGTTGTTGAGTTTCTTGAATTATTTATAGGTTCTGGATATTTACTCTTTATGAGTTGCATAGTTTGCAAATGTTTTCTCCCATTCTGTCAGTTGCCTCTTCACTTTCCTGACTGTTTTTAGTGCAGAAGCGTCTCAGCTTGATGTAATCCCATCTATGTAATTTTGCTTTGTTTGCCTGTGCTTCTGTTTTTTTTTTTTTCCAGGTAGTGTTTGCCTATGGCAATATCTTGCAGTTTCCCCAATGTTCTCTAGTAATTTGATGGTATTGGGTTATAGATTTAGGTCCTTGATACATTTTGAATGAATTTTTGTGTAAAGTGTAAGTTAGGTGTCTTGTTTCCCACTTCTGCACATGGAGATCTAGTTTTCCCAGCATCATTTGTTGAAGAGCCTGTCCTTGCTCCAGGGATTGATTTTAGGTCCTTTGCCAAAGATAAGTTGGTTTTAGATGCACACATTTATTTCTGTAGTTCCTATTCTGTTCCATTGGTCTACATATCTTTGTTTTTCGCCACCAATGGGCTGTTTTGATGATAAATACCATGTAGTATGTCTTGAAATATGATATTGTGATGCCTCTGTCTTTGTTTTTGTTGTACAAGACTGCTTTGGCTTTCTAGGGTCTCTTGTGTTTCCATATGAATTTTAGCATCTTTTTTTCTTTCTAGATCTCAGAATGATGTCTTTGGTATTTTAATTGGGATCACATTAAATCTATAAATTTCTTTCAGCAGTATGGACATTTTGATTATATTTGTTCTTCCATGCCAAGAACATGGAAGATTTTTCTAGTTTTTTTCATTTTGTGTCTTCTTCTATTTCTTTCTTTAATACTTTGTAATATTCATCATGGAGATCTTTGACTTTCTTGGTTAAATTTATCCCAAGGTAATTAAATTTTTGTAGCTATTGTGAATAGGACTTATTTTAAAAGTACTTTCTCAGCCATGGCATTGTCTGTGTATATAAAGGCTATTGATTTTTCTGTGTTAATTTTATATCTTGTCACTTTACCAAACTCTTTAATGAATTCAATGGTCTCTTAGTGCAGTCTTTTGGATCTGCTATATATATATATATATATATATATATATATATATATATATATATAATCATGTCATCTGCAAACAGGGATAGCTTTATTCCCTTTTTTCAATTTGTATCCCTTTGATTTTTTTTTCTTGCCTAATGGCTCTGGCTAAAACTTTCAGGACTATATTTAGTAGCAATGGTGAGAGTGGGCATTCTTGTCTGGTTTTAGATCTTAGTGGGAATGCTTCCAAATTTTCTACATTCAATAAGATGCTAGCTTTGGGTTTGTCATAAATGGCTTTGATTGTGTCAAGGAATAGTCATTCTTTGCCTAATTTGCTTGAGGTTTTCATTATGAAAAGATGTTGTATTTTATCAAATGCTTTCTCTGAATCTATTGAAATAATCACATGGTTTTGTTCTTCACCTCATTGATGTGATTTATCATTTTTTTTTTACTTTTTTATTGTGAGTGTTGAACCATCCCTACATACCAGGGATATATATTTGAAACAAATAAATATAAACTTACCAAAACATCAGATTCACGGGGCAGGCACCATGGCACACTAGGTTAATCCTCTGCCTGTGGCACTGGCATCCCATATGGGCACCGGTTCTAATCCCGGATGCTCCTCTTCCAGTCCAGCTCTCTGCCGTGGCCTGGAAAAGCAGTACAAGATGGCCCAAGTCCTTGGACCCCTGCACCTGCATGGGAGACCAGGAAGAAGCACCTGGCTCCTGGCTTTGCATCATCACAGCTCCGGCCATTGTGGCCATTTAGGGAATGAACCAATGGAAGGAAGACCTTTCTCTATGTCTCTCTCCCTCACTGTCTGTAACTCTACCTGTCTAATAAATAAATAAAATCTTTAAAAAATAAAAAAAGCCTGCACCACAGCTCAATAGGCTAATCCTCCACCTGCGGTGTCAGCAAACCGGGTTCTAGTCCCGGTAAGGGCGCCAGATTCTGTCCCGGTTGCTCCTCTTCCAGTCCAGCTCTCTGCTGTGGCCCAGGAGTGCAATGGAGGATGGCGCAAGTCATTGGGCCCTGCACCCGCATGGGAGACCAGGAGAAGCACCTGGCTCCTGGCTTCGGATCAGCACTGTGCGCCGGCCACAGCGCACCAACTGCAGCAGCCATTGGGAGGTGAACCAACGGAAAAGGAAGACCTTTCTCTCTGTCTCTCTCTCACTGTCCACTCTGCCTGTCAAAAAAAATAAACAAATAAATAAATAAAATTTAAAAATAATAAAACAAAAACATCGGATTCAGTAAAATCAGTTCTATCAAGGTCTATAGTGAAAAATGCCTACATTAAGAATAAATAATTTTAAGAGACAATATCACTTTATACCTCAAGGAACCAAAAAGCAAATTAAAAACAAATAAATCCTAAAGTTAACAGAAGAAGGCAAATAATAAAGATCACAGAAGAAGTACATGAAATATTGCATAAAAAGAACATCAAAAAGATTAATAAAACTTTTTTTTAAATTTTTTTTATTTTTTTTTTATTTTTGACAGGCAGAGTAGACAGTGAGAGAGAGACAGAGAGAAAGGTCTTCCTTTTGCCATTGGTTCACACTCCAATGGCCGCCGCGGTAGCACGCTGCGTCCGGCACACCGCACTGATCCGATGGCAGGAGCCAGGTGCTTATCCTGGTCTCCCATGGGGTGCACGGCCCAAGGACTTGGGCCATCCTCCACTGTACTCCCTGGCCACAGCAGAGAGCTGGCCTGGAAGAGGGGCAACCGGGACAGGATCGGTGCCCCGACCGGGACTAGAACCCGGTGTGCCGGCGCTGCAAGGCGGAGGATTAGCCTACTGAGCTGCGGAACTGGGCTCTCGGGCAAGATGGCGGAATAGGAAGTGAGCACATTGATAGTTCGGAAACACACAGGTTAATAACAGTGGAGATACTGCAGGGTCAAGGAAGAGTAGGGGAAGAAACAGCAGAGGAAACTCTTCTGGAACTAGTGATTCACAGTGGACCTGCGTGGAGAGCGTGGGAGCCCAGGTTCGGGACACCAGCAGCAGAATCAACGCACCAGCGCTGGAACGCGAGGTTAGCAGAACCTCAATAGCCCGAGACACCAGCGGGCAAGCAGGAAGAGGAGACTAGAGGGAACGAGGCTTGAAACCCCGTGGGGAAAAGTTCACCAGGCTAACTAGAAGAGAGAGAGGAAAAAAAAAAAGTGACCGATACGGACACGAGTTTCTCTCTCTCTGCTCACCCCTGAAAGGCTAACGAGACAAAGAGCAGTCGCCATTTTGGACATACGTCATAAGCAGGGCGACCTCAGGTCTGCACCAGCCCTGAGCCTAGCAGAAAAACCTGACTCTGGGGGGAGGGGTGAAATAACAGGAGATTAGCATCTAACTTGGCAACCCAGTGGGAGACTGCAGGAGAACTGGAGCCCACACTGAGGGCAGCACAGATTCCCTGTGTGGTTCTTGGGAAAGAGCTTCTGATATCTGGCTCCTGTGGGTATATCATTTGCCTGCTAACTGCCTCCAATTACGTTCAGCTGTGCAGAATTACTTCCCTTTTGAATCAAAAAAAAAAAAAAAAAAGAAAGAAAGAAAGAGAGATTTACCACGCCTAACCTGGGAGTGTCATCTTTGACACACCCTCAACCCTGAGGAACCAAACACAGCTCTCAGGCCACACTCATTTCAAGCCTCTAAGGCTCCACCGAAAGCAGACAGTCCACTTAATATAGAGCCATAGTGTAACAAGAAAAAACACCACAGTGAAGAAACCAAATATTTCCAACATGCCAAACAACAAACGCAAAAACCGAGGAAACAAGAACAAGGAAGACACTATGACGCTCCCAAATGAAAAAGACACCCCAATTCAAGATTATGAAGATGATGAGATAGAAGAAATGCAAGAAGCGGATCTCAAAAAATTGATAAGAACATTAAGAAGTTCTCAAAAACAAATTCTTGAACTACAGAAATCCTTCATGGACAAGATAGAAAATCTCTCTCGTGAAAATGAAATATTAAGGAGGAATCAAAATGAAATGAAACAACTAGTAGAACAAGAAACTGTTATAGTGACAAGAAATCATAATGAAATGAAGAATTCAATAGATCAAATGACAAACACATTAGAGAGCCTTAAAAACAGAATGGGCGAAGCAGAAGAGAGAATATTGGAATTAGAAGACAGAGAACAGGAAAGGAAACAGGCAAACCAAAGAAAAGAAGAGGAAATTAGAAATCTAAAAAAATAATGTCGGGAATCTACAGGATACTATTAAAAAACCTAACATCCGGATTCTAGGAGTTCCTGAAGGCATGGAGAGGGAGAAAGGATTAGAAGGCATTTTC
Source organism: Lepus europaeus (assembly GCF_033115175.1). Classification (NCBI taxonomy): domain Eukaryota; kingdom Metazoa; phylum Chordata; class Mammalia; order Lagomorpha; family Leporidae; genus Lepus; species Lepus europaeus. The sequence goes on along the minus strand of NC_084831.1, from coordinate 135,145,092 downwards.
AGTGACATACTAGCAGAAAATTTCCCAGGTTTGGAGGACAGAGGCATCTTAGTACAGGAAGCTTATAGAACCCCTAATAAACATGACCAAAAGAGATCCTCACCACGACACATTGTAATCAAACTCACCACAGTGAAACATAAAGAAAAGATTGTAAAAGGTGCAAGAGAGAAATGTCAGATTACTCTCAGAGGATCTCCAATTAGACTCACAGCAGACTTCTCATCAGAAACCCTACAAGCTAGAAGGGAATGGCGAGACATAGCCCAGGTATTAAGAGAGAAAAACTGTCAGCCCAGAATATTATATCCTGCAAAGCTCTCATTTGTGAATGAAGGTGAAATTAAGACTTTTCATAGCAAACAGAAACTGAAAGAATTTGTCGCCACTCGTCCTGCCCTGCAAAAGATGCTTAAAGATGTGTTACACACAGAAACACAGAAACATGGTCATCAATATGAAAGAAGGTAAAGGAAGGAAACCTCACAGCAAAAGATCACAGGAAACTCAATTTGTCTTTGACATAGAATTAAACTCTGATGCTCTGTTACAGCAATGTGTTATAGTAATCTATTATGTTCTCTTGATGTCTGTTAAATTCTAATTGTTCAAAAACAGCTGAATTTTTATTAAGAGCTATGGGTTATTTAAATATGTGCTTATTTTCAAAGATTTGAATAATCACCTTGTAACAATGATCAAATTTGGTCTATGTTATGTCATGATTTTAAGGAATCTTATTTCAACCAGATATTTTGGATTTTGAGCCTTCTTGGCATTCTTGACAGGCATTCAAAAAATCAAAGTTTCAAACAATCTGGACTCTAAAATTTCCAGTAAATCTTGGACTTTGGTTTTTCCAGTTTGGGCCCAACTGAAAAAATCGAAGGACCTATGTCTCTCATCTTATAGAGACACCAACTAATCAGGCTATTTGGATTATATTAGAAGTACTGTCAAGATGTGTCATGGTACCAAATTTTAAGTTTCTATAAAAGAAAATACTATTAATACAAATGATTGAGAATTAAAAAGTCTAATGATCTTGTGTTACTAGACATGATAGTTATCTTAATGAGAAAGCCCCAGAGGCCTAAAGGGTTAAATACTAGTAAAATCCTACAGGTGCTTTCAAAAATACTGTGAAGTAAGCAAGTGCCTCTTGTTGGTTGATGAGTTTATAATTTTTAACATGGCGACTTAAAGTCTTTTGTCATCCATAGTTATATATGATGTGCTGCTCATAAAACTAAAGCGTTGTTGGTTCTGTGTTTAGCTGTCCTCCTATAGGTTCCTATGGACTTTTTCCAGCTACTTTTATTGTATTCAGTACTTTGGGATGGCTCTGTAAACAGATGAAGCCAATAATGTATTAACAGTACCAACTGAGAGAAAGTATGGTTAACTGAGGTTACTAAAAACAAAAAGCAATTCAAATCAATTGGCAATCTACAAAAAGAGTTAAAGATTTTAAAAGCTATTATTAAAATTGCTATATTGGACTATTATGCTATGTTATATGTGTGTATATATTGTATGTCCACATGGGAAAATTTTATTAAGAGTTTTATTTTAAATGGCTTATGATTAGATTGCCCATAAATTTAAGCTGCTAAATTTAATCAAAATACATTTTAATTTGTGTGACCTGAATCTCTGTATCATATGTTTTAAACTTGTTAGTAGAAAGAAACTAAAAACATTTTATATGGTTGTGCTTAAGTTTACTGGTTAAACAAACTACACCATGTTAGATATTTAAGAGGCGTTTTCAAATACATGATTCTTAAAATTTATAGAAGGCATTGGACCTCCTGGTAAATGTTTTCTTAAGTTGTTATCTAATGGTTGAAACTGTTTGCTAAGTATTCATGTAATATTGCTATTGTCAGCAAGCGATCTAGGACTTGCTCCCTCATTTCTCTATTCTAAGCCCAACTTGTTCTTTCATTTCTCTATTCTCAAGGTAGGAAACTAATTCTATTTTGAAGGAATCTGTAGGATGCACAATTTAATCTTTAGACCTTATAAAAGAGATGGCTAACATTTTTCTGTAATAGCATAGCCAAAATAAGAACTTAAATAATAATCTCATAGCTAGATTCACTTCGCCATCAGCGAAGTATACAGTAAGTAGAAAAAAAACCTCCCTTTCAGACCAAAGGGAAAGAAAGTTTTAAAGTGAGAATATAATTTTCCTCATGGGCATTGTCTACCTTAGAAAAACTACTACAGAACATGCCTGTGACTATAGACTTGTAGTTCAAGCCACCGAAGATTAGAGATGGGACACGAGCACTCCCTTGACTTGCATCCTCTGGTCTGCTTTAACAAAAACCAGGAGGAAAAGAAAGCGAGGCATCAGAAGCAATGGGTGGCAGGCCTATTAATGGCTGATCTGTACAGTGATCTGCCCTCAAGGAGACCCAACCGGCCAGTCCACTGCAGTGGCTTTCAATGTGGTAAGCCTGGGCTTCAGCAGAAGTCAGCTTGTGAAGAGCCCTGGCAGCTCTGCCAAGAGTTGGGTCACTGGAAATGGACCTGCCCTGGAGTCGAAGGATGCCCAGGTCAGAGCCACAGATCGTATTGGCTCTAAGCTGAAAAGCCCTTCACTCAACCCAACTTCCAAAGTGACCACTGCAGCTGAGGGTATGGTCAAGTAGGGTCAGCAACATTGAAGGCAGAACTGTAAATTTCCTGTTAGAGATGCCCCCTGCCTTTACCTGGCCAGCTCTCCTCCCAGGCCAGCCAAGTAATGAAAGTCAACAGAGTGCCTTCCCCTAGGAGGTTCACACCTCCCTTAGGATATACCCCAAGTGAAGAGATAGATAAGTCTGGGCCTCTGAACTTACAAGGCCTAAAGCCCACCAGATTATTATCAAGCCCCTTCTATCAGGTTCTATTTGCCTCTCAATCAGAAAAATTACTTGTAGCTTAGACAGCACCTTTCTTAGCTCCTCTAATAATGACTCTGTCCTTTGTTCTAGACCCTGTCTAGCGCACTTGGGCCTCATTTCTTTGTAATCATAACCTCTACTCTACCACCAATGGCTCTACTCCCAACCTGTGTGTACTGATGGTCCTCTTCCCCGCTTAATGCTGTATAATTGTTCAGACCTGGTTAATGCCTCTCTTAGGATCATTGGTTACTATCCTCACCCTGTCTTTTATGACCTTGTCTAAATATGATCAGAGTCGGCAAACTTGGAAGGCTTCCATAGCCTTGGCAACTCATGACGACAGCCTAGGATGGTTACTGGCACCATAAACTAGAGTGTCAATTTGTTGGGTCAACAACAGGAGCCACTGTGCACTTGCTCCTCATGTGGGATCTTTGTCCATAATGTGCTGTACATTTTGATTTAATGCTATAACTAGTTCTCAAACAGTATGTTTCACTTTGTGTTTCTATGTGGGTGCAAACTGTTGAAATCTTTATACTAAATTGATCTTCTGTATATAAAGAGAATTGAAAATGAATCTTGATGTGAAAGGAAGGGGAGAGGGAGCGGGAGAGGGGAGGGTTGTGGGTGGGAGGGAAGTTATGGGAGGGGGAAGCCATTGTAATCCATAAACTGTACACTGGAAATTTATATTCATTAAATAAAAGTTAAAAAAAGATTAATAAAACTAAAAGCTGGCTTTTGGAAAGAAAAACAAAATTTAAAACCTTTAGCTGTGATAACTAAGGAAAAAGAGAGTGTTTGACAATCAATAAAATCAGAAATGAAGAGGTAACCATTGATATCACAGAAATGGAAGTGACCATACGACATTATTATAAATAATATATGCCTACAAATTGGATAACCTAGAAGAAATAGATCAACTCATAGAAACATACAGCCTATCAAGAGAATGGCCCAAATGCTTGGGCCCTGCACCTGCATGGGAGACCACGAGGAAGCACCTGGCTTCTGGCTTCAGATTGACACAGTGCGCTGGCCAAAGCGCGCTGGCCATAGTGGCCATTTAGGTGGTGAACCAACGGAAAAGGAAGACCTTTCTGTCTCTCTCTCTCTCACTGTCTAACTCTGCCTGTCCGAAAAAAAAAAAATATGAAGAATCAACATTTTGAGCAGACAAGTGATGAGGAAGGATATTGAAGAAGTAATCAAAAATACCCCAAAAAGGAAAACCTCAGAATCTTATAGCTTCAGAAGTGAATTGTATCAATTACCTAAAGAACAATGAATGTCAATCCTTCTCGACAAGATGCATTTTACAAGCCCAGCATTACTCTGCTACAGAAGGCACCTGGACATACCACAAAAAGGAAATAAACCATGCAAAATCCCCGGACAAACCTGATCCTTCCTGTGTGGAATGCTTTTTTTAGCCCTAGAATCTCATACATGCCAGTGACAAACTGGATAACTATGAGGTTGTTAACAGTTAAGACCAAATAAATCCTCATTATCCATTTCCCCAATTTTGGGGATCCTGCCCTTTTTGTTTAGTTTTAGCACTAAATTCTTTTCATTTAAAAATATGTATGGGGGGAGCGGCGCTGTGGCGCAGTAGGTTGATCCTCTGCCTACAGTGCCGGCATCCCATATGGGCGCCAGTTCAAGCCCCAGCTGCTCCACTTCCAATCTATCTCTCTGCTATGGCCTGGGAAAGCAGAACAAGATGGCCCGTATTGGGCCCCTGCATCCGTGTGGGAGACCTAGAACAAGCTCCTGGCTCCTGGCTTCGGATCAGCACAGCTCCGGCCATTGCGGCCATCTAGAGAGTGAACCAGCAGGTGGAAGACCTCTCTCTCTGTCTCTCTCTGCCTCTCCTTCTCTCTGTGTGTAACTTTGACTTTCAAATAAGTAAATAAATCTTTTAAAAATGTATATAATACATAATAATATTTTAAGATGATCTAGGTTAATTTTAAAACAAGCCTGCATTGTGGGTAGTGCTTAAAGCTGCTATCTGCAGTGCTCACATACCATATAAGTGCTGGTTTGAGTCCTGGTTGTTCCACTTTCAGTCCAGCTGCCTGCTAATTGTCTAGGAAAGCAGAAGATGGCCCAATTTCTTGGGTCCCCTGTATCCCTGTGGGAGACCCAGAAAAAGCTCCTGGTTCCAGGCCCATCCCGGTCCATTGTGGCCATTTGGGGAGTGAATCAGCAGATGGAAGACCTCTCTCTCTCTCTGTCTGTCGCTCCCTCTGTCTCTTTGTAACTTTGCCTTTCAAACAAATAAAATAAATATTTTAAAAAAGAAACAAACTTACAGATCTGCCTCCTCTAGCAATCTCAAATATCTAAAATTCTGTCACCACACCAAGATTCCACAGAAGAACTTCTTAAAACACTACAACTGCTTTGAAACATTCCAAAGGTCACTATGCCTCAAGCAATCAAGTATATGTATTTCAATATACAGATTTGTTTCTTTGTAACAAGTTCATCCTTTAGGTTAGTCCACAAAGTTTTAACTATTGGGGGCTGGTGCTGTGGTGCAGTGTGTTAAAGCCCTGGCCTATAGTGCCAGCATCTCGAATGGGTGCCAGTTCGAGTCCCGGATGCTCCACTTCAAATCCAGCTCCTTGCTGATGTGCCCATGCACGTAGTAGACCTAGAAGAAGTTCCTGGCTCCTGGCTTCAGATAGGCTCTGCTCTGCTGTTGTGGCCATCTGTGATGAACCTGCAGATGGATAGGATGGAAGCCCTCTCTCTCTGTGTCTCTAACTCTCTCTCTGTAACTCTTTCAAATAAATGAAATAAATATTTTAAAAATTAACTACTATTGATGACTTCTGCGTGATCAAAAACTTCTTATGATTTGATGCTTGACTTTGTTGTAGGAATATATGTTTTGAATCAATCTGAAAATAGATCACAAGCAAGTAAATTTATGATCTCACCCAAGCCTTTTAAATTTACTAGTGAAAATAAAACATTTTTGTTTTATTCTAATAAACTGTCAGAAACCCAGGATATAAGAACTTTTAGTTTTTTTTAAAAAAGGAAAACTAAATTGAAATATCAAATGCTTAATATTTGATCACAAGTGGTCATTGACTATATGAGAGTATTGTGTGGCTCTTAATTGAAGCTTAAAGTATAATAAAATAAATGTGCTGAAAAATAAATAATAGACATTACAAGAAAATTACAGCTCAATGTCCCTGATGAAGATGAATGTTACAAAACTCAATAGGGGCTGGCACTATGGCGTAGCAGGTAAAGCCACCACCTGCAGTACCAGCATCCCATATGGACACCAGTTCAAGTCCCGGCTGCTCCACTTCTGATCCAGCTCTCTGCCACGGCCTGGGAAAGCAGTAAAAGATGGCCCAAGTCCTAGGGCCCCTGCACCCTCATGGGAGACCTGGAAGAAACTTCTGGCTCCTGGCTTCAGATAGATGCAGCTCCAGATGTTGTGGCCAACTGGGGAGTGAACCAGCAGAAGGAAGACCTCTCTCTTTTTTTGCCTCTCCTTCTCTGACTGTGTAACTCTTACTGTCAAAAAAAAATAATAAATAAACCTTAAAAAAAAAAAACTCAACAAAATACTACCAAACCAAATTCAACAGCTCATTAAAAGGGTTATATAACATAAGTAAGTAGAATTTATCACCAGAATGCAAGGATGGTTCAACATGTACAAATCAATAAATTTGATACACGACATTAACAGAATGAAGTATAAAAATCATGATCATTTCAATAGTTGCAGAAAAAGCATAATAATTGTTAATATATGCTCCAAAATAATAGTCATAACAAATTAGATATAGAGGAAATATATCTCTGCAAAATTAAGGCCATATATGATAAGTCTACAGCTTATATCACACTGAATGATGAAAAGCTCTCAGTTTTTCCTACAATATCAAGAGCAAGACAAGGGTACCACTCTCATATTTCATTAAATAGAGTACTAAATGTCCTGGTCAGAGCAATCAGAGAATAAAGGAAATTAATAGGTATCCATGTTAGGAATGAAGATACTAAATCACCTATTTGTAGTTGACATGATCTTTTGGACTTACTTGAGTCCTACTACCTCTTTCTTCTCTGTCATTACTTCTTGTGGAAGTGTCTATCCTATGTCTCTCCAACCATTATGTTTCAGAAAGACAGCACTGTTTGATCTTACAGGTCCAGAACCTGAGTTTGACTTTCCCAGGGATGATTGCTGCCTTGTGTCTCACCTAGAATTGATATAAATGATACTTAAATGAGATTTTGGATTTAGACATTAAAGTTGTTGCTGGAATAAGTTAAGGCTTTCAAGACTATTGAGATGAAACAAATATGCTTGCTATGTGGTTTGAATATATGTATCCCCTTCAAAATTCCTGTTGGAAATTGATTCCCAGTGTGATATTTTCTAGAGATGGGGCTTTGTAGAAGGTGTTTAGGTCCTGAGCACTCCACCCCAATTAAGCAATCAGAGCCTTAGAAGAGAACTGGAGGTAACTAGCGATGTACTTTGGTTATTTCCTCTTCATTCTGCTATGTGAGGATACCCCACTAGTGATGTCTATGAGGAAGAGGCCTTCAGTAGACTACAGATCCACTGTCACCTTGATTTTAGATATCCTGGCATCCCAAACTATAACAAATAAATTTCTCTAGTTCACAAATTACCCAATCTCAATTATTTTGTTATAACAATACAATGATAATAATAACAGAGTGTTGCCTATTTCAAATTTGCTAAACGTCAATATTAAATGTTCTTTAAAAGATTTATTAATTTATTTGAAAGTCACAATTACACAGAGAGAGAAGGAGAGGCAGAAAGAGAGAGAGAGGTCTTCCATTAGCTGGTTCACTCCCCAATTGGCCACAATAGCTGGAGCTGTGCCAATCCGAAGCCAGGAGCCAGGAGCTTCTTCTGGGTTTCCCACACGGTTGCAGGGGCCCAAGGACTTGGGCCATCTTCCACTGCTTTCCCAGGCCATAGCAGAGAGCTGGATTGAAAGAGGAGCAGCTGGGACTCAAACTAGCACCCATATGGGATGCTGGAGCTGCAGGTGGTGGCTTTTCCCACTATGCAACAGCTACAGCCACATATTAAATGTTCTTACCACAGAAAACCAAAATGATAATCGTGAGGTGACTAATTGTTAATTTGACTGCAGTAATCATTTCACAAATTATACCCATATCAAAACATCACATTGTCTAATCTTAAAAGGCAATTTGATTATCAATCTTTCCTCAACAAACTTGAGAGGAAAAAATCTGTTTTTTCTTAGGAAGTACAATGGTGAGTGAGAGGACTAGGTCTTTGTCTATTTTATCAGTTTGAAAAATCCTCACTGATAATGGCATCTAATCTAGCAGTGTATTCTTCAGTATTAGTAACACTGTTTATTTTCAGGAAGATAAAACCATGGGCAGGCAAACTAACCAATCTATACCACATTTTTTCCATTGAGCCTTCTTTAGGTGTTGCCACATAAGTACAAAAAGCCAGTTTGTTTTTCTGTAGGGCACTCTAGAATTATCATCCAAGTAGGAATAAATAGCATCATCCAGTAGGAAAATTGCATAAAAATTTAACACACCCTGACATGCTGACATCACATGTAAATTTAATTGCACCATCTGGACAAAGGTTTTGGAGGTGGTTAGTTAGATGGACAAACAGATTGCTCCATCTAAAGTGCAATGTGTACACTCTACTTGTCAATTTAATTAATCTCCCTTTGCGGGGGAAAGTGATTTCTTGTCAAGTTGAATTTCTTATCTGGTCTGTATTTTGCATTTAACTGTCTTGTTACCATATTTCAACATTGCCTTTGTGTCTATTCCTCCACCCTTGTCAATTATCAATGAATGAGCTTAAAATTGACTCTTATTATAAGCACAAAAATGGTGATGAATATCTAGTATTTGCCTATTTCTTTTTGGATGATAAAGCAATCTTTGACAACTCACCCTAAGATGACCCAATTGGAAATAATGTCCTATGATTAAACTGCCTAATTTTAATTTTTCATAAATCTAACTCTAAATAGAAGTCTCATTGAGAAATACAATTTTTTGGTTAAAAGTTCCACATCCATGGACTCAACCAAATGGATATCAAAAATATTTGGGAAAAAACAGTGCACCTGTACTGAACATGTACAGATGTTTTTCTTTGTCATTATTTACTAATAATGCAGCACAATAACTATTCACATAGCATTGACATCTTAGTAGGTATTAGAGTAGTCTACAGATGATTTAAGTATACAGGAGTAGTAGACATTTGCCACAACAGTTACGAGTCATGTGGCATGCCTGTATCCCATATTAGATTGCCTAGGATCAAGTTCAAGGCTATTTTTGATTTCAGCTTCCTGCTAATACTCATCCTAGAGGGAAGCAGATGAAGCCTCAAGTATTTGGGTCCCTGCCACCCACACGGGAGACCTGGGTTGAGTTCTGAGTCCCTGGCTTTGGCCTGGCCCAGCCCTAGCTCTTGTGGGCATTTGAGGAGTGAACCAGTAGATGGAAGATCTCTCTCGCGCACGCGCTCTCGCTCTCACTCTCTCTTTGCCTCTGTCTTATGCTATCTTTCAAATAAATAAATATGGTTTTACAAAGTACAGAGCAGGATGTTCATAGGTTAAATGCAAATACTATATGATTTTAAATAAGAAACTTGAATATCCATGGATTTTGGTATATTCAGGAGTCCTGGAACCAATCTCCCACAGATACTTAAAGAAGACTGTACTAACAGACAATACAGTCTGTAAAATTACTTAAAAAATATATTGAAACTTTGTTTGAATCTAGGTACCTAATCAAATTTTGCTGATAATACATAATACATATATTCAAATGAATATACTCTATTTCAAGGATACAAGGTATATACATATATATTTACATAGTATATATTATGTAATTTATATATATTATGCAGTTATCTAATTTACCAATTGTGTAATATTTAGTCCACTTCTGCCTTTATTTATTTTAAAATTTTTTTCACTATAAGTTTGAATGGACTTTCAAATCAAGCTCTCTTTGGATTTCTAATAGCCTTTGGCTTTATGTATTTAACTACTTTGTTTGGTTCATACATGCTTATGTCTAATATTTTCATCAAACAAATGCCTTGAGTACTGGGAATGTTCTTGGTTCTTTTAGCCAGAACAGTACACTCAAGTACTACTCACAAGTTTATTGACGACAGCAAAAAACAGACATTTCTTTCAGTGGTATTAATTCACAGGACTTTCTCCTTCTGTTCATCATACCTATCTGTTCTGTTCTGTTTCTGCTTATCTTTGAATCTTTTTCTCCTGTTTAGAGCCCACTTCTGAAATTTAGGATTGATGGCTCTTCTTGGGATTTTCTGATCTTGATCTTTATTGCTTTCTTTTTTTAAGATTTATTTCATTTATTTGAAAGCGTTGCAGAGAGAGAGGGAGAGACAGAAGAGTGAGGTCTTCCACCCACTGGTTCACTCCCCAAATGGTCACAATGGCAGGGGCTGGACCAGGCTCAAGACAAGAGCCAGAGCCTTCTTCTGGGTCTCTCACATGAGTGGAGGGGATCAGGCACTTGAGCCATCCTCAACTGGTTTCCCAAGTACATTAGCAGGGAGGTGGATCAGAAGTGGAACAGATGGATTTGAACCGGTAGCCTCATTGGATGCCAGGCGGTGGCTTATATGCTACACCACTAGTCCACAATGCAATCCTCATCTTTATTGCCTTCTAAAGAGTTTGGCTTGCTTCTCTCCACTTCCTAAGACATCAGGGAGAGCACCCTCTGCGGCTCAGATACCTTGTGATCCCAACTGCATTTTCTCCAAGTACAACTTGAAAACCACCTTAATTTTCTTCTCAGGAGAATTTGGATAATGTCTGTGCGATGTACTTTTCTATGCTTGTAAAATGTCAACCCTTTTTCTAGTAAAAACAAATAGAATTTTTTCTGATATTTTCTCAACAACAAATCCTGACTGAGAACTGAAATGTGTCTTCTCCTAATTAACGCATGTTTTACAAAAAAAAGGAATATTCAGTTTTAGGAATCAGTAGCCAGTTAGGAAGAAGAGTTCAAGTTGCTTTCTGGGATTTGACTGATCTTGAAGGGAATATGCACAACAGTGGGACCTGAAATGCCAATTACTAGTTCAGGACTTGTTTGTTTTGTTTTACCATTTGTTTCGTTGAAATTTTATTTGAAAGAAAGAAACATATATCTCCCATCTTTTGGTTCAGTCCTCAAAAGCCTATAATAGGTAGGGCTGGGCTAGGACAAAGCCAGCAGTTCAGAACTCAGTCCTGGTCTTCCACCTGGGTGTCACATACACTCATATTTAAGCACACCATCCACTGTCTCCCAGGGTGATATTAGCAGGAAGTTGGAAACAAACATGGAGCCTGAACTTGAACTCAATTGCTCTGTTATGGGACATGGGCATTCCAGCAGGCATGTTAACTGATGCATCAAATACCCACTCCTGTTAGGATTTTAAGACCTTTAAATATCTTCATTTTCTATCTAATCGTGATTGAAGTCTGTTGTAGCTTGTGATCTCTGTAAGTGAGCAGATAAGTAAATAGAACTAAGAACTTACTAATAATCAGGCAAACAGGCGCAGTCTCCTGCTATGCCTCCGACTAATTGCAGTTACTTGGCTTCCTCTCTTCACTTCTGAGGTGAGCAGGAGTGCAGCTAACACCTTCACCCACTAGGGGGAGATCGTCACAGCAGTACGTTGAATTTGCAGGATTCACATTTGTTTGGATTGTCCTTCCTGTGAAATTCCTTAAAAATACATCTGCACGTTCTTTGAAACTTATTAATAAGACTTCCGCAGAGAAGACCCACATGCTTCCGTCAATGATTCACTTGAAGAATGTGATTTCTCCACAACAGGAGTGAATCTGTGGCCAGGTATGGCCCCAGCTGTTCTAGTGTAACTTGCGAGTCAACAGTGGTTTTCACATTTTCAAATGGCTGTGGAAAAAACAGCAAAGGAAGCATGATGTTTCATAACATGTGAAAATGATACGAAATTAACATTTCAGTGCTTGTTTTATTGGAACACAGCCATGCCCCATCATTGACATACTGCGTGTGGCTGTCTCCAGCTCAATAGCAGATTTGAGAAGCTGCAACAAACGTCATGGTTGTAAAGCCTACAATGTCTGCTTTCAGGACCTTTGCAGGAAAGGTTTGTCAGCTTCAGGTGTAAAGCTTACGTGCAGAATGGGTGAAACGAAGCCTCCTGCACACACACAAAATGAATATTTCTTTACAAGGTGGTGTGAGTACCTTTTCTACACAGTTATGGGGACAATGCAAGTGAAGGAAAAGAGGAAATGAAGTACTCGTGGAGCCTTGGTGCTAAACTTGAAACCTGTGTTGCCCACCCTTGCACTGATGTACCTGCACGCCAGCTACTGCCTGGAATCTTGAAGCTATGAGATCTAGAAGAGCAGTCAGAGATAATGTGTAGGGAATTTGGCGAGGAATTAAGAATTTATCTGGCTAGGATTCACCAAGGCCTTCTCTTTGGGGTGGCACATTCTCTGAGCTCTTCCCAGTGTTCTCTTTCTGGCCCGGCACAACTCCAGATAAAAGAAAAGAAACCACAGAAAACAGTTAGGAACAGAGGACAAGCAACCAGGAAAAGGAAATGCCTCCACAGAATCCATATGTCTTGCTCATCCTTAGATGAATGAGGCTACATGAATGGCATTGCTTCCTGAGTAAGGTGCCCACAACTTTTTCTTCGCATTATAGCTTGTGTAACATTAAAAATGTAAAAAGAGCTATATGTAAAATGAGAGAAGATAAAAATCATGTCCAAATTATAGCCCTAGGAAATGGAATGAATCTGTTATTTTTTAATAAAAAAAAATTACCTACTATGTCCAGTAACCATTTGTGAATTGCTAGATGCATTCAAGTTTTGTGTATATGTATATACAAAGGTGCATGTGTGTGTGTGTGCGTGTGCGTTTATCCTCTAATCCTCCCGAAAGTGTAGCATCCCCATTTTATCAATGAAGAAACCAAGACTTGGAGAAGTGACTTGCTCAAGAGTATAGAAACCATAAGTGATTCAAAGGCTCTCTGGGTCTCAATTTCATTACATTTTCCTTAAAGATGAAAATTACTATCTCCAAAAAAAATAATAACAATTCATCAAAAATTAGGTATCTCCCAGTTTATGCTATGTATCACCTGCTTAAGAAAGGGGCAGAATGGATACAATGAGCAAGGTTGTCATAAATTTAAATGATATAGGAAATATGGCTGATGAAGGCACAATTTTTAGAAATTTCATGATTTGGAATTTTTTGCTGCTTGTTTAGTCTTACTGCCAACACAATTTTACATGGTACTTACGTATCAGTTTCTGGAATTTGATCTTTTCCATGACTACACACTGTCCTCAGAAACCAGGAAATACAAATTTGATCAACCCAGGCCTTTGACCACAAAGGTCAAAAAGAGGACATGAGGAGAAAGAGCAAGAAGGAGCCATTTTGGCTGCTGTACCATCTCAATCAAGTAAATAATTGTCTGTGATATTTGGGGTGCTGATATGAGCTCCCCACAAAAGAAATAGCAATGAATAAAGTAAGTGTAAGCTTTTGAATAACTATGAAATGAAGCAGAAAACTGAAGCCATCTGTAAACTGCCTTTCAGATCAAGGGTCCAAAAATGTAACCCCAGGTTGTGTGTATAACCAAAGGAACAGCAAGGGCAGAGAGACACAGAAGCTGGCCCTGTGTGCCACCCATCACAGGGACTGGGGTGTGGACTCATTCTTCAGGGGACCAAGAAATGACTACCTCTTTAATTTCAGCTCCTCCCATTGCTGCCTAGAATGTGAGTTCACTATAAAGCATTTTCTCTCTCAAACTGCCCAGGCGACTGAGACAGGACTTAGCCATACAGAAGAAAGGAAGACAAGGTAAAGTTACTAGGGAGAAAAGGGATTATATTATGAAGGACTGAGAAGTAGGAGGGTGGGACTGGTAAATGAAAGAGCATACGGTAGTTTGTATGTCTGCAAAGGGGATAACGTTCGAGCAGGTTTTGTTTTGCTTTGTTTTCATTTCTTTTGTTTTTTCTGAGAACCATATATCATGGCTCCTAACATCTGTTTGTGTCTTTGCACAGCTATACCATTTTTGTCTAAAAGGAAAAAAAGAATAGGAAAAAGTAGTAGTAGAGTCTAAATATAGTGTCAGGAACAGGAAAAGTTTAAGAAATGTGATTTTCTAGAAGAGAATGGAGGTTGGGATAAAAACTAGTGGGAAGAAGTTGTTTTTAGATAAGGAATTGACTTTTCAATCGAGAAGGTGGAATCTATCAGGGGAGGAAAGTGGGTGACTCTTGTGTACTGAAATACAGACATCCTCAGACATTGTTCCTTATCAAGTCTTGAGTCAAAGTAGAATGAAGATAAGATACGTGTGTATAAGTGCACACATATAGTTGTTTCTTCATGTATATGCATTGGGCATAGCATGTTTTAGTTGTGACTTGCATCGTCTTTCTCCTAGGCACTGTCTATTGAGGAGAGTATATAACAATAGACCAAAGGCAATATAAATATGGAGGGGAGCTGTCTGCATGCATGTAACCGCTGATTCATCAGTGTAGCACGAAGTGCTTCTTATTTGCTGGAAGAAAGTATTCTCCTTAAAAATTAGAGAGAAATGAAAAAGGGAGTAAGATTGCTCAAAGGAGTTCCAAACTTTTTTAAAGTAGTATTTGCTTGGAAAAGAAATTTAAAGTTTCAAATTAAGCTAAAGAGTGAAACCAAAATAAAAACATTGAATCTCAGCAGTACTGTTGCTGTAATGTTCTCTGGGCCTGTGTACAGGTGACTATGGGGAAGAAAGTGGCCATCATTGGAGCTGGTATCAGTGGTTTGGCTTCCATCAGGAGCTGTCTGGAGGAGGGGTTAGAGCCCACCTGCTTTGAGATGAGCGATGACATCGGGGGACTGTGGAAATTTTCAGTAAGTGTGGTGTCGCTGCAATAAACAGGGGAGCAAGGCGGGGAGTGAGTGGAAACCCAGGGCTTCAGCACGGGCTTCCAAACCTGTGACCATGGCAGCTACTGGGCTTGACTACATGAAGTACAATATTGGAGCACATCAGAAAATAGCTTCTTTGCAAATCAGAAGTAAATTAGGCAATGGGCAAGCTTGGAAGTTCTGTAGGCAGAAGTCACCTGCCTGATAGGTCATTAGTAGGAGCCATTTGTGTGGTAAAATCTGTGGTCAAATACTGGTTAGGTTTATATAATAATAACATGATTGACTCATTAAAAATACAATAGTTTTCCCATTCTTTTGTTGATGTTACCAAAGGTATCTTAGCGATTCAAACCACAGACTTTAAAACTTCAAGTGCTGACTTTGGGCAGCTGCAGAAGGAACCAAGGACAGGGCACACTGTTCTGAAGTTGTTTGGTGCTATCTTTGTCTCTCTGTATTTTTAAAAACTCTCTCAACAGACATGCACACACTCATTGAATCACTTTTTCTGTTGCCTGACAATGGCAAGTATGAGGTCTTCCAGTGCCTCTCACTCTGGCACTGTCTCCAGCTTTAGGAATATTGCCTGGCTAAGCCTGTCCCATCTTATTTTTCCCCTTATGATAAATAAATATATATATGCATATATATAACCCATATATATAACCCTTTTGTATATAGAGAATATATATATATATATACACATTAATAACCCCTTTAAACCACTATTTTCACCTAAAATGCAAAATTTGGATCACACTGTGTACCTTGATGAAAAGAATTGAGTAGTTAATGAAACAGTGTCTTTGATGGCTCTTTAAATACTATTAACACCATGAGGCATTATTCTTATTAATACAGGTATTTTGTAGACTGTAAAGAACTCTTGGAACCACCCAGCACCTTGCATGGAGTGTGCTGATGGGACTCCCACATAGCACACTGGTGACTCCCAGAGAGTGTTTTCAGTATGTCAAACAAAATCCAATCTTTATGAAATTCCTATCAGCTAAGAATAATTTTCCCTTTTAAATATCAATCTAAAGCATATAATGCAAAGAGACAAAAGCACACATCTGGTAAGTGGTGAAAACAAAATGCCAATTCAAGCTTGTCTTTCTCTCCAGCCTGAATTCTTAACCTCTCTGTAAGTTGCAGGGTTATCATTGCACTAGGGGGCTCTGCCCAGTCGGGTCTTCTATGTAGGGGTTTTGACCAAAGTGTGTTATTCAAACGTATGTTGGAGAGTATCGTTGAACATAGTACACACTGCTGGTTTCCTGATTCAGAGGAACACAGCCAGAAACAGTGAGTGTGGCCTTTGTTGCTGCAAAAGGAAGACTTTAAAATTTGAAGCTGGTGTCACAGTTTAACACAACTGAACTGAAAATTGAAAACATTTGATAATCTTCAAGAAGAAAAAAAAAGAGAGCCCAGAGAGTAGAACCTCATGCATACAGCGCAGAGGTTTGAGCCACAAAGAATTATTCACAGGTCTGGAAACCTAATGGAATTTGCCCTGTTGGATTTCAAAATTGCTTGGCATTACAATTCCTTTCTTCCATCCATTTTCTCCATTCTGGAGTGGGAATGTTCTTAGCTGTTCCTCTGTGCATTTCCCACCATTATACATATATATATATATATATATATATATATATATATATATATTAGGTTTACTTATTTTTACTTGAAAAGTAGTGAGATAAATCATCCATTTATTTACTCATTTAGCAAATAGCAGACAACATCCAGGGCTGGGCTAGGCACCAGGAACTTCATTCAGGTCTCCTGTGTGGGTGGTAAGGACCCAAGCACTTGAGCCATCATTTGCTGCCTCGCGAAGTGTGCATTAGCAGGCAGCTAGATCAGAAGTGGAGTTGGGACTTGATCCAGATACCAGGCAATATGGGATGTGGGCATACCAAGCAGTGGTTTAACTCGCTATACCACAACACCTGCCCCCATCACTGTATTTTAATAGAAGATAACTTACTTTTGAGTTTTACAGATCCTTAGAAGAGAAGGAATTTTCCTTGTAATGGCTCATATTCAGGTCTCACTTATATCTGCTTAGATAATTTAAATGATGAGATTTGGAATTTTTGAACTGATGAGATATAAATGAAAGTTGGGACTTGATGTCAAGCTGCAGAGTGTTGAGAATTTGGAGATACTGGGATCAGGAGAATTTACTGTGCATGAGGGATGAATGTGAATCTTTGGGGATGAGAGAGTAGACTGAGGTAGCCTGAGTAACTGAATAATTCCCAATACTACCAATACCACATCCTAATTCTTGAAACTATGAATGTTACCTTCCAAGGAAAAATAAGACTTGAAGCCATGATTAATTTTAAATTCTTTATATTGAGATTGATCTTGGATTATTTGGATGGGACCAAAATGATATATTTTGTAACCCTGTAAGAGGGAGGCAGAGGAAAACTTAGCACAGACCAATAAAGAAGATGGGACAGTGTTTGGTTTGGTGGTTAACACAGCAGTTAGGAAGCCCATGTCTCACATCAGAGTGCTTGGGTCCTATACCTGCCTCCAGCTTCTGATTCCAGCTTCCTAACAATGTAGACCCTGGAAGGCAGTGAAGATGGTTCAAGTCACTGGGTCCCTGATATTCTTGTGGAGACCTGGACTGAATTCTTGGCTCCTAGTTTCAACCCCAGCAAGAAACATTGCAGACATCTGGGGAGTGAGCACTCTCTCTAGCACACTGTTCTCAAATAAATTAAATTATGTTTTTAAAAAAGAAGAGAGATGGCCGGCGCCACCGTAGCTCAATAGGTTCATCCTTTGCGTGCAGCGCCGGCACACCGGGTTCTGGTCCCAGTCGGGGTGCTGGATTCTGTCCCGGTTGCTCCTCTTCCAGTCCAGCTCTCTGCTATAGCCCAAGAGTGCAGTGGAGGATGGCCCAAGTCCTTGGGCCCTGCACCCGCATGGGAGACCAGGAGAAGCACCTGGCTCCTGGCTTCGGATCAGCGCGGTGCACCGGCCACAGTGCGCCGGCCACAGTGGCCATTGGAGGGTGAACCAACGGCAAAGGAACACCTTCCTCTCTGTCTCTCTCTCTCTCACTGTCCACTCTTCCTGTCAAAAAATAAAAATAAATTAAAAAAAAAAGAAGAGAGATGGTGATGTGCTAATGTCAGCAGAGAGACATGAATTTGAAGATGCTGTGCTGTGACTTTGAAGATGGATGAAGGAGTCACAAGCCAAGGGATGGACGTGGTGTGTGCACGCTGACAAAGGGCAGGAACTCCGGTATTCACCATAAGCTGGAAGAATCAATCAATGGCTTCTCTCCTAGAATGTTTGAAAATAAACATGGCCCTGTTGACAGCTTGTTTGGGGCCCAGTAATATTGATTTCTGACTGCTGGCCTCCAGAACCATGAGAAAATAAACTTCAGTTTGTGGCAATTTATTTCAGTAGCCACAAGAAACGATACAATGACTTATTTCTTAACTATTTTGCCACTGTTTAGCAACTTACAGATGTCAAATGTGACAATACATCTAGTATTACAATATGACTCTTAGTAGAGTTTGAGAAACACCAATTATTTAAAAAGTCTAACTGTGTTAAAAAAAACTATGCTAATTTTATATTCTCTTTACCTTTGTTTAAGTTGATGTTAGCATTTTACTTCCTCTCAACTTTTATTTTCTTCTAGGAAATCTAAACTTAGTTAAGTGTGAGGCATACTAAAGGTGCAGATAGTTTAAGTTTTTACAGCTTTTTCCTATAGCACTTCCCTGTACCCATCTAGTTCTTTCTTCTAATCCTGAGCCAAAGCCAAAATAACATTTCCCTCACCGTTTGGTCACAGGAAAAGTGAGGTGCATTATAACCGGCCACAGATATAAATGAACTGTCCACACCTCCACCCCTGCCTTCCTCGGCAGTTCTCCAAACAGTAAGGCAGTAAACTGTATGGATTTTGGCTTTAAGTTTGATGAACACAGACTTGTTTTCTGGACAGTCAATTCTTTCTTAGCTTCCTTTGACTTTTGTTGTTGTTGTTGTTCTGGTCTACATAGTAATATGTCCTCTAACGTTTCCTCTCTTATTGTATTCATTCTCATATCTATCAAAATTCGTAAACTCAACAAACCCAATCCCACATTCTCACTAGCAAGATTAATGAACCAAAAGAAAAGTAGGAAACCCATGTACCACTTCAATACCACATTGTTTTCTGAAACAAACATGTTAACTAGCCTGTTACTTAATTACTTGTCAGTAACAGGCAGTAGCCACATTGCTTTTAGTATAATCATAATATTCTACCACTAATAATTCATTTTCTGGGGGCCCTGAACTTTGAGTTATATGAACCCTAACTGGGAATTCGTAGTGCTCAGGATTTTTCTTTATGAACAAACAACTACACGTAGAAATCTGCACTTTGATCTTTCTTCATGAAACTTCAAGACAAAATCGAAACAATTTACTGATTTATTGTTTTGGGAGCTCATATGAAATAAAGATAATTCACCTAAACCTTTGGCCTAACATAAAAGACCTTGGTGGTCCAAGAAAGATTCCATCTCTTATCATGATTCTAAGTATGTATATAAACAAGGCCTGTTACCTCAATAGTTTGCATTGCTGGACTTACAGCCATAATAGATGTGCCTGTGATAGGAGCTTTCACAGTAACCGTGGTTGGTTGGTCATTAACTTTTACTTGTTTCATTCTACACTGTGACTGCCAACCTTGGCTGAACATTAGAATTACTTAGGAGTGCTTAAAACTCCTGGCAGAATAAATTAAATCTGTGAGAATGGGACCTAACTCTAACCTACACTTCAGCTCAGGTTTATACCAATTTAATCAAGGTGTGACTAAGGTTGAGGACCATGGCACAATGTTCAGAACTTCTAACTGTTAATCACTCTTTATTCAATGTTCACTTTATTTTTTTTGTCACTCAATATATTCTCTAAAATTCTTTTAGAAAGGTTTTCAGAGTTAATATAATAAATTCAGACATCTCTACATTGCTAAAAGTTAAAATATTTGTACCTACACAGATGCTCAAAAAACATGCACTTCAAATAAATTCTATGTAGTACATTCAATGTTAACACATTGTTTTATACTTATTTTTTTCAAAAATTAATTTTTAAAAGATTAAATTTTATATTCAATGTTACATTCAGTGTTAACACATAACTTTATACTTGATTTTTTAAAAGCTTAATTTTTAAAAGATTAAACTTAAAAATGTGAACATTTAGAAACAGTATAAATAATTGCAAACACATATCATTGTTTGCACTTATAAATTGACCATTAGATGATCATACTCATGAGTTGATCCATTGAAATCTTGCAAAGTTAAGTTTTGGTAAGTATATGTCACCCTATTTAGAGTTTTAGGAAATAAAAGAACTCTAATTACATATTTCTAAAAGAAAACAATTAAATTCAAAGTTTGTGTGCCTTACATATTCTAGATGTCCTCGATAAACTTTTGTGGTCAGCATCAATTGTTTTACAGATGTTAATTTATGTGTCATCTTACCAAACTTAATTCAAGTGAGCACAGTTGCTTGGCACTGGTCTCAGATGTGATCTGGGTACTAACTTGCCAATTCTCTCCCGTTTGAATCTATACATTCACAGGACCACGCAGAGGAGGGCAGAGCGAGCATTTACCAGTCGGTCTTTACCAACTCTTCCAAAGAGATGATGTGCTTTCCAGACTTCCCATTCCCTGATGACTTCCCCAGTTTTATGCATAACAGCAAGCTGCAGGAATATATCACGACATTTGCCAGAGAAAAAAACCTCCTGAAATACATACAGTTTAAGGTAAGACACTATTGGCGAATTATCTATTGGCAGAATGGTGAACAAGTTCATGTCTATTTCACGCTTCCCATTTCTTCCTGTCAGTGTCTCTTTCTTATTTGACAACATTTTGAACAGGATGACCTTTCTAACACCAGATTATATTCCTTCTCCTCAGAGTATCTATAGGAAATTTATAAGATTTGACCACATAGTTTAGTATCAAAAATAAGAAATAAATGTTAAATGTCTATGAATCTAGAATTTAAAAAATCTTTCTTCTAAATTACATATGAGTTAAAGAAAAATTTTCAGTGGGGATTTTTAATATTTAAAACTGAATAATAATTTACATTTGATGAAATTATGAACTTTTATAGAAAATGAGAAAAATTTACAAACTAATAAGAAGCTTAACAATTTAGTAAAAAAGTGTAAACACAAACTATATAGAATGAAGAGGATAATAAAAGAAATTAATTAAATAGAAAACAAAATATATTTAAAAATTGATGCTTCATTTATTGGATAGACTCAAAAGATAACAATAGAAAGATAGCTGGCAGGCTAAGAAAAAAATGAGCAAAGAGAAAAATTTTAAATATCAAGAACCAAAAGGTACATAAAATAGATCCACATAGAAATTTCAAATTTACTTATAAAGAACTATTAGGGACTGGCACCATGACACAAAAAGTTAAGTCTTCAACTGCAATGCCAGCATCCCACATTGGAGCTACAGTTTGAGTCCCAGATGCTCCACTTCTGTTCCAGCTCCCTGTTAATGTGCTTGGGAAATTGCAGAGTGATGACCCAAGTAACTGTACACCAACCACCTACAAGGTAGAACCAGGTAGAATTCCCAGCTACTGGCTTTAGCCTTGTTCAGACGCTGCCATTACAACCATCTAGGGAGTGAACCAGTAAATGGAAGATCTCTTTCTGTTTCTTCTTCTCTCCATCACTCTGCCTCTCACATAAATAAATTAAACCCTTTACATCTTTTCAAAGAATGATATAAAAGTATTTGCCAAATGTTTTTGCTGGAAAAATTGTTCAACCTTTTTTTTTTTTTTAATTTGTCAAAACTCATTCAAGGGACCAGCGCCATGGCTCACTTGGTAAATCCTCCACCTGTGGCGCCGGCATCCAATATGGGTGCTAGGTTCTAGTCCTGGTTGCTCCTCTTCCAGTCCAGCTCTCTGCTGTGGCCCGGGAGTGCAGTGGAGGATGGCCCAAGTGCTTGGGCCCTGCACCCGCATGGGAGACCAGGAGGAGGCATTTGGTTCCTGGCTTTGGATCCATGCAGTGCAGCCATGGCAACCATTTGGGGGTGAACCAACGGAAGGAAGACCTTTCTCTCTATATATCTCTCTCTCTCACTGTCTGTAACTCTACCTGTCAAAAAAAAAAAAAAACCCTCATTCAAGAAGTAGAAAGACTGAATGCTTCTTTTGACCTAGAAATTGAAAATCATCCATAAAAAATAAACATATAATTCAATAAGTATTTACAAATTTTGCAACAAAGAAATAATTTCAGTGTTTTGTAAACTCTTTTGGAAACAAGGAAACAAAGTATGATTTCCAAAACTCACTCCATGGCATTACTCCTTGAAATCAGAAGCAGACAGGACACTACAAAATCGGAAACTGCAAGCCCATTCCCCCAGAAAGAGCAACACAAAAAATCCTTCAAAAGTTAATCCAATAGCCGCCTTTAGTGAATTGAGTTCTGCCTAAGAATGCAAGACTATTTTAATATGATAAAATATAAATATATAATTCACTACAAAAACTTACTATTTAGCAGTCAGAAAAGGCACTAACTGAAATTTAGCATCCATTTCTGCTTGAAAGAAAGAATGAAAAAAGAAAACTGTCATCAAACTAAAAATAGAAAGGAATTTTCTTGATCTACAAAAATGTATGTGAACATTATTTTGAGTCTATTATTTAACATGATTGCCACTTAGCCACAAAAACGAAATAAACATAAAATACACAATGGATTTCAAAGTCTTACTATGAAAAAAAATTGCAAGACATCTCACTAATGACTTATTTTGATTACATACTGAAATGATAAAATATCAGATATATAGTACTTAAGTATATATATTTTCACTTAAAAGAACTTATTTATTTGTTAGAGAGACAGAGAAAAAGCTTCCATCTGCTGGTACACTCCCCAGATGTTCACAACTGCCCAGGGCTGGGCCAGGCCTGAGCTGGGAGGTAGGCACCTAATCCAGGTTTCTACGTGGGTAGCAGTGATGCAGCTATTTCAGTCATCACCCACTGTGTCTCAGGGTAAACATTAGCAAGAAGTAGGAAGCAAGAACAGAAACAGTACTCAATTCCAGGCACTCCCTCATGGATGTGGGGTCTCAGACAACGTCTTCATTGCTAGGCCAAATACCTCCCCCTGTTTGTTTTTCACTTTTTCATGTGACAACCAGAAATATTTTAATCGTATGTGTTACTCATATTATATTGCTATTGTACAGTGCTGTGTTAAACAGTGAAAAGTTACAAGCATTCCCTTTAAATGCCAAAAATGATATTCCTAATTATTATTGCTTCTTTGTAATAGTCTTAAGAAATTTAAGAAACACTGTGGTAAGTAAAAAAAAAAAAAAAGAAATGATAACTTTAAAGAAAGAGATTATTACAGATGATATGATTGTCTATATAGTTGTCCCAAGGGAAACTATAAATTACTGAAATTAACAATAGTTAGGCCAGAAGTTAGGTCAGAAGATGCTATATAGAGGCCGGGGCTGTGGCAGAGTGGGTTAATGCCCTGGCCTGAAGCGCCGTCATCCCATATGGGTGCCGGTTCAAGACCAGCTGCTCCACTTCCTGTCCAGCTCTGCTATGGCCTGGGAAAGCAGTAGAAGATGGCCCAGGTCCTTGGGCCCCTGCACCTACGTGGGAGACCTGGAGGAAGCTCCTGGCTCCTGGCTTCAGATTGGTGCAGTTCTTCCCGTTGCGGCCAACTGGGGAGTGAACCATTGGATGGAAGACTCTCTCTCTCTCTCTCTCTCTCTCTCTCTCTCTCTCTCTCTCTGCCTCTCCTCTCTGTGTAACTCTGACTTTCAAGTAAAATAAATATTTTTTTTAAAAAAAGGTGCTATATAGTGTCAATGTATAAAAATAATACCATTTCTGTAATCCAACAATAGAGACTATAAAGCAAAAAACTTGCCATTTACAACAGCAAAAGTAATTCACGTAATCTCAGATAAATGATGTGCAAGATCTTATGGATTCTTCAGTACTCATTTTATTATATTTCATAAATAATAGAAATGACATACATATATGTATGTGAATTCTCCAATATGTATGAAATACTATGTAATAAAGTTTTAAATATTTATTTATTTATTTGTTTATTTATTTGAAGAGCTGAGCATCAATGATAGAGGGATCTTCTATCTACTTGCCTACTCCCCAAATGACTGCAACAGCCTGGTCTGGGCCAAACCAAAGCCAAGAGTCAGGAATTGCAAATTGGTCTCTGACATGAGTGGCAGGGACCCAAGTAACTGGGCCATCCTCCACTGTCTTCCCAGACTCATTAGCAGGAACCAGCATCAGAAGTGGAGTAGCAGGGGCTGGAATAAGCATTCCAATATGGAGTGCTGGTATACAAGCAGAGACTTAACCCACTACTCCACAATGCTAGCCCCTTAATGCCAGGCCTGGTGTTGTGGCGTAGCAGGCAAAATTACCACCTGCAAAGCTGGCATTCTCTATTTGCAGCAGTTTGTGTTCCAGCTGCTCCACTTCCAATCCAGCTCCCTGCTAATGGCCTGGGAAAAGCAGTGGAAGATGGCCCAAGTGCTTGGGTCCCTGCACAGATATGGGAGACCCAGATGAAGTTCCTGGTTCCTGGCTTTAGCCCGGGGCAATACTGAACATTATGGTTATCTGGGGAATGAACCAGTGGATGGGAAATCAATCTCTCTCTTTCAAACAAATAAGTAAATATTAAAAAAAACAGTTAATATAAAATAACTATTCTCTTTTCAATGTAACTAGAATAATTAGTGTTTTTTCAAAAGAGGGAGTACACCAACAGATAGATTTTTAGCTACAAATAAATATTGATAATCTAGTCCAGGACTACTCACAGTATAGTTCAAGTAGCATCACCATCACCTGGATGTTTGTAGGCAATTTTAATTCTCATACCCCACCTCTGAACTACTGAACCAGAACATCTGGAAATGCAGTTCAGGAATTTGTACTTTAAGAAGTTTTCCAGGTGATTCTTATACATCCTAAGGTTTGAGAATAAATGCCTTTCGCTTTAAGACAACAATAATATTTTTAAGATAGTAAGACTATTAAAATGTCAGATGGCTGGAGAGGTGAGTTAGGAGGTGGCTGTATTTCTAGATGTGGTGTGCACTGCATTTAAACTATGATTGACACCAGTGTGTGTCACTCTGGTATTGCAGAAGAAAATACTGAGCAATACAAAAACCATGCAGGAATAAAAATATACATGCTGCTGGGGTCTGGGCCCTCTGCCACATGTTCAGTCTGTGTGCGCACTGGCAGTTGGTCGACCTGTGCAAGTTTATTTCCTTTGAATAAATTCGGTCTGGCTGTGAGTTTGTCCTCTCTGTTCTGCACCCTTTTCCTTATGCTTGGTGCCCTGTGTGAGGAGGGGAGCAAGGGATCAGCATAATGCCCAAGCCAGCCACTCCTGCGTTCTCTGGGTGTGATCCCCCACCCTTCCTCTGAACTTTCTTTCTGAACTCTTCCCCCTTTTAACTGTCTCTGCCCACCTCCTACCTTCTCTTTCCTGCAATCTCCTTTTCCCTTCTGACCCGGATGGCCCTGAGAGATGCCTCTCCAGAACACTTTCTCATTCTCTCTTGTACTTGCTCATTTCCCAATGGAATCACAGCCTGAATCTTTGACAGATCTCATCACTGCCACAAGGAACCTAATTTGCAAACCATCAGATTGGTGAGAGAGGTCTCTGTAGCCTCAAGCGACTGGTTCATCCCCTCTGTAGAGCCTGGGGTGCTCGGTCAGTTACTCTCACTTGGGGGAAGCGCTCATCCACCACAGCTTAGAGCTGGGACTCTGGTTTAAGCTTGGGGATTCTCGCTCTCTCCTCTTAGAGGACTCAGAACTTAGTTTCTGGGTTGGGATGATTTTTTTCCTGGGGAACAGCTTGTGAAAGGACCCTCTTCCTATCATGTCATGGGTTCCAAATTTCCAAATTTCGACCCCACTCTGGTCTGCCTCTTAAAAGACTTGCTCAAGCTGGGCCTGAAGGAGGAGACAAAGCAGAAGCAAATAATCCACTTCTGCACTAAAATTTGGCCTCAATATAAAGTGGACAATGATTCTAAAACAGCTGGAATTTGGCATGTTCGTCTCAAAATTTTCTAAAATTTTAAAAACTTTACACAGAGAAATGGTAAATGGTCAGATGTCTCCCTCTTCAAGCCGTTTTCCTCCTTTGGGGTCAACTTTCCTCACTCCAAGTTCTCATGAAGCAGGAAGGCCTGGAGTCTCCCCTTAAATCTTCTACCACCCCACCCCCTGTATCCCAGGTTTGAAGCCAAACTTGAAAAACCTGTATGGAGAAGCTCACCTCTGCCTACTGCCTCCCACCCCGACCCCAGCTCACCTAAGACATAAAATGGCCCAGGCTGCTGGGGTGTGGGCCTTCAGCCTGTGTTTGGTCTGTGTGTACCCTGGCAGTTGGTCAACCTTTGTGAGTTTGTTTTCCTTGAATAAATTCGGTCTGGCTGTGAGTTTGTACCCTGTCTCCTCTCTGTTCTGCACCCTTTCCCTTATGTTTGGTGCCCTGTGTGAGGAGACACCACCTGCACCCCATTTCCTTACACATGTCATTTAGTGTTCTGATATATTCTGAGGGAATTTTAAATTTGTAACATGTACGTCAATAATGAATTAAGTATTTTCCTAAGCAAATATCTTTAAAGGTTTTTTTTTTTTTTTCCCACACTGTTTTTGCCAAATCTAACTGTTAGCATAGAAAAAGCAGCTTTCTTTCTACATTTCTCATAGACACTTGTATCCAGCATAAACAAACATCCTGATTTCTCAGTGACTGGCCAATGGTATGTTACCACTGAAAGGAATGGTAAGAAAGAAACCGCTGTCTTTGATGCTGTAATGATTTGTTCTGGACACCATGTGTATCCCAACCTACCAAAAGACTCCTTTCCAGGTAAGTCTGAAACGTAGGCTGGCTTCTACACCTCTGGCAAGATTCAATGTCTTGATGATTTTTAACAAAAATGTAAATAAGATAAATTAAAATGTATTTCTATGATATGTAATATATTTGGAGCATTAAAATTCCTTGGTATTTTAACTGCATCCACCCACAAGATTACTTACATTAAAGAAAATTTTTTTTCTGATTAAAACCAAACTAATTCGTGTGTTTCTTACTTTTCATTCAGGGCTAAAGCACTTTAAAGGTAAAAGCTTTCACAGCAGGGAGTATAAGGAACCAGGAACATTCAAGGGAAAGCGTGTTCTGGTGATCGGCTTGGGGAATTCTGGCTGTGATATTGCCACAGAGCTCAGCCACACAGCTGAACAGGTATCACTTCCCCCATAAGGAAGCTACCTTTAAAGAGACAGCAACAATTATTAACACTTTCAAAGGTGTGATATGAAATTGTATGGGGGGAGAAAAAGGTACAAAAATAGTATTTTTTCTTTTGATGAATTCACTCCTTTTACTTCCAGTTTTTACTTCTATTTTTTAAAAATAATTATTATTTATTTTATTTGAAAGTCAGAGTTACATAGAAAGAGAAGGAGAGACAGAGTAAGAGAGAGAGAGAGAGATCTTCACTCCCCAGTTGGCCGCAACGGCTGGTGCTGTGCTGATCCAAAGCCAGGAGCTTCTTCTGGGTCTCCTATGTGGGTGCAGAGGCCCAAGGACTTGGGCTATCTTGTACTGCTTTCCCTGGCCATAACAAAGAGCTGGATCAGAGTGGAGCAGCAGGGACTTGTGTCCATATGGGATGCCGGCACTGCAGGTGGCGGCTTTATCCGCTATGCCACAGCGCCAGCCCCTACTTCTATATTTTTAAAGATTTGCTTATTCTTGTGAAAGACAGAGTGACAGGAGAGGGAGGGAGAGGAGAGAAAAGGAGAGAGATCTTCCATCCACAACAGCCAGGGCCCACCACAGCCTAAATGCCCACAACAGCAGGGCCAGCTAGAAGCCAGGCTCCAGGCAGTCCATCCAGGTCTCCCACACGGGAGTCAAGGACCCAAGTACTTAGGTGTCCACTGGCTGCATTCCCAGGAATGTTAGCAGAAAGCTGGATGCGAAGCAGAGGAACCTTGGCTCAAACTTGCACTCCAGTGTGGATTCGAGAGTCCCATGTGACAGCTTTTGCTGCCGTGCAGTATCACCCACTCTAAATGGTGGATTACATAGTTCAGCTTCCCTCGGTAACAAGTGAGGTGTCATTTGACTTTTATTTTTTTTTATTAACATGTACTATATATACATTTTCATGGGGTACAGTGCAATATTTCAACATATGTATGCACTTTAAACTGATCAAATCAAGAAACTAAGATTTCTGTCTTGTTATCCTTTATGCTTGGAGCCTACCAACTCCTCTACTTCAGTTCTTGGACTGAGTATAAGACGTTGTTGTGTTGTGGAACACTAGGATCTATTATTTCTTTTTTTTCTTTATTAATATTAATTTTATCTTTTTGAAGGACAGAGTTTGAGCCAGAGAGAGAGAAAGGTCTTCCATCCGCTGGCTCACTCCCCAAATGACCACAATGGCCAGAGCTGAGCTGATCTGAAGCCAGGAGCCAGGAGCTTCCTCCGGGTCTCCCACATGGGTATAGGGACCCAAAGACCTGGGCCATCTTCTATTGCTTTCCCAGGCCATAGCAGAGAGCTGGATCAGAAGTGGAGCAGCCGGGACTCAAACTGGCATCTATATGGGATGCCGGCCCTGCAGGCTGCTGCCTTAACCCATTGCATCACAGCGCCAGCCCCTGAGGGCCCATTACTTCTAATTAACTGTGTTTGGTATTTGTTAGGAATCCTCCCTGCAGTGTCCTCCTCCACCGGTGAATTTTACATAGCCTAACAGGCAAAGATAGAACATTAGCAATGGTCTTCTTAAAGACATTTGATGCCTAACATGAGAATTTAGGATTAAGATTATGACTCTAAGACTCTTGGGCAAGTCCTTTGATTCTTCTAGGCTTCAGGTTTCTCAATAGCAACAGATAAAAACAATCTACTTGGGGAAATGCTACAGAGTTGAAGCATTTGTACATAATTTAAGCAATGTAGATACAGAGCCATGTATTCAGCCACCCATCCATCCTGTTGTTATTGTCAGAGCCTACTGTTGCCAGGCACTGGCTTGGGTGTTGGAGAGAGAGGCAAACAAAAGGACAGACTCCTACTCTAGAACTCAGAATCCAGTATGAGAAAAATAGATATCAAGTTAGTAAATAAACAAAGGTTTGATTTACAGTTGTGCAAAGTGCTACGAAAGAAAGTGACAGCATGGTGGAAGAGTGGCTTATAGGGATGACTTACTTCAGACTGGTACATGCAAAGATTCTTTTTGAGCTGGTGACATTTAAGCTGAGAACTAAAAGATAAGAAAGAGGCACGGTATCAGAAGGGATCTCTAGGCATAAATCGTGAATCATGACAAAACTTAGTGCCTCACAAGAAACTAAGAGAAGGCTCCTGTGGCTGCAAATCCCTGGGTTTGGAAAAGAGTGATATGAGGAGAGGATGTAGGGAAGAGAAGAGGTGATACAGGGCCTCTTAGGTTAGGTCATGTTAAAGAGTTTGGACAATGGCACCTATTAGTTTTGAAAGATTCTTTAGGAGTAGACTGCTGAGAAGCCAAGACAGGAATCTCATTTCCAGATGTCATGCCTGCTAATATCCTTCATCCCCAACACAAGTCATCTCTTGCAGATTGAGCACCCCAACCTAGGTCCTATTTTATGTCATAGAATTAGAATTAGTGAAAAAAGACATCATGGCAGGACAAATGGCAGAAATATATGCTCTTATTTATCTTCTCAAAGCGCTACACTTGATATCATGAAGGCATAAAAAGAAAGTGACTACAAGGTCTTTCTTCTCAGAAAGTTCACGTCTACTTGGGAAAATGATGCACTGACATACATAAATTAAACAAAGTCCCAAGAGTTAAGTAGAGAACATGACAACAGTACAAGAGATACTACTAGAATAAAGGATAAACAAATGATTTGGGGACCAAATGCCTAAAAGTTTATAGAACTGGAGGTCTCACACGCAAGATGGACCTGACTCAGTCTATTTAAAAAAAATTAAACAAAGAATGAAAATTAAAAATAATTAAATAATTTTAAAAATTCAGAAAGGTAGAAAGAGACAGACTGACAGGCAGACAGAGATCTCCCCTCTGCTGGTTTACTCCCCAGAAGACCATAGGAGCTGGGTCTAGGCCAGATTAAAGCTGGGAGCTGAGAATTCAATCCAGGCCTCACCATATGGGTAGCAGGGACCCGACTACCCGAGCTGTCACTACACCTCCCGACTTACATGTTAATAGGAAACTGGAATTGAGAGTGGAGCTGGGAGTCAAAACCAGCACTGCAATATTGGATCAGATGTCGCAGCAGCATATTAACCCCTATACTAAATACCCATCCCCTGAACCAGCCTTAGAGGATAAATTTAAGGTTGAAGAGGGAACGGAAGCATGAGCAAAGGAATGAAGGGAGGAGTGAACACTGTATACTTGACTATTATAAACTTGTCTGGCTGATTTGGAGGATCTTAATAATAACTATGCACATAATACATTGTGGTGTTCAGATACCTTCAGGTAAATGAGCTCATTTGATTGTAGGGAAAGGGTAGTAGAATTTTATTATGTGTGTTTGATAGAAAAGATAACTGAGAAGCAGAAATGTCCATTATCTTCCTGGAGGTCATAGAAGACACTAATGATTGACATGGAAGGTTTAGAGGACTGAAAGCCAGGTCTCCTGATTCCAAGAACAGAGTGGCTACAAGGTTAGGATAGGAAAGAAAGACTAGGGTCAGGTTATGTCATCCATTTTAGAGACTTGAATAATAAAGACTACGGATGTTTTTCAAAAATAAAGGTGAATTATTTCAGCTTCTTATGCTAAGGAAACATGATGAAATAATAGTTTTAATATATTCATATTTATATGGGTGATATTTATACATATGATAAACTAGATGGAAGGAAGGTCAATTTTGGAAGCTCTCAAATTAATAAATTGATCTGTCAGCCCCTTCTTATTTGCCTGACTTCCCTTATGAAGAATGTATATAAAAATTGTTGAGGGAGGGCAGAGAGCCTAAATAACTACAGTTTTAAGGAGTAACATGGTAGAAATGGAAGAAAATATAAATTTACTGAGCACATACTATATGCCAGGTAACGTTAGCCAAAGTGCACAGGTTATGGCTTTGGATTTACCCTCACATAAATTTCATGTGGTACTTACCATTATCTCCACTTGAGAAATAAAGGAATGAAAATAGAGA
The DNA here is from genome assembly GCF_033115175.1 of Lepus europaeus. Classification (NCBI taxonomy): domain Eukaryota; kingdom Metazoa; phylum Chordata; class Mammalia; order Lagomorpha; family Leporidae; genus Lepus; species Lepus europaeus. The sequence continues at coordinate 135,113,719 of NC_084831.1, read as the reverse complement.
AATTAAAGGAATTTTCCTTGAGCTAGAGTTTGAAATATGATTTTCTGACTTCAAATGTCTTTCCTTTTCCAGGATGATGGCAGGTTTTTTAAGTGAAAATACTACTTACCAGATCATAATTGCTTGTTTATAGCATTTGTCAGATAAGAGGAGCTATGCCTATCAGTCAGTCACTGCTCATCCATGCCAGAGAGATTTATTAAAATTTTCCTGTGACAGTATGACTCAGCGATGTGGATAAGAGATCAGGTAGTTTATTTTGGGACTACTCTTAGAAACGATACCTTTCCAGGAAGGGAAAGAAGTTAGTTGCCCTTCACCTTTCAGTGAAGCGAGATGGCCCCTTAGATTAGTCACAGGTAAGGGGGCCGGCACTGTGGTCTAGTGCACTAAGCCTCTGCCTGTGGTGCCAGCATCCCATATGGGCACTGGTCCGTATCCTGGATGCTCCTCTTCAAATCCAGCTCTCTGCTATGGCCTGCAAAAGCAGTGGAAGATGGCCCAAGTGCTTGGTCCCCTGCACCTGCATGGGAGATCTAAAAGAAGCTCCTGGCTCCCGGCTTCAGATTGGCCCTGCTCCAGCCATTATGTCCATTTGAGGAGTGAACCAGCAGATGAAAGACCTCTCTCTCTCTCTCTCCCTGTCTCTCTCTCTCTCTCTCTCTCTCTACCTGTAACTCTGCCTTTCAAATAAATAAATCTTAAAAAAAAAAAGAAAAAAAAAACAGCCACAGTTGAGTGACAAACCTGACCTTTGCACACCCATATCAAGTCACTGGTGGGGGGAACCTGGAAGGGGCATATGAACTGGAGTGAGGTCTCTACCTTCAGCCAGAGCAACTCCCTAAGAGGTGTGATCACTGAAGGATGACTTCTGGGAACACTCCCGGGAGCTGGGGTCATGAATCCATTTCTGAAGGGAGATCAGGGAAGCAAATCACACATTCAGTACAAATGGCCACTGTTTTAATGGTTGGGTTTGTGTTTCTGAAGGTGGTCATCAGCTCCAGAAGTGGCTCCTGGGTGATGAGCCGAGTCTGGGATGACGGTTATCCTTGGGACATGTTGTATGTCACTCGGTTTCAAACGTTCCTCAAGAACAACTTGCCAACAGCCGTCTCTGACTGGTGGTACGTGAAGCAGATGAACGCAAAGTTCAAGCATGAGAACTACAGCCTGATGCCTTTAAATGGGTAATGTGGAGTTGAGTGTGATGCACCTGCTGAACTTTCCTTCCGTGTCAACAGCTTTTGTGTGTTGTAGCCACACAACAAGTCAAAATATTAGTGAAATAGTCACATCTCCTATATCTGAGGATAAAGAATCACAAATATTAGGAGTGATTTCCTGTTTTGCAATCCTCTTTGCTGTATGTGCACAGCTGAAAAGTTATATAATACCACAAGAATTTGTTCCTAGAGTAACAGCAATAATAATTGACATGTTTGAAGCACTTAATGAATGCATTTTGGCAAGACTCTGCTAAGCCTCTAATGTGTTATTTTATCCTCACAACAACTAGGAAGTAGGTTCTACTATTATCCCCATTTTGTTTATGAAAAAGTGAGGTCTGATGCAGTTAGCAACTTTAGCAAAGTCCCACAACCAGGAAGTAGAACTCAAATCTGCTAATTCTACTAACTCAAAATCTACTAACTCAAATCTGCTGATTCTACAGCCTTTCCTCTTAACCACTTGCTCTAATGCCTCTCACTTGATGGCAAAGCTAACTTAGCAAGGCAGAGGAATGTTTCCCATTGAGCACTCTCCTCACCCACCTCTTAATAGTGGACCCCTCTCATTGAACTATGGTCACAGTGCTTGCGTCTTCATTCTCCTACTTTCTTTCTCCTATAACAAGCACATTACATGGTAAGGAAAACCTTTGATAAAGAGTGAAAAACTCAGATTAATAACTGAATTCATTCCCCCAGAAGGCTAAAACAGCCAGAACTGAACCAGCCTGAAGCCAAGAACTTCAATTGGGTCTCTCTTGGGCCATGCTCTGCTGCCTTCCCAAGTCATTGACAGGTAGCTAAATCATAAGTGGAGCATCCAGGACACAAGCCAATGTCCATATGGGATCCCAGCAATACAGGTGGTGGTTTTACCTGCTATGCCACAATGTTAAATCATATGAGTGAGCTATCAACAAAAACCCTGAGGACGATGCAGAAATGATCCATGAGGTTATCTCCTGGAAGGGTTTTCTAGGGGAAAGAATGAGGTCATCACCTCTGGCATGATCAATAAATAGCCCTTGCACCCACGCAGGAGATCCCGAAGAAGCTCCTGACTCCTGGCTTCAGCCTGGCCCAGCCCTGACCATTATGGCCATTTGAGGAGAAACTAGAGGATGGGATCTCTCCCTCCCTCTCTCTCTCTCTCTCTCTCTCTCTCTCTCTCTCTCTATCTCTCAAATTAAAAAAAAAAGGAAATTGAAGTGCCTAGTTTATTGGGCTTCAGGTAAAAGAACATGGAGTGCCAGCAAGGCACTCCAGACAAGCAGAGATTCAAGCGCAGAATATAAATTGTACTTACAGAAATGCAGCTAGATGGCATGCCTTGAAGAATTAGTGTAAGTAGAAAAGACAAAATGTCTGAGGGCTGAGTTCTGGAGTTGCCATTGTTCAGAAGTCAGGAAGAGAAGCGTAAATGACAGAGTAGCCGGAAAATTGAGGGGTGACCTGCAAGCAAAATGAAGGCAGTGTTTCAGAGGAAACCATCAACCATGTTGGGTGAAAGTAGAAGTGGAATCTGGAGACTTGATTTTGATGACTGACAAGAGCAGTTTCAATGCAGTAGCAAGGGTAAAAGCCTGAGAGCATAGGGCTTAGAATAAAGGGCTTGCAATAGCCATGGCTGATTTTTAGCCTTTGTACAATCAGGGTTCCAACAATCTCATTCCAGGTTGCTTCCTCCCCAGTGGAATCTACCTGTGATCGTCTTAAAGCTCCCATAGCCAAACAAGAATCCTTCAACTTTACTCAAGTTCATTACTAAGTTAAGATTTGCTTGCATCCATTGGAGATACTGCTGAGTGAAAAACAGTCAAAACTCTTTCATTCCAGACTTAGACCAACAAGTGCATCACACTGGCCCCTACTTCTTCTGAACTTTAAATTATTTGATATTGCCTCCCTCACCTGACTTGTGTCTTGGACTGAATAGGACATCACACTTCATTTCCCTGTGATAGCCTCACTGAAGCATTTCCAGCTTTGATGTTATTCCTCCTGTTTGATCTTCCTCATTTAACAGTGACTAATTGCATATACTGTATTAAAACTAGCAGCTAACATTTTAGTACCATGTACATGAATATTTTGTAATATTTGTGTCACTCATTGACCCTCTTAGGTAAGTAGTTATTGCCATTCTAAATGAGAAAGATGAGACCCAAAGAACTTAAGAAACCTTAACCTTATCAAATCATATAAGTAATAAGTAGCCAAGAAAAAACTCAAATAAGAAGATTCTCTAACTATAGATTTTCCTGATAGAGGCCTATTAAGAAACTAGGCACTGATGCTTATTCTGAGATTTGGAATGGGCTCTCTGAAACATAAGAGAGCGATCCATCAGAGAAAATAGAGAAGGAGCCAGCAAAGAGTAACTTCTGTTATTTTACTTTTTTCCTGTAACATCAGTTCTATTCATGAACTCTATTAATGATACATCATGGTTCAGAAAGGAAATCTTGGGTAGGTTCCTCCTTCCTTGCCAATTTGTATATGAACCAATGAAACAAATGGCAAATATTATAACTCTAATGATGCCTCCATTTTCCACACAGAACCCTGAGGAAAGAGCCTGTGTTCAATGACGATCTCCCAGCTCGCATTCTCTGTGGCACTGTGTCCATCAAGCCCAACGTGAAGGAGTTCACAGAGACCTCGGCCATTTTTGAGGATGGGACCGTGTTCGAGGCCATCGACTGTGTCATTTTTGCAACAGGCTATGGTCATGCCTACCCTTTCCTTGATGACTCCATCATCAAAAGCGAAAATAATAAGGTCACCTTGTTCAAAGGGATCTTTCCTCCACAACTGGAGAAGCCAACCATGGCAGTGATTGGCCTCGTCCAGTCTTTAGGGGCTGCCATCCCCACAACTGACCTCCAGGCCCGCTGGGCAGCCCAAGTTATAAAGGGTAAGTGGACTAATAAGATCACTGATGGGGGAGATGGAGGCCAGTGAGAATGTACTTAGTGTTTGTGAAAACTATTGTGCTAATTATGAGTCTCATCCAGTTTTCAGAATCCATAATTATATATCTCTTGGGGCAACATTTTATAAGTAAATTAAAATACAGTGCATTGGATTACCATATGCTCTAGAACAAGATATTTTTGTGACTTACAATACCTTAGAGCTGACAATTACTCAAGATCATTCATTCAACCAGAAAGTACCAGAAATCGTGGTGTGTGACCTTTATAAAGTTAGGATTTTAACACTCAATAAAATTGCATTATTCGAAAGGTTAAGAAAAACAGATGTTTCCAGGACAATATCCAGCTAATTTCAGATATTTGCAATCAGAAAATATGATTACTGGAAAGGCCATGGCTTTTCTGCTACTATTTTCTCCCCCTCAACAAATATTACATAAAGACAAGCAGTAGATCATTAGAGAAAGTGCTGGGCGTGGTAGATGCCAATCTCAAAGATATATAACTACTGAGTTCCTACGTTTCAAAAACAAAAATGAAACACAAGCATGACTGGGGTAGGCAAAGAATGTGGGCTGTTTCCTCCAGCAAGTGGCACTGGGATTAGATTCGCAGTAAACTTATACAGGTCATAAGTTCATGATTAAATGACAAATAGCTATGTCAAAATTTAGTGTGCAAAATTTTGTTGAGCCTAGAGTTATAAAACTTCTGGATGTGCGAGTCTTAGCAGGCCTGCTTCCTTTTGCAGCCATACCTCTTGTCTCCAGTCATATCCTGACTCACTGGGACTTAACAGCTTTCCATTTATATAGGAACTTAGAACCTGCCACTGTATCTCCTGGGCCAGCCCTCTCCACCAGACTGCCTTCCATATCATTGTTGTCTCCCATGACAGTGATCTCTCTGACCTTCCTCTATCTCCTTCCACCCAGATAATGACACATTGCAGGGCCATGGTGTCCTGTAGGTCAGCAACCAGGAAGATAATGGCACAAAATTCCACTCAAGGTTTCACTTGGGATTCAGGCTTATAGAGACTGGTACTGGAGAAAAGGTGGGGCATGTGTTCTCTGTAAGGATAAGAGTTTTAACTTGGATTCTGAAGAAAAGAAACAAGGCAATTGACAGGGAATTGATGTGCAAAGCAATGGCTCAGAGGGACAAGTTACAAGCAACTCAAGGCCAGTAGCAGCTGGGCCCCAGAACAGTCTCTCTCTCTCTCTCTCAATCTCTTCTACCCAAAGACAAGACAGACTACATGGTTTAGAACCAGGTCATATCTACAATCGCCACTCAGTGATCATCATATCTGTCAGGATTGAAAGAATGAGGAATTAAGTAAGCCACTGCAGGTCTTGAGCAGTCATATTGGTAGAGTGTTCTACTCTCATTTAGGTGATTCAAGGATTATTCAAAAAATTATCCTGCATTTGGAGTATCTCTGGGCACAAAATCAATTACTGTTTCAAAGAACTCAGTAAACCCATATAAGCCTGAAATCCTGGTACATATCCAAATTAGATATGATCTCCTTGAACTCCCTTAGTGATTTGTGGACAGCCCCTGTCCACACTCACATTCAAGAATGGTTGGTCCTCTAGAGAGATACTTGGGACTTCACTAAATTAAGCATCTCACCTGCTGGAAATTCATTTTCTGGCAAAGCAGGATTATTTCCTATGGACACTTTTTCTCCTAAATCTTAAAAAAAAGGCAATGACAATTCACCTCTAATTAGCCATAATTTGTTTCTAAATTTTGTACAGATATGACTAAGATTAGAGTATAATCCTTACAACTGAGAGAAATATCTGATAACTGATTTACAAAACCAGTCAGAGAATGATCTTGAATTACTGAGACAAGCAGTAGTTCTCTGAAGACTAGGAATGATTTTTGTCCCAAAATGATCACCTCTTCATTTCTTCAATATTTTGTTTTGCTACAAAGTGACAGGAGATTAGAAATACTAACATAATTCACAATCGATTATTACAAAGGAAAAATTGCAGGCTGGCCATATGACAGATAAATTTAATATTATTTTTCTCTCTTTTTCAGGAACTTGTACTTTGCCTCCTGTGAAAGACATGATGAATGATATACATGAGAAAATGGGAACAAAGCTGAAATGGTAAAAGTATCTATTGTAATGGGAGCCTAGGATTCTCAGACAAAAGTCAGATCTTGTGAATGCTTAGGACTGGTTCAGTCTTAAGTGTTCCCCAATTCAATCATCACAATGACATCCACAAGCCACAACCATCCATTCAAAACTATTGCCCTTGATGCTGTGTTAAATCCTGTCAAATGCAATAGAACTGAGAACCTACAGGATATAGTGAGTTTTAGCCCCACATGGCTCCTGCACTGTATCACAGAAAAGAGACCCAGAAAGGTTTAGAAATCAGAGGAGTTTGAAAGTATGTGGATGTAAACTTTCCCTCTTTCTTTCTCTTTCTTTCTCTCAAAGTCAGAAGGGGAGAGAGAGAGAGAGAGAGAGACAAAGATACAGAGATCTTTCATCCAACTGGCTCACTCTCCAGATGACCACAATGACCAGGGCTGGTCCAGGTCAAAGCCAGGAGCTTGGAATTCCATCCAGGTCTCCCACATGGGTGACAGAGATCCAATTACTTGGACCGTCCTTCACTGGTTCTCATGAGCATTAGTGGGGAGCTGGATCACACATGCAGCAGGCAGCAGCCATATGGGTTGCCAGAGTCAGAGGCAGCAGCTTGACCCTCTGCCTGTCCCTGAACTTCCCTTCTCTAGTTTCATACACTGGCTAAGTTGCTTCAGACAGAGGCCTGTGATGAAAATGACTCAGCAAAATGAGAATAAATCCAGAGAACTGGGGTCCATTCCTAGCTCTGTCACTGATGATCTCATGCCCATCAACTAACAACTTCATGTGAGCAAGAGTCAATTTATCCATTTTTTTTTTTTTGACAGGCAGAGTGGACAGTGAGAGAGAGAGAGACAGAGAGAAAGGTCTTCCTTTGCCGTTGGTTCACCCTCCAATGGCCGCCGCGGCAGGTGCGCTGTGGCCGGCACACTGCGCTGATCCAAAGCCAGGAGCCAGGTGCTTCTCCCGGTCTCTCATGGGGTGCAGGGCCCAAGGACTTGGGCCATCCTCCACTGCACTCCCGGGCCATAGCAGAGAGCTGGCCTGGAAGAGGAGCAACCGGGACAGAATCCAGCACCCCGACCGGGACTAGAACCTGGTGTGCTGGTGCCGCAGGAGGAGGATTAGCCTATTGAGCCGTGGCGCCGGCCAATTTATCCATTTGTAAATGGGTATAAAATGTCTTTCTCAACTTCCTTGCACAGTTGAGAAAATTCCAAATCAGATCAATATGAAAGTTTTCTGGCAGAACTACAAAGGACAGGCTAAGCAAGCCACATGCCATGGCTAGCACAGAGCTTCCTGTTGATGAACACATGTTAAAAAGGCGGGAGGCATTCTCCCTGTTCTTGTTTTGATGTAAATCTTGGATATCCTCAGCAGGATCTCCTCTCTCACCTCTAGGTTCGGCAAAAGCGAGACGATACAGACGGATTACATCAACTACATGGATGAACTGGCCTGCTTCATTGGGGTGAAGCCTAACATTCCCTGGCTGTTTCTCACAGATCCCAGATTGGCTCTGGAAGTTTTCTTTGGCCCTTGCAGCCCTTACCAGTTTAGGCTGGTGGGCCCCGGGAAATGGCCGGGGGCCAGACATGCAATCCTGACGCAGTGGGATCGGACGCTGAAACCCATGAAGACGCGCGCTGTGGGACACCTTCAGAAGCCTTCCTTGTTTTCCCCTTGGCTCAAGCTCCTTGCTATTGCTGCACTCGTAATTGCTGCTGTCCTTGTGTTCTAATCATCGTTCCCTCTAGGATTTCTGAAAGTTATAAGCAAATACCAAGAAAAACTGTACTATTTAAAAATGAAAATGTTCATCCATCCTACTGTCCTATTCAGAATCTTAACCGATAAATCTGTATTACTAGATTTTAATATACACCCATATATTGGGGTGGTCTTGTGGTGCAGCAGGTAGAGCCACTGCCTGTGAAGCCAGTGTCCATAAGGGTTCTGTCCCAGCTGCTGCTCTTCTGATTAGCTCCCTACTAATAGCCTGGGAAAGGAAGCAGAAGATGGTCCAAGTGTTGGGAACCCTGCCACTCATGTGAGGAGACCCAGATAAAGCTCTTGGCTCCTGGCTTTAGCCTAACTCAGCCCTGGCCATTGTTCCCATTTGGGGAGGAACCAGTAAATGGAAGATTTCTTGCTCTGTCTGTCTCTCCTTCACTCTTGGTAATTCTTTCAAATAAATAAATCTTTTAAAAACTAAGCCAATATATTTATCATGATCTAAAAAGGATAAAAATTATAGCTCTTTTGGTTCCATTAAGACTTTGCAACCAGAATTTTATTCTTTGTTCTAACTTGGATCATACTATGTAACATTTTGACACAATTCCTTTTCTCCTGTAAACAATGTTTGAGGGCTGGTACTGTGGCAGAAGGGGGTAAAGACATCACTCGCAATGCCAGCACCCCATATGGGCACCAGTTCATATCCCGGCTGCTGAACTTCTGATCCAGCTCTCTACTAATTGCCTGGGAAAAGCAAGAGAAGATGGTCCAAGTGTTTGGATCCCTGTACCCACATGGGAGACCTGGAAGAAGCTCCTGGCTCTTGGCTTTTGCCTGGCCCAGACTCAGATGTTATGGCAATCTGGGGAGTGAACCAGCAGATAGAAAAGTGCTCTCTCTCTCTCTTTCTCTCTCCATCTGTCTCTAAACTCTGAATTTCAAATAAATAAATAAATCTTTAAAAATGCTTGAAATACATACTTCAAATTTAATTAGAGAGCAAGTGAAGCGGAACAGTTATAAAATGATGCTCTCAGGCTACCTCTACATACCACTTGAGGGTCAAGGGAGGAGATTAGCTTTTACATTCTTTTTTCTTTCTTTCTTTCTTTTTTTTTTTTTTTTTTTTTGCAGCACCCTCCAGCAAATGCTCTCTGCTTTCCAAAAACACCAGGCAGAACTTGGCCAACATGGAAAGTTAACACAAAGTGGCTCATTTTATTCCTATCCTCAATAAAGGAACCAGCTTTCCAATATGTAGCAATAAAACAATAGCAACAGTAACACTGAGTAGGGTACCAAATATAAGATTTAGCTGAATGAAAAATATGCCATTTAGCTAAATGAAAAAAATCTCTTAAAAATTTAATACTTAGTGAAAACCGTGACCAAAGTCATTACCCTTATAAACGGAACTTGTGAGGCACCAAAGTCAATCTAAAATTTTAATTAAAAAGTGAATATTATTACTTTTTATTACTAAAACTTCTGATAGTTACAATTTTTAAAATTTTACTTTAAGAACAGATAAAATAATCCATCAGTATTATAGGCATCTGAGTTTTTGGGGGATGTAGGGCCTCTGGCTGGATTGATTCCGGGTTCTTCACTCCATGCATGAAAGATATCAAAGTGAAGTCTACAAGTGTACAGGGAGGCAGGATTTATTCAAACAAGCTGGGTCAGGCTGGGGTGTTTTTCAGGGGCTGGTTGTTGCTATCCTGCAGTGCATAGGTCCCTAGAAGCATCCACAGGCCACACTGTAGCTGTCAAACAGCAGCCCAAGACTACTGTTTGGGTCAGCTTGGGCTGTCAGTCAATGGCCTGCAGCAGTATACAAGTTACCCAAAGCTGTCAAATCTCAGCTCCTGTACCTAACTATTACCTTCCCTCATCAAGAAGGATTGCTGTTATGATAGGTCTTACTATACCTTCACTTCCAATTCCTGGGATCAATTAGAAAGGAGGAACAGGGTAGGGCTCCTAGTGTTTTTGGCTGCTGAATGACATTCCAAGTAAAGGAGACACCACACCACAGAAACTAGCCAACCTCATCATGCTGAAGGAAATATGGTCCATGAGTTTTCCAGACAAGGATCCCATGCTAGCTTCCGCATGTGCTCTTGTTTACATCTTCCTGAGGTTGAGAGGCAAAGTAGGTTGGCTATTGCCCATGGAGGAAGTACCTGGTCCTGCCCAACTTTAGATGTGGAGAGGCAATCCCACAAAATTGCTGTGTTTGCATTAAGTCCTCCTCATGTCAGTGATTACCCAGAGGGAGAATTTGTCCCACCCAATCCTAAGAGTGAACAAGTGATCCAACTAAGCTCTGCTGCTCTTGTTCCTTCTTCCTCAAGCCAGGCAGCAATTGTAGATCAGTGATTACCTGCATAGAGAGCGTCTGGCCCCTCCCAATTCCAGATACAGAGCTGTGATTCCAACACACCTTGGTTCTCTGTTTAAACCTGCCATAGGCTTGGATACAAGCCCAAGTCTCATGTATCTAGAAAGCACGGCCTTTGGTTCTACCAACCCTATGTGACCAAACAGCAACCCCAGATATCATCACATATCCTGCCCAACTACAAATTCCCAACAATAGTACCAGCCAGGGAAGACAACCTGAAACCTATCTAATCAGAGACAGTCACAGAGCCCAGCAAAAGCTAAACCTTAACTCAGAAACTATAAAAAGATACAAATAATGTCATTATATAGTGACAAAGTGGTTAATTCACCAAGAATATACAACGATGATAAACATGTATGTACCCAATGTCAGAAAAACTACATACATAGAGCTACTATGACGTGATCTGAGGAAAAGGTACACTGCAGGAGCTCAGCACCCTACCCTCCACAATGGACAGACCATAGAGACAGAAAATCAATAAACATAGGACTTGAATTACACTTTAAATCACATGGACCAAACATTTACAGAAAACAGCAAAATTCACTTTCTTCTCGAGCACACATGGGACATTCTCCAAGGCAGATCATATGCTAGTGCACAAAACAGATCTTAACATATTATCGACATATATCAGAAAACACAATTGTACCCCCCATGCATGTGTAGTTATGATTTGTCAATCCAAAAAAATACAGAATAAGAGGATATAGTTAATACATTGTTCAAATATGTCCTGTGGGGAGAAAATAGTAGGATTCAGATCCCACAGGGGAGAAGGGGTTCAGAGACATAAATGACAGGGGTCCAAGTAAGGCAGCAAAACCCAACTCGTTGGTTTTAGAGTGGTGGCAGAGGTTGCTGGGAAATTACAGCAGTCACGTGATCAAGATCTGGGAGACGCTGCTGTCCTTAAGCCAGGAGATTTAGTACAGAAGCATCTGCTAAAGAGCACTCCTACCTCTGGCCTTTTTTTGAAGTAAAAACTTGGGCTGCCAGGCACTCCTCTGGATTTGACAAGCAGCAATGGGAGTGAAACAGTCGCCCAGAGAGCAGAGGGCAATATTCCTGGTCTGTGAGGAACACAGGGGACATTTATTCAATTACTTGTTATGGATGTTTGGGCTTTTTCCAACACTTTGCTATAACAAGCACTTACAGAATGGGCCAATGGAAAATGAATCATACATTTTAAAAATACTTTTAAAATCCCAACAATTAATTGTGTGGAAATTTATGACTTTCAATAACTAGCAATCCCAAATTATGCAATAATGAAAACTGTTCCTATAAATTCCAACATGCTAAATAATAGTGAAATAACCCCTAATAAAAGTCACTATAAAATAGATGAAAAATTTGAGTCCCAGATAGCATAATCTAAGATTATATTCTTCCAGAAAGGGCAGAGTTCAAATTCAAAAGTGTATCTCATGATGTCTAAACCAGTAAATGTTTTCAGAATTTCAAAACTGTCTTCTAATTTGGGGTGGCTTTTCAAGGTGACATTTGACCTTTTTGTGTTTTGTCCAAAGTCTGTTGACTTTTAGAGATACAGATATCATGGAACACATAGTTGCCTTCAGTGCAAAATAATAGCGAGTCCAACTAACTGACATTGATACATGAAACAAGATTCATATATCCATTCCTTGGTTTTGACATCTAGAAAGTCATTTATTTCATTTATTTGTATAAAAATGTGCACATTTTCTAGATTGGCATATGCCATTGCCTATTTGATACTTTTTCTTGCCTGTGGACAAGCATATAAATCATAAAACTGCTCTATTTACCTCTGAACATCCCCCACCAACACCCTTATTTGTACCTCCACCTTATTTATGACACTGATGATATCTCTAAATATTCAGTTTCTCAAGCCCGACACCTAGGCATAGCCCTTGTCTTCCTTATTTGTTTCGTGAGTCAGTCAGGGCTGTCATAATAAAATATTGCTGCCTTGGTGGCTAACACAGCAATAACTTCCTTTCCTCACATCTCAGTAGTCTAGATGCCAATGATCAGGATGACAATAGGGTTAGTTTATTCTTAGGCCTCTGTCTTTGGGTTGTAGATGGCATCCTCTCCTTATGTCTTCTCGTGGTCTTCCTCTGTGTGCACCTGTTCCCAAATCTCCTCCCCCACAAAAGGACACCAGGCTATTGGACTAGACTCATTCTGAGACTCATTTTAACTTAATTACCTCCTTAAAAATGCTCTCGCCAAATACAGACATATTCTGAGATACCGGGGCTTAGAATTCAACACATACTTGACAGAATGCAACCCATCCCAGGACACCTCACCATCTGAGACTCAGACTGCCCTGGCCCAAGCTCCCACTAACACTCACTGATCATGGGTTCCATGATTCCTAAAATTAGATTTTCCATGCAGCAGGGACAGAGATCTTTCATAAACACAATCAAGACCTATTCACCTCCATGCTTAAATCCCTACAATGGTTAACTGTTGCAATTAAAATAAAATGGAAAGCCACACCACAACCTACAAACTCTTTTTCTACCTTTTGATTTCATTTCATAACTCATCCACCCTTTTCTATATTTCTATAAGCTTGGCCTTCTTTCACAATAAACTCATTCCCAACGGAGAACAGTTATACTCTCTCTCTCTCTCTCTCTCTCTCTCTCTCTCTCTCTCTCTCTTTACTTGAAATGCTTTGTACCAACACCTTAGCATGGCTGACGCTTTCCTATGTTCAGATCTCAGTTACATGGGACATTTTCAGAAAGTAAACACATACTCTGGCTACTCAATTTACACCAGCATAACCAGTTTTTAAACCATCAGTTTTTGCTTCTGACTTGGCACTTTTTATTGAGATCTTTTGTTTACTTATTTATTATCTATCTTCTCCTTCCTCATCTCCAACTAGAAAACAAACCCTGCCTATTTTATTCTCCACTGTATCTAATGGTAAAAGTCAAAAGCACAGAATGTGTTCAGCCTCAAGTGTGTTACAGCCTAGCAAGAGGGGAGTGAGACGAGCTGGTAAGTCTGCCCCACTATGAACCTGACAAGCCTGACAACTCTCCAGGAGGGAAATGACCCAACCGCAGTGCTCAGCCGCCCTCCCTGATCTGCAGTTTGCAGCAGCTGCAGAAACTAGAAGAGCTACAAAGTCGCTCGCACCCCATCCTATAAAGCTCTCCCAGCCTGTGAGTGATGGTCTTTGGTCTCTGAGACTGAGGGCCCCCTCAGGTTTATTCTGCAATAAACCTGTCCCAGCTGCTGAGTTGCCTCTCTCCTTTTCTGATTCTTTCATCACCACATATTGTTTCTAACAGCATCTCCAATGCCTTCAATGTATCTATCCAGTGGATTGTCAACACATTTTACTAAATGTATAAACAAATTTGTGTATAAGCTACATTTCATATACACGTTTCCATTACTATACCAAAATACCTGATGTGGGCTACTTATAAACAGAGGTCTATTCTGGCTCATAGTTCTGGTGCAAAGTTGAGGGCATGAATCTGAAGATGGCCTCATCACTGGTAAAGTACCAAGGCCACACAGGGCATTACACAGGGAGCACATGTGCAGAGGTGCACAGCTCTTCTTGTCTCTGTGCCTCTTCCTATAAAGCCATGGAGAACCCATCCCGGGGGCTTCACACTGATGACCTCATCAAATCTCAGCCAGTTCCACAAGGCCCCACTTCTAAACACCACAGTGGACTCAGTTTTGACCTTCTTATATTTCACAATGGGCTTAAATTATAACAAACAAACCCTTGAGGACACCTTTAAATCATATACAGATCATAACACATTTTAATATATATTCATTTACTTTTTAATATATATTCATTTAAATAAAATTTTAGCCTGCTCTTTTAAAAGTCATTTTATTCAGCAAAATATTGAATTTCAAATTGTGATGTATTCATTATACAAAATGATACATGCACTGACATTCAACTAATACAATGTAAATTTATTTGTATAGCCCCTAATTATTACAATTGATTTTTATGAAGGATATTAGTATCAAAATCAATATGTCATAACAAATTATATCAGTAACTATTCATTAATATTAAATAAAAAATATTACATGTTTTTTAAGCAATTGCTTCTTTTTTTTGAAGATTTATTTTATTTATTTGAAAGACAGAGTTACAGAGAGAGGTAGAGCCAGATAGATAGGTCTTCCATTCCACTGGTTCCCTCCCCAAATGACCACAATGGCCAGAGATGGGCTGATCTGAAGCCAAGAGCCAGGAGCTTCTTCTGGGTCTCCCTCATGGGTGCAAGGGCCCAAGAAGGTTGGCCATCTTCTACTGCTTTCCCAGATCAGAGCAGAGAGCTGGATCAGAAGAGGAGCAGCTGGGACTCAAACCCAAACCCATCTGGGATGCCAGCTGCAGGCTGGGGCTTTAACCTACTGTGCCACAGTGCCAGCCCAAGCAACTGTTTCTAATATCAAATCTATTGATCTTGGAAAGATGTTGAAAGGTAATAGACCATGTTAAGTAAAATTTGGACTCTGAATTTGATACATTTACATTTACACAAACAAAGACTTGATAGACAAAGGAAATCAGATTCTTGAAAACAAGTATTTTTGTCATTGTTTTCCCAATCAACACTCAATAGATTTAATGCTTATGTGCCCTTCCAGTCATTTGTCAATCCCAAAGTGATTGTATTTGGAGGTGTGCTTTTTGAGAGGTGATTAGGCCATAAGGGTGGAACCCTCATGAATGGTTTAATGCCCTCATGAAAAGGTCAAAAAGCTAGTTAACACAAGAAGACAGCTATGCAAAAATCAAGAAGAGACCCCTCCCAACCCTGTTGGCACATGATCTCAGATTTCCCAACTCCAGGGTTAATAGTCAGCCAATAGAAAGAAACCCGTTACTAAGCTATCTGGAAAGTTACTGGTTGCAAATGTCCATGGTTATAACTGCTTAATTCTTAACATCTCCTCTAAACAAATAGCATTACTTTTCATTTGTAGGACATAATACTATTCTGCAATTGCTTTTGTATGTACTATGTACATAGTACATACAAATACGAATAGCTGCAAACTTATTAGGACATTCTCTATGTCCGTAACAGACAATGAAATAAACACGAAAAGAGCCACGTGTAGAGCCTTGAATCTTTCAATTCCTTGGCAGTGTACTAGCTAATTTCATCACAAGGCATAGGAGGGAAGCACCTATACTGGTGATCTAATGACAGTTCCCTTGGGTTAAGATAACACTGTTTAACAGGAGTGTGGGAACTGGCAGTGAGTAAACTGCCACTTAGGATTTCTGCATCCCTTAGCAGACTCTCTGGGTTCCAGTTCTCACTATCATCCTGATTCCAGCTTCCTGCTAATGCACACCCTGGGAGGCAGCAAGTGGTGGCTCAGGTAGTTCATTTCCTACCATCCCTGTGAGAGATGCAGATTGAGTCCCAGGCCCTTGATTTTTTTCCTGGCCTAGCCCTGGCTATTGCCAACATTTGCGACATGAGCCAGAAGATGGGAGATCTTGTTAATCTCTGTTTCTCTAAGTCTCTAGCTTTAAGATTAGATAGACAGATACAAGGATAAATAGATAGATAGATAGATAGATAGATAAACTAGAAAATACTGTTTAGCAAAGGAGATTCTGACCACCTCCTTGTAATCTGAGATGGTACCCACATTGCTCAAACCTTTCTTATAAACTTTGTACTAACAGGATTTACACCTCCTTTTCAGACTCAGTTAATCAGACTCAAGACTTAACTATGCATGAAGACCTGAAAATAAAGAGCTTACTATGTTGGAGGCATAAGTTAATCAGGATAATTTACCACCCGTGATTGCCAAAAGAATTAAGTTGTAATACTACCCACTTGAAAAACTATAGCTTCCTTTGTTGTGTAACTCTGCATAACTGACAAAGATGTTAGTTCTGTCTATGCTGAATCTATGACACACACACAAAAAACAAAATAATTAACTATATTTGTAAAACTATGGGGTCAGTGAGGTTTACTTTGTTACTACCAGCTTTCACTTTCTGCTTTTGTGCTCTTAGAGAATGAGGAATTCTCAAAAAGTTCACAGAAAAATTAATACTATTAAAAAACTGTGGATTTCAAAAACATTTTTGTGTCAAAATAAGCATTTTTAATTCCATTTTCCATGAACTTTTAAAAGTGCCCTTGAATTTTTCATTTTACTCAAATTTCCACTTCTTTCATATTTCCACTATTCATAACAAAGGATCTGTAATTCATCGCCATTAAAAATGACTGAAAACCACTGAAAATCTCACCTGTCTTGGAGGGAATACATTTCAACATCTCATATAGGTGAGTGGTATTCTAATTCTTTTTTTTTTAATTAAACTTTTATTTAATGAATATAAATTTCCAAAGTACAGCTTATGGGTTACAATGGCTTCCCCCTCCCAAAATTTCCCTCCCACCCACAACCCTCCCCTTTCCCGCTCCCTCTCCCCTTCCAATCACATCATGATTCATTTTCAATTCTCTTTATATACAGAAGATCAGCTTAGTATATATTAGGTAACGATTTCAACAGTTTGCCCCCATATAGTAACACAAAGTGAAAAAAAATACTGTTGGAGTACTAGTTACAGCATTAAATAAGAGTGTACAGTACATTAAAGACAGATCTTACATAATATATTTTTTTAAAAAAATTAATTAATTTTCTATGCCATTTCCAATTTAACACCAGGTTTTTCCTTTTTTCATTTCCAATTATCTTTATATACAGAAGATCGATTCAGTATATAATTAGTAAAGATCTCATCAGTTTGTACCCACGCAGAAACACAAAGTGTAAAAATACTGTTTCAGTACTAGTTATAGCATCACTGCACATTAGACAACACATTAAGGACAGATCCCACATGGGATGTAAGTACACAGTGACTTTTGTTGCTGACTTAACAATTTGACACTCCTGTTCATGGTGTTAGTAATCTCCCTAGGCTCTAGTCATGAGTTGCCAGGGCTATGAAGCCTTTAGAGTTTGCTGACTTTGATCTTATTCCGATAGGGTCATAGTCAAAGTGGAAGTTCTCTCCTCCCTTCAGAGAAAGGTACCTCCTTCTTTGATGGCCCTGTTCTTTCCACTGGGATCTCACTCCCAGAGATCTTTCATTTAGGTCTTCTTCTTTTTTTTCTTTTCCATGGTATCTTGGCTTTCCATGCCTACAATACTCTCATGGGCTCTTCAGCCAGATCCAAATGCCTTAAGGGCTGATTCTGAGGCCAGAGTGTTGTTTAGGACGTCTGCCATTCTATGAGTCTGCTGTGTATCCCACTTCCCATGTTGGATCTTTCTCTCCCTTTTTGATTCTATCAGTTAGTATTAGCAGACACTTGTCTTGTTTGTGTGATCCCTTTGACTCTTAGACCTATCAGAGCCATCGAATGTGAACTGAAATTGATCACTTGGACTAGTGAGATGGCATTGGTACATGCCACCTTGATGGGATTGTATTGGAATCCCCTGGCACATTTCTAACTCCATCATTTGGGGCAAGTCTGATTGTGCATGTCCCAAATTGTACATCTCCTCCCTCTCTTTTTCCACTCTTAAATTTAACAGGGATCACCTTTCAGTTAAAATTTAAACACCTAAGAATAATTGTGTGTTAATTACAGAGTTCAACCACTAGTACTAGAACAACAACAACAAATACTAAAAAGGATAAAGAATTACATTGTACATCTAGAGTCAGGACAAGAGCTGATCAGGTCATTGTTTCTTATAGTGTCCATTTCACTTCAACAGGTTTCCCCTTTGGTGCTCAGTTGTCGCCGATCAGGGAAAACAAATGATATTTGTCTCTTTGGGACTGGCTTAATTCACTCAGCATGATGTTTTCCAGATTCCTCCATCTTGTTGCAAATGACTGGGTTTCATTGTTCCTTACTGCTGTATAGTATTCTATGGAGTACATGTCCCATAATTTCTTTATCCAGTTTATTTTTTTTTAGGTTTATTTTATTTATTTGAAAGAGTTATAGAAAGAGGTAGAGACATAGAGAGAGGTCTTCCATCTGTTGGTTCACTCCCCAGGTAGCCACAACAGCTGGGGCTGTGCAGATCCAAAGCCAGGAGCCAGGAGCTTTTTCCGGGTCTCCCACATGGGTTCAGGGGCCCAAAGACTTGGGCCATCTTCTACTGCTATCCCAGGCCATAGCATAGAGCTGGATCGGAAGTGGAACAGCCTGGATTACAACCAGTGCCCATATTGGATGCTGGCACTGCAGGCCAGGGCTTTAACCTGCTGTGCCACAGTGCTGGCCCCACTCTAATTCTTAATATATGGGAAACCGGTACCTGAACTTCATGATGGTTGGAAGGGAACAATGTCCAAAATCATGTAGGTCACAAGCTTATGTAATTAACCTGTTCATTTCAGGACCAACACCACAGAAAGTTGGCCAATGGTCAAAACTCCAATGTCCAACTTGATTGAAGTCGCAGACAATGTCCAAAGGAGGAAAAACAGGGGAGTTTCTTGGTTCCCAAGTCATAGAAGAATGGGGACAAGGTGATGAGTTTCTATGTCATAGCAACAGCCAAAGTCTTGCAGATGGCTCCAGAAGAAACCTGGGATGTTAAATAGTCTACCTGTGGCCCACCAGAAAGTTCTAGCCCCTAACTGGAGTGAAGGGGATACTGCTAAAAACCAAAAATGGTACTGTGGTCGCCCAGTCAAGGGGCCCTGAGATCATAATAAGTCTCCAGTACTGAGTGAAAACACAAAGAGGATACAATCAAGTTACAGAGAATGCGTGTGTTCTGTAAAAACAGAGTCCTCCAAGAAACAAACACCAAGAAAGGATTAAAGACATACAGATTTTATTAGGAGATAACCTGTGAAAGAGAATAGAGGAGGTTCTGGAAAAGACAGAGAAATAAGACAGATCACTAGCAAAGGAGAGAGGGGAGAAGAGTTGGGTGGGAGCATCCTAGATTGCCAAGCAATGGAAGAAAGAAAGGTTTTTCAAGGCCATAGAGGAGGATTCAGTCCAAATTTTTGTATCAGAGGACTCCTGTAGCTATAAGTAGTAGGCTTGATTAGTACCCTTGCCATATTCAATCACTGACTGAGAGTAGCCTGAACAAATAAGGCCCCAGTCCATAGGTAATAGGCAGTGAGCAGCTTAGATCCTTGGTTTATTGTGCCGCCTATAATGGGAGATCTGCACATTCTCAAATCCACCAGATGGGGGCAGCCCAGTGGCTTAGTGAGGGGATTAGATGCAAAGCTCATACCAGATACCGAATTACCCAGGAAAATTCATTCCAGACTCTGTAGCTGGTCAGAGCACACACCTTCTGCCTTGGTGTATATTTGCTCTGCAACTGGGGGTGGACTCAAAATCAACAGATTGAAATTTGGAGCCTGTCCTTCTTTTAAGTATTTCACTGCACTTAGAAGTAGCCATCCATCCCCTTGACCTTATGTTCCTCACTGTTCTCATACATCAGCCACTTGGTCTCCCAATAGACTTGCTTCAGTAGGCTCTTGCTTACAATCAAACATAAGTGCAAATATGGTTAATCATGAAAGCAACGTTTGTATGGATTACTACTGCCCAATCCAGAATTTTCAAGTAACTCAGCATTGTGTTCAAATCTCATGGCATGGCTGGCGCCGTGGCTCACTAGGCTAATCCTCCGCCTTGGCGGTGCCGGCACACCAGGTTCTAGTCCCGGTCGGGGCACCGATCCTATCCCGGTTGCCCCTCTTCCAGGCCAGCTCTCTGCCAGGGCCCGGGAGTGCAGTGGAGGATGGCCCAAGTGCTTGGGCCCTGCACCCCATGGGAGACCAGGAGAAGCACCTGGCTCCTGCCATCAGATCAGCGCGGTGGGCCGGCCGCAGCGCGCTACCGCGGTGGCCATTGGAGGGTGAACCAACGGCAAAAGGAAGACCTTTCTCTCTGTCTCTCTCTCTCACTGTCCACTCTGCCTGTCAAAAAAAAAAAAAAAAAAAAAAAAACTCATGGCATGACCAAACCAATGATCAAATCTCTTTTTTGAGTATCCACCTCCTTGGACCATTCCTGAAATGAACTTCTGTAATAATCAGGGTCCTAGCAGGAAAGAGAAACATCTTATGCAGAAATAATATTAAAAAGTATTAGCAACACCATGCTCCTAAATCTGTATGTATGAAATACATGAAATTTTCTCAACTTAAAAAATAAATTAAAAAAATTTTAAAGTGTTAGCAAGTAATCAGAGAATCTAAAAATCAAAAAGAGAACATGAAGCATCACAGAGGTAGTAACTGCTAGAGCTACCACTCCTGAGACTAAGGAGACAAAGAACAGGTGGAATTAGTAAAACTTGGGAGGAATGGCAGAGCTGGGACCTCACCCTGACAAGGGTGTCAGCTGGCTGGTGCTAGTGCTGAGGTTAGCATGAGGAAACTCGGTTTGGGAGTGTTAGGACAACTATAAAACTGTAATTACAGCATAAGCATGAGTGGCAGGTTGAAAACATTTTTCTTCAGCAACACAAACAGAAAGAGGAAGCAACTAGAAATGAGCAAGCCACTTTCTTTCTAGGCTTTTTGACTCCCCCAGAGAAGCAAACATCTGCAAACAAGAATGAAGCTCGCAGCCACAGCATCAAAATGTGGGATATAAAGGAGCAGATTTGAAGGTGAAAGGAAATAATTAACAATCATTCTATAAGCTTGTTTTGAATACCTCATCTATAAATGCTTTATTAACTTACCCCCTATGGATATGTCTGCTCTTTTGTGAATCAATATAACTTAATTTCCGTTTAGCATCACTTAAATTTTTCTCTGTACCAAAGTTGTACCTATTCTGGTCTCAATCTTACCCCTCTCCACTGGTATCATTCACATTCAGATACATACCCATTAGATGTCCACTGAATGCTGGAAAACTGCCTCGTTTATCTATGTATCTCCTGTGACTTTTTTTTATTTGACAGGTAGAGTTATAAACAGAGAGAGAGAGAGAGAGAGAGAGAGAGAGAAAGGTCGTCCTTCCACTGGTTCAATCCCCAAATGGCCGCTACGACTGGTGCCGATCCGAAGCCAGGAGCCAGGTGCTTCTTCCTGGTATCCCATGGGGGTGCAGGGGCCCAAGCACTTGGGCCATCCTCCACTGTCCTCCTGGACCACAGCAGAGAGCTGGACTGGAAGAGGAGCAACCGGGACTAGAACCAGCACCCATATGGGATGCTGGCACTGCAGGCTGAGGATTAACCAAGTGAGCCACAGCTCTGGACCCCTCCTGTGACTTCTTAGTAACAGGTATTGAATTATTGAATTTGCTCATTGCTGAATCCCCAGTGCCCAAAACTGGATCTCACAAACAGATGTGTGTGTGTGTGTGTAAAGAATGATTAAATGAGTAAATGAATGAATTTAACTGAATAGATTGTCATTCCAGGGAAATTAGCTTTGGGGATTTTGAAAACGGGAGTGCCTGGGTTAAATAGTATTCTATCTAAGAAAACAGAAGAAAATATCTTGTAGAATTGTTAACCTAATCTCAAGTTCTGAAAACTTCTCAACATCAATTCACTGCCTTCCTCTACTTCTCCCCGACTATGTCAACAGTAAGATATTTGCCAAAATACCACAGGTTGAAGTGGATCCAAAACCCAAAGCCAGTTACCCATGATACCACAAATGTACCAAATGTGTTTCGTAACCTGTACTAATGAAAAAAAAAATGTATTTGGCATAGATTTTCCTGAAAAGATAAACATTAAATTCAAAACAAAGGAAGGATGGATTCAAGCATTCCTGCGGAAAGAGACAAATCGCTTCAAATCCTGTGGTAACAGGGAGCGTCATGGTTCTAGGTTATTGATAAGCAAATACAAAATAGATGCCTACTAGATGGTTGAATATGGGTTTTTAGCACTTATTCCATCACAAGCACATCAACTACCACAACCATCCACATACAAAAATATCTTCACAAGAGTTAAGGAATCCAGGTGTGATACTGCAGTACCTGCATAGAGCACTAAAATAAGAAAAAAATGCACGGAAGAGGGAAGGAGGATAGTTTCAGATTATGTACATCATCTTTCCCCAAAACTGGGTAGCACAGGGTTGAGATACCTCAATGTGGGGAGGAAGAATAAAGTGGGAATCCAGTTTCACCCTTGACCCAGACCAGTTTCATGCTGGTCTCCACAAACTAAGGCTCCATATCCATGCTGGCAGCAGGCTGGGACCCCCAGACAAGGGTCCAGGTCTGTCGCTGCAGATTCGGGTTCCAGAACTACCTTTAGAACCCCAGGCACTAAGCCCTCCGCCATGGTCTTAACAGCAGACACAATCAAGAAGAAAAAAAGAATCAACAAACTCCCAGACAGGTCATTTGAAACTGAAAAACAAAAAAGCAATGAAAATGAGTGTGAAAGTTTTGTGGGACTGATAAGGCATCTTAAAGTGAACCAATGCATGCATTATGAGAGTCCCATAAGGAACAGAGAACTAGCAAGATGTGGAAAGCTTATTGAAAGAAATAATGACAGAAGGCTCCCCAAATATGGAGAAGGAAATAAGCATCCATGTCTGTAACAAAGAATCCCAGGTCAGTCTGACAAAAAGAGACCTCCAGAGACTCTCACTACCCTATACCTTGTGCAATTGTGTGAGTGCAGCCTGTTGAAATCCTTGCTAAGTATATACCAAGTTGATCTTCAGTATATGAAGGTAATTGAAAATGAAACTTGATAAAGGGCGGGATGGGAGAGGGAGAGGGGAGGGCCACTGGAGGGAGGGAGGTTGAGGGGGGAAGCCACAACAATACAAAAGTTGCACTTTGTAAATTCACATTTATGAAATAAAAAATAAAAAAAGAAAAAAAAGTACCATTGATGTTAAAAAAAAAAAAAAGAGAGAGACCTCCAGAGAGACATCACCAAGATGATTATCTAAAAGTGCTTGGCATGCTTCCTTCCACAATAAAAGACCAAAACAGGAAGAACAAGTATTTCTCGGGAGTGCTTGAGGAAGAGCATCAGAATGCAGAAGGTATGTGGCAGAGACAGTATGGATTTACATCATGGCTATAGGAAGTAGAGAACCAACCATCTGCTACTCCATTTCTCAAGATCAACTCAGCAATAACAAACTTTATTCAATGGGAAAAGGGTAAGCAGGAGACCTGGGACAGTCCTTACTAACACCACACACCTGAGACATTTATCCCTGGAGAACCTTGTGGTCTTTCCAGACTCTGAGCCCAGTTTGATGAGCTGCTCTGTTACCACAACACGGCAAAAAGCACTCAAAGAGCCCAGTTCATAGTGTACCCTCTTGTGTGTGAAGCCATCTTGAGACTCCATCCACTTAGAGTTCTGTAAAGAAAATGGGTAGTTGCTCCCAGAACCGCCACTGACCCAGCCCTGCAAATCGACCTCCCACAACCCCAGGAAGAATCTGGGTAGCCCATTCTAAATGGCTCAATCAGCAGAGTCTCCCAGAAAAGAGTCAAATCTGCCCACCCTTCCATTTCTTCAGAAGCAGCTTGTGGTCTATGCATACAGCTTCAGCCTTAAGACACAACAAAGCAGGCATCGTGGCTCAACAGGCTAATCCTCCACCTAGCGGTGCTGGCACACCAGGTTCTAGTCCTGGTCGGGGCGCCAGATTCTGTCCTAGTTGCCCCTCTTCCAGGCCAGCTCTCTGCCAGGGCCCAGGAGTGCAGTGGAGGATGGCCCAAGTGCTTGGGCCCTGCACCCACATGGGAGACCAGGAGAAGCACCTGGCTCCTGGCTTCGGATCAGCGCAGTGTGCCGGCCGCAGCGTGCCAGCCGTGGCGGCCATTGGAGGGTGAACCAACTGCAAAGGAAGACCTTTCTCTCTGTCTCTCTCTCACTCTTTCTCACTGTCCACTCTGCCTGTCAAAAATAAAAAAAAATAAAAGACACAACTGAGAAACCATCCCTGGAATTCTGGGATTTCTGGAAGCAGCCAGGTAGACCTGACATCATGATCTTGACCTGAGAATGTAAGCAGATAGCCCGTACTCATTGGACTGTTCCACAAAGTCCCATAGAAGAATATTGGTGGCCTCAACACCCACCTATGACTCAAGGAAGCTGTCAAGCAGCCTTTCTTCCAAAGCTCTGCCCACCTTCCTATGGCCCCAAGAAACAATTGAGCAGCCATTCTCAGAAGCTCATACCACAGAGGCCCTGAGAAATGGACTCTTGGCTCTACTGACTCACCCATATTTGAATCTAGGGAGAAGCGGGAGAAGACTTTCCCTGACCAGACTGGACATTGGAGGCACAGTGCATTCAGTCTTTGGACTCAGAGAGGTGCCCCATCTGGCATTGCTAGTGTACCCTAACACCTGCTCAACACTCAGACCCTTACAATCACACTACTCTGCTACCAAGCATGATCTACTATACCACATACTATACTATATGTGGGCCAACTAGGGTGACCACACTTTATATAACCTGAAGAAACTATCAGATGTCCCAAATCCACAGCCAGATGCATCACAATGAAAGCTGTGATAAAACCTAGCACATGTAATGTAAGCAAGCTGCATTCCAGTTTGTGATGCAGTTCTCCAACCTTTACAGCCTTGGCTACTGAGACATATCAAGATACTGTCAACACTGACTACAACTGAAGAAGCTACATGGGTATTCCAATAAAGAACCCACCTAGAACTAATGCCAATACAGTGTATAAAATGAATGCCTGGGAAACAGTGCCAGGAAAAAATCTTTTACTATGGAACAATTTTATAACATTGGTAAAGGCAACTGACTCACAAGATGCATAGACACCAATGCAAGAACATAAGCAAGAAAAATTAAGGTTGCATGACACCTCCAAAGTCTAGCAATACATCAAAGAGAAGTGGAAATCAATGATTGCTTGACAAAGAATTCAAAAGAGTGATTTTACAGAAATTTAAGAGAATATAGATATACAATTAATGAACATAGGGAGGCAATTTATGATATTAATAAAAATTCAGTCAAGAGATAGATCATGAAAATGAATGAGTCAGAAATCTTGGAGCTAAAATATCAATAAATGAATCTCAAAGTACATTTGAGAGGGGTGATCATTTGGCACACAATTTAAGACAACCCTTAGGACACATGCATGAGTTTTCGGAGTGACTGGGTTTGAGTCCCAGCTCAGCTATCCATTCCAGCTTCCTGCTAATGTGCATTCTGGGAAGCAGCAGATAAGTTTCAAGTACATGGGTTACTACTACCCAAATGGAGACCTGGACTGGGGTCCTGGCTCTCGACTTTGGTTTTACCCTGTCCTGGTTGCTACAGGCATTTAGGGAGTGAACTAGCAAATGGAAATTCTTTCTCTCTTTGCCTCTCTCTCCCTTGAATAAATAAAACCAATTAATTAAAATACAGTTGAAAGCCTCATTGAATTGAGCAAACAAAAGAATTTCTGAAGTTGAAATAAGCTAGTTAGATTTTTTAAATGTTTAAAGAATGAAGAGTTATGAGACACTAGTCAGAAAATGTTCACATTATGAGTATTTCATTTTTTTTTTTTTGACAGGCAGAGTGGACAGTGAGAGAGAGAGACAGAGAGAAAGGTCTTCCTTTGCCATTGGCTCACCATCCAATGGCAGCCACAGCCAGCACGCTGCGGCCAGTGCATCGCGCTGATCTGAAGGCAGGAGCCAGGTGCTTCTCCTGGTCTCC
Source organism: Lepus europaeus (assembly GCF_033115175.1). Taxonomy (NCBI): domain Eukaryota; kingdom Metazoa; phylum Chordata; class Mammalia; order Lagomorpha; family Leporidae; genus Lepus; species Lepus europaeus. Next base: position 135,087,541 of record NC_084831.1, on the reverse strand, counting down.
CATGCGGGTGCAGGGCCCAAGGACTTGGGCCATCCTCCACTGCACTCCTGGGCTATGGCAGAGAGCTGGCCTGGAAGAGGGGCAACCGGGACAGAATCCGGCGCCCCGACCGGGACTAGAACCCAGTGTGCTGGCACCGCAGGCAGAGGATTAGCCTATTGAGCCGCGGCACCGGCCTCACATTATGAGTATTTCAAAGTTGATGAGAAGGGGAAAGGCATACAAAACTATCCAATTAAATAATTGTTGAAAACTAGAAAATATAAGAATGTACAGGTCCATAAAACGCGAAGAACTCAAAATGGATTTGGCCAAAGATGATCCACCCTGAAGTGTATTTATAGTCAAACTGTTAAACATAAAAGATAAAGAGAATATGAACAAAACAGGAGAGGGGCAGGTGTCCACAGCAGACCACATAGTTTCTAAGTAGCTGCAGGTCACTTCTGCTGCCAGGGTCATTACCTGGGAATCTGCAGCCATTGTGTCAGTTGTGAACTGGCAATCTTGAGCGCCAGAGGTGAGGGAACCCTTGGTGATAGGAACCCCTGCCATGGCCACCCAACCACTAGAAGCCTACAGCTTCACAATGGGGTTATCTCTCCTTACCAGACTACAAAGTCCTTGAAATAAGAAATCATGTCCTACTTCTCTGTGTATCCCCAGAATCTAGCACGGTCCTGATACACACTTTAAATTGCATTCGGGGTATCATAGTTATTGGAACAATGACTGTAAATCTTTCTAGTGCTTAACTATAAAGAAGAAGAAAACATTGGTATGGAACAGTAATATACACAGAAGTGCTTGTATGAGGACAAAGTTAGAAAAAAAGCAAAATCCAATTGTTCTAAGACTAAATAAGATGAACAGTTAACCAAAAATATAACCTCACAGAGTTTGGAGTCCTCACTCATTAAAAGCAAGTGAGTTATCAGGGAGAAGTGATAGATCTAAAAGTCTTCACTAATACCAAATAAGAAATCAGAAGGAATAAATAACAATCAAAATTTTATTAGAAAACAAGAATGGCATAGTACAAAATGGTACAACTCTTGGACTTCTTGGATTGGTGATTGGAAATCTAACAAATTGTGGCTCAACTCTAACAATAGAAATATAGCAAAAATTTCAAAGATTTATTTTATTTGAAAGGCAGAGTTAGAGTGAGGGAGAGAGACAGAGAGCGCACTGGCTCATTCCCTAAATAGTCACAATGGGCAGAGTGAGCTGGGTCAAAGCCAGGAGATCAGTGCTTCTTCCAGGTCTTCCACATGGGAACAGGGGCCCAAGGACTTGGGGCCATCTTCTGCTGCTTTCTTGGGCACATTAACAAGGAGCTGGATAGGAAGTAGAGAAACTGAGTCTCAAACTGGAACCCATATGGATTGCAGGAGGCTTAACATACTGTGCCACAATGCTGGCCCCACAATGGTGAGTTCTTGAATGAAAAATAGAGAACCTTCCACAAGGACAATTATCAAATTGGCTATTGAAGATACTAAAGGATTAGGAAATCATATACCTATAAAAACTTTAGTTCAAAATTTATGCACTTTATACATAGTTAATGGAAACAATATAGCTTTATTTATATCTCAGGTTGTTCTAACACACAAAAATACACCAAGTACAGAACTGCACACATTTGAGCCTACATATTACACTGTTAATGGAGCATCTTCTTCATTAGGATTAACTGACACCTGACACTGCTTTTTTTTTTTTTTTTTTTTTTGGACAGGCAGAGTGGACAGTGAGAGAGAGAGACAGAGAGAAAGGTCTTCCTTTTGCCGTTGGTTCACCCTCCAATGGCCGCCGCGGTTGGCGCGCTGCGGCCGGCGCACCACGCTGATCCGATGGCAGGAGCCAGGGGCTTATCCTGGTCTCCCGTGGGGTGCAGGGCCCAAGGACTTGGGCCATCCTCCACTGCACTCCCTGGCCACAGCAGAGAGCTGGCCTGGAAGAGGGGCAACCAGGACAGGATCGGTGCCCCGACCGGGACTAGAACCCGGTGTGCCGGCGCCGCAAGGTGGAGGATTAGCCTAGTGAGCCACGGCGCCGGCCTTCAATAGTGTCTGAAGAAAATGCCTTGTCTTCAAATTGCAGTGTCATTAGGGTTGACCATCCTCCAGTTCAAGACATACTGATTACTTCAGAAAATAATGAATATATCCCTTCATTGGCAGAATTAGTATCTGAAGTCAGAAGTATATTGAACCTTAACAACTTTCATTCTGAAAACAGTTCTGCTTTTGACATTAAGACAGACAGAAAGATGTGTGGTACCCATATGACAGTAGTTTGGAGATTCCAGTGCAGAAATTTTGCCATCAGGTGGAAACAAAGAAAATATTTTCATGTTAGAACCTACTATAAGGACCATAATAATAAAACATGAAGGTTACCACCTTTATGTCCAGGTTGAAGAAGAAGAGTTGATGACCAGGAGAGTTCAATACATGGATAGTAACACCAAAACAAAAATGTTTCAGTGCTCTGCCATAGATTCTGTCCAACATTTTTAATAGTAACAATATCAGTAGACTCAATTATAGGAAGCTATGCAATAGCTCAATATTAATAGCAGAAAATAATACAGACTAAGAAAACAGAGTAGATTCAGCAGACAGGATTTCTTTGTGTATCAGTACACAAAAAGAACCCAATGTGAAGATCCAATAACTCAAGGGACACAGAATGAAAAACCTCCACCAAAAGATTAGGAAATTTTGTAGTATTGGGAAGGTGGGAGGTGCTTAATTCATCATTACACAAGAACAACCACAAAGACCCTCTTAATACGAACTCAAGGTAGTCCACAAATAGCTTATGCAGGCAACTTTAGGTGGAAACTTCCCTTTTTCTCTTATTTTGGCAAGTCTAATCCACTATCAGGTCATGTAAAGATCAAGGTATCCCAGAAGACACTATCTGAATAGTCCTTCTTAAATATTATGGCATTAAAACCCTATGACTGAGTGTAGTGCAGTGAGTGAATACCCTGGCCTGAAGCGCCTGCATTCCATGTGGTTGCCAGATTGAGACCCGGCTGCTCCATGGCACAGCTCTAGCCATTGCAGCCAACTGGGGAGTGAACCATCAGATGGAAGACCTTGCTCTCTCTCTTCCTCTTCTCGCTCTGCTGTGTAATTCTGAATTTCCAATAAATAAATCTTTAAAAAAAAAAGTGTATCGGAAATCCAAGATGGCGGAATAGGAAGGGAGAACATTGATATTCTTCGGCAAGACACAGGTTAATAAAAGTGGAGATACTGCAGGGTCAAGGAAGAGTAGGGGAAGAAACAGCAGAGGAAACTCTTCCGGAACTAGTGATTCACAGTGGACCTGCGTGGAGAGCGTGGGAGCCCAAGTTCGGGACACCAGCAGCAGACTCAACGCACCAGCGCTGGAACGCGAGGTGAGCCGAACCTCCATAGCCCGAGACACCAGCAGGCAAGCGGAAAGAGGAGGCTAGAGGGAACGAGGCTTGAAACTCCGTGGGGAAAAGTTCACCAGGCTAACTAGAAGAGAGAGAGGGAAAAAAAAGTGACCGAAACGGACACGAGTTTCTCTCTCTCCGCTCACCCCTCAAGGGCGAGCAAGACAAAGAGCAGGCGCCATTTTGGGCATACGTCATAAGCAGGGCGACCTCAGGTCTGCACCGGCCCTGAGCCTAGCAGAAAAACCTGACTCTGGGGGGAGGGGTGAAATAACTGGAGATTAGCATCTAACTTGGCAACCCAGTGGGAGACTGCAGGAGAATTGGAGCCCACACCAAGGGCAGCAGAGATTCCCTGTGTGGTCCTTGGGAAAGAGCTTCCAATCTCTGGCTCCTGTGGGTATATCATTTGCCTGCTAACTACCTCCAATTACATTCAGCTGTGCGGAATTACTTCCCTTTTGAATCAACAAAAGAAAGAGACATTTACCACACCTAACCTGGGAGTGTCATCTTGACACACCCTCAACACTGAGGAACCAAACACAGCTCTCAGTCCACACCCATCTCAAGCCTCTAAGGCTCCACCAAAAGCAGACAGTCCACTTAATCTAGAGTCATAGTATAACAAGAAAAAAAAAAAACACCACAGTGAAGAAACCAAATATCTCCAACATGCCATACAACAAACGCAAAAACCGAGGTAACAAGAACAAGGAAGACACTATGACGCCCCCAAATGAAAAAGACACCCCAACTCAAGATTATGAAGATGATGAGATAGAAGAAATGCAAGAAGCGGATCTCAAAAAATTGATAAGAACATTAAGAAGTTCTCAAAAACAAATTCTTGAACTACAGAAATCCTTTAAGGACAAGATAGAAAATCTCTCTCGTGAAAGTGAAATATTAAGGAGGAATCAAAATGAAATGAAACAACTAGTGGAACAAGAAATGGTGATTGTGACGAGAAATCATAATGAAATGAAGAGTTCAATAGATCAAATGACAAACACATTAGAGAGCCTTAAAAACAGAATGGGCGAAGCAGAAGAGAGAATATCAGACTTAGAAGACAGAGAACAGGAAAGGAAACAGGCAAACCAAAGAAAAGAAGAAGAAATTAGAAATCTAAAAAATATTGTCGGGAATCTACAGGATACTATTAAAAAACCCAACATTCGGGTTCTAGGAGTTCCTGAAGGCATGGAGAGGGAGAAAGGATTAGAAGGCATTTTCAGTGACATACTAGCAGAAAATTTCCCAGGTTTGGAGAAGGACACAGGCATCTTAGTACAGGAAGCTTATAGAACCCCTAATAAACATGACCAAAAGAGATCCTCACCACGACACGTCATAATCAAACTCACCACAGTGAAACATAAAGAAAAGATTCTAAAAGGTGCAAGAGAGAATCGTCAGATTACTCTCAGAGGATCTCCAATTAGACTCACAGCAGACTTCTCATCAGAAACCCTACAAGCTAGAAGGGAATGGCGAGACATAGCCCAGGTACTAAGAGAGAAAAACTGCCAGCCCAGAATATTATATCCTGCAAAGCTCTCATTTGTGAATGAAGGTGAAATTAAGACTTTTCATAGCAAACAGAAACTGAAAGAATTTGTTGCCACTCATCCTGCCCTGCAAAAGATGCTTAAAGATGTGTTACACACAGAAACACAGAAACATGGTCACCAATATGAAAGAAGGTAAAGGAAGGAAACCTCACAGCAAAAGATCCCAGGAAGCTCAATTTCTCTTTGACATAGAATTAAACTCTGATGCACTGTTAGAGCAATGTGTTAAAGTAATCTATTATGTTCTCTTGATGTCTGTTAAATTCTAATTGTCCAAAAACAGCAGAATTTTTATTAAGAGCTATGGGTTATTTAAATATGTGCTTATTTTCAAAGATTTGAATAATCACCTTGTAACAATGATCAAATTTGGTCTATGTTATGTCATGATTTTAAGGAATCTTAGTTCAACCAGATATTTTGGATTTTGATATTGGTCTATTATGCTATGTTATATGTGCGTACATATTGTATGTCCACATGGGGAAATTTTATTAAGAGTTTTATTTTAAATGGCTTTTAGATAAGATTGTCCATAAATTTAAGCTGCTAAAATCAATCAAAGATACATTTTAATTTGTGTGACCTGAATCTGTGTATCATATGTTTTAAACGTGTTGGTAGAAAGAAACTAAAAACATTTTAGATGGTTGTGCTTAAGTTTACTGGTTAAACAAACTACACCATGTTAGATATTTAAGAGGTGTTTTCAAATACATGATTCTTAAAATTTATAGAAGGCATTGGACCTTCTGGTAAATGTTTTATTAAGTTGTTATCTAATGGTTGAAATGGTTTGCTAAGTATTCATGTGATATTGCTATTGTCAGCAAGTGATCTAGGACTTGCTCCCTCATTTCTCTATTCTAAGCCCAACTTGTTCTTTCATTTCTCTATTCTCTTCAAGGTAGGGAACTAATTCTATTATGAAGGAATCTGTAGGATGCACAATTTAATCTTTAGACCTTATAAGAGATGGCTAACATTTTTCTGTAATAGCATAGCCAAAATAAGAGCTTAAATAATAATCTCATAGCTAGATTCACATCGCCATCAGCGAAGTATACAGTAAGTAGAAAAAAAAAAAACCTCCCTTTCAGACCAAAGGGAAAGAAAGTTTTAAAGTGAGAATATAATTTTCCTCATGGGCATTGTCTACCTTAGAAAAACTACTACAGAACATGCCTGTGACTATAGACTTGTAGTTCAGGCCACCGAAGATTAGAGATGGGACATGGGCACTCCCTTGACTTGCATCCTCTGGTCTGCTTTAACACAAACCAGGAGGAAAAGAAAGCTCGGCATCAGAAGCAATGGGTGGCAGGCCTATTAATGGCTGATCTGTACAGTGATCTGCCCTCAAGGAGACCCAACAGGCCAGTCCACTGCAGTGGCTTTCAATGTGGTAAGCCTGGGCTTCAGCAGAAGTCAGCTTGTGAAGAGCCCTGGCAGCTCTGCCAAGAGTTGGATCACTGGAAATGGACCTGCCCTGGAGTTGAAGGATGCCCAGGTCAGAGCCACAGATCTTATTGGCTCTAAGCTGAAAAGCCCTTCACTCAGCCCAACTTCTAAAGTGACCACTGCAGCTGAGGGTGTGGTCAAGTAGGGTCAGCAACATTGCAGGCAGAACTGTAAATTTCTTGTTAGAGATGCCACCTGCCTTTACCTGGCCAGCTCTCCTCCCAGGCCAGCCAAGTAATGAAAGTCAACAGAGTGCCTTCCCCTAGGAGGTTCACACCTCCCTTAGGATATACCCCATGTGAAGAGATAGATAGGTCTGGGCCTCTTAACTTACAAGGCCTAAAGCCCACCAGATTATTATCAAGCCCCTTCTATCAGGTTCTATATGCCTCTCAATCAGAAAACTTAATTGTAGCTTAGACAGCACCTTTCTTAGCTCCTCTAATAATGACTCTGTCCTTTGTTCTAGACCCTGTCTAGTGCACTTGGGCCTCATTCCTTTGTAATCATAACCTCTACTCTACCACCAATGGCTCTACTCCCAACCTGTGTGTACTGATGGTCCTCTTCCCCACTTAATGCTGTATAATTGTTCAGACCTGGTAAATGCCACTCTTAGGATCATTGGTTACTATCCTCACCCTGTCTTTTATGACCTTGTCTAAATATGATCAGAGTCGGGGAACTTGGAAGGCTTCCATAGCCTTGGCAACTCTTGACGACAGCCTAGGGTGGTTACTGGTGCCATAAACTAGAGTGTCAATTTGTTGGGTCAACAACAGGAGCCACTGTGCGCTTGCTCCTGATGTGGGATCTCTGTCCTTAATGTACTGTACATTTTGATTTAATGCTATAACTAGTACTCAAACAGTATGTTTCACTTTGTGTTTCTATGTGGGTGCAAACTGTTGAAATCTTTACTTAATGTATACTAAATTGATCTTCTGTGTATAAAGAGAATTGAAAATGAATCTTAATGTGAATGGAAGGGGAGAGGGAGCGGGAGAGGGGAGGGTTGCGGGTGGGAGGGAAATTATGGGAAGGGGAAGCCATTGTAATCCATAAGCTGTATACTGGAAATTTATATTCATTAAATAAAACTTAAAAAAAAAAAACCCTATGACTTAGTTATAACATTTAGATGAGAAAGACTCAAGAGAATAGTTTTTCTTGTTTTCAAATGAAGTTTTAAATTTTTGTTTTTTTAATCCTCCATTTTATTTGAGTGGTAGAGACAAAGAGACAGAGAGGCATCTTCCATCTGCTGGTTTATTCCAAATGCTTGTGACAGGGCTAGACCAGGCTGAAGCCCATATTTGAGAACTAAATACAGATCTTCCATGCTGGTGGTAGAGACCCAGGTACTTGAACCATTATCTCAAGCTGAAATTGTCAGTGAAGCCAGGATGCCATCTTAGGCACTCTAATGTGAGATGTGGGCATCCCAAATGCTGCATCAAACACCAACCTCCAACATGAAATTTTTAACCTGGTATATTGCTTATTTTATATGTGAGCAAGAGCAACGATTGTCTGTGGACAAATCTAGCATCAATTCTTAACCCAAACTATCTTTCATACTTACATTTTATGGGTAACATTATTACAATGGCACTATTTCAAGAGAATTTACTGATATTGGATTCTCTCTACCATTCTACTAGTGCATGTTACATAAACATCCTACTATTAAGGACTTGGAATCTATTGATACTGAACTGTGTAATTCTCTTATCTGGGTCAGAGGCAACATTGGAGAATATGGCTTAGAATGTACTTTTCTGCTGACATGGAGATTTTGGAAAAAGTTATTTCACGTAAACTGAAGTTGGACTATCCTGGTGGCTGAGGAGAACAAAGATGACTATGTCAGCTTAACAACATAAGGTGCAATTTTTCTTAAGAACGTTTAAGTAAGACGGAAGTATTACTTGATGGTTTTAATGAAATTGTTTCAATTCAAAAGCACTGTACTTTGATGGAAAAGAGTTGACAGTTATTTTGTGTGGCACACAAGAGTTTGTCTTGGAAGCTTGAGAAGGAAATGCTGTTTAGTAGCATTATATAAGAAATAGCAAGCAAATAATCTGACTTTGGCAGTTTGTGAACAAAACAATGAAATAAGAATGAAACTATTGCAGTTTGTCACTGGACCATGTTGTTTACCTCTAGAGGGATTTTATTAAATAACAGGAATTAATGAACCTCAAAGATTTTATAATGAAAAAGTTGGCAAAGACACCTGGTTACCAGGAAGGCTTCATGTATTAACCACTTGGATCTAATACTACATAAGAGTTATGAATAGCCAAAGGAAAAAAAAGTAGTTTTCCAATCGAAGACAAAGAGGATTTAGATGATAAATTCAGCCTCTTGTCTTGAAGGAACTCTTCCATGTAAATATCCAGGGGGCCGGCGCTGGTGCATAATGGGTAAGCCGTAGCCTACAGTGCCGGCATCCCATGTGGGCGCTGGTTTAAGTCCTGGTTGCTCCACTTTCAATCCAGCTCTCTGCTATGGCCTTGGGAAAGCAGTGGAAGATGGCCCAAGTGCTTGGGACCCTGCAGCCAAGTGGGAGACCCAGAAGAAGCTTCTGGCTCCTGGCTTCAGATTGGTGCAGCATTGGCCTTTGAGGCCTTCTGGGGAGTGAACCAGCAGATGGAAGATCTCTCTCTCTCTTTCTCTCTCTCACACACACACTCTGCCTTTCAAATAAGTAAATAAATCTTTAGTAAATAAATAAATATCTAGCCAAGAAAAAGTGTATAGGTAGTGTATTTAAGTGATTCATTCTGTACAATGAATTTTCTGAACCTCTCAATATACAAATGGTTTCTGTTTTTCCATTGAAATATGCCTAATTAATCATTTTCTTAAAGTTTCTGACCAGGATAAATCTTACCCTTTCATTTTGAAGCAAGCAAGCATTTTACTAAAATTTAGAAGTACATCTCTAAAAAAGAATGTGTGGCAGTGGATTTAACTTTTGAGAGCCTCAGGTATATTAAAAAATCACAACTATTCATTCAAAAATAGTAAAAATTATAATAACATTAATTGTAAATGGATTAAACTCAGAATTAAAACATAGAGACCAGCTGAATGGAATTAAAAAACCAACCAAACAAGAAGAAAAAATATTTAAAAAGCAAGAGAGAGCAGGTGGTTAGCTTAGCAGTTAAGAAGTCTGCATCCCGTACTGGAATACCTGTTTTGATTTCTGACAGCATCTCCTGTTGCCAATATAGTGCCTAGGAAGCAACAGTGATAGTTCTGGTTCCTGCACCTCTCATGAGAGATACGGATTTTGTTCTTAGCTTGCGGCTTCAGCCCTGGCCATTGTGGGCATTTGGAGTGTTGGTCATTGGACGAAAGTGTTCTTTCTCTCTGTCTTCGTCCTTCTGCCTCAAAATTAATTGTTTTTAAAACAATAAGACTCTATAGTATACTACCTACAAGAAACTCACTTTACCAGTAAAGACACCCATAAACAGAGAGTGAAGAAATAGAAGAAGAGGGGCCGGCTCTATGGAGCAGTAGGTTAATCCTCCACCTGTGATGCCGGCATCCCATATGGGCACTGGTTCTAGTCCTGGCTTCCCCTCTTCCAACCAAGCTCTCTGCTATGGCCTGAGAAAGCAGTAGAAATGGCCCAAGTGCTTGGGCCCCTGGACCCACATGGGAGACTTCCTGGCTTTGGATCCGTGCTGCGTTGCACCATCTGGGGAGTGAACCAACAGAAGGAAGACCTTTTTCTCTGTCTTTCCTTCTTACTGTCTGTAACTCTACCTGTCAAATAAATAAATAAAATCTTTTTTAAAAAAAGAAAAATAAGAAGATATAGCATGAAAATTGAGACAAAAGCAATACTAGCAATACTTGTGTCAAGAATATAAGCTTTAATTAAAATCTTTAAAAAGAGACAAAGCTTAATATATAATAAAATAATCAACTCAAAGAAGAAATTAAAGATTATAAATACATATGCACAAAATACTGGAGCATCCAATTATATAAAGCAGACATTATCAGTTCAAAAAAAGAGATAAATCATAATACAATAACAGTTGATGATTTCAACACACTACTTTCATCAATAGACTATTCAGACAAAGAAATCAAAAAAGAAACAGGGAAGTTAAATCATACTATAGAGCAAATAGACATCTATAGAATGTGAAATTTTCTACAGGATAGACCATGTGTTAGGCCATCAAAAAATCAAAAGCTTTTCAAAAACATTGAATTCATAACTAGTATCTTCTCTGACTGTAACACAATAAAACCAAAGTCAATCAGAAGAAATTTAAAAATTGTGCAAGTACATGGACAAAAACCAATATCCTCTTGAATAACCAGCGAGTTTATTTAGAAATCAAAAGGAAAATTTAAGAATTTCTTGAAACAAATAAAAATAAACATACCAAAGTCTATGGCATGTAGCAAAAGCAGAACTAAAAAGGAAGTTTATTGCAATGAGTTTTCTATATGAAAGACTGTGGCCTTGTCTAAATAAGATCGGAGTAGGCGAACTCAAGAGGCTTCAATAGTCTTGGCAGCTCATGACAAGAGCCTTGAATGATTACTGAAGTCATAAATAAGAGTGTCAATTGGTAAATCAACAACAGAAAAACTAGAATATTTTTTTAAAAAACAACCCAATTACTTAACTAGTGAACTAGAAAAACAAGAATACAAAACTCAAAATTTGTAGAAGGAAAGAAAAAATAAGTATTGGAGCAGAAATAAATTGAGTTTTTTAAAAACACAGAAGAGCAATGAAATGGAGAGTCAGGTTTTTAAAAGACAAATTGAGCAACCATTACCTAAATAACTAAGGAAAACATAGGATGTAAATAAATAATTCAGAAATGAAAAGAGAGACATTATTATTGATACCACAGAAATTCAAAGGATAAGTAAAGAGTATTATGAACAACTATATTCCAAGCAATTAGAAAACCTAAAGGAAATGTATAAAATCCTGAATATATAGCCCACCAAAATTGAACCTTAGAAATAGAAAATTCTAGACATGATAGTTGATAACACAGGAATTCAAAGGATAACTACAAAATATTATGAACAGCTATATTCTAACAAATTGGAATGTCTAAAAGAATGGATACATTTCTGGACACATAGCCTATTGAAGTTGAATGTTGAAGATGTAGAAAACCTGAACAGACCCATAACAAGTAACAATATGAAAAGCCCTGGATTGGATGGCTTCGCTGCTGAATTTTATCAAACTCTTAAAAAACTAATATCAATTCTTTTCAAACTATTCTAAAGTATTGAAAGATATATCTCAACAAAATACAAGTAAATTGTAAAATTAACTAGTAAATTAGTAAACTAAACTATTAAATTTAGTTCAACATAGAAAAAATAGTAAGTGAAATATATCAAAACAACAAAATAAAGAGATTCCAGGACAGCTGAATAGGAAAAAGATATGTTGATTTTGACCAGGAGAACATAATAGAAGAAACGTGGAGGATGTGCACTCCCAGGGAAGAGGTGGAGAGAAGTTTTCAGTGGGAATTTCATGGAAAGAAGACAGACACTGTGAAGCAAAGTGGACAGTATACGCATGCATCATTGAGCAAAGACACCACTCATGACTCCCACATCCAGGCTCTGGAGGAGTCACCAGCTTCTGAGAATGAGGTGAGAGCAGATATGGAAGCCCTGGTTACTGGTGATACTGCCTGAGGGAGAGCCTTGTGGACCACACTGACTTTGAGTCTGGTCTGGAGCCCTATCAGGAGGTTGGGTCCCAACTAATCCCATAAAAGAAACCGTATTTTTCTCCCCATTCACCTACAGGGTACTTGGTGGCCAGCAGGGAGAAAGAACTCTCTTAACACAAGTAGATTCTATAGTGGCTCTAGCACATGTGACTAAGAGATTTTATCACAGAATTAAATGAAGGATCCGTGTTGACTTTAAGTCTGGCATGAATCGTTGGCAAGAGGCTGGGAACCCACTTAAAACTGCAAGTCACTCTCATCCCCCAACCCTATCACAGGTCCCAAGGTTTGAACTGCCAACACAGAGCACACACAGGCAACTGGTTGTTGGAATGCCTCTACTCTATCAATGGATGAGACAAACTACTGACACTGAGAGTGGATACTCTCTACCCTGTCACTGTGGGAACTATGCATGCTATGACTATGGGGATTCTGTGACTTCATGATAGGGCATGGGATGTAGCTGGGTCCCTGGGTGGTCACTGTGTCTGGCATCAGACACTCAGAACATTCTGGCCCCACCCAGCACATATCTCTGGATATCCATGGAAGCAGCAGATACTCACTAAACCACAGAAGCATAGTAAAAAGATAAAAGTCAAAAGAGGAGAAAAACAAGTGTTCCTGCAAATACTGAAAAATAAATGCAGAAATAGAAGAAACTAGAACAAGGAAGACAATATAAGTTCCCTAAAGGAACACAACACTTCAATATTACAGTGTAAAGATGAAGAGATTGATGAAACACATTAAAAGGAATTCAAAAGAAAGATCATAATATTACTCAGATACAAAGAGATACAAATTCATGAGATAAAGAAATCTATACACAATATGGATGAAAATTTTTGCCAAGAGATAGAGATATTGAAGACAACTCAAACTAAAATATTAGAAGCAAAGAATTAAATATGTCATATAGAAAACACAGGGAAGCCTCAGCAACAGACTTGATGAGGAGAAAGAATATCCAATCTTGAACACAAACACTTAGAAACATTTCATCAGACAAAAAAAGAATGAGTACAATTGAAAATAGTTTTCAAGATTTATGGGATGCTATCAAATGACCAATCATACGTATCTTGAGTCTCTTATGGCATGGAAAGAGAATTGATTAAAGGGTCTATTAAGCAAGATAATATGATAAAACTTCCCTAATTTGGAGAAAGAAAGTGATATTCAAGTACAAGAAGGGTATAGAACTCCTAATATAAACAGAAAAGTTCTTCACCCAGACATATTATACTCAAACTTTCAACAATAAAACTTAAAGATTCTAGAATGTGTACAAGAGAAATGTTAGGTTACCTTCAGAGGATCCTCATTAGACTAACAACTGATTTCTCATCAGAAACCCTACAAGCTAGGAGAGAATGGAGAGACATAATCCAAGCCCTAGAAGAAAGAAACTGTCAACCCAGAATACTGCACCCATCAAGCTCTCATTTATAAATGTGATTCTTAAGGATGGGCTGCACACAAAAATAGAGGTGACAGTCATCATTATGAAAGAATGTGAAAACAGAAAAATCTCCTAGGAAAAGGACAAAGAAAATAAAAAGCAACAGGAGTAATATTTATGTATAAAATGATAGAATGAAGTTGTAACTTATCAATAGTAATCTTGAACATAAATGGCCTAAATATTCCAATTAAAAGATACAGACTGGCTGAATGGATTAAAAAGCACAATCCATGTACTTGCTGCCTACAAGAAACACACCTCACCAATGGAGATACTTGCAGAATGAAAGTGTAAGGATGGAAAAAGATATTACATGCCAAAAAAAAAAAGGAAAAATGAGCAAGTATAGATATCTTAATATCAGACAAATACACTTTAACGGAAAAACAGTTAAAAGAGACAAAGATAGCATTATGTAATGATTAAGGGATAAATTAAACAGGAAGATGTAACTATCATAAAAGTATTTGCACCCAATAACAATGGATACATTGTTTTCCATAACAAATGTTAATGGATCTAAAGGGCGACATAGACTCCCAATACAATAATGATAGGGGACTTCAACACCTCACTTTCATCAATGGACAGGTCAACTAAACAGAAAATCAACAAGTCAACAGAGCCAAATAGAATTAAATGATATATACAAAACATTTCATCCCATAGTTGCAGAATACACATTATTTTCATCAGTGCATAGAATTTTCTCTAGGGCAGACCATATGCTACACCATAAAGCAAATCTCAGCAAATTTAAAAAGATTGAAATTATACCATGTACCTTTCCTGACTACAATGGAATGAAGCTGGAAATTAACAACTTAAGAAACTGTACAAAATATACAAACACATGAGACTGAACAACACACTCCTGAGTGGAGAGCAGTCATAAAAGAAATCAAAAGGGAAATCAAAAGATCTCTAGAAACAAATAAAGATGACAACACAACATATCAAAACTTATAAAATGCAACAAAAGCAGTGTTAATAGGGAAGTTTGTAGCAATTGGTGCCTACATAAAGAAATTGGAAAGGCATCGAATAAATAAGATATCAGTGCATCTTAAGGGCCTAGAAAAACAAAAATGCAAGCCCAAATTTAGTAGAAGGAAGGAAATAATATTAAAATTATAAAAGAAATAAACAAGATTGAAACAAAAAAGGAACAAAAGGTAAGTGAAATGAAGAGCTGGTTTTTTGAAAAAATAAACAAAATTGGTACACAATTGGCCAAAATAACTCCCCAAAAGAGGGGAGTCCCAAATCACTAAAACCAGAGATTTAAACAATAGGTATAACAATAGACAACATAGAAATAAAAAGAATAATCAGGAATTACTTAAAACATCTATTTGCCAACAAATTGGAAATTCAAGAAGAATTTTGAATTCAAGAAGAATTCCCAAGGAGGGAATCATCCTAAACAGAACTATAGGGAATACATGCAAACTCATTTTTGATGGCAGCCACTTGATACAAAAACCAGATGAAGACACCACAAGAAAATCAGTCTACAGGCCAGGATCTCTGGTGAGCACAGTTGCAAAAATCCTCAGAAAAACACTACCAGAAGAAATTCACAGCACGTGAAAAAGAGTAAATATCATGATTGAATGGATATAGCTCTGAGATATAAGATTGGTTTTATGTACACAAATAAATTGATGTGATAAATTGCATTAATGAAGAAAAATCAAAATTACATAGCCATCTCAATACAGAAAGAACATTTGACAGAGGTCAACATCCTTTCTTGGTTAAAAACTCTCCAAAATTTGTATATAAAATGAAACTTCTTCAACATAATGAAAACCATGTGTGAAAAGTCCAGTGCTAACATAGTTAATGGAGAAAAACTGAAAGCTTTTCCACTGAGATTAAGTAAATGCAAGACTAACTCTCTTGTTACTTCTATTCAGCTTTATACAGGAAATGATAGCAAGGACAATCAGATGAGAAACAGTAAAGAAAGATGTCCAAATCAGAAGAGAGAAATTATATCATTCTGTTTGTTGTCAACACCAATTCCTATACAGAAGAACCCAAGGGCTCCACCAAAATTTGTTAGAATAAATAAATTTGATGACGTTGCAGGACATACAAATACCTATTGCATTTGCATACATTGATGACAAACTACTTGAAAAGGAAATGAAAAAAATCCCATCAACAATAGAAGAATAAAAAGGCAATAAATCTAATCAAGGAAGTGAAAGACCTGTGCACTAAAAACTGTAAAACACTAATGAAAAATGTTGAAGAAGAAGCAAATAAATGGAAAGATATTTAATATTCATTGACTGGAAGAAGTAATATTTCTAAAATATCCATACTGCTCAAAATGACCTACAGATGCCTACCATAATTCCAACGATGTATCTCACAGAAGTAGAAAAAACAGAGAGGAAGTTTTGCCTGGCGGTTAAGCCTCTGGCTGGGATGTACATCTCCCATATCAGAGTGTTGGAGTTTGAGTCCTGGCTCTGCTCCTGATTTCAGCTTCTTGCTAATGTGTACCCTGGAAGGCTGGGCCTTGCTACCTAATTGGGAGACTTGGATTGAATCCTCAGCTCCTGGCTGTGGCCTGTCCTCATCTGTCATTATGGATATTTGGTGAGTGAACAAGCAAATGTTATTTATCTTTCTGTCTCTTTCTTTGTCTCTCTGTCTCTCAAATAAATAGATGATTTTTAAAAGCTAGAGGTATCACACTCCTTACCTATAAACTATGTCACAAAGCTATAATAATCAAAATAATTTGATATTGCAATAACAAGAGATACATGAGCCAATAGAGGGTCTAACCACTAAATTCACTCATTTCAAGTTGATTAATCTTTGACAAAGATGCCAAGAACACACTATGCAGAAAGGATAGTTTCTTCAGTAAATGATGTTGGGAAAACTAGGTAACCTGCAAAATAATGAAATTGGACCGTTATCTTATAACATATATAAAATCAACTTTTTAAAAAAGGACTGAAGATGTAAATATAAAACCTGAAACTTCAAGACTTCTGGAAGAAAACAGGGAGAAAGTATCATGATGCCGGCTTTAGCCGTGATATTTTTGGACACCGCATTATGTCACATGAAATCAGCCAGGTACAGAAAGATAGATGCTATTGATTCTCACTCACAGGTGGGATCTAAAACGGCAAACTCACAGAAGAAAGTAATAAGGTGGTTGCCAGAGAACTGGGTGTGGAAGGAATGTAATAATGTCACTCAAAAGTATGAATTTTCAGTATGAAGGACGTAATAGAGAGCATGGTGACAATAGTTCAAACAGTATAGCATATTGAAATTTTCCATGACAGTAAGTCTTAAATGCCCTCACTGCCAAAAATAACAACAATTATGTGAATGATGGACTTTAACTTAGCTTGAACTTATGATTTAATGGATATCAAAACATAATATTGTACATCTTAAATATACATTTATATCTATCTCTCAATAAAGCTGTAAAGAAAAAACAAAAATATCCTAAATTTTGCATTCATCTATGCATCAGCAATTTAAAAATATGTTTAAACTTTTTAATTTATATAAAGGGTGCAAATTTCATGTATTCCATATAAACAGCTTTAAGAGAATAATGATACTTCCCACCCTATTCACTCTCCCTCACTCCAACCACTCCTACTTCTTTTCTATTTTTTTTTTAATTTACACAATGGCATACTTTGAATTTACTTTATAATCACAAGCTTAACCCTCCACTAAAGAATTCAACAAGTAGTGAGTAGAAAATCGCTGTTCCTCAAGAGTATAGACAAGGAGAAAACACTCTTTTTAAAATCTGTTCCAACATCCTAGTAAGAGGTGGAGCTCTGTAGGTTCAAACCACATAGCCATCCATAAATTTTTTGAACACCTGCTGTGCACTTAGCTGGACCCTAGTCAAAGAAATAAGAAGATGAGTAAGGTGTAGTCTTTGAGTTGAAGACCTAGTTGCAAGATAATGCAAAGTTACTGAATTACTTATAGAGTATTGGGAAACTGACCAGAAAAGTCAGAAGATCAGAAGGGGGGGGGTATTGTGGAAACTGGAGTATTTGGAAGAGCTAATTGCCCACAGAGCATCACTACTGATGTGAATGCAAACTCTAAATATGCAGAAATCCCGGTTGGAGACATTTGCTCTGAGAGCTGAGGGAAACAAAAAAGGAAAGGCACAAAGGTATCTTGTTTTGTTTTGTTTTGTTTTGTTTTTAAACAAATCCATTTTATTTATTTATTTATTTGACAAGCAGAGTTACAGACAGTGAGAGGGAGAGACAGAGAGAAGTCTTCCTTCCTTTCTTCCTTCCTAAATGGCTGCTACAGCCGGCGCTGCACCAGTCCGAAGCTATGAGCCAGGTGCTTCTTCCTGGTCTCCCATGCGGGTGCAGAGACCCAAGCACTTGGGCCATCCTCCATTGCACTCCTGGGCCACAGCAGAGAGCTGGACTGGAAGAGGAGCATCCGGGACTGGAACCCGGTGCCCATATGGGATGCCGGCACTGCAGGCAGAGGATTAACCAAGTGAGCCACGGCGCCAGCCCACAAAGGTATCTTATAAGAAATATTTTCCTTAATAGTTCTGTCTTCTTATGAAGTAGAACTGCTCAACAAATAAATTGACTCTTACTGAATGCCAAACAGTTTTCATTTACTAGATAAAGGTTTTCAGGGACTAGCCCCACATGTCATACAGCTAACATAACACAGCAGCCCACAGGCAGGAAAGCAGCTGTGTTTATTATAGGCTGAATGAGCCTCTGGAATGGACTTTGAGCAGTGATAGGAGCTTCTCTTACAAAGAGCAAGGTGATGTATCATTTTTAACTAAACCAGACTACTTTTAGAGTGAGAGATGACACTATTAATAAAGATACCAGCACAGCTGATGTAACTTAGGACTGTCAGGAACAAACCAGGATGAGTGGCTACCCTAACTGTGGGAAAACACACTCCCGAACTTCTGCTAATGCTTGAAACCCCACCAGTAGAAGTATATTCAGTTTAAAACATTCCTGTTTCTGGGCTGGTGCTGTGTCATAGCTGGTAAAGCTACCACCTGTAGTGCTGGCGTCCCATATGGGTGCAGGTTCGAGTCCTGACTGCCCACTTCTGATCCAGCTCTCTGCTATGGCCTGCTAAAGCAGTAGAAAATGCCCCAAGTCCTTGGGCTCCTGCACCCACATGGGAGACCTGGAAGAAGCTCCTGGCTCCTGGTTTCGGACTGGCGCAGCTCTGGCCATTGCAGCCAACTGGGGAGTGAACCTGCGGATGGAAGACATCTCTCTCTCTGTCTCTGCCTCTCTGTAACTCTCTGCCTTTCAAATAAATAAAGAAATCTGTAAATAAAGAAATCTTATTTCTTAAAACCCTTGTTCTACTTTTAATGTTTCCTTAGAAATTAGCCACTGTGTTAGTCCATTTTTCATTAGTATAATGAAACACCTGATACAGGTGAACCTCAGAAGTAAAAGAGGTATATTTGGTTCAAGGTTTTAGAGTTTCAAGGGCATGCTCCTGGCATCAGCCCAACTCTGGTGAGGCCCTTTTTGATTGTGTTTCCTCAGGACAGGTACATACATGGGACAAAGAAATGATATCACAAAACCGGAAGCCAGAGAGAAACGTGGTATGTGGGGCTCAAGCTTTTATAACAATCTTCTCTTGAGAACTAATCAGGGTCTCATAAGAAATACCTTAATCTCTTTTGCAGGCATGCCCATAGTTGACCTAAGGACCTTCTATGAGGCCTCACCTCTTCAAGGTTCCACCACACCTTCCTGGGGAGCAACCCCCACACACGTGAATCTTCAAGGGGGCCAGGCTGGGGGGCTGAGGGGACAACCTCCAGACCACAGAAGCCACTTAGTGAAACTGTTACTCATAACCCATGCTGAGCCATGGCTACCTGGGGTAAGGCTTTGAGAGATTCACGTAGGACATGCACCTGCATACTGACACATGTGTTTTACAGCATGCTCACCTTCCTGTGCTCTCCCCCAGGTTTGTGGCTTGGTACCCTGGGGCTGATAGTGCTTTTGCTAAACTCTAATCATATACTTCTCTTCATTCTTTAAGTCATTGCTCAAACATCAAGGCAACTACGTGTCTTTCTCCAGTCTTTACACACAGAGAAAGCTTGTCACACTTCTCCATTTGGGGAATAATTGTTTTTAAGCCAGTATTATGGTACAAATCATGGTCAAAACTATGTTGAAATTGGCAATGTCTGTTTCATCCTCCCATTGTACTTTTCAATACAGTGACTAACACCTAATAAATACTTCCTACGTCTTCATTCTTTTCCCTCCTTTTGCTTTCCAAGTGTTAGCTGTGCAGGTTGCCCTGAGTCTCAATTTTGCATCTGTAAAGTGGAGAAAGTGATATCTGCCTCAAAAAGTCCTTATGAAAATAAGTCAGGGGACGAGTGCTGTGGCGCAGCGAGTTAACACCCTGGCCTGAAGTGCTGGCATCCCATGTGGGAGCCAGTTCGAGACCCGGCTGTTCCACTTCCGATCCAGCTCTCTGCTATGGCCTGGGAAAGCAGTAGAAGATGGCCCAAGTCCTTGGGCCCCTGCACCCGCGTGGGAGACCCGGAGGAAGTTCCTGGCTCCTGACTTTGGATCAGCACAGTTCTGGCCGTTGCGGCCAATTGGGGAGTGAGCCATTGGATGGAAGACCTCTCTCTTCCTCTCTCTCTGCTTCTCCTCTCTCTGTGTAACTCTGACTTTCAAATAAATAAATAAATCTTAAAAAAAATAAGTCAGTATATCTAAACTGCTGAACTAAGTGCATGATACTCAGTGAGTACAGAATCAATAGTGGTTATTATTAGTGGCAATATTAGTGGAGTTTCTCACCATCATTTCCCTACTATGAGGCACAGTGTGAAGCATATTACATATTATATCCCCAGTTTACAGTACAACATTAGTTCCTAGGGGACAGCATTCGACCTTGGTTTGTTTCTATTATGTCTGCAATGTCTCAAGCAGTGACTGACACACAGTAAGTGCTCAGTTTACACTTGTTGGACAAACCTCTGAAGTATTATTGTTTCCATGCTCTCTAAAGTATTCACAATTATTCCAATTTTACCAGATACTGGGAAGACACAGCAAATGCATTTTTTGCTGTTCTAATAAGTAGAATAATAAATTTGAACAACCCAATTTCTTCATTACTATATTGAGAATAATGATGATAACACCTGCTTAAAAGGTTGTTAGAAGACAGTAAATATATCTAAGTAATTGGTATAAATATATCTAAGTAATTGGCATTCTTCAAATGCTCATCAATCTTAATTTTACTCAACTCTGTTCTTGGAACGTCTACCATGAACTAGATAATGCTGATCTGGACAGCCCCGCACTGAGAGAGAACAGCATGGAAGTGGTACCTTTGACCTGGGAAGTCAGCAAGGAGGCGCACTTCCAAAGGGAAGGTAGAGGAACCCTGGAAATGACCACTGTCCCTCAGCCTTGACCTCTCTCTGCTTAGCTCCTCCACAGGACAGTGCCCAGGGCCAGCCTGAAGAGCAGGCTCTGGACAGAGAAGCTGCATCTGAGAAAGACGGTCTTGCTCACTTTTACAGATTATGTATGTCCAGGGCCATCATCTGCTATCTGGTTAAGTGCCTGGAATGCTCTTAGCTCTTTAAAGATGCTGCCAAGCTCTTGGAACTTGGAAAGAGTCAAGAGACCCACAAGCTCTGCCTCCTTATTATTTTAAGTAACAGGCATTTACTTTTTTAAAATATTTATTTATTGGGGTGGCACCATGGCTCACTTGGTTAATCCTCCACCTGTGGCACCGGCATCCCATATGGCCTCCGGGTTCTAGTTCCAGTTGCTCCTCTAGCTTTCTTCTGTGGCCCAGGAGGGCAGTGGAGGATGGCCCAAGTGCTTGGGCCTTGCACGCACATGGTAGACCAGGAAGAAGCACCTGGCTCCTGGCTTCAGATCAGCACAGCGCCGGCCATGGTGGCCATTTGGGGAGTGCCCAATGGAAGGAAGACCTTTCTCTCTG
Organism: Lepus europaeus; assembly: GCF_033115175.1. Lineage (NCBI taxonomy): Eukaryota > Metazoa > Chordata > Mammalia > Lagomorpha > Leporidae > Lepus > Lepus europaeus. The sequence continues at coordinate 135,065,794 of NC_084831.1, read as the reverse complement.
TCTCTCTCTCTCACTGTCTAACTCTACATGTCAAATAAAAAAAAAGAAAAAAAATATTTTTTCATTTTATTTAAAATGTGGGGTGACAGTGAGAGAGAGAGAAAATAAATCTTCCATCTAATGGGTTACTCTCCAAAAGGCCGGATCAATACTAGGAGCCAGGATTTCTATGTAGGTATCCCACCGGAGTGGCTGGGTCTCAAGCACTTACAACATCTTCAGACACATTAGCAGGGAGCTGGATCAGAAGTGGAGCAGCTGGGGGACTGGCACTGTGGCATAGCAGGTAAAGCTGCCACCTGTGATGCCAGCAACCAATATGGGTGCCAGTTTGGGTCCTGACTGCTCCTTGCTAATGGCCAGGATAAGCAGTGGAAGATGGCCCAAGTACTTGGACTCCTTCCCCGACTTGGGAGACCTGGAAGAAGCTTCTAGCTTCTGGTTTGAGCCTGGCCTAACACGAGTGACCCAGTGTGTGTGAAAGATCTCTCTGTGTCTTTCCCTCTCTTTTTATAACTTTGCCTTTCAAATATATAAATCTTTAAAAACAAAATGAAACAAAATGAAGTGAAGCAACTGGGACTCAAATGTAGTGCTCCAATATGGGATGCCAGCATTGCAAGTGGCAGCATAACCTGCTGCACCAAAACACTGGTCTCTATGTGTCTGTTTTGATGCCAAAATCATGCCGTTTTAATTACTATGAAGGTACCTCATAAAGGTTTTAGAAAATAGAATTAAAACATAATGCTCATTTGCATCAACTGTTTAAAGAACCCTCATGTAGCTATGTAGTATATTTTACAATAAGGTAGGGTAAGACCATCTGCTCTTCTCTTTTCGCTCAAGATTGCTTTGGCTATTTGGGATTTTTTGTGGTTCTCTACAAACTTTAGCAGCACTTTTTCTAGATCTGTGAAAGATGTCATTGGTACTTAGACAGGGAATGCATTAAACCCATATATCATTTTAAGCAGACATTTTAACAATATTGATTCTTCCAAATTATGAACATGAGGTCTCATTTGTGGTAGGGAAGGGACACACAGCATACCAACAGCTGCTTCCAAAGAGCTGCACTCCAAAGATTCTCTCTCACGCTCTGCTATCTCAACCCTCTTCACTCTCCACTGTGTCTGTGGAAATTTCCAACTTAGTAAGTATCTTTTTTGCAGCAGGGGCCCACAGAGTAAAAAAGTTTGACTTAATCATTTTAAATGTATTTTCGGTTTTTTTGCCTTATATTTCCCATCTTTGAAAAGCTTTATTGAGGCATATACAGCAACTTAAGATATTCACTGAATGTTGAAGGGATATTAGTAATTATCTAGCTCATTTTACCGGGAAAGATCTGAAGTCCAACAAGAATTAGCCTAAAACATACAATGTAAGGGATAATTCACTGAGTTTTTACTGTCTTAACATTAGAGAAGAATATGAAACTGTTTGAATATTCTAAGAAGACATAGCTGGTTTCTACTTAACATGACATAATCCACTGGGCCAGACACTCTGTAGCTTCACTTGACGTATACTACCTGGAAGTATATACTTCCTGTAATGCAAGAACCAAAGAATTAAAAACAACATTTCTATGACTTCCTTGCTGATAGGGTTTAATTGCAATCTAACTTTTGCAGTGAGATAGACAACTGAGCTTGGAAGGGAAAAGGAAGCAAAGACTCCATTTCTGAGCAAGTTTTCGGGTAAACACATTCCAACAGACGTGTTACAGACCACTGTGGCCACACAGAGGCTTCCTCCCTCTGGTAGTCTAGTGTCACTAGTCCTGTGGAAGTCCCCAATTTCTGCTCCTCCAGCCCTTCGACAATTTACAAGCCTCTAATTCCATGTATTATGTCCCTTTCCTCATGAAATAGAGCAGTTTCTACTTCCTAAACTAGTAAATGAATGAAATGTACATAACTCGTAACATAACATTTTAAGATGGAGAAACCATCCTTGAGGCATGTAGCTTATAGGTAGTCATCAGATTCCCAAACTTCTGTTTCCCAAACAGCTCTTATGTGCTGCTTCTATACTACGTTTTCCTGACGCTGCTGGCATTCCTGTCCTCGGCACTTGGCATCTCTGGCCTAGACTATTGAAACAACCGGATTCTAGTCTCCTTGACTCTAGTCATCATCCACGCTGGTCTCCATGTCAATCTGGTCTTGTCTGATCTTGTGGATTACTTGTTCAAAATTCCTGAATGGATCACAATAACCTAGAAGATGGTATCCAGACCCTAGAGTAAGGCACTTCAATATTCTTTATCATCTGTACCCTGTGTGTTTAACTCATCTTCTATTCCCATCACTTTATGGCCCAACCACACTGAACTAATTGTTCTTTGTCACGTTCTCTTTTCTGTGCTTTTGCACTTATTTTTGTCTCTTCCTGTTCTGCGTTTCTTGCTTGTCTATGTAGCCAACATTTATTCTTCCTTCAAGTCTCAGCACCACCCTCACTTCCTCTTTTTTTTTTTTTTTGACAGGCAGAGTGGACAGTGAGAGAGAGAGAGACAGAGAGAAAGGTCTTCCGTCTTCCTCTGCTGTTGGTTCACCCTCCAATGGCCACCGCGGCCGGCGCACTGTGGCCAGCACACCGCGCTGATCCGAAGGTGCTTCTCCTGGTCTCCCATGGAGTGCAGGGTCCAAGCACTTGGGCCATCCTCCACTGCACTCCCGGGCCACAGCCGAGAGCTGGCCTGGAAGAGGGGCAACCAGGACAGAATCCAGCGCCCCGACTGGGACTAGAACCCGGTGTGCCAGCACCACAAGGTGGAAGATTAGCCTGTTGAGCCACGGCGCTGGCCCCTCACTTCCTCTTGAAACCACTTCTACTTCTATTTGTCTCCCGTTGGACTCACATGTTCTTGCTGAAGGCTGGCACTAAACTGATTTCAAACATCCAGGTGACACTTACCATCTCTCTCTCCATTAGACAGCATGTGTCCATATAGAAAGCACTGTGTCTTCTCCTCCTTGAGCCTCCCAAAAGATTAATACAATGTGTGACATATGGATGAAAAGAAGTGAGGGAGGCATGGGTGGAACAAAATGGAAGTTAGAAGAGCAGGTAAAGAAATGAGAGGAAGCTAGAGACAAGATTCAGTGACTTCACAAGTTTGACCTTGCATTCGCTAGCTTTACAAAAACTCATCATCGGAAAGAGTTAGCTCAGCTCCTCAGATCAAGTTCTTTTTACTTTCCAGAAAACTGGGCTATTTTTCACCATTGGCACAACAAAATATTTTCTTACAGTCCAGGTGCATAGCCTTTGTTTGTATATTCTTTAATTCCAGATCAAAAATAAATAAAAGAATCATTGTTCCCATAATCTCCCAGGGGTTTCACCTTACAGGTCTGATGACCGTATCAGCCACTATTTTGTTTTGTGGAACCAAAACCAGAGACCTCATCCTTGCCCTTCCCTGTTTCTTTCTTTCCTTGCTCCCTCATCCCCTCCCTTGTTCTTCTCTTATCAGTCCTTTTCTTCTGGGATCCACACCATGAAAAACTCAAGAAAACAGGAATTTTTGCTTTAAGAATAATGACTCCTCCCCCTTTCTCAATTTTTATAGCAAAAAGACATTGAAGAAAAAGCTATTCTCTTCCACATTTAAAGAACAGCTGGTTCTCTAGGGAGAAGGTGGTTCATCAAGAGGTAAGGCCTTGTAGAGTCAGGCATTCAAAGTAAGAAGAAGATATTTGATTCAGTGGATTTCATGCAGAAGACTTGACTTCCACTTCTGACTCTAAGACCTTGAAGAACTCATTTCTTATTTTGGAGTGATTTATTTGCATTGAGAACATTGGATTGATGATTTTCAAGGTCCTTCCTGCTACAGCATTTACTGTCTACAATTTTGGGAACACTAAACAATCAAAAGAATAAGTCAGTTTTAGTAGGAAGATGCTTTTAAAATTTCATGGAAAATGAATTAAAAGATAAGTATGTAGTGGCACAAAAAAGCTTTTTTAATGCATGCATGTTTTTACAATGGGCACATTTTGAAGATCCTTCATATCGTAGTATCCGAAAAGTGGTAAAAATGGTGAGCATAACCTATTAATGTTCATCTATGCTTTCTTTCATTGAGGTAAGCATTCCAATACATAAACATCAACTGGTAATTTCTACTGAGAAGCCTCAAGGATTAAAGGGCACTCTTGAAGAAATTCTCTCCAGACTCTCCAACAGGCACCCATGGGGAAGAGGGTAGCTGTCGTCGGAGCTGGTGTCAGTGGCTTGGCTGCCATACGGTGCTGTCTGGAAGAAGGGCTCGAGCCCACCTGCTTCGAAAGGAGTGATGATGTTGGAGGCCTGTGGAAATTCTCGGTGAGTGGCACATCACACAATGGTGGAAAGAAGTGGGGAGTGAGGGGAACCTGAGTAAAATCAAATCTAATCAGTTCTGGCCAGTGCCGTGACTCACTTGGCTAATCCTCCGCCTGCGGCGCCAGCACCCTGGGTTCTAGTCCCAGTTGGGGCGCTGGGTACTAGTCCCGGTTGCTCCTCTTCCAGTCCAGCTCTCTGCTGTGGCCCGGGAGGACAGCGGAGAATGGCCCAAGTGCTTGGGTCCCTGCACCCACATGGGAGACCCGGAGGAAGCACCTGGTTCCTGGCTTCAGATCGGCACAGTGCCGGCCATAGCAGCCATTAGGGGAGTGAACCAATGGAAGGAAGACCTGTCTCTCATTGTCTATAACTCTCTCTCTGTCTCTCTCTCTCACTGTCTAACTCTGCCTGTCAAAGGAAGGAAGGAAGGAAGGAAGGAAGGAAGGAAGGAAGGAAGGAAGGAAGGAAGGAAGGAAGGAAGGAAGAAGGAAAGAAAGAAAGAAAAAGAAAGAAAGAAAGAAAGAAAGAAAGAAAGAAAGAAAGAAAGAAAGAAAGAAAGAAAGAAAGAAAGAAAGAAAGAAAATATAATCAGTTATAATTCAGGTATGAGAGGCAGATCACAAAAGCTCCACATTTGGGATTAAAATCTTACCTCCCACATCACATTGATGTCTGACCACGCAAAACTACTTCACACCAGAAGGGCTTGTCCTAAAATAGGACATGTCTGGCTCATTTAGCATGACCACCTGCAGTGTGGAGTCTAGGATTTTTTTCTTTATTGACAAACAAACCTGGACAGAGGTCCTGAGATCAACAGTCTTTAATTCTAGTCTCAGTTGTTTGGTTTTCTAAGCAGACAGATTCCAGGCAAAACACGTCTTTCTTTCTTGACTTTGAATGTCCATTTGACAAACGCAAAGTTTGGAAATCAGGTTACCTCTAGTGTGCCTTCCACTGTCACCAGCATGCAATTCTACAATTAATGCATGTCTTTGGGGCAGGTAAAAATTATTATAAATCATTGTGTGCATTACTTGTGTAGTTATTGAATAGTTTATCAGCTCCTCCACACTCATAAGGGAAAACGATTGTCTTTGTCAGCTGGGTGTATTGTTGTAGAAACAATAGAATCAGGAAATAGTCATTATAAATATAATTTCTAAATTCCAAAATATAGGTTTGGAGAAACTTCTAGCCTTTCTGTCTTGAATTCCCTAGCCATTGTGTTTGGAGGCAGATGACACAAATGTGGCTTGAGAAGTACTGTATCCACATCATTCATCTTGGAACCATATTCTGTCCAGAGAATGTGGGCACCGTGCCCAACCAACAACAGCAGCTTCTTCCAACAGAGGAAGGACAGCAAGGCTAACTGAGACCACATTAATATTCATTGCAAACATGTTCATTACAAGAGCCTCCTTTAAAAATTTTTTGATTTTGTAATTTCAATGTATTATGTTAAATTTTTATTTCCCATTAGAGACAAATGAAGAGTTCATTTTCTTTCAAGAATTTCTCTTGTTTATATTTTCTCAGGGAAGCGTGTCTAATTTATACTATATTATGAAATGTAACTCTCTTTGCTAACAAATGCTGCTTGCACATACATTCTTTCAGAATTTAGTGCTAGGCACTGAGATGACAAACATATGGCACAATCACTCAACATAAATAGGTCCCACTCTATTTGATGAAGCAAGCCATAATATATGTCCACAATCCTTTAAGAGTAAATCAGCAAAAACCCATATGATTGCAAAACCTGTGCTGTAGTAATCAAGATGAGAAACATGCGTTGAATTCCCATGAGGCTAAGCCTGACTTTGTGTTATGCCACAGAAACTGTTTTGCAGTGCAAAGGTGAGGAACCTTCTTCTGCCAATGGCAGTTTGAATATTTATAACATCATTTGTGAGCCATACAAAATTATCAACTTAAAAGTTAGCCTGCTATCAAGTTATTGAATTTTTTGTCCCTCCTGTCTTTGTCTTTCATGGCCATGGGCTATACATTCCGCAGCCCTGAATCACAAATTGTTGCCACAGGTCTTACTAGGAGTGTTATAAAGCCAGGTCCAAAAAAAAAAAAAATGTTCATACACTGCAAAATATATCTGGTCCTAAATGTTTCAGATAAGAAATTACAACAAGATACCCCTGGGTGACTGTGAACTCAGTGGACAAGTGCCTTGAATTCTTAAAAGAGGGCTGACTACTGAAATCTTAAGTCCATCAGTCTTCCTACGGGGATAGCTCTTGGCTGAGTCTGGACACAATTCCAGAGAGTGCCATTTCTTTTGCACCCTGTGAACGGCACCCCTTAATCTTATGTAGTCACTGGCAGTGCGGCCATATCAGGTAGGGAAAAAACAGCAATTCATGAAGGGCACATAGAAAGAGACCTATGAGTTATCCAGTGTAGCCAGATCACAAAATTTATTTAAGAAAGTAGTGACATGTCAATGAGATGCAAAGTCAGAGTCTGCCTCATTCACAATAGTCTGTTCTATAAAGCCTTGTGTATAAGCAAAGATTCTACTGAAAGGTCCAGTGGGTGATATGAACATATACAAATACTTGAGACTTTACCCCCCTCCTAAGCTATGCGGTTCGCTGCTATAGAAATCAGAGAAGTTTTGAACACCTCATTTCTTCCTTTTCTTAGGAAAAGTTCCTTGGCACGATGTAAAATCTGAAAGGGATTTTTGAAAACTGGGTTATATAAGCTTTCATCTTGCAAACTTTTCACAATGTGCTTTTTCAGAAAAATGAGTACTCAGTGGGGTTTAAACACCTAGCATGCTGCATATCAGCATGTTTTATGTTCCATACACTTCTGTATAAGGTGGATCTCATGTCTTCAAAAGACTTCATTGCTGCTTTAATAAGAAATTGTTCAACAAGCAATAAGTTACTACAGTTTTAATTGCAAAAGAGGAAAGCAATGGAACCAAGACTATCTGGACTTTCCCTCCCACTCATTCATTAGTATATCCATTCAATACATATGTACTGAGTACATTATGTGAAGGGTACTGTTAGGCAGGTACTATTTAGCCAGGCAGGAAGCATTTTAAAAGCTGAGAAAAAAAAAAGACAAGTATTGGAATATACGTGAATACATGATCGGGGCAGTAAAGACAAAGGGAGCTTGGTGGAAGCAGAGATGATTAGACAGTGAGGCAACGGCATAATGAAGGAAGCTTTTCACTTGGATCTTGGGGTGTATTTAGGCCTGCAGAAGAGGGGCAGATAGGTAGAGATGGAAGGTGAAGGTCAAGACAGACTGCTAAAATGCATGCTCAACATTCTTGAATCAGCCTGGGGCCTTGTCCTCAAGATGGGAGGTGAACCCAGTTAGGATCCAAAGCGGATGGAGCTAACATGCCCACAGCTGCTTGCATCTCTGATTCTCCGACAAGCTCTCTCAGCCAGAGGTACAGTTGAGCTTCATTTCTTCTGTACTGGCTCTAGCTACTCCACATATTGAAACAATGAAGACCCATGCTTTCTGGAGCAATTGTCTGTTGTTATATAATAATCCCCCTCCCCCAGAGAACAAACATTCAGGGAAAATTCCAAGCTCTTTCCTCCTTGTGTTATGATTTGCTGTGGCCATGGGTCAAAAACTCAGAACTTAATTCAAGACAAAAATAATCCATGGCCTCAGCAGCTCTGTTTCCCAGAGCAGAGACTTAATATTTTTAACCAAACCTTCATCTCAGTCCTCTCTCCTTTCTATGAGCAGCTGAGACATCTCCTTCCCACCTTTCCTTCCCAACTCTGTCAACAACAGTCAACAGCTGTGGTTGAACAGAAGAGACTCCCATCTGCCACCCTTTCCCTGAATGCCACAAAAATTTCAAAGAGAATCTCAAAAAGTTTAAATCTCTGAGCTTTGATGTTTATGAGAAATACAGCAACCATGACTATTGCTGTAAAGGAAGATGCATTATTTTCAACTTGAACAACACTAGTCCTCAGGCAGCCTTCCTACCCCTCACCCCCCAGTTCTCACTCCATCCTCCAGAGGCCAGCTGGGTTGGGAGAAACATAGACACAGACATCCTGAAACCAGCAGCAACGTGGCTTTCTGTCCCTTTCCAACATTGTGCAAGAATCCCCCCAGGACTCAGGGAAGCAGGGGATGCCAGCTTTTAAATGCATTTTCAAATTGCCACATTGTCACACTTTTATTGTGTCCTTGCCTCAGAAAGGAAATGTTTATTTTTTCATGTAACCTTTGATTGCTTTCTCAAAAAGAAACCGCTTTTCAATTACTCCATGGCTTTGAAACAAAGTGCCAAGATCTAACACATGCTTGGATGCCTCTGGTTTCCTTGTTGTTTTGGTGAGGAGGGAATACCACTAACTGGTGGGAAAAGAATTCCTTGAGGACAGAACTCATGAACAACAGAAAGGCGGTTCTCAAAGTGTGGTTCCTTACAAATGCAGATTCTCAGGCTCTACTCCAGACTTGCTAAATGGGAAATTCTGGGGGTGAGGTCCAAGAATCGACGGGCTTTGGAGCCCTCCAGGTGATTCTGACTAGATCAAAGTTGGGGAACGACTTCAATGCAGGGTTCCTTTGCCAGTGAATACTTCACTGGATTCCAAATATCCAAATGGGCTAAAAGTCACAGCCTCCTTTGGATCGTGTGTGTGTGTGTGTATTGGATCGTGTGTGTGTGTGTGTGTGTGTGTTTAACATGAGTGTGAGATCAGAGCCAGTGATGGTGTAGGAGAAGAAAAAAAGGCAACTCTAAGGGACACTAAATACAGTTAATCTCTAAATACAGAATTAATACTAGGGGTGTGCAGAGTAAGAGCTAGAATGTGGAGAGAGCACCAGTTCTGTGCCAGGCGCTGTGCAAAGGGCTTTCTATTCTGTACCTTATAGAGATCCTTTGATCGTTCTTTAATTTTTTAATTTAAAAAGGTTTTAGGCACCTAAGAGTTGATTATGTGCTGAAGAGAGCACCATTCTTGGCTTCTGTTTTAACCATTCTTATTCTTCATAGGACTACGCAGAAGAAGGCAGAGCCAGCATTTACCAGTCTGTATTCACGAACTCCTCCAAAGAAATGATGTGCTTTCCAGACTTTCCTTACCCTGAGGATTACCCAAACTACATGCACCACAGCAAGCTCCAGGAGTACATAAAGTCATTTGCTCAAAAGAAGAATCTTTTAAGATACATACAGTTTGAGGTAGGAGCCTCATAGCGTGTGCTGTGGGTACTAATATGGTTTGGGCTAGAGTAGCAGTAAACCTGTACAACCTTCTGTTATAGAAATCAGAGCCATATGTGTGAACACCACATCCAAGTTTGCCTCAGATGATAAAATATTACTACATTGATTTTTTCCCTGTTAGATTCATTTGCCACTGGTCTCTGAGAATTTTTAAGACAGAAAATGCTGGAGTTACCTATCTGATCATGGTAAACATTCTACCTTCATGCTTTGGTGTTTTGAATACAACATTCTCTAATGCATATTTATACTTCTGTGCCTTATATGCCAGTAAATTGCAGTTAAAAAAATGTATTTGTTAAGAACCCTGGATTATGAAGACTGTGACATTGTGATTAAAACAGCCATTGCCTTCATCCCTCACCTACCTACTTCATTAGATTTCCTCTTAAAGAGCCTGTAGAGTTATGATACAGAAGCACTGTTTGTATCAATGACAATAATGCTTTGTAGTTGAATGGAATCCTTAATTGTTAATTGTTAACTACAGACAGCATAATGGCAAAAACAATCAGAAAATCACGAATTGGGATTATTTTACATAATTATATTACATGGAGTTGTTCTAGACATAGCTTAAAATTCCTAATTATAATTTTTTAAAAATATTTATTTTCATCTACCAGAAATGCAGAGTAACAAAGAGAGACAGTGATAGAGAGAGATCTTCCATCCACTGGTTCACTCCCCAAATGTCTGTAATAGCAAGGTAACAGTAAGTCAAAGCCAGGAGCCAGACATTCCATCCATGTCTCCCACATGGGTGACGCAGACCCAAAGACTTGAGCCGTCATCTCCTACCTCCTAGGATGTATTAGCAGGAAACTGGATCACAAGCAAAGTAACTAAGGCTCGAGGCATCATTCTGATGTGTGACGCAAGCATCCTGAGCAAGGCTTAACCCCATGTTGTAGCAGGATTTATGTACAAGAGACAAGACACCAAGGCCTTTAACAGGAAGTAGTCTTTTATTATTTATGCCAGCATAAAGACAGGTGTTTTTTATCCAAAACCCTGAGCCCTGAACAAAGAGGAGCATTTCTTATCTATGATTTTAGCTTCTTTGTCTTCCTCAAATGGTTACATGCATACACTTGATTTGCTGTTCTAATGTCACTGGATGAATATAAGAATTGATACAACAGGGTGCATGCACATATATTCACTGATGATGTTTCTCTTAGACACTTACTGAGCTGTACGCTGTCTAGCACGGGTTAACATCATTGCTTGGTGCTAACAAGCAAAAAAATCCAAGCAGATAGTAACTTCACAAACAAGCCAGTGACAACCACTTTTCATTCCCGAGACAGATTCCTCCCTTTTTCTTCTTTTGACCTTTGGAAGGCTTTTACCACAACTTTAATCATGTCAGTTAGAAACAGCATAATTAGAAGACAGAAGCCTCTACCACAGTGCCACAATACTGCCAATGTAGTCAATTTATTCATTTTTTTTCATTCCATTCACTCATTTTATTGATGAATTTCCAAATGGGATAAGTAGTGTCATTTTTTTTAAGATTTATTTATTTATTTTAAAGTCAGAGTTACATAAGAGAGAAGGCATGGCAGAGAGAGAGAGAGAGAGAGAGAGAGAGAGAGAGGTCTTCTATCCGCTGGCTTATTCTCCAGTTGGCTGCAACAGCTGGAGCAGAGTCAACCTGAAGGCAGGAGCCAGGAGCTAGGAGCTTTTTCCAGTCTCCCACGCAGGTGTAGGGGCACAAGGACTTAGACCATCTTGTATTGCTTTCCCAGACCATAGCAGAGAGGTGGATCAGAAGTGGAGCAGCCAGGACTCGAACCAGAGCCCATATGCGATGTCGGCACTGCAGGAGGTGGCTTTTCCCGCTATGCCACAGCGTTGGCCCCTAGTCATGTCAATTTTTAGCAGCAATGTCAACAAACGTTAATGGAGTTCCTACCATGAGCTTGCTTTGTACTGTATGCTGTACATCAAAAAATGAAGTCCAAGACTCAGGCCTCAAGAGACCTATACTCTAATTGGAGATCAAAATAAGTATATAGAGAACAGTAATAATTAAGATTCAAGTAATGATTTAAATGAAAAGAGAAAAACTTAAACAGGTGTCTATAGTTTATAAATGAAATAGTGCTATGGAAATCATGCAACAAGAGTCAAAACTTTGGGGGGAGTTATCTTTCTAGAGAAGGTAAAATTTCAGTTGTATTTGGCAAGTGTTTTAGATAAATGAATGGCTCAAGTAAAAACGGAGGGGTATAAAAATGCCCTACTCATTTTGATAAAAGTGAGCAAAGCAAATTGCTGAGGATGGAGATATATATGCTGTGATTAGATATGACCACATAAGTCAGTAAACCAGTGTTTACTGATTGTAGAAAATCCAGGGTGGTGGTATGCAGAGCTGATATGATGACACCACAGCCATCAAAGATTCAACTTCATTCTTTTCAATATTAGGTCTACATTATCAAGTTAGCTAACAGTTTAAAACAGTTGCTGGAGCTTCAGCCATCATATCTACCTCCTTGGGAAGAAAAGAGAGGAAGAGATAAAAGACAAAAAGATATTCTCCCACCTGAATCAGCCTCCTTTCACAAAGTTTCCTGGAAAGCCTATCCAAAATTATATGCCTATGCTTCATATGTCACTCTGATTGCATAGGAGCCTGGGAAGTCTATCTCTTTGCCAAGTACACTGTTAGCCCAAACAAAGTCAAGGTCTTGTTAGCAAGGAAGAGGGAAGAATAAATACTGAGGAATCATTCAGTTGTTTTTGTCTAAGAAGAAGTTGTGGGAATATTAGAAAATAAAACCAAGAGTGTGAATTGCAGCAAAATTGTGTAGACTTTAATTACAGCGTGAAATGTGTAAATAAATCCTAAAGTAACAAAAACAACTTTGAGCACAAGATGCAAATTTAATGTGGTAGATTGATTCCTCTCTGCCTCTCTCTCTCTCTCCCTACCATCTGTAACTTTTCCTTCAAAATAAATAAATAAATCTTTACAAAAATGCAGTCCTTTAAAAAGGTTCATCCGAGAAGCAGAACGAAGCACAGTAGTCCATGCAAGGGAGAAGTAAGGACCTGAACCAAAGCTGTGTTAGCAGCCATGGAATGAAAAAAAAAGATTCCAGGAAATATGAAAGTCTAGATATAAAGCAAAGATGGAGAAGCAAGAAGCCAAATAACTAAGGGTTTGAAGTCTGGGTAGCTGGAAGCATGAAAATCAGAGCCAGTTTTGAGGGGAATGTAAATAGGTCAATAATGAATATGCTACATTTGAGAAAGCATTGGTAGCAAAAGGGAGATCAAGGCTGGATATATGTATGTGTTCCTACTATGGAGGATATTAATATGTACAAGGGGGAGTGCCTACACAGGGCGAAAAAGAGACCACAGGTAGACTCTTGAGACGTTCCCATATTTACTGAGTTGATGGAAGGTGAAGTCAGACGATGGAGCCATGTGGGCAAAGTAGCAGGAAGCAAGCAAACATGGCATTCTTCACAAAGTTACTCACTGTTATTTACTCCCCCAAATCAACCACCAGGTGTCAGTGAGTAAGCACACCCCAGTGAGTAATTTTCCTTGTGAAACTGGAAGCTAAGATTCATTGTGACTCCATGTTAGTATCTTTACACACATTTCTCAGTGACTAGGTGAGTACATAATAATTATTTCTTCCACAGGAATTTTGAAAGAAAGGAAAAAAAGGCAGAAAGAAATCCAAAAAGTTCATGTAATAAATGGAATTCAAAGATTTATTTTATATTTTATTTTATTTATTATTTATTATATTTATTAATATAATATTATAATATTATATTAATAAATTTATTAATTATTTATTATTATAATTAATAATTATTTATTAATAAATTTATTATATTTATTTATTATATTTTATATTGTGGTGCAAAGAATTTTTAAATCTGTACATAGTTTTCTCAGAATACACATTTTCCAATAATTTTTGAAGACTCTTAGAGAAATCCAAATAAAAGGATTTTTTCTTCTGGTTTTCTTTAAGACCCTGGTTTCCAGCATACAAAAAGTTCCCAACTTCTTAGTCACTGGCCAATGGGTTGTTGTTACTGAAAAAGATGGGAAGCAGGAATCTACTATTTTTGATGCTGTAATGGTTTGTTCTGGACATCATGTGTATCCTAATCTACCAACTGGTTCCTTCCCTGGTAAGTTTGGGAACTATACAATAATCTGGAAACTTATATGTAAGCATTGATGGTTGAAACAGATCTTCCCATAAATTGTAGACAATGAATTTCCTTTAGATCCTAAAGGTTTTTTAAAAAGTTTAGATCAAGTCATATGCTAATTTTAGTAATACATGACCTCTTAAACCCCTATGTTAAAAGAATCAAAGATCAGCAAATCAGAAATCAGACAAAGTTCTTATTTTTAAAGAGAACTCATATAAATATAAGTCCTGATGGTACCCCATGGTATCTGAGTAGACATAAGAAGTCTAGAGTCTAGCTGCCAAATGGTTTCAAGGAAGTCATGTTTTGCATATATTATTCATAGGAGAAATTTAAGCTTCGTTTTTAAAATATAATTTCTTTTTTTAATTAATTTATTTTATTTGGAAGTCAGAGTTACACAGAGAGAAGGAGAGGTAGGGAGAGAGAAAGGTCTTCCACCCCCTGGTTCACTCCCCAATTGGCCTCAACAGCTGGAGCTGCACCAATCCGAAGCCAAGAACCAGGATCTTCCTCCGGGTCTCCCATGTGGGTACAGGGGCCCAAAGATTTAGGCCATCTTCTACTGCTTTCCCAGGCGACAACAGAGAGCTGGATCAGAAATGGAGCAGCTGAGACTGGAACTGGTGCCCATATGGGATGCTGGTACTACAGGTGGCAGCTTTACCTGCTACGCCACAGTGCCGGCCCCACAAAACTTCAGCTTCTAATTTCTTTATCCACAATTTAGAAATGCACTTCAGGCATCTCAGTGACTTATGAATGTTAGTATGTATACATGTGTGCACACACAAGTGCATTAGTAACACACTCCATTAAACCCGTTTGCAAATATCATATAAATACAATGCAATGAAGCCTTCCTTACTTCCTTTCTTCCTTGAAACAGGAACAAGTCCACCTAGGGTTACTAAAGTTCCCATCTCCATGCACAATGTTCATAACCCAAGGTTATTCAGAAAGAATAGAAGATTAAATCTGTTGATGCAAAGGGGCAGTTTCTTCAGTAGTTAGGACAAAGGGATCACAGCAACTAGGCTCAGCTCCTCATTCCACAGGTTCTTTACCACATCGTTGTCTTTATTTCACATTTAAAATATGGAAAACAGTAACTATATTCAGGAATACTAAACCATTAAAGCATTTATTGTTATACTATTTTCACAGATCTAGCCTGTAGTAAGTCTTCAATAACTATCAACTATTATTACTATCAAAATACAGGTTATCATATCTTCAGATTTATTTAGGGCACTAAAAGTGATAATTTGGATTTTTTAAAATTAAGATTGGTAATAGAAGGTATTAAGAACACAGTTAAAAATTGTACCTTCATAATTTCTGAAGGTCAACGCAAACCACTCCTATGTTTCACCTAGGCCTAGAACAGTTCCGAGGCTACCACCTCCACAGCAGGGATTACAAGGGCCCAGAGGCATTCAAGGGGAAGAGAGTCCTTGTGATTGGCCTTGGGAACTCGGGATCTGACATCGCGGTTGAGCTCAGCCGTCTGGCTACACAGGTATGCGGCATAAAAGGTTTGGAGAAATAAACCTAGGGAAGGCTGTGCCACTGAATCAGCAGCCAAGACACTGGGGCTGGACACACGAATGTGTGCATGTGTAAACAAACATAAGTGTGTGTAATCTTTGTTTGTTGTGATCACCTCCGAGTAAAATGGCTGCTGATCAGGCTCTGTCTTTATTTATTTAACACTATTTCTTGTCACCTACCATACATAGGGTACTGTGTTTATCATCTGGAAGATTTGGAAGGTATATGAAACTTGAATTTGCCATCAGTAATTTGTTCAATAACAGGTACTCAATATTGCAATCTTTATGTATAAGAACTAAACTAAACTAGGAATAAACACAGAAGAAGTTGGACTAGTTTCTGACTTCCAGGAGAAACTAGTGGATGGAGGCAGGGTGACAAGTACAGGAGCCATCACAAAAAGAGGTCATGAATCTTCCAGTGAAATTAGGAATGACAATAACAACCCCATGAAAAGAGAATTTAACTTGGACGCAGTCAAGACTTGCTACAGGATTCCAGGCTGAGTCACACATGACCAGTGCATCCTAAAGAGAAAACATATTTTAGGTAAACACATACTTAATCAATAAATCTGTAAATGGAAATAAAACCTAAAGTATTTTTAAGATGAATATTCCCTTCAGTTATCCCAAAGATGACAAAACAAACAAGGAGCCAGCCTTGCCTCAGGACCGAGGTTGATGCCATAGTTCAGGATGCTAGAAGTCCTAGGTTGTGAGTGTGTAGCCAGGGCAAAGGGGCACCAGGCACAGAGAACAGAATTAAACTCTTGGATTCTTCTCAGCCTAATTTCATCTGGAGAGTTAGCCACATTTTCCCACTCAGCCCATCAACCACCCACACCCACCACTCTTTGGGCACACTGGATCGGTGATCTCTACCAGACCTCTCATCTTGGGCTATGAGTACAGGAAGACTGAATCCATCACAATTAAATACAAGAGGTGTGGCTAATTCTCTCCACAGCTATGCACTAGCCCTCTCCCTAGTTTCATTTACAGAATACTGATCCAGATCTAACTCTTTTGAAGTATTCCTATCTGGAAATTGAGGAAAATGCATAGAATAGCCCAGAGAATTGTGTCTCGTTTGTTTATTTCTTACAGAGTTGTATTGAAATCGAAATCTGTGTTGCCTTTACCCACCAGGTCATTATCAGTACCAGAAGTGGTTCTTGGGTCATGAGCCGAGTTTGGGATGAAGGCTACCCTTGGGATATGGTGTATGTTACCCGCTTTGCATCGTTTCTCCGGAGTGTCCTCCCATCGTTTATCTCTGACTGGTTATACACCAAGAAGATGAACACATGGTTTAAACATGAGAACTATGGCCTGATGCCTCTAAATGGGTATACAAATCACACGTATTTTACATTCAAAAGGGAGCACTGGTTCAAGTGAATAATTTCTGTCTAGATATTACTTCATTGAGGCTAGTTGGATTAAATTGGGGACTGTATGGAAGACACAATATACCCAGAGATCATGCAGGGAGTTAAAAATCTTAATGAAATTAGTCCAGTGGAAAAAGAGTATGCAAGAATCCAAAATGAGAATGGGTAAGTGATAGATCACTCTGACATGCAGAATTCACATATGTAGCTACAAACTGTTGCAAAGAACTTGAAGGGTCGTACACACTGAAATTGTTTTGAAGAATCTTCTCTATGCTTATGGGTAAAGAGGGATATCAATAATAATACCAGCTTCTCAATGTTGTATGATGTCCAGTAAGACTATATATGAAAATTATATATTTATATAAATTTATTTGCAAAATATACAAATACACAATGTATCTAGTTTATAAATTATAAATTTTAGTAAAACTTTATAGATATTTGTTCCTTTTTTAAATTTATATGAGGTAAAAAGAAGCTCATGTATTTCAGATATAGATTTAGGAGCGTTGTGATAACCCCCACCCTACTCACCCTCTTGCCCAGGCTCCCAACATCCTCCTCCTTCCTTATTCTTTCTTTTGCGATTCTAAAGATTAATTAACACAATAGTTAATCAACATGTAGGAAATCTCAGAACAAAAGTACACACTTCCTCCACCCCTGAAGCCTGGATGTTTTTGCAGGACAGGCAGGAGGCATGGAACATGTAAAGCACCGGACAGTCACAGACCTGATGTGTCTCATAAACTAATTTACTTCATTATAGACAGCCCCAACACTTACTAATGAGGAAAGTATCCTAGGTAGGAGAATCGGTCTATCAGTAGAAAAAAAATATTTAAATTGGCAAGAAAAGAAAGGATTCACTAAGAAATTTTATCTTCTGGCCCATGTTAGCCAAAAATTTTTATTATGTTTAGAGAAACAAGTTTTAAAAAAGTAAGTAGGAACTGTAAATCAGACCAGTAAACATCAGGTTTCAGAGCCAAACCCTCATTCCAAGCTGCTTACCCTACTCAGTCTCGTAGATTGTTGTGTCCCTAAAAACTAAAAAAAAAAAAAAAAAAAAAAAAATTATACATTTTAAATTCCGTTAATCTAATAAAAGTTCTGAGGTTTGAGTTGGTTAAGATATTTATCTTGTAAGGATAACTGCTAGGAATATTTTGGCTTTGCCACTGAGACAATTAAAACATGATTTTGAATGTCCCCTTATACTAAAACCCAGGTTCCCTCTCCAGAAGGGTTCCAGTTACCCTAACTGGCTGCTGATGCTTTCTTACTCTTCCCTTCCTTGGGAAAGGGGAACAGGGAAGAAACTAGATTTCTCTGTGATCCACTTTCTTCCACCTTCTAAGGTAAAAGCAGAGGTTGCAGAGCTACAGAGATGGAAAACAGGTGGATGTAGAGATAAATTCCAGGATCTACAAAGCCTGTATGTGAGGTACTCACAAGAAATTCCAGAACCTTTAAAGGAAGCTTCAGTCAAAATGAAGTATGTTGTCATGAAAAATGCCATTCCTAGAATTTGGGCAAGTCAAGTGCCATTTCAAAGTTCTCATGCTTTCCTTTGTGACCACAGCTGATGAAAGAAAACCAAACGTCGCCACAAAACATTTCATCACCATCAATCTGATTTCCTCATGCAAGACTTTAAAGTTACAATAATAGCACACTTATAACACAATGGCACTTCACTAAGTACATGGAAAAAATGAAATTAAAGGCAAGTTTATTTTGGTGCAAAAATATCTGAACTCCATGCATGATTTTATACGACACACTTTCTATTTTGAAGACCTTCATTTGTATAGATTTCATAATTTTTGCACCAAAATAAACATATATTTTAAACTCTAGTTTTTGCAATTTTTCAAAGTATCTTGTAATGTTATTTGTGTGTGCCAGGTACTGTTGTAAGTGCTTTATAGATTTTTTTTTTGACAGATAGAATTAGACAGTGAGAGAGAGAGACAGAGAAAGGTCTTCCTTCCGCGGGTTCACCCCCAAATGGCTGCTACGGCAGGAGCTACGCCAATCTGAAGCCAGGAGCCAGGTGCCTCCTCCTGGTCTCCCATGCAGGTGCAGGGGACCAAGCACATGGGCCATCCTGCAGTGCCTTCCCAGGCCACAGCAGAGAGCTGGACTGGAAGAGGAGCAACCAGGACTAGATCCCAGCACCCATATGGGATGCCGGTAGGTGGAGGATTAACAAAGTGAGCCATGGTGCTGGCCCCTAGATCACTGTTAATTTAACTTTCACAACCCCAAGAGGAAGATTCTACCATTATCCCCATTATACACATAAGTATAAAATAATAGCTGGTAAAGCATGGAGCTAGTTTATAATTATCTTGGGACATCTGGCTCCCAAGTTTGTACTCTTAACCACTTAATTGTGTCTAGAATTAGTTTTGTATTCATCTTTTTGGTGAATCCTCAAATTGTATAAATACCTATAAGAGAATCTGCAAGTTTCCAGGAACAAAATGGATGGCTCAAACAGATATTCTTAAGGACTGTAACAGACAACAGGAAAAGAATTGCCACAGTGAGGAGAGTTCATTGTGCCTTATGCTGATGTTAAATTGTTTGAATTTGGTTTCAATGCTATGGACTGTTGTAGGTATTTCTCAGAAATGAGGTATTTTACAGCAAGAATGCTTACCTCTCGTTTCTGCGCAGCACCTTGAGGAAAGAGCCTGTGTTCAATGATGAGCTCCCAGCTCGCATTCTCTGTGGCACTGTGTCCATCAAGCCCAACGTGAAGGAGTTCACGGAGACCTCAGCCGTTTTTGAGGATGGGACCGTGTTCGAGGCCATTGACTCCGTCATCTTTGCAACAGGCTATGAGTATGCCTACCCCTTCCTTGATGACTCCATCATCAAAAGCAGAAACAATGAAGTTACTTTGTTTAAAGGCATCTTCCCACCACTAATAGAAAAGCCAACCTTGGCTGTGATTGGCCTTGTCCAGTCCCTTGGAGCTGCCATCCCCACAGCTGACCTGCAGGCCCGCTGGGCTGCTAAAGTGTTTGCAAGTAAGTGGATCATTCTGTCTTTCATTTATTTAGTCAATAGCATTTACTGAGCACCTACTATGTGCCAAGGAAACAAAGTGAATAATACAAACATGCTCATTGGCCTCACAGAGCTTAACATTGGTGTGAGACAATGACATAATAAGGGAAGTTTGCAGGTATTCTCAGGGAAGGGCATTGCTAGGTAATGAGTTATTCCAAGAGGAGAGATATGAGGAAAGATTTGAAGGTGAAGACCAGCATGAAATATGTGAGGAACCAGAAACATTTTGGTGCAAGGGAATGTAAAGTAGAGGTAAGGAGTAGCAGGCCAGAGAGGAAGATCTGAGCATAAGCTGTGCTCTCATAAGCTATGGTAAGGAAATTGGGAACATTTCTCAAGGCTTTAAGAGAAGGACTTCAGTGGAGTAACTGCAATGTCAAGGTAGGATGTTGGGAGCTTGCTGGAGATCACATCAGAATCACAGTGTCAAAGCACTCCATTTCTACAGTTAATCTTCTCCCCCTCTCTTCCTCCACTCTATCACTTATGCTCTCCAGGGGCTACAACGATGCTTATGTGAAAATACCAAGAATATAAAAATTACATGTAGAAAAACATGTCTCAAATAAGTTGATTTAATTTAGGACATTTATATTGATCTTTATTATTAAATGTGTCCTTTTACTTTAGGGTTTAAAAATCTGGACCAATTCAGGTACAACTTATCTAATGTAATGTTCATAGAAATGTATACTGTTGATAATGAAGAAAATATGAGCCATTTTCAAAATGTCCATGGGAAATAAATATTAGGGAAAAAAATCTATGCATAGACTTCAAATTTTTTTTTACCAAAATAAATTTACCTTTTATAAATATTTATTTTAATGGCAGAGTTACAGAAAGATAAGGAAAAACAGAGAGAATGAGAGGCATATCGTCAGTCAGCTGGTTCACTTCCCAAATGGCTATGAATGGCCAGGAATGGGCCAGGCCAAAACCAGGAGACTAGAACTCTATTCAGATCTCTCACATGCATAACAGAAGTCCAAGCAGTTGGGCCATCTTCTGCTGCTTTCCCAGGTTCATTAGCAGGGAGCTGAATTGGAAGTGGAGCAGCTAGGAATCAAACCTGTGCTCATACAGAATGCTAGTGTCAAAGGCAGCATCTTAAGCCACTACGTCATAATGCCAACCCCAAACTTATCCTTTAATTTCATTTACCATGAACTTTTTGGTGTACACTCATATTACAATCATGGAATGTGTGTATATGTTTTCTGAAAATATTGTGGACAAATAAGTTTTTATTTCAAATGTACCATGCAGGACTTGTCATTAAATCATTTGCAAGGGTGCTCCCCTGCAATACTTCTATTGTCTTTTACTCTTGAAAACCACAATATTGCCAAGGTGCTGAGGTTTTTTGAGAATATTTGGTGCAGCTCATAAACTTAGGAAACTTACAT
This sequence comes from Lepus europaeus, assembly GCF_033115175.1. Lineage (NCBI taxonomy): Eukaryota > Metazoa > Chordata > Mammalia > Lagomorpha > Leporidae > Lepus > Lepus europaeus. The sequence continues at coordinate 135,044,530 of NC_084831.1, read as the reverse complement.
GAAGAAAGGTGTAATTGACTCACTCAGCAAATATGTATTGGGTACTTACTATGTGCCAAGATCTGTCTTGGCACTTAGGATACAATCTTAAACAGATCATATCCAAATTCTCATCACTTTGTTGTGAGACGCCCAGCAAATATCTGAATGTAAAGTTCTATTAGGCTGAGACGAGATGCCAAAGAAACTGGGAAGTGTTCATGCATTGCGAATGTCATAGCAACTTTCTTGCATCATTATAAAGGTAAGTGAGCTACAAGCATACCAAATAAATTAATAAAATAAAACAACAAAACAAAGAAGACAAGATCAGACATGGAGTTTCTTATTTTCCAAATTTAGGGTGTCAGGTGTTAGAAAATAACGATAGTAATAAGTTTTGAGACAGGCACATTACAGTGTTTCGTTTCATTTCAGCCAAGAATGGTTGACGAGGTAGGGAGAGCTTAAATCTGAACTACTGAGCTACAATATATCTTGTGAGTTAGGAATGTCTAGTATTTGGTAGAAACCATCTCATCTCATTGTTTCCATCTACACTTCTCCCTTATACTGGAAATTTTCTATCTATACTATTGTTCCTTGTCTGAAATACTGCATATGGTTAGTGGTATATTAAGCCTGTGATTATAGAGTAGACTGAAATTATGTATTTGCAAAATTTAAAGAAAAAAAAGGAGGAAGGAAAGAAGGAAGGAGGAGGATTTAGGATGAGAGAAAGGGAGAGAGGGAATTATGAATAAAAGAAATCTTTTATTTAAGGAACACAAACTTCATGTATTTCATAAGTGCAACTTTAGGAATAAAGTGATTCTTCCCACCTACCCACCCTCTCACCCTCCTCGTCCTGCTTCTCCCATTCTCAGTACCATTATCCACTAAGATCCATTTTCAATTAACTTTATACACAGAAGACCAATTTTATACTAAGTAAAGAGTTCAACAATTTGCACTGAAAAACAACAACAACAACAAAAACTGTTCCTCAACAGTGGAGACAAGGGTTGTTCAAAGTCATTGCATCTTGAAGTTAATTTCATTTCTTTTTTTAAAGAAACTTAACTAATTTTAAAGAAGCACCCAAGAATGATACATCTTTTGCAAGCAGACAGTTATAATACAACTCTTTGAGGGCAGAGGTCCTGCATGGGAAGTTAGTGCACAGTGACTCCTGCTGTTAATCTAACAATTAACACTCTTATGTATGACATCAGTGAACACCCAAGGCTCTTGACATGAGCTGCCTAGGCTATGGAAGCCTTTTGAATCCACAAACTCCATCAATATTTAGACAAGGCCATAAACAAAATGGAAGCTCTCTCCTCACTTCAGAGAAAAGTATATGGTTATCTTTTTAGAACTGTACCTTTGAAATACATGGAATTTGTTCTCTTTATATAAATAAAAAAATTCAAACAGAATTTTTGAAAGACCAAAAAAAAAATTTTACAAAACTGAAACTCTCTTCTGTCCCTGAACCTCAGGTTCATTTAAGTCTCATGCTTCTTTCATTTAACTCATTTAATCATCATGTACCTTAGAGTAAACAATTTCCCCAGATTGTTTCTTGATGAAAGGTTTGCTAAGAGGATGCAGACAAGAAATAGAAAAAAAACTATAAAATTACCGTATGTATGAGATGTATTGAAGTGTGTGGGAGATTAGGCTCCCATAGTGTTACATAAATAGATCGATGAGCTACTAACATGTCTGAGGTTACGATCTGTCTACAGGCCAGTTTGTAATTCCCAGATATGGTCTGTTAAATTCTCAGGTATTTTTCTGTGGGTTGTTATTCTGCTGAAGATAGCTCTTCTAAACAGAAAAACATTCAGTCATGTAGGTCATAAACAATAATGAATCCATCATTTGTTATCAAATATTTCTTCTTAAACTGTCCAGATTCATGTACCCTGCCAACAGCAAATGAGATGATGGCTGACATTGAAGAGAAAATGGGGAAGAAACTCAAGTGGTAAGCAGTTGCCTCCTAATGAAACAAGTCCAAATTTTGCCTTTATGTTGGAACACATTAATACATTCTATAATACCGTCACTGGTCAGAGTTCATGATTTTGGACAACACTTGTAATAACTGCAAAGTATTAGATGAATAAGCAGTCACCACAATTCTGTAACTTTAGAACAGAGGTTCTCTAATGGGGACAACATTGCTAAGCATCTTTTAATGCAGAATACAGTCCAACAAAGCAAAGAATCATCTGGCTCAAAATGTCAGCAGCCTGACAATCTATTGCACAGCATAGTGACAACAGCCAGCAATCTCACACTGCATTTCAGGACAGCCAAGAGTTATAGGTTTTAAATGCTCTTCAAGGCCATCCAGTGGGACTAGGTGTCTGTGGACCCCTCAGATGCTGGTAGGATGTCCTGTGCAACCAGGCTGCAAGCCATGGGTGGGAGGCTTGCTTTGTGACCTGTGGGCATTTTTCCCCACTACAACACCCTGTTCTGTATGTATGAGCCTGTGTTTTTAACTAGATCTTCAATCTAGTTGCAATTTTCCACCCACAACTAACAGAGTAGGGAATTGAGCCCACCTAAGGTGAGTCAGACTGTCTCTAAGAGACCCCCCCATCTCCAGGTGACCCAAGTGAATCAGCATATAGTATGTGAAACTCTCATCAATGGGTACCCCTAGTAGAAAGACCCAGTTAAAAGACAGTTAAGCCTTAAAAACCTTGTGCACTTCCTGAAAACCAGTGTCCCACTCCAGGCACTCCATCTCGTCTCCTCTTGAGTGATACATTTCACTGTCACTTTGCAAAACAAAATATAGTTTTTGCTTTTTTTGCAAATTTTTTCTTGGCTATTTCTACACTAAGCTGAGGAAAAGAATCCACCTGTAACTACCCTCCCTGCCGTGACTTGTAACACTCTTACATGACTTGTAACACTCTTACTATAAAAAAAAAAACGAGTATTTGAGGTGATATTTAATTAGCCTTATTTAACCATTCTACAATGTATACATATATCAAAATGTCACATTGTGTCCTATACATATGTACATTTAATTCTCCATTACAAATATAAATAAATATTTTTAAATGTCAACAGTGCTGAGGGTGAGAAGCAACTTTATAGTTTTCCCCCCAAGCTCCTTCTCTGCTAGGCACATGTGTGCCAGCACATGGACTAACTGGAAATTGCGCAATGTCTTCCAGTTTTTGTCATAAGAAAGCCAAGTGAATTCACCTGTCCTAGTATTTTCTATGAAAATTATACTAACTCTGATGCATCCAAATATGTGTTTTCACATGCATCATAAATAAGATTTGTAGAAAGTAATTTAAGTGGTGAGATATCAGATATTTCAATATACTCTTTTTGTGTTATTTTCATATTAGTAACTCCTTTTAAAATGATGCGCCTACCAGTGCCGTGGCTCAATAGGCTAATCCTCTGCCTTGCGGCGCCGGCACACGGGGTTCTAGTCCCCGTCAGGGCACTGGTTCTGTCCCGGTTGCTCCTCTTCCAGTCCAGCTCTCTACTGTTGCCCAGGAGTGCAGTGGAGGATGGCCCAAGTCCTTGGGCCCTGCACCTGCATGTGAGACCAGGAGAAGCACCTGGCTCCTGGCTTCGGATCAGCACGGTGTGCAGGCTGCAGCGTGCCGGCCACAGCAGCCATTGGAGGGTGAACCAATGGCAAAGGAAGACCTTTCTCTCTGTCTCTCTCTCTCACTGTCCACTCTGCCTGTCAAAAAAAAAAAAATGATAGGCCAAAATAGGTTGAAAGTATCATTAGTTCAGAGTTGCATTAATAAATGACCACACTGGAAATTTGTCTCCTCTTTCAAGCCTCTAGGCTCCTAGATAGTTATTGGCTTCATGCTTACAGAAGAGAAAATGTGGGATCCTGAGATTCAACAGAACCTCCAATCCCCACATTATTTCATCCAGTTCACAGGACAGAGTTCTCAGAGGTAGGCACTCCTAAGTGCTAAGACTTCGTGCAGCCTGATGCCCTTTCCTTTAGAGACCAGTAGAGACAAAGAGGAGGAAAAGAGACTTAACATCAACTTCGTTACCTAAATAAATAAGCTTTTCTTCAGGTTTGAATGAAACAAATGAGGCAAAACTCCAAATAGAGCAGGAAGCAATTTATATTAAATTGTAATAAATTGCAGAACATGAAAACCATGCATAAACTCAATTTTAAGCAAACCAATATAAAAAGCTAATGTTGTGGCAGACTTCAAGCAATGTCATTTAACTAGTAATTGAGTTTTAAAGAGTAAACTAAGTTTGTCAGTCATGGAATTGAGGGTCGTTTTCCAGCAGGCCATACAGCCAGTGACAAGAGCCTTAAATTATGTTCAACTCAAAATAGGGAATAGGAAAGAAAAAACACTTAACCAGAGAATGAATAATAAATTCAATTTTACAGAAGCAAAGAAGGTGGGGAGGGGATATAATTGGAGATACTGACGGATGATTTTTCTGCAATAAGCAATAAGAAACAAATGCTTCTTCTGCACCTGTGACACTCATTCCATTATATTCTTTTCTTCCCTCAGGTTTGGGCAGAGCAATACCTTGCAGACTGATTACATCACATACATGGATGAGCTGGGCTCATTCATAGGGGCCAAGCCTAACATACCATGGCTCTTTCTAACTGATCCCCAGCTGGCCCTGGAGGTGTTCTTCGGCCCTTGTAGTCCATATCAGTTTCGACTGATGGGACCTGGAAAGTGGGATGGGGCGAGAAATGCAATCCTGACTCAATGGAGCCGGACAATGAAGCCAACCAGGATGAGAACTATTTGTGAAGCTCAGCGGCCCCATTACGTTCATAGTTTGCTAAAAATGCTTGCATTCCCAGTGCTCCTTCTGGCTGCTTTGCTTGCACTTTATTAATGAGGAAATCCTTTAGGTGTCAGAGTTCAGCCTAGTAGTTTTCTTGCAGAATGCAACCCATACCCATGCACACATGGAATCCTCTTTCCCTTCTTGAAAAATGAAAATGAATCCTTGCCCATTTGAATAGACGTATAAATAAAATGGAAAATTCCCAAACTCTCTGTTTCTGATGGGAATATGTCCTCTAAAAACCTTTCCACATGCTGACTTGGCAAATTGGGAGTGCTAAGATAAGAAAGAAGGTAGGAGGATTGAATAGGCGCTGAGCACAGATTTTCAGGCTAAACAAAATTGTAGCTTTATCTCATCAGTTACAGCATATCAACCAATGAGTTTTCCATAATGGGAACTGAATTGTTAGACAATTTGACAGTGTTTCAATATGACAATATGACAGATAAGTTGATACCAATACAACTTACGTAAAATGAACAAAGTGCTTCAAAGACATAAAGTATACTGCCAAAACTCTCTTGGGAAGAAACACAAAGCCTGAATAGAAATAGCATCAGGACAAGATGGCTTCATTGGTGAATCCTACCAAGATTTAGAAAAATAACAATGCCAGTTATGCAAAAACTCTTCCAGAAAATTGAAAAAAAAAAAAAGAATACTCCCTGCTTATTGTACGAAGCAATCATTACCCCAATAACAAAGCAAGACAAAAACATTAGACCCAGTGAAAGCATTAAATTGCAGATCAAAATTCCTCACAAATATATATATATAAAGATTCTTTTAAAATGCTTACAAATATAATTCAACGGGATTCAAAGTGAATAACACATCATGACCAAGTGATATTTAGTTCAGGAAAGCAATGTTGATTTAGTAGTCAAATAATTTCATGATATTTATACACTAAAAATGAAAAACCACATTATCATCTCAATAGATGCAGAAAAAGCATCTGACAAAACCTAATACCCATTCCTGATTGAAAACAAAAAATTGTCATATGGTTGGCAGTGTGGTGCAACAGGTTAAGCTGCCTCCTGCAATGCCAGCACCCCATGTTGTTCCAGTCCCAGCTGCTCTATTTCTGACCCAAGTCCCTGCGAATATGCCTCAGATCCAGCAGAAGATTGCCCAGGATGGAGTTATAGGCTCCTGGCTTTGCTTTGGTCCAGCCCCAGTCATTGTGACCATTTAAAATATGAAGTGTCAGATTGAAGATTGAAATCTTTCTATATCCATCTCTCCTCCTGCCTTTCAAGAAAATAAATAAATGCATCTTAAAAAAAAAAAAACCCTATCAGCAAAGTAGGGATAGAAACTTCCTCAACTTAGCAAACAACAACTATTGAAAACCTACAGCTAACATCATACTATCACGCTGAATGGTGATAGACTGAATACTTTATTCCTAAAATCAGAAACAAGGCAAGGATGTCTACTCCCTCCAGTACAACATGCACTGGAGCTTCTAGCCAGTGCATTAAGGCAAGAAGAAAAAAAGAAATAAAATACATCCAAATTGGAATGAGAGATGTAAAACTACCATTTTATTCTTAGTGCTATGTATTGAGCAGAATTTGGCTCCTGAAATTGATGCAAATGTTTAAACTCTGATGTCTTAGTATTAAGGGTTGATGGATTAAGAGTGACGACTCGCGATAACTATGGAGTCCGAGAGGTGGATCTGGAGGGAAGTCTGCACTGGGCCTTGCCCTCAGAAGACAGTTCCCATGAGAGGGCTGGTTATCTAAGCCAAGCTCAGCCTCACTTCTCTGTGCTTCCTGACTCACCATATGATCGTTCCTGCATTCCCACTCTGCTGTGCCAGCCTCCCCCAGATGCCTGACCAATGGAGCAATCCAATCCTGAGTATGAACTTCCAAACTGCATGCTGAAATAAACCTTTTCCTGCCTAATAAGTTCCACTTGTGTCTTTTAGTTAGTGTACTGAAAAACTAATACACTTAGCATGACTCTTTAAGTAAAATTATTATGAAATCTACATTTCTACATAATAAGAACTGATAAGAAATTAATTTCCAAATTATCATTTATAATAGCATCCAAAAATATAAATATTTAGGATAAATTTATAATAGCTGGTATAAGATCCAAACACACAAATCTACAAAATACTGTTGAGAAACATTAAAATACATCTTAATTAATATAGAGATGTATTATGTCCTGGGTTTGCACATCAATACTGCTGTGATGTCAGTTTTTCCCAAGTTGATTTATACTTTCAGTATACTAAGCAAATCCTCAACATAATCTTTTGTAGAAATCAAAGCTATTTCTAGAATTTATAAGGAAGGCAAAGAATCTAGAACTGTCAAATAACTTTTGAGAAAAGACCAAATTTGGAGTACTAACATTAACTTATTTCAAAATTTTATGATTTTATGAAGTTACTGTAATCAAAGAGGGTATTATTGATGTAAAGATAAACAAAAAGATTAACAGGAAAGAATAGAATATCCAGAAACATAACTATTTACATGAACAAAGATGAAAGAAAATTCATGGAGACAGAATAGCCTTTTTAACAGTGATGGAACAATGGAATATTCACATGATATTTTAAAAAATGGTCTTCAGTCAGCACCTGGTACAATATATAAGAAGTAACTCAAAGCGAATCATAAAACTAGAAATCTAAATATATAAAACTTCTAGAACACAAGAGAAAGCCTTTTTGAATTAGGGAAATATAATTTAGATACCAGGCCAGATGTACAATCTATTTTTAAAAATTACAAATAGGAATTCAACAAAATTAAGAATAGTTCAATTCCTTTAAGAAAGAAATTGAAATTATGGTGATATCTATGAAATCCACATTAAACTTGCATGTAGCAAAATGCAATTTTTTAATTTTTTAAAACTTATTTGGAAGACAGAATTACACAGAGAGGTAGAGACTCAGAGAAAGGTCTTCCATCTGCTGATTCATTCCACAAATGGTCTCAACAGCCGGAGCTGACCCAATCTGAAGCCAAGAGCCAGGAGCTTCTTCTGGGTCTCCTACATGGGTGCAGGGACCCAAGAAGTTGGGCCAAGCACATTAGCAGTGATCTGGATCAGAAGTGGAGCAGCTGGGACTTGAACTGGCACCCATATGGGATGCTGGTGCTACAGGCTATGGCTTTAACCCACTGTGCCACAGTACCAGCCCAGCAAAAATTTTTCTAACTCAATTTGTCAAATTTGAAAAATGAACAGGGTACACTACAGAAAGCTATAATTTAAGAAGAAAATTTTAGAGACAGGACACCATCTTCTCAATAGTACTGGCAGCAGTGGCAGGGAGATAGCAACATTCAGCCAGTGGCCCTTGTGTACACGTGTGATCCAGAGATTCTAGTGGAGGGAGTAATCCACAGTTCACACTGACTTTGAGACTGTCTAGGAGGTGCCTGAGTAACTACGTAGGATGGTGAGGTACCTGAAGCCTCCCAAGAGCAAGACACCTAGGCAGAGCTGTCTCAGGAAACATCTGCCTCTCTAATGACTGGGCAGGCTGGCAGGGCAGAAAGTAATCTGTGCAGTCAGCTACTGTGGGAGCCATGTATGCTGAGACTGTGGAGACTCAATGGTGACATGAGAAGGTACAGGGTGTAGCAGGGTCTCTGGGAAAACACTGGGTGCAGCTACACATACTCAGAACTCCTTGGTTGCCTACACAGGAACTCTGCTCTGGGTGAAGACTGTGCAAATCATTTGTGTGGTTAATTCAGTGGCATGGAACACCCTGGATACTCACCTCACCCATTAGTACTGTCCTTTGGCCACACACACACCTCTTAGTATTCACTGAAAAGTGCAGACATTCCATTAAGCCACAGGGGCATAGCTCAAAGATAACATCATCAAAGGAAAAAACAAAAACCAACTCTACAAATGCCTAAAAATAAAAGCAGAAATTCAAAAAACAAGAATAACAAAGACATCATGACACCCCCAAAGGAACACAAAAGCATTTCAATATAAAAATGTGAAGGTGAAGATATTAATGAAATTCGAGAAGTAGAATTCAAAAAATTAATCATAGGATTACTTAAAAGGAATCAGAAGCAAATCCATAAAGAAAATCATACATGACATGAATGAAAATTTTTCCCATGAAATTGAGATTTTAAAGAGAAATCGAAAGGAAATATGAGAAATGAAGAATTCAATTGATCAAATAAAAAAATGAAGTGGAAAGCCTTAACAGTAGACTTGGTGAGGTAGATGAAAAAATATCTGAACAAGAAGACAAATCTTTGGAAATCTTACTATAGTCAGACCAAAGGAAAAAAAAAAGCAAATAGGAAACTTAAAAACAGTGTTGGAGATTTACGGGATACTATCAAAGACCCAACATACAGGTCTTGGGTCCCTGAGTCCCTGAAGGTGTGGAAAAAGACAATGGACTAGATGGCCTATTTAGTAAAATAATTACAGAAAACTTCCCAAATTTGGAGAAGGAAAGGGACACCCAAGTAGAGGAAGCACATAGAACTCCTAATAGACAACCAGAAAAGATCTTCACCACAACATATTGTAGTCAAGCTTTCTATAGTAAATCATAAAGAAACGATCTAAAATGTGCATAAGAGAAAACCCAAATTACTTCCAGAGGATCTCTAAGTAGATTCACAGTTGAATTCTCATCAGAAACACTACGGGCTAGGAAAGAAAGGCAAGATACATTCTAAGTCTTAAGAGACAAAAATTTTCAATGTGGAATACTGTACCCTGCAAAGTTCTCATTTATGAATGAAGGTGAAATAAAGACCTTCCATAACAAATAGAAATTGAAAGAATTTATTACCATTACTACAGCCTTACAAAAAATGCATAAGGATGCGCTACACACAGAAACACAAAAAACTAGCCATCATTATGCAGGAATGTGAAGGCAGAAAATAACACAGTAAAACAGCAAAAGAAATTCAAAGTAAACAATGGAAATATTTACGGAAAAATGGCAGGGCAAAGTCATGTCAATAGTCACCTTTAATGTAAATGGTCTCAACTCTCCAGTTAAAAGATATGGACTGCCTGAATAGATTAAAAAACAAGACCCATCTATTTGTTGCTTACAAGAAACAAATCTCAAAAAGATACATGCAACTGAAAGTGAAAGTTTGGAAAAAGATATTCCATGCTAACAGGAAGCAAAAAAGGGCAGGTGTTGGCATCCTAATATCAGACAAAATAGACCATAAAATAAAAACTGTTAAAATAGATGAAGAAGGGCACTACGTAATGATTAAAAGATCAGTTCAAGAGGAAGATGTGACTAAAATGAATGTATACACACACAATTACAGATTGCCTGACTATTTAAAAGAAATGTTAATAGATCTAAAATGAGACATAGAATCAATACCATAGTAATGGGAGACTTTAGCACCCCACTTTCATCAACGGACAGATCAACTAGACAGAAAATCAACAAAAAAACCATTGAGCTAATCAATATTATGGACCAAATGGACCAAACTGATATCTACAGAACATTTGAACCCAGAGTCTCAGAACACACATACTTCTCATCAGTGCATGGAACTTCCTCTAGGATAAATCATATGCTAGGCCAAAATAAAGTCTCAGCAAATTCATAAAAAATCAAAAACATGCCATGTATCTTCTCTGACCACAATGTAATGAAGCTGGAAATCAACAACTCAAGAATCTCCAGATCACATGAAAACACATAGAATCCGAAAAAAAAAAAAAAAAAACATGTTTCTGAATGAACAATGCGTTATAGAAAAAATCAAAATAGACATCAAAAATTTCTGGAAGCAAATGAGAACGACAATACATGATATCAAAACTTATGAGATACAGCAAAAGCAGTATTAAGAGGGAAGATTTTAGAAATCCCTACCTACAGGAAGAAAGTAGAAAGGTACCAAATAAACAAGCCATTGATGCATCACAAGGACCTAGAATAACAACAACAAACCAACCCCAAATACTTGGAGGAAAGAAATAATAAAAATTAGAGGAGAAACTAACAAAATTGAAACAAAAAATAATACAAAAGATCAGTGAAATGAAGAACTGGGTGTTTGAAAAATAAACAAAATTGATAAACTATTGGTCCAACTAACAACACAAAAGAGGGAGAAGACTTATCTCAATAAAATCAGAGATGAAAAAGGAAATGTAACAACAGACAATACATAAATAAATAGAATCATCAGGAATTACTACAAAGAGCTGTATGTCAAAAAAATTGGGAAACCTAGAAGAAATAGATAGATTTCTAGACACATAAAATATATCAAAATTGAGTCATGAAGACATAGGAAACCTAAACAAACCAAAAACAAAGACAGAAATTGCAGAAAAATGGATGGAACTGGAGATCATTATGATAAGAGAAACAAAGCAGTCATAGAAAGACAAAAACCACAGGTCTCTCATACATGAAGAAATGGATCTGAACTTAGAATGGTGATTAACAACTGGGCATGATGAGGAAAGGAAGGATGGAGGAAAGCTGGATCTGATTCCCAAAATGTGGTCAGATAGAAGTGACAAGTTCTGATGTTCCTTCAGATAGTAGGGTGCTATAGTTCACAATAATGTATTACACACTGTATGAACATATGGAAGAGAAGAGCTGGTAGACTCCAAACAGAGAAAGAGTGAGGAAATGAAAAGGCTGGGTGTCTGGTTTGATTGATTTATGCTACATGTGTGCGCTGAGATATTGCACCATACACAATAAAAATGTACGATTGTTACATGTTAATCAAAATTTTTAAAGCTTAAGAAAAAAGAACTATAGAATAATTTCCAAATGTCATCTTCATGTATTTCTATGAGCCTCTGTTTAAATGCAGAGCACAAATGAAGAGTGATGATAATCTAGGAGTGACACTTGTAAAGAACAAGAAAAAAGATACTTGAGTAAGAGTGTCTGTGCTTCTAGAACAGATTCAGGGTGTGAGGATTTCTTCCCCTCTTCAGTTCATGAAGGGTATCCTCTCTAGCCAAGACCTGATGGAAATGTGCCTACACACAGTGTTGGACCCTTCAGACAGAGTACTACTGGAAAATTCTGAGAGATTAGACATAATGTCCTATTCATTCATAGGGTAGTATTAATCTCCACTTAATAAACTTCATGGAATGATGCTTATAACTTCTGGCACATGGCCCTGTGTAACAATTTGATGTATGTATGACCCCTCCCCTGGTTTTATCACCAATGGGAAGTATGAGAACAAAGGACCATGGAGGAGTGACAAAGGCCTGGGAAGTGCGCTAACCTAGCACATTTCATTCCTTTGATTTGGAACTTAGCTTGGTCATCTGTGAAGTCTGTGCTTGTGTGTATATGTGGGTGTTTGGGTGTGTCTCTGTGAGGGTTATTCCAGGCAAACTCATTAACAAATCAAATAAACCATGTTTAGCAGTTCATGATCAAAGATAATTACTGATTTTCAATCAGACTGGTAGCAAGTCTAACAATGAGAAGACGGTTGTGTTTTTTTAAAGCGTCTCTTTGTATTTATACTGAACATAAACTAACATATTAAAAGAAAAAGTAGTAGATACAGAACTGTGTTCAGAGGAACTAGTGAACGTTGATTGTCTTCTCTGTTATGTTCATGTATTATTATATCATGTTTGAATATTTTACAAAAATTTCTTCATTAATCTGTATGGAATTTCCTCTGCTAACTTCACCCTGCCCTGTTTTACAATGAGGAAATAGAAACTTTGAGCTGTTGTGGGGATTAAGGGCAAAGCTAAGACTCTTCTTTCCCAATCCAGTGTTCTTTCCAGGAGTTATTTGGCTATCATTTCCTCTAAACAGCACAGGAGGGCACTGAGAAGAAAAGGACACCCATATAATATTGTTCATATGTGAAACAGGCGCTACTCTTTAAAAATATAATTAAATGCTTTGTGTCTATTTATGCGTGCATATAATACATATATACGTACATACATAATTGGCACAATGTGTTCATGTATGTATGTATCACACACATATGTACATGAAATGGGCACTATGAATTTATTTAATCATATCTGTGAATACTACAAACTTCGTATATGAATATTATGCATGTCTCTATATGCAGTAAAAATTTGATCAAGATTTTAACAGAGATATAAAAAGGGAAGTGTGGGAAGCAGAGAATTATTCCCTGGATTCTGGAGAAGGTTTCCCAGAAGAGGTGTCATCAGAAATGGACTATGAATAATCTGAACTAAGAAGATAGAATGTGCTCTAAACATGATAAATCAAGTTTGATGATAAGAGTAAAAGATGTGAAGGGGAGTGGTAGAAAATGGTGTGAGAAGGTAAACAGAGTTATAATTCATACAAAGCACCTTGAAATTTATTATGTTTACCACAGAAAATCAACAGAGATAAAAGTAGATAGCATTACCCTAATTTTACAAAGAGACCTCTGGCAGTGGTATGGAGATGCACTAGTTTCTACCCGAACATGCAGGGTGAATGGAAAGCTTGAGTCAAGAAAGACACCACCATTTTCACTGGAACCTGGGTGGATGAAACTATGTGATAGAGAAGGACTAGGTCTGGAGCGGGAAATAGTGATGATAAGTTAGAGTGAGCTAAACTTGAGATGTTTGTGGAGACGTCACAAAGAGAGTTTGGAAATATGACTTGGAGGACAGAAGAGAGACATATCAGCTTAGTATGGATAAAAGTCATTGTTGGAAGCATAGATCTAGGTGAAATCAGGGAGTAAATGTAGAACCAAAATACAATAAGGGGGAGAATCCCAATTAGAAAAGCCAAAGAATGGAAGTAAAAAGGAATAATCACAAAGCAGAAAAAAAATCAAGAAAGAAGATTGTATTGGAACATAAGGAAAGAATTTTCAGTGTGTTAGTACACCCAAAAACTCCACAATAACATGACAAGTACAAAACCCATCTAGAAGAATTCATGAAAAAGTTGATTCTACACACAGGGCAGCAGGTCTGCAAGTTGGAGAGAGAATGTGTCTTTTGTTGGAGCTTTGGATTTGGGATTGAGGCTTGCATGCACCCATCATGTGTGCTCTTTATTTCTATAACCCTGGTTGACTTGATTAGGAGATGGAAGAAGACCAGGACCTCTCTAACCTTCTTCAGGATGCCTTGGTCTTTTAATTCATGGTCCTGAACTCAGTTTACAACTTTACTTTTAGGTTATTTATATACATTTTGTCTACCTCATTAAACTCAATGATCTACAATGCTTTAAAAACAACAAAAATGCAACTAGACAGTAAATCTAAGCAGACATTTCTCAATGAACAACATACAATGACCAACAGGCATATTTAAAAAATGGTCAACTTCACTAACCACAAGGAAGATGCAAATCAAAACAATATCTATCACCTAACTCCAGTTAGATATGCTGTTGTCAAAACAGTGGAGAAGCTAGAACACTCACAAACTGCTGCTGAGAATTTAAATTAGTACAGCCGTGTGGAAAATAGTATGGAGTTTCCTCCAAACACTAAAACTATCATAATATCCAGCAATACCACCACTGGGTATACGTACAAGAGAAATGAAATCATTCTGTCAAAGAGATAACTAGGAGTGCTAAAAAGACACCCTCACATGTATTGCATTAATATCCATAGTAGTTAAGAAATGGAAACAGCCTACATTTCCACCCACTGATGTACTAATAGAGGAAATGTGGCAAATATATGCAAAATGGAATACTACACAGCCATTGAAAATGTTAAAACCTTGTGATTTGCAGCAAAAACAAAATGAGAGTCTAAAAATTGACTAAGAAAAATGGGAGAAAATCTTACTCTGTCAGATTTGTAAATATAGTATAAAGATACTTTTATGTAAATGAAGTATACTTGTGTACTACTAATGTAAATGAAGACACAGAAAGATGTAGCAGAAGACATTGTCCAGGAAAACACCAAGTCCTCAGGAGGAAAATGGCCAAGGAAATGAATAAAAAAAGAAAACATCCTCTGAGGAAATAAAATGAATCAGAACCACAGTTTTGAAATCTCAAACTCAATTATACCAAAATACAAATAATAACATGCTACTTCTGCCTGCTGGATTAGAAAAAATCAAAGGAAAACAAGCAATGTTGACAGAATGTAAAGAAAATGGTCTCTCTGGTATGGTGATGATGAGTGAACATAAACCAGATGAAGAGGGAGGGGTTCCCCACTGAGGGATTTTAGAAAAGGCAGGAAACTTCGGAAGAATTGAGAAACTCCTTTATGGATTTAATTAGGGGAGAGGTAGTGGAAAGGGGTGAGTCTGGAGAAGAAAGCCTCTGGGATTGTTTACATTCTTGTCCTAGAGACGCAGTAAGGTGTGGGCATTTAGCCTGGCTTAATACCTGACTCCCTGATAACACAGACCCCAGGAGGCAGCCCCAGCAACTGGAGACATCTGGGAAGTCAATCAGGTCATGGGAGAATGTTCTCTTTGCCTCTCAAATAAATAAAATATTAAAAAGTCAAGACTAAGTAATAGTCCTTACTTACTAGGTAACTATACCTATAGATCACAAGGCATACACCTTGCTCCATATCTAGAAATCTCTTTAAAATGAGAAACTACAGTCTAGTAATATAAAACTTTGATAATAAAGATAAGTATGGGGGCCAACACTGTGGCATAGTGGATAAAGATGCTGCCTGCAATGAAGCATCCCATATGGGCACTGGTTTGAGTACCGGCTGCACCACTTCCAATCCAGCTCTCTGCTGTGGCCTGGGAAAGCAATAGAAGATGGCCCAAGTCCTCAGGCCTGTCCACCCTATTGGGAGAATGGAAGATGCTCCTGGCTCCTGGCTTTGGATAAACTCAGCTCCGGCCATTGTGGCCATTTGGGGAGTGAACCAGTGGATGGAAGATCGATCTCTCTCTCTCTCTCTCTCTCTCTCTGCCTTTGCCTCTCTGTAACTCTGCATTTCAAATAAATAAATAAATCTTTTAAAAAGGATAAATCTGGATGCATTGTCAAAATACATACTAGTGAGAAAAATTAAAGCCCCAAAGAAGTGATAGCTAAGAATCCCATACAAATATTTAATATTTGCATTGTAGGGTGAATTGCAGTGACCTAGGCTCATTCGTTGACCTTCTACTTAGATTTAATAAGGTATTGCTTCACTGATTATCTTTCCTTATGTTGTAATAAAGGATGTAGAATAACCAGAATCTCACTATTCACCTTTGTTGATCTCTTCTTTCTTAGAGACAGCATCTTCAGGTATTTGAAACTATTGATTCATCACAGATTCTTCACCACCCACCCTGCTAGTCATCTAATTAGATTTGCAGCTGTGAAGACTGACCCATATTATAGATACATCCTCAGTTCCATAAGGTTTTGACCCTATCCCTGGTATGCAAACCCAGAGGCCTTCAGGATCTAGACTGATCAATCAATGAGTAAACTAGACAGACTGCATGTTAATCATTTTGTTGGCAGATTAAACATAGAGGAAATGTTCTTTACTTCCACAAGGGATTTTTCAATCCTTGGAAAGCCAGATACTCTATATTATTTAGAGAAAGCTGGTATTGATATTTATATCTGTTGTTTTATGCATTTTAATATTGAATAGTTACATTTTAGAAAGATATTTAAGCACTGGATGGCTCAAATAAAATTCAGCAAGGGCAGCCTTCAATGTAAGGGCTTGCAGTTCAGGATGTTTCTCTTACCTTCCTTGAAAACAGTACGTATTCCAACTTCCAATCACCATTCTCAAAGTTCAAAGGAAGTTTTAAGATCTCTCAATTCAATCTATTCTTGGTTGATATTTGTGTCCTCTCTACATTATTCAGTCGCCTCTTTCATACCTCTTTGGACACATAATCTATGCACTACCCTCTGTAGCAGCCTTCAGATAACTGCCTGCCTCTAGCTGTTACTCAATGTGACCACCATGCATTCAGAGAGGTGGACACCAGCCTTGGGAGACAGAAGAGATGGTAAGTGCCACAGCTCCCTGCTCAATAACCAAAAGTAAAGCATTGAGTTGATTCTGAGCTGGAGTTTTAATTACTCACATGATTATTGATAAAGGAATGGATACGTCCAAGAATCTTTCTATAGAAAATTCTTGGATAAATGCTCAAAGACATTCATTGCAGTTTCATTTGTAATACTCACAAACCTCAAGCATACCCTAGTATAAAACAATATGCAGTAAAATATGAGATCAACCTGTATTTGTTGACATGGAACGCTCTTCAAAATACTATTTAATGAAAAATAACTAAAATAAAATGCCTAGCATACTTTCTGGTTCAGGTAAGAATGCATGTGTGTATATATATATATATATATATATGCAACCGGGAGAGAGAGAGAGAGATGCCAATTGTACACAATTATACACATTGATGGCTTTATCTCTGAGGATAGGATTGGGATTAGGATGGAAGCGTAGAGACTATTACTTATTTCTCAATATATTTTTGTGTTGTTTGATTTTTCCAATGAGCATGTTTTCATATGTGATTTTAATTGTTTTTAAAGAAAGCTACTATTCAGTCAAGAAAGGACATGTGAGATGACTGACTGGTGAATTTGTGAGGGAAAATGAAAGATTTTGTGTACAGATTCCAGCCTCAACTGCGAATCATTTTCCTGCTTTTTCAACAACACTCAGTTTTGTGTGTTATACTACCACTCCCTGTGCCCAGATGACTGAGTTTTGTGTATTATATAACAATATTTATTGTGCAACTGCCAGAGAGATCTGTAAGTTTTGAGTCACATACTCGCTGGAATGCACTTCAGCAGAACAGTAGTAGATGAGCTAACAAAAGGTCAAATCAAGGCTATGGGCAAGCAGTAAATCCACAATGCTCAGCCTGTGGGTAAAAACTCTTGGGGCAGATATTCCCTGGACAATGGTAGCAGGACACTTGGTCTGGTCTTGTTAATAAAAACGATGGAATCATAAAAGTCTTTAGGTAATTTATGTGAGAGGCTTCATAATGGATCACCCAGATAAATACTGAGATCTCGAAATAAATGACCACAGGTTATGATAACGCCCAGTCACTCCCTATCCATCCTAAACACTGCTGCAAGCTTGGCTGCGATGCAGCCCTTCTCAAATCCCTTCAAAGTCTTCTCATCCTCTCTTAGATAATAATTCAACCTCAATAGCAATCAAGGCCCTCCAAGACCCGTCCTGTCTTCCTGATTCTTACCTATTGCTTCCTCTAGGAAAAGTTAGACTCAATATTTCATAACACAGTGACCCTCAGGCCAGGTTATACTGTTCCCTTCATTACATATACCCTTCATCATCCCACACACATCTGTGCCACACCCCCCTGGATAACTCCTGTTCTTTACTCCTTCTCCATAGTTGCTTTTCCTAAAGACCCTGGTCATCACATTTCTTTTGCCCATACTTGGCTCACACACCTACCCTTCCCCATGAAAACTGGCTTTCAATAAATAAATAAATAAATAAATCTGGAGCCAGTGCGCTGTAGGTTAATCCTCTGCCTGTGGTGCCAGCATCCTATATGGGTGCGGGTTTGAGTCCTGGTCGCTCCAGTTTTGACCTAGCTCTCTGCTATGGCCTGGGGAAGCAGTAGAAGATGGCCCAAGTGCTTGGGCCCCTGCACCAGTGTGGGAGACCTGGAAGAAGCTGCTGGCTCCTGGCTTTGGATCGGCACAACATCAGCTGTTACTGCCAATTGGGGAGTGAACCAGCAGATAGAAGACCTCTCTCTCTCTCTCTCTCTCTCTCTCTCTCTCTCTCTCTCCCTCTCCTCTCTCTGTGTAACTCTGACTTCCAAGTAAATAAATATTTAAAAAGAGAAAAACAGTAAATAATTTTTAGTACATCTCATGCAGTTTCTGTATTTTGTTTGACATTCCTCTGTCAGGAGTAACAGAATTCATCAATTTAACAACTAATATGTGAAGCATTGAGTACTAAAAGCTTCAAGTGGATGAAATGGTTAATTCCCCAAGAGTGGGACTTGGGGTATCAACCAGCACAGGGAGAAGGCATTTTTCTGGTCAGAGTCTTCACATCTCTCCTGAATCACATACCCTGAGAGAAAGGCCTTTTCCTAAATTGGATCTTAGCATATCCAAATCACATTTAGAACCACCTTCTCCCTGCCACAACTTTCAGATCTGTTAACTCCAAAGTCTAGTCTTTTGCCCTCACTGTGCTCTGCACAGACCCATAGATTTCACTTCCTCAAATATCCTAGGCCCAATTCTAAAACGAGGTTCCAAACAGGCTGCACCAAGAAAGCTCTTGTTCATAGTACATGATAGTTCATAAGGCTGAAAATTTTACAAATAATCTTTACTGTTTCTCTCTCTTTAGCTATTTGTAGCTATTAGGTTAGCTAGATGCAAAAATAAAGGCATTTGTGGGAATAGAAGAGGGACGATCAAACCACAAGTTATCCGTTCTCTTTCTTCATGCTTCTCTGTGCTGCAAGAAACCAGCCACCACCCCGAATGCTTATCATGTAGACTTTATCAGGCCCCACTTTCTCTCCCTCAGCTTGAAGTTCCTGTCTTCATTTGATCATTGCTAAAGAATAACTCACTAAATTAAGGAAGTGGCACAGGGGTCAGTCTGGCCTCACAGGACCATAAATAGCAAACACTCAACATCCAGGTATCACCTCTAGAGTTACCATCCTCAAGCTAGACTATATTCTGACATGCTTCATGGGTACTCTGGGCCAAGATCAAACAAAGCAATACCCAATCTGCCTAACCCAGAGGACTGGAGCCCACTTTGCCATCATGAAAGAACCTACCATACTCCTGTCACCAACCCATCAAAGAACAGCCTCCGGCACTGTGAACCCGGCAGAGGCACACACAAGCTGACCATGCACTGCTCAACCCCAACTAATCTAGAAAATTCATCACCCTTAATCCCTCAGGGAATTCGGGAGTTGAGCCATAGTTGCCTGGCTCTTTGCTCTGCTCATTGCAAAATAAATGCCTACCTTTTTCCAACATCCTGGTATCAGTGATTGACTTGTTATATGTCAGGCAAGCAGAGCCAGCTTTTCTGGGAGGTTCTGCAACACACACACACATACACACTCAGAGAGAAACATACATACACACAATTGAACTTAGTGCACATTGAATTTAAAATAAATAAATTAACCCTATTGACAAACTGGGTTCCCATTCCTACTTTAAAGTAGGCCTCAGCCATTCCCTACAAACATAGGAAATTTTATGGAATGTTAAGAAATATGTATACTTTTTCTGTGGGAAAACAAAGGAATACATGTGACGCCATAAGGCAAAACTTAATTTAAAAACTAATCATTAGACCTCCAGCTTTTCTACAAGTTTCTCTTGGATGATTTGTCACCCCACGTTCTTGTCAGTCCTTCTCCCTCTAGGTGCTTTATCTTCTGGTTCCAAACAAACTGCCTCCCCTACCTTCTTCCCACTGTAGGAAAGACCAGATTTCTTACCCATTGCAAGGTTCGAAGCTAAGTTCCTTCTAACAAGACAGGTTAACATGAGTTTTCTCTTATTAGATTTTACATGATGCAAGAGCCTTCAGAAATGAAGATCCAAAGCAACATAGAAACCTGGGTGTTCTATACTAAGTTTGAGTAAATGGAAACTTGCAGAGACATATGACTAGAGAACAAAAGAGTATGACTTAATGGGGAGAAATTTTGCCAGGATGACTTAGTGAGGCCTGTTTGTTCAGCGTCTCGGCTTTGAGGATAAGGATATTGCTTTCCCTTGGGCATAGGGAGCATACCTCTGGGAGGAGGGTGTTATGGTGTCCTTTAGAGAAATAGATCAGAAAATTCTTTTATGGTCTACTTCAGAAAAGAAGGAGAGGGGAATGTCAGAGAGACTTTGTTATTTGTGCTAATTTCCCAAATGCTAAGGATTCATATTTTGGGGTGGCATATCCTGAACCCCATCATTTACTAAATTTTGTTCTTTTTTCTTGTTAAGAAATTTAGTTATTCTGGCTTCTCCAGTCCTGTATTCTTCTATCATCCTAGTCAACAAGCAAAGGAACCTCCTTGGAAAATTTTGGAGATGCCCAATAGAACTATGCTTTTCTTCCCCAATGTGTCACAATTGCTTGTCCTGTCAAGGGGAAATTGAGTCACCTTGAGAGTCAACAGAAAGAGCAAAGAAGTATTCTACATCTAGCAAGAGACTGTAGAAAGTGTTACCAGAGCAAGATGAGTCTGCACAAACATATGGGAAAACCAAATACTGAAGCCAGGAGCAATGCTGACATCTGTTGCCCTGCACAGCTTTTACAAAAATATTTATGGGAGAAGGGAGTTCATTATGGGAGAAGCGGAGATGGGACTTGGGAGTTTATCGGTTAACTAGCAAAGGGGAGTCCTTTGTCCTGCACAGGCATGAGTCAGCTATGTGCCTCTTCCTATAACATGTGCTCAAAAATGGTTGGTGGCCTCCCCACACTTGGCAGAGGGAGATTTGTGCTCCTCCATCACCCAGCAGTCGGTGATACCTATGCTGCCATTTGTCCTGCTATGGTTCTGGCTGGTTTATACCAATTTTTTCAGCAAGTCTCAACAAAGCATCTTGCTGCTTGTAAGACAATTTCAGATTTTTATTAGTTCTATTTCTTTATCTTATAGGGTGTTGCTCCAAAAGAAAAAAAAAAAAACAGACAATCAATTTGTTTTATCTAAAATTTAAAGCCAAAAAGGCTAAAGTTAGGAGTTTAGTTTTTATTCTAAAATTTGGGAACTTTCCCCTAATCTCTTCTTTGGACACACTGTAATTTCAGACCTGTATCCACATCCAGACTAATAGGTTTTGTATTTCTTTTAAATATCTGAGTGTGACAAAACTTGTTGTTGATCGGCTTCACTGTTTCATTAATGTCTCTGTGGAAATATTTCTTGTTTAATAAACATGCTACACACAATAAGCTGTGATTGCTCTAAAATATTTATAATATATTGATGAGGTTCAGTATGTACCACTTCAATATGACTGAAGGAGACTAGAATATCCCCCTTCAAGTAGGCCTCTTTCACGTACAGATTATTTTGAGCTGATTATCTTGAGAGATGGTAGACACAGGAGAAGCTCTGAGAACAAATTTACACATTTACATCTATAAGGAAAATCTCCATTTCAAGGGCATTTCCCCTTGTCAAGAGGCAATAGAATAATGTTAAGTCACTAGAAAATCTTATTAGTGAAGAAAGCATCTTCATAATTATGCATGTTAAGCCTCTTTGTTGTTTGCCAGGCTTTTCCAAGCCTTCTTGTCCTGAGTTTCTCCCCACATCCCATCTCTGATATCTATGTTAGAGACGCAATCATTTTTTAAAAAAGATTTATTTATTGGAAAGCCAGAACCACAGAGAGAAATCTTCCACCCATGTTTCACTCCCTCAGATGGCTGCAACTGCCAGGGCTGGGTCCAGCCAAAGTCAGGAGCCAGGAGATTCCTTTAGGTCTTCCAGGTAGGGGACAGGGGCCCAAGCACTTGAGTCATCCTCTACTGCCTTCCCAGGCACTAGCAGGGAGCTGGATTGGTAATGGAACAACCAGGACATGAGCGGTGCTGGTGTTACAGGTGCTGGCTTTACCCAGGACACCACAACAAGGCCCTGAGATCCATTCACTTTTTCCCCTGTATAGCTCCCATATATATATATATATATATATATATATATATATATATGAGAGATAGCACCCCAAAACTGGTTGGAGGAGTTCCTATAGAAGCCTCAAAATTGGATACTTGCCTAACACCAGAGTGCTGAAAGAAAGGAGTTTATTGCAAACTACAGAGCAAGAAACTGGGCAGCTATCCTTAATTCCTAGGATCCATAAGAGTTAAAGCTTATTAGAGATGGAGGTAGGGGCTGAGAGGTGTGAATTCAGCTCATGTCCAAGCTCCTGGTGTCATTGCTGTTTTCATGATGCTCTTTTGATTGGTCAGCAACATCCTGCGCTTCAGGCAATTGTAGATGAAGACAAAGTAGGTTCCAGTCAGTCTAGGGATGACATGCACATGGTAGCTGGTTTTTGGTCAGGGCCTGGGGTTCCTGGAGAACAAACAGCTCAAGACAAGACTGAATATTAAGGGAAAAATAGAGAACATGTGGGAAAAAATAAATGCGCTCATGACTCTAGTGATTAGCAACCTTGTGGTTCCAGGTGCACCACTCCCTCAAGTCAGAATTAATTTTAGTATAAGAGGTTGATTGCAATCACAAAAGCAGGACAAGGAAACTTTAAGCTAAGGAACAGAGGCTGGGACTGTGGGAGGAGACCAAGACCTGATGGCATCTAGCATCTGTATTCAAGGCATGTCAAGGGGCCCAGCCTCACGTGATCACACACTTCTATTTGCTTTTCTCTTGTTAATCTGTTTTCTGGTACAGAAGTCTACCCCAACAAACAACTCATAAAGTGAAGAAAGAAAATTATTCTCCCTCTCACCATTCACTAGAAGACTCAAAAAGGAATATTTCATGAACACTTAATTCTACAAACAAAATATGACATAAAATATAAATGTTTGTACTGCAATGCAGGACACTTCATACACGCTAGAAGCAATCACATTCCCACAATTATTTATAAACCATTATTTGCTTTTGGAAGTGTGCTGTTGAAAGACCTTCACTGGGAAACAATTTGTCCAGTGGTTGAAGTATATGCAATAGTTGGCACATGCTATGTACTCAACATTCACTACATAAATACGCACTTGCATCATTTTTTTCAAACAAGCCCTTGCTCAGACATTATGCCTATTGACTGTTTTACCACCTTCCTCAACCTGTTACTATGAATAAAGTCTTCTACCCATAAAATATGCTTAAAGAATAAAAGCTAGCTGCTATTCTTGTATATAAATATTTTAAATAGACCAGAAATTATCTTTTTAACTACACAAATATATGGGATTCAAATTTTGGATGTGTCTTCAGAGAAAAAAGCCAGAAATGTTCAAGTCTTTTTTCAGCTAAACGTGAGTCATATTGAAGATATGTTGTTGTTGAGATTTGAAGGACCTGCCTAAACTAATAAAGAACTTCCTGACAGTGAGGACTACCAAAAGAACAAGACGAAGAACACATCATCTGTCTTTATAGGAGGCTTCCAAAAGATAAGAGTCGCCCCTCAGTCCCACTAAATCCCCATGTAGAATTCACAATGTGTGAGACAACGCTTAATTTTGCTAGGGTTGGGGTTCAGAAAACGGAACTCAAAGTAAAGATTCTCTCCGATCTTCTGCCTTCCTCTCCCACCTCATTCTCCTCCAAATCAAATTATAAACACAAGACTTCATCTTTCCCAAGACTGTAATAGAGACTAGAACTCCTTTTCCTCAAAATCAGCCATAAAACTTGAAAATATGATTCTAGAAGCCAGCACTGTGGTGCACCAGGTAAAGCTGCTGCTTGCAACACTGGCACCCCAAATGGTTGCAGGTTCAAGTCCCAGCTGCTCTACTTCTTATCCAGCTCACTGCTAACGTCCTGGGAAAAGCAGCAGAGGATGGCCCAAGGTCCAAGACCCAAGGGTCTGGGCCCTTGTTACCCATCTGGGAGACTCCTGGCTCCTGGCTTTGGTTTGGTCCAGCTCTGGCTTTTACGGCCATTTGGGAAAGTGAAGCAGTGGATGGAAGATGTCTCCCTCTTTGTCTCCATCTCTTTTTGTAGCTCCAACTTTCAAAAAAATAAATACATCTTTAAAAAAATACCTACCCTTCTGTACAAATGTTGGCCATAACAGAATTCTCTGACTTACTTTGTTTAAAATTAAGGTCATAAGACCTACACCCCAGAAAGGGTTCTGCCCCATACCTGGAAGGGAGGAATGCTACACAGAGAGACCAAGAAGGAATTGAACAGGCCTGTTGAGCACTACCTAAGTCCATAATGGACACTTTCTTTGTCCAATCATATTTCTGCATTGTTATACAGGCTTCATCAAACCTAAGCATGGAAATGGGCAGTTCATATTGACAATGTGAAGGCCCCTGTGTCACATAAAACCATGATCAAATTAATGTGTGTGACCTTTGGGGGCTGGGGGAGGGACTAGCCATGACCCTGTATGATGAAAAGAAAATAATCACACCCTTTTTACCCATATACTCGCTATGAATTCTGCTTTTTAGTTCAAAAGGCAAATGAATGAAGTGAACACTATTTCTGTGGGAAATGCTAAGCCTATCTAAGAAAGCAAACTGCAGTCGGGTACTATTATACAGAAAATGCATAAAAATAAGATTTGTAATGATTATAAATAACCACTTTCCTAAGAAAATGTTCATCTAAGATTCTTGCCGTAATTGAAAGTAATTGTATTACATGTATTTAGAAATAAATCATTATTTAAACATCGCACTAATGTACACCAGTACCCTAAAAGTAAATATTAGGCTTGGGCAGGCGCCTTGGCTCACTTACTTAATCCTCCGCCTGCGGCGCTGGCATCCCATATGGGCACAGGGTTCTAGTTCTGGTTGCTCCTTTTCCAGTCCAGCTCTCTGCTGTGGACCGGGAAGGCAGTGGAGGATGGCCCAAGTACTTTGGCGCCTGTACCCACATGGGAGACCAGGAGGAAGCACCTGGCTCCTGGCTTCAGATCGGTGCAGCGCCGGCCGTAGCGGCCATTTGGGGGGTGAACCAATGGAAGGAAGACCTTTCTCTCTGTCTCTCTCTCTCACTGTCTAACTCTATATGTCAAGTAAACAAAAAAAAAAGTAAATATTAGGAACACCTTTGGCTTAAATTCAAATTGTAACATAAATTCAAAACTAGAAGAACCATTCTCATCATTACTAAGTACTACTTGCTGTTTGACTCAGTATTGTATTTATGAGATCTTTGTTTTCTTTTTTTTTTTTTTAAGATTTATTTACTTATTCAAAAGGCAGATTTACGGAAAGGCAGAGGCAGAGAGAGAGAAGTCTTCTATTCGTTGATTCACTCCCCAAATGGCCCCAACGGCCAAGCTGGGCCAATCCGAAGCAAGGAGCTTCTTCCAAGTCTCCCACGTAGGTGCAGAGAGCCATCTTCAACTGCTTTCCCAAACCATAGCAGAGAGCTGGATTGGAAGTGGAACAGCCAGGTCTCTAATTGGCACCCATATGGGATGCCCGCACTGCAGGCAGCAACTTTACCCACTATGCCAGAGCATCGACCCCAAGATCTCTGTTTTCTAATTTAATTTTATTTCATTTCTTTTCATCATGTGGAAAAATTCTTTGTATAAATATAGCATAATTCATTTATTCCCCTTTGGTGAATATTTAGATTATTTCCATTTTTTTCTAATACAGACAATACTGCCATAAACATTCTTGTATCATTTACTTGTGTATCTGTTCACAGATTCCCGAGAGTATAGGCCTAACTTGCTTCTCCCTTCTTTACTCCCTCCTTTCTTTTCTATTATCTATCTAATTCTCTAGACACAATTTGCCTTCATCTTTTGTATTTTTATGATATTGGAGTATTTTTCTAGATTCTTCATTTAATGGTGCCCTCTTCTGAAAGAATAAAAAAATTTCAAGTATTTAAAAACGTTTTGTTTTAATAAAGAAAGTGTTGCAACTACATTTTTATGACTCTCTGTCTTTTTATTGAATCCTAAATTTTTTCTTTGTTTTCTTTTCACTGCCAATTTGCAAATGGCTTCCCTTCCTTCTGCTGTTTTCTCTCCTATGCTTTCAAAGACCCTCTCTCTGAATGTATTCTATTCTTTTAAAATACAGTTCTTTATATTGCAAAGATCCTTTTCAATAGTATCTGGTCCTTAAAATCACTAATATTTCTATGTGCTCTGATCTGGCGAGGTGCCTGCCCTAACTTTCTAATGTGTGGTGGGCTTAATCAATCTATGAGTTGTTCAGCCCTTCATTGGATCCCTTCACTAGGCACCCCCATTTTTCTTCTGTGTGTCTTTTCTTGGTCTCTACGAAGTCTTGTGACTAAGAGGCAAGGAACGGCAGGATAAGAGATCACACATCATGATTTGGAGACTTTTGTCTTTTACTCACAATATGTATCTTTTAAGATTTATTTATTTATTTGAGAGGAAGAGTTATGGGCAGAGAGAGGGAGAGACAGAGGGTGAGGTTCCACTGTTTCACTCCTCAAATGACCACAACAGCCAGAGCTGAGCTAATCCAAAGCCAGGAGCCAGCAGCTTCTTCTAGGTCTCCCACACAGGTGCAGGGGCCCAAGCACTTGGGCCATCTTCTACTGCTTTTCCAGGCAATAGCAGAGAGCTGGATTGGAAGAGGAGCAGCAGGTACTCAAACCTATACCCATATGGGATGCCAGTGCCACAGGCCAAGGCTAGCCTATACATCACAATATATTTTTACATTTTTTAAAAGCAAAGTGAGAGAAGAGACAGATAGACAAAACAAAGAAACTAACCAGAACAGAGACAAATTTTCCATTCTGCTGGTTCAATCCCTAAATACCAATAACAGCAGAGCGGGGGGCTAGGCCAAAGCCAGGATCCTGAAACTTAATATGAATCTACACATAGGTGGCAGGGACTCACATACTTGAGCCATTAACTTCTACCTCTCAGGGCGTGTGCATTAGCAGGAAGATGGAATAAAAGCAGAGGCTTGACACAAAGGCACTCTGATACGCAATGTGGGTATCCAAGGTGACAGCCACACTACTGAATTATTCTGAAGTGTTGGCATTCTCTATCTTGAAGTTACTTTAAAGGCATATTTTATTTTAGAAATAACTTTTTTTCTAATATTCATTTGATGAAGGGGTCCTGGGAGATGGGTTTTTATAGTTATCACTGTATTCAGCTCAAGATTTTTTTGTTTTTTTGTGTGCTTGAATATATGATTCATTTAGATAATAAATTATTGGAATACGTAATCTAGCTATTTTTATCTTGCTATCTGAAATCCCTGTATGTACTAGGTGCTAAATTCTAACTAAAACCCAAACAAAAAGCTGACCTGGTGAGGGACTCTGAAGCCTAGTTTGGGTATATGAACAACATGAGAAGCTAATTCCAGTATCAACTGTAAGCTTCTTTCTATATTGAACTGTTATCCCCAAGATTTTGTTAATTCATAGCATTGTTTAAGGAAATAAAACTTAAAATCACAGTGGAATATTATTTCACATCTTAACATCAGCAAAAGTAAATAAATAAAAGTCTAACAATACCAACTTCCAGCTAGAATGAGGAGTAACAGAATCCTTCCCTGTCTGGGAGCATAAGTGGGTAAAACATTTTGGGGAACAATTAATTGCCATCCAGTAAATCTGAAAGCATTCATGTCCTAAAACAGGCATTCCACAGCTAGGCATGTATTCTGAAGAAACTCTTGAACAGGTGCACAAGTAAAGTATTAGAAAAAGTAGAAATGATCTAAATATCAATGGGGAAAGCTACATAAATGATAGCATATTTATAGAAGGGAGTTATTACACATAATGCAAATAAATGAAACAAGTTTACATAAATAAGAAAGCATAGCTCTCATAAAGATAACATTGCTAAAAGCAAGAATATGTATATTGATATATTTTATTATATAAGAATGTTTTTATTCATATATATGCAATACAAATACAAAAAATATGTGAAAAAGAAATAATTAAAAAGATTAGTTACCTTTGGTGGACATATAAAGAGAGAAATTAATAAAATCAGGGAGCAATTCAAAAAGGGATTTGATTAGATAAGGAGTTGTATAATACCTTCTGTATACCTAGCATTTTAATATGTAATTTTCTGGATTTTTTTTTTTTGACAGGAAGAGTTACAGTGAGAGAGAGAGACAGAAAGAAAGGTCTTTCTTCTGTTGGTTCACCCCTGAAATGGCCGCCACAGCCAGCACCACCAATATAATTTGTAAAGATTTATTTATTTGAAAGGCAGAGGAGAGAGGGAGGGAGAGAGGTAAAGTGTGTGTGTGTGTGTGTGAGTGAGAGAGAGAGAGAGAGAGAGGGAGAGAGAGAGAGAGAGAGAGAGAGAGAGAGAGAGAGAGAGAGAATCTCAATCCTCCATCTGCTTGCTTACTCCCAAATGGCCAAAATGGCCAGGACCAGATAAGGCCAAAGCCAGGAACCAGCAACTACTTCTTGGTCTCCCACATGGGTGCAGGGATTGGGCCATCTTCTGCTGCTTTGCTCAGGACATCAGCAGGGATCTGGATCAGAAATGGAGCAGATAGGACTCAAACTTGCACTCATAGAGGATACTTGTATTGCATGAGGCAGCTTACCTCATTGTGCTACAATGCTGGTCCCTATATATTTTTTAAAGATTTCATTTATTCATTTGGGAGGTAGAGTTATAGACAGTGAGAGAGAGAAACAGAGAGAAAGGTCCTCCCTTCATTGGTTCACTCTCTAAATGGCTGCAATGTCCAGAACTGCACTGATCCAAAGCTGGAAGTCAGGTGCCTCTTCCCGGTCTCCCATGTGGGTGCAGGGGCCCAAGCACCTGGGCCATCCTCCACTGCTTTCCCAGGCCACAGCAGACAGCTGGACCAGAAGAAGAGCAGCCAGGACTCAAACTGGTGCCTATGTGGGATGCCAGCACCACAGGTGGAATATCAACCTACTGTGCCACAGTGCTGGCCCCTGGTCCCTACATTTTTTAAAAAATAAGGTAACATCTTTATATTGCAATAGGAACTTAGTAGCTGTCTTGAAGTAAGGATATACACATGGTTCAGCTATAAAGAAAAGCTGTTGAAAAAGATGTTATTAAAAAATTCATTCAGGAATAAAATGTTGGCAAGATTACAGGACCAGAGCAGAGGAAAATGAACAACTTTTCTGGACCTAATAAAGAGAGAAACCCTTCAGAAATAGCTGATAATTAATTAAAATCTAGCTATGCTGGCTAGCTTGGTATTTAGTAGGCTTTCCATTAACAATGATTATAAAGACTAGATTAAACATTATCATTTTTCTAAAAATATATTCTTTCTTGAAGTATCTATGAATGACAAAGGCAACAAGAATAAAAATCCTGAAAAGAACAAAAGCCTGATGAGAATGAACACTCAGCTTTACTTTCTGTTTGAGACATGTGTCACTTAGAAAGCAGACATTGGGAGATTGGACTTTGAAAAATCCCAAGGAGCTAGGGAGGCAAAAAAAACTGAAGTTCAAGGAATGTGGAGCTGGCAAATATTCCGGGCCATTAACTATGACTCATGAAGGACTCTTAGTCTGTCAGGTTCGACCTAAGTACCTTCCAGACCACCCCAGGAAAATAACCTGTGCACCTAGTAGTAAAACTAATGGAAGCCAAGTGCTGGGGAATATTTTAAGAAATGTTGCAGGATATTAAAAAAGAGAGAGAGAGAGAGAGAGAGAGAGAGAGAGAGAGAGAGAGAGAGCTACTTTCAAACAACAACAGAAAGACCGGCAGGTGACTTTTTGAATGAAATGATTGAGGACAGAAAGCAATGGAATAACATCACCGAAGTGCTGTGGGAAAAGTACTGCCAATCCAGAGTTCTGAATCTTTTGAAAATAGCCTCCAAAAAAGGTAAATTAATTCATATTTTTAAAAAAGCTAAGATAATCATCATAAGACCCACACTAAAGGAAATATGACTGCTCTATGGACAAATGAAAATAATCCTATATGAGAGCACAAAAATATTGAAGAATGGAGAGTAAAATTGTATGTAAATTTAAAAGAATGTGACTGTATGAGGAAACAACAAAAATGACTTTTGAAGGGTTAAATTCAAAAATAATTAAATATCCAAGACACTGGCACCACAAAACGTATGAGGTAATGAAAGAACTCAAAGTGCTATGTAGAACTCTCATTATGTTGTGAGTGGTAAAAATAAAAATATACCTTCATACTTCAAAAAGGCAACCATGCATATTGTAATCCCTAGTAATCACCCTAAAAGAAAGAAAAAATTAAACAAACTGATGAAGGAGAAGAAATATTTTATAATCCAAAGCAGGTACCAAAGAAAAAGAACACAGAACAAGAAAGACAAATAAAATATAACTGCTAAAATGGTAGATTTACAGAATAATGAAAATATTAACCTGTTTGCATTTAAGACCAAAATTGTCAAACTGCATTTTTAATGAAGCAGTTGTGGAGCTGTTTGAAAATTGCTAAATTTGAGGAAATGGCAAAGCCATGTAGGAATGAAGTCTACAAAGAGCAGAGAGGTGGTGCACTATGAAAATGAACATACCATTCTAAGGACATTGAATTTTACTCTGTTAATTAAAACTAATCCTGGAGCAAATACTGCTGTTCCTGATTTCCGTGCTTAGAAGCATGAAGAAAGGTGAACCAGCAACACTGTTACAGAGACTCTCATCTAATTAATTACCTTAATTAATGTCACACAACACCTGAGTCTCCACACACCTACCACCTCTAAGTTTGTCTGATGATTCCATGAATAAAAGGATACCCTATGAAGTTAATACCTTGGCTTAAAATCCCCTTTTTGGTGAGATTTTCAGCATTTTATGTAATTCTTCTGTGTGTCAACTTTGTTGCCCAAAAACTACAGCTAAAAAATTCATTTTCTCATAGGATTGCAGTTGCAATCAAGTGAGTTAACCTAGATAAAATTTAGACAATTCTTGACAAATAATGAGTACCACATACACATGGTGCATTTGTATAGCTTTTCTCTACCTCTATGGTATAAATTCCATGCATCTCTGCTCCAGGCTTCTCCCACCTCTTCTGGGCCATCACATCTGCCTAGTTAGTCAAGATTATTCTATGAAAATTCTATTTTTCAGAAATTCTACCAAAATCTAGTTCAAAGTAGACCCAAACATATAAGATACAATGCTGAAAGTACAAAAAAAAAGACAAATTAAAAATTAAAACGTATGTTTCAAAAGACACTGCCAAATTTAAATACAACTCCAGAATGGGAGAAAATATTTTCAAATAATGTACATGGTGAAGGATTTGTATCTAGAATAAAGAACTGATAATTCATTATAACAAAGGAAAAAAGGGCAACAGATCTGCATGGCAATTCCTGCAAGGAAGATATACAAATGGCCACAGGAGGATAAGAGTTTTCTGTAGCAGTGACGACACTTCAGACACCCCTATCCCACTTCATAGTGCCTGTTTTCAGTCCCAGCTCTACTCACAGTCCCAGCATGCTGTTCATGCACACTTTACAAGGCAGCAGGTGCCAGTTCAAGTATTTAGGTCCCTGTCACCCACTTGGGAAACCCAAACCAAGTTCCCAGCTGCTGGTTTCAGCCTTTCCCAGCTCTGGCTGTACAGTGAACTACTACTTGGGAGATTCTCTGTCTCTATCTTTGTTTCAAATTATATATAAATGAAAAATCTTAAATAGCTAACAAGTATGTTAAAAGATAATGTGAAATGAAAATTCTCTTTAAAAATACAAATCAAAGGAAAATACAAATTAAAATCAAGACACTACTTCACATACAATAGGAAAATCATAACCAAAAAGACAATGACAAGTATTGGAGAGGGTACAGAGAAATGAGGATATTCATACATTTCTGGTAGTAATATAAAATGTTACAATTTATTTGAGAACACTTTTGCAATTCCTCAAAATGATAGGCACAGAGTTATCATATAACCTAGCAATTTCACTCCAAGGTATATATATCCAAGACAAATGAAAAATACGTCCCCAAAATTTATGCATGCCTGATATCGTGATATTCCAAAAGTAGAAACAACCCAAAAGTCTATCAGCTAATGAATAAATAAAATACAATGTTCATAAAATGGAATATTACTTAATAATAAAAAGAATGAAATACTGATATATTTTACAATATGTGTGAACCTTTAAAAAGTTTTCTATTAAGTAAAGGAAGCCAGTCATAAAAAAATAACAAAAAAAATCATAATATGATGCACTCATGAATTTTTTGGAATAGATAAGCTTATAAAGATGGGATGTAAATTAGTGGTTGTCTACAGAGTAGGGATATTGGAGGGAAGTGAAAATTGACTGCTGATTGACACAGGAGCTCTGGGGAGTGATGAAAATGTTCTAAAATTAACTGTTGTGATAGTACGCAACTCTGAATCTGCTACAAACCAATGGGTCTTACATTTTAAATGAGCAAGTTGTATTGTACACAAATTATATATCAGGAAATCATTTTTAAAAAATTCGACCCACATAGCATTCCCCATTCTCCATCCTGTCAGGGGTTTACTTCTTTTGTATAACTTTCTTACTATGTCAGTCAGATCTTGAAAGAGGAAATAAATGTACTTGCTCAGTTCATGCTCTTGATCTAGAAGCTCCTTAGGATTATCTTCCAAGAGAACAGCTCCAGAAAATTTAGGGCACACAGAATTTATGGGATTGGATGCGTCACACAGGATCTATCACTGAGTTCACCCAGGCAGGAAAAGCTCAAGTCACGGTGAAGGGCTGAGAAGACTAACTGGGCTTGCCGTTTAAGATCTAAAGCAATCGAGAGAAATTGTCCTCCTGGATCTTTGTTCCTTGGAGAATGTAACATGGTTCCAAGAAGCTTTCTGTTGAAATATGCAGTAGAGAATTTAAAATGCAGTAGGAAGAGATACATTGCTCTCACAGGCGTACACACAATGAAGAGCACTTGGACTCTTCCAGGAATGGTTCTTAATGTGGTTCGGAACTCCTCTCCTGCACTACAGGAATCAAGTTATTCTCATACCCAATCTAAAGGCTTCTCAGCACCTTTTTTTCTTAGAACTTTAGTTGATAATCACAGGGTGTCAGGTCTCAGTCCCCACACTGTTGGCAACAACTTTACTTCACCATCAAAAGCGCATGGACCCCTCTATCATCCACTACTAAGTGGACAACTAACTTCTGTTTGGAAGTTTACAGTGACATGAAATCCACTACCTTACAACATTCTTCATTCTTTATTTGTACAGCATTATGGACTAAAAAGTTCTTTCTTATTTTAGGAATATTAAGTTTTTCTTTACATTCACACATTGGGTCCTAAGAATTTGGTTTCTACTCAAACATCTTCCTTATGATAGCCTTCTTGATGTTCATTATTATGAACTTTTTAACATATGTCATCAAGGCTAAAATCAGAACTTTCATCACTATCTCCTTATGTGACAAGAATTTTAAAAGCTCATTATCATCACGGTTATTCTTGAACTCCCCTAGTAACTAGACTGAACTTGTTTCCACATCTATAAAATCGGGATGGGTGGTAAGCCTACCATCCTGAACTAGAAAAATGAATTCAATATGTGAGAATGTTTTCATAATCTGAAACACTTTCTAAACATAAATGCTTTTAAAATGAATGTGCTTCCTGGAAGGCTTCTTGGCAACACACGTTAGAAACGTGCAGTTCAGAATGCAGTCTGAAGACACACCTGGAATTACCTGGCAGCTTGTTAGCAGTAAAGAACCACAGGCCCACCCCACAACTCTTAAATCCCTGTCTGCATTTTAACAAGATCTCCAAGTGTTTCATATGCAATTAAAGTTTGAGGAGCACTGTCAACTTGAAACTCTGCAAACACTTGACTGTGCAACGCTTGTGTTAGGTATTTATCATGAGAAAATGATTAGACAAATGTGAAGAGATGTGCATAAAGTACACACCATTTCCACCATAGCAAAACCTCAGGAAGAACTCAAGTGTCAACCAAGAGAAAATTGGCCAGGTGCTCTATGGCTTATATATGGATATACCCATTTCCCAAGGAAATTTTTTGTATTTGGCATGCCTAGACCAATTGCCAACTAGGACATTGGTATGGCAATGTACCAAAATACCAAAAATGCCATTTGCCAGCCAGTGCTGTGGAGTATTAACTATCCGACCTGTATGGTACCAAGAAAATGCCAGCTCCTCAGTTGATGTATGCTTCTTAGAACACACTCATGTGTTTAGTTTGGCACAAAAAACATCAGTATCTCTACTTTATATCTGGAGGAGAATCAGGGTTTAGTCAGTAAAAAAAATTGCCAGCATATCCAGGTGTTTCCTTTGCTTTCTATGATAATCAGATATAATTATTACTAATAGTTGGATCACTGGAAATGGACCTGCCCTGGAGTTGAAGGATGCCCAGGTCAGAGACACAGATCTTATTGGCTCTAAGCTGAAAAGCCCTTCACTCAGCCCAACTTCCAAAGTGACCACTGCAGCTGAGGGGATGGTCAAGTAGGGTCAGCAACATTGCAGGCAGAACTGTAAATTTCTTGTTAGAGATGCCCCCTGCCTTTACCTGGCCATTTCTCCTCCCAGGCCAGCCAAGTAATGAAAGCCAACAGAGTGCCTTCCCCTAGGAGGTTTATAACTCCCTTAGGATATACCCCATGTGAAGAGATAGATAGGTCTGGGCCTCTTAACTTACAAGGCCTAAAGCCCACCAGATTATTATCAAGCCCCTTCTGTGAGGTTCTATTTGCCTCTCAGTCAGAAAACTTAATTGTAGCTTAGACAGCACCTTTCTTAGCTCCTCTAATAATGACTCTGTCCTTTGTTCTAGACCCTGTCTATTGCACTTGGGCCTCATTCCTTTGTAATCATAACCTCTACTCTACCACCAATGGCTCTACTCCCAACCTGTGTGTACTGATGGTCCTCTTCCCCACTTAATGCTGTATAATTGTTCAGACCTGGTTAATGCCACTCTTAGGATCATTGGTTAGTATCCTCACTCTGTCTTTTATGACCTTGTCTAAATATGATCAGAGTCGGCAAACTTGGAAGGCTTCCATAGCCTTGGCAACTCATGACGACAGCCTAGGATGGTTACTGGCGCCATAAACTAGAGTGTCAACTTGTTGGGTCAACAACAGGAGCCACTGTGCACTTGCTCCTCAGGTGGGATCTCTGTCCTTAATGTGCTGTACATTTTGATTTAATGCTATAACTAGTACTCAAACAGTACGTTTCACTTTGTGTTTCTATGTGGGTGCAAACTGTTGAAATCTTTATATTAAATTGATCTTCTGTATATAAAGAGAATTGAAAATGAATCTTGATGCAAATGGAAGGGGAGAGGGAGCGGGAGAGGGGAGGGTTGCGGGTGGGAGGGAAGTTATGGGAGGGGGAAGCCATTGTAATCCATAAGCTGTACACTGGAAATTTATATTCATTAAATAAAAGTTTAAAAAAATAATTATTACTAATAGGTCTTCCATTGACATAACCAACCAAAGAAGGGATAGTGAAGATATAAAGAAAGAATTCTTTACAAGCTACTTACAAAATCTGTGACACAACTGTCAATGAAGCAGCTTAAATTTTGTTTTCTTTTCAAATGAGAAATTGGTTTAGTTCTTTTATTTCTTAGCCACTGATGATCACCTTTGTTTAATTTATTACTCTTATTGCAGACCTGTTCTATTTGTTAAAGAAAGCCTTTCTTCCTGACCAAATTCAGTTTGGCAGTTGGAGGGGAAAGGGTGCTTCCTGAACAACTTATGTGACCTTGTAAATCCACCTTGCACGCCTGAACCCCAGAGCTCCCGTCTCTGTTTTATTTTCCTCTATAGCTCTCATCACCACATACTGCTCATTTCATTTTACTTGTTGGTTGTCTGACTCCTTGCACTAGAAAGCAAGGTCCACAAAGCAGGAGGTTTTGTCTCTTTTGTTCATTGTTATAGTTGGAGCACTTACAGAGTGTCTCACACTTAGGAAGTATTTAATGCATATTTGTTGAATGAATTTATGTAAAACATTTTTAGGGTCCTTCTAGACTGGCCTAGTTGTGTTGGGACAGAAAGTCCTTTACCATCATCACTCAGGTTATATTCATAGTGCACTAGGGTTTTATAGTCTCCTGATTTAGTTATCTAGTAAACATTAACACTAATAAATCAGACTGTAAGAAAATGAAACTTATCCAATTCTCTATTAAGACAAAAAGTGGGCAATGGATAGGAATATCTCAGAAGTCCCACTAGGTTCATCTAAGGCAGAAGAACCAACATAATACTTAATTCTGGGTAGGGTAAGTATCTGTGAACAGGTGACAACGGTATATGAGGACCCAGAAGTCCCCATATCTAGGAAAGCCAAGCCAGAAGAAGATGTGAATCCAATGAGGTAAGAGATTCAGTCAGTCTTGTTCAGCTAGGCACAACGATATGCCAGAAATAATTCATAGCACACAGAAATTACTACTTGTTAAATGGATAAGTAAACCATTAAGTCAATGGAATTCACATAACCATTAAAAATGCTGCTGTAGATACAAAGTTATTAATACACTGGAAAGTGAAAAAGCACGTTGGAAATTAGGGTGATTCCATTTTTGTTTGTCTATCTGTATATACATAAGCAGGTGGAAAGACATACCAAAATGTCAATTGTCTTTTTTATTATCTCTGGAGAGTAAGATTAGGGGTATTTCAACTTCTCTATATTTATCCATATTTATTAATTTGCTAAAAGGCATTTATTGCATCCATTACAAGAAGGATTTTTAAACCGTCTGTAGGCTATGTGAATATATATAACATGATTGTAAAGACATTCCTTCATCACTCCTCACCTCAAAACCTGAGCCCCGTGCTTAGTTTCCAGATTCTAACAAAGTCCTTGGTGTCTCAGCTGGCAGAAGGATGAGGGAGGGGTGGAAAGCTCCTCCCACTTCTTGAAACCTCCTCCAGCTCTTACAAATGCTTCTGGCTGCCTCCTAGCACACAGCCAACAGAGAACACTACCCTGTGGAAGGGACAGTGCTAAAAGCCAAAAGGAAAGGTAAGATGATAGCTGGGGGAAAGGCTGAAAAGAAAAACCTAGAGAACGTCACCCTAGAGTTGGCTCCCTTTCTTCGTGCCGTGTTATTGTAGTCAGGCTTTATTAAATGCGTTGCTTTTAAATGTGAAACACAGACATGGCATTGTAAACAGGTTTGCAGCAAAGTCCTTCAGGCAGTTCAACTTCTCTTACGCGGAGGAGGAGACTAGGATGTGACTAAGGAGGCGTTTTATTCAATGACTGCTGCTTATTAAATTGCCGCCCATTACCTGACCACAGCCTGAGGATTCTCTTGTGTTTGTCCCAGTTAGGAAGAATCGATTG
The DNA here is from genome assembly GCF_033115175.1 of Lepus europaeus. Taxonomy (NCBI): domain Eukaryota; kingdom Metazoa; phylum Chordata; class Mammalia; order Lagomorpha; family Leporidae; genus Lepus; species Lepus europaeus. Next base: position 135,006,619 of record NC_084831.1, on the reverse strand, counting down.
ATCAAACCCTTGGAAAGAGACGATGGCAAAGAAGGTGGCAGTAATTGGAGCTGGGGTCAGTGGCCTGATCTCTCTGAAGTGCTGTGTGGATGAGGGACTTGAGCCCACTTGCTTTGAGAGGACCGAAGATATTGGAGGGCTGTGGAGGTTCAAAGTAAGTGAGATTTTCCTGTCTTTCGAATAAGTGATGCTGCTATTTCAGGGTAAGCCCAGCTACTGATGGGCCTTACTGAGGGATTTCTTAAACCACTTTGGTCAAGTTGATTTATGTAGCTCCCTGGAAGCTGAAGTCATAGGGCGTTATCTCCTCCCGGGCCAATATTATCCCAATCCAGGTGGCCACTCAGGCATGAAAAGGTCTCTCTTTTGTGTCCAGTAATTGTCATGCAGCCATATTGTTGTCACTCTATAATACACTAATTAGAAAATATACTAATATTAAAATGTTTTTAAAAATAGAAGAAACAGGGATGCTTTTCTAGACACCATTTCCATTTCAGTCACTGAGTCAAATGCTTCTTCAGAGAATGTGCCCTTAAATCTACTGCTTGTTTTCACTGACAAAACATGTTTGTTTTCTGAGATTCACTGATGATAGTTCAGGATCACTTCCGTAAGACTATACATTATATGTATCCTAATAATCCAATTAATTCAATTAGCCAAATCAATTATGAATAATTCTAGCTGTCCTTCAGAATTTGTGAAAAAATTAGAAAGATATATAAGCAACCAGAAATGATTTATAGTCATTTCTTCCAACGATCTTTTTAATAGGCATTAATTACCACATCTTACTGGTGAGATCTTAGGCAAATTCTTTATGTTTCTATGTCTCAATTTACTCAGTAATACATGAGGATATTAGCAGGGAATTGTATTTATCTCACAGTACTGTCAAAGAATAAGAGAAATAACTCATGTGAAGAACTGAAAAGTTTCTGATGTATAATAGAGTTTAATAAACATCACCTATTAATAATAAGTACATAATTGATGGATGAGCAAGCAGAAATGAGGGAGGATAAAGGAGTTAGCCAAGTTCATGCAGCTGGAGGAACTGGCATTCAAACTCAGGCCAGTGACTCCCAAGCAACTAAGCCCCAATTTTTAACAATGCCCTAATTTACATTCTTGCCAAAAAGGTTAAAGGAAAGTTTAAGCTCAGAACTCAAGGGCAATGACTTTAGGATTCTGTCAGACATATCTAAGTGAGATACTGAAACATGTGAGAACCTTCCAGAAGAGCAAAGAGCTGAGTGCATGAAAAGCAGACCCTTATTTATATCAGCAAAGACCACCCACAGGCTCTCCACGATGGGCTAGGGTGGTGGCAAAGGTGTCCAGCCTATATGCTGTACCAGCTCCAACTAAACCATATGTGAAAAGGTTGTTTTTTTAATATTAGGTTTCTCAAATGACTATGATCATAGGACACACCTGGGAGGTTTTTTTGTTTGTTTTATTTTTAACATTCTGAATCCTGGGCACCAGCCCAGACTTACAGTCTTCGGATGGTTTTTAATATAAGTCTCAGAAGAATCCCATGATAATACAGGTTTAGCAGACATTGCACAAATATCAAATTAAAAAAATATATTCCTTCAACTATCCAAATACACTCAGAGTTGATGATGGGGAAGTTGATCCTTATATAAGGCAAGTAGCTTTATACAAAGGAAAACTGGAAAAACAGCTTGAATCACATTCATTTCTTACTAACAACTGGCCTTTTTTTTTTTTTTTTTTTTTAAATTTTTGACAGGCAGAGTGGACAGTAGAGGGAGACATAGAGAAAGGTCTTCCTTTTTGCCGTTGGTTCACCCTCCAATGGCCGCCGCGGCTGGCGCGCTGCGGCCGGCGCACCGCGCTGATCCGATGGCAGGAGCCAGGTGCTTCTCCTGGTCTCACATGGGGTGCAGGGCCCAAGCACTTGGGCCATCCTCCACTGCACTCCCTGGCCACAGCAGAGAGCTGGCCTGGAAGAGGGGCAACCGGGACAGAATCGGTGCCCCGACCGGGACTAGAACCCGGTGTGCTGGCGCCGCAAACAACTGGCCTTTTTATCATTATATGTTTGCCTGAAAGGGTAATACAATCTGGTGGTCATTCTTCTTTTAACCAAAGATAGATTATTTCTGTATACCCTTGGTTCACATGCAGATTCTGCTTGGGGTTTCTTTATCCCTGAGTAGAATTTTCCCTCCAAGGAAGAAATGTAGAAATTACAACAAATTTGTGTTTAATAATAAATTTACCATTTTATTTCATTACTTGATTAAGGATTCAATGACTAGGAGCCAAATGCCCCCTGTTTGATTGTTACTAATTTGTTAGCAAAAAAAGAGTAGTCTGTCAGTAAGAGTTCATGAATTCCAGGAAAGTACTTCCTGTCCAAAAATATTTCTCCTGCTCTCCTTTTCTCAGTGTCTAAAATTTCAGAATTAGAGATGCCTTCCTGATTTATAAAAGTCAGAATAAAAACCGAATTTGCCTTATTGAATATTAATGAGTTATGTAAACAGCTCTCTGGAACCTGTAAAAACATTGTATTAAAACTAACCAGTAAAGAAATATAAGCAATTTTCTCCATCCCAAGAAAAAAAAGAATATCCCTACAGAGTAAAACATGCAATAAACAGCAATGTTCCACAGGCTGTGGCTGGGGCCAACTGGAGGTCTTGTTGAATGAAAGACTGGACTATCAAGAGGAGGCATTGAACAGTGTGCTGGGACCCCCCCTCACCCATCCCCAGGGAGATGCACCTCGACAACTCTGCTATCCAGATCAATTTTTTAAATTAATTATTCTTTAATTTCCCATCTTTCTGAGATCATGTAATGCATTTAGTGGTGTCGAATAAAAAACAAATTAAAAATCCTAGTCCCATGCTCATTCCAGATAGTGTTGAACTCTACCCAAAGGTTCTCCAGCACCCTCTAGTGACATTTTCGGGATATGGGAAAGGTGGATAATTCTATTATCAGTGTTTTTGTTGTTGTTTTGTTTTGTTTTGTTTTGTTTGATTCTTGTTTTTCTCTGCAATGGGAAGCACTGGGCACGCTTCATTTTTCTTCACAATATCCACAGAAAGGAGGTCTTAGGACCATTGTCATTAACACACGAACAGGAGACTGAAGTTTGGGGCAAATGACTTGCCTGGAGGAATGTAAGTAATAGAGAAAAGCGGAGTGAAGGTCTGGGTGATTCCTGAAGCCTCACACTTCATCCCTTTATCATACTGAGAAAAACATGATTTTCCTTCAGCCATTAATCCTATCTGTATTCTTTATTGTTCCATGTACCCTGTGTTTACATGCAAGTTTCCAATTCACATTGCGTTTCTGGGTTTTTTGGAGATGCATGTGAGTGCTGGTGGGATGTGCACCTGCATGTATATAATATTTTCTAGGAATATATTCCAACTTGTTTTCATTAATCTTCGTGTACCAGTCTGTAGCTAGCGCCTCATTTTGGTCTTCTTCCTCTAGATTGAATCTTTTTTTAAAAGATTTATTTTATTTATTTGAAAGATAGAGTTACAGAGAGAGGTAGAGACAGAGACAGAGGTCTTCCATTCACTGGTTCACTCCCCAGGTGGCCACAACAGCTGGAGCTGCGCAGATCCAAACCCAGGAGTCAGGAGCTTCTTCTGGGTCCCCCATGTGGGTGCAGGGGCCCAAGGACTTGGGCCATCTTCCACTGCTATTCCAGGCCACAGCAGAGAGCTGGACTGGAAGAGGAGCAGCCGGGACTAGAACTGGTGCCCACATGGGATGCCGGCGCTTCAGGCCAGGGTGTTAACCCACTGCACCACATCACTGGCCCCTCTAGATTGAATCTTAAGATCCAATTCCAAACAAGTTGCTTTTCTCCAGATACATTTTTCAGAACCAGGGCGGTACGAGACACTGCACTAGACAATCTAGAATGAATCAACCTGCCCTCAACAGACTCACAATCAAGTGGCCTGATGGGTGCTCACTGACTGCACTGCACTTGGCATGGACACTACACCACTCCTGAAACACTTTATGTTGGGTTCACTTATTGAGTGTTAACAAAGTAGAAGCTAGCATTTGTACAATTATTTTAGTATGTATCAATCATCCCATTTTCACACACATTAATCTGACACATCTGTTGTTAGGAATGTCAATTTAAAAGTGTTAAGGCCAAGGACAAGTTGCTAATAAGTGATACATCTCAGAGACAGCCCCAAGATTGAGACTAAATACACCTGGTTCACCATTATGCTTCCTCTCACATTACACTTTTCATTCCTGATGAGTTTGGGATTAACTAAAATCCTGAGGCCTTTTCAATTTGAGCTCCTGATGCTGAAAATCTCTATTATACTATCTTAGTGAAACTAATTTTAACCCTATTTTGAAGAATTCACTTATATATATACATATTAAATAGTATTTAGAGGGCTGGCCGGCACCGTGGCTCATGTGGTTAATCCTCCACCTGCGGCACCGGCATCCCATATGGGTGCCTAGTTCTAGTCCTGGTTGCTCCTCTTCCAGTCCAGCTCTCTGCTGTGGCCCGGGAGGTCAGTGGAGGATGACCCAGGTGCTTAGGCCCCTGCACCCGCATGAGAGACCGGGAGGAAGCACTTGGCTCCTGGCTTCAGATTGGTGCAGAGCACCCGCCGTAGTGGCCATTTGGGAGGTACACCAACGGAGGGAAGACCTCTCTCTGTCTAAAAAAAAAAAAATAGTATTTAATTGGTTTGATCCTTGGTCAAGAAAAATTTTCTGAAACTTTCAGTCACTTGTCATCTTTGTCATGTCTCTCTGCTTTGGGTACATACAAATCTTATCATTGGTGGTTGTCTCCATGAAAGTAATTGAGAAAAATGTAGACCATAAGAGAATAAAATATGTGAGACAGCTACCTGGGATGTTAAATAGGACTTCCCATAAGGTGCCATCTCCACACTGACCTGACCATGTACTCCATCTATTTTTTCTATTTCTCACTGTTTTAGTTGGCATGTGCTTACTAACAGTACATCCTGTTCACTTGGAGTATAACATTATACAGAACTAGCTTGGAACAAAGAGTCATTTCCTTTCCAGAAAAGATAACCGCCTTATCCTCGTTTCCCCTGCAGAGTCCTCTTGGATAAATTTATCCAAAGAAACTATCACAGCATGATTCACTGTAACAGGTTTTTGCACCCTGCTTCCCGTGTAATGGAACCATATTTAACATGTTAGACACTGTAACTCTCCAGATAATGAAATGTAAAGGGTCAAAGTCCTTTGGGTCTCTTTGTCAACAGTCTAACATACACCGCCGTGGATTTTCCATAATATTTTAAGATGCTTGCATGCAAAGAACAGAACCAAATTTACAGTATACTCTCAGCAGAATGTTTTCATACATAAAACAAAACAAATTTTATAACATGCTATCAGCAAGGCCATTTGTTTATTTCATCATCGTACTGAATGTCCATGTTAGATTCATTATTTGTAGTGATGGAAAAATACATCTGGTTAACATTACTTGTTCTTTTGTTCTTTCAACAAATATAGTAGCTGAGTACCTACTATGCTCTCTACAGATACCAAGTGCTAAAAATGCACAGTCTTTTCTTCCACAGGGCTCATAGCTCACTGGAGATAATATAAAGGAAAATCCCTATCAGAGTCCAATTTTGTAAGGGCTGAAACAGTAAGTGTTATTGTAGCCCAGACTTTATTCAGCAGAGAATAGGGCGAGCTTCCTGTAGGTATGATGCTATGGTTTGTCTTGACAATAAGTGAGGATCAGGCATGTGTAAATGGAAAAAACAATGTTCCAGCCAGAGCTAATGGCATGTTCAAAGGTGCAGAAGCTCAAGGAAACCGATGCACTTAGAGAATAGAAAGTTCTGTGCAATAGCTAGAATGGAAGATGCAGGTAGATGAGGGATAAATGATGAGGAAGAGAGGAGAGTCAGGGTCCAGTGATCAGGCAATTGTGTCCTGTGCCAATGAGTATACTTTTTATCCCGAAGAAAGTGAACAAACTGGGCAATGCCTGAACCAGGGCATTAAATAAGGGATAAAGGGCAGTTATCTCGGGAGATACCCAGCTAATAGAAAGGCCACAGAGTGCAGTGATACTGTAATGGGGATTGTGGTTCCCTAAGTTCACTGTGAATCAGAATCAGCGGGGGAGCACTTCTACAATACAGGCATGTTGGCCCTACTCAGACCAAATCAAACTTCATAGGTTTCAAAGCTCCCCTGGACTGTTCTAATGTAACTAGTCCATTGATTGACATTAGCAACCACAACTGTGCCTATAATTATAGGATAAGGAAGCAAAGAGCTTCAGTTAAATTCATTTCAAGTAATAGAGCAGATAGAGGTAAGGTCTCTCTAAAAAAAAAAAAAAGAAGAAGAAAGAAAAGATAGACTATTTCTAAAGAAATGCAATTTTTATAACTTCCAGCTACTTAGAGTAACTAGCTATGAAAACAAAGTGTTGATTAGATGAGATTAGAATAGTGGAGCTTCTAAAGAAAAAGGATACATTGTAGGTTTTTCTAATTCACATTTGTAACAAGAGTATATTTTTGCTTTGCTTCTTTCCTCAAAGTAGATTAAATATTACGCTGGTAAACTTCCTTAAGCTTAATTTAATTTTTATAACCTTTTTACTTTCAGAAACTCAATTGCTTCTCAGCCTTTTGGGTAATATCGAGTGCAGAAAGTCAAAGATAAACTTGTCTGGCCCATGATCAAAAGATCATAAATTCACAATCCATGCTGTCTGAACTAACTTGGTTTGGTTGTGTAGTTGTCTGATATTCTGAAAATTCTAAATTAAGAAAACCTTCTGTCATATGTCCATTTACATTAGTAAATTGTAGCAAATTGTATCCATCAGAAAATAAGACTATATGTATGGGTTCTTCAATAGCATTTTTAGGTGTTACATCTGTTTTAAATACGTGAGTGAAATGTTTCTGTTCTAAAACTGCATCTCCCTGTCCTTAGCATGGTTGACAGCAGAGTCCCCCGCCCCTGCCTTCTTCAAGATTTATTTATTTATTTGAAAGTCAGAGTTCCAGAGAGAGAGGAAGACACGAAGACACACACACACACAGAGAGAGAGAGAGAGAGAGAGAGAGAGAGAGAGATCTTCCATCTACTCTTTTATTCCCACCCGCCAAGTGACTGAAATGTCTAGCACTGAGCCAGGCTAAAGCCTGCAACCAGGAGCTTCTTCCAGGTCTCCCACTTGGGTGGCAGGGGACCCAAGTACTTAGATCATCTTCCATTGACTTCCCAGGCTATTAGCAGGGAGCTGGATCAGAAATGGAAGAACTAGACCTGTTCTGGAGCCCAGATGGGATGCTGGCATCACAGGTGGCAGCTTTACCTGCTATACCACTACACTGGCCCCTGTTTCCTTTTTCTGTCTTCTCTTTCCCTAACCACAGAGTTCAAATGCATTTTAATTTGATATAACAATAAGCTACATGAAGATAGAAACTATGTTTGTATTGTTTGTATCTTATCCCTAACTCTAAGTTCAGGGCCTGGACAGGATAAACATTTGATATACATTTATATATCCATATCAAATATTGTATATAAAAATAAAATAACATAAAATAAAATAAAACTTATCAGGCATTTGATATAGATTTACATATATCAAGTGCTAAATACATAAAGTCAATATTAATTCCCTTAATAGCCATGGGAAAACTAAGCCAATTTTGTCAGTTGTGTCTAAATACATAGACACCAACTTTAGTTAACTAAATGTGGGAAGAAGCATAGATAGACAGTTTTGTTTTAACATCTGTCTACTGTCTTTCAGTAAACCTAACAATCGTGGTTATCACTTGATCAACAGAAAAAATATATGTCCTCACTTCTTTACTACACAAGTAAATATCCCAAAGAGGATTGTTGCCCTGCTTCAAAATTACTTTAGGGGCTCAGATATTAGAATCCATTCTTCTCATTTCTCAAAATCCTACTAAGCTGACCTGGAAGAAAAACTTATCACATGTTAAAGCCAGTTTATTGAGTCTTGAAAAATAACTAACATTTTGGCTACCATATAGCAGTCTTAGTTTAACTGATTCCAAATTATGGCTGGTTTAGTAATTTTAGCCCTAGTGGCCTTTAGTAACAGGAAAAGAAGCAAACATCCACTAAGCACGTATTTTGAGCTAGCTATTGTGTTAAGTACTTTATCTAATCTCATTAAAGCCTTGTAATAGCTATTTGATGTTGGAGTTATTAAGGAGCTCCTTTTTACACAGGGAAGTGTGGAAACTGACTTATGCAACTTTTCCATCATAAAGCCATTAAGGGCAGTAGAATTACAATAATAACCTAGACAGAACCCTGTATTTCTCACAAAGTTATCTGATCTTAAGAAAATTAGATTTCTTTGCTTCATGGATAATTTCTCAAGAACTTGTTTGGATTAAAAAATTCAGACATTCATTCTTGCCAAGGACATTGTGTTCAATCATGCTGAAACATCCAGAAATAGATTACACATCAGCTTGACTTTAGTGTTATGCAATTTGAAGTTAGTAGTTGAAAGTAAAAATACAATGATTTATTCATCCAGAGTTATGATCATTGTATTCCTACATATGAGACAAACCTCCACATATTATAGTACAAACTCCTTTTGGATGTTAGTACATAAAATTAACAATACCACACTAACCTCTTATCACCAAGAAATTGAGCATATCCTAATCTGATAAGCCACTTAAACTGGGAAAAGTTATCTCCTGAGTCTTGATTCTGAAGCAAGAAAGTTAAACACACTACTTCTGGAGTAAGTCCTATGATAGGTAAGAATGAATAAGAGAGTGAATGATGAATAAGTCAATGAATAAATGAATGAAGAAAAAGGAAAACGAAGGAAGAATTTTTAACAAGAATTCTACATATTCCTCTTAAGTGATAATGATCTGAGGTCAAAGATGATTTTAGCTCTGGTTTCTTATATTGGCACAGATAACCTCTGAAGTTAGGACACAGTGAGCTCCTGTATGTATACATATATATATATATATATATATATACACATATATATATGGAAGTTTCTTAAATAACAGAGATAACATCACCATAAGTTCATGTTAGCTCTTTGAAATCAAGGACAGCTTCTTGTACAAAAAACTCCTGTAGGAGAGTAAATGTCCTGTACCAGCTACTTTGGTATTATTCTAAACAGGCTCTCTGGGGTGCCTTTTCATTCTGTGGTGGACAAGGTGCTCTTTGCTGAAATCAATATTTTCTTCAATAACAAGAGACACTGTTACTAAGCACCCAGTGTCTCCGTATCTTACAGATAAGCGGACTGACACTCAAGGTTTCTGATTGATCTAGGCACACACAATCAGAAACAGGAGACTTCAAACTCATGTCTGACTCCTGCTACTCTGACACCCTTTTTCAATGTTGCTGAAAATATAGAGGCTTGACCTAAAGATTTGGCAGGAAAGAAATTATTTTCTATGAACAATGATTAGAAGAAAATATGCACAACTGATTAATTTTGGTGACTGGATTAAAGGTGAATATTTAATTTATTTATTTTGCTACTCTGTGGAAGAGACTATGGTAATATGTAAGTAAAACAAAGTAATTTATTCCAATTAATTCTTACAAGCTTTCTGCATCTTTACATTGAAACACTGAGCCCCAATAGCAACTACTATTCACCTAGATGATGCCTAGTCTCTGCCTATTCAGAAGCACCTGTGGAGGAGTTCTGGGGCATAATTATTTAAATTTTCCTAAAGTCTCCTTGTTAATACATTGATCCCAGGGATGCTGAATCACATTTGATCCATTTTATGATTTAACGTAAAGGACAGAATGCAAAGAACTACTTGTAGAGGAAATTATCAGCTTAACAATAGCATTGCAGCTTCAGATTTTACAAAGTGCACTCACCAGCATTTGAAATCAAGCTTAACATTTCAGGCATAGAAAGCCATGACACTGTGGCAAAAAATGACCTACATGAAAGGTCTCTGTGAGTGAGATCTTGGTGGAAAGAAGGAGCCATCAAAGAAGGAGGTACCTTTCTCTAAAGGGAGGAGAGAGCGTCCACTTTGATTATGGCCTTGTCAAAATACTGAAGGAGTTTATGGACTCAAAAGACTTCCATAGCCTTAGAAGATCATGACAAGAGCGTTGGGTGATTACTGATGTTATAAATAAGAGTGTCAATTGTTAAATCAACAACAGGAGTCATTGTGCACTTATTCCCCAGGTAGGATCTCTGTCCTTAATATGTTGTACTATGAGAATTAACAATAAAACTTGTCTTCAAACAGCAATTTATATTTTGTGTGTCTGTGTGGGTGCAAACTCTTGAAATCTTTACTTAGTATAGAGTTGGTCTTCTGTATATAAAGATAATTAAAAATGAATCTAATGAAGAATGGGATGGGAAAGGGAGTAGGAGGTGGGACAGGAGTGGGGGTGGGAGGGCAGGTATGAAAGGAAGAACCATTGTAATCCAAAAGCTGTACCTATGAAAGATATTTATTAAATAAAATCTTTCTAAAAAATAATAACGACAATGACTGTAACATGAGCACTTATTTTGAAAAGACAGTGGAATCTGTATGTCCTTGAAAATTTTAACCCCTACAAGAGTTGTGCACAATAGATAAAACTAAGAGACTGGATGTAGTTGTTTATTTGTGGCTAATTAGTAAACTATATTCTCTCCTAAGCAGAAAGAAGACAAGCTGTCTCTAGTATATTAAATGGTCAGAAAGTTCTGAGCCAACTTTTCTCACAATTGGGCAATGTACTTGCTCATTTAGAGGATAAAAATGATTTTCACTCTACAATATTGACTTAAATGATTTCTGTTACAGTGTTACTCAGCTTTATAAAAACAATTAATGTGTGATGAAAGATTGTATGTTTTCAAAATAATTGTGTGTTTGATGGCATATATGCATATTAAGTTAAAAGTACTAATTATATTGTTAAAAACAGAAAAAGAAAGAAATCAAGCTTAAGACTTAACTGTTTTCAGTGATGTTCTCTTATCATTTGAAGAAAGCTAATTTGTAAAAATCATAAAGGCAGACAGATTCAAATTGAAATATGAGAACTCCCTGGGGCCAGTGCCATGGCTCACTTGGCTAATCCTCTGTCTATGGTGCCAGCATCCCATATGGGCGCCAGGTTCTAGTCCTGGTTGCTCCTCTTCCAGTCCAGCTCTCTGCTGTGGCCTGGGAGGGCAGTGGAGGATGGCCCAAATGCTTGGGCCCCTGCTCCCATGTGGGACACCAGGAGGAAGCTCCTGGCTCCTGGCTTCGGATGGACACAGCTCTGGCAGTAGCAGCCATTTGGGGGGTGAACCAACGGAAGGAAGACCTTTCTGTCTCTCTCTCTCTCTCTCTCACTAACTCTATCAAATAAATAAAAATAAAATAAATTAAAAAAGGAGGTATACCCATTGTCTCTTCAAAAAAGAAAAAAGAAAGAAAAGAAATGAGACCTCCTGCTCCTAAAAGTATTCATTTTAAATGAAATTCTTATCAGTCCTAAAGAAGTAGAGAGAGAAAAAGGAGGAGGACTGATTGTCACAAAGACTTTCATTAAGTAAATATAGACCTGGCATACTAAATATCCTGCAGTTTGCCAAAAGAATTGTCCCCATGCCCTCCCTACCAATGTCAATAGCATCCTCAGTGAGCAACACTGGTAGGCAATCAACAGGTCCCATCACTCAGAATGGTGGCACTCCCATATTGCCCCTCATCACCTTAGTCAAGCTACAACAATGAAAAAGGATTGCATCATTCTGGGATTAGATGGAGGAAGAAGAGGATTTTTTTCTCCTTTCTTTTAAGACTAGGAACTTTGTAAATTCCATAGTTATTGCTAATATTTTTTATTTGACCCTTTAGGAAAATGTGGAAGATGGCCGAGCAAGTATCTATCAATCTGTCATCACCAACACCAGCAAAGAAATGTCCTGTTTCAGTGACTTTCCAATGCCTGAAGATTTTCCAAACTTCCTACACAATTCTAAACTTCTGGAATATTTCAGAATTTTTGCCAAGAAATTTGACCTTCTCAAATATATTCAGTTCCAGGTATTGTAATTTGGGGAAAATGGATTTCTCTATTAATTCAGCACACATTTAAATATAGCAGTTATGTGATAACGAAAGCAGTTTTGGATAAAGTATCCCACTCCAGATCTTTGTTGAAGGACAAGAACATGACATATAACCTAAACAGTGGTGTCATTACCTCTTACTATGTACAATTGGCAATAGAGAAAAATCATCTGTTAAGAGTTTGAATGATAATGATATTGATGGTAAAACTATGTAAACAAGTATCCATTACATTGAAATAGTTCTAACCTCATTTACCATGAAAGGACACATGAAGAAAATCAATCTTGTATCTTATTTTCTGAATATCTCTATAGAAATAGAATTTTTCATGAAAATGCTAACATCAGCTAAAGTAATTAATAAATAAATTCATTATTATCCATTATCTCAGTGAGCTACTTTTGTTTATGCAAACTCCAGAAACATACAGATGGTCAGATTATTTTGAATTATCTTTTCCTTTTCTTCAAAAATAAGTATCAGCACAAAAACAAAACAAAATATGATATTCTTAGGGATGGGTGTTTGGTGCAAAAGTGAGGATGATGCTTGAGATGCCAGCATTGCATATTGGAGTTCCTGGGTTCAAGACCTATCTCTGCTCCCAATTCCAGCTTCTTGTGAATGCATAAAGCAACAGATGATGGCTTAAGTACATGGGTACTTGAGACCCCACCAACTTCCTGGGAGTCTTGGAATGAGTTCCAAACTCCTGGATTCAGACTGGCTCAGCCCTCCTTGTTGCGAGCATCTGGGGAGTGAACCAATGGATTTAAGATCTGTCTACCTCTGTCTCTTTCTTTTTTTTTTTAAAGATTTATTTACTTACTTGAAAGTTAGAGTTACACAGAGAGAGAAGAGAGGCAGAGAGAGAGAGAGGTCTTCCATGCACTGGTTCACTCTCCAATTGGCCACAACGGCTGGAGCTGTGCCAATCAGAAGCCAGGAGCTAAGAGCTTCCTCTGGGTCTTCCCATGCAGGTGCAGGGGCCCAAGGACTTGGGCCATCTTCTGCTTTCCCAGGCCATAGTAGAGAGCTGAATCGTAAGTGGAGCAGGTGGGACTTGAACCGGCACTCACATGAATGCCAGCACTGTAGGCAGTAGCTTTGCCAGCTACACCACAGCAGTAGCCCCTCTATCTTTGCCTTTCAAACGAAATTAAATTTTGTTAAAAAAAAAAACGATTTTATCAATAACTTGAGAACTAGTAATTGTGCTTAAAAATAAGTTGTAAATTACATTTCTTAACAAAAAAATTGTTAGACATATTGTTGAATTTTTTTAAGAAATGGAAAGGGCCGGCGCCACGGCTCAATAGGCTAATCCTCCGCCTGTGGCACCAGCACCCCAGGTTCTAGTCCCAGTTGGGGCACTGGATTCTGTCCCGGTTGCTTCTCTTCCATTCCAGCTCTCTGCTATGGCCCAATTGTTTGGGCCCTTCACCCATAAGGGAGACCAGGAGAAGCCCAGTGCGCCAGCCGCAGCATGCCAGCTGCAGCGGCCATTTGGGGGTGAACCAACGGAAAAGGAAGACCTTTATCTCTGTCTCTCTCACTGTCCACTTTGCCTCTCAAAAAATAAATTAAAAAAATAAAAGAAAGAAATGGAAAGGAGTTGGAGAGAGAGAGAGAGATAGAGAGAGAGCACTTCCGTTGATTGGTTCATTCTCAAAATGCCCACAATGGACAGGGTTGAGTCTGGCCAAATCTAGGAACCTAGAACTCATGGTTTCCCAAGTGCTTGTCAATGACCTAACTAATTGAATTGTCATCTGCTACATCTCTGGGGATGCATTACCAGAAAGCTTGATCAGAAGCAGGGCCAGGACTCAAACCAAAGCACTCTAATATGCGATAGGGAAATTCCAAGTGGGATCTGAACTGCTGCACCAAATACCTGCCCTGAAGCTTTTTTAAAAACGTACCTCATTTTGTTAGCAATTCCAGTTTTATATCTACTAGGCCTATATTATATTAATTTATGCATAGTTGATTGTGATGCAATAAATAAAATAAATACTATTAATTACATTGGTTTTATTTAATGCAATTTTCTCCCAGTTCCTGGGACATCTGTCCAGTGAACAACAAATTCTTTAGACCAGGAGCTTTTGTAAGTCTTTGTCCATTTAGTTGTCCATTTACTTAACAGATATATTGTTTTCTTATGTAATTTAGACTATGAATTCCTTTAAAGACCATGTTAAAATTGCAGAAAAGTTATTTGTCTTGTTTATTATGTTATTGCTACTATGGTTTTCTGGAGGGTGGAGAGGGGTTGGGAAGATTCGTTCCTATTTATTGGCTTCTGAGTTTATATAAATCTTACATATCAGGGATCAAGCCTAGTAGACAAACTGTAAAAGGTCCTGTTGCTTATCTAATGAAATCTATATAAGTGCTTCTCAAACTTTGATGGGCATGTGAATCACTTGGAGATCTTGTTAAACTGTGGATTTTGATTCTATAGGTATAGGTTGATGTCTGATTTCTGTTTTTTTAAATTTTATTTAAGGTATACAAATTTCATGCATTTCATATATGCAGATTTAGGAACACAGTGATTCTTCCTACCATACCCTCCCTCCTGCCCAGGCTCCCACCATTTTTCCTCCTCTCTCTCCTATCCTACTCTTAGTTTTTACAAAGATCTATTTTCAGTTTACTTTATACTTAACCATACAGTAAGTCAAGAAATCAACAAATAGTATGAGGGAAAAGGAACAATATTGTTCCTTGGCAGTAGAGACAAGAACTATAAATAATCATTGAAACTCAAAATGTCAATTGCAGTCTTATACATTATATTTTAGTTATTGTATTAGTTATCACAGATCAAGGAAAACATTGTATTTGTCTTTGTGAGACTGGCCAATTTCAAGTTTGTCATAAATTGCCTTGATTGTATTAAGGAATATCCCTTCTATACCCAATTTGCTTAAAATTTTCATCATAAAAGGATGTTGTATTTTATAAAATGCTTTCTCTGCATCTACTGAAATGATCATATGGTTTTTATTTTTCAGTTTGTTAATATGTTGTATCACATTGATTGATTTGTGAATGTTGAACAATCTCTGCATATCAGAGATAAATCCCACTTGGTCCAGGTGAATGATCTTTCTAATGTGTTGTTGGATTCAATTAGTTAGCATTTTGTTGAGTGATTATGTGTCTATGTTCATCAGGGAAATTGGTCTCTAGTTCCCTTTTTCTACTGTATCTCTTTTCTGGTTTAGGAATTAAGGTGACGCTGGCCTCATAGAAGGAGTTTGATAGGATTCCCTCCTTTTAAATTGCTTTGAATAGCTTAAGAAGAATTGGAGTTAGTTCTTCATTAAATGTCTGGTAGAAATTAGCAGTAAAGCCATCTTGTCCTGGGCTTTTCTTTGTCATTGGGTCTTTATTGCTGATTCAATCTCTGTCTATGTTATTGGTGTGTTCAGGTTTTCTATGTCTTCATGGCTCATTTTTGGTAGGTGGTTTGTGTCCAAGAATCTACCCATTTCATCTAGGTTTCTGATTTGTTGGCATACAACCCTTTGTACTAATTCCTGATGACTCTTTTATTTCTGTGTTATCTGTTGTTACATTTCTTTTTCACCTCTGATTTTATTCATTTGGGTCTTCTCCCTCTTTTTTTGGTTAGTTGGGCCAATGGTTTATCAATTTTGTTTATTTTTTCAAAAAAACAGCTGTTCATTTCATTGATCCTTTGTATTGGGTTTCAAATTTGTGCATTTCTTCTCTAATTTTAGTTATTTCTTTTCTCCTACTAATTTTGGTTTTGGTTTGTTGTTGTTCTTCTATGTCCTTGAAATGCATTGATAGCTTCTTTATTTGATGCCTTTCCAGTTTCTTGATGTAAGCACCAGTTGCTATAAACTTTCCTCTTATTGCTTTTGCTGTATCCCATAAGTCATCAAGATTCATTTTCAATTATCTTTATATACAGAAGATCGATTTAGTATATAGTAAGTAAAGATTTCATCAGTTTGCACCCACACAGGACACAAAGTGTAAAATACTGTTTCAGTACTAGTTATAGCATTACTTCACAGTGGACAACACATTAAGGCAGAGATTCCCACATGAGGAGTAAGTACACAGTGACTCCTGTTGTTGACTTAACAATTTGACACTCTTGTTTATGGCATCAGTAATCTCCCTAGGCTCTAGTCATGAGTCACCAAGGCTATGGAAGCCTTTTGAGTTCGCCAACTTTGATCTCATTCAGACAAGATCATAGTCAAAGTGGAAGTTCTCTCCTCCCTTCAGAGAAAGTTACCTCCTTCTTTGATGGCCCCGTTCTTTCTACTGGGATCTCACTCGCAGAGATCTTTCATTTAGGTCCTTTTTTTTTTTTTTGGCCAGAGTGTCTTGGCTTTCCATGCCTGAAATACTCTCATGGCTCTTCAGCCATATCCGAATGCCTTAAGGGCTGATTCTGAGGCCAGACTGCTATTTAGGACATCTGCCATTCTATGAGTCTGCTGTGTGTCCCGCTTCCCATGCTGGATCATTCTCTCCTTTCAATTCTATCAGTTAGTATTAGCAGACACTAGTCTTGTTTGTGTGATCCCTTTGACTCTTAGACCTATCAGTGTGATCAATTGTGAACTGAAATTGATCACTTGGACTAGTGAGATGGCATTGGTACATGCCACCTTGATGGGATTGTATTAGAATCCCCTGGCACATTTCTAACTCCACAATTTGGGGCAAGTCCAATTGAGCATGTCCCAGATTATACAAGGTACATGTACAACTTATGTATCCCATAAGTTTTAATATGTTATATTGTCATCTTCATTCATTTCCAAAAATTTTTTGATTTCTCTTTTGATTTCTTCTATGTCCCACTGTTCATTTGGGAGCATGTTGTTCAGTCTCCATGAGTTTTCATATGCTCTAGAGATTCTTTAGTTGTTAGTTTTCAGCTTCATTCTATTGCAATCAGAAAAGATGCATGGCATAATTTTGATGTTTTTTTTTAATTTGCTGAGACTTGCTTTATGTCCTAGCATATGATCTATCCTAGAGAAAGTTCCATGCACTGAGGAAAAAAAAATGTGTATTCAGAAGCAAGTGTGGGATGAAAAGTTCTATAGATATCAGGTATGTCCATTTGGTCCATGGTGTCATTTAGCTCTGTTATTTTTGCTGGTTTTCTGTCTAGTTGATCTATCATTGCTGAAAGTGGGTTGTTGAAGTACCCTGTTACTATTGTATTGGAGTCTATATCTCCCTTTAGAGCCATTAACATTTCTTTTAAATATTCAGGTGCCCTGGCATTAGGTGCATATACCTTTATTATAGACCCATCTTCCTGTTGAGTTGATCCCTTAATCATTACATAGTTCCCTTCTTCATCTCTTTTAATAGTTTTTGTGTTAAAGTCTATTTTTTTCTGATATTAGGAAGGCTATCCCTGCTCTTTTTTGCTTTCTGTTAGCATGGAATCTTGTTTTCCATCTTTTCACTTTCAGTCTGCATATATCTTTGTTGATGAGGTATGTTTCTTCTAGGCAACAAATAGATGAGTCTTGTTTTTTAATCCATTCAGTGATTCTGTATCTTTTAACTGGAGAATTTAGTCCATTTGCAGTCATTGATACTGTGATTTTAAAAAGCTCTTGGGTGATGCTAAAGGTGTTTGTCCTCTGAGCATACTTTGAGAAGCACAGATTTGCAGCTCCTCAGTATGAGTATACTTCTTACAAGTGGAAAATCTCTACTCTCAGAAATTGCCCAGATATTTTAAATCCCTGTTACAAGCTTTCTACTAATATCCCCACTTACATTTTGGAAATGAGAGAATTTCAAAAATCAATAATCCAGGAATTTTTAAAATATCTGAAAATTTGCAAAACTAGTTATAGGAGACTCAGACTTCCAGACAGTGAGTTATTTAAATATATATACCTATATATAGATATATATATATATATATTAATCGGGCTGGCAATGTGGCTCACTAGGCTAATTCTCTGAATGCAGTGCCAGCACCCCAGGTTCTAGTCCTGGTTGGGACGCCGGATTCTGTCCTGGTTGCTCCTCTTCCAGTCCAGCTCTCTGCTGTGGCCCAGGAGTGCAGTGGAGGATGGCCCAGGTTCTTGGGCCTTGCACCTGTATGGGAGACCAGGAGAAAGCACCTGGCTCCTGGTTTCGGATTACCACAGCACTCCGGCCGTAGTGGCCACTTAGGGGGTGAACCAATGGAAAAAGGAAGACCTTTCTGTCTCTCTCTTTCACTGTCTAACTTTGCCTGTCAAAAAAATATATATATGAATCAATGAATCAGTCATGTATGTGATCAAATGAGATAATTAACTGCATTGCTTTAAAAATAATTTTGCTTAGAAGTTTAGAAGCCCTTGTCCTATATCAGAGTGCTTTCATTTGATTTCCACATCTTAACTCCTATTTCCAGCTTTCTGCCATTGCAGATTTGGGGGCAGCAGGAGATGGCTCAGGTCCCTGCCACCGAGGTTGCAGACCTGGATTAAGTTTTGGGCTCCCAGCTCTGGGAACAAGCATTTGGAGAATAAACCAGTGAATAGGAGCCCTGTATGTCTCCCCGTAATAAAATGTAAATAACTACTATTCACTGGAGGTCTATCAATATGCCAGGCACTCAGACAAGTGCTTCACATGAAATGTCTTCTCTTAATAAAGTCCACACAGAAGTGGACACATAGAGGTTCTTGACAAATGCTGTTTTATCATTTAAGAGGTTAGTGTGTGTTTTGTGCTCTTGGGCAGGTTTTGCATCTAATTTCTTTTCTCTTTCAAAGTCCTTATTCAGTACTTGATATCCTTGATACAAGATTTTCCACTGCTAAATAGACATTTAGCCCAAAATGTCATGTCCTTAGGCAGCTGCAAATAAGGGCACACTTAGCAGTTTTTGTCTGCATGACCTGAAATGGTCTCAAATGGAGTCACAGATGACATTCTACCCACCACTGGACAGAGCCCTGGACACGGCCCATGCAATCCCAGAGTAACTCTCAATGATGACTTCTTTGTGTTTTTCAAGACCACTGTCATTAGTGTGAAAAAACGCCCAGATTTTGCATCTTCCGGCCAGTGGGAGGTTGTTACTCAGAGCAACAGCAAGGAGCAGAGTGCTGTCTTTGATGCAGTCATGGTCTGCAGTGGCCACCACATCCTACCTAACATCCCACTGAAGTCATTTCCAGGTGAGGCCTGAGGACAGCTCCAGCTTTCTGGAACAGATTTTAGGTAATTTCTATCCAATTGTATTGACAGGCAGGACTCACTACTCTGATGGAGCCTAATGCTGAGATTGGGAAAGAGCTGAAAAGATGAAAGACACAAAGTGCCATATTGGTTTCTTGTGACCTAGTTAGGTCTTTGCTACACAGAAAGCTCAGCGTACTTCCACCAAAGTCACTTAGTCTTCCCCAGAACCTCGTAACACTCTTATCTTAATAGGTTCTTTAGCTGTATGCTTACCTGGGCCTTTTTCTATCCAGCCAGACACCTGTGACTTTGTCCTGTGTTTGGATCCTTTTCCAAAGAGCCATGTCCATAGAAATAGGGTGGATCCCTGGAAATAAAAACTTCCACCAAACAGCGATGAGGGCAGAGCCATCTGTCCTAATGCCCCCTGGCTTTCCCTCAAAGAGCACGCTTCCTTCCTGTGGCCCTCGGGAAACATCTAGTACAGTGGCTCACCAGCTCGGCTGTTCATTACAATCTCCTGTGGATCTTCTAAATCATGGTGCCTGGGGCCCATCTGCAAAGATTAAAATGCTATGGGGAAGGGCTGGGTCAATTGAAGCTTGCTCAGGCGATTTTAATAGGCAGAACTGAGACCTCCTGATTCAAAGCAATGCCTCCCAAGCAGAACCATCTGGATGATTTTCCAAAGACAAATTGCTGCCCCCTGCTCCCCATTTCTGATTCAGTGAGTCTGGTGTGAGGCTGAGGATTTGCATTTGTTATAGCTTCCCAAGTGATGCTGATGTTACTGGATGAGGGACCACGTTTTGAGAACAAATGATCCAAAGGTTCTTTCAAGTAACTCTACCATTGAAGGCAGACTTTAATAAAGTAGGTGTTTCTGGGAAGTAAGTAGTAATTAGTAGGCTGTTCTGCAATTAACCACCAGGAGGTTACTGATTTATGGAAACATAATTTCTATATGCTTGGATTATAGTTTATTTTCATTTTGTTTGTTTTTGCTAGCAAACAATATGATTTCCAATTAGTATAGGATTACAATATTAGAACTTTTTAATGTGCTTAAGAAATATTTTTAACTATCTGCTATGTATTTAGTGGAGCAGTAAGCCTTTGAGCATAATGTAAATTAAAATATTATCTCAAAACTAAAAAATGAGATAAGTATCATTATATTCTTAGAAGTGTCTTTGAGCTACATTGAATCTGTTCTCTTAATATTAATATATTAATGATAGCATTTATAAGAATTGTGTTGTAGTAATTATGCATTTGCTAGGACTCTGAGAATCTACTGTATTAATAATTCATTTTAAAAATCAACAGCAAACATTCAAGAGGCTAGCACATAGTCCTGAGTCTACTCTACCCATGACAAATATACAAGCTGCAGCCTCTGAAGCCAAGTCCTTTGGTTCTGTACTATACACTTGGTACCTAATGTTTCTAAATGTGCCTTATTCTTTGATTTTGCTGATTGGCCTTGCTTTTGCAACTCCTGTGGAAGGAAAGAAGTAAATCAAGTGATTGACCTCAGAAAAGAAAAGCTGACAGTGCAAGTTTTGTTGCAATTAACTTGACATAATTGTTTACTCAGAAGTTCACTGCCTTCTCTCTGCTTCCCCCTGAAGGTATCGAGAAGTTCAAAGGTCAATATTTCCATAGCCGCCAATACAAACATCCAGCTGGACTTGAAGGGAAACGCATCTTGGTGATTGGAATAGGAAACTCGGCCTCAGATATCGCCGTTGAGCTGAGTAAGAAGGCTGCTCAGGTGTGGTGCTTTCTGCTTACCCAGTACTATGAGGGAGAGGAAATATAAAGAGCACAGCACAGAACCCCAGCTGTGTAACCAAGGCTCCTTTATTCATTAATCCATTAGTTGGTTGTCCCATGTGGTATCATAGAAAAATCTGGACGGCAAGAAGCCAGAGTTCACCTCCCAGCTCCACCTCCAATGTGCCATGTACCCTAGAGTGAGTCATTTCTGTTCTCTGAACTATTTTTCAAATGGGCAGTCTCAGTCAGGTGTTTTTCATTCCAAGAGACTATTTCTACCCAGGGGACTTAACAAGATGTTGACCTGTTCATATTTGGAAGGTTCTTTTTAAAACTTTAGAGTATATTTGAATATATGTGAATTATAGATAATACGATGTCCATAGTATCCACAAAATAAAGAGTAAATCGATAATAAGACTTCCAACCAAAACCATAGCTGATTAGGTGTTTCATGAGACCGTCCAAGGACTGTTGTCTTTGCACCTTTTCAGATTCACCCACATCCCATATCACAGTGCCTGGGTTCAAGTTTTGGTTTCACTCCTGACTCTAGCTTCCTGCTAATCAACACCCTAGGAGGCAGAAGGTGATGGCTCAAGTACTTAGGTCTCAGCCACTCATATGAGAGACCTGGGTTGAGTTCCCAGCTCCCAGCTTTGACCTTGTCCAGCCCTCACTGTTGTGGGCACTTAGGAAATGACCCAGCAGATCAGAAATCCCAATATCTGTCTCCCTCTCGCTCTTTCTCTTCTTCCATCTCTCTGTGACTGCGTGACTGCCTTTCAAATAAATGTAAACTAATAATCAAAAATATTTTAAAACATAGATAATGCTGATAAAGATGGTTGGGAATGACAGAAAATAACTCCCTTCTGGAAGGATATACATTAGGCCAAGACTGAGTAACAGTTTTGGGCCCTCTCCCAGAGGATTCTCTCTCAATAACACCTGAACCAGGAGCCCTATCATCCTCACACTAGCCTCTTCATTCTGGTGCCTTTGTCTACACAGACTTATATGGCCATGACCAGAATAAGCAAAACCTTCTTGCCCTCAGTCTTACACTTTCAGGACTCGAGATGCCCAGCTGCAAACATGATAAACAAATATGCCCCCAAGCAGGTTAATAAAGGGGTTGCATTGGAATCTGTCAGACCCATCTACCAGTCAATATCAGTGTCAGCCTGGGGACAGAGAAGGTCACTCACACCAAAAAGAGATTTATTAGACTTTAGAAGTCTTCATATTTTCTCTGAAGGGAAGCCACTTTTCACTCTGCAAAGATTTAAGACCAACTTCCGTGTGAAGAATGAGTGATGATGCAGTCACCTCAGAAGCTCAGGGCAGAGTGGGAGGATTGAGAGCCACCAGCTCTCGTCTCCTTCACACTGGGAATACCAGCAAAGCTTGGGAAAGGTAACGTGATGGGGCAGGAGATAAAAGCTGAACTAAGAGAAGAGCCATCCTAGACCCCTCGATGCTGTCAGATCCGTGGTTTTCACTTAGGACAGATGTTCCAAAGATATCAAATCTTGGGTTGCAAGAGCCACTTTAAGTGGGTCTGATCATGCAAAAAACTTCCTCAATGTCAAGAAACTGCCTGGTCAACTTTGTGTGCCTTACAGCTCCTTAAACAATCTTTGTATGAAGTGTCTCTTCAGCACTTCTTAGATTCATAAGAGAAATTACAGTATAATTATATTATAGGTTATAATATATCTAATATTGTAATAAAAGTATAATGTAATCTGTAATTGCAATAAAACCTCTTACATAGGCTACTTTAGTCTCAAATCCTCTGTAAGACGACTTACCACAGGGGGTTGGCACTGTGGCAGGTGAAGCCACTATCTGCAGTGCAAGCAACTCATATGAGTTCCAGTTCGAGTCTCAGCTGCTCCACTTCCAACCCAGCTCCCCACCAATGCACCTGATAAAGCAGTAAAACACACCCCAAGTCGTTGGGCCCCTGCACTCACAAGGGAGACCCAGATGAAACTCCTGGCTCCTGGCTTTGGCCTGGCTCAGCCCTGGTAGTGGTGGCCATTTGGGGAGTGATCCAGCAGATAGAAGATCTCCTGTCTGTCTCTTCCTCTCTCTGTAATTCCAACTTTCAAATAAATAAATAAATCTTTAAAAAAGGAAGACTTCCAGAGACATTACAGTAGCTAGCACATAAAGGAAGAAACTGGAACATCTTCAAAACCCAAATTCACCCAGATCTTGACTACTCTCTGCGGTATTAAAGGAAGTTCACTTTCATAAAGCTATGGCACCCTCTGTCTCAGCCCAAAAGCATCATTCAAGATATTATTACACTAAGTCCTGGTGCCAGGTGATCCACACACTTCCCACCAAACACCACATCTCTGGCCCTTGGCTTGAAGCATGCACCTCAGGTGTATCACACTCTCGCCACTAGCAGAATTATATAGGCTAAGGTCCCTGGCTGCAGGGAGGACCACACAGAAAGAGAGTAAATAACATCGGCTCAGCTTGCATTTTGAAACATGGACTGATCTGATGGAAGCAAGGGGAACAGTCAGTCAAGGAAAGAGACATCAAGGGGAATATTTAAGCTCTTTATCAAATACATACTCAAAGTACTGATCAACCTGCCTAGGAGCAACTGGAGAAATCAGGGTGGAAGCAGATCACTGCACAAGAATAAGCAAGTGCCTCTGTTATGTCAGTGCCAGTTGATAGGCTGAAGATTGAGGTTCCTCCCCCAAAATCTGTATCCTAACTGTGGCTTGCTCCAGACATGAGGCATTGTATGTAACTCTCCCCCTTCCTCCCACAGCCTAGATTTACAAAATAATAACAGCTAGCCGTGTCTTCCATTTGTTTTAAGGACTTTACAAATATCATATTACTTAATCTATACAAAAATGCCATGAAGTAGATACTGTTGTAGGCCCACTTCATGGAGAAAGATATTGAGGCACAAAGTGGTTGAAGTAAGTCATCAAAGGCAACACTGAGGTAAGTATGAGGCTGGGATTTAAACCCAGGATGTCTGGGTCCAGAGTCCATGATCTTAAATTCTGAAGTCAGTTTCCTTGTAAATTAATCTTATGTGTTGAAAAAGGCAGCCTCAAACAATAGAATTCATAGGATGCTATATAAAAATTTGAGAAAGCTGTTCAAACACACTTGGATGAAGGGGGAGTAATAATGAATAAAGCAAAATATTTGCTTGAAAAGAGACTTAACTTCATGTCTCCCAAATGGCAAAAGTTAGTTGACAAGAATGGTATATCCTAGAGGAAACTCAGAGGTAGATTTGAAGAAAAAGCAAATTGCAGTCTAAGCTTATAGTATGGAAGGAAGATGACTTCTCTTGTTATTCCCCTTCCAGGAATATAAGCCTATATGGACGTCTATAGAGTCTTTCAGCCATAATCATATATTTCCAAGCATAATAGTTATTCATTTATGCTATAAAAGTAACTTGGAGTGGGCAGACAATGTAAAAGGAGGGGAGAATACATTTTCTCTTAAAGGGCAACACACCACACCTGGAAATGTGTGAAGACTCATGGATTTTACAATTAGTATTAGTCCAAAGATCTTTTTTTCTTGTCTCCATGAAGTCTCAAGAATTTGTTTCAGTATTTCTAAACCAGTATAAATGCCAATGGATACCTCCTTTTATGATGAAGTTGCTAGAGAGCACTAAAACTAGGAGACACTTCACTCTGAGATCAAACATCTTTAAAACAGATTTCCGTGACCTTGGTTGTTACATACCCCCCGATGTTGTGGGAGGGGGAAAAACTAAACTTTCTCTATCTCTCTCTCAAATAAATAAATTTCAAATAAATAAATAAAACATAACCTTCATAAGTTCTCATGCCACACATCATATATCCCCTATACAGTGGCTTCCTCCCAAAGGGGACATCACCCTAATTGACACTGCATTCCTTTTTGCTTACCAGGTATATATCAGCACCAGAAAAGGTACCTGGGTCATGAGCCGTATCTCTGAAGATGGCTATCCTTGGGACATGGTGTTCCACACTAGGTTTAGCTCAATGCTCCGAAATGTTCTGCCGCGAATGATTGTAAAATGGATGATGGAACAACAGATGAATCGGTGGTTCAACCATGAAAATTATGGTCTTGCACCTGAAAACAAGTAGAGTTACTTTTCTTTCTTATGGTGTACTCTTTTTTTCTTATGGTGTACTCTGTTTAACCTTCTGCTTTCTGAAATGAAAGGGTTCATTGTGCTGTTCCAAATGCTAGACAGAAAATGAACAGATCCTGGGACAAGTTGTGCAACTCCTAGCATCAAGGCTAGTCAACAGTTAGAAATCTGTCCATTGGACCTAAAAGCCAAGAGCATTTTTACAATGAAAATTTGGGGAAAGAAAGCATGAATCATGTATATTGGCTATAGATATAGATATGTTGGATAAGATGGGAAAGTTTGAGGATAGGTAGACTGTTCATAAGAATACTGTCCGCCTAAATCGCTTCAGGTTAATGGTGAAAGCTTGTAGGTGAGCAGGAAATAGTGGCACTTGTGGATCAGCCACCAGAGGTTTGTAAGTCAAGGTTTCAACGCACATTCAGGAATGTGAAACAGTCATTTGTTGTCTTCAGTCCATAGCAGTTTACTGATTAGTGGTTTACAGTTCTCTCCAATTTCTGGCCTTTATAAATAATTTTAGGACAGCTCAGGATTTTCTTTTATCAATTTATTAGTAAGCAAGGTTGTCTAAAGTTGCTTCTCTCTTTTTTAAGATGTATTTATTTATTTGAAAGAGTTACAGGGAGACAGAGGCAGAGAGAGAGAGAGAGAAAGAGAGAGAAAAAGAGAAAGTCTTCCATCTGCTGGTTTACTACCCAAATGGCAACAGCCAGAGCTGGGCCAATCCAAAGCCAGGAGCCAGGAGCTTCTTCTAGGTTTCCCACATGGGTTCAGGGGCCCAAATATTTGGGTCATCCTCTACTGCTTTTCCCAGGCCACAGCAGAGAGCTGGATCTGAAGTGAGGCAGCTAGGACTCAAACCAGCATCCATATGGAATGCTGGCACTAAAGAAGGCAGCTTTACCCTCAATGCCACAGTGCCAGCCCCGAAGTTGCTTCTCTTTACAAAGATTAAAATTACCAACAGGGTAGTTCAGAGCTATAACCCAAAAGTATTCATATCCCATAGATCCTAGAGTTTCAGTCCCAAATTTGTTCCATATTCCCCTCCCCAAAAATACCCAAATAGGTGAAGTAGAAGTATTGTAATCTGCTCCAGAAAGCAGAACCAGGATATCTAGAGTTGCCCAACACTGGGGAGGCTGCTTCCATAGGGGTGTGGTGGGAACCCTTTCTTTCAGAGGAGTTTGGAAGGAAACACATAGTTCTCAATCTGATAAGCAAAGCTTTGCTTATTCTATATACTATGAGGGTTCTTCCTTTGGGGAGCTTTTGAGAACATATTCCTTTCTTTGTGGCAAAACAAATCATTGTTGTCTTTAAGTTATACATCACTGATATTGTAAGCACAACCAACCGTTAGAGATCCTTATTTTTCTTGAGTTGATAACAGACTCCTTCCCTTTAAAAAATAAAAAGTGGTCTTTACAACATTTAAACAAATGCCAAGCAACTGTTCTATTCTGAGATCTGATACATACACCATGAATTGTCTCACTTTAAAAAAGATAAAATGGTTCTAAAATCTACCAATTAAAAAAAAAAAAACTCCAGCAAAACAAACAGACTTCAAGCAGACTTTGTTCCATCAACATGCTATGCCAGAGACACCATGAATATGTGGGGTCAACAGATGTCACCAGACCTAACTTTATACATTATTTTCACACTAATTTCTTAATAAGTTATAAAACTAATGGAAATTTAACATTTTTCCTCTTCCTTACTTATGATCTGATAGAGATAAACAGAATAGTTAAAGCTATATGGCCTAAAAAATGATTGAATCACATGTGAGATAGCTACTACCACCAGAATACTAAACATTAACCACAGACATTGGCATTTTGTCTAAGCCTGCAGGGAATCTTCTTTATTTAAATGTTTTTGACTTATATCATCTACATGTTTTCTCATATGGATTGAAGGGACATAATTATAACATGAGAAGGAAGCCAGTTAATAAAGGTTAGGACAGACCAGCTAGTCCGGTTAGTTTTAGGGATATTTGGTAAAACCCTTTATTTGCATAGCCACCAAAAAAGTCAAGAGAGTTGAAGATTCCTCAGTAAAGAATGCTTCTGAGTGTTTTTTTCTATGTGTCTCAGGTATCTTATGAAAGAACCTGTATTAAATGATGACCTTCCAAGTCGTATTCTGTATGGAGCCATCAAGGTGAAACGAAGAGTGAAAGAGCTCACAGAAAGTGCTGCCATCTTTGAGGATGGCACAGTGGAGGAAGACATTGATGTCATTGTCTTTGCAACAGGATACACATTTGCTTTTCCTTTCCTTGAAGAGTCACTTGTTAAAACACAGGATAATATGGTCTCACTGTACAAATACATGTTCCCTCCTCAACTGGAGAAGTCAACCCTTGCATGCCTTGGTCTCATCCAGCCCCTAGGTTCCATTTTCCCAACTGTGGAACTTCAAGCTCGTTGGGCAACAAGAGTTTTCAAAGGTAAATGAGTGGGCACATGGATGGGTGGCTGAGGGTTTCAGACCTGGTGGAGTTTACTCAATAAATAATTTAGACACAAAAGTTGCAATAAGAAGGCTGACAATGTTGACTGCCCTCACAAGATTAACAACCTAAAGTGTTGGTGGGAAATTTGAAGAATAACAAATATAGGGGCACAATAATAACAAATAACCACCATCTCCCCTTTAAAATAGTAGACAGTTCAGAGAATTTCAATTGGCATAAATTTAAGTCATATTATCCTTTCTTTGAGTCAGAGAGATCAAGTTAAGGAGGAAACTATTTACGCCTCCCTCCATTTATACCTATTTAATGTTTATAAATCCCTCAAGGTCATGTGTTTGGTGCAGCTGTTAAGACAGCACTTGGGACTCCTGTATCCCATACTGGAGTGTCTGGGTCCAAGTCCTGCCTCCACTTCTAATTCCAGTTTCCTGCTGATGTGTAGGCAGGAGGCAGCAAGGAAGGCTCCAGTACTTGGGTCCCTACCATTCACATGGGAAACCTGTATTGAAATCCTGGCTTCTTGATTTGGCCTGGCCCAGATCCAGCTGTTGTGGAACATTTGGAAAGTGAACCAACAAATGGAAGATTCCCTCTCTCTGTCATCAGAATTCTCTTACTAATTTTGGTTTTTCTTTCTCTCTCCATTGAATCTGAGAGACTCAGTCTCTATCTCATTATGGTCTTTTTTCAACTCAGGTGAATGGGCAGATATTTGCATTGGGTTGATAATTGGATACTCACAGCAACAGTAATTACTTAATTACTGATGAACCTCAACATAAGAACAGGAGTTTAGGGTGTGTAAGTGGTTGGAAAAGAGTCATTAACCATGCATCTAAAGCACACTATCATTTTTAAAGGGATCAGTGACAGTTTTAGTTAATAAATTGATCCACTAACATGTAACAAAGTTAATCTGCATATGGAGAGGAGACACTTGACTACATCACATTTAGGGCTGTATTCCTAATAAAAAGATTATGAACTAATCTTCCAGTAAACAAATCATGTTTCTCAAAATTATGCTTTTTAAAAAGTCAAAAATTATACATACCTATTTTAAGAAAACATAAAGGAAAGTTGTCTATTTTTATTTTTATTTTTATAAGCTCTAATAAACTAGATAAATTTTAGAAAACAGTACTGGTGTCATTTTCAGATCAACATAATGGAGGAAAACATCCAAGTGGAATAGCAATCATCTTATCCTTAGCACAATACAAAATTATGAAATCCATATAAACATAATATTGACAAAATGTTAAAATTAAATTGTGTCCACTATAATTTATAGATGTTTAAAAAATAAATTTTCTTTAAAGACAGTTTCTCTATGAATCTCCAGACTGTGATGAATTGAAGATCATATCACTGTCTGCCAGGACAGAGAGACAAAGTGAAAATGAGGATGTAAATGGGAGAAGTAGTTAAAAACATAATGATTGGCTCAGTGTTGGAAAAAGAAAGGGAGAGGGATCAAGGAAGACTTACAGACCTCTGGAATTGGAAACTGGGTGGAACACAGTGCTGTGAATGGAGAGAAAGTATACAGAGAGGATGCAAGCCTAGACAGGAAGCCTTCAATAGTGGGTTCAGTTTGGAGCTACCTGGACCTGAATCATCTGGTGATGAGCCAGGTGCAGGAGAAGCTCTGGGACACTTGTGAACAGGATAGGAATTCATAAACACACACTACGAACTCTTGCATGAATCTATTTTCTCTATCCCCACTGGGCCGTTTTCATCTCTTACCAATTTCTCTGTAGCAGCCCCTTAAGTAGTTTCCCTAGCTTCAGGCTCAACTTCCTTGAGCCTGTCTTCCTAAATTCATCAGCCAGATGTATCTTGCCAAAAACCAAGTCTGATCTTTTCTCTTGGTGCAGAAAATTCCCATAATTTGCAGGTCACATTCAGGACAGAACCTGAACCACTTCGCAAAAGATCTCCAAGGTCCTCAGACACAGTCACCTGCCCTAGCCTCTATTCTTAGTCCTCTTCACCTGTTAGTTCTTGCTGCGGGCTGTGTTCTCCAGGCAGCATCATATAGAACATTAAAAGGATGGCACTCCTGGAGTTCAATAGCAAGGAAGGACAAGATTAAATGGTCAGAGTGTGTTTTAAGAACCAACTACTAGACAAAGCAATGATCATAAATCAAAGCTGCCACTTAACCCAAGCTTTTCTTTTCTAGGCTTGTGTAGCTTACCTTCAAAGGAGACTATGATGGCAGACATTATCAAGAGGAATGAAAACAGAATTGCCCTGTAAGAATGCCTTTTAAACATACTTTACATACCATGATCTGACTACTTACAAGAATCACCTAGCTCCTTCACAAAAGTACAGATTTCTGGGTAACTACCCAGACCAAGAGAATTAGCATGTCTGTGGATGAGATTGGACATTTACATTTTTATATTCTTCTAGGTGACTCTTTCACATGTTTAAGAACCAACTACTTACAGATAGGAACTGTGCTAAATCAGAACATTTTTCCTTGACTTAATTTCACTTTGGTTTTATATGATGAGCTTGTCAGATACGGCATCTTCTCAAGTCACCCACACTGTCTGGTTAGAGAGAGGATGGGATGGGGACAGTGGTAGATGACAGTCGCCCAGGGGGGTCTCCAACAAAATAAATTAGAAAGGGGTTGGTGTGAAGGTTCAAAGGCTTTTACTTTTTGGTGTTGATCTGGAGGGCTTACATTGCAAGAGGTTATTTCAGGTTCAAATTCTGGTTCATCTAATATTTATTGGGCATCTACTGTATGCCTGCTAGGCCTCTAGGAACTTTGGTAATTTAACAAACAAGTATCAAACATGTCCTCTGGGCAAGACACCAAGCTAGGCTTTCATACGTATTATCTCATGAATCTTAGCAGCAATGCTGGCTAGCATGGACTTGCTTGCAGATGTGCAGCTCCTTAGTAACTACCAAATCCTCAGTTATCAATTTCACCACATTCCTAGAACTTCCTTGACGTTATAGCCGTGTACTTCATGGCCTACTGTCAGAGAACTCCCAATGGATTAAACTCACACTTTGCACCAGAAATTCATTCAAAATTCATTCATTCATTCCTGCATTCTCCCAACAGCTATAGAAAGCCAATGACTCTTATATAACTTATAACATTTTGTGACTCTGTCCCTTTTGCTTTCTTCATTAAGGTTTGGAGAGAGCCTGAGCCAGAAACTGCAGACCAATTACGTCGACTACTTGGATGAACTCGCCTTAGAGATAGGTGCAAAGCCAGACTTAGTCTCATTCTTGTTCAAAGATCCTAAACTGGCTGTGAAACTCTATTTCGGGCCCTGCAATTCCTACCAGTATCGCCTGGTTGGGCCTGGACAATGGGAGGGAGCCAGGAATGCCATCTTCACCCAGAAGCAGAGAATACTGAAGCCTTTAAAGACTCGGACCCTAAAAGCTTCATCTAACTTCCCTGTTTCCTTCTTGTTGAAATTCCTGGGCCTTTTTGCTCTAGTCCTGGCCTTTTTGTTCCAGCTTCAATGGTTCTAATCTGTTGGCGTAACACTTTTGGCGTTATTATCTTGTCAATCAGTACTGCTTTTGAAAACAAAGATTAAAATAATTTTAAATCTATATCCTAAATTATGGAATTGAGAGGAGCAAATGAATGGAATAATTATGGAGAGTTAGCAGAATTGGGTCTTTATATCAAACCAAAATTATGCTATGAAATTTCTTATCCTGGCTCAGGTAGATCGGATGGCCAGGCCTGACATGGAAGACATATGTGGAAAATATAGTGGAATTACACAAATTAAAAAGAAGGTGATTGGCTTAAGCTGTTGGACAACTACATTTGTGGTTAATATTTAAGACTCCTGCCTAGTTTTCCTGGTGGTCTTCCTACTAGGGTCAGACATTAGGTCGCACTCCATTTGCTTGGTAGGAGATCATTTAAGAATATTGCAGGAAAAAATGAGAAGATGGATTTGGAAACAATGGCAATGCTCAGACAGACTTTTATGGCCTCATACTGAAAGCTGAACTAATAGCCACATTTCTTATATTTTTACAGAAACACTGCTGGAAAAATTAAAATAAATATGCCATAATAGTAAGTTAATAAATACATAGATTTAGTGCTTCACATAGAGCAGACATTGTGCCATGTGCATGTTATATGCATTATTTCATTTAACTGTCACAAATCTATGAGATAAATATAGCTATTATAACCATATTACAGATGATGAAGCTAAGATTCAGTACAGTTGGGTAACATGTCTTATAATAGAGTTGGAATGGGAGTGCAGATCTGTTGAACTCCGGAACTGAAGATCATAACCTTTCCTATAAGATACATATTTACAAAAATACTACTGATAAAGTATTTATCAATATACTATTTTATTTTTAACTATATACATGTTACTTTTGAAGAAACTTTACACAGAAAAAATGCTCTCCTCGCAAATATGATCTGTTTTTATTTATAATTTTGGGCTTATTTTTCTCCTAGATCATATATATATATATATATATATATATATATATATGAAGGAATTTATGCTGAAATATAGCTCTGCAATAACATAAAATATTCATTGATAATTTGGAAAAAGAAGAACTAAGGAAGAAAAATGCATCTTTAAGCAAATGAAAGGCACTGTGATAACTAAGCCTTATATCTAGTTCTAGCCTTAAAACATCCAGGGCAAAATGCCAAACAATATGTAATCTTTGTCATCTGATCAAGGGAAGCATATCAGTTAGGAGACACAATCTTTTTCTTGGAACCAGGTCTAAACAATACACAAGCAACTCAATGTCAATAAACATTGAGCAACAATAATGGATAAACATCTGGTCATGGAACATTGACCGCAGTTGCTCTTT
Organism: Lepus europaeus; assembly: GCF_033115175.1. Classification (NCBI taxonomy): domain Eukaryota; kingdom Metazoa; phylum Chordata; class Mammalia; order Lagomorpha; family Leporidae; genus Lepus; species Lepus europaeus. Next base: position 134,973,954 of record NC_084831.1, on the reverse strand, counting down.
GCATGAACTGTGCTTTGGGAGATAAGCTACACCATGAGCCCAGACCAAGGCCCTGAAAGAGAGGGCAAAGGTTAGAAATGCTGAAAATGTAGTCAAACTTTCCCTCTTACTACTACAAAATCTTATGGACAAGGTTCTTAATTTTGGCCTCAATTCGTCCCTTAAAGACCCAGAACAATACAATGAGAATCTGCCAGTGGAAACTTGTTTTCAAAGTCTACTAAAATTATACCAAGATTATAAGTTACACCAAATCTTGACAAGCAAGATTTTTCTTTTTGCATTGCTCTTATCAATAAACTCCTTTGAAAAACTGCAAATAATGTATAAAATTATTTCTTGATTAAAAACTGTTTAGTGATCATTAAAGTTTTTTTGCAAGCCATATTAATAAGAATTCATCAAGCTTTTATAGCAATGGCCAGCAAACTACTGCCAGGGGCCAAATCCAGCCTCTCACCTGTTTTTGTAAATAAAATTTTATGAAAAAGTAGCCACACCCACTCATTTATTGTCTGTGGCTGCTCTCAAGCTGCTGAGGCAGAGCTGAGTAGATGCACCAGAAACCATGTGGCCCACAAAACCTAGGCCATTTACCTTCTGACTCTTTAAAGAGAAAGTTGGTCATCTCCTAGTTCTTCTCAGCAATTCCTTCTTTAGAGCTTTGATGCTTTGTGCTACCGTTCACAACTTGCAATTCATTGTCTTGTTTATCTCATCATTACCAATACCCTTTGAAGTAGTTGTGCTTATTATCCTACTTTTACAGTGGGAGAGATTGAAAAAAACGTTTGTTAGGTTGAGCTAAATCATTGGGAAAATAGCTCATTAGAACAAAATATTAAATTGTGTATTCTTGAAAAATCATGAAATCTTTCCATGTATTCTGTCATCTTTGGAAAAATACAAACAGTCCATTTCTAGGGTTGCCCCTAAGGAAGCCTCATTCGATCTATCCTTCTGCCTTCAAGCTCCCTGAGTGTGAAACTATCCCAGACAGCTGTCTAGTGGATTCCAAACTGATCCGTAGACCACTTGCATCAGAAAACTTGGGGAACTTACAGAAATGCAGCTTCCTGAGTGTAAACGCACCAGTAATCCAGACCAGCTGGACAGGAATCTCTGTTGGAGTCTGCAGTTTTGTGCATAAGAAATTCAGAAAATTTCTAAAATTCAAAATTCCTTTGGATCTTTCAAAAGAAGCTGCTTTTGAAGACCAGCTCTTGACATTTTCCGTTCCTGCAGACCCAATTCCTCTTTACCTTTGGTGCTTTGTGCTGCTCCTGTAGGAGATCTGAATAGGTTCTCACCTTCCTGCAGTACCTCTCCCTGTGATGGTTTTCTTTCCTAACCCTTCCTTGTAGATGTCCTTCTCTCTATGATGGCTCCTTGATTTTTCTAATTGAAAGTCAAATTTGTCACATTGTTCTGTACAGAAAAATAAACGCATCTTAAAAATACAAGCCTGGGATCCTGATATGTAATAAAATTGCAAGCAGTGACTTCACATAATGAATGTTCTAAAAACTTAACCCAGAAAGAACCCAGGATACACATTATAATGAGAAGGGCAAAGGAAGACTCTTCCATAAAATTAGCCTTTCAGGGACGGCGCTGTGGTGCAGGAGACTTAAGTGCCTGCAGCGCCAGCATCCCATATGGGGGCCAGTTCGAATCCTGGCTGCTCCTCTTCCAATCCAGCTCTCTGCTGGGATAAGCAGTAGAAGATGGCCCAAGTCCTTGGGCTCCTTCACCCTCATGGGAGACCCGGAAGAAGCTCCTGGTTCCTGGCTTCAGATTAGCTCAGCTCTGGCTGTTGCGGCCATCTGAGGAATGAACCAGAGAATGGAAGACCTTTCTCTCTCTATCTCTCTCCCTCTCCCTCTCTCTCTCTCTCTGACTCTACCTCTATGTGTAACTCTGTCTTTCAAATCAAATAAATCTTAAAAAAAAAAAAAAAAACTAACTAGCCTTTCATCCTGCAAGATGCTACTTCTGGCTGAATCCTAGGAGGCTGAAAGTGCTGACACTGCAAACAACTCATGTTTTTATCCATTCTGCCCTATGGTCAGGTCATGGATCAATGAAGGTAAAAGAACAGCTGCTGAGATTGGATTCTACTTAATCCAAGCCAGATGCCATGATTATATTAAGCATGCAAAGGTGTGTGTGTGTGTGTGTGTAAAGGGGGGAGAGGGAGAGAGAATGAGGAGAGAGCAGGAAAAGGCTGAAAAATCTAAGACAACAGGTCAAGGCTCATAGTGAGTGGAGTAATGGAAGCAATGGAAGGTAGAAACCTTCTCTGAAATCTAAAGAAGATTCATCAGAGTCATGGAGGAGTCCTCAAGGCATCAAAGAGAACTGTGCTCCTCCCAAGAGCAGTCCAAACAAACCTCTTTTAAGGACTGGCTGCTCTACCCTTGTGAGTGCCACATGTGAGTCTTACCCTTGTATTTTAATACTGTTCTTAGATGTCCATCCATAGATGCTATATATTTGGGGAAAGAGATTTTTTTAGATTTATTTATTTATTTGAAAGTCAGAGTTACACAGAGAGAGAACGAGGCAGAGGCAGAGACAGAGGCAGAGGCAGAGAGGTCTTCCATCGCCGGTTCACTCCCCAATTGGCCGCAACAGCTGGAGCTGTGCAGACCTGAAGCCAGAAGCTTCTTCCAGGTCTCAAACACCGGTGCAGAGGCCCAAGGACTTGGGTCATCTTCCACTGCTTTCCCAGACCATAGCAGAGAGCTGGATCAGAAGTGGAGCACTTAGGACTTGAACCAGCACCTATACGGGATGCCGGCACTGCAGGTGGTGGCTTAACCCACTATGCCATAGTGCTGGCCCTGGGAAAGAGATTTTAATGACTAAAGGGATTATAATGACTAAAAAGAGTTTCTTTATTGGATTTCCCTATTCTCTGAGTTACTCACCAGTAGAAATCTATTGATTGTTTAATTTTTCTTGATGTTGGGCTATTTCTAGTGTTAGCAACCTGTATAAAATACTAAAAGCCACTAGATGCTATAAACAACTCAATATTATTTAATTATATTTCATTTTAACAACTTATTTTATGCAACAGGAAACAAAGACTCAAGCTCCAAAGGGACTTCAGAAAGTTCATGGAAGACAGAGAGAGACAGTTAAGAGACAGGGGAACAATCTCTCATTTGCTGGGTCACCCCCCGCCCCAAGGCCTGCAATAGCCTGGGCTAGGCTGAAATTGGGAGCTGGGATGTCAATCTGGGTCTCCCATGTGTGTGACAGGGATCCAAGTCCTTGAGCCATCACCTGCTGCCTCTCAGGCTCTGCACCAATAGGAAGCTGGAAATCGAAGTGGAGCCAGAACTCACACCCAGACCCTCCAACACAGGGCGCAGTTGTACCAAGAAGTATCATGTCTAAATTGCTAGGTCAAATGCCCACCCCTAGGTTTATTTTGATGGAAAAATAAAACAATAAAAAAAAAAACACTGAAGTCCATGCAGATAATGAGTCTGCAAAAAATTCCTGAAAAACTGTGAACTATAAAACAAGCAGAGATTTTCACTTTTTGCACCAAAATAAACATATTTTAATTCCAATTTTCCATCAGTTTTTTGAAGCTCTCTTTTCTGAGATTTCTAAGGGGGCCCAGCTAAGTTTTGCTAACAGGATAATCTCTCAAGCCTGTGTTGAATGACAGTGTATAGGATGATAAAACCATTAAAAATATATTGCGACTTCTCTTTGTTTTCCAGTGTGTGTCTTATGTCCATAGAATATCATGTTAATCGATTTTTTTCCCATCTCTGTAGATCCTACATAGAAATTATTCTCAGAAGCTCTAAAAAGCTAATGACTTACACATTATCAATAACACCTCAAAAAAATTTTAGTATGTTTGCATCTAATAACAAGATAAAATTGTATAAATGGCTACATTAATAAACATTATATTAACTTAGGTGTACAAAATGGTGATGTGAAAAAAATATGCTCACAAGTTCCTGGAGGCAAAAAGGAGAGATATTGAAGGAAATGGGTTTGGTCAGAATTGAGTTTCTCAGGAGAAAAGATAAATTTTGAGTTATTTAATAGAAGAAGAAAAGAAAGGAAATAAGAACAACAGCAACAACAACAACAAAAAAAGAATAAAGTCAGTGAGATACAGAACACTGAATAGAGTTCAATGTGACCAGTCCTGTATTCAGTAAGGATATTAAAGGTGAACTATTTTATGAAATAGAGAAAAGGTTAAGCTAACTGCAGTCAAAAGCCAACACAGACACAGAGAAGACCATGAAAAGGTAAGCAGAAGTCAATGGGAGAGCTGTCACACTAGGGAGACTTCAACTGCTCCCATCAACATATATTTCAAATATGTTCTCATATTGCCTAAGCCTTTCACACAGGGCATCAGCTTGGAGTCCTTATTCTTACAAAACTCACAACATCTGGAAAAAACTAGACATGCTCCCCAGGCATACGTATGATGAATGCCAGTCATTCATTCACCAAACGTTTGCTATGCCTACCCTACTCACAGATGTCAGGCACTGTGCTATGTTCAGGGATAACAGATGAACATGGAAAAAAAACAAATGCAAACTGTTGAAGTTTGGTTAGATGAGTTTTGTAGTATTTATAAAAAACATACACAAATATCTTATCTCCGCCACAACCTTGTGTGTTAAGCAAAGCAAAGGTAGTTATCCCATTGTATGGCTGAGAATATGCTCCACATTAGTGCTCCACATTATACTACACTTTTCTAAATATGGTACCATATCAGCATTTCCCATCTATTACAAACTCTTTGGGGGAAACACAGGACAGGACTGGATCCTAAGTGACAGAGTAGTTCCTAACTCAAAATCCTGATCAACCCACCAAGACATTTAAGATTTCTAAGAGAAACAGGCTGTTATTTGTTCCTATCCTCACATAGTAGAGGTGTGCCACAACACACCACTGCTGGCAGATTCAAGACTCATCCCAAGCACAACACGTGGCCTTGAGTTAGGCTTGTTGCTGCCTTCCTCTCCCTTTTCAGTGACTTCATTCTGCAAGTGTGTCTCACAAAAACAAAAAGAACAATCTCAGAATGTAAAGGAATTAAGAAACTGGCTCCTCTTAGCAACACATGTATTTTTAAAAAGCACCGCATAGGAAGGAGCTTTTGGTAGAGATGTGTGTAAGTGGGGAACCCCTTGGTGCTTTCAGGCAGGGACAGGTTTTAACAATAGAGAATTGTGTTTAACTTTGTTTTGTCTTTTCAGAAAGAATGAAAAAATATTGCACTGAGTAGATCCAGTTCACAACTGGAACTAAAGCTCATTAATATGCTTCACATTATACTCCATTCTCCTAAATATAGTGCCATGTCAGCATTTCCCATTCATTACAAACTCTTTGGAGAAACACAGGACTGTGTTCCCTTTCAGCTCTACAATTCTATGACTGTAAATACGAATCCGAGCAGGGAAAATAGGGAGGGAAGAGAGATTTACAAAGATGGTGTAGAAATGCAATAAAAGTGTCAAGAAGCCTACCTCTAGTGTGTCAGTCAGGAGAGGCTACGAATGAAGCATGAACAACCAATCTCCAAGTCTCAAAACTTGGAATAAAATATAGATTATTTCTCTTTCACGTATGTGTCCATTGGTGATTGGCTGTGCTCATCATAGTCACTACAGTATCCAGGCTAATTGAACAGGCATCTTGAAAGTTGCCAGTTTCCACACAGAAGGAAAGTGAGAGTTCTACTGGGTCTTGAGCTGGCAACTTGGTGTTCTCAGCGGAAAGGACGCCAAGTTACTTTGGCTCACAGTTCTTTGACCAGACTAGTTGCACAGTTTCAACCTTCCACTAGGGGGCCAAGAGGTACACTCCTACCAACTTTCCAGAAGGCAGGATAAATTTCCCAAAGAGCATTAAACTCTACCCACCTGACTTCCTAGAGTTCAGATTCATCTGAATAAGGGGACTGAGTAGCTTTCTACATCCTGTGGTCCAAATTACAATGAATTAACAGTAAGTTCAAAAGTAGCAGAAAATGAAGGTTCCAAAAAGGCCAGTCATCTCTTCTTTTCCTTTTTTTTTAAATTTTATTTAAGTTACACAAGTTTCATGCATTTTATATAAACAGATTTAGGAATGATAAAGTGAAAATGGTAATGTGATGCTTCTCACCCTACCCTTTCTCCTGCCTGTGCTCCAACCTTTCTCCCTCCCCTCTCCCAATACCACTCTTAATTTTTACAAAGATCTATTTTCAGCTTACTTAATGATCATATACTTAGCCCTACACTAAGTAAAAGAATTCAACAAATTGTGTGAAGAAAAGAACACGGTTCCTCAATGGAAGAAGAAAGGACTGTAAACAATCATCAAAACTCAAAATATCAATTTCACTCCAGTATATTACATTTTGGTTACTTTATTAGTTACCTCTGACCAGGGAAAACATATATCTACTATTTTGGGACTGGCTTATTTCATTAAGTATAATGATTTTCAGTTGCGTCCATCTTGCTACAAAAGACAAGATTTCTTTTTTCTTTTTTTTTCACAGCTAAGTAGTTCTCCATAGTGCATATATATATCATAATTTCTTTATCCAGTGAACAGCTGATGGATATCTGGGTTGATTCCCTATCTTAGCTATTGTGAATTGTGCTGCAATGAACATGAGGGTACAGATAACTCATTCATGTAAGGATTTCTTTTGATTTGGGTAAATTCCCAGGAGTTGGGTGGCTAGATCATATGTTGGTGCATATTCAGATTTCTGAGGTGTCTCCAGACTGTCTTCCATAGTGGCTCTACCAGTTTACATTCTCACCAACAGTGGTTTAGGGTCCCTTTTCCTCATATCCTCACCAGCATTTGTTGTTTGTTGATTTCTGTATGAAAGCCATTCTAACAGGGGTGAGGTGAAACCTCATTGTGGTTTTGATTTGTATTTCCCCGAAGGCTAGTGATCCTGAGCATTTTCTCAAGTGTCTGTTGGCCTTTTGAATTTCCTCTCTTGAAAATGCCTGAGTCCTTTGCCCATTTCTTAACTGGATTGTTTGTATCATTACTGTTGAATTTCTCAAGCTCTTTATAGATTCTGGACGTTAACCCTCTATCAGTTGCATAGTTCTCAAACATTTTCTCCCATCCTGTCAGTGGCCTCTTCTGTTTGCAAAGTGTTTCTTACGCAGTGCAGAAACTTCTCAGCTTCTTGTAATCTCATTTGTCAATTTTGGCTTTCATTGCCTGTGCTTCTGGTGTCTTTTCCAAGAAGTTTTTGTCTATGCCAATGTCTCAGAGAGTTTCCCGAATGTTTGCTAGTTATTTGAGGGTATCAGGTCATAGATTTCGGTCTTTGATCCATTTTGAGTTGATTTTTGTGTAAGTTGTAACGTAGCGGTCTAGTTTCATATTGCTGCATGCGGAGATAAGTCTTCTCATTTTTAACTACTGTAAGTATCTTGATAATTATAAAAAATGGCATGATAATAATAAAGTTATTGTGTTTCTGATCAACTAATATAGTAAAGTCCTTATGTTAGCAGTATGTCTGGGGAAGCCCTGGCATACCCTTGGTGTGCACAAGATACATATCAAGGTAAGTGTTTAAGTGTGGGCTTTGAGACACTAATGGTGGCCTTGGTTCTAAAGCTGTTCCTGACACATTAAGCATATTTTGGTTTTTTAAAAACATACTTTAGAGACAGATATTTGGCATAGAGTTAAGATGTTGCTTGCAGGGCTAGTTCTGTGGCATAGTAGGCTAAGCTTCTGCCTGTGGTGCTGGCATCCCATATGGGTGCTGGTTCATGTCCTGGTTGCTCCTTTTCTGATCCAGCTCTCTGTTTTGTCCTGGAAAAGCAGTAGAAGATGGCCCAAGTACTTGGGTCCCTGCACCCACATGGGAGACCTGGGAAAAGCTCCTGGCTACTGCCTTCAGATTGACTCAACTCCAGCCATTGCAGCCATTTAGGGAGTGAACTGTTGCATGGAAGACCTTTGCCTGTCTCTCCCTCTCTGTCTGTAACTCTAAATCTAAAAAAAAAAAAAAAATGAAGAAGAAAATGCTGCTTGCATTACCTGTATCTCATGTTGGAGTGCCTAGGTCAGTTCCTGGCTTCTGGCTTCACTCTAATTCCAGCTTCCTGACAATACAAATACTGGGAGGCAGCAGGTGTTCCCTTCCACTCTTGTTCAAGTCTCAGATTGAGCTCTGGGCTCCTAGCTTTAGCCTGGCCCAGCCTCTGCCATTGAGGCATTTAAGAGTGAACCAGTTAGGGAAGATATCTATCTCTTCCCTCCCCTCCCCTCCTCTCCCCCCTCCTCTCCTCCCCTTTCCTTCTCCTCTCTCCTCTTTCCCTCTCTCTATCCTCCCTTTCTCTCTCTTGCCCATCACATAAAATGAAGATAAAAATAAACATTTTTAAAAAATACTTGAACTAGTAGTAGTCTTGAGTGTTTATTTTCTGGATAAAAATTGTTTGAAATTATTCAAGTGTCATCTTCATAGCTATAGGAAAGCAGCAGAATGCATCAGAACTAAAAATGCTGTCTCCATGCCAAATATTTGATGAGCCCAAATTAAGGCCAGGCGTGCATCCCAGAAGCAAGCAACATACTCAGTGACACACAAGACCCTTCAGACATGGGGTCAAAGGGTGTGGTTTTACCATAGCAACAAACAAGGGGAAAGTGCATTCTTCCACAATGCTCTCCTTGCTTCAACCCACTACTCTCAGAATTTACTTTCCTGTCCTGTGGTAATCATTTCAATATTATGAATCAATAATCAAAAAGTCTTATCTGGCAATAATATCATCAGCATCAGCATCACCATCGTATACAGTGTTAACTATGTACAAGACTCGGCATATATGATCTCATCTAATCCCATCACAACTATTTGAAGCTGGAGTTATTGTGCCTAATTTTTTTTTAAAGATTTTGAAATTTCTTTTTTTTTTCATTTTCAATTATCTTTATACACAGAAGATTGATTTAGTATATATTAAGTAAAGATTTCATCAGTTTGCACCCACAAAGAAACACAAAGTGTAAAATATTGTTTCAGTACTAGTTATAGCATTAATTCACAGTGGACAACACATTAAGGCAGAGATTCCCACATGAGGAGTAAGTACACAGTGACTCCTGTTGTTGACTTAACAATTTGACACTCTTGTTTATGGCATCAGTAATCTCCCTAGGCTCTAGTCATGAGTCACCAAGGCTATGGAAGCCTTTTGAGTTCTCCAACTTTGATCTCATTCAGACAAGGTCATAGTCAAAGTGGAAGTTCTCTCCTCCCTTCAGAGAAAGGTACCTCCTTCTTTGATGGCCCCGTTCTTTCTACTGGGATCTCACTCGCAGATACCTTTAATTTAGGTCTTCTTCTTTTTTTTTTTTTCCAGAGTGTCTTGAATTTCCATGCCTGAAATACTCTCATGGGCTCTTCAGCCATATCCTAATGCCTTAAGGGCAGATTCTGAGGCCAGAGTGCTATTTAGGACATCTGCCATTCTATGAGTCTGCTGTATATCTTGCTTCCCATGATGGATTGTTCTCTCCCTTTTTGATTCTAGCAGTTAGTATTAGCAGATACTAGTCTTGTTTGTGTGATCCCTTTGACTCTTAGACCTATCAGTGTGATCAATTGTGAACTGAAATTGATCACTTGGACTAGTGAGATGGCATTGGTACATGCCACCTTGATGGGATTGTATTGGAATCCCCTGTATTGTGCCTATTTTAAATCGAGGAAACTGGAGCTGATAAAAGTTGTATAATTTTTCAAAGAGTATTCTGACAACAGGTGAACATAACACTTGAACCCAGAGCTGGTGATTCCAAAGGTCAAGCTCCTCTGGTATATACATCTTGTGCTTTCCAATTGCATGGGCAGTCACCTGCACTTGAACAAGCATTTAAAGTTGAGTAAAATAATGTGGGTCATAGATGAGTTTTCAAAAATTAATCTTCTGTAAATATGAATTGAACCAAAACTCCTACAAGTGAATCTTTCTTATTTTATTCCCACTCCTTTGAAGAGTGAAATTGATGACTGTTGAGGCTGCTGAAACTCCCTAACTTAGTTTAAAACTTGTAGGCAGAGGAGTGAGTCTAAAGTACACATCTCCAGACTGCATTCTCCGTAGCATTTCACTGCTGCAACTAAGCAGCAAGTTAAAATATAAACAACAGTTAACCATAGGTTCCAAATCCTGCATAACATTCCTTATCTCTTAGACTGGGTTCGTCCGGTGTGCTGTGAGCTCCCAGACCAACAGCCCTGCCTCACACTGACCATTGTGATCTCTGCTAGCTCCAGAATCCTAACTGTGGCAGGGTCTTAAGGCGCAAGGAATTACAAGTACACACAGTAAGTAATCAGATATAACAGATATAATCTCCAATTCCTTGGGATGCAGAGGTGGGTGGGGACTTTTCCTGTTCTGTTATTGTGCTTCAGAGCAGAATCACCTAACCAGATCACAACTCCCTCTGCTCATGACCCTGGAAGAACTGTAAAGCCACTCCCTGCTTCAAAGTCCAGGAGGAGCTCGCGTTCCTGTAACGGGACAGTAAAGGCAGATATTATCGAGGCTTTTGTGTACATCGGTAAGTACTCTGCTGGGTAGATTATTAAGGAGTTTAACCAAAGGGGAGAACTTGGATTTCTAGTACAAAGGGAAATTGGTTGTTTCTTCCTTAAGTGCTTCCATCAGCAGCTTCCAGCATGGTCTGAGACAGTGGTTGAGAGGCAGCAGGAAGTGGGAGAGGACTACAAAATGCTGTCATTTGGCATCAGTGGGGGAGAGGGGAGAGGAATTTCAATATTGTATGATGACCTGTCATCTTTTCTTCTGTTGTAAAACATGTTTTTGCTCCATTGTTTGCATTATGACAAAATTTCCTTATCTTTATTCTAATTCCATCTTTTTTGTTAATCCCACTCCCTGCTAAATTCAAGATTATAAATATCAAAGGTCTTGAAAAATCACCTCTGGATAGGCAGTCCAATACCATCTTTTTCACAGATGTAGAAAATGAGGCTCAGACCTCGATTATTTCTTAGAGTTTCTCCTCTGTACTAGAGAATTTACAATGGCCTTCTAACTGCTGTGGTCGACTTAGAGTCTGGAGAATTTGTATCTGGTGGTTGTGGTTATAAATGGGATTGATGAAGTGTAGAGCTGCTGGAGGGTGGAAATCCCAGTGCACAGCCCTGCTCCAACCCAAGCCTCTTATCTTGTTCTTCTTTGTCCCCAAAGGCCAAGTAGGCACCCTCGCCACCTCCACCACCACCCAGCTGAATTAACTACCTCTAAACATGCCTAAGATGCCACAACCCACGTAAGGTTGTGCATTCATTGCATAGTCTGTGCCAAACCGTCCGTATTCTGAGACTTTTCCTGTGATAAGGTGTGTGGCGGGAATGCATAAATAAAGTGCTGGCTGCAAGACTAAGAGCAAGAGTGAGGGTGGCTTCTTGGCAAATGCTAGGAATTTAAAAATTTAATATAATTCTGGGCCCCTGTGCAGTTTAAGTATCATAGCACTGCCTTCTTGTTTTGCCCAAGATATTAGCATTCAACAAGTATTTGCTTTATTCATTTCTTAACTGAAAAGTATGTAAGATAATGAATAAGTTCACATTACCCATCAGGAAATGAATCCATTGAAAATATCTATGCAACAATTATTACAGGCCAAGCATGTTGCTAGGAGCCATGAAAAAAATGGCCTATTTCAGAGAAACAAAGCCCTGTGCAGAGAGGGCTAACAGACATGATCAAGTTCATCAGCAATATAACACAACCCCCTCTTGTAGGGCACATACTGTAGTTCTCCTAGGAGTCAGGGAAAGGCCAGCTCACCATGGAGTCAGGCCCTCATGTCTCAGCAGAGCCCCATCAGCCCTTACTCTTACTGATCCCTCACTCTGGGCCTCCTTTGCCCTTTCCTTTGCTTACTGCAGTCTTGTCCTTCCTTCAAAACCTGGAGCAAACAGCATCTGTCTGTGTTGATTTCTCACAATATGGAAATTCACACCTCTTCCTTCATACTCTTATTACAATGTGTGCAGAAGACATATCTCTGTCTTAATATTTTACAGAAAAAATATTTTTAAAAGATTTATTTTATTTATTTGAAAGAGTTACACAGAGAGGTAGAGACACAGAGAGATGTCTTCCATCGCTGGTTCACTCTCCAGATGGCCGCAATGGCCGGAGCAGCACTGATCTGAAGGCAGGAGCCAGGAGATTCTTCCAGGTCTCCTATGTGGGTGCAGGGGCCCAAGGACACTTCCTGTTTAATTTTTAAGCTTACAAGCTTTATGAGATAAAATTGTCATGGAAACAAATCAGGGAACAGCATCTATTGAGCAGACATGCTACAGGAATTGAAAGAACAGGGGCTTATTGAGGTAAAGAAGAAACCAATTTGGGAAAACGTTTTTATGGTCAGAATAGCTTGCATTTGTTGAATACCCAGTATGTGCCAAGAACGGTTGTACTATTTTCTCTATTCTTACAAACCAGAGAAGTTAAATGATTTTCCCAAGATCACACACTAGTAACTGGCAGCACGGTATGCCTATTGAATACACCATTGTACCTTTAAGTTCTTATAAGTCTGTGGCCTGGTACAAGAAGACTCTCTAACCTGGTGGTGATGGTGGCGTGCTATGTTGCTCACAGGTGAATCAGTATCAGCATGAGAGAGAGGGAAGAGGCTTGGCTTCCCATGTCTACATTTCCACCACAAACGCCCTCCCTCTTCCACTGGCCACCATCACTGCCAGAAGAGGGACACTCCAACAGCACAGCTAGGCAGGGCTGGGCAGTGCTGCACCAACATCTGTGTTTGCCACAAGTGTCTTGGCTGCTATTTCTAACTCCACCTCTCCAGTTGCCCTGTGGCTGGCTCTGTGCTGTGTCCCCACTCCAGTCTGAACTTCAGTGTCTCATGTGATAAAAAGAACAGGTTTGGCAAGCTGATCCTTTCCCGGTCTGCTGCTCTGTTCAGGTCTAGGGTAAGAGGAGGGAAGCTGGAGTCAGCAGCACCACCTAGAATGCAAGAGTCTGTCCACTGAAGGCTCCAGTTTCAGCCACTCTGCCAGGCGCTGCAGCCGCAACCACAAGTGGGCTAACAGTCGGCGCCAGCTTCCCATGAGGGGTGGGAACATGCCAAGCACAGGGGTGAACCCGGTGACCTGAGCGTTTTCCTCCTCACATTCACACACCCGAGGCACACTGCAGAGGAGTAAAACTGAGCAAATCCCTTCATCTTCCAAACTTTTTTTCTTCCTGGATCGTCGTAGCAGCCAAGGGCCGGGTCGGGCTCTTGTGAATACGACGCTCAGCTTCATTTTCCCTGTGCAGGAGAACATGGCCAAGCGAGTGGCAATTGTGGGAGCTGGGGTGAGCGGCCTGGCCTCCATCAAGTGCTGTCTGGAGGAAGGCTTGGAGCCCACCTGCTTTGAAAGAAGCGACGACCTTGGGGGACTATGGAGATTCACGGTGAGTGCGGGTTCAACAGCTGTATTTATCTATTGGAGAGTGGCTCGGCTAGTGTGGAAAGGTGACTGTGTTTCTTGCACAAGGGCTGGCTGCTCTGGGGGTGGGGGGAAGGTTGGGATTGTCTGCTGAGCCACGACAGGCCACTAAAACTAGGGCCCAAAGCCTACAGCTTTACAGACTTTATCCAGGGCCAAGAGGAGCAAATGTTTCCAAAGATGCATGCACAGTGTGGGGAAAAATGGAGTGAGTAGGGCAGCTCGGGAAAGTCCAGGAGCAGGGGAGCAGGTCTGGAAAAGGAATCTGAAGCCAGATTAGGAGCTGCAATATCAGGGACAAGAGCAAGAATCAGCCTCTGCCTGCAAGACTGCTGTTTGCTGTTTGCATTTTTTCCTTACCCCTGCTCCATCTGCGTTAAAGCAACACACAGCTCAGTGTAAGCTGAGTTCCATACGCAAAGTCGTGCTGCCCAGGCAATCCCAGCCCATGCCAAGAACAATCACAGGATTTTTATTATTATTATTTTTCCCCTGCAGCAAAAGGAAACTAATGATCTCTGATCTCAGCAGGGTGACAGCAGGGTTGGAAAGGGGAACAAAAGAATGAGGAGCAAGGAGGGCACACTCTACAGCCTACCTTGGCTGGTCTGGGGTGCAAGGGAATTACAAGGCCCTGCCTGGGGCCGTGGAGATCCTAAAGGCAGGCAGAGAAAGTGTCTGTGAGCTTCATTGCTCAGCCTGAAAACATCGGATCTCACTGATCTCCTCAAAGCTCCTGTTTTCTCTCCTTGGAGGCAAAAATACTTCCCATGATCTTCAAATGTGCTCAGAAGAAAGCTGTCAGGAGAGGTGAAAGTGAGGAAGGTGTCAGATAGCCTGGCCTCAGAGCCCCTGAGGGCTTGCGAGAAAGACACAGCATTTCCCCATGACCGAGGGTAGGATTTTGGAACTGCAACAAAGTATTCATTTTCTAGTTCACTGGGCAAAGCTCCAGAGAAGCCAAAGTTGCAAGTTCAGTCACAGGCTTCCAGTGCAGGCCGGCTGGCCTTGCACAAGAGAATTGCATCGCTTAACCTGTGGCCAGCCAATAATGTGACCCTCAATGTATGGAGACTTCCCAAAGGAGCCTGGGGAAAAGAGCACATCTATTCCCATGATTTGGCCTAGCTGGTTAAGATATATCAGAATGCATGGGTTCAACACAGGCTTCAGACTCCTGACTCCAGCTTCTGGCTAATGTGGTCCTGGAAGGTACTGGTGATGGCTCAAGTGATTGGGCTCCTGCCACCCACATGGGAGAGCTGGACTGAGTTCCTGGTTCCAAGCTTCACCCTCAACCCAGCCACTGCTGTTGCATACATTTGGGGAATGAATCACAAAATGGGTTTTTTTCCCTCTGTCTCTCTCAGTCTCTCCATCCCAGCTTTTCGCCCCACCTTTCAAATAAATTTTAAAAATTTAAATGCATTATGTTTGGACAAACTGGCAGAAACCTATATCCTGGGCCAAAACTCTCCCCTACCTCATGCCTCTTGAAAACATTACTAATCAAATTTAATACTTTTCTCTCAATAAGTCTCAGATCCTTCTTAACACAGTATTCCAAACAAGCACAAGTAATCAAGCAAGAAGTGACCATTGGCTTGGAGGATGAGACTGCCCAATTAAATTAACGGAGTAATTTAAAGAAGATTCAGTCAAAGCAAATAGTAAGCCCAAAGACCAAAACACTGGGACAAGATTCTGGCAGTAAATGGAAGGAGTGGAATTGTAGGTGCTAGTGGAAGGGAGAACCCCATAAATTTAGGAAGACAAGAGAAACACCTGCCCCAGAGACTGGAGAATAGAACACAGTAGAGAAATATGAGGTAGAGAGAAGAGAAGATTGAGGCTTACAAGACGCCTTAATTCTTTTTTTAAAATATTTATTTGAAATCAGAGTTACACAGAGAGAGAAGGAGAGGCAGAGAGAGAGAAAGGTCTTCCATTCACTGCTTCACTCCCCAGATGGCCGCAACGGCTGCAGATGCACCGATCTGGAGCCAGGAGCCAGGAGCTTCCTCCGGGTCTCCCATGTTGGTGCAGAGGTCCAAGGACTTGGGCCATCTTCCACTGCTTTTCCAAGCTATAGCAGAGAGCTGGATCAGAAGTGGAGCAGCCAGGTCTCGAATTGGCACCCATGTGAGATGCTGGCGCTTCAGGCCAGGGCATTAACCCACTGTGCCACAGAGCCAGCCCAAGATGTCTTAATTCTTTAAAAATATATATATAGCAGCTGTGCAGGATGAAGAGGAAATGAATGAATAGGATTAGAGAATTACAAAAATAGAGATGGTCATAGAAGATGCTATGGCAAATTCAATAAGACACCAAAAAGTCATAAGAGGATTGTCAAGCAGTTCCCAAAGCAAATGGCACCCAATCTGCAGGTCATTCCATCTCTATTGCCTTGCTGATAACATAAAAACATGGAACCAGCTCGATAAACAGACACAGGATACTTTGAAAAACTGTGGGAAACAGAATTAAAAGGTAAGTTGATTTAGGAAAAAAAAAATTTTTGAAACCCAGCCATAATTTTTGGTTATTTTTTTTTCATAGTATGGATTTTCCATGAACATTTCAGACTCCTCATTTGCCTGGGTCTCAGAGTGTTTTGTACCAAAATAAATGTATCTTTAGATTTCATTTTCCATGAATTTTTGAACTATTCTCATAAAGAATGTATTACTAGAGGTCTGGGAAGTAGGCAAATGCACCCCCACCTTCACTGAGCGGCAGACTCTTCACAAAGCTACCTCTTTAGGTGCCTCTGTAGTACCTTGAGATTCCTCTGGAACCTGATGGAAAACCCCCAAACTCAGAACCTTGAAAGTGCCTTCTGGCTCTAGCATGCTAGGAGTCTCCTGAGTCTTTCTACAGCCATCTTTTCCCAACACAGACACACACAACACATACACACTACAAAAGATTGGATAGAAGTGTGTGCACAGTTACAGTAGGTTCCTATTCCAAACCTGCCTGCACAGCTAAAACAGCTGCTCCAGCTACAGCTGTGCTTTTCCGGAGATGTACACAGAAAGGGGAAGTCTTAGTGCCTGTTATGGGAAGAAGGGAACATAATGCAAAAATCAAGAGCCAAACTGCAAATTACAGAGATTATAAATTGCTGCATTTAACTGGATACTGTCAAGGTCAGGACTCTGGTCTCTGCCTGCTAGCACAGCCTTAAGGAAAGAGGAAACAGACTAAGTTTACAATGGAGGAGAAAGCTCATCATGCATCAAAACAGAGAAGAGGGAGGCAACCATTCAGGAACGGGGAGCATATATTGGACCACGTTCACTGATTCAAGCAGAAGTGGGACAGACAAAGGGAAACCTGTGTTCAACACAACTTCGCAGATTCCAGAGAAAGGGAAGGACTTGGACAGCCACACTCTAAGTTATATAGAAATACTTAAGAAACAAAATTCGAGGAATTGTCCAGTCACTGAAAATTAATATAATCCCTAGAGATTTCAGTATAGGAAGGGGCGTTAACAAAACCTTCAGGTTAAGACCACCCAGATGGCATCTGGAGGTGAGTCATTATACTGTGCTCGTAGGAACGCCTTCTGTTTATTTCTTCACATCCCTGCAACATACTCCCGGCCTCACAACCCTGCCTGGAATGCTGCCTGCTGCTGCCCAGCTCAGTTATTCAGCAAACAGTCCTGGAGCATCTCCTACACGCACGTAGCACGTTCCATGGGGATGAGGAGCAAGTGTGAGCACATGTCTTCCAATCATGAAGGAAGACCTTCCCCAGCCATTTCTTCTTTATGCTTAGTAAACCTGATTCCTATCATCTTTCTTGGAAGAAGCCTCTTTTTCAAAACTTCAGTATATCACTAGGTCTCCCTTTATTCATAGAGCCAATAAACATTTATTGCATTCTGATGATCCGCTGGCCTCTACCCTCAAGGAGCTTTCATTCTTGAGGTTCTTCAAATTTCCTCTGAGGCTTCCATAGTTCTTCTGTGATGTGGGTCCTAGAATAGGACTCTGCCCTCCAGTGACAGGCCGACTGTCACTGGGGAGAAGGGAAGATAAAATGCAATGGGTACTGGCTCTTCTAGGGAAACGAAAAGAAGGAATGATTATTCTTGCAGAAGAAGAGCTACAAATCTCGAGTGTACAGAGAGAGGGTATCTCTCTCTTTTTTTTAAGATTTATTTTAATTATTTCAAAGACAGAGTTACACAGAGAGGTAGAGACAGAGAGAGGTCTTCCATCCTCTGGTTCACTCTCCAGATGGCTGCAACGGCTGGAGCTGCACCAATCTGGAGCCAGGAGCTTCTTCCAGGCCTCCCACGTGGGTGCAGGGGCCCAAGGACTTGGGCCATCCTCCACTGCTATCCCGGCCACAGCAGAGAGCTGGATCGGAAGAGGAGCAGCTGGGACCAGAACCAGCGCCCATATGGGATACTGACACTTCAGGTCAGGGCTTTAACCCACTGCACCACAGTGCCGGCCCCAAGAGAGAGGGTCTCTATTTAGGATTGAGCTTTTTATCATTTTACATCTATGTTTAAAATGTGAAAGGAGGCCTGCGCCGCGGCTCACTAGGCTAATCCTCCGCCTTGCGGCGCTGGCACACTGGGTTCTAGTCCCGGTCGGGGCACTGATCCTGTCCCGGTTGCCCCTCTTCCAGGCCAGCTCTCTGCTGTGGCCAGGGAATGCAGTGGAGGATGGTCCAAGTGCCTGGGCCCTGCACCCCATGGGAGACCAGGAGAAGCACCTGGCTCCTGCCATCGGATCAGCGCGGTGCGCCAGCTGCAGCGCGCCAGCCGCGGCGGCCATTGGAGGGTGAACCAAAGGCAAAAAGGAAGACCTTTCTCTCTGTCTCTCTCTCACTGTCCACTCTGCCTGTCAAAAATTAAAAAAAAATAAAAAAAAATTTTAAAAAATGTGGAAGGAAAGATCCTTGGTATGTCTAAACTTTGTTCTCTGCTTACATTCCTCCTTGTAGGAACAGCCGTTAAGTCAGCATATTCCACGGGTAGTTGTAGATGAGAAGAAAACCACAGAGAATCATTTAACCTTGACTGAGTGCTTGCCAGATACTGTTTTTTTTTTGTTTGTTTGTTTGTTTGTTTGTTTGTTTGTTTTTGACAGGCAGAGTGGACAGAGAGACAGAGAGAAAGGTCCTCCTTTGCCGTTGGTTCACGCTCCAATGGCCACCACAGCTGGCCTGCTGCAGCCGGCGCACCGCACTGATCCGAAGCCAGGAGCCAGGTGCTTCTCCTGGTCTCCCATGCGGGTGCAGGGCCCAAGGACTTGGGCCATCCTCCACTGCACTCTCGGGCCACAGCAGAGAGCTGGCCTGCAAGAGGGGCAACCGAGACAGAATCCAGCGCCCCGACCAGGACTAGAACCCGGTGTGCCAGTGCCGCAAGGCAGAGGATTAGCCTATTGAGCCACGGCACAGGCCGAGATATTGTTCTAAATGCATTGTAGCAATGCCTTTAGTGTGTCCTCGGGGGTATACACTACTATTGTTCCTTCACTTGCATAAGGGAGCTGAGACACAGAGCTTACGGAAATTCCCAAGGTCTCCCAGCTAAAACCTGGAGCTTGAAACTGACCCCAGCGAGTGTACCTCTGGGCCCTTGCTGCCAGGAACTCTGTTCTATGAGTTTTTAGAATCTGTTTCACAGCTCAAGTCAGGCAGACTCTGGACTGTGTCTCTGGGAGTCCCACCGAGGTTCCCAGTGGATAATGGTGACTTTACTACTGCAACACAGGACAAAAGAAGGCCAGAAAGGCAAAAGCCCTGCCTTCATGCTCTCAAAGTTCTTTTCTTCTCTCCAATCTTCTTCTCCCCTCTCCTTCTCCCTCCTCCCTCCTTCTCCCTGTCATGGGAACAGCACAAAACTGTTCCCCTAAGTGACCCCATCCGTTCTCAGGGGGCCTTGTGCGTCCATACTCGGAACACAAGGAGATTGGCAGAACCACCAGGCACAATGCCAAGACCGTCTGTAGACCCTTACTGGCTATCAGCGTGCTAAATGCTACAGATCTTGTCTTCCTCCAGGAGAAACAACAGTGGGGCGAAAGGAAAACAAGGACTGAGTTGGTTTTGGGTTTCTCCCTCTGGGCTAAATGTTGCCTCCAGGCTAGCTGCTCACCTGCTCCCATCTGTGGAACACTATTTCACAATAGGCTTCAGCATCTCCTGGACGGTTTTCTTCTTCCTGACTTCACAGTTTTCTTTCTAAGTTTCACAAGACAGTTTTTTCTTCCTGTTTTTGTTTGTTTACTCATTTGCTCTAGGAACTCATAAAATAAGTGGTTCTCTAGCTTGTCCAGTTCCGTGAATTCCCATTACTCTGATGTTTAAACATGATTACAGAATGCTTAGGAGTTTTTGAACTGTTTTTGTAATGGAAATCTTCACAAAGTGTATCATACATGTCTCTATTCTGTCAAACAGCATAACAGCATGTGTGTGTGTGTGTGTAATTTAGCCTTGTATTATTGTTTACTAGACATTCACAGAATTAACAATAAAGTACTTAGCATGTGATGTTCTTGGATGCGGGAGAGTGAAAGAAATTTGGTCCTACACTAATTGTCCCTAAATATTTACAATAGATATTTTTTTACTTACACTGCAGATTCTTCCCTTGCTTTTTCTCTCACTTGTCAGTGTTGTAGCTCTTTATAGCTACTTTCTTTGTTCCTATAACATAGAGAAAACCTGATTCCTTTGTATTTAGTTCTATAAAACACCTTCAGTTTCAAGGAGTCTATAAAACTGTGATATCCAATATGGTAGTCATCAGCTACAGTAGCAATGGAAAGCTTGAAATTTGGCTGGTATGACTAAAGTATGAATTTTTTATTGCATTTCATTTCATTTTAAACTCAATTCAATTGCTGTAGGACATGTGAATCCACTTTTCCAAATAAAATTTAGCATTTGACTGTATATGCATACAATATACACAAGGAGTGGGTGTTGAGCTTAGTAGCAAGACAAATATCATATGTTTTCCCTGATCTGTGGTAACTAATAGAGTACAAAAAAGTAATGTATAATTATTTGCATTGCAATCTGCATAAAATGATTCCTGTGTGTAACGTTGTTGAGAGGAACATTTATTTTTTATGTAAATGAACTTGTTATAACTACACAGGAATTATTTAGATGTTACATTGTCGTTGAATGTATTTCATTGAAAGAAATTATGAATGGGCAGGCGCCGCAGCTCACTAGGCTAATCCTCCACCTGCGGCGCTGGCACACTGGGTTCTAGTCCCAGTTGGGGCGCTGGATTCTGTCTTGGTTGCTCCTCTTCCAGGCCAGCTCTCTGCTGTGGCCCGGGAGTGCAGTGGAGGATGGCCCAAGTCCTTGGGTCCTGCACCCCATGGGAGACCAGGAGGAAGCACCTGGCTCCTGGCTTTGGATCAGTGCGGTGCGCCGGTCACCACACACCAGCTGCAGTGGCCGTTGAGGGGTGAATCAACAGAAAAGGAAGACCTTTCTCTCTGTCTCTCTCTCTCACTGTCCACTCTGCCTGTCAAAAAAAAAAAAAAAGAGAGATTATGAATGACTAATTGACCTCAAAACTGGGGTCAATATATGCGTGAAATAGTCATTTATACATTTAATTTCTGCTTATAGCTGTAGTCTATATTCCCACTAAACTACAGTTTTTTTGCTTTTCACTTGTTAAACTTCTTATTCAGTGAAGTATTAAGTCTTTTTTACTGTAATGTAAATTTCAATATGTTATTTCAAAAACTAAAAAAGAAAAAGACACAAAGATGGAAGGAAGGTGGGTAGGGAGGGAGGAGGGGAATATCATTATGTTCTTAGACTTGTATCTATAAATCATATTGAATGCATTAAAAATTAATTAAAATTAAAATGGAAAAAAGTTGCCTGCATCCCACATTGGAGAACCTGGGTTCTATTTCTGACTCTAGTTCCTGACTCCAGCCTTCTGCCAGTGCAGACCCTGGGAGGCAGCAGTGATTGCTCAAGTAATTAGGTTCCTGCCTCCCCTGTAGGAGAACTGGATTGTATTTCTGCATTCAGCTTTAACCTTGGCACAGCCGCAGCTCCTGCAGGCATTTGGGAAGTAACCAGCAGATGGGAATGTGCTGCCTCTCTCTCTCCCTGCCTCCCTCCCTCCCTCTCTCCCTCTCCCTGTCCTTTTCCCTCTCTCATCTCTCAAGTAAATAAATAAATAAACTTTTTAAAATCATAAAATAAAAGACACCAGATTTTGAAGATTTAGTGTGAGAAAAAGTACATAAAATACCTCATTAATTTTATATGCACTATATGTTGAAATTTTAATATTTTGGATATATTGAACTAAACAAAATTAAGTCTTAAAAGTAATTTGTTGTTTTTTTTTTTTTGCTTTTTTAAATGTAGCTATCAGAAAGTTTAAAAAACAAATGTATGTGTGGCTTCTATCAGAATTCTATGGACTTATGTTACTCCAGAACTTTGTCACTCAAAAGCGGTCCATGAGCCAACATCAGAGAACTTGCTAGACACAGAATCTCTGGCTCACCCAGGCTATGAACTCAGCATCCACAGGTTACCAGCATTCCCCAGGATAATCCTAACAGGACCAAGAGGCAGATGTCTAGAGAGCTATGGAGAACAATCTTTTTTTCCCTAAATTTCTGATTAATTATAAGCTACTGTTTGTCAAATATAATAAAAATAAATTGTGAGAAAAATCAGACTAACACAAACTAATATACAAAATAAAATTTCAAAATTTATAGTCAAAAGTCATAAAGTTTATTACAAAAATCATTAAACCACACAGAAGAGGAAACAATTAGAAAAAAATGAACAAAATATCATTCTTTGAAAGTGTGCACATAAGCTATAATATAAATAATCACTATTACACTTGAACCTTCTTGCCAAACAAAACATTTTGTGTGAGACAGCAGTACTTGATATCAAATACCTGTGGGCATATTTTAAATACACAGTGTTTGTACTGATATCTGAGATGGTTATGACAGTTAAACTTGCTTCTTGCTTTTCCATTTACCTAATCTAGATTGGATGGATGACTAAGATCTTCAAAGGTGATATTGCTTATCTAAAATATTTCCAAATACTGCTCACTAGTGTTCCAAGTAGAGAGAAACAAGGTTTAAAGAGGTGTATTAAATGGAAAAGTACAGGGCATTTGTTTTTCTTTTCAGTAAGTACTACTCAAAATTAAGCAAATAGAGCTGTATTTTTAAAACTTATCTTCAGTTCTTTATTAATAGCCAGTTCAAATAACCTAACCTTATAATGAAATATAAATTATCTTTCAATGAAAGATAATTATTCCAGATTATATACACTTTAGGATAACAGTTTTCAAACTAACCTTAAAACATCACACATTAAAATGCAGTCCTAGTACACATGACTACACAGCTCAAACTGCACAGCTCACCGCAGAAGTTGGGCAAAACTCAGTCTGATCTACGTTCTGGTCATCAGCAAAGAATCCACAAGCTTGGATATTAATCTGAGTCAAACTATTAATATAAAAGTTTGTAAAGGCTTACTCTTGATTTCTGTGTTCATCTTGTCACAGACTGGTAACAATTCATGTTGGTGCCCTCTGCAGACATTTGATTAGCACTGCTGAAAGTACTGCAGCAGAATCCAAGACCAGTATTCACATGCTCGCTATTCTTGCAAGCTCGTGGCTTCCAGTATATGTGTGTGTGTATATTTAGTATATATAGAATATATACTATATATAAAATTATATATAATATAATAAATATAGAATATATATTATATCTAGTATATATATATATATATATATATATATATTCTGGATAAGTGAGGCCACCAGATATGGGGCCACAGAAAGGCAGGTTATAGTCAACTCATGTTAGTTGATGAGGTCTGTAAAATTAATTTTACTCTCTATGGTTGCTGTGCATTTCATGTAGATCTAGATTTATACTCAGTGGTGAAACAGTAAGCCCTCTCCATGTGTGAGATTTAGGTTCATGCTTCCACTTGTTCACATAAGTAAAATACTTTTTATACTGGGTAAAGGAGCTATCCATGTCCAAGGTGATAAATGATTAAAACACTGAGTGTCTTCCCATGAATCAGGAGCACAATCCTCCATGATACCACTGAAGAAAAGAGGCTCTGTTTACCCAAGACATTACAACTGCTTATTATGCAACCTCGTGATTGCCTTTTGAAACACTGATATTTGCTAGTGATGAGTCAAAACCGGGAGTGGACAGTTGGTTGGTGTTAGGCCATGATGCCATTGTAGAATCTGGAAACCTTTGCTCTGCATCCTCTTTAAGTCCCTGTGTCTGTCTGACCTCACAGCCCTGTGCATTCTGAATCTCTGCCACCTTGCATGCCCCTCCTCCCCAGGTCCCAGTTGCCTCTGCCTCTGCTCAGGCCCTCACCAGCCATCAAGTGGACTTGTGCGCTAGGCTCTCAACGAGGCCTCCCTCTTCCCCACCCGCCCTCTCTAATGCATCTTTTCTAGAATCAGAGTTATCTTTCCAAGATTTAAAATGAATCACTTCACTGTCTGAAACATTCAGCTGACTGCCATAAACGTCTTTAAAAAATTGCAGCTCCTTCACTTGAGGTACAAGATCCTTCATAATCTGAACCCCTCTTCTCCATAACAATTTCAAGAATACCCCATGAAACCAGAGGACCTAGCGCTTGTCCACTATCCAGGCACTGCTTCCTGGTTCACATCTACTTCTATACTCTCCTGATCTTTGCAGTAATACTGTGGGTATATGGACAGGTGTGTTCATCTTAGCTTCATTTATTAGCATGTAACTTATAAGCTAATAAATTAACTAGTACTTCTGTTCAGAAATTCATACCAGGGGCCAATGCTCCTTGTTGCCCAAGAGGAGAATAATAAATCCCATAGAAAAGTAGCAGTTAGGAGTAGGCACTTTGTGCAGTGGTTAAGACACTACTTTTGCCTGGGTTTGAATCACAGCTGTCCTCCAAATTCCAACTTCGTGCTGCTGCTCTGGGAACAGCAGGTCATTGTCAAGTAGTTAAGTCCCTGCCACCATGAGGGAGACCTGGATTAGATTCCTAGATCCCGCCTTTGACCTGTCCCAGACCAGGATGCTGTAGGCATTTAAGAAGTGAAACAGCAGATAAGCTCTCTCTCGCTCTCTCGCTCTCTCATTCTCTCTCTCTCTCTCACTCTCGCTCTCTCTCTGTCTCTCTCTCTATCTCCTCCTTCAAATAAATTAATACATTTTTAAAAGGAAAAAAACCCTTCACCTTAAAAAAAAAAAAAAGGAAAGGCAGCAGGTAGAGCATACCATCTGCATCACCTTAAGCTTGGTCAATGTTTGAAATTTCTACAAGCTGAACTTCCACTGTGTCGGTATATATGTCTGTGCATGCATGCATACTCATGCGTCTACACTGTTTCACAGGAACATGTTGAAGAAGGACGAGCCAGTCTGTACAAGTCTGTGGTCTCCAACAGCTGCAAGGAGATGTCTTGTTACTCAGATTTTCCATTCCCAGAAGATTATCCAAACTATGTGCCAAATTCTCAATTCCTGGACTATCTCAAAATGTATGCAGATCGATTCAACCTTCTGAAATACATTCAATTCAAGGTAAAAAAAATTAATATTCAATAACTGTCCTCCTACCTAATTTCCATTACATTTTCCAGCCTTGCCCTGGACTCTGTAGATGAGAGATTGAGCTGGCAAAATCACAGACCTTTGACTGGATTCCTTTTCCTTTTATCCTCATCCTGCTACACCCAAGTGAATCTGCAGGTCAGGGTGACTACTTTGTGTGAAGATGCACCTGTGTACAATTTAATTGGCTGTGCTTACATCTGAGTGTTCTAAGACACCTAAAATATATCAAGCCATACTTTCAGCTTGGGCCAAATACCTGCACAAAGGAACATGGAGAACTCCTACCAGTCCCCTGGGTAGTCTCTCCCTGACTTCCCCCTGAAAAGAATGGAAGTGAGCAAGATTGCATACACAACAGACCCAAATTATTGGAAGGAAATCTTTTCCAGATATCATTGGGAATAGAAAAATTGCTAAATATTGTTTTTCTCTTCGGCCCTCTTCCTTTCCCATGGCACAGGATGAAGGCAAGAGGAAGTCAGAACAAAGACAAATGAGCATCTCTCTCTCTTCTTTCTATTTTCCTCTTTTGCTTTCCTCTCCAAGAAACCCAAGAAACCATGTGTTGCCCTTCTCCTATCTCCCAAGGATAGGAATGGTGGGGAATTCATGAGAAATCACACCAAGAGGGCAATGTGAGTGGAGACTTTGGCCAAAACAAGTACCAAGTAAGCTTCACATTCACACATCCATTTAATTCCTCCTAGACAGATTTCCAAGGAGCACTTCATCCCATTGCCTCATTTTGCAATGAACAGAGTAAAAATAAAGGACCATGATATAAATGCAATTAAAAACCATTTATAAAAACCCATAGCAATTCCTGAATCTGAAGCAATTTCTCTGCAGCATTCCTTCTTAAAAAGATTCATTTGTTGTATTTGAAAGACAGAGAGAGAGAGAGAAGGAGAGATCCTTTGTCAGCTGGTTCACTCCCCAAATGGACACAATAGCGGTAGCTGGGCCAGACCAAAGCCAGGAGCCTCCTCCAAGTCTCCCACCTAGGTGGGAGGGTCCAAGCCTGCAGCCTTCCCAGGTGCATCATCAGGTAGTTGGCATGGAAGTGGAACAGGCTATACTCGAACCGGCACCCATTTAGGATGTCAACACTCATTGCAGAAGGCAGCTTAACCAGCTAGGCCACAATCCCAATCCCACCCAGACCCATTTTGCAACAATTTTTTAAAAGCAGATATTGAGGTTGGCATTGTAGTATAGCAGGTAAAGCCATGCTTGTGATGTTAGCATACCGCATGAGTGCTGGTCCATTTCCCAACAGCTCCACTTCCAATCCAGCTCCTTGATGATTGCCTGGAAAAAAGCTGCAGAAGATGGCCCAGTGCTTGGGCACCTATGTGGGAGACCTCGATGAAGCTCCTGACTTCAGCCTGGCTCAGCATTGGCCGTTGCAGCCATTTGGGGAATGAACCAGCATATGGAATATCTATTTCTCTGCCTTTCCCTCTGTGTGACTCTTTCAAATAAGTATACAAGTATTTTTTAAGAAGGGAGATAAGGGGGCCGGTGTAGTGAGTAAAGCCTCTGCCTGCAGTTTCTCCATCCCATATGGGCACCAGTTCAAGTCCTGGTTGCTCCACTTCCCATCCAGCTCTCTGATGTGGCCTGTGATAGCAGTAGAAGGTGGCCCAAGTCCTTGGGCCCCTGCACCCACATAGGAGACCTGGAGGAAGCTCCTGGCTCCCGGCTTCAGATCAGTGCAGCTCCAGCTATCTGGGGAGCGAACCAGCAGATGGAAGAACTCTCTCTCTCTCTCTCTCTCTTTCTCCCCTCTCAAATAAATAAATAAAATTTAAAAAAAAGAAAGGAGATAAAAGGGTGGGCCATACATTCCTGGATGTTTCTGTTAGTAAGAGATTCATCAAGTGTTGTGGCCAACTCTGTAGCTCACCTCTGACTAGAAGGATCTAAATAATATCCCATTTTGGTAGCTGATAATCTGTATGGCAATGCATCAGAATTCTTTTTCAGAATTCATTTTTTCAGAAAAGTTTCATTAAAATTCTTTGGATTAGTTGTTACAAAAAAAAAACAATGTTTCTTGTTTTAACACTGTTCTAACTCTATTAGGCAAATGTTTACTTTTATATTCAACAGTACTAAAAAGTCAAATCATACACTCATGAAACCAGGGATGAATAGAATCAATACCAAATACCCTATTTACTGATTGCAGAACTGTTTTCTTTCCTAAAGTAAATCTCAAAGGCAAAGGATGAGTTTCTACCTTGCTCTTCATCAATTTCTCCAATGATGTTAAAAATGTAATAGCCTCTTCCAAAGGATTTTCAACCTTGGCCTGTTCTTGGACCTCCAGTTTCCTCATCATCATCATCTTTCTTCTTCCCTTTTTTGAGGGGGTGGAGGCTTCTCTGTTGCTTTTTTTTTCCTGCATTTTTTCCTCTTCTATTTGGGTTTTCTTTTGACCTCTTCTTTACTTACTGTGTAGCATTCAGCTCTTTGTCAGACACATCTGCTGTATTGGCTTCATGTTCCTTATTCTCATCTGTATGGGAGTTGTCATGAAGCTTCAAATATATCCCTAAAGCAGTTCTTACTGCATGAAGTGAAACAGAGAGTGTACATCTTCTAGTTTTAGTAAGTCCACATATGATCTAAGGGTAATATTTCTCATATAGTATACATCAAGTCAAAGTGATTGTCAGTGATTTCTATAAAATGTCTCTCAATATTATGACATTTCTTAAGTGCTTTGACAAATTTGTTAATTGCTTTATAAGCCTGAGCACATTCTATCTGGAACCACATGCACTACATTTCATTCAAATTCTCCATAGCTGATGTTCTTGAGCATAATTTCCTCAGTCTTGTTAATCAGATTGGCTTATAACACATATTTTGCACACTTGGAGTTGATAAATCTGCTGTCTGTGTCCAAGACCTGAGCCTCATCCATCCTTCTCACAACTTCTTTAATATTCCCAGCATGCTTATAGATTTTATCTTTCACGAGAAAGAGTCCTATCAATGTAGATATACTTTTAATAATACTGTTTATGTACTCCAGAACAACAGATGGCTGACTAATTTTGCCATAAAGTTGCACCAAGTAGAACTGCATCCAAAGTAATGTGGTTGGTGGTTCTTCCTCTCCATCTTCATTGGGATTAAATAACTGGCAGCTTTTTAGAAAGGTTTTATAATCTACTACTAGTTCTTCTCCAATTGCCTCCTTTTACTCATCTCTGTATAACGATCTCAAAGTGTTGAAGATTGGTGAACAATCCTTGCTGAAATGCATCCCTAGGAACTTATCCAACCATTCTTTAAACTTCTAATAGCACTTTTAAATAACTCTTTAGATCTGGGAAATTTTCAAAAACATAATCTATAAATCTGTGTGTAAGATAATATACTTGGAGCCAAATTTATGTATTTAATTACATATTATCTATGTCTTTATTAAAGGAACTATTGTCAAAGAGATTGTAATTTGAAAAATAAGGTTGTGTAACAGGAACAATAATGAAAAAGGACATCAGCTGTGAGAATTTGAGCAAATCACTTAATATCTTAGATACCCCTCTACAATTCCAAGCTTCAAATGCTTCCATCCAGGAAACCATAATTAGTCTAATAGCCTGAAGAGGTTACTAGGGTTATGCTTATTAACTGTATTGTGCCTTACCGAGGAACTTCTGAAATGCCAACTGGCACAAAAGCCCTTAATAGAACTTTGATAAATGGTAATTATGCCTGTTATTCTTTTTTTCAGACTACAGTCTTCAGTATAACAAAATGCCAAGATTTTAATGTCTCTGGCCAGTGGGAGGTAGTGACTCTGCATGAAGGGAAGCAAGAATTAGCCATCTTTGATGCTGTCATGGTCTGCACTGGTTTTCTTACAAACCCTCATTTGCCATTGGGTTGCTTTCCAGGTACAAGATTTTCTGCTATTGACTTTAAATTGTCTCCTTGGAGCCATCCAAATACTTGATTAATCTGAGGACAAATTGGTATGGACCCTTCCATTCAGTTGTTTAAATTGTAAGGTAGCAGTTTTTCCTAAACAGCCAGTCTTTAGCTTTCAAACAATCTGTTAAGACAGAAGAGTAGAATGGATAATTTAATAAGCAGTTTTATGCTTCACTAAAGTTCAGTGTCCCTCCTTAAGTGACTGGCAGCACTCAGAAACTCTTTCAAAGTATGAGTTAGACAAGTTGCCGGCCCCAGAGGCAGCTGCACATTACCAAAATGAAATTCAGAGGACACAAAGGTCAATAATGTAATTGAATTGCTTATTTTATTTATTTGTTTTATGTAAGCCATAGCAATTAGCTAGATCAGAGGTTCATGGCACTAGGGTAATAGTCAACAGGGAGATGAATTTTTTTAGATTTACTTATTTATTTAAAAGGCAGATTTTCAGAGAGAGAGAGAGAGAGACAGTGAGAAAGAGATCTGATTCACTCTCCGATTGGCTAAAAGAGCCAGAGCTGGGCCAGGCCCAAGCCAGGAGCCTGGAACTCCATCCAGGTCTCCCTTTAGGGTGGCAGGGGTCCAAACTCTTGGGCCATTTTCAGCTGACTTTCAAGCACACTAGCAGGGAGCTGGACTGGAAGTGGAGCAGCCAAGAATCAAACTGGCATTCATATGTGATGCTGGCATAGTAGGCAGTGGCTTAACCCACTGTGCCACAAGAGATGAATCTTGAGAGACAAGCTTACACATCTTTAGGCCTCAGTTTTTTTATCTGCTTTTTGCAACCATGATTCATGTAAATCCATGTCAACTTTCAATTGAATTTCAATTCAGAGGAATGGGAAGTACAATGGACTCCACCCAATTTTACCATCTCTTTCTCTTTTGCCTTAAAGCAGTTGGTTAGTCTGCACGTTTCCCTTGGAGAGGTTATTAAATATTACAAAATTTCAAAGCACTGAAGAAATTAAAAAATGTATATCACAAATTATGGAAGTAGTTCCAAAGGAAGCATTCCAAAGATTCTTAGTAAACATGAAAGGAGCCACAGCTAGAATCATTTTTCCCAGTATGACTGCTTTTATTCGTTCAGCTGCATTCAGCCACAATCACCCAGTGTTAATTCTAACTCTGCCCTCCTGTAAGGTGAGGAGAGGTATCAGTCTAGAGGAGACTCAGGCACACAGAGTCGTATGTGTGTCCGTTTGTCATCAAAATGGTCTGCACCAGAGAGAATCTAAGACAACCTAAAATCTACAGAGAATTTCACGATTCTTTTTAGACTTTCCCGGCTTTCATTTCCTGTTCTGAGATAATATTTGAACCTAATACATCCTTGCTAAATTCTAAATGCCCTGGATCATTGTTGGGTTTTAACCAGGATTCAGGTAAGATTTCGAATGATTCAAGGTGAACTAAAGAGCTACCAGGCCTTAGGAGGGCAACTTTCCACAATCCCCTGAGAATCTAGATGTCTTATCACTTTTTGTAGAATGAAAAGGTTCTTTCAGCACGTATTACTTCTGATTATGTAAAGTGGTCCTGAGATTATTTTCAAAAATGTTCTATTTACGTTTGATGTTTCTGTGTGATTTGACACCAACCACCTGAGATATAGAGTTCGCCCTGTAGATGTTATCCTGGTATAATGAAGGTAATCCTTTTTCTTTGTGTCAACTTACTGACTCAACAAAATTAGCCTGAGTTGCAATGTGTCACCAAGCTGAACTATCAGTGAACTTCCGCAACTCATGCAAATATTTGTGACTATCATTTCTCCTATTTCCCCATCATCCTGCACATTGCCAGGCACAGAGCTGACATCCAGAAAGTTTGCTGTATAAATGCTGTGGCTCATGGTTCCCTCTGACTTTCTTGTCTGTCTTTGTAAAAACCCATGAGTCAAGTATCAGTAAATTGAATATTTTTGTCCAGTAACTTCCATCAACCTTAAAATGGTAGACTTCTGGCTGGTGTCACGGCTCACTTGGCTAATCCTCTGCCTGTGGCGCCGGCACACCGGGTTCTAGTCCCGGTTGGAGCGCTGGATTCTGTCCCAGTTGCTCCTCTTCCAGTCCAGCTCTCTGCTGTGGCCCGAGAGTGCAGTGGAGGATGGCCTAGGTCCTTGGGCCCTGCACCTGCATGGGAGACCAGGAGGAAGCACCTGGCTCCTGGCTTCAGATTGCTGCAGCGCACCGGCCGTAGTGGCCATTTCGGGGGGTGAACCAATGGAAAAGGAAGACCTTTCTCTCTGTCCCTCTCTCTCTCACTGTCTAACTCTGCCTGTCCAAAAAAAAAAAAAATTTTTCTCTTTAAAAAAAATGGTACATTTCTTTTACTTTTGCTTAACAGCTTCATATCATATTTCAGCTTATAGTTTAATAATCTAATAAGTATAAACAGAAACCCATCTAGTGAAATACAGTGATTACCTCCAGTAAGTAAATACTTACCTTCTAAGTTGTTCTGGGGCCATATATTCATATCATACTTCAGATCTCATCAAAATTCAATATACTAATAAAAACAATTTAAACCATTTATCAGAGGGGTGCTATCAACTGAAAAATATCTGTGTTTCACTCACTGATCCAGCAAATTTTCTATTTGACTTCTCTTTTTTTCTATAGGCATAAAAACCTTTAAGGGCCAATACTTTCACAGTCGACAGTATAAACATCCAGATATATTTAAGGACAAGAGAGTTCTTGTGGTTGGAATGGGCAATTCTGGCACAGACATTGCTGTGGAGGCCAGCCACCTGGCAAAAAAGGTACCAGTCTTGATGTCACTACATGAGGAGTTTATTTGAAGATGTGCTTGTTTTCAATAAGCAGTGTTTGACAATAGAAATAGTTAATATGCATAGGGATTACTCCATTTCAAACACTGCACCAAATGTTTTCTATTGCATTACTTTTTAACTGCATTACTTCATCAAAACAAGCCATGACATAGGTACTATCAGTGTCACTGACTACAGGTGAGGAAACCAATGCTTAGCAATTCGTACCACTAGCAAGTATACAGCCAGGTCTCTTTAAGTCCAAGTGAATGCTTCTAACTCTGCCTTGCATCCCTGCACCCCTACCTCCAGTCTATCTTTCCACTCATACAAGCCATCTAGACCTCCAACCACCAACCAACATATCCTCTGAAAAGCTTGCTCTCATTACAACACTCTCATCTTGAAAAGCTTATAATAATTCCTCTTATCTGAAAAAGGCATTAATGTATTAGCTTGGCATCATAGTCTTCTCCTACAGTGTCCAAATCTGCCATCTTCATTTTAACCCTTATACCACCATCTGCACAACCATCACCTACAGCCAAGCAGCTCTATTGTGTGGCCCTTACTGGTTCCCAAGTCTGTTTCCCCTCTGCTCACACCATCCTGTTCGATGCTGCATACCCTTCCCTTCTTTATCATCTACATTTACATTCCCAGATTTCACTGCACCACAAGCTGATCTCCCCTCTTTCAGAATTTATGTGATACTACAACTTACAGTCCTCAACGGACACTTTTTAATCTTAAGTATTTTTGATCACCTTTTGGAGTATATATCTTCTTTCCAACTATGGTGCAACCTCATTGAGAGTCATCCAGCCAACTAATAGGAATTAGTTTGCAGTTTCTGATGAACCAAAATTGGTACCAGGCCCTGAGAATATGCTGGCCAATAAAAGCAAGATCCTCACAGAGTGTCACAGAGTGTAGTTGTGGGAAAAACAGAGGCCAGGAAAAAAAAAAAAACGTGTATGTAACTAAACCATTAATTGCCAGAGAGAAATTAGCTGTGAAGGAAAAGAACTGGGAGTGTGCAACTCAAAATTCCTTCACATGACTTCTGAAAAAGGACTTGAAGACTGATTAACTGATTGATTGGTTGATTTGGTCTAACAGGTAAGTCACCAGCTGAGATGCCTGAATCCCATATTCAAGTGCCTGGGTTTGAGTCCTGGCCCCACTCTGGATTCCAGCTTCTTGATAATACATTCCCTAGGAGGCAACAGGTGATACTGCCACCATGTGAGAGCCCTAGCTTAGGTTTTGGCTTCTGAATTTGGCCTGGCTCATCCGCAGGATACTATGAACATTTGGCATTTAGGGAGTAAAGCAGTAAATGGAATGTGTTCTCTTTTTCTCTCTCTTTGTCTCTCTCTTTATCTATCAAATAAATCAAACACATACATAAAAATAGAAGTTAGAAGGATAAGATTATCTTATCAAGGATAATTTTGTGTTGTACTTTCCTGTGTCTTTCAAGTCCTGACTCTTCTTGAATCTCTTTGCTTGCTTCCAGGTGTTCCTCAGCACTACCGGAGGGGCGTGGGTGATCAGCCGGGTCTTTGACTCAGGGTACCCATGGGACATGGTGTTCACGACACGATTTCAGAACCTCATCAGAAATTCTCTCCCAACTCCAATTGTGACTTGGCTGGTGGCAAAAAAGATGAACAGCTGGTTCAACCATGCAAATTATGGCTTAGTACCAAAAGACAGGTAAATATAACATATCTGCTAAGAGTTGTTAGGAAGAGGGAACCTCTTCTTTCCAGTGGTGTATGCAAATCAAACAATAACACAGTTGGATGATTAAATATGAAGGAACACAACTACTTACCCCAAAGCTGCTTAATAATAACAACTAGCTGCTCTTAAGTGTCCTGTATGTGAAATTATGTGTTTCATCTTGTCAATAACCCAGTAGGTAAGTACAGTTACAATCTCATTTTCTCCACTGAGAAATTCAGCAAAATTCAGTCACTTGTCCAACTTCATTTACTGATTAGTGAGCTCTAGCACTTTGGCATGTAATTTAAGCCTCATCTGTAACAATCAAAAATAATAATAATTTCTCTGTAATTTTGTTGACAAAAACAACATGTTTGCTTTGTTTTATTGTGTGGGAAAATTGAATATTATACCTGCTCTTCACTGTCTCTCTAGTGGCAGTGCCTTCTCACCCTATCAAAATTAACTTGATTTCAGTCCTTTCAGTTGCAACCAGGATTTATCCCATAAACAAGAACCAGAAGCTTCACTTCCTCATTCATTAATTTTATGCAAATGAAACTCCATTACCAGGGGATGTTGCAGCATGGAGATCCTATCTGATCTCCATCCAGGTTCTACCCTGAGCCAACATTGATCAGGCAGCACCCAGGAAAAATGATGACAAGCAGCCTCCCCCTCCATTACATGTATTTCTGTTTCCTCTTGTTCCTTCCCTCTCTTTATTGCCTCCACTTTTTCCTTCTTTATTTCTTACACACTCTCTTCCACTTGTGGACTTCTCAGGAATTTTGACTTTTATATCAGTGCTTTTTCTCCCATGAGTTGACTTTTTAGTGGCTTATAAAGTTTTATCTCAGTTTCTGTGGACCAGGAATCCAGGCATAGCTTGTTGGGGTCCTCTGCTTTGAGATCTCCTACAAGCTGCAATGGAAGCATCGTCTAGATGACAAGCTGTCATCTCACAGCTCACCTTGGGAAGGATCAGTCTTCACCCTCACTCAGGTAGTGGTCAGAAGGATTCAGTCCTTCAGCGGCCATTGACTGCAGTCTCAGTTTCTCTCTGGCTGGAGGCTGCCTCCAGTTCCTCTCCAACATGAAGCTTGACTCATTAAAACCAGCAAGCCTGGTCAGATCATAGACGTGGCTCAGCTAACCCAGACTCCCCAGTGTCCATGCTGGGGCTTAATCTTCCTTAAATCAAAACGTGGAATGAGTCCTAAAGTAGATGTACAAGATGAAGTATGAGAGAGAGTCCCAGAGTGGTCCTGCCTTCTCCCAGCATACCACTCCCAGGAGCCTCCATGCGTTCAGCTGTCCAGAGGCAGCACAGCATGAGTGTTATCCAGCCTCGTGGTGGTTCACCAGAATATAAGAAATCTCATGATTTACAGGACTACAAGGAACCCACGAAATGTGGAAGAAGCCTGAAGAATCATTATCTCTTCTCTCTTAGATTTAGTTACCCTCTATCATTCCCGTATATGCAATTTTATATTTTCTTCATCCTACCCAATGAACTAAGGGTGGTAAGTGTTAGTACCAGTATTTTATGAATGTAACAAAGCCTAAAGTATTAAAGGAGCTGCCTAAGCTCTTCCAAGTACAAGCATTTATATAATAAGCCATTTTTACTCCCTCCAACTCCAGTACTCTTCCCTTTTTACCTACGCCATCTCTTTCTGGGCATTCACCCAAAGTCAACAGTGCCTTGGATTTTATAAAATTATCTCCAAATCGTTAGTCTTCCAATTCCAAAGGCATAGCCAGAGAAAGATGATTCTGTCATTGTTCTTTTTAAACACATATTTTCCTTATAAAATTTTTCCTAGGAAGAAAGGGAACTGGATAGAGCTTCCAGCAGTTTTTCAGTAATCATCTCTAAAGCAATAGTCATAACTGAATGTTGGAAAAAGGCAAGAGAAGCAAACTAGAAAAAGCTCTGCCTCTTCCTCAGGCTTCCAAACTCTATGAAACAGTGAGCATATTCCATAATCCTTGGACATTCATGAATCCCTTTTCACATGTATAACTTTTCCCAAGACTTGAAGCTCCTATCCAACAAAGGCTAGAGTCCTAGAATAAAGAGAGGAAGGTAAGTAGGAAAGAGGGCCAGCCACATTCAATAAATGTCTCTCCTGTCCATGGTTTTTTTTTTTTTTTTTTTTTTTTTTTCCGACAGGCAGAGTGGACAGTGAGAGAGAGAGACAGGGAGAAAGGTCTTCCTTTTGCCGTTGGTTCACCCTCCAATGGCCGCCGCGGTAGCGCGCTGCGGCCGGCGCACCGCGCTGTTCCGAGTGCGCTTGCTCCTGATGTGGGATCTCTGTCCTTGATGTACTGTACATTTTGATTTAATGCTATAACTAGTACTCAAACAGTATGTTTCACTTTGTGTTGCTATGTGGGTGCAAACTGTTGAAGTATTTTATACTAAATTGATCTTCTGTATATAAATAGAATTGAAAATGAATCTTGATGTGAATGGAAGGGGAGAGGGAGCGGGAGAGGGGAGGGTTGCGGGTAGGAGGGAAGTTATGGGAAGGGGAAGCCATTGTAATCCATAAGCTGTATACTGGAAATTTATATTCATTAAATAAAAGTTAAAAAAAATAAATAAATCTTAATCATAAAAAAAAAAAGAAAACTAAAAAAAAAAAAAAAAAAAAAAAAAAGAGAGGAAGGTAAGTAGGAAAGAGGGCCAGCCACATTCAATAAATGTCTCTCCTGTCCATGGTTTTGTTTAGGATTCAGCTGAAAGAGCCTGTGCTAAATGATGAGCTCCCAGGCCGTATCATCACGGGGAAAGTTTTTATCAGACCGAGCATAAAGGAGGTGAAAGAAAACTCTGTTGTATTTGACAATGCCCACAACACCCCAAGTGAAGAGCCCATTGATGTCATTGTCTTTGCCACTGGATACACTTTTGCTTTCCCCTTCCTTGATGAGTCTGTAGTGAAAGTTGAAGATGGCCAAGCATCACTGTACAAGTATATATTTCCTGCACATCTGCAAAAGCCAACCTTGGCTGTTATTGGCCTCATCAAACCCTTGGGGTCTATGATACCCACAGGAGAAACACAAGCTCGATATGCTGTTCGAGTTTTTAAAGGTAAGCATATGAGAAATAGGCACATGGTTTTGGTTTGCCATGTGATTTTTGATATTAGAAATTTTGAAGCCAGTGCCGTGGCTCAACAGGTTAATCCTCCACCTAGTGGCGCCAGCACACCGGGTTCTAGTCCCGGTCGGGGCGCCGGATTCTGTCCCAGTTGCCCCTCTTCCAGGCCAGCTCTCTGCTATGGCCAGGGAGTGCAGTGGAGGATGGCCCAAGTCCTTGTGCCCTGCACCCCATGGGAGACCAGGAGAAGCACCTGGCTCCTGCCATCGGATCAGCGTGGTGCGCCGGCCGCAGCGGCCATTGGAAGGTGAACCAACGGCAAAGGAAGACCTTTCTCTCTGTCTCTCTCTCTCTCTCTCTCACTATCCACTCTGCCTGTCAAAAATAAAAAAAAAAGAAAAGAAGAGAAAAGAAAAGAAAAGAAAAGAAATTTTGAAACTCTTAGCTCCTATGTAAAATAATAGAATCTTTAAAAATCAGCATCTATTCTATTGTACACTGAATTTTTCTATCAGAATGATTTGCTTATACCATTACCAATACAAATGATATATCAGGATAAGAAAGCATAAGCTATGTCTACCTGTTATTTAGACTGAATCAACTGGTTCAATTAAAATTAAAAATCAGTCAACTGAGTGACAATATTCAGTGAATCCAATTTTAAGGTTCTATTATCAAAGAACTAGTACAAGCACAAAATACTTATCATTTCAGGTGCAAGAATTATTTCAGGGATATATCACCAATCATCTCAAGCTACTAACATTTTCGCTATAGCAGATGAGGAACTTAGTACTAGAAATGAAAAATGAGCTGTGAAGCATCTTTATCCATAAGTAAACAATTAGACCTAAAGCCAAACTGCATCTATGCTTTGTTTATTTTATAGGTGTAATTAAATTACCACCAACAAGTGTCATGATAAAGGAAGTTAATGAAAGGAAAGAAAATAAGCACAATGGGTAAGTTAACTATTGGGCATTCTTTCTTTTTTTCATTTTTTATTTTTCCACCCAAAGAAACATTTTATTTAAGGAATACAAACTTCATGCATTTCATAAGTACAACTTTAGAAATATAGTGATTCTTCCCACCATACCCTCCCTCCCATCCCCTCTCCCACCCCACCTCCTCCTCCCTCTCACATTCCCAGTCCCATTCTCCACTTTCTGAGTCATAATTAAAATTGGCAAAGCAAAAGCAGAGAGTTGAGAGTTACATGGGAGGAAAAAGAACCACCTGATATTTACAGTAAAAATGTAGGAAAGCCTGTTGAAGAAGAGAATGACAAAATTGAGGAACGTGCACATGCTCAGAGTCATCTCTGAAGACCACGGTTATCTAGCATCACATGGAATTTGGATTCTAGAAAAGCATAATTACTCTTTATTCCATATCTTATCCAATGAAAATTATTCCATACCTTATCCAAGGAAGCAGAAAAGATTGGGCTTCTCCATTTGAACACCAGAAGTGTTTGCCCAATTATGCATCCCACAAGTCTTAAAAGTTCTCTTGTTTTTATTCTAATTGCTGCTCCAGTGCAGGGGTCAGCAGATCACAACCCATGCATGGCCAAGTCCACCAAACTGGCCTTTGCTTTCTCACTTTCAAATAGTTATAGAAGAAAAAGGAGATGCTGCAATATGTGAAAAATATGTGAAATTCACATCACAGTGGCCAAAAATAAAGTTTTGTTAAATCACAGCCAGGCTCATTCATCTATCTATTGTCATGGCTACTTCTATGTTAGAACAACAGGATTGGCTAATTGACAGGGACCATAATACAGCCCTCAATGCCTATAGCATTTACCATGTGGTCTTTTATCGGCATCTGCTGCAAAAAAAAGAGGCTTCCATTTGTGGTATGCTCTTGGCTACCACTCAGGAAGGGATTCATGGCCCAGGGCTCTTACTCCTAATCCAACCAAAACACTCCTGATGTTATCTGACTTACTGTTTTATCTATTTTGGTGTTTAATATAAATTTTCACTTGAAAAAAAGATCAATAGCAGAGAAAAAAAATTTTAAAAAGCACTACACTTAAGGACATTTTTACCTCTTCTCTCATCTACATATGCCTCCAGACTTCAAGTGTTGATCTATCCTTGCCAAAGTGTCAACTTTCAAACAATAAAAGAATTTTAAATATCATTTATTTATCCTCAATCTAGGATATTATTTGATCTTCATTATAGAATACCTGCATGATAAATCACGAATTAGGATGAAGTCAAATTTTTCAAATTTCCTTGGCACATCAGTCAATTATGGGGTGGCTGATACTAGCATTATAGGGAATTCCATCCATGTGAATTTTCACCCTCATACAAATTCAATAGTAACTGAGTTTTACTAGATATATCCTTGAAAGCATTCATAGGAAATAAAATTAAAAGTTCACTTCAGCACAAAAATTTTGTTGAAGTTTATGCCTAGCTTTTTCATGCATGTTCCATGAACGTTTTGTAAACTTCTTGTAGAATGAGATCATTAGATAGTTCATGCATAAATGGGAGAGCATGGAAACTATTCCAAATTTTGTAGCAACATTCGTGTGCTCTGGACTCTTTTACTTGTTCTAAGATTATTTTATTTTTTGTCTCTCCCTGCTCCCTCCCCACCCCCAATCTTCCTGTCACAAAGGTTTGGCTTGTGCTACTGCAAAGCCTTACAATCAGATTACATCACGTACATAGATGATCTCCTGAGCTCTATGAATGCAAAACCCAACCTGTTCTCTCTACTCCTGACTGACCCACTGCTGGCTTTGACTATATTCTTTGGCCCGTGTTCACCGTACCAATTCCGCTTGACTGGACCAGGAAAATGGGAAGGAGCCAGAAATGCCATCATGACACAATGGGATCGCACATTCAAGGTCACCAAAACTCGAATTGTACAAGAATCATCATCTCCTTTTGAAAGTTTGCTTAAACTCTTTGCCATTCTGGCTTTGCTTGTGTCTGTTTTCCTGATTTTCCTATAAGTAAAAGATTTGCTAGTTGACTTTTCAAATGCACAGAGTAGATTTACAATGCCCTCTTTTGTTACAGTGGCCTTGCCTTTGCAATTAAGAGTCATTCCCAGGTTATGAAGGTTGCCCCTCTTTTCCCTCATGAGCCCCAGAGTTACCAAGGGTTTTGATAAACCTCTCCCCAGCTCCACCTATATCAAATACTAGAGGATGATAACTAAGATTTCTTAGCATTTGAAGGCTTCTGGAAGGTCCCAGGTGCATTTTTTAGGAAGAGAGCTCTCCTAGGCAGCACTCTGAGCAGTCACACCTGTTTCCCATGTAAGCTATGTTCATAGATTTCAACTAAAACCCTACCTCAAAAAGATTGGGTTGTACTAAAATGATGTCCTTATGATATTGGTTGACTAAAAATAAAAAGGAAAAAGAAACTCATAACTGATTGCTTCAAGTGGTCTTTTTTTTCACTTCTTAAGAGTTGGGGAAAGAGAGAAGAGGATGAGAAATGTATGAACAAATCCCACCAAAGTACAAGCAATCCAATGAGACAGTTTACACATTTCTGAAGGAATGCACATATCTGGGACTGCTCATTCCCCCAGAATGTACTCTCAGACCAAATGGGTGCTCCAGTTGGCAAGCTAAAGACTTGAATCAGAGCCATGCCACAGACAACAACCACCTGCACCTGTTCTTTCAGTGGACATCTAGAAACCAAAGGGGGTGAAAAACTTGCTCAGTTCCTCGTGGACAAGGTTGTCCTAAGAGTGAAACAGGACTTCCTCCTCTTAAGAGTCAACCAGGGGCTGGCACTGTGACACAGTGGGTTAATCCTCTGCCTGTGGTGCCAGCATCACATATGGGCACCGTTTCAAGTCCCAGCTGTTCCTCTTCTGATCCAGCTTTTTGCTATGGCTGGGAAAGCAAAAATAAAAGATGGCCCAAGCACTTGGGCCCCTGCACCCATGTGGGAGACCCGGAAGAATTTCCTGGCTCCTGGCTTCGGATTGGCTCAGCTCCAGCCATTGCAGCCATTTGGGGAGTGAACCAGAGGATGGAAGAATTTTCTATCACTACCTTTCACTGTCTGTAAGATTGCCTCTGAAATAAATAAGTAAAATCTTAAAAAAAAAAAAAGAGTCAACTAAATCCAGCTGGAATTAATTAGGTAAAGAACACTTCCAGGAAGCCTTCAACAGAGGGAAAGCAGAGGTAAAGAAAAGGGAAGCAGAAGAAGAGCAAAAGCAAACACCAGGTCCAAAGCAGTCTGTGACCAAAGTAGTCCCAGCCTTTTTCACAGCTACATTGGTTGAAGGTGTGCCTCAGCCAGAAGAGGCCCTGCCTTCACTTCACCTCACTGGTAGGTTTGCCAACTTGACCTACAGAGATGACTGTGGTTTAGATGGGAATTTCAAAGTATGGAGTCAGAAAAGCATGAGGTCTATGGATAAATGCAGATCACCGCTCCTCCATTTGGTCTCCTCTTCCAGTTAATGCAGACATTGGGAAGCAATGGTGATGGCCCAAGTAATTGGGTTCTTACTACCACTCACACAGATGACCTGGGTTTAGTTCCTGGCTCTTGCTTGTGGCCTGGCCCAACCCCAGCCATTGTGATCATTTAAGGAGTGAATCAGAGACTGGAAGTGCTCTCTCTCTCTCTCTCTCTCTCTCTCCCTATCTCTCTCTCTCTCTCTCTCTCTCTCTCATTCAAATACAGAGAGAGAGAGAAAAAGAGAGAAATGTATTTGGCACAGACATTAAGAATTAAGACAACTCCTAGGACACACATTCCATATTAGAATGCCCAGGTTCACATTAAGCTCTGCTTCCAATTCCATGTTCTTACTAATGTTCACCTTGAGAGGTAGTAGATGATGACTCAAGCTGGGGCCCTGCCACCTACTTGGGAGATCTGGATTGAATTTCACACTTCTGGCTTCAGCTTGACTCAACCCCAGCTGTTCTTGGGATTTGAGGAATGAACCAGTGAATAGATCTCTCTGTCTCTGTCTCTCTCTGCCTTTTAAAATAAAGTGAAAAGGGGAGCGGCAAGATGGTGGAATAGGAAGGGAGCACACTGATAGTCAAGGAAGAGACAGTTTAATAAAAGTGGAGATAGTGCAAGTTCAAGGCAGAGTAGGAGAAGAAACAGCAGAGGAAACTCTTCAGGAACTAGTGATTCACAGTGGACCTGCATGGAGAGCGTGGGAGCCCAAGTTCGGGACACCAGCGGCAGACTCAACACACCAGCACTGGAACGCGAGGTGAGCCAAACCTCAATAGCCCAAGACACCAGCGGGCAAGCAGAAAGAGGAGACTAGAGGGAACAAGGCTTGAAACCCCGTGGGGAAAAGTTCACCAGGCTAACTAGAGGAGAGAGGAAAAAAAAGTGACTGATATGGACATGAGTTTCTCTCTCTCTGCTCACCTCTCAAAGGCGAGCAAGACAAAGGGCAGGTGCCATTTTGGACATACGTAATAAGCAGGGGACCTCAGGTCTCCACCGGCCCTCAGCCTAGTAGAAAAACCTGACTCTGAGGGAGGTGAAATAACAGGAGATTAGGACCTAGTGAATGGGTGGTGCCAATGAACTGAGACTGGAGGAGAGAACTCACTGAATTCACATGAGTACTCTCCAGAGATGCTACAATTCGATAACCTTGGCAACCCAGTGGGAGACTGCAGGAGAATTGGAGCCCACACTGAGGGCAGCACAGATTCCCTGTGTGGTCCTTGGGAAAGAGCTTCTGATCTCTGGCTCCTGTGGGTATATCATTCGCCTGCTAACTACCTCCAATTCCATTCAGCTGTGCGGAATTGCTTACATTTTGAATCAAGAAAAGAAAGAAAGAGAGATTTACCACGCCTAACCTGGGAGTGTCACCTTTGGCACACCCTTAACCTGAGGAACTAAACAGAGCTCTCAGGCCACACCCATCTCAAGCATGTAAGGCTCCATCAAAAGCAGGCAGTCCACTTAATACAGTCGTAGTATAACAAGAAAAAACACCACCGCAAGGGCAGAAAAATCCAAAGACATCTCCACAATGCCAAGCAACAAATGCAAAAAACGAGGAAACAAAAGCAAGGAAGACATTATGACACCCCCAAATGAACAAGACAACCCAAGCCAAGATTATGAAAATGATGAGGGGGAAGAAATGCAAGATACGGATTTCAAAAAATTTATGATAAGAACAATTAGAAGTTTTCAAAAACAAATGCTTGAGGTACAGAATTCCTTAATGGACAGGATAGAAAATCTCCTTCGAGAAAATGAAATCTTAAGGAGGAATCAAAATGAAACGCAGAAACTAGTAGAACAGGAAAGTGTGATAGTGAAGAGAAATCAAAATGAAATGAAGAACTCAATAGATCAAATGACAAACACACTGGAAAGCCTTAAAAACAGAGTCAGTGAAACAGAAGAGAGAATATTGGACTTAGAAGACAGAGCACAGGAAAGGAAACAGGCAAACCAAAGAAAAGAAGAGGAAATTAGAAATCTAAAAAATATTACTGGGAATCTACAGGATACTATTAAAAACCCAACATTTGGGTTCTAGGAGTTCCTGAAGGCATGGAGAGGGAGAAAGGATTAGAAGGCCTTTTTAGTGAGATACTTGCAGAGAACTTCCCGGGTTTGGAGAAGGACAGAGACATCCTGGTACAGGAAGCTCATAGAACCCCTAGTAAACATGACCAAAAGAGATCCTCACCACGACACGTCATAATCAAAATCACCACAGTGAAACATAAAGAAACGATTCTAAGATGTGCAAGAGAGAAACTTCAGATTACTCTCAGAGGATCTCCAATTAGACTCACAGCAGACTTCTCATCAGAAACCCTACAAGCTAGAAGGGAATGGTGAGACTTAGCCCAGGTACTAAGAGAGAAAAACTGCCAGCCCAGAATACTATATCCTGCAAAGCTCTCATTTGTGAATGAAGGTGAAATAAAGACCTTTCATAGCAAACAGAAATTGAAAGAATTTGTTGCCACTCGTCCAACCCTGAAAAAGATACTTAAAGATGTGTTATACACAGAAACACAGAAACACGGTCATCAATATGAAAGAAGGTAAAGGAAGGAAATCTCACAGCAAAAGATCAAGGGAATTCAAAGCATATATTAGAAAATATCTTTGGCAAATGGCAGGGCAAACTTACTACCTATCAATAGTCACATTGAACGTTAAGGCCTGAACTTTTCAATTAAAAGACACACATTGGCTGATTGGGTTAAGGAACAAAACCCATCTATTTGCTGCTTACAAGAAAACACATCTTTCCAATAAAGATGCACACCGACTGAAAGTGAAAGGCTGGAAAAAGATGTACCAAGCCAACAGAAATGAAAAAAAAAGAGCGGACCTAGCGATCTTAATATCGGACAACATAAACTTTAACACAAAAACTGTTAAGAGAGACAAAGAGGGGCACTAAATAATGATTAAGGGATCAATTCAAAAGGAAGATATAATGATTATCAATGTATATGCACCTAATTACAGGGCACCGGTTTATTTAAAAGATTTGTTAAGGGACTTAAAGGGAGACTTGGACTCCAATACAATAGTACTGGGGGAATTCAATACTCCACTCTCAGAAATAGACAGATCAACAGGACAGAAGATCAACAAGGGGACAGTAGATTTAAATGACACTATAGCCCAAATGGAGCTAACAGATATCTACAGAACTTTTCATCCTACACAGAAAGCATTTACATTCTTCTCAGCAGTACATGGAACCTTCTCTAGGATTGACCACATACTAGGCCATAAAGCAAGTCTCAGCAAATTCAAAAGAATTAGAATCATACCATGCAGCTTCTCAGACCATAAAGGAATGAAGTTGGAAATTAGCAACTCAGGAATCCCTAGAGCATATGCAAACACATGGAGATTGAACAACATGCTCCTGAATGAACAATGGGTCATAGAAGAAATCAAAAGAGAA
This sequence comes from Lepus europaeus, assembly GCF_033115175.1. Classification (NCBI taxonomy): domain Eukaryota; kingdom Metazoa; phylum Chordata; class Mammalia; order Lagomorpha; family Leporidae; genus Lepus; species Lepus europaeus. Next base: position 134,929,183 of record NC_084831.1, on the reverse strand, counting down.
ATCAAAAATTTTCTGGAAGTAAATGAGGATAACAGCACAACATACCAAAACTTATGGGATACAGCAAAAGCAGTGTTAAGAGGAAAGTTTATATCAATAGGTGCCTACATCAAGAAATTGGAAAGGCACCAAATAAATGAGTTTTAAATTCATCTCAAGGATCTAGAAAATCTGCAGCAAACCAGACCCAAAGCTAGTAGGAGAAGAGAAATAATTAAAATCAGAGAAGAAATCAACAGGATTCAATCCAAAAAAAACATTACAAAAAATCAGCCAAACGAGGAGCTGGTTTTTTGAAAAAATAAACAAAATTAACACCCAATTGGCCCAACTAACTAAAAAAAGAAGAGAAAAGATCCAAATCAATAGGATCAGAGATGAAAAAGGAAATGTAGCAACAGACACTACAGAAATAAAAAGAATCATCAGAAATTACTACAAGGACTTGTATGCCAGCAAACAGGGAAATCTATCAGAAATGGACAGATCAATCTCACTCATAATAGCTACAAAAACAATCAAATACCTTGGAATAAACTTAACCAAGGATGTTAAAGATCTCTATGATGAAAATTACAAAACCTTAAAGAAAGAAATAAAAGAGGATACCAAAAAATGGAGAAATCTTCCATGCTCGTGGATTGGAAGAATCAGTATCATCAAAATGTCCATTCTCCCAAAAGCAATTTACAGATTCAATGCAATACCAATCAAGATACCAAAGACCTTCTTCTCAGATCTGGAAAAAATGATGCTGAAATTCATATGGAGACACAGGAGACCTTGAATAGCTAAAGCAATCTTGTACAACAAAAACAAAGCTGGAGGCATCACAATACCAGATTTCAGGACATACTACAGGGCAGTTGTTATCAAAACAGCATGGTGCTGGTACAGAAACAGATGGATAGACCAATGGAACAGAATAGAAACACCAGAAATCAATACAAACATCTACAGCCAATTTATATTTGATCAAGGATCTAAAACCAATCCCTGGAGTAAGGACAGTCTATTCAATAAATGGTGCTGGGAAAACTGGATTTCCACGTGCAGAATCATGAAGCAAGGTCACTACCTTTCACCTTACACAAAAATTCACTCAACATGGATTAAAGACTTAAATCTATGACCTGACACCATCAAATTATTAGACAGCATTGGAGAAACCCTGCAAGATATAGGTACTGGCAAAGACTTCCTAGAAAAGACCCTGGAGGCGCAGGCAGTCAAAGCCAAAATTAACTATTGGGATTGCATCAAATTGAGAAGTTTCTGTACTTCAAAAGAAACAGTCAGGAGAGTGAAGAGGCAACCGACAGAATGGGAAAAAATATTTGCAAACTATCTAACAGATAAAGGGTTGATAACCAGAATCTACAAAGAAATCAAGAAACTCCACAACATCAAAACACACTTAAGCGATGGGCCAAGGACCTCAATAGACATTTTTCGAAAGAGGAAATCCAAATGGCCAACAGACACATGAAAAACATTCAAAATCACTAGCAATCAGGGAAATGCAAATGAAAACCTCAATGAGGTTTCACCTCACCCCGGTTAGAATGGCTCACATTCAGAAATCTACCAACAATAGATGCTGGAGAGGATGTGGGGAGAAAGGGACACTAACCCACTGTTGGTGGGAATGCAAACTGGTAAAGCCACTATGGAAGTCAGTCTGGAGATTCCTCAGAAACCTGAACATAACCCTACCATACAACCCAGCCATCCCACTCCTTGGAATTTACCCAAAGGAAATTAAATTGGCAAACAAAAAAGCTGTCTGCACATTAATGTTTATTGCAGCTCAATTCACAATAGCTAAGACCTGGAATCAACCCAAATGCCCATCAACAGTAGACTGGATAAAGAAATTATGGGACATGTACTCTATAGAATACTATACAGCAGTCAAAAACAATGAAATCCAGTCATTTGCAACAAGATGGAGGAATCTGGAAAACATCATGCTGAAAGGGGAGAGGGAGCGGGAAAGGGGAGGGTTGTGGGTGGGAGGGAAATTTTGGGAGGGGGAAGCCATTGTAACCCATGAGCTGTACTTTGAAAATTTATATTCATTAAATAAAAGTTAAAAAAAAAAAAGAAAACATCATGCTGAGTGAATTAAGCCAATCCCAAAGGGACAAATATCATATGTTCTCCCTGATCGGTGACAACTAACTGAGCACCAAAGGGGAAACATGTTGAAGTGAAATGGACACTATGAGAAACAGTGACTTGATCAGCTCTTGTCCTGACTGTTGATGTACAATGTAATACTTTATCCATTTTAGTATTTTTGTCTTATTTTGTTCTAGTACTATTGGTTGAACTCTGTAATTAGCACACAATTATTCTTAGGTGTTTAAATTTTAACTGAAAAGTGATCCCTGTTAAATATAAGAGTGGGAGTAAGAGAAGGAGGAGATATACAATTTGGGACATGCTCAATCGGACTTGCCCCAAATGGTGGAGTTAGAAATGTGCCAGGGGATTCCAATACAATCCCATCAAGGTGGCACATGCCAATGCCATCTCACTAGTCCAAGTGATCAATTTCAGTTCACAGTTGATCACACTGATAGGTCTAAGAGTCAAAGGGATCACACAAACAAGATTAGTGTCTGCTAATACTAACTGATAGAATCGAAAAGGGAGAGAATGATCCGTCATGGGAAGCAAGATACACAGCAGACTCATAGAATGGCAGATGTCCTAAATAGCACTCTGGCCTCAGAATCAACCCTTAAGGCATTTGGTTATGGCTGAAGAGCCCATGAGAGTATTTTAGGCATGGAAATTCAAGACACTCTAGAAAAAAAAAAAAGAAGATCTAAATGAAAGGTCTCTGCAAGTGAGATCCCAGTAGAAAGAACGGGGCCATCAAAGAAGGGCCTCTGAAGGGAGGAGAGAACTTCCACTTTGACTATGACCTTGTCTGAATAAGATCGAAGTCAGCAAACTCAAAAGGCTTCCATAGCCTTGGCAACTCATGACTAGAGCCTAGGGAGATTACTGACGCCATGAACAGGAGTGTCAAATTGTTAAGTCAACAACAGGAGTCACTGTGTACTTAGTTCTCATGTGGGAATCTCTGCCTTAATGTGTTGTCCAATGTGACGTAATGCTATAACTAGTTCTGAAACAGTATTTTTACACTTTGTGTTTCTTTGTGGGTGCAAACTGATGAAATCTTTACTTAATATATACTATATCGATCTTCTGTATATAAAGATAATTGAAAATGAATCTTGATGTGAATGGAATGGGAGAGGGAGCGGGAGATGGGAGGGTCACGAGTGGGAGGGAAATTATGGGGGGACAGCCATTGTAATCCATAAACTGTACTTTGGAAATTTATATTTACTAAATAAAAAAAAGTTAATAATTACTAAAACTCAAATTTAGCTGGAACTGAAAAAAAATAAAGTGAAAAGCATAAAGAAAGATAGGATGGAAGGAAATAGGGTATGAAAGAAGGGAGAGAAGGAAAAGGGGAGGGAAAGACAGATGTAGAGGAAGGGGTAGACAGAGATGAGGAGGAGGAGGAAAGGGAAGAAGGAGAGAAGGAAAGAGGGAGGGAAGGAAGGAAGGGGAGAGGAAGGGAGGGAAGAAGGGTAGAAGGGAGGAAAAGCTTCTCATTCTGGAAATTATTTCTTTTTATAATATATATATCTTTAATTAAATTTATGTTGGTGTGTTAAAAACATTAAGTAAGAAGATGATCACTAAGGAAGTAAGATATCCTGTAACTATTTATAACAAAATGTTTAAAATTCAAAGAGTATGAAACATCATAATTTTTGTAATCGAAGAGCCAAGACTAACAGCGTTGTCTTCCCAGTTTTCATACAAACAGACATCACAGCAGAATAATTCTTACATAAGGAGCACCAGGAAAAGAATTATTAACTTTTGTGTGTACTTTTGCTTCTCGAAATTGTGGGGGAGAACTTTGCCCAGTCAGGAATGAGCAAAAAAAAGAGTGTCTTGTATAATACAGTAAAAAAAGGAACTACTCTAAGGTACTATAATTTGGTATGTATATGTATATACTTTTTTTAAAAAGTGAAATGAGAATTTTGGAGGATAAAATTCAAAATACTCTCAGCAGTAATGATACAAGAGTATAAATTTTCTCACTTTGAGAAACATAGAATAAAATCTTTCCATCTGCATTCTAGGCTTTCCTACATCTTCTGTAAAGAGTGAATCATGCCAGGTCACATCTAAATGACTCAACATTTTGAGCTAAAAAACACTATTTACACAATATACACACTCTTTACTTACAGAGCAAAATACACTTTTATATTAGAAACATGAGATACAGCAGGATTAGTAGCACCATGAAAAAGAATTCTTCCCCCAAACTGCAGTCTTTTATTTTACTGTGCGTGATTCTCCTAACTGACTTTCTAATGTGCCATTTTATGACTGGACAAAGCATAGAGGCTTCATCTTGTAATCCTCAGAATGAATCGCTCAATGCTTTGGCTCTTCAGGGATTCCATGCTCACTGGCATGGGTTCTGGAGTGGACAGACAGTTTAAATAGCCATTTCTTGAAGCAAAGTTGCAAACATTATTGATGTTGCAGAACATGAAAGGCATGGTACTGAAGCAAGGAAGGCCAGCCGTTCCCAAGCCTTGACCATGAGCTCTTTTATTTCCTTGTACGTTCAGGAGGGAGCAGCCATCATAGATGTGAACTGTACCCCGTGGTCATTGTGGTGCATCTGTTGTCTGGCTATGGCATGTGATGATGAATCTGTGGGAAACAGAGGAGGTTCCAGGGGACCTGGGGGACTCTGCAATCCATCTGGGCCAGGGGGTCCATTCAAATCATGGGTACCTGGCTGGCCTGGCAGACTTGGGTCTCCTTTGCATCCTCCTGCACCATCAAAGCCAGGGAGTCCATTGTGTTCCAAATCTCCTGGAGGGCCAATTGGACCTGGTAAGCCTTGAGGCCCTGGTAATCTTGGTGGATCTTTTAACCCAGGTTGGCTGGGACCCCTGGAGGACCAGCATCTCCTTTGATTATAATACTCCATCCCAAAGGACCAAGTAATCCAGGAGAACCTGGTGGTCCAATAAGTCCTAGTTCCCCCTCAGGGCCAGTTGAGCCAGGCATTCCACTTGGTCCTTTCATGCCTGAGAATCCTGGAACACCAGGGAGGCCAGGACCTCCTTTCATTCCATTGAGGCCAGGCCAGCCAGGGTTACCTGGGAGTCCTTGTGGTCCTTGATCTTCCTTCAGATCAGACAAGCCATATTGCCCGGGTGGGCCTGGGTTTCCTCTCTCTCCTTTAATAGCTCCATTTCCAGGGAGACCCCCTAGGACCATCTCGACCTGATAGACCTGGTCTCCTAGGAAGACCTTAGGGCCCAAGGTTGCCTTTGGGGCCTTCTGGAGCTGGGCCTTGATAACCAGGAAGCCCTGGGGGACCTTCCACACCAGGGAAACCCTGAAAGTCTGATTTTCCTTTTGGACCTGGAAGGTCATGCTTTCCTGGCATGCCAGGAAATTCTCCATCACCCCTTTGACTAGAAAGTCCTGGGAGTCCAGGGGCTCCTGGGATTCCAAATCCTGGTTGACCTGGTTCACCCTTCTGTCCAGCTGGTCCAGGAATACCATCTTGACCTGCTTTGCACTTTTCACCTGGAGGCCCTGGTGACCAAGGATGACCTCCACCACCTACAGGACCAGGTTCTCCTGGAAGGCCAATGGCATCCTCATTGGGCATTTCCACAAGAATATGTCATGGGTTTCTAAAAGCAACACAGCTAAAATCAACCTCATTACCATCCTGACAGCCCTACTACTTGCCACTTGATGTCTTCCTCCACCCACTACAGGGAAACAACAAAATGTATGACTTGGAATAATTATGCACCGACTAAGCACAGTCTTCAAGGTTATTTGGCTTTTATTCTATGAGAACAAGGTTGTAACTCAATAAACTATATATAACTAAAAGCAATGAAAATAATTCTTATCAATACAAATACAGATTATGCCCACGTGGGGAGGTTTAATTGGGTCCCCTCTCCACTGTGGAAAAAGCCAATTTTCCCTTCATTTGCATATTCATTTCAATATTCCTGATCCATAAATGCATGCTGTTCTTTATTTTTTTTTTTAAATCACCCAACACTTTATTAAACGCAAGGCAAGATTTACTGTCCTTGCCTTCGTTGTACACAGCTGAAGCAGGAGCCCAGGGAGGGGAGACTGCATGGTTTTCCTTGGTAGGGAAGGTGTGCGCCCTGCAGTCCTATCCGGTTTGGGGAAGCTTAGCCCATGTTCTGTCGGTTTCCATAGCCCCTTGGATGGGTGTCCTTCCAGTCATCCCACTCCCTTGCTCGGTGGATTGTGTTTTCGTCCTCCTCTTCCTCATTTTGTTCTTTGTCTTCCTGTTGTTGAGCTGATCTTTTGAACTCAGCTGGGGTCTTGGCTATTCCTTGATCTGGAAATGCTCCGTACTTGCGATGCTGATCGTACCAGTCGCTCACAGTCATGGTTGCCAGACTCGGATAGCCAGCTCCAAACACTTTGGCTTGGGTAGCATTCCGAGTGAGAATGAAGGGTTTCATTGGAGGCCTTTCCTGATGAGATGAGTGAGATGTTGATGCCTCTTTGGAAGAGTCTTTTTCTCTCAGGATTCTTATCTCCTGGTCAATGCTCTCAATCTCTTCCAAGCTGATACCAATCCACCTCCGAAGGTGAAGGCGATAATATTCACGAACACAGTCGTCATCTGCTTGACCACTTTCCACAGCAGATTTCAGTGCCGACAACCTATTCTCCACCTCCTTCTTCTGCTTGTATCTCTCTATTTTAGCCTGTCTTTGAGATGCCATAGCAACGAGGTTAGGATAGGCCATGGAGGAACTAGTAGTGCTATTTTCAGCTGAGTTGTTCCTGATTTTGGGCAGCTGAAACTCTGCCACATGATAGTAATGGCACTGAGTTAGGTAGTTTATAAAATGTTCTCGGGCCCGCTGCAAATGATCTAGGCGCTTGCTGGGGTTCACTTGTTTCATGGTGAGGGCTCCTTGAAACGCTGGCACCATCAAGTACTTCAGATCGGTGGAAGCAATCTCTTCCAAATCTTCATTTTGGCTGAACAAGTCGAGCTGCGTTAACATTTCGGCGGCTTTCCCAAGGAGGTCTAATCCCTTGAACACTTTGTCCTGGACCATCCGGGAACCGGTGGGTTCAGTTGCTACTTCTACTTGGTCCAGGAGCTGCTTGCTGGTTTCAAACAGCTTGGGCAGCCGCGGCAGCCGTAACTCTTCTTCTGATGCTGCCATCTTGGGGGAGGGCATGCTGTTCTTCAAATTTCCTTTCAAACTGTGGAACAAGTTAAATGTTAATGTTTATGAGAGTCATGATCTTACCACTTTTCAAAATTGTCTTTTATCACTTCTACCAAGGAATAATTATAGTTATCATCATAGTTTACCCCTGAAACACAACGAAAGTCACCTTTGCCTCTCTGACCCTTGTACCTCCTATCTAACAGTCGAAAAGTCCTATCAAGTTTCTGTCTTTGGTGCAGAGCAAACAGCACAGAGCACAGTGTTGACTATGTGTAAAAGTCAGGCTGCAGAGGGAGACCGCCAGAGTTGAATTTGACTCTGCTGCACCACCTGGAGCAAGTCATTTAATCTCTCTTAGTCCCGGTTACTTTTTTATAAAATGTGGAAATAACACTTTAGCATTGTTGTAAGGAAGAATCAATATGTGTAAAGCAGTTAGTCCAGTGCCTAGGATATAGCAAATGGTCACCAAAAGGTAACTATCGCTAGTACCTTGTAGGTTCATCTGTCTCTTACTTTCCCCATCTCTCTCTGGCCAGTTCAGGCCCATTTAATTTCTCATCCAGGTTACCACAACCTGGCTTCCCAAGCCCTGGCTCCATTTAACCCATCTATACTCCTATTTCCAGAATAATTTGTGGGTGTTGCCATTCTCTGTAGTGGTCATAGTAAGCGGACAGCAAACAAAGAAGCTCTTACATTCTCCTATCCCCCAATGTCCCAGTCTCAAACATTGCTTCCCATCTCAGAAAATTTCATATGAAGGCTGTAGGCTACTACAACTCTAGTGTTGTCTGTCATTCCATAAGAAAGAATAAATTACTATTTTTAAATAGTCCCAAGTTGAGAGTATTTTACTTCAAAACAAAATATACTTATCCCTCCAAAAGAACTTGATTAGGCATTTTTAAAATTTTGCTTTCATTTTATTTGAAAGGCAGAGAGACAGAAATAGTAAAACAGATGAAGAGATCTTTCATCTTCTGGTTTACTCCCCCAAATGCCCAAAACAGCCAGATATGGGCAAGGCCAAAGCCAGGAGCCCAGAACTCAATCTGGGTCTCCCACATGCTACTAGGGACCCAAGTACTTGAGCCATCATCTTGCTGCTTCCTGGGGTACACATTTGCAGGAAGCTAGAATTGGGAGTGGAGTAGCCAGGACTTGAACCAGCCACTTTGAAATAGGTTGCAGGTGTCCAAAGCAGTGATATAACCCATGTGCCAACATCTGACCCTTGATTAGACATTTTAAAGGGACTTAAATCTGTATGTCAACAGGGAAAAGGTCACGATTTCACTTTTGTTTCAACTGAACATGGCATGATTTTTGAACAAATTTTCCACAGAATAAAAGTGACACTACTTAAGTAATTTTGTTCATTTTAGACATCCATCTTCATGGATGTGCAAGCAACCTTTATAGACTGTGGTTCTTTTCAGTGCGGCTTAGTGAACAGAGAATGAGCAGGTACAACAAGAAATTTATGAAAAATGCTAAGATTAAGCATCAGCAACAAAAGAGCACCCATGTAAACAAAATGCTCTTCTGTAAAAGCTACACTATAAAACCAAGACATAGAAGGAATCAAAAGAATGGGGCCAGGCTTTGGCCTAGTAGCTAAGATACCAACAGGGATACACACATCTGTATCAGAGTCACCCGGTTCAAATCCCAGCTTCCTGCCAACAGGCACCCTGGGAGGCAGCATATAATGGCTCAAGTAGTTGGTTCCCTGCCATCTACATGGGAGATCTGAATTGAGTTCCAGGTTCTTGGTGTCAGCCTGACCTAACTCCACACGTTGCAGGCAATTGGGGAGTGAACTAGTTTCTCAGTATATCTTGCTCTCTCTGTAACAAATAAAGTAAATAAATAAATTACAATGTTTTTAGAAAAGAATCAAAGGGAGATGTTCCAGGTCATTCAAGGAGAAGAACAGTGGTTGTGGAATAGAAATATTATTAAATGTACTTTGGTGCAACTTGGCAATGCTTATCGAAAGTTTAGATGCACATATCATTTAACACATAATTACACATCTTAGAATTTTATCCTATAGAAATAGTCATGTGTACAAAAATATTTATCCAGCTTTAGAAACAGAAGGAGGGGCCTGTGCTGTGGCATGGCGTATAAAGCTGCCGCCTGCAGTGCTGGCATCCCATATGGGTGCCGGTTCAAGTCCCAGCTGCTCCACTTCTGATCCAGCTCTCTGCTATGGCCTGGGAAAGCAGTGGAAGATGGCCCAAGTTCTTGGGCCCCTGCAGCCGCATGGGAGATACAGAAGAAGCTTCTGGCTCCTGGCTTTGAATCGGCACAGCTCTGGCTGTTGCTGCCAATTCAGGAGTGAACCAGTGGATGGAAGACGTCTCTCTCTCTCTCTCTCTCTCTCTCTCTCTCTCTCTCTCTCTCTCTCTTTCTCTCTCTTTCTCTCTCTCTCTCTGCTTCTCCTTCTCTCTCTGTTTGGCTCTGACTTTCAAATAAATAAATAAATCTAAAAAAAAAAAACAGAAGAAAATGTAAATACAATGTGTCAGTAGTGGAAAATTGAATAATTTGGGTAGCATCTCTACTACAGTGAAAAGAAAATTAAAGCCAAACTGTCATGACAAGGAAAAGTTTTGGTTCACCTAATTGGAGTCCAATGATGAGGATGACTCCAGGATCCACTAAATCCAGTGGCTTCAGCACTATTTCTCTACAATGCCTTTGGATCTGCTCTTCTCCCTGGACTGGCCACATCCTCAGTAGTTAAAATTGCAGACAACAATCTGCAGAACTAGAGACACTACAGAACTCTTCCGGGAGAATCTGGAAGACAGCTGTAACAGTTTGTTTACCCATTCTTCCTGGTCACATGCCCACCTGGTTAGTGACCACATTTCCCAGACTTCCTCTCAGTTAATGTAACCATGCAACCAAGCTCTTGCAAATGGAATGTGAATGGAATTACTGTCTAAAATTCCTCCTTCATTGACTTAAAAGGAAAACTCCTTATTCCAGACTTCTTCACTTTCTCTTCTCTGCAAACAACCCAACTTCAACCATGCATGGAAGAACAAAATTCTAAGAGATAACCAAGCACCAAGATAAAAAGAACTAAGTTCCTTGAATGATCCAGTCCACAAAGCTGCCTTACCAACCTAGACTTGTCAAATTGTCACATAATAGAGAAAAAACTTTTGTCTTATTTGATCCATTGTGTTTGTGGGTCTCTTTATTATATCAGCTTAGCCTTTGTACTAACTAATATTATATAGAATCTCCAGTAAATGTCTCCTCACATCTCACATCTTCATGGTCATGCATCAGTGTCTTCTCCCAAGGCAGTAATTTACATGGGATAGGATTTCCTTTATGCCAAAAGACTACACACCTGGAGCTGAAAATGGTTCAGCTTTTTCAGAGACATAGAACTGCATAGAGGAAGGGAGATCCGGGGGGGGGGGGGGGGGGGGGCGGGAATGGAAATTTTATTTAAAAAGAAGAGAGATGGGAAGAATGGGTGCTGAACAGAGAGACACCAATATCCACTTTATTATTAAACTTTATACAGCTCTTAGAATGATCATCATCTATATGTATTAACATAGAAAAAGTCCACACCTACATGTGCAAAATATGCTATAATAAAATAGCTTGGATTTCCTCCTCACCCCACTTTGAGATGAGAAAATGACAACAATTATAGCAGAGAACTTCAACAGATTTCCACTACCATATATCCTTATCTATCTGCTGCTATAGCTGTATAATTTCTTTCTTGTTACTACAGATAAACTACCTGTGGTCCCAAGTTCAATTCTTGTATAGGGCCATGGGCTCAATCCTTTCCCCTCCCCAAGGACATCACTCCTATATCCTCCTCTCAAAGTGTTGATTTATCATTTCTTGGGATCCTTCACTACATGATACAAATATGCTACAATATTTTTCATTTAAAAAAAAAAAACTCTTCCTAACCATACATCCCCTTCAGTTAACATTTTATACATGACAGTGATATGATATAATTTACAATTTAGAATTAACATTCTGGAGAATGAATTATTCTGAGAATGAGAGCAAATGTAAGTAAAGAGACTAGTTGAAAGTCTGTTTGGAGAAGAATAGTTCCATCAGTGGGACCCCTGCTGTGGCTTAGTGGGTAAATCTGCCACCTGCAATGCCAGCGTCCCATATGGGCACTGGTTCCAGTCCTGGCTGCTCCACTTCCAATCCAGCTCTCTGCTTTGCCCTGGGAAAGCTGTAGAAAAGGGCCCTACATGTGAGAGACTCAGAATAAGCTTCTGGCTCCTGGCTTCAAATCAGCCCAACTCCTATTGTGGATATTTGGGGAGTGAACCAGCGGAAGAGAGAGGAAGACCTCTCTCTCTCTCTCTCTCTCTCTCTCTCTCTCTCTCTCTCTGCCTCTCTGTAACTCTACCTTCCAAATAAATAAATAGTTAAAAAAAAAAAAAAGAATAGTTCCAACAGTAACAAATTGGATAACATTGACCAACCTTATACTGTACTTTTTGGAGGCTGGAAAACCATTACAGAATAAGCCAAAGTAAGGAGAATCAACAGCTAGATGCTTTTTTTTTATTAGTTCCATAGTCAGGAAAAGCATCACTACAAAAGGGTTATGTGGTTCAACATACACAAATCAATTATGGTAATTGTTAGTAAAATGCTGGCACAGTCTTATCTGTGGTGCCAACTATGCCTCAGATGCCATCTTAGGCCCTGGCCCCCATCACCATGTTGCATGGCCCCCATAACCACGTTGCATAGTAGGCTCCACCCCCACCTTAACGGAATTCGCTACTCCTACTTCCCTGCCCACTCCCCAGCAAGGGTTTAAGAGGACATGTTCCCAAACACATGCTCTCTTGATCTCTCGTAGGCTCTCCTCCTCTCTCTTACTCTCTTTCCCTCTCCTCTCTTACCTTCTCACCCTCTCTCCCCAGCCCTTTGGACTTACCCCTAGCCAACAATATACCTTTCCTCTAACTCTGGTGTTTGGTGTGTTTCATGGCAGCCTTACATTGGTGCCGTGACTCGGATCCAAGCTCCCTCATTGACTTTGCTCTCCATTCAGGATTTGAGGTGCCTTAGAGTCCTGGATTTCTGCCAGCCACAAAACACACTCCCAGAACTCCTTCCACTCCACCAAACACTTCATGATCTCCATCCCCACATCGTCCTATCAAGTCCTGAGGTAAGAAAGACGTGGATTGAGAAATTCTCACAATGACCTCCACTATGGGTTGCAGGTCCTCTCTGCTTCATCTCAAAGTCCTGGTACCAGGCACCACAACTCCCATGGCCTCATGCCTCTACAGACTGTGTCTGGGCAACAGTGGGTGTGGGTGATGACTCAATCCCCTGTTTCTCTTCTATGGGCTAAACCCTGGGATCCAGTGGGTGCATGGGTGACGATCCCTGCCCTCTGTTCCTATATCATCCCGTCAGACAGCTGAGATCTCTGGGATGCCTGATATCTGCCGATCCGACTCTACAGATCACCATGGAATTTGCTTCGTCTTGCATTCTGTCCAATTCTCCTCTCAGCTGTCTTCAAAGTAATATGGTCCCTTTCAAACTGGCTCCAGACCTCAAATACTGCTGCCTCATCTTTCTTTGTAATCAGACATGGCCCACATAGGACCTTAATAATCAATCAAAGTAGCCCCTCAATGGTACATTTGACCCTGATATAATTCAGGATCTTTATCACTTCTGTGAACATTGGGGAAAATGGAAGGAGAGCCCATATGTTCAAGCTTTTTCCTATCTTTGATCTAAACCTCCTATGTGTACTTCCTGCTCTCCAGCCCAGATCTCTTTGGCCTCCAAAGTTCCCACTAGAGGTCAAGGGTCTGAGCCAAAACCCCTTTCTTCTACATTCACAGCCCCAGCTCTTGATGTCTCAGCTCATTGTACCTACCCCCTCTGCCCAGGAATTCTGACCTAATCTCAGGACCAGACCTTGTCCAAAGTCAGTCTTATCAATAATCCTCTCTAAAACCCTCCTCCCAGAGAGGCAAGGGCGAATTTGGGAATGGGCCATTTCCATGCCTTCACTCTCAGGCCCTAGTCCTCCAACTGATCTTTGCCTCTCCCACTCCTGTTCCTATTTTACCATAAGAATAACAAGGGAGTAGTGATCCCATCCTTCTGAGTTCCCTGTTTACTGCAAAACAAATTAGATATCCTACCCTTTTGATGACTCTTTTGTTTTATCATGAGCAAGTCAGACAGGATAATCAGGTCTTTGGAATACCAAGCTGACTTGCCAGGTCTCCTCAATTCCTACAATCTCAATTTCCTGGTACCATTAGCAAGCATTTCCTAGACTGGCCCTTCAAACCAGCCAGCTCACCAGGTTAATTAGACTTTGGTCCTAAGTGCCATGGCCCAACCACCAGTGTTACTCTACACCCACCCTAATGGTATTCACTGCTCCTACTTCCCTGCCCATCCCCCAAGCAGGACCTGTTCGTGAACATGTGCTGTCTCTCTTGATCTCTCTCTTATGCTCTCTTTTTTTCCAACTTTTATTTAATAAATATAAATTTCCAAAGTACAACTTTTGAATTATAATAGCTCTCCTACCCTCTCGCCCTCTCCCCCAGGCCCATTGGACTTCTCCTACCCAACTCCATACCTTTCCTTTAACTCTGGTGTTTGCTGTGTTTTGTGGCAGCCTTACAGTGATATACAATATGAACACAATGGAAGATAAAAATCATACAGTCATCTAAAGAGATGCAGAAAAAGCATTTTAAAAATCCACCACCCTTCATAAAAACTCTCAACAAACTAGGCATAGAAGGGAATTTAACTCAACATAACAAGGGCTGTATATAAACATTCCCACAGCTCAAGTTATACTCAATGGCAACAAGCTGGAAATTTTTCCACTAAGAGTATAAAAGTGCCCACTCTTACCACTTTCATTTAGCATAGTACTGGGAATCCTAGTCAGAGTAAATAAACAAGTAAAAGAAATAAAAAGCAAAAAATCAGAAAGGAAGACATAAAATTTTCTCAGTTTGCAGATGCCTTGTGAGGGTCCTCTTCCTAGTGTCCATCTTCTCATTGTATCCCCACAAGGCAGAGAGCCAGATCTAGTCCCTTTTTCTTCTTATAATCCTATTATAATCCTAATCTTATTATGAAGGATCCATACTAATGTCCTCACCGAAACCAAATCCCTCCCAAAGACTCTAATTCCATCCCATTAAGAGTCAGCATTTCAACATATGAATTTGGGGGAAGAATTATAAACATGCAGCCTATAGCAAGGATTTTATATGGAAATAGAAAAAATAAACCTGAAATTCAGTTGGAACCACAGAAGACCCTAAATACGTTAAAACAAACAAACAAACAAAAAAAAAACTTGTGAAAGAAGAGCAAAACTGCAAGCATCATAGTTTGATTTCAAACCTTATTGCAAAGCTACAGTAATTAAAACAGTCTCCTACTGTCATAAATACATACAAATATGCCAATGGAACAGAATAAAAAGCAAAAAAATGAGTTTACAAATTTATGGAAAGCTGATTAGTGTGCCAAGTATAGACAATGCAGAAAGAATAGACTCTCTGATAAATAAAGCTAGAAAACATGCAAATGAAATTGGACCTTTTTTTTTATACCACATACAAAATAAAACAAAATGGGAGCTTGACAGTAGGCTAAGCCTCTGCCTGCATCACGGGCATCCCATATGGACACTGGTTGGTGTCCAGGCTGCTCCTTTTTCAATCTAGCCCTCTGCTTATGGCCTGGGAAAGCAGTAGAAGATGGGCCAAGTGCTTGGGACCCTGCACCCACATGGGAGACCTGAAAGAAGCTCCTGGCTCCTAGCTTCAGATTGGCCTAGCTCTGGTCATTTGGGGAATTAGCCAATGAATGGAAGACCTTTCTTTGTCTGTTTCTTCCTTCCTCTGACTGTAACTCTACCTCTCAAATAAAATTTTTTTCAAAAAAAATGAAACAAAACAGATTCAATATATAAATGTAAGAGCTGAAACTGAAACTTCTAGATGAAAGCAGGAGGAAAACCTTTGACATTGGTCAAACAATTTTCTGGATATGACACAGAAATAAAGAGCAAACAGATTATTGGGATTGCATAAAACTAAAACCTTCTGTCATATAAAGGAAACAGTCAACAAAATGGGAAGATAATGTGCAGAATGTATGGAAATATTTGTAAGCTATATAGCTGGTTGGAGGTTAATAGGAAAAAATTAACCTGATTTTAAAAGGAGCGAAGGACTTAAATAGTCATTTCTTCAAAAAAGTCATACAAACAACCAATAGAAACATGAAAATAAGCCCAACATCATTAGCCATCAGGAAAATGCAATTGAAATCACAAAGATCTATCACCTCACACCTGTTAGGATGGCTATTGGAAAAATGTGTGTGTGTGTGTGTGTGTGTTGGCAAGGATGTAGAAAAATCAGAATACTGTACACTGTTGGTGGGGACGTAAATCAGTGCAGTCATTACAGAAAATGGTACCAAGTCCTCAAAATATTAAAAATAAAACTACCATATGATCCATCAACCTTACTTTTAGATATATATCCAAAAGAATAGAAATCAGGAATGCAAAGTGATATCTGAGCCCCCATGTGTATCATATATTTTTCATAATATCCAGGATTTGAAAACAACCTGAACATCAATTGATATGTAAAAAGTAGTATATGTACTTTAGAATGAAGGCAACTCTGCTATATGTGAGAACATGGATGAACCTGGAGAATATTATGCTAAGAGAAGTAACCAGTCACAGAAGAACAAGTACTGCATGCTGCCACTTACATGAAGTATCTAAAATAGTAAAACTCACAGAAGCAGAAAGCAGTCAGATGGTTGCCAAGGGTTGAGAACAGAGGACAGGGAGTTGTATTACACTCAAGGGAGCAAAGTGTCAGTGATACCGGATGAAAAAGCTCTAGAGATTTACTGCACAACATGGTGCCTTAGTTAACAATACCGCATCGTGCACTTAAAATTTTTTGTTAAGATAATAGATCTCATATGTGTTTTTACAACAAACAAAATAGGAAAACTAAACAGAGACAAGGAAGCTCAGGGGGGTGGACATGTGCAATATTGTCATTGTGGTGATGGTTTCATAAGTATATGCATGTGTCCAATCTCACCAAATAGAACATATTGCTATGTGTAGCTTTTTGTATATCAATTATAATGATCGCAGCTCTTGTACTGTCAAGGAACAGATTAACACATTATTATTTTTACTATTTTCTTTTTTTTTAAAGATTTATTTATTTATTTGAAAGTCAGTTACACAGAGAGAGAAGGAGAGGCAGAGGGAGAGAGAGAGAGAGGTCTTCCATCCACTGGTTCACTCCCCAATTGGTCGCAACGGCAAGAGCTTCGCCAATCCGAAGCCAGAAGCCAGGAACTTCTTCTGGGTCTCCCACGTAAGTGCAGGGGCCCAAGGACTTGGGCAATCCTCTACTGTTTTCCCAGGCCATAGCAGAGAGCTGGATCGGAAGTGGAGCAGCTGGGATCTGAACTGGCATCCATATGGGATGCCAGCGCTGCAGGTGGTGGCCTAGCCTGCTAAGCCACAGTGCTGGCTCCTCTTTTTACTATTTTCTTGTTCTACTTAATACCATTGGTTGAACTCTTTACTTAACACAGAATTATTCTTAGGTATTTAAATCCAATTGAAAATTGATCTCTGTTAAAAATAAGAGAGGGAATAAGAGGTGGAGGCAATGTACAGTTCGGTACACGTTCTCTCAGACTTACTCCTAAAGGTAAAGCTAAAAACTTGCCAGGGGACTCCATTAACTTGGCAGGTACCAATGCCATCTTACTAGTTAAAGTGATCAGTTTAAGGGCATAAATGATCATAAATATAGGAATAAGTGCTAAAGGGATCACATAAATAAGGCCAAGTGTCTGCTAATAATAATAGATATAATTAAAAAGGAGAGAATGATCCAACATGGGAAGCAGGATACACAGCAGACTCATAGAATGACAAATGCCCTAAATAGCATTCTGGCCTCTGAATCAGCCTTTAAAGCATTTGGTTCTGGCTAAAAAGCCCATGAGAGCATTTCAGGCATGGAAAGCCAAAGACACCATGGCAAAAAATGAACTACATGAAAGATCTCTGTGAGTGAGATCCCAGTGGAAAGAAGGGGCCATCAAAGAAGGAGGCACCTTTCTCTGAAGGGAAGAGAGAACTTCCACTTTGATTATGGCCTTGTCTAAATAATGTCGGAGTTTGTGGACTCAAAAGGCTTCCATAGCCTTGTCAACTCATGACAAGAGCCTTGGGTGATCACTGACATCATAAATAAGAGTGTCAATTGTTAAATCAACAATGGGAGTCACTGTGTGCTTGCTCCTCATGTAGGAATTATATGAGAATTATATGAGAATTAACAGTCAAACTAGTCTTCAAACAGTACTTTATATTTTGTGTGTTTGTGTGGGTGCAAACTGTTGAAATCTTTTCTTAGTACAGAGTTGATCTTCTGTATATAAAGATAATTAAAAACGAATCTTAATGAAGAATGGGATGGGAGAGGGAGTAAGAGGTGGGAGGGCAGGTATCGGGGAAAGAACTGCTATAATCCAAAAGCTGTACCTATGAAATTTATATTCATTAAATAAAATCCTTCTAAAAATATTATAAATATAGCAATGAAACTTTAAAAAAAAAAAAGAAGTATGAGGTGGACATCTGGCTGGTGTCTAAGATGCCAGTTAGTACAGCTGTATCCTACATACAGCTTGGGAGTGCTTAGGATGACGTTCTGGCCATGCTCCATATTCCAGCTTCCTGCTAAATCAGACCTTGGGAGACAGTGGTGACGGCTCAAGTACTTAGGTCCCTACCACCCCTATGGGAGACCTCAATTGTACTCTTGGCTCTCAGCTTCAGCCTGGCCCATCCCTGGTCATTTCAAGTGTATGAGGAGCGGATGGGAGCTCTCTCTAAATCTCTGTCTTCCTCTCAAATGAATAAGTAATTTTTTTAAAAAAAAAAAAAAGCTTTTTTAAAAGAATTGTGTGTTTGTAAATGTTTAACACACAGTTCAGGGTAAGGGGAGCCAGTATTTTGCCAATTTTCATTGTGTAAATATTCCCACCATGACCGATGTTAAACAATATTATTGAACTTGGAAGAGATACACACATTCTCTCCGTGCAAACCAACTCTAGAACAACATTAGATGAGGACATTTTGGAGACAATTATATTGACTTTCTTAGATGTGGTAGCAGTGCTAAAATTCCATAGGAATGCCCCCTTTCTTGTGAGATACATAGCACAATACCATGGTGGTATCCTGATGCTTGCAGATTACTTTCAGAAAGCTTGGCAAAAGAGAAGTGTGTGTGTGTGTGTGTGTAGAGAGCAGAAAAACATCATAACAGACGATTAATACTTTGTAACCTCCAATACTACAGTAATAAAAATGTGGGTTAAGATCTTCAAAAGAAAAAAATCA
The DNA here is from genome assembly GCF_033115175.1 of Lepus europaeus. Taxonomy (NCBI): domain Eukaryota; kingdom Metazoa; phylum Chordata; class Mammalia; order Lagomorpha; family Leporidae; genus Lepus; species Lepus europaeus. The sequence goes on along the minus strand of NC_084831.1, from coordinate 134,910,343 downwards.
ATTTGTTGTCAATGGAAGATTTCATATTAAAATCTATTTTAATTTTAATTTTCTATTGAAAAGAGGATAAAACCTTGCCATATCTGGCTCATGCTCTCAAGTTTGACATTTAGCTAAACTGAGTCAACCCGGGGTTGCACTTTCCAGTTAGAGCTTCTCTGATCCACTTTCTTACATTATCTTACCTTCTTGTTTGCTGCAGGTATTTGCATTTGTGACTTTTTGCTGGCAAGTGGAACAGTGGGTTAAGTTGCCACTTTCATCACTGGCATCCCATACCAGAGTCCAGGGTCAAGTCCCAGCTGCTCCACTTTGGAAGGCACCTTAGGATGGCCCATGTGCTTGGGTCCCTTTCACCCATGTGCAAGACCCAGATGTAGTTCCTGGCTTCTGGCTTCAGCCTGGTCCAGCCCTGGCTATTGCAACCATTTGGGAAGTGATCCAGTGGCTGGAAGATCTATGTGTGTATGTGTGCTTGTGTGTGTGTTTCTTTCTCTCTCTCTTCTGCCTTTCAAATATGATAATTAAGAAAAAGAAACCATTCAATGAACCATATTGGAAAATATGCCTGAACACAGAATCTATGAAGATCTGTTACATCAGCGTTCAAGCACTCAGTGGGAATAATAAAAATGATGCCAGCTTAGTGCTGCTACTGTCACTGCTTCTATAATTGTGCTTCATGGACCCTTGGTTAATATAAAAAAAAAAAAAAAATTCCATGCTTTCTCAACCATATCTGCTAGCTCCCTCTGCAGGCCCAATCTGAAGAATGACACTGCTTGATTTTTTTTTTTTTTTTTTTTTGTAAATTTGAAGCTTAAAATCACACTTCCGAGGCCGGCGCCCTGGCTTAACAGGCTAATCCTCCGCCTTACGGCGCCGGCATCCCAGGTTCTAGTCCCAGTCGGGGCGCCGGATTCTGTCCCGGTTGCCCCTCTTCCAGGCCAGCTCTCTGCTATGCCGGGGGAAGGCAGTGGAGGATGGCCCAGGTCCTTGGGCCCTGCACCTGCATGGGAGACCAGGAGAAGCACCTGGCTCCTGGCTTCGGATCAGCGCGATGCGCGGGCCGCAGCGGCCATTGGAGGATGAACCAACGGCAAAGGAAGGCCTTTCTCTCTGTCTCTCTCTCTATCCACTCTGCCTGTCAAAAAAAAACAAAAACAAAAAACAAACAAAAAGAAATCACACTTCCGGGATTTAAAGAACTACAGACATGGAAATACTTGATGAGAGAATACTCACCTAAATCACCTTCTCCTTTTTTGTAGCTTCTGTGACAATTAAGAGACTTAATGGCACAAGAGTGGGCTTTAGAAGTTCGGTCCCAAAACCACAATTCCTGTGTCCGCTGAGAAGGCTCTGATCTGGGGTGACTTGGCGCCCTCTAAAGGTTACAACGATGAATGTGCAGCTTCCCATGTACTTGCCACAGTTCGTAGGGCTTTACCGGAACTGTGACGTTGAGGAGGGCGGGGACAGGGGCAGGAGTTTTTTTGTGTCGTTCCAATCGGAAAGCCTTATTCTCATTCGTCATTTTCCCCTCCTTTGGGATCGCGGAAGCCTGAAGCTCCAGTCCTGTGTAACTTTTCTCCGTTGGTGAGTTTACTTTTCTGCTGTCACAGCATGACAGAAAGGAAAATTGGATTTTGTTTTAAACTACGAGCGCTTTGATCAGTCAGCATTCTATCTATCTTTCTTGTAGAACAAAGAATTTCCGGTTCAAACTTTTTAAGACAAGTATTATCCTTGGCCATCAGCTTTGAGAAATAAGTTAAGTCAGTGTCTGCTCTATGCTGACAAGGTAAGTGTCCTGGGTTTTCTACTTATTTATTTAATGGGATGATGTTTCCAGGAACAGTGCTGGCCAAGATTGAATGTTCTCCTTGGGGAGTGCACTCCTTAAGAATTAATGTGATTCTCTTTCTGGAACCCGTTGATTAGGAGCAAAGCAAAGTTTTAGAAGACAAAACAGCAGGAAATTGTAAGGAAACAAAGTTTTGTTGGAGAAACCATCTGAAAGGGATGTGCTCATGAGAAATGAAGTCACAGGGCTGTCAGTGCCGCTGGTCTCACCACTGATGCTGGTTTCATCTTAGGAATGAGATGGGAGGGCCAGGCATTGGCACACAAAACACTGTGCAGGTGGTGTGACAGGAAAGACATAAACAAAGAGTGTGGTGGGGTTAAGACAAGAAACATGAACTGAACAAATTCCAGATTCAAAGAATCGCCATTTATTACATGATTTGCAGATCACCCATGTCTCTCGCTGTCTCAAAAACAGTTCCTACATTTGCTGGTTAAGCAAATGTCCTGTTGTGCAAAGGTCCAGCTCAACAGATCAAGACTCCTTTCTTGACTAAACAGAAGCAACCTTTGAACAAAGTTCTTTGACTTTGTGGTTTACAACAAGCTTGCCCACAACTTAGGTTCCCCCAACCCTTCATGCCTGCAGAGTACTCTCCCTGTAGATTTACATCTGGGTTTTTTTTTTCACCAATTACTTGATTTTCAGACCCAAAAAGAGTCCTTTCAAGCTGGAAAGGTACAAGCCCTCTAATCTATAAGTAGCATCAATGGCACAAAATAATCAGAAGTTTTTTAAGTTTACATAGCTGGTGTGAAGCAGAGCAATAGCTGAGATCTCTCAGTTGCCAGTACGCCTTCTTGAATTTGTCAGCTTTTCATTACTGCAACGAATGACCTGAGAGAAGCTGCTTATGAAGGAAAGGAAAGTTTACTTGGTTCAGAGTTTTGGAAGCTGCAAGCCTGATGGCACGATGCAGGCTGCGGTGAAGGCCCCCATGGTGGATGATGGGCAGCGGAAGGATCACATGGTAACCAGAAGGCAGGGGAGACAGGGGAGCCAACCCGAGGCTTCTGTCACAACCTTCCTTCCTTCCTTCCTTCCTTTAAGATTTATTTATTTGAAAGTCAAAGTTACACAGAGAGAGAAGAAGAGGCAGAGAGAGAGAGAGAGAGGTCTTCCATCCGCTGGTTCACTCCCCAATTGGCGCAACGGCTAGAGCTGCACCAATCCAAAGCCAGGAGCCAAGAGCCTCCTCCAGGTCTCCCACATGGATACGGGGGCCCAAGAACTTGGGCCATTTTCCACTGCTTTCCCAGGCCATAGCAGAGAACTGGATCAGAAGTGGAGCAGCCAGAACTCAAACCAGCACTCATATGGGATGCCGGCACTGCAGGAGGTGGCTTTACCTGCTCCGCCACAGCACCAGCCCCGCGTGCTTTCAAGAACTGCCTTCTGAGAGCAGTGTCCCCATGACCTAAGGACCAAGGCACCATCTCCTAGTGTTTCTACTGCCTCCCAGTAGCACAATCCTAGAGACCAAGTCTTTCAACACTTGGCTATTCAACATCCAAATCACACCACCTCCTAACTTATACCATATTTTAGAACAGGTACTGTTTCTCAGAACGTCCTAATCTATGAACAAGTATTTCTTTTAAAAGATGCCAATTCTCAATCTGTTTCTACTTCCTGGATCGCTCATCAGTTATTTCAAAGGCATCATGCTTTTTTCCCAGTACCTTTCTGTCTCACAACTCACTCTGTGCCTCTGACTGTGTTCCCCAGCACAGCTATACAGTCTAGGGAATCTGGAGGCATTTGTACCCAGAGCATGAGGCTGTTAGAGGACTTACAGCCAGGGTGTTACATGTCAGCCTCTCACCACACAATAGCATTTTTTTTTTTTTTTTTTGGCAGGCAGAGTTAGACAGTGAGAGAGAGAGAGACAGGGAGAAAGGTCTTCCTTTTTCCGTTGGTTCACTCCCCGAATAGCTACTAACAACCGGCACTGCACTGATCCGAAGCCAGGAGCCAGGTGCTTCTTCCCGGTCTCCCATGCGGGTGCAGGGCCCAAGCACTTGGGCCATCCTCCACTGTCTTCCCGGACCACAGCAGAGAGCTGGACTGGAAGAGGAGCAACAGGGACAGAATCCGGCACCGCAACCGGGACTAGAACCCAGTGTGCCGGCGCCGCAGGCAGAGGATTAGCCAAGTGAGCCGTGGCGCTGGCCACAGCAGCATCTTGAGGGCAGTCACTATGTTTTTATTTCTCGGATTTTTATCACTATTGTTTAGTCATTGGTCTTAATCATCTTTAGCCCCCACAATGGGCTCAGGGTGCAACTGTTGAAGGAGTGAAGTTACTGCCTCTCTGTTCACTTCAGCATACTTTTCACCTTGCCAATTCAATTTGTAACCATTTCTTATGTGTGGCTATTGCAAAGACAGAGCCCAGCAGAGATCTGACAACTCCAGGCCTCAAACCAGATGATTAAGTGTTGTTGGTAGAGGTGATTTGTATCTGATTGGAAACTATGTAGACCTCCCACTCCTCAACCCCAAGGAAGCCAGTTATGTAGCATATTTTTTGCCAAACCATTTCATCAGTTTTGTCTAACTGAACGTGTTTTCTAGGAAGAGAGGTGAGGAAGAAGATAAGTAGGGAGGTAGAGAAAGAACACAAAATGAATATTTTGTGTTTGGCAGTTTAGTGTAAATACTATTATTTTAAAATTCAAAAGAGGAGAGTGTTTGTGAAAGTTGCTGCTTACGATACTCACATCCCGTATTGGAGTGCCTGGGTTCAAGTCCTGGCTCCAGGTCCTGACTCCAGCTTCCTGTCCCTGTGCATCCTGGGAGACAGCAGATGACGGCTCAAGCATTTGGGCCCTTGACACCCATGTGGGAGACCTGGATTGATTTCCCAGCTCCCTGACATTTGTTGATTGAACCAACAGATGGGAGGTCTCTATGTCTGATTCCTGTCCCTGTGCATCCTGGGAGACAGCAGATGACGGCTCAAGCATTTGGGCCCTTGACACCCATGTGGGAGACCTGGATTGATTTCCCAGCTCCCTGACATTTGTTGATTGAACCAACAGATGGGAGGTCTCTATGTCTGATTCCTGTCCCTGTGCATCCTGGGAGACAGCAGATGACGGCTCAAGCATTTGGGCCCTTGACACCCATGTGGGAGACCTAGATTGATTTCCCAGCTCCCTGACATTTGTTGATTGAACCAACAGATGGGAGGTCTCTATGTCTGATTCTGTCTCTCTGCCTCTGAGGCAAAAGAAATTTGAAAAAACTTTTTAAAAAAGCTTTTCAACATAGGTGTTTTTCTTACTTTACAAATAATATATTAAGGGTTTTTCAGTGCATTGCTTGAGGGTCCTGTGATTAATCAGTTTCAGAGTTCAAACCCAACTCTGCTGCCTTCCAAGTCCATTTTCCTTGACACCCAAAATAGAGATCCCCAAATAAAGCAAGTCTAGAGGAAGAAGTATGCATTTTGCAATAAGTATCAAAGCCATCCTAAGCCACACAAAGGGCATGACATTAAAAAACTGAAATTGGCCAGCCCTAGAAAGTTCCTCTGGTCCTCATCAAGTCCATAAGTCTGCTGCATAACCACAGGAGTCTGTGAGGTCCTAGGACTCAGAAGTCCCCCTTTTTCCCCTGTAGTCAACAAATCCACTTTGCTTTATGTCTGAGTTTTGTGATCTAATTAGGAAGCAAGTTACAAAGCTATGGGGATAACCTTCCCCAAACCCTACCCAAGGTGCAGCAGGAAACCTGAGCAAGGGAAGAGAAGAGGCTTAGAGATGGGAATCACAGGCCATTCAGGCTGTTGGTGCAGTGTGTGCATCCAGAAATCCACATTCAGTGCAGAATCTGACTCTTACTAGCAGTGGAGCCTTCCATTGTACCAAATGATGGTGCTGCGTTTTCCCAATTCCTGGCCCTGAGAGCTCAATAAATATTCATTACCCTGGTTGTTCAAGGAAAATACTCGTACCACTAGGGTAAGTGGCCTGAGAGTACAAAAATCACATGCAAGGCAGGCATTTGGCCTAGCAATGAAGACACAAATTAAGATGCCTGCAGCCCATATTGGAATACCTGTGTTAATTCTGGGTTCCAGCTCCTGACTGTAGCTTCTCACTAACAGAGACCCTGGGAGGCAGTGATGAAGGCTCAAGTAATTGGGCTTCTGCTATGGATGTGAGAGACCCAGACTGAGTTCCCAGTTCCCAGCTCCAGCTCTGCCCAACCTGACTTTGAGGGCATTCGAGGAGTGAACCAGTGGATGGGTGCTCTCTCTGTCTCTCTCTTTCTGCCTGTCAAGTAAATAAGTCATTTTTTTAATCACATAGGCACTGTAGAGCTAAATCTCTTCTCAAGAAGCATTTTAACTGTAAAGGCAAAGTCAAAGGAGTTTATATATATATATGTATATATATTATATATATATATAAAACATAATATATATATATATATGTATATGTTTTATAAAACAACTACATACTTTGAGGCCTCAACTACTGTTTGTGTGTTTTCTGGACTGATCAATGGGTTTGCGGTGAAAAGCAACAGTTTCAACTAACTTCTCAGATTATCCCATTTAATTAAGGCAAAAGCATTGTTGAGGTGTTTGGAGAAGCTCATATTATAAAATCAAGGAAAAGAGACTCTAAATCCCCTTGCCACATACAAGGGTACTTCAAAAAGCTGTAGAAAATAGAACTAAAAGATAAACTTAATTTTAGTGTCAAATTTTTTTGTAAATTCATGCATTTTGTTACAATATGCATTTTTCATGACCTTTTAGAAGACTGCATCTTTTCACCAAAGCAAATCGATCTTTTTTTAAAAATAGATTTATTCATTTATTTGTTTATTTATTTGAAAGTCACAGTTGCACAGAGAGAGAAGGAGACACATGCATACATACACACACACAAAGAGAGAGAGAGAGAGAGAGAGAGAGAGAGAGAGATTTTCCATCCTCTGGTTCACTCCCCTAATGGCCACAGTGACTGGGGCTGGGCCAGGCTGAAACCAGGAGCCAGGAGCATCGTCTGGGTCTCTCATATGGATGCAGGGGCCTAAGGACTTGGGCCATCTTCCACTGCTTTCTCAGGGAAAAGGAGCAGCTGATACTTGAACTGGTGTCCATATAGGATGCTGGCAGTGTAGGCTGTGGCTTAAATGGCTACGCCACAGTGCCAGCCTCATGAATTGATTTTTAATTACAATTTCTGAGAACTTTTTCAAGTACCCCCATATTTCCTCATGCCCCCTCTGATAAGCACAAACATCCTTCTTGCCACTTGACCTCCTCTTAGAATGTCCTTTGTGACTTTGCTTAGGGACTTTGATCTCTATTATGTCAGTCAGACCTCTGTACAAGTTTAAGAAATGTCCCTGCCCCAAATTTATGTAATATTCTGTTATATGGTAGGGCATAATCGTGGTTAGCTACTTTTAAGGACTCTAGATGTTTTCAATAAAAGCTAAAATTTTTACTGTCCCCAGTTCTTAGAGTTCAGTGGACAAGGTGATGGCAAAGTGTCCCTTCAATATTGAAGAGAACTAAAGCCCAATCAGGTCAAGGTACTGGCCATACCACCCAATAATAACAATAGCTGAATTTTATTGAGCTCCTCCTATGTAGTTCACACACTACTAAAATCCTTCTAGCACATTAGCATACTTGAAAGCACCTGTGGAAAATTGAATTAAGTGATGCTTTGCTGAAAAAAAAATTGAAATCCATGTATAGTTTTTTTCATAATATACATTTTTTGCAAATTTTTGAATACCCCTCCTATGCATGAATTGGAAAAAATGCACAAAAATAAGCTTATCTTTTAATTCCATTTCCCATGAATTTTTTTAAGTATTCCCATTTAGCAGCCATTCAATCATCACAAAACAATCTTATTGTATTATTATTATTATTATCATAGCCATCTACCAATGACAAAACAGAAGCACAGAGAAATTAAACAGCCCAATGTCATGCAGTTAATAAGTAATGAAGCCAGCATTTAAACCAAAACACTGATTTCAGAGCCTGCATTTTTAGCCAAAATGTGATTCTTCATCCACTCAAAGATGAATGAAGGCATTTGTGCCACTGTAAAAGTTTAGTGCTGTGAAAAGGGCCTCCTCCCAACTTTGTCGTATAAAGGATCTCTGTTTGATCTTCCTCAAGCAGAGGCTACCATGGCCAAGAAAGTTGCAGTGATTGGTGCTGGTGTGAGTGGCCTGACCTCTATCAAATGCTGCTTGGATGAAGACCTGGAGCCCACGTGCTTCGAAAGAAGTAATGACATCGGGGGACTATGGAAGTATACCGTACGTAATTCTCACCTTCCCATTTCCAGCGATCATAATCTGGCCAGATGTTTTGTCTCTGTTCAGCTGTGGTGACTTTAGCCAATTTGACTGTCAAATAAGGGAGAAATCCACTGCAATACAACTAACATGTGCATGGCACAATGCCAAACAGTGTGTGAGATGGAGTCTGATACATGAGGAACCTTGAGAAAAGCAGGGCACGGTCAGGTGCAGTTTGAAAGAGGAGGAGGATAGAGTTAACTCAGATAGACATACGTTGAAAGTTTATGATGATTTCTGGACCATGGATATTCTAAGACACGTGGCAGGGCAAGCTAAGTGGCAGTGGTGGATATGGAGCAGATTACAGCCTGGCGAGGGTGAAAGTTGGCATCAGAGACTGGGGCCCCAACCCGGAGGACCCTAACCCTTAGGCATCCTTCAGTTTTTTGGGAAGAGGACTGGCAGGAGTGAGGCAGGACACCAGACCTTGGAAGATGAATAAAAAGAAACCCAGGCACTGAGCAGTCCTTCTTAGAAGTGGAATTTGCACCTTAGGGGCCTATCATCAGGGCTAGACCAGCTGTCAAATGATTTGAGCACCACAAAGTAGGGCTGGAGGGGCAGGAATTTGGTATCTGAATATAGAAGCCAGGGAGGCCTCAGTACTAAATGCCTCAGGCAAAGAAGAGAGCAACCTTCATTCAACTGATATGAATGATGGAAGCCTTCATGGAACAGATGGAATTTTCTGGATCTTTAATGGATGGTGAAAAAAATAAAATGAACAAATGTATGAGGGTAATTCAAAATGGTCATGGAAAATGGAATTAAAAGATGAAGTTATTTTGGTGCAAAACATTTTGAAATCCATGCACAACTTTTTTACAATATGCATTTTCCATAAATTGAAGATGCCTCATAAGTAAACAGAAGCAGTCAAAACCATAGGACTATAGTATCCCATAGAGAGAAAACCTTTTTCTGGTATACTGTGATCCTCATCAAGACACTGAATGTCAATGTGAAAATAAAGTACTGGCCGGCGCCGTGCTCAATAGGCTAATCCTCCACCTGCGGCACCCGGCACCCAGGGTTCTAGTCCTGGTCGGGGCGCCGGAATCTGTCCCAGTTGCTCTTCTTCCAGGCCAGCTCTCTGCTGTGGCCCAGGAGTGCAGTGGAGGATGGCCCAAGTGCTTGGGCCTTGCACCCGCATGGGAGACCAGGAGAAGCACCTGGCTCCTGGCTTTGGATCAGCGAAGTGCACCCGGCTGCAGCGCACCGGCCGCAGTGGCCATTGAGGGGTGAACCAAGGGAAAAAGGAAGACCTTTCTCTCTCTCTCTCTCTCTCTCTCTCTCACTGTCCACTCTGCCTCTCAAAAAAAAAAAAAAAAAAAAAAGAAGAAAGAAAGAAAAGAAAGTACTGTACCATACCAGGTGTGGCTTGTGTGCCTTCTGCTATTTGACCCACCGTTGGTTTGGTTTCTTGCTCCTATTCTATACAGATCAATTCTAGAAAATAATATTTGACTAAATAAAATGAAAAATACAAATAAATATAGTAATAGTACCCAAGGTAAGCACCATTAAAATTTCAGTGAAATTTCTTTCTGTTATATATTCGTTTATGATATTTTTCAAAAACACCATTATAATATTAATTTTTATTCATTCCCTGTACTTATGTCCTTCTGCCAGGACAAAATGGTGAACAAGACAAACAAGACTCTACCTTCCTATGTTCCTGTGGGGAAAAAAAACAGTAAACAGAAAATTATAATGTAGTGTGATCAGTTCTGTATTAAAACCAGGGGTACCATAGGGCCACAACAGCTACCTTACACAGGTCTTTTGAGTCATGGGAGGCTTCTTAGAGAAAATGACAGTTAAGAAAGAGTCTTGAGGGAAATAGAGATTTGCGTCAGCCAGAAGTAATTCACTGGTGTCTAGAATATGACCTTTTGGTTTATTTTTTGTTTTGAAGTGGTGGAAATTGAGACCAATGAGCTGAGGAGTATTTGAGATAAGAGAGGCTACCAGACTGAGAGAAGGTGGGCGGGGCAAGACTAGACAGGGACATAGGTTGTGGATTTTGTTTTATCTTTGAAAGCAGAGTCTTCAGTATTTTACATGCTGATGGGAAAGCATAAATATAGAATGATTGAAAATACACATAGCAATATTGGGGAAAACCAGTGAGGAAAGGCAAAGAGAAGATGTGCAGGGCGTGAGTGGAGGAAGTAGTCCTGGCAAGAGAAGAAGGAAGATAACCAGAACAGATCCTGGGCCCTACATTCACACAACTATTCAGGGACTATGTTCATCTTGGAGAGCCCTATTAAATCTAATTAGTTTCTTTGTCATTTATAAAAGATACTGAATTTATTTATCCTACTCTAGCCAAGGATTTATAGCCAGTGTAGTGTGGGGACATAATGCTGAGTTGCCTGGGACTCTCTTAAATACATGGGACATTGATTGTGGGGACCCCCTTGCAGTTGGGCTGGCCTGAACCATCAAGCTCTAATTCTTTTCAGCCCATCAAACTAACCATGCCTTCACCACAGGAAACTTCCAAAGATGGGATGACCAGGATCTACTGGTCGTTAGTGACAAATGTCTGCAAGGAAATGTCCTGTTACAGTGACTTCCCTTTCCAAGAAGATTACCCCAATTTCATGAGCCACTCAAAATTTTGGAACTATCTCCAGGAATTTGCTGAGCACTTTGACCTCCTGAAATACATTCAGTTTAAGGTAAGATACTTTGAGTTATGGAAGGTTAGAGAACAGGGGCTGTTCTCTTCTGCAATCTAACAGGAATGCGATGTTTAAGGAAACATTTCCCTGTTTATCTGCATAAGAATAAGATGAGTATTTTAAGAGTCTTTAGACTCTTTTACTGCTCATTTTTTACTCAGTTAAATCATTAAAATACTGAATTTCCTGGTTCCTCTTCTCAATGTGAATGTCTCATTTGGGATGAGATTTTTAACTTTTTTCCTGAGATGAAAGGAAAAAGAATTTTGTTCACAAAACCCATTGAGAAGAAATTACTAGAAGTTGGAATCACAGAAATTATAATCACATGAAACTTATTTTCTTAATTTTTTTCTAAATCATTAGGCATTGTAATTTGTCTCTTTCTCCCCAGGAATCAACTGACCGTTTATTCCTCCCAACAACAGGATTCAGATGTCTTACATTTTAGTCTGAGTTTATACAAGTGACTTAACTTCTCTGGGATATGTGTAGGTCTGCTATCATGGAACTTGGCTTATTCAAAATAACAGACATGGTTGCCATGCCAGTTAGTCCATGAGGTCTGAAGGATCCTCACTGGTAGGAAGCGAGTGTTTGTCTTTTGCTTTTAGACCACTGTGTGCAGTGTAACAAAGCGTCCAGACTTCTCCAAAACTGGTCAATGGGATGTTGTCACAGAGACAGAGGGCAAGCAGCATAGAGCTGTCTTTGATGCTGTCATGGTTTGCACTGGAAAATTCCTGAATCCCCATTTACCTCTGGAATCCTTTCCTGGTGAGTCTTTTCTATCTGAAACCATGCCTACTCTTCAGGATTCTTGAAAAGTTATTGCTTTTTAATTGGAAATATTTCCACTCTCAAAAAAATATATACAATGAGGTGCACATTTGGCCTGTCAGTTAAGGTGCTAGTTTGTACACCCACATCCCATATCAGAGTGCCTGAGATCCAGTTCCAACTTCACTCCCAATTTCAGATTCCTGCTAATGTGCAACCACTTGATGGCTCAAGTGGTTGGGTTTTTGTCACTTACATTGGAGACCCAGACTGAGTTCCTGACTTTCAGCTTTGTCCTAGGTCAGCCCAGCCCTGGCCACTGTGGATATTTGGAAAATAAATCAGGGAACAAGATATTTTCTCTTTCTCTTCTCTCTCTCTCTCTTTCTCTCTTGTTATCTCTCTTACTTTCAAGTAAAGAAAAATGTAAAAAAGAAAGTACAAAATTATTTTGAATGGTATAAAGCACTATGTACACATCAGATCTTGTTATTTACTTGTTAATATGAATGTTATTCTTGTATCATGCAAAAGTTCAGTGATAACACTAAGTGCAATACTTTCAGATCTGTCACAAAAAAGAACAAACTTGACTTTGGGAACTAAGTAATAGATAATTTGCATTAGGACTGACCAGAAATTCAAAAACTGAAGTATGAGGTAACTTGACACATTTTTGAATGAAAAAAGCTAGAAATTATCCATGTAAAGATATATATTTACTCTTCAAAGTAGTCGTCACAATACACCTTAGTCCAGGGCTGTCTACAAAAAAAAAACAATACTCATGATTAACAAGTCTCTATCTTTGAGATCACAATTTCTTATTTGGAAAACAAAAAGCTATTCAAACTTGGCTTAGGAAATAAAACTATTCATATGAGGATTACTAAAATGTACTAAACGCTGCTCTTCTTCTGCCACTTATTAGTGGCCCTAAAGTCAATTGAGTAAGTGAAGTTTTGAAATTTCTTCAAGGAATTGAAAGAATGATTTTCATATTTTTAAAAATTTCTATTTATAGTGGTTATTTGTAAATTAGAGAAGCTGTTTTTATTTTTATTTGAAAGACTGTGAGAGACAGAGACAGACAGACAGAGATCTGTCGTTTGCTAGTTCACCCTCCAAATGCCTACAACAGCAGAGGCTGGACCAAGCCAAAACCAGGAGCCTGGAATTCCATCCAGGCCACCACTTCGGTAGCAGGAACTCAGTTACTCAAGCCATCACCTGCTGCCTTCCAGGATGTACATTAGCAACAAAGCAAGAAGTGGAGCCAGGATTCAAACCCAGGCACTCCAGTATAGAACATGGCAATCCTAAGTGTCATCAAACATTGACCCAGAAGTTTTAAGCAAGGAAGAGTGTAAAGAATAAAATTTGCAAACCTTGACAAGAAAAGAAAAACAAATATAAATCCTATAAACACAGTCAGAAAGTAGTGAAATATCCTAGTTGAAGCAAAACAAATTTAGCTATTAAGTGAGAATTCAATGCAAAACTGTAAGCAGCATCGGGATTGGGGATGGTGTGGGAGCTGAACACACAACTCTACAGTGGCAGAGGAACATGCACATGCCTCTTTTTTTAAGATTTGTTTATTTGAAAGAGTTACAGAGAGGCAGAGGCAGAGAGAGAGAGAGAGAGAGAGGTCTTCCACCCACTAGTTCATTCCCTAAATGGCCTCAACAGCCAGAGCTGGGCCAATCAGAAGCCAGGAGCCAGGAGCTTCTTCCGGATCTCTCACACGGGTGCAGGGACCCAAGCACGTGGCCCATCTTGTACTGCTTTCCCAGGTCATAGCAGAAAGTTGGATTGGAAGTGGAGCAGCCGGAACTCGAACCTTTGCCCATATGGGATGCTGGCGCCTCAGGCAGAGGATTAACCTACTGCACCATAGTGCCACCCCCCATAAATAGCTTTGACATGTCTGTTGAAATGATTGTTTTCCTTGGAATACGAAGGTATGGAAAGTGGCAGGGTTATTTCCACACTATTGACTGGGAAAAAATCAATGGAAAGCTCAAGCATTGTCTATGAGGTGCAGCCACACTATCCGGTAGTTGAAATTGTCACACACAAAGCCTTTTTATCTGCATGAATCGGCTTTTTCTTTTTTTTCCTTTGTTCCTGAATTAGAAGTTTTGACTCAGCAAATGGATTCCCTCTCTCTTTCTCTCCCTTTCTCTCTCTCCTCCTTTCTCTAACATGGAATTAACATAATCACTGATCAGAACTACCTGCACATTCTGTATTATTTATTGGGTCTGCTGCTCAAATGGCAATTATGGAAACCAGTTATTTACCAGGCATTTTGTGAAATATACAAAATCTATGAACCACCACTAAGCACTCTAATAACTTCCCTCTAGTAATACCTCAGTGAATGCTGAATGCCCCATTTTCTAAGGCATTGCATTGCAAAATCTTAGTACTCTTCTTTCTTATTCCTTTCATTTTTTCAAATTTCTTCATTTATAGTTTTTGACTGCAGAAGAAGACATTATTGTATTTCAATACATAACTTCTGTACTATCAAAAAATAAAATACCACAGTAAAGTGAAAGAGAAAAATGGTATTTTCACTTGTGATACATGACAAAATGCTAACATACTGAATCATAAATGAACTCTTAGAAATCATAACAAAGAGACTAATATTACAAAAGCAATGAAAAAGGAACAGAGGAAAAAATGAAATAACACAATTTATTAATAAGGCTATATGGGGTTGATTACACAGAAAATAAGAACAATTTTTTACATGCATTATCAGTCACTAAAAATGCTGATATTGGGGCCAACATTGTGATATAGCAGGTAAAGCCACTCCCTATAACATCCTGGTTCATGTTCCAGCTGCTCTGCTTCCAATCCAGGTCCCTACTTTTTATCCCAGGACCTGGGCCCAGGAAAACCAGTGGAAGATGGCCCAAGTGCTTGGTCCCCTGAACCCATGTGTAAGACCTGGATGAAGCTCCTCGTTCCTGGCTGGCTCAGCCCAGGCTGTTGTGACTAGTTGGGGAGAAAACCAGCAGATGGAAGACCTCTCTTCCACTGTCTCTCCCTCTCTGTAAATCCAACTTTCAAATAAAGAAATATTTAAGAAAATAAAAATAAAAATACTGATATCTAATGCTTATACAACTTTAGTAAATGAGGAATGATCATTCAAACTCTGGGAGAACTTTCTCCAATTAGTGGAAAATTATTCAAAATGTTGATTATGTGTATACTTAACCCTGAATTCCAATCCATAGAAAGCAAGAATGTATATACTACATAGAAAATCTATAGCTGACATTCAATTATAACATGCCAAAAAAATTCCTAATCACATCAATTTTTATGAATGAATGCCCTAATGTTATACACAAAAGTCTATTGATAGTAGATAGCACAGGGGGGAGAATGGTGAAATTTCTTCAAAAAAAAAAAAAAAAAAACACTCTGGAATTTCTTCCCTGAGTCAGTCTACACTGAATGGCCGATTGGAGCCTCATAACATACACTGTTCTGAAAGGCAGTAGTGTGTCATCAGTCAAAGAACATGAGTTCCCATATGAGCTCTGCCACTTGCCATACAGCCTGTAACAAGTTCCTTATCTTCCCTGTGCCTAAATCTCAACTTTAGGAAAACTGAATAATAGGATGTTCCACCACATAGGGTTGCTGTAAGGTTTAACTTAGTTAATATGTATAAAGTCCTTAGAGCATGCCTGAGACTGATGTAGCACAGTGCAGATAAATATTAGCTACTGTCAGTTTACTTACCTATCTCCCCACTCAGGACAATTTCCTTAAGATAGGCACTGGCTTTTACCCTCACATCCCTTTGACCTTATCTAGTACTTCAGGGAAGTAGTGTTGAAAGGACAAGTTGTGCAAGGTTCAGTTATTGACCTACTGTGCTTTTTCTTTTAAAGTACTGACCTGATCCATGGGGTTTGTCCTCCCCTGCCTTTGGATGAAGTCTCGGGCTGCTTCTATGGCTGTTGTGCTCACACGCAGATGACGAAAAGCCCTGTGATCACTTTAAGTCACCAAAAAATATTCTCATTTTTTGTAATCAAAATGTCCTGTCTCATGCAATAGCTGAATTTTGCAACCACATGTCATGGTAAATTTTCTCCCATCCTCCATCTGGTGCTTGCTTGGAGCTCACAGCTGCAAGTAGCAAGAGATGGCGATACCATGCCTTGCTTCTCTCTTCCTCCCTCCACCTCCTCCACCCACCAGCTACAGTTTCTCACTCTTCCAGATTTATAGTCATGAGAGTGGCAAGAAGTGCTAAAGGGGCCAGAAAGATCTCTCTTGAGTAGCACCAATTCTCTGGCCATGGAGGTGTTGAATATTGCTTTTTCGTGAAGTGCTTGTCTCAGTCTAGTTCAGAGACTCATACTGGGCATGTCTCACCTGTAGCTCCTTGTTGGAGTCTTCCATTCCCAGATCAGCCACTTAAACTCTAAACTGCAGGTCTCCCCAGCCCACCTCCACAGACCATCAGTTAGGGTCTCATACCTGTACAGCTGGTCACCTGTGCAAAGTTCCCCTAAGTTGGCATCAGACTGCCTCTCTCCCACACAGCCGTCATGAGGTCCACACTGTCAACAGTGGAAGAAAAGCTTGCTGCCAGTGCAGCCACCATCCCTCCCAGGCAGTTCCAGTCACAGTCTTCCAAGCATGGGGCAGACACCAGCCCCTGTGTTCCGCAGACCCCAGACTCCAAGAGGTGAGGTCTCAACATGGGTTCCCAGGAGGTCATCACAGCTGGCTCCATGTCACTGGGACAGAAAATGCCACAGCACTTTAAAGCATCCTTTCAGGGAATGGTCCTATTTCCAACAGGAGCCACTTCAGCCTCCACTGTGTTAGAGCCACGTAGGGTATGAGGAGGCTGAGAATCACAAAGCTGGGTAACACTCACATTCTTTGTACATTCTGCACAGTCAAGGTAGCACCTCACTTGAAATGGGAGTTTAGTTCCCAGCTTTGGAAAGCCCTTTCATTTTCTATGATAGCTATTGAGAAAATGCTACAGAGTAAATGAATGTGTCAATGGCTGAAAGGTAACAGAATGCAATAGTCAAGGGAAGAGTTGAATTTTAGACATGACCATTTCACAAGCACCTGTAGCATGGGGGCAGGGGGCTGTCTATCCTCTCAATGGCAGGGCTTCCCTTCCCGACTTGTTCCCCGTGCTGCTTCTGCCTGTCAGTGTCAGTGACACTGCCATTGATTCCTCTGTCAGCTCTCATCATTTCCATGACTGCTGCCTGTATTCTAAACACCTCTACTTCTACTGTTGCTACCAACAATAGTTTATTTGAATCCATGGGTTATGTCATTTATGTCTTCCAGGAGATAATTACCAAAAATAAATGGAAAAAAGAGGTATTTGGTGGCTCTTATATATTTGCATTTGCACAGGTGGTAGCCATGCTTCCACTGATGGAATGTAAAGAATTTGGGAGATCAGTCAGAAATGAGCATGACTGACGTAAGAATCAAGTGCGTATATGTATACAGTATAATAAAGCATGAAGCATGCACTAAATCATAAAGTGAAATAATCATCAAGTGTAAGGAACATGAGACTAACTTACAAAAGTAATTATTTTATTTATAGAAGGATAGATTTCTTTTGTGGAAAAAATTAATTGAATTAAAATTCAATCTTAACCATGACATTATTTTTTATCTGAAATCATTTTCATTTTTACTTATTCAAAAGCAGAGAAATAGTGAGAGAGATCACATCTGCTGGTTGACCCCCTAAATATCCACAACAGTCACATCTGGGCCAGGCCAAATCTTGGAGCCAGAAACTTAATCTAGGTTTCCCCTGTGGGTGGCATGAACCTAAGTACTTGAGCCATCACCTGTTGCCCCCAAGGGTGCACGGTGGAATTGGGAATGGAGCTGGAACTCAGACCCAGACACTCTGATATGGGATGCAAGTATTTAAATAGAGACTTAACAATTTGTGCCAAATGCCTTGCCCTGCAAATCACATTCATATAGGATGTATTCTATTGGGTAAAATATAGTTTATCAACAACCTCCTTTGTATCAAATGCATATTTGGATATAAGAATGTAGCAGTTGGATATACAGTCACACTTCATTTAACGTTGGGGATACACTCTGAGAAATGCATCCGTAGGTGATTTTATTGTTGTGCCATCATAGAGTGCACTTACACACATCTAGATGGTGGAGCATATTATGTCCCTGGGTTATATGGCATATGCCACCATACATGTGGCCCATCATTGACCAAAATTTCTTTATGAGGTATGTGGCTTCAATATTTAATGGAGATGGGATGTAATGACATGGAACAGAAATAATCTACTTCTCACCCAGCAAGTTCAGGGTAGTGCATGAGATTTTCCTTAGTTGTCTACAGTGAGTTTTATTTAACAAAAGAATAGTTAAAAGGGAACACGCACCTGGAATATAAGACTTCCTGTATGTTTAACAAGGCACGTTGTACAAAACCTATATGTGGGCTCACAGCATCCCAGGGGAAAGAAGGGTCAAATGCTTGCTCTACTGCCACAACTCATGTTGGAAATAAGAATTGCCATATTTCTGAGCTTCCATATTTCCATAGATCCTATACCTGCATGTTGGAGAACAATAGCTTTAGATATTTTGAATTTTCTGGTCCTTCTCTCCCTTCAGGAATCCATAAGTTTAGAGGTCAGATCCTGCATTGCCAAGAGTACAAGATCCCAGAAGGCTTTCGGGGCCAACGCATCTTAGTGATCGGTCTTGGGAACAGTGGAGGAGACGTCGCGGTGGAGCTCAGTCGAGTGGCGGCTCAGGTACACCAACTCAGTCAGTGCTCCCACTCCCAGCATCTTCTACGGTGGCTGGAGAGAGGTGCTCACGGCCCTAAAACACACTGGCAACTGCTCAGTTATGCTGACAGGGGTAAGTGAAAAAGCCATGACAATCCCTAGAGCCTCTGTCAGTTCTCCCTGAACTGTTTAAGAAGCCACACGGCATGGAGTTGAGTCATCTCTAAAAAAGATGTAGGGGACATGGGAGGCTGCCAAACCATGAAACATCTTTCAACAGTGCTTCTACAGGAGCAAGACGCAGTAGGTAAATTGCTCCATCCAAATCAAGTAGCTTTCTTTTATACTCTGTATTTCTGGCAAAACTTGCATACTAGGAATAGAAAGAGAGACTGTTTTCCTCTGAGTTTTCTATAAAAAGTCAGATTTGTGACTGGTTTTAAGAAAAAAGCAAGTCCTACTATGCCCAAGAGGTATAGGTAATGATTTTAGAAAGTCCAAGCATAGCTCCTCCTAGGTTCCACTTTAGCATAAATTCTAGGATGATTAGATCTGAAATGAATAATTTTCTTTAATTAAGTTAATGTTGTTTTCTGATCTTTTGCTTTAGATTCCATATAATTTATGGGTAAAATATCATTCAGTCAATACCATACAAGTATTATAATTTTTGTCTATAATTCCATAAATGATAAAAATATGTAATAGATATATGGGTCAGGTAAGGCAATTTTTGAAGAACAATGACAACAGGACTAGATAGATATCTGGAACAATGTGCAAATTCTCCAGTTCTCTGTTGTTGTAAGAGCAGAATATTACAAGACCATTTGAAACATATAAAAGAAAAATTTTGAGCGTGTATTTATCCTTGTTACCTTACTTATTAGGTGCTTCTCAGCACTAGAACTGGTACCTGGGTCATCAGCCGCTCTTCACATGGGGGCTATCCTTATAATATGATGATGACAAGAAGATGCCTTAATGTTATCGAACAAGTTCTGCCTTCGTGTTTCTTACGTTGGATTAGTGAAAGGCAGATGAATAAAAGATTTAACCATGAGAATTATGGATTAAGTATTACAAAAGGGTGCGTAAATTGTTTTTATTTAATAGAGAATTATTAAATCAATATTTCTCTTCCTATTTAATGTAGAATTCAAAATTTCAATAATTGTGATATTGTCCTTGTTTTTAGCCTAAATTTATTACTCTAAGACAAGTCCATTATGTACCACAGCAGTACTTAAAATAAGAGCAATCTCTGGTAACAAAAGTAGTAATGCATGAGACTAGATCAAAATGAAGAGTGAAAACTGTCATCTCAAGGTTGGCATTCAGGAATTAATGATTGACTTCCAGCATCTTGAAGTCACTACCATCTAGAAATAATTTGAATCAATGTTGCTGTGAATTCGTTTCTTAGACGAAGAGCATAGTGGGGGCAAGAGGGGTGGAGTCACCACACAGACCCCAGGAGTTGGGTGAAAGCAGGCCTGAGGCAAGCAGCCTGCAGACTCATGTATTTCAGTTGCTACAGCAGCTTATATAGCCAAGACAGCCAATCCGGTCAAGGGGCAGTCTATGCCCTAACCAATCATACCCTGTTGCCAGGCAGTTTCCGAAGCCATCCAATCACACCCTATTGCCAGGCAGGCTCCATTGTCATGTGGTTTCCGAAACCATCCAATCACAGCCTGTTGCCAGGCAGTTTCTATTGCCAGCAGCCATCTTGGCATGGCCTTCTCATTCCACCACAACTACCATCTAGAAATAATTTGAATCATCAATGTGTATAGATGGTCAGTTCCTGCTAACATAAAATAAATGTCTGTTCTGGTTCAATGATTAGAGGTATGAGTTTCTATTATAAATTTCTGAAATAATGTCTTAATATGCATGTGTATAGGATTGCACATTGGCAAGGAAAAGAAAAACCTGAAATGCATTGAGGTCATTAAGTACGCTTTTTATTATATATATTTATTGATTCTTTGGTATGAATCTTTCAACTTATAAGAAGAAAATAATGGCAAGAATGATCTGCTATGTGCCGGGGCCACAGCTCACTAGGCTAATCTTCTGCCTGCAGCGCCGGCATGCTGGGTTCTAGTCCCGTTCGCGGTGCCAGATTCTGGCCCGGTTGCTCCTCTTTCAGTCTAGCTCTCTTCTGTGGCCCAGGAGTGCAGTGGAGGATGGCCCAGGTCCTTGGGCCTGGCACCCTCATGGGAGACCAGGAGGAAGCACCTGGCTCCTGGCTTCAGATTGGCGCAGCGCGCTTGCCACAGCGCACTGGCCACAGCGGCCATGTGGGGGATGAACCAATGGAAAAGAAAGACCTTTCTCTCTGTCTCTCTCTCTCTCACTGTCTAACTCTGCCTGTCAAAAAAAAAAAAATGATCTGCTATGTAAATTTGTAAAAACATTGTTTGATATGATTAGATAGAATGGTACAATGAAAATTTTTATCAGTATAAATATATTCTGGTGTTTATTTTTATTCAGAGAGTCTCTTGATAATTTCCTCATGACCTATTGCCATTCTTGGAGATGTACATGATGTCAGACCCCCAACTTGATCAGCCAATGTATTCTGTGCTCTAGCCTCACATGCTTTTGCATTGCTCCAGAAATTCATTCCAAAAGACAGAATTTTAAACCTCAGTTAGGAAATAGTAGGTTTAATTATTTTCCACGTGTCTTCTACTGGTCGCAAGAAAGCCAAATGTAAGTCAGCAGACTGCTTTGAAGTAGTCATCGGTCAGTTTGCATCTTTGGCTTGGCTGACCATTTCCCTCAATTGACCTAAGTAAATATTTAAATAAACAGAGACAAAATAAGTATTTGCTGAAGTGTCTGGTAGATATAACTATAGTGAATACTTTTCTCTTCTGCATCCAAGGACAAGCCCAAAATTTATTGTGAATGATGAGCTGCCCACCTGTATCCTGTGCGGAACAGTGACTGTGAAAACCAGTGTGAAGGAGTTTACGGAAACCTCTGCTATCTTTGAAGATGGGACAGTGGAAGAAAACATCGATAGTGTGATCTTCACGACAGGATATGTGTCTTCTTTTCCCTTTCTTGAAGAACCACTCAGAAGCCTTTGTATGAAAAATATGTTCCTTTACAAGCATGTCTTTCCTTCCAACCTGGAGAGAGCATCACTGGCCATCATTGGCCTGATCAGCTTAAAAGGGTCCATCCTGACTGGCACTGAGCTCCAAGCACGATGGGCCACACGAGTATTCAAAGGTACTTTGACCCTATTCAAAGCCCTGTGATCAACTGGATCCTAAAACTAGTGGCCCACATTTCATTTAAATCAAACATGTAAGATAAATAGAAAAAAGTTTTTTTTAAATCTCTTTTGTTTTAAGATTTATTTTACTTATTTGAAAGAATCACAGCAAGAGGTAGAGCTAGAAAGAGAGAGAAGTCTCCCATCTGCTGGTTCACTCCCCAAATGACTGCAAAGGCCAGAGCTGAGCCAATCCAAAGCCAGGAGCCTGGATCTTCTTCCAGGTCTCCCACTTGGGTGCAGGGGCCCAAAGACTTGGGCCATCTTCTACTGCTTTCCCAGGCCCTAGCAGAGAGCTGGATCAGAAGTGGAGCAGCCAGGACCTGAACTGATGCCCAAATGGGATACCAGCACTGCAGGCAGCAGCTTTACTAGCTACGCCACAGCACCTGCCTCTTTAAATCTTAATGAATAATGAATTGTATATATGCATAATATTATGACAAAGGTGCATACTTATTTACTTACTCAATGTGACTGAGTAGAAGAGATTTTGACTCTGGGGATGGGATAAATTTGGACAGTAGACTATAATCAAGTTTCTCAGGTGAACTGGATTTATATTGGAAATTCCAAGATCCTATTCTACTGTGGTGTAGTATACTCCACTTCAGCTGAATTCTCTCTCCACTGATCATTAGGAGCAGAATTCTATATTGCTTCCAAAGAAAGACATTGGAATGATGCACAATGTGGGTGAAATTGAGATGTGAAGAGATAGTAACCTTTAAGAAATCCCCATAAAAACAGTTTAGTCACTGGACACTACGTACTGTCATTTGTCACTATAAGATCACAGTTGCTGGAGTCAAAGCTAGTGTGGTACAACCCCAGCTTTGAAACACTGTGTTTGCAAGGACCTCTCAAAATCTCAGCCCTTCATTTGTAAAATGAGGATGATAAACCAGCTCCCTTAAGAATGATTGGTAATGTTGGGGCCAGCACTGTGGCATAGCAGGTAAGGCCGCCACCTGCAGTACCAGCATCCCAGCACCAGTTTGAGTCCCAGCTGCTCCACTTCCAATGCAGCTCTCTGCTGTGGCCTGGGAAAGCAGTGGAAAATGGCCCACGTCATTGGGCCCCTGCACCTGCGTGGGAGACCCAGAATAAGCTCCTGGCTCCTGGCTTCAGATCAGCCAAGCTCCTGCCGATGCAGCCATCTAGGAAGTAGACCAGTGGATGGAAGACTTCTCTCTCTGTGCCTCTGCCTCTCTCTTTCTATAACTCTGCCTTTTAAATAACTTACTTAATTTATTATTTATTTATTTATTTTTTATACAGGCAGAGTTAGACCCCCCAAATGGCCGCTACGGCTGGCACTGCGCTGATCCGAAGCCAGGAGCCAAGTGCTTATCCTGGTCTCCCATGCAGGTGCAGGGCCCAAGCACTTGGGCCATCCTGCACTGCCTTCCCGGGCCACAGCAGAGAGCTGGACTGGAAGAGGAGCAGCCGGGACAGAACCCGGTGCCCCTATCAGGACTAGAACCCGGGGTGCCAGCGCTGCAGTGGGAGGATTAGCCTAGTGAGCCACGGCGCCAGCCACTTAATTAATTTTTTTAAAAAGGGTGATGGATAATGTCTACAATGCAACTGGCACAGTACTTGATAGTAAATGCCCATTTAGATTTGTCTGTTACCATTACTATTGCTGCTGCTATCACACCTTCTAACATGGGACAAGTTTTAGGTTAGTAAGCCCTTCAAAGAGTTGTAGTTGTATTCATTTTAAATATAAACAGTAATCATAATTCGACCAACCAGCTGTCCTTTAGCAAACTCAGCCCTTATTGACAAAAAACAATTACCAAAAACATGTGAAAGGCATATAGCACAGCACTGAGTAATGTTGACTTTCATCACACTATACAAATGTAATAGGTACCAACCATACTTTAAGACCACATGTTCTCCTAAGTTGGCAGACATGTTATTTGAATGAGGGAAGAAGTTGGTTAGGAAATTTCATCTTATTTCCATTTACAGAAAAAAATTCTACAACTCTCCATTTAATTATCAAACAGTTTTTAAGACTGATAAAAGAGCTTTCATAACATCACTCCATGATATTAAAATTATAAAAGACTCTTAAGTACCTGGCTTCTTAAAGTAGTTTAAAATGAGCTACAAAATTGCTTATTAGAATGATAAAGATGAAAGATTGTGTGCTTCAATGGAGAGCATCCAAAGGGCAGTTCAGGAACCACCAATTAAAGTTTTGCTAGCTTTTCACAGGATGAAGTCAGCCCAGTAAAAAATATACCACAGAGCAAAGTGGCACCTGTGTCCTTTGGACAGCAACTTCATACCCAGGTTTGGCATTTGGTACATGAGAGGGGCAGGACTGGACAGCACGGGATGGCAGGCAGAGTAGACTAGAACGGTCACAGAAGCCCAGAGCGAGAGTTTAGGGGGAAGGTAAGGAGGGTCAGGGTTCACAAAGTCAGGCAAGCATGAAGATCCCAGGAATCCAGAAGACAAACTGGGATTTTTGACTCAGGGGCAGCAGGGCAACTGCAGAGAAGGCCAGGGTCCAAGCTGTTAAAGCAAGCGAAAGGGTTAGCACTAACTTAGCAGAAAGAGCAGGGGCCAAGTTCTGAGCCCATCTAGATGGGAGTCTGGGAACGAGCAGGTCCTCACAAGGACACCAGCAGGCAGGGCCTCTGTGCGACCAAGAGACTGCCAGACTCCCTCCACACTTGAGGCTCCTGTATAAACAAAAGAAAATGTGCTGAAGGAAGGTTATGAAATGGGGTCATTTTAACTCTTTCCATTTAACCAATGGTCAGCATCAGCACACAGACAAGTACGATGTGGGGGTATAAACACGATAGAATATAACTTCTATGTGTAACTTGGGAGCAGACCAGCAGGTAGGTGCTGATGTCTGGGGAGAGTGGTCCAGGCTGGGGGCTGGGCCATGAGCTCCTTATCTCACAGTCTTAGGATGGTACCCTGAGGAAGTGAGTTGGGAGGAAGTTTTGCCTCCAGAAAGTTATCTTCTGTACCCTAATTCCACTGTGAGCTTTGACTGCCACATGTTCTGAGGCTGGAGCCTTGAAAGGCCAGAAACGAGGACAAGGGGATCTTCACGGAAAAGCCACATGTGACTTCAGGTGTTGTTTCCAATTTTTCTCATAGGACTCTGTAAGATACCTCCACCCCAGCAACTGATGGCTGAAGTTACTAAAAAGGAGGAGCTCATTAAAAGGTGTGAAATATGTCTTGTTGTAGGGAAAACTTGCCAACATTTTGTGTTATAATAAAAAAGCAAAGAGTTCTTATTACAAAGCACATTCTTGGAGCGACAGTGTGGCAGGTTGGGAATGACTCAGAATGAGCAGTCGGAACATGACTTTAGTTCTAACACTGTCACCAATTAGACATGTGGCCTTAGGTGTGTCCTACGGGGAGACCAGGTCTTCTCACTGGGACACAGAGCCCGGCCCTGGGGTGACAACCCTGTTTGATTCAGCCCCAGGAATTCTTCCTGTCTTCCTTCTTTTCCCACCTATCAGGCTGCCCTTTCTCTGTATTTGCTGATGTCTCTTCTGCTGAACTGCTAAAGATTGCTGAACCCAAAACGTAACTCTCAGACCTCTTTTCACTTCCATTTACATCACTCTGAGATGACCTCCTGCAGTCCTGTGGCTTTCAACACTATCACAAACCCACGGCTGCCAGATGTGTGTCTCTAACCCATGTCATTGCCCAGAACGCCAGCTTCTAAGCAAACTCCCTCAGTAAAGCTCCACTTGGATATCTAACAGGCTTAGAAACTGAGCATGTCTCTAATGACCTCTGGGTCCCCACCAGAGGCTTTTCTCCCTTCTGGTTAATCAGTCAAAAACCCTGGAGCAATCCTTTCTCCTCCTTTTCTCTTGGACCCCTCATCAACATAAGTTCTGTCACCAGCTACCTTCCAAGTCAGGCAGAATTAAAGTACTTCCCACTACCTCCGCTGCTACCCTCCACCAGACTAGGCCACCAGCATCTCTCACCATGACACCTGTGGCTTCCTTAGCTGGCTTCCTTCCCTACCCTAGCCATTCCATTCCTGGTCTTGACAAGGCAACAGGAATGAGTCAGGTTGCTCTTTTCAGAATTCCCTGATGGCTTCAAGAAACCTCCCAGAAGCTCTTGGTCTGCCTTCAGTGCCTATGGTTCCTCCACCTCATCCACACTGCTCCAGGCATGCCAGCCCCTCACTGCCCCCTCAAACATGCCAAGCTGCACCTCCTCGGAACCTCTGCACCTCTTCCCTCTCTCTGCCTGAAATGTTCATCACCCAGACACCAGCACGGGTCACTCTGTAAAAATGTCACTTCCTAAGAGAGAAGCCTTCTCTGACAATCCACCCAGTGGCACCATTGCTTCTTTCCCTTACCATATTTATATTTCTCATAATACCCATATCTGAATGGTATTTTACAGGAAGCTGATTTCCCCCATAGAATGTGAGCTGTCTGACAGCTTGTTGTTTTATTCAGTGTTGGAGCCCCAGCATCTACAATGGTGCCTAGAATGGGACATTTATTTATGTATGCATTCATTGAATGAATGAATGAATGACATTGCAAAGTCAATAGAAAGAAGGAAGAAGAAAAAAGCTTTCATATTCACTCTGCTCATGTCATTGTCAAGTTCAGTCCTAGTGTAGCAAATGTAGCCCTCACAACTCAAGACAGACATCAGTATAAATGTTGTTGATGTCCATATATGTGATGGTTTCTGATCATGTTCCTTCTTCCAACAACTCTTGTATCTGGACCAATGAGATGTTATCTTTAGGTCACAGTCAAGAACAAAAACCTTTTCTTCCAATGCCATTCTTTTACCATCTCCTTTGTCAACATTATTTTCCCTCCTAATACCCTCTGTAAATAAACTCTTCTTACTTTTTTTCTTTTGAGTACAAGATGTTCTCAAACATGGTTTGATTCTGGGGGAAAAAAGCAACAAAATGATGAGAGGAAGTGGAGGAAGAGTGGCTATAAGTTGTAACTTGAGGTAGAGAGTGATTAATGAAGTTATCCATTTTTGTTTCTCACAGAGGTGTGATCAAAGATACCAGTGAAGAAAAACTCAGCTACATTCCCTATATGGATGACCTTGCTGCATGCATAGGCACTAAGCCCAATATCCCACTTCTGTTCCTCAAGGACCCCAGACTAGCCTGGGAAGTCTTCTTTGGACCATGCACCCCTTACCAGTACCGTTTAATGGGCCCTGGAAAATGGGACGGAGCCAGAAATGCCATCCTCACCCAGTGGGATAGGACTCTGAAGCCTTTAAAAACTCGAACCGTGTCTGATTCCTCCAAGTCTGCTTCTTTGTCACATTATTTAAAAGTTTGGGGTGCACCTCTCCTACTTGCCTCTGTTTTGCTTATCTGTAAATCTTCACATTTTTTAAAATCAGTGAGAGATAAACTACAGGATAGAATTTTCCCTTACCTAGTGCTATAATTTGAGTGTGTCCCACAGAGTTCATCTGTTGGACAACTGGTCTGCAATGTGCTTGTGTTGAGAGGTGGGGCCTAATGGGAGGTGTTTGGGTCATGGAGACCACACCATCATGAATGGATTAGTGTCACTCTTGCTGGACTGGATTAGTTACCCTGAGAATGGGTACTTGTAAAGCAAGGCTGGCCCCTCATTTTGCCTCTTCAGTACTTGTTTATTTGCTCTTCCACCTTTCCACCCTGTTATGACAGAGCACAAGGTCCTCACGGAACCTGTCACCGTATCTTTGGATTTCCCAGCCTGCTGAACCGTGAACACAATAAACTTCTTTATAGGTTTCTCACTCTCTGATAGTCTGTTACACAATAGAAATGGACTAAGACACTAATAAAATAATTCTGGTGATGATGAATCTGATTGGTTATAAGAATTTCACGAAGTTTTCATAAGTCTATCTCCAAGTGTCTTGTGCATTCCCAACCCCCAACCTCTCCATCATAACTACTATAATCCAAGTGCAAGCCTACCTATCTTTTAACTGAATTCTTGTATTTTCTTCTTTGCTCTCAGTACAGAGTCTTGCCTCCCATTCCAGTGTATGTCCTATAGGCATTGTTTCCATCAAGGTTCTTATAGGAATAAGATGGCACAAGTAATTTGAGAAAATTTTACTATAGATATTATTTGAAGAGATTTGAGAAGAGTGCAGGGAAATTATAGGGACAATGAAAGACTCCTAGACCATTAACAGTGAGGTAACTTTACAGTCCCTAGATCTAATGAAACAAGAGGAGAAAGCAGTTACTAGAGAGAATTACATAGAGAAGGCCACCTAACTAGATCAATGACTCCGGCCAAGTGATGAACAGTGCACAATCAGCCCAAAGGTAGAAATCTGAAACAGTAGGTATAGAACCTTCCCTCCCTTTGTCAGTTTACTAGTGCTCTCTGATGGCCAAACCCAACCAAAAGTCAGAGGGCAAGGCTGCTGGTTGGCATTGTCCGTGGAGTGCAGCCTCAGAGGATCACCTCATTCTGTGCAGCCTCCCCCACACCCCAAAGCAGAGTCGATTTCCCCTGTGATGACTGCCCCCATGCACTGCTCTTCTCTCACTGTGGTATCATTTTTCTTTTCGTATCTGTCTCCTAACAAATGAGTGAGATCCTAAAATCAACCATATCTTGTTCATTCAAAACAAGACCTGAGGGGCAGGTGGTTAGCCTGAGGTTACAATGCTGGTTGAAATCTCCATGTCCCACATGAGAGTTCCTGGGTATGAAATCCAGCTCTAGCTTCTGACTTCTGCTACCCCCTGTTGCAGACACTGGGAGGCAATGGTAAAGGCTCAAGTTCTTAGCACTCATCTGGGAGACCGGGATTGATTTCCTACCTCCTGGATTTGACCTGGTCCAGTTCAAGCTGTTGGGAACATTTGGGGAGTGAACCAGTGGATGGCAAATCTCTCTCTCTCTCTGTCTCTCTGTCTCTGTCTCTCTCTCATTATCTCTGTATGTTTCTTTCTGTCTCTGCCTTTCAAATAAATAACATAGTAAAGAAAGTTGTATGAGGGGGCAGACATTTAACCTAATGCTTAAGATATCCATGCCCCTTATCAAAATGCCTGGGTTCAATACCTGGTTCTAGCTCCTGACTCACTTCCTGCTAATGGAGACCGTGAGGAGGAACAATAATGACTCAAATAAACAAGTTTAGTTCCTGCCACCAATGTGGGAGATCTGAACTGTGTTCCTGGCTCTTGGCTTCAGCCTAACCCAGTCCTGATTGGTATGGGCATTTGGAAAGTAAATGAGGGGCCAGCGCTGTGGTGTAGAGGGTAAAGCCGCCAGCTGCAGTGCTGGCATCTCATATGGATGCCAGTTCGAGTCCCGGCTGCTCCTCTTCTGATCTGGCTCACTTCTAGGGCCTGGGAAAGCAGTAGAAGATGGCCCAAGTCCTTGGGCCCCTGCACCCACGTGGGAGACCTGAAAGAAGCTCCTGGCTCCAGGCTTCAGATTGGCTCAGCTCCAGCCATTGTGGCCATCTGGGGAGTGAACCAGCAGATGGAAGACCTGTCTCTCTCTCTCTCTCTCTGCCTCTCCTTCTCTCTCTGTGTAACTCTGACTTTCAAATAAATAAACAAATCTTAAAAAAAGAAAAGAAAGTAAATGAATGGGAGCATTCTCTCTCTCTCTCTCTCTCTCTCTCTCTCTCTCTCTCTCTGTTCCTTTCTCCCTCCCTGTTTGTGTGTCTGCATGTGGGTTCGTGTCTACATGGTGGATGTTTTGTGTCATCACATAATTTTCAGAGAATTAAGCAATTTCTGTTAGTACACAGTGCCAATTACAATCAAAATTTGGTTAAATAGGCAAAGCAAAATTATTTTCATAACATCTGATTTAATTTCTCAAGCTGAAATCTTGATCAGCCTTAATTTTTAAAATCTACTTACTATGAAATTTTCATTTTTTGAAGCTTTTACCACATTTATTTAATCTGAAATACACATGGTAATTACACTTGACCTTTGAGTAAGACCTTATTAGTGTCTCATGAGAGGTCAGAAAATGAGTTTGTCAGTTGCAAACAGATATATTCATGACCTTCTGGCTGGAATTTGCATCTATTACTGCCTAGAGTATTGCCATAAATTATGGATTCACTTACAGTGGCCTTTTCCTGGTATGATTTATTCTTTGAGAATTAGGGTCATGGAATATTTAGAATTCAGCTCAAAATGGAGAGGCAGCACAGAAGAAAAGAGGAGTGAGCAGGGAGACTTCCTGTAAGAGGTGTCCAGGATAGGGCTTCATTGACAAGCAGAACGAGGTGTCTAGATACAGAAAGGAGAGTTGTCTCCCAAGGAAGCTAGTGAGGTACCCTGGGCTTTAGGGTTCATATGTTCGGGCTCAGATTCCTGTTTCAGGTGCTTGTATTTGGTCCAGCAGTTAACATGCACTTTTTTTTTTTTTTTTTTTTGACAGGCAGAGTGGACAGTGAGAGAGAGAGAGAGACAGAGAGAAAGGTCTTCCTTTACCGTTGGCTCACCCTCCAATGGTCGCCACGGCCGGCGCACCGCGCTGATCTGAAGGCAGGAGCCAGGTGCTTCTCCTGGTCTCCCATGGGGTGCAGGGCCCAAGGACTTGGGCCATCCTCCACTGCACTCCCAGGCCACAGCAGAGAGCTGGCCTGGAAGAAGGGCAGCTGGGACAGAATTCGGCGCCCCGACCGGGACTAGAACCCGGTGTGCCAGCGCCACAGGCAGAGGATTAGCCTATTGATCCGTGGCGCCGGCCAACATGCACTTTCACTATCCACACTCCATATGGGATTATCTGGGTTGGAGTCCTGGCTCTGCTTCCAATTCCAGCTTCCTGCTAATATATACCCTGGGAGGACAGCAGATGATGGTTCACGTACTTGGATCCCTGTCACCCACATGGGAGACTCACATTGAGTTCCAGGCTCAAGGCCTGGCTAGTGCGAGCGTCTGGAGGATGTACCAATAGATGGAAGATTTTTCACTCTCTGTCTCTCGACCAATTAAATTAAAAAAATGTAAATTTAGGAGAAAAAATCCTTGTCTTGGCACTTCCATTCTGTGTAAGGCAAGAAAAATTACTCTCTTTGTCTTGATTTCTCACCTGAAAATCTGTACGAAGAAGAAAATAGCAAGACTATAGATCTACGTTACGATGAACTAATAAAGACATACCAATTCTTTCTCCCTCAAGGACTTGTGCATAGATGGTTCACATAGGACATTGCCAACATTGGTCAACTTACATTGGTTTTAAAGATTTGCAATTGGTGCCCCATCTACTGGGGGACTCTTATAAGTAAAAACTCAGACACATGGACTAGTTATAAGAGAAGGTACACTCCGGATATTTGAGAACAAGTCCTCCCTGGCTGTTGTTTATTTGTGGTACTCTAGAGGGTCCGTCTGAGTGGCACATGGGTGATGGTGGTGGTGGTGAGGACCTAAAGGCAAAAGAGTGACACTAGCTAGAACATGTTGCCATGGAAGCAAAGGCCACACCTTCTGATTATGCAACAAGGAACTGAGGCAAGCAGAAATTTTCAAGTCCTTTCATTTAAAGACTAGAAAAGTGGGGCTGCTAAAGGCTTCCATAGCCTTGGCAACTCATGACTAGAGCCTAGGGAGATTACTGGCGCCATAAACAAGAGTGTCAAATTGTTAAATCAACAACAGGAGTCACTGTGTACTTACTCCTCATGTGGGATCTGTCCTTAATGGTTTGTCCAATGTGAAGTGATGCTATAACTAGTACTAAAACAGTATTTTTACACTTTGTGTTTCTGTGTGGGTGCAAACTGATGAACTCTTTACTTAGTATATACTGAATCGATCTTCTGTATATAAAGATAATTGAAAATGAAAAAAAAACAACAACCTGGTGTTAAATTGGAAATTGCATAGAAAACTAATCAATTTTTTAAAAATATCATGTAGAATCTCTGTCATTAATGTGCTGTACACTGTTATTTAATGCTATAACTAGTACTCCAACAGTATTTTTTCACTTTGTGTTGCTATGTGAGGGCAAACTGTTGAAATCTTTACTTAATATATACTAAACTGATCTTCTGTATAGAAAGAAAATTGAAAATGAATCTCGATGTGGATGGAAGGGGAGAGGGAGCAGGAAAGGGGAGGGTTGCAGGTGGGAGGGAAGTTATGGGGTGGGGGGAAGCCATTGTAATCCATAAGCTGTACTTTGAAAATTTATATTCATTAAATAAAAGTTAAAAAAAAAAAAGAAAAGTGGCGCTGGTGCTGTGGCACAGCGGGTTAATGCCCTGGCCTAACGTGCTGGCATCCCATATGGGAGCCAGTTCGAGTTTCTCAGGTGAACTGGATTTATATTGGAAATTCCAAGATCCTATTCTACTGTGGTGTAGTATACTCCACTTCTGCTGAATTCTCTCTCCACTGATCATTAGGAGCAGAATTCTATATTGCTCGTGGGTAAAATTGAGATGTGAAAAGATAGTAACCTTTAAGAAATCCCCATAAAAACAGTTTAGTCACTGGACACTACGTACTGTCATTTGTCACTATAAGATCACAGTTGCTGGAGTCAAAGCTAGTGTGGTACAACCCCAGCTTTGAAACACTGTGTTTGCAAGGACCTCTCAAAATCTCAGCCCTTCATTTGTAAAATGAGGATGATAAACCAGCTCCCTTAAGAATGATTGATAATGTTGGGGCCAGCGCTGTGGCATAGCAGGTAAGGCCGCCACCTGCAGTGCCAACATTCCAGCACCGGTTTGAGTCCCAGCTGCTCCACTTCCAATGCAGCTCTCTGCTGTGGCCTGGGAAAGCAGTGGAAAATGGCCCATGTCATTGGGCCCCTGCACCCGTGTGGGAGACCTGGAAGAAGCTCCTGGCTCCTGGCTTTGGATTGGCTCAGCTCTGGCCTTTGCAGTCATTTGAGGAGTGAACCAACAGATGGGAGACTTCTCTCTCTCTCTCTCTCTCTCTCTCTCTGCGCCTCTCCTCTCATTGTGTAACTCTGATTTTCAAATAAATAAATAAATCTTTAACAAAAAAAAAAAAGACTAGAAAGGCTCCTCCAACTCTATAGCTATTAATAATCAATTTACTGCATTCCAAACACCCTGCTGGCTTTTTGAATGCTCATGTTAGGGTAGCTATCACCATTTTCCAGACAAGCCCACTGAGCTTTAGGATGGTTAAGTCATTTGGCCAGGACATCACAGCTAACAGAAGAGCTGAGATTACAATCCAGGTTTCATTCTAAAGTTATTGATCCTAGCCAGAATACTCAGTTCCCAATTACTATAGCATTAGATTTCCTCTGTCTACTATGTGACTGCCTTACTTATAAAATTAGCTGTTGGACTATCCTTGTTTGCAATTCTAAAGTAATTAGGGGTAATTTATCATATTGGTAGAGGAAAGAATGTATGTGGAGAAGAG
Organism: Lepus europaeus; assembly: GCF_033115175.1. Classification (NCBI taxonomy): domain Eukaryota; kingdom Metazoa; phylum Chordata; class Mammalia; order Lagomorpha; family Leporidae; genus Lepus; species Lepus europaeus. The sequence goes on along the minus strand of NC_084831.1, from coordinate 134,877,108 downwards.
TACACAAGGAATGCTTGCCAATGAAGCCACTGACTTGTTGTCAGATATTTACTTAGCAATACTTTGTTATCAGACAATTAAATATGTATTCATTCCAGAGAGACAGACTGACAGAGAGAATTCTCATCCTCGGATTAATTCCCCAAATGCTTGCACTGACCGGGGCTGGACCAGGCCTAAGTCAGGAGCCAGGAATTCAATCAATATAGGTCTCCTATATGGCTGGCAGGAAGCTAAGTACTTGAGACATCAACTCAGATATTTGGGCAGGGCATCACGGTATAACAGGTTAAGCTGTCATCTGCAATGCCAGCATTTCATATGAATGCCAGTCCTTGTCCTGGCTGCTCCACTTCTGATTCAACTCTGCTAATGTGCCTAGGAAGACAGCAGAAAATGCCCACTGCTTGAGCCCCTGCTGCCTACACTGGAGATCCAGAAGAAGCTCCTGGCTCCTGGATTCAGGCTGGCACAGCCCTGGCTGCAGTGGCAGTTTGGGGAATGAACCAGCAGATAGAAGATACCTCTCTCTCTCTCTCTCTCTCTCTCTCTCTCTCTCTCTCTCTCTGTAATTCTGATTTTCAAATAAAATAAATAAATCTTTTTTTTAAATTATTCATGTATTTAAACATAAAATTATAATTTAAGTAAAATAATGCAATGTTAAGAAACATTATAAGGCAAACTATTTCAGAAGATCATCCAAGAAAAGTGAAAATAAGTAAAAGTGTCTTGTTCAGTATTACAGTGGGTTCAATTCTCAGGCATTTGGTGCAGCAAGCACTGGGCACAGTGGTTAAGACATCCACCACCTACATCAGTGTGTCTGGGTTCAAGATTTGGCTTTGCTTCTGGTTCCAACTTCCTGCTAGTGAAGCAGCAAGTGATGATTCAGGTAGTTGGGTTCCTGTCACCTACTTCAATTGAGTTCCCATCTCCTGACTTCAGCCTGACCCAGCCTTAGCTGTTGTAGGAATTGCAGAAGGGGACCAGCAGGTGGAATCTCTCTGTCTTTGTGTGTCTTTCTGGTAAATGAAATAAATAAATTACTCTAAAATACTTTGCCTGTAATAGAATGAAGTCATTCTAAATTTCTCCCTGTATCTGCCCCTTCATCAGATTGAGTCCTAATCAATACCAATTCTTTTGTGGATTCTTTTGGTTGCAAAGTGACACCAATATATGCTGGTCACTGCCTTTGAAAACTAATTATCATTGGACCATTACTCTGCATAGATGCAAAGATGTCAAAAGCCAATCATCAAAAGGTATGAATGACACCAAAAATAACATTTCAAGGTAGGCCTATGGCACAGTCTAAATCACTGCTTGAGACCCATCCCATTTCGGAATTCCTGGTTCAAGACCTGGCTCCTCTGCTTCTGACTTGAGCTTTCTGCTCATGCTTACCCTGGGCATCAGCAGCCAAAGCATCATTCAAGTACGTGGGTCCCTGCCGTTCATGTGGGAGACCTGGATGGAATTCCTGGTTACTGGCTTCAGTCTGGTCCAACCCTGGGTGTTTAGGGAGTGAAGCAGTGAATGGATGCGTTGTTTAATAAACTCTGCAGTTAGCAGATCTTCTAAATGATATTTGCATACAGTTCTTTTGTTCTGCCAGATATGTTCTAAGCACTTTACGTATAATCACTCAGTCTTCGCAGTAACTGGTGAGGTAAGTATTGTTATTTTTGCCCTCACCTTACAGATGAGGAAGCTGAGGAAGAAAGGTGACATAATCTGCCTGAGAGCACACATTTACTGAAGGGTGGAACCAGGATTCAACCAGGGCAGATCTTCACTCTGGAGTCCCTGCACTTAACCAGACTCACAGAATGTACTGCCACCCCAGGCTGAAGCTGGTATTGCAGATACTCTAGGCTTCTTAAGACAAATAACACAAAACATGGAAATGGGGGCACTCTTTTAACAGTCCTCTCCAAGATTATCTAATTTTTAAGCAGAAGTTATCATTTTCTAACTCTTCTATTAACTGTTAACTAGTAAATAGACTTTGTGAAGTTATGTTGACTTGTAGCTCTATTTTCAATAAAGATGCGAATGATTTCTCTCCAGTAGAGGAGATCATCCCAGAGGTTATATTTTATTGCTCTATGACACATTAACCAGTTTTGGTTCTAACCTAGAATGTTTATTCTAACATTTCCTTACCAAATCTCCTGTACTTATCCTTCAGTGCTCTGCAATCAAGCTTTACTGCTGAACTTTCCTCCTCACTAATTCATAAGAGAATTAAATCTTTGGCATGTGTTCATTCTATGGTTATAAACAAAAAAATGTTTTTAACTTCTGGAAATCGTACATTCATGCTCTGCCAGTGAGTCAACTTTTTTTTGTTTGTTTCTCCTCCAAATTCTGTGGGTTACATCTCTAAATTAAATTCATAGCTGGCATTCAGGCCTTGCTTGAACATTTTCTAGTGACTACAAGACCACAGCACAGGGGCAAGTTTTCTGCATGATAGGTGTGTGCCTACCCAACACTCAAGGGCTAAATATCACTTCATTTCTTCAAGACTGAGTTCCAGCAGTGAGCTCAATGTTCCAGCCACTGCCTCAGCTGAGTGTGAGCTTGCCATACACACAATGTGCCTCAAAACTGACCTCTGTAATTAGTTCTGTAAGATGTAGTTTATAAGTTGGATCTGTGTAACAATTTCACTCTCCTATGCATTTATTCCATATCACTACTGATACATCCATGTCTTCTATCCAAGTTACACATTATGATCAACATTTGCTCAGCTTGACTGCTCCAGAAAATAATTTTCCAGAAATATTCTTGGAGTTAGAGTAAATATCTCCACTATCTGAAGATAGGTTTTTACTAGTATATTTTAAATATGAAATTGACTCAAATGTAAGGACATATTATCAGTATTAGCATGACCTTATGAGGACTCCCTATTCAATTCTCCTTACACAGGCTTTAACATATACAAATGCAGGAAACAAAAAGTTGGAATAAAAATAATTCACATGAGAAATTAGTTAGAAACGCAGACAAGTCATAACCAAGCAAACAGGTAAGGATGAATCACCACATTCATGAGATTTTAAAATGCCTCATCTGACATTGCAAAATTCTTACTGGTAGATTTTTTGCAATCTCAACCACTTAGCTCAACTCTAAGCCAAGTTTTATCATCAGGCCACATGCAACTTAGGGTATCCAATTTCAGAACAGCTAAGGGTAGGCCAGTCTGAAAACAGAAACTCAATCTAGGTCTCCAGATGTAGTTCCAACCTTGATGATCAAGTGTTTCTGATCAAATATCAGACAAGGAAGAACCAGTTAAATGCAGGAGCTAGCCTGCTCCATAGCGCCAGCCCCAGACCCATAATACTTTAAAAATAGTATTAAAAATAAATTTATCTTTTGTCACTTATTGCACACATTATAAATGCATAATTATAATTTTAATGGAATCTTAAGAAGTATTATAAGACAAACCATGTTTCAGAGGTCATTCAAAGAAATTAAAAATAAGCCAGCTATAAAAGTCCCTTGCTCAATATTAGAATGTGTACAAAGCTCAGCATTATAATGAGATACGTGGTTATGCAATTTCTGAAAAAAATATCTCCTCAAAGAAAGCCATTCAAGTAAATGAGAATCTTTAAAAAACAAAATAGCGAGCTTCAGATATTGCGATTTCTAGTTTGGTAATAATAATATATAAAATGACTTAAGAAGGAATAACTGAATCTCAAAGCGTTCTTTAAGTTTTCTTTGAGTATGCTACTGCATACATGTTCTAAAGCATCAGTCTCTCTGATGTAGGCTGATTATCTGTTCAGGACAGCACCTGTGTCCCTCTGAGAATAGCAGTCAAGCACCTGCCATTCTCTCTGCAGGAGAGACACAGAAAGGTACCCAAATCTACACATACATGGAATTTATTTGAACTCATTTTAATTGGACTATGAAATCTTGTCTCCCTCAACCACCCTCGGTTAATTTTCAGGCATCTGGTAGGTGAACAAAAGTCAAAGACTGAGATATAATGATCTACCGAGCAAAACATAGTAATAGAGAAGAGGAGAAATCAAGAGAGAAGGCAGAGAGAGGCAGAAACTCCAAACAGAACAGTAGAAGCTTCTGGGTCATAAGGCAGAATTTAACCAATCTCAGTAACCCTTGAGGACACCTCTAAGCAAAAAAATAATGCAAAAGTTAACATCAAAAGAACTCATATCATCTGAGAGACAAAATATGGCTTTGCATTCATGAAATAAGAACAGATTATTATTATAAAAGAGTTAATAGAACAAAAACAAGCTTCAGAAATAAACAGGAATGAAAAAAACTGAAGTTTAGGAATTGTTACAAAAAGGGGAAACAAAATGATGAACAGTAGAAAATTTTGAGATCCACGCAGGAAATTGAATATCTGAGTAAGTGGACTTTCAGAAAGAAATAATACATTTTTCCCCTCAAAAAAACTGGAGACCCGGACTTCAAGATCTCACAGAGCACCTAGCAACATGAATGGAAAAAGCCCCAAAGCAAAGCATATTGGAGTTCTATTTTAGACACATGATATTTAAGCAGCCTATTACAAATAACCTGTGAAAATATCATGTAAGTAGAGTCCAGAGACTGGGGAAAAGTCAGGGTTAGAGGTTAGAGATGTAAATTGGAAAGCATTTGGATGTGGACTTAAGAATGGAATGATTGAGGCTGGCGCTATGGTGCAGGTTAAAGCCACCGCCTGCAGTGCCAGCACCCCATATGGGAACCGGTTCGAGTCCCGGTTGCTCCACTTCTGATCCAGCTCTCTGCTATGGCCTGGGAAAGCAGTAGATGATGGCCCAACTCCTTGGGCCCCTGCACCCTTGTGGGAGATCCAGAAGAAGTTCCTGGCTCCTGGCTTTGGATCAGCTCAGCTCTGACCACTGTAGTCATTTGGGGAGTGAACCAGTGGGAGGAAGACTTCTCTCTCTCTGGTTATACCTCTCTCTGTAACTCTTTCAAATAAATAAAATAAATTTAAAAAAAAAGATCCCCCCCTTACAAAAAAAAATTGAATGGGATGATGAGAACAGGCATTTGGAGCTGTGATGAAGATATTACTTGGTATCCCCACAACCCATATGAAAATGGTGGTTCAAGCCTTGGCTCTGCTTTCAGTTGCAATTTCCTGCTGATGCACACCCTAGGAGGTGGCAGGCAATGGCTCATGTACTTGAGTCCCTGCCATCCATGTGGGAGGCCTGGATTGCACTCCAGGCTCCTGACTTCAGACTGGCTCACTGGGTTTTGTAGGCATTTCAGGAGTGAACTAGCAAGTGGAAGATCTCTTTTTCTCTCCCTCTCCCTGTCTCTACCCTCTGTTTTTCTAATAAATAATTTTTTTTTAACAGGCAGAGTGGACAGAGAGAGAGAGAGACAGAGAGAAAGGTCTTCCTTTGCCGTTGGTTCACCCTCCAATGGCCGCCGCGGCCAGCGCGCTGCAACCGGCGCACCGTGCTGATCCGAAGGCAGGAGCCAGGTGCTTCTCCTGGTCTCCCATGGGGTGCAGGGCCCAAGGGCTTGGGCCATCCTCCACTGCACTCCCTGGCCACAGCAGAGAGCTGTCCTGGAAGAGGGGCAACCGGGACAGAATCCGGCGCCCCGACCGGGACTAGAACCCGGTGTGCCAGCGCTGCAGGCGGAGGATTAGCCTATTGAGCCGTGGCACCGGCCTAATAAATAAAAATTATAAAAACTGAGTTGTCTTTGTTTAAAAACTGGAATGGCAACTGCAGAGGCCTAAGTCAGCCAGGAAACCACCCATGCTGTGAAGACACTTGCAACTGGTTCCCACTTATCATGTATTTTCAACAAATCTAACCATAATCAAGGAAACATCTTCCACACCTTAAATGGAAATAACCTTTACATCTTAGGACCATTGTAGGAAAAACAGTTAATGACCTCATTGCCTGAACAATTACCTACAACATTGTTTGCCTTTCCCTGTGTTAGATGACATTATGAGTATGGGAATGCATTCCCTTTAATCAATAATGAAGTCTATTAGTTATTAACAGGTATTCTTCCATTTTCAATGAGTATTCTAAGTCTTCCAATATGATTGATAACCACACATAAATCTGCATTGCTGAAGCTTGACTGAAGGTATGTACCCACCCATTAAGAAAAGTACCGAACTTGTAAGCAACCTCAGGCTTTCTGTCTGTTAGAACCTCAGTCTGACTGGTGAATAAGCTTTAACTTTGATTTTCCACACATAGTCTCCTTACTTCTGTTGATATGCATGTAAAAATATTCAGATTCAAAACACTGAATAAAATAGCCTGTAGAGATTTAGAAAGGGAAATGAGGAAATGTGAAATGAAAGATAAGAGACTGGGTCAGAGAAGAAGCCGGGCTTGGGAGGAGCAGCCAGCAGAGCAGATATGAGATAGTGGGGTACATGAACAGTGTCAGGACACGAGGAGGGAGTGGGTCAGGAAGGCGGCTGCGGTCACTCTTAAGGGTGGTCAGGTTGGTGCAGCAGTCCCCCATTACCCATGATTCAGTTTCTTACAATCACCATCAGAAAATAATAAATAAAAAATGACAGACAGAAACAACTCATAAAGGTTCAAATACTTTTATTACAGAGCATTGTTATAATTACCATATTGTATTCTTTGTTAATGTTGTTCATCTCTTAGTGGGCCTAATTTACAAATTAAATTTTATCATGGGTATGTATGTTTAGGACAAAACGGTGTGTCATCAGCTCTCCAAATCCTCAGATTGTTCATTCATGGTTTCAACCAATCACAAGTAAAGCATATTTGAAAAAAGAAAAAATTACACTTTTCATTACTCCCTAAACATCACACTTTAACAACTATTGTTTTTTAAGATTTATTTATTTATTTGAAAGTCAGAGTTATACAGAGAGAGAGGAGAGGCAGAAAGAGAGAGAGGTCTTCCATCCGATGGTTCACTCCCCAATTGGCCGCAACAGCCAGAGCTGCGCTGATCCGAAGCCAGGAGCCAGGAGCTTCTTTTGGTTGTCCCAAGTGGATGCAGGGGCCCAAGGACCTGGGCCATCTTCTACTGCTTTCCCAGGCCACAGCAGAAAGCTGGATCAGAAGTGGAGCAGCCGGGACTAGAACTAGTACCCATATGGAATGCCGGCGCTTGAGGCCAGGGCGTTAACCCACTGTGCCACAATACCAGCACCATCACTTTAACACTATTAACATAGCATCTACACTGTATTATGGTATAAGTAATCTGGAGATGATTTAAATAATAGGGCAGAATGTGTATAAGTTATATGCAAATACTACACCTTGTTGTATAAAGACTTGAGCATCCACAGAGTTTGGCATTTGTGAAGTCAGGAGGTACTGGAATCGGTCCTCCGAGGGTACTAAGGGATGCAGTCATCCAGTGTTCAGTACTATCCAAGGTTTCAACCATCTGCTGAGCATCTTGAACTGTATCCCTCAGCAGAATAAGGGGTGACTACTGTACAGGAGAATTGATTGTTGAGTTTAGTGAGAAGGAGAGCACATGTTGAACGTAATGAGAATCATGCATCATTTATCTAAGATTAGAGTGGGTTTGTTGGTGACAGATACAGAAGCAAATAATTTAAGTGCTAAAATATGTAAAGCATTGCTTTAACATTAAAATAACTGTGAATATTATGTACAACAAAATACAATATTTGCATTAACTTTTGAGATCAATCAGGGAACTTCAAAGAAATTAGGTCGGTTTGCAGCTCTGCTTCCATATGCTCTGCCTCCTCCAGTGCCCAGGGATGCCCAGATTTTAATGATATTAACAGGATACTGGTTCTGTTGGAATTTGAAAGGCTCCACACAAAACACATGAACATTCACAAAGAGCTCCCCCTGCTGACCTAGTTTTTTAAGAACCCTTCAAAAGCCAACACCCTCCTGGAGGCAGGACAGACACAGACAAGCCAGAAGTGTCTTTTGTGAATCCTCGTGAAGCGTTGACCATTCCTGCTCACATACTGTGTTCATCCTCAAGAGCCTCCTGTCATTGTAGATTATATTGATATACTGTTAGGTATTCGATTACCCACTACCTCTTTCTTAGGAGCCATTTAGAATATCTGCAGGTCATTTAATGAGTTGTGAGCCACTGCTTCCCAACAGGGGACCCAACAGTTCCCAGCAGAGGCATTGCACTAGATCAGTGGGTTAACTCCTCTGTTATCTCAGGTACTGCCTCCAGGGGCCAAGGACACTTGAATGGGAGGGACACTGAACCATGGCTTTCCCTAACCTCATGCAAGCTCCTGCTTTTGTTGTTTTACATATTGGGGTACCTACTAATATTTTACTAGAGAAAATGATATCCTGCTAAAAATCTGTTAACTACTCATTCTTACTGACTCTTATAGAAAAGGGTACTACGAATAAACATCCAACTCAGTCATGTGCTTACTTGTGTTCCTGGTATGCATCCAAGTGGATTGGCCCAGAGGCACCTAGATATTCAAGTCTGGAGGTCCTGAGAGGCAGTGAGTTTTCATAAAGAAAGTACTGGGTGATTAGGACCCTGCAAGACACTCCCAGCAGCAGTATGTATTACAGTGTTGTTCTGTGTGTCAACTGGTGGTACAAGTCACTGAGAGCAATTCTAGGAAGGACCAAAATGGCCCTATGCAAGTAAGCAGAGACCTGATGTGCCAGAAGGATGTCACATCTTTGAGAAATCGTCCCTGCATGTTATTCCTCTCAAATGAGTTTCTGGCAAAATGTTTGGCTCCCCACAGTCATGTGGTCAATGAAAGGAGTGTCACTCTGCACTTTGACAACCAATTCCAACAACATGTGCACAAACATTTGAACAATTATGGGAATCTGAACTTCCCTCTTGTAGAGCTTGCCTGCAATACCTTTAACCTAGAAGATTCTCTGAGCTCATGTTACCTGGTTTAAAATAATCAGTGCAATGAAGTGTTGTTATTTTAATCTTAGTACTGCACTTTGTGGTGAACCCTTCCAGAGAATCTAATTGCAGTGCAATATGAAATACTGGGGAATTAAATGAGAATTAATGTGCTTGTTTCCTTTGTATAAACACTTTAAATGTTGGGAGACACCTACTGAAAAGGAATTTATTTTTTAATTTTTTTTTTATTTATTTGACAGAGTTAGACAGTAAGAGAGAGAGACAGAGAGAAAGGTCTTCCTTCCGTTGGTTCACCCCCCAAATGGCCACTATGGCTGGAGCTACACCAATCCGAAGCCAGGAGCCAGGTGCTTCTTCCTGGTCTCCCATGTGGGTGCAGGGGTCCAAGCACTTGAGCCATCCTCCACTGCCTTCCCTGGCCACAGCAGAGAGCTGGAATGGAAGAGGAGCAACCAGAACTAGAACTTGGCGTCCATATGGGATGCAGGCACCGCAGGCAGAGGATTAACCAAGTGAGCCATGGCGTTGGCCCCAGAAATTTATACAACTGTCTTCATAGAGCTTGCATTCCGGAGGGAAGAAGGATTAGTAATTAGGGCTTCTGATAAAGAAGGGGTGTTAAGGGTCTTCTGGGCAGATAGCAGCGGGTAAGAAGGCGCTGAGGCACATGATCCAGTGTTTGTGGCTACGAGGAGGCCCAGTGGGCAAGGACATTGGCCAGAAGGATTCTGAGGAGACAAAGCCAAATAAGCAGAAAAATCAAGACCTGGTAGGCAATAGTAAAGATTTCTGATTTTACCTAAGATAAGTGTTGTAACCCCAAAAACTGACATAATTTGACCCTTGTTTCTAAAATTTCAAAAGCTGCACAGAGGAGTTTTAACAGCCCTATGAGGTATATATATTTATTATATGTATTATACATAATATATATTATGGGTAATACATATATTATTACATCCACTTCATGACTGATTTAAGTTAAAAAAAAGCAGTCACAGTATAAACAGATTAAACAATTAATAGTTTCCCATGTGTAAGAGTTCCCTTCCCATTCCCTTTTGTAAACAGTATTTGGCACTGAAGCAGAGAAACACTCTGTATTTGAGAGACCTGCCCACCAAGTGGGGAGAGGAAACATGACTGCATTACCAGTTCTGTGGTTTTTGCCCTTGCAAACATGCATTTCTGCTTTAAAGTTTTTGCCACCCTTGTGAAACTATAAATCTTAGATGATTTTATTTGTTGTTATACAAACAACAGTATACAAAGTTAATACATTTCTTCCTAAATGGTACAAATTGATACACTATCATTTTTCACCTATTCAGTGTTTGTAAATACTACACTACAAAACCAATTCTCTGAGGACAGTGAGAGAGAGAGAGAGACAGAGAGAAAGGTCTTCCTCTGCCGTTGGTTCACCCTCCAATGGCCGCTGCAGCCGGCGCGCTGTGGCCGTCGTAGCACGCTTATCTGAAGGCAGGAGCCAGGTGCTTATCCTGGTCTCCCATGGGGTGCAGGGCCCAAGCACTTGGGCCATCCTCCACTGCACTCCTGGGCCACAGCAGAGAGCTGGCCTGGAAGAGGGGCAACCGTGACAAAATCCGGTGCCCCGACCAGGACTAGAACCCGGTGTGCTGGCGCCACAAGGCGGAGGATTAGCCTATTGAGCTGCGATGCCGGCCCTCTATAATCATCTTTAAAACTCAAAACCAAGCAAAAAACATTTAAGATACTTAGTATATGTTTGAAACAAAAGTTTTTGTAACTAATTTGTTTCTTTTTTTAATAGACAACCAAAAATCATCCCCAAGACACATGTATTTCTGCATCTTAACAAATGCAGTTCTTTGAATGGAATACATAAACTTAAAACATTTTAAGCAATCGTCAAAAATGATATGTCTTCCTGGGAGGCAGCCGGTCATGATGGCTCAAGTACTTGGGTCCTCCCTGCCACCCAAGTGAAAGACTCCGATTGGGTCAGGCTCCTGGCTTCAGCCTGGCCTAGACCTGGCTGTTGTGGGTATTTCTAGAGTGAAGCAACAAGTGGAAGATCTCTCTTTCGCTTTCTCTCTCTCTCTCTCTCTCTCTTTCTCTCTCACTCTTTCTCTCTCTCGCGCGCGCTCTTGCTCTCTCTCCTCTGCTTTTCAAGCTAACTGAAAACAAAAGTGGAACATCTGAAGTCAGTTTGAATGCATGAAGAGGCATTAACTCCTGTGCTCTGTACAGGAATGATTGAGACTTGGTGGGTCTTGAAGCACGCAAAATCAGGACTAGAAGAGCCTTTAAGAATGCCAAACTAGGGGTTCTGAGCTTAGAATGATCAAGTTGCCTCTTAGGACTACTGGACTTCACATCACCAGGCTTGGGTTTGAGTCCTGGCTAGACTCCATTCCAGCCTCCTGCCAGTACGCACCCCGGGAGGCAGCAGATGACAGCCCAAGTATTGGGAGACATGGATTGAGTTCTGGACTCGCGACATTAGCCTAGCCCAACCCTAGCTGCTGCAGGCACCAGGGGAATGAATCAACGCATGGCAGAGCCTTCTCTGTCACTTTCTCTTTACCCAAATAAAACAAGTTTAATCTTTTTAAAGAATACAATATTAGACATACAGAAATATTTACGAATTAGAATGTTTTTTTCAATTTTAAAAAGTTTATTTTTATTTTAAAAATATTTTTGGACTTAACAATTTGACATTACGCTATGTTCACTTGACATGTAAATATTGCATACATACTGTTTTTCTTGAAAGGAATGATATCAATATCATATAATGGTGGATTAATGACAAAGATCATAAAGTGAGGAAAGTATGGTATATTGTTATATAGAGGGTATAATTCAGTAAAGACACCATTTATAACTATCTATCTACCAAATAGTATTGACCTGTCATACTGTTCACTCATCTTAAGTCTACAATTTGGTGGTGAGTTTTAATAAATTTACAGTTGTGTGGCCATCACTACAACCACCTTAAAAAGTTCAGTTTTCTCCATTTGCACCCATAGCCCAAAGCAACCACTAATCTACAGAATTTTATAGAAATCTCATATAAATAAAATCACATACTATGTAGATTTTTGTCACTGGTTTTGTTTTACTTAGTACAATGTGTTTGAGAATCACCAATGTCATTGCATACATGTGTAGTTCTTTCCTTGTAACTGCTAAATAGCTTTCTATGGCATGTGTATAACCATGTTGTCTATCCATTCACCAGTTGATAAATATCTGGCTTGATTGCAAATGTTGGCTATTATGAATAAGACTACTATGAACATTCATCTACAAGGCATTGTGTGGACATGTGCCTCATTTCTTTGGGGTAGATTCCTAAAAGTGATATTGCTGGGTCCTATATTAACTTCCTTTTTAACAAATGTATTCAAAGTGACTGCATGATTTTACATTCCTTTGAGAAATACATGAGGCTTCCAGTTTCTCCACATATGCACCAATGCTGATATTGTTTGTCATTTTTATTTCAGTCATTAGTCTAGTGAGTGTGCAGTAGTATGTCTTTGTGACTTCAGCTTGCACTTCCCTAATGAATAAATGTATTAGGCATCTTTTCTTTTCATGTACTGTTCTGTTGTATTTATGAATTCTTTGGTGAAGTGTCTATTGAAATCTTTTGGCCATTTTTAAAACTGTGTTTTCTTACTGTTGACTTATAAACATCCTTTATTCTGAATATGAGTCTGTTTCCAGATACTTGATTACAAATATGTTCTCCTCCTAGTCCATGGCTTATTTGTCTCATTTTCTTGCTGTCCATGAATTTTAACAGATAAGGATAAGAGTATGCAAGTTATACAATTATGCCCCAATAGTGGCAACAGATTTTGGCTTGAAATGGGAGCAGTAAGGGTGGAGAAGAACTGACACTGTTCAAATATAAGGTGGGATCCATAGCACTTGGTGACAGATTGAACATAAGATGTGAAGCAGGCATCAAAGACACCCCTTGATTACTGGCATGAAAATACAATTGGATAGTGCACCATCTTCTGATTTGAGAGAAATAGGATGAAAATGTGATTGAGAAGAGAAATGTCAAGAATTAAGCTTAAGAGAAGAAATATGAGGGGGCACAAAGTTTTGAGATATGTGTGAGACATACAAATTTCCAGCAACCATTTGGAAATGATGGACCAAGAGCTCAGGGGCAAATAAGTATGTATGTACACACACATACACACACAATGCAGGATAGACTGATTCCTGGAAGTAGGATTGATGTGTACCAACATGTTATACTGCAAGTTGTCTATAGCAATTTATACTCCTACTCTTTTCAATGCCATTTCATTCACACCTTTACCAAATCTGAATTTGTAATCAATATTTTTGTTAGCTCTTTTATATAATCTCTATCTTTTATACTACGATTTATAAGTAAACGTGGAAAACAGAATCTTGCTTTGATTCACATTTCCCTAATTCCTGATTAAGCATGTTTCTAAGTAAATATATTTCATGCTTTGTGGCTTCATATTTGCTATTGTTAGCCCTATTTTTACTGCTGTTATTAATGATTATAGGAAGCCTTGATGCTTTGTGAATTTAGACTTTGTTTTATGTGTTGCACACATTTTCTCTAAAACTGTCTCTTTTCTTTTACTTTGCTTGTGATAACTTTCATTTTGAAAATGCTTTTAGTTTTGGGAGAGCACATCTGTTCATCTGTTTCCTGGTGGTTTCTAGGTTTGCTATCTTGCTTCTGCTTTCCCTTCCAAAATATACAAAGTTTTGTTTTATTTTAGCACATGAGAATATGGTTTCTTATTCCTTAGTCTCTAAACAATCTGAAATATAGGTTACATAAGCTGAGAGGCAGGAATGAACATTTTTCTAACTCTAATTAACTTAGTTTCTCAATAGCACTTATTGATCAGTCCATTGTTCCCCTGTTGATTTCAAATGCCAGCTTCAATACACTGCCTGTAAACAGATACACAAGTTTAAATGACTCCTGTAAAGTTGATGTGAGGCATTATGTTTTATAATAAGAGATTACAGTAATTAAGCAGTAGTTTCTGATAATAAAATCATGATATCATCAAAACATGTACTTATCTTTTTGAAAGGGGGTCATGCACCCAGCTCAGAGTCTTGATAGAACAGCTGTTTTAGCAAGAGGTTATAGGGGCCGGTGCTGTGGTGTAGCTGGTAAAGCCGCCGCCTGCAGTGCTGGCATCCCATATGGGTGCTGGTTCGAGTCCTGGCTGCTCCACTTCCAATCCAGCTCTCTGCTATGGCCTGGGAAAGCAGTGGAAGATGGCCCAAGTTCTTGGGCCCCTGCACCCATGTGGGAGACCTGGAAGAAACTCCTGGCTCCTGTCTTCACTTCAGATCAGTGCAGCTATAGGCGTTGCAGATGGAAGACCTCTCTCTCTCTCTCTCCCCTCTCTCCCTCTCCGCCCCCCCTGCCTCTCCTCCCCTCTCTGTGTAACTCTGCTTTCAAATAAATAAATTTTAAAAAAAAGAAAGAGGTTATAGACTACATCATATTACATTTTGCTTCCAATTATATTAACTGTTTACCCAGATTTTCGTAATGCTATTAAGGTGTAAGTTCTATTTTAGCTTTAGTAGCTTCAGAGGCTGTTTGAAGCTGAACAGCTAAGTTCAGAATAGATTGCTAATGACAAAAGTAAATACCATGGAAAGATTAACAAAAGGTGCAACCAACTTTATGTTGCTTCTGAGAGATTTCGTCAGCGAGTGATAAATGAGTAAGACAGTGGTCAATACTGGAAGATCAAGGCCTGAATCTCTCCTGTTTGTCTTGTAAACTGTTTACCTGGGAGACCTCAACTGGAATTTGTCCAGGAGGAAGCTAACTGCAAAGCGTTTTAGATTTAATTAGTAGTGAATTTAAAGATTGTAATCTATGGGGAATGAAGACTCAACCTTCAAAAATGGAACAGACCACACTTTAAGTCCCACCAGAAGAGACCATCTTAATAGAATTAAAATACAAGCAAGTGGTGCAAATTAGAAACCATTATTTTAAGAGCCTTGAGTATCCTAGGTGGGAATTTCCCACCAGATCCTTTGTCTACTGGAGCCATGCTTTGTGAGAGAGGGTTCTCAGGCTCAGAACACAGGTTTAGAGTTTATTTCCTTATTTGTTTTCCTCTTTTATATTCCTAATAGAATAAGGGCTACTATTTTGAGTTATTAAGTTCTTCTCATGTCCTCAGAGCAATTTACCAAATACTTTCTTCTCAAAATTCATGATATCAAAATAGCTGCCATTTACTGAGCAATTATTTTATGTACAGCAGTCAGCATCCTAAGTGTTTTATCTTGCTTCTCACGAATATTTACAGCTAAGAAGTGTCATTAAAGTATAATTATTGTCTCCCTTTTTTCAGATGTTAAAACTGAGGCTCAAAGAAGTTAAGTGACCTAAAACTAACGTACAATATTGCTGTGATTCAAATACAGGTTCAATTGATTCCAGAGTTCATGGTCTCGTGTTCATAAACGGTGACAGGAGAGGCCTAAGCCAGCTTGGATACTGTCCGTGATATGAAGATGACCTGAGATGCTTCCCAAGAAATTCTTTCCAGGTATCCTTCAATTTTCAATGATCTATTCAATTTTTAATTATGATTGCTAACCACACATAAATCTGTATAGGTTAAATCTGTACTCACCCTGTATGAGAAATACAAAACTTGTAACTGGGGCCGGCGCTATGGCTCACTTGGTTAATCCTCCACCTGCGGCGCCGGCATCCCATATGAGCACTGGGTTCTAGTCCCAGTTGCTCCTCTTCCAGCACAGCTCTCTGCTGTGGCCCGGGAAGGCAGTGGAGGATGGCCCAAGTGCTTGGGCCTGCGCCTGCACAGGAGACCAGGAGGAAGCACCTGGCTCCTGGCTTTGGATCGGCGCAGCATGCCGGCCATAGTGGCCATTTGGTGGGTGAACCAATGGAAAAAAGAAGACCTTTCTCTGTCTCTCTCTCTCACTGTCTAACTCTATCTGTCAAATAAATTTTAAAAAAAAGAACTTGTAACCACACTCAGGCTTACAGAATGCCAACGTGGGCACCAACCCATGTTATTTCCAGGTATAAAACCTTGTTTTGAAAGGCTGAATAAACAATAACTTGTTTCAGACTCCTTATTTCAGTAGATAGTCTCAACAGCTATACCAGTCAAGCTCTGAGTAAGGAAAGAATGGAGGGACTAGGGTAATAGACATGATTCCTTGTATAGCAATGAAACTATTAGAAACAGGACTTTATCTAAACTTCTCTAGAAAGAAATGAGAGGAAGTAATATTTCTTTTTTACAAACTTGGCTATAAGAATCATTTTATAGCTGTGGTGCTTAACTTTAAAAACTTTAATTTATGCTTAGTAACTTAGATGGGCTTTTGTTTAGTTTTTGTTTATTTGTTTTTCTCATACTAAAAAAGTAGACTTGTTAAACCAACCTAGGCTGACATTCATTGGGTCAAATTTTTTATCCTTCTTCCACAAAATTAGAAAATGGGTTTTATTGGCTGGTGCCGCGGCTCAATAGGCTAATCCTCCGCCTGCAGCGCCTGCACACTGGGTTCTAGTCCCGGTTGGGGCGCCGGATTCTGTCCCGGTTGCCCCTCTTCCAGGACAGCTCTCTGCTGTGGCCCGGGAGTGCAGTGGAGGATGGCCCAAGTGCTTGGGCCCTGCACCCGCATGGGAGACCAGGAGAAGCACCTGGCTCCTGGCTTCGGATCAGTGCGGTGTGCTGGCCGCA
Organism: Lepus europaeus; assembly: GCF_033115175.1. Taxonomy (NCBI): domain Eukaryota; kingdom Metazoa; phylum Chordata; class Mammalia; order Lagomorpha; family Leporidae; genus Lepus; species Lepus europaeus. The sequence continues at coordinate 134,860,417 of NC_084831.1, read as the reverse complement.
GCGGCCATTGAGGGGTGAACCAACGGCAAAGGAAGACCTTTCTCTCTCTCTCACTGTCCACTCTGCCTGTCAAAAAAAATTAATTTAAAAAAAGAAGCAAAAAAAAAAAAAAAGAAAATGGGTTTTATCTTCCATTATTATACTTGAAGTGATTAGTAGTTAATGCTGGCACAAACTATATTAAGTTCATTTTAAGCATGTTTTCTTATTTCATATCATTAAATGTAAATGACACCCACAGTACAACAATATGGTTTCATAATTATACAAGCAACAATTATGAACTGTAGGCTTTAACCATATATGCTGAAGTGACGTGGCAGATTAGGAGAGCTGGAGTAGGGAATGGAGTTAAAATATCAGGGCTTATCTGATATGTATATGTATATATATGTATATATATCATATATACATATTCATATATATGTGAATACTTGGTATATATATAATGGAAGTCACATTAGGTAGAAAAAAAAACTACTCTTTGGAGTGAAATAACTTAAAACACAAGATGAAATCCAGGACTGTGTATAATTCTCAGATAAAAATGAAAAGAGAGTAGAGGAAAGACAATGAAATGCCAAAGCAGATCAGCTCCACAAATGTCTGGACCAGTGCCCCACTTCCTCAGGTACTTAAACTCTCAATCAAGGCTATCAGAAAATCCTGACACTACCTGCAGAATGGCCTTTTGCTCTATAAAAATAACCAAATTTGTCACAAGTGGTTTGGATTCACTCCTTTAAACTGAAACTAGTTCCAAGTGATTTCTATTACAGCCTAGTAGTTAACTCATGGTGTCAAATCTTACCAATTATCCTAACTAGAACTTTGTTTCCCAGCTATAAAATATGTTAGAACGATTGATTTCTTGGGCTGATGATATTCATGAACCAAATGATTATTTAATTTAGGATTGTAGGAAGAATTGACAGAACAGCAATTCCTGAGGGTAGAAAAATATCCCAAAATAATTATCTCAGTATGAACTGAGAAGCACAAATAAGTGGACCAATGTAACAGCACAAAAATGAAAGGATATAAGGCCACTTTGCACTTCCCAACTCACATTCAGAATATCACATTCTTTTTTTTGACAGGCAGAGTTAGACAGTGAGAGAGAGACAGAGAGAAAGGTCTTCCTTTTCTGTTGGTTCACCCCCCAAATGGTTGCTACTGCTGGCGCGCTGCGCCGATCCAAAGCCAGGAGCCAGGTGCTTCTCCTGGTCTCCTGTGCAGGTGCAGGGTCCAAGCACTTGGGCCATCCTCCACTGCCTTCCCGGGCCACAGCAGAGAGCTGTGCTGGAAGAGGAACAACCGGGACAGAACCAGCGCCCCAAACAGGACTAGAACCAGGGATGCCTGCGCTGCAGGCAGAGGATTAGCCAAGTGAGCTGTGGCGCCAGCCAAGAATATCCCATTCTATTCTGAGCAGCATATTCTAACAATGATGCAGAGAAAGTAGAATGCAAGAAATAGAGGGTGGCCAGGATGGTCACAAATCAAGAAGAGTCTGAATGATGAGGACTGCTTGTTCACCACCTAATGAAATAATTCCTCCCACACTCTTACCACAAAATGCTACCAAAGCAAAGAAGAAGTTTATAAGTGACCTGGTTATCTACCTTCTCCTGAGAGATCAGCAGGTGTCACCATGCCTTATCATTTTATTTACCTTAGTCATTCACAAAAGCCCAAGCTTCTAAGTTGGCCATCATCACTGGACTCTTCTCCCCACAGGATCCTGGAAATCGACTGGACTGAGCCAATTTTTCATCCTTTGTGACCCTTAGGACCTTTTCTACTATGTCCTATGGAACTCACAGATGTCATAAGCAAAACTCCCTCTGTTCTCAAGCACTTCTCCACTCAGAAAAAACCCTCCCCTGCTCTGAGTATTCCCCAGCAGTCTATGTGAGCATGCTCTTCGGTCCTTCTCAAACAATTATTTCTTTTAAATATTCAACATAATACCGGGAGATGGTATGAATATTCACTATCCTTTTGTTTTGCAATCATCCATCAATTTCCCATCACTTTCTCTCATTTTTTAGAGACTTGAAAGTGTTTTTGGTTTTCTGTGTCCCTCTCTATCACAATTGCTGCCATCAATGTTGGGACCTTCACAACCCAAACATATTAAGTCATCCAATGATTTGACCTCTCAAGTCCTTGACCTCCTCCTAGTTACTATGATCTTTGTCTCTGAAATCTTCGCTTGTTATTCCTTTCTCAGATCATCACTTTACAGTTCCCCTCCCCACTCTAATCCTTGACTTCACCAGAAATCCAATCCATTGACTGCCCTGCTATCAGTATCCAGTATTACCCTCATTTACTCATTTCTCACTTATCTAACTTACACTCAGTGGTCTATGATTACAATCAGCCCTCACATACATCATCGATCTTCTTGCCTCTCTCTTTATTGCCCTTATTTGGAGGTAAAACTTGCACCTGGTTACAACCAAATTTCCACCCACTTGGCACAAGCACTCAGGCAGTTGAAAGTGCTTAGAAAACTCATGGAGAACCAAGTGGTTTCTGCCTTAAAATCATGACCACAGGAGTGGTGGTTTGGTACAGCATTCTGCATCTCAAATCAGAGTGCCTGAGTTTGAGTCCCAGATCCACTCCAAATTCCTGCCCATGCACACCCTGAAAAGCGGCAGATGATGGCTAAGGTGGTTAGGTCCCTTCCGTCCACATGGGGGACATGGATTGAGTTCCTGACCAGGCTCAGTCATTTCAGGAATTCAGGGAGTGAACCAGTAGATGGGATCTCTCTCTCTCTCTCTCTCTCTCTCTCTCTCTCTTTCCTATCACTTATCACCCCACAGAAAACACTCAATTTCACCAGTAAGAACAAAATATTTGTCTTTTATTGGGTTTACTCCTGGATTTAATGTGAACACTTTGTTTTCCGTCTCCAATGTGAAATCCACATTGAACTCCGTGATATCGCATCCTCTTTGGGTTAATCTTCAGTTGTTGCTACTGGACTAGGTTCAGCAGGCAGTTTCCTCAAATGGAAGAACTTGAAGGCCCACAGGATTCCCCGTGTAGATTTTTTGCCTGCAGTTGTTTGGCTGTCTTCTGAAAACCTCTCATGAACTGTTCATGTACATGGAAGAAACATCAATTCTATCTGTCATTGATTTACGTGATGAGTGCCCCATTGTGAATCCGGTAAACTTCAGTCACTCTTCCTGGAGGGCAGCTCTACCCTCACACCCTTACCCCAACCTGGCATCAGGGAGGTCACTGCTATGTGCCAGATCTAAGCACAATTGGTTTTTGAATGAACTCCTGAGCTGAGGTGGAAGCACAGAGATGTGGTTGATTACTGATCGTTGCTTCACTTCTACTCTCAGTTATTCTCCTTTCACCATGTGACTCATTCACGTAATTCAATAGAAACTGCTGTGACAATTGTACACACGTGCCCAGGTGGCGTCTGGCGCAGCACTCATTTGGAATCATAGGAGTAAAACTTGCTACTGTCAGTGCTGCTTTTCAGAGACAATCCTCAGGGGCTGGCGTGGTGGCATACTGGTTTAAGCTGCTGCCTGGATGTCAGCATCCCATATAGGTGCTGGTTCACGTCCCAGATGCTCTACTTCTGGTCCAGCTCTCTGTGAATGTGTCTGGGGAAGCAGCGGAAGATAGCTCAAGTACTTGCACCCCTGCCACCCACATTGAAAACATGAACGAAGTTCCTTGGTCCTGGCTTTGGCCTGGTCCAGTCCTGGTCATTGTATCCATTTGGGGAGTGAACCAGCAGATTGACGATTTCTCTCTCTCCCTCTTACTTTCTCTCTGTAACTCTGCCCTCCAAATAAATAAATCCTTTTTATAAAAAAAAGATCCATCCCCCAAACCTATCCTAAGATGTCCATTCCTGCTCAACGCAAAAGCATCTGTATCCATCTGTATCTGCATGTCTGTCAACCATGCTCCCAAGGTTTCTATATTTTAGAAGCTGAATTGAGTTAGCTAAGTGTTCATTTGGAAATTTTTGACCATGGGTCACTGTTATTATTCCTGGATGCAATTAGCTTTGTCAATCACAGGCGCCAGGAATAGCCAATGTTTCTGCTTTTTTATTCCAATGCTTATAGATTCCATCAATTTGATCTAACCCAATGTTTAAAATCCTGTAAATAACTGGCAATCTGGGTATTTTACTTAAAGAAGGTATTTTAATCAAAGACAGTTGACTACTGCAATTTGCCTCATGGAAATTAGTTGTGCTATTAACTAAGAAACTCTAGGGAAAATTATTGTTTAACTGTACAGATATTGAGACTATGATCTGCCAGAACAGGGAGATTTTACCCCCATCTCAGCCAAGCCAAGCAAATCAATTCTCTTGATATGATCTCAGTTCTCTGGGAACAATTCCTTCATAATCTTCTATTCTCACACTGAGACAGACATAGACATATCCAATGCATTCAGTGTTAATTGTCTGAGGCACCAAATCCTGGCTGGAACAGAAAGTACCGAATATACCAATTTCAGCTATTCAGCGAACCACAAAATAGCTCTATTAATAATGTTCCCTGTTTTACTTGTGTCCTTCTACTTTTATTTTCCCCTTTTATTAATTCCCCCCAATTATTTTAACCTGTTAGTCTGTTGGCAAATTTTAGCTAATCAGTCATAGATATTTTCTGCTTAATTCATATTGACATGCATATCTTCTTCCTTACCATGGTATTTACATATGGTCAAGTATTTGATAGCAAGGAAAGTAAGTTAAAAATATTCATATCATGGTACAATATTGAGACAGCAAACACTGAAGATACAATTAGATCCTCTAAGGGTCTGTGATTCAAGATCCTATATTCACTTGGTCCTTTCATGCTAATTTCTGTAAAATGCATACCAAAGGCTTGAATGCTCTTTTACTCATGCATTCCTCTGGGCATGCTGTGGGTCATGATTGGCCCTTACAGGTCATTCTGCCTCCTTCCTCTTCAACCCATTACCCACACAGTGCATTGAGCCCCTGCTACGCTCCCGCCTGTACCCATAGGAGCCACAGTCTTCCCCAGAAAGGGAAGAATTGTTCTGTTTCTAGTTTTAGGACAACCCTTCGCTCCCTCTGGCTACTCCTACAGGCCTCCTTTTGGGGATGGCTTGGAAACCATGGTTTCTGTTCCTTCTGATACTTCCCTTCAGTGTTCTGGGGGATGAGCTGCCAGAGACAGAAAATCAAGAAGTCACACAAGATTCATAGGATGAACGTTGTTTCGCTTCCTTGATTCTTCTGACTTTTATCCAATTTAGTTAAATCAGAATTTCAAGGCCGGCACCGCAGTTCAATAGGCTAATCCTCTGCCTGTCGTGCCGGCACCCCGGGGTTCTAGTCCCGGTCGGGGCACTGGATTCTGTCTCAGATGCTCCTCTTCCAGTCCAGCTCTCTGCTATGGCCCGGGAGTGCAGTGGAGGATGGCACAAGTCCTTGGGCCCTGCACCTGCGTGGGAGACCAGGAAGAAGCACCTGGCTCCTGGCTTCGGATCAGCGCGGAGCGCTGGCCGCAGTGTGCCGACCGCAGCAGCCATTGGGGGGTGAACCAACAGAAAAAGGAAGACCTTTCTTTCTGTCTCTCTCTCTCACTGTCCACTCTGCCTGTCAAAAAAAAAAAAAAGAATTTCAAGTTGCTGGGTCAAGGCATCCATACTAGAGCAACAAAGTGTGGGGGAGAGACAAGAAGAGAAAGAGACAGACAGACAGATCTTCCCTCTATGGATTCACTCCCAAAATGCCTGCAACAGCCAGGATTGAACCAGATCAGGTGTAGAAGCCAGGAACTCCATCTGAGTTTCCCACATAGGTAGTGGGAACTGGAGTACCTTCCATGTCTGCTGTTTGCCAGGTGCAGTAGCAGGAAGCTGGACCAGACGTGAAAGCAAGACCACCTCCTAGGGACTCTGTTATGACATGTGGGTTTCCCAAGCAGCAGCTTAACCTGCTGCACCACAAAGCTCACCCCTAGACACTAGTATCTTTTAAAAATTTCTCTTGGCCGGCGCTGCGGATCACTAGGCTAATCCTCCACCTGCGGTGCCGGCACCCCAGCTTCTAGTCCCAGTTGGGGTGCCAGATTCTGTCCCAGTTGCTCCTCTTCCAGTCCAGCTCTCTGCTGTGGTCCTGGAAGGCAGTGGAGGATGACCCACATGGGAGACCAGGAGGAAGCACCTGGCTCCTGTCTTCAGATCTGTACAATGCGCTGGCCGTGGTGGCCATTTGGGGAACGAACCAATGGAAAAGGAAGACCTTTCTCTCTGTCTTGCTCTCTCTCTCAAAAAAAAGTTTCTCTGATAAGCATCTCAGAGTTATAAGGACTATGGATCTAGTAGAATCTCAGCAACCAGCATAGATATGTCCCAAGTATGTTGCTACTTCCTGGAAAAGTCAGATGTTAGCCATTGGTCCCCATCCTCATTGAGGCAGCCAGGAATGGCAAGATGAAGTTTATGATTGGGAATGGAGAGAACTTGGTTAACTTCACCTTTGTTGATAACGTGGCCCACGGACACATCCTGGTTGCAGAACACCTCTCCTAAGATGAGGCCCTTGGTGGGAAGGCCTTTCGTATTACCAATGATGAACCTATCCCTTTCTGGACGTTCCTGTCCTGCATCCTGACAGGCCTCAATAATGAGGCCACCAAGTACCACATCCCCTACTGGGTGGCCTACTACCTGGCCCTGCTGCTGTCTCTGCTGGTGATGATCATCAGTCCTATCAGCCAGTCCACATTCACACCGATGCGAGTTGTGCTGGCTGGCACATTCCACTACTACAGCTGTGAGAAAGCCAAAAAGGCCATGGGCTCTCGGCCCCTGGTCACCATGGACGATGCTGTGGAGAAAACTGCAGAGCTTTTGCCACCTACGGAGAGTCAAGTGAGGGACCCGGGACCAATAATGTCTGCCCTGTGGGCCAATGAACTAACAGCTTTCAAGTGAAAAAAAAAATATATTTATCTCTTGGTGTCAACAATAAATTTATGGCTTTTAAAAAAAACTCTAAAACAAAACCAAACATCTCTTACAGTGTTGGAATACATTGTACCATCTCTCAGTCTGTGCAACCAACTGAATAACAAATGAGCTCTCTGCTCTTCTACTTCTAAATTGTTGTATTTAGATTTCTACCTGGAAAGAACATGAGAAAGGGACAGATTTCTATTTGTAGTTCCTATTATCACTTAGAGACATTGCAACAGAATATTTCATACTGCAAGAGGAGTGACTTGTTAAAGAAGCCTGGTTCAAAGCCTTATACAAAGTCCTATTTATGTCAACTTGGATGTGGCAAGTTAACCAATAGCAGAGGCCTAATTCTATCTTTTAGTATGAGAAAGAAAGTGACCTAGAGAGAGAGGAGTGGGAGAGAGAAAGAGACAGAGAGAGGAAAACAGTTATGCATATTCCTATTTTAGGTATATTATAAAATTAGCCAAGTTTTATTGAGAGTTTATAATGTGCCTGGTATGACTGTAAACAGTTTGCATAAATAATATAATCTCATGACTACATTATTAGTCTTGGTTTGCACTAGCAGAAGCTAGAATATGATTATAGGTGTAAGCAGTTCATTTACATGGACTCTGATCTGTAGGGTTGCAGGATCCTTTGTCTTAGTTATATTATAAAGTTTAACTACCGGGGTCGGTGCTGTGGCACAATGGGTTAAAGCCCTGGCAGGAAAGTGCAGGCATCCCAGTGGGCGCTGGTTCTAGCTCCGGCTGCTCCTCTTCCAGCCCAGCTCTCTGCTATGGCCTGAGATAGCAGTAGAAGATGGCCCAAGTGCTTGGGCCCCTGCACCCGTGTGGGAGACCCGGAAGAAGCTCCAGGCTCCTGGCTTCGGATTGGCTCAGCTTTGGCCGTTGCGGCCATCTGGGAAGTGAACCAGTGGATGGAAGACCTCTCTCTCTGTCTCTACATCTCCCTATGACTCTGTCTTTCAATAAATAAAATAAATCTTAAAAAAAAAAAGCTCAACTACCTTGGTAGAAAAATATGAAATATTCAAGATTATACAGGAATCCAGTGTATGTAGGAATACTCCCTTTGTTATGCCAAGCAGCATGCAGTGGGTGGAGGTCAAAGATAAACAGACAGTGTGATGGAGGATGCGGTCACTGTGTTACAGTGTAAGATGAGAAGGTTCTTATCAACTCAGTATTTTTGGTTTAATCACTTGACCTTAAGTTAGAAAACAGAGAACTTAGTCATGCTTTCTCAGCGTCTTATAGTACTTTGAGCATGCACTAGGCAATTTAACATCTTACTATAACTGGTCTTATATTTTCAGTTATCCTTGTGGATAAGGGCCAATTTGATAGTAAAATACATGTGACACAACACTTACTGTAGTACTGAGCATTTATTCACAGTTATATGATTTCAGAAAGAGCTGAAGGCCGCAGAACTGAGCACAGAGGGACTACAAAATTCAAACACTTGACTTACAAGTAAAGATATGTATGCAACAGTTTAAGGTCCCCATCTGTCTTTATATGAAGTGAATTTTGTTTTACTGAACTTTGTAAGGAAATGTTTTGGACTTAGAAAGAGGTGGTAGAGGCCCAACATTTTGGCGTAGCGGATAAAGCCACTGCCTGTGATAGCAGCATCCCACATGGGTGCTGGTTCCTATTCTGGCTGCTCCACTTCTGATCCAGCTCTTCTAATGGCTTGGGAAAAGCAGCAGAAAATGGCTCAAGTGTTTGCCCCCCTGGCATACACATGGGGGACCCAGATATAGCTCTTGGCTCCAGGTTTTGGCCTAGCCACACCCGCTTTTGCAGAGATATGGGCAGTGAACCTGCATATGGAAGATTTCTGTCTCTCCCTCACACTTCGTAATTCAGACTTTCAAAATGAATCAATAAATCTTTAAAAAACAAAAGAGAGGGGCCAGCATTGTGGTGTAGTGGTAAAGGCACCACTTGAGGCATCAGCAACCTATGTGGGTGCCAGGTTGTGTCCTGGCTGATCCACTTCAGATCCAGCTCCCTGCTAATGTGACTGGGAATGCAGAGAGGATCGCCCCTGCATCCAGACAGGAGTCCTGGATGAAGCTCCTGCTCCTTGCTTTGGACTGGTCCGGATCCCGCCATTGTGGCTGTTTGGGGAATGAACCAGTAGATGAGGATTTCTCTCTCTCTCTGTGTCTCCCTCTCTCTCTAACTTTGGTTTTCAAATAAAATAAATCTTTACAAAAAAGATAGAGGTGAGAAAAATCCAGTCTGGGCAAACTTTGAGAGCTGGGATGAAGTAGACTATTAGAATGGACAATGAATTCAGATTTTGAAATGATATAAATATTTATAATGCTTGACAGGATATAAAATATTTTTTATTTTTTATTTTATTTTTTCACAGGCAGAGTGGATAGTGAGAGAGAGAGAGAGACAGAGAGAAAGATCTTCCTTTTTGCCGTTGGTTCACCCTCCAATGGCCGCTGCGGCCGGCACATCGCGCTGATCCGAAGCCAGGAGCCAGGTGCTTCTCCTGGTCTCCCATGCGGGTGCAGGGCCCAAGGACTTGGGCCATCCTCCACTGCCTTCCTGGGCCATAGCAGAGAGCCGGCCTGGAAGAGGGGCAACCGGGACAGAATCTGGCGCCCCAACTGGGACTAGAATCAGGTGTGCTGGCGCCGCAAGGTGGAGGATTAGCCTGTTAAGCCATGGCGCCAGCCTTATTTTATTTTATTTTTTAGACAGGAAGAGTTAGACAGTGAGAGAGAGAGAGAGAGAGAAAGGTCTTCCTTTTTCCGTTGGTTCACCCCCCCAAGTGGCTGCTACAGCTGGTGCGTTGCAGCCAGCGCGTTGTGCCGATCCGAAGCCAGGAGCCAGGTGCTTCCTCCTGGTCTCCCATGCAGGTACAGGGCCCAAGGACCTGGGCCATCCTCCATTGCACTCCCGGGCCACAGCAGAGAGCTGGACTGGAAGAGGAGCAACCGGGACAGAACCGGCACCTCGACCGGGACTAGAACCCGGTGTGCCGGCGCTGCAGGTGGAGGATTAGCCTAGTGAGCCGGGGCGCCAGCCAATATATAAATATTTTAATGTATTAGGATAGCTGGAAGAAATGACAGAGAATTGGAAATCTTGCTTTAGTGTCCCAAAGTTCCTTCCCTTAATTTCTTTTATTGAGATGAGATTCACAGAATTTAACATTAGCCATTTCAAAGTACAATTTGGTGGCATTTAGGCATTTGCATTATCCCAAAAGAGAACCTCATAGCTGATAACAATCACTTCCTAATTCTTTTTCTCCCCAGTCTCTGGAAAACATTAGGTTCTTTTTATCTCAATGAGTTGGTTTATTTTGGACATTTCACATAAATGAAATAACACAAAATGTGACCTTTTGTCTGACTTCTTTCATTTAGCATTTTTTGGAGGTTGATTCACATTGTACTTCATTCCTTTTTACAGAGAAATCTAACCTGTGTATGTGCAGTATGTATGCCACGTTTTGTTTATCTTTTCATCAGCTGATGGACATTTGGGCCCTTTCCAACTTTGGCTACGGTGTATATTGCTCTATGAACAATCACATACACGTATTTGAGTACTTGTTTTCTGTTCTCTTGGCTATATACACACATGAGTGAAACTGCTGGGTAATATGGTAATTCCATAGTAAATTATTAGAGAAATTGTCAGTTTTTCACACTGGTCATACCAGGGTAAAATTTTACCAGCAATGCATGAAAGTCATAATTTCTCCACATTCTCAGTGCCATGGTTTGTATACAGTTCAAGAATGTACTCCCACAGCTTCATGGATTGGTTTACTCATTGTGAGGTGTTAAGAGGTGGAGTCTTTGGGCTGTGATTATGATTAGATAAGTCATCAAAGTGGAACCCTGGTGGCTATATAAAAAGAGAGGTATCAGAGGATATACTCAAAAGGATGCACTGCTTCTCTCTTACTATGTGATGTCCTGAATCCACCTCCATGGGACTATGCCAGCAGAAAAGCCATCTTCAGACGTGAGCAACTGACCTTGGACCAAAGCGTCGAAACAAAGCAAACTTCTTTTCTTTGTAAGTTAGTCCACTTCATGTATTTCATTATAGAGGCTTAACATCATTGCTTTGCACATGGATATCCAGCTACAGCATTTGTTGGAGACAATTTTACCTCCATTGAATGACCTTGATATACTTGCTGAAAATCAATAGATGGCCACAGGTGTATAGGTTCAGTTCTCAACACTACAATATATAAAATGATTTACACCCTTTTGCCACACTGCTTAGAGCACTGCACCTGTTGAGATCAGTACAGCTCTATAGTCTTAAAACTGGGAAGTGCTGAGTCCTCCAACTTTGTCTTTTCAATATTGTTTTGGCATTTCAGGGCCTTTGCAATTCTATACAAGTTTGATGATCAGCTTCCCATTTTTTTGTAAAAAAATAAAAATGGGCCATTGAGTTAAAATTTTTTTGAGAATTTATTTTACTTATTTAAAAGGCAGGGACACAGAGAACTTCCAGGCAATGATTCACTCTCCAAATGTCCCAAACAGCTAGGACTTGGCCAAACCAAATCCAGGAGTCAAGAAATCTTCTGTGTGAGATGTGAGTATTTGGACTACTACCTGCTGACTTCCAGACCACATTAGCATAAGGCTGGAATAGACAGCAGATTTGGGACTTGAACCCAGGCCCTCTGCTATGGATGTGGGCACCCCAAGCAGTGTCTTAGCCACTCTACCAAACATTCACCCGTTGTTGGTATTCTGATAGTGCTTACAGTGAATAAGTAGATTGCTTTGGGTAGTATTGTCATCTTCTAGTACGTGAACATGGGAGATCTTTTCTTTTAGTGCAATAATATTTTGTAGTTTTCACTGTGAAAATCTTTCATGTACTTGGTTAAATTTGCCATAGGTGTATTTTTTTTCTTTTGGCTGCTATTATAGATGAAATTGTTTTCAGTGTATAAAATCTTTCACATACATATTCATGAAGCTCAGCCCCTAGTTATTCTTTAAATGATTGGTAGAATTCATCAGTGAAATGATCCATTCTTGGACTTTTCTTTTTGGAAGTTTTTTTTTCTTTGAGTAAACTATTTTATAGAAAATAAACCAGCCTCTCTAACTCTCAATATCCTGCACCAAAATGGTACTTTTGTTGTAATTCATCTATTCACATTGATGCAATTCACATTAGGATTCATAGTTCACATTAGAATTCATTCGAGGTGTTGGGAGGTTGATTATTGACTTAATCTCTTCACTTGTTATAGGTCTACTCAGATTTTTTATTTCTTTTTGTGTCAGCTTTAGTAATTTGTCTTTCTAGGGATTTGTCCATTCATGTAGGTATACTGGTATTTCTTTTTTATTTAAAGGTGATAATAATGACTTTCATTATCATTTCTGATTTAAACTATTTGTTTTTCCTTCTTTTCTTTGTCAGCCTGGCTGAACCAACTTCTGATTTCATTAATTCCCTCCACCGCTTTTTAAATCTCTATTTTACTTCTATCTACCCTTCATTTCCTTCCTTCTGCTAGCAGATATACTTATAATTGGCACTCCTAAACCAACAGTTATGAATGTGTGACTAGTTTGTAGTTACAAGAGTATAAAATTGGTCCTCTGTATTTGGGGGTTCTGCATGTACGGACTCAATCAACTGTGGATCAAAGTCATTTGGAAAAATTTATCTGTCCAAACATGTCTAAACTTTTTCCTTGTCATTATTCCTTCCAAGGGTGGGGGTCGTCTGGCTCACTGGTTGTAAATGCATGGGAAATCATTTGGTCTGGCCCTTCCAAGGCAACCGCAGGAAGAGGGACTCACAATTCATTCAGTCTACAGCAGGCTAATTTCCAAACTGATAGTTTTGTACTGCCTGAAATATCCAAATGACCATAGGCAGGAAAAGTTCCTAACACCTGCAACAATATAGTATAACAACCATTTACAAAGCACTTTTACTGAAAATAATAATTCAGAAACTCATGGAAATGAATATTTATTTTGGTAGACAAATTTTGAAATCCTTGAATTTTTCATACTATACATTTGCATGAACTTAGAAAGACCCCCATATTAGGTATTATAAGTTATCTAGAAATGACTTAAAGTATATGGGAGGACATGTGGGTTTAGAAGCAAGTACCTCACCATTTTATGTAAAAGATTTTGGTATCCAGGATGTGGGAACTGCCCTGCCACCAATCTCCCATGGATACTGAGTTATGACTGCTTATACACTATTTTAAAGGGCTTTTTTGTGGTAATGTAACATAAAATTTACTATTTTAGAGATGTCAGTGGCATTTACTACTTTGACCTTGTTGTAAAGCCATCACCACTGTCCATCTCTGTATGTTTTTCATCATCCCAAACTGAAACTCTACCCATTAAAATAACAAACAAAACCCCTTCTCTTTCTGCTCTCCCTGGTCCCTGATAGCCACTGTTCTGTCACTCCTCTACGTGACTTGTTTAAATAGAATCATATAATAATTGTTCTTTTGTATTTCACTTACCATGTTTTATAAACCTACATTGTAGCTTGTTTTAACATTTCATTCCTTTTAAGTTGAACACTACTCCTTTGCATGTAAATACCATACTCTGTTTATCCATTCATCCATCAACCGATACTTGGATTATATCCACCTTTTGGCTATCATGAGTAATGCTGCTATGAACACTGGTATAGAAATACCTATTCATCTCTGCTTTCAATTCTTTTGAGTATCTGCCTACAAGTGGAATACCATATGGTAATTGTATGTTTATTTATTTTTTGAGGAATTTCCGTGTTGTTTTGAGTAACTGCTATATCATTTTTATGATACCACTAGAAATGCACAAAGATTCTAATTTCTCCACATCCTTGAAAATACTTGTGTTCTTTTTTGATGATAGTTGGAAATGAAGTGTTATTGATTGGTATTTCTTTAATGATTAATGAAACTGAGCATTGTCTGAAGTGCTTTTTGGCTTTTTGCATATCTTTTTTGGTAAATATTTATTCAAATTCTTTGCCCGCTTTTTAATGGGTTATATAGTTCTCTGTTGAGCTGTTCTTAGTATATTCTGGACGTAAGATCCTTATCAGAAATAAGAGTTGTGAATATTTTATCTCATTCTGTTGCTTATCTTTTTTACTGTGTCCTTTGTTACAGAAAAGTTTTAAATCTTGATGAAGTTCAATGTATGTGCTTCTGGTGTCACATCCAATAAATCATTGCTAAATCCAATGTCATGAAGTTTTCCCCTTACATTTTCTTCTAAGAGATTTGTACTAAATAAACCTAAAGGAAAAGGCTAAAGAATCAAAAACAAATGGGCTGAGCAGGATAAAGATTGGTATCAAAGCACATCTTTCTGAGGAAAAAAAGGATATTCACTTGTGGGTGAGCATTATGGTACAGTGGTTACTCTGCCACTTGGGATGCTGGCATCCATACTGGAGTGCTGGTTCAAATCCCAGCTACTCCACTTGCAACCTGGTTTCCTGCTGCTGTATCTGGGAGGCAGCAAATGATAGCTCAAGTGCTTGGGCCCCCGCTGTGGGAGATTCAAATGGTGTTGTTAACTCCTGGCTTTTAGCTGTGAGTGAAGCAGCAGACAGAAGACAAGTGTCTTTCCCTGGCTGTCACATTGACTTTTTTTTTTTTTTTTTTTTTTTGGCAGGCAGAGTGGACAGTGAGAGAGAGAGAGACAGAGAGAAAGCTCTTCCTTTTCCGTTGGTTCACCCCCCAATCGCCGTTGAGGCCGGCGCACCTCGCTGATCCGAAGCCAGGAGCCAGGTGCTTCCTCCTGGTCTCCCATGCAGGTGCAGGGCCCAAGGACCTGGGCCATCCTCCACTGCACTCCTGGGCCACAGCAGAGAGCTGGACTGGAAGAGGAGCAACTGGGACAGAATTCGGCGCCCCGACTGGGACTAGAACCTGGGGTGCCGGCGCCGCAGGCGGAGGATTAGCCTAGTGAGCCATGGCACTGGCCCACATTGACTTTCAAAATAAATCATAAGTTTTTTCTTACAAAGGGGACTATCCCTAAAAGAAAAGGTAGTGAGGGGCCAGCACTGTGGCACAGTGGGTTAAAGCTCTAATCTGAAGCGCCAGCATCCCATATGGGCACCGGTTCGTGTTTCGGCTGCTCCTCTCCCAATCCAGCTCTGTGCTATGGCATAGAAAAGCAGTAGATGGCCTAAGTCCTTGGACCCCTGCATCCATGTGGGAGACCTGGAAGAAGTTTCTGGCTTCTGGCTCTGGATCAGCACAGCTCCGGCCATTGCAGCCATCTGGGGAGTGACCCAGCAAATGGAAAACTCTTTCTGGCTGTCTCTACCTCTCTCTGTAACTCTGTCTTTCAAATAAATAAAATAAGTCTTAAAAAAAAAAAAAAGGTAGTGAAATACACTGCCACGTGAAACTATAAATATAACTCTGATGAGTAAGACAAAAAAGAAATAATAAGTTGACATATTTAAAATATATTACTTGTCTAGATTTATCTTTTCAAGATTTCTCTGTTGTTAGGTACTTCTGTAACTGATTTGCAAAATTTGGTATAATTTTTTTGAATTTTTAGAAGCTAATATAAAAGGCATTTAATGATGATTCATTATAAATATACAATAATATATATTTGATGGGTTGTATTTTTTCTTAGAAAATGGTCTAAAATGGTTCTAGCTTCACCATGTTTTATAAATACAAAGTTGGATATTCCTTTGTGTTGTATTTGTCAAAATGAGTCAAAAGTTAAGAATCTATTTATTTTACAAATGTCAGATTATATGCATTCAGAATATGAAATCCCCTGTGTAAGACCAACACAAAAAAATGTTTTGTTGAAGTACTTGTTAATTTGGCTCCAAAATATTTTTATTTTTCTAATATACAGCACTTATTTGTAAAATAGTATTCCCTTCACCTATAGTAGTTCCCAAAAAATTGTCATAAAAGGAAAAGAAATAGCCTCTCCCATTCATTCTGTTATTATTACTTTATAATTGGGATCAGAAAATTTTTTTCTATTAAGGATCAGATAGTAAATATTTCAGTGTTTGCAGGCCATACAAGCCCTCCTGCATCTGCTCAACTCTGGCAATGTATAAAAGTGGCATAGAGAACAGCTCATGAATGGGTATGGCTACATTTGACCCATGATTGTAGTTTTGCTATCTTTGTTTCTGTGCACCAAAGCTAAACTTTCTCATATAAGATAACCAAAAGATACATAATAACTTAAGGCCCTGGGAGAGGGCATTTGGCCTTGTCGTTAAGATACTCATGTTCCACATCAGAGTACCTGGGTTTGAGTTTCAGCTCTAGCTCCTGATTCCAATGTCCTGCTAATGTAGACCACAGGAGGCAGTGGTGAAGGCTCAAGTAATTGGGTTGCTGCCACCTGTGTGGGAGACCTGGATTGGATTCTCATCTCTCAGTTTCAGCCCTGGCTCAGCCCCAGCCATTGTTGAAATCTGGGGAGTGAATCAGTGCATGGAAGCTTCTCTTTTTCTTTCCCTGTCTCTGTATCTCTCTGTCTCCCTCTCTCTGCCTTTCAAATAAATTAATTAAATTAAAAAATAATTTAGGGCCTAAAAGAAATCTACCGAATATTTTTCTTTTACTGTCCTCTAGGAATAGCACTGTGTTGTCTGGAAAGTATATTCTACTTCAAATATATCTACACAGTTTCATTCTTTTCTTACCCTGAGATATTTATTAAGAAAGGGTAATCTGGAATCCAATGCATGGAGTATCTTTGGGAACAATGTAAGTAGTAAGTGATAGTACTTCTAGCATTGGAAGAAACCCAGCTCCCAGATAATAACTGCTGGGTAATAAGCAAGTGCCTGCACCACGCCTTCAACACTGAATGTTAAAGGGCAATAAGGTCTCCCTGGCAGTGATTGCAGCAATT
Organism: Lepus europaeus; assembly: GCF_033115175.1. Classification (NCBI taxonomy): domain Eukaryota; kingdom Metazoa; phylum Chordata; class Mammalia; order Lagomorpha; family Leporidae; genus Lepus; species Lepus europaeus. The sequence continues at coordinate 134,843,475 of NC_084831.1, read as the reverse complement.
GAAAGTTATATTTTCATATCTGGTATAGGGATGATATCTTCCAATATTTTTCTTTGTGGCAAGTAAGGTTGTTGGTGAAGACTCAGCAAATGGATTATCAGGAGTGCTTTCTGTACAGGTAACTGGATCCAAAATGTGTAGAACCTAAGAAAAATAAAAGGTAAGGTTTGATGAATACAAAATCAACTACATAAGCCCTCAGTTTAACTGATGGATAATTACCTATAGAGTTCCATTTCATGAATATGTAATCACCAGAAGAGTAACGTCTGCATGATGAGAGGACATACTACTTTTCTCTAAAGGCTCTGAACTTAGTAATGATGCCCAGTTATTATATTACCTGGGTTAACTCTTTTTTTAAAAAAAAAATCAAAACATTAATGTTCTTTTGGGATAACGGTGGAACAAAATAAAACATAGAATCTAGGGATGAAACTATTGTACTTGGGGCTGGTGGGTTTAAACTGCTGTGCGCATTAGCAGTATTTCACATGTGCGCCAGTCAAGTCCCAGATGCTCCACTTCCAACGCAGCTCCCTGCTAATCACCTGGGAAAGCAGTGGGAGATGGCCCAGTAATTGGGCCCCTGTACAAATGTGGGAGACCAGGAAGAAGCTCCTGACTCATGGTTTAAGCCTGGCACAGCCCTGGCCAATGTGGCCATTTGAGGAGTGAGTCAACAGATGGAAGATCTCTGCCATTCCCTCTCTCTATGTAACTCTGACGTTCAAATAAATAAATAAATCTTTTAAAAAATTGTACTTAAAGTAATGCAAATTTTTATCGTTAACCAAACAGTACCCTTGCCTACCTTTTAAACTCTTTCATTCAATTGCTTGGAATTAGGAATCTACCTTTTTCTACTGAAATGATATTTCAAGATATTTGATCTCTTTTATTTGTCAAATCAATGGCTGTTTTGTTTTTCTACTCTATACAAAACACTTTATACTAATAATAATGTTATTGTTTCTTAGGTTCTACAACATCATGTCCTCTCAATTCTTCCGCTCTGATTTTTCCTATTCTGAGAAACATAACTGAGGAACACCATTGAGTTAAAAATAGTTCTCCATATCGCTTCTCGGCCGTTTGGCTAGGATCAAGTGTAAAAATAATTCTCTGATAAAAGTCATAGGAGAACATGTCTGGTGCAGCAGCGCCCAATCATCACCTGATGAGCATGGGAACAATGCAAAGGAAGTAGACACTGTAACTGAAAATAAATCGTCAGAAGAACAAGAAAAAAGATTTCTGTTCTTTCTTATATAAGGCTTACTTAAAAGATTTTTCCAGAGACACCCATTTCCCTAGCTCTTGTGTTGTCAAGCAGATTTTCTTTTTTCTTTTATGTAACCACCATACTCAAAAAGTCACAGCTACTTAGAGAATGTTCTGACATCGTTTAAAAGCCATCAGTCTATTTTAGGTTCTCCATTTGTTAAATAGACTGCTTTTTCAATTTAATTTCTACTTTTTGAAATCTTTCATTTTTTTTTCAACAAGACTGCTTGGGTATGAGAGGACAAATATGAAGAACTTACTTTTAACATTGCTTATAAATGTGGAAGAGAAAATAAGTTTCTAAATACTTTTTAGAGAGAATCTAAATTCTGAGGGATATCAACAAAAGAGGAATGAGGTATTAGTATGGATATAAAAATCTTCTGTATTGTCATCAGAAGGTGAGGGGGGATTGGTTTTTATGTGGGGGTGACTTTCAGAGAGATCATTCTCTGAATGATCAAGGGTCAAAGGTAGATATTAAAGCACACAAGGGAAGAATAGAGAAAGGGAGTAACTGTAATAAGGTAACAATAAAATGATGGCTCCATGTAGCAATGGGGCTGAAAGGGTCAGGAGACAATAAGGAAGCAGGGTTGTCAGTTTTGTTACATGAGAGAATGTGGAGGATAAAGGATTGGGAAAAGATGTGGGGATCTGAACCAAGTCCTGAGGATACCCAAAGTTAGACAGTGAAAGTGAAGGGTAGGGAGAAGAGAAAAGTCAGGAAGATGTAGGATTGCATAAACCAATTGGAAAAGAATATTTCAAGAAGTAGGGAGTGGTCAGGTATATCAAATGCTACTTGCAGCAACTGAATAAGCAGTGGTACAATTTTCTAACAAAGAGAATAAAGTAAAATAATGTAAGAGGAGAAACAAAATTTGGATAAAGGTAAGTTAGTTTTAGTTTTTCATTCATTAAATAGCTGAGCAGCTATTATGTGTAAAAGGAGTGTGTGAGATCTTGAGGAATCAAAAATATACATTTTACCCAGCCCTTTACTGGTTTACAGTTTGGTGGAAAGATGAAGAAGACTGAATTTAACATGATAAAGATCTCTGGTAGATCTATGTGATGGAAGCCTGCAGAACATCCAGATTTACCCATGAGACTTAGTGAAGGTTGATTCCTAAAGCAGGCACAGAGGCTGCACGGCAGGACGAGTGCTAGGAGGGCAGCTGAGGCAGAGGGAAAGTACACACACAGCATGGGATACACTAGTTTATGTGTAGAGTGAAAAGTGGTCAAGGCTCTGGAACAGCAAGTAGGGATACTTGAAAAATGAGCTTGAGAAGGAGAGAGGGAAAAAACAGGAGAAAAAGCCTTCAATTCTATAAGAGTTCAGATTCAATAATGACAGAGACTGGAGCTCTATAATGACTGCTGGCTTTCTGAACTAACTCCCTGGCAGTAGGAAAGTGGATGGTCTAGAGGCAAGTAAGAAGCAAGCCAGGGATACTGGTCAGGGAGCTGCTGCAATAGCCTAAGGCAGTGGTTAGGTGTTTGAACTTGGGGCTAAATTAAAAGAATCAATAAGATTTACAAAATCAACAAGATTGGGGGATAGAAAAAAAAATGACAGCTACCATCTATTGAGAAATCACTATATATTGGAAACAGCTGGAGTTTTATATGTATTATTTATGGAATCCTGAACATCATATATAATAGGTTCACTAAGACAGCTGTGGAAAATAAGCAGATGGAAACATCTAGTCTCAAATGCTGAGGAAGAATGGACATAGGAGCAGCAAAGAGCTGGGAGAGTATGATGTTTCAGATACTTAGGATGTTTGAAAAGGGAAGGGCATAGATTCTTATAGTACACCAACATTCACAGGAAAGTCCAAGATGAACGCTTGGTAGCTCAATCATGAAGTTTTCAATGGAAGCTACCTTGGTTGTCATTATGGAACCGCGAGACCACAGTATTGGATAGCAAACCTGCATGGTCCCTGACTTCATCCAAGACTATACATACCAGTATACACTGTTAGATTCTGTAGTGTTCAGTACATTCTCATCTATATCATTTCTGTTTTTTAAAAGATTTATTTACTTATTTGAAAGGCAGAGTTACAGAGAAGCAGAGCAAAGCACTTCTTAGATCAGAAATAATCTTTAATTTACTAAATTAAAAATTGTACACTGGCTTTTATAGCAAAATTAGCTCAAGAAAATGACTGCCAATGATTCAGTAGCTAAATATAGGATCTCTTTCAAAACAATTACAATTTTTTCCCCTTAATAATAGAGCAGTAAGGGCTGGCACTGTGGCCTTGTAGGTTAAGCCTCTACCTGTGGCACCGGCTACTCCCAATCCAGCTCCCTGTTAATAGCCTGGGAAAGCAGCAGAAGATGGCCCAAATGCTTGGGTCCCTGCACCTGTGTGGAAACCAGTACGAACCTCCTGGCTCCTGGCTTTGGATCAGCCTAGCTCCAGCCATTGTGGCCATTTGGGAAGTGAACCAGCAGATGGAATACCTTTCTCTGTCTCTCCATTTCTCTATAACTCTGCCTTTCCAATAAATAAATAAATCTTAACAACAACAACAAAAGAATAGAGCAGTAATTTAGAGAAGATTAAACCTCAGAAGAGGCAAGAATTTTCTCCAAGATCACAAGCTCATTAACATGATAATCAGGTTTAGCTCTCATATTTCCTAACTCTCAACACCAAACTCTTTCCATTATAACTTATCACCCTTCAGGAAGAGTCAGTCTGAGAAGTAACACAGATCATGAAAAAGAAGATATTTTACCTTTTCAGCCATTTTCTCAGCAGGGGTGCTGCAAAATTCAACTGAGGATAGAATCTTTTTTTGACTGCTCATGTCAACATTTCCCAGAAGATGAGTATTTACCGCCTTTGCCAAACTGTGATTTGTTGATGCTAGCTCTGCTGTGTTGTAGGGGTGCACCCCAGGGGAGTAAGTTTGTTCTCTTCCCCACTGCAAGGAGACTAAGAGTTCCTCCAGTAATCTGCACAGAACACACATGAAAACTATGTATTAAAAATAGAACAGAATATAAGAATCAATTACCATAAATAAGAAATACTTCTGAAATTGTATTTTTCTTCATCTTTCTATCTCAGAGTTCAAAAAATGAGGAATTTTTACAAAATAAAACACATTAGACTACTCAAGCACCTGTCATTCTACAAGGAGGTTATCTAAATATTATTCAATAAATAGTACTCTATTTAAACTTTCCATATGTAATATAGGATCTAATTTGATTTGTGCATTGACTGAGATATTCATATGAGTATTTTTTTTCTTTTTTGATAATTTACATTAAGTAAATTTTGAATGCTAAAACAACCTACAATTCCTGAGAGTAAATCCACTTGGTCACTATGTATAGATCCTTTTCACTGTTAGATCTGATCCACTAAAATTATGTTAAGGATTTTTGTATATGTGTTCATTAGAGGTACTGGTCTATAGTTTTTTTTTTTTTTAATGCTTTTTTAATTTATATAAAGTCAACAAATTTCATGTCATTCATATCACAGATTTAGAAGTATAGTGATACTTCCCAGTCTACCCTCCTTCCTACCTTATTCTTTCTTTTAATTTTTTCAATGACACACTTTCAGGTTATTTTATAATCATAGGCTTAACCCTCCTCTAAGTAAAGAATTCAACAACAACAACAACAAAAAACACTGTTCCTCAACAGTAGAGACAAGGGCTATAAACAATAATCAAATCTCAAGATGTGAATTTCTCTCATATACATTACATTCTTTTTGTACTCTATTAGTTATCACAGATCAGGGAAATCATATATTTGTCTTTTGGGGACTGACTTATTTACTAAGCACAATGATTTCTAGTTGTTTTCATTTTGTTACAAGACAGGATTTCATTCTTTTTTATGGTTGAGTAGTTTTCCATAGTGTATATATATCACATTTTCTTTATCCAATCTTCAGTTGACAGGCATTTGGGGATTCCATATCTTAGCTATTGTGAATTAAGCTGCAATAAACTTGGGGATACAGATAACTTTCATATGCTGATTTCATTTCACCTTGGAAAATTCCCAGGAGTGAAATGGCTCAGTCATACAGTATTTTCAGATTTCTGAGGAATCTCCATACTGTCAACTTTCTGATTTTAGGATCAAGATAAAAATAGCCTCATAAAATGAATGGGATATTTTTCTCTTATCTATTTTTCTGGAATAATTTGTGTAAATTTGCTTCACTTCTTACTCAGATCTTTGTTTGTATACTATAGCAGTGAATCCAACTAGGCTATATCTGGGATTTCATATATTGGAAGGTTTTACACTACAAATGCAATGGCTTTAGTATGTTAGGGCGATTCAGATTATCCATCCTTGAAAAACCTTTGAAGTTTGCCTTTGAAGAAGTTTGTCCATTTCATCCTAATTATTGTAGTATACATAAAAACAGTCTGTAGTGAATATCCTATCCCATTTTGATACTTTAATGTATATTATTCTCTCTTTTTTTCTGATTAGAATGGCTGTAGGTTTCTTATCTTTTCAAAGAACTTGCTTTTGGCTTTCAATATATTTTTTTCTGTCATCATTTTCTTCCTTCTGTTTACTTCATGTCCAATGTGTTTCTGTGTTGTTAAGTAGGGGGATTAAATTATAATGAGGACCTTCTTCCAAAAATAAAATTTAAAGATATAAATTTTCCTCTTAAATACTATGTATGCCTCTCACAAGTTTTGATATTTTGATGTATCATATTAAACTCCTGTAATTTCCTGTATCATTTACTGTTTGACTCTTACTGATTTTATTTGTAATATATTAATCACATAAAAGCACAACAAGCTTTTATAAGAGACTACACATTTTGATAACTCTGAACTACACTGACATGAAAACCAAGCTCTAGCACAGTATAAGTCTTCAGAATGATCTTCCACAGGAAAGACATGCTTCTGTCATAAACTATACAAAACTACTACAACTGTAACTCTTTTGGATCCAGAAATTTCTTCTATTAGAGATGTAACTAATTCTCTCAAATAAAAGTCGGAGAAGCAGCTCCTCTTCTAGTCTTCTCATTCTTCTTCCCAGGGCATCTGGTTTAAGTTGATACTCAAAGTATGTGTTTAGTAAGTTATCAAGTGTAGACATACTTAAAAATAAAATTATCACAAGAACAAGAATTATAGTAGAAAGCAGAAGAGTTCAGAACGTAAACAAGCGGCATACTTCTGTGTAGCTGTCATTTCCTGACGGAACTGTTCCCGTTCACTCAGGAGATCTTGGATAGCACTTTGTGCCTCACGGTTTTGACGCTGCAAAATGGCTCTGGAGTTGGTTAACTCATCTGCCATCACCCTGGAAAAGATTAAACTCTTACACAGAAATTCTCTGACAATAACACAGTGTAAAGCAGTCAATAAACTACTTTGCAATGATCATTTTCAAAAGCTGACAAAGATGATTTAACATAGTCAAATTACTTCTCTGTTTAAAAATTTGTACTAAAAACATTTAAAATATAAATTAAAGTCTCACTAAAGGAATCCAGCTAACATATGCAGTTAAAAATGAGAAAGAAAACAATTATTTAACTTTTTTACATAATAACATTTGGACTCACATCTGCAAATTGATGAGATTTCAAAAATTATGAAATATAAAATATAAAGAAAAAATAAAAATCTGTTTTCTTATTACTCAATTACTTATTTGCTCTTAGAAAAATATTAATATAATATAGAAAGGTTTCTATAAAAGAAAAACTAAGTGCTTCTTCAAGCCTAGCATGCTTACCCTTCTTTTATATCTAACTAATCAAGTATCTTACATATTTTTCCAGAAAAAATACTTTATGTATAATTCAACATAAAACATCCAATTTATTTACAAAAAAGAAATTACAAAAGGCCTGGTGCTGTGGCATAGCAAATTAATATCTTCTGTGACACTGGCATCCCACGAGAGTGCCAGTTCATGTCCTGGCTGCTCCACTTCAGATTAAGTCCCTGCTAATACGCCTGGGAAAGCAACAGAATATGGCCCAAGTGCATGGGACCTGCACCCATGTGGGACACCTGGAAGAAGCTACTGGCTCCTGGCTTCAGCTGGCTCAGTACTGGTCATTGTGGTCATTTGGGGAGTGAACCAGCAAATGGAAGATCTTTCTGTCTGCCCCACCTATTCCCTGCCTTTAACTCTGCTTTGTAGGTGTATAAATAAATCTTTATTTAAAAAAAAAAAAAGGAATTATGCAATACAAACTTTTCTACACCATGCTTTTTGCAGTTAATCTTTATCTTGGAGACTTTTCCTGTATTAGAACTACCTCACTGCCATTTTTTTTTTAATAGCTCCATGTTTTCTTCTGATCAGATATACTACATTTTATCTAACCAGCTCTCTACTGATGGAATTGAAGCAACACTTTAAAGAATGGTTATTGCTGAAAATCTTAACACTAAAAGTCTTAGACCACAGTTACTGCTAAATTCCTTAAAATGAACACAAGTTGGAAATTAGAAGATCTTGTCGCATTGGTCAGAATGTTAAAACAAAGTTACATATTGCAATAATCTGAATCATACATGCAAGATTTACCCCCCTTAAACTGTTGAAAAAGAATTAACTTCCATTCTAAGTCATTAAATAGTAGTTCACTTCTTCAAAAAGCATACTCTACTAGCCCAATTAGCAAACAAAGCCTTTAAGAGAGTAATCAATTACTAGAAAGTATCACATAAATTAAAACATGAAGAAATCCTTTCCTAAAAATTTATTCATCAGCATCAATGGTTCTTAAAGTACAGCATGGAAACCTTTGGTGTTCTGTGAGAAATATCCAGATAGTTCAATATTAAATGTTAATAAACTCATTTATGTGACATCTTTTGCTATACATGGATGGGTAAAATCCAGATCCTACATTCCAGTGACTCAAAGTTGTTGAGGGCATAGGGTAGTAAACAGACAAAAGAATCTTAAGGTAAAGCAGAGTTTCCACCACCAGTTTGTCTAGCTGTCTGGACTAGTACCCAGTGCTTTTCACCTGTGTTGGAGAGTACTCTTATTTGGTATGATATAAAAATGTTATAATTTTCTATATGTAGACAGAGAAAAAGGTGGAGAAGCTCCAATACACAGGTAAAAGTTATCAGACCACAACATGGAGGGAGTAAGAATATCTCAGTACTCCAAACAGGTGGAGAAAAGCAATTCAGTGGAGCTTTTTGTGATTTTAGAATTTATCAGACTTCTGAGTTTACAGTTTTCTTTTGGTATTAAATATGAGGGAGGATCCTTATACCATTTGTCCATTTAGGGAGACTGAACTTCCAGAGTGGAGAAAGAGTCCACATTTTAAATAATGCTTAAATTACTTTGATAATTTATTTAGAAATTTTCCACACAATGTGTCAAAGATGTGATAGCAAAAACTAGGAAATGAAGTATTATTTACAATACAATATACCTGCTTGCGAGGAATTTGCTTCGCCACACATCACACTGTATTGACATACGTTCTAGCTGTTCAGACAGCTGAGCTGTGTTTCGACCTAGGGCTTCATTTTCTAAAATAAGCTGATTTTTCTCACGGGCTAGACGTTCAAAGTGATACTGAAGATCATCCCCAACAGAAGCTACCAGCAACTTTTTTAACTCACGATTTACCTGGAAGAGAACATAGCCATACAAACTCAAAGTAATGTCAATGATATTAATGCAAAAAAATTCATAAAAGAGAAACTGTTTCTGTGTAGTTTGTAATCCATTACTTAAATTATATGTCAAAAGTAGTATTAAATAGTCAAGTTTCATAAAAAAAATCCAAACATCTGTCAATATATATATACTTTATGTATATATATACACATACTTATATATATATATGATACAGTCCATGTGCTATAAACTGAGCCCCTTACAATACCAACCATTATGAAAATAACAAAGTGCTTCCAGTGGACATCTTTCACCAAAATAAGAAAACTAAAACTGCATGCTGCTAAAAACACATGACAGAATGTTTTATGTATCTAATTAATCTTTGGCATTTTATTTTGAAAGAATTTGAGCCAAGGAAGTAACCCAGAATACCTATAAATATATTCTTTACATTGTTACTGAAAATAGCAAAAGAGTAAAACGAATGTCCAGTACTAGTATATAATACAGCCATTGTAGAACACTAGTGCTATTAATAGTGAAATTTAAATGGAATATTTTGACATGGGAAAACATTACTAACTGAAAAATGAGTTAAAAGACAAGATGAAAGTACGTATGGTTATATTTAGACAGTATGATTATGGGTGGCACCATTTTCATTGTGTTTTTTTATTTGTGTATGTTTCTAAAATATTTACAAATAAATATGTACTATTTTTAAAAAAAGCTTTATTTGGGTGAGGTCATTGCCTGCAGTGCCAGCATCCCACATGGGCACTGGTTCCAGTCCTGGCTGCTCCACTTCCAATCCTTCCTTCTGCTATGGCCTGGGAAAAGCAGTAGACAATGGCCCATGTCCTCGGGTCCTTGCACCCTAGTGGGAGACCTGGAGGAAGCTCCTGGCTCCTGGCTTTAGATCAGCCTAGCTCTGGCTGTTGATGCCATTTGAGGAGTGAACCAGTGGATGGAAGACCTCTCTCTCTGACTCTGCCTCTCTGTAACTTTTTTTTTTTTTTAAAGCTTTATTTATTTGAAAGTCAAGAGTTAGAGAGAGAGAGGGAAAGGAAAAGACCAAAACAGATAGACAAAAGATATCCTCTTCCTGTCTTCCTGTTGGTTTTACTTCTCAAATGCTGCAATGGCCAGCCAGAGCTGAGCCTGGTTGAAGCCAGGAGTCAGAAACTTCATCTGCATCTCTGATGTGGGTGGCATCCTCTGCTGCCTTCCCAGGCACATTAATAGGGAGCAACTGGGACTTGAACCTGCACTTATAAGGTAAGCCAGCATCCCAGGTGGCAGCTTAATCCACTGTACCACAATCCTGGCCCTGTTTTTATAATTATAAAGTATTTAATTTAAAGTGTATTAACAAAGGACTGGGAGCAAGTTGAAGGCTGACAAGAGGTGCTCCAATGAACATCTCAGAGACACCAACTTGAACATCCTTGCATGTACAAATTACCTTCACAAGAGCTAAGGGAGCAGGTGAGACTACAGTGACTAGTTTTAGTGTAATAAGACAATTGCCTCCCCCAACTCCAAAGAGCACAACATAGATATTCCTCCTGTTTGAGGAAAGAACAGGAATTAAACCCAGACCTTAGCCTTGAAATCCAAGACCAGGCCTGCCATAATGTTGGACAGGGTCCTGCACCCACTGTCCCCAAGCACATAAATGAAAACTGAGTTTCTGGACCCTCCTTAGCCAGATGATGAAGAGCCTGCCTCCATTCCACTGCCATCAACCTTTGTCAGACAGTGAGAAGCGATACTGCAGCTGCTGGGGAAGGCGGGAAAGTGAGCACAGCAGTGTCTTGGAACTCAGTGCTGGTCTGGTAAAACTTAACACCGGGCAGACCTAATGGTCCCTGTTTCTAGGTGAGTGCAAAATGGATGGGGCCTCTGTACCACCCCAGTGCCAGGTGGCTCTGTGGCCCTGATAGATCAGACTTATGTCTCTGCCAGCATCATCTGTAGCAAGTTGCAGGGGGTCCTGGGCTGTGAGTACACCTCTCCAGCATGAGTGTAGTCTTATTCCATTACACCAGTTTTGGCAGATGGTGGTATCTTCATGTGATCTAGCATTGGTGGCCATAGGCATGCCCACCCTCTTCCTATCCCAACCCTGGGCAACATGCATGGACAGAGTTGTTATCTGCTGGGAAGTGAAAAGGGAATTCTGGGCAGGTCTGTCCACAGTAGGGCCCTGACCTGGGCAGAATCCTGCAGTGCCTGACCACAGGGTAGTGACGATAGATAAGACATTTGGGCTTACTTCAGTTCCAGGTTAGAGGTTTGAGAAGCCAGACTACCCTAGAACATTCCAAATAATATATGAATAGCAGATCTGACAAAAGCATGGATTTAGGGTGCCATCCAGTGCCGAAATAGTGGAAGTGCCCACAGGTTCAGAGAAAATAAGCAGAATCTTATTTAGAATAAGAGGAAGGGAAGGCACAAACAAAGCCAGATAACGACTGGAATAAATAGCTAATCCTCCAATGCACAGAAAATGTATGATAATAGGCATCAAGAACTTTCAAAGGGGTCAGTGTTGTGGCATAGCAGGCAAAAGCTACCACCGTGATGCCCAGCATCCCATATGGGCACAGGTTAGAGTCCTGGCTGCTCTATTTCCCATTCAGCTCCCTGCTAATGGCCTGGGAAAAGCTGTGGAAGATGCCCCGAGTGTATGGACCCTGCTACTCATGTGGGAAGAAGCCAGCTTAGCCTTGACCATTGCAGCCATATAGGGAGTGAACAAGTCAATGGAAGATCTCTCTCTGTCTCTCCCTCTCTCTCTCTCTGTAACTTTGATTTCAAATGAATAAATTTTTTTAAAGGAACTTTCAACTAATGAACAAAAGGTTGGAGTATGGGAAGCAGGGAAGGTAAGGTTGCGGGAAGTATAAGTATATTCCTAAATCTGTACATTAGTACAGCCATTGTGTAAAACAGTATGGGGATTCCTTTAAAAGTTAAAAATAGAATTACTAGAAGATTCAACAATCATACTACTGGTTACACACCCAAAGGATATGAGACCAGTCTGCTGAAAAAACATCTGTACTCATATGTTTACTGCAGCACTATTCACAACAAGCAAGAAATGGAAACAACCTTGGTGTTTATCAGCTGATGAATGGATAAAGGAAATGTGGTACATATATAACATGGGACACTACTCAGCCAAAAAAAGAGTTGATATTCTGTCATTTGCAACAATATGGATGGAATTAGAGGTCATTATGTTAAGTGAAAAATAAGCCAGGAACAGAAAGACAGGCACTGCATGATTTCACTCAAACATGGAATCTAAAAAAGCTCATCTCATCAAAGTTGGGAATACACTGGTGGTTAAAAGAGGCTATAAAGTGTAAAGGGGTAAAAGGATGGAGAAAAGATGATTAGCAGGTACTAAGTAATAGATGGGAGAAAGAAGTTCTAGGTTTCTATCACACAACAGAGTAATTATAGATAATAACAATGTACTGTGTGTTGTTCTTAAAAGCTAGAAGAAGGCATTTTGAATGTTTTCACCATTAAGAAATGACAGGTGTTTGAGGAAATAGGTACATTTAACCCTGATTTGACGTACAACAATGTATATATGTATTAAAGCATCATATAATATCTCATAAATATGTAGAATTTTAATGTATCAATTACAAATTTTAAAAATTAAAAATACTTTAAATTTATTTTATAAGAACCATTAATCTTGGTATCACAAAGACTAGCATCTATCAAAAAGATGTACAGTCTAATAGAGAAGGTGTGGTGGTAAGGTTAGTTTCATCAAGACAAAGATTAACGTAACATAGCACTACAGAATGCTTTTAATTTACAATGAATATACAATCACACATCATCATTATCTTTATTCCAAGTATCATGTAGTAAAAAAATACTTGGACTTCATGGATCCTTAAAACAGGGACTACTATGTAGTCAATTTCAAAGCCTACCCTGGCCGATCTCTGGTCTGGCAGAATATAACTGTAACCTACTTTCACAACTTATTGAAGGTTTTGTCCAAAGTTTATTACACCACCATCTTCAACCAGGTTTACAGGATAAATTCTCAGCAGAAAGTCTCCCTAATTGCCCTGAGAGACAATATATTTAAGAGGACATATTTCAGAAAAACAACAAGCTATGGTGAATGACATTCCTAGGAAGAGATGCAGTATTCTAGCACGCAGGCTTACAATGATCCAGGTATAGTGAGTAGTGCTCATTAAGCTATTAAGGCTGTTCTTACCTCTGTCTGTACCCGGAGCTGGTTTGAAAGACCTTCTTTGTCCTGCAGTAACCTCTTTTCAGAGTTCTTGAGCTTTTCTAACATATTCTTTACTTCTGCAAGTTCATTCCTAGGTTCTACGACTGTCTCTAACTGACTAAGGAGTTCTCCTTTTTGATGTCCCAGAGACTTAACTTTTGCAGTTTTATTCGGGATATCATGAGTGATAGCAGCTTTGGGAACTACTATTCTCACAGCTTCAATTTCTACAGCTTTTTCTGTGACAATCTTTCCTAGTTGAAGAACTCCTGGGCTCTCTGATGGAACTACTTTCATCCGTGGATTCTGAAGAACGTGATGCTTTATGGATTGCACTCCAGAGGTGACTTCAACTGATTTAAGTGGTTCCTCAGTTTCCATTCCATCTCCTGCTCCTCGGATTGGGGTTGAAGTAAGGGTCACTAACAAAGGGGAAACAAAACATGAACTATTTGCCAAAAAGAAATGCCAAGAAAATCCCAAGATATAATTTACCCACTATTCAGAATGACTGGCATTAAAAAGGATGGAAAAATTCAGGGTAAAAAGTACTTTTCAAAATCATGCATCAACAAAAAATAACAGTTTTGCAGGTTCACTTTCCTCATGTACATCACTTCTTTTGGTGGAAAATGTACAAGATTTGAAAGCAAAGTATTTGGTTCTTATTTCTTTCTAACATGACTGTGGGTAACTAACTAAATTCTCTGTGAATTTCTGTATCCTAATCTGTAAAACAAAGATGACAACAACTGTGCTACAGGGTTGTAGTAAGAAAGATCAAGAGCCTGACACACTGTGGGCATGCAATAATGTCAGTGAAAAATTAAAAAGGGTGCAGATATTTGGAATACTGGACGGGATGCTGCTTGGGACACTTAACATCCCATGTCAGAATACCTGGGGTCATGTCCACTACTCCACTCCTGCTAACGTGCACTCTGGGAAGTAGCAGGTGACGGCTCAAGTGGTTGGGCACCTTGATGTGGGAGACTCAATTTGGATTCTCAGCTTCTGGCCTCAACCAGGCTCAGCCCCTGGGTGTTAATGGTCATCTGAGGAGTGGACCAGCAGATAGGAGATGTTTATGTGTCTGTTTTTCTCTCTCCCTCTTTGCCTTTCAAATAAAATTTAAAAATGATGTATGTGTGTGTGTGTGTGTATGTATATGAAACCATCTATATCACTTAAAATAGACTCATCTGTTCTTGAACTCATGGCAAAGAATACATTACACATGGGTAAAGAAAAGCATATGTCATACTGGAAAACTGACTAGAGAAATAGTAAATCCTATTTTTAGTCCTAAGGATTTAAGTCATGCTTATACAAGTGAAATAACATTGTGTTGTTAGATTAAACTCTTAGTGCTTGCTTTCACCACATCATACAGAAATTATCTTATTGGTATTCCATTTCCACCAGTGACTTTTAACTACATTGTAAGTGTTACTCCACATATATCTCATGCATAATTAAAGAATCACACAAATCAGTAATGATGATTATAATGATGAATTTTGAATGGTCACAGGCAGCAAACATGATGCTGGGAGACTGATGTAGGCCAGCCATTCTGTGAAGCTCAAAAAATGTACTATCTAATTTAGAAGACAGGGTTTAGATACAAAAAGGTAAGAGGCATTACAAGGTAAAACATACTAAGTGTGCAATAAGGAATACAAAAATATTTAAATAAAAATTTCATTTATATAGAAACTTTAAAGACAATCATGAATTCTGTTTTTAGTGAATACTAAAATACTAATATATGTACCTATACATATAGATATGTATGTACATATGCATATATGTGTACATACATGAGTGTATATATATATAATGTAATCTTCTCTAATATATATATTATATATAATGTAAGCTCCTCTAAGACAAAGAAAGACCTGGAACAGAAATCCTAGCTTTTTTTTTTAAAGTCAAAATACATCCTTCGGCTCAGGTCCTGTATATATCACATCCTAGATACATCAAACATCAGCTACATTTTACTGTACACTCCAGTTAGGAGAACTTAGTTTAGTAAGAAGAATAACGTCTTACCAAAATTAAACAATTCTTAAGAATCTCTGACGTACAAGGCTATATTAAAAGAAGGATCACATAGTTTGTACATATTCTAAACTGAAGTAGGCTCTGCTGCCACCTTGGCACCTCTTGGATTCTGACTCTACAAACGGAATTCTACAGATAAAGTACTGCAGAAATGGTGAGTCTGCTCAGGGTAATTATAAGAAAATAACTGAAAAAATTATCTGTCAAGACATTTTACAGCAAGGAAATGTCTAACAATATTTTCCTGAGAGGTGGGTGTTTGGTGCGGTGGTAAAGTTGTTACTTGGGAGGCCTACTTCCCATATTTGAGTATCTGGGAGTGCTGGCTACTTCTCTTTGATCCAGCTACCTACTAATGTGCATTCTGAGAGGCAGCAGAGGACAACCCAAGTACCTGAGCCCCTGCCATCCATGTAGGAGACCAGGACAGAGGTCTGGGCTCCTGGCTTTGGCTGGCCTCAGCTACAGCCGTTGCAGGCATCTGGGGAGTAAACCAGCAGATGGAAGATCTCTAGTTGTTTGCCTTTCAAATAAAACTTTTAAAAACATAAAAAGGAACATCCTTTCTTAAAAAAAGAGAATATTTTCCTCAGGTTTCTTTATTAGTTTTTTTTTTTTTTTCAATAAAATAATCTTTCTTCCTTTTTCAAACTCTGTTATATAAATACAAAAACTATATCATCTCTGTACACAACCTCACACTCTATGGTTTTTATTACTATTTTTAAAAATACTACTTTATTAAAATATATTAATAAGAAAAAATGTAGCCGGCGCCGCGGCTCACTAGGCTAATCCTCCGCCTTGCGGCGCCGGCACACCGAGTTCTAGTCCCGGTCGGGGCACCGATCCTGTCCGGTTGCCCCTCTTCCAGGCCAGCTCTGTGCTGTGGCCAGGGAGTGCAGTGGAGGATGGCCCAAGTGCTTGGGCCCTGCACCCCATGAGAGACCAGGAGAAGCACCTGGCTCCTGCCATCGGATTGGCGCGGTGCGCCGGCCGCAGCGCGCCTACCGCGGCGGCCATTGGAGGGTGAACCAACGGCAAAAAGGAAGACCTTTCTCTCTGTCTCTCTCTCACTGTCCACTCTGCCTGTCAAAAATAAAAAAAAAAAAAAAAAAAAAAGAAAAAATGTAGCTACATTCTCATCACCTTAAAACAACTTCTCTTTTCTTTACCTCTCACTAATATTTTTAGATATTTCTAATTATAAATTCTATAAGCTTAATGTATTTTTGTTGTCATGCTCTTCATATTTTTCATTTTTATGACTACAATACATCCCTTAATGTCAATATAGCATTACTTGTGATTTTAATGTTAGATATTTATATTCTTGCCAATATTTCACTAAAATAATGTTTTAATGAATGCTTTCATGTCTACTAATTTTTTCAACTTCTAAATTATTTCTTTTTAATTCTTAAGCACAGAATTAATGCGCCTGGGAGAAGATCTATATTGTCACACACCCTTCAAAAATCACTCTACTAGGTTATCAAAAATATATTCCTCATGTCCATGTTTAATTATTTTTTGCATGTGCAATACCTGTGATTTAATACAATGTGTAAAAGTAAACAAGAACACATTTAAAGTGTTTAGAATGGAGTTTGGCAAAGTAAGCATTCAAATGATAGGTTCTATTAGTTTTATTTTCTTAACTCTTAAAAATCCTAACAAACTTTGGATACTGATAGAAGAAATAAAGTATTTAATGTCACAAAATATGATTCTGAGTTTTATTCTTCTGCTAGTCAAAGTTTTATCACTGGACTATGTGACTTTTTTACTTAACAAATTTCCCCCAAAATTTTCCCATGTACTGGGAATTCTGAATTATATTAGACAGGGGGTGGAAAGTTATCTGGAGTATAACATGCAATATTTTACGAATGTGTTTTACAATGCAAGTTTTAGCATTAGCATAAAACAGTGTCATCTATATATGATGTGTAAACTAAAACTTCCCATTGGGCTTTGGGACTGACTCTACTTTCAAAAAAATAAGCAAAGGATTATATCAGAAAGCTAGATAAAGAGTTTGGCATATTAGTTAAAACATGTTGTAGCACATTGGCACTCACATGGCAGAATTTTCACTGAACCATTTTAAAAATAAAGAATAAAGAAAATAAAAATCTGGTTTTAAGTTTATCTTAATAAATACTTAATTTGTCAATAATATATTCTGGCATTTAAAAAGTAATCATGTATTAACTATAGATTAATAAAAAATAACAAAAGGCACAGTAGAGCCATATCACTCAGGTCCATCCTGGTAAAGAAAATTTTTAGGTAAGTCACAACATTTTTGAGTTGGAATTTTAAGTAATGGAGTTTCAAGAATGAATCAAAAAAATTGCTAATGCTAAGTTTACAAAGCAAACAAACATTAATGGGAACTTTAACAGAAATCTCTTTTCAAGCAAAATATGTTATAAAATTCTACTCAAGAAATTCAGTTGGCTTTCAACTCCAAATTACCTATTATTACCTACATTATTTAAACTGTTCTACTTAGTCAAGGATTTATGAGTACCAGAGTTGTATTGTACATCATACGGCATACCCCACTCATTAAGAACTATGATTCTGGCTGATGTAAATTGGCAAGCAGGCAATGAGAGCGAGGGCTTTACATTTTCTCACCTGGTAACTTGTCTTTCATAATTCTCTTTTTCCTGGTGACACACATGGAAACCTTTATTACATAGGCACTAGGCACAGTCCAGGACACATTCAACAGTTATTGCTTTCTCTCAAGTGGGAAGACAAAAGCCCTACTGGGTCAGCTCCATAATTAAGAGTGATGCTTAAGTAAAGCAAGAAAACCAATCCTTGTGCTTTTCTACTCTTTGAAGGGAACCAATAAAATAATCTTCAAATTATGCAACGATATTTTTTTGTACCTGAGATCACATACCAAGGAATTAAAACATTATCTAAGTTTTTGGCTCAATCTTAATGCCTTTCCTCATGGATTGGTAAAATGTAGGGAAAGAACAAATAACGTCCTTAGTCTAACATTCTAGCATAGGGGTTGGCAAATATTTCCTGTAAAGGCCAAGACAGTAAATATTTTAGTATACATCAGGAGGTAAAATAGAGACTACTTTATAGGTACTTATAAAAGAGAAAAAATAAATTTTTACTGATGCAATGAAAGGAAAATAACAGCACTAAACAGTAATTTTTGATAATATATGAGTATTTCAAATATTTTGTGGTAAAATTTAATTTAATGAAATATACAAGTTTATTTTGATGCCAAGATTTTTATAGCATCCATACTGTGAAAACACTATGCATGGATTTCAAAATAAATTCACACTTAAATTTTTTTTATTTGAAAGGAGGAGTGAGACATAGAGAGAAAGAGAGAGAGAGAGAAAGAGAGCACATGCTCAATTTTCCATTTACTGGGTCACTCTCCAAATGTCTGTACAGCAGGGGTTGGGCCAGGCTAAAGACAGGAGCTCCTTCTGGGTCTCCCATGTGGGTGGCAGGAACTCCAATACTTGGGTCATCATCTGCTGGTTCCCCACATTAGCAGGAAGATGGATCAGAAGCAGAGGTGTGACTTGATTCCAGACACTCCATTTCAAATACATTTTCCATGAACAGAATTTTATTTTCGGGGGTGGATAACAATGACATAAGTGGGATTCAAAGTTGGTATTATCTATCATCAAATGGATTGCAAATATTTTCAGGAGACATGAGTGCTACAATTTGTGAAACCCTGTTCTAGAATACTAAGGCAATAACAATTAAATTGAACAAATATTTCTGCTTTACTCACAAAACTATGAATCTATGAAGATAAGCACTCTAAGTCACCAGGACTGGGTAGTGGAAAGAACATCAGCCTCTATGCAGGTAACTTCAGTCCCTTCTGCCATGCACCGTATAATCTTGGACAAATCATTTTACCTCACCTTCCTCCTATCCACTGATGCTTTTAGAGTTATACCAATAGCATATTATTTTAAAACAATGTGTTTCTCTTCCACACTAGACTATTGGGAGATCCTCAGGGTAAAGTGTGCCCCTTTATCAGTTAATGAAACGGGTCCTGGCACTCGAAAGATAAATACGTAATGAAGTTCAACAATCTGTTAACACATCACTTAGGAGATTTAATTTTAACACTCAATGATTGATTCATTCAAATTAATTTTTTTCTCCTTTACTAAGTCATTAATTCCCAACTTGGTTATAGTTTGACAGATTTTTCACAACAAAAAGAAATCTAGCTATGAAATCCTTATATCACAAATTGTCAATTGATAATTTTAAATCAATCTTTTAAATGTCACCAATATCACCTAATAAAATTTAGATAATTATCATTAGATTAAGAAAAATACGTTATTCAATAACTGAAGGGTTATATCAACATTTCTTCAAGGGAGATCCAAACATTCTTGGTACGGACTCTATGGTAAACAGTTCCCTGGGCAAATAAAAGTGAGCCATGCTGTATATTTCACCTCTGTGGAGTTTCCCAGGGTGCAATCACATATTAGAGGCTCTAAGAAATTCTGTATGATAACCTCTCATTCAATCCAGCATTTCCCAAATTTATTTGCTCATGAAATTCTTTTCAAACTAATACCTATTATTCTAAAGAACTAGTGTTATAGTTAGAATATTTCATGGAATCACAAATATTTAAGTGTTTCAAACCTTCATATTTAATTAATTTTTAATTTGAATTTTTAATTAACTTTTAACAGATTCATAGATTTATAGATACAATTCCTTTTTTTTTTAAGTTTTTTTTTTTTTTTTTTTTTGAAAGGCAGTGTTAGAGAGGGGGAGAGAGAGAAAGAGATCTTTCACCCACTAGTTCACTCCTCAAGTGACCCCAACAGCTGGAGCTGGGCCAGTCTGAAGCCAGGAGCCAGAAGCTTCTTCTGGGTCTCCCACATGGGGGGCAGGTACCCTTGGATTAGGGCCATCTTCCACTGTTCTCCCAGGAGCATCAGCAGGGAGCTGGAGTGGAAAGGGAGCAGCTTGGACTTGAACCAGTGCCCATATGGGATGTGGGCACTACAGGTGATAGCCTTACCGGCTACACCACAGTGCAGGCCCCTGTAGATACAATTCTAACATAATGATATTCCCTTCCACCTCCTTTACCTTTCACCTTCCTATTTTCTTCCTTTTTTTTTTTTTTTTTTTTTAGCTTTTAGTTTTTGAGCTAACATTTTAAATTTACATTATAGTAAAAAGGCTTAATACTTCACCAAACAAGAAGTAACAACTAAAAACCAAAAAGACTAATTCAATGGGACTATAGACAACATCTAGAAACACTAACTGGATGGAAGAATGACCATTTCATCCATATACAGTCAATTTTAAAGTAATTACAGATCATCAAAGCTACGGTACTCTAACAATTTTAACCATTGGTTTCATAAAGGTATAAAAGTTTTACAAATCTATTTGCAAAAGAAAGAAATGTCCACGTTTATCAGTAAGATTCACATTTAAACACTGCACTATAAGATAAACATGAAGAGATCTAAAACTCAAGTGATTCCCAAGGAATTTATAATATTTAGTTACCTGGCCCAAACATTTCTTCATACCATCATAAATTTATGTTTAAAACAATGAGAACACTTACCTCTGGTTTCTAAACTCTTAAGAGTAGCCATTTTTTTCTCTTTAACAAATGAAAATGCACTCCAGGACTTCTATTTAAAAACCTAGAAATGTAAACATATGGAAGAATTAAAGCAATATCATGTCAACATATTCAATGACTGCCTCTAAGAGTTAATGATATTTTAATTGCTTCTGTACTTAGTACACACACATTTAAAAGGGAAGCATAGCTTATATTCCCTTCTCATACCTGGTGTTATGTATAGCAAATGTCCCAGAAAAATTGGGATGATTTGTTTTAAGATTTATTTATTTATTTGAAAGGCAGAGTTACAGAGAGGCACAGGCTGAGGCAGTCTTTCATCCACTGGCTCACTTCCCTGATGGCTGCAACAGCAATCAGGAGCCAGGAACTTCTTCTGGGTCTCCCACGTGGGTGCAGGGCCCAAGGACTTGGGTCATCTTCCAGCGCTTTTCCAGGCCATAACAGACAGCTGGATCGGAAGAGGAGCAGCCAGGACTAGAATCGGTGCCCCTGTGGGATGCTGGTGCTCCAGGCCAGGGCTTTAATCCGCTGCGCCATGGTGCCGGCTCCGAGATGGTTTATTTTTAAATAATGTTTCACCATCCTCATCAGCACATTCTAAATGGTGAGAGGTGGGTCCTGAATTTTGGTTCAGTAACATCACTGAAGTCAATTTTAGGGGTTTTGCATCACTGATAGGACAATTTTAAAGTAATTACTTTCTCAGGAGAAACACTGAAACAATTCATTATAAGTATCAGAGAGGAGCTTCTATTTAGACATTAAACAACAAAAATATAACAATTTTAATTCTTCTGGTAATAAAATTTAAGTGGTGGAGGCTGGCGCTGTGGACGGGGGCCTGTGGCGCCAGCATCCCATAGGGGCACTGGTTCGAGTCCCAGCTGTTCCACTTCTGATTCAGTTCCCTGCTAACGCGCCTAGAAGGCAGTGGACCCTGCACCCACGTGCGGGACCTAGAAGCATTTCCCGGCTTCTGATCGGCTCAGCTCAGGCCATTGAGGCTATCTGAGGAGCGAACTGGGGGATGGAAGATATTTCTCTAACTCTCTGTAACTAGGTCTGTCTAAATAAATAAATAAATAAATGGTGTAGCTTCTAACAATAGAGAGCAATACACATGGAACAGAAAGGTGTGCCAACCTTAGGGTATACTCAGATTTACCGGAAAACATGCCAAGGAGGGTGATACTAATGCAGTGGCACTCATGTGATGAACAGAACAGGTCGCTACCGGCTTCAAAAACGACCAGTGAGTCTAAGGCCTCCCAAGCACAGGCTCCTCAAGTCACAAACCCTCTTTCACTTACGTTCCACGGCTCTAAAAACAGGCACCCGGAGTACCGAGTCCTGAAACCGCGCCTTGAAGCCCGGCTGCGAGACGTACAGGAGCAGCCAGTCTGACGGCCAGTACCCAGGCGGCCCAGGGACAAGGCTGCAGGCGTGGCTGTCCCGGGGATTCGAACGCCAAGTTCCGTGCCTGTCACAACACGCCTCCCCGGCCCACTCTTTCTCTACACCCGACGCCGCTGGCCACCGAGCTCCGACCGACGCGCGCCTTTCCAGCGTCACCTCGGAGTTGCACAAGCCTATCGTCTACGTTACCTCGGGGATTCCTTTTCTATTTCGGCGGTTTCACGTTACAGGCTCCTGGATTCGCTCCTCGCCCATGCCGAAGCCGGTCCGCCCAGGCCTTCCGGACAACCAGCCGCTGTGTCAGTCATGATCACTTCCGATTACTCAGGGTATCATTTCCGGAATGTTCTCCCCACAGAGGCGAGAACACACAGTCTGTGGCGTGTTTAAATTCAAGTAACGCAGATGATACAGCGTCTCGCCTCATCAATGGAAAGCTGGAGAAGGGTTTATTGCAAAATAAAATAGAGCGCTCTGTGGCGCCTAGCCGCGTGTTAACTTAAACTTCCGGGTCATCTGCCAACCAAACGGAAGTGAAAATGCTGGCAAGAGGCAGGAGGCGTCCTGTCGCCCCAGGAGACAGCGTGAAGGGGCGGATCTGTCGATGAGCTGGGCGTCACTGCGAGGACTCCCAGCCACTAGGGACGAAGGGGCTGACCGCTGACGTCTCCCGGCAGGGGGCGGGGCCCTGTTGCCAGAGTAACCGGATGATGGTGTGGATGGCGGTGCCTTCCTGTGGCAACTCGGCTTCTTCGCGCTGAGATCCTGAAACTATGGTGAGTGCTAAGGCCGACCAGAAGAGCCGCTCCGGGTTCCTGGTTACGCAGCTTCGCGAGTGTTGGGTCGATGGGCCCTTGGAGGCGTCCGCAACCCTGTCTTCTCCCCATTGTCTCTCCCCCGTTTCCCGTGGGCTGTCCCTGCAGTCTCCTCACTATGTTTTCTTGCAGCGCCCTGAAATTCCGCTTCAATATTACCATAAGCCCTTAACGTAAGGCAGCGGAAAGTTTAGGGTTAAGACGCGGAGTCTCAGGTGAGATATTATTTCAAACCAGCCTCCTTTTTTGGGCATGCATTATTCATCAGTGCGGTTTTCAGGCTTGTGGCTTCACAGTAACGTTCCACCTAAAAGGCAGATGGTGGCGTGTAGGTGACTGTGGCAACACTGGCCCGAATCTCGCTAGGGCCTGGAGTCTGCCCCGCGGAGTGCCAGAGCACTGCCTCACGCTCTGTAAAGGCCCCGTAATCGTATTTGTAGAGTGGATCGGCTCGCTTCCATCCAGCTGTCTACCTGCTATGTCCGTGCTTTCTAACAGGAATAACTTTCAGGATCACTTGAGAGCTTCTAGAATTCACCTGCTTGAGCTTCCCTCCTAGATTTTTGCATGAATAGGGATTGGGCTCAATATTTCCATTTTCAATAAGCCTATAAGTGATTTTGCTATCTTTCTGCCTGGTTTCTCCTGTTTTTCACCATGTTATTTAATGATACCACTGTATTATAACTGAAACTAGAAATCAGTGTTACCCTACATTCCCCTTTCTCTGATGTTTCCCATATTCAGTTGGTCATTATTTTTGTTTAGAAATTCCTCATTTTTACGTTAGCTATTATATTCGTTTCTTTTACGGTCTGGTCTGGCAATTTTCTAATCTATTGTTTTTTCTGCTGCAAGGAAGAAGTTACTAAGTTCCCATCTGTTAATGCTACTCATCCCATTTCCTACAGTAAAGTTTGGAATGGCACACAAGAGGCCCTCCACAATCTAGCACTTACCTTTCTGGCTTCTTTCTTGGCTGTCCCTTTCCTGGATACTCCTTTTAGCCGTTTGCCTTTTAGCTCCTTACTACTGAACATACCAAACAACTTCAAACTGGCAGTATGTCTCTTCCCTCTACTCAGCACATGGTACTGCTTCTGTCCTCCTCCCTTGTCTTGCATATGAAACTCCTATTGATCCTTCCAAGACTCAGCTTAAGTGTGTCTCTTTCTATCCTGGCTTTTCCTACACTCCACAAGAGGTAACTGTTTATTCTTTCTTGTCACCACTGTATATAGTACACATTTCTTTTATTGTAGATACCACATTTACTTGAAATTATTTGTTTATAGGTTTGTCACCCTTCCTAAACTGTGAACTGTTAGAGGTATAGATGTTTACTATGTTCACTGCTATTGCTTAGAGCATATTAGGCACTCAAATGTTTGCTGAATGCATAAGAAAAGAGGAAAGAATGAGGTAAGTGGTCTGAAAGAGGAGATTGGAGGACAGAGTCCTCACTTCTCAGCTAGAGCATCATTAAAGCCGTAATGTGGCAAATGGTAGAGAATATCAATGCTTAGAATTCAATGACCTGTGCAGTGGCATAGGGAGCTGAAAAGTGACATTCACTAAATACTGTTTATTTTTCCTGTCTGCTACTTTTTGTTTTGTTTGCTATTTTCACTCAGACTTCCCAGCAATGCTAAGAGCAAACAGCAGTTTGCTTTGTTCCCATCCTTGCAGGGGTTTCATGGTTGGTGATTCTTTCAATTAGATGGTCAGTGAAGGCCCTTCTGAAGAAAGGACTTTAGTATTGAGACCTAAATGATACAAACGTGCTGATCTGGATCTTCAGGGTGCACTAACAAGATCACAGTTCCTGAGGCACAAAGGGGCAAGCTCAAATTTGAGCAACTTATGGTTTAATAGAGAACAAAAATAGAAACTGGGTTGTGAGGTGGTGCAGGGTTAGCTGCTTTGGGAGGTACATGGGGCAGAATAGCATGAGATGCAGTCTGTATGCAGATGCCAGACTGTCTGTTGTCTGTCTGTATAGCTATCTGTCATCTACTTGACGAGGCTTATGTTTCTCAAACTGTAGGAGGTGACCTATTCTGTCATGCAGTAGATTTGTGGTGTGTAGCCAACATTAACAAAGAAGACTAACATAGAAACTTACCACATCTACTGCATGCCATAAGGGTAGCTTTCATGAACTTTTGTTTTAAATTGTTTATATTTTGTGAATGTACTGGATTATGACATAAAACATATTACTGTGAGTCATGATCCAGAAAGTTCAAGATACTATATGCTTAGAGCAACATATACTTTAAAAGGCAAAGTAGCTAAAATCGGAAGTATGCAGATTTGTCTTTTGATCTAATGTCAGCGTTCTTAATGTGTGGCAAAGAAAGCTCGAAATTTAACAAAAGGCTAAAATTGGCTAGAGTGAAGTGATCACATTTCTTTCTGTATCCAGCGTCTCTCCTATGCTGTTGGATGTCAGTCCTTCATCAGAAAGGGTGGAGAGCAATCAACCGTGCTCCGTCTAGCCTCTGGTGTCTGTATGGCTGTGAAGACGGGGTCTCTCCATCAGCAACTGAGGATGGAGGCTGTCAGCTCTGCTGGTGGGGTTTCCTGGTCACTGCAGTTTAATTACCTGCTCAGCTTCTCTGCATCTGGTTTGTTACAGTTTGGCTCCCAGCACCAGATTTAGGTTATGGACAGAAATTATAGAGCCACCTTTATTTTGTGAAGGAGAAATTGGCAACTGTAGTTTAATATGTCTCTCAGATGTTGTTTAAGGTAAAGAACATACTGGAGTCATTGATATCTTTTATGTATAAGGAGGAGAGAAGGTTGTTCACAGATCCACTTGACTAAGAGATGTGTGAAAGTTCAATATTGTCTTAAATATAGCTTTTATTTGAAGAGTGTCACCCCAGGTAAAGTGTTTGTATAAAAGGATTTTAAAGATAATCAGATGTATTCCATAAGAATTAGTCTAAACCTTTGATGTACAAATGTCTCAAAGTTGTTATTTTAAACAGAGCCTTTAAAGAAAATCTTATGATTGTTAAATAAAGAACAAGATTTTGTTCTATGAAATGTTTTTTAGTTTCCAACTTTGCTTATAAAATCTCTTCTACATAGTTGGACTGTTTTCATCTTGAGCCTCTGCTCTTAATTACATAGAATGCCTTTTGTTACTTGAACTGGTAATCTGGAAGAATTGCTGTTTTATTTTTTTAAGATGTGTTTGTATCTATATTTATTTATTTAAAATTTGAAAGTCAGATTTAGCAAGGGGGAGGGAGGGAGAGAGAGAGAGAGAGAGAGAGAGAGAGAGAGAGAGAGATCCTCTATCTGCTGGTTCACTCCTTAGATGGTAGCAACAGACAGGGCAGGACCAGGCCAAAGCCAGGAGCCAGGAGCTTCTTCCAGGTCTCTCACATGGGTATAGGGGCCCAAGCCTTGGGCCATCCTTTGGTACTTTCCCAGGTGCATTAGCAGGGAGCTGGATCTGAAGTGGAACACTTCTGATATGGGATGCTGTCACTGCATGAGGTGGCTTTACCTGCTAGGCCACAACACACATAATTACCATTTTAAAATCCCGCAGGATTTCAGCCGGTGCCGCGGCTCACTAGGCTAATCCTCCACCTTGTGGCGCTGGCACACCAGGTTCTAGTCCCGGTCGGGGCACTGGATTCTGTCCTGGTTGCCCCTCTTCCAGGCCAGCTCTCTGCTGTGGCCAGGGAGTACAGTGGAGGATGGCCCAAGTGCTTGGGCCCTGCACCCCATGGGAGACCAGGAGAAGCACCTGGCTCCTGCCATCGGATCAGCGTGGTGCGCCGGCTGCGGCGGCCATTGGAGGGTGAACCAATGGCAAAGGAAGACCTTTCTCTCTGTTTCTCTCTCTCACTGTCCACTCTGCCTGTCCAAAAAAAAAAAAAAAAAAAAAAATCCCACAGGATTTCATCTAGTGAAACTGAATCAGAAAGTATACAACTTAGAATTAGAAATCAGAAACTTAAAAAAAAAAAAACAACATTTTCCAATGTGTTTTATTACACATGCAGACCAGAAGCAATTATATTCCTCTTTAACATGAGCTAGTAGTCTTCACAAAATTGAATGGTGACTGGCTAATATAAGGTCATAATTTTCCTCTCAGGTGGTTCTTTATTTCCTTTTCATTTTTCTGCATTTTGAACCCCATCCTTTCTTTCTCATTCATTCATTGTATACCCATGCAAAAAGCTTTGATTGAATGCTTTCTCCATGCCAGGCACTGGTGTCTATTGCCCTGATGAATAAGGTGGCATACAGTGACCCCTACTTTGTGGAATTATAGAGGAAAGCAAATACTGGGAGATGAATTACACATGTAAGTTGGGTTACAAAAGAAAAATCACAGGGTGAAGTGGATATTGATAATAAAATATAAAATAGATCTAAAGCCTCCTTGATGATGTAACTTTTTGACCCCTTTTTTTCCTTAATTGGAAAGAAATAGCATATGTAAAGAAATAAATGAATGAGACCATCTCATATGGTGATAAGCACTATGAAGTAAATTAAATTAAATAATGCAATAATGACTGGTTCCAAGAGCAAGTAGCTTTAGGCAAAAAATCAGAAAAGGTTCTCAGAAGGAAGTAGCTTTTAAAAAAATATTTATTTATTTTTTGTTTATTTGGAAAATGGAGAGACAGATTGAGCGAGAGAACAAGAGAGAAAGAGAGAAAGAAACTTCTGTCCTTAAGTTCAACTCTCCAAATGCCCACAACAACCAGAGCTAGGCTAGGCTAAAGCCAGCTGTGTAGAACTCAATCTGGGTCTCCACATGAGTATTAGGGACCCAAGTATACGGGACATCACTTACCACCTCCCAGGGTGTGCATTAGCAGGAAACTAGAACCACAAACAAGGCTAGGACTTGAACCCTGGCACTCTGATATGGGATGCTGGGGTCTGAAGCAGCATCTTAACCACTGTGCCAAGGAGGTAAATTTTAAACTTAGTTCTCAGTAATGAAGTTTGCCTGATGGAGCTCTAGAAGAAAATTCTAGGGAGAAGTACTAGCAGGTGCAGAGGTACTACATCAGAGGCACAGCGGGGAGCCAGTGTGGCTGGGACCTAGGGCATTAGAGAAGGACTGCAAGGTAGGTGGATGCTGAGAACAATGAGCCTTACAAAACATGGGAAAGATTTTGGATTTTATTCTAAGTGTAACAGGATAATGCATTCTATATGTTTTACTTACTCCATCAAAATATTTTATTTTCCTTGGATCTGCCTTATTTAACCTCAAACCATATTATTTTGGTCTATCAATGCCTATTTCCATTTTTTAAAGATTTATCTTTATTTATTTGAAAGGCACAGTTATTGGGGTGGGAAGAAAGAAAGAGGTTTCTTCCATCTGCTGGTTCACTCCCTAAATGACAACAGCCAGGCCTGGGCCAGGCTAAAGTTAGGGGCAAGGAGCTCTCTCCGAGTGTCCTACATGGGACTTGGGCATTCTTCTACAGCCCTCCCCGGCACATCAGCAAGGAGCTGGTTCAGAAGTGAAGCAACCAGGACTCGAACCCACTGCCATGTGGAATGCCGGTATCACAGGCCGCAGCTTTAACCGCTACACCACAACACCGGCCCCATCAATGCCTATTGTACATCCTATCTGTAACATGTATGACCTTATAAACTTTGGAAAACATTTTGCTTGCCTTGGAAGATCAGAGCCCCCTGATTTCTCCCCATATAATTGCTGTTTCATAATTTAATTGGCCACTTCTGCGGCTTTTCTGTTTTTGTAATATTTTCTCTAAGGTGTGGCAAGGAGAGCTGCATATTCAGGTTGATGTGCATCATGGTTTCTACATGGGTATTATATTTCTGCCCTGATTTTCAACTACTTCCTTTCTTGATAGTGCTATAGCATACGATCGATCTATATATCTTATTTTCCAGAAATATCTCTAGCATTTCCAATGAACCTTATATTCACTTGTCTGCAAAAGCTGTGTAGACTGTTTCACTTCCAAGAGCTGTTGGTATTACTTGACAGGTAGAATTATAGACAGTGAGAGAGAGAGACAGAGAGAAAGGTCTTCCTTCTGTTGATTCACTCCCCAAATGGCCGCTATGGCCGGTGCTGTGCTGATCCGAAGCCAGGAGCCAGGTGCTTCCCTCTGGTCTCCCATGCGGGTGCAGGGGCCCAAGGACCTTGGCCATCCTCCACTGCCCTCCCAGGCCACAGCAGAGAGCTGGACCGGAAGAGGAGCAGCCTGGATTAGAACCTGGCACCCATATGGGATGTCGGCGCCGCAGGCGAAGGATTAACCAAGTGAGCCACAGCGCTGGCCCCTATAATCACTGTTAATATTTTGTTATAATATCCTAGACACATATACACATGGGCATACATAGGTATATCTTAAAATGTGATCTTATTTTCTACATCTGGTTTTCCCCACTTAGTGTATCTTGTACCATTTTCTATATCAGTTTTAACGGTTATATTTTAGAGGCCTATGTTCTGGCATAGCTGGTAAATTTGCTGCCTGCGATGCTGGCATCCCATATAGGTGCTGGTTGGATTCCCAGCTGCTCCATTTCCCATCCAGCTCCCTGCTAATGCTCCTGGGAAAGCAGCAGAAGATGGCCCAAGTGCTTGGGCCCTGTACCCATGTTGGAGACCTAGGAGAAGCTCCTGGCTCCTGGCTTTGGTTTGCCCCAGCCCTGGCAGTTGTGGCCATTTGAGGAGTGAACCAATGGATGGAAGATCTCTCTCTCTCTCTCCCTATCTCTTTCTCCCTCCCTCCCTTCCTCCCACCTCTGTAACTCTACCTTTCAAATAAATAAATCTTTTTTTATAAAAAAGATATTTTTCCTTCAATTTACTGTGATTTAACCAATCATTTTATTAATTTGTTTTGTTAATACCATAACTAAGTTATTTTCTTAGACTAAATTAGAAAAGGACAAATGCTAGCAACAGACAGTGCTAGGCCAGGCTGAAGCCAGGAGGCTGATACTTAACCTAGGTCTCTCATGTGGTAGGTCTCTTTAGTGCATGGCAGGGACTCACTAGTACTTGAGCCATCATCTGTTGCCTCCCAGAGGGTGTGTTAGCTAGAAGTAAAAATGTAGTCAGGACTAAAACCCATGTACATCCATATGTGGTCCACACCACACATGGCATCCAAAGTGGCGTCTTAACTGGTGCACCAAACACTATCCCCTTTATCAGTTTATTTTCTGCTAGCAGTGTCATGGTGCCTGTTTCTCCTAAGCTTTAAACTGGTTTCTCATTTATTACATACATACATATACATATATTTTAACGATGGGATTTAACTTTTAACAAAAGTGTTATCTGCGCCAGGGCCATCATCATGGCATAGCCGGTTAACTGATCACCTGCAGCACCAGCATCCCATACGGGCACCAGTTCGAATCCTGGCTGCTCCAACGCCGATCCAGCTCCATGCTAATGTGCCTGGGAAGGCAGCAGAGGATGGTCCAAGTCCTAGGGCCCCTGTGTCCATGTGGGAGAGCCAGTTTGTCCTGGCTCAGCCTCGGCCGTTGCGGCCATTTGAAGAGTGAACCAGCAGATGTAAGATCTGCCTTTAAAAAATGTTGTCTGTTTGCAGTGAATATTTGAGAAAGATTCTAAGTGACTGTAAATGAAAGACACTGTTAATATGTACTTACAGTGTTTCTTGCAATTATTGTTTTATATCTCATATAATTGCTATAATTCAAAATTTATAGCTTCTATAATAAAGAAAGAAAGGTAGCCTTTATTTATCTGTGACTCACAGACAGATTGGCCAGTCTTTTCATGTCTACCTGTTTTGAAAAACAACTCGTTATAGTACAAATGAACTGGTGTAAATCTAGAAATCTATTTTTAATGTGTATTTATTTCTTTTTCATCTATTTGAAAGGCAGAAAGAGAGAGAGAGAATAGGAGAGAGAGAGAGAGAGAGAGAGAGAGAGAGAGAGGTTTTTTATCTGCTGATCGTCTCCCTAAATGCCCACAACATCCATGGCTGAGCGAGGCCAACGCCAGGATCTTGAAACACCTTCTGGATCTCCCATGTTTGTAGGGGCTCAGGCACTTGAGCCATCAGGTCTGCTGTCTCCCAGGGTGCACATCAGTACAGGAGGAGGCATTGGTACTTGAACCAGGCACTGCAACATGGGATGGCAGCTTAGCTTGCTGCACTAGAACACTCGCTTTGAAATCTAAAGTCTTTATTCCACTCCTGACTTTGGCATTTATGAACTGTGCATTTGTAATCTTTCTAGGAAATTTTTTACTCATCCATAAAGTTAGAATAATACTCTATTAAGAGTATCTTAAAACATTTTTGTGAAAATCAAATAAGGTAATATATGTGAAGTTAATTTATAAACTATAAAATATTACATAAAATATGTTACTTTCATATTTAACCAGATTTCTGCCTAATGAGAAGGTAGTTGGAAATACTTTGGAAGGAGATTAAAATCTAAAACAAACTTCCGAAATAAACATTTGAGGTTTGTGATATTATTATCCAATTTTGTGGATTTTGAAAAATTTACTTTTATAATATTAAATTCCTTCTACCTTGATTTCTCTTATACATTAATTTTCCTGATGGAAGTAATGCAGGGCCAGGGAAAATGGAGGGAAGGATGAGAGAAAGCAGAAATAGATCTTGAGCCCAATTTTATTAACTCTCATGATCTTTGGTGGTAGGGGCAGCTGAACATGTATGCTATATTTTTCACAGATATTAGATCTGTGATCCATGAATTTCTACCCAGTTTAAATGGGTTAGCTGGGAATATTTATTTGGATTGCTGATAGTTTTATGATTTTATTATTCAATGATTCGATTGTAAAAGTAGAACAAGATTATTCAGACTGTTTCTTGTTACTTAGGCTCACAAACATGGCTTTGGAAAAACTGAAAATCCCTCCATATAATGGCAAGTACAGTTCTGTCATTTATATAAGCCATATTGGGGGGCTGGTGCTGTGGCATAGAGGACTAATCCTTTGCCTGTGGTGCCAGCATCCCATATGGGCACCAGTTCAAGTCCCGACTGCTTCTCTCCCGATCCAGCTCTCTGCTATGGCCTGGGAAAGCAGAAGATGGCCCAAGTCCTTGGGCCCTTATACCTATGTGGGAGACCCTGAAGAAGCTCCTGGCTCCTGGTTTTAGATCGGCACAGCTTCAGCTGTTGTGGCCATCTGGGGAGTGAACCAGCAGATGGAAGACCTTTTTCTCTGTTTCTCCTTCTCTCTGTAACACCTCTCAAATAAAGTCTTTAAATTTTTTTTAAAAGAATGAACCATGCTGGTTTCTAAGTTGCTTATCAGTTACTGAATTTTACTGCGTATGTTCAAATTTCTGTAAGTTAGTATTTGTATATCTTAAATGTCTTGATGTTTTTCATAATTAAAAACTTTTAAATTTTAAATCGAAAGGAAGAATGCCTTCTATAATAATATAATCCCCTTTTTCCTATCATTTCCATATAAAAACTAGGAAGATAATTTTTATTTATTTATTTATTTATAAAAACTAGGAAGTTAATTGAATTTCCCTGCTACTCACTTGATAGAGACTGGGAGTAGATCCATTTTTTAAAAATGTTATTTTATTTATTTGAAAGAGTTACAGAGAGGTAGAGATAGAGATAGAGATAGAGATAGAGATAGAGATGGACACTATGAGAAACAGTGACTTGATCAGCCCTTGTCCTGACTGTTGATGAACAGCTTAATACTTTATCCTTTTTAGTATTTTTTTTTGTCCTACTTAATACTATTGGTTGAACTCTGTAATTAACACACAATTATTCTTAGGTGTTTAAATTTAACTGAAAAGTGATCTCTGTTAAATATAAGAGTGGGAATAAGAGAGGGAGGAGAGGTACAATTTGGGACATGCTCAATTGGACTTGCCCCAAATGATGGAGTTAGAAACATGCCAGGGGATTCCAATACAATCCCATCAAGGTGGCATGTACCAATGCCGTCTCACTAATCCAAGTTATCAATTTCAGTTCACAATTGATCGTAATGATAGGTCTAAGAGTCAAAGAGATCACATAAACAAGATTAATGTCTGCTAATACTAACTGAAAGAATTAAAGAGAGAACGATCCAACTTGGGAAACAGGATACACAGCAGACTCATAGAATGGCAGACATCCTAAACAGCACTCTGGCCTCAGTATTAGCCCTTAAGGCACTCGGATCTGGCTGAAGAGCCCATGAGAGTATTTTAGGTATGAAAAGCCAAGACACTCTGGAAAAAAAAAAACCTAAATGAAAGATCTCTGCGAGTGAGATCCCAGCAGAAAGAACGAGCCATCAAAGAAGGAGGTACCTTTCTCTGAAGGGAGGAGAGAACTTCCACTTTGACTATGACCTGGTCTAAATAAGATTGGAGTCGGCAAACTCAAAAGGCTTCCATAGCCTTGGCGACTCATGACAAGAGCCTAGGGTGATTACTGACGCCATAAACAAGAGTGTCAATTTGTTAAGTCAACAACAGGCATCACTTTGCACTTACTCCTCATGTAGCATCTCTGTCCTTAATGTGTTGTACAATGTGAATAAATGCTATAACTAGTATTCAAACAATATTTTACACTTTGTGTTTCTGTGTGGGTGCAAACTGTCGAAATATTTACTTAATATATACTAAATCGATCTTCTGTATATAAAGAGAATTGAAAATCAATCTTGATGTGAATGGAATGGAAGAGGGAGCTGGAGAGGGGAGGGTTGCAGGTGGGAGGGAAGTTATGGGGGGGAAAGCCATTGTAATCCATAAACTGTACTTTGGAAATTTATATTTATTAAATAAAAGTTAAAAAAAAAGAAATAAGAGAGAGAGAGAGAGAGAGAGAGAGAGAGAGAGAGAGAGAGAAAATGAAGGAGATAAAGAGAGAAAGAAATCTTCCATCTATTTGTTCACTCCCCACATGGCCTCAGTGGAAGGGACAGGTCAAAGGCAGGAGCTAGGAGCTTCATGCAGGTCTCTCATGTAGGTGCAGGGACTCAGCATCATTGCTTCCATTGCTTTCCCAAGCACATTACTAGGAAGCTGGATTGGAAGTGGAGCAATCAGGATTTGACCGGCGTTCGCATAGGATGCTGGCATAGGTGGCAGTTTAACCCATTATGCCACACAACCAACACTGAGAGTCATATTTTGATCAAGGGCTGTCTATCCACCAGAGAAAAATCTATGATTCCAGGCCCAAAACAGTGTGCTCTTTTATTCTAGCAGAGAAGTCTAACTTCATTCATTCCACAATTATTTTAAGTTCCTATTATGTGCTGGGCACTCTTCTAGACACCCAGAATGCAGCAATAAGTGACAGAGTCTACCCTTTACAGAGCTAAAATTTCTGGGAATGATGAGACACACAACAAACAATTGAATATGTGAGGTAATGTTAAATATTGATATATGTCAGAAAAAATTAAACAAGTTAAAGGTACAGGATGTGAAGAAAGAAGGGGATGGTACTGAGTGGGATAGTCCCCACTGCTGACATTTCAGCCGAGACCTGAATGAAGTGATGAGGTGAGAACCTCTGGAATTCTAGAGATTAGAGAGATGTAGGTAGACAGACTTGTAAGTGCCAAGATCCTGAGGTAGGAGCTTGCTTGTTTGTATAGGAAGCAACAAGAAAGCCAACGTGATTAGAGCAGAGAAAATGAAGGAAAAGCAGGGAATGATGAGGTTGAGAGGTATCCAGAGGCCACATCAAATCTTAGAGCTGGGAGAGACTTTGGATTTTTCTAAGATCAATAATCCGAAATTGAGGTTATGACCTTCTAGCAGATTGTAAACTGCAAACTGAATAGCAGCCAGCCTTTACAAAGCAATACAGCAGTACATTGGACAGGCGAGGATAAGAATTGTTTCATAGAACTTTTTTTCCCACTTGTTAGATGTGTTTCTGTGTGTTTATTGGTTCAAATGAAACTGTAGTTCTTACTATAGGTTCTGTTAAAAAAAAAAAAAGTGAAAAGTGAAGTACTGATCTTACCCCTATATTCTATAGATAAAGAAGCTAAGTGGCATATACTCAAAGGCTTACACATCACCCATCTCAGCATGGTGCTGTTGCTACCAGGCTGTGTTCTCATGTAATTGTTTATGGACATTTGTGTATATGTATGAGGAAACTTCAAAAAATTCATTGAAAAATGGAATTCCTTGCTCTTGGCTTTGGGCTGGCCCAGCTCTGACTGTTGCAATCATTTAGGATATGAAACAGTGTATGAAAGATCTTTTCCTGTCTCTGTTGGTCTCTGTTTCTCTGGTTTTCAAATAAAATTATTAAAAAATGGGGGCAGGGGCCACCACTGTGGCATAGCAATTAAAACCACCGCCTGCAGTACTGGCATTCCATATGGGCAAGTCTCAGCTGCTCCACTTCTGATCAAGCTCTCTGCTATGGCCTGGGAAAGCAACAGAAAATGGCCCAAGTCCTTGGGCCCCTGCACCTGCTTGGGAAACCTAGAAGAAGCTTCTGGCTCCTGGCTTCTGATTCGCACAGCTCTGGCTGTGGCCATCTTGGGAGTGAACCAATGGGTGGAAGACGCCTCTCTCTCTCTGTGTAACTCTGCCTTTCAAATAAATAAAATAACTCTTTAAGAAAAAAAGTGGGGATTGGCACTGTGGCTTAACAGGGAAAGCAGATGCCTGCAGTGCCATCATCCCATATGACACTGGTTCGATTCCTGGCTGCTCCACTTCCGGTCCAGCTACCTGCTAATGCGCCTGGGGAAGCGGTGGATGGCCCAAGTCCTTGGGCCCCTGCACCAGGGTGGGAAACCCAGAAGAAGTTGTAGGCTCCTGGCTTCGGATTTGCCCAACGCCGACCGCTGTGGCCTTTTGGAGAGTGAACCAGAGGATGGACGATCTTTCACTCTCTCTCTTCCTCTGACTCTCTGTAATTCTGCCTTTCAAATAAATAAATAAATAAATAAATAAATAAATCTATCTTTAAAATATTTTATAAATGGAAAAATAGGGGCCAACATTGTGACATAGTGGGTAAAGCTGCCACCTGTGATGCCAGCATCCAGTATGGGCACTGGTTCATGTACTGGCTGCTCCACTTCTGATCCAGCTCCCTGCTAATGCCTAGGAAAAGCAGCTGAAGATGGCTCAAGTATTTGGATCCCTGCCACCCATGTAGGAGACTCAGATAAAGCTACTGGTTCCTGGCTTCCGCCTGGTCCAGTGCTGGCCATTGCAGCCATCTGGGGAGTGAACCAGCAGATGAGCGGTCTCTCTTTCTCTCTCTCTCTCTCTCCCTCTGTAACTCTGACTTTAAAAATAAATACATAAATTTTTTGGAAAAATCAAATTGAAAGAAAAGTTTACTTTGATATAAAATTTGTAAAGAGATTATTTGAGAGGAAAAAGATACAAAAAGAGAGAAACAGAGTCAGAGACAGAGCAAGAGCTCCCATCTGCTGATTCATTCCCTAAATGCCAACAACAGCTAGAGCTCAGCTGGGGCCAAATATGGGAACCTGGAACACAATTCAGTTTCCCATGTGAGTGGCAGGGCATCCACTATTTGAGCCATCACCATTGCCTTTCAGGGTTTACATTAGCTGGAAGCTGGAGTCAGGAGCCAGACCCAGGCACTGAACCCAGGTACTCCAGTGTAGGATGTGTCCATTCTAACTGGCATCTTAATTGCTAGGCCATATTTTGAAATCCATGCATGGTTTATTCATAGTATGCATTTTCAGGAACTTGTTGAATACCCCTCATATGAATTGATTTCAGTTTTTTGAACCAGGATAAACTTAACCTTTTAACCCCATTTTCCATGAACATTTTGAAGTACTCTCTTATGATTGATTCCATATTGAATGAGTTCTAATTTCTAAATGAAGGAAACAAAGTAACGACTTTATTCAGTTTATACCATATCAATAAGTACCCACTCCAGTTCTGTGTATCACCCTCTCTAACTGTGTTTTATTTTTTTTCTCTTTATCTCCTTAATATCCTGTATCTCTTAGAAAGAACTATCCAAAGTGAAGGGATGGAGAGGGAGAGAAAGAAATCCAGGACCATGAGAGATAGTAGAGGAACAACCATCCAGAATGCTGGAGAGAAAAGAAAGAAACTTCCAAGGCCAAAAAAAGAGAGAGGGAGAAAGAAATAGAGACCTTGCTGCCCTGCCTGTCATCCCTGCTGTCTCCAACATCCCCTCTTCCCTTCCTTCTGGCCCTACCTTCCTGGGAAGACAGTGCTGGAAGAGAAGGGTGTATCCACCATCAAAAACATGCATTGGGGATTTACCTCTATGGCCTTCTGGCTCTGAGTGAGGACTCAGTAATGTATTG
Organism: Lepus europaeus; assembly: GCF_033115175.1. Classification (NCBI taxonomy): domain Eukaryota; kingdom Metazoa; phylum Chordata; class Mammalia; order Lagomorpha; family Leporidae; genus Lepus; species Lepus europaeus. The sequence continues at coordinate 134,805,934 of NC_084831.1, read as the reverse complement.
AGGAGAGTGAGCTCTTTGAGAGCAAGGTTTTTTTTTTTTTTTTAATTATTTATTTATTTATTTATTTTTTGACAGGCAGAGTGGACAGTGAGAGAGAGAGACAGAGAGAAAGGTCTTCCTTTTTCCGTTGGTTCACCCCGCAATGGCTACTGTGGCCGGCACACTGCGGCCGGCGCACTGCGCTGATCCGAAGCCAGGAGCCAGGTGTTTCTCCTGGTCTGAGAGCAAGATTTATTTCTTATTCCCAGGTTGGCACATGGGAACCTTCAGTAATAGTTTTCTTGGAATACTATCCTAATTAATACATTATACTTTTGAGAGACTCTTCTTATCTGTTACAACTGAATTCTTACTCACACAAACAAGAAATGTGTAACCTTAAAGAGAGGATTAAACTCAAAAGAGACTAGTTTGGGACAGTTGGCTAGAAACTTGGTAAGATTAACACACACACAGTAAATTTTTTTTTAATGTCATGAGGAAGATATTGGAATAATTTAATAATATTTCAAAAATAATTATTTTTGATTGTTTAAAATTCTGATTATTAATTACTAGATGTTAGAAAGCAGATGAAGAGGATTCACTATTGTTACTCCTTTTGCATAAGGGGCGGGGTGTTTGAAACCTTATCATTTTATCAGTGGTTAATTGAAAAAAAACTTTAAAGTTACTTGGGGCTGATCTGGGGAAGGATAAAAAAAGAATTCAGATTAGGTTGTCTTTTATTTGAAAGCAGAGTTACAGAGAGGCAGATGCAGAGAGAGCGAGCGAGCGAAGTCTTCTATTTGCTGGTTCACTCCCCAAATGGCTGCAACAGCCAGAGCTGGGCAGATCAGAAACCAGGAGCCAGGAGCTTCTTTAGGGTCTCCCACTTGAGAGCAGGGGCCCCAGGATGAGGGCCATCTTCTACTGCTTTCCTAGGCTGTAGCAGAGAGCTGTACTGAAATTGGAGCAGCTGGGACTGGAACCGGTGCCTATATGGAATGCTTGGCACTGCAGGTGGTGGCTTTACCTGCTGTGCCACAGCTCCTGCTCTGATTAGGCTTTTATATAGAGTATTAAAGACAAATTAAGTTGTGATCTGGCACATGGTACCTTTTCATTAAAACATTTCTTCAAGTCCTGTTGTCTGGAGGGGAGGGGGAGATATGAAAAAGCCAAAAGAAACTTACTAACTTGTAAATCAAAATAGGAAATCTATTTTTCTAATGTTAATGCTTGTCATTTATTAAATGTGTTCTGTGTTTACCATTCTTTTCATATAAAAAAATAGTCTCAATCTAAAAAACAAAACAAAACAAAAAACAGTAACAAATACCCAGGTTATACTGTTTGTTTGAAAGTGGTGGGGCCATGGCAGGTGCCATGGCTCACTAGGCTAATCCTCTGCCTGCGGCGCCGGCTCCCCAGGTTCTAGTCGCAGCCAGGGCGCCGGATTCTGTCCCGGTTGCTCCTCTTCCTGTCCAGCTCTCTGCTGTGGCCAGGGAGTGTAGTGGAGGATGGCCCAAGTCCTTGGGCCCTGCGCCCGCATGGGAAACCAGGAGAAGCACCTGGCTCCTGGCTTCGGATCAGCGTGGTGCGCCAGCTGCAGCATGTCTGCTGCAATGGCAACTGGGGGGTGAACCATCAGAAAAAAGGAAGACCTTTCTCTCTCTCTCTCTCTCTCTCTCTCTCACTGTCCACTCTGCCTGTCAAAAAAAAAAAAAAAAGTAGTGGGGCCAGATTTGCACTTGTTTAACTTAGATGTTTGTGTTCTTTCTAGATTACCAGTTGGGCTAAGATATTAAAAAATGTTTGATATTTTTTATTTGAGTAACTCTCTTGTCTTTAATATAGCTATAGGGAGAAGAAAAAAATTCTCTCATTTTGAAACCTTAGAGGATATGAGTGATAATGTTTTTTAAAAAGTCGTGATTCATATTTTGACATTTGGTTAGGACTTCTGAAAAAAATATAATGGTCTAATGTATAATTGCAGAGCTAAAATTGAGTGATATGTTGTAACATGGCCATGAGGCCTGGCTATGTTGAAATCCACATTGAACATTAGGTGGCACTCTTCCATCACTTGATATATTCTTTCAGGAAAAGCTATCCTTTTCTTAATCGTATTGATGTGGCATTTAAACGCCCATTGATCCACAAGTCACAGAAGTGCACAGTATCACAAATTGTTTCTTGTAAAGTGAAAAGACATATACTTTTTCCTTTTGTCAATTAGATAAAAAACTAGTAGAACTGACGAGAAGATTAAAATTAAAAAATAATTTTTGTGGAATCTGTCACTCCACCAACAATCCTTTTAATTATTAAAAAAGACAGCTCAAACCCTAAACTGCAAAACCTAAGCAACATGTGAATCACACGAGACAGCATTCCAAAAGAAGGACAAGCCTGTCCTGCCTGATTCCTCATCAGATAGAGCATGTGATGAGCAGTACTCTTAACCCTTGCTGATGTAGTCAAGGCTTTTACTACTTCTGTGGAGGTATGTTTATGCCTACAGCCACCTGAATCTACATTACTTCACCATGAACAGAGGAGTTTGTCCACGGACAAGTATTCAAAAGTACACATTCCTTTTGACAGGAGGATAATGTTAACAGAATCAGGAGCTGGCTGTAGCTAATTCAAATAGTAATTTGCAATGCATGCAAATCCACATGTATATATAGTATCTATAGTATTTGGTATACAAAATAAAAGCAAAAATGCAGCAAGGTTGTTTTGCATGGAGCCACCATTCTCTATCTCTGTAGCATACTATATACAGGGTACTTGCACAACTGTGTTTTGAACTGTGATATGCTTATTTACTACATATTTTAAAACAGATGGCAGTAAAATGTTTTTGAGGAAGGCAGAGCTTTCTGTTTTTACAAAGGTACTAGTTGGACAAAAGACTAGTCTTGTCAAATTTCTTAGCAATGAAACTGGTTATCTGTACCATTGGCTCTTTTCCCAGAGGAAGCAAACAATAGAAAAGAAAGGAGAACAGGAGAGAGAAGTTGTTACAAAAATAACATGCCAGGGTGTGTCTAACTTGCTAGTAATACCAAGGTGAGTTTCAGGCCACCATGATGTAGATGGGATGTCATCCCACTGTATCTTTCCCCTGTACTCATTCAGGTCCTGTTTGTTGGTTGTTTTGTTTTTTGTTTCTTCAACCTGTCAAGCTCCACCACACCCCTCAAAGTCTTAAACCTTTGATTCCCTAGAATATTTTTCCCCCTGATTTCTACATGGTTGGCTTTTCCTTATCCTGGTTTTGATATCTCCTCATAGAGGAATTAAGTGTCAATTCTAGTTGAAGGAGGAGTCCCTTGCTTATGCTCTGTAATAGAATATTTACTTTTTTTATTCTATTGTCCTTACAACCTGTATTATTATTTGAACTATATACGTATATGTATTATTTTTTTTAAATTTTACACTCCATAAAGAGACATAAAATGAGTAAATGAGCTCCAGATCTGATCCAGATCCTTGTCTACTTTTGAGTATTCCCCCATGTCCGTTTTAGTGCTTGGCAAGGAGAAGGCAGTCAGTATTTGTTTAATGAATAAATTAAACTTTTATGGCATGATTTAATGACAATGACATTGACTTTGTGTAATGTAGTTTCTTGGAATCCATACATGAGGAAAACAGACACAGATCTCTTCCCTAAGATAGGCTTTCATTCTACTGGGGGAGACATGTAAGAAACAATAAACATTACATATAATATAATTGAATACATTAAATGCTTGTTTTTGAAAAATGATTTATTTATTTATTTATGTGAAAAGCAGAGTGACAGAGAGAAAAATCTTCCATCTGCTGGTTCACTTCCCAAATGGCTACAACAGCTGGGGCTGGGCCAGGCAGAAGCCAAGAGTCTGGAACTCCATTCTGGTCTTCCACATGGGTCACAGAGCCCCAACTAGTTGGGCCATCTTTTGCTGTTTTCCCAGGTGCATGTGCAGGATGCTGGATTGGAAGTGGAGCAGCAAGGACTTGAACTGACACACAGGATATGGGATGCTGGCGTTGCAATTGGCGACTTAACCTGCTTTGCCACAATGACAGCCACTGTTAAATTCTATAGGGGAAAAAGATCAGTGAATGTTGGAAGTGTTGATAATGATAGCTGATACAATTGAAAGGAAGGTGTCCCAAGTCATTTTTTAAAAATATATTTATTTATTTGAAAGGCAGAGTTCCAAAGAGAGGGAGAAACAGAGACAGAGATCTTTATCAGTTGGTTTACTCCTCCAATGACTGCAATGGCCAGAGCTGGGCCAATCTGAAGCATGGAACAAGGAGCTTCCTCCGGGTCCCCAACTTGGGTGCAGGGGCCCAAGTACTTGGACCATCTTCTGCTGCCTTCCCAGGCACATTAGCAGGGACCTGGATTGTAAATGGAGCAGCCAGGACTTGAACTGGTACACATATGGGATGCCAGTGCTGCAACACCACACCCTCCACCTCCTGCACCAGGTCATTCTTGTAGAGAAGATTATGATAGTTGAGCAAAGATTTGAGAGTGAGAAAGATTAGTGTTCAGATATTTGAGGAAAGGTGTTTCAAGAAGTAAGAAAGCCAATCAAAGAGCTCTTAACGGGGAACAGGACTTTGTAGGTCATTGAAATGAGATTGGCATTACTTGCATAAACTAGAAAGTCTTAGTTTTAAGAAGAATGATGTGATTCAGTTTATATTTTTAGAGAATCACCCTGGTTACTTTTTTTTTTTTTTTTTTTTGAGAGTAGGGATGAAGAGCAAGGACGTAAGTACGAGACTAGTTATGAGGCTACAATCTTGATGAGAGAATATGATGCTTTGGAGTTGGTTGATTAAGATGAAAGCAGTCAAATGGTTAGAGTTTGTATATATTTTGTATGTAGAGCTAACAGGATTTCCTGATGGATTGAATCTGTGGTCTGTGATACAGTGAATCGAGGATAAAATTAAAAAATTATTTGAGAATTTTGGCCTGAACGGTGGTAAAAGTGGACTTACTGTTAACAAAGATTCAGAAAATTCTGTCTGGAAAGGCAATGGGAAGCAAGAGTTTTTTTGGGCCTGTTAAATTTAAAGATGTCTGTTTGATACCATGGTAAGAGGCTTTTGCATATGTGAGCCTGACTTTTATTTATTTCAAAATTTTATTTATTTTTATTTTTGAGAGAGAAACCAGGAACTCAATCCAGGTCTTCCATGTGAGTATGGCAGACCCAGCTATTTGTGCCAGCACCACTGTTTGCCTGGATGCACATTGGCAGAAAGGTGGAATTCAAAGTGGAGCTGGTGCTTGAACTCAGGTAATCCAACGTAGGCTGCAGACGTTTCTAGTGGTGTCCTAACCACTGACTAAACACCTGCTCCTAACAGATGGAGAGGTTTGGCCTGAAATTTATCAGTACATATTATATTTAAAGCCATGAAATTGGGCAAGATGATTAAGAGACTAAGTGTAGCTAGAGATAAGAGGTCCAAGTACAAAATTGTAGGGTACACGGGCCAGCGCTGTGGCGCAGTAGGTTAATCCTCCACCTGTGCCACTGGCATCCCATATGGGCGCCAATTCTAGTCTCGGCTACTCTTCCAATCCCGCTCTCTGCTGTGGCCTGGGAAAGCAGTAGAAGATGGCCAGGTCCTTGGGCCCGTGCACCCTCATGGGAGCCCGAGAAGAAGCACCTGGCTCCTGGCTTCGGATTGGAGCAGCTCCGGCCCGTTGTGGCCATTTGGGGAGTGAACCAATGGAAGGAAGACCTTTCTCTCTGTCTCTGCCTCTCACTGCCTGTAACTCTACCTCTCAAATAAATAAATAAGTAAAATCTTTAAAAAGAGTTGTAGGGTGTACTAACATTAAAAAATCAAGGAGAGGGGCTGGTGTTATAGCTTAGTGGGTAAAGCCGCCACCTACGATGTGCTGGCATCCTATATGGGTGCCAGTTTGAACCCAGGCTGCTCCACTTCTGATCCAGCTCCCTGCTAATGTGCCTGGGAAAGCAGCAGAAGGTGACTCAAGTCTTTGGGCCCCTACACCCACGTGGGAGATATAGAAGAAGCTCCTGACTCCTTCCTTCTGGCTTCAGCCTGACTTAGTCCTAGCCATTGCAGCTATTTGGGAAGTGAACCAGTGGATAGAAGATCCTCTCTCTCCTTCCCTTCCTCGCTCCCTCCCTCACTCTCTCTCTCTCTCTCTCTCTCTCTGTATCTTTCTCTGTATCTGTGCCTTTCAAATAAGTAAAAATCAGTCTTTAATAAAAAAGAAAGAAGTCAGGGAGAAATGCCTGTATTGGAAAGGAAGAGACTTTCAAATCACTAACTTTAGACTACCTTAAGACACCAGAAAAGGGGAAAAAAAATGAGAGCTAAACCACAGGTAATAGAAGCAAGACAATAAGGACTAGAGTGGAAACCAGTGAAACAGAAAACTGAGAAAAATCAATGAAACAAAAAAAAATGATTCTTTGAAATGGTTACCGTAGACAACGCTTCAGTTAATTTACAGAGAGACAGAGAGAGAATGAGAACTAAAGACACCAATTGCCAAACTCAAGAATGGAAGAAGATATATCTCTATTGACTCTATGAAGATTAAAAGGAATACTATGAACAACTATATGCCATCAATTTATACAACTTATATGAAATGGGCAAAGCCCTTTAAAGACATAAATGCCTAAAAGTAACTGAAGAAGAAATAGAAAATCTAGGCAGGCGCCGTGGCTTAACAGGCTAATCCTCCGCCTTGCGGTGCTGGCACACCGGGTTCTAGTCCCGGTTGGGGCGCCGGATTCTATCCCGGTTGCCCCTCTCCCAGGCCAGCTCTCTGCTATGGCCCAAGTCCTTGGGCCCTGCACCCGCATGGGAGACCAGGAGAAGCACCTGGCTCCTGCCTTCGGATCGGCGCAGCACGCCGGCCACAGCGGCCATTGGAGGGTGAACCAATGGCAAAAAGGAAGACCTTTCTCTCTGTCTCTCTCTCTCACTATTCACTCTGCCTGTCAAAAAAAAAAAAAAAAAAAAGGAAAATCTAAATAGACCTATACCAAGTAAAGCAATTGAATTTCTAATTAAAAATCTACAGTGAAAAGCTCAGGCTCAGAAGACTACTCTGGTAAAGTCTATCAAACATTTAAAAAACAGATATTAGCAATATTTCCTAAACTATTCTAGGAAATAGAGGAGGGAATACTTCCCAACTCATTCAGTGAAGCCAGTTTTATCCTTAAACTAAAGCCAGATGAAGATGTTACAAGAAAAGAAAACTTAAAACATCCTTTATAATACTAAATGCAAAATTCTCTGCAAAATCTCAACAAGCTGAATCTAACAGCATAGAGAACGGATTTATGTACTATAGCCCTGTGGAATTCATATTGAGGATACCAGGTTTATTTAACATCTGAAAAATCAATTAATGTAACATACCATAGTAGTAAATAAAGGACAACCCCCTAAATAATCAATAGAGAAAAACACTGCACAAAATTCAATACCATTCATAATAAAAATTCTCAACAAATTATTAAAAGAAGGGAATTTTTTTCAAACTGAAAGTCATTAAAACCCTACAGTGTAGTGCATAATTAATATTAAAAATGAGAATGAATTCTTCCTAAAATTGTGAACAAGGCTAGGGTGTCTGCTTTCACTAGTTTTATACAGCACAGTAATGGAAGTTTTAGCCAGTACAATCTGGCAAGAAAAAGAGAAATAAAAGACATACAGCTTGGGTAGGGAGAAAAACTACCTTTATTTACAGTAACATAATCTTATATGTAAAAACTCTTAAGGAATACACAAGAAAAGCCATTACAAATATTGTGTTCAGCATGGTTACGGAATACAAAATCAGTACACAAAAATCAGTTATATTGCTATGTAATCCATGGCACATACATTCTAAGGCCTGTAGGGGATATCTGAAACTATTATCAATCATACAGAATCCCATATATTTTTTTCCTCTGCATGCATACAGAAGGTAAAGTTTAATTTTTAAATTAAGCACAAAAGGAAATTAACAATATCACTAATAAAACAGAACAATTGAATTTAATAAAAGTCATGTGAAGTTAGTCTTTCAGAGTATCCTATTGTACTATACTTTTCCTCTTTCTGTGATATACTCAGCTGATACAATGCCTGTGTGATGAGATGAAGAGAGGTAAGTGACTAAGTACTTATTATGCACTGCAACTCTAACTTTGGCTGCTTGAGGTGAGGCAGGAAAATACCACAGATTACTTTTTTCCTTCTGACAGATGGAAAATTTGTCCTTTCTATAGATCTTAGCAACCTTAGCATGTTGTGGTGTTTTCCTTTTCTGACTAGGTTGAAAACTGACACCTTCCTAAAGGAAGCACCTTCTGTAGCATACCCGAATTTCCAGCATCACTACTCTTACTTTTTAAAGTAAAATAAGGGTTAGTTGAACACAAGTATTGTGATACCATGTCAGTAAATGTGATACTGAGATGGCTATTCACTAATGGGCAGGTAGCATATATAGATAGCATGGATACACTGGACAAAGGGATGATTCATGACCAGGGTAGGAAGGTGTGAGATTTCATCATGTTACCCAGAATAGTGTGCAGTTTAAAACTTATCAATTGTTTATTTCTTCCGTTTTCCATTTAATATTGTTGTATCACAGTTGATTGTGGGTAACTTAAACTGCAGATAAGTGAAGTCATGAAAAGTGAGATCATGGATCAAGGGAAGTGACTGTACTACAATGAACAGTCTGAAAAAGGAATTAAAATTAAATCCATTTACAGTGGCATCCAATGAATAAAATACTTAGGAATATTTTTAGCAGAAATGTAATACTTGTAACTGAAAACTAGAACACATTGCAGAGTAAAATTAAAGAAGACCTAAATAAACAGGAACATTTCAGTCCATGAATTGGAAGGCTTATTAAGGCAGCAGTCTTTCTAATTGGTTAATAGATTCAGTCCAATTCCTATCAAAATTCCAAAGGGCGTCATTTCGGAAATTGATAAGCTTGATATGTAAATTTGAAGGACCCAGATTAGCCAAGACAGTTTGGAGGACTCATACTTTCTGGTTTCAAACCTTAACTATAAAGCTACAGTAATGAGAAGTGCGGTCATGGGACAGGGATAGACTTACAGATCAATGGAACAGAATTGAGAATCCAGAAATAAACCATTATGGTAGATTGGTTTTTGACAAACATACCAGTACTATTCTATTCTATACTATTCATCAACAGCAACAACAAGTAGATAGTCACATCTAAATTGATAAATTCAGTCCCTTATCTCACATCATATGTGAAAAGTAACTCAATATGAATCATAGACATAATTGTAAATCCACAAAACTCTTGGAAAAAAGCATGGGAATATATCTCTGTCCTTTTTGGTCAGGCAAAACCGTAGGTTTGACACCAAAAGCACAAGTGACCAAAGATTTGCATCTACTCTCCAGTGAAAATTGTTTGGAACCAGCAATGTGAGATAGGAAGGACCTCTATCCCAAAATATCATTCTGAGACTGAGCTGTACACATGTTTACTCAGTTGGGTTAACTGAGAGTTTATTAAAGGGACTAAATACTAAGATGTGGGCGGAATGAATACAAACTAACAAAGTTACAAGAAGCAGTAGAGGGTAGCAAGCACCAGGGCCCATTACCACTCCTAGGCCAGTTTTCTCCTAGGGAGAAAACTACTAGAAACTAGCAGTAATAAAAGGGCTGTCTGATTGGAGCTGTGGCCTTTGGTACAGGGGTACAACTTACCATTATGATCTAGTAGGGAGAATAAATATCTTGACTTCACTTGACTTGACTTCACAAGAATTTTCTTGCTTAGGCCTTTTGTCACTGCCTCCTTTTGGCTGAACCTATATGACAGGCCAATGACAAGTGAGTCCCTTGCTGAAGCACATTTAGGTTGGCTGGCTAGGCCCAAAATATGTTGAAAAGCTGAATAAGGTCTGGAAGGACAAATGAAAAATGTCTTGTTCATCCACATCCAGACTCACTGGTGCAGTGGCAAAGGGATAAAGGCATAAGAAAATTTGGCTTAGAGTACTTGTAACCTCAACAATTGTAATTTAGATTGAAAAACCTGAAGAAAAGATGGCATTTATATTGTGCTTTTCTGTGTTATCAAATGATTTTTAGCCAAAAATAGAATTAATTTTATATTTGAATATTAAGTGAATAATATTGCTTAAATATTCTCATGTAACTACAGTTAGATCCAGAATTTCTTTTTTGGCTCAGATCCATTTCTTGTTTTAGAGAGTTGTGGTTCAGTTAATTGTTGATAAATAGTCCCTGATGGATAACTCTTAGCCTGGAGTTACTTAATACTTTTTAAAATGGATTCTTTTAAAGAAGTGTCAGCCAAAGAAGCCATACTTACCCAAAAAATGTAATAAAAGATGTCTTCTTTCTGAATTTTTCTGGAAAATTCTGAGATTTTTTTGATGCTGAAGAGTGAGTTTTTGCCATTTTATAAAGAACTCCTGCTACACACATTTGTTTTCTCCTTATGATCTTAATTTAAGTAAGTATTTGATTTTTTTTTTTAAGGCTGTAGAACAAAGAAAGTCACTATGGAGTTTCAAATAAGTGATGTAGCTTCTATCTTCCAGTAGATCATAATCTGGTTACAGAGAGAATTTGTATTATTCAAGCCTACCATGTGACAACCAGTGTTCTGTGGAAACATCAATTAGGTCCTTGAAGGAACAAGAGGGTTCTTGTTAAACTATGCTGCTTAACAAGTCATATAACTTTCTTAAGTCAGTTATCTGAGCTGTTGCTTCCTCAATTGTTAATGTTTCTTTGATCTTTGAAAATCTGTGAAAATCAAATTGGAAGTGCAAGAATATTATTAGCTGGGGTTGGTCTGTGAACAACAATCAATAATACACAATCTCAATAATTGTGTGTTGTTTAGGTCTGGCGCTCAGTTGAGCCTTGCCTTTCAGGGAGCATGTTTCCCTTGACTTGTGGTATATGACATTGTTTTTTCACATGGAGTGACCTGTAGAAATCAGAGGAAAGATTTTCAAGAATCTAGAGGCCCAAGGCTTCCTTCCTGCCCTGACACTGGATGTGTGATTTTCTTTCTTTCTTTCTTTCTTTTTTTTTTTTAATTTTCTTTTTTTTTTTTGACAGGCAGAGTGGACAGTGAGAGAGAGAGACAGAGAGAAAGGTCTTCCTTTGCCGTTGGTTCCAATGGCTGCCGCGGCAGGCGCACTGCAGCCGGCGCACCGCGATGATCCGAAGGCAGGAGCCAGCTGCTTCTCCTGGTCTCCCATGGGGTGCAGGGCCCAAGCACTTGGGCCATCCTCCACTGCCTTCCCAGGCCACAGCAGAGAGCTGGCCTGGAAGAGGGGCAACCGGGACAGAATCCGGCGCCCCGACCAGGACTAGAACCCAGTGTGCCGGCACCGCAAGGCGGAGGATTAGCCTATTGAGCCGTGGCGCCAGCCCTGGATGTGTGATTTTCAAAATGATTCCATCTTGTTTAATCAATCAGTTTCCTGATTTATATTCACAATATGGAAATAGTTCCTTTCTGGCATTTTTTGCTCTTTAACAAAATGAAGCAGGAAGTCTGTTGAAAGTGCATTCTTAATCATCTTAGTTGGGAAAATAAATGAGCTTGTATTCTGTTCACAGAAGCATTGATTTTTTTTCCTACAGAAGTAAAGAATTCTGTTTCTGAAATGTTGTCTTGAAATGACATGTTTTTAAAGAAAATAATCTTGAAAATAAGTGGAATCTCCATCTGGAACAAAATGTCCTTAAACTGTATTTTTTTTCAATGCAAAAAGTGATTAAAACACTTTTCACTTAATTCTTACAGAATTTAAGAAGGATAGGACAATACTAAATTTAATAATTCACCTATCTTTTCCTCCTCATGTAATTTGTTTGTCGCTCTTTGTTGCGGGGAAATACTGAGCTGGAGTTGGCAAATCTGATTTCTCACTTGAAGGCTCTGTCTATTTAGACTCACCTTCTGTCTGCCATTACAAAGCAGATTTATGAATCTGTGATAGCAGAAAAGCAGGCTCAAAACTGGTTCTGGTCACACTAAAGTAAGGTTAATATTTGACGTAATTGAATGTAAGAAAATTCTTGGTCTTTGAAAGAAGCCCTGGAGAAAGACAATTTGGTGAAGCATGTGTGCAAAACAAGTTATTGCTTAACAATATAACCTGTGGTAATTTGGAAGATGAAGACGTTTTGGTAGTGTACTTTCATGTCTATTGTACTTTCCACAGCAACATCTAAGCAAAGAAATCTGAACTGCTAAGCTTATTTGCTTACTGTGTCAGGTAATAAATTTTTAATAATTCACTGTGTTCTCGGAATGTTCAAGGCAAAAGAAGTTTGTTCTTTGGAAAGCAATTCTCACTCACCCTTACTGGAAGTAGTTGGCTTGAGGTGGCAGGTTCTCAGATGCACCCGTGTTCTGTTACAGCTGCATAGGCTCACTCGGGTGAATGTCAGTGCATGGAGACTCAGATTAAGCTTTAGAAGCCTGTTGAACTGTAACATTTATTGTTAACTAGTTCGCTCCACAGTCTTTCTGAAGTCACACAGAAGGAGATAGTTGACTTACATGAAATTGAGACCAGTTACTCTTAAACATGCAAATCCTGAGAATCAGATTTCTAGTTAGTGTAAGACATATACCCATGAGGTATTCTGTAAATTCATTTCAGTATGACTTAAGCAAGGGAGCTCTTATGTATGAAGAAAAATGTTTTGTTGCCTATTGGGAAGCAATTGTTCCTGAAGTAGAGCATTACAAGATGGAATATGTATTTTTCAATACATTATTAGAAGTACAAGTCCAAGAAGTGTGGCATGATTTTGTTACTGCTGTTTTGCTTGCTAGGGTCTGATTTGTTTTAGTAGAAGGTGAAATTTAAGGAATGTGGTTTCCAGTTCTGCAGCTCCTACAAACTGCTTAGCATAGGTAGGCTGCTTAGTCTTATTTCCCTAAAGACCCTTTTTCTTTACTCTGAAGGAGAGTGGTTAAGAGCATGGGATCTGGAATCAGTCTGCCTGGGGTCACCTTTGTTTCTAAGCTTGGGCAAGTTTTTATTTTTTTTTAATTTAACTGAGCCTCAGTTTCATCATCTGTAAAAAGTAAATACTAATACTATCTCTTTTACATAAAGTTGTTTGGGTAAAATACAGATGTGTTTAGAACAGTATGTAGCATATAACAGGTGCCTGATAGTGCTCATCTTGCCTATCATCATTATTCTTGTAATATTGAATTGCAGAGAATTATATACATGTTCAAGCTTTATGTTACTGAACTCCAACAGTCAGGGGTTGTTTCCTACAATTCACAGACTCCTGCAATACATAGCACACGATAAGTGATTGATAAATATTTTTGGAACACATAAATGGAGCATCTGATCAGCTGCAATCTGTTTTTGAATAAAATAAAAATTGGCATTGTCTTGTAGGAAACAAAAGTGGACAGGAGGCAGAACATATAACCCAGTCTCTAAGCTGTTTTGATCTCTCATTTCTATTAGAAAAAAAATTATTCTCATTTTCTTAAATGACCACTTAATAATTTATGTATGACCATATTAATATATCCATTGTAAATCATATAGAATAATGGAAATTTTAATAGGCTAAATTAAAAATACATAGAAGTGTTACATTTCCTTTCCATCTACCCGCTGCCCCAGCAGGATCCAGTACTTCAGAGACTTATTAGAAAAATACGTTTTTGTCAGACTTAGGTTCAAGTCCTGGGTCTGACATAAAGTAAGTGTAATTACTTAACTTCTCAGTCCCTTGGTTTCTTATTCTGGAAAATAATCTACTAAGGTTGTTGTAATGATTATAAAATAGTATATTCAAGAACTTATGGTCTATGCTACATAAAAAGGGCTCAGTAAATGTTCAATGCTACAATAATACAACTACTGATACATTTTTTGGTTGTTATCACTATTATTACTATTATTATGCTTTTTGAAAAGTATTTTGGGATTTTTGGTGAAGTTTGTAGTTTTTTTGCATTGCACTTTTTAAAAAAAATTCCTAAATTATCAATTCCCTCCCTTTACATTATACGCCCATTGCTCCAAATGTTACTATAATAATTAGAAGTTGTGCCTTCACACAGGCCTAGGCCAACAAAGTGCCTTCAGAATCTACAGGCCTATGTGTAATACTACCATTTTTACCCTTGAGACAATCCTCCATTCTCTCATTCGTTTTGATGTAAAACCTTATAAACATCTTAGTCAATCTCTGTCTCTCATGGCCATATCTTTCCCCTTTCACTGGCTTATTACTGCTTAAAAAATTTCTCTTTTATCCATTATTTCCTCTTCATTCTTACTATCATTCATTTTAGACCTGAATTAAATCATCTGGTTGGTCTTGTAATTTGTCTCCCTGTTTTTTTTGTTTGTTTGTTTGTTTGTTTTTTGACAGGCAGAGTTAAACAGTGAGAGAGAGAGAGAAAGAGAGAAAGGTCTTCCTTTTCCATTGGTTCACCCCCCAAGTGGTCACTACGGCTGGTGCGATCCGAAGCCAGGAGCCAGGTGCTTCTCCTGGTCTCCCATGTGGGTACAGGGCCCAAGCACTTGGGCCATCCTCCACTGCCTTCCTGGGCCACAGCAGAGAGCTGGACTGGAAGAGGAGCAACCTGGACAGAATCCAGCGCCCTGACCAGGACTAGAACCTGGGGTGCCGGCGCTGCAGGCGGAAGATTAGCCTAGTGAGCCGCGGCGCCGGCCGGTTTGCCTGTTTTAGACTCTCTTCCCTTCCGTTCGTCTGTTTATCCATCCATCTATCCATCCCTTATATTGGAAAATATTTATGGAGTAACTGATTTGCCAGATGTTTTTCCTGATACTGAGAATATGGTGCGTGCTCTCAGAGTTTACATACATATTAAGATGAGTGTGTTTAAACCATTAATTTCATTATATTTATGTGCATAAAACATTCACTGATTCAGGAATTCACTACTATTGTGGTTGGCCTATGGCACAATGGGTTAAGCTGCCAGTTGCAATGCCTTGGTATTCCTATATTGGAGTACTGGTTTAAGTCCTAGATGCTCCATTTCTGATCCAGCTTCCTGATGATGTGCCAGGTAAGGTAGTGGAAAATAGCCCACGTATTTGGCCTCTACCACCCATGTGGAAGATCAGGATGGAGTTCCTGGCTCTGGCTCCTGGCTTCAGCCTTGCCAAGCCCTAGCTTTTGTGGCCATTTGGTGAGTAAACTAGCTGATGGAGCAGCTCTTTCTCTGCCTCTCCTTCTCTGTCCCACTGCCTTTCAAATAAATCTTTTTTAAAAAAGGAATTCACTATCTTTATTTTGTTTTTAAAATGTTGATCAATCTTTCTCGTTCATTGTAAGCTCCTTTCTCTCAGGTTCCGTGTGGACTCCCAGCTGTGCATTCTTGTGGCTTTCATCATGATGCTCACAGAGAGTGCTGTCCTCTAAAGCCCATAGTTCTGGATCACACAGCCTGTCTCTGGATGGTTTTTGGTGTTTCAAATGTATTGATCTTTGTTCTTTAGAATGATTGCAAAACACCTGAGAATCAGAATCCAAAAATTGAGAAATACAATATTAGCATATTTTGCTGGCCTCTTGCAAAATTAATTTATTAAAAACAATTTTTAATTTATTAAAAACAAAACAAAACCTGTTGTTGAATTTTTAGTGTTAGAAAGAGTGAGGTACAGTGTTGCACTGCATTCATTCTCATTCCCTCCCACGCACTGGTGTTTGTAAGGGCTGAGTGTGGGTATCCTAGTTGCTGTTCCTAAGGAATTGGTCAGTTAGGGGCTTAGTGCAGCATTGTTTGTTCCTTGATTGAACTTCTGCTGGTTTTAATGCAAAAGTATATTTAACTTGGGTCAAACTAACTTATAAACATGTTAGTAGCAAGCAATGAGCAATCATCTAAATTAGTAAAGTTTTTAAGAAGTGGAAACAAGGGGCTGGCATTGTGGCACAGTGAGTTAAGCCTTCACCTGCAATGCTGACATTCCATATGGGCACTGGTTCCAGTCCCAATGCTCCACTTCCAATCTAGCTCCCTGCTGATGCACCCAGTAAAGCAGCAGAAGATGGCCAAAGACCTTGGCCCCTGCACCCACATGGGAAACCCAGATGCAGGACTAGGGTCCTGGCTTTGGCCAGGCCCAGCCTTGTCCATTGCAGCCATTTGGAGAGTCAACCAGTGTATAGAAGATTCTCTCTCTCTCTCTCTCTCTCTCTCTCTCTCTCTCTCTCTGTGTGTGTGTTTTAATATTTATTTATTTATTTATTTATTTATTTATTTATTTATTTGAAAGGCAGAGTTACAGAGGGGCAGAGGCAGAGAGAGAGAGAGAGAGAAAGTCTTCCATCTGCTGGTTCACTCCCCAGATGGCCACAATGGCCAGAGCTGCACTGATCCCAAGCCAGGGCCAGGATCTCCCACACGAGTGCAGGGGCCCAGGGACTTGGGCCATCTTCTACTGCTTTCCTAGGCCATACCAGAGAGCTGGATCAGAAATGGAGCAGCTGGAACGTGAACCAGTGCCCATATGGGATGCTGGCACTGCAGGTGATGCCTTTACCCACTATGCCACAGCACCACCCCCTCTCTCTGCCTCTCTGTGATTCTGCCTTTCAAGTAAACAAATCTTTTTAAAAATGAAGTAAAAGTCAAGTGATAAGTTACATGATGAACTTTTTTATAATCTTGCAACAACAGATAAATTAGGTATATAAAAATTTACTCAAATATGTTGTGCCAAGTGTTGTTTAAACAGTTTTTGTTAGAAATTCTTATATGATTTTAAGATTCAAGTATTGAAGAGATATTGATGAGTGCCAATTGTGGAAGACACTTTGGGGAATATAAAGATGAATGATACCCTCATTTCATTCTTAGCAGCTCAAGAGATAAGATATGTATATAAACAATTACAAATATTCTTCCAAGTGCTTAGATAAAGTGCAAAGGGATTTCAGAGTATTGAAAAATGTCCTTCATCTGGGAGGCTTATGGAGAATTTTATGATGGACGTAGACTCTGAATTATGCTTTGACCAGAAGATAGTGAAGATTTGGAGGGAACTCAGGAGAGAGTTTGGAAGAAGCACTATAAGGAACAAGATGTGAGCATTTGGTACATGTTCTTCTTCTAGGTCTGAACCATATTTAAGGGTTTTTTTTTTTTTAGCAACAGTTCTGATTGAAATATAACTATTTATTGGTTTGTTCCTGAGAAAACTAAATAGACTTATAATTTATTATCATTTTAGAGTCTTTATTTGCATTCATCTTTACTCATCATCCAGAAAGAGCTATCCAGTTCTTCCCAGGATGTTATGATATGAGGACTAATTTCTTGATCCTCCTCTACTTAGTCCCACCCCACCTCAAGTAATAGTATGTACTTGAAAGGCTGTGGTTTTTATTAATTATAATGTTGTGAAGAAGAATCTAAAGACATGCTTTTTCACATGTGAAAATCAAAAATTATTCCTGATTTCTACTGGTACTCGTAGTCTACTGTTACTATTACTACAATTTTTACTTCCCTTTCGCCTACTTGCTCTCCAACAACACTTAACCATTTATTGAACAGGCTTCATGTATACTAAGCTCAGTGTTAAAAGTTTAACTTATTTAATCCTCGTGACAACCTTATAGAGATACTGACAGAAGTAATTTGCCAGAGGTCTGACAACCACCTTGGAACACAATAGGCCTAAGTGGAGCTAAAATATGGGCATTTGAACTCTACTCAATAAGTACCCCTATGGCAAGGAGTCCCACCACTTTCCTAAGGAGATGGGTTTTCATTTCAGCAAAATTATATGACACAGATCTCCTTCACCATTTCTTCCTTTTCCTTCTGCTCCTCATCACTTACTGAGTTTTGCTCAATAAATAAATTATTCAAAGATATTTTAGTCAGTGTTAAAATTCAGTTTTTTAAAATCAGAAGAGTAGGGAGGAAGATGAAAATAGGACTGGAGTAAGATGAACTCTGTAAATAGTTTTAGACTTGCTTAGACCATAAATGTTTCTTTATGTATAAATAATAAACCAAAGTACAGTGGGCCTTGTTTGCTGCTGTACAGTCACAAAGACTAGTATTTTGAAAGTAGAGCCAAAATATCCTAGTTCCTATGTTCTACAAATTTTTCAATGACAATAATAAGAAAGTTTTTCAAATTTGTGTTGATTTGTTGAAGATGATTCAACTGTGACATGGCTTAAGAAGGTTAGGCTTTTCTCTAATATGTTCCAGACGTGTGGAGGGTGATGTCTGGGGAGGAGCCCAGCTGAATATTCAGAAGTGGGCAGTTTGGGTTCGAGCTTGAGCACCATACACCTCTTTGCTCTTTAAGAAATATTAAAAGTCATGGTGTTAGATGTATTGTGAGAGTCAGAATGCCCGCCCCATGGCAATTTTATTATAGTAACATTATGATGACCTAACAGTCATTTGGAGGGGCCTGCACTGTGGTGTAGTTGGCTAAGCTCCTCTGCCTGCCGTGTGGGCATCCCAAATGGGTGCCAGTTATGTCCCGGCTGCTCCTCTTCTGATCCTTATGGCCTGGAAAAGCAGTGGAAGATGGCCCAAGTGCTTGAGCCCCTGTACCTTCATGGGAGACCTGGAAGAACCTCCTGGCTCCTGGCTTCAGATTGGCCCAAATGCGGCCATTTGAGGAGTGAATCAGTGGATGGAAGACCTTTCTCTGTCTTTCACTCTCTGTCTGTAACTCTACTTCTCAAATAAATAAATAAATTCTTTTAAAAAATGGGGTGTCATTGGGAGACATTCTATAGCCATGTTGGGTATATCAACTCCTGTTGGTTCCAGTTTTGCAACAAGTGGAACCTGGTTTTCTGCTTCTTGGAAAGCAGCAGGGATTTGCTGGTGCATGGGAGGTGAGCCTGCATAGTGCACAGAATGAGAGGCTTCGGCTGTGTGCAGATAGGAAAGAGAGTCTAGATAAAACACAGAAGGACTTCTCGTGTCGTCCAGGCTAGGCTGTCATGTGTGCCTTCAGCAGCTGTTCTACAGTAGTGAATTTCCTGGGGCTGTCAATCAATGACCTGTGGGGACTGGCAAGGAGCCATCCTGTAGTTTGGTTGGAACTGTCAATCACCAACACCAGGTGTTTTGTAGGCAGGCAAGGAGCTCTCCAGCTGCAGTTTGGCTGGAGCTATCAGACCTCATGTCCTCTCCCTAACTACCTGTATTCCCTGAACAATAGCACTGTAGGCTGTTTTCTTATAAGTTCATATATTTAAGTGAGAAATCCAATGATTTTCTGTTCAATAAGCTACAGAATCATACTTTCCTCTTCCCTTTGGGTCACTGTCTTAATCCGTTTGGACTGCAATAATAAATACCATAAACTGGGTAATTCATAAGCAGCAGAAATTTCTTTCTCACGGTTCTGGAGGCCTTGGAGTCTAAGATCAAGGTGCCAGTAGATTCAGTGTCTGGTGAGAGCCCATCTTCTGTTCTGTAGCTAATGCTTTCTATCAGAGTCCTCACATGGTGGAAGGTACTAGGTAGGTCTCTGGGACCTCTTTTATAAGAATAGTAGCCTATTTTTAATTCAGCACATTTGTTTTAGATGCTTGGTTCCACTAGAGACAATTGTACTTTTTGTGTAGGCAGGCAGATCTTGGGTGGATGGACCTGAGTGTGAAGGAGAGGCTTTGGAGGGTGGTGATGGTGGTAATGTAGTGTTTTTCAAAGGCTCTCGACCTTATTTGTAGCTCACAAAGTTGGTTTAGTGTGATTCCATTAGTATTGTTGAAAAACAGAATAAACTAGAATAGAAAATACCCTGAAACAGAACACATAGTAAGGAGACAGGTTACTATGAGAGATTCTTCAGTTTTCTATTACAGTAGACATGCAGTCATTGGGTCATGATGTAAAGTTATTATTATAATAGTCAATTAGGCACCATTATAATGAACTATCAAACGTATGGAAAAGAAATCATATAATAACAAGTAACTGCTCCTAGATTTTTTCTGTGTGTGATTTTAAAATATATTTAATAATACAAATCTCTTTACAGTTCATTTTATTTGTTTTAAAGATTTATTTATTTATTTGAAAGTTAGAGTTACACAGAGAGAGAAGGAGAGGCAGAAAGAAAGAGAGCAAGAGAGAGAGAGGTCTTCCTTCTGCTGGCTCACTCCCTAGTTGGCCAAAACCAATCCAAAGCCAGGAGCTTCCTCTGGGTCCAGGGCCCAAGGACTTGGGTCATCCTCCACTGCTTTTCCAGGCCACAACAGAGAGCTGGATTGCAAATGGAGCAGCTGGGACTTGAACCGGCGCCCATATGGCATGCCAGCACTGCAGGCAGTGGCTTCACCTGCTACGCCACAGCACCTGCCCCTTCATAGTTCATTTTAAGCTCATTCAGCTGTCTTTTTTGGCTATGTAAACATTTTCAATCCCAGTCTCCTTCTCTGAGCTCTATATGCGTTTTGTATATAAACAGTTCCTACTATTTCTATCTTAACAATGACTCTTTACAGTTCTATAATTATAAAATATAGCAGCCATTTAAAAATTTTATTTTTCACAGCTCCAGAAACTAGAAATCTGTTACTGTGTCTCAGATATGAAATAGATAATGGGGATGTAATGTCATTAAATCTTTTTTTTTACAAAAGAAATTCATTTCAGTGCTGGTGCAGGTAAAGCCGCTGCCTGTGGTGCAGGCATCCCGTATGGGCGCTGGTTCGAGTCCGTTTGTAACTCTGCTTTTCAAATAAATAAATAAATCTTTTTTTTAAAAAAAATGCATTTCTTTCAAAAACCAAAGCTGCTTGGCATAGTCATTTCCTCAGTTATCATGTTGGGGTGGAATAATCCAAAATTTTGCTTTTCGAGATGCGTTCCTATTAGTGCTATAACATATGACTATATAATCAACAGTAATTACCCTTCAAAATAAGATGAAATAGATGAAATAAAGACACTTCCAAACATATGCTGTGTTTTTAACCCATACTACCGCACTATATTACTCTTGCCACTGCATTTTTTTCCCCTTTTTTTCTATATTCCTTTCTGTTCTGTGAACTGATTTTTATTCCCTAGGCCTATATTTTTGTGTTGACTCTAGGTGACTTCTCTTCTTTGGACTCCTACAGTACATCTTAAACGATGCTGCTGGAAACATTCAGAGTTCTTTAGTAATCTGGTTGGAGCTAGTTTTCCCAGGCTTGAGGCCAACCTGACTTGCCTTTGTTGGTGACCCCCTCTGACTGCTTATCTCTGTATTTTGGCTGAAGTGTACCTTACAGATAGGCTGTTTTCCTCATCATTTTGCATTTCCATTGCTCTTTTAGCTGATCAAAACTCATGATTCTGATTTTTTTTTTTCTTGACTCAGTACATTTGTTTTCAGGAAACAAATATTGATTTTTTGATTAGATGTTTGATTTGTGTATTATCTAACAATTAACCTCTCTGAACTCTGATTTCCTGTTCCTGAAAATTGGGGAGGCACTTCCGTTACGGGTTTGTTGTGAGGATTAACCCAGACATTTATTAAATATGCCTGACATACTGTTAGCTTATCTCCCTTTCCCACCAACCTGTTTAATATTTGATTCTAACTCTTGTGAGCAGTGAATAAGATTTGGAAAGGTTAATTAAAACAGGAGCAGTTTAGAGAACACTACAGGAGTTCTACGTATAAAAAAAATCAAAAATAAGCAGTCAATCCTCCTGATTCATGGAAGATAATCATAGTAGGTACCCTAGAAAAATAAGCCAGCAATGGCATCGCTTGCCTGCTTTCCTTTATTCTTGTCTTTTCTAATGTCTTAATATATTCAAAGTGTTTGATCCTTAAAGATGATGGTATTTCTGTCAATGTGTGGTCTCTGGAAGAGGATAAAGGACTTTCACATAAAGAGATTCCATTATGTTGGAACAATTTATTATCAAAACTCCTTTTTAGAAACTTTTCAATTTATTAGTGAAAAGTAGTAAAGGTAATTTTATACTATTCTCATATATTATTCAGAAGTATTCATCTTCACTTAACATGCACACAGATGCATATATACCCAAACTCATCCTTCACCTAAAGTGCTTATGAATTAGGGGGAGTACTTTCTTCCACATTAATATTTTATTTTGTTTCTTCTGAATTTATAATTAATGTGAGGTTAGATAATGAGTATGATTTGCAATTTTCCTGTCCTCTCTGAGGCTTGTTACTATCAAAAATAAAAAAAAATACTTTAAAAGATTCCTTAAGTAGGCATTTTACTTCACTTGTGAGCTATTAAATGGAGAGTTTGATGATTTATTGAAAGATTTTTTCTGTACTTCAGTTCTGATACCCAAGAGGGCTTGGACTAAAATGCTTTCTTATCTGTGTGTATTTATCCTTTTAAATAAAATATAAAACATTTATGTTTGGCTTAGGTAGGTTTTTCCAATTTTATGCTTACTTCCTAAACATTCATATATGAAGGGGGTTGAAAACTTTCATGGAAAAATGGAATTGAAAGGTAATGCATTTGTTGAATCCCACTTGTGCATAGATCCTAAGATTCCTGCTTGGTTTTGGAAACCTAGCCACATAATTAATTTTGCTTCTTAGCATAGTTAAATGATTAGCTAAGGTACCTGCTCTTTTGGACTTAGAGGTTGTTAATAAGTATGATGTCTAAAATAGCATAAATATTATGTTAGCTATAAGGATGTGAACACATTGTTATTATTTTCCATAACATCTTTGGTTTCACAACATGTGTCACATCTACAATTTGCAATAGGAATTTCATGTTCGTTAATGTCATTTATGATATTTTTAGGGATACTTTTCTGTTAAAAAGTTTGAATCATAAAACTAATGACTAATATATAACTGCTGGTATTATAAAATTTGGAAAGAAAATTGATACTTGGTTCATTTTGTAAAAACAAATAAAAAACAAACAAAAACCTAAAAACCAGACTCACACTGTCTGAACTCTTCCAAAAGGCAAGAGTTTGTACTCTGATTTTCCATGTCCTTTACAAAAAAAATTTGCTTGCTATTGCAGAAGTTACTGTTATGTTTAACACTCTTAATTTATAATTTTAGTCACATTTCTTTTCTGTCAATCATAAACTTCTTTTTCTTCCATGTGGATTCTTTCTGCAAAGACCTTTAGAAAACTATTTATCTAGGATTAGTTGCAACTGAGGCTATGGCATCACAATTCGGGATAGCTTTTCCTATACACAAGACAGAGACTAGTGAAGGAGATCATGTGTGCCATGTGAGTCTAAAGTCACAAGGGGACCTATAAGCAAGCTTGCAACATCACAGCTATGGACAATTTAGGCAATAGAAATCCTAAATGCCTCTTGTATGCTAAATCCTTTAATCTCCCCAACTACCTTTTGAGAAAATACTGTCACTCTTCCCATTTTACAAATGGGAAAACTGAAGCTTAGAAATGTTAAGTATCTTGAGCCGGCGCCATGGCTCACTTGGTTAACTGTGGCGCCAGTGTCCCATATGAACTACTTCCTAGACATCATAAATAGATTAAGTTTTCATGTTCTTGATACCATCAATTTATGGCTTTCGAGATTAGTCTGTGTGCGTTCATGAACTGTACTCTGCGCAAATCAGCAGTTAATTCCTGCCTTCCCAAAACTGATGTCCTCACACCCAATGTCCAGTCATTCCACTTTCTATAGTTCCAAAGTCATAGCTTGGTCTGACATTAATTTGAAAGTCCAAAGTCGCATTTGAGGCTCAAGGCAAACTTCAGCTTTGAGCCCGTAAAAATCCAAGTTACAAACTTCCAAGATATAATGAAGGGGCAGGCAACAAGTATGCATTTCCATTCCATGGAGAAGACAGGCAAATGGAAAGGAGGAATAATCAGGCCCAAGCAAGACTGAAACCCAGCACAGCAAACATGAAATCCTAAAGTTCCATGTCCAGCCTCCTGGACATACAGTGGAAAGTGAGCTTCCAAGGGCCTGGGCAGTCCCACTCATAAGAATTCCAGTTACAATCATGCTTCAGTTATCACAGGTTGGAGTCTCATCTCTTCAGTTCCGCTGGACATTGACCTGGTAAGAATTCAGCTCTGATCTCCAACCCTCTTGTAAGAACTACCTTCTGAGGGCATGCCTCCAGTGACCTAAGGATTTCTCACTTAGGACCATAATTGGATTATGTTTCCACTCTCTTAGTACCATTAGTTTAAGAGTTGGAGGTTAAAACATCTGCATGAGTTCATAAACCCTATACTGTTCAACCCATAGGAGTTATTCACCACATTTACTTATCCAGTTCACTTATTTAATGAATGTCTCCAATGTTGTAAACCTTAATAATTTAATTGTGAGCAGAAAATGAACATGGTTGCTTGTACTCATAGACATTATAGTGTAATCATGAGGCATTTATCAACCATAACCAAAAATATAATCACAAGTGTACAATCAATGGCAAATGGTGGTGAAGATTACACATTAAATATTATTATCATAGCTCATAAAAGATAACTTGACCAAGTAGTGAGTAAGTGTAGATTTCTCCGAGGAATGATATTTGAATTAAGACAGAAGGATAAATAAAAATTAACTAGGGAAAAACAGAAGAGGAGAAAAATCCATTAGGTGCTAAGGGCAACATCTTCCAGGAACCCAAAGAAAGCCGTTAAAATGAGACGAAGCTGGAATGCTATAGAGACCAGCTCCTGTGACATTTTGAGAAATATGTTAAGGCTGTTACCCTCTATCCTAAGATTGGGATGTGGTAGTAGGATCAGATCTGGATTTTAAATAGTATCAATTGAGGTGCATTGTGAATTGGAGAAGGGCCAGATAGCTGCAAGGAGAGCAATTAGAAAACTTGCAATAGTCCAGCAGACGAATATGCCAGTTTACTCTAGGGTTGGTATTAGTGAAGATGGAAAGAAGTGAAAGGATTTGAGAAATACTTTGAAGGTAAAATTGAAAGGACTTTGGAAAGTATGAGATGCAGAAAATAAGAGAGAAATATTCAGGATGATTCTCAGGTCTCTGCCATGAATAGCTGAGTAGATGGAGTTATTATTTACTGAGATATTACATATTGTGGAAGGGGACCAGGTCTGGGGAATGGAAATCAGGAAACTCAGAGCTGAATGAGGATTGTAAATCATTGTAATTAGCATTGTAAGTCATTGTGTATAGATGGTGATTGATGCCATGGATTAAAAGCCACCTGGGTGGAAAGCATAGAGAGAAAAGGGAGCACTGGTATGCTGGGAAATATTCAGTTATCATCTGGAACCTATTGGTATGTAGAGAGATTCTGTCTGATTTGTGTAATCTGCTGACTTCTATTCTGGAAGCTAATGTGGCTGTTTGCAAGTTAACAACCACATTAAAAAAATCCTGAAAATTGAGTCATTACCTCGAGCAAGCCGATATGAACCACCTCAAGCAATGGAAAAAAACCCAGAACCAACTCTATAGTGATGCCAACGTTTAATGGCCAATTAGATGAAGATGAGCCTGAATATATGACAGAGAAGGAATAACCAGAAAAGTAGCAATAGAAGAAAGCATGAAATCAAGGAACCAACAAGATGAGTGTTTCAAGGAGGAGATTAATCATGGTGTCAGATGCTTCTGAGGTCAAGTGAGATGAGACCTAAAGATGTGGAGGTTACTGTTCATTATAGGAACCCTATTTCAGGGGGAGTAGAAGTACAAGTTTTAAATAGGTTGGGAATGGTAGTATTGATGGAAACATTAGACAGATAGATATGAGATGAATTGATGAGATAATATGCACAGATAATTCTTTCAAAAATTTTATAGTTGTGGACAGTAAAAAGGTGGAGGCTAAAGGAGTATATGCAAAGAGGGAATTTTTTTTTTTAAAGATTTATTTGTTTATTTGAGAGACAGGGTTCCAGACAGAGAGAGGGACAGAGAGAGAGAGGTCTTCCATCTGCTGGTTCGTTCAATCCTCAAATGGCTGCAATGGCCAGGGCCAGTCTGCAGGAGCTAGGAGCTTTTTCTGAGTCTCTCACGTGGATGCAGGGGACCAGGGATTTGGACCATCTTCCACTGCTTTTCCAGGCACAAAGCAGGGAGCTGGATTGAAAGTGGTGCAACCAGGTCTCTAACCATTGTCCATATAGGATGCAGGCACTGCAGGTGGCGGCTTTACCCACTACACCACAATGCTGACCCCTGCATATGACTTGTAAAGTTTACCTGTTTCACGAAAGAGCATTATCATTTATGTTGCTTTAAAAACTAAAAAAGCAGTTGAGAGAAGGGAAAATATTTTCAAAATAGATGGAAGAAACCTATATAATCAGTATGTGCATAGTACAATATGACTGTTTTTAAAAATGACTATCAGGAGATGACTAGGCAACCATTTTCATATGTTACATTTTTTATTAAACTTTTATTTAATGAATATAAATTTCCAAAATACAGCTTATGGGTTACAATGGCTTCCCCCTCCCAAAACTTCCCTCCCACCCACAACCCTCCCCTTTCCCGCTTCCTCTCCCCTTCCAATCACATCATGATTCATTTTCAATTCTCTTTATATACAGAAGATCAGTTTAGTATATATTAGGTAACGATTTCAACAGTTTGCCCCCATATAGCAACACAAGGTGAAAAAAAAATACTGTTGGAGTACTAGTTATAGCATTAAATAAGAGTGTACAGCACATTAAAGACAGAGATCCTACATAATAGTTTTTAATTAATTAATTTTCTATGCCATTTCCGATTTAACACCAGGTTTGTTTTTTTTTCATTTCCAATTATCTTTATATACAGAAGATCGATTCAGTATATAATTAGTAAAGATCTCATCAGTTTGTACCCACGCAGAAACACAAAGTGTAAAAATACTGTTTCAGTACTAGCACTGCACATTAGACAACACATTAAGGACAGATCCCACATGGGATGTAAGTACACAGTGACTCCTGTTGCTGACTTAACAATTTGACACTCCTGTTCATGGCGTCAGTAATCTCCCTAGGCTCTAGTCATGAGTTGCCCTGGCTATGGAAGCCTTTAGAGTTCGCTGACTTTGATCTTATTCCGATAGGGTCATAGTCAAAGTGGAAGTTCTCTCCTCCCTTCAGAGAAAGGTACCTCCTTCTTTGATGGCCCCGTTCTTTCCACTGGGATCTCACTCACAGATCTTTCATTTAGGTCTTCTTCTTCTTTTTTTTTTTTTTTCTTTTCCATGGTTCATATGTTACATTTTAAAATGACATTTTTCCTTTTTAGAAGTTGTAACAAAGTTTGGAAAAACAATCTGAAGTTTTTCTACATTTAAGTAGCATACAATCAAAGGCAAATCAAAAAGAAAAATTATAAAGTGCCTTACAGCACATTCTGATGGATGGTTATATAAACAGTGTGGAATGAATTTTGAATAAGATGAGAGACACTGAAGTAAGCTGTCTTAACTGAGCCAATTATGACAAAGTAGAACATTGATCTAGAGCCAGAAGATCTAAGTTCTCCTTAGAAATCAATAATAAAGTGGTTTCCTATGGGTGTTTTTGTCAAAAAAATGTAGTTCTGTGATTGTTTGACTGTCCCCCTTTCTAGACCATAAGATCAGTGAAGACCAGCGTGAAGTTTGTTTCTAATCACCTTTGTCATTTGTGGATTCATCTGTAGTACTTAGCATGGTAACTAGTGCTCCATCTGTTGAATCAATGAATAGGCATCAGATAGTATATAAAAATCTAATGGCCTTGCCTTATCCTTTTCAACATGCAATTAGTGAGGCCTGTACTACACTTATATATAAAGATGTAATTAGATTTAGACGAGTCAGTTTGAACATCTGTAAGCATTTTATTAATTCAAAGAATATTGAAATATGCTGTATAAACTACAGACATGAGATTTAATACTCTATTATTCAGTTCTTCAAGTGAACGCTGACTCATAGAACTCTGTTTCTCATAAAACCCAAGTTCTAACTTCTATTCTTACAGAAATGGAGCTTAGAGAGATCATCTTACTCTGAAATTCGGATCTTTAGTTTTGCTTATATATTTCTGATCATTAATCATGATGATTTATTAACAATATTGAAAGTTCTATCTTTTGCTTATTATTGAATACTATTCATTTTGTTTCCAACACAGATACTTATGTTTTCTGTTACACTTTGGGTATCAAACCATTTAACAAATTTAATCATATTAATTTTGATAAAGTTTGTAATAGGCATGATGTTTTTCATTCTCCAGATGAGGACACTGAGCACACAGAATTTTGGAGCTTATTGATTGTAGTTGGTTTATTTCCAGGACTGGGCTTTATATATATCACATGTTTTTATTTTCGCTAATGTCTAACTAAAAGTTGAACCTGAGTTTAATATAATATAGAGAAGGGCCGGCGCCGCGGCTCACTAGGCTAATCCTCCACCTGTGGCGCCCACCCCAGATTCTGTCCCAGTTGCTCCTCTTCTAGTCCAGCTCTCTGCTGTGGCCTGGGAGTGCAGTGGAGGATGGCCAAGGTCCTTGGGCCCTGCACCGCATGGGAGACCAGGGGGAAGCACCTGGCTCCTGGCTTTGGATCGGCCAGGCTGGGGGAGAACCAATGGAAAAAGGAAGACCTTTCTCCCTCTTTCTCTCTCTCTCTAACTCTGCCTGTCAAAAATAAAAAATAACATACAGACACTCAAATATGCCACTGTGCTTTATATAAAAGGCTTGTATAAAAGCCTTTTTTTTTCTTTTTTTTTTAACTTTTATTTAATGAATATAAATTTCCAGTGTACAGCTTATGGATTACAATGGCTTCCCCCTCCCATTACTTCCCTCCCACCCGCAACCCTCCCCTCTCCCGCTCTCTCTCCCCTTCATTTGCATCAAGATTCATTTTCAATTCTCTTTATATACAGAAGATCAATTTAGTATAAAGATTTCAACAGTTTGCACCCACATAGAAATACAAAGTGAAACATACTGTTTGAGTACTAGTTATAGCATTAAATCACAATGTACAGCACATTAAGGACAGAGATCCCACATGAGGAGCAAGTGCACAGTGGCTCCTGTTGTTGACCCAACAAATTGACACTCTAGTTTATGGCTCCAGTAACCACCCTAGGCTGTCGTCATGAGTTGCCAAGGCTATGGAAGCCTTCCAAGTTTGCCGACTCTGATCATATTTAGACAAGGTCATAAAAGACAGAGTGAGGATAGTAACCAATGATCCTAAGAGTGGCATTTACCAGGTTTGAACAATTATACAGCATTAAGTGGGGAAGAGGACCATCAGTACACACAGGTTGGGAGTAGAGCCATTGGTGGTAGAGTAGAGGTTATGATTACAAAGGAATGAGGCCCAAGTGCGCTAGACAGGGTCTAGAACAAAGGACAGAGTCATTATTAGAGGAGCTAAGAAAGGTGCTGTCTAAGCTACAATTAAGTTTTCTGATTGAGAGGCAAATAGAACCTGACAGAAGGGGCTTGATAATAATCTGTTGGGCTTTAGGCCTTGTAAGTTAAGAGGCACAGACCTATCTATTTCTCACATGGGGTATATCCTAAGGGAGGTGTGAACCTCCTAGAGGAAGGCACTCTGTTGATTTTCATTACTTGGCTGGCCTGGGAGGAGAGCTGGCCAGGTAAAGGCAGGTGGCATCTCTAACAAGAAATTTACAGTTCTGCCTGCAATGTTGCTGACCCTACTTGACCATCCCCTCAGCTGCAGTGGTCACTTTGGAAGTTGGGCTGAGTGAAGGGCTTTTCAGCTTAGAGCCAATAAGATCTGTGGCTCTGACCTAGGCATCCTTCGACTCCAGGGCAGGTCCATTTCCAGTGATCCAACTCTTGGCAGAGCTGCCAGGGCTCTTCACAAGCTGACTTCTGCTGAAGCCCAGGCTTACCACATTGAAAGCCACTGCAGTGGACTGGCCTGTTGGGTCTCCTTGAGGATAGATCGCTGTACAGATCAGCCGTTAATAGGCCTGCCACCCATTGCTTCTGATGCCGAGCTTTCTTTTCCTCCTGGTTTGTGTTAAAGCAGACCAGAGGATGCAAGTCAAGGGAGTGCCCAAGTCCCATCTCTAATCTTCGGTGGCCTGAACTACAAGTCTATAGTCACAGGCATGTTCTGTAGTAGTTTTTCTAAGGTAGACAATGCCCATGAGGAAAGTTATATTCTCACTTTAAAACTTTCTTTCCCTTTGGTCTGAAAGGGAGGTTTTTTTCTACTTACTGTATACTTCGCTGATGGCGAAGTGAATCTAGCTATGAGATTATTATTTAAGTTCTTATTTTGGCTATGCTATTACAGAAAAATGTTAGCCATCTCTTTTATAAGGTCTAAAGATTAAATTGTGCGTCCTACAGATTCCTTCATAATAGAACTAGTTTCCTACCTTGAAGAGAATAGAGAAATGAAAGAACAAGTTGGGCTTAGAATAGAGAAATGAGGGAGCAAGTCCTAGATCGATTGCTGACAATAGCAATATCACATGAATACTTAGCAAACCATTTCAACCATTAGATAACAACTTAAGAAAACATTTACCAGAAGGTCCAATGCCTTCTATAAATTTTAAGAATCATGTATTTGAAAACACCTCTTAAATATCTAACATGGTGTAGTTTGTTTAACCAGTAAACTTAAGCACAACCATATAAAATGTTTTTAGTTTCTTTCTACCAACAAGTTTAAAACATGATACATAGATTCAGGTCACACAAATTAAAATGTATCTTTGATTGATTTTAGCAGCTTAAATTTATGGACAATCTTATCTATAAGCCATTTAAAATAAAACTCTTAATAAAATTTCCCCATGTGGACATACAATATGTACACACATATAACATAACATAATAGACCAATATAGCAATTTTAATAATAGCTTTTAAAATCTTTAACTCTTTTTGTAGATTGCCAATTGATTTGAATTGCTTTTTTGTTTTTAGTAACCTCAGTTAACCATACTTTCTCTCAGTTGGTACTGTTAATACATTATTGGCTTCATCTGTTTACAGAGCCATCCCAAAGTACTGAATACAATAGAAGTGGCTGGAAAAAGACCATAGGAACTTATAGGAGGACAGCTAAACACAGAACCGACAACGCTTTAGTTTTATGAGCAACAAATCATATATAACTGTGGATGACAAAAGACTTTAAGTCGCCATGTTTAAAATTATAAACTCATCAACCAACAAGAGGCACTTGCTTACTTCACAGTATTTTTGAAAGCACCTGTAGGATTTTACAAGTATTTAACCCTTTAGGCCTCTGGGGCTTTCTCATTAAGATAACTATCATGTCTAGTAACACAAGATCATTAGACTTTTTAATTCTCAAACATTTGTATTAATAGCATTTTCCATTATAGAAACTTAAAGTTTGGTACCACATCAAAAAAAGCCTTTTTTTCTAAAAAGTATAAATGGTTATTCTTTACTATAATGCCCAAACATGGTTATAGATTTGTTCTCAGTGGGTTTACTGCTTCCCTTGCTGGTCTGTACTGTTCTAGAGGATTCTCCTCTCTTACTTTGTTATGTGAATTTGTCTTCTGTTATTTTTTCTGCTTTCAGTTGCTACTTAAGAATGTAATTTGATCTGGGACTCTTTCTCTTTTCCTCCTCCTCTATTTTCAGTCTATAGAATGAGAGAAGTTTAGGATAAGTTTTGTATGAGACAAACACTAAGAATAAATCTAAGTGTCTTGTTTCCAAACCAAAATTTCTGCCATTTAAAATATTTTAAATGAAATTAACATTTTTTCTTTATAAGTTTTATACTTATAGAAAATATAGAAAAGTAGGAAGATTAAGATTTAGTGTAATTTTTCATATTCCTCTGGCTTTTTAATCATATAGTTAATACATTATTGCTTAAATTTATTTTCCTGGGCTCTTCTTTGATTTTTAAGCAAATAATAAATCTGGAGAACAGATTTTTTTTTTTTTTGACAGGCAGAGTGGATAGTGAGAGAGAGAGACAGAGAGAAAGGTCTTCCTTTTTGCCTTTGGTTCACCCTCCAATGGCCTCTGCGGCCGGCGCACCACGCTGATCCGAAGCCAGGAGCCAGGTGCTTCTCCTGGTCTCCCATGCGGGTGCAGGGCCCATGCACTTGGGCCATCCTCCACTGCCTTCCCGGGCCATAGCAGAGAGCTGGCCTGGAAGAGGGGCAACCGGGACAGGATTGGTGCCCCGACCGGGACTAGAACCCGGTGTGCCGTCGCTGCAAAGCGGAGGATTAGCCCGTTAACCCATGGTGCCAGCTGTGGAGAACAGATTGACAAGCAATGTAAAGGAAAAAATAATCTACAGAATTCTGCCAACCCACATTCCACTGTTGTTTATATCTTGGTATATTTCCTCATCATTCATACAATACTCTTTTTTCTTTGCTTTTTTATCTGTATATTCTGTTTTTAAAGGATGGTTAATGAAAGAGAATTTCAAAGGTTCTATGTGAAATATGATATGAAGAAAGGTATACTGATTCTTTGTTAGATATTTAATTAATCTTTATTAAAGACACTCTGGGTTGAGTTTTTCAATGTATTTAAAATAACAAATAAAATTTAAGTTGAACAATCTAGTCCTTTTTGACATTAATTAAACAAAAAAAGGGCTATCAAACACAATTGTGGTCAAACAGTTCAGAAAGGTGTAAATTGAGAAGTTCTCTCTCTCTAGTTTTCCCCCTTACATACTGTAAACTTCCCAGTTAAAACTACTTTTGACCTGTTTTTGGATGTCCTTCTAAAAAGCAGTTCTAAGGATTTTAAACTGAATATTGAAAACTTGGGCCATTATCAGTCAAGTTCTTTGGCAATGAAAATCATCACTATGTTGTTATATGCTGACTTTTTGTTAGGATTAATAATACATTGTTTGTAGTTTCTCTACTCTATATCAATTTGAGCCATTGTTTATGTAATCATTGGGATGTTCTTTATCATATACCAATTTGCAAACCACTGTGCATTTTGCTATACTTTAGAGGACTTCAGTTCATGAAAACGTCCATTTCCTTCTGCTGATTCTCATTGTCATTTCTCAGCTGTAGTGTTAATAGCTGCTAAAAACGTTAAAAAGATTTGTTGAGCACATTAGTTATAACTTTTATTATGCATAAATTTAACATGTTCAAAAGAGGAAGAATGATTTGACTTTTTAAGAAACAGTTTCTTTTCAATGAAGGGTAATCTTTAAATGCTCTCTATAAAGTAGTTCTGACAAAAGCTGAGAGCTTCATTGAAGAGTGAATGAATGACTATACTTGCAATCACCAAGTAGTACCATCCTTATCAAAACATCTGTAGCAAAAAAAAAAAAATGGAGATGTCCATATATACTACTGAAGTTTTAGTTTCTCCATGTTGAGTGGGCCCTGGACGGTTGGTATTATGGAAAATCTGAGTTGTAGAAAGTATAGTTTACAGTTTTAGCTCAGGCATTAATTATCTCTGTGACCTAATGCTAGTCATTTGTGTTCTCCTGAATTCAGTTTCTTTATCTACAAGTTGAGGGATTTGAACAAAATTATATCTAGCCCCTGCATCACTTCAAAATAAAAAGAGGAATCAAGATATGTTCTGGGTTGGCTCAACAAAGTTGAAAAGTAATTTTTTTTTAAAATTTCAAATTAAAAAAAAATTGTTTTGATTTCTGAGATGATTTGGTCTGAGAAGTATGGGTGTCCCTATGCATATGTGTAGTCAGGCAGGTAGTTGGAAGCTGTCTTAGTCCATTTTCTGCTTCTGGAAGAAATTACATGAAGGGTTAGTGCTGTGGCTCAATGGTTTAAGGCCCTGGCCTGCAGTGCCACCATCCTGTATGGGCGTTAGGTCGGGTCCTGGCTGCTCCACTTCTGATCCAGCTCTCTGCTATGGCCTGCGAAAGCAGTAGAGGATGGCCCAAGACCTTGGGCCCCTGCACCCACGTAGTAGACCTGGAGGAAGCTCCTGGCTCCTGGCTTTGGATGGGCTCAGCTCTGGCCATTGTGATCATATGGGGAGTGAATCGACGGATGGTGGATCTCTCTCTCTCTCTCTCTCTCTCTCTCTGGCTGTACCTTTCCTGTAACTCTGTCTTTCAAATAAATAAAAATGGGTCTTTGGAAAAAAAAAAGAAATTACATGAGATTGGGTAACTTATACATAAAACTTTATTTGCCCGCTGGTTCTAGAGACGGAGAGGTCTCTGGTATCTTGGGAGAACATTGTTGCATATTCCATGGCATAGAGGCAAGGGAACACATGCAAGAAAGATAACTTTTAAAATAATGCACTCTGTGATCTTCTGTATATGAGGATAATTAAAAATGAATCTTGCCGGTGCCACAGCTCAATAGGCTAATCCTCTGCCTGCAGCGCCGACACACCAGATTCTAGTCCCGGTCAGGGCGCCGGATTCTGTCTGGGTTGCCCCTCTTCCAGTCCAGCTCTCTGCTATGGCTTGGGAAGGCAGTGGAGGATGGCCCACATGCTTGGGCCCTGCACCCCATGGGAGACCAGGAGAGGCACCTGGCTCCTGGCTTCGGATCAGTGCGATGCGCGGGCCGCAGCACGCCGGCTGCGGCGGCCATTGGGGGGTGAACCAACGGCAAAAGGAAGTTCTTTCTCTCTCTCTGTCTCTCACTGTCCACTCTGCCTGTCAAAAAATTAAAAAAAAAAAAAGAATCTTGATGAGGAATGGGATGGGAGAGGTAGTAAGAGGTGGGATGGTTTGGGGGTGGGAGGGTGGGGTGGGGGGAGGAGCCGCTGTGATCCAAAAGTTGTATTTATGAAATTTGTATTTATTAAATAAAAGCTTTCTATAAAAAATAAGTTAAATAAATAAAATAATGCACTCTGGTAATAACTAACTCATTCCTACAGTACCCCAAACTAGCATGAATCCATCAATGAGAGCAGAACCCTGCTAATCTAATCACCACTTAAAGGTCCAGCTTCTTAATACTATTATAATGGCAATTAAATTTCAATTTTGGAAGGGATTTTTAAATCATTGCAAAGTATAGCCTCACATAGGACCTTTTGTGCCACGTCCAGATGTATCCCTGTCACACCTCTAGATATATCTCTTGACCTTAGGAGTAACCCAAATTGCAAAGGTAAATCAGGATGTTAATTTCAAACAAGTGTGAATAGGAATTGTACTTGAAGTGATAAAACTTTTTACACGGAAGAAAAAGAATTGACTTGGGAGTTCATTTCTTCAAATAACAGAAATTCCGTTATTGGCCTTTTTTTTTTTTTTTTTTTTTAAGATTAACTTTATTTACTTGAAAGGCATGGTTACAGAGAGAGGAGAGACAGACATACTGAGAGAGATCTTCCATCTGCTGGTTCACTTCCGAAATAGTGGAAGCCAGGAGCCTGGAGCTTCTTCTGGGTCTCCCACAGGGAAATTGAAAGAAAGGGGAAAATAGTACTTTAGTGTGATCAAGGACTAAGCACCAGTGAACAGAAAACTTGTTTCAGACTTTGTAAGGACTGTTTTGCCTCTGCTTCTAGAGTGTAGTTAAGACTCCAGGAGTCACTACATAAAGATA
The DNA here is from genome assembly GCF_033115175.1 of Lepus europaeus. Lineage (NCBI taxonomy): Eukaryota > Metazoa > Chordata > Mammalia > Lagomorpha > Leporidae > Lepus > Lepus europaeus. The sequence continues at coordinate 134,770,322 of NC_084831.1, read as the reverse complement.
AGGGTATTTACCAGATGTCTCCACTTCAATGAGTTTGGATTCTCGTTTCTTTCTCGCACACTCTATGAGACTAGCAGAAGTTCCACTGAAACTTCTAGGACTCCATTCTCTCCGGAATTTTTGCTTCCCAAATCTTGGATGTTTTCAAAGTCTAAACTTGAATTTAAGTTTCCCTGTAAGATTGCTGCAATTTCTGCTGACTTCTCTGTCTCTTGGTAGGCTTCCTCTGCAGGCTTCTTAGACTGTTAGAAGTCTCTTGCCCATTTTGACTTGAGATTCAACTCATGTCCTCAGGTTTACAGCAACTCAAAGGATGTCAAGCTCACCTCAGTGAGCTGGTGTGTCATCATTTATTCCATTTTATAATTTTATTTATTTTAGTGAAGGCAATATTTCAGTTATGCATTTGAGTGAATATTTTACTGTGGATAGTGAAAAGTTTAATAAATTACAGATTTTTCATTAAAAGGAAAGTACAATACTAGCATGCACATTGAACCCTAAACTCAAAATACTGGATTTTAAGACTCAAAATGAAAAACTACATGAAGAAAGGCATTTACAAAACTCAATAATGCTTCTCATTTTACATTTATTTTCTCTTGTCTAACAAGCCTTTTCGGATGACTGCAAGTAAAATAAAATAGTGTCTTAAAAGTCATTCATTTATATTTGGTTATGAATATAATCAAAACACAGCTAGATGTATAATTTCTGCCACTATAGATTATGAATCAGTTACTAACATAGAAGTGAACCCAGCTGCATATTCTAACCAGAGTGTTAGATGGCAAGTCAAGAATTAGCAACGGGCCAGCGCCGTGGCTCAACAGGCTAATCGGCGCCGGCACACCGGGTTCTAGTCCCGGTCGGGGTGCCATATTCTGTCCCGGTTGCCCCTCTTCCAGGCCAGCTCTCTGCTGTGGCCAGGGAGTGCAGTGGAGGATGGCCCAAGTGCTTGGGCCCTGCACCTGCATGGGAGACCAGGAGAAGCACCTGGCTCCTGCCTTCAGATCAGCGCGGTGTGCAGGCCGCAGCACGCCGGCCATGGCGGCCATTTGAGGGTGAACCAATGGCAAAGGAAGACCTTTCTCTCTGTCTCTCTCTCTCTCTGTCACTCTGCCTGTCAAAAATAAAAAATAAAATAAAAATAATAATAAAAAGAATTAGCAACAAAATTTCTGGATTCTTTTCTTCCTTATGCCTTCATTTTCTTATTATTAAGAATTACCTTTTAGGCTGGGATACATATATCAATGGGAGGTCCTGTTTAATTGTCAAGGAAAAAGGACTAATATTTCTAAATTTTTTATTTATATTTATTTGAAAGATAGAAAGAGATAGAGATAAGCTTCTATCTGCTAGTTCACTGCCCAGATGTCCACACAGCTGGAACTGGGCCAAGCTGACATCAGGAGCTGGGTACTCAATCGGAGTCTCCCACATGGCAGGGACCAAAGTACTTAAGTCATTAACTGCTGTCTACCAGGATGCACAATAGCAGGAAGCTAGAATCTCAAGTGAGCCCAGACACAAACCCATGCACACCAATACTGTGTGCTTTCCAATTGTCTTAACTGCTATGCCAGATGCCCACCCCAAGGGCTAATCTTTGATTTGTCTTTTTTTATTTGGAAACCCTAAGAATTTACTTCTCAAACCTCCAACAACCTGAAACAGGAACCCGGGCCCCAGCTGCTGTGCTCTGAAGCCCATTGCTGCTTGTGTGCTTAGGACCTATTTCCCAAGGCTGTTCCTAGCCAGCGACTGAAGCCTGCCCACCCTCTCAACCCCTGGAAGTCAAAGCACTCCCTCGTGAACTTGTTGAACCTTCCTTAGACTGTACAGCAATCAGGCATGACTCCACTTAGCCTTCCTTGCCTCTATTCCCCGCTGAGGCTTAGAGTTGCACTGTGGTCTGTCAGCTTTCCCAGTTTTCCCTGGCTCTCTCCCCATTTTCTCTTACCAGAATCTCCCTTAATGAAATTGTTGCTTATTTGGCATCTGTTTCTCAGATGCTCTAAACTAACACATTCTCCTACTTTTTCTACAGCTAGATAGTGTCATACAAAATTTCTAAGGAGAAAAAGATGATTGCTATAACTTTGCTGACAATATTCTTGTAGTACTAGATTTTTAAGATTAGGAGAGGTAAAACTTCATGAAATTGAGAGCTAGTTTTTCAGAATTTTTTTCTCTATTAGTTTATACTGATATTCTTGCTGTCAGAAGGTAGTAGTAGGTCTATTTGTTGCAAATATTTTGGTAGACCTTGCTTTCCTTTTTTTGTGACTTATTCAGAAGTATTTGTTAGTGTTAAAATAATACTCTTTTTCTTTACAGAGTTACAGTGAAAGATTCGTTTTCATTGTGGAGTGGTATGATCCAAATGCTTCACTTCTTCGGCGCTATGAGCTTTTGTTTTACCCAGGGGATGGATCTGTTGAAATGGTAAATGTACCTTTTTTTTTGCGTGAAAGTTAGCAAAGGGGAGGCAGGTGGGATAGAGAGAAGAATAAGTTTTTTTTTTTTTTATGCAGTTAACTTTTTTTTAAGATTTATTTATTTATTTGAAAGTCAGAGTTAGACAGAGAGAGAAGGAGAGGCAGAGAAAGAGAGAGGTCTTCCATCTACTGATTCACTCCTCAGCTGGCCACAATGGCCATAGCTGGGCTGATCTGAAGCCAGGAGCCAGGAGCTTCTTCTGGGTCTCTCATGTGGGTGCAGGGGCACAAGGACTTTGGCCATCTTCTACTGCTTTTCCAGGCCATAACAGAGAGCTGGATTGGAAATGGAACAGCCGGGACTTGAACCAGCATCCATATAGGATGCCAGCACTCAGGTGGCAGTTTTACACATCACTCCACAGTGCCAGCCCCTGAAGTTACTTTAAAATATATATATATATATGTATATATATATATATTTGTGTTTATTTTATTGTTTTTGTATATTAATTATAATACCATACAATAGAATAACTGCCTTTATTTTTAATGTCAAAAATAAGATGTTTCCTAGAAAACTGAACTGGGATTATTCATGTTTTGGATTAAGCAATAATCAATAAATAATTTAAAGATTATCATCATCACAAATATGTTGCCATCATTGAAATATATTATGTCTACAAAAATAAAATTTGAAGAGGATTGAGCTAAGAGGGCCCTGTTTATTTATTGTGATCCCTCATTGGAAGTGCCTTCAATGAATGGGTCTATTTGATGTTGTAATTTTGTGTACTTAAGAAAGCAGCAATTTGGACATGTGGCTATCTTTTTTTGGGATTTGATAGGCCCTAATTTACTGAATGATTTGGCTAAAAAAAATTCTTTTTAAAAATATTTAGTTGTAGGGCCAGTGCTGTGGTACGGTGGGTTAACGCCCTGGCCTGAAGTGCTGGCATCCTATGTGGGCGTTGGTTCGAGACCTGGCTGCTCCACTTCCCATCCAGCTCTCTGCTATGGCCTGGGAAAGCAGTGGAAGATTGCCCAAGTCTTTGGGTCCCTGCACCTGCATGGGAAACCTGGAAGAAGCTCCTGGCTCCTGGCTTTGGATCGGCGCAGCTCCGGCTGTTGTGGCCAATTGGGGAGTGAACTATCGGATGGAAGACCTCTCTTTATCTCTGCCTCTCCTTCTCTCTGTGTAACTCTTTCAAATAAAAATAAATAAATCTTTAAAAAAATATTTAGTTGTAATAAGAGGTTTTTAAATTATTACTAGATTAGATCATGGAATCCAAAATTAAAATCAGGGAATTAAAAATTATAATGTGAAAAAATGGGATTTGTACTTGCTGTGAAGAAGAAATGGAATGTAACTTGTCTGATGGCAGAAAGGAGAATTTCCATCTTGTAATAAGATTAGCATTCCTATTGACAACTGTTTTTTAATTATATTGCTGTTGGTTCTAGCATGATGTGAAGAATCATCGCACCTTTTTAAAGCGGACCAAATATGATGACCTGCGCTTGGAAGATTTATTTATTGGCAACAAAGTGAATGTCTTTTCTCGACAATTGGTGTTAATTGATTATGGAGATCAATATACAGCACGCCAACTGGGCAGTAGGAAAGAAAAGTAAGAAAACAATTTCGTAATTTTTTTTTTTCACTATTAAAACATTATGTGTAAGCCATGGTACCAATTTCTAATTTCCTGTTGCTGTCTTGTGTTTTCACAGTACAGAGATTTTTTTCAGTAATCTACTTCAATGTTAATGACATTTTTGGAAATTTTATTAAGTAAATTCTGTGATTTGTTCATCAGTCAGAATAACAAAGTGATATCCTCAGTCTTAGGCAGTGACTATTTCCTGGGGAGAAAAGTACAAAATTCTCATATGTTCCATCATTCATTCTTAGTAAAATAAATGTCATTTGGGAACTAAGAATATCTGAATATAAAAAAATCTTGGTGCTTAAGGTAAACTTGGCTTATGGGGAAAAAAGTAGTGAGTATCAAAAGCTCAATAGAAACTCAAAAGAAATAAAAGATACTTCTTATGCAAAGCTTTGTGGAGGGTTTGACCTGTATCATAAAAAATGGATTGAATTGGCCGGCGCCCGCAGCTCACTAGGCTAATCCTCCACCTGCGGCGCCAGCACCCCAGGTTCTAGTCCCTGTTGGGGCGCTGGATTCTGTCCCAGTTGCTCTTCTTCCAGGCCAGCTCTCTGCTATGGCCCGGGAGTGCACTGGAAGATGGCCCAAGTGCTTGGGCCTCTGCACCCAAGTGAAGCTCCTGGTTTTCTTTCAGCCCAGCTCCAACCATTGTGGCAATTTGGGGAGTGAACCAGAGGATGGAAGACCTCTCTCACTGTCTCTCCCTTTTTCTCCCTTTCTCTGTCTGTAACTCTGCCTCTCAAATAAATAAATAAATCTTAAAAAAAAAATAAAAAATACTCTTTGGTTAACTAGTAAAATAACAGCCTGAATTAGGATTGTAGCCATAAGTATAAAGAGGAAGGAATGTGTGGGATTAAGAGTAGAGTCCTAGTAGTAATGATAAACACATCATAGCTATTAGCTATTAAACTGTGAGGAAAGCTGTTGAATAATTTGCATGCATCATTGAGTTAAACTCCACAAAAACCATACAAAAAAGGTACTATTATTACCTCCACTTTGGCAGATGGGGAAGTTGAAGTTCAGAGATGTCAGGAAATGCGGCTGAGGTCACAAAGCAAGGCAAGATGAAAGCTCAGAGTTAGTCTGAACCAACAACGGGAGGATTCAGGGGCGGGGGGGGGGGTGGTGCATTGTAACATAGCAGGTAAAGCCACCACCTGTAATGCCAGTATCCCACATGGGTACCATATTGAGTCCCAGCTGTTCCAATCCAGCTCTCTGCTATAGCCTGGGAAAGCAATAGAAGATGGCCCAAGTGCTTGGACCCCTCCCATGTAGGAGACCCAGAAGAAATACCAGGCTTTTGGCTTTGGATTGGTCCAGCTCCAGCCGTTATGGCTATTTGGAGAGTAAACCAGCGGATAGAAGACCTCTCTCTCTCTCTCTCTCTGCCTCTGGAACTCTGCCTGTCAAATAAATAAATAAATCATAAAAAAAAAAAGAATCGGAGGAGTCAACCATAGGAGAATCGATAGGGTCTAGAAAATGATTGCTTTCATTCTGTCTCATTCATTTTTATGTCTCCTATGGCACTGCACCATTACAACCATCTTATCTATGTTATCTGAGTGAACTAATGAAAACTAATTTAAAACTTTCCTTTCCTTTGTCCATTTCTTCCCTGTTCTCAAATGATGATCTTTAAAAAAAAAAAATTATTTATGTATTTGAAAGGAAGAGTTACAAGACAAAGAGAGAGCTTCTCTATGTGCTCCCCAGATGGCTTCAAAGGCCAGGCCTGGGCCAGGCCAAAGCCAGGAGCTTCTTCTTGGTCTCCCATTTGCGTGGCAGGGGCCCAAGGACTTGAGTCATCTTTCACTGCTTTCCCCTGTGCATTACCAGGGAGCTGGATCATAATTGGAGCTGGGACTTGAACTGGTGCCCATGTGAAATACTTTATGAGTACTGTTAAAAAATGGAAATCATATTAATAAATTGTGATATAGGAAGTCTGACCCCTCTTCTCTTTTGCTACTATATTCCTAAAGGCTGTTGTACTTCGGGGCCGGCACCGTGGCTCACTTGGTTAATCCTCTGCATGTGGCGCCGGCATCCCATAGGCCCGGGAGTGCAATGGAGGATGGCCCAAGTGCTTGGGCCCCTGCACCCGCATGGGAGACCAGGAGGAAGCACCTGGCTCCTGGCTTCAGATCGGTGTAGTTAGGGCCATGGCGGCGATTTGGAGGGTGAACCAACGGAAGGAAGACCTTTCTCTCTGTCTCTTTCACTAACTTTATCTGCCAAAAACAAAAACAAAAACAAAAAAAGACTGTTGTACTTCAAACAGTACTTTTTTTCACAGGGCATGTCTCATAAAAATTTGCTGAATTAATTAATGAATAAATGCGATGACTTTGTTAAAATAGCTGGTATGTCTGGAGGAAGAGTTTCTGTACAGCAGGCATTCCTGCCCTCTTCCTTCTCCCACTGCGTGGGGCCCCTGCCGTGAAGCAGAAAAACTATGGTGTTGTGCCCTCAGCCTGTGTCTTTATTCTTGGTCGAAGCTACATTTGTCACTCTGACTTTTCCTCAGTCTTGATTTAGAAAAGAGAGCAAGTTGAAGATGTAGCTGAAAAACAGGCTGTGGAGAAAACAGAGACTTTTGATCATATTTTTCTTCTATGTATAGATTTTCACTGTTAGCAAAATGATGTTTTAACTTTTAATTTCTGTGTTATGAGTTCACAAGAGTCTGAGACTATATTTGCAATGAAATTTTAGTTCCTTTGTCATTTTGGGTTCACTCTGATTTGTGTGGCTTATATTTTGTATTGTTTTGTGTTTTTTTTTAATGTTTGTGGAATGATTGTTGCAATAATTAAAAATTTGTGTTAATGGTGTAATTAAGGCTATAATGTATAAATATTCCACAACTATTTAATTTGAAAGGAAGAAAAATACCCCCAAAATGTTTTTTGATGTCTACAACCCAAATAACTAGTTGATTGCCTAACATCTGAGTGACCCCACAGTAATATGGTATTTCTTTCCACAACCTCACTAACCCTTCTTTACTAGGCCTTTGTAATTCTTGAGGTGGTCTGATGCCCAGTGTGGGTTTTAATACATTGGTGGTCATGCAGGGGTAGTGAGTGCCTTATAAAAAAAGAAGACCAAGGATTCTCATTTTAACTGTGAAATAGGTGGGGGGAAATTAGTTAGTAGATAAATAGGAACCTTTTATAGTTATGAGATCTTATGGTAAATGTCTATGAGATTAAGGAAATGCCAACCATATTCTTTTATTTATAAATAATAAATATCCATGGTTTCCATTTATTGGTACACACTGTATGTCAGTCAGTGTGATAGGTACTCTACTTACACAATGATATTCAGATTAACTTAGATGTTCTTTTTTTTTTTTAAGATTTATTTATTCAAAAGTCAGAGTTACACAGAAAGAGAACGAGGCAGAGAGACAGAGAGAGAGAGAGGTCTTCCATCAGCTGTTTCATTGCCTAGATGGCTGCTGGAGCTGTGCCGATCAGAAGCCAGGAGCCAGAAGCTTCCTCCGGGTCTTCCACGTGGATGCAGGGGCTCAAAGACTTGGGCCATCTTCTACTGTTTTTCCAGGCCATAGCAGAGAGCTGGATTGGAAGTAAAACAGCCAGGACTCGAACCAACACGTATATGGGATGCCGGTACTGCAGGCGGCAGCTTTACCCACTACGCCACAGCTCCAGCCCCAGATTTTCTTTAAAACAAACAAAAAACCAAATGAATTAATGAATTAGGGAGTAAGGGTTAATAATGTGGCCCAATCAAAAGAAAATAATAATAGCCATAACAATCATAATTTTTATATTTTAATTGATTTTTCTGAAGGAAATGTTAATTCTGTAGGCTTTTTCTTTTCTTTTTTTTAAGAATGGCTGAGTAACATGGTCACACTCTCACAGCTAGAAAGTAAATACAAACCAGTGTTTTTTTTGTTTTGTTTTTTTTTTTTTGTTTGTTTGTTTTTGACAGGCAGAATTAGACAGTGAGAGAGAGAAAAAGACAGAGATAAAGGTCTTCCTTCCATTGGTTCACCCCCTAAATGTCCACTACGGATGGCGTGCTGCACTGATCTGAAGCCAGGAGCCAGGTGCTTCCTCCTGGTCTCCCATGTGGGTGCAGGGCCCATGCACTTGGGCCATCCTCCACTGCACTCCCTGGCCACAGCAGAGAGCTGGACTGGAAGAGGAGCAACCGGGACAGAATCCGGCGCCCCGACCAGGACTAGAACCCGGTGTGCCAGCGCCACAGGCAGAGGATTAGCCTAGTGAGCCACGGCACCAGCCCAAACCTGTGTTTTATTCTAAAAGTCATTCTATTTCTATTAAACACCTAATCAATATGCTAACTACTCTTGAATATGATTGACTTTAAAACCAGAGGAACCAAAGGATTCTATTTTTATGTGATAATGGATTTGAAGTATTTGTACTTTATAAGTGTAGTTAATGAAAATATATGCAGCATTATATGTTTGACTGACTTAAATTGTGTCACCATTTTCTTTTCTGATTTTTTCATAACTATGAATAAGTTATTTAATCAAACATTTTGGTGATTTAAATAAACTTCTTCCTAATTCAAAAGTTTCAAAAATATATTGCTTCATTTAAATGAAAAGTATATTATATTGTGTGTCTATCAGAGTCCCCAGAAACATATTCTGTATAATAATTATAATTCAGATTAGCTCTCAGCTGAGTATAGTGTCAAGGAAAATTTAAAAACCAACTGCGTGCTTCACTCCTTTCTTTCTGGAGGAAACCTGTAGTTTAAGAGATGGGTGAAGTTGATCTCCACATAGCCTATCAACTAATTATGAGTCAATTAATTATCCATATATGTCCATAGAATTCCATTTAACTCACCAACTGGACTCAGCTTTCTAATTTCCTTTGATTATCTTTTTTATACATATCCTCTAATAAAATGGATAAAGGTTTTTAGTTGTCATTGAGTTAGAGTATTTGATTTCAATTTTGACTAATAATGAATTGATGCTTTATGATTCTATTTATTAGGTATGGATACATAGTACAATTATGTCTTTTTAAAAACTTATTACCCTTAACTAGAAACATTGAGATAGATTTCATGGGAAGAATCATACACACACATACACATATATATACATGCAAGGAGGGTTTTTTTTGTTCATGGAAAATGGAATTCAAACATCAATTTATTTTGGTGCAAAAATGTTGAAATCCATGCAGTTTTTTCATTATAAAAATATCCCATAAACATTTTGAAGGCCCTCATATGCACAGATTTAAAATTTTCAAATTTTTTACACCAAATTAAACATTTAACTCTATTTTTCTCTGCAAATACATAAAATATATATTTCCCATGCATATGAAATATGATAAATGAGGTATTAAAATGTTTACTTTTGCTAGCTTTATATCTATAGTAAGATTTATTAAAAACATTGAAAAATAATGCCAGTATCCTACAAATTGTCCATTAGTTTTTAGTGCATATTTAAATTTAGTAATCCTCAATCCTATTGAATCTCAACCAGGAAGCCAGCTACCTCATCAAACTAAGAAATAAAAGTATCACTCGATTAGGTGAATGACATTACACTAGATGCTAAGTTTACAAAAGGCAGTGTCCAGCAATCTTAGATCCCAAGGTTTAAGCCCAAGTCATTTCAGGCAGAAACTACCTGTGGATCATCTCATCCTCTTGGCATCATTAGATTCCATTGCCCTGAAATGAATGTGAGTAAACCACAAGCCAAACTGAAGGTGGGACCTTTGTTTAGAAAGAGTTTAGGAATATTTCTCCCTGGAGACAGAAGAATTAACCTAAAGCACCTTTTAAATTTTTTAATACATCCTGTTAATTCCAACTATTTGCTTGGCCCAAATATACCTTATTAATATTTTTTCAAAGATATTAAAATGGTATTGATATATTTTTGACTTAATAATTTAAGATTACTTATAGTGATCATTTGTTTATTTTCTTTACAGTTATGCTATTTTTAAAAATCTTTCAAATTCACTTATTGTTGTTTTATTTGAAAGGCAATGGAAAAGGTGTGGGAGGTGAGAAGAGAGAGAGAGAAAGAGCAGGATTCTGTTTGCTGGTTCATTCCCCAGATTCCAAAACAGCAGAAGCCTCTAACCGGGACCCAAACACTTACGCTATCACTGCTGTCTCCCAGGGTATGCATCAGCAGGAAGCTGGAATTGGAAGCAGAGAGCTGGGGTTTGAACCCAGCACCCTGGTATGAGATGCAGGTATCCTAGGTGGCATCTTCATTACTGTACCAAATGCAGACATGTTAATCTTCACATTATAATTTTATTTTTTAATATTTATTTTATTTATTTGAAGGCAGAGTTACAGAGAGAGAGGAAGAGACACACAAAAAAAGATCTTTGATCCTCTTGTTCACTCTCCAAATGGCTGCAATGACCAGGGCTGGGCTAGACTGAAGCCAGGAGTAAAGGAGATTCTTCCAGGTCTCCCGCGTGGGTTCAGGGGCCCAAATACTTGGGCCATCTTCTGCTGCTTTCCCAGGCACATTAGCCGGGAGCTGAATGGAAAGTGGAACAACCAGTATTTGAGCCAGTGGCCCTATGGGATGACAGCACCACAGGTGGCAGCTTTTCCTGCTATGCCCCTTGCATTACAATGTTAAGGGCATATTGTTAGGTGATTTTAAATGGTTAAATATTCTTAGTAATTGAACCATTCTTTGTTGTGAAGTGGTCATCTTTATCTCCAGCAATGCTTTTTTGTTTTAAAGTCTACTTTGTCTGATAGCTGTACAGCTCTGGTTTCTTTTAGTTAACACTTCCATGGTGTGTCTTTTTTCATTCTTTCAACTTTAAAACTTTCAGATCTTTTTCTTTTTACATTTTGGAGCCAATGGAGGAGAGACAGCAAGATCAAATGCTTCCATCCACTGTTTTATTCCCCAAATGAACATGATGGTTGGGGCTGGGCCAGGGCTGGACTCAGGGCCTGGAAATTCAGTCCAGGTCACCCAAGTGGGTGGCAGGGCCCTAGTTACTTAAGCCCTTACTGCTACCTCCCAGGATCTGCATTAGTGGGAAGCTGGAGCCAATAATTAAACCCTGGATGTGGGCATTTTAACCACTAGGTTAAACGTCCACTCCAGGATCTGTCTATTCTAAATTTGTCTTTCATAAGTAGCATAGATATTTACTTTTAAAATCTAATCTGATGATTTTTGCTCTTTAATTTTTAAAAAAAAGTACCTAGTTTATAACCTCCATTTTTGTTGTAGAGCATTTTACTTTTAATATAGCTACTAATATGTTTATTTGGGTTTAATTCTGCTATCTTATGTTTTTTTCTGCCTGTTTTATTTATTATTATATTGGGTCCATTTCTGACTTTGGATTGTTTGAGAATTTTTCGATGCATTTTTTAGTTTATAGTATTTAGTTTTAGTACTTACACTTGGAACTACAGGGATGTGTACTTACCAGAGTCTAAAGTTAGTCACTGTCATCATTTTCCTTCTTGAAAATAGAAGAACCTCAGAAGGGTTGAACTCGATTTTCCATCTGGAATAATTATGTCCGTTTTGTTCTGCTTTTTTTTTTCTTCCTGTGTTCACTATTAATGTTTTATACAACTAATTTTTAGTTAATTTTTTTTTTTTTACTTTTTGCTTCTTATTGTTTTATCTTAGGTATTCTGTTGGAAATCTTTTTACTTTTATTTAAATTCCATTTTTTTTAGACTTTCCTGTTAAGTATGTCCATTTAGAGAAAGCTCTCCGTTTATACTCATCTGAAAATATTTTTATATTGCTCACATTCTTGAAACTACCCCGTTTTTTGTGTTCTATCTTTCTTATTATCTGTGCCTTATTCTGAATTTTCTCAAAATTCTTTCTTCAGTTTCATCTAGTGTTCTACCAAGTTTGTCTATTTCTTATTTTCATTTTTGTATATACATTTTTATCACTAACGAATGTCTAATAGATTATCTTTCAATTATACTTACTCATTAGTTACAGCTTATAGTTTCCTGCTGCCTGATGATGTTGTGTAGCTTGTCTTTCAGCCATAGTTTGCTGGTCATTTTACAATCTGCATACGATGATTCCAGTATCTGAAGTACTTGTGGACCCTCTCTGTTGTACATTGTTCAGGTTCTCTGTTATGTTAGTTTTCTCCAAGAGTATGTGTGGGAGGGGGATTATCTCTGTTGATAATTGCCATGTGTGTATGTATTGTATATGTGTGATGTACTTATGCAATCTATTTATATATGAGTGTGACTTATGAATCATTGAGCTACTGTATGAAGTTACTTTATGAAAGTTCTGAGACTGCCCCAATGATGTGAACTTGTGCAGCTGGACCACTCAAGCCTGGTTCTTTCTGGCTCACTCTAAGGGTGTAGCCTGTGGCCCCGAATTAGGAAGGATATCTGTTGTACTCTGTTCAAATTTGCCAGATAGGTACTGCTGTCAAGTGAAAAGCAAATTTTAGTCTCACTTTCCTGGATCTTTCTGCATACACACAATACTTTTTCACTTTTTGCATAGTAATTATTTGCTATATAGTCAATTCATATTAGTTTTTTTTTAAGAATTTTAAAACTATCTTACATCTTTTAGTTTCCAGAGGAAAGATTACCATGAATAACTTTCCACTGTTGTAAGACTGTAGCCTCAGTCAGTGCGTTTTTCTTCCAGACCATAGATGCCTCATATGAAATAGTTTTCCTTTATACATGGGAAAGGCACAAATTTTATGCTTGCAAAGAACACATAAATGAAACCACAAATTTAGCTTTGGGTTTGTGTTTAGGATGAGTTTTTATATACTTAAGGCAAATATGAATACATTTTGAAATATTTACCTTAGTATAAACTTTATATATTTATTCTTCCAGCTCAACAGTATTCAAAGAGTCCATTGCACTGTACAACCTAAGACCTTTATTTATTGCATAACAATAACATTGATTTATCTAGGGTGTTTATAGCAATCAACTAGTTATCTATTTCACAAACTTATTTACTGCAGGTTTTTCTCAAGAGTCTGATGATATATGAAGAGCTTGGTTTTTGTGCAGCTGTGTGAGAATTGTTTTTTTTTTTTAATTTTTTTTATTTTTGACAGGCAGAGTGGACAGTGAGAGAGAGAGAGAGAGAGAGAGAGAGAGAAAGGTCTTCCTTTGCCATTGGTTCACCCTCCAATGCCCGCCGCGACTGGGCACTGCGGCCGGTGCACCGCACTGATCCGAAGGCAGGAGCCAGGTGCTTCTCCTGGTCTCCCATGCGGTTGCAGGGCCCAAGCACTTGGGCCATCCTCTACTGCACTCCCTGGCCACAGCAGAGAGCTGGCCTGGAAGAGAAGCAACCGGGACAGAATCCGGCACCCCGACCAGGACTAGAACCTGGTGTGCCATCGCCGTTGGCGGAGGATTACCCTGTTGAGCCACGGCACCAGCCTGAGAATTGTTATTTTTAAGAAATCTATATCCTAGGCCGGCGCCGTGGCTTAACAGGCTAATCCTCCACCTTGTGGCGCCAGCACACCGGGTTCTAGTCCTGGTTGGGGTGCCGGATTCTATCCCGGTTGCCCCTCTTCCAGGCCAGCTCTCTGCTGCGGCCCAGGAGTGCAGTGGAGGATGGCCCAAGTGTTTGGGCCCTGCTCCCACGTGGGAGACCAGGAGAAGCACCTGGCTCCTGGCTTCAGATCAGCAAGATGCGCCGGCCGCAGCGGCCATTGGAGAGTGAACCAACGGCAAAAAGGAAGACCTTTCTCTCTGTCTCTGTCTCTCTCTCTCTCACTATCCACTCTGCCTGTCAAAAAAAAAAAAAAAAGAAAAGAAAAAAGAAATCTGTATCCTGTCTTAGTTTATGAAGGCTGGGCAAACTGTTTTTTCACTGTCAATTGCTAAGGAGTTCTAATGTAAATTATTGATTTTTTAACTTTGTATTGAGAGCATTGCTTGTGGCATAGTATAGTACTTACTTAAATGTAGCAAGGATTACTATGTGGTAGATTATTACACCTAGTAGCCCCCAATGAATCACATCTCTTGGTATCCATGTCCGTGTGCCCTCGAGGACTCTGAATTTGACCATATGGCTTGCATTGGCCCAAGTAATATCAGCAGACATGCCTCCAGAGAATCCTTGATAAATGCCTACTATACTGCATTCTGTGTGTCTGTATATGAACAAACCTGGTCTAGACTCCTTGATGATGAAAGACCACAGGCAAGAGAAGTCTTGGTGTCTCAGTTGGGTACCATCCCAGCTAACCCACTGTCAAAAGCAGCTGTTTAAATGACCCCAGGTGAAACCACTGCCCAGCCAACCTACAGAACCTTGAGAAATTGTGTGTTATTTTAAGTCATTACATACTAGGATGGTTTGTTACACAGCAATAGATAACAGAGGCATTATTAATGTATTCTTTGTCACCATTTTGTTCTTTGTTTGCAATCTTCACTTTTAAATCACATATAAGATTCCTGATGCTTGTCTTATTTTCCCTGCAAAAGCGTATTTTAATTATTACCTACTGGACAATCATACAATGAAGACAGATTACTTATGTATTCAACCTGTTGCGTCTCCTGTAGGCATTAAGAGAGAAACTGAAATTACATTTTAAACTAAGTTCTGTTGGTTTAGAATTTTCATGTTGCTTCTTGCTCACAGAAATTGATGACTATGCTGTGTGTTAAATTTTCTTTAAAAACTGTGGTTCATGAAATTACAGAATTTAGTATAAATAATTGATAAGATAGTTTGGATTATTATAGTTATTTTTAAATTTTTTACTTAATTCACTTCATCTATTTGAAACACACACAAGCAGGCACACACATACACACATACCCATAGAGAAAGAGAGATCTTCCAAACACTGGTCCAGTACCCAAATGTCTATAACAGTCAGGAATGGACCATGCAAAAGCCTGGAGCCTGGAACTCAATTCTGGTCTCCTACATTGGTGGCAGGGATCCAAGTACATGAGCCATCTTTGCTGCCTCCCACCGTGCCATTAGCAGGAACCTGGGTCAGAATTGGAGCTAGGACTTGTACCCAATGACTGCTATATGATGCAGGTGTCCCAAGCTTTTACCTGACCATTGTGCCAGATGTTTACCCATGACTATAATATTTAATGAATGTGAATTAGAAAAATGACCAGTTTTAACTGTTTTTTTTTTTGATGAAGTCATATAATATAAAGTAATGTAAGTGGCTCATCTCCTTGAAATTAAAAAAAAAAAAAAGAATATCTGGTATAATTTGAACCAAAGATAAACAGTTTCTTTTGCTATTTAGCTTTAAAACTGAGCCATAAATTATATCTAATTATAAGACTATTTGAAATACATCTCCAGCTACATTTCTCACATTGGTGAAAAAAACAAATATGAAAAGGCTAACTGTTCTCCTTTTTGGATCACTAGAATTAATGCCAATGTTGTTAGAACAATTGGAAATTGAAAGGGAAAGTGGCAGAAATGGTTTATCATATGGATAGAATTACTCTGATTAATTTTGTTTTTAAGATTTATTTGTTTACTTGAAAGTGTTAGCTACACAAAGGGGGGGGGGGGGCGGGGAGAGAATCTTCCATCCAGTGATTCACTCTGAAGATGGTCTCAACAGCCAGGGCTAAGTAGGCTGAGGCCAGGAGCTTCATCCAGGTCTCCAACATGGGTGCAGGGGCCAAAACACTTGGGCTGTCTTCTGCTGCCTTTCCAGGCCAGAAGCAGTGTTCGATTGGAAGTGGAGCAGCGGGGACAGGAACTAGCACTCATATGGTGGTGGCTTTACCCACTAGGCCTCAATGCCAACCCCAATCAATCTGGTTTTTATCTTTATTTGCAGATATTATTTATAAGGATTGGTGATGATGAACCATTCTAATAATATTAATAGTACCATTGTTTGTGATGTTGGAAGGAGCACAGACTTGGGAATCTTATGAGCTGGATATTTTGTCTTGAAGATGCAGTTAAGCGGCTATATGAGCTTAGGCACATTAACTCCCTGGATGTAGATTTCTCATCAGACTAATGAGGACACTGAGGTGATCTTCATGTCCAAAATTCTATTAATGTTGTGGCTTCAGGGTGGGAAAGTCCATTGCTCTGCTGTGTTTTGAGTGTAAAAGTTAGCATACTTCATTATTCATATACATTTTGGATGAAAAGACATTAGCTTCTCTGAATAGTCAATGGAATCCTTAATTATTTTACTTCAGTCTTGAACTAATTGCATAACATACATACATATTTTAAAGTCAGACAAACCAAAAAACAGATTCATAATATATTTAATGCATTTTTAGAAAGTGATCCTTTGAATAAACTATATTCTACTAAATAGAAATTTTAGATACCTATGTTTTCTAACTTGGACTTATTAGAAATAACATTTATTTTTTCTCTAAGCTCATTTTGTTGTTGTTGCTGTAGGTTGGTTACTTTACTTTAGGGAGAGGAACAGGAAATGATAAACTTATTTTGTATGACTTTTAAAGAAACATCTTTAATATATTTCTCCATAAAATTAATTTTGATGTTTGATGATCTAGAATGATTGTTAGTAAAATTTCTACTACTTAAAAATTATAAAGAAAAAGTGCAGAACTATTTTCATTTTTAAACATTTTCCTTATTTGTTTACAGAACATTAGCCCTCATTAAACCAGATGCAGTATCAAAGGCTGGAGAAATAATTGAGCTGATAAACAAATCTGGATTTACTATAACCAAACTCAAAATGATGATGCTTTCAAGGTAATTTCTTAACAATTTTCAGTTGTATCAAGTCTTTTAAAAATCATTTCATTCATGTTACTGTGTTTAAAAAAATACTGAAATGCAAAGGCCTTGGTAGATGTTGTATGCACAGTGGGGTGCATGAGTAAAGAGGAGTGAACTTGGGTTACCAGCAGTTTCATTGGCAAGTATACTAAAGACCTCATCCCTCAAGGTCACTCTCTATAAACACAACCCTGACAAATGACTAGGATAAAGAGTGTTCAGCAGGCCATCAAAGAAGGAGGTACCTTTCTCTGAAGGGAGGAGAGAACTTCCACTTTGATTATGGCCTTGTCTAAATAAAGTCGGAGTTTGTGAACTCAAGAGGCTTCCATAGCCTTGGCAGCTCATGACAAGAGCCTTGGATGATTACTGACGCCATAAATAAGAGTGTCAATTGTTAAATCAACAACAGGAGTCACTGTGCACTTACTCCCCCTGTAGGATCTCTGTCCTTAATGTGTTGTACTATGTGAATTAACAGTAAAACTACTACTCAAACAGTACCTTATACTTTGTATGTCTGTGTGGGTGCAAACTGTTGAAATCTTTGCTTAGTATATACTAAGTTGAATTTCTATATATAAAGATAATTAAAAATGAATCTTAATTGAAGAATGGGATGGGAGAGGGAGTAGGAGATGGGATAGTTTGTGGGTGGGAGGGAGGTTATGGGAGGACAAACCGCTATAATCCAAAAGTTGTACTTTTGAAATTTATATTTATTCAATAAAAGAAAAGAATTTTTAAAAAGTGTGTTTAGAGCATTATGTTCTTGACATTCCCAGTGAGGAGACAGGTTGGGAACTTGATTCAAAGTAAGAGCTAAGTAAATACAGTAATGTGCCTTCTAGTGATGTCATAGCTGTCTTAAGGTCATAGTTTAATGTGTTATGTGTTTGTGGTGATGCTAGTATAAACAAACCTACTGTGCTGCTAACTGTACAAAAGTAGAGCATATACAATTAGGTTCAATGAAACTGGATAGTGATAACAAATGAATATGTTATTGCTTATGTATTTACTATATTTTTATTGTTATTTTAAAGTATGTTTTTTGTACTAATAAAGAAAAAATTTACTTGTCAAACAAAATGTCATGTGACACTACAGCATTTATAAATCTTACGTTGGTTCATTGAAAATAGATCTTATTAGGGTCCGGCGGCCAATTTAAAATGTCAGAAAACAAACAAGGGAAAACACACACTAGCTGCAAAATAGTGAAAAGGACTATCAACTATTGAAATAAAAAAAGCAAATATTAAATTTAGAATCTCAAAAAAATAAAGTTACTAAAAACCCCAAAAAATCTTATGTTTACGGCCGGCGCCGTGGCTCAACAGGCTAATCCTCCGCCTTGCGGCGCCGGCACACCGGGTTCTAGTCCCGGTCGGGGCACCGATCCTGTCCCGGTTGCCCCTCTTCCAGGCCAGCTCTCTGCTGTGGCCAGGGAGTGCAGTGGAGGATGGCCCAAATGTTTGGGCCCTGCACCCCATGGGAGACCAGGAGAAGCACCTGGCTCCTGCCATCGGATCAGCGCGGTGCGCCGGCTGCAGCGCGCCTACCGCGGCGGCCATTGGAGGGTGAACCAACGGCAAGGGAAGACCTTTCTCTCTGTCTCTCTCTCTCTCTCACTGTCCACTCTGCCTGTCAAAAATAAAAAAAAAAATTAAAAAAAAAAAATCTTATGTTTACTATTTATCTTGATTGTATCAAGAAACCATATTGAGTGACTGGCTTTTACTATCTAGGTTTATGTGTACTCTATGACGTTTACAGAATGAAAAAGTCACCAAATGACTCAATTCTCAGACTATAACCCCTGTCAGTCAATGATACATGACTATTTCCTAAAATATTTAATAGATGAATGTTTGTGAAATAAAGTTTCTTTATAAAAATGTGATAAAACAATTTACTTGTTACTATTCATGTCCTTTTAAACCTTTTAATGGAACAATTAGATAAGAATGATGGGAGAAATTCATGAACTCTCATTGTTATTTTGATTTTAGATTTTTTTTAAAGATTTATTTATTTGAAAGGCAGAGTTACAGAGAGGCAGAGGCAGAGAGAGAGAGAGGTCTTCCATCCCCTGGTTCACTCTCCAAGTGGCTGCAATGGCCATAGCTGAGCCGATCCGAAGCCAGGAGCCAGGAACTTCCTCCAGGTTTCCCAGCGGGTGCAGGGTCCCAAGGACTTGGGCCATCTTTCACTGCTTTCCCAGGCCATAGCAGAGAGCTGGATCAGAAGTGTAGCAGCCAGTATTTGATCCGGTGCCATGATATGGGATGCTGACATTGCAGGCAAGGGCTTTACCCACTGTGCCACAGCACTGGCCCCATTGATTTTAGATTTTTGAATAGACATAACTATAGAATTAATGGAATATTAAAAGAAAACAGTGAGAATTTTTAATATTTAAGCATTTTTGTTCAGATTACAAAGTATTTTTTTTTCGTAGTTTAGTTCTTTGTGTTGAAACATTCAGAATTGGACATTTTAGTACTCTTCTCTAACTCTTCTAATATATTCTTCATGTTAGTTCTTCAGGTATTCAGTTTTGCGCCATTTTAGTCTGCAGTGCAATATATACATATCTGAATTCCTCTCCTTAACCTCTAGATTTTTTTCTGCAGTTGATGGTAATTAGAACAAAAGCAATCAGAGATTTGCAATTAGACAGATTTGAGTTTGAATCTCCCTGTCTTTCCTTTTGACATGTAAAGATTATGTATCCATAGTGAACTGAATTCTTTCATATGTAAAATTAAGATGATATAAATATTTCAATATATTGTTGTGAAGGATAAATATAATTTAATCTGGGTATGTAATGGACTCCAGAAAAATGTGATTTTTCTTCTCCTTCCCAGTTTAGGGATGAATTGTACTGTGGATTTGTATAAATCCTTTCATAATCCATTTGTAGTCAAAGGGAATATGTGAGTTTATTCTATTATAATCAGAATATGCCCAGATATAACTTGTTTTGTGAGTTTGTTTTGCAATAGGCTCATACAGTGTTAAAAACATTTCATTCTGGGGCCAGTGCTGTGGCATAGTGGTAAAGCTGCTTCCCAGCATCCCATATGGGTGCTGATTCAAGTCCTGGCTGCTCCTCTTCCTATCCAGCTCTCTGCTTTGGCCTGGGAAAGCAGTAGAAGATGGCCCAAGTCTTTGGGCCCTGGCACACACATGGGAGAAGAAGCTCCTGGCTCCTGGCTTTGGATTGGTGCAGCTCCAGCCATTGCAGCCAACTGGGAGTGAACCAGTGGATGGAAGATCTCTCTCAGCCTCTTCTTTTCTCTCTTTGTAACTCTGACTTTCAAATAAATTACTAAATCTTTAAAAAATGCATTCCAAATTAATTTTCAAGTGTGAAAGTTTGGCACATTACTAGAGAACATTTGAATTTCTTTGTTATTTTAAAAAATAGTTGATATTGATATATATGAAGGCACTTTAAAAAGTTCATGCAGATTGTTTATTTGGTGCAGAAACTGGTTTTTTCATAATATACATTTTCTGTTAACTTTTTGAATACTCTTCATATATTTGTCACATACTGTGAGTGCAGTTTAAAGCCTTTAGGAAAACTACGCAGTTTAAGACAAAATACCTAGTTTGCTTAAAATTAATTTTTTAGACTTTTCAGATAACCATTTAAATTCTATTGTTCTTTTATTGTCTGTATAGATATTTTAGTGGGAATATAAATATAAAAAGTAAATCCCAATTGCTTTTAACAGATTAGGCATTAATTCTGAATTCAGAATGTTTCCATATTCTTCTATCTTTTGGTGATGTCAGTAAAAAATATTCCTTTCTAATTCATTAATAACCAATAAGAATACGTTAGCTTTCATAATTTGTCAAGCAGCTTTCAAAAACACAAGAATAGAAAATTCTTTTTTAAAAGATTTATTTATTTATTTATTTGGAAGTCAGAATTACATAGAGAGAAAAGGAGAGGCAGAGGAAGAGAGGTCTTCCAAATGCTGGTTCACTCCCAGTTGGCCGCAACTGCCAGAGCTGCATGGATCTGATGCCAGGAGCCAGGAGCCTCCTTTGGGTCTCCCACATGAGTGCAGGAGCCCATGATATTGGGAGCCATCTTTTACTGCTTTGCCAGGCTGTAGCAGAGGGCTGGGTTGTAAGTGGAGCTGCTGTGACTCAAAGGGAGCCCACATGGGATGCCAGCACTGCACAGCACTGGCCCCAAGAATATAATCTTGCCATTGGATAAATCTAGCTGAGAAAGAAAACTGTAAATACTGAATTAAGATTCTAGATTAAACTGTCAAGTTCAAAACCTGTAAAAGAAAGTGACAAATTTTGAATTAGAAGATGTTTTTTAATTTTTTGATGTAACTTATTTGGACTTTAATGAACAAATATCTTTATTGGTCTAAATATAAACTTTGTTTCTAGAATGTTGTAGACACTTATGAAAAGGAAAAAAGATGATATATGGCAGAAAAGTATATACTGCCTTATATATTCATTTCAATTTTATATCTTAGCATAGATATGCCTCATACTTGCAAAAGCATTTATTTTTTATTTTTTTAACTTTTATCTAATAAATATAAATTTCCAATGTACAGTTTTTGGATTACAGTGGCTTTTTCTCCCTCCAATAACTTCTCTTCCACCTGCAACCCTCCCATCTCTCACTCCCTCTCCCATCCCATTCATATCAAGATTCATTTTCAATTATCTTTATATACAGAAGATCAATTTAGTATATATTAAGTAAGGATTTCAACAGTTTGCACCCACACAGAAACACAAAGTGTAAAGTACTGTTTGATTACTAGTTATACTGTTAATTCACA
Source organism: Lepus europaeus (assembly GCF_033115175.1). Classification (NCBI taxonomy): domain Eukaryota; kingdom Metazoa; phylum Chordata; class Mammalia; order Lagomorpha; family Leporidae; genus Lepus; species Lepus europaeus. The sequence continues at coordinate 134,748,547 of NC_084831.1, read as the reverse complement.
TAGTACAACACATTAAGGACAGAGATCCTACATGGGGAGTAAGTGCACAATGACTCCTGTTGTTGATTTAACAATTGACATTCTTATTTATGGCGTCAGTAATCACCCAAGGCTCTTGTCATGAGTTGCCAAAGCTATAGAACCTTTTGAGTTCTCCGACTCTGATCTTATTTAGACCAGGTCATAGTCAAAGTGGAAAGTTCTCTCCTCCCTTCAGAGAAAGGTACCTCCTTCTTTGATGGCCCCTTCTTTCCGCTGGGATCTCATTCACAGAGATCTTTCATTTAGGTTGTTTTGTTTTGCCACAGTGTCTTGGCTTTCCATGCCTGAAATACTCTCATGGGCTTTTTAGCCAGATCCGAATGCCTTAAGAGCTGATTCTGAGGCCAGAGTGCTGTTCTATGAGTCTGCTGTGTATGCTGCTTCTCGTGTTGAATCATTCTCTCCTTGCAAAAACATTTAAAAAGAAGGAATATTTGATAGGATATTTGTTGAAAATAATTAATGAATTCACAGATTAAATAAATATAAATTTATATTATTTAATACTTGTATTATTATTATAATTTAAATAATAATTATTTTCTTACATAACTCTTAACTTTTTTTTATTATTTTATAGAAAAGAAGCAATGGATTTTCATGTAGACCACCAATCAAAACCCTTTTTTAAGTAGGTGTTTAACTTGGGATTTAGGGGTATATAAAGAAAATTGTCCTAAAAAGCTTAAAGAATATACTTAGATTTTTATAATTTAAAGGTTTGTTTCATGAGTTATATGTCAGATGGATTATAGTAACATTTGTAACTGTACAGATTATGTTCTAAGAAGTTTTTCTCTGTTATTTTATTAGATAAGTTTTCTTACATCTCATCCTTAAATATCTTGAATTTCAACCAGTATCAAATGGAATTTGTTTACATTATAAGGAATAGCTTTATTTTTTGATTTCAGTGAATTCAAAGATAGTGATAATTGTATTTTGAGAATTTTCCTTGTGCTTTTCAAGTCCTCTATTTTGATATTCTTATATGCTTAAAACAAAGTTCATAGAATGTTGATATTTCAGCTAAATGATTTTGTATATATTTTGTTCTCTGAAGTATATAACAAGTAAAATATGTCAGAAACTGAATATATATTCTAATTATTTTGGATATAAATTTAAGTGGATATTGTACATATTGATATTACTATTGACAAGGAAGTATTTACATTTCTAATAGGGAAGAAATGTTGTAAAGGCCAAACTGCTACAATAGACTCACCTTCTGGTATACTATACAAGTAGTATTTTTGTAAAGCTTTTTATAAGAAAATTATTATGTTATAGATAATTTATTTTTTAAAGATTCATTTATTTATTTGAATGGCAGGAATACAGAGAGAAAAAGAGAGGGAGAGAAAGAGATTGAGATCTCATTTGCTTGGTTCACTCCACAAATGGTCACAGCAGCCAGTTCTGGACCAGGCTGTCTCCACCCTTGTCTCCCACATGAGTGGCAGGGGCCCAAGTTCTTGAGCCATCTTCCACTGCCTTCCTAGATGCGTTAGCAGAAAGCTGTGTTTCAAGTAAAGTATCCAGAACTTGAACTGGCACTCTGGTATGGGATGCTGGCATCACCAACAGCAGCAGCTTAACTCATTGTACCACAGCCCGGGATTGTTTAAAATCAAAAATTGTAGAATATTATTAAGCCTTGTACTATTGGAATATACAGTTTTCTGGGAAATTTTTCTTAGTAAATGTTCATAGCATTGAATTACAACTCCTAGTTAATGTCTTTTAAGTATTTCATATGCAGTATTTATATTGAATGGGTGAATTAAGTAGATGTTTAGTTTCACTAGCTACCTTTGTTGGAAATTATTTCATGAAGCAGTATCTTATAATCAGACACCCCATTCCTTGAATTACATGCTACATGCTTGGGCTTATTAGCATAGATTCTGACACATAGTAGGTAATCATTAAATGTTTATTGAATGGGAGCCAGTATTGTGGTGCTGCTGGTTAGGCCACCATTTGCAATGCCAGCATCCCTTATCAGAGCACCAGTTTGGGTCATGGCTGCCCTGCTTCCAATCTAGTTCCCTGCTAAAGGCACCTGGGAAGGCAGCAGAAGATGGCCCAGCTGCTTGGGCCCCGCCACCCATGTGGGAGATCCAGGTGGATTTCCATGCTCCTGACTGCTGCCTGTTCTAGGCTCCGGCCATTCTGCTAGTCTGGTAACTTAGGGAGTGAACCAGCAAATGAAAGATCTCTTTCTGTCTATCTGTCCCTTTCTCTGCCACTCTGCCTTTCAAATAAATAAATCTTAAAAAGTAAGTGTTTACTGAATGGGTAAAATGGATTAGATCTCGGTTGGGGTTCCTAAAATCTAACAGTTGGTTTTTACCAAGGCAGCGGAGGCCTAGGAGAATGTGTATGACTACGGGCCCCTTGGGGAGGAATACTTCTTGTAAAGAAGGGATTTAGCTCCTGTAACATGATATACCAGAGAAGGACATGTGCAAGAACAGTCGTGAAGGAACAGGTGGGCCAGGCATGATCCTTTCTCCAGGAGGAAGCTGTCTTCTCTCCCCTTTGGATGGGAGGGAAACCTGGCCTTACTTTAAGAAGTACTTTATTCTTGCTAACACTTGCTTAAATAAGGGTATCACTTATTCATGGGTAAGCTTCTTGCTGCCTAGTACAGATATAAAACTGGAAAAATAAAATGAAGCACTATGTTTCAGGCCTTGAGGGACTGTGACTCAGTGCTGGGTTTTCAATCAAGAACTTGTGTGTACCCTTTAATAATTTAGGCTAGGATACCCAGAGTAGCTTTTATACCATAAAAGGACATTTCATGAAGATCTGTTCCTTTCTTTCCTCTTTGTCACTCATCCAATTGAATGTGTATTGATTCAGAGTTCTTTTTCAGTCTTTGAATGGTAATAGTTCTACACAAAACTAATTGAATTCTTATTGAAAATTTATAAGATACCATTTATAACTTCTTATATTAAGAAACTTTACTCAATTTTAAGGGTAACCCACATAAAATTAAAAAAGGAAAACCCTATTATTTTTAGAGCAATGGGAAAGACAGATAAGCAATATGCATTTTCAGTCAATGAAATAGTCTTAATTCAACAAAACAGTGATTTTTTTGCCAATAGTAATTGATTTGATGTTGCTACTGTAGTGATTTGTAGTGAATCTGAAAACTACATGACAGTCAATTTATGAAAATTTAACCACATAAATTTCACTATGTCTGTAGTTCTGAGATCAAAATACTCATGTCTGTATAATAATACACAAATTTAAATATGCCGTTGTTGTTAAGAGAGATTCCTAATTTGTCAGAAAAAAAATAAACAGATTGATCTTTTTTATCCTGATTTGTAGTGAGCTGATCCAGTTTATTTCAAGCGGTCCTATAATTGCCATAGAGATTTTAAGGGATGATGCCATATGTGAATGGAAAAGACTACTTGGACCTGCAAACTCTGGGGTGGCACGTACAGATGCTTCTGGAAGCATTAGAGCCCTCTTTGGAACTGATGGCATAAGGAATGCAGCTCATGGCCCTGATTCTTTTACTTCAGCTGCCAGAGTAAGGTGTTTTCTAAAAAAATATATTTTAGTTCTGTTTTAGTATTGCTAAATGTTTTATGCAAAAGTAAAGCATTTCTACTATTGGTGACTTGTGGATTTATGTGGCTGATCTAGTAATGAGAGAACTTTTGACCTTTTGCTTATGATCAAACAAGGTTTTAATGATACAATTAAGTCCCCCTGGGGCTGTGGCACAGTAAATTAATCCTCCGCCTACGGCGCCAGTATACCATATGGGCGCCAGTTCTCGTCCCGGCTGCTCCTCTTCCAATCCAGCTCTCTGCTATGGCCTGGCAAAGCAGTAAAAGATGGCCCAAGTGCTTGGGCCCCTGCACCCTTGTAGGAGACCAGAAGAAGCTCCTGGCTCCTGGCTTCAGATCAATGCAGCTCTGGCTGTTGTGGCCATTTGGGGAGTGAACCAATGGAAGGAAGACCTCTTTCTCTGTCTCTCCCTCTCATTTTCTGTAACTCTACCTCTCAAATAAATAAATAAAATCTTAAAAAAAATATAAACAATTAAGCCTCCTTTATGAACTGGTAACCTGCTCAGAGCCAAAATTGTTCTCCAACTTAAACACTTTTTTCCAAAGACTTGAATTATTGAAGGCCACAGATCTTTGAATTATTGAATTCATGTAAGAATGCTACTTTATGAGTAGTAAATATTTTTAAAAATCATTTGATATATTATTTCTTTGATTCAGACTTAACAGTGTTCAATATAGCTAGTGTTTCTAAAAAGTTTCCTTATATTTACTCCTTATTTTTTAAAAATATAAAGTGTTGCATTGACTATATACTGAGGTTAAATTAATGAAGTAAAAAATTATTATTAACATCATGAGAAGTTTTTCAGCTAAATTAAGGTGGTTTAATCTAGCCATACTTGCAATGAAATTATGCTAGACTATTTTAGAATAATGTATTTTTTCTTGTAATTTCATCAGCAAGTCCTTTAGCTCCACTTTCAGACTCTAAATCTGATCATTGTGGTCAAATTCATTGTTATGTTTTGCTAGAACTGCAGCAGTGACCTCCTAATTATTCTTTTCTCTTACACTCTGTTTTAATATGTTCCTTACCCAGGAAAAATTAAGTATGCCCAATGGTTTTCTTTGTTTTTTTTAAAGAGTTTTTTTTTTTATTATTATTTTTTATTTTACAGGTGGAGTTATAGATAGTGAGAGAGAGAGACAGAGAGAAAGGTCTTCCTTCCATTGTTTCACTCCCCAAATGGCTGTCACAGCCGGCACTGCGCCGATCTGATGCCAGGAGCCAGGTGCTTCCTCCTGGTCTCCCATGCGGGTGCAGGGGCCCAAGCTTTGGGCCATCCTCTACTGTCTTCCCAGGCCATAGCAGAGAGCTGGACTGGAAGAGGAGCAACCGAGACTAGAACCCGGCGCACATATGGGATGCCAGCCCCACAGGTGGAGGATTAACCAAGTGAGCCACAGTGCTGGCCCCCAGGTTTTCTTAAATCAGATTAACACTCACCTGTTGAAAACTCTTCAATTAATTACTGTCTCTTGGAATAAAATCTAAAGTCTTTATTGTAGCCTTTAATGCTCTAACTGATCTGGCTTCTGTCTTTGTATTTTTATCTTTGACCAGTCTCCACCTTAACCACCACGTTCTGGGAACACTATCATACTATTCCTTGAATATTTCTTTGTGGGATATTCCACAGTGAATGCGGCAATGTTGGTCAATTGGAATGAGGGTTGGTGGGGCAAGAGTGATGAGATCATAGAAATAATCAAGGGAGAGGTCGTCTGGTCTTAAAGACGATTGTAGTACTTTCGGCTTTTGTCTGAGAGAAATAGTCATTTCAGGGTTCTGAGAAGGGGGCTGACATGTTTTACTTGGCATTTAAAAGGATTAGTCTGAGCGTGGCATTGAGAATGGCTGGAGAGGGCAAGGATAGCAATAGGTAGCCTAATCAAGAGTCTGTTGCGATGATTCAGAGATGATGGCTTAGACTGGGGTGGTAGCAATGAGAAAAGTATATAAATGTATTTTAAAGTATTTTAATAGTTGAAGGGTAAATGAGATTTCCTGTCAGTTTGAATTTAGCCTGTGAGAAAAAGATAAACAGCAAAAATTATTTCCAAATTTTTTAGCCTGAGCAACTGAAAAGAGAATTTATGGGAGCAGAAATGGGCAATCAGTAGGATGTGTGGATAGAATCAGTATGGGTATAAAATCAAGAGTTGCAGTCTGTGTATTTGCAAAGTTAATATACATGTTAGTCATCCAGTAGAGATGTTGAGCCAAAGAAATGAGGATGTAAGTTTGGAGTTCGGGGGAGAATTCTGGGCTATAGGCATAAATATGGGGCTTATTAACACATAGATAGTATTTAAAGCCACAAGATTGGTCGGATTACTAAGTGGGGTGGTTGTAGATAGAGAAGGAAAGATGAACAAAGATAGAGCCTTGTATGCAGGTCAAATGTTTAAGAGGAGAAAGCAGCAAACGAAGTTGAGAAGGAGTCATCAGTGAAGTAGAAGAAAAAACCTGAGATACAGTTAAATCACCAACCAGATTTGTTAATTTATTTTAAAAATGTGATAGACATAAATCATTAAAGCAGTAATTGACACTGATATGGAAGTCACTGACCACATGCTTTGTTTTTCCCCTCACATTTCCCTCCATTGCTACCTTACCCCAATCCATGCCTTTGTTGTTTGTTTCCACTGGTTTAACAAACCGGAAAAAATACAGAAGTACCTCAGTGTATGGAAAAATGGAATTAAAAGCTAAGTTTATTTTGGAGAAAACAATTTAAAATTTATGCATAGTTTTTTCAAAATATGTGTTTGCCATGAGCTTTTTGAAGATCCTTTATATGCATGGATTTAAAAACTTTTTGCACGAGAAAAACTCATCTTTTAATTTTATCTTCCACAAGACTTTTGAAATACCCTCATTGGCTTGTGGTATTTCAGGTTACTTGTGCTCTCTCTGTGTAAATATACTAAATGATTCCTCTAGTGAGTCCAGTGTAGGCATGGATCTTTGTTTTGTTTTGATCATTATAACCTTTCTGCACATGTCAATGCTTCATAAATATTTACTGGATGAATGAATTCTTCTAACATTGGTCATTAAGCACCCAGGTTACTTCTCATTAGTAAAGAATATTTTCCTAAAGATCTCCTTAAGAGCTTTGATATAATATAAATAAAAGTAGAAAGAAATGGGAAAATATGATATGTGATATGTCAGCATATCACTGTGGTATTTTTCTCAGAATGTCTTTCATATAGTCTTCGTCCTATTAGGAAATACTATGAGTTTTGACTCTGAGTCCAGCCAAACTGTATCTTTGCTGGATAGTGATTATAGATTGTACATTTATGTAAATAATGCTGTTAATGCTGAAAATAAGCAGATTAAAAAATATAGTTTCTACTTTAAAGTGATAAAGTTATAACCTTATTCTATGTGTGTGCTTATGTTTTTATTGCAAGTATATATATATATATATACATATATATATAAAATGAAGATACTAAAGTTGTTAGAACAGTTTGTATATGCAAATAGAGTTTACAGATGATTTTTTAAAATTTGTTTTTGTCGTAGAGAAACTTTTACAAAGTTAGCTACTGTTATTCTTTCTCCTATTATTTTTTAAAAAAATATTTATTTTAATGGCAGAATTACAGGGTGGGGGGGAAGAGAGAGAGAGAGAGAGAGAGATCTTCCATCTGCTGGCTCACTTCCCAGATGGCTGTAATGGCAAGTGTTGTACCAGGTCAAAGCCAGGAGCCAGGAGCTTCTTCTGAGTCCGAAATGTGGGTGCAGGGGCCCAACCAATTGAGCCATCTTCCACTGCTTTCTCAGGCACATTAGCAAGGAGCTAATTCAGAAGTGGAACAGCCAGGTCTTGAACAAGTGCCCATATGGGATGCAGGCCCCACAGCACCAGCGCCAAGAAGTCTTTTTTTTTTTTTTTTTTTTTTTTTACTTAATATTGTATTTATTGTTTTTGAGATAACATTTTAAATGTACATTATAGTCAAAGGCTTAATTCTCCACTAAATAAAGAATTCAACAAATAAAAAGTAAAAAGATCATAGTTCAGCAGAAAAATCTGTAAGGACTATAAACAATATTGCAGAGTAGTTGTTTAGTATAGTGATTATGCTATCCAACATTGGACTGCCTGGATTAAATTCTCAGCTCTTGGCTCCTGCCTCTATCTTCCTACTAATGTAGATCTTGAGAAGAAGCAGTGATGGCTGAAATATTTGGGGGGCCAGCACTGTGGCGTAGTGATAAAGCTGCCACCTGTAGTGCTGGCATCTCATATGGGCACTGGTTTGAGTCCTGGCTGCTCCACTGCTGATCCAGCTTCCTGCTAATGCGCCTGGGAAAGTAGTGGAAGATGGTACAAGTCTTAGGGCTCCTGCACCCGTGTGGGATACCCAGAAGAAGCTCCAGGTACCTGGCTTCAGATCAGCCCAGCTCTGGCTATTGCATCCATGTGGGGAGTGAACCAGCAGTGGATGGAAGACCTTTCTATGCCTCTGCCTCTCTGTAACTTTACCTTTCAAATAAATAAATAAATCTTAAAAAAAAAAAAACAAAATATTTGAATTTTTGCTACCCATATGGCATATGTGGACTGTGTTCCTGGCTCCTGGGTTTGTCACCAGCCCATCCCCAGCCATTGCAGAGAGTTGGGAGTGAACCAGAAGATGGAAACTTGCCTACTGTCTCTCAAATAAAAATAATAAAACAAAAAAAAAACCTTTAAAAATTTCCTTGAACATAATTTTCTTATTTTATGCACTTAGATTTCTTAACCTCTTTCTACTGTTAGTCCCTGAAATATCCTATTGTTTGTATGAACCCTATAAGGATAAGCATATTATATATACATAATATGTTTGTTACATATACATATACATATTCAATAATCTTATCTTGGGAATAGTAAGTATTGTGGACATTATGTTTGCTGAATAGGGGTAAAGGAGAAACACCATAGCTGTAAAATACAGCATGTGGGAAGAAGCACTGACCATAGATCTGAAAAAGTTGAAAAATGTCACATGAACAGTTTAAAGAGCCAGCCCTTGCCCTTTGAACTCCTGTTAATTGCTGCCTGATTTTTCTTTTCTTCTTATCCAGGTTTCACGAAAATATAGATTACACTCACTTTTTTTTTCCTGTTTCTCAACTACCATTGACTGTTCACTGGGAGTAGTCACTGCAATTTGTTTTATTATTATTATTGTTATTATTTATATAAAGAGAACAAATTTCATGTATTTCATATATACAGTTTTAAGAACATAACGATATTTCCCATTCTCCCTCCCTACTACCCTCTCTTCTATTTCTTTTTTGAATTTCCTTTTAATTTTTGTGATGATATACTTGCAACTTACTTTATAATCATAAGTTTAACCTTCCACTAAATAAAGAATTCAACAATTTGTAAGTAGATAAGAGTGTGTAGTCTCAGGTGTGTAGACAAGTGCTATAAATAATAATGGAATCTCATGATGTTAATTTCACTCATATACATTGCATTTTTGTACTCTAGATTAATGATAACAAATCAGATAAAATATATGATATTTGTCTTTCTGAGACTGCCTTATTTCACTAAACATAATGGTGTCCAATTACATCCATTTTGTTGCAAAAGAGGATTTCATTCCCCCCAACACACACAGACACATTCCACATTTTTTTATATTTTAATTCTTACTTTAATTTATAATCTTAAAATAACATATAAATACACCTATTTCCTTTTTTATCGACTTCACTTAAACTTAATTGCATGGCTTGTTAAACAAAAACTGTAAACAAATATTTACCATATCTATTATATGTAACACACAGGGACAGCTTTTAATAGAAATTCATTGATCCCCGGACATTTTTTTAAATTATAAATACAAGCATCAAAACAATCCTGAACATATTTTTTATACTACTAGTGGTCAGCACCCATACCGCTTCAAAATTTAACACAATTTTTGACAGTATTCATTGTACCTGTTACTTTAAACAATTTCAGTTGCAATTCTTAGTAAGTAAGGTGGATAAAGCATGCCACTTCTGTTTGTCCTTCTTGGGATTTTTACTTTTCAGAAACACACAACTTTCCACTTCCATCTGACACTTCTCACCATGCCTGTGTCTTGTAAACCCCAATCCTGTTTGAAGCACTCCAAACTTACGTTTAAATGGCAGTGCCTCAACAATAGAAAGAAAAATTGTGCTGCATTTTTTCCTCCCATTACCTGAAAACATAATGACTGCACATATGTTAAATATATTCTTAGGGATGTCTAGATTACATGTATCAGCTGGAATTCTTTACTGGATGTGTGAGTATTTTGCACTGTGATGTGTAGTCAAGACATTAATATAAGTAGAAGGCTGTTTATTTAAGACAAATTTGAGACCCACTAAAATTCATTGTTATGTTTGCCCTTCCGTGAACTGTGGAAGCTTCATATTGTCTTTGGACATTATTAGATGTCTTAGCTCCTGTAGTACAACTTTAATACTATATTAATTTTGGGGCCAGCACCGTGGCTCACTTGGTTAGTCCTCCACCCGCGGCGCCGGCATCACATATGGGCGCCCAGTTCTAGTCCCGGTTGCTCCTCTTCTAGCCCAGCTCTCTGCTGTGGCCCAGGAGGGCAGTGGAGGATGGCCCAAGTGCTTGGGTCTCTGCACCCGCATAGAGAGACCAGGAAGAAACACCTGGCTCCTGGCTTCGGATTGGCGCAGTGCTGGCTGTAGCGGCCATTTGGGGAGTGAACCAACAGAAGGAAGACCTTTCTCTGTGTGTCTCTCTCTCTCACTGTCTGTAACTCTACCTGTCAAATAAATTAAAAAAAAAAAACCACTATATTAATTTTGCCATTTTACAAATATTGGTATGTTCTGTGCATCCACCATACCACTGGAATTATTTATCCCATTCATATTAATTTTTGTTACAAATCTAACAAATGGAGAAGATTCTGGGTATTTAAGTCCACGTTCTACTTTTAGGCTATATATTCTGTTCTTATAATTTGTCCTTGGTGGCCCAATAATCATGTCAGTCCACCTTTTCAGTGTCATATCTTCAAGGCCCCAGCTAACTATACCATCACCTAGTCCTTTTTGTCCATCTTCAGTTTCTTCAAACAAGTGAAAATTATGAGGAACTTGAACTACTTTGGAGATCACCATCTTCTCCTGAATCCCTACATAGCCCTTATTCTTCTTCAAGGATGAGTAGTATTCTATTGTGTATATATAATATACTTCATTTTCTTTTTCTAGTCAGTCATCAATGGATGGACACCTTGATTGATTCCATATTTTAGCTATTGTGAATTGAGCTGCAATAAACATGGGGGTACAGATAACTCGTTCATATATTGATTTCATTTTCTTTGGATAAATTCCTAGGAGTGGGATGGCTTGGTCATTATAGAAGATATCCATATTGTCTTCTATAATGGTTGTGCCAGTTTTATTTCTGCCAATAAAGTATTAAGGTCGTTTTTTCTCCAAATCTTCTCTAGCATTTGTAATTTTCGACCTCTGGATGTTAGCCATTCTAACTGGGGTAAAGTGAAATTTTATGGTGGTATTTATTTGCATTTCCCCGATGTCTAGAGAGCCTGAGCATCTTTTCATGTGTCTATTTGCCATTTGTATTTCATCCTTTGAAACATGCCTGTCCACATCCTTAGACCACTTCTTAACTGAATTGTTTGTTTTGTTGTTGTTGAGTTTCTTGAGCTCCTTATATATTCTGGATATTAATCCTTCATCAGATATATAGATTGCAAATGTTTTCTCCCATTCTATCAATTGCCTCTTCAGTTTGTTGAATGTTGAATGTTTCTGTTGCTGTGAATAGCTTCTTAGTTTGAGGTAATCCCATTTCTCTATTTTTGTGCTTTTGAGTTTTATCTAAGAAGTCTTTACCTATGCCAATCTCTTGCACTGTGTCCTCTATGTCCTCTGTGTTTTCTTTTTTTTTTTTTTTTGACAGGCAGAGTTAGACAGTGAGAGAGAGAGAGACAGAGAGAAAGGACTTCCTTCCGTTGGTTCACCCCCCAAATGGCCGCTATGGCCGGCACGCTGTGCCCAATCGGAAGCCGGGAGCCAGGTGCTTCCTCCTGGTCTCCCATGTGGGTGCAGGGCCCAAGGACCTGGGCCATTCTCCACTGCCTTCCTGGGCCACAGCAGAGAGCTGGACTGGAAGAGGAGCAACCGGGACAGAACCCGGTGCCCCAACCGGGACTAGAACCCTGGGTGCCAGTGCCACAGGTGGAGGATTAGCCAAGTGAGCCGTGGTGCCGGCCTTCTATGTTTTCATCAAGTAATTTGATGGTTTCAGGTCTGAGTTCTAGATCCTTGATCTATTGTGATTCGATTTTTTTTTGTTAGGTAGAGTTATAGACAGTGAGACAAAGAGAGAAAGGTCTTCCTTCTGTTGGTTCACCCCCCCCAAATGGCTGCCACTGCCAGCATGCTGCACCAATCCGAAGCCAGGAGCCAGATGCCTCCCTCTGGTCTCCCATGCGGGTGCAGGGCCCAAGGACCTGGGCCATCCTCCACTGCCTTCCCTGGCCACAGCAGAGAGCTGGACTGGAAGAGGAGCAACCAGGACTAGTACTCGGTGCCCTAACCGGAACTAGAACCCAGGGTGCCGGCGCCACAGGCGGAGGATTAGTCAAGTGAGCCATGGCGCCAGCCCAATGATTTGATTTTTATATAGGAAGTAAAGTATGGGTCTTGTTTCATGTTCCTACATATAGAGACCCAGTTTTCCCAGAACCATTTGTGGAAGACACTGTCCTTTCTCCAGGGAGTGATTTTAGCTCATTTGTCAAAGATTAGATTGCCTAATGTTTCTGGCAAGAACCTCCAGTAACATATAATAGTAATAGTGAGAGTGGGCATCCTTATCTGGTTCTGGACCTTAGTGGAAATGCCTCCAGCTTTTCCCCAGTCAATACGATGCTGTCTGTGGGTTTGTCATATATTACCTTGATTATGTTGGTGTATGTTCCTTCTATAATTAGTTTGCTTGCGGTTTTTGTCATGAAAGGATGTTGTATTATATTCAATGCTTTCTCTGCATCAATTTAGATAGCATATGGTTTTTATTCTTCGACTGTTAATGTTATGCATCACATTTATTGATCTGCATATGTTAAACCATCCTTGCATCTCAGGGATAAATCCTCTTTGGGTGAATGATCTTTTTGATGTGGATCTGATTACCTAATATTTTATTGAGGATTTGTGCATCTGTTTTCACCCATTATATTCGTTTCTTTTTTTTTTTTTTACTTTTTTTTTCAAGATTTTTTATTTATTTATTGAGAGGTAGAGTTACAGACAGTGAGAGGGAGAGACAGAAAGAGAGGTCTTCCGTCTGTTGGTTCACTCTCCAATGTCTGCAACAGCCGAAGCTACGCCGAACCGAAGCCAGGAGCCAGGTGTTTCTTCCCCATCTCCCATGTGGGTACAGGGGCCCAAGCACTTGGACCATCTTCTACTGCTTTCCCAGGCCATAGCAGAGAGCTGGATTGGAAGAGGAGCAGCCGGGACTAGAACTGGTGCCCATATGGGATGCTGGCACTGCAGGCAGAGGATTAACCTACTACACCATGGCACTGGCCCTGATATTGGTTTCTAGTTCTCTTTCTTTGTTGTATTTTTGTGTGTGTGTGTGTGTGTGTGTGGTTTTGGAATTAAGGTGATGCTGACCTCATAGAAGTGGTTTGAGAAGATATCCTCCCTTTTGATTGTTTTGAATAGTTTAAGAATTGAGATTAGTTCCTCTTTAAAGGTTTGGTACAGGGGCCGGCGCCACAGCACAGTAGGTTAATCCTCCGCCTGAGGCACCATCATCCGATATGGGTACTGGTTCTAGTGCCAGCTGCTCCTCTTCCAATCCAGCTCTCTGCTATGGCCTGGGAAAGCAGTAGAAGATGGCCCAAGTGCTTGGGCCCCTCCACCTGTGTGGGAGACCAGGAAGAAGTTCCTGGCTCCTGGCTTTGGATCATCCCTGCTTGGCTATTGTAGCCATTTGGAGAGTGAACCAGTGGATGGAAGACCTCTCTCTGTCTTTCCCTATCTGTAACTCTGCTTCTGAAATAAATAAATAAATAAATAAATAAATAAATGTTTTTTAAAAAGTAAAATAAATTTGGAGCAATTTATATCATGAAACTGACAAATACTGCACAGTTCTTTCTGTGTCATAGAAGTATTCTGGGGGCTGGTGCCGTGGCTCACTTTGTTAATCCTCTGTCTGCCATATGGGTGCCCGGTTCTAGTCCTGGTTGTTCCTCTTCCAGTCCAGCTTTCTGCTGTGGCCTGGGAAGACAGTGGAGGATGGCCCAAGTCCTTGGGCACCTGCACCCGCGTGGGAGACCAGGAAGAAGCACCTGGCTCCTGGCTTCAGATTGGTGTAGCTCTGGCTGTAGTGGCCATTTGGGAGGTGAAACAACGAAAGGAAGACCTTTCTCTCTGTCTCTCTCTCTCTCTCACTGTCTAACTCGGTCAAATAAAAAAAAAAGAAATATTCTGTATGTTTAAGATAAGAGATTTTATACATCAATGTCATTTCTCTCTGTCTTTAGGAAATGGAGTTGTTTTTTCCTTCGAATGGAGGTTGTGGACCAGCAAATACTGCTAAATTTACCAATTGCACCTGTTGCATTGTTAAGCCCCATGCTGTCAGTGAAGGTAAGTGTTGTGTTGAATACAGTATATGTCCTACATTTTATTTTCTTGATTTTTTTTACATGTTGAAGGCATATGCATAAAGGTAACAAAATCTAAGGGAATATCTAACTGTATCTTTCTGTGTTTTTTAAAAGATGTTTGAGTATAGGGTAACATTTCAATGTATATACATAGCTTAAACCAACCATACCAGCAACCAGCCTTTCAAAGTCCTTATGTTCCAGCTCCTGTGTTCCAGATCTTCAGACAGAATATTCTATATCATTGTGAGTCATAGTCTCCCTGCTGTGCTGCATCTGCCTCCTTTCTTTCCATTCACATAACTGTGATTCATTTAATTCATTTAAATATCCTCCTAACATACATGTAAAATAATGCCCCCCATAACTGCAATGTTACCCTTCCTGAGAAAGCTGACGAACTCCCTTCAGTTCTCAGTTTCTTAAATGACACAAGTGTACACATCTGTGTGTGTATGAGTGGACTTGTACAGTTTTCTTTTATTTTTATCTTCATTTCTTCATCTATAATGTTTTATTTTTTTGTATACATTTTTGTCAGCTATACCAAATTTTTTTGGAAGATGAGGTACAATGAAAAAAATCATCTTTAAAAACTGGACTGTTTTAAATAATAATGCATAAAATGACAATATAGACTATATTAAATAATAAAATAATACTGTATTAAGTAATGCTGTGTACTTTTATATTTTATGTTTTCTGAGTATCAAAGTTACTCATGTGTGCAGTAGAATTGGAAAATTCGATCACATAAAGATGAAAGCCATAAAAATCACCTGCTTTGTCATCATTCAGAAATGGTCATTAATATTTTGATGCATTTTCTTTTTTTTTTAACTTTTATTTAATGAATATAAATTTCCAGTGTACAGCTTATGGATTACAATGGCTTCCCCCTCCCATTACTTCCCTCCCACCCGCAACCCTCCCCTTTCCCGCTCCCTCTCCCCCTCCCCTTCCATTTGCATCAAGATTCATTTTCAATTCTCTTTACATACAGAACATCAATTTAGTATAAAGATTTCAACAGTTTGCATCCACATAGCAACACAAAGTGAAACATAACTGTTTGAGTACAAGTTTAGCATTAAATCGAAATGTACAGCACATTAAGGACAGAGATCCCACATGAGGAGCAAGTGCACAGTGGCTCCTGTTGTTGACCCAACAAATTGACACTCTAGTTTATGGCGCCAGTAACCACCCTAGGCTGTCGTCATGAGTTGCCAAGGCTATGGAAGCCTTCCAAGTTTGCCGACTCTGATCATATTTAGACAAGGTCATAAAAGACAGAGTGAGCATAGTAACCAATGATCCTAAGAGTGGCATTTACCAGGTTTGAACAATTATACAGCATTAAGTGGGGAAGAGGACCATCAGTACACACAGGTTGGGAGTAGAGCCATTGGTGGTAGAGTAGAGGTTATGATTACAAAGGAATGAGGCCCAAGTGCGCTAGACAGGGTCTAGAACAAAGGCAGAGTCATTATTAGAGGAGCTAAGAAAGGTGCTGTCTAAGCTACAAGTAATTTTTCTGATTGAGAGGCAAATAGAACCTGAAAGAAGGGGCTTGATAGTAAATCTGGTGGGCTTTAGGCCTTGTGAGTTAAGAGGCCCAGACCTATCTATCTCTTCACATGGGGTACATCCTAAGGGAGGTGTGAACCTCCTAGGGGAAGGCACTCTGTTGACTTTCATTACTTGGCTGGCCTAGGAGGAGAGCTGGCCAGGTAAAGGCAGGTGGCATCTCTAACAAGAAATTTACAGTTCTGCCTGCAATGTTGCTGACCCTACTTGCCTGTCCCCTCAGCTGCAGTGGTCACTTTGGAAGTTGGGCTGAGTGAAGGGCTTTTCAGCTTAGAGCTGATAAGATCTGTGGCTCTGACCTGGGCGTCCTTCGATTCCAGGGCAGGTCCATTTCCAGTGATCCAACTCTTGGCAGAGCTGCCAGGGCTCTTCACAAGCTGACTTCTACTGAAGCCCAGGCTTACCACTTTGAAAGCCACTGCAGTGGACTGGCCTGTTGGGTCTCCTTGAGGGCAGATCACTGTACAGATCAGCCATTAATAGGCCTGCCACCCATTGCTTCTGATGCCTAGCTTTTTTTTCCTCCTGGTTTGCGTTAAAGCAGACCAGAGGATGCAAGTCAAGGGAGTGCCCGTGTCCCATCTCTAATCTTCGGTGGCCTGAACTACAAGTCTATAGTCACAGGCATGTTCTGTAGTAGTTTTTCTAAGGTAGACAATGCCCATGAGGAAAATTATATTCTCACTTTAAAACTTTCTTTCCCTTTGGTCTGAAAGGGAGGTTTTTTCTACTTACTGTATACTTGGCTGATGGCGAAGTGAATCTAGCTATGAGATTATTATTTAAGTTCTTATTTTGGCTATGCTATTACAGAAAAATGTTAGCCATCTCTTTTATAAGGTCTAAAGACTAAATTGTGTGTCCTACAGATTCCTTCATAATAGAATTAGTTTCCTACCTTGAAGAGAATAGAGAAATGAAAGAACAAGTTGGGCTTAGAATAGAGAAATGAGGGAGCAAGTCCTAGATCGCTTGCTGACAATAGCAATATCACATGAATACTTAGCAAACAGTTTCAACCATTAGATAACAACTTAAGAAAACATTTACCAGAAAGTCCAATGCCTTCTATAAATTTTAAGAATCATGTATTTGAAAACACCTTTTAAATATCTAACATGGTGTAGTTTGTTTAACCAGTAAACTTAAGCACAACCATATAAAATGTTTTTAGTTTCTTTCTACCAACAAGTTTAAAACATATGATACACAGATTCAGGTCACACAAATTAAAATGTATCTTTGATTGATTTTAGCAGCTTAAATTTATGGACAATCTTATCCATAAGCCATTTAAAATAAAACTCTTAATAAAATTTCCCCATGTGGACATACAATATGTACACACATATAACATAGCATAATAGACCAATATAGCAATTTTAATAATAGCTTTTAAAATCTTTAACTCTTTTTGTAGATTGCCAATTGATTTGAATTGCTTTTTGTTTTTAGTAACTTCAGTTAACCATACTTTCTCTCAGTTGGTACTGTTAATACATTATTGGCTTCATCTGTTTACAGAGCCATCCCAAAGCACTGAATACAATAGAAGTGGCTGGAAAAAATCCATAGGAACCTACAGGAGGACAGCTAAACACAGAACCAACAACGCTTTAGTTTTATGAGCAGCAAATCATATATAACTGTGGATGACAAAAGACTTTAAGTCGCCATGTTTAAAATTATAAACTCATCAACCAACAAGAGGCACTTGCTTACTTCACAGTATTTTTGAAAGCACCTGTAGGATTTTACAAGTATTTAACCCTTTAGGCCTCTGGGACTTTCTCATTAATATAACTATCATGTCTAGTAACACAAGATCATTAGACTTTTTAATTCTCAAACATTTGTATTAATAGCATTTTCCATTATAGAAACTTAAAGTTTGGTACCATGTCACATCTTGACAGTACTTCTAATATAATCCAAATAGCCTGATTAGTTGGTGTCTCTATAAGATGAGAGACATAGGTCTTTCGATTTTTTCAGTTGGGCCCAAACTGGAGAAACCAAAGTCCAGGATTTACTGGAAATTTTAGAGACAAGATTGTTTGAAATTTTGATTTTTTGAATGCCTGTCAAGAATGCCAAGAAGGCTCAAAATCCAAAATATCTGGTTGAAATAAGATTCCTTAAAATCATGACATAATATAGACCAAATTTGATCATTATTACAGGTGATTATTCAAATCTTTGAAAATAGGCATATATTTAGATAACCCATAGCTCTTAATAAAAATTCAGCTGTTTTTGAACAATTAGAATTTAACAGACATCAAGAGAACATAATAGATTACTTTAACACATTGATTTAACAGAGCATCAGAGTTTAATTCTATGTCAAAGAGAAATTGAGCTTCCTGTGATCTTTTGCTGTGAGGTTTCCTTCCTTTACCTTCTTTCATATTGGTGACCATGTTTCTGTGTTTCTGTGTGTAACACATCTTTAAGCATCTTTTGCAGGGCAGGATGGGTGGCAACAAATTCTTTCAGTTTCTGTTTGCTATGAAAAGTCTTAATTTCACCTTCATTCACAAATGAGAGCTTTGCAGGATATAGTATTCTGGGCTGGCAGTTTTTCTCTCTTAGTACCTGGGCTATGTCTCGCCATTCCCTTCTAGCTTGTAGGATTTCTGATGAGAAGTCTGCTGTGAGTCTAATTGGAGATCCTCTAAGAGTAATCTGACGTTTCTCTCTTGCACATTTTAGGATCTTTTCTTTATGTTTCACTGTGGTGAGTTTGATTACAACATGTCGTGGTGAGGATCTCTTTTGGTCATGTTTATTAGGGGTTCTATAAGCTTCCTGTACTAAGATGCCTCTGTCCTTCTCCAAACCTGGGAAATTTTCTGCTAGTATGTTACTGAAAATGCCTTCTAATCCTTTCTTCCTCTCCATGCCTTCAGGAACTCCTAGAACCCGAATATTAGATTTTTTAATAGTATCCTGTAGATTCCTGACAATATTTTTTAGATTTCTAATTTCTTCTTCTTTTCTTTGGTTTGCCTGTTTCCTGTCCTGTTCTCTGTCTTCTAAGTCTGATATCCTCTCTTCTGCTTCGCCCATTCTGTTTTTAAGGCTCTCTAATGTGTTTGTCATTTGATCTATTGAGTTCTTCATTTCATTGTGGTTTTTTGTCACTATCACAGTTTCATGTTCTACTAGTTGTTTCATTTCATTTTGATTCCTCCTTAATATTTCATTTTCACGAGAGAGATTTTCTATCTTGTCCATTAAGGATTTCTGTAGTTCAAGAATTTTATTTTGAGAACTTCTTAAGTTCTTATCAATTTTTTAAGATCCGCTTCTTGCATTTCTTCGATCTCATCATCTTCATAATCTTGAATTGGGGTGTCTTTTTCATTTGGGGGCGTCATAGTGTCTTCCTTGTTCTTGTTACCTCGGTTTTTGCGTTTGTTGTTTGGCATGTTGGAGATATTTGGTTTCTTCACTGTGTTTTTTCTTGTTACACTATGGCTCTATATTAAGTGGACTGTCTGCTTTCAGTGGAGCCTTAGAGGCTTGAGATGAGTGTGGCCTGAGAGCTGTGTTTGGTTCCTCAGGGTTGAGGGTGTGTCAAAGATGACACTCCCAGGTTAGGTGTGGTAAATCTCTCTTTCTTTCTTTTTTTGATTCAAAAGGGAAGTAATTCTGCACAGCTGAACGTAATTGGAGGTAGTTAGCAGGCAAATGATATACCCACAGGAGCCAGAGATTGGAAGCTCTTTCCCAAGGATCACACAGGGAATCTGTGCTGCCCTCAGTGTGGGCTCCAATTCTCCTGCAGTCTCCCACTGGGTTGCCAAGTTAGATCCTAATCTCCTGTTATTTCACCCCTCCCCCCAGAGTCAGGTTTTTCTGCTAGGCTCAGGGCCGGTGCAGACCTGAGGTCGCCTTGCTTATGACGTATGACCAAAATGGCGCCTGCTCTTTGTCTTGCTTGCCTTTGAGGGGTGAGCGGAGAAAGAGAAACTCGTGTCCGTATTGGTCACTTTTTTTTTTTTTCCTCTCTCTCTTCTAGTTAGCCTGGTGAACTTTTCCCCACGGAGTTTTAAGCCTCGTTCCCTCTAGCCTCCTCTTTCCGCTTGCCCGCTGGTGTCTCGGGCTATTGAGGTTCGGCTCACCTTGCGTTCCAGCGCTGGTGTGTTGAGTCTGCCGCTGGTGTCCCGAACTTGGGCTCCCACGCTCTCCACGCAGGTCCACTGTGAATCACTGGTTCCAGAAGAGTTTCCTCTGCTGTTTCTTCCCCTACTCTTCCTTGACCCTGCAGTATCTCCACTTTTATTAACCTGTCTCTCGCCCGGACTAATCGTGTGCTCCCTTCCTATTCCGCCATCTTGCCGCTCTCATTTGCCTGATGCATTTTCTCTAAACTCTTTTCTTCTATATTTCTATGTGTGGGTATACATAGATACACATGAATATAATTGTTAACATATTTGAGTTGTAGGTATATAGGCTATTGTTTTAATTTAATTTTTGTGAGCATTTTTGGATGCCCTTTATCTTCATGCATATTTTAATAGTTTATATAATATTTAGTAGCAATCATACGCATGTAGTATAAAACTTGGATACTTAGATTGTGTCTATTTTTTGATATTAAAAATGAAATTTTGAATGATATCTTTATACGTGAATATTTTATATCTAATTATTTCCTCTGGGTGGTTTCCTGGAAGTAGGTTATTGGTTGAAAGGATATGAACCTTAAAGATCTTGATGCATAATTAATTCTTCTTTAATTATTTAGGGAGTACTTTACTATCTTATAGATCTTTAGGACCATATCATAAGGAACTACCATGTATAGTAGGTAACAAACATTTATGGACAAATTGCTGCTGTGTAGCCGGAGAGACCTGTACCTTGTACATTGTATCTTTCAGTATTCACTGCAAGTATGTCAGATAGGTGGGTTTATTACTCATGTCTAGATATGTAAGCTGAGGCTTCATGAGATTACGTTATTTCCCCTGATTTAGATTAAGAAATCTCAGATGCAAGTCTTCCCCCTTTTTAGTTTCATGTTGCTTCTCCTATACTGTATTGCTCCAACAGCATTAATAGCAAAACATGGCACATGATTAGTAATACTCCATAGGGAGTGATAGTAATTATTGAAATGGCTGGTGTTGGCAATCTATGAAAAAAAATAACTGGGATCTTATGTTGCAGTGATTTCTCTTACCTGGGGAGATGACTCATGTGTATACACACACATTTGTATGTACATGCACATGTATACACCTACACAGACACATACATATTTGACATACATATTTCAGTGTGAGAAATTCTTGTTAAAGCCCTCTTTTTTAAAAAGATTTGTTTATTTGAAAGAGTTACAGAGAAGGTGAGGCAGAGGAAGAGAGAGAAAGAAAGAGAGAGGTCTTCCACCCACTGATTCACTACCCAAATGGCCACAATGGCCAGGGCTGGGCCAGGCTGAAGCCAAGTCAGAAGTTTCTTCTAGATCTTCCACATGGGTGCAGGGGCCCAAGGACTTGGACCATCTTCCACTACTTTCCCAGGTGCATTAGCAGAGAACTGGATCTGAAGTGGAGCAGCTGCGAATCGAACCAGCATCCACATGGGATGCTGGCATTGCTATGCCTTAACCTGCAATTCCACAACAATGTCCCTACATTAGTATATTTTTAAAAACTTTTACTAGAAGGTAGACATTATAATTATCTAAACACATTTTATTTTGAAAATTATTTTTTGTTTGAAACATGCACACACACACAAAGAAGAGAACTTCCATGTGCTTGTTCACTTTCCAAAAGCTCATAATAGCTAGTACTGGGCAAGTACTGGAGCTAGGATATGAGAATTCAATCCTGATCTCCTACATGGGTAACAGAATCAAACTACTTGAGCCATAACCTGCTTTCTCCCAGGGTCTGATTTGACTGAATGCTGCAGTCAGGAACAGGAGCCAGGAATTGAACCCAGGCACTGTGATGTGAGACCTGAGTTTGTTACCCTCCAGGCTAAATGCCTGCTCCCAATTTAATGCTTTATTCTGTTAGTTCTTATCTGATTTAATCCTGATTTTTTAAAAAATTGATTAGTATAAAATACTTTACATTTTTATGAATTACAGCACATTATGTGAACATATGTGTACAGTGTAAATTGATCAAGTCAAGCTATTAGCATTTCTATTTCCTTTTTTTGTGTTCTACTAGTTCAGCTCTTCTCTTCTTTATAAAGTATATAATGCTACAATGCAGTATTGTGAACTTTATTCATCCCAATGTACTGTGGATGCTAAAACTCATTACTTTTATCTGTTTTTGTTAAATGTTTTCCAAATAATCTTTTCTAAGGAAAAGTGTGATGCATGGAAAGAGACAAAATAAAGTACAACCAGGATAAAGACTGGTTAGAAATATCTTTTGTAAAATTTATTTTATTACTTGAAAGGCAGAGTTACGGAGGTTGGGGGCAGACAGACTCAGAGAAAGATCTTCCATCTGCTGGTTCACTCCCCAAATGGATGCAACAGCCAAGGCTGGGCCAGGCAAAAGCCAGGAGTTTCTTCAGGGTCATTCACGTGGGTGCAGGGACTCAAGAACTTGAGCCATCTTCCACAGCTTTTTTCCCAGGCCATTAGCAGGGAGCTGGATTGGAAGTGGAACAGCTGGGACTCGAACCAATGCCTATTTGGGATGCTGGTGGCATCAGCTTTACCTGCTAAGCTACGATGCTGGCCCTTGTTAGAAACATTTTTTTTTTTAAGCTAAAAAATTCTAGTTTAGTGGGAATATAGACAATAGCTATAAACAATAATTGAATGGAAAAATATCATTTAACCATATACAGTAAATTTTTAAGTAATCACAGATTATTATAGTAGTATAGCATTCTTAACATTCTTAACCATTCATGAATTATGCAGATTAATTAATTATACACTTAATTATTATATCACTTAATTATACAGATAAGTATAACAAGTCTAATAAAATGACTGTAAATAAGTGAAAAGTGGGCCGGCGCCGTGGCTTAACAGGCTAATCCTCTGCCTAGTGACGCCGGCACACCAGGTTCTAGTCCCGGTCGGGGCGCCGGATTCTATCCCAGTTGCCCTTCTTCCAGGCCAGCTCTCTGCTATGGCCCAGGAAGGCAGTGGAGGATGGCCCAAGTCCTTGTGCCCTGCACCCGCATGGGAGACCAGGAGAAGCACCTGGCTCCTGGCTTCGGATCAGCGAGATGCGCCGGCCGCAGCGGCCATTGGAGGGTGAACCAGCAGCAAAAAGGAAGGCCTTTCTCTGTCTCTCTCTCTCACTCACTATCCACTCTGCCTGTCAAAAAAAAAAAAAAAAAAGAGAAAAAAAAAGTGAAAAGTGATATCAAAATGATTAACTTTGTTATAGATGATTTTTGGGTGTATAAATGCTTGAATTATTTTTAGAGCTATTCCTTAAAGATTAAATATTTTATATATTCATATTTGATATATAACACTCAGGTATGTAAATTAAATAAGGCAAAAATTTTCTTATAGAATCCACTCAAATGGCAAAATAAGCTTTGACATTTCAAGAGTTTCTTTTCCTTTTTTTTTTTTTCCTTTTCTGTTCTTTTTAAATCTAAATTTCAGTGATACCATAAGACCATTTCAAACTGTGTAATTAGCCTAATTTAGATTAAACTGTGGCTATAACAAATGTAATTTGAAGTCTCATACTGAATGTTTTATCAGATTCTTATTAGGCTCCGCTTTGAATTTCTGGTTTAAATTTACCTTTTTCTATAATCATAAAAATCTTCTAGTATATTTAACCTGTGGCTTAATGTAAGCATGAAAGAAAAAAAATTTAGAAATCCTTGATGATAAGAGCACAACTGAAATGCAGTAGGGTTTTCTCTTCTGTTGAATGCCAACTGCAGAGAAGCCTGTTGATGCAGCAAAACTGATTTTATTGCTTACTTTGTACAGTTAGAAAGAACCAAATCTGGATGGAATCTTCTTAAGCTCTACATAAGAGGGTATGGGTGAATTTTGTAGAATTTGGGGTGTAATCTTGAAGTGTTTAAGGTGGATCTTTTTAAAAATTTTTGTTAATATGAAGAGAATGGATTTCATATATTTCATACATACAATTCTACAAAGATAGCCGTACTTCCCTCTCTCCCTCAGTCCCTCTCCTTCCTTCCTTTTTTTCCTTTAATTTTTACAATAACAATTTCAATTTGCTTTATAATCACAGCTTTAATACACTACTAACCATAATGTTCAACAAGTTAAAAGTGGAAAGACCGCTGTTCCACAGTAATATAGGCAAGGGCTATAAACAATAGTCTTATTGAATATGGACAAGGTTCTTGGTATAATAATTTTTGGATTAGCCCGTGATCTTTATCAAATCTTGTGAATATGTATTTTAATAAGTGAGTTGTTTGCCGAATGGAAGGAATATCCTGAAAGGGGGATTGTTTCAGTAGTCTATTGTTGGAGTAAATGATTTTTTAGAAAGTTCTTGAAGCAAACAATGAACTTATTTACTTATTTTGGTCCTTATCTTCCTTGGGAAGAATTTCTTGGCACAAATAGTAGTCATGTGTATGTAGGCAGCTCTAGTTGTTAGTCCTGTACTTAATCTATGTGGATCCAGTGGTTTCATTTCTCACTTCTATGGGAGCTAGAAAAACAGAGTTTACTTAGTGGGATAGGTAGTGGGAAAATAAGATGTAATATATACAAAGATGAAAAATATATATTGTCATTTTAGGACTCAGTTTTTGAAAGGGGAGAAGAACAAAGTGACTATTGTATTCTTTTTTCAGTTGAAAATTATTCAATGTTAATTTTTATGCCTTTGGTACCATTTCTATGTGTTAGTTTAATTCTTTAAGTGGAATGAACTAGTTTTCCTCTGAAATCAGGCTTTGTGAGCTTGAATTCTGACTTTGTTTTTTACTAGCTATTGGGCATTGGATAAATTACTTCACTTCTTTGTACCTTGTTTCTTCATTTGTAAAGTGAGAGTAACCATACATTCATGGGTATATTCATGGGTGCTTAGTGTAGTACCCAGTACTTAAAGTGCTAAAGTGCTATGTGTGAGGCATCGTTACCATTATGCTTACTACTGTGTTATTAATATTACTTTCTTAAATGTATATTTTATCTTTTTAAAGGTTTATTTATTTATCTAAACAGCAGTATGACAGGGAGGGAGAGAGAGAGAGAGAGAGAGAGAGAGAGAGAGAGAGAGAGAGAGAAACCAGGCCTAAGTAGGAAGCCAGGAACTCCATCCTGGTCTCTCACATAGGTGGCAGGGGCTCAAGCAGTTGGGCCATCTTCCACTGCTTTTTCAGGCACATTAGCAGGGAGCTGGATTGGACACAGAGCAGCTGGGACTCCTACCAGGGCTCTGATATGGGTTGCCAACAATTCAACAGGTGACTTAACCCACTGCATTGCAACGCTCGCCCTATATTACTACTACTACTATTGTCTTTCAGTGTTTAAGTAAAGCAGAATGACTTCCCAACAATCCAGTATTCACATACATCATTCATTACAAAACAAGAGAACCCCAATTATTGTTTAAGTAGCAAAGCACTTTCCCCCAGTTTAAGTCTAGGCCTAATTTAAGTTAATGAACTAGCTTTATTGCTTATATCTGGTTGATTCTGCAATTTTCTGTTTACTTATAATGGCTGGCACTGGGCAGATGTTGGTATTCAATTCTGGGGCCACTGTTTATACACTTGTAATGGCCAGAGAACTTAGTCTTTTGAAGTATTAGAACCTAGAAGTTGGCCGGCGCTGCAGCTCACTAGGCTAATCCTCCGCCTAGTGGCGCCAGCACACCGGGTTCTAGTCCCGTTTGGGGCGCCGGATTCTGTCCCGGTTGCCCCTCTTCCAGGTCAGCTCTCTACTGTGGCCTGGGGAGTGCAGTGGAGGATGACCCAAGTGCTTGGGCCCTGCACCACATGGGAGACCAGGAGAGGCACCTGGCTCCTGCCTTCGGATCAGCGCGGTGCGCTGGCTGCAGCGCGCCAACCGTGGTGGCCATTGGAGGGTGAACCAACGGCAAAAGGAAGACCTTTCTCTCTGTCTCTCTCTCTCACTGTCCACTCTGCCTGTCCAAAAAAAAAAAAAAAAAAAAAAGAACCTAGAAGTTTTGTTAGAAATTATCCTTTCTTGGCCGGCGCCGCGGCTCAGTAGGCTAATCCTCCGCCTTGCGGCGCCGGCACATCGGGTTTTAGTCCCGGTCGGGGCACCGATCCTGTCCCGGTTGCCCCTCTTCCAGGCCAGCTCTCTGCTGTGGCCAGGGAGTGCAGTGGAGGATGGCCCAAGTGCTTGGGCCCTGCACCCCATGGGAGACCAGGAGAAGCACCTGGCTCCTGCCATCGGATCAGCGCGGTGCGCCGGCTGCAGCGCGCCTACCGCGGCGGCCATTGGAGGGTGAACTAACGGCCAAGGAAGACCTTTCTCTCTAACTCTCTCTCTCACTGTCCACTCTGCCTGTCAAAAACTAAAAAAAAAAAAAAAATTATCCTTTCTTGTAATTGATTTATGTATTAAGCCATTACTATTGTGTACTTCATAACATAGTCCTTTCTGAAATCTTGTTTCTTCATCAGAAAAATGAGTCTGATGATTAAAAATTTCATCTCAGCCTTTAAACCCAGATATTCTGTCAAACTGTGTAGAAAGTTATTATTTAAAAAAAAAGTATCCTTTATTTCAAAATTGTGTTTTGCTTGTAAAAATTATATTTCATGGAGAATATTTCAAAGGTAATTTATTTTATGTCTAAAAGATGTGTTGGTACACTTTGGGGTTGTCTGTAGTTAATTAACCAAGAAGAAAATCATGCATTAGAATATTAGCCAATTTGTGAATTTGGCATCAGAATTGGCCCTTTGCTAATTGAAACAGGAATGATAGCAGCAAGGTGTTATCAAACTACCTATTTTTAAAAATTGGGTTATTCTTACCAGAGCCTCTCTTAGAGTCCTAATATCCATCCTAATGGAAGTTTTGATGCTAAGTAGGCCCAAAGCCAGGGAGACACATTCCACTTCTAAATTTCTAAATTTCTTCTAAATTTGACCTAATTGAATTGGTTAGGTTTCCAGCTTTTTTTTTTTTTTTATATTACTTTTTAGAATTTGATTGCCTTCATGTGATTCAGTTTCTGGATTCTATAAAAGAGGCATACTTTTTGTTTTTGGTGGAAAGATACTGAATTTCATCTTAAATCTAACTCAGCTTCAACAAAACTTTGTAAGGTGGACCCAGTTTTTCTTAGTGTCGCAATGTTTCAGTTTTGTGATTTTTTTTAATGTTCTATCTGAAAGAGTAAACAGATAAAACTTACATCAGATACACCAAGTACATTGAACTACATATAAGACCCTGAATTTGAATAGAGCTTAGCATTCATTTTAGAAATACAAAACTATAATCAGTGAAAACATCCTGTAATTTTATAAATGTATAAATGATGGAAACTTTAAATGAAATTTGTGATTTAAAAGGAATCTCAGAAGTTCTCCTAGTCCCTATCAAATAATTCTACCTTTCAGGACAAATTAGTGATCCTGCAGAGCCAGTTATAAGGCCCACAGCTTGCTGACTGTACAGTAATTTCTATCCCTGGCTCCCTGAGTGGCTGTTAACCCCTGCCTGCATAAACCAATCAAAAGTGAATATTTTTAGGACCCATTGTGCCCCATTGATTGGATGTAATTTTAATCCCTTAAACTAGCTCATCATAAGCAACACATTTTTTGAGTGCCATTTTGTGTGATCAAAGAGCTTGCAGCGCTTTCCAACTGTGTGGGAGGGGCACCTCCTCCCTTGGCGCCACCCTCCCTTCCCCAGCCCCCTGACTGGTGCAACTGGAGACTCCTCTCTCAATAAAATCCCTGCTTTTACTAAAAAAAAAAAAAAAAAAAAAAAAAATGAAATTTTGTTTACTAATATGTTTCAGCATCTACTGCCTCATAGAGGAAAGTGAAAAGCCTCATGATTGTGAGTAGTAATCACTTGGATAAGGACAAGAAGGCCCTCAGAGAAGGCCTCTTGAATCTTGTTTGTAAATTATTAGAAGGGGCTTTTCCCGTGAATAGAACAACAAGAACAATTTCATTTTTATTGCAAATGATAATTCATATTTATGAAATACTAAATATACGACTTACTAAGTTCTCAAAACTATGAGGGTATATATTATTTTAAACTCATATCAGGAGAAAACCTGAGCAGTGAGATGTTAAATAACTTGCCCAAAGTCACACAGCTCTTACACAGGTGGGGCTTGGACTCTCCTCATACCGAGACTCTTCATTCTATCATTTTATAACATTCTGCCTCCGCACAGTTTATCACTTAGACCCTCTAAAATCTCAATCATCAGGTTTAATTATAATTCATCTTACAATGTGGAATCTGTGAATTAGAAGGCACAGGTAACATCCTTGAATTTAGAACCATTTAATTCCATAGTTGAGGTTTTTGTGTTATTTCATGAATACTAGGACCAGTGAACCACAATCATAACAGGTAGAAGGTTATGTAATAATTGGTATGAAGTATGAGTGATTTTAATTTCTATTATCTTAACTAAGTAAAAATTATTAAATTTACAATAGGATTTAGTGAAATTATTTATACAACCCAAATACTGGCAATTAAGAGAAAACAATGGAGAAGTTATTGAAAATGATAAACTTAGAACACCTTTCTAAAACTTTTCCAGTTAAATGAGAATACTGCTTTTCTGTATTTGAAAAGATTTCTGACTACAAGGTTTTCTCCTATTTTCAATTTGCAGAAGTTTACTTTTTTTTTTTTTAAAGGTTTATTTATTTATTTGAAAGAGTTACAGAGAGAGGTAGAGACAGAGAGAGAGGTCTTCCATCCACTGGTTCACTCCCCAGATAACTGCAACAGCCGGAGCTGTGCTGATGCAAGGCCAGGAGCTAGAGGTTTCTTCCGGGTCTCCCGCATGGGTGCAGGGGCCCAAGGACTTGGGCCATCTTCTACTGCTTTCCCAGGCCATAGCAGAGAGCTGGATCAGAAGAGGAACAGCCAGGACTAGAACCAGCACTCATGTGGGCTGCCAGCGCTTCAGGCCAGGGCTTTAACCCACTGCGCCACAGCGCTGGCCCCAGAAGTTTACTTTAAAGTGTAATTTATCCTTGTCTTACTTTACTCTCTTGATTCTGTACTTTAGTGCGACTGTCTACCTTTGGTTCCCTAAATATCCCTTGCTCCCTTTGTCCTAAGGGCCCTTTTACTCATTCTTTCCTTTGCAGGAATAAGCATCCACTTCTTTCCTCCTCCTTCCAAATCTCATTTTCTCAGAGAAACCTAACTTAACAGCCCCAGACTGTGTCAAGTTCTGTTGGTGCTCTTTCCTTCATAGCACTTAACACAGGTTTTATTATATCAGTATATTTAATGTATAAATATAATACATATTAATTTTTTACTAACAGTTATTGTCAGTCTCTTCTGCCACCAGATATAAACTCTTATTGCAGAGTGTTTTATAATCCTCATTGTAATTTCTTTAAGCCATTGTGTTATATTAGAGTTTCTGTTTATTTCTGAGTATTGTCAGAGAATGTGGCCCCTGGCATAACTGTTTTTTTCACATTTATTGATCTCTTTTGTCACTTAATACACAGTTAACTTAAGAAATTTTCTCTAATGTGTGCTTAAAAACAAAGGATATTACATGTCCCCTCTTTATACATAAATAAGAATTGATTCAAAAACTTGTTAAAATCTATAGGCTTACTACTTTTATTTTTGACTGGTTTATCAACTTCTGAAAAAAATCTGTGTTAAATTCTCCCATGTTAAAATTACCTACTATCATTAGAATATGTGAAGTTTTTTTAATTTTGGCTGTTTTTGCTTTTTATATTCTGAGTCTTCATTGTTATATGATTACTCTTTTTATTTACTTTCTAATGTTTCAGTTTATCCCTAGTTTTTTGTTGCTTAACTTAGAAGGTGGCATATCTTTCTCCAACTTTTTTTTAGTCTTCTCCTTCTAGTATGTATCTTATACTTACTGTAGCTGACTTTTGTTTGGCTCTTTTTAAAAAGAATATTTCTTCATTCTGATATATTAGCATTCAGACAGTTGAATTTAACTTGTTGACATTTATTGTGGTTACTGATCTAGTTGGATTTTTTTTCTTTATCTTGGATACATTTTTTTTTCACTTTTTACCTGCTCACAGTTTTCTGTTGGATGGAGAGTTTTCTTTATTGTCTTCCTCCTTTCTTATTTGCTGTACACAAAGCAACAGATCAGGAGTTAGCAAGCTGTAGCATGTGCGTCACATTGGGCCAGTGTCTGGTTTTGTGAATAAAGTTTTGTTGGAACACAGCCACACTTACTTATTTACATATTGTCTGTGACTGCTTTTATG
Source organism: Lepus europaeus (assembly GCF_033115175.1). Lineage (NCBI taxonomy): Eukaryota > Metazoa > Chordata > Mammalia > Lagomorpha > Leporidae > Lepus > Lepus europaeus. The sequence goes on along the minus strand of NC_084831.1, from coordinate 134,718,155 downwards.
CCAAGATAGTAGAACTGAGTTTTTGTAATGGATACTATATAGCTTGCAAAGCCTAAAATATTAACTTTCTGACGCTTTACAGAAAAAATTTTATAATCTCTGTTGTAAAATGTTTGATTGAGTATACTTAAATTTTAGTGTTTTTTCTTAACTCTAAATTTTATTGATAAAATTTAAATTCACTCTGTCTAGATTTGTCTTAAGACAAAAATTTTAGAATCTTTAAATAGCCACTGGGGTATTTTTCCATTTTCTGAGTTACTGTTTTGAGAGTAATTCTTTTAAAAAAAACCCTTTATTTTCTAATCAACTTTAATGATGTACAATGTACATAGCATAAAACTCAAGCATCCTATGTGTATAATTCTGGCAATATGTATATATAGTTCATCAGAGTCAAGAAATCACTTTTTGTAAACTTGATCTAAAATCTCCTTTTTGGAGACAGAGGATGAGTGGATAGCTTTGATCATTTGATTATTTCTTTGTGAAAGTAGAAAGAACAGGCTTAATTATATGCCTTTATGATTACAGGTTTTCTGTAAATGGCAAAGCAATGGAAAGTCACTGTGTCTTTAATCTTTTGAAGTCAGGAATGCCTTTCACATCTAACTGGAACAAAGGAATATATCTTGTTAGGCAGTCAAAGTGCCAGCACCTAGCAACTGTGATGTCTGCATCAGAAACCTTGGGGTCTCTTCAGAGCCTAGCAATGTGGAGTAAAAGCAGAAGGAGCATAAGAATTAGAAGAATGAGAGATAACTTGGTGAGAATCTTCTGTGCTTGGCTAGGATGATTGCAGTTTTTAATAGGTTTTAAATTTGGAATGACTATTATACTTTTATGGTTTTGGACAGTTACTAATTATGTCATCTTGGAAACCTCTTCAACCTCTCTGAGGTCTCACTTTTTTTTTAATTCGCAAAACAAAGCTGACAAAATTTACTTTAGAAGTAAGTTAATGTGTGTGAGGCATTTAGGTCAGTTTGCTTCCTAAGTGTTCAATTAAGCTATCTCTCTATGCTTCCTGGCTTACAACCCTGCCTTGGCCAGCCTCCACCAGAAGCCAGACTTAGAGGATCTCTTGATCCTGAACCGTGACCTCCAAACTTGAGAAATCTCTAATGTATCCTGAATCCACTTTCACTCTGACTTACAAGAAATTCAGAGCTGCCTTTACGTGTTATAAGAGTAACTACAGAGGCCAGCACTGTAACACAGTGGGTAAATCCGCCGCTTGCAGTGCCAGCATCCCATATGGGCACCAGTTCAAGTCCCAGCTTCTCCACTTCTGACCCAGCTCTCATCCAGTTATGGCCTAGAAAAGCAGTGGAAGGTGGCCCAAGTCCTTGGGCCCCTGCATCCTAATGGGAGACCCAGAGGAAGCTCCTGGCTCCTGACTTTGGATCAGCACAGCTCCGGCCATTGTGGCCATCTTAGGGGTGTACTAGTTGATGGAAGACCTTTCTCTCTCTTTGCCTCTGCCTCTCTGTAACTCTGCCTTTCAAATAAATAAATAAATCTTTATTAAAAAAAATGAGTAACTTCAAGAGTCCTATGGCATAAAGACAGAGATCATATACTAGTTCACTCTCCAAATGCCACAGGCAGTCAGTGCTGGGCCAAGGGGAAGCCAGGAGTATGTAGCTCAATCTAGGTCTCCCATGTGGGTAACAGGGACCCGATACTTAAGCCGTCACCAGCTGCCTTCCAGGGTGCACATTAGCAGGGAACTGAATTGGAAGCAGAGGAGCCAGAACTCAAGCCAGGTACTCTGATATGAGATGTGGGGCATCTCAAGTGGCATCTTTTTTTTTTTTTTTTTGGACAGGCAGAGTGGATAGTGAAAGAGAGAGACAGAGAGAAAGGTCTTCCTTTTTGCCGTTGGTACACCCTCCAATGGCCGCTGCGGCCGGCGCACTGCGCTGATCTGAAGCCAGGAGCCAGGTGCTTCTCCTGGTCTCCCATGGGGTGCAGGGCCCAAGGACTTGGGCCATCCTCCACTGCCTTCCCGGGCCATAGCAGAGAGCTGGCCTGGAAGAGGGGCAACCGGGACAGAATCCGGCGCCCCGACCGGGACTAGAACCCGGTGTGCAAGGCGGAGGATTAGCCTGTTGAGCCTCAAGTGGCATCTTAACCACTGTTCCAGTTATCTATGCCAAATAAAGCTTTTTACAAAATCAAAAAGGTCAGCTATTAGTAATACATTTTTTAGAGACTATATCACTTGATACAACGTTTTTAAAAGCCTTAACCAATGCTGTTTCAGTTATCTATTGTTTTATAATGAACTCTCAAAACTGAGTTTCTTAAAGGCAATTATGTGGGTTATCAATTTGGCAAGTCTTCTGTGGCATAGCTGGAGTCATTCACAAGTCTTCATTCAGCTGGTGTTGCACTGGAACAGGAGTGTACAAGACTGCTTCTCATCCTCCAGAGGCTTCTCATCTCCCAGTAGTCTAGCCTGAGTTGCTAGACTTATGATTGCATGTCTGTTGGCTTCCCGGAGGATCCTCTGAAGATGATTCCTAAGGTTCAATTCCTTATCAAGCCTCTGCTTAATGTCAGAATGGCTAAAGAAGGGCACATAGCCAATCCAGGGTCAACACTGGACAGAATTACACAAACAAATGATTATCAGGAATTACGGTTCTCTGGGGACCACCAATATTGCAGCCTCCCTCAGATGGGATAAAGAATCTGAAGATTTTAGCATGGTTAGGATGTGAGAATGGAACCTGACCCAGTGGTATTGTGCCACTCGTGTGCTAGATGGTGCCTCTTGAACTTTAATGGGCACCAGAACCACTTTGGAATAATGTTTAAAATGCATGTTATTGTAACACTGGAATTTTTGTCTTGGTAAGTCTAGCATAGATCCCAGGAGTATAAATTTTAAGAAATCCTCCCCTACTCCTCCCACACCCCACCCCACCATTTATCCTGATGAACACCAAATTTGAGAATCTCTTGAAAACATTGAGGACAGGGAACTTCTTGGATTTCCTCTAATAATTTGCCTTCCTCAGAAACCTGTGTTATGAATTTGATACCTGATGGAAGATTCCTAGTCTGTTCCTATGGCAAGTTACTAACAATCATGGAGATGGTTGGGGAAGAGCCACTTTTTGTTTTTCAGTTGTTTTTCTAGCTCAAAGAAAGTCTTCAGTTCTGGGTTTCAGGCTGATGAGAATTTCTTAGAGTGGTAGAAAATTTGGGTACCCAGCATACTCTAACACAGTAGCTTCTGTATTATATTTTAACTTCTGTAAACCAGCCGTTTAATGAAAATAACAGTAAAGATTGATCTGTAACTTAGATAGCTCTTAGATTGACATTTCTGTCTGGTGCTGTTGGAAACAAACCCAGTTTCATGGAAAGAAATAGCAAAATTGTAATGTCAAGGTGAGGATAATTTAGGTGTCTCAAAAGTCATAGTGCAATTTCCTTTGTAAGATTAGTTTTTTAAATTTCATTTGTATTTATTCAGAGGTTTTAATATTTTACATAATATTTACTTGAAGTTTTTGTTTCAATAAAAATTTATGAGAGAAATTTATAGAATCATTTTTTCTTCTTTTTTTTTAAGACTCAGCAGTCATTATTGGGGGAGTGATTTATTGAAAGAAACTGACACACCTGCTTTTTGAATATTTATTTTTTAACCTACTAGTTTCTAGGTGCACATTGAGGCTCCTAGGAGGAAGAGGATTAATGCAAGACTTTATGCATAGCTTTGGAGACAAATTTCCACCATTCCCCTTCCCTGTTGTTCATGCATTTGTCTGTCAAAGGACCATGTCATTTTAAAACTCATGATGATTAATGTGGAGCATAGCTAGACATGGTCTATACTTGAGGAAAACATATCTTTAAAAAATTGTAGTAAATGTAGGATTTGCCCATTTTTCCCCCTGGGAAAGTACCCTGGGAGAATACACTGAGGGTTGATTTACCTTATCTCCTCCTAACCCTATCCTCTCCCAGAGGTGCCTGTATAATTGTACAGTGACCAAAGGGAACCACTGTTGTTCTTCACTTCATGTTGGTTCTTAGAACAAGGAGTAGGGCCAGTCCCTATGGAACTGGAGTCCAGTGACTCAGGGCACATAATATTATTTAATTAGAAAATTATTTACAAAAGAAAAACATGCTTTCATGTTACACGACTTCAAAAGATGATTTAAAGTATGTGGGAAATTATAAATGCTGAAATTCTGGCAATATAATTATAATTGATTCTTATGTGGAATAAAGAGGAGAAACATCTAAAGGAAAGATGCTGTGTTACAGAAAAGTCTCTGAAAAGCTTGAGTTTCCAAGCAATATATTAAAAGATAGGAGGAGTTAATACTTATGAAAAATGTTGAAGGGACATAGGAACATGATTTCTGTAATTGATTTTTGAGTGGATTAATAAATGGTACACACCTTTTTTACTCTGAAAAACCTGTGTTTCAGAGCTTTCACTTACTTTGGTTGTTCATTTCTAAACTATCATGTATTCAACATCTGTTCTCATTGTTGACACTTAAATGTACAGTGGTTTCTGAATGTGCAAAATAGGGAGTGGTTTAGTCATCTACTTATTTCTTCAGAGCATGGAAGTTTTTGCATAGTAGCCTAATTGTGCAAGGTGTCATTTGCAAGTGTCTCTTAGGATAATGTTAAGGATTTCAACTTAAGCACATTGGAAAGAACTGGGATAATACTGGCATGCCGGAAATCAATTTTGAAATTTTCAATACAGAATTATGCCATAGGCTCTCCTTCACATTTTTAAAAAATTCTTTGAAGTATCCATGATTTGAAGGCAGAGGCAAACTTTAAGCTAAATCCTATTTAAGCATTGGATTAAATAAGAAAATGAAATTTCAAATATGAACTTTACAAGGTTTGGCTTTTTAGTCATAGCTTTTATTTTATCTGGTTCCTATTAGTTAATGTAATTCAAAACATAAGCCTCAAGTTCTTCACAACTGTGATGCATGGATAAATTATGTTAGATAGATGGATAGATAATAGAACTAACTTGAATTCTTTAGGAAAAATCATCATTCTAAAGAGAACATCTTACACTGATATATAATTAACATGAAGTTTTGTATAGAAACAGTGTTGTTTATGCATTGAAATTACCAGAATGCTCCCATTAAGAAATATGACATCAGGAGGCTCTGCAGCTCAGTAGGCTAATCCTCCGCCTGTGGTGCAGGCACACTGGATTCTGTCCCGATTGCTCCTCTTCCAGTCCAGCTCTCTGCTGTGGTCCGGGAGTGCAGTGGAGGATGGCCCAAATCCTTGGGCCCTGCACCCACATGGGAGACCAGGAAGAAGCATCTGGCTCCTGGCTTCGGATCAGCGGGGAGCGCCGGGCACAGCGCACGGGCCACAGCGGCCATTGAGGGGGTAGGGGGCGTGAACCAAAGGAAAAAGGAAGACCTTTCTCCCTGTCTCTCTCTTTCTCACTGTCCACTCTGCCTGTCAAAAAAAAAGAAATATGACACCAAAGAAATTACATGGGTACACAGTGCTAAATTTTAGCTGGAACTTGACTTAGTAGTTTTAGGGAACAATTATTCTTGTATTGAATGTATACACATCATAGAAAAGTTAGAAGCGCATAGATGTTTATTTATTTATTTATTTTTGACAGGCAGAGTTAGTGAGAGAGAGAGACAGAAAGGTTCACCCCCAAAATGGCCACTGCGGCCGGTGCTGCACCTAGGCCATCCTCCACTGCACTCTCAGGCCACAGCAGAGAGCTGGACTGGAAGAGGAGCAACTAGGGCAGAACCAGGCACCCCAACTGGGACTGGGCCCGGGGTACCGGCACCGATTCCAAGTGAGCGAAGGCGCTGGCCCACAGATGTGTATTTTAAAGATCATTTCTATCCAGAAATCCTAACTACTTACAACTAGCAATTTCATCCTTCACTGTCAAACAAAGCCAAATACAGCAACATGGATGAGTGTAATGATCCTGAAATTGAACAGAATAAGCAAGCTATAAAAGCATCTATGTTATATAATTCTATTGTCAAAAAGTTCAAATAAATGCAAAAGTCAATTATGCATTTCAAGAATGCATTTGTAGATGGTAAATTACAAAGAAAAGGTTATTCCAAAGTCAGTGGTTGCTTCCTCTGAAGAGAGAAAAAGTATTGATGGGAAAGCCATATTCAGAAGGTTCCTGGAGTGATTTTTAACTCGTTACCATAGATACTATCTTAAATTTTTTTTATTAAACTGAGCATATGTTTTATATATTTTACCATAGATATTATCTATTCTACAATATTTGGAAATTGAATAAGTTGTAAAACAGAGGTATAGTATACTCTTGTTTGACTATAAGCAAAAAGGTCACATTTGTACTGTTTGTACAGGTGTTGACTATTTCCAGAGCATCTAAGAAATGACTTAATAGTGATTACCTTTGGTAACAACTGAGATTCTGGGATGGCATAGAAGTTTGCCTTCATGTTCTGCACTTTTATTTCTATTTTTGTGTGTTCCAGTTTAGAATGGTCCTAAAAATTAAATGAAAAAGGATAGGAGAAATGAATACCAAAAAATTAAAATTTAAGAATTTTACATCTTCATGGTTTCCTTATTAAAATTATGTAGGATTGGGGTAGTGAGATTAAGGAAACTATGACTGGAAAAATTAGATTCATTGACTTTTCTGACCATTTTTCCTGGCAATGGTAGTGTTATTATGATGCTTAGAGACCTGGCTGAGCATGATAATGATTCTCAAAATTCAGAATAAATCAGAATCACTTGCAGAGTTTGTTAAATACAGATCCTATATCCACCTCCAGAGTATCTGATAATTCTGTCTGGTTTGGATACAGGAAGTTGCATTTCTAACAAGTTTCCAGGTCATGCTGATGCTGCTTATCCTGAAACTGCTTCGAGAACCACTAGACAGCAAGGCTGCACCCAGTATGTACGACTGGGAAACAGGAGAACAAAAATGGAGGCCTATACCCAGTACACACTGTATGTGCTTCCAGTAGACAAGGAACGAGAATTATTTGTGGCATTCTCTTTTTCTGAGCTTGTTTATTTATGACAATTTAGGTCTTTCCAAAGCTGGGGAAATCAGATGTAAAACCAACAGGAGAAAACTGTTCTTTGAAATAAGATACCCAGGTTTGTGGATTTCCTTTGTGAGTTTGAAGAGCTAGAATAAACAAAAATCAATGTATACATTTAAAAAAAAATTGTCCAAAAGGATAGCTTTGAGAAGCTTTTCATTTACATATATTTAAAAAAGCAGATAACTGAAATATTTTAGATAATGAAAACATTTATTTACTTTGTCTATGTTAGAGTTAATGGATCCATGGTTTTGGATTACCTTTTTAGTCTGGGTTCATTTGTGTTTGCCTATAAAACTAGCAAATTCCCATCACTGAGTTATAATGCATGTAGTCCCTATATAGTTATATTCATGAAAATCTCCCAGAAACACATAGTTAGCTGCTTATGGACTTTGGCTTATGTTAGCCACAGAGGGACTGGCTGTCTGAGATAAGGAAGGATTTCACCCTATCCAGAGTTAACAGCACACTCTGCAGAAGAGACTTCGCTTCCCTTTGTGATTGTGTGGCTGACTTGTTTTCTGTAGTAGCCTGTCTTTGACTTTGGACCTCTGATGATCTGTTTGTCCAGGCTTACATAGTTTTTAGTTTCTGGACTGCCTAACTACTAACCTCCTCTGTTTTTGTTTTTTTGGATTGTCCTTTTTGTAATACTGCAATCTTATTTCAATCATGGTAACTGTTCATATTTCCCTTTGCTATACTGAGTATACTTGGTTGTCCTTTCCCGGAGATCTTAGCTCCTGGAGATCTTCTCTGTCATCCCTACATTGTTGTGGACCTGCCATTGTGATTCTCTCTTCAGCTCAGTATCACCACATTTTGGGTGCATCTATAAAGCAATTATTTGGTTACTCTTTATTTCCTTGTAAGTAATTTACAGATTGTTCTTGCTAGGAAGTTGGTAAAGGAAAATGTATATTAAATTATAAAAATATATTTTAGATTGTGTTTTATAAGTGAAGGATCATAAATGTTATTGGACTAACTAGGTCTTTTATATGCCTTTTTGATACTAGAATGGACTGTATAATCAGCTAATGGATTAATTTGAAATATTTTAAAATATGGTTCTCAATTTAATAGTGTTGCTAAATCCAAACTCTTTACTATAACTGATTTCATGTAATTCTACAATATTTTTGCTTATTCTAAAGCAGAATACCATAGGAGATATTTGCAAACATCTTTTTCATATAATTAAAAATTACTGGAAGATTATCAATGAAGTGGTATTGCCTAGTTACATACCACTGTCTAGGAGACAGAAAGCTTTTCCACCTCCTTTTTGTGCCTAAGGGTATTTGTTATTTGTATTTTCTAGGATTGGCATTAAATTCCTCCTTTGAATTTAGTAATGCTTGCAATTCCTTTTGTAACTTGAAATTAATCTAAACTCTCATCTCTGCCTTTGATTTAATTTTATACTATACATTTTAAAGATACACTGGACTTATTTTTCAGTTCAAATACTTTTAATTTTATTTCACTAGATTTAAAGTTTAAAAGAAATCAGATTTCTCCCATTTGATTTGAATTGATCATTTATATTATGCATATAAACTTTCTCAATTTTGTTCATATACTGTTGATTATATCAGGATGAAAACTTTTCTTTTACAGGTATTTACTCAAGCAGAGTTGAATATTTCTCTATTGCTATTTTTCTATATTTCTCAATTGCTTTTTTTCCATCCCTCATTTTCACTTCTCACCATTTATTATTATCTGGATTGTGAAGCAAAGCATCCAGGTCATGATGAGTTGTGTTTTACAGCACCTGGGTTGCTTCTTAAGTTTCAGTTTTCTTTTGCATAGCAAAACATACTTTTCATGGGCTGTCATTCTTATGAGTAGAATTGTGTTGTCATTTTTAGATTGTATTGCAAGGAATAAGTTTAACATTCACAACAAAGGTGTTTTTCATGTTTTTTCACTGTATATGTTTGGCATCACTGATGGTAAGAGTGCCTGAGGTGCACAGGTATAGAAATTATGACAGGAAGGAAAAAACAATACTCTTTTGGAAAAATTTTAACATCAAAATAAGTTATTATTTCCACAGGATATATTTTTTGATGTAGAGTCTTGTGGTAAAGTGAAACTGCTAGATTATTAACTATGCAAAGTGATTTTGTCATAATTTCAAAGAATATTATATATCCGCATTGTTAACTTTTAATGTTTTTCTCTCTACAAAAATGTTTTCTAGGCCGGCGCCGCGGCTCAATAGGCTAATCTCCACCTGCGGCGCTGGCACACTGGGTTCTAGTCCCGGTCAGGGCGCCGGATTCTGTCCCGGTTGCTCCTCTTCCAGTCCAGCTCTCTGCTGTGGCCCGGGAGTGCAGGGGAGGATGGCCCAAGTGCTTGGGTCCTGCACCCACATGGGAGACCAGGAGAAGCACCTGGCTCCTGGCTTTGGAGCAGCGCTGCACGACAGCTGCAGCAGCCACTGGGGGGTGAACCAACGGCAAAGGAAGACCTTTCTCTCTGTCTGTCTCTCTCACTGTCCATTCTGCCTGTCAAAAAAAAAATGTTTTCTAGATCTAGTAATAAATATAAAGGGATAATCTTCATGTTTTCTGTAAAATTTTTTAAGCATCATTATAAGGAAGGAAATTTGGTAGTCTGAATAAATAAATCCAGTGATAATCCTCTGAACATGTCAGATTTTAATGTATATATATTCTACATTCTTTGCTGTTAGAGACTTTATAGTGTATGTTTAGAAAATCAAGAAAGATGTTTCTTGACTATAGGTATACCTATGAAATATGTATATTTTAATGTATACATGGATTATTTGTTTGAGTTATATATGTATGCCAATTGAACATACTTTTTAAAGATTTATTTATTTACTTGAAAGGCAGAGCTACAGATAGAGGGAGAGTCGGAGTGATAGAAAAGGAAAGAGAGAGAGAGAAAGAGATAAATTTATCCACTGGTTCACACCCCAAATGGCCACAACGGCCAGGACTGTGCCAGGCCAAAGCTGGAAGCCTGGAAGTCTCCCATCTGAGTGCATGGCTGTGCTTCTGCTGCTTTCCCAGGCAGGAGCAGGGAGCCGAATTGGAACCCAAGCAGCTGAGACTCAAGCTGGTGCCCATATGGAATGCTGCCATCACAGAAGCTTAATCTGCTGCACCACAATATTTATATGTAAATATATGTATATAAATATATATATATATATATATATAATGTAATCTTAGCTTCAGGAAAAATCAGAACTAGGTTTAAAACTCAGTCTTCGGGGCCAGTGCCGTAGCTCACTAGGCTAATCCTCACCTGCTGTGCCGGCATCCCATATGGGCACCGGTTCTAGTCCCGGCTGCTCCTCTTCCAGTCCAGCTCTCTGCTGTGGCCCGGGAAGGCAGTGGAGGATGGCTCAAGTGCTTGGGCGCCTGCACCCGTGTGGGAGACCAGGAGAAAGCACCTGGCTCCTGGCTGCGTATTGGTGCAGCACCGGCCATGGCGGCCATTTGAGGGGTGAACCAACGGAAGGAAGACCTTTCTCTCTGTTTCTCTCACTGTCTAATTCTACATGTCAAATAAAAATTTTAAAAAAAATAAAAAAAAAAAACAACAAACCTCAGTCTTCTAACACTTCCTAGCTTTGGGGTTTTTTGATTAACCCTTGGATATACATGATAAATATCGACAAAATAAAAATTATAACATTTTCTTCATAGGGCTTGTCTTAGTCTAATTAGGCTGCTATAACAAAATACTGTATAGTGGATACCTATACAAAGAGTTATCAGGAGCCTCAAACACCCAAGATCAAGGCATCACCAAGTTCATTGCCTCATGGGGGTCTATTTCCTGGTTCATAGATGGCCATCTTCTCATTGTGTCCTTACAGAAGGGGTTAGGGAGCTCTTTGGGGTTTCTTATTTAAGGGCATTAATTTCATTCACGATGCTCTCTCCTCATGACTTAACTGCGACCTACAGGACACACTTCCTGTTGAAGCACAGATTTCATTATCTGAATTTCAGGGAGTGAAAATATCTAACTCATGGTAGGACTATTGTGGGAAGTACAAGAAATAATAAATGTGTGGCTAGCATATACAATATACGTGAGAGGGACCGGTGCTGTGGTGTAGCAAATAAAGCCACCACCTGCAGTGCCAGAACCCATATGGGTGCTGGTTCGAGTCCCGGCTGCTCCACTTCTGATCCAGCTCTCTGCTATGGCCTGGGAAAGTAGTAGAAGATGGCCCAAGTCCTAGGGCCCGTGCACTCATGTGGGAGACCTAGAAGAATCTCCTGGCTCCTGGATTTGGATCCGCACAGCTCCGGCTGTTGTGGCCAACTGAGGAGAGAACCAGCAGATGGAAGACCTCTCTCTCTCTCTCTGCCTCTCCTTCTCTCTCTGTGTAACTCTGACTTTCAAATAAATAAATTTAAAAAAAAAAACAATATATATGAGAAAGAAGACTAACTGTTCCCCTAAATGTGTACAGACTTCCAGAATATAAACTTGCTTCTGCAAAGTAACTCTTGTTGGAGGCTATATTGCATGACTTCTCTTGTGTGATCATGTCACTGAGTTTGTTGAAAAGGCTAAATCTCCTCTATTTAGTTATTTTTGTATTTTTGTAGAAAATCATCTGAACATATTTGTATATGTTCATTTATGACTCTTTTATTCCATTGATCTGATTCTCTGCCAATACTGCATAGTCTTGATTACTATGGCTATATAATAAGTCATGAAGTTGAGTAGGCTGATTCCTCTATATGCTTTTTTTGTAAAATTTTTAAAAGTATTTTAGTTCTTTTACTTTTTCATATAATTTTAGAATAACGTTATCTATATCTATACAAATCTTACAAAGAGTTTTATAGTGACTTCGCTAAATCTATTTGTCAATTTGGGGAGGATTGACATCGTTATTATGATAAATCTAAATTATGAACACTGTATATGTGTTCATTTATTTCAGTCTTACATACATAATTTTGTAGTTTTCATACACAAATGATATATGCATTTTGTTAGATTTATTTATTATATTTATTATATTATTTATTTTATTGATATAAAATATATATTATTTATATAATATAAAATAAATAAGATTAAATCTAATATTTTTCCTGTTTGAACAATTATAAGTAGTATTGCATTTTAATATTAATGCACAGGTATTTATTGCTAATCTGTAAAAATACAATTCATTTTTGTGTCTTTACCTTGTATCCTTCAACCTTGCTGGTATCAATTAACTAGATCTAAAATTTAATTCTATGTTTATTTTTGTTTTCTGTAACCATGTCATATGAAGAGGCAGTTATATGTCATTCTTTCTGAACTCTGTGCCTATTATTTCATCTTGCGTTATTTCATTAGCTTAAACTGATAGCACCATACTGGTAAGGATGATGAGAATGGACCTTTTTTTCCTGCTTCACTATCTTACTTGGAAAGCATATGTCTTTTACCGTTAGCTGCATTGTTGATTATGGTTTTTTTTATCAAGATGAAGCAATTCCCTCTACTCCTGTTTGTCTGTGAAATTTTTAAATCAAATATATGTATCTTTTTCAAATGTTTTTCTTCAAAATTGATGTGCTCATATATATACAAATACAATGCATACTCTTAATTGATTCTTGGAAGAATGCACCAGACTTGCATCCCTGAAATAAACCCCGCTTTGTTAAGGTGTATAATTCTCTTCATGTATTGCTGAATTCTGTTTGCTAATATTTTGTTATGAATTTTGTGTCTGTCATTCATAGGAGTTATTGGTGTATAATGTTTACCACCTTTTGTTTTATTTTGTTTTGCTATCGAGTACTGCTATTTTCATTAAATGAGATGGAGATTATTCTACTTTTACACATTTATATTGTACTTTCATTGTCCACCTACCTAACTTTCATGACTGCTATTGGCCCTAGGACTACTCTACAACTGCTAACATATACTTAAATAGTGCTATTATGCACCACTGGCTATATGAAGTATTTTACATATAGGGACTTATTAACAACCCTGGAGGTAGAGATTATCCCCTTTTACATATGAGAAGAGACATGGCGTCCATAGAGAGGTTAAACAATTTGCTGTCCTTTAGGATAGTAGTGGACCTAGAATTAGAACACTGAAGTCTTTTGTAAACCTCAACTACCTGAACAAATAATACATTGTGTTGCTTTTTTCCCCCTAAAGTTTAATTAAATTCTAGCACAAAAATAAAGTGAACTTAAAAAATCTGTTTTCTTTCTTGAAAGCACAGATGGAAAGAGAAAGCCAGAGACAGACACAGACCTTTTGTCTACTGATTTACTCGCCCAAATTCCCACAACAGCCAGAGCTGAGCCAGGCCAAAGCCAGGAGCATAGAACTTAATGCAAGTAGGGGTTATGAACCTAGGAACTTGATCCATCACCTGCTGTCCCCTGGAGTGTACATTACTAAGAAGCTAGAGAGGGAACAGGGCCAGGACTTGAACCCAGGTACTCCAGTATGGGATCCAGCCATACCAAGTGCTGTCTTAACCACTGCCTCAAATGCCTGCCCCACAAAAAGTGAATTTTGTAAAGCTTTGCTCTAGCAGCAGACACATGGTTAGACAAGGACACTTTTATACAACCATGGATAGTGTAATTTTCTTTGGTGTTTAATATACCCTGAATCCTAACTACTGATTTAATCTTTAATCATGTGTAAATAATGTATAAATAGTATGTCTGTATTCTCTGCTTGGGAAATCCTGCCACGTCATTGGAATGGTTACAGACATATTTCACCTTTTATTTACAGTGTTACAGCATCTTGAATTTAGAGAGGGGCTTCTACAATTTTTTCATTTTTTTTAATTTGGTTTGTTTTTCCATCTCCATCAGTGATCTTTTAATTTTTTTTTATTATTTACCTGTTGTTTCATAGTATCATGTTTCCTAAGTTATATTGGAAGCATAAAGAAAACCTTTTCATTCAGTAAGCCCTTTTCAAAAGATACATATTCCCTTTGCATTCCTGTGTGATTTTTCCCCCTAATGTTATAGCATTATTTTAATAGACCCTAACTTGGGTCATCTATTCTCAATTGAAGCTCCTTAAGAGAATTAAGCACCAGTCTTGGAAAACAGATGTCCACTTAATTTTTATGTAAAGGGCTATACAGTAAAGGGCAGATCATATTCTCTGTTGGAACCTACTCAACTGCCATTGTAGCAAGAAAGCAGCTATAGGCAATATGTAAGTGTGTGGGCATGGCTGTGTTCCACTAAGTTTACTTACAAAACCAGGTGAGGACTGGCACTGTGGCACAGTAGGTTAATCCTCTGCCTTTGGCACTGGCATCCCGTATGGGCGCTGGCTCGAACCAGCTGTTCCTCTTCCAATCCAGCTCTCTGCCAAGTCCTGGGAAGGCAATAGAAGATGGCCCAAGCTCTTGGTTCCCTGCACCCGCATGGGAGAACAGGAAGAAGCTCCTGGCTTCTGGCTTCGAATCGGCCCAACTCTGGTCATTGCGGCCATTTAGGGGGTGAACCAGCGGATGCAAGACCTTTCTGTCTCTCCCTCTCACTGTCTGTAACTCTGCCTCTCAAATAAGTAAATAAAATCTTAGGGAAAAAAAAAAAAAAACAGATGGCAAGCTGGATTTGGTTAACAGGCTGTAGTTTGCAAATCACTGTCCTAAAAGAACACAATGAATGAAAGAAATTAACTTCCTTATGTCCAGTATATCTAATTATATACCTTCTTTGGTAGAACTGAGAAAATAATCATTTATATCATTCTTTGTAGTTCAGGTGAGGTTCTCTAATGGTAGGCTGCGGAGAAGATTCAAATGGAATGCTTTCCAGCGCTTATATCTGTGAGAGCGCAGGTTGATAGCACTGAGCCCTTGGTCAAATATCTCATGTGATCATTGTTGATAACTCCCTCTCTCTGTGCCTTACCATGGGATATTTTACCATATAAAAATCTCCTTGCAGCTTTAAGGAGAGAAAACAACTCTTTTTCAACTGTGGGTTGTTATGAGCCAATGTTATAAGGCCAATTCACCTTCTAAGGACTCCTCTCCATCTGGGTGCCCTTCCTGGTGGGAATAATGAAAGGAATGATGAAAGATACATCTGTCACCACTGATGTGTTTACTGTGAGCAGATCGTAGTTAAGAGGGACATCAATTTATGTACTGCATTTAGGAAATATTTCAATGTATGTATTTATTTATAAGCAAAAAATTCCACCTTTGTTTGTTTTCACTTTAGATTCAAGCTGGATTTTCACAGTCAATCCCCTTGCGCGGCCTGTGAACCAGCCCCTGGGATTCTCATAGTGTTATTTGCTTCCACACCCAAATAAGTCTTGAACTCCATGTTAACATCTCATCATACTTGTACTTTATTGTTTTGGTCACTGATGCCCCCTTAAGTAGCACCTCTGTACCTGTCCTAGATCTTATAACCCTGATGCCAGTCTGTTTTCTTCCAAGTGATACAAACCATGTAATCTACTCTAAATTATGGAAAAGCTTTTGCTGTTCCTTTTATCTTATTGATACCGGTTAACGTTACACTGCCTTTGTTGTTCAAGTACTTTCCTCCTATGTTTCCTTTATTTGATGCAAGCCTTTTTTTATTGGAATGATTAAGCCTGCTATTTCTAAAATTAGTGTATGAATTTGTTTCTATCATATGTTTCTGTCAGTTTCTTTTTTTTTTTTAATTAAACTTTTATTTAATGAATATAAATTTCCAAAATATAGCTTATGGGTTACAATGGCTTCCCCCCTCCCATAACTTCCCTCCCGCCCGCAACCCTCCCCTTTCCCACTCCCTTTCCCCTTCCATTCATGTAAAGATTCATTTTCAATTCTCTTTGTATACAGAAGATCAGTTTAGTGTATATTAGGTAAAGATTTCAACATTTTGCCCATAAAGCAACATCGAGTGAAAAAACTACCATTGGATTACTAATTATAGCATTAAATAGCAATGTACAGCACATTAAAGACAGAGATCCTACATAATTTTTTTTCAAATTAATTAATTTTCTATGCCATTTCCATTTTAACACCAGGTTGTTTTTTTTTTTTCATTTCCAATTCTCTTTATATACAGTAGATCAATTCAGTATATAATTAGCAAAGACCTCATCAGTCTGCGCCCTCACAGAAACGCAAAGTATAAAAATACTGTTTCAGTACCAGTCATAACATCACTTGGCTTTAGACGACACATTAGGGACAGATCCCACATGGGGTGTAAGTACACAGTGACTCCTGTTGCTGACTTAACAATTTGACACTCCTGTTCATGGCGTCAGTAATCTCCCTAGGCTCTAGTCATGAGTTGCCAGGGCTATGGAAGCCTTTAGAGTTCGCTGACTTTGATCTTATTCCGATAGGGTCATACTCAAAGTGGAGGTTCTCTCCCCCCTTCGGAGAAGGGTACCTCCTTCTTTGTCTGTCAGTTTCTTATCTGAAATTCTTTAACTATGTTCATTTTATTAACTTTATACAGAGGGAAGTATCATCTAATCTTTTGATCATTTGGCTATGCATATGATTTTTTTTCTGTTGTAAATATTTGTTGTTCTTTATAATATTATCAGGATCAGCAGGCACCAGACTATCACAGCTCTCAAGTATGTATTATTCTTTCTTCCACCTTTCATACTTCAGCTTTTTGTTCTCGGGATGCAGTATCTCACTCCCTATATGAATCATGTGCCTTAATGATGTCATCTTTTACTGCAAGCAATAGAATCCCAACTTGAATTCTCATACTGTCTCATTTAATTGGCCTGCTGGAAGAAGGACTGGGCTCATGCTAGTCTTAGGGAGAACTCTCAACAGAGTTGAGATATCTCTATTCTCTCTGCATTTCTCTCTGCATCATTGCTTCTCTTGGCAGTCAGCTTCATGCTCTTAAATCCGTTTTTCCTGGGACATTGGGAAAGGGAGTACTAACAACAATACAGAGCTCATGCATTTGTGAAAAGAGTGGAAAGATGCTTTTTATCCCTGCTTCCAACTAAAAAAGATTTCAAGAAAGGCCTGTGACTGGTTTGTGCCAGTTGTGGACCCATTCCTAGGAAAATTGCTTTGACTTGGAAAGCAGAATACTTTGATTGTCCCTGGCTAGGTCTGGTGCCCATCTCTTGACCACTCACTGAGGCAGTGGTTTTAAGGTTAACCAAGTGTTTTCCTAAAGGAGGCATTGATGCTTATCCCAGAAGAAGCAAGCATTTTCAAGGACAGTAATAGATGCCTGGTACTGTGCATGATTGAATATTGGGAGGCATTTATAAAGAGGCTTTTCAACAACCCAAGGATATGAAGTAAGTCTCTGGGAGTGACAATAGAGAGGAGGTGATCTGACATTCAGAAAACTTAACAGGTAGCATTCATAGAGTTAGAAGCAAACTATTATAAAACAAATTAACTGTGCAAACACCAGCCAAATAGTACAGAGTGCTTCATTTGACCCTAAGCTTGTTGCATGGGGTGGAATTTTATCCTTCCTTTTTTGCTCTCTATATGTGCTTCATTTACATCGTTATGGCCATTTGTTCAGTCACCTGAACATTTTGTATCTGGAACACAGAGTAGGACATATGTGTTTATCAACAGTTAGTTGTTTTAAGCTGTTAAATTCAGAGCAGTTTCTTAAAAGCTTCTCTATCCTACCTAACCTAACCAATTGAATATAAAAACAGCAATATCCTCGGACAGTTAACAGGTGAAGTAGCAGTTAGGGGTGCAGTAATGGCACATAACCTAAATAAAGAGGAACTTGGCTTTTACTTGACTTTTCTTGACAGGATGGCAATTTTACTCAGTTAATCTGTCAATAGAATTAATGTGTTCAGATGATTTATTCAACACACACGGCATAGTTTAGTGAGATCTTAGATTTAATACTATAACAGTGCTTCAGAAAACTCATGGGAAAAATGGGATTAAAAGATAAGTTTATTTTGGTGCAAAAGTATTTTGAAATTTCTGTATAATTTTTTTCATAATTTAGATT
This sequence comes from Lepus europaeus, assembly GCF_033115175.1. Lineage (NCBI taxonomy): Eukaryota > Metazoa > Chordata > Mammalia > Lagomorpha > Leporidae > Lepus > Lepus europaeus. Next base: position 134,700,034 of record NC_084831.1, on the reverse strand, counting down.
ACAGATCTCTTTTTGTGTTGAGTAATGCATAGAGATTAACTGCTTTCATAGATCAGTTTACATATGAAATCATTTAAAGTTTATTATCAACAAAACCCTTTTAGGGGTCTGTGACATCAAAACTGCTCTCATAATAATACTATGAGATTATTTGTTTATTTGAATGCGCTGAAATTTGTACTGATGGTGCGAAAGCAATGATAGATAAAACTGCTACTGCCATAGGATGAATCAAGGCAGTGGCACCAAATGGGTGAAGCAGATTGGAATCAGAAGTAGATGCGAGTCCAGCTGCCTTCTGTTAAATTGGACATTAAAGAGGGTTTTTAAATGTAAGACAGTGGCTCCTAACAAATTTATTTTAAGAATATAGTTCTTTTTTCTCAAAAGCTATTTATGTTAGAACATAAAGGATTTTGGGGGGGCCTGTGCTGTGGCATATGGGTAAAGCCGCCGCCTGCAGCGCCAGCATCCCGTATGGGCGCCAGTTTGAGTCCTGGCAGATCCTCTTCCAATCCAGCTCTCTGCTGTGGCCTGGGAAAGCATTAGAAGATGGCCCAAGTCCTTGGACCCCTGCACCCACATGGGAGACCCAGAAGAAGCTCCTGGCTCCTTGCTTCGGATCAGTGCAACTCCGATGTTGCAGCCAATTGGGGAGTGAACCAGTGGATGGAAGACCTCTCTCTCCCCTCGCCCCCTGCCTCTCCTTTTCTCTCTGTGTAACTCTGACTTTCAAATAAGTAAATAAATCTTTTTTTTAAAAAAAAGACTATAAAGGATTTTGTTGTTGTATTGAAATTAACATATATATTTTAAAATCTTTGGTGGGACAGCATTGTGGCATAGCAGATTAAGCCACCACATGTGATGCCAATATCCCATTTGGATGCTGGTTCAAGTCCCAGCTGCTCCACTTCTGATCCAGCTCCCTGCTAATGCACCTGGGAAAGCAGTGAAAGATGATCCAAGTGCTTGGGCATTTGCACCCATGTTGGAGGCCCAGATGGAGTTCCAGAATTCTGGTTTCTGCCTGATCCAGCCCCAGCCATTGCTACTGTTTTGGGAGTGAAGCAGCACATGGAAGATTCTCTTTCTCTCTCTCTCTCTCTCTCTCTCTCTCTCTCTCTCTCTCTCTCTCACTCTCACTCTCTTTCCCTCTCTTCCTCTCTCGGTATAACTGCCTTGCAAATAAATAATCTTTAGACTCTTTTAAAATTTTTATAATAAATGTTAAGAGTTGTGACCTGCATAAATAAAAGTTCTTTAGAGTTTTCAATAATTTCTAAGCTGAAAGGGTCTGTAAGATCAAAAAGCTAAATAACTTCTGTTCTATAGGATAAAATCCGAACTTGGGGATATCATCCATAAGTCCTTCTATCATGGCTGCTGCCACATCTTCTACCTTCTATTCTGTCTCATTGCCCCTCCACCCTATTAGTCCGTAAGATGGAAACACTTTTGAGCAAGTGTTGGGGCACAGCTGGAAAAGCTGCTATTTGGGACATCAGTATCCCATATCTGAGTACAGAATCAAGTCCCTGTTCCTGCTTTTCTCATCCAGCTCCCTGCTAGTGAGTCCTGGGAGGCAGCAGATGATGACTCAAATACTTGAGTTCCTTTAACCCACATGGGAGATCCATTTGGAGTTCCTGGTTCCTAGCTTCAGCCTAGACTAGCCATCCTCTGGTTCACTCCCCAAATGACTACAACAGCCTGGGCTGGGTCCTGTTTTTTTCCGTCACATTTTACTTCCCTAAAGCTGACTAGTCTCCTTCAGCATCTTTTGTAGTACAGGTTTCCTGGTAACAAATTGTTTTAGTTTTATTTTGTCTGAAAATGATTTTATTTTACCACCATTCTTTTTTAAAAATGTGAATTTTAGATAGAGAGAAAGAGAGAGAGGGAAAGAGAGAATTTCTGTTTTCTTGAAGAATTTTGTGTTGATATAGAATTTCAAGTTGATGGTTTTATATATTTTTAGAGCACATTAAAAATATCAATTGTCCATTGACTTCCATTGTTTCTACTGAGAAGTCTGGAGTCATTGAGATTGTTATTCCCTATATACAATGTGTCAGCCATTATCATTTCAGCTCCAACTTCTCTGAAGTCCTCATTGTATCTCTCTAACTTGATCTATTGGAGTGAAATTCTGTATTACCAATCTTTAAAGGCAGTTTGTTCCATTCATTCAGCCAGTAGGTATGCTGTCACCTCAAATGCCAGTCAACTTTCTAGTTTATATATGCAGTACATTCTTCACAGCGTAGTCTATCTTTGTATGTCCACAATACTTCTTTAATGTAACTTCATTATTTGTTTCTTCTTAAAGGTATACTATCACTCTTCTAGTCACTTGGACTCAAAATTGTGGTGTCATCTTTTTCTTTTGTGCATGGTATCCAGTGTGTTACTTCTTGTTTAGAAATACTTTATATTCATTATTTCCTTGGTGTACAAACTAAAACAAAATATTTTGTAATATAATGTTTGAATTGTTTCTAATTATTGTGCAAGACAATTTCAAAAGCCTTTGCTATTCTTTTTATTCATATTCTTTTCTTCAGATCACATTGCCTAACATCATTACATTAGTAATTTTACTACAATACTACTTTTATTTTGCATTATGCTGCCCAATATTTTCAGTGACTCCTCTTCTTCAGAAATGTTTCCCTTTTGAAGAAAAATAAGTTTCATGGACTCTTTTTTTTTTTAAAGATTTTATTTATTTATTTGAGAGGTAGAATTACAGAGAGAGGGAGAGACAGCAAAGTCTTCCATCCACTGACTCACTCCCCAAATAGCTGCAACAGCTGGAGCTGGGCTTATTCGAAGCCAGGAGTGAGGAGCTTCTTTGGGATCTCCCACGGAGGAGCAGGGGCCTAAGCACTTGGAGTACAGATAACTCTTTGATAAGCTGATTTCTTTTGGTATGGGAAAATTTCCAGGAGTGGGATGGCTGAACCATATGCTAGGTCTGTATTCAGATTTCTAATGTATCTCCATATTGTCTTCCAAAGTGGCTGCATAATAGCATTAATTTGAAAAAGGATGCTGTTCTACAAAATCAAGCCCAGCTAAATATGGTACAGAGGGAGTTATCTGTGAGCCTGTACTACTGTGACGAGTCAAGTAGCCCACTACTTTCTGCTTTGAAACGCTTGAGAAACATTAGCTACTGAAGCATGCTGTGACAACATTTGACCTTCATTTGGTGCAAATGTGCAATCTGAGAAATAGATCCAATCCTGTCTTTCTCTCAATCTTCAGCCTGCCACAATTAAAATAGTTATACTTGGCTCTAGTAAGATAATAAATAAAAATGTACATTCAGGCAATAATACTACTTGGTGATTTAGGGTTACTAGATGAGCATCCAGATGATACAGAATATGGAGTTTGTGTGTATGTGTGTGTGGGTGGGTGGGTGTGCCTAAGATACAGAGGCAGAGAAAGTTTTAGCTCACTTGAAAAAAGAAACTTGGAATTTTTATTGCAAACAAATAGAATCTCAGATTTGGTCCTCTACCTCCAAAGTCTATAAAATTCGTAATAAAGATCACTCATCTGTGGGATAATGGCCAACTTCCTCATGTTGATATCCAAGGCCTTCATTAATTTGGTTTCAATCTCTTTTCCTTTTCAATTTTATTTTCCTTTTCTGCTCTCCTGCTGTCAAGTGAACACGCTCCTTTTTCGGATGTGTTCCTTCTCTCCTGTCCATAGATAAGTCTAAATGTTTACAACCTTTAGCGACCATTCGTACTTTCATTTCCCGTGGAAGGTTCTGCCTATCTTTTCAGTTTTAATTTGACTTTTCTACTTCTCTGAAATACTCTTTGTTTTTTTTCTGTATCTAGTACCTTGATGTTTCAGTGTTTTATAATGTTAATTTTAAATTGTTTGATTTTAAATTCTCTACATCACTATACTTTTAGAGATTTAAAGGCAAAATAGTATCTTAAACGGTTTTTACCTAATCCTCAGGACCATTATTGATTTTCTTGAAGCAACTTATTGAGGGAATCAAATGATTAAATGTATTGCTCAGTATTAGGGATTTACTTTCTCTTGCAAGAATGTGTATTTTCTTCACATGGAGGATAAGGATGGTAGTTTGATATGGAAAATTTAGATTTCTAAGAAACTAAAATACTTTAAAAATTTTATATTTTTGCAATCATTTGTTCTTCATTTTCAGGACTCCTGGGAAAGATCCTGATGGCTATTCGAGATGCAGGATTTGAAATCTCAGCTATGCAGATGGTAGGCAGTTTGCAATAAGCCATAATGTATTGACGAATTATTTTTTAATAAACTCTTAAATGTTTTATATTAAATGTTCTATGTGTACTCATGGATTCAACTCATTAAAAAGGAAAGACATATTTAGTGAACTCAATAACATTCTTATCATTAAATGTTTTTGAAATGGTTTTATCCATATATCTTTTTCTACATACAAGTGAGAATGTGGAATTTGTCTTGCTGTGCCTAGCTTATTTTACTTAACTAGTTGTTGGTAGTTCTGACCCTTTAGGGGTAATGAAGAGCTTATGGGATACACAATCATTTATTTTGGAGTCAGAAAAACCTAGTTCTGAATCTGGGGCTTACTACTTTCTAGGCATGTGACTTTGGCCAAATGTCAAACATCCTTATTTTCAGTTTTCTCATTGAGATAATGAGAATACTATTATTCCTAATTAGGTTATTTTGCAGACTAAATTAAGTAACCACATATAATTTCTTACGAAATTTTCTAGCTCAAATTCCTAAGTATTTAATAAGTTATATCTTTTTATTATCAGTTTGTTGCATGAGTAATAAAAATAGTATGAAAGTAGAATAAAACATTGAAATCAAACAGGATTTCCTGCTTGTAATTTGAGCAATAGTGTTGCCTATGAAGACAAATTCTCCCAACTTGAATTATTGTCTTTGTAGGCTGAAATTCTCCTTGTTCTTCAATCTTGGTGACAATAAAGAAGAAAAATAGGGAGAAAATAAAATTGAAAATTCTGAGACTATTTTACAAAAATAAATATTTTAGTTTTTGAGACCCTACAACTTAATGTAGCTTTTTAAAATTTCTAACTAGATTCAAATATAGCATTGATAAGAATAAATAAGCTTACTCTTACAATTCTTTTTGAAGAGTAGTAGTCAGAAGTCCAGATGACTTGTTCAAGTGTTTCATTAAAAACAAATCTAGGAATTTTTTTCTAAATGCTTGGGGGTGAGGGGGTGGGGAGGGGAGTGGTGGTATTATTTTTACTCACTCTATAAAATCTGAGCCATTTATCTTTAGTTGTATTTATTTCTTGTACCACCAAACATTACAGTGCATATGAATCTTTTTTGTTTTTTTGACAGGCAGAGTTAGTGAGAGAGAGAGACAGAGAGAAAGGTCTTCCTTCTGTTGGTTCACCCCACAAATGGCCACCACGGCTGGTGCGCAGTGCCGATCCGAAGCCAGGAGCCAGGTGCTTCCTCCTGGTCTCCCATGTGGGTGCAGGAGCCCGAGCACTTGGGCCATCCTCCACTGCCTTCCCAAGCCACAGCAGAGAGCTGGACTGGAAGAGGAGCAACCGGGACTAGAACCCGCCACCCACATGGGATGCCGGCACCGCTGGCGGAGGATTAACCAAGTGAGCCACGGCGCCAGCCTCGAGTCTAGTAGCCTCTTAAAACTGGGGTTGTTTATAACTACCTATGCCATAGGATTGTTGTGAGGAGTAAATGTGGTGATGCATATATAGAACCTAAAACAATGTTTGACACATTAAGTACTCAGTAAATGTTATCATTGTTATTATTGATGATCCGATCTTTAGTAACACTTTTTCTGCAAAGAGTAATTTATGCAAGGCTTGCATTTAAAAGTGAAGAACATATTGGGGTGGATATTGTGGCAATGGTAGGTTAGCTGTTGCTTAAGGCACCTACATCTATTCAAGTTGGAGTCCTGGCTACTCAACTTGAGATTCTGCTTCCTGTTAATGCATCATGGGAGGCAGCAGATAATGGCTTCAGTGCTTGAACCCCTGCCACCCACATGGAAGACCTGGATGGCGTTCCTGCCTCCTGGTTTTGGCCTGGCCCAGCCCTGGCTATTGTAGGCATTTGGAAAAGTGAACCAGACAATGGAAGATCTCACTCTGCTTTTCAAATAGATGAAAAATAACATTTTATAATATCAAATATGATATATATACATACATATATATATATTTCAGGCCATAGATGTGGAGTGCTAAATGTCACTCATTTATTTTTCTTTCTTCACTGGCTTATGGTTTTCTTTTGTTTTTTAAATATAGTTCAATATGGACCGGGTTAATGTTGAAGAATTCTATGAAGTTTATAAAGGAGTAGTGTCTGAGTATAATGTAAGTATCGAGGTAAATATAAAGCTTTGGTACTAAAAACATTATGTGTACAGTGGCCCTCCTTTATCTGCAGTTTCATTTTCTACAATTTCAGTCACCCAACATCAACTGTGGTCTGAAAATATTAATATTTTTCTTGATGAAAAAGAGAGAGACTACATTCACAGAATTTTTTAAATTATATAAGAATATATTCTTAATTATTCTATTTTATTTGTAGTTGTTTTAAATCTCTTGATATTCCTAATTTATAAATTAAGTTTTATCATAGATTCACATAGGCAAAATCATAGTATATATAGGGATCAGTACTAGCCTCAGGATCAGGCATCCACTGGAAGTCTTGGAAATGGATTTGGGGAGTGTTGGGGGGGGTGGTTATTGTATCTCAAATCTGGATAATCTCAATATAATTTATAATCTGAAAGTATTCCTTAAAATATTCCTTCTGCAGTTGGCCAGGTGATTAAATCCAGTGGCAGGTACATTCTTATACCTGACTGCTTGTGGAAGATATGACATCATTTCCTTTATGAAACAAAAAATATACAAGAAAATTTTTAAAAACATCATCAACAACAAAACAAACCTTGTCTTCTATGAAGTGTTTAATATTCTCAAAGTGGAAAACTGTCCAAAATGCTTTAGCAAGTAAAAAGCAAATTGTTGGGGCCAGTGTTGTGCTGTAGAGGGTAAAGCCACCACCTGCAATAATGCTAGTTCTAGTCATGGATGCTCCACTTACAATCCAGCTCCATGCTAATGTGCCTGGGAAAACAGTGAAGGATGGCCCAAATGCTTGGGCCCCTGCATCTATACCTACATGGAAGACCCAGGAGAAGCTCCTGAATCCCAGCTTCCTGGCTTCCTGGCTTCCTGGCCTAGCCCTAACCATTTGCCATTATTTGGGGAGTGAACCGGCAGATGCAAGATACCTCTATTTCTCCCCCCACCTCTCTGTAACCTGTAACTCTGCCTTTCAAATAAATAACAGTTTTAAAGAAAATGCTTTTAAGGCCAGCCTTGGGGCACAGTGTGTTAAGCCACTGTCTGTGATGCTGGCGTCTCATATGAGCCCCTGTTTGCATCCTGGCTGCTCCACTTCCAATCCAGCTCTCTGCTAATATACCTGGGAGAGCAGTAGAAGATGACCTGAGTGCTTGGGCTCCTACCACCCACGTGGGAGGCTCAGATGGAGTTCCAGGCTCCTGGCTTCAGCCTGGTTGAGCCCTGGCTATTGTGGCTATTTGGGTAGTGAACCAGCAGGCAGAAGTGCTCCCCTGGCCACCTCTCTCACTAAATCTGCCCTTCAAATAAATAAATAAATCTTTAAAAAGAAATACAAATAATTCTTCACATTATAGTTTAACTCATCAACAAAACTTAATACTCGCATTAGTAACATAAATGCGTCTGAACCAACTGAAACTGTGACTGAGTTTGAAGAAACAGTGACTGAAAGGAAATTGTTCAAAGGGTGATGAAATTCATTCATGAAAACAAATGACTGTAGTAAGCAAGCCAGTTTTGTTCCTTAGCACATAGCAGATATTTATTAGAAGTTAGTTTCCTTTCCCTCCTCTATCAAATTTTCTCGGATATGTTCTTGGCAGCACACTGCGTAGCACCCATGTTGTTTTCCAGGGAGTTTTGGCCTTTCTTTTTGAGTAAAGTTTGCTATTCATGACAATGAGACTAGGTGTCTCCACTCCTTGCTTTTCTGTACCATTTCCTTTTAACCTGACCTGGGCCTTTGTCTTTTTATTCAGACATAGCAATAGCTGATTATAAAATATTTTCTTTTGAGTCTTGCATATTGATACTATTCCACTCTCCACTCTCTTTTAAGAAAGACCAGAGTGCTTTTCCCTTTGTGGTAGCTTATCAATGCTTTCAGTTATCAGCTTCTTCATTTTAGTATTATCCATCTTTTCTGAAATGGAAGAGATTTTACGGTGTGCGCTTATTTTTATGTCATTTCTTCAATCAATGATAATTGTTTTCCATTTTTGTTGCTTTTATTTATTTTCCTTAATTTATTGCTTCAATGTGTTTCTTGAAAAATATGGTTAAGTACAATGATCTTTTTTACTTCACATTATATAATGTTATTGTATATAAGAAAAATTCATGGAGACACAAGCCATAGCACCCTTGATCTTCAGTTATACAAATATTCATATATAATAAAATCAAGTAGTGAATTTGGTAAAAAAAAAAACAAAACAAAAAAACAAACAAACAAAAAAAAAAAACAAGGAGGGGTTGGTTGAGGAGTATTTAGTGTAGAAGTTAAGATGCCTGTATTCCCTATCAGAGTACCTGGGTTTGATTCCTGGCTCTGACTCTTGCCCGCCAGCTTCCAGCCTGTGCAGACTCTCTGAAGCAGTGCTAATGGCTCGAGTAATTGGATTTCATGGGAGAGACCTGGATTGAGTGCTAGGCCACTGGCTTCAGCCTTGGCCCATCCCCTGCCATGGGGGCATTTTAGGAGAGAAAGAGCAGCTAGGGACTTCTCTCTGTGTTTCTCTTTGCCTCTCAGATAAATGATTTAAATTTCTTTGAAATAGTAGTTGATAGTGCTCATGTTTTAGCTCTATGCTTGAAGTATACCATATTTCCCTTTGAAAAGCAGCTTTTAAAAGGCAATCCATCTCTGACATGTAAGTCTGCTAAAATACCATATATGCATTTTCTGCTTATCTAATATATGCTTACTCTTAGAACTTTCTGATCTTTGGATTCTAGTGGTGAAATAATAGCATAGCTGAGTGAGTATATCACTTTCCCTCTAAAATCAGTACTTTTGGTGACAGTAGCAATGTGTAGTATTGGGATAGCACAGAAATGGTGTTGATAAATTTTCCTCTGCATACTGGTTCAGTAGGATATTCAGTATACTCAGTATACTTAACTATTTAAATTTTGCAGTTCTTATAAAAAGGTCTACCCAGAAGAAGAATGGGTGTTTGGGAAGAAAAAACTACATCAGATAAATAATTATTTTGTGAATAATCTTTGTGATTATTTATTCAGCTTAAAAAAGCTGATCAAGCTTAAAATATATCAAATCAGTATTTGTTATGGTTAATAAAAGAATGCATGGAATATATGAACCATAGCATATCAATATCTAAGTATTTTTATGCCATTGCTATGTTTATATAACATTTTAGCTAATAAAAAGATGGCTGCTTAAAAGATTTCCCCAAACATAACTAGGAATGTTTTTATCACACTAATATTTTGTTGAAGTAAATGATGCTCTCATGAGTGGTATGTAATCTCTCATGTTTTTAAAGGAAAAGTCATATTGCTGGTTCTATTTCATTCTGAATTTAAATTATGTTGGCATAGAGTTATGAAATAATCCTCTTAAATGTAGAACATATAGTATGAATGTATATTCTGTGTATTCATAAGTGTAGAGTCTATAGAAACAATTACAGAATCACTGACATTGTTGTACCAGATGTTGTTTGAAAGCCTAAAGGTTTTCACATGTTGCTTACTTCAAACTATAGATTTTCCATATCTTGCAAAATTCATTGCAACTTGCTAAACTCAATTCACCATGAGGTCGGATGCTTCATTCAAACACTGAATCCTTGTATGGTTGTTAAGCCTTGATTAACTCATCTATGACATGGGAGCAATGCTATTACTTATGTTGTGAGTTTGTTGTGGGAATTAGGTGAAATGAGTCATGGAAAGTATTCTCATGTATTGTTGAGAGTATTCAGTAAATATCGGAGGCTATTATTGTTAATTTATTAACATTTTGTGACATTATTCTGTGCTAATGGATTCTGTGTTGATCATTTATACTTGTATTTCTTATTTCTACATTTATAGTCATAAAAGTGGTCATTTCTACCTCATGGTGTTATGATTCATTAATTCATCACACATACATTAAGTATCTACTACATACCAAACAATGCAGGATGAACAAAAAAAAAAAAAGTGCACCACCTGCATTCATAGTTTATTTTCCATGGAGGATAGACATTAAATCAAGCTATTCCACAAATAACTACCCACAGACGGTAGTCAAAGGACTGTTAAAGAAACAGAGAGGTTCTTTTATAAAATTTGTTACTTTATTAAAAGCTACTTAAAAATTCTCAGGTTTTTAAAGAACACATTGTATTTTTGATGAAGTTTTCAGTTTTCTTTCAGTTTTGTGTATTTTGAGCAGTTATGTGTCTATATTTTTAACAGTATCTTTTATCAACATAGAGTGAATAATAAGAGGCAAAGAGAAATACAAGGAAAGAGTGAAAGAAGGAAGGCAGGAGGGAGAGAGACAGAGGGAGGCAGGAAAAGAGGCAGACAAATTGACTCCTCTCTGGAAAATGTGTTCACATGCCTTCTACTCCTATGGAAAACTTTACACACACACACACACACATATGCAAATATTTATAGTACTTTAATATCATCAGGCAGAAAATCAAACTCACAATTTTCTATTTTAAAAATACTACACGTGACATTTGTGAAATAGTGAAGTGACTTCATGGGATGAGTTTGGGGATTATAATGGCAGGATTATGTGTACCATATTAATTAATGAAGTCCTTCCTCTTCTATTTTAACTTCTGTCATTTCTATTAGGAAAGCAGCTGAGTTTGGATTACTATTTGAGTATATTCTGTAATAAATTATTTTATTTTGGTGTTGTATATCATAAGTCCCCAAAGTGATCAAAATGACCGATATGGCCCTACGCGATTGGGCCTCATCTCTTTATTTTCCTGTAGTCTCACTCAACTGTTGATACCTTGGTTCCTTGGTTGATCTTTGTATATTCTGGCCTTCTACTTCACTCTTTGTATTTGTTTTTGCTTCTCATAGTGAAATATTTTCTCAAGTATTCTTTCCAGAGGAAGAAAAAAAGATTTATTGAGTATTCAAGACACACTGACTGATAGGCACTTTTCTTTATTCATGTTTTCATTATACTACTTGATATTTATGAAACTTAAAATATTGTACTTACATCTCCACCTTCTGATTCTATGTGCTGTTGTTTTCATATATTTTAGTTGTATATGTGTAATTGTATTTTATAGTTACCCACATGTTTACTGTTATTTAATATAGGTCCCTATTTTTACCTGGTGTTTTTGCTCTTTTATTTGAAGAATGTAACATTTAAAAAATAGTTAAGGCTGCTGCTGATGGTAAATCTCAGCTGTTGTTTGTCTGAAGAGTCTTTACTCTTCCCTCAACTGAAAAATATTTTCATGCCTGAGTTTCAAATTCTAAACTGATCGATTTTTATTGATGGTATTGTTGTCATCCTTATCTTTGTCCTGCTGCTGTGTAGTATGTCTCTTTTTTCCCTTCTGTTTTTAAAGTTTTTAACTAATTTGATTTTTGTTATGCCCATTGTACTTTTATTTATATTTATTCCCCTTGGGTTCTGTTTGAATTATGATTATGGATTTCAACAAATTTGGCAAGTTTTTTCCAATTATTTCTTAAAATATTTTTCTGTTCATCAGCTTTTTGTCTAGTACTCCACCTATATATATATTACATAGTTTGATTTTTGTCCCACAGGTCAATTTTTGTTTTGATTTTATTTACTCTTCTGTATCTCAATGCTTACTATTGAATACTTTTTATTGAACATCTTCAAATTTATTTACTTTCCTGCAGTGTCTTATGAACACCCCATCCAGTATACTTTTTAATTCAGAAGTTTTGTATTTTATCTTTTTGGGTCTTTTCAATATCTTTGATTTTTCTCCTTACTATGTATGTATTTCCTTCTTTAAAAAAAAAAGATTTATTTATTCATTTGAAAGTCAGAGTTACAGAGAGGCAGAGGCACACACACACACACAGATTGAGAGAGAGAGAGAGAGAGAGAGAGAGAGACCTCCCATCTGTTGGTTTACTTCCCAAATGGCTGCAATGGCCAGAGCTGGGCCAATCCAAAACCAGGAGCCAGGAGCTTCTTCCAGGTCTCCCATGTGGGTGCAGTGGCCAACAACTTGGGCCATCTTCTGCTGCTTTTCCAGACACATTAGCAGGGAGCTGGATCAGAAGTGGAGCAACTGGGACTTGAATCAGCAACCATATTGGATGGTGGCAGCTTCTGCAGGCAGAGACTTTACCCACTACACCACAGTACCAGCAGTACCAGTACCGCAGTACCAGTACCAGTATTTTCTTCTATATCTTGAGCACATGGAGCTTATTTTAATAGCTGTTTTAACACATTCTATGTTAATTACATAATTTCTCTTGTTGGGTCTATTTATTGAGTTTTCTTCTGATCATTATTCGTATTTTCCTACTTTTCTTTGCATATCTCGTATTCTTTTATTGGACATTGGCTATTGTGAAATTTAGTATTGCATGGTGGATAGTGTCATATTCTGGAACTTAGGTTGCTTGGCATCAGTTTGACACTGTTGAGGCTTGCTTCGAAGCTGTATAGGCCTGGCACAGAGCACCTCGTAATCCAGGGCTAGTTTTGGTCAGCGACTGTGTTGTCATATCCTTCTGAGGACCCGCCTGTGCTCCTGGTGTCTTATGAGGGCTTTCCATGCTGGTCGGTAGACGCACAAACTGTTTTCAGCTGCATGCCACCTCTTTGAGTTGTTTGGTCTACTTCTTTCTAGTCATTCTTTCCCCTGCCTTTAGTAGTTTCCTCTACTCCTACCACAAACTCTGAGCCTAGGATTCATGTGAACTTCTCTGGAGATCCAGTAGTTCACTGCCTGTGTAGCTCCCTTTCCCTTTCCAGTATTTTGCTCTGAAAATCTTTAGTTGCACTGACCTCCCTGAACTCCAGTCTTTGTCTCTTCAACTCAGTAAGAATGTTGGACTGTATTGTGTTTTGTCTGCCTGTCATACAGTCAGGAACCTGCCTGAAGACATTAAGGTGGAACAATTATCTCAACAGTTACAGTCCTGTGCCGTGTGACATCCAGTGTCCAAAAGCTGTTTCATTTATTTTTGTCGAATTGCCTAGGTGTTTATTGTTGGTGAATAAATTTGGTCCCTGTTAATTTTTGTTGTTAGAATGCATGGTTTTTAAAATGATTCTTCAGGAGAAACAATTTGTAGGCATGTTAGTTTGACATCATTGTACTCATTAGGGGAGAGATCTCTAAAGTGAAGATAAACTAGAAGATAATTTCAAATAATGAAAGTGTCAGGTAGTAAAACACAAAAAAAAATGATGGTAGTAGGAGAAATGGTGACAAGGGAACAAATCTAAAATATATTTTTGTAGGAAAAATAGACAAAATTTGGGACCTACTTAAAATGTGGATTACAGGTGGGAAAGGGAGCAAAGAGAACTTTAACATGTTGAGATTAGTGAAATAGTGGCAGTTATAAGAAGAAATGTAAAACATCATTAAATTATATTTATTCTTTTGTGTTCTTTTATATTATGTATCATAGGAGATGGTGACAGAAATGTATTCTGGTCCTTGTGTAGCACTGGAGATTCAACAGAATAATGTTACAAAGACATTTCGAGAATTCTGTGGACCTGCTGATCCTGTAAGTTATTGTTTAAAATATGAATGTAGCTTCTGTTATCCATTAACTAAATATATTAACAGGGTTGGTATTTTTAGTTTGTTCTTTAAAAGAAATAATATAAAAATGATTTTATTATGCAAATAATTTACTTTCATGTAATATTCCAAGAAAAATAATTTTTATTAGCCTTCTGACAATATGGAAATGGACAGAAGTATTTACCATGTCATTTTTGTTATTGTTTCTTCATAAATTGTTAAGTAATTTTACAAATCTTAGGATATAAATTATTTAAGGACTTACCAAGTTTGATAAGACCTGGAGTTAATTAAGGAAGCTTTGTTAGAGGAAGAGAGATGTAAACAGAGATTTGAAAGACAAATCAGACTGTTATTGGAGACATACCCCTTAGAAGTCCCACCTGGGGTGCCAAATAATATCGGAGTATGGGGTACCATTCATGTTACTGGATGCTTATTAATAAATTTGGAATATTAATAAGCCTTGTGGGTTATTGCCTAATATTCAGAGAAGGATTCTGAATATTGGCATAAATGAACGAGGCAGCATGATAAGTTTTCAGCTTTTTATTCAGTGAGAGAAATGCGTAGGAGAGTAAGGGCGTTAGTCTAATCCAAGGGAGAAGGGTAATCTGGGTTCATACCAAGCACCAGGAGCCAGACCTGTGGCGGAGCACGCAGGCAAGGAAGCATGGGGCAGCTGGCCCACACGCCCAAAGGTGTAGGGCAGCAAGCGGGTCCAGGGAAAAAGGGCCGTGCCCACTGTGTTCCAGGCCTTTAATCCACTTCCAAAGGGGAATGGCCAATTAGATTGGCAGGTGGACACACGGGACATGAGGTCACATGGGGTGTGGTGAGGGTGTAGCCTTCCAGCTCACAAGCTAATCAATTTTATCCTGTATGCCTGCCTACAGCAGAACCACCAAAAGAATGTCCTAATGTGTGTGCAAAGATAATAATGAAATAATTTTCAAATTTACTATCATAGCATGCCACAGCAAGAATATTTCCCTGGCTTCAGTGAGAAATTTATATGTGAAAGCCTGAAGAAACATGTTTGTTTAGATAGAGGAAATAAGTTTGAGAAGGCTAGTAGAAAAGAATGTGATATGGAAGATATTCAGAAAAGCCAGAATAAAGGTGGATGCCATATAATTTGAATCCCATATGTATGAAATAGGAATTCCTAAGATGTAGCTTAATTTTGATTATGCTGAATTATTCCTTTGATGTAACTAGAGCAAACTAAATTGAAAGACATTAAAACCAGAGGCTCGGGGCCGGTGCCATAGCGCAGTAGGTTAATCCTCCACCTGCGATGCCAACATCCTTATGGGCGCCGGTTCTAGTCCTGGCTGCTCCTCTTCCAATCCAGCTCTCTGCTGTGGCCTGGGAAGGCAGTGGAGGATGGCCCAAGTTGTTGGGCCCCTGCACCTGCATGGGAGACCCTGAAGAAGTACCTGGCTCCTGGCTTCGGATCGGCGCATCTCCAGCCATTGGCAGTGAACCAACGGATTGAAGATCTTTCCCTCTACTCTCCCTCTCACTGTCTATAACTCTACCTCTCAAATAAATAAATAAAATCTTTAAAAAAAAAAATACAGAGGCCCTAGAAATAGAAATGAGCAGAGGTGATAACATCAGTAGAGAAAGTCACCAGGACCTAATTTATATCTTTTCAGGGGGAAAGAAAAATAGATGTGGTTACGGAAGAGTGCTGATTCCAATAGGATGCAGTTGTAGAGGGTGCTGGGCGAAAGCCCTGGTGAGGCTGTGTATTTACTGAATACTAATCAAAAGAATTTAGAGTGATTTTGGTGGCTACCTAAGTAAGTAGAACTTGGGTTTTTTTTTTTTTCATTTTTGACATTTTTATGCTCTCACTTCTGTAAGATGGACAAGAGAGTATTTTGTTTAATTTCTTATGATAATTAAAATTGTGAATGATCACCTGACTCAACAAATGAGTAACTTAAAAGATGCAAGTTAGCAAAAAGGAATAAAATTATATTTATTTGAAAGAGTTACAGAGAGAGTGAAAGCGAGAGAGAGAGGTCTTCCATCCACTGGTTCACTCCCCAGATGGCCACAATGACCGGAGCTGCGCCGATCTGAAGCCAGGAGCCAGGAGCTTCCTCCGGGTCTCCCACGTGGGTGCAGAGGCCCAACAACTTGCCATCCTCTACTGCTATCCCAGGCCATAGCAGAGAGCTGGGTCGGAAGAGGAGCAGCCAGGACTAGAACCAGCACCCATATGGGATGCTGGTGCTTCAGGCCAGGGCGTTAAGCCGTTGCGTCACAGCAACGGCCCCCTTTATTTTATTTTATTATTTATTTACTATTTAATGTGGAATTATTTGTGGGTATAAAGCAGCCTTGAAGAGCTTAAAGTCTATACAAGGACAGCTATCAGTGGCCATTTTCTGTGTACTGTGGCAATTGCGTTGTTTGATATCTGCAATTTGAGAGCCCAACAACAGCTAACAACAGTTAGCTTAGCCTGGGCTGGGTGACAAGCGTAAGGAGAGACATTCGTAGCAGAAGAACACCATTTCATCTTTGATGTCTGCACTACTGGCAGATCCTTCCTTTTTATGGTCTCCTAGTTGGAAGAAAACACTCACTGTGTGTGATCAAAATGTCTTCCATTCTTTCTAGAAGTGGTGCTGAAAGAGATCCATCATCAGGGTCGGGGGGGAATATTAGAGTTTCAACTTTTATTTTACTGTCTGAAAAGAATGAAAAAGCTTAGGTTTTAATAAAATATAATGTATGACGCCGGCGCCACGGCTCACTAGGCTAATTCTCCGCCTTGCGGCGCTGGCACACCGGGTTCTAGTCCCGGTCGGGGCACTGATCCTGTCCCGGTTGCCCCTCTTCCAGGCCAGCTCTCTGCTGTGGCCAGGGAGTACAGTGGAGGATGGCCCAAGTGCTTGGGCCCTGCACCCCATGGGAGACCAGGAGAAGCACCTGGCTCCTGCCATCGGATCAGCGCGGTGCGCCGGCCACAGCGCGCCTACCGCGGCGGCCATTGGAGGGTAAACCAATGGCAAAAGGAAGACCTTTCTCTCTGTCTCTCTCTCACTGTCCACTCTGCCTGTCAAAAATTATATATATATATATATATATATATATATATATAATGTATGGACTGATAAGAGTACATTTATATAGCATGTTCTATACATATTTGATGCAATTACGTCCACTGGATTGAGTGGGAAAAAATCACACATTTCTTTACAATTAGTGTTGTATTCACTCAGTACACCACTACTTTTGGAAAAATAAATCCATTTAGACAGAAAGCTTATTTCAGATTTTCCTCTGGAAGTTTTCAAAATATTTTGAAAATGCAATTGTCTTCATCACTGTGTAGAAAGTTGTGATAACTTGGAAGGGAAAATCTCAGGAGCTGATGTCTATTAGCTCTGTCATCTGATTGACATCTGGCCATTCCTTTATCTACTGAGACGCTGGAACCCTGATCATGCTCTTTCTCTTCATCCAAATTGCTACCATCATCCTGGGCAGAAGAAAGACTCTTTCTGTCATTCATCTTTAATCATTCTACTTTGCAGTTTTCTTCCACAGCTGACGTCCAGAAGAGAGCCACTTTTGCAAACTTAATCTCTAGTATGGTAGTGTCTGTCATGGTTTTCTGGTTCTCTGGGACTCTTGATCCTTTTCACAGGCACCTTTGATTTGACTGAGACCTTCAAGATGTCACCCTTCCCTTTTCTAGTGTTTGCTAACACTTCCTAACTTCTTTCTCTAGTTACCTAGATTCTATTGCTCATTCCATGTTTCATCTGCTTTTGCTTCTCTCTAATTTTTATACACATATACATACACACACACACGTGCGCTTAAGTATATTTCAGAGTTTTAAGACGTCGAGCTTTTAATTGTTTTCAGTGTATTGCCCCAATGCAAGAAAATCCTCCATGACAGGAAGCCAGAAGTCCTTCCATTAATTTCCATGTTAATCATTCTTTCTTTCTTCTCCTCCTAACTCTTATTTATTAATAATCTATCTTGATTCTCCTTGGCAAGAGTCCCTTTCTTTATGTGTCCTATAAGTTAAGGTGTTCTGAAGGTGTCATTCCTTATGTCTCTTCAAATTCTGTAGGCTCTCCCTGGGTGAAACTATTAATATTAATATACTAGCATATTGCCTACCAATTAGTATGCCGATGATTAAAATCCATGCCTCCAGCCTAGATTTCTCTTGTGTGTTTCATGTGCCCCCCAGAACTCAGTATTTCCCAGCCCTCTCATGTTTTCCTGCCCTTAAGAATGTCATTCTATCTGGAAACCGTGAACACATTTGAAACTCTCTTCTCTCCATATCCCAGCTCAACTATTAATGTCTCAAGTCCTATAACATGTGCTCCTTTACATCTGAGTGTCTATCCCTAATATGGTAAAAGTCAGGTAGCTAAATTAAGTTTATGAGGTGGGAGCCATACCTCCCCTACTCCATGTATCTTATCCACCCACTTGTCAATTAGATGACCCCTTTCCCAGGAAGTACTTCCCCTTACCTGGGACCTGGGGCTGTACCACACATGCACTTCTATTTCTAAGCTCAAAAAGAGCTGGGTAAAGTGAAAGTGCTCTCTGTCTCCACGTGCACCCAAAGAAAACCTGGTATGAAAATCACTCTCGAGCCGGCGCCGTGGCTCAACAGGCTAATCCTCCTCCTAGCGGCGCCGGCACAGCGAGTTCTAGTCCCGGTCAGGGCGCCGGATTCTGCCCCGGTTGCCCCTCTTCCAGGCCAGCTCTCTGCTATGGCCAGGGAGTGCAGTGGAGGATGGCCCAAGTGCTTGGGCCCTGCACCCCATGGGAGACCAGGAGAAGCACCTGGCTCCTGCCTTCAGATCAGTGCGGTGCACTGGCCACAGCACGTCGGCCACAGCGGCCATTGGAGGGTGAACCAACGGCAAAGGAAGACCTTTCTCTCTGTCTCTCTCTCTCTCTCACTGTCCACTCTGCCTGTCAAAAATTTAAAATAAATAAATTAATTAATTAAAGAAAAGAAAATCACTCTCGTTAGCTTTCCTGGCCTAATGTCCCTAAATAAAGCCCATTATGTGTGTGTGTATGTGTGTGTACTGTTTTCCTCATTTTGTAAATAAACATTATCACATTGCATGTCATATTTGAACTTGTATTTAGAATGATTCTCAAAGTAAAAGGCAAGAGTTTGGAATAGAAATTAGGCCCAACCTAGCCTGCAACATCTCTATCTGCATCCCCAGTGCTGCTTAGTGTATCGTTTATCCTCACCATTTCTCTTACCTCTGAAATTTTCTCACGTTTGCAGTGTCTTACCCCTCGTATTGCATCTTCTGCATTCCTGAGACCACACTGTCTAAAGTGTAGAGTCTGTACTCCTCAGCTGCAAGCTCCGGAGCAGCTCCCTGCTTCTTACAACCGACCTTCTCCTGCCATTAGAAGGTGTCCAAAGTCCTCCATGATACAGCCCCTTACTACTTCTGGCCTCATTTGTTCCTGCATTTTTTTGCCTCTGCACTGCCCTCTACAATTACACTTTCCCCTCCCTAGTATCAAATTGTTTCTTCTTATTAAACCAGTGTTTTTCTTCATTCTCTCTCTGCACCTCCATTTCTGTGTCTTTTTATGGAAGAGAGATGTCCTCAACGATAGAGATTTTGTCCAAGCACTTGGAAATTATTTCTTGGCCCCGCCTCCCTCAGACAGAATTGGCTGCTGATTCTTTTGTGCCCTCACTGACTCTACATATAATATTCTCACATCACCTAAGACGCTTATTCGTGTACTACCTAGCCCTTCAAAATCTGCCTTTAAGATCCTGTTTCGGCCGGAGCCGTGGCTCACTAGGCTAATCCTCCGCCTTGCGGCGCCGGCACACCAGGTTCTAGTCCCGGTCGGGGCACCGATCCTGTCCCGGTTGCCCCTCTTCCAGGCCAGCTCTCTGCTATGGCCAGGGAGTGCAGTGGAGGATGGCCCAAGTGCTTGGGCCCTGCACCCCATGGGAGACCAGGAGAAGCACCTGGCTCCTGCCATCGGATCAGCGCGGTGAGCTGGCCGCAGCGCACCAACCGCGGCGGCCATTGGAGGGTGAACCAATGGCAAAAGGAAGACCTTTCTCTCTGTCTCTCTCTCTCTCTCACTGTCCACTCTGCCTGTCATAAAAAAAAAAAAAAGATCCTGTTTCATTCATCTCAGTATTCCTTGCACAGAGCGGGGTACCTGGAATATGGAAAATACTTGATAAATAATTGGTGGTAGAGTAAATGAATGGAAGAATACGAGTGGAATCACATTCCAGACAAATGAGTGGATTTTCAGGAGCAGAATATAATTTCATTGTTTTTTACAGAATACCCAGAATTTCCTCAGGCACTTAGAGTGACTCTTATCTCTACTCCAAGTGAGACCAGAAGGCATTGAAGAGTTTGGGCAACATAGAGACTTTAAAAGCATCATTGTGTGCTTTTTGTAGCTATTAGAAATGAGATTGCTTTCTTGGCTTGTTTATCAGAGAATCTGCCTTATTTTTGTTAAGATTTATTTATTTATTTGAAAGGCAAGAGTTACAGAGAGAGAAAGAAGAGACAGAGAGAGAGAGAGCTCTTCCATCCACTGGTTGACTCCCAAATAGCCACAACAGCTGAAGTTGGGCCGATCTGAAGCCAGGATCCAGGAGCTTCTTCTGGGTCTCCCACATGGGTGCAAGGGGCCAAGCAACTTTCCACTGCTTTTCTAGGCATATTATCAGGGAGCTGGATCTGAATTGGAGCTGCTGGGACTTGAACCGGTTCTAATATGGAATGCCAGTGCCTCAGGTGCAGCTTTACCTAGCATGCCACAGTGCCAGCCCCACCATATGTTTTCAGTCCTCATTTTGTGATATGATATAATCTGTAAAGTTTTAAATATCTATAAAAATGTATAAATGAATATCCAAAGAATTAGCCAGGAAATGTAGAAGAATAGACAGCCACACACGAGGGCAGCTTGGCATGAGAAGTATGAGATGTGACACCCAAGAAGTGTGAAGAAAGTCAGTCTTGAACAGACAACACAGTGTAGGGTTGCACAGCCCAAAATGGTTGAGGGTAGTTGTCTCGGGGAAGGGTAGACTGGCTTGGGTTGTCAGATTATGAGAAAAGAGAGAAGGGGATGTACAGCCAGGTTTTAGCCTGGCATTGGTGAGATGCCAGGGAGATGTCAACACTCACACTTAGAGGCACCCTGGACATTGAAACTGGAGGAAGACATGACCTGGGATGTTAGCCTGATGGGCACAACAAAGGCAGTCACATAGGAGGTGTGGCCTATCAGGGTATCAAAGCCTGTGTGAGATGAGAAGAGCATCTTCATGGGGAAAAGGTATGGCAGAGTTTGGCTATATATGGTGGAATTGATCAAATGCATAAATAAAGACAAGAGCCAATTTCTTTTAGAGAACTCATGTATACAGACAAATGAGAAAGCTAGAATGAATTTTGTGGGTTTTTTTTTTTTTTTTGAAAGACAGAGTTATAGAGAGAGGTAGAGAAGCAGGGGGTTGGTGGGGGGAGGTCCTCCATCCACTGGTTCACTCCCCAAATGGCCATAATGGCCGAAGCTGAGCCAATCCAAGGCCAGGAACCAGGAGCTTCTTCTGGGTCCCTGTCGTGGATGCAGGGGCCCAAGGACTTGGGCCATCCTCTGCTGCTTTCCCAGGCACATTAGCAGGGAGCTTGATTGGAAAGTAGAGCAACCAGGACTTGAACCAGAACCCATATGGGATCCCAGCACTGCAGGCCGAGGCTTTAACCCGCTGTATCACAGTGCTGTCTCCAAATTTTGTGGTTTTGAATTAGAATGGGGAAAGTGATATGACTCCACAGCTTTCAATATACAGATTGAATGTTCACATTTATATGTGGATGCATATATTTCTGTACACATATTCCTTGGTAATGAATATACTTGGCTTCCAGGGCTTGGTCTCTAAATACCACTTCCCATGAGAAGAAATGAAGCTCCTTGGGGAAATAAAATGGCAAATTCCTGGGCTGGGCACAGAAAGCACAAGATGATCTTGGAATTTGTTATTATGTCAGAGTGATGTTGGACACAGAAGCCATTTTGTAGGGACTTCAGCTAGTCCAATCAGAAGCAATCTGAACATCAAAAGAAATAATGATACCCACAGATTACAATCCATTCACTAAAATAGGGAACCGTGACTCCAGGTAAATATAAATGAATTACTAACATTTTGATTAAAAATGTGATATACATAGTTTGAAAATTTCTCCACACAAAATGATTATGTTATAAAAGGAAAAGTATTAACATTACAGAGGTGAACATTAACAAACATTAAACAATAACAGTGATAAAAGTGAACATCATAGGTTGTGGGAAAATCATGTCATGTATCACATGATTGGATAAAATGAAAATAACATGACATCATTTATTTTATATTCCTTACAAATACTTATAAATGAATTCTGTTTTATAGAAATATTAAATATGCCCCTGGCCTCTATCTATGTCAAGGTCATGAAGTCAAAGAGATCAAAAAACTTGTTCTAAACCAAAAATTACTTAAGAGGCATGACAGCTAAATGCACCATGTGATTCTGAGTACTGAATGCTTATCTGAATACTGTGACTGAAAAATCATTCCTTGGCTCTAAGGACATTATTGCAATAGTTGGTAAAACTTCACTGAGGCCTAAGTATGAAGATTGTATTATTGTTACATAAGAGATTTATATACTGGTAGGAAATATACACTGTAATATTTGGAGGTAATGGAGCATCAGGTTTTTGAATGAGTCATAGCACAAAAAAAATTCTCTGTAATCTATTTGTCCTTTCCTTCAAATTTATTATTGTTTCAAAACAAAACTTAAAATATAGGGTCCTAAAACTTAAAAATGAGCAAATAAAATGTCATTGTCTCTTAAGCCAAGGCCAACCGCACTGAAAAATGTGACAGAAGTAGATTATGTTCCTGTGTTCTTGCTTCCCTCTTCTCAACCCCAGGAACTCAGTCCCAGACCTCCTCTGCTTTCTCAGTAGAACAAAAGGTTTGGTAAATTCAGCCTCACTGAGATACAGATCACACTCAATTAATGTTATAACTCCCCAGAGGTTTCTCTTTTCTTTTTCAGACAGAATACATTATTCTCTTTAAAAAAAAAAAAGTGATTTTAGGCCCCAGGAATCTAAGGAGAGAACCTAACTGAGGGAACTTTTTAGCTATCCTTCAATCATTCATGCATCTTTAAATATTTGAGTGCTTTCCATGTGCTAGGCAATATTCTAGACACTGAAGGTAACAGAAAACAAAACAGATGAGAGGTCAGAAGGGAGAGACAGAATCTCATTATGGAGCACTGAGCTTCCATTCTAGTTTAGGACAAATAGTAAACGAAGAGTAGAATGCATTGCATTTCATGTGGTTAAATGATGAACAAGGAAGAGTACAGCAGTTACATAGATTAATGTGAGATTTAAGAAAAGAAGGAATAAAAGAGATACCCGTGCCAATTTGGGGGTGAAAAGCAGCCTAGGCAGAGGGAACAGCCAATGCAAAGGCCCTGGGAGTGGGAGTGGAGCTTTCTCAAAGTAATCTAGGAACCACTTAATCCAGGAACCACTTAATGAACAAGGTAGGACAGAAGGCCAGGGGGGAAGACTTACAGAACAAATCTAACGGGCTCTTAGAATGACTCTCCCTTTCACTCTAAATGAGATCATAAAGCATTGAAGAGTTTGGGAAAAGTAGAGAGGATTTGACTTTAAAAAGATCATTGTGTGCTTTTTGTAGCTATTAGAATAGCTATTAGAAATGAGATTGCGGGGCTGGCGCCATGACTCACTTGGTTAATCCTCTGCCTGTGGCGCCGGCATCCCATATGGCTGCCGGGTTTCTAGTCCCGGTTGCTCCTCTTCCAGACCAGCTCTCTGCTGTGGCCTGGGAGGGCAGTGGAGGATGGCCTAGGTGCTTGGGCCCCTGCACCCTCATGGGAGACCAGGAGGAAGCACCTGGCTCCTAGCTTTGGATCCGCACAGCGCGCCGGCTGTAGTGGCCATTTGGGGGATGAACCAATGGAAGGACGACCTTTCTCTCTGTCTCTCTCTCTCACTGTCTAACTCCACCAGTCAAATAAAAAAAAAAAAAAAAAAAGAAAGAAAAAAGAAATGAGATTACTTTCTTGGGCTTTTTTTTTTTTTTTTTCAGATAATTTACTATTGGTTTATAAGAATACTACTAAATTTTTTGTGTTGGCTTTTCATTCTGTAACTTTGCTGAATTCATTTATAAGTTCTAATAGTTTGCTGGTGTAATCATCTGAAAATTGTGACAATTTGTGTTTGACTTTCTCCTTTCAAGTTTGCATGCCCTTTCTTTCTCTCATTTAATTGCTCTAATTAGGACTTCCAGTACTGTATTAAATAAAAGTATGGAAAGTGCACATACTTGTCTTGTTCCAGATCTTAGAAAGCCTTCACCCTTTCCCCATTCAATATAATATTAATTGTTGCTTTGTTATCTATGGCATTTATGATGTTGAGATACAACATTCCTTCTACACCTAATTTATTTAGAGTTTCTGTCATGAGGGGATATTAAATTTTATCAAATAGCTTTTCTTTATTGAAATTATTATATTGTATCATTTAAAAATTAATATATAATAAACATTTTAAAAATAAAATAAAAGAACATTGTGACTGATAGGTTAAGAGTAGTCTAAAAGAAGACAAGGATGGAAATTTTAATTCAGGCTTAAAAGATGGTAACCAGCGCAAGGACCATGATAGTAGTAATAAACATGGTGAGAGTATTCAGGTGTTGTTTGCCATGGTGCTCATCTTTTGCCTTTTTTTATCTCTAGTGGATGAGTAGATGAAGGTTAAATTGATGAAAGTAGATAAGAGATATGCAAACCCTTAGTTCTAGAGTACAGAAATGGATGAAAAGAATTCTGTGTACTATGTTTCATTTTACTCTGTTGATGAAGACAAGTAGAACATAGATCCATGTTCCTTCCTGTTAATTCAGTGCATGACAACAATGGGAGAAGTCATTTATACTTTACCAGATAACAGGCATATCTACAGATTAAAGTAGGTCAAGAATTTCTGTTGCTAGAGTTTACTGAGGAAAAATCTTAGTGTTGTATACTCTTAGAATAACCATACATTCTCACCAATTTGTCTACGATTGTCACAGGTTTTCACTGAAAGATCAGCATCCTGAAAAAATCTTCAATGCCAGGCAAACTGGAACAGTTGATCACTGTAAATACATTACCTCATTATTACATTTCTCTTAAAAATAAACTATACCTAAGGTTTAACTACTCGTATTCATGTCAAAATAAATTTTAAATGGATGAGTTAGTAACTTATAAAAGTTCAGAAGTATAATCTACATGCACCCATACCTAGAAAAGGTCAGTTAGATTTAATTTTTAATCGATTTTCTCATTTACTCTTTCAGTTACCCTTGAACTAGAATTGAGTTAAGTAGGAGTATTAAATAGTGACTCAGTTCCCAAAACAGCAAATGGAGTTAAATGTTAAAAGTGCAAAGGTGGGAATAACGTGCAGAACTGCATATAAGGAAGGATTTAAAGTTATGATTTGTAAAAATTTCTCATGAAGGATAAGAAAAAAATGATATGAAAATGGGGGAAAACTATCTCAGAAAGATCCCTTTAACCTTCCTTATGTCAACTTTCTTTAGCTTCTTCATCCTATAACTATTGAAACACATTTCAGAATGGGAAACTTAAACATCAATTTGTTTATTTCAATTGTTATTCTTTATTCATAAATTCAGGCATTTATTGATGAACTGCCTTATCTAGGAATCAAAGATGAATTGAAACCCTCAAGAAGCTCTCAGCCTACTAAGAGAATCAAGCAAAAAAATCTCAACATGCTGGGACCAGCCTCGTGGTGCAGCAGGTTAAGCTGCCGCCTCCAAGGCCAGCATCCCATATGAGCACCAGTTCAAGTCCTGGTTGCTTCACTTCTAATCCAGCTCAAGGGAACCAACTAGGATCCAACCAGAACTACATAAATCCCTTCTGTGGGCAGTGCCCCAGTGACCTAAAGACCTTTCATTAGGTCCTTCCTCTTAAAGGTTCTGCTACCCCTTAATAATGCTACCTTGGAACCAAGCTTCTAATCAATGGAACTTTGAGGGACATGCTCAACCCATATCCATACAGTAGCATAAATTATTCTACATTAAAAATGATTAGGAATTGAATAGTAAGGGATAAGAGGGAAGAAAGAAATCATGCCAGCATCAGAGGCTCAGGCCTGGGGAAAGAGACCAAGTCCAGAGACTGAGAGGGCAGAGCAATTTTTAGAATATGAGTTCTAAAACTGAAATCTAAGATATTTGAATTTCTGGGGTCTCAGTCCTCTTTGTCTTCCCAAAACTTCAGTAAATCTTGTGTGTTTAAAACATGTGTATGGTGATAACATGGTTATAAAAGGAAAGTATAAACCATGGCATGTGTAGCACTCCTGCTGGTGCTTGGAGAAGAAAGCAGCATCACCCTGTAACGTACAGTTCAGCTTGATGCAGTGGTACGTGAGGAAGCGAACACTGAATCTGTCACCAGCACAAGGAACTACACCATGGAATTGACTCAGGTGCCTAGAGGTATACAAATAGGAAAGGCAGAAATCAAATTATCCCTTTTTGCAGCTGGTATGCTTCTATACATATAAGGGAACCAAATGACTCCACCAAGACACTATTAGAATGATACGTGAATTCAGTAAAGTTTCAGGACACACAACACTCAAAAATCAGTAGCATTTTTATATACCAGCAGTGATCTAGCTGAGAATTTATAAAGCAATTCATTCACTGGAAGGGGAGAGGGAGCGGGAAAGGGGAGGGTTGCGTGTGGGAGGGAAGTTATGGGAGGGGGGAAGCCATTGTAATCCATAAGCTGTACTTTGGAAATTTATATTCATTAAATAAAAGTTTAATAAATGAAAAAAAAAGCAATTCATTCACAATAGTTACAAAAGAAAATTAAATACCTTGGAGTAAATTTAACCAAGGATGTGAAAGGCCACTACAATGAAAAATACAAGACACTAAAAAAGAAAATAAAAATATGCACATTAAAAAAAATGGAAAGGCCTCCCATGTTCCTGGTTTGGAATAATTAATATTATCAAAATGTCCATATTATCCAAAATGATTTACAGATTCCATGCAATCTCCATCAAAATACCAATGATATCTTTACATAATTAGAAAAAAAATCCTGCAATTCACACAGAAACACAGAAAACCTCAAATAGTCAAAGCACTCATGAGCAATAAAAATAAAATGTAGACATCACAATACCAGATTTCAAGACATACTATTGATCCATTATAACTAAAGCAACTTAAAAATAGATACATAGGCCAATGGAACAAAATAAAAATGGGAACCCCAGAAAAAAATCTACTCACTCAAAACCAACTTATCTTTGACAGCTAAAACAGCTAAAAACACTTCCTTGAGAAAAGACAGTTTCTTCAATAAATGGTGTTCAGAAAACTGGATTTCTGCATGCAGAAGACTGAAACAATACCCCTACCCTGCATTATATACAAAATTAAGAATGTATCAAAGTTCTAAATGTGGGGCCAGTGCTGTGGCATAGTGGGTAAGGCTGCCGCCTGTGGTGCTGACATCCCATACGGGTGCCTATTCGAGTCCCAGCTGCTCCACTTCCTCTCCAGCTCCCTGCTATGGCCGGGGAAAGCAGTGGAAGATGGCCCATGTCCTTGGGCCCTTGCACCCACGTGGGAGACAAGGAAGAGGCTCCTGGCTCCTGACTTTGTATTGGTGCAGCTCCAGCCATTGTGGCCATCTGGGAAGTGAACCAGCAGATGGAAGACCTCTTTCTTTCTCTCTGCCTCTCCTTTTCTCTCTGTGTAACTCTGACTTTCAAATAAATAAATAAATCTTAAAAAAAATAAGTTCTAAATGTAAAACCTGAAGCTATGAAATGATTAAAGGAAAATATAGGAGACACATTTCAAGACATGGACATAACATATTTTTATGTTTTGTTTTTGTTTTTGTTTCTTAAAGATTTTATTTATTTGAAAGTCAGAGTTTCACAGAGAGAGGAAAGGCAGAGAGAAAAGGATGAGGTCTTCCATCTGCTGGTTCACTCCCCAATTGGCTACAACAGTCTGAGCTGCGCTGATCAGGAGCCAGGAGCTTCTTCCGGGTCTCCCACGTGGGTGTAGGGGCCCAAGGACTTGGGCCATCTTCCACTGCTTTCCCAGGCCATAGCAGAGAACTGGATCAGAAGTAGAGCAGCTGGGACTTGAACCGGCGTCCATATGGGATGCTGGCACTGCAGTCAGCAGCTTTACCCACTGCGCCACAGCCAGCCCTGACAACATATTTTTGGATAAGACCTAAAAGCACAAGCAATGAAAACAAAACCAGACACATGGGATTATTTCTAACTAAGAACGCACAGCAAAAGAAATTATCAACAGAGTAAACAGGCAACTGACAAAATAGGAGAAAATGTTTACAAACTGTATAACTGGTAACTAATTAATATCCAGCATATATAAGGAGCTCAAGAAATTCAACAACAAAAACAAGCAACCCAGTTAAGAAATGGGCAGAAGATCTGACTATACATTTTTCAAAAGAAAAAATACAAGTGGTCAATACATGAAAAATGCTCAGAATAACTAGCCATTAGGGAAATGCAAGTAAAAACCACAATGAGGTATCATCTCAAGTTAGAATTGCTGTTTATTGCTATTCTAATACATTGTTAGTGGGAATGCAAATTAGTGCAGCCATTATAGAAATAGTGTAGTGATTCTTAAGAAACTAAAAATAGATCTACCATATGACCCAACTATCCTACTTCTAGGAATATATAAAGAGGAAATGAAGTCAGCATTTGAAAGAGATACCTGGGGGCCAGCATTCTGGTCCATTTCTTAAGATGTAGCCTGCCATTCAGCTATCTTGTATGAGTTCTTGTTCATGGTCTGGGTGCTCCACTTCTGATCCAGCTGCCTGCTAATGTACCTGGGAAAGCAGCAGAAGTTGGCCCCTTGCTCCATATATGGGATACCCAGAAGAAACTCCTGGCCTCTGGCTACGGCCTGGCCCGGCCCCAGCCTGGCCATTGCTGTCATTTGGGGGAATGAAACAGTGGTTGGAAGATTCTCTCTCTCTCTCTTTTCCTCTCTTTCCCGCTCTCTGTCTCTGTCTTTCAAATAAATAAATAAATTTTTTAAATTTTTTTTATGATGATCTACTTTCCATTTATTTTGCACTTGTAAGATTAATCCTACATTAAGTAAATAATTCAACAAATAGAAAGACAAAAAAATAAAATGTAATTTTCTGATGTACTATTTTGTATATATACACCACAATATTATTTTTCTTTAACTATTTTCACTTTCATAATATATACGAAAAAACCTTTCTGTGAACTACTCCCATTTCATCTCATTCCCTAGTTTTTGGGGATCCATTTCTCATCTCATTACATTTCAACTCTGATTCAGGTCTCTGCTTTGGTCTGCAAAAGCAGTAGAAATAAACAAATAAATATTTTAAAAAATGAAAGAAATAAATTCAGTCCCATGTGTATTGCAGAACTATTCATAGCATCAAAGATATGGAATCAATGAACAAAGGAAATGCAATATACATATATATGTGTGTATACACACACATGGAATATTACTCAGCTATAAAAACAATGCAATCTTGATATTTGCAATGAACTAGATGAAACTGGAGATCATTATGCTAAGTAGCTAAGTCAGACACAGAAAGACAAACACCACATGTTTTCTTTCATATTTGGAAGTTTATATAGATAGATAGATATGTATGTATATACTAAATGTACTAAAATGTGTGTATATATTTTACTATATATATACATATATATATATATACTCAAAATGTGTAGAAGCATTTCACACATTGTTTGGTCTATAGGTATTTATAAATGTTATCTTCACTGAATTAACCTACCCCTTACATAATAATATATATACTTATTTCATCATTTTCTAATCTTTCTCATAAATCCCATGTTAGGTGATATTAATATGCCTACCCCTATAGTATAGTAGAGTATACATATAGTGTTTATATATGAAGCCAATGTGACAAAATGTTAAAAACTGGTAAATTTAAGTGTACTCATTGAACTCTTCCTTATACTTTATTATTTGGACTATTTTAAAATAAAAAGAAAAAATGCACATTGCATTCCTATTTTACTAAACATATATCAAAGAAGAGAAAGCTAGAGGATACTTTACTTTCTTTGACTTTTTTTTTAATCATGTGACTTTGTTTTAAGGTTTATTTATTTATTTGAAAGTCAGAGTTACACAGAGAGAGAAGGAGAGGCAGAGAAAGAGAGAGAGAGAGAGGTCTTCCATCCGATGGTTCACTCCCCAACTGGCTGCAATGGCTGGAGCTGAGCCAATCCGAAGCCAGGAGCCAGGAGCTTCTTCTGGGTCCAGGGGCCCAAGGACTTGGGCCATCTTCTACTGCTTTCCCAGGCCATAGCAGAGAGCTGGATCAGAAGCTGAGCAGCCACAATAGGAACCAGCGCCCACATGGGATGCCGGCACTGCAGGCGGCAGCTTTTTATGCCACAGTGCCAGCCCCTCATGTGACTTAACCTAGTGATGCATTAAGTTCTCAGATTGATGGAATATTGATGGAAGAGGATAGCCAAATAGACAGAATAGGCTTCACATTTTGGATGGTTTTAAGCTAACCCTGTGTAAAACAAATAAAATAACACACTGTTGGGTTCAGCCCTATGGCTTAATGGGTAAAGCTGCCACCTGCAGTGTCGGCATCCCATATGTACACCAGCTCAACTCGACTCCTCCACTTTGATCCAGCTCTCTGCATCTGGCCTGGGAAAGCAGTAGAAGATGGCCCAAGTCCTTGGGACCCTGCACCCATATGGGAGACCCGGAAGAAGCCCTTAGCTCCTGCCTTCAGTTTGTCCCAGCTCTGGTCGTTGTGGCCATTTGGGGAATGAACCAGCAGATGGAAGCCCTCTCTCTCAAACACACTTTCTCTCTCTCTCTCTCTCTCTCTCTCTCTCTCTGCCTCTCTGTACCTCTGCCTTTCAGATAAATAAACCTTTAAAAGTAAATAAATAAAATACGCACTGCATATGTGGTAGAATACATTTGAAATTGTCTAATAGCTACATTAAAATAACTAAACAGAAAAGTGGCATTAATTTGAACAGTGTATTTTATTTAATTCAATTATTCAAAATATCTCAAGGAAATAATAAATATAAAATTATTAATCAAGTATTTCATAATCTTTTTTCTTTTTTGTTCTAAGTCTTTGAAATCTATCTTTCATTTTACATTTGGAAAACATCTCCATTTGAGCTAGCCATATTTCAAGTGCTTTCTAGCCACATGTGGCCACTGTATTGGTTGGTGCAATTCTAGGCCATCCTGCAGAACTTGTTTATAAATATAGAAAACCTGATCTTCTGTATATAAAGAGAATTGAAAATGAATCTTTACATGAATGGAAGGGGAGAGGGAGCGGGAAAGGGGAGGGTTGCGGGCGGGAGGGAAGTTATGGGAGGGGGGAAGCCATTGTAACCCACAAGCTATGCTTTGGAAATTTATATTCATTAAATAAAAGCTTAATAAAATAAAAAAAAAAAAGAAAGAAAACCTCGCCATTGTCTGAGATTACTGGAAAGCTACACTGGAACAAGTGTTTGTGTTAGAACAAAGTATCATATTGCTTAGTTTGATTACTTGATTTATATTTCACTCAGTATTTAATCATTTTTCAACTTAATTGAGGGTAATTGACAAATATAATTATAGAAATTTAAGATGTATAATATGATGATTTCACAAGTTTAAATATTTTGAAATGATTACCACAGTCAAGTTAGTTAAGATATCCATCTACTTGCAGTTATGATTTTTTTGTGCATTATAGGACAATTTAAGTACTCCCTAGCAGATATAGGACAATTTAAGTACTCCCTAGCAGATTTCATGAGTCTTTGTCTACACTACTCTATTTTTTAACTATTATCACATTATACATTAGCACTCATTCATCTTATACCTGTAAGTTTATAACCTTTAACCATTATCTAGTCATTTCCTGCATTGTTCAAGCCCTGGCAGCTACTATTCCAATCCCACTTTCTTTGAGTTCACTTTTTTAGATTGCACATATAATTGACATCAGACAATATTTGTCTTTCTTTGCCTAATATATCCCACTTAGCATAATGCCCTCTAGGTTCATTCACATTGCCACAAGATTTCTCTCTTTTTGTGGCTAGTATTACATATTTTTATAAGTACACCCCACATTTTCTCTATCCATTCATGTCCATGAATACTTGGTTGCTTTCATGTCTTCAGTGCTGTGAATAATAGTACAGTGAACATGGGGAAGAAGATATCTCTTTGAGATTCTGATTTCATTTCCTGCAGAAAGTATCTAGAAATTCCATTGCTGGATTATATTTTTTGGGGGACTACCAAGTATTTTTCAATTTACATTTCCCAAAGGGTTCCTTTTTATTTTTTAATACATTCACTAACCTAATCTTTGTTATCCCTTGTCCTTCTGATAATAACCATCCTAAAAGCATAAGATGATTATCTCATTGTGGTTTTAATTTGCATTTATGTGATAATTAGTGAAGTTGATTACCATTTCATATACCTGCTTTTTAAACAGATTATTTTTAGCTATTGAGTTGTATGTGTACCTCTTATATTTGGGGTATTAACCCTGATCAGATATGTGGTTCGAAGTGTTTTCTTCCCAATTTGTATGTTATATTTTCATTTTGTTGATGTTTCCTTTGTTGTGCAGAGTTTTTTGTTTGTTATAGCCCCATTTGTTTTTGTTCTTGTGGTCTGTGCTTTTGCTGGTTTACCCAAAAAATGACTGCCAAGACAAATGTCAAGGAATTTTTACTCTTTTTTTGATTTTATCATTTTAAGTCTTACATTTAAACTTTTAATACATTTCAAGTTAATTTTGATAAGTGGTCCAAGAAAGGAGATTGTTTTTTCTTTTGAATGTGGGATCTCTTTTTCTAATACTATTTATTGAACAGACTACTTTTCTCTCATGTGCACTTTGGACGGTGTTGTATATTAATAGCTTGTATATGCTTGGTTTTATTTCTGGGCTCTGAATTCTGTCCTAGTGGTCTGTGTATCTGGGCATATACCAGTGTGATGGTGATTTGATTCCTAGGGCTTTTGGTAATACAGCTTGAAATCAGGAAGTGTGATGTTTTGAACTTTATTCTTTCAAAGATTTCCTTGGCTAATTGTGGTCTTTCAAGGTTCCATATGAATTTCATATTTTTTTCTGTTTCCATAAAAAATATCTTTAGAACTTTAGTGAATATTGAACCTGGAGATTCCTTTGAGAAATATAGATATTTTAACATTGATTCTTCTAAGCCATTAACATAGTATATCATCCCATTTATTTGTGTCTTCTTCATTGTCCTTCATCAGTGTCTGATAGCTTATGTCAAAGATTTCTATGATGAAAATTACAAAGCTTAAAAAAAAAAGAAATAGAAGAGGACACCAAAAAATGAAAAAATTTTCCATGTTCATGGACTAGAAGGATCAATATCATCAAAATGTCCATACTACCAAAAGCAATTTACAGATTTAATGCAATCCCAATCAAAATACCAATAACAGTCTTCACAGATCCAGAAAATATGATGCTAAAATTCATAAGGAAACATAATAGCTAAAGCAATCTTATACAACAAAAACAAAACCATAGGCATTACAAATACTAGGTTTCAAGACATACCAGAGGGCAGCTATAATCAAAACATCCTGCTACTGGCACAATAGACTTGGATACCAATGGAATAGAATAGAAAATCCAAAAATCAATCCATGCATCTACAGCCAACTTATCTTTGAAAAAGGAGCAAAATCTATCCCTGGAGCAAGGACAATGTCTTTAACAAATGGTACTGGGAAAACTGGATCTCCATGTGCAGGAGTATAAAGCAAGACCCCTATCTTACACCTTATACAAAAATCCACTCAAAATTAATCAAATACCTAAATCTACAACCAGATACCATCAAATCAGTACAAAACTTTGGGAAACTCTGCAAGACATTGGCATAGGCAAAGACTTCTTGGAAAAGACCCCAGAAGCACAGGCAGTCAAAACCAAAATGGACAAATGGGATTACATCAAGCTGAGAAGCTTGTGCACTGTGAAGGAAACACCCAGCAAAATGAAGAGGCAACTGACAGAATGGGAGAAAGTATTTGCAAACTATGCAACTGATCAAGGGTTGACATCCAGAATCTATAAAAAGCTCAAGAAATTCAACAACAGCAAAACAAACAATCCAGTTAAGAAATGGGCAAAAGACTTGAAAAGGCATTTTTCAAAAAAAGAAATCCAAATGGTGCAAACAAATGAAAAAATGCTCAGAATCACTAGCCATCTAGGAAGTGCAAATCAAAACCACAGTGAGATTTCACCTCACCCAGTTAGAATGGCTGTAAGACAGAAATCAACAAATAACAAATGATGGTAAAGATATGGAGAAACATGTACCCTAATCCACTGTTGGTGAGAAAGTAAACTGGTGCAGCCACTGTGGAAGACAGTATGGAGATACCTCAGAAATCTGAATATAGACCCACTCTGGGGAATTTACCCAAACAAAAAGAAACCAACATACGAAAGAGTAATTTTTACCCCCATTTATTGCACCTCAATTCACAACACATAAGATATGGATTCAACACAGATGTCCATCAACTATTGATTGGATAAAGAAATTATGGTTTATATACACTATGGAATACTATACAGAAGTAAAAAAAATGAAATCCTGCCATTGCAACAAAATGGAGGCAACTGGAAACCCTTATACTTAGTGAAATAAGCCAGTCCCAAAAAGCCAAATACCATATGTTATCCCTGATCTGTGGGGACTAATAGAGCACCCAAAGATTAATCTGTAGGATAGAAATAGACATTTTGAGATGCGATTTTTTTAAGATTTATTTATTTATTTATTTGAAAGAATTACACAGAGAGAGAAGAGGCAGAGAGAGAGGTCTTCCATCTGATGGTTCACTCCCCAGATGGCCGCAACAGCCAGAGCTGCACCGTTCTGAAGCCAGGAGCCAGGAGCCAGGAACTTCTTCCAGGTCTCCCATGTGGGTGCAAGGGCCCGAGGACTTGGGTCATCTTTTGTTGCCTTCCCAGCCATAGCAGACAGCTGGATTGGAAGAGGAACAGCCGGGACTAGAACCGGCACCCATGTGTGATGCCGGCACTTCAGGCCAGAGCGTTAACCCACTGCACCACAGCACCAGCCCCAAGATGCAATGATTTTTAACAGCCTTTTTCTTCACTGTGGAGGAACAGTGTTTTTCTTTTTTCTTTTTTTTTTCTTGAAACTTTGTTGAACTCTTTACTTAGCATAGGATTAATCTTATGAGGGTAAATTTAACTGAAAATAGATCTTTGTAAAAAATAAGCATGGGAATGTGAGAGGGAAAAGGAAGAAGGGTAGGTGCATGGGCAGGAGGGAGGGAAGAGTAGAAAGTATCACTATAGTCCTGAAGCAGTATATATATGAAATTTTTGTACCCTAAATAAAATTTTTAAAAGAAGTCTGATTGTTTTCAGGATGTAGATCTTTCATCCCCTTGATTAAATTTATTCCTAAGTATTTTGATGTTTTTAATGCTCCTAAAATGGATTTATTTTGCAGATAATTCATTATTAATAGATGGAAACACAATTGATTTGTGAATATTGAATTAAAAATACCTTGCACCTTTACTGAATTTGTTTATCTGTTCTAATTGCCTTTTGGTGGAGTCTTGAGCGTTTCTCTATATAAAAATCTTGTCATCTGCAAACAGAGATGACAATAGTTATGTTCTATAAAGTCACTGTTAACACTGAATTCCAGAATACTCAGCTAGTTCTTCTAGGGGAAAATCAGGGTTAGATTCCTGTGAGCCACTAGTCAGAACAAATACATTGAAAAAGTTATCAGCACAAAACCATACTTTATGTGTGATTCTGTTTAAAGATAAATTATTTAATATATGATGCTGATTGGGTAATATTAAACTCATGGCCAACATCACTATAACTCATGCCTGAATAATGTATTTTCATATCACAGCAGTCTTGCGCATTTAGTACTCCAGACGACACTGCAATACTATGCTGGGAGATCATTTTAAATGGTGAAATTACCAACAAAAAGCCCAAAATGTGTCACTAAATAGACTCTAAATAAGACATTTGTTTTAAGCATGAGATTTAAAAGAAGGTAAAATGTCACTTTGTTCAACTTTAGTCAGGATCTTCCACATTGAATGACTCAATTTTTTTCTCATCTAAACGTATCTACCAGTGACCATAACATGCTGTTAGTATTGATTTGAGGCTTACAAATAAATTTTAGCAACTAAGTAAAATCACAAATACGGAATCCATGAACAATGAAGATCAATCATATTTTCTGCATATTTAATAATGAGCTTAAATGACTCATAATGAAAATAATTTGGAAAATAAATAGCAATTTTTACTTAATATAATATTCTGACTACACAAAATTTCTATTGGAGAGTTAATATCTAAAAGCGGCTTAATACAATTAGCTTGAGAAAATTCCAATTAACACATATTGAAAAATACTTACGTTTCAGAATAACTGTTTGTATTGGCTTTCTTTTGATTTTATCATTAAATAACACTCAGCCCAAAAATTTGTCAAAAATAACTCCATGAATATAAAAATTTGAAATAATGTGACCCAATAGAGTAATGGAAAAATGATTAGCGTTAAACCACTGAATAAAATAATGTTTCAAAATATTTTCTGTGAAAAGTAAAACAAAGCTTTATTCAAACATAATATTACTGAGGCAACAACAATATTTTCCTTAAAAGAAAAGATATATTTCAAATTTATAAGTCAGAGATTTTACATATTCTTTTCTGTAAAGTGTGGATTTTTCAAGTAAATTAACTTAGAGTGAAAATATTTTCTCTATATTCTGTTGTTCTTGTTGCCCCAACAATTTAGTATCAGGACTGAGATTCAGAACTAGATTGTTACTCCCAGTTCATGCCTTTAACCATTACATTATACTATTGTTACATATCTATGAGACCTGATCATAATATTACCAGGGCATAAAACATGTGCAAATTTCATGACTCTTAAAAATTGGAAAAGGAGTATTTTCTGTAAAGTTTTAAAACTGGAGAGTGCACAATGTTTTCCTGGGTGGTTCAGCTGTAGATTGATTCCAAACCACACAATAATTGACAGTGTTTTCCTCACAGTACTTGAGGAAGAATAGAAGAAAAATGCAATGATTGGATGAAAGAAAAAGAAACTTTACATCAGCCTCATAGATATGACATATGTGTATGTATTTAAATACATGTATTATGTCTTTGATCTTAAATAACTTGAATATCTTGAAGAACTGATGATCTATGAGGATTTCAATAAACCAGGGTTGGGAATATGAGATAGTCCCATCAGCTACAGGAAACCTGGAAGTCTTCCTTAAGCTTGCCTTGCAGGAAATGGGGAAGCTCCGTGGCACGAGAGGAATTACGGAGAAATAGCAGGGAAGAGTGATTGGGCCAACTTAGCTGGTAATAAATGTTCAGTGTGTGATTCTCTAAGGGTATCATGGTGTCCTTTGATCACAGAACCTCCTCTCCTAGCCCTCTTTCTTTTTTCCTAATTGCATTGTGATTATAACATAACAGACAAAGTCTTTTTTATAGTAACGTACAGTTCTTGTTTTGGAAATTACACTCTTTTATTCTGATGTAATAGGTAGAGATTTTGGATACATAGATATATAGATATTAAGAATAGCCTTTGGCCGGCGCCGTGGCTCAACAGGCTAATCCTCCGCCTTGCGGCGCCGGCACACCGGGTTCTAGTCCCGGTCGGGGTGCCGTATTCTGTCCCGGTTGCCCCTCTTCCAGGCCAGCTCTCTGCTGTGGCCAGGGAGTGCAGTGGAGGATGGCCCAAGTGTTTGGGCTCTGCACCCCATGGGAGACCAGGAGAAGCACCTGGCTCCTGCCATCGGAACAGTGTGGTGCGCCGGCCGCAGCGCGCTACCGCGGCGGCCATTGGAGGGTGAACCAACGGCAAAGGAAGACCTTTCTCTCTGTCTCTCTCTCTCTCTCACTGTCCACTCTGCCTGTCAAAAAAAAAAAAAAAAAGAATAGCCTTTATATTTCTGCCTATGTATAGAATATTTTCCTGACCAAATAAACTACCATAGAAGAAATATCTAAGTAGTTAACTTAGAACATAGTTCTCTTTATATGTGAACAAATGTTTGAATCCCCAGGGGGCACCAAAGCTTATGATATAGGAGCCCTTTGTCAGGTGATCTCATGAAATTCTACAGTATAATGGTGGTTACCAGAGGCTGAGGCTGGAACAGGGGATGAAGGATAAGGAAAGGTAGATTAATGTGTATTAAGCTACAGCTAAGTAGGAGTAAAAAGTTCTGGAATTCTCTTGCATAGTTGAATGACTATAGAAAATATTCATGTATTATATATTGCTGTATTTTAGAAAAACACAAAACACTGGAAGATAGGATTTGGGATGTTTTTACCACGAAGAAATGTAACATTTTGGGGAGACAGAAATATTTACTTTGGATTGGACATTAGACAATGTATACATTTATTGAAATGTCACATAGTACACCATAAAGGTATGAAATTTTTATGTCAAAATTTTTTTTAAATAAAATTACTTTGCCACAGTGAAGTTTATTATTATATCCCTTGAGAATCCAGCATTGGAAACCTCTAGATTTGTCCATACATTTCAGCAAACAGTAATTATAACACTAACTAACTGTGTGTATGTGTGTGTGTGTATGCATGATGTAGTGGGAAATATTGAAAATTACCTTAGTGAATAAAATGTCCCAAGATTCCCTATCTTATAGAATTAAGGTAAGCTAGAAATTTCACATTAAGAGATTTTTTTCACTTTAACCTCCATTTTTCTACAGGTTGAGATTTACTTTGTCTCATTCATCTAACATCATTGAGTATTGTGTGGGGTATTCAGGATTGGACATGATAGATTGGCTCTGCCTATGCAGAATGTATAGTTATTGAGGACTATAATGATTAAGCAAATGATTACACAAATATGTATATATTGCAACTGTATTCAGTACTTTAAAAATATATCATATCAAATTTTATAGGATACAGCAAAAGCAGTGTTGAGGGATGTTTATAGCAATTGGTGCCTACATGAAGAAATTGGAAAAGTACCAAATGAATGAGCTATCAATGCATATGAAGGACATAGAAAAACAATAAGAAACCAAACCCAAAATTAGTAGGAGGAAAGAAATAATTAAAATTTTGAGAAGGAATAAACAAAATTGAGACCAAAAAAATACAAAACATAGGTGAAATGAAAAGCTGGTTTTTTGAAAAAATGAACAAAATTGATGAACTATTGGCCCAACTAACAAAAAAAGAAAGACTCAAATCAATAAAATTAGAGACCAAAAAGGAAATACCAGATACCACAGAAATAAAAAGAATCATAAGGAATTACTGTAAAGAGCTGTATGCCAACCAATTGGGAAACCTAGAAGAAATGGATAGATTCCTAGACACATACAGTCTACCAAACTGAGTCATGAAGACATAGAAAACATATAGATACCAATAACCAAGATAGAAATTGAATCAGTAATAAAGACACTCCCAACAAAGAAAAGTTCAGGACTGGACTGATTCACTGCTGAATTCTACGAGACATTTAAAGAACTAACTCCAGTTCTTCTCAAGGTATTCAAAACAATTGAAAGGGAGGGGATCCTCTCAAAATCCTTCTATGAGGCCTGCATCACCTGAATATCTAGCAGGAAGAAGATACAACAGAGAAAGAGAACAATATACCAATGTCCCTGATGAACATATATGCCAAAATCTATTAGCTAATTGAATCCAAGAACACATAGGAAAGATCATTCATGTGGACCAAGTGGGATTTATCCCTGATATACAGGGATGATACATCACAAAAACAAACTGAAGAACAAAAATCATATGATTATCTCAATAGATGCAGAGAAAGCATTTGATAAAATACAATACCATTTCATGATGAAAACTCTAAGCAATTAGATATAGAAGGAACATTCCTCAACACAATCAAGGCACTTTATGACAAGCCCACACCCAGCATCCTGTTTAATGGGGAAAAGTTGGAAGCATTCCCCCTAAGATCCATAACCAGACAAGGATACCCACTCCCACCATTGCATTTAATATAGTCCTGGAAGATTTAGCCAGAGCCTTTAAGCAAGAAAAAGAAATCAAAGGGATACAAATTGAAAAGGAGGAAATCAAACTATTCCTATTTGCAGATGACATGATTCTATATAGAGGGGATCCAAAACACTCCACTGAGAGGCTATGGAAACTCATAACACTGTTTGGTAAAGTGGCAGGATATAAAATCAACAAACAAATATCAGTAGTTTTTGTATACACAGACAATGTCATGGCTAAGGAAGAACTTCTAAGATCAGTCCCATTCACAATAGCTCCCAAAAGAATTAAATACCTGGGAATAAATTTAACCAAGGATGTCAAGGATCTCCCAAAGAAAAAATTGAAGAAGATAATAAAAAATGAAAAAGTCTTCCATGTTCATGGAATGGTAGAATCAATATCATCAAAATGTCCATACTACCAAAAGCAATTTACAGATTCTATGTGATCTCTAGCAAAATACCAATGACATTCTTCACAAATCTAGAAAAAAAAAAAGATGCTAAAATTTATATAGAAACACAAAGAGACCCTGAATAGCTAAAGCAATCTTATACAACAAAAACAAAGCCAGAGGCATCACATACTACAGGGAAGCTATCATCAAAACATCCTGATACTGGCACAAAAACAGATTTGTAGACCAATGGAACAGAATAGAAACTCTAGAAATCAAGCCATGCATCTACAACCTACTTATCTTTGACAAAGGAGCTAAATCAATCCCTGGAGCAAGGACAGTCTCTTTAGCAAATGGAGCTGGGGAAATTGGATCTCCATGTGCAGAAGTATGAAACTAGACCCAACTTTGCACTTTACACAAAGATACAATCAAAATGGATCGAAGACCTAAATCTGCAACCAGATACCATCAAATCAGTACAGAACGTTTGGGAAACTACAAGACATTGGCATAGGCAAAGACTTCTTGGAAAAGACCCCAGAAGCACAGGCTTCCTCATACTATTTTTTGAACCCTTAGTGTATGATTAACTATACAATCATTAAGTAAACTGAAAAGAGATCTTTGTAAAAATTAAGAATGGGAATGGGAGAAGGAGGAGGAGGAAGGATTAGAGCAGAGGCGGCAAGTGGAAAGTGTCACTATGTTCCTAAATCTGTATATATGAAATACATGAAACTCATATAACTTAAATACAATTTTTTTTAAAGTCTGATAATTGTTCAAGAGCTTATAATAGGAGACTCTAGCTTAGATGATGTGATTGGATCTCTGGAAAATTCTCATTTGTTCTAAAACCTGAGGATAGAGAATAGTATTGTGTGGAGGCCTTAAATTGTGGGATGGGGGTTCCAGTCCCGGTCAGGGTGCCGGATTCTGTCCTGGTTGCCCCTCTTCCAGGCCAGCTCTCTGCTGTGGCCAGGGAAGGCAGTGGAGGATGGCCTAAGTGCTTGGGCCCTGCACCCACATGGGGAGACCGGGAGAAGCGTCTGGCTCCTGGCTTCGTAACAGCGTGATGCGCCGGCCGCAGCGGCCATTGGAGGGTGAACCAACGGCAAAAAGGAAGCCCTTTCTCTCTGTCTCTCTCTCTCACTATCCACTCTGCCTGTCAAAAAAAAAAAATTGTGGGATGATTTAGCTATTGACAGAGAATCTGTGAATGCAAAGAAGTCTAAATTAGCTCTAGTTTAGAATGCAAAGAGGAAAATAGCCTTCAGGGCAACTGAAATGTGGTGCCATATTGACTATTTTGTATTTATTCTGAGTGAGTGCATTGGGAAGTGCCATGAAAAGTTTAAATGGGGGATTCTTATGATCAAATTTGTACTGTGAAGAGCATAAGGACTATGTATTCACAACTGGTTAGAAGAGAGCAGTTTTGAC
Source organism: Lepus europaeus (assembly GCF_033115175.1). Classification (NCBI taxonomy): domain Eukaryota; kingdom Metazoa; phylum Chordata; class Mammalia; order Lagomorpha; family Leporidae; genus Lepus; species Lepus europaeus. The sequence goes on along the minus strand of NC_084831.1, from coordinate 134,657,808 downwards.
TAGACATGATGGGACTCTGAACTTAGGTAATAATAGTGAAAGGTTTTTAAATATATTTTAGCAGAGCTGATAGAACTGGTAGATAATTTGGTGTGGACATCAGTAGCTAAGTAATTTATCTATTATAGATGAAAAAATTCTTCATGAAAATGATTATTGTATTTTGGAGCAGATATAGAATCAGTGATTTTTAAAAAAAGACTTTCTCATTATTTATTTTTTGTGTGTTTTTCCTGAGATAGTGTTTTAAATATTAAATATTAAATATTAATTAAATATTTGTCAAATACTAAAACAGTAGAGGTATTATATATAAATGGCTCTAAATCTCAAAAATAGGAGTTATAAGTAGTAAAAATGTATTTAACCTTGAGTTTAGACTGTGTTTCTAAAGCACTATCACCTTACATTAAATTTAGAACTTTGATGGAAAAGTTTTTGAGGATATTCTTTTTATTTTGTTCTTAAGGAAAATAGTAGCTTGAAATAACGATCTCTTATTCAGCTCCACCAGTGTTAATTTTAATTTTGTAAAGTTATTTTTTAACTCAAGTTTTGTAAAAACAAAAATGCTATATTTCATCCTTCTGGCACCATTAAATGTTACATTCTTATTAGTTCTGCTTTGGAGATTCAAAAGTGGGTGGAATTATTTGATTAGAATCCAAAAACAGATGGATTATAAAAACACATTCTTAAAAGCTTACAGGATTGAAATGAAGCTAATATGTTTTTTTCCAAAACTATTAATGTGTAGATATACTTTTATTACTTTATCTTCTATAAAATGTGATCCCAACACTCAAGGGTTACATGTAGGAACTACTTGGAACCATTCAGAGTTTGAGCCTTTAAGCCTTCCTGTTAATTAGCATAATTTACTGCTGGGAATTCTGAGACTTAAGTTTAATACTGCATAAAATGCAAATGAAATGTTTTAATCATTAATGCCATGATCTCTAGCTTCAGAACTACAGAATTTATTAGAGTGGAAATAAACTTTCCCTTTCTTAAGTGAGTCACTATTATTTTTATTCAAATATGTTGTAGACTTCCAGTGGGAAATTTCCTACTATTAACCTCATTTCTTTTTTTCTTTTGTTTTTTTAAAGATTTATTTATTTATTTAAAAATAAGTTTTACAGAAAGAGAGGGAAAGACAAACATCTTCCATCTATTGATTCATTCCCCAGCTGTCCTCAACTGCCAATGCTGAGCCAGGCCAAAGCCAGGAACAGGGAGCCTCTTCCTAGTCTTCCACATAGGTGATAGGGGCCCAAACACCCAGGGAATCCTCTTATGCTTTTCCCAGGCCATCACTGATCTGGTTGGGAAGTGGAACAGTGGAGATACAAACCGGTACACACATGGTACAGTGGAGGTACACACCCATACCTGCCATGCCACAGTGCTGGCCCCATATTAACCTCATTTCTAAAGACTTCTAAATGTCTTCATATGTTGCAGAGGTAAAATGAATAACAAATTGGACCCTCAACTTTTCTCTTCATCTCTCCGATGTATTCATTCATTCAGCCAACCAACCCACCAGCCATCCATCCAACCACCAGCCGACCAAACATTTGCAAACCTGCAGAGTGCCTGGCATTCTTAGATACTGGCAATGAAAAGATGAACAACACACTTTCCCTGAGCCAGAGGAATGTATGTGCTGACAGAAGAAAATAATTCTGTAGTCAGTAATTGCAATAAAATCTTACTGCCATGATAGACATATGTATTAAATGAGAAAAATTTATTATCAAATAAGGTTAAGGAATACCGGGCTTAATGAATTTAAGCAAATTTCTCTACTGTAGAACTGTAGAATGTTTCAAATGTTAACATATATTGTGAATCTCCAAAACGTGCATCTGATATTAAGTATTTTTCCAATATTCTTCCCAAAAGTTAGAGATGACAACCAGCTTAAAAGAAATTTCTAACCATAATTCTTGCTAAGCTCCCTGCAGGAACTTGATGAGAACATAAAGAATTTTGAATCATAGCTTTTACTTTTTAAGGAAAATAAAAAGATAAAGAGGAATACATAAATCTGTACTTCAAAATTTTATCTTCTCAACACCCTAATTTCTCCCCAAAGCATATCTTTGCTCTGATGTGGAGGCTTCTGTGCTTTCTTGCTTTTGAATGTCTCATCAGTCTTAGAAAGTTAATCTCTGTCCTATTGTTGGAACTTATCTGATACATTAAAACTCACAATACTTATAATTTTAAGTCCTATTGCCAATAGCTATAGGAGTTTGGAGAAATTACTTTGTTTTTGTTTGTTCCTTTCTCTTCTCCTCCTCCTACTGCTAATAAAATGAAAAAGCAGTTAATTCTTTCTCCTCTCTTAAGTTCAGCTGAGACTGATCCTGGAGCAGTTCTTCTTATCCTGCTGTCCATAGATCCCTAAAGTTTAGAGGATTAGAATTCAGGGGTCTCAGGGCCAGTGTAGTGGTGCAGCAGGTTAAGCCATAGCCTAATATACTGGCATCCCAAATGGGCACCAGTTCAGGTCCCAGTTGCTCCACTTCTGATCCTACTCCTTGCAAATGCTCCTGGGAAAGTAACAGGAGATGGCCCAAGTACATGGGTTCCTGTACCCACTTGGGAGACCCAGATAGAGCTTGAGGCTCCTGGCATTGAACTGGCCTGACTGTGGCCATTTTGAGCATTAGGGGAATGAACCAGCAGATGGAAGATGTTCTCTCACTCTCTCTTCTCTCTCTCTCTCTCTCTCTCTCTCTCTCTCTCTCTCTCTCTCTTCCTCTCTCACTCTGCTTTCATATAATAAATACATCTGTTTAAAAAATAATAATAATAAAAGGGTCTTTCAAATTGAGAAAAAATAAAATATTTATTTTCATTAATATCTGACTGAAGATTAGAATTTCCATGAATATAAGCAACAAACCAGTAATACCTTGACTGTGCAACCAGTAACACTCACAGACATTTTGATATTGCACCACAGTTGTCATGGAAATCTTAAAATACCATTTATAGTCACTGCGACCTTAAAATTATAGGACTTATTAAATTAATTGGTATCTTAATAAATATCCATATCATATTACTCATATCACAAGAATATCATAAAATATTTTAATAATTATATTTTAAAGTAATGAGGTTCTTTGATAGTCCTATACGTTTTATGTATTTAAATAAATTGTTCTGAAAAAAGGTCTGTAGGCTTCATAACAGGTCCTTGGCCCAAGACCAAATTTAGAACCCTTGTCCGGGGCCAGCAATATGGCGTAGTTGGTAAAGCCACTGCCTGCAGTGCCAGCATCACATATGAGCACTGATTCTAGTCCCTGCTGCTCCACTTCTGATCCAGCTCTGCTATGGCCTGGGAAGCAGTAGAAGATGGCCCAAGTCCTTGGGCCCCTGCACCTGCATGGGAGACCTGGAAGAAGCTCCTGGCTCCCAGCTCCGGCCGTTGAGGCCAACTGGGGAGTGAACCAGTGAAAGGAAGAAATTTCTCTCTCTTTCTCTCTCTGCCTCTCCTTCTCTTTCTATGTAACTCAGACTTTCAAATAAATAAATGAATAAATCTTAAATTAAAAAAAAGAAGACCCCCTGTCCTAGAGGAATCCCTATTATACAGGTCAAATAAGGATCTCTGGAGTTGAGGAGGCAGTTTCTTCCTCTTTGTTACTTTTCCTGTCATTAATCTTCCCTACCCTCTGTGTAATTCTGTAAGATTTGTGCCCATTCTTCATGTTTGTTCTCCCAATCTGCCCCTTCCATATAGATATTTGGATTCATTCATTCATTCATCAGTTATTTTGTGGAGATCTATTACCCAGTAAATTCCAGATACTGGAGATGCAGCAGTGAACAGAGCAAACAATAAACCTTGCCCTCATGGCAGTTTCATTCTAGTGGAGGGAAACAGATTATGAGCAGAATAGGTAAAACATGTAGTATGTGGGCAGAATGCTGTTAGGTGCTATGGGAAAATGAAACAAGAAAGGAAAATAGAGTTTTCCAGGAAAAAAGGGAGTTTTTAGTTTTTAAATGAAACAGGCATGGAAGGCTACACTGCTAGAATCACATTAGGTGCAGACTTGAAGGAAGTAAGGGTGAGAGTCACTTTCTAATCCACATGGAGGGAACAGCAAATTCCAAAGCTTTAGTAAGCCTGGTGTGTTGGAAGAAGCCAAGAGGCCAGTGTGGCTAGAGTGAAGTGAATGTGAACCTTGAAGAAAAGGTAGACTTTCTATAAGCTGTCCAGCGGTTGTCAGCTGTCAGGCTTGTATGATGCCTGTGATGTTGTTACGCTGTTGGAAGAGCAAACACTGTCTTCATTGAGGTTTGTCCGCATGAACTGTTTTGGTATTGTGGGCAGGAACCTCTGGGCAGTTTTCTGTGCCTCTGAAAGTTGAATGACTCCTCCTATGGAGTTGCTCCTAGTCTGGATGCAAAGAACTTATTTCTGAAAAATAAAAATTCTGTCTACTGAAATGAGGATCTGCACTTTCAAACAAGGAGCAATGTCATGTAGACACAGAGTAATTTATTTTAAAGCCTTAAATCAAGTCAAATGGTAGTAGACAATACGGCTAGAGAGATACCTAGCAAGATATTGACATTGTAAGGAGTGCCAGGCTGAGAATTTTGTTATTTAGTAAACATGAAAAACTGTTGAAGGCTGCTGTCAAAATAGCACTGTCATATGATCAAATTAAGAGGTGTGTGTCCATTAAGGATTTCTGTAGTTCAAGAATTTGTTTTTGAGAACTTCTTAATGTTCTTATCAACTTTTTGAGATCCGCTTCTTGCATTTTCTCTGTCTCTTCATCTTCATAATCTTGAATTGGGGTATGTTGTTCATTTGGGGGCATCATAGTATCTTCCTTGCTCTTGTTACCTTGGTTTCTGTGTTTGTTGTTTGGCATATTGGAGATATTATTTAGTTTTTTTGCTGTGGTGTTTTTTTCTCGTTATGCTATGACTCTAGATTAAGTGGGCTGTCTGCTTTGATGGATCCTTAGAGGCTGTGATGGGTGTGGCCAGAGAGCTCTGTTTGATTCTTCAGGTTTAAGGGTGTGCCAAAGATGACTCACCCAGATTGTTCTCTCCCTTGCTTGCTCTTTTTTTTTTTCTTTCTTTATTTCTTTCTTCCTTTTTCTTTTTTTTTCCCGGTTGGGAAGTAATTCTGCACAGCTGAGTGGAATTGAGGGTAGTTGAAATCTGGCCTCTGTGGGTATTAGTTTGATCTACCACTGGAACCACACAAATAGTTTATGCAGCCCTCAGTGTGTTCTCAAATTTCTCCACAGTCTCTCACCGGGTTGCCAAGGTTACCGAGTTTGTGTACTCGGTGAGTTCTCTCACCGCCCCCTCGGATTTTCACAGTCTCAGATCGTTAGCTCCACCTATTTTCACTAGATTCTAACCACCTGTTATTTCTCCCGACCAGAGTCAAGTTTTTCTGCTTGGCTACTCACGGTTGCCGCTTTACATATGTAAAATGGCGCCTGCTCTTTGTCTTTTTAGGCTTTGTAAGGTGAGTGGAGAGAGAGGCTAGTGTCCGTGCCGGTTCCTCTTATTAATTCGTTTTTTTTTTTTTTCTCTCCTCCAGTCAGCCTGGTGAACTTTCCCCAGTGGGGCCTCAGGCCTCGTTCTGCCTTTCCCCGCCAATGTCTTGGGTTTCTGAGGTTTTTGTCTTACCTCCCCTTCCAGCACTGGTGAGATTCTGCGGCTTGGCTCCCGCAGCTGGGCTTCCACGCAGTGGGCTCCCTGTACGTCCTCTGTGTCACATCTACTAGATCCGGAAGCGTTTCCTCTGCAGTTTTTTTCTTGAGTCTTTTCCTGAGGCTACAGTAACTCCACTTTTATTAAACTATCTTTTCCCGGACTATTGGTGCGTGCCCTCACTATCCGCCGTCTTGGTTCCGCCAAGAGGTGTGTGTCAACATGTACGGTGGATTAGGTAACAATTTGGAAGGAGAGGTAGCCAATACCAAGGCATCATAACAGTTTAAGAAGTGATGTTTTAGAAAGATTGTTAAAGGGCCCTGATCAATCCAAACTCATAAACTGAAAAAGTCAGAAGCACTTTATTTGGGATTTGGGGAATAGCAATTTAGAGAGGTGCAGCTGGCCCTGAAATGTAGGAGCTTATATAGGATGCCAAAGGATGAGAAGGAAGCAGGGCTAGGAGATTCATAAGAGATAAAGAAAAAATTATAATCAGAATGAAAATGTCGGTAAAACAAGAGTCCAGTGGCCTCTTGATACATATCCTAAGCCAGTGGACACAATGTAATTGCCCAGTCATTCTGGTTTTTCTGGATGCTTGTGGTCAAAAACTGGATGTGACCAGAGTTCAGGGTCCTAGGCAGCAGCTTGAATCATGCCTAAGTACTGTTCCCTTAATGGCCTCTTGACTGCATTTTGAAAAACTCCATCAATGATGCTTTCCCTTTTATTTTCACAGGCCTTATGTAACCTTTATAAACCTGTGTCAAGTGCAGTAAATGAAGAATGCATGTAGAACACTTGGCGTAGAGTATGAAACATAATAAATCCCGAATAGATATCGCTTGTTTATGATGAGGACAGTGAAGTTCTCCAGTTCTCCTGCCTCTTCTATTTCCTTGGCCAACACATTCCCTACCCGCTTTTGACATTGTGGTCTTCCCTGCAATTCTGTTTTCAGCACTTTTATGTTTTCTTGTGTGACCTTCTTTGGTAATTCTATCCACCTTCATGGCTGTAGCAAACACCAGTATGCTGGTAACTCTCAAATCTGTGTTTCCAGTTCAGGATCTGAAGTACCAGATCCGTGTCTTTAAATGACTATTGTGTCTCTGAACCAGCAGCCCTACCAGTCTTCCAAATTCATACCATGTCAAACAGACCCCATTAAAACAACAACAACAACAAATGTTTGTTTATTTGTAAGGCAGGATGACTGGGGAGGGGGTGGGAGGTGTGGTTGGGAGAAAGCCTCTGCCATCCATTGTTTCACTCTCCGAATAGCTGCATTGGCCAGGGCTAGGCCAGGACAAAGCCAGGAGCCAGGAACTTCATCCAAGTCTCCCACACATGTGGTAGGCACCTAAGCACTTGGACTATCATATGCTGTTTTTCCAGACACATTAGCAGGGAGCTGGATCAGAAGCAGAGCAGCTGGTGCTCCAACCAGCACTCTAATATGGGATGCCAGTGTTGCAATGGCATCTTAACACACTGCCACAAGCCAGCCCCAGACCTCATTTTCTTTGCGGACTTGCTTCTCTGCTTCTTTTGTTTATTCTCATGAATGCAGTACTATCCACAGATTTAGTGAGGCCAGAAATTTGGAGACCTGTCTTAACTCTTGCCTGTCCCCTACCCTTCATAGCCAGTCAGGTCCTTTAAGATACTTCCTCACTTGTGTTTTTTGCTGTCCATCTGCAGTGTCTCAACCTTAATTAAGATTTTCAGCATTTCCTGTTTTATACCATAGGCTCATGTGTCTCCTGACAATTACCTTCCTCCAAATCTGCAACCACTCTGCTGCCTAAGTAATTTTTTAAAGAGATTTATTTATTTATTTGAAAGGCATAACAGAGAGAGAGAGAGAGAGAGAGAGAGAGAGATCTTCCATCCACTGGTTCACTCCCCAAAACTGCTACAATAGCAAGTGCTGGTCCAGGCTGAAGCCAGGAACCTGGAATTCCATGCAAATCATCCATGGGGGTGCACAGGCCCAAAGACTTGGGCTAGGTCCCACTGGTTTCCCAGGCACTTTATCAGGGTGCTGGATTAGAAGCAGAGGAGCTGAGACGTGAATCCATGCTTATATGGGATGCAGGCATCCCAGGCATGTCTTAGCCTGGTACTCCACAACCCAGGCCTCCCTGAGTAATCTTTTAAAAATGTAAATCTGATTACGTTATGGCCTTGCTTAAAACTGTTCTGTCGTTTCCAATTTTGTAGTAGTGAAAACTTCTCAGCAAAGCAGTCAAGGATCTATTTGATATTTCTAATTTCTATCTATGTAGTAGCACTTACTACATCTCAGTCCTAAAATGCAGGTTTTATTATCATTTTGGATGGTGAGGCCAACAGATCAGGAGACCAGTACCATTGAAAAGATATTTGCAATTCTCAAGAGGGGAGGGCATGCTATCCCATGCAGGGCCATGCAGGGAAGCACCAGCAATGATCAGAAAATAGAGAAGGAAGGGAAAACTGTAGGCAAGAGCTTTTGTTGTTGTTTCCGTGAGAAGAAATGGGTGATGTAGGGCAGCCAGATTTAGGATTGCCTAGTTGAATAATTGCAGGAGGCTCTGGGTTGTAGGAGCCTGGTCCAGGTTGGCTGATATCTGGAGGGAAATATTGACCCAGAGTGTAAGGAACTGATAAAGGAGGTAGGAGTGGATAGACTATGAAAGGCAAACTCACAGGTGAGTATTTCACTCTCTCTAAGAGGTGGCTGATCTCGGGAGGGAAGACCTGAAGTCAAAACATCAGAATACATTTGGGCTTACTATATGCAATTTGTTTTAAGTATTTTTTAAAAAGATTATTTATTTATTTGAAAGGCAGGGTGACAGAGAGAGAGAGAGAGAGGTCTTCTGTCTGGTGGTTTACTCCTCAAGTGCCTGCAACAGTCAGGGCTTGGGCAGACCAGTCTGTTGCTTTCCCAGATGCAGTAACAGAGAACTAGCTTGGAAGTGGAGGGGCAGCCAGGTGCTGCAATATGGGACGCTGCCACAGCAAGCAATAGCACAACTCACCATGCCTCAACACTGGCCACTCACTAGATAGCTGTTGACTGAAGTGAAAAATTGCTAAAGAGTAAGTGAATAATGAGTAATGAGTTAACTAGTAGGGTCTACATTAACCATAATGGTGGAAAATTCATCATTATTGCATGTCCTTTATTTTGTGACTCTTTGAGTTAGGCCAAAGTTCTCACTTTCATGATTCATAATCATTTATACCAAGTTTTCCTTAAATTGGTTGAATTATGATATTCTTCCCAACTCTAAAGTTATGTTTTGTTTTGTTTCTGCCAAGTAAAATAAAGCTGTTAGCACTTTTGATGAATTATACTTTTTCCTTTTCCCTTTGTAGGACTTGGAGGTTTAATGTGTAGTTTTAAATTTGCAGCTTTGCAAAATGTGGTACATGATTTTTATTACTTGTTGGCAATAGGAACCAAGAAAAACAACAAGGTGGTTAGGACCCTGGGTTCTTTATCTGTCTAAATTTATACCTTACCTCCAACATCCGGTAGATTTGCTCTTGGTCAAGTTAGGTGTCTTCTCAAAACTTTAATTTCTTTTTTTAAAAAGTTGCTGTTTTATTTAAGATATATTTTGTTTATTTAAAGACAGAGTATCAGAGAGAGGTAGAGACAAAAAGAAAGAGGTCTTCTGTTTGTTGGTTCACTCTCCAAATGGCCTCAATGCTGGAGCTGGGTCAACCCAAAGCCAGGAGCCAGGAGTTTCTCCTGGGTCTCCCACATGGAAGCAGGGGCCCAAGCACTTGTGCCATCCTCTGCCTTTCCCAAGAATATCAGCAGGGAGCTGGATCAGAAGTGAAACACCCAGGACTCGAACCAGCACCCATACGTGATGCCAGAGCCACAGGTGGCACCTTTATCTACTATGCCACAGCGCCAGCCCCAGTAACATCATCTTTGAGAAATAAAGCACAGACATAATACGATTTGAACATGTTTAGCTTTAAGCCCTTTTTTATTTATTTATTATCATTTTTCATTGCATTTTATGAGAGTATTTCAAAAAGTTTGCAAAAAAGTGGAATTAAAGAATAATTTCATTTTGATACAGAAAATTTTTGAAATCAATGCATAATTTTTTCATAATCCATATATATAATACATATTTTCCCACAAACTTTTGAAGCCCTCTTGCTCAAGTTTATAAACTTCACACAAAGATTTTCTTCCTGTCTTCTTTTTTTAAAAAACTCTGAATTAATTTACAAGGTGGCCTATCTAGGTAGTTAAAAAAAAAGATGTTCTTTTATTGATTTTGTTTTGAATGCAGAATAGAATACTTTAAAAAAAAAAAAGAGTAAAAGTTTATAGTGGTGCAAAACAAATTTCAAACACCATGCATTGTTTTTTCATAATACTCATTTTCTATGAACTTTTATGTATCCTCATATATTCAGTACTTATTCCTTTAATTATTATTCCAAATAATATTCCATTGTGTGCATATACTACATTCTGTTCACCCATTCATCAAATGATGGAGATTTGGCTTTTTTTTTCATTTATTAAACTTTTATTTAATGAATATAAATTTCCAAAGTACAGCTTATGGGTTACAATGGCTTCCCCCCTCCCATAACTTCCCTCCTGCCCGCAACCCTCCCCTTTCCCGCTCCCTCTCCCCTTCCATTCACATCAAGATTCATTTTCAATTCTCTTTATATACAGAAGATCAGTTTAGTATATATTAAGGAAAGATTTCAACAGTTTGCCCCATATAGCAACACAAAGTGAAAAAACTACCATTGGAGTACTAGTTATAGCATTAAATAACAGTGTACAGCACATTAAAGACAGAGATCCTACATAATATTTTTTTAAAATTAACTAATTTTCTATGCCATTTCCAATTTAACACCAGGTTGGTTTTTTTTTTTTTTCATTTCCAATTATCTTTATATACAGAAGATCAATTCAGTATATAATTAGTAAAGACCTCATCAGTTTGTACCCACACAGAAACACAAGGTATAAAAATACTGTTTCAGTACTAGTTATAGCATCACTGCACATTAGACAACACATTAAGGACAGATCCCACATGGGGTGTAAGTACACAGTGACTCCTGTTGCTGACTTAACAATTTGACACTCCTGTTCATGGCGTCAGTAATCTCCCTAGGCTCTAGTCATGAGTTGTCAGGGCTTTGATATTATTCTGATAGGGTCATAGTCAAAGTGGAAGTTCTCTCCTCCCTTCGGAGAAATGTACCTCCTTCTTTGATGGCCCCGTTCTTTCCACTGGGATCTCACTCGCAGAGATCTTTTATTTAGGTCCTTTTTTTTTTTTTTCCATGGTATCTTGGCTTTCCATGCCTACAATACTCTCATGGGCTCTTCAGCCAGATCCGAATGCCTTAAGGGCTGATTCTGAGGCCAGAGTGCTGTTTAGGACATCTGCCATTCTATGAGTCTGCTGTGTATCCCGCTTCCCATGTTGGATCGTTTTTTCCCTTTTTGATTCTATCAGTTAGTATTAGCAGACAGTTGTCTTGTTTGTGTGATCCCTTTGACTCTTAGACCTATCAGAGCCATCAATTGTGAGCTGAAATTGATCACTTGGACTAGTGAGATGGCATTGGTACATGCCACCTTGATGGGATTGTGTTGGAATCCCCTGGCACATTTCTAACTCCACCATTTGGGGCAAGTCTGATTGAGCATGTCCCAAATTGTACATCTCCTCCCTCTCTTTTTCCACTCTTAAATTTAACAGGGATCACTTTTCAGTTAAAATTCAAACACCTAGACTGCTGGAACTCATCGAAGAGTTTGGCAAAGTAGCAGGATATAAAATCAATGCACAAAAATCAACAGCCTTTGTATACACAGGCAATGCCACAGCTGAGGAAGAACTCCTAAGATCAATCCCGTTCACAATAGCTACAAAAACAATCAAATACCTTGGAATAAACTTAACCAAAGACATTAAAGATCTCTACGATGAAAACTACAAAACCTTAAAGAAAGAAATAGAAGAGGATACCAAAAAATGGAGAAATCTTCCATGCTCATGGATTGGAAGAATCAATATCATCAAAATGTCTATTCTCCCAAAAGCAATTTATACATTCAATGCAATACCAATCAAGATACCAAAGACATTCTTCTCAGATCTGGAAAAAATGATGCTGAAATTCATATGGAGAAACAGAAGACCTTGAATAGCCAAAGCAATCTTGTACAACAAAAACAAAGCCGGAGGCATCACAATACCAGATTTCAGGACATACTACAGGGCAGTTGTTATCAAAACAGCATGGTACTGGTACAGAAACAGATGGATAGACCAATGGAACAGAATAGAAACACCAGAAATCAATCCAAACATCTACAGCCAACTCATATTTGACCAAAGATCCAAATCTAATCCCTGGAATAAGGACAGTCTGTTCAATAAATGGTGCTGGGAAAATTGGATTTCCACGTGCAGAAGCTTGAAGCAAGACCCATACCTATCACCTTACACAAAAATTCACTCAACATGGATTAAAGACTTAAATCTACGACCTGAAACCATCAAATTATTAGAGAGCATTGGAGGAACCCTGCAAGATATAGGCACAGGCAAAGACTTCTTGGAACATACTCCAGCAGCACAGGCAGTCAAAACCAAAATTAACATTTGGGATTGCATCAAATTGAGAAGTTTCTGTACTTCAAAAGAAACAGTCAGGAAAGTGAAGAGGCAACCAACAGAATGGAACTTTCTAAATATTAACCATCATTTTTATTTTGAGAAGTAATATATTTTTCCAAACTCTTTCTTTAATTTATAAAACAGCTAAATATAAACTATCTCCTTTGGTCCCAACAATAATTTGGTGAGATATAGGTACCATTATTTACTGATATTGCTATCACCATACTTTATCTTTGAGGAAACTGAAGCATGAAAACATCCAGTAAGTGGTGCAGGTCACTCACAGAGCTTCAGACAAATCCTCACAGATCTCCTGAACTCTTTCTGTACCCTGATCACTCCACCACTTTGCCTCTATACACTGTCAGATTAAGAATGAGCATTTTATATCAAAGTCTCTATGAAAGAGGGCTACATCCAGAGGCCTCCAATCTCCAGTTTTCATTCCACTGAGGGATGTAACTTGCTCCATACAGATGAGCTCATGTTCTCGCAGAAACTGAGCAGTTCAATAGGGTGCATTCTAAGTGGTTTCTTCCCACCAGCATCACACATTTACTGCAGATCACAGATCTTCAGAGTTTTACGTAAGTAAAGAGCTGCAAACTTGAAATCTCTGATTTCCAAGACTTTATAAAATGTGAAACTCTCCTGATGATTTTCCAAATTGTAGTTCCTTTCTTAAAATAATTCATAATTGATAATTGCTTTCATTTACTCAACCATGTACCAAGCACTTGTCATCTGTCCTACAGTGCTAGGTCTTGAGGATCCTGCAGTGAGGGAGACAAAGAATCAGACAAAATTCCCTTATCTCACAAAGTTTTTGTTTTAATAGGGAGACACAATAAATAAATAAGTAAGATAAGTGCTGTGGAGACTAAGGAAGTACTGAGAGAGATGGTGGGGGGAGTGCTTCTAGAAGGAAGCTTTTCTGAAGATTGACTGTGAACATGGCTTTCACCAGTGCTGCTGCTACAAGGTCAAATAAAAAGTGGTTTTACTTCAAATGAACCCTGTACCCTGGCAAGGAGAATGCAGTATAGTTGTGAGAACACTTTAAGATAAGATTTGTAACCGTAAATTTAGCTTTTCTTAAGACTTTTAGTAACAACAAAATATCATCATAATTTATTTGCAGAAATCCAAATTGCTACATAGCTACCTCAGTTATTTGTGCCGTAGTAGTATTTGTGCTTGAAGGTCTCATTCTGAAAGAGCTCTGCTTGTCCCATTTACAGTGGCAACACCCTGACATCCTCAGTTGCTTATACTACCCTATTTTGGTTTACTTTCTCTTGCAGCAAGTATTAGCTTCTAAAAATACTGTGCCATGTATGTATGAACACACTCAGGTTTTTAAAATTTTAGTTGTATTTATTTGAGTGGCAGAGAGGCAGAGGATGAAAGGGTTTCCATCCACTGGTTCACTTCCAAATGCCCTCAGCAGCCGGGAGCCTGAACTCAATCAGGTCCTCCACATGGATGGCAGGAAGCCATCCCCACTGCCTTCTAGAGTCTGCATTAGCAGGAAGATAGAAACAGGAGCCAAAACGAGGAGTCAAACCTATGGTATGAGATGTGGGATGTGGGCCTCTTGCCCTGTGTTTTAACTGCTGGATTAAAAATCCTCCCCCGTATTTATTTTTTTGTTTTTCCCATTAACCTGTAAACTCCAGGAAACAAAGAATTTTTGTTTGTCCACTAATAACATTCAGAAGATAACTGGTACATAGCAGATACTCAATGGATATTTCTGAAAAGAATGTTAGGGAAATAAATGAATTCCACGTCCACTTTGCATTGCTCAGTTGTCATCTTGTGGACTGTTCATGTGACTGCTGTGTCCAGTGACTGACCCAGCAGCTTTGTACCCATTTGCTCTAATCCTCAGTTCCTCTCGAGCTATGTTTTCTGGTGCCCATCTTCAAGATGAAGACGAGGCTATCTGAATCAGCCCTTAAGGCATTCGGATCTGGCTAAAAAGCCCATGAGAGTATTTCAGGCATGGAAAGCCAAGACACTCTGGAAAAAAACAAAACAAAACAAAAACCTAAATGAAAGATCTCTGAGAGTGAGATCCCAGTAGAAAGAAGGGGCCATCAAAGAAGGAGGTACCTTTCTCTGAAGGGAGGAGAGAACTTCCACTTTGACTATGACCTTGTCTAAATATGATCAGAGTTGGTGAACTCAAGAGGCTTCCATAGCCTTGGCAGCTCATGACAAGGACCTAGGGAGATTACTGATGTCATAAACAAGAGTGTCAATTGTTAAATCAACAACAGGAGTCACTGTGCACTTACTCCTCATGTAGGATCTCTGTCCTTAATGTGTTGTACTATGTGAATTAATGGTATAACTAGTACTCAAGCAGTACTTTATACTTTGTGTTTCTGTGTGGGTGCAAACTGTTGAAATCTTTACTTAATATATACTAAATTGATCTTCTGTATATAAAGAGAATTGAAAATGAATCTTGATGTGAATGGAATGGGAGAGGGAGCCGGAGATGGGATGGTTGCGGGTGGGAGACAAGTTATGGGGGGGGGGGGGGGAGTCACTGTAATCCAAAAGCTGTGCTTAGAAATTTGGAAATTTATATTTATTAAATAAAAGTTAAAAAAAAAAAGAAGATGAGGCTAAAGAGGCTTTAAAAAAATCTTTTAGAAAATTAAATCCGTCATGAAACTGTCACCCATGGACTTTTCAGTCTTGGAAGACCCTCACCTCTGCATCCTTTTGGATTTGGCACTTCTCTAGCTCCCCCTTAGGGTTTTGAGTTTCATTTTAGCTTTACCTGCTCCTCTGGGACTCACTTCTCTACTATGGCTAAGGACTGTGGCCCCCTCCCTGCTCCTGCCTCCACCTTCTTGTCCCCTGCCCTAGTCACCATGAATGCCACCTTGGCCCCCACAGGGACTGACAAGTCCGGATAACTCTTTTATTCTATAATGTACCCTTTCTGTTTTCTTCTCTTCCTTTTTTTTTTTTAATTTTAACATTTAACTGGTTTCATTTCCCCATTCCTTAACAGGCTTATTTCTCCATTCCTTAACACTTTTTTATTTCCCTGTTTCTTGTATCAGCCTCCCTTGTCTCACCGTTTTCTAGTATGTTAGTCTGAATGATTCTCACAAAAAGTTTAGCTTTCAATCCCTTTGTTTTCCTTCTTATTAATTCCTCCATAATGATTCTTGTACTCCTCTTTACTTGCATTAACTATGTTTTTTAACCAAATGATACTGCTTCCTTCAAGATCTCATTGCTTAACCTTTTAGCTCTTCGTGTTCTTTCCAGTTTCTTTGCTTTCATAAAGAGGGGTCCCTTGTTCTGAATGTCTTTAAACACTAACCCTATTCCAACCAGCCCTGTGTCCCTCAGGGTCAGAAAGAGGGGCTCGAGTTTCCCTAATGCAGTGTACACTGGGGCTGAGGCGCTGCGGCTAACTGGAGCTGCTAGCGTTTCCAGACCGCGGGAGGCTGCAGCAACATGTGCCAGCTTTATCTCCTTCACGCACATGTGCTGCTTGTCAGGCTCACGTGTCAGCCCCTGTACCATTATTTAAAGACAGTAGGCTTTGTGTCGAGATGGGTGGAAAATATTTTTAAACCTTCCCGAGACGCGGGGAAATTACCATTTTTGGACATGAAAGGAGCCTGTCACCTTACAAGTCCATCAATAGGTAAAAGTCATTGACACCAGTGCCAGTTTGAGTCCAGGATCAGTTACAGTTGGCATAAATATTACTGAGCCATGGTGTTCTCAGGATGTTGTTGGTAAGAAATTTTATTTATATCTCAGTGAGACAATTCTACCACTTGCAAGGCCAAAGAGAAGGACTTTGGGGCCCTAAATGTAACCATCCACAGGCATGCTCCCCTTTCACCCTTATCAAGTTGTATTTTGTGACATGAAATAGCAAAACAATAACCCCTGGACCTATGTAGTATGTGTGAAATTCTCCTTTTGAAAGCACTGATTTCAACTATAACGAAAACATTATAGGACATGTAATTTAGGAATTGGCTATTCGTATTGTAAAATCTGTACTTTGCAAAACAGTTGCTTTCAAGAATGCTTCGAAGAGAAGTTTCCCAACATTTTGAATAAAAGCTAAATGTAGCACATCTATTGTAAAAAAAAAAAAAAAAAAAAAAAGTGTCGTGCATGTTTGGGGGAAGCAGCAGGCCCTCATTCACAGACGGCTGTACATTCCAGAATGAACCAGTGTGGTCTCCGGAAGTTCCTCACCCCAGTATTTCCTCAAGCTTTGCTACCTGATCAGTACGCTGTTTTCATGTTCCCATAATTAAGTTGTTCAGACCATGTAGTTTCCCTCAGCATAGTGACCATCCTCAGAACTCTGGGTATGTGAAATATACAAAACTATTTAAAGCAACTCTATGGAAGGGAGGGTTGAGTATTCTGTACTCCATTTTTCTCTTGCTTTCCAAGTACTGGCTTTCCTTTCAGACACCACCAATGCCCCAACCTTGAGTGACTTTCGTTTTCCTTCAGATTCTTCTTCCATAAATTCTCCATGCCTCTCATCCTGTGGATGGCATATGCTCCTTGTATAGTTTATCTTTTATGTATGTTCCTCCCTTCCTGGTCTAGAAAATGATTAGAGGACCTACATTACATCTTTTTGGTATCTCCAATGCCAGAAAAAAAAGCGGTATCTCTCAAGCTTTCGTGCACATAGGGAATACCTGGCGATCTTGTTGAACTGAAGACTGATAATCATTTGGTCTGGAGTGAAGCCTGAAATTCTGCATTTATGACAAATGTGATGCAGCTTGTCCACAGACTACCCTTTGAGTGAGAAGCCTCAGCAGATGTCTACTGATACTGTTATTTGTTTCAGAAAAAAAATTATTAAATACTTTATTTTCTTTAGTTTACAAACATCATTAAGAAGTGAACAGAGGGCCGACGCAGTGGCACAATGGGTTAACGCCCTGGCCTGAAGTGCCAACATCCCATGTGGGCGCTGGTTCGAGACCCACCTGCTCCACTTCCTGTCCAGCTCTCTGCTCTGGCCCGGGAAAGTAATGGAGGATGGCCCAGGTCCTTGGGCCCCTGCACCCAAGTGGGAGACCGGGAGGGGCTCCTGGCTCCTGGCTTCGGATCAGCACAGCTTCAGCCATTGCGGCCATCTGGGAGTGAACCATCGGATGGAGGACCTCTCTCTGCCTCTCCTCTCTCTGTGTAACTCTGACTTTCAAATAAATAAATAAATAAATCTTTGGCCGGCGCCGCAGCTCACTAGGCTAATCCTTTGCCTGCGACACCGGCAGACCAGGTTCTAGTCCCGGATGGGGTGCCGGATTCTGTCCCGGTGCCCCTCTTCTAGTCCAGCTCTCTGCTGTGGCCCAGAAAGGCAGTGGAGGATGGCCCAAGTGCTTGGGTCCTGCACCTGCATGGGAGACCAGGAGGAAGCACCTGGCTCCTGGCTTCGGATCAGTGCAACTCTAGCTGTTGCGGCCATTTGGGGAGTGAACCAACAGAAGGAAGACCTTTCTCTCTGTCTCTCTCTCTCTCACTGTCTAGCTCTGCCTGTCAAAAAAGGAAAAAAAAAATTTGAACATAAATTTAAGTCAGTCTGTAAATTATTGAAGGTGTTGGATTTTTTTTTTTTTTCTGATTTCTCCATCTGATCTTCTAAATACCAGACTGGATGAGATTATGTATAAATAACTTCTGTTTCTGGCTTCACTAGATTCAGGCTAAAAAACAAAAGCCACTGTAACTCATTTCTAGTCACCTGAATTATCTGGTCTTTTCCTCATTTTTGTTCTTAAGAGCAGATGTAGTTTTCCCAAAAAACTCAAATTCAATAGGTATCATATTTCAGTGTCAAGAATTATGCATACAATAGTTCCTCTTATCCATGGCTCCACTTGTCACAGTTTTAGGTACCCAAAGTCACCAATGGCCCAAAAATAGTATGGAAAATTGCAGAAATAAACCTCAAGGTTTTTAAAAAAAAAAGTTTGCTTACTATTTAATAGGCAGAGACACAGAGAGGGAGAGACAGAGATCTTCCTTCCACTGGTTCATTCCTAAAATGGTCGCAACATCTAGGACTGTGCCAGGCTGAAACCAGGAGACAGGAACTCCATCTGGTTCTCCCACGTGGGTGGCAGGGGCCCAAGCACTTGCGCCATCATCTGCTACAGCTGGGATTCAGTGCAGCACTCTGATATGAGATGCTGGCCTCGCAAGTGACAGCTTACCCCACTGGGCCACAACACTGGCCCCCATTCCTAAGTTTTAAAGAACTTTTATTATAGTATGCTGTTACAATTTTTCCATTGCATTATCATTAGCCTCTTACTGTACCTAATTTATAAATTAAACTTTATCAAAGGTATGTATGTATAAGAACAAACTGCATCCTGTAGCGTTTGTACTATCTGCGGTTTCAGGCATCCGCTGGGGTTCTTGCAACATATGCCTTAGGGGTGAGGGGGACTTCTATATACTTACTGTAAGCCTTTTAGTTAATGTAAACCCTGTAAAGTGATTCTTGGCTTTTTTGATGGAATTCCAAAGTGGGGCAGTAAATGTTATCAACAGGCAAGGATTCTGTGTCTCCAGGCTTTAATGGCAACCAAAAACACCATGCTGCTTTCCACAGAGAGTGAGTTTTTGATCTCCCTTGTCTACCCAAATAGAGAATGCATTAAAGGTAATTCTGGGAGATTATGTTTACTTCAAACATTGGTCTAAGTTTCCTCTCTCTCTCTTTTTTTTAATGTATTTATTTGAGAGATACACAGAGACAGAAGCCACCCATCCACTGGTTCACTCCCCAAAATCCTAAATCAACTGGGTGCCAGCTGAGCCAGGAGTCAGGAACTCGATCCAGGTGTCCCATGTGGGAGTCAGAAAACCAACTACTTGAGTTATCATCACTGTCTCCCAAGGTCTGCATTAGGAGGAAGCTGGAGTCAGAAGCTGGGTTTCAAACCCAGGTACTCCTCTTAACCTCCCAGGTACTCAAACTTCTCTGGTTGCTTTGATGAAGAGTTCATATGCTTCCTTCCTGTGAAATATAAATTGTTTCTTTGAACCATAGCCTATACTTTTTTTTTAATTCCTTTTCTCCCCAGGCTCCCTAATCTCAGTCAATCTCAGTCAATGCTTTACAAGTGAAATTAGGCAAACTAAAAGAAAATATCTTTGTTCTCTGATAAATAAAATAAAATATTTTTAAAATTTTTTAATTTTCTTCCTAGTTATAGAAGTGATTCATGTTTTCTATCGCATTGTCCCAAAAAAAGCAAAATTAAGGAAAGTTATGGAAAAGAGCCAACAAAATAAAAATTATAAAACTGTAATTGTTTTGTCTGCTTCCCAGAAATATTGTGAACACTTTTGCTCTTACATTGTCTTTTAATTGCATATTATAAAAATAAAATTAATATCATAAAATGATTATTATTTTGTAGCATCTCATATAATTAGAAAATATGTTACAGTTTCCTCTAATATCACTAAATAAACTTCTGTAACATGGATATTGACAACTGCATAGTGTCTCAGTACATAAATTAGGTAATATTACTGTTCTAGTTTTTCTTCTAATTTTTTAAATAAAGACATTACAGAGACAAGTTTTACATATAAATTTTGACAAGTTTTTTCCTATTCCTTTAGAATCAATTTCTTTTTTTTTTAAATTGCTGGATCAGTGGATAAACAATATTCATTTATAATTTGTTTTGTCTTGCCCTTTATAAAACTGTAGTTTAATAGACTGCTACTTAAATGGTTTCATGGTTTCCTTTGCAAAATGTTTTCTATGAATAGCAAGATGTATTTTTGTTCCTGACGTACTCAGTATTTGGAACACTGATTAACCTGAGTAGATCCGAAGCTATAGACATTGCAACAAGCAGCATTTATCAACTTGACTTACCAGCATACACTGCGTAGTTCTATTATGGTCTTGTCACATTTGAGACATTAGGTTATAAAAACAGCACATAAAGCAATTCATAAGTGAATTTTAATCAAGAGTGAATGGCTGTTTGCCAAAACAAGAATTAGTGCTTTAAGTATTTTTCTCTTACGCAGGAAATTGTGTTGGTAAACATGTGATATTCTGAGTCAAGCAAGTAAAAAAGAATATAAGAAACAGAAAGTTGGTTAACTGTTTCTATTAGTATAAGGAGTACATGGACTAATAATCTTGACCATCAGTTAATTAATTGCATTTCAAAATATCCTTTTTATCATGTCTTAAAAAACAGAATCTAGTAAGAAAAAAAAGGCATTGTGTTTTTAAATTAGCTGAATTGTGTGAGCCCTTTGTACCACAGCACTGATTTAAAAATAGGGCCCACTTTGGTATAGTTAATTCAACAAATGTAGCAGACGGCTATATAAGTATTTTATGAGTTTACATTGCTTTACAAAAGCAAGTAAATTTTTCAAAAATTGAAATATTTAGCTCATAAAATGGTGATTTTGTGTTTTTTAAACATTCATTGTTTCAAAGTGTCTACACTTAAGAACCTATAGTAACATGGCACAGTAATAGTTAGAATATCTGCTAATACATGTAATTGTTCTGTAAGTTTACTGTACTTTTAGAAAGCTTAAAACATTGCCTGGGCCGGCGCTGTGGCATAACGGATATAGCCTCTGCCTGCAGTGCTGGCATCCCATATGGGCACCGATTCAAGTCCTGGCTGCTCCACTTCCAAGCCAGCTCTCTGCTATGGCCTGGGAAAGCAGTAGAAGATGGCTCAAGTCCTTGGACCACTGTATCCGCATGAGAAGACCTGGATTTCTTTTAATAAGAATCTAAGGCAGTCCTCCTCATTTCCCTCTTCCTCTTCTTCCTCCTTTCTCTTCTCGCTCCTCTTCAGCCCCAGCTCAGCCCTGACCCCACTCCCAGAAATTAAAAAATAAAAAAATAAGAATCTAAGGCAGCTTATAAAATTTAAACAACAGAGCAAGATAAATAGAGTAAGGAAATCAGGACAGTGAACAAATGAGAATCCTAGTGATAAATTACATGCCACACCATAAAGTAAGTGCTATACTTTTTTTTTTTTAACAAAAAGTGGAGGCACAATGTGAAATAGCTTTAGACTTCCACATAATTAAATTACATAACTGAAGGTATCCTTAGGATGAACAAATTAGTTCGGGTAAGGGTTGTTGAACTGTAAGTTAGGAAACCTGCTTAGGAAACCTACTTTCCAAATTGGAGTACAGGGTTCAAGTTCTGGCTGTGATGAGTCTGATACAGATGCCTAAAAATGCACCTGGAATGCAGCAGATGATGGCTCAATTGTCTGAGTCCCTACCTCCCATTTCCGAGACTCAGATGGAGTTCTTGGCTCCTGATTTTGGCCTAGCCCAGTCTTGGCTATTGCAGGCATATGGGGAATGAACCACCCAATGGAAGATCTTTTTCTCTATGTCCCCCACCTCCTACCATCACTCTGCCTTTCAAATAAATAAATAAAATTTTACCAAAAAATGAACTGTTTACAGAAAGCTCACCATTTCCTGGTACCCAGGAGAAAATGCCTTCATGGACCTCCAGACACTATCTAGCACTTGCTGTTTTCAGGAACAGTCAGTTTTTTATTTATTTATTGTTTTAAGGAGAGAATGATCTTTCTTTTTTTTTTTATTTTATTTATTTGGCAAGTAGAGTTATAGACAGTGAGAGAAAGAGAGACAGAGAGAAAGGTCTTCCTTCCACTGGTTCACTCCCCAAATGGCTGCTACAGCCGGCGTGCTGCACCGATCCAAAGCCAGGAGCCAGGTGCTTCTCCTGGTCTCCCCTGTGGGTGCAGGACCCAAGCACTTGGGCCATCCTCCACTGCCCTCCTGGGCCACAGCAGAGAGCTGGACTGGAAGAGGAGCAACCGGGACTAGAACCAGCGCCCATATGGGATGCCGGCGCCACAGGCGGAGGATTAACCAAGCGAGCCACGGCACTGGCCCAAGAACAGCCAGTTTATTAGGCTAACCTTTCTAAGAAGCTGATGGTATCCCTGCAGTTTGTGACAATTACATAACAAGTCAAAATGATCTGATCTCACAGCTAGTGCAACTTAGGAATAGAGTTCTTAAAACAATAATAGGGTTGTTCTATTTCCTGCAAGCAATTCACTATGTACCATGTCTTGACTCCAGCTTGCTGCCAATGCATGTCCTGGGAGGTAGTGGGTGAGGGATCAAGCAGTTAGAACCCTGTCACCCTTGTAGGAGATTTAGATTGAGTTCTGGATTCCTGGCTTAGCCTGGCCCCGTCCTGACCATTGTAGACGTTTGGAGAGTAAACCAGCAAATGGCAATAACGCTCACTCACTCTCTCCTTTTCAAATAAATAAACTAAATGAATATTTTTTTTAAAAAAGGGATGCCTAAAGAAGATTCGATCCAATACAAACATCGTATTTTTTTTTGACAGATAGACAGTGAGAGGTAAAGACAAAGAGAGAAGTCTTCCTTCCGTTGGTTCACCCCCCAAAAGGCCGCTACAGCCGGCGCTGAGCCAATCCAAAGCCAGGAGCCAGGTGCTTCCTCCTGGTCTCCCATGCTGATGCACTTGGACCATCCTCCACGGCCCTTCCAGGCCACAGCAGAGAGCTGGACTGGAAGAGGAGCAACCGGGACTAGAACCAGTGCCCATATGGGATGCCAGCACCACAGGCGGAGGATTAATCAAGTGAGCCACGGTGCTGGCCCCAAACATCATGTATTAAGAGCCTTCTTCTGTGAGGTACACTGAATGCTGTACGGGATGCTTAGAATCATAAGACACAATCCCTTTTTCCAGTGAACTTAGCCACTTTAGGAAGAGACATTCACAAATTGGTTTTTATGCACCCAATAAATGGTAAACACTTGCCATGTAATAGACACTGTTTGAGCATTCAGAATGCAGCAGGAAACAAGATGGATAACTACTTTGCTTTTGTAGAGAAACAAACAACATAAAATTTCAGCTACTCTATAATTCACTGTGCTAAATACCCTTTGTAGCCCAAAGAGTTCTTAAATCTACCTGGCAATTGAAAAACACTTCATGGTGGTAACACTTTTTGGGGGAGAGTTAGTTTCAGGGATCAGAGAAGAAGAGAAAAAACATGTTACAAGAAGTAGCATGAGAGGCCAGCGCTGAGGTGCAGCAGGTTAACGCCCTGGCCTGCAGTGCCAGCATCCCATATGGGCGCCGCTTCAAGACCCTGCTGCTCCACTTCCAATCCAGCTCTCTGCTACGGTCTGGGAAAGCAGTAGAAGATGGCCCAAGTGCTTGGGCCCCTGCACCCGCGTAGGAGACCTGGAAGAAGCTCCTGGCTCCTGGCTCCTGGCTCCTGGCTCCTGGCTTCGGATCGGCACAGCTCCAGCCATTGCGGCCAACTGGGGAGTGAACCAGTGGATGGAAGACCTCTCTCTCTCTCTCTCTCTCTCTCTGCCTCTCCTCTGTGTAACTGACTTTCAAATAAAAATATATAAATCTTTAAAAAATAAAAAAAAGAAGTAGCATGAGCAAATCATAGTGAAATGTAGATGTGTTGATACCCTCTCTATTCCACTGTGTTTGAGAGATCTTTGGGGTATCACAGAGAATATAGAGGACTCAATGCTAGTTATATAAAGAGGTTTTCTGGGGACGGCTCTGTGGCTCAGTAGGTTAATCCTCCACTTGCGGTGCTGGCATCCCATATGGGCACTGGTTCTAGTCCCGGTAGCTCCTCTTCCAGTCCAGCTCTTTGCTGTGGCCTGGGAAAGCAGTACAAGATGGCCCCAAGTCCTTGGGCCCCTGCACCCACATGGGAGACCGGGAAGAAGCACTTGGCTCCTGGTTTCGGATCGGTGCAGCTCCGGCTGTTGTGGCCATTAGGGAGTGAACCAACGGACAGACAGAAGACCTCTCTCTCTGTCTGTAACTCTACCTCTCAAATAAATAAATAAAAACTTAAAAAAAAAAAAAAAAGAGAGGTTTCCTGATGTGGCAAATATGAAGCTCATGTTTTGTTATTGGGGTGCCTGAACTAAGTTTTGTTTCTCTTTCGTCAACCTTTTTCACTTCTACATATTTTTAAAAGGAAAAATCAGGTAGTAATGAGGGATTAAATAAGACTAAAAGAGAAGTTCCTTGAAACACCAGATCTTGTAAGTTTAGACTTAAAATCACTGAAGAGCCATCGGGTGTTTGAGGCAGGGAGAAGTTGTATCATGCAAGCTCCCATTGCATCTTGCTGAACTAAGGCAGTAGATATGAAGAATGGAAAGGAATTCACAGAACTAAGAGGATGCTGTGAGACCTTCCGTAGGTACTAGTGTTCTCTCTTTTATGTTCCCATAATAATTTGCATATATCTCCAATCTCTTATCATATCTCTTATCATACTGTGAGGCCTTTTATAATGGTTGAGTCAGCTTGCACCAGCTTGCAAAACCCAGTTGTTAATATCATCTCCCAACTCCACTTTCTGTCACAGAGGGAGTATGTGTACCTTGAAAATGGACAAATAAGACAAATTACTTTTTTATTACTATTTTGAAAGCTGATTGTCAATCATCACTGGCTACTTATTTACTGTTCTGCCTTCCTGTAAGACTGACTTCTTAGAATAAAAATACCACCATATTAATTTTTATTTCCTTATCTTTAATATCATTACTTCACATATTATAGGTATCAATAAATACTTATTGACTAAATAGAGGGACAGATTAAGAAATGAGATAAACAAATTAAGTAGTGATCCATTGATTGTGGGTATTGAATGAAATAGAAATAGCCTTTTATTATCTAGGCTGAACATTTGGAAAACAGTCATGCTACTAAGAACCAGACACAGGAAGTAGAATAGATAGGAGGTGAGGAGGGACAGATAGTGGGAGAAGATAATTTGTTTCATTTGTAACATGTTATGTTTGAGATGCTAGAATATCTGGGTGAAGATGCCTAGCATTCATTCTAATTGCTATTCAGTGACATTTTTAAAATTACTTGTCCTGTGGTTTTCTAAAACACAGCTATACAGACTGGTTATCATTTATTTTAACAAGATTGCTCCTGAAGTAAATCAAAGTTTTATAATGCAGCCGGAACACTGCTTTGTCAAGGAAAAGCAGAGATCAGACAATATAGAAGAGAGTAACTGAGGAAATGGAATGGTTTTTCAACAGTATAAATTTATTATTTCATGATCATAGTTAGAGTTTACAGTTGTTTTAAGAAAAGAAAATGAATTTCATGGGAGGATAAAGTTACCTTTTAGAACGTAAGTGATGAGGAAAAGTTTTTCTTTCTAAAAAAGCTATTATAGGTAAAGACACAAGAAAAATATCTATATTTTACAATAAAGACTTGGAGAAGAAAAATGATACTTCCTAAAAGCATCGGCTTTAACTGAAACTATCTGATTCATGGAGTATTCTGATTTATTGAGTGAGTATGTGTACACAGGGAGTATGTGTACCTTGAAAATGGACAAATAAGACAAATTACTTTTTTTCATTGATAGAATAATTTAGTATATTTTGTACATTAATGAGTGCTTTAAAAATATATAACCAGGAAAATATGCTTGACATTAAAACTATGGTGAATAGTTAACCCTTTCCTTTATAAATGAGAATTTTCCCCAAGATTATATATTAGAATGTGAGTTCATATGCAGTATATTGTTCAAAAAATAGGTGATAATAGGTAGTTCAACAAATAAGATGGAAGATCATTAACTGTAATATCATCTCTAAAGTTTAGAGTGAATTAATCTTTTCTACACTGAATTTTCACCAGAGGTTCAGTAATTCTTCAGTGAGAAGTGTGTCTTAGTATTTCAACTGGAAACATCATTCAAGAGCGTCACTTAAAAATGTCATGGAGCCTGGTGGATTGGTCCCATCCCATGTATTTACCATGTACCATTTTATATCTGTGCTGAAACGGTTATCTTGTCCTCCATCAAGGTCACTTTCAGAGCTACGAGATTCGTGTTTAGCGTTTTTGATTCCAGTCTCAGACAGGTGTGCCCTAGTTTGAGAAAATCTGTTCTACAAAACTGCCAGCTCACAAAGTAGACAAATTAAGTGGTAATTACTTAACATTTCAAAGAGATTGTCTTCAGGGTTCCTTAAAATAGGCACTTCTGAAGAGTGTAATATAGCCAAAGGAGCCTGGACTGGGGGTAACCAGAAGGCTTGGTTTTTCTACCCTATGATGTACAAAGTTGGAAAAGTGCATAAATCTGAACATGTTAGTCATTTCAGTCACCCAGTAAATCATTAATACTGTTCCT
This sequence comes from Lepus europaeus, assembly GCF_033115175.1. Classification (NCBI taxonomy): domain Eukaryota; kingdom Metazoa; phylum Chordata; class Mammalia; order Lagomorpha; family Leporidae; genus Lepus; species Lepus europaeus. The sequence goes on along the minus strand of NC_084831.1, from coordinate 134,631,116 downwards.
CTATGAATCATTCATGAGCATTCTGTGTGTTGAATATATAAAGGTCATAGTTTCTGTTTTTAGGAGTTTATAGATTACAAGAGTAAGACAGATGTGTAAACAAGTAACCGGAATAAAATTTTAATGACAGAGGCAAGGCAGCCTGTAATGAGATCACTAGGGTCTAACGAAGATGAGAGGATGACCTGTGGCAGTAGGAAAGCACGCTGAACTGAACAAATTGGTGACAATTGGATAGGGGGACCCAAGGAGAAAAGAGAGTCTTGTGGTGACTCCAAAACTTTTGGCCTAGGTAATTTAGTTGAATGTGATGCCATTCAGGAAGGGAGAAAATTTTGGAGAAGGATGTATGGGAGGAAATTTGGGTGGAGAATGTGTGGAGAGGAGAGACAATGAGATTGGTTTTGACAAGTTGAGTAGAAATGTCCTATGGGATAACAAGATTAAGTTGGTTAGGCAGTTGTATATTCCAGCTTGGAATATACAATAAAAAAAAATAGGCAGAAGCTAGATTAAATATTCCTCTGCAGAAAAATGGTAGTAGTGAATGAGATCATTCAGGGGGAGCCAGAAGACAAGAAGAGAATGAGGCATGAACACTGTGCAATAAGAAAGTGGAAACAGGAACCCGAGGAGGAAGTCTGGAGAAGAACCTTGACTTTGGTGCATGAGGACTGAGTAATGGGAGAGCTTCAGGAATAGGGAAATAGTCAGAACTAAATATTGAGGATTAATCACAAATGGAGAGAATCTATAGACAATTAGAAGAGTATCGGTGTCCTTGGCTAAAGCAACGTGGGACAGAAAGTTAAAGAGTAAACACAAGGCCGGCGCCGCGGCTCAATAGGCTAATCCTCCACCTGCGGCGCCGGCACCCCGGGTTCTAGTCCCGGTCAAGGCACCGGATTCTGTCCCGGTTGCCCCTCTTCCAGGCTATGGCCGGGGAGTGCAGTGGAGGATGGCCCAAATGCTTGGGCCCTGCACCCGCATGGGAGACCAGGAGAAGCACCTGGCTCCTGGCTTCGGATCAGAGCGGTGTGCTGGCTGCAGCGGCCATTATGGGGTGAACCAACGGAAAAGGAAGACCTTTCTGTCTCTCTCTCTCACTATCCACTCTGCCTGTCAAAAAAAAAAAAAAAAAAAGAGTACACAGAAGAGGCTGGTGTTATGGCTCAGCAGGTTAAGTCTGATTGGGACTCCTGCATCCTGTATGAACACCAGTTCAAATCCATCTCCCTGCAAGTGTGCCTAGGAAAGCACTAGAAGATGGTCTAAGTGCTTGGGCCCTGCACACATGTAACAGATCTGTATGGCGTTCCTAGAACCTGGCTTGAACCTGACTCAGTCCCAGCCATGTCTGTCTGTCTGTCTCTCTTTCTCTTTTTCTCTCTCCCTCTATCTCTCTCTCCCCTTCTGTCTCTGTAACTCTGCCTTTCAGATAAATAAATAAAATAAATACTCTTTTAAGAAAGAGTAAATGGTAATGGAGTTTACTAAGACTTGTACAAAGGAAGTGGAGGAGATGGACCAGTACTGAAAGGTATCTATGTATGGACGTTGTGATGCAGTAGGTTAAGTTGTCACTTGAGATGTCCGTGTGCCAACCCTGAATGCTGATGCAAGTCCTGGCTACTCCATGCTTTAGATCCAGCTTCCTGATAATGCTCCTGGGAAGGCAGCAGATGATGGAACAAGTGCTTTGGACCCTGCCCAAGTGGGAGACCCAGATGAAATTCCTGGATCCAGGCTTTCACTTGGCCTAGCCATGGCTTTTGCAGGAATGTTAGAGAGTGAACCACTGGATGGAAGTCCTCCCCCTGCTACTCTCACCACCCTATCACTCTGCCTTTCAAATAAAATATATAATAAAATGATCTTTTTTAAAAAATTTCCTCTTTTAAGGATGGGAAAGACCTGAGCATTTTCATAGTATGCAAGGAAGAAGCTACTGGAAGGAGGGAAGTCTTCCATCATGTCTGCTAGCAGCAGCAACATGAGCAAGAAATGACCTCCGCTCAGTTCTGCTTCCAAATCTCTTTTGGAACTTCCGGATCTTAAATCTAATAAAAAAAGGTCTGGGGAATGTACTTACCAGATTTTTCACCTCCAGAGAAGGATAAAAAGTGAGAGAGCTCCTCTTTGGAACCTACCACAGCTAATTTATGTTATTAATTGTAATAAACCATTTGTAAGGAACATGAACTTCTTGAGAAAGGAAGAATTTCTGAGACAGAGTACTTATGGGAAATCGTCTGTTTTCATGCTGAGGTAGGACGAACTTGTGCCTTTGTGCAGACCGAACTTGTGCGGGAGGAGTTGATGTGATGACATCATTTCAGGTGCAAGTGGAGTGGGAAACAGTATTCTGATCATATAGGACTAGAGGTTTGGCTTTTTTCTTAAGAAGGCAAGTATAGGAGTGAGTAAGACAGGAAGTGGTATGATTCAACTAATGTTTTATAAAGCTCTCTCTCTCTGTTTTATGAAGAATAGTTTTATTTGGAGTAGTGGAAACTAAGAGACCAGAAAGACCAGTGAGAGGAAAAATCTAGAAAAACAACATTCTATGCAAGAGAATATGGTGGCAGAGTGAAAATAGACTATTGACTGATTATGTGTTATTTTTAATAGTCATATTAACAGAACTACACGATGAATTGAATGTCACAGGTGCCAAAAACGGATCCCGATTATTTCATTATTTTGTTCCTTTCAGGAAGTTTTCGATTGTTGAGCTGTAGGTTTCTTTAGGATGGCATAGGAAGCTTGTGTAGTGATTATCAGGGTAGGGTCAATTATGTAGGAGAGAGATTAAGAATGCCTCTCAAGTTTCTCAGTAATAATATGAGTACACTGCAAAGGTTAAACCTCTTATTATATAATATTTATGAAAAAATAGAAAAGAAATAGGAAAATATTTACCAAAAAGTTATGTCTTTTCCTGCTACACTAATCTCTATGTTCTCAGATTTTACTTACATTAATGAGTTTTGGCTAATGTAATATGTAATATGTAATATGTAATATGTAAAAGTGTGTAAAGAAATTTGCCCCACTCTTTTGCTTTTAAATATTTGTTTATTTGAAAATCAGAGTTACACAAAGAGAGAAGGAGAGGCAGAGAGAGAGAGAAAAAGATGTCTTCCATTTGCTGGTACACTCTCCAATTGGCCACAGTGGCTGGAGCTGTGCCAAACCGATACCAGGAGCTTCTTCCAGGTCTCCCACAGGGGTGCAGAGACCCAGGGAGTTGGGCCATCTTCTACTGCTTTCCCAGGCCATAGAAGAGAACTGGATTAAAGTGGAGCACCCGGGACTCGAACCAGCACTCATATAGTATCCTGGCACTGCAGGCAGCAGCTTTACCCACAACACCACAGCACCAGCCCCTGGCCCCACTCTTAAAAAAGGGAGGATAAGGTGATCATAACTTTACATTTTATTTATTTATTTTTAAAGATTTTATTTGACAGACACAGTTACAGTGAGAGGGAGAGACAGAGAGAGGCCTTCCATCTGCTGGTTCACTCCCCACATGGCCACAATGGCCAGAGCTGGGCCAATCTGAAGCTGGGAACCAGGAGCTCCTTCAATGTGTTTCATGGGGATGCAAGGGCCCAAGCACTTGGGCTATCGTCTACTGTTTTCCGAGGCCATTAGCAAGGAGCTGGATCCAAAAAGGAGCAGCCAGGACACAAACTGGTGCACATACCAGTTGCCGGCACCGCAGGCAACCTCATGGCACCAGCCCCTTAATTTTACATTTTAAAAGAACACTTCTGTCAAATAAGACTTTATTTTCATTTTAGCCAGTGCCTGTTATTGAATGCAGTAGCAAACAACTAGGCAGTGGTTACTATGACATGAGGTTTGTTGAAACCTGGTGAAAAAGATGAGATTGAGTTGTCTAAATGTTTCACCTGAAATACCAGTTAATTATGACCCTCTCCAGCTTCTGCAATTTTACATTTCAGTTAATTTTTGTCTAATGAAAGTGAGATGTAAAGCCAATCAGAGTTCACAGCCAGATGCTTTAATGATTCCTCATATGTAAACAATTCACGAAGTCTTCAGTGCTAATTAGTGTATTTACTGCGAACTCTCAGCTCATTCCATGAGAGTAATAAATAAGCAGTTGAGTGTCATTTTGCAGTAACACATTCTAAATCCTATATATATATAGGTTCTAGAAGGATCTTTAGACATGGTAGAAAGTGGTCTTTAGGGATTTTTATTGGCTTCCTTTTCTATTTGCAATGTCTTCCCCATGTCTTATTGTCTTAATTGTAAATTCATCTGCTATTGCTTATCTCCTGGGAATATAAAACTGCAACACCTACATTGGTTAGTACAAAGTCCCATGCCAGCAGGAACAGCTGTTTGAGGGTTTTGCTAAGATATACTAGAAATACTGTTCAGTATTATAGGACTTATTGAAGAGTACCAGAATAGCTAGAAGCAAGAATATTTGTGTTTTAATTATGGGGCTAGTTCCTTGGTCTTTGTTATTAAGTTTTATTACCTTTGTTGCCTGTGAAAACAGGGCAATGATTATAACACATTTAAAAAATATTTTTCACAGCAGTTTTAAAATTGCCAGGTCTGGAGCTATGCTCCTTCCTCTTTTGACATTTGTCTACGTACTTATATCACTGCTAACTTCGTTATCCTATAGTTTAGATTTCCTGGTATTTGGGATTTTCCCAAAATTATTCTAGTGACTGGGTGATTATTCACTGTATGTCACTGATTACATGAATATATTCTATAGTTGATCACAACATTCTTTTTCTTCAAAGTTCTGTAATTAGTAAATTTCACAATTATCTTTCCAATTCACTTAATTTTTTTAAGTGAAATGTCATTTTCATGCCTGGATATCTTACCTGCATTGTAGAAAACTGAATCAGAATGGGCTACTGTGAAAGCAACTTGTTCTTTGTCCAGATATATTTTATCAGTCCCATAGACCTTATTATTCAATAAACAATGACATTCTTTATAATGCTCACAACCACAGAATAACGAAACTTTTCTTTGTTTTCAGTGTTTTGCTAACCACCATTCTATTTGGTGTATTTTTCCATGTCTTAGATTTAGAGGTCATTCTGTAAACCAGAATTCTTTCTCCCACTGTTGGATTCCCTGAGCAGAATTCTTAGTACTTGTGATAAGCTGTGAAGTTAGCAAGCATTTAAAGGGCTCGAGCAGACAAAGTTGTCGTGGAGGCTGAATTTGGAGGAATTTGAAAGACTGCTGACCCCCCCCCCCAATTGCACACACACATACACACACACATACACACACCACTTTAGGTCCTGAAGCCACTCCCCAGTAAACATCCTGCATGCAAATCTTCATCCCACAGTTAAATAAATGAATCTAAAACAAAACAAAACAGTAGATGCATAATTTCTCGGAAAATTAAGGGGAGCAGAATAAAAGTAATGAACAGAAAATATCAACCCATCCTTATTTTCTACTTTGTCAAAGTTATTTTTTTATTTTTGAGATTTATTTTTATTTATTTGAAAGACAGAATTACAGAGGGAGGTAGAGAGAGAGAGAGAGAGGTCTTCCATCCACAGGCTCACTCTCCAAATAGCCACAGTGGCCAGAGCTGTGCCCATCCAAAGCCAGGACCCAGGAGCTTCTTCTGGGTCTCCCACGTGGATGCAGGGGCCCAAAAAGGATTTAGGCCATCTTCCACTGCTTTCTCAGGCCATAGCAGAGAGCTGAATCAGAAGTAGAGCAGCCTGGACTAGAACCAGCGCCCTTATGGGATGCTGGGGCTTCAACCCGCTGTGCTGTAGCGCCCCCCTAAAGTGTTTTTCTTAAACTTAATATGTTTATAGCAGAATTGGAAGAAAACTTTGAAAATAAAGCTTACGTAATTAAATGAATGCCTTTAAAATATCCTTACGTGATGGAACCATGAATGTGTCCTTACACCATAAACTACAGGTTAGTTGTTCTTGGTGATTTCCATGTCCATAAACAAGTTATACACTCAGTGCCTTAGCTTCTCAATCTGTTGCCCTTCTTTCCTTCAACATTCTTGCCCTTAACCTAAACTAAAACTGGTTATTTCAATCACTGTAACCCCCTCTCCTTCAATCTCTGACAACCTCAACTTCAAGCATCCTGTGTCTTAACTTTTTAACTCACAAACTCTAATACATCCATCTCAATAATGATCCCATCTCATTAGTAGCTCAAATCCTTTGATCTGTCTTTTCATTGTCTCTCAACTCTACACTCTCTAAGTCTTCAAATTCCATTTACTCAACTTAAATTGTTTTGTGCACCATAATTTTCATTCCTTTACCTTTATATTTTGTTTTATTCTTTTGGTGAAACCCAAACCCTCTTTAAATTCAATTGCACCTTTTTTTCCCTCCAAGTGCAAGGTAAAACTAAGGTAGTATAGCTATAACATTTTTAATAATCTTTTGAAATGAATATCATTAACTTGCTTCATTTTGTCAAGTTTTTAGAATCTGTACTATCTTTATAAAATACAAATCTTTTATAGTATAAACTGGGTTCTTATTTTGTGTGATTTTCATAATCTATTTATTTAAAGTAATGTAATTATTATTTTCCTTCTAACATATGTATTGAGCCACAAAATAATCCTTGTGAGAAAACAAAGTTTTCAGTGCTCAAAATTTTCTTATATTCATGCTGATGCAAGGAAAAAATCAGCACCTTCAATATGCAATGGGTATTTCCTAAGAAAAACAGTTTAGCTGTTTCATATAGTTGATTTTTTTTTATTAACAGTATATGACTGACATTACATGTGAATATCTATTTAACAGGAAATTGCCCGGCATTTACGCCCTGAAACTCTTAGAGCAATATTTGGTAAAACTAAGATCCAGAATGCTGTTCACTGTACTGATCTGCCAGAGGATGGCTTACTAGAGGTAAGATAAAGAAAGGTAAACATCCAACTTATGTTTCATCAATAATTTCAGCAATTCTGGTATGCAAGAAACCTTGCAATATTCTTGGACCTAATGACTTCAGCCTGCAATTTTAAAAGGCCAAATTGTAGGATGTCACATGCAACCAGGTTATCTTCAAAGAATTAAGATATTGTTTATAATTGAAATATGTTATGGCTTAAAAATCATCTTAAAAGTAAAATATGTATTAATTAAATCATCAGAAATTTGTCTTTAAATCAGATGTCAATACCATGTCCATAAGTTTCTAGGTATGGACATATTCTAATGAAATTAAGAAATCCAATGTGTAGTGTGATAGCATTTAAAGTAGTAGTTGTCATTTATTGTCACTTTCTATGTACCAGGTTCTACCATACATGATTTGTTAAATTATTTCTTTTACCTGCCACAGTATCCCTAATAGTATTGTTAGATCTAGTTTTCCAGGAAAATTAAATTGAGACACAGGTTAGGTAACGTCCCCAAATCAAACAGCTAATAATAGAGTCATATTTTTCTTTTCATTTAGTTAATTAATGTAAGAAGCAATGAGAGAATCTATAAGTGAAACATGATCTGAATTGAAGATAAGAAAGATATTTCTAGGTTAAAAGGGTAAAAAAGAAACTAAAGAAAGATTGACATACTCAATTTCCTATTTCTCAAATTTTTGCACATCAAAAGAAATTAAATGAGATTAAGACAAGTGATGAATTCAAATGATTATAGTATAAGTGCAGAAAATAGTTGATGTCTTTAATACATATTTATTTTAGCATTATTTATACTTTATATGATAAAATTATTAGTCTTTTAAAAAAAATTCTGTCTTCAAAGTCATACATGGAAAAACTTTCCCCAAACACTTTGTTTTCATTTTCTTACACTGAAATGTTAAGTCCACCTGGAATTGATTTGACATGTGGTCTGAAGTATGGATCTAGGCAGCTGTTAAAACATTTTTTATTAAATCTTTCCATCTTTTTACTGTTCTTTTTCACTTATTAAATACTCATATACACCTGTGTGTGCTTCTGAACTTTCGGCTTTATTCCATTGGTTTGTTCCAGCAAAATACTATTTTTGTTAGTGTATCTCATTTATACTTTACAAAAACTTTCTTTGTATCTTAAATTTATTCTTCCACAGGAACTTTACATAAGTTTTACCAAGTTCTCTACTCCACCCTTAAAAGATACATGTGGGACCTTGACTGGCATTACAACACATTTATGAATCAGTTTGGGGATGATATAGCTATAATGGTTACTCTCTAACTCTGTATGTTTGCCTTTCTTTTTGTCTAAGCAGTGGAATAACTGTTTTCATAGGGTGTTGAATATAGCCTATTAAATCTATTCTCATCAGCTTTTATTTTTGTTACTATGCAAGATGAGATCATTAGCTCCATCAAAATTTTCAGCTATAATCCAAATGTTAATATACTAAAATCATATCTGAACTATAAACCTTGACATACTTATGGGAAGTAAACATGTAACAAGCTTTATTTTTTTAATTACCAAAAGTATCCCGTGTTTAAGTTTTCACATAGTTTATAAATATTCCCTTCAACTTCTTCTCGTTTTTGACCTATAAGCAAGGTTTGAATAGAGACTTTTTCTCAGACTGAAATATTATTAACCATGGGTTTTATGAACATTAAAAATATTATTCAATATAAGCCTATCATTTTTCTCACAGAATTCCAAGTAGATTATTACTTCCTGCAGTTTACAAGGTCTTTTACCAAATGATTAAAATCTTTCTGGCTTGCCTGCACTGGAGATTTCATTTAAAATTAATGGCTGTGTAGCTCACAAAATTAATCAAAAACAAAAAGTGGGAGCTCCAACAGCCTCCTCTCCTGTGGCTGGTGACTCATACTTGATGTGACCTTGGATAAGTCACTTTTTTCCCCATGCTTCACTTCTCTTATCCATAAAATGACATAAAGAATGCTGACATAGCCAATGTTGTTTTAGTTAGGGATTAACTTTAGTAGATTATTAGTTGGCTTTAAATGGTAAAATATTGTAAAAATATTTAAAGACCGAAGGAGTTATCTGTACATAGGTCTCAAAGAGTACAAGCTCCCTGATTAGGGAAGCACTTGGTCCTAAGATCTGATGTTTATTAAAGGATAAGCATTTAGACATAGAGTTCCAATAAAATATGTTGCCCGCTCCAGGATCCCTTTGAAAGGCAACTATAGTTAGGCAAGACAGGAGGATTAGAGCCATAAACCAGCAGTCACAGGCAGCCTATACACATTGTCACTCATGTATATGGCAAGAAGAGATGGAGGGGAACATAGTGCTCCTCCTTCACCTTGCCCTGATGTGATAATTGCTGGGTAATGTTTGTGTGTTTCATATGTAGAGCTCCAAAAGCATGGTCTCAATTTATATTTTGCCAGCATCTATTATTTCACTTATATATTTTTAGGCAAATAATTATAGAGTATGTTTTACTTTGCAGGTATTTTGATAAGATTTCAAAATCAAACAAGACATTTTGCCTGTCCTCACAGAGCTCACAGTATGATTGAGAAGTCAAAGATATCAGCATAAATACAGAAATTTGATTTCTTTGGAAACTGTTAATTGTGACAATCACTCTAATTATAGGAATAAATGGCAATCAATATAATATGAGATAATTATTTAGCTGAGAATATTTCCTAATACTCTGTTGGTTGTAACTACAAAGATCTTAAATTTAAGTGATTAAAAAAAGGAAGCATTGACAGTTAAGTTTTCTGATTAAGTAGTAATCAAAGAAATAATTGTTTTCTACAAATTACAACTTTTTTAAAAAATATTTTTATTTATTTGTTTGTTTGTTTGAAAGTCAGTTAGAAAGAGGGAGGGGCAGAGAGAGATCTTCCATCTGCTGATTCACTTCCAGGATGGTCACATTGGCCAGGATTGGGACTGGACCAAAACCAGGAGCTTTTTCCAGGTCTCCCCTGTGGGTGACAGAGTCCCAAACACTTGGGCCATCTTCAACTTTTAAGAAGTGCAGCAGCCTAGACAGTAACCCTCACCCATATGGAATACAGGCACTGCAGGAGCGTCTTTGCCCATTATGCCACAACACCAACCCCAACAAATTATAACATTTAAAGTAGTAGTGACGAGGTTGTACGTGTGAGTTCATAGTACCTGGCATCCCTCTACTATCGTAGTGTGCCCAGGAGTCAAAATAGCTCTGTGTTCCTGGACAAGTTTCTCTTCTCGCTGTGCCTCAGTTTCTTCATTCTGTAAAATGAAAATAGTAAGAGTATCGGGCATATCAGACAGCCTAGAAAATAATAAGTTCTCAACAAATGATAGTAATGATCTTGTCATTGAAGCACAGTGTCTCTTTGCTCATATATTTTCCACATCAGACCATGAGTTTTCATAGGAAAGAGATTTTTTCTTGCTTCACACATAAAGGCTCTTCAATAGACGGTTTTTTGGGGCCGGCGCTGTGGCTCGGTGGGTTAACGTCCTGGCCAGAAGCGCCGGAATCCCATATGGGTGCCAGTTTGAGACCCAGCTGCTCCACTTCCAATCCATCTCTCTGCTATGGCCTTGGAAAGCAGTAGAAGATGTCCCAAGTCCTCGGGCCCCTGTACCCGCATAGGAGACCTGGAAGAAGCTCCTGGCTCCTGGCTTCGGATCGGCACAGCTCTGGCTGTTGAGCCCAATTGGGAAGTGAACCAGCGGATGGAGGACCTCTCTCTCTCTCTCTCTCTCTCTCTCTCTCTCTGCGCCTCTCCTCTCTCTGTGTAACACTGACTTTCAAATAAACAAATAAATCTTTTAAAAAATAGATGGTTTTTTGACGGAAAAGCAGGGTTTGGTTAAACAAATTGATTCACAGACTTAGTGAAAAAGCATGTAACTTTGTCTCTTTAATGATGATAATGAAGACCCTGTATTAATGGTTTCTAGCTTTCCTTGTACTTTGCCGTCACCTTGGCAGTTTTTAAAATACTGATGCCCATACCCACCCATAGAGATTCTAAGTAAAAACAAACAAAAAGACTTCAAACTTCTAGAAAAGTTGCAAATTACACTACGAAAATTTATTCATGAACATTTGCAAGGAAGTTGCCAATATAATGCTCTACAGTTCTGAATATTTTAGTGTGTATTTTTAACATAAAGGTAATTTTGTGACATAAACATCCAAATTAGGAAATTAGCATTGATATATTACTACCATCAAACCCTCTGACTGCATGCAAGTCTCATCAGTTGTCTCAATAAGATTCTCTTAAAGCAAAAGGATCCAGGTCAGAATCATGCATTGCATCTCATTTTTTCTCTAGTCCTTTTCAGTCTAGAGCAGTGCCTCAATTTTAATTTGACTTTCATGACCTCACTTTTGAAGATGACAAGCAGAGGTTCTAATTTAATTGATCCATTTATTTTCTTTGCTTATTGGAACCTTTTTTAGGTGGCTTCCACCCAAGTTTTAACAAGGTCCTAACAAATGTATTTCACTGTGAGGCTATAGGACATATGAGAAGTGATTTGTTGTCTACCGTTGTCCAGGAAAATGAATAATGCCTTCTTTATTCAGTGACTCAATCTTGTATATGCTTCCCCTCTGCTGCACTTCAGTGTTAGCCAGCATCTCACCAGTATCACTGGTGATATTTCCAAGGGTCAGTTTCACCTCCTTGCTTTATCTATCCCCAGGCTTCGTTGAAACAAAAATAAAGTCTACATTTCTACCTCTCACTTTACCTCTATAGTTTGTTCCAAGGGACTTTTTTTAAAATTTTTATTATCTCTAACAGGAACAACCAACACTTTGCATGCACTGAAACTGGAAATCCCAAAGTTCCTGAATGGATTATAGTACAAAATTCAGGAGTGTTTGGACTTTGAATTGTGTATACAAAAAGGATAGGTCAGTCATTCACTCAGATTTTTGTATTATTTAAAAATTTAAAATTCTGCACAGGGGCATACCTGTAAATAGTATGCTGCCCTCATGGAACTTACCTTCTAAGAGACAGTAATTAGAGTGATTATCTGATAGAACAATGAAAATATGGATCTTTCTTCTGCTTTTCTTTTCCAAACATTTTATAACTTGGTCATACCACTTTGGTGATTATAAAATAAAATTTGAGAAACATTTTAAATATTTCATTGTATGTTTAAGTAGATCAAAGCAAACTGAATTTGTATATATAATTATTTCTACATAGACTCTTGTTCTGGTACACTCTGGATAAAACTTAGAGACTCTGGCATTAACTGGAAAGAAACTTGGATGTAGGGTGACTAAGATGATGAGAAAGGCCCAGATTTCTTGGCCACCATTTAACACAGGCCTCTCACATACTGACCCTGATAATTTATCTTTGGTTTTAGTTTCTATTTTGAAGGAAGAAGACTTGTGATTTTTACAAGTACATTGTCAAAGAGGGAACAACTTGTACAATTCAAGAACAAAACAACGCTCTCTTGGAGATCTAAAAATAGTTTTATAAGGCTGGGCTTTGACTATGGGTGGGAAATGGCAAGAGATGAGTTTGGAAAAGTCGGCAGGGAGCTGTAAAGTCATATTAAGACATCTGAACTTTATCTGGAGGCATTAGGAATTCAAATAAATGTTTTACACAGAGAGTAGCTTAACCATGCCCTGTGTTACAAGATAGCTCTGGCTAAGGAGAATGGATCAAAGGAGACCTGACAAAGGACAGAGGCATAGTCTGCAGGGAGAGAGACCAAGCAGAAAAGTATTCAGGAAATTCAGGAGAAATTGTGGACAGCCTCAGTGACTATGGCGGTAGGGATAGCCAGGAACAGTGAACTGAAGAGACATTTAGGGGATTCAAACTGATAGCCTGAGAGACTAACTGGGCTATCAAGGATAGCCTATAGAAGTGAATCGGGGGGGGCAATCCTGTGGCATAGAGGATAAAGCCGCCGCCTGCAGCACCGGTTTCCCATATGGGCACCGGTTCTAGTCCCAGCTGCTCCACTTACAATCCAGCTCTCTGCTATGGCCTGGGAAAGAAGTAGAAAATGGCCCAAGTGCTTGGGCCCCTGAACCCTCATGGGAGACCTGGAAGAAGCTCCTGGCTTCAGATCAGCTTAGCTCTGGCTGTTGCAGCCATCTGGGGAGTGAACCAGCTGATGGAAGACCTCTCTCTCTCTCTCTCTGCCTCTGTCTCTCTGTAACTCTACCTTCCAAGCAAATAAATAAATCTTAAAAAAAAAAAAAATGAATCAGATCAACTCCTGTCCCCTAGTGAAGATGTAATACAAGGACTGTTTTACATATGATTCACATATCTTAAATTTCCAAAAATTTCCAAAATTTCTTAAGGTTGATGGCAAAACTTAACCTGATCAGGCTATGTGGTGGAATGAGAAGGCCATGCCAAGATGGCTACTGGCAAGCCAGTGTCAGTTACTCAGGAATAGCTTTGAAACCCACCTGGCAACGGAGCCTGCCAGGCAATAGGCTGTGATTGGATGGTTTTGGAAACTGCCTGGCAACAGGCTGTGATTGGCTGGGGCATAGACCGCCCCTTGACTGGATTGGCTGGTCTTGGCTATATAAGCTGTTGTACTAACTGAAATAAATGAGTCTGCAGGCTGCTTGCCTCAGGCCTGCTTTCACCCAACTCCGGGGGTCTGTGTGGTGACTCCACGCCTCTTGCCCCCACCATGCTCCTCCTCTCAGGAACGAATCCTCTCAGAAAGAAATCAACTGCAATCAGGCTATGTGTTATTTTTATTGAACCTGCCTAGTATATTCACACTGCTGCATAATTATTAATGCATTACATGATGGATGACTTCCCAGATCCCTTGGAATATTATATAAATAACTAAAGTATGTATACCATATTACTATTCCAAGTTCTCTAACATTTGACACTGAGAGTGTTGAAGAAGAGATAGTGGACTAAGAATACAGATCACAGAATACAGATTTATGGATGGTATTTAAGATTCAATTGATTGGGAGATTATGTGTATCATGTATTTTTTTATTTTTTCTGATGAGAAGTTGGAATGGACCAGGGGTGAGATTTCATGGATGAGTGCAATGAAGAAAGATAAATGAGGTTATTAGCAAGAATGGTGGAAGTTGGGGCTGACACTGTAGCATAGCGAGTAAAGCCACCGCCTGCAGTGCCAGCATCCTATATTGGCACTGGTTCGAGCCCTGGCTGATTCACTTCCAATCCAACTCCCTGCTAATTTGCCCAGGAAAGCAGTAGAAGATGGCCCAAGTCCTTGGACCCCTGAACCCATGGGATACCCAGAAGAAGCTCCTGGCTCCTGGCTTCATATCATCCCAGCTCTGGCCACTGTAGCCATTTGGGGAGTGAGCCAGCAGATGGAAGATACCTCTCTCTTTCTCTCTCTCTCTCTCTCTTTCTCTCTCTCTCTCCCTCCCTCCCTCTCCCCCCCCATAACTGTTTCTTTCAAATAAATAAATCTTAAAAAAAGAGAGAGTGTTGAAAGTTATATATAAGGGGTGGGGGGGTGGAATGTGATGACAGAAGGTACAAGGGAAAAATAGATGGGCTGAGGAGCTGAAGGCCTTCTGAGATACAGACGGAGCTCCCTCCCTGGAATGACAGAGCTGTGCTCAGGGTCGACTTGTCTAAAATTTTCAGACGTAGAGCTTTGCATGGTGCAGGTAAGCATAGTGTGTGGCCGTGGAAGAGACAGCCAGTGTGGCGTACAGGTAAGTGTTCGTCACTGGAGACAGGAAGGTCCAAAGACTGTGAGGCTGTAGTGCTGAGTGACTTTGTAGTCATATAGGATCATGCCTGAGAGGCAGGGTAGAGGAGAACACAGTTTAGCACAAGGGAGACATAAGCCTGAGATATGACAAAAAATTAATAAGGGAGGGTATAGTCAGAGGATGTAAGACCGAAAGGGTCTCATGTGTGGAGCCAGGAAGTCTTACAGTGGAGTTGGGCAAAAAGATAGAAACTACTTCTACCCTCCTGACCACAGAGGTGCTTCATGTGAATCTCCGAAGAGTGGATGTCCTTGGCAGATGTCCTTGCTTCATTTACAGCTAGGAAGCTTAGTGAACAGATTCAAGTTTCAAGGCGGGGTTACTTTCCTGAGGTTCTAGAGAAAGTGGGAGGAACATTTAGAGATTTGAGGAGGGAAGAGGAATCCCAGAGCCATGTGAAAATAGCATGAAAGGAGACAATAGGTGAACAGAATGACTTCCATATTGGTGGGTAGGGGTTGTACAAATTAATACATAATTTTCTGATCACTAATAATAGAGACACTCAAAGTTATACCTTTAAAAACCGGAGGGAGGGCATTTCATACAATTAAAAGGCCTTGGGATGCACACATACCACATGGTAGTGCCTGGGTTCTGGCCCCAGCTCTGTTTCAGATTCCAGCATCCTACTAACATTCACCCTAAGAGACACCAAGTGACTGCTCAAGTGTTTAGGTCTCTGCAACCCACATGGGAGACCCAGACTGAGTCCCAGGCTCCTGATTTTGGCCTGGCTGAGCCTTGCTATTGCAGGCATTTAGGGAGTGAACTAGAAGCTGAAGTCCTCGGGCTCTACCCTAGGCTTGAGATTTTCAAATTCTGGGGGATGGCTTAGGGATCTGTGCGTTAATAAGTCCTCTAGGTGATTCCAATGCCTGTGAACTTTGAGAACTACTGACCTAGTACAATGGTTCCCAGTCAATGATGCATCGAGATCACCTATAAAGTTTTTAAAACTACATAACCCTTCTGAATCTCTATCATAGATAATTCTGGTTAAGTAGATGTCGGGGATGGGCTTTCTCTCTCTCTCTCACTCTGTCTCTCTCTCTCTCTCTCTCTTTAATAGGTGATTCAGATGTAGCTAAGTGGGCAGAAAGCACTGTCCTAGTGAGTAGGGCACAGCAGACTTTTTAGAAGAAATTGCCCTCAGTTTGTTTTTCAGGAAAACCAGAACCCCTGAAAAGGCCAGCAAAGGGATTGTTCTGCTTTCAGGACTGACTGATACTTGGAAACAGCAGCAGGCTCTGAAATCTGAAGAGATCTGCAACCTCTTTCAAAGGATTCAGCTGCAGCCAGGGGTTTCAAAGGATTTCTAGTCTGACTTGGTTGAACAGCTGAATTTCCTGGGAGAAAGTTTTAGTGTTGAGGCTTCCATAGGCCCACCCAGGAAGCCACCAGTGATCTGGGATTGTGGTGAGGGCACGCATAGCCCAGTTCTTCAAATCTGCTGTCACCATTTAGCATGGGTATGTGGCACACAGCTGTGAAAGCCACTGGGCTTTGTCTTTGTCCTTGCTGGTTGTGGAAGGGCCTTGAAGACCTGGGCTAATTACAGAGTTGTGTCTCCAGCCCTTGTCTAGAATACTACAAGCTTTTAGTCAATGTCTGTTGAAAATACATGGGAGTGGGCATTGTGGTACAGCAGGTTAAGACCCTTGTATCACATATCAGAGTGCCACGTCAAGTCCCAGCTACTCTGCTTCCAGTCCAACTCTCTGTTAATGTGCTTGTGAAGCAGCAGATGATGATCTAAGTACTTGAGACCATGCCACTCACAGACCTAAATGGGAGACCTGGATGGAGTTCCAGGCTCCTCTTGGCTTTGGCCTGTCCCAGCTGTAACTGTTGTGGCCATCTGGGGAGTGAACCAGTGTGGATGGAAGATCTCTCTGTATGTCTGTCCGTGTCTCCCTCTGTCACTCTGCCTCTTAAATTAATACATAAACTAAGTGTCACATCTCACTCTTCCACCTCCCAGTTGTCGTAAGCTTCCACTGCTGCCAGCATCTTCTTTGATTGCTGTGTGTTCAGGTAAAACTGGAAAAATAGCTGATGCTTTGCATATTTTCTTTCTTCTCAAATCTGATATTTCAAAAGTCTCTGTATTAATCTTTAAAATTTTTAAAAATTCAAGAAGTATTAGGCTGCCATACAGTCCTATTAGTATTTTGTCACCGTTAGTTATTTTCTCAGAAAAAGGAATCTTGGGCTAAGGAGCAGCTTCACATTCTTTCTTGTATTCTGTCTTAAGAGGGGCTCATTTTCCTTGCTAGATTATTTCTATTACTTCTGCCCTGCCTAGTCATCACACTACCTCAGTAATAAATCTATCTCTAATATTTCTCTCATTTAGTATTCAAACAAGTTTTTTATTCAATATAATAACATATCTATTAATAAAATGCTGTAATAATTTATCTTAAGTAGTCATAATGTCTGTTTACTTCATGGAAATTTCTATAGAAACTAATAATATAATAGTCAAGCAGTCATTATGACTCACATTTCTATTCTATAGAGAATTATCAACCCACAGGTCTTTCATATTCTGAAGTATATCCTCCAGCTTTGACTTCTTTTAGATTGGCTGACTTCTCAGTGTAGAAAATGAACATGTTAATGATTTAAAGAACTATGTTTAATATGATTTATCCCATTTTATGTTGGCACTTAAAAAACCATCCACTGTAGACTCAAAGAAATTTAGATTAATTTCTTTTGGAAATAAAATAATTAATAACTATGGGAAATCTATATAAGATAAATAGAAAATCAATGGACTAAAAGCCACCTTAATGTGACATTTGGTCTCGGCACTGCCTCTTCTTCCCTACCTCTTCCAACAGCAGTGGTTCTCAAGCTGTAGAAGCAGCAGCATCCCCAGAGGGCTTTTAAAAAATGTAGATTGTGGGGCTCCCCTCCAGAGTTTCTGATTCAGCAGATCTGAGTTAGGGCCTGAAAATGTGCGTCTCCAAAAGTGCCCAGTTAATGCTGATGCTGTTGATCCAGAGTACCACGCATTCAGAACTATTGCCCTAGGCCAAGAGAACTGCACTTCCACACTTTTGAGTCAGGTTATTCTCCTGGTTAATGGATCTCAGATTTGGGATTTCACAGGCCTGGAGCATTCCCAAAAACAAACCAAGCAGTAAACAACAGTAGCAAAAGTTACGTTAGGGATAGACTCGATGATCAACTTAAAAAATGTATCAAATGAGAAAATTAGAAGCCATTGTTTCTTACAATCACCATCATTTTGCTTTAAAAAAATTGTATCATTAACGACATTTAATCATAGTACAGTGGGCTGTTTTTCAGTTGGATACATTCAGATTTACACAAAACTCACCTTATTGCTATGGCTTGACAAGAACACAGTGGTAGAGGCAGTCTGCTGAAGATATAGGAGAAAACAGTTGAGTTTTCTTTAGATAGTTTAAAACAACAGTATAATACACTTAAAGTTTCTCTGCTTTTTATTTTCACCAAAAATATTCCCCCATTCCCAGGGTCAACCACTCCTGCCAACCCTTAGTTCCCCACTGCTTTATTATCCTTATTTCTCCCACCTTGCCAGAAAGCAATGAAATGGCACCCTAGACCAACATCTGCATTTATCATGGTTCATACGTCAAAGAGGAATATAAATATTTAAAAGTTCTTTAGTCCCAAGAATGGTAATTTTATCCGTGTTAAATACAATGTACAAGTTGATGAAAAAATAAAGAACAAAATCCTTTCTAATCATTTGGAAAGATAGCCTTCTTTACCATGCATAGCACCTAGGCTCAAATACGTCCTTGGAAGTTTTAAGCAATATTAATTTAACCATGACCAATTGACAAACATAGTATGTTATTTTTCCAATCAAAATTAAAAACCAGATGCTGTTTCCATAACATTAAATCCTTCAGCATAAAATGGAAAATTAAACATTAACTTTAGGGGACAAGTGTCCAGCTTAAGAGTTAAGAAGCCCTCATGCTACATTGGGGTGCCTACATTGGTTCCCCAGCTCTGGCTCTAGACTCCAACTTCCCGCCAGTGCAGACCCTGGAAGGCAGTGGTGATAGCTCAGGTAATTGGGTTCCTGCCATCTACACAGGAACCTGGAATGAGTTCCTGGCTTTTGGCTCTGGTGCTGGCGCAACCTCAGCCATTGTGAACATTTAGGGAGTAAACCAGCAAATGGAACCTCACTGTCTCACCCTCTCTCTCAAATAATCTTTTTTTTTCTTTTGTTAAAGATTTATTTTTTTTTATTTGAAAGGCAAAGTTACAGAGAGAGGGGGAGAGATAGAGATCTTTCATCCAGTGGTTCACTCCGCTAATGGCCATATGACCAGGGCTGGGCCATACCAAAGCCTGGAGCTTCATCTGGGTCTCCCACGAGTATCCAAATAGACTAGCTTGCTCTGAAGCTCTTAAATTTGTTTTTCTTAGTTATCTTCTTATAGAACATGAAAATATTTGTTATGGGCTTAAATGTTTTACACTGAAATGAAGATCATCACAAATCGAGAAGGGACTTTCAGTCGTGAAGTAGAAAGAGGTTAAAAGATTGAATCATGCCACAATTCTGTAACCTAAATTGGATTATATTATATGATAGCTAAATATAACCTTCTAGCAATAGAAAGAAATGTATAAGTAAAATATTAACCTCCATGAGTTAAATATTATTTAAAACTAACAAATAAATATGCTCACTACTGCTCTTATTCCTAATAATCCTGAAGTTGAAAGAATTTCCAAGGTAGCTTTAGTTCAGAGTGTGTTGTGCAAATGGACATCCAGTGAAAGAACAACCAAGAAAAGCTACCAAGCACAGCACATGTATGGCTGCATAGCTTTGATCGACCTGTCAAGTCAGGGAGACAACATGCTCTTTTAAAACTGAAATATGGGTGTCTCTTCACCTGGCACATCTGATATTGCATACACATTACTAACCACCACTGCTTGTCCAGTGCCTGCAGTTTTCTGACCCTGAAAAAGAGAGGAGGAAGGTGAAACCACGCACTCCCTGCCCTTTGCTCTCTGCAGTTTGACCCTGAACTCTTGTCTTTGGTCTGCACACTGCTCCATGTTTTAGCCAGTGACTAAGCATTTTCTGAGGTAATAAGTAACTTTCAGATGAGTGATTAAAAGTCCTTCGAGACGACTTAGAAAGGAGCTTAAAACATTGTAGATTTAGTCAAATTCATCTTCTTTTTCATTCATGAAATATTACTGTTACTCTCACTTTGGTGTCAGAATAAAAGTTGTTGAATGTATACTAATTTTCTTTATCCATTGGACACTCATGGGCATTTCTGTTTTAATGATTAAAAAAAGCCAGAAGAATGAGATAGTAGAAGGAAAATATTAGACCCATTTTTTAAGATTTTATTCATTTATTTGAGAGGTAGAATTACAGACAGAGAGGAAGAGAGAGGGAGAGACAGAGAGAAAGGTTTTCCATATGCTGGTTCATTCCCCAAATGACCACAACAGCCAGAGCTGGGTCGATCTGAA
The DNA here is from genome assembly GCF_033115175.1 of Lepus europaeus. NCBI lineage: Eukaryota > Metazoa > Chordata > Mammalia > Lagomorpha > Leporidae > Lepus > Lepus europaeus. The sequence continues at coordinate 134,610,858 of NC_084831.1, read as the reverse complement.
GCCAGGATCCAGGAGCTCCTTCAGGGTCTCCCCCATGAGTGCAGGGGCCCAAGCAGTTGGGCCACCTTCCCCTGCTTTCCCAGGCCATTAACTGAGAGCTGGGTCAGAAGAGAAGCAGCCAGGACACGAACCAGCACCCACATGGGAAGCCAGTGCTGCAAGCAGGGGCTAAGCCTACTATGCCACAGGGCCAGCCCATAGACCCATGTTTTTAAGAACAAATGTGTTGAGAAGGGTTTGCATATTATATAAAATCTTTAAAAAATATTGAAAGGAGTTTAGTCTTCCAATATCAAATACCCTCACCACCATGTAGATATTAATGATGTGTAAGCAGTTTTCTGTGAATGATTGGGAACAAAATTCTAACAGTTGCTACTTTCTGCTCTTCTTCAACCCCTACATTCATTTTAGCCACAAAGATAGCAACTAGACAATATCCTGAAAGTATCCTATCCACAGCAAAGTTGCACCTTCTTTTCTTTCTTCAAATATAGATGAAATCCAAATTAGTGTTGTTATTATTTTAAAATCCCCTACTGGACAAATGTATACTTTATATAGTTGGAAACTTGATAGAGTCATATCTGTGGCCAAGTTTGAAAGGTAGCTCTACTGGGAAATGAATTGTATCAGTGCCTTCACCTGCTCGTTAGTTCAGTACTCTTACGTGTATGGTGGCAATATTGACTAGTGTGTAGGGAGTCCTTACATGTGTCAGTCACTGTTCTAAGTATTTTAGATGCATAAACATATGTCAGTCTTATAAGAACCCAATGAAGTAAAATATGATTATCCTGTTATGGGTAAATGACTGAAATGCAGAGGAGGTAAGCAACTTTCCTAGTCATTCAGCAAGAACATAGAAGAATAAAGACTTGAGCCCAAGGATTCTGGGTGTAGAATTTATATGGCCTAACCTCACTCCATTTCTATATAATCTGGAACACAGTGATTTCTCTGGAGTTCATAGCAGAATGGTGGCAGGAATAGAAGAATTCAGTGTGGGGGAAGACATTACAGGAGATTGACCTCCCTTATAAATAGTTAGACTGATTGAGTTTTCACCTATGTTTCATCCTTATTAATGTATATTTTTATTCACAAATATGTGCCCCTCAGTTTTAAATGAAAAATATTCATATAAAACCATCCCTCAAAATTTTCTCAATTATCAGGCTGCTACATTGTCAGCAACAAGAGGCCTTTGAGGTCTTGAAAGGAATGAGGGAAGGTCGGGGCCGCTTATATCACAAAGGATTATTCTGATTTCACTGCACTTCTGCACAACAGGAACACAGTCAATATTTGTAGAATAAATGACTGCATAATTAATGATAATGTGTCATGTGACTAGTAAATCACAAGTACACTTTTCCCTTTGTTCCCAGTGTTCCTATACATGCTCCTGTAAAAACATTTGGCACAGTATGAAATAACTACTTGTTTCTATGTTGTTTTCCCTGCACCATGAGCTCCTTGAGGGCAGGGCATATGTCTTATCTTTATTTTGCAATGTAGCATCTGGTTATTAATAACTTGATTGAATATTAATAAGTAGTTGTGGAAGGAAAGGAAGGAATAAGGCTGTGAGGCAGACATAGAGCTGGTGTCTCTGTGTGCCTATTTTACATTTAGTAAAACATCATTGGATTTAATCACTTCTGACTTTTGAAATATATTTGAAGATGATATTTCTTGATTTTGAAGCTGTTCCCATGATTTAGCACCTGGGAAGAGGCCAATAGAAATTAAACAATGTATGCGCTATAGTCTATTCCCTAGATACACCAACGAATTTTTTATATATAATCTTGGCATCTCTAAAAAGCTATGGCTACACTCTCCATATCTATGATTATTGATAACCAAGTTCATTTTCCCTTAATTTTTACAGAATGCTTCTGTGAACAGCCTTAATTTCCATCTAATTTCCTACAGCATCCAAATCTCTATCTCACAGTATAGATGCAGGCTAGGAAGTCTGCCCTGCAAATTATGGCTGCTTCTTTGAAAAACGACAGATTCACTTATTATTTTAGGCAAATGTGCAGTACAGGGTCGCCACCACCACATCCCTCACCCCTGCTGCCACAGCCAAGAATATTAAATCCTCCATCTTTTCACTTCCTACCTCCCATCCTTTCATATTTTACCACATTTTACTGTTTTTGTTTCTAGGTTTTTTTTTTTGTTTGTTTTGTTTTTTTGTTTTTGTTTTTTTTTTTTGACAGGCAGAGTGGACAGTGAGAGAGAGAGACAGAGAGAAAGGTCTTCCTTTGCCGTTGGTTCACCCTCCAATGGCCGCCGCCGCTGGCGCACCGCGCTGATCCGAAGGCAGGAGCCAGGTGCTTATCCTGGTCTCCCATGGGGTGCAGGGCCCAAGGACTTGGGCCATCCTCCACTGCACTCCCTGGCCACAGCAGAGAGCTGGCCTGGAAGAGGGGCAACCGGGACAGGATCGGCGCCGCCGGCGCTGCAAGGCGGAGGATTAGCCTATTGAGCTGCGGCGCCGGCCGTGTTTCTAGGGTTTTAAAATTACATTTTTCTACATAATTCCATTTGTTTATTTTTACACTTAGGTCAACATATATGGTAACTTTCACATTTTTTTTGTAAGCACAGTGTTGTCTGATGGTTTCTAATCTTTTTTACATTTTATATGCAGAACGCAGTCTACTCCCTCAGGTATATTCTCATCAGCACAGGGCCTGTGTGTCCACAGGCCCTGGAATGAGGCTGTGTATGGATTCTCAGCAGGCATTTTTAAAAATTGTTCTTCTCTGAGAGCTTTTGAAAATGCTTCCTGCCCCTGCCCACACCCTACCTCCCATCTGCTGCCTTTGACAACAACTGAGTCTGATGTGAGAGAAAAGTGACAGAGTAAGTGAAAATGAATATGTGAATTAGCCATCTCAGTGGACTCTACTCAGCCACACTGTAAAAGTCCATTGAGCATTTTGGTCCATTGTGTAACAAATGGTAATCCTTCTACTGGCACATACTGGCCTCCTTTGGTATCAATCTTAGAGTTACAAATAACTTAATCTACTGGGTAAATGGATAACACCGCAAGTTTAAAACAGCAAAAATGATTTCTTTGCTTGGAATATCAGTGTACATAACTTTCCGTGCAAAGTTCTGCTCTTTGCTTGTTACCCATTAACTTTTTGGTTACTATACAATCACCATCTGAGAGCTAAGATCTCCTGCTTACTATTCACAAGACAGAGAGAATTGTAAAACATTATACAGCAATAGCACAGGGCCTAGCTTTGAACCATACTGTCAGATCATCATAATAGTGCATTTCCTGAGTATTGCCCTCAAATTCCTTCAATAAATAATCCATGGTTCTGTTAGTTGTATATGACTTTTCTATCATAAAACCTCCCAGTGACATTGATACCTTCGGCTAAGGAATTTTTTAGTCATTAAATAACTTTGTTTTGTGTTCTATTCTTTTAACAGATTTTGTTGATATTTACACTTACATGTATTTGATGTATGTATATTCCAGTCTGTCTTCTCATTTGAGGGATATTGTCTATGTAGTCTCGTAGTTATTCTACCATTTTTAATTTTGGTTCTTCTTGGGTTTACTTACGTTTACTGAAGACCTGTTTGTGCCATTCACTGTTCTAGGCAATGGTGGTGAATGAGACACAACTCTAATCTGAAAGAACTTAATATTCTTTTGGAAAGACTGTCTTTGAAATAACTAATGTTGATTCCAGGAAGTGTATGTTAAGAGGCTGATCCTCACGGGGTGTCATGGGAGCCCCTATGAATTACCCATTCTCAGCATGAGTGCCAGGTGAGGTTCCTAGAAGATATGAAAACTGCTCCAGATATTGGAGAATAGATTTTTTAAAAAATTGAGTGACATTCCAGACAGGGGAAGTGGTATGCATGCTGGGAAACTACATTAGCATTTAAAATAACATTAGAGAATTACAAATGAACATGGGAAGGTAGCTAAGGCTCAAGTCATATGATTTCATGCCATATTTAGGAGTTTGAAATTTATTTTTTTAATCCAGGAACTAACTCCCTGAAATTGTTTGCAAAATATTGTGAGTATATTTATTTCCTTGGGAAAAAAAGATCCATGGCTTTTCATTAGATCTCAGAGTGGTCTGCAAATCCAACAATTGTTAAGAATATTTTCAGTGAAAAGTTTTAAGTGAACGACCATACTCTTCACTAATTAGAATGAAGTAAAGCATTATCATATCCATATTTCATATCACAAGAAATTTGTTGGACAAAACTGTGTCAGTTCAACAAGATAAAGTTCCCTTAGCAAAGCAAAGCCATACATTTACTCATTGAACATTTCACTGGACCCTTACTATACACGAGACACTGAAGTAGGCACTGAGGGGTCTGGAGTAAAGACACATCCCTGTTCAGCGCTCATGGTCTAATGAGAAAGACAGATATGAATCAGATGACCACAAAAAGTTAGTGTTGTGTAGTGAATGATAGGATGAGACCTAATGGGGAACCTTGTGTAGATGTGGGGGATTAGAGAGTTAGATGGCCGGTGCCATGGCTCACTAGGTTAATCCTCCACCTGTGGCACTGACACCCCGGATTCTAGTCCTGGTTGGGGCGCCAGGTTCTGTCCCGGTTGCCCCTCTTCCAGGCCAGCTCTCTGCTGTGGCCCGGGGAGGCAGTGGAGGATGGCCCAAGTGCTTGGGCCCTGCACCCGCATGGGAGACCAGGAGGAAACACCTGGCTCCTGGCTTCGGATCGGCGCAGCGTAACGGCCATAGCGGCCATTTGGGGGGTGAACCAACGGAAGGAAGACCTTTCTCTCTGTCTCTTTCTCTCACTGTCTAACTCCGCCTGTCAAATAAATAAATTAATTAATTAACTAAAAAAAAGAAGAGGGTTAGATGAACAAACGCCATTCGAACTGAGACCTGAAGCAATGAGGAAGAAGGCAGAGACCCTCGGCAGACAGGACAGCATGGTCTAAAGCCCTGTTGCAAGGTGGTACTTAGTGTGTTTTGGGAAAAGCTGAGCACCGCTGCTCTAAGCTCGGACTTCCCCACAAAGGAGATGAAAAATTGATCCTCTGAGATCTGGGGACAGCAGCTCCAATCCTGAACTACTTCCTGTGTTGGCTTGTGCAGTGGGCCATAAAAGAATTATCTTTTTCTGGTTTTGCCTTGAGGGGGCAAAGGTTGACTCTTTTCTGTACTAATATTTCATTGATTCTAGGGTCTGGAGACATCAAATTCTAGTCCAACCTCCTTGTTTCTTCCTGTGTGAGAGTATGGTCCAAAGAAACAAAGTAGCTCACCTGAAATCACACAGCTCAGCATGGAGCCTTACTCTCATAACCAGGGATCCTGTTTTTCTCTTGTATTCCATTCTATCTCTGTATCCTTTGTAATTGGTGTGGTTGGTTATTACTGTAATGAACAAGATTGCAGGTGCTTCTTTTCTTTTGTTATGAACACAAGTTCATTTCAGTTTTTTGATGAGCGATAAAAATAAACTGCTCTGTTACCAAGTATCTTTTTACTAAAACTTGAAACTTCAAAAGTGAGAACAAGACTTCCTTATCTTATTCTGACTGAGCTGGAAATATTGCAAGACTGGCATTTCTGTTCAGTCCAAAGTCTATAAGCACCTAGAAGTTATGAGTAGAAAGAGAAGTTAACCAAGCTTTGAATAACTTCTACTTCATTTGAACTTGAGAGTTTGAAGGTAAGTCAAAAATTTAAAGTAGAATTTGAATCTTACTTCCCTTACACCTCATTAAAAATCTAAAGTGTGCAGGAAGTACAAGAATTTAATAATTTTGGGCACAAACTTTGGAGTCAGGTCATCTTATTTCAAAACCCCAGCTTCTGTACCTACCAACTTTGTGACTTAAGAAAAATTATCTTTCTCAAACTCCTTTTCCACAATTTGCAAAATAGAAATAATGTTATTTCACATTACAGATTAAATAAGAGAATCTATATAAAGGATAATAGTTTAGTACAGAAGACAGAAACCCCTCTAGATATTTCAAGAAGAAAGAGATTGATTAATACCGAGCAAATCAGTAGAAGGGTGGGGATGCTGCAAGCGCTCACATTGCTGTAACCAAGATCCAGATAGGCAGTCACTCCTGCTGCCATGTCAGCCACCTATGCTCATATAACTGGCTCTCACAGCCGTGGAGCTGATGAAGACACTGGAGGCTGAGTCCAGCAACTGCAAACTTTCAGCACCTCTCTGACTTGCTTGCCAGCAGTTAAATGGCCTTTCTGAGGCCGGAGTTGCAGCAGAGTGGGTTAAGCCACAGCCTGCAATGCTGCCCCCATATATGCAAGCTGCTTCCAGTCCCACAACTCCACTTCCTATCCAACTGCCTGTTGATATGCCTGGGGAAGCAGAAGAGGATGGCCCAAGTGCTTGAGCCCCTGTACCCACATGGAAGAGCTAAAAATCGCTCCTGACTTCTGGCTTTACCCTGGCCCACCCTCAGCTGTTGTGGCCATTTGGAGAATGAACCATGGAAAACCTATGTCTCTCTCTCTCTCTGTCTGTGACTTGGCCTTTCAAATAATTGAATAAATCTTAAAAGAAGGAAGGAAGAAAACAGTCTTCCAAATTTCACATGAATGTATCTAATTGGTAGAACCTAATTTGTAACAAGATTCCCTAGCTGCAAAGGAATCTGGGAAATATACTTTATTGCTTTCCCTCTACCAGCTGGAAGGAGAATGAAATGGAAGTCAAGAGCCCCAGTCCGAGTATCTGCTACAAAGATATACCCTGGGATCTGACACATGGTCAATGCCCAGTAAATGACAATTATAGTTGTTTTTGCTTCTGTTATTGGTAGTGAGAGTACAGCAAGTCCTTAATGTCAACACATAATTTACTTTTATTAACCTGCAGAGGTTGATTCTGTTCTATTCTTAGGGATTCATTAAGGATGCAATTAAATCTAAATCTTCATCTATGTTATGAACCCACTATCACAACATCCTCCCCTATCAAAATAAGTAATGACACAAATTTCTGTGCATTCTCTGAGTCAACTAATACAATCACTGACTTAAAATAACAGACTAAATTCAGTTCACTGCTTTGTAATGGTATATACCTTGCAGCACTCAAATATAAACAGCTAGTTGATTTATTAAGTATCTAGACATAGGATAAATCTTTTCTATTTAATGTTATAATAATTTTAAAGTTGTTACTTTCTAAATGCTAAGGAAGTGTTAGGTTTGGGGATTTCAGGTCTCAAAGATGTGCAGAGACAATGGATTACAGCAGAAAATGACTTTTATTGTAGAAAGGACAGCACGGAAGGAATTGGGAATAGGATTGTAGGCAGCCCAGGGAGTGGGCAGAGAAACTGAGAGTGTACAGGCCCCCAGGCAATGGGCGGCCATCTGTTTGCGATGTTTTTTGGGAGGGGTCCTGTTGTCGAAGGGCCAGTTGGTTCTGTTATTACAATGTCTCCTCTCAGTAGTTTGGAATGTCCAGGTGAGGAGCTTTCCCATGCAAATAGACACTCCACAACTTTTAGATTATCTGTACCCAATGTTATCAGTTTGGGGGTTTTAGGCCTCAGTGGCCCAGCAGGTCCAATTAGGTCTCTGTGTTCCAATAGGTTCTCATGGGAGGCAGTAATTGGATTAGTATTCTCTGCTTCTCACTACCATTATTTTTATTTTTTGCCTTGTCTATTTTTTTCTACCTATTTCTTTCAATCTTTGATATGCCTTTGGTCCCCAAAATTCCTAATAACAAAACTTTTTTTTTTAATTTCCATTTTAGGATGAACAAAGTAGTAGGCCAATTAAAGAGCTCCTGGTTTTACTAATGCAAAGATTCCTGTCTTCTTAATGCACTATTTCAGCAATGGATTCTTAGACTGAACCCTACTTTTGCTTAAGAAAAGAAAGATCTAATCAGAAATTACTTATTAGAGTAAGTTACTAGTTCTACAATTAACTGAATATATCTAGAAAGGTAGTATAAATTTGACTTGTGACAAAAGTTTTTTGAAATCCATATATAGTTTTTTTCACAATACTTATTTTTTTAAAAAAGATTTATTTTATGTATTTGAAAGGCAGAGTTACAGAGAGAGAGGGAATGATAGAAAGAGAGATCTTCCATCTGCTGGTTCACTGCCCAAATGGCTGCAATGGCCAGGACTGGGCCAAGCTGAAGCCAAGAGCCAGGAGCTACTAACCACTCTCCCACCTGGGTGGCAGGGACCCAAGGATTTTGGCCATCTTCTGCTGCTTTCCCAGGCACATTAACAGAGAGCTGAATTGGAAGTGGAGCAGTCAGGACCATCATCCATAATGGGATGCCAGCCTTGCAGGTGGCAGCTTAACCTTTAAGCCACAGTGCCAGCCCTATACACAATACTTATTTTCTTTTTTTTTTTTTTAAAGAATTATTTTATTTAAAAGACAGAGTTTGAAAGACAGAGAAGTTACAGAGAGAAGTAGAGCCAGAGAGAGAGAGGTCTTCCATTCTGCTGGTTCATTCCCCAGATGACCACAACGGCCGGAGCTGAGCTGATCCGAAGCCAGGAGCCAGGAGCTTCTTCCAGGTCTCGCTCATGGCTGCAGAGGCCCAAGGAGTTGGGCCATCTTCTACTGCTTTCCAGGCCATAGCAGAGAGCTGGATTGGAAGAGGAGCAGCTGGGACTGGAACTAGTGTCCATATGGAATGCCGGCGCTGCAGGCTGGGGCTTTAACCCACTACACCACAGCGCTGGCCCCACAATACTTATTTTCTAAGAACTTTTCGAATACCCTTTCAAGGATGCTTTTATTCAATCCGTATGAGAAACTAAAATTCAAATATTTAAAGTCAATAAAATTGAAAACGCTGTTCATTTATTTATTCAATAAAATTTTCTTAATGCCTGGTTGTCTACATTTAAAATCCAGAAACTCTCTTCATTGTATTTTTTCTTTGCACCACATTTTTAAAAATATTTATTTATTTATCTATTTATTTATTTTGAAATTCAGGGTTACAGAGAAAGCGAGAGAGAAAGAGAGAGAGAGAGTGAGAGAGAGAGAGAGAGATCTTTCATCTGGTTCACTCCTCAGATGGCCGTAGCTGCCAGTGCTGGGCCAGGCCAAAGCCAGGAGCTTCATCCAGGTCTCTGGGTAGCAGGAGCTCAAACCTTTGGGCCATCTTCCATTGTTTTCCCAGGCCATTATCAGGGAGCTGGATCAGAAGTGGAGCAGCTGGGACTCAACCGGCGCCTATATGGGATGCTGGTGTTGCAGGCAGTGGCTTTACTGGCTACCCCACACCACCAGCCCCCTTTGCACCACATTTTATTTGAAGAGTTCTGTGCAGTGAATTGCTATATTATTGAAGCATGATCTGATTTAGAGTTAAATGAAAACAAGATTTTCTTTGCTAGTCTCTCACACTATAGCTGAGCAGTGAATTTCTGGAATACCTCAGGATTAGAACTTTGATAATATTTAATGGCGTAATGATGGGAGCCATCATAGATTATAGAAATTATCTTCATTGTTTAATGGCTACACCACAAAATATCACTCAGTGTTGAAAACAGCATTATAAATTCAGTTAGTACAACAGTGTTTTTAAAATTATTTTTTGTTTCTTTGAGATACAGAAGACTGAGAGAGAAGGAGACAGACCAACAGCTCCCATCTTCAGGCTCATTCCCCAAATACCTGCATCAGCCAGGGCAGGGTGGAGCTGGAATGCAATGTAGATCTCCTATGAGGGTGGCAGTGCCTCCAGGGTCTGCACTGACAGGAAGCTGGAGTCAGAAGCTGGAGCTGGGACTTGAACCCAGGCACTCCCGTGTGGGACACTGTCATCTTAACTGCTAGGCTATGAATGCCTTCCTGCTCCATAGGTCAACAGTATTGCTAACTAAACCTAATGTTAGAAAAATTTCATTTTGAATCCTTAACTTTCAATAGTCGTCCAAACAAGGACATCTTTTTTTAAGGGAGGATATAAATAATAGATTTATAACCTATAGGAAGTGATATAATAAATATTTTTCCATCTAAAAGTGACACATAAGGATTTCCCCTAGTTCTTTGAAAGTGATAACAAGTCAAGTGATAAGTATTTGTATAGTTAGAGATTTTATAACCGATTTGCCTTCTAGTTAGATGAACATGTTAGTCTTCCTCATTCCTGCACTTGATGTTTTAGCCAGGCAGAAACCGTCCTTGGGGCCGGCATTATGCCATAGTAAGTTAAGCTTTGACTGCAGTGTTGGCATCCCATGTAGACACCAGTTCACGTCCCAGCTGCTCCTCTTCCAATCCAGCTCTCTGCTATGGCCTGGGAAAGCAGTGGAAGATGGCCCAAGGCTTGGGCCCCTGCCACTTACATGGGAGACCTGGAAGAAGCTCCAGGCTCCTTTCTTTGGCCATTTGAGAAGTGAACCATTGAGTGGAAAATGACTCTCTCTTCTCTCTCTCTTCTCTCTCTCTCTCTCTCTCTCTCTCTCTCTCTCTCTGTCTCTCTGTAACTCTGCCTCTCAAATAAATAAGTAAAATCTTTAAAAAAAAAAAAAAGAAGCTGTCATTATTGGGCATACTTTTCTTAATATGCTCAAAGACAAGATACAGGTTGCCGAATTTAAAAATAATTCTTCACATTTAAATCAGTAAGTCTAGAAAAAAATTAACAGAGAATAACTTGTACTAGTAGATAACAATATTTTTGATTTATTATTTTGAGTATTAATTTCCAAATTAAAGGCATGGTAGAGTTCCACATTGTTACTGAAGGACTCAAAAAATTCCCTCCACTATTAACTACAAATAAGAAAACAAGAGGTTCGTTAAAATTTAAATAACATGGGTTAGCAGTTCTCCTAGGATTTTATGAGTATGATAGTCATCAGGGGTAATTTGAAAAAGTTCATATTTGATCTCAGCTTTAAACTTTTAGTTCATAATAGCACTACATTTTAAACTAGATATAAATTTCTATATCACCTTTTTTTAAAGACATATTTATTTATTTGAAAGGCAGAGTTACAGAGAGGCAGAGAGAGACAGAGAGAAAAGTCTTCCATTCACTGGTTCATTCCCCAGATAGCCGCAATGGACAGAGCTGGACCTATCTAAAGCTCGGAACCAGGAGCTTCTTCCACACGGGTGCAGGTGCCCAAGAACTTGGGTCTTCTTCTACTGCTTTCCCAGGCCATCGCAGAGAGATGAGTTGGAAGTAGAGCAGCTGGAATTTGAACCAGCACCCATATGGGATGCCAGCACTGCAGGCAGTGACTTTAGCTGCTATGCCACAGTGTTGCTCATCTATGTCATCTTAAGGACTTCAATCTTAAAAGGAAGTAGAAGAGGTTACATTAAAATTCTAAGATTTTTATGGCTTCGTTTTGTTTATTTAAAAAGCTATATTCTTTTACTTTCCCATAATTTATATTATAGTTGCAATTTAATGTCCCTCATTCACAAAATGAGATTATTTTAGAATTCTATAGATCAAAAATTCAGTAAGAGCTTGCTTGCCTCAGTGCCCAGATAATTTGGTCACAGGAATAAGGTCTATCTTTTAAAGTGACCAGTTTAGTTGAAATTCCCTTTTTCTTGATTTTTAAGCCTTGGGGTGCTCATCATAAATATCTTACAACCTCAGCTCCTTGTTTGTGTGTCAACAGCATGGGGGACACATTGCGAAGATGCAAAGCAGTAAATATAACTCTTTAGAAAAGTATAACCTCTCTCTCTCTCTCACTGTCCACTCTGCCTGTCAAAAAAAAAAGAAAAGAAAAGTATAACCAACATAGGTAATTACATAAGTGATGGATTTTTTTTACCTAACAATATAAATAAGTGAAGCATTTATCCAGAATATTTTAGTCACTCTGACTCACTGTGAAACCAGGCCGTTTATGAATAACTGTTACGAAGTTCTGACACTCTTGTTGGAGAAAGTTGGAAAACGTTTTGTGGTGCCAAGACAAATGAATCAAGAACGTGGTATTTAAGTTTACATACAATTGCCATTTTTATCCTTAATCCACTCCCTTGAAATATTTTACATTATGTTAAATGTAACTCTAATATCTTTTTTTTCTCCAGTGGAGCTGGCCCTCACACAAATTAGAAGTGCCAGTTTCTGAATAGTTCTCATCGAGTGTTGACATCACAGATGTCATTTACAATAGAGAAGAAAAAGGCCCCAAATAGCAAAATGTTTTCCTTTTTTCCTTATATTGTCAGAAGATTTAAAACTTTGCAACTAAAAGAGAGTTTCAAATGATGAGAGTTTTCTCTTTCTGCAGGATTTGGTTTAGATGTGTTATTTTCTTTTTGATGTTATCAGTCCATGGGTGGACCAGTTACCTACCAATCCAAGACATGGACCAAGATAGATCCCAGATTGCCATAGCCTGGCTCCCTAAGTGCTGGGTGTTGCTTGCCTCCTATCCTTCCTTGTCCCGCTCTCCTTCTTCTACAGAATCATCACTGTAGTATTTCCTCTCCACTCCCTTTGCACGCATGCTTCATTAGCTTGTTCATTTGCCTGAATCTCTTTCAGAGTAGCTGATTCGTTTGCCAGCTCTGCCATTACAAATGACCACAGAATGGGTGGTTTGCACAATAGACATTTGTTTCCTCACAGTTCTGGAAGCTAGAAGTCCAAGGCCAAAGTATCAGCTGTGCTACTTTCTTCTCCAGCCTCTGTCTTGCTAACAAATGATCATCTTCACGTGTCTTCACATGTCTTCCTTCCTTTTTTTTCTGTGTCATACTCTCCTTTTTCTAAGTCATATTTGATTGTGGCCCACTCTAATGACTTCATTTTAATTTAATTACTTCTCTAAATGTATTTCCAAAGATAGACATATTGTGAATTATACTGAACTCTGGGAAGAAAATAATTCAGTCCATTATAGCAGCCCGAGGTGTTCACCATGCTACTTCCAGTCAGAGGCAGGACTCCGCTTTGCATCCTGGCTACCTGAAGGTGCTGAGGACCTGCTGTTACTCCTGTGACAGGAGAGGAGCTGGGGTACGAAGAAGGGGGTCTGGCCTCAGGCATGCCCTGGGACTGTGCATTCAATTCAGCCATGTTCTTGCTGTAAAACCTCTGAAGGGGAATGAAATACAGTGTATTTAGTGCCTCTTGTATACCAGATACTATGCGAGGCAATCACACACACTTACCTAGTTAAACCCTTAAAATGGTTCTCTGAGATAGGAACTACCAGGATTCTTAAGGTCTGAGCTGAGGAAACTGAAGTTTGGAGACATAAACCATTCACCCTTGGAAGGATCAATATAATTAATATGTGTACACTATCCAAATTGATTTACAATTGATTTACAATTCCAATGACGTTTTTCACAGAACCAGGAAGAACACTACTAAAATTAGTGTGGAACCACAAAAGACCCCAAAGAGCCAACGTGATCTTAACCAAAAAGAACAAAGCAAGAGGTTTTATACTACTTGACTTTAAGATATATTGCAAAGCTATTGTAATAAAAGAGCATGATACTGGCATAGACACAGGCCCATAGACTGTAGAACAGAATTAAAATCCTAAAAGTAAACCCACACATCTACAGCCAACTGATCTTTGACAAAGGTATGAAGAACATGCATTGGACAAGGATCTCTTCTTTTTAATAAATAATGCTGAGGGAGAGAAGCAGCCTTGTGGCAGTGAACTAAGCTCCCCTCTGTAATGCCAGCATCCCATAAAGGAATGCTAGTTCGAGTCCTGGCTGCCCTGCTTCCCATCATGCTACCTGCTAATGTGTCTGAGAAGGCAGTGGAGGAAGGCCTAGGTGCTTGGGCCATGTTGCCCACGTGGGAGACCCAGATGAAGCTTTGGGCTCCTGGTTTGGCCTGGCCTAGGCCCAGCCCCAGCCATTACAGCCATTTGTGGGGAGTAAACAAGGAGATGGAGGATCTCTCTCCCTCTCTCCCTCTTCATCACTCTGCCTTTCAAGTAAATAACTACAATTTTTAAAAATAGTGTTGGGGGGGTCAGTGCCGTGGTTCACTTGGCTAATCCTCTGCCTGTGGTGCTGGCATCCCAGATGGGCGCCAGGTTCTAGTCCCGGTTGCTCCTCTTCCAGTCCAACTCTCTGCTGTGGCCCGGGAAGGCAGTGGAGGATGGCCCAAGAGCTTGGGCACCTGCATCCAAAATGAATGAAAGAAAATTCAACCCAAAATGAATGAAAGTCCTAAGTCTGAGACCTGCAACTTTGAAACTACTAGAAGAATATGTAATGAAAATATTTCAGGATGTTGGAATGGGCAAGAATTTACTGGATCAAATGCCAAAAGCACAGGAAATAAAAGAAAAAGTAGACCAATGGGATTTCATCAAACTTAAGAGCGTTTGCTCAGCAAAGGAAACAATCAGCAGAGTGCAGATACAACCTACGATATGGGATAAACTATTTGAAAGATATACATGTGACAAGGGGTTAATATTCAGAATATATAAGGAACTCAACAGCAAAAGAACAGATAATCCAACTTAAAAATTGGCAGTAGATCTGAACAGCCATTTGAAATGACCAATAGGTGCATGAAAAAAATGTTCAGTATCACTAATCATCAGAGAAATACAATCCAAACCACAATGAGTATCACTTCACTCCAGTAAAATTGTCTATTACCAAAAAGTCGAAAGATAACAAGTGTTGGCCGGCTCTGCGGCTCACTTTGCTAATCCTCCGTCTGTGGTGCCGGCACCCTGGGTTCTAGTCCCGGTTGGGGCGCCGGTTCTGTCCTGGTTGCTCCTCTTCCAGTCCAGCTCTCTGCTGTGGCCTGGGAGTGCAGTGGAGGATGGCCCAAGTGCTTGGGCCTTGCACCTGCATGGGAGACCAGGAGGAAGCACCTGGCTCCTGGTTTCGGATTGGTACAGTGCGCCGGCCGTAGCAGCCATTTGGGGGGTGAACCAATGGAAGGAAAGACCTTTCTCTCTGTCTCTCTCTCTCTCTCTAACTCTGCCTATCAAAAAAAAAAAAAAAAAAAAAGATAACAAGTGTTGGTCAGGACATGGAGAAAGAAGAACGCTTTCACACTGTGGGAATGTAAATTAGTATAGCCATTATAGAAAACAGTATGGAAGTTCCTCAGAAAACTAAAAATAGAACTACTACATAACCCAGCAATCCCACTACTGGGTATATGTCCAAGGGAAAAGAAATCAGCATGTCAAATAATGAACTTCCATGTTTATTGTAGCACACACAAAAAAATGGAAAAACCTAAATGTCTATCTCCTCATGAATGCCATAAAGACACACAATGGAATATTACCACAAAAAGGATGAAATCTTATCATTTGCAACAGCATGGATGGAACTGGAGGTCATTATGTTAAGTGGAACAAGCCAAGCACAGAAGGATAGGTATTACATTATCTCACTCATCGAAAAAATAGATGATCTGAAAGAAGTTAAAAATATAAGGAGGGAATGTTGAGGAAAGGTTAATTCACAGGTATTAGGTTATAGCTAGACAAGAGTAAGAAGTTCTCAGCTCTGTTGCTCAGTAGAGTCACTATAGATAATGTCAGTGCACTGTATATTCCTCTCTCTCTTTCTCTCTCTCTCTCTCTCAAAAAAAAAAAAGGATTTGGGATATTTTCGTCATAAAGAAAAGTTATATGCTTAAAGGGATCAATATGTCTACCCTGATTGGAAATTACACAATGCATATATGTAATGACACATAGCCTGGTACCACATAAATATGTACAATTTAAAAATAAGCAAATTTTCAAACATGACTTACCCAAGATCCTATAGCAAATAAGCAAAATTGCTGGGATTCAAGCCCAGATCTATGTCTGATTCCAAAGCTGGTGATTTCTCCATGGCACCTGTTTGCTCTCTGTAGAAAACAAATGTGTTGGTCCATCACTTACTATGGTAATCTCCAAATTACCCCATCCTGCACATCTCACTTTTCACTTTGTGTCCCTTTTGACCAAGTCAAGGTCAGGTCAGTAAACTTTTTTTACCTACTCCCAGGGGAACACTGTGTGGTTAGAATATTGGCTTCAGTGATTGTCAAAAAATAAACAGTGATTTTAATATTTTCTCTTTATCATTTCAGATTGTTTTAATTAGCTGTTGCTATATAATAAACACCCTCAAGGGTAGCTAAAAAATAATTATTTTGTAATTGTGTGAAGTTCTACAGTTAGCAGGCTCAGTTTGGATGCATTTTTTGCTCTTGTCATGCTGACTGGGGCTTGTTAAGATCTCTCATCACGTGTCTGAGGAGGAGAACCAGAGCAGTGACACAGCTGGGACAGCCGAGCTTCCTTTTCTCCTAGCCTAGGCTCAGAGCCTCTTTTCCACATGGTGGTCTCTCAGCTGGTGTGTCTCACAGGGTAGACAAACACCTAACAATGCAACTTGTAGGACTGCCAGGCATTCTTAGAGCTTAGGCCAGGAACCGGTACGATATGCCTTCCACCACATTTTCTTGGTTTAGAGTGAGTCCCAGTCTAGCCCAGATTCAGTGTAAGAGGGGACCACCTAAGGCCATGAATATTGGATGATGGGACTCATAGGAGCCATCCTTGGAGATTAGCTACCACACAAAGCTTGCTAAGAAGGAGAAGTGTTATGCACACATACACACACACACATATCTGTGATGTTTTATATATGGCATATATAAATATGTATGGCACTAGTTCCATATTAATTATGGGTATTGAATGATTTATGAATGTAGAACTAAATGGAGAAATAATTTTGAAGCCCTTCATAAGCAAAGAGTTTTAGGATAAAAAAATTTAAATAATATCAGTGTAAGGAACTTACTCAAATGCAGGATGTTCAATCTTTTTGGGAACAAAGTCTCCTGGAGACAAATAAGACTTTTTTCCTTAGAGTACTGCCATGATGGGAACCTGTAAAGGCTTAATTATCAACTAATAAATATAAGGCATCAATTTCATTAGTACCAGAGTCCCATGTCCCTGCTCTCTCTAGCTATAATTGATAGGACTTTGTGCAGTGACTGAAGTTAGCATGGATTTTTGGCTCCTTTTTCTGACCAGAAAAATTTTCTTACAATAAGGAAAGAAAAAGAGAGAGATGAGGAGGGAAAGGACAGGAGGGGAACTGGAGAGGGAAGGATTAAAAAAATAAGAAACTTGTACAACTTACCAATGAAATGAGTTTATATTCCATTTTACTTCAAATAATATTATATTTAGTATTTGTTAAGTACCAAAAACTGTTAAATTATATAAATGTACATTTGGTGTGATTCACCCAGGCATGGTTAATAATCTTTACCCTAAAATTAGGTTTCATAAGTTTTTTAAAATTACTTGTAAGTAGATTTTTTGGTAGCAAATATGAAGGCATCCCATGTGACACATAAGACTTATGACAAAATATCTAATGTATAATTGAGATGATTTCAATATTCAGAAATTTATTCATGGTAAATTTTGTATGTTGTTACCAGTTGGAGAGGTGTGTGCTATCTTAGAAGAGGGATTGAAGAGAAAAGAGAAAAAGAATAGTGGAGACTTTTCAGAGTTGTCTTCCTTGACAATCTAAGTATTGCCCATATGTGTTTCAATAAAACATTCCTAACTGGTCTAGATCTAGAGATGTAGCTGAACTTGTGCAGTTTTGATTGACTTGTTCATTTTTATTTTGTTGCCATCTAGAAATATTTTTTGCTTTTTAAATTTTTGCATTTTAATGTAACAATTAATCTTCAATTATGACCAATAAATTCATCCATTAAAAAGAAAAAAGAAAACATATAGCCTGCTAGACAGGTTACCGGGCTTTGTAAATAAAGTTTTTCTTAAATTCTGTTTAAGTTACATAAGTTTCATGTATTTCATATATACAAATAGAGTTACATAGTGACACTTCCCCCCATCCTCCCTCCCACTCATATTCCTCCTCTTCTCTCTCACATTTCCACTCTTAATTTTTGCAAAGATCTGTTTTCAGTTTACTTAATGATCATGTAGTTAGCCCTACACTAAGTAAAAGAGTTCAACAAATAGTATGAAGGAAAAAAGAAAAAAAAAAAAACCACTATTCCTCAACTTTATAGACAGGGCTGTAAACAATCGTGGAACCTCAAAATGTCTTTCATGCCAATACATTACATTTCAGGTACTATATTGATTACCTCGGATTGTAGATACAGTTTCACTAGAACAGCCACACCCATTCATTTACATAGTGTCTATGACTGTTTTCTAGTGACGCCTGCAAAGTTGAAAGGCTGCAACTGAAATTTCGTGATCTAAAATATTTACTTCCCTGGCCCATAACAGGAAAAGTTTGATGACCCCTGATTAAATGAATAGTCTGACCATTTATCACCTTTTTAAATTCCATAAAAGTCCGTGTTTCTTTGACTTCTGGTTGCTGATTGTTTAGTTGCTTAAGGTTGAGATTCTAAGGTCACAAAGTGCAAAAGTAGAAATGGGAAGGATGGTACAGACAGAAGGAATTACATGTGTAGAGACCCAGAAATGTGACACAAGGTGGAGTGATCAGGTCATTATTTGAAATAGAATACCCAGAGTTTAAAATCTGAAGGGAACAACTAGCCATGGTAGAATTGGCAGAAATCATTAGGTAGAATTTGGAATAGTACCTGTGTTCCAGGTGTGATGGGTCATGTTTTGTTTTCTAAGTAAAGAGTGATGCAAGAAAACTGAAGTGGCAGTAGAGAGAGTAGATTGGAGAGAGATCAAAAGTAAGACAATAGAGAACTCGTGTCTTCCATCTCATTGAATTTTCCATATGCATTTCCAGATTGACATGTCCAAAGTGGAATTCCCTGTCCTCCCATACATGTACACACACACACACACAAAACAAACTCACTTCCTCCATTTCAGTAAATGGTATACCAGCCATACTATTTCTAAATCCAGGATGCCGGGAGTCTTATTGACACCCTTTTTGTGTCACCTTCCACATTTTATTCCAGTGGCTTTACCCTCCCCTCTCCATCTTTATTGGTACCTCCCTAGTCCAACCACATCATCTCTTGCCTATACTCTGCAAAGCCCTTGAAAATGGGCTTGCAACTTCATTCGTTTATTATACCACTGACATTCTTTTGATGTTGGTAATGTAGCAGATATTTGTTCTGGGAACCAGGGATTCACTGTACCCTGCAGCTCACTCCCCCAACTCGGTCCATTTCCTACTACTCCACTACAGCCAAGAGTACCCTCCTGAAACCTAAGGCAGATTATATCACTCTCCTTTTAAGGGCTTTTTATTTTGTTGACTCATTTCACTCTGTCACCTGGCTCCCAGCCTCCATCTCCCATCATCTCTTTCCATTCTTCTGCCTGCACATTTACTGTATCTCAGATATACTGGATATTTATTTATTTTCATTTTGTTCATTATGTCTTTTGTTCATCTCAGGGTCTCATCTTGAATGCTCTTTCTGTCATCTCTGTCTCTCCCCCTTTCTGCTTCTAATATTTCAATTTAGTGTTAATATCAGTTCCTCAGAGAGGTCTTCCTTGCACATGAATGTCAATGCCATGGGCTCCAAAATCCCTGATAACACTCTAAGGTATTTTTACAAATAGCTTTGTGGTTGCGTTTTCTCCCACCTAGGATGCAAGTGCTTCTAAAAGTTAGATTTTGTCTATACTATTATGTGTATTCCTAGTACTTTGCATAGTGCTTAGCACTCAATAAAAGTGTTATGAAGAAAGTAATTGATGGTATAAGCCCTCTCTAAATTGATACAGTTCGGGGCCTACACTGTGGCGCAGCAGGTTAAAACCCTGGCCTGCAGCACCAGTATCCTTTGGGCACCGATTTGAGTCCCAGCAGCTCCACTTCCAATCCAGCTCTCTGCTATGGCCTGGAAAAGCAGTGGAAGATGGCCCAAGTCCTTGGGCCCCTGCACCCACATGGGAGACCTGGAAGAAGCTCCTGGGTCCTGGCCTCGGATCAGCACAGCTCCAGCTGTTGCTGCCATCTGGGGCGTGAACCAGCAATGGAAAACCTGTTTCTCTCTCTCTCTCTCTCTCTCTCTCTCTCTCTCTCTCTCTCTCTCTCTCGTTCTGGCTCTACCTCTCTCTATAACTCTTTCAAATAAATAAAATAAATCTTTTAAAAAATTGATACAGTTCTTCAAAAACGTTGTGAAAAGTTTTCCTTTTCCCCCCAAATCTCAATTCTAGTATTTCAGTAAAATAGAAATTTTAAATTTCAGAATTTCCTACCATTATTCATCTTTAGAAAATGGAAAATATATAGAATAGAGAAAACAATACAATTGCTCATACAATATCTCAAATCTCTTTAGTTTTTTTTTTTTTTTTTTATGTATTTATTTGAATAGCAGAGTTAGAGAGGCAGAGAGAGAAAGTTGTGGCAATTGGCCACAACGGCCAGAGCTGTGCCGATCAGGAGCCAGGAGCTTCTTCTGAGTCTCCCACATGAGTGTAGGGGCCCAACGACTTGGGCCTTCTACTGCTTTCCCAGGCCATAGCAGAGAGCTGGATAGGAAGTGGAGCATCTGGGACTTGAACCGGCACCCATATGGGATGCCGGCACTGCAGGTGGTACCTTTACCCACTACGCCACAGCACCTGCTCCCTCTTCAGTTGTTAATTTCTGTGATTCTGATTTTCTAAATTATTCAATTAATTTTCAGCTGGTCTAACCAGTATAGTCTGCTATTTCCTTCAAATTTCTTTCAAATTTATTATTATGTTGTGGTTGATACAAACAGCAATTGTGCTTGGAAAAGTCATTCTAGGCATGGAAGGAGCCTCAGAAACATTCCTCAAGGAAGTAGCCTAGAGAGCTTCAGCAGGGTTTGTCTAAGAATCAACCCAAGTGTGTCCCTATAGAGGTGGACAATTACCATCTGTGTTAGGCGAGTCACAGGTCCCAGCAGTGAGCACTGCAATGAAGAAAACACAGCTGAAGCTAGCCCTAATTGGCTCCCTTGTTAATGGTTTCATCTCAAAGAATAAGGATTGAGTACATCAATGAAAACAGATCTCATCCTAACTCTTAAGAGTGAGGACAAGGTCAGGCTAAAATGCTTAGACTGATGAAGTATGAGGAAGCTGACAGATGAAGACAAATGAAGTGGTTCTGAATCTGCACATAGGGTTTGGTTTGTTGTTGTTGTTTTTTTTTTTTTTTTTTTTTGGAAGATTTGATCTGACTTTACTCTTCTGAAAAAAAAAAAAAAGATTTATTTTATTTATTTGAAAGACAGAGTTGCAGAGAGAGGTAGAGCCAGAGAGAGAGAGAGGTTTTCCATCTGCTGGTTCACTCCCCAGATGACCACAACGGCCAGAGCTGAGCTGATACGAAGTCAGGAGCTTCTCTAGGTCTCCCATGTGGGTGCAGGGACCCAAGGAGTTGGACCATCTTCTACTGCTTTCCCAGCCCATAGCAGAGAGCTGGATTGGAAGTGGAGCAGCCAGGACTCGAACTGGCGCCCATATGAGATGCCAGAGCTGCAGGCCAGGGCTTTAACCCACTGTGCCACAGTGCTGGCCCTGTGACATTACTCTTTTAAAACATTATTCTGTATGTTCTTAGTTTATTTATTGGCAATGTCTAATTGATGATATATGCTTACCATAAAGAAGCAGTGGAGAACAACACATATACCCTAGAACCTCAATCAGTCTTCTTGCTGGTTTACTGCATTCGACTGATAGGAAGTGTAACACATACAGCTAAAATTAGGTCTCTGGATCTCAAATCCAAACTGTGCATCTTAGCAGCTATGGGGACCCAAACCTCATTTTCCCAAGTTGTTATACAGAGATACTAACCATAATCAGTGAGAATTCTGAGTATTAAATAAGATAATGAATGCAAAGTGTTCAGAACAGGGCCAGTGTTTTTAACATTATTGTTGTTATTATTTATATTTCTTTCGAATTTGGTCACTAGGATCAAAATGGCAAAAATCGAGCAAACTAGAGGTATTCTTATCATGAAACAACTGAGCAGATGTGGGAGTGGCCAGCCCTGGTTCAGCAACTCAGGAATTCAGGCCTGGGACAAGTGTTGTACAGCAAGGTAAGTCCCATACTGGAGTTGCCTATTTTGAGTTCTGGCTACTGTGTTTCCAGTCCAGCTTGCTGATATTGTGAACCATGGCAGGCAGCAGATAATGGCTCAAGTTGTTGGATTCTTTCACCCACATGGGGCAACCCTGATGGAGTTCTGGCCTGCTGATTTTATCCTGGCCTAGCCCTGACTGTTGTGGACTTTTAGAGAGTGAACCACTAAACCGAAGCTCGCTGCCTCTCACTTTCATTCTTACTCTGCTTTTCAAATAAATAAATAAAATGAGAAAGAAAGAATTCGGGCCTGAGATCTCTGCGATATTGTTGCCTTTTCCCTGTGGTTACCTTATTGTTCCAACGTGGCTCCTTTGTCTCTAGTATCATGTACTCATCCCAGGCAGAAAGAACTGACGGCCAAAGGGCCAAAGGTTACAACCTGCTGAATAGAATTGCTTTTAAGGAGTTTTCCCATGATCCCAAACTAGTAACTGCTTATGTGGCACTGGTCAGAAACTAGTCACCCTCCACCGCACACATCTGTAATGGAGGCTGTACGCTTTTGCTGTCTCCACAAAGGCAGGACTCTCCCTACAAAGGAGAAGTGTCAGTATTAACACAACCCCTACCACACTATTTTCAACGATGTTTTTATTGCCACCATTACTATTGCCAGTAAACACCACCATCTTTTTCTCTGTTGCAAAGTTCCCAACATTAGGATCAGATGAAAGAAATTGTCTCCCTCTTTTAAAACATTTCTTGAACGCCTCCACATTAATCTTGAAAATAGTGCCAGAAGAATATGCCAATAGTAGAACCCAATCAAGTAAAATATAGTTGATTCTACTATTGGCATATTCTTCTAATGTCATTGTCTAGATTGTCATTGTCTAGATACTTTAAGAGAAGAGTAGATAACATTAATTAAACTATCCAGATTTTAAATGTGGCCAAGGCAGAGTTATACCATGTAAAATATGAGGAGTCTTCAAAGTGTACATTGACAATGAGCATTATGAAAAGAAACTTTGCATGGATTCTGGAATTTTCTACACCCAAATAGACTTCTTTTAAGTTCAGTTTTTTACATGAACTTTTTGAAATACCCTCATAAGACTATATAGTAAGAACCAAGCTACTGTAAGTGAAATCTTCAGTGAGACTCTAAACAGAGATGGGGACTATCTGGCTTTTTTCTGCCCCTGACAAGGCAACTGCAGGGGGGACTTGAAATTCAATAAATCTATAGCAGGCTAATTTTTTTAATATTTATTTGAAAGGCAGAGTTACAGAGAGAGAGAGAGAAAGAGAGAGATCTTCACATCCACTGGTCCACTCCCCAAATGGCCACAGTGGCTGGGGATGGGCCAGGCAGAAGTCAGGAGCCAGGAGTTTCTTCCAGGTCTCTCACGAGGGTGCAGGAGGCCAAACACTTGGACTATCTGCTACTTTTCCCAGGCCATTAGCAGGGAGCTGGATCAGAAATGGAGCAGCTTAGGACACAAACCATTGCCCATATGGGATGGTGGCACTGCAGTCAGTGGCTTTACCCACTGTGCCACAACAGTGGCCCCTTGCAGGCTGGTTTTTAAGTTGATAATTTTGTATGGCCCATGAATTATGTTATAAATATCCAGATGGGCTCTGACAGGACAAAGGTTCATTATTTTATGTTATCCCAGAAACTCAAGGAACTTTAGGGATATTTTTTGGGCTACCTATATTCTTCTTACTTGAAAACAAATTAATTCATGATAGGAAAAGAATTTCTCTGAAGCATTTCTCTGTTAGAAGCCAACTTTGGTTTCCTTTTTTTAAGTTTATTATTTATTTTTATTTGAAAGGCAGGTGACAGAGGAGAAAGAGAGAGAGAGAGACTGAGAGACCTTCCATCTTTTGGTTCACTTCCCAGATGCCCACAATGGCCAGGGCTAGCCAAGTTGAAAGCCAGGAATCAGAAATCCATCCAGACCTCCCACATGAGTAACACGGACCCAAGTACTTGAGCCATCATTTGTTGCCTCTCAGGATGGGCAATAGCAGGAAGCTCGATTGGAAGCAGAGGGGCACTGATCTCAGGCACTCTGATGCAGGATGCTGGCATCCCAAGTGGCAGCCTAACCCACAGTGCCACAACTCCCACCCCTTGCTTCCCTTTTTTAAATAGGAATATAGTCATTTATTTCTCACTCTCTTGAAATCCTCTCCAGTTCTTTACTGCCCTAAATTGTTCACTACAAACCAAGCTTTGGTTGTTGTTGCTGCCTAGAGACAGTCCTGTTCTGTTGATATGTTTGCCATTGCCATATCGGCATGTTTCATACAGAGCAGTGAATGAGACTGTATGAGAAGCCCCGTTTTTAAGGTATAGCCAACTTAGAGACAGAGGGTGGGTAGGGTTCTGAAAAAGAAGAGAAATAGAAAAGGTATGATATGGACATTTAATTACCAAATAGTTACAGTCCACCGTATATGAGCAGCTGAGCAGTGTGGCTAGGGCGTACTTTGTCCTGAATGAGTTATACAGATATAAAGGAAAGGACATTTCAAGTGGTGAAGTCCTTTCTCTGCTGCTAGGTGTCTGAAGAGGATGCTTTACCTGGAGCCCAAAGTGTACGGCGTAGACTGAGCTATGTCGGATTTTATGAGGGTCAGGCAAGGAAGTAATACAGTGAAAAACCAGGAACCAGTGGGTTTTGAGCTGGGGAACAGTGATTATTCAGTGAAGCTGTGTGAAATTCAGAGACAACTTTGCTCTGTGACACTAGCAGTGAAGAGGGTGCAGGAGAGGGATGAGAGCCTCCAGGTCTTAGCATTAGCTGGCTGACTCATCTCTCTCCTTCCACAGTGTCTGCCCAGGCTTAATCTATCCACCAGGAGCACTGGCTGTCTCAGCTCAAGGCCAGTGCCTCAATGCACTTTACCTGGGGACTATGCAATAAACTCTTTAACCACGTAATAAAAAAAGAATTGTACTCAAACATTCAGCCCAGGGTAACTTTTCTGCTAGAAGGAATAAGGAACATTTTCTGGAAAAATAAGGCAATGTCTTATAACATTGTTATTAAATATTAATAATGTCCTTTAATTAAAGCATCTTCAGTTTGCCTTTCAGAAGTAAATTTTGAGACAGGTTTTTAGCCTGTGGTTAAGAGACCCACATTGCATATTGAAGCACCTGGATTTAGTACCCTAGCTCTAGCTCCTGATTCCAGCTTCTTGCTATTGTAGACCCTAGTAGGGAGTGGTGATGGTTCAAATAATCAAGTTCTTGCCTCTCGGCCCAAGGTATTGCCAACGTCTGAGGAATGTGCTAGTGAATAAGAACTCTCTCTGCCTCTCAAATAAATAAAAATATAATATTTTAAATAGATGTCTTTTTTTAAAAAAAAAAAGTAAACATTATCAACATACACTTCTAACCATTTCAGCCTTCAAATCTTTCCATTTAAGGAAGTAATTTTTTTCTTAAATGTTCAATCACTTCAACAATTTCTCTTGCAATATATTTCTAGATTTAAGTGGGAAAGTTCACCTCAGCTATTCCCTCTTTATCTAATGAACTTTGATTGTATATTCTCTTGGTCTTTGCTCTAATTTGAGAGATTTTATTACTTTTCTCATCTGTCCTCTTTAAAAAAAAAAAAAGACGTCCCACCTTCAAAATAATTTTAGTTACTATTTTCTCTTATTTTAATCTTGGGGCTTTTCTAACTGAAAGGTATATGAAGTACAACAAGGACTTCCCAAGAAACAAATATTCTGTGAGTTTTTAAAATTGCACTGTTATTTCTTGGGTTTAATCACCACTCTCCTTTATAAGCACACTCAGAATTGGTGGGCTCTGGGGCAGCACTTGCCCCTTAGGTCTGGGTTTTTGGGGAACTACCAAGATTACCTCCAAGATCTTTTTCCTGAGTCACTGTTTATTATTTATGGAACCCATCCTATAAATCTGTTTTAATTTCTTCTCTTGAAATATCCAAGAGGACCCTGTTGAAGTTTGCTGTCTGCTTTGTTGTCCACATTCCCCTCTACGTCCTGTGAGGTCCTGTCCATCTCCTGCCACAGTATTCCTGTTGAGGGCCTCCACAGTACTATGGATGCTAGCAAAAGGTAAATGCAGTGAGGGATTTCATTCTTCCCTGCAGATCAGTTATGATGGTGTCAGATGGTCTGGGTTCCAACCCTGATTTCTGGGGACCTCTGTGACTCTCTATCGAGGGCAGGGGTTTACAACCCTTGTGGATGTCTACGGAGCTGTTGGAAAACACTGATGTCCGAAACCCAAGACCCAGTGACTGAGACTACCCAAAGCTCGGATCTAAGTGTCTGTCTTTTTGCTTTTTTGGTTGATGTTTTTGTTGTTTAAAGCTATACAGAGTAATTCTGATGTGTAGATGGGTTGAAAAATCACTCATCTCAAGAACTGGTCATTTTATCTACATATTCCTTTATCTGAAGCTATCTTGTTTTAAAGGACAAACTACATCCCTTGTCAAAAATCCTGTGTTCTGTGGGGACTCAACAAAAAATGAAATTATTTTGTGGTGTCAGGTTTCCTTGAGTTTTCTCCCATGCTTGAATGGCTTCAGCAGTGAAGATGCCCCAGCCCTCAGCTTCCCTGCCACAGACTTGGAGCAGACCCATCCTGAGCAGTCTCAGAGTGAGAACACTGGGCCACATGGGCTTTATGGAAACTTGTCACTTGTACAGTGTGCTACAACTGTATAAATCTGCCACAACTTATTATTCTCCACTTACATTAGCAAACAGGCTCGGAGAATCTGATTCACTTGTACTAGGAGATTGTGGCTAGAATCTAACTCGTTTCTAAGTCCAAATCCACTACTCTTTCTATGCTTTTTACTAATTACTGTTTATACTTTTATTGTAAAATAATTCCAGACTTATAGAAAAATTTAAAAAAAAACATAAAGACTTTCCATAAACCCCTGATCCCTGTTCCTCACATGTTAACATTTTATATTAGTTAATCAACCTTTGTTTTCTCTCTCACCTGTGCACATGTAGGTTTATTTGATTATTTTATACATATATTTGATAGCATATTACAGATAGAATTCCCCTCTGCCTCTCAATACTTAAGTGTATATTTCCTAAAAATAGACATTCTGTTATGAAACCACAGAAGCACAATTAGCAATCATCAAATTAACACCAGTGTAATACCAGTATCTATATACATTCAACTTTACCTCACAAATGTATTTTTAATGGTTTTTTAAAAAAAGATTTATGTATTTATTTTGAAAGTCAGAATTACAGAGATAGAGGGAGAGACACAGAGAAAGGTCTTCCATCCACTGGTTTACTCCCCAGACTGCAGGGCCAGTCCAAAACCAGGAGCCAGGAGCCAGAATCTTCTCCCAAGCCTCCCATGTGGGTGTCAGTGGCCCAGACACTTGGGCCATTTTCCATTGTTTTTTCTCAGACCATTAGCAGGGAGCTGGGTTGGAAGTGGAGCAACCACTGCAAGTGATACCCTTATGGGATACCCACGTCACAGGAGGCAGCTTTGCCACTATGACACAACGCCAACCCCACAACTGTCTTTTGTAGCCAAAGAAAAGTGTTTCTGATCCCAGATCCAATCAAAGATCACAGGTTGCATTTGGTGCTCCTGTCTCTTTGCCATCTTCGTCTGCAACATTTCCTTGCTCTGCCTTTGCCACGCAGGACCTGATTGTGTGTGCTATCCTTCCATGGGCAGGAATTGCTCCAGCAGTTTTGGTCCTCAGGGCACAATATTTTGCTCTGAAACATAAGGCTTCATCAGCATTCATCTGGGTTGGCCACAGCTTTGGCAGAACGTTTGGAAGCCAACAATATTATAACTATAGGTAGGGCACTACTTGAAATGCTTTATATATAATAATTCACTTAATTTTCCTAACAACCCTATATAGTAAGTATTATATAATATAGATGTGGAACCTGAGGAATAGAGAAGTTAAGGAATTTGTTTAAGGTCAGCCAGCCAGGAAGTGACAAGACCTGGCATCAAACACCAGCAACCATGCTCCGTCCCTGGTGTGAATTCTTAACCAGCATAGGCAGAATCTGGGATAATAAGCAGAGTTATGTGTCATCACCAAGTTATTAGCTCAGAAAACCTCAGCCCAGTCAACTGCAGAGAAGGACCAATAATATCTGCTTTGTAACAGCAGCTGTAAGCATTGCATGCAACAGTTTGTCAAAGCACTTAGCATGTAGCAAAACTCCATTCTTAAGACTAAAACTTTTCATGTAAATATTGAAAAATTATCTGTGACTTATATTGAGATTTGATAACTCTCAAGAATAGTTTCTTTTTATTTCAGTCATCGGAGGTAGGAAAAAGAAGGGAGCTGAAGCAACAAACATTTATTCATGTTTTTA
This sequence comes from Lepus europaeus, assembly GCF_033115175.1. Lineage (NCBI taxonomy): Eukaryota > Metazoa > Chordata > Mammalia > Lagomorpha > Leporidae > Lepus > Lepus europaeus. Next base: position 134,582,393 of record NC_084831.1, on the reverse strand, counting down.
GATTGTTTTGAGAGACTGGGGCAGGGAGATCAGCTATGGCCAAAAAAGCACCTTCAGGAGTGCCAGATAATGATGAGTCATGAAGTCCAATTTTAGAACAAATTATTAGAAAGAACTGGCATCTTCAGTTATATTAGAAAAGAAGGTATTTATTTTCCATAAAGAGGAAGATCCAGCACCACCCTACTCTGGGTTGACAAGTAATTACCTCCAGGCTGTAAAAAAAAAAGAGTTCTCATTAGTAGGTGGCAGTAGGAGCAATCAAGAAGTGTTTTAAAAGAGATCTCTGAGAACTAGGTTTCCAGAATTACTGTAATATGTAGTCCTTTTAATGTGAAGTTGTCATTTTGTCTTAAAACATTTCAAATACAACCTCTGAACCTATGGAGAAGATAAACATATGTGAAGTGGATGCTCTTATGACTGTCAGTTCAAATTTACTTTTTTAAAAAATATTTATTTATTTGAAAGAGTTACAGAGAAGGAGAGGCATAGGCAGAAAGAGAGATCTTCCATCCTCTAGTTGACTCCCCAAATGGCCACAACAGTCAGGGCTGAGCCAGGCGGGATCCAGAAGTTTCATCCCAGTCTCCCATGCAGGTGCAGAGGCCCAAGGACTTGGGCCATCCTCCACTGCTTTCCCAGGCACACGAGCAGAGAACTGGATCAGAAGTGGAGCAGCCAGGACTCCAAGCAGCACCTACGGGATGCCGGCACTGCAGGCAGCAGCTTTACCTGCTACGCCACAATGCCGGCTCCACAGATTTACTTTTTTATAGTCCATAAATACATTTGTAGGGGTACATCTGCAGCCAGAGGGCTTTGGGGCTGCGAAGCTATGAAGGATGCTACTCAAGGACAGATGCTTCATCTCCTTTCTATCAAGGCCTGAATGTTTCCTCTGGGCCCTTCCATCTGGAGAACCTTGACTTCTATCTGCCCCTCCTCTTTCTCCATGGCTGTCCACTTCTGAGCTGATTTGGGAACTGAATATAAGTAATGACTCAGGGAGGGAAGACAGAGAGGGAGAAGGGAGCCTCAAAGGTCCAGGAAGGACTCAAGGTTCACATGTGTGTAGCCTCCTGGTAGCCTTCTCCAACCATGCTGAGTGCATGAGCCCCCTCTCACTCATCCCCGCCCCAGACTGCACTTAGGTTACCATCTCAAGGCCTCTGTTACACTCCTCCAGAGTCTGCCCTCGTAGTTTGCTGCACCCTAGAGCTTCACAGACCTGCCCAGTTCTCACTGTATATCTGTTCCTTGTTGTTCAGCCCTCTAAACCACATTTTCCATCCAGTCAGCAGGACAACCATGCTAAAGCAGCCCTAGCATAGAAGCCCTTGGCTGTAAGCAGAATTGGTACACAATGAGAATGTAGGATCCCATGTTCAAAATTCATTAAGATTTTCAAGATGACAACAGCAAAGCATTAAACCAAGCCTGACACTCTTCTAAGTATGGGGCCTTGTGTGACTGTACAAATTGTGGGCCCACATAGCCCTAGCCATAAGGGATTCAAGAGTTAAAAGTTGGTTTCCCTAATACGTATGCAAATTATCTAAAACCTAATGCATATTTTTGCAATATGAATAAAATTATACTCCAATCAAAGAAGACTAGATTTTATCTGAAAATCTATGTTATAGTAGCATAGGTAAATATACTTTAATTTGGTACTGAAACTCCACAACAGGATAGATAAATTCTCCAAACATTCAAGCACATCTGTACTTTTATTTAAAAACAAAAACAAACTCCACAGGTATTTCTTTCTTTTTTTTTTTTTTTTTTTTTTTTTTTTTTTTTTTGACAGGCAGAGTGGACAGTGAGAGAGAGAAAGACAGAGGGAAAAGTCTTCCTTTGCCGTTGGTTCACCCTCCAATGGCCGCTGCAGCCAGCGCACTGCACTGATCCAAAGGCAGGAATCAGGTGCTTCTCCTGGTCTCCCATGGGGTGCAGGATCCAAGCACTTGGGCCATCCTCCACTGCACTCCCTGGCCACAGCAGAGAGCTGGCCTGGAAGAGGGGCAACTGGGACAGAATCCAGCGCCCCGACCGGGACTAGAACCCGGTGTGCCGGCGCCGCAAGGCGGAGGATTAGCTCACTGAGCCACGGCGCCAGCCTCCAAAGGTATTTCTGATGCTCAACCAACATTAAGAGCCTTTGGGAAATAGACGCCCACCTTCTACCTCCAAAGTGTCTAATTTACTTGTGGGTGCTGAAGCTCTAGCAGGAGAGAAGCTTCCCTGTATTAAAATGTGCAAAGAGATTTCACACTAGCTCCACATTCTAGAGGTTCCACAGGGGAAGTGATGGACAGGAGTAGAATCACCATTAGAACCACAGGCCTGTTTTTGCTAGGGAAAAGATGGAAGAGTCTGTGGAATCTTTTTCTGAGTCTAAACTTGAAGCAATTAGAAAAAAACTTATTTGAATTTCACTGTTACAGAATTTTTGATAGTTTAGATATAGTTAGCAAATAGTATTAGCAAATGTAAACACTACCCCATAGGAGATCACAGAGTTAATGCAGCTTACATTGGATGGTAAGAGGACCAAGCCCTGACATCTCAGCAAATTCCCAGTCTCGTTGTATGGGAGAACTCATGGGACCTGAGTCTCAGGATCTTTGTATGTAACTGGAGATAGGAAGACCAGTTTCACAGAGCTGTTATGAAGGAGATGAGATCTATGTATGAAACAAGACATATACTGTAAAGTAGTAAACACATATAAGCTACTGTTCTTATGTAATTCTAATAGTGATAGAGAAGGAACATGCCTTCAAATTCATCCCACAAGTAGTCAAGTATCATTACCCATTGGCATGTCAATTGTCAATATCAGTCTAAAATTTGCTATTGTTTTATCTGTGTCAAATTCAACTCATCCTTAAAACTCAAATGTTAACCCTTTTATGAAATATTTTGTGTTCCTATTGGTAATTAATTATTTCTACTTCTAACTCGGCATACTATACTAGGTTTTTTCTTTCCAGATTGTGAGCTTTCTGAGGCCCATATCTTACCTGTCTGAATTGCTGTAGGTGCGATATACTCAATAGGTTAGTTAAATGGATAATTGGAAAAGGGAAGGTAAGAAAGTAGGTATAGATAAGAAACTTCTACACCATTTAAGACATTTAGAAGCATAAAAGCAAACATTTCATGAGAACAGGGGCCTTGTATGTCTGGCCACTTGCCCCTGCTCCTCTCCCAGTCCATGGTCAATGCTAGGTATTATAGCTGGTGGCTCCCAAGAAGTTTGCAAATGAAAGAAAAGGAGACAGGCCAGCTCTAGGTGAGGTCTCAGGTAGGCATGGAATTCTCCTCATGCCATGTTTCATTTTCTCTAGAACAATCTCCAAATGTGCTAGTCTTAGGCTAGTCCCTTGCCACCCAGAAGCTCCAGTGAGAGTCATTAGAAACTTCCCAAGGTTCATCCTGGCCCATTGGTCATTCTAGAGCCCTTTCTCCTTTCAAATGACTGGGTCCTATATCCCATTCCTGCCACACTGTTCCATGCTCCTCCATTACTTACTAACTTAATAACCACGAATTCCTGTACCAACTTATAGGCACTCAAGGGCCACTTCTCAGGGATAATGAAATGTTTCATTAAAAGGAATGAAATATTCAATCCCTGAAGCACTTACTCCAAAGACAGACCCAGCTATATCAGGCAATGCAACTTGTAAATGAGGTGGCTTTCAAGTTACCCTGTGCCACCTCCTCGCTGGTCTGTAGAAGGCCAGCACTAGAGAGGAGACATGTGTTTCCTTGGAACAGCCGGCCATTTATGGGCTGCCGGTAGACTTCTGATCTTATGAACTCCAAGTTTATAAAAAAGCTCTGTAGTGAGGCAACGTTGCAGATACTATGTTAGTTTATTACAAAATGGGCTTTTTTGTAGGATATGGGTTTCATCTGTAACTAAATAAAATAGCTGGATTCTTCAGTGAGTAAGAGCTGTACTCCTACTAATCCCCCAAAAAGAAACTAATGCTGAAAATCTCTTACAGAAAAATACAGAATTAAAGCATGAACTAAGATATCTGCCTTGGCCTGATCCTCTTTGTTTTGCCTTGGGTAGGATGTGGGTGTTAATTGGAACCATCTTTTATAAGAATAACAGGCTTATCTATTTCCTGGTTTCCTTTCCCAGGGTAAAGCACAGAGGACCACAGATAACATTCCTGGTTAATTCTAACCCCCTCTTAAAGAAGAAAGGAAAGAGTCATGTTTTCTCTGTTGAATTTCCAAGATCATTTTACTCATTTGATGAAAACTATTCTTGACTGTTCCCTGGATAGTTTCCCTCTTTCTTCACAGGATCCTTAGACCTGGATTTTCAAGGTGACTTCATTTGGTTCTCCTCTAGAGACCAAGTACTACACACAGATCTTGAAGTGTGACTAATCCTTTAAGATTTCAGGGGTTTGAGCTATTTTTAAGCTTTCAAAGATTCTGATAACTGGACTTTTGTCTGTGATCACTGATAATGGTTTTAATTTGGAGTTGGAGCAGTTCCCTCTGGTAGTAAGTGCAGTTTGAGCAAACAGGGAAAGTTATTGTTCTAATACAGCTAGGGCTCAAATTAAATTCTGCCCAAACAGGTACAGGACTGGAAACCTGGGCTTCTGCTAATGCTATACGTTCAGGCACCTAGTTCCAAATTTTTGTCCGCCATTTGTCACTTTCATGATTTCTCACATGAGATAAGCACCACTTGAACTTTTATGTATTCACTGTTTTTCTTTAAACCTGTTCACTGCTTTGTGAATAAATTTTATCTTACTTCCATAAATGGAAAGCTAACATTACTCATCCTTAATTGAAAGTAATAAATACAATAAGAACAAAGGTTATTAAATTCTAGCTAGATAATATTGCTTACCGAAGGTTCTGAGCCCAAGGCCTGTCTCCCCATTATTTAAAAGGGAAATTAACCTGGATTGAAGACATACTGGCACCATGTTGTAATTTTCCTTCAGGGAATATGATGGACTGAAAAGAAAATTGAAGAGAATCCAATTTTCTTTCTTCAGTAACTATTTATGTTCCTGATTCCAAGGGGTACTCAACCCACCTTTGTTATAAACACTTGCATTGAACAACTCACTCCCTTAACATTATGTGAGGGTAGGCCAGTGTAATCTGCTAATATGTAAAAGGACATAACCATAAAGGAGCAAGAGTGCCAGAAAAATGCAAGTGCTTAACACCAGAATGTCTGCTACAGAGGAAAGGTAGCTTTGTCTGTGCTGTCAACAAACGCCTGCTGAGCCGGAGAACACACTACACTCTCCAGTCTCCCAGCAGTGATGCAACCCACAGGATCATGGGTGGCAAGTGGGTTGGCCCGGTCTGGAAAAGTTATGGGAAACAAGATATGGAAAGAATCTTGAAGATAAACAGGCAGAGAGCTGGTGTGCAGATGCACACACAGTAGTTCACAAATAAGGTACATGGTACATAGGAGAATAGTGGATTGAGTTTGTGCCACATAGGTCATGACCTTTGAACAGCCTCAAAATAGCAGAGGACCCTCCAAGTGGAATAAATGCTCTCCTTTCCCCACACCTGCAGCTCCCATTTCTTCATTCACAGATGTCACAAATTTAAGACACATATAAACTCTGCAAAAAGAGTTGATGCTTCAGCAAGACAAACCATCTCCTGTTACAGGAAGGATACCTTCTATTTTCCATAAATGCAGGCTGCTTTTTGAGGAACAGTTTTTAAATGTGGGCTGTAAGCTTGTGGATTTTGCTGTATTTCCTTTCCTCACTGGTTGAGGAGGACTCCTGAAAACCGTACAGCAAAGCAGTTGCGCATTTTCCAGTCCCCTTTGCTAACTTGTTAAATGAAGTCACTGCTCCTCTGGAACCAGTGTACCATCAGTTTGCTGCTCTGGAGGCAGCAGAAGTCTCAGGTAGCATTTTTCAAGGATCAGATAAGCAATGTCCGTAGGTTCTGGCATCTCTGAGCGAGCTGTGCTGTCACGGAACTGGCCGAGCTGCTGGATCTGCTCTCCCTGAAGAGGCAGCACAGCTCCACACCAAACCTATTCTCTGGCCTGGCAGGAAGGCAAAAAGGATTTGCGTTGAGCTCTGCCTGCCCAGGCTGTGGAAGTTGCCATTTTCAGAAACTTTAGTTAAATGATACTAAATCTTCAGCTCACTTACATCTGAAAAGTGCTTTTCAGAAACCTGACTTGTCTTTTCTCACACTAAGGCTGATTTCCTAATATGGTCAAATGAGGACTTGGGCCAAACTCCAAACCAAAGAGGAAGATGTGAACTTTCTTAATTTACTGGGACTCCAGTGCAGCCTCAATGTTTTTTAAAACTGAACTGCTAACAACTTTGATGATGTTTTTCTGTTTTCAAACAGGCATACCTAGTAAAACACCAGCAGGAACAAGAGTTCCATGTGTTCTAAATGGTGTGCAGCAGCACTGCAATGTATATCTAAAGCCAGACTTTAAACAGAACCTGTATTGATTCTCTCCCTCTGATTAACTTCATCATCTTTCTGGGGAGGGGTGCAGAGGTCTCCCAGTGGCCTCAGGCCTGAACAAGCCCCAGGCCTCGGGGAGGCAGCAGAGGCCAAACTCTGCACAAACTCATGAGATGATGTGTTTGTCTTTCAGGTCCAGTATTTCTTCAAGATCTTGGATAACTAGCAGAACAGAAAGTCAAGAAGTCAGACATGGGGGCATTTAGACAAGAGTGAATCACACACATTAGGAATGTGTTCATTCTTTTATTGTCCATTGTTTTAACCTGACTGAATACAAGATCAACAAGAGCACTGTACTCCTGGCAATTATTACATATGTTAGAACATGGATTTTGCACTGTAGACAACATATAACACCAGTCTATGGGGTACTGCATTGCTTTTTATAAAGTTCAAAATAAAGATTTATTTTCAAACAAGTGACTTTGGTTTATTTCATACATTACACTTTTTCTTGCAGAAAAAAATAAAATTGTACAACTGCATAAATATAAAATTCTTCCACCATGAAAATGGTTAAAACATTCATAAAGACACAGCACCAGCATGTGATGCCTCCAGAGAAAGGAAAAAAGGAGAGTAAATGAAAATGTACAAGCAAATTAATCAGCCCTGTCACTAGCGCAGTGATGGGCAGCTCCAGATCTCAGACACAGCATCGGAACACACTGGAGGACGGGGAGAGAGATGTCAAGACAGCATTCAATACAAAGCACAACACAACCCATCATTCTTTTTGTGTTTTTCTGTAGTGTCACTTAAAATTTAAAGGGCAGTTCCCCCATGACAGCCCACCCACCCAGTCCCAGGAAAAAAAAATAAGAAAGACCTAACACCACAGGAAAAAGACTACGGAGTGTGTTAAAAATGCTCACTGATGGGCCATTATCTTTGAAAGAGCCAAACCAAAAAAAAAAAAAAAAAAAAAAGTACCATGCCAGTTTTATTCCCATTGAATATTTACACCTTGGACAGCAAACCTTGCTCACATAAAGTAGAAAACAGATATGATAAAACATGGCTTGAAAAATGACCAGAGTATGCACCTATAGTACTGTACACTAAATAAAATACACAAGGCAGCAATACTTAGGGGCCAGAAACACTGCTTACTACAAGTCAGTTATGGAATCATAATTTACAGTAAAAATGGGCACGTCCCAAGGCTCAATTTTTATTTTTCTTTTGTCATTTACAGTAGAATAAATATTTTGTTGCTATTGCTACACTTTAAATTTACATTCTAACCTATTAAATGCAGAAAGCTAGTGTAAAGCATATAGATTAAGTGTAGGTCCCATACGTATGACAGTTTGTTCAAGACTAGTAGGTTTTTGTTTTTGTATCTTTTTTAACTTATTAAATGGCTAGTGGGAAAGATTTGTGCTTATGATCAGCTCTTAACTTCAATTTTTACATCAAAACGTCCCTGAAAACGGTCTTTCTCACTGTACCCAATGTTTTCACCATACGCCTTACATTCTATGCGAATTTCAGTGTCCATGGTGAGGTTGGTGAACTGTACAGCCAGCAGGGGCTGCAGGTACTTGGGCTGGAGGAGTTTGCCATAGTAGGGGTAATACTGCAGAGGAAAACCAGCGTAATCACCCATTCCAAAATATTCCATGCTTCCGACTTTCTCCTTATCTTCATCTCGCTGAAAAACAGTGAAATGTGACTTTAATGGCTGGCATCTTGTGTGACCACTGGTTCTCACATACAAACAAGCTCACATATGGCCCCACAGAAGAGTTTGCAAACCACGGCTCTGTGACATGCCCATTTCCAACCTCTTTCAGGGTTAGAGGAGCGTGGAGCCCTGCAGGGCACTGGCATAGAATCTGTCATGAATGAAGAGGAAGGCACCTCAGTCTAACCCATAGCAGCCTCAAGAAATGGTCAAAAAGGAGGCCACTCTCAATGTGCAAATGGAGAAACTGAGGCAAGGGCCAAATAAACATTTCTCCAAGATAACACAGCCTCCGAGAAATGGTCAACATGGAAAGAAACCTCTCGGCTTTTTCCTCAAAATCAGTTGCTCTGTCCCTTCCAAGACTACCAGAGGAGGAACTTAAAAGTCAATAAATCTACAGCAGGCTAATTTTTAAGCTGATAATTTTGTATGGCCTGTGAATGATATTAAAAATATCCAAATGGCCCTTGGCAGAAAAAAAGATTCCCCACTCCTGGATTAAATTCAGTTATTTGAGTCTCTTGTGCCAATAGAGAAACAAACATATAGTTTTATTTCTGTTATCTTTGTCTCTTTTGTTTTCTTTTTAAAGAAGTATTTATTTGAAAGGTAGAGTGATGGGGAGAAAGAGAAGATCTTTGATCTGCTGGTTCACTCCCCAAATTCGTTCAACAGCCAGGACTGGGCTGGGCCAAAGTCAGGGGCCGGGAACTCCATCTGGGTTTCCCACGTGGGTGGCTAGGACCAAAGTAACTAAGGCATCATCTTGTGCCTTCCAGGATGCACACTAGCAGGAAGATGGATCAGAAGTGGAGTAGCTGAGACTCAAACCAGGTACCCAACATGGGATGTGGGCATGCCAAACACAAGCTTAACCCACTGTGCTCCAATGCCCGCCCCTCCTCCTTTTTCAAGAAGTTTGACCCAGTACAGCTACACATCAACTAACTGAGGCTAATACCTAAAAGCACTGTTTCTTGCTTATGACATTAAAATTTTATCTCTAATTGAAAATACACTCACTCCTCCTCCCCTCTTCTGCCCCACCTTCCCACCCACCCTTTGTAATAACCCTAAATGTCTCCTTACCTTGCCAGTGCACTGAACAGGCAGCACATTTGGGTTATACTTCGTCACCGGGGAAAACTCCAAGGAATCATTCTTGGGAGGCTAAAAATAAAATACACGTTGGTCAGTAAGACTGTAAACGATTATCTAAGTTTCTGAAAAATAAAACTAGTCTGCAGCCCAAACAGTAAGTCAGCTGAAAAAACAAAACACTTCAGAAAGGGAGACGGAAGTGTCTCCAACCTAATTAGGAAAGGTCATGTTTGTGATTTTGTTGAAGTGATAAGTGTCCAAGTTTTGCAACCAATACACTCTAACCATGTAATAGCCTGGTACTGAATGGAATTTCGAATGGTATCCCATCCTATTAAATACACTGAGAAGTAGGAGCCACCCCCTCCAAAATATGCTCATTGTTTAGCTAAGATGATAATTACATGGGCACGTTGACTGGCATTTCAGTTTTCATAAAACCTACGTTCTCTTCCTGAATCGTGACTAAGTAAGGCCACCCCTTCTGCTAAAGAATGCCTGACTTCTTGAAGTAGACTTTTTTTTTAATGTTCAGTAGGTGAGACACTGCTTTTTAAGAGATGTTTCTTTCCAGTTCTGTTAGGAAAGTCCAAAAAATAAAATAGGGTGAAGAAACGCTAAGTGAGATGCTGCAGGACTATAATCTCTGACAAAATAATCCCAGTGACTAAACAGCTGCGGATCTGATCATCCTTCAGTTTACAAAACTGCTCATCCCGGCCTTGATTTTCTTTTGAACATACTATTAACAGGTAACAAGCATTGTGAAAACAAACTAATAGCACTCATTAAGAAATCAGGGGACAAAAGAGTCAGATTTCAGAAAAGAGGAGTTCCTGCCCGTAACCCAGCATACAGTAGTGAATCCCTATTGCAAGCAGGAAGGACACTCCTAACGGCAGTGTTCACGTGGGTGATGGGGGAAACCTGCAGGAAGAAGTCAGGCTGAAGGGAAAAGACAGCACGATTTACCTCATGACCTGTGGGAAAGACACCACACCAGCTCTTTCAAAATTTTATAAAAGCAGAGATAACATCCATCTTTGCTTCTTTTGAATAATTACAGTAGCAATTTTCCATTTCTTCAGTAACCTCAGTAACACTACCCATTGTTAAGTTGCAGTAATACAAAAAGCTAGTGGCATGATTTTCAAAGTTGAGCCTATATGGTGTTCAACTCTCATTTGTTGAATACAAACATTATTCAGAAACACATGAATTTCTTCAGCAAATTTTTAAAATATTTTTGTGGCTCCAGCAGGACCAAGGCTGGAAGAGGACTGCACATGCAGTTTTTAAATTTAAAAATATCTTCTATTTCTGCTTTAAAGGATTTACGTTCGAGAATCCTGTTGTCTGGATATTAAGCAGAAGTACCACAAATAAAGCCACAGGACTCATTTCAGAAATTGGCTTTGCCAGTCCAAGTTTCTCTTAACTTTAGAAAATGAGATTCGTGCCCTACTAGAGGAATTTCGGGGTGGATTCATAAGTTTTTGGTGTTACTGAGTGTGCTACAAAAATCAACATCTCACACAGACCAAGAACTTCATCCAAAGTCTGCCCAACTGGTCCAAACTCTGGAATGTAAAATACTGCTTGCCTTAGGTTTGAAGCCCAGAACTCGGTTGAGCTTTATGATGATGCAGGGTTTGCCGTCTTTGTAGCCGTAAGTTTCATCATCTATTCCAGAACAGTTGCCCAGCCAGTTGAGCTTGAATCTGCACACCTTCCGCTGTCCCCGTTCATTGTTAAATTCGCCTCGTTCTTTAGGTTCACTGGGCACGTCTAGAAAGACAAACATCATTTTATATTGTTATCAGCAATCCCCATCACACCACTTAAGAAAGGGAAAGAACCGTCTTCCTCGTCAAAATGACCTATCCTGAGACAGTGCTATTGTTCATGGAATACATGGCGGAACGAAGCAAGGAGCTCTCTTCACTGACAGTAAAAACACACCCGACCAAAAGTAACAGCCAGTTCGGACCTCACACCGAAGCGGCAGAGTCCGTGGTGATCAGCACCTGGTAGTTGGTCTCTGGTAATATTTCTCTTCCTTTGAATAATGGATTACTCAAGCTGTTTATAGAAGACTGAAAGGAAATTGGGTCACGTTTCATGAGTTATATCATTTATACAGGGCAACATTTGCCGAGCTCAGTAACAGGGACATCATAATTAAAATACACAGTAAAAGGGCTGTCAATAATTGGGGGAACTGGAAGTTTCTTTGGTCCTAATTTCCTAGAGCCATGCCCATAATTAGCATGTTAAACAGTAAAGCAGGGGATAGGGAAAGAATGTTTTTTTCCTGTCCAATCATTATTGACCTTTTTCTTAGTTTTTTGAGTTTCTGCCTTTTAACACTTTTTTAAAAATAACTTCTACAAATGAGAAATTTTATTGTACAATTTTAAATTCAGACCTCATGTAAAAACCAGAGAAAGACTAAATTAAAATAGAATTCAAAGTTAATACAGAGCATCCTGCAGGAACATGACACTAATATCAGATTTTCTATACATTTAACTATCTATGCATATTGTATACTAGTTTTTATATTATATGCAAATCATATAGGTTTATAATTTGTATGCATATAATATACATATAATAGCATATCTCTATATTATATATTAATATTTATATATTATATAGATGAGAAAATGGCACAGTGAAAATGTTTCTTTTAAATTACTAAATCTTTCCAAAACAGGTCCTGTGACAGATACTCTGACCAGAAATCTTCCCCAGCAGAAGTGCGGTTACTGCAGCTGTGACAGCAAAGCCCATCCACTATGCTGAGAAAGACACAAAACTGCAACTGTGGCCTTTGGGTCTGACTACTCAGAACCAGAGGAGTCTTGGGAGTGTTTCAAACCAAGACCCCTTTCAAATGCAGAAAACTGTAGGGCTTGGGGCCACATCCTTTCTTCCATGGCATCCTCTGGCTTGAAGAAAAGAGAAGTTCTCAAGATGGCCTGAGTTCAGTCTTCCCATCACTTCAGGAGTCGCTCTCAATCATTCACTAACAGAAACAGGAAGTAAGAACTAAGCAAAAAGAAAATCAGTCACAAACATCGGCAATGAATCAACTTACCGCCACAATCTTCAAAAACCATGTCATCCTTCTGGGCGGAATCTTTGTACTTTTCCAGGAACCTGACTATGTTCACCACATATTCTTCATAGCTCTTGGGATCACTGGGACGAAAGGCAATTTCAGTCTTTTGAATCTGAGGAACCTGTGTTAGTCCTAAAACACATACAGAAAGAAAAAAAAAGAGAGAGAAAATAATTAGTGGAAAAGCAAAAAACAGATCACTTCTCTATACAAAATATATTTTGCAAGATGTACCTGGCTAAAAAAGAATTGATTAAATTTTACTTCCTTTACGAAATCAATCCTCGGGCATTTAAGTACCTAAGTGCCAGTGATTATGCCTTTATATCCAGCATCACTTAATTTATCTAGCAACACTTTAAGGGATACTTAAGGTAGAAGGCCTGCTCTAGGGAGTTGGAATCTGGAGTTGTAATAGTGATAATTAATGTGGAGGTGGCGAGTATATTAACTACTTGGCAGTGCTGTCTGTGGGCTTGAGAACCACGCTCCAAGTAGCAGCTGTTTTTCCAAGAGAATGAGGAAGGCTCTGAGTGTCAAACATGGCTAAACAATGAGGTGGATCTAGTTTAGGAAGCTGACTGAGCAGGTTTCTATATGGATGTAGTGCCCTAGAGGAATGGAAGGGATGGAGATGAGAGTCCACAGCCAGGCAGGGGGTGGCCCAAGACAACTGACTCCAGGGGTGACACAGAGAACCATCTCAAAACTGATAGAAACCTGAAGAATTCGGGGGTGAGGGGCACTTGTCAACAGTGAAGGAAATAAGCCCAAGGAGAAGGAGCAGAATTTGCTCATTTAAAAATCTTCAGTTCACGATAAGCACAGGTTCCTACAACTACATTTATAAAAGGTCATCACAAACCACAGAAACATACTGTTATGTCTAAAAGAACTTAAAATCCTCTGAACAGTCTTTTTCCACATTCCTGTGTACTACAAGGAAGTAACACAATGAAAAGCATACATCCACAGAAATAAAGTATCAGCTTCCACTGAAATTCAATGCTTGAGACCGCAGTGGCAAACAGAGCTCCCGCTGAGGGAGGGAGGGCTGACCTGGGAGACACTCCTGGTCTGGGTTGTAAATAAGACTTGATTTAAGTCAAAGCAACCCGCCTGGGCTTCCCCAAGGGAGGGTTGAGATCAGGGTAGAAGGAAGCCGGGAAGGACAGCCACACCTGAGGGCACCCAGGTGAGCCAGAGATGTGAGGGGGAAAAATGCCAGGGAGGAGGTTTGCTAGAACCTCCTTCAAAGGCATCTCGTGAGACAGGAGGCTGGTGGGGAGGAATGGGCTAAGAGAAGGTACGTGTGCTCAGGGTTAAATGGTGTATCCAGCCTGGGCAAGGGAGGGCAAAAGAGGGGTTAAAGGATGTAGGGGATCAAATGTCAGAAACCAAGGCCTGGGAGCGGGGTGGTGGGTGGTGGGGACACCTGCAGCCAGCCCATGCAGGGAGGGCAGTGCGAGAGTAGCAAGGATGCAGGCTGTAGGCCACCTGCAGACAGCTGAGCAGCAGAAGCCTGGTGTGAGATGCGGAGGATCTCACTAAGCTGACAAGAGGACCCTACAAGGTCACAGTGAGACCTGAACGACATAGTGTGACATGTGTCTCTGTCCCCTTAGCCTGGCGTCCCCAGCAGTTTGCGGCTCACTTTGTGGGTGCCTCTGCATTCTCTCTTCCAAAGACCACTGGAGATTCCATTTGCTTGATGCTTGTATGAGGAATAGCAAAGCCACTTCTCAGATTCTCCCAGAGAAAAGAGAGGGCAAGAAGAGGGGTGATTGAGCTGAGTGCTCTCCAATAATGCCAAGTCCAGGGTCTCCACTGTAGAAACAGACCAGGTGGGGGCCAGTGCTGTGGCGTAGCAGATAAAGCTGCCGCCTACAGTGCCGGCATCCCATATGGACACTGGTTCGAGTCCCAGCTGCTCCACTTCCAATCCAGCTCTCTGCTATGGCCTAGGAAAGCAGCAGAAGATGACCCAAGTCCTTGCACCCCTGCACCCACGTGGGGGACCTGGCTCCTGGCTTTGGATCAGTGCAGCCCCAGCCATTGCGGTCATCTGGGGGAGTAAACAGGTGGATGGAAGACCCCCCCCTCTCTCTCTAACTTGGACTTTCAAGTAAATAAATAAATCTTTTTAAAAAGAAGGAAGGAAGGAAGGAAGGAAGGAAGGAAGGAAGGAAGGAAGGAAGGAAGGAAGGAAGGAAGGAAGGAGAGAGGGAGGGAGGAAAGGAAGGGCAGGAGGGCGGGAAGGAAGGAAGGGAGGGAGGGAGGCAGGGAGGCAAGGAAGGAAGGAAGGAAGGAGGGAGGTCAGGAGGAAAGGAAGGGCAGGAGGGCGGGAAGGAAGGAAGGGAGGGAGGGAGGAAAGAAAGAGAGAAAGAAAGAGAGAGAGGAAGGAAGGAAGGAAGGAAGAAGCAGGAGCCAGCAGCTCCTTCTCGGCTCTTTACTAACAAAACAATTCAGCTACTGTATATATTTCGGAAGCCTAGTCTTGGTCAAGACTAAGTTCATGTTCACTCAGATACCTATGCCTATGCCTGCCTTTCTTACTAGCAAGCACTGCATCTGAGATTTGCGGAAACAGAAAGTCTTGTTCCATGCCACTGTGCTACTGGCCCAGAAAACAGTTATACACAACTGGTCTCTCGAGGGAAGGCAAGTGAGAAATAACGAGGCAAAGTCATGGAATCGCACCGATTTCTGCCCGCAAGCCTGAATCCTTCAGTGAGCTAAGCGCATGCTCTAAGCCCAGTCAAGTGTCACCAGCCGGTCGTATCCCGGCTGCTGCCTGCTAACGGCCTGGGAAAAGAAAAAAGGAAGGCCTACGTGCCTTGGCTCCTGCCACCCACGTGGGAGACCCAGATGAAGCTCTTGGCTTCAGCCTGGCTCATCTCTGACCATTGCAGCCCCTTGGGGAAACCCAGGTCTGTCTGAAGAATCCTGGTGCTGTTCTGACCAGAGAAGCATCATCAGAAACAGGAAACCAGAACACAAGGATGAAATGAGCAACTAAGCTTCCAGACTTGTCCAACTGGAATAGATCTTGGGCCAAAGTCTCTGCTCTGCCCCTTCCATGTCGGGTGACAGAGAACCTTGGCAGAGGGAGCTGTGACAGGTGAACCCCAGGAAGCTCAGCCTTGCCTACTCTCTTCTGTGGGCTGAAGCTCCCCTCTGGCATTTTGGAGGGGTCTCACAATGTGGTAACTAACATAAGCCTTAGTGGCCATCCCACTAACACATTCTACTTCTGTGGTCGGCGTTTGTCACAGTAGTTAAGAGGCTGCTGGAGGTACCCCGTCCCATATCAGACAGAGCGCCTTGGTCTGAGTCTGCAGCTTCTCTTGCGATTCTAGCTTTCTGCTAATGCTTGCCCTGGAAGCTAGGAGGTGATGGTTCAAGTACTTGGATCGCTACCACCCAAGTCAGGGACCCTGATAAAAGAGTTCTGGGTTCCAGGACCAGCTGTTGTGGGCAATTGCGGGAGAGAACCAGAAGATGGGTTCTCTCTCTTACGCATATACGTAGACACCTGGGAGGCCGTCCCCCAGCCAAGAGGCCACAGCCTCCCTGTAAGTTCTTCTCCCTTCCTTTCCTCGCATTTCCAGAAGTTCGCTCAATCATCTACTACCCCAGCCTCCTGTCTTATCTTAATCTACAACCTAATGGTCAGGGAACATGTCCTCCCGGAGGTCACCACAGGTCAGTCCTGGGGCCTGTTCTTTCTGGCCAGTGTTAACTGGGAGAGTTCCAGGATGAGATCTTCTCCAGTCCATTAGGAAAAGTCCTCCTCTCCAAAGCAGTGAGGTACTCACAAAAGACAGATGGAGGGCCCTCGATCCTTTAAATCATTTATTATTCATTTACCGAGCTAGAGGAAAGAAGACAGAGAAGGGACTGGATTGGATTTGGCAGTTCTGTATTCTTTCGAGCCCACATAAAAACTCCCCATCTCATCACTCTGTAAGGGTTGCATAAACCCCACCCTGCTGCCAGCAGCTCTCATCAGCTCTTCTCATGCTACAAGGGAAACTGGCAGCTGCCCCCCCTCCATTCCCTGCCTTCAAGTTGTGAGTTACAATTGTGGACACTGGTGACTTTGATTGCAGTGGTGACTGCCAGAGGCCAAAGACAGCAGAACACCCCATCACGGGCTTGAGGTTTGGAGTTATATTCCAGGAAACAGATCTACCCTTTCGCGTCTCCAGTCTTCTGAACAGGCTTTACATCGGCTATGCTAGGCTCTCTGCAGCTCTGCTCTGCTAGGAGCACTTGGCTCAAACCACAAGATCATTACTCAATAGAGAAGCCTAAAAAGATGGAAATCACAATTTGGGCATGTGAAATTTTAATATTCAGCTTTCAACAAATATTTCAAATTTACATAAGATTTTGACTTAAAAAACCCTTTTAAGGAGATAAATTTGCCTTTCATCTGTCTTGGATCTCTTGAGAAATGCATAAGAAAAATACTCCCTATCTTCAACAAAGGAGATTTTATTTTAAATGTCTCTGGTGGGCTGGTGTTGTGGCATAGTGGGTAAAGTTGCCAAGTATATGCATATAGGTGCTGGTTCGGTCATGTCCCGGCTGCTACCTGCTAATGGCTTGGGAAAAGAAGCAAAGGAAGGCCCAAGTGCCTTGGCTCCTGCCACCCACGTGGGAGACCCAGATGAAGCTCCTGGCTTTGGCCTGGCTCAACTCTGACCATTGCAGCCCCTTGGGGAGTGAGCCAGTGGATGGAACACCTTTTTCTCTGTCTCTCCCTCTCCCTCTATAACTCTTTCAAATAAATAAATAAATCTTAAAAAAGAAAGGAAGGAAGGAAGAAAAACACTCTCATCTTTGACCTTAGCAGGAGGGGAACCAACAAGGAAAAAAAAAAAAAAAAAACAAGGAAGGGGAAAGAGAAAAAAGCGTTCTTGTTAAGAAAGAAGTATTTTGTTTCCAATTACCTTTCTATCATGGCTCAATCTACTTGTGGGTTTGAAGTATTTAAATTAGGATGCAGCCATTTTAACCTTGTCCTCATTACTCAAATGAATCCCAAAGCACAGCTGCCTGTACCTGTCATTTAATACATGTGATGAATCACTAACCAAATACTCTAAATAGGCATCACTTTCCGTAGGAACCTCCAGGAGGCAGCCCATATGACTAAGCACACAGGAAGCAAGGAGATGCTTTCTACCGCAGCCACACACACAGTGCGCCCATCACAGGTCCCCTGCACATTCTAAGCTGAAAAATAATTTACAGATTAAAAAAAAAGCAATTGGGAGGATATGATACACATACACACACGTACACACACATACCCAAGGGGTCTTCAAACAGTTTGAGGGAAATGTAAATTGTGAAATAACTGCATGCATTTCAAGCTGTTTCCATTCTCCAGAAACTTACACACACACTCATGTATATAAATGTCTTCTCTTTAAGTGCCACTCTTCTCCAGAAGCCATTTACTGATTGATTTATTACCCATTTATCTAACACAATAAGGGGACAGCACAGAGGACTAGGGTGCCAGTGTGTGTCTGGAAGTGTCCCGGAGTGACTCTCTGCTTAGAGCAGAGCTCCACCGGACCAGCCACGAACGGGATAGCCCTGCCCTGGGGCTGGGTCACTTCTGCACCCTCCCAGACACCCCTCACCTGCTCCCTTTGAACAGTCTGAGCAAGATGAATGGCTGGCTGACTGGACGGCCTATTTAGGGTTGTAACAGCCCTCAGTGGACAGAGATCTTCTAAGGTGAGGTAAAGCCTCCGCCTGCAGTGCCGGCATCCCATATATGCGTCAGTTTTAGACCTGGCTGTTCCACTTCTGATCCAGCTCTCTGCTATGGCCTGGGAAAGCAGTAAAAGATGGCCCAAGTGCTTGGGCCCTGCACCCGCGTGGGAGACCTGGAGGAAGCACCTGGCTCCTGGCTTCAGATCGGCCCAGCTCCAGCCGTTGCAGCCATTTGGGAAGTGAACCAGCAGATGGAAGGCCCCCCCCCCCCCGTAACTCTGCCTTTTAAATAAATATCTAAATCTTTAAAAATAGTACATAGAACTTCATGGAGACATGTATTTGATACTTCCTATGATTTATAATTGTGCTTATCCTCAATAGAATACAAAAGGCCACATAAAGGGAAACTATAATTAGACAAATCCTAGTATTTTACAGTATTTTACATTACCTGTCCGTTTTCTTTTTTGTTGTAGTTCAAGACAAACCAAAGAACAAGTGCACACTGCGTATTTAACTTGTCTAGATACAACACAACATTTGCTAAGCCACCAACATCCTGACATTGGACACTGTAATACATGGGATGTGGTAAAGTCTATTCATGCACGTACGTGGGAAAAGACACCCTTTCCTGGCTAGCAGCCACTGGATGATAATACTTCCCTGTTCCTGTTCAGCTCCCCAGCTCTCACTAGCCGAGGCTGCCTCACACAAGCACCCGGGTCATGAGATTGGTAGCATGAGAGCACTGAACGGCCACCCTGAGCAATCTGTCCTTTGCCATCTGACCGTATGCAGGCAGAGCCAGAGGCCAAGTGGCCTGCTCTTTCTCTCCCCTGGCACGCGCCACACGGGACCCCCCTCCCGTGGATGACGCAGAAGGAAATCCTCGCTTGAAGCTGCACCGACCCAGCACTTGCTCACAGCATGCCCACGGATCTGTCACCTGGGCCTGCCTGTCCCGGGTCTCCGTTCCGCTCACTCGTCTGAAAATGAGCCTCCAGGGGAGACCCACTTTTCTT
Source organism: Lepus europaeus (assembly GCF_033115175.1). NCBI lineage: Eukaryota > Metazoa > Chordata > Mammalia > Lagomorpha > Leporidae > Lepus > Lepus europaeus. The sequence continues at coordinate 134,563,183 of NC_084831.1, read as the reverse complement.
CAGCTCTAGAAACATTTTAAAGTTAATCCTTAGACTTCCTGTGCCCAAAGCAGGACTGGCCAGTTGTACCCGGTGTCACTGGAAAGAAGGAACTGCATGGGTGGGTGAGTTCGTGAACACAGAGGGCCCCAGGGTGAGCCTTCCACTCAACCACGAGGCTGGGCAGGAGCTTCTGGAAACTATAACTGCCACCAGGGCTAAGGTTTCCACAGCCTCAAGTTCTGGGAACAGGTGGGCACGACTGAGCTGAGGGTGGGAAGAGAGGAGGTGAGTGAAAGTACGAGAGGATGCATCCTGTCAGCTGGCAGGTTACAAATCCGTGGGTCCTAATGGGGAACCTTGAAACACCAATTTGTCCAAAGAATAACCAGGCCAAGTGTTTCTAATTGCCCCTTCTGAAATTTCAGGTAGAATGAGATGCATGTGATGTAGTTTCAAAAAAGTATAAATAAATAAGCTCTTCTAAGATTGACTTAATCACTTCTCAGGAATTTTCTTTAAACGCACTGAGATTTGCACGGTGGTGGTTTATACCCTAATGGATTAAGATTAGAAAACTCCCTTTCACAAATCAGATGAAATCAAAACTGCCGGCGGTGCCAGGGTGGCCTGCAGCTCATCATCCAAGAGGTGCTGCCTGCTGTGAGTCTGGGACCCTCTGCCTGCCCGCACAGAGACCTCTGCCTGCCCGCATTGAGCCACCTAGAAGAGTAAAACCGAAAGCCACCCACGCACTTAAGAGGAAGAGCAGGAGTCACGCTCACACTGGCTTACCAGGAAGCAGGCAGGCTGGGAATCTCCCCGGGACCCACCGCCTGACACCCAGTGACCTTCACTTCACTCCACAGTTGCCTCCTGAGCACGGGAAGGGGAAGGGCAGCAGCAGATGCAAAGAGAGTTTTCCATTACAGCACAGGGCAGGCAGCAGAGAGCAGGGTAGCCTCAGGGACAGGCCTGGGGGGAGCCCCAACGTGTGTGTGTGTGAGTGAGTGAGTGAGAGAGAGAGAGAGGGGGAGAAAGAAGGAGAGGGAGGGGGGAGAGAGAGGGGGAGGGGGAGAGATGAGTGGGCCGGCTGCACCTGCTCAGCCCCCTTCAGCACAGCTAACAGTCTCTCCCGAGAGCCAGCTGCTCCCATGGGAGGCGGTGCTGCTGCCCCCAGGGGCAGGCTGTGGTAGGAGCAGAACCATCTGAAGAGAGAGAAGAGCTTGGCCGGGGCTAACCCAGCAGAGTGTGGGGATGTTAAATGGAAACACTGCAGAACAGTGTCGCTCAGGTTCACGTAATATCTTTTTAAATCTGTTTCCTAATCCAGGGTCTGTTAGACACTTTTTGGAAAGCTAAGGTTTTATTGACTCCTTGATAATGTAAGTGGCCATATGATCCACAGCTCACAGTCAGGAAATTTAGTATCCCAGAAAAAGCAGCTGCTTCCATCAGAAGGTGTGGTTACAAAAACAGAGATTGCCGTCAACGGCTACTTTAACACCCTTAGTTTCGCCAGCAGGAAGTGCTGTCCGGTTTACATACATGTGTCACCGCAGCTGGTCTTTCATCTTACAGATGAGACAACTGAGGCCTTGAGAAGTGGAGAAATGCTGCCGTGGCAGGGACTGTGTCCGGCATCCAAAGTCCTCGCTTTTCCTCCTGAGGTGGACTTTATTGCGGCCCTACACGTTAATGGCTTAGGGCCTCAGGGGCTGCCTATGGCCTACAAAACCGGCAGACTGATAGGCCCCAGCTGGATTTCTCAACTAAGAATCTGGTTCTGTGCCTTCCAGGTCCAAGCAGGCAGACCTGTTCCAATATCCCTCAGCAACAAGGTTTTGTAAAGAAAACCTTGCTCATTAACGGCCACTACTGCTCAGCGCACAAGAACCACGTGTTACCCTTTTCTTCTTAAATATGATCTCCACTGTGTAGCTCGTTCCTGTCACTGGGACTCAGCTGTTCGGCCTCCCAGCGGACCCAGGTCTAAAGGCGCACAGAGCCGGGTGCACTGCACGGTGGCCATGGCTTCCACGGCCACATCTACACACAGTATTCAGAAGCGCTCCAATTGGAAGGCATTCCCGTGTGTAAGAGGCGGCCTGCCCCCATGCAGGCTAGGTCTGAACCCATGCCTCCCAATTAGCTGGTAACAGCCTAGTAAGTTTTCATCTCTTTAAACGATGCACAGAGCCGGCGCTGCGGCTCACTAGGCTAATCCTCCGCCTTGCGGCGCCGGCACACCGGGTTCTAGTCCCGATCGGGGCACCGATCCTGTCCCCGTTGCCCCTCTTCCAGGCCAGCTCTCTGCTGTGGCCCAGGAGGGCAGTGGAGGATGGCCCAAGTCCTTGGGCCCTGCACCCCATGGGAGACCAGGAGAAGCACCTGGCTCCTGCCATCGGATCAGCGCGGTGTGCCGGCCGCAGCGCGCCTACTGCGGCGGCCATTGGAGGGTGAACCAACGGCAAAAGGAAGACCTTTGTCTCTCTCACTGTCCACTCTGCCTGTCAAAATAAATAAATAAATAAATAAAAATAAAATAAAATAAAATAAACGACGCACAGGCTCTCTCTTACGATGTGCACCTGACTTCACAGGCATCTCTTCTCCCCCGTCTTTAACGATCATGGTTTCGACACTTCAGGTTGAAGGCCGACAAGGTGTCAGGGCATTCTTCAATGTGTTGGTGTGGTCTGCATACCAAACCAAGCAGTCATGACCCACTCCCCAAAATATGAATTCTTAACCTCTGCTCTGAAAGCTGCCAAACAGGGTCCAGCTGGGTCCTCCTGAGACGCAGGGCCCTGGGGGCAGCTTCCTGGAAGCCATGGAAGTCACCACTATTTTCAAATGCACTGTCACGTCCATGGGTTCAAAGCAGAGCAAGGCCCCCTCTGGGTGAGGGGTGGAGGTCGGCGTGGATGCACCTGGGAAGGCGGCTGGGAGGGCTGGGGGGAAGGACGCCGATTTCCAAGAGGAGACCCCAGAGGGCAGAGCAGGGAAAACAGACACACAGACGGGCTCGCTGTGACTGGGACCCGAGGACAGGAATGCATAGTTCCAAGATGAGCCACCAGCATTCCTCCGGAGAAGCAGGAGTGTGTCAGGCCAGTCCAACCGCTGCAAGCACACTAAATATAGGAGCTAAGAACATGTCCTTCAGGAAGGGGCTGGCAGAAAGGGGAGGGTGTTGGGAGGGACCAGCACCCAGCACCCCAGCCAGTCACAGAAAGGTCATCTGCAGGCCCGCTCCTACAAGGTTGGGCAATCCGACTACGCGTGTCATTTCTCTCTGCAGAGATCATGAAGGAAATGTTTGATTTTCGTCAGAGGTGCACTTCCAGAGTTAGCAGCTAAGGGCCATTTTTTAAATTCAGGAAATTAAAGAAATGCTTGCCTTTTGTGGTCATCGTTGGGCCTGGTAAGAAAATTACTATAAAATGTCATCAGTATTGAAAAATAGCTTTTAAACAGCCAAAAAGAAAGAAGACTTACAAAAAAAAGAACAACAAAAAAAAAACACAGATCTACAACCACAGATCTACAACCACTGCCACCAGTAATGCTGCCATAAGAAACCTCATAGACGAGGACTCGCTAAACACATCATAGGGGCAGGAGCTGTGGCGCAGCAGGTAAGGCCACCACCTGCAGTGCCAGCATCCCATATGGGCCCCAGTTCAAGTCCTGGCTGCTCCACTTCCAAACCAGCTCTCTGCTATGGCCTGGGAAAGCAGTGGAGGATGGCCAAGTACTTTGGCCCCTGCACCTGTGTGGGAGACCCAGAAGAAGCTCCTGGCTCCTGGCTTCAGATCAGCCCAGCTCCAGCCATTGCAGCCATTTGGGGAGTGACCCAGCGGGTGGAAGACCTCTCTGTGTCTCTGTAGCTCTGCCTTTCAAATAAATAAATAATTAAAAAAAAAAAAAAACACCATATTTTATGGTCACAAAGTCAGTATGAAATGTGCTTATTTCAGTTCTCTGCCCATATCAGAGCCTTGGCTTACCCTTTCCATAGATCTACCTTTTTCAGGAAACAGTTGCTGGAAACTGTGCAGCATTTGGCAGATTTAACTCATTTTATATATTTATCTGTTTTCTTTTTTCCACTTTCCAAATCCCCCAGATCTAAATTTATCTGGAAATACATACATATGTATGTTATACACACACACACACGTTAACGTAGGGCAATAAGACCATGCCTGCCACCGCCGTAATCGGAAGAACGTGTTTTTCTTCTATCCCACACGCAAGGAGGTAGGCATGACGAGCCGGCAGCACCATGCAGCTCGTTTCAAGACTGTCATCTAAATACAGCTGTTACTGAAGTGCTGCCCAGGGAAAGCAGAGAAGAGGCAATTGTCACCTCCCTCCCAGCAGCAAGCTCAAGGTCATTCACAATGAGAACCAGGAAGCCGATGCAACACTTCCTGTCTAGACACTCCAGCAATGATTGCTAGAGGAGCCAGACAGTGCGTTCACAGTTGCTGCTGCTCCACTGCTTCGTCTCCTCGGTGTCAGGTGCGAGGGCAGTGGGCCTTCCGAGGTGCTCCGTGGCTGGTGAGAATACACAAAGCCGCCCACACAGTGCAGCTCACTCAACACTAACGGCACCCGCATCACTTGTGTGGCTGGGGCTCCTGCAGCAATCCACTTTTTCTATGATAAACTGTTTATTCTCTTAAGCTTTTAGTACTAACAGAGACAGTGAATTAAACTGCAGAAAGCTGGTACAAAAAGACTCGCTAAACACACAGGTACCTAGACAGCAAAGCACAATGACGAGCGATGGTGACGTTGTTCAAGGTCAAACTGCAAATCAACAGCAGGTGGGAGAAGAGACCCCTGACGTTGTGGCTCCTCTCTCTCTGTGTGTGGCTGGCCCATTTCAGAGCTTCCAGTCAGCCCTCAAAGCAAGTTAAGCCTAAATCAGGAGCCAAAGTCGTTTCTGTAAAGGATTTCTCTGAGTCACACTTTCCTCAAGAAAGTAAAAAACATGTGTTAGAGCACAAATGGTCCCACTACCAATCAACCTTGTGAGTGTCAAGGGCGAGGAGACCCAGCTCGAGGGCACCAGGCAGACAGCCATGAGGCAGGAGCAGGACTCTTTGCCCTCCCACCAGAGCCGTGCAAGTAAGACGCCTGCAAGCCCGGGAGCTCTGCCTGCAATGCGGGCTGGAGATGTGGCTGCAGCGGAGACACGTGCCTGTTCTTCCTTGCCATGCTTGGTTTGTTGAAAACCACATTTCAGAAAAATCTGCAGAAGAATTTTTCCTCCACGGAAACCGTGACACCCGTTTTACCTGTGGAGGAACTGAATCTGTTCCCATGGATTTTACCTGGTGGGGCCACTCGGTCCTGGTACGTGGGCTTGAATTCACTGATGGTGAGCAGCATCACCTGGATGGTTCCGATGAAGATGCCGGCCAGGCAGCCATAAAATATGACGTAGAACAGAAGGATCTTAACTGCAAGAAGAACAGAGCAGACAAAAGGCTCAGCATGAAAGTCTCCTCTTCCCAGGGAAGTGTGCACTTCCCCCAGCTTTCCTTCCACCTCGCTTCTCCACAGCTTCCTGTTCCAACATGGAACCAAACAGCAAACCTCGATTCCACTGATGTGTGGTAAAAACCGGGGTGGGGGTGGGGGGGTGGCAGCTGTCCACTCTGGGGAGGCCAATGGTGGTTAAGGTTAGGAGGAATGTTCAGACATAGCTATGATTCTTACAGAAAAAATAATTTTATTCCTGAAATTATATATATATATATATATCTCCAAGAAGATCAATAAAATCAAGAGCTATGACTGCTTATGCAACACATCTAAAACATGATGATATATTCCTTTGGAAATGTGAGGTTTTTTTTTGCTTGCTTATCCCATGATATTTAAATGCTGCAATCCAGGAGCCACTGCATGCTCAAATACCTAAGGGTTTTTATGTTTGTGACAGAGCACTGAATGCCAGGAAAATCAGGGGTGAGGGAGGCAGGACAAAGAGTAAAGAAAAATTCTGAAATCCACAGTAAAAATGCCCTGCCTGCACATTCTTGTTTCACCTTCTGGCTGGAACCAGAGTAAGGACCTACTTGATGAGCTGCATTTTCTTTCTCCCATAACACATAACACATAACATAATGGGATAACACAATGGAGGCAGAAATAGCTGTAAAATAAAACGGGGGTGGGGGGGACACCCAGGAAGCCCACAGACTGGAATGAAGCTATCAGTTACTAGTTTACAAGGATTATCTCCATGATTAGCCGCATAGTAACAGGCTGTACTAGGCAGCGCCCGGCAGCCCTGTGCCAGCCAAGCAATTCAATGTGAATGCAAAAGTGGGAACGAGTAACTGTGAGGTTATCAAGTCAGAAACATGACTGCACCAGGGAGCCCTAGGTTACTTCTGCAAAGGCCCAAATCTCATCCACCAAACGCTGGAGTGCTTGGGGAAAAAACCCCACAGAACAAAAGCGGTATTGAAAAGCAGTCGACATGGTGGGACGGGGGCAGTGAGTGGGCATCAGCTGTGTCTTTCCTCTCCCTACCTTTCAGAGTCAAACTTTCCTATCACACAATGAATGATTCAGGGAGGTCAAGTTAAAACAAGAGAAACACACACAAAACTACAAAAGAAATGCTTAATTGTAATCCTTTCTCCCCTGTCCATCAAGAGAAAAGAACAAGCAAACAGGGAAGGCACAAGCACAGATAAGGAAGAATGCAAAGGTTGCATAACCCAGAGCCGCCCTCCCAGCTCAATCACTCCCTCCCAGCAGGGCAGGGGTTAAGTGCTGCATTCTGTATCCAAGCAGCAGTAGGCAAATGGCAAGGCTGTGACGTCAAGAGATCTGGAAAATTTTTCCAGCGAACGCCCAGAAGAGGTGCAGGAGTTGGTACAACACGTTCAGCGGGAGGGCTGTTGTAGTCTTGCTTCGCGGTTTCACTCTCTTCCACGTAGCCCCATGTCCCCCATCTCATCTTGGGACACAGCTTAAGCACATTATCCTCTTCTGCCAACTAGAATTCTACACAGTGGTCTGGGTACCCAATCTTAACAACATACAAAGGGGCACAGCTGGCGCTACAGTTGAAAATACGGAGCAATGGAAAAATAAGTCATTTTGGAAGCACCTTCCACTAATCTTATGCCTGTCCAGCCTTTCCATTCTGCCCACAGATACCCTAGAAGAAGTGAGAAATTTTCCTTTTTTTTTTTTTTTTTTTTTTTGCTCAAATATTTCTCAGCAAAATCTCCCTAGTTAATTGCTATGCGATCACTAAACTAGCATGGAGCATGTGGAACTGTCAGGACCTGTGCAGGGGGCTCACCTACACCCAGGCCACCAAGAGCTACTCAAAAACAAAAAATCAAAAGCAAAACAAAACAAAACAAAAAAGCAGGCTAGACAAGTGGCACACCAGCTACAGTGGCAGCATGGGATGGGACCCAAGCGTTAAAGGTATCTTCCCTTTTACGCAAATAAAAAAAAAAATAAGTACTGTTGAAATTTTGTGATCAGAAACAAATATATATATATACCTTTTCAAAGGTCACAGGTAGATGGGAAAACGGCATCAGGGCCCAGCTACAAATACAAAACCCTACACCAACGCCTGCATTAACTTAACCAAAAGGCAGAAAGCACAAAGATTTGCATGCCGTGATTCCTCCAGCAGGTGACAGGCTAGAGTCTCCTGCATCCATCTTGGTGAAAATCTACCTATAAGCAAAACTGAGCCAAGGGCATCCTGCCCTCGTCCCAAGGGCATCCATGTTGGGCCCAGGGCTGGAAACACGGGCTTTTCCCCATAGGAGACAGAGTGGCTGTGGCCACCTTCTCTGTCTGGGAGACGCTCTGTCATTTCCCACACTGCCAGAAAGGAGCAAGCAGACATATTAGCGCAAAATACAAACTGGATTTTTAGCCTAGCACCTGCACCTCGGAAAATGGAAGCAGAGATGAGAGCAGCACCCCAGCCCTGGTATCTGCATTCATACCTCAGGGTGTGGATACTTTGCAGCATGTGATATCAAGACACAAATATTAATGCAATTTCTGTCTCTCTCTTGGGGCTGTGAAACCTCTATAAATGTCGACCTAAAGAGCCAGCCGTTCCATATCGCCTTACCCTCTAAAGCAAATGTTATTTTAAAAATGAGGAAAGAAATACATTTTATGAAGATACACTAGAGGGCAAATTTCACAATGTGCCTGGAGTCACTACAGCTCTTGCCCCTTGACCTGTCACAGCAGGGGTGAGACCACCGGGGAAGGCCGCCCCAGCTAACCTGGGGGGAGCAGAGCTGTTCCGCAGTGCACCTCCCAGGCCTCACTCAAGTTCCACGGAGTTGCTAGGAGATGGCCCTGGCTGGGAGCTGTTCAGCCTACACTGGCTCTACATTTCCTCAGGTTTTCCCTTCCACGTCAGGAAAACACAGGGAGCTACCTTTTTGCCTGAGCCATGACGACAATCTCCTGGAAGAACCAGTCTCCGCAAAGCGAAATGAAATATAAAACAGCTTAAAGCCACAGCTATGAAGAACTACATTTTCCATGGCTCAGGACCTAGGCTTCCCAACAGTACCCTGGAATGAGGCTTCACCTTGACTAACCTTGAAGTGTGATGCATTATTAACCCTTTACTTTTCAACCAAGAGTGACTGGCTTCACGCTGCACTTCGTTTTCCTTTACCAAAAAAAAAAAAAAATCATATATTATAGGTTCTTCCATTTCAAAATGTCAGCCGAGCACGATTTCCCTGACTCATTCTCCAGCCTGTTCACACAGATCCTCCCACCCTGCATCAGCCCCTCCTCAGGGCTCCCCCAGTGACTGCAGCAGAGGGGCTGCTGCTAGTGGTGATGATGATGACACTGGAGAAGGGGGAGGGGGCAGTGATGCCGCAGGGGGGAGTTCCCTCCCTCCCTTCCGCAGTCACGACCCACAGACTCATAGATTTGCCTACAACTCTGCCCTTCAAAATGACCTCTTCAGAAAAAAAAAAAAAAAAGTACCCCTTCTGGGGTAAGGAGGCAGGCAGCAAGTAAGAGATTTAATTTAGGGCAGGGGGGACAACCAAGTCCATGCAACCAAGCAACAGGCTGCACAAAATCTCAGGAGATGAGCTGCCTCTCCGACTGGGCCATTTATTTCCCGGACTAATGGATGCTTTACTGTAATCAACCCAAGCTACTGATCCGCATCTGTCTATGTGGACCAGGAAAACAACCAGACTTTGCCATGTTTCGGGCCAGCGCTCTGAAACGGAGCCCCGACATGGAGCTGGGCTGGGGCGGCTCTGGCCAGGCTACTGGGGGAAACTCTGGCCATCGCTATGAAATACTGCAGTCTTCTCCCCCTTCCCTCTCGTCTCTCTCTTCCTGGGCGCCTATCAAGACTAGGTGCAAGATGCTATGCCACACAACCCCGCCTGCAGTACATTCATGGACCTCCCATGAGGTTCTCTCGCAGCCCCAAATCCCCCCCCCCTTTTTTTTCTTTTTTGATGGCCCTGGGACACGGCCACAGGGCGACACACAGCCAGTCTCCCGGCACCTGGGCATTCCCCAGTGCCAAAGGCTCGAACGGCGCACGGTGGGGCGGGCTGCACAGGACGAAGAGACGAGACGGGCACAACACACAGAGCCCTCGGTCAGGCGAGCTCCCGCCGCCACCCCGCGCCCGGCGACGAGCCCGAGCCAGTGCGACCCGCGCAGCGTCCCCTGCCCGTCCGCAGGGCCTGCGCTAGCGATGCGCCGCCGGCACCGGCAGGGCGCGCGGGGGGCGAGAGCCGCACACTCGGTACTTACACCAGCTGCCGCCGGTCCTGCCCAAAAACTCCTTCTTCTCCGAGTTCCAGATGAACTTCTTCCAGCTGCCTTCCTCCTTGGCTTTCCCGCGGGCCATGGTGGCGGGTCAGCGGCTGCCGGACTGCGGCGTGCGCCTCGCGTGCTCCCGTCGGCGTGCGGGCCCGGCTCTCGCAGGCTGGACGCGCCGCTGCCGCTGCGGCTCTCCGAGTGCGAGACGCGCGACCGCGGAGCCCAGGCAGCGGCGGGGGGCGGGGGCGGCGACGCGCGGGGGCGGAGGAGGGGGAGGGACGCGCGGCCGGGCGGCTCCGAGCCCCGCACCTATTGGTGGGCGCGCGGCCGCTCCGCGTTCCCTTTGGTCCTCCGCTCACTCCTCTCGCTTTGGGGGGAGCTCCGCGCACCCGCAGCTGCCGCTCCCGCCGCCTCGGGGCCCCCGCCCGCTGTGACCTCTGCGGAGACAGGCAAGGAGCAGGGGGAAAAGGACGCACAGGCGGACCGCGGGCCCTGCAGCAGCGCGCCCGCCAAGAGCGGAGAACCTGGCCGGGGGCGCGGGCCCTACCTTTACTATATACCGCGCCCCGGCCGCCTGGGCCCCGCCCACCGGCCTCCCGCCCGGCCAATCGCCGCGCGGGGGCGGGGCCCGGGACCCGGGAGGGCGGGCGCGGGGTCGGCACAAAGGAGCCGCCCGGGCGCGCGGGCCTGGCTGGAGAGCCGGCGCGCGGAGGAGGGCGGAGGGCGCGGCGTGGATACCCTCCTCCTCGTCCCTGCGGGGCGCAGACCCGCCCCACCCCGCCCCGCCCCGCCACGGTGGGGTGGTCTGCCCTCGAGTCGTTCGGAGCCCCGCGGACGCCGGGGACCCCGGCCCGGCGGCCCTGGGCTGGTCCCGTCAGCCAGCTCTCAGCCGCGCTGCAGGTCCACCTCTCGCAGGCCCCGGCGGGGCGGGGGCAAGGTCATTCTGGGACGCTCGTGGGTCGGGGACTCTGCCCAGCTCCGCCCTGCCTCTCCGCTCCTGCACCTGCCGCCCCCTCGCTGTCCAGGCCACTGCGGTTGCAGTTCCGGCCCGGCCCTGCGCCCGGGCCCGCCCAGCCGGCAGCGCGGGTTCCCGAGAGTCGGGCTGTGCTCCTTGTGGGCGGCCTGAGCCACCTTGAGCAGGACGGTTGCCAAACCCATCCAGGGAGGTAGCCTGGAGCCAGGACTCGGGAGGGGTACCCCCGGTGAGTCGTCCTATGGAAACCGGATGCGGTTCAAGCCAGTCCAGACCCAGGCGACAGTGTCTGCACGTGACCCAGCGCTCTCGGTGCCAGTCCGGAGACTGGTGTGCTCACTGGCATGCTCTTATTCTCCTTGGAGCACCGACCGCTCCGTTCTGTACAATTCCTGCAGCCAAAGAGCATTTGGGATCACCCAGCTCCTACGGGAAGAAGGTGCAGGCAGTCAGTATACTGTATGCCTCCTCGTGCTTTTTCCAACCAGCGCCTCCCCTGAGCCCGGAGCAGCTGCACACCTCCCTCTCAGGGCGATGACACAGCAGAAAACGCTGGGATCCTCCTGCACCACTGCAGAGAAGCCCCGTCCCCAGGGACCAGGTGGCCCGTGGTGGAAAGAGGCACTTCCCAGCCCCATAGCAAGGAACTACCCAATACAGTGGTGCCTGTCCAGGTCACCTTTCTGTCCCCAAGGTCAACCTGGCAGGCCTTGGGACAGGCTTGAACTGAAATGGAATGAACTCTTTCCCACAAGTCCTCTCAAAGCCCACCAGACAAACCCGAATGTTCCTGAAATGGGGGGGGGGGGGTTGAGCAGCCACCTAGTCACCCAGCCCCAGAGGGGCTCCTGTGGGGTTCTGTCAAGGGCAAGCGTGAGAAGAGCCTGTTGAGAAAGGCAGCCAGCCTGCCGTGCCCCTGCAGTGTTTATGTTGGAAAAGCCCCAATTGGTAGGACTGCGGAAAGAGGCTGCACCTGCAAGGAGAAGTCACCTTAGGGAAGAGTTTCCCTCGGACCCAGCCCTGGGAAGGGCCTGTGTTTGTAGAGTGTCCACTACAGCAAGAGAGAGGAAAGCCTGTGGGTAGAATCGGCAGGGGCTGGGGGAGGGAAGGTAACATGGGGAGGGTCGAGGCCAATCAGGGAGGTTGGGGTGCCCTTCCTTGTGTCCACAACACCTCCTGCTCGGGATTTTCCTCTCTCCATAGAGCAGAGAATGTGGAGACAGGTTTACACTAACAAATTTTTAATTAGAATGCCCTTTTTTCATATTAAAAGAAAAAGAAATGCCCTTCCTTAGCTCTCCAGGGACTAGCAAATGTCAAGTCCTCTTGTCCTTGGCCAATTGTCTTCCCCCAGGGGGTCTGGCTCCCCTCTCAAATTCTAGTTCCCCAGCTCATTTTCCCTCCACTGCATGTAAACTCCTCCTGATTCTGCCAAAGACCCAAAGGTCTTGCCTGCATAGCCAATGCAGGATCTCATTCTAAATCTGTCACCTCCAGGCTTCCTAGAAACATCGGTTTCTGCCCAAACCTGGTATTTCTACTAGAGAAGATGATCCCAGCCCTTTGGAAATCAGGTGTCTCTTATGGGTTCACCTCTACCTCCACCTGCCCAGCCACCCTAGACCATCTGGAACTGTCTCACTGATCTAACCACCTCACCACAAAGGCAGCCCAGGGAAGAGCAAGACGGACCTGCATTTACTTTCCTGGCTTCAGTGGATGCAAGCTGCCTGACCTTGGGCCAGTCACTTGTTCTCCCCATGGTTGTAAAATTGGGAGTGATACATTGTAGCAAGGATTAAATGGGATATGTGGGAAAGTGCTAAGCACAGTGCCTGGTGTACAGCAAGAGCTATTAAGTAACTAGCTTAATTATAATTCCCTATTTCCATTTGACCTTGTCTTACCTTGGAGCTACTACTTTACTACCTTCTCCATCAGATACCCACCCCCTGCCAGGACTCTGAATTCCTGTCAGGCCCCAGAAGGTCACCCTGACTAATTCCCCACCCTCTCTGCCACCTTTCCCCTTGCTTTCCAAGGTGTTTCCTGCTCTGTGACCTCCTCTAACCCAAGTAATGAATAACTCAAGCACACAATGTCCTCGTGGGGCTGTGCTGGGCTGGGCATTTGTTCCAAGGCCCCTTCTGTCAAGGGTGCTGTAGCAGCAGCAGGTTGCAAGTGAGAAATGTGTGTATCTACCCAGAGGGAGGGGTGTCTATGGCAAGTGGAATTTGTGTGGCGGAGAGTGATGGGAGGTGTGGATCATGGGGAAGTAGTCCATGCTATTGGATTAATCTGTACCTGTGAAAGTCCAGTAGGAAGAAGGAGGAAGAAGTCTTTAGCCCAGTTTAAAGACTAAGGTGAAGGAACTATTTTTAATCCCTTTTTCTAAACAGGTTGGGGGAAAGGGATGGTTTTGGAGTCTGTGATTGGTTCTATATAAGGTTCATGCTCTTGTATGCGTGGATGGTTAGAAGGAAGCAAAGAAAAGAAATAACAGCAGAGAAGAGAGGGGAATTTGGTACCTATGTCCAAGTGAGGATGACAGATTCCATCTTAGGGAACAATCAGATGCTGTTGTGATAGAAGCTCTATGCAGGTCTGCTGGCTAAGGCTTTATGGTCCTGCCGTTCTCATGATCTCACAACTGCAGTTCCCATGGCTAACTGGCAAAGCTTATTTGGCTTTTCGTCTGGATTCCAGGCAGAGGGAATCAGATTGGCACAATTCACATTTTCCAACCAGGTCATAGGTTGCTAGGAAACCTAAGCCTTGACTGCCTGGGCCTGGGTTCTTCCCTCTGATGTGGCCAAGATTCAGAGGAGGGAGCTATGAAGCATTAAATGGCTGCCTTGCTAATGGCTGGCACAGGGCAGACACACACACATACATACACACACATCTGCACACACACATACACACACACACTCTCAGGTAAGCAGGCAGACAGGCAGGTAAATACAATACAGAACAAAGACCATTTTATACATCATATAATAGGCCAACTTCTGTCTGAGGGCTGTACTTTTCCACATGGTTTTAGAAATAGTGCATTTTAAAGTGGTTAGTTTGTAGAGATCAAACCAAAGGGCAGAAATGAGAAAAAAAACTATTTTGCATTTATTTTACTTTGAGCAGGAGCTGGAGGCAGGGTAATGTGAAATAATTTGCATAAACTGGACTACAACTTAATTTATACTCATCTCTATACTGAGTAATGAGGACAGTTTTATGCCATTAAAGAGCACATCCTTTAAGCAAACTGACTGTTCCTGGGTCTGTTTCGTAGCTTGCTGACAGGGTATTTTTTGCATTCATAAATGATAGTGTTCACAGGCATACCTCTCATGTATGTGGCACAGCATCCGACAGTTCCACTGGAAGGCAGGCCTCCATGACGAAAACACATCCTGCCTGCCTGGTGGCCTCCTGTCCAGTTACATAGCGTGACACCACCTGCCACGGCACTCCACCTCTAGCATCTGAAAGTCATCACTGTGCCATTCCTTACAGTGGTAGTCAGCAAGGACACTGCCCGTGTGAGTAACAGGAACCCTGAGAAGGTCAGTATCCTGGAGCCCCTGGCTTCCCTGAGCGGTCTCACTCCATTTAAACCTTCTGTCATCTGATTGGAAGCTCCACCGATGAACAGGAACTGCGTTTTCTGATACTGAAGTTAGATGCTATGCTAAGTACTTAATATGGGTTAGCCCCCCTGCCCCGTTTTCTGTTTTATATTGCCTTTTCTACCCATTAATGAGATAAATCCTGTTATTATCATCTTCGTTTTATGAGAGAATTTATGAAGCCTTGTGTAGATGAAGTCCCTAAAATGGCAAAAGCAAAGCACGTCCCTAACCAGTCTGGCTCCAGAAATGAGGCTCAGAACCTCCAGGCCAGCTGCCTCTTCTTTGGGAAAATATGTGCTCTCACAAATTGCAAGTCAGGCTCATGACACCAAATGAGCAGTGTCATGTAAGGCTCTTTGCTTTTTATGTTAAAAGATCTCCTAGATAATGTAAATCTTCATTGGTTCATAGTTCAAGGAGGCTTTTCCTGGCTTCATGCACTCACCCATCAATCATTTGCTGAATGCCTACTGTGTGTCAAGTATTGCCTTAGAAACCAAGGGAATAACAAAGAAGGTTTAAGATGTGGTCTGGATCAGTTAGCAGCAGGCAATGTGGTTTAGAGAGGCAAGACACACAGAGGATGAATGAACAACAGTGCAGGGTGGTAAATGATTGTGTCCCACAGTGAACACCACAAACAGGAAGCTGAGTGGGAACTTGAGAATAGACACACACTTCATGCAGGAGTGGGCCCTGAACAAGGATATTATAGTACCACAAGAAGTAAAAAGGAAGGAACATTTGTTTGCCCACCGATTGGATGTTGATGAAACATAGTGTTCTGGCCACTTTGCTGGTCACCAGAGAGTGGTGATAGGCAAGCAGCACATTCTGTCCTGTGATATTTGTCAACAGTTCTAGGAGAGAGTTGGGTTGGGTTCCTGCAGGTGGTGAAATTTGGACGAGGAAGACTTGGCCTGAAAGTGAGGGGATGGGTGTGGCAGGCAGAAAGGAAACGTACAAATGCATGGAACAGTGGGACTTGTCTAATCAAGATAGATGGAATAAATGCCATTGGTTGGGGTAAAGGATTTTTTTTGTTAAATAAAGAAAAGCTACAACATGGAGGTGCAGGAACTAGGGGAGAGACCAAAGCAGAACAGCATCAATCAGGGTACTGTGGCTTCACTCCTAACACTTTGACATGTGGGGGCAGGAGGGAAAAGAGGCCCAGTCTCTCCAGCCTAGACAATCAGGTCTGCCCCTCGCAGCTTCCCACCTCTGCCCTCCCCAGGTTGAGCTGGTGACACAGGGGCTCTTTGCTGCTGTAGCAGGCAGGAAAAGACAGACTTGGCTATGAAGGACCACTGCCTTTACGGGAGCATCCTTCCTCCTTTCACCTCTCCTGTGGCTTTTGCGTATTCGCTTAAGAAAATCCAGACACGCTCAGAGAATGGCCCGTTTTTAACTGATGGTCCAAGGTTTCAGAGGAAATCAGAATTTCATTCAGAATCTGAAGAAATCCAGGATGTCTGACACATGCCAGACTGCATTTTCTTAGCTTTCATGTGAGTCTGGATGTAAAAGGGAAGTGTTACCGCTTGCATGTGATTACCCTCAGCACCAGAGCACAGAGCTGAGGATGTGTCTCCCTCTCTGCCCAGGTTGAAAGAAAGTTGCTTCTGTCCCTGCCTTGAATTTGAAACTGAGTCCTTCCTCCTCCTCCACCCCATACCACCCTTGTACGTATGGTTCTGGTTCTGTGACCCTCCAGCACTACACTTTAACTGTGAATTGATTAAATGTTTCTTTTGAGTTTAGTAGGAACCTAATCTTCATGTATGTTATAGACCAGTGGAAAACTTTGTCGAAGTTCCAAACAAGTAATAATTAGACACAAAAACTCTCTTTTGTACCAGTGATTTCCCCTGGCCTGCAGATTGCGGAGGGGCTGGGTAAAGCTGCCTGTGCCGGGTCTTTGAAGGGATCCGATTTGCGAGAAAATGTGGAAGCTGTTTCTCAGGTGAGGCCTGGACTCCCAGTGAGGGAAAAATGCTTGGTGAAGGTGTGGTGGGCTGATCCCAGGCCAAGGCTTCATGCTCACAGACCGTGTTCATTTCTACCTTGGGAGCTGAGGAGGGTCTAGAGAAGCAGCCACACATAGATGGAGGATATTAGTGCCTGCATTTGTGGGACCTCAGGAAAAGCTTCATCACAATCTTCCATCCAAAAAGGAAAAAGCCTCACGATGGTTATATTAACTGTAAGGTTAGGCTGCAAGCAGTGACTTCAGCAACACGGGATTTTATTTTTCCCACACTTACACATCTGTAGGTAGGTGGTCCAGGACGGCGATGATGGCTCCATTCCATCAAATGCTCAGGGAACCAACCCCCCTGCCCCCAGCTTACCTTTTTACAACCCCCCTATGCAGCCCTGGCTCTCAGGCCCTGGATGGCACCTAGGACACCAGTCACCACATCCAGGCTGGAGGAATGGACAGAGAAGAAAGGGAGAAGAGAGTACACGTACCAGCCTCCCTCCAGGGAAACAGGTGCTCCCAGAAAGGGTCCCTGGGCGTTGTCTGTTTCCACCTCTTTGATCAGAACTTGACCTCAGAGTAGCACTTACCTATAAGGGAAGATGAGAACTGCAGTCTTTATTCTGGGCACCATGGGTCCAGATAAAAATTGCAGATTCTGTCACAGTCTCTTCCACAACCTAACGAGAAATGTGACCCATACTGATTTCGTTTTTTGTATTAGTATCGTTCAAAACTTTTTCAAATCCAAATCCCGGGGAGGGGGAGGGGATTAGCTAACATGTTATTCTTCAATGAGATGATCAAATCCCTTTTGTGGCGAGGAAGACAAGTGGTTGGAAGAGTAAATCCTTAGGCAAGTCCAGGCCACTTTGATCAGGGAAGGTGGTTCTGGAAGCAATGGGGGAGTAGATCTGGGAAAGATCTTAAAAAGAGTGCAGAAGCAGAAGCGCCCAGCTCCATGGCACATCTGTGACTTGTCCCATTGGCAAGGCCTGGCTCAGTTGATGTACTGCCACCACCCATGTCCACTTCCATTCCAGCCATGGTCCCAATCTCTGCCAGCCTCTCTGGGGACCTGACAGAGTCAGACAGCTCCTGCCCATCCTTGGTGTGGTTTGTGATGCCACAGGATGCATGATCTGCTGAGACCCAGCCTGCCAGCTCAAGTGCCACGTTGGCATGTTGACTGACAATTGAGTATAGTTCACATTTAGCTGTAAGTTAACACCTACTTTTTTTTTTTTAAAGATTTTTATTTATTTATTTGAGAGGTAGAGTTATAGACACTGAGAGGGAGAGACAGAGAGAAAGATCTTCCATCTTCTGGTTCACTCCCCAAATGGCTGCATCAGACAGAGCTGGGCTGATCTGAAGCCAGGAGCCAGGAGCTTCCTCCAGGTCTCCCATGTAGGTGCAGGGGCCCAAGGACTTGGGCCATCTTCTACTGCTTTCCCAGGCTATAGCAGAGAGCTGGATTGGAAGAGAAGCAGCTGGGACTCAAACCAGCACCCATATGAGATGCTAGCACTGCAGGCAGAGGCTTTAACCCACTACGCCACAGCACCTGCTCCAGTTAACAGCTACTTTTACAGATCAATAATTCTTCAATTCTACTGACCTCCAAGGAAGATGACTTTGGAACTCACTATTAGAGTTGACCAACATTGGACTTCACATTATTAAGGACACAGAGTAACTTCTGTGGGTTCCTCTGACTCTCCAAATGTCCTGTAGCCACAAGACCTTTGCACCTGCCTTCCTCTCTGAGGAATGTACACCTCTCCCTTCTTGACTGGATAATACCTACTGAGCCTTCAGGGGAGGATTTCTCAGACTTCTGGGCCTAAGGACAGTGTCCGAGGCACAGGTTTTCCCGGTACTGTAGAACTCATCCTTGTGCCATTTGTCGCAGGTGGAATTCTGTATTCATTTGTGTGATTGTTTGCTTAGATGTTAATTTCATGAAGACAGGCTTTAGCCACCTTATGTTGCAGACCACCGTGTGCCTAGCCCAGTGGTGAGCATTTACTATGCTCTGAAAACATTTAACTGAGCTAATGCAATTAGGGTTCCTCAATAGGGTGGCCATGAACTGTCTGCATCAGATTTACCTGGTTAACTTCTTTAAAATGCTTCTTCCTGAGAAGCATGCCATTCCTTCCAAATCAGATTATCTGAGAAAAATCCCAAGAATTTGCATGTGAGCAAACCTGCCAGGTAGTTGTTAAGCATCCTGTTGGAGAAGCCCTACTGGAGGGTGTGCCTATGAGGACTTTGGGAAGGACAGCACAGCACTGGTATTGTTAAAAGTCTCTTGTGTTTAACAGCTGCCTCAGTATGCTTAAATGTAAAGAGAAGAGACTTACAAAAGAACTTTGCTCTTTGAGATTTTAAAAGGCCAGCGAAAATTTAGAGCCAGCTATTAATTGAGCTCAAAGAGTCAAGGTTATGCGGAAATGAAACAATTGTGCTCGAGGTAAAACCTTTGCACATTTAAAAAAATAAAGACTTGATTATTACTAGCCACTTGCTATGGTCTCCATGCTCCTATCCCAACCTTCTGTCCCCAGTGGTGACAAAATATTTTGGCCTAGGCCCCTTCAGAATCAAGAACCGAGTCTTCATGGAACCTTGAGTTTGATTTCAGACCTCCAAATTTAATAAGATATATGCTCCCCTTGACCCTCAGCATTTGTATCTCAAAAAGATCTAAATGATACTAACACAAAAGAACAGATCAGTATGGGTTGATTCTCTACTTAGTTGTGGTAGAGGCTGTGACCATATGTCTTATGAGCTGGTACATTTTAGTCTTTGTTTTCCTTTATAAAGGAGTATATTGTGTCCTGAGGTAGAAAATGTGCATAGTCAGTCACACTTGGTGAGATCCAAACATGCAGTTTAACAACAAAGGTGTGAAAGCAAGGGCTATGCAAAGTGTTTTGTCTTTCTTTCTGCCCAGCCCCATTGGTCTATTTTTTTTTTTTTAAGATTTATTATTTATTTATCTTTGAAAGGCAGAGTGACAGAGCAAGATGGAGAACCAGAAACAGTTCTAGTATCTATTGGTTCACTCCTCAAATGCTACAACAGCCAGGTCTGGGTCAGGTTGAACTGCATCTGAGTCTCCCACATGTGGTGGGGACCCAAATAGCAGGCTAAGTGCATTAGCAGGAAGCTGGATTGTAAGCAGAGTAGCTGGGGCTCCAACTGGCTCTCTGATGTGGGATGGCTGCACTGCAGGCAGTGGCTTAACCAACCATGCCACATGCTGGCCTCCCCAGTTGGTGGACTAAAGTGAAGCCCACTCCGTAGGGCTCCTCTTTTTCTTTTAAGTTTCTTGCCTCTTCTCTCTGTCCTTGAAGGCAGCTTCCTGTCTTTTTTGAAGGATCATATATTCTTCGCCTTCCAGGAATGTTTCCCCTCTTCTCCTATTGCCCCAGGACCCATCTCCTCTTTTTGTTATTTTCTCAACATCTGGGATCATCATTGTCATTTCTCTTCTTAAAATAACTCTTCATATTATCTCACCAGATACCCAACTACTACATATGAATAGCTCAGTGGAAAACACTGCATAAGCTAATATATGGTTTGGGATTATGAATAAAGATTAAAAGTTCAAAGCAAGGGAGCAATGTAGCAGCTAAGACGCACACATTAGGGCTGACGTTTTGGCACGATGGGCTGAGCCACCTCTTCCCTATTGGAGCTCTGTTTCCAGTCCTGTTAAGGCCCCTGGGAGAGCAGTGAAGATGACGTAATCACTTGAGTCCCTGCCAGTCAAGTGGATGACCCAGAAGGGGTTCCAGACTCCTGGCTTCAGCCTGGACCAACCCTGGCTGTTGCAGTCATTTGGGGAGTGTACCAGTGAATGACAGTGTCTGTCTACCCATCTCTCTCTTCCTCTTTCTCAATCTTTGCCTATCAAATAATAAAAAAAAGTAAAAACACAAGAAAAAAATCCCAACATGGGAATCAAAGGCAGTATCTGCAGGAAAACTGGGAAGATTTAGCAATATGTAAATTACGAACTCTTGAGGATAAGGACAAAGTCTTACTGAGCTCTGAATTCTCCACAGGAACACAGGAGATTCACAAGATATTTGTTGAATAAATGATTGAAAGAATGCAGGATCTGTAGTGTTACCAGGAACCTGCTGCTTTAATGTAAGTTGAAGTATAAAGAAAACATCTGGACCCAAGAGATTTATTGAAGCCCAACAGCAGCTCACCTGGACAGGTGGTTCATCAGATGGGCATGGGCAGGACTGTGAACTGTCCTGTCTTGGTGGTGAGCAGGCTGTGATCCTCCCAGCCCAGCCATTGGGATCTTTCACGTGGGGGTTTCTCAACCTGTCAGGGACCTTCCCAGGTTGTAGCAATGAAAAAGAAATCATTTACTGACAAAACGTAGTGTATTTTGGCTAAAAGTCCCTTTGTAGAATTGGCCAAGAATGCTTCATTGTGGTGTTATGGAAAGTACATGAGTTTTAGGCCATCCGATTGTATGAAAAGTGCTTAAAAGTTGAGACTAACTGTTCTCCTCTTGGAAGTGGATATATTTTTGGTCTTTGTGGAAACTTAAGATAATTAGCATAAAGGTTTTAGGGTGTGATGGAAATTCAGTAGATGAAAGCTTTTCCTGCTCACATTTAAGTCCCATAGGTTCCGGTGTTTTGTCTGCTTTGTTACCTGCTGTTTCCCAATACCTGCCCCAGAGTAAGCACTTAGGATATTTGTTAAATAAATTATGTGTTTGTTTACTTATGGAGTCACAGACTGGCCATGCGTCCTTGCATTTTGAATATCCTAGAATAGTATGAAGTTCAGTGTTATTCTGTTAGCATCTGCCTCTAAGACTTCCTTCAGTGTGCCAATGACAGGGATGAGATTTCCATGGAGTGCGCAGGAGAGTAGGTGCATGGAGTGCACCCACATCCCTGGGAACTTGCTGGAAATCCCATTTCACATGCCCCCATCAGACCTACTGAGTCAGGAATATGAGGAGTGGGTTCCAGTCATCTGTCTTAACAAGTTCTCTAGTTGGTGCTGGTGTGTGTCAAAGTTAGAGGGCCACAACCTCCAGCCTATACAGGACTCTCCTGTGCTGTAATTAGAAATGATCTGAGCGAGAGCCTGAGTGCCTGAGGATAGATGGCTTGCACCTGAAAAATACAACCCATTGAGAATTAATAATCTTTTTGAAGGTTTTTATTTAATGAATACAAATTTCATATGTACAGCTTTTAGGAATGTAGTGTTTCTTCCCACCATTCCCGCCTTCCCACCCCCACTCCCATCCCACCTCCTGCTCCCTCTCCTGTTCCATTTTTCATTAAGATTCGTTTTTAATTCATTTTATATACAGAAGACCAACTCTATTCTAAGTAGAGATTTCCACTGTTTGCACCCACACAGACACACAAAGTATAAAGTACAGTTTGAAGACAGATTTTTACCATTAATTCTCATAGTACAACACATTAGGGACAGAGGTTCTACACGGGGAGCAAGTGCACAGTGACTCCTGTTGTTGATTTAACAATTAGCACTCTTATTTTTGGCATCAGTGATCACCCAAGGCTCTTGTCATGAGCTGCAAGGCTATGGAAGCCTCTGGAGTCCACAAACTCTGACATTATTCAGACAAGGCCATAGTCAAAGTGGAAGTTCTCTCCTTCCTTCAGAGAAAGGTACCTCCTTCTTTGATGGCCCCTTCTTTCCAGTGGGATCTCACTCACAGAGCTCCTTCGTGTAGGTTATTTTTTGCCACAATATCTTGGCTTTCCATGCCTGAAATGCTCTCCTGGGCTTTTCAGCCAGATCTCAATGCCTTAAGGGCTGATTCTGAGATCAGAGTGCTGTTTAAGCATTTGTCATTCTGTGAGTCTGCTGTGTGGCCTGCTTCCCTTGTTGGATCAGAGAATTAATAATCTTGAGGCAGGGAATTTTCAGGAACCTAAACAGATTCACAGGTCGAGAGTTCAAATGCTTTTCAAGCAGGCTGGCCTGTAGACTTGTGCTAGAACCTAAACTTTTGTCACCGTGGAGCCCTTCCACAAACTGTGCAGAATACACTAGGATGGGCTCTCTCTATGGCCAGGCCTCAAATCTTGCATTAATTAGGATGTAAGCCAATCTGTCATAACAGAAACCCCAAAAATACAGTGGCTCAGAGAAAATAGCAGGTATTTTCTCCCCAGGAACCTGAAGGCGAAGGATGCAGGCTGGAAAATTGGCTGTGCTGTGCCAAGTTATTGAGAGACCCTTGGTGTGCTGCCTTGTTGAGCCTTCATCCCCTGTGGTGCCTGAGGCTAAGTCAGTGCCACATCTGCATTTCACCTTACTAAGCCCTTCAAACAGGAGTGCACTGTCTTTTTTTCTCTTTTTAATCTGTCAGTAAAGCTCCATCACAAGGAAGACAATGAATTCTCCTTGAGTCAAACAATGAGGTTGTGGCAGAACGTAGTCACCTCTTGATAAATGAATGACTTCTTTCACAGCGGTCCTCATTCCCCTCTACCCTCTGTACACTAATAAAGACTATGATTAAAATGTGCTCTACAAGGCCGGTGCCGTGGCTCAACAAGCTAATCCTCCACCTAGCGGCACCGGCACACCAGGTTCTAGTCCCAGTGGGGGCGCCGGATTCTGTCCTGGTTGCCCCTCTTCTAGGCCAGCTCTCTGCTGTGGCCTGGGAGTGCAGTGGAGGATGGCCCAAGTGCTTGGGCCCTGCACCTGCATGGGAGACCAGGAGGAGCACCTGGCTCCTGCCTTCGGATCAGCATGGTGTGCGGGCCGCAGCACACCGGCCCCGGTGGCCATTGGAGGGTGAACCAACGGCAAAGGAAGACCTTTCTCTCTGTCTCACTGTCCACTCTGCCTGTCAAAAATTAAAAAAAATTTTTTAAAATGTGCTGTACACCCTTTTCATCAAGGTATGACAAGTAATGGTATTAATGGAAGAGTCTTGACATACTGTGTTAAAGCCAATTTTTAAGCATGAGTTTTCAGAAGCAGACAAATCTTGATCTGATTCTGACTCCACCATTTCTAAGTTATTAATGACCTGGGGAAATTTTCTACTCTTCAGTTTTGTCATAAGTTGGAGTATTAGTTGCTCCCAGTGTATCTGAGGAGTAACAAACGCACAGCAGTGCATGACACAGAAAGGCCATTCATCTGTGGCTGTGCCCACCCGTGCCCCTGCCCCTACCTTCTCGAAGGCCTACCTTACACAGAATGGCTGGGGACTGTAATGCTTTCATCTTTTCACTGAAAATCATGGTGCACCAAGACCTGGCACCATGGAAGAGTAAACTACCCAAAGACGGAGTCACGAAGACCCCAACAGATGATCCACAAACAGGTGCTGAGCTGACTAAGGCTAAATATAGACTTCATTTTCAACTCTGAACGCAGAGCCCCTTAGAATATTTCTTCTCATTCCTCTTAGTCTATTCTAACCTCTC
Organism: Lepus europaeus; assembly: GCF_033115175.1. Taxonomy (NCBI): domain Eukaryota; kingdom Metazoa; phylum Chordata; class Mammalia; order Lagomorpha; family Leporidae; genus Lepus; species Lepus europaeus. The sequence continues at coordinate 134,539,303 of NC_084831.1, read as the reverse complement.
ACAGAATGTCATATTCATATGTATACTCATCATATTCATATCTATACTCATATGATGATAAATTGATGACAAACTCTCCCTGAAAAGTATTCTAAACAGAACCACTTCACTTTAACTCCTTAGATGTCTTAAAAGAAGGCCCTCTGTTAGAATTGAGAGGAACTTTAGAAGTTATGACTTTATAGCTAAAGATAATATCTTTTTCTGTTTCTCCTACATGGCCTAGCACCCTGCCTTGTATATGGTAGGGGCTTAATGAGTAGCAATTGAATAAATGAATGTCCTTTATGTGCTTAATAATCGATGTCTCCTACCTGCCCTTTGTGAACAAGGACAGAAGGCCAATTTGAACTTCTGATCACCATCATTCTGAGTTCTACTCAACCATCAATCACTCCCAATAGAGTTTTCTTGTTTTAATGAGTTTTTTCCTCCTGAACTGACCTTTACCATAATTTAGGTTTAACTTTTTGAATAACAATTCAGTATATTCAAGCATTTCTGTGCCTTCTCTGATTGCATTAAGTGATGACCAAAATGTACTGCTCACTGTATTTCATCAGCACGACCTTCTGTACCACAACTGGGCACCATGATAAGTCTACCTCTGTTTCTGTTCCCAGAGCTGGCTTCATGGGTATGCAACCTGTGCAGTTGCATGGGTTCAAGCTTAGAGGCACCTCATGCTTGGTTCGAAGTGTACCTGATGCCCTTTAAAATTTTTTAAGCTTTATTTTTATTTATTTGAAAGGCAGAATGGCAGAGAAAGAGGGAAAGAAAGAGGGAGAGATCATCCATCGACTGGCTCACTCTCTAGATGGCTGCAGTGACTGGGGCTCAGCTAGGCCAAAGTCAGGAGCCAAGAACTCCATCCAGGTCCATTCTATGGGTGGAAGAGGCCCAAGTACTTGAGTCATCTTCAGTTCCTTTCCCAGGCACATTAGCCGGGAGCTGGATTAGAAGCAGAGCAGCCAGGACTCAGACCAGCAGTCCCATATAGGATGCCAGAAGTGTCTTAACCTGCTGAGTACAATGCCAGCCCCCTTCTCTTGAAATTCTTATGGAGTTTTAAACAGGTGACCCCCCCATTTTCATTTTACACAACACCCAGGAAATGATGTAGCAGGGCCTATATGGACCACAATGAAAACCACAGAATCTCTGCCTTCCAGAGGATCCCAACCTGTTAACCCTCCTTACCCCAGCATTTTGCCAGCCCTGGTTCTGAAGTCAAGGTGTCCTGAGTCAGAGCAGATTCAGAAACTAGGTGGACTGTTAGGAGGCTCACGTCAGAACCTTTTCACAGATCAGGGCCCTGGGTTGCATGGGCCACCTACGCCTGTCTCAATTTGTATCCTTGGTTTAAAAGATGTCTGTATCCAACGTTTACCATCCTCTGCCTTAGCAAACAGAAGTCTAGTTTTTGAAAATGGACATGAGGAAGCAAGATCAGTCCTGGGTTCCTACCCCCTACCTGGCTGCAGAGCTTTGTAAAATTATTGATTGCTTAACAGCCAGCAGGGCAAGAAGGCCAGAATTATGCTCAGCAAATGCAGGAATGGAGCGCTGTTCTCTGTGTGTTTCCATGGTAACAGTGATAACAGCTTATATTTATAGTACTTCTATCTCCAAGGAGCTCAAAGCACTTTACAGATACATTATCTCTCTCCTATAGGGAGAGAGAAAGAGAGAGTGGGGGAACACAGGAAAGGAGGAAGGAGAGACAGAAGGACATGGTGTGCTATTAAGCACAATTCACAGATGGCACAGAGTGCAGAAGTCTGTGGCCCAGGGTGCCCTGTTAGGCTGTGACAGATGGCAGAGTGGATGGACCTACTAGCTCATGAAACTCCTGGAACCCTTAGTTGCTGGCTTAGGGCAGATGTCACGACAAGGTTGCTGTCTCCCACTCATCCATCTGTGTTCAGTGTCATCTGGGTGATCAGGTAACTCTGGGAGCATCCAGGGGAGTATGGCTCAACTCTTGTGTGTGAGAAGCACAGGGATGATTCTCCCATAGAGATTTGGGGATGATAGCCAAAGTCCTTAAAACCAGACAGTCGCCAGGCAGTCCCAGATGGATGAGAGGCTTAGATGTCCTGATGACTTCAGACAGAAAGTGCTGCACACATACACGCAGAGTTTGCACACTGATGAAATAGTTCTCCAGATGGAGCCTGTGTCATCATGCTTCCAGGCCCTTTGGAGAGAGCACTTCCTACATACTCATTCTGGAGACACGTGCCTGATCCAATAGACCTGGAAGAGGCTTAGAGTTATTTGAAGGCCACAACCTGTGAAACTGAAAATGAATTTTGCACGTCTCACTTCTGCTGTTCTCTGTATTAAATACTTCATACAGGTTGAGCCGACAGTGCCTATTGGAGGCTCGAGTTCTGGGAGTGAGTTCAAATGACTCTCCAATTCCTAATCTTGGAGATAGTCTGCCATGGCTCTTTAGTCTGGGTTTATCAATGCTCCTTCCTACTTTGTACCCTCATAGACTTATTTTCCTATCTCACCACCACCTAGCTCCCCATTTATGTGTTGGAAAACAGGAACTATTTTCTCTTAAAAAAAAAAAGTCAGGGCTGGCGCTGTAGCGCAGCAGGTTAACACCCTGGCCTGAAGTGCCGGCATCCCGTATGGGTACCGGTTCTAGCCCCAGCTGCTCCTCTTTTGATCCAGCTCTCTGCTATGGCCTGGGATAGCAGTAGAAGATGGCCCAAGTCCTTGGGCCCCTGCACCCATGTGGGAGACGTGGGAGAAGCTCCTGGCTCTTGGCTTCATATCGGTGCAGCTCCAGCCATTGCGGCCATCTGGGGAGTGAACCAGCGGATGGAAGATCTCTCTCTCTCTCTCTCTGCCTTTCCTCTATCTGTGTAACTCTGACTTTAAAAAAAAAAAAAAGTCATTGGGGCCAACGCTGTGGAGTAATAGGCTAAGCCTCTGCCTTCACTGCCGGCATCCCATATGGGCACCAGTTCAAGTCCCGACTGTTCCACTTCTGATCCAGCTCTCTGCTGTGGCCTGGGAAAGCTGTAGAAGATGGCCCATGTGCTTGGGGCCCTGCACCCATGTGGGAGACCCAGAAGAAGCTCCTGGCTCCTGGCTTCATATCAGTTCAGCTCTGGCCATTGTGGCCATTTGGGGAGTGAACCAGTGGATGGAAGACCTCTCTCTCTCTGTCTCTCCCTCTGTCTGTAACCCTGCCTCTCAAATAAGTAAATGCATCTTAAAAAATAAGAAGAGTGATTATCTGCAGAGCATTCATTCAATCCGTTCAGCAGCACCCATGGCAACACTGAGGCAAGATTCTTCTGCAGGTCTTCCACAGTCTTCGTGAACAAATCTTGTCACTTTCTGCAGCCCATAACCTCAGACTAAGAAAAAGAGGAGCTTGGGGCCGGTGCCGCAGCTCACTAGGCTAATCCTTCTCCTGCGGCGCCAGCACCCTAGGTTCTAGTCCTGGTTGGGGCACCGGTTCTGTCCCAGTTGCTCCTCTTCCAGTCCAGCTCTCTGCTGTGGCCCGGGAACGCAGTGGAGATTGGCCAAGTGCTTGGGCCCTGCACCTGCATGGGAGACCAGGAAGAAGCACCTGGCTCCTGGCTTCGGATCGGCGCAGTGCTGGCCGTGGTGGCCATTTGGGGAATGAACCAACGGAAGGAAGACCTTTCTCTCTGTCTCTCTCTCTGTCTATAACTCTACCTGTCAAATAAAAAAAAGAAAAAAAGGAGCTACTCTCTTGCCTCCCACCTGTATAGGCCGTAAGGACACTGGACTAAGGGATTTGCAGTTTGGGTAGTTGAGCTCCAGGAAAATTTAAGTGTTTCATTTACAAACAGGATTCTGACTCCTTAAAACAAGAAAAACAAAGCAAGAGGCCCTCCACAGGAGGAGTGGCTTGCAGAGAACATCCTTGTCCCCGTGTTGCGTTAGGCGCTTGATTTAGGTCTGTCAGCTCCAGAGCTCACTCACCCAGGGACAAGTAAGATCCTCCTCTGACCAGCACAGCAGTGGCCTCAATCACACAGAATGTTTTTCTCCTCTTTCTCCCTGGTCTTGGGCTCCAAGAGGGAAGGAGCCCCATTTCTTTGCAGCTCCGTCTCCATCTTCTAAGTCAGTGCTGGGTCCATACTCAGTTCTGTAAATGAATGAACTCCCCTGTGCCTCTCCCCTCTCCCCTCAGCGGCTCCTTGGTTTACCTAACCCTAGTTCTCAGGCCCATCTCACTCTCACGTGCCATCCTCCTTGTTTGTTCCTGCATAACAGTTTATCTTTCCCCCATCACAACACTAACTACCATGGCAACTGCTTGTGTTGGGAGGGGTTTGTAGATGTTGTTGAAGGTGACTTTTGTATGTAGAAAATACTATTCAGAGTTTACTTTTGGATTAGATATTAATATTCTGTTGCTAGAGTTAGAAAAACATGTGGTTTATTTTAGTATAATTTATACTTGCAATTATTTTTTTTCTAGCAAAGTTTAGCAGTGACTTCTAAAGTACCTATGAATAAAATCAGTGAATTACTTTCAAATATTTTAAATTGTGCCAATAAATATTTTATACATCTATATCTCTGTCTATGCAAGGGAACTGCAAAAAAGTTATGGAAAAAAATAAATTAAAAACAAATTTGTTTTAGTGTAAACTTTTTTGAAACCCATGCATAGTTTTTCATAATACAAATTTTGCACTGATGTTTTGAAGTATCAATTAATAATCAGAGTTTTTTGGAATATTCTAATGCTTGCATATATTTAAGACCTTAAATGTATAAATATAAAATCCCAAGGTTCTGTTATATGTTCCAATAAGCTTAGTCAGAAATCAATTTAAAACTCTAAAATTCTACATCATTTACTCAATTATATTTTAAATTGTCACCACTAGTCAATCACTGTAAAAGGTCCAACTCTATTAAAAATTTCATATACACAAAATGGCAAATGTGCATAATTTGTCCTTAATACAATATCAGCAACCATGTTGATTTCTCACATTTTGGTTTGGTCTCCTCAAAGCTTTTACTGTTAGTTTTCAGACCCCTGGGGTTAAGAACCCCTGGCCTTCCTAAGGGAAGACATTTGTCATGATGGGTAGATGAAGTGACTTAGGAGTGTTCAAGGTCCTTGCTTATCAAAGTTACAGGCGTTCTCACTCCAGAGTTTGGTTTCCTGGGTCTCTGCCACTCCATCGAATTCTTTATTCACTCAGGGGAGTGTGCTGCTCCTGTCCTTACTGATCCTTTCATTGAGTTTTGCATTTCCTGGGTTTTTAAGATTCGCTAATATATTTTTAAGTAGCTCTTCCTTCAGCTTGATGGACTCCCAAGATTTGTAAACATCTTCTTGCTACCAATAAATACACTTAATCTTGATGGGGTTTTCCATTCTTTCATACATTCTTAGCATCACATCCCTTGTAAGGCTATCTAATATGATGCTTGAATTCTGGCTGATTTGTGATGCCTCCAGAGGAAAGTATACTGACTGAGGAATCCAGGAAGATGTCAGAGCAAAGTGTGAGGATGGTGGACCTCGGTGGGAAATCTGAGAGTCTCTTAAACTTACGAACATGGGTCACAATAGCCACTCTGACTGTGTAGACACCTGCAAATGAGTTTTTTACCTGGAAACACACAGAGACCCACATCCAGATGTGACAATTTCCTCCAGAATAGAAAAGAAAGCACCCACCACAAATGTGACATCAATCTGCACAATCAGAGCGTTGAAACCTGTGGACCGACATAAACTCCCACTTACTGCAGAACTGCATGCTATGCTTTCCTACAGGAATGCCCCTACTGACTTTTTTCAAGCAGAATTCATAGAAGTTGTATTTTTAATGCTTGCCTCTCAGAGGACCATTCAAAAAGCCTTGGGGCTGGCAAGAGAATCGTTTGGCTTGGATTTCTTGCCATGCTCCATGGCTTCTAATCTTACTGAAGATAACAACTAGAAGGCCTACTGTATGTAGCTACCAAGAGTCTACATCTTGAACCTGGCTCCACATCCCAGTTATGTGTGGCAGACTTTTAAAGATTCTGATGCCAGTTCCCGCTCTAGACCAATTGAATCAGAATGTCTGAGACTGAGGATTGCAGATGGGTCTTTATTTATTGAGATATAATTGACATACATGAAATTGTACAGATTAAAGTATGCTGTTTGTTTGATAAGTTTGACCTCTGTAAACACCCGTCAAGCCATTGCCATAATCATCACAATGAGCATATCCATCACCCCCAGGACTTTCCAAATTTCTTTGTGTCCCTTTGTAATCCTTCCCTCTGCCCCCCCCCCCCCCCCCCGCCACCCAAGTGTCCTGTGATATGCTTTCTATTGTTGTAGGTTAGTTTGCATTTTTTAGTTTTATGTAAATGTAATCATACAGTATGTACCCATTTTTTCAATCTGATTTCTCTCACGTTCCATAGTTATTTTAAGATCCATCCATGTCATTGCATATATCATGCATATTTTCTTTTAAATTCATTTTTCTTCCCACTGCAGCCAGGAAAGAGCAACCAGCCAAGCCCAAACTCAGGGAGGCTGGTGAATTCCAGATGCCCCCAGCATGTCATTCACACAGGTTCTGAGCAGCTCTGAGAAGTAGGTGCTTTGAAGCCTGGCTCAGGGTGGACCTTAGGGCAGCTGGAGTTGACCCAGGTTTGTGTTTTCCCATGAGCCCCCTTCAGAGTCACTGGACATAGGTAGTAGCATACAGGACCTTGATATTCCCTCTTCCCTAATTATCATTGTCTCGAACATATACTGCTCGATGTGGCAGCAATGCTGTATGCCTTGGAATCTGGGAAGTAGATTTGGGTGCTGCTGCCTATTAAGCCTTTGCATCCTCACATGGGCTCAGCCCTATCAGCTTTTGTGTGCCCCTCTGCAGGCCAGACCTTCCAACCCTGGTTGCTGGAGGCAATGGGCCAGACTCTCAGGCTGTTTACTTGCCAAAAATACTTCTGCAAAACTGTAATCCAATTTGGAAACTGTCTTACCAATAGAATTTCTTGGGAGAATATTTTAATTCCCTTGATCAGAGCATGATGTGTAATTCTTCTAACAGCTCCCAAAGCTTTAGGAACAAAGATCCCAACTGTTTCATCTCAGTCCTTGGGGTCAGCCCAGTCATTTCATTTGAACATCTTTAGAACTGGTCAAGACTCCAAACATAAGAACACCAAGGTATACAAAAAATATTTAAGATCTTGATTCTGGGATGTCCTTACTCCATCATGACCTTTGATGGGCAAAGGAAGGGAGGAGTCCAGAACTTGAATTTTGATGTCACCGACAAGTCTGTCTTCCCACTCCATCCTCAGCCATGCAGAGTCATTTGAAAAGTGTAGCTTAAAGATCCTCAAAAGCACACTTTTACTTCTAAAGTTTCATTTATTTATTTGAGAAGTGGCGTTAGACAGAGACAGGCATAGAGCTCCTATCCACTGGTTCTCTCCCCAAATGTCCACAACAGCCAGGACTGGGTCAGCCTGAAGCCAAGAGCTGGCAGCTCAACCTAGGTCTCCCACGGAGTGGCAGGTAGCCACTGTATCTCAGGGTAAGTAGTAGCAGGAAGCTACAGACCTCAAACCCAGGCCCTCCAATATGGGATGCCATCTTCATCACCAAGTCCAAAAACCCACTCTCCATTTGCTTTTAAAAACCTGCCTAGGAAGTAAATAGTTCTAACACTATCCTTTCTAATATAGATAAAGACACTCAGATGTCTTCTGTCTCATGTAACTGATACATGTTTGTGTTACCAATATCAATGACCCTCCTCTGGGAATGTTTATTAAACCTACAGAATAAAAAAGGCTTTGATTAGTCCTTGTTTCTAAAATTAAATGTCAGAGTATCTTTCATCACATAACAAAAATAACAAACCCCAGAAAACAATTTAGTTTAAAAAAAAAAAGTTTCCCTAGAGTGTTGGAATGAACAAGTAGATTACTCAGGAGAAATTGAAAACTAGGTAAGATTTATTGTTGGTGGACATTGGCCTCTTTATAGACTTAAATTTTAACTTTTATATGAATATGTTCAGGGCAAAGTATAGAATCCAAGTGCACAGTAGGATCGTGGCATGATGGAGCATGAATAGTTCTGAGTCCAGATATCTGAGTTCAGGTGTTGCCTTAGTTGGTTATTGCTGACACTTTTTCTTTAAAGATTTTTTTCTTTTTCTTTTTTCTTTTCTTTTCTTTTCTTTTTTTTTTTTTTACAGGCAGAGTTAGACACTGTGAGAGAGAGAGAGAGAGAGAAAGGTCTTCCTTCCATTAGTTCACCCCCAAAATGGCCACCTCAGCCTGCGTGCTGTGGCGGGCGCGCTGCATTTAACTGAAGCCAGGAGCCAGGTGCTTCTCCTGGTCTCCCATGGGGTGCAGGGCCCAAGCACTTGGGCCATCCTCCACTGCACTCCCGGGCCACAACAGAGAGCTGGACTGGAAGAGGAGCAACCGGGACAGAATCCGGTGTTCCAACTGGGACTAGAACCCTGGGTGCTGGCGCCTCAGGCAGAGGATTAGTCTAGTGAGCCGCGGCGCCAGTCTTTTTAAAGATTTTTATTTTTTTGAAAGACAGTTACACAGAAAGGTAAAAACAGAGAGAGAGGTTGTCCATCCGCTGGTTCACTTCCCAGATGGCTGCAATGGCAGGAGGTGCAGGAGCTGCGCTGATCCGAAGCCAGGAGCCAGGAGTTTCTTCTGGGTCTCCCACGCAGGTGCAGGGGCCCAAGGACTTGAGACATCTTCCACTGCTATCCCAGGCCATAGCAGAGAACTGGATTGGAAGAGGAGGAGCTGGGACTAGAACTGGCAACCATATGGGATGCTGGCACTTCAAGCCAGGGCTTTAACCCGCTGTGCCATAGCACCGATCCTTATTGCTGATTCTTAAGCAAAATATGAAAGCAAAAACATGTGGAACTCAGTTTTTAATACTAGCTGATCTAGTAAATTCTTTATACCTTACATATTCTAGACTTCACAGGTACAGATACATTTAGTCTGCATTGAATCCAAGAAGCTCACAGAAAAATAGCTCTATAATTAGTGCATGCTGCCACCAAGTGAGGCTGATGCTTTGTTCACTGATCACATGCTCCAAGTGGTAGGCTTATGCCATACCTATTGTCTGTGAAATATATGTTAGACTCCCACCTTTCACCCCCTTTAAAACCAATGTTTGTTTAAACATTCAACTTAGCCATTTTGCATACTTTCTTGGTTGAGTCATGATCTGATTTTATCTATTGTCTCATTCTTCCTGAGAAAAACACTCGTTCGATTTTAACTATATGTGCTTCTTCGCCAGGTGGCTGAGACTGGTCTTTTGGTATTGGAAATTAATAGTAATAGTAACAATTTCTTCCAAGAATGGAGGTTGTACGCCAAAAAAGAGCCTATGTATTAACAGCTACTTTGGTGTTTACTACAAATGTAAACATTACAGCAAGATTTTTTGATAAGGAAATTGCAGGCTTTTTTTTCCCCCCTCTTTTTAATATTTATTTATTTATTTATTTACTTGAAAGGCAGAGTTACAGAGAGAAAGAGAGGGACAAGACAGGGGTTGGGAACCAGGGCAGATCGGGGAGCGGATTGTTCATCCAGTTGTTCACTGTCCAAGTGGTCACAGTGGCCAGGGTGGGGCTAAACCAGGCCCCAGCCAGGATCCTGGAACTCCATCTGGGTTTCTCTCACGTGTGTGGCAGGGGTTCAAGTACTTGGGCTATCATCTGCTGCCTTCCCAGGTACATTGGCAGGGAGTTGGGGTTGAAAGTGGAGCAGCTGGGACTCAAATGTGTGTTCATAGGGCTTAAGTTGATGTACCACACAACACCAGCCCCTAGTTTTTTCTTGTTTTCTAATTGGCATTTTTTATGTGTAAAACTCTCCTGCAAAATGAACTGTTATAACACTATCCTGTCTGCAAACGCTTGCTTATTTTCATTGTGTATTCTATGTTAAAATACAAATATAAAAGTTTGCAAGCTTTTGTCAAATGGCACAAAGGGCTGTCGGGAGAGAAGACCTTACTAGAAGTTTGATTTGCCACTCCAGATTCTCTCCTCTGACCTTCAACAGCAAGATCATAACCACAACACATGGCAGCCAGGGACCAGGAAGGACACTAGGAAACATTCAGGGGACAAACTGTCTGGCATAAAACACCTCTGTTAGCACCAAAACCTGCCCTAGGCATACAGATCTGCTGTATTGACTTTGGCAATGTCTCTACCTTGCCAGGCCAATAAAGTTAACTGAAGTTGAAAGCTGAATTAATAACACAATGCAGTTCTTGCTATTTCTGCTTTCACTGGGTGGCAACTCAGACAGGCTGAATGCGGCAAGATCCTCTCTCTGGCGCCCATTCTCTTCCGCCTCTCTGGGCCAGGGCATGGGCAGCCCCCAGCACAGTAAGACCAAGAATCCTCAAGAACATCCTTCTTCCTGACTTCACACAGCCATACATGTGATGTTCTGTCCACAGATGTAGGTGTGCCTAGTTTGTGTGTGTGTGTGTGTGTGTGTGTTAGTTCTAGCTAAACAGTAGCAGCAGTAGGGGAAACATTGCAACACCTGTTTGAGTGGCTCCTGGGACATCCCTTTGACCTTGCACAGTTTGGAGAAGACAGGCCAGGGGTGCCCAGGTGAATCATGGCTGGAGTAGACATGCAAAAATACCTGGATGAACTAAACCTGAGGGGCGAAGCAAAGAGGGTATGAGCGCCTTAGAACCCTAGTGGTCTGACCTGAAGGAGCCCCTCCATGATTTGTTAGATCCTCCTCTTGTCACTGGTAAGGAAGCACACACAGCCCCTGCAGGGATGGATGGGTAGCTGCCCAGGGACACCTGGCTAAGTAGGTGACGCAGCCAAAGCTGAGGCCCGGTTCCTGACTCCAGGGGTCTTCTCAAAACGCCACACCAGCCCCTTTATTTCCTGGAGCTCCTGCTGCTATTGTGAGACAAACACTTCTTATCATAGCTGCACGACGGGCTCCCGGCGTGACTTCGGGTGCAGTTTCACTCTCTCCAGATGGAGCAATGCCGGTTGTAGTGACCTCCGTATAGAGCTCCAGCTCTCTGGAGAAAGGTGCACTCCGGAGGTTTGGATTTCTGATGAGTTTCCTGGCAGGCGTATTCTGAGGGGCTAGTTCTACCCAGGTGTGCCTGAAGTCTTTGCTTCCCTGTTAGACAAGGCGGTGGCTTTGTTTCCTGCTTAGAGTCCATACAGGCAACTTTAGACAAGTCTCAGTAACTCCAGAAAGCAACCAGATTCTCTACACATGCAACTTCTTCTTCTTCTTCTTCTTCTTCTTCTTCTTCTTCTTCTTCTTCTTCTTCTTCTTCTTCTTCTTCCTCTTCCTCTTCCTCTTCCCCTTCCCCTTCCCCTTCCCCTTCTCCTTCTCCTTCTCCTTCTCCTTCTTCTTCTTCTTCTTCTTCTTCTTCTTCTTCTTTGAAAGATTTATTTATTTACTTGAAAGTCAGAGTTATACAGAGCAAGAAGGAGAGGCAGGGAGAGAGAGAGAGAGATCTTCCATCCGCTGGTTCACTCCCCAGATAGCCGCAACTGCCAGAGCTGCGCCGATCCGAAGCCAGGAGCTAGGAGCCAGGGACCAGGAGCCAGGAGCCAGGAGCCAGGAGCTTCTTCCGGGTCTCCCACGTGGGTGCAAGGGCCCAAGGACTTGGGCCATCTTCTGCTGCTTTCCCAGAGAGCAGAGAGCTGGATCAGAAGTGGAGCAGCCGAGACTAGAACAGGCGGCCCTATAAGATGCTGGCACTGCAGGCGGCGGCTTTACCCGCTACAGCACAGCACCAGCCTGCAAATTCTTTTTCAAGCTGTCCTCCAAGTAGTTGAAAAGGTGACTGCACCCTGAATTTTGGTAAAATAAAAATACAAAGTAGACCCAGGGCTGTCTTAATAGGATTGAGATTAATAATTTGACAGGATATTAAAAAGAATAATCATTTGGGTGTTTTCTGATTTAAGCAAATCTGAAAGTTGAAATGATGTGAACTTCTAAGATGAAAACATGAAGAAAGTTTTTCACATTCCCAAGCTGTTTCCTACTTTTCCTGCAGATTTAAAACTTAGTATAATATAAAACACGTATATCTGCTGCAGCAAATTTCAGAACTCAGTAAGGTCATACAGTACCCGTATTTACCACATATGAACAATTCTTAAACTCTATCTTCTCCCATTATTAACTCATTTTTAATGATTATTTTAGAAATTAAGAATAGTACATACATATATCTCTATACATACACACACACATATAAAAAATTATTTGAAAGGCAGAGAGACAGAGATCTTCCATCTGTTGGTTCACTCCCCAAATATCCCCACAATAGCCAGGAGTGGGCCAGGTGGAAGCCAGGAGCCAGGAACTCCATCTGGCTCTCCCACTTGGGTGGCAGGAACCCAAGCACTTGAACTATCACCTGCTGCTTCCAGAGTGTGCCTTAACAGGACACTGGATTGTAAGTGAAGTACCTAGAATTCTGCTATGGGATGCAGCAACTTAACCAGTGCACCATATGCTTACCCCCAGATGTATCTCTCGTAAAAGACACATATAGTTATTATGAAAAAGCAGGAAAATTACACCCTTTGTCCTACCACTTAGAGATAGCTACAGTTATCACATTGTAGTATATCCTCATAGAACTACATACATAATAACATTGCTGCATAATACTAAAAGTACTATATATCATAATACTATCACACTATTTCCTGCATGTATTCTCCAACTTACTTTTCTCTATTAATTTGCTATTAATTGATTTCCATGTTGATAAACATCAATTTACAACAGTATTATAATAGCTACAATTTGCACACATGTTCATACATATTTCTTTCACTAATGAGCTATTGGTAGAATTTCCCTTCAGTTTTTGTCTATCACAAATGACACTTCAATTCAAAGTGCATCTTTAAATCTATGTGCATGTCCTTGATTATTTTTTTGTGGCAGATCTGAAGCAGTATTGCTGTCCAGAAGGCATACTTACTTTAAGACTCTAGATACACATCAAGAAACTGCCCTGAAGGAAAGTTGTACTAGGAATCCATAAGAGGTTATGTTTTCTACGTCCCAATGGCCAAGTGCGTTTTCTTTTCACTTGACAGTTTATTAAGATATAATTGACAAACCATAACATTCACTCATTGTAAGTGAACAATTCAATGATTTTTAACAAATTTAAATGATTGTGCACCCATCACCACATTCCAGTCTAGACCATTTCCATCTCCCAAGGCTTCCCTCTACATGATCTTTTATTGAGATGTAATCAAGTTCAGGGAAATGGTCAGATGTTAAGTCACTCTTTTTTTTGTGTGTGTGTGTGTGTGTGCTATGAAGTTTATTTCAAAATGACAAACACCATGACAAAGAAGCTGACAGCAAAGAAAGGCAGTGCACTGTGAAATCCTGAGCAGCACTACCACAGTCTGGAGATGCGTAAGTAACCTTATTCTGTGGCGACTCAAACATAGGGCAGCATATGGGTTCAAGCCACTGGGCCGCACACTCTGTGCAGTTTGCACCAAGAGCGTCTACCCACAGGTTTTGTTTTCGTCTTACAAACTGAACTCTGCATCTACTAACAGCCCCCATTGTCCCAACCCCCGGGTCTTGGCCCCACCATTCTTTATATTCCTAAGAATTTCACTGCTTCACTGTTATTTTTAAAGAGTAATAAATTAATTAACTTGAAAACCAGAGTAATGCAGGAGATCTTGGTTCAGTCCCCAAATGGCCTCCTTGGTTGGGGCTGGGCCAAGCCAAAGCTAGGAGCCTGGAGCTCCATCTGGGTCTCCCACCTGGGTGGCCGGGGAACCAAGTACTTGGACCTCTCTCTGCCACTTTCCCTGGTGCATCTCCAAGGAGCTGGATTGGAAGCAGAGCAGCCAGGACTGAAGCCAGCGCCCCAGCAAAGTCACTCATTTTTGACAACTGCAAATCAGGCCATGGGACATTCTGGTCATCCCAGTAAGTTTCCCTCTGCCCCACTTCCCAATTCTTTCCTTACCTTCACCACCTCCTCTGCCAGCAAACATTGACTTGGTTTCTAGTACCAGGTTCTAGAATTTCATATAGATGGGATCATATACTAGGTGCTTGCATTCTGTATGATTTTTTGAGACTACTCCATGGTGTGTCAGGTGTCAGAAGTTTTCTACTTTTTATTGCTGAGTATTATCCCATTATGTGAATATATCACAGTTTATTTATCCATTCTGTTGAAAATATCTGCATTGTTTCCAATTGTGGCAGTTAATGAAAGCTGCTATGAACATTTTTATATAAGTCTTCTTATAGGCAAATATTTTCATTTTTTCTCATATAAATAACCAGGTAACAGGGCTGATGTCCATTTTAACTTTTTAGAAAATTGTTAAACTGCTTCCACAGCAGCTGTGCTAATTTCTTCACTGATCAGAGTCCTGCTTTCTCTTCCTCCTCCCAACATTTGGTGTTGCAAACTATTTTATTTTTTCTTAAAAGATTTATTTATTTATTTGAAATTCAGAGTTACACATAGAGAGGAGAGGCAGAGAAAGAGAGAGAGAGGTCTTCCATCTGATGGTTCACTCCCCAATTGGTCGCAATGGCCAGAGCTGTGTCGATCTGAAGCCTGGAGCCAGGAGCTTCCACTGGGTCTCCCATGCAGGTGCAGGGGCCCAAAGACTTGGGCCATCTTCTACTGCTTTCCCAGGTCATAGCAGGGAGCTGGATCAGAAGAGGAGCAGTCGGGACCAGAACCAGCACCCATATGGGATGCTAGCACTTCAGGCCAGGGTGTTAACCCGTTGTGCCACTGCACCGGCCCCACAAACTTTTTTCATCTTAGACATAGCTGTAGATATGTGGGATTTTATTGCAACTTTACATTATTTTCAAAATAGTATCACATTTTCAATTACTCTGTTGTCAAATGGATTAATTTTACATTCATAGATTATTCGATTTATCCTAGTCCATCTCATCCCTAGTTCACCTCTGTGAAAACCCATTTACGTGATGGATGAGTTGTACAACCAGTACATAGTATGCAGTTGTAAAAGGATAAAATTAAAGCAAATTTAAAGTCCTGATTGGCTTTATTTGTAGTTCTTGAATTGAGCAACACTTCATTCACTAAAATGCATAAGTGTTCTAAGGGGCTGAGCAGAGGAGGTTGGTTTTATAGACACAGAAGTGCTGGAAAAGGAACAAGCGAACAACAGAAAGTGGATTGGGCACTTCAAAGTTACTTTCTTGCAAAGTGGGTACCAGGAGACAAGGCAATGGAAAAGTAACTGCTTAACACCAAGTTACTCCAGGTTATGTTCTTGCAAGGATGAAAACAGAAGGAGCATCATTATCACGCCATCAAAACTACCTGTTTGGAAGCTTGCTGTTGTCTCCTTCTCCGGATTTCTCGGAGTGAATGATTGGATTTTGATTTTTAGTCTGGTCTTTTGGGGCCCAGTGTAGAAACTTAGTCCACAACAATGGTATCCTGTAATTTTTACTTAACACAGTAGATGCTTAAAAACTTCTGTTACGGCCTGCGCCGTGGCTCAATAGGCTAATCCTCCGCCTTGCGGCGCCGGCACACCGGGTTCTAGTCCCGGTCGGGGCACCGGATTCTGTCCCGGTTACCCCTCTTCCAGGCCAGCTCTCTGCTGTGGCCAGGGGGTGCAGTGGAGGATGGCCCAAGTGCTTGGGTCCTGCACCCCATGGGAGACCAGGATAAGCACCTGGCTCCTGCCATCGGATCAGCACGATGCGCCAGTGGCTGCAGCGCGCCAGCCACGGCGGCCATTGGAGGGTGAACCAACGGCAAAGGAAGACCTTTCTCTCTGTCTCTCTCTCTCACTGTCCACTCTGTCAAAAAAAAAAAAAAAAAAAAAAAAAAACAAAAAACTTCTGTTACATGAAGGAATAAATGGACAAGTGAAGGATTCAAAACACAGGACACTTCCTGTTACACTTTCCATTCTGGTTACTTGTGTTTGGTTTTCCTCCTGCTTTTTCCTTGCTACTGTTTCAGTGACAGAGTACAGATGTCCACATTTGTGACTGGGGCATCTCTAGATAGACAATCTGGGGTTGAGAGAACCTGCATGAAGTCAGAATCTACTTCTGTCTGCCTCTTCTGTCTATTATTACTTATTTTGACACGTGTGTGTGTGTGTGTGCGTGCGTGTCTTCTTGTTGTTGTAACCTGCCCTCAAGTCTTTCTGGAAAGAGTCACAGAACAAACAAAACACAATGTGCAAGAAACAAAAAGCCTAGCCCTGGCCCTGCAGCAGGAACAATCTGGTCATGGATCAGATCCACCCACAGGAAAGCTCAGAGCTCAAGCAGGTGCAGCCATAGTCACAGCGTGCATGATCAACGCCAGTTAGGTCTTTGAGGGAAGAAATCTTGGGAGCTATGCCCAGGGAGAAACTAGGATTTAAACTAAGACCGTCCAGATGGGTAAAAAGGAGAAAATAAATGGGTATATGGGATTAAAATAGGCAAAAAAGTAAATGAGAAATATATAGTGAGGGTATAGTATGAGCAATGTTTGGAATAGGAGAGAAGTCTGCACTGACCTGGAGACAAGAAAGCTAGGAGGAAGTGCAATGGAGGGAGTAAGTCATAGAGAGAGTCAGAGACTAGCAATGGGACCATGTTGTAAAGTAAACCAATTAAATGCCAGGCTGTGGAACTAGAGCTTTACATGTAGATAATTAGGGACCCTTGGGAATTCTTAGTAGGGAAGCAATAAGGAGAAAGCCAGAGTGTTAGCACTGTTAGCCTAGCAATATTTTGAGAGTTGAGATCTGGGAGAGACTAAAGTCAAAGGGATTCATTCTTTGATAACCTTGCAAAAAAATCTTTTCATTTTTTTCACCTATCACTCTGCCTTTCTATTTGGTCTTTGCCTCCAATTCTTGCCACACAATTCCTAAAACCTTTCCACTACCCAAAGTGGTAAGTGTTTCTTTGAAGGCTTATGGTATTGTTTCAAGTAAGAAGACAGGCTCAGGGCTGCTTCTAGAACTTCTCCCCTGGCCTGCAATCTGAAATTACTGTAATAGCCGCTCTACCTTCCAGAAGCAGTACTGGCTGAGAATATCCAAAATGATTGCTGACTGTGTCCCCTGCGATGACTTGTGGCCTATTATAATATCATCATAATAAAATCACCATGGCTGACACTCCCACACATATCGTGCCCCTGACGCTGTGATCCTTCCAAGACTTCCTGAGAAGGCCAGAAAATAGGCAGTCACCAAATTTCTGGAAATCTCCACCTTTTCCTGGAAGACCCTGCCCAAAGTACCTACTACCCTCTATACCTCCAGGTCACATAAAGGGGTCACCCCAGACCTCATGGGTTGCTGCTCACTCTAGAAGTGTGTCCACAATCCCTCTTGGGTGCATATTGGTGCTTTGTCAATAAGTCATATTCCTCTGTTAACCTTTATACATGTCTCATCCTCAAATTCTTGTGTGTGTCAGAGACAAGAACCTGGACCCCTCAGTCTCCCTACAGTAGGGCTTGTGGCTGGTATTCCTGTGACCCCAGAATGCAGGCTGGTGGCTGGAAAGACCAAGGCAGGATTTGAAGGTTGAGACTTTCAGCTGCATCCCAGAATATCCAGGGATGGGAGAGTGGCTACAGGTTGAGTTGATCTCCAATGGCAATGATTTAAACAGTCATGCTAGATACTGAGACTGTTATCAGAGATGGCAGGGACATAGCTTCTTGTCTTCTTCTTCTTCTTTTTTTAAAGATTTATTTATTTATTTGAAAGTCAGAGTTACACAGAGAGAGGAGAGACAGAGAGAAAAAGAGGTTTTCTGTCTGACGGTTTACTCCCCAGATGGCTGCAACGGCCGGAGCTGCGCTGATCTGAAGCCAGGAGCCAGGAGTTTCTTCCGGGTCCCCCACGTGCGTGCGGGGGCCCAAAGACTTGGGCCATCTTCCACTGCTTTTCCAGGCCATAGCAGAGAACTGGATTGGAAGAGGAACAGCTGGGACTAGAACCGGTGCCCATATGGGATGCCGGTGTTTCAGGCCAGGGTGTTAACCTGCTGCACCACAGTGCCAGCCCCTCTTGTCTTCTCATAAGATAAGAATTTCAGACACAAAACAGAGATCAGTGGTAGGCAAGCTAGTGAAGTTTATTGAAGAGAAGACACCTGGTTGGCCAGGTGGGTGTCTCAGCAAAGAACCAAGAGCCCCGTGTACACTAAGACTGGAGTTTTTATGAGGATGGGCCCACTGTTTTTCCTTGCCCCGCCCTCTTCTGGGATACCACAGAGCAGAAGGTTTTCCGAGTGTGGAATTAGTGAAATTCCTCCTGGGCCTTTATCTGCACAGTGTTATCAGACCAAATAGCACACCCACCCCTGTGAAGGGCAAGGAAGATTCTCCTGCAATGTCTCCAGGGGAGGGCTGGAACCCACCTACAAGGTTATTGGACATGGGCGAGACTTTTGATGTACAAAGGCTGGACTGCTTCCACGGCATGCTTCTCGTGCCTCTACGGTCTTCCTTCAGAACTTACCCCAGAACTTCCCAGTTGTGTTCTCTGGCCCCTCGCACACACTTAGTGTACCTTCCTGCCTAACAAAACCTCCATTAAACTCATAAGGACTAGGTTCTGGGAGCTCTGTAGAGCTGGGCACAACCATGTATGTACCTGGAGGGTAGCATGCTGGGGAGCACATGGAGGCTCCTCACCTCTCCCCTGCCTTGCCCTGGCCTCCCTTCCTCTGGCTGTTCCTGAATTGTATCCTTTAAGATAAACAGGCAAACATAAAGCTTTCCTCTGAGATTTGTGAGCCATCCTAACCAATGGTGGAACCCAAAGGGAAGTCGTGGGAACCTCTGATTTATAACTGAGCTGTCAGAAGTGCAGGTGACAAGCTGGGACTAGTGATTGGCATCAGACATGGGGCAATCCTGTGAGACTGTGGATTCGGAATAGAGTCAGGACACTCAGTGTAGGCTGGAGAACCGCAAGGTGTGCAAGGGAAACCTCCACACATGTTGGTGAGCAGAAGTGGGCTGTGTGGAAAGTTACTGAGCAAAGACTCACTTCCTGATGCACACAGAAGCCATACAGCGGCACCAGTTTTTGAGAAAAGAAAGGGTTTATTGTGAGGTCTAGTGACAAGGAGACGGGGACAAGGCTCCAATCTTCCTCCCTGGTCTGGGGTCTGGGGTCTGGGGTCTGGGGCCAGTTTTAAGGGTTAGGAAGGATGAGCTGCTATGCAGAACTGCTCATGAGGCAAGTTCTGGCTGGGGGGTTTTAGCACCAGGTCTCCCTGGTCATTGGACCCCTCCTCTCCCCCCGACTTCTGAAAGGGTTCCGGCATCCGGGTTCCAGGCATGGTGTGGTCCTCCTGTGGGAGTAGAAACAATGGTCACTGAAGGTTAACAGCTTCCTGCTCTGTGTGTGCCCAGGTTCTGCTGGCAAGAGGCCAATCCCATCAGGCTCTTTGCCAACAACTAAACATACTTCAGGTACTTGGTTCCTCTGAGGTGTTTCCCATTGAGGCATCATCTGTCGGGCTGTCTGCATCCAGTTAGTGGGTTAGAAGCAGTTTGCCTGGAGCCAAATCTCAGCCCGAGAGGCCTTGAACCACTCTGCATGCTGTAAACTTGCAGATCCACAGCAGTTTCCAGTGCCTTCTTGGCCCATAGACAGAGCAGGGTGAGTCTGAGCTGCTTCTGCCATTGCAAGAGTGTGGTAGGAGAAAACAACTTGGTGATTGTTTCCTATTACTCACTAACAATGTTGTAACTGGGGCTAACATTGATCATGTTGAGATTCAGAATGTTTGCACCCCTACAGGAATCCCTCACGTTGTCCTATATGGCCACACCCACTTCCCTCCCTTCCCTACCACCTCCTAAACTCTCAGCAACCGTTCTTTTGCTGTCTTTTTCTATATTTTTGTCATTTCTAGGCTGCTATATACATGGGATCCTACAGTATGCTTTTGAGACTGGGCTTCCTCCTTCAGTGTAACTGGAGATTTATTGAGACTGTTGCATGCATAGTTTGTTCCTTTTTATTGCTGAATAGTATTCTATGTTATGAGCGTACTATGGTTTAGTCATTCCCCTGAAAAACCTATTGGTTTTTTCCTGATTGGCACTTCTATGAATACAACTGTATCAAGCAGTTTTGTACCCTTTTTTTGTGTGAGCGCGTTTTCATTTTTCTCAGATACATGCCCAAGAATACGATTGGTGGGTCATATGGTAATTGCATGTTTACAATCTTAAGGAACAGTGTGTAGCATTTTACACTCCCACAACTGCATGTGCGTGATGCAAACTCTGCATTTCACCAATATCTAGTGTTGTTACTGTGAGTGTTCTGTACTTCAGCCATTCTCGTATTGGTGTGTACTCTCTCCTGCTGTTTTCATTTGCATTTCCCTAATGGCAGGTGTTCTTACCCATTGTTGTGTATGCTGTGTGCCACCTGTAAATCTTCTTGGGTGAAATGTCTGTTCATGGTTTCTACCCACTCTCCAATTGGATTGTTTCAAGTTTTCAGTTTTAAAAACTTATTCTAGGGGGCCAGCGCTGTGGGGCAGTGGGTTAAAGTCCTGGCCTGAAGCGCCGGCATCCCTTATGGGCACTGGTTCGAGTCCCAGCTGCTCCACTTTTGATCCGGCTCTCTGCTATGGCCTGGGAAAGCAGTAGAAGATGGCCCAAGTCCTTGGGCCTCTGCACCTGAGTGGGAGACCTGGAAGAAGGTCCTGGCTCCTGGCTTCTGATCAGCATAGCTTTGGCGCAGCTCCTGCTGTTGGGGCCATCTGGGGAGTGAACCAGTGGATGGAAGACCTCTCACTCTGTCTCTACCTCTTTCTGTAACTCTTTTTAAAAAAACTTATTCCAGATACTAACCTTTGGCCAAATGTGTGATGTGAAAATATTTTCTCCCACTCTGTAGGTTGTCTTTTCATCCTTTTAACAGAATCTATAACAAAGCCACTTAAAAATGTTGTTTTCATTAATTCAAGTTATCCTTTTGTTTGCTTTTGTTATTCAGTCTAAGAATTTTTTTTAAGATTTATTTATTTTATTTGAGAGGCAGAGTTACAGAGAGAGAGAGGAGAGATACAGAGAGGGAGAGAGAGAGAGATCTTCCATATGCTGGTTCACTCTCCAAATGGCCACAATGGCTGGAGCTGGGCCAGGCTGAAGCCAGGTGCTAAGAGTTTCCTTCGGGTCTCTCATGTGAGTGCAGGGGCCCAAGCACATGTGCCATCTTCTGCTCCCCTCCCAGGCACATTAGCAGGGAGCTGGATTGGAAGTGGAGCAGCTGGAATTGAAACAACACCCATATGGGATGCCAGCATCTTACGCCAAGGCTTAACCCTGTATACCACACTCTGGCCCCAGGTCTAAGAATTTTTTTTATAACAATCCCTAGTTCTTAAAGATTTTCTATTTCAATTGTATTTATTTATTTATTTATTTGACAGAGTTAAACAGTGAGAGAGAGAGACAGAGAGAAAGGTCTTTCTTCCGTTGGTTCACCCCCCAAATGGCCGCTACAGCCGGAACTACGCCGATCTGAAGCCAGAAGCCAGGTGCTTCTGGTCTCCCACGTGTGTGTAGGCACCCAAGCACTTGGGCCATCCTCCACTGCCTTCCCGGGCCACAGCAGAGAGCTGGATCGGAAGAGGAGCAGCTGGGACTAGAACCCTGTGCCCATATGGGATGCCAGCGCCATAGGCAGAGGATTAACCAAGTGAGCCACGGCGCTGGCCCCTATTTCAATTCTTTTATATTTTCATATTTTGCATTTAAGTCTGATCCATTTTGAATTTTTATGGCACCTAGGCAGAGATTCAGCTTTTTGCTCATGGGTATCTACTTGTTTCTGTTTCATTTGCTGTAAAGACTGTCTTTCCTCCATTGAATTCCTTTTGCAACCTTATGAAAATTTACTGGGCACATTTGTGTGGGTCTACTTCTGAGTTCTCCATTCCATTAATATACGTGTCAATCCCTTTGCCAACTCCATTTATATAGGCTTTCTTTGATATTTTCCATCAGCATTATATAATCCTCTTTTTTAAAGGTTCATTTATTGTATTTGAAATGCACAATTACAGGAAGGCAGAGGCGGAGAGAGAGAGAGAAAGGGAGGGAGGGAAGGAGGTCTTTTTTTTTTTTTTAAGGTTTTTATTTATTTATTTGAGAGGTAGAGTTACAGACTGAGAGGGAGAGACAGAGAGAGAGAGATCTTCTGTCCGCTGCTTCACTCCCCAAATGGCCCCAACAGCTGGAGCTACACCAATCTGAAGCCAGGAGCCAGGTGCCTCTTTCTGGTCTCCCCAGAGGGTGCAGGGCCATCTTCTACTGCTTTCCCAGGCCACAGCAGAGAGCTGGATTGGAAGAGGAACAGCCAGGACTAGAACCGGCGCCCATATGGGATGCTGGTTTCGCAGGTGGAGGATTAACCTACTGTACCATGGCACGGGCCCCAAGAGGGGGGTCTTTCATCTGCTGGTTCACTCCTCAGATGGCTGCAACAGCTAGAGTTACACCAATCTCTATCCAGGAGCCAGGAGCTTCTTCTGGGTCTCCCACTCAGGTGCAGGGGCCCTTTCCTAGGTCATAGCTGAGAGCTGGATTGGAAGTGGAGCAGCCGGGATTCAAACTTGAGCCCATATGGAATGTTAGCATTACAGGCAGCGGCTTTGCCTGCTATGCCACAGCGCCGCCTCAGCTGTATAATTTGCTAAATGCAGTTCTGTCTGTTTTGTTAGATTACATCTATGTATTCCCCTTTTTAATTGTAAATATCCTGTAGTTTTAATTTCACAATTCATATATTTATTGCTACTGCATATAAATAAGTTGAGCTTTGTATGTTTATTTTAAATCCTGAAACCTTGCTGAAATCACTGATAAGTTACAGCTTTTGTTTTCTTTTTATACTTCTTGGAATTTTCTATGACAATCACGTCCCCTTCTAAGCGAGATGGTTTTATTTCTTCCTTTCTGATCTGTATGCCCTTCATTTCCTCTTCTTGCATTATTGCACTGACTAGAATGGCAAGTACTGTGGTAAACAAATATGAGAATGACCATGCGCTTTGTTTCTGAATGTAGGGGAAAACATTCCGTGTTTCACAGTTAGGTATAATGTGAGCTGTAGTTATAATTGGTCTTTACTAAGTTGAGAAAGTCCCCCTGAGTGGCTGCTGAACTTTGTCATGTAGCTCTTCAGCAGCATTTGATATGATCGTGCGATGTTTTCAGTCTGTTAATATCATGATTTTATTTATTAATTTTTGAATAATGACCCAAGCTTGAATAAACCTCATCTTGGTCATAGTTTATAATTTTTTTTTATAAATTATTAATCCACTTTGGTAAAACTTTGTTAAAGACTTTGGCATTTATATCTATATTTATGAGGCGTATTTGTTTTCGTGACTGTTCCAGTGAATCCTGGGGATGTTTGTTCCAGAAACCACTGTGGATTCCAAACTTCGTGGGTGCTTCAGCACCTTATGTAAAATGACATACAGCTTGTGTATAACCTGTGCAATCCTTCTAGATGCTTTAAATTGTCTTCCAATTACTGATAGCTTCTATTACAGGGTAAGCACTTTGTAAATACTTCTTATACTGTATTGTTGAGGGAATAATGACAAGAAGAAAAATTGCACATGTTTAATACAGAGGTCATTTTATTTTATTTATTTCTGATTATTTTCAATCTCTGGTTGGTTGAATCCATGCATGTGGAACTTGTGGGTACAGGGGGCCAACGGCAGCTTTCTCCCTCTTTTTTTTTTTTTTTTGTAAGCTTTATTTGTTCTACATAAGGTTATACATCCCGGGGATATATGAGGTGAGATCTACTCCTTTTGGAGGCCATTATTCTGCCCGCCATCCCTGCTCTAAAAGATTTGTGTCTGTGCCACAAGCAAAACATATTCACCCCATCTGAAATTTCCTCAAATTCTCTATCACAGCCACACATTCTCATCCTAAATCTCATCAGATCAAAAGCCCCAAATCTCATCACGTAAGCTCTTTGAACAGGCATGGGTAAGAATGGGAAAGATCAAGCTTGGAGCAAATTTACTCTCCATCTAGGGCCTTTAAAAGGGAAAACAAACTATCTGCTCTACAAATACTGAGACATGGCCACAGCACGCCAGTAATAGACATTCTTACTTAAAAGAGAAAATGGGCGAATGAAGTCACCACTGCCTTACAATTTTGGAATCCAGCTGGGCACATTTCACCAAGTCCTCTGTCGCTCAAGCCTCTGACCTCAGGGCACCTCACTCAGAGTCAGCCTTCCTTTCTAATGAAAGGTAGCATTGGTTTGCAACTGAATGGTTCTGCCGGCCTGTTTCTTATCTGTAGAATTTAGGGGGTCTGACAGCCCCATAAATCTTAGGGAAATTGATCATTAATTTTAAAAAGAAAAAGAAATTCTCCAAGCCCAAATGGTATCAATGGAGAATTATTCCAAACACTTAAAGAATTAATCCTATTCTACATAAGCTCTTTCAGAAAATAAAAAAGGAAGGAGCATTTCCTGTTTCTAGTATTGCCTTGACACCAAGACCAAAGAGAGTACAGACAATAGAAAGCTGCACAGGGCTGGCTCCATGACGCAGTGGGTAAAGCCGCCACCTGCAGTGCTGGCATCCCATATGGATGCAGGTTCGAATCCGAGCTGCTTCGCTTCCCATCCAGCTCTCTGTTATGGCCTGGGAAATCACTAGAAGATGGCCCAAGTGCTGGGGCCCCTGCACCCACGTGTGAGACCAGGAAGAAGCTCCTGGCTCCTAGCTTCAGATCGGTGCAGCTCCGGCCATTGTGACAATTGGGGATTGAACCAGCGGATGGAGGACCTCTCTCTCTCTGTCTCTCGCTGGCTGTATCTCTATCTGTAACTCTGTCTTTCAAATAAATAAAATAAATCTTTCAAAAAAAAAAAAAAACCCTCCTCATTTTTTAATGTTGGCAACTAGTTACAAAGCAGTTTGGGGAAGGATGGTAAACAAGAGATCTCTAGAGCCCATCTGGCCTGAGGGTTGTCTGTGACTCCAGTGCTGACAGAAGGCATGGAAGGCATGAACATGTTCACTTATGTGGAGGATGGCTGTGGAAGGAAAACGCTGTGTTTGCACCTGTACTTACACACACACCCATTTCTCTCTCTTTTTGTTTTTGAGGGCTTTTTTTTTTTCCTCTCATATATAAGGGAAAACATGTGGTATTTGTCATTCTTATTTCATTCAGCATGATGTCCCTTAGTTCCAACTATCTGCCTACAAATGTTAGGACTCCACTCTTTTTTATAGCTGAATAGTGTTCCTTTGTGCATGCATATCATATTTTTTATATCCATCCATCTGATGATGGACAGCTTGGCTGCTTCCGTATTTTGACTATTCTGAAGCCCTTGGCCATCTTCCTGCTGGACTCTGGTCTTTTTTACTCTTTTGTTGTTGAATTGTTTATTTAGTAGAGCCATTAAGCCTTTGACTATAATGTAAGTTAAAAATATGATTTAAAAAATAAAACTGTGATACTAATAAAAAAAAAGTGGAGGGACGAGAAGGAAATAACTTTGGAGAATCAATCCAGGGAGCAAGGCCTGGAAGTCGGATGCATCTAAAACAGATCACAGCAGGGCTCTGGCGGGAGCCGCTGGCTTCTGTGAACACCTGTTAGTTCTGGAAACCTTGTGTCCACCTGTGTTAGAGGCTCTGCTTTGAAACTTGTGTTTTGTTTTGTTTTGTTTATTTTTTATTATCAGCTTAAAAGAAGGCTGCTTTCTTAATTATAAAAATTAATGAGGTTTCTTGCTCATAAATTAAGAAAATTAAAAGAGAAAAAAGGAAATACTACTTCCCTAAATCCTTTATCCAGGAACCACTGTTAATATTTTGGCATGTTCCACCCAGTTTTTAAAAATCTGTCTACCCATGCATCCATGTAAACAACACAATGGTTATTTTTATACTCTTTTAAATAAATTTTTGGCTTTAATTCTATTATAAATGTAACCCCTGGCATTAGTACTTTTGAAACATGTTTTTTGATAGCTCCATTGCATTTCATTTTGTGAACTTTAGCAACAACTCTATCGTGGAACATTTTGTTGTTTTTAACTTCTTGCTGTTAGTGTTGTGAGGAGGATGTTTAGAATATTTGAGCATATTTCTCATTCATTTTAGACATGGGATTACTTGAGTGAAGGGTGTTTAAGGCTTTTGATTTTTTAAAAAGATGTATTTTATTTATTTGAAAGAGTTACAGAGTTACAGAGGGGGAGATCTTCCATCCACTGGTTCACTCCCCAGATGGCTGCAACGGCCAGATCTGTGCTGATCTGAAGCCAGAAGCTAGGAGTTTCTTCCAGGTCTCCCATGTGGGTGCAGTGGTCCAAGGACTTGGGCCATCTTCTAGTGCTTTCCCAGGCCATAGCAGAGAGCTGGATTGGAAGTGGAGCAGCTGGGACTCAAACCAGCACCCATATGGGATGCTGGCAGCACTGCAGGTGACAGACTTATCTGTTACACCACAGTGCCGGCCCCCATTTTTGCCTTTTAAAAATACTAAATCTCAAGGGGCCAGCGCTGTGGTACAGTAGGTTAAAGTCCTGGCCTGAGGCGCTGGTATCCCATATGGGTACCAGTTCTAGTCCCGGCTGCACCTCTTCTGATCCAGCTCTCTGCTGTGGCCTGGGATAGCAGTAGAAGATGGCCCAAGTCCTTGGGTCCCTGCACCCACGTGGGAGACCCGGAGGAGGCTTCTGGATCCTGGTTTTGGATCGGCGCAGCTCCTGCTGTTGTGACCATTTGGGGAGTGAAGCAGCGGATGGAAGCCTTCTCGCTCTCTCTCTCTGGCTGTATCTCTATCTGTAACTCTGTCTTTCAAATAAATAAAATAAATCTTTAAAAAATATTAAATCTTTAATCCATCCAGAAAATAATTTTCCGGTCCGGCGCTGTGGCATAGAGGGTAAAGCCACTGCCTGCATTGCCGGTATCCCATATGGGCTCTGGTTCGAATCTCAGCTGCTCCACTTCCTATCCTGCTCATTGCTATGGCGTGGGAAAGCAATAGAAGATGGCCCAAGTCCTTGGGCCCCTGCACCCACGTGGGAGACCCGGAAGAAGCTCCTGGCTCCTGGCTTCAGATCCATGCAGCTCTGGCCATTGCCACAATTTGGGGAGTGAACCAGCAGATGGAAGACCTCTCTCTCTCTCTCTCTCTGTCTTTGCTTTTGCCTCTCTGTAACTCTGCCTTTCAAACGAAATAAATAAAAAAAATTTTTTTGCGGATTTATAATGCACTTCAAATGTGAATTTTCCCATAGGAAATGATTTTACTAAAACCTATTGTTGAGTCACTGTTTCTTTCCTGGTGGCTGCTGACGTTTTTAGACACTTGGGCCCATGCGCCTCTACTGTTAATGGCGAAAAAAACATCCTTTGTGCTGCTTCACAATTTTTCCAGCCCTCTTCTTGCTGAGGTGTAAGTGGAATCTCCTGACCAAGTCCAGCTTTCAAGTCTGGGAAGCAGCCAGCAACGCCACTGATGCTGAGATGCCCGTGAGCATCTGGGCAGTTTGCTGGCTGGAAGGGCCCTGGGACTGTGGGACTGTGGGCCTGGCTGTTGTCTTGATTTAAAGGGGCTCCACTGTTTACCATCTGCTCCTCAAATAGCAGCTGTCCCCCTGCAGCAGAGCCATGTACTGTTGCCATGGGATGTGTCTGGGTGGTTTTGTTGTGTGACTCTAAGCGTGATAGCTCCTGGGGAAGATTGCCTCTGAGAAATAACTTGACTGTGTCTACTGGGAAGGCATTAGCTCACTGCTCTTCAGATATTTAGCTAAAAGAGGAGGGAGACTCCAGTACCACAGGGAGGTCTCCCACAGCCTCCACCTCTAGCTCAAAGTCTTGTCTAACCCTGGTGCCACTAAAATTTTTCCACCCCAGAAGGATCTGCTGACCTGGCCCCTGGCTTCTCACCCACATGTCTACTTCCTCTTTTTTTACTTCTATTACTACAAGGAAGTGCAGAGCCACGTTTCTGTGTGAGAATTCTGAAATGCTAGATTCTTCCTTGGTCATGCACTTTATTAATAACTACCAGCACTATTGCTGCCACTGCTGTTTCTGTCTACCTACTTAGAGGCCCAATTTTCTCCTAGTTTTCCTACCTGATCTTGTTTAATTCTATTCAATAGTTCAGTGAGG
Source organism: Lepus europaeus (assembly GCF_033115175.1). Lineage (NCBI taxonomy): Eukaryota > Metazoa > Chordata > Mammalia > Lagomorpha > Leporidae > Lepus > Lepus europaeus. The sequence goes on along the minus strand of NC_084831.1, from coordinate 134,511,004 downwards.
TAGTTATTATAATTCTCTTTTTTTCTTTTAAAGATTTATTTGTTTATTTGAAAGTTGGAGTTACACAGAGAGAGGAGAGGCAGAGAGAGAGAGAGAGGGAGAGGTTTCCATCTGCTGATTCACTCCTGAATTGGCTGCAATGGCCAGAGCTGCGCCGATCCGAAGCCAGGAGCCAGGAGCTTCTTCTGGGTCGCCCATGTAGGTAAAGGGGCCCAAGGACTGGGGCCACTTTCTACTGCTTTCCCGAGCCACAGCAGAGAGCTGGATCTGAAGAGGAGCAGCCGGGACTAGAACCGGCGTCCAAATGGGTTGCTGGCACTGCAGGCGGCGGCTTTACCTGCTACGCCACAGCGCCAGCCCCTAGTATAACTCTCATGCAGAGATCAGTGTATGGTGACCTAGGGATGTTAAATAACGCATTCAGGCTACCTAGATGGTAAGTGGTCGAGCAGGAGTTTTACACTTGGTAGTCTCCTAATTTTTCAGTGCTCTGTGACCCTACCTCCCTTCCCTCATCTCAATCCCCAGTTCCTACCTGTGGATGGGTGATATTGTGGGTCACACAGGAAGGATGCCCACTTCGAGGTATATAATCCCTGTCGGGCAGTACCTGCATCTGAAGCTCAGCCCCCCTGAAGGTTTGCCTCCGCAGTCCCACGGCTTCCTGTTTTTGCTGACCGGTAGGGATGCTGAGGCATCCCACAAAGATGCTGCTTCAGCTCCCTGGCCGCCCTTGGAAAAGCCCTGCTGTTTTCTCAGGTGAGTTTGCTCTGTAACTCAACTCTGCAGCGCCAGGACTTACCGCTCCCTTTCCCGGCTCTTCCAGAGGAAACTTGCTTCTGTGGCCTGAACCCAGGACACACCTCAGGGCTCTCTGGGGAGAAGCGGAGTCGGAGGAGGAAGGGCTTCGTAATGCGCACAGTGTTCCGCGCTCCTGGCTGAGGCATCCGAGGGTCAGTTTTCATTCGTCGTGGGTGGAGGCCCCACAGTGGGAGGAAGGCCAGCGGCAGGGCAGGGGAAGGGCCGAACAGGGAGGACTTCCTGGGAGGGGGGAGGCCGAGGAAGCTCCCCGAGCTGTGCTCTTTGCCCCCTGTACTCAGTTGCTGGGACTGCCGTAACAAGATTCCACACGCTGGGTGGCTTCTACAGCAGAAATGTATTGTTCTCTGAACTGGAAGCTGAAAGGCTGAGGTCAGGGCGTCCTCAGCTTCGGTTTTCTTGGGGCTCTCTCCTTGGCATGCAGAAGGCCGCCTTCTCACTGTGACCTCACGTCATCTCTGCTTGGTGCGACGGTGGCGTCTGTGTCAGTGTCCACATTCCTTCTTATAAAGACACATTAAAGTCTACCCTAATAGCCTTATTTTGATCATCTCTTCAAAGACTTTATCTCCAGGGCCAGCACTGTGACTTGGTGGGTTAAAGTCCCGGCCTGCAGTGCCGGCACCCCATATGGGCACTAGTTCGAGTCCCGGCTGCTCCACTTCTGATCCAGCTCCCCGCTAATGCGCCAGTGAAGGCAGCGGATGATGGAACCATGTGGGAGACCCGGAAGAAGCTCCTGGCTTCCGGCTTTGGATCAGCCCAGCTCCAACCGTTGAGGCCATTTGGGGAGTGAACCAGTGGATTGAAGATCTCTTTCTCTCTCTGTAACTCTTTCAAATAAATAAAATAAAACCTTTAAAAAAAGACTTTATCTCCAAATACAGCTACATAATGAAGAACAGGTGATTAGAGCTTTGATATAGGAATTTTAGGATATAAAAATCAGTTACTTACATTCCCTTTAGGCGCTTCAGAGAATACTAAGATGTAGACACCTGGGCTTTCAACACCTCTGGTCCCATCAGAGTGCAGAGAGCGTAAAAAGGCAGGAGACTGACCCACATACGGTTAAGTGAATGAATAAAAAGTATTCAGCAATGTGATCATCAAATGTTATGCTCAATATCAGTCTTGCAGAGAGAAGCTCATTGGCATGTCTTTAGGATCAAAGAGATCCCTAACACAGTTCTCTATGTTTCTTTCCCTGCAAGGAAACAGTTTTCAAGTTTTTCCCAAAGAATCTTTATAAAACAGAGTCTCCAGCGAAGTTATACAATCTGTTTCATATCCAAGAAAAAGGTATATCTATGCCTCCATAGAGGGAGGCATCAGTCAACTCTACAACAGAGACTGGAATGCAGACCAAATAGCACCATTTCAGTCTTGACATTGGTCTGGGTTTAGGATGCTCACAAATCTGCTGACTTGTCATCATGAAAGCATTTTTTTCTTTGTACTGATGAGCCCACTTTAGCATTTTGTATAGTACAAAATTTTGGCGAGATCTTGCCTCTAGTACATCCTGCACATGAGATTTTAAAGCTATCTTGAGTTAATATGTTTGCTAGGGCTTTTTTTTTTTTTTTTTTTTTTTTTCCCGACCAGATTGTGTGTACAGGATCCTTGTCTTCCAATGGCTTGATTTCACCAAGCACAACATTGGAATAATTTTACTTATTCCCTAACTAGAGCTCAGTGTGGTCAACCTTCTCTATTGTAGTCACTGATGGCTGCCTAATAGGGAACTGTTTTCCTCTTTACATCTTGCTTTCAAACCATGGTTTTAGTCACCCTGCTCTTTAAAGAACTTGGCCTCTACTCAGCCACAGAAGGTGAATTCACAGAAAGTGACTCTATTGGTCTAGACCAGTTGGGGCAGCCTCCCCACTGCCTGGTGGTTGCTTAGTCATAGGTAGATTTTGCTGATACTGGCCAAAGAAATGAGGGGGACCAGTGATGGAGGGGCAGGAACAAGAAGGTGACATACTCTTTTTTAGCCTCTAAAGGTTTTGACAGCGTGTGGAATCTGACCTAGACCTTGGGACAATGGAAGAAAGCTGCTAAATAGCAGAGCTAGATCCTTGATGTCTCTCTGTCAATTGCTCTGCTTTCAGACTTCACACTACACAAAATAATACATGTCCTTATTGTGTAATTCACTTTTGGCTATATCTTCTGTCATTCATTGTCCAAAATGTCTTACACAACCTTCATTTGGGAAGCTGATGTTGGTTGGGGAAGCCACGCTAGAACTGCCTCTCTCACACATGAAGAGAAAGAAGGAAGCCATGCGTGGCTGGGCAGTTCTGCTGATCTGTCCCCTAAAGAAATTTTTTTTGCTAATATTCTTCAAAGATCTGGTCCTGGTGGGGAAGCAGTCATGCATCACCTAACAGGGGTGTGTTCTGAGAAACATGCTATTTAGGTGATTTCGTCATTGCGTGAACATCCTAGAGTGTACTTGAACTAAGATAGCTATGACATCACTGCCAGTGCAACCCTATGGGAAAGCTATTGCATTTCTGCTGACAGAGATGTCATTATGTAGCACATAACTTTATTTCCTAAGGTTGAGCTGGCTAAAAATTAGACTATATTTAGGAGGTAGCAAAGAAGGATTTTATCTCCTCTGACAGCAGGCAGGATTTGTTGATTCCTTTCACCAGGAAGAGATTTGAGCCACGTGTGCATTTACTGTGTGTGGCTACTTTTGCACTAACATGATTGCGAAGTCGGCTCTCAACTTGCCAAGTTGATAATGAAGTGAGGATCCAACCAGAGATATAGAGCATGTGGTCAGGGGAGCAGGTCAGCATGCCAGTTCTCTTACACATATTACACATGATTTTCTTGTTGTCAGGATTCAGAACTAGCGGCAGGATAAGACTGTGAAGAGTACCTGAGCACCCGTTATGAGTCAGAGTGTGTGAGGCATATGAAGATGAGTATCATCTACTTCCAGGACACAGCAGCTCGGTTGGGACCATATAATTTGCACACTACAAGTCAGAGTAAGCAACTAGGTGGCAAACGACATTGGAATGGTGCAGACAATAAGTGCTAGGGGAGTTCATTCCAATTCAGCACTCTGTTGAGCCCTTCAGAGTGCAGGCTGCTAAGTCACAGAAATGAATGAGTTCGATTTTTTCCCATCCAGAAGCTCCCTGTGAGGTAACAATGATGCAATACTATTAGTCATATCACCTGGCATTTGTTAAGCACTAAATATTATAAAACACTTCTTTGTGTTTTCCATATAATAGCCCATTTAATAATTAATCCTATACAACCTCCAGAAGTTGAGTAACTTTCACAAGATCACAGAGTTAGTATAACAGGTAAGAGATTAATGAAGAATCTGCTTATCAATGCTTCCTGAAACAGGTCTAGATAAGGAAAAAGCAGGAACTTTAAGTGGTGGAGCTTGATCACAAATGAACTGCAAGCCAACTTTTGGGACAGGGAGTGTGTTAAGTTGCTTAAATGCTTTGTCCGTCACTGCTGGGAACCCCTGAGTCCCAGTGATATCACTGCCAGGTGGTTGTGTTTTACCTTTGGAAATAGGAACCTTATGGATAAAGAAAGCTAGAGCAGCAACTTTCTTCTGTGTACATGCAGTGAGTAGAGCTGAGTTTTATTAAGGCCATTTGTTTCAGGGATACCTGGAGTTAGAATCCCGTGAAAATTACAGTTGAACCAAGGGGCAAATCTCCTTGATTATGCAAGCGAATGAAGGCCACCAACAACAGCTAGTGAATGCTGTGGGCCCCCTACTTTGAGCTCAGCCTCCCACTGACCTGTGTGTCGAATGACAAGTGTGGAGAAGGCACTCCTGTGGGCATTATCTTCTCCTCCTGAGGGAACCAGTGAGTCCCTTCTACCAGACAGTTCTTAGTCATCTTTTAAAAGCAACACTCAGGGTGGCTTAGGACGTATATTTCACAGGGGTTATACTCTCACCTACTGCTCTATGGGCAAAGTGAGTAGTTTCCTTAGGTGGCTAAGGACATATTTCTGCCCCTGGAACTGGGTTATTATCCTCTGCATTCTGACTATTTCTCTTCATTCTTAGAACATTTCATACCTCATTCTACTGGGAGGAACCAGCGAACTTCTCACCTCCTAAAGTGATCTATCTAAATCCCAAGAGGAATGCTCCAAGTATAAGATGTTCCACAGCTCCCAGGAAGGACCTGAGATGGATGAATAGGAAAGAGAGGCAGAGAACAGATGCATCTCTATTGAAGAATTCTTTTTCATTTCTTCAACAAATGTTTATTGAAGGCCATAGGGTGTTATACTCTGTGCTAGGCACTGGAGACAGAGTCATGAACAAGGTGAACATGGTCTCTGGCCTTAGGAATTTATCAAGGGAGACGGACGGAGCAGGTGACAAGATGCTCAATCTCAAAACAACTCCTGCCAAATATAAAAACTTAATATGGAATAAAAACATAACATGGAAGTGACAAAGGATGGAATGGCAAACCAACTGTATCTTTATGGTCAAGATCCGGGGATTGAGGGATCAGTTGTAGGAAGTCTTTCTGGGTAGGAGAGTTGACTTTGAGACACTGTGGTAAGGAGATAGTCAAGTGTTCAATAATTTAGAAAGAGGGGTCATGTGGCTGGAATATTGAGGGGAAGGAGAGTGTTAGGAAATGCGATGGGCAGGCACCAAGAGAAGATTTTGTATTTTCTTCCAAATGCAGTGGGAAGTCACCAGGAGGTGACATGCAATGGTGATTTACTCTCTATTCCTAAAAACTTCATAACGTAATTTCTAAAGTGAGAGAATGTGGAGTGAGGTGCTGTAAGGGACGATGTATTCAGCTTCCTGTGAAACCACCAGGCTTTTGCAAGAACTGTGTCTGGCTACACATTATGCTATGTCACATGAGAGATTTACTATTTCAAGATGAGCATTGTTAAGAAACTAAAATGGCTTTCAAAGCAGAATTTGAACCAATGTTTTAAAAGAAAGTTCTGGTTGGAATAACTGAAACCTTCCGGTATGACTCAACTCAGTTTCCCATCAGCCTTCCTCTAGTGATACAGCCAGTGACACAGAGTCAAAATGAGTACATGGGGGCCAGTACAGTGGCATAGTGGGTAAAGCTGCCACCTGCAGTACCAGCATCCCATATGGGTGCTGGTTGGAGTCCTAGCTGCTCCACTTCTGATCCTACTCTCTGCTATGGCCTGGGAAAGCAGTAGAGGATGGCCCAAGTCCTTGGGCCCCTGCACTCATGTGGGGAACCTGGGAGAAGATCCTGGCTCCTAGCTTCCGATTAGCACAGCTCCAGTCATTGCAGTCATCTGGGGAGCGAACCAGCAGATTGAAGACCACCCCTCACCTCCACCTCTCTGTAACTCCACCTTTTAAATAAAACAAAATATTTTAAAAAATGAGTACATGTTCAAGCATTTATTCCATGGCTCTCACTGTGGTAGGTGCTGTGGTGCCACAGAACCTAGGAGTAGTCCTGTCCTTAGGGACTTTGTATTCTGTTAGTGTGGTTGATATGATGAAGGCCACAGCAAGTTGGTAGAGCATGTGAGATACTCCAACAGCCCTGTCTACCTACAGAGAAGGTGAACCAGGGACAAAGGTCTTTCCTCTTGCTGCAGTTTCCAGCCACATTCACCTGTTCCAGCATCCTGTCTCTTTTTAACTAGCTCACCGTTTCACTCCTTTCTTTCCTCTAGTGTTTTGCAACTTCTCCACATAAGCTTTATGAGATGAACTGGCTCATTTTATTCATCCTCACAATTAGAAATGCCTATTTTCTATCCGTTTTGGGGAATGTTTGTACTCCAGGAAGGTCACCTTCAATCCCCCCCCCCCCCCCCCCCATTGGCACCTCAGCCTTTTGTTCTGCTCTAGTGGTCTGGGGTATGGGACTCTGGATATTTGCAAGCATTTAGAGAATTGTGAGAAGGTCCTTTGGCCAGGTGGGCCTGAGCTGGGACTCCGAGGCCTTCTGAAATTAGGTGCGAGCAGACCAGGTACCTGCTTGCCTCTGCTCCGCTGTTGCCTGAGCTTGGGCAAGCCCTCTCCCTGGCTGAGCTTCCTTTTTCTTATCTGTATAATGAGATGCATAGCATTGAGGTGAGCAAAAGACAAACAAGACTCAGCTTTCATGTTTGGTCCGTCAGACTGCATCTCCCAGTGACCTTAGGGTACAAGTATGTGTCACAGACACATCCCTAACCTGCTGAGTGGAGGTCGGGCACTAGCTGATACATACACACACATACATACATACATTACATACATATATATAATATTTTATATATATCATATATATTGTAAAGTAGACAAATTTTTCAAATTTGGAAAGGAATCTGATGGATTTAATAGAAGGAGTGTTGGTTAAATCAGATGAGTTAAAACAAAATGAGGGCCGGCGCTGTGGCTCAATAGGCTAATCCTCCGCCTAGTGGTGCCAGCACACCGGGTTCTAGTCCCGGTCGGGGTGCCGGATTCTGTCCCGGTGGCCCCTCTTCTAGGCCAGCTCTCTGCTGTGGCCCGGGAGTGCAGTGGAGGATGGCCCAAGTGTTTGGGCCCTGCATCCTATGGGAGACCAGGATAAGCACCTGGCTCCTTCCTTGGGATAAGCGCAGTGCACCGGCCGCAGTGCGCCGGCCCCAGCGGCCATTGGAGAGTGAACCAATGGCAAAGGAAGACCTTTCTCTCTGTCTCTCTCTCTCACTATCCACTCTGCCTGTAAAAAAAACAAAAACAAAAAAAAACAAAAACAAAAAAACCAACAAACAAACAAAATGAGGAGTAGACATTTAGCCTAGTAGTAAGACCCCATACCCCTAATTGGGGGGCCTGGGTTCAATTCCCAACTCTATCTCCTAACTGCAGCTTCCTTCTAATGCAGACCCTGGGATGCAGCACTGATAACTCAAGAAATTGGGTTCTTGGAACCCACACAGGAGATCTGGATTGAGATCCTGGCTTCTGGCTCTGGCTCCTGGCTGCAGCCCTACTAATTTGGTTCTGGTGTTGCTGACCACTCTTCAGGGAGACAGGTTGCTCCATACCCTTTGAGGTGGTAAGAGAATCTGGATTAGGTACTCCAATTACAGGGATCCCACTCCTCCTGCTATAGTTTTGTGCTACAATTCTATCCAATAAGAACAGAAGTCTGCTAGGGTCGGGGAATCCACTGGGGGAGTTTGTCTTGTTCTTTGAAGGAATTCAGGAGTAGTGCAGCGGCTTGCAGACCCCACTGCCCACACCCCTTAGTGGAGTGCCTGGGTTTGAGTCCTGGCTCTGCTTGTGATTCCAATTTCCTGTTGAGAGGTAGCAATGATAGCTCAAATACTTGGGTCCCTGCCACCCACATGAGAGACTCAGATTAAGATCTGGGTTTCTGCCTTCCTCCTGGCCCCAGCCCAGCTGTTGCATGCATCTGAGGATTGAACCAGTGGATGGCAGATCTCTTTCTGCTTCTCTGTCTCTCTGCCTTTTAAATAAAAGAAAAAATTTTAAATAAGTAAATATGAAAGAGTCCAAGGTTGGAATGCTCCTTTTTTCCTGCCTTCTCAGGTCCTTGTGAGGAGAGGATACAGCTGTCTAGACACCAGGAGAACAAACAGGGCCAAGCTGGGAGTGGCAGGGAAAGAGAAAATGCAGAGAACCTGAGTCCCTCATGACATTTTTGAGCTGCTCTTTTGAGCAGCCTCGGAACTTCTCTACTCTGGAAGCTCTCGATGTGAGGGAGGAGCATTTGTCCCAGTTGCTCAGGGTCACTTCTCGTTGGGTTTCCTGTTCCCGTTGCAAACAGCTGAATGATGCTACCTCATTGACTCCCACATGTCTCTTCCTGCTCAGTACACATTGGGAGCCGGAATCTCACAGGGCCCTGTGGGATGGTGTGTTTCTTGCCAGAGCTTTTCAAAGCACTATCTGGAGCAGTGGAGAGGGCAAGTAAAGGCCCTGCAGATTTGGGAATCAAAGCCAAAAGCTACCCACCTAAAAGCTAAAATATATGGGAATTCATTATTTTTAACTTGGAAAATCATTTGAAATTTCCATTCTAGGCCCTAAAACTTTCTGTTCTTAATGTAAAACTTATCTTTTATCTGTTTACTGCTTATTTTTTTTGAAATATTTATTTTGTTTTATTTATTTGAAAGACAGAGTTACATGGAGCTGGAAGGGAGGGGAGGGGAGGGAGGGAGAGAGAGAGAGAAAAAGAGAGAGAGAGAGAGAGATCTTTCATTTGCTGGTTCACTCCCCAAATGGCTACAAGAGTCAGACACTGGGCCAGGCTGAAGCCAAGAACCCAGAACCCCATCCGGGTTTTCCAAATAGGATACAGGGCACCCAAGTACTTGGGCCATCTTCCATTGCTTTCCCAGGTGCATTCCCAGGTACAGAGAGCTGGACTGGAAGCAGAGCAGCCTGTATTGGAACTGGCACCCCTATGGGATGCCAGTGTTGTGGGTGGGGCTTAACCTGATGTGCCACAATGCTGCCTCCCCAGTTAAATTATTCAACTCTTCCTACTCTGCACATTTTCAACTTAAAGCAAAGCTACACCAACCCTGCGCAAGGCTGTGTCTCCTTTGATACACTGGCCAAGCACCTGTTTCCAAAGCAGTGTGTGGATGAAACTTGCCAAGGCCCACAGGGTAACTTTTGCAAACAAGGAAGAGGCCAAAGAAAGGGGAAGTACCGTGGGCTGATGTGGCAACTTTTCCCTCCTCTGAGCCCTCTGGCCGGAAGCCCCAGGCCGGCGGTGGTGGCAGAAGCCAAACAAGGACCACATTCCTGCCACAGGTCAGGTCTGTGTAGGTGAATTCCCAGGTTGCACATGTGACTCCTGAAAAGGTGGTGCCATCCCAGCTGAGAGGCCGGTCCACTTGCTGCAGGCCAGCGCTCAGTGCCGGGGATTGTTTCACTTCCGCTGTGCCTTAGAAACTCTGGCAGGCTGCAGTTTTGACGAGACATGGAAGAGAACTTTGCTGAAAGCATTTGGAGTGTGTTGGCTCACCCGCCCAGGCCAGATTTTGGAGAAGTCTAAATTCTTCTTTTTGTAAAATCTCTCCCACAATATAATCTCAGGGATGTCAGGGACTTGGGGCTGTTTTTTTTTCCTTACAGAGTGTCTAAGGAGTAGAACAGAGTCTGGGAGCTGGCGCTGTGGCGTTAGTAGGAAAAGTCGCCGCCTGCAGTGCTGGCATCCCGTATGGGCACTAGTTCGAGAGTCCGTGCTGTTCCACTTCAGACCTGGCTCTCTGCTATGGCCTGGGAAAGCAGTACAAGATGGCTCAAGCTCTTGGGCCCTGCACCCACGTGGGAGACCCAGAAGAAGCTCCTGGCACCTGGCTTTGGATTGGCCCAGCTCCGGCTGTTGCGGCCAATTGGAGAGTGAACCAGTGAATGGAAGACCTCTCTCTCTTTCTGCCTCTCCTCTCTCTGTGTAACTTTGACTTACAAATAAATAAATAAATCTTTAAAATTAAAAAAAAAAAAGAATAGATTCTGGCCTGTACAATGTGCCTCTTGAATATTTCCTGAATGACTGACTTTAGAGAGGCTGAATTAGGAGTATCTTGATGAAGAATGGGATGGGAGAGGGAGTGGGAGATGGGATAGTTTGTGGGTGGGAGGGTAGTTATGGGGGGGGGGACTGCTATAATCCAAAAGTTGTCCTTTCAAAATTTATATTTATTAAATAAAAGTTTTCTAAAAAAAAAAAAAGTAGTTTGACGTCCACATTGCATCAGGAGAAAGGAAAGTGTCTGAGGCCACAGAAAAGAAGCCAGTGTCTGTTGTGTCCCAGGGGGTTAAACCAGCACCCAGGAAGCCTGCATCCCATATTGGAGTGCCTGGGATCAAGTCTACTTCTGCTTCCAATCCAGCTTCCTGAGAATGCACTGGGAGCCAGCAGGTGACAGCCCAAGTTCTTGAGTTCCTGCCACCTACATGGAAGGCCTGGATGGAGTTCCTGGCTTTAGCCTGACCCAGCCCCTGTTGTTCCGGGCATTTGGGGAGTGACCTAGCAAATAGAAGATCAGTCTCTCTCTCTCTCTCTCACTCCCTCTCCTTCATTTTTGTCACTTCTAAGATATAGAAATACATTTTGAAAATAGATAAAAAGAATTCAGATAATAGTAACTGAGAGGAACACAGGAAGGCTGGGCCCTGGAAGAGGGCATCCAAGCAAGGAGGAGGCTGGTGTTGACCAGAGTGTGGCCCTTGGCAAACGGCACTGCCTGTGTTCTTAGGAGCCATGAGGAAGAACACTGCTCGTTGTTCCTTGGGCCAGGACTTCCACGGGTCTGGATCCAGGATCTCATGGGCCCTGGGGAGAACGATGTACCCAACTCCTCAGCTATAGCCTGGCCAGGAACATTGAATCTGATGACAAGATTTTCCTTGGTCCCTGTTCACAGATCTCTGCCTATTCTATCACCCAGCAAATTTTCAGGATACCTGTCAACTCCAAGGCGGGGGGTGGTTTCTACTCCTGAGGGAGAGCATGTGAGTTGTTCCTGGTGAGAGGGGGCAGGGCTGGACTGTACAAGCATGAGGTGGCTAAGCTGTTGGTGGAAGGGATGCTGGTTCAAGGCACGTCTCAGGGAAAGCCTCTGCATGGCTGGGTAGGGCCAGGCAGCACAGCCTCCCTGATCTCTGGCTGGATGGGACCCTCAACTTCCTCTGTTCTGTCTCCATCAACAACCTGGCATTTCTCCTGCCAGAGAACCTCTTGAAATCTTGGACTCCATTGCATCTACTTCCTCAGATACCTGCTTAGGGAGGAAACAATTCAGCCAAAATTTTGCAGCTGGAGCACACAGGCTGTGGGGTTCCTTCACCTGGGTTCCACTCCTTGTTCCACCTGCACTAGTCATCTAATCCTGGACAATTCACTCGATCTTTGTACTCTCTGCAGTTCTCCTCTATAAAAGACGTTAATGAGAGAATGTCATGAGGTTGTTCTGAGGATGAAAATAGATACTGTACTCAAGGCATTTGCCACTGGGCTTGGCTTATAGCAAGTGATCAGGCCAGGCCAACAGTTGTCATCATTGCTGCTTCTTTTCATTTTTTTCACCTTTTAACTACGATGAGAATTACAAAATCTTAAAGAAAGAAATAGAAGAGGATACCAAAAAATGGAAAAATCTTCCATGCTCATGGATTGGAAGAATCAATATCATCAAAATGTCCATTCTCCCAAAAGCAATTTATAGATTCAATGTGATACCAATCAAAATACCAAAGACATTCTTCTCAGATCTGGAAAAAATGATGCTGAAATTCATATGGAGGCACAGGAGACCTTGAATAGCTAAAGCAATCTTGTACAATAAGAAAAAAGCTGGAGGCATCACAATACCAGATTTCAGGACATACTACAGGGCAGTTGTAATCAAACAGCATGGTACTGGTACAGAAACAGATGGATAGACCAATGGAACAGAATAGAAACACCAGAAATCAATCCAAACATCTACAGCCAACTCATATTTGATCAAGGATCCAAAACCAATCCCTGGAGAAAGGACAGTCTATTCAATAAATGGTGCTGGGAAAACTGGATTTCCATGTGCAGAATCATGAAGCAAGATCCCTACCTTTCACCTTACACAAAAATTCACTCAACATGGATTAAAGACTTAAATCTATGACCCGACACCATCAAATTATTAGAGAGCATTGGAGAAACCCTGCAAGATATAGGCACAGGCAAAGACTTCCTGGAAAATACCCCAGAAGCACAGGCAGTCAAAGCCAAAATTAACATTTGGGATTGCATCAAATTGAGAAGTTTCTGTACTTCAAAAGAAACAGTCAGGAAAGTGAATAGGAAACCAATAGAATGGGAAAAAATATTTGCAAACTATGCAACAGATAAAGGGTTGATAACCAGAATCTACAAAGAAATCAAGAAACTCCACAACATTAAAACAAACAACCCACTTAAGAGATGGGCCAAAGATATCAACAGACATCTTTCCAAAGAGGAAATCCAAATGGCCAACAGACACATGAAAAAATGTTCAAGATCACTAGCAATCAGGGAAATGCAAATCAAAACCACAATGAGGTTTCACCTCACCTAACCCGGTTAGAATGGCTCACATTCAGAAATCTACCAACAGCAGATGCTGGCGAGGATGTGGGGAAAAAGGGACACTAACCCACTGTTGGTGGGAATGCGAACTGGTAAATTCACTATGGAAGTCAGTTTGGAGATTCCTCAGAAACCTGAATATAACACTACCATACAACCCAGACATCCCACTCCTTGAAATTTAGCCAAAGGAAATTAAATTGGCAAATAAAAGAGCTGTCTGCACCTCAATGTTTATTGAAGCTCAATTCACAATAGCTAAGTCCTGGAATCAACCTAAAAGCCCATCAACATTATACTGGATAAAGAAATTATGGGATACATACGCTATAGAATACTATACAGCAGTAAAAAACAATGAAATCCGGTCATTTGCAACAAAATGGAGGAATCTGAAAAACATCATGCTGAGTGAATTAAGCCAGTCTCAAAGGAAAAATATCATATGTTCTCCCTGATCAGTGACAACTAACAGAGAACCAAAAAGGAAACTTGTTGAAGTGAAATGGACACCATGAGAAACAATGACTTGATCAGCCCTTGTCCTGATTGTCGAGGAACAACTTAATACTTTATCCCTTTTAGTATTTTTTTTGTTCTACTTAATACTATTGGTGGAACTCTTTAATTAACACACAATTATTGTTAGGTGTTTAAATTAAACTGAAAAGTGATCCCTGTTAAATATAAGAGTGGGAATAAGAGAGGGAGGAGATGTACAGTTTGGCACATGCTCAATCAGACTTGCCCCAAATGGTAGAGTTAGAAATGTGCCAGGGGATTTCAATTCAATTCCATCAAGTTGGCATGTACCAATGCCATCTCACTAGTCAAAGTGATCAGTTTCAGTTCATAATTGATCATAATGATAGGATTAAGAGTCAAAGGGATCACATAAACAAGACTAGTGTCTGCTAATACTAACTGATAGAATTGAAAGGAGAGAATGATCCAACATGGGAAGCGGGATACACAGCAGACTCATAGAGTGGCAGATGTCCTAAACAGCACTCTGGCCTCAGAGTCAGTCCTTAAGGCATTCAGATCTGGCTAAAGAGCCCATGAGAGTATTTCAGGCATGGAAAGCCAAGACTCTCAGGCAAAAGAAAAAAAAAATGACCTAAGTGAAAGATCTCTGTGAGCGAAATCCCAGTGGAAAGAACAGGCCATCAAAGAAGGAGGTACCTTCCTCTGAAGGGAGGAAAGAACTTCCACTTTGACTATGACCTTGTTGAAATAAGATCGAAGTTGGTGAACTCAAAAGGCTTCCATAGCCTTGGCAACTCATGACAAGAGCCTTGAGTGATTACTGACGCCATAAACAAGAGTGTCAATTGTTAAATCAACAACAGGAGTCACTATGCACTTACTCCCCATGTAGGATCTCTGTCCTTAATGTGTTGTACTATCTGAATTAATGGTAGAACTAGTACTCAAACAGTACTGTGCACTTTGTGTTTTTGTGTGGGTGCAAACTGTTGAAATCTTTACTTAGTATATACTAAATTGATCGTCTATATATAAAGATAATTGAAAATGAATCTTGATGAGAATGGGATGGGAGAGGGAGAGGGAGATGAGAGGGTTGCGGGTGGGAGGGAAGTTATGGGGGGGAAAAGCCGCTGTAATCCAGAAGTTGTACTTTGGAAATTTATATTTATTAAATAAAAGTTAAAAAAAGATTTATTTATTTATTTATTTATTTGAAAGAGTTATACAGAGAGAGGAGAGTCAGAGGGAGAGAGAGAGAGGTCTTCCATCTACTGGTTCATTCCCCAATTGGCTGCAACGTCCAGAGCTGCACCCATCTGAAGCCAGGAGCCAGGAGTTTCTTCCAGGTCTCCCACAGGGGCACAGGGGCCCAAGAACTTGGGTCATCTTCCACTGCTTTCTCAGGCCATAGCAGAGAGCTGGATTGGAAGCAGAGCAGCCAGGACTCAAACCTGTTCCTATATGGGATGCTGGCGCTGCAGGCAGCGGCTTTACCCGCTATGCCTCAGCGCTGGCCCCTTTAACTAACTTTATAATATCTTTCACCTTGCCATGCTGTGAGTGCATTTGTGGGGGAGTGAAGGTAGGAATGGTCGGAGGCAGAGACATTTTTTCTGTTTTATTGAAGTGACTGATATGTCTTTAAACTAATTCCCACTGCTTACTGAGGACCAGGTCCTTTGCCTGCTGTGGTGTTTTTTGAAGAATGTCCACAGGGCCAGCATTATGGTGCAGTGGATTAAGTTTCCCTGTGAACTGGCACCCAGTATCAGAATGCTGGTTGAGTCCTGGCTGCTCCACTTCTGATCCAGCTTCCTGCCATTGTGCCTGGGAAAGCAGCAGAAGATGGCCCAAGTACTTGATGCCCTACCATCCCCATGGGAGATCTGGGTGGCATTCTGGGCTCCTGACTTCAGCCTGGTCTGGCTCTGGCCATGGCACATCAATTTGGGAGTGAACCAGTGAATGGAAGATCTCTTTATCCTTCTATCCCTTTCTCGCTGTCTGTGGCTCTGCCTTTCAAATAGATAAAATAAATCTTAATAATAAAAAATGATTTTCATACATTTTTGTCACTCTTTCAAAGAAGGAGGAGTCTAACTCCTCTCCCCCAAAATGCAATCTGGCAGTGGCAGCTTGCTTCGAGTGCATGGAAGGCAATGGAAGTGACACTGTGTGACTTTCCAGACCAGGTTAGACAAGCTGATATGGGCTCACCTGTGTCTTCAAAGCCCTGAGCCACGACCACGAGAGAAACCCAGAGACCCCAGAGGGGCCAGGCTGGAATCACCTAAGGGAGATCCCATGGAGAAAACAGAGGGAGAGGCCTATGGAACTTGTTACTCCAGCCTTTGTTCCAGCTGTTTGTATTCCTGGTCCAGGCACCAAACAGAAGAGTCCTTGAAACTGAACCCAGCCCAAGCCACCAGCTGCTATCTCATGAGAAACCCCAAGTCAGAGTAGCCCAGATCAGCTGCTCTCAAATTCTTGACTTGCAAAACCCACAAGAGCTAATACACCATCATTGCTGTATTTTAAGCCACCCCAAATTGGGGCTGAGCTGTTATGCATTGACAGACAACAAACACACACGTTATCAACTGTGCTATCTCAGTCACACAAGTGAAAAATCAAAATTTGAAGACCTGAAATTCAGGTAAGATGCCACTAGGAAGATGCATACCTGGGACACGAATGTATGTCCATGTGGCTCTGTGTGCTTGATGCCATTTCATACTGGAGGAGTTTGGGAAATGAGTAAGAAATGTATTTTTATGTGTCTGCCCCACAGACTTCTCCATATCATTAGGATTAAACACTTTGTGTTTGGAAGATCACCACCTGGCTCAAAACACTCTAGGACTGTAGTGAGCTGGCAGAAATTTTCAGGTAAATAACCCTGGAAGGCTCTCCAGGTCATGCATCCCCATGGGAACAGCCTTGGGTTCACAGCGAACCTCAGAGGGCACTGCGAATGGGAGCGCAGGCTTGCTCTGCTGAGGTCTAGAGTGCTGTGAAGTCCCAAGCTCAAGGCAGCCTTGCAGGAACCATGTGGTGTGCGGTGAAAAATGGCGGAGGAAGACGGAACAAACAAGGGCAAGGAGTGGGAGAACAGCCGAGAAGGAAAGGAGAAGTTCCCGGTGGAGCAGACGTTTCAATGAGCAGTGAGAAAAATATTCACAGAGAGAACCAATGGTTGCTCCCCAGAGACAAGCAGCCCAAGGCTTCTCTGCTTCTGTGATTGGTCTGATCGCTGCCCTACGGGAGCTTATATTGTCCTAACCTCTGAACTGCATCACTTCCAAAATGCACACATACATGTTTGTGAGAAACCAGTCACTCAAGCCAACATCTATCAAGCACCTGTTGTGTGCCAGTGACCAATTAGTGACGCGACATTATGTACTGGCAAACCAGGGTACTTCAAAAGGTTCACAGGAGTGCGTGTTTAGCTTAGTGGTTAAGGCACCTTGAATCCCACATTGGAATAACCAGGGTTTGATTTCTTGCTCTGGCTGCCCCCAGTTCCAGCTTCCTGCCAATGCCGAATTCAACAGGGATGGCTGAGGTAATTAGGTTCCTGTCATTCACATGGGAAAAAATCTAGATTATGTTTCTGGCTCTTGGCATTGGCCTGAGCACAGGTCTGGCCATTGTGGGCATTTGGAGAATGAACTAGCAGAGAGATGGGAACTGTGTCTCTGCCTCTCAAATAAATAAATAAATAAATAACAACATTTAAAGATGTTCATGGGAAAATAGAATTAAAAGATAAGTTATTTTGGTGCAAAAAATTAGAAGTTCACACATAGTTTCTCATAATATGCATCTCCTTGAACTTTTTGAACATACCACATGGTTATGCAAAGCTTTTAACAAAATTTTTGCACCAAAATAAAATATCTTTTAATTCAAAATAAAAAATTCTTTTAATTCCATTTTCCAAGAACTTCTGAAGTTCCCTTTATGTTACATGTAATGCAAATAAAACATTTTCTGCCCTGGAGGAGTTTAAAGTCTAGAGCAGAATAATATTTTTTGGAGAGCTATTGTGTGCCAGGTCCTATATTGAGTTATTTACTTAAATAGTTTCAATTAATCCTGACACCAGTCCTATAAAACAGTCATCATTACCTTTGCAATAAAGCAAGCATCGAGGAATTAAATACCATGCTTAAAGTTATAGACAGCAAGCAGATGCTTATTTTTTTTTTTTAATTTTTATTTATTTATTTGAGAGGTAGAGTTACAGACAGTGAGAGGAAGAGAGAGAAAGGTCTTTCTTGGGGCTGGCGCCATGGCTCACTTGGCTAATCCTCCACCTGCGGCGCCAGTATCCCATATGGGGGCCAGGTTCTAGTCCCGGTTGCTCCTCTTCCAGTCCAGCTCTCTGCTGTGGCCCGGGAGTGCAGTGGAGGATGGCCCAAGTGCTTGGGCCCTGCACCCGCATGGGAGACCAGGAAGAAGCACCTGGCTCCTGGCTTCAGATTGGCGCAGCGCCGGCCATAGCGGCCATTTGGGGGAGTGAACCAACGGAAGGAAGACCTTCTTCTCTGTCTCTCTCTCACTGTTTGTAACTCTGCCTGTCAAAATAAATAAATAAAAATCTTTTTTTTTTTTTAAAAGATCTTTCTTCTACTGGTTCACTCCCCAAATGGCCGCAATGGCTGGAGCTGTGCCAATCCAAAGCCAGGAGCCAGGAGCTTCTTCCAGGTCTTGCTCACGGGTGCAGGGGCCCAAGGACTTGGGCCATCTTGTACTGCTTTCCCAGGCCATAGCAGAGAGCTGGATTGGAAGAGGAGCAGCCAAGACTAGAACCAGCGCCCATATGGGATGTCGCAATGCAGGTGGAGGATTAACCTACTGTGCCACGGCTCCGGCCCCAGATGCTTATGTTTTAATCCCAGTCAACTCTCAAGCTCATGGTCTTTCCACCGTAGGTCCTGCTTCTGTGTGTTGGTTTAGTGGAACTGTGTACAGGGGCTTTGACTCTGCAGAGGAGGAAGCGACTAGTTCTGCCTTGGAGGGGGTCTAGGGAGGAGATGCGGGTTTACGAGTTGGGTCTCAAGTGTGATGGATGCAGAGCAGTTCAGCATCTAGAGAAAGGCCTCGCAGGCAGGCAGGGTTCTGTGTCGGAGGGAGCAGTGTGCAGGGGGTGGAATGCAGACATCTATCAGGAAAGACAGGTCAGGGCTAGATTCTGTGGGATGCTGTGTTTCTCACCAAAAGAATATGTGCTTGCCCTGTGGGCCATGTGGAGCCCTCAGGCTTTTAAGCGGGGAAGTTCTTGATCAGATTGGCCTTTTGGAAAGATTACACTGGCAGCTCTGTGGAGTGTTTCTAGGAGCAAACACACTCTGGACCTTATACTTGGATATTGCGCTGAACCCTGAATCTCAAAATCCTCAGGCTAGAAAGCAGGGTCTTTTTGTCTTTTGCCAACCCTGGTCTCCCTCTGCAGCCCCAAGTTAATGTACACCCCACCACCCACCCAAATGACTGGGCCGGAGCCACAGGTAGGGCAGAGGTGAGTGTGCCCCATGCTTGCAGGAACCCTCTCCAGGCCTGGCATTGAACTCGGCATTTGCGGCTTTGTCATCAAGAATCATGCTAATCTCCTAGCTGTGCAATTGTCTCTTAAACTCCTTCTAATCAGACTTTTGTGCCATTCTCTGTCTCTGTCTCATTGCAGTATCCTCCACCCAGGTCTCTTGGCTTCTGTTTTTGACACTGGATATTTTATTCTCAGAGCGAACCTTGTAAAATAAGTCAGATACTGTCATTCTCCTGATCACAGCTCTGTCCTAGGTTTCACTGAGAGTAGAAGCCAGAGTCTTTAAGGACCTGGAGGGCTGTGCCTCCTCTCACCCTGACCCTCTCTGAGTTTATGAGGCCCCTCGCTCTTGCTCCATTCATGCTGCTCGGGCCACTCAGGCCTCGGACCCCTTCCTCCCTGTCCGAGCTCCCTCCATCACAGGGCCTTTGCTCCAGCCTTTCCTTCTGTCTCAGATGCTGTTCCTACAGATACTCACCTCCTGCAGGTGTGTGCTCATAGCCTGCTTTGTTGAGGCCATCCTGACGACCATTTTTAATACTGCACCTTGCCCCTTCCCCTCTCCCCTCAGCTTCAGGCCACCATATTTTCAGAGGCAGAAGTTAGCACTTGTTTTTAAAAGATTTATTTATTTATTTATTTATTTGAAAGGCAGAGTTACAGAGAGGCAGAAGCAGAGAGAGAAACAAGGAGAGAGAGAGAGAGAGAGAGAGAGAGAGGGAGAGATCTTCCATCTGTTGGTTCACTCCCCAAATGGCTGCAATGGCTGGATCTGAGCTGATCCGAAGTCAGGAGCCAGGAGCTTCCTTTGGGTCACTTACACAGGTGCAGGGGCCCAAGGACTTGGGCCATCTTCCACTGCTTTCCCAGGCCATAGCAGAGAGCTGGATTGGAAGTGGAGCAGCCAGGACATGAACCGGTGTCTATATGGGATGCTGGCGCTGCAGGTGGCAGCTTTACTCACCACAGAACAACGCCGGCCCCAGTTATGCACTCTTATGTAACCTGTATACTTGTAATGCTTTCTATGGTGACTCCCCAATTATTGGTAGTCTTAGCTCTTTCTAGAATTTTAAAGCTCAGAAAAATCCCTTTCATATCTCTTCTCCCATAGGATTGACATCCTATAACAGATAAAAAGATCTGCCTCAAATTTAAATGAATTATTTATTAACAGCTACCATCTTTTGACACCCACTCAGGGCTAGACAGTGGAAATATGTTATGAGGAATGCCTACAACACACTCATGAAATATGTGCTGTTTTCTGGGCCCAGCAGCTGAGAGTTCAGTGTCGGGATGCTTAGGTAACTGGTCTAAGGTCTCATTGCCCAGCACACCCCAGCCAACCTGACGGCAGCGTCCATCCTCCCTCCAGGGCTGGCTCTGTGTATCCCATTTCTCCATGTTGCTTTCCTAAATGTGCGTTCCATGAGATTTATTCTTATGGAATATTATCTTATTCTTTAGATTTATTCTTATGTTAATGTTTAATTGAATGGAGATTGCTAAAAACATTCCATGATGCCTTCCTTAGTTGCACATGTATGCTATGTGTTGTTATAGTTTCAGGTACATCTGGATGGAAAGCTCTTTTGGAGCTGTTCATGACCCAAATAACTCCAGACGCAACCGTCTAAGAGGGAACTTCAAAAAGTTCATGGAAAAATGGAATTAAAAGCTAGTTTTATTTTTAATACAAAAACTTTGGAAATCTATGTGTAATTTTTCACAAGATGCATTTTCCATGAATTTTTGAAGGCCCCTTACTAGCACCCAAGGCATAGAAATCCCATTCAGGGCTTACTCTCTAGCTTTTCAAAGCTTAAAATGTTTTTCCTTTTTTTTTTTTTTTTTTTTCGTAAAAGAGATTTCATTTATTTACTTGAGAGGTAGAGTTACAAACAGAGAGAGGGACAGAGAAAAAATCTTCCATTTGCTGTTTCACTCCCCAAATGGCGACAATGGCTGGAGTTGGGCCAATCTGAAGCCAGGAGCCAGGAGCCTCTTCCAGGTCTTCCCTGTGGGTGCAGGGGTCCAAAAACTTGGGCCATCTTCCACTGCTTTCTCAGGGCATAGCAGAGAGCTGGATTGGAAGAGGAGCAGCCGGGACTCGAATCAGCACTCATATGGGATGCCGATGCCATAGGTGGAGGTTTAGCTGCTACATCACAGCACCAGCCCTCAAATCTTTTTCTTTTAAGCCACAAATTTAGTTTTCACAAAATATTTGACATAGATAGATGGACAAGTCCGAGAAGCATGGCCCCTTCTCAAAAGTACAGCCAGGTCTGCTGCCACAGCTCATTCCTTGAAAAATTACTCATGTCCTAAAAACATGTGAAAAAGTAAATCAAGAAAAATCATTGATTTTGACAAAAAAGACCAACTATTTGCTGAAGGAGCCCTTGATTTTCAGTTTTTACTTTCCATTATTTATGCCCACATAATTATGTCAATTTAGGTCCTTGGAAACCATATCTCTAAGAAAGAAAAAAGAAATCGCCTGGACATTAAACCCGATATGCTGTACAGGATCGCTTCAATTCAGTCCAACATTCTTCATTTGCCAGTTTCCGTAAGACAACCTAGTGTCCGTTAGCCAACAGCAGGGCTAGGGAACTGGAGACTTCAGAAGAAATCTCTACCTGCCTGAGGGACACTTTGGGCTCTCAGAAGGGTGCATTCCTCTTTGCTGCCAGTCTTCCCGTAAGAGCTGGAGGAGGCTCTAGCTCAGGTCACTGTGAAGCAAGGGGTCTAGGCTCCACCAACAGGGCTCTTTCCACTACACAACATTGTTCCCTGGCCCATCATCACGCCAGCGTGCCTGCCTTTGCTCCTCAACTTAGCCATAATAATTCCAGGTGTCACGTGCGACTCAAATCTCCTCTTCTGTCAGAAGGTGGCCTTGGTTGTCTCTGTCCATAAGGGTTTTTTCTGTTCATTGCACACAGAGCTTAGGGCATGATTTCAATTACACACATAGAGTGGTCATAACACTCTTGAATCCACATGTATGAAAAACTATGAAAAAACTATGCATAAATTTCAAACTCTTTTGAATTAAAATCAACTTATCTTTTAATTCAATTTCCCCCCTGAACTTCTTACAGTACCCTTGTATATCTTGGACACCTTTTCCTACGTATATCATCACTGTAAAGGTAATATCATACACCATTATTCTATTTTTTAAAAGATTTATTTATTTTATTTGAAAGGCAGTTACAGAGAGGAAGAGGGAGGAAAAGGGAGAGAGAGAGAGAGAGAGAGAGAGAGAGAGAGAGAGAGAGAGCTTCCATCCTCTGTTTCACTCCCCAGATAGCCACAACAACCAGAGCTTGCCGATCCAAAGCCAGGAGTCAGGAGCTTCTTCTGGGTCTCCCACGCAGGTCCAGCTCTCCGTTGTGGCCTGGGAAAACAGTGGAAGATGGCCCAAGTCCTTGGGCTCCTGGACCTGCGATTGGTCAGGTCATAGGTTGGAGCCTTTGGAATGCCACTAGAGCACACAGAGACAGGTTCTCAGGGCACACCCCTGGGCTTTCTAAAGGAATCCTAGTCTATGCCCTAAAAAGAGGAAACCATGTGCAATCGCACAAAGAAAAATAAATGTCAAAGGATACACAGCACCACGTTAACTCCATGTGGCAGGATTGGAGTGTTTACATTTAAAAAACACCTATCTGAATTGCCTCAAAATTTTTAATGAGAATTTATTCTTTTTATAATCAGGTAAAGAAAAAGGCTATTAATCGCAAAATAAATAAAATCCATGGGAAGCAAAGGAGACCCTGCTGTCCCGATGCAAGCAGATCGAGGCTGGATTCCCTTCCCTCCTAACCATCCTTCTAGATCTTATGTCAGATTTGCTACTAGATGTAGGTTTTCCCGCTCATTCCCATTAGATGTGGCCTCTTGTGCTTACACTTTGTTTTATAAATTGATGGGGGTCCTGGGGTTTTCCTTAGGTGGAGGTCCAGCCAGCTGCTGACTTTAGTCCACCTCATGTACTCAGTGCAATATCTCATGCGATGTCCACCCTCCTGTGTGGAGTAGTGGGAAATGAAAGCTTTAGGATGGCCAGAGGTTCAGGACATGCCTCTACCACCTGCTCTTATTTAACCAGTCTGAGTTTTGGTTTCCTTGTCTGTAGAGCACAGATAACAACACTACCATTTTTTGGTTTAAGGGTTAGAGATACTATAGACAGATTGTTTGCCCAAGTACTTGGCCTTTGCTCATTCTACAATAGCCACTACTTTCACACCTGTTTCTGTGTCAAGCAGTCCTTTGGGCACTGGTGGTACACAGATAAATTTATTTTTTTAAAGAGGAATATGTGTTTTTCAGCTCTTTATTTTAGAATAGAACATTCTCTATTTAGTAATTTCCATGGATGGCAAAAATACGTACCAAAGCTGAAGGGTTATCAACTCCCCACCTACAGGTGGTGTTTGTAGGTAACCTGTGAACATTATGGTTTTTCCATTATTCATGATCCAAGGTGTAGTTGCTGGATTTTGCTTTCTTTTAAAAAGTGAAGCAAAGCAAAATAGAATAAGCTATACATTTTTGAAATCACAAGCAATTCATGTTATTGGAAAGATAATTTTTTTTAAGATTTATTTATTTGAAAGGCAGAATTACAGAGAGACAGAGGTGGAGAGAGAGAGAGAGAGAGAGAGAGAGAGAGGTCTTCCATCCACTGGTTCACTCCCCAGAAAGACAATTTCATTGTTCAGATATAAGAATTCTAACTTACATTTATGAAAATGTCCATAGTTATCTAAAACCTACTCTTTTATTACATCTTTTTGAGTGAGTTGGAATGAAAAAGAAGAGTTGGAACTGATGCCACTAATATTTGCAGTTCTCTGGGGGGATTCAAGTTCTCATATATAGCTAACAGTGTTGGTGCTTATTGAACACTCTTCAACTGTTTTGAATGTATGACCTAATTTGATTTTCACAGCAGGGAGATGTTATCCTCTCCTTCAGTCTTAAGACTGGGAAAACAGGTGCAGAGGGATTCTACAGCCAGGGTCACAGGTAGTAATTAGAATCTGAACCCAGGAGGTTGGGCTCCAGAAGCTGCATATCAATGTTCTATACTGTAGAAGCATACAGTTACTTGTGTTTGGCCTACCTGTAAACTTATTAACAATGAATGTTAACACTTTTTGAACTTTGAATTTGATCTGTTCAGTAGCAGAGAAACTGCTGACTTAGACAAAACTAACATATAATTTTTGAGATACCAAAGACAGAAGCTGCTTGGCCAGAACCATCCAAAGAACACCTTCTAGTCTACTTGTTAAGATGCTCTGACACTCAGGAATCTGAGGAAGAGAAAAGGAAGATTCAGGTTTCAATGGGGAACCTACTTTTTAGCTCCCTCTTAAAAGGTTTTGACTCAAGGCTGGTGCTGTGGAATAGTAGGTTAAGCCTTGGCTTGGGGCGCCAGCAAGCTATATAGGCACTGGTTCATTTCCCAGCCACTCCTCTTCCAATCCATCTCTCTGCTATGGTTGGGAAAGCAGCAGAAGATGGTCCAAGTGCTTGGGCCCCTGTACCCATGTGGGAGACCCAGAAAAAGCTCCTGTTTCCTGGCTTTGGATTGGCTCAGCTCTGGCTGTTGTGGTCATCTGGGGAGTGAACCTGCAGATTGAAGACCTTTCTGTCTCTCCCTCTCTCTGTCTTTAACTCTACCTCTCAAATAAATAAATAAAATCTTTTTACAAAAAAGGTTTTGATTAACTTTGCTGATGTAAGACGACTGGAAAAAGAAATTATGGTATAAATATATATACTATGGAGTACTACTCAGTTGTGAAAAAAAAGAGATCCTGTAGTTTGCAACAAACTGGATGCAACTAGAAACCTTATACTCAGTGAAATAAGCCAGTCTCCAAAAGACAGATATAATACATTTTCCCTGATCAGGGTAACTAATAGAGTACCTAAAATGTAATGTATTGGATGAAATGGACTGAGATTCGGTGGTTGTTCACAGCCCTTGCCTCTTCTGTTGAGGAAAAGTATTTTTTTTTTCTTCATACTATTTGTTGAACTTTTTTACTTAAGTAAACTGAAAGTAGATCTGTGTAAAACTTGAGTGGGAACGGGAGAGGGAGGGGAAAGAAGGGTTGGAGCATGGGCAGGAAGGAGGGAAGTATCATTATGTACCTAAGTTTGTATATATGAAATACATGAAACTTGTATAACTTAAATAAAATTTTTAAAAGTTGTATTTTTTGCATGTTAGCTGACTGAGAAGAACAAAACCTCTTTAAGATACTTGGAAGCTGCTAGAAGCTACTGAACTAATTAGCACTGTGGGAAGGAAGACGATGCAGGAGTACTAGAAATAAGGTGCACATTTAATTAGCACCAGCTATCCCTTTCTCCTTGTGAAATAATCAAGCAGACGTGCTGCCTACCTGCCTGCAGGTTCTTCTCATTTTATCTTTAGTTTTAACTAAGAAGAAGGGGTTTTTACAATACATTTAGTACCCAAGACTACTAGTAACTTCATTCTAATGATTTTATTAGGGAAACAGCTGATGTAACTGTGTCCCACTAGTCAAAGGCATTGTTCGCTTCGAGCAAAGCCAACTCTAGCCTAGATGTCCTGTCAGGCTTGCAGGTCTTCTAGCTCCAGACCTGGATTTCAGGTCATTGTGCAATTTGGGCCTGAGAGAAGATCAAATTTCCTAAATGTGGTTAAAATAGTCAACCTGGTGCAGAACACATTTGAACTGGATGTTTGTATTTCTCTAGTTCATTCTCCAGGTTTTCTTTCCATGCCTATAAATTTGGGAAAAACTTAACTGATTCATTGCTTAAAGTGTTACCTGCATGGTGAGTTGTGGTTTTTAAAAATATTGGAGGTTTTATTTACCTTTCATTTCATTAACAAGTACAAATTATATATAGTTGTGTTGTACAACATGATGTTTGATATGTGTAGACATTGTAGAATGTGTGTGTGTGGGGGGCACGAGAACTCTTAGAATCTACTCTTAGCAATTTTAAATGTGTTGTTATTAACTGTGGTCACCATGATGCCCAGAAACTCTCTTGAACTGACTCCTTCAGTCTAACTGAAATTTTGCATCCTCTAGCATCTCCCATCTCTGCAACACACATCCTCT
This sequence comes from Lepus europaeus, assembly GCF_033115175.1. Classification (NCBI taxonomy): domain Eukaryota; kingdom Metazoa; phylum Chordata; class Mammalia; order Lagomorpha; family Leporidae; genus Lepus; species Lepus europaeus. Next base: position 134,484,878 of record NC_084831.1, on the reverse strand, counting down.
GGAAACCACTGTTTTACTTTGTTTCTGTGAGTTCAACATTTTTAGATTCATGTATAACAGATCATTCTGTATTTTTTTTTCTGGACTTGGCTTATTTTACTTAACATACAAATCCTAGAAATTTAATTTAAAATGTTAACTTGTAGTTATTAATCACCAGACTTAAGAATATATCCAGAGAGGATGATTTACTTTACTAATTAAATACTTTCCCTACAAATCATTAACTAATGAATTGAAATTATTTAGTTTTGTGTCCTTTAACATAGGACTTCTGCTGTGGAAACATCTGAGATTCTGCTGGGGTCAGATCCACTGTGGCTCAGCGTAGTCCATTGCAAACTCAGAACTATAACATGACTCTGCTGTGTCTTGCACTGAGAAAATAATGCACCCTGTCCTCCTTTTAGTCTGTCTTTGTGGAAATGATGTGCATTCTCTAGTCACTGGGTGCAGACCCTTTCTCTTCCCAGACTTGCTGGATGCTGCCTAATGGGTATCTTCTCTCTCCCTAGCTTGTCTTTCTCTCCTTTTCGACTGGTCCTACTGTCCTGGTTTCATGCAGACTCCTCTACACCCTGCTGTAAGTAACTGGAGAGAAGTTCTCTGTGTTATTTATTTTTGCATCTCCAAGCCTACCTAGCATACTGAAGGAGATGAAAATAAAATCATTGTTAGAATTAATGTGCAGTGATAAATATAACTTTCATTTATTGCTTCCTCTTTGACTCATATGAAAAGTCACTAATTAACCTCAACCATTATCCCCATGCAGAAGCAGAGTAAGAGCTACCCTGTCCACCTTATATAACTATATTAACACATAAAATCTCATCTCCCTTTGTCAGAGAATTCTCCAGAAGCTCAGCTTTCTTGGTTCTGTGTAGGGACTCACTGTAGTTTTCTGAGTAGGAGTGCAGTGAGTATTGCAGGAAACATTTTGGCAGTCTATAACTGGTTTCTGACAAGATCTCTGAGTTACAAAATCACAGCACATGCCAGCCCCCTGTTTCCTAAGACAGCATCTCTTCCAGGACAAGTCATTTGAGGCTAACCAGAAAACAGATTTTTCTGAAAGTGCTACTTAGTGTTTTACACGTAACATCACACATACACCATGAGCTGCAAAAGCAGAACTTAAAGTGGGTCACCTTTGCCCAAAAGAAGCAAGCAGAGAAAGGCTCAAGTGTGAGTTTTGAATCTGGGAAGCCAAGTTGGTTCACCTATAAGAGGGAAGAAGAAAATAATCGTATTTGTCTCTAAAAATCCTGTGTCTACTCAAGGCCATGCAGGTATTTATTTTTTTAAACCACATCACAGCCCCAAGCACTCTTTTGGCTGCACAGTGGACTAAGACCACCTTCTTCTCTGCTTCCTGCTTCATTAAAAAATATATATATATTTTAATATATATACATATATACATATATATAAATATATATACATATATGTATATATACATATATAAAAATATATATGTATATATATATATATTTGAAAGGCAGAGTTACAGAAAGAGAGGGAGAAATCTTCCATCTGTTAGTTCACTCCACAAAAGCCCATTTTAGCCAGGGCTGTGCTGAGCTAGGCCAGGTCAAGAGCATGGAACTCCGTGTGAGTAACAAGGATCCAGGCACTCAGACCATCTTCCACTGCTTTCCCAGGCACATTAGCAGGGAACTAGGTCAGGTGTGGAGAAGACGGGACTTGAACCAGTACTCATATGGAATGGCAGCATTACAGGAGTGATTTACTCTGCTGTGCTACAACTCCAGCCCTGTGAAGGAGATATTCTTATGAGGGTAGGAAAGTTATGGAAATGTGGTGATGGGTGTCTGAAGCTCTGGCTTCCTCATTTCTGCTTCTTCAGCCCTTCATTTCACACCTCTCTTCTTGGTCTTAAGGAAGGGTCCTCTTAGCACTGTGTCTTGCCTAAAAGTGGGTAATAAAGAGCTTTGCTTTTTACAGGAAGGAATGGCCCTCACATAAATGTGGGAGTGTTGATATTATAATTAATATGAGACTTTGTAGTTAATATTTTTCCCAACTTTTAATTTTTTTTAGAAAATTAAAACCTACAGAGTCCGATGAATATCCATTTATTGACTCTTTATCCAAATTGACCAATTGTTAATATTTGGTTTCATGCCCCCTATTTTTTTATCCATTTGCATAGTCATACACACACACACACACACACACATATGGTGAACCATTTAAGGGTTCATTTTACAAAGAGTTCAATTAATATTTCCCTAAATATCTTTAGCATATAACTTTGGAGAACATGGAGATTCTTAAATGTAACAACAATTCAATTATCACATTCAGCAAATCTAACACTGAAAACACAATATTGTGTAATATAGAAGACTAATTCAAATGTAATGACTTGTCTTGATATGTTCACTTTATTTGAGAGATGGGGGAGGGGCAGGCAGTGGAGAGGAAGGTGGAGGGTGGAGGGTGGTGAAGCGAAAGAGAGGGAGAGGTGTTGCATCTGCTGGTTCATTCCCCAAATGCCCACAATAGCTGGATCTGTGCTGAAGTTAGGACCCAGGAACTCAATCCGTGTTCCCCAGGTAGGTGGTAGAACCCAGTCACTGGAGCCATCACCCTGCCTCCCAGGGTCTGCATTAGCGGGAAGCTGGAGTCAGGAGCTGGAGCTGGGTGTTGAACCCAGGCACTCTGAAGGGGACACTGGCATTTGATGTTATTAATTTTGTAGTGATGTTAATATCTACCAGATTTTTCCATTTAGAGATGCCTTTTCTCTTTTCCTGTTTGAAATTAACAAGCAATTTGTAGAGTGATATTTTGATCTCTACTCGTGGTTCCTTGTATGCTCATTTTTATTTTTGCAACCACTATTTCATTCAGGTCAATTCTGTCTTCTTTCTCTGACAAGTCCAACATTTGTAATTCTTCAGTAGAGTTGTCTAAATCTATCACTAGTGACTTCTGGTGTGCTTGGTCATCTTCATTAGCTCATTACCTAAGCTTAACGATATGAGTCCTGTGGGTGAAGCTTTCCCCCAGAGGGTCTGACTTTGGCTTTCACTCCAGCCAGTACCAGTAGAAATAACTACTCCCAGCCCTCCTTTGGCCTTTTGACTGGCAATGGCAGACTCAGCTTCCCCATCTCACTGTTCTTCTAAGATTCATTCTTGTCACTGCAGAGAGGCTATTATAATCTGACTGCCTTCTCTGTTTAACTAAAGGGCTTATAAGAATCTATAAGGCATTGTACCACAGCTGCCTCAGTGAGAGCCCAGGGTAGAGAAAAGCCTAGCTTAAGGAGATGTGTCCTGTGGCTTTTTGTCTGATGGAACCAATTATAAATTGAATATCAAAAATTTAACAGTATATTTTTTAAAAGATTTACCTATTTGAAAATCAGCATTACAGAGAGAGAGGGAGAGACAGAGAGATCTTCCATGTGCTGGTTCACTCCCAAAATTACCATAATGGCCAGGGCTGGGGCAGGCCAAAACCAGGAGCCAGGAGCTTCATCCTGTTCTCCCAACATGGGTAGCTCATCTTTCGCTGCTTTTCCCAGGCCATTAGCAGAGAGCTGGATCAGAAGTGGAACAGCTGGGACTCAAACTGGTGTCCATATGGGATGCCAGTGTAGCATATAGGAACTTTATCCGTTATGCCAATATGCCAGTCCTGACAAAGTTTTTAAAATGATTGCACCAGCTTGCACACAAATGAAAGGAGACCCCTGGGCCCCTCAAGTACATCACCCAGGAAGCTGGTTGAGAAAACTATTTAGCTGCAAACTCAGGCCGTTCCTGTTGGAAAGAATGATGACTCAGAGGGCAGAGCTGAGAACCCTGAAGGTAGAGCCATGGGATGGGGAATGGGCAGCAAACTTGAGCCTTAATAAAAAAGTTGGGCAACACAGACTCAGCTCATTTTCAGAATCATATGTGGGCATTGCCATGTGCAATTTGTTTCTCCCATTTTGAGCAGCGGTTATATCCAGCCCTTGTATAATTGGGTGTGTAGGAACAATAACTTTAGTTCACTGGCATTCAGATTGGAGGAATGGAACTCAAATTGCTGCACCCGACAAACTCATATATACTTGGACCTGATTTAAATGACTTGAACTGGTGTCATAAGGCAATGGGACATACAGATCTTGGAAGAGGAGGTGAGTGTATTTTTCGGGTGAAGCTGATATGAAATACTATAGCTACTGTACTGAAGGTGGTATGTAGTACTGTAGATTGTGGCAATTGTGCTTTCCAAAGATGAACAAAACAGTATCCCATATCTTTGCCCAATGTGATCTTGACACTTCTTTCATTAAGGGACAGGGTCTAGATTCCCTTTCCTTGAAGTTGGGCAGACATGAGCCCACAGCAGAAGGGAGTAAATGGTGTTGCATCATCCCATCTGGTTCTCTTGGGATGCTCTTGTTACAAACTCAGTCCCTTTGTTCTGAAGCCCATGCAGCCCCATGGAGAGGTCATGTGTTGGTATTCAGGTTGACTGCCTCAGATGATCCCCACAAGCTGTGTGAGTGACTGAACCTTCAGAGGACTCCAGTCTCTGGTTATCAAGTAGTCCCCAAGCTTCCAGTCTTCTGAGTTGAGAGCCTAGATTGTAGCGTAGAGATAAGTTGTCCTTTTCTGAATTCCTAACCCACAGAATGTTGGGAGTATAGTAAAATTTGCTTTGCTTTGTTTTTGTTGCTTAGGGTGGTTTGTAGCACAGCATTAGTAACTAGAACACTGAATAGAGTCTGCGTCTCACTGGGAAGTTCTAATTCTTGCTTCTGAAGTTATTCTGTTCCCATTGCTTCCAAACACAAACCACTTTTAAAGGCAAATGTGACCCATGTCTGTATATATGAAACACATGAAACCTGTATGACTTAAATAAAATTTAAAAAATATAAATATATAAAAAAGGTGGATGTGGGAGATCTCTCATTGCTGGTAAACTGGAAGCAAAGAACTAGGTGTTCAGGACATGAGGCAGATTGCCCTTGGATGCCTGAGTTTAAAAAGTGCTTGGAGGGGCCAGCGCTGTAGCACAGTGGGTTAAAGCCCTGGCCTGAAGTGCCACCATCCCATATGGGTGCCAGTTCCAGTCCTGGCTGCTCCACTTCCGATCCAGCTCTCTGCTATGGCCTAGGAAAGCAGTAGAAGATGGCCCAAGTCCTTGGGCCCCTGTACCCGCGTGGGAGACCTGGGAGAAGCTCCTGGTTCCTGGCTTTGGATTGGCAAGCTCCGGCTGTTGTGGCCAATTGGGGAGTGAACTAACAGATGGAAGACCTCTCTCTCTCTCTCTGCCTCTCCTCTCTCTCTGTAACTCTGACTTTCAAATAAATAAACAAATTTTAAAAAAAGGAAAAAAAAGTGCTTAAAAACTTAATACTGCAGGTAGAACTTGTCTATTTCAAAGTCAGACTCAATGAACACCATGTTACAAATGGTACAAGTAGGAGGAAAGAGACTGAGAATAGCAGTGTTGATATTTCAATAGCTTTTCCTTCTGTGGACAACGGGCCAATTTTCTATATATTTTCTGCTTTAAGTTCTCAAGAAAGAGTATGAATGATCTGGCTAATTACCATGTACTTCACTGGATGGAGTTTCCAAAACGAGCCACTTGGAGGACTACTAGCTAAAATGGGGCCTTTGCTTCTTCTCCTATAAGATATAGAAGAGGACACTGAACTATTTGACTTGAATTGTATCCCCATCTCTCTCATTTGTTGAAGCCCCAACTCCCAGCACTTCAGGGCATGACTATATTTGGAGATAGGGTCTGAAAGAGGAGGTTAAGGAAAAATGAGGTTGTTTGGGTAGACCCTCAGCCACTCTGCCTGATGTCTTTATAAGAAGAAGACATTTGGATAGAATAAGCCACAGCATGGTGCAGAGAGAAATTGACACTTTGAGAAGCAATGACTTTGAACAGCCCTTGTCTCGACTGTTGAGGAACAGTTTTTTTTTTTTTTTTGTACTATTTGTTGAACTCTTAACACAGAGTTCATCATATGTGTATAAAGTTAATTGAAAATAGATCTTGGTAAAAAATAAGAATGGGAATAGGAGAGGGAGGAGGGCGAGGAATGGAGGATGGGTATGATGGGAAGAATCACCATGCTCTTAAAGTTGTAATTATGGAATGTATGAAGTTCATATTCCTTAAATAAAAGGTTTCTGGGAAAAAATTTTTAAAAGTCACAAAAAAGGGAAGGAATAAAGAAAACCCTATGAGAGGACACAAGTAGCCATCTGCAAGGCAAGGAGACAGGCTCCAGAGGAAACTTTCCCTGCTGACACCTTGACCTTGGACTTTGAGATCTTTGACTCCAGAATTAAGAGAAGTACACTTCTGCTATGTTATACTTTGTTATGACAGTCCCAAGGAATGACTGCAGAATCCCACGTGGCTGCTCCTGTGGGGCTGTGGCCAGTCTAAATTCTCTTTAAAGGGGACTGCAGGTGAGGCAGGCATGTAGCTGGTCTTGAACCAGATGTTTTCTTCCAAGTCTGTAACTCATTCATAGAAGAATGATATCTAGATATTGTGAAAATCAATATATGGAAGTGAGGTGTAAATAAAGTACCACACTATACCATGCAGAAAATGATAATACATTGTTTAAAAGTAGGCATTTGAGCCAGCGCCGCAGCTCACTAGGCTAATCCTCCGCCTTGTGGCGCCGGCACACCAGGTTTTAGTCCCGGTCGGGGCACCGGATTCTGTCCTGGTTGCCCCTCTTCCAGGCCAGCTCTCTGCTATGGCCCGGGAGTGCAGTGGAGGATGGCCCAAGTGCTTGGGCCCTGCACCCCATGGGAGACCAGGAGAAGCACCTGACTTCTGCCTTCGGATCAGCATGGTGCGCTGGCCGCAGAGCACCAACCACAGCGGCCATTGGAGGGTGAACCAACGGCAAAGGAAGACCTTTCTCTCTGTCTCTCTCTCTCTCTCACTGTCCACTCTGCCTGTCAAAAATAAAAAAAAATAAAAAAATTAAAAAAAGTAAGCATTTGGAGGAGGAGGGCTCAGTGTAGACCACAGCAGTGGAGGTGGGCTTCATGGAAACGACGAGATGGAAAGTGCACATTTTAAGTTGAGTGGGCTTAGGAGAAATGGGAGAGAGGTAAGAAAGCACTCCAAATACAGGGGATCCATGTGAGAAAAAGCAAAAAGGTAGGGTCAGGCATGAAGCGTTGGGACAGAAGTACCTGCTTGGGGCAGATCAAGCATTTTGGGAACTAGTGAGACATAGTATTTGGCAGAGAGGGTAGACAGAGGTTATGAGTGACCTTGAAAACCAGGCCAAGGACTTCTCATAGTTCTTAGGGTTGATCTGCTGGCACAAGTTAACCTTCAAGTGCCCTAGAATTTGCTGGTAATAATAATTTTTATTTGTTTGTTCTTGAAGCAATGCAATAACATGGGTATAATAATTTATTAGATTAATTATAACTATGGGAATTAAAGTATTATCATCAGATGAGTTTCTAACTATAAGGAGGAACATCCAACCCCTGTAGGGGGAAACAGAATTATCCATTTGTGCAATAAACACTTGTTGAGTGCTTCTAAGGACCCTCTGTGAGATAAAGGGATGTGAAAGATAACATTGGCCCTTGGACTTTTGGTCAACGAGAAGATTTAGGTAAGCACAAAGGCAAGGGAGCAGAAGATGGAAGGACGAATGTTAATAACACAGAGGAAGGCTAAGTGTAATGGAAGACACCTCCATGGAGATGGCTGAAAGGGAGGTTGCAGAAGTGAGATGAGCAAGACCATTCCTGGGGTTTTCTTTTTCTTTTTAAAAGAAATATTTTATTTAATAAATATAAATGTGATAATTTGATAATTACATCTTTTGGATTATAGCAGTTCTTTCCCCCATACCTGCCCTTTCACCCCCAAACCATCCCACCTCCTATTCCCTCTCCCATCCCATTCATCATTATGATCCATTTTTAATTACCTTTATATACAGAAGATCAACTCTATATTAAGTAAAGATTTCAACAGGTTGAACCCACAAAGACACACAAAATATAAAGTACTGTTTGAAGACTAGTTTTACCATTAATTCTCATAGTACAACTCATTAAGGACAGAGGCCCTACATGGGGAGCAAGTGTACAGTGACTGCTGTTGTTGATTTAACAATTGACACTCTTATTTATGACATCAGTGATCACCGGAGGCTCTTGTCATGAGCTGCCAAGGCTATGGAACCCTTTTGAGTCCACAAATTCCGACATTATTTAGACAGTGCTGTAACCAAAGTGAAAGTTCTCTCCCCCCTCAGAGAAAGATACCTCCTTATTTGATGGCCCCTTCTTTCCACCGGGATCTCACTCACAGAGATCTTTCATGTAGGCTTTTTTTTTTTTTTTGCCACAATATCTTGGCTTTCCTTGCCTGAAATGCTCTCCTGGGCTTTTCAGCCAGATCTGAATGCCTTAAGGGCTGATTCTGAGGCCAGAGTGCTGTTTAGGGCATTTGTCATTCTATGAGACTGCTGTGTGGCCTGCTTATTCCTGAGCTTTTCAAGTAAGATCAAAGAGTTAATCTAGTGAATTCCTTTCTCTGAGGCAGAAATGAGAGCCCGATAGTTTAGGGGAAATCCAGCCGAAGATGAGAGAATCAAACTTGACTTTCTAAGAGTTAACTTATTTCTATCAAATATAACACTGACAAACTAATTTTTCTAGTAGGGAATTTGTAATACTCAAAAAGAAATATGTGAGTTAAAAACTGTACATATATTAAACATATTAAAGTGAACTTTATAGTATGTCACAAAGCCCAGAATCAGTTCTTAAAATCTCTCTCTCTCTCTTTTTTAAATCTAAAATGCACAGATAGAGGATGAACATTTGATCAGGTCCCAGCCTCAGAATTCAAGCATCTACCCATTTAGGCCAAGATGGAGATCACCTTTCAGGATACTGTCGGACTTTTGTAGATGACAGAGTTCTTGGAGAGCCTCTAACCAAACCATCACAGCCGCTCACAGAACCCCTGCCACTCTGCCAGGCTCGGGCAGATGCATGAGCAGCAGAACCGGACACTCCCCGCCCCTACCCTGGAACCTACCTAGCCTCTGTATCATGGCCCAAGAGAATTGAGTCCCAAGCAGGGCATTTAGACTTTCAAAATCCAAGAGTAATTGCCTCCAAGTTTGATGTGACACAAGGTGTCATTCTAAGAATGGAGGGCAGGGTTTCCCAACACCTCAATCTGGAGCTCCTGGGCTGCTTGTTCAAATTAGATGCAAACCAAGCACTCCATCCAGACCAAAGGAATTAGAACCTGGGAACAGGGGTTTAAGAGTCAGTACATCGGGCCGGCGCTGTGGCTCAATAGGCTAATCCTCTGCCTTGCGGCCCCGGCACCCCAGGTTCTAGTCCCGGTTGGGGTGCCGGATTCTGTCCCGGTTGCCCCTCTTCCAGTCCAGCTCTCTGCTGCGGCCCGGGAGTGCAGTGGAGGATGGCCCAAGTGCTTGGGTCCTGCACCCCATGGGAGACCAGGAGAAGCATCTGGCTCCAGGCTTCGGATCAGTGTGGTGCGCCGGCCTCAGCATGCTGGCCCCGGCAGCCATTGGAGGGTGAACCAATGGTAAAGGAAGATCTTTCTCTCTGTCTCTCTCTCTCACTGTCCACTCTACCTGTAAAAAAAAAAAAAAAAAAGAGTCAATACATCAACAAGCGTCCTCTGAGATTTTACTCACACTAAGATTTGACAGACCCTGGCCCAGGACGAGTGCAGATCTCTGCAGTTTCCACTCCTAATCTTTCTCCAGCCTACCGTCTCCACACTGGGTTGGCCCAGCTCAGCCCCCACAGCTCTCTTGTCTGTCCCCGTTGCCCTTCAACTTCCCGCTACCCAAGCTTTGTCCTCTTCACTTGCCTTCTCTTAGCTGCTCTTTCATACACTTTCCCCCTCTGTCCTCCTTGTTTCCATTTTTTTCTCTCTCCTTTGGTTCGGACTGCTTCTACTTCCTGCACCACCCAGCTGATTCCAAAGGGTGCTGTGACATTGAGGAGGAGCCAAAGCAGAGTGGGAAGTGAGTTGTGTGCAAGAGCCCATAGAGCTGAGAGAAGCAATTCAGGTTGCACCTGGGTGGAGATGGAGATGGGGGTGGGGGTGAGAGCACTCAGGGACTCTAAGGCTGGACCGTGAGGACACTGAGAACTGCAAGGGATAGGTGGGGTTGTGGTGGGAAGGGTTTGTGGGGAGAGGACATATTTATAACATGGGAAACTCCATGAGGAAGTAGATCAATGAGTCCAAGGCAGCTGGCAGGGCAGGGCCAACAGTTGCATGCACACCTGCCCCTGCCTTCCCCATGGTGTATGTGTGGGTGAGCTAATGAGCATCTGAGAATAGGTGAGCTCAGTTGTGTAGACACTTCCCCAAACTCATTCCCAGGTGCTTACTCTAAGGAGGGGTTTGGGCCATTGGTCAGGCTCTGTGCTCAGAAATATGTCAAAGGTCTTACAGACAAGAAGACTCAATCCTGCGGGATGGAAGCTTCTTCCGGCACCTCTTCTCCCACGTCCCCCCCCCCCCCCCCCAACAGGTGCAGAAGTCAGGATTCCAACTGAGCGTAGTGCATGGTGCCTTGTCCAGAATCAAGGGTGAATTGAAAATCAAGGCTTGTCTTGTTTGTATGATAGAAGTACAAGCTGGTAGATAATCTGTGTGTGTGTGTGTGCAGTTATACTCTGGCTCAGAGGAAGCACTCGGTGCATGCTGGCTCTTACTACTTAGTATTTGGGACTGGTCTTTTACCTGCTGTTTGCCTGCATTTATCATGTTTTTCCACTCAGGGGAGGGCTGGGCTTGGGACTCGCAAGGAAGTCTTCATGTCAGGACAATGGAGGCCACTCCTCCCTCCCCTGGAGAGTATAGGTGCCATCTCCACAGGGTGTGTACTGGGTTCTTAGGTGACCAGGAAGTGCCTTTGCTTCTAAAGGCTCTATTTAACTGTCCACTGCACCTGTTGCTAGGAGGTGTAGCATGTTCCATAAACCCCAAGGAGCAGGACAATACCTGGGCAAGAGGTATAGCGGGGTCCTCACCCAGCAGCACCCTTCTCCCAGTGTGTTGCTCCCCACCAGTGCTGACTGGCTAGGTACTGTGGAATCTAATACAAACCTACAATTCCTTTCATCTCTTATTGGCCTGATTTCCTTAACTGCTTTCTTTGAGTTCCCAGATGTCGCCCCTGCTAGAGGGCTGTTTACTTTAAGACTTAGGTGGCCCTGGAAACATGAAGTGCCCTGCTGTCCCTAACCCCACCTTCCAGGGCAGGGCATTTACTGGGGTTTGGTACAGGTGCTATCTCTGAATTTGAATCTGAGCTTCCTGTCCTTTGCAGGGTGTCTTCTGGAATCACAGGTTGAGTCCTACACATTCCACTGTGGCCTTAGCATATGTTGGCAGCCCAGCCTCCTCCTCTCGTGCCTTCCTGCCCCACCACACCCTACTACTTGCCCTTCCATCCTTGCATGCCTTCCTCCCATTTTTCTCTCTGCTTCAAACTTTCTTGCTCACTTCCCCTTTTGTAAATCTTCCCTTTAAGGCCCAGTTCAAAACCTATCTTGGGGCCGGCGCCGTGGCTTAACAGGCTAATCCTCCGCCTTGAGGCGCCGGCACATCGGGTTCTAGTCCCAGTTGGGGCGCCGGATTCTATCCCGGTTGCCCCTCTTGCAGGCCAGCTCTCTGCTATGGCCCGGGAAGGCAGTGGAGGATGGCCCAAGTCCTTGGGCCCTGCACCCACATGGGAGACCAGGAGAAGCACCTGGCTCCTGGCTTCGGATCAGCGAGATGCGCCGGCTGCAGCGGCCATTGGATAGTGAACCAACGGCAAAAAGGAAGACCTTTCTCTCTGTCTGTCTCTCTCTCTCTCACTATCCACTCTGCCTGTAAAAAAAAAAAAAAAAAAAAAAAAAAAAAAAAAAAAAAAAAAAACCTATCTTGGAAGCTCACCCTGCCCACTCCTGCTGTTGTGTGCCCTCTGCTTCCCAGCAGATCTAGTCTTGCTTTACTGCCCTGGGCACGCATCCCTGTTACTGCACTTCCCCTATTGTGTCATCATCAGATGTTTACACCTGTGCTTCCCCAGAGGCTGAATGGGAGTGCCACAGGTCTTTTAATGGTGTCCCCCAGGTCATCCTCAGGGCTCCAATGCCTTGTGCTCCCAGAAATAATTGCTTTTTATTTCTGCAGTCTTTCCAGAATGTCAGTCCTCCCCTTCTCACTGACAGTGAAGACAAACAACTAGAAAGGGGATCTTTGGGTAAATTAAGCTACATTGTCATCTGTTATAAATCTAGGCTTATATCTCTACTCACACTGATTCAGCAGTGACAGAACCCTCACAAGACAAAGGGGCTTCTGGGACTAGGCTGCTTTCTGGTCCCAGCCCCGTTCTATTTGTAAGCTTGCACATTCATTCGTTCACTCATCCTCTCCTCTGCCTGCCTCTTCTGATCCTTCTTCCTAAAGTCACATCCCTCTGTTGATATTGATCAAAGTACACTGTGGGTGGAGGGTAGGATGGGCCTAAGATGCTGCTTAAGGGGCTGGCGCTGTAGAGAAAGCAGGTAAAGCCGCCACCTGCAGCACCGGCATCCCATATGGGCACCAGTTCAAGTTCTGGCTGCTCCTTTTCCAATACAGCTCTCAGCTATGGCCTGGGAAAGCAGTGGAAGATGGCCCAAGTGCTAGGGCCCCTGCACCAGTGTGGGAAACCAGGAAGAAGCTCCTGGCTCCTGGCTTTAGGTCAGCCCAGCTCCAGCCATTTTGGCCATTTGGGAAGTGAACCAGCAGATGGAAGATCTCTCTCTCTCTCTCTCTCTCTCTCTCTCTCTCTCTCTCCCCACCCCTCATCTTTCTGTAACTCTGCCTTTCAAATAAAATAAACAAATATTTTTTAAAAAAAGATTCTGCTTAAGACTGCTGCATCTCATATTGGAGTTACTGGGTTCAAGGCCCAGCTCCACTTCCAATTCCAACATCCCGATAATGGGTTCCTTGGGAGGCAGCAGGTGATGGTGCACATGCTGTGTCTCTGCCACCTATGTGGGAGATGTAGATTGAGTTCTGGGATCCTAGCATTGGCCTGACTTAACTAAAGCTGTTGAGGGCATCTGGGGAGTGAATGAGTGAATCAGCAGATGGAAGATCAGTCTCTGTCTCTTTATCTCTGACTCTCTGGCTTTCAAGAAGAGGTATATTGTTTATTTGCTTTATGACCTCAATAGTAATCTGCAATTAATTACCTACTTGGTTATTGTCTGTCTCAACCTATTAAGGGACAGACTCCTGAGAACAGGGATACTGTCTACCATTCCTGTTCCTGCACCTTCAATACCTAGTGCACTGCCTGGTTCAATATTTGTGGAATGGATACACGAATAACCAAACATGCATTGTACTTTGTGTGTCCGATTGGGTTAGAGACAGGGGACACAGAAGAGATAGGAGAAACAGATTGCTTAGGCTTTCAGTAGGCTCCCTGGTGAGTTTAGGAGATAGATTGCAGTTACAAAGCTGAATGATAAATACTGATGAAGCAGAAGAGAGAATGGAGGACAGAGGGTCAGTTCAGATTTAGGAGGGGGTAGGAGCCACAAACATTGACATTTGGGTTGAATCCTAAAAGGGAGGAAAATTTGCTGGGCAAATGGAGTTGGGAAAGACATTCTAGGGTGATGATGCCCCGCATACAACAAAGCCTAGAGGGAGAGAATGGAAGACTAAAGAAAGTGTGATATTAGCTGGAGTGTGGTGTGCAAGGGAGGCCCATGGAGGAACTGGCCTCTTGGCAGGCTGCTGGCTGGCTGTGTGTGGTTGAGCACTGTGGTTCTACTTCCTCTGGCTCTAAACTGCAAGCCCCACCTGGAGAAAGTGAAGTGCACGGCCTGATGGCCCTGGCTCCTGGCTCCTCTTGTCCTTGTCTCTCTGCATGGTTGTGGGAGGCAGAGGAGGGAAAGGCTTTTGGGGTTTGTAGCACCTGGTGACCTCTGAGGGAGGGCTGAGCTCTCGCAGGAGGGTGCACCACTCTGAGAAAGTCGTTCTGGGGAGAGCTAGGGTAGCTGCTTTGAGAACTGTGCTGAGTCAGCTGCAGGAATAGCAGAAAGGGGGAGGAGGATCACGGGTTTTGGTTCTTGAAAGAAGGCCATTGAGAAGCGTCAGGAGGTGCATTTTCAAGAGGCAGTACGTACTCATGCTGGGGGCCTTGGAGGCTTGGGACGCTGGCTAAGGAGGGCGATAGCCAGCTTGCTTCTCGCCTCCCTCCCTCTCTCACTCCATTCCTTCCTTCCTGCCTGCCTGCCTTCCTCCTCTTGCTTTCTGTAGCAAACATATATTGCATGTCTATTACATGCAGGACATTGTTCTAGCTGCTGGAACCATGACATTGAAGAAAGCAGCCAAAGTTCATCTCTCACCCTGTGAAAGACAAATAGACAAGGACGTCAGATGGGGCCAACACCAACGAATAAAAGCAAAGGGAGTAAAAACGTAAAGGTGATGGGTGTAGGGGTCATGGATGGGCTCATGGAAGAGGGGACATGGAACAGGAACCCAAATGAAGCAAGGGCAGCCCCATGCTCTCTGGGTAATGTTGTCACTGTTAGAGGGAGGTGTTGCCCTCTAAGCAGGTGAGTTCTCTAGCAGGGAGAATGGGGCTGACAATAATCTCCCATTCTGTGAGTAACAGGGAACTCAACTACTGTGACAATAAAATACAGAGAAGATGATTGAGCCTTTTTTTTTTTTTTTTTTTTTTTTTGCTTTTGCAATGCTTTGCCACCCCTGGACCTACTCTCTACTCATGTAATAGCATGATTCTATTGGGTATTTATTTTTTTACAAAACAGTAAAGAAGTCACATTCTTGACTTTTGTTTTCCCAAATCAGCAGCTTTGTTCTTGTAATTCCCCTGTCAAAGTAGTTACAATTATGCCCATTTTTGACTTCAGGACTCCAGAGCCAGGAATTCTCAAAATCTAAGCAGAATCAGTGGTCTTAAGAGCCAAGGTTTTAGTTTGCAAGAGTCAAACCCCTTTCAAGAATCTGTTCAGAACAACAGATTGTTAGGAGAAGAGTTGAACCACCAGAGGATCTATCCCCCACCCCCAGAGACTAGTTAAGTGTGGCTGGGAGGGGAGATAGGGAGTAAGTAGGGGCAGACTTCAGAGGCAAGATCAGTGTCCCTCTCCACCCTGGGCTGAGACAGTGGGAGGGGTTGGGATCTGAGAGTCCAGGAACCCCTTGCCCAAGGAGGTGGCTGCTGTGCTCTGGAGGTGCAATAGAGGACAGCTGTAGGGTCTCAGCAGATGGGCTGATGCAGCACTTGAATCTCTACCTGCCTGGATGGTCCATTAGGAAAAGGGCTCAGAGATCCTCCTGGGGGATTAGAGGGTCTCAGATGTAGCTGAGTGATGGTTTTCATACCTTGAGGCTCGCAAGAGGCAGAAACAGTGAGACCCAGGTGGCCCAAGGGATGGAAACCAGGTAGAGTCTCAGACTTCACAGCAAATGCTGGAGACCCGTGCCTGAGAGAGACTGAGGGCAGCACAGACAGCTGCCAGCAACCACAGGTCCCTTTTGTCCCCAGTCATCATACCCTGAAAACTCCCTGAATGTCAATGCCCCTAAGGGTGAGGAAGAGCAGGGAGGGGAATATGGCAATGGCAACGTTTCAATTTGAAGCCACTACCGCTGGACTTCCAGGGACTAGATCAAGTTCTCTGTCAGGAGATAGAATTGGAGCCTGAAATAGAAGATGAGTTACAGAAGTGTGAAGGAAGTCGTGATTGTTTTTGCACATATGAATCATGTAGTTTGCAAACTATATGTAATTTTACCTTCTACACGAATGTTTGCTAGACTGTATAGTGATGTTCAAATGTTCAAAAAACTGGGAGGTATTTTGAGGTCTAGTTTGATTACCCACCTTGTTAGCTGCTTCATAAACGCTTCTTATGTTGGACACCTGAGCTCTCAATAAAGTGCACAGTGTTGAGCAAATGGGAGATAGTCTGTTCTCCTCCTCCCCAGGTCTCCAGTGTCCATTCTGAGAAGCAGGAATGTGATTTGAAAAAAAAGATTTTCACACAGATTTGCTGTGAAGTGGAAGGTGACTAGGACCCTCGATGCGGAGGGCGGGAGGAGCCACGATGGGTGCCCCCTGAGGAGGAAGCCCCTGGTCACTGTTGCCCTTCAGGTCTTGAGGGAGAGACTGAAGTGCGTGCTCCTGCTGTTTTCATCTCCATACTGTGGAAATCAGCAAGAGTTGTGTGGAGCCTCCAGGGCTCCTCTCAGGCTTTCCCGTGTTTTCTCCTAACGAGACACACAGAAGCCTTCCACTTCCTAACTAAGGGCTCTGGGAACCAAATGCGCTGCAGAAGCACAGCCAGATGTTGTTTTGTTGTTTTCTCTTTGGATCACAGATGCCTGTCATCGTGTCTGACAAGTGGTTAGTGCTCATTCAGCATTCAGTAAATAGATTTCCCTGTTCCTAGCTGAATTACTTTTGAAGCTAGTAGGCGTCAATCTCCATGCAGAGTTCCTAGAACCTTCTCCATCTCTGTAGAGATAGTGTTTTGGAGATGGTGTGAGAACCCCATGGGAGTGGGGAGGGCTCCATGGAAAGAAAGAATGCCAACTTTTGTGCTCAAGCCAGAAACAGTGGGGGTGGGGGTTGACCTGTAGTTGCTTGGTGATGGCCTTTCCTGCAGAGCCAGAGTTTGCCTTCTATTTTTGTTTTCTTTGTCCCTTAAGGCCGTATCCATCCAAGTGCTCCTGCTATTGAAGCCCAGAGTGTGAATCAAACGTCTGTTTCAGTTCATCGGGGATTGCCCACACTCTGCTGATGAAGAGACTGGTGGTGGGGGATGAATTGCTAATTTACATCTCCTGTTTAGAAAGACTGAACAGAGACTAAGTGGGCAAGGAAACACAAAGGATTTGACTGAACAATCTCATTTGTGGAGATTTTCCTCTGCTCAGAAGGGATGAGTTTAGGCTCCCAGAACTGCTTGGAATGTCCACTGAGGTCAAAAGGAGAATGATTTCATTGAATTTTTTCCTTCAAAGGAAAATTTGGTTTGTGTGTGGTAGCCTAATATAGTGCTTTATTTTTAGAAAACTCCATTTGGATACAATGATTCCCCTTTATGGTAAATATTGACTTTTCCTGGTGGAGAAGCAATTATTTGATTACGGTATTTGCAAATTTAGGGGAAGACTCCATTTACTCCAGATTATTTTAGTTGAGGTGATGTTTACACAGTGATACAGAGCTTTTGGGAAAAGAAATGGTGCCCAATATTGTTTCTTGACATATGGGGTATGTATAGATTATTGCTGTGGATTGATGGTCCTCCCTCTGCTTTGGAAACAGGTGTTGTTAGCTGGGAGGAAATGGGACTTTACTCCTTTGGTGACAGCAGCCAGATGGTAATGGTAGCCACAAAGGAGGGTGAACTGTGGCTCCCCACAGATGGTGAAGGGTCATGTTCATGGCTACTTTGCTTTAGAGATATTTGAGGGCTGGCGCCGCAGCTCACTAGGCTAATCCTCTGCCTGTGGCGCCGGCACACTAGGTTCTAGTCCCGGTTGGAGCGCCGGATTCTGTCCTGGTTGCTCCTCTTCCAGTCCAGCTCTCTGCTGTGGCCCAGGAAAGCAGTGGAAGATGGCCCAAGTGCTGGGCCCTGCACCCGCATGGGAGGCCAGGAGGAAGCACCTGGCTCCTGGCTTTGGATCAGCGCAGCGCGCACGCCACAGCGGCCATTTGGGGGGTGAACCAACGGAAGGAAGACCTTTCTCTGTCTTTCTCTTTCACTAACTCTGCCTCTCAAAAAAAATAGAGATATTTGGGTGTCATATTGCTATTCTAGTTATTCAGATGAGAAAGCCAGGTTAGGGATGTAATGTTTTGCCTCAAGTCCCAAAGCTAGTACACAGCCAAACTGAGATTCAACTCCAGGTTTAATCTGACTAAAATCTTTGACTCTCTTAACCAATACACTGTCTTTCTTCTCAATCTTGGGATTATCTTTTCAGAGCATCCCTCTGGCTCTCAAAGTGTGGTCCTTTGGCCAACATTATTGTTACATTATTACTAGCACCAGTAATTGTTACATTATTACTAGCACCAGTTGTGAACTTGTTTGAAATACAAATTCTCATGCAACCATCAAGCATTGAATCAGAAATTCTGGAGGTTCAATAGTGCAAGCATCCTCTGCGTTGATTCTTCCAGAGACAGGGCTGTGGCTATCCAATAGGGTGCTTATTCTCTCTGCTCTCTCAGTTTAACTCCACCAATTCTAAGAGAGTTTCTTCCTCATACTGACATACAATTTGCTTCCCTTAAATGTGTCTTTATTGGTTCTGCTTTCCTTTGTCAACATGAGAGCTGACTGTTGCTGTTGAGACTCACTTGACTAAGAGCAAAAAATTGCTAACAGATTAAGAAGAGCTTGTTTGATGGGACATATACAATTTGGATGCCAGCTGCCTTTTTTGTTTGTATATTTATCACAGATACTTTCTCCTTGGTCCCAAAAGTAAGATAGAAGGGGAACACTTGCAAAAGAAAAATAAGAATGAGGAGTCCAAGTTGAAGACTCTCCTGTTTCTTTAGGAAGTAGTCATTGTAGCGATCCTGGGCCTATAAGATTTCCTATTTCCTGCACAGTCACAGGTAAGATATACAATTTCTCCTGATGAACAAACTCTGTCATTGAAACTTGATGAGTTTTGAAAGAAGGCTGAGCCCATGCTGGTTAGAGTGGCTGGGAGAATTTAGACGACCAGGAATCAGCTGTAGTAAGTGCATCATTCAATCTGTGTCCATAGGACTAAAGTGGCATTTTTAAAAAAGATTTGTTTATTTATTTGAGAGGCAGAGTTATAAACAGAGAGATGGACAGACAGAGAGAGGTTCTCCATCTGCTGGTTCACTCCCCAAATGGCTGTAGTGGCTGAAGCTGGGCCAATCAGGAGCCAGGAGCCAGGAGCCAGATCTTCTGGGTCTCCCACATGGGTCAGGGGCCCAAGCACTTGTGCCATCTTCTACTGTGATCTGAAACCATTAGCAGAGAGCTGGATTGGAAGAGGGGCAGTGGGGACATGAACTGGCACCTGTATGGGATGCTGGCACTGCAGGTGGAGGCTTAACCTACTATGCCACAGCACCAGCCCCAAAGTGGCATTGCGGTACTTCTCTATTAACCTGGGTTCTGCAAAAAACAGAGCCTGGGGCAAAGGGCTCTGAACTACTACTACTAGGTGCCATTTTTTGGGAAAAGGGTGGAAAAGGGTGCGGGTAAAGGGATGTGAGCCAGGGAAGGAGGAAACCAACACAAAAATGCTATAGCCAGTTGCTGCCCACTGAGTATGACCAACTGCTTCTTCTGGACCAACTCTGCAAAGCCAGATGACCACATTGCAGGGTGGTTCTTCCCAGGAGAGAAAGAAAGTGCATCAACTGGTATCCATCTCAAGCAGGTCAAAGCTCCACCTCATAGACTATTGACTTCCCCCAAATCTAGTTCACAAACATGTGGGCTCCATGTTGAGTACAGCATCCCATGCCTTATTGTATACAAGATAGGAGGCCACAGGCTCCTGGTACAGGCACAAATGATGCACTGTTAGATTTTACCTGCATGAAATTAATGAGAACACAGGCAGAGCTAGAGGTACTGCTGGTGGCTGAAGCCAGAGTCACATGAAGCTGTCAGGATCTGAAACGCACAGCAGACTTTTCTGATACAGCTCTCCTGAGGTAATTTTGAAAACAAAATTTTTTATGTAATTCTCACACATTAAAGTTAGTCATAAATGTTGACGTTGTAAAGCAAAATTACAGGGAAGGCATTTGGCATAATCATTGGAATGCTGCTTGGGACTCCTGCATCCTATATCTTAGTGCTTGGTTTGAGTCCTGGCTCTGCTTCTAATCCAGCTTCCTGCTAATACGCACCCTGTGAAGCAGCAGGTCCTGGGTCACACTGGGGTCCCTGCCATGCATGTGGAAGAATTCAAAGTAGTGCTGAACTCCTGGCTTCAGCCTGGCTAAGTCCTGGCTGTTGTAGGCATTTGGGAAGTGAACCAGCAGATGGAAGATCTCTATCTGTCTTTCACTGTTTTCTGCCATTCAAATAAAAATTAAATAAATACACTTTTTTAAAAAGTTGGATTGTGCCAGCTGATAGAGGAACTAAGGCTCCATTGAATCACAATTCTCCTTCCATCCCCTGCAGAACATGGATGCAAGAAGCGTACAGACCCTGGTGTTCACACGTGCTTGGGGAAGAAAGGCTATAGTGCAAATGCGTCCTGTGAGACAGGAACACGTAGATCCTGCCTCTAGAGCTTTCATTCTGAGACTACTTACAGTGTGTATGTGGGAACAACACATAAAGCAAACATTTCAACCCTTCAGGCCTGGGAAGTCAGGAAACTCTAAACACAAATGACAGTGGAACATTATTGGAAAGTAAAGAATCAGAGAGGATTCCCCAGTGCTGTCTACCATGTCTCTTACTCTTGAACTATACGAGGGGAGAGACTTAAAGTACCAACGAATTACGAAGAACATCTGAACAGAGTTCAGAGCTGTCAGACAAGACGCAGAACTTGGAGTTTAAGCCCAGACAAGAGAACCAAGCTAAAATAAAAGTAATAGAATTCTTTGGAGAAAAGTGACAGAAGCCAGAATTTTCAAAAGATGACGTTCATCATGTCCAGCATAGAATCCAAAGTTGCCTGACACATGAAGAACAAAGATAAAGCACTTTCTTAAAAGAAAAGAAAGTGAATCAACAGTTGTTGGAACCAATAGACAATAATTTTAAAGTAGCTATTATAACTATCCTCAACGACATAAAAAACAAGTAATTTTCTGAAACAGAAAATGTTTAGCAAATATAAAATATTTATACTTCTTTTTAATATGTACATTTGAATCTAAATATCATGATATTTATTTTTTGAATGGATGAATAATTCTCTGAGAAAATTCAACACTTTATTTTTTTTAAAAGATTTGTTTATTTATCTGAAAGGTAGAGTTACAGAGAGGCAGAGGCAGAGACTCAGAGAAGGAGATCTTCCATCCTCTGGTTCACTCACCAGATGGCTGCAATGGCTGGAACTGGGCCAATCCACAGCCAGGAGCCAGGAGCTTCTTCTGGGTCTCCTACATGGGTACAGGGGCCCAAGGACTTAGGCCATTGTCTACTGCTTTCCCAGGCCATAGCAGAGAGCTGGATTGGAAGTGGAACAACTGGACTTGAACCCCAGGCCCATAGAGGATGCCAGCACTGCAGGCAGTGGCTTTATCTGCTGTGCCAAGGCACTGGCCCCCTCCATTTCTCAAAAGCAGGTAACACTGAGGTACTAAATGACATCCATAATTTGCTGCAAAAATAATTACTGGCACTTTTTAAAAAACTTTAAGTTAATAAATATAAATTTCAAAAGTAAAACTTTTGGATTATAGTGGCTTTTCCCACAATAACCTCCCTCCCACCTGCAACCATCCCATCTCCCACTCCCTCTCCCATCCTATTCTTCATCAAGATTCATTTTCAATTATCTTTATATACGGAAGATCAACTTGGTATATACTGAGTAAAGATTTCAACAGTTTACATCCACACAGATACACAAAGTATAAAGTACTGTTTGAGTACTAATTATACCGTTAACTTGCGTAGTATAACACATTAAGGACAGAGATCCTACATGGGGAGTAGGTGCACAGTGACTCCTGTTGTTGATTTAACAATTGACAATTGATGTCAGTAATCACCTGAGGCCCTTGTCATGAGCTGTGAAGGCTATGGAAGCCTCTTGAGTTAACAAACTGACTTTTTTTTTTTTTTTTTTTTGACAAGGCCATAGTCATAGTGGAAGTTCTCTCCTCCTTTCAGAGAAAGGTACCTCCTTCTTTGCTGGCCCGTTCTTTCAACTGGGATCTCACTCACAGAGGTCTTTCATTTAAGTTTTTTCTTGCCGCAGTGTCTTGGCTTTCCATGCCTGAGAAACTCTCATGGGATTTTTAGCTGATCCGAATACCTTAAGGGCTGATTCTGAGGCCAGAGTGCTGTTTAGGACATCTGCCATTCTGAGTCTGCTGTGTATCCTGCTTCCCATGTTGGATTGTTCTCTCCTTTTTAATTCTATCAGTTAGTATTAGCAGACACTAGTCTTGTTTATGTGATCCCTTTGACACTTAATCCTATCTTTTGATCAGTTATGAACTGAAACTGATCACTTTGACTAGTAAGATGGCATTGGGGCTGGCGCCGTGGCTCAATGGGCTAATCCTCCGCCTTGTGGCGCCAGTACACTGGGTTCTAGTCCCGGTTGGGGCTCCAGATTCTGTCCCGGTTGCTCCTCTTCCAGTCCAGCTCTCTGCTGTGGCTCGGGAGTGCAGTGGAGGATGGCCCAAGTGCTTGGGCCCTGCACCCCATGGGAGACCAGGAGAAGCACCTGGCTCCTGCCATCGGATCAGCGTGGTGCGCCGGCCGCGGCGGCCATTGGAGGGTGAACCAACAGCAAAAAGGAAGACCTTTCTCTCTGTCTCTCTCTCTCTCTCACTGTCCACTCTGCCTGTCAAAAAAAAAAAAAAAAAAAAAAAAAAAAGATGGCATTGGTACATGCCACCTTGATGGGATTGATTTGGAATCCCCTGGCACATTTCTAACTCTACCTTAAGGGGTAAGTTGGAGTGAGCATGACTGGCACTTTACAAAACATCAAACTTTTCAAAGTGTAAACTGAATCAAGGGTTACCACTATCATTTTCAACCAATATACAGATTTTTCCTCAAGGTCAGGTGTGTTGTCCTCACGGTATAATTTCCATGAGTTCACTGTACTGATCTATTATTAAAATGGGGGTCTCTGGAAAGGCATGCCTGAGGATATTATCTTGATTTTTAAGGATGACGGAGCAGCAGGGCCTGCTGCCCGAGACCTAAGCACCATGTCTTCTGACGCTCACTGACAACGGTGTCTCTGAAAAAGGAACTTGGACTTTAGATGCCTCGGAGAAGGTCCCGATTCAGCACTGTAGCGCCCAAACAAGCAACGGGCTCTCTCTCCTCTCTCTACTCACTGTGGATGGCCACTGTGTCTTCGTAGGAAGGCAGCGTGGTGGGCACCGAGGAAGGCCCCTCAGCTGCCTGGTGGGGTCCTGGAACCCACGTTTTGCTCCAGCCCACATGCCTGTCAATCCTGGAGGATGGCATTTAAATATTAACAATAAACAAGTTCTTTTTACATCATTCTTTTCTCTTTGAAATAAAATGTTTGTGTCAGTATCCTATATAGAATCAAAATCCCATATAGGATTTTACAAATTCAGTTGTAAAATAATTTTATGGTTCAAAATATTTTAGTAGTTCCCCTATCTTAATTCTCACTGTCTTTTAAAAGATATTAAAATTTTTCTTTTATGTCTGGGCATAAGGCTCTAGGTGTTAAAATCTATTTTAAATTAAATGATAATTCTCTACTCTACAATTGATTGAAACAACATAAATGATTTACAAATTTTGATAAATTCCCTCTATTACCCCTACCTTACCTTGTAGCCTGTGGTAATCACCGTTCTGTGTTCAGACTGAGTATTTTTTTTCAAGCTCTCACATACGAGGGAGAATATGCAGCATTTGTCTTTGTGTGTTTGACTTATTTTATTTAACTTAATGTCCTCCAATTCCCTCCATATATATACACAATGGAAAACTGTTCATCCATAACAAAGAATGAAGTCCGCATACCCACTAGTGAGATTGCTGTATCATCATAGTTTTAATTCATACATTTAGATCTTTGATAAGTTAATTTTTATTTATGGTAAAAGTAATGATCGAATTTCATTCTTCTACATGTGTATGTCTGGTTTTGTCAGTACCATTGATTGAAAAGTCTGTTCTTTGTCTAATGTGTGTTCTAGCAACTTTGTCAAAAATCAGTTGGCTGTATACATGTAGATCGATTTCTGGATTCTCTTTTCTGTGCCATTAATTTATTTCATTTCATTTTTTAAAGATTTATTTGTTTATTTGAAAGGCAAAGTTACAGAGAGGCAGAGGAAGAGAGAGAAAGAGATCTTCCACCCGCTGGTTCATTCTCCAAATGGCTGCAAAGGCCAGAGCTGGGCTGATCCCAAGCCAGGAGCCAGGACCTTCTTCCAGGTCTCCCACTCAGGTGCAGGGGCCCAAGGACTTGGGCCATCTTCTACTGCTTTCCCAGGCCATAGCAGAGAGCTGGATTGGAAATAGAGCAGCAGATATTTGAACCCGTGCCCATAGGGGATGCCAGCACTGCAGGCAATGGTTTTACCTGCTATGCCACCATGCCAGCCCCTGTTCCATCAATTTATGTGTCAGTTTTTGTGCCAGTACCATGATGTTTTAATTATTTTCACTTTGTAGTGTGCTTTGAAATCAACTCTTATGATGTCTCTTGCTTGATTTTTTTTCTTTCAGGATCTCTTTGGCTATTCTGGGTTGTTTGTGGTTTCATATGAATATGAATATATTTTTTTTCCATTCTGCAAAGAATGTTATTGGTATTTTGATCAACATTGCATTGAATTTGTAGATTGCTTTAGTTAATGTGAATTTTTTTTAACTTTTATTTAATGAATATAAATTTCCAGTGTACAGCTTATGGATTACAATGGCTTCCCCCTCCCAATCTATGAATAAGGAGTATCTTTCTACTCTTTTGTGTGTATGTTCTTGATCTCTTTAATCAGTGTCTTATAATTTTCATTGTAGGGATATTTAATTTCTTTGGTTAAATTTATTGCTAAATATTTAATTTTTTGCTGCTATTACAAATGGGATCTCTTTCTTGATTCTCAGCAAGATCTGTGTAAAAATATTACTTTTAAGAAATGTTGATTTT
Source organism: Lepus europaeus (assembly GCF_033115175.1). Classification (NCBI taxonomy): domain Eukaryota; kingdom Metazoa; phylum Chordata; class Mammalia; order Lagomorpha; family Leporidae; genus Lepus; species Lepus europaeus. The sequence goes on along the minus strand of NC_084831.1, from coordinate 134,459,924 downwards.
ATGTGTTGTGACTTTACTGAAATGGTTTATCAGTTCTAACAGCTTTTTGGTGGAGTGTTTAGGTTTGCCCATGTACAAAATCATGTCATCTGCAAACAGATATTTCGACTTCTTCCTTTCCAATTTTGGTGCCCTTTCTTTCTTTCTTTCTTTCTTTCTTTCTTTCTTTCTTTCTTTCTTTCTTTCTTTCTTTCTTTCTTTCTTTCTTTCCCCTAATAACTCTTGCTAGTATATTGAATAAGAGTGGTGAAAGTAGACATCCTTGTCTTGTTCCAGGTCTGAACGGGAAATTCTTTCAGCTTTTTTTCCCATTCAGTATGATATTGGCCATGGGTTTGTTGTATATAACCTTTATAATTTTGAGTTATGCTCCTTCTATACCTATTTTCTTAAAAGCATTTAATACAAAGAAGTGGTGAATCTTATTAAATGTGTTTCCTTTGTGTATTGAGATGACCGTAGGTTTTTGTTCTTCATTCTGTTGATGTGATTTGTGGTTTTATTGATTTGTAATTGTGTGCCCTAACATGCCTTGTATGAGTCCTACTTGATTGAGATGTATGACTTTTAAAGATTTAATTTAATTTTAAAGGCTTATTTATTTATTTGAAAGGTAGGTTTACAGAGACAGAAGGAAAGACAGAAAGAGAGAGAGAGAGAGAGAGAGAGAGAGAGAGAGAGAGATCCTCCATCCACTGGTTCACTTCCTAAATGGCTGCAACAGCGGGACTGGGCCAGGGAGAAGCCAGGATTCAGGAACTTCTTCCAGGTCTCTCTCTCACATGGGTGCAGGGGTCCAAGCACTTGGGCCATCTTCTGCTGCTTTGCCAGACATATTAGCAAGGAACTGAATCTGAAGAGGAGCAGCCAGGTCTTGAACCAACGCACATATGGAATTCCAGTGTTACAGGTGGCAGCTTCTACCTGCCATGCTACAATGCCAGCCCCTGATTTCTAAAAATGTAATATTAGATTCAGTTTGCTAATATTTTATTGAACATTTTTGCATCTATACTCATCAAGCATTTTGGTCTGTATTTTTGTTTTTGTGTTGTGTCTTTGGTTTTGATATCAGAGTAAAGCTGGCTTAATAAGAAGAGTTTGGCAGAGTTCCATCCTTTTCAGTATTTCAGAATAGTTTAAGAAGGATTGGAGTTAGCTCCTCTTTAAATGATTTGCAGACTTCAGGTGCAAAGCTGTCAGGTTCTGGACTTTTCTTTGATGGGAGATTTAACTACTGCTTCAATCTCATTACTTGTTATGGAGATGGTTAGGTTTTCTGTATCCTCTTGATTTAATCTTGGTAGATTTTATGTAGCCAGGAATTAACCTACTTCTTTGAGGTTTTATAATTTGTTAGCATATAGTTGCTCATAGTAATTTCCCATGATTCTTTGTATTTCTGAGGTGTCAATTATATGTCTCTTTTTTCATCTATGATTTTTATTTTTTTGAGTTTTTTCCTTTGTTAGTTGGCTAAAGTTTATTTTGATTATTTTTCAAAAAACATTTTGTTTGATCTTTTGAGTTTTTTTAGTTTTAGTTTCTTTAATTTCTGCTCTGACTCTTATTATTTATTTCCTACTGCTAATCTGGGGTTTGGTTTTTTCTTTTCTAAGTCCTTGAGGTGCATCACTGGTCTGCAGTCTGCTTATTTGATATTTGTCCTTTTTTAATGTATGCACTTATTATAAATTTCCCTCTTAATACTGCCTTTGCTGTATTCCACAGGTTTTGATATGCTGTATTTTCATTTTTATTTATATCAAGAATTTTTTAGAATTTCCTTTTTAGTTTCTTCAGTGGCCCATTGGTCATTCAGGAGCATGTTGTTTAATTTCCAAGTATTTATAGATTTTCTTTTGTTCTTCTTGTTGTTGATTTCTAGTTTTATTTCTTTGTGCTCTGGGAAGATACATGGTATAATTTACATTTTTAAAAATATACTGAGATGGCTGGCGCCTCGGCTCACTAGGCTAATCCTCCTCCTGCGACACCGGCACCCCGGGTTCTAGTCCCGGTCGGGGCGCCAGATTCTGTTCCGGTTGTTCCTCTTCCAGGCCAGCTCTCTGCTGTGGCCCAGGAGTACAGTGGAGGATGGCCCAAGTCCTTGGGCTCTGCACCCACATGAGAGACCAGGAGGAAGCACCTGGCTCCTGGCTATGGATCGGCGCAGCACGTTGGCCATAGTGGCCATTTGTGGGGTGAACCAACGGAAGGAAGACCTTTCTCTCTGTCTCTCTCTCTCACTGTCTAACTCTGCCTGTCAAAAAAATATATACTGAGACTTGATTTGTGGCTTGTTATATGGTCTATCCTAGAAAATGTTCCATGTACTGATGAGAAGAATGCGTGGTTTGTAGCTGTTGGGTGAAATGTTTTTGCAAACATCTGTCAGGTTTATTTGCTCTATAGTATAGTCTAACTCTGATGTATCTTTGTTGATTTTCAGTCTGCTTTCTTTAGTTTTTTAAGATTTTATTTATTTACGTGAAAGTCAGAGTTACACAGAGAGAGAAGGAAAGGAAGAGAGAAAGAGAGGTCTTCCATCCACTGGTTCACTCACCAGATAGCTGCGAAGGCTGGAGCTGTTCTGATTCGAAGCCAGAAGCCAGGAGCCAGGAGTCAGGAGTTTCTTCTGGGTCTCCCACATGGGTGCAGGGACCCAAGGACTTGGGCCATCTTCCATTGCTTTCCCAGGCCATAGCAGAGAGCTGGATCAGAAGTAGAGCAGAAGGGTCTCGAACTGGTGCCCATATGGGATGCTGGCACTGCAGGCAGCAGCTTTATCACTACACCACAGCACGGCCCCCTGTCTGTCTTTAAGATTTATTTATTTTTTATTTGAGAGACAGAGTTACAGACACAGAGAGGGAGGAAGAGAAAGAGGTTTTCTGTCTCCTGGTTCACTCCCCAAATGGCTGCAATGGCTAGGGCTGCACCGATCCAAAGTCTGGAGCCAGGAGCTTCCTCCAGATCTTCCACGTGGATGCAAGGGCCTAAGCACTTGAGCCATCTTCTACTCCTGTTCCAAGCCATCAGTGGAGAGCTGGATCAAAAGAGGAGCATCTGGGACTCGAACTGGCACCCATATGGGATGCAGGTGCCACAATTTGACTATAATATACTTTGGAGAATGTCTTTTTTGGTTGAATCTGGTTGGGGTTCTTTGAGTGTCCTGGATGTCAGTATCTCTTTCAATTATTATTTCATTAAATAGATTCCCAAGTAATTCTTCTTTCTCTTATCCTTCAGACATATGAAGGAGAATATATGAGTAAAATGAATATTTGTTTGCTTAGGGGTATCCCATATATTTCATACATTTTCTTCATTTTTAAAAATTATTTCTTTATTTTTATGTGAGTGGGATACTTCATAACTGTCTTCCTTAGTATCAGAAATTCTTTGTTCTCCTTGATCATTTTTTATGGAAGCTATGAGTTTTGTTTTTTACTTAACTGACTGAACTTTTCAGCTCCAGAATTTTGGATATTTAAAAATGATTTATATCTCTGTTGAATTTTTCATTCTCTTCATGCATTGCTTTCCTAATTTCTTTGAATTGTCTATGTGTATTCTCTTTTTTCATTTTTATTTATTTTTTATTTATTTTTTATTTTATTTTTTATTTTTTGACAGGCAGAGTGGACAGTGAGAGAGAGAGACAGAGAGAAAGGTATTCCTTTGCCGTTGGTTCACCCTCCAATGGCCGCAGCGGCTGGCGCGCTGCAGCTGGTGCACCGCGCTGATCCGATGCAAGGAGCCAGGTGCTTCTCCTGGTCTCCCATGGGGTGCAGGGCCCAAGCACCTGGGCCATCCTCCACTGCCTTCCCGGGCCATAGCAGAGAGCTGGCCTGGAAGAGGCAACTGGGACAGAATCTGGCACCCGGGACTAGAACCGGTGTGTCGGCGCCACAGGAGGAGGATTAGCCTATTGAGCCACGGCGCGGGCCATGTATATTCTCTTACATATTGCTGATTCCTTAACATCACTATTTTGGAATCTTTCTCATGCCTTTCATAGATTTCTTTTTATTTGTGGAGAACCATTGCATTCTCTTAGCGGTGTCGTGCTTCGTCCTTCTGTGATGTTTCCTGTGTCTCTGTATCAATGTATGACTATCTGTAACAGTCCTCCTCTACGGAGTAGCTTTAGTTGGAAAACACCCGTTGGCTTAGATGGAATTTGGGATGTCAGTTGGGTGGTTGCTTTGGCTTTGGTTCTAGATGAGTCAAAACATGTAACCTCAGCCGGCGCCGCGGCTCACTAGGCTAATCCTCCGCCTTGCGGCGCCGGCACACCGGGTTCTAGTCCCGGTCGGAGTGCCGGATTCTGTCCCGGTTGCCCCTCTTCCAGGCCAGCTCTCTGCTGTGGCCAGGGAGTGCAGTGGAGGATGGCCCAAGTCCTTGGGCTCTGCACCCACATGGGAGACCAGGAGAAGCACCTGGCTCCTGCCATCGGATCAGCGCAGTGCGCCGGCCGCAGCACGCCAACCGCGGCGGCCATTGGAGGGTGAACCAATGGCAAAGGAAGACCTTTCTCTCTGTCTCTCTCTCTCACTGTCCACTCTGCCTGTCAAAAAAAACATTTTTTTTAAAAAAAAATAAAAAAAAAAAAACATGTAACCTCTGGGTGATATCTTCAGCTGTAATCAATGTCGACCGTGTCTATGAGTGCCACAGTTGTCCAGTCTGCAGAAGTTTCTGCAAGTAGTAGCATGACTTTGAAGTGGAGGTGGGCTTCCACAAGTGTGTGTTTTCAGTCTCCAGAGAATTGGATGTCAGTCACACTAGGATTTGTCATGAATGTAGCTACATTATTGGTACTGTGTGTCCCTGAGGTTGTCCCCTTGCCAAACATGCCTGAGTGATGATGGAGCTTATAACACCAATAGCTGTGGCCCTGGAACTATGTGATGTGAATGGAGTCTTTCCCAGGTTCTGCTGGGTTGATGTACATGAGACTGGGACTTATAGCACCAAATGCCTTAGTCCCAGCACTGGGGCAAATGAAGGACCCCAGTCCATTGTGGTGAAAGCTAGTTGTGCTGGAGATTTTACATTGGCAGGTTTGGGCCTGGAGCAGTAGAATTCAGGTAGGGTCTTCCCTATATCCCTCAGGGTGGGTTGTAGTGACTCTGAGGACATAATACTAGTAGTTTCAGTCCCAGAGCTTCAGAGAAGGAAGATTACCTTATTCAGGTCCTACAGGAAAAGCATAGGTTGTGCTGGAGAACATGTGATAGCAGCCATGGGCCTCCAATAACTGGATGAAAATAAAGTCTGCCCCGGATCCCACAGGGAAGCACAGGACTTAGACAGCCAGCAGTCATAGATCCAGAGATGCAGGATGGAGTGACGATGTTATTCAGATTACACATTTATGCACATGTTATTCAGGGGGTTGTGCACTGGCAGGCATGGGTATAGGAAAGTGGAATGCAAACAGAGTCCTCCCCAGGACCCACAGGAAGAACTCAGGTGACTTTATGGAATGTAGCACCAATAGTTCAGTCCTAGAGATGCAGGACTTGGAGGGTGCCTGACTCATGTCCCACAGATTAATGAAAAGCTTTGTTAGGGATTGTGTGCTAGCCTGTGCAAGCCTGGATTAGTAGGATGCAGATAGGGCCTTCTCCAGGCACCATAGGCAGGCACAGGTGTCTCTGGGACTTATAGAACAAATAGCCATACACATAGAACTCCAAGATGCAATGAAATCTTTACCAAGGTCCTTTGGGGTGACCTCATGTGACTCTGTGGGATATAACTCCAACAGTCACAGTTCCGGAACTGCAGGCCTTGGAGGGTACCTTACCAGTCCTACACAGGGATCACATGCTATATTAGGGATTATTCGCTAACAATCACAGAAATATTGATAGGCCCTTCCTTAGGCCCCACAGGGGAGTACAGTTGTCCCTGAGACTTATAGCACAAACATCCATAGTGCTGGCGCTGCAGATTGCAATAGGATTCTTACGCAAGTCTCACAGGGCAAATGCCATTTATGCTGATGATTGTGGACAGCAGCCTTGAGTAGAGGTATTCATATAGAGCCCTCCAGGTCCTACAGGTGAGTGCAAATTACTCAAGGGATTGTAGAACTCACAGTCACAGTCCCAGGACACAGAAGGGACTTCCCCTAGTTCTCACAGGGAAGCAATGATGACGCTGGGGCTTGTGTCTTGGCCACCCAGCACCTTGTGCTAAAAGATGTAGAAGGGAACTTCCTCAGTTCTGATCTGATCCTCTGGGCAGTATATTGGCTGCTTCTGGCAACAAACCCCTGGAAACACCGGGGAACTTTCCCAGATGCCATAGAGCAACTGAGCATGGCTCTGGGGCTTGTGTTCAGACACTCAGTAGCCCAATCTCTTCCATGTGAAGCACGCTGACTCTGACTCTGGGTGCTTCTGGTAGCAACGGGGCTGCTTACTATCCACTAGGACTATCGGAGTGTAGTAGTAGCTGTACTGTAGCAGTGGAGTCCAGGGCTTTGGAAGCAGAGGTAGGCAATGTGGGTTCATTATTTTGGAACAAAGTAGTAGCTCAGACAGACCCAAGTCAGGTTTCTAGACTGGATTTAAAGCCAGTGAGGATGGTGGAAGTCTCCGGTAGTTTGAACTGTGGTCGTGGGTGTTATAGAGTTTTTGCTTACTTTCCCCAGGCAAGATGGAGTTCTTCCAGCCATGGAGCCCAGGTAGGAGCTGCAAGTGCTTTCTTCCTCTCTCTGTTGGCTTTCAGAGTCTCTGTGCTGTTTATACTTCCAGTTCCTTCTTTACTGAAGTTTTCCCTTAATCCATATCCTGGAAATGTGGACTTTCCTGTGTTATTCTGGTTCCTCTGTGGCAGAGGTGAGTGCAGGGCCTCCCTGCGCAGCCATCTTGGATTGGTCTCCACAAATGCATATCTTAGTGGGACAGATGAAGCTATCTTATTTTTCAATTTATTTCTGTATTCTTAGATAAACATAGAGTATAAACTAATGTTGGTCCTTTTTATAAATGTAAACACTGAGAAAATTCATACCAGTAAGTAGATGGAACTAAAGGGAGGGGGATATATTGGTAGTTGTTACATATGACTCATTGAAAAACATTCTTAATGATTCCTTAACTAGCATATTTAGTTTTGTGAAAAAACAAAGAACTGATTGTGAAGATTTTTTTTTCTCTTAGGTAATTAAAGATACTCACTTCCTTGTCACAGAAACAATTAATTGTTCCTTAGCTTGGTGTACTGCCAGTGTTTTTTATTTGTTTGTTGGGTTGATTTTTACACCCTTGGGTAATACATTGAAGTAAGTTTTAGAATGGACAGGAAATGAGTTTCTCTTTCATTAAGTTGGTTACCTAAGATTAGTGGAAAAGCATAACCCAGTGTGAACCACTATGTTCTCACCCACTTCAATTCAGAAGAGTTTGTACAGAAGATGAGAACCTAGAAATTGATTGTTTTGAAACCGTGTATTAACGGAGGCTACCCAGAACTCCTCATGGGTGCAAGTGCATGCTCCAGTTTGAAGGTCAGTGAGTGAGAGAATCCTGCAGCCACCCATAGGGTCAACAGACCTCAAAGGATGTTTAATAATCAGTCTTCTACCTAAAAGGGTCAAAAAGGATCTTATCCTAACTGCAGCCAATAGTTTAATTCAAAAATGGGAAACCTTGGGCGGTACAAATTAACATAGCATCTGAAGTGCAACTGACAGAAATGAAGTCTTGTATTCCTTGAGAAGGTGGAGAAAACATTCTCTTAGCAGTACAATGCAATGTACAATGGTACAAAAATGCAAATAAACCAAGATGGAGAAGAACAGCAGATTGATCAAAGGAGCATCAGCACTTGTAGCAAAGACTAGCATGCTGTATTTATTAGATGCTGGATCTGAGTGAGTGCCTTGGAGTTGGAAGAAGCTTCTGGAAGTAGCCTGCTTCCTGATAGGTTAATAACAGGAAGAAAACCTCAGTTTCAGTGACGTTCAACCTAGAACTTAAATAGAAGAGAAAACAAGAAGAACTGAAATAGTGGTGGCATATGATTGAATTCACCAAGTGATCAATTGCACAGTTACTGGTTACACTGCTGACAGAAAATAAGGCCTAGTAGGGGGCAGGCGCCGTGGCTCACTTGGTTAATCCTCTGCCTGCGGCGCTGGCATCCCATATGGGCACTAGGTTCTAGTCCCAGTTGCTCCTCTTCCAGTCCAGCTCTCTGCTGTGGCCTGGGAAAGCATCAGAAGATGGCCCAAGTCTTTGGGCCCCTGCACCCACTTGGGAGACCAGGAAGAAGCTCCTGGCTTCAGATAGACTCAGCTCCAGCCATTGCAGCTAATTGGGGAGTGAACCAGTGGATGGAAGACCTCTCTCTCTCTCTCTCTACCTCTCCTCTCTCTGTGAACTCTGACTTTAAAATAAATAAATAAAACTTTTTTTTTTAAAAGAATGCAATGAAAGAAGAGGCAACAGATCTTGAACCCTGGCAAAGCTACACACAGGACTATACTGTGTCAACAGAGGGCTGAAAAGAGAACAGAAGTAAGTGACATTGCCTAGGAGGACAGGTGATTAGGATACAATTCTGTCCAGCACTGGAATGTTCAGGGAAGACATCCAGTAGCAGGACAGTGGGCATTTGGCAGAGGGTCAGTATGCTGTGTCTTGAAATGGTCGAGAACTCCGGGGAGTTCCCAAGGCCAACTCTGTCTGCTGCATGCCTTGTCTTTGGACAGATTTGCTCATGGCCATGTCCTTCTAGATGAGCCCTGACAACCACACCCAGACAAATAAAGACATAAGTTTTCTCTGAGCTCTTTTATCTCCTGTTAAAATGTCCTTTCCCCCCCCACGTCTGCATCTTTTAACATAATATCTTTCTCCCCTTTTCATCTGTGCTTACCAGTGTACTTTCTCTTGGCATAGGCTACACTGTCTTCTTTTATTACTATTCATAAGTCAGTTCTTGCTTTTATATTTCATTTATTCTTCCCTTGGGTCCTTTATGACCTTATCTTATGTATAAATGTGAAGATTCACTAGCATACTTAAAATGAGGGAAACCAGTGTATCAGTTACCACTAAGATGAAAAATTCTATACAATAAAAATAAGGACAATGCAATCTGACATTTACTTGAACAATTTACACAATAAAGAACTTGAAGTCTCCTTGAGAGACCTTTTCTTTTTTTTCTTTTTTTATTCTCCTTGATTCTTTATGGCAGTAGGGTTTCAGGGTGTGTCTTTTATTATTATTTATTTTAAGAGAGAGAGAGGGAGAGAGAGAACATCTTCGATCACTGGTTCACTCCCCAAATGGCTGCAATAGTCAGGGCTAGGCCAGGCCAAAGCCTGGGGTCAGGAATTTTATCTGAGTCTCCTTCATGGGTGGCAGGACCCCCGCACTTGGGCTGTCATCTGCTGCCTTCCCAGTTGCATTAGCAGGAAGTTAGATCAGAAGTGGAACAGCTGGGATTGGAATCAGCACTCTGATATGGGAGGTGCCATAAGTGGCTGTTTAACCCACTGTGCCACAATGCTGGATCCAAGTTATGTCTTATCCAGGGTTTGTTCAGGGTATCTTCTAAAATTTTCTCCAACTAAGACTGATGCTGGGTTTCACATTCATTCATCTACAAGATCATTCACTCATACAACAAATGCTTACTGAGCATCTGCTGTATGTATCATGCACCTTGCAAGGTGCTGGGAAGTAACAATGAATGTGAGAGATTGCCCAATGTCAAATATGAGGACAGCTTAGCAGGAAAGGCAGATGCTAGGCAAATATTTACACAAATTTCATAACTAACTGCATGGTTAAAATCATGATCTCTGGGTCCGGCACCATGGTATAGTGGATAAAGCTACCACCTACATCATTGGCATCCCAAATGGGCACCAGTTTCGGTCTCAGCTGCTCCACTTCTGATTCAGCTCCCTGTCAATGTGCTTGGGAAGATGGGCCAAGTGCCTGGGTCCCCAGAAGATGGGCCAAGTGCCTGGGTCCCTACACCCATGTGGGAGACCTGGAAGAAGCTCCTGGTTCCTGGCTTCAGATCAGCCCAGCTCCAGCCATTGCAGCCAATGGTGCGGAGTGCACCAGCAGATGGAAGATGGAAGATGCCTCCCTCTCTCTAACACTCTGCCTTTCAAATAAATAAATAAATCATTTTAAAAATGATATTTGATAAAAGAGAAGCCGGTGCCACGGCTCACTAGGCTAATCCTCCGCCTTGCGGAGCCAGCACACAGGGTTCTAGTCCCGGTCGGGGCACCGGATTCTGTCCCGGTTGCCCCTCTTCCAGGCCAGCTCTCTGCTGTGGCCAGGGAGTGCAGTGGAGGATGGCCCAAGTGCTTGGGCCCTGCACCCCATGGGAGACCAGGATTAGTACCTGGCTCCTGCCATCGGATCAGCGCGGTGCACCGGCCGCAGCACGCCAACCGCGGCGGCCATTGGAGGGTGAACCAACGGCAAAGGAAGACCTTTCTCTCTCTCTCTCTCACTGTCCACTCTGCCTGTCAAAAAAATAAAAAATAAATAAATAAATAAAAATAAATTTAAAAAAAGAGAAATATAATGTATTGTTACAATACATAACAGGGCTCCAACTTTCTTGCCTTTCTATCTACACTTCCTTGCTAAAGAAATCCTTGGAAAGTATTGTTTATGGTTAACAGAAAAAAAAATGAAAAAGGGGGGAGTCATTCATTCATCATTTCAATAAAAATACATGTTGTTTTGAGCTTAAGGAATCTTCTTTAATTCTAATTGTTCTAATAAATCCACATGGAAGGAGATTTCAAATTACTGAACGTTTGAAAAGATACTAAAATTGAAATCATTCAAATAAATGTTTTAATTAACTCAAATTGATGTGGCTCTAATTTAATGATTAGATCACTCACTATAAGCAACATTTTAAAAACATTTAGTAGCTTTTAATTCAAGTGCAGCATATCATAAGGGTGCTTCAGTTTGTGGAGTTTGGATCATGAGTACCAGAGCAGAGTGAGATCAAAGGAGTAACTTCTAAATAGAGTTACACAGCAGAGTGGGCTGACTGTAGCTCCTAAGAATCTTGAATATATTTTAAGAACAAATAGAAGAGGGAAGATCCAAGCCTGCAATCACAATACATTGTTAGAGAAGAGGAATTGTTGATTACTCCGATTTGATCAGTTCACCTGTACACATCTGATATATCACAGTGCAGCCCATAAATATGGAAAATGATTGTTAATAAACTTTTTTATAAGAAAAAGCTTGTGGATAATGGAATTAAAAGGCAAGCTTATTTTGATGTAAAAAGTTATTATATGCATGAAGTATTTTCACACTGTGTGTTTCCATGAATTTTTTGAATACCCTCATGTGAGGACCAAAAGGGGTCCTATGTATACAGCTTGAAGGTTTTTTTTAGAAAAAGCTGAGCATAGGGGCTGGCACTGTGGTGTACTGAGTGCTAGTTCAAGTCCCGGCTGCTCCTCTTCTGATCCAACTCTTTGCTATGGCCTGGGAAAGCAGTAGATATGGCTCAAGTGCTTGGGCCCCTGCACCTGTGTGGGAGACCTGGATGAAGCTTCTATCTCCTGGCTTTGGATCAGCCCAGTTCCAGTCCTTGTGGCCATCTGGGGGGTGAACCAGCAGATGGAAGACCTTTCTCTGTCTTTCCCTCTCTCTGTCCATAACTCTACCTCTCAAATAAATAAATACAATCTTTATATAAAAAAGCTGAGCATAACTTTATAATCAGAAGAACCTAACCAGAAACTCCACTCATGCCTACTTTCATTCCCTAAATTCAGATTGTGAGAGAACTGATTTTTTTTTTTTTGAGCACCTATATGTGCTGTGCCCAATGCAAAGACTAATAGAGGAGCCACATAATATTATCGGAAGTGCTTAATTTCCTTTGTAGGTATTGTCAACCATTCCCAGAAATTTAGGAGACACAGTCACTTAATCAGCAATCTTTTCATTTCTGATATTCAGGACAGTATTCAGCCCAGCCCTGGTAGAACTCCCACAGTTCCATGTCCCTGGAGACTTTCCACAAGTGCAGGAAATTTCCATAAAGCCAGAGGTCCTGAATGGAATCAGGAAAATGGCCGTTAATCTACATGACTATGTGCTTGGCCCTGGAGCTGACTCGTGCCAGGATTTCTAACTTGTTCTGATCTCTTTTCCCAAGGGGAAAGCAGCCAGCCTGAGTGCCCCGCCCACACTTCCCTCATCACGAAGTCCTCTGTAAGGACAAGTAGGATTGACTCGCTAGCTTATCTGAATAGTGGAAGGCCACTCCAGGGTGAGCTTGTCATAGTTTTTTTTTTTTCTTTTTTCTTTTTTCTATTTATAAAAAGGGAACAAATTTCATGTATTTCGTATATGCAGTTTTAAGAGCATAATAATACTTCCCACCCCATCCTCCCTCCCTCTCCCACTTTTTCTTATTTTTCTTTCAGTGTTCACAATGACATACCATTGTTTACTTCACAGACACAAGCCTAACCCTCCACCCTACAGACAATTCCACAAGGACTAAGTATACTTTTCTTAAGAAATTCACATCTAATGTTTGGGGTCATACCATCCCTTTGAATTCTGGGATCTTACAGCCAAGGACTGAGGTGGGGTTTTGGATAGAATATAACTGGAAATAAAAGAATCTGAAGAACCCTGGTAGAAACAGGGGCAAGAAAAGTCATCCACTGTCCAAAGGAGGTGAAGCTTTCAAGGTGCCATACCCTCTGAGTGAGGTATTGCAGTCCCCAGAAGCAGTGAGAGTCCCCAGAATTTGGTGAGATCTCAGGATTTCTGCCCAAGCCTATAACGCTGTGCACCCTAGCTTCTCCTGAGTACTGTCTTTAATCCACTGTTTATTGTCTCTGGCCTCACCTACCATGGCCGCGCTATACCTCCTGCTCTTCAAATACCAATCCCCACTCACTGTTCCTTTCACTGTGGGGACACAGCTTTGCCCTCTGCTTGGCTGAGAACTGTGAAGTCGTCAAACGAAGGCTTCCTTTCTATCTCTTCCTTCCTCCCCTGCCCCTCAACACACAGTCTTTTCACATGCTTAATTTTCTCCTGTCTGATCAGACAAAACCCCTTCCTATGTCCCATAGCCATTCCCATGGCTTCTTCTCTGGTACTATGCCTGTTCAGTCATTTCCTCTCTTGTCTTGTAGTAATAGAGTAAGAAAAAACTTACAGCAGTTTTCAAACAGTAAGAATAAGGATCTCCTAATATACTCTTCACTCAGACTCAAAATTGATCACATTTACTGTGTCTCTCTCTCTCTCTCTCTCTCTCTCTCTCTCTCTCTCTGTTGCAGCAGTTTGAAGCAAATTCTGTCTTGCCTTATCCCAGACACTGTGGTCACCCAGGCTCTTCACCATCACGTGTCACCAGGCTTGTCTACACTCACACATAACTGGTCTTCTTGCTTCTGCTCTGGCCTCATGCTGAGCTTCAAGGGCAGTCCATGGTTTTCCTGGTTTTCCCTCTCAGGGCCTCTCGAATGTGGTTTCTTCTACCTGAACCACTCTTGCCTGGATATTTGCAAGTTTCACACTCTGATCTCTTGGGGTCTTTGTCTAAATGCCACATAATGAGTAAGACAACCCTAATTAAAATCGCGACTGTTGGCCTTGTATTTACACTCCCTGTCTTCCACAACACTGCTCTGCTCCACTAGCTTTGCACCTGCAGTGCATTTATGACTTTGAGTCCCTATTGGGAACATGCTGTACAGAGGGGAGGGAGCCAAGACTGAAAAGGAAGGAGGACCCACAGGTATAGCATCTCCCACACCTGTCTTTCATCTTTAGCCAGCCTACTTCCCTGTCTCAGCATCTGAGAGCAAACAAGAAGGGAAGATGATGGGAATTTCAACACAGAAGGACATTTGGAGGTGGGATTTGAATCACAGCCTCTTCCAAGCTGTGACCTGCAAGTGTGCCCTTCGACATCTGGAGACCCCTCGTATTCCACCCAGAACGCACTTCTCCACGCACACCTCTGGCAAGATCTATTTAACTTGTGTCACCATGCCTTTCTGCTCAGCTCTGAAAAAAAAAAATAAAAGCAGTGAGAATCTCTTGAGTGTCACATCAGAGAAAATCGGGCCTGGCCTCGGGCCTTGGGAGCAATGCTGCTGACAACAATCAAATGTTGTGTCACACTGCCCTCAAATCAACGCACACGGGGTCTTGATGCTGTTGCTGCTGCACTCTCACTGTTGAGGCCCAGGGGGAATCACAGACTGTCTCTCCCAGAACCAGGCCTGGGGGAGGCCATGAACTCGCCTTGGCCAGGCCTGCCTCAGCGTCTGCACTCAGAGCTCTCTGGCCTGGTGGCTACAAACCTGCCTGTACAGTGCATCTCTTTGAAGCCTTGTTAAAAATACTGATTCCTCAGTGTTCTGAATCTGAGTGTTTGGGGACAGAGGATCCTCAAGTCTTGTAATCAGGTCCCCAGGTGGTTTCTCTAGCACCTGCTGGGGACTGTGCTCTGCCAGTGTTTGGGAGCCACAGCTCTTCCTTGTGCTCCATTAACAGTCGCTCCCCTTTCTGACGGCTGGTTTGTTAGGGACTGAATTCTAACTGCAAACAATGTCCTGTGTGAGAGAGACTGGTGCTTTCTTGTAGTTCCTGTCCATTTTAGGAACTCCATCCTCAAGGCATATGCTGTGAATTTACCCAGGAAAGGCCCACCGTTATTATTGTTATTTATTAAACATTTTATTTTAGGTATACCAATTTCATGTATACAGATTTAGGAACATAGCGATCCTTCCCACCCTCCCCTCCTTCTTGACCCCACTCCCACCCTTCCTCCTCCTCCCTCTCCTATTCCTTCTCTTAATTTTTACAATGATGTAATTTCAGTTATCAGCTATGTCCCTAGAGGTGAGCAGTCCCTCTCCACAATGGTAAGATTATGGGATTTTTGAAGGTAGGAGGAAGGGCATCTCTGGGAGGCATTTCTTAAGAACCACACTCCAGGGACCGGTGCCATGGTGCAGTAAGTTAATCTTCTGCCTGGGACGCCAGCTTCCCATATGGGTGCCGGTTCTTGTCCCAGCTGCCCCTCTTCCAGTCCAGCTCTCTGCTATGGCCCAAGTCCTTGGGCCCCTGCACCCACGTGGGAGACCAGGAAGAAGCTCCTGGCTTCTGGCTTCAGATTGGCACAGCTCCAGCCATTGCGGCCATTTGGGGAGTGAACCAACGGAAGGAAGTCCTTTCTTTCTGTCTCTCCCTCTCACTGTCTGTAACTCTAACTCTCAAATAAAATAAATAAAATCTTTAAAAAAATAAGAACCATACTCCAATAATAGCACGTGGTCCTCAGCCGACTTCCTGGGGTGAGACATGTTTAATTCAGTGGCAGGGTTTAGAAAATTGTTGTGTGGGAGATTCAGGTTTGAGGCGTAGGTTTTATAATCCCTTTTCTCTGCCTTTACTCACCATAGTCATTGTCTCTTCAGAATAGATATTGAACAAATAGTGTCTGCCAGGAGGGAGACCCTGGTGGGGGACCAGGCAGTACTGCCTTTAGAACTGACCTCTCTGCCTTTCATGGTTCCTGGAAGAGTGAGTCGCTGTCCAAGCATTCCATACTGTTGTGGTGTGTCTTCGACATAGTGACACTTGTGATAGCCTGTGACTGTGTGTTCGCTTGCTCCACGCAATGTAGAGTGCTTGGGGACAGAACTCGTGTTGTATGCTGATTTTTTAATTAATTCTCTGTTATTTATGAGGTATTGACTCAGGTTCAGGCACCATACTTTGTGGATTTTGGATTCAATTTTGTAAAACCATAAATCAGGGTAGGGGTAAGAGGGCAGCAGTGACAGTCAGCATAAGCTAATGCTTGTAGCAGGTGTAGTTGCCCTTTCAAGCACTTTGAAAGTTTAATTATTTTGGTCATCATTATAATCCTATGTGACAATCACTGTAAATATATTCTTTGGCAGCTGAGATACTGTGACAGAGTGGTTCAAAGAGTGAGCACAATGTCAGTTTCAAACAAAAGTATATCAAAGCCACTTCTATCTGGCCATTAAGTGGTGGCTGCCTTCTGTAGAGTTGAGAGAAGGGAAACATCTTTAGAAATTGATTAATGAGGACACTTAAAATTAGGAATGACAGCGATTATAGAAAGAGAGACTAAGAATCACACTCCCTATAAATTGCAATATGATACCAAGAAATTCAACCACTCTCGATTGCTATTTCCATAAAGTCCTTAGTTAAAGTACTCTTCAGATGTAGTTATAAAAAGCTTCTTGGGTCTGTTGGGCTCTGAGAATTATAGTCAGGAATTTATCCAGGGTGGGCAAATCAAGAAAGAGAGAGAGAGAGAGAGAGAGATCCACTTAGAAAATAAAGTTTGAAAGGAGGATTATTCCTCTTCATGTGTGTTCTGAATTGTCTTCAGGGCTGGGGGTTTTGTTCAAAGGTGGGGAAGGGAACATAGAAGAAATGGCCACTGTAAAGTTAGGAGCTTTATTTTTTTTTTTTGTAACTGTTACATAATCAGTTCTTAAACAGTAGGTGCTTAATGAAGGCTTGTTGAATGAATGAATAAGCAAAGAGAGAAGTATAGATAAAGTATGGTGGATGATATGTATAGTAGGTACTCAATAATATATATATATATACATTCAATAATATATATGCATAATATATTACAATATATAATATATATGCTCAATATATGTATAGGTATTCAATTTTATACATATAACATGGGAGAGACAGTTTAGTTACAGGCCTCAGTAAGAAGGAAGTAGAATGAAAACCAAATAAGAAAAAAAAAGGAAGAAAAGAAAACCTGAACAAATTAAAAGGGAGGTGGTGAAAGCCATGCCCACTTACCCTCATGGGGATTGTGTCTAATAGCCTGTGGAAAATTTTAATTTCTGCTTCTAAAATACATCCTCTCTCCCCTCCCCTTCCCATGGTGATTTCCATGGAAAAAGCTAAATTTTTCTGGTCTAATCCAATTGCACCAAGGACAGCAAGGGTGATACTAAAGAGGAAAGAAGACGCACTCCTTAAAGCACTTGGGGCAAGACTGCTAACAGAGAGAAGAGGGGAGGGTTTTTCCAGCAGCCCTGGGCTCTCTTTAGCAGGCCCATTTAGAAGACACTCCCCTTTACTATGTGTAGGCCATATCTCTTCATGCCGCCATTGCATATTTTTTCCTGTAGGTCCAAGTTGCTGCGTGACCTAGCTTTGCCAGTGTTGGGTGTGACACTTTCGTATGTGTGGGAGAGAATGACTGTCCATGGAACGAGACCCACCTTGTCTTTTCTAGTGTCCCATGGGGAACCTGTCTGTCCAGAATGGCTTCCCTGTAAAGCATGCATGGTGCTACTCAATTCCAAAGGCCTCACCCACCCACTCAAGAGGAATTTGTGACACTGTCTACTTTGCTCATCAATTTTTCAAATGCATACCCATGTATTGTTATATGAATGGATGAATGAATGAGTCAAGAAATTGTATGTTGACATCTCTAGGACTTTGCCCAGCACATGGTCCAAGTAACCACAATATCAAAGCACATAGTAGAGGTTCAGTAAGTATCAACTTCACTGAACTTTGCTTTCTATGTTTTCTTCTCCTTGATATGATGAGCGTAAGATTTCAAAGTTAGTGGGAACTTCAGACATTATCTGCTCCATTATATTACTCAAATTGGAGATCCTCTGTAGAGCAGATTTTCTTCTTCATTGGAGTATCTCCTGTGATGGATGTGCACTATCTCATAATGTAGCATGATCCATTTTGAACCACTCAAACTGCTAGTGAACTCTTCATTTATGTTGAGCTAAAATGGTTTCCCTGTAAGTGTCACCTATTGGTGTTATTTATTACCCTCCCACACCCACCACACACTTGGAATTATCCAAAATGAGTCTGATGGCCCTCCATATGGCCATCCTCAAGTATTTGAAAAGAACTGTCATGCCATATTTAATACTCTCTTCCAAAATTGGGCCACTGTGTGCTAAATTAGACTTCAATAATTTCTCACATCATCTGGCTTCTCAGCCATCCCTTATCTTCTTGTCCTTGTCTCTTGGCTTCCAATTAGTTAACGTGCCTTCTGCAGTGTAGTACTCAGGACTGCGACTAGGTTCAGGAATGGGTAAATTTCCTCTTTACATTGTTGAGTCTTCTGAGTGTCAGGGCAGAGCTAGAGCCTGAGTTGTCAAAGGGGTGGGTCCTGAAAAGGTACCTCCCACCAAGACCCTGCTCTAAGACTTGGTGCATGGTGCTACGGCAGGAGTGGAAGACGGCCAAGTGCTTGGCCCCCTGCCATCTGGGATCCTGGCTTCAGCATGGCCCAGCCCCTGCCATTGTGGCCATTTGGGAGTGAACTAGCAGATGGCAGATATCTCTTTCTCACTTTCTCCCTCTCTCTCTGTAACTCTGCCTTTCAAATAAATAAAATACATCTTTAAAAACATTTACTGATTTCATTTTTCTTTTGGAAGGGGAGTCCAGTTTTCTCAACACCATTTCTTGAAGAGACTATATTTTTCTCATGTTCCCAGAAGTGAAATTGCTGGATCATATGGTGGTTTTACTTCTAATATTGTGAGGAATCTTCATGTTGTTTTCCATAACGATTTTGCCAACTTAGATTCTTGCCAATAGTATACAAGGATTTCTGTTCTTCCACATCCTTACTAATATGTGTTATCTCTTGTCTTTAGATAATAACTTCTTAACAGATACAGGGTAATATTTCATTTTGATTTTGATGTGTATTTCCATGATGATTCTTGATGTTGAGCGTGTTCTCATATACCTTTTGGCCATTTGTATATCTTCTTTGGTAAAATATTTATTTATGTTTTTATCCAGTTTTATTTGGAGTATTTATTCTTTTTAAAATTTTTTTGTTGAGGTGGGTGAATTCCTCAAATATCAGATATATGTTTGCAAATATGGTTTCCCATTCTTTAGGCTGCCTTTCATTGTATTTATTGTTTCTTTTGATGTATAGAGCCTTTTAGTTTGATAAATTCCCACTTGTTTATTTTTGCTTTTGTGGTCTATGATGTTGTTGTCATATGGAAAAATAATTATCAAGAATGGCTTCATATCTTACATTTAAATCTACAGTCTATTTGAAGTTAATTCTTGTGAATGGTGTAAGATATGGATCCAGTTTCATTTTTTTTGGAAGGGGAGTCCAGTTTTCTCAACACCATTTATTGAAGAGACTATATTTTTCTCATTGTGTATTCTTGGCACTTTGTCAAATATTAGTTGACTATGTATGTGTGGGTTTATTTTGGGGTTCTCTATTTAGTGCCTTTGGCCTATGTATCTACTTTCATGCCAATACCAAGTTGTCTTGATTACTATACCCTTGCAATATATTTTCAAGTCAGATCATATGACACCTCCACCTTTGTTCTTTAATTTTTCAAGATTGCTATTTGGAGTCTTTTGTGGTTCCATATGAATTTTTAAATTGATTTTCCTATTTCTATGAAAAGTGTCCTTAGAATTTTGATAAGGATTACATTTAATCTATAGATTATTTGGGATAGCAGAAAAATTTTAGCAATATTAATTCTTCCATGAGATAGCTTTTCATCTGTGCCTTCTTCACTTTTTTCATCAATGTATTGTAGTCTTTGTCATCTTTGATAAAATTTATTCTTAAATCTTTCATTGTTTTGAAGCTATTATCAATAGAATAGCTTTATTTTTCAGATAGTTTGTTGTTAGTGTATGGAAATGCAACCAATTATTATATCCTGCAACTCTACTGAATTTGTTTATTAGTTTTAGTAATTATTTGATGAGATCATTAGTTTTTTTATTTTTTTAACTTTTATTTAATGGATATAAATTTCCAAAGTGCAGCTTATGGATTACAATGGCATTTCCCCCCCCTCCCATAACTTCCCTCCCACCCACAACCCTCCCCTCTCCCGCTCCCTCTCCCATCCCATTCACATCAAGATTCATTTTCAATTCTCTTTATATACAGAATATCAGTTTAGTATATATTAAGTAAAGATTTCAACAGTTTGCACCCACACCAAAACACACAGTGAAAAATGCTGTTTGAGTACTAGTTATAGCATTAAATCACATGTACAGCATATTAAGGACAGAGATCCTACATGAGGAGTAAGTGCACAGTGACTCCTGTTTTGACTTAACAAATTGACACTCTTGTTTATGGCATCAGTAATCACCCTAGGTTCTTGTCATGAGTTGCCAAGGCTATGGAAGCCTTTTGAGTTTGCCGACTCTGATCATATTTAGACAAGGTCATGGTCAAAGTGGAAGTTCTCTCCTCCCTTCAGAGGAAGGTACCTCCTTCTTTGATGACCTGTTCTTTCCACTGGGATCTCACTCACAGAGATCTTTCATTTAGGTCATTTTTTTTTTTTTTGCCAGAGTGTCTTGGCTTTCCATGCTTGAAATACTCTCATGGGCTTTTCAGCCAGATTCGAATGCCTTAAGGGCTGATTCTGAGGCCAGAGTGCTATTTAGGACATCTGCCATTCTATGAGTCTGCTGTGTATCCTGCTTCCCATGGTGGATCATTCTCTCCCCCTTTTTTTAAATATATAAGATCAAGTTATTTGCAAACAGAGACAAATTTATTTCTTCCTTTTTAATTTCAATGTTATTTCTTTCTTTCTCTCACCTAATTGCTCTGGCCTTCCAACACTTTGTTGATTAGAAGTGATAAGACTGGATACCTTTGTCTTGTTTTTGTCTTAGAGGAAAAGTTTTCAGCTTTTCACCATTGAGTATGATGTTAGCCATGGGTTTGCCATACATGAACTTTTTGTATGTTGAGGTACATTTCCTTTGTGCTTCCTCTATTGAGAGCTTTTATGATAAAAGAATGCTGAATTATGCTAGATGTTTTTGCTTTTTGGCATTTATTGAGATTATCACATTCTTTGTGTCTTTCATTCTGTTAATGTGGTGATTGCTGGTCTTAATTGGAATGAAGGGGAATGTCCAGAGTTGGGCAGCCAGGGAGTGGCCAGTGGCAACTTCTAGGACTCAACCATCACCAGCAGGGATTGAAGAAAGCTGCATGAGGGCACTGGGTGAGAGAGGTTGGCACAGCCTTGTGTTGACTTCTGAGACTTGTTGGGAGCCCTGAATAGGGTGTTCTGCACTGTGAGAAAAATAACTCTAGTTGTATGTACCATGGGCTGTAGCCTGTGGTGTTGCTTGTTGTGTCTACTTCTAAGGATCTGGGAGGCATGCAAACAGTGTAATGTTGGTTCCAGGTGTGCAGCATTTGCACGTGAGTGGGAAAAGGGAAGAGCTTCAGTATCTTTCCCCACTGTGTTTATAGAAGATACACAAGAACTTTAAGAGTTGCACACTCTAGACAAGAACCATTCCCATCAAAAAATGCATCTGGAAAGGCCTTTCCTCCTTCACAGCCTCCTGTTAACACCTGGGGCAACCCAAAGAAAGGAACATTTGCCCTCCTCTGGGGTTCCTCTTATGAAGATGCTGAGTTATTTCTCTGGGTTAATTTCCAGAACTATTCTGAAGCTGGCTTTCCCAGGCTCAGAGACTATTCTCAGTGTGGAGACATGCACGATGAAGAACTTGTAAAAAATAAAATGGGTGACAGGAACAGACTGCAAATACAAAAAATAAGTAGATGAAAGGAAGCAGACTGTGGTGAATGGAGGTCATTTGATTAACACAGAGCACAAAAGAATCATGAGTTTCACTGATTGGAGCTGTGTAGGGAACCAGACCGGAGGAACCGTGCCCCTAAGATGGCGCCGACTCCCTGCTTTCGGGTTCTTCCTCATCTCAGGGAGTTCCCGCTCTTGCTCGCTCCTTCCCGCCTTAGATTTCCCGCTCTAGCTCGCTCCTTCCCGCCTTGCCACGAGATTGTCCTATCCCCGCGCTTCTAGCCTATCACCTGATTTGTGACGTGTATTGTGCATATAAACCCTTGCTACGCGGGTGTAAGGGAAGTTCCTACCCGCCAGAGATCGAGGTCTGATCTCCCGCGCCCTGAGTAATAAAGAGCTCTTCTACGAGACGCCCGGTGTCGGTTTCTTGCTGGACGAGGACGGCGCCGAGCAGCTGGTGGCCCGTACGGGGAACTTCCTCTACGTTGCCCGGTAAGTAGAAGGTAAGCGAGGTCAGTCTTACCGTCTGGGCCCCGCGAGTGAGGTATATCTCGTGGTTGGAGGGTGGACGCACCCTAAGATAGCGGACGTGTTTCCCCGCTTTAAACTGAAAATAAGATAGCGGACGTGTCTTCCCGCTTTAAACTAAAAATGGAAAATTCATCTAGCCATTCAATGTTGCTTAATCCGTTAAAAGCATTATTGCGTAGCAAAGGGATTAAGGTTTCTAAGACCACACTTGTCAGGTTCCTTGGAAGTGTTGATTTCTTTGCGCCGTGGCTCACCCACGAGGGCCAAATAACTCTTGAGTCTTGGGAGAAATTAGGAAAGGATCTCCGGCGCACAGTTAACGATCCCCAGGAACCCGATATCGACCCCGTTGTTCTCCCCTTATGGGAACTACTGCGGGCGTGCCTCCAAGAGGAGAGGTCGGTGGGAGCGGACCGCCCGACTCTTACGGCGGTTCGCGAGGCTCTCGAGAAAGTTCGTTCTCAGAGCTCGGACGGCGCCCGGGACCTCATACAATTTAAGGACACGGGATGCCAGACTTCCTCACTGGCCTCAGGCTCCAAATGTGGCTCCGCCTCCTCTGAGTCTGAGGGGGAAGGGGACGGCGATCCTAAATCCCCGCCTCCTACGTATGCGCAGCTGCGGCAAAAGTTAAAAGATGCCTGTTTACGCCCTCTAGTGCCTACGGCTCCTCCTATCGATGTCGTGCCCGCCCATCAGATTAAAGACGCAGCGCCTCCTACTGGCGGTCATGTAGGCGTGCCTCAGCCCCATCTAACACCCGTGCCGCCATGGCCATTAAACGTCCCAAATGTGCCACCTTTTTCAGGCAGACAGTTTCATCAACAAGCCTGAAAACAGTTACAAACTGGCGCTCCCGCTGCCCCCGCTCAGGCTTACCCTGTTTTGGCTTTGGACACGCGAGAGGCCCGGCACAAACCATTGGACATGACAGTATTAAAACAACTTAAGGCTGCGGTCCATGACTATGGACCCACAGCCCCATTCACATTGTCACTCCTTAAATCAGTCGGCCAGTCCATTTTAACACCTAGCGACTGGACCCAATTGGCTCGGGCCTGTTTAAGTCCAGGCGGCTTTCTTTTGTGGCAATCTATGAATACAGAGTGCTGTCATGACCAGGCAGATAAAAATGCTGAGGACGGCCACCCTACGTGGAATGCTGATATGCTTTTAGGGCGTGGACCTTATCAGGCTGACCAGACCCAATTCCCTAGACAAGTATACAGGCAAATTTCCAACTGTGCCCAACGTGCGTGGAGGCAGGCGTCCAATCCAAGTGACTCAGCTAGCCACCTCACCAAGATCGTTCAGGGCACGGCCGAACCCTTCGCTAATTTTGTCGCTCGCATACTTGAGGCTGCGTCGCGTATTTTCCCTTCCGAGGTTGACGTTCAGCCACTGGTCAAACAAATTATTTTTGAGCAGGCTAATAAAGAGTGCAAAAACATTCTTCGACAATATAGACATAAATCTCTAAACTCCTGGTTAAAATACTGCAGAGATACCGGTGGGCCACTTACTAATGCGGGCCTAGCTGCGATGCTGGCAAAAGTCAAAAAAAACAGTCCAAAATCTAAATCGACCCGACCCCCCATATCTTCAGGACTTTGCTTCCAATGTCATCAACCGGGTCACAAAAAACGCGATTGCCCCAATCTCAGCCATGGGTATTCCACGACACAGCCTTCAGGCATAGAGCCTTGTCGCCGTTGCCGCAAGGGCCCTCATAGGGCAGAGGTATGCCGTTCTGCTTTCGATATCGATGGCAACCCACTTACAGGTAGCGCCCAGGGGCCAAAAAACGGCCAGAGGGGGCTCCCCAACCCAGCGAGGAGCCCCCAAAATCAAATCTACTCTCAGGTTCCACCTCCCGTGTCTGCGCTACACCCAGTGCACCCTCAGCCCGTGCCACTCACGGGTCCGCAGGCCTGGACCTCCGCGCCACCTCCCCTCTCCTCTTAACTCCGGAGATGGGGGTACAATTAGTGAAGAGCGACTGCTCCGGTCCTCTGCCCCCGGATTCGGTTGGATTAGTGTTGGGTCGGTCCTCCGCCGCCCTCCGAGGGCTAGCTGTGATCCCCGGGGTAGTTGACTCTGATTTCACTGGTAAAGTAAAGATCATGGTTCAGGCCCCTCAGGGACCTTTAGTAATCAATCCTGGAGACCGTATCACACAAATGTTATTACTGCCCAGTCTTCACTCTTTAATCCCAGCTAAAAACCACGTTCGCGGCGCTGGTAACTTTGGGTCCTCTGGCATTAATTTTACCGGCTTACATATGCTTTTAAATGAACGTCCCACTTTAGTGTTGCAGATTAATGGCAAGGACATTAAGGGACTTTTAGACACAGGAGCCGACAAATCCATTATAGCAACAAAGGACTGGCCTAGTACATGGCCTACAAATGTGGCGAAACAAACCTTGCAAGGACTTGGTTTTGCTCATTTCCCAAAAATCAGTGCAGCCTTGTTGTCATGGCAGGATAGCGAGGGTCATAGAGGACAGTTTTCTCCATTCATTTTACCTCTACCCATTTCCCTTTGGGGGAAAAACGTCCTGGCAGAAATGGATGTTGCTTTGGTCACCACTTCCCCTGCAGTACAATCTATGCTACAAAATATGGGTTACGTCCCAGGCAAGGGACTCGGTGTCCAGCTCCAGGGCCACCCTTCCCCCATTAAACCAAAACAAAGACCAAGTAAAGTTGGCCTGGGTTTTTCCTAGGGGTCACTGTTTCGCCTCCTAAACCAGTGGAGCCTTTACCCATCTCGTGGCTAACGGACGTACCCGTCTGGGTTCCACAGTGGCCCCTATCTCAGAAAAAACTGGAGGCAGTCAACACTCTGGTCTTGGAGCAGGTCAACGCTGGTCATTTGATCCCATCCACCTCTCCATGAAATACGCCTATTTTTGCCATCCGCAAAAAATTAGGTCAATGGAGACTCTTACATAATCTTAGGGCAGTCAACGCACAGATGCAGCCTATGGGCCCTGTGCAACGTGGTCTTCCTCTGCTTTCGACACTTCCCAACCAATGGCCTGTTATTGTAATAAATCTTAAGGATTGTTTCTTTTCCATTCCATTGGACAAAAAGGATACCCCACGTTTTGCTTTTACTGTCCCCACCCAAAACCAAAAACAACCAAACAAGCGTTGGGAGTGGACAGTCTTGCCTCAGGGTATGACTAATAGCCCCACCATGTGTCAAGTCTATGTAGCCCAAGTACTAAAACCTCTTAGAGACCGATATTCCGACTACAGGTGCCTACATTATATGGACGACCTACTGTGTGCAGCCCCCACAACAGAGAGGCTCCTGGCCTTATACAGTACACTCCAACAAGTGCTAAAAGGGACAGGGCTGCATATTGCACCTAATAAGGTGCAATTGTCGTCTGTAGTTTCTTATCTTGGGGCTATAGTCGCCCCTACTCAAATTAAACCTCAAAAAATTCAAATAAAAATCAATACTATCTCCACTCTAAATGACTTACAAAAACTTTTAGGAAATATCAATTGGATTAGGCACTACCTTAACATTCCTAATGCTGCATTGCAGCCCCTCTTTAATATACTTAAAGGAGACCCGGATCTTGCTTCCCCCCAAACCTTCACCTCTGAGGCCAAACAAGCACTGTCAATTGTCAACGATGCCCTTAGTAAAGCTGCCCTAAAACGTTGGGACCCTACGGGAGACCTTACTCTTTGGGTCCTTGACACCCTTAAACAGCCCACCGCGGTCCTATGGCAGAATGGGCCTCTCCTCTGGATCCATCCCTCAATGTCATCTACTAAATCTATTAGTTACTATCCCGTGGCAGTGGCGGAGATAACTCTCCTAGCCATTCAGAGGGCTATCCAACATTTTGGACGCGAACCATCCACCATTGTTGTCCCCTATTCCATGGAACAGGTACGTGTGCTAATCGCTTGTACTGATGCTTGGGCGGTTTTAGTCTGCTCCACTTCCGCAACTATTACAAACAAAACACCCTCTGATCCTTTGCTAACCTTTGTTCAGTCTCACCCAGTTATTTTTCCAAAGTCCACATCCCAAAAGCCCTTACAGGGAGCCCCAGTAGTGTATACCAACGGTTCTAAAACAGGAGTCGGTGCATATGTTGTTTCAGGATCTGTGCCAAAAACATTCCAATTCGCTACTAACTCCCCCCAGGTAACTGAACTTCTTATAGTTAACCAAGTCTTCTCTGATTTCCCCGGACCTGTCAATATTGTGTCTGATTCACGCTATGTGGTTAATTCTGTGTCTATCCTTGAGGCCGCAGGACTAGTCAATTCTTCATCCTCCGTAGCGACAGTTTTCCTCACCCTGCAAAAATCTATTTAAAATCGGTCTGCTCCTTTCTTTATTACTCATATTAAAGCTCATTCTTCCTTACCTGGACCCATGACCACAGGCAATGCTATAGCTGATCAAGCCACACGCCCCATTTGGATACTCCAATTTTCTTCCCCAGAAGAGCAGGCTATCCAGTTTCATTCAGAGTTCCATGTAAACGCAAAAACCCTTGCCGCCAAATTCGGTCTTTCTCGTGCTGCCGCTCGCGATATTGTTCGCCATTGTGCCACATGCCCTACTTTAACCCCTGTGCCTTCGGTGGGGGTTAATCCCCGAGGATTACTACCAGGACATATCTGGCAGATGGATGTCACCCACATATCCGAGTTTGGGACCTTAAAGTATGTTCATGTGTCAGTTGACACCTGTTCCCAAGTAATTTTTGCTTCTCTGGAGACGGGTAAGCGTACCACCCATGTCATTAATCACTGCCTTGCTGCATGGGCAGCCTGGGGCAAACCAAAAACTTTAAAAACAAATAATGGTCCTGCATACACAAGTAAATCATTCCAAGATTTCTACACCCGTATGCAGGTACAACATAAAACTAAAATCCCTTATAACCCTCAGGGACAGGCCATAATTAAAAGGGCTCATCAAACCCTCAAGGCTTTTCTCTTAAAACAAAAGGAGGGAATTGCCACGGGCAAAACCCCTCAAATGCGCCTCTCCCTTGCACTGTTTACTATAAACTTTTTAAATTTGACAGATCATTCTATGTCCCCCGCTGAGAGACACATGTTAAAGGAGCCATCTTCACGAGGCTATGTCCGTTGGAAAGATGTCCTCACGGGAAAGTGGTACGGCCCGGATCCGGTATTATGCTGGAACCGAGGCGCGGTCTGTGTCTTCCCACAGGAATCTGGAAGAAAACCTCTCTGGATACCGGAAAGATTGGTCAAAAAAACAGCCCCGCCGCCACAAGATACACCTCTATCACCTACGGACGACATCTCCCCCGAGATAACCGAGATTACCACGCTCTCACAGGACGACAAATTGCAACAAAACAACGAGACGTCCCTGTGTACTTCGCTGGGTGAGCTCCTTCATCAACAACAAGTTGGAGAGCGTCAGACATCAGTTCCGCGCGGCAGCGTATGCTGCTCTCCATCACCGTGATCCGGATGCATATGCCATGCTGGCTCGCATGACTTATGACCGGGTCCATACCAGCGATTAAAACCCTCGTCCCCCCATCCCTACTCACGCCTCACATATGGACAATGCCTCCATCAGGCACACACCTTCCTCGAGTTGTCTTGTTCCCCCTCTCATTCATTGGGCTGTATCACCCATCCCTGACGGGGAGCGAAAACTGGGTATGCGAGACCAAAGGTACTGCAGCAGGAGTCCACCCGGGGGTTCCGGGGGTCCTGGGAGAGCATATGCATATGCATACAGGTTCAATTCCCAGCCTGCCCCAGCAAAAGGGAATAAAAACTGATCCCTAACGGAGACATCAGGGGTTGTGGCCAGGCCCTTAAAGTTCCGTAACTAACGGATCACAAGCACGCTGGGTATGCACCTCTACTCTCTGCCTAGTAAATATTCTCCCGGCCCTCATGAGCCAGGGCCGTCGGGGATGTGATTTGTGCAAAAACAAAAGGAGGGAGATGTAGGGAACCAGACCGGAGGAACCGTGCCCCTAAGATGGCGCCGACTCCCTGCTTCCGGGTTCTTCCTCATCTCAGGGAGTTCCCGCTCTTGCTCGCTCCTTCCCGCCTTAGATTTCCCGCTCTAGCTCGCTCCTTCCCGCCTTGCCACGAGATTGTCCTATCCCCGCGCTTCTAGCCTATCACCTGATTTGTGACGTGTATTGTGCATATAAACCCTTGCTACGCGGGTGTAAGGGAAGTTCCTACCCGCCAGAGATCGAGGTCTAATCTCCCGCGCCCTGAGTAATAAAGAGCTCTTCTACGAGACGCCCGGTGTCGGTTTCTTGCTGGACGAGGACGGCGCCGAGCAGAGCTGGCCCTGTGCCCAGAGAGAAGCAGGTCAGGAGTTGGAGGACATGAGTGAGGAAGGCAGTGGAGGAGTCAGGGCTGGGTCTCCAGCAATGGAGGCTGCCAGAGCAGGTATTGTGGTTTCTCTCAATGTGTGTGTCACTTGAAGGGAGCGGTCCATGTGACAGGGCCCGAATGGGACTCTGAGCAAGACTGTCTGCAGGGAGAGGAATGGTGTTAGGACTGGTGGGTTCATGATGCCTGTCCAGCAGCAGGAGATCTGGCTCTGGCTTCTTCTCAGATACTTAGCAGGTGCAGATAAAAGCTGGCCCTTGCAATAAGCTTCTCAAAGGTGAATCCCATGTGGCATGAGGAACCACAGCAAACACCAGCCACATCTTCACTGCTTGTTCTCCAACAGGAGCTCCTGGGGCAGTCTGATGAAAACAGAAGTTGCTGGGAGGCTTCTGTTGAGAAGGCCATACTCAGAGCAATGCCAGAGCCCCTCTGGAGACTTCAGGCCACATTTGTACTTCCTCTCTGCCTTCAATTCTGCAGATCTTATTGACGGTCCTGACCATGACATTATAACAAAACATTGTGAAATGTGTCCCCAACTCAATAAAGTCCTGTGGTCCCAGGGTTGCCTGTGATTTTCTCACTTCAAGACTCTGATTGACTCAAACAGTGAAATCATCACCTTGTGTCAATGCCAGTTTCCCATTGCTCCAGTTTTCTTTCTTTCCCTGCCAGTGTTTTTGGTTTTACGTTGTTTTTTGGTTACTCTTTCTCCTTTTTTTCAAGATTTATTTATTTATTTGAAAGTCAGAGATACACTGAGAGAGAAGGAGAGGCAGAGAGAGAGAGGGGTCTTCCATCCGCTGGTTCACTCCCCATTTGGCCACAACAGCCGGAGCTGGGCTAATCCAAAGCCAGGAGCCAGGAGCTTCTTCCAGGTCTCCCAAGTGTGTGCAGGGGCTCAAGGACTTGGGCCATCTTGTACTGCTTTCCCAGGCCATAGCAGAGAGCTGGATTGGAAGTGGAGCAGCCAGGACTCAAACCTGTGCCCATATGGGATGTCGGCACTGCAGGTGGCAGCTTTACCTGCTACACCACAGTGCTGGCCCCGTGACTTTTCCTAATTAATCACTGCCTCCCTTCCCGGGGACATCTTTTCCAAAGATGAAATTCAAATGGCCAATAGACACATGAGAAAATGCTCAGGCTCACTAGCAACCAGAGAAATAGTGCAAATCAAAACTATAATGAGGTTTTAGCTCACTCCAGTTTGAATGGCTCTCATACAGAAATCAACAAACAATAACTGCTGGGAAGAAAATGGGGGAAAAGGTACCTAATCCACTGTTGGTGGGAATGTAAACTAGTACAACTTCTTTGGAAGACAGTGTGGAGATTCCTCAGAAATCTGGAAATAGATCTGCCATATAACCCAGTCATCCCACATCTGGGAATTTACCCAAGTGAAATGAAATCAGTTATCTGTACTGCCATGTTTATTGCACCTTGATTCACGATAGCTAATATATGGAATCAACCCAGATGTTCATGAACTGATGACAGGATAAAGAAAATGTCCTATATACATGCTCTGGAGTACTACTCAGCTGTAAAAAGGATGACATCCTGTCTTTTGCAACAAAAAGGATGCATCTGGAAACTATTATATTAATGAGATAAGCCGGTCCCCCAAAAACAAATATCATATGTTTTCTCTAATCTGTGGTAACTGATAGCATTCAAAAAATGTAATATGTGAGTGAAATTGACATTTTGAGATTTGATTATTGTTTACAGCCCTTGTCTCTACTGTTGAGGAACAGTGTTTTCGGCTTCTTACTATTTGTTGAATTTTTTTACTTAGTGGGAGTTTATGCATAAGACTATAAAATAAACTGAAAGTATGTCATTGTAAAATTTTTTTTAAAGATTTATTTTATTTATTTGAAAGACAGATTTACAAGGAGAGGTAGAGACAGAGAGGTCTTGCATCTGTTGGTTCACTCCACAAATGGCTGCAATGGCCGGAGCTGCATCCATCTGAAGCCAGGAGCCAGCAGCTTCTTCCAGGTCTCCCACGTGGGTGCAGGGGCCCAACGACTTGGGCCATCTTCTACTGCTTTCCCAGGCCACAGCAGAAAGCTGGATTGGAAGAAGAGCAGCTGGGAGTAGAACCAGCACCCATATGGGATGCTGGCACTTCAGGTCAGGCCTTTAATTCACTGTGCCACAGTGCCGGCCCTGTCATTGTAAAAATTAAAAGAAACAATAAGAAAGAAAGAGGAGGAAGGGTGAGAGTGTGGGCAGGAGGAAGGATTGGGTAGGAAGTGTCATTATGCTCCTACATTTGTATATATGAAATACATGACATTTGAAGCAGATCTTCAATTACTCATATTTTGAATCAGTAACTATTTAAATCAACTTAATCTGCTGTCATCTAATGGTTAAACTTTCAGACTTTTCTCATATAACTCAGACTATCCAAATCTTAAGGCACCTTCTGTGTTATTTATACCAACAGCTTCCTCCATCTTTAAACAAATAGTCCCCAGTCTCAAAAGCATCAAAATAATAAAACCCACCTAATTTAATCATATATGCTTAAGCCTTACTGGGCGCAGTGAAGTCTCCTTTAAATCTATTGAATGTTTATGACATTGTAGAGGAATGGCAAATGGCCCAAAAGAACTTGCATTTGGATGTTTGTATTTTGACACAATTTTTGCTTCCACTCTATTTTTGTCTAGGTTTTTGGTATTCATATTTTTAATATTATGTTTGTTTTTCTTTAGCTTTCCATCAGTTCATGAGTCTTTTCTTATTCGTTCAGTATGCGTTTCTTTAACACCTACTATCTACCAGGCATTTTGATGGATATTAGAAATTCAGTGATGAGCCAAATATTCTCATTCCAGTCCTCCTGGAACTTAAAATCTATTCCAGGCATCACTATAGTCCATGGCTTAAATCCACTCTGACATCTGTTTTTGCGCAACCTGCAAGCTAAGAATGGTTTTTATGTTTTCTAATGTAATAAAAATTGAAAGAATATTTCATGACATTCATAAAGTACATGAGATTCCAATTGTAGAGCAAATCTATGAAGTACTATTGGCATGCATCTACTCTAATTCACTGATGTGTAGTCCATGGCTGTTTTATACTACAACGGCAGGTGAATATTTGCATATTTTCTATCTGACTTTTTACAGCAAGTTTTGCAGATTTCTGATTTAGTGGCATAGGCAGAAAAGAAACACTAAATCAAATAATCAAGTAATAACAAATTGCGGCAAGTGATATGAAAAGGAAAGTGAGTATAAGAGAATGACAGGAGCCTCCATGTGGCAAGGGTCACACAGAAAGACCTAGAAACAAGTGACACTTCAATTGAATCCATAGCAGTGTGAGGGATCCAGCCATGCCAAGAGCAGAATTCCTGTTCCAGGCAGTGGAGGTGTGCATGGTGGTGGCAAACACGCTGCAGTGGGAAAAATCTGGGTATTGGAGGAAAGACTGACATGCAAGCACACCAAAGGATTTTAAGCAATGAAATGGCATAGTCTAATCTGTATTTACCAGAGATGACTTCAGCCACCCTGTGGAGAATGTATAGCAAGAAAGAAAAAAGAGGAGAGTGTTTAGAAAGCCATTTTCTTACCTCTCTCCTAAGATGCATTGGTCCCTTCTACATCTGTCTTTCATTAGCATATGCTATGATGGACGCCAATAAACTGTTCAAGATGAGACACTGAGGATTTTCAAAGTCAGTTATCTATGAGGTCTAGATGTGTAGAAGAGTGACTGATAAAATTTCTGAAGAAGCATGTGTTGGATGCCAGATTTTATTCTAGTAAGAACTCATCAAAGAACACTTTCTTGCTAACAATAGAGTTTTCAAACATGGTACAATGGAATAGAAGTTGTTGTTAGAAAGGATGGGTGGTGGTAGCAGCCTTGATCCTGATTGAGAGATATACTTTTTTGGTGTGGATACGCATTTGTCTTGCAAAATAGCCTAATAGACCGTGTTAGGAGGAAGATGAGGTTCAGAGGTCAACAGTTCTAGCTAAATATTTTTGTAGAAGGAGCCAGCAGAAATCTGTAGTTGATGTAATCAGAGAGTAGAAAATGTTTGGAGAAGATAAGATTATCTTGAGAAGTCTACTGGAATTAATTCAGATGCTTTCTCAAACATGAGGTAGTAAAGAAAGGAGATCATACATATGGGGTGATTAGATGATGCATAAAATGAAAGTTTGGTGGAGGCGGAAGAAGAAATTGAGAGCCAGCCTGGCTATGAGAAAAATTCACCACGAAATATGAGAATTCAAGAACAGACCAAGTATATTTTATCACATGTAACAGGGATTTCCTTAAGCTTAAGGACCTCAGCTTATATGTGACTTACATACAATCTTGCTCTGTCTTCACATGAATTCTGTAATTAACATAAGGTCAAGCAAAGGTAGATTAATTTCAGAGGCCAGGAAAAAGAGCCCGTGAGAAGCTCAGAGACCTCCGAGGGCATAGACCTTGGCAGGGATGGAACCATTGCTGTTCCTCTGGCCTCTAGGGCCCTTGTGAAGTCTATACCTCTAGCCACTTGGAGCATAAGAGCAAGGTCAAAGGAAACCAGAAACGGACAAAAGTAGATGTTTATGGAGAAACACAAGCCAGCACTTACAGGAAGCATTTGCTTCCTTGTGTGTCTTGCACATTCTGAATTTTGGTTTACCCTGAAGTTCTGTTTTTAGAGAAAAAATACACATGGGCCAAATTTGATGAGCCTTTTTCAGGAAGCCCTTCCTCACCAATCTGTTTCTGTGTCTCCGACACCAGCTTGGAAAGTATGAAGTGGATGGAACAGAGCACCTGTGTTTCTAAAGTGTCTTCCTGTCACCTCAATACTGAGTGAAAAGGCACAATCCAATGCAAGACAGAAGTAGACTGTTTTGTGTCTTAAGAAAGATCATGTGATCTAATGTTGAGAATCCACATGGGAATCTGCCTGGATCTGTATAATGTAACTCGGTCTCAGGAGTTGCTTCTCAAAGGTCTCCTGTTTGTATAATCTCAAGCTTCACTTGAAAGCCTCTTTGAGACAAGAGTGAACCTCCAGTTCCGCAAAGATCCAAGAAAATGCCCTTATGAGCTAATTTACTGCAATGGGGAGGGTGTGAAGAACTGAGGCCTGGCTTGAAATGACCAGCAAGGATTACCTCATTTCCCCCTTACTGTCATTTAAACTAAAGTCCCTGTTTTATTTTTCTGCAAAAGTCCTTCTCTCCTTCTTCCGTATCTTGGATGAAACCGTGATGTAGATTACTGGGAGCAATGGAAGATGGAGTGTGCATGTGTTAGGTAGGAAGGTAGAAATTAGTTTGTGTGTGTGAAAGAGGCCAAAGGAAAAAGACAAGAAGTTCTCTTGGAAGGAGTGGAGCAGCCTTAGGAGGATGCCTGGGAAGCAGCTCAGCATCTGTACATCAAAGTTCTGCTCGTGTCCCGAGAACTCTGAGTGTTGTCCCCAGTATTCCCTCCTGGGGACCACACAGGAGAATTTCCTTGTCCTGAAAGGGGGGGGACTATTTTGGGGCTACCCAGTTGGTAACACTGGGTAATAAAACCCTGGGAGGAACTTCACAAATTTCCGGTTCAGAAAGCCTTTTGTTTCAGAATGTCCCAGAAGAAGGGGGAAAGGAGAAATGATGGGAAGACGTAGACCCCATACTCACATAAACTGCAGTCTGAATGTAGACTGGGTGCACTCAGTTCCTTCTGACAAGTTGTCCATCCATTCTAACAGAGGCAGTACCTCATTAAACTGTGTTAACTTGTTTATTGTTACTCTGTGTCTCACATCTCCTCTTATGAGGAGACAAAGACCTCATGGCTGCATGAAAATTCGAGTCAGTACATGGATGAGGAATCAGCCTGGGTTTCCTGATCCTGCTTTTCTGCAGTTTTCCAGTCTCAAAAGGAATTCTCTTCATTTTCACTGTCAGATTAGAAGAATGAATAATCGTCTTCAAACCATCTTGAAGACAAGGACCATCTGAGTATAAAAGGGAATGTGCTAGACAGCTAAGAGAGCTCGAAGCAAAAATGGACACGGACTGGGAAGAAACCTGTAAAACATAACACTTCAAAGTCAAAATCCCGTGCAAATGAATCAGTGGCCCATTTTCTGAGGCCAAGAGACCCTGCAGAGCCCACAGTTCTCAGTAAACAATCATAAAAGCAGCCAGTCCTTGTACAGTGACTAACATTGGTGAAACTTTCACATACATGACCTCATTTCTCAGAAATCAACACTGCGTGTGAAGTAGAGACAGTGTGAGACAAGAGCTCTTTTTATATCATCTGAAAAGAAGAGAACTCAAGGCTAATGAAAGATAAATTTTACTCAAGGTCTCCCGTCATTAAGTGGCAGAATCAGTAACTGAATCCAGATCTTGTGATGCCCAAGTCTGTGCTATTGCTAAAAGTTGCCCTCCCCTCCAACTTGCTGTCTTGTTGTTGCCTCTCCAGCAAGGAATCAGCATTTTGGATCACAAAACCACCCTGGAGTCATCCACTGGTGCAGTAGGTAGCTACTTCTAAGACCCTTGGGTTGGGTCCTCTATATTCAAAATATTCCTTCCTCTCAAAACTTCCAAGTGAAGTAAGTTCAAATTCTAAATTACCAGGAAGAACCCTAGAGTTTCTTTCAGATGACTATCACTCAGAAACACTGTTTTTAGCACTGCCTTATGCTTTCTTACTGTGTTGGACATTGGCGTTTTACATAAGTCTCCTCAGCCTCTCCTTTAGCACTGATCTTTTGAGCCGTGTTGGCTGTTGTGAACACAGCCATATATAAAATAGACAACTTCAACCTTCCATGGATAATGTGCAAAATAAATAATATGTCAAGTGGTGGTAATAGCTGTGGATAAACAAAGCTCTCAAGAAGGATACAAAATATCAGGGTATCCGGGCTAGGCAATGTGGAGTGGCAGGTGATATGCTGAATACAACATAGGTGTGGAGTGGCAGGTGATATGCTGAACACAACATAGGCAATGAAGGAAGGACTTTGATTTGAGCAGCTCACCCAGTGACAAAGGGAACAAACTGTGGTTTTTCTGGAGACAGAGCTTCCCAAGGGGAGAGAGGAGAATGCAGGTGTCCTGGGGAGAGCACTGAGTATATTTGAGAAACATCCAGTGATCCGTGTGGCTGGAGCAGGGTGAAGGGGATAAGGAGAGAAGTAGAAGATAAGACAGGGACAAGGTGGAGTGAGAGACCCAGAAGGCTTGAAGGCTGTTAGAAGAGAACAGATTTCTGATAGGTCTAAGAGTCAAAGGGACCACACAAACAAGACTAGTGTCTGCTAATACTAACTGATAGAATCAAAAAGGGAAAAAACGATCCAACATGGGAAGCAGGATACACAGCAGACTCATAGAATGGCAGATGTCCTAAATAGCACTCTGGCCTCAGAATCAGCCCTTAAGGCATTTGGATCTGGCTCAAGAGCCCATGAGAGTATTGTAGGCATGGAAAGCCAAGACACTCTGGCAAAAAAAAAAAAAAAAAAAAAAAAAAACCTAAATGAAAGATCTCTGCGAGTGAGATCCCAGTGGAAAGAATGGGGTCATCAAAGAAGGAGGTACCTTCCTCTGAAGGGAGGAGAGAACTTCCACTTTGACTATGACCCTATCGGAATAAGATCAAAGTTGGCGAACCCTAAAGGCTTCCATAGCCTTGCCAACTCATGACTAGAGCCTAGGGAGGTTACTGATGCCATAAACAAGAATGTCAAATTGTTAAATCAACAACAGGAGTCACTTTGTACTTATGTCTCATGTGGGATCTGTCCTTAATGTGTTGTCCAGTGTGAAGTGATGCTATAACTAGTACTAAAACAGTATTTTACACTTTGTGTTTCTGTGTGGGTGCAAACTGATGAAATCTTTACTTAGTATGTACTGAATCGATCTTCTGTATATAAACATAATTGAAAATGAAAAAAAAAAGAAACCTGTTGTTAAATTGGAAATTGCGTAGAAAATTAATTTTTAAAAAATATCATGTAGAATCTCTGTCTTTAATGTGCTGTACACTGTTATTTAATGCTATAACTAGTACTCCAACAGTATTTTTTCACTTTGTGTTGCTATGTGGGGGCAAACTGTTGAAATCTTTACTTAATATATACTAAACTGATCTTCTGTATATAAAGAGAATTGAAAATGAATCTTGGTGTGAATGGAAGGGGAGAGGGAGTGGGAAAGGGGAGGGTTGCGGGTGGGAGGGAAGTTATGGGGGCGGGGGAAGCCATTGTAATCCATAAGCTGTACTTTGGAAATTTATATTCATTAAATAAAAGTTAAAAAAAAGAGAGAGAGAACAGATTTCCAATGAGCCTTCACAACTAAAGGTCTGATGAATTCTAATTTATAGTTAAGGAACAACGAGAAAAGAGAGTACTGTGGGATGGTCAGAGATTTAATTTAGAATGTCTGATTCCAAAATGCACACTCTTTTCTCCTTTCTTTCTGCTCCCATGGTCCTGAGTAGAGAATTTAAGTTTAGACAGTCAGCTGTGTTCATGACATTTATGTGTTAGGGTTTTCCAAAAATTCCTGGGAAATGGAATTTAAAAATAAGGTTATTGAGGTGGGCTTTGTGATGCTGCATGTTTAGCCAGTGCTCAGCACACCCCCATACCATATTGGAATGCCTTGGACCAAGTCTTGCTTCTGCTTCCAATCCAGCTTCCTGTTGATGTGCCCAGAATGCAGCAGATCATGACCCAACTGCTCGGGTTCCTGCTACCTATGTGAGAGACCTGGCTGCGTTTTCTGGTTCCTGACTTTTACCTGGCCCAGCTCTAGCTTTGTAGGCATTCAGTGCATGAACCAGTGGATGGAACACATCTCTCTCCCTCACCCTTCCTCTGTCATTCTGCCTTTCAAATAAATAAGTAAATGTTTGAAGTAAGGTTTATTTTAGTGGAAAAGTTTTTTGTTATCCATGCACAGTTTTTCCATGAACTTGTTGAAGATCCCTCGTATCTTGATAACATTTTAACAATGTAAACTGTAAGGAGAATTTATAAAGGGTAGCATGAGAGGCACACTACATCCTAAGATATTGCTTCTGTTGAGTTGGGATTTATAATCTAGACAATATAGTGCTTTGGCTGTGATAAGAGGAAGAAGGGCATAAGGGAGGAAACTGGGCTAAGTTCTGGAAATGCTGAGCACAAGGGCATATTGAACAAGTAGAGATCAAAGAGGCCGGTGGAAATTCAGCCAACATGAAAAGCCGGGCCAGTCCCCTGAGGATAAGACAGAGATGTTCTGCACCTGCTCTCCGGAACTGAAATGCATGCAGTGAAAATGCTCCTCTGTGCTTTGGCCCAGGTCCCATTAACAACAGCTACAGAAGCTGGAAACAAACAAATAAACAAACAAACAAAACAAAAAAACAAAAAAAAACAGCCAAACCTCTCCTATCTTGTTCAAAATTCTGGTGAGCATTTGTTGGCCAGTGACAACATGCCGCCCAAAAGCACGACCTTGTGGTAATAAATTCTGATGATCCTTAGGGCCTCTGGACAGCTTCTCTGGAGCTTCTCCCTTGGTGTTCCCTCAACCATGTCTGTGTCTGTGATATTAGGAGCATCAAGACAAGGTGCACCCCAGGTGTCTGCTCCTCCAGGTGGGACCCTCTGTGAGTTTAAGCCAAGTCACCTGTTTTCAAAAGGAAATGAGTGCAAGTATAACCTATTGACCCAGACAGGGGGGTGGCATGTTTAAAAGGAGCTGTTAGAGGCCTGAGGGGCTCCAGGATGAAACGTGGATAGAGGTTAGCAGAGGAATGAGATTGACTAGCAGAGTGTAAGTACACACTCGAGAGGGAGTGTGGCATGCTCTACAGTGAGCTAATACTCACAAGGGGCAGGGTCATCCCTTTATGTGATCTGAAGGCACAGGAGGTGGTGCTTTGGGTGGAGTTTTCCAGGAAAGGGCAGGGATTTCCAGGAAATTGGGGACTGCCCACTTTCGGACCTTTTAAGGAAGTCTTGGAAGTGTCAATGCATCGGGTATGTGATAGGAAAGTGAGTATCAGCCATGGTAATTTTATTATAATGATATTATAATAGGGTGTAGGTCACCACAAGGACACAGCAGGAAGCCATATATTTCATGCTGGCATTAGTTCTGGACAGTGACTTTGCTACGAGAGCGATTTTGGGTCCTGGCCATGGGAGGAGTTGTAGATCAATCCTGTGGGGAAGAGTGTGGTGACACAGTTCCCTTCCTCTGATCCTGGCCTGTCTCTGTGCCTATACCAGAGCCATTTATGAGATCCCACTACAGCATCAGCTCTCAGCCATGGCGGGCCGCCAAGGGCTTACAAGGCAGCTCTGGAGTTCCATGGTAGTGAGATAGTTACTGGAGGTTCTGAGTCCTCATCCAGATAGCCTTGTGATTTCCTGACAGCTGTCCACTTATGGGGAACCCAAGCAGGGTTCAGAGAACGTGTCCCAGGAGATGTCCCCTAACCAGCACAGGTACAGAGAGCCACTGAAGGCTGATGAGGAAAGTTAAATGAGCCGGAGGTCCTTGGGAAAATAAAGGTGGCTTACTGGTAGGGAGAGTAGGGTGCTGGCTGAAGACCCTTTCCACATATTCCGACCACCATATATGGGGTGTGAAAAGGTCAACAGAGCTTATGTAACATCAGGAATATGTCATTTCAAAATAACCTTCTCCCTCCTGATTGTTGCTGCCTAACACATCTTTC
The DNA here is from genome assembly GCF_033115175.1 of Lepus europaeus. Taxonomy (NCBI): domain Eukaryota; kingdom Metazoa; phylum Chordata; class Mammalia; order Lagomorpha; family Leporidae; genus Lepus; species Lepus europaeus. The sequence continues at coordinate 134,420,590 of NC_084831.1, read as the reverse complement.
ACTGTGTACACACAGGATGAAGTAATTTCAGGTGAACAAGCAACCACGTCCCAACACCAACAAAAACCCACGAGAAGCCATATTTCAGCCTAAATTCACTTTAGGGGTGAGTGACTGACACATTCTTCTGACAGCAGGAGATTAGGGGATAGAACTGGCTTTAGATTTCTACTAATGGCATCACAAAGTTCCAAAATCTTAGTGGGTCAATATGTTACCCAGAGGGTAGGTGTTTATCCTAGGGGTTAAGACACCAGCGAAGATGCTCATGTCACACTTCAGAATACCTGGATTCCACGCCTGGTTCTGACTCCCAAATCCAGCTTTCTGCTACTGTAGATCGATGGAGGCAGTAGTGATGACCCAAGTAATTAGGTTCTTTCCACCCACATGGGACACATGGCTTGAGTTCCAACCTCCTGCCTTCTTCCCTGCCTGGGGGCCTTTGTAGGCATTTGGCAAGTGAACCAGCACATGAGATTTTTTTCTCTCTCTCATAAATAAAAAATAAAAAAAAAATTAACCCTACACCTTTATTGTTTCACAGTTCTGTAGACAGACCAAAATAATAGATAGATAGATAGATAGATAGATAGATAGATAGATAGATAGATAATAGATAATCTGGTCAACTCAGTCCAGAGTTTCATAAGAGTAAAATCAAGATGTCAGCAGAAGGGGCCAGCGCCGTGGCTCACTTGGTTAATCCTCTACCTGCGGCGCCGGCATCCCATATGGGTAACAGTTCTGGTCCTGGTTGCTCCTCTTCCAGTCCAGCTCTCTGCTGTGGCCCGGGAACGCAGTGGAGGATGGCCCAAGTCCTTGGGCCCCTGCACCTGCGTGGGAGACCCGGAGGAAGCAACTGGCTCCTGGCTTCGGAGCCGCACAGTGCTGGCCATGGCAGCCCTTTGGGGAGTGAACCAATGGAAGGAAGACCTTTCTCTCTGTCTCTCTCTCCCTGTCTATGACTCTACCTGTCAAATAAATTTTTAAAAAATTGAAAAAAAAAAAGGTGTCAGCAGACCTGTTTCCACCCTGGTGGCTCCCACTTTGAGGCACACTCAGGTCGTTGGCAGAAGGCAAGCTGCTTCTTTTTTTTTTTTTAAGATCTTATTTTTACTTATTTGAAAGGCAAAGTTACAGACAGAGGCAGAGACAGAGAGAGGTCTTCCATCCGCTGGTTCACTCCCCAAATGACCGCAACAGCTGGAGCTGCGCCAATCCGAAGTCAGGAGCCAGGTGCCTCTTCCCGGTCTCCCAAGAGGGTGCAGGGCCATCTTCTGCTTCTTTCCCAGGCCATAGCAGAGAGCTGGATCAAAAGTGGAGCAGCCGGGTCTCGAACCGGAGCTCATTTGGGATGCCTGCACTTCAGGCCAGGGCATTAACCTGCTGGGCCACAGTGCCAGCCCCTTTAATGCAGTTTTAACCAAAATATTCAAAAGTGAAATCACAAAGAGCACAGTTCTGCTGCAGTATAAACAAGGGCTAAGACAACGTTTGTAAGGTGTCACAGCAACCAATTTCGTTTTTGCAATGCATACCCAGACCCAAATTTAGGGAGTCTCTACCAATTTCCTTTACACCCATTAGCAACTTTGCACTTCTATCCTAACTGAATGGCACCTATCCACAGCCACAAAGGCCTATAGGGGAGAGGTTCTTTAAAGGCTGGTGTCAAACTGATCCAAGCATCTTACCTAGGGCTTCTCTGGCGCTGTCATCCATAAGTATTCAAAAGCATCAGAGATAATTTGATGTAGGAGGGGAGGCATTGAAAGGGGAAAGCTGTATGGTTGTAAAATTAAAGTGTAGAATTTCTCTTTCAAGGTCAGTGATTTAACCTTCATCTCAACCAAGCTTTTTCAGTAATTTTCTTCGCAGTCTCTTTGGTTTTCCGCAGCAGCCTGCTGCAAGTCGTGTGTTATTTACCTGTTTATTTCCACTCTGGATTTTGGCCCCTCAGAGTCAGCACTGCTCAGTGTCAGTACCACACTTAAATTCATGGAACCAAACAGACATGCTTTCTGCCTCCACATAGCTTACAAGCTCATGTTTCGTTACTCTAGTTGTTATAACAATGAAGAGATTGACCTACATTGCTCACCAGAGTCTGCAGCCACAAAATTTGTTCAACATCACATTTTAACTAATCCAACTGAAGAGCAAAAACAATTATTTTTTTCCAATAATACATTTTTTTTATTTAGTAAATATAAATTTCCAAAGTATAGTTTATAGATTACAATGGCTCCCCCCCCATAATTTCCCTCCCACTTGCACCTCCCCCATCTCCCGCTCCCTCTCCCATTCCATTCACATCAAGATTCATTTTCAATTATCTTTATATACAGAAGATCAATTTAGTATATATTAAGTAAAGATTTTGTCAGCTTGCACCCACACAGAAACACAAAGTGTAAAATACTGTTTCAGTACTAGTTATAGCATCACTTCACATTGGACAACACATTAAGGACAGATCCCAAATGAGGAGTAAGTACACAGTGACTCCTGTTGTTGACTTAACAATTTGACACTCTTGTTTATGGCATCAGTAATCTCCCTAGGCTCTAGTCATGAGTTGGCAAGGCTATGGAAGCCTTTAGGGTTCGCCAACTTTGATCTTATTCCAACAGGGTCATAGTCAAAGTGGAAGTTCTCTCCTCCCTTCAGAGAAAGGTACCTCCTTCTTTGATGGCCCCGTTCTTTCCACTGGGATCTCATTTGCAGAGATCTTTCATTTAGGTCTTCTTTTTTTTTTTGAGCAAAAACAATTATTAAAATAATTTACTGACCAATGAAGCAGAAACAGAGAGCCGTTTTTTAAAATAACTGTCCAATTATGGAAGTAGAGTAAATAAAAGTACTTTAATGTTATGGTCCTCATGACTGAATTTCAAGATAATCTTAAATAATAAGAGAGTAAAAATTTAACAAAAAGTAGATTTGTTTTGCTTTTTCTTTTAACTGACACAGACCAAAATAGAAAATCAACAGTGGAAGAAAATACTCTCTGGGATATATATGAAGGTAAGAAAAGTGAAATAAAGCAAAAATATCCATTCAAATAAAACGATTAAACACTGGCTTTGCCTAGTGAAAGCAAACATAACTGTGTGACTGTGGACATATAACTTTGAAACCGAACTTCAGTTTTCTCATTTGTGAGATAGTGACAAGAATTTCTTCCTTGCTATGCTTTTATAGGGTATATTGAAAGACTAAATCATGTTTATTTATAGGTAGCTACTGTTTGATCCATACATGTGCCACAGTAAATAGATTTGAAGCATTGTTGTTGTTGTTTTTATTATTATTATTATTATTATTACCAGACTGTATTGCACTTTCTTTAAAACATCAGTGACCAAGGTAACTATTGGAGGACCCAAGCAATATCATTGTTCTTAAAAAGAAAGGATATAAAACACTCAAGGCATCTGCAGTAAGTTGTAAACACAGGAGGAACTAGGTCATTTTTATTCAGCTCTATTGGGACTTCTTTTGGTCCTCCAGGTGCAACCTTTGTCTTTTGGGGTTTCTGCTAATTATTTGACTTATACATATGTCTACTTACCAGGATAGGGGTCCAGGTATAAGCATAGTAAACAAATAACTTTCTCAAAGCAGATGCAAAGGACTATGTTTGGGTTTGCCCTCAGCTGTGCTTTTACGTGGCATTTACAGTGTGCTGTTAAAGCATGGAGCCTGGTGGCACTTAGTGGACAGACCTGTGGCACAGCCTCAGGAGGACCTCGTCTTCTGAGCATCACAGCATGAGCAAGGTGTCTGTGCTTCACGTGCTTATGGAAAGAAGTGTCTGTCTCCCCATCACCATTGCCTCAAGAAATAATAACCTCTCATTCATAACAGTATCCTTACATCTTACAATAAGAAGTTACGTAGGTCTCAATAAATATTTATTTAATGTATATTGAACACGACTCAGTTTTTATACATCTTGTTTCAAATGTATTCTAACAAGACAAAAAGAGTGAGTTAAACTGTGGAAGCCTTTCTTTGTCAATATGTTGATATGCACATCAACTTTGCTGGCCAGGTTGAGCAGTGCACCTGCCAGCCCAGGCTTCTATCCACACGTGTGCCAGCCTCTTTACAACAGGCAAGCACCTGACTCCTCAGCTAAACATTTTTCTGTGTCCACAGTTTCCCCAAATAAAGAGCCCATAGATGGAAAGACAGGTGGAAAGACAGACACAGCTGGGTAAACCATCACTACTACTGGAAAATGACTTATGTATTGTGTTTCAACAGGGAGAGTCCAGGAGTTGATTCCTTTTTGAAATTTCTTTCTTTCTTCTTAGGTTTTAACACACAGCTTTAGGAAGCCTCCTAAAAGGCAGAAAGATCTGAATTCTGCCACTTTTTATTTTGTACACTGGGACAAATTACCCCATGCTTCCAATTATTCATAGGTAAAATGAGAATCATTTAGAGTAGCAAGAAGGGGAGAAGCCAGGCAAAAATGTGTTTGCAAGAGAAGTCCCAGCCTGACTCCAGAGGAAAGCTTGGAGTATTAAGTAATTCTGCAGGCAATCAGTCATTGCTGGGAAGGGGTGGTGTAAATCCCATGGCCCTATAAGTCAGTCCTCTGAAAAGACTTATAAGTGCTCCACTTGACCCTTAAGCACACAGAAGCTGGGGAGGCATTCACGGAGCCATTGAGAAGAAGGGTGTGGACAGAAACTCAGAAGTCAAAGCCTGCTTTGAAGGTTCGAGATGCCTGTATGTAAAGTCCTTGGTACTATCATTAATATTTTCATTGTCTTCTCCCCAGGATATATTCATTTATATTTTTTATTTTCTAAAAGATTATTTATTTGAAAGGTGGACTTATATAGAGAGAGGAGCAGAGAGAGATCTTCCATCTGCTGGTTCTCTCTCCAAATGACCACCATGTCCAGGGCTGTACCAGAAGCCTGGAACTCTGTCTGGGTCTCCCAAATGGGTGTCAGGAGAACAAACACTGGGACCATCTCCCACTGCTGGGACTGGAATAGGTGCTCATATGGAACGTCAGTGCACTGGTGGTGGCTTAGTTCACTGTGCCACAGTGCTGGCCCTCCCCAGTCTGAGAGTCATTGTTCCCCACCCCTTCATTCCAGCAAGTTGTAATACCAAATCCTTTCAGGGAATATACATTGGAGAAATGATTAGACTAGGAAGAGGTGGAATAGGGTAAGCTAGGGTACACCTGTGCCATTGGAAATGAAAATAAGGCATTTAAAACCAAGTGTTTATAAAACACTGTGCACTCAAAATCAAATCAAAGCAAGGCAAACACAAAACACATCTGGCTGGTGGGCTGACTGTTGGTTTGCCAGCGCTCACCCTGAATACACCTTCCTCACAATCCCCACCTGCAGGGCATCCCAGTCCTAGCTGGAAAGGACTGGATTTGACTTCAGGAGCTGGGCTTGCTCCTGAGCCCTCTTTCCCAGGCTTCCTGAGAAGCTCATCCTGAAGTGGATTTTCATTGGCGGGGTGTGTGTGTGCCTCCTCTCCACCCTGGCTGCAACAACTTCTGCCGAACACCTGTGACCTAGGGAAGTCTCTGAACGTCAGGATCACGTAGGTGCTTTGGTTGGCTCTTCTTAGTGAGCTCTCTGATCTCCAAGTTATAGGGCTGGGAAATATAGTGGAGAATGGGCCTTGGCTTCTGGTTCACTCAGGGGTTATAACAATCAAGTTACAAAGTAGGTACTATGGATCTTAATGACTAACGGTGTGTGTATGTGTGTGTGTGTGTGTTTGAAAGAAAGAGAAGGATTCTTTCACTGGACATTTGGCCTGGCAGTTAAGACTCCTGTGTCCCACACTGGAGTCTCTGGGTTCAAGTCCCGCACTCCATTCCTGACTCCAGCTTCCAGCTCATGCAGATCCTAGAAGGCAACAGTGATGTCTCAAGTGGGTTCCTGCCACCCAGGTTGGAGACCTGGACTGAATCCTGGCTGTCGCTTTCAGCCTGACACAGCCCCAGCTGTCACAGGTATTTGGGGAGTGAATCAGCAGAGAGGAGCTCACCCTCTGTTTCTGTCTCTCAAAGGAAATGAATATAAAAAATTCAAAATAAAACATGTTTGGAAGAGAGCCTCTCTCTCTTCTGGGAGGGACAGAGTGTCAGGTATGAAAAAAATTTCTTCACTATCCACCTATCTTCATCTTGGACCATTTGACCCTCACTTTCCTGTTACCTGTTTGTGTTCCTTCCCTCCGCACATTGACCGTGGCCCCGTGAACCTGGCCATTCAACCTTGTGTGTGTTGTGGGTATAGCTCTATGTGTAGTTTTTGAGGGTAGGAGTGTCTGTGCAAATGAAAAAAAGGTACAGTCATGGGGGAACAGGACGAGCACTCAAAGAGCCACCAGAGACCTATGGCAGTGTAGAATGAAATGGTGATTTGTAAAGATGACGTGATAGGTGGAGGTGGAGAGAAGAGAAGACTGAGGGATGAGAGACTGGGAAGAATTCTGGTGTTGTAATTTGCCGCTCTTGTCCAATTTATACATTTCCTTTAATACGTTTGTTTTATTCTATATTGGAGTCCCTCTTATGATTAAAATTTAAGACCATTGGGGCCAGGCCTGTGGCAAAGCAGGGAAAGTTGCCACCTGCAATGCTGGCATCTCATATGGGTACTGGTTCGAGCCTCGGCTGCTCCATTTCCAATCCAGATCCCAACTGTGGCCTGAGAAAGCAGTGGAAGATGGCTCAAGTTCTTGGGCCTCTGTATCTGCATGGGAGACCTGGAAAAACTCCTGGCTCCTGGCTTCTGACTGGCCCAACTCTGGCCATTGCAGCTGCTATTTGGGGAGTGAACCAGTGCATAAAACAGTGCATAAAAGACTTTCTCTCTCTCTCCTTTTCTCTCTCTCTCTCTCTGCCTCTCCATAACTCTACCTTTTAAATAAATCTTTAAAAAATTTAAGACCATTATAAAAAATTTCAAAGACGAGAAAAAAGAGCTATTCCTAATCCTATACTGGGATGAAGACACAGTTAGTGCTTTGTTTGTTACCTTCTAGATCTGCACATTTTCACTTTCCTGGGATAGTTCTATTTTGAATTATTCTTTTTTTAAAATTTAAATAATTTATCCTGAACTTTCCACCCATATAATTAAGTACTCTCATATGCCATGTTTTTTAATGACTACGTAATATTTCATCACATAGATGACTATAATTTATTTAAGCAAACTCTCATTTCCTTTTCAAGATCTGCTTCCTTGTTTCATACTCCTACTAGCACCAGACCTCAAAAGCTACCCTCAAGGCTGCAGAAGCCAGGAATGAATGCTTTGCTCTTTGCCCACTTGGGGCTTCCGAAGAGCTGAGGCTGAGGCTGAGGTGGGATGGTTGGGAGACAGGGTGAGCCAGGAGTGAAGGATTTCCAGTGACCAGAGAGAGAGCAGCATGAAACCTTTCTCTCGCAGTTTCCTTCAGAAAGAACGAGATACCAGCGAACTCCCAGGCTTGTTTTAAAAGCCAATGGCACATATGAGAACTGAATTTGGTTCCATTTGTACAAGGGAAGGTGGGCGGCTTCAGCTGCCTAGGAAACAGACTTTGAATATGTGCTTCCTGGAATTCTTTATGCTTCTCTCCTGAAAAGGTTCCTAGTGTTCCTGATAAAGGATTCTTATTATTTGGCATTTACAGGCAGCCTGGTTTTGGCAACATTTGATTCAATTCTTTCTACTGGCGAGTTCTTACAAAGACCTCTGTCTCCTCCAAGCTAAGCCCAGATCCTTCCTTCTCCCCCGCCCCATCCTCCTCCTGCGCTCGCACCACCCCCTCCCACCTACCAACCTTGCGCATACTTTTATTTTCTTTCCAATTTGAAAGCTGAAACTCTGGCACAGTTAGGTGAAGCGATACGCAGAGCATCTGCTACAGAGTCTTCAGCGTCTCGGGATGTTGCTTGGGAGAGTAAACAGCATATGCAGGATGTGGGTGTGGCATCGGGAGGGAAACAAATGCCGCCATTATCGGCTGAGTTTTGATCTTGACAGAAGCATGACAAGAGCACGTGGTCACATCCTCCACGACCTCGCATCAAAAGAAGCAGAGATACGCCGTGCTGTCTGTCCTCTCACTGCATCCAGATATGTTGTGTGGAAAACAAAGGGGAAGACAGAAGAAGGTCTAGAAAAAAGTTTTATTTTTCATTTAGTCATTTGTTGAACAAATGTTAATTAGACATGCCTTGATGTCGTCACCCTATGAGGTCTACTCTTCTCAGCAAAGATTAGCTGAGCACTTGACAAGACCAGGGAGGCTGGAGCTCCGTAGAAAGACTGGGACTATGCATCCTGTTGGGAAAAATGGAAGGGAGAGAGAGAGTGTGAACCTAGGAGAATATTATTCCAGAATAGGATTATTACCACAATGCTATTGATTCCGTACACTGGCAGCAGAAACTGAGTCAAAGTCATTGGCAATAAGAGACCTACTGAGGGATATTTCTGTTTGGGAAATCTGTAGCTGCATTTCTCTCTCTCTCTCTCTCACTCTCTCTCTCTCTCACACACACACAGTTTTTGTTTTTAAAGATCCATTTATTTATTTACTTAAAAGGCAGAGTTACAGAGAGAAAGAGAGAGAGGGAGATGGAGGGAGAGAGAGAGAGGGAGAGAAGGAGAGAGAGGGAGAGAGAGAGAGAGAGAGAGAGAGAGAAAGTATCTTCCATCTACTGTTTCACTCCCCAAATGTCTGCAACAGCCAGAACTGTGCCAATCTGAAGCAGGAACCAGGAGCATCTTCTAGGTCTCCCACATGAGTGCGGGGTCTCAAGGACTTGGGCCACCCTCTACTGCTTTCCCAGGTGCATTAGCAGGCAGCTGGAATGGAAGTAAGGCAGCATACCCAAGCCAGGTTGAAGCCAGCAGCTAGGAACTTCATACGGGTCTCCCATGTGGGTAGCAAGGACCCAAACATTTGGGCTATCTTCTGCATTTCCCAGACCATTAGCAGGGACCTAGATGAGAAATGGAGCAGGTAGGACTCGAACCAGTGCCCAGTGGCATGACTGCATTGCAGTGGCAGGTTTTCTCACTCATTCAATATTGAAGAATTACATGTAGTTTGATTTTTGGTACAATAGATGATATGTTATATGTATCCAGTGGATACACACACACACACACATACATTATTCTTTGAAGTATTTTATATAGAATATGAACATCCCTTAATTTATTATCACATCAGAATTTTCGTATTCTGTTTGTAAATAATGTTTCCACACAATTGCCACCATGTCTCAATTTCTTAGGATCCTAGGAGCTCTAGAGAAGGGACAGGATGACACTGGGAACTGGAAATCCTAGTAATGTGGTAATAAAGGATCAATTACAGTTAGCTTGAGTTACATCAGGCAAGTTACTAAACTCCCCCAAGTTTAGTGAAATTCATACTCCTACCTACCTCCTAGTTTATTGTGAGCTTTAAGAAAGAATGCATGAGGGGCCAGCGTTGTGGTGTAGCAGGTAAAGCCACCACCTGCAGTGCCAGCATCCCATATGGGCGCTGGTTTGAGTCCCGGCTGCTCTACTTCCAATCCAGCTCTCTGCTATGGCCTGGGATAGCAGTAGAAGATGGCCCAAGTCCTTGGGCCCCTGCACCCACTTGGGAGACCAAGAAGAAGCTCCTGGCTCCTGGCTTCAGATTGGCGCAGCTCTGGCCCTTGAGGCCAACTGAGGAGTGAAAGAGCTCTCTCTCTGTCTGCCTTTCCTTCTCTCTCTGTGTAACTATTTCAAGTAACTAAATAAATCTTAAAAAAAAAAAAAAAGAATGCATGCATTCAAAGCATCTATCAGCCTATCTGGCACACTATGAGATAGCCAAAAATGTTTATACACTCACACACATCATTGCTGAATTTGTGTCCAAATTATTATGCAACATGACTGAACATTGGGTTTTTTAAATTAATGATTTCATAGGGGCTGGTTCTGTGGTGCAGTGTGTTAAGCCACTGCTTGCAGTGCCACTATCCCAGATAAGAGGTCATGTTCAAATCCTAGTTGCTCTGCTTGGGATCCAGCTTTCTGCTAATGTGGATGGGAAGGCAGTGGAAGATGGCCCAAGTATTTGGACCCCTTCCACCCATGTGGGAGACCTGGATAGAGTTCTAGGATCCTGGCTTCCAAATGGCCCAACCCTGGCTATTGCAACCATGAGGGCAGTGAACCAGCAAATGGAAGATCTCTTTCTCTCTATCTCTGTTATCTGTATTTAAATAAAAAACAAAAATTAAATTTTAAAAATGAATAAAACTCGGGGCTGGTGCTGTGGCTCACTTGGCTAATCTTCCACCTGTGGCACCAGCATCCCATATGGGCACCGGGTTCTAGTCCCGATTGCTCCTCTTCCAGTCCAGCTCTCTGCTGTGGCCCGGGAGGGCAGTGGGGGGTGGCCCAAGTGCTTGGGCTCCTGCAGCCGCCTGGGAGACCAGGAGGAAGTGCCTGGCTCCTGGCTTCAGATTGGCGCACTGTGCTGGCCGTAGCGGCCATTTGGGGAGTGAACCACCGGAAGGAAGACCTTTCTCTCTGTCTCTCTCTCTCACTGTCTGTAACTCTACCTGTCAAATAAATTTAAAAAAATGAATAAAACTCAATAGACTTATTTTAATTATTATATTTATTTCATATTTATATGTAATTAAACTGATCACACTTATCACATGTTCTTATTAGGACAACATAATCAATGATTCAATAAGATGCGAATGGGTAACATTGAACTATGATTGTATGTTATTATTAATGCTTCTATTGCATATTTTATGTTCAATTTGTTTGACTTTCACATTCATTAAGTAAAATTCTTATAATTGTTGCATGTTGCTAGTGAAATACTATTACTTATCTTTTAAGCTTAATTAAATTTTAAGGATTAATTAAATTGAAAAATAACCTAAAATTGCAATTGATGCTGTTAAAAACCAACTTGATGCTGAGTTTTATGTAGCATACAAATGTCATTCATAAATCCTTAATTAAAACTTTTGTGCTCAACAATAGAGCTCCATTGTTCTTGTTGGCTGATATTATCCTTCCAATTTTTTATACAAAGAAACACATATAGGGGATTTTAAAAATTTATTTATTTATTTATTTTATTGAAAAGGCAGAGTTATAGAGAAAGAAGGAGAGAGAGGGAGAGGGAGAGAATGAATCTTCCATCTGCTGATTCACTCTCCAAAAGGCTGCACAGTCTAGGGCTGGGCCAGGCAGAAGCTAGGAGCCTAGAGCTTCTTCCAGCTCTCCCTCCTGCATGCAGGCACCTAAGCACTTGGACCATCTTCTGCTGCTTTCCCAGGCACATTAGCAGAGAGCCGGATTGGAAGTGGAGCAGCTGGTACTTGAACTGGTGCCTATATGGGATACCATTGTTACAGACGGAGGCTTAACCTGATATGCCACAATGCCAGTACCATATAGGGAGTTTTTAAAATAAAGAAATATTATCTTAAAATTCTTTAGGTGGCAAGTAACCATACTATAACTTATTCTTTGTATATATATATATATATATGTATATGTATATATATATATATAATATGTTGAATTTCATTTGAAACAAACTTGTACTGTAAAATCTATTGAAATATATTGAAAACCCAGAAACTAGAGTGTCACTCTATGCAAAAGTCAGGGAGAAATCTTGAAAGGAAAACTGAGACAGAAGCTATGAGTGTATAACCACTGGTAGGTATCAAATAGATGCAGAATACAATGAGCTATTTCCATACCACATGGCCCTCTAGAAAGGAAATGTGTACAAAAAACCCTCATACAGCCAAGCGGTAGGTATATTAATTGAATCAATTCTCGTCTAATAATGGTCACACACAGAATGGGAGAAAGAATGAGCAGTTCAGCTAACTTAGGTATCTTCTACATATGGCATTTGATTAAATATTCTAAGTCTTAGGGAGAAGAAAAAGGCAAAGAAACTGAACTCCTTTGAGTGGGTTTCTTTTTTGTAGTTGTATAGACAAAGACATTCTGAAATTATTTTGGATATATTATAGGACCAAGAAAATTAGTAAATGCACATATTTTGTTGGTATCCAGGTATCTTATTATGGAGGAGGGACATACAGAGATTTCAGGTGGTGCCAACCCTGATTGCTGTATGAATGCAAGTGACAGAACTGCCTACCCAAGCCAGTCAACCATGGACGGTAAGGGGAAATAAGATGGTGGTTGTCTTAAGCCAATGCAATTTGGAACAATTTATTTCACAGCAATAGACAACGAGAAATCCTATTAGATAGGGCTATTTCTCTAATTTAAATTATATGTTTGAATGATTGATTTAGATATGTGATTTTTTTTTGTAGCCTTCCTCCCTCATTTGTTCTCACCCTCTTCATTCTTTTCTTATTTTTCTTTTAATTTTTACAATGACATACTTCCAATTTTCTTTATAATCACAAGCTTAAGTTTCCATTAAATAAAGAATTCAGCAAGTAACATTGTTCCACAGCAGTATAGACAAGAGCTATAAACAAGTATCAAATATCAAAATATCAATTTCTCTCATACACATTACTTTTTTGTACTCTATATTGGTTAACACAAATCAGGGAAACAATATAATACTTGTCTTTTGGGGACTGGCTTATCTCACTAATCGTAATGGTCTCCAGTTGCATCCATTTGGATACAAAAAACAGGATATGATTTTTTTTAATATAGAAAAGAGAAGGGAAGTTTACTAGGTATGTAAACAGCATTTTAGTGTTGAGGGGGTATCAGATTTGCTGTAGTGTTATTTATTACATTATAAAAAGCTATCCAAATATTTGACAGGATTCTGTTATATACTTAAAGTACTTATAAAGCAAATCAAATAGATCATATCAATGATGCATTTTAATAAGTTTATGGGTATTTAATACACTAACTTGTAAGTTTCCTTAAAAATAGTGCTAACATTTTCTAGATTTATAGTGAAATGCTGTAAGCTGGAGTGAAACACTTAAGGAGCACTAAATTTCAAAATCTGCTATTCAATAACCCAATATTAATGATAAACTTCGAAGTAACTACAAATTGTCTTCCACATCTGTGCTCATAAAAGCCCTCTCTGAGGGACACCAAAATTATTTTGAGAATACTGTTGGGGACTTTAACAATTAAGAGCTTGAAGTGAAAGTAAATTTCCCAAATCCTGAGTTTTTATGCTTTGCACCCTCGTTGTTATTTTCCTTTGCAGTGGGCATCCAATTCATTTAGAGGAACTAAAAAAAAAAAAAAAAAAAAAAAAAAAAAAAAAAAAAGAGGGAGCAGCCTTTAACCCAGCCTGAGAAGTAGCTATACCTTGCGGGATATCTCCCAGCTCTTTAGCATGCCTTCAGGTTTAAAACCACACAATCAGACCCTAGGAAGTGACCTTGGCTGGGAGGACCATGCAGGCTGCTTATCTATGGTGGGAGAGTGAGGACATGGGACTCATCAGTAAGTTTCTAAAATATGAACCTAGGTTGGCTCCAGAAGAGATCACAATCTCGAGCCAGACCCTACTTGGACAATTCTATACCACCCAGAAGGACAGAGTCCATTCTAGCACATATTCATGAACTCCCTCCCTGCCCCCAGTTTGTCCAGGACATGTAGAAGTGGCTGTGAGGTGATGGAAGGGTAGTGGGTGGCAAAATATTAGTTTTTGTTCTTGCATATGTGAGTACTTCAAAAAGTTTGTGTAAAATCCCCTTTATTACCTAATTCTGGTTTTCTGTGAAATTTTTGTAGTAACATTGTGTTCCTCCTGGGGCATCGTTCCACTCTTTCAGGGAAGGGTTATATGTCCTCCTCAGGTGACATCCTTGTGCTCCCAGAGGAATATCACTCCCATTTCTGCTAAGGAGAAGGTCAAAAGCATACTTGAGGCAGAACTCTGGACCCCAAAATGTAGCAATATGTTCATTGATAGATTATAGGACAAAAAGTGAGAGGCCTTTCAGAAAACTGACCTCAGAATTCCAAGATTCCAAGTGAGCAGCTAGGTTTTCTGGGATGAAGTTTTTTTTAAAAGATTTATTTATTTATTTGAAAGGCAAAGCACAACAGAGAGAGAGAGAGAGAGAGAGAGAGAGAGAGAGATAAGGAGAGAGAGAGAGATGGAGAGCGAGCAAGAGAGCTCTTCCATCCACTGGTTCACTCCCCAAATGGCCACAGCAGCCAGGCTGAAGCCAGGATTCAGATACTCCATCCAGGTCTCCCCCATGGGTGACAGGGGCCCAAGCATGTGGGCCATCTTCCATCGCCTGCCCAGGTGCATTAACAGGAAGCTGGATCAGAAGCAGGTTAGCTGGGACTCATACGAGCACTCCAATATGGAATGTATACATCACAAGCAAGGGTTTAACTTGCTGTGCCACAGCTCTGGGCTCTCAATTATGTTTTTTGTAACAATAGTGGAGATAGAGAACATGAAAACTCTTGAAATAAACAACTTCCATAGCCTTATCCTGCAGAGCTGAGGAGGAATGATCAATCGTCACACATGGGATACATACTCATCACTGTGTCGACTCAGCCTCTGAACAGACAGGAAGAGCCAAGGCACACGCACACACACGAAGCAGGCCGGGAAGCCAGCCTTGCTCAGAAGCCTCTCATTGGCCACTACGGCAGAGAGGCAAATGATGCCCAGAGGACCCAGCCCTCATGGGCCAGGAGCGCTCAGGAGGAGATTCTGTCAGGCCGGGAGGGTGCTGAGAACACATGTGGCTCTGCCGGTTTAGCAGACAGTGAGGAGCACCGCTCACAAAGCCTGCTGATTATTCAAAGGGATGGGGTGAGGGGGCTGGAGTTAGAGATGTGCACAGGAGAAACACAGGAGGAAGGGGAAGCAACAGGGAAAGGAAGGAAGCCTTGTGTGGAGCTCTGCTGAGATCTGAACGTAGTGTCTGGGCTTAGGCAGCCAACAGTTTATTTCCAGGCCTGTGAAATCACTTATTTTGTGCTGCTGTCGACATGCAATCTCATATACATTTCACAGAGATGGATTCGTTCACTGGGGCTGTATTTTAACCCACGCTCCTTGGAAGAGTTGTGCCAGGATTTCTGTGTAAGAAGTACTCAGGGGTAGTAATTTAGGTGGGAGAGGGGGATAAGCTAGGAAAGTTATATTGAAATTGTGTTACAATAGAGAACACTTTTCTCCCCTTTTTGGAGCTTACATTATATGCTTATTTGTAGTTGGGAAATGATGTAAAGTACCTCCCACCCCCAGCTTCCCAAATCCACCCCTCCCCCAGCACCCTGCACAGAATAGGCCGATGGGATTGCCACATTGTGAGAGCCCAGGTAGCTGGCAGGACTACAGATAAGCTGACCAGGGATCTGGTAGGTGTGTAAGCTCCCCTTTCATCTAGCCACCTAGATCCTTTTTCCAAGCCATGTACTTACATTCAGGTGTTCTGTTGGTTCTTTAGAAATATTCCCACCATAGAAAAGTTGCATAACCTCAGTTTTTGAGGTTTCACTTGGGGCACCATATCTACAGGTGTCTAAGACAGTGGGTGGTTTTGTTGTCTTGTCTCCATCCATCTGGTGTCACATCCTAAATGAATCCCATGAAAGGGTGAGCCCTGGACCAGCAACATTGGGAATGTAAGGAAAAGAGTGCCGTTGGTGCCTCCTCACACGGGGCACCAAAATATAAGGAAAAGAGGTGCAGAACAGAGAGGAGGCAGAATGCAAGCTTGCAGCCAGACTGAATCGACCAGCTGCCAGCGTGTACACAGCCTGAGTGTAAGGGTGGCAGAGGGCCAGCCTCCACAGGCTGGGCTCTTTTATATATTAGGAAGGCTGGGGGTGGGAGTGGCAGGCAGTAGGCGGAGCTGAGCTTCTCTATACTGGTTCTTCAAGTGTGGCCCACTGGCTTCCAAACCTGCGGAGGAATGCAGGGGATGGGGTGGGACAGAACTGGTCTCTTGAAAGAAGGCAGGGTAACAAGAACCTAAAATGGCTGAGGCTTATGTCCTTGTTCCATCGGGGAGCTTCTTAAGTGCAAAGTCTCGGACCCTTCTGCCCCTAAATGTATTGCATTAGAATCTCCAAGTCTTGGGTCTAGGGATCTGTGTTTTAACAAGTTCTCTAGGTGATTTTGTTGCCATTCCAAAGTGTGAGAGCTCCTGTTCTTGGTGCTTTTTTTAAATTTTATTTTTATTTTTTTGACAGGCAGAGTTAGTGAGGGAGAGAGAGAGAGAGAGAAAGGTCTTCCTTCCGTTGTTTCACCCCCCAGATGGCCGCTATTGCCGGTGTGCTGTGGCAATCTGAAGCCAGGAGCCAGGTGCTTTCTCCGGGTCTCCCATGCAGGTGCAGGGCTCAAGCACTTGGGCCATCCTCCACTGCCTTTCCAGGCCATAGCAGAGAGCTGGACTGGAAGAGGAGCAACCGGGACAGAATCTGGTGCCCTGGCTGGGACTAGAACCCAGGGTGCCGGTGCCACAGGCGGAGGATTAGTCAAGTGAGCTGCAGCGCCAGCCAGTGCTTTGTTTTGTTTTCCCTTTTCCATACTGATATTCTTTAATGTTGAGTGAAAATTTATGTTTTGATAATAGAGACAAAGAATTAAATATTCATTCAAGCAAAGTAATTTTAGAGGTGTTACAAAATTTTACATGCCCCAAAGACATCCTGAAATGTGAAACCACCATTGTCTCTGTTCTTGTTGGTTTCCAGACCATGAATGAATGGGTAGAAGAGAATGTCTGGTAGGTCTTAGACATCAAGACCAGGAAGAAAGGAAGTTACATTGTCTAGGGTTTTGCTTCAAACTCTGTGCAAAGAGACATCAGCATAATAATGTAAATGAATTTGTTATAGTAAAAGTTCATTTCTATTTTGTTTAGAAAAAGCAGAAAGGAGTTCCCTGCCTGGGGGAGACTACATAGAGGAAATGACATTTGTGCTGGGTTTTCAAATTTGCTGACTCGTTTCTGTTGGTTAAATCCTTGTGACCATTCTGACTCCATCTAGAGAAGACACATGGGGAGGAATGGCTTGACACCCTGATCACTTGGCGGTGGATGAGTGGATCCAGGTTTGTGGGTTATAACTGCTGCTAATGCAGGGTTTCTCCGCCTCAGCACTATTGACATTTAGGGCCAGAGGGTTCTCTGTTGGATGCTATCCTGAACATTGTGGGATGTTTAGCAGCATTCCTGGCGTTGACTCACTAGATGTCAGTAGGACCGTCCCTCCTTCCCCCAAGCAAACAGACACACTCCCATCTAGCCTAAATTAACACAATGTCCTTTGGGTGAGTGGGTGGGGGAGCATAAAATGGCCTTGGTTGACAGCCATTGTACCACGTGCATGGCTGACTCAGCACCCGGGCTCTATCCTGGAGAATTCTTTAATTCTGAGGGTCAGAAAGGCTCTACCATCCAAAAGGAGCAGTTGCCAACCTGCCCCTCTCCTTCTTCTCTGCTCTCCCCAGCCAGCAATGCCTTCCTCTCTAAGAGAGAACAATGGTCCCATAGTCTTGGAGGGGGTGTCAGGGCCAGACCATGGTTTCCCTGCCAAGAGGCAGTGAAACAGGAAATGGGGAATCATCAACCTATTCTAATGCGATAAGTTTCTTAACCAAAATGTTTGGATGAAAGTTGCAGAGCTCTGAAGGATCTTTGATTTTATCCTTCATAATCAACCTTGTCTTCAAAATAAAAATTTTCTTCTTCCTTTTATTCCCAAACACATACATATCCTGGTGTATTGAATAATAAAGGGGCCAAGAAACAGATCCTAAGCATTCATACCACTATCACCAGGCCCTCAGGAACTGTCCATGGCAAGCCAGACATTTTATATGTATTTCAAAATTTTTTTATTAATCTTCAGAACAACCCTGCAATGTAGAGGTGGATTTTCCTATTTAACAGCTTAAGAGCCAACTTGTCCATGGAAATCTGAGTACAGCTTATGTTAGAGAAAAGCATCAAAAATTCCCTTGCTGTTTTAAGACAATAGCAATACTTTATGCCTGCATCGTGCTTTACAGGCTTTTGACTACTATTTTCACATTTATTATCTAAGTTGTACTTGTAGCAAAAGTGCTATGGGAATTCGGAGAAGCTATAAAAAGTTTGCTGTGGTTGAAGGAAGTTTCCAAAAAAACTGGAAAGTGGGCTAGTCCCTGAAGGTAACATGGATCTTGTGTCCCCAAGATCTAGCACATAGTAGGCCCTCAGTAAATAGACCAAGGAATGAGTGAATGGAGCCTGACAAGGAACCTCACCCTCCTCTGACTTCTCAGAACCACTTGAGGCTGGAGTGTGGGAAGAGGAAGCCCCTGGACACAGTTTGAGTGCAGGCAGATGTACACATGGAATCTCAGAGCTAGGTTGAAAAGGTTCACTCAAGGAGGGCGAAGCTGGAGGAGAGGTGGCAGACAAGGAAATGTTGAGGAGAACCACCAAGTTCATCAAAATGTCCTTGAGAAGCATGGTGACCTTCACCCATCCTGGGACATTCTACATTTTAGATGTTAGGAAGCAATTAGGCATTTCTATTGCTACAGCTAATGCCCACTGCTCCTCTGTAGGGCATGAAATTGTTCCATTCTTAATCTAAAACCCAAAAAAGAAAATTCTTTCAAGTACTTCCCTCTTCCTACATCCTCTAACCCTAAGCATTCACATTGGCGTGGACACGTTCCCACCGAATGAGTCAGTCAGGTAGGAACATTAGTCTATTTGAGTAGATGTCACTTTAAAAAAACAACATTGCATCATTGCACAAAGCTTACCAATAATGTCTGTCGTGTAGCAATGACACTGATACAAAGCAAAGGGGTAATTTTGGCGAATTCAAAGGAGACACGATTACTGTAATTATGGGGGACAGTTTCTAAATAACCCCGGGAAACAGAAAGGCTGTTTTGTATCATGTTGAGCCATGGGAAGAAGGAGGGAGGAAGCCTGGCGGGGAGGTGGGCTGTCAGCAAGGGAGGAGGTGGAGATGGCAGTGTGCCCTGGTGGTGTTCTTGAGGCTGACTTAGCCTGTGAACACTTTGCTGAAAGTAAACAAGGTCTTTGAAGGTCACTGGGGAAGAATCCCTGGAGTCTGCTCAGAATAAACCGCAAAGCTCTGTCCTCACAGGATGCCTAAAATCAGCCCACCATTCAAAGGTCTCTCAATCCTTTCTGCTTGTTTGAAGCCATTTCGTACCATCCAGCCTGCAGAGCTTGACTTTGCAATTGCTGGCAGTACCAGTCCTGGGACCATGTGGGCAAGTTTTATGACTTCAGCGTTGATGAATGTTCCTGTTTGGTCCTCTCATCTTTTATTTTACTCCCTAGCCAGATTGGCATCTTTGTGAAGGGAGGCATGGTGGTGTTCCCCACCCCTAGGGTCCCCACAGTGCCTTCCATAAGTGCTTGGTGCATGGTGGCTGGCTGATTGATGAGCTGTTCCTGCAAGTGGCTGTTGGCTCAGGTAGTCTACCCACGTGAAGTGGGGTTTGATTAATCACACAGAACACCTATCAGCCAGGCCCTTTACTAGAATTAGATGAACTCAATTTAAGCATCTAAAAATACTGTGGATTAGGGGAGCCTCTAGTTAAGGCTGAGAAAATGAAGACTCAGATAAATGTGAGTTTCTCAAGTCCACAAAACCCACAGGTGGCTGAAGCTGAGATTTAATTTCAAATTCATCTGATTCTAAAACTTACCCTTTTCAGTTGAAACTTCGGTGTTCCTCAAGACCAGAAATTTGGACAGTTTTATCCTAAGTGCTTTATATTTTGATACTTGTCAATCTGAAAACACTTCTAGAATGAAGTATAGTCAGCAGAATAATGGCACCACTCAAAGGCCCCACCCTAATCCCCAGAATTTGTGAATGTCTTATGTTACACGGCTAAGAGCAATGAAGGTTGCAGCTGTAACTAAGTTTGTTAAATGGTTGGTCTTAAAATAAGGAGATTATGTTGGGGTGTGTGTGTGGTCCAGTTTAATTACAGAGTTCGTAAATGAGGAATGATGAGGGTCCCAGTGAGTGATTTGATGTGAGGACCACTTGATGTGCCAGGGCTGGCTTTGAAAATGGAGGCGGGGGCCACAAGCCCAGGAAAGGAGCTGGAAAATGCAGACACCGCTAGAGCCTGTAGAAAGGCACGCAGCTCTCCCAGCATTTCAGTTTTACCCCAGTGAGGCCTGCGTCAGATCCTGACCTACAGAACCGTCAGGTAAGAACTGTGTATTATGTTAAGCCACTTACTAAAGCTGCAGAAGGTAATTGATACATATAAGATACAACAATAAATTGATGTGTGGTCCAAATGTATGGGATATTTGAAAACAGGTTTTAAATATTTGAGGGAGAGAATAGGAGTCCACTGAACTTAGAAAAGGAAGAGGAAAGGAAAAGTCAAAACAGAAAATCAGTAGAGCAGAGACGGGACAAGGAACGGGGCTTCTGCAACGTGCGGATCACATTCAGCTACGTGGCATCTCTTGTTCACACACACACACACACACAATAGATGTTACTTTAAAAAGTCCCTGATTGAACAGAATGAACACAAGGTGAAGGGAATGCTAAATGAAGGAAGGAGATTGGAACTAGAGGAAAGGAGGAAGAAGGACAAACCAAGAGCTAAATCTGGGGTGCACGAGCAGGTAGGATGAAGCTTCCAAAATCCATGTATGTCAAGGCCAATCATTCAGTGAAGGGGTGTGCAACCTGCTCTAGAAATTCAGTAAGACATAACATCCTTGCAAGGTTCCCACCAACATCATCCCTGACAATAAGATGTTCAACCTACAGCAGACAATGAAGAGTGGGGAGCTGCTGGAAATGGATTTGAATAAGCATGTTTTTTTTTTTTGATAGAGTTTTTCACAAATGAAACTTTATTCAGAACTTTGAAGGGTTAAGCGGTAATCTCCCTTTCACTTAGATTATCTCCATTAATCTTAGTGTGTTATTGGAAAACTTTACCCATGATGTGAAAAGCAGATTCCTTCTGGCTAATTCTTAAATCCTCTCAGTTCTCCTAAAACAAGCCAAGATCAAAAAGATCCAAAATCAGCCACTGTCCAAATACAGGTGTTAATTTGCCTGCCTCTCAGTGGTCCAGCTGATGTGTTTTAAAAATTGATAGATAAGGGCTGGTGCTGCAGCGCAGTGGGTTAAAGCCCTAGCCTGCAGCACTGGCATCCCATATGGGCACCAGTTCAAGTCCCGGCTCTACTTCCTATCTAGCTCTCTGCTATGTTCTAGGAAAGCAGTAGAAGATGGCTCAGGTCCTCAGGCCCCTGCACCTGTATGGAAGACCTGGGAGAAGCTCCTGACTCCTGGCTTTGGATCAGCTCATCTCTGGCCATTGTGGTCACTTGGGGAGTGAACCAGCAGATGGAAGAACTCTCTCTCTGGCTCTACCTCTCTCTGTAACTCTTTCAAATAAATGAAATAAGGGCTGGCGCCTTGGTGCAGTAGGTTAATCCTCTACCTGTAGTGCTGGCATCCCATATGGGTGCTGGTCCAAGTCCTGGCTGCTCTTCTTCCAATCCAGCTCTCTGCTATGGCCTGGGAAAGCTGTAGAAGATGGCCCAAGTGCTTGGGCCCCTGAACCCACATAGGAGACTGGGAAGAAGCACCTGGCTCCTGGCTTTGGATCGGCACAGTTCTAGCTGTTGCGGCCATTTGGGGAGTGAACCAACGGATGGAAGACCTTTATCTCTGTCTCACTCTCACTGTCTATAACTCTATCTCTCAAATAAATAAATAAAATCTTGAAATAAATAATTTTTTTAAAAAATTGATAGATAATATTTGTTGATTTGAATAATAATATGGAAAAGCTACCTACAGATCCATTTTCTTAGAGCACTGGAAATACTGGTATTATAAGAAGCAAAGTCTCCAGTACAGGATGTAAAGGATGTTCTACATCATCTTCTTTGCTACTGTCTCTTTATTTTCTATCTTTTTATATTATTATTTTTTCAGAGACACATGCATGCTCATGTAAACATACCACACACACAGACACACACGCTCACACCTTAGATGGAAATTTTCATCTACACGCATTAAACCACACACAGAACTGTTTATTATTCCACAATTTGATGGCATCTAATCTTCTTTCTGTCATCAGATAATGAGCTGAAATCATGACCCACAAAGAGAACCAGTTAGTGATAGCAGAAACCCAAACCTCAGGTTTCCTGACACCACTCAGACCTGTGTTTTCTACTGCACCTTATCACTTCTAAATGCAATAAAAATGTTAGTCTGTTAGAAAATTACGAAAGTACTCAGAACATCTATGTGTTCCTTTCTTCTCTTTTGTCTCCCTTCTTCTATCTCTGCTTAGATTCTATTCTTTGTTAACTGATCAGGTTCACCATTGTTTTTCAACCAAGGTGGATAGAAAGTCACATATTCTATTTACAAAAAAATGCCCTTTACAAAAAAAAAAAAAAAAAAAAAGACCTAAATGAAAGATCTCTGTGAGTGAGATCCCAGTGGAAAGAACGGGGCCATCAAAGAAGGAGGTACCTTTCTCTGAAGGGAGGAGAGAACTTCTACTTTGACTATGACCCCATCAGAATAAGATCAAAGTCAGCGAACTCTAAAGGCTTCCATGACTCATGACAAGAGCCTAGGGTGATTACTGACGCCATAAACGAGAGTGTTGATTTGTTAAGTCAGCAACAGGAGTCACTGTGCACTTACTCCTCATGTAGGATCTCTGTCCTTAATGTGTTGTTCAATGTGAATTAACGCTATAACTAGTACTCAAACAGTATTTTACACTTTGTGTTTCTGTGTGGGTGCAAACTGTTGAAATCTTTACTTAATATATACTAAACTGATCTTCTGTATATAAAGATAATTGAAAATGAATCTTGATGCACATAGAATGGGAGAAGGAGCAGGAGATGGGAGGGTTGCAGGTGGGAGGGAAGTTATGGGGGGAAAAAAGCCATTGTAATCCATAAGCTGTACTTTGGAAATTTATATTTATTAAATAAAAGTTAAAAAAATGCCCTTTAAAATTTTTACTTATGTGTTTGGGAGGCAGGGAGAGAGAAAGGGAGACTGAGAGATGGGGAGAGAAAGATTGAGATAGCAAGCAAAGGATTCCATCTACTGGTTTAGTCCCAAATGCCTTCAACGGTAGGAGAAGATAAAGGTTCGGCGCCGTGGCTCACTAGGCTAATCCTCCACCTGCGGCGCACAGGGTTCTAGTTCTGGTCGGGACACCGGATTCTGTGCCGGTTGCTCCTCTTCCAGTCCAGCTCTCTGCTGTGGCCCAGGAGTGCAGTGGAGGATGGCCCAGGTCCTTGGGCCCTGCACCCGCATGGGAGACCAAGGGAAGCACCTGGCTCCTGGCTTCAGATCGGCATGGTGTGCCGGCCGCAGCGCGCCGGCTGGAGTGGCCATTGGGCGGTGAACCAACGGCAAAGGAAGACCTTTCTCTCTGTCTCTCTCTCTCTCACTGTCCACTCTGCCTGCCAAAAAGGAGAAAAACAAGGCGAACAGAAGCTTGGAGTGAGGTACTTAGTCTCTCATAGGGATCGCTCGAGTCATCATTCTCTCCTGGGGTCTGCACTAGCAGGAAGCTGGAATCAGGAACCAGATCCTGGAGGCAAACCCAGGTGCTTGGATATGCGACATGGGTATCCTAACTCGCGTCTTATCTGGTAGGTCAACCGCCCGCCCCTCAGATCCTTCAATGTCTGGGTCTTGGAGTGGCCATGCCAAACTAGTACAAAATGATGCTAGGAAGAATGCTGGTTGGCAGGTTTTTTCAAAAATTTAATGACTTGGAAAATGTTATGTAAAGCATTACATCCATGCTGTGAAAATTAGTGTCTAATTAAATAATGAATTTGCTTTATATATAGTGGCATAGAAAAAGTGTATCAGGAATTTTAAATAAAATTTTAAATAAAAGTGCAGAACATGATGAAAAATTACTATAGTTTCCATAAAGTAGATGGAAAAATATGTGGAAGGAAGTATACCAAATTGATCTTGTTTACATGTGTGGCATTCAGTTGTGGGGTAGATGATGGGCGTTTGCACTGTATTACTTTAAGAACTTCTGTTTGAAAGTTTTGCAAGAAGACGGCCTTCCTTTTGCAATTTAAACAATGTGAACACAGAAGGGGTTAGTGTGGGATATAAATGCAAACTAGAGTAAAGGTAACTGCAGACCCAGCACTGGGGCTTCAGACTTGGTGGTCACCAGGCACAGGCGAGTCCCACGTTGCCTTCCTTTCTTCGGTATCTGAGCCAGCTCTCGGAGTCCAGATCATTCTGAAATCCTTAGCCTCAGCTCTTTCCTGTTGTCTCCTCATGCACCATCTGGCAAAGTCAGGTTCCAAGACTCAGATTCCAATGGCCCAGTCAATGTTTCTGAGCACTCCCACTGACTTCATGAATCTTACTTCCTGATACCAAAATGCTGGCTCTGCATAGTGTGTCAGGGTGGGTATGTGGACATTTACACATCCATTGCAAATACCTTTTCGCATTAGGCTTCACTCACAAGTGTGAGCTTTCACTCATGTTCTCCTGATTGAACACCGGCCTGCTGGCCAGGGCCCTGCATTTTGCCTGGTTTATGCCAGTCCTCTGTTGGTTGTTGGATGGCTCCTCCATAGTGCCAGTTTGAGGTTGGCCTCTATGCCTGGTCAGATCTTCTACTTGAAGGTTACTGTTGTCTGGCCTGACTTCTTGCTGGGTTCTGACTTGCTTGCCTCCTACAGTGTTGTGATGTAGTTAGTTCCTGGCTTTCAATCAATTACATTGCTCTACGCACTTTATGCCCTGAACTTGGACCTCTAACTTTCCCATAGACACTTTTTATAATGCCAGCCTCTGCCCAAGATTTTTCCTTTTCCACCCCTATGTGATATTCTTTGTTGAAAACCTGGTCCTTTGAGTGACCCACAAGGCCAAATTGTCCCA
The DNA here is from genome assembly GCF_033115175.1 of Lepus europaeus. Classification (NCBI taxonomy): domain Eukaryota; kingdom Metazoa; phylum Chordata; class Mammalia; order Lagomorpha; family Leporidae; genus Lepus; species Lepus europaeus. The sequence continues at coordinate 134,395,610 of NC_084831.1, read as the reverse complement.
TCAGAAAAAATTTTAGTAGGATGATTTTGCTTAGCTTCTTTCAGTCCATTCCTGGTTTGTTCTAATCTGCAACGCAGCCTGTAAACCACTAGGACTCTTGAAGGACTTACATATTATCACTTGATTCTCTGCCAGAGGGGTCAGATGCCCACATCTAGAACTGCATGGCTCCAGAGCTAGCATGGCCCTGAAGAGCCAGAGCCTGCCATTGCCCACCCCAGGATGCCATGGGATCAAGGCAGTGCTGAACAATGGCCGTGTGGCTGGCTCTGAAGCTCAGGAAACCTAGTCTTGAACCTCAGAATCTTTATGTGGTAGGCTTGTGTAGTTGCTTGAACTATTTGAGCCTAGAGTTTTTTCTTAAAGGTTAAGATAAGAATATCCATTTCTGAGGCTCTTAAGAGGGCCAGAGATAATGTTTAAAGTGGCTGAAAATGGAGCTGTTGAGGTTGAAATAGAGACTAGAATCCTGGAGTTCTGCCTACTTGGCCTTTTCAGCTCTCCCCATGCTCACTAGCTCCACCTTCTTGAGCTCTGTTAGTGTGCTGCTTCTTCAGGTACAGTGTAAAGACCACAACTCCAGATAACATGGAGGTAGGTCACAATGCTAAAAGCCTTATCAACCCAATGGGAAGAGACTCTTCCTCAGACTAGCAGCCAGAAGATCCATGGGAAAAGGAGCTGTCCTGATGACTAATGCTGTTCCTTTTTGGTCAGTTTCTGTAGTTATCAACTTGCACGATTAAAGAGGCATTGCTTGTAATAGTTTAAAAGGGGCACTAGAATTCCCTTGTCCCTAGCATAGAAGTCATTGAAGGACCCCCTTAAGGCTACAGAGGCCATTGTATAAAGTGAGTTCCAATGGCACCCTCATCCAGTATCTTCTGGTCCCTATGCTATATGGGAAATAACATTAGTAGAAGTAGTACTCAGATGACCCATACTGAAGAATCCCATTGCCATCATCTTTCTTGAATAATTGCCAAACTCCTTTTTCCAAACACACACACACACACACACACATACAGCTTTATTGAGGTACAAATCACATATATAGTAAAATGTTCAACTCTTAATATAGCTCAATGCATTTTGAAAAATGTGTACATTCATGCAGTATCATCAAGACACAGAAGATTCCTACTATCCCAGTAAACTCCCATGTGCTTCATTTATCAATCTATATCCCACTTCTCACCAGAAGTAACCACTGTTCTGTTTTTTTTTTTGCCATAGATTAAATTAGAATTAGACACACTGAGAAATATGATTAGAGAACTCAAAAAAAGAACTTGAAAAAAAATCATCAGAAAGGAAGATTAAAGTAGGAGGAGCACAAGAATGGATTGACATAACGTATGATGTCCCTAGAGAAATAAAGAGCAAAAAGGCAGAAGACTTTAAGAATAGAAATAAAAAAGAAATGAAGAGATAAATAGGATTTGACAGAAAGTGACATATGTTGAAGAAATAGAGGGAGATCTAATACAGATACTAGGAGTCACTAAATAAATATCAGTTATTTGTTTATGTAATTATATCCCTTCTTCCCACCTCCTTGTTGGTGAATTCTTCTTTAACTCATCACTTGACACACTGTAAATGCTCTAAAATTAATTTGAATTTGAGGAAGGGGAGGGATAAGAAAATGAGGAACTAAATGTCAAACTCAGGAAGAAAATGTGAAATTCAAACTCTGACTCTACTAATCTGGATGGATTTGGTGAAGAGAAGTAGGCGTGTTCTCACTGCTTTAGTGACACTAGGATATAAACTCTAGAAAATAATTTTCTTTTCTTTTTTGAAAAAAGATTATTTATTGGAAAACAGAATTACAGAGAGAGAAGGAGAGACAGAGAGAGAAAGAGATCTTCCATCTGCTCGTTCACTCCCCCAAATGGCCACAAAGCCAGGGCTGGGCCAGACAAAAGCCAGGAGCCAGGAGGGTCTTCCATGTTCTCCCACATGTGTACTGGGGCCCATGCACTTGGGCCATTCTCTGCTGCTTTTCCAAGCCATTAGCAGGGAGCTGGATCAGAAGTGGAACAGTCAGGACCCAAACCAGCACTCATGTAGGACTGTGGTTGGCAGCTTAACCCACTGTGCCATGGCACTGGCTCCCAAAATAATTTTCATTTAAAAAATATAGTTCCTGAGGCTTACAACTGCCTAGTATTCCAGGAGCACTGTAATGGGTGGATGGGAAGAATGTACAATTTGGGCTGCCATAGATCACACGTCTCATTTTAAGAGAACTGTCCGTGAGTACTGGGTGCATACTGATGCAGTGGAACCAGGGGACTGCTGGATGCATGCGTCCTGTCTTTCTCACGATCCATTGCCCACGTTGGTTCTAGCTGCCTCCTAAAGAAAGCCTACCCATGTTAACAACATGTGTGAGGATATTGTCAGTCTGCCCAGGCTCGAGGTCAGTTCTGACAGGCGGATCCTGGCTTGGTTTCTGCTTTGCTGCTTGACTTGGACAAGCTACCTGACCCCTGTCCTCCATGCTATGGACTGAGAAGTTACTTGGATGGCAACACGATATAGAGGGAAAAAAAGAGACCAGCCAGATCTACACCCGAGTGCTGGCTCTACCATTTGGGAGGTATGTGATCTCTGTTTCCTCAATTTGTTAGAAACAAATGGAATAACAACATCAGCCTCAGAATTGTTGTGAGCACTACCACAAGACAAGGCACATGAAGAGACTAACACATAGTTGGCACTCAGTAGATGCTTGTTTCTTTCCTACGTCCAGATGGGGAGTGGGCTGGTTAGTCTCTAGAAAAAAACTGATGTTTTGGGGAGGATAATATCTATGCCATCTGTAGTAATTTAGTGCTGATTAGGTACTCAAAACACAAGACATAAATGTATGGACAGATTTGGTTTGGGATTTTTGATATTCCAGATTTGTTATGCTTCAGAATTTACAAGATAAATAGCTTTCATTACAATCTATGCTACTTTTTAAAAATAAATGAATAACTAGATACTTAATTTAGATGGCAGCGAGAAGGAAAATGCAATTTTTTTAGGATGAATGATTTATTTCACTCAATTTTTGGTTCATATGACTTTCTCTCTCTCTCTCTCTCTCTCTCTCTCTCACACACACACACACACATACACATACACACACACATTAATCTTAGTAGAGAAAAGTAAAAGTGGCTTTCTTATTGAACCAGTGCCTCTACACAATGATGTATAACTCAAAAGGAGTGACTGTTTTTGAGGAAGAGAAGTCCACATAATTTTTACTGTTAAATTCTTTTTTTTTTTATTATTTTTTTATTTTTGACAGGCAGAGTGGACAGTGAGAGAGAGACAGAGAGAAAGGTCTTCCTTTTGCCGTTGGTTTACCCTCCAATGGCCGCCGCGGTAGCGCGCTGTGGCCGGCGCACCGCGCTGTTCCGATGGCAGGAGCCAGGTGCTTCTCCTGGTCTCCCATGGGGTGCAGAGCCCAAGGACTTGGGCCATCCTCCACTGCACTCCCTGGCCACAGCAGAGAGCTGGCCTGGAAGAGGGGCAACCGGGACAGGATCGGTGCCCCGACCGGGACTAGAACCTGGTGTGCCGGCACCGCAAGGCGGAAGATTAGCCTGTTGAGCCATGGCGCCGGCCTACTGCTAAATTCTAAGAGGTGAGCCAGCCAGCCAGGGTCCAGCTGCTCCAGCCGTCAGAAAGAGGAATTATCAGGTGTCAGGAAGTGATCCGTCCCTGAAATGGAAAAAGTTTCTATAACAGGGAAATCAGGCTGATTCAATTGAAAGAGTCGTTCCAGTTCTGTTAAGTCCATGACTTTGGGCAAATTATATCACCTCTAGATGCTTGGTGTAAATGACCTCCAGAAGCTGTTCCAGCTTCGCAATTCCATGATTCATACAATAAAATGTGACAATGCAACAAGAGTCAATTGCCAGGAGTGACAATGGAAAAGCAACGAAACGTATTCTCTGGAACCCATGAGTGGGTAACTTAGGGATGGGGCAGGGAGGGATTTATTCCAACAGGATAATGTTGAATTGGTAAGAAGGCTATTTCATCATAGTCTCTCCTCAGAGTTTTATTTTCTGTACTCCACTTTCCCACTGTTGTACAGAACCACAACATTCTCTGGGTTGTATTTAAAAGTGAGCCAAAGACTTGCTAGTTTAGCAAAAGTACCACGGATTGACATTCATGGGAGCAATGATGCCTTTACAGAGGGTACTTGGAATGAAGCAAGATCTGAACCCAGCTGAGAAAGGTACTATGAACAGTAAGGAGGCATTCCACCAAGCAGAGAAATGTCAGAAAAATAATTTTCAAAATGTTTAACTCTTATTGCAGAACATTTCGTTAGGGGGATCATACATATATGAATTACATGATTTTTATTACATTTTAAATTCATTAATATAGAGAGAACCAATTTCATGTATCTCACAGATGTGATTCTAAGAATATAACAGTACTTTCCTCCCTCCCTCACTCCCTCCTCCTCTCTCTTCATTCCTTTCTTTTTTCCTTAATTTTTATGATAACATTTTAATTTACTTTATAATAAGTATCCTTTATAATACTTTATAATAAATATCCTCCTTACCAATGGTCCCAACTCCAGCCATTGCAGCCATTTGGGGAGTGAACCATCCAGTGGAAGACCTCTCTCTCCATCTCTCTCTCTCTGCCTTTGCCTCTCTATAACTTTACCATTCAAATAAATCTTTAAAAAAAAACAACTACCACCAGCCCCTTTGGGTTTTGCCCCTCTTAGAGCCCCCCTCAATGCCACTATGGCTAGAGGTCTCTGACCCTAATAAATCTTGCTTTTAAATCTCTGCCTTATCTGATTTGGAAATTCTTCTTCCATGTGAGACAAAGAACCAGAGTAATATTTTCCCCACTATTTTATCTGTAACAATTTCGCTCATATGCTTAAGTGTTTTTTGTACTTCATATATTAGCTACTATAAAAAAGAGAAAATGTATGGTATTTTTCTTTTGGTTCTGACTTACTTCACTAAGAATAATGGTTTCCATTTTGCCGCAGAAGACACGATTTCATTCTTTTTTATGTCTGAGTAGTAATCCATCATGTGCATATACCATATTTTCTTTATCCAGTCATCAGTTGGTGGATATTTTGCTTGATTCCATATCTTAGTTGTTGTGAATTGAGCTACTATAAACATGGGGGTACAGATATCTTATGCTGGTTTCATATTTTGGGGTATATTCCTAGGAGTGGAATGGCTGGGTCATGTGGTAGATCTATTTTCATATTTCTAAGGAATCTCCATAATGACTTCCATAATGGCTGTACTAGATTATATTCCCACCAATAGTTTGTTATGGAATCTTTTTCTCCACATCCTTGCTAGCATTGTTATTTTTGTATTTTTGGAAAACAGCCATTCCAATTGGGGTGAGGTGAAACCTCATTGTGTATTTTACTGATGGCTAGTGATCCTAAACATTTTTTCATACATCTGCTGGCCATTTGTATTTCATCCTTTCATTAATGTCTGTTCATACTTTTGCCCCCTTCTTAACTGGATTGCTTGTTTTGTTGTGGTTGAGTTTCTTGGACTCCTTATATATTCTGAATATGGTCAATCCTTTATCAGATGCATAGCTTGCAAATCTTTTCTATCATCCTGTTGGTTGTTTCTTCACTTTGTTGAGTTTTTTTCCTAGCACAGAAGCTTCTTAGATTGATGTAATCCAATTTGTCTATTTTTGCTCTTATCGACTGTGCTTCTCGGGTTTTGTCCAAGAAGGCTTTGCCTATGCCAAAGTCTAGCAGTATTTCCCCTATTTTTTCCCCTAGTAATTTGATGGTATCAGGTCATTGATTTAGATGCTTGATCCAGGAATGCCATTTCCTTTAGGTAGAATCTTCCTCCTCACAACTCTTTCCATTTTCAATTGGTTTTGATTATTGGAAAGCAATTTTTTTCTGTGAGTTGAAACATGGATCTCTCTACCTTGCTTTATCATTTGACCTTGCTTCATTTCTTGAGCTACAGAAGCTAAAATTCTGAGGTTCCTTGACTTTGAAGATACCCGACATGTACCTTTATAATCTTATTTGTTTCCTCTTAGTGATATAATACCCAAATCCTTCACTGTCCTTTCAGCTGAGGTTCTGTGACCTTAAGCTGGCCTTTGTGGCAGTCCAGGGTCTCATTAGTTCTGTCTGCACTGCCCTGTCTGCCCAAGGTTCTCTGTAGTTGTGGTATTTCCTTGCTGGACTTTTTTTTAATCACATAGTAAGAAATTCCTGTGCCAAGACATACGTAGTCTTCAGTCTGTGAAGGCCCACACCCCAGTCTGCAAGAAAGCTACTGAAGTAAAGCCCACGAGAGCTAAGTGCTCTCTCCATCATTTCAAGTGTGAAAATATTGGTTGTCTACAGCTTTCTTCTTGAAAAGTTCATGGGCACTTGCATCTCTGGAACCACCAGCCAATTGCTGCCAATTCCATTAAAAGCCTGTCCCTTACACTTTGTCAAACTAACGTGGCTGCGTAACCTCATATGACAAGCACGTCAGATATCTAAGTCTCAGACACTAGGAAGAAAAATCAGGATGCCTTTTTTGAGGCAAAGCTGTCAAGAGTTTTTCAATATATTAAGCAGCTTGATATAATGGGAGAGTGTGGATTTGGAATAATAAAGGATCAAGTTATAACTCTGACACTGTCTGAGTGACCTTAGGTTGTGGGAACATTAAGATAGATAATAGACATTAGATAAGATGTCTGGTACTACCTATGATACCTGGTGGTTGCATAATAATTGTAACAATCCATACTTCTTTTCATAGGAACCAACTCTACATTATATTTCCTGTGATTGCCTAGCAACCTCTAAACAATGTGTTTTGAATACAACTTCCTGGCTAAGAAATACTTTCTTTTATGCGAGACATCTGCCTCTGTGCACTGCTTACCAGTGTAATCATTGACCCTGATCCCTTTAGAGTGATTTTTCTTCCTTGATTGTGCACTCAGATTGCACCACTGCACACACTACCGGCTGCCACACTTAATCATCTGCAACACTCGTGACTTTGAGCTGCCTGAAGTGGAATAAACAGAAGGTTACTTGGCATCTGGCCACGGCTGAGTGAGCATTTCTAGTGGGGGCTGAGCTATGGTGGCTGAACTCTCCAATTTCTTAAAAACTGAAGGAAGCAGGAAATGTCACATTTTGACAAAGCTGGAAATCTAGAGGAAGACCTAAGAAATAAAATAATAAATAAAATCTTAAAATAAATGTTTTTATTTAATATTTTTGTGGTCAAAAGGATTTATAGACTCATATATGTGGTGTCTTGTATCTTGTGTTGTGACACCTTACAGGTGCCACATCAACAAAAACTGCTATTGTGATCTGAGACTCACAGGATGTCACAAAAGGACACTTAATTCAACTCTCACTCAGTATGAGACTCCGTTTTAGCCCTTCCATGCCAGATGGTGTAATGTAGTAGTGGAACCAGATTCCCTCAGATTAAATCCTAGCTCTGTTGTGTGAATTTAGGTGAGGAATGTAATCTCTCTGTGTCTCAATTGTCACATTAGCAAACGTGGTTAATAATATAGACTACTTGAACAATTCTTTCTTTTTTTTAATTTCTTAATTTAGCAGATATTGTTTGTAACTTAGAATGTCCCGGGCACTCTTCTAAATTAATAGAGGCAAATAAGCCAACAAAGTCTCCAATTTCAGGACTCAGAATCTATCACCCAGTAAACTGCAGGTACTGGTTCTAGTTTGCCAAGTGTGTAAAAAACACTCATTTCTTTTCTGCGTTGTTACACCTCTTCAAACCATGAATGACTCTAGCTCTTTAGTGTTGCCTTTTTGATTAAGCAGATGCCATTCCTTTTACTGATCTTGATAAGGTAGATGGTTCTCAGCTGCATTTCGGGGCCCTCTCAGTAGGAATGAATTAGATGGACTCTAACCAGGGCAACTCTGGGCTCTAGTCCAGCTCGTGACAGTTTCCCAAGTTCTATCTGATTCATTCTTGAGCTTTTTGACTTCTGCTCTGGAATTAGCACTCTCACGTGTATCTGTAACAGGAATTTAGTTCAAGTACATTCTCTTGTTCTTTCTGTTTCTGCTTACTTTTGTTTACTATCATGTTGCTGGGAGACTGATCAGGCAGGACCCTGTCTGTACAATTTGGACCCCATCCAGTCCCCGACCCAGCAGATTTTAAATCACTGTACATTCTCACTTATTGTAAATGCCTTGTTTTCATTGCCCTCAACTCCGTGATCTCTGAGATAGACTTGCTCACGATAAGCAAGGGAACAGAACCAACTTCTGAATGTTAGTGAATCTGACATGTCCTTGACTGTAACATGTGCCAAGAGGTTATGTAGTATGCACACACACCATGCTTTTCTATCATTTAGAATTTCTATTTCTTCATATCAAAGGAAACCTTTTAAACTTTATGCCACACTTGCACATGAACAGCCACCAAGTCTTATCACATTTCACAAGCTTATTGTTTAACTGTTCATATAACCATAAAATGCTACAAGGACCCCATATTTGGTTTGTTCAGTGTAACTCTAGGATTTCTTTTTTTTTTATTTTAACTTTTATTTAATGAATATAAATTTCCAGTGTACAGCTTATGGATTACAATGGCTTCCTCCTCCCATAACTTCCCTCCCACCCGCAACCCTCCCCTCTCCTGCTCCCTCTCCCCTTCCATTCACATCAAGATTCATTTTCAATTCTCTTTATATACAGAAGATCAATTTAGTATAAAGATTTCAACAGTTTGCATCCACATAGACACACAAAGTGAAACATACTGTTTGAGTACTAGTTATAGCATTAAATCACAATGTACAGCACATTAAGGACAGAGATCCCACATGAGGAGCAAGTGCACAGTGGCTCCTGTTGTTGACCCAACAAATCGACACTCTAGTTTATGGCGCCAGTAACCACCCTAGGCTGTTGTCATGAGTTGCCAAGGCTATGGAAGCCTTCCAAGTTTGCCGACTCTGATCATATTTAGACAAGGTCATAAAAGACAGGGTGAGGATAGTAACCAATGATCCTAAGAGTGGCATTTACCAGGTTTGAACAATTATACATCATTAAGTGGGGAAGAGGACCATCAGTACACACAGGTTGGGAGTAGAGCCATTGGTGGTAGAGTAGAGGTTATGATTACAAAGGAATGAGGCCCAAGTGCACTAGACAGGGTCTAGAACAAAGGACAGAGTCATTATTAGAGGAGCTAAGAAAGGTGCTGTCTAAGCTACAATTAAGTTTTCTGATTGAGAGGCAAATAGAACCTGATAGAAGGGGCTTGATAATAATCTGGTGGGCTTTAGGCCTTGTAAGTTAAGAGGCCCAGACCTATCTATCTCTTCACATGGGGTATATCCTAAGGGAGGTGTGAACCTCCTAGGGGAAGGCACTCTGTTGACTTTCATTACTTGGCTGGCCTGGGAGGAGAGCTGGCCAGGTAAAGGCAGGGGGCATCTCTAACAAGAAATTTACAGTTCTGCCTGCAATGTTGCTGACCCTACTTGACCATCCCCTCTCTTCTAGTTAGCCTGGTGAACTTTTCCCCATGGAGTTTCAAGCCTCGTTCCCTCTAGTCTCCTCTTTCCGCTTGCCCGCTGGTGTCTCGGGCTATTGAGGTTTGGCTCACCTCGCGTTCCAGCGCTGGTGTGTTGATTCTGCCGCTGGTGTCCCGAGCTTTGGCTCCCACGCTCTCCACGCAGGTGCACTGTGAATCACTAGTTCCGGAAGAGTTTCCTCTGCTGTTTCTTCCCCTACTCTTCCTTGACCCTGCAGTATCTCCACTTTTATTAACCTGTGTCTTGATGAACTATCAATGTGCTCCCTTCCTATTCTGCCATCTTGCCGCTCTCTGTAACTCTAGGATTTCTAACTTGCCTAGCTGCTGACAGCTCAGAGATCATGCTCCAGTGTTCTTTGCAAGAATATGAATTTCTTTGAGAAATATTTTATTCATGGGCAGGGGTGGATTTACTTACAGGTAATGAAGTTCAGTTTGGGGGCTTCTCAGGAAACAAGCCCCTTTCTTTTTGTTTTTTAAAGATTTATTTTATTTATTTGAATGACAGAGTTACAGAGAGAGGAGAGACAGAGAGAGAGAGGCCTTCTATCTGCTGGTTCACTCCCCAGATGACTGCAATGGCCGGAGCTGCGCCGATCCGAAGCCAGGAGCCAGGAGATTCCTCCGGGTCTCCCATGTGGGTGCAGGGGCCCAAGGACTTGGGCCATCTTCTACTGTTTTCTCAGGCCATATCAGAGAGTTGGATCGGATAAGAGGAGCAGCCGGGACCAGAGAAGGCACCCATATGGGATGCCAGCACTTCAACGGATTTTAACCCGCTGCGCCACAATGCCAGCCCCAAGCCTCTTTCTTTCTGTATGGTTTTACAGAATTTTGTTGTCTAGATAGTTAATCAAATGTTATGCAGCCACAAAATCTATAGGAATCTATGAAAAAGTGATGCCAAATATATAATTCGTAAAAATATTTAATGTTCTGGATTATGGTACTCATCAGCTTTTTAAAGTTTATAATTTGTCATGATTGATTTTCTCTTTCTTAATAAATCTTCATTTTTTACCTAATTTTATATTCATATGTTTGCATTCTTTTTCCTAGATAGGAATCTGCAAATTACATACATTTGGGGCCTAGTAACATCTTGATAACCTCATCCTTAACTAAATATTTTTAAATTTAAATTTAAATATGACAGCAGCTCTAGGCCATTGGTATTATACGTGCCATCACTGTGACATGTTGGGTTTTGTAACCCCTATTTGTAATCTTGATCCATTTGCTGCTTTAACATTGATGAAATTATTTTGAGGCATGTTGTAGCACACCAGTTTTACTTTTCCATAATTATCACATGTTGTTGGAAATCAAGAAGCTTCGGGGGCAGACTTTGTGGCCTAGTAGGTTAAGCCCTGCTTGGCACTCCCACGTCTCATATTGGAGTGTCTGAAATAGAGTCCTGCCTCTGCTTCCAATCAAGCTTCCCATTAGCACTTGGGTCCTTGCCACCAGTGTTTGAGACCCACATGGAGGTCCTGGCTCCTGGCGTCTGTCTGGCCCGCTTGGTTGTTGCAGACATTTGGGAAGTAAATCAGTAGATGGACGATTTCTGTCTCCATCTCTTCCTCTCTCTTTGTCACTCTGCCTTTCAAACTAATTCATTAAAAGAAAGAACTTTAAAATTACAAAATATGCTTTCTGTTCAAAGTCAGCAGGAAATTTCTGATGAAGTGATGCTCTACCCAACACGTGAACACCAGGCTGTCACTGGCTTTAAAAATTCCTTTCGAATATTCCCAGGGATTTGGGTGTTTTTTGCTGCCTTTAGTTGACATATAATAGCCAATCATTTTTAACTTTTTATTTGGAATAATCTTATATTACAAAAAAGTGATTAGATGGGAAAGTGAAGAACTCTTCTATAGCCTTTACCTAGATTCCCCAATTATTAGCATTTTACCACATTGCCTCGTTGTGCTTTCACTCTTGTATCATTTTTCTCAACCATTCAAGAGAAATTTAGAGATGTGCTCCATTACATCTTAATGCTTCAGTATGCATTTCCTAATAAGAACATTCTTCCTAAATGATCACAGTACAACCATGAAATCAGGAAATTCGCATTGATGCAATGCTATCACCTAATCCATTGACCTCATTCACACTTTCTTATTGTCTCAGTAATGGCCTTTGTAAAGTCCAGGATCCTATCAATGATAATCTGTGCTTTCTTTCTTTCCATCTGGGTCAGTTCTTCAGTTTATCCAGCTCTCCTGTGGCCTTGATATGGATGAAGAGTCCGCCCATGTTATTTACAGAGTGCCCTACCATTTGGGTTTCAGTTTGATTAGACTCAGGTTTTGATATTCAGGAATACCACAGAAATTATGCCTCATTCTTCCCATTACATTATTCAGGTAGCATATGACTTCTGGCAATGTTAATTTTACCAGTTGGTTAATATGGTGTCTTCCAGGCTTCTACACTCACCAGTTAATTATACTTATTAAGTACTTAGTAATTAATAAGCAGTCAATATGTGTTTTATGGAATGCATTTTAAGATTATATAAATATCCTATTTCTTATCAAACCTTCAGTTCCTAGTTTTAGCTTCTATTGAATACCCATGGACTCTTTTTTTAAAAATAAAAGGGTTTTTTTAAAGATTTTTTAAGTTATTTGAAAGGCAAAGTTCAAAATACAGAGTTCAGGGAGGGTGGTGGAACTGAGAGAGAGAGATCTTCCATCCACTGGTTCACTCCCCAAATGGCTGCAATAGCCAGGGCTGGGCCAGGATGATTCTGGTAGACAGGAGCCTCTTCCAGGTCTCCCACATGCGTGCAGGGGCCCATGCACTTAGACCATCTTCTTCTGCTTTCCCAGGTGCATTAGCAGGGAGCTGGATCAGAGGTGGAGCAATCAGGACTCAAACCAGCACCTATATGGGATGCAGGTGTTGCAGATGTTGGCTTAACCTGTTTTGCCATAATGCTAGCCCCTAATAAAATGTTATTAGAGCACAACCATGCCTGTTTTTAAAAGTTATTTTCTGTGTCTGTTTCTTTGCTATAAGAACAGAGTCAAGCATTTTTGGCAGAGATCAAATATCCCACAAAGTCTGAATTATTTACTACCTGGGCCTTTACCCATAAGCTGGCTGATCCTTGCTCTTACAAGCCTGGTAATATGTATTTCAACAAGTATCTGAATAATTAAAAGACTTGTCGCCATATAAATTTTTCCTGTGTACTTCTGTAGTCTACATTTTATTATTTGCAAGTCTTTTTAACTTCATAAATGTTATTTATCCTTTTATATATTACTAAATACAGTAAAACTGTGAAAATTATAAAAATAAATTATATTTATATATATCTTTCAAATGCCTACTGTATAAACTATACAGAAACTGGAATTATAACATGGATTTTCAGCATATATATTATGGCTCATTGAACAACTTCACAATTATTAAAAAAAAGCCCAGATACTTTCTCAATCGTGAAAACTTTAAGCTTGATTGCCTCCCTTTTAGTGTTCCAATTTCTTCAAATATAGTCATGCAACTCATATGATTTTTGGTCAATGGCAGATTGAATATAAGACAATGGTCCCACAAGATTATAACAGAGTTGAAAAATCCCTATTTCTGTGTATGTGATAACCTATGTATTACCCACATCTATGCTCTGATGCTGTCATAAACAAATTTACTGTGCTCCCAGCACATACAATTTTATAGCACATAATACTTGATGATGACAGTATATAACTGGTTTATGTTATTGGTTTATATATTTATTGTATTATACTTTAAGTGTGCTCCTTATTTTTATTTTTAAAAAGTTTATCATAAAACAATATGACATGTCAAGCCATCAGCAGCCTCCTACATCTTGTGTTCACCTGGCTTTCTGATTTCATGCTAGAGGTCACCTTGAGGGACTGCTCAGCATCCTCCAGGCTTGTGTGAATGTTCTATGACGTTCATGGAATTCTGGAATCTGCCAAAAGCACCTTTCTGAGAACATATCCCATCATTAAGCCACCCATGACCATCACTGTCAGATCGGCCTTCTTAAATGACAGCTCTGGGTTTTTTGTCCCTGGTTAAAAAAACAACACAAACAAATCATTTCACAATCTCCCCATATCTTAGTGATCAGGGCCCCCATTTGTTGGCTTAGCATTCAAGAGTTGAACCCAATCCAGGCTGAATAAGGAAAGAGGTAGAGAGAGTGGGTTTAAAAAGAGATGAAGGCGTTGGAGTGGATTTTTTCTTTTCACAATGTCTTCCACTCCTTTTTCCATGTTGTAGGTGGCTCAAACTGTGAACTCTATCATAGGTGTCCTGTGTTTAGGTCTCTCTTCAGATGAAACACCCCCCCCCACACACACACACACCCTCACTTTCTTAGCTGGCAACCTTGTTGGTATATCCCATGACTTGTCCTTTAAAACTTTCTCCATGGGTCCAAATCCTATCTGCTCTAGCTTAAATCCCATCCCTATAAGAAACCTCTTCTGGTCAAGAACTGGAAGTAATCTTTCCCTCCATGGGACATAATTTGCACTTTATCTGTACTTTTCTTATGGAATCACCATTTTCTATCTTGAATTACAGTTTCTTATGCACATAACATTATCGCCTCATTGTTCTGTAAAAGTCAATGATAAGCTTGATATATGATTTTCCTCATAGGACAGGATTAAGTAGACCCTCAAGATGCAGCCATGAGTGACTCACAAGTGTCACCCACGCCAGAACACCTGCTTGGGAATAGTACAGCTTCTGTGCTGCTGAGTGCCTTGTGGCTCCTGGGGATCATTGAGTTCTGTTTTCTTTGAGATCTCTATGAGATCTGTGAGAAGGGCTGTACTAGTTTTCTTTCGTGCTCCCTGTCACTCCATCTCTAAAAATTTAGAATGAAAGCATTGTGAGAGGTGGAAGTTGGTCTTTCCACTCCAAGCCACTGTTCATTCACCTTGGATTCTTTAAAGAGAAGACAGACTCGGACTAGCCTACATAGTCCTGATCCTTTTATTCCCAGTTTTTTAACTTCACAAATTATTCTTCCCACTGTAATAAACAATTCTTTAATTTGACTTTTTCCAGGTGTAGAAAGTAAGAGAGAAATAGGAAGAAGACAAGTCATAGATCAGGGTGAGGGCAACCAAAGCAAAATGGCAAAAAGACTGTCTTTGGTGCAGACAGGTTTAGGCTTGCAGTCCAAATTTGCCACAACCACTGTGGACTGTTCAGTGACTTAGCATAACTTTGAGATCCAGTTTCCTAATCTGTAGAATGGGCAAAATAATAGTTACTTCATGAGGCAGGTGCTCCAAAACTTGCTGTTGTTGAGTGGTGCTTAAGAGAAACTGGGCAAAAGGAATGCAATGATTTTAAAAGTGATGGTGTTGATTGTAAGGACACTGATGGAAGCCATTACTTGTATGATGAACTAAGTTACTTTCTTATAAAAACCATTATTATATTTTTAACTATGAAAAATACATTTAATTGGGAGCTAAAAGGTATAAGATGTAAAAAATCATGAGGAACTTCCCAAAAAACTAGAGAAACAAAACTTCTGCATTGGAGCAGTTGTTTTTCTGTTGTTGTATCTCCCTTTCCTGCCTATCAAGGAAAGTAACTTTGAAATGACCAATCAGCTTTTTGGCTTTTGTTCTTGCTTTATTCAGCCATTCTCTGTGTATAAAACCAGCCTTCATCCCTTGCAACACTTATTCTATTATATGGAATAAAATGTTGCCCAATTCTGGAATTGCAAATAAAGCCAATTAAGATCATTAAATTCAATTTATTATAATTGTGTCTTTTGATACCTTCAAGATCATTGTAAAGGTAGTGAGGCATGATAGCAGAAGCTGCGGCAAGACGGTGATTCAAGTATTGCAACATGAGTGTGGGTTGAATAGAGAAAGTTGCGATGTTGGGAGTGGTCTTTGAAAGGAAGAAAGGATTTGGACAAGTTGTGCAGATCAAGAGCAGATGAAGCAGGAGTAATTGAATGGAAGATCAATGGGGAGCTGATGTGGGCGTTGAAGGTCCCAGGACATGGTGAAACACAAAAATTTTAGATTTAGAAAAGTTGGACACTTTTGTGGACACAAAAATCATCCTAAACACTGGGAGTACTTCCGCATGGTAGGAAGAGTTCATTGACTAAAGTACCACGTCTGAAAGGATTGTTGAGTATGGTGAACTCAGAAGACAGTAGCAGATGAAACAATAAGGACTTTTCCAGTGTGTGTCAACAGAATTTCAGCAGAACGCACCCTGGATGTTTTCAATAGTGCTTGTTTCTACCCCTCAACCCTTTGCCACCCTGATAACAATAAAGTATGTACTTCCTTTGTTCAACTGATTTTAGAATCTTTGTTATAGCCCACCATCACTGTGTCTGGCTTCTGTTATGAGAACAGATGTTTCCCCTTGCCCCAGATTCTAGCTGATAAATTTTCCTTCCTGTTGTTGTGCCTGAAGCAATGGCTTCTTGGTTTCTGATTTCTTCTTGTCTTTTATAGTCAATAACATATTTAATTCTATTGTCCATATGGCAGTCAGGCTTGACTGATTGGTACTTATTTGATTCTAGTAACTACAGTAGCCCCCAAACAATACTTCTGTGAAAATTTTGATAGCACACTGACTTCAATAAATCTTCCTCTTGTCATGGAGAGGAAAGGCACGTCAATATTTACTGGCGTCAGAAAACACTCCCCAGCAGGTGCATAATTACTTTATGAGTGGTGCCTGTGACTCATTCCTGCCCTACCTACCCAGGATCACCTACCCTTATTAGCTTGTGATATTTTCTGTCCTTGCATGAAGGTCATTTTAAATCTAATGACCATGAATATCAAATAGAAAAATTACTGGAAGAACCCACCCACTCATGTAATTTTTAACATAATATAGCTCCAAATTAGATTTTAAACAGCACTTAAGTGCTTTGTTTCTTAAAATAATATTAATTTGCCTTGAAGGGATCTTTGTGTATATTTTCTTAAGGTAACTCGGTCCCATATTGAATATCATTTTTTATAACAGACCACTCTTAAAGATGGAAATCAATTCTAGAGTTTGGGATAGAATACCTTGGTGATGATTCAAAGCGTGCGTTAACGGTTTTGAGAGCACTCAGGAGACTCATGCCTGTTGAGCACTACACAATGGACTGACTGATTTAAATGCATTCTGCTCCCTCCTAAGTGGTCTGCTTCTGAGCCCCCAAAGAGAACAAACCTGCACTAGTTCTTGTCCTCTCTTTTGCAAGGGAGGCATATAAGTATCTTTGGGGGAGTATATATAGTTTGAAAAAACATAGTCACCATTAAAATATAATTTTAATAGAAAAACTGCTATTTTTCCAATGTAAATTTATTTATAGAAAAAGCCCCAAAAAATCTTTTTGGCTAGCAAGACTACAGCAGCCCAAGACTGTATTATTTATGTGTCAGTGATTTTCATAAACAATAGGAAATAGTGCTACTTTGTGGTATCTATTCTTGATCACCCATTCCATTTCTTTTGCCTACAGCCAGCTGCATGGAAGGTGGGAATTTTACCTGGTGGGGTAAACCTACCCTTTATTCCTTTGTGGTGGTATTTGTTTGTAATTTCCCATTCACATTCAGCATGTCACATTGGTACTGGTAGAAGAGTGGTAGGCAGGGAAAACAAACTCAAATAAATAATAACTCTTTTTGAACAAAGTAAAATCATTTCCCTTGCCATGCAAAATGGTACCCAATCTAATTAACTTGCTATTGTTTTTGGAGATATGCAGGTCCTAGCTGGATTTATTCCAAGTTTTTGTCTCTGTGTAAGAGATGAATTCAAAGCAGATATATAGATAAGAGGCAAGAAGGAGAGCAATATTTATTTAAAGAGATTGAAGATATAGTACACACTCTGATAGGAGTGCTAGCAACCTCATGAGGCTAATCACTCACTCCACTTCAGCTGCTCCCTTCATGGAATAGCGGGTGGTACCCTAACTGAATGAACAGATGGTATGGCGTTTGTGTGGGGTTCAATGTGAGTGATGATTTCTGGTATGGTTTCATGGTGTCTCCATGTTTTCATTATGGCGTCCTCTGCTTGATGAAGGAGGCTCATTGATACTGTGGCAAAGTGGATGTGCTGAATTAGCATGGAAGGGGGTGGGGTCTTTAAAATGAAAGACTAAGGCACACAGACTACTAGAAGCTGCTCATCTCCCTGTTGTCTAACTCCCGCCTAACCCATGTTGCTATCATTTAGCTGGCTGGCACCTAACTGTATAACAACATAATAAGTAGAGTTCAACAGTCATTGAAAAATTGGACATTCAACCATGATAGTAGCTGAAACAAATTTCATAAGTCCCTGATATAGAGACTTTGCCTCACCTATGAGTTAACTACCTTGAGTAGTTAATTTATAAATCATTAAATGAACTCTGTGAGGACTGGAGGATACTAACTGGCTTCCACAGGATAGGTAATCTTACATAATTGATTTTTAAGACTATCCTTTATCGGGGAATGTTTTGTTTGAGCATTCATATCACATAAGCAATATATATTTCCTATACTCTGGGATCATTCTAAATGGTGCAAATATACAATGTTTTCTGGCACTTTATCATCAATCCTCTTATTTTACTCTTTTGAAGAACCTTGCCATTAGATGCACACAATTACCATATGGCATTTCTCTTTTCATACAAATGATGTTAAAACATTTACAAGTTGTTCTACCTGAAAAATTTCTGTTTTCTACTACCCTTCAAAGCCCTAAGTGGCATTGTAATGCTGTGGCATTCCATTTCTTGATGTATCATGCTAAGCTTTCTGTAAAGGAGACTCAAATTATGGTTCTGGGGGAACTCTTCATGAGCCTGTGATAGGCACTTTACGGTTGGAGTAGGCATATAGGGAGAGTGAACCTCTTGCTTGTCCAAACTTGGGGTCTATTAGGGCCAAATTCTGAATATGCTTCCCTTTTTTAAAAAAATTTATTTGACAGATAGAGTTAGACAATGAGAGAGAGATACAGAGAGAAAGGTCTTCCTTCCGTTGGTTCACCCCCCAAAATGGCCACTACGGTTAGAGCTACACTGATCCGAAGCCAGGAGCCAGGTGCTTCCTCCTCGTCTCCCATGTGGGTGCAGGGGCCCAAAGACTCGGGCCATCCTCCACTGCCTTCCTGGACCACAGCAGAAAACTGGACTGGAAGAGGGGCAACCGAGACTAGAACCCGGCACCCATATGGGATGCTGGCTCCGCAGGCACAGGATTAACCAAGTGAGCCACGGCGCCGGCTCCCTGAATATGCTTCTTCTACTACATGACAGAATGCTTGTGACTTATGATTAGGTGGATCAGAAGCATCCAATTCATTATGTGTGTATTACTGATTTCTATGATCATTTATTCTATTAGGATCATACATTATGTTCTAAGAATTGTATCTATAAACTACATTGAATCTGTTAACTAGCAAATAAAGGAAAATGTAAATGAAGAGACTTATAACCTCTTTCACCTACTAAATATGCAATTGTACATTCAATGTATTTATTTAGTGTTTTTATCAAAATAACATGTAAACTTTTCTTAACAAAGAATATATTAATCATTATCCCATCACTGGAAAACAAGAGCCTTGGAATATTAGAACTCTACTTACCCATAATTCAGTCTTGCATATCCACCATACATATTTTAGTTTGTTCTTGTTTTTGTTCCTTTAAGCTAATGGCTATTCTTTGTGAAACCAATGGTTAAGAATGTTATACTACTATAGTTTTATTATCTGTAACTACTTTAAAATTTAATGTATATGAGTGAAATGCTCATTTTTTCATTCAATTATTGCTTATAGCTGTTGTCTAAATTCCCACTAAACTAAGATCTTTTTGCTTTTAACTTGTTAAACTTCTTATTCCTTGAAGTATTAAGTAATTTTATTGTAATATAAATTTAACATATGTTATCTCAAAAACTAGAAAAGAAGAAAGAAAGGGAGAAGGAAACAAAGTGGGAAGGAGGGAGAGTAGAAGGAAGAAAATATTATATTCTCAGAATTGTATCTACAAAGCACATTGAATATTTTGAAAACTAATTAAAAATTAAAATTAAAAATTAAAAAAGTTAATGATTTTTATGACAATGTTGCAAAATTCAGTAGTTTTAGAATTATTGATATTTTCAAATATATTTTTTATATTTGTTATTTCTGGATTGAAATTCTTTTTTACTATTGTGCATGCTTATTTTATTTAGTAGAGGTGTGTTAATGATAAACTCATACAATCTTGGGTGTAAAATTAATTACCATTCTTTACTGGTAATAGAACTATACTTGAAATTCTAAATTGAGAAATATTTTATCTCAACACTGAATATATGATTTCATTATCTTTTTATTTCTACTGCTTCTGTGGAATGGATTGAGACCAGACTATGTGTTTATCCTTTGTAGATATTATGACTTTTCTCTCTAGATACCTTAAATATTTTCTCTTCATCTTAATTGTTCCATGGTTTTACTACGTTGTCTAGGTGTAAGCTTACTTTTTTAAAAAAATTTATTTGAAAGGCAGAGTTACAGAATGGCAGAGGCAGGGAGACAGAGAAAGAGAGAGAGAAGAGAGAGAGAGAGAGGTATATTCCAGTTGCTGGTTCACTCACCAAATGGCTGCAATGGCCAGAGCTGAGCCTATCCAAAGCCAGAAACCAAGAGCTTCTTCTGGGTCTCCCATGTGAGTGCTGCAGCCCAAGGACTTGGGCCATCTTCTATTGCTATCCCAGGCCATAGCAGAGAACTGGATGGGAAGAGAAGCAGCTGGGAATAGAACCAGCGCCCATATGGGATGCCAGCACTTCAGGCCAGGGCTTTAATCCACTGGGCCACAGCGCCATTCCAAATTTTTTTTCTTTTTTTAAAAGTTTATTTAAGGTATATACACATTTCATGTATTTCTTATATACAGATTCAGAAAACATAGTGATACTTTCCACTCTACCTCCCATCCCATTCATGCTCCTATCTTTCTTCCTCCTCCCACTCTATTATCATTCTTATTTTTAAATAAGATCTATTTTCGGTTAACTTTATACTCAGATTAACCCCACACTAAGAGTTCAAGAAATAGTATGAAGAAAAAAGAATCACTTTCTCAAAAGTAAAGATAAAGGCTTGTTAAGGATCATCACATGTCAAAGTGTCAATTTCACTTCTATAGAATACCTTTTAGGTACTCTATTAGTTACCACAGATTAGGGAGAAAGTACGGTATTTGTCTTTTTGGGACTGGCTTATTTCACTATGTATAATGGTTTCCAGTTGCATTCATTTTGTTGCAAATGACAGGGTTTCATTTATTTTTCTGCTGTGTAGTATTCAATAGTTTATGTGTACCATAATTTCTTTATCCAGTCTTCAATTGATGGACATTTGGATTCATTCCATACCTTAGCTGTTCTAAATTGAGCTGTAAACATAGGATACAGATCACTCTTTCATATGCTTATTTAATTTGGTAAATTCCCAGGAATGCGGTGATTGGGTCATATGGTGGGTCTATATTCAGATGTCTGAGCTAACTTCATGCTGTCTTCCACAATGGCTGCACCAGTTTACATTCCTATCAACAGTGGATTAGGGACTCAAACAGGCACTCATATGGGATGCCTTCGCTTCAGGTCAGGGTGTTAACCCACTGCGCCACAGCGCCAGCCCTATCCTGCTGTGTTGACTTCTCATATGGGCACTGGTTCATGTCCTGGCTGTTTCTCTTCTAATCCAGCTTTCTGCTATGCCTGGGAAAGCAATAGGAGATGGTCTAAGTCCTCGGGCCCCTGCACCATCATGGGAGACCCAGAAAAAGCTCTTGTCTTCTGTCTTCAGATCGTCCCCAGTCAATGAGGCCGTTTGGAGGGTGAATCAGCAGATGGAAGACTTTTCTCCTCTCTGCCTCTGCTTCTCTGTAACTCTGCCTTTCAAATGAATAGATAAATCTTTATAAAAAAAAAAGGATTCTATTTATTCATTTGGAAGGTAGAGTTACAGAGAAGCAGAGGCAGAGAGAGAGAGAGAGAGAGAGAGAGAGAGAGAGAGAAAGGGCTTCCATTCACTGGTTATCTCCCCTAAATAGCCATAGTGGCTGGTGCTGGTCAAATCTGAAGCCAGGAGCCAGGAACAACTTCCAGGTCTCTCACATGGGTACAGGAACCCAAGCACTTGAGCCATCTTTCTGTGCTTTCCCAGGCCATAGCAGAGAGCTGGATCAGAAGAGGAGAAGTCAGGACAAACACTGGTGCCCATATGGGATGCTGGCACTGCAGCACTGGCCCCAGGATGTTGTATTTTATCAAATGTTTTCTCTATATCTACTTATTAAAAAAAGAGGAAGAAGCTCCAAATCAATAAAATCAAACTTTCAAAGAACTGACTCCAATTCTTCTCAAGCTATTCAAAATAATTGAAAGAGAGCAAACCTTCCCAAACTCCTTCTATGAAGCTAGCATCACCTTAATTCATAAACCAGAAAAAAGATACAACAAAGAAAGAGAACTATAGACCAATATCCCTGACGAAAATAGATGCAAAAATCCTCAACAAAATACTAGCTAATCAAATCCAACAACACATCAAAAAGATAATTCACATGGACCAAGTGGAATTTATCCCTGGTATGCAGGGATGGTTCAATATTTGCAAATCAGTAAATGTGATAATTTATATTTTTCTTTCTATAATAATTTTACATGTTTTTATTTAGTAGAGCCTGTTTAAAAAATTTTTATACAAAAACAGATTTCATGTATTTCATATATACAATTTTAAAAAAAAATTTTAAGGAGAAAAGTTTCATGTATTTCATATGTACAAATTTAGAAATAGAGAGATACTTTCCACCTTACCCTTCCTCCGGCCAATTATCACAGCCTTCTTCCTCCTACCTCTCCTATTTCCACTCTTAATTTTTTTCAAAAACCCATTTTCAGTTTCCTTTATTTCTATCTGTTTAACCATACACAAAGTAAACAACAAATAGTATGAAGAAAAACCACTGCTCAACACTAGAGACAATGGTCGTAAACAATCATTGAATCTCAAATGTCAGTTTCACTCCTATATGTTACGTTTTTGGTACTCTATTGAGTTACCACAGTTCAGGAAAAAATATCATTGTTTTTTGGGACTGATTTTTCAGTAAGTATAATTGTTTACAGTTGCATCCATTTTGTTGCAAAAGATAAGATACCATTCTTTTTTTTTTACGATGGTGTATTATTCCATTCTATCTATCTATCTATCTATCTATATCTATCTATCTATCATCTACCTATTTATCTTTCTATCTATTTATCTATACCACTTTATCCAGTCATCAGTTGATGGACATCTGGGTTATTCCATATCTTAGCTATTGTGAATTGAACTGCAATAAACATGGGGGTACAGATAACTCTTTCGTATATTGATTTCATTTTGTTTGAGTAAATTCCCAGGAGTGGGGTTGCTGAGTCATACTATATATCTATTTACAATTTTAAGCCCATAATGATACTTCCCACCTTCCTTCCTCCTACAAGAAAAGCAAATACTATTTCTTAAAAGTAAAATTACCTAAGGTAGAGGGCTCAATTTTGCTTCAAAGCTCTAAGTATCTTTAGTTTGATTCAGTTAGAAAATTTCCTTCAGGAAACATAGAATATTCCAATCTACCACATGTAATTTGATTCCATGTAAGACTGTCTTTCTTGTATAAGAACAAATGTCAAATCTGCTTGTCTAGTACCTAGACTAACCAAAGAGTGTCCTCTTCACTGTATTCTTGAGTCTTACTCAGAACTGGATCAGATACACGTGTTACTGTGGTATGTACTGCATCCAAGTCCCCAAGTTCCAACAAGTACTCAATGCTTAAGTACTTTCCTTTTGATGGAATACATTTACCTATCTGCATCTACTTTTAACTTCAAAAATTGTAGTTCTCTACTAGAGTTTTCTATTTTTGTAGACTTTATCTTGTATTCTTTGAAACCCATGTTATTATCAAAACATTTATGTTTTGATATTTGTACCATGTTTTCCAGGTTCTCTGAATATTATTTATAAACATAAGAAACAGATGCCCTAACGTAGCAGTGTCATTGTGGATAAATTGTGGCAAAAGCAAGAAAGTTTAAGAAAAAAAGTAGACATAAACTTGGGCACAATATTTACATTTTTTTCATAACATGTGATCTCATTTTTATGTTTCATTTGTCTTTGGTGTGCTGCAATCATCTGTGCATGTCATCCAAGATGAAGTAAAATTCAGTTCTACTATTGTGAACCTTTAGCCACCTACCTTATCTTTACCTTAGGAAGTCATCTACTTGTTGAAAATCCCCTATATTGTCCTGGGAACATTTTCTTTTCTTTTTCTTAGATAATTTTTCATATATATACATACATATTACATAATTATACAAACATATATAATACATAATATATACATAAATATGAGTACCTATATTGTATATAAACATATGCACGTACATTATATATAAAATAAACATATATGAATTATACATATATAGTTTATATATAATAAATATATATAAGAACAGATTTCATGTGTTTCTTTTTTTTTTTTTTGACAGGCAGAGTGGACAGTGAGAGAGAGAGACAGAGAGAAAGGTCTTCCTTTTGCCGTTGGTTCACTCTCCAATGGCCGCCGCGGTTGGCGCGCTGCGGCCGGCGCACCGCGCTGATCCAAGGCATTAGCCAGGGGCTTATCCTGGTCTCCCATGGGGTGCAGGACCCAAGCACTTGGGCCATCCTCCACTGTACTCCCTGGCCACAGCAGAGAACTGGCCTGGAAGAGGGGCAACTGGGACAGAATCCAGTGCCCTGACCGGGACTAGAACCCGGTGTGCCGGCGCCGCAAGGCGGAGGATTAGCCTAGTGAGCCGCGGCGCCGGCTCATGTGTTTCTTATACTCAATATTAGCCCATAATGATTCTTCACATCCCTCTCCCACCGTCCCTCCTCCTGCATTTAGTGAAATAAGCCAGGCCCAAAACAAATGTCATATATCTTCTTTACTTTGTAGCTAATACACAGAATACAAAAATTTGAGGTGTATGAGTGAAATTGACATAATGACATTCGATTACTGTTTATAGCCTTTGTCTATACTCTATGGAACAATGGTCTTTCTACTTTCTACTTGTTGAATTCTTCATGTAGTTGAGTATTAAGCCTGTGACTATTAAGTAAATTGAAAGTATGTTATCACAAAAATTAAAGGAAAAAACTAAATATTTAAACTTATGATGTTTTATATTATTGCTTCCAAAAGTATTCATGTTAACCACTTAAGAAATCTATGGAGATCTTTTATATCCTTGGTTAAATTTATCTATTCCAAGATAATTGAATTTTCTTTGTAAGTATTGTGAATGGAACTGATCTTAGTTCTTTCTCAGTCATGACATTGTTTTGTATACAAAGGCTATTGATTTTTGAGTGTTGATTTTATAGTCTGCAACTTTGCCAAACTCTCTTATGAGTTCCAATAATTTCTTAGTGGAGTCTTTTGTTTTGCTTATGTATAACATCATGTGATCTGCAAACAGAAATCATTTGACTTCCTCCCTTCCCATTTTCATCCCTTGGATTTATTTGCTTGCCTAATGGCTCTGGCTAACACTTCCGGAACTATATTGAATAGTAATTGTGAAGTGGGCATCCTTGTTTGGTTCTTGATCTCAGTGGAAGTGCGTCAAGTTTTTCCCTGTTTATTATGATGCTGGGTATGGCTTTGTCATATATTGCCTTGATTGTGTTCAGGTGTTTCTTCTATACCTAATATGCCTAAGGTTGTTATCTTAAAATGATGTTATAGCTTATCAAGTGCTTTCTCTGTGTCTGTTGAGATAACTGTATGGCTTTTATTCCTCAGTTTGTAGATGCGATGTTGATTTGTGTATGTTGAATCATTTCCACATACCAGGGGTAAATCCCACTTGTTCTGGATGAATGATCTTTCTGATGTGTTGTTGGATTCGATTAGCTAGTATTTTGTTGAGGATTTTTGCATCTATGTTCATCAGAGATATTGGTCTATAGTTCACTTTCTTTGTTTTATATTTTTCTGGTTTTGGAATTATGTGATTCTTGTCTAATAGGAGTTTGGGTGGGGGGAGAGAGCAATGTGGTACAAAAGGTTAAGGCCACTGACTGCAGCACTGGCAGCCCATATGGAAACTAGTTCAAGTCCTAGCTGTTCCACTTCCTGTCCAGCTCCATGCTACTGGCCGGGGAAAGCAGTGGAAAATGGCCCAGGTGCTTGGGCCCCTTATCCATGTGGGAGACTCAGAAGAAGCTCCTGGCTCCTGGCTTTGACCTGGCCAGGCCCCAGTTGTTGCAATCAGTTTGGGAGTGAACCATCAGATGGAAGACTTCTTTCTCTCTCTCTGTCTCTCCTTCTCTCTCTCTCTCTCTCTCTCTCTCTCTCTCTCTCTCTAACTCTGCCATTCAAATAAATAAATAAATCTTTAAAAATGAAAGGGGTTTGATAGCATTCCCTTCCTTTCCATTGCTTTGAATTGTTCAGGAAGAATTGAGATTAGTTCTTTAAAAGTTTGGTAGAGTTCAGCAGAGAAACCATCTAGCCTTGAACTTTTCTTTTTTGGACAGGTCTTTATTACTGATTCAGTATCCATCTTTGTTTTTGGTCTGTTTGGGTTTTCTGTGTCTTCATGACTCAATTTTGGTAGGTTGCATGTGTTCAGGAATCTATCCATTTCTTCTAGATTTTCCAATTTGTTGGCATACAGCTCTTTGCAGTAATTTATGATGATTCTTTTTTATTTCTGTGTTATCTGTTGTAACATCTCCTTTTTAATCTCTGATTTTATTAATTTGAGTCTTCTCGCCTACCCTACATCCTTTTTGGCTAGTTGGGCCAATGGTGTGTCAATTTTGTTCATTGTTTTTCAAAAAGCCAGCTCTTCATTTCACTGATCTTTTGTATATTTTTTTATTTTAACTTTGTTTATTTCTTCTCTAATTTTTATTATTTCTTTCTTCCTCCTAAATTTGTGTTTGGTTTGTTCTTGTTTATCTAGATCCTAGGGATGTATTGTTAGATCATTTATTTGATGTCGTTCCAATTTCTTGATATAGCATTAATAACTATAAACTTTTCTCTTAACACTGCGTTTGCTGTATCCCAGTGTTGATATGTTGTGTTGTCTTCATTTGTTTCTAAGATTTTTTTTAATTTCCCTTTTGACTTTTTCTATGGCTCACTCTTCATTAAGGAGCATGTTGTTCAGGCTCCATGTGCTTGCATATTTTCTATAGATTCTTAAGTTGTTAATTTCCAGCATCATTCCATTGTGGTCAGAAAAGATGCCTGATGTGATTTCAAATATTTTGAATTTGCTGAGACTTGCTTTATGGCCTGGAAAATGGTCTATCCTAGAGAAAGTTCCAAAACACTGATGAAAAGAATCTGTATTTGAAACTGTGGGTTGAAATGTTCTGTAGATATCATTTAGGTTCATTTGGTCCATAGTGTAGATTAGCTCTGTTTGTTGATTTTTTGGCTAACAGATCTGACCATTGAGGAAAGTGGAGCATTTAAAATCTCCATTATTATTGTATTAGAGTCTATGTCTCCCTTTAGATCCATTAACATTTGATTTACATAGCCAGGTACCCTGGCATTTGGTGCATATACTGTTCCTATAGTTGCATTTTCCTATTGAATTGATTATTTAATCATTACACAGTGCCCTTCTTTGTCTCTTTTAACAGTTTTTTAAAGTCTATTTTTCTTGATATTATGATGGCTACTCCAGCTTATTTTTACTTTCCCTTAGCATGGAATATCTTTTTCCATCTTTTTGCTTTCGCTCTGTGTGTAGCTTTGCTTTGAGGTGTTGCTTGTAAGCAGCCAATAGATAAGTCTTGTTTATTAATTTATTCAGATATATTGTATTTTTAATTAGAGAATTTAAGCCATTTATAGTCAAGATTATTATTGATAAGTAATGGCTTGCTGTTGCTATTTTTCCATTAACATTCCTATTGTTTGTTTTGGTTTTACTGTACTGGGAGATTTTCTGCCATCACATTCTTTCATGATGCTATCTTTGTTTCTGTATGTAGCACATTCTTAAGTCTCATTTGTAAGTCCGAACAAATGGTGAAAAATTCTTTCAATTTCTGTTTGTTTTGGAAGGTGTTTATTTCACCTTCATTTATAAATGAGAAATTTGCTGGGTACAGTATTCTGGATTGCCAGTTTTTTTTCTTCTAGGACCTAAACTATGTGCTGCCATTCTCTCCTACCCTGTAAGCTTTCTGATGAGAAATCAGCTGTCAATCTAATTGGTGATCTTTTGAAGGTAAGCTGTCATTTCTCTAGCACAAATTTTAGAATTTTTTTTATGTTTTACTTTTAAATATTTGACTATCATGTGTTATGCTGAAGATCTTTTCCGGTCATGTCTATTAGGAGATCTATGTGCTTCCTGAATGTGGATTGCCGTATATTTCTCCAAATTAGGAAAGTTTTCTGCTATTATTTCTTGGAATTGATTTTCTAATCTGTTCTCTCTTTCCATGCCTTCAGGAACTCCTAAGACATCTATGTTTGGTCATTTGATAGTATCCCATAAGTTTCAAATACTATTGACAGTTTTTCTAATTTAAGAAATTGACTGAGATTTTCTTGAATCTTCCTTGTTGTTTAAGTCTAGCCCCAGTTTATTAGACCTAAATGTTTCTTTTAATGTCATAAATTCAAGTGGTTTAATGTTTGCAACAGTGACAAATTATCTCTGCCAAAGGTCTCTGCAGGTAGAGGTTTTCAGATTTTCTCTGTTCTTGGTCTTTTTAGTGTCTCAGTAACTTTTATGATGATCCATGTCAAATTAAACAGTTTACAGTGTCATTTATCTAGTGTCAAGCCCAAACCATTTAAAATGTATTTATAGCCCAATACCTTAATCATTGTTATTTCTACTGACATATTTTATAACTGATAGGGAACTATGTAAGGGATATGTAAGGGAGCATGACTGATTTTTTTTTTTTTTTTGACAGGCAGAGTGGACAGTGAGACAGAGAGACAGAGAGAAAGCTCTTCCTTTGCCGTTGGTTCACCCTCCAATGGCTGACACGGCCAGCGCGCTGTGGCCAGCGCACTGTGCTGATCCGAAGGCAGGAGCTGGGTGCTTCTCCTGGTCTCCCATGTGGGTGCAGGGCCCAAGCACTTGGGCCATCCTCCACTGCACTCCTGGGCCATAGCAGAGAGCTGGCCTGGAAGAGGGGCAACTGGAACAGAATCCGGCACCCCGACTGAGACTAGAACCTGGGGTGCTGGCGCCGCAGGTGGAGCATTAGCCTATTGAGCCGCGGCGCCGGCTAAGCATGACTGAATTCTATAAAGATATAAAATAAATTGTACTATTATTTTATCACAGAATAATATGAAGATACGTCAAAAGTTTGTGGAAAAACAAAAGATGAGTTTTTTTTGCTAAAAATGTTTTTGAAATATACACATATGACTCATAGAATGGCAGATGTCCTAAACAGCACTCTGGCCTCAGAATCAGCCCTTAAAACCTTCGGATCTGGCTGAAGAGTCCATGAGAGTATTTTAGGCATGGAAAGCCAAGACACTCTGGCAAAAAAAAAAAAAAAAAAGAAAAGAAAAGAAAAGAAAAATACCTAAATGAAAGATCTCTGTGACTGAGATCCCAGTGGGAAGAATGGGCCATCAAAGAAGGAGGTACCTTTCTCTGAAGGGAGGAGAGAACTTCCACTTTGACTATGATCTTGTCTAAATAAGATCAGAGTTGGCGAACTCAAAAGGCTTCCATAGCCTTGCCAACTCATGACTAGAGCCTAGGGTGATTACTGACACCATAAACAAGAGTGTCAATTTGTTAAGTCAACAACAGGAGTCACTGTGCACTTACTCCCCATGTAGGATCTCTGTCCTTAATGTGTTGTTCAATGTGAATTAATGCTATAACTAGTACTCAAAGAGTAATTTACACTTTGTGTTTCAGTGTGGGTGCAAACTGTTGGTGGCTTAACCAGCTGTGCCACAACACTGGACCCAGGAAGGTGTTCAAAATCAATCCCTGGAGCAAGGACAGTCTCTTTAACAAATGACGCCGGGAAAACTGCATCTCCATGTGCAGAAATACGGAATAAGATCCTTACCTTAAACCTTACACAGAAATCCACTCAAAGTGGATCAAATACATAAATCTATGACCTTATACCATCAAATTACTAGAAAACATTGGGGAAACTCTGCAAGACATTGGCATAGGCAAAGACCTTAGAAAAGACTCCAGAAGCACTGGCAATCAAAGCCAAAATTGACCAATCTGGTTGCATCAAGGTGAGACACAGTGTTCTGCATTACAAAAGAAACATCAGCAAAATGAGGAGGCAACCAACAGAATGGGAGAAAATATTTGCAAACTATGTAACTGATAAAATATTAATGTCCAGAATCTATAAAGAGCTCAATAAACTCACCTACAGAAAAAACAACCCAATTAAGAAATAGGCAAAGGAATTGAACATTTTTCAATAGAGGAAATTCAGATGACCAATATACACATGAAAAAATGCTCAGGATTATGAACCATCAGGAAAATGTAAATAAAAACCACAATTAGGTTTCACCTCTCCTCAGAATGGTTCTCATATAGAAATCAACAAACAACAAATGCTGGCGAGGATGTGGGAATAAAGGTACCCTAATCCACTGTTAGGAATGTAAACTGGTGCAGCCACTGTGGAAGACAGTATGCAGATCCCTCAGAAATGTGAGTATAGACCCACCATATGACCCAGTCATCCCAATCCTAGGAATTTACCCAAATGAAAAGAAATTGCCATATGAAAGAGTGATCTGTATCCACCTGTGTAATGCAGCTCAATTTAGAACAGCTAAGGTATGGAATCAACCCAAATGTCCATCAACTGAAGACTGGATAAAGAAATCATAGTATATAAATGCTATGGAATACGACACAGCAATAAAAAATTTAAATCTTGTTGTTTGCAATGAAATGGATGCAACTTGAAACCACTATACTTAGTGAAATAAGCCAGTCCCCCAAAGACAAATATCATATGTTCTCCTTGATGTGTGGTAACTAATAGAATATCTAAAAGGTAATCTGTAAGAGTGAAATTGATACTTTGAGATGTGATGATTTTTAACAGCCCAAGTCTTAACTATTGAGGAACAGTGTTTTTTTTTTTTTTTTTTTCATGATATTTGTTGAACTCTTTACTTAGTGTAGGGTTAATCTTATGAGTATAAAGTTAAGTGAAAATAGAACCTTGTAAAAAATAAGGATAGGAATAGGAAAGGGAGGAGGAAGAAGGGTGGGAGCATGGGCAGGAGGGAGGGTAGGGTGGAAAGTATCACTATGTTCCTGAATCTGTATATATGAAATACATGAAATGTGTATACCTTAAATAAAAGTTTAAAAAATGAGTAAAAAACTAAAATATCATTTTATAGTAAAAAAAATAGTTCCAAGCAGTGCTGCACTCATTTACTTTGGGACACAATGTCAAGTGGATGAATTTCCATTTCTATTTATTTGGGAATATGGAAGCTGTTGTAACTGGTACAAGTATGTCAGCAGACAAATCAACAGTAAAGAGTTTGTTGTACAATACTATTCTTTGATTTTTTTTTTTTTTTTGACAGGCAGAGTGGACAATGAGAAAGGTCTTCCTTTTCAGTTGGTTCACCCCACAATGGCCGCCGTGGCCAGCATGCTGTGGCCGGCGCACTGTGCTGATCCGAAGCCAGGAGCCAGGTGCTTCCTCCTGGTCTCCCATGGGGTGCAGGGCCCAAGGACCTGGGCCATCCTCTACTGCTTTCCCGGGCCACAGCAGAGAGCTGGACTGGAAGAGGGGCAACCGGGAGAGAATCCCGCGCTCCGACCAGGACTAGAACCCGGGGTGCCGGCACCGCAGGCAGAGGATTAGCCTATTGAGCTGCAGCGCTGGCCAATACTATTCTTTGAAGAAAAGTCAAATTCTGGTGTAACAGTGGGAGAGCTAAATGTTTTTTCAGCATAACGACTAGATAATGAGCATTTGTTACATATTTTCTATGTAGGTGGATAAGCTCTATGCGCAGTAACAAGGGGCAGAGATTTGAACGTGCTTTGGAGGAAGATAGCTCCAAAATTATTTTACAAAATTGACAATTGTGGCCTTGGGAGCATAGTGATAATCCTTTCTTACAACTTTGAAAAGGTCCGTGTCAGGTGAATGTGATAACCACTACTCCATGGAAACCTGCATGAAAAGGCCTGTGCTAATGTTGAGCCCTGACACTTAAACTTCACATTACTGGTGGCGTTTCTTTAAGAAAACCATGATAATGTCAATATCTTCAGGACGGAAAAAAGAGAAGCATGACATCCTACACTCTGAAGGCCTCCAATGGGATCCTGGACATTCATACATTCACAGGTAAGCAATGTATGAATATATATGAATATACAGAAAATATAGACATATACAGAAAGTTACTCAAGGGAAAGCTACAAAACTGGGACTGTAATTCTAGAGAGATGAGCTGGAGCTGGAATCTTTTTATCCCATTCTGAAAGAATACATTAAATACAGAGTGAGTAGCCTCACCAATCCCTTTTCCCTGGACTCAACTGCTTTTTAAAAAAGATTTATTTTTATTTATTTGAAAGAAGTTTTTATCATCACATGTTCCCTGCCTCCATCATATCAAGTCCATCTCCAGAATAAATTTCCTTGAAGCTTATGTGTTTCATGTGTTTTAACACTGAATTATTTCCTCTTTATTTTTCTCCCAATCAGGTTCCTTCCATGAGCACACATCTTGCCTTCCACAATATGCACCGCTTTTTACACTGTGCTCCCCAGAGTCCTGGGGCTGGAAGCACCTCTGAGGCCCTCAGGGAGGATGCGGGTAAAGGAGAGTGGAGGCTCAGGTCATTTGTTTCCACTTTTGATGAGATATGTCTGCTTTGAAGTGTTTTTTGCATCATCCTTCTCTTTAAGATTTGAATTGATACAACATGATTCCAAGGCATAAACAAGAAACGTGAACACCACAAATTGTTGACATCACCATTTGGCTAAGACAATCTCAGATGCTTCCGTGTGATGCTAAACATATGATGTCCTAAAGGACATTTCACATTTGAATGTTCCCTCCCAGAGTGTATGGCCCTTGTGCACTGAAATCCAGTTAATTACATGACACTATTTCACAAATAAAGGGCAGATAATAACTTATCTTTGCTTACTATCCTGTAATTACAAAGGGACCATGACTTGGACTGCCAGAAAAACAGAATGCTTTTACAACCTTTCCTAGAAATTAAAAAGTACAGAATGTGGGGTAATAAATTATCCAACCTGAAAATTTTCAATGGGGGAATAAAATCAGGCAAAGGAATTGGCTTTCCTTTTATTTGTCATGGTGGCTTTCAGTTAGGATACAGTCCTGGGGCATTCAAGCTGAGTACTCGGCCAAAGTCATTTGGATTAAGCCATCTCGGAAACAGACGCCAGGTACAATGTGGAGATTGATTTCCTATAGGTCCTTAATATGCAAACTTGATGTGCTTATTTTTTGTTAAATTTTATTTATTTTTTATTTGGGGAGAGAAGTGGGGGTCGGGGGAGAAAGCAAGAAATAGATTCAGTTTCCAGCCACTGATTCACTCCCAAAATGCCCGCAGTAACTCAGGTTGGGCTAAGCCAAAGCTGAGAGCCAGAATTCAGTGTAGTCTCTTATGTGCCACAGAGACACAGCCACTTGGTCTATTGCCTGCAGCCTTGCAGAGTGCACATTAGAAAACTAGTGCATATTAGAAGCAGGAGTGAGCTGCCGGCGCCCTGGCTTAACAGGCTAATCCTCCGCCTTGCCGCGCCGGCGCACGGGGTTCTAGTCCTGGTCGGGGCGCCGGATTCTATCCCGGTTACCCCTCTTCCAGGCCAGCTCTCTGCTATGGCCCGGGAAGGCAGTGGAGGATGGCCCAAGTCCTTGGGCCCTGCCCGCATGGGAGACCAGGAGAAGCACCTGGCTCCAGGCTTCGGATCAGTGAGATGTGCCGGCCGCAGCAGCCATTGGAGGGTGAACCAACGGCAAAAAGGAAGACCTTTCTCTCTGTCTCTCTCTCTCACTATCCACTCTGTCTGTCAAAAAAAACAAACAAACAAACAAAAAAAAAAAAACAGGAGTGTTGTCAGGACTGAGACCCAGGCACTCTGAAATGGGATATAGGCATTGCAGCTGGAGTCTTAACCACTAGGCCAAAGCCTGATCCTGGGTGCTTTGTTACCAACTCAGTTATTTGAGTGGTGTGGTTTCCTTTTGTTGATCAGTAATTCCTATTTGTTTCCATCATAGAGAAAATACAATTATTTAAAACATTAATGATTTGAATTATTCCTAATATTTTTGAAATTTTAAATATTTAAGGAAAAACAGTGAAGAAAGATGCTTTAGTATATTGTATGTATGTGTGTATACTTGGAATTGAATACTTTAAAATAGCAATTATTCTTGAACTATATAAGCAGTAACAAACCATCAACTTACCAGTTGCTGATAAGATTGTCCCGATATTGGTGCTTTGTACATTGCATTCTGCCATCTCTCTGTCATGCAGGTTGGTCTCTACAGTCACTGGCTGTGCATTCTTGACCCAATATGTTCTGTTTTCCCTGTGCAATGAACTTTAGCAAATCACATTTTATTCATTATATTAGCATAACACCGAAAGGAGGGGATCATAAAGATAATCTACTTAGAAACATGTTGTTGTTGAATACTTCTGGTGCCCTCACTCCTTGACAAATAACATTCTTCAATTCTATTACAGTCAAATGAGACTTTTTTGCCCGGTTTTTCACTAAGGTGTCTGTATCATCTGACACTCATATGTAATCCCCTTGACATTAACCCATGCTGTGTTTAGTTCAAGGTTCACACTTGGTCAGGTTTGTGGTGGAGTTGGGGGCTCAGTTGTGCAGTGTGCAGACACCAACAGGAGATTTTCTATTTTTCTATTGGTTCAAGGAATTAGTTAGATGGAATTAAGGCCATGTGGCACAGAGGCCATGAACTACTGCTTTCCTAGGCCATAGCAGAGAGCTGGATAGGAAGTGGAGCAGGCAGGACTTGAACCAGTGCCCATATGGGATGCCAGCACTGCAGGTGACATCTTTACCCACTACCCACAGCACTGGCCCCGAACTTATCTTTTAATTGTATTTTTTTCCATGAAATATATGAAATATCCTCATAGTCCTTCCATTGAGCATATGATGTCAGAGGCAACTGACCAACTTACTCCTGAATGTCTGTGCTTTTCCCCTAACGATGAGCTGGTTCCACCATATACCGTCTTATTTCCCATCTTTCCTGCTCTCCAACCACACTCAGGCTCCCTCATTATAGCATTTGTTCAAAGATCTCTTTTCTGTTGTTGATTTATCTTCATTATAATTTATCCATAAGTTCTGAGACTATAGGTTGCCTCTGTGACCACTAGAGATAGATAAGAGCAAACCTTGGGTTATGTGCTCTGATAGTTACAGAAATACACACAGTGTATCATTTGATATGATTTTCTTTCAGCTTATACTAAAATCTAGACGAGGCTGAATCATTTTTATGATGAGATTTGCCCAAACCTATCCTCCTGTGGATTTTCTTTACCTGGGAAATATGTGCTCTTAGAGCTTTTAATAAAAGAACCGTAGTTCTTTCTTTATTATGTTTCATCCAGGTGGCAAGAGGTGTGACACATGAGCTGAAAGTAAATTTAATAGGAAACTTGGGTTTTGTTTCCCTGGCAACTTTAATTCAGTCTTCTTACAAGTGGAGACAGAGCTGGAGGCCTTTGTGTCTGCATTCCCAGCTCTACGGGACAATGCGATGTGCTGAGCACTCTGGAAACAGTGCCGTCAGAAGCTTTAGACTTACGCCACTAAACTTCATACAACACCACAGGCATAGTATGCTGCCGCTGATACTCATTCTGTCTGCTGAAAACTATGTGAGGATGGAGGAATATTTAGTGCTGTGACGCAGTGCACCAGGGAGTGCACGTCAGCAGGGCAGATGCATTATGTAAGTCCATGCTTAGAGATTTGGTGATTTGGGAACGACAGGGTCAGAAGACTCAAGGTCCTATTGTGCAAGATCAGAGTGGACAATGGTTCAGTAGTTCAGACATTTGGGGCTGGAGTACCAGTGTTGGAGCAGTGGCCACATCAAATGCATGACCTGTCACTCTTTATCATCAACCTTGAACGTTATATGAATACTAGGTGAGTTTCAGAGTCCTGGAAGATACTATAATCCAAGTCTATCCATTTCAATACTTTGCATTCAAGAGGTTTTGGTGAAAATTTGTCCATTTTCTATATCCAGGAGATTTCATGGGTGCATTTCCACTAGAAGACTTTATCATATAGGAGATACGCAGGGTTCTAATGACAGACTCCTGAGATTTAATTCTTGGCTCTATTTTTCATCAGTCATGAGCCCTTGGCAAGCCTCATACTTTCCGTGTAAAGTGAAGACATCTATATAAGGTGCTGAGAACAATGCCTAGAGCCCTATGGTTAATCTTCATGTATTTTAGACATTGAAATACCACACCATCCCATGTATTTGTCATGGAGAGAAAGAGAGAAAGAAAGAGAGAGAGAAAAGGAGAGCTCACTTGTTGATCTTTTTCAGCTTTCTGGGGAAAATTTCAGTAGAACTGATGAATATAAACCCTCCTCCCAAGTAATTCCTTGGGAATTGATCCTTATTTTATAGTTGCTTCTTAACTATGTGACGGGGAAGGGGCTTGAGATCATGAAGCAGAAATTGGGCCAGGGGCAGGTGGAGGAAGGAGAGCGCAAGACAGAACCAAGAAATCCAGTGAGCTTAGAGTTGCATGAGGTTGGCACTCACACCCTCCTTCCTCTTTCCCAACAAGGTTTGCTCCTTCCCAGTAACTGTAGACTCTTCTTAGAACTATGTGTCCCTTTCATCTTGAATCCCTAAAAGCCAAACCTGAAATGCAAGCCCCCGGTGTGGAGTTACTCACAGGTTGTAATTCAGAGCTGCAACCGACAAGAAGAAACCACCCTAAGCACCACAGCCTTGCTAACAGCATGAACCCAGGGTTCCGCGTGGGTGTGGAGAAAGAAAGGAAGATTTCTTTTTCACTCGTAAGGTTAAGATTAGGGAAATTAAAAAAAGACTAACCTCCTGTTTTCATCTGTCATTCTTAAGCATTTACCTTACAATTTTAGAAAATTAGAGGGCACAGGATTTCCTTAGGACCATAATCAACTGGAAGAACAAATGCCACACATTTTTTGTTTATAACTGACGATTAATGTTGTTTATTGAAGTCATAACTGTTGGGCATCTCTCCCCCTCCATCCGTCCACAGTCTCATGTTGCGGGGAGCTCAGAGTACAAGGGACATTCCAGCCAAATGCATGCTGCTCATTCTTGGAGAGAAATTCTGTCTTAAGTACAGACACTTGGAAGGGCATACCCAGCTCCTGTGATGTGACCGCCAGACACCCTCTCCCCAGCTTCCCCCTTCCTCACGTATTTCCCACTTCTGCGAATCCAACCAACACGTATGGTGCTCCAGTATCTCTGGCCCTTGGTGTATGCTGATACTTCCACCTAGAGTACTTTACCTCTTCCCATGATTTTCACCTCAGCTTGTCTTTTTAGCATACTCTTTTTCCCTCTTTTGGACCAAGACATGATCTTCCTTGAGACCTTCTCCCTGTCAACCCTCATTGCCCTTTCAACATTTCACCCTCCGGAACTCAGATAGTGTTCACATCTTGCATTTAGCACCTGTCATATGGAATCCCACTGTATAAACGTGGTGTGTGTGTGTGTGTGTATTATTGATTTTCCCTATACATCATGGTAACCTTAATGATGGGGAGCCAGTGTTTTTTGTCTTTATTTCTTGAGTTCCTAAAGAAGTTTTAGCACAGAAATAATTTGTAAAAGCCCCTTGTTTGCATGACAGAATGAGGAATGTCCTGGGCACTTTACCACTCACTCCATTATGCACACTAATATTTGAGAATCGCTAGTTTCATTAGAAATGGGAGCCTACTTTCACGATGAACAATTTCTGTAGTTTTGTGGGGGGAAAAAGGTTTAATTTTCTTTAAGGTGGTATGAAGTTAGTGTGGGTTATAGCTAAACACGGATTCTTCCATTTGATAAAATCATGGCACAATAAATTTACCTGTGAAAGACAAAAAAAAAAAAAAAAAAAAAAAAAAGA
Source organism: Lepus europaeus (assembly GCF_033115175.1). Classification (NCBI taxonomy): domain Eukaryota; kingdom Metazoa; phylum Chordata; class Mammalia; order Lagomorpha; family Leporidae; genus Lepus; species Lepus europaeus. The sequence continues at coordinate 134,357,635 of NC_084831.1, read as the reverse complement.
GCTACCACTCACTCCAGCTACTGGGCTGCTAGGAGGACGTCTCTCCCAAAAGGCTCTTTGTCTTTTCTCCTGTGAGCCTTCTCTGCTTTGTCAGCTCTGCCCTGGTCCTCGCCAGGAGTCCTTGGGCCTGGAAGTAGATTTTCAAGTCTAAAAGAGAACAGCAAACAGGCCACAAAGCCCATGGGTCAAGTGAACCTTCTCCCCACCTTCAGCAAAGTTAAACAACCACAGGATTTGAGAGTTCTTCAAATATTTTTCCCTTTCTCTGTCCAACTTCAGTGGAGGCTGGTAAGCTTCTGGAAGGGGCTGAGCAGACAGAACCTCTGGTGCCAGCTCAGTCTGAGGTCAGCCTTATTTTACCTCCTTTAAACATTCTCTGTACTGGTTTCATATTTTGTGGGGAGTTTCTGTCAATATTTTTTTTCATATCCTCTTCCACTTTATGTCATTAGTATCCCACAGTCTTGATCAAGCCTGCCTTCTTCATATCAAAGGCCAGATTTGTGAAATCCTAATAGTATTATGCACATTAATGGTCAGTAATGGCTTGTGATTTAGTCCCAGCTTATCAGATAAGCACATAGGAGTACTATTTGATTGGTGCCTGACTGAGGGTAATTAATTAAGTCCCATGCTCTCTGCCTTTCCCTGATATCTGCCACTTTTTTATGGGAAGAGTCTTATGTAGCAAACAATTTCTTTATTTATAGAAAATAATGATGATGAGAATCAAGGATGCATGGAAAGAATTTATCAATCAACATGTATTCTTTATTTCTCCCTTTTAAAAGATTTATTTTATTTATTTGAAAGGTACAGTTACAGAGAAAAAGAGAGAGAGAGAGAGAGAGAGAGAGAGAGAGAGAGAGAGAGGAAATAATATTTTATTTGCTGGTTCATTCCCCAAGTGGCTGCAATGTTCAGGGCTGAGTCAGTGGGCCAGACAAAAGCCAGGAGCTGGGAGCTTCTTCTAGGTCTCCCATGGGGTGCAGGGGCCCAAGTACTTGAGCCATCTTCCGCTGCTTTCCCAGGTACATTAGCAGGGAGCTGGATTGGAAGTGAAGCAGCCAGGAACTGAACTGGCGCACATACAGGATGCTGGTGGTGCAGGCAGCGGCTTTCCCAGCTACACCACAAGGGCAGCCCCTCTTTATTCTTATTCTCTGATCATTCTGACTTTTCTGAGCACTTTCAGATGTCCTAGGGCAAGAAAGAGAGAAGCACCTGTCTTTTTCTAATTTCTCTGTAAGTGAATAGATAGTGTTCTATCACTGTGTCTGGAAGTTGCTGTCCTCAGTGGGCTTGGGAGGGTTTAAAAACTTTGGGTGCTTTGTGAAGAGCAAAATACAAGGATTTAATGGACAGGGCTCTGGGATGAGCAGCCCCTCCTCGGTGTCTGTGTGGGCCTGGATGAAGGAGATGGCAACAGCTCAGATTATTCGACACTTCTTTTTCTCAGTGCTTCATAAGACTAAGTCATGAACTATTAGAGCTAACTGAGTGTTATTCCCATTTTACAGATAAAGAGGCTGAGTTTGAATAACAAATGCATGTCAGAGGCAGGACTCAAACCTAGGGCTGAATTGGAGAACCCGACTCTTCACAAGTATCCATGCTAGGCCCATGTCGATAGGGCTCATGTCGCTGGCCCTCTTCACTCTCAGGGTTCCCAAGTAATGGGGGCATGGCTGTGGTAGTCAGTCATAGATGAGATTTTAATGCCCAAGGTAGAGTGAGGGACGACCATTTGCACAGTTTTAACATGGCATCACCTGCAAGAACTCCTCAGGAATGCACAAAGCCTCAGTTGTCCAGAGATTCATATCTGACATCTTTTCTTCAAATAAATAAAACAAAGCATGACTGAATTTTAGTGTCAGCCTACGACATGGCTTCTTTGTGTTTAGACCTAGCAGCTCTCTTGAAATTGTTGCTGCCTGTAATTAGATTTCGGATTTTTCTGTGATAATTCAGTTAAATCAATTTGGCCTTCTTATAAATTATCCTTGTACATTCCATAGTTTAGACTGTTTATCTGAGCCTAATGACAATTGTAACGTATTTCTAACTTGCCTGTTTTAAACCAACAAGTGCCTTGTGGTTTTTAAATAGAGTGACATGGTTTTACCTAATCAGGGAGTTGACGTTTTCTGCATGACAATGTGACCCTGTGACTCGGTTGCTCGAGTTTCATCTCTGAAAGCTGTCATCTCAGTTGTTCAGATTTGGGTCCACCAGATGATGCTGGGGCCTTCCTATGTGCAGGCACATTCCCTTATGTCTTCTCCACTGCTGTCCTGTCTCTCAGGTTGGATTTGTCAGACAGGGACTCAGGGGCTCTGTGGTTGCAGTGACCAGTGCACCGGGATGCCAGCAGGCAGGATTCCAACTCGAGTTTCAAACCTTACACTGAGCATGGTGCTTTTTATTACATCTGATCTCTGCTTTGTAATGGATTTGTCTTTTCTTCTTTCTCACGAATCATGTCAGTGAATGGCTTACAGTATCTTTAAAAAACAATTATGTGGACACAAATCAGGTTTTCCTTTTTTCATGTTGTTGATGTTTTCAGAATTTATCTCCAGCGTGACCTTGGGTCTCTGGTGTATAGTATTTGAGCTCGCTGACTGCAAGCAGATTCCTGAGTTTTTGGCAGAGAATAAATTTGGGGGTGGAAGCCTTCACCATGTCTCAGGTCCTCTGTCCCCTGTGCAATTGATTTGTGTCCTTTGGTAGAGAAAAATGATAACCAAATGGAAAAAGGCTATTTGTGTAGAGAGTGGTGGGATTTTATTTTATTTTTTTATTTTTTTATTTTATTTTTATTTTTTATTTTTGACAGGCAGAGTGGACAGTGAGAGAGAGACAAAGGTCTTCCTTTGCCATTGGTTCACCCTCCAATGGCCGCCGCGGTAGTGTGCTGTGGCCGGCGCACCGCGCTGATCCGATGGCAGGAGCCAGGTGCTTCTCCTGGTCTCCCATGGGGTGCAGGGCCCAAGCACTTGGGCCATCCTCCACTGCACTCCCTGGCCACAGCAGAGAGCTGGCCTGGAAGAGGGGCAACCGGGACAGGATCGGTGCCCCGACCTGGACTAGAACCCGGTGTGCCGGCGCCGCAAGGCGGAGGATTAACCTAGTGAGCCGCGGCGCCGGCAAGGCGGAGGATTAACCTAGTGAGCCGCGGCGCCGGCCGGGATTTTTTTAAATATGGTTTACTCTGAACTTTTACTGTTTTAAAAGAGCACATGTAAGATGTTCTAAAAGTGGGGCCCATATGTAACTAAACTGAAAAATCTATCCAACTGGTTAAAAGTCTCTTTAAAATCATGTCAAAACTTTTGGCCTTTCCTGCTTCGCTTCGAAGACCTACGTTATTTAAAGTGCTGTTGGCAACTACCCCAGTGGTGGGTGCCAAGGGAGGGACCAGGATCAGGAGGGCCCAAGGATCCCTCCTGGGCCACCAGCACACAGAGATAACTTTTTATTTCTATATAAGGTCAACTGAATGCATTGTTTGGCAAATAATATGGTAAAATGAGAAAGAGAACAATACTTTCTTTCTCTATTGTAAGAGTTCCTGGATAATTGCTTTCAAGTTCACTGCATTTTTATTGAATTTTTTTGGGTAATGATGCACATTAATGAGGGCAGATTTGTGTCTTTGACACCTAGATGAGCCATTTACCTTTCTTTCTTTTCCTGTGCTGACTGATTGTATTCTCATATCTCATAAATCTAGGGTCTTGACCCCTGGCTGGTAGTAGGGAGGTTCCTGGAATATCTTGTCATCCCATTTCTCACCATGCATCTGTGTCTATTCAAAAGCAAGTTCAATGCTACTCTCAATCTGTGTGAAGTGTACTGAAATTGTCATCCTAGCTCTTCATGACAAGTGCATGGTGTCCCATGCCCACACCACCCTGTCAGTAATTGCACACACAACCTTGAGACTTGGGTGTTGCTGAGATTGCCTTTCTTTCTCAAGGAATTCTGCCGCCTGCTGGGGCAGGTGTTGGGAGGAACTTTGGACCTCATAAGTACAGGCACCTGTTTGGCAATGAAATGTCCTGGTTTGAATTGTGGCCCCACCTTCTTGTTAACTAAGAAAACTTGAGTAAGTCTATTAACTTTTTTTTTTTTTTTTGACAGTCTGAGTTAGACAATGAGAGAGAGAGACAGAGAGAAAGGTCTTCCTTCCTTAGGTTCACCCACCCCCACCCCCACCAAATGGCCGCTACAGCCGGCGCGCTGCACTGATCTGAAGCCAGGAGCCAGGTGCTTCCTCCTGGTCTCCCATGTGGGTGCAGAGCCCAAGCACTTGGGGCATCCTCCACTGCCTTCCCAGGCCATAGCAGAGAGCTGGACTGGAAGAGGAGCAACTTGGACAGAATCTGGTGCCCCAACTGGGACTAGAACCTGGGTATCGGCGCCTCAGGCGGAGGATTAGCCAAGTGAGCTGTGGTGCTGGTCAGTCTATTAACTTTTTTAAAAAGCTTCATAATCTTTATTTAGAAAATGTGGATAATAAGGAATCAGTCCCGGGCTCATAAGGTTATTTTTAGCACAAAATAAAATAATTCATATAAAAGCAACTAGCGCAGTGCCTTGTAAATAATAAATACTCAAATGTTAATGATAATTAATATGATAATTTCATATGATGGAAAGGAAAATGAATATATAGTAGATGAAATAATTTGTAAAATCATTGTTTAGTGCTAGGTTTGGGTTGATAAATATTAAAATAAATTCTATGTGAAGGATAACTTTCTACTGTTTAGAGGCAGTTGAGATAATTGGTTAAATAAAATACTTAATGTATGAGGGAAAAATGGAAAAGGAAACTCAGATGTTAACTTCTCACTTTTGTTTTAAACTTTTTGGCAAGAATCACCACACCATCTAGTGTTTATCATTTTCTCTGGCAACAGAACAAATCCAAAGAGTTCTTAGTTCGTAACGGATCATTGACCAACTAGAGGCTCATGGTGAGTCACTTGTTCTGAACTCAAGTTTTCCCATTGCGGCAAAGAGATAAGAAATCTTAGTTCATTGGGTTCTCATGAAGACTGGGCTGGAAAATGCATTTGAAAGTACTTCCTAATCCACAAAATACTTAAAAAACTAAAGTAGTGTTATTTTCTTATATGGCTGAAAAGTGAAGGGCAGAGTCCCTTAATTCCTTGAAAAAAGTTTAAGAAGTTAATGCTGAAAGTTGGTGTAGCCCCAGCTTCCTTCTTCCTAGATCCACCTTATTGATCAAGTACTGGATCAAGTGAGCCTGCTCTGAAATCTTTTTTAGGGCATGTGTAGCTAGCTGTTCTGCTCTCTGCCCTTACTGGTTGCAAATCCACACGCTGAGGGCATCTTGGTCATTTTTCAGGAAAGGAGTCCTTTCTTGTCAAGGAACCAGAATCCATTTCTTTTCTTTTATTTATTTGAAATTCAGAGTAACAGAGAGGGTGGGAGGGAGGGAAGGATGGAGGGGGAGGGGGGAGAGAGAGAGAGAGAGAGAGAGAAGGGAGAAGGCAGAAGGGAGAAGGGAGAAGAGAGAGCTTCTACCTGCTGATTCATTGCCCAAATGTCCACAACAGCCAGGGCTGGGCCAGGATGAAGCAAGGAGCCAGGAACTTCATTTCAGTCTTCTCCATGGGTGCAGAGACCCAAGGACTTGGACCATCTTCTGCTGCTTTCTCAGGCTGTTGGCAGGGAGTTGGATTGGAAGTGGAGCAGCCAGGACTCAAACTGGAACCCATATGGGATGCCAGCACTTCAGATGCAACGCTTCAGACACAATTCATTATAGTTGTGTGCTTTGTTTGTTAGAAAAAAGAATCTACTTGCAAAGAAAACACAGATTTTTATGGTATTATTCCTGCAGATTTATTAATGAAAAGTAGGTGCTCCTCTAATCAGCAGTAAGGGTGAGGGTCTTGAAGGTTCTTGTTTGTGGTTGTAGGGGATGTCACTCAAGCTAAGTGTACAAAGGATTTTATATCTACAGTTAGATCTGTTTTGGGGATAGGCCATAAGAATGTCAAATTTCCCACTTAAATATTCAGTTTCATCCGTGGCTATATCCAAGGTTTGATTCCGTGTTCAGCCATAAGCAATATTTTCCTTTTAGTCTTAGCAGTGTCCTCTGCATGCTGTCATGTTTGGGCCTTTGCACATGGTATTCCTGTGTCCCGAACAGTTTTTCTCTATCTTCCCTACCATTTCATGTGACTATAGCCTACTTTATACCATTGATATTGATAGCACTTATAATCAATCCATCTGTCTATCTCCTTCACTGAATTGTGTTTATTTCCCATTGTATTCCTTATTTCCTTCCCAAATATCTGGCTTACTTTAGATTTACAATATGCATTTTCAGCATAAAAAAGCTATACTGTTTTTATTTTTAATATTTAATCTCCTAAGGGCAATTTTATAGTCTGCAAGTTCCTAGGATCTTTAAATCCTTGGTTAATAACAAGATAAATCACCTAGGGTTTCCAGTTAAAACTTGAGCAAAGATTCAGTTACAAGCAAAACTACTTCTCTTATTCAGCAGAGTCAGACTTCATGACAGATTGAAAATGGAAGAAACTGTGGAACGTGTTGGATTCTTGCTAGAAGAATGCTGTTCATGACAAGACTTGTCTTTGGGAATAGCTGCAGCTGAATGAAGGGATTGAAGTGCTAGTGCTTGGATAGCTAATTGTTGAGAGTGACTCTACATGTGCAGTAATCGTCACTTGAGAATGATTAGCTGATTTAGGAAGCCCTGGGAAGTCTTCAGTTTAGTTGACAACACAGCCCTGGGTACCAGGCAGCCACATGTAATTGTGTTTAATACTTCTATTCCTCTGCCTCAAATTGGAGTGCTCTCAAGGGCAAGATTTTGTGTCAGTCATCCCTAAATTCTGCAGACCTTGCAGAGCCTAGCACAGAGCAGGATCTTAGTAAAAATCTTAGTAAAAATTTTTGATTTATTTTCATTTTCTACTTGAAAGGCAGAGAGACACAGAGAAGTCTTTTAACCTCTGGGTCACTCTCCAAATGCTCACAACACCAGGGGCTGAGTCAGGCCAAAGCCAAGATCCCTGAACTCCATTCAAGTCTCTCAGAAGGATGGCAGGAACCCAAGTATTTGAGCTATTGTGTGCTGCTTCCTGGGATGCACATTATCAGGAAGCTGCATTGGGAGTATGATAGTCAGGACGCAAGCCAGGCACTTTGATATGACATGCAGGAATCCAAAGCTGCAACTTAACCACTGTGCCACACACTGCCCTTCAGTGAGTATTTCTGAATGAATGATGAAGTAGAGCCAGCTACAACTACATGAGCTAGGTGGTTTGGTGTCTGAGCGTCTGTATGTACATTCTGATGACTCAACCATATAGCATGAATTGCTGTTGGATTCAGGTAATCGCTCTACCCCTAGATCTTCCAATTCTTACTTACTTGGACGAAGCAAGAGTTACCAGCAGAGAACATTTACCATTGTGTGGAGTGTATAAATAGCTAATCAGTCTCTAATTGGCTTTTGTTGTCATTGTTCTCAACCTTTCAGGAGGTGAAACCCCTAAAAGAGGGCAATGTTGACACCTCCCTGCCACCTGTCTTCTCCCACAGTTTGGCCAGCTTCTCCCAGTGGGATTGCTGAGAGGAAGCTACTGGGACTTCTGGGCCTGTGAAATGGGGAACTGAATGGGGAGGAGAGGGGGAGAGGACAGGGGAACTAAAATGTGGTGGTAAGAGTATCTTGTGGTACAGATGTTCATAACTCTTGCTCCCACATCAGGCCGTACAGATCTCATGACCCAGCTTGGGTAGAAATGTGGGCTTGGTGGAGCCTGCACAGGCGTGCGGGGCTAATCCTGCCCGTAAGATTCACAAATTGAACTTAAATAGCTGAGAGTTAGATGCCGACATGTCTACAGTACAGCCTCAATGGCTCCTGCCATGAGGGCCTTCATATCTTAAAGTTCTAAGCAGGTATGTAGATGTGCACCTCTTGTCTGATGACTCTAAGGAAACCACAGCAAAGGAAAATAACAGATAAAGTACTCAATATCTTTTCTGTAGGCATCCAGAAGGAAGTTTTGCAGCCCTTGACTTACCTACTGAAAAGTCTCATGTGGGATTTCTGCCAAGAGTTCTCACGTCTCATAAATCATAGCTCTGATAATAGATGTGACTGTGCCACAAAAGAAAATAAAAGCTGATTTCAAGACATCATCAAACCAGCTTGATCAGTAATATTTGCCTAGTGCTTTGACACTTTTGAAAGAAGCATGGAATCAAAGGGTAAGTTCTCAAGACAGTACGCAAAGCAGGTAGCTGGCTAGCATAGCTTTAACATAATCCCATTCTAAGCTCCCACGTAGAAAGAACAAGCTGGCTATTGAAAAGACTTTTGTAATTTATTTATAAAAGATTTTGTGTTCTAGCACGGACCATGTTTTCCTTGTTAGACATGAGCAAATATCCAAGTTCATGGCCATGAGATTGGATGTAATTAATAGAAAGCTCATTATTCCTTTTTAAAAAAGATTTATTTATTTATTTGAAAAAAGTCAGAGTTACACAGAGAGGGAAGGAGAGGCAGAGATCGAGAGAAGTCTTCCATCCACTGGTTTACTCCTCATTTGGCCGCAACGGCCAGCCAGAGCTGCACCTATCTGAAGCCAGGAGCCAGGAGCTGGGAGCCAGGAACTTTTTCTGGATCTCCTACACAGGTGCAAGGGCCCAGGGATTTGAGTTTGGCAAAGTAGCAGGATTTGGGCCATCTTCTACTGCCTTCCCAGGCCATAGCAGAGAGCTGGATTGGAAGTGGAGCAGCTGGGACTCAAAACGGCCCACATATGGGATGCCAACCTGCAGGTGGCGTCTTTACCCACTATGCCACAGTGCCGGCCCCTAGCTTATTATTCCTGACACTAAGTCTCCCAGGTGCTGAGTGTGAGAAGGAAGTAAAAAGCCACTCAAATGAAAAGCTGTGGCTTACCGACACAAGGAGAAAATCACCATTATTCCTGCTTTTTGCTTGAAATTTGTATAATAAAGTTGACACTTGATTAACACAAAGTTAAAAAGAATGGGAGTTTATGTTCCAATTTGTATGTGGAGAAAGTGGATCTGGAACTCAAAAGCTCAGAAGGAGTGCTTCAACTTCTTCTCTCTGTCTAAATTTAAGCTCATCCCAGTATGTTACAATTGCTCCAAACTCTGGATACCGCAGGAGTCAGAAGACTGACCACTAACAGGATCTTCACAAGCTATGCCCACGTTGTCTTCTGGTAGAGTCCCTTGCTGATTGGGGTTGTCCACAGGCGGAGGGGTGCAGTAACCACAATACTGGGCTTTACGGCATGTAGAGGCTTGAGAGTGGTTATGCAAAAACCAAAAACTAGTGAGCAATCTCCGGTGCTGGGATAAGAACTTTTCACTTATTATCCTCATGATATCTAAGAAATGATTATCAATATAATCCCCATATTATGGATGAAGGCACAGAGGCACGGATAAGAGGCAGCCATCCCAAGGTCACTGTGATATTTTGATGTATGTTTAAGTTTTCATCTGTGATTCCTGGCTCATAACTCCTTCCCAAAGACAGGTCATAGAAACTAGAATTTCTCTTCTCCAAGGTGGGCCATACTCTAATCTTTTCCAGCCTTTTGGTCTTGGAGTTGGCCGTAAAGGAATTATATGACCTATCTGACAGTAGTCTGTAAGACCCCCATTTTAGAAGCAGTTTTGTATCATACCCTAGAGGAAAGATTGCTTCCCAGAAAGGCCAGGAAGAATTTGAACAGATAGGACTTGCTGGGTTTCCCCACTCACTGTGTTAGCATAAGGTTATAGCCTTTTGGTTCAATCACGTTTTGACACAATTGTCATTGATTCAATCATGTCGATGCAATGAACTCTCTTCATGTATGTGCATTGTAACATCCCTTATAATTAACCAGGAAATATGCTTCCCTGGTTTCTTTTTTTAATTTTTTAAATGATATATTTTATTTTCTTGAAAGGCAGAGTGACACAGAGAGAGGGAGTGACAGAAAGAGAAAGAGAACGAGGTCTTCCATCTGCTGGTTCACTCCCTAGATGGCTGCAATGTCCAGGGCTGGGTCAGGCCAAAGCTAGCAGCTCCATCCAGGGGCCTAAGAACTTGGGCCATCATCAGCTGCTTTCCCAGGGATATTAGCAGGGAGCTGGATGGAAAGCAGAAGAGCAGGGAATCCAACCATCACTCTGATATTAGATATTGGCATTGTTGGCAGCAATTTAACTTTCTGTGCCACAATATTGGCCCTTTTCCCCTGATGTCTGTGGGCCATTCAAGGACATTAATCAAACCTAAGGAGGAGATACAAATTTTTTTAAAGATTTACTTATTTATTTACTTATTTATTACTTATTATTTATTACTTATTGAAAGGCAGAGTTACAGAGGCAGAGGGAGGGAGGAGGAGAGAGAGAGAGAGAGAGGTCTTCCATCCGCTGGTTCACTCCCTAAATGGCCACAATGGCTGGAGCTGAGCCAATCCAAAGTCAGGAGCCAGGGGCTTTTCCTAGGTCTCCTGCATGAGTGCAGGGGCCCAAGTGCTTCGGCTATGTTCTACTGCTTTCCCAGACCATAGCAGAGAGCTGCATTGGAAGTGGAGCAGCGGGGACTGGGACTGGTGCCCATATGGGATGCTGGTGCTGCAGGTGGTATCTTTACCTGCTTCACCATGGCACCAGCCCCAACGAGATGCAATTTATAGCTGGTCATTCAGAAGCACCGGCAAAACAACTTGGGACTCATGATTGATGTCTGAAGTGGGAAAGGGAAAAACCTTGGAGAAACTTATCCCTCTACCTGAGGGGCCTGTCTCCATGTAGGCAGTGTCAGAAATGAATTGAATTGGGACTGGTGCTGTGGTGCAGCAAGTTAAGCTGCCGCCTGTGACTCCAGCATCTCGTATGCTGGTTTAGTCTCAGATGCTCCATTTCCAAACCAGCACCCTGCCTTTCAAATAAATAAATAAATCTGTTTTAAAAATAAATGAATTGACCTTCGAGATACAATGATTTTGAATAGCCCTTGTCTGGACTGTTGAGGAACAATTTTTTTTCCTCCTTCTCTTTTTCTTTCTCATACAAAGTGTTGAACTCTTTACCTAGAATAGAGTTAACACTCTGTATATAAAGTTAAATGAAAATAGATCTTAGTAAAAAGCAAGAGAGGGAACAGGAGAGGGAAGAGGCCAGGCCCCATTTCTGGGTTTTTGTCTCAGCTCTGCTACTGATTAGCTGGGAACCCAGATCATGCTTTCCTCATTTGCAGAACTAAGATCTTATCCTATATAACTGCCATGGTTCTTCATAAATCAGGTAGGGTATACTGCCTAGACTTTGTCCTATTAGTCTTCAAGGTTCTTCATTTCCTAAATTGAGATCTGAAGACATTTTTGGGCTTCTGAAATTTTGCAAGGCTGTTCTAGGAAAACTTGATGTCCAAGAATGATTTTATTTAGGCATTGAGCTTTGCAGAGTTCCTAAGAATGTTAATACCTAGTATTCTCATGCATTGCACATGTTGACTTAGACATGCCATGTCCCACAGTTCCCAACAGCAAGTTTGAGTGGTTGGTTGGAGGCTGTGGTTCATATAAGCCAACACTGAGTGTCATTACCCACTCAAACACCTTTCCTCTAATTGCTTTCTGCAACCTTCACAAATCAGAGGGGTTCTAAATGAGTATTAAATATACTCACAACATCCCTAGAGGAAGTGGCTAGCATTCCCATTTCATAGATGAAGAAAATAAAGTGCAAGAAACCATACATTTTATCTAAATGCTAGGCATTTACAACTAAGACCTGAGTCCCAGCCTACATCTTCTGTATATAAATCTAAAGTTAAATCTATTTTCATTGCCTCTTGTTAGGAAGGCTGCATAAGATAAATAAAAGGCAGAGCCCTGCAGTGGTAGGTTTGATTCATTCCTCCACTCTTTACCATCCAGAATTCGAGCCAACAAAATTCTATGATTCTCTTCTGTGAAACGGTTTAATAATATTTACTTTTCAATATCATTCCGAGGTTCAGAAATGATATACCTGAAAGTAGGGGCAGACATTTGGTGCAGTGGTTAAGATACTGCTTGGGATGCCTGCATCAGTATGGGAGTGCCTGGGTTTGAGTCCCAGTTCTGCTTCTAATTCCAACTTTCTGCTACTGCAGAGCCTAGGAAGCAGCAGGTGATGGTTCAAGTTGCTGGGTCTCTGTTACACCTGTGGGAGACCCGGATGGAGTTCAGGGTTCCTGACTTCAGCCCAGACCAGCTCTGGCTGTTGCAAGTATTTGGGGAATGAACAAGTGGATGGAAGCTCTCTATCTGTCTCTGTCTTTCTCTTTACCTCTCTGCCTTTAAAATAAATAAAATAATATTTTTTAAAAATTATTAAAAAATTTAAACAAAACCAAAAAATTATCTTGCCAAGTATCTGGAACAGAATATGTACTCAAAGTCATTATTTTTATATCTCTGTATTTGAGAAACTGCATTTTCTTTTTGCTTTTACAGATTATCTGTTGTAGTCTAATTAGTATGCAAATGAGAACAATTATTTTAAAGGTCTACCATGGAAATAATTTTCTTAGAGAGTAAAGAAGAGAATGAATTAGAAATTGGAAAGTTATCTTTTTAACATATCAGAAATAATCTGGTACCAGAGTAAAGGCTTGCTAATCTCTATTCTCTTAACTTCTAGAATTTCATTTTCCATATTTTAAACTCAGCTTTAAGAAGTATTAATGTACAGATTATATAATCTGTGCTGTTAGGCTACTCCTGTAGGGCTTCAGTACAGAGCTATAGAAATCCATGCACTAGAAAATCTATATTCAGCATATACAACTGCAACCGTGGTGAAACATTGGTCCCAGTACCCTGATGGAATAAACAATTCTCTAAAGGAAGGTTTTCAATTTTTCATATTTCAAGCCATACACACTTATTTAAAAACAAAACAAAACAAAAAACTATTTCAGTCACCATCACTACTTGTCATTTCCCTGAGAATTTGGGTGCTCTGCTGGTTTTTATACCTGGTTATCAAAATTTCTGCACTGGGGGATGGGAAGACATATTGTCATTATTGACCTACTATGTGTATTAGGATCTATTTTTTAAAAGCTTTGTTTTATTAACTTGAAAGGCACAGCTACAGACACACACGCGCTCACGCACACACACACACAATAACCAGCGCTGGGACAGGCTGAAGACAGGAGCCAGGAGCTTCTTCAGGGTCTCCCACACGAGTTCACAGGCCCAAGGACTTGGACCATCCTCTACTGCTTTCCCAGTCACGTTAAAGGGAGCTGGATTGGAAGTGTAGCAGCCGGGACTGGAACTGGCACCTATATGGGATGCCAGTGTTGTAGGTGGCTGCTCTTCCCACTATGCCACAATGCTGGCCCCAAAAATCTATTTTTCAAAACACATTTAATCCACTGAACACTGCATACCTGCAGAGTGTTGTCTGACCGGGTTCTGTTCCCTGTTTCCACTCACCACCTCCATTTTGCTCTTTGTCAAGACCTCTGGTGGAGCAAAGAAAATGGGGATGGTTTGTGCAAGAATTCAGACTTGTTGACTGAGGCAATGCTGTGTTAGAGTAACAGAATGGGAATGTATTTCCCAGTAAATACTTGAGTGGAGAAAGCAATAAGAGGAGGATGGCAAACGAATCAGAATACACGAGTCTGAGTCTTGGCTCCTTCACTGCATGCCTACGGGACTCTGGGAAAACCCTGAACTCTTTCTAGGCCTCAATTCTCTCTTATATTAAAGCCAATATTTGGAATAATAGATCTCCAAGTTCCCATCCAGTCTTAGAATATTATGGTCTAAGACTATGCATTTCAGTTACAGTAAAACAAATCAGGCTTAAGGATAGTTATGTTAAGTATACTTGGTTCAACTGTGATTATATATAATAATAGGTTTTTTTAAAAGTAGAAATGATGAAAGATGGTTGGCTGAATCTCTCAGTTATCCTCTCCATACACAGGAGGATCGGTGGTTTGCCAGACAGTATTTATCTTCTATCATTGTGCTAGGATAAAAACAGGCTGGGGCTGGTAGCACAGAAGGTGCAGCCAATTTGGAATTCTTGCTTTTCTACCATAATCTGAATCTCATAGTCCCAGTAGGCATGGCCTTAGAGTGAAGCAGGGAATTTTAGGCAATGATCAACATCTAGGTTCAAGCTCAGATCACTATTCTACAAGGTGCTTCTTGCCTCGTGAGTGGTCCATAGAGTTAAGACTCCTGTGGTGATATTTGAGAAGGTGATATTCAAAAAGGATGTGACTGGAAGACTAAATCTTCGTTGAAGGTTGTGTAGGACCCAGATAAATAGAGAAGAGCTGGGGGCTGGAGGCTGGGAGGGCAGAGTGCAACAGGGTATATTGGAAAGCTGAGGAAAAAGGATTGGACCAGTTTAGCAACTCTGATATAGAAGTCTTCTGAATCAAAACCAGAATTTTTAGGCTCTAAAGAAATGTGGAGTCATGTAGATGAGTCATATTGACTCAAACAGACCAAAACTTTCAATTCAGTTGAATTTTTTTATTTGAAGTGAATTTTACTTACTAGCAATAGGGATATTCACCAAAGTTGCTATAAACTTGCTTTTGTTTTTTCAAAGTGACTTCACATAGACTACCTAGAGAGGGTAATTCTGATATTTTCATGATAATGTACTTGTTTTTGACTAGTTCTCTATCCATCATTATTGTCTGTATTGAAAGTAATGCTTTAATGGTTTTCCTGTGGAGATTGGTTCTTGGGTTTCTTTTGGCATCTCCAGGCTCTGTGGATTCCACAGAAAAAAGCCATGTTCTCTTTTTTGAACTCTGTGTTTGAAGTGCAGCCTGTACTACTGAGTGAATTGTGTGGGATCATTTTCAGGTCTCAAAGTGCTTTTCATTGCTCCTGAGTATATAGCATCCTACTGGGGTCCTGTCATTCACCAATTGAGGAAATGTTCTTGCATTATGACAATGGCAGATCTTGCTCTGTAGTTGCCTCCACACAGGTCCAAGTACTACATTAACACCTCTGCCTGTTGGTACATAAAGACTATGAAATAATTTGCATGTCAAATATTGCTTTGCAAATTTCTGTAATATGCCAAGAGAGATCTACCTACCTGTAGGTATATGTAGATGTATTATGTAAGCACTATGAATTTTTTTTTTTTTTTGACAGGCAGAGTGGACAGTGAGAGAGAGAGAGACAGAGAGAAAGGTCTTCCTTTTGCCGTTGGTTCACCCTCCAATGGCCGCCGCGGTAGCGCGCTGCGGCCGGCGCACCGCGCTGTTCCGATGGCAGGAGCCAGGTGCTTATCCTGGTCTCCCATGGGGTGCAGAGCCCAAACACTTGGGCCATCCTCCACTGCACTCCCGGGCCACAGCAGAGAGCTGGCCTGGAAGAGGGGCAACCGGGACAGGATCGGTTCCCCGACCGGGACTAGAACCCGGTGTGCCGGCGCCGCAAGGCGGAGGATTAGCCTATTGAGCCACGGCGCCGGAGCACTATTAATTTTTAGTTTGGAGTCTTTGTTAATGTTCACATTGTTAGCATTGCCATAACCTTCTTTTAACTCCAGACTGATTCATATTCATACATAACCTATGTCTTTCCTAATGTATGTAGCTAAAAGGAATTTCTGATATTTTTCTTTCCTCTTGTGTATCTAAAACTCAAGATTTTTCATCAGTTACTCATGGGACACTTTTTTCATATTTACTTTTATCCTTTATAAAGTGGTATCTTAGGGCTCAAAAATTGTGTTTTTGGATTCTACACTCTTTAGTAATTCAAAGGCTCATAGAATCCTCTTCTCTCTCTCTCTCCTTCCCTTCTTCCTTCTCTCCCTCCCTCCCTTCCTTCATTCTTTCCTTTTTTCCTTTCCTCTTTTTTACAACAATCTCAATAAGATTTAGCATATGTATACATTTTGGCAAAAAAAAGCATGAGGAATCATAGACAAATTACCCCTAAATTTCTACAGTCAAGGAATGCAAAGCCCAAGAGAATTAGAGCAAAATAAATAACTGTAGGCCCTTTGTGGGCTGAGTTACCCTGCCCATTGAGATTGAAATGAGATTAGTAGTGAAAACCTCTCAATCTTTCCCAGAGAACATTTTGAAAGGGAAGAGGGCCAGTGCCATGGCTCACTTGGTTAATCCTCCGCCTGCGGCACTGGCATCCCTTATGGGCGCTGGGTTCTAGTGCTGGTTGCTCCTCTTCCAGGCCAGCTCTCTGCTATGGCCTGGGAGTGCAGTGGAGGATGGCCCAAGTGCTTGGGCCCTGCACCCACCTGGGAGACCGGGAGGAAGCACCTGACTCCTGGCTTCGGATCGGCACAGTGCGTCAGCCATAGTGGCCATTTGGGGGGTGAACCAACAGAAGGAAGACCTTTCTCTCTGTCTCTCTTGTCTATAACTCTACCTGTCAAATACATTAATAGAAAAAAAAAAGGGAAGAGAAGGAAAGGAGGAGTGATGAATGTGCTGCCCACCTTCCGCCTTGCCACTTCTGGTCGCATGGGACTCCTCCACCCATGGTGCTTCTGTACTATAATGCCCAAGCTGTGGAATGCAATCCCTTCACCCCTGAAAACTCAACTCACATAAGACCTTTGTTTGTAGAGCACTTGCTGAAAGTTGGAGATGGTGAAGGGTTTCATACAGTGCCCATAGCTTTCTTCCCTCCCTCAGCACACACTCCACTTCTACATTTTTTCAGGTCTCCATGTTATTACCTCTTAAGAAAGGCTCAAGAGGGTCATGGAAAGTGAGGAATGAGGTGAAGCATGAGGGATGACTTATGTGATGCACTGACTGTGGACACTTTGCAGCCCTGAGGAAACCTTCTCCTGGAAGAAGGCAGAGTCCGCCATCTCCCTCCTGCCTGCTCCCCTGTCCACAGACTCAACGATTATCAGCCCAGCCTGAGCTACTCCCTCCTGCCTCAGGCATCAGTGGTCCTGAAGACCTAGAGACTGAGGTTTTCTCATTTTCGTTTCTTCATTCCTCTTATATCAATGAAGGAGAGCACTATAAGGATTCATTGATATTAAACTATGTCATTTCTTTTAGAAGACAGGGATGACTTTTTTTTTTTTTTTTTTTTTTTTGGACAGGCAAAGTGGACAGTGAGAGAGACAGAGAGAAAGGTCTTCCTCTGCCGTTGGTTCACCCCACAATGGCCACTGCGGCCAGCGCACTGAGGCTGGCGCACCGCACTGATCCGAAGCCAGGAACCAGGTGCTTCTCCTGGTCTCCCATGGGGTGCAGGGCCCAAAGACTTGGGCCATCCTCCACTGCACTCCCTGGCCACAGCAGAGAGCTGGCCTGGAAGAGGGGCAACCGGGACAGAATCCGGCACCCCAACCAGGACTAGAACCCGGTGTGCCGGTGCCGCAGGCAGAGGATTAGCCTATTGAGCCGCGGCGCCGGCCAAGGGATAACTCTTGTAAATATTATATTTACCCCTTTTGTGATTGTGACAGAGTAAAACCTATTCCAACTCCACATCTGGAATCAATATGCTTTCATCCAATGGACAATGGATACTTTTCTTTCCATGCAAAACTATGACTCCAAAAGTTAAGTAATAGCCATGCTCCATACCAGTGTAGGTGTCAGTGGCTACTAAAAATTCACTCCTAAATGAAAAATAAATGATGTTGAATACACAATTCTATGGGGTACTTATTCACATTTATGAATAGGGAAGATAATTTTAAATTTTAAAATAAGACAGAATCATTAATCATTATTTTATAGAAATTCACATCCAAAGAGAAATTTGTTTTCTGAAGTTAACCTTCTCATATAAAAATGATAAAATTGCCAAGTCAAATGAAGAGAAAAATTGAGGACTGACTAGTTTCTCAAATATTTTTATTTTAATGCCACTTAAGAATAAACAGATAATGGAAACACAAGTCATTCACTCATCTTGTTTTAGTGATCAGGTTAAAATTTTTATAGGATAGTGGAAGTACTAGGTACTTCATTGACAATTACCTTTTCATATAATCCTGCTCACTTCATTAGTGGAAATACTTCTTAAGAGTAAAATAGCCAAACTGATAAAAAGTAAAAGTTTTGGATAGGAATATATTTTAATGAATTACTTAAAGTCTTTCATTCCAAATTATGTTGTTGTTTTTTTTCCTAAAGATAGCTGCTATTAATTCCTTCCCCCTTTACACCTGTGTGCCAATCTCATATGACAAGATGAATTCTAATTTCTCTAACCTTGAATCTGGGTTGACTTAGATTCTTGCTTGATCAAAACAGTTGAGGTAGAAATGACACTACTTAAGAATCCCTGCAACTTGCACCTGGACTTAATGAAAATTTCTCATGGGATGCTCTTGGAGACCATCTACCATGGTATGAGAAGTCCAGTCACATTGCAGAACACATACAGATGCTCCACAGATACTGCAGTTGATTGCAAAACCAACAGTTGGCTGTATGAGTCAGCCATCTTGACTATCAAGCCCATTTCAGTCTTCAGATCACTTCAGTCCCAGTAGCCTGGTAGCACCTATATGAGATATCCTGTAAAGAACCACCCAGCTAAACACACAGAAATATTAGAGAAATAAATTGTAGTTTTAAACCACTAAGTTTAGGGATAGGACATGATAGAATAATAAATAAATGGAAATTAAAATTTTTAAAATTATTTTTTATACTTTGCTTCAGGCTCTTTCTATATTCTTTTTTGGACATACTTCAAAGCCAGGTACTGAAAATGGGTTCAAAGATGAATGATATGTAAGATGTAAAGCCAAATATATTTGCTTTCAAAGCATGCTGTTGGAGAGACAAATGAACAGAAGAATATTATGCCATATGATAAATGATATTACAAAAATGCTTCTATAGGAGTTGCCCGACTTTTGGAAAGCTAATTGATTTTTTTTAGGAGATGATAAACAAAATGAAATTTGAATACTTAGAATAAGATAGAGTGAATCGCTTGAATACTAATGTGGAGAAAACATGAATGTGGCAGTTTCCTGGAAACAGAAATATTTCAGTATGGCTAGTGAGTAGAATATGATGGCCAAGACATTATTGTAAAAGTTAGCAGAAAATTCAAAAAGATCCTTGTGTTCTGTCAAAGGAGTTAGGGTTTTATCATTCAGTGTTAAATTCTTTTTTTTTTTTTGTAATGATTTATTTATTTATTTGAAAGAGTTACAGAGAGAGAGGGAGAGATAGAGATAGATAGAGAGAAAGAGAGAGAGAGAGAGAGAGAGAGAGAGAGAGAGAGAGATCTTCCATGTGCTGGTTCACTCCCCAAATGGTCATAACAGCCAGCGCTGGGCCAGGCTGAAGCCAGGAGCCACGAGCTTCTTCTAGGTCTCTCATGAGGGTAGTAGGGGACCAAACAAATATGTGGGCCATCTTCTGTTGTTTTCTAAGGACATTAGCAAGAAGCTGGCTAGGAAGCAGAGCAGCTAGGGCATGAATTGGTGCCCATATGGAATGCTGGCAATACAGATAGCAGCTTTACCGACTACTTCACAATGCTAGCCCCCAGTGTTAAATTCCATACATGTCCTTACATTTCAAAAACTTTTTATCTTGTCCTTCAGTAGTTAAATAATAATAATAATCTTCCATGGCTACATCAAAAGATTTTGAGGGTAGGAAGAGAGTTGTATTATCTGATTTGTGACTCATGATGATGCTATAAATATAGACTGGGGAAGGGAGTTTGGCAAAGAGCTTAAGCTGCCACTTGGGATGCCCATATCCGATATCATAGTGCCTGGTTTGAGTTCCAGCTCCATTTCTGATTCCAATTTCCTCCTAATGCACATCCTGAAAGGGAAGAGTTGATTCAAGTGATTGGGTCCCTGCCACCCACGTAAGGAACCCAGTTGGAGCTCTCACTTCCCAGCTTCACCCTAGCCTAGCCCCAGTTATTGTGGGCATTTGAGAAGTGAATTAATGGGTGGGAGAGCTCGTTCGTTTTCTCTCTCTCTCTCTCCCTCTCTCTCCTGCCCTCCCTTCCACCCTTTAAATAAATAAAATATTTTTAAAAATAAGAAAATAGATTGAAGGTATGGTGGAAGAAGGCAGGAATATTTCTAGAAAGACTATTTGTGAACCATTCCAGTAATTTAGGTGTGAAATCCGTTGTGAGATTGGCCAAAAGGAGATGAGTTCAAGATGTAAAGCAGGTAGAATCTGAATGGTTCATGTGGTAAGACAAGACGAGGGAGAAATCCAAGATAAATTCCAGGTTTCTAGCTTGGGAAAATGAGTAGATGCAGATACCATTTTCTGAGGTGTGGCAAAAGAATAATGGTGAACGGTTTCAAAAATATTGAATTTGCACTATATGTTGGACATTGGCATGGAAATGTAAATTAGAAAGCACATATATAGTTTAGAAGTTAGGTGAGGAAGCAGATTTGAAGGTTTGGTTTGGAGATTATCATTATATAGAGAGGGTCTGAAGCCATGAGATGGAATGAACACTGGCTGGGCTTCCAGGTAGGGCTGCTATATGGCTCTCAGAGCTCAGTTTAAGATTTAAAGGAATGAGGCTGGCACCATGGCTTAACAGGCTAATCCTCCGCCTTGCAGCGCCGGCACACCGGGTTCTAGTCCCAGTTGGGGCGCCGGATGGATTCTATCCCGGTTGCCCCTCTTGCAGGCCAGCTCTCTGCTATGGCCCGAGAAGGCAGTGGAGGATGGCCCAACTCCTTGGGCTCTGCACCCGCATGGGAGACCAGGAGAAGCACCTGGCTCCTGGCTTCAGATCAGCGAGATGCGCTGGCTGCAGCGGCCATTGGAGAGTGAACCAATGGCAAAAAGGAAGACCTTTCTGTCTCTCTCTCTCTCTCTCTCTCACTATCCACTCTGCCTGTCAAAAAAAAAAAAAAAAAAGGTTTAAAGGAATGAATTTCTATTGTCACTAATCTGTGCAGGTATGTTATCTGTTTTTTAGCATTTAGAAACTCAGTTGCGGCAATGAGAAGGTGAATGAGTGGGTTGATCCAGGCTTATTATTTTTCTGGCTAACATAGCAATGGAAAAATTGGATGGCAGTTGGTTTTTCAGAGTGGTGAGAATAACGGGCCACAAGGTCCCTTAAGCAAGAGGTTGTGGGGTCACTGAAGTGAAAGAAAACCTGAATATTAAACTGAGAAAGCTGGAAATATCAGAGCCTGTAGTGAGGAAGGTGCACATGTCTGGGGATGGGATAGACTTTATCTATGGACTTGAAAGAGATGCAAACTTTCTAGAGACAAGATTCTGAGATATCAATGACTGTGATGACATTCTTGACCAGGGAGGCCAGTGGACTTCATTGGTATCAAGGGCAGAGGGTGGTGGAGCTTTACTGCAGGATCCCACGTGAGTCTGGAGGAAAAGAAGGGTTACAGAGGAGGTGACTGACTCTGAGTTGTGGAGCACGTGGTATCAGAGCTGGACTTTGAAGGATTGATCAGAGCTCTCTAGGCAGTTGAGGAAGCTGATGGCGAGGGCATTTCTGATAAAATCATCATACCTGCCAAGCTTTGGAGACACTTAAATTCTTTTTCAGTGCAATATCCCCCAGGAGATATAATTGATAAATACATGCCCTACTTCCTGTTTTGCCTCTTTTCTCCAGGTCGAGGCCATTCTGGAAATTAAACACTCCAGTAGAATTAAAATAACCCTATCTTCAAATAAACTTAAAAGAGGGGGGGGGAGGTGTGTTTGGCATAGCAACTTAGCTGCCTCTTAGGATGCATGTACCCTCTACCAGAGATCCTGCAGCTAAATCCTACCTTCCTTTCCAATCCAGCTTCCTGCTAATGCATATCCTGGGAGGCAGTAGATGATCCCAGATACTGGGTACCTACCATCCACATGAGAGACCCACATGAAGTTCCTACTCCCTGGCTTCACTTTGGTCCAGCCCTGGCTGTTGTTGGCATTTGAGAAATGAACCAGTGGATGGAAGATCTTTCTCTGTCTGCCTTTGCTCTCCCCCTCACTTCCATCATTCTGCCTTTATTTTATTTTATTTTTTAAGATTTATTTTATGAGTCTGCTGTGTATCCCACTTCACATGCACACAGCAGACTCATAGAATGGCAGATGTCCTAAACAGCACTCTGGCCTCAGAATCAGCCCTTAAGGCATTCAGATCTGGCTGAAGAGCCCATGACAGTACTTTAGGTATGGAAAACCAAGATACTCTGGCAAAAAAACAAACAAACAACAACAACAAAACCTAAATGAAAGATCTCTGTGAGTGAGATCTCAGTGGAAAGAATAGGTCATCAAAGAAGGAGATACCTTTCTCTGAAGAGAGGAGGGAACTTCCACTTTGACTATGACCTTGTCTAAACAAGATCAGAGTTGGTGAACTCAAAAGGCCTCCATAGCCTTGGCAACTCATGACAAGAGCCTAGGGTGATTACTGACACCATAAACAAGAGTGTCAATTTGTTAAGTCAACAACAGGAGTCACTGTGCAATTACTCCTCATGTAGGATCTCTATCCTAAATGTGTTGTACATTGTGATTTAATGTTATAACTAGTACTCAAACAGTACTTTACGCTTTGTGTTTCTGTGTGGGTGCAAACTGTGGAAATCTTAATATATGCTAAAAAGATCTTCTGCATATAAAGAGAATTGAAAATGAATCTTGATGTGAATGGAATGGGAGAGGGAGCAGGAGATGGGAGGGAAGTTATAGGGGAGAAAAAGCCATTGTAATCCATAAGCTGTACTTCAGAAATTTATATTCATTAAATAAAAGTTTAAAAAAAAGATTTATTTTATTTACTTGAAAGACAGAGCCACAGAGAGAGGTAGAGACCGAGAGAGACATCTTCCATCCACTGGCTCACTCCCCAGATGGCTGCAACAGCTGGAGCTACGCCGATCACAACCAGGAGCCAGGAGCTTCTTCCAGGTGTCCTATATGGGTGCAGGGGCCCAAGGACTTGGACCATCTTCTACTGCTATCCCAGGCCATAGCAGAGAGCTGGATCTGAAGAGGAGCAGCTGGGACTAGAACCGGTACCCATACGGGATACCAGCGCCTCAGGCCAGGGCATTAACCCTCTATGCCGTAGCACTGGCCCCATCATTCTGCCTTTAAAATAAATAAATGAAGAAAAATAACTCCATCTCTTGAATGCCTGAGCAAGTTTTTTTTAAGTCTTGCTGGAGTGTACCAGTTTCACAGTCTGAACTTTGTTCCCTGTCATTTTCATGAGAAAACAGTCAGAGATACAATATATAAGAGTTCTTACATAACTTTGAAGAAATGCCATTTTTATGACTTCACAAAAATTGATATCCTGGAATCTATCATTTCTCCGTGATCCAGTTCCTTCTTCTATGCTTTGGAGCTATTGTGATTTTAGAAAGATCATGGCCTTTGCGGCTGAACAGAGCCGGTATTGAATCTTGATAACAACACATACTAGCTGTATGACCTTTAGCAACATAAATTTTTTCCTGAGTTTCCATTCCTTGTTCTATGAAAAGTGGATAGGATGCTTACCTCCCAGAGTTATGAGGATGAAATGGCATCCTATCATAAGGAGACACAGAATAGATGCACAATTCTTCCTGGCTTTCTCCTTCCTTGCCCCTAACTCTCCTCCTGTGCTAATTTCTTTCAAGCACTGAGCTGCTGACCTTTACTTCTGTCTGTATTGTCTGTCTCCTACCTGCCACAACCTCACATAAATACTTCACAGTTCCCAGAAAGTGCTCTGTTTTCCTAGAATCATGACCTCTAGAAGTCTAGCTCAGGAAGATCCAAGAAAAATAAAAGGAGGAAGAGGAAGCTCTTTTATACTGGATGGTTTTAAGAATGGCATTCTGGAGACAAGGGCAGACAGTGAACAAGGGGGCAGGAAACTTAGAGGAGAAACTGCAAGAACGTAGAGGAGACACCTTGACAATCAAACCGAGAGTCCTCTTGTGCTTTGCTGACACTTGATGATATTTGGTTATAGTTTCATTGGACTCCTATCTCCTTTCTGAAACTAAATGTTTTGACTAGGAGGAGCAAATCCTTTAATAAGATGTGTTGTGAATGATTCGCTGTATTTTTTTCATCAAAGTGTAACTGACATTTTCGCATTTCCCTACTTACCAGACTTGTTTTCCATTTTGTCCTCTTCCAGGAGTCTGCAGCCAAGATAAACTGAAACTCTCAACCTATTCCTTATTTACACTGTGGAGCAGAGCAGTACACTCCATCTAGGTGAGTGGTGCAGCACAATCGCCCTGAGAATCAGGGAGATTGGCATCTTCAGAGTCGCCTGGCATCAGCAGTGGCTTCATGTTTTCTTGTTAGTGGTTACACCATATTGTCTATGCAAAGTCCAGTGCAGCAATGCAGCAACAATAGAAAGAGAAGCTTGCAACACAGACCACAAGACCTTCAAATCAAGTAACTCACAGACAGAACTGTGTAAAGAAACCTACATTCCTGTAGCGGGGAGGGGAGGTGTTCTTTTAGAACTATTTAACATAAGACTCTTGGAACTGGGGCCTGCACTGTGACGTAGCAGGTTAAGCACCTGTCTGTGGCGCCAGCATCCCATATGAGCCCCCTCTTGAGTCCCAGCTGCTCCACTTCCGATCCAGCTCCCTGATGATGGCCTGGGAAAGCAGTAAAAAGGGCCCAAGTGCTTGGGCCCCTGCACTTACATGGGAGACCCGGAAGAACTTCCTGGCTCTTGACCTCGGATTGGCTCAGCTCTGGCTGCTGCAGCCATTTGGGGAGTGAACCAGAGGATGGAAGACCTTTCTCTCTTCTCTCCCACTGTCTGTCTGTAACTCTACCTCTCAAATAAATAAATAAACTCTTTTACAAAAAAGACTCTGAATTATACATTGGTAAACTATTACAATATTCCCTGAGGAAATCTTTAAGTTTATTATTAGTAAATTAAATCTTCATTCTCTGTTTAATGTGAGCATAATGGCTAACTTAGTTTCTTCTGAACCATATTAATAATTTTTACTTACTAAATAAATAAATAAATAGTATAAAAATATAAATGGCCAGTGAACTTATGAGAGAATATTCTGTCTCTCTAGTAATGCAGTGCCACTTTAAATAGCAAGCATGAGCCATTTGAACTGATTTGACATTGGTAGTACAAAATAGTGACCATTTTTGCCCAGACTACAATAGACCTCAAAGGCAATGATAATTATCTTTGGGCAGTATGACCCTGGGTGATTTTTCTTTGCTTCTTGTACTTTTCTGAGTACCCTCCTACTCCCTCATCTCTACCAATAGACACCCTCTCATAATAAACACATGTTAAATTCAGAAAACAAAAAGGGAAATGACCAAATCTAATGACTTAGTGTGAATTTTTTTAAAAAACTTTCAGAAGTAAAAATATTGGGATCAAGAGTTTAGTCTAGCAGTTAACGTGTCTGCATCCCATATCAGTACACCTAGGGACCTGACTCCAACCCAGGATGCTGACTTCAGCTTCCTGCTAGTGCAGGCCTTGGGAGGTAACAGGTGATGGCTCAAGTAATTGGGTCCTTGCCGTCCACGTGGGAGACCTGGATCGAGTTAAAGCTCCCTACCTCTGCCCAGCCCCAGGCCCTGGCATGTGCACATTTGGAAAGTAAACTGGTAGTTTATGCCTGCTCCTGCTTTCCATCTTCTCCTTGTGTGTTTTTTCTTTCCTTATCATTCCCTGCTTATTTTAAAACAAATCCCTGGCCGGCACCGCAGCTCACTAGGCTAATCCTCTGCCTGCGGCGCCAGAACCCCCGGTTCTAGTCCCAGTCGGGGCGCCGGATTCCGTCCCGGTTGTCCCTCTTCCAGTCCAGCTCTCTGCTGTGGCCCGGGAAGGCAGTGGAGGATGGCCCAAGTGCTTGGGCCCTGCACCCACATGGGAGACCAGGAGAAGCACCTGGCTCCTGGCTTCGGATCAGCGCAGTGCGCCGGCCACAGTGCAGAGGCTGCAGCGGCCACTGGAGGGTGAACCAACGGCAAAGGAAGAGCTTTCTCTCTGTCTCTCTCTCTCTCTCACTGTCCACTCTGCCTGTCAAAAATAAAAAATAAAAATAAAAAAATAAAAAACCAACAAATCCCTACCATCATGTCATCTTAACCACAATTGTTTATATACACACACATACACACAGATGCACACACATATAATGTCTGTATATGTATTAAAAGGTTCATATATATTATCTTTAACAAAAATGAACAAAAGCTCATTGGTGACATCTAAGCTCGGTCTTTCTTAACATTTCTCCCATTATCAAAAAAAAAAAAAAAAGAAAGAAAAGAATTGTACAATTGATTTATTTGAATTAGGATCCAAATGAGGTATAATCATTACATTTGATTGTGACACATTTTAAGCCTCTTTTAATTTAGGACAACTATCTCTTTCCTCTTTTTCCTGGTCCTTGACTTTTTGTCTTATAAATTGTCCCAAATTCTGGATTTATCTGTTTGTTTTCCTACTTCCCTGCAAACTAAGTTAGATATAAATCTTGACTAAATACAAGTTCAATGTTTTTTGGCAAGAATATTTCATAAGTGAAGTGTCTTGTTGCATTACATCATGAAGCACATGATGTCTGATTGTCTCATTTTGAGACATTAGAATTGATCAGTGGGATCTGATGGGGTGAACTATGGTAAATGTCCCCAGCATCCTTTTTCTGAATGATTTTAGCTTCTGTTGACATTCATTGCCTGAATTAATTATTTCATTAATGCTTCTAATTTTATTAATTTTATTTATTAATTGTATTAATTCTTACCTATTAAAATTCTCCTCTGAAGAAAAGTGGTACGTTGTCAACTTGGAGTTTTGTTTTCTGAAATGTAATCATACAAAACAGTAAAAACAGATGTACATCCCCTGCTTTTGTCCAGTCTAAAGTCCTAGAAACAGTACCAGACCAGTGTCAAGGAATATCCATGACACACAGGCATCATGAACACGGGGAGGGACCAAGACTTGGAGGATGGGCTGATTCAAAGTGTGGAGCTGGAATAAGCCAGTGAGCCTGGTAAACCTTGTGGTTCCAGTAACCAAAGAATCTACGCAAGCTGATAGGGCTGTGTCAGAATGGTTCCCCAGGAGCTGATTGGAAGGAACTTCTACTGGTGCAAGGTAATTTGAGCATCAAAAACAATAGCGGCTACAATTGATTGACTCATTGAAAATATTTAAAAAGTCTTACGCGTTCACAATGATACAGATATAATATGAAAACAGGTAGAAAATCACTAAATAAAAACAAAAGCAAATACACTGGTAGTGACCTCAGCAAAGTAGAGCACCAACTCTCTAAAAATTAGTAGATTAAAGGGAAAGAGTGATTTATGTTTTTTTTTGTTAAAGATCACTGTGGCCTCTGTGTGCAGAGTAGGTGGACTACACACTGCCAGCAATGTGTAGATGAAAAGAGCAGCACCTGCCTCCTAGAGCTCACGTCTCCAGTGGGGATGGCTGCCTTGGATCAGGTAATCAAGTGGAATAAGAATAGTAACAGCGATGAGCAGATGATGCCACTGGAGCATACAAGAAGAGCCTCAAGTCACCCTGAGAGCTCTGAGACAGAGTCAGCACCCAACGTGAGTCTCACAGGTAGAATCAAAACAAATGGTGATCCTACACTACACTGACTCAAAACCAAGCTGGAGCTTCTGACTCAGGACGTGGAGAGGAGTAAGCAAGCAAGTGGAAGGACACATTGAGTCCTGCACAGAAGGGGCTGGGGAACATGGGCTGAAGGCTGATCAGCTGGCGCCAGGGAGAGAGGGCTCAGATCTCCTTGGTATTACCTTCAACTTTCTATTTGATCGTTGCTTGTAACTGCAAAAGGTGCTGGTTTGGGGAGACAAGAAGAGCGCTAAAAGGAAAGGTGGGATTGGGAGGTGAATGTCAGTGAAGAACAAATCACAGCTGTGCTATATGGATGAGATGTTCTGCTGTGATGTTAAATGACATCATGGGAAAAAAGGTGCTGTGTGTAACAGCTTGGATGTGTTGTACTATGTTAAAGCTTTAAGCAACAGAGATTATATGAACACTGGGCATTCACAAACATATTAAGAGCTAACTAGTCAGACAGAAGTAACAAATGGAGACAGCAAGACACAGGCTGCCGACTATTGGAAAGATGATGTCATTGTAGAGGATCACAAGACCCAGAGGATCTGCAGATGTGTGGGATTCCCATGAATGGATAAAACGGACCCTGTTCACGGGAGGGTGAGTAACATAGACTGATTCTTTATGCACAGGAGGTTACAGAAGAATTATAATCCAGTGCAGAACTGAAGTGTAAGGTTCTAGAACAGGGTTTAAGCAAATATCTAAAATAATAATTAACAATAACATTCAGTCTTGGCAGGAGTGCAGTATAATTGGTCCTTTCTTATATCGCTAGTGAAAGTTAAATCGGTATAATTTTCCTGGAAAAATTTAGTATGATCATTAAAGCATTCTTATTCTTTGGCCTACTCTTGCAATTTTTTTTGCAAAACCTAATATAAGGAGAAAATACAAAAACACATGTGTACAAAGTGCATCAGAGTATTAATATAGAGAAAAAATGAAAACAACACAGGTTTCTATCAATAAGGGAACTATTAATCCAGTGTGGCATATTTATAAATGGAATATCATATAGGAATTAAATGCTAACAAAGTTTTTAGCAACATGGTCAGGTTTATCATTTGAAAGCATTTAAAAACGATGTAGAAAAGAAGGAGAATACAGAAAAACTATCTGTAACTAGTGGGCAGTATTTTTCAAAGTTTTATTGAGGGATAAGTTACTACAATAAAATTCACTAATTTAAATGTAGAACTTGATGTTTTAGACAACTGTTTATGCCCACGTTAACTACTACAACTAAGATACAGTTGGCTTCAATCTCCCCAGAGTTTTCATAGATCCTTTTGCATTACCATCCTCTGACCTCCTGACCCCTAACAAAAAAAGTCTTCTTTTTGTCACTGTGTTTTTACCTTTTCCAATATTTCATGTAAACAGAATCTTATACTATGTAGGCTCCTGAGCTAGCATAACACTTCTTGAGATTCTTCTGTGCTGTTGGACTTATCAGTAGTTCATTTCTTTGTATCGCCAAGATAGCATTCTGTCATACGCATGCTGCAATCTGATTTTCCATTTGCCCCTTGTTGGATATTTGAGTTGTTTCAATTTTCTTATTACTGTGAATGAAGTGTGCTGGCCATTAGTGTACAAGTATTTGAATGCCCATTGTTTTTATTTCTTTTGGGTAAATACATAAGAATGGAATTACTGTACTATAAATTCATAAGGAGCTGCTGAAGTCATTTTCCAAGTAGGTGAATCTTTTGTAATATTTGAGTGTTCTGGTTCCACATGTTCACCAGCACTTGAAGTTGTCAATTGTTTTCATTTTAGTCATCCAAGTGAGATCAAAAAGGCAATTTAATGTAGCTTTAGTAGATGTTTTATTAATGACTAATGATGTTGAACATCTTCAAATGCACTTATTTGCAATTTTTATATTTTCTTTGCTGAAAAGTCTATTAAATCATCTCCTTTCCCTACCCCATCTATTTATAGGGGTAAAAATAGATTATATATAGATTATAGGGTTATAAATATATCATATATAGATTACAGGGTCATAAATAGATTATATATAGATTCCTTGTTAATGATTGTGCTCTTTACATATTTGCATATATGAAGTTATTGATTATATATATATATATATATATATATATGTTTTGCAAATATTTTTCCTGATCTGTGACTTTTCATTTTCTCAACAGAGTTTTTTGAAGACTGAAACTCTTAAACTTAGATGAAGTCCATTTTTTTCTTATAGTCATTTTCTTACAGTATTAATTCAGAAATCTTTATCTAACCACAAATTTTATACACTAGTAGTTCTTATTTAGACCTATAACACATGCCAAGTTAACTTTTAAAGATGGTGTGAGATAAGGTTTATTTTAGATATGTCTTATCATGTTGAGGAAATTCTATTTCTAGTTTTCTGAGAGTTTTTAAAAAATTTATGTGGGTTTTAAAATTTAATTTCTTAAAAGAATGTTAAGGGGCCAGCACTGTGGTGCAGCGGGTTAACACCCTGGCCTGAAGCACGGGAATCCTGTTTGGGCTCTAGTTTGAGAGCCAGCTGCTCCACTTCCAATCCTCTCTCTAATATGGCTGGGGAAAACAGTAGAAGATGGCCCAAGTTCTTGGGCCCCTACACTCGCGTGGGAGACCCAGAAGAAGCTCTTGGCTCCTAGCTTCAGATAGGCGCAGCTCTGGCTGTTGCAGCCAATTGGGGAGTGAACCATCAGATGGAAAACCTCCCTCTCTCTCTCTCTCTCTCTCTCTCTCTCTGCCTCTCCTCTGTAATTCTGACTTTCAAATAAATAAATAAAAAGCTTTTGTTAAAAAAAGAATGTTAAGCGTTTATGTTAGTGAAAGATATTGATCTGTAGTTTTCTTTTAATTTTTTTTTTTTTTTTGACAGGCAGAGTTAGACAGTGAGAGAGAGAGACAGACAGAAAGGTCTTCCTTCCCAAGGTCTGTACCCCCTAAATGGCTGCTACGGCCGGCACACTGCGCCGATCTGAAGCCAGGAGCCAGGTGACTCCTCCTGGTATCCCATGTGGGTGCAGGGCCCAATCACCTGGGCCTTCCTCCATTGCCTTCCTGGGCCACAGCAGAGAGCTGGACTGGAAGAGGAGCAACCGGGACAGAATCCAGTGACCCAACCGGGACTAGAACCCGGGGTGCCGGCGCCGCAGGTGGAGGATTAGCCTAGTGAGCCAAGGCACTGGCCACTAATATTTTTATTATCCTTTTAATGTTGAACTCTAGTGACATTTACTCTTCCATTGTTGATATTGTCAAGTTGTGTCTTTTCTTTTTATTCCCTGACCAATTTTGTCAGTGTTATTTTTTAATCTTTTTAAAAAAAATTTCCTTGGGGCCGGCACTGTGGTGCAGCAGGTAAAAGCCCTGGCCTGAAGTGCCGGCAGCCCATGTGGGCGCTGGTTCTAGTACCGGCTGCTCCTCTTCAGATCCAGCTCTCTGCTATGGCCTGGGAAAGCAGTAGAAAATGGCCCAAGTCCTTTGGCCCCTGCACCCGCGTGGGAGACCCGGAAGAAGCTTCTGGCTCATGGCTTCGGATCGGTGAAGCTCTGCCCATTGTGGCCATCTGGGGAGTGAACCCACAGATGGAAGACCTCTCTCTGTGTCTCTACCTTTCTCTGTAACTCTTTCAAATAAATGAAATAAATCTTTTAAAAAAATTCCTTATTTTCTGTTCCTTATTTCATTCCTTTTACTTACTTTGGGTTTAATTTGCATTTTTAATCAGAAATAATTATAAGTAATACAAATACTACAACCAAGAAACATTTAAATTTTCTATTTTTTCAGATGTTTAAATAAAAGTTTTCAGTTTTAAAAGAAAACCGAAGAATCTCAGGACTACTGATACTTCAATAAAATAAAATAAGACAATATTTGTGGGGCTGGCACTGTGGCTTATAGAGTAAAGCTAGGACCTCCAGCACCAGCATCCCATTTAGGCACCGGTTCAATTCCTGGCTGCTCCACTTCCAATCCACGTCCCTCCTGATGTGCCTTGGAAAACAGTGGAAGATGGCCCAAATCCATGGACCCTTGCACACACGTGAGAGACGTTAAAGAAGCTTCTGGCTCCTGGCTTCAGACTGGCTCAACTGCCGTTGTGGCCATTCAAGGAATGAACTGGTAAATGGAAGATCTTCACCTCTCTCTCTCTCTCTCTCTCTCTCTCTCTCTCTCTTCTCTCTCCATATATATGACTTTCAAATAAATAAATCTTTATATAAAAGACACTATTTGGCTTCCTATAGAAACAAATTGCCATAGAAGCATTATCAAAATTATTGCTTTTTAAAAATATTATTTATTTGCAATGCAGAATGAAAAGGAAAGTGATAGAGAAAGAGGGAGGGGGGGAGAGAAAGAAAGAGAGAAAGAGAAATGCCCTCAGTAGCCAAGAATGGGCCACACCAAAACCAGGAGCAGGAACTCCATCTGGGCCTCCCACGTGGATGGCAGGGATCCAATTACTTGAGCCATCATCTGCTGCTTTCCAGAGTGCACATTAGCAGGGAGCTGGATCATAAGTAGACGTGTGACCCCATCGTCCCAGTTGTTTCAATATGGGATGCAGGTGTTCCAAGCAACATAACAATGCCTGACCCTCCCAGTTTATTTAGTTTACTTTCCCATGTCAATTTTTGTATTATACATTTGCAGTATATCATAGATTCACTATACTTTGCTTTACTCAATTAAAAAACAAAAGAATGGCAAGGAGTGATCTTTATCACTCACCTCTTGAGAATATCTTGACAAAAACTGAGGAATAATTGTGAACTGTCCTGTGAAAACAACGATGAAGTATAATTGCCAAATGCTAATTAAGAATTCATCAAGAGTGTCAGCATATTGGCATGGAGAATCTCCAATGTACCTAAGAATGATCATGCTTCATGACTGAGGTGACGTTGTCATTGTCATCCACAGCAACAGATGTTCATAGACTCTGTGGTCATGTGCAGCACTGGGTAGGCAGAGAGGTCCCTGATCTCAAAGAATTCCTGTTCTCATTAAGGATGCAAGGCATATAGAAGATGTGAAGTGGTACAGGTTGTCAGCGGCTCAGTGTCAAAGGAGGGATGGAGAACTTTAGAAATTCAAAGGGGTCACAAATGTGGGGGATGTGCTTCCAGATCAGGACCGTAGTAGAAAAGTTTCACAGGGAGGAGGGAACATATTTTGATTTTCAAGGAAAAATCCAACTCAAACAGAAAGGGAAATATATTCAGAGGGATCAGAGGAAGCAAATATTCAGAGGAAACAATGCTTATAATGTGACACTGTCAGAATGAATGCATGCAGGTGGATATACTTGAGGGGAGAGTTTGTGAAATGGAGTAGAGGAAAATGGTTGAAGAGAAATCTGCAGCAGCCTAAAGTATATTCCTGTGAAATGTAATTGCATGTCCTTTGCATTTATTTGTTGGACCCATGGTGTCTTTGTTTAGGCACAGGGGTTTTTCTAATTTTATAACAGAAAAATGAGGCTCAGGTCTCGACAGTAACTCCAGTCTTTCAACTCAAATCTAAGCCACACTGAGATTGGCAAGCACTTGGAAAAATGACCTAAAGGAATTTGGGTTTTATATGTAAGCCATGGCAAAAAGAGAGAGAGAGAGATCTGAATGCCTGGAGAATATGAACCAACCTTAGTTCTAGGAAGATAGATCAGCTGAGGTTTGTGAGATGAGTTGGAGAAGGGAAATGGAAGCAAAGGAAAGGTTGTAAAATTCCTCTTCTATAAGTCACTCAAATCAGTGGAAGCAGTGAGAGTGCACAGGAAAAAAAAATGCATATAAAGTGGAAAACACTATTCCGAGTGACTTTGGGAGGTATGCTTTTTTTAAAAAAGATTTATTTATTTATTTATTTATTTATTTGAAAGTCAGATTTACACAGAGAGAGAAGGAGAAGCAGAGAGAGACAGAAAGGTTTTCCATATGTTGGTTCACTCCCCAGATGGTGCAACGGCCAGAGCTGCACTGATCCGAAGCCAGGAGCCAGGAGAATATTCTGGGTCCTTCAGGCAGGTGCAAGGGCCCAAGAAGTTGGATCATCTTCCACTGCTTTCCCAGACCATAGCAGAGAGCTGGATTGGAAGAGGAGCAGCAGGTCTCTAACCGGCGCCCATATGGGATGCCAGCACTACAGGCGGCAGCTTAACCCACTGCACCACAGTGCCGGCCCCAATATGCTTTTGACATATTGTGACAAAATTAAAGTATTATTGTTCTTAAGTGAAGAAAAATAATAAGAATTATGAATGTATAGATAAGCACAAAGAAGAAGGAAAAATAAAAGATGGTTAACATATTGTAAGATTGAGTATTTGGGAACAAAACAACTCTGGCAGGTTGAGCTGACTGGGTTGGAAAAATATTATGTTTAGTTTTGGGTAAATTGAGTTGTTGGAGTAGCAAGGCAACCAGCCAGTGATATCATACAGGGCCCAGGGGACTAATACACTCCTGAAATTGACAAGTAACTTTGAAGAGAATGAACACATAAGGCTCAAGGTTAAGATTTTTGTGGAATTCCCCTGTGATAGCTGGTCCTTTCTGAAGGGTTTGTCTATCTTGAGTTGACTTATAACTAAAGAGAAATCTGCTACAAAACTCTAGAAAGATGATGAAAACTTTGGAAAATCAAACAGATAAACAAATGCAGTGTAATTATGTGCCTGATCTTGATAACCCTTATTACACAGAATTCACAACTGCTCATTGCTTACCATGTCCTTCACGCTTTTCGTGTGCAGGCTCATGTAACAACATTGGCAAAGTGGGCAGAGAAAATGATAGAGAAAGCTGTGGCAACACCACAGAGACGAAAAGGACTTTCTAGACTAGTTCAAGCATTTATGTTACAGATGAGAAAACGTGGTCTCTGGGAGGTTAATAGCCTTACTTTCTGAGGAATCTGGAAACTACAAGGAGTCTTCAAAAAATTTTGGAAAAATGTGTATTATGAAAAAACTCAGCAAGGATCTCAAATTTTTTTTTCATTTTTTTAAGATTTATTTATTTGCAAGGCAGAATTACAGATAGTGAGAGAGATTTCTTTAAAAAAAAGATTTATTTGTAAGGCAAGAGTTACAGAGGGGGAGAGACAGAGAAATGAAGAGAGAGAGAGAGAGAGAGAGAGATCTATCTTCCATCCTCTGGTTCATTCCCCAAATGGCTGCAAAGGCCAGACCTGGGCTAATCTGAAGCCAGGAGCCAGGAGCCCCCTTGAGTCTCCCACATTGGTGCAGGCCCCTAAGGACTTGAGCCATTATCAGCTGCTTTTGCAGGAGCTTTAGCAAGGAACTCACTCAGAAGTAGAGCAGCCGGGACTCGAACCAGCACCCACATGTGATGCTGGTGATGCAGGCAGCAGCTTAACACACTACACCACAGTGCTGGTCTCAATGAATAAATTTTTAAGAAAGAATTTCTTCATGTTTTAATACCTATGATACTTTCAAGTAATTGATTACTCTCAAACTCTGTTTGCTAATTGGGCTAGTAGAGTATATATTATTTGAAGGAATGAACTACTAACTAATGACTTAGAATCAATACTAAATAGTTTACAGGGTAAATCATGCATTATGAGACAGATTATTGCATTATGTAACTTTGCTTTAGTACTCTCACCAACACTGCTGCATCTTTAGTGTGGAACTTGTGTTCATTTTAAGAATACTTAAGAGTATTTTTAAGAATTTAAAATTTAAGAGTATCTGTACCAGGCCCCTCAAAATTGTTTTTACTGTGATAATCCAATCTCTGAATTCCATTTTCTATGAACATCCTGAATACTCTTACATATTTTTGTTATTTTTATTTAATTACGGTTCCATTTAAAGTCATAAAGAAAGACTCCAAGAGTCCCCTCAGGGAGTGTGTGTGTATTTTGGAGTAGCATTTGGTGAGGACAACCTCAGGTTATGGTCAGTCTGTGGTCCTGTGTTGAGTCTTCGGTGTGATATGGAGTCCACCAAGCATAGGGCCTGTTATGGTAGCTGACATGCAAGCTCAGTGATCAAACGTTTCTTCTCTTCTAAATAACAAGCCATTTTCTCCACAGTACCTCAAAGGTCAGTACACATAGCCTATTTCGAAATATTTACGCTATTTGAACTTCTTTTTCCTTCTACATTAGCATTTCCCAGGCTTCATTTCAGCCTTAAAGAAAATCTTTATTTTTGGTAAATTCTAAAAAAAAAATCTGTTCAGCTATTTTTTGAGTTTTCAGCGTGAGAAAAGGCAATGTTTTCTGCTGCTAAAATAATTAAGTACTTTGATGTCTTGGATACTCAAATAATTAAAACCTGTCTTCTCATAGAAAGTTGTAATTCGGCATGTTGGTGAATGTCAGCAGAAAGCCAGCTGCTGTGCTGTGTTTGATAATATTGGTCTCGTTTTAGTTTTCTATTGCTGTCTAACAAATTGCTACCAGCTTTGAAGCCGAAGCAACACACATCTGCAATCCCACAGTCTTCGTGAGTGAAGAATTTGGATACAGCTTAGCTGGGTCTTCTGCACAGGCCTCCCAAGACTGATCAAGATGTTAGACAAGCCTGAGGTTCTCATGTGGGAGCCCTCTTCCAAGTTCATTTAGGCAACTGGCCAAATTGAGTTCCTTTTGATTGATTGAATGACCCAGACCCATGCTTCCTTGCTATCTGTCCATCAGGGCTTACTCTCCACTCCTAGAAACTGCCCTTCTCTGTACATGGCCGCCAACACAGTTGCTAGCCTTTTCTGACTGAGAAGTCTGCATTTAAGGATTTATCAGACCCCCATCCCAGGGTAAAAATCAACTCATTTTTTACCTTAATTACACCTGCAAGATATCCATACCATAGAACAGACTGCAGTCACAGGAGTCATAGCTCATACTTACCTGGTCCCACCATGCTCAGGACAGAGTGATAGAAGGATGAGGGTTGCTGGGCATGACATCATCTTAGAATCTTCTCTACTCATTTCCACAAATAAAATTACTTCAGATGAGTAAAATCTACCCTAATTCCTGTTGTGTTATCAAAAGCTCCATCCAGATTTTAGAGTCAGAAGTGACTGCATAGCTAAAGCAGACCACACACTCATCAGAACTCAGAGTTCCCCTCTTGGCACTGCTATAAAAAGAAGATGACTGTGGGCCTTTGGTGTAGCAGTTAATACACTGCCTGAGATGCCACATC
Organism: Lepus europaeus; assembly: GCF_033115175.1. Classification (NCBI taxonomy): domain Eukaryota; kingdom Metazoa; phylum Chordata; class Mammalia; order Lagomorpha; family Leporidae; genus Lepus; species Lepus europaeus. The sequence goes on along the minus strand of NC_084831.1, from coordinate 134,320,707 downwards.
TCATATTGGAACGACTGAGTTCAAGCCCTGGCTCTGCTCCCAATTCCAGCTTGCTCCTGTTGTGCACCCTAAGAGGAGGCAAGTGTTGGTTCAAGTAGCTGCCACCTATGTGGGAGACCTGGATTGAGTTCTGGCTCCCAGCTTCTGCCTGGCATAATCCAGGCTGTTGCAGGCATACGAGGAGTGAACGTTTTTGAAATGAAAAAAGAAATAATAAAAAAAGCTAGATGAGACTAAATCCATGTTATGCTTTGATGAGAAGAGTAGGAGACTCATATTCATTCATTCAGCAAATAAATACTCATATTTGGAGCTCCTATAGAGGGACCAGGACAATGCCAAGTAGGTAAAATGAATGATAAATGAAAGTAAATATGTCCTCTACCCTCTACCCTGAAGATTTACAGATTGGGAGGAGTGACAGGACTGTTTTTCCAAGGCAGAGGGAGCATGGTGTGTTTGAAGAACACAATGAAAGTCATCATGACTCGGGCAAAGAGAACAAGGAATGTTGTCACTTGAGATCTGTTTGGAGAGTCATATAATCAAAATATGGTACAGACCCTTTAAGACTACGGTAAGAATTTTGTTCTTAATCATGTGATGGCCGGCGCCGCGGCTCAACAGGCTAATCCTCCGCCTTGCGGCGCCGGCACACCAGGTTCTAGTCCCAGTTGGGGCACCGGATTCTATCCCGGTTGCCCCTCTTGCAGGCCAGCTCTCTGCTATGGCCCGGGAAGGCAGTGGAGGATGGCCCAAGTGCTTGGGCTCTGCACCCGCATGGGAGACCAGGAGAAGCACCTGGCTCCTGGCTTCGGATCAGTGCGGTGCGCCGGCCGCAGTGGCCATTGGAGGGTGAACCAACGGCAAAAAGGAAGACCTTTCTCTCTGTTTCTCTCTCTCACTATCCACTCTGCCTGTCACCAAAAAAAAAAAAAAATAAAAAAAAATAAATGACATCACATTGGGTTTTAAGAGAATAGCATACTCTGATTTTTTGAAATGATTCCTCTGACTGTAGAGTAGAGAATGCATTTCAAGTTGGCAAGAGTAGATACAAGAAGACTAATTAGAAACTACAGTAGTCTTTCTAGAGGCCCCTTTACAAAGCATGAACTAAGGTGCTGTTGACCAGATGGAGATTGTGGCTAGCGTTGAAAGAATCTGAAGAGATAAATAGTTAGAATGTGGTAATGGGCTTAGAAATGGGTGTGGGATGAGGGTAAGATGTCTGAGGATGCCCTGGCATCCTGATTGCACAATGGTATTATCATGTTCTGAGACTAGAACCACTGTGAAACCACTGTAACCACACGGCAATATACTGTGTTGCATGGGAAGAGAGGGGAGATGGCAAATGAACATAGTATATTTGTTGTTGGATGCTTTGAGTGTGAGGTGCTTGGATATATTCAGGTGGAGACACCCAGAGTGTTGTGCATCTGAGTCCAGATAGAGGAACACAGGTCTGGATTGGAGATGGAATAGTAAGACCAGCTGTGTTTGTTTTCTATTGGTCCTGGTACAAATGACCAGGACTTGAGTGCTTTAGAACAACACAAATTATTCTCTTCCAATCCTGGAGCCCTGAAGTCTGTATTGGGGTGTATAGAATTAGTATGAGTGGGACTGGTCTGGAGATTCTGGGGAAGAATATGTTCCTACCTCTTTCAGTTTCCAAAAGGTCCCTTGTCCCTTCCTTCCTACTCAGATTTAGTTTTGCTGCGTCTTTAAATCACTCTGCTCTGTCTTCACATAATTTTCTCTGTTGTAAGTATAGGGATCCTATGGTAACACTGTGCTCACCAGATAATCTTCCTATCTCCCAACCCTTAATTTAATCATACCTACAAAGTCCCTGCTGCCATGAAAGCAGCAAGCTCGCCTGGAGCTCCTTGGCAGTGGGGATATTATTCAACCTGTAACCCCAGCCCTATTGATGGAAAATATAAAGGGATTCTGAGTACAACTGCCATATAATAATTCATGTGGGGTGAGGGATCATCCAGGCATTCTGCACTAATTCACTCAGATCCTTAAAGGTCTCTTCAAGGGAGATGTGGTTGCTATCTTACAGGTGCAGCAACAGAGGCAAGGAGAGGTTAGAGGGCTTACAGATTGTCTAGCTAATCAGAGAGAGAAGTTATTCAACCCAAGTCTGTCTGGTTCCAAAGTCCTCATCTTTTTAGGCTAAAGAACTCACTTTTATTGAGATCTGATCCCCTTTTCAGAGCTACCCCTCCCCTTCCAGACCCACTGTCACTCCCTCACTCATTCACTCACTTTGGATGCCCACTCAACTCCTGTTAACTTAGTCTTTTGTACAAGAGAAGACAACAAAAAGCAAATTTGCAGAGCTTAAGTGACTTACGTATTATGTTTCCCTGAGAATTTGATAGCACATGGCCATAGCCACATCACACCCCAAACTGAGTCATCCTTGCTGACAGAATTATACCCTCACCACGCCAGAGAGGAAGAGGCCAGGAGCAAGGAATCCTTGCTACAGTTCTGCAGTGCCTCTGTGATTCATGGCTGGGACACTGAGTTGTGATGACAGTGGGTATTCCCCTGAACATGAGGGCGAGTTCAAAGCCTGTGACTTTATACAACCTTTTGCAGAGGATCAAGGACATAGTTTGACCAAGGAGACAGCTTGACCAAATTCACAGACAGTGACATTTCTGGCCAACTGGCCTTTTTACAGTAATTTTTTTCTTTATTGTCTTTCAAAAGCAGTGAAGTACTTTTCATTGGGCTTAACTTTCCATGCCTCTACTTGCCTGAGTCAAGGTAAGATTCAGGTGGATCAGCCTGAAGGGAGAGTTCTGGATGGCTCTACTGTTTTCTTTTTTTTTAATTTATTTGACAGGTAGAGTTATACACAATGAGAGAGAGAGAGAAAGGTCTTCCTTCCGTTGGTTCACTCCCCAAATGGCCGCTACAGCCGGTGCTGTGCTGATCCGAAGCCAGGAGCCAGGTGCTTCTCCCTGGTCTCCCATGCGGGTGCAGGAGCCCAAGGACTTGGGCCATCCTCCACTGCACTCCCTGGCCACAGCAGAGAGCTGGCCTGGAAGAGGAGCAACTAGGAATAGAAACCGGTACCCATATGTGATGCCGGCACTGCAGGCACAGGATAAACCAAGTGAGCCACAATGCTGGCCCCTCTACTGTGTTTTTAAGCCAAAGATCCAAAGAAACTTCTTAACTCTGCCCTTATTAGCTCTGTACAGCTTGGCTCATCTGGACTCCTATAAGGCCTTTGGCTCATCAACCTTATAGAAGTAGGCCCAGAGTGAAATGTTTCTGCTTTCCTTTCTATCAAGCCTGTCAGTGGTGCCTGATTGAGGTCTCACCATTCTGGGAGCTAGAGATAGTCCTATCTATCTTTTCACTGGGGATATGGCTAAGACTGGCCTATTTTTTTTTTTTAAGATTTATTTGTTTTGAAAGTCAGAGTTAAACACACATCTACACAGAGAGACAGACAGAAAGATATCCTCTATCTGCAGGTTCACTCCCCAGATGACCACAATGCCAGCAGCAGGTCAGGCTGAAGCCAGGAGCCAGGAGCTTCATCCAGATCTCCCATGTAGGGGGCAGGGGCCCAAGTACTTGTACCATCTTCCACTACTTTTCCCAGGACATTAGCTGGGTGGGAGAGGATTGGAAGTTGATCAGCCAAGGCATGAACCAATACCTATATGGGATGCTGGCATTGTAGCTGATAGCTTTACCTGCTACAACATTGGCCCTTGACCTATTTCTAAGCCCTGCTTCAGGGAATAACATCTAACACGTATTCTGACTAAGATGTAGTATTTGAAACTTAATTTTCTTGAACATATTGAGATATATGGCCATAAAAATATTGTGCATTCCCAACTGGGGTGGGGATTTGGCTTTCAGAGCCAACCACTCAGATGACCTTGTCTTGGAAGAATCAGTGGCCAAGGTTCTGGCCCCCTTTTGACATGCTATTATTTTTCTTCCTGAGACAAATTACAAGTAGAGGATTTCTACCTGCTGCTTTCCAAATTGGTTCAATAGATTCATTCCGCACCTTTAAATCAGGAGTTGATTTTTGTTGTAGGGTGCAAGTAAAAGCTTGCATTCCTGCTGCCTCTGGCAGACGTGATATTTGGCAAGAGCCCTTGCAGCACAACATATTCTACACGATTCAGTCAAACTCAGTAAATATAGGTAGAAACATCTGCCTTGTGTTAGGTTTACAGAAATAAGTAAGTGACGCATCACTGTCCTCCAGAAGCTCCCCAGTGGATTTTCTCCTTTCACAGGTCAGAATAACACCTGCTGGGGTCTCTTGGGTTAAAGCCTTCTACGCCCTACACACACCCTTTAATTCTCTGTCAGAGCTGCTGCTCAAGACAGTTCAGAATTCTGACTCCAATTTACAGATAAAACCACTGAGGCATGAGAATTCAGCAGCATTCATTTGTAAGTCAGCAATGACACTACTCCTTGAATTAAATTTTATTTTTTTCCCTTCTATCCCATTAAGCAATGACTTTGGCTAAAACTGTACATTATCAATTTGTGCTTCCTTCAGTTTAATGCTGTCACAGAGTAGGCAGTTAATGTTAGCTGTTATTATAACTGTTGTTTTTCTTAACTGTTATTTGAGAGTGAGGGGAAATCAGGGAGGGAGAGGGAGTGGAAGATGGAGAGAGAGTGGGAGCGAATGAGAGATCACTCATCCTTTCATATGCTGGTTCATCCCCAAATTCTTGCAATGGTCAAGGCTGAGTCAGTTCCTGGACCAGGAGCCAGGAACTCCATCTAGACTTTCAATGGGTAGTAGGCATCCAAGTACTTGAGCCATTGCCTGCTGCCTCCCAGGGCGCACATTAGTAGGAAACTGGAATCAGGAGCAGAGTTGGCACTTGAACCTAGGCACTCTAATATAGGATGTGGGCATCCCAAGCAGAATTTTAACTGCTAGGTCAAATGCCCACCTCTATAATTACTGTTACTTCTTAGATCAGTTCTAAACTCATTGTGTGTGTGTGACAATGCTGCCAAGTTTGAATGGTTGTACTAGGTGAAGCACTGGGTGATATTTGAGTAATATATTGAAAAAAGGAGACCCTATTAATGCCAGAGGGTACTCTCAATTTCTCACTCCCATCTCAACCACTATACTTAGTTCTGCATAGGATAAATTCTGTGACAGAGCATAACAGAGCCTGGGTGGATGCTGACTTGGAGCTATTCTTGCCTTTTGCTTAATGTCTCTCTTTCCTCTCCTACCCTATGCAGGTTCACAGAAGGGCCATGGGTGTTTGATTCAGCTGCTTTCTTTTTCTCCAAATCCAAATTGCAGTACTACCCATTATCCCCCCTACTTTTCTTCCCTTTTTACTTCCCAATGCCCAATTTTATATAAAATAATTTTTAGAGTATGTACTGTGTTTCAACACTCATTTTCCCAAAGGAAAATGAAATATATCCATCTTAAAGATTTCCTAATAAAATGGGTTAATTTCTAATTCTGGAGATGTTCCTCATTTGAGCTCTTTATTGTACTCCACAATCCATGAAGGATTAACCAGACTCAGAGTTAAGCTCTGAGGATGCAAAAATGAATTGGATATTATCTCAACAGTTGAAATGTTCATAGACTAGCTGGGGAAGCTGAGCAGTACACAGTGGAAATCTCTGAATGAAAAGATTCTTATTGCACCTACTTTGAATCTGATACATGTTTTGTAACAATTGAGGCAAAATTAAAATAACCCACAATTAACTATTTTTTAAAGATTTATTTATTTATTTGAAAGCCAGTGTTACAGAGAGAAGAGGGTGGGGAGAGAGAGAGAGAGAGATGAGAGAGTCCATCTACCAGTTCACTCTCCAAAGTGAACCACAGTGAAGCCAGAAGCCAGGAGCTTCATCTGGGACTCCTGTGTAGGTGAAGGGATCCAAACACTTGGGCCATCTCCTGCAGCTTTCCCAGGCACACAGCAGGAAGCTGGATCAGAAATGGAACAGTCGGGCTGTGAACTGGAGCCCATATGGGATGCCAACATCACATGACCCTCTTTACCACAATGTGGCCCCCAATTAACTATTTTAAATGGATAGTTTAGGGGACATTTAGTGAATTCACAATGTTATACAACCACCATTTCTCTCTAATTTCAAAACTTTTCATCTCCCTGGAAGAACACCCAATATCCACTGGAGTAGTCACTCTCCATTCCCCTCCATTAATTTACTTTCTATCTCTATGGAGTTACCTATTCTGGATATTTCAAATCAAAGGAATTGTAAAATATGTCACCCTTTGTTTGGCTTCTTTCACTCAGTGCAGTTTTTGAGGTTCATATATGTTATAATCGTGTATTTATATTTCATTCATTTCTATACCTGAATAATGTTCCATTGTATATATATACCATAGTTGGCTTATCCACACTTCCACTCATGGGAATTTGGATTTTTTTCCCTACCCTTTGGCTAGTGTGAATAACATTGCTATGAATGTTCATGGAGAGGTCTCTATGTAGACATATGATTTTGTTTGTGTTAGATATATACCTAGTTGTGGAATTGCTGGGCCATATGATAATTCTGTTTAAATTTTTGAGGAATTGATAAACTGTTTTCCACAATTACTGCATCACTTTATATTCCCACCAGTGGTGTGCTAGGTTTCCTATTTCTCTACATCCTTATCAATACATCACTTATTATTTCCCATTTTTTAAAAAATAGAGCCATCCTAATAGCTTTGCGGTGGCATCTAATTATGGTTTTTATTTGCATTTCATTAATTATCAATGATGGTTAATGCTTCCTGGAATTTTTTGTATATTTTCTTTGGGGAAATACCTATTCAAGTCCTTTGTCCATGCTGTGTTACTGCAAATAGCTTTACTGAGGCATAATTTGCACTCTTCAGAGTTCATTCACTTAAACTGTATAATATAGTCCAGCGGTTGTCATATATTGACAGAACTGTGAAGCCATCACCATAATCTAAATTTGGAATATTTTCATCATCCCCTCGCCCCGAAAATTAAGTACCTAGAGGCAACCACTCCTCATTCCCTCATTTCCCCTAGCAACACCTACCTACTTTCTGTCCATATAGATTTGCCTATTCTAGGTATTTCGTATTAGTGGAATCATAGAATATGTGGACTTTTCTGGCTGGCTTCCTTCACTTAGCATTATGTTTTCAAGAAGATTAATACTGTAATATAATTAGTATTTTATTCTGCTTTGTTACCATATAATTTATTGTATGGATGTACCATCTTCATAAATGGTGGACACTTGAGTTACTTCTACTTTTTGTACGTTATGAATAGTGATGCTATGAATATGAATATATGTTTACCTGTTTTCAAATCTGGGATATGAACCTAGGAGTGGAGTTGCTGGATCAAAAGTTATATCTGTGTTTAACTGTTGAAGAGCCACTACATTGGTTTCCTAAGTGACTGCAATATTTTGCATTCTTGGGGCATGTATGAGTCTTCCAATTCCTTCATACCCTCAAGAACACTGTTATTAATTATCATAGTCATTCTGTAGAGTGTGAATGACATTTTATAGTGATTTTCATTCACATTTCTTTAATAGTTAATAATATTGAAGATCTTTTCATGAAATTATTGGCCGTTTGTGTACAAGAGGACTTCAAATAATTCATGAGAAATGCTTATTATGAAAAAAACCAAGAATAGATTTCAAAGATATTTTACATTAAACAATTTTTTTAATTCCATCTCCTGTAAACTTTTCTAAGTACCCTTTTATCTTTTTCCAATAAATTTCTATTTATAGCCCTTACTTTTGAGGTGTTTTTTTTTGATTGGAAAGGAACGAGCATTGGAGCCAGGCAGGTAGCCTTATGCTAAGGTTTGACTGTGTCCCCCAAATTTATGTTTTGTAAATTTAATCCCTGATGCAACAGTGCTGGAAAATGGGGCCTATTAATGGGCAATTATGTCATGAGGACTCTGCCTTCATGAACAGACTGCCACCATTACAGGGAATGTAGCTTACTTACCAGAGGAGTGGGTTAGTTATCAAGAGAGTGGGATTGTTAGAAAAGCAAGTGTGGCCTCCTCTTGCTTATACTCCCACGTTCTTTTGCCTGTCTGCCTTCTGCCATAGGTTGATGCATTAAGAAGGGCCTCTCCAGATGCTGGTATCACATTCTAGGATTTCTCAAGTTCCAGAACCATGAACAAAATAAATTTCTGCTGTTTAAAAGTTACTCAGCCCTCAATATTCTACTATAACAACACAAAATGGACTAAGACACCTTAGTTCCTCCATTCACTTCCTGTGGTACTTTGACATCTCTACCCCTTGTTTAGTGAATCGTGATGAGCAGGGGTGGAATAGCCTTCACGGCCTATGCCAGCTCTCAGATCCACAGGGCACTGCATGTTCCTATGATTCTAACTGGAGTCATTTGTGTTGGTGGATAGCAGCAGAGGGGTATGATTTTCTCAATTTTGGTTGTATATTGCTAGAATGTATGAATGGTTCATTGTGGAAAAAACAACAACAAAAATGGCATTAAAAAGAAAGAGTTCCTTCTTATTTCAGAAAGCCTGCCTTCACTCACTCCCACATTAAAAAGCTCTTTGAATAGTATGGTGGGAACATATTATGGAATTCAAATAACCTAACAGGGCCCTGTAATCAGCTTTATTTCTTAAAGGAAGGCAACATCCCATATTGGATTCCCTCGATCCAGAGTCCTGCTCTGCTTCCGTTCCATCTTTCTGCTAATGTGCAGCATGTAAGTACATGGGTCCCAGCCACCAATGTTGGGGACCCAGTTTGAATTCTGGGCTCTTGACTTCAGCCTGGCCTTGCCCTGGCTATTGCAGGCATTTGAGAAGTAAAGCAGCAGATGGGAGAAATCTGTTTCTCTGGCTTTCAAATAAAAAATTAAAAATAAAAAAGAATTGGAAAAAAAGTATATTAGTTGGTTGTAAGCATTAATGGTGAAATAGTAAACACTTCTGAAATCGGGAATGAGACAAGGATGTCCACTATCGCCATTTCTAATCATCACTTTACTGGCAGTCTTAGCTAGCACAGAAAGGCAAAATGAAAATATTAAGGATTGTCCCTTTTTTCCCCACATCCTCTCCAGCATCTGTTGTTGGTAGATTTCTGAATGTGAGCCATTCTCACCGGGGTGAGGTGAAACCTCATTGTGGTTTTGATTTGCATTTCTCTGATTGCTAGTGATCTTGAACATTTTTTCATGTGCCTGTTGGCCATTTGGATTTCCTCTTTTGAAAAATGTCTATTGAGGTCCTTGGCCCATCTCTTAACTGGGTTGTTTGCTTTGTTGTTGTGGAGTTTCTTGATTTCTTTGTAGATTCTGGTTATCAACCCTTTATCTGTAGCATAGTTTGCAAATATTTTTTCCCATTCTGTCGGTTGCCTCTTCACTTTCCTGACTGTTTCTTTTGAAGTACAGAAACTTCTCAATTTGATGCAATCCCACAACTAGGTATATATCTAACACAAACAAAATCATATGTCTACATAAAGACCTCTCCATGAACATTCATAGCAATGTTATTCACACTAGCCAAAGGGTAGGGAAAAAAATCCAAATTCCCATGAGTGGAAGTGTGGATAAGCCAACTATGGTATATATATATATATATATACAATGGAATATTATTCAGCTAGTATATATGAAATACATGAAATTTGTTCACCTTAAATAAATAAAAAATTTTAAAATCTTTAAAAAACTCAATATCTCAAAAAATATATATTAAAATATATAATATAAATATTACATATAAAATATTTAAAATATATCTTAAATATATCTTATAATATAAATATAATATATAAAATATATAAAAGTATATCTTAAAATAAATGAAGTATCAGTACCAGAGAAATCAAAAGAATTTTCCCGAGATCACCACGTAGGCAAGATGGAAAGATGGATTTTAATCTTTGACCTGCATCTGACACAGCAATTAAGATGCTACTTTGAACACCTGCATCCCATATCACAGTGCCTGGGTTCAAGTCTGGCCACATCCTCAGTCCCAGCTTCCTGCTAATGTGCACCTGAGAAGCTGTGCTGGATCAAGTATTTGCATTTGTGCCGCTTGTGTGGAGTTTGATTCAGTTTGAGCTCTTGGCTTTGGCCTGGCTCGGACTGGGCTATTGTGGGCTTGTGGGGAGTGACTCAGCAGATGAAAATCCCTGTCTGTATTTCTCTGTTTCTTTCTTTGTCTGCCTTTTAAGTAGAATGAAAATAATTTTTTTTAAAAATGAATAGAATAAGCGAAGAAACAGACCTATCAGATTTTAAACCTATTACGATGCCTAATACCAATGATGATTTTATTGTTTTAAAATAATTTCTACTGTTATTAGCTTTTTATTTCATAGTCTTCCCACCCAGAGAAAATTTACATTTTTTTTTTACAGGCAGAGTGGACAGTGAGAGAAAGAGATATAGAGAAAGGTCTTCCTTTTGCCGTTGGTTCACCCTCCAATGGCTGCTGCGGCCGGCGTGCTGCGGCCAGCTTACCACGCTGATCCGAAGCCAGGAGCCAGGTCTTATCCTGGTCTCCCATGGGGTGCAGGGCCCAAGCACTTGGGCCATCCTCCACTGCACTCCCGGGCCACAGCAGAGAGCTGGCCTGGAAGAGGGGCAACTGGGATAGAATCCGGCGCCCCGACCAGGACTAGAACCCCGTGTGCCGGCGCCGCAGGTGGAGGATTAGCCTATTGAGCCGCAGCACAGGCCAAAAATTTACATTTTATGATGAGATTCTTAGAGATGAAATTTTTTAAGATTTATTTTTTTTTATTTGAAAGCAGACAGAGAGAGAGAGAGAGGTCTTCCATCTGCTGACTCACTCCCCAAATGGCTGCAAAAGCTAGCTGGAGCTGTGCCAATCCAAAGCCAAGAGCCAGGAGCTTCTTCCAGGTCTCCTACATGGGTGCAGGATCCCAAGCACTTGGACCACCTTCTACTGCTTTCCCAGGCCATAGCAGAGAGCTGGATCAGAAGTGCAGCAGCCAGGAGTTGAACCAGTGCCCTTATGGGATGCCAGCACTGCAGGTGGTGGCTTTACCTGATACACCACAGCGCCAGCCCCTAGATGCAGTGTTTTAAACCCTATGAGTGAATGTGGTATATTGGTTTATTAGTTAGGATGCTTTTATTTATATTTGAAGTAAATATGGAAAAATGTTAAAAATTACTGTAAAAACGCAATTAAATGAAAGAAATAAATGTGGGAAATAAACAGAGCTTTAATTGTTAGGAGGCAAAATTGTTATAACAAAGACAAATTACATAAATAAACAAGTAAATGACAAAGCTGCATATTTTCTCTCTTAAGGAGAACCTCAGATAGAGAGAAATTCCAAAGCTAGTTTAATCAGGGCCATCATCAAAGACTCAGTCTCAATCCTTTTTTCTGCTCTGTCATCTACAATAATTTCATTTGTCCCCTGAAGCTGGTACCAGATGGCTCTCTCATCGCAGGTGTCTTAAGCAGGTGACAACATTTAGAGGCAGAAAATGAAACTGCTAGACTTGCATCCATTTTTAGGAGTGAGAAGAAGCTTTCCCAGGGCCTCACCTACAGACTCGCCTTGACATCACTCCAGCCAAGATTGTGTTACAGACCCAGGCCTGAACTCATTGCTTTCCAACAGAGTTAGTGTGTTGGACTCAATCTCTTAGAGCTTTGCTTATCCCTGAAATAATTGGCTTTTCAATATCTGAACAAAATTAACGTTCCCTTAGGAAGAAGATCAAAGTAAACGGCTGGTGGGTGGGAAGCAACGGGGGTTATCACATTCAGGCAGCAGGACTTACTGGGATGGGATCGAAGTGGGCACTTTCAAGTTCGGCACAGAAGTCTCCTTCCCGTGGGCTCAGCCCTCCTGTAAGACTTAATATAGAGATAAATATTGTAAGTGGAAAAGGATCTTCTCGTTGTCTTAAGGTGTCGTTTTGGAGTGAAAAAGATTCTAGGTTGGTTAATTAGAAGCCATATAAGAATCAAATTCTGGCTCAGTACTGGTGACTCACATTTCTGGATGGTAGACCCACGTGTAATACTTGTCTCTCTTTTACCATGTCTTTTCTATTACGTTTCCTCTGTCTCAGTGCATTTTAGAGCAGAGGCTCACTACTTACAGTCCATTCCCTTTGGAGGAAATTCTTTTCGTTAAAAAGTTATTTCATATATATTTTTAAAGATTTATTTATTTTATTTGAAAGGCAGAGTTGTTACAGAGAGGGGGAGAGAGAAAGAGATCTTCTATCCATTAGTTCACTCCCCAAATGGCAGCAATGGCTACAGCTGAGCTGATCCAAAGCCAGGAGCCTGAAGCTGCTTCTGGGTCTCCCAAGTAGGTGCAGGGGCCCAAGGATGTGGGCCATCTTCTACAGCTTTCACAGTGCAAAATCAGGGAGCTGGATTGGAAGTGGAGCAGTCGGGACGCAAACAGCCACCGTATGGATTGTCAGCACTGCAGGTGGTGGCTTTACCTGCTACGACACAGCACTGGCCCCCAGTTCATACTTCTTTATTTTTAATTTCACAATAGTTTTAAATTTACAAAACTAGAATAATGAAGTTTTAAATTGAAGTTTCTATAATTAAGTTCTTATGTATTTAACATAGACACATATACACTGTGTAGAAAAAAAGGACAGATTTTGGAATTAGAAAGGATAGGCTAGTAGCTCAGGTTTGCCAAAGACTGATTAGAGTCAGGAGACAAACAATTGGGTTGAAGTCCCAGGTAAGTTATTTATCAGCTCTGCAGCCTTGGGAGAGCACTTAACTCATCCCCCACCTCCATGCCTCAGCCTTCTTATCTGGAAGGTGATGCGTAATCACATCCACTTAGGGGTTAAATGAGCCAACACACATAAAGTCTTAGTTCTGGAGACAACAACTATTGCTTACTATTTCTAAAATTCATTGTGAGGGCTTACAAAAATGATCTGAGCTCTCTAAAACTTAGTAAAATTGGTATATGCATACCTAATTCTGAGGTTCTCTATAATGGTTAAATGAAACTTTGAATACAGAAAACTAAAAACAAAAAAATTGAGTCCTTCTTCCCACTTCACTTGCCAAATACTTGCTGCTATTGGTTGCATGTTCTTGCCCTTCTAAAATTCATAATCCATAACACAACCATATTAAGAAATGTGGTCTTTGGGAGATTAAGTTATAAGGGCTCTGCCTTCTTGAATGGGATCAGCGCTCTTATAAATGGGCACAGGATTAAAGGAGTGCTGTTGCCATTCTGCCACATGAAGACCTAGTGTTCATGCCCTCTGGAGATTGCAGTAATGGGCACCCTATTGGAAGACAACAATGCTGGTGTCTTGGTCTTAGGTATGCTACCCTCTGATTTCTACTGCACTAGTTCCACTTTCTCCATGAAGGTATAGGAATGAGGTTCATGGAATTGGTTGATCTCAGCCCTCCATATGGACTCCATTTTCTGCAGAAGGGAATCAGCTCCTCTCAAAGATCTGGCCTCACCATGGTTTGTATCTCCCCGTCCACTAGATTACAAGCTTCTCAAGGACTGAATCAAATCTAATTCATCCCTTCACCTTTAGTGCATACTATCTGACACAAAATTGGTGCCTTGCACATATTTATGACCAAATAAACTTTTCTCTGTGCCTCTCAATGAAGAACTAAGTACATGCCCTTATACATTCCATAAATGTTCAAAGACATTAACTATTGATATCATTATTATTATATTAATTAATTCAATTGTGCATTCAGCTAGTGGGTTGGGAGTGAGTGGGGAATGTAGTTAGTCCCTAGACCTGCAGTGCTATTTCCCTTCCTCCTAGGATAGAACTAATTTTTTTTTATTTGACAGATAGAGTTAGACAGTGAGAGAGAGAGAGAGAGACAGAGAAAAAGGTCTTCCTTCCGTTGGTTCACTCCCCAGATGGTTGCAATGGCCGGAGCTGTGCCGATGCAAAGCCAGGAGCCAGGAGCTTCTTCCTGGTCTCCCATGCAGGTGCAGGGGCCCAAGCATGTGAGCCATCTTCTACTGCTTTCCCAGGCCACAGCAGAGAGCTGGATTGGAACAGGAGCAGCTGGGACTAGAACCGGTGCCCATATGGGATTCCGGTGCCGCAGGCGGAGGATTAACCAAGTGAGCCAAGGTCCTGGTCCCCCTAGGATAGAACTTCTAATGTTTACTTTTCCTCTCCCCAGGCACAAATCATACCCACAAAGACTAGCCAGCACAATGGGCAGAGTATTGCATTTCTCATGGAACAATTCCCTGTTTCCTACACTCAGGCTGGGGCCGCATTTTCAGTGCAGCATGCAATTTGGGATTATGCAACCTTCATTTTAAGTCAGCTAACTGAAGTCAGAGTTTGATGACCGCTGCCCCTAAATACGTTTGTTCCAAATCTCTCACGGTTGCCTTTTGAATGGTAACTTGAATTACTTATGAAATATGGTAACTGCTGCATTAAATCAAACATCATTTTATTCAATCCGACCTTCTCTCCTTGAAGCCATCTCAAGGCATGGATTGAGGAAGAGCTTGAGAATTTCATGGCATAAAAATCTTGTGATCTTTTATGAATTCCCATCATGAAATCATCTTGATGCTCTGTGGAATTCGTTCAGGAGACATCAGGGTCTGTCCCCAGCTCTCGGTATCAAGTTTGTGTTCTCACTATGGTCTTGGAGATGCTGAGTTACTTACTTCCTCTGCTTAGCAGACCTAGGAGGCCTGGTCTTTATGATAGCTGCCTTTAGCTTTGTGACTCCTTTCTTTTAATTACACTTGAATACTAAATAATTTTTCAAACATTGCCTCCTTGGGAAAGAGGCACACACATTTTTTCACTCAATGAATATCTCCTCGATGTAAGAGAAACTGTTTATCTAAGAGAGCAGACGTTCAGGAGCTTCACTGAATTGTTCTGCTTTGGGAACTGTAAAAAAAAAAAAAAAACCGCTGAGCTGACTCCTAGTGTTCTTTTAGCTGGGCTGGGATGTCTGCATAAACGGCCTTTCTTATGACAATTTGGCAATGACCCTTTTGGTCAGGAAGAGCAGAATCATACGAATGTTTTTATTTCTCATTCTCCATCTTCTTCCACCCTCCCCTTTCCTGACCTTTCTTTGAACTTTTTTGCTGAGGCTAGAATTTGATTGGGGCTTTGTTTTACTATTTGGGCAAAAATTTTGGGTCAGCTGAGGTCAGTTCTCATTTTATCTAAATCAGTTTGCCCTTCCTCAATCTCAATGGAAAAACTTCAACAAAAACGCATTTACACTTAAGACTGAGTTTTCATTGAGTTCTGTGTTGATAAAGGAAGCCAGATTCTTATCCCTGGAGGCACTTTACTACTTAATAATGTTTTATTAATTTTTTTAAAGAATTTTTACTTCATCTTAAATAAATTGGCTCCACTGCTTCTTTTCTTAAAAATTTATTTATTTTATTTGAAAGTCAGAGTTACACAGGGAGAGAAGAAAGAGAGAAAGAGAGAAAGAAAGAGAGACAAGTCTTTCATCTGCTGGTTCACTCCCCAATTGGCCACAGTGGCCACAGCTGTGATGATCCAAAGCCAGGAGGCAGGAGCTTCCTCCAAGTCTCCCACACGGGTTCAGGGGCCCAAGGTCTTGGGCATCTTCTTTTGCCTTTCCAGGCCATAGCAGAGAACTGGATCAGAAGTGGAGCAGCCAGGATTCAAACCAACACCCATATGGGATGCTAGCACTGCAAGTGGTGACTTTACCCGCTATGCCACAGCACCAGCCCCTACCCTGCTTCTTATTCTAGCTCTAAAAGTTTGGAGATATTCCCCATAATTTCAGTCTTAATCTTGTCCCAAATATGTATGAGTACCAAAGAGGTATCATCGTAAGAGAGAGGATTTGCAATCAAGAAAGTCAGATTCCAGCTCTGCCTGTGCTACTGCATGAAACCTTGGACAAATTCCCCAATCCCAGGCTCCTCATCTCAATATATCTGTGATTGCATAATATTCAAATCCTCCAATATTTCATGATTTAATTAAGAGCAACTGAATGGAAATCAAAGACCCAAAAATATATCAAAGGGCATTGGACTTAGTTTAGAATTCACAATTCTTCTACATGGTTACTGAAGTGAGGGGCACTCTTTCTTGAGTTTCCAAGGTTAAAGAGCTATTAGGGAGCAGTGGAGACTCTTAGCATGTGAGAATGGAAAGGACCATATCATATCTAACTCATTCCTTTTGTAGATGAGTAAGCTGGGAGGTGGAGGGGAGCAGCAACTTGTCTAATTTTGGCTAAAACAAACAAAAAAACTTCCATGGATTTTTCCCTTCATTGTTCTTGCTTCATAATCCCCTGACTCTTCACACCAGTACTCAGAGTAAGTAGTATTCTTTACCCCTACTACTATCTACTTCTACTACTTTATCTACTACTCGGAGGTATTCTTTATCATAAGTGTTGAGAGCATTGTGTTTTGAATATTGCCAGTTTTTTGGGAGTATTAACTTCATTTTACTTTCTATATAGCTTTAAGTTCATAAAGGTTTACTTCCACAGACCCCAAGTAATGGGTAGAAGTCACAGGACAATCTCTCTTCCCACCAAAAAGAAGTTGCATATTTTGGTAAGTGCTTGTTCTAGAGGGAAAGACTTAAATTTATATTCACAATGTTGTGCAAGATCCTTACATACATCAAAACCTAAAAACAGCTTGTGGTGGTTTTAGTCCTTTGTTCAGGTGCCTGGACAGAAGCCACATGCTATTGAGCATGACAAGAGGCAAAGGAAATAGGTGATCAGCACCTGGCAAGGAAAGAAAAATGCTAGATTCCTTGGAATGGTGTGTGTGTGTGTGTGTGTGTATTTAGAGCCTTCTCTGTAGGGAGGTGCTGGGCAGGGATGCTAGAGAAAGAAAGGGTCCACCTGCCCTGCCCTCAGTGATGGGCAATGACATAGCAGCTGATACCAGAGAACCTACTCTGTCATGGTCAAGGCAGACTATGGGATCCAGAACAAAAGGAATGCTTAGAGAAAACAGTTTTGTTTGGAATGCAAGATGGTCAAGTTTCAACCTTTGGTCCAGGGCAACCCTTGCCGAACTTGTCAAAGTGAAGGATTAATTTGGTTAGAATAACTGTCTGGAATCAAAACAGCTTCTGCTAGCTCTATGTTCACTGTTAGAAAAAAATTCACTAGCGTGAGCATTCTTTTTTTTTTTTTTAAAGATTTATTTATTTGAAAGGCAGAGTTACACAGAGAGACAAAGAGAGGCAGAGAGAGAGAGAGAGAGAGAGAGAGAGAGAGAGAGAGAGAGAGAAGTCTTCCATCCACTGCTTCACTCCCCAGATGGCTTCAGTGGCCGGAGCTGAGCCAATCCGAGGCCAGGAGCCAGGAGCTTCCTCCGGGTCTCCCACGCAGGTGCAGGGGCCCAAGGACTTGGGCCATCTTCTACTGCTTTCCCAGGCCGTAGCAGAGAGCTGGATTGGAAGTGGAGCAGCCGGGACTAGAACCGGCGCCCATATGGGATGCCAGCACTGCAGGCGGCAGCTTAGCCCACTACGCCACGGCGCTGGGCCCTAGCGTGAGCATTCTAATCTGTTAATTCCTGAGACTGTCTTATTCTTCCCAAATAACTGTACTTGGTAGAATAATCCCAAAAACTGAGAGCAAAATTCACCAGTCCTAGTCTGCAGTTCCTTAAGAATGGATTGCTGATGTGGCTGCACAGAGATAAAGAAGCTACACCCTGATGCAAAAGATCAATTGACCGCTATCCTGCTCCAAATCTCAGCCTGAGGTATACTTCAGTGAAGGCAGAGAAGCAGTTTAAGAGCAGAGACAGAGGGCTTTGCAGGATATAATATTCTGGGCTGGCAGTTTTTCTCTCTTAGTACCTGGGCTATGTCTCGCCATTCCCTTCTAGCTTGTAGGGTTTCTGATGAGAAGTCTGCTGTGAGTCTAATTGGAGATCCTCTAAGAGTGATCTGACGTTTCTCTCTTGCACATTTTAGGATCTTTTCTTTGTGTTTCACTGTGGTGAGTTTGATTACAACATGTCGTGGTGAGGATCTCTTTTGGTCATGTTTATTAGGGGTTCTATAAGCTTCCTGTACTAAGATGCCTCTGTCCTTCTCCAAACCTGGGAAATTTTCTGCTAGTATGTCACTGAAAATGCCTTCTAATCCTTTCTCCCTCTCCATGCCTTCAGGAACTCCTAGAACTCGAATGTTGGGTTTTTTAATAGTATCCTGTAGATTCCCGACAATATTTTTTAGATTTCTAATTTCTTCTTTTCTTTGGTTTGCCTGTTTCCTTTCCTGTTCTCTGTCTTCTAAGTCCGATATTCTCTCTTCTGCTTCGCCCATTCTGTTTTTAAGGCTCTCTAATGTGTTTGTCATTTGATCTATTGAATTCTTCATTTCATTATGATTTCTCATCACTATCTCAGTTTCTTGTTCCACTAGTTGTTTCATTTCATTTTGATTCCTCCTTAATATTTCATTTTCACAAGAGAGATTTTCTATCTTGTCCATTAAGGATTTCTGTAGTTCAAGAATTTGTTTTTGAGAACTTCTTAATGTTCTTATCAATTTTTTGAGATCCACTTCTTGCATTTCTTCTATCTCATCATCTTCATAATCTTGCATTGGGGTGTCTTTTTCATTTGGGGGCGTCATAGTGTCTTCCTTGTTCTTGTTACCTCGATTTTTGCATTTGTTGTTTGGCATGTTGGAGATATTTGGTTTCTTCACTGTGGTGTTTTTTCTTGTTACACTATGGCTCTATATTAAGTGGACTGTCTGCTTTCGGTGGAGCCTTAGAGGCTTGAGATGAGTGTGGACTGAGAGCTGTGTTTGGTTCCTCAGGGCTGAGGGTGTGTCAAAGAGGAAATTAGGAAAGAACCATCTTGATACAGAGTTATTCCATGGTGTGGAGGGAGAGGGCACAGAGCCCCGTGGCACTGTCACTGTGATCGCCAACTGATGCCCATTCCGTACAGTCTTGAACTGCTCCAGGACTGGGAACTCACTGAAGTCACTGCCTTCTGTAGGAATGAGGACGTTCATCTATCTCCCAATCCAGGGCATTCTTGCTCAAGTAAGGGCGCCAGCCTTTGTTTTTTTAATGGAAATTGTTGGCACTTTATCCATTACCTGATATTTGATTATCTCCACAATGCCCACCACGTCATCGAACACCAGGCTGAGTTTTTTACAGTTATCCTTGAGTTTCTCTTGCCCTTGATTTGCAGTGTTGTGTTGATACATTTATATATGTAAGCCACCTGTTTCAGCTCTGTGTCATTGATCCCCAGGTTGAAACATTCTCTTGATTTTCAACTCTCCATTTCTTGCCCTCACTTTCTTCTTAATTTTTTTTTATTTGACAGATAGAGTTAGACAGTGAGAGAGAAAGGTCTTCTTTCCGTTGGTTCACCCCCCCCCCCCCCAAATGGCTGCCATGGCCTGAACTGCGCTGGTCTGAAGCCAGGAGCCAAGTGTTTCCTCCTGGTCTCCCATGCAGGTACAGGGGCCCAAGCACTTGGGCCATCCTTCACTGCCTTCCCGGGCCACAGCAGAGAGCTGGATTGGAAGAGAAGCAGCTGGGACTAGAACCGGAACCCATATGGGATGCCGGTGCTACAGGCAGAGGATTAACCAAATGAGCCATGGCACCGGCCCCTGTCTTCACTTTCAATACAGGTGGCTCCTTCTTTGTAGCTGATTTGGGGGATGGGCTTTTTTGGGGTTTAGATGCAGAGAATGGTTTGGGGTCACTGCACACTGGACCACTCTGAGCAGTCAGGGCAGGGTTCTTGTGAGTCCTCATATCGTCAGACACATATTTCAGGGCATGTGTGATGCTGTCTCCCTGGGTAATCTGTGTAAACAGTGCTGAGCAGGAGGCAGAGTCACTGGGTAGATGGATCAGGCAGCAGGGGAGAAGGACCTGACCCAGCAAGAGTCCAGATGGAAGTCCACTCAATTCTTTTGCTTGGTCACCATTTTGCTGCAGGCTAGCTGGGTGGTATGCAGTTCCTTAAACGTAAGCCTGCCAGCTCCATCCATATATTCAAGTAGGCGTTGACCCATTCCACATGCTTCTTAGCCACATTCTTTTATTCCTTGAGGATTCAGTTTATATAAAACATGGCAACATCATTCATTTCTTTCACATAGGGGTCAGCTTGGAGGCCATAGCCAGCCACCGCAGGGCCTGGATGCTTCCTCTGACAGCTGCCAGGTAATTGGGAACAACTTGCTGCCCCAGTTTTTCTCCCAAAATGTTATCACTTCTTGGTTCTGCTCTGAGAATGGATGTCAACAAATCATGGAGCTCATTATCTGCTGGCTGCTGGCATGGAGAGGCTGTAACCAAGAGAGCTCGCCCAGCTTCAGACCCGTGTGCACCATCTCTGTGCCTGCACATCTCCCCCAGTCTCCTCATTCACCTTCAGGTACTCTGCCCACAGCGCCAGCAAGCAGTGAGTCAAATGCCGCACTTAGAGATGCCCCTTTGGGAGGACTTCTCCATACCAGGGGTTCATGTCAGAGGGACAGGATTCTGCCTCCAGGTGGCCCACTGCCATCTCCAATCTTTCTACTAGATTTTGCACGTCAGTCACCTCATCAGAGTTGTGCTTCACATCAATACTGCTAGCTCCTTCCTTCCTTCCCTCCTTCCTTCCTTCCTTCCTTCCTTCCTTCACTCCTTCCTTCCTTCCTTCCCCCTCCCTCCTTCCCTTTCTCTCTCTCTCTCTCTCTCTCTCTCTCTCTCTCTCTGATAAAGGCAAACCCATTAGGCCATTCTGATTATTCCTCATTAGGATTGTCACCAGAAACCAAATGATGTGTTGGTGTGATGGCTGATAAGTTGTACATATGTCCCAGTGGTTGAAACAAAAAGAAAGGAATTTAAAATGCCCTGTATGTAAAACTGCATAAATTGCTTGCATGTCTTTCATCCTTTTTCTTGGTTCTACATATATCAATTCTCTAATATGTTCAAACCTGAAAAATACATCCTTATTACAATTTTCCCAAACTGCTTTTACCCAAGGTATCAGGGCAGCTGAAGTCCACATTTATTTTAGAAAAGTAAATAATCAGGATTGCTGACTACAGAAGTCTACCAATTACATCTTTAATGTGCAGAAGTTTATCTACTACATCTTCAGTGCAAAGAATATAAGACTACAGATTTGGTTTGGCACACTACTCCCAACCCCCAAATTTTTTGTGTTCCCAACATTCCTCAGACAATGAGGACAACACATGACATTTTAGCATTAGTCACATTAGATTCAGTTTGCCAGCTAATAAATATCTACCCATCCTGAGAACATCTTGTTTATCTCACATTTGGGGGTGTGAAATGTGTCACTCATGAGTTTTTTCAGGCAGTTAGTATTTTTTTAAAAGCCAGCCATAATTTTAAATTAATAATATTTGATGGCATGATTGCCATTTTTTTCTAATTCTAGAATAGTTATAGCTGTCCTTATGTTTTGGAGTGCCCAAATTTCATTAAGAGCATCAGTTATTGAACAGTCCCTGATAATATGAGGGTACTTCTAAGAAGTTCATGAAAATGGAATTGACAGCTAAGTTTACTTCAGTGAAAAAATTTTTAAACCACATGTAGTTTTTCCTAATATGAAATTTCTGTAAACGTTTAAAAACTCCTTGTGCAGTGATCATTTCGGGGATTACTGAAATGCACGAGGCCACTTGCCCTATGTGTAGGCATTTCTGGAGAGGTGCACAATTTTATTCTTGTGATATTGATATGAATGATTACCTACTGTTCCTACTGTGGATAGCATGATAATTTTTACATTCTCATTCACCCAAGACGATATTCATTGTGCATTAAAGCCAAATAAGCATACTTTTATAACCATGGGGAAGAAAGAGAGGGGGGGGGGAGATAAGAATCTGAGACTGGCCTCTGGGACTTCGGTGCATGGAATTTTACTGGCCAAAGATCTCTTCTTGCGTTTATTTTAACAATAACTAGTGTGTGGGAGGCATTTTCTCCAGAGCTTACAGCTATATATTAGTTTCTAATATATGGCTCTATTGTATTATCTGGGGTCAGTTTGTATACAACCTCTTAAATAACAAAAATGTTCTTAAGCCATTCTTGGAACTAGATGTTAGGAATTAAGGATGATTGGGTAAATAAGTAAACGAGATTCAGCTATGCACTGCATTTCTTCCTGCAATTCATTCCATTCCTGGGAGGTAGGTTGGCATGTCTGTTAAAGATAATAGGCTTTGGAGCCAAAGCAACTTAGGTTCAAGTCCACGCTAACTACTTTTTAACTCTTTGACTTGAGCAATTCACTTAGCTTCCATTTTCTTCATGTGTAAAATGCATATGATACTATCTACCTCTTTTTGTAAAATTAGCTGTGATAAAGCATGTAAAACACTTAGTCCAGGGATTAACATAAAGCAGATTCTCAATAAAATATTAAACCTTATTTTAAGGCACACTTTCTTATTATCTTCCATATTTCTCTCATTTCTATATTTTTTAAGATTGGTTGATTTATTTATTTGAAGGTGAGAGTAAGGGTTGGGAAGAGGAAGTTAGAGAGAGAGAGAGACATCTTCCTTTTACTGGCTCAGTCCCCAAATAGCTGCAATGTCTAAGGCTAGTCCAGATAAAAGTTAGGAACCTTGAGTTGCATCCAGGTCTCCCACATGGGTGACAGGGCCCTAAGAAATTGGGCCATCCTCCACTGCCTCCCCAGGCTCATTAGCAGGGAGCTGGGTGGGAAGTAGAGCAGCTGGGATTCCAGCCAGTGCTCCCATATGGGATGATGACCTTGGAGGCAGCAGCTTATCTTGCTGCGCTATAACTCCAGACCCTTCTCTATTCTCTTTTTTAGTCAGGATTGGATAACCAGTATACTGAACAACACTTAAATTTCTTGGCTAAGCATAACAGAAGTTTGTTTCTAACCTATGTGAAGCATAGTCATAGTGGTAGGGGAAGAGCTGTGCTCCAAGCAGTCAGAGACTCAGGCTCTTTCCAGCTCAGCATAAAACACTCTTGGCAGTGAACACCAAATGATGGCCTATGGGCTAAATTTACCTGTTGCTTGTTTCTGTGCATCCCATGAGCTAAAAATAGATTTTCTCCTATTTAAATACTTATTTTTATTTTATTTATTTTTGAGAGAGAGAGAGAAAGAGAGAGAGAGGAGGTAGCCAGGTCTGGGTAAGGCCAAAGCCAAGAGCTGCAAACTCAATCCAGGTCTTCCACATAGGAGACAGAGACCTAATCAATTTAACCATCATATGATGTTCACAGTGTGCACATTAGCTGGAAGTTAGGATCGGGAACAGAACTGGAGCATGAATTCAGACACTCTAATATAGTATGCGGACCTCCCAAGTGGTATGTTAACTATTAGCCAAATGCTAGCCCCAATACCTACATTGTATCCTTGATTTTGCTTCTTGGCACATAAAAATATAAAACATTTGCATCTTGCTTTTAAGAAAACTTTTTTCAGCCCTCTTTGTGGGCCCCAGAGAAGAATCCTCTCTGGGTCCTCTGTTGGGCCATCAAATGGAGGAAAGGAAGTAGAAGATCATGTGGGAGATTTCTTTAGGTCCGTTCAGGAGAGGGCATGCCAAAGTCCCACTGTGTTCCTTTAGCCAGAACTGAGCCAAAGCCCATACCTAGCTGCAAGGGAAGCTGGGAAATGTGCTCTTATGTAAGCCCCAGGAGCTGAGTCATGGATTCCAGTGAGCACAGGGCAGAATGGCAATATCACCTTAAAAATAGACCTCTTCCGGGCCGGCACCGCAACTCAATAGGCTAATCCTCCGCCTTGCAGTGCCTGCACACCGGGTTCTAGTCCCGGTCAGGGCGCCGTATTCTGTCCCGGTTGCCCCTCTTGCAGGCCAGCTCTTTGCTGTGGCTAGGGAGTGCAGTGAAGGATGGCCCAAGTGCTTGGGCCCTGCACCCCACGGGAGACCAGGAGAAGCACCTGGCTCCTGCCTTCGGATCAGCGCAGTGCGCTGGCCGCGGTGGCCATTGGAGGGTGAACCAACGGCAAAAGGAAGACCTTTCTCTCTGTCTCTCTCTCTCACTGTCCACTCTGCCTGTCAAAAAAATAAAAGAAAAAAAATAGACCTCTTCCTGTTCAATCTGCATATTCCCCTAATCTACCTTTTCTCCTAACCCTATTCCTTTCAACCCCAAATGTTACTGACTCACTCACTCTTCCCCTGGCAGTGGACCACTTCATTGTCTACCTCACGGGGATACTCTTTATGTGGTCTCTCTAGGCACCTCTTGTTTCTGAATCCACCTAGTCCTTTGTATTTTACAGCCCCTCTGTCTTTCTGCAGTGACTTTAACAAGACAGATCTCTCCAGCATGTTCTGTGCTGGTGTTCCTGTCACTCACAGAACAGACACACCATGGCTGTGTATAAGCATGATTCCTTTATGCTGCAACCCCAAGACTTCAAACTCTAAAATCCTCTTTTTTGACTGTCATTTCTTGCTATTGCACCTAATCTCTTCTTCCTTACACTCCCAGGTCTTCTTCACAACCTTCAGGTATCTCTCTTTTCCATCCTACTAATCCTGGGCTCGATGATCAATCATATCAGTAACTCTGTTCCTGACACCCAAACATCCTTCTCCCAAAGTCTTCCAAGCTGTTTTCTACCCTGAATATTCCCACATCTCATCAAACAGCATCAGTATTCACGTGCACCACTTCTATTCCTAAACTGGCGAGTGTTGCAAAATAAAGACCAATGCACCGGCTAACTTGTTCTTCTAAATATCCCTAACCTGCCCATCTTCATCTGGGCCTTCGGACACTCAGGAATTCTTTGATTTCTTTTCAATAATTCTTTGAATTATTTCTAATTGTTACCCTGCTGCACACCTAAAGCTTACACTTTCATTATATTTCTTCATCCATCACTGCCTCCTTGTTCACTATAGATGACTTTTATTAGGATTTTAAATAATTCACTCATTACTTCAATGCTTATTTACAGAGAAACTATTATACACCCTCTGCATATTTTATATTCTTGTCTTTGCATTAGCCAGGATTTGCAGTATGATATTGAACAAAAATGGCAAGAAATGTTACACTTTCATAAAACAATCTGTAATGAGGATAAGCTCTGTTAAGAACAGAGTGATTTCGGCATTTACAGAATGGATACTGTTCTTTTCCTTCTGCTAGAGGCACTGTGGAATTTTCTCCAGGGTTTGTTGTAATGACCTGGTGGTAGTGCTCCTGGAGATAAAATCACAAAATCCTGGAGCCCTGTAACTGGCTTCTCTTCTCAGCAGTGAGCCTCCAGCAATCTGTCAATTATAGCTCAGCATTTCCTGCGCTAGAACTGATTCCCATGCAGATTTCTGCTCCAGTAGATGAGCCTCCTGACATACCTGTGTTGTCTCTCCAATTCTGGGGACCACAATTTACCCTGTGAGCCTACTTCTCTGATGGATCTCAAAAGAATTGTTGATGTTTTAATTTGTTTATATTTTTATTGGTTGTTAGGGCGGGATGGAAACTTATAAGCTCCTGACATACCAAATTAGAAGTGTAGAAAAGAATTCTTACTCAAGTCATATGGGCTGGTGTAGTGGAATGAGAAGGCCATGCCAAGGTGGCCACTGGCAAGCGAGCGTCAGTTAGTCAGGAATGGTTTTGAAACTGCCTGGCGACAGGCTGTGATTGGATGGCTCTGGAAACTGCCTGGCAACAGGCTGTGATTGGATGGATTTGAAACTGCCTGGCGACAGGCTGTGATTGGATGGCTCTGGAAACTGCCTGGCAACAGGCTGTGATTGGATGGATTTGAAACTGCCTGGCGACAGGCTGTGATTGGATGGCTGTGGAAACTGCCTGGCAACAGGCTGTGATTGGTTGGGGTATGGACCGCCCCTTGACCAGATTGGCTGGTCTTGGCTATATAAGCTGTTGTACCAACTGTAATAAACGAGTCTGCAGGCTGCTCGCCTCAAGCCTGCTCTCACCGGACTCCCGGGGTCTGTGTGTTGACTCCGCGCCTCTTGCCCCCACCACGCTGCTCTTCTCAGAAACGAACCCACTGCTACATTGTAGAGAATTCAACGGCTACAGGCTGGGAGATTTCTCTGTGGGAAAGATTTTGTTATAGATTTCTTTCCTAATAACTATGAAAATATTTTGAATTTCTGTTTTCTTCCATGTCATTTTTATAGGTTTTTCTTTAAGAATTTGCCTATTTTATCTAAATTTTCGGAACACAATTGTCATAAATTAATATAAGTCTCATAATTGTAATGGCTATAGGATCTTTGGTAGTATCTGCTTTTTTTCTTGGTATTGGTTATTTATTATTTCTTTTTCCATCATTAATCTTACTATGAATTTATCAATATTATTAGATTTTTCTATTTTTTTAAGATTTATGTATTTATTTGAGAGGTAGAGTTACAGAGAAAGAGAGAGAGAGTGAGAGAGGGAGGAAGAGAGAGAGAGAGAGAATCTTTGATCCATTGGTTCCCTCCTGAAACGGCTGCAATGACTAAGGCTGGCCCAGGCAGAATCCAGGAGCTTCCTCAAGGTCTCCACAAGGGTGCAGGGGCCCAGGGACTTGGGCCATCCTCCATTGCTTGCTCAGGCACATCAGTAGGGAGCTGGATCAGAAGTGGAGCAACTGGGGCTTAAACCAGCACCCACATGGGATGCCAGTGTTGCGGGTGTGGCTTTAACTCACTGAGCCACAGCACTGGCCCCTGGACTTTTGTAAGAACAAATTTTTACCTACGATGGATAACCAGTCTGAAACTTTTATCATATCATTATGTTCTGCTTTTACCTTTATACATTTTTTCTTTTACTTCCTTTGGGTTTAATTTGATATTCTTTTGTTATCTTCTTGAGATATTTTCTTTTTTTTTATTTTTATTTTTTTATTTTTTTTTTGACAGGCAGAGTGGACAGTGAGAGAGAGACAGAAAGGTCTTCCTTTGCCGTTGGTTCACCCTCCAATGGCTGCCGCGGTAGGCACGCTGCGGCCGGCGCACCGCGCTGTTCCGATGGCAGGAGCCAGGTGCTTCTCCTGGTCTCCCATGGGGTGCAGGGCCCGAGGACTTGGGCCATCCTCCACTGCACTCCCTGGCCACAGCAGAGAGCTGGCCTGGAAGAGGGGCAACCAGGACAGGATCAGTGCCCCGACCGGGACTAGAACCCGGTGTGCCGGCGCTGCAAGGCGGAGGATTAGCCTAGTGAGCTGCGGCGCCGGCCGAGATATTTTCTAGATACTGATTTTAGCCTTCCTTTTTTCCCGTTATATGCATTTTAGGCTTATAAATTTACCTCTAAGTATCACTTTGGTTGTACCTCACAAGTTTAATATGTTACATCATTTAAGTTATTCAACTGAAAATATTTGTAAAACACTTTTGGAGTGATTTCTTTATTTAACTAAGGGTTATTTTGAAAAATATTGCTTAATTCCTATCAGATACTTGAAAACCTTCTAACTATCTTTATTCATTTTGTGGCTTAATTCCACAATGGTCTGAGAAGTATACTCTGAATTATTACAATTCTTTGTAATTTGTTTAAACATTTTATCAATAAACATATCACCTTTGGGTAAGATTCTATGTATGTATATAATGGATGTGTATTTCGATGTTATGCACTGTATTTATAAATGTATCTATTTTTCTATAAGCCTCTACTTACAGATATAGCTCTGTAGCTCTATTAGAGGTTCTCTAAACATCTTGTGGAAATAATAGAATTAAAAATAAGTTAATTTGTATTATTAGTATAAAAATTTTGAAATATAGACAGTTTTTTCATCACAAGCATTTTTATGAGTTTTTGAGACCACATGAATGCATGGATTTCAATTTTTGGCATCAGAATAAAATTATCTTTTAATCTACTTTTCATGAATTTTTTAATTTACTCTCATATATATGTATCTCCAAGTTTGTTTAAATCTCCATTGCTTTTTTATTTAATTAAAAAATTATTTACTTATTTGAGAGGTAGAACTACATACAGAAAGAGGGAGAGACAGAGAGAGAAGTCTTCCATCTGTTGGTTCACTCCCCAGTGGCCACAACAGCTGGGCCGATCCAAAGCAAGGAACCAGGAGCTTCTTCCAGGTTTTCCACATGGGTACAGAGACCCAAACACTTGAGCCACCTTCCACTGCT
This sequence comes from Lepus europaeus, assembly GCF_033115175.1. Classification (NCBI taxonomy): domain Eukaryota; kingdom Metazoa; phylum Chordata; class Mammalia; order Lagomorpha; family Leporidae; genus Lepus; species Lepus europaeus. The sequence goes on along the minus strand of NC_084831.1, from coordinate 134,292,443 downwards.
TTCCTAGGCCATTAGCAGGAGTTGAATGGGAACTGGATCAGCTGGGACTCAAACTGAATGCCTCAGATTGGGGCCCAAATTGGATGCTGGCTCCGCAGCAGAGGCTTAACCTACTGTGGCACAGCAGTGGCTCCAAATCTCCTTTGTACTTACTGAGTCCTTGTAACTTGATACATTGGTTTCCCAGAGAACTTTGTCAAAGTAGCCTTCTGTGGTTGTGACTTTGTCAGTTTCTCTTTTCACTTCCATCAGTTTTCGCTTGATGCATTTTAAACTTATTTCAGAAGTTCATATAATTTTAGAATTATCCTTTCTGCTGGGTTAAAAATTTGGCATTAAAATATCTCCTTTATACTCTAGTTTTTTTGTTGTTGTTAGTTTTTTTTCTTAATGTCTGCATTCTCTGTAATTATCGCAGCTTCAGATCTGCAGGTGCTCTCCACTGGTGAAGGTTTGCAGGCATATCATTTTTACTTTCCTCTGACTTTAAAGGGTACTTTTTAAAGATTTCTTTTTTATTTATTTGAAAGGCAGAGTTACAGAGAGAGGAGGAGGTGGAGGAGACACACACACACAGACACACAGAGGTCTTCTATCCACTGATTCACACCTCAAATGGCCGCAGCCACTGGAGCTGGGCCGGAGAGAAGCCAGGAGCCCCGAGTTCCATTCAGGGCTCCCCCTTTGTTACAGGGCACAAGCACTTGGGTCATCTGCTGCTGCTTTCCCAGGTTCATTGGTGGGGAGCTGGAGGAGAAGTGGAGCAGCCAGGTCTCGAACCAGCGCCCATATGGGATGCTGGTGTCACAAGAGGAGGCTTGACCAGCTACACCACAAGGCAGGCCTGTTACTTCTTATTTTTAAGAAATACACTCATGTTGGTTTCAGTCATCTAGTTAGGGTGACAATTTTCATTTTAATTGAATCATTAATCTGTGTTTAGAACAATTTAGAACAAAATGTTTCATATTAATATGCATTTCTATTTCAAGTACATGTTCATACTTTTTTATTGTTCTTTCTTCTCTTTTTTGTTGAATAAGCTTTTCAAAATGTTCTCCTTATTGTTGCTACTTATATACATCTTCTGGTGGTTACTACTGAGATTATAAAATATACCTATGGCAAATATAAACTAGTAGCTTTACTATTTTTCTGAGTTTTTAAGACCTTATTATAACTCACCATCTCAGAATACATTATCTGTAACCTTTAATTCTTTTGTAATACTGATGTTATTTCATTATCCATAGATATTAAATTTTAAATGCCAGGATATTTATTGTTTGATCAGCATTCAACATGTTTCTTCTTTCTATTCTCTTCATTCTGCATTTCTTTTTTTTTTTTTAAAGATTTCTTTATTTGTTTGAAAGTCAAAATTACAGGGTGGTGGGGGGAGAATGGAGGAGGAGGAGGAGGAGGAGGAGGGGAGAGAGATGTCAATCTTCTATCCACTAGTTCACTGTCTGCAATGGCCAGTACTGGATCAGGCCAAAGCCAGGAACCATGAACTTATTCCAGGTCTCCCATGTGTATAGCAGGGGCACAAGCACTTGTGCCACCTTTCGCAGACAACCAAAGTGGTGTCTTAACCGCTATACCAAATGCCAATTGCAAGCTTATTTCTTGTGCCATACAACATCCATGGGGTTTAACAAGATTGAAATTGGTTAGATAACTTAAAATAAAGAGATATAATTCAGATTCTCATCAAAAGTTAGGTGTGAATCAGACTCTTGGAGAAGAACCTGGACTATTTTTGGCCATTTGTGTAGGATGCTTTAAGTAAATTCTTTCAGACTGCTGATCGAACATAATTATGCATATTCTATAGGTACAAGGAAGAGCTAAATGAGCTAGGGATGCTGGGCTCTCTTTTCTAAAAGGTTAATGTAGATAAAAGCCTCCCCCAGCAAGCCCATTGTGCTCTGAAGGAGTTAAAGAGCCTTCCAGAGGGCCTGATTTGCCAAAAGAGTGCCAATAGCCAAGAAGTTGTCGAATGCCAGGCAGGTCAGCATTTTCTTGCTCCCAGCATTGTGTTTTGTGCCATGAGCCAGCCATCACAGGCCTTCTCAGTGGTGAGTGGGGGTCTCATCACCAGAGCACATGGATGTGACCTGAGTGGTTTGCTGCTGTAGCACACCAGGCTCACAGACTGACACTTTGGGAAGGCAACTTCACCCCACAGCCTAGAAACACATCCTGGCTTCAACTGCAGAAAGAGGAAAGGGGCTGAAGGTGGTGGGAGCTGGATGTGCTTGATGACAGTCCTTTGTCTTCGCAGGGTGCTCCTTCTCCATTCAGTTCCTCAAAGTTCCCACTGCAGTCTCCCTGGGGTATTACTTTCCTCGAACAGAAGGCAGGAGAAAGGTGGTGCAGGTAGGACTCACGGGTGTGACTGTGAGTGCTTTCTACACTGGGAGTTGCTATTCAAATATAAATGCTCATTACATTACTTGAGGACTTCAAATCATTTGTTGAAAAATAGAATTAAAAATAAGTTTACCAGGATCTGGCATTGTGGCAGATGGGGTAAAGCTGCACTTGCAATGCCTGCATCCCGTACCCATACCGGCAACTGGTTTGTGGTCCAGTTGTCTATTTCTGACCCATCTCCCTACTAATGGCCTAGGAAAAGTGGTGAAAGATAGCCCAAGCTCTTGGACATTCACCACCCACATGAAACACCTGGATACAGCTCTGCCTACTGGTTTCAGCCTGGTCCAGTGCTAGCCCTCGCAGCCATTGAGGGTAGTGAGCCAGTGGATGGAAGATTCTCTCTGTCTCTCCCTCTCTCTGTGTAACTCTGACTTTCAAATAAATAAATAAATGTTTTTTTTTTTAATAAATTTACTGTGGTATAAAAATCCTTAAAAATCCCCTTATAACTTTCTCATAATACATACTTTCCATGGATTTATGTGAATATCCCTCATATATACATGACAGTCAGAGTTAGACAGTGAGAGGGAGAGAGACGGAGACAAAGGTCTTCCTTCCGTTGGTTCACTCCACAAATGGCTGCTACGGCCAGCGCATCGCGCTGATCCGAAGCCAGGAGCCAGGTGCTTCCTCCTGGTCTCCCATGCGGGTGCAGGACCCAAGCACTTGGGCCATCCTCCACTGCCTTCCCGGGCCACAGCAGAGAGCTGGACTGGAAGAGCAGCAACCGGGACAGAACCAGCGCCCCAACAGGGACTAGAACCCAGAGTATAGGCGCCGCAGGCCGGAGGATTAGCCTAGTGAGCCGCGGCGTGGGCCAACCTCATGTATTGTTTTAATCCCTCTTATTTGAGGAGTAAAAGTTGAGTTGCAAAGAAATCATCTATGACTGTCTGGAACAATGCCTGGGACAAAAATCAATCATGCAAATTAGCCCTGTTAATTTACCAGGAATTAGAGAGTTTAACGACTCAGCTAGATTTGGGACATTAGAAGGAATACATTTTGGGTTTTATCTGTTGGAGTTAACCCTGGATACCTACTGTTTGCACAATAGGATGTATTTTTGAAATCATTTTAACATATCCCTCATCTGATTTGACCTTCACAGTAACCTTACTATGAGGACAGCAATACCATCTTTTTGTATGGATGAGGAAATAGCTATGCAAACATGTGTCCATTGTCAGTAACTGCTGTCCATGGGAAAACAGAGTGGGGTTTGGACCTGATACTTGTTTTTCGGGTTCTAAATCCTCAGTCTTTCTGCTTCAGTGTAATCCTCCAGTGTAACTGGAAGCTCATTTTATTATTTGGTAAGCTTTTTTGCCATTGTGCTACTCCTTAGACAAAAGTAAGGGTGGGGACAGTGAAATTTACAGATTTGAGAGGCCTTTGCAATTAGTTTGGAGTTCTTTGTGTTTTTTTTTTAAGATGCATTTATTTATTCATTTTAAAGGCAGAGTTACAGAGAGAGGAGGGGAAACAGAAAGAGAGAGAGAGAGAGAGAGAGAGAGAGATCTTCCATTCATTGGATCACTCCCCAAATGGCCTCAATGGCTGGAGATGGGCCAAGAGCCAGTAGCCAGAAGCTTCAGGTCTCCCACATGGTACCTGGGTACATGGGTACCTGGGTCATCTTTGGCTGCTTTCATAAGTACTTTAGCAGTGAGCTGGATTGAAAGCAGAGTGACTGGGACTCAAACCTGTGCTCCTATGGGATGTTGGTGTTACAGGCAGCAGCTTAATCTGCTGTACAACACCAGACCCTGCTTGGAGTTCTTATGTTAAGAGAATCACGTAGTTATTCCTGGGATTGAATTTAATCATGAAACTGCAATTGTAGGTTCATCCCAATGCTGTGAACTATGGACTTCCCACAAGGGTAGATGTTGCCCAGGAATAATTCTCCTTCTTCTCCAAGAGTGGTAGAGCAGATTTTGTCAACAATGTGCTTTGGGCATTGTGCTGGGGACCACGGGGAATAGAGTAGAAGTTTACTACAAGGTGCTTGCTCCCAGGAGCTGAAATCTAGACTAACTAAATGCACACAAAATAATCTGATGCCAGCTCTCCTTGAAAGAGCATTTCAGAAGAAAGGAGAGATAGTGGGAGCAAAAGAAGCTGCATGGAACTGTAGAAAAGAAGTGTCCCCTAAGGCAAGCCAGTGATGAGAACTCAGTACCCTGAAGGGGGCAATGCACATTTCCAAGTGGAGGGTCAGTACGAACAAAGCTGAGAGGCCGGCGGCGTGAGAGGATGTGGTGACACAGGGAAGGAGGCATCTTCATGGTGGTGGGAGGACAAACCACTCATCCCCTCTCCTAGCAGGAGAAGAAAGAGTGAGGCCAAGGCAAGTCTGAGGTAGGAGCAAGGAGAAGCAGGTTCTCTTGGTGATGGTGAGGCAAGGACTCCACCCCTTCCTGCTGTACTATTAATCAGGATGATCCTCAGAGGTGTGAGCTGTCCACACTCAGAGAGAATGTGACCTTTCTGGGAGAGGGAGGTGTAGGGAAGGAGGGGAGCTGAGAAGAAATTCTTCGAGATGGGCAGGAAGTAAGCTTCTATTTGAGCACTTCACCCCACGGACAGACTTTCCACAAGAACATCCTCCTTGGCTTTCAAGGCTGATTCAGGCAATGATCTTCCTTTGGGAGATTTCACATCTCCTCCCTTTCCTGCTTGGTACATACTTTTTTTTTTTTTTTCTTATGGCAGATTTTGTATTTTTAGCCCAGGCAGTTGCTGTGGCAACCACTAGAGCTGAACATTTTGTTTCCCAAGAACAAATGTATGCTTAAATATTCAAGCAATTTTCAGTTGCTCAAAGGAACTGAGATTTCTAACATATTATTTAAACCATATGAGTGAATTTGAATTTTCTCTCCTTTGCCTTTAAGAGTTCCCACAGTACTCACACTTTTTCAGAATTGGTGAGAGAGGGGACAGGGGTCAGAATTAGTGTTTACATCAAACATGGGAATACCTTGGAAAAAGAGAACTAAGGAGTAATTTGATGTTTGCTTGCCGTTTCTATTTTATTTTAATTTGAAGATTTTAACACTGTGCTCTCCAGATAATGAATATTGGAGCTCATTTCTTCCTTCCTTGAGCAAGGAAGATGCATTCAGAGCTACTCTTCCCCAGCCTGTCAATCAAGAAGGACCATTCTCATGTCCTGCTTACCTCCAAGTTGCTGGCATTGAAAATGTTTTTTTCCTCAAATTTGATCACAACTACTTTAGAAAAGTTGTAGAAATTCTTTTATTATATCTGTTTTTATTTTTCTCCCAATACTACATGCATAATATACATGTGTAATATAAACATGCTCCTCTTTTGATATCTCAGGGTTTGAAGCCCCCACATTCCTTTCAAGTGCATCAGAATGTGAGAATGGATCTTTCCATCATCAAGATAAGGAGTTGTTAACTTTGGGTCCATGAACTTGGATACAAAAATAATTAAAGCATTATTTTTGCTAAATTCTCTTTGAGATGTATAGTTTCTGTCTATTAATGTAGTTAGCAAATCAAGTCTAGTGGTCACTTTGTTGATACTAGTAACATTATCATATTACAATTTTTGCACAGGTATATCAAACATTTTGCTTGCCCATCACTATTTTGAAATTGTTGTAGCTATTAGATATCTATGGAGTACAATCTTGTTATCTCTTCAGTTAATAATGAAACACACACACATACCAAAAATTTTATATTTGGTATTTTGATGACTATATTTAAATATATATCTCTTTAAAACAATATATTTTAATCTATTCATTTAAAAATTATTCTGAGAAGGGAGTCTTTAGGTCTTCCAGAATGCCAGCAGGCTCCATGGCACACAAACATTTAACAACTCTGCATTTATGTGTTTGTATTCTTGTGCTGTCATCTCTACATCTGTAACAAGCTGTGTTAAGGAAATAAGATTCCTTAGCTTTGCTTTTTAAAGTCACTGACACATGGAGGCAAATTTCTCAGTATTATAATCTGGACCTTGTCAAAGAAGCCCTGCTCTTTTTGAGAGTAGGTGATGATGATTTGCCATTGCCTGGCACATATTCTACACTCTGTCCATTGCCTTTGAAAGGTGCCTGTATACCTGGAAATTTAAAAATGATCCTGCAGAAAGAAGTGGTATCAGTCAGGGCTGGTTCAAAACTCAGAATCCACTATGGTAACTGAAGCAGGAAGAGATTTAGGGATTGTAGAAAATTACATGCTGGAGTTGAAGGAGAAAAGTAAAGAGAAAGCTACCCTTGGTGCTCTGGAAATCGGGAAATTGAAAGAATTGCAGGAACCCACCACTGGTGCTGTTGGCTACCACAGCCACAAATAATGTTATTCACAGAAAGACACCTGGAAATTGCTTTACAGCATCATGTTAACTGTCTTCTGCAGTCCACATGACTCATACCACTGTCTGATACTGCAGGGACCTTAATATTTTCTGTTTGTCCTCAGCTTTCTAGATATTGCACTTGCCTTTTATCGCTGGAATCTAACCTAGGATCTCACTGGTTAGAATTTGTACATCTCAGGCACCCAGCCTCTGGGAAATCAAGGCAACATGAGGTGGGGAGCAGAGGGAAAGGAAGGTGGGCACAGAAAAAATCACAGAAAATCCAACCACAATCCTGGAGGAGGGGGGGGATGGTGGGAAAATATAGGTTTGGATGTTGTGATTTCTGAACCCTTGGCTGTGTGTGCTTTCAGGTAACACACTAGTCTCCTCTGACACTCAATTCTACATTTACACAGGTTTAATTTTAAGCTCTTCTACATTATGATTAAGGTACCTTTCAATTCTGAATCCTCTTGGTCCATGGTTTTGGGAGGTGATTTCTTGGAATTCAGTCTTTTGAAAGGAAAATTGGCTTCTTTGCTTATGAGCCCTGATGGATGAATGGTCCTATGGAACGTGGAACCCGTTGGACAATGGACTGAGGAAACGCTGGAGACTTTTTAAGGTTTTCTTGCATTCCACAGAGGGGTTGCTTTTCTTTTCAATACCCCCCTATTGTGGGATGACATCTTTCTCTGCTGCCTAGGTAATCCACTGGTGGAAAATCATACCTGAGGATTTGATTGCATTAACTCAGTCTCATCATTTATGTGCATTCACATGGGAGTGTGTAGGAGATAATTTCTTATTAGTCCAGTGGTATTCCTGTATTCTGCAATCAATCATCTTGAATCATTTCCCAGTAAACGTGTTCATCTCCAGCTTCATCACTTCCCCACAAACTCTATCTCTTGTCATGCTGCCAAGGAGGGAGAAACAGAACAAGAATCAAAATATCTCAGATATCCTAGTAGCTGAAAGCAGGATGGGTTGGACAAAAGTGTTTTCCTGCTGTTCTATTATGATCAATTAGTTCCTCAGGGGGCTTTCTTTGTATCAAGCCTTCTAGAAAGTCCTTTCCTATAGGCAAGTGCATTCCAGAGGCCAGGCCCCCTATGCTCAGAGTGCTGAGTTCATTATCTAGAGGCAACCAGGTGTACTACTTTGTCACACATCAAGTGAAAGCCTGGAAGAGACTTTGAATCATCCATGTTAATTCTACAGGCTTATTGCCTCCAAAGTGAAGGGATTATGTGCAGATGAGAGATCTGTTTTAGCAGGAATTTCCAATATGGAAAGTACTTAATATTTGATTTCATGCATTACAAAGACCAGGCCTTGGTTTCCACAGCATGTCAACAATTCTATTCCTGTCCTGAGCATGGGGAGGCCCTTGGACAGAGGTGGGGTGAAGTTAGAGAGCCAGGCTTCCTGTCACTATTGGCTCTGTTGAAGGGAGATAAGATAGCTGGACAGCTGAGTGAAAAAGGCAAAAAAAAAAAAAAAAAAAGCTTTCTGTGGTTACTTTTGGCCCAAGAAAGATTAAAAAAATCAATTTAATTCACTTTTAAAATACAACTATTGATCGTGTATTTGTAAAGATCAATGCTGCAATTACAAAAGGATTAGAGTTGAAAATTATGTGATTTCAGACTTTATTATTTCAAGAGATGATTAGAATGAATACACATCTAAATACTTTGATACAACTCTGTCATGATTGCTAATATATGGTTATAAACCATATCTGATGATCCAGAGATTTGTTTCTCTGTGAGTCAGAGAAGGCATTATTAGAAAATGTGAAATTTAAGAGAACCTTGAAAGAAGTAGAGTTTAATAAATAAGTGATGGTAAAGATTAGTAACAGAGAGGGAAGCGTTTCATGTAGAAGCTGAAATTAGAACTGGGACACAAAGTAGAAGGGTGAAGGACATAATCGGAGAAATGCAGAGTTGCCATGAGTTTAATATCAATGAATCAACAATATATATTAAATAGGGTGTCTCTAAACAGAAACACGCATAAAATATGTGTTGACTGGTTATGTATTGACCAATTATGTATTTGATTGTTTGACAAAAATGTGTGGCCAGAGGCTCACAGGAACCTAGTTTCATATTTCTTCTAGGAGCAATGGGTCAGTATTTGCTAATTTGTCACTTTTGGTAAGTTTATAGAGCACAACTACCATAAATAATGAGAATCTCCTGTATTTGTCATACTTCAGTTAGGCAATAATACTGATAATAGGTACATTTAATTCCTATGCACTGTGTATCAGGCATTGTGATAGATGAAAGAGATATAGTGATGAAAGAGAAAAACACAGACTATTCTCTCCCATTTACAGGAAATGGAAATACTAATCTACTCCTTACAAAAGTGATGGGCGTGAGGAAGAAGTGAGGCATGTGGTGGGAGGATGCAGAAAAAGGGAGCAATCTACAGGTAGGTACTATTATTCTCTCTTGCAGGGGGCTGGAGGCGCAGAATGGCTGAGTAATCTGTCCCAGATTCCCTCTTCCTACTTTTCCCAACTGTTCCTGGGGGTGGAAAATGTTGGGAGGTTGGAAGGCAGAAGTGATGAGTAATCTCACTATAAAAGGAATCTTGATTTTATTGAGATTCACTTGCAATATTATGGTAGAAAAATGGAAAATGTCAGGAGCCACTGCACACAACGACAGGAATGATGAACCAGTAGTGCTTCCATTTTAATGGCAGTTGGTGAGATACAAGTGAGTTTTCTAAGCATTTCATAATTCACCATTTTTCAAGGATAAACCCACCACATAAGGCAAGATAATCCTATGAAAATCTATTCTAGTCTCTAAAATAGAAAAATAGTTTCCTGCTTTCTTCCTTTTTCTTCCTTCCTCATGTCTGTTTCTTTTTTCTCACATTATGTTTTCTCCATTGAGCTGTGTTCAATGTTATGATTAAGTTTACAGTTGATATTCTCTTGTTACTGAGAGTAAGAGACTAAAGAGAAGAAAAGCAAATAGTAATGTGTTTTCTCATTGCACTCTCACTTTCTAGACATTTAATTTGTTCTTGGTAATGGTAACAACTCCTCAGGGACCTTGGCTACATGTGCACTAGAAATGGAAAAATCTATAGGGAAACATGTTTCCTTGTTGTTGTGACTACAACAGCACCCTATGGCTTTGAGCTTAAAGCGAGTTGCACTTTCCAGTGACAAGGTATAGGCACAAGAGAAGCAGAAAATGCAGAGTACCCTTTAGGAGAGAGTGCATGGTGAGGCATGATCCCAGAAGGCATTTGTCAGGTGGAGATCTTAATGAACAACCTATCCAAGCAGTCCTGTGTCCAGGCCAAGGAGGAAAACTTCAGAGTTCTTCAAGACATTTTGCTTTTTTTTCGACACCTTTGCTGTTTCCATTGAGGTCCTGGAGATGCATCCATTGTAGGACAGTTCTAACTGACTTCCCTGAACACCTTCCCAGCACAATAGTGTTGGAGTGGGTGGGAATGATCCCACCTGGTTTTTCTGATGGGAAACAGACCCTTGAGAGAGAAAATGGTTTGTCTAGGGCTCTCCAGCCAGTGAGTAACACAGCTTTGATTGGAAAGTAACCATCAGAGGCAACGAAACAGGGAAAAAAAAAGTCCTTATCTGGAAGATAAGCTTCCTAATTTACCACAGAATAAGAGCTCAATCACCTTCCATTTAAAATCAGTGGACTTCAGTGATGTCTAAAAATCCTGTACTCTGCCAATGTCACCACAAACATGGCTGATTAAATCCCAGAGAATTGCAGATCAAATGAAAACAGGGTTTGGACTTCAGTTGCAGGATTGAGCCATTTGATTAGAAAAATCTCTTATATTTTGGACAGAAACTCTACATGGAAACACAGCTGAGCTTAGCCTGCTTATTTAAAATAAGACACTGGCAAAATTGCAACACATACGTGGGAGATCTTTTACAAATGGACATCAGTGTTCCAACTGGCAGAAGTAGATTCAGTGTAGGTTTGTTGAATAAAATGCAGGCAGCACAGTTAAATTTGAATTTCTTATAAATAATTAATTATTTCCTTTAAAAATTTATTGATTTATTTGAAAGGCAGTGTAATAGAGAGAGGGAGACACAGATTTTTCCATTTACTACTTCACTCTCTAGATGGCTGAGATGGTCAGTGCTGGGCCAAGCCAAAGCTGGAAGCCAGAAACTTCATCCAGATCTCCCGTGTGGGATGTAAGGACTCAAGTACTTGGGCCATCATTTGCTGCTTTTTCTAGGTCATTAGTAGGGAACTGGATTGAAAGTGGAGCAGCTGGGACAGGAACCAGTACCCATATGGGATGCTGGCGTCCCAGGCTGCAGCTTTACCCACTGCCATAACACTGATCTCCCAAATGACTTCTTAGTATGAGGATGTGTCCAATATTGTGTGCCTTATACTTATACTAAAAAATTATCCATTGTTTATATGAAATTTCAATCTGAGTGTTTTGTATTTTTATTTGCTAAATCTGAAAATTTTAATCATGTACCTTAAAATCAACAACTGGCCCCAGATAACAGAAGTGTAAATAGTATCACAGACACATTGTCTTCCCAAAGCATATGTTTAATAAATGATTATACATGCTCAATAAAATGAAACATCTCCCTAGCTAGTAAATAAATTTACTTTTCAACAGTGCTACAATGTAGATATTATATTTTTACTTTCAGAGGACTCATCTGAATTTTTCAGGGTCACATAGTTGGTAGGTGACATTGGTGACATAATATCGAAGTCTTCTTCTCACAAAACCCCATGTTATTTTTATATAGAAATCCATAAATGTTGAGATATCTCATAATCTTAGGAGAAAATCTTGAGATATATACATTTTATATATGGTAAAAAAAGTCCTACTGGACCAACTAGAAGTTCACACTGCAAACTTAAGACAAACCACTGATTTGGATAGCTGGGGCATAGCTTCAAGAGTACTTCAGAGGCTGGTGCCTGACCTGGAGGATAAGGCACCAGTTAGAACACCCATGTCCAATAAAAGGGTGCCTGGGTTTGAGTTCTGGTTCTGGCTCTTTATTCCAGCTTCCTGTTAATGCAGCCCCTGGCAGGCAGTGGTGATGGCTTAGTTCTTGGGTCCAGATTAATCCATATGGGAGACCAGGATTGAGATCCAGCTTCCAGCTTCAGCCTACCCCAAGTCTGACTGTAGGGGCATCTGGGGAGTAAGACAATCTATTGGAGCTTTTTCTGTCTGTTTATCTATCTGTCTATCTGTCTCTCTTGCTCCCTGTCTCTCAAATGTAAAAAGAAGAGTACTGCATATATTTCTTTGCCTGTACTTAAGATCTTTAGGTCATGTGCCAAAGAGTGCTGCTCAAACTCTACTTTGGAGAACAAAAATCCAATTGGAGAACATTTCACATGCTCCAAAGAGAAAATTTGGATCCAACAAAGAAAAGAAGAAGAAAAGAAATGAAAGAAAAGAGGAAATCCATAGGAGGCGGGATAAAAAGAGAAGTTCCAAGTCAAAGGGAGGAATAATAGCCTGAACCCACATGGTTCACAGCTCAACTGGTCCTGGAGGTAAGTTCTAGGGACTAGATATGGGTTTTTCATTCTCATAGAAGACAAGCTACAATATCTAAAGTCATTGAGATTATCAGCTACAATGGAGTCTCCTATTTATTGTTAAGATTGTTGGAGGTAGATCCTGTCCATGGGAAAAGAACTAGAAAAATTAGACACAAGAACATAGTAGCTACACACTAGAACTCTACTGAAAAATGTGTAAACAATGAGAATTCAGAATACCAGAATTCCTTGATAAGTGTGTGTAGAGTACAGATTTTCCCCACTCATGAGGTACAAGAACCTGAGATTTAGAAATCAGTGCAAAACCGATCCAGCTGTGTGGAAAACCTAGGGCTCTGTGCACTTCCCCAGATCAGCACAATGGAATTTCTTCCCCCTGGAGACCACCTCTAGGAAAGGTGAACTTATAAAAATCACAAATAACACAAGCAATTCCTGAGGAAGGCTTAGCAACAACAGGAAAGAGAAAAATGATATAGATGAAAAAGAATGAGAAAATAAATATACTTAAAATGTTCACCTTAAAACTTAAAATGAAGGGATAGATACCAGAAGATAGGAACAACTTAGTATAATAAAAAGCACAAAGATTATAGAAACAAAAATATTTAGTCATTACATTAAAATGTTAGAATATGAGCTAGACCTAAAGTATATGTGGCTGAAGACAAGAGTAATACATAGAAGAAAAACTGAACTAAACATCTATAATGTAGGAAAGAGTGATAGGTTGTATATTATGAAGAAATTAAAATATGTGGAAGTTAGAACGATAAGATTTAATACAAATGAGCTAGAAAAATGGGGATAAGATGACACTCAAAAAATACTGGTTTGAAATTTTTTAGTACCAAAGAAAGATAAGAGTATTCATTAAATTGCACAACTAATCTCAAGATGGATAGATTTCATAGTGAAATTGCAGAATAACAAAGAAAAACAAATGTTATAGGTACCAGGGGAAAAAAGATTACTCACAAGGAAAACTGCAGACTCATAGTCTACTTTAGCAACAATAGAAGCCGGAATAAAATGGAATAATGTTTGCAAAATGTTCAGCTAAGCTGTCATTGAAAAGCATGATGAAATAAAATTATTTTCATACAAAAAAAGACTGGGTTTACCAATAACAGATATTCACTGAAAAAAAAATACTAAGAGATGAAATTCAAAGAAAAGGAAATTAGTCCAGAAGAAAGGTTAAAGATGCAAAAATCAGTGGGTAGTAAAGGATTTGGGAAGTGGGGCTGGAGCTGTTGGCATGGCCGCCACCTGCAGTGCCAGCATCCCATTTGGGTGCTAGTTCCAGTCACAACTGCTCCACTACTGACCCAGCTTCCTGCTAATGCACCTGGGAAAGCAGTGTAAGACGGCCCAAGTGCTTGGGCCTCTGTACCCATGTGGGAGACCCAGAAGAAGCTCCTGGCTCCTGGTTTCAGATAGAACCAACTCCAACTGTTGCAGCCATTTTGGAAGTGAACCAGCAGATGGAAAGCTTTGTTTCTCTGTCTCTCTCTATGTTCCTTTCAAATAAATAAATAAACCTTTGAAAAAAAGAATTTATTAAGTATGCTGGGAATCAAACTGTTGATTGTATAAACAACAACAACAAAAGACTTTGGGAAGTTTAAAAACAAGGTGGAACTAATGTGGAATAATATGAAAATGGGAGAGGATTGGACCTAGAGCATTCTAACTTTCTTCTATTGGTCAATAAAAGATATTGACTAAACTTGAACTTTATTAGGTATCTATGTTAAATAACAGAAATAAAAGATATTTATTCAAAGAGTAAATGATGAAAGGAAAAGAGAGAAAATCTGATAGCGTATGAAAAAGAAGCTGGTAAACAACGTAGATAATAAGAAACACAAAAAAGATAGAAATAGCTATGTATTAGTAATCACAATAAATACAAAGGGATTAAACTCAGTGTGAAATGGCAGAACATTTCAAACTAAATTATAGAGTCTATTATTAAGATATCTAAAAAGTAAGAATAGAAAAATTTTAAAGTAAAACTATTTTTAAAAATATATTAGGGGCCGGCGCCGTGGCTTAACAGGCTAATCCCCCGCCTTGCAGTGCTGGCACACCGGGTTCTAGTCCTGGTTGGGGCGCCGGATTCTGTCCCGGTTGCCCCTTTTCCAGGCCAGCTCTCTGCTATGGCCCGGGAAGGCAGTGGAGGATGGCCCAAGTGCTTGGGCCCTGCACCTGCATGGGAGAACCAGGAGATGCACCTGGCTCCTGGCTTCGGATCAGCGAGATGCGCCGGCCGCAGCGGCCATTGGAGGGTGAACCAACAGCAAAGAGGAAGACCTTTCTCTCTGTCTCTCTCTCACTATCCACTCTACCTGTCAAAAAAAAAAAATTAGGAAAAAAGCTAAAATCCTAATATTAGTATCAGAGAAATCTAGATTATATGGCACAACTATTAATAGTTTTTCAAACTATTATTTCCTGGGGCTGGCACTGTGGCATAGAAGGTAAAGCTGCTGCCTGTGATGCCAGCATTCCATATGGGATTTGGTTCGAGTCCCAGCTATTCCATTTCCAATCCAGCTCTCTGCTGTGTTCTGGGAAAGCAGTGGAAGATGACCCAAGTCCTTGAGCCCCTGCATCCACATAGGAGACCCAGAAGAAGCCCCGGGCTCCTGATTTCGGATTGGCACAGCCCCAGCCATTGTGATCAACTGCAGAGTGAACCAGCGGATAAAAAACCTTTCTCACTCTCTCTCTACCTCTGCCTCTCTGTAACTTTGCCTTTAAAATAAATAAATAAATCTTTTTACAAAAACCCAGTTATTTCCTAATGAATAAAAGAACAATTCATCAGCAACCTCTAATATCATTACATATTATAAAAGTAATCATAATCGGAAGTATTTTTTACCCCATCAGAAACTGATAAGCCAAACACATTAAAAATGTAAAGAAATAACCACATTATTGTTAGCATTAGTAAACTCAATTTTAACAGGCATATTTAGAACCGCTCACCTATTGAATAGAGAAGTTAACACATATTCTTCATTTTATAGCTACTTTTCCAGAGACAGAAAAGAAGGGAAGGCTTGCCAGGTTGACCCATAAACCTATCATTACTTAAAGAGCAAAATAAGACAAGAACTACAAGAAATGATAATTGAGGATAAACTCTCATTTATAAACATAAATACAAATTTTATAAAGTATAATAAAATTGGAGAGGTTTTCTTTTAAATATTTATTTATTTACTTGAAAGGCAGAGTTACAGAGAGAGAGAAAGAAAGAGATCTTCCATCTGCTGGTTCACTCCCTAGATGGCCATAATAACCAAGAGTGGACCAGGCAAAGCCAGGAGCCAGGAATTTCTTCCAGATCTGCCACATGGGTGCGGGGGACCAGGGACTTGAGCCATTTTCTGTTGCCTTTCTGAGTACATTAGCAGGGGGCTGGATTGGAAGTGGAGCAGCTGGGACTGAAACCAGCACCCATATGGGATGCTGGTACTGCAGGGCGCAGCATCACCCACTGCCACAGCACCGATCCCAGAGATGGTTCTTTATAGTTATTTTTTAATTCTATCATGACTAATGAGGATTTGTTCTAGAAATGCAGGGTTATAGTAACAGTAGGAAATCAATAAAGTTTGCACATTAACAGGTGCAAGGAGAAAAATTGCGTTAACAATCAAATAAGTACAGGAAAGATTCACTCTTTGTGATTGAACACAACACTTGGCAAAAGTAATGGAAAAAGTTCCTGAACCTGATTAAGAGAATTTGACAAGGCCTAGTAAACAAGATGCCCATATTCTACACTGAAGTGCCTGGGTTCAGTTCCTAGCTTTGGCTCCTACTATAGGAGTCTGACAACAGAAACCCTGGGAGATAGTGGTGATGGTTCAAGTAATTGGGTCCCTGCCACCCATGTGGGACACTAACATTGAGTTCTTGGCTCCAGATTCCAGATCCCACCCAGCCCCAGCTGTTGCAAGCATTTGGGTTCTGAATCAGCATATGGTAGCTCTCTGTGTCTCTCATCTTTGTCTCTCTGCCCTCAAATAATTAATTTTTTAAAAATTTGACAAATGAGTGCAGAATACCATCCTTGGAAGCTTAAAATCTTGTTGTTTCTGTCTGTAGTTGTATTGGAGATCTTAGGCAATCTGAAAAGGCAAGAAAATAAAAGAGGAAGAGTAAACATCAGATTAGGAGAAATAAAATATTTGAACAAATATTTGAGAAACTGAAAATTTAAAGATCAATATTAGGGATGCAGTGGTTACCTGCTTGGGATGCCTGCCTCATCAATCAGAGTGATTGGGTGTGAATCCTTCTGTCACCATGTCTAGGTCTGAGTCCTGGCTCTGCTTCCAATTCTAGTTTCCAGCTAACACACACCCTGGGAGGCAGCAGATAAGAGCTCAAGTTCCTGGGTCTTTGCCACCAACATGGTGGATCTGGAATGAGTTCCCAGATCTTTGCTTCAGGTTGGCCCAGCCCCAGCTGTTGAGGGCATTTGGAAAATGAATCAGTGGTGGAAAATCTCTCTGTCTCTGTCTCTCTGCCTGTCAAGCAAATAAAAAAAGTTTTAAAAATGAGATCCACATTGTATACTTGAGTGTAAGGATAGGGGGAAGTTTTCAGCACATGGATTTCATTGTGTAAGACTGCCATGTTGCACACACATCTGTCTCCAGCCATTCCTCTTTCAGATCTGGGTTTAACTTGATTACTCCATTCAGTTTTCCATTTTCTGTGACAGATTCTTTTTTTGGTTAGATTCTCTGTGTTGAACACTGGATCGTATATTTCCATTGCATAACCTCTCTCTTTGACTTAGTGTAATTGTAGCATGGGCTGTTGGAAATATTTTGAGATGTCATCAAATACATAGCAGGATTTCCTGTGCCAGCTTATCCACACTTTCAGTCAATGCATCGAAGGATCTTAGGTCCAGGTAGTCTTTGCCAAAAGGAATTCTATCCTACCTAACTTAGTAAGAAGCTGAATATTTTGATACTTCTTTTTCAGTGACAGAAGACAAAGGCATTTACAACACTTTTTATCCTGCTGTGGGAGCTTCAGGCAAAGGAAAATTTATTTGCTCTGATAGCTGTGCTGATTGAATGACTGTCACAGCTGGGGTGGAATGTGGGGAAAAGGACAGTGACCCAGGAGGGAAAAGTAAGCAGATAGGAGAGGACACTGGGGCTCAATTACTGCAGACTGAGGGAGGGAGTTCATCTAGTGGAAACATTTCCTTCCTGCACTTGAGAGCAGTTCGAACCTTTTCCTCCTAGATTTTCTTATCCTCCAGACAGCTGGGGGAATATATACCTCTGCACAAAAGCTTGTAAGAAAATAATCTACCTGGCATTTATTAAATGTCTTAGGTTTACAAAGTGATTTCATATGCATGATCTCATTAGAAGCTCACAATATCCCTGAACCTAAGGTGTGGTGTCGTTCCCATTGGGTAAGGAAGGACATGGACTTTCCAAAAGCTTAAATGACTGTTCAGTCACACAGCTCACTCAGTGGCAGGGCCCAGATTCAAGCCAGGAGGTTGTCGGTGCTCTTCCAGCCTTGCACTGGGGCCCAGTGACTGATGCAAATGACTGGCAGTAAACAGGGTATCAGAAGCCACCTGTCTCTAGGGTACAGCTTGTCTGGGAGCTCAGGTCTCTGCCAATGACAGAGCAGAAACAGACTGTTTTGGGGCCCATTGCATGTATCCTGAGTGCTCCAAAGAGTTCACCTCCTGCAAAAGGCTCTAATGGGGTCTCTTGGATTCTATCTTGACCTGTCCACTGAGTTTGTAATCGTAGGCATCTTATTAAATCTCTCTGGTCTCAATTTTTCTATTCATTAGATACAGTTAGTAATAATTACTCCAATAATATTATTACTATTGTGAGAATATAGTAAACAATAAACATCTTACAATAAATATAAAAGAAAGAAAGGTATTATTATCCTTGCCAATAAAAATATAACAAACAACACCAGAAGGCTTTAAATTCAGTTGTATGTTTTTGAACTCCTCATGTAAATTTTGAAAGAGCTGACTAGTATTGTGAACACTTATTTTTTTCTAATTTGAAAAATACTAAGATACCTTATTTAAAAGCCATCCATATTTTAGTATTGGAAAGCGGATATGAAGCAAGAGTTTGCAATCTCCTGCCCCCCCTCACCTTCGCTGTGCCTAGTAACTCTCAGTTCTACCCCCAGAGTTAAGCATTATCTCCTCTGTCTTACTTCCATTCTTTTCATTCCTAAATGTTTTGATTTTCAGGAAATGTTCTATTTGATGACCAATATTGCTATGCAGTGGTGACTACACCTTGCAATCACACAGAGCTCTACAGCTTGTGAAACACTTGCTTGTGTACTACCTCCTTTGATTCTTCTAGAAACCTGTGTACAATGTTTAATATGTCCTCCGGGTAGCTGTCAGGATGACACTATGGTTGTTTATGAGGCTCAAGATCATGTGTCCATCAAGAATCACAGCTTAGTGAGAGAGAGGAAAATTACACACACACACACACACATCTGCTTATATAGTCATTACATTAAATTAATTCTGTCTGGGCCTGGTAGAAAAAATTTAGGGAATACTTTGGATAGGAAACTCTGGTAAACGACATTAGAATTCAGAAAACCAGTACTTTTTCAAAATCAGAACAATAGGAAGGACTCCAACTTGTATATTGTGGCTGTAAGTCCAAGCTTCTTCCTCTCGTGCAGTGCTGTAGAGTTTATGGTTTTCCCATTCAAAGCGGAGATGTGTTATGTAATGTTTAACCAGAGTCAAAGGAATTTCCCAGCTTCTACGACATTTAGTGTAGCTGACAGGCATGTGACTGCCTAAATGGATTCTAAAGTTCACAGAATTACAAGTTATTGTAAGAATAACCTTGGCTTATCAAGATGTGGATTACGCAAAATGGACAAGAAAGGAACGTTTACTTTTGTAATGTTTTCACAGTAACCATTCAGAATCCTGGCCCTCGTGCTAACTCTTACTCTCTGAGGCCCCACTGTGGGAATACAACCAGGGCAGCCTGATCCTTAACCTGGGCCTAAACTGTCCATTGCCACTGACTAGCCAGTGTCTTGTAATGACACCTATCAGATTGCAGTGGAGTCTAATATGAATATGTTAACAATACGTAGTAATCATTTGAGATAGTATAATGTTGATACTGCTCAGACCATTAAACAGAGAAATTTGTAGAAACTACAGTTCTCTAACCAAGGAGATTGTTTCTACAGGTACAGTTGGAGACACTATGCTGTTCAAGGGGAGCAATATTACCCATGCTTGCAACTGAGGATTGGAAAGCACCAGCTCTGTGTGTGTATGTCACTGTCACACCAGCTGAAGCAACTTGTGTTGTGCACAACATTGTTGCTTGTTTTCTGTGCTGTTTTGGTAGGGAAGGAGGAATGACTGTTTGCTTTTCTAAGACAAAAAAGCAACACAGGGTGTACTCAGCCAACAGGGTCTTGCTGCCCTTGGCTTGTGTCTTCTCATCCCTGTGGTAGGAAGGAAGACTCCTGCTGAGGTTGCCAGCTTTGGCAGGGCCACCTCCGGCTTCCTGTTCTTGTAGGTGGTAGGGAGCAGGTAGCAGTGGGGAACATTGTGCTGGAGGAAGCATAGCTTAAAGAGGTCACCAGTGGTCAGGAATGCTGGAGAAAATGCCAGCCCCAAATACGTCCTGTTTCTTTCAACCACAAAGTATTACTATTTGGTTGAAACTATTCTAAGACTCAAAGACCCTTCCACCGTGAGCACTGGGTGATTCCATGACTGAAGGAAAGCGGGACAGTGAGTGGTGGGGAGTTTTTGTTAGGAGAAACAAAAGTTTTGTCAGCTTTTGCCTATCCCCATGACACCCCTTTTATTTCCAGGCCTTTGCATTTCCATGGTAACCCGCATGGCAGAGCCTGTGCCTGTGGTGTGTAGGGCTCTGGTGGCTCTAGCACAGCGCCTGCCACATAAGTGCAGATCACTAAATATTGTCAGATGACCTTTGTGAGTATCATTGTGAGGTGAAATCCCAGAAAACCATTTCCTTCTATGCAATCTAAACATCATCCAGATTTAATAGTCACGTTAACAAATAAGCGAGCAAAACTTACTCATAGGGAAAAAAGGCTGGGAGGAAATAATCAAAATATGAATAACTCTTTTGGGGAAATGTGAATATGTTTGTTTCTTTCTATTCTGCTTTTGTTTAACTTTCTGCTTTTCCTAACTTTCTATAATAAAATACATGCTAACTTTTACAAGGAACAAAATCTTTAGCAGGCTTGATTTAAAAATATAGCTACCTTTGTGAGAATCCATTTATTTTCTGAAACAATAACATCTACTGACTTTCTGTGATGTTTTGGTGGGGTGTATCTGTGGGTGGATTATGTATGCATTATATGTATGTATATATTGTGTCCATGGAGGTGTTAACTCATTCTTGTAACACTGTGCTATAACCAAATAAGAAAAACAAGAAATGTACTGGGTAAATCCTTCCTGAGTGATAGTGATTGAATTCTTCCAGTAACATTTGCAGAAGTGATTCCCAGCTGATTAATTCCACATTCTCATCTCTTGCTGGATCCATCTCCCCACTTCCCCTGCACCCTCCACTTCTGCAGCACGGAATTTCTGGTTACTTGCTGAGAAGGCCAGATCTTGCTTGTGTCTGTGCCTTTGCACTTTTCCACCTAGGAAACACCCTCATCCAAGATGCAGCTGAAGACAGGGGCCCCCACTGCAGGAAGCCCTTTCTAACTCCTTTCTCAACCCCTCCCTTACATTTCTGGACAAGGGATATCCCTCCTCTGGGCCTTACTTGCTTCCTGTGTGTGTCTCTATGAAAGATCTGCAATGCTGGACTGTGCATATCTGTTTAATTGTCCCTTCTGAGGGCTTGCAACAGGTCTGAGTACCAGAACCTAGTACAGTCGTGGCACCTAAAAGAAAGAGCCCTCGGGAGGTGTTTGATGCATGAAGGCACAAAATTAACCACAATGTGCCAGTACCAGTAACAGACTAGTGGCAGGTTATGATGCATTGGGAAGAGAGGTGTTTGGATAGTGTGCATTTAAAGTTAAAATAGAAGCCAGAGAAAATGAGAATTCACTGCAGCCCACTTCCAGAGATGCAAGTGGAACTGCCACTTCTTTTGGATCTGCTGATGCTTTACTTTGTTGCTTTTGTCTAGAAGTGTCATCTGAGATTATGCTGTTTATATCTTGTCTATCACAAAATCTCTGGTTTGGTGGTAGGAACACGGTCACCATGCTGCTATGGTAATTGCTGTCTGCAAAAAAACAAAGCAATAAAACAGCTTTTTTCCTCGCGCTCATATCAGAAAAAACTGGCTTTGAGCTGCTGCCCTATTTAGGTGTAAACATTCATGCCAAATATTCCAAGGCAACTATGGTAATTATTATGGCACATTCATTATGTTCACAGACACTTGCAGTGCATCTCACATGTGCCAGACTTGTGTGTGAATGCTGGCCTGGATCCTAACCCGGGCACCAGGGATAACTGGACTTTTCCAACAAGATGTTGCTGGAGAAGAGGCACCTCCTACCTTATTCCATCACCTGTGAGCATCATACCTGGGTCCCAGCCTTAGAAAGGCAGGCAATTTAACCCCTACCTGAACAGCTGGAGGAAGGATTCCTCTGTCTGTGCCTTAACCACAGGCTTCAAAAAATGAGGGTGCCTAGGATCAGGCAGAGCCAAAGACAAGGAGAGGGAGAGAAGAGAAGAGGTTTTTTTTTTTTTTTAATAGAAAAGCTTTTATTTAATAAATGTAAATTACATAGGTACAACTTTTGGATTATAGCAGTTCTTCCCCCCATACTTGCCCTCCCACTCCCAAATCATCCACCTCCTACTCCCTCTCCCATCCCATTCTTCATTAAGATTCATTTTTAATTATTTTTAATATACAGAATATCAATTCTATACTAAGTAAAGACTTCAACAGTTTGTACCCATACAGACACACAAAGTATAAAGTACTCTTTGAAGACATGTTTTACCATTAATTCTCATAGTACAACACATTAAGGACAGAGGTCCTCCATGGGGAGCAAGTGCACAGTGACTCCTGTTGTTGATTTAACAATTGACACTCTTATTTATGATGTCAGTAATCAGCCGAGGCTCTTGTCATGAGCTGCCAAGGCTATGGAAGCCTCTTGAGTCCACAAACTGTCATTATTTAGACAAGGCCATAATCAAAGTGCAAGTTCTCTCCTCCCTTCAGAGAAAGGTACATCCTTCTTTGATGGCTCTAGAGAAGAGGTTTTGTATGCTGAAGATGGGCTGGAAGGGAAGTAAGATGAAAAACATGAAAAATGGAAATTACAGGGTAAGGGGAATCGAGACAAAATCTGTGTAAAGGAAATGAAACAGAAGAATACAGGGGAGAAAAATGGGTAAGTCTGGAGAAGACAAGAAGTGCAGGAGCTAGAGCTGGAGATTGTGGGGAATGAAGAAGCAGTGTGAGGTCCCCGCGTCTGGGGTGGGTGTTGCTCTAGTCTGAGGTGGTGCATTTAGCTCCAGGTGCTGCCCAGGCAGCACCCCCTACTCCCTGTGCTGGTCATCTTTGCCTCCCTTTGCTGCTGCCCCTCTCTGGCTTTTGTCTTCAGGCTAGTCCCTCCAGGACAGACCATGGTTTAGAATGACCTTTCAACATCTCCACATCGGGGTTCGTTGTTCAACACACCAAGCAGTCTTTGCCTTTGGCCTTATCTTGGCTTCTCCTTTCAGTCTAGAATGTTCTCTGGGCAGGCAGGTATTTGCCTCAGTCTCTCAATTCATTCAGGGCTCTGTTCAAATGTTACTCTCTCCTAAAAGCTTTCTCTGACAAACCTATTATGAAATATCCTTCCTTATCAATCTTCATGCCCATCTCTGATTTTTATAACCATCTAATTCCATTCACTCATTCATTTATTCATTCATGAACCAAGGGTCTTCAAAAGGTTCACTGAAAAAGGCACATTATGAAAGCTCTGTGTCTAGATTCCAACAATTTTGTTGCACTGAAATAACATTAATTCCATTTCTGCAGACTTTTTGAAGTACCTTCTATTTGCCTTTCCCACATAGAATGTACAATTCTTGTGCTAGGAGACATTTATCCATGACTTTTACATGTTTCTTTATTTCCTATGAGTGGAGGAGACATGGACTTTGCTCCAGACTATCTTTCCCAGTACGTTTGTATAGTAAATGTCCTGAAAACTGGAGATAATATCTCACTCTGGAGCAAACAGCATGAAAGCCTACTGATCCCTAGAAAAGATCTGGCTCCCTAAGCTCAGGGTTTCTCTCTGTAATTCAGCCCACTGTATGTACCATTGCCAGCTGGCTCCCCAAATCCTGATTCCCATGAGGTGACACCAATGCTGGTGTTCTGCTTCTGTGAAAATGTGCAAATCAATTTTATAGTTTGTAAGTAGGTAAATGCTGTCCTTTAATAAGCTCTTTCAAAGATTTAGCACTCATCCGTTTGTTATATCAGAGCCAATCCCGTCCTTCTCACACTTTCACCTATGCTGGGATCCCTTATTTCAGCCACTCGGTATAACTGAGATCGAGAGTGTGGAACATGGGGAGCTGCATTCAGTGAAGCACCCCATGCACATGTCAGAGTTGAGGGAAATTCCCAACAGGTGGGGCCAATCTCAAATCTCCCATCTTCCCCATTTGCACACAGAAAGTCAGTTCAGGTAATCCCCTGACTTTTGCCCAAGGCTTTCAGAGTTTGCTCCATCTTCATGGAGGTTATTTATAGAGAGTTTTCATTTGCACAGGCAAGGCTGAGAATTTACAAGGTTGTTTTTGGTATCTCCCTGATCCTCAGCTGTCTTGAGAACATTTGATTCATAGGGCAGAGTTGTGGCTAATGCTGCTGGATGTTTGGGACCGGGGATCTCTGTTTCATCTGACTTAACCTAAGAATGTTTTTACGGAGATGTAATTATTTGTTGGGATTAGTGATAGAGGCACATGCAACCAACATTATTCCCAAATGTCTTATGTAATTGAATTCTTATGGGTCAATTTGTGTTTTTCTCATTCAATTACATTACTACTTTAGAGATGACAATATTTATTCATTGCTTAATGATCTACTATTGGAAATGATTGCTGATTTCATTGTCATTCTCTGGATGTTCATTGAGCACCTATTATATCCAAAAGAGGGTCAGGCTTGCGATAAGGCAGGAAAACAAGTGTACTCTAATCAAATTAAAGCATGTTATGTGACTTAAATATAAGCTAAATGTTAACTTAGTATGAGCAATTATGGGGGGGTTAGAAAATGGAGTCATTGGGAGTGACTTTAAGTTCTGATAGCATCAAGTACAAGACTAGATTTAGACTAAGTCCTTAACAAGCACTTGTTTAATCAAATGCAGGAAGGAGAACATATCTTGTTGGGGAGATCAATGATTTTATAGCATAATGTTACTTCATGTAGATCTTGTAGGTAATGCAAAGACTCTGGGCAACAGTCCAACATTTTAGTAGATACATATGCGAACAATACAGAAATCTCTGCATTTGAAATTTTCTTACAAACTTTGCATGATTTTGCTCTCTCCTCTACTTCATTACTAAATAGTATTAGTAATTATATATGTGATTATTAGAGGCAGTAATTAAAACTATTAGTGAAGCTTTTGTATCACAACATGTTAGAAATAATTTTCTTGGTGACTAGTACTTTTATTACATTTTCAAAATAAGTTTGGAATCAAGGACACACCAGGGTAAACTGTGAAGATAGGAGACGTTCATTCACTTTCTTTTTCAGGCAACCCTTAAAGTCTGAAACATAACACAAATATTAATATAGAACAATCTTGATTCTTTTTTGTTAAAGATTTATTTTATTTATTTGAAAAGCAGAGTTACAGAGAGGGAGAAGCAGAGAGAAAGAGATTGATCTTCCATCTGCTGGTTCACTCCTCACATAGCCACAATGGCCAGAGCTGGGCCAATCCAAAGCCAGGAGCCAGGAGCTTCTTCCAGGTCTCCCACGTGGGTGCAGGGACTCAAGGACTTGGGCCCCCTTCCACTGCTTTCCCAGGTGCATTATCAGGCAGCTGGGTCAGAAGTGGAGCATCTAGGACTTGAACCGGCACCCCTATAGGACGCCAGGACTACAGGTGGCGGATTTACCTGCTATGCCATGCCATCGGCCCCCATTCTTGATTCTTAATTCTTGAAAAGTTCACTGTCTGCTAATCCATAGTTAATTTGCTTGCTAAACAAACAGCCAAAAAATAATCTCATAATGAATTGTTTTTCTCTGGTGTTACATGTTTGAAGATGACAGCATGGAGCCAATCTGAAACTCTTGGTCTCAAAAGTAGTGATTCAAATAGTAAGGATTTTGTTCTCTCTGACTACCTGCTGCTACATTTAAACTGTCTTCTTTGGAACTGAAGAATTTTAAAGCTACAAAGTACCTTGTAAGTCATCTTTTAAAATACAAAATGTGAGGCCTAGGGAGAGAAAAACAAAAACAAAAAGTAAGCAAATAAGCAAACACAATTTAGCCAAAGATACGAGTCAAGCTGGCAACCTCCACCTTGAAGAGGTGAAAATTCAGGTCTCCGGATGTGTAATCCAGACTTAGAATTTTAAGAATGATGATCTGGGGCTGGTGATATGGCACAGGGGGTTAGTCTGCTACCTGTGACCCTGCATTTCAAGAGAGTGACTGCGTTGCAGCTGCTCTGCTTCTGATCTAGCTCCTTGCTAATGTTGCTGGGAAAGCAGCAGAAAATTGTCCAACTACTCCCACCCACGTGGAAGATTCAGAGTTCTAGGATCTTGGCTTATTGCAGCCATTTGTGAAGTGAACCAGTGGATGGAAGACCTCAGTCTCTGTTCCTCTCTTTGAACAAATCAATAAATCTCTCTTTAAAAAAAAATCTCTTTTTAAAAAGAATTACCTATTGCTTTGAAAAAATTTAATTTCTCATTAAGACCTTGCATCAAACCGATAGATAATGGATCTCATTGTATAAATATATTAATTATGAATCATTTATATATTATAATTCTTTCCCATGTCTCATCAAAGAGAAAGCGATTTCTACTATTGAAAACGGGAAAACAAGTGGCTTCTAAGTAAAGTGAATGGGTCACACAAGGAATCACTGGCTCAGCTGGTCCTGGAATTGAGATCATTTGTTTTCTTGACATCTTTGTCCTCAGCCTTAACACTTCTTCAGGGGCACTTATTTCATACAATATTCCCATGTACATATGTTCCAAAGAAGTAAGTTAATATAAGCTCAAGTATTTATAAATGAGTCATGGCAACTGCTGTCTGAGATACAAATCGGCAGGGTCCCTAGCCTCTAGGAATTTCCATCTCTCTGGGAAGTCTCAGAGAGAATGTCCCACCCTGCAACAAGGCCATATGACTTTTCAACTTCTGCAAATAACAATAACAGTAAACAAACCAGAGCAAAGCTTTTGACTTGTGCCCTATAATCTCATAGATTTTCTGTCTGGCATTTTCGTTCCTTTCAAACCATATATTAATGATGCTGACCTTTTTAGTAATTTGATTCTGACAAGGGCACAGCAACAGCAGTGCTCAAAGGATGACAGCCTGATGTGGGCAAGCCAGGAAAGTAATCACTGCTTTAAATCAGAGAAAAAACCATCTGTGCTTCAACAGCAGGAGATTCCATCTCAAGCAGGAATACCTGCATCCTGAAGACCATGTAACACTGATCATCATCTGTGGATTTGCTTCCCAGAGCTCAGAAAGTTTAGCTGCCTGTTTGTGCCTCCAGAGGTAGTAAGGCTGTTAGAGGCCATTGAACTTCTTCATTCAGTCTTAGACTTGGAAGAGTCTTTGCCAATCACCCCCTCTAACTTTCTGCTGTAAATGATATAAACCCCAAAAAGGAGATCCATGGAGGGCATGGATGCCCCGGTGATGGAGAACACAGCCCCTGGATCAGTCAAGCAAGGATCGCTTGCTTGACATCTACTCTCTTGAGTAAGGTATTCAGTGTAACTTGGGTACACAGCGTTACAGTCTCAGCCTGCTTGTCATCAGTTCTTCCTTCTTTCTTCATATTCTCTTTGTATCTTCCTCTAAATCGCATCTTCTAAGGATCCACTGAGCATACAATAGGTGGATTCACAATTACATGAATGACCTTATTAAAGTGTGTTTCAGTCACATCACCAGAAGGCCGTACTTATGGACAAGAAAGGAAAAGGAAAGTTAAAGAATATTTTTAATGTTTAAAGTATAGGCAAACTTAGCTTGCAAAAGGCTAATTGGATTCTCTGCTAAGCCATTCCTTATTTCCCCATGGCACTGTACTTTTTCTGGAAGAATTAGATCAGACCTAACAATTTAGCTTTTGGTTTGTAACCAGACTCTTTTCCTGTCCCTTGTGTGTTTTATTATAGAGTTAGCTTTTCAACTGGAGAAAGAAAGGGGTAGGAGCATGCTCATTTTCTCACACTAAAAGCCAAGATCTCAAACACCATCGATTTTCTACTGGTCAGGTCCACTTCTTGACCACTGTACTGGAGCATTCTAAACTCTAAACTCTAATTTCTTGGGGCAGGTGCTGTGGTGCAGAGGCCCAAACCGCCACATGAGTCACCTGTGTACCATGTTGATTGCCTGAGATAGAGTTCTATCTATCTCCACCTTCCATTACAGCTTCTTGCTGATGTACCTGTAAGGCAGCAGACGATAGCTCAAGTACTTGAGTCCCTGCCAATCACATGGGAGATTCAGATGGAGTTCGTGGTTACTGGTTTCAGTCTGGCCCAACCCTGGCTATAGCAGGCAGTTGACATCTGTGTGTGTGTGTGTGTGTGTCTTTCTGTCACTTTGCCTTTCAAAAAAATTAATCTTTACACTTCAATTTCCTTATGTCTATGGATTGTATGCCCAAAGGTGAGAGACTTATTGACCAAACTTACTGAATTTTTTTATTCGTGGAGAATAAATGATGCTCAATTACCAACAGTCCTGGGGCACCATTAACTTATATGGCACCTTTGTGTAACTTGGCAAAACATGCCATCTTTGGGTGATGTAATCCATGGTTGTACAGCTTGGCTGAAAGAAGGTGATTCTGAAAGGAACTCCTGGGGAAAGTGTTAGGGGCACTTGAGTACCTGATTGGAGTCTTGACTGTAGCTTGGCAGTTTAAAACAACAAAGACTATCTCACAATTTGAATATCATACTCCAAAATGCATCTCATTGAGCTACACTCAAGGTAGAAGTTCGGACATTCATTGGTTTGCACTCCTCTTCTTCCATCCTGAAATCCAGTAACATCTTTTTCAACTACCATGTATCTGATTATTTCTTCCAAGTCTTTTTCCATTTTTTAGTAACCTTGTTTTATACTTGGGCCCACCCTGATAATTCAGGATAGTCTCCCTATCTTACAGTCATTTGATTAGCAGCCTTAATTCCATTTACAACCTAATTCCTCACTGCCATGTAACCTAATATAGTCACAGGTTCTGAGGATTGCACCACAGTTGGCTTTGGAAGACAATGGATCTCACAATGACATTTGTGTCAGAGTCTGTCTCTCTCTCTCTCTCTTCTCTCTCTCTCTCTCTCTCTCCCAGCGGACAAGATCTGCCCTTGCAGAGAGAGCTCCCCACTGGATCTTTGAGTCTTGATCTTATGTATGAACTTATAACCAAAGAGTGCTCTACAGCCAGCGCTGCAGCTCAATAGGCTAATCCTCCGCCTGCAGCGCCGGCACACCGGGTTCTAGTCCCGGTCGGGGCGCCGGATTCTGTCCCGGTTGCTCCTCTTCCAGGCCAGCTCTCTGCTGTGGCCCGGGAGTGCAGCGGAGGATGGCCCAAATCCTTGGGCCCTGCACTTGCATGGGAGACCAGGAGAAGCACCTGGCTCCTGGCTTCGGATCAGCGCG
This sequence comes from Lepus europaeus, assembly GCF_033115175.1. NCBI lineage: Eukaryota > Metazoa > Chordata > Mammalia > Lagomorpha > Leporidae > Lepus > Lepus europaeus. Next base: position 134,263,075 of record NC_084831.1, on the reverse strand, counting down.
GTGCACCGGCCGCAATGCACAGCCGCAGCAGCTATTAGGGTGTGAACCAACGGAAAAAGGAAGACCTTTCTCTCTCACTGTCCACTCTGCCTGTCAAAAAAAAAAAAAAATCAAAGACTGCTCTACAGTAGACCTCTCAGAAGTTAGAAAAATACACACAAGCACATGCAAACACACACATCCTCACACTGTGCCACACCCACACTCACATCCCTCTCACCCCATACACAGCCCAACCTCAGAGCAGAGGTGTCTGTTAGGCATATTAGGTCAGTCTAGAAGGAAGACAGCTTGTGTATCCTCTCTCTTCTCTCCTAGAGTGAGACCAGAAGGAAGGCCAGACTACTTATTTATCAAAGAACAAATGAAATTGGAGGCCACTGGCCTGGACATAAGGGTCCTGTGGTCCCAAGCCAAGTAGAAGAAAGGTCTTTGGAAGACTATGTAAGGAATTTTTTGGCCATGAGTGAAGAGACTGTGATATGAGGTCAAGTTAGTGTAACTCGGTCTAGTTGCCTACAGCCAGGAAAACTTGGTGGGTTGAAAATATAACACAGGAGAGACCGGCACCCTGGCTCACTTGGTTAATCCTCCGCCTGTGGTGCCGGCATCCCATATGGGCTCTGGGTTCCAGTCCAGGTTGCTCTTCTTCCAGTCCAGTTCTCTGCTATGGCCCAGGAGGGCAGTGGAGGATGGCCCAAGTGCTTGGGCTCCTGCACCCGCATGGGAGACCAGGAAGAAGCACCTGGCTTCTGGCTTTGGATCAGCGCAGCGCTGACCGTAGCGGCCAATGAAAGGAAGACCTTTCTCTCTGTCTCTCTCTCTGTCTGTAACTCTGTCAAATAAAATATATATATATATATATATATATATATATATATATATATATATATAACACACAAGAGAGCTTGGGGACCTGGCCACATAATAGTTTAGTGCTTATCCTGTATCTAACCTTTAATTTTTCTTCTTTAGTCTTGTGGCAGTCTTTCTCTCTTCCTTCCCTATAATCCTTTCGTCTACCCTTCTTTTCCTTTTTTATTGTTCCTACATGCCTTTATTTCTCTCTGCCTATTCATGACCCCAAACTCACTGCTATGACAACATTCACATATTTTGTACAGAGTATATCCACCATTCTCCTGGGTTTCTTTAAAGTCAATTTGATATATAGAACCCTTGCCATTCCTAGACTGTTATCCCTTCTGCCTTTTTAAGATTCCTAGGAGTATGGGAAGCCTAGAAAAGACTTTTAGCAACTATAAGAAATTGCTTTCCTTTAATGACAGCCTTTCTCCAGTTATTTGCTGAGAACATGTGCTAATGGAAGAGGTGGAAATTTTATTATCTCTTGTCAATAAACCTAATTAAAACATGCAAAATACTTTCTAGTGTTGCCCTAGGTTAATGTAACCTCTTGATTACCGTCATCTTGATAGTGAGGATGGCATCAGTGAATGCTAAATGCTGGTGGAGTGGTTGGGGTTAGCTTAGAACGTTCTGCTCCTGAGTTGATGATTCACGTCCTAATGCCTGCCAAGAGCAGAGCTGTCATGTTCTGTCCCCAGCTAAGCACTTATTAGAACCATCAACAGCACGCCACCAGGCAAACACGGATTCTGACTTACACTTTCTCTTAAAAATGAAATAAATTAAATGTTTCTGAAATAGATAATTAAATTTAAATTTCTACTTGATTATGCCCAAATTTATATAAAAGACATTGCATAAACACTTCTTAAAACTCTGGCCGGCGCCGCGGCTCAATAGGCCTCTGCCTGCGGCGCCGGCACACTGGGTTCTAGTCCCTGTTGGGGCACCGGATTCTGTCCCGGTTGCCCCTCTTCCAGGCCAGCTCTCTGCTGTGGCCAGGGAGTGCAGTGGAGGATGGCCCAAGTGCTTGGGCCCTGCACCCCATGGGAGACCAGGAGAAGCACCTGGCTCCTGGCTTCGGATCAGCGAGATGCGCCGGCCGCAGCGGCCATTGGAGGGTGAACCAATGGCAAAGGAAGACCTTTCTCTCTGTCTCTCTCTCTCACTGTCCACGCTGCCTGTCAAAAAAAAAAAGAAAAAGAAAAAAAAAAAACTCTAGCATTAGGTCCCGCCCCTCTGGCTCCTGATTGGCCCTTGGGCCCCGGGCCGCCGAGAACGGATTTGAAACCCGAGCCCGGGCGACCACTTCCTCCCGGCCCGGGCGGGGACGGAGGCGGCGTCGGCCGGCGGCGCGGGCGGCAGGTGAGGGCCGGGAGCCCTGGGGTCCTGGGGTTCTCGGGGACCGGGCAGAACCGGCGCCGGCCGGCCTGGGCCGGGGGAGGGGCGGGAGTGCCGAGCTCTTCCCGTTTCGGACTTTGCGAACTTTTTTTTTTTTCTGGAGTTGGGATTTTTTTTTTCCCAGGGGCCTCCGGGGCGCGAGTTCTTTGTGGAATCCGCACACACATTCCAGCGGCTTGGATGCCCCTCCCCCTTGTACGTGCACGCGGTTGATGGACAGCCAGCGTCGCCATGGCAACGCGCGGTTTGATGGACAGCCAGTGTCGCCCTGGCAACGCGGGGCCCTCTGCTGTGCACTGACCTGGATTCCGGGCGGCGGCCAAGGGAGGCTGGGCCTTCCTGGCATTGTGCGGCCGTCGGCGGAAGAGGTGGGGGTGGGTGTTCGGGCTGGGCTCTCAGGGGGCTCTCAGGGCCGGCCTGGGCTCTAGGGGCCAGCCTGGGCTCTAAGGGCCAGCCTGGGCTCTGTGTGCTAGCCTGGGATCTGAGGGCTAGCCTGGGATCGGAAGGCTAGCCTGGGCTCTAAGGGGGCTCTGTGGGCTAGCCTGGGCTCTGAGGGCCAGCCTGGGCTCTGAGTGGGGTCTGAGGGCTAGCCTGGGCTCTATGGGCTAGCCTGGGCTCTAAGGGGGGCTCTAAAGGCCAGCCTGGGTTCTGTGGGGTAGCCTGGGCTCTGTGGGTAGCCTGGGCTCTAAGGCGGCTCTAAGGGCCATCCAGGGCTCTGTGGGCTAGCCTGGGCTCTGAGGGCCAGCCTGGGCTCTAAGGGGGCTCTCAGGGCCGGCCTGGGCTCTGAGGGCCAGCCTGGGCTCTGAGTGGGGTCTGAGGGCTAGCCTGGGCTCTATGGGCTATCCTGGGCTCTAAGGGGGCTCTAAAGGCCATCCTGGGCTCTGTGGGTAGCCTGGGCTCTAAGGCGGCTCTCAGGGCCATCCAGGGCTCTGTGGGCCATCCTGGGCTCTGGGGGTAGCCTGGGCTCTAAGGGCCATCCAGGGCTCTGTGGGCTAGCCTGGGCTCTGGGGGCCAGCCTGTGCTCTAAGGGGGCTCTGTGGGCCATCCTGGGCTCTGGGGGTAGCCTGGGCTCTAAGGGCCATCCAGGGCTCTGGGGGCTAGCCTGGGCTCTGGGGGCCAGCCTGTGCTCTAAGGAGGCTCTGTGGGCCATCCTGGGCTCTGGGGGCCAGCCTGTGCTCTAAGGGGGCTCTGTGGGCCATCCTGGGCTCTGGGGGTAGCCTGGGCTCTAAGGGCCATCCAGGGCTCTAAAGGCCAGCCTGGGCTCTCAGGGCCGCCCGGCCCCCCTCTCCCGCCCGCAGGTCGCCGCCCGGCCGCCCCGGCCGCCGGCCTGACCGCCATGGACGCGCCCGAGCCGCCCCGCCCCGCCTGCGCCCCCCCGGACGTGGCCGCCGCGTGCCCCGCCGCCCCGGACATGGCCGCCGCGGGCCCCGCCCCCTCCCCGGGCTGCGTCCTCTGCCAGTTCTGCGAGCTGGACCCTGCCCGTGAGGCCGCCAAGACGTGCGTGACGTGCGCCGTGTCCTACTGCGCGCCCTGCCTGCGCGCCACGCACCCCAACAAGTGGCCGTTCACGGGGCACCGGCTGGCCGAGCCCATGCCGGACGCGCACCTGCGTGGGCTGCAGTGCCCGGAGCACGAGGACGAGCGGGTCAGCCTGTACTGTGCGGCCGACGACCAGCTCATCTGCGCGCTCTGCAAGCTCGTGGGCCGGCACCGCGACCACCAGGTGGCGGCGCTGAGCGAGCGCTACGACAAATGGAAGCAGACGCTCGAGACCAACCTGGCCCACCTGGTCAAGCGGAACGCGGAGCTGGAGGTGCAGCTGGGCAAGCTGATGCAGACCTGCCAGCTCGTGGAGGTGCACGCCGCGCGGCAGGAGGCCCGGCTGGGCGAGGAGTGCGACCTCCTGGTGGCCGTCGTGCAGCAGCGGCGCGAGGCCATCGGGGCCAAGATCCGCGAGGGCAAGGCCGTGCGGCTGCGGAAGCTGGCCCAGCAGATCGCCAGCTGCAAGCAGTGCGTGGAGCGCTCGGCCGCCCTCATCGCGCAGGCCGAGCTGTCGCTCAAGGAGGCCGACCACGCGCGCTTCCTGCAGACGGCCAAGAGCATCACCGAGAGGGTCTCCATGGCGACCGCCTCCTCCCAGGTGCTGCTGCCCGAGATCAACGTCAGCGACGCCTTCGACAGCTTCGCCCTGGACTTCTCCCGGGAGAAGAAGCTGCTGGAGTCTCTCGACTACCTCACGGCGCCCGGGCCGCCCGCGCTCCGCGAGGAGCTGTGCACGGCCTCCCACGACACCATCACCGTGCACTGGGCCTCGGACGACGAGTTCAGCGTGGGCTCCTACGAGCTGCGGTACTCGGTGCTCACCGGCCCGGCCAACGTGGCCAGCCTGTGCAGCTCGGCCGACAGCTGGATGATCGTGCCCAACATCCGGCAGAACCACTACACCGTGCACGGGCTGCAGAGCGGCACCCGCTACGTCTTCCTGGTCAGGGCCATCAACCAGGCCGGCAGCCGGAGCAGCGAGCCCGGGCGGCTCAAGACCAACAGCCAGCCGTTCAAGCTGGACCCCAAGTCCGCGCACCGCAAGCTGAAGGTCTCGCACGACAACCTGACGGTGGAGCGCGACGAGGCCTCGTCCAAGAAGAGCCATGCGCCCGAGCGCTTCTCCGGCCAGGGCAGCTACGGCGTGGCCGGGAACGTGTTCATCGACAGCGGCCGGCACTACTGGGAGGTGGTGCTGGGCGGCAGCACCTGGTTCGCCGTGGGCCTCGCCTACAAGTCCGCGCCCCGGCACGAGTGGGTCGGCAAGAACGCCGTGTCCTGGGCCCTGTGCCGCTGCCACAACGCCTGGGTGGCCCGGCACGACGGCAAGGAGGTGGCGCTGGAGCCGGCGCCGCACCCGCGCCGCGTGGGCGTCCTGCTGGACTACGACGGCGGCTGCCTGGCCTTCTATGACGCCCTGAGCGCCCTGCGCCTGCACGCCTTCGACGCCGCCTTCGCCCAGCCCGTGTGCCCCACCTTCGCCGTCTGGAACAAGTGCCTGACGGTCATCACCGGGCTGCCGGTCCCCGACCACCTGGACGGCACGGAGCCGCTGCCCTGAGCGCCGCCCGGCCGCAGGGTGCGGCCATGTTGTCCAAGATGGCCGAGGTCGGGGCCGAGGTGCTGGAGGAATCAAAATGGCGGACATCTGGTCCAAGCTGGCGGCCATGTTGTCCTGTAGGAATCAAAATGGCAGAATAGAAATCAAAATGGCGGACATCTGGTCACAGGCGGTGGCCATATTGCCCCGTAGAAATCAAAATGGCGGTACTTACCCACAGACTGCCCACTTCCTGCGGAACCGAACTCATGCCCTCCAGGGGGTGTGGAAGACCCTGTTGGATTGCTGTGGCTTTGTTTCCGAATAAAATAATTTTTTTTGGCAAAAAAAAACAAAACAAAAAAAAAAAACCTCTAACATTAGCTTCTTTTGTACTTAATTTTCTTCATAATATAATTAATTTTTAATATTATATCAATAAATATAGTCTAAAAATTAAAACAATATTGTGAGTTGCATAATGAAAATGACAGCTCCACCTTTTTTCACTTCTGATTTCCACTCCTAATATGTGAGAAGTTCATTCTTTTTTTATTTAAAAAGATTTATTTATTTATTTGAATATCAGAGTTATGTAGAGAGAGAGGTCTTGCGTTTGCTGGCTCACTCCCCACTTGGCTGCAACTGGCCGGAGCTGCGCTGTCCTGAAGCCAGGAGCCAGGAGCTTCCTCCAGGTCTCCCACGCAGGTACAGGGGCCCAAGGATTGGGCCATCTTCTACTGCTTTCCCAGGCCATAGCAGAGAGCTGGATTGAAAGTGGAGCAGCCAGGTCTCGAACTGGCACCCATATGGGATGCTGGCACTTCAGGCCAGGGCTTTAACCGGCTGCGCCACGGCACCAGCCCCAAGAAGTTCATTCTTTAGGTTGTTTCTTGTTATTTATTTCCATCTTTCTAGACAAACATTATACTGCTATTTCTTGATTTTTCAATTCTAGACACTTGATTTATTTAGTAGAAAATGGGAATTTGGTTCACTTAATACCTGTTGCCCCTGGACAATTAAAAGCTTATATATACATTTTGGTAGATCACATTTTGGTAGGTCACATTTTGGTAGATCAATATTCAAGATTTACATTACTATTAATAGATTAATACACTAATTGACTTCACAACTGGACCAATTAGTGTCATCATATTATGCTTCTTACCTAGCTTTTGTTTTTCAGTGGACTTAATGATTATATTTTTTGTTGTCTGCTTAGTTTTCCGTGTCCTGTCACTAATTCACATCCAAACACTCCGCCAAATTGGTAATATTCTTTTTATTACAACAATGTATAACAAACTCTGTATATTATTTTTCCTCTTTCTTGGGCATATCTCTCCTGGTGCCTTCACCTGTCTTGCTGTTATCTCCACTAGTGGTTCACCAGTCTCCTAAACATCTGTTTACTTGGATTTCTATTCATTGTTTTTCTAAAAACACCCTTTACCTTTTCCTATTTGAATCTTGCCCATTCACTTCTAAATTTGTGCACATTTTTTGTTTATTCTCATTTTGGATGGTTAATATCCTTTGGCAACTTTCTAAGAAAGGTTACAGGGAAATTAATGTTTTGAGACTCCATAGAAATGAAAATCTCATACCTCCTTCATTGGTTGATAGCTTATGTGAGTACTGAAGTGTAGGTTGCAATTTAAATTTTTCTACATGTTGGGAAAGCATTTTTCATTATATTCTGCATATTATCTTTGCTTTTGGTAAATTCATTACCCTGATTTCAAATAGTTTGTATGTGACTCCCTTAGCCCCATTTCAAAGCAGTGCTGAGGATACCTTTACAGTGTTATGAAAATCCATATGGATGAACTGTGATATGTGCTTATATCTTTGGCTCTTGGAATTTTTAGTATAATATTCCTTTGATGATCTTTATACTTCCACCATGTACCACACTGTCCCTGTCTTCAGTTTCTGGATCTTCTGATGATTCCTTATTGTAATCTTATTTTACAGGAGATTAGACATATATCTTGGATGCTTCTCCAATTTTCCTGTTTTCTCTCTCCTATTTTACACTTCAGCAATCTTTTTGTTTTATTTTCTAGATTTTCCTTAACTTTCTCTTGCACCCTATGTAGACTTTTATGTAGATTTCTGCTGTTTGAATCTCCAAGATATTTCTTGTTCTTTCAGTGTTCCTTTTTATGACACTATGTTTTTGTTTTCTGTCTATAAGTGTGACTATATTTATGACTATAAAGTCTTAGCTGGTTAAATAAATTAATCTTAGGTTTTCAAAGTTGTTATTTTCTGCTCACCAACAATATTTATATTTCCTCTTAGCCCTTCCCTCCCCTTCCATCCTCTATTCTCCCCTCCTCTCCCCTCCCTTTTCATCTAGTCTCTCCTCTCCTCCTCTCCTCTCCTCTCCTCTCCTCTCCTCTCCTCTCCTCTCCTCTCCTCTCCTCTCCTCCCTCTTTCAACAATAATATATCACTGATTATAGGCACATGTTATACAGCAAATCTCTAGAATTTGATCATTGGGTATAACTGAAACTTTATACCCCTTGAATGTCAACTTTCCATTTCTCTCTCCCCCAAGCATAGGCAATTACCATTTTACTCTCTGCTTCCATGAACTTTACTGGGTTTTTTTTCAACTTTTATTTAATAACTATAAATTTCCAAAGTATAACTTTTGAATTATAGCGGCTTTTCCCCCCACAACCTCCCTCCCACCTGCAACCATCCCATCTCTCACTCCCTTTCCCATCCCATTCTTCATCAAGATTCATTTTTTTTTTATCAAGATTCATTTTCAATGATACCACATGTAAGTGGAAACATATAATACTCATCTTTCTGTGAATGGCTTATTTCACTTAGTATAATATCCTCATGGTCATCCATATTGTTACATATGATGGAATTTCTTCCTTTTAATGACCAGATTAAATTTCATTATGCATATATCACATTTTGTTTATCCATTCATCAATTGATGGACATCCAGTTTGCTTCTACCTCTTGGCTAGGGTGAATAATACTATAATGGGACATGGGAGTGCAAATACTCCTTCTAGATTCTAATTTGAATTATTTTGAGTTAAAGTAGGATTACAAGTAGTTCTATTTTTTTGCAAGGTGTCCAACGCATAACAAACATTCTTAGCCAGATTAATCAATTTGTAAGCTTTTATTGGGATTCCACTCCCAGGCCAGGTTCACCAGTCCCAACAGAGCAGGGGTGAGGGTGGGAAGGGAGTTGCACCTCAGAGGTTGGGAAGGTCCTTTTGTAGATATAGGGCATGGAGGTTAAAAGTTGAGGCATGTCTGATCCCCACTGGTTGACCTTTAGGCACCCGTGGGGACCTTGGCAAGGACTTTTCATTCCCAGAAGTGCAGGTAGGGACTCTCCATTCCCGGAAGTGTGGGCCTTCTCTCCTGCAGATCCCAAAGCTACCATTTTGAATTTTGAATTTTTTCTCCTGTGACTACCATTTTACATTCCCACCAAGACTATACAAGAGTTCCAATTTCTCTACATGCTTGCCATCCCTTACCATTCTTAAAATGATGTTTATATAATATAGCCATCCTAATAAGTGTGAGGCAATATCTGCTTGTGGTTTTGGTTTGAATTTCCCTGATGATTAGTCATATAAGCATCTATTTAAATACTTGAGTGTTCGTACATCTTCTTTGGAGAAGTAGCTATTAAAGTCCTTATCCTGTTTTTAATGGAGTTATTTCGTAGTTTCAATATTTGCTATTCAACTGTAGGAGTTCTTTATATATGTTATAAATATTGTCTGATAAATGTTTGCAAATATTGTCTCCTGTAAGTTCTTTCTTTCTTCCTTTCTTTTTTCTTTTTAAGATTTATTTATTTGTTTGAAAGTCAGAGTTACAGAGACAGACAGAGGTCTTCCAGCCACTGGTTCATTACCCATATGACTGCACCAACCTGGGCTGGGCCAAGCTGAAGCCAGGAACCAGGAACCAGGAACTTCTTTAAAGTCTATCACATAGGTGCAGAAGCCCAAGCACTTGAACCATCCTCTGCTGCTTTCCTGGGCCATTGGTAGGCAGCTAGATTGGAAACAGAGTAGCCAGACTTAAACTGGCACCCATATGGAACCTATATGGTGCAACAGACTGCAGCTTTACTCACTGTGCCACAGCACTGGCTCTTCCTCTCTCTCTCTCTCTCTCTCTCTCTCTCTCTCTCTCTCTCTCTCTCTCTTTTCTTTCTTTCTTTCTGAATATGCTCATTCTTAAAATGATGATACTTGCCAATCAACTCATAATAAAATCTGAGGCATATTATTAAATTCAACTTAGGTTGGATGGAGGTGCAAGGATGACTATCTGAGTTCTGGTATTAGATTGGAGAAAGTTGCTGTACATTGTACTGTTCAGCCTGCAAGTTTTTACATAGTTCTTTTATGATTCAGTATAGCACCATCCCATATTTTCAGGTAAGTGTTATGCCTCCAGATGCATAGGAAATCTAATTTAAGATCTCTTGAGACTGTAATGTATAAAGAGAAAAGAAAGGTAAAAGGAGAGAACAGTCAATAAACTATGCCAGAAATTTTTATTTGTAAGAAGGGTAAGGCAAGCACCAGCAACAACTAACAACACAGAACTGAGAAAGCTAAGACCTAAGCTTGTAGAAGGAAAGAAGAAGAAAAAAAATCAAACCAATTCATGCCTCAGATTCTCAGAAAAACTTCAGAACTGTAGGATTATCTGGGAGATATAGATCTAAAAGGCTGAAAAAAAGAAAAGTGATCATGCTTGTATAAGGAGCTTATACTTACAGCTTCTCTATTCATCTTCAATAGATAGTTGGCAGCCCTTCTTCCACTTTGCAAAACAAGCAGGATTTCCTCTCATGAGAGCATAAACTAGAATCTCTATGCATTTGGGGGGCCCCAGCCCTACCTAAAAGCAGAGGAAAGGTTCTGTACACTTCCTAGAAGTTTAGAATGGTTCAAGGAAAAAGTGTTAGCCCACCAAACAATCTACAGTTATTTAATTTATAATTATGATGTTATAGAAATAAACCAAACTTGCAGTGAGAAGACCTGAATGCAACTGAGTTAATTAATCTGTTGAGATAGCTTATTTTCTTGTCCATAAATGGAAACCTCTTCACATCTGTGAGGCACAAAATCCCAAACTCAGAGAGAGAGTTTCTGTGACCCTTTGTTAGGGTAGGTGTTGGGTTAATCCTATTCAGCCGTGTGCTCCGGTGCCAAGTGCATCATGCATACTAGACATACATTATTGTTGTGAAATCACTTTTTGAAGTATAAAATACTTAACACATGTAAGACATCGCTAAGAGGTATTATGGGAAGGAAGTAATAAAAACGCTTATCCTTAGTCAATCTTGGGTGCTTACTATATGATCAACACTGATTGAAACATGCTATAAAATGAATGATCTCATTTCTTTCTTGTAAAAACATTCTGAGATAAGAACTAGTACTATTCCTAGTTTGTATATGGAAAAAAAAAATTCACTAGTGGTTAAGGACTTTGCCAAGATCTGAGCGAAGAGTAGCCCAAGGGTATGAAGGTGGGTAGTCTGGCTATGAAGCTTGCTAGACTGGCTTTAGCCATCAGATTTGTTAAGTACTGCCCTGCACATTCTGTTGACAGAAGATGAAATCATTGGAATGAAGTAACTGGAACATAATCAGCAAGCAGCATATGAAAAATGCAATGTGTCTCAATTATTTAAGTGTGTATTGTCACTGACATACCCAGTGAATAAGATCACATTTATTCCCAGGTTCCTACTATAGTTTCCTAATGTGAACCTGCCTTGCTGGACGCAGAAAGACAACATATAAGCCAACCTAAAGAACAGGAAAAATTAAAGACATTTAGGTCCTTGATGATTGGAGAGTTAGATTTGAAAAGTGCCATTACCTCTTAGTTTATTGGTCCATATACTGACACCAATTTACAGGATAATTTTCATCAATCTGCTAAGCATTTCTATGTGAAGCTTCTTAATTTCTAAAATCTAAAACTTGCTTGGCAGTCAAACTGAATATATCCTAACTCAATGTGATAAGTATGATTTTCATTTCATATCAGTTCTAAAAGAATTGATTAAAGTAGATTAAAATAGCTTAAAATTACATAGATTCATTCTCTGTCTACATGTACTTATGATATGCTTATGGATTTGTAAAAGGTTGAGTGGAAGTTTTCTTAGCCTACAGTATGGCCTGAATTGAGATAAGTAATCTAGATCAGTGGCTCTCTTGAGCCTCAGCCTAGACATTAGGATTTTTCAAGCTTCCTGGTATTTTTCATGTGCAGCCAAAGTTATAAATAACTCATCTAAATCATCCTTTTACCCTCATAATAGCATGATTAGTGACTATATATATCCACAGTAACATTATCATGATGTGTGTTATACTCTGTTGTGTGGTATCATTATTATAATGTGTCAAATTATAAATCCATTGCCCCTATGTGGACATAAAAGCCACACGTTTTCATCTCTACTTAACATGTAAGTAAAGCAGAGTTCTGAGAAATTAGGTAACTTGCTTGGAATCATTTGGCTGGGAAGTGGCAGAGCTGGGAGTTCAGGTGGGGTGGGTGGATTAGTTGAAACAAGGGCAGCTTGATTCCTTGACTGATGCTCTTACAAATTCCTTACACCATAATGTTTCCATGTTTTCAAGATCTCTAATGAAAATTAACTTTCTTTTTTAAATATTGAGAGGCAGAGACGCAGACAAAGAGACCTCCCATCCACTGGTTCACTCCCTAAATGTCCACAATGGCCGGGACTGGGCTAGAATGAAGTCAGGAGCTGGGAACTCAATACAAGTCTCCTACATGGATGGCAGAGACCCAGCCACTTGAGCCATCATCTGCTGCTTCCCAGGGTCTGCACTGGCAGGAAGTTGAAACCTGGAGATAAAGTTAGGAATCAAATCGAGTCTCTCTTATATGGGATATGGGTCTCTTGATTGTGAAACCACTTTCTCCCCCATCCCCGAAATTTTAAAGGCTATAAGAGAAGAAGAATTCCCAACCCAAAAGACAGCTTTCTCTTTTTGATCCACATCCTTCCATACCCTGCCTCATGGCTCCTCAGATCTGTTGCTCTTTGATTTACCACTTGTCCTGCACACCCAAAGCCATCTTGAACCTTGGACATTTTTTCTGGAAATTTCTAGATAGTGATCTCTCTTTGAATACTGAAAAGACAACAAATATATCAGTGTTCTTTATCCTGGCCCTACCTCGTCATCCTCTATTCATCATCAACACATTTAGTAACATTAAGCCATCTGGCTTTCCTGTGGCTTCTTAAAGTCTTGTGCTCTTGTGTTTTGGGTGAGGATAAGAAGGATTACAACACACCACTCAGTAAAAATGATGGCAGGAAATATGAGGACACATCTGAAAGGGTTGTTCAGCAGGTATCGGGGACTGAATTCTATTCCTCAGGAAAAAAAAATAGTGGAATCCTAACTTCAGAGCCTCAGAACATGATCTTGTGTGGAAGCAGGACTTTAAAAAAGACAAGTTCAACTGAGATCATTAATGTAGGCTTAATCCAATGTGACTTCCAAAATGGAGAAACTGGACAGAGAGACAGATACTCATAGAAGGCAGACAGTGCAAACAGACAGGGAGGAGATGGCTGTTGACAAGCTGAGAGAGGCCTGGAACACATCCTTCCCTCACAGCCCTCTGGAGGAAGCAACCCTGCTGACCCCTTGGTTTTGGACTTCTGGCCTCCAGAACTGTGAGACAATACATTTCTGTTGTTTGAGATCTGTGGTCCTTTGTTCTGGCAGCACTAGGTAGCTGACACAGCAGGTGAGGTGAAGGGAAATCAGGCTCCAGGAGAGCAGCCAGATAGAGCTCTGCTTAGGAAACATTAAAGCAGGGATTTGGAGTCCCCAGGGAGCCACACACAGAGCTCTCTGAGCTCTGGAATTCTCTCCTGGGATCACTGAAGGAAAAGGTTTCTTGTCTGAGCTGCCAGCATCTGGTTCTATACCTACCTTGGGGGTGGGGAGATGGTAGGCATTTACTCTCTGTTGCCATGCCAACCAAGGAGGTTGGCGAATTCAAGTGCTCTCTCTTTCACAAAAAGATCACCATGCCTTAGACTCTCAGGCACTCGCTATGAGCAAGCCTACCTCCTAGAACTTCCATTCTAAGGTGGGTAAATTATAATTTTCCTTGTTGCTGATTTCAAGGTTATAGTCTATTTCTATCAGCAGGAACACCTCCACACTACTTTAAATGTTTGTCACAGGGCATTGGAAGGAAGTACAGAAACTGATGTGCTTTGGTTCTTTGCAAGACACAGACAGGTGATACCCTCTTGGGCTCTGCGCTAGTGAATGCACACCTCTCACTACCCAACCCCACACCCCTTATAATCACATGCACTACTCTGATTTTCCCTTTTCCCTTTCACCCTCTGCATCATCTGCTACACCATCACTTTTTTTTTTTTTTTTTTTTTTTGGTCTGGTAGGAGCTCAGGAGCCTGGCTGCAGACTATTTCATCATCAGGGATTTCATCAGTGATGAAATCATCACTTATTAGCCTCTAGCTCCTAATTGGAAGGAATAGATCATGTATCCTCTTTGCCCTTGTGTCCATAAAGCAGAGAAACTAGCAATGGTGTAAACCATCTTTTTAGGGGTCCTGATTGAGGCTTTCCATGGGGTTGCTCAGCAGCCAGATGTGTGGCTTCAAGGAGATGGAGGATTGTTTACAATGTGATGAAATTCACACACTTCATGCTAGTAGCAAAGGTCAAGCTTAGAAAACTCTTGAAGAAGGATGCATTTCAAATATTTTTGACTGGAAACAGACTAATGGAATGCAGGCAGGCAGACAGGTGAATGTTAGCAACTAGTGTCACCATAGCAACCAGAGAATCATAGTTGATGGTGGTGACTTACTCTCTACTTCCTCCATCTCCCAGAAATTACAAGCACTGTGCTATGATTGAGTGGAGAGCAAAAGTAACTTTATATTTATGAATATAAGAGAGATCATCTTCCCCCAATCCTTTCTACTCAGTTATTGTTGGCAGGATGGACAAAGTTACAGAAATACTCCCAGGAAGGCAACATGGTGAAGACAAAGCTTAACAAGTGAGATGTGGCAGAGCAGGGGTGTAAATCTTGACTCTGCCACTTTACTGGATTCTATGTAGTGGGGAAACTTCCTTAATTGGTGGTTTGGTTAAGGGATCAAGTCAGAGAATCTATAGTTACAGGTAGATATGTTGTAAAACTATTCCCACTTTCTCTTGCTAATTTCCACACTGCATATTTCCAGACCCCATCTCTGAGTACACTAACTTAACAGTCAATTTGAACAGGCAAACAAAATGAGAACAGTCCTGTAAGACAAAATTACTGAATTTGATTATTTTTATATGTGTTTTTTTAAAGATTTATTTATTTATTTGAAAGGCAGAGTTACAGAGAGGCAAAAGCAGATAGAGAAACGTCTTCCATCCACTGGTTCATTCCCTAAATGGCCGCAACAGCCAGAGCTGGGCTGATCCAAAGCCAGGGGCCATCTTCTGGGTCTCCCATGTGATTGCCAGGTCCCAAGGACTTGGGCCATCTTCCTCTGCTTTCCCAGGCCACAGTGGAGAGCTGGATCAGAAATGGAGCAGCTGGAACATGAACCGGCGCCCATATGGGATGCTGGCACCACAGGCAGTGGCTTTAGCTGCCATGCCACAGCACCGGCCCCCCAAGTTCATTTTTATAAGACAACTTAGGAGTTTTCTACACATTTCACTGGCTGTGATGCAACACTCTTCACCCTAACTAGGCTGAATCTCCAGAGGATAGGTTTGTTTTGTTGTTGCTACTGTTTTTCTTTTCTTTTTATTTCCTGGGTCTTGCTTTGTGAGGCCTAGGATTCTCAGAACTTATCAGCTACAAGAAGTAGCCCATATTTCCTTCCTATTCATATCTCCCTACCTCCATATGTGTGTGTATGTGTGTGTGCATATCTCCTTAGCTCCATATATATATTGCTTCTGATTAATGGAAGTGAATGAGTTGTACAGTGTAGTGTGTTACAGAAGCAACAAGGAGGGGGAGGTGAAATCAAATTAACTATGAATTATGAAAAGCACCTCACCCTCTGATGCTGGTGCCCCTGAGGCTGCTAATGAAATGATCTATGCTAACTTTGTTCTAGTGGGGCCAGCACCGTGGTGCAGCAAGTTAAGCTCCACCTACAACACTGGCATCCCATATGAGTGCTTGTTTGAATCCTGGCTGCTCTGCTTCCAATCCAGCTGCCTGCTAATGCACTTAGGAAAACAGCAGATGACCCTAGGGCTTGGGACTCTGTCCCCATGTCAGAGACTCTATGGAATTCCAGGCTCTTGGTTGGACCAGCCATGGCTGTTGCAGCTATTTGAAGACTTAACCAGCAGGTAGAAGATCTCACTTTCTCTGTCACTGCCCTTTCTCTGTCAGCCTTCCTTTCAAAAAATAAATAAGTCTTTAAAAAAAAACAAAACAAAATCTATTTCTAGCAACAGACCAGCAAGTACCCCTGCTGAGGAGGCTTCAATAGGCTTGGAAAGCCTGACTGAATTAGTGGTTTGTGAGTGGGAATGTGGTATGATGCCCAACAATGTTGGACTTGAAATTGGAAGACACAGGGTTGAGCCCTGATTATGCCTCATATGATTGTGTACCTACATCTAATGTCTTCATGGGTATAAAGAGACTAACACCGCTTCCCAGGACTTTTGTGAGGATTTAAGTCTGGCAAAAATATGAAAACACATGGTGTTGGAACCAGCTCTCCAGGAGCTAATAAGTAAACATTAATTATATCTAGATTTCATGCTTTAATTGCATTACTTTTCCTAGTTATGAAGGCACATTGTAGCGCCACTGATTTTAAAATTGAGAAAACTGTCATATTTCTCTTTATAAACTTGCACAGGGATGACAGCTCATGATTTCTCAGAGCTATTTCAGAGTGAGGCTCCAAAAATTTCATGTATCCATTGATCACATGGATAAAGAGAAGGATACACTAGCTTCTCTACAAAGATAAGCACGAACAAGTAGTTCTATGTCTGTAAACAAAAAGAGGGTAATGGGGAAGGAAAGGATGTCTACGGGTCTCAAGTGGAAAGAAAAACAAAATGGGTCTGTAATTGCCACATTGATGTGGTTGGAAAGGAAAAAATTATACGGATATAAAATGAAAAATAGGAAAGAGGATTTCTAGGTCAATGATGAGTAACCAGTAGAATCAATGGGGCAGATCAATGAGGAGATCTTAACTCTGTATTTTATTTAGTCACTATGTTCCTGGAAAAAACGCTAGTGTATAGAATTGAATCAATAATGTGAGGAGAGCTCTCTGCTTTTGAAAGATGAGCATTATGGAAGCTATGTATAAAGCAAATATTATCTTTTCAGTTGGGTTATTTTGGGAGCACACAAGGATTTTTAATATTAAATGTTTTTAACACAGGGAACCCCTCTGTAGACATATAGAGATAGTGTTATTTCCAAATGTGTGAAGTAAAACTTTAAAACAGGACGCCATGGCATTTTACCCAAGTTTATCTAGAGAATGCTCTTCTAAACTATGGTAAATGCAGTCAGTTTCTAACTATAAATTACGGTAAGTTTGGAAGCTAATTCAATCATCAATGATAATTTGAGGAACAGATTCTGTCTAGCAAATTTAAAGACTAGAGATGTCTGGAGAGACAAGAGGAGGATAATTTAATCACATTCATTGCCTATACGAGAGAGTTGTAAGGGATCTGTCATGTGTTCTGAATTTTCACAGAAGATGATGACTAGGTATAAACTGTGTTGTGAGCACTGGATTGATCAGACATAGGCAGACTCTTCCTCCCTGTTCGGGTGTTTGAGTACTGAAACATATCAGCATGGGAGAAGGCAAGGAGCACACCTGGGGAAACCGGATGAATAAGGCAGGCACAGGCATAACCTCTATCCTTGGCACAAAAGCATTGGAATAAGGGTTAGTATGCAATTCTAGAAGCTCTTTCTGACCCCAACATTCTTTAATTGGGTTTACATATGAGACAGAACATTCCATGGAACGTGGAGAAGTCACTAGAGAATGAAGACACTTGGTTTATAAGCAAATCTGGAGCAGCTGAAAGCAAACCTGTGAATCAGCTCACCCCTACTGCACTTGCCCACTCAGTACAATCTGCCCACTGCTGGCCCCCGTGGTATGGCCACAGGACCTTGGTTTTGAGCACTCACAGTAGAATATGGTCATTATTTCCACTGGCTCTCCCTCCTTTCTCTGTATTCCTTACACTTCTTGAGAAGTAACCATTAAGTCAGCATGCAGGACACATCTGAATGAGGAAATGAACGGATAGTTGAGTATCTGTGATATCTTGCAGAGGATTCCTTTCCTTGAGTTTTGTCTCAGATTCCATTCCCACATTTCTAGCCTTTTTATTCCACACTATCACTATTCTCTCCTATACTTCCTTTGTATAGGAACTTGCGCTTCCTTGGGGATGGAAATCAACAGAAGGGACAATTTTGACTAAATGCCTACCTCCCCAGTGCATCTGCATTTTAAATATTTATTTATTGTTTTTTTAACCTATTGAAAGGTGAGAGAGAGAGAGATCTTCTATCTGCTATCTGCTGGCTTACTCCTCAAATGCTAAGAACAGCCAGGGCCAGGCCAGCGGGAAGCCAGGAGCCTAGAACCCCATCTGGGTCTCCAATGTAGATGGCAGGAGCTCAAGCAGTTGAGCAATCACCCATTGCTTTCCAGGCAGCATGGATTGAAAATGGAGCAGACAGGACTGAACCAGCACTCTGATGAGGCATTCCAAAGCAGCAGCTTAGCCTACAGCTCCACAACAATCATACACTTTATTTATTTATTTTTAAATATTTATTTATTTATTTATTTGAGAGGTAGAGTTACAGTGAGAGGAAGAGACAGAGAGAGAGGTCTTCCTTCTGTTGGTTCACTCCCCAAATGGCCGCAACAACTGGAGCAGTGCCAATCTGGAGCCAGGAGCCGGAAGCCAGGAGCTTCTTCCCGCCTCCCACGAGGGTGCAGGGGCCCAAGGACTTGGGCCATCCTCCACTGCTTCCCCAGGCCACAGCAGAGAGCTGGATTGGAAGAGGAGCAGCCAGGACTAGAACTGGCACCCATATGGCATGCCGGCACCACAGTCAGAGGATTAACCTAGTGGGCCACAGCACCAAACCCAACCATACCCTTTAAAAATGTTTATTTATTTTAATTTTTCATCTACTTGAAAGTCAGAGTGACAGAGAAAAAGATGTGCATTTTAACAAGTAACCTCTGGAAATACAAAATAGTAAGACAAGGGAATACATCTCTAGACACTGAAGTGGATTCATTTAGTGATCCCCAAATAAAGCATCTAGGAAAAAAGACTGTTCAGTCAGTGCACTAGGGCAGGTCTTTCTATAACACTGAATGTCAGGAAACATCTCTAACAATCATGAAGACCCAATCAGGGCTGGCAAGTATATTAATATTTTCTATTTAAACTCACATTTTTATAGAATATAGGGGTCAAAGAGGAGCCATTGGTTATGACATTCATTATTCATTCATTCAACAAATATGATACATCTGTAATACATAAGGCATCACGCAAGCTTCTTAGGATACATTAAAAGATAACATACTCAATGAGAGCTGATTTCACTGAGTTTATATTCTAGCTTGGGGAGTTAGACAATAAAGAATATATATAAAAATAAATGACCATAGTCTACCGTACATAAAAATAAAAACAATGGAGAAGTATGAAGTGGCTTGGAAGTATATAGGGGTGATAGGAGTGTATGTGGTAGGTTATAGTATCAATGACTTGGCCAATTCAGGTTTTATTGAGAAAGTAAGTTCAGGGAGTGAGCCAAGTAGATTTCTTGGAAATGAAGATTCCAGCAGAAAGCAGAGCTAGTGCAAAGCACCTATAGAGGAAACAAGTGTGACTGGTACTTTGAAGATAGTAAGGAGGGCAGAGCAGTTGGAGAAAGGGCAGCGAGGTGAGAGGAACAGAAGTAAAGTAAGAGAGATGGTGCTGTAGCTGATTAGATAGAGCCAGTAGGTTGTGTTAAGGGCCTGGATTCCCACTCTGTAAGTGGAAAAGGAGGCAACCAATTCATGTTTTGATCAGGAGAGTGGCATGATTTTATTTACACTTTCAAAGTCTTACTGTTAGGCAGAACTTGCTCAGAGGCAAAAGTGGGGAGAAATGAGAACTGTTACGAGGCAGTCATAGTATTCTAGGCAATTAATGATGGTGGCTTGGGTGGACAGTCGCCCAGGAGGTAGTAAGAGCCCTCAGGGTCTAGATATTTTCTGACAGCTGAGTCACAAGGGCTGTGAGAGACAAAGAGTGTGAGAGACAAAAAGGAATCAAAGTTGACTCCCAGGTTTGGGTCCACTTAACTGGATAGAGCTGTGAATACCAACACAAAGAAGGCTGTGATATGATAGGTTTGAGGGTAAGGAGTAAGGGAAATTGGGAACTCCTGTTTAAGAATTTGAAATATCTACTGACGTTTCCAAATTTGAAAGAGAGCTTTCCAAGCCTCCAAGCTGTGGTCTAATATACAGTAGATCAACTCTTTGGCCATAGGCTGCTGTTCAGTATAGCTCCTCTAAATAAAAGGTAGTGGCTTTCCTTGCTTGTATGACCAGCTAGCTTCTGGTTTCATTCCCAAAAGAAATCTCAGTAAACAGAAAAAAAACAAGGGACCCAAGTATTTCCCAAAAATTATAAGTATCATTTATAACTTTAAATAGAGGTTTCCATAGAGTATGTGCTATAACCTAGTTACTCCAAGGAATGGATTCCCTCTGCTGAGATTAAATTTGTATGCAGGAATTGACTCATCATCAAGATACCCTAATTCATACCTCAAGTATCTCAATTTTACTTGCTTTTCATATATGACTAGACTATTATAATAGTGCATTCAAAGAGAGAACAATATGGGTAACCTTGCCACTGAATTACAGTGACTCTTTTTTACTTTGCTCCCTATTCATTCCCATTTCTTCTCAATCGTACATGAAGGCATTGTTTAGGATATTTTTCACCTATCAACTCTCTCCACACTGGTAACTCAGAGAGGCCTTAGGGGGAAAGTGACACAGGATCCAGGGCACAGCAATAGAGCCATGTGAAGTTAGCAGGGCAATAAATACAACCGAATTCCACAGAAACACTGTTTTGTTTCAGAAATAGAGGGAAGAACTATTGTCCCATGTATTACTTCTGCTAGTATTAGCACCTATTAATGAGGGGCTTATACTTATGTGCTTTGGGTATTTTTATTATGTTTTGTTTTGCTTTTATTCTTTACTTTTTTTTCTCTCAGGAGTACCAGATACTCTGTACATACTCAGACATTCCCACTTTATTCTTGATTTTATGTTCGCAGCACATACACATAATATAAAACCCCTTTAAAAACTTGGGAAATACTGCATCTTAGCACATCTAATCTTTTTCATTTCTACAAATTCATGATGTCACTTAAATCAGTTATGAAACTCAGATAGCTTTTTTTTTTTTTTTTTTTTTGACAGGCAGAGTGGACAGTGAGAGAGAGAGACAGAGAGAAAGGTCTTCCCTTGCCATTGGTTCACCCTCCAATGGCCACCGCGGCCGGTGCGCTGGGTCCGGCGCACCGCGCTGATCCGATGGCAGGAGCCAGGTGCTTCTCCTGGTCTCCCATGTTCAGATAGCTTTTAAAAATTAAATCTTTCTTTGCATAGATAGCTCCTGGAAAACTGGCAACAAGTTACAAAATACAAGGTAGTATCCTTGCAAAGAGTGAATTAATAACAATGAGAAACAGTGGCCAGAAAACAGAACTGTGGAATCTGAGGCACTGTTTCAGAGCAACAGAAAACTCTGTTAAAGCAACACAGCTACCTAAGTGACACCAGTGACCTGTACACCTACTTGATTTTGCATTTCTTTAGTAAAAATGGTGTTTTCTTGATAAATATCTGTATTTATTTAATATAATAAGCGTACAATTGTTCTATTATGTACTTTGCTTTATATGTAATAGAAATTAAATGGAAATTAATGTAAATAGCATTCTAATAATTTCATCCTGCAACTCTGTGGATCATTTTTATACCTAGGGTACACGCACTCCACTTGAGAGACCACTGAACCCAGCCATCGAGTACCAAGGGAACTTTTCAGCTATGACTGCCCCTTTGTCCCAGTCTCCATTGATTTTAGCTCCACAAGCTGCTCCACCACACAACACAAAACCACTGCAGTCACTTCTTGTCACAGTGTCCTGAATGTAACCACCCCAAGTTGTCAATCTGATATTGGAGACAGGGAGGCGTCATGTCAGTTTAGAGGATTGGAAGAGAATAAATGCCAAGGTCTTACTCAGCTTATGCCAAGTTCAGAATATGCCAAGTCTTTTGTAGGGCCCTGAATGATTTGCCTTAGTATCCATGCCTACCAGCAGCCCTGTGAAAATTGTCCCTCTTGAAGCAACACTTTGAAGCTTGCATAATGCAGATTCTTTCCTGGGAAGGACCTTCCCCCCTCATTTTCTGTCGGCCACTGGCCATCTTGTGATGACCCATGCACACATCCAATCCTGGTCAGTGTTACTTGATTGTTTTCCATCACAGGTCCTCCATATAGAACTCGCATGCTTTCTCATGAAGAGACCACGTGTGTCTGTCTAATGGACTGTCTGTGTCTACATACGTTCATACTATTAAAGGAAAACTGCTTGATTTAATGTTAGATGGAATGCATAGATTACTGGTGATAGAACTATTGATTTCGCCTCACTAAGAGACAAGTATGTACCAACCTGCTAATAATAAGACATCACATTCCTGGTTGCAAGACAGTGTCTGGTTTAACCATTTTTCCCATTTTAATGATCTGAATCATTATATTTGGGTGGATATAATCAGTTGAGTAGAAAATCAACCAATAGTTTGTTTAAATATCATACAAGTGAACTTTGTAAATTATTTGTTTCCAGGTAAAAAATTATACTACTTTATGAATGCCATTAAAGAGAAAGAGCACTTCACATAGTGCATCTGGGTCTTGCCTACGCTTTATTGTGAAGTATGATAATCTGTTGGTTTAAGCAAGCCCCTGTGTTTTTACCAAATTTCAGCAAAGCACTGTACATTCTAACTCTTAATACTTGTATTGAATTTGTAATAATAATACTTAGATACCTTCTTGAAACAAATTTTCATTTTAGCAAACTGCACTTGTTTTCTATCCCAGAAGAAGATTTCAGAAAGTTATTATTGACAATTTAAATGACAGTAGAATTTCAGTTAAAAAGTTTTTGAATTTATTTCTTGATTAAGGCCCTTAGACAGTTTTCATCATTTTCAAAATTACAGATTCAATCATAGCACCATTCAAGAAAAAGTGAGGAAAGAATTCAAAAGCATTTCTTAAGCTAAAAAAACTGAACTTGACTCACTTTGTTGGCACATAAGCATATTCTGAATAGTTTAGTATCCTGGCATATACAGAAATATATTATGTACTATTTGGTATGAGTACCGTATGTGTGTTTAAATCTATAGTGTTCATGTTGCAGATCTGTGAGGTTTAATTATCATCCATATTCATATTACTTGTTCTACTCACAAACACTGAGAGATAAGACATATTCAGATACTTCCTTATCTGTCTCCAATTCCCTTTGAAAACTGACAAAATATTAAATTAAAAAGAATAGGAAATGCTTCCTAGAATTTTCATATTTTAATAGAAATGAAGCACTATCTATTATAATTCATTTATTTTGTGGTTGAGGAACCTAAAACTTCTTCCAGCAGCTCACAGCTAGTAAATGATCAAGGTAAAATTAGAAGAGGTCTGACCCTTTTAAATTCCCTTTAGATCTACACCAGAAATGTATCTGACCCTGACTTCCAACAAAGAAAGAAATTTTAAAGTTTAATGACAGCTTAAAAGTTAAGATTTCTTCAGTATAGTTGATCCACTATTCATTGCATATATAATTGTACTATAGAAAGCTATACAGTCGATGACTACACTGATAATATGGGTACATAGCATTGCTGAAGGTTATAATTCTAATGATACAGTTGTCTTAACCATGTATATTTCCATTCATTACCCTCTCTTGCCACCAGACTATCAAACAATTCAAGAATACTTTAAGAAATTAGTGGGCACTTGAATTAAAAGATAAATTTATTTTGGTGTGAAATATTTTAAAACCCAAGAATGCTTTTTCTTAATAGGCATTTTCACCAACTTTCTAAAGACCTCTGATATGTAAAATGTAAATTTGGCTACTTATTCTCCTGTTAAAATGGTGGACTTCCATTGTTTAAACAGATCAAAGACTGAATTCCGTCATTTAACCCTATCCTGGTGTTCAACTTCAACTTAAACTCTTGCAAGGTCTGTTTCAATATTTATATGCCAACAATACTGAGATAATTATGTCTTGGCTGTGTCTCACTCATACTGGCTACCACTTTCGTGCCTCTGTTCCTGTTCCCGCCTCCCTGCAGCATCCTCACCATGTCACAAATCCATTCCATCCACTCTAGTGGCTCACTGCACCGGGGACATCTCTGTAGGCTCTCCCTGACACTTCCCTCACTCCCTACTTCCCAAATTAGGTATGCCTCCTCATGATTCTGTATTTCTGTCTTCATGGTTAATAATTACTGTTGAAAAGGTAACTGTGAAACATCATGTAATTTATCCACCTCACTTAATTACTGTGAGGATGATTTTATAGCAAGCGTAAGGACAGACATATTAGTATGAACTCAATAAAGGTTATTGAATTGATTAAATGATTAATGGTCAAAGGAGTTAAATATGAAAAGTCTATAAAACAGTGCTTAGCAAATACAAATGGCAAGAAATATATGACTAAACTTGAAGTTATTCCCCAATTCTATGTTCTTGTAACTGATAAGCATGATATTTCAATAGGAGTCATAGGGTAAGTAGATAATCATCAGAATTTCATAGAGGAATTGGGGTAATTTTGATTTAGGCAGCTTTTATGAAGTTTATTCAAGTGTGGGTAAATCTTATATTGGCCTTGCAGAAAGTCCTAGGCCTGAACTGAAGAAAAATCAGTCTCACCAACTAGTTTCATTGAAGCTCTTTCAGCATACAAAGACAGTGATATACTGTTACTGCTTCAATGGCATTCATCAAATCTTTTTTTTTTTTTTTATTTGTGACAGATTTATGCCTGATATATCCACTAGGGGTCAAACTTTTAAACATGTCGCATTGCAATAATATTGCAGGCCTAAGGAAACAATTTCATTTCCTTCTGGGTTGTAGTACAAATTGCTGTTCTCTGTGTGTGGGTTGCATAGACAACCAGCCTCATATGTAATCTGGAGAGTAAGAGAGTGCTTTTCTCTTGGCCTATATCATTCCTCTGCTCTTACCAGAAATGGGTGAATTGCATTGGCCATTTGTGGAATGGTTTATATAGATTGCCATCTGAAAGCAGCAGCTGGATGCAGTCTTTTCTAGTACTAATTTAATTTTTTCTATTTTATTTTTGTTACATATCTGTTGCATGATATAAATTCAGACATTTGCCATTCCTTTGCTTCATTTCCTCCCACCAGCTGCCATTCTAGGAGTATCACAAATTGTGGAATCCATTCTGTTTTCACTCCCACTCAATGCACAGTACATTGTTGACAAACTTGTTTCTCAGAAGTGTCCATTAGTGCATTCACAAATTTCCACTTCCCCTTTAAACTACGTTGTTAATTTATTAGGAAAAATGAATACTAATGTATCCATAGTATTTTATAACTGACAAAGTATTTTGCAAATATTGTCCTACCTGATCCTTGTACTATGCTGGTAAATTGAATAAGTGCACTAATCACTTTCCTATCAATAATGAATTACATTGCATTCATTTTATAATTAAAGAAACTAAGGCTTCAAAATTTAGGTGACTTGCTCAAGTACATACAGGTGGGATGCAAAAGGACTAAAATCCTGTCTTTGAGCTATGACACCTGCACGGTTAGACTCTTGAAATTAACTTACAATATCAGTCATTAAGATATCCTAAGAAATATTTTTCCACATATATTTTTCTTCACAAATTGGTAGACTATCATGGAGAAGAGTTGAGGGAATAATTTGATACAATCCACAACCTCTGGGGAAGTGAATGTTTGTAAACCAGTAAAAGTGACTTATTTTCTTATTGGAAATCTTAAGTACCAAAATATTATTATTATATTATCACACTGATTGTTCTAAAGTAATTCATATATAAAATGTATATAATTTATGACATTTCCTTATTTTCCAATTTTTATACAACAGAAAGCTAAAACATCACTGTCTCTCTGTTTTGAAGATGGGAAACAATTTTTCTTCATTTTCCTTTTTCTGTTTTACTCTTTCATCTTATTCTCATGTCACCTCTCACTGCAAGTCATGGCTGACAGCATTTGTCATTCGTTTCTGCTTGACTACTGTCACCTTCCCAGTGCCACATGTGGATTTCATCTTGCACAACTTCTTTTCAGGTTTACCTGATGCCAGGAGTCCCCTCTGCACATCATTATCAAATTGCTTCAAATTAGTGCCATAGAGAAAAATGTAAAAACATCCACAAGGGAATAGATGACACATATGCAGAGAAGCAAAAATAAGGAAAACATCAGAACTCTCTCTAAATAATGCAATGCAATGTAGAAAAGAGCATAACAAATATTAATGATACAAAATAAAAATAACACTAATATTGGAAGAGAAGTGGAATACATTGTTCAAAGACTCATATGTGATACATGAAAAGGTATGCTATTACTTGTATGTGTACTTTGATAATTTAGGTATCTATGCTATCCAACCTAAAGAAAACATCTAAAAATAGCACATAATTATAGATAATAAGTCAACAAAGGAGATGAAATGTGGTGAATTAAGATTAAACTCAGAAGTGGGAGTTTTTCACAGCTGTGAAAAAAAAAGAAGTGACTTGGTAGGGCCAATGTTGTGGTGCATCAGGTTAAACCACCACCTGCAATGCCAACATCCCATATGGGCACTGATTCAGATCCCAATTGTTCCATTTGTTGAAATCATCTGGAGACTGAACCAGTGAATGGAAAATCAATAAGTGAATCTCTCTCTCTCTCAGTCCCTTTCTGTCTGTAACTCTGCCTTTCAAATAAAGAAATATTTTTTTTTTTAAAAAGTGATTTGTCACCGTATTCTGATTTGACAATTGCTTCATTTAGAACATGTACTGTGTATCTCGATTCCCTCCCAGTTGGTAGGGTTTCTGATGAGAACTGTGCTGTTAGTCTATTGGAGTTCCTTTAAGGTACTCTGGAATTCCACAATTTTGTACCCTGTGAGGCTTTCATTTATAAATGAGGGTGAAAAAAAGACTCTCCAAAACAAACAGAAGTTGGAAATTTGTCACCATTTGGCCAGTTGTACAAAAGATATTTAAGTATGTGCTACAAACAGAAACAGAAAAAGACAGCACCATGAAAGAATGTAAAGGTAGAAAATCTCCTAGTAAAAGTACAAAGGAGATCCAAAATAATCAATAGGAATATTTACATAAAAACGGCAGCCAAGTCATCACTTATCAATAATAACATTTAGTGTGAGTAGCCTAAATTCTCCAACTAAAAGACACAGAATGGCAGCATGTATCAAGAAAAGAAGACCCATCTATTTGCTGCCTACAAGAAACACACCTCACCACCAAAGATACATACAGACTAAAAGTGAAAGGATGGAAAAAATAGTCCAAGCTAATGAAAGCAAAAATAAGCAGGAATAGCTATCCTAATATGAGACAAAAGAGACTTTAACACAAAAACTATTAAAAAGGACAAAGAAAGACATAATGTAATGATTAAAGAATCAGTTCAACAGGAAGATGTGCCTATAATAAATGTATATGTATCCAATGCTAGGCCACCCAGCAATTAAAACAAATGTCAATAGATCTAAAAGGAGACATATGTTCCAATACAATAATGGGAGATACCAATATCCTACTGTCAACTAGACAAAAACCAACAAAGAAACAACAGAGCCAATCTACACTATGAACCAAATGGTCCTAAGTGATATCTAGAGGACATTTCACCCCACATCCACAGAATATATATTCTATCAGAGCATGGAACTTTCTCTAGGATAGACCACATGCTATCCCATAAAACAAGTCACAGCAAATCCAAAAAGAATTGAAATCAGACCATGTATCTTTTCTGACCACAATGGAATGAAGTTGGAAATTAATAGCATGAGAAACTCTAGAAAATATGCAAACACATGGAGACTGCAAACCTGCTCTTTAATGAACAGGTTATAAGAGAAATCAAAAGGTAAATGATAAACTCTTAGAAATGAATGAAGATTACAACACAACATACCAAAACTTATGGGATACAGCAAATGTAGTGTTAAGAAGGAATTTTATAGTAATTAGTGCCTACAAGAAATTGGAAAGGTATCAAATATCAATGCATCTCAAGGATCTTGAAAAATAAGAACAACCCAAACTTCAAATTAGAGGAAGAAAGTAATAATTAAAATTAAAGAAAAAATAAGCAAAGTAAAATAAGAAAATGATACAAATGATCAAGGAAATGAAGAAATGAATAGCTTTTTTTGAGAAATAAAAGCAAAATTGATACACTGGCCTAAATGACCAGAGAGAGAGAGAGAGAGAGAGAGAGAGAAAGTCCAAATCAATAAAACCAGAGATGCGAAAAGAAATGTAATAACAGACACCACAGAAATAAAAAGAATCATCAGGAGTTACTACAAACAGCCATATACCCACACATTGGAAAATCTAGGAATATCGATAGATTTCAGGACACGTAAAATCTGTAAAAGTTGAGTCATGAAGATATAGAATACCTAAATAGACCAATAACCAAGATACAGACTGAGTAATAGAGACTCTCCCAACAAAGAAAAACCCAGAACCAGATGGCCTCACTGCTGAATTCTTCCAAACTTTTAAGATCTAATTCCAATTCTTCTCAAACTAACCAGAAAAATTGAAATGGAGGGGATCCTCCCCACAAACTCCTTCTATAAGGCCAGCATCACCTTAATTTCAAAACCAGAGGGAGATACAACAAAAAATAGAGTTATAGACCAATATCCCTGACGAACATAGAGGCAAAAATCCTCAGCAAAATGCTAGTTAATCGAATCCAACAAATCAAACACATCATTCACTTGGACCAGGTGGGTTTATCCCTGGGATGAAGGGATAGTTCAACATAGGTAAATCAATAAATGTGATAGATCACATTAAAAATTGAAAATAAAAACCATATGCTTATTTCTTAGATGCAGAGAAAGCATTGATAATATACAACATCTTTCATGATAGAAACCTTAAGCAAATTGAGTATAAAGGAACATTCCTCAACACAATCAAGGCAATATATGACAAACACACAGCTATTAACATATTGAATGGAGAAAAGCTGATCATCATTCCTATTCATTATAGTCTAAGTCTTTAGGTAAGAAAAAGAAATCAGAGAAATACAAATTGGAAAGGAGGAAGTCAAATTATCCCTGTCTGCAGATGACATGATCCTATACAGAAAGGAAACAAAAAATTGCATTAAAGAGTTTGGTAAAGTTGCAGGATATAAAATCAACACACAAAAATCAATAGCCTTTGTACAAACAAACAATGTGTTGGCTGATAAAGAACTTGTAATATCAGTATCATTTGCAATAGCTACAAACAATGTAAATACCTTTGAATAAATTTAACCAAGAATGTGAGATATCTCTATAATGAAAATTATAAAACATTACAGAAAGAAATAGAAAAAGATACAAAAAAGGAAAAATCTTACATATCATAGATTGGAAGAATTAATATCATCAAAATTTATCCATACTACCCAAAGCAATTTACAGATACAATGTGGTCCCAATAAAAATACCAAGGAAATTCTTCTCAGATCTAGATAAACAATGCTAAAATTCATATGGAAACACAAGAGACCCTCAATAGCTAAAGTAAACTTAAATAACAAAAACAAAGCCAGATGCATCACAATACCAGATTTCAAGACATATTCAAAGCAGGCTGGTACTGGCACAAAATGACCAACTAGCTGCAATGGTCAGGGCTGGGCCAGGCTGGAGCCAGGTGCCAGGAGTTTCATCCAGATCTCCCACATGGATCCAAGGCTCAAGTACTTGAACCATCATCTGCTGCTTTTCCTTATGGTGGAATCGGATCAGAAATATAGCAAATGGGATTTGAACCAACATTGGAAGTGGCAGCTTAACACACTATTCCATGACACCAGCCCCACTTAATATATATTTAGTGGCAGATTAAGCTTGTGACTATAAATTAATTGAAGTATGCTATTTCATTTTATTCTTACTACTTGTTGAATTATTTACTTAGTGTAGGGTTAGTCTTATGAGTATAAAGTAAACTGAAAGTATATCATGGTAAAAATTAAGGGTGGCAATAGGAGAGGAGAAGGAAGAAGGGTGGGAGTGTGGGCTGGAGGGAGGGTAGGGTGGGAAGTATCACTATGTTCCTAAATCTGTATATATGAAATGCATGAAATTTGTATACCTTCAATAAAGTTTTTAAAAAAACAATACACAAGAAACTGCCAATGGGTTAACTACTATGGGGAGGTAACTTAGTGTCTCTATGAAGGTAGAGTGATTATGTCATGGTTGCACTTATATTTGTCATTGTATAATATTCAATGAAGGATTATCTTGCTCTACTATTGTGATAAAATTAAGCAATAAACTTCTCAGTAACTCAAAAAAAAAAAGAAGCAAATCATGAAAATGCAAGAATCAACTATATGTTCCCTATAAGAAATTCATTTTAAATATGACAACTTGAATAGATGAAAAGTAAAAGAATGTATAAATATGTACCATATAAACTCTGATCAAAGGGAAAACTGGAGTGGCTATATTAATGTGAGACAGAGTGGATTTCAGAGCAAAGAACATTACTAGAGATGCAAAGTTCCATT
Source organism: Lepus europaeus (assembly GCF_033115175.1). Taxonomy (NCBI): domain Eukaryota; kingdom Metazoa; phylum Chordata; class Mammalia; order Lagomorpha; family Leporidae; genus Lepus; species Lepus europaeus. The sequence goes on along the minus strand of NC_084831.1, from coordinate 134,232,603 downwards.
TCATCATAAAAGTCAATATTAAAGATAACACAAAATGATAAATATTTATGCAGCTTGTAAAATAAGTGAAGATTTTCAATAATGGATAGAACTGAAAATGAAAAATAGAAGAATCCACAAATATAGTTAAAGATTTAAAGAACTGATAGTACAAGTAAGGTAGAAAATCAGTAAGAATATACAAGACTTGAACAATATCAACCAACTTGATCTGATGGTCATTTATAGAACTTTCCACCCAAAAACTGGATGCAAATACTTTCAAGTGCACATGGACTATTTACACATATTCTGAGCCATAAAACAAGCTTCAATAAAATTTGAAGGGTTTAAACAATCCAAAATATGTATTCTACTACAAATGAGTTAAATTAAAACCAATAACAGAAAGTTATGTGGAAAATTCCAAGTGTTTGGAAATGAAATTACATTCTTAGAAATAACCTACATGTAAAATAAGAAACAAAATAGATATTAGAAAGCATTTTGAAATTAATGAAAATAAAAAATAGCAAAGCAAGATTTGTAAAAGTAAACTATCAAAGGAAAAATAAGCAGAAAAAGATGCGTAAATCAGAAAGAAATTATTGAAAGAAAAACAGAGAAGCAATAGGGCAAATCAAAGTAGCAAAAGCTCTTCTTTTAGGAGCATCAGTAAAATTGCACTCAGATTGATCAGGAGGAAAAGGAAGACAAGCATTACTAATATCAGGAAGGTAACGTCATGGCAAACTCCATCGACATTAAAAGGATAATGGGGATATTATGAGTAACTGAAAGCCAGATTTTGATAACATAAAAGAAATAAGAGCAATTTCTGAAGAGATACAAATTACCAAGGTTCACTAAGAAGAAACATAACCTGAATTATTTTATATCTGTTAAAGAAATAAAATTTATAATTATATACCTCCTCAAAAAGGAAACTCCAGAGCCATATGACTCCAATGATAACTTCTTCCAGTCATTGAGGGGAGTGGTAGTCTGAATCCCAAATTCTTCTAAATACACTGCAACTCATTTATGAGGCCAACATGACTCTGAAATTAAATCAAGATGAAGGCGCCATAAGAAAAACATACATCAATATCCTTTATGAAAAAAATACATGCACATTTTGGAGAAAACACTAAAAGTTAATAGTAAAAAATAACATATATCACAACCAAGTGTAGTTTGGCCTAGATTTGCAATGTTGGTTCACCAATCAAAAATAGATCGCTGTAATTTAAAATATAAATACACTATGAGAAATATAGTCACCTCAATAATGGAGAAAAATACTTGCCCAAATTAGTATTTTTTCTAATAAAACTCTCATCACTATAGTAGCAGAGAGAACCTCTTCAATCTGGCAAATGACATCCACAAAACTTTACAATGAATATGATACCTAACAAGAAAATACTAAATGATTCAACAATAGAAAGAGCAACAAGGGGTGGATACAAGCCATCAACTACTTTTGTTCTTCATTGTACTAGAAATGCTAGCCAGTATAATAATAATAATAATAATAATAATAACAATAATAAACAGGTTCAGGTTGGAGGAGAAGAAGTAAAATTGTTGTTTATACATAATATGATAGTCTTTGAAGAAATCCAATAAAATCTACAAAAAATTAGAGCTAATAATTGAATTTAACAGATTAGCAGGTTACAAAAGCAATATACAAAAGTCAAGTGTATTTCTCTATATTACCAATGAACAATTTGGAAATTGAAATTTAAAATGATTTTACAATAGAAGCAAAGTGTGAAATGACAAGAATGCTAACAGAAGATATTCAATTCTTACACACTGAAAACCAGAAAAAATATCACTGAAAGAAATTAAAGAAGATTCAATAAATGAATTGATAGATTGCAAAATCAATATTATTATGATGTCAATTTCCTACATTCTGATTAAAATAGATAAAATGAAAAAAAAAAGGTAAAATGCTAATATGGATGTGAAGAAACTGGGTTTTTACATTGCTTATAAGAATTGCAAATATCACAGCCACGCAAGAATAGAGTTTAACAATTTCTTTTCTTTTTTTAAAAAGATTTATTCATTTATTCGAAAGTCAAGAGTCACACAGAGGAGGAAGGAGAGGCAGAGAAAGAGAGAGGTCTTCCATCCACTGGTTCACTCTCCCAGATGGCCACAATGGCTGCAGCTGCGCCAATCTGAAGACAGGAGCCAAGAACTTCCTCCGGGTCTTTCCACTCGGGTGCAGGGGCCCAAGGACTTGAGCCATCTTCTACTACTTTCCCAGGCCACAGCAGAGAGCTGGATCAGAAGAGGAGCAGCCGAGACTAGAACCGGTGCCCATATGGGATGCTGGCACCGCAGGCAGCAGCTCTATCTGCTACGCCACAGCACCAGCCCCAGCAATTTCTTTTCAAATTAAAACTTATTATGCAATCCAGACATTATAACCATGGTCATTTATTCCAGAGAAATCAGAATTTATGGGTGCATAAAACTATATATAATTGTTAATAGCAATTTTATTTATAATGGCTCAAAACTAGAAACAAGCAAAATACTCTTTCAATAGAAAAATGTATAAATATACTAAGAACACTACTCAGTAATAAAAATCAATAACTTATTGATACATAAAACATTTGCATGGGTCTCAGAAGCATTATGCTGAACGTAACACACCAATCGCAAGAGGTCACATTTGGTGCCAATCCATTTACATAACATTTAAAAACAAAACTATTGTAGAGATGGAAAATGTGAGTGGTTGGTCAGAGGCTGGGAAGGACCAGGAAGGTAAAGGAGGTAAGGGAGAAGCAGGAGGGCTATCTCTGTGTTGATAGACAGGCTTGTATTTTGGTTTGTGGTAGTGGATATACAAGACTACCTGTGATAAAAAAAAAAAAATAGAACTAAACATGTACATTGTATCAATGCAAAATCCTAACTTTGATATTTTACAATAATTTAGAAAGTTCATAAACAATGGAGTAAACAGATTGAGGGGCTCCTGAGACCTCTGTATACTATCTTTGTAATTACTTGTGAACCTGTAATTAATTTAAAATAAAAGTTCTTAAAATAAGTTAACTCTCCTCAAAACGATGTATAGATTTTATTCAAGTCCATGCATGTGTTCTTGTAAAGATTGTCAAGTTGATTTTAAAATTTATATGAAAGTTCAAAGGACCTGGATGAACTAATTCAGCTATGAAGAAGACAAAGTTGGATAACTCATTTTACCTGAATTTAAGACAAAGTAATATTGATGAAAATGTAGACAAATAGATCAGCGAAACAGAGTCCAAAAATTTTTTTACAAACTTGCAAAAATAATTCAAATGGCCGGCACTGCGTCTCAATAGGCTAATCCTCCGCCTGCGGCACTGGCACACCAGATTCGAGTCCCAGTCGCTCTTCTTCCTGTCCAGCTCTCTGCTGTGGCCCAGGAAGGCAGTGGAGGATGGCCCAAGTGCTTGGGCCCTGCACCCACATGGGAGACCAGGAGAAGCACCTGGCTCCTGGCTTCCGATCAGCGTGGTGCGCCAGCCGCAGCACACCAGCTGCAGCGGCCATTGGGGGGTGAACCAACGGAAAAGGAAGACCTTTCTCTCTGTCTCTCTCTCACTGTCCACTCTGCCTGTCAAAACTAAAAAATAAATAAATAAAAAAGTAATTCATGTGAAATAGGGTAGTCTTTTCTATAAATTCTGCTGGACAGTTGGTTATCCATATGCGAAGAAAATGAGCCTTGGTCCACAGCTTACAATATATGAAAAATTAACTCTAAGTTGAGTTTATACCTAAATGTAAACTGAAACTATAAATCTTACAAAGAAGATTGAAAAAAATCATTGTGACTTGGATCAGGCAAAGATTTCTTAGGTATTGCACCAAAAAACAAGCTTCTGCTTGTTGTGAAACATCCCATATTGGTGTACCAGTTCAAACCCAGTAACTCTGCTTCTGATCCAGCTTCTTACTAATGCATCCAAGAAGGCAGGCAGATGGCAGCTCAATTGTTTGGTCTCCTGCCACCCATGTGGAAGTGACTAGGATGGAGTTCCTGGGTCCTGATTTTGGCTTGGCCCAGCCCTGGCTGTTGCCAGCATTTGGAGAGTAAACTAGCAGATGGAAAATTCTCTCTCTCTGCTTTTCAAATTAATACATCTTTTAAAAAAGGATATTAAAGATTTTTAAAGTTTGGTTTGTTTATTTGAAAGGTAGAGTCAGAGAGAGAGAGAGAGAGAAAGAGAGAGAAAGAAATAGAGATCTTCCATCAGCTGGTTCACTCCACAAATGGCTACGATGGCTGGAGCTGAGCTGATCCAAAGTCCGGAACCAGTAGCTTCATTAGGGTCTACCATGTGCTTGGCAAAAGCCCAAGCACTTGAGCCATCCTCTGCTTCTTTCGCAGGTGCATTAGCAGGGACCCGGATGGGAAGCGGAGCAGCCAGGACTGAACCAGCACCCATATGGGATGCCAGTATTGTAGGCTGCAGCTTTACCTGGTATGCCACAGCATCAGATCCATAAATAAATGTTTTTTAAAAGTACAACCCATAAAACAATTGATAATTTGGCATAATAAATATGAAAAAAATTTACTCCAAGAAACATATTAAATTTATAAAAGACTGAAAAGACTAGCTACAGTATAACAAAATATTTGCAAGTAAAATATTTAATAATGGTCTTGTACTCAAAACATAAAAAAACTCAAGAAAGAAAAGGAAATTAGCAAAATTTTACCACAAAATATGCATGAATGGCAAATAAGCACGTGAATAAGCATGTGAAACTTGTTTTGTCAGTCAACTGGGAAATCCGAATTAGAACCAGGTGAGATTCCATAGCTCATCCATTAGGACATTCATATCATGCGTCTTCAAGCTGTTCATATAATGTTTGGGAGGAAGTAGAAGAACTGGAACATGGCTGGTGGAAGTATAAAATGGTACAACCACTTTGGAAAAAAATTGCCAGTTTTCTAAAACATTAAAGATATACCTACCGTATGTTCCACTCATTTCATTCTCAGGTATTCATCCAAGGGAATTCAAAACTTTTGTCTAGACAAAAACTAGTGCATGAATATGTCCATGTCAGTTTCAATAATAACAAAAACTAAAATGACCCGAGTGCCTCTCAGTAGGTGAATGGATAATCAAATTGTGGCAAATCCGTACAATGGATTGTTTTTCTGCAATAGAAATATAATAAACTATTGGTGCCTGCAACCACATGCACTGATCTCAAAATAATTCTGCTAGGAACAAGATGATCCCATCTGTATACAACGTACAGAATGTAAGCACATCTACAGTAGCAGAAAGCTGACCCATGTTTGCCCGTAGAGGGTGGGGTATTGGCAGGGTGAGAGGGAGAAATTACAAAGGGGCACAAGAAAAAACTCAGGTGGTTGATGGTAATGTTTATTCTCACACTTGGGGTGTTGCTTTCAGAGGTATAAGTCAAAACTCATCTACTTATACATTTTAAATATGTACACCTCATTGTCCATTAAAAATGCATCGATATCTGTAATATAGTGAATGGTGACAATTAGATGAAGAGCACCATGAGAACAACCTTGCTGCAGGCACACACTGGAAGTCTCCATAATGTCATGCCTCTCTGGTGTTACTCACCTTTCATTACTGCTATGATATAGCTAAGAAAAGGCATAATGAAAGGTTTATTTTGTCTCACGGATATAGAGGGTTGCAGTCCAAGCTCAAGCAACTCCATTGCACTGATACCTGATGAGAGCAGGGGACTGGAGACCATTGACAGAGGAGAGATCACAAGGATAAAGAGAGCCCCATGACCCTAAGACCTCTCACTAGGCCCACCTCCTCACACCACAATTAGAGCATACCTCCAGTCTCTATGACTTCAGGGCTTAAAAGTTGGGTGAGCTTGGGGGAGTCTGGGGCTGGTGGCAACATCATGTTAAAACTGTAGCAGCTTCCCTTTCACTGTGTCCCTGGTTTGCCACTTGAACCGCCTTTAAAACTTTGCTGGAGAAGTTTCCTCCTCCCGCTTCTCACACCCTTTTACTCTCCTCAGGCCACTCTCCATCAGATCATGAATATGTTCTTATTATCTTTTATGCTCTTGTTATTGTTTATTGGGTGGGGTGTGAGTGAGAGGGAGGGTAGGGTTGGAAATGTCATTATGCTCTCAAATCTGCATAAATGCAGCACATAAAATTTGTTCACCTTATATAAATAAAATTATAAAATAAAATAAAATCCTTCTAGACACTACCACCCCCACACTCACACACACACACAAATTCACACACACATACAATGCACTCACATACACACACACACAGAGTTTCCAAATCTAATTACAAGGCAGAGTTAGACAGTGAGAGGGAGAGACAGAGAGAGACAGAGAGACAGAGAGAAAGGTCTTCTTTCCATTGGTTCACTCCCCAAATGCTGCTATGGCTGACGCTGCACCAATCCGAAGCCAGGAGCCAGGTGCTTCCTCCTGGTCTCCCATGGGGTGCAGGGCCCAAGCACTTGGGTCATCCTCCACTGCACTCCCAGGCCACAGCAGAGAGTTAGACAGGAAGAGGAGTGACTGGGACAGAATCCGGTGCCCCAACCGGGACTAGAACCCGGAGTACCGGTGCAGTAGGCGGAGGATTCGCCTAGTGAGCCGCAGCACCGGCCTGATTACAACACTCTTTGTAATATCCCAAACCCAGTGAATCTGAACAAAATATCTCTGCTACACTATTTAGTAAGCTAATGAACTGTGCATTGGTCGATATAGAATGGTTGCACTGTGAGTACCTAGTTGGATTGAACTTAGAAACCAAATGGACTTGATTTTGAATTCCAGCTCTGCCACAGGTTAATAACATGACTTTGATTAGGTTATTTAATCCCTTAAAAGTATTCACTATCTGCAAATGCTTTTATGATACCCATTTTTGATCTACTTGGAAATTTATGTAAGGATTGAATGAAATCCTGTTTCATGCACCAGCATCCTGCCAGGAGCACATTAGACTCCATCAGTATCCAATTTCTACACTTCTTGGTTCCAGAGGCTTAATCCTCTCCTTTCTTCTAAGGGGTTTGTTTATTTCAGGATGGGCTGAGTCAGCACAGTTCAGCACCTCACACAGAAAGCACCCCTCATTTTCTTTAAATCCATCAATCCTTCTTCAAGCCCAATAAGCATTGCTAGGCAGCATCACTCCCCCATGCCCTAGCCTGAGAACTCTCATGGGCACAGAACATGAGGCCCTGGCTCACTCAGAGCTTAAAGGCCCAACTCAATGTCTGATGTCTCCAGAAACCAATGATTTCTTTAGAGCAGTTTAATCTGCCTATACTTTAAAAAAAAGACAACCTTCCTTGCAATCAATCTACAAACCAATAATATACACTATAAATAACTAAAACAAAGACCCACTCGCGGTTGCATGCACCTCACAGTAGGGTTAGGACTTCAGTATCCTGAGCAGCATTCGCTTGTGTTTCTGTTTTTCCCCAGGCTAAATGATCCTTGAGGACAAAAGCTGTTTTCTTTTGAATCACACAAAGTGCCTAATACAGTGTTCACTTTATATTTGCTTCATTAGTTTTGGTGGTACCGACTGGAAGACCATAGATAACTACTTGCTGTCCTCCCACCTCCACAGATTTCTTTACTCATGTCTTTCTCTGGAAATCTTTTCCTTTTCCACATCTATTCCAGAAGGAAGCAGCCCAACTTAAACAACCCCTCCTCCATGAGGCTGTCTTGCATGGCTTCTGCTGAAGTTAATGTCTGCCTCCTCTGCCCTTCCTTTGTACTGGACTGGATTTTAAAGATCTGTGTACCAATTACCAGCGTGGGAACATGGTCAAGAGATTGTCTGTCTCTGAGCCTTGGTTATACATGAGTCTAAAATAAAGATAATAACACCCGTCTCATAGGGCCATTGCGAAGATCCAATGAGGTAATATATATGGACGTTTTCTGCAAACTGAACTTGGATAAACAAGTGAAAGGGGTAATTATCTTTATTATAGCTCTTATTATTGCCTGCCTTGTATTGTAGTTACTTGTCAGTGGATCTGTCTCCCGAATTGGTTTGAAAAATCCTGGAAGAGGAAGATACTTTTACTTATCTTTATAACTCCCACTGTTCCTGGCACATGTGGGTGCACATTAGGATATGCTGAATTGAATGTGCCCTGTGCATATTAGAGAAGTGCCTTTTCTCCATCAGACGAGTAAAAATCTATCACAGTATTGGCAATTCTATATAGAGGCACAAAAACCAAACACATTTGGCCTTTCCTTTTATGCTCCAGAAGATGTTTTTCAAAGGAAAAGTGGGGAGTTATTTTCCCTGATAAGTGCCACATGTTCAAAGCCTGCAGAGCAAGTAACCAATACAATTCATCAAATGAGATTATAGGAATTCAGGAAACAGAAAGTCCTAATTAAACCAAAACAACAATCCACACCAGATGCACACTCTATTTTCAAGCTATGATCTTGAATTTTATTATCCTTCAGAGTTCTGGAGTCAAGATTTGCTACAAAAGGGCTGAACTGAAAGCAAACAAAAAAGGATGTTGAGAGTCCAGTTCTTGTGGAGGAGTCTAAATGGGAACATAAGATGTTTATATTCGAAGTCAGGGACATCTTCCAGCCAAGGACAGGAGGATGCTTTGAACTGACTAACTGGCTTCCTGGATCCAGAGGGGAGGAATGATGTTGAGAATTCTGTAACAGACATTCTCTTTTTGTTCAACTTCCTTAGCCATTCTTATCTGACCCTCTTGGTAGAATTGAACCTCTCTGAGTTTTCTCTGAATTATCTGCCCAGCAAATAACAAACTGGAAACAGAACAGTCGCCTGAACCACATCAGGCCAATCAGACTTCCTTTGTTATGAGACTTTGAACGCAGAGACTGGATCAGCCCAATGGTATTAGGCTTGACTAAAGTCCTCCCAAGAGGAAATGTTGACCACTGGATGTGACTGTGGGACCCTGAAGATAACTGAGGGCTGAAAATGCACATTTGTGAATCATCACCATGTAATTGGCGAGCCATGTGGATGAAGCAGTCCGGAGTAAGAAATGAGAAGAGAGGCAGGAAGAAGTTGGAAGGGGAAGGGAGAAGGGTTCAAGTCTCGAATTTACCATTAATTTACTTGGTGAGAGACTTCAAGCAAGGCCTTTGGTCATATGGAGCTACAGTTTTCTTCTCTGTAAAAAATTCATTTATTAGACAAAAGTTTTACAGTTTTTTTTTTATTATAATCCAGACCTTATGTATACTGTTTGAGAACTGGTAAACCTGACAAACTTTGTTGGAAACATAATATAATGTATATTATGTAATATTATGTACATATGTAATATACATTACATAATGTATAATACAGAGATGAATGAATGCTGGGATAAGGTGTAGTCAGGATAGTTTTGGTATCCCTTTGAGAAGCAGCCACTCCAGTCCTAGAGGATTAAGGACGATTTCTGCAACAGTGACATCCAAGAGCAGACATAAGGGCTCGATCAGTGGTTGTCCATGTATTAGGAAGAGGAAATGAACTGGACCCAAGGACAACCAGTACAGAAGCCCAGCGACAAGAGAGGGCATGACTAAATTCAAGAAAGCGTTAGTACGTCAATCTGATTTTGAGAGAGATCATACAGTGATGAAAGATGAGAGAGTTGGGCTCACTCCAGATTACTCAGCATTTTATAAATTGGTTGTAGGAGGCTGACTTCAATATTCAAGAAAGGGAAAACCCATGGAATGGTTTAAAGCAGAAAAATTTTGGTATTAAAATTGTGCTTTAGATATAGTGTGTTTCAGTATGGAAACTTCTTTGGAAATAGGAAAGATAGTTAGGAAGTTGTTGAAATAATCTGGATAAGGAATGAAGATGCCCTGAAGACAATGATTGTAGAGATGAAAAAAATATGTCTGGCTTCTAGAGAGGATGAGAAGATAGAATACAGCACAACTAGGCTCCTGAGATGAATGAAGTCAAGAAAAATTGGACTTCAGCGGTGAGATTGCATTTTGCTATCAGTTTAAACAGGAGGAGCAAGTTAACTCAGCAACCATTATCACCTCTGATCGCGACACTTTGTATGAGACTGAGTATGCCTGGAGAAACCATCACCAAGAACATGTGTAATTTCCAAGCACAAAGACCACAAACTTACAGACACTGGTATTAAATGCTGCTTCCTTTCCTCCTGCAGAGGTGCCCAATCTATTTAACGCTACGTCTCTCAGCTTTGGACCATTTGTCATAGATTCTCACTTAAAAACAGAAAAGAAAAAGATAGGTACACTTGGGTTACATGTGTATGTATACAAATAAGGAGAACATGCAAGCATGTAATTGGGGAAAATCAGATTTGGAGCTCTATGCTTATTCTTAAACTCGGTGCTTCAGTGAAGGGTTCTTAGTGCCTGCTGGTTACTATGGAGATACTCTGAGGCAATTACCACATGCCTTGTGTCTAGACCCACAAGGAAGACACTCATTAATCCAGAGCTCCTAAAGGCTTAAAAAGAGGTTACAATAACAGCATGGCCCAACATGATTTTATTCCATATACAGAAAACTTACTTAATGCTACATATCCAAGGAGTCCTGGTAACTAGAAAAATAGATTTTTCACTAGTTGTATGTGAAAGACTGTATGTAATCTAATTTAGCTAGGAGAAGCATCATTATATTTGTGTGTGAACTGAAAAGTGCATGAGAAAAGAACAGAGCAGGGGCTGGAAGCCTGTCTTCCAATAGTGCATGTGAAACTGTTCCTGTTTGACTTTGGGCACGTTTCTAACTCTACCATTTGGGGCAAGTCTGATTGAGCATGTGCCAAACTGTATATCTCCTCCCTCTTTTATTCCCACTCTTTTTTTTTTCATTTGTTAAACTTTTATTTAATGAATATAAATTTCCAAAGTACAGCTTATGGGTTACAATGGCTTCCCCCTTCCCATAACTTCCCTTCCACCCGCAACCCTCCCCTTTCCTGCTCCCTCTACCCTTCAATTCACATCAAGATTCATTTTCAATTCTCTTTATATACAGAAGATCAGTTTAGTATATATTAGGTAAAGATTTCAACAGTTTGCCCCCATATAGCAACACAAAGTGAAAAAAAATACTGTTGGAGTACTAGTTATAGCATTAAATAACAGTGTACAGCACATTAAAGACAGAGATCTTACATAATTTTTTTTAATTAATTAATTTTCTATGCCATTTCCAATTTAACACCAGGTTTTTTTTTTCATTTCCAATTCTCTTTATATACAGAAGATCAATTCAGTATATAATTAGTAAAGATCTCATCAGTTTGTACCCACACAGAAACACAAAGTGTAAAAATACTGTTTCAGTACTAGTTATAGCATCACTGCACATTAGACAATATATTAAGGACAGATCCCACATGGGATGTAAGTACACAGTGACTCCTGTTGCTGACTTAACTTATATTTAACAGGGATCTCTTTTCAGTTAAATTTAAATACCTAAGAATAATTTTGTGTTAATTAAAGAGTTCAACTAATGGTATTAAGTAGAACAAAAAATACTAAAAGGAATAAAGCAGTAAGTTGTTCCTTGACAGTCAGGACAAGGGCTGATCAAATCATTGTTTCTCATAGTATCCATTTCACTGCAACAGGTTTCCTTTTAGGTGCACAGTTAGTTGTCAGTAGGTTCTTTCTACATTTCCATCCGGTCTTAGTGTGCTGGTGCATCCTCTTAGGATGTCTCTTCTCACTGTCCTAGGATGACTCCCACTGCTCCGACCATGACATAGTGATGGCCAACCCAAAGGTGGAAAAACGCAGCTTCTTCTCATGCTTCTTTTTAAAAAGAAAGACAAAATACGTGGACACTACCTTGACTTTCTGTCATGTCCCCTCAGCCAGAATAGTTTTGTATGCCCATTTTTAATGCCCAGAATGGTGAATTATCCAATGGGCTTCACAATTATGGTCACGTCCTGAGATACAGAAGGAGGAGCACTCTCCCTTGACTCACTTGATTGCCCCATACCAGAAGCTAATGGATTTGCTTTAAAGGATTGTCAGAAAGAAAAGCCCTAGAAAGGAATATCCTGCATGAAGTCTGTCTTCATATATCACCCAGACCCAGATCCTGCAAAAGACTACCTGTAAGAGTAGCATGAATTCTGCTAAAATTGAAGCAGGAACAAACATGAAATTTATGGTTAAATTTGGTTGGAGGAATGGTGAAATAATTGATTTTTTTATGAAAAGTTTACAGGGGGGCAATTCGCTCCCAAATTTCATCCATTTTAAATTGGAAACAATTTTTTTAAAAGATTTATTTGTTTATTTGAAAGTCAGAGTTATACAGAGAGAGGAGAGGCAGAGAGAGAGAGAGAGAGAGAGAGGTCCTCCATCTCTTGGTTCACTCCCCGATTGGCCACAATGGCCAGAGCTGCGCCAATCCAAAGCCAGGAGCTAGGAGCTTATTCCAGGTCTCCCACGTGGGTGCAGGGGCCCAAGGACTTGGGCCATCATCTACTGCTTCCCCAGGCCACAGCAGAGAGCTGGATCAGAATTGGAGCAGCCAGGTATTGAACTGGTGCCCATATGGAATGCCGGCGCTTCAGGCCAGGGTGTTAACCTTCTGCGCCACAGCGCCGGCCCTGGAAAACAATTTTAAATAATAAAAATTGTCCCCCAAAGAAGGGACAAGATGATGTGGAAGATGAAGCCTGCTGTGGCAGACCATCCACATCAATTTGCAGGAAAAAATTTTAATCTTGATCATGCTCTTACTGAAGAGCACCAACAGTTAACAGCAAAAACACCATAGATATTTCAATTGCTTCAGTTTGCACAATGTTAACCAAAAAATTGGTGTAAACTTTCTGCTCTGTGGGCATCAAAACTATAACACCCAGGTCAGCTTCAGACACGAATAGTTTTCAATGGAAATGTCATGCAATTGGTGTCAAGATCCAGAGCATTTCTTTGAAGAACCGTAACAGCAGATGAAACTTCATTTTAACAGTATAATGCTGAAGACAATGCACAATCAAACCAGTGGCTACTTGGGCCAGGTTATTGGCAAAGTGAGTTAAGCATCCACCATAATGCCACACTCTGTAAGAGAACTGGTTTGAGTTCTGGCGGCTCCACTTCTGACCTAGCTGCCGCTAATGTGCCTTGGAAAGCAGTGAAAGATGGCCTAAGTGCTTCAGTCCCTGTCACCTGTGTGGGAGACGCAGATGGAAGCTAGGCTCCTGGATTCTGGTCTGGCCCAGCCAAATGGTTGGAGAGTGAACCAGCTAGTAGAAGATTTCTTTCTCCCTCTATTTCTCCCTCTCTTTAACTGCACATTTCAAATAAATAAATCTTTAAAACATAGCAGTGATTACCAAGAAGTAGAAGTGATCAGTGACAGCCAAAGTGAACCATTCAAGAGTACAGACTTTGGATGCATTTTGCTTTCTGACCTCCTGGAAGTCAAAGATCAATCATATTTTCTAATTCGGGAAGTGTTTTGACAAAGCAGTCCTGGAGCCAGCATTGTGGTGAAGCAGCTTAAGCCGCTGCCTGCAGTATTGGCATCCCATATGGGCACTGGTTTGATTTCTGGCTGTTCCACTACTGATCCAATTCACTGTTGCTATACCTGGGAAAGCAGTAGACGATGACTCAAGTGTGTGTGCCCTTTCACCCGCATGGGAGACCCAGAAGAATCTCCTGGCTCCTGGCTTTGGCCTGGCCTACCCTTGGTTGTTTCAGCCATTTGGGGAGTGAACCAGTTGAAAGAAGACCTCTCTCTCTCTCTCTCTCTCTCTCTCTCTCTCTGTTTCTTTGCCTTTCAAATATATAAATGTCTTTTTTAAAAAAGAAAGTAATCCAAAGATTTAGCAGAAGAAATAATGATAATTTAGTTAGAGTTGTCATGGGAAATTATTGTGCATACCCCTGCAGTCCTGATTTAGCATTTTCTGAATTCCTTTTTTATTCCTAATGTTTTTTAAGACTTAATTTATTAATTTGAAAGAGGAGTTACAGAGAGAAATAGAGCGAGAGAGAGAGAGAGAGAGAGAGAGAAATGTCTTCCATTCCGCTGATTCACTCCCCAAATGACCGCAACAGCCAGAACTGAGCTGATCTGAAGACAGGATCCAGGAGCTTCTTCCAAGTCTCCTTCATGGGTGCAGGGGCCCAAGAAGTTGGGCCATCTTCTACTGCTTTCCCAGGTCATAGCAGAGAGCTGGATAGAAGGAGGAATAGCCAAGACTAGAACTGGAGCCCATATGGGATGCTGGTGCTGCAGGCTGGGGCTTTAACCCACTGTACCACAACACCGGCCCTATTCCTAATCTTAAAACATCTTTAAACAGCATCCAATTTTTTTTCAGCTAATAATGTAAAATTAAATAAATAAACAAACAGCCAAAAAACTAAATTGGCATGATTACATTCCACGAACTTCAGGTCTTTAGGGATAAGCTAAGTGCCTAGTATCATGACTTAAAAATTTGTGTCTTGAAATTCATGGAGCGTATATTGGGAGATAAGGTTTATATTTGTAATTTTTATCTTTTAATTCCACTATTCCATCAACTTTCTGAAGTCACCTTATATAAAAGCATGCTATAAATAGTAGTTGTTGTCTTGCATTCCCATTCTTTCCTACCCTCTAGCCTAAATCTATAAGCCAAGAAAGAGGAGAGTCACACAGCCTTAATAAACTACATTTTCATGTCACTGAGTTTTAATTTATTCTTAAACTTTGGGACACTTTTATTATATGAAATAAATGCTAACATATTTATTTTGCTGCATATTTCAGTCTTTACATCCCAGTCTGCTAGAGAGAAAGAAAAAGAAATTAGAACATTTATCAAAAACAACTATGTCAATAATGGAGAATATTGGCAGGTGATATGCCAAGAAATGGAGAGTTCAAATGCAGAAGACCTTTTTTCATGCCATGTGAAATAATTTGCAGGTGAAGTAATTTGCATGTGAAATAATCATGCCAACTGTGAGGAAATATTAAAGGGTTTAATCTGGAAAGAGATATAATCCAATTTATGTCATAATAGAATTCTATTCTAAACAGATTCTATTAACCAAGACCATAAGAAGAAGGAGGAATAGGCATATATAAAAAGACAATGAATTACCTTATGATATGAAGAGTTTTTGGGTTTCTGGAATACCCAGGTAGAGACTTTTGTTTACCTATTAACATGAGAACATGGCTCATTGGACCCCTCAAACATTGCTTGTGTAATTTTCTTTTTTTTTTTTTACAAGGACTTATTCATTTATTTGGAAAGCAACATTACAAAGAGGCAGGGAGAGAGAGAGAGAGAAATAGGTTTTTCATGTGCTGGTTCACTCCCCAAATGGCCACAATGGCCACAGCTGTGCTAATCCAAAGCCAGGAGCCAGAAGCTTCTTCTGGATCTTCCATGTGGATGCAGGGGCCCAAGGACTTGAGCCATCTTCTTCTGTTTTCTTAGTCCACAGCAGAGAGCTGAATCAGAAGTGGAGCAGCCAGAATTTGAACTGGTACCCATATGGGATGCTGGCATTGCAGGCAGTGTTTTTATCCACTACACCACAGCACCAGCCCTGCTTTTATAATTTTCTACCCCATCTAAGCTCCTATAACATTATCCCTTATTTTATTAATCTTTAGAATTTAGAGTTATCAGAGTCCTTTTTTGGGGGGGAAAGTTTAATTATAATACTATCTTTTGTTATTATTATTTTTTTTGCCTTTGAATTAACTGTCCAAAAAAATACTTGAGTAAATTATCTAACTTAGGTTTTCTTTTTTTTTTTTTATCTTTTTCTTTATTTTTTTATTTTATTTTTTTGACATGCAGAGTGGACAGTGAGAGAGAGAGAGAGACAGAGAGAAAGGTCCTCCTTTGCCTTTGGTTCACCCTCCAATGGCCACCGTGGCCGGCGCACTGCGGCCGGCGCACCGCGCTGATCCAAAGCCAGGAGCCAGGTGCTTATCCTGGTCTCCCATGCGGGTGCAGGGCCCAAGCACTTGGGCCATCCTCCACTGCACTCCCGGGCCACAGCAGAGAGCTGGCCTGGAAGAAGGGCAACCGGGACAGAACCAGGCGCCCCGACCGGGACTAGAACCTGGGGTGCTGGCGCCGCAAGGTGGAAGATTAGCCTATTGAGCCCCGGCGCCGGCCCTAACTTAGGTTTTCCATGCCAGGAACAGACTACCTTATTCCCAGGAAACTACGCTTGCTTAAGTATCCAAAGTCTTCCTTTTTTATCCAAGGTTTTGTGTCCTTGGATGGAAGTTTGACAGCTCTACAGCCTATTGTTGGAAAAGGTCATATAGATAGGAACTATATTGACAATCCTCTGCTGTAGTAGCTCTTGGTAATTACTTTTTGGAGAATGGCCATAGTTTCACAATGTCACCCTTTAATTTCTTCAAAATTGTTGGAAGAATTCCATCTAGACTTATGATTTTTTTTACATTTAGTTTGACAATTTGATCTAGAAAATCTTGTCTGCTACTTTCCAACTTTTTTCTAATACCCAAGTAGAACATAGATAATCTTTGATTTCTACTTGGAATTAACATCATTTTGTGGTGCAGTATAACAGCTGCAATCCCATTAAACTGTGCTCCATAGAACACAAAAAGCAAGAATATAGTACTTGAACATTGATGTGGCTGCAACTAATCCCTGGATTATCTGCTGGATGACATATTACCCAGCAATGAAGAGCCATGAAACAGCTATCAGATGAGGTGACCAAAACAATCAGACTGGAAAATGGATAGCTCATCTATCTCTGCATCTCTAAATGATTAAATTGAATCCAATACTCACAGTCACTCTCAGTTAAAAGTTTAAACCATCCCAAATCCCCAAAACCTACTTAATTAAGAAGTTTTTTTTTTTAATAGTATTTGACATGTGGTTGTTTCAGTGTTAAGTTACAGGTTATGTTTCTAAGGAGACATGGGAGGTCACATGTGACTGCAAACTCCTTTCCATCATTCATTTATTTTATTCATTCTTAATTTTATTCTATTCCATGCCATTTACTATATCCCTTTTTGGCATGGAGACTAAGATCAAACAAACATAGCTTTGTCTCTCAACAAAATTTAAATAAGTTGTGGGTTGTAATAAATAGCATTAAATGTCATTTTAAGGTTGTTATACATGTAAAATTGAAAGGGAGGTAATCCTCCCAAACTGCTGCTGTGAGGCCAGCATCATGCTAATTCCTAAATCAGAAAAAGATACAACAGATGAAAGGATCTATAGACCATTATTCCTGATGAAGATAGATGCAAAAATCCTCAATAAAATAATAACTAATTTAATCCAACAACACATCAGAAATATCATCCACCTGGACCAAGTGGGATTTATCCCTAGATGCAGGGATGATTCACAAATCAATCAATGTGATACATCGCTATAATAAACTGAAAAACAAAAAACATGATTATCTCAATAAATACAGAGAAAGCATTTGATAAAATGCAACATCCTTTTATGATAGAAACCTTAAGCAAATTGGGTATAGAAAGAACATTCATCAATACAGTCAAGGCAAATTACGGCAATCCCACAGTCAGCATCTTATTGATTGGGGAAAAGTTGGAAGCATTTCCACTAAGATCCAGAATCAGACAGAGATGCACACTCTCATCATTGCTAATCAGTTCAGTCCTGAAAGTTTTAGCCAGAGCCATTAGGCAAGAAAAAGAAATCAAAAGGATATGAGTTCAAAAGGAAGAAGACAAATTATTTCTATTTGTATATAACATAATTCTATATACAAGGAATCACAGAGACTCCACTACAAGACTATTGAACTCATAAAAGAGTTTGGTAAAGTGGCAGGATATAAAATTAATATGCAAAAATCAATAACCTTTGTATACAGATAATTCCATGGCTGAGAAAGAACTTCTAAGATCAATCCCATTCACAATAGCTACCAAAAAATTTACCTTGGAATACATTTAACTAAGGAGGTGAAAGATCTTCACAATGAAAAATTCAAAACATTAAAGAAAGAACTAGAATAAGACATATAAAATGGAAAAATATTCCATGTTCATGGATTGGAAGAATCAATATCACCAAAATATCTATACTACCCAAAGCAGTTTATAGATTAAATATGACCCCAGTCAAAATACCAATGATATTCTTCTCATATCTAAAAAAAAAAAAGAGTTAAAATCCATATGGAAACACAAGAGACCCTCAAGAGCTAAAGCAATATTACACAACTAAACAAAGCCAGAGGCATCATAATACCAGATTTCAAGACATACTACAGGGCAGTTATAATCAGCATAAAATATGCATACAGACCAAGAGAACAGAATGGAAACTCCAGAAATTAATCAACACATCTACAACCAACTAACCTTTGACAAAAAGAGCTAAAATCAATCTCTGCAGAAAAGGTCTCTTCCACAAATGGTTTTGGGAAAATTGGATTTCCATGTGCAAAAGTATGAAACAAGACCACTACTTTATACCTTTTATAAAAATCAACTCAAAATGCATCAAAGACCTAAATCTATGACCTGATATCATCAAATTACTGAAAGAGAATATTGGGAAAACTCTGCAGGACATTGGCATAAAGACTTCTTGGAAAAGAACCCAGAAGCATAAGCAAATACACAAATGGGATTACATCAAACTAAGGAGCTTCTGCAGTGCAAAGGAAACACAGCAAAGTGAAGAGGCAACCAACAGAACTGGAGAAAATATTTGCAAACTATGCAACTGATAAAAGATTAATATCCAGAATCTACAAAGAAAACAACCCAGTTAAGAAATGGCCAAAGGACTTTAACAAGCATTTTTCGGAAGAGGAGATTTAAGTCGCCAACAGACACATGAGAAATGTTCAGGATCACTAGCCATCAGGGAAATGCAAATAAAAACCACAATAAAGTTTCATCTCATCCAAGTGAGAATGGCTCTCATACAGAAATAAACAAACAATAAATGCTGTTGAGTATGTGGGGAAAAGGGTACCCTAATCTACTACTGGTGAGAATGTAAACTGGTATAGCCATTGTGGAAGACAGTATGGAGATACCTCAGAAAGATGTAAATAGATACACCATATGACCCAGCAATCCCATTCCTGGGAATTTACTCAAGTGAAGCATATGAAAGAGTTATCTATGTCCCCATGTTCATTGCAGCCCAATTCATAATAGCTAAGATATGGAATCAACTCAGATCAACAGATGACTGAATAAAGAAATTATGGTAAATATACATGATGTAATACTACTCAGCAGTAAAACAGAATGAAATCCTGTGTTTTGTAACAAAATAGATGCAACTGGAAACCATTATGGTGAAATACACCATTCCAAAAAAGACAGATATCATAGTTTTCCCTGATCTGTGATAACTAAGAGCATAAAAAATGTAGTATATAGGAGTCAAAGGAGAAAATAGATTCATAGACAGTATAAAAGTTAGTATCTATAGTTTAGTATTTAAATGGATAAGGGGGACAAATAAAATTGATATATTTGGCATGACTACTGCATGTGGGTTTCCTAAGGTGAAACATCACAGCAACCAATATAATGAGTCCCCATTTTAAAAACCTAATAGAATATTTGGGGATAAACTTAAAGGCTAAGACTGTAAACACAGTTTATGAGTAAGGAATTTGAGATGTGTGAGTCACCAGCAAAGAATTGCTTCAAAAGGTCTGGATTAGAGATAAATATGGGAGTTATTAGTGAGGAAATGATACTTGAAAGGAGGCAAGCAGCGAAAACTGAACATAAGGAAGTGGAATGGAAGGGAAAAAACAATAAAATGGAGCCCACAGAGGCCAAGGAGCTATGTAATTTCAGGTAAGAGATAGCTCAGCCAAGTAAGTTAGGAACCTCAAACCATATGCTGAATTTGGTGAGTCATGCTGAATTCTGCCAAAATATTTCCATGGAATGAGAATAAGAGCGGTAGTGCCTTGATTGTAGTGTGTGGAGGATGTGTAGGTAGTGAGGGACATTGCTACATCAGAGTAAGGTAGGCTATTCTTTCAATAAGGTTAGCTATGAAGAGAAGTGAATCACAGGATGGTAGCCACAGAAGGAAATGGTGGTCAATGAAGTTTTTTTTGTTTTTTATTCGTTTTAAGACAGGAAAGATATAGACTGTTTTTATGTCAAAGGAAAACCCCCATGGGAAAGTTGAATCAGGAGAAGGAATGGGCCATCCGATGGTCAAGGAAGTACTCCAAAGTACAGGGAGTGATGTGGGTGTTAGGACTGAAGTCCCTGTGCCAAAGGATAAGGAAAGCAATGGGCATTTCTACTAGATAGTGAACTGACTGCCTCAATTTTCTTACCAAAGAATGTGGGTAGAAATGTCATAGAGGTAGCAGGATGTTGGGTTGAGAAAAGATTTTGAAGATTTAAAAAGTCACTGAGAGGAATTCACCATTCATTTGTTCACTCAGCAAATGTTTGTTTATGTTTATATGTGTTAGGCATAGCGCTAGGAACTAGAATTCCAAAGGAGAAGTAGCCCAATCTATTGTTCAGGCCACCCAGAGCTATTTTCATAAGTAAGATGTGCATTCACACAGGAACCTGTAATTAGAAATGTCCAATGATTAATGTCTGCTGTTGCTTGGAATTCTTGGTAGTTATAGAAGATATGGCCCCCTACTCCCAGTTTTCACTAGGTCATGCAAATTATGTAGCTGGTATTTCATTCATCACACAAGTTATGTCTGGTAGGAAAGATAGATACTAGAAATTAAAACTGCATGAAAAAGATAGCAGTCAATGAAGTTTTTAAAAAAATAAATAAGTAAGCAAAAACAATAACATGAAATGTGTGTTACAAGTGAAGGATCTTAGAGGCCTGTAGAACACATGGTGAGGAACCACTAACCTGCTCTGGAGAATACCGGGATGTGCCCCAGTGCACTGATAGAGGGAATAACATAAAAGTGGCCATGTCCTTCCAAGCAGGAGGGAAGGAAAGAGATATAATGAAAGAACACAGAAATGAAATTTGAAGTTGACTGGAGTTGGCAGACCTCGTATCTTGGTTTTGACTTTCTAAGTAAGAGGCAAGAAAAGTAGCTGAAAGTGAAGAGTAAAGAATGAATTTAAGATTTAAGAAAGGGTAGGAATATATCACTTGTACCGTGGAGAGTGCTTCAGAAAATGAAGTGCTACAGATGAATCAAAGGACCCCTAGCAGAAGGAGGGTAGGCTGTGTGGAAATCATATATACTACACATGAGTATTATATGTCTGAGATCAGGGAAAGAAGGACCCCAGGGTTCTGAAAGAGTTAGTAAGAGCAAGATGCTGAAGTCAGCAGAGAGCATGGCATCAGGAGGAACAGGAAAGGAAGTGCGACTTTGGAAAAGGCAACTGTAAACCAGATGCTAAAATCTTCAATAAGGACGATAGACAGTGCTAGAGATGGAATGATGCATTCAAAAGAAAAGGAATGGGACTGGAAGTACATGGTGCATATATTAGAAGGAAAAAGCAAGTGAACAGTGACCGAGAAACAACAGTGTAGCACAGTCAGTTCTGACCTCACTTCCTCCAGTTCCTGGGAGAGAAAATTAAGGAAGGACCCACTTGGGGGAGATGAGGGGAAAGTTCTATCACGAGGGTGGTGGCAGGGGCGGGGGGGATTAGATTTACTCAAATAGAGTAAGTTTGAAGAAAGTGTATGAATAAAATAGTGAGGATTGTCTTCCACTGCCAGCCATAAGAAATAAGCAAACGTGACCCATGACCAGGAGAACCATCAATTAGTTGACAGAGACCTAGAAATGACAGAGATGATAAAATTAGGGAACAAGAACTTTGAAACAGTTTTTATAAACATGTTCCATTTGTTCAAGGATGAAAAGAAAAATGCAACCATAGTGGGACACAAATATAAGATATTTTAAAAAGACCCAAATAAAACTTCTAGAAATATATGCAATTTTCCAATGAGAATTTAGCTGGAAGGATTAGACGATGGGGAAGACATAACGGACTTGAAGACAGGGGAACTAATCAAAATAAGTCACAGGGAAGGAATAAAATTTGAGAAATCATTAGTATGGGAAAGGCTTCCAAGGCAATGAAACAAAGTCTACTGGGAAGGCCTCGGGAGATACGAATCCTGAACAAACTCAGCTTGACAGGACAGAGATGGAAGCCAAGGAGAAAGCTGTCTGAAAATTCGGTAACTCCCTGGTGGCTGTGCTGGGTTGTAGCCGTTCATGTATTTATTTTAAAATGTTTACCAAAGCATACTACCACTTGGTGATTACTTTTTACATGTCATTCTTTGTACTAACTCCAGGAAAGGCAAGGATGTATAAGACAAAAGTTCTAATCTGTATGGAGAGGCCTGGCAACAGCAAGAAGGATCCTAAGTAGCATCATGGTGATACAGACTTCTAAGGAGGTACTCACTTTCAAGGTTGCACAGTGCAACCAGCTTGCCCCCGAGAGGGAATGCCGCCTTCAGGTTTGCACCCTAGATTCCTCTCTTGTCTCAATCTAGACTCTGCTCAGGTTAGGAGAAATTAGTGATGCAAGGAAGAAGAACTGGGTTTGGGGCTAAATTACCCAAAGTTTCCATGTTATTTAAATGTGATTGCTCACCTCCCTGCCTCCAGCATCTAAGGGATGCCTGGGCTTTTGGCTTCCAGAGAGTGCAGACTCCCCGTGTCTTCAGATAAAAGGTGTGGGTTGGAAAAGCAAAGCAGAGCATGACCTCACCATCAGTTGCCTGGCTTCCTCGCTGTTCCAGATATTTGTGGAGTCAGGAAAGTGCATGCTGGTGGTGGGGGTAGCTGTGCTTATACTGCAGTGTCCCTTTGGGCTCCAGAGTAGTGCTGTTAGCAGCTACCTATGGTGGCTAAAGAAAGGGAGGAGAAAGAAGGAGGTGAGCGTGTTGGGGTAGTGTGATCCCAGATAAACTCAATGGCCGTCTCTTCCCACAGTTGTACATAAATAGAAAACATCCTTTTTTTAAAAAAAAATTATTTACTTGAAAGTCAGAGTTACACAGAGAGAGTAGAAGAGGAAGAGAGAGAGAGAGAGAGAGAGAGAGAGAGAGAGAGAGAGAGATCCCCAGTTGACCACTATGGCCAGAGCTGCACCGATCCGAAGCCAGGAGCCAGGAGCTTCTTCTGGGTCTCCCATGAGTGTGCAGGGGCCCAAGCACTTGGGCCATCTTCTACTGCTTTCCCAGGCCATAGCAGAGAGCCGGATTGGAAGCAGAGCAGCCAGGACTTGAACCAGTGCCCATATGGGATGTTGGCACTGCAGACGGTTACTTTACCCGCTACACAACTATGCCAGCCTCTAGAAAACATCCTTAAACCCCAGGAGAAATTAGAGGATCTCTCTGGCTGCTGGTTTGGGGATTCTTTGGGAAGACTTGAAAAAAAGGGGTTGAAGAAAAGAACAACACAGAAAGGGCAGAAAGAGAAGGCGAAACAATGTTCCCTGACTTCCCAGGACCCCCAGCCCTACTGCTGGGGACACCATATCTCTCTTCCTATCTTTAGTGCCCTGCTTTCCTGGGCTGTTGTCAACCACATTTCAAGTGTGCATGGTGTGTGTGTGTGTGTGTGTGTGTTTAGTTAAGTATTCTGTATTCTGATATGTTGTAAGTATATGCTATATAAGAAATAAGCTACAGATCTTTCTTGTTTTGAATGACTTTACCTATGATCACTAGAAGGGAAATCAGAAAAAAATAACTTGGAAAATATCTTCCACCTCATTACTGATACCTACTAATTTTCTTCTTTGGGTAATGAGCTAATTTCCCTCATAAAAGATCAAAACTGTATTCACAGAGGCAAATTCAAAACAGAGTTCCCTTTTCTGGAAGCTTCCAGACATATTTTCTAAGACCATAAGAAAAGAAGCAGTCAGATGTGAAGCTTCTGATGGCTAATTCCAATATACAAAATATAAAGCCATTCTGGAACAAGCCACCTGCATATAGCCAGGAGAAGGAAGAAGCAAGACAAGGACTACTTGGAAGATAGAGTAGGAGAAAGAACACCTGTGATTCAGACGTAGGCATTCAGTAGGGTGTGCAAGGGGAATTTGCGCTTCTCTCTGTTTCCTGCTGACTATGTTTCCCCAAGACTCATTCCTGCTCTGACACCTTCAGGAAATTTGTAGATCAAGCTTTTCCTTTTGAAGTCGATGCCTCCATGTGTGCTTCTAGGCAGGGACAAACAGTTTCCTACACAACAGCTTTGCCAAGTTCTTTAGGGAGCCAGGTGACCCTTGTTGCAATTTAGGTTATATTCATTCACTTCTGCTCCACGTTCACATCACACAGCTCTGTACCCTGATGGATGACTGTTTTCCTTAGAAGTAAAAACCCTCTGCTCTGAAATTTCTCAATACTGGAAATAGTGTAATCATAGTTTCCCAAAGGCTCCCTAGCCTGTAGTCATTCAGTTGATCAGTTGCACCTACTGGGAGACTTAGACCCAAAGGTCCTGAAGAAGTTTTGGGTCTTTCTCATATCTGTTTCTGAAATGGAAATCAAATCATTCATATCTCCTCAAGTAGTCACTTAGATTAGCAGACGGCACACTTTCGGTAAAGGGCCATGTGGTTAACATTTTAGGTTTTTCAGGCCAAATGGTTCTTTTGCAAGTACTCAACTTTGCCCTTGTAGCTTAAAAACAGCCAGAGACTGTGTGTAAACACATGAGTGTGCCTGTCTTCCAAAAGAAACTCGACTTACTAAAGCAGGCAGCAGGCAAGATTTGCCCAGGCCAGGATTTGCTAAGCTCTGCTCCAGATGGTTCTAAAAGTAGCCATTGACTTCCTTTTTTCTTTCCTTCCTTCTCACCCTCCTCCCTCCCTTCCTTTCCTCTGTCCTTTTATGCAATACCTATTATCAGTATCTGACAGTTATGAAAGTTTCAAAATTTACATAAGCTATTTTATATTGGTGTGATTTCCATAAAATTACCACATATAAATGTACATGTCAATGTTTTTCTCATGCTTATATAGATAAAGCAAAAATATAACAGGGAACAGATACCCTGGCTGTTAAGACACTTGTATTCCATACTGAGGGACCTGGATGCCAATTCTGCTTCCAGCTGATTCAGACTCAGTGATGGCTCAAGTAATTGATTCCTGACACCTGCATGGGAGACTTGGATTGAGTTCCTGGGTTCTGACTTTTCCCAGCATTGTGGGTATTTGGAGAGTAAACTAGTAGATGAGAACATTCTCTTTCTGTTAAATAAATGAATAAAAATTTTTACAAACACACAGTAAACCCCCCATGATTACCTTTTTAATCTTTTTTTCTGAATACATGGACATGTTTTTATGCAGGTGTAATTTGTATAGGTATTCCAGTTTCTTATTTTGTGATTATATTCAATATTCTTTTGTAGAACCATTATTATATATTTATATATTCTGCTTAGTTATTTTAAACTCTTATGAGTAAATATTTCATTGTATTTATAAATCTGGCTTACTAAAAATTCTATTATTAAATATTTGGATTTTCTCATTTTTTCCATGAGCTAAATTGTACTGCTATAAAACTCTTTATCCAAATGACACATAAAAAGGTTACAATCCAAAGATAAAAGCAATACCACTTATTTTACCAAAATGTTTTCTTCATGTAAAGACTTATTTTCTCTTTTGTTGCTAATATAAAGAGAATAGATTTTATGTATTCAAAGACACAATTCTAAGTTCATGATAATTCCCTCCCCCCATTCCTTCCTTTCTTTTTTTTTTCTTCTAATATTTGCAATAACTTACTTTTTTTTTTTTTGACAGACAGAGTGGATAGTGAGAGAGACAGAAAGGTCTTCCTTTTTGCCGTTGGTTCACCCTCCAATGGCCGCTGCGGCTGGCGCATCGTGCTGATCCGAAGGCAGGAGCCAGGTGCTTCTCCTGGTCTCCCATGCGGGTGCAGGGCCCAAGGACTTGGGCCATCCTCCACTGCCTTCCCGGGCCACAGCAGAGAGCTGGCCTGGAAGAGGGGCAACCGGGATAGAATCCGGCGCCCCACCAGGTCTAGTACCTGGTGTGCCGGTGCCGCAAGGCAGAGGATTAGCCTGTTAAGCCACGGCACCAGCCGCAATGACTTATTTTTAATTTACTTTATAACCACAGGCTTAATACTCCACTAAATGTGGTGTTCAACTGCTAGCTCTATTAATTATTATGTTTGAAACACACTAACATTAGACACTCAAAAATACAGATAATTTAATACAACTGAATTGTAAATTCACTGCATTGCTCTATCACAACATTCAAAGTTCTATCAGAAGACTATCTTATCCTACACAACTCACACTGAAATACATGATAGGATCTAAAGTGTTTTTTTTTTTTAACTTTCATTTAATGAATATAAATTTCCAAAGTACAGCTTATGGATTTCAATGGCTTTTTCCCCCTCATAACTTCCCTCCCACCCACAACCCTCCCCTCTCCCACTCCCTCTCCCCTTCCACTCACATCAAGATTCATTTTCAATTCTCTTTATATACAGAAAATCATTTTAGCATATATTAAGTAAAGCTTTCAACAGTTTGCACCCACACAGAAACACAAAGTGTAAAATACTGTTTAAGTACTAGTTATAGCATTAAATCACAATGTACAGCACATTTAGGACAGAGCTCCTACATGAGGAGTAAGTGCACAGTGACTCCTGTTGTTGACTTAACAAACTGACACTCTTGTTTATGGCATTTTTAAATTCTGTAGTTCCCTACAGATGTCACATGTCCCTTCTCAAATCTGATGATGCATCTCAGTATTACTATACAAACTCAGCTGTGCTTAAGTACTTCAATCTGTGTTCACATACTATACTTCAGTATTCTAAAATTAGATAATTTTCATTAACATCGTCAACAACCTCATTATTGGTCTCTAGACATGCTCTTACTCAAGCTCAATATTATCGTTTGCCTAATAGAGGTGAGTTGAGTCTGAAGATTAGTAGTTTCCTGATAAAATAAAAGGCCTTTCCCCAGGTTAGAGCTCAGGTTTTGTTTGGTATTTCAGCACAGCAATGAATTCTTGCATTTTAAACCAAAGGAACATTGAGGTCTAAAGTGGCAGAGAGGAATAGATGGGGAAAGTGTAGGGAATTCTCTGTGGCATGCTCTGTAAGAAACAGCTTGCTCAGGTGGCTCTCATCTACTCAGAAACACAGGTTCACCTACTTAAACCTAGTGAGACAATGGGGCACTAGTTCTTAGTTTTGTTCCTCTCTATTTGCATCTTCAAACACTTAAGCCAGCAAGAGAGAGAGATTTATAAAGAAAGGCATGTAGTCTAAATCAGTGCTTCTCAAATTAACACTGGTAAAGATCTCATCTCAAAAAAATTTCAGAATGTTGGCAACTGATATTTTCCTAAGACACAATAAAAATAATTATTAGAAAATACACTTTAAAAAGACAAGATACCAGCCTCCAACTTTGTACTCATTATTAGTGATCAGATTTAATCATAATTATATTTGTATATGTTGTCAGATATTATATTAAATTATCATAAGTATATAAGTATCATTATATAAGTATATCAGTATAATGAGAACAAATGAAGCATGGATAAAATTTTAAAAAAGCTTTCACATTTTTCATTGAAAGTGTGTGGATACATGAATATTACAGACTTTACCTGGCTCCGGATGAACAGGTATGGACCCACTGTGTACACCCTGGACTTTAGAATCATTGATACCTGTTCTTGTCTTTTTCTGACTGTGTGACCTGAGATAACTTTCTCTGTTAACCTTTATTTTGCACTTATAAAATGTGGATAGTAAAAAAATAAAACAAAATAGGGTTGCTATGAGAACCAATTGAGACAATGCATGTAAAGTTCTTATAGTACAAGCAGGCATAAGAAATGCTAAAGAAAAGAAGTTAAATGCTAAAGGAAAGAATTAAAAATGCTAAAGAAAAGAAAGTATTTTTGTGAAAGGGTCTATTCACTTAAGAAAATCTTGTGATGAACAATATGAAGAGTAGGGGTGCATCTGGCTTCAGTGGGCCATCTCATGAGTCAGATGTGTAATAAACCTTGTGGAATCATAGGCTATCAAAACTGACAAGGCTGCCTGATACAAATTCAATTTACACTAACTCACAAGCAATTGTAGTAAAGAATGAAATACTATTCACAGTATAGAAAATATGCATGGTTTCTTAGGAATAAAAATAACAGCGAATGCATAAAATTTCGTGCATGTTTCAAATTCTGTTAAAAGAAAAAGACATGA
Organism: Lepus europaeus; assembly: GCF_033115175.1. Lineage (NCBI taxonomy): Eukaryota > Metazoa > Chordata > Mammalia > Lagomorpha > Leporidae > Lepus > Lepus europaeus. The sequence continues at coordinate 134,204,272 of NC_084831.1, read as the reverse complement.
TAAGGAATTAAAGTTTTTGATATTATGGTTTGTCAGTTGGCCTCTAAATCATTCTATGTATTCAATATGTTCCAATGTAAACTCAGCAGAAATCTTTAAGAAACTTGACAAACTGGTTCCAAAATGTGGAAGAATTAAAATCCGACAATAACGAAGTGGATTGTATGCACACACACACACGCACATGCACCCCCAGCAGGGGAACTTGGCCCTGTCAAATCCAGTAGAATGTATCAGTACATGGAACCCATAAAAGGCCCAGGATTGGAGCAGATATATCAGGAAACTTGATGTATGTAGAGCTGAGGAATGCTTTAATAGACAGCCTGGGGAGAGTGCCATACTATAAGAAGTAAAAACTTGGATTCCTATGTCAGGCCATATAGACCTCAAGTTCCAGGCAGCTTAAAGACATAAGCAGAAAAAGTAAAACTTAAAAGCTAGTGGGAGGAAATGGGCGATGCATAAAAGGAGACATTTAAATGACCAAAGTTAGGGAGGTTGTCAATCTTACAAGAAAAAGAGACATGAAAATTAAAGCAACAACAATATGCCATTTAATATTAACTCCATTTGGCAAAAATTTATAAAAATAAGATGGCTTCAAGTTTTCAACATGTTTGGGGGAGACAGAAACCCATGTGCATAGCTGGTGGGAGTGGGAACTGGCATAGTCTTTCTGAAAAGGAATCCGGCAGCTTTTAGTGATTAGTAGCTGTTACCCTACAATAAAACAGTCTCTTTCCTGGGAATGTGCCTGAGAAATTCTTGCCCAGGCCCGTAGAACACCTTGTAGAAAAATGAACAGAGCAGCATTATTGGCAGCACGGATAAATGTCCACGAGCAGAGGGAATAGCGTCAGCTGAGATGCAATCAATAGTGAGACTCATCACAGCACCGAGAAAAGAGATTTTATAAAAAGGCGTGAGACACTGTTATGGAAACTAAGAACACATGCATCACATCATCAAATGTAAAAGTGTGCCACAATTTTTTTTTGTTTGCTTGTATTATTTATTAGAGAGAGGGAGGGAGGGAGAGAAAGAGAGAGAGACTGAGATTCCCATCTGAAGCCAAATCTAGGAACTCAGTCTGGGTCCCCCCATGGGTGACAGGGACCAAAGTACTCGAGCCATCACCTGCTACTTCCCAGGGTACACATTAGCTGGAATTGAGACAAAAGCTGGGTCTTGAATCAAGCACTTACAACAGTGCAGATTTCCTAAGCACTATCTTAACCACTGGACCAAACACCTGCCCCATGAATTGAAATAAATCTCTGTATCTAAAATCCAAAGAATGAATGAGAAAGAGGGGCGAGAGAGAGAGAGAGAGAGAAAGAGAGAGAGACAGAGAGAGAGAGAGACAATAAAGAACAGAGTGTTACAAGAAGGCACATTTGCTCTCTATAGACATTTTTTCTAAACGAGGAAACATGAGTCCCGAGAGATGGAAAATGCAGATTAAGACCCTATTCTTACATTCATGAGCTATGATTCTCTCTAGACTGTTCTTCAGTCTCTCCAGCACTTTTCCATTCTGCAATCCTGATGATAATTAGCCAAGTGGGAGGGGAGGGCATGGTGTCTCTTTCCTGTAAAGCTGGTTACAGATTCCCCTGGCCGAGGTATCCTAGAAACGCTTGACTGTGTTCTTGCCTGAGTGGTGTTTTCCATGTTTCTGCTCTACACGCTGGCAGTAGCAATGACTTTATCATGGCTGTCATCCAGAGAATTCAAAGCCAGAACATTGCTCTGGGCGAGTATCCAGAGGAGTGATTTGGATTTCATGGATGAAGAATCTCAGACTTTAAGGAGGACCCGGAGTTAGGTTCCTGCCTCTTCAAGACTTTGCAAGTGGAAGAGGGAAGGAGACTAAAAGTCCTTGGCCCTTCTCAAGGCTGTGTGCTGGCGTTACTTTGATTTTTATACTTCTACAGTGGATGCTCAGTGTTTAGAAGTATTGCAGGAGCATGGGCTAACGTAGAGAGTGTGGATTAGAGTGGGGATGTTACATATTTGTGTTTTAGATCTGGACCCACCTCCAAGCTGCATATGAAGAATAGCTGGGGAGGACTTTCCTTTTACGTAGTATGTTTCGGAAAGACTGCAGTGTATCAATCCACGGTCGAAGAAACACCATAAATCGACAAAGAGGCAGGTGGCATTATTAAGTGATAAAAGGCTTTTGAAAGTCCTTTCCATCTCATGGCAGTTGTCCCCGACATGCAGAAAGTCCCATTGTTCTTTTTAGTAGTAAAAACTGCTCTAATAAGTAGCTGTTGTGTTATAAACTGTTTGTAAACAAAATGTCCTGTTAAAGTTAAAAAAAAAAAAGCCCTGCTGGATAGCCCTTATTGTTCCAATTTTACAAGTAAAAATGGTCTCAGAGAGGTTACCTGGCTGCCCAAAGTGACACATATAGGGTACAGGAGTAGACCCAGGGTGAAGCTCAGGTCCATGTGGGCGGATTTACACCACGTCATTACAGATGCTAAAGCTTCTATCAGATAGGCTTTCCAGGGCAAACATAAATTATTTTTCCAGTCTCACTGAAGGTCAGACCTCTCTCTGATCATACAAGGGCTGTTTTCTGTCCCGTTTTCTAGCTAAGGTTGATAGTTCCTAAGCAGAGTTTGATTTGTTCCAAATCTCTAAGTCCAACTGAAAATTCTGCTGAGAAGGAGAACTGCACATTAAGCACATGAACTTTCACTTGATAGCCAGGATTTGCTCAGTGAAAATAGGTCATAGTCATCATACTTGCCATGACAGCAACCACTAGTAAGCACTAAGCCAAATGCTAAGGCGTCTGCTTTATGTATATATGTTCTCTCACATGGCCTCCCCTGCAACCCTGAAAAGTGGCATCATTGTTCCTGCTTTATATAATTAAGAGAGTAGACAGGCCACGTGCTCATGACCAACTAGCTAACACCTAGTAGAGCTCCAGCAATGGATTTCAGACTTCAGATTCTTGTACACTTGGTACTTCCCTGATCATCTACAATGTGAGGACATGAGGTACAGAGTATTAATGCTTCCAGTTTGGGGTAGATCTGTGATGGAGAAACAAAAATCTTGCTTCTTAATTGTCCAATCATTCATGATACTGATTTTTATGGTGAAAAATAATTAATGCTACAACTATTAATTCATATCATCAATATCTGTAGTGAGGTATAACTTCACATGGTAAATATGTTACTAATAAATGACAAAATTAAATATTAAGTAAAAATGTGTTAGTTCTTTCATAACATATTCCTTTCCCTCAAAAAGCCTTTGTTGATTTTTGTAACTAGGCATTTTTTAGTCTTTTTTTTTTATTTGAAAGATAAGAGCCTGACATTGTGGCTTGGCAGGTGAAGCCACCACCTACAATGCTGGAAACCCATATATGTACTGATTCGGGCCCCAGTTGCTCTGATTCTGATCCAGATCCCTGCCTGTGGACCTAGGAAGGCAGTGAAAGATGGGCCAGGTTCTTGGACCCCTGCCACCCATGTGGGAGATCCAGATGGAGTTCCTGACTCTTGGCTTCAGCCTGGCCCAGCCTTGGCCATTGTAGCAATCTGGGGAGTGAACCAGCAGACTCAAGGTATTCTCTCTCTCTCTCTCTCTCTCTCTCTCTGTCTGTCTCTCTGTCTCTCTCTCCCATGCATGCATGTACACACTCACTCACTCTCTTCCCCACCCCATCGTCACCTGCCTTTCAAAGACATAAAACAAATCTTAAAAACAACAACAAAAATAAAACACTCCTACACAAAAAATATTAATAAGCAACATAAAGTTATCTTAAGGTGAGTCTTATATGGAGACAGAAAAAATATACTCTGAGTATTTCTCACAGAAATTTGGCCCTATTGAAGGTTCTCATAACAAATTTGTATTATTTACTTAGTTTTAAAAACTGTGAGTTTAAATTTTATTTACTTTTTAAGCAAAACAAACACCAATTATTTTTTCTTTCACCATTGATTTTTTTGTTTGTTTGTTTAAAGATTTATTTATTTGAAAGGTAGAACAACAGATAGGGAAGAAGTGGGGAGGGAAGGAAAGGGAGAGGGAGAGGGAGAGGGAGACAAAGGGGGAGGGAGAGGAAGAGGGGAAGGGGAGGGGGAGGGAGAGAGAGACTGGGAGAGAGAGAGGGAGGGAGAGAGATAGGGAGGGAGAGAGAGAGGGAGAGTGAGAGAAAGGGGGAGAGAGAGAGAGAGAGATGGACAGGGAGAAGGAGAGAGAGGGAGGGAGGGGAAGGGAGAGAGAGATCTTCTAATTGCTGACTTACTCTCTAGATGGCTGCAATTGCCAGAGCTGGACCATGGTGAAACCAGAAGCCAAGAACTCCATCTGGGGCTCTCACATGGGTGGTAGGGGCCCACATACTTGTTCAATCTTTCGTTGCTTTCCCAGGTGCATCAGCACACAGCTGAATCAGAAGCAGAGAGCCCGGCTCAGAGCAGCACTCCGATAGGCGATGTAGCTGTTGCTAGTAGCAACATGACTCTTTGTGTCTCAATGCCAACTCCAGTACAAATTTTTCTGGAAGAAATGCACCATCACCAGGAGACTTTTCCATACAAAGTTAAATCACTGAACAGCATGGAAGAAGCAAGGTAGCAGGAATGAGAGTCAACATAAACAAACAGGTTGTTGGATCAGAACAACAAAGACTTCAGATGTTGGGTTTGTCAGATGCAGTTTACCAAATGAATACATCTAATATATTGAAATATATGAAAGAGATGCCTCAGTATGAGCAAGGAATAAAGTGACAAGCACATTTAAAGGAAATAAAATAGAATTTCTATAAATGCAAATATAGTACAAGTACAGGAAATACTTGAGAGATGAAGGTTCACTGGGTAGGCCAAGCGCAGAGTTGAACCAGTTGGAAGGATACAGCTGACATGGAAGATAGATTTGAAGAAATAAACCAGACTTCAACATAGAGAAACAATGAGATGGAGAATATGCAGAACATGGGTCTTCATTTTTGATCTGGGAGTGACAAGGTTGGCTGTCATTGCACAAGTGACTGTTGTTGCTTAGGGGAAAGGATCAGGATGCTGTTTCATGCTTTACCTGCAACTGGATGAGTCCTCCAGGGATGCTCTCACTGGTCCCTGGACCTGCCTGCAGCACCCAACAGACGTCCATAGTAGATCCTTTCTAAAGGGGTGAAAACTCCCCTTACGTCTGTGGTTTCCAGAGTTCCATCTTTCATGTTAGCCTACACTTGACTTTCAGAAATTTGTTTTTAAAAATGCAAAAGATAGCTGCTTTCCCACACGCAAATCAGGTAGGCCCACTTTTATTTTGTTTTCTGCCAAAGGAGACTCAGTGCTGAGGTTCCATCTCTCCTGGGAGGCACCCGTTCTAGCTCAGACCAGTCCAGGACTGGGAGGAGCTAGGCCCTCTCCTAAACAGCCTTTGTTAAGACTTGGTAACCTTTGTTACAAGGTTGGCTTTGCTTTCTGTGTAAAAGAAAATTTGGATGCCATAATAAAGAATTCACCCTAAAGAACAGATAAATGTCATTCCTTTATAAAACCCAAATCCTGGGCACGCAATAGCAGGATTTAACCATATGTGACTTAAATGAATGAATCAAGAGGAAATTGCTAATTGCTTACTTAAGAATTTGGCAGAATGGTTCAAAATTCTCTTCTCTGGAGCTAAAAAAATTAAGTTGGAATTTCAAGTTGTCAATCCTTAACTGTGTAACCTTGGGTAAATTATTTAACTGTTCCAGGCCTCAATTTCTCTTGCTATGAGACAGGGCTATTTATAGTAGCTACTCTACAAGGTTGATATGAAAATTAAAAGTTATAATGTATGAAGGTGCTGTGCACACAAAAAAGTACTCAAACAATGTAATCATAATGATGATCAGCTCTCTTGATGGTAACATCTTCCCACTGTGTGCTTGTCTTGTATATATCCTATCATCATCCCACATTCCATAGAGAAGTAACAGTTAATTGAGCAGGAAGAAGAAAGTTGCTGGTCCTTAACACTAAACAAATCCTTAAAAATCTATACTGCAGAAGGCCAGACAGTCATGTGCATGAAAGGTATTAGTTTTAGGAACTGGGCGTTTGATAATCTATAAACAATCCTTCAAGTCTGCTTGTTTCATCACTGAAGAAAGCTGCAGGGCTAAATTAGCTCAACCTCTTATGGAAAAGAAATTCAAGGGAACGAAGAAGAGGTGAGGAGCATGTCAGAGGAAGAAAGAAGTCAAGCAAAATAAAGAAAAATTTCATGAACATGGCTGATCAATCATTATGACCTGGTTTCCTACAAAGACCCTAGAGAAAGTCAGATGATGAATTTGCTAACACATGGGTGATCACAGCTTTTTATAATAGCAAACCAACTTCAAAATCATTTCATGCAAACTGATTTAATATTCTTTTGTGGCAGATTGATGGCTTGTTGTGTAGATAAACTAAGCAATAAATACAGCCTATCTTATCATCCATAAGACATAAGACCCTGTGGCATGGCAAACTTGCTAACAAGTGTGTAAAACACAGTGTCTTGGGGCCATTGTCCTGCCAGGTAGATGCACCATGAATCATGCTCAAGGGGAGGTCATGGTCACCCAGCATACAGGTGACCACAGGCAGAAATTGAAAGATGCAGCTGAAAGTGTGTGTGTCTCTCTCTGGTTAATCCTGAGTTAAAAAGAATGACTAACACCTTGCAGAATAAAATTAGAATTGTGAATAATCTTGACAAGTTGGAGAAGTAATTAGTCATAAACCAATGAAGTCGAAGACATGTAAGACCGCAGTAGTTTATTTAGAGAGAACACCTTCACAAATCCATGAATGAGGAAGCAAGCGCCTAAAAATGTGTTAAGAAATGAGTGTGTGCTCCTTGATGGGGAGCTGGGGAGCCATAGAAGGAACTTTCATTGTGAGCAGTTTGAAAACCACAGTGTTAGGAGTGAGACAGGCTGGGGCTGAATCACAGGTCCTCCACCTCCAGGATGTGTGTCTGGAATTGGTTCTCTCTCTGCCTCTCATGGTTCCCTCATCTAGAAAGAATGAGATTGTGTTGTCCCTGGGATTCACAAGGGATTATTTCTAGTCTTCTTTCTCTCTATGGATACCAAGACCTATGGATCCTCATGTCCCTTATGTAAAATGACGTTTTTGCATATAACCTAGGTACATGCCACTGTATACTTAGGACACCCAATATCATGCAAATTGTTGTTACACCATATTGCTAAAAAATAACAAGGAAGAAACATCTGCACATGTGCAGTAGAGACCCATTTGTTTTAGAATATTTTGACTCATCATTGATTGAAACTGCAAACAGAGAACCCATGATACAGAGGACCAGGTGCTATGAAGGGTACCCAAGAAGACCATTTGTAGCAGAAACTACTGGTTGCCTACTCAGCATGTATGTCTTAGTGTTTGTTGGTTAGCAGAAACTTAAAATTTTTATAGGTGGTTGGCTACCTTACTGGATGCTGACTCTCAGGTGTCATTCCTGATCAGCCCCGGTGTAGTATTGTTGAAATCTTCTCCCTATAGACTTCTTGACAAATGAATTAATATGTGTTCCTATCATTTAAATCAGGGCCTTTCTTTGTATTCATAGCTAAAAAAATCCTCATTGAAAGTTATGAGTGCTTGCTACATAACTGTCACTCCAAAAAAGGATTATTCATAACGTTCCATCATTCATTTTTCTGTAGTGTTTGGCCATGCTGATTGCCTTCTTTTATGAACTCTTTACTCTTTCACCCTAGGTGCCACTACCTTCTTGTTTTTCTTCTCTTGTTGCTGTTTCTCAGTCTTGGAGGACAGCTTCCTTTCTCTGCCTAGCCCTTTAATTATCACGCTTTCTCAGAGTTCTATTCCTAGCTCTTTTCTCCTTTGTTGATCTTATTATCGCACTTTGACTTTATGATATTCTAATTATCTTCAGCTAACAGCTCTCTTTTCAGCTTCACATAGTTCCAGGGTCCCATTGGACATCCCCACCATGAATGTGGTGTCCAAAGTGAATTCATGTTTGTACCATATGTTCTCACTGATCCTTATGGGATATCCCGTCTTCCCTTTCTTTGGGAAATGCATCCCCCATATTGAGTCAAGCCAGGAATCTGCAGTCACTCATTGCTCTTTCTTCAGTCTTTATACCCATGTGCAATCAACTTATTGTTGGAACATCCTGAAGTGAATTCCTTGCCCTGCCTCTTTGTTGCAACTCCTCCGATTCCCTACTCCTAACTCCAGTTCTAGTCTGTATTACTGCAATGTCCTCCTCCTTGCCTGACTCTTGTTTCCCAGGTTTTCCTTTTCTATCCGGTCTTCCAGGCTGCATGAGAACAAGCCTCATTACATCACAGTCCTTTTGTCAGTCTTCTTTGGTGTTTTCTTCTTAGCCTAATCTTAGCCTGGTGTAATCCAGCTCAGTAGGCACCCTGACAACAACTTGGAATCATCTAGAGTGAGTGTAAATATATCAGTGCCCAGCCCCACCCTCGGAGACTTTTACTTCATTGATTTAATTTCAGGAGCAAGCATTTTCAAGAACTTTCTTGGTGTTTATATCTCAATGAATGTTGAGAACTAATGCACATGGCTTGATCTTCCAGCCTAGGTATTAGCTTCTTACCTCCCAGCAGTTGCATTAAATAATTTTCACTGTGATGAATGAGTGATGTTCTTGCAAACTTCTGCCTTGCATAAATGCTGGAAAAGCATACATCTCCATCTTCACCAAGTCTTGCCAACCCATCAAGTCCCTAGACACCAGTCCCAGACAATAGCCCCTTCCTCCAGGAAGAGTCTTGGGACCAGGCTGTGTGCCTCATGTTTGTTCCTACAATGCTGCCTGACCCTCTGTTGCACAGTCCTGATCCCACCGCGTTTGTTTGTCCATCTTTCACTCACATGCTGTGATTTTCCTCAGACCACTTATTTTATTTCTGTATCTCTTATGTCAAGAATAGATCTTACAATACGTACCGGGTGAATGAAGGAGTAATTGACCCTTGTTGCATTCCCATGATGTAAAAGTATGATACTAACCCGAGTTCTTCACCACTGTCTAGTCTGGAGGCAGCTCTGGGATGGACTTTGCTGTATGATGGCTGATAGTGAACACATCTTACGGTATTCATGCCCCTCTGAACTTCCTTTCCTTGAGCGTGGATAACCTACTGACCGCCCCACCACCACCACCAATGGACATAACACAGAAGAAATAATGGGAAGTCAGTTTTAAGACCAGGTTTGAAAAATGTCCATGGTTCTGTACTGGGTGCTGTTTCACTTCCTCATTTGTCACTCTCAGGGGAGCCAGCCGTCATTTTGTGAACTTCTCTATGGCCAACAGCTTCTGAGGAATAGAAGCCTTCACCCTGACAGGTGAAAAGGAAGTGATTCTGTCAATGAGCACGCATGAACCTGGAACTCCAGCTGAGTCTTTAGCAAGCACACCTTACTACAACCACACGAGGCTCCCAGCCAAGCAGTGTCCTGAACTGTGACAAGTATGTCACACTAACATGAGCTGTTAATAATAATAGGAGAAGCTGGGTGGGGGTATATGGGAACTCTTCGTACTACTTCACAGTCTTTGTTCTGTAAATTTAAAAGTATTCTGAAGGCCGGAGCCGTGGCTCAACAGGCTAATCCTCCGCCTAGTGGCGCCGGCATACCAGGTTCTAGTCCCGCTCGGGGCGCCAGCTTCTGTCCCGGTTGCCCCTCTTCCAGGCCAGCTCTCTGCTGTGGCCCGGGAGTGCAGTGGAGGATGGCCCAAGTGCTTGGGCCCTGCACCCCATGGGAGACCAGGAGAAGCACCTGGCTCCTGCCTTCGAATCAGCACGGTGCGCCGGCCGCAGCGTGCCGGCCACGGCGGCCATTGGAGGGTGAACCAATGGCAAAGGAAGACCTTTCTCTCTGTCTCTCTCTCTCTCACTGTCCACTCTGCCTGTCAAAAAAAAAAGTATTCTGAAATTAAAAAATTTAAAAAAAGAAAAGAAACTGTGAGATAAATATTTATTGATTTAATCTAATAAGTGTGAGGGTAAGTTACTATGTAGAAACAATAATAAACACATTGGCTAAATTGCCTTGATCAGTGATGACTAAACTCAATTTCTTCACTTGTAAAACAGAGATAATACCACCCACTCCATAGGGCTATTGTGAGACTTAAATGATATGATGCAAATGCAAGCTAGGTATACAGTATAAAGTACTCCATAATGTAAGATATCCATCTCCAGAAATGCTATAATTCAGCTTGTTAGAGGTCTTTTCATTCTTGTTTGATATCAGGTATCATGGGATCCTGGAATTAATGAGCTAGAACTATGGCTGACTTCATTATATCTGATAGGGTGATGTCGTAGTACCCAGCTGAGAATTTAATTAATTTAGCATTAAATTCCTATACACATTTCCCTTTCTCATTTGACAGCTGATAATTAACAGCTATAGTAAAAAAAAATCACAGCATCCCCAATGGATGTTTTAGTTCTCTATTGATGTTAAATCTAGATGCTTCTTTTCTAAAAAAAAAAAAAAAAAAAAAAAAATTAGAAAGAAGAAATGTTCAAAGCCTCAGCAGCTACCTCTGCCAGGGCCCTGAGCTATTGAAATGAGTTGAACAATTGTACTCAGCAGATAAAATTCAGTGGGAGTCTTGCCCTCTCCCTGAGTTAGGCTACACCCAAAGATGCGATAAGCTATAAATGTAGACACAGTTCACATGGAGCTCACCATCTAACTGGGGGATGTGGGACCTTAAAGAGCTGCATATGCAATGAAATCAAGAAATGTTACATATGTAATTTGGAGACTTCAAAAAAGTTCATTAAAAATGGAATGAAAAGATAAATTTATTTTGGTGCAAAAATGAAATTCATGCATACAAGTGTCTTCAAAAAGGTTATGATTATGTGTCTTATGAAAAAACTGTGCATTGATTTCAAAATATTTTTGCACAGAAAGAAATTTATCCTGATTACATTTTCCATGTACTTTGTGAGGCACCATCTTATACATCTTCAGTCTTTAGAAGTAGAGGAGAGGGGCTGGTGCTGTGGCATAGTGGGCTAAGCCTCCTCCTGTGGAACTGACATCACATATGGGCACCAGTTCACATCCCAGCTGTTCCTCTTCCAATCCAGCTCTCTGTTTATGGTCTGAGAAAACAGTGAAAGAATGCCCAAGTGCTTGGGTACCTGCACTCATGTGGGAGACCAGGAAGAAGCTCCTGGCTCCTGTCTTCAGATCGACCCAGCTCCCACCATTGTGGCCATTTGGAGAGTGAACCAGCAGGTGGAAGACTTTCTATCTCTCCCTCTCTCTGTGTATATTTCTGCCTCTCAAATAAATAAATAAAATCTTAAAAAAAAAAAAAAAGAAGGAGAGGGGCCGGCACTGTGGTGCAGTGGGTTAAAGCCCCGGTCTGCAGTGCCGGCATCCCATATAGGTGTTGGTTCAAGTCCCGGATGCACCACTTCCAATCCAGTTCTCTGCTATGGCCTGGGAAAGCAGTAGAAGATGGCCCAAGTCCTTGGGCCCCTGCACACATGTGGGAGACCTGGAGGAAGCTCCTGGCTCTTGGCTTGGGATCGACACAACTCTGGTTTTGCGGCCAAATGGGGAGTGAACCATGGATGGAAGACTCCCTCCACCCCCTGCCTGCCTCTCCTTCTCTCTGTGCGTAACTATTTCAAATAAACAAATAAATCTTTATTAAAAAAAAGAAGAAGTGGAGGAGAAAGCTGGGATGAACTATAGCATTATGTCGCAGACCAGAGAGAAAATAACAAGGTATAACATTTGTATAACTTTCAGAAATTAACAGTGGTGTTCATCCCTTTATTACTTAATGAATACTTTCTTTAAAAATCAATCATTTAAAATATATTTCATCATCTATTATTTATCTATTATTTGTTTTTTTTTAAATTTATTTTATTTTTACTTGAAAGTCAGAGTTACACAGAGAGAGAAGGAGAGGCAGAGAGGAAGAGAGGTCTTTCATCCTCTGGAATGGCTGCAATGGCCGGAGCTGTGCCAATCTGAAGCCAGGAGCCAGGAGTTTCTTCTGTGGGGTCTCCCACACAGGTGTAGGGGTCCAAGGGCTTGGGATATCTTCTAGTGCTTTTCCAGGCCACAGCAGAGGGCTGGATAGGAAGTGGAGCATCCGGGACTTGAACCGGCACCCAGTGGGATGCCGGTACTGTGAGCGGTGGCTTTACCTGCTATGCCACAGCGCCAGCCCCAGCATCTATTATTTGTAACACATTGTGCTTAATGTTTTGGGACAAAATATATGAGAAAAGATTTCTCTCCTATAGACAAAAAAAAAAAAAAAACAAAAACAAACAAACAAAAAAAAAAAACCACACACACAAGCTATGGAGAGCCAGGTAGGGCTTGAAGGGCTTTTGCACATTGCTTCAATTTATCTTCACAAAACCTTTAATAGGAATATAAAAATGTTTATATCACAGACGAGTTCTAAGTGCAGGGTTGCACATCTCAAAGTGCCACAGTTAGGATTTGAGTGGTCTGTGTTCCCTGAGGTCCTTCTGCACCCCTTTATTGAATTAATTTTAGTGTCTATTTTGGTAGCTCCTAGGACTCAGTGGCATATAATTTATTTTCACAAAAACTTCTGAAATTGATACTATCGCCATTTCCGAATGAGAAAATAAAAGCTCAGACAGCATAGGTGACTTGCCCACAGGCCAGCAGCTAATTTGTGGTAGAACTCAGATCTTAAGGAACAGAACGCAGCAGTGTTTCAGCTAGGGTGGGAATCCACCTGATGTCCAGACATACCTGTCACATGCAATAAGAGAACAGAAAGGACCATCGTGGGAGGAAGCAAAGTGTCTTTGAGCAACTCTGTCTTGAAGGAGGAAGACAGCCAGGAGAGATGCCCCAGCGAATGTTTCCTCACAATTTGCTACAGTAAAGTCCACGGACTCGCCTCAATAATGTGTTCAGGTGTGTCAGGTTACAAAGATTACAAAAATTAATGCATAAGTTTACAAAAGAGACAAGGTATATTGAAGTGTCATTACCAAATATTATAATACTTACAACACAGTAATATACATGTATTTATTATGTTACATGTATTATACATGTATATAATATAAATACATGTAACATACGTGTATTTATACATGTATAAAGTATTGGATAAAAGATGTAGCAGTGTCTAACAACTAATGTAATTTCTAAGTAGAGATAAGCATAAATGATATTTCAAGACACTTGCAATAGCTTCAAAATAATATTTAAAAATACACAATTTCTGTTGGGTTAAAGATTAAAGATATTCTTTTTTTTTTTTTTTTTGACAGGCAGAGTGGACAGTGAGAGAGAGAGAGAGAGAGAGAGAAAGGTCTTCCTTTTGCTGTTGGTTCACCCCCCAATGGCCGCTGCGGCCGGCGCATCGTGCTGATCCAAAGCCAGGAGCCAGGTGCTTCTCCTGGTCTCCCATGCAGGTGCAGGGCCCAAGCACTTGGGCCATCCTCCACTGCACTCCCGGGCCACAGCAGAGAGCTGGCCTGGAAGAGGGGCAACCAGGACAGAATGTGGCGCCCCCACCGGGACTCAAACCTGGTGTGCCGGCGCCGCAGGCGGAGAATTAGCCTATTGGGCTGTGGTGCCGGCAATATATTCTTCTTTTTTTTTTTTTAAATATTCATTTATTTATTTGAAAGTCAGAGTTACACAGAGAGAGGAGAGGCAGAGAGAGAGAGAGAGAGAGGTCTTCCATCCACTGGTTCACCCCCAATTGGCTGCAAAGGTCAGAGCTGTGCTGATCCAAAGCCACGATCCAGGAGCTTCTTCCAGGTCTCCCATGTGAGTGCAGGGCCCAAGGACTTGGGCCATTTTCTACTGTGGAAAATTTTCTAAGTGGAGCAGCCGGGTCTCAAACCAGCGCCCATATGGATGCCAGCGTTTCAGGCCAGGGCTTTAACCCACTGCGCCACAGCACCAGCCCCAAAGATATTCTTAAATACCACCAATATTTAAAATTGGGAAAACATACCAAACTTCAATTAAAGGTGGGTGAAATAAAAATGTCATTTTCGTCTGATCCAAGATGATGTATGTCCCCTTTTTCACACCTCAGAACTCTGTATAGGAACCTTTTGGGGCCTGAGACTAAGATTCTCAGGGGTGATTTAGGGTGTGTGTGGAGCACAAAGGTGAACAGAACCACTTAGGATGCCCACTTCTTATACAGAGTTTAGCCTGAGCCAGCCCTGGCTGTTGCAGGCATTTAGGCAAGGAACCAGCAGATGGAAGATCTCTGTCTCTGTATTTCTCTGTGTCTTTTTGCTTCTTTTTGTTTTTTAAAGTTTTATTTATTTATTGGAAAATCAGAATTACGGGGAGATATAGTCCATCTGCAGATTCACTCCCTAGATGGCCGCAATGGTCAGGGCTGGCTGGCCCAGGCAGAAGCCAAAAACCAGGAACTCCATCTGGGTCTCCCACATGGGTGGCAGGGGTCCAAGTTCTTGGGCAATTTTCCACTGCATTCTCAGGAGCATAGGCAGGGAGTTGGATCAGAAGCAGAGCAACCAGGGCTCCAACAGGCACTCTAATATCAGATGCTAGTGTTGTAGGCAGCAGGTTAACCACTGCACCACATTGTTGCCTCTTGTTTTTGTTTTATTAATGTAGTTTACGTTTTTCTGGTACAAAGCTGGTCCTTCAGGGTTCTGATTTTATTTGCCCTCCAATTTGAGTGTGATTCTACAACAGGTATGTTTACCAGGAAGATTTCTCCAGGACAACTGGTGGTTTAAAAGCTTACTCATCTTTTGATTCCTGCTTTTACTTTGATGTCAAGTTGAAATAACTTATAAAAAATAAAGAAGCAGAATGTCTTAGTGTTGCCTTTTAGTCCATTAATGGATTTGAATACCAGGTCTGCCATCTTACCCTGTGCAATCCTGAGCAATATATTTGCTTTTATGCATCTGGAAAAATAACACTTATTTACATATTTGACTGTCATGAAAGCTCAAGATAATGAGCATGAAGTGCCCATAAGAGAGAAGAAACCTTGCCTGGCACCTAAACAAAGGAAGCTATTACAAATTTTGTTATTAGACATTCTTGGGATAAATACCCTGAGATCTTTAAAATCCCCATATCAACCACTTTCCATGCAGACCTTCTGCCCATTAAACCCAGAGTGGCAGTGACAAAAAAGAAACTGAGTTTGGGGCCAGGGGGCTGTTACATTGTGAATGAAGGTGACAGTAAGGGGATTGTCTGTTTCTCCATCTTCTCTTGGGCCATTATATGTCCCAAAATGGAATGGCATAATGACATATGACAGTGGCATAAATGACAGTTACCTGATATACAAATGAAAAGGAAATAATAAATAGGGTAAGGACTCTGGAAACCAAGAAATCAGGCGCTTTTCTACAGAATCTTGAAGAGTAACAAGGAATATGAGCCCAGTGATATTTGCACAGATTCTGCCTATGCCAAGGTGGTGGCCTTAATGATTGCATTCATAACATCCAGACTTAATTCACATGTTGCTGATCCACGTACACTAATGTAATCTGAATCTGGCCTGAAGGACACTAACAGTTGTACAGACCTCCCTCTCTCTTTTAGTTAACTTGGCCAGATGATAATTAATGAGAACTTAATGTCCACTTGTAAATTTTAAGTCTATTGGATTTTACATGTGACAAACCATCTTTATTTTAAAGACTTTAAAAAATTTGTTGACAGAAAGTTGGATGATTATGGTCATTTTGGACATTTTTGTTTACTGTGACCTGCATTGATCACTGTAAGTCTTTTAAAACAATATGGTATAGCAGCGTTACTTGGACATGCTCCCACATATATGGAATGTTTTCTTATGAAACTATGGAACAGGGCCATGATTTCCATTGTTTCTCATCTCCTGAAGGGTATTGGTATTAAATATAATTCATTTTGCCAACTTTACCCCATTTCCAGTGTTCATTCAATGTTCTACAAATATTATTTGAACCCTACAATGAATATCTGAGGTTGAGTTTCCTGGGCGATAGATTGTGAAATATAGATTTCCTTGCAAATGTATTAAGAAGTGCTGTGGCTACAACAATTTTGAGAGGGGGTAGAAATGAGACTGTGCAGAAGGAGAATTTGAACTGTGATGCATTTTCAACCAAGGCCTTGGTTTCACCTTGGAGCTGGGTTTGGTCCTTAAGAGGTGTCCTGAATTTAGGCAAAGCTTTCCAAGTCATGGTACCATTCTGTTGACCAGTCATCACGTTACAACTGTAGAGAAAACCAAATGATGTTCAAGGAGCTTTATTCTACCAAAGGTGTTGCCTGGGAAGACCCTCAGCTATAAGTTAGTAACAGCTGACATTCCTAGGAGCGAAGAAAAAACATAGGTGCATCCTGAAGGCAAGACCTAACAGTGCATTAATCACAGCATCTTCTAACCCTGGAAGATGCTAGCAAGCTAAACCAAACATAGTCTCTTGCTTCAAGGACTTTACAGTCCAGTGGATATTCAGTGTTTCCTCTATTTTCTGGCCTCAAATGGTGAACGCATACCATCTTTGGTGGTCCAG
Source organism: Lepus europaeus (assembly GCF_033115175.1). Classification (NCBI taxonomy): domain Eukaryota; kingdom Metazoa; phylum Chordata; class Mammalia; order Lagomorpha; family Leporidae; genus Lepus; species Lepus europaeus. The sequence continues at coordinate 134,187,648 of NC_084831.1, read as the reverse complement.
GCCCCTGATTTACTTTCATTACCTGTTCCAGCTTTTTTGTTGTTTTTTGTTTGCTTGTTTTCATCTAAGAACTGTGGAAGCAATGATGATTTTAGCTAATAATGTTTAAGTCTGTAATGGGCACTTTCCTGTTTGAGGATAGAGTTTTATTAGCCCAATGCTATATTCTAGCTGATTTGTTATTAATCATGATATGAGATCACATTTATAACCTGAAGGCAAATTTAGGATTGATCCAGGGAATGTGCACTTTCCAACCTTTGTCTTTCTCCACCTCCCTTTAGAACTGGCCTTGGACTAGATGCCTTCAAACCGTTGTTAGCATCAAAGCAACTTGAATCTGTTTTAAATTGAATAGGTAGCTAGCTCCTGCAGTTCTAATTTAGCAGATCTAGGTTGAATCCTGGTGCCCATAACAAAGATTTTGGAAGGCATGCCTACATATTTCAAGTTTGAGAAGCATTGCTGGCTCTATGCTACCTGTTTTGTGTTTCCTCCCTTCACTCAGAATTACACTCGTGGCTTGAAGCTTTTCTCCTCTAGTCAAATTATGCTCTAATTGAAAGGTGTGCTCATATATGACCACTGTGGTTAAGCAAAAAAGTGATACCATGATGGAGTGTGGGCTCTGGAATGAGATAAAATCAAATCTGTTTCTTAATGTGACAGCACGTGGGACCAAGTTTTGTTATATAATCTCTGATTTTCTGGTAAGTACTGCTATTATCTCATACGATTTGTGGTGGAGATTAGTGATATTTTGATTATAAGATTATATATTATTATATGACATAAGACATGCAAAGTATTTAGTTCACAATCAATGACTTCCCTATGTAGAGACAGCAGACACACTGATTAAAAAAGCAAGTTCTTCATCTATTAAGTGGTTAGAAATGGGACCTTGGAAAGTGTTTTTAGTTTCTCTGAACTTCTTTTAAAAAGTGTTTTATTTTCTTTTTAAAATTGGAAAAATAATAATATCCACATTGAAAGATAACTGTGAGGATGAGAGATGGTAACGTATATAAAGTGTTTTGTACTGCACTTCAGCAAATATCTAATATTATGATTGTCTTTTCACCTAATTGTAAGGCAGAATTTGCTTTTCCCGTTTGGTACTTCCATACACATACATGTATGTATGTGTATACATGTGCATGTATATGTGTGTGTATCACACACACACAATATGTGTATATATATATATATATATATGAAAATATTTCAAAAAGTTCACGGAAAATAGAATTTAAAATGTGTGCTTATTTTGGTGCAATTTTGAAATCCATGTCGGGACCGGCGCTGTAGCGCAGTAGGTTAATCTGCCGCCTGTGGCACCGGCATCCCATATGGGCACCGTTTCTAGTCCCAGCTGCTCCTCTTCCAATCCAGCTCTCTGCTATGGCCTGGGAAAGCAGTGGAAGATGGCTCAAGTGCTTCGGCCCCTGCACCCTCGTGGAAGACCCGGAAGAAGTTCCTGGCTCCTGGCTTCGGATCGGTGCAGCTCCGACCATTGTGGCCAATTGGGGAGTGAACCAGCAGATGGGAGACCTCTCTCTCTCTCCCTGCCTCTCCTCTCTCTGTGTAACTCTGACTTTCAAATAAATAAAGAAATCTTTGAAAAAATCCATGCCTAGTTTCTTCATAATATGATTTTCCCCACATACTGTTAAAAGATTTTTTACAATAAAATGTTTTGCATCAAAATAAACTAATGTTTAATTCTATTTTCCACAAACTTTTTAAAGTAAATGTGTATATATATATACACATATAAAGCAAATTCAACTTCATAGGTGTTCAATGAATGTTAATGAGTCAACCCCAAATAATTCATCAATAGGAGGTGGGATGGGCATTTGCCGCAGAGATTAAGATGCCGCTCGGGACCTCTGCGTTCCACATCAGAGTTCCTGGGTTCAAATCCAATCACAGCTCCCAATTCCCAGTTCCTGCCGATGTGCACCCTGGGAGGCAGCAGATCATGGCTCAAGTCCTTGGGTCCCTGCCACCCATGTGGAAGACCTGGATTGAGTTTCCAGTTTCTGGCTTCAGGCTGACCCAGCAGCAAATATTGTGGGCATTTGAGGAGTAAACCAGAAGATGAGAGATGTCTGTCTGTCTCTGTTTCTCTCTGCCCTTCAAATAAATAGAATAAATAGAAAATAGAAATAAACACAAGAAGCTATTTGAGTTGGTCCAGAAAACCTGACTATGTATAACCTGATTAGTTTTTGGATAATTAACAGCTCATCCTGTGCATACTAGAAGTCAGGAAAGGGCATCAGATCATCCTTCCGGAACAGCTACAGAAGGATCTTAAGAGAAGATTAGTGAAATGAATGAACTAGTGCTGGCCAAGAGCAATAGCTCTGGGGAGAAAAGTACTTGTATAATAACATAATGACTGTGAGTGACTGACTTGGTGCCTGGCATCTTCTTGATGTTTTACCGTAATAATGTACATCTTACACAGCTTTTGTGCACATGGATGGCATAGTGTTCAAATGACCTCTATTCTACAGAGGAGGACTAAGGCTGGCCCAGGCAGAGACTTCCCTAAGCCATATACTAGTGAAATGTTGGAAGTAGTAAAAATAGCTACAGCTCATCAAGATTCCCCTCATTGTTAGACCTGCTAGGAATATGATCTTTAATTTTCACACATACTCTGAAAGATATTAACAAACCGAGGTCCAGAGGTCCTGACTTTCTTAAAATTATACAGTCCTTATGCAGCATAATTTGGGACCAGCCACATGGTCCTAGTGCCCATGATCATTGCATTGTACCATGCCCAGGTTTTCTGAAGCATTGCCTAGGGTATCACACAGTGAAATAGCATAGCAGCACTGGCTTTTCAACAACTTGAGAGTAGAGGTCCAGCCCACAGAGAGGAGATGCTGTAGAGGCAGTGCAGTGGTGTGGTGTAAGAGAAAGCTTTGGAGCCAGTGCTGTGGCACAGTGGGTTAACGCCCTGGCCTGAAGCTCCGGCATCCCATATGGGTGCTGGTTTGAGACCCAGCTGCTCCACTTCCAATCCAGCTCTCTGCTATGGCCTGGGAAAGCAGTAGAAGATGTCCCAAGTCTTTGGGCCCCTGCACCCGCATGGGAGACCTGGAAGAAGCTCCTGGCTACTGGCTTTGGATCGGCGCAGCTTCGGCTGTTGCAGCCAACTGGGGAGTGAACCATCAGGTGGAAGACCTCTCTCTCTCTCTCTCTCTCTGCCTCTCCTCCCTCTGTGTAACTCTTACTTTCAAATAAACAAATATTTTTTTTAAAAAAAGAGAGAGAAAGCATTGACTTCACAACTTTCCATCTCAGTACTGACATTCTGTAGCAGGTGCCCGGGTCTGTCTCTTCACCTAGCTGAGTGTTAGCTTTCCAGTTGGGAAATCAAGGATATTCTAATCCTCTTTACAGCAATGTAATAATGATTAAATGAGAATGTGTATTTAAAATGCACTAGCAGAGATGGCATCGTGGACTTGGTAGCTCTAACTCTTAGCAAGACATTAGCTTCAGCGTGGGCCCTCCTACCCTGGCAAGGTTGGAACTCAGTGTTCAGAAAGCCAAGGTGCTTCCCTGGGGCTGAAAGGTATGAGCCCAGGCAGCCCCAGCTGGTTTGGGGTGACAAGCACAAACCAGACCTTATTGCTTTGTAAGGAGGAACAGGGACACAGTTCCAGTTCACTGGCTTGTAAAGGCAGCACCCACCAGGCTAGCTGAGAAGAAAGAGGCTATGAGGACAGGAAGGTAGAGGCCAGGGATAAGGGGCTAGGGAGCCCTGAGCTGCCCACAAAAGAGTTGGGTGGGCTTTGTGAAGTCCCATAGGAACTAGGAAGGGGCAGGAGAGAAACTGCATGCTTCTCAAGGTCACTTGCAGGCCAGGCCTCAGATGTTCCTAATGTCACCCACAGCTTTGCACTGAGCAGCAAGGCAGCAACGCCACCTGCCAGATGACCTACTTGTATTTTGCCTGATGAGCAGCAGGCACTGTGGGCACAGCTTTAGAAGAGTGGGCGCTTTATCATTCCAGACCAAATGGAGCCTACCTGGCACCAGGGACTCCTGTTTATTATTTCTCGGAAGCCTTTCTCTCTACTTTAATTAGCAATTAATAGGGTGGATTGTTTTTCACTTGTCAGCAACCTTGACTGTCACTTGTCCTCTCACTGCACAGCAAACTGTGTGGCATAGGGCTGGAGAGCCTTGACTGTGAAGCACACAATAAGGGATGGATGCCTGTTTCACTGCCTACTGATTGAATGACCTTGAACTTCCAGGGGGAGGGGGGAACAGGGGAAAATGCTAACATACACTTGGTGCAAATGAACTAATGCATTGTGAAGTGTTATTCTAATGCCTGGCACTTGTTAGATGTTCAATAAATGTCAAGAACATAATTAGTAGCAATCACAGTGGTATTATTAATGTAGCAATAATGTAGAGCAAATGAAATATAATAGAAATGAAATATACAGATTCCATGACTAGAAAGAAACACGGGATGCAGAATTATGGAAAGCGACCTTAAAGACATTTATTCAGGACAGATGGCCATACTGTTACCAACAAAAGTCAGGCAGCTCTAAGGGGACCTCAGCTTTAAACTGCATTTTAATGAGAAGGATTTTTAACTTAGTTATCATATGGCTCAGGGGTGTTGGTGATAATTTCATTCATTCCACAAATATTTTTACAGCCTACCATGTGCAAAAGTTTTCAAAATAAAGTAACTGACACATTCAGGCTAGAGTGATGCATATAATTCTTGTGAACCAATTGGAAATATTTGGAGTGAAACTGGAGAAAGCCAAGTTTCCCCAGTGCATTTTCCCAATTGTTCTGTCAGTGTGCTGTCCTGTTCTGGGGACTTCCAACCTGCTCCCTACCTCCCAAAATATGCATCTCAACACAAATGTCCTTCATTGTTTTGTAGGGGCATAGGGACTCTCCCGCTTCTTCTTTTTTTTTTTTTTAAGATTTATTTATTTATTTGAAAGACAGAATTACAGAGAGATTGAGAGAGAGAAAGAGAGAGAGAGAGGAGAGAGAGAGAGAGAGAGGTCATCCATCTGCTGGTTCACTCCCCAAATGGCCACAACAGTCATGATTGGGCCAGGCTGAAGCCAGGAGCCAGGATCTTCTCCTAGGTCTCCTATGTGGGTGCAGGGCCCTAAGTACTTGGATCATCCCCTGCTGATTTCCCAAGCATGTTAGTAGGGGGCTGGATCAGAAGTGGAGCAACTGGCACTCGAAGTGGAACCCATATGGGATGCTGACCTCACAGGAGGTGGCTTAACATGCTATGCCACAACACTGGCCCCAACTCTCCCTCTTCTTAAATAAAAACTTCTTCTGAAAATAAAAAATTATCTGTCCTTCAATAAACAATGCTGGGAAAGCTGGATATCCATGTGCAAAAACTGAAACAAAGCTACATCCTCACTCCCAGCTTTTGCAGTATACAAAAATGAACTCAAAATGATCTAAATGTAAAACCTGAACCTACTGAAAGATTATCTTTGGGGGATCACTTCAAAATAATCATTTTTGCTAAGATGCCCCCAAAAGTATCTATTACACTGTACCCCATAAAATGTACAAGTATGACCATATTAATCAAAATTTTAAATAAAATAATATATATGATACATGGGAGACCATATTTAATGTTCTCATTAAAGCATTAACCACCCCAGAAATATTTACATTGTACAGGAGCATACTTGGGGACCCAATACCTTGGTACATGGAATTTAATTTAATAGGGTTTCAGGCACTGAAACAGGAAGGTGAGGTAATACAGACTATTCCACTTCTTACTCTGACATTGTAGCCGAGAGATGGGAGAATATGCAAGAGGAGCAATGGACCACGTGTTTCCTTGGACTGGGGAAACACCTGCGTGAATAAATTAGTTTGAACAAGTCAGTAAGCAGGAAAGTAGGTGTTTTGGAGAGTGCTAAGACAGTTAATACTTTTCATTGCGAACAGACATTTTAGCCATGTTACAATTGTGCCATAATCTCGACATTTTCCTTGGAGTCACATCTGCTTGCCATTTCCACCTGTCTTATCTCCTGCTCAACATATTGGAGCAATCGTAAAACGTTCAATCCACTAAGAAATTTTTTAAAAGGGAGTTTGTGATGATTTCAGCCCAGTTCTGTGTAATAGTCTTTCCTGAAGTGTGTTTTCCCGACTTCCTGAGAAGTCAGACCAATGATACATCATGTGTGGATATTGCTTCTTGCCAAACTGTGATTATTTTGTTTATATTCAGAGCTGATGGCCAAACTATCGTTTTCCTGGGGAAGTTGCTTTAAATTCTTAAAGTGAGTAGAACGTTTGATATATTAGGAAAATCTAATTGTATTTGCAATTATGCAGAAAGGAACTTAAAGCTAATTATTTGAAGCTGGTTGTGAATACTTCATGATGCAGACTGGATTTGGATTCAAGAGAATTCAGATTTCTCTTGTTTTCAATCTGATACCCCTGAATGTGGAATTTGACGTTGTGTCCTTGAATTTCACTCTTGATATCAATCCATTCTCATACAGTTCTACAGAAGATGCCTCAGGGCAGGAACCCAGGATCCATGCGTGGATTCAAGTATGTGTTTCCTCCTGAAATAGTTTATCATTTTCTCCAGCTGCTTGAGGTTGTCTATGCTCTTTATTTATTTGTTTATTTATTTGGGGCACATAGCACCTCTCTTCCTAGCTACCATAGTTCACATAATGAGTTTTCTGCTTTGATTCATTATTTCAGTTCAGTTTAACAAAGGCTTTTCAGCTTTTACGTGGTGCCCCATTGATTGGCAAAAACTCATGGCTGAAGCAAGCAGTCTTCCTCCCAGAGGAGCTCAGGCCCCTGCGTGGGAGTGTCACATACTGACTACCAGTTTTACCAGTGTGTGGCAGCAAGGCAATTTCCCTGATGTTATGGCGGCCCTGAGAACAATTAAATCTTGGGTGATCAGAGAAATCTTCAGGGAGGAGGATGCATCTGAGCTGAGTTCTTACTGCCTGTGTGATTAACAGAGATCATTTATGGAAGCTTCTTCCAACCACTGTGCGCTTTCCCATGTATGTTCTGATTTCAGCTTCACAAGAATCCCATGAAACAGGCATTGTGATTTTCTCTGTTTTACAACTGGGCTTAGAATCCTGTTTTACAACAGGCTTAGAACCCAAATAACTCCAATTGCCAAAGAGAGTTCTTGCTGAGTCCAGAACCCTTCCCCTCCCATGCCACCTTCACCTGCTTATTTGAGGCAATTTTGTTACAGACAGGAGAGGGCAAGCTTTCCAGGCTGTACTAGACATGCAGGTGAAAAGTCTCAAAAGGCAGGACTGTGGAAGCCTATAGAAACCATATAGGATTGACTCTCAACTCTGAATATTTGCTGCGTGCCAGGTAGTGCCTGAGTACTTCACAGACACAAAGCCTCATAATAATCTTCATAACTACAGATCATTATTTCAACGTTTACAGGTGGGGAGATTCAGCTAAGTTTATTTGCTTGAGGCCTCATGGAACATTGAAGAGCAGGAATTCGATGCAAAGTCAGATAGTTCCTTTCTCTAACTCACGACCAGAAAACAAATTTATAGGAAGGAAGGAAGGGAAATGGAAGTTCTTCCATGAAATTGCATTCCTATTGCTAGTTGGAATATTGCAAGTTGGAATGTAAACTGACACTAGAAAGAAATGAGAGTAATTCTTACCATGACCCCTGCAAGACCAGTGGTGCCTTCCACATTTTTGCAAACAAATCCAAAGCCTTACACTCAGCAAGTGAAGGGCATTAGCTAATACTAGGTAGTAATTAAGAGGCAGAAGGGGAGAATGCATCGTCGTAAGACACCTGCTATTCAGAATCCTGGACTCCTCTGGATCATTATTTCAGAGGATTCAGAATCAACATTTGTACATGAGTCTTCTCTCTTAGAGTTTAGATGTGGGAATTTTGGGAGTTACCATAAATGACAACGAATGTTCCTTTTCATTGTCTCATGCAATATACCTGAAGCAGCATGGCCTGGAGACAATTGCACAGATTTGGATCATTTCTACAAAGGAGATGGGGGGAATCCAAGCCCTAGGGGACACTCTATGAAAACTGTGTGCTTTTCAGCTCACCATGCAGTAAATGCACAAACACTTATTGGGTAGTATAATGATATTAGTAAATTATAGAGCAATTCTCTGTAACAAAGAGTACTTGGAAGAACCAACTCACAGCCATGAATATCAGAATGCTTCTTAGAGGTGAAGCACTGTTACTAAAGATTGTGGATGGTCTAAAACAGCTCAGAGTTTAAAATTATATAACAGTCAAAATTAATATTTATTAAGAATCTATTATTGACTGAATAGTCTGCTGGAGTTGAAATTTAAGGACAGTAAAATAACATATCTGCCTCTGGAGACTTTACAATCTAGAGTAAATTCCTAAAAAATTAACAACAAGCACAATAAAGTGTGGAAAGTGGTAAAATAGAAGCGCTGGGAACAAGAACACACAGGAGAGGCACTGTGCAGAGCGGAGAATAGGGTAGACAAGGTTTCCCAGAGGAGCTGGCACCTAGGCTGAATTCTGCAGGTGAATTGGGGTGTGTCAGGTGAGTGCGGAAGGGAGCATGGAGAGTGTTCTGCACCATTGGAATACCAGGCAGAGGCCCAGAAATAAGAAAATCATGTATTTTTAGTAAACTAAAAGCAATTCCTCTTGCAGAATAGTACAGTTCTGGGAAAGAATCAGTGGGGAAGGGGGAGGAGGGGCTGGGAAGATCCAGTTTCTAATCTTTTTCAAAAACCAGTTATTGTCCATAACTATTGTTCATTGAATGCTTCAGGGACAAAGCTTTATCAACACTTAAAAAGTGTATCCACTTTTAGGAATATAAATATATCTCCATGGATTCATTTATTTGGGAGGAAGAGAGAGATACACACAGAGGTGTGTGGGAGAGATGGACAGAGGATGAGAGAGAGCTCTCATCCACTGGCTTACTCCCCAGAGGTTCACAGCAACAGCCAGGGCTCAGCTGGAGCCAAAGCTGGAGGCTGGGGACTCAATCCAGGTCTCCTACTTGGGTGGCAGAAGCTCAACTATTCTGTCCATCATTACTGCCTCCCAGGTTCTGCAATAACAGGAAGCTGGAGTCAGGAGCCAGAGGTGGGTACTGAACCAGACACTCTGACACGGGATGCAAACATCCTAACTGGCATCTTAACTGCTGGGTCAAATACCCACCCCTAGAGAACATATTTTAGTTATAAATCAGTCGCTGCTAGAGTTGGATAAGTTGATTTATAGAATCAAATCCTTTTGTTTAACACATGAGGACACTGAAGCTCAGAAGTGAAACCCAAGGTCCCTAGCAACCATATGGGGTCTGGCATTGTGGCGTAGCAGGTTAAGTCTGCCTGCAATGCTGACATCTCATTTGGGCACCGGTTTGAGGCCCAACTGCTCCACTTGCAATCCAGCTACTTGCTTTGTCCCTGGGAAAGCAGAGAAAGATGGCCCAAGTGTTTGGGCCCCTGCACACACATGAGAGACCCAGTTGAAGCTCCGGGCTCCTGGCTTAGGCCTGGCCCAGTTGTGGCCATTGTGGCCATTTAGGGGAGCAAGCCAGAAGATGGAGCACTCTCTCTCTCTCTCTCTCTCTCTCTCTCTCTCTCTCTCTCTCTCCCTCCCTCTCACACACACACACACACACTCCTTCTCATCTCCTCTCTCTGTAACTCTGCCTTTCAAATAAATAAATAGACTCTTAAAAAGAGCAACAAGCAAAAAACTACCGTATGACCCAGCAATCCCGCTTCTGGTTGCCTGTCTAAGGGAAACAGAATCCATCTGGTGCAGAGACATCTGAACTCCAATGTTGAATGCAGGGCTATTCCACAATAGCCAACAAATAGAAACAACCTAAATGTCTACTCACGGATTTATAAATAAAGAAAATATGATACCCTAGTACAATGGGATATTGGTCAGCCACTGAAGGATGAAAATTATCATTTGCAGCAATATGAACGAAATCGGAGATCATTATGTTAATTGAAAAAAGCCAAACACAGAAAGACAAATGTCAACTGACTTTCACTCATGTGTAGAGTTCAAAAAGTAGTATTTTTCACAGAAGTTAAAAATACAATGGTGGGGGACCGGCACTGTGGCGTAGGGAGTAAAGCCGCCTCCTGCAGTGTTGGCATCACATATGGTCACTGGTTCGAGTCCACTTCCTATCTAGCTCTCTGCTATGGCCTGGGAAAGAAGTGGAAGATGGCCTAAGTGCTTGGGCCACTGCACCTGCATGGGAGACCCAGAAGAAGCTCCTGGCTCCTGGCTTTGGACCAGCCCAGCTCTGGTCGTTGCCACCATTGAAGGAATGAACCAGTGGACAGAAGATCTTTCTCGCTGCCTCTCCCTCTCACTCTCTGTAACTCTACCAGTCAAATAAATAAACAAAACCTTAAAAGCCCTCTGGAAAAAAAAAAAAAGAATCTTGGATATTTTCACTATAAAGACATGTTAAATGGTAAGTACATTTAACCTGACTGAACATTGCACAACATACACATGTGTTGAAACATCATATTGTATCCCCAAAATAGCTATAATCTTTCTGTTAAATTTTTAAATTAAAATATTAGGCTGGCACCATGACTCAATAGGCTAATCCTCTGTCTGCGGCGCCGGCACACTGGGTTCTAGTCCCGGTCGGGGCGCCACATTCTGTCCCGGTTGCCCCTCTTCCAGGCCAGCTCTCTGCTGTGGCCCGGGAGTGCAGTGGAGGATGGCCCAAGTCCTTGGGCCCTGCACCCACATGGGAGACCAGGAGAAGCACCTGGCTCCTGGCTTTGGATCAGCATGATGCACCGGCCGCAGCGCGCTACCGCGGTGGCCATTGGAGGGTGAACCAACGGCAAAAAGGAAGACCTTTCTCTCTGTCTCTCTCTCTCACTATCCACTCTGCCTGTCAAAAAAAAATAAACAAAAAAATTAAAAATATTATATATAAGTAAGTACAACAAAAGTCTCATTATTAATGTATACTATAAAAAACTATAGGGGCTGGTGCTTTGGCACAGCCGGTAAACTTGCCGTCTGTGGAGCCGCATGCCATATGGGCACTGGTTCAAGACCCTGCTACTCCATTCCCCAGCCAGCTCCCTGCTAATACACCTGGAGAAGCAGTAGAAAATAGCCCAAATCCTTGGGCCCTTGCACCCATGTGGGAGACTTAGAAGAAGCTCCTGGCTCCCGGCTTTGTTATCAGCCCAGTTCTAGCCATTGCAGCCATTTGAGGAGTGAATCAGCAGATGGAAGATCTCTCTCTCTCTCTCTCTCTCTCTCTCTCTCTAACTCTGCCTTTCAAAAATAAATGAACAAATAAATCATTTTAAAAACTACATATGGATTTAAACATTTTTTTTGCACCTAATAAACTCATCCTTTAAATTCCTTTTCCACAAACGTTTTTCGAGTTCCTTTAGTGGCCTATGAAACATCCAGAGGTGGTCCAGAAGCAGCCCATGGTTTGAAGTGAGGATGCATAAAGTGTGCTGCAGCAAACCAGAGACAGGTCTGGCAGGGGCTGAGGCTCCTTCCTTACCCAGAACATCCACAGCCGTTCTCACCTGGAGGACTCAGGACTTTCTGTAAGTACTGCCATCTTTACGGCAGAATGCCGTGGGTCCCTGATACAGTCCCTCTCCTGCTTTGATCTCAGTTTGTCCTGGCAGAGGAACTTCCCTCTCCTGGCCTGAGAATGCTGAAGATGAATTAGACTGTAAGTGATGCCTTAAATTTCAAAGGGCAGTATTTTTCTTGAGCAACAAGAGCTGACATTTTCCCATGGCTAATCAGAAAGCAACCAAGCACTACAATGTTAGTAAGCCCTTTAGAGCTGTTGAGATACAATTTTATAAAAGCATTAATCACTATCGCAGTTGGAAGGAAGAAGAAGAAATGATGTATTTATATATATATTTTTTTTATTTTCCAAAGGCAGAGAGACAGAGACATACAGATGTATAAAGATCTTCTATCTGCTGGTTGGCTTCCCAAATACCAGCAACAGCCAGGTCCGGGTTAGGCCAAAATCAGGAGCCCGACAGGCAATCTGATTCTCCCAGTGGGTGGCAGGGACTCAGCTACTGAGCCACTACCGCTGCCTCCCTTTGTACACAGGAGCAGGAAGCTGGAACCTAGAGTGCAGCCAGGAATCAAACCCAGATGCTCTGACACAGGGTCAGTGTGTAAGTGTTGTGCCAAATGTCAAGTTATTATCTATCTATCTATCTATCTATCTATCTACCTATCTATCTATCTACCTATCTATTTGAAAGGCAGGGCTGTAGAGAGGCAGAGGCAGAGAGAGAGAGAGAAAGAGAGAGAGAGAGAGAGAGAGAGAGAGAGAGAGAGGGAGAGAGAGGTCTTCCGTCCACTAGTCCATTCCTCAAATGGCCGCAAGTCCTATGCCAGAAGCTAGGAGCTTCTTCCAGGTCTTCCACACAGATGCAGGGTACCAAGTAACTGAGCCATCTTCCACTGCTTTCCCAGGCCGCAGCAGAGAGCTGGATCAGAAGTGGAGCAGCGGGGAACCCAACGGGTGCCCATATGGGATGTCAGCACTGCAGGCAGTGGCTTTACCTGCTATACCATAGCACAGGTGCCCAAATGTCATTTTAACCATTCTGGCGAATGCCTGCCCTATAGTAAATATTTTCAGGGATTGGAATAGAAGGCTTTGAGTTAAGGATAAATGACAATGACTTTTCCAGTTTCATTTCATTGAAGGTTTTGTGTGAACACTTTGAATCTGCTTACTGGCCTCTTGTCAGAATGATACTTTTAAGAATATTTCCCAGGGCCGGCACCGTGGCTCACTTGGTTAGTCCTCTGCCTGTGGCTCCAGCATCCCATGTGGGCGCTGGGTTCTGGTCCTGGTTACTTCTCTTCTAGTCCAGCTCTCTGCTGTGGCCCCGGGGAGGGCAGTGGGGGATGGCCTAGGTGCTTGGGCCCCTGTGCCAACATGGGAGACCGGGAAGAGGCATCTGGCTCCTGGCTTCAGATCGGCGCAGCGCTGGCCATTGCGGCCAGTTGGAGAGTGAACCAATGGAAGGAAGACCTTTCTCTGTCTCTCTCTCTCTCTCTCTCTCTCTCTCTCTCTCTCACTGTCTATAACTCTACCTGTCAAATAAAAAAAAAAAGAATATTTCCCCTGAATAGTGTGTTCTTAAGTTGCATCCATGCTCATTAAAACTGGGATACATCATATGAAAATACTTCATGTGTTAGAGGAAAGAGTTTATATCACTTCAATTCTACCTTTCTGTCTTGCAGGTGTTATGGGATAGACAATTACCTTAAATGGCTCAAAAACTTAAACGCCACTGATTTCTATATCTAATTTCTATTTCTAATTTCTAATACAATGATTCTATTGCTTTAATTGGAGCTGAATGGATCTAGAAAAGGTACTGTCCTTAACAATGTATAACTTTCCCCTATAAGAATGCATTTAGGGGTCTGCACTGTGGTGTAGTGGATAAAACCAACACTTATGGCACTGGCTTCTCATTTGGGCACCAGTTTGTGTCCCTGTTGCTCCACTTCTGATTCAGCTCCCTGCTAGTGGCCTGGAAAAAGCAGCAGAAGATGACTCATGTGCTTGGGCCCCTGCATCCATATAGGAGACCCAGAAGAAGCTCCTGGCTCCTAGCTTTGGCCTGGTCCAGCCCTGGACATTGCAACCATCTGGGGAGTGAACCAGCGGATGGAAGACCTCTCTCTCCATGTCTTTTCCCCCTTTTCTCTCTGCAGCTCTGACTTTCAAATAAATATTTTGAAAGAATATAATACACTTAGGCATTTATTAAAGCAAAAGATATTGTTGTGAGCTTGCTAAGGGACCTTGGGTAAATTTCATAACCTCTGAGCTCTATTTTTCAAAGACTTATTTATTTGGAAGTCAGAGTTGGGGGTGGGGGGGAGAGAGAGAGAGAGAAAGTGAAAGAGCTACTTCATTCACTGGTTCACTCCCCATATGGCCACAATGGCTTGGGCCAGACTAGGCTGAAGCCAGGAGCCAGGAACTTCATCCAAATCTACCACGTGGGTGGCAGGGACCCAGGCACTTGGGGCATCCTCTGCTGCTTTTCCTAGACCATTAGCATGGAGCTGCATTGGAAGTAGAGCAGCCACAACTCAAACCATCACCCATATGGGATGCAGTGTTTCAGGTGGAGGCTTTACCTGCTGGTTCCCTATTTTTTTTTTAAATAATTGAAGAAGGTTTGATGTTAATTATTCATTATTTATTTATTTATTTTTTAGAATTCAGCAGTAAGCCATCAAGTTCTAGGCTTTTCTTTGATGGGAGATTTTTTTGTTACTGATTCAATCTCACTGCTTATTACTGGTCTGTTTAGATGTGTTATTTCCTTATGATTTAATCTTAGTAAGATTCTATATCCAAGAATTTGTCCATTTCTTCTATTTTCTTGGATTTGTGGCCCCATAGTTGCTCATAGTAATCTCTAGCAATTTTTTGCATTCCTGCTGTGTCATTTATAATGTCCCCTGGTTCATCTCTGATTCTATGTATTTGAATCTTCTCTTTTTCCTCAGTTAATTTATCTAGGGTCTTATCAATTTTCTAAGAACCAGCTCTTCATTTCATTGATATCTGTGTGTGTGTGAGTTTGCATGTGTGTGAGTCTCTATATCTTATTTGTGCTGAATTTTGTTATTCATTTTCTTTTACCAATTTTGGATTTGATTAGTTCTTGTTTTTCAAATTCTTTGAAGTACAGATAAGCTGCATATTTGAGATTTTTTTTTTTAAATACAGGCTTTAATTGCTATAATCTTCTCTCTCAGTACTGTTTTGCTGTATCCCACAAGTTTTGGTATGTTGTGTTTACATTTTCATTTTTTTCAAGAAAATTTAAATTTCCTCTTTGATTTCTTCCTGATTCATTGGTTGTTCATGAATAAGTTGATTAACTATTTGTGTAGTTTTTATAGTTTTTTCTTGTTATTGATTTCTGCTTTGTTCATTTTCTATCCAGATGATCTGTCCATTTATTTTTTTAAATTTTTTTTCTTATTAAAGCTTTATTTATTTACCTGAAAGGCAGACTTACAAAGAGGGAGGGAGACCAGAGAGAGAGAGATCCTCCATCCCTGGTTCACACCCCAGCTGACCTCAATGGCTGGACTGGGCCAGTCGGAAGCCAGTTACCTGGAGATTCTTCTGGGTCTCCCACATGAGTGCAGGGGCCAAAGAATTTGGGCCATTCTCCACTGATTTCCCAGGCACATTAGCAGGGAGCTGGACCAGAAGCAGTGCAGCTGGGACTCTAATGGGTGCCCACATGGGATGCCAATTCTGCAGATAGTGGCCTTCCTTGCTAAACCACAGATCTGGCCCCTGCTCTGTGCATTTCTGAAAATACATGTTAAAGTCTTTTATTATTGTGTTGGAGTCTATCTGTCCCCCTAGGTGTATTAATATTTTCTTTATGTATTTGGGTGTTCCAATATTGGGTGTATATGTATTTATAAGTGCCATTTCCTCTTGATGGATTGAATGCTTTATCATTACATAATTACCTTTTTGATTGCTTTTAATTTAAAATTTATTTCATAGAAATATGTCTACTCCTGTTTCTTGAGTTACATTCGATGAAATGTCTTTTTACACTCTTTCTTTCCTTTCAATGTGTATCTTTAAAGCTGAAGTGAATTTTCTGTAAACAACATGTTCTTAGGTCCTGATTTTTATTCGTTGGGTCACTTTATGTACTTTAATTGAGGAATTTAGTCAATAATTTTTAAGATAATTATTAATATATTAGGTCTTCTGACTACTGCTTTTGTGCTTGTTTGATATTGTCACTGAAGCTTCTTGCTTTCTTCCTCTCTTAAAATCCTCATTTGTGGTTAACTGATTTCTCTAGCAGTGTTCTTTGATTCCTTATTTACTATTTTTGGTTAGTCTACTATAGGTTTTTGTTTTGTGGTTATCATGAGTCTTGCAAAAAACCTAATTTTCTATATTGAAATGATAACAGCTTAACATTGATTAAAAGTGCTACCATATGACCCAGCCATTCCACTCTTGGGAATTTACCCAAACAAAATGAACCCAGAATATGAAAGAATTATTCATACTCCCATGTCTGTTGCAGCTTAACTCACAGCAGCTAAGATATGGAATCAACCCAGATATCCATCAACTGATAATGATAAAGAAAATGTGATCTCTGTGTGTGTGTGTGTGTGTGTGTATAGTGTGGAGTACCACTCACCCATAAAAAAATGAAATCTTATTTTGTAACAAGCTGGATGCAACTGGAAACCACTATGCTTAATGAAATAAGCCAGTTTCCAAAACACAAATATTATATTTTTTTGTTTCTTTTTAGCTAGAAACCTTTTATTTAATGTATACAAACTATCTGCGCTTCATAAATACAAATTTAGGAACATAGTGATTCTTTCCACCCTACCCTCCCTCCCACCCTTCTTGCTCCTCCCTCTCCTATTCCCATTATAATTTCTTTTTACAAAAATCTATCTTCGATTAACTTTATACACATAAGATTAACCCTACACTAAGTAAAGAGTTCAACAAATAGTATGAAAAAGAAAAAAAAAAAAACAAAACTGTTTCTCAACAGTTCAGACAAGGACTTTTCAAAATCATCACACCTCAAAATGTCCATTTCACTTCTATAAATTACCTTTTAGGTACTTTGTTACCACAAATCAAGGAGAATATATGGTATTTGCCTTTTTGAGATTGGTTTATTTCACTAAGTATAATAGTTTTCAGTTGCATCCATTTTGTTGTGAACAATAGAATTTCACTTCTTTTTAACCACTGTGTAGTATTCCACAGTGTGCATATACCATAACTTTTTTATCCAGTCTTCAACTGATGGACATCTGGGTTGATTACATATCTTAATATGGTGAATTGAGCTGCGATAAACATTAGGCTACAGAGAACTCTTTCATATGCTGTTTTTATTTCCCTTGGGTAAATTCCCAGGAATGGGATGGCGACGTTATATGGTAGGATTATATTCAGATTTCTGAGGTATCTCCAAACTGTCTTCCACAGTGACTGCACCAGTTTACATTCCCACCAATAGTGGATTAGGGCACCTTTCTCACTACATCCTCTCCAGGATTTGTTGTTGGTTGATTTCTTTATGAAATACATTCTAAGGGGGGTGAGGGTGAAACCTCATTGTGGTCTTGATTTGCATTTCCCTGATGGCTAGTGATTCTGAGCATTTTTCAGTTGTCTGTTGCTTGTATGAATTTCTTTTTTTGAAAAATGTCTGTTCAAGTCCTTCACCCATTTCTTAACTTGAATGTTTTGTTGTTGTTGAGTTTCTTGACCTCTGTATAGATTCTAGATATCAATCTTTTATCAGTTGCATATTTTGCAAATAATTTCTCCCATCCTGTCAGTTGCCTCTTCAATTTGTTGAGTGTTTCTTTTGCAGGGCTGAAGCTTCTCAATTTGATATAATCCCATTTGTCAACTTTGACTGCCTGTGCTTCTGGGATCTTTCCCAAGAAGTTTTTGCCTATGCCAATGTCTTTCAGGGTTTCCCCAGTGTTACTAATAATTAGATGGTATCTCTTATGTGTAGTTGTTAACATAGAATACCAAAAATATATAGAAATGAAATCGACATCTTGTGATTTAATTGTTGTTCCGTTTATATGCCTGAGGAACTGTGGTCTTTATACTTTTTACTTGCTGAATTTTATGATTAGTGATGCATCAAGCTTATGACTATAGAGTAGATTGAAATTATGTTTTCACAAAAATTTTTAAAAAATGAAGGATGAAGAGACAATAAGGAAGGAAGGGAGAAAGGGAGGGGGGTAAGTGTGAAGATCTTAGAATTGTACCTATGAAATACATGAAATCTGTCCTTTTTATATTAATAAAACTTTTTTTAAATTTAAAATAAAAAAGGAACAACTTGTAAGGAAAATAGTTAATTTCCCAGGCATTTTAAACTTAAATATAATATATAGTAATCTAACATTTCTAATTTTTTTTAAAGTTTGGATATTATAATATGTGAAAGCAAGATGGACAGCTAAGGATATGATCTCTAATAAGCTTAAAATCTGAAAAAAGCTTAAGCTCTGATTTCTACCAAAGTTATTTCAGTACATTCATGTAATCATTTTGGTATCTCAAGAGAAATTATGAAAGTAAAAATATTGAAGATAAAATACCTTTAAGAAAAACTTCTGCAAAACTCTGAAGATACTTTCATCTTTTTTAGAAATCCTTCTACAAAGCAAGGATTGAACCTAACATACATGTTTTGCATCAAAGTATGCATGAATCCATGTGTATATTCTGATTCTTCCCTGTTTACCTACTTTTGATCCCTGTTGTTTTCTTTTCATTTAATCTTGTCCACCAATAAGTTCATAAATTCCACACAATTTTACCACATAAGGACAGGGAAAGTGAAAAACAAAACAAAGAAATAGATAAGAGGGGCCGGTGCTGTGGCGCAGTGGGTTAATGCCCTGACCTGAAGTGCTGGCATTCCATATCGGCACTGGTTCTAATCCCGGCTGCTCCTCTTCCAATCCAGCTCTCTGCTGTGGCCTAGAAAAGCAGTGGAGGGTGTCCCAAGTCCTTGGGCCCCTGCACGCACATGGGGGGCCCAGAAGAAGCTCCTGGCTCCTGGCTTCATCAGCACAGCTCCACCGTTGCGGCCAGTTGGGAAATGAACCAATGGATGGAAGACCTCTCTCTCTCTCTGCTGCTCCTCTCTCTGTGTAACTCTGACTTTCAAATAAATAAATACATCTTCTAAAAAAATAGATAAGAAATCCTATTAAAGCACTCCGCATTTGTGCTACATTCCTCTCCACATTTTGAATTTCTGATGTTATGTTTGATCTCTTTCTATACTGCCTGTCTCTTAACATTTCAGTGAAGTAATTATGATTTACTTTAGACTTCTCAGTAAACATATAGATGGTTTGCACCCTATGTTGACAATACTAGAGCATTCTGAATTTGTATATTACCAGTAGATTTTCTACTTCTGATAGCTTCTTCTTACTTGTTAGCATTTCTTTCTTTCAGTTTGAATAGCTCCCTTTAGCATTTTTTATAAGGCAGGTCTAGTGGTGATATATTTTCTTAGCTTTTGTTTTCTGGGGAATGATTTTATCTCTCCTTCATATCTGAAGAATAGCTTTGCTGGGTACAGCATTCTTGGCTCAAGATTTTGCTTTTCCATTATTACTGCAAAAGTCTCATCCCACTCTCTTCTGGCCTATAAGGTTTCTGTTGAGAAGTTGGCAGTCATGTGAATTGGGACCCGTTATGTGTTATTTGCTTGCATTCTCTTGCAGCCTTGAGAATCCTCTCTTTACACTTATCATTGGAAAGAATGACTGTAATATGTCTTAGGGTAAATAGACTTGGTTTGATTGAATCTGACGGATGAACATTGACCTTTCTGTACATAGATAATTGTATCTTTCTCTAGGTTTGAGACATTTTCTGTCCATATCTCTTTGAATATGTTTTCTGCTCCTTTGACATTCTCAGACTATTCTTGAATCTAGATAACTGGAATGTTTTCTGTTTTCATGCTAAACCATAGTCCCATAATCTTTCTTCATTCTTGTTAATTCTTTTTCCCCCTTCAGTTGCATCTTTTCAAATCGCCTCTCTTTGAACTCCCTGATTCTTTTTTCAGTTTTATCTATCTTTCTATTTATGCCATCTATCACAGTTTTAGTTTTGCCTAATGTACTTTTCAGTTGAAGGGTTTTTGCTCAATTTTGTTTAATCACATCTATCAAATCTCTGTTAGAATACTGAATCATTTCTCTGGATTCCCTTGATATTCTTTGAGTTTTCTTATAACGACTGTTTGAAAGTTGTCATTTAAGCATTGGAAATTTCAATTCCTGAATGGTTGGCTTCTGGTACCTCATTTTGCTCTTTAGGTGATGTCATGGTTCCCTGGAAATTCTTAGTGCTTATTGGTATTATACTAATCCATATTCAACTGTGGTTATCCTTCTAGACGTTCTAAGCTGTCTGCTTATTCTCTCTGAGCCTATGGATAGCTTTACCATCTCAGCACTAGGTAGTCCCTAACTTGTAATTTTCCCCAGTTCCATTGTTGATATATTTTTACTGATCTGGATCCTACAATACTCTCCAAATTCAAATTGTCCCCAAATCTCACTTGGTATGTGGGGACTTGCTTAAAACTGAGTTGTCCAGCCCTATAATCCTTTTCCTGGGCCCATGGTATGCTTAGATTCTTTGTCATGTGCCCCCAAATGCCACAATACTAGATAACAGTCAGATTGCCCTAGCCTACCAAGGCTAATGAAGACTGATGCCAATCCTGTTGTCTGAGTATTCACAGTCTCAGGCCTTTTCCCCGCTAATAATTTCTTACACATGCTGCTCTTTCTCTTTTTTTTTCTTTTCTCAATTTCTTTAAAGTGAGATAAATGCCATTATCAGATTGTTCCTTCAGGATAAGGATTTAATGGAAAATTCTCATTAGCATTTGGTATCAAAACTAAGATCTCCTGATATCATGTAATAGTCAATATTGTTTACCACTTTCTATGCACCTGACACCTTTCAAGTGTTTTACATATGTTGACTTATTTAATTTCCCACAGTAATCATATGAAGTAGAGCAATTTTCCCATTTTTACACAGGAGGAAACTGAGACCCAAAGGCATTCATTGATTGACTCAAGTTCTGCCACTCTGTGTTCCCAGGGATTGCTAGAAACCAGAGGCTGTGGCTAGAATATTAAGGCTGCTTTTCAAAGATGCAAGTTCATGTGCAATGGAGGTTAGGAAAGAGGTGAAGCATGAGGTGATGCTGAGAGATACTGTTGATGGGAATCTTTCCTTCTCTGAAACCATTGGCAGGAGAATGTGTGCCTCAGAGAAGACAGTAGGAGGGAGAAAGGAGAGATGTTTACCCATCTGTTCCCTGCACTGTCTCATTTCATTTTGCCTGAGGTGCCCTCTCTTTCTCCCCAAGAGCTCACTGCCCCTCATTTCCAAGGTGCATCATGCAGTCCCTCAGTGTGGTGGCTGATCAGGAAGACAACCTTGTGTCTTCCAACCCAGTTGAAATGTGGAGACAATTGAGTGCAAGTGGGGTGCAGTTTGAGAAAGAACGGTGGCTGAAGGAAGCCGAGAAAGCTGGGCAGGATGGTGTCTGATACACTCAGTTGTAACTAGATGGGTGACCATATCCCCTCCACGGTAAATCCCCCTAGAATTCAGATGAATTTGTTTCCTGGGACTGCTGCAACCTACTTTCATAAACTGACAGCTTTACACAACAGAGATTTATCTTCTCACCATTAAGGAGGCCAGAGGTCAGAAATCAAAGTGTCATCAGGACAGAGCTCCCTCTGAAAGCTTTCTTCGAGAATCCTTTCTTGCCTCATCTTAGTTTCTGGTGGCTCTCAGAAATCCTTGGAGTGCCTTGGCTTATAGATGCATCCCTCTGATTGCTTCTTCCATCTTACCTCTCCTCCTCTTACAAGGTTACAGTCATTGGCCCATAGGTCTGCCCAAAACCCAAGATTTTATTTTGAAATTCTCAATTAATTGTATCTGCAAAGATCTTTATCCCAAATAAGGTCAGGTAGACAGAAATTTTTGGAAAATACTAATTTGTGACACTAGGCCTCAAGAAACCATCATTGCTATTGTCTGTAGTGAAATAAATAGAGTAGTGTGGTCTTGAGAGAGAGAGAGAGAGAGAGAGAGAGAGAGAAGCAAGGACCACTGTGTGCTCCTGCAGGGCACTGATTAAAATTCTTAAGATCAAAATATCTCAAGGACATTCTGATAATTTGATCCATGGAGCCTATCAGGACAAGATCACTTGATAGCTCTAAGGATTTTGAGTTAAAGTGCATTTTCTTTGGGATGCCCAACTGAAATGTGCTGTGTGGTCCTGCCATAATGCTACAAAAATAACAACGGTAGAGAAACCAACTTTGTATGTTTGGGATGCATCTATACACACACACACACACACACGTTTACGCACATATCTTTAAATAGAGACAGAAAACAAGGTTTACGCTACACTACTTTGCTATGTTGCTATAACCAAAAAGACCAGAAGTTCTTTGCATTTTTTTGTGTAATTAGAGGCTTAGTTGAAACTGTTGCTTACTTTGGTTTACAAACCATGATACTTCCCTCCATGAATTATATTCCTTGCCCTAAAACCAACTAATTTTGAATGTTGCCACATGGTGTGCTGTTCTGTTGTTCATTTTCCCTGTAATGTCACTAGCTAGAGGGCCACATTATTTCACGTCTTGCTTCAGTGACTCCTGAAAGCATTTTTGAGGGAAGAGGAATATGCACTGAAAAAGGAAGAGTGAAGAGTGCTTTACTTCATTGCTGTTGGCTGCATTTAATTCATCCATGCAAAAGCACACAGAGACAGCATCCACCATCAGTCCACCAGTCCCTCACGGGGATGGGGGCATGCAGTGGTGAACACAACAGGCGTTTTCCTTGCTTTCAGATGCCTCATTGTCTAGTTCATCAGGCAGCAGCTGCTTGGCTATCCTCAGCTCATTTGTCAACCAATGGCAACTCAGAAAAACCACACTTTTTGGGCTACTTCTTGATCTGAATTTCATGTTATGAGAAGCATCAGCCAAACAGAATTCACTCTTTGCTCCTGGAGGCAGCAATTTTTAGGGTCAAAAGACTGTGACCTCAAAAGTCACTTGGTCTAGTCTCTTGATTTCATCCAACAGACATCTGAGAAATATGAGATTACTTCAATAATGTATGGAAAATGGAATTTAAAAGATGGTCATTTGGAAGCAAAACACTTTTAAAATTCATGGCAATTTTGTCATAATATGTAATTTCCATGAAATTTTTCAATACCCCTCATAGTCGCGGATTTCCAGTGTACCAGGAATAACACCATGACCTGAAGAACAATGTGCACAAACAGGCACAGGATTGGCTCTTGTGGAACTTAGGATCTTGTGTGGGGAGTCAGATGCTATCAAATAATTCTAAAAGTTATGCAAAACCTAAATGTGATCAGGCCATGAGAGTGTGAGCTGGGGCTTTTCTGAGTCAAGGAGATCAGGTAGACTTCCCACGAACTTAGACTGCAGCTGGGTTCCAGGGAGGAGACGGTTTCCAGGGGCAAGGCAGGGGGAGTCAGGGAAGAGCACTCAGGCAGAAGGATCCTGTAGGTTCTTTAAGGGCTCCCATTTTCCAGGTCCTGCTTCAGACCTACATCAGTCTGTTACAGAGAGTGGGATTTTGCACTTTATTATTATGATAATTATTGTTACTATTGTTTTTCACTAAGTAATTCTGATGCAATCTTGAAAGTCCTCATGTTGAAAGCACAAGCTTTGTGTTCTAACAGACATCAAAACAGACCATGCCCGGCCAACCCCAGCCTCATGACCTTGAGCAGATTTGCCTGTAAGCATCAGTCTTACTCAATGTAAAATCCAGAAGGCAATGACCCTCAAAGCGAGTAAAGATGGAATTCAAGATAATGCATACAGAAGAGTGTGCCACAGTTAGCCCCACTGATGTAAGCATGAAGAGTGGTGGGATTTCCTTTTCCTTTGCTCTGGAAGATCTACAGGAGCAAGTCACCATGAGCTAGAAGGGAAAACCTTAGACCCGACTTACATAAGGTGAATCAGAGTGAACCTGTGTATTTTCAAGAGAAGTTTTACCTTTGACTTCCTGAAGGGTGCAAAGGTTGGGGTTTGGAGGTGATGATGAGAGAATTGAAGTTGAAAAATAGTGAATTGAAGGGTGCTGGGGAGGAGAGTCTTTGCCTCGAGTCACTAAGGACCACAGCAGCTGGAGGCAGATGTCCAGAGCTGAGGACAGTCACACTGTTCCAGGTTCTTCCTTGTGTCCAATCCAGCCAGCTACCCCTTATATCCTTCAGGACCTGGAAGGAAGCCAGTGCCTATTCCACGGGGTCCCTAGAGAAAACTGTTAGAAGAACTACGTACACAGTCATGAGCAGGTTTAAGGACGAATCACTCAGAGCGAGCTACAGCTGCAAACCACTGTGACATCACCACCCCAGTCCTGAAGGGGCAGAGTGAGCAAATGAGGTCCTGGGAACCTTTGCCTTGGAAGATGGGCCAGCCAACAAAAGCCAAGGCTGCACATAGACACCAGGGCTTGGCAGTCAGGGAGCCGGGGGATGAATATTTTGACCCCTCTCCTCCCATCTTCTGTATTCTGCTGATGGCCCCATTGTCCAAGCCCAGCAAAGAGCCAGAGGGCAGGAAAGTGCAATAAGGCAGCACGTGGAGCCTCCCAGGATGCAGTGTGGGAAAGAGAAGAGATCTGGAAAGTAAAATGGAGAATATATTATACATAACCTTGCAAAATACTTCATTTCTTTTTTTACTATGAGGACCTCTTCTTAACACTTCACATGTAGTGCCTCATTTAATTTTTATGATGCATTACAAGTAAACATGTTCATGCATGTGTGGGTGCACATGCGATTACACATGCATACACACACACATACACACACCCTGCATAGCTTTGGCTATGCAGCAGAAATCCTGCAGTCTATTAGAGCTTCTGTGGAGGGGAAGGCAGCCCATTGTAGAGAGTTGAATTATTTTGGTAGGTGTTAATATTGCAGCATTTAAAAAAGCTGAGGTAGAAAATAGTACTAATTAGTGTGCAGTGTGCTCAGCTCCAGGCTGTTGATAGGGACAGGAGGGAGGAGACTCTGCTGCAGTTCTCAGTTCTGCTCTGTCACTGACTGCGTGGGTGGCGTGTGAGCAGGAGCAGGTGGCAGGCTCCCTGAAAGCAGGATTACAGTGCAAAGGCCTCCACACAGCCCACGTTCTGTAGAGCCAGGGGATAGCCTGCACGTGGACCAACAG
Organism: Lepus europaeus; assembly: GCF_033115175.1. Lineage (NCBI taxonomy): Eukaryota > Metazoa > Chordata > Mammalia > Lagomorpha > Leporidae > Lepus > Lepus europaeus. Next base: position 134,162,627 of record NC_084831.1, on the reverse strand, counting down.
CCAGGTAATTGGCAGAGGAGCCCTGCCTGCTTCTGTAGAATGTTTGGGTAAGCATACAAAATCAGGAATTTTCTCAGTAAATAAATATACATCTAGGCCTATGGTCCTAGACTTTGGTATGCATAAAAATCATGTGAGATGTAGTTAAAAATGTGTATTCCTGGGGCTGGTGCTGTGGTATAGCAGGTAAAGCTGCCACCTGCAAAGCTGGCATCCCATAAGGGAGCTGGTTTGTGCCCCGGTTGCTGCACTTCCAACCCAGCTTCCTACTAATGGCTTGGGAAAAGCAGTGAAAGACGAACCAAGTGTTTAATTCCCTGCCACCTATGGGGTGACCTGGATTGAGTTCCAGGCTTCCAGCTTTGGTCTGGTTCAGCCTTGGCTTTGCAGCCATCTGGGGAATAAATCATTGGATGGAAGACTTGTCTGATGGCCCCTGTCTCTCTGTAACTTGATTTCAAATAAATAAATAAATAAATAAATAAATTTTTATTAAAAAAAAAGTATTTCCTGGCCCCCATCTCTAGACTCTCACTTTGCTAAGGCTGACCTGGGCCCTGGGACTCTGTCTTTAACATGCTTCTCAATGACTGTGATGCAGGTGGCCTATGGCCGTTGGAGGCACCTGTACTTTTGAGTGGCAGTAATCGTTACAGTTAGGCAGCTGAGGCTTCTCAGGTGGCCAAGTCTGACACTGGAAACCCTTTGATGTACAGTGCAAGGCTGAAAGGAAGTTCACATGTGCAGCTACAGGAATGGGACGATGTGGATGGACGTGAATCCTAGCTAAAGGATAACGAACCTAAACGTGAGTCACTTTTTATTTTGTTTTAACTTTTTATTAAAATGCTAAGGGTACAGATTGACTTTCTTTTGTAAATGACGGTTTTACTTTCCCTGAAATAGGACATAGAAATACTCTGATAAAACAGAATGAAGGTGCAGCTCCGGCTGTTGCGGCCAGTTGGGGAGTGAACCATCGGATGGAAGACCTCTCTCTCTCTCTCTCTCTGCCTCTCCTCTGTGTAACTCTGACTTTCAAATAAAAATAAATAAATCTTTAAAAAATAATGGAATGAAAAGTCTCAATTCCAGGAGTTCCCATACAGGGCTCTGATACTCTGCTTTCAGCTCTCTTATTACACGAATGCTGTTCTGTGGACGAGAGACAGACTGGACATCTACTTGGCTTTGCCATCTCCACTTTTTCCCGTGGCCAAGATAAACCACTTTCACAAAGAGCTGACTTCTGTAGAATCCATAGGAAATAAGAGAAAAAAAGAAAAGAAAACTAACACTAAAGCAATCATACTTCCCATGTCTCTGAGTTGAGAAGTACAGGTAACATTTAGCTAAAGGAAATCAAAAGTATTCCTAAAGCTGTACCTATGAAATTGGTATTCATTAAATAAAAGCTTTTTTAAGAAAAAAAGTTCACAAGTTAACTACCTAGTTCATTCACCCTTAGCTACATTTTTTCACTTAAGGCTTTAATCCCCTTTCCAAACCAACAACAGTGTCTTAATCCAGCAATGCATGTGCCTCTGAGGTTGACTCCCCCAAGGCTCTGCACTGGGCCCCTGGCAGTGACAGCAGGCTTCCCTGCAGGTCAGTACTGAAGATAAAGAGCAGGAAATCCAACTACAGAATGCGACTCTCTCATCCCAGAAATATGCTATCCGCATCCTCCCTACCCTCACACAAGGAGGAATCCACAGAATCCAGTTCAGTCCTCTGCAAATATGCATCACTATCACAAAAATTACCCAGACCCTTTTATTAAAGGAAAAATGCTCACATATGCCCTCTGCTCCTGAGACCAGCTCCTGTCCCTTCCCCTCCCAGGGGAACACAGGCTAAGATCATGAACACCCAACTGCACGTGTGGCACTGAGAAAATGGAACGCTATACAAACAGCACTCATTCCCCTCGGGGGATGCTGATGTCTGTATCCTGGGTACTCACTGACACATGAGGCTGCCAGCAAAGGAGCAGCCCACAGCGGGCCCTGTGTTCTTGTTTTTCCCCGTTGATTATGTGAAGTGAGAGAGGTAGTTTCATTCCAACTCAAAAATCTGGAAAAGCTACAGATATTGACCTTTAAACAAACACCAAAAAATAAGAATAAAAAAAGATAACTGGCAAGAAGAAAAGATGTAAACAAAAGGTTCATGAATGGCCCAACAAAGGGACCAAATTCTGCAAGAGGAAGTTTAAAGTCCACTGTGTAAATCTTCCCTGGATTCAAACAAGTACTATACTACCAGATTTTTAAGTCCTCAACTCACAGAATTAAGAGCTCTTAAGCTATTAACTTTGTCACTGTTTTCAGAAAAGTTTCCCCCAGAATCTGTGCAAAAGTAACTGAGACACACCTGCAGTATATGATTACATGAGATGTTCTCAATTCTGAAATGAGGCAAAGTCACTTTATAACTGACAATGAAAAGGTGCTATACAGAGAAATGAAATTTTACAATAGTATAAGAGCAAAGATGACTGAAATTTGTAACCTTATAAGTAAAAATAGTAACAACCCACTCTGTAGTGAACTCCTCCACAGTGAACAATGTCTATACTCTGGGTGAGGGATGCCCCTAGCTTACCACAGTGGAAGCCTGCCACTGGGATGCCAGGGTTCCACCCCTTTTCTACTCTCAGAGCACAAGGTGATGCCTTCTGCTACAAGGCAGGAGCTCAGGGAGTGTCTCTCACCAGCCTGCCAACTCAGCAAGAGTAAGACCACCCAACTGAACTCGCCTCTAATTGTATTGGTTCATAATTTTATGAAGTATCTAAATGCCATTCACTAGTTTAAAAAAATAAAAAACTCTGGACCAATAAAAGTGTGAACTCAAAAAAGTTAGGAGGAAGACCAATTACAATAGCAACACTTCCTTTAAAACATAAAATCATTTTCTTTTGAGATGCACCACAGTGGTGAGACTTGTTTTTCTTTTCAGTGACCCCGTGAAGGCTCACAGCTTCACTCCCCAGGATTCTGACCTGTACCAGACAGGCAGCGTTACCATGGGCAGTGTTACCTCCCGACAGTGTGGAGAAGAGCCCATGTCACCCCTGGGCGATGAGAGAGCTGACAGAGACTCTTGGCTCCTCAACACCAGACATGGTTGGACAACTTTCCTTGTTCTGTTAGAAAAGTTCATGAGGAAGCTGTGGATAGAATCAGTGCAGAGAAGGAAAACTCTTTTATTTTCATTGTCCAAACATCAGTCAGACAGCCAGTAGAAACCCTCACTGTAGCCTTGCCTTTTGAGCACACTGCGTATGAACATTTCATGGGGTGGCCGTTCCGTTCCTTCAGGGTCACGTTCCCCTTCCCAGTGGTCTGTCCAGAAAGCCCAGATATCTCACAGAGCTTTTCTTCACTAATTGCATCTGTTCTGTCAATTTTGTTGCCCAAGATAAGGATTGGCACATTGGATATTGTTTCATCAGTCATTAAAACATTAAGCTCAACTTTGGATTCCAGGAGGCAACAACGATCTGCACAGTCCAACAGAAAGACAATCCCATTAATTGCTGGGAGTTAATTTTTCCAAACCTGGTGTCCTTGCTCATGCCCACCAAAATCAAAAGTTGTAAAAGTCATTCCAGCAACTGTCAGCTCTTCTGATGGCGGATGTAGTGTTGGAACATGTTGGCTCAATCTGTGAAGAAGAATGGTTTTATCTGCATTGTCCAAACCCAAGAATACAGGCTTTCCAGATTTCTTAGAGTCCTAGGAACTGGAACACACTGCTGAAGCCATTGTAGATCCAAAGCCATTGTAGATTCAAAGATGAAAGACATTATTAATGCTTGCTATGGCCCGAGGGGCTCCTCCAGCGGTGGTAGGTGGCTTGGACCCTTGCTCAGAGCACACAGACCAACAGCAACCTGGACCACCAGGTACTCGCCTGATGTTAAACGTGAGGACAAAAGTGACAGAACCAATAGTGATGTTCACTTCGCTGATGGGAAAGTTGCTTTCAGAGAGGCTTTCTCCCCTGCTAACTCCTGGCCCTCACCACTTCTCCTTTAGCATGTTCAGAGCATAGGGATAAATGTTATGAACTGACTTTTCCAAAGCACTATAGCATCAGCCACTTTGCATATCTGAAGGACAGGTTCACCCAGTCTTGCCACATCAAGTCTGTTCGTGGACCAGACCAATGTGGGATGCTTTAGGAACTTGACTTGCAGCTGGGGAACATAGGCTTTTGTACATACCCTGTCACCCAGTGTTTCTGTGGCTTGGACCTTGTTGTACCTCCTAAGCTTCCATTTCCAAAGTGGTAACTGGAATTCATAAAGCCAGCTTAAGCACCTTTATAAGCTTGAGCAAAGATGAGCTGAAGGGGACAGCCTTGTGGCATAGCGGATTATGCTTATAGGAGTCAGTGTGAGTGTCGGCTCCCCACTCCCAATCCAGCTCTGTGCTGATGGCCTGGGAAGACAGCAGAAGATGGTCCAAGTGTCTGGGCCTCTGCATCCATGTGGGAGATCTGGAAGAATCTCCTGGCTGGCTCCTGGCTTTGGCCTGGCACAGCTCTAGCTGTTGCAGTCATCTGGGGAGTGAAACACCAGAAGGAATCTCTCTCTCTCTCTCTCTCAAATCTTAAAAAAAAAAGGTGAGCTGAGATCATGAGAAAGCTCTGCAGATGGAAAACAATAAATATTTATTGAGCGCTAACTACCTGCTGAATTGTGTTTTTTATACATTATGCACAATGCCACATATATGAAATGCTACACTGTTATTTTGTAAAATTCAGGTTTAAGCACTGACAAACCAATATCAAATTAGGAAATATGGTTTAGAATGACATCACATAAAGTGTTCCCTGGTTGAATTGCTTTCTCTCTTTTCTCTTATACACATTCAAATCTCCTCAATGAAGATCTGATACATTCTCTAACAGATCATGAGCTCCAGACGGTGTAGGTATTCTGCTTTCTGTTACTCCACTTGCAAGCACATGATATATTTACTAAAGCAATATCTGGAGCAGCCTACATATCTCAGGGCTTCATTCATCCTTGGAGATTCCCTAAAACTAATTAGGCACTTGGCTTAGCACTGTCCTACCCCACTCCCACCAGAGATGCCACCCCATTTCCCATGCTCACAATGATCTTCTTTATCAGGATGGCTCCTTTATCTGCCCACTGCTGGAACATTCCAGATCCCTGTCCCTCACCTCTGCCTCTAGTGCCCAGTGACACTTTCCATAGAAATGCACTCTCAGGGACCAGTGCCACCCCCCACGCTCCTGCACATGATGGATACAGCCCCTGAGAGTGGTGACACCACCTTCTCCAAGTTCTTCTCATGCTCAGGCCCTCCAGACTGTCATCTGCCCATGCATGCTCTGTTGCCCTGCAGAGCCCCCGGGGTTGCTCATTACATTGGTTTGCTGAATGGTTCCCTCAATTCTAATTTCTAGTGTGTGTCTGAGGCCACAATGACAACCTACATTTGTATCAAGCTTTCTAATTGATAAAGCCTTTGTAGGGCTATTTGATATGATTCACACAACAATCTTGTGGTGAGTGGCAAACATTGTGTTGACCTTCCATTTTATGCATGATAAAACAGGTTACAGGCTATGTTTAATTCAGTGGTTCTCAACCAGAGGTGATTTGATCACCAGGGGGGACATTTAACAATGTCTGGAGAGGGGAAATGCTCCTGACATCTAATAATAGAAGCCAGGATTGCTACGTAACAACCTACAAGGAGTCGGCCCTGTGGCTAAGCTGCTATCTGAGGATGCTGGCATCCTATATGAGCTCCAGTTAAAGTCCTGGCTACTCTGCCCCCAATCCAGCTTCTTGCTAATCTAACTGGGAAAAACAGCAGAAGATGACTGTAGTGTTTGTGCCCCTTCCACACATGTGGGACAATTGGATGAAGTTTCCCACTTCAACCTTGTCCAGCCCTGGTCACTGCAACCATTTGGATAGTGAATTAGTGGATGAAAGACCTCTTCTCTCCTCTCCTCTCCTCTCCTCTCCTCTCCTCTCCTCTCCTCTCCTCTCCTCTCCTCTCCTCTCACACTCTCTCCTCTTCCCTCTCTCTGTAACTCAGCCTTTCAAATAAATTAAAAAATAAATCTTTGTTTAAAAAAGCTTTTATTTAATGAATGCAAATTTCATAGGTACAAATTTAGGAATATAGTGGTTCTTCCCCCCCATACACACCCTCCCACCTCTGCTCCTGTCCCACATCCTACTCCCTCTTCAATCCCATTCTTCATTAAGATTAATTTTTAATTTAACTTTACATACAGAAGACAAACCAAGCAAAAATTTCAACAGTTTGCATCCCCCCCACAATGTATAAAGTACTTCTTGAGAGCAAGTTTTGCAGTTAATTCACATAATACAACTCATTAAGGACCAAGGTCCTACATGGGAAGCAAGTGCATAGTGACTTCTGTTGTTAATTTAACAGTTAACACTCTTATTTATGATGTCAGTAATCACCCAAGCCTCTTGCCATGAGCTGCCAAGGCTATGGAAGCCTTTTGTGACCACAAACTTCATCAGTATTTGGACAAGGCCATAAGCAAAGTGGAAATTTATCTTTAAAAAAATTCTACAATGGCAGGCACCGCGGCTCAATAGGCTAATCCTCCGCCTTGCAGCGCCGGCACACCGGGTTCTAGTCCCGGTCGGGGCACTGATCCTGTCCTGGTTGCCCCTCTTCCAGGCCAGCTCTCTGCTGTGGCCAGGGAGTGCAGTGGAGGATGGCCCAAGTCCTTGGGCCCTGCACCCCATAGGAGACCAGGAGAAGCACCTGGCTCCTGCCATCGGATCAGCGCGGTGCGCCGGCCACAGCATGCCAACCGCGGAGGCCATTGGAGGGTGAACTAACGGCAAAAGGAAGACCTTTCTCTCTGTCTCTCTCTCACTGTCCACTCTGCCTGTCAAAAAAAAAATTCTACAATATACAGGAAAGCCTGCAACAACAAGTATCTGACCCAAACCGTCCATAGTGCTGAGGCCGAGGACACCTGGTTGAAGGTCCTTTGTCTGCCTCACAGAATCAGGATTCTGATTCAGACGCTTCAGTTCCAGAGGCCCTGTGCTCATCAAGACCATCTGTCATTGTTCTGAGGGCCTGCTGTGATCATTTAGTGTCTGGGGAAATGCAATCTCCTCACCAAGAGAAACAAATAGATGAACCTAAGTCCCCTTTGTGTCTTGTACTAGCTGGGAGTTTCAAGATTGTAACCAATTATCTCTAAATTTCTTTCTCCCAAACCAAAAACAAAAACAACAACAACAAAAAAAAAACAAAACTGAGGGTCAATTGATTGTCACAGTGAAGCACATAGTAGAGTATCTACATAGGCACACCTTATGTACCATTGCTAATCTCCTTCCTTTTCTTTCCTCAACATTGGCTCTCTTCCTTTCTCCTATTGCCTACAGTATAAGCATGTTTAACCTCAGTGGTTGCCTCAGGGTAACCAAATGGCTGAGGGGTGTCCACTTCAAAAAACCTTAGGAAATCGAAAGGTTGTGCAAATGGTGGCAACATTGAGGATGGGAAGGACAATCTGGCTCACTCTGGCCATTCAAGACCTCCCACAGCTGAGTGGGAAAACCGGCAAATATCCTTTCTGGAGGGAGAACATGGATGATTCAGCAGGAACTTGCCATGAATTACTTATAGCATCTATCTAAAGACCCTGCACTCCAGTCCCACGGAGTCACAGAAAAATCCTGACCAGACACCAGAATGAAAAAGGAAAAATAATGTGTACAGCAGGAACCATCCAATAATTCCCAACCAATAGTTCAGGCTAAGCGTATACTCATCTGGGACTAGCAACTTCATGCAGGAAGTAGGATGAACCATGTCCTCCGCTTTCACAACACCTTGTCCATGGACTTTAATGCTTCTGTGGATTCAGTTCTCTCTAGGGCAATTCCATGGGTCTACACTCTTCCTTTCTAACCTACAAGATAAATGCCAATCCAGAGAGTATAAAAGTATCTCTGAGGGATGAGCTGATTCGAGGGTTATTCTGGGGGTTACCCATTGAGATCAGGCTAATGTGGAATACTCAGAATATTTCACCAATGGATTGTTTGAGGAACTTTCCAGATATGAGTACATCCATGTCCCCCAAAGCGTCATCAGAGTGGCTATGGGTTTGTCAAGTTTTCAGGTCTCAGGACTAATAATAATTGTTGGTGAGGATGTAGCAAAATTGGAACCTTCATACACTGCTGGTGGAAATGTAAAATGGTGCTGTAATTTTAGAAAACATGCTAAAAATTCCTTAAAAGATTAAACAGAGTTACTATATAGCTCAGCAATTGCAGTCCTGGATATTTATCCAAAACAAATGAAAGTATACGTCCAACAAAACCTTGGATATGAATGTTCATAATAGCTAAAAAGTGGAAACCTTGCAAATGCCCATCAACTTTTTAATGGTTCAACAAAATGTAGTATATCCACATGGTAGAATATTATTTGGCAATAAAAAGAAATGATATATGGATATATGCTACAACATGGATGAACCTTGAAAACATTATACTAAATAAAAGCAATAAATCATGAGAGGTCACATATTGAATGATTCTATTTATTTCAAATGTCCAGAATAGATAAACTTGCAGTTACAGGAAGAAGTGTGTAGTTTTTAACTAGGGCTAATGGTTTAACTGTAAATGTATATTGATTGAAAATGGGTACAGGGTTCTTGTTGGGTGATGAAAATGTTCTAAAATTAATTGTAGTGATGTAGTACAACTCTGTGAATAAACTGAAAGTCATAGTTTTTATCTTTTTTTTTTTGACAAGCAGAGTGGACAGTGAGAGAGAGACAGAGAGAAAGGTCTTCCTTTCTCCATTGGTTCACCCCACAATGGCCGCTGCAGCCAGTGCACTGCGGCCAGCACACCACGCTGATCCGAAGCCAGGAGCCAGGTGCCTCTCCTGGTCTCCCATGAGGGTGCAGGGCCCAAGCACTTGGGCCATCCTCCACTGCACTCCCGGGCCACAGCAGAGAGCTGTCCTGGAAGAGGAGCAACCAGGACTAGAACCCTGGGTGTCGGTGCTGAAGGTGGAGGATTAGCCTATTTTATCTTGAATGGTTAATTCAGTCTCCATGAAGCCAAAGAAGGGGAAGGAGTATGGAGAGGAGGTGGAAGGAGAAGGAAATGGGAAAGAAGTAGAAGGAAGAGGAGGAAAAAAAGAAGGAAAAAGAGAAAGAAGAAGAGGAGGAGGAGGGAGAAGGAGTTCATGGTTTCAAATGCTTAGTGGCTGAGTCTTGCCAACACATCTGTGAGCTACTTGGAGATGATCTGCCCAATGGCTGTAAGTGTAAACTCTGGAGTCAAAATGAATGACTTGGGGCAGATAAGCTTCGGTACCATAACGTTACTCCTTATGAAATAAGCTCTGCAATTTAAGCAGCATGTTCTGAAGTTTCCTCTGAACTGCTCCTCACTTCAGCATGCATCAGGTCACCTGGAGAGCTTAGCACACATGTCTCCATGCTCTATTCTTAGAGTGTCTGATTCAGTGGGGCTGCGTGGGACCAGAGAGTTTGCATTTCTCACAAGCTTCCATGTGATGCTGATCCTAGAATTACCCTCTGAAAACCACTGCTCTAACTAGGTCTAACCACTAGGTCACCATGGCCTATAGAGTATACATTGAGAGCAGCAATCCATAGAGCAAATTCGTTTCTTGTGAGCTCATATAGATAACTTCATAAATATGTTATTTGGCAATTATTTCTGAATGTCAATTTATAATTGCTAACTGCAGTTTTGATAAAATGATGGAAAAATTGCAGAATAGCTGTCCAAATACCTGGGGTAATATCATTCCACCACTAGGAATGTGGGCCAAAATATTCCCTGACCAGTTTCCTCACAAATGAATCCAAATAATTTGTCGCCAATACACATTATGAGTAAGATAACACGATAATCTAGTTAAAAACATATGGTAGGTAGTAAATACATTGAACTTATGGCCCTAATGCCTGCTTATGGAAACCATTCTGTGAGCCTCCCACAACTCTCCCAAAGGCCCCAACAGTTCCTGGAACCCCTGAAACCTTGCATGAATTAGGTAATTTGAGCTCCAAGAAACAGGAGTCTACGCTCAAACTGGCCTAAAGCATAAAGGTATTTTTGTAGATAACAGGGAGTCCAACCACGGCAACTCTAGCTGTAAGAGAGAGAAGTATGCAGAGTGAGGACCAGGCAGACTCTGGAAATTGTTGGAAAATAAATACATAATAAATATGAATGTTTACAAGGATTTGCAGTGTCTTCTTTAAGATGTAAGATTGTGTATAAGTCACACCAAGAATGCAGAATACAAGCGTCAGGATGATAAACTGGAAAACAAACCCTCCAAAGTAGTGGTTGTCAGTTCTGACTGCATATGAAAATTATATGGGAAGGTTTTAAAGGACACTATTGTCTGGGCCCTTGTCGGAAATTTCTGATCTGATTGGTCTAGGGATTGCTCAATATTGGACATTTCCTAAATCTTCCCAGGTAATATTTAAGTGCTAAACAGACTGATAATGATTGCTTCAGCATATTCTAAATCACAGTGGTCACTAAATGAGGAGAACTCCAGCTGTCAGCACTGAGCAGTTACTTAGGGAAAGAAGTCGTGGGGAAAGAGAGTGCCAAATACAAGACATAAGCTTAATTAGCTCTTCAGATTTTCACTTCTTCAACCTGGGTCATCAGAGCAATTGCACAGATGCACACAGTTGCTTTCTGCCCATGTGTGGCTCTCTTCAAGACTATCTTGATGTTTAATCTGTCCTGAGAGCCTGTCTGGTAATGTGTTGCAGGCTGGGCAGAGTCTGGATTCACAGTGTGATTTTCCCCTGGCTCCACATGCCTTTAGGCAACTCCTTCCTAAACACTGGTATTAATAAGAGTCAACTGGAAAGCATTTCTTTGTGATATAGATACCTGGACACCCCTGTGAGGTTATGACTTAGTAGATCTACTGTAGGGCTCAGGAGTCTGTATTTTATTTTATTTTATTATTGTATTTATTTATTTATTCATTTGAGAGGTAGAGTTACAGACAGTGAGAGGGAGATACAGAGAGAAAGGTCTTCCATCTACTGGTTCACTCCCCAAATGGATGCAACGGCCAGAGCTGTGCCTATCCAAAGCCAGGAGCCAGGAGCTTCTTCCAGGTCTCCCACATGGGTGCAGGGGCCCATGGACTTGGGCCATCCTCTACTGCTTCTCCAGACCATAGCAGAGAGCTGGATGGGAAGAGGAGCAGCTGGGACTCAAACTGGTGACCATATTGGATGCCGGTGCCGCAGGCAGAGGATTAACCTACTGTGCCACAACGCCGGCCCCCAGGAGTCTGTATTTTAAAAAATTTCTTGGGGGACTTCTAATCTAATTGATGAACAATCACAATTTTAAGAGACTTTCTTCAGGTTGACCATGAGGACAAATGGGAAATATCATGCCTAAGACACACCCAAAGGATTCAAAAGATTTGAAGAATGCTTACCACAGTGGATAAACACATGAAAAGACATTCACTGGGAAATTGAAAATGAGAGTCAAACTGAAATACCACCACAGAACCTGTTAGAATGACTTAAATACAAAAGAATAAATGGCAAGTTCCTTGGAGGGATGAACAAGAGTACAACTGCTCTGCAAGTCAATTAAGAAGTTTCTTTTTTGCACTTTTTTAAATTTAAATTTTAATTTTTATGACATTTTTATTTACTAATACAGAGAACAGATTTTGTGAATTTCATAGGTAGGATTCTAAGGATACAACAATAGTATCCTCCTTCCCTTGCTCCCTCCTTCTTTTTTTCTTTCTTTCCTTTTTTCCTTTTAATTTTTTGTGATAACATATTTTCAGTTTGCTTTATAAGCACATCAAAGGCTCCATGCTCCTCTAAACAAAGAAATCTACAAGTCAAAAGCAGAGACACAACTGTTATCCAAGGGTATAGGCAAAGGTTATAGACAGCAATCAAATAATAAGATGTCAGTCTATCTGGACACACTGATTTTTGTACTCTTTATATTAGTTGCAGTTAATCAGACAAAATATATAGTGTTTGTCTTTTTTTGAAGCATAATGGTCTCCAATTTCATTGATTTTGATGCCAAAGACAAAATTTCATTCTTTTATGGCCAAGTAGTGTTCCATTATGGGGCTTCAAAAGTTCATCAAAAATGCATGTTTTAAAAAACTATGACTGGATTTCCGAAAGCGCTTGCACCAAAGTAGACTTACGATTTTTCCATGAATTTTATTCGTAATTACTTTTACATAATTACTTATACATGATTAATTTGCAAAAATTGGAAATCTCAAATGTTCTCCAACTGCTAGATATTCCATACTATGGACTGCTTCTCAGCAGTGAAAGGGAACAAACTACTGACACACACAGCAACACAGATGAATCTCAGAAGCATTATGCTAAGTGAAAGACTCAAAGGCTACATATGGAAGAATTCTATTCATTTAACAGAAAGTAGACCTGTGGTTACCAGTGGCAGTGAGGATTTGACTACAAGGGGGTATTAGGAGATATTTTTGGATTGATGCAATTGTTTTGACTTGATTATCATGCTGGTTACATGACTGTACACTAAATATCTTGAAACATCCATTTGGTTAATGTACTTTGTGCTTTAATGAAAAGAAAACTCAATATGAAAGAAAAAAAAACAAGGATAAAATGTGGGTTATGCAGATTAACTTCTTTACATATTGAGAACAGAGCATGGTTTCTAGATGTGGCTGAGTCCAATATCAGCATCTTGGGAAGAGGCTTACATTTAGATAATGCTTCACTAATCTACCCATACAAACATATGCACCATAGGAATTCTCAAGAGTAGCTCATACTCAAGGGTTCAAAGACATTGGAAAAAGAAACCAGGCATTCAGCCATGTGGAAATCTAAATGACTCTTGTCTCTCCATCCAATTATTTTGGTGTTTTGAGGTCACTGTCTGGGATTTACAAAATTCTGGAAGTGCAGGACAGAGCGGTGCGAGGTGCTGAGAGACAAGTGACAAACGTGCTCCTCACCAGGCTTTTTCAGGTCAATGATTCTAGTGAGTGTGAAGCAGTTGGCTTTTATAAACTATCTGCAAAGTTGTTCTTTCTCCAGGGAGTTTCTCTAACGTACATGTTCCTTGCATAGTCCTAAAATTCCACCTTAAAACAAGTCGAATGTACTTATGGCCAATTTCTCAGCGTGGAAAACTTCTGCTTCAGCGATGACACACTGCAGTTGGATCCTTTCCCCCAATATCTGGAAGCCACATGTCAGTGGCAGCTGTATAAAAGTCAGCCCAGCAAACCTAGGGTGACATTTTTTTGCCAGGAGCCCAGGCAGCATGGACTTCTCTCTCCTGTGGGCACTTTTGCCATTGGTCACCATGGCCTGGGGCCAGTATGGCGACTACTATGGATACCCGTACCAGCAGTACCATGACTACAGCGATGATGGGTGGGTGAATCTGCATCGGCAGGGCTTCAGCTACCAGTGTCCTCATGGGCAGGTGGTGGTGGCCGTCAGGAGCATCTTCAGCAAGAAGGAAGGCTCTGACAGACAATGGAACTACGCCTGCATGCCCACACCCCAGAGCCTCGGGGAGCCCACCGAGTGCTGGTGGGAGGAGATCAACAGGGCTGGCATGGAATGGTAAGGGGCTGCTGCCACACTTGGGCTGGGGACATTGCTGCACTGCCTTACCCTGAGGGCTGCTGGACTCTTGGGGAACAAAACGACCTAAAGCTTATGCAAACCACACCCCCAGCTTGCCATTGCATGCTCTGGGTGGGGCAGAGCTACTGCGGAGTGGACAAATATCACAGGACAAATGTCCAAGCAGGGAGGGCGTCCGAGCCAGATGGACCCTTTTGGGGTTCCGTTCCTTCCAGAAGCAGCGATACTCTCAGTGTGGCCCAGGGGATGGTGTGGGTCTGCGAACTGATTAAGTGTAGAAATGGAAAATATTGAAGAAATTACAGCAATTTCACATTGCTGTGACAATCGAATGACATTTTTATTCTGTAGCAATTTATTTCTGCTGTTTTACACAAGTATCAGTACACTATAGTGTGGGGAAAGCAAACAACTGGGCCCTCAGAATAGATAGTGTGAGGGATATTGATTTAGAGCCAGTGACTGGGGAAGAGAAGAAAAAGAAATTGAAGCAAAGGGAAGTGTAATTGAACAGTTCTCTGCTGGCTTGATGAAATGTGCCCTCTTGATTATGATACCCGAGGTCCTTCTCTCTGCTGGAATTTAAAGTGGCCTCTGTTGCTGGAAACCAGTTTCCTTAAAGTGTTTAGAGAGAGGTGCTGCCTTTGCGTGACTGCACTCTGCCTTAATGGCACGGACTTGTGCTTCTTCCAGGAGGGCCCAGCCCCAGGACTGGCTCAGGAGCCACTGAGAGCTAGGCTGGTTTATTCACAGCAGCCTCAGTGGGGCTGGACTGCAGCGGTGCTGGGTGAAAGGGTAAAGGCTGACCCTGAGGGAGGGAAGCATGCACGGTGAGGAGGAGGCCCAGCTGGTGGACTATATATGCAGAAAAACACCAGGGTCCTGTGAAGGGTTCCAGCAGGCCCTTGGTAGAGCAGCACTTGGTGGAGTGGGGCTTTGGAGTTGTCAGGCGTAAGCCTAGGGTCACACAGCCAAATGACAAAACAATGGCAGGAAGTTCAAGGAGAAAAGATCCTGACAGGTGAAGGAGCCAGGCCAGAGAGGGGGTCTCTAAGCAATGATATAGCTGCCATTGATCAAGTGCTTACCCTGAGCAGCCACTAAGCTAAGTACTTTACCTGGATTATCTCATCTCGTGCTCAAACCCTATCTATATGTTATTTTATAAAACCTATAAGCAGAGAGCCTGTGGTAGAGATCAGCATTCCCTCCACTGGAAAACAGGGATTTGGTTGCTCCTAAGAGTGGGTGTTAAGCAACTGGGATGGGCTTATGAGAGCTGGCTGCCATAACCCAACCTGGGCCCCAGCTCAGCAGCTGATTCTGTGATGGGAGAGCCAGGCCACAGTCCCCATGTGTGCCAGAGCCCTTGGTCCTGGGAGAGGGTGGGAGTTTCAAGAGCACGGCAGAAACCTAGCCCTAAAGGGACGGAGACAAGCGTGACTTCCTGACTGCGGAGGGACTGTGCCAGTTTGTAGGTTGGGTAGGGAGAGGGGTCCCACGGGCAGCCGGGAGTGGGAGAACTGAGGCAGTGGGCTGCCTGGACAGCCTTTTCTGGGCCATCTTCATCTACCCTTGCTGCCTGTGGCAAGCCAATTTAGTGATCTCAAACCCCATCTGACAAATGGCTGGTGCACAGACCAGATTCCCTTGAGGAGAGTGTCCAGACTCCCCACAGCCAGCCCATTGTCTCGCATGCAGGATGGAAACAACCAAGTTACAACTCTCCCTCTGGTTCTCCTGTCTCAGAGGAACCTTCATGTGCTCACAGGACCTTCTAACAGCCCTCAGAAGAGCCACAGTGAAATACACTCTGCAGTGACTCCTCCAGTCCCGGAGGAAGAGCTCTGGCCTCTGAGTCAGGGAGCCTGGGTTTGCTGCTGGTGCTAATGACACACGGGTGACCTTGCCCAGACACTGAGCTCTCCAAGCTCCCACCTCTTCGGCAAAATGAAGGGTCACACAGCGTGATCACTGCGGGCTCCACAGAACTGCAGTTCATCCCTGAAATTGTGCTTGGCTTTCTCAAGCGCGCTGGTGTCCCTTGTTCACATCAAATGATGTTTAGCTTTACACTGGACAACCAGTGGTTGAGTTATCATATATTCCCAAACTACTTGAAGAAAACGCAAAACAGGAAGGTGAAATTACGTGATGTTTTTGGCCTATGGGGAGCCAAGTGAGAGGCTGACGGATAAGAGTCTCTTCCACCTCCCTGCCTCTGCATCTTTGGTGGACAGGGTTGAGGGACTTTTCTCTTCCTCCCTCCGCTCTGTTTCTCCTTTTCTCTCACTGATCAGAGGGTTGGGCACTCACAAACAAGCTAGACAAGTTCTTTACGCTAGGACTCAGCTGCCTGGGGACTGATACCAATTACCAGGAACATGTTTTTTAGATAATTATGACTTTGAGTTCAGACTCCCGTCTTGCAGAAAAATCTGGAAGGAAAGAAATTTCTCACAGGCTGAGGAGCAATTACATCTTCCCACTGGCTTCAGGCTCTTAATCTGTTCAGGGGGAAGAGTTGGTCACACTGCTATGCAACCTGGCTGCCTTGTGTAACAAAATTAGCTTCAAGTTTGTTTAAAGAGAGGGGAGGGACGCTGAACAGACTTGAGCGCAGACACAGGATCAGCCAAAGAGGTCTGCTCGGGGGGCACTGTCTTTAGAAGGAGGTGCCATCCTGGCTGAGTGGCTCGTGATGCTGCGGTTTGTCCTGGTTTCTCTGCTGAAAACCACATTTCAGGTCCCATTCTAAAGTATGGATATGGCCTCTGTCACTAACTACAGCCAGTAGATTTCATCTGGGTCCCCTGGTATCTTGCCATCTCAGAGTGTGCTCAGGGGATGTTCTCTAACTTGGGTTGGAAAAGGTGGTTGTGCACCAGGTCCTCTGTGGGACGAGAGAAAGCTGAGATGTTCTAGTGAGGATAAGCTATGTGTCATGTGATGGAAGGTGCCCCGGGCTTGCAATCAGGAACCTTGGATTCACAGCTCCTGCTTGTGTTGTCTCTTAGCTCTGTGTCTGTGGTATTCAGTTCTTCATTCTGGAAGAAAAAGAAAGGAAAAAGAATGGGTGTTGCTCATCTTATCAACTGCTAAAGGGTAATTACTGTGACGCTTATAGGAGAAAGTAGGAGAGAATTTTAAAGTAAATTGCAGTCTAGAACAGGAGCATGGCACATCACACCCTATCAACAGGCAGGCAAGAAAGATTTACTGCATCTGGGACTTGGGCAACCAGTTTTACCCGCAGTCCTCATTCAGAGGAAGAGTGTTCTCCATGTCATCTCTTCGTTTTCCTCTTGTGTGTCAAAGAACACTTCCCCCTCGAAGTGGCAGTTAATATCAGAGCTGAATCCCTGAGCTCATGATGGAGAAGAGGAGAAAGGAGATATTTCCCACAGAGCCATGTCAGCATCAAGGTCCATGTTGGGGAGGAGCTCAGTTTTCCTTAATCTGACCATAATTAGGTCCAACATTCTATCCAGCACACAACAGTCATCCTGGTTCTGAGTGTTTAGTACACACAGACCCCACCAACACTTCCCACATTAATCCCCCAACACACCTTGTGTCCTGTGATGCGCTTGTCACTAGTGATATGTGTTGTCCATTGTTTACCTGATGAAAACAGAAGCTTCACGAACACAGAGACTTTGTCTCATGATCATAGTCTCCTCAGTGCCTACAACAGACCTGGAACAAAGTGAGCCCCTCAAATATATATCGCAAGAGACTAACTCAGTCTAATTAGTTGAGTGAGGCAGTCCATAGCTCACCAGTATCCCCATCAACATCAACGGGAAAGTCTGCATAATTTCTTATGGGGAAAACATTTTTCTCATTCCTTTGATGCTCAACATTCCAGTGCCTATAAAATGAGGCTCAGTATTGCTGTCTACATACCAGCTCATTGTATGGAGGAGGGTCTCACATTTCCTGAGATTCCTAAGTCGCAGAGGGTGGCTGGTACACTGAGTTACTGCAGGAAGAATTCTTGGTATTCAGTTTTCAATCTCCTAATAATCCTGTGTCTCCATAAACTGTTAAAACATGGTGAACTCTTTATTTAAAAGTTCATAAGGACTGACTACTAAACAATATCTTGATTTGGATCCTGGAACATAAAAATGACATTAGTGGAAAGCTGGTAAAATCCAAATAAAGTCTGAGTTTAGCACTGTGCCAATGTTAGTTTCTTAGTGTTCATAAATACACCATAATTATTAAAGATTACATCAGGGGAAGCTGGATGAAGAGTACATATGAATTTGTGCATTATCTTTCTATAACTCAAAAATTTCTTTAAAATTCAAGGGTTAAAAAACACACATAAGAATCCAAGCTGGCAGAGAATGCACTGGGAGTTCAAAAGTTAGGCAGAGCATAGCAGAAGGCAAACATCCCAGCATTGGGAGGGGACTCTGGTATCATCTACAGCAATCTCCTTACATCATAGATTAGGAATTAAGGTCAAAAAATGCAGCAACTTGATAAATAAATGAAGTCACTACCTAAATACAAATTATATGATCTTATTCCTAATTTATAGTGTATAAAGAATTACACCCTCACAAATTCATTTGCTCATTTCTTCACTACTAAATGCTTAATATCACAAATTTTGCTAGATTCAAGGAGCATGAAGATGAACACATACCGTCTCTACCAATGAGTGACTGATAGCCTAATCTTCTTTGGTCTTTACAACAGTGAAGGAGGCAGGTATTAACTATTGTCTCCATTGTATAGGTGAGACGTGGCTCCGAGGCATTGTGAGGCCTCTTATTCATTATAGTGCATGTTAAAGGCAGAACCCAAGACAGTGAATCTAATGTCATAAGGCTGCAGGTGGATATGAAATGTTATTTTTGTTCTTGGATAAAGCCATAGTGAGTGCTGAACTAAAGGAAGTCATCATATCCATGTAAGAATGACTTTGGAGGGCAAGAAGGCAGAGTGTGGGAGAACAAGGTACGGCAGGCAGATCTAGGATTCTTGCCAATTTTCCATCTAGGTCACTCTGCTAAGTACCAGGAATCAATTGTCTGGGGGAACTTGAGCTTTGCAAAAATGGCTGCTATCTGTTCTTGCAAGAATGGCAAAAGTTCACTCCTCCAAGTGGAAGAGTTGCTTCTGTCTGGGTACCTGCCAGACATAATCTTCCCAATCGATAAGATATTTCCACAGTGTTGGGACACTTTCCTCTGTGTGTGTTGTGGGGATTGGGGGTAGGGGCAGTTATTTGAGGCATCTTGAAGTAATGGAAAGTTTATGAACTTTGGAGTCAAACAGAACAACCCTCACAATGCAGTTCCACTACAACCTTTCGGCAACTCCCATCAACTCTTGAGTCTTCAGTTTTTATCAACAAAGCAACTTCCTAGAATTGTGAGAATTAACGTAGGTACTTCAAAAACTCTGTGGAAAGGGAGAATTAAAAGATAACTTTGTTTTGTTGCAAAGAATTTTCAAATCCATGCATAGTTTTTTCAAAGTAAGTATTTTCTGTAACTGTTGCAGATCCCTCATGTATGTACATTACTGGCTGTGTGTCCTTAGGGGAAGCACTTAACGTCTCTATACCTGGGTTTTCTCATACATAAAATGATGATGGTTATGGGAAACTGACTATATGAACTATTTCATAGGATTACATTGGTGATTAAAAAGTTAATGTTTATTTGGTGCCTGGCACAGTGTCTGGCAAATGCTAAGTCCCTGATAAAGATCATTTTTCACTGCTACTATGACTGCTCTGTGCAAAGTGAGACTCATGCATTTAAAACCACACCAAGGATCAAAAACAAGAGAGACGTAATTTCATCACAACCTCTAGATATCAAGTGTACATTACATACATGTTAATAGACACTGAGGTAGCATTAGATGTCCTAGTTAATAAGCACTGTGATGATTGACTCTCACGAACTGCCATGATCAAGCCTACATGGCTGTAAATTTCTCCCAGCACACAAATACATCTCACAAGATCATCTGTATCTACTCAGAGGCCTGTAGGGTAGCTTCTACCATCTGCATTTTTCCAAAATGGGTCAGGAATATGTATATATATTTAGGATAGGTGTTCTCCCTTTGTCCTTTACTTAGGCTTTCTATCCAGGTCAGCTGCTCAACAGCTCATTTGTGGTTTACCATCTTAAAATCTGGAAGACAGACTAGCAGACTTAAAACATGCATGTGGTTGGGGGCAGGTGTTATGGTATAGCATGCAACACCAGCATCCTATGTCCAGTACCAGTTCAGGTCCTGGCTGTTCCACTTCTGATCAAGCTCCCTACTAGTGCACCTGGGTACTTGGGCCCTGCCACCACATGGGAGACCTGGATGGAGTTCCTAGCTCCTGGCTTTGGCCTGGCCCAGCTTTAGCCATGTGGTGAATTGGGGAGTGAACAGGACCCTGGAAGATTCTCTCTCTCTCTCTCTTTCACTCTGCCTTTCTAATAAATAAATAATTCTTAAAAAAATAAAATCCTGGATGTACAGAAGACAGCAGACTCTTACCTAGCTGCAGTGTGCATTCCACCCCATTCTGTTCAAAGAGGCTGTTCATGTGCACACTATTGTGGCAGGAGGCTGAGTAGTACGTGGTGCAGTGTTTGCCTTCCAAAAGCTCACACCATGGTACCATGAGATTACTCAGGGACAACACACATTAGGT
Organism: Lepus europaeus; assembly: GCF_033115175.1. Classification (NCBI taxonomy): domain Eukaryota; kingdom Metazoa; phylum Chordata; class Mammalia; order Lagomorpha; family Leporidae; genus Lepus; species Lepus europaeus. The sequence goes on along the minus strand of NC_084831.1, from coordinate 134,142,202 downwards.
GAAATGTGTGATGGTGACATCAACATGCCACAGGAAGGAAAGTCGGTATGGGTCATAATTGTCAAAGAAGGAAGGCTTCTTCAGGGAAAAAGAGCCTTGAATTTTTTTTTTTTAATTTTCTGACATCTGCTTTCTGAGAGAACCCAGTGATTATAGAAAGTGATTTTTGAAGACTAGAATATAGCTTCCCTTTCTATTAAATTATAGCTATTTATGGTCATATTAAAATAACAACTATGCCTTCTCTTGCCTTTTAATATCATACTTTGTGCCAGGCTCTGTCAGGCATGTGACATGTAGCATCTCTTCATTCTTCTCATAATATTGTCATGGTAGGGATTATTATCCCCGTTTTCATAAAAGTAGGTATGTGTATCAGCAGAAAGGGTGGGATTGGGAAGGAATTATTCCGTTCAGATTCAGGAGGAAAATCCAGAACTTTAAAAGCCTCTTGGTTGGGGTAAACTTGCCCCCTATGTGGGTGTGTCTCTGCTTCTTGTCACTTCACTGCCCCGTGCTCCCCATCCAATCCCCTATTTCTCTTCTGCTCTGTCTTTGGTACAAGTCCACTGCATCTCCACAATCTGTCTTCGCATCTGCTTGTCAGTCCTAGTCCTCTGGAACAAGATTCTGGATCACATGGAGCACCAGGCACAGGGTGAATTCTGGTGAATAATTATAGAAAGATAATGAGCACTGTGAACTCTGTGGACTATATTACAAATGCCCAATAGCACCTCAGATAATTATTGTGGGGAAAGTAGTATTAACGAAAGTCAAAGCCTTGTTCTGCAAAATTGAAATACTGTGGGTATACCTTAAGGCCTTGTCCAGCTTAAGACAGAGGAGAAGAAATCTGGAGGAATTAAAGAGCCTTTGCCACATCGTCTTCCCAACACAGGAGATTAGCCACTGGTCAGGATGAGGAACTCGTCTTGGTCCATCTCTACATTAGGGTTGTAGACCAGCTAGTGGCCTTTGAAATACATCTGTTTGTGGGAGTTGGAAGAAAAAGACCATCATAATTGGCTCACTCATCTATTTTATTATTTTGAGAGTTTGTTTTTTCACCAAGATGGTGCTCTCCCTTCTACCATGTTCCACATTTGACTCATCTTTACTCCCTATATTGCTAGCAGTTTGGATCAAGACCAACAGGCAGCAGAAGGAGAGATTAGAACTCCACAGAGGAGTTCACAAGCAAAAGCAGTTCCAACCTCAGTCATTCTGCCTGTCCAACGGCCCTGGACTTGATGGAGAATACAGACAACAGAGGGAAAGCCTGGCCAGAGAACTGAGCAGAGTTGACAAACAATTCCAAAGCCATTTTTCTGCTTCCTGTGAACTCACGAACATGAACTTTGGCCTCAAACACATCGGAGTTTGGATCCTGACCCTTTCGGTTGCCATCTTGACCAAGAGGTTTATTTTGGTTTGTTTTGTTTTGGTTTGGTTTGGTTTTTTTGACAGGCAGAGTGGACAGTGAGAGAGAGAGACACACACAGAGAAAGGTCTTCCTTTTCTGTTGATTCACCCCTCCAATGGCCGCTGAGGCCGGCGCGCTGCGACCAGCCTCAGGTGCTTCTCCTGGTCTCCCAGGCGGGTGCAGGGCCCAAGGAATTGGGCCATCCTCCACTGCCTTCCCGGGCCATAGCAGAGAGCTGGCCTGGAAGAGGGGCAACCGGGATAGAATCCGGCGCCCCGACTGGGACTAGAACCCGGTGTGCCGGCACCTCAAGGCGGAGGATTAGCCTGTTGAGCAGCAGTGCCAGCCTTGACCAAGAGTTTTGCAGGCATTATTTAACTGAATCCTCACAGTGACTTAAGTGAGGCTGCCCCAAAAATCTGCAGGTGAGAACTAGAAGCTGTGTCAGCCGATCACTCGGCAAGGACTCCTTCCTCACATCCTGAGGCTCAGGTGCTTTAATACTGCAGACACAGGAGAAGGTTTTCTGCCCTTGCTCCCCGAGGGCCTCTATCTCAGAACAGCTCTGCGAAGCATTGTGTCAGAGGAGGAATACTTGGCTGTGATTCTCCTTCTAGAATGTTTCTAGTGTCCGGTGGAGCAGGGCTGGCAGTACTTCAGTTTGTAAAACTAGAACTGAGCCTCAGCCTTCAGACATGTCTTCTGAGGTGCAGAGAAGCATCTCTGAAGCTTGGTGCCTGTACCCATACACTCCAAAGGAACGTTCCCTGGAGTCCATGCCAATGACTCAACTGGGCATGTCACATTCACCAGGAAAGCTAGAGTTTGCACCAATATTCTCCTCTGCAAACCATTCAACAGCAGCAACCTAGCGCTGTAAAATGAGTCAAAACTTCACTATTTTTTTAATTGAATTTGAATAACTTCAATGATGCAAGTCCCTCTAGACCCAAGTGCCTCTAGGCCCAATACTTTTTTTTTAATATTTATTTATTTTATTTGAAAATCGGAGCTACAAAGAGAGAGGAGAGGCAGAGAGGAGAGAGAGAGAGAGAGACAGAGAGAGAGGTCTTCCATCCAATGGTTCACTCCTCATTTGGCTGCAACAGCCACAGCTGAGCCGATCTGAAGCCAGGAGCCAGGAGTTTCCTACAGGTCTCCCACGTGGGTGCAGGGGCCCAAGGACGTGGGCCATCTTCTACTGCTTTCCAAGGCCATAGCAGAGAGTTGGATTGGAAGTGGAGCAGCTGGGACTCGAACTGGAGCCCATATGGGATGCCGGCACTTCAGGCCAGGGCTTTAACCCACTGAGCCACAGCACCACACGCCTCTAGTCCCAGTTCTACCCCATTCAGATGCTACCCTCACATCTTCCCTCACCTTCTTGGCTGCTGTGTATTTAATCCTACAGATGTGGGCCAATGCTTAGGTGAGAATTGTTAAATAAGGAGCTTGAAAAAGGTGGTGGAGAGGGAAAGGAAGCATGAGGAGAGGAATACCTGAAGCTGTGTTCACTTTATATTCTCATCCTTGAGCAGTCTGAGTTTCAAAGAGGGAAGGCGGGAGTGGGAAGATGGATCACTCACCAAGTCCACAGAAACTACTGGGTAGAGTTTCAGGACCCTTCATAAATTCGTGTGATGGGCTCTTCTGTGTCAGTTCTGCTTCTGATAATAGGAGTAGCCCAATTAGTCACTGGATGATCCATTTTTCCTTTTAACATTTGTAACAGTGTGAGGCACTGTGGAGAATACAAAATCAAGATTAAATGGTCTCCTCCCTCAAGGGCTTTACCGTGATGCATGGTAATAATACCTATCCATATACCTCCACTGCAAAGGGGGCCACTGAGACAACCAACCTCAAAGGACTTGAAATAGCAACTCGGGGAATGCATATGAGTAAACCAGAGGCTCGGAGCCAAGGAAAAGCTTTCACAAATTCTTCTTACAGTGACTGTGTAGACAAAATGAAGGCACAATGCAATTGTAAATAATTTTGCATTGAAAGACACTATCCTAGACACTACGCATTTGCTTATTTGGTTATCACAATAACTCCTATTAGTATGCCCATTTATTTAGTAATTTTGATTAGAATACCCATGGCTACTAACTTTAGTATGTCTATTTATGCCCATATTATAGGTGAGGAAATTTGAGGCTATTAGTGGCTATGAATCCTGGCAAGATGACGCACCAAAGAGCAGTGTTGCCCAAGTCCAGCAACATAGCCCAGGCTCCAAATCCCATGCTGTACTGCTCTCCATAGTGTGAAAATGTACGCCTACAAAGATCAGTTCTAGAAAGAATTATTTCACACCACCACACAACCAAGCATTCTCACTGCACCAAAACATGAAGGGAAACAAACCAAAGCTCAGGACAGAGGATGATGCTCTGTTATTTAAATTTTATCACATGTTCTTAGGCTCTGATGAGACTGTAAGTTCCCAGTAATCTTCCCAGCGCAGTGTTATCTGAGGTGGTGTCTGAGAAAGTGACACACATGCTTCCCATCCAGGACTGTGGGGCCAGCTGCCTGGCTGACAGCCGGTGGGGAATTCATGGAACTTGGCTTGCCCTTCAGAACTGCTACTCCATGAAACAGCTTATTACCCTGCATTTATTTTTACTTAAGGGAACTTGCCACCATGAGAACTCTGTCCCCTGTAGGGATTGGGGTGCACAAGACAAACCAAAGCAGAAGAACAATACGAGAGGACATCAAAAAGCTTGTGGAAGATACAATTTAAAATGAGTTTATTTTAGTGCAAAAATTCTTGAAATGCATGTGTACCTTTTTTCATAATACACAACTTCCATGAACTTTTTGGAGACTCTTTCTATGCTTGGATTTTAAAAATTTGTGGCTGGCGCTGTGGCTCACTAGGCTAATCCTCCACCTTGCAGCGCCGGCACCCCGGGTTCTAGTCCCGGTCGGGGCGCCGGATTCTGTTCCGGTTGCTCCTCTTCCAGGCCAGCTCTCTGCTGTGGCCCGGGAGTGCAGTGGAGGATAGACCAAGTCCTTGGGCCCTGCACCCCATGAGAGACCAGGAGAAGCACCTGGCTCCTGGCTTCGGATCAATGCGGTGCGCCGGCCGCAGAACGCCAACTGCAACGGCCACTGGGGGGTGAACCAACGGAAAAGGAAGGCCTTTCTCTCTGTCTCTCTCTCTCTCTCTCTCACTGTCCATTCTCCCTGTCAAAAAAAAAAAAAAAAAAAGGAAAAAAGGAAAAAAAAATGTGTACCAAAGTAAACTCGAGTTTTAATTCCATTTTCCAGCAACTTTTTTTATACTTATTTATTTATTTGAAAGTCAGAGGAACACAGAGAGAAAAGGAGAGGCAGAGAGAGGGAGGAGGGGAAGAAAAAAAGAGAGAGAGAGAGAGAGAGGTCTTTCACTCACTCCCCAAATGGCTGGAATGGCTGGAGCTGCACCCTTCTGAAGCCAGGAGCCTAGAGCTTCTTCCAGGTCTCCCATGTGGGTGCAGGGACCCAAGAACTTGGACCATCTCCTACTGCTTTCTCAGGCCATAGCAGAGAGCTGCATCAGATGTGGAGCAGCTGAGATTCAAACCAGCGCCCATATGGGATGCCAGCACTGCAGGCAGCGGCTTTACCTGTTGCACCAGAGCACCAGCCCCCCAGCAACTTTCTGAAGTCCCCCACAGATCCAGGGAAACTGCATGCCAGCTCAGTTCTGAAAGACCTTGGTTTTAAAGCACGTTAGTGATAGTAAGAGATGTCCTGGAAGTAGGAATTCAAACATAATTTGCATAGTTGACCAGTACAAGTCCATCTCTCAGTTCTCTCAGCACATTAGCAAAGTGATGGATGAAGAGTAGTCACACAGTGTAAGTTGCAGAATGGATAAGAGAACACATGAATGCATATTTGAATATCAAAAATGAATAAAAAGGACAGGTGCTTTTTAACCAAGGTCGTGAAATGAATTTGATATCTAGTTTTGTCAGATCCACAGGTTCATTTCTCATGATGAAAAAGAACAAAATGAAATCCAGTTGCTAACAACATTATGGTTTTTGTGTCAGTGTGATCTCTTGTACCAGTCAGCACTTGTGCTCTTACTTTATGCCATTATTCTTCCCTTATCTGCTCCATTTTCTGGAAGCTTATCTCTACTTGGAAAACAGGATTTTGCTCCAGCAGCTATCAGGCTGTTCTACGTGAACAGCTGCCTGCTCTGCCCACGTAGAAGAGAGGTTGGACCCGTGGCCTGGGTGGGGAGGAAATGCCAAGAAAGAGGGGTAGAGACCTACTGGGGATGGGCTTGTGCTACGGCTTGAATATGTTCTTCAAAGTTCGTATGTTGGAATCTGAATCCCCAAGTTCATCCAATGATGGCATTTAGAGGTGGAGCCTTACACTGGTGATTTGGAATGAGATGAGGTCATAAGGACAGGTCCCATTATATCATCATTGCCTTCACAAGAAAAGGAAAAGACTTGAGCTTGTGCAAGTGGTCTGTCTCAGCATGTGATGCACCCTTCCATGTTACAATTAACAAGAAGGCCCTTACCAGATGCTCAGCAGGCACCAGTGCTGTGCTCTTGGGCTTCCTAGCCCCTGAACCTCTGTAAATATCACTTTATTCCTTATATGCTACCCAGTCATTGGTATTCAGTGATAGCAACAGGAAATGGACTGAGCTTGTGAGAAAACTTATTATATATAAAGTAGAAACCTACTGTGACCAGGGTGAAAACTACATCCTCATCAACACATTAACAAGGGACAGCCACATGGCACCAAAGGCACCATGGGGCTCAGGGCAAGAACAGGAGAAAGTACTACTGGAAGTGGAACAAAGAAAGAAATGATTGCACGTTCTGAGCCCATGTTTTGTCAGGAAGGTGCTGTGACAAGAAAACAGGCGGGGCCGGTGCCATTGGCTCAACAGGCTAATCCTCTGCCTTGCGGCACCGGCACACCAGGTTCTAGTCCCGGTTGGGGCGCTGGATTCTGTCCCAGTTGCCCCTCTTCCAGGCCAGTTCTCTGCTGTGGCCTGGGAAGGCAGTGGAGGATGGCTCAAGTCCTTGGGCCCTACACCCCATGGGAGACCAGGATAAGCACCTGGCTCCTGCCATCGGATCAGCGTGGTGCACTGGCTGCAACACACTGGCCGCGGCGGCCATTGGAGGGTGAACCAACAGCAAAGGAAGAGCTTTCTCTCTGTATCTCTCTCTCTCTCACTGTCCACTCTGCCTGTCAAAAAACAAAAAACAAAAAAACAAAAACAAAACAAACGAACAAACAAAAAACCAGGCAGATTCTGAGGTCAAATGAAAGTGGAAATTCTTTGTGGACTGTGGATCACAGCAGAGTGGTTACCGTATTTGAAGAATTATGACTAAGCCGTTAGGACAGGAAAGGACCCTTAGAGGGAACTTGAGTGTAATTGGGCTGTTGCAACTCTGAAAGGCACTGGGGATAGACTTCTGAGCAAAACACACTCTGACCACATCGAACTTGTGGTCTAGTGGGTGGCAGAAAGAGCCCTGGGCCAGTAGTGAGGAGCTGAGTTGCCCCGGACAAATCACTGCTCCCTCTTGGCTTTGCGTGCTGTGTAAGGCAGATGAGATCATCACTCATTTCCAGGACTCTATTCTAAAGCAGAAGAAAGCTTTGTTTGAAATTCGCCAATTTGTTACATTTCTTTTTGTCTTATTTTTGTATTAAACTTGAATAAAATGAACTATGCCGCATTTTATTTTAAATGGCATGAATAATGCAACCATGCATTTGTAAAATTCTCAGGGTAAAATTCTATATCCCCTTTATTTACAAATTCTTCCATCTAACTATACTTCACAGAGGTAAATCAGGGACAATGTTCTCCAAGTTTCCTTCAGTTGAAAGATTCTGGTCAATTGAATTTTAATAGTGAACATATGCCATATCTACAAATACAATTATGTCTTTATTATCCACATAAAAATGGGATATGCTAGGTATTTAGGTCGGTGAAAGAACATGTGACTGTGACAGATGGGGTCTTGGGAAGGGGTCGTTTGAGCACCATTGTCCTTGGGTTCCTGAGGGTTGCTCTCTTCTCCACAGGTACCAGACATGCTCCAACAATGGCCTGGTGGCCGGATTCCAGAGCCGCTACTTCGAGTCAGTGCTGGATCGGGAGTGGCAATTTTATTGCTGTCGCTACAGCAAGAGGTGCCCATATTCCTGCTGGTGAGTGGATAGCCAAGCCTAACCTCTCATGACTCTTGGTGTTGGAGGGGAGTCTAAGGGGTTCTCTGGCCTCAGATAAGCCTGTCCCCTTAAAAACTGGGAATATTGCAGCTGGTATATAGAATAAAATGAATGAATGAATGAGTTAGAAGAATGTGCACAGTGGGAGGGACCTACAGCTTACCCAGCCCGGTGTTCTTAACAGAATTTATTTCCTATAGAAATAAATTTCCTAAAGAAATTTGTCAGAACAGGAAACAGAACAATAGAGCAGCTTAGTGACTACCTGGGTTCACCCAGCTATATCACGGGGATGCCAAGTCCTGAACTGACCCCTACTGACTCCTAGCCCAGAAACATTTTCCCCTCTACGATGCTAACTTCTAACCACATCAAAGGCTGCAGCATCTACTTGGAAACCTATTTCCCGTTGGCTCTGTTTGAGAAGCAACCCTGTCATGAATTAGAGTCTAGTATATAGTTACAGGCAGAAAAAAATTAAAGACTCTGCTGTTTTATGCATTACTTCGCAGTTACAGTCTGTGATATTGTGTTCCCTTCCTTCTCTCTGAGTTCATGCCACATGTTTCTGGCCTATTGATTGGAGGAGTGAATACTGGAAGAGTATGTATATATTTATGTCCCTGATAAACTGGACTTGGTGCTGATAACACAGCATGTCATGGGTTCTTTCATCTGCAAACCAGCTGGGTATTTCTATCCTGGGCAAAAGGATCCTGACATGTTAACATTTGAAGGTTGTATTCCTCAAGTGATTTATCACCCTGCAGTCTGCTGTTTGGAAGGATAGCCTTATGGGTTATGTCTCTTTACAGTCAAGCATTGAGTCTGTACAGAAGCCCAAGGAAGCACTGGGTCTCTAGGGACACGCAGGTACTAAAGCTTAACAGTTCTCTTTTTTAGGGAATGATAAACACCACCCAACATCTTTACCTGTGTGATGAAGCCTGGACATTCCCTCCCACACACACTCTCCAAAATCACTTCCACAAAGCATTCTTACTCCACTGGGGCAGGTGAGAAGGCATGGTCAGGGCTGATGATACAACGATAGTAGCTCCTGCATCATGGTCCTGAAGATCCCACGTGGTGGAGCAGGTAGAATGAGTGCCAGTACGGACCATGGAAACATGAGTTCCAGTCTCTGTACTGGCCCCTCCTCACTCTCTCCTTCCCTTTTTTTTCCCCTCCACACTTTATTAGATAGATAGATAGATAGTTATATATGTGTATATATGTATATGTATACATACACACACACACACACACACACACACACATATATATATATATTTGATGGATGGGGATGAGGGAGACAGACAGATACACACACACACACACACACAGATTTTTCAGCTGCTGGTTTACTCCCCAGATGACCACAATAGCAAGGGCTGGGCCAGGCTAATGCCAGGAGCCTGGAACTCCATTCTGGTCTCCCATGTGAATAGTGATGAAACAGGAGTGGCTTGTTGTTCCTAGCTTCTCAGACTATGAAGGTATGAACCCAGAAGGGTGAGTGAATATTGAAGCAATGTATAATGAAGAGAAGCCCCTCTACACTCTAACTGTGCTGTCTCTATGGAGTCATTTACTTCTCTAGAAGTCTCAAGCTCATCATTTAAAAAGATGGTCATCTCTTCTGGGTCTCCTAAATGTTTAAGAAATGATGGAAACGGTAGACCCAGTCTTCAAGGGTTCATTTGTACAAAGTTTACAGAGCATCTCAGAAGCTCTCTCACTCTCTAAAGGCCTTCTAAGGTCACACTTCCAATATCCCCTGGACCACAAATTGAAACTCCCAGCACCAAAAGACCTCTAATCCCTAAAAACTCTTGAACTCCAAAGGTGCTTTTGCACAGGGCAAGCTGGATGCCAGACTGTCTTCAAATACAGATGGCAGGTTCTGAGATAAGTTGGCCCACTGAGAAGGGAGAGAAGGGAGGCGTCTGCTCCTGTAACTTGAGGAGCTGGGCCTTCCCTAATTTGCCCTTCCCCTCCTACTAACAGAACAGCCCCTCCTACCAGGAAATCAGCCTCCTTCTGTTGCAAGGGATTCAAATTCAGTTAAAAAGTAAATAAATTACCTGAAAGAGCAAACAAAAGCCAGCACCCAGTCAGTTAATACCTGTACCACATTAGCAAGACTTTATGTTGGTCAGGCTCCAAAGGAACACATCAGGATTAGGGGTGCACCGGGTGACCACATGGAGTGTGTTCAGGAGCAGGAGAGGGAGTGGAAAGGGAGAGGGCAGCTCTGAGTGGACTTCATTGGGGAGTTTGGGCATCCCTGGGCAGCTGGAGCCCCAACCATGGGTGGCCTGTCCCGTTGCCCTGCAAAGGCGTCTTTGTTAAAGCACACAGTCTACCTTCTGGTGGCTTCTGAGCACTCATTTGTAGTTGCTTCCTTCCATCCTAGATTATAGGATGTCTGTAGGGTGGAGGGATCCATTGATCTTATCCTCAGGACCCAGTCTAGAGCTTGGAACTTGGGCTCCTCTTGATCACTGTTGACTGAACATTCCAATAAATGACTCCAAATAGCATGATAATAAGTTGAGTGGGCCCAGAAAACAACATTTTCTTCTCCTTTAGAAATTTTCACCCCACCCTCCATTTTGCCCTAATATATAAGCTCTACATAAACAGGAATCTTTGTACTGATGTCTGCCAAGCCCCCCCCTTTTTTTTTTCAGATTTTATTTTATTTATTTGAAAGGCAGAGTGGTAGAAAGAGAGGTAGAGAAGAAAAAGAGACCTTCCAGCTGTTGATTCATTCCCTAAATGACTGCAATGGCCAGCACTGGGCCAAGCTGAAAACAGGAGCCAGGAACTCCATCCGGGCCTCCAACATGCTCCAATTTGAGCAGGGGCTCAAGTACTTGGATCAGTCTCTGCTGCTTTCTTAGGCACATTAGCAGGGAGTTGGATTGGAAATAGAGCAGCCAGGGCTTGAATCTATGGTCCAATATAGGATGCTGGTGTTACAAGGGTAGTTTAACCCACTGTGCCAGCAGGCAATCACTGATATTTGTTGGATGAATGAGTGAATGAAAAACTCCAGTCGACTCCCGTTTTGCTGTGAGATTTAAACGAGATAGTGTAGATGACAAATTGCTATTATATATGATCACACAGAGCTGCCCCTTCTTGCAGCCAAGACCCCTTTACCTTCCAAGCTGCAGGAGAGACCCAGCCTCCTCTTTCAAAGGCAGACACTGCCCAGGATCAATCTGATCAGGTGTCAGATCATTCTTCAGGAAGCAGAACATGTGGCTGGAAATCCTTACGCAGAGGAGCAAGAATCATGTCCACTTCGACAATCTGCCGTGGGGGACACTGACTCATTCTTCCCTTGCAGAGGAGGAGTGAGTGGGCAGCTGTATTCCTCATCACAGCAAGGCCAAAGTGTCTGCCAAGATGAATGGGGAGAGCCTGCCGAGTCTGCGGCCAGGCGGTCATGGCCGCTTCCCAGCCAAACAGAACATCAACAAGGAGTGGGCTCAGGGCCCAAGACTTTGGTGAACGACCAAGCAAGAAACTGGTTTTAGAAAAGTTGTCACCCGGCCCGGGTAGGGGATGGATGGAGGTAAGGGTGGGCTAAAGGGAGAAACACTAAACCTTCCTGAAATCCTTCCTGGAACTCCATGACTTGTATCCATACTTTGAGCATTGCTGCCTGAAGCTTATCCTGTTTAGCTGGATACTAATACTTGGAAAAGACAGGCTTTTGTGTGTGTGAAATTCCACTGTTGTGCTAAGGGTGCCTCGGTCTTCCAGGGGTCACCTGGGAGCTGGCTCTGGGCTACACAGGCCACAAGCCAGGTAAAGTGATGTGACAGAAGATTTCAGACTCTCCTCAAATTCTGGAGTCCTTCCTCTCCCACACTTTAGAAATTGCTTTTATGGTGACAGGTGTTGTGGCACAGAGGGTTAACCTGCCACATGTGATGCTGGTATCTCATATGAGCACTAGTTCAAGTCCCGGATGCTACCTCCTGATCCAGCTCCCTGCTAATGTACCTGTGAAGGTAGCAGAAAATGACCCAAGTACTTGGCCACTGCCACCCATGTGGGAGACCAGAAAGGAGTTCCAAGCTCTTGGTTTCATGCTGCCACAGCCTTTGCCATTGTAGCCATTGGGAAGTAAAGCTTTGGATAGAAAAGCTTTCTGTGTCTCCCTCTCTCTCTGTCACTGTGCCTTTGAAATACATAAAATATGTCTTTAAAAAAGAAATTACTTTTGAGATTCCCTCAAATGCAGCTCACCAACCAAGATTTTGAGAATTTAATGAGTAAGAGAATATATACAAATATATAGGAATAACATCCCAAGGTTAAAGAATGACAACTAGAGCCAACTACTTTCTCTTCAGTTGTCAGAGACATTCATGTCTCAGCTAGATCTCTGGTGGCAAAACTAACCCCAAGCCTTGGTCTACAAGCCTTGCCACTCCCACCTCCACAGTTTGCTCTCCTCAACTCACCATCCAGACATATCACTGCTCCTTGAGAGAACCAGAAGGTGGGAGGAAGAAGAGAGGATAACTCAGACACGGCAGTCAGCTTGGAAGCAAGTCCCTCTCAGGTGTGCTTTATCTTGGCTGGCTCAACTTCTGAGAGCTGAGAGCTTCCACGGTTGCCAAAGGAAATGGTCCTTTTTCAAAGCAGACCTTGGAGAAGCATCCAAATGAGATTGCAGTATGTCCCCTGGTACATCGTGAGTGAGTCACCATCACCGGTATGTCTAGACATTTTAGTGACATCTTTAAATTGTCTGAGTCATGACATTATAGTATGTAGATTTCCAAATTGAATGACACCTCCAGGGCATAAATTATGTCTTCTTCAACATCCCAGCATGTTGCCTAGCCCAATGTAGACCCTTAATGAATGACCAAATATGGCGGGCCCTAGGAACAAAAGCGGTGATGAAACCTGCCACTGACACGATGATATTTCATGGTGGGCTTCTTCCATGTGCATTATTTTTTCTCATCCTTTTAACAGCCCTACCAAGGGAAGTGAGAACAATTTCTCCCCACCTCTGCAGAGAAATGCTGATAACTCTTCTGTCTGAAACCTTCCCTTACACCGCTTTAACCAGCTTGAATTACCTCCCAGGGAAAGTGGACACACGAGGGTAGGGACGGCACTGTTCCCTCCCCAGTTTGAAAGCCACTGTGCAGCAGGCTGCCCGCTGCTGCTGTGTTCTAGCTAAGCGAGCATCTAGGGTCTCTGAGCTCATGAGGTTTCAGGGGATCAGAAACAACAGCACTCAGGGCTGGAGAAGACTAAATCATCCCACCAGCTCCCAAATGAGTGTGGGTTTTATTTGTTTGGTGGGAACCAAGGTGCTGCTCTCACTGCTTTCTGTGCAATTGCTTCCTCTCGTCTCCCCGAACTCTGGCGAGAAAGTGAATTCCTGATGCATGAGGACACGCCGTTACTGAACAGTCCCACTGGACTACAGGGATATACATATACATAAATATACATATTTATTTATATATGAGTATTTGAATTCTGAGTCCAATGGCTGCACGCCACAAACACATGTCACCGAAGCAGCCACAAGCCTCCAGAGCCAGTTTGTAATAATCCCCTGTTCTCCAAACAGCTCCAGGGCTGCGAGCCGTGCACCAGACAGTCTCCCATCCAGGAGACTGCGTGTCTGAATGGTTTCGAACTGAGCAACTGTTTCCTTCTCTAAACAGTTCTTCTCCTGATCCAGGGTCTTTTGTTAGGTTCCTTGGATAATATATTTTGGTTTAAATTAATCATAAATTTGCTTAGATGAGGTTACATTTTCTATCAGTCCTGAGAGTCAGTGATCCTCAGACTTTGAGTTCTTCTCTGCCTACCCCCTCCCTCTGTGCTCAGATCATAAGCCAGAGAGTGGTTTTTCTTAATTCCTGGATAGCTCTAGCTAACGACCAAATCTGTTAGTGAAAACACTCTATTCCTCTCTTCCTCCCAAAGTACCCCTACACGGCTAATCATTAACTCCTCTCTTCATTGTTCAGGTTTTAATATAGCACAAGGAGTGTCTGCACCACCACTCCCTGTGGCGTGTCAGGGACAGGAATGACCTCACAGACCACTCCATAGTGGTGCCCATCACCCCCACCCCTGCTTGACAAGGTCTTCCTGCAGCAAAACTCCCAGAGCCCTGATTAGGAAGGTGGTTTCCATGTGGGCTCCTCTGAGCAAGCTGGAAGCAGTTATTACACAGATAGAGACACCCTATTTCAAAGTCAGAGTAGTAGATGTTACATTTTAAGGCGTTTGCTTTGGCTTTACATGTTTCTGCACTCTACTAACAACCATTGCCTTGCACTGCACGATGTACAAAGTGTTCAATTCTGGCAGACAACAGCCCCTTTGAGCCTGAGCAACATCAATCATTGCTTTCATCAGCTGGAGTGACTGTCCTAATGACTGTGCCATATGTATGGTTTGGACGTGTATTTGCTGCCTGTGTATGGGAGATGCCTTCCTACCTGTGCTCAAACTTCAAAAGCAGAAATTTCAGAGAGACGGCTGGTTATCTAAGTACTGCCTAACCCGAGGCCAGACCCCACTAGCTACTTAGAATAAAGCTAGCCTCTCAATTACAGACCAAATCTGCTGCTGTTGCTTGGTTCTGTCTAGTCTGCTTCCCTCTACTGGATTCTAGAAGCAATCATTCCTTCCTCCATTCATTAATTCACTTAATCAGTAATTCAATGGATGTGAAAGGTTATAGGATCAGTACAGTTCACATATTTTGGCTGAATTCCTGAATGATGATAACCTTTATTTACTGACACTACCATGTGCCCAGTTATTAGCTCATTTCATCCACACACACAGAGGTTGTAAAACTCTCACACAGATGAGGGAACTGTGATGCACAAGCTGTGACTTTCTTCAACGTTCTGAACTTGATTCAAGCAAAGCTGTGTGCTTCCCAATCCCATACTCTTTGCATGGTACTGAGCTTTCCCTGAATCTAAGGAAGTAAGACCTGTGCAGGTGCAGTGCTAGAGAGCAGTGCAGCAGGCATCTGGTAGCAAAAACAGGGAAGAGTGTACTTACTTTAGTTGGAGGCACAAGGCTGGGTATGGAGTTGTCCCTGCTGGTGTGCAGGCCCAGGTGGCCATGATGCAATGTGGCTCATGGGAATGAACATAAGACAAAACAAGTGGGCTGCTGACCACTCCTGGGCTTGGACAGTGAGCTGGAAATTCAGCTCCCAGAGACCAATTTGAAACATGTTCAGGGACTTTCCTCTTGGAATTTACGCCACAGATATCGCCAGAACTGTGTCCCCTGTAATGTGATACAGATCTCAACTGTTTGAAACATTAACCCCCAAAGTACTACAAGAAGAGTGACATGAACATTTGACATTCTTTCTCACAGCTCCCAGGGCCGCGGGATTCAGGCTGTGTACACAGAATCACAGTTGGGGGACCATAGAGGTCCTTGTCACTCAGGCCATCATGACCAATCCCCACGGCTTTGGAACAGAAGCCAGGGTGACTGTTTCTCTGTGGGTGCCTTCCTTTATATGTAATTTTGTTTGAGTTTTGTTTTTCCTGTCTGCAAAAATAGTGCAAGCAAGTTCTGATATAATGCCTATTAGGCATGCTAGGGCAATGACAAAGTAATGTAATCTGAAATAGTCTTATTCCTTGTGGATTACTCAGAAAAGCATTGTGCAATAAGATTGTTCATGAACAGACAGATTTATTTAAGAAAGTGATTTGCCTGTCCAAAGGGAGTCTTCTTTTTAGCTGAATGCAGGAAGTAAGCCAACCTTACCACATCACACCAAAGAATGTGAAGTGAAGTTTCCCCTCCATGCCTACTTCTGTACTAGCTTACAGGAAGTATTTACGGTGCCAGGTACCAAGGATCCCTCAAAGTGATGACTATATTGAGCATCATCATGAAACAAGATGGTATATAACATTCTATTATTATAATCACATGCCAAATAAATAGTGCTGATATGTTTTAGAACATTAGAGTAAGATGCTCAAAATAAGATGCTAATCAGGAAACAGAATTAGCCATTGAACCATAAGAAGCAGCTTCTATAAAATGGTACTGGAGCATGAGCTGAACTCTACAGCATGGTCTGGAAAACATTTTCATTTTATTTGCATTTTTCAAAAAAAAGCTTCTGAAGTGTAGCTTCCTCAAGTAGCCCAATCTGGTTTGTTTACATGTAAATTCGGGATTTTCTTCCAGTTTTTGTGGCAAGGAATCTGTGGTGTGTGCTTTTCTGGAATCCTCACATGATAGGATAAAGGTGGAGGAAATGACTCTTGCAGAATTGGGACGGGGACACAAGGCCACATTTGTTTATGTGCAGACCAGTAGGAGTGAATGCCCTGAAACTGGAGGCTCCTGGCTGATGCCAAATAATCCCATTGTCCACTGCCCACAGCTCAGATAGATGGAGCAAGCAGGTCCCAGGGCTGTGAACTTGACTGTAGGTCCAACTGCTTAGCTATCAGGAGGGTCAAAGGGAGGTACATTTTCACAAAGTCTTATATTGAACTGCTTTATGTTGAGAAATAGGCTCAAATCTTTCCTTTAACAATCGAAAAACTGATCTCTGTGAAGAGAAAGAAGCCATAACTTTTTTAAAATTTATATTTATATAAATATAAATGTATATTTAATAAATATAAATTTCAAAAGTACAACTTTTGGATTATAGCAGTTCTTCCCCACATAGACGCCCTCCCACGTGCAAAACAACCCATCTCCTTCTCCCTCTCCCATCCCTTTCTTCATTAAGATTCATTTTTAATTATCTTTATATACAGAAGATCAACTTAGTATATACTAAGTAAAGATTTCAACAGTTTGCACCCACACAGACATATAAAGTACTGTTTAAATACTAGCTTTACTGTTAATTCGCATAGTACAACACATTAAGGACAGAGATCCTACATGGGGAGTAAGTGCACAGTGACTCCTGTTGTTGATTTAACAATTGACACTCTTATTTATGACATCAGTAATCACCCGAGGCTTTTTTTTTTTTTTTTTTGACAGGCAGAGTGGACAGTGAGAGAGAGACAGAGAGAAAGGTCTTCCTTTTGCCATTGGTTCACCCTCCAATGGCCGCCGCGGTAGGCGCGCTGCGGCCAGCGCACTGCGCTGATCCGATGGCAGGAGCCAGGTGCTTCTCCTGGTCTCCCATGGGGCGCAGGGCCCAAGGACTTGGGCCATCCTCCACTGCACTTCCGGGCCATAGCAGAGAGCTGGCCTGGAAGAGGGGCAACCAGGACAGGATCGGTGCCCCGACCGGGACTAGAACCCAGTGTGCCGGTGCCGCAAGGTGGAGGATTAGCCTAGTGAGCCGCTGCGCTGGCCAACCCGAGGCTCTTGTCATGAGCTGCCAAGGCTATGGAAGTCTCTTGAGTTAACAAACTCCTACCTTATTTAGACAAGGCCATAATCAAAGTGAAGTTCTCTCCTCCCTTCAGAGAAAGATACCTCCTTCTTTGATGGCCTGTTCTTACCACTGGAATCTCAGTCACAGAGATCTTTCACTTAGGTCATTTTTTTTTCCAGAGTGTCTTGGCTTTCCATGCCTGAAATACTCTCATGGGCTTTTTAGCCAGATCCTAATGTCTTACGGGCTAATTCTGAGGCCAGAGTGCTGTTTAGGGCATCTGCCATTCTATGAGTCTGCTGTGTATCCCACTTCCCATGTTGGATCGTTCTCTCCTTTTTAATTCTATCAGTTAGTATTAGCAGACACTAGTCTTGTCTATGTGATTCCTTTGACACTTAATCCTATCTTTATTATCAATTATGAACTGAAACTGATCACTTTGACTAGTAAGATGGCATTGGCACTTGCCAACTTAATGGGATTTGGAATCCCATGGCACGTTTCTAACTCTACCATTAGGGGTAAGTCCAAGTGAGCATGTGCCAAACTGTACATTTCTTCCCTCTCTTATTCCCACTTTTATTTTTAACAGGGATCAATTTTCAGTTAAATTTAAACAACTAAGAATAATTTTATGTTAATTAAAGAGTTTCACCAATGGTATTAAGTAGAACAAAAAAATACTAAAAATAATAAAATAGTAAGCTGTTCCTTGACAGTTAGGACAAGGGCTGATCAAGTCACCATTTCTCATAGTGCCCTTTTCACTTCACCAGGTTTCCTTTTTGGTGCACAGTTAGTTGTTACTGATCAGGGAGAACATATGATATTTGTCCCTTGGAACTGGCTTATTTCATTCAGCATGATGCTTTCCAGATTCCTCCATTTTGTTGCAAATGATCAGATTTCATTTTTTTACTGCTATATAGTATCTATAGAGTACATATCCCATAATTTCTTTATCCAGTCTACTGTTGATGAGCATTTAGGTTGATTCCATGTCTTAGCTATTGAGCTGCAATAAACATGGAGGTGTAGACAGCTCTTGTATTTGCCAATTTAATTTCCTTTGGGTAAGTTCCAAGGAGTGGAGTGGCGGGGTCATGTGGTAGGGCTATATTCAGGTTTCTGAGGGACCTCCAAACTGTCTTCCATAGTAAGCCATAACATCTAATAGCAATTCAGTCTACAATATTGTATCAGTCAGCAAACATTCACTAAGTCTTGTTAGATCTGTTGATAATTTCAGTGCTTTGTGAATCTTAGATTACAGGACTAGGTCTCAGTATCAGAAATGTCTTCCATTTAAAATGGTTTTCTTCAGCTCATAGCTGACATATTAATTATTTTCCACCTCATTCAAAATCATGTGTCACACGTGGTACAAGTGTTTATGTGTTACTCAGGTTCTCGGTTCATTTTGGATGAACTGTCACTCTGTCTCTCATCTTAGCAGAAAAAGCACTGTGACAAGAGGAACTGCACTCCAATCATCATTCACCTAAAAATGATGGGGGGAGCGGTGCTGTGGTGTAGTGGGTTAAGCCACTGCCTGCGACACTGTCATCCCATTTGAGTGCTGTTTCATGTCCTGATTGCTTCACTTCCTACCCAGCTCCCTGCCAATGGCCTAGGAAAAACAGCAGAAGATGACACAAGTACTTGGACCCCTGCCATCCACATGGGAGACCTGGATGAAGCTCCTGGCTCCTGTCTGCAGCCTGGCCTCACCCCAGCCATTGGGACCATTTAAGGAGTGAACCAGGAGATGCAAGATATTTCTCTCTCTCTGTAACTCTTCCTTTCAAATAAACAAATAAATCTTAAAACAAACAGACAAAAAAGGAGGAATGAGCACACACACGCACATAATAGTTTTTGGTTTTTTTTTGAAGGGAAGTAAATGAGGGCCTTATAGGTCCCTTTAAAAATAGACTAATTTCAATGAATTGAAAACTGAACTTTCCTGATCTGCCTTCTGCCTCATTTTGCCAAGCTAAAACATTGTTTTATTGTTTTAATTAGTCTAGAAATGTGTGGCAGATCTCAGTATGAAGTGTGCTTTGCCAAAAAAAAAAAAAAAAAAAAACTGCCTGAAGTGATCTAATCATGCACAAGAAAGTTAGAACCACACAGAGCTCTTGCCCTGCCTACCTTCAAGAAGGCCAAAGCCACAGCTTATGAACCCTAGCCGTTCTACTTTGGCCTCCCTTAATTTCCTGACAAGTCCCAATGCCGGCTCACTATATGCTTCTCTCTCTCTCAGGAGCTACTACTGGGGCTTTTATTTATTACATCATCATTGTGTGCTCTGTGTGTGTGTGTGCTTGTGAGAGAGAGAGAGGTCAAGAACTAAATGAAGGGGAGGCATTTGTCACAGTGGTTAAGATATACCAAATAAAACCACAGTGGATCTACTCACAGAGGTGATCTAGAATTGACTTAATCTTGGAGGAAAGAGAAGGAAGGGAATAAAAAACTATGGTTCCTAATGATTCAACACCTACAATGTATCAGTCAGTACATCGCACATAATTTTATTAGTGCCAATAGAAACCTATATGGTTGCTTTCATTCTTTTATGGATCTGGAAACTGAGATTAAATGACTCTCCCAAGACCATTTATTTATTCAACAAATACTTACTATGTATTTGGAACTATTATAGTTGCTATAGAAACAGTGGTGGATAAGGCCACAATTCAACTTCTGTAGAGCTTACATCTACATCTTAGTTAAGTATTTTTGAAACACTTTTTTGATTGTGACTCACACAAGGAAATTTATGTTAAAATATCACATAATATACACATCATATAAATACAAACATAAATACAAGGATTGTTCAAAAATTTCATGCAAGTGAATATTATGAAAAATTCTATATGGATTGCAAAACTGTTTTTTACAAAACTGAATTTATATATTAATTCTATTTCCCTATGAATGTTTATAGTACCCTCAAATATCTGAAACAAAATGTTTACATACAGGCAAACTTATCCTTTTACAGGCAGGACATCCTCTGCTATATTGTGCTGTATTTTAAAATTTTATTTATTTATTTTATTTGACAGAGTTAGACAGTGAGAGAGAGAGAGAGAGAGACAGAGAGGTCTTCCTTCCGTTTGTTCACCCCCCAAATGGCCGCTACGCCGAACTATGCCAATCCAAAGCCAGAAGCCAGGTGCTTCTTCCTGGTCTCGCATGTGGGCATAGGGGCCCAAGGACTTGGGCCATCCTCCACTGCCTTCCCAGGCCACAGCAGAGAGCTGGAATGGAAGAGGAGCAACCAGGACAGAATCCAGCGCCCCAACCGGGACTAGAACCCGGTGTGCCAGTGCTGCGGGCGGAGGATTAACCAAGTGAGCCATGTGTTATATTTTTTAAAGCTGCTGATCATCAATTAAATTGACTTTCTGATCTACTAATAAGTCTTCATCCAGTTTGAAAATTTCCTGTTGACTGAAATGGAATAGGATTACTATTATATATAGACTTTCTTCAAAGTCTGAGGTGTTATCTACATCTTTTTCGGTGTATGATTTCAGCTAGAGAAAGGTGATAAAAGGTGGAACAAGAGCTACCTGCCTTTCTACAGACTGAAATGTTTTGCAGAGGCCACCTGACTCCAGTTTGGCTCCCCCGAGGTCACACTCTGTATCTTCCTCATGGTCTGGCTCCTGCTTGCTCCCCAGACATAACAATGGGTTTATCGTTTTCCTCCAATCCTTTGTTCTCCTGCACAGGCTAACAACAGAATACCCAGGGCACTATGGTGAAGATATGGACATGATTTCCTACAATTATGATCACTATATGCGAGGAGCAACAACCACTTTCTCTGCAGTGGAAAGGTGAGAAGGGCAGCCCGTTCCCCAGGGGCTAGGGTCCAGGAGAGCTAAGAATGAACTCCACACAGGGGTCATCCAGCAGAATCTTGACTTGAGCTTTGCCTTATTTTATTCTCCTGATTGGTCAAATATTAATTGAGGGCTTGGCTGGACAACAGGAAAAGGCTGAGCAGAGAGTCTTAAACTTGGCATCTTTGATGGTCTAATCTCCCTCACTCAATTTAAAAGAGCACTTTTTCTTACAAAACATCAAGGGGAGAGGGGAACACACTGCCAAACTGGACGCTCTCCAATCCTGTACTTGACAGGATCTCTACATTGGGTTAAAAGAAGAGAGAGATAATTCAAAATACACTGTCTTGGTCTGCTTTGGCTCCTATGAAGCAGTACCTTAGACTGGGTTACTTATAAATAACTGCTGATGTTTCTGGGGGCTGGGAAGTCTAAGATTAAGGGACCAGCAAATTAGGTGCCTGGTGAGGGCCTGCTCAGTGCTTCAAAGATGGTCTTTTATCCCTGGATCCCCTCAAGGGGAAAAGCCAAGGTAGCCCCCTTCCAGCTCTCTCACAAGAACAGTAATCCCACTCCTGAGAGTAGAGCCCTCTCAGGACTCGATCCCTTCCCAAAAGACCCTGCTCCCTACCACCATAGTGGTGGTTAATCTCCAACAAGTGAGGGGGCACAAACATTCATACTGTTAATCATGCTTAGAAATGAAAAATGAATATTTCATTCCTTTTCTCTCATAATTAGTTCCCCAACCATATCTCAAATATATTCTAGCAAAGCAAAACAAAACTATAAGAAAAAAAGAAAATTCCTTCAGACATGATCCTCGCGTGGAGTTAGTTCTTGGCTCTTCTCTTAATATAGAGAGCTATGTGGCCCTGATTAATAAGAGAGAGGTGTTGGTAAATTTATATTCTGAAGGGTCCTTTGGCTACTTTCAGTCAAGTGATAATCACTTTATACAGAAGTGGGTTCCTGAAAAGTTACCAGTAAATGTTTTGGAAGTCAAATAAAACTTACCTTAGCTCATCATAAAATGGCCTAAGATGAATTTCAGTGTAACTCATCTCTTGTGAATATTTATCTTTCCACTTGAAATTGCATCTCACCCATCAGAAGTTAACTTCTTTAATACAAACATGAATTTTTAAAAAAAAGGACACTCAGTAGCTCTGAAAAGGTACAAAATATGTCAGCCACCATGAACAAAGCCCTAACGTTTCCCCTACAGAAGAACCTCTCAGTTCTCACACAATACTTCTTTCTATTTTAGATACACATTTAACTCACTCAATTCCCTCTCTTCTAGAACCAGCAGAGTTAGGAAGGGGATAGAATGGAGAACATGGAGTGAACCTTGCTCACCAGGAAGTAGTTGGATGACATGACACAGAGAACAAACACATTTAAGAAAAGGAACGCAAAGAATGTGGCATCCTGGTATCGCTTAGCAAGGGTGTGTACCCCAAAGCACAGAGCTGAATAATAGTATATTGGTGCTCAATGGTGCTAATGATGTCTCCAGGTCAACAAGACAATTAGATCTGTATTTTCTATTTAAGAAGACAGCAAGAATACGGTAAATGGAATGTCATCCTAAATTATTGCAAAATAAATATATTTTGGCAAAGCACTTAATACCTATTGATATGTATATACTGTTATGTGGATTACATAGCGTCATATAAAACTAAGATACTATGTCACCGTACTGGCTGAAAATGCATATCCCCTCCCTCTCCAAAAAATAAAATTAATATGCCTATGTGATTTTGCTGCTGTCAATAACAGTGGCTTAAAGGCTCATAAAGTGGACACCCATCTTGGAGAATAGTGACAGTACAGGACTCACTGAACAAGGGTTTTCCTTATTTGCAAATTGTAGTGGTTTCCTCCTGAGCTGGAGTATCTCAGCTTGTGCACTGTTAACATCTGGAGCCAGATCACTCTTTGTTGCAGGGTCTGTCCCATGAACTCTGTATTTTAGGTCACTCGCTAGAATCCCTTGATACCCTGCAGACATTGATATCTGAACCCTGGGGAGCAAATTTGCCTCTGGTAGAAAGCCACAGTCCTAGAATGAAATCAGAAACCGATCCTGGTTGAAGTCCTTAGTCCTCTTAGGGATTCGATCCTAAATCTAAAATGTCTTATTTGTTTCTCCATATCCATTAATTGCCTCTTTGGAAGAGCAGTGTGAGCATGTGGCCATAATACCTCGTTTGTGTTTTCTTGCACAGTTAAATAAGACTTGCCTGCAATTATTAAATTCATTTGTAAATAGACATACTGTCAATTTCCTAACATGCACCCCAAACAAGTTTTTCTCTCTGTTGACAAGTGCAGGAACAAATACCAATAAATGGTGGATCACCAGGCCCTCAGAGACTTGTTCGGGGTACTCTGTTGCCAATTGTTTTCAACAAACCATGTGGGGCAGTGGACTGAGAATTTCAGAGCCTGCTTCAGGCTGTGTGAGTAGAGGACACCATCCCTCCTAAAACTGAGAGTGTGTTCAATTCCGCTTCCCAGTTGTGGCCTTGTCAGCCATGGTGCTTAGGTGAAACTGAATTGGAAAGCGGTCTTACAGATTGAAAAGGGAAACAGATAATGCTGAGGTTAAAAGACTCCAGCGTGCATTGCGTGCACTGGAAGGATTTACATGATCAAAAACAGAAGCTTCTTTGTTTTTGTCCCTTCTTGTCCTTTCTCAGGACTGTGGAAAGAACACAACAGCCACTCTTCTGGTGGAGTTATGGGCACCCAGCTGGAAAGACAGTGTGATGTAAGAGAAAGACCATGATTTCAGTTATACAAACGTGGCATCAGACATTGCCATCTAGTACATAAATTCCCTTAAAGCAAGTCACCTATTTCTCTGAGCCTACTTACTCACCTAA
Organism: Lepus europaeus; assembly: GCF_033115175.1. Lineage (NCBI taxonomy): Eukaryota > Metazoa > Chordata > Mammalia > Lagomorpha > Leporidae > Lepus > Lepus europaeus. Next base: position 134,118,376 of record NC_084831.1, on the reverse strand, counting down.
CCAATGAATCATTGTGAGGATTAAATGAGAAAGCACGTAAAGCATTGAGTACAGTGCTAGATACATTGGAGGTGCTCAATAAAGAGTGGTTACAATGGCTGTTCTCAGTGTTCAATGGGATTAGACCATAGGATTGTTGTGCAGAATAGGCACTCAGTCAGTTTTATTAAATGGATGAATAAGCCTTGCCCTTAGTAAAGAGTGTTCCTTGACACGAATCAGCACCACGTTTTGAAAAATTGAGCATCTCTGTGGATGCTCATTCCCTTCCCCAACCACTTCAGAAAAGAGGCAATTCAATGTTTGTGGTGCAGGAGAGGAAGGCATTTGCTCTTTTCCTCATTTTTAGGAGTTCTGGGGCTGGTTCCCGTCACTGCATTTCTCTGTAGTTGTTAGAAGGAAGACACACTAATCCTCCGCCTTGCGGCGCCGGCACACCGGGTTCTAGTCCCGGTCGGGGCACTGATCCTGTCCCGGTTGCCCCTCTTCCAGGCCAGCTCTCTGCTGTGGCCAGGGAGTGCAGTGGAGGATGGCCCAAGTGCTTGGGCCCTGCACCCCATGGGAGACCAGGAGAAGCACCTGGCTCCTGCCATCGGAACAGCGCGGTGCGCCGGCCGCAGCGCGCCTACCGCGGTGGCCATTGGAGGGTGAACCAATGGCAAAAAGGAAGACCTTTCTCTCTGTCTCCCTCTACTGTCCACTCTGCCTATCAAAAATTTAAAAAAAAAAAAAAAGAAGGAAGACACATAGCGTTATAGCATGGAGGCATGCACAAGGTGAGTGCTTGATAAAAAAAAAAAAAAAGAAAGAAAGAAAGAAATGGACGGCCTTTTACAAAGACAGTTCTTTACAGTGAAATAGAGACAATGTTAACAAGTGCTTTTATTCCCAAATATTAACCCATAGGTGCTTGAGGTACCTTGAGGTACCTTGAGTGGTAAGCAGACCAGCAGGGAGGAGGGAGGAGCGGGAGCCCACACACAGCAGGTGACCTAATCAGACCCCTTCAAGACCTCACGGATCTGGTGGCTCTCTGCAGACTATGCAGAGACATCTTCTAAGAGCAAACAGAGCCTAGGTGCCCCTCCAGCTCCTCCAGATGTGCCCCTGCCTCCCCCAGCCACGTTCTTCCTACCATGGGTGTCTTTTCTCACTTGTGTTAATTTTCTGACTCTCACCTCCACCTCCTCCACAGGGATCGTCAGTGGAAGTTCATAATGTGCCGGATGACTGATTACGACTGCGAGTTTGAAAATGTTTAGATTTGCCACACATCAAATCTGGTGGGAGGGAAAGGGGCCAGGAGTCCCAGGGGTGCCCACATGTGTTCACATCTGTTGGATCTCCTGTAGCTATTTTTTCTCCTCTCTTTTCTTCTCCCTGAGCTGGTGGCCACAGTGCCAGCTCCCTGGGACTTTCTGCCTAGTATCACACTTATAATTAAATCCACAATTAAACCATGTTTTCCACTTTCAACACAACTCATAAGCTGCCATTCTCGGTAACCAGCGATGGCTTCCTTGTACACCACATATACAGCATGCATGTACATAGCCTGCCTCCTGGAACACCTGCCACAGCCTGGCTATGGCTTTTAGGACAAAATGGGCTGCACCTTCAGATAATGGATAGTAGGGGTAGAGCTTGAAGAAGGGAGCAATGAAGATTCTCTGTAGTCACATCTGTTTGAATGACACCCTGGGTCCTCACCAGAGGTAGGGCTTCTGCCCTTAGGGCACACAGCTTCTGCTGTCCCCTCCACATGAGCCAGGCATGCTAAGTCCAAGTACAGAGCTCTGAGCTCCAGCAGTGAGGGGACTGGGGGGGTGGTGAAATGAGGAAATGAAAGTTTTGGGACAGAGTTGAAAGATTTAGAACTTCCTAATCAGAAGATAAATGTTGGCATATCCAGGAATGAGAAGATTGCAGGAGCCAGGGGCGCCTGTTAGAATCAGTTTCAAGTAAGATAGAAACAAAGAAGAAAAAAAATGTCTGAGAATGAGATTCAGATTGGGAACTGGCAGGGGACCCGTGTTGCTTGAGAGTGGCCAGGATGAGTTTGGAAATGGAAAAAGGCATTTGAGTCACTGGCACCTAAAGGCAGACCCAGGATTCTTGTGAAGTCTGCGTTTGCCCTGAAGAAATGGAGAGCTACCGGCAAACTCACCTGGAAAGACTGCCCTGGGCATCTGCCTATGTGTGGCTCAGGGGTGTCTTCTACAATGATGGTACCGTCTTTTCTTCCTCTTGTGATGTCTTTGTCCCCAGCCCTTCGTAGTCTCTTGCTCATAAAAAGAATAAAAGTATTATCATTTACTATGCTACAAACTTTATGACTCAGTTTTTTTCCCTCTACCCCTGCCCTTCCAGACCATTAATCCATCCATTCTAAAAATAGGGCTTGGTGTCGTGATTCGAGCTCCGCAACAGGCAAGACACCAGAAATACAATGATGACAGTGACGAAATGTGCCTGGGCAGTCAGATAATGCAAACATTAAGTGATCAGTGCTTTACTTTAAGGACTGGCTAAAGCATGAAAACACATTTCTTTGTCAGTGTTTTCAGTCCTCTTCAGCCCAGTGTCACATGCATTTTTAACTATAAGAAAGCCTTATTTCTTTTATCCACGGTTTGCCTTTTTCTTTCTGATTAGCAATGACTTTCCCACATCCTCTCTCCAGTGAAACAAGAAGAGGAGACAACCAGGCAAATACACAGGGTCCTTACGGTGTTACACAATCCTTCTAGGAGGTCCGAGATGGCAAGTCTCAGCCCTGAGCGACTGTATTTCCCACTGCAAAATCCCAGCACTGTGTGGGGAGAAGACAGAGTGCAGGGTGCCCTCTTCCTCTTCATTCTAAAGCACTTTTTTCCTATTGTGGTGTTGCTTTATTTACCCCATTGCCTTGTTTCTGCCTCTCTGAAAGTTTAAATTTACACTATGAAGCTTCCCAGCATTATGTTTCACAGAGAGAACCATGAATATTTTAGCAGTTGCAGTGCTGGTTCAGGACGGGAACCAGGAAATGGCCTCCTCTGGGTATGTGGAGCACAGCTGGAAGGGAGACAAGCAATCCCAATTGACTGACCTGTGTCCATGATGCAAACAGAAGACTGGTGAGAAGATGGATGGAGAGGCCTGTTAGCTGGGAGGAGCTGGTCAGAACACCTCAGAAGAACACAAGTCAGGGGAGAAATGGTAAAGCAATCCAACTAGAAGGTTCTGTACCAGATCGAGAAAATAGAGATTTTATTATTATTTGCTTTATAGGCCAAGCAAAGACAGGAAAGACACTGTTAACTTGGACCTCTTTGATATGAATAGTTTTTATTTTATATCAAAGGTCAGTCATCAAAAATTAATTGTCAGAAAAAAAAGACTCAAACCCAGCTCTTCTAGTGAAAGTTCTTTTGCACTCTAATCTTTCTACCTTGCTGTAGAGACTTGACCAAGTCACTTCTGCTTTCTAGATCTACTTTCTAAGTAGGATAAGACATTTATTTGGGTAATTGCTGTGATGTTTTATTTTTGGGATTCTAGAGTTATATGAATTCTACTATCTTCCCTGAATTGTTTATAAAGGAGTTTGCTAAGGCATTTTTCTTCCAGGGAAGAAAGCTGGCATTGTAATTGAAGACCTAGATCCTATCCCTGGCTCTGGCAGAAGGTGTTTGTGTGATGTTAGACTAATCCCCAAGCCATCATTTCCTCATCTATGCTGTACAGACAAGAATCCCTTTCCCAACAACCTCACAGAATGGTGGCCACACAAAACGAAATGAGAGACACAATTTCTCCCTCACAGGGCCTATAGTCTAATGGCAAGACAAGAAAACAGATAGTGAAGCTGAGTGTAGGTAAATTTCCTTAAGAAGTCCAGGCTATGCTCAACCTCAGGACAAATAGTCTACTGCAATGAGTAGACTGTGGGTGATGGGCTCAGTTGCCTGGGGAGAAATCCTGCCTCTATCACTTCACAATTTCATGACCTTGACCAAGTCACCTACCTTTCCTGATTCTACTTCATTACCTAGTTTAGAGAGTAATAATGCCTATATCTTGTATTATTATAAGAATTAAATGAGATCACTTAATGTCTTGCATGTAATAAGTCCCCAACAAATGTAGTAAAAAGGGGGAAGGTTAGTAGTATTATAATACATTGGAAATAAAGTTCTTTGGGTGAATTGGATGTTAGAGTAGGAAAATGATAGAAAAATTTCATAAAATAGGTATGACTTAAGTTTGACTCCCTCTCATTCATTTCTTCATTTGTTCATCACTGAATCAATAAATTATTAAATGCTTATTAGATATATCAACCATGGTACTAGGCATGGTTCCTGATTTCCAGAGGGTTATAAACGAAAGGAGTGAGGCAAGCAAATGAACCATTACTGTACACTTTGCCAAGTCAGCATCCAGTGGCATTTCAATAGAAGGTGATGAGGAATCAGAATGGGATTTTTCAGGCAATGGAAACAATATGATGATATGCATAAAATAACATACATACTTGAGAAAATTTCCCCAGGAAATATTGGCCTCATCAAGGAGGCCTGGGTAGCCCAACATGTAGCCATAAAGCCTTAAAGAAGGGTTAGTAGTTCACATCAACACCACGAGGCATTCTGTTTGTGCCTATCAATGATAACTTGTTATGTCTGTCTGGAACTTGAACTTAATCTGGGACCTCATGGCCCTAGAAATCTAAAATGGGAGATTTATCATGTGCACACAGACACACATGTACACACATGCAATACCATGGCCTGAGGAAGTTCTCTCTCCAACCCAGCTATTCATCCACTCATATTGCTCTATGATCAACTGTTTTAAATCATATATAAATTCCACATTTTTAATTCTTTCAGAAGAATGAATTCCCACACAATCATTAGCAAATATATAATCATTAGCAAACATATAAACTCAGAAAAGAGCCTTCAAACTTCAAAAACTTCATCTTCCAAGTATTTTCCTGTTCACCATGAAATCACATATTTTTCTCTCTCTCCAGAGGATCTCCTGTCTAGAACCAAGCCCAGATGTTTCCCTTGTCCTATGGATCAAGAGAGAACACGTCCTAGTTCCATCCATGTACAAACATTGGTGTGTGTTCTGACGGCCAAGAGAGCAGACACCATGTGGCATTAAGTGTCTACTCTCCTTAGTCTCAATCAAATTTAACCAAATCAATTCCATTTATTTCTGTTTAATTAAACCCCCTTGTTAAGGAGTGGCACCTGAACCTGGCTATCATACTGGACCCAGAGTCAGTGAGACCAGGCAATGAGAACCCTTTCAAAGTGGCATCTGAGCCTGCAGAAGAGTGTGATCCCTTACCCATTAACTTGTTGCATTTCTGTTGTTCAATTTACTCCTTTGTGAAACAGGATAAGAAAGCACACCTACCTCAAAAGTTGCTCTAAGGGATAATAAGAAGATATTCAAACATAGCTCAAATTTTGATGAGACTTGCAACTTTTCACAGATTGTGATATCCCTGAAAACAAACAAAACTTCCTGTTAAGTTTGAAACCTATTTATTGGATGCCGCAGTGCCCTGCTAAGGACCTGAATCTCCCATTCTGTGACCTCCCCTTTTCCTCATTCTAATGCAGGCCTATCTACTCACAAGGAAATCAGTTATCGATGTAAATGAAGGAATGTCTGCAGCAGTGAAAAATGGTGAATAGAATATTGCAAAAGTAGTATGACTGTTCATTTCTTTGCTTGTTATACTTCTCTACTTTCCCCAATTTGTAAAAGCAGTTGTCATTGATTATGTTTATAATCAACTAAGAAAAGCAATTTTAATCTTGTGGATAAAAATAAGTCACTGTGGTTGCCAAACAGTTCAGCTTTAGGATGATGTTCCAGCTGTAAGGTGACCATATGGTTATTTCATGGAAAGAATGAGATTATAAAACCAGACCCTTTCATCTAACTGGCTGCCTAGTGGGTCATAATTTAATATGCAGAATTACCTGCTCTTTCCAGCATCTCTCACCATCTCCAGAGACAGTGAAACAGATGTTCCCCTGCCATATGGCCAATGAGAAACAAACAACACTGAATGCAGTGGCTCAAAACCCCCTCCTTCCCTCCTCCCCCCACTGAAAACCTATTTCAGAGCCAAGCATAGCTGTACCTCCTAAGGCTGGGCTCCTTCCTTAATTCCAGCAGCCTATGTCTTCATTTTCATTTTCCTGATGGCAGGACTCCTATCTTTCTTATTCATTGGTAGATATTTCATGCCTAGCAAAATGGTTTATTCATAGTAGACACCCAAACTATATCTTCTAAAATTAAAATGGATTTCTAGTTGGTTTCCAGTTTTGGGGAGGATGATCTATCAGAGGTCTAAATTATAATAAATGCAAGAAATAAGAAATAAGTGTAAAGCACTTTGAAAATTAGGAAGTTCTGTTAGAAGGCAAGGTATCAGGGTGCTGTGGTTTTGATGGAGGTTCATGCAGTCTCTTTCTCTCTTTCTCTAGCACCACTGGATCATCATTAATTCCATCCTTTTAAGAGCTGTTCACTAATGATGGATAAGATGTAAAGCACAACATTCAGTCACAGTCATCAATCGCACATTCAGAAATTATATGTCGGCTGGCGCCGCAGCTCACTAGGCTAACCTCCGCCTACGGCGCCAGCACACCAGGTTCTAGTCCCGGTTGGAGCGCTGGATTCTGTTCCGGTTGCTCTTCTTCCAGTCCAGCTCTCTGCTGTGGCCCGGGAAGGCAGTGGAGGATGGCCCAAGTCCTTGGGCCCTGCACCCATATGGGAGACCAAGAGGAAGCACCTGGCTCCTGGCTTCAGATTGGTGCAGCCTGCCAGCCGTACCGGCCATTAGGGGAGTGAACCAATGGAAGGAAGACCTTTCTTTTTTTTTATCTTTTATTTAATGAATATAAATTTCCAAAGTACAGCTTATGGATTACAATGGCTTCCCCCCCCATAACTTCCCTCCCACCCGCAACCCTCCCTTTTCCCACTTGCTCTCCCCTTCCATTCACATCAAGATTCATTTTCAATTCTCTTTATATACAGAAAATCAGTTTAGTATATATAAAGATTTCAACAGTTTGCCCTCACATAGCCACACAAAGTGAAAAAATACTGTTGGAGTACTAGTTATAGCATAAATAACAGTGTACAGCACATTAATGACAGAGATACTGCATGATATATTTTTTTAAAAAATTGATTAATTTTCTACGTAATTTCCAATTTAACACCAAGGTTTTTTTTCATTTTAAATTATCTTTATATACAGGAGATTGATTCAGTATATACTAAGTAAGATTTCATCAGTTTGCACCCACACGTAAACACAAAGTGTAAAAATACTGTTTCAGTACTAGCTATATCATTACTTCACATTGGACAACCCATTAAGGACAGATCCCACATGGGACGTAAGTACACAGTGACTCTTGATGTTGATTTAACAATTTAACACTCTTGTTTATGGCGTCAGTAATCTCCCTAGGCTTAGTCATGAGTTGCCGAGGCTATGGAAGCATTTAGGGTTTGCCAACTTCGATCTTATTCCGACAGGGTCATAGTCAAAGTGGAAGTTCTCTCCTCCCTTCAGAGAAAGGTACCTCCAACCTTGATGGCCCCATTCTTTCCACTGGGATCACACTCGCTGAGATCCTTCATTTAGGTAGGAAGACCTTTCTTTCTGTCTCTCTCTCTCACTGTCTAACTCTGCCTGTCAAAAAAAAAAATTATATGTCACCTCCCTAATGACTGCCAATGTTGGTGTTTGTATGAAGAGTGAACTATATTCAAAACAGCAGCTGAGCAGCTAGCACAGTACTAGACACTCAGTGGACAAGAGATGGAGCTTGTGGAGTGAACCCTCAATGGACTGGTGGACAGAACAGCCAAAGGACAAAGGGAATCGGACTAGTAAAATAGATGACATGCAAGGAAGAAAACCTCCAAAGTAAATCAAAAGGAAATATGATACAATGGAAGCATGAACAACATTCAGTGGGATCCTGGAGGATGAAACCCAGAAAATCCAGAGAGGGTTCTTCCAGAAGCTGGTGTCAAGTTGGTAATAGACAGATGAAGAGGATTTCTGTACATGGAGAATGGGAAGGACTTTCTCACTTAGAGGATACACCCAAGTTAGTAATCACAGCTGCCATTATTGAGTGTATACAGTTGAGCCCAACACTATCCAAGGTATGCATTATACATAGATTTATTTATCCTGATAACAGTGTCAAAGGTGGATATTATTTCCTCTATTTCATTCTTCAAAAAATTAAGTTTCTTCCATATGAAGCAGCTTGGCTAAAAGTGTGGGCTGGCTGTGGGGTCTCTGGCTCAAAACCACATGTCTTTCCATACCCAACTTCATTTCCATAGCACATTTTTGTGCTTCATGGATGTGGATGTCATCGTTGTACAAGAACCACATTAATCCATCTGTTAATATTTGTCTCTGAGGGTAGCTTTGTTGGCAGGCTCAGAAGTGAGCTCATTAGCCATTACCCCCATGGAAAGATGTTCTTGGAAGTCAAACATGCTGTGAGTCACACACCTCCCTGTGCCCTACTTCAATGGTACAAGATATGCAGGTTAGTTCTGCCCATAGGATTCCAGAAGAAGGTAATTCAAAATCTCTCATGGTTTGAAACTGCAGTTTGAGCTGGAGAAGGACTTCATGCTACAAAAATTCACACTGAAGCTAGGCTCTTAATTCTCCCCACACATTGGTAAGTTTTCAGAAAATTCACAGGCCTCTGCAGAAGAGGCAGGAAGAAAAGAAAAATAGTGAATGAGTAGATTGGGTTGGACAGGAAGACCATATTCAGTTCTTCGCAGGATGGCACCATTGCTTGTTCTGCATTGCTAAACTCACACGGCTCTGTTTTTGTATACTTAATGTTGACTATTGCCTCAATAAGGTGTTATTAACCACCTATTTTGTTCCTGAGACAAACTAAAGGAAACCAAGAGACATAAAACCCACACTTTTTCTCAGAAAGATTTTCTTGTTCTAGTTAGGGAGAGAAAGACTGAATGTTTGAAAAGGTAAGGAATAAAAGAAGACGGCTTACAACTGCTCACACAGTAAGTGATGCACACAGAAAACCTCATGTTATTATTTCAGAGGGGACGTAGGGTCAGTGTGAGCTGGAGAAAAGAAGAGCCGTGCATGCAGCAGAGACTGCCTGAGCAGAGCTACGGAAGTGAGCACAAGGAAAGGGCACAGGCTGCAGCCCAGCGAGGGAGAGACTTGCTCAGGACACCCGGAGAGCAAGTGACAGAGAAAGCTCTAGAATTAAAGACTGTGTTGTTAGCTTGGTGAATTACTCTGCCGGGTCCCAGTGTTGTGCTTTCGTGAGCCAAAAGGAGCAAGGGAGAAAAAATAATTGCAGACTCCAGCCCTCCATGCCCTGAAAGGTCTCCCTGTTTACTTCTAGTTGTAACTCCAGACAGGGGTGCTTACTCCCATTTTGTAGATGAGGTTAAAGACTTCTGAAATAGTAGGCAATTTGCCCAGGAAAAATGGGATTCAAATTCTTATTCCAATATTTTAAACGTTGTCCTTGGAGAGAGAGAAGGCATTGCATGTTAGTCTGGAAAAATTATTGGAGGTCTACAAAGTCAGATGAAGGGTCTAAAAATCATTATGTTTCTCCTCTACTTTTTCATATTCATGTAGACCTACCCAACTTAAAAGTCCTAGATTCAGTACTTCCTGAAGTTATGTCATTGTATGCCTTCTAAAACGGTTCCTAAATAACAAACCCTCAATTCCATAACATAAATGTAACCCAAAGAGCAGAGTAACTCTAACAACTGAGACAACAATTGCCTTTGCTTGATACTTCAGCTCACACAATTGTTTCAGCTTCCCACACAAAGCCACTGTCTTCTTTATCTTTGCTGTGTGCTGTTTCTGCCTAGACAACCTGCATATTCAATAAACACCACTGTTCCTTTCTGTTGATTAAACCCCAGGATACTCTGTCTATTAGCTGAAGCATGTGAGGATGTTATCAAAGCTCTAGTTCACCTCATCTCATGATGTTCTTTTTCATCATTATCTTAGAATGTGCAGGTTGCCTGCATCATAAACTAAATTGATCACTGGAGTTTAGTAGTCATAATAGATTCTAGACACATAAATTACTTTTCATTTGCTTTAATTCCAAGTAGAGGAATTTAGACACCTAATAAAAGCAAGTGAAAAAATGTAGTCCAGCTCTATTAAGCAATGTAAGAGCTCACTTACTAAAAGACAAGTGGAAAGGCAAGCAAATTTACAGGAGTGGCTACATTGAGATCCTTCCACAGGAGGCCAGTCCCTTTGGCCATTAACCAGCATAAATATCAAATGGGCTTACCATTAAAGCTCCTTTAATGGCCTTGGGGCTAGTCAGTCCTCCCTTAGCACACAAGGTTCATCACTGCATCTACAACACTTAGCACAGTACCTAGTATATTGTTGGTACTCAATGGACTCAGATATGTGCAGCTTGGGCCCATACTGGCCTCAATGAATTCAAAGCAGGTTTCCATCTTCTAAGGATCCAGGTCTTTTATTCTCCCATGGTTCTCTCTCTCTCTCTCTCTCTCTCTCTCTCTATATATATATATATATATATATATATATATATGTAAATATATATATATATATATATATATAAAACAGGGAATGAGGATAAAAACAATTCAGATGATTTTATACATACTCAGAGCCAGGCCCTTTCCTAAGCCCTTATATATATCATTCAAATATTTGTAGTACATTTACAAATGAGAAAACTGAGACTCAGAGATTGATTACTTTCTCTGGAATTTACATCCTATACATCGGAATAGAATCCATACTCAGACCTGAATGAGTCCAAAACATGAATATTCCAGTACATCCTATCCTAGCCTGAGATTCCAGTGTAGACTGTGCTATGCTGATTCCATAGTCTGTGCTGTAGACAGCTAATGTTATATTTTCTCACACCACATAGGTCTCTACTAGTATTAGCACCAAAGCAACTTAGCTGCACAGCTCATTTGAAACTTTTGGGGCTAGTCAGTCCTTCTCTGTTACACATGGCTTATTACTGTGTCCTCAACTCCTGGAAGAGACTCCCTGGGACATTGCTGCCACTCAGTAAATACAATAGTACTTGAAAAATTCATTGAAAATATAATTAAAATATCAGCTTATTTTTTATGTAAAAAAATTGAAATCAGTGTGTGGTATTTTCATAATATAATGTCCATGAACTTTTGAGTAGATATTACTTGTATGGATTTCAAAGTGTGTGACATTTGTTTTTTAAATTACACAAGTCTCGTGTATTTCATATATACAGATTTAGGAACATAGTGATACCCACCCCCAGTCTTTCTTCCACCCAAACTCCAACCCTTCTTCCTCCTCCCTCTCACATTCCCACTCTGTGTATCCCGCTTCCCATGTTGGATCATTCTCTCCCTTTTTAATTCTATCAGTTAGTATTAGCAGACACTAGTCTTGTTTAGGTGATTCCTTTGACTCTTAGACCTATCAGTATGATCAATTGTGAACTGAATTAACACACAATTATTCTTAGGTGTTTAAATTTAACTGAAAAGTGACCTCTGTTAAATATAAGAGTGGGAATAAGAGAGGGAGGAGATGTACAATTTGGGACATGCTCAAGCTGACTTGCCCCAAATGGTGGAGTTAGAAATGTGCCAGGGGATTCCAATACAACCCCATCAAGGTGGCATGTACCAATCAATAAATCTTTTTTTTTTAAATATCCTTTTGAGACTTTTAAAATGCTTTCATGCTAAACATATTTTCCTTTTAATGGCATAGTGCTCTTCACTGGCCTCCTCTTAGGTGTTTGTGTACTAGCTTGTAGAATTAATCACATCTCTCTGAAGATAACATGTCTCTTAAAAATGCCTCTGTGCATTTTCATACACTGTTGCACATGTCCAGAAATCTTTTACCTGCACCTTATTTCTCTGGTGGATTCTCGGGTCTATATTTCCTTGTTCCCAGGGTGATATTACCACGTACCTGATTATGTCTACTTCATAGCACCTGGAACACTTTTGCATTTCCCTGTTTTGAGAGTGATTAGATGTCCTCTGCGTCCCTATGTACCCAGTTCCTGGCATATAGTCGGTATTCATTAACTATTGTCAATGTTTAGAGAACGAGAGAAGTGCCATTCAATGCTTGAGAGTCTACAATTCAATGGAAAACAACTGCAAGCAGGAGTCATTCTCTTTCCCAGACTATTTAACAGCTTTAATTCTAATCTTGCTTTCTCTGTTCTTGCTTGGTTCCTTTGAATACACTTACTCATGGCTGCCAGTGACAGAACAAAGAAATCTTTGACTCTAAAGCATGTACTGTAATCCTCATGGTACACAGGTCTAAGTTCAAGTTCTTAACAAGACTTTACTGCCCCCCATGAAGCAGTGTCCTCTATCTCTTCTCTGCCTCCTCCCGGCCTTCACTGTTCCCTCCAGTCTGGGTTAGGAAAACTTCACAGAAGATCTCATAATATTGTATACAGGACCATCACTGTCTGTGTCATGATGCTTTATGTGAAGTATTTAAAATTATGTTCTCATCATGTGAAAGTAAGTTCCTTGGATAAAAAGTTGTTATATTTTTCTCTGAAAGCCTGGTAGCTAGCAGGTAGGGATGCATTAATGGGTATTGAGTTAATAGTATCTAACAATAACCACACAGTGGTTAATTGTCAGGAAACATACTACAAAGTATTGGAAAGAAAAGCAAACTTTCAGACAAAAACTAATCCTTCTAGCATGTCTCCTAGAATGTTAGGGGACTTAGATTTCTCATTAGAAGTTTTTCAATTAAGAAAATATTCATGAACTTCTTTGGTACAAATAATAACCTGATGATATCATAAAAGATAAGTGGAAAATAAAATGCAAATGGTCTTCATAAAATGCAGCTAATTTCAAAGAGCAAGAAGTTTTTAATACATATTTTCAAAACTAATAATACATAATATTAACACCATTGCATGCATTGGTATAACACAGAGCAGTTAATTGTAATTCCATTCCATTGGCAACTTTGTGATGTCTCATCATCAGGCAAGGTTTCAGTCAACTGGAAAGCAAATGTTTATTAACAGCATCTTGTAAGAACAGCACCATATTGGTTTCAGTTGGAAATAATGAAATAACAGCTTTCTGACACTCAAAAGTTCACAATTTATTTAGGTGGAGCAAAAAGACACCAAAGAGCAATAAAAAGATAATCTGTAAAAACAGAACTAAGAAACTAACCATCACACATCTGATGAGATGAAGGTTTGTGAAGGAATCAGGGCTCAAGAAAAGATTTGGATCATTGGAAATAGAATGAAGGAAAACATATGCCTCCTTTGTTTGTCTCTTCATTCTTTTTCCAGCATCCAACATCCCTGTGGGTGTGTTCTACACATGATCATTACCAATAAACACGGATATAACAACTATATAGCTCTTCCAAAGACCCACGTAATTATTACCGTCCCTCTTTAACAAAGGAGAAAGTATGCTCCCGGAGATCATCACCTGGCCAGGTTTACAGTTATATGAAATAAAACTAAGACTTGAACTCAACTCTTCTGACCCTTCAAACTCAAACTCTTTCTAGTTCTACACAATAGCCAAATGTCGAATTTTACTAAATGTATCATTAGTCCTTCCAAACTCCTTCTACCTTGGAATTTTATGGACTGTCTGTAATGCATATGAATAAGAAATATATAATGTATCCTCTAGTCTAAAACTGCATAATCCTCTCTGCTCTGTGTATCTGGACACTATCGGTGCAGCCACAATTCAATCATTAAAACTGAACTCTTCCATCAAGGAACCAATCAGGGAAAAAAGAAGCAAACAGTATATCTGACTTATTTAATCAGATGATTTAAGTACAAGGGTTAAGCTGCTTAAGAGTGCAACAAAGCCTGAGTCTTAGTCAACTTTAATATAATTTCATTATTTCAGTGTGATCATATTTAATATGCTGAGTCTCTATAAACAGCACTGTGCTCTCATTAAAACTGCATTTTGGCTATTAGAGGTTCTAATAAAATTTATTTTGGGGAATCAAAAATACTTATTATTCTCTTCTGGCTTCCTTCTTATCTCTACAGCCTTACACAACACCCTATTTTTTAAATTTTTTTCATTAAATTACAGTGTATAATTATGGCTATAATGTGAGCATTGCACAGAGTATTCTGTGCACATTTGTACACAGAATTCTCCACTTCCCTATGTTTGACATTTATGTCAAACTATTGAACTGAATCGCTAGGAAGAGACCCTCTGAAGGCCTTTTGAGATGTCTGAGGGAAATACTCAGCTTTCATCCACTCCCACGTGGTCATTCATCTTCTGCAAAGTCAACCCGGAGGAATCAGACTGTGGCTTGCTTGGTCTAAGTACCATTATGAGAATAGCTTTGAAGTACCACAAGGGAGATCCTCAAAGTACAGCCCAAGGATATTATCCTTATATTTGCCCTTGAATCATGCGCTGTCACAGCTACTATAAGGCCACCCCACATCTGTCAGCTGCATTCTACCTTATCCTGACTTTGAACTCCAATTACTTGGAGTAATTGTTAAATTCCAAGACAAATGTCCTTTCTGAAAGACAATACTGGCCCTCAAAATGAAAGCAATCTGCCCTTAACCAGTATCACAAATTTTATTTAAATTTAACTTGGCAAAGAAAAGCAAAAAAGAAATTTTAGGTCAATTTGTCTCTTATAACAAATTGTCTTTCAGGTGCATTCAATTGAAGAATTTGCCCCTGGATATTTCTACTAAAACCTGAAGTTAAAATATATTAATAGAAAATTGCTCTGATCTATGCAATAAAAGGATATTAAAAACATTAGTTTCAAATCAGTAATTCCAGGGTTGGCATTGTAGCATAGTAGGTTGTCTCGCCTGCAGCACTGGAATCCCATATGTGCACTGGTTCAAAACCGGCTACTCCACTTCTTGTCCAGCTCCCTGTTAATGGCCTAAGAAAGCCGTGGAAGTTGGCCCGAGTGCATGGGCCCCTGGTCCTGACTTGTGGCTTCAAAACAGCCCAATTCTGGGTAATGCGGCTATCTGGGGGGTGACCCAGCAAACGGAAGACCTCTATCTCTGTCTGTCCTCTCTCTGTAACTGTCTCTCAAATAAATAAATAAATAAATAAGCAGCTTTAATAATTCCACCTAATTTTGGTCATATGTGATTCTAATATATCTGAATGAATTCCTGCCTTGTTTTACATTTTGTTTAACATTTATTCCAGTAGAACTTGGTTTTTACCCCAAGAGATGACAAAATGGAAATTGATATCATTATAATTAACACAATAATGTTGGAAATCAAGGAGAGATTGTATGCTATTATTTGCAGTCCATGCATCAGAGTGAATGGCTGGGCCAGGTTGAACTACACATTGCAAAATAGGCAGTAAACTGTGGACAGAATGCTCTCCAACCATTTTTAAATAGCCAACAGTTTCTTCATGACAGAAGTTGTATATATGGGAGCAGGTGTTGTGGAATGGTGAATTAAGTCACCACTTGGGACATCCATATCCCATTGTGAAGTGGTGGCTCAAGTTTCTGTTACTCTGCTTCTGATTCGACTTCCTGATAATGCACCCAGGCAGCATCCAGTGATGGCCCAAATACCTGGATTCCTAACCACGTGAGACACTCAGATTGAATTCTGCATTCCTGTTTCCACAAGCTCCACCCCAACTGTTCCAAGTATGAAAGATGAAAGATCTCTGTCTCCCTTTATCTCTCCCTGTTTACCTCCCTCTTTATCATTCTGCTTTTCAAATAAATAAAAAATAAATTAATCAGTAATAATAAATTGTACCTATTGACCATAGTATGGACCAGTAATAGCAGTAGTTGCTTTCTCTGTAATTCCATAGATCAGGTTTCCTTATACATTTGCCACGTTTCTATCTTTTTCCTAGAAAGATAAAGAACCTTGTGCTAAGATCTAAGATTTGGATTCTGTCTTCTCTTAAATTATCCATCATTTTCTGGCCTCAACTCAGGAATGACACAATCAAGGGATGACTTTTCCCTGGTTCAATCTCGCTAAACACCTATGTTTTTTCACAGTTGTGCCCTTCTTCCACATACCCTTGCCTTTGCCGTTCCATGCCTCAGAACCTTCTACCCTCTACCTCAATTATGTGTGAATCCACACAACATTGGTCACATCCAATTGGCTTTAAGTCTACATTGTCCTGAAATTTTCAGGATTTGTTTTTTTAAATATATATCATTTCCATGACCAGCTCGTAAATTTATTAAGGTTAGGACCATCATATATACTTTTTCTTTATTTATTGTTTACCTTTATGGCTTCAAACAGAGAGTGAAACTCACATTCAATGTTTAGTGAACACTAACTTGCTTACAAATTTTTACCTTCTTTCAAGCTAAAGTTACTGAGGGAGTCTTAAAAGAAGAATTTGCTCAGATAAATGAGGATATGAAGTTAGTATTTAACAACTTAGCATATGGAATTTGTGTATTTCATCCTCTCTCAGCTGAGCCTTACCAACACTCAGTGAGGTAGGGAGGAAGTTTTGCAGTTGTCTTCATTTTACAGAGCAAGACTAATGAGGACAGAGCCACGTGCCCAAGCTGTGCAACTTGAATGTTGTGGGAGCAGAATGAGAACCAGGAAATCAAACTCCACAGTCCAAACTCTCCTAACTGTGCTGTGCTCCTGTCTTCCTATCCTGGTTGATCAAATACTTTCCTGTGAAACTACCTCTCTAACAATATATGAAGGGTCTTCAAAATTTCATAGAAAATGTGTAATTGTGAAAACTGCTATGTATAGACCACAAAATTTTTTGCACCAAAATCAACTGTTAAATTCCATTTCCCATAAACTTTTTAACATACCCGTGTACATCTGATCCAAGGCAGAAAGTATCATACTCTGCCCTAGAAGTAGGACTGTTCATTGTAAAGAAATTTTGGACTGAGGCTAATGTTGTGGCACAGTGGCTACTGCCTGAGATATCAGCATCCCATCTGAATGCTAGTTTAAGGCCTGGCTGCTCCACTTCATGTTCAGGTCCCTGCTAATGCACTGGGAAAGCAGCAGAAGATGGCTCAGGTGCCTGGGCCCCTGCCACCCATGTAGGAGACTGGGATGAATCTCCTGGCTCTTGACTTCACCCTGGCCCATTCATGGATGTTATAGACATTAGGAAAGTAACCCCAGTGGATGTAGTAGATGGAAGATCTCTCTCTCTCTCTCTCTCTCTCTCTCTCTCTCTCTCTCTCTCTCTCTTTCTCTTTCTCTTCCCCTCTGTGTAATTCTGTCTTTCAAATAAATACATAATTTTTTTAAAAAAAGAAAGAAATTGAGGACATGTTAGGATGGCAGATTAGGGAACAACAGACTAGGGATAAATATTTTTTTACAAAATGTAGGAGGTGCACTCTCAGGGAAGAATTGGAGAGAAAAATCACACTGGAAACCCTACAAAAGAAAGAGGAATGCCATGGATCTGTGTGGAATGTCCAGACATGCAGCACAATCACCAATACAGTGCATACGTGCAGCACCTGAGAGCCAGAGTGGGTGGCAGCTTGGAGATGGAGGTGAGTCCCAACTGCAGCAAGTCGTGGTGATATAGCCAGAGGGAGAGCATGACGTGAGTCCAGACTGGAGCCCTGGGGCTAGCTATTGCTGGTGGACCCAGTAGAAGTTGTGAGGTGGGGGGGACCGCATATTTATCTCGCTTTAACTTCCTAACAGCAGCACCCACTGCCTGGCTGAGAAAGGGCAGGCTCCATTTTGGGTTTGAGTGGCAGCTGCAGAAGACTTTGTGTGCACATAGCAATTGACTGAGAAAGGACTCCATCTTCTTGGCAGTACTAGCAGCAGTGGTGGGGAGAGAGCAACATTTGGCCACTGGCTCTGGTATACCCATGTGATCCAGAGATTCTAGTAGAAGGAAAAATCCACAGTACACACTCACTTTGAGCTTAGCTTGGAGGTGGCTGGGCAACCACACAGGACAATGAGGTGCCTGCACCCTCCCAGGATCAATATGCCTAGGCAGAGATGTCTCGGGGAACATCTGCCTCTCTGTTGACTGGACAGGCTGGCAGGACAGAGAGAAACCTCTGCACCAGAGCAACTATAGGGGCCATGTGTGCTGAGACCATGGGGACTCAGTAGTTACATGAGAAGGTGCAGGGTATAGTTGGGTCTCTGGGAATCACTGAATGCAGCTCCACACACTCAGAGCTCCCTAGTTACCTAGAACAAGTCATTGCACTGGAAACTGTGCTCACAGTGAGGACTG
The DNA here is from genome assembly GCF_033115175.1 of Lepus europaeus. Classification (NCBI taxonomy): domain Eukaryota; kingdom Metazoa; phylum Chordata; class Mammalia; order Lagomorpha; family Leporidae; genus Lepus; species Lepus europaeus. The sequence continues at coordinate 134,099,995 of NC_084831.1, read as the reverse complement.
TGCAGATCATCTATGCAGTTCATACAGTGGTATAGAACGTATTGGTGACTAAGACCCAGGCATTGAGATCTACCACGCCCAAATTAGGTGTTACCCTGGATACTCATCCCAACCTGGAGACCAACAAGAGCTTGCTGGCCACAGCCACCCACGTGGGCAGCAATTCTAGTCCTGGATGCTCCACTTTTGATCCAGTTCTCTGCTGTGGCCTGGGAAAACAGTGGAAGATGGCCCAAGTCCTTGGGCCCCTGCACCTGCGTGGGAGACCCAGAAGAAGCTCTTGGCTCCTGGCTTCAGATCAGCACAACTCCGGCTGTTGCAGCCATCTGGGGAGTGAACCAGCAGATGGAAGTCCTCTCTCTCTGTCTCTAATTCCCTCTGTAACTCTGACTTTCAAATAAATAAATAAATCTTTAAAAAGAAAAGAAAAGAAAAAAAGTTGTGTGCAGCCTGCCTCAGCCTGACAAGCCCACATGATGGACATGAGGCAGACACAACGTGGGAGACTTGCTAGAAAAAGTCTTTCCTTCACTTTTGATCCAGGTTCAGTTTCTCAGCTCTGAAGGTGCCTTTCTGTGCCATGAATGTGTACATAGGTGAAGACATGATTAAGAATGGCTGAAATAGTACTCAAGAAACATGTGCAATTTCTTCTTGTTATTTTTTTAGAAATATCTAGAACTTTGCAGAAACTTTTTGATTTGCTAGCGAGCACTTTTATAATGAGCAATACAGAGATATGGGGACATTCAGACAGCAGCTATTAAGGCAAATATTCTCTTTACAAGACAAAATCAGTGGTGATGTTGTATTTTTAAAACCTTGAAATAGGGGCTGCCATTGTGGTATAGTAGGTTAAGCATCTCTCAGCAGCACCACATCCCATATGGATGCCGTTTAGAGTCCCAGCTACTCCACTTCCAGCCCAGCTCCCTGCTGAAGGCCTGGGAAAGCAGTAGAATATGGCTCAAGTGCTTGGGCCCCTACACCCACGCAGGAGACCTGGAAGAAGCTCCTGGCTCCTGGCTTTAGATTGGCTCGGCTCTGGCCATTGTGGCCATTTAGGGAGTAAACCAGTAGGTGGAAGACCTTTCTCTCTCTCCCTCCCTCTGTCTGTAACTCTGCCTCTCAAGTAAATAAATAAATATTTAAAAAAAAAAAACTTGAAATAAAATTGACATCCTCAAAAGTCCTCATCTAGGTTCTTTGTTTTCCTGTTTTCAAAATCAGAAGCAGCCCTAGGAACACTGGCCTATTGGGCAAAATTGAGCTCCTCACTCAACCAGGTAGAGAGATTCCAGTGCTCCGATGCCTCCTGCCAATTGTTCACCTGCAGTAAGGGAGGAAGTCAGTGAATGGAGACATTTGTGTAAAAATAAGCAGAAATAGAAATAGAGGAAAAATGGCCAGCGCCGTGGCTCAACAGGCTAATCCTCCGCCTTGCAGCGCCGGCACACCGGGTTCTAGTCCCGGTTGGGGCGTCGGATTCTGTCCCGGCTGCCCCTCTTCCAGGCCAGCTCTCTGCTGTGGCCAGGGAGTGCAGTGGAGGATGGCCCAAGTGCTTTGGCCCTGCACCCCATGGGAGACCAGGATAAGCACCTGGCTCCTGCCATCGGATCAGCGTGGTGTGCCGGCCGCAGCGCGCCAGATGCGGCGGCCATTGGAGGGTGAACCAACGGCAAAAGGAAGACCTTTCTCTCTGTCTCTCTCTCTCACTGTCCACTCTGCCTGTCAAAAAGAAAAGAAAAGAAAAGAGAAATGAAATAGGGGAAAAATTTAAAATGATGCTATTCCCCTGGTTAAAACAGCTGCCTACATGCTCAAAAACCACACTCCATTCTGACTCTGGCCCCAAGTGGCGGGAGGGGATACAAAACACATCAGTAAGGAAGGGGAAGATCATTTCTAGAGACAAGTAATGCGGAGCACTTCTTGAAGGAAGACTCTTGGAAAGTAAAAGAATTCCTTAAAAGACATAGGAAAGTGAAGAACAAAGATGATTCTCAGCCGGCGCCGCGGCTCACTAGGCTAATCCTCCGCCTTGTGGTGCCGGCACACCGGGTTCTAGACCTGGTTGGGGCACCGGATTCTGTCCCGGTTGCCCCTCTTCCAGGCCAGCTCTCTGCTGTGGCCAGGGAGTGCACTGGAGGATGGCCCAAGTGCTTGGGCCCTGCACCCCATGGGATACCAGGATAAGCACCTGGCTCCTGCCATCGGATCAGCGCAGTGCGCCTGCCGCAGCGTGCCGGCGGCGGCCATTGGAGGGTGAACCAATGGCAAAAGGAAGACCTTTCTCTCTATCTCTCTCTCTCACTGTCCACTCTGCCTGTCAAAAAAAAAAAAAAAAAGATGATTCTCAGAGATCTAACCAGATATATAACAGATATGCTGGCCTCATATAGAGTTGACTCTATTGGATCATACCAATGACCAGACATAGAGTTTATCTTTGTGATTCAATAAATTAAAGTAACAAAAAGATGCTCCCCCTTGGCTCGTCTATACTCAGGTTTGAAACATGGACTTTCTTTTTTAAAAAAGAAAGATTTATGTATTTATTTATTTATGTAAGTATTTGAAAATCAGAATTACAGAGGGAGGGAGACACACACACACACAGAGAGAGAGAGAGAGAGAGAGAGATCTTCCATCTGCTGCTTCACTCCTCAAATGGCCGCAATGGCCAGGGCTAAGCCAAGCCAAAGCCAGGAGCTTCAGCCAGGTCTCCCACATAGCTCAGGGACCCAAGCACTTGGTCCATCTTCCACTGCTTTCCCAGACATATTAGCAAATAGCTGGATCAGAAGTGGAGCTGCTGGGATTGAACCAGAGATCATATGGAATGCCAACACCACAGATGGTGGCTTAACCTCCTCCACCACAAAGCCAGCTCTGGAAAGTGTGGTTTTAAATCCTATTTTTATTTTATTGACAGGTAATGACTGTACATCTTTATGGGTATAGTGTGATGTGTTATATATTGTTCAAGTTAAGATACTTAGGTTATCCATCATCTCAAACACCATTTCTTTGAGCTGAGTACATTCAAAGTCTTCTCTTCGGACTATTGTGGATTACACAATACAATATTATTAACTATAACCACCTTCTGTGTAGTAGAACATCGACATGTGTTTCTTCTATCTGGATGTGACTGTAAAAATCAGGAAATCTCTCTCCATCCTCACTTGCCCTCCATGAGCTCTGGTAACCACTATGCTGCTCATTAAGATCAGTTAGCTCAGCTTTTCAGAGATTGCACGTGTGAGTGAGATCCTTCATGCACTTTGCTTAGAAATCCCCTCAGCTAAATATCCAACATCATCTTTACAAGTTCTGCTTGCCAACCACCACCAGAACACTGTCCAGCCAAGTTTGCTGCCACTTTATAAAAAAAAAAAAAAAAAAAAAAAAAAAAAGCTATCTTTCCTCCAGATTCAAATAAGATGCTCCACACCGCCTTTCTGAGATCCCACAAGAAACACTGTTATATTTCTACCCATACTTTATTCAAGCTGATCTAGGCTTTTTCTATCACATTTCTCAAAATTCTCCAAGTCTTTACCCATTGCCCAATTCCAAAGCCACCCACGCACATGTAGGTATTTGTTGCAGCAGCATCCAACTTCCTAATGCCAGAAATAAATGTCTATCAGGCAGGGTTTACACTGAAAACAGAACGTGTGTCTGTGTGTGGGAGGGAGGGAGGGAGAGAGGGGGAATATGGTTTATGCAATATGGGAACCAGTAAGTTCAAAATCTATAGGGCAGACCAGCAGTTTGGAAAATCTAAGTCTACAAATGACACTGAAGTCTACAGGAAAAAGTTATTCTACTTCAGGGAAATCTATTTTCTTTTAAAGTCTTTTTATATTTCTCATAAAAATATAGTGAATCTCAAAGAATCATCATTTAATATTATTATCCTTTTGCACTGCTTCTCCTCCTATGAAGGTACCACAGAAAGTTCATAGAAAATGCATATCATGAAAAAAATGCATGGATTTCAAAATGTTTTCTACTGAAATTAATGTTTAATGCTGTTTTCCCCTGAACTTCTTAAAATACCCCCATTTTCCCCCCTTGGTTCCTTAAGTGGTATCAATAAGGAATGGTTATATCCTTGGTATTATTGCCCAGAATACTATACCTGAAGCATTCCTTTACATTCAAATAAATCACCACATAGAGAAAAATTTTTCTTTATTTCTCAAGTTAAGTTGTAAGTACTAAAAAAATTATAGTCACTAACGCATTGTCTTAGGATATTTACTATGCTACTTTGGGAAGAAAACATAGGAAACTTGTCTCCCATTTGTATATATATATTTATTAAGATAGTGTCACCTGGGAACCCTCCCATTAATTCTGTGATTTCAGTTTGATTATCAATTCAGTTTAGGATGTATGGGATATAAACATCCTCCTGATAAATTTTCAGAGACTATATGGAAAGGGATGTTGACAAGGTTAGGAAGGACCACTTGTTATATGGGGTAAATTAACTTCCTCCGGTGAGTTCTCTATTCATCCCTGTCTCTCAGTTGCATAGACTCAAATACACCATTTATTCAATTGTCTGGACTTGATTTACTTCTGAAGCTAATTCAAACAAAGTTTGCAAGAAAACAATTTATAAAACCAGAAAGTGAATGTATTCAAAATAAAACCACACTAACTGAATAAGATGCTGACATCCACCTGACTGACCCATTCTTACTTTGTAGAAAAGCCTCATGAATTCTCAGAAGATTGCTTGGTGACCATAGAATGAGATGCAGAGAAACTGAAAGAATGAGGCCTTGCTAAATGGATGCTTCAGTTTCTACAGTGGGAATTTATCTATCAAAACTAAATACTTCTACCTAATCCCACTTCTCCAGAAAGGACTTGAACAACACATTGTCTACATCTGTATCTATTACTATTTCTATGTTACTAAGTATGATGGCCTTCAGATACCATCTAATTAACATATTCTTCAGATATGCTAACTTTTTCAATATGGTTTATGTCTATAATGCTGGCCTGTGAGCCATTTTCTTTAACAATCATAATAGTTTTTATAGTGACCCCTCCTGGGTGTATGATAAAATTACACTTTATAGATTCCTTGAACCAGCCATGTGACTGGTTCTGACACATTAAGTTTCAAGTGGAAATGCTATATGTTATTTCTAGACAAGAACATTTGCATATCACTCTAAGACTCTCTAGAGTTCTCTTTATTTCCCAGGATACACAATTTGACAGTATTCCCAGAAGAGTCTGTTATGGGTCACAAAGAAAAGAAAATGTAGAACATAGACCTCAAGATAACTTGTGAAGGCTACATATAATGTGCCAGAAACAAACCTTCATGTTTAAATTTTGGAGTTGCTTTCACTAGAGTAAAACCTTGCATATCCTAACTAATAAAATGCATAACATATTTACAATATTTTGGTTAGAAATTTTGCTTCTCCTTTTTTAGCAATTACCTCACTGTTGCTTTTCTACACATGCCAACTATGAAACCTTAAATAAATAAATTCTAGGGGACAGCATTGTAGCATAGTGGATAAAGCTGCCATATGCAATGCAGGTACCATAAGGTGCTGGTTTGTGTCACAGCTGCTCCACTTCTGATCCAGCTCCCGGCTAAACACCTGATAACAGCAGCAGAATATTGAAGCAAGTGCTTGGGCACCTGCTACCCACCTGGAAGAAGCTACTGGCTCTTGGCTTCAGCCTGATCCACCCCCAATCTTTGTGGTGATCTAAGGAGTGACATAGTGTTTGAAAGATCTCTCTCTGTCTCTCTCTCTCTGTTACTCTGACTTTCAAATAAATAAATAAATGTTAAACAAATAATAAATAAACAAATTCTATACATGAGGGTACTTCAAAAAATAATCATGGAAAGTGGTATTAGAAAATAAGTTTATTTTGGCACAAAAGGTTTTGAAATCCATTCACATTTTTCATAACACACATTTTCCATGAATTTTTTTGAAGACCACTTAGGCACATATTTCAAATATCTATGACATCAACATAAACTTATCTTTTAATTCCATTTCTTGGTTTGAAGTACCTTGGTATAAAATGTTGATGAAACTAAATGATACTGACCCAACCGACCATATCTTTGTGGATATACTCTTAACTTCCACGAAAGATCCATTTCTTCAAACACTTCAATCCAGTCATTATTGAAAAATAATTTGAGGTTTTCAAACCAGGATTTATTTACCATGTTCTCTTATCAAAAGAATTAAGAAGGATCAGGTACTATACCCAGTGAGCAGTTTATTTGTCTGGTTTGGTGTCTGGTATGTTTTCTTAAGTGGTGGTTGTGTTGATTACAGAAGTTGATAAAGTAGTGAGGTTAGTTTCATCATAGTTCCCCTTCTCTTCTAGGCATGAGATTGGACTACAATCCAGACCCTCACACTAGGTAAAGCGTCACAAATCCTGATCATACAAAGATGCAGTGTCCAATGAAGAGGAATTTTATGTGCATGAAAATAATTAGGAAAGGACATGCGAATTCCTTTGTCCCTTGCCCTTCCTCTGCGGGAAGCTCAGCATTGCCATCTTTTTCTCTTCTGTTTCTGTTTGCAGAAGGAAAATGAATGTAGAAGTCACCATTAAGAGAACTTTCCATATCAAAGAGTCTAATTTTCTACAATGAGTCAGATTACTGTACTTACTCATTTTTTAGGACTTGGAGCTTCATGCACATGCAAAGGGAGCACATACAGACTTGCAAGTACTACAGAAATGTGATTTGTTGTTGATAGGGATCAATAACTCATAAGTTACAAATGTAATCATGATACACATCGTCTTCAATGTATAACTTTCAATATGATCATGTTTAAAGTCATAATTATATAAAGAAAATTAGTTTCTTCTTGTAGTTTCTCTCTTTCCTTTGATGAAGTTCCTTTGAGGTGACTGACTTATACGCTCCAGAAATTGAGTCTATAAATAGCAATCTCTACAGAGGAGAGCATTTCTGGGCTTACGGCCCTGGGAATGCTGCCACCAAGTCCCCAAGTCCTTTGCTTCAGTGTATCTGTTCAGCATCCAGCCAATACTGGCAGCATGCAAAAGACATCCCCTGTCCTATTACCACACTGTGGCCTTTAAGAGTCAAGGATTATTTTAAGCTTTTTACTGGGGATTTATATACTAAACACTGCTCTTTCATAATTATAATACTAATTTAGGATTAAAATGAGTGAAGGGTCCAAAAAATCTTAAATTATAAGGCAACTTTAAATAATGTAATCTGTTAATCAAGGAGAAATCTATTTTACAGTATTTCTGACATTCATTAAAGGAATTAGTCTCCATAAGCCAATAGCTACAATAGGCATCATTTGAGCATTTGTTATAAATCAGAGAACATCACACCCAAAACCCCATGAGAAATGTAAGATTTTTGTCTCTATCTTACAAATGAGGGGCTTGGGGATTAGAATAAGTAAATAATTGACCTGGGATATCAAAATATTTGAAACTACTGGCTTTTTTCCAAATTCTTGATCATAAATCCTAATTTACATTGTTCCAAATAGGTACGAAAGATAGATACCAAATAACCTCACTCGTATGTGGAGTCTAAAAATGTCAAACTCACAGAAACAAAAAAATTAGGCTTGTCAAGGGCTGAAAGTGGGCAAAATGTGAAGATGTTGATCAAAAGACACAAATGTTCAGTTATAAGCAAGTTACGGATATCTAATGTATATAATGGGTGTCAACGAATTTGCTAATTCATTATAATAACATCACTGTGTGTATATACCTACACACACACATATACACAAATTTGTTTTGATTTGTTGCCATTACTACTGCAACATACCCAGTCTTCCGGACTGATACAATCTTGAAGGCTCAAAATTTCAAATGAGCACCTACTAAATGTTTTCACTGTGAGATTATGAAGATAAATCAGAAATACTTAATCATGAAGTGATTTACAACCTGACTTAGAGCCACATAGGGCAGTAGTTTCCATACCTGGATGTGCATTTGCATTGCCTGTGGATGTAAGGACACTCCTATATAACTACTGACTCTTCACACCAAAGTGAAATGAGTTACAGCCAGGCATAAACTCCAAAAGCATTGTTATTTTAGCTAAGATTGAGACCAACTGATCAAGACCAGCTGTTACCACATGCTTTTGATCACAGAGCACCTTCAAATGGCATCCTATTCAGCAGTTCAAGATGTAAATCTGGATATGCAAATCTGCCCTGGCTCAACTTTAGATTCCCCTCACACCAGGGTGAGTCTGAGATCCTGTTAAGAAAACCTCAAGAAACTGTGAAAAACACAGTTTTTAAATGGTGGCCAACAGTTGGATAGAAATGGTAAATGCCATCAGAGTAAAATACTGTGTTTGAAGGATTCAGATAAGCTCTGTTTGGGGGAAGAGACATTTAAGACAAACTTTGAAAAAACCATAAGGCTTCATTCAATAGGTAACAGTAGTAGAGTAGGAATGGGGAAAGGCTACACACTGGTCTTCTTTCAATGACTATTTGAGGAGTCCCACTTATTCAGAAGCCACTGAGCTTAGCTTCCATAATAGCAGACACTTAATCTGTTTTGTTTGCTGTTGTAGTCCCAGCAAATGTATCACAAGAGAGTGTGTATAATAAATATTCATTAAATGAAATGGATGGAGTCTGTCAAGTATCGTTGTCCTTGTATAACACATCTTTCATCAAAGTCGCCTTTGGACTCACCTTTGAGTTGGGAGTAGAGAATACATAAAACTGAATATGATTTAACTTTGAATATAAAAATAGAAATAGTAACTTGAAAATTTCTATTTTCACCTGGTAACTACTTTCCCTATCTTTATTTAAAATTTTATTATGCATCTTTAATTAATTTTGACCTTTAAAATATAGCATTTGAATATTACTTACATAATTACTGAGGTTTTTGGTGATTTTTAAATAAATTTTGTGCCTCAGTTATTATCTTACGAAGCTGACCATAATCTCAATCTTGGAATAACTACCATTGACATGTATTTGAACTTTGTTATAATCAAACACCCAATAAACATGCAGGATGATATTAATGTGAAATGTACTTGTACATTCACATTCCCAGATAAACAATTTGTGAGTCCTCCTACATGATCTCAAAACAAGATTTGCTCTCAAAAAGAAACAGAAAATGTATATAGCCCCTGTCATCTACCCCTGCACCAAGATCTGAAGTCCCCTCAAAAATGTGTCAAGTAACACTATAAGCTGGTTTCCTCAAAGCTTAGAATGCATAAGAATGAGCTAGTAAGATGATTTTAAATGTGTAAAAAAAAAGCCATACCACCATGCAACCAGACACCTCTCCTATAATCATCATTTCATGTATCTCAGGTAGGATATAGAGGCATGCAGAAATTCAAGGGATCCTATATCAAGGTCATGCTTTGAAAAAGGTTGCCAGCTCTGTTCTGCTACCATCTAATTCGTGTGTTAACACCAGTGGAAATTAGTTGGAAGCCATGTTATTGAAAGTGATTGACAGCTGGTTAGCATTGTTAACTCCAAAACATTAGTGATTTGACACAATGTAAATTTATTTCTAAAGTATATAGGGCAGCATTTGCAATACAGGTATCCCATATCCCGTATCCGTCTCAGCTACTCCACTTCTAAAACAGCTTCCTGCTAATGCACCTGAGAAGGCAGCAGATGATAACCCAAGTGCTTGGGCCACTGGAATTTATGTGGGAGACCATTTGATAAGTGAGCCAACAGATGGAAGGTCAATCTCTCTCTCTCTCTCTCTGTCACTCTGCGTTTCAAATAAATAAAATCTTTTTATAAGTCCAATCACCAGTAGGAGAATGGAGTGAGGGCCTACTTGAACATGCAGGAATTGGGGCTAATGAATTATCTGCCATCTTCCATTTCTAAGGTTTCTCCCAGGACCCTACAACCAAGGAACAGACCATCAAAGAAAGTGTGAAGGATTACATGGGAGTCTTGAGTGATCCCTGACTATATGTGGCAGACATCATTTCCTCCCATACTTCACCAAACATGGCCACACCCAAGTGCAAGAGGGCTTGGAAATACAGTCTCCCAGTCAGGGAGCTGCTTCCCAGCAAAGACTCTTTGTTATGGCTAAGGGTATCCAAACTACCAGTGGACAGCTAGTGCACTCTGCCATAGGCCTCTGTATGGAAAAATGATGGTTGTGATAAATGGACCAAACTCCATGATCTATTGATTTAGGTAGGATTAGTTTTATGATCACAATTTAAATTCAGACTATAAAATTAGCTTTATTTCAGATTACTTTGAAATGTGGAATACTTTGTTTTGTTTTGTTTTGTTTTTGTTTTTGTTTTTAACTTTTATTTAATGAATATAAATTTCCAGTGTACAGCTTATGGATTACAATGGCTTCCCCCTCCCATAACTTCCCTCCCACCCGCAACCCTCCCCTCCCCTGCTCCCTCTCCCCTTCCATTTGCATCAAGATTCATTTTCAATTCTCTTTATATACAGAAGATCAATTTAGTATAAAGATTTCAACAGTTTGCACCCACATAGAAACACAAAGTGAAACATACTGTTTGAGTACTAGTTATAGCATTAAATCACAATGTACAGCACATTAAGGACAGAGATCCCACATGAGGAGCAAGTGCACAGTGGCTCCTGTTGTTGACCCAACAAATTGACACTCTAGTTTATGGCGCCAGTAACCACCCTAGGCTGTCGTCATGAGTTGCCAAGGCTATGGAAGCCTTCCAAGTTTGCCGACTCTGATCATATTTAGACAAGGTCATAAAAGACAGAGTGAGGATAGTAACCAATGATCCTAAGAGTGGCATTTACCAGGTTTGAACAATTATACAGCATTAAGTGGGGAAGAGGACCATCAGTACACACAGGTTGGGAGTAGAGCCATTGGTGGTAGAGTAGAGGTTATGATTACAAAGGTATGAGGCCCAAGTACGCTAGACAGGGTCTAGAACAAAGGACAGAGTCATTATTAGAGGAGCTAAGAAAGGTGCTGTCTAAGCTACAATTAAGTTTTCTGATTGAGAGGCAAATAGAACCTGATAGAAGGGGCTTGATAATAATCTGGTGGGCTTTAGGCCTTGTAAGTTCAGAGGCCCAGACCTATCTATCTCTTCACATGGGGTATATCCTAAGGGAGGTGTGAACCTCCTAGGGGAAGGCACTCTGTTGACTTTCATTACTTGGCTGGCCTGGGAGGAGAGCTGGCCAGGTAAAGGCAGGTGGCATCTCTAACAAGAAATTTACAGTTCTGCCTGCAATGTTGCTGACCCTACTTGACCATCCCCTCAGCTGCAGTGGTCACTTTGGAAGTTGGGCTGAGTGAAGGGCTTTTCAGCTTAGAGCCAATAAGATCTGTGGCTCTGACCTGGGCATCCTTCGGCTCCAGGGCAGGTCCATTTCCAGTGATCCAACTCTTGGCAGAGCTGCCAGGGCTCTTCACAAGCTGACTTCTGCTGAAGCCCAGGCTTACCACATTGAAAGCCACTGCAGTGGCCTGGCCTGTTGGGTCTCCTTGAGGGAAGATCACTGTACAGATCAGCCATTAATAGGCCTGCCACCCATTGCTTCTGATGCCGAGCTTTCTTTTCCTCCTGGTTTGTGTTAAAGCAGACCAGAGGATGCAAGTCAAGGGAGTGCCCGTGTCCCATCTCTAATCTTCGGTGGCCTGAACTACAAGTCTATAGTCACAGGCATGTTCTGTAGTAGTTTTTCTAAGGTAGACAATGCCCATGAGGAAAATTATATTCTCACCTTAAAACTTTCTTTCCCTTTGGTCTGAAAGGGAGGTTTTTTTCTATTTACTGTATACTTCGCTGATGGCGAAGTGAATCTAGCTATGAGATTATTATTTAAGTTCTTATTTTGGCTATGCTATTACAGAAAAATGTTAGCCATCTCTTTTATAAGGTCTAAAGATTAAATTGTGCATCCTACAGATTCCTTCATAATAGAATTAGTTTCCTACCTTGAAGAGAATAGAGAAATGAAAGAACAAGTTGGGCTTAGAATAGAGAAATGAGGGAGCAAGTCCTAGATCGCTTGCTGACAATAGCAATATCACATGAATACTTAGCAAACCGCTTCAACCACTATATAACAACTTAAGAAAACATTTACCAGAAGGTCCAATGCCTTCTATAAATTTTAAGAATGATGTATTTGAAAACACCTCTTAAATATCTAACATGGTGTAGTTTGTTTAACCAGTAAACTTAAGCACAACCATATAAAATGTTTTTAGTTTCTTTCTACCAACAAGTTTAAAACATATGATACACAGATTCAGGTCACACAAATTAAAATGTAACTTTGATTGATTTTAGCAGCTTAAATTTATGGACAATCTTATCTATAAGCCATTTAAAATAAAACTCTTAATAAAATTTCCCCATGTGGACATACAATATGTACACACATATAACATAGCATAATAGACCAATATAGCAATTTTAATAATAGCTTTTAAATTCTTTAACTCTTTTTGTAGATTGCCAATTGATTTGAATTGCTTTTTGTTTTTAGTAACCTCAGTTAACCATACTTTCTCTCAGTTGGTACTGTTAATACATTATTGGCTTCATCTGTTTACAGAGCCATCCCAAAGTACTGAATACAATAGAAGTGGCTGGAAAAAGTCCATAGGAATCTATAGGAGGACAGCTAAACACAGAACCAACAACCCTTTAGTTTTATGAGCAGCAAATCATATATAACTGTGGATGACAAAAGACTTTAAGTTGCCATGTTTAAAATTATAAACTCATCAACCAACAAGAGGCACTTGCTTACTTCACAGTATTTTTGAAAGCACCTGTAGGATTTTACAAGTATTTAACCCTTTAGGCCTCTGGGGCTTTCTCATTAAGATAACTATCATGTCTAGTACCACAAGATCATTAGACTTTTTAATTCTCAAACATTTGTATTCATAGCATTTTCCATTATAGAAACTTAAAGTATGGTACCACATTACATCTTGACAGTCCTTCTAATATAATCCAAATAGCCTGATTAGTTGGTGTCTCTATAAGATGAGAGACATAGGTCCTTCGATTTTTTCAGTTGGGCCCAAACTGGAAAAACCAAAGTCCAGGATTTACTGGAAATTTTAGAGACCAGATTGTTTGAAACTTTGATTTTTTGAATGCCTGTCAAGAAGGCCAAGAAGGCTCAAAATCCAAAATATCTGGTTGAAATAAGATTCCTTAAAATCATGACATAACATAGACCAAATTTTATTGTTGTTACAAGGTGATTATTCAAATCTTTGAAAGCATGTATTTAAATAACCTATAGCTCTTAATAAAAATTCAGCTGTTTTTGAACAATTAGAATTTAACAGACATCAAGAGAACATAATAGATTACTTTAACACATTGCTTTAACAGAGCATCAGAGTTTAATTCTATGTCAAAGAGAAATTGAGCTTCCTGTGATCTTTTGCTGTGAGGTTTCCTTCCTTTACCTTCTTTCATATTGGTGACCATGTTTCTGTGTTTCTGTGTGTAACACATCTTTAAGCATCTTTTGCAGGGCAGGATGAGTGGCAACAAATTCTTTCAGTTTCTGTTTGCTATGAAAAGTCTTAATTTCACCTTCATTCACAAATGAGAGCTTTGCAGGATATAGTATTCTGGGCTGGCAGTTTTTCTTTCAGTATCTGGGCTGTCTCGCCATTCCCTTCTAGCTTGTAGGGTTTCTGATGAGAAGTCTGCTGTGAGTCTAATTGGAGATCCTCTGAGAGTAATCTGACGTTTCTCTCTTGCACATTTTAGGATCTTTTCTTTATGTTTCACTGTGGTGAGTTTGATTACAACGTGTCGTGGTGAGGATCTCTTTTGGTCATGTTTATTAGGGGTTCTATAAGCTTCCTGTACTAAGATGCCTCTGTCCTTCTCCACACCTGGGAAATTTTCTGCTAGTATGTCACTAAAAATGCCTTCTAATCCTTTCTCTCTCTCCATGCCTTCAGGAACTCCTAGAACCCGAATGTTGGGTTTTTTAATAGTATCCTGTAGATTCCCGACAATATTTTTTAGATTTCTAATTTCTTCTTCTTTTCTTTGGTTTGCCTGTTTCCTTTCCTGTTCTCTGTCTTCTAAGTCTGATATTCTCTCTTCTGCTTCGCCCATTCTGTTTTTAAGGCTCTCTAATGTGTTTGTCATTTGATCTATTGAATTCTTCATTTCATTATGATTTCTTGTCACTATCACAGTTTCTTGTTCCACTAGTTGTTTCATTTCATTTTGATTCCTCCTTAATATTTCATTTTCACGAGAGAGATTTTCTATCTTGTCCATTAAGGATTTCTGTAGTTCAAGAATTTGTTTTTGAGAACTTCTTAATGTTCTTATCAATTTTTTGAGATCCGCTTCTTGTATTTCTTCGATCTCATCATCTTCATAATCTTGAATTGGGGTGTCTTTTTCATTTGGGGGCGTCATAGTGTCTTCCTTGTTCTTGTTAGCTTGGTTTTTGCGTTTGTTGTTTGGCATGTTGGAGATATTTGGTTTCTTCACTGTGGTGTTTTTTCTTGTTACACTATGGCTCTATATTAAGTGGACTGTCTGCTTTCGGTGGAGCCTTAGAGGCTTGAGATGAGTGTGGACTGAGAGCTGTGTTTGGTTCCTCAGGGTTGAGGGTGTATCAAAGATGACACTCCCAGGTTAGGTGTGGTAAATCTCTCTTTCTTTCTTTCTTTTTTTGATTCAAAAGGGAAGTAATTCCGCACAGCTGAACGTAATTGGAGGTAGTTAGCAGGCAAATGATATACCCACAGGAGCCAGAGATCGGAAGCTCTTTCCCAAGGACCACACAGGGAATCTCTGCTGCCCTCAGTGTGGGCTCCAATTCTCCTGCAGTCTCCCACTGGGTTGTCAAGTTAGATGCTAATCTCCTGTTATTTCACCCCTCCCCCCAGAGTCAGGTTTTTCTGCTAGGCTCAGGGCTGGTGCAGACCTGAGGTCGCCCTGCTTATGACGTATGTCCAAAATGGCGCCTGCTCTTTGTCTTGCTTGCCTTTGAGGGGTGAGCGGAGAGAGAGAAACTCGTGTCAGTATCGGTCACTTTTTTTTTCCTCTCTCTCTTCTAGTTAGCCTGGTGAACTTTTCCCCACGGAGTTTCAAGCCTCATTCCCTCTAGTCTCCTCTTTCCACTTGCCCGCTGGTGTCTTGGGCTATTGAGGTCCGCTTACCTCGCGTTCCAGCGCTGGTGTGTTGAGTCTGCCGCTGGTGTCCCGAACTTGGGCTCCCACGCTCTCCACGCAGGTACTCTGTGAATCACTAGTTCCGGAAGAGTTTCCTCTGCCATTTCTTCCCCTACTCTTCCTTGACCCTGCAGTATCTCCACTTTTATTAACCTGTCTCTCCCCCGGACTAATAGTGAGCTCCCTTCCTATTCCGCCATCTTGCCACTCTCCTGAAATGTGGAATACTTTGTAATTGATTCCAGTCTTAGCATCTTTAGTCTCACAGCTGGAATGGAATTCAAAGTAGCGTAGTCCAATCGTTAAAGGGTTAATATTTTTGTTTCCCAGATAAAACATTTGAAGTTTGTGATAGGCTGGAAAATGTCCTCTCCCTACACCCAAAAGACCCTACCTCCTAACCCTTGGAATTCATGATTATTATTTAATATGGAAAGAGGCGGGAGGGGACGTTTGGAAGTGTGGTTAATTTAAGGATCTTGGGACTCACTGGGGAGTTGTAGGTTAAGCCTCTGTCTACAGTGCCAGCAACCCATATGGACACCAGTTCAGGTCCCAGCTGTCCCACTTCCAATCCAGCTCCCTGCTAGTGGCTTGGGAAAGCAATGGAAGACAGTCCAAGTGCTTAGACCCCTGCACCCATGTGGGAGACCTAGAAGAAGCTCCTGCCTCCTGGGTTTGGATTGGCTCAGCTCTGGCCATTGTGGCCATTTGGGGAGTGAGCCAGTGGATGGAAGCCCTCTCACTCTATCTCTCCTTCTCTCTCTCTCTCTCTCTCTCTCTCTCTCTCTCTCTAACTCTGCCTCTCAAATAAATAAATAAATCTTTTTAAAAAATATTTAAAATTTTTGAGATGGGGACATTATCTTGATTTATCCAGATGGGCCCCAAAAAGCAATCATGCATGTCTTGATAAAAGAGAGTCACAAGTATGCTTTACACACAGATACACCAAGACAGCGACAAGGGGAAGTTTGGACAGAGAGAGAGTTGAAGATATATATCTGAAGGCTGGAGTGGCACTAGCCAAGGAGAACCAGCAGCCACCAGAATCTGGAAGACTCAGGAACAGATTCAACTCGGAGCACCCACCAGGAGCACTGTCCCAGCAACATCTTTCTGGTAGTACTGTGATGCTGATTCTGGATTTCTGGCCTTAAGAACCATAACAGAGTAAGTACGTTGTTTTTAGTTGCTGAATTTTTGGTGATGTATTACAGCAGCCATAGAAAACTGTCAGAAAGCACAAGCATGCTGCGTGACTTAGCTAAGGACTCGCAGCTAATGAAGAATAGACATCAAGATGCCTATCACTTTGCAGTGCTCTTTCACAACTATGCAATTTAGACTGAAGGGATTCTCATGATATTCAAGGGCAAGAGTAAAAATGGGGATCAGAAGGCATATAAGTTGAGAGTACAAGAAAATCTCATTGTAACACTTACAACTTCTGTGACGGAACAAGGACATAAACCTCAGCCATTTTAGGTTCTTGTTGCCCCTGCCTTCTTTCAAGAGACCAGTTCAGTCTCACTTCCTGTATTGTTCCCCACCCCACCCCTGCATTTCTCTCCAGGTTTGGAAGCCAGTCCGCAAAACTTGAAGAACCAGTATGGAGAAGCTCAACTCTGCCTACCGTCCCGCACTCCCACCCCTAGCCCACTTAAGATATAAAATGGCCCAGCCTGTTGGGGTCTGGGCCTCTACCACGTGTTCAGTTTGTGATCATGGCAGTTGGTTGACCTCTGTGAGTTTATTTTCTATGAATAAATTCACTCTGGCTGTGAGTTTGTACCCTGTCTCCTCTCTGTTCTGTGCCTGTTTTCCTTACTTTTTGATTCCCCATGTGAGGAGGCACCAATATGTGCCTCTTTTCCTTACACCCCAGTATAAATATTTGATGGCTTTCAATTTCACCATAGGAGAGCAGAGTTTCTAGGACACTGACCTGGCAGCCACGTCCTCAGCCAAAAACGTGAGTCAGCTCACAGCAGTGACCATCGCCAGCCAAGACTGCATGACAAGCCAGCTTGTTAGGTGTTTTCTTTCTGTCTACTCCATGGTTTGCAGGTAGAGAAGCATATTTTTCAACTGAAGAAAGATTCTGGAGTTTGGCAGATAAAATCTACAGAGATTAATGGCCCTTTAAAGCTAGGATCTAATTAATTGACTAAAATGATGAATGTGGCCGAAAGCTATGACGTGCCTCTCTCAGGCTCACTGAGCACAAACACATCACGATAATCTTCATCAAGTCATCGACTCCTCAGCCAGTAGAGTATCTTGTCCTTGCTCTGTCCAGTTCACAAGGATAGTAGGACACATTCCATTAAAAATCTCAGAGTCAAAGATGAGTCTCTGATTTGGAATTCAGAGCTTCCTATCCCCAGGGGAGTCTGAAGAAATAGGAAATCATCAGCTTTGTTCTTGAGTAACATGGTGCATATCAATGAAAGAGCTGTTTGACTCTCTGAGCTCCCAAATGACCCAGTGTCCCTGTACATGGGACTTAGCTACATCAAGGGACTCCAGAGGTGAAATAGCACTGAGCTGGCTGTCAGAGGTCCTGGCTTACGGTCTGCATCTCCAAAGTGATTTGGCAATTCACTTGAAACCTTTGAACTTCAACTTTCATACTGAAAATGGTAAATTGAGGTCCATGAAAATTCTACCTATATCTAACATCTGGGATTCTGTATCTAGGTAATTAACATAATCAGGACCGAGACACCTGGAAAGAATGCTTATATCCATAGCCTTGACTGCAGCCTTCACCAGGCAATAAGCAGACAGAAACTGGGCATTCTCACATTAATAGAATGGATTGACACAGTCTTCTGCTTTGCAGATATTTGTAAGCTGTACTCTCAATCTCATGAATGTATCTTTATCTATTTCTTTCCAGCAGAGTGTGGTTGCAGTATGAATAATCAATCTATCTGTTAGAAAGAGAGAAGAGAGATCAGTATTAAGTGAAGCTTGATGATATTACAGATATATGGAATTATCATCAAGAATGGCTTACTCTCTTAAAAACATTAAATTCTAAGTTTTATACTCCCTTCCCTAGATAGTATGATGATAATGTAAATTGGCATAGTGAGAACAAATAAGCAATCTCACAAATGAAAACCCAGTGAATCTGTCTCAAAACTGCTCTTCTCTCAGTTGTTCCCATCAAGTTAATGATGTCACCATTCACCTGTTTGCTTAGGCCATTTCTTTCCATTTATAATTGCAAGAAATCAAGCTCTTGTCACTAAATTTGTTCCATCATCTGTCCCCTGCTTCTGACTCCCACCCTATCTCATACTGTTTTGCCTTTCACTAACCAAGTTCCATTTTTACTATCCATTTTTTCTATTCTTTGAACTCCCCAAGACTTTCATTGACTCAAGTCTTAGCCCTTGAAGTTTCCTCTCCTTGAAATGACTTTCTCTGGACTGAATTCTCTTTCTGATTTCTAACAACATCAACTCCTCAAAAGAGTATTCATAACACATAGAGCAGAAACATTCCTTTGCACGCCTGCCCTCCTAATTGCTATGTGGTCTATTAGCCTGATTAGCTTCTTCACAGCTATTAAAGCATTCTGAAATAATTTCATTTGTTTATGATTTTATATATTAAAACCACCCCCATGTCTGTAAACTTCATAAAGGAGTGGCTTTTTCCCTCACTTGTTGACGTATCTGTAATGCAGTTCTGGCAATCACTCGAAGAATACATATTGACTAAAAGGGAGAATAAGTCAAATGAGTGAATGAATGAGTAGTCAATATCAATGATGTGAGGATGAAGTTCAACGCCAAAGTTCCCTCTCAATTACCTCATTATTCTTCCACACTTCTGTTGTCAACAAACATTTGAAAACCTTTTTAAAGATTTATGGAGCTACATTGAACACTGTGAGATTATAATTGGGAAAAATTATCCATGTTAATGTTTTAACTGTTTAATTGATGTTTCCTTTTCCAGTACCACTTTTTAAAATTTTGTTTAAGGTACACAATTTCATGTATTTCCCACATGCAGTTTTGGAAACATAGTGATACTTTCCACCCTACCCTCCCTCCTGCCTATGCTCCACAGATTCTTCCCCATCTGTCTCTTATTTCCCACTCTTAATTTTTACAAAGATCTGCTTTCAGTTTAATCATATTCATAAGATTAACCCTACACTAAGTAGAGTTCAACAAATAGTATGAAGGAAAAATAAAACATTGTTGCTCAACAGTAGAGACAAGGACTGTAAACAATCATCAAATCTCAAAATGTGGATTTCATTCCAGTACATTACATTTTAGGTACCCTATTAGTTACCACAGATCAGGGTATCTGTCTTCTTGGGACTAGCTTACTTCATGAAACATAATGGTTTAAAGTTCCATCCACTTTTTTGCAAAAGATAGGATTTAATTTTTTTCACTGAGTAGTCTTCCATAGTGTATATATACTACAATTTATTTATCCAGTCATCAATTAGTGGACTCTTGATTTGATTCCAAAGTTTAGCTATTGTGAATTGAGCTGCAGTGAACAAGGAGGTACAGATAACTTTTTCATATGCTGATTTCACTTATTTTGGGTAAATTCCCAGGAATAGGAATGATGGATCATATGATACATCTATTTTCAGATTTCTGAGGTATCTCCATACTGTCTTCCGAAGTGGCTGCACCAGTTTACATTCCCACCATCCGTGGATTAGGGTATCTTATTTCCCACATCCTTACCAGCATTTATTGTTTGTTGATTCTGTATGAGAACCATTCTAACTGGAGTGAGGTGAAACCTCATTGTGGTTTTGACTTGCATTTCCCCAAAGGCTAGTAATCCTGAGCATTTTTTCATGTGTCTGTTGTTCCTTTGAATTTCCACTCTTGAAAAATGCCTGTTCAAGTCATTTGCCCATTTCTTAATGTGATTTTGTTACTGTTTTTTATCCAATTTGAGTGGATTTTTGTGTAAGACGTAAGGTGTGGGTCCAGTTTCATACTTCTGCATGTGGAGATCCAGTTTACCCAGCACCATTTATTGAAGAGACTCTCTTTACTCCAGTGATTGATTTTAGCTCCTTTGTCAAAGATACATTGGTTTTTAATGCATGGATTGATTTTTAAGTTTCTATTTTGTTCCATTGTTCTATCCATCTGTTTTTGTGCCAGTACCAGGCTGTTTGGATTATAACTGCCATGTAGTATGCCTTGAAATATGATATTTGATCCCTCTGGCTTTATTTCTGTTGTATAATATTGCTTTAGTTATTCTGGGTCTCTTGTGTTTCCATATGAATTTTAGCATAATTTTTCTAGATCTGAAAAAAATATCATCAGTATTTTGATTGAGATTGAGTTGAATCTGTAAATTGCTTTAGTAGTATGGGCATTTTGATGATACTAACTTTCTAATCCATGAACATGGAAGATTTTTCCACTTTCAATATCTTCTTTTTTTGATGTTTTGTAATGTTCATCAAAGAGATATTTGACTTCCTTGGTTAAATTTATTCCAAGGTATTTACTTTTTGTAGATAATGTGAATGGGATTGATCTTAGAAATGTTTTCTCAGTCATGACATTGTCTGTGTACGCAAAGGCTATTGATTTTTGTTTGTTAATTTTATATCTTGCTACTTTACTAAACCCTTTTATGAGTTCCAATAGTCTCTTAGTGGAATCTTTCAGTTTCCCTTTAAATAGAATCTTGTCATCTGCAAATAGGAATAGTTTGAATTCCTCCTTTACAATTTGTATCCCTTTGATTTTTTTTTCTTGCCTAATGGCTCTGACTAAAATTTCCAAGAATATGCTGAACAGAAATGGTGAGAGTGGGCTACTTTGTTTGGTTCCAGATCTTAGTGAGAATGCTTCCAACTTTTCCCCATTCACTAAAATGCTGACCATGGGTTTGTTATAAATTGCCTTAATTGTCATGAGGAATGTTCCTTCTGTACTCAATTTGCTTAAGGTTTTCCTCATGAAAGGATGTTGCATTTCTTTAAATGCTTTGTTTGCATCTTTGAAATAATCATATAGTTTTTGTTATTCAGTTTGTTAATGTGATATATCACATTTATTTATTTGCAAATGTTGAACCATCCCTGCTTACCAGAGATAAATCCTACTTGGTCCAGGTGAATGATCTTTTTGATGTGTTGTTGGATTAGATTAGGATTTTGTTTCTGTGTTAATCAAGGATAATGGTCTATACTTCTCTTTCTCTGTTGCATCTTTTTCTGGTTTAGAAATTAAGGTGATCCTTACTTCATAGGAAGAATTTGGAGCATCTCTTCTCTTTCAATTATCTTCAGTAGCTTGAGAAGAATTGGAGTTAGTTCTTTAAATGTATGGTAGAATTCAGCAGTGAAGCTATCCAGTCCAAGGCTTTTCTTTGTTAGAATGGTCTTTATTATTGATTCAATTTCCATCTTGGTTATTGGTATGTTTAAATTGGTGAATCAAACCCTCACCTCCTCTCTTCCAGTGTGATCAATGCCCAGGTGTTAGCCCAGAGTGGATGAAATACACATCCATACTGCCATATGAGTAACACAATGGATCTGTGCAATCCTCATGTGAGCACAGATCCTGTTGTAATGACCCACCCCAGTTAATCAGGGAACTCTGAGCAGGCGGAGCCACACACATTGACTTCCCAGAGTCCCAGCTACATTCTGCTGCTTCTCCTGGAATCAAAGTCTTAGCACACAAGGTTCCCACAGTCACGGGGTGCAAAGGATCCACTCCGCCTCACTTGCCTGTACTGACCACAAAGAAGCAGAGACATTCCCTGAGCCAGCTGCCTGCAGGTGCTCCACCTAGACAGTTTGATCCCCAGAGCCTGTGATATTGAGAGTCTAGGGATACTTCCCAGTCTTACCATGGGTGCCCAGCCCCTATTAATCCTCCCAGCCAGACAAAGTCAGTGGGGTACATGGATTTTCCCCTCTTTTAGAGTCTCTGGATTACACACATGCACAGGAGCCACCAACTGAATGTTGCCTTCTCTCCACCAGCTGCTGGGTGTGCACGCCCAAGCTGCTGCCAATGGTACTGCTGACAAGATGGTGTCTTATCCACACAAGAGCTTCTACGGCTGCTGCTTATGCCTAGAAATGGTGCCTACCATCTCTCAACCAGTTGCTGGGTGCGTTTTTTTGGGGGGATGGGATGAGAGATGCATGCCCCTTTTTTAACTGGGTCAGTGGGAACACTTTCCCTCTTAGGGCTCAGGCCAGACTCACACCATGGTCTCCCTCTGGTTCTGTCAGCAACAGCACAGGCTGCTGCAACTTGATCTCACCTCGCTCTCCAAGGCTGATGCTTTCCTTGGGTCTCAGCTGCTGGGATCACAGGTTGTGTCTGTGCTCATGCTGTGGCTCTGCAGGTTCCACACCAACCCAGCATTCTTCTTCCTCCTGTAGAATTTCCTCTGTGGCTTTCTCTCTAACTTTGTCCTGAAAATGTACTTCTTACACATTTCTTTTTACTATACACCCCTAGCCTAGTGCAGTATGCCCTTTCCTTTTCAGTCATCTTGGAATCTTCCTACTTTCATCTTTTAATTTAGTTAAGAAGTATTTCTTTCTTTCTTTTTTTTTTTTTGACAGGCAGAGTGGACAGTGAGAGAGAGACAGAGAGAAAGGTCTTCCTTTTGCCGTTGGTTCACCCTCCAATGGCCGCCGCGGTAGGCGCGCTGAGGCCGGTGCACCGCGCTGTTCCGATGGCAGGAGCCCGGTGCTTCTCCTGGTCTCCCATGGGGTGCAGGGCCCAATCACATGGGCCATCCTCCACTGCACTCCCTGGCCACAGCAGAGAGCTGGCCTGGAAGAGGGGCAACCGAAGAAGTATTTCTAACTTGGACAGTCACTGGGACAAGTGGAAGTAAGGCTTGATTTTTTTTTTTTTTTTGGTTCTAAGAACCATTGAAGATCACTATATATCAACAGATAATGGTTTCAGAACAGTAACAACCAGAGTCAGAATCACAGGGGCTGAGCTCTATAGGCCAGTCAGTAGGTGATGACTTTAGACAAATTATTGAAACTCTCTTACACTCCTTTCATCAGTTATAAACTGGGATAAAAGTAGGACAATTCCATAGATTTGTTGCAAGAATTAATATGATTCTACTCGTTAAAGGGCTCTGTTAGTAAAAAAAAAAAAGTGCTATCAAATCTCAGCTGGTGTCAAAGCACATTATCTTTGCATCAATGCTCTGTGTTGTGTGGGTCCTATCCAAGATATGACTCATTTTTTCTTCACAACAGAATATTTTTGTGAATTTTAATAACTCATTGATCTGTCTCATGTTTGCATTTTAGTAATGTATCCCAATAATAAAAGTCCTTAACAGAAAGAATAAATGTAATGATGGAAACTTTAGGTACTATCAAGAGTGGATCAGGGACATTTTATAAGGAGTATAGGCTTTGGAGTTGGTCCAGGTTCTAAACCCTGCTTCAGCCATTTATTAGCTGAATGACCTTGAATAAGTTACTTAGTTTTGAGTAAATAATCTTTAGGGGGAAGATAATAATTCTCACTCTAGGGATTTGTCAGGAAGACAAAAAGAGGAAAATATGTGCAAAAACACCTGGACCCATGCCCAGCTCATTGGAAGAATTTAGAATTTGTGTTGATCTTCACTTTGCAACATGGCCATGATTCTTCTATTTTGGAGGAAAGAGGGCACCAAAGAGGCCTCCTTCTAGCAGCTTTGATTCCAAATGGGATGAGGAAGGATTTGGAGTGACGATCAGAGCCTGGGGTGGAAATAGTTCAAGTGTAGGGGTAATGTTCAATCAATGATCTCAAGAGAGGACCTGGAGTCTAAGGAATTAACAGGAAATTAACCAAACT
Source organism: Lepus europaeus (assembly GCF_033115175.1). NCBI lineage: Eukaryota > Metazoa > Chordata > Mammalia > Lagomorpha > Leporidae > Lepus > Lepus europaeus. The sequence goes on along the minus strand of NC_084831.1, from coordinate 134,075,870 downwards.
CCTGTGTCTTGTTTTTATGAGCAATGTTATCCCCTTAACCAGGATATAGGGAGAGCTCCTGCCTAACCTCAAGTTTCAACATTTACTGCCTCTTCCCTCCCTCAGGAGCCACAGGGAAGGCTAGCAAATCCAGGCTCTATTCAGGCCTGAACTCTCCCTAAATATTCAAGGTAATGAAGTGCTCATCACAGCACACACCCCGCAGGAAAAGTTAGATGTTTTTGCTTCAGACCTGATGTTCCAGTTCTGTTCAAAAGAGTGTTTTAGTTCAGCTAGAGGCTGCTGATTTAATTGGTGGAATTAATTTCCAGTTAAGACAACACCTTCTCTTTATTCCTCTGTGCTCTTTCTTCCAAAAAGAGCTTCATTGTTCCTCTTGATTAATTCCTAACTGTATATGTACTTAATAGAATTAAAAACACATAGGTGTGCCATATGAGGAGGCATCAAATGAGCTATATGTTAAAATAGCATTTTTTATTCAAAGACAGAGTATAGGCTGCCAAACTTCAAATGAGTCTGAATTGGCCTCAAAGACCATAAAGCATTGCCATCATTGGTAATAAGTCAGCAGGGTTCCTGTCCAGGGACTCAGAGTGGCAAGTTTTACTTTGAAAAGCTCTAGAAATATATGACACTTCAGAGCTGGCCCAGACTGAGACTAGAGATCATGCCTTTTATTCTCCCGAGTATGTCAGTCCCTGCATGTGGATTGACCTGGAGGAGGTACCGTTACCTTGGGCAAGGTGGCTCTCCTCAGTTGAAGACAAGCTCCCAGAGATAGATTCAATCAAAAGTATTTGGCTCCTAACACTACCAGGAGCTGGGGAAAAAATGGCACAGGAAGAGTTAATTTTGAGTGAAGCACTATGTATCCATTATGCTTGATTTCTATATTTTCTCCCATGGAAATCACTGAAATTACTTGTTCTGTTAAATTATATTCACCTTGGCCAGTGCCGTGGCTCACTAGGCTAATCCTCCACCTGCGGTGCCAGCACCTCGGGTTCTAGTCCCAGTTGGGGCGCCGGTTCTGTCCCAGTTGCTCCTCTTCCTGTCCAGCTCTCTGCTGTGGCCCGGGAGGGCGGTGGAGGATGGCCCAAGTGCTTGGGCCCTGCACCCGCATGGGAGACCAGGAGGAAGCACCTGGCTCCTGGCTTTGGATCAGCACAGTGTGCCGGCTGCAGCGGCCATTGGAGGGTGAACCAATGGAAAAGGAAGACCTTTCTCTCTGTCTCTCTCTTTCTCACTGTCTCACTCCACCTGTCCAAAAAAAATTATATTCACCTTTCCCCCCCTCTCTGAATCAGGTTGCTATATGGAGTTTAAAAAAAGAAAAAGATTAGGGCCGGCGCCGTGGCTCAACAGGCTAATCCTCCGCCTTGCGGCGCCGGCACACCGGGTTCTAGTCCCGGTCGGGGCACCGACCCTGTCCCGGTTGCCCCTCTTCCAGGCCAGCTCTCTGCTGTGGCCAGGGAGTGCAGTGGAGGATGGCCCAAGTGTTTGGGCTCTGCACCCCATGGGAGACCAGGAGAAGCACCTGGCTCCTGCCATCGGAACAGCGCGGTGCGCCGGCCGCAGCGCGCTACCGCGGCGGCCATTGGAGGGTGAACCAACGGCAAAGGAAGACCTTTCTCTCTGTCTCTCTCTCTCACTGTCCACTCTGCCTGTCAAAAAAAATAAAAAAAAAAATAAAAAAAATAAAAAAAAAAAAAGAAAAAGATTAAAAAAAAAAAAAAAGCTAGTTCCACTCAGCATTTTGTGGTGCAGCAGGTTAAACTGCCACTTGCAGTGCCAGCATATCATATGAGCACCAGTTCTGAGGCCTGGCTGTTCCACTTCCAATCCAGTTCCTTGCTAATGTGCCTGGGAAGGCAATGGAAGATGGTTCCAAGTGTTTGGGCCCCTGTCAACCACTTGAGAAACCTGAATGGAATTCTGGGCTCCTGGTTTTTGCTGGCTCAGCCCTGGCTGTTGCAGCCATTTGGGGAGTGCACCTGATGATGGAAGATTCTCATATTCTCATATTATCTCTCTCTCTCCCTCTCTCTCTCTCTCTCTTGTTTTCCTCCCTCCCTCCCTGTCTTTCTTTCTCTGCCACTCTGTTGTCAAAGAAGTAAAATAAATCTTTTTTTTTAAAAAAAAGGTTGATATGAATCATTTTAAAGATAAAATATCTTCTATATTTTGCCAACTAAAAAATCAGTTTCCAATTATTTTTCTACTTCTAACTGAAGTCTGAGTGGGCTATGTATATATGTTATATTAGTAATAAACCATGAACAACATACAGGCCTTCAGTAAAATTGGCACTCATTGGTATCAAGCTGCATTGATTTCTTTTGAATTTTTCTTATCAAAATACAGACTCACAGTGTGATGGAAAGGTACCTCATAGTCAGAGTTACACAAAGAGAGGAGAGGCAGAGAGAGAGAGAGAGAGAGAGAGGTCTTGCATCCGCTGGTTCACTTCCCAATTGGCCGCAACTGCTGGAGCTGTGCCAATCTGAAGCCAGGAGCCAGGAGCTTCTTCTGGGTCTCCCATTCAGGTGCAGAGGCCCAAGGACTTGGGCCATCTTATTCTGCTTTCCCAGGCCACAGCAGAGAGCTGGATTGGAGGTGGAGCAGCCAGGTCTTGAACCGGTGCCCATTCAATGGATTATTAAAAGTAAAAGAAGGCCCAATAAAGAAATGCTCAATATCAATGTAAGCTGTTAAGTCATTATAGGATGTGACAACAGCACTTTAATTCTACACATATAAAACGAACTTAAAAGTCCTAGAAACAAAACCAATGACCACCAAAAAAATAGTGATAACAAAGGACACTCAATGTTGAAACCTTTCAACAACATACTCACCCTCGCCCACAGAGGTAAAATTTATTTAAATTCTTTTTTTTTTTTTTGACAGACAGAGTGGATAGTGAGAGAGAGAGACAGAGAGAAAGGTCTTCCTTTTTGCCATTGGTCACCCTCCAATGGCCGCTGCAGCCGGCGCATCTCGCTTATCCAAAGCCAGGAGCCAGGTGCTTCTCCTGGTCTCCCATGGGGTGCAGGGCCAAAGCACTTGGGCCATCCTCCACTGCCTTCCCGGGCCATAGCAGAGAGCTGGCTTGGAAGAGGGGCCACCGGGATAGAATCCGGCGCCCCAACCGGGACTAGAACCCAGTGTGCTGGCGCTGCAAGGCGGAGGATTAGCCTGTTAAGCCACGGCGCCGGCCAAATTTATTTAAATTCTACCACATAATAAAAAGTAGTTGTTTGAATAAATGTTAAGTTGCTAGTAATAGCCAAAACCTGATGAAATTTTGGCTTCTATAATCCAATTTAGAATGTTTGCTCATCTTTTCTGTCTTCCAAAAGCTGATCAGTAATGTGTGTTGGGTTTTGGTGTGTGACCACAGGCAATATCAAGGCAGAGAAACTTGAGCAGTTTCTTCATGGGAACACCAAGCCTGGAAATGCAAGCACTAGTAGAAGGTGAAGACCTCCTGGCACAAGGACTGGCAAGGGCATTTTAGAACCATCTGTAGCTGAGGAAGGGGAGGGACTGAAGAAGAAGGAGCTCCAGGTCTTTCCAATGCTTTCTTCTTGAAAATCCTGACAATCCTGATGCACTTTTCCTGCCTTTGTCTACCATTTTTTTTTATGTTCACATTGTTTCTATGCACAATTTTTTTCATTTTTTTCAGTTTTTGTCATTTTGCAAGCATAAGATACTATCTTTAGCTCGCCTCATATCAGGGATTAATCAAGGAATACAATAAATAAAGCAAGTGTTCTTAATTATTTGTTGAGTAGTACTTGTTCTAGATAGGTAGATGAAGAGCTTATTTTCAAGGTCAGTCCATGTCAGATTATTAATGATAATCACTATGATGATTATCATTAACTTTATTAAGCATTTATTACGTGCCAATTATTCTTTGAGGTATTACTACATGTAATTTAATCTTTAAAAATCCTATGATATCAATAGCATTAACCTTATTTTACAATAGTAAAAATTAAGATTCCATAAAGGTTTAGTAAAGGTAAGAATACTGGTCAAGATCATAGGATTGTCAAGTAATAAAGGTAGAATCAGAACTCAGATGCCTTTCTCCAAAATCTTAGCTTTTCATTTGCTATTAATTTACAAATGTATTTGTAAAACCTATTGAATGCAGCCAGCGCCACGGCTCACTAGACTAATCCTCTGCGGCGCTAGCACACCGGGTTCTAGTCCTGGTCGGGGCGCTGGATTCTGTCCTGGTCACTCCTCTTCCTGTCCAGCTCTCTGCTGTGGCCCGGGAGTGTAGTGGAGGATGGCCCAAGTCCTTGGGCCCTGCACCTGCATGGGAGACCAGGAGAAGTACCTGGCTCCAGGCTTTGGATCAGCACGCCAGCCGCAGTGGCCATTGGAGGGTGAACCAACGGTAAAGGAAGACCTTTCTCCCTGTCTCTCTCTCTCTCACTGTTCACTCTGCCTGTCAAAAAAAAAAAAAAAAAAAACAACTATTGAATGCCACTTCATTAGCTAGGCTGCAGGGATAAAATGATAGACAAAACAGAGTGCTAGCCTTCAGGACTTCTGAAATCAAGTAGGAATACAAGGAGGACAAATATTTCTATATGTTAAGAATATAAAGGAAATACGTGAAGTGTTATGGGAAATTATAACATGAGATATCTTACATACTTTAGAGAGTAAATGGAAACTATAAGTGAAAGAAACACTTAATTTTGGCCAGCGCCGCAGCTCAATAGGCTAATCCTCTCCACCTGCGGCACCAGCACACCGGTCAGGGCGCCAGATTCTGTCCTGGTCACTCCTCTTCCTGTCCAGCTCTCTGCTGTGGCCCGGGAGTGTAGTGGAGGATGGCCCAAGTCTTTGGGCCCTGCACCCGCATGGGAGACCAGGAGAAGCACCTGGCTCCTGGTTTCGGATCAGCGTGGTACATTGGCCGCAGCGCGCTGGCTGCAGTGGCCATTGGGGGGTGAACCAACGGCAAAGGAAGATCTTTCTCTCTGTCTCTCTCCTCACTGTCCACTCTGCCTTTCAAAAAAAAAATTAGAGAGAAACACTTAATTTGAACTTTGGGTAATACATAGGAGAGAGCCAGATGAGGGAGAATGAACAAATAGTGAGAGTGAAGCAATAGTAACTTTGAAGGCCTGGAAGCAAGAAGTTACTGCATATTGGAGGAAGCAGTCAGTCCAACGAAACTGGAGCATAGAGTGGGAGGAGAAGAAACTTGCTATCAAGGGCCTTAAATGGAGACTGAGAGAAGAACAAGGCTCAAATCATGATGTACATGTAAACTACCTTTAGGGTATTAGATTCCAAGCCAAGGACATGAGGAAAACACCTAAGGGATTTAGGATAACATTCTCTTTATACTTAGAGGAAGGAAAGAAAAATTCAATCAGGGATGTAGGGAGCCCTTATCTCCTTTCAAAATTTTATGAAGTTGCAAGTAGAAGAGAAAACATGCCTCTCAAGAGAATTGGACTCCACTAAGGGAATACAGAAATAGGTAACACTTTGAGAATCATATGCCATTCATTCATTTTTAAATACTTATGAAGCACCTACTTTTTGCCTGGCACTGTTCTAGGTGCCAGGAGGCACCAACGATCAAAAATGCCTATAGTCATGGAGCTTACGTTGTGTGCCAGACACTAAGTTCTTTACAGATATGAACTAACTAATCATCACCACAGCTCTATGCTGTGCACTACCAAATTCTCATGCCTCACAAAGAAACTGAGGCACAGCGTGATCAAAAACTGCCTGAGATTTGCTTTCAGGTCCACCTGGATCTATGGATCTCTCTATGAGATAAATTCAATGGAAAGACAAGAGAACTCAAGTGAGCAAAGTTGGAGAACAGCATCTAGCATAATTGCAATGTGGGAGCAACTCAGATCCTATCTGATGAATCCACAAGTTTTAATTTTATTCATATAAATGACCCTTTTAAGCTTTATATGATCTTTTGTTTTGCAACAAAACCACTATTGCTTTTTAATTACAGTATTTCTATTGGGTAAATTCCATTCTTTTTGGCATAGAAGTTAGCTATGCTCTCCAGAGACAGCACACTCAATAGTCAGGCTCTAGGAGGCATAATATTTTGGTGCATCAATTTGGGGCACTTTGATGGGGAGAAAATGCTAGTAGCTGCTTTATTGATTTTCCTTTCATCCTATTCTCTCCCCCTCTTTCTGAGCCTTTAATGAAGGAAATTTTGCTTTGCTTCAGTTGGGAACTGGGTCTGTAGAGCTGTGCCTGTAGAGCTCTCCCGGTAGAGCTGTGCCTTCCTAGTGCATTAGTTTTTAACATCTCCCAGGAATTTGGATTAACACACGATTTTAGTATTGGTTTCTGGTGGAATGTTTCTCAGGACACTTCCCTTAAACTCACCATAAAGATACTAGCAGAGTTAGATACATTTTAGTGCCCAAATGGACACAACACAGCCTAGGAGGCTGTTCCTCTTTCATTCTTCTGGGTCCTTCCTCCTGAATCTCTTGTCCAGTTGAAGTCAATTGGTCCAGTTAGCATCATATTGACCTTTTACCCATGTCATGGGTTACCCGTGAGAGGTTTTATGATGGTTAGTTTTTTGTGCCAATTTGACTAGGCTAAGAGATGCCCAGAGAGCATCTAGTTGCATTTCTGAAGGTATTTTGGAAAGATAATGGCATTTTAATCAGTGGACCATGTAGAGAAGACCCACACTACCAATGTGGATTACCATCCAACCTGGGCCAGGATTGACTAAAAAGCAGAAGAAGGATAAAAAAGTCTGCTCTCTCTTTCTCTGTCACACACACTCTCACCCCTCCCAACACCACCTCCTTTGAGCTAGGTCATCCATCTTCTCCTGCCTTCAGACATCCTAATTCCTGGTTCTTGGGTCTTTGCACTCCAAGACTTGTAGCAATGGCTTCCTGGTTCTCTGTCCTTCAACTTCAGATTAGATTTTTATGCCATCAACTCTTGATTTTCAGCCCTTGTATCTCAGCCTGAATTCTATGACCAGATATCCTGCATTTACAGCTTGCAGATATCATATATTGGCATTTTTTGGCCTTCAAAATCATGTGGCCCAATTTATCATATATCTGTCTATCTACCTCTCTATCTACCTACCTACCTATTTGTCCTGTTGGTTCTGTTTATCTGTTAGAACCTTAACACTAGTCTTTAATGAGAAAGTTGGTTTAAAAAAAAAAAACTCTTCCCATTACCATTTTGTGTATGATTAAATGGGAAGAGTAAATAAAATGGGAGGTTATTTCCCCATTTCAGTAGAATCACATAAGCATTAATTAATTTCTGAGTCATTGAGCTAGGTAATACGCTCCTCAAAGATCCCATGTTCCTTCACCCTGAAGGACATTTGTGTGCTGAGTACTCTGTGTCAGAAGAAGTACTCCCCTCCCAAATCCTGTTCAGACCTCCATTTACCACTTAATGGCTACTCATGACCAGCTCTCAGCCTATTCTATGTTGTCCTCCACTAGCACATGTTCTCATGGGGTCAGTCTTGTTTCCTCTGTAACACTTGCTTCATTGGCTATCTATAGTTAGTAAGATTCCTCCATTAATTCACTGTGCCCCCCTGCCCCAAATCATAATACCAGAAGTGGTTTGCTCACTCTTTTTTTTTTTTTATTTGACAGGTAGAGTTATAGACAGTGAGAAAGACAGAGAGAAAGGTCTTCCCTCCATTGGTTCATTCCCCAAATGGCTGCCACGGCTGGCACTGCGCTGATCTGAAGCCAGGAGCCAGGTGCCTCTTCCCAGTCTCCCATGTGGGTGCAAGGGCCCAAGCACCTGGGCCATCCTCCACTGCCTTCCCGGGCCACAGCAGAGAGCTGGACTGGAAGAGGAGCAACCAGGACTAGAACCTGGTGCCCATATGGGATGCCGGCACCACAGGCAGAGGATTAACTAAGTCAGCCACAGTGCCGGCCCTGATCACTCTTGATAACCTGAAATTGTACCTGATACATAGAAAACACTGAAAAATATTCGTTAGGTGAATGAATGAATCTAGATTGCCAAAATTGGAGCTTGTTTCCAGAAAAGACTTTAAACAATAATGGAAAATGGGCCGAACTCTGTGGGTCAGAGCCAAATAGAGGTCTACAATGAGATTCCAAGGACAGAATATAATATAGAATATAGTATAATATAGGATATGCGTTCCCATGAGATCCTTGTGTGCATTCTTATGGAATGCACTGATTCAACAGGTATGTCAGTCTTCCTTTTTCCACATTTATTCTATCAACCTCTGGGAGAAATGACTTGATAAAAATTGGGATCAATAGGTATTCAACACTGATCTGAGCTTTGTAAGGGACACAGAGAAAATATTAATAGGAATGTGGCCCTCGCATTCATGAAGTTCACATTAAAGTATATGGTGGCCTCAAATACAGATGCGATTTTACTGTAACTGGTGGCTGGGAAATGAAATTCACTAGAAACATAAACATGTAATTTTGTTTCTTCCAGTGATGGTAACCAACAGTACTTTGGTCCCATCCATCTGAGTAGTGCATCTCTAATCATAGTGTGGCTTAATTTATTTACTTTCCTAAATATTGTAGTTAATAGATCTAGCTCTGTTTAGCATGTAAAGCTTAATCCTTTTTATTTATAACATTTTATGTCAAACTGAATTCAAAGATCATCTCCTTCCTTCAACCAGAGCTGTCTGTGGTTTGGCTAGACATCGTGCCTAACAGGTGCTGCTGCACATGAGGTCTCTGTGTTAGCTCAGTCTACAAACTTCACCATGATCTGTGATAGCTGCCACAGGCCCCACTCACAAGTCTCTCTCCTGCCAGAATTTTCTAAATAGTAGTGATCCATATGAGACTTAGATCTTCGTATCAGTATGACCATCAGCTTTCTGCTGCAACTTTCTGATGGGCACATACCTCTACTTCAACTTCCATTCTCAAATTCTGTCACCATATTTTGTTTCCATCTCTCTTGCTACAGCGAACACCAAGAGTGCATGCATATATGCAGGCTGCATCTTCACACTTCTGGGAATAGGGAACCAAGATGCAACTGTGCTTCTTTGCATCCTTCCTGGGCAGAGCACCCCACATACCATGTTATTCCAACTCTGTTTTTCTTACTCATGTAGTATAGGACAGGTCAGAGAGGCAGGTGGCTGATAGAAACTAGCTGATAATGGAATGCCAATGATTTCCCTTCATGCCCAAATCCCCAATCTCTACAACTCTTAGCCTTCTTCAGTTACTTGGCTTCTGCAGGGGCAAGCCCTCCACACACATATCACCCCAGGCAGGACAGGACAAAGCTTCTCTCCATGCATTCTGCATCCCAAAGGGACCCTTCCCCACATTTATTCTTTGGACCATTTTATAAAGGAAACAACAGGGTTTTTTAGAACCTGAACTAGATCCTCTTTAACAAGTCCATTAAGTAATGGATCTGGCAGATCCTTGAATTTAGAATATTGGGTTCTTAGAGCCTTCTGTCTTCATTGTTGTGCCTTAGCCACACTGTAGGATGTCAAGACTCAATGGCTGCTCACACATACCCTCAGGGAAGTACAGACAGATCATGTGACCTTGTATAGTGCAGGTAACAGGTACTGATGGTCATTTCAAAGTTTGTTCCTAAGCCCCATCTCATCTTCATTCCCATCTGAATCAAAGGTAAAATAATCCCCTTTTCTTCAAGACAAATCCATCCTGCCAACCTGATTCCTTCAGTTGGTAAATGAATATCCCTTCTCAGGAGCCTTCACCTCACCCTAAAGATACATCTAAGTGTTTCCTATACCAGTAAACTTTTGGTCAAACTTCCTTGCTGAATTAATCAAGCTAGAAGCCAAAACTATGGCGTAAGTTAAGCCTCTGCTTGCAGTGTCAGCATTCCATATGGGCACCAGTTCAAATCTCAGCTGCTGCACCTCCAATACAGCTCCCCGCTGATGCACATGGGAAAGAAGTTGAGGCCACTGCGGCTCACTTGGCTAATCCTCCGCCTGCGGCGTCCACACCCCAGGTTCTAGTCTCAGTTGGGGCACCGGATTTTGTCCCAGTTGCTCCTCTTCTAATCCAGTTCTCTGCTGTGGCCCAGGAAGGCAGTGGAGGATGGCCCAAGTGCTTGGGCCCTGCACCCGCATGGGAGACCAGAGGAAGCACCTGGCTCCTGCCTTCGGGTCAGCGCAGTGCGCCGGCCGCGGCGGCCATTGGAGGGTGAACCAACGGCAAAGGAAGACCTTTCTCTCTGTCTCTCTATCACTGTCCACTCTGCGTGTCCAAAAAAAAAGGAAGGAAGACCTTTCTCTCTGTCTCTCTCACTGTCTAACTCTGCCTGTCAAAAATAAAATAAAATAAAATAAAATAAAATAGTTGAAGATGACTCCAAATACTTGGGTCCCTGCACCTATGTAGGAGACCTGGATGAAGCTCTTGGATCTTGGCTTCAGCCTGACCCAGCCGCCATCATTGTAGCCATTTGGGGAGTGAACCAGAAGATGCAAGATATCTCTCTGCCTCCTTCTCTTTCTGTATCTCAGCCTTTCAAATAAATAAATAAATCCTTTTAAAAATTATTCAAGTAACTTTCCTATATCCTCCTTCTTTCACCCAATTCTCAAGTTCATCATTAATTTCCTTTGTTTCCAACTCTACTTACAACTCAGTCTTTCTCAATTACACTTCAGATTCTCCTACAATCCTGAAACTTTTTCCTTGAAGGTCCAGTGACCTAAGCATCAAGTTCATTTTTTCCTTCAATCTGTAAAAAACACAGAAAAAAATGATATAGATGTAAAGGCTAGATGAGAAAAATGTAGGGTTGAGGTTGAGGATACCTCAAGGAAAATCCAGAGGTAAGTATAGAGGGGAAAGAGTATAAACAGGTCAAAAATACTCAAGAAATTGTCTCAAGGAGGTGTCTGTATGACCATCTGGTGATGGATCGCACATATGGTGTGTAAGCAGATCAAATTGGTTTACAGAAGGAAAGCAACCCTTTAAGCACTCTGACTCATGATTCCTGTAACTCTGTAACTCTGTTAATGGAAGATGTAGGTAGAAGCCAAAAGTCCACTGCTGTGATGACTAGTTGTTATTCCACATATCCATGTGTGAAAAAAAAAAAAAAAAAACATGGATCCCTGAATTTTCCCTCTTATAGCATATGGACACAAGATCTCTTTGACCAGTGCCCTAAGGAGCCATATTTAGCAGGCTCCAGGATTTTTCTGCTGTAATCCTTACACATTTATCTTGTTCATTCAATTAATATTTAACTTATTCAACAAATTCTTACTTTGAGCATTTACTACAGGCAAGAAAATATGCTAGTTACTCTGAGGATAAAAAGATGTGCCAGGCATGGGTTAGTTACTCCCTCAAGGATCCTGTAAACCAGAACCTCAAAAGGTTGACTATATCACAGAGTAGAAATTGGGTTTTGTCTACCTGTTTATCTGAGGAGCCAGATATGTAATGTGGTTTCATCAAACATCTATTGAAGGAATGAGTGAATGGAACTAAAGTTTCGGTCATTCAGTTTTCAAAGTTATCCTGTTAGAGAATTATCCTTCATTTGTGTATTCCTTATTAAATAAATGAGCATGTCTGCTTGGCAAAGGACTATGCATTTCATTACTTCTTTATATTCCACACACCATTTAGTTGATACAGTTAATTCACAATATTTTCTGAATAAAATAAGTGAATTAATCAGTAAATTAGCAATTCATAACACATAAACAATTATAATGGATTTTTCAAAACTCATAGAACTCTCTGCAAAACAGACGATTTTAATGTATGTGAATTTACCTTTACAAGTTTAAGATAGTTGGCAATACTGTACTGTACTGTACTGGTTGATCTTATGTATTCTAACCAAAAGAAAATTATAACTTTGTGGATGATGGAAACGTTAATTCGCTTGATTCTTATGATCATTGTACAATGTGTACTTAGATCAAAACATCAAGTTGTGTAATTTAAATATTTATATACTTTTATTTGTCAATTATGCCTCAATACAACTGAGTAAAAGGGTGTTTTCATTATGCCACAGTGCAAGACCTCAAGGTAAGACAACCTGTAGAGGCAGTCGACTTAACTGCTCAAAAATAGCATTAAGAATCTGAATTCTCTCTCTTGCGCTCTCTCTCTCTCTCTCTCTCTCTCCTGTGTGTGTGTATGTGTGTGTGTGTGTGTTCTGCCATTTTTTGTTGAGTTATGCTGCTCTCAGGTAAGCTCTTCCCATGGTTGCAAGATTTTACAGTAGTTCTAGATGTGACATTATCCAGACATGGAAACATCTGAAGGAAGGAACCATCTCTTCTCTGTATCTTTTCTAAGCAAATTAACTTTTCCCAGAGGCACCTGCAGACTTTTCTTCATGTCTCATTGGCCAGAATTGCAATTCGCCTCTGCCTAAAGCAAAGAGTCCTGAGAGAATAGAACCACACTGATTAATCTAGAGCATCAGTATCAACTCTCTCAGCTTCTACCCCTGGACTGGCCATGGGAGCAGGCTTCCTCAGACACATGGCTCTCCAGAGGGAGTTGCATACACTAACAAAACCATGTCCGTTAGGATTAACAGTGGGAGAAAAAAAGGATGTTATGTAGGCAACCAAAACTGCCGCTACATAGAATGGACTTTCTAAGTATTAAAAAATTAAAATTTTCTTTATGATAAGGATAGAATCTCAGGTGTCAGAACAAATTATCAAGAGACACTGAAACCAAATGAAATAAAGTTTGTCATTGTAACTCATCAACTCCCTCAAAAATATAATCCTCCTCCACATATTCTGTCTTCAAACTAATTCCAGTGTCTCAAGATTCCCAAGATACCCCATTCAGATACTGACTCCTAGAGTCAGGCCCCATCTACACCTCCCAACCATCACTTCTCTTCCTATCAAAAGTTACCTAGATTCACACTTAACAAAAAATCTGATAGCAAGCATCTTTTATTTTCTCACTTCCTCTTAAATTGTTTTCAGGACACCCAGACATACTATGTGACCAGACATACATTTTGTGTGAACTACCATGGAACAAAACTGATCTCCACTCAGAAATAGATCTTGTCACTGAGAGTGATGGCTATGATCCTGAGAAAGGTTAAAGAGGAAAAGTGGGGGGAGGGAAACTTCCTAGAGATTTTCTAGCATGGGTACACTCATCTCTTCTGTAAGACGACCTTTCTCTATCCTGTCCTCTGTAAAAGAAGACCAACAAAATTCACGGAAATACAATTACAGATTAAAATAGAAACACAAATTCCATTGCTCTGCATAAGCTCCATCATGGTCCTCACACTTTTGTAAATGAGGATACCTGCCATTTTGTATATCCCTAAAGAACTGAGAGTGTAAATTCATGTCTTATCCTTCTTAGTGTCTCGAAATGACATGTTATAATAAGTTATCACAAGTTTATTTGGGTGCAAAACTTTTTTTGAAATCCACAGATAGCTTTTTCATAATATATAATTCTATGAACTCTCTTCTGAAGATGCTTTGTGAGAGCTATTGTTTTACATCAAGAGCAGGTGAGGTATTTATGACATCTCTGGCAGCTGGAAAGAGAAGGATAAAGAAGGAGGGGTTGTGGGAAGCAAAAGTTCTCACTGCTTTAAATTCTGCAGCTAAAGCTGTACAGTGGCTCAACTCTCGTTACAAAACACAGTGTGACATGTCATCCTGTCCTGTATTGTCATATGAAAATGCATTCATGCCCACTATCGCCAACCTTCCCACACTAGAAACTTTTTTGCTAGATTTCCTTAACTTTCAAAGAGACTCAAATATCTGGGAATAAAATGTTTCGCCAAGTTCGAGTGATGAACTTCAAACATCCTTAACTGAGAAGGTGAACTGAAAAACTTCCAAAATCTCGTCCCAGCTCTAAGATACCATTGTCCTTCCTGTCAGATTATAAACTGGTCACAGAGTAGGCTCTAGCCTTAGCTCGTGTATGAGCTATAAAAACTTTAGCACCTCTGTCACTAGAGGGAAAAACATAAGATACAGGCTGTATATGTCACCTTTTATCTGAAGGCTTTCAGATAGCCCAGGGATAGCAACTCCCAGTTATCAGCGCAAAGAAACAAAATCTCAGTAAGGGTGTGTGTGTGTGTGTGCACGTGCACCCATGAATCTGCACAGGCACACTCACACACCCATAGGTTTATCAGAAAGAAAGCAAGAGCAAGAGAGAAGAGAATGCACTCTGTTTGATGTTGTACTATATTTCACTTAGAGGAAACATAAGCAACACAAAATTGAATTTCATATTCCAAAAACCTCTTCCATCACAGTCAAACTGTTTGTAATTGGGCAACCCACAGAATTACACTACAGTGCCATCTAGCTCCACTAACCAAAGTCTGACATCCTATTTTCAGCCAGATAGAGGGGTTTATGCTTAGTCACTGACCAGCAAAACCAACTGATAGCCATTTTTTGAGGATGAAAGTGAGAAAAATCCACAAAGAAGGTTTATGTATAGTAATGATGTACATTTAAGTTGTTCTCCACATTCCAAACAATTTCACAATACAAATATCAAGACACGGATCTTTCTTGTTAAATGAAGGTTAACTCTTAACTTAACCAAACTTCCATGGTACACTAAGTTAAGGTTAACTCTTAACTAAACTTCCATAGTACACTAAGTACATCCTAACTCCTTCCAAGAGCTGTCCAATACCAATGTTCTAGACTATAGAGATGAAGTCAACATATCATTGCTTTTCCATATTTCCACAGAATTTACAAAAATGTCTAATTAGAACAGGGATAAATTTTCATTTTAATTCAAGTTAATTCACTTTTATTGAATATAACAGTATTTTTGTTTAAATATTTATTCATTTAATTGAAAGTCACAGTTATAGAAAGAGAGAGGGAGAGACAGATGGAGAGAGAGAGAGAGAAATAGAGAAAGAGAGAGAGTCCCTCCATCCACTGGTTCACTCCCCAGATGGCTACAACAGCCAGACTGGGCCAAGCCAAAGGCAGGATCCAGGAGCTTATTCTGGGTCTCCCACATGGATAGCAGGGACCCAAAAACCTGGGCCATCTTCTGCTTCTTTTCCCAAAGCAATAGCAGGAAGTAGGATAGGAAGTAGAGCAGTTGGGACATGACCAATGCCTATATGAGATGATGGCACTGCAGACAGCAGCTCTACCCTCTAGGCCACAATGCCTGCCCCCACAGTTTTTTTAATGGTATTTAGGAGGAGTGTAGAGATCATGTACAATAAAATAATAAATAATAAATGAGGTCATGTCTGTAGAAGATGAAAGATTATTCCTGTAGGCAAGGTCTATGAATAAGACTAAGCTCTATATTTTGTGGTGCTTCCACAGATTATAAGTCCTTTATTGAAGTATTCAAATATGGTGAATTGTGCCTGTTTCCCACTGCTTAGTACTGGTCAAGGTGGTAACACTAAAAGTAAAACAAGAAAGGAGCACATGCTGGTCTAACTCTTCCCTCCAGTAAACGGTATCACGGTGGAAAGAAGTTGGCCTTTGGCCTTGCAGACTTGAATCCAAACAAGGCATTTCTAGATGCGAATATTATCCTACTTAAGTCCTTCAGCATGACTGCAAAAAGTAGTGGAGATAATGTCTGCCAAATATCTAATACTATGTCTTTTTCAGATAAATGGTCTTCACTATTCAATGTAAATACTATTAAAACATCAAAGAGGAGCGTAACTGTTGCTGCCACGTTCGCAGATATGATTAGACAGCACAGATTTGGATCCTTGGTAATCTGGTTACGATTTGAGTCAAGAGATTCACGAGGGCAAAAGGTTGCCTATCACATTACCCATTCTCTGCGTCATCGGGTTTCCAAAAATAGCAACAGTGATTCTCTTAGCAGAAATAGATGTCTGGAATAGCTGTTAAACTGTTTGAGTGTCAAAGTTGTCAGTATTTTGAATTAACCTGAAATAGAGCTTAAGCAGAAAAGAATCAAAAAGTGTGACTGTCGTATTTAGCGATAGAGATGGTACGAGTATATGGAACTTCTGGCTTCAGGGGAGACAGTTGGTAAGGAAGTAAGTCACAGATCTACTGTATCAAGAAGACTGCTTCCCCACTTGGCTTTCCTGTTTACTGGCGGGGGGAATAGACACAAGTCACTTTCTCAGAGCCTTAGTGTTCTCATTTGTAAAATGAGAATTATATCTTTTTTTAAGGATTTATTTATTTATTTGAAAGGCAGACTTACAGAGAGAGAGGAAGAGCCAGAAACAGAGATCTTCCATCCACTGCTTCCCTCACCAGATGGCTGCAACAGCCAGGACTGGGCCTAGGCCAAAGCCAGAAATCAGGAGCTTCATCAAGGTCTCCTGCATGGGAGCAGGGGCCCAATCCCTTGGGCCATCCTCTGCTGCTTTCCCAGGCCATTAGCAAGGAGCTGGAGTGGAAGTGGAGCATCTGGGGCACGAACTGGTGACCATATGGGATGTTGGCTGCATAGGCAGCAGATTTATTGCTATGCCACAAGAATTGTAACTTTACTTCCTCAAAAAGATTGTGGTAAAACCAAAACAGTGCCTAGCTTAAAACCTACTACAGTTCATAGACTTAAAAGCCTGTCTCAGTGATCAAGCCTCACCTATGCAGCAGTGTCTCAAGCTAAATTCCAGCAGCTTCCCTGAGTTCTGTCTGACCTCACCACCTGTGACACAAAGCCCATCAGTTCATCTGCTCCCATCTGCTCTCTAAGCATGTCTTCCAGCCGTGCTGGTACCTCATGGAAAGAAGGCACCCATCTCTCATTCTGGCCACCAAGCAATAACAATCACCTCCTAACCTAACTCCCTCTTTATATTTTGACCTCCCTAAAAACCATTCTCTGGGCCGGCGCTGCAGCTCAATAGGCTAATTCTCCGCCTTGTGGCGCTGGCACACCGGGTTCTAGTCCCGGTCAGGGCACCAGATTCTGTCCCAGTTGCCCCTCTTCCAGTCCAGCTCTCTGCTGTGGCCCGGGAGTGCAGTGGAGGATGGACCAAGTGCTTAGGCCCTGCACCTGCATGGAAGACCAGGAGAAGCACCTGGCTCCTGGCTTCAGATCAGCGCCGTGCGCCGGCCGCAGCGACCATTGGAGGGTGAACCAACGGCAAAGGAAGACCTATCTCTCTGTCTCTCTCTGTCCACTCTGCCCTGCCCACTTTTCTGTCTCATATCCAGTGGGCTCCAGCTTCCTCGGTTTAACCCAGCATCACCAAGATTTTCTTCCAGCTTTTCTAAAAGCTTTACAGTTTTAGCCTCCCTCGCCCTCTTTTTTTTAAAGATTTATTTATCTGAAAGATACAGAGAGAGAGAAAAAGAGACAGAGAATTTTTCCATCTACTGGTTCACCCTCCAGATGGCCACATTGGCCAGTGCTGGGCCAGGTTGAAACCAGGAGCCATGAGTTTCTTCCAGGTCTCCTACATGGGTGGCAGGGACCCAAGCACCTGAGCAATCCTCCACTGCTTTTCCCAGGCCACCTGTGGGAGCTGGATCAGAAGTGGAGCATCTAGAACTGGAACTCGTACCTATTTGGGATGTCAGCATCGCAGACAACGCCTTCACCCATTACACCACAGCACCAGCCTCTACAGTTTTAGTTAGCTCTTGCATTTAGGTCTATGATAGTCTATATCCAGCTAATTTTTATCTATTGTATGAGGTAATATTTGAGGCCATTTTTTTACATGTGGGTATCAGCTGCTTTAACATTATTTGATATAAAGATTATCCTTTCCCCATGTAATCACTTTGGTATCTTTATCAAATATCATGAACTGGGCATTTGGCCTAGCAGCTAAGACCTGCCATACTGAAGTACCTGAGTTCAATTCTTAGGTCTGGCTCTTGACTCCAGCTACCTGCTAACATAGACCCTGGGAGGCAGTGGGGATGACTCAAGCAGTTGAGTCCTTGCTATCCACAGGAAGACCTGGATTGAGTCGGCAGCTCCCAGCTTTGGCCTGGCCCAGCCCTAGTTACGGCAGGTATTTGGGGACTGAAGCAACAGACAGAAGCCCCTCCCTCAGTGAATAGATAAATAATTTTAAAAGAATCAGTTGACCATGTATATGTGAGGCCACTCATAGAGGCTGTTCTGTTTACCTATATAGATATATGGACATATAGCTATATGCATATAGCAGTATACAACTGTAATGTTCTTTAGCACAGTAGGGTGAATATAGTTTATAAGAATTGATTATAGGGGGCCAGCACTGTGGCACAGTAGGTTAATCCTCCGCCAGCAACACAGGCATCCCATATGGACACCAGTTCACTTCCTGGCTGCGCCTCTTCTGATCTACCTCTCTACTATGGCCTGGGAAAGCAGTGGAAGATGGTCCAAGTGCTTGGGTCCCTACACCCAGGTGGGAGACCTGGAAGAAGCTCCTGGCTCCTGGCTTCAGATTGGCCCAGCTCCAGCCATTACAGCCATTTGGGGAATGAACCAGCGGATGGAAGATCTCTCTCTCTCTCCCTCTCTCTCAGACTCCCCCACCTCTTTAATCCTGCTTTTCAAATAAATAAATAAATCTTTAAAAAAAAAAAAAAAGAACCAAATGTCTAATGCTGTCACTATGAGTGTGACCTTGGAAAGTCTCAACCTTTCCAAACTTCTCTTTTCATCTGTAATTTGAGGATTCCAATTGTATCCATCCATTCTTTATGTATATTGTGAGATTCTAATGAGATAATATATGTATATAATACCTTGACTGCCACATTTTAAATGATCAATAAATGCTATTAATAATGCTATTATTATTTCGATGATTAAAATTTTTGGAAATTTGTTTGAGTTTGTTTAGTGATAGACCAAAATCTAGGAAAAGCGTTGGCACTGTTGCACAGCAGGTTAATGCCCTGGCCTGAAGCGCTGGCATCCCATATGAGTGCAGGTTGGAGACCCGGCTGCTCCACTTCCAATCTAGCTCTCTGTTGTGGCCTGAGAAGGCAGTAGAGGATGGCCCAAGTCCTTGGGCCCCTGCACCCAAGTGGGAGACCCGGAGGAAGCTCTTGGCTCCTGGCTTCGGATGGGTGCAGCTCCGGCCATTGTGGCAGATTGGAGAGTGAGCCAGCAGATGGAAGACCTCTCTCTCTCTCTCTCTTTCTCTCTCTCTCTCTGCCTCTCCTCTCTCTGTGTAATTTTGACTTTCAAATTAATAAATAAATCTTCAAAAACATAAATAAAAATCTAAGAAAAAGACAATAAACAGAAGAAAAATAATTTTATAAGAACTTTTCTAGAGAAAGGAAGGAGATTAGTAGTAATTCTTGGGTTTTGGATCTCATCCTGGTCATAAACAAAACTACTGAGGTGACCCATCCCTTTCTACAACCATCACTCTTCACCAACAACCTCATTTCCAGGGAGTCATTTCTGATCTTCACTGACAAATACTTTTCATTTCCCACTGTCTTCTGCATTTTATCCAAGCTACTCTTCAGTCCCTTACCACAGTTTCTGGCTCTCCATGTCTCCAACTATCAAACCAGCAGTTCACAGAGGGGTACATCAGTCATAGTTCTTTAAAGTCAGGCTATGCTGGTGACCTTTCTCATTAATTTCATTTGCATTAAAAACACAAATGTGGAGCAGGTATTGTGCAGCACCAGTTATGTGGAGTGCCTACACCTCATTTAGAAGTGTCTGGTTTGAGTCCCAGCCATTCTGCTTCCAGTCCAGCTTCCTGCTAATGTGCACCCTAGGAAGCAGTAGGTGGTGGCTCAAGTCTTGAATCCCTGCCACCCATATAGGAGACCCATATGGAGTTATGTGCTCCTGACTTCAGCCTGACCCAGTCCTGGCTGTTTAGGGTATTTGAAATCTTTGGTATGAACCAGCAGATGGAAGTCCTCTTCTCTTCTCTTCTCTTCTCTTCTCTTCTCTTCTCTTCTCTTCTCTTCTCTTCTCTTTTCTCTTCTCTTCTCTTCTCTTCTCTTCTCTTCTCTTCTCTTCTCTTCTCTTCCCATGACTCCTCTTCTCTATCTCTTTCTCTCTCACTTTCTCTCTCTCCTGTTTGTGTGTGTGTGTATACACACATATATATATATACTATATATACATATACACACACACATATATATACTTCTTTCTCTCTCTGTTTTTCAAATACATAAACAAAAAGCTTTAAAATGTAAATGCTGCTGCATTCTCATTTGCTAGAAATAAAAGAAGATTAAGCAAGGGGGAAAAAGGCTGAGGGGAAGTGAGTGACGGAGTAGCCTGCTTGATATGTGTGTTTGTTCATGTATGTGAGTGAGTGTGAGAAAGAGGAAGAGACTTGGTAAGGGGGGAGGGACACTCACATTGACACTGGCTATAACCAGAGGAGACACTTGGACCATCTCTTTCTTAAGGACTATGTCAGGGACTCAGGGCTTCCTACATATTTTCAAGACAGGACTGGAGCCCAAAGCAGCATGATTAGCTAGAGATGATGACTGGCTAAATTTGTTCATTCTCTGGCTGAAGTCTTTGGCCTCAGCTAAGGACCAGGTGTATACAGAACAGGGTAGTCTGGCCAGCTGGCAACCACTCATATGACGTGGGCACAAGGATCATGTCTCCTGGGTTCAGTGCCCTATTTTGACCTTTACTATTTGAATGTCCCAAACAGGAGATAAGATTCTGCCCATGTTATGGGAAAAGGTCAGGACTACCCAAAAGAACTGGGATTGTCACTACTAAACACAGAGAAACTTGCACAGGACAGCAAGCACAGTAACCTGAGCTCCAGGGAACAAGCAATGTCAGAAAGTGGTAAGACCTGAGCCTTGGTGTGCAAGTGGCAGCCACAGACTGCCCTGTCCAGGTAGGACCCAATGTGCTGTGGGGCAAGGGCACAGTTGTCATCCCACCAAGCACACAGAGGATGAAGGACACCACTAAAAGTCCCCTCAGTTTCCTATTAAAGCCTGGTCAGTCTAGAAAGATGGGTTTTCTTGACTGGAAAAGGATGTTTATCTCTAAGCTGGCTCTACTTCTTTGACTCTCACTTGCCAAACACTTGTTTAACACATTCGCCTGCTTGCTTTCTCTGATAGAGCAATGTGCTGGGAAAACAAGAAAAGGGGCATCCAAGAAAGGAAGGCACAAGGAACCGCAAGCCGCCTTAGGAGGTGACTAGAGAGTACAGGGTGCTCGGAGGAAAGCTGCTGAGGGGCCATCTTGACACAGAAACCACACCTGTCACCACTGAACACAGTAAGAACCACACAGACACCCCCAAGTTGTAGCACGTGGAGGTTGTGAAGCAATTTTGACCTCCAGAGCTTGAAACATGAAGTTCTCTCCAGTTCCTACAAAGTAGAAGGCAATTGTTCCCAGTATACCAGAAGGAAAGCAAGACAAAAAGTAAGAAAGCTTAGAATCTTTGAGGCCTTCCTCCCATCATCAAGAATTCCACAACAGGCTCTTGTCCTGTCTCTGCTACAACACAGCTGGTGGCAAGAATTTGCTGCCTGAAGAAACCCTCAGGATTATCAGTAACTCTACCAATAGGATGATTTCTCATACTGTGCCAACATCTGTCTGTTGCAACTTTCACAGTTTTGTTCTTTGGAGCAATGCAAAGTAACTCTATTTTTGTTCTTCGACACAGTCCTTTGAATATTTGGATATGATGATTAGCTCTGCCTTAATGCATACCCATTCACTCTATTAATGTTTCTCTTCCAGTTAACGCTCATGTAACTGGTCCTTTTACCTCCCACACCTTTCAGTTGCCTTTCTTCTCCCAGCTACATGCAGCACCTGGGAATCAGGATGAGATGGGACTTGGTCCTCCTCCCTGCATCTGACAGGTAATATGTGTGAACTTGGGAAGCTGCCATACAATGAAATGTATAGGACTGGTATAAAAGCCATGTCTATTGACTCAGAAAACAGAATAAGTGTAACCTTCCCATGCAATTGAATGGAGTTAATCCTGATGGAAACTGCCTTAGATCACTTTGAACTGACATAAAAGTTAATACTCAACCTCTCAAGATTAGGAGCAGATTTTCCTGTTCCTGTTGCTTGGAGTTATAGGGGGCAAAATATTCCACCACCTGCCCTCTGTGCATGCATACACACACACACACACACTCACATACACTCACACATTCACACTCACTGATGTGCACATACTTAAGTACACTCACACTACACTAATATTTGCAAGAGGAGTCAATATGAAGAATCTCTGAAAGGTTCACAGAAAACGTGTATTATGAAGAAAACAATGCTTGGATTCAAAAAATTGCAACAAAATAAAGTTATAATTCCACTGTTTCATGAACTTTATATATATCCTGTATATCTGAGGGTACCCAGGAGCCCGAAGAAGAAGAAAGGAAGGAAGGAAGGAAGGAAGGAAGGAAGGAAGGAAGGAAGGAAGGAAGGAAGAAAGAAAGACAGAAAGAAAGAAAGAAAGAAAGGAATGAGGGAGGGAAGGAAGGAAGGAAGGAGGGAGGGAAGGAAGGAAGGAGGAAAGAAAGAGAGAGAGAAAAACCCTCATAAAAAGGAACCAGTCTTCCTAGATAATACATAAACCCAGGGGGAACAACTGATCTCAGGGATTCTCCCTCTTTCACAAAAAAGTCAGGGGGGTTCTCTGGAAAGAAGGCAGATTTCCACATTGGCTCAATTTTCTGAGTCAGTACAATTAATTTTACTAGGAAGCTACATACATTAAATGGCTTTTCTAGGAGTTGCATTGCATGGGAAGTCCTTAAAAACTATAAAACAGCCAATCCTATATGACCAAGGAAGTGTTCTCAGCTCCACTCACACTTATCACCAACTTATTTTTAGGCATCTCTCCAACACACACATTGAGCATGTCTATCATCTTTCTGGGGGTCAGTTTGGAGAGCAGAAGGATCTACTTATGCCAGACACACACTCCTCCCCCACAGTTCTTCCCAGAATTCTCCCCTCCTCATTGGTTCTGATCAAGCTTCTTTTGGGTGATTCAGCATTGAACTGTGTGCTTTTTATATTGTGTGTCTTTCTATAATTGTCATGGTGGCCTTCTGCACTTTGTCATGACATCTTCTAGAACTGACCCCTGATCTGTTATTTTATGTGGATTAGTGATAAAGGTCCCAAATCACCCAAAGGTGATGTAGTTAAGTCAAATAAAAGACCAAGAACAGGCCCCACAATGATAGACTGCTAGTTTGTAAAAATTCCTGTAGCAAAAGCATCTAAGTTGGTGGTTTAATACTTTAAAAACATTTCCTCATGTTACCAATGTTATGCATAGCATGTGATATAGTTGAAATAATGTAATTATTGTCCTATTTTGAGTAAAAGGGTTTTTTTTTTTTCAGCTGGTCTGAGAACCTGAGCAGAATTTGTATCAAACCCCATTAGAAGACCCTCTTTTATGTTGCTCTTTGTAAGCAGGCATAGTCGAGTTTAATTGTTTTCATGGGACAAAGAAATGAATGAATAATGATTTATATTCACTCATGAAGCATTTATTTAAAAGCTGCCATAGTTAGGGGTTGTGCTAGTACTGGGGATATAGTTATGGTCCTGGTCCTTAAAGAGCTCACAGTTGAGTGGAAGTCAGGCAGGTAAACGAATGGTAAGAGTATCATGTGATGGTGAATTACAGGCATGAAAATAGATGCGATCCTAAGGGAGAGTGAGTTGAGCAAGACCCATAGAGGAAAGAAAGCTCCCTGGAGTACCAACTTGATAGGGGTTGATGGGGAAGAGGAGTCTGCCTGAAAAACTGGGGAGAAGATGCAAAGGAGCCCATCAGGTAGCATGGCATCGCAGAAGCCCAAAAAGGACAGCTTTTCAAAGAGTGAGTGGTAATAGTGTCTCATCTACTTCTTTTTTTAAAGATCTACTTCATTTAGTTGCAAAGCAGAGTGACAGACGGTGGGGAGAGAGAGAAGAATCTTCCATCTGCTGGCTCACTTCCCAAATGGTCTCAATAGCCAGTGCTGGGTCAGGCCAAAGCCAGGAGCTTGGAACTCCATCTGGGTCTCCAATGTGTGTGGCAAGGACCCAGGTACACTAGCCATCTTCCTCTGCTTTCCCAGAGGGAGCTGGATTGAAAGTGGAGCTGCGGAGATTCAAACCGGCACTCATACAGGATACCAGTGTTCATATGAGATGCTGGCGTTGCAAGTGGTGGCTTAGCCTGCTGTGCCACAACACCAATACCATCCATCTCATCACCCACTCTTCCTCTTTGGAATGTATACTGCCAGCCCAGATCTCCTCCCTGAGCTCAGGACATCCACCTTTCCCTTCCATATCTCCACATGGATATCCAGCAGACTTCTAGAAGCAAGAAATAGTAAGAGAATATTTGGACACATGTGAAGGAATAGATTCTTAAACACTTGTTCATATGAGCTACAACAAAATATCTGAGGAATGGAGGATATCAGGAAGGATTCTTAGGGAAAGTGAAGTGTAAGATTTGCCTTGGAGAAGTTATGAAAGAAGAAAGGAGAGGGGCCAGCGCTGTGGCGTAGCGGGAAAGGCTGCTGCCTGCAGTGCCGGCATCCCATATGGGCGTCAGGTCGAGTCCCAGCTGCTCCACATCTGATCCAGCTCTCTGTTGTGGCCTGAGAAAGCAGTGAAAAATGGCCCAAGTCCTTGGGCCCTGAACCCACATGGGAGACCTGGCTCCTGGCTTCCAATAGGTACAGCTCCGGCCATTGCAGCCAATGGGGAGTGAACCAGCGGATGGAAGACCTCTCTCCTTCTCTGCCTCTCCTTCTCTCTCTGTGTGACTCTGACTTTCAAATAAATAGATAATCTATTAAAAAAATGAAAGAGGAGGAGGAGGAAGAAGAGAAAGGAGAGGACAGGCCACAACTTTGGAAAGGAGAATGATAGAACTAGAGCTACAAGTATGTCTGTCCATTAACCAAGACTGGATCTCTCAGATGATAGCTAAGGTATTTAGAGTAAGACCTGGGTGTGCAAACGTTTGAGCACTAATCATCCAAAATCTTCTCTTAATTAACACAATGATAGAATGAGAATTCATTAGATAGGCTGCTTCCTAGACTACAGTTCTTGGCTAGGAGCCCTGGGGAATGAGGAGAAGGTCAGTGTGATGGGAGTTGGGAGTGATGCATCCATCCATGGAGCAAGAACAGGTCAGTTCAGGTCAGTTACCTGGGCAAGCTGCTTAAGATAATAGGAGCCATTTTATTGCTCTTCAAACAATTTATTTCTGTTTGTGAGAATAAAATCTAAAGATGTCTTAAGGATTCCCCACTTCCCATGCATTTTCTCATGGGATAAACTGGAATTAAAAAAAATTCACTGAGCCAGATGGTTCCTCCTACAGTGGGTCAGGATGCAGACTTTTTAGAGGAAATTAAGGTGCAGCAGGTGCTGCTGACATTTCAAGCAGTGAGCATCCTTCTTCTTTGCAAGGCACTTAATAGGAAGGGAATTAAATGAAAAGTGACTCTTGAGAGAACTTCTTCCTCTCAGCAGATGCTCAGCAAGCCCTTTCCAACATGAGGAATGCCAATGTTCACTTTTTTATTTGCTTCAGTAAAAAGAATTATTGCTTCTCAGCAGTTCATAGAATTTTTGTGTAATGCCAAATGATGGGGTACACAGTCATAGATAAAATTTTTATTTTAGGCCAATGGTTTTTTTGATTAGTCCATTTCCTTCTTTGAGAAAAGTGCTGTATAAGCTATGCACCTGTATCTCTGCTTGAGAATCCATGAGATGATAAAACTTTGGGTTGCCTTAGAAACCTGGCTAAAATTAATCCATCTCTTTTGGAACACCTGGGAAGATGGTGTCTGGAGTATTTAATATCTCTTTCCTGGGACTAATTCAGGAGGCAATGAATGGCGCCTGTTTTGTCAAAGAGTTAGATTTTTCCATAGCATTTAGGCAGGTCCCAGGTGTTGACACTAGATTGACATTAACAAAGCTCAAAGTTTGTACCTGCCACCATCCGTCATTTCTTCATGGATTGAAGAGTGCCTAAATGTACTTTTCCACTAGTCGCTGAGTCTACTCAGTATTCTTGCTGAAATGTTACTGGGTATAAACTCCACACATCTTGCATTTCTGGCATATAAGATGTTGAGGCCAGGAGTAAGCCATGGAGCATGAAAATTCATTAGATAGGCTGCTTCCTAGACTAAAGTTCTTAGAAAATGAGGTGGAGGTCAGGGTGATGGGAACTGGGAGTGGTGCATTCGTTAATTGAGAGCTTATACTAAGTAAAGCATTCAAGGAGACACAAAAATTAAGATTTCAATGGCTTCCGAAGAAAAGACACGAAATATTCTCATAAAAATACAGTGGCATATGCAGAAATTGTTGTTCCTAAGGCTAAATCACTTCCTCACTGCATGTCAAGGCCAACATGGCCAAAGATCCCCATGATGTGTTTAGCACTGTCTTTAGCACCCAGAAACATAGACCCACAATTCATTCTCCAATACTTCAGCTCAGACTAATACATGTGTACTGAGAATTATGAGCAACTGAATTTAACCTACTCTACATCAGACATTGCAGGACAGTCACATGAGTGCTGCACTTAAGAGATTTCATAATGAATTAAGTAAATTCTATTATTCTGTTTAGTGAAGATCAACTCAGACTCAGCCAAATAGCAATGGTTCTCTTTAATAATGGGAGAGTCGTTTGCATCAGTGTATGCTGAGGTGCTTGATGAAACTGCCTGTCTTCCTAAGACTCATCTAAGACTTCAAATTCAGAATATCAAATGGAGGGAACCTAAGGATTCATAATGTAACAAATTCCCTGCAAAACATTCAGAACCACACATGCATTGGTTCATGAATGAAAGTGAGCACCATAGAGAAGTCCCAGCTGCCCCTTTATTGTTGGGAGATGCAAAGTCAACACAGAAAGTTGCACTATCACTGCCAGAGTCATTATGCTCATGAGGGAACAGAAGAAAACAAAGAACTTAGGGAGAGAAACATGCAGCATGCAAGCCCTCCAAGTGGCCATGAGATGTTTGGAGAGCTCACTCCAGCAGGCCAGGGAAGGCATGTCTGACAGCATACCCATTCCCGAAGGACATCAAGGAGTAACAAAGCTTTGCAGCTTGGAGGAAGACTTCTGGCTGTCTGTGAACACACTACTGAGGCCACTGTCCTTCTCTTCTCATGTTACTGTGCCCTAGGGTGTCCTGGTACCTGTGTTGAGCACCTGGAAAACTTGCCACACCTGCATCTGTACCCCAAGTGGTGCCTCTTCCAGGACAGCCCCAAACAAAATTCTCTCTCTCTCTCTCTTTCTCTTCCTATGAAATAGTCATTTGATTTCCACATCTGTTCTCATGTTTCCCCAGCTTTTCTTCCCTAAATTGGTGACGAAGGAGACTTTGGACCAAAGATCTGGAGTTTTATCCACTTAATTTCTTGACTCTCAATTTCCTTGTATGTGAAGTGAGCATGAGAATAATAATACTCAGGATTATTGTGTCAATGTAATGGAGGTGAGAGAAGCACTTTGTAAACCTATGAAGCACAAAAGACATTGCACTGGAGAAGAAACTATTGTTCTCCAAAATGTTCAACTACATGTTGGCAATACCTGGTCACAGAAACATATGAATGGGGTGGACACAGGCCTCAGGAGCAGCCTCCACAGAATGACCATGAAAAGTTTTATCAGAAGTGATGGTAAATAAAGATCCATTGGGAGGCTTCCATGGGTACTTTGGGGTACCTTCAATGAGGTCATCACTTGAAAATAGGAAACAAAGCAAAAAATAGGAAAAAAGCAAACAAAGACATGGAGAAAGCAGTGCAAAAAGCTGAGCAGGAGGACTAGCAGACAGTATCAGAGTAACTACTGCTGGGTATCAGGTGCCTTCTGCAGGGGAGGACAGCAAAACCAGATTACTCCAGCGATGCTACATCCTACGTGACCTGGTTCCCAAGTAACAGTCCTCCTGAGTTCTGATATTCGGACACTTCCCTTCCTTCATGACACTCCTGCAATGAAATTCGTATGTTCATCAAATCCCTGTGTACACCTAAAGCAAACCCTGTCACCAAAGGAGACTCCAGTGAACCTCCACATTTTATCCTGAAAGAAACTAAAACTTAAATGGCAGATTTTGTCATTTGAAGTTAGGATCTTCTTTTGTTTGGTCCTAGACTCTTGGGCCATTTTCTAAGGGTAACTTAAAAAAAAAATCCATCAATACTTCCTAAACTAAAAATAAACCAATATGGATAAATAAATAAATATTATCACAGCTAAGGTTGAAAAGTGGCATTCATGCAGTTGAGAAGACACCACAAAATTTTCTAGTTACCTCTTTGACTTTCAGGTCTGCTTGTGGAAACTCTAGACTAATCGCTGCCTGGAAATAAAGCAGGATATCCTGTAAGGGGACCCAAAGACTGGCTTTAAGGATTTTATGAAATCCATGAAATTTCACAATACAATTGGAATCTACCTGCATTGTTTTCCAAATTTTATCAAATTCACAAAAACATTTCAGCATCATGGAGTTAGATGGTCTTAAAGACCTTCTTTCTGGGAGCCCTTTGACCTCTGAATATATTTATAAATTTAATCTTCTGTTAATTATTGGATATTCCCATAGCTTGAGTTTCAACCTTAACTAGTGACATTTTTCCTAATCCCTCCCCCTAGCAACTTTTTTCTTTTTTTAATGGTCCCATGCTTCTTTACTGATCTCATTCCTCATCTCCTTTTCCTTGTTCCTTTTCTAACTTCCTCTCCAATTTCTCTCTCTCTCCTACCTTTAGTGTAGGCCACCAGTGATTTCCCTGTTTCTCATCTTTCAAAGCTAAAGAAAGTTCTTCTGCCCCATTTAAAATATCTCTTCTAAATCTCAGTCCTTCCCCACATATCTCTGTTTCCTTGTGCATCTATCACTACCCTTCCCCTCTGGCAAATGCCTGGAGAGTCACACAGCATGAGTCACTGCGGTATTAATAATGTTCTTCACGTAGGAAGATGACATCACCAAACTGCCATCAGTGGGACATGTGCCCTTGAGCAATTTTCTCCACAGTAGGAACAAGTGGGCTTTGTGTCTACCCACTCCCTGGATCAGTGCCCCTAAGAATGACTTCAAGAATTTTCTAGGCTGAGATTTAGCATAGCAAGTAGACCCAAAATAGGAAAAAAAAAAAAAAAAACAACAACAACAACAACAACAACTAACTTCACTGTCTCATGA
The DNA here is from genome assembly GCF_033115175.1 of Lepus europaeus. NCBI lineage: Eukaryota > Metazoa > Chordata > Mammalia > Lagomorpha > Leporidae > Lepus > Lepus europaeus. The sequence continues at coordinate 134,046,608 of NC_084831.1, read as the reverse complement.
GATTTTTTTCCCCCAGGATAAATACACTTATAGGAAAGCCCATGTCCTGAACTAGGAATAATCGGAAAACTTTGGCTGAAAATGATTTACTTTATGACCAGTTAGATTTGAAAGAAAATTGGGTGCAAGATATTATAGTCTGTAATGATAAAGTTATTGGCTAGCAAGCATGTAGTAGATACATTACATCATCTCTAATCCTCTCAGCCATCCTTAGGAAACTGATATTCATGGAGATTAAGTTGCTTTAAAAAGCCACATATCTAGTAAGTGATAAACTCAGGTTTTGAATCTACTTTCTTTCCGTTACACTGCACCACCACATGCTAAAACGTCAGTTCCTCTCTTCTTGGATGCTGGTCAAATGAGCCCCAGCTGGTAGCGAAGAACCAAGCAGCAGTGTAAGTTACTGAAGGCCCTCCGCTGGCTGACCTTCCCCTTAACTGATACTTTTTCTATACCACATCTGAGATGCTTTCAGTAACTGGAGCATCAGTGACTAATGCCTGTCCTCAGAGTTTACAGTGTACATTGTCATAACACGCTACCTTATCCCTGGCAAGGAAGTCAGAACCATTGTTTACCTGCCTTTACTGAGCATTTATCTGCTCTGATTCCTTTGACCAGCTGGTGCAGGAAGTGACTGAAACCACCAAGGAACAGTTTGCTTCATTTCTGCCATGCCTGGACAGTGGTCTGGATTGGAGCCAGATGCGTCATTACTGATTACCAAGATCAAGCAAGAGCTAATAAATGCTGGTCTTCTACTATGCTCAGGTTGCAATTTATATATGTTGTTTTTCCCCACCTGGGTTACAAGGAGGATGGAAATTTTCTCTCTGTTAAGGAAATACATGATGATACCTACAATGACAATAATAACACGTAACTTAATGTTAGGCACTATGCGATGCTAATTCCTGAAATGGGATTCTATTTCAGAAATTATAAATTTAGCTACCAGTGTATATTGTTCCCATAATTCTAATAGGGGAATGTATAAGTTCTTAAAATTTAAATGTACATCAACTTTCCACTTTAAAATTTGAGAATTTAGAGAACTCTCCATTAATTTTATAGACCTTGGTTGAATGTCTGCTACATCCTAGCCTTTGTGCTAATTTTTGAGGGTATTCATAGATGTATGAAACAAAAACCTTAAATCTAGCTCAAGAAAGACACAAAGAAAAAGACTTTTAATGTTAAATCTAGCTCAAGAAAGACACAAAGAAAAAGACTTTTAATGTTAATTGAGGGAAAGAATGATGCCATGGAAGCATGAATAAGGTTTAGTAGGAGCCCAGAGGAAGATATCCAGAGAATCTAGAGGGGATTATTGCAGAGGCTGGTGTCAAGATGGTAATGGAAAGATGAAAATTTCTATACATAGAGAAGAACAAGAAGAACCTTCCCACGTAGAGGATCTACCAACTTTAATAATCACTGGCAGTTGCCATTGTTAGGTTATTGGGTCTATGCTGTGTACCCAACACTACACTATTCAAGGCACATTATAGACATTGATTAATGTATCCATGATAACAATGTTGAGGGTAGGTATTGCTTTCTCTATTTCACACATTGAAAAAGTAAGATTCTAAAAGGTGAAGTAGCTTGACTAAGAGTGTGGGCTGGATGAAGTGTCTCTGACTCAAAATCACTTGTCTTCCCCTAGCTGACATCATCTCCCCATCACATTTTTATGCCTCTTGGATGTGAATGCCATTCTTGTAGAAGAACCTGACTAATTAATCTGTTAATTTTATTGTTCATTTAAACAATATTTTCTTCTCCATCTGAAAAAACAGAGAACAGAAAGAAGAGGTAATTCACCCTGATACAAGACATGATAAAGTCATGACTTACTGGTGTTATTGTTGTTGCTGTTTTTGTTTTTTAGAAGATTTTGAAATTTACTATCTGCCAGATACTCTTTCAAGTACTTTCTAGGTAGTAAGGAAAAACTTTTCTATAAAGTAATTACTAGGGGCCGGTGCTGTGGTTCAGCGGGTTAACTCCCTGGCCTGAAGCGCTTGCATCCCATATGGGCATCGGTTCAAGACCCAGCTGCTCCACTTCCATCCAGCTCTCTGCTATGGCCTGAGAAAGCAGTAGAAGATGGCCCAAGTCCTTGGGCCCCTGCACCCGCGTGGGAGACCTGGAAGAGGCTCCTGGCTTCAGATTGGCACAGCTCTGGCCATTGTGGCCATCTGGGGAGTGAACAATCAGATGGAAGATATCTCTCTCTCTCTCTCTCTCTCTCTCTCTCTCTCTGCCTCTCCTCTCTCTGTGTAACTCTGACTTTCAAATAAATAAATATTTAAAAAAATAATTACTGCTCTTATTTTTGGCATGGAGAGTTGAGTACATCAATACATTTCCAATTTACAATGTAGGTTGTTTTCCTATTTCATCTACCTGATGAGATTTTCTTATGTGTGTTGAAGAGAAGAGAGATATTGATCTGAAGCATATTTTGTTAGTCCTATACAAACTTCACTCCCTTGTCAGATGCTTTCTTTACTGACACCCTTCTTCCCTTTAGCCAAAGCTCTACCTCTGAATCAGCTCTGTTAGTGTCCTTGGGCAAGTAGATTCCATTGCAGGTCAGACTTGGCTCTGCTGACAATTATGAGGGTCCATAAATCCCCTATGCTCTAAAGGGCAGCAGTTGGCTTGCCCAGAATGACTGCCAGGTTGGCACAGAACACATTTAAATGCTTAAAATACCAATGCTGTCAAAGGCCAGCCTGCCAGATGGGTGCTGACTGACAGGAAGAGCAGACATTCCAGAGGAAGTGCTGTCTGCCTTCAATCCTCAGCTCTCATCCAGGATTGACCTCAGAGCTTGAAGCAAACAGCCAAGAGCCTCAAGGGCTTTGTGTGCTGCAAGAAAAAAAAGGAGACTAGGACTGATGGTGCACTTTTTCCACCCTGAGACTCCAGCACAGTTAGAGAAAACACACAACCAGGCTAGCCAATGCTGCTTTCAATATACCTGTATACTCACCTGCCATAACCCCTGTGTAACGTCCTCTTGTTATATATCCCTGAGTCATTCTATCTCCTCTCCTAGATAGGAATTTCATACCTTCTTCCCCCACTTCAAAGACCCAACAATTCCTCATCTCATTCTCAGCAGATGACCCTGCCTTTTATTTTCCATAAACATTGCAAACAATCAGAAAAGTATATCCACATACTTCCATCTATAAATCTCCCAGCATTTCGTACCTATAGCAGTCTCTTCTGTTACAGTGGACCGACTCTCCATGATCCCAGCTAAAGTCATCCTGTGTTTATGCTCTAGAATCTATACCATTGCATATTTTCAAGGATTTGTATTTCCTACAAGATGAATTGTCCTATCTGCACACAAACATATTGTTGTTAATCCCATTTTTAAACCCATGTCTCAGAAGACTCCATGAGACAAAAGGGGAGAAAACCAAGACACCACCTCAGCCAGCTGCATGAACCACCTGCTGCCAGCTATGAGCTGCCCTCTTACCAAGTCAAGGCAGGAAGAAATTGCCATGCACTCTGCTCACAGTCACCCACTGACTTTTACTTCAGCCTGGAGAGCTCACTGAGGTCTAAGAATCTGCCAGGCATGGAGCAGGAAATCTGCCTTGCTTCCTTACCCTCCCCCACTCCCACAGCGTGCCATACTCAGCAATGGAAAGTCACACAGCTCATGTCTGTTCTTCTGCCAGCGTCATAGTCAGAGTCAGCGCAACATGTGGAGCAAAGGACAGATCCCCTGCATTCTGAAAATGTGGAAGCTTTGGGACATTAGCCCCGGAGCTATCTCACCCACTCCATGTGAGCAAGGAGAACACACCTTAGCTCCTAGGGGCTAAAACAAGAAGCAGCCCATAAAAAAAATCCTCTCCCACCATGGCAGATCTGAGTAATGACCCTACTATACCCTGCAATACCAGGACTGTAAAAATCCCTTCTAAATTTCTCAGTGCCACTGGCACCTACTTGGTGGACATACAAAAGAACCTACCTCATTCCAACCCTCTGGACTGATACCCTTCAGAAAATATCTCCTAAATACCTTGTAGTCACCCTGTAGAACTGGAAGAGGGTTCAGTTCACATTCCCAGCACTAAGACTAGTGCTGTTGGTGTTTTAAGCCACAACACCAGTTGGACTCTCCTAGCAGGACCTGAGGAAGGATCCATCCCTATCACCTGGTGCTACATCCACAGCAATCAGTGCCACAAGCCCCAGCATCACTCAGGCTTGCCAACAGGACAAGGGGGCAGCCAGCCTTGTCTCCCTCAGCACCAAGAACAAGGCCTTGGCTGTCACATTCTCTAGGGATACTGACACTGAACTCTCTGGACCAAAGACACACAACCAAGGAAACCCATATTAATCCCAAAGCCTCACTTTTATCCCCATGAACTGCAACAGACTAGTCCACTGTGTCCCTTATAGACACAGCTGACACTGATTAAGACTAAAGAAATTGGGGCCAGTGCTGTGGCATGGCAGGTAAAGCTACCACCTGTAATGCTGGCATCCCATGTGGGCGCCAGTTAGTCCCAGCTGCTCCACTTCAGCTTCAGCTCTCTGCTATGGCCTGGGAGAGCAGTAGAAGATGGCCCAAGTCTTTGGGCCCCCACACCCAGAGCTCCTGGCTTTGGATTGGCCCAGCTCCAGCCACTACAGCCATCTGAGGAGTGAACCAGTGGATGGAAGACCTCTCTCTCTTCCTCTCTCTCTTCCTCTCTCCCTCCCTGCCTCTCTCCCTCCCTCCCTCTCTCCCTCTCTCCCTCTCTCCCTCTGCCTCTCTGGAACTCTGCAATTCAAATAAGTAAATCAATATTTTTAAAAAAGACTAAATAAATCATTCAGAGACTATACTCCTGGGGCAACTAGAAACAAAGCCAACGCAACAAGCAAAGTGATATCCTGCATTCCAACTAAACCATAAACTATTTTCCAATAAAACCTACTCCATAAAGAAGGGACCAATACACTAGATGGGCAGACATAAATGTAGGGACACAGGAGACATGAACAAGCAAGACACCAAAAGGGCACAATGCTATTCCTAAAATAGATCTTGACCTAAAAGAAATCTATGAAATGAAAGATATAGAATTTAAAATAATGATTGTAAGGAAACTCAATGAGATGCAAGAGGGTCCAGATAGATTAAGAAAATGAGTAAATCAATGAGTAATATGAATGAAAATATTACTAAGGAGATAGTACTCATTAAGAAGAATCAAATAGAAATTTTTGGAAATGAAATTTTCTTAAAGATTTGTTTATTTAAAAGGCAGATTTACAGAGAGGCAGAGGCATAGGGAGAGAGAGGTCTTTCACCTGCTTGTTCACTCCCCAGATGGCAGAAATAGCTTGAGCTGAACTGATCTGAAGCCAGGAGCTTCATAGAAGTATCCCACATAGGAGCAGCGGCCCAAGGACTTGGGCACTCTTCCACTCTTCCCAGGCCATAGCAAAGAGCTGGATCAAAAGTGAAGCAGCCAGGATTTGAACAGGCACCCATATGGGATGCCAGCACTGTAGGTAGCAGCTTTACCTACTACACCACAGTGCAGGCCCCTGGAAATTAAATTTTCAATCACTGAAATTAAAAAAAATAAAATTTAGAACTTTAAAAGCAGAATAGAACAAGTGGAAGAAAGAATTTCTGACCTTGGTTATAAGAATTTAGAAATATCCCAATCAGTCCAAAATAAAGAGAAAAGAATTAAAAAGAATGTAGGAAGTCTATGTGGAACTAGACTATCAGACTATGTGGAACTGGGTCTATTAAATGACCAAATAGTCATATTATAAGCATTCCTGAAGATGAATAAAAGGAAATTGGCACTGAGAACCTTGAAAATGAAATAATATATGAAAGTTTCCCAAGTCTTGAAAGAGACATGGACATCCAGATACAAGAAGCTCAAAGAACCCCAAGCACACTCAACCAAAAAGAGGTCTTTTCCAAGGCATATTGTCATCAAATTGCCAAAAGTTAAAGACAAGGAGAGAATTCTAAAGACAGTAAGAGAAAAGCATCAAGTTACATATAAAGGAAAGAAAATTAGATTCACAACTGACTTTTCAGGGGCAACCCTACAAGGCAGCAAGCCAAAAGAGAGTGGGATGATATATTCAAGGTCTTAAAAGAAAAAAAAAAAATCCAGCCAAGAATATTATATCCAGCGAAGCTATCCTTTAAAAGGGAAGGAAGAATAAGGTATTTTCCAGACAAGCAAAAACAGAATTCACTACCCGACAAGCTTTACAAGAAATTCTGAAGGTTGTCCAGCAATAAAAGTAAACATTATGAAATCACATGATATCACTGAAAACTAACAAAGCAGGGAGAAAAAAGTATACAAGAAGCAAGATAATGGATCTTAGTTCTTATCTATTACTACTAACCTTGAATGTGAATGGATTAAATTCATCAACCAAAAAATTAGGTTGGCTGAATGGTTAAAAACAACAGTACCCTGCTGGTGCTGTGGTTTAGTGGGTAAAGCGGCCACCTGCAGTGCCAACATCCCATGTGGGCACCAGTTAGAGTCCCAGGGGCTCCACTTCTGATCCAGCTCTCTGCTATTGCCTGGGAAAGCAGTGGAAGATGGGCCAATTCCCTTTGCCCCTGCACCCATGTGGGAGACCCGGAAGAAGCTCCTGGCTCCTGGCTTCAGATAGGCCAACTGGGGAGTGAACCAGTGGATGGAAGACCTCTCTCTCTCTCCCTGCCACTTCTTCTCTCTCTGTGTGTAACTCTGACTTTCAAATAAATAAATATATCTTTAAAATAATAAATACACCAATATGCTGTCTACAAGAAACTAATTTTACAAATTAAGATATGCACAGACTGAAAGTGAAAGGTTGGAAAAAAATATACCAAATGGAAATCAAAAGGAGCAGGTGTACCTATCCTGATATCAGATAAAAGACTTTAAATCAAAAACTATAAAAAGGTAAAGAGAGATCCCAGTGGAAAGAACGGGGCCATCAAAGAAGGAGGTACCTTTCTCTGAAGGGAAGAGAGAACTTCCACTTTGACTACGACCTTGTCTAAATATGATCAGAGTTGGTGAACTCAAAAGGCTTCCATAGCCTTGGCAACTCGTGATAAGAGCCTAGGGGGATTACTGATGCCATAAACAAGAGTGTCAATTTGTTAAGTCAACAACAGGAGTCACTGTGCACTTACTCCTCATGTAGGATCTCTGTCCTTAATGTGCTGTACATTGTGATTTAATGCTATAACTAGTACTCCAACAGTATTTTTCACTTTGTGTTTCTATGTGGGTGCAAACTGTTGAAATCTTTACTTACTATATACTAAACTGATCTTCTGTATATAAAGAGAATTGAAAATGAATCTTGATGTGAATGGAAAGGGATAGGGAGTGGGGAAGGGGAGGGTTGCGGATGAGAGGGAAGTTATGGGTGGGGGAAGCCATTGTAGTCCATAAGCTGTACTTTGGAAATTTATATGCATTAAATAAAAGTTTAAAAAAAGGTTCAGTTTATCAAGAAGACCTAATAATCATATATAATCATAAATATATAGAGAGAAACCACCGAGATATATACAGTGAATATAATTAGAACTAAAGGGGGAGATAGACTCCAATACAGTAATAGTGGATGACTTTAACACTCCACTCTCATCGATGGACAGATCATCCAAACGAATCAATAAAGTTACATCAGAGCAAATGGACCTAACAGACATTTACAGGACATTTCACCCAACAACTACAGAATATATATTCTTCTCATCAACACACGAAGCATTTTCTAGAATGGACCACATATTATGCCACAAATCAAGTTGCAGCAAATTTAAACAAATTTATATAATTCTATGTATCTTCTCAAATCATAAAGAAATAAATCTAGAGATAAACAATAAGAAGAACAATAGAATAAATACTTGGAAATTAAACAACATGCTACTACCAATGGGTCATTGAAGAAATTAAAAAGAAAAGCAAAAACTTTCCTGAAATAAATGAAAATGAAAACACAATATATCAAAACATGTGGGTTACAGCAAAAATATTATGAAGAGGGAAGTTTATAGCATTAAGTGCTTACATTAAAAAATAGAAATGTCTCAAATTAGAGATCTAATCATTCATCTTGAAGACTTAGAAAAAACAGGAATAAATCAAACCCAAAAGCAACAGAAGGCAAGAAATAATAAGGATCAAAGCAGAAACAAATTATATTGGAACCAAAAAAAAAAAATTACAAAGATCAAGAGAGCAAAAAGTTGATTTTTGAGAAGATAAACAAAATAGATAAGCCTCTAGCCAGATTAACAAAGAAAGAAAAAAAGAGAAAAAACTGAAATAAACAAAATTGTAGATGAAAAAGGAGACATTACAACCATCACCACTGAAATACAAAGGATCATAAGAAACTACTATGAAGAACTATATGCTAATAAACTGGAAAATCTCAAACAAATGGATAAATTCCTGCATTCTTATAACCTACCAAGATTAAATCAAGAAGCATAGACAATCTAAATAGACCCATAACAAGCAATGAGATTAAAGCAGCAATCAAAAATCTTCCATCAAGGAAAAGTATAATCTCTTCAACAAATAGTGTTGGCAAAGCTGGATGCATATGTGTAGAAGAATGAAACTAGATCCATGCCTTTCACCAAATACAACAACCTATTCAAGATGGATCAAAGACCTCAATTTAAGACCTGAGAATATGAAGTTGCTGGAATAAAGCATGGGAGAAACACTCCAAGACATTTATGTAGGAGACAACTTCTTGGACAAGACCCCTAAAGCACAGACAACAAAAGCAAAACTAAACACATGGGATTATATCTAACTCAGAAATTTCTGCACAGCAAAGAAAATATTCAATAGAGTGAAGAGACATGGAATAGAATGGGAAAAAATATTTGCAAACAACTTATCTGGAAAGTATTAAAATCCCAAATATATCAGCAACTTAAAAAATTCAACAGCAGTAAAAATCAATCAGTTGAGAAATAGACAAAAGGCGTCAATAGACAGCTCTCAAATGAAGAAATACAAATGGCCAACAAATATATGAAAAAAATTCTCAACATCTTTAGCTGTCAGGGAAATGCAAATGGAAACAAAAATGATATATTACCTCACCCCTGTCAGAATGACTAAAATTCAAAACACAGAGAGTAACACATACTGGCAAGGACGTGGACAAAGGGAAACATTTATACACAGTTGGTGGAAATGTAAATTAATGCAACTACTATGGAAAACATTGTGGAGATTTCTTAAAAGAAAAACTAGAAATAGACTTACCATATGATCCAGCAGTCCTACTACTGGGTATATATCCAAAAGAATGAACACAGTGTATCAAAGAGATACCTGCACCACCATGTTTATAACAGCACTGTTCACAACAGACAAAACTTGGAATCAACCAAGGTGTCCACCATCAGATGAATGGATAAGAAAATGTGGCATATACACAATGGAATATTATTCAGCTATAAAAAAGAATCAAATCCTACCATTTGTAGCAAAATAGACACAACTGGAAGACATCATGCTGAGTGAAGTAAGCCAGACTCAGAAAGACAAATACCGCATGTTCTTCGTTATATGTGGGAGATATATTTTAAAAAGGAGAGGAGAGGAGAGGAGAGGAGAGGAGAGGAGAGGAGAGGAGAGGAGAGGGGAGGGGAGGGGAGGGGAGGGGAGAGAGGGGAGGGGAGGAAAACGTATATCAGCATTGTTGCAGATACAGTTTTCTAAACCTTTGTTTTATACCTTTGTCAAACCAATGGTTAAGAATGTATTACTACTACAGTTTTAATGATCTGTAACTACCTTAAGATTTACTGTATATGGGTGCATGGTCATTTTTCCATTCAATTATTATTATATCCATTGTCTATATTTCCACTAAACTAGAATCTTTGTGGTTTTTACTTGTTAAACTTCTTAGTGAAATATTAAACCTTTCACTGTAATGTAAATTTTAAATATGTTATCTCAGAAATCTAAAACACAGGACAGAATGAAGGTGAGAGGAGGGAGGGTGGAAGGGAGAAAGGGGGAGAGAAAGAGGAGAGGAATATCATTATGTTCATAGCATTTTGTCTACAAAGCATATTGAATCTGTTAAAAACTAATTAAAAATTTCCTTAAAATCTCTCAACCTCACTTCTGCTTCTAGCTATTGCCCTATTTCTCTGCTTCCCTTGATAGCAACAATCATAGGAAGCTGTCCATACCCAGTGTCTCCTATTCTATTACATTTTTTCTTGAATCCACTCCAATCAGATTTTCCTTCCCAGCACCCTTAAATATCCCTCTTGTCAAGATCGTCTATGCCCTCACACACAGCCAAATCCAGAGGTTCATTCTCATACTTCATCTTAATTGATATAACAGTGGCATTTCACCCTAATAATCACAATTTTCTTCAGGAAGTACACCTACTTATTTGCCTACCATCCAAATGTACAGAGGACCAGAAAATCAGCACCCATGCTCCTTCCCACGGTGAACTTCCTCCAGTCTCAAGATTTAAAAACATGCCTGTGCTGATTATTCCCTAATTTATATCTTTAGCCAAATCTCTCTTAATATCAGCCTTATAAATACAACAGCCAGTAATGTGCCCACTTGAGTTTTTAATAGGCATTCCAAGTGTATCATGCAAAAAATAACTTAATTTCCCATACTATCCCCTAGCCTACTTTATCTATCAGCCGTCTCAGTAAATGGAAACTCTATACCCTCTTTGGATCAAATCAAAACCTTGGAGTAATCCTTGACTCTTTGTTCCTGCCACAGAAGCCAGCCATGTCTATCAAATTATGCCAGAATATGACCACCATTTTTTCTCTGCCAACACCTTGAGTCCAGCTACTACCATCTCTTTCCTTTGTTGTTTCAAAGCTGTATCATTGATTTTCTTTCTTCCACCCTTGTTCACTTACAATATATTCTCTAATAAACAGCCAGAGTGATCTTTTAAAATGCAAGTCAATTAGATCATGTCACTCCTGTGCTTGAAACCTCCATGAAAGGTGGGCATTTGGCCTGGCAGTTAGGATGCCTGCATTCATATCAGAATACCTGTATTCAATACCCACCTCCAGCTCCTAACTAGCTTCCTGCTAAAGTTTATCTTGGGAGACAGCATCTATAGTTTAAGTGATTGGGTTCCTGCCACCCAGGTGGGAGATCTGGGCTGAATTCCTGTGTCCTCTCAACTTGGCTGAGCCCAGCCCTGGCTCTCTTGCATGCGTTTGGTAGGGTTGGTGACATGACTGATTGACTGAATCTGGAAATTGAGAAAGAAAAAAAACAGAATACAAAGATTGAAAGGCTTCTATCAAAAACTAACTGGATAGGCCGGCGCCGTGGCTCAACAGGCTAATCCTCCGCCTTGCGGCGCCGGCACACCGGGTTCTAGTCCCGGTTGGGGCACCGATCCTGTCCCGGTTGCCCCTCTTCCAGGCCAGCTCTCTGCTGTGGCCAGGGAGTGCAGTGGAGGATGGCCCAAGTCCTTGGGTCCTGCACCCCATGGGAGACCAGGAGAATCACCTGGCTCCTGCCATCGGAACAGCGCGGTGCGCCGGCCGCAACGCGCTACCGCGGCGGCCATTGGAGGGTGAACCAACGGCAAAAGGAAGACCTTTCTCTCTGTCTCTCTCTCACTGTCCACTCTGCCTGTCAAAAAATTAAAAAAAAAAAAAAAAAAAAAAAATTAAAAAAAAAAAAAAAAAAACTAACTGGATAATGTATAATTTTCCAATATAGGGAGTAGGAGATCTCTCTCTCTCTCTCTCTCTCTCTCTCTCTCTCGTTCTCTCAATCTGCCTCCCTTTCTCCTTCCCTCCCTCCATCTTTCCCTCCCTTCTCTCTCTTTCTCTGCCTCTCAAATTTTCTAAGAAAAGTTTCTTTTAAAAATCCTCCAGGATTCTCGTCTAAGTCTGAGGAAAATCCCAAAGATGCTGCCATTTCTTGTGGAATAGCAACATAGTCAGATTTTCTGCATGGTGACCCAACATGAAAGAGTAGCCTTGACTTGTGCTCTCCTATGTGTTCATATCAAAATGTTGGAATCATCCTTGACTTATCGATTTCAAACTCAATCTCTACTCCATCTGAAAAGCCTATCAACTCTATTTTTAACACATCCCGAAATCTAACCACTTCTCACCATCTCCATCGCTACCATCTTAGTCCAACCCACCATTATATCTTATGAATACTATTTTAATAGCACTCTAGTTGGTCTCCTTGTTTTCATACTTGCACCTTTCAAAGTAACCTTGACAAAACACAAGTTACATTTGTGTCATTTCTCTGTTTCTAATCCTCCAGTTACTTTCTATTTCAGGGAAAAATCCAAGATGTTTATGATAGTTCAAGTGGTGATATGGAGATAGCCATTTTAAGAGTAACTAAAGGGGGAGTGCTGGAAATGAAATCTTACAGTTTGGAGAGTTGATTGGGGTGAGAAAATGAAGACAATGAGTACAAACTACTATTTTGAGAAATGTGGCTTGAAAGAGAAGGGGGAAAATAGAATAATAGATGAAGATGGCTTAGGCCACAGATGTGAGCATATGTTCATATTAGGTGGTTACTAGAAAGAGAGGTTGATGATAGAGTCCAGATAGATATTATATGACCCCAGCAGAAACAGAAAGCAATGAGAAGTTGCAGGCTCAGTTGGAAAAGACAGCTACAGATGGGAAGAGGAGCATGTACTCCAATGAAGCAGAAGGGAGGAAGGGTTGGTATAGACGCAGATTAGTTGTAGGAGGCAGAGGCTCAGAAGCCAATGGTCATAAAGAGACTCATATGGTTCCAAAAGTTCATCAATATTGACCGTACTCATGGAATAAACTAATGCATTGTAAAAATCAGTATCAAATTCTTAACTAGCAAATATTGCCTCTGTGGGCAGGAGGCGCCCAGGCTCCCCTTCCTGTGTATTGAGAAGCCGTGTTTGCCAAAGTATTTTGCTTTCAATTCCAAGAGGAGCTCTGGGAAAACCTGTGGATAAAACCAAATGCCAAACGTTGGACGTTGTTTCCTTTTCCTTTTCTCTCTCTGATTGTTTTAATTGTTCTGTGGTGGTTTTAATGGATTTGAGACGCTGGAGCGGCAGCTGCCTTTCTGATTTCCAGCTGCTTTTTGTGAATAATTTAAAAGAAAAAAAGAAGAAACTTTACATTTTGGAGACAAACCTGTGTGAGTTTTTTATTGGTACAAACGTTGTATTTAACACTAGGGGTTTTGTACAGTTTTTTGCCTTTTCTACTAGAAAACAATGTAAAGTGATTTCACAATGTGAAGAGAAAAAAAAATTGCCACTATGACCAAACGCACAGTCTGTTCGCAGCAACACCGGGATTCAATCAACTCAAAGTCGCGATTCAGCGTAGAAATGCTTTTCCTTTACCTTGTTTGAGCTTTTCCTTTCTTTCCTGTTTTGATTTGCAAAAGAAAATGTCTTTTTTGTGTGAACTTGTGTTGTACTCTGTAGAAAATTGTGGATTTTACTTTAGTGGTTTAAAAAAAAGGCAAGAAGAGCCCCTGTCACTTTTCTTACCTAATCACAGAGTTTGTGTAGTGGATTTAAAAAGAAAAAAAAAATTGTTACAAGTTTGGAGCAAGGGAGTATGTGTTTAAAAGGACTCGCCTTCCTTTTTTGTGTGTTTTTCCTTTTGTTCCAATGGGGAACCTAAATCTGTTTTAATTGCACAGACACACAGACAAAAAGTCATTTTGTATCTGCCAAGTGTGGTACCTTCCTTTGTTTATTTGCTATTAAACTGTTTGAGAAAAGCTAAAAAAAAAAAAAAATACTACTATAGTAAAACAGAATTCAGTTTTGAATGGATTTTCTTTTTGAAGGAATAATTTGCAATATTACAGCTATGGAGCACATATCCTAATTCAGTGTTGGGTCTCCATTACAATGAGTCATTGCTTCACATTTCCAAAATGGTGGTTTTTAAACCCCAGGGGCTCAAAAACGAGTTTCAGTGGGTTTACGTTATTAAAAACAGCAATGCCATCTGTCTACATTGCCATTTTAAAAGATCAATAAAATAATTATTCACATTCTTCATTGTGAAATAGAAGCATAAGAACATTCAAGCAAAATTGAAAGAGACTTTATGGCTGTCAATGGAATTCAGATGAACATGCTGATGACTTGGTGAGGTCATCACTGGGATGAAAAAGGAGAGCCACAGAAGTTTCCACTACTACATAGGTTTATGCTGATGTGGTAGGTTATTTGTTTTTACCCATAAATAATGATCAGAAATAGTTAATGTACACCCTTCACTAACTCTCACGAAGACAGCCAGTTTCAGTCATGTTACTTGAAATACAACAGGCTAGCAAAGAACATAAGAAATTATAAGAAGTTTGTAAGTTTGCCCTATCATGCTGTTCACCAGATTTGCACTGAATGCCTTGGAGCAAAATCCTCTTGTACTCCCTATATTGGAAACTTATATATTATCCAGTTAGTTTTTGATAGAAGCCTTTCAATCTTTGTATTCTGTTTTTTTTTTTTCTTTCTCAATTTCCAGATTCAGTCAATCAATCAGTCATGTCACCAATCCTACAGATTCTTCCTTCTCGATATTTCTTAAATAGAATCAATGATTCCATTCCACCCTCACTGCAAGTCATTAGCACTTCTCGATGGTTTTACTGCATTCTCTCAGCAATATGAAGTTTCCTGTGTCAATCCTCTTCCAACCTGGTCAAACAGCTCTGATTCTGATCCCTTGAGAACTCCCTATACCCTTCAGAGTAAAGTTTAAATTCCCAGGTAAGATTGACCCACAAGGTCAATAAATGGTATGACTACTGCTCAACCCTGTTCTTATCCTTCCTTATTTTATCCCATCTCTGCCTTATCCCAAATTTGTTTATGATTCATTTAAGGCAACAATGAATGCCTTCTAGTACAAGGACATGACTAAATGCTATTTCCTTTGCTAAGACTCCTTCCTACTTCCTTGTCAAGCTAACTCCTACTTATTCTTCAAAGCAGAATTGTGAATTTGGCATAAACTTTGAGGATTTTGTTTTAGGTCAAGTAGCAGGAACAGATTTTCCCTAATATAATCCTACTCTTCTCTCTGATGATTTTTGATTCAATAGTTCATATTTCAAAAAAATGTAAGAACAATTAAATGACTCTTTTTTTTTTTTTTGACAGGCAGAGTGGACAGTAGAGGGAGACAGACAGAAAGGTCTTCCTTTTGCCATTGGTTCACCCTCCAATGGCCGCCGTGGTAGGCGCGCTGCAGCCGGCGCACCGCGCTGTTCCGATGGCAGGAGCCAGGTGCTAATCCTGGTCTCCCATGGGGTGCAGGGCCCAAGGACTTGGGCCATCCTCCACTGCACTCCCTGGCCACAGCAGAGAGCTGGCCTGGAAGAGGGGCAACCGGGACAGGATGGGTGCCCCGACTGGGATTAGAACCCAGTGTGCCGGCGCCGCAAGGCGGAGGATTAGCCTAGTGAGCTGCGGCGCCGGCCGAATTAAATGACTCTTAAAGAGATAAATATGATCCAAAGAACTTGTCAGTAAAAGGATGATAAGGCTCAAGTTTAGATCATATAGTCAATTCAAATGGTACGTGCACTGGAAGTGTTGCTTCTTCTCCTAGGATATGACACAAATATGGACTTTCCTTCAAGCACACATTAAGCTACATTGTTGGTTATGCCTGAATAATGCAGCCTATGGGTCAGTCAAAAATCTCTTCTTAGAAAAGAGATTGAAAAATGGGCCAGTATTGTGGCACGGCAGGTTAAGCTGCCACCTGCAACACCAGCATCCATACAGGCACTAGTTCATGTCCCAGCTGCTCCAACTCCATTCCATCTCCCTGTTGATGCTGGTAAAAACAGCAAAAGATAGCCCAAGTGGTTGGGCCCCTGCCACCCACAAGGAAGACCTGGATGAAGCTCCTGGCTCCTGGTTTCAGCCTGACCCAGCCCTGGCCATTAAAGCCATTTGAGGAATGACCCAGTGGGGGATAGATTCAAATTCTCTCTCTCTCTCTCTCCCTCTCTCCCTTTCTCTTCATAACTCTGAATTTCAAAATAAATCTTTTTTAAAAGGAGGTAAAGATAACTGTACACATTTTTTAAAAATAACCATAATATCATAAGATATACAAAAGTCAAATATCAAGAAATATAATCTGCTTTGGCAGTTCAGAAATCTTAGAATATAATCACCAGATTGTAGATACTCAAAAAACATATGCTGAACAGAATCCCCTGATGATAGAATGGCGCCTAGGTACTAAATATGTCATAAATGTTCCGGGATAATTCTTCCATCCCATTTTGGAATGAAAATAAAGTCCTTGTTCAGATGATATCTCCTTGTATATAGCAATTTTAATTTACTTGTATTTATATTTTAACTCAGGATGCTTGTTTTTTTTCTTTTAAAACTATAAGTTTTAACTCTCTGTTTTCTGGCACTGTCTTGTGTAGGAGAAATCAAATATATTTAATATATTCTTTCTCAACTTTAAATATTTCCATTTCAAATTCTGCCTCCACCACAGGGCCTCTTGGGCCATAGCAAGAGGAAAGCCACCAGCTCCCTGGATATATGGAATATATATATATATATATATATATATATATAGAGAGAGAGAGAGAGAGAGAGAGAGAGTCCATATATATATATATATATATATATGTATGTATGTATAAATAGAGAGAGAGAGAGAGTAACCTCAATTCATAGCATTTGCCAGTCTTCATGGTACAAATATTCTCTTCAACCAATTTCATAGTAGCAATGGTTTAAAAATCGGCCCAGAATTGTTAAAAAAAAATGTTATCCAGTGGTATTTGTAAAACCACAGTAAGGAAGAATTTATTCCAGGACCATCATGGTAGAAGCAGGGACCATTACTGCTGGGGCTTGTAGTAGTAGAGATAGGGCTCAACTCCAAACACTGCATAGGTGAGTAAGAATTCATAGTCAAAGCTCAGGGTGGGAGTCAGTGCATGCGTGGTTGGGTAGTTAATAAGAGGAAGAGGAAACCTTAAGGGTAAGGGGGAGTCAGGTGAACTGACCTAACTGAAGACTGGCCAGGGTGATCATTTGTCACTTGGGGCTGTTGTCAGATAAGGAACCTGATCAGACATGGAGGTGGAAGGTTCTTGCTGAACCTAGCAGAGCTGTTTGCAAAAGCCAGATCTTACAAGGAAGTGTACAAACAGGCCTAAGAGACAATGTAGAAGCCTAACTAATGTTTGCCCAAGCAAAGAATCTTTGTCAAAATATTGTTGAATATTTCACAATTACCTCTTGAGAGCAGGTTCAGGCCAGTTCCAGGTAACACAGAGGCCTGCCTCTTGATGACTGAGCTCCTGAAACCCTCATGGTCTATACCTGCCCCACAGCAATTCCCATTGTACACTTAGCACAGTAGTCACCACTGTAGACTCTGACAGTGCTAAGACGCACCTGTGCCTTGTGCTCCTGGAAACAGCAAAGGTTAGGGAATTCCACTACCCATTTGTTCTCAGAAACCCGCTATCCTCTTGTGTTCTCAGCACAGCTAACTGCAAAGCACCCCCACTGCATCCCAGTATTCTTCACATTCTGAGATGAGACCCTCAGTTAACTCCCAGTCTATCTCTTGGGCTGTCCACATCATCCCCAGCAGAACCTCCGCATCATTGTTTATTCTGATGTAGGAGAGATCTCTGGGTTGAGAGAGTGTGAGCAGCTGAGCACCTGTATGAAATCCAAGGTCACGGTCTTCTTACTTGTGTACCAGGATCTCTCCCTCCCTGGGGTGCAGTTTCACTGCCTGTAGTCATGGTGGTAGCAGCAAGAGGAGTGTCAAGTGAAAGCTTGTCCATCCCCCCCCCCCCCCCCCGCCAACTCCCACCTTACAATGCCTTCATTCGCGAACTTACAGGCTCATGCCCTGAGTCTTGCTACCAACTGGTGGGCCTGGTCTCAGCTCTGCCTCATAGCAACCCTCCCTGCCCTGCTTCCCCTAAGTCTTGCCCTCCCTTGAGATCAACAGCAGCCCCCTCTGTGCATTATTTGATGCCTGCACTCCTTTGAGGCCTCTCTGGACTCCTCCGAAGAAAAGCCAAGGTAGAGATGGGTCTTAGGTGCGTTGGTTAAGCTGACACTTGGGACAGCCACATTTCATATCAGAGTGCCTGGGTCCTATTCGTGGTCCCATTCACCACCACTGCAGATTCCTGCTAATGCACACTCTCAGAGGCAGCAGGGAGTGGCTCAAGTAGTAGGGGGGAAGGGGGGGGTCCTTCCACCAACACAGGTGACCTGGATTGAGTTTTCAGCGCCGTTTCAACTTGGCCCAGCACTAGTTACTGCAGGCATGTGGGGAATGAATCAGCAGAAGGGAGCTCGCTCTCTGCCTCTCTCTCTCTCTTTCTCCCTCCCTGTCAAATAAAGAAGATATATGAATAATCCTAGAAGAGCGAGAGTTAAAGTAGCCTCCCCCTTAGGCCATGCCCTGGAGCGGCATGCTTTCCATTCCTGGCCATGGGCGCGTCCACATCTGCCTCTTACTATGACTGGGCCTTTGACCCAGAAAACCTAAGCTTGATTTTTTTAAAAAGATTTTTTAAATTATTTATTTATTTATGTATTTGAAAGACAGGATGACAGAGAGAGGGAAAGATGGGGGTGGGCGAGAGAGAGCGATCTTTCATCTTCCATCTTTCATCCCCAAATGGCCACAACAAACACTGGGCTAGGCCTAACCTAGGATCTCAGAATGCCATCTGGGTCTTTCACATGGGTGGGGAGGGGTCCAAGCACTTGGGCCATCTTCCGCTGCTTCCCCAGGCACATTAGCAGGGAGCTGGATTGGAAGTGGAGCAGCTGAGACATGAACCAGCACCCGTATGGGATGCCAGAACTGCAGCTGGAGGCCTAGCCTACTATGCCATGGCGCTGGCCACCCAGTGTTGATTCTTTACTCCATCCTTTGGAGCTTTGTGAAAATTTTTCATAAATCATCTCAGTTTTTTTCTATTTAAAATACTTAAAAATAATTATTATAATAATAAACACTTCATGAGGCATCTGTAGAGATTAAACTTAAGATATTTTGTTAACAATAAAATCGTATACATTTTAGTGGTTGCTATTGATAATGAACCAAATGGAAGACAGAGGGGTCTTAGGTGACGTTCCAGAGGAGTCAGAACCTAACATATTCTCACATCAGCAGTGTTTATTGAGCACTAACTACACAGCCTGCAAGGCCAATGCCCTCAAGAGAACAGAGCATGGCACCCATTGAGATTCAACTCTGGACCACAGTCCACAGCATGGGAAGCTCCTGGGAGCTTGTTTGGCTTGGAGGAGGTCCCAGCCCAAACCTACTACCTGGGATATTGCGTTTTACCAACATCCCAAGTGATCTGTTTGCACATTAAAGCTTCTGTCAAGAATGGG
Source organism: Lepus europaeus (assembly GCF_033115175.1). Classification (NCBI taxonomy): domain Eukaryota; kingdom Metazoa; phylum Chordata; class Mammalia; order Lagomorpha; family Leporidae; genus Lepus; species Lepus europaeus. The sequence goes on along the minus strand of NC_084831.1, from coordinate 134,027,105 downwards.
CAGAGGAAATACCATGCGCAGTGAAGTAGCTCCTGATTTGCTGCAGTGGTCTCAAGGCAAGCTCCCATCCGGAAGCAGTATCTGTGCATAAGCCTTGAAGTCCACACCCATTGCCTGCCAATGCAGCAGGTACAGAGCTGAATACATCCAGCAAGTACATGAGCTCAAGCAAGGCATGCCCTCTGCTTGCTGCTCTTGGAAGCCACTCCCAGAGCCCTGGCTCCTGGCTCCCGGCTCCTGGCTCCGGACCTGGCACTCTCAAGTACTCCTGGCACACCAGGGTGAGGAGAAAACCTCTCTGGCTCAGTGAATTCCTTGTTTGTAGAGGGACTCCCACTCCCAGAGGGCAGCAAGTGTGTCTTTTGGACGGATTTTCCTGTGTGTCGCTTGGGCGGAGCGATGACTGATGGCTTGATGAATTGCACACTGAACTCTGACTTTGGGGCACTAAATATAGACAGTGCACATGCTGGGAGAGCTAAATTTAGTGGCTGGCATGGAAGGGAGGGAGGGGCAGTGGGGGCTCCCCCGGGTTGGGCTGGAAGCAGCCTGAGCGATGCCCCAGCATCTGCGGCAACCCAAGGTTAATTTATTATTCCTGTCAGAGAAGGAGGTGCCCTGGCAATTTCATCTTAGGTTGATTTGTTTGTTCCAGGGGTTGGTTAGGAGTCGTTTTTCTGTTTAAAACAATTGCAGATGGGGGATGGCGCATGTCTGCCTCCATCGGATCCACATTTTTCCATTTGGGCTGGGGGGGGGGGGGGCCGCTCCTCCTGCTGAGTTCACATCTCCTGGTGTGTGATTTCTAATTCCATCCCAAACTGCCCCAGATCTCCTTTGTTGAGTTAGATGAGAAGGCTCTAATTACTCGGACTGAAGGTCAAAATGAGAGTGGATCTACCGTGTTGCCAAACAGCAATGCCCTGGTTAAAAATTCTCATGTTCTGGTGTCCTCTGGGGAAGCCCAGCCACTTAGCAGCTCCTCCTTGTTCACGCTGGGACAAAGGAGGAAGAAGCAAGATTCCTGGGCCCCTGCCTCCGCCCCAGCAGTGTGAGAAGAGAGCGTTAGCGCAGCACTCAGCCTCTGCTGGCAGATAGCAGGCAGTCCATACAGGTGGCATTGGTTCAGAAACCAAAATAGCCTGCTGAGCCTGCGTCCCCCTACTGCCTCCTAGCGGCCACTGGGGGCCCAGCAGCCGCGAGAAGCATCCACCAGCCATTTTCTCCTTCAGGAAGCCTTGTTCATCTCCTGGGGTAAGGCAGAGAGAGCTCATCTGCATTTTGATTGCTGACTTGGGGTAATGACTACTGAAAATAGGCTCTGAACTCCCTCTGCAATCAGTTATCATTAATTAGACTTAATTAGGTGGCCCAAGCAGGAAGAAATCTCCTTGCCTGTCCATGAATAAAATCATATTTGATTTATTCCATTATGCTTCCCTCACTTCTTCCTGATCCCTCCAGTCTCATGAGGAATTAGAGGCGCATTGTGGTTGATTTAAGCTTATCGCCCAGTATGGAAAAGCAAGAGTCGCTGTAGAAAGAGATTTCCAAAGGTTCCTGGAAAATTGAATTAAAAGGTGAGTCTGAGTACAAAAAATAGAAAATCCATGCAGAGTTTTTCCATGCTGTGCATTTTTCTTTTAACTTTGTAAAGACCTCCTCTGCCTGCCGTTTCTCCATCCTCACTCCGCACAGGGCTGACAGAAAATGGCCGGTCTCTCCTCTTAGGGAGGAAAGGATGCCTTTGGCCCGCTGATGTCCTCACTCCCATCAGTGTGGGGGTGACACTCACACTGTGTGCTTTAGGGGACTCTCAGACTGTGCTTTGAGAAACACATCTTACTCGCTGCTGGGACGGAAGACCAAACCCAGCACGGAGGTCCTGGAGAAGACTTTCCAAGTTTTAATCATGCTAACTCCTAGCAGCTGCACGAGCCCAATGATTATCCCCAATGTAGTCTAAAAACTCAGAGACTTTCTGCTACTCATGATGGAGACTGAATGTGTGAATATACATTCAGCTTGGGGACTGAAGTCAGGAAGAAGTCAGAGGAGAGAGCTACTCGATTTCAGGGCCCAGGGATTAGCATTGACCAACCTCCAGGGGTCTTGATCAAGCCAGCCACTTGCATTTCCTATTCTATGTGGGCATGGTTTTGCTTTCAAGACTGCAGTGCTTCCGGAAGAGAAGTGCCACAGAGTCCCTGAATACAACTTCTGGTACCAGCTGTCACTCCAGTGATTGCTATAAATCTCCCTCGTTTTAAGGACCTGGGTCTTCATCCTGGGAATACAAGGTGTTAGATAAGGTAACATCAGAAATGCAGATTTGCCTCACTGGATACAGTCAAAACAGCAAGTGTAAATACTTTCCACAAATAAAGTGCCTCTATCTCCAGCTCCATAAGACATTATTTTTTGGTTTATATTTAATTATGGGGGACTCTGTTAGCATCCCTTTCAGTAAAGGGATGGGCATTGGCCAGTAGACTTTCTATGTCTGTATCAGGTGTGTAAGCGATTTGCCCAGTACCACAAAGCATGCAGGTAGCAGTGTCAAGATCTATACCCGGATCTGTCTGGTGTTAAAGGAAAGCTTTCTCCGCCAGATCAAGAAGGGACTATGTTGACGCTGGGAAGAGGTGGGGATGTACCTACAGCCTTTGCCCTATAGAAAACCCCATCAGACATGCAGAGACCAGACAAATCCACACCGTGCCTCCGAAGCAGAAAATCAGCGGAAGGAAAGAGGTGCTGGGCATCCGAGCCTAGAGAAATAAAGCAGACAGCCCTGCACATGTCCCTTAAGGTGTCCAGCGGGAAGCTTTATTTATCTGGGCCTTTGTCCTATTTCTGCAAGCCTCAGAGGGCAGACACATGCCCTGAAGGACCAAGCCCAGTTCTTGAAGCAAAATAAGCTTCAGTGAATATTACAGGACTGCAACTGCGCACTTACATGGGCAGGTGCCGCAGGATGGAGGTGCGCACTCAGCTGCACTCCTGAGCATCCCCAACCCCACGATTCCGGCAGCCCATGGAAGGAGAGCTGATAATTACCAGGTGCTGGCATGGCAGCCATAGGCTGGGGTTTGGAGATGTTCAATGAGGGAGGAGTCGGGCTGAGATTGTAAACAAGAAAGGATTTGGGGGAAGAGGAAGGAATGGCCTAAGCAAACAGAAAAGAACTCCATAGAGAGAAACTGTCCAACGAATTAGTTAAGGGGCCTGCGACTTGAAACCCTGCCCCCTCCAATCCAGCTCCAAGGTCTCTGGCCTCCCCCAGTCCCTGTTCCTTTAGCAACCTCCCACACTGGATACCCTACCCATTGTAATCCACAAGCCCCAGTTAGGCGGCTCTCCCCGCCAACCCCATCCCCGCCCTCTGAGTACTGCCAAATTAGGGCTTTGCATCCCAGCACCACCCTTGGAAGCTCTGAAACTCCTTCCTCCACCGCTGGGCTCCCCAAGGCCTCTGCATTGCGGCACGACAGCCCTGCACCTCCGCAAGCCAGGAGTAGCGCACTGCCCTCCACGCTCGCATCTGCACAGCACTGCACTGCGGCGCCGCCAGCCCGCGCGCCTCCGGGTTCTCAAGGCAGCGCCGCTGTTCGCAGCTTATGTAAGCCCGATGCGCACGTGCTGTGAATTCATCTTCTCCCTGGGTGAACCTCTCGGGCAGACAGTAAAAGCTGAAAAGCTGCTAGGCTCTCCCCGCTCCTGGAGCTGTCAGGTAGTCACGCCCTGCAACGACAAATCCGGCGCAGTAAATACTAGGTGACAGATCAGAGAGGCAGCCGATCTAACCATGGACAGCGAATTCTTTGTCCTAAAAGAGTTGGGGGCAGTGCGGGAAGGAGGCTTTGACCTCTGTGCTGGCAGGCGCCTCACCAGCCTGCTACAGGGGCCAGCCAGCCAAAGTCATCAAAACCTACTTCGTCAAGAGAAAGGAAGAACAAACTGGTTTGTGCTGAATCTTCTCAGCTACCTCACTTCACAGAATGACCTTGTAGGTAGTTGCTCCCTGCCTGACTGTACTAGAATATTCTACTCTCAAAATAATAACAATTTGATGGGCTAGTCCCTGTTTCCTGCAAGTAGTGACAGTGAGTAGCACCAACAACTCCTCCTCTCACCTCTGCCAGCCATACCACCTTCCTGAGTTTCCCTTGTCCTGCAGACCAAAGGTCATTGAACCCAGTACCCAGTCCCTCTGCCTTTGTTCAATGTAGATCAAGTCACAAAGTGCCTTTCTAGTGCAGACAAAGCATTTTGTAGGGTCTGATGCATTACCCCCAAGAGGCAAGAAAAGGAATTCCTTCTGATCAGCACAAACACGTCTGGGCTGGGAGAGCCTTGGAAGTCCCCACGGTCCTCTGCCCAGTGCTACCTCCTGGGAGTCCTATTTCCTCTGATGAATCCCTCACTCCACCCCCCAGCAAAATCAATTTTTCAAAAACTAATACTAAATGTAAAATTGAAAGAGCTATGGACTCTGGGAGGGGGGCTGGTGTAGGAAATTGGGGTCAGGGTCAGTGTTGTGGCACAGGGAGTTCAGCCGCTGCCTGGGTTGCAGGTATCCCAGTTGAGAGCCAGTGGTTTCAGTCTCAGCTCTTGTTGCAGTTCTGATCCAGCTTCCTGCTAATGGGACTGGGACATCAGTTGAACATGATCCCGGTACTTGGGCCACTGCCACTCACACAGGAGATCCGGATGGAGTTGCAGGCTCCTGGCTTCAGCCTGGCACAGCCCTGACTGTTGAGGGTATCTGGGACATGAACCACAGATAAAAGGTCTCTTTCTCTCTTTCCCTCTTTCTCTCTCTCTCTGTCTCTCCCTCGTGTGTGTGTGTGTGTGTGTAATTCTGCCTTTCAAATAAATAAATCTTTTTCTTAAAAAGAAGAAAACTGGTGTCATGACAGGGTGACAAACCACCCCTTTTTGCCCTGGTTTAGGAAAGGACTTTGGATTTTTAGCTTGGAAAAGTCTTTGGCAGACTGGGGCAAGTTGGTAACTTAATTCAGTACAGGGGGAGTTCAGCAGGGTTGTTTCTTGAGGATTGAACTTAGACTGAGAAGAATGTGTTGTTTTTTTTTTTCCCCCTTTCTAAAGTGCATAAGAGAACATTTGCTCCCTAAAGAGTGGATTAGGAAAAGGACAATTATTCACGAACATTTTATGAGCTTGATTAATAGAAGTTGATGGGGAATGTAAACAAGACAGAATTCTGGGAGAAAGCATCAAGAAATCTCATGGACTAATAATGTTCAGAACATTTAATCTTCAGCTATGTCTTGTTTATGCCAGTTGTAATGGCATAAACCATCAAAAAGGCCTCTGTGTCCAGGGTGGCAATGCCTCACTCCACCCTGACTGCCTCCAGCCCCCCCCCCCCTCCCCTGACACTTAGAATAGTAGCAGCAGTCTACTGCCTGGTATTCACTGGGCATTGAACATTCACTGGGGCGGTTGGAAGCCCTCAGCAGTAACACAGGGGGAGGAGCTTGGCCTAGAAGTCAGGACACCTGAGTTCTATTTCCATCTTTGCTCCCTCTGATTGTATGACTCTGAACCAGCACTTAATTTCCCTCCACTGGAAAGTGTGGAAAACGGTCCCTACCTTGCTTCTTCTCTCCACAGTTGGGAGAATTAAAAGAGGAAGAATTGGTCTCCACTGAGTTTCAGTGACCTGCACTCTGATCAGCAGTTCCCAGGATGACTCACCTTTTGCCCCAGTTTTGGGAATCATTGGATCTACTTTAGATAAATAATTGATTTTTGGCACATCTTGGGCAACTTCATCTTCTTGAACAGAGTACCTTGAACTCTGAAGGTATAAATTAAATTTCTTCCCAAGCCTGATTAGGCTAAATTTATACACTCTTAACTATTCAGTCAGATTTTCAAGTACCCAACGTAGAGGTGGGGTGTAGGCTAACCATAATCAATGTCTAAAGAGCCATGGCAGCATTTCAGGGTAGCAACACCCGTATATCAACTGACCTTGGAAGAATATTCAGGGATTGGACCCCTTAAAGAACTAGCACTCACAACCTGAGCTCGATGTCTGGGCTCTGCAACTTAGGATGTGGATTCTCTCAGCTTCAGGTTTACCATCATTAAATCAAGGTGGCGGGGGGGGGGGGGGGGAGTGGGAGGGTGTAAGTAATAGTAAATATTCTGCCAACTTCGTGGGGTCATCAGGATTAAACGAGGTATCATGACAATCCTTTGTAAACTATGAAATGTAATACCATTAAATGTGAAAATCAAAATTAATGATTTTTTAGTTCAGTAAAACATATATGAAAAAATTTGGCATTTCAAACATTTTTAGGTGTACTCTTTGGTGGCACTAATTACATTTATAGTATTATGCAACCACAACCACTATATTTTTCCATAACTTTTTCACCACCCCAAACAGAAACTCTGCACCCATTAAATAATAACTTCCCATTCCCTCGTCCCCTCAACCCCTCGTAACCATATGCCACTTTCTCCCTCTCTGAAATTGCCTACTCTAGATAGTGCATGAAAATGGAATCCTACAATATTTTTTCCTATTTGTCTGGCTTATTTCACTTAGCATCATGTTTTCAAGGGTCATCCACATTGTATCATGTGTTAGAATGCTATTCCTTTTTATGGATGAATAATATTCCATTTGTATACCAAGGTTTATTTCTTCATGCACTGTTGCTGGATATTTAGGTTATTTCCTCCTTTTTGGCTATTGTAAATAATGCTGCAGTGAACATTGGCACATAAGTGTCTGAGTTTTACTCTCCATTATTTTTCAGAGTGGAGGTGCAGGGTCATATAAGTCTGTATTTAGCTCTTTGAAGAACTGCTAAATTGCTTTCTACAGCTGTTCCCACCAGCAATGTGCAAAAGTTCCAGTTTATCCATATCCTCACAAACACTGGCTATTTTGTTTTTTTTTCTTTTCTTCTGTTTTCTACAGCCATCATGATTGATGTGAAATTGTGCACAAATTTCTTTAGAACATACAATCCTCTGACAAAAGTCATCAATCAATCAATACATATTAATTGAGTATCAACCATACACAACTTGCTTCATTTAGAAAATGTTTCCTCAATGGTTTTTTCTACTTACTGCTTGTTGAATTCTTTATTCAGTGGAGGGTTAAGCCCATGTTTATAGAGTAAATTAAAAGTATGTCATTACAAAAATTAAAAAAAAAGAAAGGAAGGTGGAGGGAAGGGAAGGAGAGAGGCTAGGGTGGGAAGTATCACTTGTTCTTCAAACTGTATATATGAAATTTGTTCCTTTTATGAAAATAAAATATTTTAAACACAAAGAATTTCCTGAATAAGATGTACTACAAGCAAATGTGGTTCAGGTGAGGAAGCTGGAAATAAAAACTAAATAAGAAAGTTTTTCCAACCAACTGGGTATCAGAAAGACCATTTGCCAATGCTTATGGATGATGAGCAATGATTTGTGACTTCTGGGATCTATTGATTTATTGACCTGTTGATCTGCTAATACCTGTTCTTTGCTTAATCTTGCTAATGCATAATGCTTGTATAACAGTCTTCACTTATCAGGCCAGTATTATGAAATTATCATAATTTCTTGCTGCCTGTGCAGTTGATGAGATGTACAAGTGATATAAAACATCATGATAAATTCTGCCTCTGTAAACTTCCCTTAGCCCACTGATGTATATCTTTCCTTTAAAGTTCCCTAGGCTGTCCAAATTAGATTTTTTTTAATTTGGGTGAGGGAGCTTATATTCATTGTATAAGTAGTTAGAGATACTTATCATGGAGACCAACTGTCTTTCTTCCTTTTTCTCTGAGATTTTTTTCTTTGCTTCCTGGTGTTTGAGTACATTTTCATTTTTCTTTTGTCAAAGAAAGGATATGAAACAAATTCCAGGCTCACAACTCACCAGCTGCACTTCAGTGTTTGTTCTCAATTCCATTAATGGCCAGACAGAGAGGCTAGGCGAGGGGGAAAAAGCACAAAGCATGAAAAGTTACAGCTGTCTGAAGTCCAAAACTGAGTCTGAAGTATCTCTGAAACTATAACCTACGTCAAAGGGAAAGCAGGCTGTAATTAAAAGAAGGAGTCAAATGGGATATCATCCACAAGATTGTGTGTAGTATGTACAAAAGAAACACAGGCGTTACACGAAATGCAATAGATTATGAGTGATTTGAGAAGAGACATCATATCTTAGAGTTACATGCCTCTGGGAGAAAGACTTCTATTTGTTCCTTTTTACTATTATTCACTTAATTCTTCTGATTTTTTGTTAACAATTGATCAGTTGGAATAAAGACTGCACTCCCCACGCTTCATGGTGGCTGAGCTTTCCTAGATGAATACCTTCTGGAGGTCATATGTGCAACTGAATGGAAAATGTCCTCAAAGGAAGAAGCATACGTTGTCTTTCCTCTTCTCCCTCCTGCTGGATGGAATGTGGCTACAAACTTGGGAATGAAAAGTGGAGAAAACCTGAATTGCATGGATTTCATCCAGCTCTGGTCTGATTAACTCCTGATTTTGTTGCCAAGGGGTGAGGTCTTGGGGAGTCCATCTAGTTTAAACCTCTGTGGTTTTGGATTTCTGGTCATTCACAGCTAAACCCACTCCCTAGTGACGCACTCCTTCAGAAGAATACTTTCCAGTCAATGAACAATTCCAGTGATCACAATTAACTAGACATATTTGTCTGGGGTATTTCCTTCCTCACATTTTTTGAATGTTCATTGTTTTGGAATCTTAAGAATACATATTAGAGAGAGGATTGGGGCAAGATTCATTTTAATACTGTGAGCAAAGCAGTCAGAGGGAAACGTACATGGGTATTTCAGAAAGGTCATGGAAAACGGCATTTAAAAATAGGCTTACTTTGATGTAAACCATTTTTGACCCGTGCATAATTCTTTCATAATGCACATTTTCCATGAATGACAGCCCACATATATACACACACAATACAGACCCCCCCCCCCACACACACACACAAGAAGCCTTCAAACAGTTCATGGAAAATATACATATTATTTTAATTTTACTTTTTTCTATTGGCTTTTTGAAGTACACAGATGTCTTTTTAAAGTACAAAGACTTTTCTATTGTCTTTTTGAAGTACACAGATGAGGGAGCTGGATGGATAATATTCCATTCAGTTGTAAGGTGCGGTGAATTAGGCTATAAACACAGGTAATGTCACTGGGTGGTAGGAGTACAACATTTACATGCTCACTCTGTTTCAACGATCTACTCTAAGGAAGGAATGTGCCCAAAGAGTGATATCCAACATTTTCATTGTACCACATTGCAAAAGTGTTTTGAACCTAAGGTGTCTAACAATAACCACATGTGTCATGAAGTGTCAGATTTAGCATTTAACTGGAGACCTTGCATCAGGGAAAGAGTTTATGAGATTGACACCAAGGGATAGAGGTGATGGGATGATAGGCAATGGGGGGGGGGTGTCTGCCTTCCACCCCAGCCCACAGGTCAGCCTGCCCCCAGGGAGAAGAGATTTTCCCACAGGCTCCCAAAATGCAGTTTCCATAAATGAGATATAGAGGCCAGAGAGGAGATAGAAGACTCGGTGTAGAGCACTCTTCACTTGGTGGAAAACCTCAGTTGGGTTCACACAGAGCGATGGAACCTGGGGGTCTGCAGCTTGGGAGCCAGAGGAGACCTTGCTTGGGGACACAAGCCAGCACTGCCCTGGTGGGCGCCAGCTGCAGTGGCAGTAGAAAGGTGCTGCCTCCAAGTGGCCATGCAAATAGTAAGCATCAGAGGGGCAGACAGCAGGGGAGCAGGACACCATCTGCCAACTCACAGAAGCCCCCAAGGAAAACTGAAATCAGATGAGTGGTTAAGATGCACACAGATACGGACACAAGTCAGTGAAAAGAGTAGCCATGGACCAGAAAATAATCGAAGTGTACAGTAGTGGGGAAAATAAGCAAGGGATGGTTTGTCTTATAACCTGGGAGCCTGGTGTGCCCTGTGGGTGCTCTGTGCCATTCCTGTCCCATAAGCTTTTCCCCATACCATGTGGCTGAGAGCCTGGAAACCACATTTCTCAGATTCCCTTGGCACAGGGTCTGTTAGACACTATGATTGGTGGTACTTTTTGAGTTCACAAGATGGAAGAAAAGGGCGGATCATTGCTTCTGATCTAAGTTCTAGGCAAGTGAAGCCTACATTGTGGCATAGCAGGTTAAGCCAGCACCATATGGGCACTGGTTCATGTCCTGACTGTTCCATTTCCAATCCAGCTACCTGCTAATAGTCTGGGAAAGCAGCAGAAAATGGCCCAACTCCTTAGTCCTCTGCACCTACATAGGAGACCCAGAAGAAGCTCCAGGCTCCTGGCTTCCACCTGGCCCAGCCCAAACCTTTGTGGCCATCTGGGGAGTGAATCAGTGGATGGAAGACCTCCCTCTCCCTCTCTGTCTATAACTCTACCTTTCAAATAAATAAATTGATCTTTTTAAAAGTGGGGAGGAGGGCAGATCTAGGCACGTGTTTGAGTATACCCAAAAAGAAGCAGCTCATAGGTGCTAGGGTAGCTGAACTCGCAGTAATGACCTCACTGCAACATTCATGTTTCTAAATCCATGGGCCTTCTAACCATTACTCCCTTCCAGTGGGAGGTATGTACTGAAATGGCATAAGCATTATGCCCCATATTAAACTATTTCATAGTGAGAAGCATTTAGACTGGTTTTTGTTTTAATAACCAAACCTGATTATTATAGCACAGCTTATTGGTCAAACATCTAACTCAGCCTTGGTATAGCTCAGTGTTAGTTCATTCCCATGTTCTATAATGAGCTGTTCAAACTTGAGCAAGTTCTCTCACCAATCTTTAGCCAGTTTCTTTGCCTGCAAAATGGATTAATAAAAGCATTTACCGATTTTTCAAAGGATGAAATACAAATGACCAAAAGACACATGAAAAAAAATACTCAGGATCACTAGCCATCAGGGAGATGCAAATAAAAACCACAATGAGGTTTCACTTAAACACACTGAGGAGGGCTATAATCCAAAAACCAAAAAATAATAAATGCTGGCTAGAATGTGCAGGAAAAGTTACTCTAATACACTGTTGGCAGACATATAAACTAGTACAACCATTATGGAGGACAGTATGATATGACCCAGACATCCCACTCCTAGGAATTTACCCAAAGGAAATGAAATCAGCATGTGAAAGAGTTATCTGTACCCCCATGCTTATTGCAGTTCAATTCACAATAGCTAAGATATGGAATCATCCAGATGTCCATCAGTTGATTGCTAGATAAAGAAAATGTGGTATACATACACTATGGAATACTACACAGCTTAAAAAAGAATGAAATCCTGTCTTTTGCAACAAAATTGGTGCAACTGGAAACCACTATGATTAGTGAAATAAACCAATCCCAAAAAGACAAATATCATATGTTTTCTCTGGTATGTAGTAATTAATATAGAATACAAAAAATGTATAAAATGAAATGAACATCTTGTGATTTGGTGGCTATTTTTCCCTGTTGTTTATACTCCTATGGAATTGTTGTGTTTCTACTTTTTTACTTATTGAATATTATGGATGGTGATATATTAAGCATGTGATTATAGAGTGGATTGAAATTATGTTTTTACAAAAATTAAAAAAAGACTAAAAAGGTAATGAAGGAGGGGGGATTAATGGAGGAAGGAAGAGGGGGAGAAAAATATGATCATCCTCTTAGAATTGCACCTGTGAAATACATAAAATCCATTATCTTTATATTAATAAATATTTAAAATCAAGAAAAAAAGAAATGCAAAAAAAAATGCTTACCTCTTAGAACTGTCATATGGGTTAAATTGCATCATATAGGGAGTCTTCAAGAAGTTCATATAAAACACATATTATGAAAAATTATGCATAGATTTTTCAAAATATTTTTGCACCAAAATTATATCTTTTAATTCTATTTTTCATGAGCTGTTTGAAGTTCCTTCATGTATTGGGACCCATAAACATTAGGTATCATCATTTGAATATTGTACAACAACTCAGTTAAAGTTGTATAATAATAAGTAGGAAAAGGAAGGAAAATTGCATATATAGTATAATCTCAGCTATCTGAAATACACATATGGAAATGCACAAAAATATTTTCTCTCTAGGTGATTGTTGTACAGATGATTCTATTTTCTTCTGTATATTTTTCTATTTTAAAAATTATCTACAATAAGTATATATGTACTATTTTGTAAAAAGAATAACAGAGAAGCCACATAAATTCAGAGACTGACATTTAACATAGCAGTTACGAGGCCCACATACCATACTGCACCATCTGGGTTCAATATCCAGTTCCTGATTCCTGCTTTCTGATAATGCAGAACCAAGGAGGCAGCAACTGATGCTTCAAGAATTGGGATTCCTCCTACCCACATGGGAGACATGAACTGAATGCTAGCCATTGCAGAAATTTGAGTAATGAATCAGCAGAATGACTCTCTCTGCCCCCCGTGCATGTGTGCATTAAAAAGTCCATATATACAGGCCAGCGCTGTGGTGCAGCGGGTTAATGCTCTGGCCTGTAGTGCCGGCATCCCATATGGGCGCTGGTTCAAGACCCGGCTGCTCCACTTCCAATCCAGCTCTCTGTTATGGCCTGGGAAAGCAGTAGAAGATGGCCCAAGACCTTGGGCCCCTGCACTCATGTGGGAGACCCAGAAGAAGCTCCTGGCTCCTGGCTTTGGATTGATGCAAGTCCCAATTGTGGCCAATTGGGGAGTGAACTATCAGATGGAAGACCTCTCTCTCTCTCTCTCTCTCTGCCTCTCCTCTCTGTATAACTCTGACTTTGAAATAAATAAATAATTCTTTTAAAAAGTCCATATATATATATATATATCCACACCTCACCATAACCCAGAAAATAAACACACTGTGCAAAGAAACACCCCATTATTACTGTGTTGTTGTCATCTGATATTCACCATATTTTTAGCTCCTTTCCCACCAGCCTAAGAGCAAGTAAACATTGGTAACTCCAGATCTGGGAACAGTAAAGCCTCCACTAATGGAATTTGCAAAAGGTGAACTCTGGAAAAGCAAATGAGTTTGTGAAATTATTCTGAGGAAATTCTTTCACACAATGCAATTGGGAAGATGATACATGATATTCCGTTTAAGAGAGGCGTCAGCAGTTTCTTTGTGTTTTATTAGCCCTCTGATTCTTGTCAGACTCTTGGATAGTTTGTAAGATGAGGGTAGCCATATCTCCAGCTTTAGCCCTCCTTAGTCCACAGATTAAGTATTAGTAGTGTCTCCTTTCACTTTCAAAAGGGGTTTAGTTTAGATGATTATGTATATCTGTACAAGAACTATACAAACAGAACTACCTATGTAAGAACGACCCAAACAGCATAAGCCTTTGTGTTTTAACAAAGGTCTGTATGCAGCAAACTGCTTCAACTTGCTCTTTAGTTAAAGGCTCAAGAGAGCATCGGTTTGGTTTGATTTGGCTGTTTTGTTTTTATGAGCTTCCTGACTTGAGAGGATGCAGCTTATTTTCATCATACCTTACATCTTTCCTTTCTCCAACCAAGATACCTCATCAGGTACCTCCTTCAAAAATGAGTATTGCATTGAAGAAAACAGTTCTTGTATATCTGTATTCCTATCTGTACCTAGGCAGCATGGCCGCCTGCTAAGAAATCCCAAGAACTCATCTAAGTGTCCACAATCCTGTCTTATTCTTCTCTACATCACCAGAGCCTCATCAACAGCGATTTGTAGAAGTGCAGCAAACCTTCATGAACTGATTTGAACTTGCCTTGAGATGATACAAGAATCCATTATTTAGACTTCTTCATTAGTCACTTTCATGAATGTTTTCTTCCAACCAACATCTTGAGAAGAAACATTTTGTTGGAAATTTTCACTTTTCTTTTAATTTCCTTTTTATGTCTTCATTGTACCTGGAACTGGGTCAACATACAGCAGAGCTATCATCCATCAAATGAGTCACTTAGCTGTACACTAGTATAAATAGACAAAAGATCATTACAACAGACACCTTATTTTTATGCTTACAATGCAGCATAGAAGAAAAAATATGTGGATATCACGATATTTTTGCTTGTTCGCTTGCTTGCTATATAATCTGTGTGACCTACATCCTCATTCCACTCACATTACCCGGGCCTCCTTTCTCTGTGTCTACAAGACCTTGTGACTCTCTTAGTTTCAAGTTGGTGTGCCGGTTTATTTGAGGAAAGTGTGTAAAAGTTGCTCTAAAGGTAAAGATGATGGCATTCATCCTTTAAAAAGCCCTACAAGCATGCTTGGAAATTTAAGCAACAAGACCATTTTGTATAGTAAGCGCTAGGTGAGTGCTATAGGATCTTAAAGAGGAAAGAGAGCAAACACGCTTTAGAGTCACAAGGAGAGGACTTATGGAGGAGGCGTGACCTAGGTCCTAGATATTCAACTGAGCAGGATTGCTCCTCTGGACTGGATCACACTATGCAAATGATGCCTTAAATCCCTAGCAGAAGATCTGGGCCCCCAGTGATGCACAAAAGCGGCAGGAGATTCCCATAGCTCAGAAGTAAAGAGTCCCCTGAACAAGGTTCAGGGATATCTCTCAATGATGGGATAGCGGATGACTGTGTGAATCATGGTCTGGATGAGCCCTTGACAACCCACACATTCACCAGCTTTACTCACATCTACTAAAACGTAGATGTACTCCATGGTTGGAATGCCAGGGGTTGTGGGGAAAAGATGACCCAAAGTGATTGCCTAATCCTTGTGAAATGTGCTTGAACTTAGTATTAAGTAGAGACTTGAAAAGACAAAAAAAAATTTGTCTCTTGCCTTCTCTTTTTTATGAATTAAGATGTTTACCTGTTTTCCATGTCTCTATGACAGTATCACAAAATGACACAGTCATCAACTGTGTGTGCTGCTGGCTTGGGAAGGGACCAGGACAAGCACTTTTCTCCAGGGCCTGTCACCAGTCCTGTTGTGCATGTGACTTAGCTGAGTGACTTGTAAGGTGAGGTAGGTGGGAGGGCAGAAAGAACACCAAAGACTTTGAGTCACAGAGTCCCATCAGTCTAGGCACTTTCTTCTTGCCAAAGTGAACTTGTTATGAACTTAGCTAATACGTTTTTTTACAGATAGAGTTAGACAGTGAGAGACAGAGAGACAGAGAGAAAGATCTTCCTTCCATTGGTTCACCCCCCAAATGGCTGCTATGGCCAGAGCTACGCCAATCCGAAGCCAGGAGCCAGATGCTTCTTCCTGGTCTCCCATGTGGGTGCAGGGCCCAAGCACTTGGGCCATCCTCCACTGCCTTCCTGGGCCACAGCAGCGAGCTGGACTGGAATAGGAGCAACTGGGACTAGAACCCAGCACCAGCTAATACAATTTGAACTGCACATTTGGGTGGTAACTCTCTGAAGAGGAGCCGGTTTACCTGTCAGTGTGTTAATTTAGCCATTAGCCTCAGCTACTCCTGAGCCAGATGAACAATTTTCCTGTTGGTGCTGCATTTTACATTTCTGCTCCCAATCTAAGCATAAAGGAGGTGTTGGAGCAGACGTGATGGCAAAGGATGGTGGAACAACAGACATTCCGGAAATCAGCATGCATGATGCCTGTATTCATTAACTTCATTGACACTGGGTATATAATCACAGTTTCAAAAACAAGTACATATTCTTTGCTTTTGAGGAAAGATCACATGAATCTGATTGGATTTATGTGCCAGTCTTTCCTACCAACAGCAGTTGGTTAGGTAATTTCCTACATGGAAAGCTCCTGCCATGTGAAAGGAGGGCCCACCAGAGCAATGACATAACAGCAGAACTGACCCGCTCTCAAAAACATAAAATAGGCCAACTATGTCACCATGAGTCACCTTTTCTCTACTCCTTCAACATAAGAGTTGGCCAATCTAGTTCAAATCACCCATGAATCACTTTCAGGTGTCTACTGAGTCGGATTTTAAAAATCTCACTAAAATCAAAATTATTGAGTGCCATTGGTGATTTGTCCCCTTTCCCAACATCTCAGGGTCATAATGGAGCCTACTAATCATAGCTACTGGTCACTTGCTCTCCGGAAGTGAAGGCAAAAGCTTCCACTACATCAAGGCAGGACAGAAATTGAAAATGTCAGCCCACATTTTATGTTTCATTGTTTTTATTTGTCTTGTGTCTGTAGACTGCAAAGCAATCAGTCTCTGAAAGAGGTTTCCAGGATTACTCCAGA
The DNA here is from genome assembly GCF_033115175.1 of Lepus europaeus. Taxonomy (NCBI): domain Eukaryota; kingdom Metazoa; phylum Chordata; class Mammalia; order Lagomorpha; family Leporidae; genus Lepus; species Lepus europaeus. The sequence goes on along the minus strand of NC_084831.1, from coordinate 134,010,826 downwards.
GAACATTATCACCAGTAGCGGTGCTTTATGTTAGCTATAATTTTACTTTGTTTTGTCTTTTTGTTTATCTAATCAAATGAATCAGTACTATTATCTTAAAGAAACCTCTGATCATATTATTTCATATGTTTTGCATAAGGCATAAAATTACATATAATCTCAATTCTGTTTTTAAGAATCACAGAAGCATGGGGAAAAAGCAAAATGGAAACAGAAACAATTCTATTAAATCTATAATGAAAGATTACAGATTTTTTTTACTTTTGTGTATTATCCAGGTTTACTATTACAATTATAATTTTACCTATTATGTCTTGAGGGAAGAAAATAAATGTGTAATTACCTTCAAGAAAAAACAATACTTCAAAACAGTGGTGGATCAGAATACAGCAACTAACTGGGAGTAAGATAAATGAGAACTAAAATTGAAAGGAATCTGTGGTTTATATAAGACCAATAATAAAGGTTTAGTCCAGTTAAATCAAATAATGCTAGAAAATGGAATGTTTCTAAACTCTACTAATTCTTTGCAAAATCCCCAAAGTATAAGCTCTTTCGTCATCTTATGAGTTTGTGCTTAAATCAAAATCTAGTCTAATGGAGCAGAAGAGACTGGGACATGGGCAAGTACACACCTTTGGTGAAGGTGGCAGTACCCCCCCACACACACACACTAAGCAAGCATCTGCTTGAATTCAGCAATTTGCGACAATGGCAATGAGCTTGTGACAAAGGCCATGAGCTTGAGGCAGTAACGTGGTAAAATTGAGAGAAAGAATGACAGACCTATACAACACCCTCAACTATCACTGAGATGCATTCAGAAATTGCTACAGGAATCCTTTTCTTTAGGCTCTGGGACAGAGCTGTCATCGAAGTCAGTGGCAATGAAAAATTGCAAGCCATGAAACAGAATCCGAAATTGAAAAAGACATGCAATTGTCATGCAGAGGCTTCATAGCAGGGTCAGAGTGGGAGGGATGTCACAACTTACACATCCTTTGTAACAACAGGTGCTTGGAACTTGTCTTAATTCAGCTGCCCTGTGAGGCTAGAATAATAGGACTGTGTGGATTCACTGAAAGATGGGACAATCTTGAGCACTGAGGGGCCCATGCAAGCACAGCTGTAAGGAGTGAACATTCTCATTTTTACATCCAAGAATATCATGGGCCCAGGCAAATTCCCAGGGAACTGCACTACAAGGTGACAGGGCAAGCAGAAGAAAAACAGCACTGAGCCCAAAGAAGATCTTGCAGGCCTGGGAGACCAGCATGTCATGAGGGCATGATGAGTTCCGCAGCAGCAGAGTCCACAGCACAATGAAAGCAGGACTTTCATAGTTAATTATGAAAGATCTCTGGAGCAATTGCAGAGATACTTAGGCTACCTTCTCTGCAAGAGGCTCCAACGCTGCTTTAACAGGCGAGTGTCAGGAACCAACAACAGTCTACTGGGACGGTATCACAACTGGGATACTACAGAACGCATCAGAAAAAGGAGGATTTATTCATTCATGGGGTTTTATGCCCCTTTGCAAGGAAAAAATACAAATCCATAGTTACAGAAAGACAACTGGCTTCAGCCAATTGTTTTGCCTCTGACGTGTAATTCTGGGGAAAAATGACAATTTTTGAAGTTGCTTAGTGAGTGTTCTTGAAGGTTTGCATGTGCGTGTGTGTACATGTCTGTGCATTTGTGCACATGTATGTATGTGTGTGCACGCGTGTATGTGTGTGCACGTGTGTGTGTGTGCATGTGGGGGGTGTTTCACTATGTCCCCAAACATGTTGAGTGCCATTGACAACAAACTGAACATTAATGTTCCTTAAAACTGGATTTCGAGTGCTGCAAACACCATACCACAACAATTAATGACAATTTTTTCAAAAGGAAGATGTTCAGGCTTTTTTTTTTTTTTTCAGGCAGAGTGGACAGAGAGAGAGAGAGAGACAGAGAGAAAGGTCTTCCTTTGCCGTTGGTTCACCCTCCAATGGCCACCGTGGCCGGCGCGCTGCGGCCGGCACACTGCGCTGATCCAAAGGCAGGAGCCAGGTGCTTCTCCTGGTCTCCCATGGGGTGCAGGGCCCAAGCACTTGGGCCATCCTCCACTGCACTCCTGGGCCACAGCAGAGAGCTGGCCTGGAAGGGGGGCAACCGGGACAGAATCCAGCGCCCTGACCGGGACTAGAACCCGGTGTGCTGGCGCCGCAAGTGGAGGATTAGCCTATTGAGCCACGGCTCCGGCCAAGATGTTCAGGCTTTAACACCTCTGCTCTGATTATGTAAAGGGAGCTAACTTGCTTGGAGCACTTCTCTGTATGAGATCCTGATGGCATGTTTCCCCAGCACTTCATACACAGCTCATCCCAGAGGTAGATTAAGTAGCCTCCTTGCATTTTCTTGCTGCTTGCAAGCCACTGCTTCTCTTTTACCCAGATCTTCTCTACATGGATATTTTGAAGCTAAGATCATGTGACAAAACGCTCAGATATCTCTCCTTGTTGGAGACCTCCGCAGAATTTAAGTTCCTAGTTTGGAAGCACTAGCACCCAGTGCTTGCCTTATATCATTGCTGCTGCTATAATTCTTGCTGATTTCAATACCCATGCTGTCTATTGTTTTCAAGAACTGGATTGATCTTCTGACACATTTTCTCCCCTCACTGCCATGGCCATACCCATCATCATAATAGACTAGCATCTCATCCTTCACCTTGGCTCCCTGCCAGTACACTCTATCTTTGTATTTTTTAATTCTTTCAAGTACCCTAAATCCCAACAATTCTTCAACCCTACCATGACCCCAAATATATTGACTTTACCACCTTTTCATTGATGGTCATACCTAACTTACTTTCTTTCCCAGCTTAGATTCTATGACCCAATACTATTAACTTCCTTGCATACACCAAAAAGATCCTTCCTCAACTTTGCTTTCTTCAGTCTAAATCACATCTCTCATATTCAATAGTTTTGCCACTCCCCCAGATGTCAACTTCTTGTTTTCTTCTCTTTCCAAGCTAACAATATCTTTCTCTCCTCCTTTTCATCCCTTTTTTTAAAGATTTATTTTTTTATTTGAAAGGCAGAGTTAGAGAGAGACAGAGATAGAGATCTTCCATCCGCTGGTTCACTTCCTAAGTGGCCACAACAACCAGGCCAGGCCAGGCCAACGCCAGGATCCAAGAGCTTCATCCAGGTCTCCCACATGGCTGGCAGGGGCCCAAGCACTTGGGCCATCTTCTGTTGCTTTCCCAGGTTCATTAAGAGGGAGCTGAATCAGAAGTGGAGCAGCTGGGACTCAAATCAGCTCCCATATGGGATGCCAGTGTTGTAGGCAACAGTTTTACCACCATGCCACAATGCCAGTCCCTCCTTCTTTTTATTCGTAACTGATAACATTGAAAAAAATAACATCAATCAGAGGTAAACTCCCACATACTCCTTCCTACCATATCTACCAACCCATCTACAAGTCTGTTTATAAACTCCACCGTTTTGCACTCACAATGGATCTAGCCCCCATGCTCCTTAAAACAGGCTTGCATTCACTGGCTTTTCTAAGCCAATGGAGAAACTGAACCTGGCAGAATCATTTAATGGTGATAAAAATGATCAGGTTTCTTTGCAAAGCAGTTTTTCATTGTCTTAACAAGTTGAACCATAGGGTAAGAATATGCAATTCCACTCCTAGGTATCAATTCAAGAAAAGTGAAAATATAAGTTCACACAATGCCTTCTTCATGAATAATCACAGCAGCATCATTCATATTAGCCATCAAGTAAGACAATTCAAATGTCCATCAATTGGTGCATAAACGTGTGGTATGTTCACACAATGGAATGTTAATCAGAAACTCTCCCATGGAATAATGTGGATAAACTCAAAGCATACAACACTAAGTGAAAGGAGCAAGACTCAAAACGTTATAGATTCTTTGTTTCCAAATGTCCAGAAAAAGTAGATCCATTAAGACAGAAAGTAGACTAGTGCTTGCCTTAGACTGGAAGTGGGAGAAGAAATTAAGTGCAACTGAGAATGTGGAATCTTTTGGGGGAGATGGAAATGTCCTAAAACTGGATTGTGCTGATGACCACACAACTCTGTACATTTACTGAACATGTTAATTGCACATTTAAAACAAATGGGGATAGTGTGCATGTAGCACAGCATAGTAAGTCTGCACTTGGGAAGTCCATATCCCATATCAGGTTACCTGGTTCAAGTTCTGGCTACTCTGTACTTCCCATCCAGCTTCGTGGTAATGCTCCTGAGAGACAGCAGATGGTGGCCGAAGCACTTGTGTTCCTGCCATCTGTGTGGGAGACCTGGGTGGACTTCCTGGATCAGGCTTTGGCCGAGCCTGGCCTTGGCTGTTGTAAGCATTTGGGGAGTGAACCAAGTAATTAAAGATGTAGCTCTCTCTCTCTTTTTCTCTCTCTCTCCCCCCTTCTTCCTTCCTTCTCTCCCTCCCTCCCTCTTTCTTTCTCTTTCTGTCAATCTGCCTTTCAAACAAATAATAAATATTTTAAAAATAAATAAAATTAATGGTGGTAGGTATATGGTGGAATCGTGATTAAGATACCTGCGTCCCATATCAGTGCCTAGGTTTGCGTCCTAGCTGTATTCTCAATTCCAGCTTCCTGCCAATATACTGCCAGGAAGGTAACAGGTGATGGTTGGAGGAGTTGGATTTCTGCCACCCATATAGAATACCCAGATTGAGTTCCAGGCTTCTGGCTTCAGCCTGGCCTACCCTGGCCATTGTAGGCCAGTATTCTATCTCTATCACCATTTCTATGTGTATCTGTATCTCTGTCTCTATCTTTCTCCCCCTCAAACTAAAAAGTAAATCAATAACATAAAATGAATGTGGTTTTTGTATGTAAATTATACTTCAACAAAGTTATTTAAACTATGTTTTAAAAATTATAGTTGGAATCATTTTTGCCACCTCTCCTGCTAACCACTCCAGCCACTTTGGTCTTTTGCCTAAATCATTTTAATAGCTTAACTGGAAATTCTGTCTATACCTTTGACCTTTTAGAATCAATTCATAAAAGTAACAGAAATATCTTTTAAAAATATTTTTAAAAATTTATCTTGGCTATACTCAAACAGCTCTGATCATTCCTTTTCTACTCCAAATACTCTGCCCAATCCTCCCATGACCAAAAAGGCCCCGCATGCTCCACTCTGTGAGTCCACTGAGTTCCCTTCTCCGGCCCTGTCGCATCAGCTCCAGCCGCACAGGCCTTCTTGCCACTCTTCAATATAGCAACCATATCCCTGCTTGCAACATCCTTCCTCTGCCTAGAATACTATTCTTTTTAAAAAAGATTTATTTATTGATTTATTTATTTGAAAGGCAGAGTCACAGAGAGGCAGAGACAGAGATAGAGAGAGAAAGGTCTTCCAACCACTGGTTCACTCCCCAGGCGGCCGATCCAAAGCCAGGAGCCAGGATTTTCTTCTGGGTCTCCCGCATGGGTGCAGGGGCCCAAGGGCCACCTTCCACTGCTTTCCCAGGCCATAGCAGAGAGCTGGATCAGAAGTGGAGCAGCTGGGACTCAAACCAACACCCATATGGGATGGCGGCACTGCAGGTGCTGGCTTTACTCGCTACGCCACAGCATCAGCCACCTAGAAGAATATTTTTTTTTTTTGACACGCAGGGTTAGACAGAGAGAGAGACAGAGAGAAAGGTCTTCCTTTTCCGTTGGTTCACCCCCCAAATGGCCGCTACGGCAGGCGCGCAGCAGCCGGCATGCTGCCCTGATCCAAAGCCAAGAGCCAGGAGCTTCCTCCTGGTCTCCCATGCAGGTGCAGGGCCCAAGCACTTGGGCCATCATCCACTGCACTCCCGGGCCACAGCAGAGAGCTGGACTGGAAGAGGAGCAACCGGGACAGAATCCAGCGCCCAACCAGGACTAGAACCCGGGGTGCTGTCACCGCAGGCAGAGGATTAGCCAAGTGAGCCGCAGCGCTGGCCAGAATATTCTTTAAGGTATTTTCATAGTCACCCTTTTTTATTTTATATTTATTTGAGAGGTAGAGTTACAGACAATGAGAGGGAGATACAGAGAGAAAGGTCTTCCATCTTCTGGTTCACTCCCCAAATGGCTGCAACAGCCAGAACTGAGCCGATCTGAAGCCAGGAGCCAGGAGCTTCTTCCAGGTCTCCCACATGGGTGCAGGGGCCTGAGGACTTGGGCCATCTTCTACTGCTTTCCCAAGCCATAGCAGAGAGGTGGATTGGAAGAGGAGCATCCAGGACTAGAACTGGTATCCATATGGGATGCTGGCTCTGCAGGCAGATGATTAACCCACAGCGCCACAGCACCGGCTCCCATAGTCACCCTTTTGCTTCACTCAAATCTCTTGTATATTATCAGAGAAGACATCTCAGACCACATTATATTTAAAAGAGAACACCACTCATTACTCGTTTCCCCTACATTTGCCCTGTGCTACTGCTCTGCTTTACTTTTCTTTATAGTATTTATCACTTCCTGGTGCATTTTGACTGGGTTGTGTGTGTATATGTTTGTTGTCCCCACTATAATTCTATCTAGAAAGGAAGTTCCATAATAACAGGATCTTACCTCTTATCTATTTTGTTCTTTGCTATATCTTATTTGATTCCCACAAGCACCATGTACATTAGTTCTTCATATTTATAGAGGAAGACAATGAAGTTCAGGAAATTTATCACATTATGGAAATGCATATAGCCAGTGCTTATCCAAGCTGGAACTTGAGGCCAGAGCTGTCCGACCCCAAGCCGTGGATCCATAGGCACTGTACCAAGTCCTACAATCAGTACACCAACACAGTGTCTCAACCAGACCCCACCAAAGTTCTGTTTGTTTTGCTTCTCTGAAACCAGAGTTAATGAACTTATGACTCTGAATCCCTTGAGTTTTTATAATCAGTAAGATTTATTTAGCAAAAACATGAGATGTGGCTGCAGTATTGCAATTCCTTCACATCTGTTCTAACCAGTAAAAAAGCCAGCCTCCATTATCCTATAATCAAAAATAAGCACATTTCAGAAAATTAAAAATTCTGTGCACTCATATAAATCCAATTTAGCATCAATATTAGAAGAGTAGGAATCTATAAGATGGATGACACCAATTCATCACAATCTCTTTCTTCCTCTGCAGAATAATATATTACATCTTCATAGAAATCTGTGTGATTTATTTGTGTAATCAGGGGATAGCTACACCTTTTTGAATTGCTTTTCTGCTCATAAGCTTAACACACAAAATGTAATCAAGAAAAGCATAAAATACTTATTTACATTTAAGCCCATCTCAATGTCAAAAGATTGTTTTTGGGCTGGTGCCATGGCTCAACAGGCTAATCCTCTGCCAGTGGCGCCGGCACACCGGGTTCTAGTCCCGGTCGGGGCGCCGGATTCTGTCCCAGTTGCTCCTCTTCCAGTCCAGCTCTCTACTGTGGCCTGGGAGTGCAGTGGAAGATGGCCCAAGTGATTGGGCCCTGCACCCCATGGGAGACCAGGATAAGCTCCTGGCTCCTGCCCTCGGATCAGTGAGGTGCACCGGCCACAGCGCGCCGGCCGTGGCGGCCATTGCAGGGTGAACCAACGGCAAAGGAAGACCTTTCTCTCTGTCTCTCTCTCTCTCACTGCTCACTGTCCACTCTGCCTGTCAGAAATAAAAAAAAAAAAAGATTGTTTTTGCTGTTAAATTTCTTCTATATATTAGGAATCCTCCAAATGTACAGGTGTGACCTCAGGACACTCTGAGCATGTTCGTGTTAGGGAGATATAAAGGAACAAAAGAGAAAAGTAGCCCCAGGACAGTGGCAGCATGGCCTTCTCCAGAACACACTCAGGAAAATATTGCTAAGCTCCTATGGTATGAATATTCTTTTGCTAAGTTCAGAACAGACAGAGATGGTGCAATCTGCAAGGTTCATGCCAATCACTCAAAAAGGCCAGAAAGACTATCCTCCCCATCTCCTCTCCTGAGCTCCAAAACGTGAGAAAGAAGAGGATGGATCAGAGACTGGAAATTGTCAGTACGTTTACCTCTAGAGGTGAGAGTAAACCTCCTGCAGCCAACCAATCCCAACTGCAGACTGTAGCTCTGCACACACCTACCATGATATTTTAAAAAAGAAAAATTGCATCATAGCATAACCGTAGTTTACAGGGAACAAAGCTGATTCTGTACTTCTGAACTCTTTTTCTTATTGAAGAGTTATTCATGTATTTGAAAGGCATAATTACACACAAAGGAGAGACAGAGAGAGGTCATCCATCCACTGGTTCACTCCTCAAATGACTGAAATGACCAGGGCTGGGCCAAGCCGAAGCTAGGAGCCAAGAGCCTGGAACTTCCTCCAGGTCTCCCATGTGGGTAGAGGGACCCAAGCACTTGGTCCATTTTCTGCTGCTTTCCCAGGTGCACTAGCAAAGCGCTGCTGGATCAGAAGTCTGTCTAAATTAAGATTGGAGTTGGTGGACTCAAGAGGCTTCCATAGCCTTGCAGCTCTTGACAAGAGCCTCGGGTGATTACTGACATCATAAATAAGCGTGTCAGTTGTTAAATCAACAACAGGAGTCACTGTGCACTTACTCCCCATGTAGGTTCTCTGTCCTTCATGTGTTGTACTATGCAAATTAATGGTAAAACTACTACTCAAACAGTACTCTATACTTTGTGTGTCTTTGTGGGTGCAAACTGTTGAAATCTTTACTTAGTATATACTAAATTGATCTTCTGTATATAAAGATAATTGAAAATGAATCTTGATGAAGAATGGGATGGGAGAGGGAGTGGGAGATGGGATGGTTGCTGGTGGGAGGGAGGTTATAGGAGGAAAAGCCTCTATAATTCAAAAGTTGTACTTTGGGAATTTATATTTATTAAATAAAATTTTAAAAAAAGAAGTCGAGTATCTGGGACCTGAACCCATGCGTATATAGGATGCTGGCATCACAGACTGCAGCTTAACCCTAAGACCATAATGCTGGCCCTAGTATTGCAGGTACAGATGAAAGATTAGGGTTTTGGAATCTTTTTCCTCCTAGCTAATAAAACGTTTCTCTCTCTGTCTTGTCAAGTGCCAGGAAGCAAGATGAACAAGCAAAGGAAAATTGCATCCAAATAAAAAGATCCCAGTAACACTGTGGTGGCATGTTTTCTTGAAGCCCTGAAAATAAGAAACAGCACCACATGCTCCTGTTCCCAACAGTCCTTTCTTACTTGCACTGATACAATAAAGCTTCACAGCTAACAGCAGCTGAGATGAGGTGGGAAGGGCAGGGATTGCTAGGATGTTCATCATGGAGATGAAGAGAAGTAGTTTACCCCAGGCCACAGAGCCAGCGTAAACTCTCAGGCAGAAATCCTGGCTCTGATTCTTTATCTGTGCTCTTCCGATGTTCTGCATTGAATAGTGATTCTTTTTATATTTAGAAAATACAGAAGTAAGTCTGGGCCGGCGCCGTGGCTTAACAGGCTAATCCCCCGCCTTGCGGAGCCGGCACACCGGGTTCTAGTCCCATTCGGGGCGCCGGATTCTATCCCAGTTGCCCTTCTTCCAGGCCAGCTCTCTGCTATGGCCCGGGAAGGCAGTGGAGGATGGCCCAAGTCCTTGGGCCCTACACCCGCATGGGAGACCAGGAGCAGCACCTGGCTCCTGGCTTCGGATCAGCGAGATGCGCCGGCCACAGCGGCCATTGGAGGGTGAACCAATGGCAAAAAGGAAGACCTTTCTCTCTGTCTCTCTCTCTCTCACTATCCACTCTGACTGTAAAAAAAAAAAAAAAAAAAGGAAGTAAGTCTGTTCAACAAAATGCTCCCCTGCATATATCGAGAGTCCATTTTCTACAGGGCCAAGTGCTGGGTGCGCTGGACAGTGGAGACAATCCACAAACACTTTCTAATTGATGTGTGATCCTTTCCTCTAGCCAGGCTTCCAGCTTTCTCAGAAATCGGGTAGAGTAGGTTGCACTAACTACCAGCAAAACCACTAACTGCTGTGTTATGCTTCCCCTTGAGACACTGGTGATCATTCTGTGTTTGGAACTCTGATGACCTGAATATGGCACCCAAGTCTAAGTGTAGCGGTGGAGAGGCAAATCCTCCTCAGGCAGCACAGCTCAACCACGGGCCTGGAAAATGACCAGGGCTAAATGTACAGGACACATTGATTTCCAGCTCCAGCTGTCATCAAACAGCTAATGCTGGCACGGTGTTTCTTTTTTTAAGATTTATTTGTTTGAAAGGTATAGTGATGGGGGAGGAGAGAGAGAGAGAGAGAGAGAGATCTTCCATCCACTAGTTCACTCCCATAATAACCACAATGGCCAGGGCTGGGCCAGGCCAAAACCAGGAGCCAGGAGCTTCATCCAGGTCTCCCACATGGGTGGCAGGGGCCCAAGTGCTTGGGCCATCTTCTGCTGCTTTCCTAGGTGGATTAGCAGAGAGCTAGATCAGAGCTGGAGCAGCTGGGACATGAACCAGAGCCCATATGGGATGCTGGTGGTGCAGGCGGCTGCTTAACCTGCTATGCCACAATGCTTGCCCCAGTAGTGGATGGTTTTAGAGGTGGAAGATTTAGGTTTGGTAGAATGAAGGAAAATAGCTGATTTAAGCCATATTCCTTTGAAAAACTGTGTGATGTTGATATGATATTAATCATCATCACCTGTGTGCGTGCAGTGACAAATGGATATCTTTACAAAATGTAATAGCAAATGCCACTCTCTCTACAAAAACCAAGTTTTTGTTTTTTTGCTGAAGACTCATACAGAATCTCCAAGTTTCCTCTCCCAGTAGAGTTCAGGGTCTGTCTGCTGTGGAGGCCACTGGCAACAGTAGACAGGGACACAGACTATGTGGCATCTCTCCTGCACCCTTTCTCAACCAACAAATAAGAGAAACTCTGTTCCAGGGACTGGCATTGGTTGCAGCAGGTTAAGCCACACCTTGTGGAACTGGCATCTGGCATCAGAATGCTTGTTGAAGTCCTCGCAGCTCTTTCTATCCACTTTCCTGTTCATGTAACTGGAACGGAAACAGACATGGCATAAGTCCTTTCTATTCCTCTGTCTCTCCCTCCCTCTGTAACTCTGCCTTTCAAATAAATAAATAAACCTTTAGAAAAATACACTGCCGGGGCCAGCGCTGCAGCACAGCGGGATAACGCCCTGGCCTGAAGCGCCAGCATCTCATATGGGCACCAGTTCGAGACCCAGCTGCTCCACTTCTGATCCAGCTCTCTGCTATGGCCTGGGAAAGCAGTAGAAGATGGTCCAAGTCCTTGGGCCCCTGCACCGACGTGGGAGACCTGGAGAAGGCTCCTGGCTCCTGGCTTTGGATCAGCACAGCTCCAGCCATTGCAGCCAACTGGGGAACCAGCAGATGAAAGACCTTTCTCTCTCTCTCTCTCTCTCTCTCTCTCTCTCTCTGTCCCTCCTCTGTGTAACTCTGACTTTCAAATAAATAATCTTAAAAAAAGAGAAAAATACACCGCCATTCAATTATGTCAGATTTAACTGCCCTATGTTCTTAACAAACTCCAGTCTTAAACATGATGACTAAACTAAAGCAATGAATGTCTTTCAACTTTTTACTGAAATATAATACACACACCAAAAAAGTGTACATTTTGGAAGTTAGCTAATAGGCAACTTTTTATCAACTGAACATGCCTGTGTAGCCAGCACTCACATCAAGAAACAGTTCAACTGCACTGAGCACCTCACTTGTGAAGTTTATGTTCATGCCCAGTGTCATCTTTATTAAATGGTGCAAATCTCACAAAGGTAATATAAACTATAGCATATTCACAGTCAATCATGTGAACATAAGGTCTAACACTGTTGTACCTGAGCGAGTATGAACAAAGGAGCTCCACACATTGATAAAATTTGATGGTCCTTTATGTGCCGGCAGTGGAGAGTGGGCTCATGCCCTAAAGAACTCTCGACCCTGAAGCCTAAAGCAACAGGGTTTATAAAGGCAAAAACCACAAAATCGAAGAAGGAACTCGGGGAGGCGGCAAGATGGCGGAATAGGCAGGAAGCACACTTAGTCCGGGGGGAGAGAAAGTTTAATATAAGTGGAGATACTGCAGGGTCAAGGAAGAGTAGGGGATGAAACAGCAGAGGAAACTCTTCCGGAACTAGTGATTCACAGTGGACCTGCGTGGAGAGCGTGGGAGCCCAAGTTCGGGACACCAGCAGCAGACTCAACGCACCAGCGCTGGAACGCGAGGTGAGCCGAACCTCCATAGCCCGAGACACCAGCGGGCAAGCGGAAAGAGGAGGCTAGAGGGAACGAGGCTTGAAACTCCGTGGGGAAAAGTTCACCAGGCTAACTAGAAGAGAGAGAAAAAAAAATAAAAAAAGTGACTGATACGGACACAAGTTTCTCTCTCTCCGCTCACCTCTCAAAGGCGAGCAAGACAGAGCAGGCGCCATTTTGGAAATACGTCATAAGCAGGGCGACCTCAGGTCTGCACCAGCCCTGAGCCTAGCAGAAAAACCTGACTCTGTGGGGAGGGGTGAAATAACAGGAGATTAGCATCTAACTTGGCAACCCAGTGGGAGACTGCAGGAGAATTGGAGCCCACACTGAGGGCAGCAGAGATTCCCTGTGTGGTCCTTGGGAAAGAGCTTCTGATCTCTGGCTCCTGTGGGTATATCATTTGCCTGCTAACTACCTCCAATTACGTTCAGCTGTGCGGAATTACTTCCCTTTTAAATCAAAAAAAGAAAGAGATTTACCACACCTAACCTGGGAGTGTCATCCTTGACACACCCTCAACCCTGAGGAACCAAACACAGCTCTCAGTCCACACTCATCTCAAGCCTCTAAGGCTCCACCAAAAGCAGACAGTCCACTTAATATAGAGCCATAGTGTAACAAGAAAAAACACCACAGTGAAGAAACCAAATATCTCCAACATGCCAAACAACAAACGCAAAAACCAAGCTAACAAGAACAAGGAAGAAACTATGACGCCCCCAAATGAAAAAGACACCCCAATTCAAGATTATGAAGATGATGAGATTGAAGAAATGCAAGAAGCAGATCTCAAAAAATTGATAAGAACATTAAGAAGTTCTCAAAAACAAATTCTTGAACTACAGAAATCCTTCATGGACAAGATAGAAAATCTCTCTCGTGAAAGTGAAATATTAAGGAGGAATCAAAATGAAATGAAACAACTAGTGGAACAAGAAACTCTGATAGTGACTAGAAATCATAATGAAATGAAGAGTTCAATAGATCAAATGACAAACACATTAGAGAGCCTTAAAAACAGAATGGGCGAAGCAGAAGAGAGAATATCAGACTTAGAAGACAGAGAACAGGAAAGGAAACAGGCAAACCAAAGAAAAGAAGAAGAAATTAGAAATCTAAAAAATATTGTCAGGAATTTACAGGATACTATTAAAAAACCCAACATTCGGGTTCTAGGAGTTCCTGAAGGCATGGAGAGGGAGAAAGGATTAGAAGGCATTTTCAGTGAGATACTAGCAGAAAATTTCCCAGGTTTGGAGAAGGACAGAGGCATCTTAGTACAGGAAGCTTATAGAACCCCTAATAAACATGACCAAAAGAGATCCTCACCACGACATGTTGTAATCAAACTCACCACAGTGAAACATAAAGAAAAGATCCTAAAATGTGCAAGAGAGAAACGTCAGATTACTCTCAGAGGATCTCCAATTAGACTCACAGCAGACTTCTCATCAGAAACCCTACAAGCTAGAAGGGAATGGCGAGACATAGCCCAGGTACTAAGAGAGAAAAACTGCCAGCCCAGAATACTATATCCTGCAAAGCTCTCATTTGTGAATGAAGGTGAAATTAAGACTTTTCACAGCAAACAGAAACTGAAAGAATTTGTTGCCACTCATCCTGCCCTGCAAAAGATGCTTAAAGATGTGTTACACACAGAAACACAGAAACATGGTCACCAATATGCAAGAAGGTAAAGGAAGGAAACCTCACAGCAAAAGATCACAGGAAGCTCAATTTCTCTTTGACATAGAATTAAACTCTGATGCTCTGTTAAAGCAATGTGTTAAAGTAATCTATTATGTTCTCTTGATGTCTGTTAAATTCTAATTGTTCAAAAACAGCTGAATTTTTATTAAGAGCTATGGGTTATTTAAATATGTGCTTTTTTCAAAAATTTGAATATCTGCTGCTCATAAAACTAAAGCGTTGTTGGTTCTGTGTTTAGCTGTCCTCCTATAGGTTCCTATGGACTTTTTCCAGCCACTTTTATTGTATTCAGTACTTTGGGATGGCTCTGTAAACAGATGAAGCCAATAATGTATTAACAGTACCAACTGAGAGAAAGTATGGTTAACTGAGGTTACTAAAAAGAAAAAGCAATTCAAATCAATTGGCAATCTACAAAAAGAGTTAAAGATTTTAAAAGCTATTATTAAAATTGATATATTGGTCTATTATGCTATATTATATGTGTGTACATATTGTATGTCCACATGGGGAAATTTTATTAGGAGTTTTATTTTAAATGGCTTATAGATAAGATTGTCCATAAATTTAAGCTGCTAAAATCAATCAAAGATACATTTTAATTTGTGGGACCTGAATCTGTGTATCATATGTTTTAGACTTGTTGGTAGAAAGAAACTAAAAACATTTTAGATGGTTGTGCTTAAGTTTACTGGCTAAACAAACTACACCATGTTAGATATTTAAGAGGTGTTTTCAAATACATGATTCTTAAAATTTATAGAAGGCATTGGACCTTCTGGTAAATGTTTTCTTAAGTTGTTATCTAATGGTTGAAACGGTTTGCTAAGTATTCATGTGATATTGCTATTGTCAGCAAGCGATCTAGGACTTGCTCCCTCATTTCTCTATTCTAAGCCCAACTTGTTCTTTCATTTCTCTATTCTCTTCAAGGTAGGAAACTAATTCTATTATGAAGGAATCTGTAGGATGCACAATTTAATCTTTAGACCTTATAAAAGAGATGGCTAACATTTTTCTGCAATAGCATAGCCAAAATAAGAACTCAAATAATAATCTCATAGCTAGATTCACTTCGCCATCAGCGAAGTATACAGTAAGTAGAAAAAACCTCCCTTTCAGACCAAAGGGAAAGAAAGTTTTAAAGTGAGAATATAATTTTCCTCATGGGCATTGTCTACCTTAGAAAAACTACTACGGAACATGCCTGTGACTATAGACTTGTAGTTCAGGCCACCGAAGATTAGAGATGGGACATGGGCACTCCCTTGACTTGCATCTTCTGGTCTGCTTTAACACAAACCAGGAGGAAAAGAAAGCTAGGCATCAGAAGCAATGGGTGGCAGGCCTATTAATGGCTGATCTGTACAGTGATCTGCCCTCAAGGAGACCCAACAGGCCAGAGCACTGCAGTGGCTTTCAATGTGGTAAGCCTGGGCTTCAGCAGAAGTCAGCTTGTGAAGAGCCCTGGCAGCTCTGCCAAGAGTTGGATCACTGGAAATGGACCTGCCCTGGAGTCGAAGGATGCCCAGGTCAGAGCCACAGATCTTATTGGCTCTAAGCTGAGAAGCCCTTCACTCAGCCCAACTTCCAAAGGGACCACTGCAGCTGAGGGTGTGGTCAAGTAGGGTCAGCAACATTGCAGGCAGAACTGTAAATTTCTTGTTAGAGATGCCCCCTGCCTTTACCTGGCCAGCTCTCCTCCCAGGCCGGCCAAGTAGTGAAAGTCAACAGAGTGCCTTCCTCTAGGAGGTTCACACCTCCCTTAGGATGTACCCCATGTGAAGAGATAGATAGGTCTGGGCCTCTGAACTTACAAGGCCTAAAGCCCACCAGATTATTATCAAGCCCCTTCTATCAGGTTCTATTTGCCTCTCAATCAGAAAAATTACTTGTAGCTTAGACAGCACCTTTCTTAGCTCCTCTAATAATGACTCTGTCCTTTGTTCTAGGCCCTGTCTAGTGCACTTGGGCCTCATTCCTTTGTAATCATAACCTCTACTCTACCACCAATGGCTCTACTCCCAACATGTGTGTACTGATGGTCCTCTTCCCCACTTAATGCTGTATAATTGTTCAAACCTGGTAAATGCCACTCTTAGGATCATTGGATACTATCCTCACTCTGTCTTTTATGACCTTGTCTAAATATGATCAGAGTCGGCAAACTTGGAAGGCTTCCATAGCCTTGGCAACTCATGACGACAGCCTAGGATGGTTACTGGCACCATAAACTAGAGTGTCAATTTGTTGGGTCAACAACAGGAGCCACTGTGCACTTGCTCCCCATGTGGGATCTCTGTCCTTAATGCGCTGTACATTGTGATTTAATGCTATAACTAGTACTCAAACAGTATGTTTCACTTTGTGTTTCTATGTGGGTGCAAACTGTTGAAATCTTTATACTAAATTGATCTTCTGTATATAAAGAGAATTGAAAATGAATCTTGATGCAAATGGAAGGGGAAAGGGAGCGGGAGAGGGGAGGGTTGCGGGTGGGAGGGAAGTTATGGGGGGGGGGAAGCCATTGTAATCCATAAGCTGTACACTGGAAATTTATATTCATTAAATAAAAGTTTAAAAAAAAATTTAAAAAAAATGTTTTCTTAAGTTGTTATCTAATGGTTGAAACGGTTTGCTAAGTATTCATGTGATATTGCTATTGTCAGCAAGCGATCTAGGACTTGCTCCCTCATTTCTCTATTCTAAGCCCAACTTGTTCTTTCATTTCTCTATTCTCTTCAAGGTAGGAAACTAATTCTATTATGAAGGAATCTGTAGGATGCACAATTTAATCTTTAGACCTTATAAAAGAGATGGCTAACATTTTTCTGCAATAGCATAGCCAAAATAAGAACTCAAATAATAATCTCATAGCTAGATTCACTTCGCCATCAGCGAAGTATACAGTAAGTAGAAAAAACCTCCCTTTCAGACCAAAGGGAAAGAAAGTTTTAAAGTGAGAATATAATTTTCCTCATGGGCATTGTCTACCTTAGAAAAACTACTACGGAACATGCCTGTGACTATAGACTTGTAGTTCAGGCCACCGAAGATTAGAGATGGGACATGGGCACTCCCTTGACTTGCATCTTCTGGTCTGCTTTAACACAAACCAGGAGGAAAAGAAAGCTAGGCATCAGAAGCAATGGGTGGCAGGCCTATTAATGGCTGATCTGTACAGTGATCTGCCCTCAAGGAGACCCAACAGGCCAGAGCACTGCAGTGGCTTTCAATGTGGTAAGCCTGGGCTTCAGCAGAAGTCAGCTTGTGAAGAGCCCTGGCAGCTCTGCCAAGAGTTGGATCACTGGAAATGGACCTGCCCTGGAGTCGAAGGATGCCCAGGTCAGAGCCACAGATCTTATTGGCTCTAAGCTGAGAAGCCCTTCACTCAGCCCAACTTCCAAAGGGACCACTGCAGCTGAGGGTGTGGTCAAGTAGGGTCAGCAACATTGCAGGCAGAACTGTAAATTTCTTGTTAGAGATGCCCCCTGCCTTTACCTGGCCAGCTCTCCTCCCAGGCCGGCCAAGTAGTGAAAGTCAACAGAGTGCCTTCCTCTAGGAGGTTCACACCTCCCTTAGGATGTACCCCATGTGAAGAGATAGATAGGTCTGGGCCTCTGAATTTACAAGGCCTAAAGCCCACCAGATTATTATCAAGCCCCTTCTATCAGGTTCTATTTGCCTCTCAATCAGAAAAATTACTTGTAGCTTAGACAGCACCTTTCTTAGCTCCTCTAATAATGACTCTGTCCTTTGTTCTAGGCCCTGTCTAGTGCACTTGGGCCTCATTCCTTTGTAATCATAACCTCTACTCTACCACCAATGGCTCTACTCCCAACCTGTGTGTACTGATGGTCCTCTTCCCCACTTAATGCTGTATAATTGTTCAAACCTGGTAAATGCCACTCTTAGGATCATTGGTTACTATCCTCACTCTGTCTTTTATGACCTTGTCTAAATATGATCAGAGTCGGTGAACTTGGAAGGCTTCCATAGCCTTGGCAACTCATGACGACAGCCTAGGATGGTTACTGGCGCCATAAACTAGAGTGTCAATTTGTTGGGTCAACAACAAGAGCCACTGTGCACTTGCTCCTCATGTGGGATCTCTGTCCTTAATGTGCTGTCCATTTTGATTTAATGCTATAACTAGTACTCAAACAGTATGTTTCACTTTGTGTTTCTATGTGGGTGCAAACTGTTGAAATCTTTATACTAAATTGATCTTCTGTATATAAAGAGAATTGAAAATGAATCTTGATGCAAATGGAAGGGGAGAGGGAGCGGGAGGGGGGAGGGTTGCGGGTGGGAGGGAAGTTATGGGGGGGGGAAGCCATTGTAATCCATAAGCTGTACACTGGAAATTTATATTCATTAAATAAAAGTTAAAAAAAAAAAAAAAAACCACAAAATCAGGAGGGGAATTCATGGTTGCTAGGAATAGGGGGGAATACATGGTTCCCGGGGTCAAGCTGACCTAAAACCTATGCGAAACTAGTATCAATTATAATCTTGACAATACCAGTTACAATCTTATAATCCTGACATTAATCCAGGTATTGGTTTTAATTATATGTAGGACATAGACAAATTACATTTTTATCATTAACCCAGGTGCAACCTTTCTACTTTCAAGCTTGAACAATTATGCTGGGGGGTTTCTATGCTCTGCCAAGTGTGAGGTAGTGGACTGCTATTGTTCTACTGTTTTAGATCATAGTTTCAGACCAGAGTCTCACAGTGGGGGGGGGTGCTTTCCCAGAGTGGAGTCTCAAGTGCTCCAAAATGGAGTCCCTACTGTCAAGGTGCTACTTCAACACAAACACACAATGCACAGTTTCTTTGACAAATATCCGAGGATTGTTGGTCTCAGTGAGGTGTAGCCAATCAGCCATTAGATTTCTCTGCTGTCATTAGTAGAAATTTTAAATAATTAATTCCTCAAGACCAAAGACATTTCTTTCAAACATGCCCCAAGTTGGAGTAATGAATGACAATTTAGCCAATCCCAATCAAAGAGAAAAATAATCATAAAAATGAGGAAAATGATCATGACATTATACCAGTTTTATATAGTTTGCCTATTCTGTTTGTAATAAAAAAGTAAATACTCAAGCTAATATTTAGCTCAGTTGTAAAGTTAAAGTCATGGATGTATAAATAATCACTTTTCCTCTCCAATCATTTAATGTGGACATGCCTCAAGGCCCAATAGTACAACTTTTCATGCAACTGCCCTGAATTACAAAATGAACCTGCTCTCCAAATTGAGCTACTATAGCGGGGCCAGCGAGGGAGGGGTGGGGGAAGGTTTCTCTGCTCATGTCTGCCTGTCTTGGATCTGCTATCCACAGATGAGAATCTTGCTTGTTGGTGGCATAGATCCCCTGAGGCACCCAGGTTGGTCAGCCTCAGCTGAACAGCTCCACAAGGCTGTGTGGATGGCCACTGGCTATAGTGACCTGTAGTTTCTCCTGGGGTGGACACAGATATGAGAACCTGCCATGAGGTCAACCATGGGAAATGGTTCTAAATAAACTACTTGATTTCAACTGCGAGACAAATTACTCAATATCACAGACATCACAATGAAACTCAAGTCGTCCTCTAAAAAATGTTAAACTCCAAAACCTATAAACTTCATTCTTCGGCCTCAAGAAGCCTGCCTAAGTCACATTTTCATTCGTCTTTCACTGCTATTCCCTTCCTTGTTCCTACATAGTTGTCATCTTAAACCTCCTGGCCTATGCCCCATTCATTTAATTCATATTTGCTGAGCATTGTACCAGGTACTCTGCCCGCCTTGGCACACAGTCATGGGAATTTACTTTCATGAAAATTATAGCCCTAATGAGAGCGGCAAATCAATCAAATAATCAACAAAAATATCTTGATCTCTTCGACCTCCACACTCATTCACTTAATTGTTTCTCCAATTAGCTTTGGCTTATAAATCCTTCTTATCCTCCGTGGCCCTGTCGAAATATTTTTATCCATGCAACAAACCTTCACTGACCAACCCAATCATCTCACAGTGACAGGCACCTTCTCTGAGCCTCATACACCATGGACCACACCAGAAATACCACATGATCTAAATGCAGGCTACCACCAGCCAGCTTATTACACAAGGCAGACATCAATAATTGATCACAGCATTCTTTCTGCTGAGCCAGGGAGTAATCTCAAGCTCTCATCCAACACAGAAAGTCAGGCAGCCACTGTGAGACAACTGGAGTGATCTGAAAGAAATGTACTATCATTCTCAGGCCATTCCATTAAATAGACAGCCATCGGTAACCTTCACCTTTTATTATCGTATTCTCCTATGTAGGTGTTATCTCCACAACCACTTCTAAATGACTTCAGTGGCAAGGTCTGTGCCTTATGCTCCTTTTAATAGCTCTAATTCAGCAACTACATGAGTCTGTATGTTAAGCACAAACTATGGATAACTCCTTTGCAGGCATTACAGAAAGCACAGCAACTGGGGCCAGCACTGTGGTGCAGCAGATAAAGCTGCTGCCTGTAATGACAGCATAGTATGGGCACCAGTTGGAGTCTTGGTTGCTCTGCTTCCAATCCAGCCCCTTACAAATGGCCTGCAAAAAACAGTGGAAGATGGCCCCAGAGCTTGGGCCCCTGCCACCCATGTGGTAGACCTGGAAGAAGCAGCTGGCTCCTGGCTTCAGCCTTAACCAGCCCCTGCCACTATGGCCATCTGGGAAGTGGAAGATATCCCCCCTCCCAAATCAGTCTCTCACACTCTCTCTGTAACTCTGCTCTCTTCAAATAAATAAATAAATCTTAGGAAAAAAAGGGAAGGGAAGGGAAGGGAAGGGAAGGGAAGGGAAGGGAAGGGAAGGGAAGGGAAGGGAAGGGAAGGGAAGGGAAGGGAAGGGAAGGGGAGGGGAGGGAGGGAAGGGGAGGGGAGGGGAGGGGAGGGACAGCAATTAATAAGACATAGTTTCTACTACCAAGAACTTTCGATCTCTTTTGGAAACATAAGAAGTTCACAAATGTATACGATTTGAGAAAGAATAAAATAAATGGCATAAGGCCTAGAGGTTTAAAAAAAAATCACAAATTAGCATTGGTATTGTGTTGCATCAGGTTAAGCTGCCACTTGAGATGCCGGCATCCCATTCTGGAGTGACGGTTCAAGCCCAGCTATTCTGCTTCTCACCCAGCTTCCTGTTAATGAGCATGAGAAGGCAACAGAAGACGGCAAAAGTGCTTGGGCTCCAGTCTCTCCCATGGGCAGCAGGGAGAGAGAGAGAGAGAGAGAAAGACAGATCACATGACAGCCCCTCCCTCTTTTGCCCATAGTCAATGACAGGGTTATAAAACTCACCTCTCTCATCCTCCTCCCCAGTATCCCACCCCACCACCTCGTCATCTTTTTTCACTCAACATCTGGTAGCTCTAATTAAGATCTTCTCAGTCTGGCTGTGTGGCTTTTTTTTTTTCTTATTCTACCAAAGGAAACTTCTTTCCAAATATCTGATTCAGCAATTTCATCATCATAAGAGCCATCACAGATTTCAGGAGGAAGCAGATTATATAGACTAGGAAATCATTCTGGGCAACACAGTGTAACAGGAAATCAGCAAACATCTGTTGTGTTGGGTTGAAATCTTGGGGGGCATTGGAGGGACAGCTCTCCCTCCGCACACTCCACCTCTCAGCCATGCTTGGGCTTCTGATTCCCACTCAAAACCTTTTCTTCCACCACATTTCTCTTTCATTACAAATTCATCTCCCTGCTCCTCTTTGCCTCCCACTGCCGAATGACAAGTCCCTTTTAGAACAACGCTGGTGACTCAGCCAGTGGATACTGAATTCCATTTATGTGCACCTTTTCCCCTTCTGAGGGACATAAAGAGTGCCACAGATATTCAATCCTATTTTTGCCTCATTCTTATGAAAGGATTAGCAGTCAAAAGGGAATAAAAATGAAGTCTAGGATTCTGTTTGAATTACTCGAGGATTCAGACTGAACACCAGATTTTCATTTTTCCAGTGTCTTCTTCTCCTCACTTCCTTATTCTTGATGGTTTTTATTCTCTTTGGGATTTATGATAAGTGACTATACTGGAAATTAGACCAAAATCATTGCTATCACTTGTGCTGTTTCTTAATGAGTCACCCAAGCTTAAAACGTCAGTAGTCTCAATTCCTTCAAATAGTTCCTTCCCACACAACTAGACACTCAAAAAGTATTCAAGACATTGAAGAAGATTGGTTGGTTGGTGAACCTCTGGAACCCACTGATGCCAAACTTATTGCTGTTTAACCCTGCCTCTTACTTCCTGGGAATAATTAGCTCTGATTCCTCCCCCACCCCGGCTCCATTCTTGGCTTAACCTGTAAATAATGCAAATAATTGGGCAATTCCCATAAGTATTTGATTTTCTCCTGTTCCAGTCCTGATTCCTTGAAGTCAAGGAAATCGGTGAACAGAGTAGTTGACTCAGTGCAATTAACATATACAGCTGAGCCACACTATACAGTCAGGCAGTCATACCTAACTAACGTGCTCCCTGGTTAAGCAGGTAAAGGAAACATGATTTAAATCACACCAAGCCATCTTCCAAAGTCACCAGGCCCAGAGCCACCTCCCAATTGGCTTCCTGGCTCCTGTCCTGTTTCCTATGTCCCATCTTCCACTCAGCACCCAGTGTTATTTCCCATGGCCTTTAAAATGAAGTACAGTCATCCCTGGCAATCCATAGGAAATCAGCTCCACCCTCCCCCCATATGAAAATCAAATCCTTTATATAGGATGACAAATATCTGCACACAACCTACACACAGCTTCTGGTATACTTGAGACCATCCCTGGGTGACTTATAATACCTATCACAATGTACACGCTATGTAAATAGTTGTTAGACTGATTGATAGAAAATAATGACAGGAAAAAAGCCTGAGCATGCTCGGTGCAGACACAATTTTGTTCCTTAACATTTTCACTTTGTGTTTGCAGGAATCAGCAGATGCAGAACCCATGAGTAAGGAGCCCTCAGATATGGAAGATGGACTCTACATGCTTCTTGGTATGGCAGACAAGCCCCTCAGTGACAATCCCTCTGTCTATTTAATCTCATATTTTGCTGTCACTCTCATTGCTCTCTAACCTTCCCTATGCCTCTCAGTCCTCTTAAACTACTTTCACTTCCTAGTGCATCAGAGTTTTGACCTACAGACCTTTGCATATGTGCTTGTTCCCTTGGCCTGAAGGGTAAGCCCTAGGGATAACTCTGACACATCCATCAGGACTCAGCAGAAAGCCATTTCCATAGAAGCCTGTCCTGACCCTCCCTACACACTAAGACTTGGAGAACTTTCTCCTGTAAACCCAAAGTTCATACGCTCTGCTTTCCCTATCTTCCCACATACCACATGATGTTGAAATGGTCTTCCTGAAGGTAAGAACCCAGAGACAAGGTGTCTGGTTTCACCACTGCATTCCATTCCAGCAAAGCATCTGGAATACATCAGGTGCACAGTGAGTTATCTTTATTCATTGAGTGAGTAGATGAAAGAAAGGTTCTGGTCATTCAGCAAGGGAGCTGCATGAGAATAGAGGCTTTGTTCTGCTCACTATTCAACAACACTGAGACCTTTGCGAGGACAGCTGAGGGCAGCTTGATGGAGTGAAAAAGTCAGGTATTGCCCATGTCCTTCCACACATCCCTAGGGTCCAGAAAACATTTGAGAAGTACAAAGACTTAGTTCAATCAGGAAACAATTACACTCACCTTTTGTGTCTTTGCTATTTGTCACTCTTTATAAAGCAAGAAATTTATTTTTATTTACTAAGGGTTTATTTTTCTTTAAAACCATCTTTGAAAATTATGATAGACGTGGGGGCTGGCATTGTTGCCTTGCAGGTTATGCCAGAATTCCATATAGGCACCGGTCCAAGATCTGTCTGCTCCACTTCTGATCCAGCTTCCAGCTTGGGAAAGCAGTGGAATATGGCCCAAGTTCCTGGACCCCTGGACCCACATGGGAGACCTGGGAGAAACTCCAGACTTCTGGCTTCCGCCTGGCCCAGCACTAGCTGCTGCAACCATTTGGGGAGTGAACCAATAGATGGAAGATTGATGTTTCTCCTCCTCCTCTTTCTTTTCCTCCTCTCTTTCAAACAACTAACTCTGCCTTTCAAGTAAATAAAAAATAATTTTTTTTAAAATTATGATAAACAAATAACAATGAGAAAGGATAGATGGCTCCACTTTTTGCTAGGAGGCAAGTTTTTAATGGTTTCCACTCTGGTTTACCAGTGTTATGATAAGAACAGTAGAACATTGACCAGCGCCGCAGCTCACTAGGCTAATCCTCCACCTGAGGCGCCAGCACCCAGGGTTCTAGTCCCAGTTGGGGCACCGGTTCTATCCCGGTTGCTCCTCTTCCAGTCCAGCTCTCTGCTGTGGCCCGGAAAGGCAGTGGAGGATGGCCCAAGTCCTTGGGCCCTGCACCCACATGGGAGACCAGGAGGAAACACCTGGCTCCTGGTTTCAGATTGGCACAGTGTGCTGGCCGCATTGCTGACTGTAGCAGCCATTTTGGGGATGAACCAACAAAAAGGAAAACCTTTCTCTGTCTCTCTCTCTCTCTCTCTCTCTCTCTCACTAACTCTGCCTGTTTAAAAAAAAAAAAAAAGAATAGTAAAACAAGCTGACTCCAACAGGCTGCCCTCAGTGCCTCCTGAAACATCTTGATATTGCTGAGTACAAGCAATATCAAGACTAGACAATGCCTAGTACTTCTCTTTTCACTTAAAACTATCAAGATGATGTCCATTCTTCCCATTAGTGTCAAAACAGGACGCACGCCATCATCCACAACTCGGATATTAGAATCATAAGCATGAAATAAATCAGCAATTTGTTGCTGAGAATATAAGAAAGCATGAGGCTTGGGTGTTAAGGGACCAGATGATCATTTTATTAAAAGTTTACTGCAAATTGTGATAAAAAATGTTCAATGCAATAGTGTTTGGAACATTAAAAGCTTAGTGACAATAAAGCCTGACTTGAATGATTCTCTAAATTGGCAACAACCACAGAAATCACAAAGAGAGATTATTGTCCAATTCAAAAATCATTGGTATTTACTTAAAGTCTTTTATATCGAAAGTCCAATTTTTACTAATCAGATCAATGAAAGAAGTAAAAGCCCTCTCTGCTTTTTTCCTTTAACAGAAGATCAAAATACAACACAATGAGGTAACTAAATTTGCTTGAAATCAAATTTAAGTAAAGTATCTTTTTTTTATTTTTTGTTTGAAAGGTAGAGTTAGAGAGGCAGAGAGAGAGAGAGAGAGAGATAGGTCTTTCATCCCCTGGTTCACTCCCCAGATGGCCGCAATGGCCAGAGCTGAGCTGATCCAAAGCCAGGAGCCAGAAATTTCTTCTGGGTCTCCCACGTGGGTGCAGGGGCCCAAGCACTTGGGCCATCTTCCACTGCTTTCCCAGGCCATAGCAGAGAGCTGGATCAGAAGTGGAGCAGCTGGGGCTCAAACCTGTGCCCATATGGGATGCCGACACGGCAAGTGGCAGCTTTACCTGCTACACCACAGGGCCACCCCCGTGAAGTACTTTTTTTAATGTTTCTTTATTTATTTCTAAGACAGAGTGATATAAAAAGAGAAAGAGAGGTCTCTTGTACCCCTGCAGCCTCGTGGGAGTTCTGAAAGAAACTCTGGGCTTCCAGCTTCGGCCTGGCCCCCAGCCCCAGCCATTGCAGCCATTTGGGGGTAAACCAGCAGATGGAAGATTCTCTTTCTCTCTCCTTTTGATCTGATGGATCATTCCCCAAATGCCTTCAGCAGCCAAGGCTGTGCCATATCAAAGCCAGGGACTTGTATCTCCATCTGAGTCTCCCACATGGGTGACAATAACCCAAGCATCATCCACTGACTTCCAGGTGTATTAGCAGAAAGCTGAGCCAGAAGCAGAGTCGCTAGAACTTGAATCCATATGGGAGGCATATCGGTGGCTAAACCCATGTGCCACAAGGCCTGCTGTATGGAGCCATTTTTTGAGTAGTTGAGCCTCAAAATGGGAACCCAGTAACAGTTGGATTAGTTTTTTATGTTATAAATAAAACTCTATTATTAAGACAAATTGATATAGGTCCTGAACTGTTGCATTGTCACAGTCTTAACTTATGACTCGTGTTTAAGGATACATTACAAGCTGGAACCTAAAAGTAATAAATTTAGCCTTTGCCAATAATAAACTACTGGCTAAAATCTCTCCCACCATGGATACCATCAAAGATGGGTACAGTTAGGACAAAAATAAAACATAAATATTTCCTTTCCCAATATAGAGTGTATAGACCATGAAACAATTCTTAACAATGAATATTTATTAATTAGGGTTTCTAAGAACGAATATGAAAAACATTAAAATATAAAAATATAAGAAAATAATTTTATTCATCCAGCACTTTCATAGACAGTAAGCACAGCCTAAGTCCATAAGCTTATAAAGTGAAATGAGCTGGTTGGCTGGGAGGGGACAAGGTGTGAGGGGCCACTATGCAGTCAGGGTCACAGCTCTCCTGGTGGACTGTTGGGTTCCTGTAGGCTGGGTCTGGGTGGTGCTCCTTCTGGTGTTGGGCTTGCTATCCACATTTTTGATTGCTGCTTTCACCCACTTGGCTTGTGGATCAGCACAGACTTTTAGGCCACGTTTGGTAATAAAACTGCAATGGAAGGGAAAGACGAAAAGTTAGCCACATTCTCTAAGCCTCAGGGCCTTAGGTCAGACCAGACATGAAGAGTTCTTGTGCAGAACAATGGGGAGAAATAATCTTTCAGAACCATGGGACCATAGATGAACACCTTTCTTCTGGCATCTATCTCAACTCAAGGGAGAAATACCTCTAGAAAACTCCTTGGTTCATCCTAATTGACGGGCTCCTTTTCTCATCATCCAGTTTAATTAATATATATTCTTCCATTCCAAAACCAAATGGACTCACCTTATTTTTTTATTAAAGATAATGTATTTTAAGTTTTGAGGAGAAATTTTGGAATAACGTGTTAGGAAGAACTGCTACTTCTAAATATGAGGTCCTGGAAAGAAAACAGTACCACATAGGCTGCTTTTTACCCGTATCCTTGAACTACAGTAACTAATAAAACATGCACTCTTCTCAAGTCTACCCCTAACCATGGCTGTGTGGGAAAGTCCTGACGTAGGTCAGCCATCTGAAAACCCAGTCCTCAGAAGTAGGTGCAGAATTCACCTGATTCCCCACTAAATTAAATTAGAAAGGAGGACTAATCTTTATTTTCTGACTGCATTTTCAGAGGAATCATTATTTGATAGGGTTTCAGGGAGGCACGATTAATAAGAAAAATTAAAGCACTATTGGTAAAGTCGAGGTTTTCCTATATGTTGACCTGTTTTTCCTGAGGAGGGCAGCATTTTTATCAACTGTGTTTCTGTATTTCTGTACTTCACCAAGTCAGCTCTGGGGATGCAAACTCACATTACTGCTTTCATGGGGCCCTCCTTGATGGTGTAGGTCCTGATCCTGTTCACTGGCAGTGGCTGGGTAGTCAGACTGACACAGATACTCTTTTCTGGAACTTCACTCCCCACACCTGAGGGGGAAAAACAGACAAATAAGCATACAACTTAACAAATATCAAGCTCCACAGAACAACTGCCTGTTAGATTATCCTAAAAATGTTGTACAAATACAAGTCCAGTTGTTCCTTGTAGGAAGAGGTGGTTCACATTGGTATTCTCAGTGTCTTACATATCATAGATTCTTAGTACATGCTTGACTAGTTAAAAAAATTGAAATCATGGTATTATTTCAAGAATTTCATGGTAAGAGAAAATAACAAGGTGTTGTCCATCGATGTGTAGTTTCACCAGTACACCAATGATGGCTAGCAGATGCCCCAATAGCATTCATTCATTCATTTATGCAACAGCTGTTCATTGAGTGCCTATTGTGACCCTAGTATTTATAGCACTAATTAATACAAACATTGATCCTGTTTTCATGGAGCACATCTATGCCTCAAGTAGGCAATAAACAGGTAAGCAGAGAAGTTCATCTCAATTAGTTATAAGCACTACAGTGCTATAAATGAAGGAACAAAGAATCATGCAATGAAGACTCCTTTCAGCAAGGCAACCTTCAGTGAAGGGGGGAAGCTTTCTTTTCACTGAGTAAAGGTGTTCTCAATTTAGGAAGTAGCTGCTAAAGTGTTCTTCCTCAATAGAAATGAGCCAAGGGGAATTAAAGTTAAGTTCAGGGAATGATCTTATATTGCAAGCAGCAAAACAACTTGGAGGAGTTAATAATATTAAGTGTTTAGCAAAATCTAATCAACATTTCTAAGTGCTGATTTTCTCCTTAGCTGGAGACACTGGCATTTGCTTCACAGAGAATCTCCAGCTAAAAAGCATCTAAAGTAGCCACCAGTGGTGATCAAGTTGTATCATCCCATCAGAAGGCATTAAAGAAAAGCGCTCAGGAGCTTTGCTTTTCCTCATCTCTCCGTTCTCATCCTCAGTGCCAGTCTGCAGGTTCTTGACTCTCTAGCTCTCTGCCAGTTTATTTTTTCAATGCTAAACTATCCCCGAACCCAGGAAAAGCCACACATCTGCATTTTTACCCCTTGGGAAGAATCTCTCAAGACCAAAAGAATTCTATATTATTCTAAACAACAAAACTTTTCAGTATTTTCAGCCATGTTACTGTGTCTGTATTAGCCATTCAAACATCACCTTTGTTCAGGCTGTAAAGTTGAATCAACACAGACACTGTTTTGTTCCATTTTGGTCCGTAAGAAGCTAAGTCCCAGTGGGAATTATAGAATTCCTTCAAGCAGAAAATTTGAGACAATATCTGCAGGTCTCCTCAGCCAGTGACAAAGCATCCCTCAGATCTGGACCTGTACCACATAGCACACCTATTGTCTCAGCAAAATGCTAGCCACGTGGCAACACGGGACCTGATTTAGTAGTTTGAAAATGGGTTTCACCAGTATCTTTTGGTTTTGTCCACAATGTCAAGAAGTTCCAGATTTTGCCACCTTTATTTATGGACTCCCTCAAGGATGCATGATCAGGTCATGATATTGTAGTTAAGTAAATCTACAAATCAAGATTACACGTAAGTCTATAATTAACTCTGGCCAGAGCGAGGTTAAGTAAAGCTGAATCTCATCTGGCTGTGTCTTGCAACTGTGTTTGACTGTGTTGAAGCTGTTGATCTACCTGTTAGTATTCACTATCACCTGATCTCTTACAAGGTCAAGAAAAATGTATCACAAATGACAATAGTCATAGCAGTGATAATAGACTCCTCTTCATACTTAAAACTAATATTGATTTTCCAGATATGAAGGTATGGATGCCTAGTCATTTTATTTTGCTTTTAAAAAATGTATACATCATCTAGCTCATTCCCACATTGTAACTGAACTCCCAAAGATTTTGAGAATTTATCAAGATCAATGTTTAATGTACAAAAACTATAAATGCATTTATAATCATCATCACCTTTCTGTAAATAACAACAAAAAGTATTATTTGTAGGGAGATCTAATATTATTAAATAAGTCACAAATAAATAATCCGTCATAAAGTGTATTTAATTTTAATCCCAAATTAGAAACTCTGTTATTATATTTGATTTTAGACTGAGAAGCATAGGCCCAGAGTGGTTAAGACACTTACCCTAAGTCCCCCCAAATTAGGAAGAGTATGAGCCCAGATACTAATCAAACTCTCCCCCTGTCTCAGGAGTCTAGAGTGAAAATTACCATTCCCAAAATGCACATGGAAAGCTGGAGAATTGAGAAAGCTGCTTATTCCACGTAAAACCTGAGTTAAACCCAAAATGGGTGCCCCCTGCCTCAAATCTCTGTTCTCATCCAGAGCTTTCTGCTTACCGTACACAATGGATGTGGTGAGACAGCAGGTGCCGAGGAGGACCAGGAGCAGAAGTTTCATGGCTGAGGTCCTGCTGAGCTGTACAGGGAGAGTGAGGATGGGGCTCCTCAGGTGCCTCTTTTATTCCTCCAATGGTCAGCGCACTTCCTGTGGGGACAGGGGACTTTCAAGGTGGGTGTAGAATTGTGGAAAGTCTTTGCAATGCTGATGCTTTTTTTAATTAGAAAAAAACTTCCTTTGCTCTGTTCACATTAACCCCACACCTTGTGGCCTTTTCCCTCTCCTGTGGTTAAATGTGTCAACGAAACCAAACGCATGCACAAAAGAAAACGTGGTTGTTTCTTCTCCAGCCACCAATCTAAATTCAGATCTTCCAGTGCAGATGTGCCCCACGGCTGTGGAGATGTCACGGCCTGGCACGAGGACAGTGTGAAGGAAATAAGGTGGGAGCAGTCACTGCAGTCCAGCCAACCTACTGCCTGGGACATGTGGCTTCCACAGCCTTAGCTCAGGAGCCTCCTGTGCCCCTGTAAGCCAAAGGAGGGGAAGGGACGCTGCTGCCACTCTGGAGTTTCTCACCCTTTGCTCTTTCTCTTCTCATTTCTCTCTTCTGCCCTTAGTTAAGTTGCCCCCGTTTCTTTTTTTTTTTTTTTTTTTTTTTTTGACAGGCAGAGTGGACAGTGAGAGAGAGACAGAGAGAAAGGTCTTCCTTTTGCCGTTGGTTCACCTTCCAATGGCCACTGCGGCCCGCGCATCGTGCTGATCCGAAGCCAGGTGCTTCTCCTGGTCTCCCATGGGGTGCTGGGCCCAAGCACTTGGGCCATCCTCCACTGCACTCCCGGGCCACAGCAGAGAGCTGGCCTGGAAGAGGGGCAACCGGGACAGGATCGGTGCCCCGACTGGGACTAGAACCCGGTGTGCCGGCGCCGCAAGGCGGAGGATTAACCTAGTGAGCCATGGCGCTGGCTGCCCCCGTTTCTTTATTTGAGTCTCCTCAGGGACCTACAAAACATTTAAATAGGTATTCTGAGTATGTCTATGTATGTATGTTTGCTTTATGGCACCTTAATATAAACACTTTTTTTAATCTTTTGAAAAGTTGTCCTGCAACAACCTTATTTTGAAATATATATATATATATATATATATATATGATTTACCATCATGATAATTTTCATTTTAAATGTTTTTTTGTGACCCTCCATTGGTATACATACGTTTGCATAATTGTGGTCATTACAAATACTATTTTAATATCAATTTAAATATTTCAGGGCTGGGGTCATGGCACAGCAATTGGGCTAAGCCACTGCCCACAAGTCCAGCATCCCAAATCTGAGCACTGGTTTGTGTCCTGGCTGCTCCAGTTCTGATCCAGCTCCCTGAGAACATGCCTGGGAAAACCACAGAGGATGGTCCAAGTACTTGGGTTCCTGCCATCCACATGGGAGACCTGGATGGAATGCCACGCTCCTGGTTTTGGCCTCAACCTGTCCTGGCCATTGCAGCCATTTAGAGAGTTAACCAGCAGATAGAAATGGTAGAAAACATTTGTAATCTATACATCTGACAAGGAGTTAATATGCAAAATATATAAAGACCTGAAATAACTCAACAGCAAAAAAGAAACAAAATCACCAAATAATCCAATTTAAAAATAGGCAAATAATCAGAATAGAGATATCTAAAAAGAGAACATACAAATGGCAATAGGTACATGAAAAATAAATACTCAATATCACTAATCATCAGAGAAATGCAAATTAAAACCACAATGGAGTATCACCTCATGTATGTTAGGACAACTATTACAAAAAAAAAAAAAAAAAAAAAAAAAAACAGGAGATAAACATCAGCAAGGATATGAAGAAGAGGAAACCCTCACATACTGTTGATGGGAATGTAAACTGGCAACAAAAAATATTTTTTTAATTTTTTTTATTTGACAGGTAGAGTTATAGACAGTGAGAGAGAGAGACAGAGAGAAAGATCTTCCTTCCATTGGTTTACTCCCCAAATGGCCGCTACAGCCGGCACTGCGCTGATCCGAAGCCAGGAGCCAGGTGCTTCCTCCTGGTCTCCCATGCAGGTGCAGGGGCCCAAGCACCTGGGCCATCCTCCGCTGCCCTTCTGGGCCACAGCAGAGAGCTGGACTGGAAGAGAAGCAGTCAGGACCAGAACCTGGCACCCATATGAGATGCCGGTGCTGCAGGCAGAGGATTAACCAAGTGAGCCATGGCGCCGGCCCCACAAAAAATATTTTTGAAATCAAATAGTTAATATTTTAATTAAATTGTTTTAATACAACTTTAAACAAATGCCAACTGGAAGACCAAGCCCAGTAACTTTTAGAGGAAATAATTTCCCAAACAACAAGAAACACCAAGGAGAGCTTCTTCCACTCTGGCCACAGTACTGTAAAGGAGGAAAATCATTATGAAATATAGCATTAGGTTCCTCAAAAAATTAAAAACAGAATTACCATATGATCCAACAATACCACAACTGAATATATATACAAAAGAAAAGAATTCAGTATGCTGAAGAGATATTTACACCCCCATTTTTCTTACGATGTTATTCACAAGGCAAGATACGGAATCAACCTAAGTGTCTACCAACAGATGAATGAATAGAGAAAATGGGGTACATACAAACAACAGAATACTATTCAGCCCTAAGTATGGGGGAAATCTAATAACTTGGATGAACCTAGAGGCAGTAATCTTCATTAAAATAAGCCAGTCACAGAATAACAAATACCACATGATCTCACACATATATGGAGCCTAAAAAGTGTATCTCATAGAAGACAATAGAATGGGAGCTACCAACAGCAGGGGTAGTTGTAGGGTGTTGCGGGGGTGGGAGCTCACAGGGGATTTTTTTGTATGATTTTGTCAAAGAACACAAAATTTCTGTTTTATATATATATATATATATTTGCCAATTTAAAAAATAAGATAAAATCAATAATTTTTAAAAACCAGAGAAACATAAAGTCAGGAGATATACCTATGGCTTTCTCACATTTTCAGTCAAATAGAAAATTTGGCCAGTGGCTAAATCATTATTTAGTGTATTAAAATTTAATTTCTTAAATTCCCAGAATGAATTATTCATTTTGGGTTTGTCAAAGCTACAGTAGAGGTTCTTGTGGAGAAGAACTAAGTCACCTACAAGACAATAGAAACCTAGGGTAGAGTGGAGATAATCTGATAATGTGTGGACATCGACCAACAGTTATTAGTTAAGGGCTATTAGTCACAATAAATTTCTTCCTCTGAGATGCTATGTCTGATCTGTCAGCAGATACCACTGGCTTTGTATCTCCAAAACACACTCCAAACCTCCCTAAACCATTCTACTCCAGTCCACCACCCTCTCTCATTTGGGTTAGTGGGTTCAAGCAATAGCCTCTTAACTGGTCTTCATGTTGCCACCCTTATTCTCTTTCAGTTAATTTACCACTCCTTTCAAATGCTCATCATATCACCTCCCTCCTCAGACTCCATAATGGCTGCCCGTTGTTATGGGTTCAATCCAAGTCTTCAAATTTACAAGTGTCTGCATGGCCCATGCTCTCCTCTCCCACTCACTCGATGGCACCATCTCCTGTTCCTGAGACCTGTCAGTCATACACTTGCCTCAGAGCCTTTGCACTTAGTATTTTCTCTGATAGTCTCTTTTTCAGATATAACATAGCTCACTCTGGCTTCTTCTATTCTCTGCTCAAATACTACTTTCTCATTGTGAAAAGTACCCAATTTAAAAGCATGCATTCACCCCTCCTGGTGGGATTTGATCTATTTTTGCTGCTCTATTTTCATTCAGAACATTTACAAATAACAGTAATCTATTTTTTGATTTATTTAATGTCCATCTCCTTCCAAGAATTCTTTGTCTTTTTCATTGCTGTTTCCTCAGAACCTAGTACCTGACACAAAGGAGCTGCTCAGTTAGTGTGTCCAGAATCAATGTAAGTGTGTATGAGTGTGTAACAGCATCAGCATACAAGCATCCATGTGCACATGTAAACATCAACATTTCCACCTGCAAACCCCAGTACTCTGCAACATTGATACTGTTTATGTATGTGTGACCATAGAGTACAACGATAAAATCCACTTTTAAATGAAAAGATTCATTATGGACAGAGCCAACAGATACATGAGGAGTGTATATAAAGGAAACTCAGTATGTGCTCTCTCTTTTTTTAAGTTTTCTGGCCTGGATATTTGATTCACCTACAAGAATTACTTTTCATTTTGTCATATATAATATGCAATACATATAATTCCTCCTTTGCAGAACATATGTTTGTGTGATTTTCCAATTTTCTACTAGGTAAGTTGTCTTTTTCTTACTAATATGTAAGAATTCATCATATATTTTTCCTACTAATCCTTTGTGCAACTATTTCAGATTCTCTCTCTCTTCCATTGGCTAATTTGTCTATCCCTCCCCAGCACCCTTCTATCTCAGTTATAGTAGCCTTACTGACATCAGCTCCCAGTAGTGCAAGTTCCCTCTCCTTAATCTTCTCAAGAAATATCTTGTCTTAAGCTGTCTTGTGATCATGAAAACGGAAATTAAAAGACCAATGTGTGACCCCATTTTCCACACATTAAACTTGCTAAAATGAAGAACCCTGATAATGATACTGTAGAAGCCGACATACGGAACAATGTGCATTATGCATGGTGTTAGAAATTGACACAACACTCTGAAAAACAGTTTGACACTGATCCAGGAATTCTGCTCCTAGATATATGAGCATACTTGGATAAGTTCAAAGTAAGGGAGCACAAAAAATTAAGGAGTAGCTGTATGCTCAGGTCTATAGTTTGAGATTAATGGTGTCACATAATATAATTAATTCAAGAAAACAGGGTCATTTGTGGACCTAGTATGATGATATGTAATTGCATCATTCAGATTAGACGACACAAGCATAGTACAGATATTAATAATGAGTTGTCTCTCTTGGTAATTCTTCTCTAATAGGTGACTCAGGAATCTAACTGCTTTGAGTAACAGCATCCTCTCTGTCCTTTCTTCCAGTTGTAGGATGGAGGATAAGAGAGCATGGGATGCAGGAGCTCTGTCCTCAAAGAGTTGTATTATGAGACTTAATAGTAAGTCTTGATCTCAAAGAATAACTTTTAGTGTATTAAGTGGAGGATATTCTTATGTATCATAAATGATAATTAAGTCTAAGTGCTCGCAAAATATGTATCATTCTTGGGTTCTTCTTTAAAGATAATTAAGTTCCTAAAAAAAAAAAAAAAGTAAAGTTACCTTCAAGATGCCGGGCCTGGTGCTGTGGCGGAGCAGGTAAAGCCACCGCCTGCCGTGCCAACATCCCATATGGATGCCAGTTCAAGTCCCAGCTGCTCCACTCCTCTCTGCTATGACCTGGGAAAGCCGTAGAAGATGACCCAAGTCCTTGGGCCCCTGCACCCATGTGGGAGACCCCAAAAAAGCTCCTGGCTCCTGGCTTCGGATTGGTGCAGCTCCAGCTGTTGCGGCCAATTGGGGAGTTAACCAGAGGATGGAATCTCTCTCTCTCTCTCTCTCTCTCTCTCTCTCTCTGCATATCCTTCTCTCCAGTGTAACTCCGACTTTCAAATAAATAAATACATACATCTAAAGGAAAAAGATGCAATGACTTTGAACAGCCCTTGTCTGGATTGCTGAGGAACACCTTTTTTGTTGTTTTGGTTTTGTTTCTTTTTTTTTCCTCTTTCTTTTTCTTTTCTCATACAAAGTATTGAACTCTTTACCTATAATAGAATTAATATTCTGTATAGGAAGTTAAATTAAAATAGATATGACTAAGAAAACAAGACTGAGAAACAGGAGAGGGGAGAGCAAGAGGGGTGGGAGTGTGGGTGGAAGGGTGGATATGATGGGAAGAATTACTGTGTTCCTAAAGTTGTATTTATGAAATGCATGCAAATAAATAAATATAAAAATTCTAAAATAAATAAAGTAAGTACATCATAAAGACAAAAAATGATAAAACAAAAAAAAAGAAAGCATGGGAAAGGCACGCCTACTCCTTACTATCTAGAAGAGGCATGAATTTTTTATTCACATTTCATTGGTGAGAACCAGTTATCTAGTCCATCTATAAGCAAGGATAGAGTAGAAAGCGGAACGGGTTCCATCCAGGAGATACAATCTAGAACTTTACCCAGAATGAAGAGTGAACAAGACTATCATGGCTTGCCATATTCATGTGGTTATAATCAATCAATTGTACATAGGCAGTATAACTATTAAAGGTTAAAAATAAAGGAAATGTTGCTCTGATTATTATTTGCTTTGGAACATTTTCCCAGAACAACATCTCTTAAATTATACTTAGGTTTTTTTCCTAAATGGAGATTCTTCTGGGGACCAGCATCATAGCACTGCAGGTTAAGGAACTGTCTGTGATGCTGACATCCCATAAGTCTGCTGGTTCAAGTCCTGACTATTCCGCTTTGGATCCAGCTCCAGGTTACTGTGCCCAAGAAAACAGTGAAAGAACCCCAAATGATTCAGCCCCTGCCACCCATGTAGGGGACTCAGATGGAGTACCTGGCTCCTGCCTGTGGGACTAGCCCAGCCCCAGCTGTTGCAACCAGTCGGGAAGTGAATGAATGGATAGAAGCCCTTTCTCTCTCTCCCTCTGTCTCCCTCTCTCCCTCTCTCTCTCTGTTTAACTCTGCCTTTCAAATAAATAAGTCTTTAAAAAAAACTATTGTATTTTTAATTATCTCTTAATTGAAACATAATATTGTACATATTTATGGAATACAGTGTAATATTTTGATACATGTATACGATGTATAATGGACAAATCAGGAAAATTTGTATATCCATCCCTCACATGTTGCATTTTTTCTGTAAAAACAGTATGATTATTGAAAATTCAAACATTATAGAAAAGGTTTTTTAAAGTAAAGTTCACCTAAATCCCACTACCCAGAGACAACCACTTGATCACTGTTGATGTTTCTTCCAAACATCCCCTTAGGTACATATATCTATCCATATATCATTTCACAATTTTCTACAAAATTTAATGGTAGATTAATTTTGTGTTTGTAATGTGTGAGACTTAGTACAGAGCACTAAAGCACATTAACATATTTGATCTTTAAAACAATATAAGTGGCTCAACAGGCTAATCCTCTGCCTAGCGGCGCCGGCACACCGGGTTCTACTCCCGGTCAGGGCGCCGGATTCTTTCCTGGTTGCCCCTCTTCCAGGCCAGCTCTCTGCTATGACCCGGGAGTACAGTGGAGGATGGCCCAAGTGCTTGGGCCCTGCACCCCATGGGAGACCAGGAGGAAGCACCTGGCTCCTGGCTTCGGATCAGCGCGGTACGCTGGCCGCAGCGGCCATTGGAGGGTGAACCAACGGCAAAGGAAGACCTTTCTCTCTGTCTCTCTCTCTCTCTCTCACTGTCCACTCTGCCTGTCAAAAATAAATTAAAAAAATATATGAGTTAAGTAGAATTATTATCCAGATTTTACAGACACGCAAATTGAGGCTTAAAGAGACTAAGTAATTTATTCACAGTCACAAATCTTAGAGTCTTAGTGAGGACAGAATGAAAACTGAAACCTACATCTGCTAGACACTAAGCCCAAGCTACTAACCAATATCATATTCTCTGAGACACCACCACTCCCCTATTAATGGGTTGTTAATTTATTTCCTTTTTTTCAATCTTAACAACATCAACCTAATGAGCATACACATTTCTCTGAACATTTTACACCTGTCTGTACATGCTTTTAATATAAGTCTTCTCCAGGAAGCTTGTTCAAGACATTGTTACTTTCATCCAAATGAATTCCTTAAAAGGTGTGCAGAGGCCGGCGCTGTGGCATAGCAGGTAAAATCGCCACCTGCAGTGTCGGCATCCCATATGGGTGCTGGTTTGAGTCTTAGCTGCTCCACTTCTGACCCAGCTCTCTGCTATGGCCTGGGAAAGCAGTAGAAGATGGCCCAAGTCCGTGGGCACCTGCACATGCGTGGGAGACCTGGAAGAAAATCCTGTTCAGCTCCAGCCGTTACAGCCATTTGGGGAGTGAACCAGTGGATGGAAGACCTTTGTCTCTCTCAATCTCTCTCTCTCTCTCCATAACTCTTTCAAATAAATAAGCAATTCTTTAAAACAAAAAAAGTGTACAAAAGTTGAACGTGTGAAAAAAAACTTACTGGCAAACTAATGCCACATACATAGTCTCAATGGTCACTGCTTTTATTCTCGGGCATTCATACTGGAGCACCGGTGATAGACTGCCAGTCTGTGAGGCAGAGGCAATACAGAGAGGTTACGATCCCCAGGAGAACACTGAGAAGGGTGGTTTTATCAGCATTTCCCAAAGGGTTTTATATTCACAGTAATCCCAAGGTTTTTCTATTTAAAAAACTGGAGTGGGGTTGGGGGGGGGGGGGGGCATTTCAACTAAACATGGGAAATTTTGTGTATTTTCACTGCATGGGCTATATCATGCTCAGAAAAACCCCACAGTAAAGTTTGGCTAACAGCATTTCCTGCTTTTGTTTGTTGGCATGTTTGTTTAGGTTTTTGACTACAGAATCACTTTCCATGGAAGACTTAAACCAACTGGAGGCACATTTCAAAAACACTAATCCAGGGCGTGAGCTCTAAGACACATGTGTGATGAGGGTGGGAAGCTAAACACAGCAGCGTCTAATTCAGGGCCTGCCCTGGAGCAAGAGAGGCTGGAGACACTTTGATGGTGAACTCTCAGGTGGAGAAAGAGAATTTGACACTCGGTAGAAATGCAGTTGGATCTTCTCAGCCTGAGAACAGATCTTGGATCTGTGTTACTTTCCCCTCATCTTACTCTTCAACTTCTGTTTATTTTTCAGTACCAAGGAATAAGTATCTGTACCTGTTTTCTCCTGGCTTAGAAAAAAATGTCCAATCAGTAGCCATTTATAGCAATGACTGATGCTGCTACTTACAGAAATTGCTAATAATCAATAACTTAATTTTTACATTATTTTTTAAATTTTACATGAGATACTGTACAAAGAGAACTAATTTCCTCTCCAAATAAATAGACATTACATAAGAAAAAAATGAGAAGTTATTTCATTGCCTTGGACTTTTTAAAAAATATTTATTTTTATTTATTTATTTAAACTGCAGTGTTTCAAAGAGAAGGGAGAGAGAGGTCTTCCAACCACTGGTTCACTCCCCAAATGGCCACAATGGCCAGGGCTGGACCAGGCCAAAGCCAGGAGCCTGGAACTACATCTCGGTCTCCCACATGAATGGAGGGGCTCAAGGCCTTGGACCATCTTCTCATGCTTTCCAGCTGAAAGCTGGATTGGAAATGGAGCAGCCAGGACTCAAACCAGCACCTGGGTGGGATGCCAGCATAACAGGCAGAGGCTAAACCCACTGTGCAGTATGCCAGCCCCTGGCCTTGGACTTTGAGTAATGATTTTCAAACCTATAAATTTGTTACCATGAGTCACTGGGCTTTTGCTAAATAGGTGAATTCTAATGAACCATACTAAACAGATATATGATCTACAGCTAACAGATATTATCTATAATAGTCTCACATTAATAGCACAGCACAAGGATCAGCACAAAAAGGCAGCCTCATGGCTTTGTAGATAAATCTGATGGGAATACAGCAATGCTGTGGCTGCTTGTTCATGACGATTAGTTGCAAGGTCCTCGGAGCCTAAAGTATGTGCAATCTGGTCCTTTACAGAGAAGCTTGTAGGTCAGACCCTGGTTTGTATCGAGATCAGCTATATTCAATAAGATATCAACTGTATAAAATTAAAAAAAAAGAAGAAAAAGCTAATGCACACAGACACATTTACAATGAATTCCCAGGATTGGTCTCCAATTCATGCTCAGTTTGGGGGACTGAAAGGGAAACCCAAGAAGCTATCTGCTCATATTGCATATTAACTGTTAGTTACTTACTCCTTGTCAGGGAAAGTATGTGCTATCAACACACAGGCACTTTCTCATCAGCTGAGTTTCTGTTTACCTTTGTTTCTTGAAAAAAGGCACACAGTCACCAAGAAAGAATTCACATAAATTTCTAAAAAGACTTGTGGTTCTCAAACTGTTGAAAACCACTTCTTTGCTCTATGCAAGCATTGCTCAGGGCAGGAACCGGGGGCTCATTTCCAGAGGAAATGCTACATGTTGTTCACTACATAGAAGCTGCTTAAAAATAGTCGTGGTTACACTGTCCACTGTTGAGAGACCGGTGAAGAATTAGCACAGAAGCAGTGACCAATACGCAGTAACCAAATCTCCAGGGAAGGTTGGTTGGGAAGAAGAAAGACACCCAGTCTCTGGTGTCAAGCCAACCACCTTGGCAAGCAATTAAAATTAATAAGCAGAGGAGTATTTTTTCAAATGTTCCATTTTTACCACCATGTCTGCCTTAAGTTTAAAATGCTCTTGGGACAGAATTCAAAACTGATAGATTTCCTGAACTGGCTATCAGTCAAACTCAGTCATTCTGCCAAAGTATGCACCAGTCAGAACTTGAAGCAGATACTAGCAGCCTAAGCAATTTTTCCTTGAGAAGCTATCTACTCTGCTGGGACCCAGGAGCTATAAAATCAGATCAGCTTGGTCTTCATCCTGGCTCAGACACCACAAGCTATACCAGTGAAGAAGAATCAAAATCAACTCTCCTACACAGCTATTGGAATTAGAAACAGAACACGCAATGTGCCTTGACCACAGGAGGAACTCAATACATGGTGGTTATTATAACTAAAAAACATAGGCACTGAAACAAAGACCTACATCTAAGCATTTGGCCTAGAGGTTAAGTTACTGGTTGGGACACCCACATCCCATATCACAATACTTGGGTTCAAGTCTGATTCCAGCTTCCTGCTAATGTGCACCCTGGCAGGCAGCAGGTGATGGCTTGAGTAATCAGATCTCTACCACCCGCATGGAAGACCTGGGATGTAGTCTCAGCTTCTGACTTCAGCACACCAAGCATCTGCTGTTGCAGGAATTGGGAGATTTCAACAGTTTGCACCCACATAGCAACACAAAGTGAAAAATACTGTTGGAGTACTAGTTATAGCATTAAATAACAATGTACAGCACATTAAGGACAGAGATCCTACATGATATTTTTAAAAAATTGATTAATTTTCTATGCAATTTCCAATTTAACACCAAGTTTTTTTTTCATTTTCAATTATCTTTATATACAGAAGATCAATTCAGTATATACTAAGTAAAGATTTCATCAGTTTGCACCCACACAGAAACACAAAGTGTAAAATACTGTTTTAGTACTAGTTATAGCATTACTTCACATTGGACAACACATTAAGGACAGATCCCACAGAGTGATCCAGTGGATAGGAGTGCACTCTCTCTCTTTAATAGTAATTTAAAAAAAAAACTTTTAAAACTCTGAAAAGAACAATGTGTTTTTCATCAGAGATTATCAACTTTCTGCTATAAATAGTAATGGTTGATAGCTTTCTGAATCCACCAGCAGGTGGCTGGCCACCTTGGACCTCAGCTGGAAGATAGGTCCACAGTGGGATAATGAAAGCGTAGCATGCCATAAATTACCCAAGTTTCATATCAACTAAAATAATTTTTTATTTTAATATTTACTGAAAAAAATTTTGATTTATTTTTCTAGTGAAACAGAAAGAAAAAAATAAGTCAAATATTTGATGGCAGGTATTTACTTAACGTTATTGCCTTGGGCCAATAATCTAATACACAGAACCTGGAAAGGCTCTTACACTGCACGCATTACCTTCAATGGTGTCTGATGTTGCACAGAATCTGAGTGCCAATCAAAGCCGACTGTGGAAACCAACTGACCAATGCAGCTTTATCAGACATCTCCCTCGTCACCCCATATAAAATAGCAACCCTCACCCTACTTCTAATGTTTCTAGTCACCTGCTGTATTGTAATCCATAGCTCTTCTCATTACCACCTGACAACTCTATAGACTCTTCGCTTTATCATTCTCTCCCTGCTAGAATATAATGCCCATGAGTATAAATGCCATAAGTATTTATTGATTGAATAAATGAATATAAATCAATGTTCTAAGAACTAAAAGCAGGATCCTGTTCAATTTAACTTGGTTTCTGTTGGGGTAACATTAAAATATAAAATGTATTCTCTTAAATATTTTATTTTATTTTATTTTATTATTATTTATTTATTTGAGGAAGAAGAGAGAGAAAAAAAGTCCCCTACACTGGTTCACTACCCCCATGCCTACAGAACTAAGCCAGGACAAGGCCAGGAGCCAGGAATGATCTGAGTCTCTCATGTGAATGGTAAGGACCCAACTACTTGAGCCACCACTTGCTGCCTCCCAAGATATGCATTAACAACATGATGGAATCTGGAGAAAACCTGGAACACAAACCCAGGCACTTCAATATAGAATGCAGTTGTCAAGTGGCCTCTTACTCACTGTGCCAAATGGCTGCCCCCTTAGACATGTAGAAAGTGCACATGG
This sequence comes from Lepus europaeus, assembly GCF_033115175.1. Taxonomy (NCBI): domain Eukaryota; kingdom Metazoa; phylum Chordata; class Mammalia; order Lagomorpha; family Leporidae; genus Lepus; species Lepus europaeus. Next base: position 133,968,340 of record NC_084831.1, on the reverse strand, counting down.
GGTCGGTGCTGTGGAGCAGTAGGTAAAGCCTCCACCTGCAGTGTGCCCACATCCCATATGGGCAGCGGTTCGAGTTCTGGCTGCCCCACTTCCAATCCAGCTCTCTGTTATGGCCTGGGAAACCATTGGAAGATGGCCCAAGTCCTTGGGCTCCTGCACCCACGTGGGAGATCTGGAAGAAGCTCCTGGCTCCTGGCTTTGGATTGGCATAGCTCTGACCAGCGTGGCCATCCAGGGATTAAACCAGCAGATGGAAGACCTCTCTTCTTTCCGCCTTTCAAGTAAATAAATAAATCTTTAAAAAAGCAAGTGCATATTATAGTATCGTCAACTAGACGCCTTCTGCTTCACTGCAGATCTCTAGAAATTTCCTTAAATGAAACTTCACCCTCATTGCACAACTCCCATTTTCCCCTCTCCACATTCCTTGGCAACCATTTTACTTCTTTAGTGAGTTTGACTATTTCAGATGACTCTGTAAGTAGAATTATGTAGTATGTGTCCTGTGACTTTTTTTTCCACATATTTGTTAATATGTGAATATTTGCTGTCTTTTGTTTTTTGTTGTTGTTTGTTTTGAGTTTTTATTTTAATAATAAACATCCTAACAAGGGTGATATGATATCACATGTGGTTTTCATTTGCATCTCCCCAAAGATTAATGATGTTAAACATTTTTCATATATATATAAAACATCATTATATATATTTCATATATATTAGCATCATTTTATATATATAAATATATATCCATACCTGTTGGCCATTTATCTGTCTTTTAAGAAGTGTATCTTGGGATCTTTGACCCATGGTTTAATCGCATAATTGTGGACTTCCTTTTGTTGTTTCGAAGGGTTTTTAGTTTGCTGTTAGTTTTGCCATGGAGTTCTAGGACTTTCCCTTCACTTTATGATCATGAATTTTCCCTGTGGTTCTCAATCAATAAGCAATCTGTGGTACTGGTAGTCACTCCACTTGTGCCAACCTCTACTCTCCCAGAACCTGCCCTCCTTTCTGTTCTTGCTCCTTCCTACCTTCCTTCCTTCCTTCCATCTTTTATGTTATTTTTGTTGCATGAATTTCCTTGATCCTCATGCTTTCATTTCCTATTGGAATAGCTAAGTCCATTAACTTTTTACTTTATTGTCAAAACCAAAGACAGAATCATCTCTCCCACTGATATGGTCAGTTGAGGATCCCAATCTTTAAGAAAGCGTCTTTGAGGAGTGAGTATTTAGCGTAGCAGCTAAGACACCCTTGTCATATTCAATCCTGACCCCTGACTGCAAAAGCAGTCTGTGCGGCGGTGGTGATGACTCAGGTGGTTGGGTTCTTGTCACTCACGTGAAGCTCCGGATTGCACTCTTGGCTCTTGGTTTCTGCTCTGGCCCCAGACCCAGCTCTAACTGCTGTAAACATTTAGGAATCTAAATATTCCTTTAGGAAGTAGATCGGAGCTCTCTCTGCTCTCTGTGTGTGTATGTGTCTCTATCTCCGAAATACCTATTTCAAGAAAATTAAGTATTTTTTGGCTATTTCTTCAGCATCTAGACTTTTCTCAGAAGGCCAAAATAAATTTTCCAGGGATCCATACAAGCTGTGTGCTCAGAATGGGTACATTTGCTTTGGGGGCCGGCGCCGTGGCTCATTTGGTTAATCCTCCGCCTGCGGCGCCAGCACCCCATATGGGCACCGGGTCTAGTCCCAGCTGCCCCTCTTCCAGTCCAGCTCTCTGCTGTGGCCCAGGAGAGCAGTGGAGGATGGCCCAAGTGCTTGGGCCCTGCACCCCATGGGAAACCAGGAAGAGGCACCTGGCTTCAGATTGGCGCAGCGTCAGCCGTAGCGGCCATTTGGGAAGTGAACCAAAGGAAGGAAGACCTCTCTCTTTGTTTCTCTCTCTCACTGTCTATAACTCTACCTGTCAAATAAATTTAAAAAATACATTGTTCTACACAATTAGAGATGGCTTCACTTGAGAAAGAGATACTAAATAGTCTATTTACTTCACTTGACCCTTTTGGTCTCCCATGTGGATACAGAGACACAAGCACTTGAGCCATCTTCCACTGCCTTCTCAGGCCATCTGCAGGGAGGAGGATCAGAAGAGGAGCAGCCAAGACTCAAACCAGTGCCCATATGGGATGCCGGCACCTCAGGCAGATACTTAACCTACTATGCCACAGAATCGGCTCCCCAGTAAGATAAATCTTAAAAAAAGAAAAATAATTTTATCTTTTCCTTATCATATGAATAATTTAATATTAATTGTAGAAAATTATATGAAAAGTAGAAATTAATTGCAGAAAATTATTTTAAAATTAATTGTAATTAAATTAATTTAATTAAATTGATTGGATTAAATTAAATTGATTTTGATTAAATTGTAGAAAATTAATTGTAGAAAATTATTTGAAAAGTTAAAATCATCTATGATTTTACCATTTTCAGCATTTTGGTATTTGACTTGAGGACTATTTCCTACGTATTTAAGTAGATACATGTCAGAAAAGAATTACATATGCTCTTTCTGAGTCTGTTTTTCTTTCACCTAAGAATATTTATAAGTATATCCTGGGTCTGCAAATATAGAATTCTATAATTTTTAATGGCCACGGAGAACTTCCAGAAAAACAAATAATAAAGTGTATTTAACTCAGCTTCCGTTGAGGACATTCGGGTACCTTCCATGGTAGAGATATTACCAAGACGGCAGTGAACACGCTTCCCCACAGGACCTTGTGCACTCACTCAGGCAGCCGTTTAGGCACATTCCCAGAAGCACAACTCCCAGGTTAAACCATGATGCACTGGGTTCCAAGGATGAGCATCATTACACTCCCAGAGTTCACCTCAGTGAGAGGAACAACAACAAGTCCACAGCCGCTTTTTAATGAAGTAGTACAAAAGCATGGTGGAAGTAGCCTTACTAAGAGCTCTGGCACATAACAATGCCGCTGTCCAAAGAGTTACAGCAGAAAATCACACACTGCTGTTTTCTCTCCTTTTTTTAAGATTTACTTATTTATTTGAAAGGCAGAGCTAGAGAGGCAGAAAGAGAGAGAGAGAGAGAGAGGTCTTCCATCCACTGGTTCACTCCCCAGATGGCCATATCTGAAGCCAGGAGCCAGAAGCTTCTTCTGGGTCTCCCATGCAGGTGCAGGGGTCCAAGGACTTAGGCCATCTTCTACTGCTTTCCCAGGCCACAGCAGAGAGCTGGATCAGAACTGGAGCATCCAGGACCCAAACTGACACCCATATGGGATGTGGGCACTGCAGCCGGCAACTTTACCCACTATGCCACAGCACTAGCCCCACCACTGCTGTTTTCTTAGTCTCTCTCTCTCTCTGTCTCTGTCTCTCTCTCTCCTTACACACACACATACACACACACACTCCTAATCATACACACACTTTTGCCTGCATGCACTGTGTCGAGTGTTAACTACATCACATCAGTGGAATTCACAGTGGGTCTATGTGGTTTATTGCAAGTAACCAAAGGTGCAGTGAAATTTCGTCACCACTGGTGACGAGTACTTTCAAAACCATGAGTCTTTAGAGGCTCTAATGGGCTCGCAGAGGCTAAGCTGAGTCACATGTGCCAAACTTTCTCCAGTCACCACTTTCCCTCCCTAAGTCACTGATCAGGAAGGCCAGATTTCTTGTCTCAATTTATCCACTCCTCCCATATGTTTCTATGAGTTCTGATGCTAGGTTATGTAATTAGGAGTTAAAATCAGCCTGTTCAGTGCAAATATTTTCTTTTAAAATGACAAAGTAAAAAATATGTGGGTGATACACTATCATTTGATGTGCGAGTAGGTAAAACACAAGCACTTATTGATTTGTTTTCACGATAAAGGCTATACAATTAAATATTTTTAGGGAGAGACAGAGAGAAGGAGAGTTCTTCCATCAAATGGTTCACTCCCCAAATGGCAGCAATGGCTGGAGCTGGGCCAGGTGGAAACCAAGAGCCAGGAGCTTTATCTGGACCTCCCACGTGACTGCAGTGGTCCAAGGACTTGGGCCATCTTCTGCTGCTTTTTTCTGCACATTAACAGGGAACTTAATTGGAAGTGGAACAGCCAGGACTCAACTGGTGCCCATATGGGATGCCAGTGCTGCAGGCAGCAGCTTAATCCGCTATGCTACAGAGCTGGCGCCTACACTTAAATCTTAAAAATAAGTAAATAAATCATAGGAGGCGTGAAACATAAGAGAAAATATTTCCTTCACTTTTTACCCTTTATTGTCAAAAATTAGTATGGAAAATGCAATGTACATAGACTTACTCTGGGAAATTACATGAATAGAATTCTCCAATCTAAAGTCCACAGGAGAAAGACTTCTGGTTGCTAGCCTATCACAGGCCATCATTTTCTCACCCAGAAATGTACTTGTTTTGTGACAGGAGAATTTCTATAGGCAAGTTTATACCCAAAGAGATAACACCCATGTACAATTGCAAAACTAGAGCATGATCAAATTATGCCTTTGATAGGTCAAAGGAAAATCTGCAAGTATTTGAGCCTCAGAAAGGAGACTGATTTTCACCTACAGGAAAGGAATTATTTGGAATTTATGTGCTACACTGGATCAGTTTAGGATGAGTGGCAGAAAACTACAGAGAATAATCTAGCAAACTAACTGATGCACTTCAGCAGTTTCTCACCCTACAGGTGTTAAGTAGAAGTTGACAAGGCTCACAGAGATGCCATATTTAATCAAGATGTGAAAATCAGGAAGTCTACTAAAGTTGTAGAAATAAATATGTGGCCTCAGACCCAGAACATCCTGTGTACACTATATTTGACATTACTTTGTTTATTTGTGGAGCGTCTACCTCCATGAGGTGACCCACTATTGGAGGGAAGAGCCTGGGCTCTGAACCAGACTGCCAAGTTCATATCTGGCTTAGTCGCTTAGTAATCATGTGAACTTCAGTAAGTTATTTAATGCACTCAACCTCTCTATGCCTTAGTTTCCTATCTATAAAAAATGGGGATAACAATAATAATAATTACTACATTGTGCAGTTACAAGAATTAAATAAGTTAACACATGCAGGCTGTTTAGAATTCTTCCTGGCATGTATAAAGATACTTCAAAGAGTTTATGAAAAACTGAATTATAGACATGTTTATTTTGGTGCATTTGAATTTCAGATAAATAGCAAATAACTTTTAGCAAAGGTATACCCTAAGTATCATGTGGGGTATACTCACACTAAAAGTTATTTACTATTTATCATAAATTCAGATGTAACTGGGCATCCTTTATTTTTATCCGGTAAATCTGGAAGCTCTGCTTCCAACTCTAAGACTATAAAACTATGATTTACTTAGGAATAGATCTTGGTTGCTAATGGGAAAGAGAATGTCATTTTTCTCTTAAATTTTGTTGCCCATCCAAAATCTACTCTCATTACTTTTCTAATATAAGCAAGAGCAATCTTATTTATGTGATTTCTCCTTTTTAGAATCTACTCATCAGCATGGCAGTATTTCTAGGTTTTTTAAAAATATAATTCAGATGACAGAAAGAGAAGCAGAATAAATTTGCTTCTATCTTCTTTTGTTTTCTCATATAGGAGAAGATTTTCAAACTGACAAAGATAGCCCAAGCACTTAAAAGCAAGTTGGAGTTAAAGATAGTTAGTAAATAACAAGAGAGAACCTAAAAGAGGGTATTTTTCAAGTTTATGCAAAATGGAATTAAAGATAAGTTTATTCCTGTGCAAAGAAAATTTGAACCCATGCATAATTGTCTGTTAATATGCATTTCCATGAACTTTTTGAAGACCCACTTGTGTGGACCAAGAGCCTTTTCTGGGTCACTATAGCTGGGACCATTGATTTCTTCCTTTGTAGGCACAGTTCCACATTTGATCACTAAAAAATCTGGACATGGAACTTGGCAATCCAGAATTCACACATCCGTCCTTCTGGGCCAGCATCCAAGATAAATGAGAAGCAAATCCCACTCACCCACTCTGGAAGCAGAGGGAAGATAAGCTTTTCTTTCCCAATCTCCTGGACTCAGGCAAGTTTGATCAAGTGGTGGTTTCTTTCCAAAATTCTGAGCTAAAGACAGTGATAAATGGTTTGGGACAGAGATTATTCGTGGTGGATAAGAAAGAATCAAGAGTAAAAGCCATCATGGTTGAGGGCCAGGGTGGCAGTCAGTGCTTGGGGAGTGCTCAGTGGTCATGGAACCAGCCTCATTCTCCAGGATTTCCAGCAGTTCAGTAAGCTGCCCAATAGCATTCATTCTTAATGTTACCTAGCGTTATTTTCCATCTTTGCGTCCTAGAGCTCTGACCAGAACAGCCCCCAGGCTATTGCCCTCCCAAACTGGGCAGGTCTCAATTCCGGGGCAGAACTCTTGCTCTGCTCTTAGACTAACTGAAGCTCTTGTCAAACCTCACAAAATGACTCACTCTGAGTGGACCCTGGTTCTTCCCCTCCGTGCAGACCTCAGAGATGGGAAGTTGTTTTGACTTCCAAGGAGGTGCATCTGCTCAGGTTCCATGACGCTGTGCTTTGCCAGCCTGCTGGGTCTTTCCATGACTGAATCATTTCTGAACCTGTGCTACAACATGAACCTAGGCCCATCCAGCCCACCCATTCTTGAACTTCATGTTGCTTCTTTCTCACTGTCTGTGTTCCTTTGCATTACCACAAGTAAACATGCCAGCATACAAGGGTACTTCAAAAAGTTCATGCAAAATAGGATCAAAAGATAAGTTCATTTTCATGCAAAAATTTTTAAATTCATACATCCAAAGGACCTGGTTTTAAAAGTTCAAGGAAAAAAGCAAATTAGGAAAACACTGTGAATGGATTTCAAATTTTTTGCATCAAAATAAAGTTGTATGTTAATTCCATTTTTCACATACTTTTTGAAGTACCCTCATATAAGTAGTGAGAATAAGATCTAAATGATCAGAAAACTGATGCAATTCCAGGAGATGGAAAAAAGTATCATCTCCATTGTCACATACAAGTATATGGTAGATTCCAAAATGGTGAAATGTCACTTTGACTCAACTGCTAGAACAGATTAGTAAATAAATTATATGTAGAAAAAACAGCAGTGATTAATAGAAATAAAATCAAATTTATTTTGAAAATGTCATATCAGCCTAATAAATATATCTTTTAAATTTCTGTTGTCTGTGATTCATACTTCTACCCTCAACCTTGTTCCTAATAGAGAACTATGTTTAACTCTTCAGCTATTTCTTTAATACTTATAGTAACCTCTCTACACATATGCGTATTGCTTATACCAATATTTGTAATTTATGAATTTTATACATTATCTATTGACTTGATTAGAATTCCCATTTTTTTACATTATTTTTTTCTTCCTACATTTCATCCTTCCAATAGAAAAAATAGATTAACTCAATAATTGATGTTTATATTGTTATGAGTATGCATTATTAAATATACAGCCAGCCCGCGCCACTGTAGCTCAATAGGCTAATCCTCCGCCCGCGGCGCCAGCACACCGGGTTCTAGTCCCAGTCGGGGTGCCAGATTCTGTCCCGGTTGCTCCTCTTCCAGTCCAGCTCTCTGCTATGGCCCGGGAGTGCAGTGGAGGATGGCCCAAGTGCTTGGGCCCTGCACCCGCATGGGAGACCAGGAGAAGCACCTGGCTCCTGGCTTCGGATCAGCACGGTGCACCTAGCGCGCCGGCCGCAGTGGCCATTAGGGGGTGAACCAACGGACAAGGAAGACCTTTCTCTCTGTCTCTCTCTCTCTCTCACTGTCCACTCTGCCTGTCCAAAAAAAAAAAAAAAAAAAGTATATATACAGCCAAACAATGTTCAATTATTATCTTTCTTTGTTATGCTTTTTATTTTCCTTAGAATTTCTAGTTGACCACTCTTAAATTTCTCTTGCTTCATATACAGTCCTCAAATTCATACTTTTTCACCAAATGCTGCACATATCAAGTAGCCTTCTGAGATGTTCTTATCCCTAGAGCTTTATGCCACACTCCTAGCTCCCCAGGTGTTATTTTGTAAAAAAGATTTATTTATTTATTTGAAAGACAGAGTTACAGAGAGGCAAAGGGAGAGAGAGAGAGAGAGAAACTCTTCCATGAGAGAGAGAGAAGGAGAAAGTCTTCCATCTGCTGGTTCACTCCCCAGATGGCTGCAATGGCCAGAGGTGTGCTGACCCAAAGCCAGGAGCCAGGAGCTTCTTCCGGATCTTCTACATGGGTGCAGGGGCCCAAGGACTTGGGCCACCTTCTACTGCTTTCCCAGGTCATAGCAGAAAGCTGGATTGGAAGTGGAACTGCTGGGACTCAAACCAGCGCCCATATGGGATACCAGCACTGCGGACAATGGCTTTATCCATTATGCCACAGCGCCGGCCCCCTAAAGTGTTATTTTAAAACCTCCCAGTACTGGGTCTGTTGCTGTGGCGTAGCAGGTAATGCCACTGCAGGCAGTGCTAGCATTCCATATGGGCGCCAGTTCGAGACTCGGCTGCTCCACTTCCAATCCAGCTCTCTGCTATGGCCTGAGAAAGCAGTAGAAGATGGCCCAAGTCCTTGGCTTCTGCACCCATGTGGGAGACCCAGAGGAAGCTCCTGGCTCCTGGCTTCAGATCGGCCCACCAGCTTTAACCATTGCAGCAGTTTGGGGAGTGAAAGATTTCTCTCTCTCTCTCTCTCCACCCACCCACCACCACCACCACCACCACCACCCCCCGCCTCTCTGTAACTCTGCACTCAAAGAATTAAATAGATCTTTATAAAATAAATAAATAAAACACCCAGTACTGATCTCTGGCATTAAATTGATGATTTCATAAAGCCCACATCTTCCTTTTTCTTAGTTTACCTTCTTTGTCATCCTGAAGCACATCCTCAAAAAGCTTTACAAGGAGTTTTTAAAGGGAAGAGGGAAAAAGATGTATGGTGGTTAAACTTTGAGCTTTTTTCCTAGACTATGTCTGAAGTAATAGATTAAGAGTTATGGTTGATGGGCCGATGCTGTGGTGTAGCGGGTAAAGCCGCCGCCTCCAATGCCAGCATCCTATATGGTTGCCGGTTCTAGTCCCGGCTGCTCCACTTCCGATCCAGCTCTCTGCTATGGCCTGGGAAAGCCGAGGAAGATGGTCCAAGTCCTTGGGCCCCTGAACCTGCATGGGAGACCCAGAGGAAGCTCCTGGCTCCTGGCTTCAGATCGGCACAGCTCCAGCCATTGCAGCCAACTAGGGAGTAAACCAGCAGATAGAAGACTCTCTCTCTCTCTCTCTCTGCCTCTCTTCTCTCTGTGTGTAACTCTGACTTTCAAATAAATAAATTTTTTTTAAAAAAAAGAGTTATGGGTTGAGTAAGAGTACTTTGAAAACACAACAGGAAAAATGTGAGATGCTGCATACTACTTAAATACAAAGTCTTACCACATTGCTATTATTGTAAGATGCCTATTTTTCATGCCCTTACCATTTCTAAAATTGGAATCAGTCTTAGAATGTTAATTCTGCATAGGATAGAATCCTTTTTTGTATGAAACAATCCTAATAAATAAATGTCTTGCCATTGGCTTTATTTCAGAATGAAAGTGACATTTTTATCAAGCATTTGTACACTTTATTTTTATTTTAGATTTATTTATTTATTTGAAAGGCAGAAATAGAGAGAGAAGGGGAGAGAAAGAGAGAGAGATCAATCTTCCAACCGCTAGTTCACTCAAAATGACCACAATGGCCAGAGCTGGGTCAGGCCAAAGCCAGGAACCAGGAGCGTCATCTGGGTCTCCCACATGAGTAAAAAGGCCCAAATAATTGGGCCATCCCCCTCTGCTTTTCCAGGTGTACTAGCAGGGAGCTGAATTGAGTGAGCTTGACCCAGTGCCTATGTGGGATGCTGTCACTGCAGGTGGAGGTTTAACCTGCTGTGCCATAGCACCAGCCCCATTGTACACTTCAAAACATGGCAGTTCCAGAAGTTGCTTGAGACTATTTAAGTTACTCTACATTGCTGGACAAAGACATCAGGATAAGAATGGATGCAAGAGGTCCCACTCCTGAAACCAAGCGAAAGATGATAATTAGTTCTGTTGAGGTGGTAGTGGCAGAAAACCCATTGATACTGGTTGGGGTGAAAATGAGATTATTAAAATATATAATGGTGGGGCTGGCGCTGTGGAGTAGTGAGTTAAGCCTCTGCATGCAGTGCCAAGTATCCCATATGGGCACCGGTTTGAGACCCAGCTGCTCCAGTGCTGATCCAGCTCTCTGCTATGGCCTAGGAAAGCCGTAGAAGATGGGTCAAGTCCTTGGGCCCCTGCACCAGCGTGGGAGACCCAGAAGTTCCTGGCTCCTGGCTTTGGATTGGCACAGCTCTGGCCATTGTGGCCATCTGGGGAGTGAACCAGCAGATGGAAAACCTCTCTCTCTGTTTGCCTCTCCTTCTCTCTCTGTGTAACTCTGACTTTCAAATAAATAAATAAATCTTTAAAAAATTAAAATAAAATATATAATGGTAACTCGTGGAAAATATAGATAGAGATAGCCCCAGGCCCAGAACCATCTGAAAGCAGGGTTGTAGCATTTTAGAGGCTAGAGGTGGCCTCTCCCTTCCTCTCCAGGTCTCTCAGAGCAGGATAGCTTCCTTCACCCTATGGCAGCCTGCATGGTGTCTGAGAGCCACCCTGGGATCCACAGTCCCTGCTCTAAATCTTTGCCATACCACAACTTGAATCTCACAGTCTTCATCTAAAAATTCCTGGGGCAGGAGAGGCCTAAACGAAATGCTCATTCCTGGATAGATAGCTATTGCCAGGGCAATGAGTATCTCATTAAGAGAAAGTGGCTGTGATCTCATAAAGATTTGTGCAGGGTAGTGGGGAGGGCAGCTTTCAGAAAATTGTAAGAAGAATCAAGCAACAGATATCCAAAGAAACTGACTTATCCAGCCAGCGCTGTGGGGTAGTAGGCTAAGCCTCCATCTGTGGTGCCAGCATCCCTTACAGGCGATGGCTCATGTCCCTGCTGCTTCTCTTCTGATCCAGCTCTCTGTCTATGGTCTGGGAAAGCAGTAGAAGACAGCCCAAGTGCTTGGGCCCCTGCACCTGTGTGGGAGACCCAGAAGAAATTCCTGGATCCTGACTTAGGATCAGCCCAGTTCCGGCTGTTGTGGCCATTTGGGGAGTAAACCAGCAGGTGGAAGATCTCTCTTTCTCTCCCTCTCTCAGTCTGTAACTCTGCCTCTCAAATAAATAATAAAATCTCTTAAAACTGACTTATCAAAAGACAAAGCAACAAGACAAAAAAGGCACACTGTAAATCTCAAATTGAGATATAAAAATTCAGTAAGGTTCAGACAGGCAGAAAGCTGACTCCTGCCTTCCCTCTCTGCGTGAGATTGAGGCAATCAAGGGTGATCTCACATTTCTGAAGTCATTTAAGGGCAGTGGGAGAGAAAGGGTACAGAGGAGAGTGGAGTTGTTACCAAAAGATTTAAACCTAGATCCCCAAGCTCTGATTTTCAGGTACTTCTCATAAGTTAATCCATGGTTTCATTCAAAATAGGAAGAATAGAATTAATGATCATTTTCTCACTGTGCTTAGAACTTCTATGCCACTGTCCCAGTTTCATAGCTTCTTCCTCACGTATTCAGTCACCTCTAAGACGTTGTTCTACCAGACCTCAGGGCCTTCTCACATGCCGTTCCCTCAGCCTGCCTTACTCTTCCCCCCAAGGTAAATCATCGCTAGGATGGGCAGCTCTAAGAGTGCTGTCTCCCTGTCCATGGGTAACAAAGGAGGCTATTACTCAGTACCCAGTCTAGAAGCCCTTGAAGAAGTTGCTCCCCACCCCATGTAGGTTATGACTGTGATTTAAATAGCTCCTCTCTCGTGCTAAGTAGCACCTGCAGAGCAGTTATATATTTCCTCGTGCTCCAACCTCTGTTGTTAATTATGAGACAACTGAGCACGTTTCCTTCTTCCTTGACCTCATAGGACAAAAAGGAAAATAATTTCCTATCAGTTCCCCCATCTGGGAAGCACCCACTTACCCCTTGGGGAATAATCCCATACTCCTCTCTGTATGTGATGGGTGACCAATGACAAGTTCAGAGGTATAGTGAACAATTGGTTCCAGTACTCAAGGATCTCCCAAGCAAAGTTTCCAGATCATGAATACAAGGAGGCTTCAAAACGTTCTTTAAAAATATGTGTTATCTTGGCCGGCGCTGTGGCTCAACAGGCTAATCCTCCGCCTTGTGGCGCTGGCACACCGGGTTCTAGTCCCGGTCGGGGCACCGGATTCTGTTCCAGTTACCCCTCTTCCAGGCCAGCTCTCTGCTATGGCCCGGGAAGGCAGTGGAGGATGGCCCAAGTGCTTAGGCCCTGCACCCCATGGGAGACCAAGAGAAGCACCTGGCTCCTGGCTTTGGATCAGCGCAGTGCGCTGGCCGCAGTGGCCATTGGAGGGTGAACCAACGGCAAATGGAAGACATTTCTCTCTGTCTCTCTCTCTCTCACTGTCCACTCTGCCTGTCAAAGTTAAAAAAAATATGTGTTATCTCTTTTTAAGTTATTATTATTTTTTTTTATTTTTTTAACTTTTATTTAGTAAATATAAATTTCCAAAGTACAGTTTATGGATATCAATGGCTTCCCCCCCCCCATAACTTCCCTCCTACTCGCACCCCTCCCATCTCCTGCTCCCTCTCTCATTCCATTCACCTCAAGATTCATTTTCAATTCTCTTTATATACAGAAGAACGATTTAGTATATATGAAGTAAAGATTTCATCAGTTTGCACCCACACAGAAACACAAAGTGTAAAATACTGTTTCAGTACTAGTTATAGCATTACTTCACATTGGACAACACATTAAGGACAGATCCCACATGAGGAGTAAGTACACAGTGACTCCTGTTGTTGACTTAACAATTTGACACTCTCGTTTATGGCATCAGTAATCTCCCTAGGCTCTAGGCATGAGTTGCCAAGGCTATTTGTTTATTTATTTGAGTGGGAGAGAGAGACTGAGAGAGACAGACAACAAGACAGAGCTCCTATGTGATGGATCACTTCTCAAATGCCTGTGATGACAGACTGGGCTCAGGACAGAGCCAAGAGCTGGAAACTCAATCCAGGTCTCCCAGGTAGATGGCAGGGACCCAATCACTTGAACCATTATCATTGCCTCCTGGGATTGGCACTAGCAGGAAGCTGAAGTTGGGAGCTGGAGTTATGCATTGAATCCTTTACTCTGACGTGAGACTTAGGTGTCAGCTCCTGAGCTAAATGCCTACCTCTGCATTATGTTTTAATTGGATTTTTCCACGAAATTTGTAAGTATCCTCACACCTCTCTGCGCTGCTTCCATTCTTGTCCATAAGAACCAAGAGGCAAAGTGTTTTTCCCGAAATCCCGCATGAGCTACATTCCCTCTTCAAGTTAATCACACAAAGAGCAAAAAAAAAAAAAAAAAAAAAGATTTTTTTTTTTTTTGGTCTGGCATGGGCTGAATCTTCCTCTGCTCAGTGTAGTGCTTGACAGGAAGGTTGGTGGTTTCTCCACTGTCATGCAGTACAGAATGTTTGTGGTAGACCACCTTGAAGTCAAGGTTGGGGGCAGGCAGGGAGCAGGGAGGAAATAGTTTCTATTTTGAGAGTGTTGAGTGGAGAGGAGCTAGAGGCAGAAGGGGGAAAACTCTGACCTACCCCTCGGCCCCCGAGTTTCTCAGTCTTTGCTGCTGACTGACTTAAAATCTTACTCATTACACTTTCCATGGGGGACTCTGGTTTCCAGGCCCCTCTGTTGCATTAGAGATTCCCCTGAGGGTGGGACCACTGGTGCAGCCACTTAACCAACACAGAGTGGAGGTCATCTGCAGGGGTGGGCTGTTCAGAAGAAACCAAAGAAGGGAATATGAGTAGACAGCTGACCCGGGTTCCATTCAGCCCCACACAGAGTCACATGGTGGTTCTCTGTAGAGCCTGGGAGACAGCACTTTCATTCAGTACGTTTTCTGTTACTTGTTCTATGGGATAGAGGAGACAAAGACAAAATATTTCCTCTACAGCTGCTGCTTTCACATGGCCTTTACCTGACATTGCTGGGAAAGCACTCACTCCCCTCTATAACAGAGGATCCCTGTCACCTTCTTGGTCTAGGATAGCTAGGATCCTTCAGGCACCCCTTGAAACATCCTATCAATCCCTAAGGGCTTGAGGGCCAATGTGACAGTTAGGATTGTACAGCTGTCTTAGACCACATGATGCTGCTAGAGAGAACACCCGAGGCTGGGTAATTTATCAGGAACAGAAGTGCTTCTGTCTCATGGTTCCAGAGACTGGGAAGATCACGAAGGAGCATCACAGCATTTGTGCTGAGTCACCCCATGATGGAAAGCAGAAGGGCAGGAGTGAGAGCAAGACAGGGTCAAACTGGCTGTTACAACAAATAACCAATCTGCTTCCATGATTATGACATTAAGTCATTCATGGGGGCAAAGTCCTCATGACCTAGTTACCAATTATTAGGTTCTACCTTCCAATTTCTTGTATCAGAGATTAGCTTTCTAAAATATGAACCACAATGTTCTACCTCCAGGCCCCAGTCCTTGTCACAATGCAAAATGCATGAATTCCATCCCAACAGTCCCCAAAGTATTAAGTCATTCCAGCATCAACCAAAATTCCAAGTCCAGAGTCTCTTGTGAAACCCAAGGCATGATTCATCCTGAGGCAAATCCCTTCCAACTGCGAGTCTGAGAAATCAAAACAAGCTATCTATTTCCAAAACACAATGATGAGACAGACGCAGGATAGACATTACTATCCCAAAAAGGAGATATAAACAAGAAGTAAGGAATAACTGTCCCCAAGCAAGTCCAAAACCCAACAGGGCAGACAACATTAAGTCTTAAGACTCAGAATAATCTTTCATGCTATGTTCAGTCTCCAGGAAACACTGGAATAGGGGTTAGATCCACAACTGGAATATCTCCATGGCTTTGCTGGGCTCAGACAATGAGTCTGCTATCTCAGGTTGGAGTCTATGCCTGTGGCTCTCCTGGACTGGCATTGCCTGCTTGTAGTTCTCCAGTTCTGGGATTTCAGCGGCAATCCTACTCCCACAGCTCCATGAGGCATTACCCTAACAGGAGCTCTCTCACTCCTATGGCTTGTATATGCTGGAGCAGCAAGTCTCTGCCTGGGCTTCGAGGCTGCTCATGACTCTGGTGAATTGAGGTGGAAGCAACAAAAACCCCATAGTTCCTGCATGCTGCCTGTCTGGAGAGTCAACACCATGTGGACACTGCCTAGATTTACCACTGAGCCTCCTGGAGCAGTGGTTCAAGTTGGCACCAGTGTGCTTGAGCCACATCTAGGGCAGCCAAGGGCACCGTGCTGGAATATAAGAGCAGATTCCCAAGGTGGCTCTGGGCAGTGAATACTGTATCCTGTAGGTTCCCTGTGAAAAACTAGCCACTCGAGGTCCTAACCTTGAAGATCTCTGAAATCCTTCACAGTCATCTTTCTCCCGTCCTGTGGAATAGGACCTGCCTCCCTTCTATCTATGATGACTTCTTTAGCTCCTTAGTTTAACGTGGCTGGATCCTTGATGTGCTCTCCTTAAGACACCTTTACATGCGTCATTACAGGCTGAAGATTTTCCAAACTTTATACTTTGTTTTGCTTTACATTATAATTCTTTTCTTTAACTCATTGACCTCTTTTCATATTTTACTATATGCAGTTAAAGTGGCCATGCATGTCCTTCAATATTTTGCAAAGAAATTGCTTTCACCACATAGCCCAGCTCATTGTTCTTAAATTCTGCCTCCCTTAATGCCCTCATGTATGAATATAATTCAAACAAGTTATTTGCTACTTTTCAACAGGCAGGGCCTTTTACTCCAGTTTCCAATACATTGTTCCTCATTTCTATCTGAGATCTCACAAAATGGCCTGTAATGTCCAGATTTCTATCAACATGCTGAGCATAACCATTTAAATAACTTTCAAGGTATTCTAGATTTTGCCTACATTTCTTCTCTTCTTCTGAGCCCTTAACACTGAAGTCACAAAAACCCAGGCTTTCTCAAGCCTCCTCCTCTAAATTCTTCCAGCCTCTACTCATTACCCAGTTCTAAAGCAACTGCCACATTCTTGGACATTTGTTATATAACAGCCCCATTTTCGGGTAACAATTTTCTGTCCTACTCCATTTGGTTCTGCTATAACAGAATACACAGAGTAATTTTAAATGAACAGAGATGTATTTAGTTCCTAGATCTGGAAGCTGGGGAGTCCAAGAGCATGGCAGCAGCATCCCATGAGAGCCTTCAAGTTATGTCATCCCGTCGAGGAGGCAGGAATGCAAGCAAGGGCAAGAGTGAGAGCCAAAGAGGGTTGAACTCACTTTTATTAAAAAAAAAAATGCACTGTAGAGATGCCTAAGCCACACCCACCATGGCATTAATTCATTTATGAAGGCAGTGCTCTCAAGACCTGGTCACCTCTTCTTAGGCTGACTCCAAAATTGCTATTCAGAAAATTCAGAAGAACTTTCCAATACATAAACTTTGGAAACATTCTCAACCCTAGCGTCATCTGAGTGCTCATGGTGTGCTGAGTTCCATCTGCTGTGTCAGAGGCTGTATGTGCAATTAGAAATCGCTTTGACAGTCATTGCCCCATATTCACAATTCCCTCATGTTTCACTTCTTCGTACAGTAGCTGCTTTATTGAGGCCAATGACAGTGCTGAGCACAATGGATGAGTCAAAGAAATAGTTATAACACACAGTAAAAGCTGTGCGGAAACTGAAAAAAAAAAAAAAGCAAATAGTTTTATGAGAGCTTGGAAAAGGAGCACCTTCCCTAGTGGGTAAGGGTGGGAGACACAAGGCAGAATCACAGAAAAGTGATCACTCAGACAAGTCTCAAAAATTGAGTAGGGATTAGTCAGATAAAGAATAGAGGAACTGGCCGGCGCCGTGGCTTAACAGGCTAATACTCCACCTTGTGGCGCCAGCACACCGGGTTCTAGTCCCAGTCGGGGCGCCGGATTCTATCCCGGTTGCCCCTCTTCCAGGCCAGCTCTCTGCTATGGCCCGGGAAGGCAGTGGAGGATGGCCCAAGTCCTTGGGCCCTGCACCTGCATGGGAGACCAGGAGAAGCACCTGGCTCCTGGCTTTGGATCAGCGCGATGCGCCGGCTGCAGCAGCCATTGGAGGGTGAACCAACGGCAAAAAGGAAGACCTTTCTCTCTGTCTCTCTCTTTCTCACTATCCACTCTGCCTGTCAAAAAAAAAAAAAAGAAAGAAAGAAAGAAAGAATAGAGGAACAGTGCTCCAGCTTTCTTGACAAGGGGAAAACCCTATGGCATAGATGAATAGAGAGGTCAAAGGTATGGACACCAAATGGGGCAAGGTGGTTAGGGGCCGTGGCTCACTAGGTTAATCCTCCACCTGCGGCACCAGCATCCCATATGGGCTGCAGGTTCTAGTCCTGGTTTGCTCCTCTTCCAGTCCAGTTCTCTGCTGTGGCCCAGGAGGGCAGTAGAAGATGGCCCAAGTGCTTGGGCCCCTGCACTGGCACGGGAGACCAGGAGGAAGCACCTGGCTCCTGGCTTTGGATCAGCACAGCGTCAGCCGTGGCAGCCATTTGGGGAATGAACCAATGGAAGGAAGACCTTTCTCTCTGTCTCTCTCTCTCTCACTATCTATATCTCTACCTGTCAAAGAAATAAAAAATAAATAAATAAAAAAACATCAGAGATAAAGAAACCAAATGGCACAACAGTTTGCCTTTTAAACCAACACATGTGGATTTTGAGCTCTAAATGATTGGGGGACCACTGTGATATCTTTAAACAGAGGAGTAATGAAATTAGATGTTATGTAGAATTTCGCTGATGCTGTCAGCAATTCAATCAAAAGAAGTGCTCTTGGAGACATAACAGATCCTTGAAGAGAACCTGTAGATTTGACAGCCACCTTCTGTGTCAAAGTTCTGCTTCTTCTTTGAGCACTGATGATGCATGGGCAGTATCTCATTCCACTAGACATCTAGGGAAATGTCATAAAGAGCATGGACTTCTCTGTGGCTTTTGGCGTTTCTCTGCTGACCTCAGGCACTCTTCAAAATAACAGAGATGTATTAGAGAATGAGATAGCTGGAACTCTGGCCAAGAACACCAACACTGCAATGAGTAGACCAGTTAAGTGAGTTGTACCAAGGTACTCACCAGGTGGTAGAATTCACAACAGGGGAGCATCTCTCCAAAGAGAGTTAGTCAAGAAAACAAAAATAGTCTTAGCTGCCCCACTGCCCCACTGTATCACCTTGGACAAGTCACTTACATGAAACCTTCCCTCTAAAAAAAATGGAAAAGATAAGCTCAATCCAAGTTACTAAATATGACCTCAGAATGAAATAAGACATAAGAAAATGCATTGTGTGCAGTAAAATAATAGGTAAATTGTTGTTGCTGTTTGTTTTGTTGTTGTTCTTAGTGGCCCAATATAGAGTCCTAACCTCCCACACAATAAAATGACAGCCCTTCTCTTACTTTATTAGTACTAGTCCCATCCCTATGCCTGGCAAACAATTATGGCAGCAAAATCGGTAATGTTTGTAAAAGAATATGTGGTAAAATTTATATTAATACTATTCTTTCTAATGAAAATGCTTTTTCTGTACTTTATGAAGGTATCAGTAAATATGCAATTATGCACATATTGAATTAAATTTTCACTTAGCCTTTAACAACATGGAGGAATGTATTGCATCGTCTCCATTTACAAAGGAGGAAACTGAACTCCAGAGGGTTTCAGTAACTGCCCCAGGAACCACAGCCAATAGATGGCAGAGCTGTTTGCCTTCAAATCTCTCTATCTTAGTAACAAGTTAGCACTAAATGGGTAGTCATCAAATGACTGCTTAAAATCTACACTCGCTACAACTACAACGGTCATTTTTCAGTCTTTGAAAATTCTGGAAACCAATGATTATAGCTAAGTTCCATGATTAGGAATGGCAAAAATCATTCAACTTGAAATGATAAAAGAATTCTTTTCAAATATGTATTTGGAAAGAATGGTGGTAGGATACAGTAGGATATAGTTCTTTTTTTTTTTAATTAAACTTTTATTTAATGAATATAAATTCCCAAAGTACAGCTTATGGGTTACAATGGCTTCCCCTTCCCAAAACTTCCCTCCCACCCACAACCCTCCCCTTTCCCGCTCCCTCTCCCCTTCCAATCACATCATGATTCATTTTCAAATCTCTTTATATACAGAAGATCAGTTTAGTATATATTAGGTAACGATTTCAACAGTTTGCCCCCATATAGCAACACAAAGTGAAAAAAAAATACTGTTGGAGTACTAGTTATAGCATTAAATAAGAGTGTACAGCACATTAAAGACAGAGATAGTAGGATATAGTTCTAAGAGTGGTTTATCTTTGCCAACATTCAGTTTCACTCATTTGTGCAACAAATATTTACTGAGGCCTACATCATGTCAGCCATTGGTTCTCAGAACTGGAACTATAAGAGTAAACAAAACAAACTAAATACTTGACTTCATACAGAAAATATTCTGGTGTAGAACAAAGACAATAAACAAGATTAAATAACAAAATACGTATCAGCACAGGCTTTAGATGGGATAGCTGGAGAAAGGCCTCAATGACAAGATGACTTTTGAGCAAAGAACTGCAGGAAATGGGGGAGCTGGCCATGCCACTACGTAGGGGAAGAACACTCCAGGCAGGGGAAGGAAACAGCAAGTACAAAGGTGCTGCCACAGAAGTGTGCCTGGTATATGCCAGAAATAGTCAAAGGGCAGGCATTTGGCACAGAAGTTAAGATACTGCTTAGAATGCCTGTAACCCACATCAGAGTGTCTGGGTTCAAGTCCTGGCATTGTTCCCAATTCCAGCTTCCTGCTAACCAGCTGCTTGGGAGGCAACAGATGATGGCTCAAGTCCCTACCAACCATGTGGGTAACCTGGATTAAGTTCCTACCTTCAGCCTTGCCTAGCCATGGCTGTTGCAGGCATTTGGGGACTGAGCCAATAGATGGGATCTCTCTCTCTCTCTCTCTCTCTCTCTCTCTCTCTCTCTCTCTCTCTCTCCTCTTTCTCTCTATAATAAAAAATAAAAAAGGAAATATCAATATGGCCAAAGTATTTTGTTTGAGAAAAGAGGAGAAGTAGAAAATGAAGCAAAGACCTGACAGGGAGCAAGACCATTCTGAGCCTTACAAACTGTTGTTAAGACTTCAGCTGAGAAGTGATGGTTCTGGAAGAACATGTGAAGAACTACAATACAATCTAACCCAATCTTCAGCAGGTTACTCTGACTGCTGTGCTGATACGAGATAAGGAGACTAAGACAGACATGGGGAGATCAGTTAGGAGGCTATTGCAATAATCCAAGTAGGATATGACGATGAATTGGACCACAGTAATAGCAAGAGGTTGGTGAGGAAAGTTCAAATGCGGGCTCTGTATCTCACAACATTTGCTGACAAACTGTGCAAAATGGTAGAGAATGTAAAGGATGAAACCAAGGCTTTGAATGTGAGCACCTAGAAGAATAATGTTCTAATTAACTGAGATGGTGAATTGCAGAACCTGATGGTTTGAGAGAGAATTTAGGAGCTCAGTTTTCAACATGTTAAGTGTGAAATGTTGAGTAAACATGCAAAGGGAAATATCAAGTAGACATGCAAGGCTACTTCAAAAAGTTCACAGAGGATAAATTAAAAGATACATTTGTTTGGTGGTAAATGATTTGAAATTCACACTTAAATTTTTTCAAAAATCATGCATTCCATGACCTTTTTGAAGACCACTTATATAGTTCAAGAGTTCAGAGGAAATGCCTGGACTGAAAATAATAATTTCAGACTCATCAGCATATTTAAAGCCATGCTAATGCACAAAATACAGAGTTAATCAGAGTTGATAGGAAAGGGAAAGGATCCAAGGGCTGAGGCTTAGAATATTTCAAACTCTACAGTTTGGGGAGATGAGGAAGAACCAACAGGGGAAACTGAGTAGTCAGAAGAATGAAAGAAAACCAGATTTGTATGGTGTGTTTGGAAACCAAGACAGGAGAGTGTTTGCAGGAACAGAGAGTGAGAAATTTTGTCAAATTCTGTGGATATGTCAGAAAATGGGGACTTAGAAATGATGGTCACACTTGGCAACGTGGCAGTCACAGATGACCACAAGGGGAAAAGTTCCAGTGGACTGATTGGTTGATGGGAGCAAAGACTACTGCAGAGGGGCTAAGAGCTGGGGGAAGAATTAGATAAACAGCAAGATAGCTCTTTAAAGAGAAGAGTTTCAGACTACAGTTGCCTCCTAGGTGTCACATTGAAATAGGAAAAGGACAAGCACTGAAGGAGGAAGTGGGGTCAAGAGAGCACATTTTTTAGAAGGGTTTTTATTTTTATTTTTAGATAGAATAAATAATATCAAATTTGTATGTTGATGTGAATGACCCCTTGAAGCTTTTCAAACACTCATTGCATCAATCATACCTATTTGATTTCCTTCTAACAATTTAAATTCAGAAATATATTCCCTAAAACCAGGCTATGCACTTGCTGTTTATGCTTTCAATACCATTACTTCCACCAGGAACTGATCATGTTAGCAATTTGGTCTATGGTCTAACTATTCCCTGGAAGGTATGGATAAGAAAGAAACAATAAATAATACCTTGCTGGAGTCCATAATCTTTACACTTTTTGATAAATATATGATTCAATTACAAGACTTTTATCAACGGACACTAAATAAATAACTCTCAAGTCTTAACAAAAAGAAAAATCACTATTATTTTCAAAATTAAAAAAAATGTATTTCCAGGTGTAGACTGAGTCCTCTCCTTCCCATTTCAGTTGCGAATGATTAGCATTTGACTCAATCCTGAATGCTTATCCACAGGCCCAGGGGCAGCAGGGCCAGCTTCTCCTAAAACTTAGATGTGTGTGGACCAGGATCCCCCACTAGGAGTGAGGTGTTAACGTTCGATGTAATTCAGGAGGAAGTAGCTCCCAACCCCGGCAGTCACCGTCACCAGCTTCACCACTATTTCTTGCTCATGCTGTTACCTTAACCAATTCCTTCGAGAGAATGTTCTCTTCAAAATTGTGGTTTCCTGCCCAACTGCAGCTTACCCTTACAATAAAACACCTCCAATTCTTCCTTCCTGCCCTTGTCACAAGCCAAGAGCTGTGAAAACGCTGCCAAGTTGCAGCTCTGTAGTTTCTCTCCCCACCTCTTGATCTCTGCTTTCACTGGAGATATAATCACTAAGGCAATAAAATGACTCATAATTCTCACCAGAAAACTCCTTATCTCCTTTCTATTAAATATTTAGTATTCTATCAGTTCCTGGTGCCACCAGATGCCTCACTTTTATTCTTTCATAACATCTTTCAGGCCTTACGGTATTGAGACTATATAACCTCCCACATTTGATTTTTTAATTATTTAATATTAACTGTTAACTATTATTATTTTGAAAGTTATGCCTTTTGAAAAGATAGAGTTGCATTTTGAAGCCAATATTTCTAGGCTACAGCTGCTTCAGAGGGCCATTTAATATTTTCAAAGGCAAATATATTTGTTTTTCATTTACACATTCACACATACGTTCACATTTTCATGTGATAGAGTATAGCAAACTTACCCTATTACATGGTTGTGAGCATAAAATTGTTCATCATACTAATAAAGACTTACTAAGCACTAACTCCACATCTAGTACTCTGCCAAGCCTTTGGCATGCATGCTCTTATTTGATTCTCTATTTTACTTCTGACGAAGAATTCCAAGAGGTTAAGGCACCTGGCCAAGATTACATAGCCAATAAGTGATTGGGGATTTGAACCCAACTAATATGACTTCAGTAGCCACATACTTTACCATTCATACATAAGAGAGCTTTCTTGGTAGGAAAATGTGTTAGGGAAGTGTCCACAAAGCTTGTGTATCCAAACCACTTTCATAGTTGACAAGGCCTTTATGCAAGGGGAGCAACAATACATTGTAATTGCAAAAATTCCTTGGTGGTTTATCTTAAAATCTGTAACAATTCTGGCCCATAGTTTGAAAACACTTCAAAAAGTGTTTGTAAAATAGAATTAACACATAAATTGATTCTAGGGCAAAAAAAAAATGAAATACATGCACAGTTTCTCACAATATGCATTTTCAACGACCTATTTGGAGATGCTTCTTGTATGCAAGGATTTCAAATATTTTGAACCAAAATATATATTTATATTTTAATACCATTTTATAAAAACTTTTTGGAGTCCCCATATTCATATCCATATTGCTTTATGATAAAAGTTATATTAGATGAAAGATGTAAATATTTATGTAGATGAAAAACATTGTAAATATGTCAATTTTCATGGGGCCGGCGCTGTAGTGTAGCAGGTAAAGCCACCACCTGCAGTGCCAGCATCCCACATGGGTGCCGGTTTGAGTCCTGGCTGTTAAACTTCTGATCTAGCTCTATGCTAAGGCCTAGGAAAGCAGTAGAAGATGGCCCAAGTCCTTGGACCCTGCAGCCACATGGGAGACCTAGAAGAAGCTCCTGGCTTCTGGCTTCAGATTGGCACAGCTCCAGCTCTTGTGGCCATTTGGGGAGTGAACCAGCGGATGGAAGACCTCTCTCTCTCTCTCTCTCCCTCTCTCTCTCTACCTCTCCATAACTCTGCCTTTCAAATATAAATAAATAAATCTTTTTTAAAACATAAATTATCTACATATATGAAGAATAAAGGAGAGGAAGGAGGAGGACAAGAAAAGGAAGAAGAGGGAGAAAAGAAAGGAGGGAGGAAGAAGACAGGAAGGAGAAGGAAAAAAGAAAGAGGGAAGAAAGGAAAGAAGACAGGCAGGACAGTATCTTAATATCTTTTATTACTTCTGGATGAGGAAAAGATACCATAACCATATCCTCAAAGAACAATTCATACAGAAAAAAATCTGATCTATTTTACTAACTCAAATATACAAAATTGCTCTCTACCTCATGGTCCAATTAATTTTTTTCACAGTATCTATCACTTTCTGAAACTGAATTGCTTCTTTCCTTGACCTCTGATCTTGCACTCATTCATAGAGAAATGCTTCATAAGGGTAGGCATTTCGCCTAAAAAAATGTTTACACTGCAATTGGGCATCGTAAATTAGGTAGGCAACAAATGGGTCCTTTGTACACAGTTATAACAATGTTCTAAATGTTCTTGTGTGCTATAGATTCTGCTGCTCTCTGGTGCTCCCTTTCGTTACCATCTTGTTCTACTGAACTGTACTCCAGTACAAGCTTTAAAGGGGATCTGCAAGACTGGTGATTGGTTTCAACTGTGCCTGAAACCTTGCCCGAATTCCGGTAGGGTGGAATTACCCGGGGGAATAATTTTGACAGTGTCACTTGAACGCATGATGTAGGACTGATCTGTTTAAATAAGAAGGTACTTCAACAAGTTCATAAAAAACAAAATCAAAGGATAAGTTTATTATTGCAAGAAATTTTGAAATCCATGTGTCGTGTTCTTAAGATATACATTTTTCATAAACATATATTTTCTTATGCATGGATTTCAAACAACTTGGGCCAAAATAAACTTATCTTTTAAAGTTTATTTGTTTGGAAGGCAGAATGGCAGAGAAAGATAGACAGAAAGAGAAAGATTTTCCATCCATTGGTCCACTCATGAAATGTCTGCAATAGTAAGGGCTAGGCCAAGCAGGAGCCAGGAGCAAGGAACTTGATCCAGGTCTCTCATGTAAGTGGCAGGGGCCCAATAATTAAGCCATCATCTGCTGCATCCAAGCGCTTGCATTAGCAGGAAGCTGCATCAGAAACAGAGGTAAATTCCATCCTAGGCAATCCAGTATGGGATCTGGACGTCCAGGCAGTGGCTTAACCTTCTGCACCACATTGCCCTCCCTGAAATATTTTAATTCTGTTTTCCACAATCTTGAAGTCCAATGAGACAATTCCTTTAGGAGATCAATACGACCAAAGGACATAAAATAAATATAGGGAAGCAGATTTCACCCTAACACTCTGTTATTTTCTTCCAGTTGCAATCATGTAGAAATGGAATAGCTTGACTTGAGATGCAGTAAATGACGCATCACTGAATGTGTTTGGAGGACCACTTAGCAGGGGAGTAGGAAAAAGAGGTGAGAAGAAATGATACCTGAGGTTCTTTCCACTCCTGAGCGCCAAGATCTTTAACATGTTCCTTGTTATACCTGCCTCCTCTTTGCTGTGCTATCCCCCTTCATCCTATCAAGAAGATCCACTGAAAAGCTCAATACCAGGGTGGTGATGAGCATTGAGTTACTATTACTCTCAATATCTGGTGAGGGACACCAGAAACCAAAGGAAGCTCATTCAGTAAAGCAAATACTCGGTGGTGTACTTATTTTGAGCTCTGAAGTACAGAGACGTATTCAGAGGCACACACTCATCCTCCGTCCCTAACCCAGACCCCCAGCCCAGTCAGAGGAGCGCATGTAAACACTGAAGGGTCAGCACGAGATAAAGCGTGCAGACTCCTGCCTTGGAATCCCAAGGAGAAGCTTGGCCATGCACAACCAGACACATCAAGAGTTCTGCTCTAGATTCTCTCTGTAAGAAGGGCTCTGCCTTCTGTTTTTTACCCTTTTTTTTTTAAAAAAAAAAAAAGCAGGGTTTCCATGAGAGTGGCCCTAGAATTATGTAAGGAAATGGGGGCTCTGAGCATGGGTATCAGATGCTTAGGAGTTGCATTCTTGTAGTGATAGCACCTGTGGGTACCTGAAGCAGTAAACACTGCCCCTCAAATTGGCAGGACCTTCATCCCATCCCTCCACTCCCCACTTCTCACTCACTCTCTTACTTTGGGTCCCAACACTCATTGCCAGAAATCCCCAAGCCATCACCAGGACCCTTCAGCATGCAATGCCTCTCATGTCCCTATACTGTCCTCTGCCTCACTGCCCTACCCAATTCTCTGAGCCAACAGCTGAGACTCGCTTACACTAGAGCCTTTGGTACTATAAGCACTTTCACATCTCTTACTTGGTTTGAGCTTTGTAGGAAAGATAAAGCAGGTATGATTAAGTCCAGTAGCTCATGAAGAGACCAAGATGCAGCCAGGCTATAGTGACTTGCCTAATACATCGCATTATGTAGGCCACCATCTCGTGCATTCCCCTCCAAAATTGATATCCCATCAGGCTATCAGGCCATGACACTACCCATGTCAGAGAAACTCGAATAGAAAGATGATCCCTGCTCCATTAGCACTGGAAAGAAAGTAGCACAAAAAGATATCTGAGATTTTGCAGAAATGAGAATTTGATGTAATTGCCGCCAGAACACCTTCTCATTGAGATGTGCGGCCTTCACACTAAGTGCTAAGACCCATTGCAGGCTCCCTGTAAAAATAACGCACCCTCATGCAGAGTGAGCTGAGATGTTTAGCTTACCTGCTCTCCTCCCCTAGGTAAAGATTACATCAGAAGAGAGTGACTTTTGTCAGTATTTTCTGCTGGATCACAGCGACCACAGCTCTTGCCCCTGACTCAGCAGTGGGACAGGATATGCAAAGGACAGAAATGACTACTTGAACAAACTTCTTCAGAGGTGATAAACAGTGGGATGCCTAAAGTATCAAGCATCATTAGCAGAAAGAGATGGGATTAGAAATCGGATTTCAGGGGCTGGCATTGTTGTACAGTGGGTTAAGCTGCTGATTGTGACCCCAGCATCCTGTGTGGGCACCAGTGCATGTCCCCACAGCTCCACTCCAATCCAGCTCCTTGCTGGTTGCCTGGGAAAAGCAGCAGAGGATGGCCCGAGAGCTTGAGCCCCTGTTACCCACGTGGGAGACCTGGAGGGGAAACCTGGCTCTTGGCTTCAGTCTGGTCCAACCTGGACTGTTGCAGCCATCTGGGGAATGGACCAGCAGATGGAAGACTGACTCTTTCTTTCTCTCTCTCTCTCTCTCTCTCTCTCTGTGTGTGTGTGTGTGTGTAAAAATCTGACCTTCATCTCTCTGTCTCTCTCTCTCACTGTCCACTCTGCCTGTCAAAATAAAAAAAAAAAATCTGATCTTCAAATGGATAAATAAATCTTTTAAAAAATCAGATTTCAGCTGGTGCCGTGGCTCAATAGGCTAACCCTCCACTTGCGGCACCGGCACACCAGGTTCTAGTCCCGGTTGGGGCACCAGATTCTGTCCCGGTTGCCCCTCTTCCAGTCCAGCTCTCTGTTGTGGCCCAGGAGTGCAGTGGAGGATGGCCCAAGTGTTTGGGCCCTGCACCCACATGGGAGACCAGGAGAAGCACCTGGTTCCTGGCTTCGGATCAGCGCTGTGCACCAGCGGCCATTGTAGGGTATACCAACAGAAAAGGAAGACCTTTCTCTCTGTCTCTGTCTCTGTCTTTCTCTCTCACTCTCTCTGTCCACTCTGCCTATCAAAAAAAAAAATCATATTTCAGTGGCAGAGCCTAGCAACCCAGTAATTAAATTAGAAAACTGATATCACTTGACTTGTACTGGTGACCAGAATCCTGAACGGTGCCACTAGCCAGAAGTATGTAATAAGTATATTTAAACTGAAGAGACGCTGGATTAGGAGTTTGAACACCTGGGTGACTATGAGCCCTAGGACAGGTTCCTCACTCCTCTGAGCACTAATTTCTTCATTTTTAGAGTGAGAAAGTCAGACATTAGCATCCCCACTTGCCATTAAGCTCTAAAATCAAAGTCATTTTTCCTACATGGAAAATTCAGTGGCAAAATATTAGGTCTTCTAAAACCATTTCCAGTCCTGACATTTTAAAGTTTCATGAATATATTTTATGAGTCATTGCTTTCTTAAAATAAACATATGGTCGCTTATATTTACAGTAGCCCCTATGCAGTAAACATAAGTGCTGTGGGTCAATCTGAATTGGGAAACTGCTGTGGTCAGCAGGGCCACCTGCCAGTCTATATGCTACCTTCACATAAGCTTTAAAACAGCATCCATAACCTCTGGTCAAATTAGGAGAGTGTGCTCTTCTATGTGTATGTAGACTACAGATGCAGGGCTCAAAGAGTAGTGCTTAGACAGAATTTCAGCTTTCTCTTGCTGCCACAGCTGGATACAATGTACATGTGACTCAGCTCCACACAAACATCTGAAGTCTTTGGGGTCCAAACATCTGAAGGCATTTGTTTCCATCCAAACTCAACTATCTGAGGAAAATGTTGAGAGGTTATGGCTGATTATGCACCACCTCCAGGCTCTGAAGCTGCGAGAAGACTATGCAGGACTGAAAGGTTTCATGAATACAACACTATTTGCTGCTAATGGTTTGGAGGATGTTTATAAGGGACACTATAAAAGTTCACAGAAAATGAAATTAAAAGACAAATGTTTTTTGGTGCAAAAAAAAATTGAAATCAACACACACAAATGTCTTCCAAAAGTTCATGGTAGTGTGTATTATGAAAAATCTATTCATGGATTTCAATTTTTTTGCACCAAAGTAAATGTATCTTTTAAGTCCACTTTCCAGGAATTTTTTAAGTACCCTCTTATAGCACCATGAACCACCAGTCTCTCATAGTAATCAAAATGTGATCTCCAATGATCCATGATTGAAACAACAATGTGGCTAATCACCCTACAGAGGAAATTAAGTCACCCTATACATTAAGATTGCCTTTCAACTAGACCAGGAGCTCCTCAGGACTGTTGGCTTCTTGTTCATTTTCATACCTCCAGTATTGAAATAGGAAGCAAATAAACAATTACTACCTGAATTTGATTCCAATATCCCAGGATTGGACATAAATAAATATTATGACATTAGCATAAAATTGGAAAAAGCCTCGAGTCCACCTGCATTATTTTGAAACACCAAATGATTCTTTTTTTTTAAGATTTATTTATTTATTTGAAAGGCGGAGTTACAGAGAGGCAGAGGCAGAGCAAGAGAGGTCTTCATCCACTGGTTCATCCCCAGATGGCCACATCGGCCACAGCTGTGCCGATCTGAAACCAGGAACCAAGAGTTTCTTCCAGGTCTTCCACGCAGGTTCAGGGCCCAAGGACTTGGGCCATCTTCTACTGTTTTCCCAGGCCATAGCAGAGAGCTGGATAGGAAGTGAAGCAGCCAGGACTTGAACCGGCGCCCATATCCGATGCTGGCTCTACTGGCGGCGGCTTTAGCCACTATGCCTCAGCGCCAGCCCCAGAAACACAGAATGATTCTGACACTTCCCTCTCTCCTGATATTCTGAAGTTTTCAAGGTGTGAACACTGAAGGTCCTTTCTCAAGTTTACACAAACTTAAGAAAGTTTCAGAAAGAGGGCAGAGGCACAGCTCTCAACCTTGGCGGCCAGGATGTTTGTCGGAAGCATTCCCATCGGTCTGGATGAGCACTTTGTTGACAACACACATTGAAACACGGCAGGCCCCGGTGGATGTGTAGTGTGACTAATGGCCATTCACTGGCTCAACCATGCCCAGTTACAAATGCATAGGTACAAGCATATGGCTGGAGTGCAGTAACAGTGGAATGGGTACAACAGAGATCATATGGCCTGCAAAGTTAAAAAAATTACTTTCTGGCCTTTTACAAGAGTTTGCTGACGCCTGACATACCGTCTTATTTTTTTTTCACCTAGCTTTCTCATAGTTCTTTTTTCTCCTTGTCCTCATGTTATTGAATTAACCAAATCTTATTTATTCTCTTCTTTTCCCACCATTAATTTGAAAGCTGTACATTTTATTGATAGTCTTTTAGTCACCATTTTTAAGTTTTCACCTGCATATTTTTGTTTATTTCTTCTCTTTATTGAGATACAACACACAATAGATATTGAGATGTAACACAAGCACATGAACTGAGCAATTTAGGGTGGGTTTCTGATCTAGCTGTTAAGATGCTGGTGGGATGGATGTGTCCCATATCAGAGTCCTGGATCTGAGGGCAGCTGCACTCCTGATTCTACCCTCCTGCTAAGATCCTGAGAGACAAGATCTTGAGTCCCCGCCACCCACATGGGAAAGCTGCACGGAGTTTCCTGCTCTCAGCTCAGGTTTGCCCAGCCAAGTCTGTTTCAGCTACTTGAGGAGTGATCCAGCAGATAGGAGATCTCACTACTTCTCTCTCTCCTCTCTCACTCTTGCTCTATGTGTGTGCATGTGTGTGCCTACCTCTCTGCCTCTCAGGTAAGTTAAATTAAATGAACAAATTTTAAAATTAAAATGAGTGATCTGGAAGTGTTGATGTATGTATATACTCTTAAAGCCACAATCAAGAAAATGAACATACCCATCGCTTCCAGAAGTTTCCTCATGCATTCCCACTCATCCTTATTGTCTTTATGTCCCCAAACCACCACCGATTTCCTTTCTGCAAGTATAGATCAGTTTACATTTCCTAAAGCTCAGTATAAATAGAATTGTACAGTATATACTCTTTTGATTCAAACTCCTTTCATCAGGCATAATTATTTTGTAATTCATCCATGTTTTCAGGTGTATCAAAAGTTCATTTCTCTTTATTGACTGGTAATATTCTGCTATATGGATATACCACAATTTATTTAACCACTCATGCGTGATCGACATTGTGTCCTTTCCAGTTTGGGCTCTTATAAATAAAGCTGCTATGAACGTGTACAAGTATTGATACAGACATATCTCTTTATCTGTTGAGTAAAGATCTAGACGTGGAGTTGGTGGATCATAGTACAGGCATGTGTTTAACTCTTAAGAAGTTTCCAAATTATTTTTCAAGTGATTCTCCTATTTTGTGTTCAGATAATATAAAATGTGTATTAGAGATCCTATGTTTCTACATTCTAGTCAACACTTGGTGTGGTTAGACTTTAAATTTTAGTCATTGCAATAAGTGATATTTCATTGTGGTATTAATTTACATTTCCTTAACAATTAGTGATCAAACCTCTTTTCATGTACTTCTCATCCTTTAACCTTCTTTGTTAATGTGGGAACCTGTGTTGTGGCATAGCAGGCAAAGCAGCCACCTGCGACACTGGCATCCCATATGAGTGTTGATCCTGCTCCTTGATAACGGCCTGGGAAAAGCAGTGGAAGGTGACCCAAGTGTTTGGGCTCCTGCCACCCACATAAGAGACTAAGATGAAGCTCCTGGCTTCCGCCTGGCCCAGCCCTGGACACTGCATTCATCTTAGGAGTGAATCAGCAGATAGAAGATATCTCTATCCCTGTCTCTCCCTCTTTCTGTAACTGACTTTCAAATAAATAAATCCTTTTGTAAAAAATTGTCATTTTAAATCTTTTATCCACAAGAGTGGGACAGTCTTGTAGTTGTTTCATTGTTTTTTGATTTAACATGTCCATTTAATTTTTGTAAAAACTCAGTAAATCAGCTATAGGCATCATCCTTCATAACAAAAGAATCTTAGAACTCTAACTCTAAATTTAAAAGTTCCATCTTCTATGCTGTCATTGTATTGTATTTTCATTCTGCTTAGTTTTAACCACCCCTTCCAAAATGAACTAATTTTTTTGGTACATCTATATTTACTTTGGAACTACCAACACATCACCAATGTCTTTACTGTTGTTACTCACATCCCAATCCTTCCCTTTGATTTAATTTTTCCTCCAGAAAAGTAGACTGATTAATTTTTTCACATAAGAGATGAAGCCAGTTAGAAGAGTTTTCACCTTTCTCATACTTTGTTTTATATCTTCAGAGCCTTAGAATTTGAAAACTCACATCTGAACTATTTTGTAACCTAATTCCAAACATGTTCTTAAGGTTAGAGTTAGTTTATGACACAAATTAAAAGGTGATTCAATGTATAATGTATTGAAAATTTAATTTGCCTAGAAGTTTCTCTCACAGACAGCATATACCTTGAATTGTGAGAGGCCAGTGCCTCTGGCTTTAAGAGCTACAACCTTGTCCAGCGTATAGATGCACCACTATAAGAATGTTCACTAGATTTTTCTGGGTTCAAAGGACCCCTTGGATCTTGGGATCTAAAAGTGATTAAACACCCAGCATGTGTGTGGCACACACACTGACAGTGCCAGTTGCCCAGTGTTCCAGTGCAAGATCAGCAGGCAGAAGGAGGTAGCACACAGAGGAAACAGGTCCAATCTGGCTGCCATGAAAGAGAGAAATCTCATTCTGCCAGCTTTGCTGAGCTTCATGACAACCAAATGCCTTGCTTCCCATGAACCCTCAGGGGCTCCTCGGTCCCTCTGACTCCCAGGACTGAGTTAAGGTCTCAAATTCCAAGGCCTTTATAATTTCAGAACTGTCTGCACACTTTCTGCAAACCCCTAGACTTCCCCTTTCTTGTAGCATTTTCTGCCTCCAGCTCCTGCCCCTGGGTGTCCTGCTTCTGATGTGTCAGCTCCACACCAGTGCTGACAAGACACTCAGCTCTTCAGGTTTCAGCAAAAACCCTCCTGCCATCAAGAAGTTGGAGATGAGCAACTTCACGCAGCTCCAGGGATGTGATAGGGAGGACTGGTGTCACATCACACCGTCCACAGTTCCCATCAAGTCACTCTTTCTCTGCTTCTTCTCTCAGCATCCTCCCCCTACAAAGTAAAACACATTCCACTCCTCTTCTCAGACCAGGAGCTGGAGAGCAGGTTTTACCAGAAAACATACTCTGAGTCCTTACCCTTGAACCCAAGCCATTACCAAAGTCAATTTTCTGAACAAATACGGCACTGTGTCTAAAAGGAATGTAAGAATGTTGACAAATACATTTCCTCTTTGCATCCTGGCACCGCTGTTTGGGGCTGATAAGGCGACAGAGTCAAGTGCATCCTGGAAGAGTTCTCCATGGAAGGTAAAGAATTTAACCTCTAACCCTGGGCTCCATGCAAATGTGCCTGCACTTCCCTCAACTTCCCCTTTTCAGGTACTACATGAAAACAAAAAAAGGTGAGGGGCGGGGGGGGGGGGGGGGGTTGGATTCCTTATCACTTTGTATGGGAAATTAAGTAGAATATTCCTTTAAGCAAACATGCTGGACTTCAGCAACAAGGTTTCCAGCCCTCCTGAATACAGAGTGGCAGCATCATTGGTCCAGCCCCCTTCACTGAAAGCCCTGCGTATAGAATGACCTAAAAGGTCATGAAGAGAATGAGGGGGTCGTGGGGGTGGGGACACAGTGGCATTTACAAGGGCCCCAAGGACTGGGACAGTATAGATTAAAATAGACGGGGTTGGGTGGGGTGACAGGGAACCCGCCCAGCACTGGCGGAGTGCACCACGGTGTTTTCCCCCCAGAAAGACGTGTGCTGTCACTTACCAGGACCCATTCACTTGGTCACACCTACAGCTGCCTGTGGGAAAGCCACAGTGCTGTTCTCACAGGACAGCTCTCCGCAGCAAGGAAAGGTAGGCGGGGCTGTGACCGGGCCTCCTCCCCTCTCAGACAAGCCTTGGCAGCACTGAAGTCAGGAGCCGCGTGGGAGGGCAGTGAGGAGGCAGAGTAGGGAGACCTGTGAGATCCCAG
Source organism: Lepus europaeus (assembly GCF_033115175.1). Lineage (NCBI taxonomy): Eukaryota > Metazoa > Chordata > Mammalia > Lagomorpha > Leporidae > Lepus > Lepus europaeus. The sequence continues at coordinate 133,934,772 of NC_084831.1, read as the reverse complement.
AGATGCGGTTCTGTCCCCAGTGCCTCCTCTTGTACCCTTTCCATGGGAAGTTGATTTCTGCTGTTTCTTAAGGTCCCGTGTGCGGTCATCAACCCTGCTTTGTCCAAGAAACAGAAAATGAAAGCATGCACCCACAGGAAGTTACACCTCTAAGTTGTGTTCCTGTGGCTACAACTGTAATAGGAGGCTTTGGATTCATTTTACAGATCAGCTCAGATTATTAGGTGTATCAGGTATTGAGGCCATGCGTTAAGGAGAAAAATATACGCTGAAGAGTGAGCAGAATGATCCAACGGCAAGTGAAGTCCTTAATCCCACCAATGCCAGAAGACTTCTTTTTTCTGGTACCTTTTCCATTCATTGTGTCTTTTGTGGCTTTCAAAACAACTCTGTGAGACCTAGGAAGGTGGCGCTTCATGTTTAGCTACCACCAAACCTTCTAGTAAGAGAAAGGGAATCAAGAACAAACAGAATACTGATCTGAAAGGAGAGAGACAAGGAGAAGACCGGCTGATCCCTGGAGCAGAATAAAGGGCCTGGAAACAGACCAGGCCATCTATGACTGAAAGGCCAGCATTGCAGATTAGAGGAGACAGGCAGACTGTTTAATCAATGATGCTGAAACTATTGCACAACCATATAGAGAGAAATGAAATAAGGGCCTGATAGCACAACAATAGAAATTCCAGAAGGATTATTGAAATGAAAAAATAAAAATTAAAATCTTAAAGAAAATGTTGATGATCTTTCCTTTTTTCATTTTTAAACTTTTGTTAATATAGAGAATAAATTTTATGTATTTCATAGCTACAAATCTAAGAACCATTTTTCCCTCCCTTCTTCTCTTCCTCCCTCAATCCCCTCCCTTCTTTCCTTTTTTTTCTTTAATTTTTACAAAAATGTAATTTCAATCCATTCTCTAATCACAGGCTTAATGCAACACTAACAATAATATTCAAAAAATGAAAAATAGAAATGATATTCAACAAGTAAACAGTAGACCACAGTTCCACAGGAACTGTGACTGGTCTTTTCAAATAAAATAAAACATAAAAAAGAAACCAAAAAATGTATAAGTTTGGGGCTGGCACTGCAGCATAGTAAGTTAAGCCTCTGCCTGTGGTGTTGGTGTCCCACATGGGCGCCACTTCGAGTCCTGGCTGCTCCACTTCCAATCCAGCTTCCTGCTTACGGCCTGGGAAAGCAGTGGAGAATGAACCAAGTGCTTGAATCCCTGCATCCAGGTGAGAGTCCAGGAAGAAGCTCCTGGCTTCCAATTGGCTCGGCTCCAGGTGTTATGGCCATTTGGGGAGTGAACCATTGGATGGAAGACCCCTCTCTCTCTTTCCCTCTCTGTTTCTGTAACTGCCTCTCAAGTAAATAAATCAGTCTTTTTAAAAAGTGCAAATTTGGTTATATTGCAATCAAACATCTTGTTCACATAAAGATATATAACAAGGGCGAAAACACAAATCATCATTTGGAGGAAATATTGCTACACATATAAGAAACAAAAACCATTATCCAGGGGCAAAAATACTACTGTTAGTAAGAAAAAGATAAAAAAAAATTGAGAAATGGACAGAGCCTATGAACAGGTATTTTATAGAAGAAGAAATACAAAGAGCATATAAAGTAAATAGAAATATGTTCAACCTTAACCTCATTCATAATTGGGAAACAGATTCAAACTAAACCACACCAAGTCTCTCTCTCCTGATTGGTTAAAATAAGAAAGCTGAATAATTCCAAAAGTTGGAAAACATATATGTGGAAAGAGAACTATCAGTCACTGCTTCTGGGTGCATTAATGTACAGAAGTATTTTGGAAAACACTTTGGCATAATCTGGTAAACTTAAACATTCACATATCCAATGACACAGAACTTTAATCCCAGGCTTACACCTAGAAAAGAGGTATATTTAATAATAATCATAATGATTATGAGCTACTCATATAACATACATCAAAAAGATACACTCTGACATCAATCAAAGAGAGATTAGATTCTTTTATATCTAGATTGGTATTGTTATTTGCAAATTTTAGATTTAGAAACCAAAATTCCCTTGTTAGTATTTCCAGTGAGTATTTGTGACAAATAATGATCCACACCCAATTTCCCCTTTTTTTCATCCAAATTCCTTTCTAACCTTCTCAGAGCGTAGTAATCCACACACTATGTTCAGATTGAGGGGTTTTTTAAATTATTATTTTACTTCCGAGGTCTTTGTCTCCCTGTGTCTGGCTTATTTCACTCAACATGATGTCCTCCAGTTCCAAACACTTTGCGTAAAATTTGGATTTCACTTTTTTTTTTTTTTTTTTTTTTTTTTGACAGGCAGAGTTGGACAGTGAGAGAGAGAGACAGAGAGAAAGGTCTTCCTTCCGTTGGTTCACTCCCTAAATGGCTGCTACGGCCAACGCTGTGCTGATCCGAAGCCAGGAGCCAGGTGCTTCCTCCTGATCTCTGAATAGTGTTCCATTATAAATGGGATAATATTCCAATATATAAATGCGGACATGATGACACATTGGGTTTTGCTCCTACTTTGGATAGATACTCTGGGAGTATTTGTTCTTGTATCAGCACAAAAGAAAAGCTTTGCCTGATATGCCACAACACCAGCCCCAAAAGATGACTTTTTAAATATTGTGTCCCAATTAGAATTTTTATATTTTTAATCATGTTTAATATAAAGAGAACAGATATAATGCAGTCCATAGATACTGATAATTCCCAGGTTAGAAAATTATTGAGAAGAGGAGAATACATGCATATCCATAACAACTCTATCTAAGATTCTCATGGATTTGGCCTCCGTATTTCCATTACAGAGTCAGACAACAAAATAGGGACAGAACTTTTCATTCACAGATGTAAGCGTTCATCTGAGTTTTAAACTTCAGAGAGGGAGGGAGAGTGCTGAAATCCAGAGACACAATAAAATGAGTCCACAGGGAAAACCAGGAGGGAAGAAGAGGGGGTAGCAAATGCAGACATGCAGCTGGAATGGGACATGCCTGGTGTGCTTGAAGAACATCCAAGGCCAATACGGCTGCTGTTGGTGGACAAGGATTGAGTACGAGGCTATGAGGTCAGAGAGGCAACCAAGCCGTATCCCGGGGGCCCAACACCAGAACCATTCAGGCTGTTTTGTAGCAAATTGACTCCGGGTGGAGTAAGACACAAGGTAGAGGCAGGAAAACCAGTTAGAAGGTGACCAAAATAACTAAATACAATCTGGTGGCAGCCTGGACTACGATCATTTTGAGGATGATAAAGAAAAAGTGCTAACCAGGATATATTTCAGATTTAAAGCTGTCATCTTTGTTAATGGATTCATTTGGGTGGGGATGAGAAAGATAAAAGGAATCATGATAACTCCAAGAGTTCAGGCCCGAGGAAGCAAAAGAAAGGAGTCATTACTAAAACGAAAAACACTAAAGAAGAGTTTAGGAAAATACAGGGCTTGTTTTTTGATGTTCTAAGCCGGCTATGTTAGTAAGAAATGTAAATGAAGATGATGAATTTTTGGAGTTCAGAGGAGATGTCCAGGCACAAAATGTAGGTTAGGGCATCATCAGCATTTAGATTATGTAGGTCACGTGTAAAGCTGTGAAGTGAGATACAATGACAGAGCAGGCACTTGGTGAAGTGGTTAAGGTACTGCTGATGGTGCTGTTATCCCACACTGGAGTGTCTGGGTCCAAGTCCCACTCTGCTCCTGACTCCAGCTTCCTGCTAATGCAGGAACCCTGGGAGGCAGCAGTGATGGCTCAAGTGAATGGGTCCCTGCTGCCCATATGGGAGACCAGCATTGAGTTCCAGGCTCCTGACTTTGTCCTGTCACAGCACTAGCTGTTGCAGGCATTTGGAGAATAAACCAGTGAATGGAACATTGACCTATGTGTGTTGTGTCTGTCTGTCTCTGTCTCTCTGCCTCTGTGTGTGTATGTGTCTGCCTCTCTTCCTTTTTCTAATAAATAAAAATTTTTAAGGGAAAAAAGAAAGTTTATTGTAATGTATTTAAGAGAAAGGGTGAGAAAACGAAGTGGAGATGGTTAGTAAAGATAACCATTTTAAAGAATATAGCCACAAAGGGAGCAGAGAAATGGGCCAGTAGTTTCAAGGGATGTGTATGTAGAAGAGAGGTTTTTTTTTTAAATTTTTAAAAAAGATTAATTTGTTTATTTGAAGGAATGCACAGAGAGAGAAAGAGAGAGAGAGAGAGAGATCTTCCATCTGCTGGTTGAATCCCCAAATGCCCACAACAGCCAGGCCTGGAGAACTCTATCCAGGTCTCCCACATGGGTGGCCGGGGCCCAAGTACTGGAATCATCACCTGCTGCCTTCCTGGTACATTCATTGGAAGCTGAATGGGAAAGAGTAGCCAACCTGAATCAGCCACTCTGATATGGAATTCAGGCATCCCTAGCAAGGGCTTAAACCACTGAGCCACAACAGCTCCCACGAGAGATTTACTTTTAGATGGGAGGTAGCATTGCGTATTTATAGGCTTCTTGGAAAAATCCAGAAGAGAGAAAGATGCAAGAGAGCAGACGTAAAGCTGGAAGAGTGGCCCTCTTTGGGAAGGAGGAAAACGGGGTGCAGGGCCTTGGAAGAAGGCCTGGCTTGGGTAGGAGAGGAGGTGCTTCATCCTCAGGAAGAAAGGCGGAGTGGGAGAAGTGGTGGTGGAAGCAGGAGGATGCTCTCTTCCGAGTGTTTGCGTTCCCTTGGTGAGTCTGGAAAGCCAAGTCAAGAATCCAGCCAAGTGGAAAACAGACTTCATTGCATTCTCAGGGCAGAACAAGCTAAGTCACTGTTTCCATTCTGGTTTGTTCAATTCCTTCAGGGCAAGGACTCGTATCACCCCCATTATATCAACAGAGTTGCTGTCAGTGAGGTTCCCCTGTCCATCATGTAAGGAAGGTGGGAACTTCCCTCCCACCAGGGCATTTTGGTACCATGGCAGGGCATTGGAGTATCAGGTACAACAGCTACAGCCAGGGATGGACCTTTATGGAGATGGAATCATTTAGAGAGTGAGATCCTTGGTTAGGCCTGGGAGGTTGGATGCTGTGCTCTAGCAGAAGATATATTTTTGCAAAAGAAAATCCTCAAGCCTTGTGTTACTCTTTGGAAATTCTGATTTAGAGTCACGTATTCCCACCCCACCTTCTGCAGCCCACTGACAATAAGGAAGAGAGAAAGAAAGGAGACTGTAGTTTGTTTAATTTATTTTAGCAAGTGGACAGGATTTGATTAAATGATGTGTTGGAAGAGGGTCTTGGAAGCAAAGGGAAAGCCCTGGAGAACAGTCAGACATCAGTTACAGTCAAGGCTATGCACAGCACAAGAAGAGCTCCACAACATCCTCTCCTCTCGTTGTGCAAAACAGACTTCAAATCGGCCTCCATGCTGCACAGCTGTGGCCAGTCCCTCTCTCAACTCTCTAATGCATGACAGGAAATGGTAACTTCCCACAAGTACACTCCATTCTTGTGTGACTTTGAAATCCCTTAGCATTTGACAGTACTTTTATTTTCAACAAATTCACAGCCATTTGCTTGCAACAGCTTTCATAAAATCCTCTTATTCTTTTTCTTTTTTTTTTTTTTTTTTTTTTTGGACAGGCAGAGTGGATAGTGAGAGAGAGACAGAGAGAAAGGTCTTCATTTTTTCCATTGGTTCATCCCCAATGGCTGCTGCAGCCGGAGCACAAGGCTGATCCGAAGCCAGGAGCCAGGAGCTTCTTCCAGGTCTCCCACGCAGGTGCAGGGCCCAAGGACTTGGGCCATCCTCCACTGCACTCCCAGGCCATAGCAGAGAGCTGGCCTGGAAGAGGGGCAACCGGGACAGAATCCGGCGACTAGAACCGGGGGTGCCAGCACCGCAGGCAGAGAATTAGCCTATTGAGCCGTGGCGCCAGCCAAAATCCACTTATTCTATTCTGAAGCCAGATTCACCTCAGAGGTCTACACCACTGAAGCCAGTGTACCACTTTGGGTTAGCTGCACTCTGCTATGTTTTGAATGTGGTTTTTCCCTCCTCTGAATCTCATGTTGAAATTTAATCCCCATGATAACAGATTAAGAGTTGGGACCTTTAGGAAGTGATTGGGTCAGTGCCTTCACAATGGACTAATCCACTCATGTGATTAATGGACTAATTGGTTATCTTGGAAATGAGCCTGCTATAAAAATCATTTTAGCTGAGTCTCTCACACACTCCCTTCTCTTGCCATGTAATGGCCTATGCCATCTCAGGACCCTCAACCTTGGACCAGAACCATGAACCAAAAATAAATCTCTTTTCTTTACGGCTCACTCAGTCTATGACATTGTGTTATTAGCAACGTGAAATGGAACAAGACATGGCTGGCATCCAAAAACACTGTGGATTTTATGTTAATAAATTTATATAAATCAGCAGATGAATGTGTGAGGGCTTGGGAACCTTATCCAAGCACTTTAATTCCTGGGTCAGTGGTCTCATTTAATCTCTTCCTTAACATTTAAACTTCATGAGAATTCTCCTCCCTTCCTTCCTTTAAGGTAATTAAATCCCTTGAAACTGTTTGGACATAGGAGATGACTGCTAAAGGATGGTAAAGTATTGATGGGCTTCTGCACACTTTAGTAAAACACTCACGCATCAAGTGACTTCCATACACTGCAAATAAGCCCTTGGAGAGAGCATGGGAAGCTGAATCCCAGAAATTCATGACTCTGTCCATCGAAAATGTGACACGAGGATGTTTTTCATTGCAAGTGATAACAATAGCATGTTATTGAGTGAGGTTTTGCAGGTGTCTAAGATAAAATAGCAACATTTTCTAGACTTCTTAAAGTAAAACCTTAAAATCTCCTGAAAATAAAAAAAATGCCACAATTTCTCGCATCAGGGATAGAAGCAGAGTAATATCAAAACATGCTGACCTAATAGACAATTTCCACTTCTTAATAAACAACCATTTAAAAACTTTCCATGACCCATCTTGGGGCCTGGATCCACATGGTAGATAAGAGGGTAAACAGTCTGTACGAGTTCACATCTTGGATCCATCACTTACTGGCTTCTAACACCAGGCAAATATCTTCAGTTCTTCGTGCCTCTATTTCCTCATCCTTACAATGGGATTAAAGTACTCCAACTGGAAGAATCACAGAATGTGACACACATGTCCTGACCCTGGGTCAGCACTGAATGCACATTAGCTAACAGCATCTTTACTCAAATGCCCTACATTTCATCCCAGGTATCTACCTTAAACTCAGCACGCTCAAAATTCAACATTGGCTTATCAGGGCCAATGAATTTACCACTGAACAAGTTGTCTTTACTCAGAATTATGCTTAAGAACTCTCTTGTGAAATAGAAACTTTTGTTCAAGAATTATTTGTCAGCTAGATGATGTGACAGAGTCCTTATTAGGGAGCGGAGCCCACTCCAAGTCTTTAAAGTCACACTAAATAATTTAATGTAGCCTGCTTTCCAACTCCAACTCACAGAATACAGATGCTCAAACTCTGCTGCTGGCTCCCATACTACAATTCCTTCCCTGTGCTTTCCAGCAACATGCTTCAAAATCATTTTTAGAGATGTGGGAAGACCACAGGAAGGAACAGTTAAGAACTTGATTTCTGTATTATCTAAGACATAGGATTAAATCCTAGCTCACCCATTCATAAGCAGCTCCAACTTATCTGGTTCCAGCTGTGGCTCTCAGATTAACGACCTCCTGTGCTGTGGACAGGGCAGCTTCATCTCTCTGGGCCTCAGCATCTTCATCTTGAATTCGATGAGATAAATTCCCTCTATTCCTGACATATTCACTGTGGTGATTCCTAGTTCCTAGAATGTTAAACATCTGTGATAGTTATTTATTTATGAATGTGAAGGGGAGAAAGGCAGATGGGGTGAAGGGGGAGAGATAGAGATAGTGATAGTGATATGATAGTGATAGAGATAGAGGTAGAGGTAGAGGTAGAGGTAGAGGTAGAGATAGAGATAGAGATAGAGATAGAGATAGAGATAGAGATAGAGATAGAGATAGAGATAGAGATAGATACAGAAATGTTCCCATCTACTGGTTCACTCACTCATTGCCCAAAATCATCAAAGCTGGGCTGAACAAAAGCCTAGAACTGGGAATTCAATCCAGTTTTCACCACTGCCTTCCAAGATCTGCATTAGCAAGAAGCCAGAAAAAAGATCAAACTCAGGCACTCCATTGTGGGATGCACCATCTTAACCAGCATCTTAACCACTAGGCTGAATGTCCTCCCCATCTGTGATTTTAGTGATGTGAGTCCCCCTCCTCCCTGAATGCTCTCTTCCTACTCCTCCACTAGTCAATATTCTTTCATAGCAGAAGACAAGGAAAGAATTCTTATTCTTCAAGGTTTTTCTCAAAAGGAACGATTCATTGGTGCCTTAGTGGAAAATTTGATACCACCTCTTTGGACAAATTCTCAGATCACTTCTGACTTTTAGTCTCCTCCCTGTAAAAGGAAAATAATACCATCCACCCGCTGACTATTTATTTGTAGTCTTTATAATTAATAGTTGTAAACAAGATATTACTGCTTGTCCTCTCCTCTGTGAGCCCTTCTCCTTCCTCTCAAACACTAACTACACATTGTGCCTTGAGTGCTTGCATACACCACTCAAATACCAGCCTGCAAGCCCGTTTGAAGGTAAGGTTTGCAGCCAACTCATCATGCCATCTTCCCAAAACAGTCACCCCAACTCCAGCACACTGGCTGTTCAGTAACACTTCTTCAATGCTTTCCTTCATCCAAAAAATAATTTTTAAAGATTTATTTATTTATTTCAAGGTCAAAGTTACACAGAGAGAAAAGAAGAGGCAGAGAGAGAGAGAGAGAGAGAGAGAGAGAGAGAGAGAGAGAGAAGTCTTCTATCCACTGGTTCACTCCCTAGATGGCCACAATGGCTGAAGCTATGCCAATCCAAAGCTAGAAGCCAGGTGCTTCTTCTGAGTTTCCCATGCAGGTGCAGGGGCCCAAGGACTTGGGTCATGTTCTACTGATTTCTCAGGCTATGGCAGAGAGCTAGCTGGATTGGAAGTGGAGCTGCTAGGACTCGAACTGGAGCCCATATGGAATGCCGGCACTGCAGGTGGTGGCTTTATCCAATACACCACAGCAAATAATTATTAAACTCTATCAGATTATGAGATGCCCTGAAGAACAGGACAGATACAATGGTATATGGAAAAGAATGTTCTAGATGATTGAGATACTAAACAGACCAGTGTAGAATGGATTGATCATAGCAATAAATGCTAAGGAAGAAAACTAGCAATGTTAAGAGTGTGGGTATTTCTGGGATCCTTAATTTAATGTGAGGGATCAGGGGAGGCTCCTTGAAGAAACAATGGTGAAACTATTATCTAAATAATCATGCTGAGTTAGTGCTTTTCAGAACTAAAAACCAAGAGGAAAACCCAAGTCAATACAAATAACTCTCCTGCCATTGGGTCTTTCAGGTCAGCTGAAAATATTCCATTCATTACTTGGGTCTGTGTACCCAGTCAAACTCCATATGTGCAGTTTCTTTACCCTTGATACACATCAAACTCCTTCAATGAACAGCAACCGTGACCATGTGCTGCCCAACAGCATCAACTATAGCTTGCAGCCCTTTTTCTCCACCACGCAGCAGCCCACTTCAAAGAGGTGAAAAGTCAGCACGCTCCTGCGATCATCTCAGCCCACAGACACCACCACTCCTTCGTTCCTCTGGCCGTTTCCCCAGCCACCTGCCCCAACACTTCACACGTCATCTCCCTTGACAGTGGGTTTGGACTTTTTCTCCTTCATTCCTTTTTAGCACCCTCACCAATGTCTCTGCTCCTACGTTCAATGTCATGCAGATACTGGATGAGAGAAGTGAGCTTTCCTTCTCTCCAGTGGTTTCTCTGGACTATCTGAGATGATGCATAGTTCCTGAGCACCCAACTGAGTCCTAGCTTATCATGGATTATGCAAAGCCTATCACTTTTCTCATCAGCAGGACGGACAGCGGCCACATGATGTCACAATGCCAGCCCTGCTCAAGCCCAGCTCTCTCACAAGCTTTGCAGAGACCACATAGCCTCTGACATTCAGGAGCTGATCTGAAAGTAGTTGTGGTATTAACATTTTTCTGACCATAATTAAACCAGGGTGTGGACTTTCCCCTGCAATGACTCAACTCCATTACGCACTGCATGGGGGAGGACATGGGGCTATTTTAAGTGTTCAACTCAACTTACTGTGAACTGAATTCTGAACAACTTAAAAACTAATGAGACCATCCTCCAGAAACAAAATAAAAGTTTGGGACTGAGTTTTTAGAAATTCCAAATAAGCATTATATAAGTTAAATGAGCATTTAAGTTAGACCCACCCAAAACAATATGTCCCTAATTAGATCATATGTAAAATAGGAATAAGAATAATATACAAGCTTTAATATTTGATAGAACATAATCATTAACAACAGCAAATACATCATAACAAAAATGTAGTAGATTTGCAGCAAGTTCTTACTGGTGGTGAATTAAACATACAAGAAAGTTTACATGAAAAATCATTCATGCAGGAGCACTTCTCTGAGGAAAGGAAATCCAGGGGACTCGTAGTTGGCCTGGGAGTTCTTAGACATCTACCTGCCTGCAGCCGTGGGCACACACATCTCCCTCAAATGGCTTTCCTAGCATAGACCTCAGTGTAGGGAAGATGATAAGGCAAGAATTCAGTGTGGGCTTCCCCTTCATGGAGGCAAAAGGATACACGAGACCCCAGCATTGGGAATAAAAGGAGATGACACAATTCCAGAAGGGCTACCAGTTAGCCGAGTAGAAAGGACTAGCAGACATTGATTTAGTGAAAGTCCAGAGACAATCCATTGCAACCTGGGTTGTACAAGGTAATCACTTCCTGAAAGGCGAAGAAAAATTGGCCTGGAGATTAAATGATGGAAGCATGTGCTAGTTGACTGACTAATATTTTACTGCCTGGGAGTACACACAGATCAGAATCCAGCCCTATGTTGACTTCCCTTAATGTTATATGTGTAATATATTCTAGAAAGCGTAAACATAATCTGAATAACTGGTGTCAGAATCACCTTAGAGTGGAACCATCTTCGGGGAATCATTGGGGAAGAATCTTTAAAACCCTGAGCATATGAGTAGCTAAAAACAAAGAAAATAACAAACAAGAGGCAGAGGGAGAGAGACAATGGCCAAGTGACAGGGCAGACTGCTCGAAGGACTTTCCATGATATAGGCATTTCACAGTGCATTTTGAGGTTTTTTTAATCTTGTTTAAATTATATTTTACATTTCTTTGCCTTTTTCCTAGTCTTCAGTCATTCAGTAAAGTCTAGTGGACCCACAAAGACGAGTATGTGTGTATGTGTGTGTGTGTGTGTGTGTGTGTGTGAGAGAGAGAGAGAGAGAGAATGAAAGAACAAGGCCAAGTGTCCTAGCCATGCTGACCAGCATGGAACAACTACTATACACAAAGAATGCTGACCAGCATAGAACAGCAACTATACACAAAGAATTGTCTAGAAACTGAACTATTCAATGGCAGCAGAAGCTCAAAGTTCAGAACCAGAGATAATGAGGAACCATCAGTCCCTTTATGAAACTGCAAAAATCTCAGGAAAGGCATTGGACATCTACATGAAATTATTTTAGATGACTCAAATCTGATCTTTACAAGGTAAGAAATCACAGAGAACATCTGGTCATGTCTATGTTATGAGAACACTGAGAAATCTTACATTCATGTTTTCAGGGAGCAACACAACCCAGAAACTTTTTATCCTTTAGGACAAACACCTGAAAACTCCTTTGTGTCTTTCAATGCTTAAGAAGCAAACAAGAACTATGATATCAAGCAAGGGTGTGTTTCTCTAGCCAGAGTGACAAGAAGACTACATTTGCTCAAATTCTTTGACCTCATGACCAGCACAGTCAATGTGTACAGTGATGCATGATGCTGGTAGGAATATCTATAAGAAAATTTCTTGAGATAAGGGGTCTATAATAAATGATGCTTAATATCCTCTCACTGTCCACTCTATCCTTTCCAGGGCTACTTATCTGTGGAATTACCAAGAACACCACATTGCCACAGTTCCACCTTAAAAAAAAAAAAAAAGTTCATTTCATTTACATGAAAGATAAGAGTTACAGAGCGAGAAGAGAGAGAGAGAGAAAAAAGGTCTTCCATCCACTAGTTCACTCTCCAAATGGCTGCAACTACAAGGACCGGGCCAGGACAAAGCCAGGAGCCAGGAGGAGCTTCTTCCAGATATGCCAGATGGGTGCTGGGGCCCAATCATCTTCTGCTGATTTCCTAGGCACATTAACAGGGAGCTAGATTGAAAGTAGAACAGCTGTGACTCAAACCCATGTCCATATGAGATGCCAGGGCTGCAGGCAATGGCTTAACTCACTCTACCACAATACTGGCCCCCAAAGTTCCTTCTTGAAGAAAAGTTTAGACATAACTTTTGGAGTTGCATGGGGAAGGAGTTCAGGGTAGCACATATCAGTACCACATGCATAGTGTTCCTCCCCAGAAAGTTTCTATGTGCCCTAAAAATGTGTCACTTATGAAAACCACTAGTCTCTTCACCACATGTCAAAATGTAGTCATGACTCCATTTAAGGCCATGACTCCTGAGTGAAGTAATACCTAGCCAAGTAATTACTAGGGCCTCATGAGCTGTCTGTTTCACTCCATTTATAACCCTTGTTATTTATGTTTTGTTGGAAATTATTTCACATAGATTAATTTTCATAGAACCTATTCATAGAATCATCTATCTCTACAGACTAATCTCCTGTACCTTAGAATGAAGACTCGATTTTATTAGTGCAGAGTAGATCACCCAACAGCACCACCAGGAAGTCAGATTAAATGTGTAGAATTCACCTCCTAACAACTTGGACTACCCAAGAGCCAGGAATCAAGAAACTAGCAGCAGTAAGGAAAATCACCAGGCCTCTGGCTTCTGTGTCTGGAATAAGTCGCCAACATTGCACTTTCTACCTGGGAAGTTCATTGTTGGGAAATCATCTCCCCAAGCAAGAACGTGGGAGTCCAGGCTGAAAGACCCCTGATTTCATTGGCTCAATTTATTGAAACAGACATGAGCAATCAAAAGCAAAAACAGTGGCAACCCAGACCAACACCCAGCCTGTGTCTAGATCTGGGCCAGAGATGTCGAGTGGAAACAAAGAATCACAATACTTTGCAGCAGGAAAGGATCACACAGTTAATCTCATCCAATCCTTTTGTTTTACAGATTGGAGAATTGAGGCAAGACCTGGCAGGTGAAGTGACTAAGGTCATAGTCTAATAAAGACAGAATCAGAACTGACAACTGACACCCGGGTCTTGAGATTCAAGTCTGATGACGGTTGCTGTGCAACATCACACTGCGGGGAAGCAGTAATGCAGGAGGTAAAACCCTTCAAAATTCCAAATAAAGTATTTGACAACAAACTGTGTTTCAAATGCACCTTCCATGAGCTAAAAGACAATCCTTTTGCTGTCACTATTATCTCTGGTAGGAATAGCCAGGTAACAATGATGAGCAACAATTTTCCAACAATGCCAGGTGTTTTCCTAAGCAGTTTGTCTGCATTATTTCATTTAACTCTCAGAATAATCTGATTAGGTGGGCACTATGACTATCCACATTTGCAGGAAATAAAGACATCAAAATATAAAGTAATTTGTCCAAGGCTACACAGCTACCCCATTAGAGGATGCAAGGTTCACGTCCAGATCGCCCACCTTCATAACCCAGGACTAAGTCATTCTGTTATGCCAACAATAGACTAACAAAAAATACCACACAAATTTAACCAAGATGCATAAAAATGGCTATCTATGGAAAAGTGAATCATTTACTTCTCTAATCATGACTTACTTGGGTCCCTGAGACACCAAACACATAAAATTCCAGCCTTTGAAACTGTCAGGGTCACTGTAGAAGGAATCTCCTACACCATTACAGCCATCCTCTGAAGCCATAGGCCAAAATTCTGCTGAGGTTTGGGAGGGTCTAATGTCTTAAAACCTCTGCCCCAGTCTGCTTCCATGTGGCTCCTGTTTGGAATTCAGGGCACACCAAGGAGCCAGGATGAAATTAGCTCCCCGCCCACTCCCTCTTCTATATTCTGCAAATGAAAGCGTTAAGGACAAAAGTGTGAGCAATCCTAACTGTTCTCTTAGGGGAAGCAGAAGGGATGGGGCGGGGAGGTGGAGGAGACACCAACCAGGTCTGAGTAAGACCGGGTGATGGGTAGGGTCAGGGATAATAAGGGCAATGTGGGTGGGTACATGGCTTGGTTTAAACCAAGCTTATTGGTTTATTTTAGGATCTTATAAAAGTACGATTGTCAAAAAAGCAAGTGTCAACAGAAGCAACTGGAAATCTGTTTCAGCAATAGAATAAGAGCCCTTCTAGGGTCCATCTTCAGACCTGACTTACATCTTAGAAGAACAACTACTTTGACCCAGGATGGGTCCACATTTCCCCAACAGCCCCCTCATGTATTTAGCTTTGTCAGAGCTGCCATCGATAGCAGAGGAAGTCTGTTAGTTCATAATTAGAAGAAATGGCTCAAACTACTGAGGTCAGCTTTTTTCCAGAAACGTGTTTGGGGAAGGGGAAGAAGAAGAAAAGAAAGAGAGAGCACTGGCTCTTGAAGAAGGGAAGGGATGGGACATGGCTCGCCAGTGACAAACTTTGCTGATGATTCAGTGTTGTCCAGGATTGTCCCACCATATGGGGAAGACAGAGGACTTGGGGTTGGTGGGAGTAGAGGGTGGTAGGAGAGACAGTGTATATATAGGTAAATGTTGTATTGTTTTCATTTAAAATACCAAAGAGATAAGACAAAATATTTCATTTCCTGTATTCTTCCAGGCTCTTCACTTGTACAATATCTTTTAGCCTCCTTACCAGCCCTGGGAGGGAGCTCTGTAATGGCTGCCTTGAGTGATTTCACTGGTAATATCAGTGAAGGGAGGGAGTGGAGGCTTAAATCCAACTCATACCCAACCTGCCAAGCTAAGGGCCCACAGGCCACAGGGATTCCTTTCTTAATGCACACAAAGACATTATATGGGCTATCAGCAGCAGCTCTGATGCTAGTGCCCCACATTGCAGCCAGGAAACCAAGGCAGAGATGGTGAACTACTCGCACAGGGTCACATCAAGAAGTAAATAACAGAAGGAGCAGTCCAAACCAGGCCTGTCTTCCCAACCTCATTTTGATCCGCTCTGCTGGACCACCTTGGTATTGGGGAGTGGCAGGAGGAGGACAAGAAAAGCCTTAGGATCCATAGAGTGAACAGTCTCAAAGTAAGGAGTCTCTGAGGTAGATGGTGGAAAGTTCTGGAACAGGGGACCAGCATTGTGGCGTAGCAAGTAAGATGGCCCAAGTGCTTGGGTCCTTGCCACCTGGATGAAGCTTCTGGTTCCTAGCTTCTGCCTGGCCCAGTGCTGGCTGTAGTGGCCATCTGAGGAGTGAACCAGTAGATGGAAGGTCTCTCTCTGTTCTCTCTCTCTCTCTGTGCATGTGTGTGTGTGTGTGTGTAACTCTTTCAAATAAATAAATCTTCCCCTGGCACATTTCTAACTCCACCATTTGGGGCAAGTCCGATTGAGCATGTCCCAAATTGTACATCTCCTCCCTCTTTTATTCCCACTCTTATATTTAACAGGGATCATTTTTTAGTTAAATTTAAACACCTAAGAAAAATTGTGTGTTGGCTGGCGCTGTGGCTCAACAGGCTAATCCTCCACCTTGTGGCGCTGGCACACCAGGTTCTAGTCCCGGTTGGGGCACCGGATTCTATCCCGGTTGCCCCTCTTCCAGGCCAGCTCTATGCTATGGCCCGGGAAGGCAGTGGAGGATGGCCCAAGTGTTTGGGCCCTGCACCCGCATGGGACACCAGGAGAAGCACCTGGCTCCTGGCTTCGGATCAGCAAGATGCGCCAGCTGCAGCGGCCATTGGAGGGTGAACCTACGACAAAGGAAGACCTTTCTCTCTATCTCTCTCCCTCACTATCCACTCTGCCTGTCAAAAAAAAAAAAAAGAATAATTGTGTGTTAATTACAGAGTTCAACCAATAGTGTTAACTAGAACAAAAAAGAGCTAAAAGGGATAACGTATTAAATTGTAAATCTTTTTCAAAAATTTTAAAAAGAAACTTCTGGAACATACTATTAAATGATGAGGCACAAAGACAGGCAGTCATGCCCTTTCAATTCAGTAGACACCAGCCAAGTACCAGGCCAGGATCTAGGCACTCAACAAAGAAAAGAATGAGGCAACAACCCAGCTTTCCAAGTTCACAGGAAAAGCTAAACGACATGGAAAAAAAAAAGTAAAGAGAGCTATGATTGTGACACAAAGGATAAGGAAACTCCACAGAGCCAGGGTAAACTTGAACTTGACCTTGAGGGCTAAGAAAAACCTGCATCAGGAGTGAGCATTTTGAGGCAGTAGGTTAAGCCCCTGCTTGAGGTGCCCACATCACATATTGGAGTGCCTAGTTCAAGTTCCGCCTCTACTTCTGATTTACTTCCTTGGAGGGAGTGGATAATGGCCCAAATGCCTGGCCCCTGCCACCCATGTGGGAGACCCAAATAGAGTTCCTGCCTCCTGGTTTTGGCCTGGCCTAGTCTCAGCTGTTGCAGGCATTTGAGATGTGAACCAGCAGATGGAACAATCTCTCTTTCTCTCTCTTACTCTCTGTTACTCTTCCTTTCAGACAGATAGATAGATGATTGATATAGATCTTTATTTAGAAAGAGAGAGAGAGAGAGAAAGAAAGAAAGAAAGAAAGAAAGAAAGAAAGAAAGAGAGAGAGAGAAAGGAGGGAGGGAGGGAGGAGGGGAGGGAGGGAGAAAGAAAGAGAAAGAGAAAGAAAAAGAAAGAGAGAGAAAGCCCCGTGGATTCTTTAAGCCGTGGTAAAACCCAGAAGGTAAATTTACAGGCAGAGGTCTTGTAACTACCAGGCACTGTGCTGAGCAGTACAGCGAAAGCCAAGGTGGAAATGACTGTGCCCCACCTATGTCTCTACTGCACTTGCCAGATGAAAAAGCCCATGTCACAGCCCTCCTCTCCACAATCTCTCTGCTGCAGCAGCCAGGGCTGTCACAGAACAGAGAGAAAGAAAAATGACCCTGAGGGAGGAGAACAGACTCCCGCACTGTGGCTGGACATATCGGATTTTCCAGGCACTGCAGCTCCCTTTCTTGAAAATCTTAGTCTGAAAAGCTCCTCTTCTAAAGTGCTTGGGCACAGCTGTGGCCGTGTGATAAGCACTGAGAGTCTCTCAGAAGGTGCTGCTGTGGGGCTTGCTTGTCTGGGAGGTGGCAGCCGGACTGCATGCCCCAAACTGAGTGTGGGGCCCAGACACAAGTGCTGCAGTCCCTTCTCCAGCTCCTTCCTCTCACCTGCCTAGGGAGGAGAGAAAACAGATGCGAGCCGAGAGTACACCACGCTAGACGCACTTTGTCATTCTGTCCTTGCGGCACCACACGGAGGAAGAGCTTGTTTATTCTGTGTAAAAGATAATAAACAGAGGCTCTGGCAGTCTACACAACTTCACTGAGGTCCCACAGCCTGCAGGAACAGAGCCAGCGTGTAACCTGATTTCCAAAGCTGAAGTGCTTTTTTGCTTAATCTGGGCAGGTTAGTGGGGTGGTGAAGAGTGCAGCCTCGGACACCTGGCTGCCAGGGTTTGAAGCCCAGTTCTGCTAATGTCCACTTGAGAGACCCTTGAAAGTCCACCACATGTCTCTTTGTCTCACTTTCCTCCTATGTGAAGTGGAGTTGACAATACTGAGGATCACAAGGGTTAATAGTTGTAATATGCACGGAATCTCGCATGGCCCATAGGAAGAGCTATACAATAACTAGGATGATGTCACCATGTAGAAAAAGAAGCAAAAGACATTTTGAAGACTGTGAGAGGAAGAGGGAAATAGGAAATAATGGGGAAAAGTTAGGGAAGGCAGGAGGAAGAGGAAGAAGCAATGCTAGAAAACCCACTGATTTGTACTTCAGCCACACCTGAGATCTTCAACCTTGCTTGTACTTTCTTTCTCACGACAGAAACCAGGCCACAGCCACACTCATATTTAGAGCTGCAAGAAGCCTGTCAATAAATAGTTAACAGGATAAAGACTAGACAGGTAGATGATAGATATAAAGGAAAAGCTGCCAAAAACAAATGTTCTGATCATGAGTGGAGATTTCCCTACAGAAGAAAGGACACAAAAATTGAGTATACCTCCTTTGTGCCACCTCTATCCATAGCTCAACTAAGAAGGCAGGTCTGGCTTGTGCCTCACCTTCAAAGTCTGCAGAGCTGGGTGCACCTGTCCTACAATGGGCCTGCTTCTCACCAGGCTGCCAACATGACCCTCTCAGCATCAATGAAATTCTCAAAGAAGGAGGAACTCTTACTAACCACCAGGAACAGTGATCATGGCTCCCAGGGGAGCATGTAGCTGGAATCCAGCTATGCATAGGAGTAGGCAGGATAGAATGACAATAATGGTGTGAAATCACCCTTCCTGTGGGGTATCCTTTATGGTGCAGTAGAAAGAGACTGGAGGGAAGAGGTCCAAGAGGAGCTCTGATCCATTACTGTGCTGCCTTGTGACCCTGAACAACTCCTTTCACCTTCCTCAGTGCCATCTGTAAAGTCGGGATTATCATTTTATTCTACTGTGTCTATCCTAAAGGGTTTGTAGGTCTTTGTACCAGGATGCTGGGACACAGTGTTCTAAACCTTTGAAGTTACCCCAGTGATGATAGGAGGTTCTTTGCTATTCATGGAGGGCCCCTGGATCACACCAGAGTTTATGCTAAAGTGATGACTCAGGATGAGAGCTGGTCATGCCAGAAAAGGCAACTATCTAATTTTTTAAGTTAATTTTAACAGTGTGGCACTTTCCTGATCTCTGTGAGTCATTCTAGGAAAGATCAAACCTGAGAGGCCATGGGAATATCTGAATTTGTACTCAATTGGTCAGAAGATCCCCAGAATGTGGGCTGGCATCTAAACTGACAGAGGTCTCACCGGGGACTATATCCTTTACCTGTGACATCTGTATATACTCTAAGTGGATAATGTCAGAATTATAGTGCAATATGTACAAAAGCTATTTGAAGAGTAAAATACAGGGCAGCACTGTGGCGCAGTAGGTTAATCCTCCGCCTAGCGCCGGAATCCTATATAGGTGCCAGTTCTAGTCCTGGCTGCTCTTCTTCCAGTCCAGCTCTCTGCTATGGCCTGGGAAAGCAGTAGAAGATGTCCCAGGAGCTTGGGCCCCTACACCCACGTGGGAGACCCGGAAGAAGCTCCTGGCTTCTGGCTTCGGATCGGCGCAGCTCTGGCCATTGCGGCCATTTGGGAAGTGAACCAGTGGATAGAAGATCTTTCTCTCTGTCTCTCCCTCTCACTGTCTGTAACTCTACCTCTCAAATAAATAAATAAAAAATTAATTAATTCATAAAATAAAAATTTTTAAAAGAGTGAAATACAATCATATATGAAAAAGGGTCCTACAAATTTTCTTAAATAAAGGCTTAAACAGTATATAATAATGACATAAGGCTATAGGATGGGTGAAAATCAACAAAGAAATATCTTAAAGTTGATTTTTCAGTAATTTGGATGGACTTCTGTTATCCCACCAATACTCTCATGATTAACAATTTTATCACTAAATGTATTACTTCAACAAAATGTGATAGAAATGTGATCACAAAAGCAAACATAAATCAGAGAATATATGCAACAAGAGAAGCATGGTTAAACCAGAAAGGAGAGATTATGTCTGAGGGAATCAAAGAAAGCGTGCAGCGGAAAAGGCATTTGCATCAGGCCTTAAGAGATGCCTAGGTTTAGGAAGACAAGCGAAGGAGAAAGGACATTCCATGCTGAAAGGGCAATGAAGCAAAGCAAAAAGGCAGCAAACCACAGGCATGCGTGGAGAGACACATTCATGAAAGCAAGTGATACCACAACAGTACAGAAAGACAAATTGGAGCCTGGTAAGAGGGCCTTGAATGTCAGGTGAAAGAGTTTATAGTATCCTATAAGCCAAAGGGAACTTGTGAACAAGTTAGCACAACTTGAACGGCAATTTTATGCATATGCTTTTATTCTTCTCTAGTAAAGATGATTTGATATACAAGAATGAGAAGCCCTGACCGGCTTCTTCATTTTAGAGATGAGCAAATGAGAATCTACACGTTATGTGATATGTCTAATTCTCATGAAAAAATAAGGGTCAAATCAGAGAGAGAGCAGGATTGCAAACTCCTAGCCCAATGCCCGTCCCACAAATACATTCGCTCTCACTTTAAGCCAGCAATTTCAAGATCAAGTCAGCAATCATTTTAATGGCTTGCCCTTCAGACAGAAGAGAATGCCCATAGCTTCTCTTCAAGAAATATTTACTCCAGAAGCAATAATAAAGAGAGCAAACACACTAACATCTGAAGGCCCTGAGGGAGAGTCAATGCTTGATGCAAAACCAACTCATCAGAAATGAGCCCACAGCATTGGCCTCCCGAACATTAGACAGCTGTGGAGTTCAACAAGGAGATGAGGGCCTGCACAGCATCAACTAAACATAGCAATGGAAAGAATACATTGTGTTTTCCTGAAACAGCTGGATCGTGTGAGATAAAATCAAACACCACATTCCTCTGGCCAAGTTAAAGTGGAGCTGGAACAGGCTGTTAAGAGAAACCCGAGTAAACCTACCCATTCTCTAGTGCTGTATCGCTAATGGCTTTTCCTGTATACTTTCTCAGTCCACCTGTGACACGTGACTATACTCATCCATCCAACAGCCACGGAAATTCCCTTGGGAGGCTTTGTTTCATTTGAGTCTGAACATTGTTCAGAGGGTAAGAGTCCTGGATTTGTCTTCACCAGCTCCTCCTTCACCAACGTGAGATTCCCTAGACACAGAGGAAAAGTTTCAAAGAGGCACTGATGTGATAGATTCTGAACTTTGTTAACCATCAAAAGAATGTAATTTTTTAATTCCAGAAATATGAGCCAATTTAATGTTTATCCCTAACTGCCTGCAGTTAAGGCACTCAGTCTCAGACACTACTCCGACGTGCAGTGATGTGGTCCCAGGATATAAACAGCCATTGAGTTGCCCACTTTCTAGGCAGCATGGTATATTGGCCTGCGTTGGGAGCAGGGCTGGAGAGCACCTCTCACTCTCAGCTGACATGAGACCTCAGAGTTCTCCACCCATTGTTCTATAATTTGCTTTCCTGGGCTGTCCCACAAAATCTACAGGAACAGACCTTCCAACAGGGATTACAGGCAGCCATTTTTACTAGTGGGCTCAAGCAGGTATCCTTTGAGCTCATGTCAAGCATTGTTTTAAATATTCTAGAGAGCAAATGAGAATGCTTCTTTATCCCTGCTTGTCGACAATTTCTCATTCATTCTTAAAAGATGAGCAGATACTTATAGCAACTTATTTTTCTGGGTTTTTTTCATAATTTTCTGGGGTTTTTTTATTCCAGCTATGAAAAATGTGATATTCTTTAAACAAGTGCACAAATGCCACTCATTTCTTTGTTCAACAAATAATTACTGTGCCAGCTACTGTTTTAGACACCAGGGATCTAATGATAAACAACAAAGTCTTTACTCCATAGAACTCAAGTATAGTAGAGGTGAAAAGTGAAAAACAAATTTAAAATAGCATAACCGCACAGATATAAATTACCAGGTAGTGGTAAGCTCTAAGTAACACAAAAGAGGTTAAAAAAAAAAAACAGGGTAAGGGAACAGAGAACATATTTTGGTATTATTCGATTATTTGGCCTCCACCAACCCTCCTCAAATGCCAACAGAAAAGTAAAATTCCAGATATGCAGAGAGGGAGCTTAGAACAATGACTGGAGTTCAAAGCTGGGTCTATCATGAGAAGACTTTGCACCTGATAAAACCCAAAGGCTTCTACCACCCAGCCAATGCTCGAAGTCCAAGACTCTAGATGTTCCTGTAAATAGGTGATACTTGCAATCTGATGGGTTGGGCTCATTTTGGTGTGTGTCACTGCCAGCATCAAGTGAGTCTGGAACTGAAGAGTCCATGAGAGCATTTCAGGCAAGGAAAGCCAAGACACTGCTGCAAAAATTGTCCTACATGAAGGACCTCAGTGGGTGAACCCCCAGTGGAAAGAAGTGGTCATCAAAGAAGGATGTCCTTTTCTCTGAAGAGAGGAGACACTGACATCATACATAAGAGTGTTAATTGTTGGCCAGCGCCGTAGATTACAGGGTAATCCTCTGCCTTGCGGCGCCTGCACACCGGGTTCTAGTCCCGGTTGGGGCACCGGATTCTACCCCGGTTGCCCCTCTTCCAGGCCAACTCTCTGCTATGGTCCAGGAAGGCAGTGGAGGATGGCCCTGCACCCGCATGGGAAACCAGGAGAAGCACCTGGCTCCTGGCTTTGGATCAGCGCGATGCATCAGCCGCAGCAGCCATTGGAGGGTGAACCAATGGCAAAAAGGAAGACCTTTCTCTATGTCTCTCTCTCTCTCACTATCCACTCTGCCTGTCAAAAAAAAAAAAAAAAAGAGTGTTAATTGTTAAATTAACAACAGGAGTCACTGTGCACAAACTTCCCATGCAGGAACTCTATCCTCAAAGAGTTGTATTATGTCTAAGCACTCGCAAAAGGTGTATCATTCTTGTCATTCTTAACATGAGTTTCTAAAAAAAAAAAAAAAAAAAAAAACAAATGAAATGAACTTCAAGATGCAACGACTTTGAACAGCCTTTGTGTCAGTTGTTGAGGAACAATTTTTTTGTTTTTTGTTGTTTTTTTTTTTCATTAAAATTGTTGAACCCTTTACTTAGTATACACTTGGTCCTCTGCATATAAAGTTAATTGAGCATGAATCTTAATGGAGAATGGGACTGGGAATCAGAGAAGGAGGTAGAGGAGGGGTGGGAGAGTGGGTAGGAGAGCGAGCTTGGTGGGAAGAATCACTATATTCCTAAAGTTGTACTTATGAAATGCATGAAGTCTGTACTCTTTAAATAAAAGGTTTCTTTGGAGGGAAAAATAAATTTAAAAAAAAAAAGTGGGCCTGGAAGGATTCGCTATGACTTTGTGGGGCCCAGACACTACAGGACCCAGGTGTGACCATTCTGCAGCCAATTTGGGTGGCCAGGGAATTGCCTTTCAAACATCAGCACACAGTAAGGGACAAGGGACCTGTGTCTCGAAAATCAGTGCAGTGCTGGTAAGCCCAAGCATGGCAGATCCTAGTGATTTTGAACCCTAGCCCATTGCCTGTGGAAGGAGTCCCTGGACTTGACCCAACATCAGGCAGGGACATTCACTCCGATGAGCGAGACTTCTATTGGTGTGTAGAAGCATCAGTTCTCACAGGCCTGGCTGCACTCCCGAGGATGCACTTCCTGGTGACTGTGTGACCCACTTAGGGCCTGCGTGGATAGCTGAGCAGCTCTCACTTTTCCTGCTCCCACAACCTTACACAGACATCAAGGAATCCCAGGAGTGTTTTAGAACTCAGTGACAGAGTGATAAAAATAAGCACTGAGAAGATCCCAACAGTATCTATCCACAAGCCAACACCTGCAGACAGAGCCCCTGCACCTGCTTCAGCAGCCAGTGGAGTTCCATGGTTCTTGTTGAGTAGTCTCCTACCTCGGCCACCAGCACCACCGTGGTGGATAGGTACAGCATGGAGCAGTGACCCCACCAGAGCAGCAGACAGACCATAGCCCTCCTCAGCAGCAGAAGAGGCTGCTTAGAATATCTGAGCCAGTCACAGGAAGGCATATTACAGTACACAGCTGGTGCAGTCCAGCAAGCATCAGGATCTTCCGGGAAATCATGACCTCACCTAAAGAGCATAATAAGATGCAGAAAACAATGATTTAGGAACTGAAATTTCCACAGCAGCCAGGGCTGGGCCAGGCCAGAGCCACGAGTCTGTAGCACCATTTGAATCACCCGTACAGGTGGCAGGGGCCCAAGCATTTGGGTCATCTTCCACTACCTTCCCAGGTACATTAGCAGGGAGCTGGATGGATACAAATCAGTGCTCTTATGGGATGCTGGTGTCACAAGTGGCAGATTAACTTCTCACCCACAATGTTGGCCCCTCTTTTCCTAGTTCTATCATAATTGTCAAATTGTTATCTTGTCAATATAGCTTGCCTTAGCCAAAAGAAATTTTTTATAAGCCGCATGATAACCACAAAGCAAAAACGATACACAGACTTACCAGAAAACGATAAGCAAGGAATCAAAGTACACCAATAGAGAAAATCACTTAACCACAGCTGATGATTGTAATTAAGGGACAAAGAAAGAAATGAACTATGAGAAAAAATGCAAAAGAAGTATCAAATAATCACAGATGATTAACACGATACTGTTTATAACCCTTGTCTATATCTCTGCTGAACTACAGTCTTTTCACTTGTTGAACGCTTTATTTAGTGGATTACTAAGCTTTTACTATAATGTAAACTACAAATGTTATCTCAAAAATTAAAAAAGAACAAGGAAGGAAGGAAGGAAGGAAGAGAAGGGAGAGAGGGAAGGAAGGAGTGGGCAGAGATGAAGGAAAGTATCATTGTGTTCTTAAAATTATATCTAGAAACTACACTGAACCTGTTCACTTTATATTACTATCACTTTAACATGAAAATTGATGAGAATTGTGCTGTAATTGTCATGCATCTGCTGTGACCCCGAAAATCTAATATATTAATAAATTTCTTTTAAAAACAAAATAAGAAATAGCAAATGGAAATAGTAAGAACTTATCTATCTGTAATTATATTAGATATCAATTGATTAAATTCTCCAATTAAAAGACATACTGTGACTGAATGGATTAAGAAACAGGACCCGGGGGCCAGCGCCGTGGCTCACTTGTTTAATCTTCCATCTGCAGCGCCGGCATCCCATATGGACACCGGGTTCTAGTCCCGGTTGCTCCCCTTCCACTCCAGCCCTCTGCTGTGGCCCAGGAGGACAGTGGAGGATGGCTCAAGTGCTTGGGCCCCTGTACCCGCATGGGAGACCAGGAGGAAGCATCTGGCACTTGGCTTCGGATCGGCGTAGCTCCGGCCATAGTGGCCATTTGGGGAGTGAACCAATGGAAGGAAGACCTTCTCTCCGTCTCTCTCTCACTGTCTAACTCTGTCTAATAAAAAAAGAAAAGAAATAGGACCCAGGTATATGTTGCACACAAAAAAATCTCTTTGGGGCCAGCACTGTGGAGTAGCAGGTAAAGCCGCCAACTGAGTCACAGACATCCCATGTGGGCACTGGTTTGTATCCTGGCTGCTCCACTTCTGATCCAGTTCTCTGCTAATGGCCTTGGAAAAGCAGCAGAAGATGGGCCAAGTGCTTGGGCCCCTGCCACCCATGTGGGAGAACTGGATGAAGCTCCATCCTGGTTTTGGCCTGGCCCAGTGCTAGCCATTGCAGCCATCTGGGGAGAGAACCCGCAGATAGAAGATGGAAGGTTCCCCCACTGTCCCCCTCTATGTAACTGTTTTAAATAAATAAATAAATCATTTAAAAAAAAAACTCACTTCCTAAGGACACACATAAAGTGAAAGTAAAAAAAAGAACAAAGTAGTCTATGCAGATAGAACTCTAAATAAAGCAGGAATAGCCATACTTCTCTCAAACAAAATCAATTTTGAATCAAAAGCAGTAAGAAGAAAGCAGAAACGCTATTATATAATGATAAAGGGTCCAATACAGCAAGGAGAAGTAAATTGGGTGACCCAACTTTGGAGTACCCAAACACATAAAGCAAACATTAATAGATCTAAAGGGAGAGGTGGACTCCAGTACATTAACAGTAGGAGATTTTAATACATCACTTTCAGAAATGGACATATCTTCTAGAAAGATCAACTAAGGGATGACAATTGCACCCTAGACCGGTTGGACCTTACAGATGTCTACAGAGCTTTCCATCCAGCTGCAGTTGCACAATCTTCTCAACAGGACATGGAACACATACCAGGCTCACACAGTGCGTCACAACACAAGCCTCAGCAAGTTTAAAAGAACACAAATCATACCAAGTTTCTTTTCTAACCATTATGCAGTAAAACCAAAAATCAACAAGAAAAATACAAACCACACAAATACATGGAAATTAAGCAACTTACTCCTGAATTTCCAAAAAAAATCAAGGAAGAAATCAAAGGGAAAAATTTAAAAATCCTTGAGATGAATGAAAATGGAACCACATCATACAAAAACCTGTGGGATATAGAAAAGCATAAATAAGAGAGAAGTTTATAATCAATCAATAAATGCATTTAAAAAAAAAAACCAGAAGGATCTCAAATGAACAACTTATCATTGCGCCTCAGGGAAGTAGAAAAACAAGAACATGGCCATCATTGCTGCACAGTGGGTTAAACTGCCATTTGTGACTCCAGCATCCCTTATCAGAGTGCTGGTTCAAAGTCTGGCTGCTCTGTTTGTGAACCTGCTCCCTGCGAATGCACCTGGGAAAGCAGCAGATGATGTCTAAAGTGTTTTGTTCTCTGCCATTCATATGGGAGAACCAAACTGAGTTCCTGGCTCCTGGCTTTAATCTGCCCCAAACCTGGCTGTTTTGGCCATTTGGGGAGTGAAATAGAAGACAGAATCGATCTCTCTCTCTCTCTCTCTCTCTCTCCTTCCTTCCTTCTCTCTTCTTTTGCCTCTCTTCTATCTCCATTGTTCTATCTTCTGAGTAAATAAATAAATCTTTTTTAAAAACAATAAAACACGAGAAGAAATCAAATCTGAAATCAGTAGAATAATAAAACTCAGAGCACAAATAAATGACATAGAAACAAAAAAATGAGAAGCAAAGTGATGAGTCTTTGAAAAGATAAATAAAATTGATAAATTCTGAGGCAGACTAACCAAGGAAAAGAGAGAAAAGTTGCAAATATATAAAATTAGAGATAAAAATGGAGACATCACTGACACCACAAAATACAAAGGATTCCATTCCAACGTATTACTGTAGACAATAACGGCAACAATTTGACAGCCCAGAAGAAATTCTTGGACATATAGATTTACCAAGATTGAAATATTAGTAAATAGAATACCTAAACAGACAAATCAAAAGTAATATAATTGAATCAGTAGTAAAAAATCTGCCATCAAAATAAACCCATGAGCAGATGGCTTCACTACTGGATCTTACCAAACATTTAAAGAAAAATAATATCCATCCTTCTTATTTCAATAAACAGAATAAGGGAATTCTTCCGAATTCATTCTATGAGTCCAGTATGACCATGATACTAAAACTATATAAGCACACACACACACATACACACACAAAAAAAATGCTACAGGGGCAGGTGCTGTGGCACACTGGGTAGTTGCTGTCTGCAGTGCTGGCATCCCATATTAGGCACCGGCTCAGGACCCGGCTGCTCCACTTCTGATTCAGCTCCCTACTATGGCCTAGGAAAGTAGTGAAATATGGCCCAAGTGCTTGGGTCCCTGCACCCCTGTGGGAGACCTGGAAGAAGCTCCTGGCTCCTGGCTTCAGATCGGCCCAGCTCTAGCCACTGCAGCCATTTGGGGAGTTAACCAGCAGATATAAGACCTCTCTCTCTGCCCCTGTCTCTGCCTCTGCCTCTCTTTAACTCTGCCTTTCCAATAAATAAATAAAAAACATTAATTTATTTTAAAAAAAGAATGCTACAGGATAATACCATGGATGAACATAGATCCAAAACCTAACAAAACACTAGCAAATTGAATCCAACAGCATATTAAAAGATCAAGTGGGATGCATCCCATAGAAGGATGGCTCAACATATGCAAAGCAATAAATGTTATACACTGGCATCAACAGAATGGAGGACAAAAATTCAATAGCTGCAGAAAAGGTATTATAAGATTTAATACATACCTTCATGATAAAAACTCTAACCAAATTAGGTATAGGAGGAATATACCTCAACATAATAAAGGCCATACATAACTAACATCAACCAATAGCTAACATCATATCGAGTGGGGAAAAACGGAAAGCTTTCTAAGATCCAGAACGTGGTAAGGATGCCCACGTTCCCACTTTCACTTAACATAATACTAGATATGTTAGCTAGAGCAATTATGCAAGAGAAAGAAATGAAGGGCATCAAAATTGGAGAGCAGGAAGTCAATTGTCATTGTTTGCAGATGACATGATCTTATATATAGAAAACCACAAGGACTTCACCCAACAAAATCAGCAATGTTTCAGGATACACAGGTAATGTGCTAAAGTCAGGAGCATTGTTGCACATCAATAGTGAATTATCTGAGAAAGAAATCAAGAAAACAAATCTACTTGTAATAGCTACCAAAAAAAGGATCTGGGAATAAATTTAATCAAATATATCACTGATTAAAGAAATTGAAGAAGACAGAAAGAAATAGAAAGGCAACACTTGTTCATATATTGGAAGAATCAATATCATGAAAATATGCATGCTATCTAAGAGAATTTTAGATTCAACAGAATCTCTACCAAAATCTTGATAACATTCTTCACAGAACTAGAAAAAAAAACACTACTAAAATTTTTATGGAACCACAAAGACTCCAAATAACCAAAGCAAAGGAATCTTGAACAAAAAGAACAAAGGCGGGATTAAACTACCTGACTTTAAAATATGTTACAGAGCCACAATAATGAGAACTGTATGCTATTGGCATAAAAACATAATCCAAATGGAACAGAATAGAGACCTTAGAAGTAAACCCAGGCATCATAGCTAACTGATCTTTGACAAAAGTGTTCAGGACATGCTTTGGAGAATGATAGTCTTTAATGAATGATTTTGGATAAACTGTATACTATATGCAGGAGAATGAAATTAGATCCCTCTCTCTCATCATTTACAAAAATCAGCTCAAAATAGATTAAACACCTAAATGTAAAAACTGAAACTTTGAGACTACTGGAAAAAAAGCATAGAGAAAACACATCCAGACACTGGAATAGGAAAAGATTTTCTGGATTGGACCCCAACAGCAGAGTAAATAAAAGCAGAAACAGACAAATGGAAGTTCATCACACTAAAGAGCTCTGGCACACCAAAGGAAACAATCAACAGAAAGAAAACACAGCCTACAGAATGGGAGAGAGTATTCGCAAGCTATACATCTGGTAAGTGGTTAGTATCCAGAATATAGGGGTCGGTGTTGTGGCATAGTGTGTAAAGCCACAATCTGCAGTGTGGCATCCCGTATGGGCACATTTTTGTGTTTTGTGTTCCAGCTTCCCCGCTTCCAATTCAGCTCCCTGCTAATGTCCCTGGGAAAGCAGAGGAAGATGGCCTAAGCGCTTGGGCCCATGCACACATGTGGGAGACCTGGATAAAGCTCCTGGCTCCTGGCTTCAGCCTGGCTCAGCCCTTGCCATTATGGCCATTTAGGGAGTGAACCAGTGGATGGAAGATCTCTCTTTCTGTGTGTCTCTCAAACAAACAAATAAATAGTTTCTTAAAAAGTAAGATTATTTGAAATAAAATGTCCAGAATATATAAAGAACTCAAAAAATTCTATAGAAAAAAAAGTAGGCCATAGATCTAAACAAATACTTCTCAAAGGAAGACATAGAAATATTTAACATCACTAATCATCAGGGAGATGCAAATCCAAACCACAATGACACATCACCTCACTCCAGTAAGATTGGCTATTATCACAAATACAAAATGCAACAAGAGTTGTTATGAGTGTCAGAAAAGAAACATCTTGTGTGCTGTTGGTAAGAATGTAAAGCAGTACTGCCACCGTGGGCAAACAGTATGGAAGCTCCTCAACAGGCAAAACGCAGATCTATCATATAATCTAGCAATCCCAAGCAAAGGAAATCCACCTGGCAAAAAAAAAAAAAATCTGCATTCTCATGTTTATTGCAGCTCTATTTTTTTAAAGATTTATTTATTTATCTGAAAGGCAGAGTTACAGAGAGAGGGAGAAACAGAGAGAGAGATCTTCCATCCGCTGGTTCACTCCCCAAATGGCCGCAAACGCCAGAGCTGGGCCAATCAGAAGCCAGGATCCAGGAGCTTCTTCCAGGTCTCCCATGTGGGTGCCAAGTCCAAGCACTTTGGCCATCCTCTGCTGCTTTCCCAGGCTGTTAACAGGGAGTTGAAGCAGAAGAGGAGCAGCCTGGACACAAACCAGTGCCCTTACGGGATCTTGTCATTTGCAACAACCTGAATGTAAATGAAGGTCATTATGTTAAGTAAAATAAACCAATCTCAGAAAGATAAACATCACACTATCTCACTCATATGAGAAGGCTTTTTTTAAAAAAGGTAATCTCATAGAAATTAAAAATATAATTGTGGTTACCAGAGGCTTAGAAGGGAGTGGGGAAGGAGGAATAGGAAAAGGTTGATTGATGGGTATTTGTTATAGCTAGATAAGAGTAGGGAGTTCTTGGGTTCTATTGACTGTAGGGTAAAGACAGATGTTTACTTATTATATAATTCTCTCTTAAAACAAGAGAAAATAGTATTTCTGGTTATTTTCATTATAACAAAATGCTAAATACTTGAAAGTATAAATACATTTACCCTGATTGGACATTATACAATATAGGTAACAAAACATTACACTGTACTCCATTAAAGTGTACAATTTTTTAAAAATTTACTTAGTTATTTGAAACACAGAGAGAGAAAGATCTTTCATCTACTGGTTCACTCTCAAATGGCTGTAATGGCAGGAGCTGGGCCAATCCAAAGCCAGGAGCCAAGAGCTTCTTCCAGGTCTTTCATGTGAGCACAAGGGCCCAAGTACTTGGGCAAAATCCACTGCTTTCCCAGGCACTTTAATGGGGAACTGGATCAGAAGTGGAGCAGCCAGGACTTGAACCAGTGCCTACATGGGATGCCAGTGCTGCAGGCAGCAGCTTTACCCGCTATACCACAGTGCCGGCCCCAAAATGTATAATTTTGGATAGCAATATTTTTAAAGAAAAATTGAGGAAAAAACAAAAGAAATCACTCTTTCACTTCATAAAATCTGAAACCCAGGGGCTAGTGCTGTGGTGCAACAGATTAAGCCAAAGCCTGCTGGCATCCCTTATAGGTGCTAGCTAGACTTTCAGCTGTTCCACTTTGGTTCAGCTCCCTGCTTATGCACCTGGGAAGGCAGCAGAAGATGGCCCAAGTCCTTGGACCCGTGCACCCACGTGGAAGATCCATAAGAAGATCCTGGCTCCTGGCTTTGGCCTGGTCATTGTGGCCATTTGGGAAGTGACCCATCAAATGGAAGATCTCTCTCTCTCTCTCTGTTTTTCCCCTTCCCTCCTCTCTATGTAACTCTGCCTTTTGAATAATAAATAAATCTATCAAAAAGGGAGGGAATCCCTTAAAAATTGAAATCCAAACTTAATTAGATCAAGAAGTGGCAAGATAGATAGATAGATAGATAGATAGATAGATAGATAGGGTAACTTGCTCCTAGCTGCACAAGTAGTTAGTGAATGAACAGAAACAGGAGTTTTCCCCATCTCAATGGAGTGCTCTCACTCTAGTAGAGATTAGAATTTCTGGAAGAAACTTGTGTGAAAAAAATAAGTGACTAAAAGAAGTTTTCAAATTTAGTTAGCAGTGCAAAGTTGCAGCAGCTGAATATTCAACCTTGCAGCTGTTGACAATGCTGCCTTGCTGGTGCTTTCTCTCTCAAATGAATCCTTCCCCAGTGTCACCTCAACCTCCCATTAATGTCTACACCCTTAAGCAATCACTTTTTCCCAGAACAGCAGCCTAATTTCTCTGTCGGAAAATTCTGCTGATTAAAAAATTTAGAAAGTCAAGCTAAGCAATTTTCTTAATTGAATACAAAGGCGCAAGCCGTGGTGAAACCAGATTATTTTATAATAGAGACTTTAGTAGAAAGAGAAGGAATTACATTTTCAATATATGGCCAATGTAATTAAAATTAAAAGTATATCTACCGGAAATGTTACATAAATTATCTATCTGGGTTCATTATTTCTCTAATGCCTCTAAAACTATCTTTCTCAGAAACATAAAGAATTAAGTTTGGGAGCTGGCACTGTGGCATAGTAGGCTAAGCCTCCACCTGTGGTGCTGGCATCCCATATGGGCACTGGTTTGGGGCCCGGCTACTCCTCTTCTGATCCAGCTCTCTGCTGTGGTCTGGGAAAGCAGTAGAAGATGGCCAAAGTGCTTGGGTCCCTGAACCCCCATGGGAGATCTGGCAGAAGCTCCTGGCTCCTGACTCCTGGCTTTGGTTTTTGGCCCAGCTCCAGCCGTTGCAGCCATTTAGGGAGTGAACCAGCAGGTGGAAGACCTTTCTCTCTGTCTCTCCCTTTCTCTGACTGTAATTCTACCTCTCAAATAAATAAATACAATCTTTAAAAATATAATTAAGTTTGGACTTAAACACCTTTGCCTTAGCCAAGGCACTAAATATGGATTCTGCTTTTGAAAAAGACATATCAGAAATAATAGACCTTTTTTTTAATCTTTAAAGGTTTATTTGAGAAATGGCATTTTCTTCTTTTTTTCCCTAAAGAAACATTTTATTTAATGAGTACAAATTTCATAAGTACAACTTTAGGAATATAGTGATAAAACATAGACTTTCAAAGGCAAGTTGTGTGTTGTTTTCTGTCCTTAAGAAAATTATTAAAATGTGGAAATTTGGGATTAAAGAACACAATGAGTGAAGAAAATCACCATGAAGTTGCAGTATTTGATGTAAAATTCAGCAGAAGCTGGGGAGAGAGATAAATCATGCCTCTGTTCTTCAAGCCTACAGAAATGCCAACTGTACAGTGGCACTATCAAGGATGTTGATTTTTTTCCCCATAAATGTTTCATTTTTCCTGAAAACTACAGAAATGGACATGATTTAGAGTGTGCCTTTCATGAACAAGGATCATGTACAGTTTCTGATCTCCAAAACACACTAAACCACTTGCTTAGCAAAAAGCATGAAAGACAAAATATTTTTAAAGAAAGGCAGCTTTGGGGCCAGCACTGTGGCACAGCAGGTTAATGCCCTGGCCTGAAGTGGCGGCATCCCTTATGGGCGCCGGTTCTAGTCCCAGCTGCTCCTCTTCTGATCCAGCTCTCTGCTATGGCCTGGGAAAGCAGTAGAAGATGGCCCAAGTCCTTGGGCCCCTGCACCTACGTGGAAGACCTGGAAGAAGCTCCTGGCTCCTGGCTTCGGATCAGCACAGCTCTGGCCGTTACGGCAAATTGGGTAGTGAACCATCAGATGGAAGACCTCTCTTTCTCTCTGCCTCTCCTCTCTCTGTGTAACTCTGATTTTCAAATAAATAAATAAATCTTTAAAATAAAAAGACAGCTTTACCATTTTCACAAATATACAAAAAAAATACACAAAATTGATCAAATATAATCTAATAATCCTTGGAAAAATTCTTTTATGGAATACATACAGATCTTTTGCAACCAGCAAATCATTTTTAGGATTGTAGCAGCTTGAGAATATGTTTCCCTCTCAAAGTCATCAACTCTCCAAACCTTGTTTTCTCTATTAATTTCTTAAATGATTCAGAAAATAGAAAAATTGTGATGCCTGTTCCAAAGACGTCAAATTTATAACCATTACCTTTAAATCTCCTTTTCCTGATCTTCATATATACTCTGAGAAGATAAAAGCAGGAGAGGGCAACATAGTTGATGTCATTCCATAAGACAGTCATCAACAGAGAATTTTCTAACCCATTCAATTCCAGCAAGGAAAGGAAAAAATTAATATACAATGAGGCTGAAGTCACTCACTCTCTTACTGTAATAAAACAAGGTAATAACCTTTCCTTCCAATTTTTTTGAACATTGCTAACCCTATTTGAATAATTTAACACTAGAGAAATTTCAACACTTATGTCCCTAAATTTAAAATTTCCACAGTCATTAGCCAAAGGATTTCTATGACTTTTCAACACTAAATATAGACATAAAATTTATATTACTTTTGGCTTATTTTTCAATTGGTCATTTGTACCAAACTTTAAAACCACTCTATGTTCCTCTTAATATTTTATGGGTAGCATTTGATGTCTGGAAGTATTATCTTAGATATTTATAAAGCTGACCTGACCTATATTTCAGAACTCTTCTAGCCCAGCACACCAAGGGTACCCTTCCAAACTGCTGTGTTGAGTGTGTTGTTTAGGCATTTTTGCTCCCATTGGCATCATAAGCAGTTCATTTTCAGGATAATTGTGTCATCAGGGGAATGGAGGAATATTAAGGAGAATAAAATCTCATCTCTACAACATCCCCTTTGTCCTCCATTTTCATAAGAATCTTTATAGGTAAGCACAGAGCAGCAATAATTCAGAGTTTGAAAGATTAACGAGGGTAATCATAAAAGGTAGGAGTGAATCTGGGATTCTGTTGGGTTAACAAAAAAGAAGCAGAGTACAGGGATCCTTCATGGTGAGGAGATTCATGTGATTTAAGCCAAAAATGGTATTGCTTGTTGTTATTGCTTTCTAAAGAGACAGAAAGGTAAAGAGGGGGTGAACCTTAAATAAAGGAAAAGCTGACCGCTGAGATGGAAGAGAATGAGTTGCATCAGCCAGTGCTCCAGATGGAGAACCGTAACCACTGTAGATGTACAGGGAGGTGGAAGGTGATAGAGACATGTATGCACCCACAGGAAGGGCCAGAAGAGCACCGTGTGGGCTGGAGACCAAGAATGACTCCCGACCACCAGACTCTCCCGGGTATCTACAGCTACAGGACCCTGGAAACACTGTTTTCAAAAGGCAGGTGTGATGCTGATTAGGACGCACACATCCCATGTCCAGGTACCTGGATTTGAGTACCAGATTCACTTCCTGTTCCATCTCCCTGCTAATTTGCAGCCTGGGAGACAGCAGGCTCAAATAATTGGGTCCCTACTTCCAAGTAGGAAACCTAGATTGAGTTTCCAGCTCCCAGCTTCAGCCCAATTTGAACCCTTGCAGTCAATTGAAGAGTTGACCAACAAATGAAATGAGATCTGTCTACCTACCCCATGTGTTTTTCTCTGCCTTTCAAATAAAAACTTCTTAAGAAGATAGCTCATTCCTTCAACTACAACTTAGGATGCCAGGCCATGGAAGTGCAGAAGCTGCCTTTTCACACCCTCAAATCTGATAACCAGGTCTTGGAAACTCGGAGTCCCGCCACTGATTCAATCTAAACCGTGTCTCCAAAGGAGATGAGCATGAGAGAGATGCTGCAGAAAAAACCCAAAAGGCATTCTGAGGAAGGGAGAAGGGATCCACACAGATCAAGTAGGAGGGTTTTGCCGTGGCCCCCATGAGAGTTGAGGACATCTTGGTGTTGGTGATGGTTATTCTTAAAGGCAGATGGCAAGTGCTAATGAGGTTTTGGAGACTGAAACTGCAGGACCATTTCTATAATAAAAGTTCAGAGCTACTGCCCTTGACAACAGCCACTGTGACTCAAAACTAATTGGCAGCCGAAGCATCTTCCACATAGGAACTCTAAAGGAGAACCTGGAAATGAGAGGTCACTGTGCATCCCTCCCACACCCAGTGAGTTGTAGACAATGGCAGGGCAGCTTTACAAAACTTTTAATGAGAACAGTGGAATAGAGTGAGGACCCACAGATCCACACCCCACGTTTGCCTCCTCCTCACTTCTGAAGCTTCTGTGCTGTCTGCCTAAAGGTCTCTCTTTTCCACCCTATCACATCCTTTCCATACCTCTTGTTGCTCACCCCATCCCCTCTATTTTTCTTCTTACCACCTACCCCTATCTGCTACTACAAGCTTATTTGGGAGTTTCTTTTCTAAAAGCATCTCTCAAATGTAAGCTCCATGAGTGTAAATATTTTCTTTTTCACAGTGACTCCTACCACCTACAACAGGTGTGGAGAAGCAATGGATGTCATGAGATAGCCCCTGTGGAAGAGGAGAATGAAAGGCACCCACAGAAACAGAGCTCCTCTCCCATGCACCACACAGTGTACCCTCTGGGCCCTCTGCCAGCACCATCCCTCCTCCTTCAATACAATAAGCCATGTCTCCCTTGATAAGATGAGTGAAAGCACCTGCTGAGAGGTGAGGTCAGGTGCACAGCATCACAAAGCTAGGAAATACGGAAGGAAGTGTCAGACAGCCTGGCTGTGAAGTCCGTGATCTTTCTGTAAGGTGTCTGGCATGTAACAAATCTTCCCAGGCAGACGAATCAATTAATTCACAGGCTTTTATTGGGGTTCCGCTCCCGGGCGAGGTTCCCCGGTCCCAACAGAGCAACAGAGCGGGGGCTGGGGAAGTCGCACGACAGAGATTGGGAGAGCTCTTTTCATAGATTTAGGGCATGGGGATTAAAGGTTGAGGCGGATCTGATCCCCTCATTGGTTGACCTTTAGGAACCCGCAGGGACCTTGACAAGGACTTTCTTCCCTGGCAGTAGGCCTCTCCATTCCCGGAAGTGTAGGCCTTCCCTCCTTGCAGATCCCAAAGCTACCATCCCGACCTTTTGATGATAGGAAAGGGGGTGACGATGAGTCTCTCTGGCTACTTCCTGCCGACTGGGGAAGCTGTCTACAGGGGCCCGCTGGGGGTATCTTGGGGCTCCACAGGGACAGGCATGTTTAGATGGAGAAGCATCTGGTTGACTGCCTGGTTGCTGAAGGCCTTGGTTCATTCCATTATAACCTGCTGTAAACACTTAAACAGACACTGTGGTATACAAGTCAGGGTGAGAATAGCAACCGATGATCCTAAGAGTGGCATTAACCAGGTAATGAAAGGATTTCATAGAGGAGAGGAAATGAGGGGGGGTCTCTGGACCCTTGTGAGGATTGTTTGATGGATGTGGTTTAAATCTGATCCCAGCCAAGACTGGGAGAAAGGCCACTCAACTTTTGCAGGTAGAGGGGTTTGTCTGTAGAGAAACTGAATAATCATACAACATTAAGTGGAGGAGAGGACCATCAGTACACACAGGTTGGGAGTAGAGCCATTGATGTTAGAGTAGAGGCTATGATTACAAAGGAGTGAGACCCAAGTGGGCTAGACAGGGTCTAGAACAAAGGACAGAGTCACTATTAGAGGACCCAAGAAAGGTGCTGTCTCAGCCACAACTAAGTTTGCTGATTGAGAGACAAAATAGAACCTGACAGAAGGGGCTTGATAATAATCTGGTGGGCTTTAGGCCTTGTAAGTTAAGAGGCCCAGACCTATCTCTTCACATAGCCTACATCCTAAGGGAGGTATGAACCTCCTTGGGGAAGGCACCCTATTGACTTTCATTACCTACCTGGCCTGGGAGGAGAGCTGGCTAGGTAAAGGCAGGTGGTATCTCTAACAGGAAATTTACAGTTCTGCCTGCAGTGTTGCTGACCCTACTTGGTCATCTCCTCTCAGCAGCGGTGGTCACTTTGGAAACTGGGCTAAGTGAGGGGCTCTCCAGCTTAGAGCCAATAAGATCGTGGCTCTGACCTAAAGTCCTTCGACTCCAGGGCAGGTCCATTTCCAGTGATCCAACTCTTGGCAGAGCTGCCAGGGCTCTTCACAAGCTGATTTCTGCTGAAGCCCAGGCTTACCACACTGAAAGCCACGGCAGTGGACTGGCCTGTTTGGTCTCCTTGAGGGCAGATCACTGTACAGATCAGCCATTAATAGACTGCCACCTATCTTTCCATTTCTGATGTCCAGCTTTCTTTTCCTCCTGGTTTTTGTTAAAGCAGACCAGAGGATGCAAGTCAAGGGGGTGCTCAAATCCCAGATCACTTACTGACAATAGCAATATCAAATGAAGATTTAGAAAGCAGCTTCAATCATTAGATAACAAATATAGCAGTTTCAATACTAGCTTTTTAAAACTTTCACTGTTTTTTTAATTTACCAGTTGATTCGAATTACTTTCTGCTCTTAGTAACCTCAGCTAACCATGCTTTCAGTTGGTAACCATAATACATTATTGGCTTCATCTGTTTACAGCACCATCCCAAAGTACTGAATACAATAGAAGTGGCTGGAAAAAGTCCATCAGAACCTGTAAGAGGACAGCTAAACACAGAACCAACAACACTTTAGTTTTATGAGCAGCAAATCTGATATATAAAACTGTGGATGACAAAAGACTTTCAGTTGCCACGTTTAAAATTATAAATTCAACAAGAGGCACTTGCTTACTTCACATAGCATTTTTGAAAGCACCTGAAGGATTTCACAGAACATTTAACTCTTTAGGCCTCTGTGGCTTTCTCATTAAGAACCAAGATTTCTTTCTTTTGTAACCTTCTGTGACTTCCACACACCCTCTTCAACTTACTTGAAACATTCCATCATTTCCATTCCAGTCTAAACTAGCCATCAGGATGAAGTCAATCTTACAAACTTTGTCCTTTCTTTATTCAAAATAACTCTTTCCTTTTAAGCTTCCTTACCAAATGTACATTTCTATAACATTTTTAACACAAATTTAACATGTTGAGTATACAAGAGTTTACAATAAATTAGCAGTTACACCTAAATGACTTAAGATACTGATATATCTCTACTTGAATTTAATTAAAATTAAAATTGCATTCATCTAAAACAAGTACTAATTACCCATTGCTGTTTCATTGAGTACTGATTACCAGGAAACCTGTTAAAATAAATTGCAAAAT
Source organism: Lepus europaeus (assembly GCF_033115175.1). NCBI lineage: Eukaryota > Metazoa > Chordata > Mammalia > Lagomorpha > Leporidae > Lepus > Lepus europaeus. The sequence goes on along the minus strand of NC_084831.1, from coordinate 133,895,994 downwards.
AAGTTCAGCAAGTTACAAAGCAATATTTTCAAAGGAACAGGTCCTTTTAAAACTTTGCCGTAGGGCGGCAAGGGAAGCAGGAGCAGTGAATCCCATTAGGATGGGGGTGGGGAGCTTGACACTGGTGGTTGGGCCACGTGGCTACCTGGATTCCAGCAATGGCAATGGCGGCAGGGAGAGGCAGGACACGGGGTGGGGCAGGGTGGAAGAATGAGCATATGGGGGCGGGAGGTTCCTGGTTAGCTGTGGGATCCCCAGGAACTCAGGAGGGTCCGAAAAGGTGGAGGGTGGAGAGTTTGGCAGTAACACAGAAGAGGCGCCCTTAGGCAGTGGGGGCCCGACCTTGACCAGCAAGACCTGGGCCATGGAGCAGGCAGAGAGAAAAGTAGGGGAGAAGGGACGGGAGCGGAGGTTTCAGAAAGCCTGGAGATATGGGACCTCTGACCATCTTCTCTCCCTGCGGCAGAAATTCTCAAGGTAATTGGGCCATGCCTAGGTGGAGTAGAAGATTAGGCGTTTACGCCTTAGGTCCTGGGCCAGTCCCAGTTTCTTCAAGTTCTTCAGCAGGCAGGTCAGGGGGCATTTTGAGTCCCACCCTCAGGATTGGCCAGATCCCATGGTCTCCCCGGTGGCCCGGATCTACTGAAATTCAGTCAAAGCGTCCCCTGTCCCGGACTTCAGCAGATGGATTAAAGGTCAGTTCTCTACGGGGCCAAGCCTGCGTGGGGATGTCTCCAACAGCCGCTGGGGAAGCTAACAAGCGGAGAACAGAGGCCACGTGCATACAATTTGGAGGTCTCCGTCCTGATGGAGAGCTAGCCGGAGATCGCAGAGACTGGGCCAACCCAGAGGAGGGAGGGAGAGCAAGGGAGGAGTTACTTACAGTTGGTCAGCCTGGCCTGTAGTTAGCCTGGGGCACCAGACAGGTTCAATGAGAGAGGGGGCCTCGAACCCAGAAAGGGGAGGCTCTAAACCTCAGCTCCCCGGTTTCGGCACCATCTGTAAGGTGTCCGGCACGTAACAAATCTTCCCAGGCAGACGAATCAATTAATTCACAGGCTTTTATTGGGGTTCTGTTCCTGGGCGAGGTTCCCCGGTCCCAACAGAGCAACAGAGCGGGGGCCGGGGAAGTTGCACGACAGAGATTGGGAGAGCTCCTTTCATAGATTTAGGGCATGGGAGTTAAAGGTTGAGGCGGATCTGATCCCCTCATTGGTTGACCTTTAGGAACCCGCAGGGACCTTGACAAGGGCTTTCTTCCCTGGCAGTAGGCCTCTCCATTCCCGGAAGTGTAGGCCTTCCCTCCTTGCGGATCCCAAAGCTACCACTTTCCACTAAGCATTAGAAACTGTTAAGAGCTACCCAAAGGTATGCATCATCTGTCATTGTTATTTCATGCTTAAATTCTACTACAGCTATTGGAAAAGATGGTTAAAACAATTAAGTAGGACCTAACACAAGGATTTTCAAAATTGCTTCTCTAAAGATATTTTTAAGGAACTGATATGGGATAGGAGGCCATGCATAAGTAACCAGCTTAGAAATTGGAAGTACTAAGGACTCCCGGATGGCTTCTGTCGATGCAGAATGGCAGAGTGCTTTCTTTGGGAAAACAGTGCCAGGGAAGGGCTAGTTAACATTTCTATAAGTGCCATGGAAGAAAGCATACATGGCAAGCACACAAAGTACTTCTCTTAGAGAAATGCCAAATCAGTGGGGAGTAATGGTAGAATGTTCCTTTCTGTCTGTGTGATGAAGCAGAAAAACAGTTGACAGAAACAAAATACAAACCCCCAGTACCAGTTACAACCTAAGAAACACACCAAGGGCCTAAGTACATGGATCCTGAACAATATAAGCCCACTTTATTGAGGCAAAATACCACCAGAAGGCTGTGCGTTGTTGCAGAGCTTAGAATAAGTATCAGAGAAATCACGAGACTCTACACTTGATCTTAGCCAAAAGGCCAAGAAGCAATAACCATGAGCTTTACAAAAACTCAAGGCAGGTACACCAGGGACTCACCCCTGTGAAAAACGAGCAAAGTCCAGAAAGCTGTGCTGTCAATGACAATAGGTGTAGAGATGTCAAACAGGAAGGCCTGACAAGATAACAACTCTTCAGAGCAGAAAACAGAAATCTGGAGAAAAGAGTATTAAAACTCTGAAAGTCATAAATAAAGCATGATCTTCAAATTTGAAGAGAACATTGCATGGAGTTCCATTCTGGTTTGCAAACTCTGTGGGTGCTGTACTACAGAGATCAATAACAATGTGAAAATTGAGCCTTTATGACTTCATTCATTGCACAGCTATTAACTGAGCACATCCCATGACCAGTGCACCATTCCTAGCACAAAGGATATATTAGCAAACAAAGACACAAATCTTTGCCCTCCCAGAGCTTATATTCCAGTTGGAGGAAACAAGTTATAGAAAATAAACATGATGTGCACAAAACTTAGTGTGTTATAAGTTGATGTGATATGGGGCGGGGGGGGGAGATAAAGCACAGGAGGAGAACTGGAGGTCCAAGGGTGTTGCAATTTTAGACACGGTGGACATGGGAGAGGTGATACTTGGGCGAACACTTGAAGGAAATGGGAGTAAACTATGGAGATGTGCACAGAACCACTTCAATATAAAAAGTCAGTGTGAAAGCTTTGAGGGAGATGCAGAACCTGGACTGAGTTCCTAGCTCCTGGCCCCAGCCTCAGTTATTGTAGACATTTAGGGAATGAACCAGTGGATGGGTGATGTCTCTGTCTCTCTCTGTCTCTCTTTTGTCTCTGTCTCTCTGTATCTCTCTCTCTCTCTCTCTCTCTCTCTCTCTGCCTCAAATAAGCAAACACAATAATAATTTTTAGAACACTATCATAAAAAATGAATACATAAAAATAAAGTAGTTGATCTCATAGGACTAGAGAGTGGGATAATGGTTAACAGAGACTGGAGAAGGGGAAGAGGGCTGAAGAAAACCTGGATACAGTGATGCAAAATTAAAGTTAGATATGATTAATAAGGCATAGAGTTTTATTCAACAGTTAGGGTGACTATAGTCAACAGTAATTTCTATTTTTAAATATCTAGGAAAGAAGCAGCAATAAATATTTGAGGCAAGGATATTCTAATTAGCCTGATTTGATCATTACATAGTGTATATACATGTATACATCACATTGGACCCCATAAATCTGTGCAATTATTATATGTCATTTAAAAATAAAGAAAAACTTAAAAAAGAATTGAGAATGTAGGAAACCACCTGTGTAAATCAAATGTGATAATCACCATGTCTTTTAATTAAAGTAAAAACAGGATTAGAGCCAAAATATTGGTCTGCATTAAATAAGTAAATTGAAAACAAATAAACATACATGGAAACACATCACTTCAACAGATGTAAAGGGATTGTGTATAGGGTAAAAGTATAAAACTGTCAGGAAAGGCTAATTTGAAGTCATAACCAGCTTATGCATGGTGAGAAAATCAATGAAACCAGCAAGTTGCTGAACCCATACCCACTGGCTCATTCTGGTTCTGTTGTCAGGGAGGACAATCCTGTTGTCTTCAAACAGAATAGCTCAAGTCCAAGACAGCTGACCCAGTCAGCACACAAGCGTGCTGTATTTTGGGAACCTGAGTTTCTGCATGTCAATAAGATGCCAACTCTAAGAACAAGCTAAGCATGAAACATTTCAGGAAAGTATCTTGGAGTACTAGAAGGCAGACCTGGGTTTGGAAAAAGTTCTTACTCAAGTTTAATGGAGAAAAGGCTGTCTTTGGAAGTGACTGGGGCTCTGTGGGGACCTAGAGGATGGTGATCTGCATCCAGAAACTCTGTCTGCAGTTCCACGGACAAATCACCCAAATCTTGTTTAGCAGATAGTTAACCCCAGACCTGCAAAGTGCAAGAGGAGGTGTAGCAAGGTCTTGAACTGAACAGGGATAAATTCAAGCTAGTTATTTTCATCTGTATGTGTGTGTGTGTGTGTGTGTTGAAATTTTGTTGTTGATGGCCGATGCTGCAGCTCATTTGGCTAATCCTCTGCCTGCGGCACCAGCACCCCAGGTTCTAGTCCTGGTTGGAGCGCCGGTTCTGTCCCAGTTGCTCCTCTTCCAGTCCAGCCCTCTGCTGTGGCCTGGGAGTGCAGTGGAGGATGGCCCAGTTGCTTGGCCTGGACCCGCATAGGAGACCAGGAGGAAGCACCTGGCTCCTGGCTTTGGATTAGCACAGTGCGCCAGCTGTGGCGGCCATTTGGCCAATTGGGGGGTGAACCAATGGAAGGAAGACCTTTCTCTCTGTCTCTCTCTCTCACTGTCTAATTCTGTCAAAAAAAAAAAAAAAGAAATTTTGCTGTTGTTGAGGCTTTTTTACTTATATATATTTTTAATTTAACAGTAAATAAAAATATTTATTTATGGGGTTACTGTGTGATGTTTCATTGCATATGTAGATTGTGTAATGTCTAATCAGGGCAAATATATTTATCCTCTCAAACATTTAACATTTCTTTGTGGTGAGAATGTTAATTCATTTCTTTTTTTTTAAAAGATGTATTTATTTATTTATTTATTTGAGAGGCAGAGTTACAGAGAGGCAGAGGCAGAGAGAGATTTTCCATCCACTTCTTCCATGTCTCCCACCCAGGTGCAGGGGCCCAAGCACTTCAGCCATCTTTTACTACTTTCCCAGGCCATAGCAGAAAGTTGGATTGGAAGTGGAGTAATTGAGACTCGAACCAGCACCCATATGGGATGCCTGCACTGCAGGCAGCAGCTTTACCTGCAGCGCTGGCCCCAAGAATGTTAATTATTTTCAACGCATTTACTGACCATACACCCAGTTAGCTGTTGGGAATTCCATAAATAACAAGATAGATATGGCTCCACTCCTCACTTGACTTATAACCTTTCTAGATATGAATACAGACAACCAGATGCTTCAGCATGACAAAAAAAAAAGTTCTGTTATAAAGAGGAAAAATGGGGGCCAATAAAATCTGTATCAATACTTTTAATTCAAGAGATGAGAGGAAGAGATATAGACTGCAACAAGCAAAAAATGATCAACACAGGAAGAAAGAGAGCCATGGAAGGAGGCAGCCATGGAGCATTTAAGAGGGCACTTATCCCAGTCTTGGGAAGTAGCAAGTTTCCAGGAGGAAGTTACAGCAAAGGTAAGATCTGAACAAACAATACAATGAGAACTTTGTTAGGGTAGTCACTGTTAGAGCTTACTAGTGATCAGCAATTATTGTCAAAGATTACACAAAATTAGAAACTAAAAAGTAGCAGAAGGAGAATGTAAGAAATACAACCAATGTGATTTCTAGTCTTCTCAGAGATATCGACTTACCAGATAACACAGAAGCATAGCATTCACCAAGCTCCTCAAACACCATTTTTAGATTACATTTAGATCATGTCTGCAAGGCAGAATTTTAAGCAAGTTTTCACAGAAAAAGGAAAGCATATATCCATATATATATAATGTATACTAGGCAATTTACAAGTAAGAGATAATAATTGTAGTAGAATACCATGCAAAGATGTGTTACACTGCAATCATTCTGAACTAAAGCAGATTTTAAGAAAGATAGCTACATAATCTGACTGCCCCAGGGAATTATTTGCAATTTTGATGTTGATAAAATTTCATCTAGAAAGAAGTGCTGCAACACTCTATTTCTCTAATTTTCATGGAAATGGTGTATTTTAATATTAAGAGGCTAAGCCTGCATTTATTAGCAGCCAGTAGCATTTCCCCAAATATGTGTTTACTCTGAAATCATATACTTTCTGGATTATTTCTTATGCCAGACAGATTAATTGGAGCAAACCAGGAAGTGATTGTTTCCTGTATTACATCTCAAATTACTTCATTTCTGGCTAATAATCAAATTTCTCTAATTATCCACATTATTGCTTCAACATTCTACATGTGTGATATGGGAATGTTGTCAATTATTACTATCAGAAGATGGCAGAATAGGGAGAGAGCTTACTGCTCTAGTCTAGGGGAACATAGTTTTAAAAAAAGTGGAGAGTATAAAATCTCAGGGAAGAATTAAGGAGAAAACTGCAGAGGAAACTCCACACAAATTAGAGGGACACTGTGGATCTACATGGATGGTGTGGACACTCACAACTCAGGACCCCAGCAGCCGAGAACCTCAGCACCAGCTTTGGAGAATGAGGTGAGACCAGAGCGCAGCAGCCCAGCCACTGGTGATAAAGCTGTGGGAAGAGACTGGCATGAGTCCACCTTGGAGCCCTGTGGGACAGTATATCAGCCAACCTAGAGGGAAAAGGGGTGCACATTTCTCTCTCCCCGAATACACAACACCAGCATCCTGTAACTAGCTGAAAGAGGGTGGGTGCCATTTTGAACATACGTAACAGCTGGGCCAGTTTGTGTCTGCCCATTCAGCAACCAGCGGAGACGCCTGAGTCTGGCTGGGAGAATTGACAGGGGACTGGGTCCTCATGACTGTAGGAGCCTTGTGTGTTGGGTCTGTGAAAACACTGTGGCTGCGTGGAAGGGCATGGGATGTGGCATAGTCTCTGGAAAGTAACTGTGGGCAGCTCCACTTGCTCAGGGATCCCAGATTGCCTGGTGAAAGTCATTGCTGTAGGATCCATGATCTCACTGAGGTCTGCACAGATCCTTTGTGTGGCTCTTGTGGCAGCATAGATGAATACTGTACTCACTGGGGCTAGTGCCCGGGCATTGGTCTCCATAGAGGAGAGGAGGTGAGCATAAGACTATACCAACAGAGCTGATCAAACCCGCCCCTTTGGTAAAAAAAAAAAAAAAAAAAAACAGAGGATTTATTAAGTCCAGCAAGAGTGTCACCTTGGATACTCCCCTCACCCCGGAGCACTGAACAGAGCTCCCTGGTCACAACCATTCACACACCTCTGGGTATTTACTGAAATGGCAGACATTCAACTAAGCCACAGAGGCATACTCCAAAGTTAAAATCCATCAAATGGAAAAAAAAAAAGTACCTCCACGAATGCCTAAAAATAAACACAGAAATTCAAGAAACAACAATAAGGAAGACAAAATTATGCCCCCAAAGGAACACAGCAACACTTCAATACTAGAATATGAAGATGAAGACTTTTAAGAAATGCAAGAAACAGAATTCAAAAAAAATTATTTTAGGATTACAAAGAAGTAATCAGAAGAAAATCCACAAATTAAAGAAATCCATACATTACATGAATAAAAATTTTCCCATGAAGTTGAAATTCTAAAGAGAAATCAAAATGAAATATCAGAAATGAAGGATTCAATAAATCAAATTTTAAAAATGGTGTAAAGTCTTAGCAAGAGACTCAGTGAAGCAAAAGAAAGAATATCCAAGTTGGAAGAAAAATCTCTAGAAATTTTACAATCAGGCCAAAAAAAAAAAAAAAGAAGAAGAAATTAGAAAACATTAAAACAACGTTGGAAATTTATGGGATACTATCAAACAACCTAACATACAGGTCTTTGGAGTTCCTGAAGAGGTGGAATGGGAGAAAGGATTAGAAGGCCTTTTTAGAGAAATAATAACCAAAAACTTCCCTAATTTGGAGAAAGGAACATCCAAGTACAGGAAGCACATAGAACTCCTAATAGACATGACCAGAAAAGTTCTCCACACATTACATCGTAGTCAAACTCTCCACAGTAAAACATAAAGAAAATATTCTAAAATGTATAAGACAGAAATGCCAGACTGTTTTCAGAGGATCTCCAATTAGATTCACAGCTGAAGTCTCATCAGAAACACTACAGGCTAAGAGAGAATGGTGAGATATATTCCAAGCCTTAAAAGAAAAAAACTATCAACCCAGAACACTGTACTCGGCAAAGCTCTCACTTATGAATGAAGGTGAAATAAAATCTTTCATAACAAACAGAAATTGAAAGAATTTGTCACCATTCATCCAGCCTTACAAAAGATGCATAAAGATGTGCTACACACAGAATCACAGAAACATGGTCATCATTATGAAAGAAAGTAAAGGCAGAAAATCTTCCAGTAAAGGTATGAAGGAAATCCAAAGTAAACAATAGCTATACTTATGGGAAAATGGCAGGACCAAGTCGTTACTTATCAATAGTCACCTTGAGTTTATGGCCTCAGCTCTCTAGTTAAAAGATACAGACTAGCTAAATGGATTGAAAAACAAAACCCATCTATTTGCTGCCTACAAGAAACACATCTCACCAACAAAGATACACGGAGACTGAAAGTGAAAGGATGGAAAATGATATTCCATGCTAACAGAAACCAAAAAAGAGCTGATATAGCCATCCTAATATCAGACAAAATAGACATTAACACAAAACTGTTAAAAGAGACAAAGAATGGCACTATATAATTAAGGGATCAATTTAACAGGAAGATGTCACTATTATAACTGTATATACACCTAATTACAGGGCACCTGGCTATTTAAAAGAAATGTTAAGGCATCTAAAGAGAGACATAGACTCAAATACAATAGTAATGGGGGACTTCAATACTCCACTTTCAGCAATGGACAGATCAACCAGATAGAAAATCAGCAAGGAAACAACGGAATTAATCTATACCATAGATCAGTTGGACCTAACAGATATCTAGAGAATTTTTCATCCTACAGTTCCAGAATATACATGCTTCTCTCCAGTGCATGGAACTTTCTCTAGGATTGACCACAAACTAGGCACGTTTCAACAAAATCAAAAAATCCAGCCGGGGCCATGGCTCACTAGGCTAATCCTCCGCCTGCGGCACCAGCACCCCAGGTTCTAGTCCCAGTTGGGGTGCCGGATTCTGTCCCAGTTACTCCTCTTCCAGTCCAGCTCTTTGCTGTGGCCCAGGAGTGCAGTGGAGGATGGCCCAATTGCTTGGGCCTGGACCCGCATGGGAGACCAGGAGGAAGCACCTGGCTCCTGGCTTTGGATCGGCACAGTGCGCCGGCCGCAGCAGCCAATTGGGGGAGTGAACCAATGGAAGGAAGACCTTTCTCTCTGTTTCTCTCTCTCACTGTCTAACTCTGCCTGTCAAAAAAAGAAAGAAAGAAAGAAAGAAAGAAAGAAAGAAAGAAAGAAAGAAAGAAAGAAAGAAAGAAAGAAAAAAAAAACAAATGGGCAAAGGACTTAAATAGGCATTTTTCAAAAGAGGAGATCCAAATGGCCAAAATGAAAAAATGCTCAGGATCACTAGCCATCGGGAAATGCACATCAAAACCACAATGAGCTTTCACCTGATTCCCATTAGAATGAATTTCATACCGAAATCAACAAACAACAAATGCTGGCAAGGACATGGGGAAAAAGGCACCCTAACCCACTGTTGGAGGTATTATAGACTAGTACAGCCACTGTGTAAGACAGTAGGGCCATACCTCAGAAATCTGAATATAGACCTACCATATGACCCAGCCATCCCACTCCTGGAAATTTATGCAAGGGAAATAAAATCAATATATGAAAGAGTTATCCATTTATTGCAGCTCAATTCACAATAGCTAAGATATGGGATCAACACAGATGTCTGTCAACTGAAGATGGGATAAAGAAATTATGGGATATGTACACCATGGAATACTACATAGTGGTAAAAAAAAATGAAATCCTGTCATTGCAACAAAATGGATGCAACTGGAAAATATTACACTTAGTGAAATAAGGCAGTACCAAAAGGACAAATGTTATCCTTGATCTGTGATAACTAATAGAGCACCTAAAAGATAATCTGTAGAAGTGAAATTGACACCTTGAGATGCAATGACTTTGAACAGCCTTTGTCTCCACTGTTGTGGAACAGTTTGGTTTTTTTTTTTTTTATTTTTTCATACTACTTACTGAAATCTTTGCTTTGCTGAATATATAGTTAGTCTTAAGTGTACAAAGTTAATTGAAAATAGAGCTTAGTAAAAAATAAGAATGGGAATAGGAGAGGGAGGAGGAAAAAGGGTAGGAGAGTAGATAGGGCAGGAAGAATCACTATGTTCCTAATTTTGTATTTATGAAATGCATGATGTTTGTACACCTTAAACAAAAGGTTCCTGGTTAAAAACAAAGAAAGAATGAAAGAAAAGAAAAATCTACCAGGTAGTAGAAAAAAAATATTACTATTGGGGCCCTTATTCCAACAATGGTTTGGAAGTACAGTATTACTTAGCTGGATTTTTTTAAGAATGTGATTTCTTAGTTTTTGGAGCTTTCTGGTTAACTGAGAGATCATCACAATATTTTTCAGAACTTCTTACATGGTGTGCTATAGAATACACATGTTCTGTGAGATGTAAATGAAAATCTGCCAGAAAGAAGGAAAAGCAATAGAAGAAGGAGAAAGAGAAAGAGAAGAACAAGGAGAAAGAAGATTGAGTCAAGGGATAATTTCTGTACTAAAATTAGAGAAGCATTTTTTGTTTTATTTATTTGTTTATTTATTTGAAAGGCAGAGTTACAGAGCGGGAGAGGCAGAGAGGCACAGAGAGAGGTCTTCCACCTGCTGGTTCACTCCACAGATGGCCGTGAAGGCCAGAGCTGTGCCGATCCAAAGCCAGGAGAGTCTTCGGGGTCTCCCATGTGAGTACCAGGGCCCAAGGACTTGGGCCATCTTCCACTGCTTTCCCAGGCCATAGCAGAGAGCTGGTTCAGAAGTGGAGCAACAGTACTGGAACCAGTGCCCATAAGGGATGCCGGCCCTGTAGGTGGTGGCTTTACTCACTACACCACAGCATTGGTCCTGAGAAGCATGTTTTAACTACAGTAACTTCTTTATATGTTTTTAGTACATTAACGTGCATTTTAAATCTCCAAGCAAAAAATCATTCAACATCTGTGTATTAACCAACTTTCCATTATTACAATGAGATATCTAAGACAATCTACTTACGCAGGAGGGAAGTTTCTTTTGGTTCATCGTTTTGGAGATTCACAATCCAAGACTGGGCCATTGTGTTGGCCTCTGGTCTTGATTTTCTTGCTGGCAGTCCTAAAGCAGTGCAGAGCATCATGTGGCAGGAGGGGGCACATGTGTGTCTGGGTCTTTTCTGATAAACCCACCATGATTTGATCACGGGGGCTCCATTCAAGCAACTTAATCCAATCTAATCACTCCCCCAAAGATTCTGCCTCTAAACATAATAACTGAGCGACATTTTCACCTTGTTAATACCACTATCATAAGACTTTGGGAGCAAGCCTTTAACACACGGGCCCAAACTAGGACCCAAACCACAGCAACTTTCTAACCTCGTACGTGACAGAATTTTTCTTCAAGACCACTACAGATCATCATAGTTTGTGAAGCACCGTTCTAGGCTATTTCTAGGGATAGTAATAGTGGCTTTCTCTAATTCCCATGGCTCTTTGTACAATTTTTCTGGATTTGTTTATTTATTTATTTGAAAGAGTTACAGAGAGGCAGAGGCAGGGAGAGAGAAGGGGGGGTGGGTCTTCCATCTGCCAATTCACTTCCAAAATGGCTGTAGTGACAGAGCTGTGCTGATTCAAAGCCAGGAGCCAGGAGCTTCCTCCGGATCTCCCATGCAGATGACAGGGGCCCAAGGAGTTGGGCCATCCTCCACTGCCTTCCCATAGCAGAGAGCTGGATTAGAAGTGGAGCAGCCAGGACTCAAACCAGCACCCACATGGGATGCAGGCACTTCAGGCAGTGGCTTTACCTGCTATGCCACAGTGCGGCCCCTGTACATGTTTTTACTACATTGTACTTAAATGCTTGTATGACATCTCTCTTATTGAGCCTTATTTCGGTTTTTTTAAGAATTATTTATTTATTGATTGATATATTATTATTATTCATTTATTTATTTGAAAGGCAGAGTTACATAGAGAGAGAGAAGAAACAGAGAGAGATCTTCCATCCACTCGTTCACACCCTAATGGCTGCAATGGCCACAGCTCAGCCAGGCCGAAGCCAGGAGCTTCTTTCAAGTTTGCCATGTGGGTGCAGGGTCCCAAAGACTTGGACCACCTTCTGCTGCTTTCCCACGAGCATTAGCAGGGAGCTGGCTCAGAAGTGGAGCAGCCAAGACTCGAACCAGCACCCATATGGGATTGTGGCCCTGCAGACAGTAGCTTAACATGCTGAGCCACAGCACTGGCCCCATTCTACTTGGGTTGAGAGATGTTATCCATCACCAGTGTCTTCTGAAAGAGTCAGCAAAAGGAAGTAATCAATAAATGCTTTCTTTATGCATAGTATGTGTGTAATAAATTCTTGTTGCACTAACACATAGTAGAGTATATTAAAGGTATTTTAGTGAGGGCCTCTGTGAGCTCATTCCCTTCTTTGTAGAACAGAGAAGTTTGTCACTGTCTCTCAGGGTCTTTTCAGCCTTAATGGTCTTCATCTGTGACTTCACAGCAGCTCGGGACCACCATGCCTCATAATTCAGAATTACATGAGGCCTGTTGGAGTGGGTAATAATTAGGGTAAGGTTTGCATAGTTAAATAACTTGTTCTAATAATGTTTCCTCAAAATGAATGTGTGAAATCCAGTTGTTCTTTTTCCTTTTCTTCTCAGAAAACAAATGTGGAAGCATTTGGGGTTAACAAAGGTTATGCTTGTTACCAGTTTTTGTTTTGTTTTGACTATAAAATGTAATTCACTTTGATAATCGAAGTCTCGAGGTCTCGTCATGATGATTTCCGATTTCCTTCCTTACAAGGGAACCATGAAGTCCACTGAAAAGCATTGTGGGTGTTTAGGAACCACTGCATTTTCTGCTAGATTTGGAAAAGGTTGCAAAACCCTGAGACTTTTACTCTGAGGGAGGAGAGAACTGAAGCTTGTTTCCAACACCTAGGCTTTTTTGGCACTCTCCTGAGGTTTATGCCTTGTCTCACTCAGAGTGCTAATGTGTGGCAGCTAGGGAGATGAGCAGGAGGACAGAGTCTGTGTTAAGGAAAAGGTGGGAATTCAAGGATTCTCTTCAGGCAAAGGAGAGCTGATCAACTACTCCATAGCATTTCTATAAATATGAAATATTAAAAGTGGCCATTGGGGGTGAACCAACGGCAAAGGAAGACCTTTCTGTTTTTCTCTCTCACTGTCCACTCTGCCTGTCAAAAAAAAAAAAAAAAAAAAAAAAGTCTATCTCTAAGCCACTGAACTATTTCACAGATTTTGTCAATCTTGCTTATCATTATTGTATCACTGATTGAGGATTTTTTTTTTTTAATTTTATGAGAGAGAGACAGAGAGAAAGGTCTTCCTTTTCCATTGGTTCACCCCCACAAATGGCTGCTACAGCCGGCGTGCTGCGCTGAAACGAAGCCAGGAGCCAGGTGCTTCCTCTTGGCCTCCCAAGCAGGTGCAGGGCCCAAACAATTGGGCCATCCTCCACTGCCTTCCCGGACCACAGCAGAGAGCTGGCCTGGAAGAGGAGCAACCGGGACAGAATCCGGCGCCCCAACCAGGACTAGAACCCGGAGTGCCGGCGCCACAAGCGGAGGATTAACCAAGTGAGCCGCAGCACTGGCAGAGGATTTTTTTGTTTTTAAAACAACAGCATAAATTTCTGAGGATGAAAAAGTGCCCTCTGATTTAATTTCAGATTAAATTTCTTGTTTTAGAAAACTAATTTACAAAAAACTAAAGTGACAATATGAATATTTTGTATTTATTGCCTTCAATAGAGCATGTCCTCTTCAGGAACTTTGTAAAGATCTTTCCCATTAATCATATCTCCCAAGGAAAGAAATGAGTTGAACATACCGTTGCCTTAATTTCACAAAGAAAATACAAAAAAAAAGCTGCAGAACAAAGTGATCTTTCAAGGTTACCCACGGTCCTACTGTGCTAGTGATTTGAAAAGAAAGAGAGACCTGGCTTCCAGCCAGCTTGGAGAGTCTGTTCTCTCCAATTCACAGTTTCACTGAAAGTACAAGACAGCAAGCAATTTAATATCTGGGGTCATCAGCACATCAATCATATGAAGGATACAACAGCAGCATTAATATGCAAATAGCTAGGAATATGAAGTATTTTCTTACAAAGCATAGTGTCTCCAATTCCTCAGAAAACATTTATGTCCATATGAAAATAGAATAAAATTGCAAAGTATAGCATGTTACCCAAAAATTTGTTTTCATTACCATATCGGTATGAGGAAAGAAATGTAGCTATATTCTCCTGGAAATAAGCTTACAGTTTGCGAACAGACCAAATATCCCCACGGGCACATCATACCAATACACTTCCTCTGAATACTACCTCTACAGCATTACTTAAAGCTCCAAGGAAAGCGGCAAATAAATGATTGGAATGTGATCCCACAATTCCTCAGTAACTAACCCTGCATTGTTTTTTTTTTTCTTATGCTGAAAGCATTAATATAATCATGCATTCTCTTTCTCCAGAAGCCAAGAGCTGGTGAGTAGAATGGATACTGGGCTGGACATTTAGTTAAAATCATACACATTAAATCCCTACCCTCCATGCAGAGAGCCGTGCAATCCCACTGTTCTGTGTAGACATTTGTGTCGCTGTTCTGCACAGGAACAAAGGTTTTATCAGAAAACATTCCCTTGAGTTCTCTGGAATAGATCAGCTCTTTGGTCTTATTACCCAAGTAAGGGAAGTAGGAAGAGAAAAATCAATAACACCAACCTAGACAGGAACAGAGCTAAATTATCTTTTTATCATTTTTTTCAAGATTTATTTATTTACTTATTTGAAATACAGAGTTACAGAAACAAAGAGAGACAGAGAAAGAAACCTTCCATTCACTGGTTCACTCCCTGAATGGCTGCAACAGCCAGGGCTGAGCCAGGCTAGAGCTAGGAGCCTAGAACTCCGCCCAGGCTGCCATGTCGGTACATGGGCCCAAGAACTTGGGCCATCTTCTACAACTTTCCCAGGTACATTATCAGGTAGTTGGTTGGAAATGAAGCAGCCAGGACTCGAACCAGCAGCCATATGGGATGCTAGAGTTGCAGGCAGCAGCTTAATGTGCTGCACCATAATGCCAGTCCCTTCATTATTCTTAAGAACTCTAAAAAGAATTGCAACACTGTTTAGTGCTTTACCATTTTTTTAAACATTTTCCACTCATTTTATCAATCAATCCTTACAGCAATCCTGTGAGATGAGTATTTTTCTAGCTCTTGATTATGGAAAATTTCAGGCACACGAAGAAATAGACAGCATAGTGTTATCCACCTCCTGAATCCCACATGACTGTGCACTTGTTGTACATTTGTGTCTTGCTTTAAGTTGAACTATTTCAATTAAATTACTTAGCAACATGTCATTTACCCTTATTACATCTAACAAAATTAATAATAATTCTCCACTCTCATCTCATATACAATTCACAATCAAATATACCCCAACCGTAAGATGAATGATTCTTATTTTACAGATGTGACTTTTTTGATACAACAACGTGAACCAACAGACTCAAAGAACACACAGATAACAAAAAAAGGAAACAAAGAACTCAGAGTAGGAACTCCTGCTTGCTAGGTCCCAGTCCTTCTCACTCTGAGGCCAGGTTCCACAGAAACATCCTCTCAGAAGACAGAGAAGCACACAGACCTTGGCAACATGGGAGCAGGAGTATCTCCGTAACATGTAAAATGAATGTGGCAGATCTATCTCCAACAAACTCTCACATTATTTTTGTAGCCCTTCTCAACCGTTGGCCTACAGTGTTTATTTTGCCCTCCTTCTCCCCACCTGCCTTATTCCCAGCACCCACACACTAGTTCTACCCATTGATACGAAGGCTGCCTGAGTGTTCAGCCACATCTACCTAGTCTTTGAGTCTCCCTGTCCCCAAATGCAGTGGTAATGCCATCTCACAGACAGCAATGCCCCAGGAAGGTCTGACACACTCCTCTCCTTTAGAGTGGCCATCACACCACAACCCACTCTGAGTAAGCACCCCTGGAATAACGTAGAGATGATAGTTCTCTTTGCGGAATCTTAAGAAACTACCCTGGTGTCATGATTCTTGCAGATTATGAATATTGGAAATAGATTCCTGCATTGCTCAAAGGTGTACGTTCAGTGTGCACATCCCCTCCCCATCCACCCTAGAAAAGAAATTACCTGACAGTCCTCTCCCAATTTCAACCTCTCCCCCCCACCACAACTGTTACACATAGACTCGGACATACACTCAGCTTGCTCCTCAAGCTTTGCCACTTAGTCCAGAAATATTTGCATTTTCTTCTTCTGAGTGCTTGGTATATTTTGACAATCTGCCTGCCAGTGACTACTGTAAATTTTCCAGATGCATGTGGGTATACTCCACATTTTGACATCAAAGGTATCACTCAGATATACTCACTGGTTTAGCCTAAATGGATCCAACAAACACAAAAATTACATAAATCTAATGTTACCCAGGGTTAAAAAATGTAAAACATGTTAAGATAAAAACAAGTTCTGGTCATTATCAGGCAGCTCTAGAAATGTGAGATGACAAAGCAATGTCATATTTTCTCCTCCTGGAGGAAAAATTTTAACCAGAACAGATCTAATTCTAGACTCGAGCTGCTGAGGCAGGAATCCAAGTTAGCACTGTCTAATTCCAAATAGGGCACTTTTCACAATAATCACTACAATCTTTAAGGAATATTCTCTGGTGTTAGAATTCCATGCAGGAGAAATACTCCAGGAGTCTTCCCTAACGTCCCTGAAACCACACCACAGTTTCATCAGCCACAATTCTTCATGGCAAACTACAGAATCCATTCCATACAGTTTAAGAGGAAGAAAGTGAGGGAGGACTTATCAAAAAATATTTTTGCTCAGAGAATCATTGAACTGGCTAAAGCATCCAGGAGAACTCCCTCCAAACAATACAGAACTGATGTTCTGCCACCTCTAAATCCCTGGACTTTAACTCCACTGTAACCACTACCACACCAGTCCCAATTCCACTTCGATCTTGTGAATAGGGGGAAAGTTGGATGTCTTTGCAGCTACCTGTGCCAGCAACTGGGCGTCTCAAAGTCAAAGATAACAGAACTGAGGCACATTTAGATTGTACACCTAATTCACACCTACAGTAGGTGCTCAACTGAGTTCTTTTTTTAAAGATTTTTATTTTGTTGCAGAAGACAGGATTTCAACCTTTTTATGATTAAGTAGTATTCCATAGTGTATATATACCACATTTTATTTATCCAGTCTTCAGTTGATAGACATTGAGTTGCTACCATATTTAGCTATTGTGAGCTGAGCTGCTATAAACATGGGATTTCATTTCATTCGGGTAAATTCCCAGGAGTGGGATGACTGGGTCATATGGTAGATCTATTTTCAGATTTCTGAGAAATCTCTCTACTGTCTTCCATAATACTCAGTCTCAAAAAAGACAAATATAGTATGTTTTATATGTAGTAGTTAACATAGAATACAAAAAAAGTAAAGGAACTAAAGAGACATCTTGTGATTTGATTATTGTTTTTAGCCCTTGCTTCTACTCCTGTGGAACTGTGGCCTTTATACTTTTTACTTGTTTAATATTATGGCTAGTGGTGAATTAAGCCTGTGATTATACAGTGGATTAAAATTATGTATTTGCAAAAAATGCAGAAAAATGGAAAGGAAGGAAGAAAGGGAATTGAAGGAGGGAGAAAATGAGGTAAGGAAGTATAGTTATGTTCTTAGAATTGTACCCAGGAAATATATGAATTCTATTTTATTTATATTAATAAAAATGTCATTAAAATAAAGAAGATACATTGAGGAAAAAAATTAATATTTTTATTTATTTATTTGAAAGTCAGAGCTAGAGAGACAGACAGACAGACAACAGAGACAGAGAAATCTTCCATCTGATGACTCATTCACCAGATAGCCACAAGGGTCAGGGCTGGGCCAGAGTGAAGCAGAGCCAGGAGCTTCATCTGGGTCTTCCATGTGGGTGGCAGGGGCCCAGGCACTTGGGCCATCTTCTGCTGCCTTTTCCAGGCCACTAGCAGGCACCTGAATCAGAAGTGGAGCAGCTGGGACATGAACTGGCAGCCACATAGGATGCCAGCATTGCAGGTGGCAGCTTACCTACTATACCACAACACCAGCCTTTTTTGTTGAGATTTGAACTCAGTAGTCTGGCTCCAGAGTTCAAGATTTCTTAACTCATTTTGTTTTTGTTTGAAGTGTTGCTTTCATATGCTTGCATCCTAACTGCAAGGCCATGGGATATTTGAGTGCCATCTCACACATTGGTTCACTTATTCTAATCCAAAAATGTTATTCAAAAGATGATGGGTAAGCATGAATATGACAAATGTCTACTGCAGAATTCTAAAACAGGTAGGGACATTCTTTATATTTTCATATCCCATGAGAATTACTGCCATGGCCCTACTAGAAAGAGACCTATGAATGCAGGCACATGCCTATGACTATTTGCTGTTCTTTTTACATGGTGTAGTCTCTCAAGATAGCTGCCACAATTGCTCTCAACTGATGGGGGCTCATTCCCCCAACCTCCCCAAATCTAGACTGATATTGTGGCCTTTGTTGGATTTCTCTGTGACATTCATTGGAAGGCAGCCAAGTCAAAATATGCTTAGCTTTCTACTTTTGCAATGGAAGGGGACCATGTAAGAAATACCATTACCCTGAGCCCAGCATGCAATCTGGAAAAGCCCCAGCTAGTCACATGGAAAGAACACAAAAAGAACCAAGCCACAGAATGAGAGAATTAAAGTCCTGGACATATGTTTCTCCACGGAGCCACCTGAGCCAGCCCCTAACCATTCAAACAATCCCAGCCGAGGGGATCCTTGCTCTGCCCTGTCCAAATTCACAACCCACAGAAGCATGAGCAAATAAAATGGCCATTGTCTTTAAAAGCTAAATTCTTGGATCAATACAAACTAACACTACATTCTCACCTAATTATCCGTATGATGACAAATTTACATATAATTAAATATTCCTCTGCAGCAGTGGTCAGCATCCTTCTTAAAAGAATGCATGGTGTTTTAGACCACAGAGCAAAATCAAGGCTATTACATAGATGTTCAGACATCCACTTAGAATTTAAAATCACTCTCAGCTCAAGGACTATAAAAACATCAGGCAGTGCACCATGCCTGGCTCGTGGAGCACACTCTGCTGAGCCCTGCTCCATCCCATCTGTTGCAGTGAGCCTCCCAGCGGGAGCTCTCTGTAAACTTTTCAATCAACTCCCTATTTTTGAGCAGTTAGTTTGCAACTTTTTGATAGTCCAAAAACTGCAGCAATAAACCTTGTAAATAAATCTTTGTTCACATCCATGGTTATTTCTTTAGAATAAACCCCTAAACCTGGAATTGTCTTGTCAAAGAGTACATCTGATATGCTGAAGTACCCTGGAAAACTATGACACCAAGCACAATCCCACCAGCCACAATTACGAGCATTTGTGCAACACTTCATGACTCTCTCAAAGGGCAGTTTAAAAAAAAAAAAAAAACTGTTTTTGGTGGAAGACAAATCTCTCTCTCTCTCTCTCTCTCTCTCTCTCTCTCTCTCTCTCTCTTTTCCTGCCTCTCATTTTCTCTGTGTGTAACTCAGACTTTCAAATAAATAAATAAATCTTTTAAAAACTGCTTTGTTGTATTTCATATATTTGAGCAGAGTGTGTCAGTGTGTCCTTCCTCCTCCCTCTGGGAGCATCGTTCTCTCCTTGGGCTTCCAAACTCCCTGATGCAGTGTCAGAATCTGCGGGCCGGCTCACTGCCTTCCTAAAGGTCTGAGCAAGCCCAGGCCCCAGGGAAAGCCCAGGAGGAAGGCTGCCAGCAGAGGCCAGCCAAGGCCCCTCCTCAGCTCCAGCGCCTTCACCTTGCTCTGTCTCTTCCCTCTCAGCAGACAGTGCCTGACATCAAGCTTTGGCTCCAAGCTGGGCAAAATGCCATCTGAGTGGTGTCTGTTCCCTTCTGTCTTGGACCAATGTCTCTCTTTCTCTGTCTCCTGGCTTCCCCGAGCTCTCTGCTGCTGGCACCTTTCTTCTTCTTTCAATTCTCAGCCTACAACAGCACCCCCCCCCTTCCAAAGAAGAACTGGGCAGGACAGAGCACAGGGAGCTCCATAGATGTGGGGTCCCAGACAAGGCAGTCTGTTTGAACAGGTGGGCAGGCCTGCCTGTTCTGGTGATGCAACCTGGATGTGGAGTGGAAATCCATTGCTGCTGACACTGTGTTCTCCATGCAGTTACACAGAGTGCATGAAGAACAGAAGTTTGGCAGAGGGGCTGTGGCTGCTCTTGCTCCCATCTGTCTCCTCCCCTGGCATACCCGGCTTCCCTCCCTGCCCAGCCAGATCCTAGGGTCACCCCTCCATAAGCTCAGAGCTCAGTCTTGCCTTCTCCAGTTCATTCAGCTCCTCGGCCAGCAGGTCTTAGGGTTTGTGCACTGCCCTCTCCACACCATGCCCTATGCTGACTTGTCACATTCACTATCATGTCGCAGATGTCAGAATCGTCTGTTCAGCAAGACAGATTTCAGCCTGAGCTCATGCAATGTCACTTCACATTAACCTATGGTCTCTAAAGCAACCATTGTCAGTGGTGGGGAAATAATTAGGAGTTTATTAATTATGTTTGTTGATCTGAGGTCATTTTAGGGTTCTACTTAGGGACCAAGGTTTAAGCCAGGCAAATAACAATGAGAAGACGGTCGCTGCCTGTGAAAGTAGAAGAAGCATCTCACAAAAAGCTTGTGGAGAAGAGAGGAAGAAGTTGGTAGAAGAGAGAGAAATCAGTTTTGCATTCAAGGTGAGAGATTTGTGGGAAAACTGAGGCTGGAAATTAGGGCAAGCCTAGACAAATGGTGACCCAGACAGATGGTGGAGGTCTCACTATGCCAAGCCCAGGACATAATGAAGGGGTTAAGCACAGGAGCAACAGGCTCAGATATAAGTGTAAATGTGTTTGCTGCTTATGCATTCATATACCCATCCATTTCCTTAGAATACTTGCACGTGGTGGGGGCTGGGGGCACTTCTGCACAAATCAACCAGAAACCATAGTGTGATGTGCAGGCTCCTGTCACTTCCCGCCTTCCTGGCTTACTGACATCACCCCCTCACTTGTGATCTTGGCCCCCACAGTCTGCCACCCCCTTCCCACACCCCATCCCCACAACACCCCTCTGACCTCATTTCCTGCTGCTCTCCCCTGGTCTGTTCTGCGCCAACCACAGTGGCTTCCCTGTTCCTCCTCAAGCACCCCGGGCACCCCGGGCACCATCCAGCCTGGAGTTCACAGCTCTTCCCTCATCTCCCAGGTGGATCAGCATGAGAGGCTCCTCCAAGTCCTTCAGGTCCTCCTCAAATGGCACCATCTCGGAGGCACCTTCCCTTACTGTGCTATTTAAAATAGGTAGACACCACCCCCAAGACTCTCAACTCCCACACTGCTTCTCTGCTTAATATTTTTGACTGCTTCACTTAGCACCATCTGAGATAGATTGATACATAGATATCCAATAGGCAGTAGAGCGACAGATATATCATAATTACCTTGGGTGTACCTCCACCACTGCTCTAAAGGTAAACCTGAGGGCTTGGGTCTTCTGCTTAGCCTACTGTCTCCCCAATACTGAGTGCTTTTGTCACCCATTGAGTATTGAACTGGTATATTTATAAAATAAATGGAAGGTCGGCCGGCGCCACGGCTCAATAGGCTAATCCTCCACTTGCAGTGCCAGCACCCCGGGTTCTAGTCCTGGTCGGGGCGCCGGATTCTGTCCCGGTTGCCCCTCTTCCAGTCCAGCTCTCTGCTGTGGCCTGAGAGTGCAGTGGAGGATGGCCCACATCCCTGGGCCCTACACCCACATGGGAGACCAGGAGAAGCATCTGGCTCCTGGCTTCGGATCAGCGTGGTACGCCGGCCGCAGCGCATCAGCCGCAGCAGCCATTGGAGGGTGAACCAACGGTAAAGGAAGATCTTTCTCTCTGTCTCTCTCTCTCACTGTTCACTCTGCCTGTCAAAATAAATAAATAAATAAAATAAATGGAAGGTCATGCTGCTAATCACCCCTCTAAACTCATTATTTCCATGTTTGGAGACACATGGCTGCTCAAGGAGCAACTACATTCCCAACCTCCCTTGTAGCTAGATGTAGCTGCCTAATGGACTATGAGCAGAAGCTGTGTGTGCCTTAAATCTCAAATCAGCAACAGCATGAAACAGACTGGGAAAGTCATAATTTCTGCTAATGCTCTTCTCTTCCTCGGCATTGATTAAGAGCCATTTAGTATGAAGAGTCTGGACAGATTCTGTAGACATTCAGAGACTCAGCCTGACTTGGTGGTGGCCGTCAGATGGTGGAGATGAGTGAGACAAGGTTGATACCCATCTAGTGGCCAGGGCCAACATTGGTGTCCTTGGCATCACCTTGAAAAGAAAGCAGATCTGGGAGGAAACAGTGAATGAAGAATTCTCCAGCAGACAGTGGGGTGTGCAGGGCCCAGGGTCTTGGGGAAATGTGGGGTGTGAGAGTTGGAGCTGCCGGCTCTCTCTAGAACAAGCAACATGAGTTAGAGCTGTGAGAATGCTCACTGGAGGAAAGACCCAAGCACTGTCACCAACTCCTAGGCTCTGATTCACCAGCAAGATTTCCAATAGGTTCTAGTTTTTCTGTATTAGTGGTCAGAGTCTGGAACTCCATGAAACCAGAGAAAAGGAAAAACAATAGCCCCAAAGAAAAAAATGCTAGTCTGGACCGAGGAGGCATCCTTCCTAAGCTGGGCGTGAGAACTCGGTGGTAGATCAGTCAGTGATGAAGTAGGTTACATCATTTAAAGCAGGACAAAACAAATCCATTCTCTTGTTAAGCCCATCGGAAAGCCTTGAGTCAGCCACACAAAGATTGAATTTGATTCTCGTTCATATCATATCTGCATTGTTCCAAGCCTGGTCCTATATTTCTTATTGATTTAGTCAGTACGAAAGCTACTTAGAACCTTGAAATGAGGATTGGTTTTTGGGTCATTTCAGCATGAATGCCCTGGGGATGTTTTTCTGGCTGCAACAAATGAAGGTTTTTATCAGTGTGCACTGCTGAAGAAAATCCTCATTGATTCCAAGGCTCTGGGCCCCTAAATCTTCAATTTGATGATTTTACCTAGAGGTGGTTTTACCTATATGTGTCTCCTTGTCCTTTGTGGAAGGAAGGGATATTAACCTATGCAAGTTCAGCACAGTGCCTGGCATAGGGAAGGTAGACCATAAATGTTTTTGAAATGGGCTAAAATATAGATAAAAATTATTCTATTGAGGGAGTGGGGAATAATGGAACGTCAGTGTTGGAAAGAGTATCTTAATTAAAGAAAAAGTGATACATAATAGGAATTCAATATCACCCTGATCTGTGTCATCCGTTATTGTTAGGGTACATGAACCAAAATTAAGTGCATTGTTAGGGCTATTGGCTTGACCATTTTCTCTTTGAATGTAGAGCTGTCACTAAACAACAATAGAAGGTATGTAGGGTCAGGAAAGGAAATAAGGCTCCAATTACTTTGATTGTCTCCTCAGAAGAAAATTATACTAGGGAAAGATATTGGATTGCCTGTCTAGAATGAAGTATGGTGCTTGTTTGTGGGTATTCATTTGCTGTGTTAGCCTTGCTTTCCATTAACACAGATACTTATACATTGCCTCCCACTCTACAAAATATTTATCCCACTGAGTCTCTCAGATCAGAGACCCAGAATTCTGAACTGAAGGTATAAGCTCTTAAAGTCATGTGTCACTTAATGATAGGGGTGCATTCTGAGAAATTCAGTCAGGAGACATGGTAGAACAAGATGTATGAGGCTGCCACCAGCATAACATGGCATACAAGCACACTATGTGACAGCAAACATTTTTATAAGTAGAAGTATGCTTTAAAATGATGAGGAAGAAGTATAGTTGAATACATAAACCAGTAGCATAGTCATTTATTATCATTATCAAGCATTAACGCCCAACACACAATTGTACGTGTTACACTTTCACACAACTGGGAGCACAGTAAGTTTGTTTACACCGGCTTCACCACAAACACATGAGTAGGACACTGTGCTATGACATCACAACTGCTATGATGTCACTAGGTGATAGAGATGTATTCCATTCCATTATAATCTTACAGAACCACCATCAAAAATACAGTCCATTATTGTCCAAAAGGTGATTATAAGGTGTAAGTGACATGCAAAATAATATCAAAACACTTATTGGCCACTCATCACATATGCCAGGCATTGGTCTGAGTGTTTTACATGTACTAACTTATTCAGTTCTCACAAGAACTCAATGAGGTAGGCATTGTTCCTTCCCCCCACTTCACAGATGAGAAAACTGAGGAAAGAACAGACGATTAAGTGGTCTGTTGAGTCAGTCTGGTTCCAAAGCCTGTACTCTGAACCCTCACACAACACTGCCTTTCCACAGAGAAGGGGCTGAGATGAGGTCTAGATAAGACCCGGTTTGACTCACACTCACTCAAGTTGTCACCACGGATCAGGCTGTGGCAAGATCACCACTTCCTCCTCACCCTCCCTAGCCAAGAGTGGCATCTAAGAACTGGTTTTTAGCTGGATCTGGAGGCCTTTTCGACACATGTCTGTTGGGACTCTGTAACCCCGCATTTCTTTCTGAATCGATTATGTTATCTGAATTATGACCAGCTTTAGGCGACGCTCCACAACTCACAGACAGACCAGAACAGAAATAACTTGATCAAACACCAAGTCTCCCCTCATGCTGTGGTGCAGAAAGTTTTTCCTGAGTGTCACTATCTGCAAGAGTTTTTCTTTTCAACATAATGAGACTTGCCAGTGACAGCTTCTTACAAAACCGATCCCTTCCTGACAATGCCAGTTTGAGGGAAAAGGCATTCAAATGTTGACCCATTTGATCTTACAGAAGGGAAATGGAGACCCTCTTCTCTAATTGATTTGGCTTATCCAAGGCTAGTTCAACCAAAAAGGGAATTGAAAGTCATAAATCTGATCTGTGTTCAGCCTGAGTCACCACCAGCATAGAGTCCTTACAGAGTCCTCCATCTTTCCAGAAAGAAGGCAGATATGTAGAGCATGAAGTTCACAAATGATATGTGGAATTCTTTGCATTTCAAACTGTGCCCCCCCTCCCAACCATTCCCTTGTATTACATGGATAAATAGTTGAGATGAATCAGGATATCCGTTGGCTCTAGAACCACCAACATAGATCCCCAGCTTTCATCCACAGCTCAAAGCATTGATCATGGCTAGGGGTCCCTGCCAGTACAGAGTCAAGTTATCACGGTACTACCCACCCCTTTGCATAAGTTTGTAGCCACTTATCATCTTTTTTTGTTCCTTCTATTACTGGGAGGATGTCATTTCATAATAAAACCATGACCCATTAAGCTAGTGAGCTGAGGAAAACCAAGGCCCAAACTGAGAAAAGAAAGTGACTCTGTACCCTTAACCATGCATTCTACTGAAGTACTAAGCATGGCAGTGGACAATCCACAGTTCTATATCAACTTCTAATTCCTTTATTCACCCACAAAAGCCCGTATTAAGTGTCTACTATTATATGGCAGGTGCTGTGCTAAGTGCTAAAGGGTTAGTGGTGAGAAGACTCAGTCCCTGAGTCTAGACCACTGAGCTTCTGCCTGAAAGATGGATACCTTTATCACTGCCCAATGTGAAAGAGGAGCCCAGACTAAATGCTACTAAGGTCCCTGTGCACTGTGAGAACCTTGGACCTGAAACAAAACAGGAAATGGGTTGGCCAAGTACACGGGCACAATTCGAGGACATGACTCTGATTAATGACTTAATTCAGTGTACCAGATATTTGTAGACTCATCCTGCTTTGGAAAGATGATCTCTTGTGTTTTTCTTAATGGTTTGATCCTTAGCCAAGAGGTAAGATCAGATTAATCTCTGTCGTGTTTCTTTCCAGAACATACTATTCTTTCACACTTAGCCAAGAGAGAGGATCACATTCTAGACATTCCTCCCATGACTGGTATTCAGTTAGGAATGTTGTTGGGTTTCCATATGCTTTCACTTAAGAAAGATTTCAGCAGATCTAAGTTATAAGTATAACCCTTTGGATTAGAAAGTTTATAATTTCTGTCAAAGGCTTAAGAGTTGTAAGCCAAATCTTTGACCATCTCTAATGCTATCATATTGAGCTGAATGACCTTTATAGAGGTTTCTTGGAAGAATTTACACCTAGAAGCATGGCTCTCTCCCATCACTTCCTGGAAAAGTGAACACCAAGTTCAAGTCAGCCCCTGGACAGAGGTAGTTCCAAGAAAATTCCTAAAACTGGAAAAGCTGACTACTTGACACCTAATCTTCAATTTCTCTTTCCTAAACTCCCTCCTGCTCTCTATAATTTCATCACTTCCCAGGTTTCATGTAACTAATGGTGTTTCAAACACATAGTGGAATATTATGCAGCCACTAAAAATCACATTGTGGACAAATATTTATTAGCCTGAAAAGATATTCAGATATTCCCTCAGACCCCCAATTCTCAGTCAGAAAATAAAATCTGCCAAATATTTCACTCTGGTCACTGTTTCCTGAGCATAAAAACCACAGAATTTCCTGTACCAAGTCAATATTTATGGTGTTGGTTCTAAGAATTAGTTCATAAGTAATGAACCAGACTATTTCCTGTCTGACTAGCATACAGATAGATGGTCATTTCTCTGAGAATCAGTGAAATGGATATTTGCACAGCCTAACATTTTCACAGATGCAAACTTCTCACTGGAGATCAAAAGACATCCATTAGGAAGTGATGATTGGTTATTACTATTATTCTGGAACTAGAACTAAAACCCAGGCCACAAGTTTATGGCTGTGGCTGAACATGTAACAGTCCCTCTAAGGGAGAGTTTCTGCATTTGTAAAATGGAACTGCAATAGTACTTACCTCATTGGTCTAGTTGAAAGACTAAATGAAATAGTATGTGAAGAACTTGTGTGAATCTTGGCAGTCAGTACATTCTTGTATGATTTTTGGTAGTCTGTTAGTTACATATTCAAGATGTTATCTGAAATGCTTTACCTCAATTTTAACCTCTAGGTTGTATTTATAAGGATGAGAAGATGGAGTAAAAGAGCCTCATGAATTAGGGCAGCACACAGGTCCCACCAGGCTTCTGGGTCGGTCTCCAAGGGCAATCAGGAATTAAAGAGCAGCTATGTATGATCCTCTGACTTGAGTTCACCCCAGTCTCTCTCTCCCTCCTGGGAAACAGTGAGAGAGTGTTCTATTTCCCTGCAAGCTATGGACCTGGGGGAGCTGTAACTTGCTCTGGGCTCAGTCTCAGGGGACTTTTGAGTATAATGAGTGCCAAGGGATGAAGTGAGAAGGGAAAGCTTAACAGAAGAGAGAATAGCCAGCAAAGACAAAAGGCCTGGCCCTGACACAAAGATGAGGGCGATTTGAAGAGGCAGAGATGGGCCTGAGAAACTGCTTTGGGGGTGAGTTCTAGGAGGTCGAAGTAGGATTCCTACCACAAGACAAACTTTCCCCATCAAGAAGCCAAAACTACTGTTAGACGTAGTGAATTTCTCTGTTCATCTGGCATGTTAGCCAAAGGAACAAATTTAATTCAAGCAATGGAAAATATTTAGAGAGCCCATGTGAGGGGGAACATTGCCTGCAAGCACTATTGCAGAAATGTCAGTGAGTGAGAAACTCTCACACGTCCATCTTGAGAAAAAGAGACAGATACGCTTACAACTGTTTATCAAAATGTGAGCCCACGCTCATAGAAGCACCAAGTGCTCTGCGGCACAAGCATGGCAACTCCAGCGTAGTTAACCAAGAAACATGAGCCTGCCTAAGAGGCCTGTGCAATGGAGAACATGACACTACAGGGAGGGGAGTGGGAAGGAGCGGCGAGAATCCAGCCCACGTTTACAGCAAGAGCTTCTCCTTTCCCGGACTGCTGACAGGTCTTGGGCTTTCTGCCAGCGCTGACCATCGCCTGCTCAGAAACCAGAGCAAAACACAAGTCCTCTCCCTCAGAGTCGTGTTGTTTCTACTTCCTCTACATGAAAGTCTGCCTCCCTTTGCATTTGTCCAAGAAATTATGGCCCTGGGCTCAGCTGAAAATGAGGATCACTGTCTTGCAACTTGTGAGTAAGGAATTTTAGAGAGTCTTCATGAGGAAAACCCACTCATGCCCTGAGGGTGAGTAGTGTGCACCTTTCTGCTGTGCCCTGTTCTGTAGCCCGAGACTTTGTACCCATCGTGAGTGGCTTCGGAATTAGTTTCCTTCCCAACCAGTTTGAGACCCACCTTTTTCCCTCAAAAAGCCGACATTCTTACTCACGAGATTAGACTTCTTTCAAGTCACAAAAAGTAAAGCACAGGCTCATCATGGCCCAATTATGAATTTGTTCTGAGAACAGAGTCAGGAAAGCTCTGCAGGTGCTAGCTGGACTCTTATGTCAATGCTCATATTGGACACCAGAGGGCAGTGTCTTAGGGAAATGGGCTGTGAGTCAGGTATGCATCAGGAGATGAAGGAGAGGGTACCTGAGCACCAGGTTGCACGTGGTAACAGTCAACAAATGTCAATGGAGTGTCTAGCACACACCAAGGACAAGGCAAAGAAAATGACAGTCCCTCTACCCAAGGAGACCACAGTGACCTGAGAGGGAAAGGTAACCAGAGGTAATTATAGGACAGTACGATCACTACTACAGTGGGAGAAAGCCACGGTAGAATAAATACAGAAGGAAGTCACTCCAAGTTGTAGGATTAAAAAAATGTCTCCTGGAAGGAAGACACAGCCAGACTTGAGAGGTCCATCGCTGTGTATAGGGTTTGAAGGGTTGGATGACAGAGGATGGGGTGGAAGAGGTGGAAATTGGTACCCTAAGGCATCTAGGACTTTGCTGAGACACCAAGAACACCCTATCTCCTGTTCTAAACTTTCTATCCCCTCCACTTCCTGTTGACCTATTCTTCCATCACATTTCTACACCAAATTAATAAATGTCATAGACCTCCATAAAAATGGGGCAAAAAATTTTTAAAGGGAAACCTCAAGGCAGGCATTTGATACAGTGGGTAGGATGCTGCTTGGGACATCCACACCCACATCAAAGTGCCTGGTTCAAATCCCAGCTCCACTTCTAATTCCAGCTTCTTGCTATTGTGTACCCTGGGAGGTAACAGATAATGGCTAAAGTAGTTGGGTCCCTGCTACCCACATGGAAAAACCAGATTGAATTTTCAACTCCTGACCTTGGCCTGACCCAGTCTCAGCTGTTGTAGGCATTTGGAGAGTGAATCAGCAAGTGAAAAGCATCTTCTCTTCCCTTTCTTTCTTTCTCTCTCTCTCTCTCTCTCTCTCTCTCTCTCTCTCTCAATAGTAGTAAATAAATTTTTCAGACAAAAATGGCACATGGACTTAAAGATATTCAGTCTCAATGACCCTGAGGAAATTCATTGAAGAACCAGTTTTCCCAACAGCCCAAGAAGGCACCCAGGTATAACCACACGTAGGCAGCCATCCCTCCACTTCCTTCTTTCTCTTCACTCCCCTCTCTTTTACCATTGAGGGAGAAGAGAAAGAATGAGTAGAAAGAGGTAAAATAAAGGTAGTGCTCATTGAGAATGATCCTCAGGAGATATTTTGGCAAGAATTTTCTTCCTATTCTCCTGAACTGGGCAGGGTGTGGGGTGGGGGTAGAGAAGTGAGGGAAAGATGGGAAGGAAGGGGCCGGCGCTGCGGCTCACTAGGCTAATCCTCCGCCTTGCGGCGCCGGCACACCGGGTTCTAGTCCTGGTTGGGGCACCGATCCTGTCCCGGTTGCCTCTCTTCCAGGCCAGCTCTCTGCTGTGGCCAGGGAGTGCAGTGGAGTATGGCCCAAGTCCTTGGGCCCTGCACCCCATGGGAGACCAGGAGAAGCACCTGGCTCCTGCCATCGGATCAGCGCGGTGCGACTGCCGCAGCGCGCCTACCGCGGCGGCCATTGGAGGGTGAACCAACGGCAAAAGGAAGACCTTTCTCTCTGTCTCTCTCTCACTGTCCACTCTGCCTGTCAAAAATTTTAAAAAAATAAAAAAATTTAAAAAAAGATGGGAAGGAAGGAAGGACCTTGACCCAGACACATAATGAAGGTGGAGGTGGCTGGGCCAGAAGGTAACCAAGGCCAACAGTCCACATCACTTCCTTTCCCCCTCCCCTCGGTCGCTTTTCTTCCTTCCCTCTCTCGTACAGCTGCCTTGGAAGCCTGGTGTCCCCTGTAGCCTTCTGCTTCCCTCTCTCACCTCTTCTGTTCTCCACACAGTCTGTTGCCTGCAACAGCCCCAGCAGCTCCCCTCCTGATCTTCCACAGAACCAATGTACCTCCACATGGAGCCCTGGTGTAGACAAGATGTGGAATCTTGGTCATGGTCCATTTCCAAAAGGCAGCAGGATCCCAGCTGAGCATTGTGTGAGACAGAAATGCATGAAGACACAAGCGGTCTCCTTCAACAATACAATGCAGCAATCCTCACCTGTGGAGCTGTTCCTACTCACCTCCAGCCTCCTGGCTCAGATTTTCCTCTGCATTCTGGGCCACATTCCACAGGAACCCTTTCACAATCACCTCTTTTTAGTAACAATAACATCTAATAGGGGTTAAGCATTTACATCAAGTATTGTCGGAATCTGTAAAATAGAGATTATTTTCTCCACTCTAAAGATTACAAAACCGAGACTGAAGCTTGTCAAATTGCAAAGTCCACCCTCATTCACCGTGCTCCAAATCATCTGATTCCCTGAACCACAGGTACATGGAGGACAGGGATTATGGCTCCCACTTCTTTGAATTCTCTGATATACACTGGAAGTACACTGGGTATAAGAGGGGATCACCATTACTGCAGCTAATGAAAAAGAAGTTTGGTCGCACAGGGGGATCTGATGAAGGAGTCAGACATGACATACCCAGCTGCTTAATTATTTGCAAAGCCAGCCTCCCCTCCTAAGTGCACATAGTCATTAGTAAGGAGCTAAATTTAAAGCCATAACAAAAGAGCCAGCCAGTTGCAAAACAAAGGCATCTTAGGTAAATCTTCATTTGCTTGCACTCTGCACTGACACATCATTGAACATTCCCAAATGCATGGGGAGAGACGGGAATGAGAAAAGGCTGGCATTAAGCCACAGCTGTGTTTCCTTTTCAGGCAGTGACATCCCTGAGACCTTGGAAGGACCAGGGAATTGCCGAGACACATGACAAGATGCCATGTGCCTCACAGAAAGCAAACCTCATGCTGATGGGCGAGAGATGGAATTTGAAGAGAGAACTGCTTCTTGTGCACTTCAAAGTCTCTCTAGAACCTTGAGAAGAAAAATGTCAAAAGTAAAGAAGAAAACCAGCAAAATACCAGAGCCCAGAAAGTGGGCTTAAACTTTGAATCCTAATGCTACTGATTCCTTCTTGCAATGCCTTTTTGTATGAGGAGCAATCATTGCACTTGGCCTTGACATCAACTCTGAGCCCAATGGGTCTTCTCTACATCCTGACCCACTGCCTTGCTTATCTTGAGCCAGCACCCTTTTGGGCTGAACCCTGCCTTAACAGCCTTGTCAGAATCCTACTCACCAGTTTCCCACTCTAACTCCTCCTTACTTGTGGATCCTACAAAGGGCAGAATAGAGAAAGACCCAGAGTCAGAGAGTCTATGAACACTTGTGTCTGCCAACCCAACAGAGGTTACATCCCGGGACAAGGCCCAGACTGGGCCAGGAGCAGGAGTTTTTCAACATCGAGACACAATATAGACTTTCCATGCTTCTCTGACTTGAGAGAAATCAAGTCTGAAATAGTAGGGCTGGTTGCTTTTTAGTGTTGTCCAAAAGATGAAACTTTTGGACATTCCTACTCCAAGAGATAAGGTCTGCATTTCTTTGTCACTCTGGAGTCTAAAATGAATAGTCATGGAATAAGATGGGAAGAGGAATGTTGGCCTCTCTATGGGACTTGTCTGATAATGTTCTGGTTCAGCTCACAGTCTGTCTGTGATATATTTGGTCCAGCTCCTTAGATGTACCTTTCCCTAAAAGATAACTCAACAAAGGAGGCAGATGTACCTTCCAAGGGGAAGAGTATAAGGAGGAGAGAAAGTTGACAAGAGAAAGTAGAGACAAAGGGGGACTCCCAGCCCGTGTGTGTGCTCAGCCCCTGACCGCTTGTCACTGCCATTGCAGGAAGGACGTAGAGATGCTCCACTGACCGTGCTCCCTGCACAGCATGCATCTAGCACCTGTGGATGCTGTGCCCACGCCCCCAGACCATCCACTGCACCTTCCCTGTGGTTTCTCAGGGGCTCCTCTGGCATTCCTCATTTTCAGGTCACAATGTGATGTAATTATATTTACTCTTTTCAAACAGTTTTAAATTTCCGTCTTGACATGAGCTTTAAGGTAATATGCAGTAATATTTCTGAGATGAGAAGCCCTGAGTCATAATTTTACATTTTTCTGGCATAATAATTACCCAAATGAACATAACTTTTTGGTTTTGAGTGTTATACAATTCAGAGATATTTCTAACATCCCAAGGGAATCTGCTTCTACTGATTATTTCTATCATTGTCTTCAAGCTTTTTTGATCATCCACCTCATGAGCAAAAAGTTTGAGGATATGACCTCAAAATTATCCACTAAAAAACTATATATATGTATATATATATATATATATATGTTAATCTCAGGGTCAATATTATTAGAGATTGAGGCCAGCGTTGTGGCACAAGAGGTTAAGCTACAGCCTGTGACACAGATATTCCACACAAGGAACAGGTTCCATTCTGGCTGTTCCAAGTCCAGTCCAGCTCCCTGATAATGTACCTGGGAAAGCAGTGGAAGATACCTCAAGTACTTGGGAAACCTAGATGGAGTTCCAAGTTCTGGCTTTGGCCTGCCCCAGTCCTGACTATTGTGGCCATTTGGGGAGTGAACCAGCAGAAGAAAGATCTCTCCCCCCCCCCCCGCCTTTCAAATAAATAAATAAATCTTTAAAATATATATTATTAGAACTCAGTTTCTTTCTTGTTTTAGATATAAAAAAATAGAAATAAAAAGTCCAATATACTATATCCTATAGAACAACAGATTTTCTTATAGAAAGGTGCTTAAACCTGGAGTCTACAGATAAGATAACATTAAAAAAAGTAAGAGATCAGGCCAGCGTGGCGGCTCACTAGGCTAATCCTCCACCTGCGGCGCTGGCACCCTGGGTTCTAGTCCCCGTCAGGGTGCTGGTTTCTGTTCCAGTTGCCCCTCTTCCTGTCCAGCTCTCTGCTGTGGCCAGGGAGTGCAGTGGAGTATGGCCCAAGTCCTTGGGCCCTGCACCCACATGGGAGACCAGGAGAAGCACCTGGCTCCTGGCTTCAGACCAGTGCGGTGCGCCGGCCGCAGCGGCCATTGCGGGGGTGAGCCAACGGAAAAGGAAGTCCTTTCTCTCTGTCTCTCTCTCACTGTCCACCCCTCCTGTCAAAAAAAAAAAAAAAAAAGAACAGGCTTTCAAAATAAACATAGCTTCATTTAGACTTTTTTCTTTTAATTTCTTCTTCCGTTTAATTGCTTCTACCATCACCCAGTTCTTTCTCAATTATCTTGGATAAATGTAGAATTCGAGCTGGTGTTTGGCATAGATAAGATGCCACTTGGGACACCCACTTCCTGTATTAGAGTGCCTGGGTTCAAGTCCTGGCTCTGCTTCCCATCCTCGCTTCCTGCTAACTAACATCCGGGGAATTGGAGTCCCCACCACCCATGTGGGAGACCTGGAAGAAGCTCCTGGCTCCTGGCTTCAGATCACCCCAACTCTGGCTGTTGCAGCCATTTGGGTTGTGAACCAGCAAATGGAAGGCTTCTCTCTCTCTCTCTCTCTTTCTCTGTAGTTCTGCCTCTCAAATAAATGAATAAAATCTTGAAAAAAAGACATACATGGCCCCAGAAAAGCTGTTAGGTCCATTCAGAATGTGTTTCAGAAGATAATTTGCTGATTATGACTCTTCTAGACAGATGCACCCATGGACAGAAGTCGTTATTTTATCTTCAGGGGGCTCATCAGAAAGATTCTGCGATGCCTCAGACTTACACAATGAGGAGCTCAGTGGTGCTGGATCAGATCACACGTGTAGCTGGCCCTATACTGTACTCACCCTTGGCCCAGCAACACAGTCAACAAAACATGTAGCTGGGAAAAAGAAAAGAACCCTTCCGTGTTCCAGCTAGCGCTGACTAGTCCCCTCGGTTTAAACAGACTCCCCTCCACCCTGAAAGTGTGTTCAGGTTTAGGCTGAGTCTCTGAGCACTCCCCCTTCCCATAGACCTGCCAAGATGGCTCCTGGGTATATGGACGGGATTTGTGGTCCATAGGTGGACGCACCTCCAGTCTGCTTGTGAGTCATCCTCACTGGGTCCCTGGAGGTGGCTCTTGCCCCTCTTCCTGCCAGTGGTCACAGCCAAGGTCAGCAGCCAGTGAGGTCCATGATCTGTCTTCTCTAGTTTGCTAAGAGCCTGACGGTCTCCCATGCTGACCATGCTGGGATCTTGGCGTGTGTGATGTCTATTTGATGTCCTGTGCTGGTGGTCTGCATGCAAGCCATTGTCCCACAGTATGATCAGCTTCTCACAACAGTCAGCCAAAGGGACAGAGTGGTTGGATTCTTCTCACTGCACCTGGGAGCAGAGAAGACCGCCAGACGCAGCCTACAAGGTCTCCCCCTGCCCAGCCACACCACACCATTTACTGTCTTTTAAAATAACTGCTCTGAATGGTGCAAGAAACAGTCCCCAAGGCAGTTTCCGCCCAGAATCATGAAAGAACAGTGGGAAAGTGAAAATGCCCTCTGCTTCTGGCTTTCCCCTCTATCTGGTGGAACTAGGACAGGAGATTCTTGCCAGCCCCTATCTTCCCTCCTTCCCAGAATTCATGAGGGTCCAGGGGAGGGTTCCATTTCCTTTGCTCCCTGGAAGGGATATTTCCTGCCACTCATTCTCTTTCTTTTAGAGCAAAAACCTTCATACTCAGGCTAATTGCAGAAAAGTGTCCTCTGCCCTGTGGAGGAATCTCTGTGATCTGGTTCAGCTGAGCTGGCTTTTAATACACTAACCCAGCTATAGAAGTATTGGAAAACCCATTCGCAGCCAGCATTGTGGAGCACCAGCTTAAGCTGCTGCCTGCAATGCTGACATCCATATGGACTCTGGTTTGAGTTCCAGCTGCTCCACTTCCAATCCAGCTCCCTACTAATGTGCTTGGGAAAGCAACAGAAGCTGGCCCAAATGCCTGGGCCCTTGCCACCCATGTGGGAGACCCAGATGAAGCTCCTGGCTTTAGCCTGGCCCAGCCCCAGCCATTGCTGCCATTTGGAGAGTGAACCAGCAGATGAAGGATCTCTGCCTCTCCCTCCCTCCCTCCCTCTCTCTTTTCCTCTGTGTGTGTATGTGTGTGTGTGTCTGTCTGTCTGTCTCTTCTACTCTGTGTAACTCTGTTTTGAATAAATACATAGATCAATTTTAAAAAGTAAAGAAAAAAACCTAATTTTCATTTGTAAAGCCTGGTTTCAAAAACTATTGAAACTGAAAGATTCTTGGGCCGGCGCTGTGGCTTAACAGGCTAATCCTCCACCTTGCGGCGCCGGCACACCAGGTTCTAGTCCCGGTTGGGGAACCGGATTCTGTCCCGGTTGCCCCTCTTCCAGGCCAGCTCTCTGCTATGGCCCGGGAAGGCAGTGGAGGATGGCCCAAGTCCTTGGGCTCTGCACCCGCATGGGAGACCAGGAGAAGCACCTAGCTCCTGGCTTCGGATCAGCACGATGCGCCGGCCGCAGCGGCCATTGGAGGGTGAACCAACGGAAAAAGGAAGACCTTTCTCTCTGTCTCTCTCTCTCTCACTATCCACTCTGCCTGTCAAAAAAAAGAAAAGAAAACTGAAAGATTTTTAAAAATAATTCCTAATCTAGGTGTTGAAAGCTGAATATTTTACTTCTTCCTCTTGCATTCTTATAAAAATCCTAATCCTGCCAAAAATGAAGTCATGTCCTTGGTACCCTGGGAGAGGAGCACAAGGGGAACATGTCGATGAATGTCTTTTTTATTTATTTGAGAGGAAGAGATAGAGAAGGAGGAAGAGAGGGAGATCCTATCCACTGGTTCATTCCCCAAATGCTCCAACAATTGGGATTGGGCTGGAGCAGACAAACACAGAATATTCCTGTGGGGGGGGGGGGGAGGCACAGGAAATGGTCAGTTTGGCCAAAGGTTAAAAGGGAGGCTACTGGCAGATCACAGGAGACTCCCACACGTCTTAAAGGTACTCACTGGGAGCATCAGGAGCCACGCACAGCCACCAGGCTGAGTGTTGATTTTCTCTGAAGTTATGTAAAGCCACGTCGAGTCTTTTAACTGGTTCTGCATATTATGTTCACAGAAATGCAAATATTGGCATATTTTTATACAAAGATATGCATGAGTTTTTAAGATTAAAACACTTCAAAGAATGCTGTCACCTGCAGCAGGAGCTCAAAGCCTGAACGCGCACTTTGCCAGACTCCTCCTTCTCCCGCAACACCAACCCAGACGGTGTTTGAGCTCAGTCACGTGTCACTGCTGTGATCTCCCAAGCTGACTCCGCTGCCTGACCACTGGCACAGTCCTTGCCCCAGCTCTCCTGCTTTCTCGCTCAGGTTATTGCAGCTGATTTCTGGCTCTCCGCCTGCCTCCCCTCATTCTTCTCCCACTCCTTCTTACACTCCACCCAGGCCCATCTTCCTAAAACGATACCTGGAATTACAGTAGCTCAGCACTGAAACCTCTCCAGCCTCCGCTCTCCACCCTTCTTTCATCTGTGCCCAATCACACCAAGCCGCTTCCCCAGCAGTTCCCTGGAAGGTCCTTGTTCCACATCTGTTCTGCACACGTCCTTGTCCACTTGACCAACAGCTCCTCCTTTGAGAAAGCATTTCCTGCATTGGACCAGCGACCTGCCTTTCTATATCCTGCGCTCCTTGGGAAATCCAAAACCTCAGTCAGTTCTCCTGAGAGAACTTCCATTGCTTCTGTTTCTGGGATAACTAAGCAACCTCCATACTTTTTTAATCAGGTGTCTTTCCCAGGCTCTATGTGAATCATCAGGAATCAACCAATGTTTTATTACCTGAGAAACTAGCCCGAGGCAGTGGAGACGGGCACCATTTTCAGATGATGAGACTGACACGCTGCCTACTGCGCTAAGAAGGCACTTCCAACGGGCACCATTTTCTTACACCTTGTATCTCCCACCTCCCCAGGAGCAAATTGTTTTAAGTGGCTCAATAAACACACATTATAAACTTGCTAAACTTGCAGTGCCAAGGATAAACAGATGAGTGCCACACATCCCTACTGTGGAGAAATTAACCATTTCTGTAGCTATCTCTTTTCCAACTCGTTCATTCCCAAAGCCAATGCTCACCTAGAAGGGCACATGAACTCACTCTGTCACTAGCTGCACCAGGGAATAGCCAAGGAGAGGCCCCAAGGAGAACCCTGCTCAGTGAATCTAACACAATGCACAGAGAACGCTGCATCGTCACCACGTGGGAGGTAGAGGCTCTGCAGGCCACCTGGTCCCTGGCTCCCATCTTCTCTCCTGCAGTAATCTGCTTCTCAAGGCCTCCTGCCACACAGAACAGGTATAGGCTGGCATGTGGAGTCCAAAGCAGCTTGCCTTCTCCGAATAGAGACCTCTGACTTTACAGAAATAGAACTTGAGTTAAACCCTCAGGGCTGCGGTTGGCTTGCCCTGATTGACACAGTTATCAGCTTGCTCCACGCACCCCTGCCTCCCCTCAGAGGTTTTGCTCAATCTCATCCTTGTGGCCCATATACACTGCTCTCTACCCTCACCCGTTCAGCAATCCTCTTCCCCCTAAACAGTGCCAAAACTGTTTCTTTCAGGTACAAGGAAGTAAGTTGCTCTCTGGGTGGCTGTAGTTAAACCTCTTTCTCCATGGTTACAGGAAGCCTGTTTGGCCTGTGTCTCAGATCCTGTCCCAGAAGTCTTCCTACATGTGTGTGTGACTTTTCTGGCATTCTGCCAAAGGCAATTTGTCTAGAAGACACCGTTACCTGATCTTATTCTTTTCTTTGTCTTCCTCACAAGGTTTGAGCTTCTAAAACCCCTATTATGTCTCAGCCACATGGATAAAGCTTGTAGAGTCCTTGAATAGTATCCAGAATATTTCATAACTATGGGAAGAGCAGAATTAGTCAGGTGGAGTGTATCAAACTCGACATGGCTACATACTAGAGAAAGGGAGAGAGGAAAGTATTGTTGATCCAAATCCATGGGTCCAACTGAGTGCCTGAAAAGCATTTGACACCTTGCGAATGGAGTTACAACTCTGGCTTCAGCCCAACCAGCTAAAAGCATTTTATCAGTTTCACGGGAGAAATTGCTCTGACGGCTACTCAATGTTTTCCCTGAAAGCAGCAGGACTCGGGTAGTTCTGATCAGCCCCACCCCAAACTTCTAACTGAAAATAAAAGGGTTTCTGAGTCCTTGTCAGTGTCGTCAGCAACAAAGGCCCAGGGACCACTTGTTGATGTTGACCCACTGAGGACGCAATAGGAGGGTGGTCATGGGTCCTGCTTTCTCCTCCTATTTTGTTAATAGCTCCTAAGTTGAATAATTGGTCACAAAAGTCCAACGAGATTAAATTCCCAACTGGTAAAAATGTTGATTGTCTGTGTTTTCCCAGAAACCTGGGCTAGTCTAGGCACAACGTGGCCTGAGACACACGGATCATCTGATGCTGCTTGTATTGTGTTACCCACAGCTCCCACTTACGCAGTCTTTCAAGTACTCATCGTGACCCCCTGCTTACTCAAAAATCCCCCTAGTGGCTCAGTATTTATCCAAACACAAGCATATCTACACTCTCCAGCTGGTGCTCGACTATAGAACTGATGGGGGTTTACTCCGGACTCATCATGAACACCCACAGGCAGGACTGGGCATCCAACCACGTATCATCCTGTACAATTCTCCAGTTGCTACGAGCACCTCTACTGCTTCTGCTTCAGAGGCAGAATAGCACAGTGGTTACGAGCACTAGCTCTGAGCTGATCTGGGTTCAAATCCTGGATTCCTCAATTCAGTTAGCACCCATAGAATGCCAAGCCTGGCACAGAGTGTGCCTCTCTAAGTACCAGCCACACAATCATCACCCAGAGATCAAGAGCCGCCTGTTCCTTCTTATTTCCCCCCTAGCTACACACATGATAGGTGTTTAATAGAAACACACTAGCAGGGTGAATAGTTTTTCCAAGGAGCCCACACTTCTCCTTTTTTAAAGTCATTTCTGCACAAGAATTCTGATGAAAATGCTTAGGTACACTTGCTAGTTGGGATCAAGCTTGGAGGATCATCCCTTGCTCTCCTCCACATCACCTGTTCCTTTAAAAAGAAGGGAGAAATCTCCCGCACTGTTCCAGTTGCTAAAGGTTGCTGCAGGAATGAGTCAGCAACTCACCCTGCAGCTGGCAGCCTGAGCCCTGCTTGGCGCATTGTGTTCAGCGTGTCCTGTGGCAGCCACGGTCGTGCCCAAGGACACTCTGCTTCAGCCCCCTGCAATGCTGCAGCGGCCATCTTGGGTGCCTGCCTGGCTGCCCCCGTGCAGTACTCACAGTCTGATGTCGTGAGTGTGCAAAAGAGCTGCTTCATGTCACCTGCCCTCGGGCCCTCGGTCACGTCTGGTCCCAACGTCAACAATTAAGGAGGCAGATCATGTTCCTGCCTAACACAATCCTCCCAGGGCAGCCTGCTGGCCATCTGGATAGCAGGGCAAAGCAAATGCAAAGCCGCATCCTTCCATCTGAAAGCTCCCGACTCTGACTTATCTGGGGAGTGGGAGGCGTGGGGAGAAGATCTTGATTAGGGCACTACACGTGTTGTCTGAGCTGCAGAGGAAACGGATTCTGTCTGCTTTCTCTTGGTGAGACAGCACTCTAGGTGCTCGGCGATGGTCTCCTGGCTGGTGGAGGTTGGAAATGGGCCAAGTCCTTTAAGTAGGGCTGTAATCTTGCCCTGCCTCACCACTGCCCCCAACCACCATCATCTGCCACCCACCGTGCCTCCTCTCTCCTCACCCCTCCCCCTGGAAGCAAAGGAAGAGCTCACTCTCTTCCCCCTCCCCCACCATTGGTTTGTTGAAGTTACCCCCGAAAAGCCAGAAGGCATGGGCTTTGATGGAAGGCACACAACTGTTCCAGCACAGGGACGAATGTACTGGCCCACGATGCAGGAGGATGAAACTAGCATGGCCCTCTCCTCTGGGTGTGGCCACTAGGAGCCTCAGTGATTGAAATGGAAACCAAGGGGCCAAGTAAAGCCGCTTCCTGCAATGCCAGCATCCTATGTGGGTGCCGGTTCAAGTCCTGGCTGCTCCACTTCCGATCCAGCTCTCTGCTATAGCCTGGGAAAGCAGTAGAAGATGGCCCAAGTCCTCGGGCCCCTGCACCTGCGTGGGAGACCCAGAGAAATCTCCTGGCTCCTGGCTTCGGACAACTCCGGCCATTGCGGCCAATAAAGGAGTGAACCAGTGGATGGAAGATCTCTCTTTCTCTCTGCCTCTCATTCTCTTTCTCTGAAACTCTGACTTTCAAATAAATAAATAAATCTTTAAAAGAAAGAAAGAAAGAAATGGAAGCCAAAGGGAAGGGGCTTCCTCAGCCTCCAAGAATGCATGTCCTGGCCTGCTTTATACAAATTTTCTCCCAAAAGTTGTTCTATTTAATGACTTACCTGTCTCTTCTCCTCGCCTCCCCACCACACACACACTCCGCAGATACATGCCACGGAATACGGTGCTGCAAGAGACATTAGTGATTAATGGTTTCTGATTCTCAAAATGAGACTGAGAACCAGAAATAAGTGGCACAGCTAGGCAATGGTTTTGCCATATTCTTTAATTTCAATCCAGCGATCTTTTTTTTTTTTAAAGATTTATTTATTTACTTGAGAGGAAGAGTTACAGAGGGAGAGATAGAGACGCCCTCCATTCACTGGTTCACTCCCCAGTTGGCTGCAACAGCCGGAGCTGGGCCAATCTGAAGCCAGGAGCCAGGAGCTTCCTCCGAGTCTCCCACTCAAGAGCAGGGGCCCAAGGACTTGGGCCATCTTCCACTGCTTTCCCAGGCCATAGCAGAGAGCTGGATCGAAAGTGGAGCAGCTGGGACCCAAACCGACGCCCATATGGGATCCAGCACCACAGGCAGATGCTTTTTAACCTGCTAAGCCACAGGGTGGGCCCCTCCAGCGATCTTTTTTCTTCACCATGAAATTGTTTTTATTCTTCTGTTTGGAGGAGAGAGTTATTTTTGTTTACTTAGCATCTTTTAAGATAATGTCCGAGGAGGCCCACTGTCAGGTTATTCCTCTGGGAAACTGCAACATCCCCTGGTTACAGCAAGTCCCCCCAACTAAGAGGTTCTCACAGAATCCTGTCTTCCTTGCATTCCCCAGGGGACCGCACCTCAACCAACGTGGCACACAAGACCCCGGCCCTCTCACCTTCCCACGTGACGAACTACACATATGCTTGTCACACACAGGGGCAGCGTGACTCCTCCAGGTCTGATCTAAAGCCCAGATGGGACTAGTCAGCACGCGCAACACAGAACGGCCTCCTCTGTATGCTGAGGTCATGACAAGGGAATTGGGCGCTTCCACGTTGACCAGTGCAGCCAGCCCAAGCCCATCGGGAGCCCCCAGGGTGACTTCGGGTCCGGGAGTTATGCCTGGCAGGCCTTCCTGGCCAGCCATTTCTACGCTGCTCCTCTTGGGTGACTGCGGACTGCAGAGATCAGACGGCTTGCCGCCCCGGCAGGTGTGCCAGCCAAGCTGCGGACGTGTTGCAGGAGAAAGAGCGCCACCTGCTGTCTCTGAACATTCCGCCTAGAAAACCGCAGTGCCCTTAGCGGCTGAAGGGGTCTGAGCTCCCCAGTGAGGGAAGGAGACAGCGCCTGTGATACTGGTACTGCGACCCCCCATCTCAGACCTCAGACGGCGAGCCAGTGGCTCTCCCAGGAAACCCTGGCCGAGTTCTCGTGGCCCGCGCCTTTCTCCTTTCTTACTGCTCCACTTTCCTCTTCCGACTGAGAACAGAGAGATGCATTAAAGGCTTGTAGTTCAGCGAGGAGCTGAGCGCAGACACATCGCGAGCCCTTTTTATTCCAACAGACTTGGCCCACAGCAAGCACAGGCGGGATCACATGCGCGTGTTTCAGATTTCTGTCTGCAGAGAATCTTCCTTGCTCTGCTGATCTCACAACACTGGGCCTCTCTCTCCGCACTCCGCTCTGCAGTGCAGCCCTTTGTTCAAACATCATCTCCCCTTCAGAGCCCCAGTCTCCCAAAAGGAGGCCCTCGACCTGGTCAGTCTCTGCAGCCTGGCCTCTTGGATGCTGTCATCACCTGCTGGTGCCCTGGGGGTCCTCCTCCCCTCACACTAACGGAAAAGGACACCGGCTCCCAGCTCCTCCTCTCTCAGTATCTTCTTTCTAAGTTCACCACCTCCCCTACCGACCCCCCAAATCATATCAGACCTTATTATTTTATGGGTTTTATGTCTAATCATAGCCAGTGAAAAGATGATATGATGATTTTTTAAAGATTATTTATTTGAAAGGCAGAGTTACAAAGAGGCAGAGGGAGAGAGTAAGAGATAGAACTTCCATCTGCTGGTTCACTCACCAAATGGCTACAATAGCCGGAGCTGGGCCAATCCGAAGCCAGGAGCTTCCTCCAGGTCTCCCATGTGGGTGCAGGGGCCCAAGGACCTGGGCCATCTTCCACTGCTTTCCCAGGCCATAGCAGAGAGCTGAATTGGAAGTGGAGCAGCTGAACTCGAACCGGCACTCATATGGGATGCTGGCACACAGGCAGCAGCTTTACCTGCTACACCACAGTGCAGGCTCCACCTAGGATGATTTTGTAATTCACAAAGTTTCCTGAGGTTTTTCTGAATGGATATCTCCTGAAACAAAGGAAAACAGATTCAGTTGTGAATTCTATTCAACCAGTTTTTCATCTCTACAACCAATACCTGACCCAGACTACATATGAAGAGAGCAAGTTTATTTTAGTTTATTGCTTTGATAGTTTACAATTTAAGATCAGGTGGCCCCATTGGTTCAGTCATCTGCTGAAACCAGAGGAGGCTGGAGAGAGTTGCACATGGCAAGCCAGGAAGCAGGGAGGGGGCAGACACTACTTGGCGTATACAATCTTCCCTCTCACAAGAGCACACCCCCAGTGACCTAAGGACCGCCCATCAGGCCCAGCTCCTAAGCACCATAATTAGATAAAGACACCACTCCATTAGTATCATCTGTCCATGACTTTGGAACTTACTCATCCATGTGAGTGGAGGAGCCAAATTATGTTCAAACCATAGCATCTACTTGTCTCTGCTCTCATCTCACCTCCAATTAAAGACCTTGGAAGCTAAGTAAAACTTCACAATCAAGGATGGGGGAAGAGAGGGCCATGATTTCCACCAAGGGGGGCTCCATAGCCCAGAGAGCTCCACATAACCATTCTGTGCCTCACTTTTCTCCTCTGAAAAATGGGCATAGCAAATGTGTGCATCCTGGGGCCAGCACTTGGCATAATGGGTTAAGCCACTGCCTGCAGTGCCAGCATCCCATGTGAGCGCCAGTTCGAATCCCAGCTGTTCCACTTCCAATCCAGCTCCCGCTAATGCACCTGGGAGGGCAGTGGGAGATGGCCTAAGTACTTGGGCCCC
The DNA here is from genome assembly GCF_033115175.1 of Lepus europaeus. Lineage (NCBI taxonomy): Eukaryota > Metazoa > Chordata > Mammalia > Lagomorpha > Leporidae > Lepus > Lepus europaeus. The sequence continues at coordinate 133,852,204 of NC_084831.1, read as the reverse complement.
TGCACCCACGTGAGAGATCTGGATGAAGCACCTGGCTCCTGGCTTCAGCCTGGTCCAGCCCCAGGCGTTTCAGCCATTTGAGGAGTGAACTAGCAAATGGAAGATCTCTCTTTTCTCTATCTCTGACTTTTAAATAAATAAAATAATTTTTTTAAAAAATGCATGCACTCACAGGAAAATCCTCATTTAACTGAATATTTAATGGTTAATACGGTGTTTAGGCTTCTCACATAGTAAGCACTCACAGGAAGCTAGCTATTATCGCTACACTCACTCACTCATTCCACTCTCTGCCTCATTATCAGGTCAGTCTTTTTTTTTTTTAATTTTTTTTTTGACAGACAGAGTAGATAGTGAGAGAGAGAGAGAGACAGAGAGAAAGGTCTTCCTTTTTGCCATTGGTTCACCCTCCGATGGCCGCTGCAGCCAGCACGCTGCAGCCGGCACGTCATGCTGATCCGAAGCCAGGAGCCAGGTGCTTCTCCTGGTCTCCCATGGGGTGCAGGACCCAAGGACTTGGGCCATCCTCCACTGCACTCCTGGGCCACAGCAGAGAGCTGGCCTGGAAGAGGGAAAACCGGGACAGAATCCGGCACCCCGACCGGGACTAGAACCCGGTGTGCCGGCGCTGCAGGCGGAGGATTAGCCCATTGAGCCGCGGCGCTGGCATCAGGTCAGTCTTACTCATCACTTGTCCACAATGTATTTAATGGAAAAAAATTAAGTCCACTTGGTGGTCAGTTAATTATGTAATTGATTTCATGAAACAAACTACTGTTGGCAAGAGAAGGGGATATAAAGGACAAAAACCCACAAGGAAGGAGACATGAGCCCAGCAAAGTATAAGGAGCAATAACTTGGGGGAAGTGCCAGGGAGTACCAGGAGGGAAGATACCTTGAAAAGACTGGGAGGAGAGAAAGAGAAAAGATCTCATCACTTCATTGTGCAAAAGTGGTCACAATGCAAAATCCAGACCTTAATTTTGATCCATGGAGCTTGATCCATGGAGGTTCATCCATGGGCAACTGGGCCCCTTTCCTCAGTAAAGAATACGCCAATACTGCTGTCCTGGCTAAGTCCCAGTTTTATTAACCTACCCTCTTCCTTCCACTCTCCTTGCAGGCTCTGCATGCTACAGGATAATTCTGCATTGTGGTCATACTCGGGGTTGTAGAGCTATTGAATGGCTGAGGCTTTCTGAGCAGGTCCTAGGTCAGCTGTCTGAAGATGACACTGACTTCCCCAGCCCCTAGCTTTGAGAGGCCCCGTGGGAAGGTGGTGGCTGCCAACATGGCTGTCCTCCTAACAGGTCCTTCCTTCATGGTTCATCTTAGTGTCTTCTGATGAACAAGCAAAGGCAACTAGAGTCTGAGGGAGTGAGTTTGGCAGGGGGTGAGTGTCTTGGGACATTGCACTCCCACACTGAATTCCAGCCCACCCTGTGCTGAGGCAGCAGAATCTTTGCCTTTGCCATCAAGCGGGGATGCCCATTAGCCAGGTAGCTGGCAGTGAGTAGGCATGGATTTGGGGGTCCCTCTGAGCAGCAGGCCAGCAAGTGAGCCAACCAAAGAGTGTCTGGAGGTAGATAAACACCACTGAAGAGCTCACTCACATCTGAAACAGGCTAAGAAACCCAGTTAGAAGAAAGCAGATGCCAACTAGACAAGTGGGCATCCCAGACAAGTGCTGGAATGAAGCTCATAGAATGGAACAACAAAGCAGGCCCTCACTTCCTACAGTCCGAGTCTATGATCTCAATCTTAGCAGAATTGTAACAGCCGCAAAATCAACTCTCAAGTAGTCCATCAACTTCCATCACCTTGAGATAGAGATGAAACTCCTTAATTATTATGAAAAATTACAACTGTAGGATGCATTTTATAAGTAATGATATGTTTTATTTCTATAGATTGTTTTAACAAAACTCCAACCCACATAAGTCCCAGGGATTCCTTCTATGGACCTTTGTGACTGGTCCATGTTGAACACTCAGTTACTGTCCAGCACCTGTGACCTCAGTGACACTCAGGCAATAGTTATGTCTCCTTCCTCTTCCTGTGGCAGTCCTGTGCTGCCTGTTCGGCTTCATTATGAACACAAATGTCTGTTGTAACCATGAATATCATTGCCATAAAACCTCAGCTCTTAAACATTAGTGGTTACCTCAACTACTTAAGAGTTTTAAATTTGTGATGCCCATTCTATACTGTGGAATCTGAACCCCTGACCATGAGTAGTTTGAGCTGTTTCAATAAGTTCCCATGTGTTTCTGACAAGCCCAGCGGTTGAAACCTACTTTCTACCACCTTGCTATTCAAAATATGGCTAATGAGCCAGCAGCATCAACACTGAGAAACATCTAGAAGGGCAGACTCTCTGGCCCCACACAGACCTATAGAATCAGAATCTTTATATTAACAAGATTCCAAGTGATTCATGAGCACATTGAAGTTTAAGAAGTCCCACCCTAGGACAAAAGCCATGACCTCCTGTCAACCTAGTATAAGTAAATGACAGAATTTCCTCCCATCAGGGTCAAAGACTCCTTCATTATGGTGACTCCTTGTCTTGTTAGCTGAACAACAGAAACTATAGACATGCAGCAGGAGCAGCCAGTTGATCAAGATCCTCTAACCAACCTTAAAATTTCCAATTTCTTTATTTCAGATACTCTTGCAACTTGCAAATAGTCACTGACACCAGAGACCCAGAGAGGTAAAGAGCACAAACCAGACAGGGTGTCAGGTTGAAGTCCAGGTTCAAATCTCATCTCTGCACTTTCTGGCAGGGCACTCACGGGAAGATCACTTAGTTTCTTGACATGTAAAGTGGAGGACATCTGAAAGATTCCCAGGGCTCCTTCCAGCTCTTCATATAACTGTTATCTTCCCCCAGGTACTTCACACATGTGGAAAGTCATAGTTGGAAGCAACCTTAGATCACATGACTCAGACTTGTTTCTTGTCATCCCCATTTTACACATGGAGAACCAGGACAGAGTTTTCACTGGAATCCAGAACCTCCAAGGTCAAGTTCAGTGTTTTTGCACCAGTGACTAGGATCATCCCTCTTAGGTTTGGGTGGCCCCAGAAGCACATTCTGAGACAAAGATTTGCATGCAGAAAGTTTATGGGACATGTCCTCAGGCATAAAATCAGGCAAAAGGAGAAGTTGAATTACCGGAAGTTCGGGAGCTGGGATGCTCTACAATATGGTCTGGAGTCAAGACAAAGGAGCCAAGGTTTCTTGTTCTACCCCAACCAATTGTTGGGTGTGGGATTTCCTTGGGGAGGCACTGTGAGCATGGGCTCCCTTCAGACATGAGTAATTCTTGGAGAGGAACTCATATGTCAGTCATTAGCAGCCAGTACTCCCGGCAGTTGGATGCTGAGTACTTCAATCCTGGGTAGGAACTCCAGGCAATACATCACAATATCCAATACATCAATACACAATATCCATACATCACAATGTACCAGCCAGATCCACCCCTTCTGGGAGCAACTTCTCTGTCCTTTCTTCACCTGGGGAAACATCCAGAGCTAGATTAGTGGGATAAACCACCATACAGCATCTAGTCTTGAGACTGTGGATGATCCTTGCTATCACCTTCCTCTGCTATCCATTCCAGATCCCTCTCACCCTTGGCCAATATCTCTGCTGGTCTATGTTCCTAATGGTGTGGTCCAAGCCCTCATTCCTGAGAACACTGAGCAAGCCTCTTGTCACCACTCTCTTCTCTGGCCATGGGTGCTACACTTGTCTACTTATTTTAAATCGAGTTAGGGAGTATTGAGAGAAGCCCCATTGTGACAACTGAATGCTACATTATGCAATATGGCACTGCTTCATCCTATTATCCATGTCAATCCTTCCTACCTGAGTAGTGACTCCTGTCCCTGCCTGCTGATGTCTGGGTACAAGGAGCCAGAAGAAAACAGATGGTAATGATAGCTTAGGGTACAATGGGCCCTTATCATAGACACCTGTTTAAAGCATTCCCCCTCCAGAAACCAGCACCTCTAGACCTACAGGGTCTGCTACTGTGGGGATGGAGAGCACAAATTTTCCATGTGAGTCACTGGGAGGGATAGCAAAAAAGGCAACTCTTTCTTTTACCCTCACATCCCTCTACAGCAGTTGTTTATTTAGAGTATATATCAAATGGATCACCTAAGTCCCTGCCACCATGGGTATTCTACTCACTACCCTTTGCTCATACACTAGAATAGTTGAAGACAGAAGCTGGTTGAGGCCAACTGGCTGAGTCAGTCTATCATGTCATTGTCTGGTACCTCTTTCAAGATGGCTGATCTCAGGTGGTGTTGACATGCAATACACAGATTCTGACCCTTTATGCCCACACCCAAAGGTCTATGCCTCTTCACCAGCCTTATTATTCCAAGCCTTTCAATCATTTTCTTTCCACATACCTGATCCACCAGCCAAGGCACTCATTACTTTTCATGATCCTATAGATATATGAGGGTACTTTTTAAGATTCATGGGAATTGGAACTAAAAGATGAGTCTATCTTGGTGCAAAAAAATTTCTAAACCCATAAATTGTTTTTCATATGTGTTTTCACAAATTTTTGCATGGATTTCATTTTTGCACCAAAATAAACATTTTTAATTCCATTTTTTAAAGCCCCCTCATATATTCCTACTTTAGTCCACTTCTCTTTCTTTACAGAATGAATGATTAGGTCTGTCACTCAACATTTTGCCTATTGAGAGAATTTCCTCTCATCCTTTTCTTTAGGAGTCACCCTCAGTGGAGCTTTGGTTCACAGCAGTAGATTTTCAAGCTTGCACACAAACAAAGCAACCCATCTGTGACCCAAATTTGACCATTTCCTCCCTCCATACACTGTTCATAATGTAGTCTCCGTTGCAGCCATTGCCACCAGTGTGTGCTGAATTCAGGACAGAAAACAACACAGGTGACAGAAGAGTCCGAGCCACTTGCTCACATAGCTTCCCTGTGATCTGTGGCCCTGCTTGTGCTTGACACGGAATGAACCACTTGCATCTTGCAGGCTCATCTGAAAGAATCCAGCTCACAATGGCCAGCTCCATCCAGCGACAGGAAATTCCTTAAGAGGCGCTCAACTGTGGTCATCAACAGCACACACAGATTGATTAACTGGGAAATGAGTCCCTTGACCCTAAATGCGGAATCTTGAAAATGCACTATGGAAGCCATGCTAGCATTGAATCTTCACAATAACCCTCTGAAAAAGCCAGAGAGGGCATTTACTTTCATCTTGCAGGTAAAGAACCCGAAGTATCTCAAGGTTAGACACCTTCTCCAGTTAATGGAAAATCGACCCAATCCAGTCTCAGAACAAGAGTCTATAAACCCAATCTGTCCAACAGATATACAATATGAGTCACATATGTACTTTTAAATTTTGTGTTAATATACAAGTGATCAAAAGAATGTAGTGGAAATTATTTTAATTCTATATGTTATTTAATCCGATGTATCCAAAATACTATCATTTCAACACATAATCAGTATTTTTAGATTAATAAGATACTTTACATTGTTTTTATCACCGTAAGTCTTTGAAATCTGGCATGTGTTCTCATTTACAGCACATCTGAATTTGAACAAGCCACATCGCATATGCTTAATAGCCACAGGTGGCAACTATCTTGGAAACCACAGCTCTAGATCCTATCCAGTTCCCTTTGCTATTCTTCTTGAGACTGCCTTCCTAATTGGCAGGAACCAGAGGCTGGAAAGGAAATTCTTGGACAACAATCCTGCCATTGGTAGAAGGCTAAGTCCTTGCCACTTATACAGCTTCCACAACACCCTCTCCTTTGTCATAGCATGTTCTGCTGCCCCCTTTTAGCTTCCTGGGAGTTGCTTCTATTTGCAAAGAGGATTGGATTTACAATAAAAAAAAAAAGTGGTAGACAATGTCTAACTCCACCTCTGGATATACCCTGTAATTGAATGCTAAACTCACCTCAATTTGGTTTCTGTAGCAACCAAAGGAACCAGTCCCCTGCAGCTCAGCTCATCACTCCTTGTCAAATTTTGAAATGCAGGTGTCTGCAACACACTCACTGTCCCAAGTGATGAGCTCCAATGTTCTCTGAAGCCTTTGATTCTAAGCTTGACCACAGGTATAGGAGGCAGTGTGAAGACTTCTAATCAAGTCTTTGCCTAACATAGAAATGTAAGAAAAGCAGAATTAGAAGTTTTTATTTGTAGAAATCTTCATAAATGGGACATATTTCAATGGCTTAAGAGGATGGAAGAAAAAGGCTTTGTGGAGGCTAAAGGAAGCCTTAGACCTGAAACACTCAGTGCCGACTCAAGAAGCTTTAGGAGGTAACCATGATCTGTGAGGATGAACCCCAGGGAGCAGTCATGAGCCCCAAAAGCAATTTACTTAGCTTTGTCTCCTTCCCTTCATCTAGTAGAATGCACGGGGTTTGGAAGAAGTGAATTCAATTCTAAGATTACAGCATTGATTTAGATGCTTGGGGCCCAGAGATGTGGAACCATCTTGGAAAACTCTTGGCCATCCCTGGCCAAAACCTCAGGACTGGAGTGAATGACTCAGGGATCTTCTGTAGGAGTTAGTCCCACCCATTAGGTACTGAGTTTCTTCCTATTGGCTCAGAACCCCAGGACAGACCTGTTTCCCTAGAAGACTCTGGAGTAGTGCTTTCCAGACTTTTTGGACACAAGCCACAAGATATGTGTTGCAATAAACTTGGGAGTATAGATGTCCTTTCAAAAGAGTAGGCTTCATTTCCCTTGGGTATATTCCCTGCAATGGGATTGCTGGTCATATGATGGTTCTATTTTTAGCTTCTTAAGGAATCTCCATACTGTGTTCCACAACAGCTGTAGGAATTTACTTTCCCACAAACAGTATATGAGGACTCCCTTTCTGCCACATTCCTGCCAAAACTTGTTAGCTTTCATCTTTTTGCTGGTAGCAAATCTTACTGGTATGAGGTGACACCTCATTGTTGCTTGCATTTCCCTGAGTAGTGATACAGAGCATGTTTTTCATGTACCTGTTGGTAAATGTGTTTGTCTTCCTCTAAGACATTTCTGTTTAAATCTATTGCCCATATTTTAATCAGATTGTTTCAATTTTTGTTTTTATTTGTTCCTTTTGCTATTGAGTCCTTTATAATTCTGAATAACCCCTTGTCAGAGGTATAGCATGCAAACATTTTCTCCCATTCTGTAGGATGTCTCTTAATTCTACTGATTGTTGCATTTGTTGTCAGGAAAAACTCTTTAGCTTGATGAAATTCCATTTGTCTTTTTTTAAGATTTATTTATTTTATTTGAAAGTCAGAGCTAGAGAGAGAAAGAGAAAAAGAGATCAATCTTTCATCTACTGGTTCACTCCCCAAATGGCTGCAACAGTCAGGGGAGAGCCTAGGTCAAAGCCAGGAGCCAGGCACTTCATCCAGGTCTCCCACATGGATGCAGGAGCCCAAGGATTTAGGATGTCTTCTGCTGCTTTCCCAGGCACATCAGCAGGGAACTGGAATTGAAGTGAAGCAGCTGAGATGCAAACTCACTCCCATATGGGATGCTAGCACCGCAAGTGAAGATTTAAACCACTACACCACAATGCCAGGCCCCTGTTTGTCTATTTTTTCTTTTATCTCCTGTCCTTTCTGGAGTCTGATCCTGAAAATCCCTGCATATTCCAATGTCCTGAAGTGGTTTCCCTATGTTTTCTTCTAATAGCTCAAAGTCTTGGAATTCACATTTAGGTCTTTTATCCATTTGGAGCTGATTTTTATAGATGGTGAGAGAAAGTGGTCTAGTTTCATTCTTCTGCATATGGATATCCAATTTACCCAGCAGCATGTATTAAAAAGTCTATCCTATTTACAAGGTATGTTCCTAGCAACTCTGTCAAAGATCAGCTGGCTATACATGTGTGGGTTTATTTCTAGGACCTGTGTTCTGTTCCACTGGTCTCTGAATCTGCTTTTATGCCAATAACATGCTATTTTTTAAGATGTATTTATTTTATTTGAAAGGTTGAGTTACAGAGAGGCAAAGGCAGAGAGAGAGAGAGAGAGAGAGAAACAGAGAGGTCTTCCATCCTCTGGTTCACTCCCCAAATTGCTGCAACGGCACATGTGGGTGCAGGCCCCAAGGACTTGGGTCATCTTGCATTGCTTTCCCAGGCCATAGCAGAGAGCTGGAATGCAAGTGGAGCAGCTGGGACTCGAATCAGTACCCATATGGGATGCCAGCACTGCAGGCAGCAGCTTTACCCTCTATGCCACAGTGCCAGCCCCAATAATATGCTATTTTAATTACTGTAGCTTCGTAATATATATTAAAGTTGGATAGCATAATGTCTACTTCTTTGTTCTTTTTGCTCAAGATTGCTTTGGACTCTTTCAGGCTTCCATACAAACTTTAGTAGTGTTTTTTCTAGTTATATGACAAATGTCATTGGCATTTTGATAGAGATTGCACTGAAAGTGTAAATCATTTTGGGTAGTATGCATATTTTGAGTATATTGGTTCTTCCAATTTATGACCATAAGATGTCTTTCCATTTTCATTTTGTCTTCTTCAATTTCTTTGATCAGTGACATACTTTTCATTATAGAGATATTTCACTTCTTTGGTTAAATTTATTCCTAGGTATTTTATATTTTTTCAGCTCTTGGAAATGGGATTATTTTCTTGATTTCTTTTTCAGATGATTCACTATTTATGTATAACAATTCTACTAATTTTTGTACATTGACTACATATGCTGCATTGCTAAATTTGTTTATTGATTCTAGCAGCTTTTTTGGTGGAGTCTTTGAAGTTTTCTAAATAAGATCATGTCATCTGCAAACAGTGACAGCTTGACGTCCTCCTTTTCAATTTGCATGTCCTTTATTTCTTTCTCATAAGTGATTGCTGTAGCTGAGATCTCCAGTACTATGTTGAATAAAAGTGGGTATCCTTGTCTTGTATAAAATCTTAGAGAGAAAGCCTTCAGATTTTCCCCATCCAGTGATATTGCTTGTTACTTTGGTATACATGGCCTTTTTTATGTTGAGGCATGATCCTTCTATACCTAATTTAGCCAGTGTTTATCATGAAGAGATATTGAATTTTCTCAAATGTATTGCTTCTATTGAAATGATCATATGCCCTTTATTCTTCATTCTATCACATTTATTGATTCATGTATCTGAACTATTCTTGCATCCTTAGAATGAATCTCACTTCCTCACTTTTTTAATATGCTTTTGGATCCAATCAGCTAGTACTTTGATGATGACTTTTGCAACTACTTTAATCGAGGACGTTGGTCTGTAGTTTAATTGTTGTGTCCTTCTCTGGCTCTGGTTTCAAGGCAATGCCGCTCTCATATAATAAATTTGGAATAACTCACTCCTATTCTATTTTTTGAAATAATGAAAAAAGGATTGATGTTAATTTCTCTTTAAATATTTAGTAGAATTCAGCAGGGAAGTCATTTGGGACTGGGCTTTTCTTTGATGAGGGATTTTTTTTATTAGTGCTGATTCAATCTTGCTACTCATTATTGGTCTATTTAGGTATTCTATTTCCTCATTATTCAATCTGGGTAAGGTATATGTGTCCAAGAATTTTCCATTTTTCTAGGTTATTGAATTTATTGCCATATAGTTATCCACAGTAATCTCTAACAGTTCTTATATTTCTGTGCTGTCAGTGGTAATGTCTCTATTTTCAACTCTAATTCTATATATTTGAAATTCCCCTCTCTTTCCTTGGCTAGTCTAGCTAAGGGTTTATTAATTATATCTTTTGGGAAAAAAAAGCTCTTTATTTTTTATTTTTTCTCTCTATTATTTGTGCTCCGAGTTTTATTATTTATTTATTCCTACCAATCTTGGATTTTATTTTTTCTCATTTTTTTACTTCCTTGAGGTATAACAATAAGTTGTTTACTGAATTGATCTGGAGTACAATTTAACTCTGCAATTTCTTTGTTGATTTTCTGTCTAGACGATTTGTCTATTTCTGACTGTGAGATTTTTTTTTTTTTAATTTTTGACAGGCAGAGTGGACAGTGAGAGAGAGAGACAGAGAGAAAGGTCTTCCTTTTGCTGTTGGTTCACCCTCCAATGGCCGCCGCGGCTGGCGTGCTGCTGCGGACGCACCACACTGATCTGAAGGCAGAAGACCTTTCTCTCTCTCTCTCTCTCTCTCTCTCTCACTATCCACTCTACCTGTCAAAAAAAAAAAAAAAAAAAGAAGACGAAGTCTGCCCATTGTAAGAAGACATTCCATGGCACCATAAGGGTCTGTTCTTTACTGGGTTTTACCAGCACAAAACTAATTTACCAGACACAGTCCTTTGGTTCCTTGATGTCATCTCAAGGTTTGTGGAAGATGACAAATGCAACTTCTAGCCACTCAGATTGGCCCCAGGCTGGTCACACCTGGTTTATACTCTCTGGGCCCCACAAAGCCCTGGAGTACCCTCAAGACTCACTCAAGGCTGACAGCAACATATGCCCAAAAAAATGCCCAGCCTACCAGAGCACAGGTGTGTCTGCCTAATTTTTGGCAAATCTAGAGGTTCAGTCTGTAAGAGCCATCTGGGTGGGAGAGGTCTTTAGGCTTTATCAGGTATCTGTTCCTAGTGTGACAAACCAGATTTGAGCTCCAAGGAACAGCCTTAAGCTCCCTCTCCCACCTACTCTGCTTGGCTGGAGTTTTGCTTTTGTGGGGCTGAGTGGCAGAGGCTGCCTGGTTGTAGAAGCTCCAGGTAGTCTCTCCATGGGTAAGGGCCTTGGGGCAGGGGCCAGTGGGCTCCCTCTGACACTTTCTTCACAGTGGCCCTGGCACTAGGTGTCAGTCCCCTCCCCCTCTCACAAAGGAGATGATTCTCTATGCTGTGCTCCTTGGAGCTAGGAGAGGGACGATGAGGGAAACTCTTGCTTTCTTTAATTTTATTATAACAGACAAAGTACTGTGGTCTTTCACCTAGCTTCCATGGCTCTTGTGAAGGTGCCTTGGTAAGTGTATGGCTGTTTCAATTGATGTTTCTGAGGGCAGGTGGTCACTGGAGCTTCTTACTCAACCACAATTTTGGCTCTGCACTACCCCTCATATTGTAATTTTATACCTGTTGGCATGACTATTTGGGTTACCTCAAGCTCTCCCACTAAACTTTAAGCTCTAATGAACAGAAGCATTTTTTTATTTTTTGCAGCATTTTATCCTGGTTCCTGCTACAGTGCTTGACATAAAGTAAAAGCTCAATAAACATTTGTTGCCTGAAGGAATGAGTAAATGAATTTCAGTGACAGTTCCTGAGAAATGGAGAACTTTCATAGAACTCCAATGCCCCAGAGCCTGCACTTGTTTTCCCAGAGTATTATTACTGTCCAGCAATGGCTAAATTGACCCGTGGCTGGGAGGAGTGGTCTGTGTTCAGATTATTTGCCCTCTAAATTCTAGAATATGATTTTTTTTTATACTCCCAGACTCTGAACAGTCTTATTAGGTCAGCTAAATGCAGGAACGAAAATTCAAAACTCATCCAAATCTTCGTGGCATTCTCTGGAGCTACAATGACCATGCTAGATTTCAGGTTCTGGAACAGAGATGTCCTCGTCTCTTTGGAGAAGGTGATCCAATCTTCATGGGATACACTCTTGATACTCAAAGGAAACCAGTGAGGCTGCAGGACCAACCAGGGTAGGGCCACCCCAGTTCCAAGAAGGCAACTTCATCCTCGGTGAGAGACAGGACATGGGCTCCCTCCCACCACCCATATGCACCAGACAGCCATAGTTCCAGACTGGTAGTGGTGGCTCCAACTACAAAATCAGAATCATCCATTATTTTGCTTGAGATTAATGAAGGGGGAAATAAGGGTCTGGGAGCGAGTCTGCTGTTTTGTGGTAGGACAGCATTTAGCTGCAAAGTTTTTTTAATTTTCTTCTTTCTTTCCTTATTATTTCTCTTTGCTACCACAAGTAGCTTAATCTTTGGACATCTGCAGAGGCCTATTAATGCCAGCCAAGTGAAGTAAAGAAATGCCATCAGCAGCCAGCTCCAGGCTGAGAAGGACAACTGCAGCACAAGCAATCAAGCGCTGAGTGAGACCTCCCAACCACCCACACAGCTCCAAGCAATGGCTCACTCAGCCTCAGAGCAATGAGGCTGCCCAGCCCCATTCCCAGCCTCCACTCAGGTTGGGGCTCTCCTTGCACAGCAGCTCTCTGGGTGTGGTTGTATAATCTCTACAGACAACAGCACTTTCATACTCTGCCATTGTTGGAGGGCCCACTTTGAGTGGAAGCTTTTAAAACCATACATCTTGTGAAATATATATCTACACATCACCCACAGCAGTGCCGTATGCTAAACATTACCCGCCACGTGTGCAGCACTGTACAAAGCTTGCTCACTCTGGGACTTTTTTTCCCTCTCTCAGAACCCTGGGAAGTTGGGAAATTAACCCAGTGTTCAGGCCTGGGAGACTATGTGATTAGCCAGTAAATGGGAAGAATTGGAACATGGACTCTGGACCTGAAACATGGCATGAGGCCCTTCTCTTTTCCATTTCTGAGCTGCCTCACCTGGCTGCACTAGTTCTTGCCCAAAGGAAGCACATGTGTCTGGGGACCTCAGTAGAGAGGAGGTAATGGCACCTGCCAGACAGCCTCTACCCCTGAGACACAGGAGGAGACCAGGAGACCAGGAGCTGTCTCGGGGGAGAGAGCATTTGTTCCCTGTCTTCCGCATCGAATAGCTGCCTGACCTGATAGCAGAGAACAGCAAAGCGGCAGAGGTGCTTCTAACCCAGACTTCTTAACTGTACCCCTCCACTCTGTGATCCTTGGGTTTGCCACTTGCTGTTTCTACCAGGGTTCGGGGTCCTTACCTCAATGTCAAAAACTTCTTAGGGAAGGGGCTCCATGCTCAGCATTCTGTGAAAGGCAGCACAGCAGAGCCAGGGGGTCACTGGGCTCCACAGACAGAAGCTCTGGATTTGAACCCCAACCCTTCCTGTGTGACCTTGGACTGCATCCTAGAGCATCCATCGTTCTGTGACTGAGAACTCCTCTTGTAGTTAATCACAATAAAGATGAATGCAGCAGGGCATGTGGTGCAAAAGACTGTTCTCACCAAGACGCTGCTAGCTTTTGTTTGCCTGAATCCGTCCTAAACCCACTCAGTTCAGCATGAGCCACTTCTGCTAGACAGACACTGCAGTGTTCGCTGCCCTGACCGATGTGCAGTCTCGGTGCCAGAACGTCACAGTTCTCCATGCGCTCTGCAATGCAGGCCACGTCTGTTTCTGAGCTGCACAGTTTAATCTTTCAAGTGTCCGAGTTACCTCCCCATCCAGATGATAAAGCCTGCAGAGGCCTGGTGCTAAACAGTTCTGCACAATACTGTTCCCTTTTCCACACCCCCAGTAGATGCCTGAAGCCATGCATAGCACCAACCCAATATCAACCTACTGTGTATTTTCCTAAATGCCCTGCAGTATTGCCACAGAGTACCAGAGTTAATCAGCCCTTCCGTGTTTTATGTCCTGGTATCTCCTTTGCATCATTACTCTTGTACTCTGAGGACATCATTAAGTAACATGAACATGACTTGAACACAAGCACTGTGATACCGCAACAGTGGAAGTGACAGCCAAAATGGTTACTAAGCAACTGATAGGCAAGCAGCATCCACAGCATGGAAACACTGAGCAAAGAGCTGATTCTCATCCAGCGAAGGATGGAACAGGACAGCCAAGGTTTGATCACACCCCTCAGGAGAGCTTGCCATTTACAGCTTATAAACTGTTTATTCCTGCAATTTTCCATTTAAGGTTTTTGGGCCAGTGTTGATTGCAGGTAACTTAAATCATAGAAAGCAGAACCACAGCTAAACAGTCCCTTGCACAGAACTAGACACGGGGTGGGTGTTCCATTGAACAAGAATTGTCTGGACTGGGATTTTACATTACGGCCTATCAGACTCTGTCCCCTTAACGAAGGCTGAGAAGGGTCTCAAGCTGGTCAGTTTTCATCTGGTCCCAGGGACACTCACCTAGCAGAGATCCTTAGGAGTGCTGCCGGTGCCACCTTAGATGGGACAGGCATCCATGAAAAAGTCAAACAAATTCCGCAGGTGTCAAGCCTGAAACATGGCCTCAGGGGAAGGGGACTAACACAAGCATACACTATGGATCAAGGACACTATATGTAATTGTTCGGCTGTTTTAGAAAATATCCCAATTTTCCTGACAAGGAAATTGAGGCGTGCATAGGTTAAGTAGCTCAGGCAAGGCGGAGGCAGGATGGATTCTGGGTTGATCTCACTCCAAAAAAATGCTTTGTCACATTTACACTGCCTGCCCCACCCCCACCCCACAACCATGAGTAATTAAAATGGGTCAAAGGCCTGGACCCGATGGAGCCCTCACGGAGACAGCAGCACGGACGTGCCTTTCTGTGCCGACTCCACTCCTTCCTTCTTTGCCCCTGCACCGCGCCGCAGGGCTCCAGGCACCCCCTCCTCTCTGCAGAGCCTCTGCTCCAGAGCTGCAGAGAAGCCTCCGTCTTGGGCTGATCCAGGCTGCCCGGTTCCTCCCCTGCAGGCTGGAACAAGGCCTCAGGAAAGCGCCCCGCCTGTCAGCCCCGGGGACCTGTCAGGATGAAGGATCGCGGTGGGGCTGCCTCCTGCCGTTTTTATGCTGATGAGGTTCCTAGCAATTCATTTTTATGTTCATTGCCTTCTCTCCACTTTCCATTTTCCTGATAGAGTACGGCACTGTATTTTGCCACTCTTGCTTTCCAAAAATAATTCCACAATAGGGATTTTTTTTCTTTGAAATTTCAGGACTGCCTATATTCAACAATGTCCTATCAGCAGAACATAAACCCCTATTTACTGAGTAAGACACAGCTGAAATGTGCTTTTCCTGGGTAGGTGATTCGCAAGGGTTAATATCCAGAGGCGGCACCAGAATAAACATTTGCAGAAGTGATGATTTGTTAAAGGCTTTAGAAATTGATGATGATGATGACGACGATGGCGAGAGGAGGAAAGTGGGAGGGGTAGATAAAAGGCCTTAGAAATCATCTAAGCCAAACTCTGATCTGGAGCAAAATACAAAATGCCCCCTTCAATATTTAAAAGATGATCATTGAAGCGCCTCTCACTATACAACAGCAAAATGGTGGCACGTACATACATACATACATACATAGAGATAATAGAGAGCTGATAGGCAGACAGATGAATAGGCAGGCTGATAGACTAATTCTATTTTGTGCCAGGAAGTATTATAAACTTTAGTGATATATGATAATAATTAAAAGCTTTATAAGATGGTATACAAATGACCTAAATAAGACATACACATAGGGGCCAGTGCTGTGGCATAGCAGGCAAAGCTGATGCCTGCAGTGCCGGCATCCCATATGGGTACCAGTTTGAGTCCTGGCTGCTCCACTTCCGACCCAGCTCTCTGCTATGGCCTGGGAAAGCAGTGGAAGATGGCCCAAGTCCTTGGGCCCCTGCACCCACGTGGGAGACCTGAAAGAAGCTCCTGGCTCCTGGCTTTTGATCAGCACAGCTCCAACCATTGTGGCCAACTAGGGAGTGAACCAGCAGATGGAAGACCTCTCTCTCTCTCTGCCTCTCTTTCTCTGTGTAACTTTGACTTTCAAATAAAGAAATAAATAACTAAAAATAAGACATATACATGTAATATGTCTAACAAATGAATGAATTTAGTGACAAAATATACCCAGATCAAGTCCCATGAAGAAAACTCCCTGAAGGTTTTGCAACCGTCCATGGGTAACTTTCCACTGCCGCCATCTAGGCCGTGGGCATTTCTCTTTCTAAGCCTTTGCTTCTGGAACCAGGAGCCCTCGCCCCCAGCTGCCTACCCACTCGGCTGTCAGTAGGCGTCCTCCACTGTGCAGAGACTCTTAGGATGCAGTGTAGCTACGGACTCAGCACTGGGAGCGTGACTGCACATTCCTCAGTACACCCCTGGCCTGGGATCACGCATAAACGAGGTTTCCGCAACTGGTTCCCGTTCTCCAGTCTAAACCAGATCTCTCCTGGTTAGTACTTCTGAGTGTTAACAAGAAACAACGAACAAAACATTACAGCTCGTTTTCTAGATCTCAGGCTCCCTCCAAGACCCTAGCAAAAGCCACCCTCCCCATCACCAGCCATGAGAGTCTGGACCACACTTTGCCCCTTTGGCATCCCTTCTCCTGGGCTCCCAGCTCCTGAATCTAGTCTGGAATGCCCGTTACTCAGGCTGCTTTCTGAGCACTATTGCTTCTCAAAAACAAACAATTCTTGTGTGGCCCCGTCCTGCCCCAGTGTTGCTTTTTGAAACTCCCCATTGCCGTTCCTCGTCCTGCCTCTCCTTCCAGGTGATTGTCACATCTGGTCTCATTTCCATGGCTGGCACAAGCAGGAGCAAAGAGGACTGCAAACTCAGCCGCAGTGCCTTTATCCCAGCCCCGCCAGCCAAGTCCTGCGCACAACTCGAAGCACATTACTTTGCCAGAGAGAATTTAGGTCTGGGGAGAGTGAATAGGGCAACAAGAACAATGTGTAGTCGGAAGGAAGCTATGTCATTTCATGAAACCATAGATTCCTGGAGTGGAAATTAGCCTTGGAGGTCAGACAGACACCCAACCTACCCTGTGTTCTGCCTTTGCCTACCATACTCCACACCCCATCTCTGCCTGCCAAGCCCCAACAATGCTTCAAGGTCCAGTTTGAATGCCATCTACTCTATGATCATTGTATAGCTTCAGTCTGTCAGTCTCACCCTTAATTGTCTAGGCACACAGAAACACACACACACACAGATACAGAGTCACATCCCTCACTTCCTCTGCTCATGTATTACTCTTTTGTTGTTTTCCCTGCATTATAGAGATGATCACATTATGTTGTGCACCCATCCTCCCCCTGACACTCCAGTAACACGGACTGTGCCTTGTTCATCTTTGTCTGTCACACAGGTATTTGGACATGGGTGCTCCATCAGCGTTCACTAATTGTCAGCACCAAAAACATACAAATGGGCAAGGAAAAATCTAGAAATCAGCTTTCTGAACAACCATTCCAGAATTACTCTCTCTTTTTTAACATTATCATGGGCTCTCAACGAAATTCCAGTGGGATCAAATTTCCTGGTTTTTCTGTCTATAGCATGACTGCTTCCTGTCTGATAACTCTCTCGAACCCAGACTGCTAATGCAGCTGGAATCAGTGTGTCTCCTAAGAGGCAGCTATCACCTCAAATTCTCTATAAACTGTTTCCACAGAAACTGCCCCAAAATGCCAAAATCGTTCATTAGGGAGAGCTGATTCATGACATTTAAAATAGCAGCTCTATATGGCTGAATAATTCTGCTGAGAAAAATAGAAAGAAAAACAAGGGGCTGGCTCTGTGGCATAGTAGGTTAAGCATCTGCCTGCAGTGCTGTCATCCCATATGGGCACCAGTTTTGAGTCCCAGCTGCTCCACTGCCAATCCAGCTCCCTGTTGATGGCCCAATTGCTTGGGTCCCTGCACGCACGTGGGAGAATCAGAAGTTCCCGGCTCTTTGTTTTGGATCAGCCCAGCTCTGGCCATTGTGACCATTTGGAGAGTGAACCAGCAGATGGAAGACCTCTCTCTCTCTCTCTCTCTCTAACTCTGCCTTTCAAATAAATAAATACTTAAAAAAAAAAAAAGCATTGGCCTCTTCACGCCCTTCATTTTGAGATCAAATTGAAGTACAGAGCCAGGCAGACACCAGATAGCCATCTGGATGACAGGAAGGTTGGGCATAAACTGCCCCACACAAAAACCCTTCCCAGTCTCAGCAAAAACCCACAGCTCTCGTGTATGCCCTAAGACTTCTCCAAGGCAAGAAGTGTCAAGATGGGAGGCAGGACCAGAGCACACTAACTCTTCAGGGACAAAAAACTGCAAAAGCCTGATAATACATACCTGCTTCCTGCCATGTACAAAGGGATTTCAATAAGTTCATGGAAAATGGAATTAAGTGGCCCGCGCTGTGGCTGAGTAGGTTAAGCCTCTACCTGCAGTGCCGGCATCCCATATGGGTGCCAGTTCAAGTCCTAGCTGTTCTACTTTCAATCCAGCGCCCTGTTAATGGCCTGGGAAAGCAGTGGAAGGTGGCCCAAGTCCTTGGGCCCCTGCACCTATGTAGGAGACCTGGAAGAAGTTCCTGGCTCCTGGCTTCAGATCAGCCCAGCTCTGGCCATTGTGGCCATTTGCAGAGTGAGCCAGTGAATAGAAGACCTCTCTCTCTTTCTCTCTATCTCTCTGTCTGTAACTCTGTTTCTCAAATAAATAAATAAATCTTTTTGAAAAAGAAAATGGAATTAAAAGTTTATTTGAGAGCAAAACAAGTTAAAACCCACACATAGTATTTTCCCAATATGCATTTTCCGTGACCTTTTTGGAGACCCTTCCTATGAATCCATTTCAAAAAATTTTGCACCAAAATAAATATCTCTTTAATTCCATTTTTTCCAGGAACATCTTGAACCAAAATGTTTTGTGACAGTGTCCACAATCTTTCTAGGACACAGAAACTTGGATCCCATCCCTGCTTGCCTTTCTAAGCACACTTCATTATTGAACATTTCTCTCTCTTAAACATTCAACCTCCTTCTGACAAATGGTTTCTTCCAGTTGACTTGTGATTTGAAACTGTTCACATGAAGAAAATGAGCTTCCTCTGTCTTCCCTTCGCCTGCCCCTCCACTTCTCCCGGCCGTTCAGTGTTAGGATTCCTCAGGACTAAGTCCTCTGACTCCAGTGCTTCTCCCTCCGCTCCATCCCTGAAGAATCTCACCCATTCCCACTGCCTCCATTTCCACCAGTCCCCACAGGACTCATGGCTCGCTATGTCAGGCTCATAGCCGCAAGCAGCCCCATGCCTATTGGCCCACCTACCTACTTGGCACCTCCCATTGGATATCTTAAAGGCACCGCAAAGGATCAAAGACAAAAAACAAATGACTTCTCCATGTCCCAACCCTCCAGAAGAAGAAGCCTCCTTCTTCCTAACTTCCTGAATGGTATCATCCTGTATTACACCAACCAGGTAGATAGGTACAAACCTGAAAACCATCTAGACATCCTCTTGTCCCTGCTACTTCCACCTTCCAAGCCAGCACCAAACTTTATCAACTGACCTACTGAACCTCTGGAATCCCTCAGCTGTCTCATTGCAGGCCTTCCACATGTAGCTCCCTGCCCAGAAAGCTTCTCCTTCCTTCTCCCTGGCTACCTGGATCTCAGTGAGCATTTCAGCAAAGCTCTACCTGGCACTTGATTGGGGTCAAATCCCACTGTCACTGCTGGGATTTCATAAGCCTTGTCACCTTCCCAACTTAATTGGTGATTTAATTAATGCAAGGGTACTTCAAAAAGCTTATGGGAAATGCACATTTCTCTTTGGAGAGACAGAGGGCTACAAATAGCTGGTTCACGTCCCCAAATGCCTGCAACAGCTTGATCAAAGCCAAGAGCCAGGAACCCACTTCATATTCCTCACATGGATGACAGGGAACTAAGTATTGGAGCACTCATTGCTGCCTCCCAGAGCCTGTATTCGCAGGATGCTGGGGTCTACAGTCAAATCCAGGTGCTCTGATGTGGGATGTAGGCATCCCACCAGGAATCTTACATACTATGCCTCATGCACACCCTTTTTAATTCCATTTTCCATGAACTTTTTGAAATCCCCTGGGATATGCCTCCACTAATATTGTAAGCTCTGGAAAATAGAAACTATTTCCTGTATGTGCACTGCTATCTAATCAGCACCTACCATAGTTCCTGTCACACAACTATTTGCCACGGAAGTATTTATTTAATGAATGAATCAGCAAAAGAAGTGTTTAGGTTTGTTGTAAACATCTTTGGGGTGATTCCCCAGCACACTGTCACCGTCTGACTATCTTGATCACCTGGGGCAGATGTTTACCAAAATCACTGAGCAACTGAGAAGCTAAAGAGGGCCAGTGCTGTGACACAGCAGGTAAAGCCACCGCCTGTGACAACAGCAGCCCATATGTGCTCCCTATTGTGCCATGGCTGCTCCACCTCCTATCCAGTGCCTATTAGTGGCCTGGGAAAGGCAGCAGAAGATGGCCCTGGTGTTTGGCTCCTGCTGCCCATGAGAGACCTGGATAAAGTTCCTGGCTCCTGGTTTTAGCCTGGCACAGCCCTGGCCATTGCAGCCACTGGAAGTGAACCAGTAGATGAGAGATCTCTCTTTCTCTCTCTCTCTCTTTCTCTCTTCCTCTCTCCCTCTCTCTCTCTCTCTCTCTCTCTCTTTCTCTCCCCCTCCCCCGCCATCTCTAACTCTGACTTTCAAATAAAAGAGTCTTAAAAAAAAAAAAAGAAGCTAAAGAAAACAAAGTGAGACACAAATAAGTACCACTTTATTTCTCGTACCAAAAAAGAAATAGTATTTCTAAAAGTTTCTTTAAAACATCCAATAAACTTTGAGGTATCCACAAAAGGGCTTGATAGTAAAGGTAAAGAAACCAGACCCCCAGTCCAGCTGAGAGATGACTGTGGAGATCTTTATCCCTGAAGCTATGGTGAAAAGATCCTATTTTCTGTAGGAAAATGTTTCCCAGCCCTTGGTCAATTCACAAAAAATCAATTCCCAGACAGCCAGTCTCTCTGACTGCCTTCTGGGTAAATTCACTGGCTTCAGTGTCTCCCCCAGTGTGACCCCCGGGGTACCTGCATTATCATCACCCAGGGTATTTACTAAACATACAGGCCACCCCGACTCAAAGACCCAGAAGGCTGAAACTCAAATGCCCCACGTGATTCTCATTCAGGCTGAACTCTGAAAGCAAGGCTAATTTGTTCTGGACAGCAGGCAGCCACTATCTGGAAATACCTTGAGCCAGCCTTCACTTACCTCCTGGCAGCCTCTAGATATTGACAAAGACCTTATAACACTGCAGTGCAGACCGGAGGGAAAACAAAGATAACTTGTTTTCTAAATCCTATAAGATAGGTGGGCACTGTGATACAGCATATTAAGATGACACTTGGGAAGCCTACATCCCATGTCGCAGTGTTTGGGATTGAATCTCACCTCTACTTCCAATCCAGCATTCTGCTATCAAGCACCCTGGAAGGCAGCAGGTGATGATTCAAGTACTTGGGCCCCTGCCACCCACATGGGAGATCCAGGTGGAGTTCCTGGCTCCTGTCTTCAGCCTGACCCAGCTTAGTGAACCAGCAGATGGAGGATCTCTATGTATCTCTATCTCTATATCTCTGTGTGATTTTGCCTTTCAAACAAAATAGAATCTTTAAAACAAATCCTATAAGAATAAAATTGCTTGAGAAAAAGATAAGTTGGGCACCAAGGAAGTTGAGGAAACTATTCTCTCTTTGGTGGCTAAGCTAAAGGTGCTGGTGCCAGTGAGACCCTCCAGGTCAGTGGGCTGGGTCCAGGACTTGCCTTGGGAAGTAGTGCCAGCAGGAGGCAGAACTTTGCAAAGTTTGGCTCCTGAAAGATAAGCAAAGGATTCAGCCATGGATGCCCTCGTAGACCCTGAGCTGCACAACCCCTCCTATGGAGCAAGAGGGTTAAAAGATGGGCAGGGGTCCTGGGAGAATTGTTTTCCTTAAAACATCACCAAAAACAAAAACAAAAACAAAAACAAAAAACAAACAAACAAAAAAAAAACTCTGTCCTACAATAAACCCCCAAGTCTTCTTGACAGTCAGGCATAGCTTAATAAGAAGAATCTGTTCTAAGAGGTGCATCATTAGGGGCTGCTGCTGTGGCATGTGGGGTAAAGCTGCCGCCTACAGTGCCAGCATACCATGTGGGCACTGAGTCCCAGCTGCTCCGCTTCTGATCCAGCTCTCTACTATGGCCTGGGAAAGCAGAGGAAGATGGCCCAAGTCCTTGAGCTCCTGTACTTACATGGGAGACCCAGAGGAAGCTTCTGGTTCCTGGCTTCAGATTGGTGCAGCTCCAGCCGTTGCAGCCATCTGGGGAGTGAGCCCTCAGATGGAAGACCTCTCTCTCTCTCTCTCTCTCTGCCTCTGCCTCTGCCTCTCGTAACTCTGCCTTTCAAATAAATAAATAATTTTTTTTAAAAAGTGCATGATTAGGCAATTTAGTCATCACATGAACATCACAGAATGTACTTAAAAACTAAAATAATAGATGCTAGTGTTCCACAGCACAGTGCAGTGACTATAGTTCACAATAATGTAGTATGGGCTGTGTAAAGAATTGGAAGAGAGGAGCTGGTAGGCTCTAATCCTAAAGAAAAGCTAAGGAAGTAGAAACACTAATGGCCTGATTTAATCAGCTTATATGCTGTACACAAGGGTTGACATATTGCACTGCACTACGTAAAAATATGCAAGTATAGGGGTCAGCGCTGTGGCACAGTAGGTTAATCCTCCGTTTGCGGTGCCAGCATCCCATATGGATGCTGGTTCTAGTCCCGGCTGTTCCTCTTCCAATCCAGCTCTCCACTATGGCCTGGGAAAGCAGTAGAAGATGGCCCAAGTCCTTGGGCCTCTGCACCCACGTGGGAGACCCGGAAGAAGCACCTGGCTCCTGGCTTTGGATCGGCACAGCTCTGGCCATGGCAGCTATTTGGGGAGTGAACCAATGGACAGAAGACTTTCTCTCTATCTCTCCCTCTCACTGTCTGTAACTCTACCTCTCAAAAAAAAATAATCTTTTTAAAAATATGCAAGTATTACATGTTAATCAAATATCTTCAGAATTAAAAAAAAAAACCCTAGATGCCATAGGTCAATCACTCAATGTGTCCTCTTGATGCAGTCAAGAGACACAATAAACAAAAGCTGTTTCAGGCAGCTGCTGTTGTAACGTGGTACACAGTATACTGTTTCACAGCAAACTCTTTGTAATTAATTGAAGGAGTACATATAAAATAGCTAAAAGTGCATACCATTGTAAATACATGAGCCAGTAACATCATCGTCTTTTATAATGACTGTGTACTGTCCTTGTGTTGTGTTATGTTACCGTGGCTACAATGTCACCAGGTGACACGAATTTGCCTGGGACCACCATTGTATATGAAGTCCTTCCTTGACCAAAACATCATCATGCAAGCAGGATTATATTTACTTCACTTTATGTAATGAGATGTTGAACACACTGTCTCTGGGATGCTCTCATCAATAGCAGTGGAAGCACTGTCGACCTCAGGAAGTGAACTCTCACAGTAATAGGTACTCTTCATGGTGTGGCTGCTCTCCACCTAGCACTCTGCTTTCACTGACTATTCCCCTCGGCATCCCTGAGAAGCAGACATAATTATCAGCACCACATTCAGCAGGTCTGGGTCTAACGTTGAAAAGGATAATTTTCCCAAGGCCATGCAGCTAGAAGAATGGGGCTGAGATCTGAACCCAGATCTGTGTATTTCCGTGGAGCCATGGTAAGTAGTTAAGTTAGACTTACCCAAGGTAATGACAATGCCATGCCATCTTTATCCAAAGTGTCGTTCTTCAACAGGCTACCCCAATTCTAGCTTCCCTGCTTCTCTCCACTCAAGCAAAATCTCTCTCTCTCTCTCTCCCCCTCCTCCCACCCCTGACATTCTACCCAGATCAAGCCAGAATTCTATATCTAATTACCTAGATAACGAGAAGTCACATGTCTTTCAAATTGCTTTTTCAGGCCCCTGTGTCTAGTCTTTACTTCTCACTTTATGTGAATCTGGTTTACAAATCTGGTTTTCTCCCAGTCCATCTTGCCTCTCTTGCAAAATCCCTTTTCTTCAAATACCTTCTCACCATCAACTCAGCCCCTCTGCTCAAGCACATCTCCCAGATCACTGTTGTTTCTAAAACAAACTGGCTTTAGTTATAGGACACTCGAGGCCGTCCTTGAATGCCTTGTTTTACTTGCCGTTCTATGAGCAAAACTTGGTGACCTACCCCTGTGAAAAGCAGAAACGTTGCTGCAGTGCTGCTCACAGCACAGGACACAAGCTCACCCTTGCTGTGCAGTGGATGGTTTTGAGGCTTTTGTGAATGTGGTAGGGAAGATTCCATATCCTGGAGAGGTTGTGTACAAATTGTGCCCTGTGTATTGAACCCAGTTTATTCATCGATTTACACTGTGTTCTCAGAGCTATTTTTTCTCTTATGTCCATGCCACTTGGCAGAATTTCTAAGATTCTAGTTTTTTGTTGTTGTTTTTTTAATTTATTTTTATTTACTTGAAAGTCAGAATTACACTAGAGAGAAGAAGAGGAAGAGAGAGAGAGAGAGAGAGAGAGAGAGAGAGAGAGAGGTCTTCCATCTGCTGGTTCACTCCCCAATTGGCTGAAATGGCCGGAGCTGCGCCCATCCGAAGCCAGGAGCCAGGAGCTTCCTCCGGGTCTTCCTATGTGGGTGCAGGGGCCCAAGGACTTGGGCCATCCTCCACTGCTTTCCCAGGCCATAGCAGAGAGCTGGATTGGAAGTGGAGCAGCCCAGACCCGAACCAGAGCCCACATAGGATGCCGGCACTGCAGGCGACGGCTTTACCTGCTACGCCACAGCGCCGGCCCCAGACTCTAATTTTTATCTTTACAACAATTTAAACTTATTGAGATATTTTTAATATAGAAAAATTATGTATATGTACATGTATAGTATGTCTTAATATATGTATATATTGTGAAATGGTCACTACAATCAAGCTAATGAATGTATACATTTTTTCTACATTGTGTGTGTGCACATGTGTATGTGTGGTAACTAGATTTAAGATCTATCCTCTTAGAAAATTAGAAGTATGTAACACAATGTTGTCAACTATTCTCACCATGAAGTACATTGGATCTCCAGAAAGTATCCATCTTACATTATTTGGGTCTTTGAGGCCTCTGACCAACATTGCCGTATTATCCCCTATCCTCAGCCCTGGCAACCTTCACTTTACTCTCTTCTTCCATGAAGTTCATGATTTTAGATTCTACATACGTTGTCCTCTTTGCATTCCGCTAGACCCCCTATCAGTAGTCATCTTCCTTCCCTTCAGATAACTAGCCACCTGTGAACACACTGAAATGCACCCAAGAGTAGAACTTCAAGGCTTCAGTCAATCTTGGAAAGATGTGAGTCATCAATCACTGTGAGGATTTAGTCTGTTTAAGTTCACATAATGAGTTAGCTTAAACTGTGTTTCTGTGCTGACTTGCTGGGGAATTTGAATTCTGCTGACTGGCAAACAGCAGAACCAGGCCAGCCTGTAAGTGAGCAGCAACGGGAAAATGGAGCTCCCTGGTAACAGGGTAAATTAGCATCTTGTTTGAATAAGCCGGTTTTGAAAGCCTTCTGGAAATCGCTGTGAAATTTGAATACAGACTAACTATGAGCTGATATTAGAAAACTATTATCAATTTTGTTAGATTAAAATGACACTGTCATTATTGAGGAATGTTTTCTTTTTTGAAGATATATATTAAATATTGTGAGTTAAAATAATGCTTTATCTGTAGTTTACTTCAAATTCTTTAGCCAGAAAAATATGCAACTAAAAAGAGATTAAATATAATAAATGTTAGCAATTATTAAATATAAATGAGGAATAAATGAATGTTAATTTCAGTATCCTTCCTACTCTTCAAAAGGCTCATAATAAGAACTGGGTTTCTTTTTTTAAGAGATCTGGGACCAAGGGAAAGTAATCTGATAATTATGTGCTGGTTTTTACAGGCTTTTCTATTATATTATGTTATTTTGTCGTAACAGTAACAAGCGACATATTGACTCCATTATATAGATGAGGATTATAAATCTTGAAGAGATTCACAACATAAGAGATGGAGGTTTAGACCTTCATTAAGTGAATCTCAGCCTTTCACTGTGAAGTTGTCTCTAGAGCTGGGGAAGAAAATCATTTCTACCTAAAACATGTTCACTGCCAGACTTCACTTTCTGAGACAAAATTTAATATTGGTGAGATTAGAACAGTCTGAAGAGATTTTTTTTCCATTTTTCCTCCTCAATTATTATGCTTCTGGGCAAATTTTCCAGAGTACAAGGATTCTGATTATTTTCTCTTACAGAACCAATGAGGCCTTTATACACTCAAAAAGCTCTGACAAATTCTTTTATATGGATTTTGAAGGACCCTCCCGTTGAATCAGACACATTTTCAGCGATGAGAGGGGAAGAGACAACAAAGACTGCCAGTCATCACTCCAGTCACTGAAATTGTGAGGATCAAATATATTCAGGCTTTCATCCTTGGCTATCATTTCTTGCCCTAACTTAACAGTGTGCATCTTCTTCAGGCAAGCGAGTCCCTTTGATGTTGGCATTTGTAGCCGACATGATTGACAGCACCAGTTTTGTAGACAGGAACCCAGCATGAAAGCCAGTTCCTGGCCCTACCCCCAGCCAAGCTGATCACTCCTAACAGTGTCAACACTCAAAAGTTGCTAGGTCAGTTCTTTGGTACATGCAGGAAGCAGATAAAAACTTAAGAAAACTGAAAATGGGAGGCAGCACATATTGACTCATGTTAAAGATTTTATCGTCGTTATGAGCAACACAGATACGTGAAAATATTGTTGTTGTTGTTGTTGTTGCATGATATCTATCTCTGGAAGTTGGACTTGATTTTAAGCAAGTGCATTAGCTTGAGTTCTAAGCAGGACTGACATTGTGAAAGGGTGAGTCACCATTGGTCCGAGTGGGGTGATACCATAGGACTGATAGAGGACTTCTTTATCCTCTAACTGGTCCCTAAAATTCCTTCAAAGCAGGATTCCTAGGCTTAGGGCTGGAGATTCTGGCAAAATGAAACATAAAGCAGACATTTGTATTATAGTGAGAATAAGTTGCAGGTACTGAGAACAGATTCTGATAGAAAGGGTATACCAACCTCTCACTGTGATGTGCATGCAAGGTAAGGGTAGAAAGGGCAACTAAAAATGCATCCACTTAACTTTCCTGGGGCCTACACTGAGTGTCATATTATCCTGAAAGATGTTCCTGCACCAAGAATAAATATCCTGTCATGTTCAGTAAGATTCTGAGAGGGGCCAGCACTGTGGTACAGAGGATTATACCGCATCCCATACAAGTGCCACTTCCAGTCCTAGCTGCTCTGTTTCCAATCCAGCTCCCTACTAATGTGCCTGGGAAGGCAGCAGAAGATGGCCCAAGTGCTTCAGCCCCTACCACCCACATGGGAGGCCCAGATGAAGTTCCAGGCTCCTATCTTTGGACTGGCCCAGCCCTGGTCATTTTAGCCATTTGGGGAGTGAACCAGCAGATGAAGGATATCCTCTTTTTTTCTCTTCTCTTCTCCCCCTCCCACCCTTTCTCTGTCACTTCCTCTAATTCTTCCTTTCAAATAAATAAATCTTTAAAAAAAAAAAAGAATCTGAGGCACATACTTCACCCAAAGACATACAGTATGAATAGTATATATATATATATATATATATATATATATATATATATATATTTAAAATGTTTTTCCATTCTAGCCCAGTCCCTTTTGGTATAGTAAGTACAATTTTATGATCATGAGTTTTGTTATGAGCTGAATTATGTGCCCTCAAAAAAAACTTTGTATGCTTAAGTCCTAATCTTTAGTACCTCAAAACATGGCTGTATTTGGAGGACTTTAAAGAGGTAGTTAAGGTTGCATGAGATCATAAGGGTGGGATAGTATAACTTCTCATAAGTGTGGGAGATTAGAAGTGGACTTTAACCTAGAGATGCAAAGATACCTCGAAATATGGAAATCAATAAACATGATAAATCACATGAAAAGAATAAAGGACAAACATCAAGTGCTAAATAGATGAGAGAAAGCATTTGATAAAGTTCAGCATTCCTTTATGATATTTACTTCTTTTATTTATTTTAAAGGTGGGAGAGAGAGAGACAAAGACAGATATCTTTCATCTGAAGGCTCACTCCCCAAAATCCAGAGTTGAGTCAAGCCAAGCTGGGAGCTGCAAGCTGAATCTAGGTCTCACACATAGGTTACAGAGACTCGGTCCCTTTAGCTGTTATCTTCTGCCTCCCACAGTACACATTCGCAGTCAGGAACGGTACCAGAATTCAAACCCAGGCACTCTGTTATGGGAAGTAGGGGCCCAAGTAGCATCTCAACCACTACACTATATGCCTGCCCTCTTCATGATAAAAACTCTGAATAAAATAGGTTTATAAGAAAAATTCCTCAACACAATAAGGGCCACAGTGAACATCACACTGAAAAGGAAATAGTTGAAAGCTTTTTCTCTAAGATCTGGAACAAGACAAGGATGCTCATTTTTATCACTTTTGTTTAACATAGTATGGACGTCCTCGCCAGAACAATTAGACAAGAGAAAAAAGTAAAGGACATTCAAATTGGAAAGGAGGAAATCAAACTGTCCAGCTTGCAGGTGACATGACATTACACATTTTAAAAAAAGAACACATTAGAATTGATAAATTATGTAAAGCTGAAAACTGCAAAATAGACTTACAAAAACAATAGTGTTTCTATACACCAATAACGAAAACAAATACCTGGGAATAAATTTAACCATGCAGGTGAAAGATCTCTACAAAGAAAGCTACAAAACCTTGATGGAGAAATTGAAGAGGGCACACATAAAAGGAAAGACATCCTATGTTCATGGATTGTAAGAATTAATACTGCTAAAATATTTGCTCTGCCCTAAGCAATTTACAGATTGAATGCAATTCCTATCAAAATATCAATGACACTCTTCAGAGAAATAGGGGGGAAAGCATCAATAACATTCATATGGGACCACAAAAGACCCCAAAATAGACAAGCCCCTGAGAAAAATAATAAAGCTGGAAGGATTACAATGCTACAAAATATACTATAAAGCGATAGTAACCAAAGCAGCATGTTACTAACACAAAAAGACATACAACAACAGAACAGGGTAGAGAAACCAGAAATAAATCCACTTATTTACCATATACTGGCCTTTGACAAAGACACCAAAAACATACATTGGAGACAGCTCAGGCTCATAAATAAGTGGTACTAGGAAACTGGATATCCATTTGTAAAAGAATGAAACTAGACCTCTCACCATATACAAAAATCAACTGAAAATAGTTGAAAATCTAATAAGACCTAAAACTTTTTAAAATTTTAATTAAGGTATACAAATTTCATGTATTTCAAATATACAGATTCAGGAACATAGTGATACTTCCCACCCTACCCTCTTACCCACAATCCCTCCCTTCCTCTTCCTCCCTCTCCTATCCCCACTCTTAATTTGTACAAAGACTTATTTTCAGTTCACTTCATACTCATAAAGTTAACCCTACACTAAGAGGTCAACAATTACTGTGAAGAAAAAAACCATTGCTTCTCAACAGTCGAGACAAAGGCTGTAAACCATCACTAAATCTCAAAATATTAATTTCACTTCTATACATTACCTTTTAGGTACTCCATTAGTTACCACAGGTCAGGGAAGACATACGGTATTTGTCTTTTCAGGACTGGCTTATTAAAACCACTAGAAGTAAACATAGTGGAAATACTTCAGGAAACTGGTATGGGCAATGATTTTTAAGAAAACTCCAAAAGCACAGGAAATCAAAGCAAAAATAAGCAAATGGGAATATGGCAACTAAAAAACCTTCTCCATAGCAAAGGAAGAAATCCATAGAATTAAGAGACAGTCTACAGAGTGGAAGAAAAAATTTGCAGACTCTTCATCCAACAATATTCAGAATTAATATATAAGGAACTCAAACAACTCAACAACAAAAATATAAATAATCTAACTTGACAATGGGAAAATCATCTGAATAAGCACTTCTCAAAAGACATACAAATTGGTGGCCAGTATGGTAGCATAGTGGGTAAAGTTGCTGTTTGCAACCCCAACACTACTTATGGGTACTGGTTTGTGTTCCAGCTGCTACACTCCAATCTAGTTTCCTGTTAATGCACCTGGGAAAGCAGAGAAGATGGCCCAAGTGCTTGGACCTCTGCTACCCACATGGGAAATCTGGATGAAGCTCCTGGTTCCTGGCTTCATCCTGGTCCAGCCCTAGCCATTGTGGCCATGTAGGAATTCGATCAGCAGATGGAAGATTTCTCTCTCTGTCTCTCTTTCTCTGTAACCCTGACTTTCAAATTACTAAAACTTTTTTTTAAAAAGACATACAAATGACTTACAAGTATATGAAAGAATATTCAGCAGCACAAATTGGAGAAATGCAAGTCAAAATCACAATGAGATATCATTTCACCCCAGTTGGAATGGTCATTATCAAAAAGATAAAAAATAACAAGTGCTGATTAGTATGCACAAAATGGGGAACTCTAATATGTTTTTCATGGGAATGTAAGTTAATACAGTTATTATGGAAAACAGTATGGAAGTTCCTCAAAAAAAGTAAAAGAACTACCCTATGGTCCAGTAATCCCAATAGTATTTATCCAAAGGAAATGAAATTAGTGTGTTAAAAAGATATCTGCATTCCCACATTTATTGCAGCTTTCATAATAGCCAAGATATGGATTCAGCCTAGTTATCCATCAACAGATGAATGGAGAAAGGCAAGTATATAAAATGGAATACTATTCAGCCATAAAAGAATGAAATCCTGTTATGTGTGGCAATGTGGATAGGCCCAGGGGACATTATGTTAAGTGAAATAAGCCATGCACAGAAAGACAGATACTGCATGTTCTCACTCGTATGTGGGAGTTGAGTAAGTTTATCTCATAGACGTAGTGAGTAGAACAGGGGTTACGAGAGGCTGGGAAGGGTAAAGGGAGATAGAAGCTGGTGATCAGGTACAGAAATCAGTAAATGGGATTAGTAAAATCTAGAACTCCATAGCATAGATCAACAATTAACTGTAACTTATTACAACTTTCAAAGATGATAGGTGTGCTAATTCCCTGATTTGATCTTACACACTTAATCCATGTATCAAAATATCACACTATACCCCATAGATATGGACAATTATTATGTTGATTTAAAATAACTTTCATTCCCAAAAAGAAGAGGAGGAAGAAGAGGAGAAGACACACAAAGAGAAGGCATGTGAAGACCCAGGGAGAGGACATCTGCAAGCCAAGGAGGGCGGCCTCGGAGGAAGCTCACCCTGCGGCGTCTTGATTCCAGATCTCCTCCAGGCTCCAGCACAGCCAGAAGATACATTTCTGTTGTCTAAGTCACTCAGTCTGCGCTAATTTACTATGGCAGCACCAGCAAACTCATAAAACCTTCAGAATGCTGTTCACCTTGAACTGATGTTGTTTTTAACTTCAAATAATGGCATATGTTTGTTTAGATGGGGCACACAGTTCTGCTCCACTGTGTCATGGTCCAAGAAGCTCCTCTGAGGCATCAGTCATCAGAATTTTTCAGAAATAATCACAAAATAATCATATGGATTGCAAGAAAACCAAGCACGAAAACCATCAAAATAATTTACTGAAGCCAGTTGTCAAGGGAATTTGGCCAATATGAATTGTTGCTCTGGAAAAAAGAATCCAGATATCGCTCAAGAGTATCCAGGCAAACTCCGTGGGCACAAGTTTTTTGATACTTTTTTACTCCTTGAAACCTCCAGAGCACTCTTTCTCACTCAACTTTGCATTTTGTGTCCTTTATACAACTTTGAGAGGCCAGCAAGAGTTCCTATCGATGATGCTTTCTCATTGATGGGAGGATAAATAGGGCGGCTGCTCTGGAAAACAATCCTTGCTGTTCCTCAAGGGGTTAAACACAGGGTACCAGGTGCCCTAGCAATTCCACTCCTAGGTATATACCTAAAAGACATGAAAACATAGCACCACACAAAAATCCATATGTAAGCATTCGTAACAGTGTTATTCATAAAAGTCAAATGCAGGAGCAGACATTGTGGAACAGCAGGTTAAGCTGCCACCTGCAGTGCTGGCATCCTCTACAAGTGTCAGTTCAGGCCCTGGGTGCTCCACTTCCAATCCAGATTCCTGCTAATGCACCTGGGAAAGTAGCAGAGTATGGTCCAGGTACTTGGGCACCTGCCACCACATGGGACACTAGGAAAAAGCTCCTGACTCCTGGCTTCGGCCTGGCCCAGCCCTACTTTGGGAGTAAACCAGTGGGTGGAAGATCTCTCTATCTTTCTGTCTCTCTCTGTCTCTCTGTCTCTCTCTCTCTCTCTCTCTCTCTCTCTAACTCTGCTTTTCAAATAAATAAATAGTCTTAAAAATCGAAAAGCACTACACTCCCAGGCCACAGCAGAGAGCTGGACTGGAAGAGGAGCAACACGAGACAGAATCCAGCACCCCAACCGGGACTAGAACCCAGTGTGCCGGCGCCACAGGCAGAAGATTAGCCTAGTGAGCACCTGCATGGGAGAACAGGAGAAGCACCTGGCTCCTGGCTTCAGATCAGTGCAGTGCGCCGGCCACAGCATGCTGACCGCAGTGGCCACTGGGGGGTGAACCAACAGAAAAAGGAAGACCTTTCTCTCTGTCTCTCTCTCTCACTGTCCACTCTGCCTGTCCACAAAAAAAAAAAATCAAAAAGCACAAACAATCCAAATGTTCACCAACTGATGAACAGATAAATGAAATAAATCCCATACAATACAAGGGAATATTATTCAACAACAGAAAGGACTAGTTCTGATACATGTTACAACATGATGAGCCTTGAAAACTGTGCTAAGTGGGGCCAGCGCTGTGGCATAGCCTGGTAAAGCCACCACCTGCAGTGCCAGCATCCCATATAGGCACTGATTTGTGTCCCAGGTGTTCCACTTCTGATCCAGCTCTCTTCTGAGGCCTGGGAAAGCAGTGGAAGATGGCCCAGGTCCTTCGGCCCCTGCACCCAAGTGGGAGACCCAGAAAAAGCTCCTGACTTCAAATCGGCCCAGCTCCAGCTGTTGTGGCCATCTAGGGAGTGAACCAGTGGATGGAAGACTTCTCTCTCTCTCCCTCTGCCTCTCTGTAACTCTTTCAAATAAATAAATAAATCTTTAAAAAAAAAAAAAAACTGTGTTAGTTGACAAGCCAGACACAAAGGCCACATATTCTCTGATTCCAGTCATGTGAAGTGTCTAGAACAGGTAAATATATAGGGATAGAATGTAGGTTATTGTTAGCCAGGGACCAGACAGGGCAGAAGGAAATGGAGAGGGACTGCTAATGGATGGAAAGTTTCTTTGAGGAAATAGTCCAAAATCAATTGTGGTGATAGCTGTACAACTCATTGAATACACTAAAAACCATTGAACTATACACTTTAAATGCATAAAGTGACTGCTATTGTAACTGTATCTCCAGATACTCATCATATGACCACTCCCCTATTTCCTTCTAAGTGCACTGTTCTCCCCCAGTCCCAAAGCTCATAGCCTTCCTCTTTGTCAGGAGCAACAAAAAAGGGATTCAAAATTAGAGATTTGGGTAGACAGTCACTAAGACCTTTTTTTAAATCTCAAGAATTCAAAATCACTATTGACCACTTACTTATAGGTTTCACAGTGCTGCTGTGACAAATTACCACAAATTTGGTGACTTAAACCAACACAGATTTGTTATCCACAGGTCTGGACATCAGATGTCTGAAATAGGTCAGGGCTAAAATCCAGGTGTCAGCAGCGCTGTGTTCCTTGACACTGCCCGCCTCCTTGATTCACGGTCCCTTCGTCCATCTTCAAACCTTTTTCTGCCTCTTGAAGGACCAGATAGAATTACATTGTGCCTACCTGAATAATCTACATTGCCTCCTCATCTCAAACCTTTAAAACAATCACACTGGAAAAGTCCTTTTCCCCTGCAAGGCGACATATTCATAGGGTCAAGGGCTTGGAACATGCATATATTTGGGGGGCAATCTTCTGCCTACCACACCCTATGCAAGTAGCTGCAGAATGGGAGAGGGCATCAGACCTTAGGTAAGAACTGAAGTTGAGAAAGCACTGAACTGAGTCCTCCACACGGAAAAGGCCTGCAAAGACCACAGCCCAATTCCAGTTCTCCCTAGACTCGGAGTCTGCAGCTTCCTTCTGCCACTTTATGGGCATCAGTAAATAACACAGGTGAGTTCAATTTTGTTTTTTGTTTTGTTTTGTTTTGTTCTGATTTTGTTTTTGTTTTTAAAGATTTATTTTATTTATTTTGAAAGACAGAGTTACAGAGAGAGGCAGAGACAGAGAGAGAAGTCTTCCATCCACTGGATGGCCGCAAAGGCCAGAGCTGCGCCAGTCTGAAGCCAGAAGCCAGAAACTTCTTCCAGGTCTCCCATGCAGGTGCAGGGGCCCAAGGACTTGGGCCATCTTCTACTGCCATCCCAGGCCATAGCAGAGAGCTGGATCAGAAGAGGAGCAACCAGGACTAGAACCAGGGCCCATAAGGGATGCTGACGCTTCAGGCCAGGGCTTTAACCTGCTGCGCCACAGCACCAACCCCTCAATTTTGTTTTAATGGACAAAGCAAAGTCTGCACACATAGAGTAATTTTTAAGGGATCTGCTGGAAAGGGCAGCAGTGATTCCCAGGAACAACTGTGAGTTCACAAACATAAGGACCTCACAAAGGCACCTCCCTTTTTGCTCCAAGAGGGTGGACATTGCAATTGGAGAAACGTGGCAATGCAGCATGTCTGATCTACTCCAGTGCATCAACTTGACCAGGAGCAACACCCCAGGGGCAGGACGGAGACACCTGGGCTGCACAGACAACAATTCCCTGCCTAAACAAATGGCTAGCTGGTCTGTGACTAAAGAGTACTAAGTAGATCGGCGTTATCTCGTGTGGGGCCACAGGGAAGAGGTTTGACATTCCTATCACTGATGAATGTTTACCACACTGCAGATGACAGCCAGCCAGAAGGGAACTCATGAGCAGGGTGCCCGGTGTACCTGTGCAATACGAGATCAGCTCATGGGGTACATGCAGAGAGCAGATGAGGCTGGGAAGCTTGGTGGAGGCCTGAGCATTGTTGGAGTCCTGCTGTGCGTTAGATTTTCTGTGTGGCTCAGCCAGTCTGGGCTATTATAATATAGTTCCATAGACTGCGTGATTTGTACAACAGATGTACTCTTCTCACAGCTCTGGAGAGTGAGATGTCAAGGTCAGGGTGCCAGCCCAGCTGGATTCTTGATAGGGCCTCTTTCTGACTTGCAAATGTCATCATTCTGAGTAGATCCTTAGACGGCAGGGAGCAGAGAGAAAGAAGAGACACATTCTCTCCTGTCTCTTCTTAGAAGGGTGCTGGTCTTATTCATGAAGGTTCCACTCCATGACCTAATTAACCCCTAAAGGCCCCACCCCCAGATACTCCCACATTAGGGGTTAAGACTTCAACCTATGAATTTGTGGGACACCCAAAAACTCAGTCCAGAACACTGTGATATAAAAACAACAGAGATTTGGCCGGCACCCTGGCTCAATAGGCTAATCCTCTGCCTACGGCGCCAGCACCCCAGGTTCTAGTCCCGGTTGGGGCGCTGGATTCTGTCCCGGTTGCCCCTCTTCCAGTCCAGGTCTCTGCTGTGGCCCAGGAAGGCAGTGGAGGATGGCCCAAGTGCTTGGGCCCTGCACCCGCATGGGAGACCAGGAGGAAGCACCTGGCTCCTGGCTTTGGATCAGCGCAGCGTGCCGGCCATGGAGGCCATTTGGCCAATTGGAGGGTGAACCGACGGAAGGAAGACCTTTCTCTCTGTCTCTCTCTCTCTCTCACTGTCTAACTCTGCCTGTCACAAAAAAAAAAAAAAGAGAGAGAGAGAGAGAGACTGAAACAAGGAACATCTAAAAGTATGAAAATACATAAGTCAATAAATAGGGCTCTGGATATGGCCCATAAGAGACAAGAATAGAGACGCGCTGTGTGCCTGGAGATGTGAGAAGACACGGGGAGGGTGCTGATGCAGAGCATGGCTGTAGTGATGGAGGAGCACAGGCCTGACTGAAGAGCAGACTCTGGGAGCCAAGAAAGGGTCAGCTCACGAGCACAGGGGGCAAAACCGAGCTCCAGATAAAAGCAGGAGGGCACAGCAAATCATAAACCATCCTAAGGCAAAATGTGGTAGTCCCCAGAACAGCTCTCCAAAAATGTTTAATAGGCATGGAAAATGCTCTCGGTATGACTTTTTTAAAAAAGCTTCTAAGCTATATCCAATTTTGCTATTTTAAGGAATATGCCATCTTACTCCCCATATAGCACCTCTGTCCCTAATGAGTTGTACTATGAGACTCAACTGCAAATTTTGTTCCCAAATGGCACTCTATATATTGTGTGTGTGCGTGGGTGCAAATTGTTGAAGGCTATGCTTAGCATGGAGTTGGTCCTCTGTATATAAAGTCAAACTAAAAATGAACCATAATGAAGAAGGAGATGGGAGAGGGAGAGGGAGGTGGGATTGGAGTTGGGGGGGTGGAGATATGGGAGAAAGAACCAGTGTATTCCTAAAGTCATATCCATGAAAAAAATGCATTCATTAAATAAAAAAGTAAAAATAAAAAATTTTAAAAAATTAAATATGCCAAGAAAAATATCAGAAAGACTTCAAAATGTTAGCAGGTGGT
The DNA here is from genome assembly GCF_033115175.1 of Lepus europaeus. NCBI lineage: Eukaryota > Metazoa > Chordata > Mammalia > Lagomorpha > Leporidae > Lepus > Lepus europaeus. The sequence continues at coordinate 133,815,617 of NC_084831.1, read as the reverse complement.
GGAATTCTGAGTGATTATTATTTTCTTCTTTTACTTCTCTACGTTTTCCAAATTATCTACCAGAAATATGCATCACTTTTAAAACCAAAAAAAAAATTTCAGTTTACAGGTGGAAGGGTGGGCACAGAGAAAGAAAGCTCTTTTCATCCCACACAAGAAAGAATTAAGAACAAACATGTAAAAAAGACTTGGAGGGGGGCTGGCGCTGTGGCGTAGCAGGTAAATCTGCCGCCTGCAATACTGACATCCCATATAGGTGCCAGTTCGAGTCCCAGCTGCTCCACTTCCAATCCAGCTCTCTGTTACGGCCTGGGAAAGCAGTAGAAGATGGCCCAAGTCCTTGGGCCTCTGCACCCATGTGGGAGACCCAGAAGAAGCTCCTGGCTCTCGGCTTCAAATTGGTGCAGCTCCGGCTGTTGTGGCCATCTGGGGAGTGAAAAGGCAGATGGAAGACCTCTTTCTCTTTGCCTCAGCCTCTCTCTGCCTTTCAAATATAAATAAATAAGTATGTTTTAAAAACTGACTTGGGGCCGTCGCCGTGGCTCAATAGGCTAATTCTCCGCCTTGCGGCGCCGGCACAGTGGGTTCTAGTCCCGGATTCTATCCCAGTTGCCCCTCTTCCAGGCCAGCTCTCTGCTATGGCCTGGGAAGGCAGTGGAGGATGGCCCAAGTCCTTGGGGCCCTGCACCCGCATGGGAGACCAGGAGAAGCACCTGGCTCCTGGGTTCGCATCAGCGCGGTGTGCCAGCCGTGGCGGCCATTGGAGGGTGAACCAACGGCAAAGGAAGACCTTTTTCTCTGTCTCTCTCTCTCTCACTGTCCACTCTGCCTGTCAAAAAAAAAAAAAAACTGACTTGGAGAAAGAAAGGAAAGCAAGGTGGATGAAGGCGCTCATTGGCCAAATGACTGAGTCTAATCAAGAAGCTGATGCTCTTCGAGAAGCATCTCCGTAAAGAGACAATTTTCCTGTTGAATAAAGCAGATATTTTTAATTTTTGCTCATTTTAGAATTTTAGCACCTTTTCGGTGAGAAATGTTGGGAAGAAACATGCCACAACTGATCTACAGTCCGATTTTTCTCCAAACTTAACAAAATCCATTAGGAGCCGCACGACCCTCTGCTAGGGCTGACTCACTTTCATAAAGCAAAACAGGACAGGCCTCTCCATTTGCTGGCAATTATGCCTGGCTACCATCACATCAGCTGCCACTCATTGGCAATGTATTAGCCCTGCAAATGAAGTAATCAGCAGTAATAATCCATGGTCAGCCCATGGCCAAATCTGCCTCGGCTCTCTTCATCTGAAAAATGAAGACACGCACTCCATCTCTGAGACAGCAGCAATATTCAAATGATACAAACACAGGCATGATCGCAGTCCTTCAAGCCAGGCCCAATTAATCCAAAAGCCTGTCCCCAACACCAATAGCGTGCTTTCTGCTAGAGCTTACACGTTTTCCCCATTCTGAACATGCTAACTTCCTGTAACAACACTCTCTTAAGAGACCTGTGGGTCCAAGCCCTCATTTTGCAGATAAGGAAATCGACTCCCAGAAAGATGAACTGATTTCCCCAAAGGCTCACAACTAGTTGGCGGCAGAAAGAGAGAAACCCTGTCAGCACACATCAGGCACCTCTTGTCTCTCCCACACCACCATCCCATCAGCACGTGGGAGAGGGGGTACTCGAATGGTGGATGGGGTGGCACCACACATCACCCAGTTGATTGGTGGAGATACCTAGAAGGGCTTGGGGAAAAAGGTGTCCTTGGGAGAAACAGGACCAAGGGACAAAAGAAGAGGTGCTGGCACAGGAGCCTTGGTTCTGGTATCCATGGCAAAACCACGTGGATACATTCATCTACGTGCTTTCTTTTTTTTTTTATTTTTAAACTTTTATTTAATGAATATAAATTTCCAGTGTACAGCTTATGGATTACAGTGGCTTCCCCCTCCCATAACTTCCCTCCCACCCGCAACCCTCCCCTCTCCCGCTCCCTCTCCCCTTCCATTTGCATCAAGATTCATTTTCAATTCTCTTTATATACAGAAGATCAATTTAGTATAAAGGTTTCAACAGTTTGCACTCACATAGACACACAAAGTGAAACATACTGTTTGAATACTAGTTATAGCATCAAATCACAATGTACAGCACATTAAGGACAGAGATCCCACATGAGGAGCAAGTGCACAGTGGCTCCTGTTGTTGACCCAACAAATTGACACTCTAGTTTATGGCACCAGTAACCACCCTACGCTCTCGTCATGAGTTGCCAAGGCTATGGAAGCCTTCCAAGTTTGCCGACTCTGATCATATTTAGACAAGGTCATAAAAGACAGAGTGAGGATAGTAACCAATGATCCTAACAGTGGCATTAACCAGGTTTGAACAATTATACAGCATTAAGTGGGGAAGAGGACCATCAGTACACACAGGTTGGGAGTAGAGCCATTGGTGGTAGAGTAGAGGTTATGATTACGAAGGAATGAGGCCCACGTGTGCTAGACAGGGTCTAGAACAAAGGACAGAGTCATTATTAGAGGAGCTAAGAAAGGTGCTGTCTAAGCTACAATTAAGTTTTCTGATTGAGAGGCAAATAGAACCTCACAGAAGGGGCTTCATAATAATCTGGTGGGCTTTAGGCCATGTAAGTTAAGAGGCCCAGACCTATCTATCTCTTCACATGGGGTATATCCTAAGGGAGGTGTGAACCTCCTAGGGGAAGGCACTCTGTTGACTTTCATGACTTGGCTGGCCTGGGAGGAGAGCTGGCCAGGTAAAGGCAGGGGGCATCTCTAACAAGAAATTTACAGTTCTGCCTGCAATGTTGCTGACCCTACTTGACCACACCCTCAGCTGCAGTGGTCACTTTGGAAGTTGGGCTGAGTGAAGGGCTTTTCAGCTTAGAGCCAATAAGATCTGTGGCCCTGACCTGGGCATCCTTCGACTCCAGGGCAGGTCCATTTCCAGTGATCCAACTCTTGGCAGAGCTGCCAGGGCTCTTCACAAGCTGACTTCTGCTGAAGCCCAGGCTTACCACATTGAAAGCCACTGCAGTGGACTGGCCTGTTGGGTCTCCTTGAGGGCAGATCACTGTACAGATCAGCCATTAATAGGCCTGCCACCCATTGCTTCTGATGCCTAGCTTTCTTTTCCTCCTGGTTTGTGTTAAAGCAGACCAGAGGATGCAGGTCAAGGGAGTGCCCGTGTCCCATCTCTAATCTTCGGTGGCCTGAACTACAAGTCTATAGTCACAGGCATGTTCTGTAGTAGTTTTTCTAAGGTAGACAATGCCCATGAGGAAAATTATATTCTCACTTTAAAACTTTCTTTCCCTTTGGTCTGAAAGGGAGGTTTTTTCTACTTACTGTATACTTTGCTGATGGCGAAGTGAATCTAGCTATGAGATTATTATTTAAGTTCTTATTTTGGCTATGCTATTACAGAAAAATGTTAGCCATCTCTTTTATAAGGTCTAAAGATTAAATTGTGCGTCCTACAGATTCCTTCATAATAGAATTAGTTTCCTACCTTGAAGAGAATAGAGAAATGAAAGAATAAGTTGGGCTTAGAATAGAGAAATGAGGGAGCAAGTCCTAGATCGCTTGCTGACAATAGCAATATCACATGAATACTTAGCAAACAGTTTCAACCATTAGATAACAACTTAAGAAAACATTTACCAGAAGGTCCAATGCCTTCTATAAATTTTAAGAATCATGTATTTGAAAACACCTCTTAAATATCTAACATGGTGTAGTTTGTTTAACCAGTAAACTTAAGCACAACCATCTAAAATGTTTTTAGTTTCTTTCTACCAACAAGTTTAAAACATATGATACACAGATTCAGGTCACACAAAACCCATTGCTTCCTTGAGCCTCTACTGCTTCAAGAACTAGCAAATGCCTCAGTTTCGCAGAATAGCACTCTACCGCGGTTCCTTTCTGACAGTCAGAACCTCACTCACCTTGAATATAAACCAAAACACAAAAGGTCCCTGCACACTCACCCATAGTGATGGACTACAGCCTCTCCATCTATGCTCCCACACTGAGCTCACAGCTGAAATTGCATTTAGCACAACAGTGAGCCTGCAGATGTAGCCATGAGGGCTCAGAAGGCAGAATATTCATTTTTAGGTAAACAGAGTGTTAAAGAAAAGATATTGGGGTGAAGTTAAAGATGTGACCTTTCTTAGGTTTCTAGCTAAAAGTAAAAATAAGATTGTTTTAAAAATAAGAGATGTGGGGGCCAGCACTGTGGCATAGCAGATAAAGCTGCTACCTGTATTGCCGGCATCCCATATAGGTGCCAGTTCAAGTCCCGGCTGCTCCACTTCCTATCCGGCTCTCTGCTATGGCCTGGGAAAGCAGTAGAAGATGGCCTGAGTCCTCGGGCCCCTGCACCCATGTGGGAGACCTGGAAGAAGCTCCTGGCTCCTGCCTTTGGACTGGCGAAGCTCCAGCCATTGCGGTCAACTAGGGACTGAACCAGCAAATGGAAGACCTCTCTCTCTCTCTCTCTCTCCCTTTCTCTTCCTCTCCTTCTCTCTCTGTGTAACTGTAACTTTCAGATAAATCTTTAAAATAAAAATAAGAGATGTTATATATAGAAAGCAATTAGTGTAGTATTTAACATATGTTAAATATTCCATAAAGTATAACTACTATTATATATATAATTATAATATTTAAGACAATTATTATGACATTAGGACAGAAAAACTAAAATTTTTTTTAATTTCCTATAATTTTATTTCTTCTAGAGAAAAAAATTTACTTACCAAAAAAATAATAATAATAAAACAAACTCAACCAGAGGGTTAGAAATTCATCTACTGTTTATATATTTAAACCCCAACATCAAGTAATACTGATCTTGACTCAGAAAGTCCCAGATTTGGGGTCTGGCCTTTGGCCTAGTAGTTAAGACCACACTTGGGACATCCACATCCTATATCAGAGTGCCTGGGCTGAATCCCCACTGTGCTCCTGACAGCAATTTTCTGCTAATGCACACCCTGAGAAGCAGCAGATGATGGCGCAAATGCTTGGGTCCCTGCAACACATGTGGGAGAGCCAGACCGAGTTCTTGGCACCTGGCCCAGCCCCAGACATTGCAGACATTTGGGGAATGAACCACTGGATAGAGGATCTCTGTCTGTGTGTCTCTCTTTGTGTCTCTCCACCTTTCAAATAAATTAAACAATTTTTTATGACCCTGGTAGTAAATCTGAATGCCTTCCCCTTCATAATTCCCTGTCTCTTACTTTTCCCTCTTCTGCAGATAGAAGGGAGTTCTATAGAGGCAGTCATCTGTAGGCAATGCCCCTTGTCCCAAATCACAGAGACCACAGAGACTGGGGAGCAGTCCCCAAGACTTCTCTGACAGCATTTTTCTAATTGGTGTGGGAGGGGCCCAAGGAGAATGACAGAGTCAGCTTTAAAGCCAAAAGCCAATGTTGTTCTGGTGCCCTTTCCAGGCCGGGTGTGTTAATATACTAACAGTCTCCCTCCCACAGCCAGACGGTCTGCCTGCAGACTCACTGCAGCAAACCTGCACTGCACCTCTCTGCACAGACACAGAAAATTCTTTATTGCCTACTTGTCACTGCAGGACACAGCTGACAAGACTGCCAATTGAAAGTCTGCTTAGTTCTGAAGTCAGTGGTCAAATGGAGCCCAAAATTAATATACCCCCTACAAAATGCAGACCAAAGTATCTCTATATATGTTGTAATGGATGAGCAATCAAATTGCTAATCTCACCTGCCTTTGCTTTGAACCTGTAGCATGGTGGCCACAGGATCAACACAGCACAGCACTAAAAGGAGCAACTTCCATGTGCCAGGTGTTCTGAGAGGTGCATAGCATAAATTATCTTACTTAATTTTCACAAGAACCTCACCAGGGAGAATCCACTAAGTCCACGTTAAAATAAAGAAGTAGAGCCTCAAAGAGTAAATTGTCCAAGGCCCACAACTAGAAAATGGCTCAAGACAGATTTGAACCCACATATGTCAAACCCACGCTTTCTCACATTGCCTCCCCCTGTGCCAACCACATACAGCCATGAAACCTCTGCTGCTTTAGTTGACCCCACCAGCCCACCCACTCTTAGAGCACTAGAGCTGTGTGCTGGGCTTTTTTGCATAAGCTGCTGAGGAAACACAGGTGAGAAAGAGGTGGACCCTCCCCTGTGAAAGATCCCAGTCTAGAGGTAGACACAAACAAGTAAACAAACGATTGCAACTCATGACTTTGGAAATGCAATAGTTGAAAGGGAGGGGTTGGGAGAGGAAGAGCAAAAGCGAATTTTAGTTAGACTTGAGGATGTGTGATCTCCAGTGCACTGCTTCTCCTGTACATCCCTGTCATTTCACACAGAAGACGTCATGGACTGTCTGATTGGAAGATATGCTTGGAAGGAAATTGGAAATTGTGTTTCCTGGGCTCTCATTCTGCAGCTGAGGACATTAAACCCTAGAGAAGGAAGCAAACAGGTCAGGATCACACAGCAAACAAGGTACTCGGGTTTCCTGACTCAAGTCCTGTGGTCCTTGGTACACACCCAGTGCCACCTCAGACTGTCATTGACTAGAGCTGACAGGCAGTTGCCCACATACAAGGGAATGTTAGCGATGGACACAGACAGACTGCAAAAAGACTCATTTGAGGTTTATGCAGGGCAGAACACAAGTCATCTGGGCCTGGGAGACACAAGCCAGTGACTTGTAATGAGTCCTGGGAAATGTCCCAAAGTGACCAAATTCTAGTCAGAATGTCTGCATTCCATGACAGTGCATTCTCCCCTATCACTATACAGTAAACATGTTGGCTGGGCCCAAACAGGCAGTCTTTAAATCAGGAGCAAATTCCTCACAGCTTGGAGATTCCTACTTGTTGAGCATGATTGGTTACAAATACCTTTAGAGATGGGGTATGCTTTAAAGCTAATGATTAATTTTAAGAAGGATGTTTCTGGGAATAGATAAGGAATATTTAGAGAAGGAACTAAACATTGTGCAAGGTTGTTCCAGATGATTAAGACAAAACAGACCCTTTGTGCACTCCCTTCCCAGTCAAATTGACCTGGTAAATAGATTTAACAGCCCTGTCCAGACACGCCTCATACAAGTCTCAGTAAGTGTTTGTTTTAAATGCTTTGCAGGGTATTTTTTTTTTAAGATAGTTTGTTCTCAAGGACTTCAAAAGTTCCATGGGAAAATTAAGTTAAAAATAATGCCTAGGTGGACATTTGACCTAGTGGTTAAAAAGCCAATTAGGACACCCATATTATGGGATATAGCCCTGGCTCCTGACTCCAGCTTCCAGATAATGTACACCCTGTAAGGCAGCCTGCCACCTACATGGGAGACCTGAACTGAGTTTCTGGCTCCCAGCTTCAACCTGGCTTAGTCCCAGCCATTGCACATCTGGGGCAATGAACCAGTGGATGGGAGCTATGGCTCTCTTACTCTCAAATATAAATTCAAAAGAAACAAAGTTCAAGATAATGTACATTTTCCACAACATTTTGAAGCCTTCTTATATTTGGTTTACTCTTTTTCTATCTCATTCATTCCCCAAAGGAAAATTATAAAAGTTAGCCTTTTAAGAGGAAGTATAAAGAAGTACAGCATACAAGTGAACATAAAATATTGGCATTGTCAATTAGTATCTTAGGAGGAAGCAAAAAAGAAGGAAGGGAGAAGATGGGTTATGGGCACGAACGGTCCTGATCACGGTCAAATAAGATGCAGCTACCTTGTCTGGAGCCCTTTTTCTGCTCCCTTCCTTTGAGATGGGGGCTACGTAGCTTGGACTTTTCCACTGGTTTTCATTACACTTCACAGTAAAAACTTACTGGCTTAAATAATCACAGCTTTCTGCAGTCTGGTCACATAATCCTGGCAGCCAACAGCATGCACCTTGAAAACTTCCAACTACTGGACCCGTGTACTTAACCATAGTCCCATGCATTCCAAGATCCATGGCCATGTTTCATGGGGCACCCACTGCACATCACCAGGACGGCACCAGGTCACCATTCCAGTACCTTACATGTCAGCCCCTGTACTCATGACCTGAATGAGGGGTATCTTTTTGAGGCAGCCATACTTTTTGTCCAGTCCAGCCCTGTGTGTGGGTTCCTTATCTATGCACTAGGGATCCCCTAATACTTAGTCTCCTGTACTTAGCGGATGCAAACAATACACCCAGTACCCTGAAACATAACAAGATTTCCTATCAAAAAGTCCCAGTGGTCTGTCACAGTACGTGACAGACAAGAAGAGAAGAAACACACAAGCATCCATTGCTCCTGGTATTGGGGAGTCTACAACTCTACAACAGAGATAAGAATAAAATCCAATACCCTCCTGGTAGTGAGTTATTATGAAAATAAACCTGGGCCACAGACGGCTGGATTCAAAGCTGAAGGAGCTGAAGCAATACCAGCTCATCTAAAGAACACCAGTTACAGGGCCCGTGGAAACCATCCGCTTGGTGTCCAAGGACTCTGGGATGTCAAGGGGAAGTAGCAGAGCAGGTGCAAGAAGAAAGTGCTGTCACCCAAAGCTCTTGCCTTGGGGCTTCAGCACTTTCCAAAAAGGATTCTGAGTTCCAGAACAAATCCAAGTCTGCAGTAGAGAGGACACACTTGTTGGAAATTCAGAGAAGCTTTTTGGAATAGGATTGAGCTACAAAGGTTTAATTTTACTAAGGCTTTTCTCTTGAAGTGAATGAGTAAAAAACGATTTCTTGTTGATAAGGTTGTTTGTCTTCAATGGGGATTTCTTTCCCTTTTGTGCTACTGTTTGCTGTCCTTCTACCAGAGCCTCCTGCCATGATGGAAAATGGGTTCTTCATGCTGTCTTCATCCCAGCCCTTCCTGTGTGGAAGCCCCAAGCTTTGAACTAAACTACTCTAATCCTCCATTTTCCACCATACCCTTAGCAGTCATCAACCCTCTCATGCAGGTGAACGCCCAGAACTATTCTTCACAGGTTTTCTGTAGAAATCAACACCATGTCACCTTCACCTTCTGTCACTTCAGCTTCTGGCTCACCAGACTCAGGAGGTGTTGCTTCACTGTAGGACTCATATCTGGGCTCCATCAAGGTTTTTATGAATTGAAAAAAGAGGTATGTACATAAGGAAGCTTCAAAGAAAAAAATTAATGAACACAATTCTGCAAAGTTGGTGGGGATTTGCATTTTTCTTTAATGCATAAATGACTATAAAAATCAAAAAAGATTGTGGAAAAGTGGGGTGAGTGCTGTTAGTAACATATACCCATGTCAGAGCGCTGATTTGAGTCCTGGCTGCTCAGCTTCCCACCCAACTCCGTGTGAATGTGCCTCAGAAAACACCAGAAGATGACCCAAGTGCTTGGGCCCCTGCCACCCACACAGGAGACTCCGATGGGATTCCAGACTTCTGGCTTCACCCTGGCCCAGACCTGGCTATTATGTATTATGGCCATTTGGGGAGTGAACAAGCAGATGAGAAAAAAATTTCTCTCTCTCTCTCTCTCTCTCTCTCTCTCTCTCTCTCTCTCTCTCTCTCTCTCTTCATCCCTCCCTCCAACCTCTGTCACTCCATGTTTCAAATAAATGGTTTTTAAAAATGAATAAACTACTATAAAACAAAATGTCTTCTTAGCAATGACTTTATTCTTTCCCTGAGCCAACACTAAGCTAGAATATTTGCACCGTGAAGTCCAAAATCTTATTTGTGCCTTTATTTCTTCTCCCAGGTCTTGTCACCTTCACTTTGCCAATACTTTTCTCTCTGAATCCCTTTCTTCCCTCACTTATGAGGTCACCTCTGGGAAATTAGAGGTGGCTAAGGAATGGGTATCAGGAATACCCTTGTTATTTACTTTCTATGTAATGTCCTTCTACCCATCACCTTAAAGTCCTTGCTCAAAGGTCAGTTTTTAGTAAGGTCTTTCCTGTGATTTGTAAATCACTCCAGCACTGTGTATCCCCCTCTCTGCTTTCTTTTTCTCTGTAGCTTTAGGAAAGACAAGATGTTTCTGTTTTGTCAACTGCTCTTTCCCAAACATCTAGAACAGTTTCTATAATATTTATAAACTCAATAGTTATTTGTTGAATTAAGGAAGAAATAATTCCCTGATATGAGAGATCTGGTTAGGAATCATGTTCTCCTTTCAACATCTAAGACCTCATTACACACAGACCACCCCATAGTCACTTGCTGCTGGAATCCCATTATTCAGCAAGGAACCTTTTAGGGTGAAAGAATGGCAGTCTATCTCAAGGCCAAAACAATCCCTGGGTCTACAGGAAATATACGCATCAGTGGCAGAGAGGAACCTTCTTTCTTAATACAATTTACAAATTTTACCCAAATAAATGGCCAAGGGGATAAAGATTATATTTACTACCCTCCCTTGCAGCTAAAGAAGGCCGTGTAACTAAATTCTGGCCAATAAGAAGTAAGCAAAAGTGTTATGCCAAATTTCTAGGAAATATTCTTAAATAGGAAGAATATAATACTCTTAATCCCTTCCTCCTTCATGCCCATAATATGAATATGATAGCTAGCATTTGAACAGCCATGCTTGAAGGTGAGGTAGATAACTCAAGTTAAACATTTAAAGTAGCATGATAGAAAGAGACTAGGTTCCTAATGACTGTTGCCCACCTGGACTGACTACTCATAATTGTCCAGAAATTCATCTATTTCAAACAATTTTATTGTTCACTGGCACAAATCGTTCATTATATTCTTATTTTCTTTATAATACCTGTGAGATCTGTAGTGATGTCGTCTTTTCTATTCTTGACACTGATTATCTATACCTTGACTGTTTTCTTCCCTTAATCAGTGTTGCCAAAGTATATCAACTTTGTTAGTCTTCAAAGAATTGACTCTCAGCTTAATTAATCCTTTTGATTGATGTATTTTGTTACTATTATAGTTTATTTACTTCTATTAGAGGAGAGTTATTTCTGCTATTTTTTGTACATTCCTGGCTATAAGAATATCTTTCTTTAGATATTACTTTAACTATATTGCAAAATTATGTGTCATATTTTCATTATCATTTTACTTTGTAAATTCCAATTCTTTGTCTCATAAATAATGCAGAAGTGTATTTTTAGTTTTCAAATACAAGGAATTTTTTAGTTATCATTTTTGTATCTATTTATAGCAAAATTATATTGTGGTCTGATTCTGTATAAATTCAGTTCCCTGATATAGTATTAGTTTATCTTTTCCATCCTGTATTGGGTAAATTTCTGTAGATTCTATATGTACTTGAAAAAAATGCTATTCTGCATTTGTAAGAAATTGTTCTTTTGGGGCTAGCACTGTGGCACAATAGATTAATCCTCTGCCTGTGGTGCCAGCATCCCATATGGGTACCAGTTCTAGTCTAGGCTGCTCCACTTCCAATACAGCTCTCTGCTATGGCCTGGGAAAGCAGTGGAAGATGGCCCAAGTCTTTGGGCCCCTGCACCCACAGGGGAGACTCGGAGGAAGCTCCTGGCTCCTGGCTTCGGATCGGCCCAGCTTTGGCCATTGAGACCATTTGGGGAATGACCCAGTGGATGGAAGACCTCTCTCTCTCTTTCTCTCTCTCTCTCTCTCTCTCTCTCTCCCCCTCCCGCCCCCCCCCCCCGCCTCTGCCTTTCTGTAACTCTGCCTTTCAAATAAATAAATACATCTCTTAAAAAAACGAATCACCAATGTGATGGTATTTAGAGGTGGGGCCATTGTGGGTAAATTGAGTCAGGAGGGTAGGACCTCAGGAATGAGATTAGTCCCCTTGGAGAAGAGGCCCCAGAGAGTTGCCTTGCCCACTTGCACCATAGGAGGCCACAACTAGCAGGTGCCATCTATGAATCAGAGAGTGGAGGTCCTCACCAAATACCAAATCTGCCAGTGCCTTTGTCTTGGACTTCTCAGCCTCCAGACACTACCCAGCCTGTGCTATTTGTTACAGCAGCAGAAATGGGCTCCAGGAATCCCTGTTTTGGGTTCTCATAGATACTTTAAACTCAAGATATCCTACTAGAGGTGTCATCCTTCATCAGTCTCTAAAGCTGGATCCCTTACTATTTCCCTTCTCAGTAAAGACTTCCAAAAAGTCTCAAGTCACACAAATTGCAGTTCTTTCTGGATACCTACTTCTCCTTCAACCCCACATCTGACCCATCTCCACTGCCTATCCCTAAATCACCTAAACATCTTGCAAGTGTCTCTAGTTATCGCCTCTGCCACCACCCACTAACTGCTGCCCAATCTGCCTGCCTGTGGCTTGCCCCATCTAATCCATTCTCTATAGCGTTTGCTTGATCTTTATAAAAATGCAGATCTGAATCTATCATTCCCTTGCTAAAAATATTTCACTGACTTTCCAGGGGTCCCTGGGAAAAGCACACAAAATCCTTATAATAGCATAGTAGCAGGAATTCTATTTTGAAACATACACATGCCCCACACACTCTTCTCTTTTGCCTTCCCAAAAAGGTAAATTTCACCCTAGATGGCCAGAGGTATTCCATCTGCTCAGGGAAAGATTAGGACTATAAAGGAAAAAATGCAAAGGGGCTGGAAGGAGTAGTTCATATGCATATTTTTTACTTTCAACATGAATTTTTTGTGTTACTGTTATGCAAGAGGTTTTCTGATTTTTTTTTCTCTTCTCTTGTGGCTTAATCCAGAATCAAGGCTGAATGCCCAGACTATGGAGTTCCCTTTAATATCAAGAAGCTTCCCCTTGCCGTACTGTGGCAGAACACAAAACACCCAGCCTCCAGGAGTCCCTGTGAACTGACAGCCAGCACAGCAGCAGGAATCAGAAAAACGTGTTTCACAAGCTTCAGGTGGATGCTCAGATGAAGACCATTTGGTGGATATGATGGACACACAGCAGGAGCTTAGGCAAAGTCAGACCAGCCCAGGGGCAGCTGCCAGTCTCTGGCCAACTTCGGGGGTGGGAGAAGACAGAGAAAGAGACACAGACTGAGAGGCTGGCTGCAAGGTACACCAGTAGAATACTGCAGCCACCAACATCAGTGGTGCAACTGGTGGCCTGGGTGACAAGGGACAGTGCTGCAGAGACCAAAAGAGGCAGGGGGACAGTCCAGGTAGGTCACTGCAGGGCTCCGAGGTCCCTTTTGTCACTGCTGCTGCAAGTGCCAAGTAAGCAAAACACTGCCCAACATTCTTAGAAGCCATTTTGAAGAGTTGCAGCTTAGGGTAGCTGAATCTGAGCATATTGACTCAAAAAGACTTTCTATTTTTACTTCACACTAAGCTTTGAAAGTGAAATTTTTTGCTCCTCAGCAGATGGGACTTCTGAGAAAGACTAAATTAGCTGTAGATCACTCCCTCCCCACCACCACCAAAAAAAAAAAAAAAAAGATGAAAGGGGAGGAAGGTGATGGGGGGGGGAGGAAGAAATCCTCATTTCTCCCTGATCTGAGCTACTCTGAGGGTCCATTGATGCCTCCACGGCAATGTTCTGTCTGCCCCATCTCCCACTTCTTGTGTCCCCTTCCCTGTACTGGATTCTCAAGCCACATTGGCCTCCTCTCCCTCTCTCGGACCTGCTGTGGTCCCCATGACCTCAGAACAATTTCTTACTCATTCTGTTCCCTCTGTTGGAATGCTTTTCCCTCTCACCCCCACTTCTCCTGGTCCAGCAAGTTCCATTCTTTGGCCTCCATGTCATCTTCCCCAAGGAGGCCACCCCTGTACTTCCTTGGCCCCTGACTCCCACCCCCAGTGGCTCAGGGTCTCACAACTCCCTGCTGTTCTGCCCACAGCCCTTTTGCTTGTTATAAGAGTAATTCTGCCTGCCTTGTAGACCACAGTGCCATGCTGGCAGAGGCTGTCCTGGGGTCTAACATGCCACAGGGAAGTCAGCTCACCTTTGTTGAATGAAGGAATTGCTCAACAAATAAGTAAATGAATATAAAACATGCTCACAAGCCAGACAGGCTACCATGTGGGACAGGCAGCTGTGCATGCCTGGGCACACAAGCCCATGGGACAACAGCTGTCAGGCTGCTTTAAGAGCAGTGTGCACTCTGGACAGCTGGTGGTCTTATATGTCCCAGGAGTTTCATGTGCTTCTGTATTGAAAAGTTCAGAGAGCCTGGGAAGTTGTGCCCTCCAGCTTCATCTCAGTCCATGAAGCTGCCCTAGACAGAGCAGCCACAATGTGTGCCTAAGACCAAAGAGCTCACTCTCTTTGGGGCAGGATGGAGGGAACACACATCTCTGTGACAGGTGGTAGTGCTGTCTTATCACCCCACAGTGGAGTGACAACATGGTGAGACAAGGGAACCACCAGTGAGAAGGACCTCATAGACTTGAGCCAACTGATTCCATTAAAAAGGCACAAAGCAGTTCAGGGCCCCAAAGGGTAAAACTCTGAGGAGCAACCATACCTAGGACCATCCTCCCAACCTCTATGCCTCATTCGCACAAAGGCATGTATCTCTTTGACTTTATTTCTTCCTGACCATATGGACAGCCCAAGACCCTTGCCTACTGCACATAGCAGACACTTGGCCCACCTCCATAAAAAGGAAGCAGACAGAGCAGCCTTTGTCGCTGGGACCTTGACGTTCCCCATCAGCTGCCACTGCTGTTCAAAGCGAGGCGTGTGTGCGTTCATGCATGTGTGGGAATGGAGCACATATGGATGGGAATGGGAAACAGAATGGAGGCACCAACACACGTCCAGCCTGAATTTTGTTAAAGTCGGAAGCAGGATAGGAACAGGGTACAGGATGTTCAGACATGGCCCAATACCCAAGCCCCACTGTTTCCATGTATGTGATAGGCTAACTCAAGAATTTTTCCTTTGGGTCTTGACAACCTCTACCTCCAAGCGTACTTGATTACAATGAAAATGCCATTGGCAGGGACTGGCGTAAGCTTCTATCACTTTAGGGAGGATTACAATGGATAACTAAGAAGAACCTGGAAAATCAGACCTGAGATGAAGAGCACAGAAAGGTAGCACAAGAAGATGGCCAACCCTGCCAAAAGAGATACTGTCTTTTAAACATCATCGACCTGGTTTTGCTCGGGTAGGCCCAAAAGATAACTGCCTTTTCCTCAAAGGAACATGCTGCAGATCTCCGGGACCAAGGCAGGGGCTCGGGTTAGATCAAAAGGAAAGGTGTTAGCCTCATGTGAGGCTTTTCTGATGAAGCACACGTTCCCCCTTGGGGACTCTACGGCATCAAGATTTGTGCAGCCAGGAAAGGGATGGGAGCAACAGATCAAGCCACAGACACAGGAGCAGGGTGGGGCTTCGGACTCTCACTCCGGAGAGCTCAGGACCCAGATGGGCAGAGCGCAGAGCAGAGAAAGCCATGAAGGCTGGGCAGTGGGAAGCAGAGAAAGAAAAAGGAGGGTGGGGAAGCATCTGGAAAATTACTGCAGTCTCATGACTTTGGCTGCCTCAAAGCCGAGATGAGTCATCAGCTGGTTGCCTAGGCAACGGCTATTTTCCTCCTGCTGCTGATCAATTTCATCTGCACAAATGTCCCATGAAACTGGGAGCTGTGAAGATAATATACGGAGTCACAGAAAGTCCTGCCAAATGAAGTCTGCATTTCAAGCGCTTGAAGCCAGACCCACCTCCCGCTCCTGCCACGGTCTCCATGCCAACAGCCACACACACACACACACACACACAAAGCCAGGGGCCAGAACAGAGAGGTCCAGGCAGGAGATTGCCCCCTCCCTGTGAGATCAAAACTGCCCAGCCTCACTGCCTCCCATTAGAGGCAGGAGGGACGTGTGGTCATGCTCTCACTTCGTCTCTCAAGCAGAAATGGAGGCCTGGATAAGGAAACTCGACTGCCAGAGTTGGGCAGGTGCGACCACCTGGGAGTGGTGCCTACAGGCTGTGCCCCGAGATCAGAGCAGGAGAGAACACAGCGGCCTCTACCCAGGATGCCCAGTGACAAAGCTGTCCCTTTCCCATCTTCACTCTCTTCTTGGCACTTGTCACCACACACTGCACACTATTATGTAATAGTTTATGTCTTCTTGCTAGCAAGGGGAGGGATTGAATTTCTCCCGCATACCACTGTTATCTCCTGGCCTAGAGACACTTCATCCTACACATAGTAAGTCCTCAGTCAATGCTTGCTGAGTGAATGAATGGTCCTGAACCACCTCTAAGGCCACCCTAAAATTTCCATCCACGTGACCAACCCCCCTCAAAAGCTCTCAACCCCTTTCTGCACTGTGGCCGTGATGGTTCCTACAACATGTCTAATATGGAAATTGCCACAATGTGTTGTCTTCTCCTTATTGTACCTCCACCTTTAAGGGCGTGAAGAACTCGGGGAAGGTCTTATACAACAGAGGATCCGAGTCTGGTATCTCTCAGTTCAGCCTATAACACAAATGGGAAAAGCTGTCACGCCCATGTGTGGGTTGCCAACGCTCACATGCACGGATGGTGAAACTGAGACTCAGAAGTTAAGCACACAGTAGCAACAGGATTCAACCACAGGTCTGAGTTCCATGTCACCACCCAGTGTGGCCTCTCTGCTTGCCCTACCCTTCCACTTCCACAAGAGCCCTGTCAGAGGCATTTCCAACCCCACTTTTCTCCCTCCAGCAGCTCAGGCCGTCCATTTAAGCCTGAAGTGTTTTCCCTTTGTTCTCTGCTCTCAACTCCTAGGCTGTTTCACATAAATTAAATGATTTGAGCCTCAAACCAAGCCTGTCTGATGAGCAGGCCAGATATCATCATGTGCACACTTCAGATATGGAAAATGAAAAAAACAAAAGCCTAAGTGGCTGCCTGAAATGATGTAACTCATCAGAGCTGGGACTTGCAGCCCGGGGCTCCGACACTGCCAGTGCTCAGCCCAGGCACTGGAAAAAGAGAACCCCAGTACTCACTGTGAGAACAGCGCCAAGCTCTGGGCCATACTCCACTTTGGCTCTGGGCCCCACCACTCCTCAGAGCTGTCCCTGGGAAGCCACAAGCTGGCAAAGCACTGATTGATCTTGTCAGCTAATTGAGGGAAGAGCCGGCCCTGGGGATCCTCAGAAGCCTTCCCTAGAGACTTAAATGACAGGAAAGGAACCTGAGATGTCAAGGGAAACCTCAATACCGAAGAGAGCATTCAAACGTCACAGCTTCATTTGGAAGACGGTGCCAAGTGTTGGTAATGAATTTTACCCGTACTTATTCCTTGCCCTGATCCCCTTCGCCTCAGTCCACTCCCCACCCACTCTCTTTCTGCTCCAATTAAACTTTTTATTCTGTTATTATGTGAATTATTTTATTAATAATATTAATTATAAATTGAAAATAATATTAAATTTTATTACATTATACCTTACAGATATGATCCTGAAAATAGACTTCACAAGTCTTACTACACACTAGGTGGGACTAAGTAACTAAAAGAAACAGAATAGGCCGGCGCCGTGGCTTAACAGGCTAATCCTCTGCCTTGTGGCACCGGCACACCGGGTTCTA
Organism: Lepus europaeus; assembly: GCF_033115175.1. Taxonomy (NCBI): domain Eukaryota; kingdom Metazoa; phylum Chordata; class Mammalia; order Lagomorpha; family Leporidae; genus Lepus; species Lepus europaeus. The sequence goes on along the minus strand of NC_084831.1, from coordinate 133,798,105 downwards.
GTCCCAGTTGGGGCGCCGGATTCTATCCCGGTTGCCCCTCTTCCAGGCCAGCTCTCTGCTATGGCCTGGGAAGGCAGTGGAGGATGGCCCAAGTGCTTGGGCCCTGCACCCGCATGGGAGACCAGGAGAAGCACCTGGCTCCTGGCTTCAGATCAGCGCGATGAGCTGGCCGCAGTGGCCATTGGAGGGTGAACCAACGGAAAAAGGAAGACCTTTCTCTCTGTCTCTCTCTCTCTCTCTCACTATCCACTCTGCCTGTCAAAAAAAAAAAAAAAGAAACAGAATAATGAATTTTTTCCCAAGGCTTATATATTTATTTGAAAGGCAGAGCAAGAGACAGAGAGGGAGAGACAGAGAAAGAGAGATCTTCCACCCTCTAGTTCACTCCCCAAATGGCCTCAACGGCCATGGCTGAACCAGACCAAAGTCAGGAGCCGAGAACTCCATCCTGGTCTCCCATGTGGGTGGCAGCAGTCCAAGCACTTGGGCTACTTTCTGATAACTTCCCACGCTCATTAGCAGGAAGCTGGATGGGAAGCAGAATAGCTGGGAGGGACTCTACTCAGTGTCACAAGTTGGGACTCAAACCAATGTCACAAATGGCAGCTTGACCCACAGTGTCACAATGCCAGACCTGAGAATGATAAATTTTAACCCAAACACATGATATCATGGCTTTAAAAAAAAAAAAAAAGTGACATCCTGAGGCCAGTGTTGTGGCATAATGGATATAGACACTATGGATGTTTGTGATGCCGGCATCCCATATGGGTGCCTGTTGGAGTCCCAGCTGCTCCACTTCTGATCCAGCGCCCTGCTAATATACCTGAGAAAGCAGCAGAGGATGGCCCAAGTGCTTGGGCCTTTGCACACATGTGAAAGACCCGGATGAGGATCCTGGCTCCTGGCTTACACCTGGCCAGCCCCAGCCCTTGCAGCCATTTGTGGAGTGAATCAGCACATGAAAGACCTCTCTCTCTGTCTCTTCCTCTTTCTCTCTCTGTAACTCTGCCTTTCAAATAAATATTAGGGAAAAATGAATGAAATCTTATATTTGGCAGCAAAAGATGCAACTGGAGACCACTACGCTTAGTGAAATAAGCCATACCCTACCCTCCCCCCAAAAAAATCATGTTTTCTCTGGTTGGTTATTTTTTTTTGTACTCTATGTATTAGCTACAGAGAAACAAACAATGTATATCCAGCTAAACTGACATCTTGTGATTTGATTTTGTCTATAACCATTGTCTATGTTCCTGTGAAACAGTAGTCTATCTAGTTTTTACTTACAGAGCTGTTTGCGTAAACAAGCATTGAAGGATCAGCACTGTGGCTAGTAGATTAGGTTTTTGCCTCCAGCACCAGCAACCAATATGGACACTGGTTCATGTCCTTGCTGCTCCTCTTTTGATCCAGCACTCTGCTGATGGCCTGGAAAAGCAGCAGAGGATGGTCCAAGTGCTTGGGCCCCTGTACCCATGTGGGAGACCTGGAGGAAACTCCAGGTTCCTGGATCTGATTTGGCCCAGCTCAGGCCATTGCAGCCATTTAGGGAGTGAGCCAGCAGATCAACAATCTCTCTCTCTCTCTCTCTCTCTCTCTCTCTCTCTCACTTGCTCTCTTTCTCTGCAATTCTGACTTTCAAATAAGTATAGAGATCAAAAAAAAAAAAAAAAAGCTTTGCACATACAGTCATGGACTGATTGCATTGTAGAGGACCCTTTAGGTCACCTGTGCTCCTTTGTCAATTGATACCTGCTGTGGTTGGAGTATGGTCCCCAAAAGTTTCTTTGTTGGAAGCTTTTATTATACTTATCTTGCAAGGCAGAGATGGAGAGAGAAAGACAGACAGAGCTCTTGCATCTGCTGGTTCACTCCACACATGCACACAACAGCCTGAAGTCGGCCAGGTCAAAGCCTAGTACCAGGAACTCAATCCAGAACCCCCACATGATTGGCAGCAGTTCAACTACGTGAGCCATCATCACCCACTGCCTCCCGGGTCCATATTAGCAGGAAACTAGAATCAGGAGCAGACCTGGGACTCAAACTCAGATACTCCAACATAGAATGTGGGCATCCCAGGAACTGTCTTAATCAGTACACCAAATGCCCACCCCATCCACTTTGTGTGTTAGAACCATAATCCCTCAGTGTTGGGAGGTGGGCCCTAGCTGAAGGTGTTTGAGTCTTTGGGGTATGAATGAATGAATTCACACCTTTCTCATGGGAATGAGTTAGCTATGGCAGGGATTTTCCCCTTTTCTCTCACACCCTCCCTCTGTGCCATTCCAGCTCCATGTTATGAAGTAGCACAAGGCTCTCATCAGAAACCCAATCTTGGATCTCCCAGCCTCCAGAACCATGAGCACAATAAACCTCTTTCCTTTATAAATTACCTAATCTATAATATTTGTTTACTGCAACAGAAAACGGAGACAATACCTTAGACACAACACGTTATTTTAAACAGAAAAAAGATGACCCAGAAAATTAGAACTCTTCAGATCTTCCCAACATGGCTTAAAGATGACTCATCTTGTCCAATAACTCAGTTTCACAGTTGAGCAAGTTAAGGCGAGAAGAGGAACATGGTGACACAGCTGCTGGCAAAACCACGACCTCCTAACTTCCAGAACTCTCTCCAATACCATTTTGGAGAAAAGTTTCACATGGACACATGGACTGTTCAGATCATTTGTCGCTTGGAGACCATCAAGCTATTCTGACCCCTATGTTTGACACACATGTGTCACCACGACCCTGAAGAATAGGCCAGGTGCCTATTCTGTCTACATCTTCACTGCCTGCTTCCTGATCGGAAACTTAGAATTTTGAATTTGGGGCTGGTGCTGTGGCGCAGTGGGTTAACGCCCTGTCCTGAAGCGCCAGCATCCCATATGGGCACCGGTTCTAGTCTCGGCTGCTCCACTTCCGATCCAGCTCTCTGCTATGGCCTGGGAAAGCAGTAGAAGATGGCCCAAGTTCTTGGGCCCCTGCACCCGTGTGGGAGACCAGGAAGAAGCTCCTGGCTCCTGGCTTTAGATCGACGCAGTTCCAGCCATTGCGGCCATCTGGGGAGTGAACCAGCGGATGGAAGACCTCTCTTTCTCTCTCTCTCTCTCTCTCTCTCTCTCTCTCTCTCTCTCTCTCTCTGCCTCTCCTCTCTCTGTGTAACTCTGCCTTTCAAATAAATAAATAAATCTTTAAAAAAAGAATTTCAAATTTAGGATTAAAATGTTAAATGACCCAGACCTGTAGTTCCTTTATCACTGGAAACGCAGCTGACAGAGGGGTTTACAGGACTCAGAGGTGAGCAAGCCCAAGTTCCAGTGAGAACTCTTAGGTAACATCCCTCAGAGACTATCTGTGGAGCAGCTACTGGGAGCAATGCCCTATGCCTTAAGTGTACAATGCAAAAGACCAAGCCTCTTGCACCCCCATCCTGGCCCTGGGAATCTGTTCTGCTTGGCTAGACACACTTGCCTAAAACTGAATCTCTATTTGCTTCCTTAATTCTAATCCAGTTCTGCTTGTGGGCCATGTGTTTGTTTCCTGTATCTCCAAACCAGGAGCTGACAAAACAGGGCAGGAGTTGGGGGAGCAGACAGGTAAATCCAATGGTTGAGGCAAGCAGGGTCAGTCCTGGCCAGAATTCAGCTTCTTTTCCACTCTTTCATCCCTCCTTTCCTCTCATTTCTGGGGGCACCTACCCAGCATCCCACATGCCACATCCTCTGCCTTCTGGCTCTCACTCTCACTTTTGCCCTCGCTCTCACTTTCTGTGCTCTCAAAAACTGCATGATGTGTGTGCTTAATCCAGTTTCATAATATGTCCTAGTCCCCATATCTGGATGCATCAAAATATTCACTTCATACAACTGTAGGAACAGTTAAATAATAAATAAGGCAGCCCAGCACAGTGCCTGGCAACAAACAGTTCTCTAAACAACACATCAGTTGTTCCCTTATTATCATTTATGCTACAGTTATTACCTCTACAACTGGGATATTTGCATTCAGTGGGATGCATCCTCCCTGGAATATTTGCATTCAATGGGAGACAAAGTAACTTTCAAATCCAAAGGATCAGATTCCTAATGGACCTTCAGACCAGGAGAAAAATCCTGGACAAGGTCTTTCATGGCACCCCTCAAACCTGTCCTTGTGCGAGGCACCCACTCGGGACTCACAGATGCTTGTCTCCACGCCTTAGCCTGCTCCCCAGTTCAGATTACATCTGTGCCTCTGCCTGAGGGCCCACGTGGTTCTGCTGCTCAGGAACAAGGAACGGTCATGCACCACAGTGCAGAGGCAGAATGTGCCTGTGTTCCTGCCACAACAGGAGCAAGCAGGCAGAGGCTCAGGTGTGGCTGCTGTCACCCAGCTCAGTGCCTCCCTTGCTTGCAATCTACCTCTGTTTTGCTGGCTGTATCTGAGAATCCTAGCATAACCCAAGGTCAAGCACCCCAAGCCTCATCTGTGGTTTTTAGTGAGGCCAGCAGCACAGGCTGCAGTAGCAAATGTCAGCATAAAACTGCTTTCAGCTCTCAGGGGAGCAGCATGACTCAGCCTTCTCATCCATGTGCTAAATGCCCCTCATTTTCATTCCTTCTCCATCCCTACCTCTTCTGCCTCAGCCAGGCTCTCATGATCTCTCCTCATATTTACTAAGGCTTATGACATGCCAGGCAATAATTACTTAGGTATTTTTTGCATGAAATTTCTCATCAAAATCTCAAAATAATTCTATAGGTAGGAATTATTTTCATTTTACAGATCAGAGACATTAACTTCACCCTCTTACCTTTTGTCCTCCTACCCCACTATGGCCTTCTTCCTCTGCTGCCCCCTCACTGTGCTCATCAATATCATCTACCAGTCAGGGCCCCTGCCAGAAGTCTCCACCCATCTGTTATCCACCTATAAGAACTCCTTTCTAAAACATGGATCCTACCATGACACTCACATATTGAAAGTCCTTCAAGACTCCGCATTATGTCCAAACAGAAAAAAAAGCCAAGGGTCTCTAAACCAGCATTCTTAACTTTTCCCAACCTTACTCCTACCACCCATCAAGTCCCATTCTCCACTCCCTCCCGCGTGTTCACGCTGCTCAGCATTCATCAAAGGTTTTTTTGTACCTTCACCTTTTATGCACACTGTCCTTTGTGCAATATGGTTTCCCCTTCTCTTCCCAGAATCTTCTTCTGTTCATAGATGAAGACCTAGCTCAAATGTCCCTTCTTCCATGAAACCCTCCCACAGTCCCTCAGACCTTTCTCCTTGTTCTTCCTGATGTCAAACTGCCCTTCCCATTCTTGTCACTGACCTGTTGCTGTATCAAATCGTGTGCAATTACTTGTCAGGGGACAGCCACCCTGATTAGGTTGACAGCTCTCCCATGGCAGCCACTATGGATTTCTTTTCACCCTTTAGTCCTAGTGTCTACCACAGGGCTTGGACATGGTGATTTATTGAAGATGCACTGCATAGGTGGGTGGAGGAATCATTCATTCATGCATTCCATTAATCAACAACGATGTGCCAGGCACTGTGCTAGAGCACTGGGAGGCAAAGATGAACAAGAGTTAGAGCTCCCCAAGGATCTCCTGCTTTGGCCTAATGCTTGTATAATCAAAGATTTCTATTGCTTTTTTTTTCTTGACTGCCTTCCCAGAAAACAAACTGAACTGCAGAGCCTGCAAAACACCACCTAATTTCATCCTATTTAATCTGGACAGAGCTGCCATCCATTTAACTGACACACTGCTTACAAAGAAAGCAATTGTCAGGTCAGATCCACAGCTTGCACAAATAACCAAAATTAGATGGCTTCTACTTCCATTGAGATCTTAACTCCATCAGGGTATTAATTCATTAAGTCCTACAAATTCAATTAACTCTCCAGATTAATCATGGATTAATTAACCAAACTGCATTGACAAGAAAGTGTTGAGGCGTGAGGCGTAAGGTTGTGATTTTTCTAGAGATAAGATCTCATCGCATTTGCCTTTGTCATTTCATTAGAACCAAATGGAAATCTTTGCTGTCTGCCAGTTCTGACTGGTCCTATCACTTGACAACACACTACTCATTCCTGTAATTTTTTTCTACTCAAATAGGCCTTATTTGACCAATATGATAAGGATACTGAAAGTGTCTTCTTGTCAAGGACTCAACCTCTTAGGTTCCCACAAAACCAACCAACACAGTGCTGTCTGGAACACAAAGTGACCCCACAGTTAAAGACAGCAAGAGCTGGAAGACAACCTGGAGATTGTTTTATCTGAAATCCATGTTATATAGATATGGGGAAAAGGCCCAAAGAAACCATGACCAAGGCCATTAGACTACCTAACCTCAATGACCATAGCAACAAATAGCTACCATTTACATATTGCCATGTATAAATGCTGATTGGTCAGCAGGACAAGGAAAAATGCTGAGAAACCAAAGCGTCACAACTGGAAGAACACAAATTTGAGTTCCGGGCTACCAAAGCAGCCCAGGCCTGAAGGAGCAGATTCTTAAGGAAGAGAAGTGCAAAGATGTGATTATGAGCTCTTCAAAGTTCTTGCTGTCCAGCAGTTGCTGATTTGTAAGAATGAAGCAGAAACCATGAGGCAAGAGGTTCTTAATGTTGTATTTATGAGATACATACAAATTAAAAAAGATTGAAGAAAGATATAATGTAAAGACTGTAGAAGTCTCACAGCTGTATAGAGCCCAGTCCTGGAGTTCAGGACCCACCAAGAAAATGCTCTGGTAAACAGGACTTTCAGCTGCGACACCTTGTTTTCATTTTCTATTGCAACAAATTACCACAGATTTAATGCCTAGGATAACACAAGTGTACTATACAATTCTATAGGTTAGAAATCGGACAAGGGTCTCACTGAACTCAAATATCTGCAGATCTGCATGTGTCCTGAAACTCTCTCTCTCTCTCCTTGCCTTTTCCAGTCTAAAGAAGTTGCTGGTAGTCCCTAGCTGTGCCCCTCATCCTCCATCTTTAAAGTTGGCAACCGCAGTTAACTCTCAAGGTCTATCACTGGGATGGGCAGGGGATGGAGAGAGAGAGAGAGAGAGCTGGTGCACCCCCCCCCCCCTCAAATGCCTATAATGACCAGAGCTGGGCAAAGGTCAGAGTCAGGAGCTGAGAACTCAATCCAGGTATCTCATATGGGTGGTAGGGACTCAATCACTTGAGCCTCACGGATGCCTCCAAGGACTACATTAGCAAGATGCTGGAGCCAGGAGCTAGAGCTAAGCATGTGGGTATCTTAACTTATGTCTTAACCACTAGGCCAAACAACCCACTCCTACCAAAAGTACAAATAGATCTCTCTGGAGAAAGTTAATGTCATACAAAGTTTTACAACTTCTCCTATAAAATTTCTAGCATCCAACCAAAGATTACCGGATACATCAATATAGAAGACCAAACAACCCCTCAGTTTCTGCTTCCCCCACAAGACTACAAACCCACTGAGAACCCAGACTATACCCAATGTCTCTATCTGAGAGTGCAGGCCAGCCTCTGGAGGTGTATATTGAGACTACTGAGACAATAATGACTCCAATGCTCCTGGTGGATGCAACTCAATGAAGAAAACAGCCCCAAGGAGCCAGCCTTGAACACAGGCTTCACAGCCAACACTTACTTGTCAAATTCCATACCACCTGCAAGAAGGTTGCACCTCAACCAGGGCCATCTTAAAATAAGCCAACATAAAAACTAATAACAAGAAAGAAGAAACCAAACTGCTGGTGCCAATGCTGCTGGCAACTTGTAACAGACAGGGCGGTCATTGAGAATGAGCAGTCCTAGGGAAAAAAGAAGGCACCAGTAGCTCTGTCCCTCTCTTGCTGTAACTCTGGCTTTCAAATAAATAGATAAATCTTTTATTTAAGAAAAGAATTCAGGGCCTGGTCCCGTAGTATAGTAGGCTAAGCCTCTGCCTACCGTGCCAGCATCCCATACGGGTGCTGATTCAAGTCCCGGCTGCTTCTCTTCTGATCCAACTCCCTGCTTCTGGTCTGGGAAAGCAGTGTAAGATGGTCCAAAAGCCCGGGCCCCTGCATCTGCATGGGAGACCTGGAAGAAGCTTCAGGCTCCTGGCTTCGGATTGGCTCAGCTCTGGCTGCTGTGGATATTTGGGGAGTGAGCCAGTGCATGCAAGACCTTTCTCCCTGCCTCTCCCTCTCTCTGTAACTCTACCTCGCAAATAAATCATAGAAAATTTTTTAAAAGGAACGTTATATATTTTGAATTTTTAAAGATAGTCCTACTAGACCTCATGCTCGGGTTCCTTTCCAGGAAGGTTACTGAGACAGGAGAGAAGCAGCAAGTCACAGCCAGGGCTGTTCTGTGCTGATGGGACAAGCTGTAAGCCTCTGTGAGCCAGCACCGGGCTGCATCAGGCTGCTAAGAGGAAGCACTTTGGTCAGTTTGTCTATCAGTCTTTGGTCAGTTTGTCTATTTTAATTTGTGCAAAGGCCTATTGTGTGCTAACGTCAACCGTGGACTAGAAATTTTAAGAAATATTCTAAATAACCATCATTCAAGTTCTGATTATGGGCCAGACAGTCCTCACATTTATACCAGCTACTCCTTAAAGCCCTGCGGAGCAGATCCCAGAGCTCAGTGGTGTGTTAAGGGGGTAGGATCACACCGACAGGAAGAGGGCGCGCCTCCGGTCAGCGTGGCGCCCACGCCTGGGTGTTTGGTCTCCTCCCACTCAGAAGGGAGGAGACCTGTGCTGAGGTGGGTAGCTGGACACGGGCTTTGTGTGCAGGTGCCTCCTGCTCTCTACCAGGCCGGCACCCTAACGGCGCCCACCTGTGTACTGCGTCCAGAACTCTCCAGTCCCGGAGCAGGACTCGTGCACAACCGGCCACATAACTCCACGCGGGCTTTTCGCGCGGAAGCCACGAGCCCTGCGAACGGTGGACCGGGGCTTCCTCTTCGTGGAACACAAAGCTTTTTGTGTGAAAAGAAAGAATTCCTGCCAGCACCAGCCACTCCCTAGGGCCGTGTCCGCCTTCGGATCGCACGAGTGCCGCGTAGTATCTTCCTGGCGACTAAGTCGCCTGGGGGAGGCAGCGAGGTTCATTTTTAACTCCGCGTCCGCACGGAGAGAGCGCTGAAGTCGGCGCCTGCGCACAGGCATCCGGAGCGGGTGCCGTTACCAAGGCAACGGCGCCGCCTCTGACGTCACGACGGAGGACACCTCCGCAGGGAAGCGCCCCCGCGCGGCTGCCGGGCTGGGGGCCTGGGTGCCGGCGCGGTCACGTGAGCCTCCTCCAGTCCCCCGAGCCGGCCTCCCGCCCTAGTCCCCGGGGAACCGGAACCGTCACAATCGTGACGGGGAGCGGGGGAATCAGGGAGAGGCTCCGGAGTGGCCCCGTGGTCAGTGACCTGTGACCTTGAGATGAAGGGAGGCGAATCCGATCCCACCTGAAGCCTCTTTAGGTCTCTGGGCAGACCCCGTTGTTGAGTGAAGGGTAAGGATTTCTCCCCACACAACAGAAGGGCAGCTGGCGGGCGGGCCCCCGGGGTGGAGACCGCTCCCTGCCCGCCAGGGCTTGGGGCTCCCCTTCTGCTGTTCCCAGCAACCCCTGTGCTAAATGCAGCTTACCATGGGGATTTCATCACGGTATGGACAGATGCACGAATGCACCAGCATCGAGGCCCCGTGTGACCAGTTCCTCCCGATAGAAGGCTGTGGAATGGGCTCCAGTGTTTCCTAGCGGGTTGTGTTTAAGACCCTTGGGAAGTGTTGGGAGAGTAGAAAGGTGGAGCTTGGGCTTCCCATGGTTGAATTCTGGGGATTTATAAGAGGGAGAAAGACCACACACACACACACACACACACACACACGTGTCATGGGGTCATGTGAGGCCCTGCAGCACGATCGAACTGACTCTGCCAGCAGGAAGACCATCACCATATGTGGGCCCTCCACCCTGGACCGCACACTGTGAGCTAAATAAACCTCTTTATAAATGCAGCTTACCATAGGGATTTCTTCATAGTAATGAAAAATGCACGAATGCACCAGCATCTAGGCCCCATGTGACTACTTCCTCCCAACAGAAGATGAGCAGAAATGAGCAAGGTCATGTGTAAGTCAAATGAGTCCATCTCTGCCCTCTCTTTCCCCTTCTCCTGGCTCAGGTTCAAACGGCAGAGCAAGGATGTAGAAAGAGCCTGCATCCCTAAATCACTACAATTGAATACAAGTCAGAAACCAACTTTTTTTTAAAAGATTTATTTTATTTATTTGAAAGACAGAGTTACAGAGAGATGTAGAGCCAGAGAGAGAAGTCTTCCATCCACTGGTTCACTCCCCAAATGGCTGCAACAGCCAGAGCTGAGCTGATCCGAAACCAGGAGCCAGGAGCTTCCTCAGGGTGCATGTGGGTGCAGGGGCCCAAGACTTGGGCCATCTTCTACTGCTTTCTCAGGCCACAACAGAGAGCTGGATCAGAAGTGGAGCAGCCGGGACTCGAACTAGCACCCATATGGGATGCCAGCACTGCAGGTGGCGTCTTTACCTGCTATGCCATAGTGCCCACCCCCAGAAACCAACTTTTATGTTAGGCAGCTGTGATTTCAAAGTGTCGCTGTTATGGCAGTTGGCATTAACTTCCACAGTCTCATCACCAGCAAAGTTAAGCTAATGAGAGGATGTCCTAAGCCAAGGCTTTTCTATTCTCAGGGAATAGAAAAGCTGGATCCAGAATGAAAAGCCATCAACCAAAGCTCAACACAAAACTTGCTTTGGAGGCCGGCACTGTGGCAAAGCAGGTAAAACCACCACCTGCAATGCTAGCATCTCATATGAGTGATGGTTCATGTCCCAGCTGCTCCACTTCCTATCCAGCTCCCTGCTAATGGCCTGGGACAAGCAGTAGAAGATGGCCCAAGTGTTTGGTCCCCTGCCACCTACATTGGAGACCAGGAAGATGCCCTGTTGGTTGCAGCCATCTGGGGAGTGAAACAGCAGATGAAAGATTCTCTGCCTCTCTTTCTGTCTCTCTCTTTCAAATAAATAAATAAATATTTTTTTAAAAAAAAATGTAAAAGTTCCCTGTAATAGGAGCAAGACAAGCTACAGCAAAATCTCTCAATATGACCATTTTCACCCTTGGGACCCAGGAGCAAGAACTGGGCCAGAGGAATAGAGTAGGCAGAAGCAGGGACTTTGGAAGGAAGAAGAGTTTGCTGAGGCTGAGGCCTCGGATCAGTGCTGGGCCATGTTTGTGTCTCCCTGAGCACAGCACAGGCCACTGACCTGGAGTCCCTTGCAGTAGCAGCTGAGTTTGGAACCCACTGTCAGGACTGCTGTATACATTTGCACAGGGCAGTGCACCAAAGCATACAGCCCTTGTGCGCCTTAGCACAAGAGCTACTGATGGCCTTGTGAGTGGGGCCTGAAGTGCAACCTGCCCTTTTCTTATCACACCGGACATCCTGGCTCAGAGTTGATTTGTCCTGTAGGAAAGGCATAGGACTGTGTTATGGGTACAGCAGGATTTGTGTCCCCAAATCTCATGCAGCTGCTTAAACTCTGGTGTCTTAATATGAATGGCTGATTCATTAGGATAGAGTTTTGTTCTGATGACAGCATCCGAGAGTTGGGGCCATGGGAGGTCACCGGGTCACTGGGAGCATGGTGCAGGTTCTCCTAACAGGTTTGAGTATTCCAGTTCAAGTTCAGCCTAGCCTCACTCTCTCCTTCCTGGTTCACCATGCAGTCACCACCACCGTACTCACCGTAGCCAGCCTCCATCAGCTGAGGGACTTTTGGGCCTCCCTGTCCTGTGAACTCGAACTAGAAGATGAAGTAAACCTTCTCTTTCCCAAGAGACTCCTCCCAAGTATTTTAGTTAATGAATGTGCACTCGTGCGGCCTGCATCTGCTTGGTGTGTATAAAGTGCCATCCATGTCTGACTGACACAAGTGGCAGCACTGTGTGTGCCTTGGCACAAGAGCTACTGATGGCCTTGGCCCTTATGATCCTTGTCAGGCCAGGCCACAAGCTCCTGCCTCCAAGCCAGCCTCAGTGAGAAGTTCCATTCAAAGCAACAAAAATCTGATCATCAAAATAAAATTGAAAAGCTTACACCCATAGCTCAAAGAAAAAGATACTGTCTCCCTCCTTCCTTCCGAGTCATGTTCTCCTCAATCCAGAACCTTATCCAAGCTGAGCTGCATCCATTCTACCTGCAAGGGAGAAGACAGGAGTGGTCTTTGTTACAAGGGGTTAGGACCAGGCACGTGAGATTTCATCCCCAGAGGCCTGAAGCCGGCTGAGGGCAAGAGAACCAGGGCCAGAGCAGCCAACAGGAGAGAAGCCTGCAGGCTGGTGAATGTTAGGGGCGGGGCTGCTAGAAGAGCAGGTAAGATTCTAAGGCAAATGCTTTGCCGTGGAAACAGAGGGTGATAGGAGTCTTCCAGAGCAGACATCAAGGGAGACTCAACAGGAATGAAGTGAGAACGTACGCAGAGGTCCATGTGAGGTGATGGCACAGAGGTCCATGTGAGGTGATGGCACAGAGGTCCGTGTGAGGTGATGGCACAGAGGTCCGTGTGAGGTGATGGCACAGAGGTCCGTGTGAGGTGATGGCACAGAGGTCCATGTGAGGTGATGGCACTATTGCTTGCAAAATTCATCATTGAACAAGGATCATCACTCATAAACGACATTTTCCTGATGCAGGAAATCGGCACTACCTTTTGCTAAAAGACAATTTGGGTCTCAGTATCAAACAGTTAGATATTCAAACCCTTGGCTCTGATAAGTCTACTTCTAGGAACTTAACAGATACTCCCCACCCTTGGAGACGTATGGAGAAATTTGTACAGAGTTCACTGGTAATAAGCTATGCATTGGTAAGCTGTTTTTCTTGTGAAAATTTTCCAGTAATATCCTTTTTGAGAAACTTAATGGGCCTGTGTGGTGACTTGGTGAGGATTTGAGAAGCCATCTGATATTGTGCAGGGGATAAGACTGGTGTAGAACTATTTGTTTCCAACACTCTATGCCACTAACATGAGCGGGACCACATCTTGGTCACTGGCCATTGTCAGACCTATCACAAAACCCAGTGTATAGTGTGTGCACAAGTGCGACTTGCTAAATGAATTTAACTGGGCTTGGAGCAAATTTAGGCTCCTGCCTTCATCAGCACGAGTTGTAGAAGCAGAGTCAGCGTAGACCTGTTTTACTGTGGAGCAGTCAGCTATTTCCACTGTGTCTTTTACTGCCCTGTCTGCACAGTTGCTGGTTTAAGGAAAATGAATGGGTTCCTGAAGGAAGAAGAAGAGCACGGATAGCAACTTGAGGTCTGATGAATAACTTGAGATTTTTCGCTTGTCATCCACATCTTAAATTACAAACAGCCTTTTCTGGGGAAAGTGTTTATGGCTTCCATTAACTTCTCAAAAAATTCAGGTCCATGACACTTCAAGAAAAAATGATTAAGAATCATTGAGCCAAGGAATTGACTCAGAAATGTAACATGTTCAGACATCCTCTGCCAAGGAGTAATATTCTAAGAGTGATTGGGAAGCCAGTAAAAATAAATAAATAAATAAAAATTTTAAAAGCCTCAGTATCACAAATTGACTGCAAATGACTCTATAAAATTAACTGTCATATTGATGCTCCAATTCTCCTTTTGCGACCTCTTAATATGGTATGTCTGAAAGGAGTTTTTTACAACATCCATATCCAGTCCATAAACTTACCTTAACATTGTTGTTTGTAGGGGCTGACGCTATGGCGTAACAGGTTCAGCCACCTCCTGTAGCATCAGAACCCCATATGAGTGCTGGTTTGTGTCCCAGCTGCTACACTTTCAATCCACCTCCCTGCGAATGTACCTGAGAAAGCAGGGGAGAATGGCCCAAGTACTTGAGCCCCTGCACTCACACGGGAGACCCAGAAAAAGATCCTGGCTCCTGGCTTTGGCCTGGCCCAGCCCTGGATGTTGCAGCTATCTGGGGAGTGAACCAGAGGATGGAAGACTACTCTTCTCTGTCTCTCCCTTTCTGACTGTAACTCTGCCTTTCAAATAAATAAAATAAATCTTTTTTAAAAAAGAACATTGTTGCTTGTTTTAATTAAATGTAAACCACATATTCTGACTTTTTTTAAAGATTTATTTTGAAAGACAGAGTTACAGAGAGAGGTAGAGACAGAGAGAGAGGTCTTCCATCTGCTGGTTCACTCCCCAGATGACCACAACGGCCGGACCTGCACTGATTCGAAGCCGGGAACCAGTAGCTTCTTCCAGGTCTCCCACGTGGGTGCAGGGGCCCAAGGACTTGGGCCATTTTCCACTGCCTTCCCAGGCCATAGCAGAGAGCTGGATCAAAGAGGAGCAGCCAGAACTAGAATCAGCTCCTATATGGGATGCCGGTGCCTCAGGCCAGGGCTGTAACCCGCTGTACCACAGCACTGGCCCCCACATTTTCTGACTTTTAAAAAATAAAAAAAGGGGCCAGCAGAGAGTACCTCGTCACCCCCTGTCAGCAGGAAGTAGCTCTAAAGACAGATCATCGTCCCTCTACCCCTCCTGGATTTTTGGGACTAATATAATCCCATATAAACCCTGCTTTATAAAAAAACAGAAGGGGGGAATGTTAGGAAACTGGCACAGTTTTAGGCAGGTGGCCACATGGCCCAGCTACCTGAGCCAGGCTCCACCCCCATCCTAATGGGATTCCCTGCTTCTGCTTCCCTGCCTGCCCTCAGGCGAAGTTTTAAAAGGGCCTGTTCCTGAACACGTGCTCTCTTGGTTCTTCTCTCTTGATCCTTCTCTCCTGTGCTCTCTTGGCCTCTCTCGGCTTTTCTCTGTCTCTCTTACAGTCTCTTTCTCTCTTTTTCCTTTGCTGCCCCTTCACTCCAGTCTGTAGGGTGTTCCCCAATAAACCCTTTCCCTTAAATTAATTAATTAATTAATTAATTAAAAAGGGGGAATAAATCTCAGACATGGACAAGTTGAATATTAGAACATAACCTGGGCTGTTTGCACCATTCATTGTTCATAAAATTTCTCATCAAACACTTGAAGACAGGCTGTCAAATGCAGTTGGTTTCCTAGACACCATTCCATTAAAATTAGCAAGGGAAGGAGGAATGCTATTAGCCCATCTCCTGCAGCCTCAGAATATTGGTTTCTTCCCATTATTTTACCAAATATTATTATTCTACCAAAAAAGCAATCAATTTATTCTCAAATTATTTGCTGTAAAAAGTTCTGTTACTTGCTGATTTGATTACCTTTCAAGGTGTTTTTGGTGTTCCTGGTATGTTTTAATGAACCACAATTAGATTGAACACAAAGACATTCTCAGAAATTTACCATCAAATGTCTATTAAGACATATCAATATTAAATTGACTATTTTTCTCCCATTTTCTTTTATAATAGAATTGATAACATAGCTTTTCCTGAGACAGAACTTTCTGCTTTCCTCTAACCCTTATCACCCAACCACTCCATTAGCTACCACCTCTACCATTGACCTACAACTGAAATGGCTGTGTTTGAGGTCACTGAACCCTTTTCCTGGGGGATGATGAAATCACCAACACCCCTTACAGCACTTATCTGCCTGCTTCATCGTGCTAAGTGCTATAAAAAGCAAATTAATCACACTCAGTACTTGACCTCTGGATGCCACCAATCAAGCAGAGAAAACCCTGTACTTATACATGGAAAATGATACCTGATCATGCAATTGCAGAAAGAACTACCCTGAGGGGCAGGAGAACTAGTTGAGAAATTATAATCTAATTTTACATTAGTTGGGTAAGTGATCCAATTGAATTGTCATAAAAGAAATCAATACACACATGTGATATTTGCCCTTTATAATATATTAAGGCTATTTTTTAAAAGATTTTATTTATTTATTTGAGAGGTAGAGTTACAGATAGAGGGAGAGACAGAGAGAAAGGTCTTCCATCTACTGGTTTACTGCACAAATGGCCTCAACAGCCAGAGCTGCACTGATCCAAAGCCAGGAGCCAGGAGCTTCCTCTATGTCTCCCACATGGGTGCAGGGGCCCAAGCACTTGGGCCATCTTCTACTGCTTTCCCAGGCCATAGCAGAGAGCTGGATCAGAAGAGGAGCAGCTGTGGCTCAAACCGATGCCCATCTGGGATGCCAGTGCTTCAGGCAGAAGCTTAACCTACCGCACCACAGCGCCAGCCCCAAGGCTGTTTTTCAGATCAGGTACTACTACACAGAGTCTGTATAATGGAGGAAGCCCAGGCCAGCGGAACAAGTACTAGACTGGGTCAAAGGATAGGAGCTCGAAGTCACTCCAGTTCGAAGTTCTTGTCTCTTGTACCTATAATGGTGGTGATGCCTAAAATCCTGATATTGACGATCTTTCTACAATCCCAAACTTTCTTCCCTCCAGGACCTTGGAGTGAGAGGCTGAGCGGTCTACAGAGGCACTGCAGCAGGTACAGAGCTCAGTGCCCGAGGCACACAGTGGCAGAGTAGCCAGTCGAACTAATGAGATTATACGTACCCAGTCCACAGCCATGGGACCAGACTCAGCCAGGAGAGCCTAGGAGGAGGAGGCCTGAATTATGAGACCAACATATCAGGAGTGTGAGAGCTGCTGCACAGTAACTAGGCTGATGCTTGCTGTACATATTGCACAACTTTAAGAAGCATTGTTCGCTCATAATCATTGAAGTAAGGTACAGTTATTTTCACAATTTTCTGGAAGATGCCAGATGTGTCTCAAAGAATGTTTATCCCTAACCCACACTAAGTTTCAACATGAATCAGAGGGGTGAGAGCAGCAAGCCAAGCCCCGTCCCTACTACCTGAGCACCCCACCCAGGCAAGATTCAAGGCTGGATCCCACAGCTTTAGGAACTCATCCTGGGAACAGATACTTCCAAGGTTGTAAGCACCACTGCTTTGGAACTGTCACCCTACACCAGACTTCTTGCCAGCTTGCCCTGTGAGTCCATCCAGAGATCACTACTGCTAGTCAGCCCAAGGCACCACACTCTACTCCTATTCTCCCAACCAAACAAGCTCCAGATTCTCGGTTCCCATGTCTGTTGAATGCCCCACCATCCTCCCACTGCCCAAATCTGAAATCAGCATGGAGTTCTCCATCTCTCTTTGACATTACTGTTCCCCCAGAGGCCATGGCCCCTTCCCTTGGCATCCTCAACACTTAGTCTCTCATTCTCAGGCTTTGTGACACCACCCCATTCAGGCACTCATCTCCTTTCCCCTGAACCGTGTGATAGCCTCCCAACTGGCCTTCGGCCCACTAGTCTTCCTGCTTCCACACATGCTATGTTGTGGTGCCCAACTGTCCTCTAACATTGCTCTAAACCAGTCACTCCCTGCCTCCCAACTTCATTAGCCTCTTCCTGCTCACTGAACCAAGGCCACACAGTTCAAAGCAGAATAAAGTCACTGTTCCCCTTCACATAGCAAGCACTCAGTTTGCTGCTCACATCAGCTAGCCGGTGACCTGGGAACAGTGCCCATTAGCCTCGGTCTCCTCACATGTTAAATGGGGAGGTTAGCAGTAGGGGAGATTAGCAGTAATTCCTTTGTAGAGTAGCTATGAAGATTAAATATGATAATATAGGTAATGCTGCTAAACTCAGTAAATGTCAGTGTTGATGATCATGTTGATGATGAAAAGAATCTCCCTCAAATACCTCTGAAATTGCTTCACTCAAACTCTGGTTCATGATTCTTCTCTTTCATATTCAACTCCAGCCTAATCCACTCAGCTATTAGACTCTTACTGGGTCTTATTATGCATTTGTTGCAGCCATCTACTTTGCAGTTTTTCCTTGATCTTCCCCAAGTTTGCCTTCTCTAGCTCTCAAAGAGTGGAATTTTCTAGGGTTGAAGTGAAATAATGGGGAGACCAGTCTGCTTATCTCAACACTTTGACTAGATCTTTTCTTTGTAAAATCAAGGCTGGAGTACATTTTTTTCTCAACTCTTGAAAACACAAATCTTTCCAATAACACCTAGCTGAGTACTTTTAAGGGTGAAATATAATTATTTAAGATGAAATAAATTTAAAATAGTTTAAAAAAAGTCTTCCCAAAGTACAGAGAATTTGAGTGTAGGGTAGCAAGAGTAAGAAATTGTAATTCAGATAGATGTGCAATGTGAGAATGGTTCTTCTACTTTCCTAACTTAAGCTCAACTCAGGAGAACATGACCTTGAATGTAAGCTGAGTCTGGGTACCTACCTACTAGGAAACTACTCCCTGAGTCTCAGTGTCCACATCTGTAAAATGGAGACAATGACACCCTCTCCACAGACTGTTCTAAGAATTAAATGATATTATCCTGTAAAGGAGCCAGCAGGCAGCCTAGCCGAGTCATGGAAAGGATCCATTTCCCACCACAATTGTTACAGCAGGCTCACTCCCTGCCCACTCCAAAGAATGTGGCTTAAGGAGTACCTGTTACTGGAGGGTGGACTTTTCTTTCAAATGTGTGTATGTTTTTGCAGACCGCACATCCTGAGTGATGGAAAATTTGACAACTGTATTAGCTGCTCAGACCATATCATACCAGAAAAACCCACAGACGTGGTAACTCTAGCAACAGAGATATATATTCTATTCTGGAGGCTGAGATGCCCAGGTTAAGGTGCTGGCAAGGTAAATTTCATCCAAAGCCTCATCTCTTCCTTTGCAGGCAGCGGCTTCTCCCTGCATGCTCACTTAGCCCTTCCACAGTGCTGTGTTGTATACACAGCAGGCTTCTGAAGTCTCTGCTTATCAAGCGATTGATCCTATCAAGCCATAGTCCTACCCTTATAACCTCATCTGATTACATCCTAAAAGCCCCATCTGCAGAAGCCATGACATCAGGGACCAGGACTTCGACTTGTGACTTGAGTGGGGAAGGTGGCATGAAACAAGCCTTCAGTTCATGACATGACTTGACTCTGCCCTTGCTTATTAGAGAATCCCAGCTGTTATGGTACAGCGGGTTAAGCTGCCACCTGCAATGCAGGCATCCATGATCAGATTCATGTCCTGTATCTGGTTCATGTCCAGTTGTTCTGCTTTTGATCCAGCTCCTTGCTCATTACCTGGGAAGGCACTGGAAGATGACCCAAGTACTTGAGTCCCTGCCACTCACAAGGGAGACCTGGGTGGAGTTCCTGGCTCCTGCTTCCTCCTGCCCTGCCCAGTCACTGCAAACATTTGAGGAGTGAACCAGTAGATGGAAGACCTCTTTCTATGCCTTTTCCTCTCTCTGTCACTCCCTTTCAAATAAAATTTAAAAAGGCTTTAAAAACAAAGCATTTTTTAAAAGTTCATGAAAAAATGTGTATTATGGAAAAACTATTCATGGATTCAAAGTGTTTCTGCACTAAACAATGTTACTTTTTGGTTTTCAAATCTTTCATCAAGTATTTTGAGAGGAGTCAGCATTGTGGTATAACAGGTAAAGGTGCTGTCTGCAGAGCTGGCTTCCCACATGGGCACCAATTCATGTCCTGGCTGCTTCACTTCCAATCCAGCTCCTTGGTAATGCCCTAGGAAAAGCAGTGGTAGATAGTCCTAGTTTTTGGGCCCCTGCCACCCATGTGGAAGACCCAGATGAAGCTCTTAGCTTCAGCCTGGCCCAGCCTTGGCTGTTGCAATTGTCTGAGGAGTGAACCAGCAGATGGAAGCTTGCTCTGTCTGTCTCTTCCTCTCTCTAATTCTTTCAAACAAATAAATCTTTAATTTAAAGAAATAAAATTTTAGAGAGAGACTTCCCATCTGCTGTTTTATTCCCCAAATGTCTGCAACAGCCAGAGCTGGGCAAGGCCAAAGCCTGAAGTCAGGAATTCCATTCTGGTCTACCCCGTGGGTAGCAGCAATCCAAGTCCTTGAGCCATCATCTGTTGCCTCCCAGGCTGCATGTTAGCAGGAAGCTGGAAAGATGAGCAGAACTGGGACTTGAACCCAGGCACTCCATGCTGTGCCAAACAGCCATTCCATAGGCTTATAATTTCCATGAACTTTTTTTAAAAGGATTTATCTACTTGAAAGTAGAGCAATAGAGTGAAGGAAAGACATACAGATCTCCCATTAGTTGTTTCACGCCTCAAATGGATGCAACAGCCAGACATGAGAAAGGCTGAGCCAGGAGCCAGGAACTCCATTTGGGACTTCCACAAGGGTGGCAGGGGCTCAAACACTTGGCCATAACCCACTTGCCTTCACATTTGCATTAGCAGGGATCTGGGTCAAGTAGGATTTGCCTCCCCAAATGCACGCAGATGTCTAACCCTTGATAAAGGTTAATGGCTGATAGATCTAATTGTGCTAGCTCGGAGGTGGGGCTGGTGGGAGGTCTTTAGGTCATTGGAGGCATGGTCTTGGAGGGTGGTTCTCACAAAAGGGTTCGTTGTTATTTGAGTTCAAGTGCAGCCTAGCTTCTCTGTCTGCTTCCTGGCTCACCATGTGGCTACCTCTGCACCTGCCGCCAGCAGCCTCCACAGACACCAGACTGTATTTGTTATTGGATCCTGGACTGTAACATCTAAAACATAAGCTGAAATAAACCTTTTCTTTCCCAAGAAGCTCCTCTTGGGTATTTTAAAGCAACACAAAGTGGACTAACACACCAAGCTTCCTCCTAAGTCTCCGGACCTATTTTGGGGAGTCTCCAAGAGCAAGACCATTTGTTCACCAAATGGTCCTCTCCACCACTACCTGGCATCAGTCATTTTTCCCCTCTGCTGCTCCAACACTGAGGCCTCTGAAACTCCAAAGTGCTGCCCAACTACCAGTTCTCCACTAGGCTCTCTGAAAATGCAAACATCCATAGATGGAGAAGTTGAGGACATGCCAGACACTCAAGGTTTCAGCAAGACAGAAAATCATGCTGATTTTCATATTGCTATGATAATTTCCAGTTGATTAAGACTTTCACAGATACAGCTTTATTCCATTCGCACTAACAAATGCATGACTTTGAAAAGCAGGAGATAGTGTTGGCCTCATCATTCCCATCTTACGGAGGAGACTCCTGATATTCCTAAGTATTCACCCCTATACTCGCATCCCACCCAAGGTGAAAGTCTGACCACAGACTGCCTTGACCATGGGGCTGCCCAGTCAGTCACTCTCACTGATCCTTTCCCAGGTCTGTTGCCCAAAAACCCCAACTCCCAAGGCCCTCAGTCGGCTCCTCCATTTTCCTGAGGTCAGGCAGTTATCCGAGGGTCCCTGGGTCCTTCCTCCCTTACCCACCATGCACCAGCAACTCCACTCTACACAATCCAACCACAGCAGGTATTTGCTGAGCAACTGCTGTGTGATGAGCTCTAGGCATTCAGATGCAGCATTGGGAGACTCTATCAAACTCAGGACTCTCTTGCTTGCTCTCACCCACCATGGTTATATATATGGGCCTTTCCTTCAATGGTGAAGAAAAGAACAATGCCCAAGAGTTATGGAGGGGGCCGGCGCTGTGGTGTAGCGGATAAAGCTGCCGCCTGCAGTATCAGCATCCCCTATGGGTACCAGTTCGAGTCCCAGCTGCTCCACTTCTGTTCCAGCTCTCTGCTATGGCCTGGGAAAGCAGTAGAAGATGGCCCAAGCCCTTAGGCCCCTACACCCACATGGGAGACCTGGAACAGGCTCCTAGCTCCTGGCTTCAGATCAGCGCAGCTCCAGCCATTGCAGCTAATTGGAGAGTGAACCAGTGGATGGAAGACCTCTCTCTCTCTTTCTGTCTCTCTTTGCATCTCCTCTCTCTGTGTAACTCTGACTTTCGAATAAATAAATAAATCCTTAAAAAAAGAGTTATGGAGAAGTTACAACACACAAGTCACAAGCCTCAGCATTTGACTCTGCAATTTGTCCAGTCCTCCCAACAGCTCTAGGAGGTATTGTTCACATTTAACAAATGAGAACCCTGAGACAGAGAGCGAGTGCCTAGTAAGGCTACACACCTAGCAAGTGGCAGAGCAGAGATCAGGAGAGGCACCAGCTCTGCAGTCTGTGCTTCTATAATGCGATGCTGGAAACTGGTGGGAGCAGAGGAAGAGAAACTGCCTGTGTTTCATTATGGATTGAATTAATACCAGCACGGTCAGCCAAGGGGACAGAAGTGAACGTGCATGCTCCACGCACACATTTGACTCACTTTTGTACCTTTGATACACCTTTATTCTTTATTAATTTATTCCTTCAGCTAATAATCGCATCTACTCTGTGTCTGGTGGTGTACAGAGCATGTTCTTAATGGGCATTGTTCCTTTAAATTCTCCCAGGGACGCCATTAGGTTTCTATGACCTCCGTGTTATATTTGAGGAAGCTCAGGGCTTGACACTTTCATCAAATCCCTCAAGAACTAGGAGGATTTGCTAGTCCAGGAGCTCCTTGAAGCCAGGCCTACCTTTCACTTTTCTGTCTCACCCTCCAGCAGGTGCTCAGCTAACACTCATCAAACCGCACTGGATAATGAGCCAGCCACGCCCTCTGTGCAGCCGGCCCCCGATAGCTTCTGCTGAGATCCCGCCCTTCTGGGGGCCCTCTTCTGCTCTGAAAAATGGGGCCTGCAACCCTCCCGCCTTAGCAGCAACCACCACAACAAGCAGTACGAGAGCGCTGCAGACTAAGAAGGATTTGAAATCTAGCTCTTGTGGCATCTCCCATAGGTCCATGCACAAGCAGAGAGGACCCTTGGCCAGTGCTGAGGTGCGTGGGCTGGGTAGTTGGGCTTCAGGAAAAATAACACACAAGATATCTGCTTTTTCTTCTGCTCTGGAAACCTTGGCAGCTTCTGGCCCTGTTCTGACATACCCTGACCATAATGAACAAGGCACGCCTCCGCAGGGCCTTGCTAGCATCAGATCCCGGAGTGAGGCCATCTGCTAGAAGAGGACCCCAAGACACTGATT
Organism: Lepus europaeus; assembly: GCF_033115175.1. Taxonomy (NCBI): domain Eukaryota; kingdom Metazoa; phylum Chordata; class Mammalia; order Lagomorpha; family Leporidae; genus Lepus; species Lepus europaeus. Next base: position 133,775,161 of record NC_084831.1, on the reverse strand, counting down.
CCAAGGCAGCAACCTTCCTGAGGGGTTTTAGCCTGGGCCTCACGCCAGCTGCACAGACACTAAAAGTCAGGCCTGATGGAGCTGCAGCGTTCAGAATGCACAGCCAGGAGACCAAACGCCCCCAAGGAGAGGAGCAAACGATTTTTCTGAAGACAGTGGTACCTGCCGTTTCCTCTTAGGAACCCATTAATAAAATGAAAATAAAAATAAAATCTCATTAAAAGAACATATTTAGAACAATTGTCCCCTTCAGCGGGTTGCGATTCCTGTAACTCCCTGGGAACAGCTTTGAGCTCTGCCGAGCGGCTCCCACGCGAGAGCAATCTGTCTTGAGAGGAATGAGTCAGCGGGCAGCAGGGAGGGCGGCAAGGAGCCGGCAGCCAGGCAGCCACAGCCTCCTCCCCACAGCCACCCAGCAGCTAGCCTGGGCTTTCTTGCAAGATGAGCTTTTAACCCAAATAACAGGTCACTTGTCTCTGTTTCGAAGGAAGAATTTCTCAGAGGCTTCCAGATTGGGAAGAAAGGAAGAGAAAGAAACCTGTCTCAGAAGCAACTGAGTCCCTCAAGAGCAAGGTTGAGGCCGGCCTGACGTCTTCCCAGTCCGAGTTTCCAAGCTGCCGAACTCTGCATACCCCTCAGATCTGTCCGTCCCTCGGGCCTTCACAAGTGTTCCCAGCTAGAAATCCAATTTGCAGGATTTCCTGATGTGCAGTGTAGGAATGCATGCAGCCACGGTGCAACGGAGCATGCGTTGCAAGCTCAGCTCTGTGTCAGATGGCAGCAAATTTAGGCTGTGAAGGTTGAAGCCCAGGATTCTCCTGCTTTGGGCCCCCTGGGCCATTTTTCTTCATCTTTTCTTCCCGCAACAACAGTGGAGCCCTTGCGGGTTGAAATGCAAGGGTGAGCCCTGGTCCACCAGCCTAGCTGCCTTCTCTCAGCCTGCTGCCTTCCTGCCAAGGAGCAGGGCCAGGAGGGTAGAGCTGAGCTTGGCAAAGCAGGGCTGCTGGCTCCCATGACAGCCACAGCCATGCCTGACCAAGGAACTGATGCCACACTCTCTGGCTTCCTTGCACAATTTGTCCAGCCAAGATACTGTCTCTCTCCATCCCAGCTTTCTTAGGAACCAAGCCCCTGAGCTTGGCCCCTTGGAGCCCACCGAGGGAGCCCTCTGCCCATCAGGGGTGGGTGCCTCCCCTCCCCTGCCCACTCTTCCTTTCAGTCCACCCGACTTCCCATCGCAGCCCCCAGAATGCACGTGGCACAGCAAGACGTAATTCTGACTTTAATCTCAGAGCATCGTCTCTGCTGCTTTCTCCCAAACACCCATAAATGGTGCATCTGTTCCAACAACCAGAAGTCCTCGAGTGGGGATGCCAGTCAGGAGGCTCCACCGCCCACACCATGACGGAACTGTCACTCCAGAACCGGGGACAGCAGCGTCTTCAGGCTGGCTGAGGATGGCGACTGTCTTCCTGCAGTCCCACCTTTCACAGCTGCAGCTCTTCAGGGTCCGTCTTCCTCACCCGGCCCAGATATTCCACACCTGAGGCCATGGTGGTCTTTCTGAAAACATCTACCTGGTTACGTCATTTCTCTGCTGAACACGATAATGAGTCCACACAGCTCAGTGGCTATGCTTAAGAACACAGACTTGGGGCCAGCGCTGTGGCACAGTGGGTTAATGCCCTGGCCTGAGGCACCGGCATCCCATATGGGCACTGGTTCAAGTCCCAGCTGCTCCTCTTCCAATCCAGCACTCTGCTATGGCCTGGGAAAGCAGTAGAAGATGGCCCAAGCCCTTGGGCCCCTGCACCCGCATGGGAGACCCGGAAGAAGCTTCTGGCTCCTGGCTCCTGGCTCCTGGCTTTGGATCGGTGCAACTCCGGCCATTGCGGCCATCTGGGGAGTGAACCAGCGGATGGAAGACCTCTCTCTCTCTGTCTCTACCTCTCTCTGTAACCCTCTTTCAAATAAAAAAATAAATAAATCTTAAAAAAAAAACACAGACTCTGAAGTTTGTACTTGATTTCAATCCTGACAATTGCTAGGAGGCTGGCCCTTGCTTTCTTGTCTGTAAAATGGGGAAGATAATAATACCAGTCTCTGAGAGTTGTTTTAAAGACTGATTGAGATTAGGAGTGGGCGTAGAACAATATTCGGTTCAGAGGAAGCATTCTTTAAGCACTTGCTGCTCCCCACTGTCCATTATTTAAAATCTAAGTCTCTTGTTTTATTGTTGCTATTATTGATTTCTTTGAGAAACAGAGACAGTGTGAGCTCCCATCCATCAGTTTATCCCCCAAATGCCCACAACAGTTGGATTGGGGCTCAGTCCTGGTCTCCTATGTAGGTGGCAGGAAGCCAATGAATTAAGCCATCACCACTGCCTCCCAGGGTCTGCAACAGCAGGAAGCTGGAGTCAGGAGCCAGGAATCAAACCCAGGTGCTCCTTCTGCTGTGAGACACAGGTGTCTCAACCACTAGGATGAATGGCTGCTCCCCTAAGTTTCTTAAATGATCACATAATGTCTTTACAATCTGTCCCACTGACATGTCCATCCTCAACTCTCGCACCCCCAAACCAGCACACAGTATTTCAGACACACTGAGCAAGAGCAGACATTGAGTGCACCTCTCTCCCCTCCTCCCTCCTTCCCCACTGCCTCTCACCTGCCCACACTGGGTTTAGTGGCCTGTCTCTGGGCTCCTGTGACTCCCTATATTTTATCTCCCTTGCAGCGCTTCCTAAGTTATGTTCTGATTGCCTGTTTCTATCCCCTCCCCCTCAGCCTAAAAGCACCAGTTGTCCTCTCAACATGTCGCACGGTGCCTATTACCTAGAAGAGCCTCAATAAATATTTGATGAAGGAATAAATGTCCAAGCTGTATGATAAATTAGTCATCAGGCACATTTCCAACTCCCCAATCATTGCAAATGCAGATCATCTTTCAGACTTAGTTCTCAGAACCAAGAGGAAGCTTCCTCTCTTCTGTGGACATCCAAATCCCAGGCGGACTTTGGCGGGGAAAGGGCAGAAGCAGGGGCAGAGGCAGAGGCAGTACAAGGCAGCAACAATAAGCAGGCCTGCACTTCACCTTCAAAGCTGAAATGTGTCAAAGAGCACAGGCCCTGAGACATGGCAGGAAAACCTCCTGGGTCACTGCAGGGAATTGGAGCCCTGGCCTCACCACTGGCTTGCTGAACAGCCTTGCACAGTCATCCTGCCTCTCTCGGCCTATCCTCTCACCTGTGAACTGAAAGATCTCATTTTGATGCCCTCTAGGAATTCTTCCAACTCTAAAACAATTGACTCTATGATTTAAGTCTTTGCCATTCTTGCATCCCAAAAATCTCCAGTGGCTCTCCTGTTGCCTGTGGAATCAGGAATCAATATTGCGCAGGCTCATTGAGTTGTGTGCTCCCACCTTGTCCTGTTCCTAACTCCAACTTCTCACTCAGTGAAATCCCTTCCCTTTATGCTGATTCAATAGGTCTAGTTCTTAGCCCGCCTTCTGATTATTATTCTATGTGAAGGGCCTTCCTTCCTCTCTGCAAATATGATGTCCTCCTCCTTTTCAAAATCCAACTCTAACCACAACTCCATCATGCTACCTTCCCCAGCCATCCAACCCACGGGAGCCTTGCTCTTCCTTGCTGGCCAGCACTGATGGTCAGTATACACCGTATCATGCTGAGTATGTATCATAATGAGATGACATCATTTGTCATCTCAGATCTTGCCTCCACTGACTCCCACCTTGTAGCATTTTCTTCTCATGCAGAATACAAGCTTCTCAAAGAAGAGGCTCCATCTTTCTTTTTACACCTTCCTCTCACCCTGCTTCATACTCTGTTGGCCAAAGAGCTGCATTGAGCAAACACTGCTTAGCAAAATAAGCAAGTTTCTGATTGAGCAGTACGTCTTCTGAGAATTCATGGGTGCTCACAACTATTCTGGTTTAAGGCAATATTTACCTTCAAAACAGGAACTTGAGTTTACCCATAATTAAGACACTTTTCAAAAAACAGGATGCTTCAGTGTTTGCTGATAGTCTCATAAGTAACTGTATAGTCACCTCCCTGTTCCCCCAAGGTAACTTCAACTAAGAGAGATCTACACATTCTGAACTCTCCTCTCCATACTATCCTCCCATTTCATCCCCATAAATCCTTGTCTGCCAACACTGATTTTTTAAATAAAATCAAGGCAAGAAGCCAGCATTGAGACATAATGGCTAAAGTCACTGCCTGCAATTCCAGTATCCTATATGGGCACTGGTTCAAGACCTGATTGCTCCACTTCCTGTCCAGTTCTCTGCACTTGGGAAAACAGTGGAGGATGGCCCAAGTCTTTGGGCCCCTGCACCCACATGGGAAATCTGGAAGAAGCTCCTGGCTCCTGGCTCCTGGCTTTGGCCTGGCCCAGTCTTGGCCTTTGTGGTCATTTGAGGAATGAACCAGTAGATGGAAGATACCTCTCTCACTCTCTCTCTTTTTCTCTCTCTCTTCCTCTCTTTAACTCTGACTTAAACACTTAACGAAAAAAATCAAGGCAAAAAGGAAGTGCAAGAGAGAAGAAGCTATCAAACTGCTCCATCTCCCTGTGGGCCTTGGCCTAAACCCACCTCTGCTTTGTAGACTCATTCTACCTTCTCTCCCCACCCCTGGAGGGCCAAGAAGTGTGGTCTCACTCCCTTTCCCTGTCTTGCCTTTTGTTTCCTCCTCTCACCCCTTTCTCCCATCTTCCTTTACTCCCTCCCTCCTGCCTCCCATCTAACTGAAGAACAGTCCCTCTCCTCCCACTTTTGACCTGGTACCTTGAGAAACTCTGCCTTCTTCACTTACTGCCTTTTCTGTTGTCTTCTTTCCCAGTCTATTTTGTTTAGCCCATTTCTAGAGTAAAATGTTAAAGAGTTATCATTGGCCGGCACCATGGCTCACTAGGCTAATCCTCCGCTTGCAGCCCCAGGTTCTAGTCCCGGTTGGGGAGCCGGATTCTGTCCCGGTTGCTCCTCTTCCAGGCCAGCACTCTGCTGTGGCCCAGGAGTGCAGTGGAGGATGGCCCAGGTCCTTGGGCCCTGCACCCTCATGGGAGACCAGGAGGAAGCACCTGGCTCCTGGCTTCAGATCGGCACAGTGTGCCGGTCGCAACGCGCCAGCCGTAGTGGCCACTTTGGGGGTGAACCAACGGAAAAAGGAAGACCTTTCTCTCTGTCTCCCTCTCTCTCTCACTGTCTTACTCTGCCTGTCAAAAAAAAAAAAAAAAAGAAAGAATTATCATTTATAAGTGCATTGAGGCCAGCGCCGTGGCTCAACAGGCTAATCCTCCGCCTTGTGGCGCCGGCACACCGGGTTCTAGTCCCGGTCGGGGTGCCAGATTCTGTCCCGGTTGTCCCTCTTCCAGGCCAGCTCTCTGCTGTGGCCCGGGAGTGCAGTGGAGGATGGCCCAGGTCCTTGAGCCCTGCACCCTATGGGAGACCAGGATAAGCACCTGGCTCCTGCCTTTGGATCAGTGCAGTGCGCTGGCCGCAGTGCGCCAGCCGCGGTGGCCACTGGAGGGTGAACCAACATTAAAGGAAGACCTTTCTCTCTGTCTCTCTCTCTCTCACTATCCACTCTGCCTGTCAAAAAAATAATAATAAGAAGAAGTGCATTGATATTGCCACCCATCTATCTATGGTGAGATTAGGCAACTGGAGCAGCCAGGATATGAAGTCTTGTAAGTCATTTCAGAAAATCCACACAAATCTTCAGGTACCCCTTAGCCACTTCCCATGAAAGCGGCTTTATTCCTGAGCACTGAAATTCAGTGAGCAGAAACATCCCCTAATAGTCAGTAGGCTAAGGGCTGAAAGGAGACAAATAATTAAATAAAAAATTCACATCGTCAAGGATTGGCTAGTCCAATTTTACTCATTTAAAATCATTTTTTGGGGTATTGCTTATCTCAGAGACCATTTTTTTCCTCCACACTAAGTAGATTTTTCTTTCTGCAAATGTGTATTATTTAGTTATAGTTGGGGGATGGAAATTAGTTATTTTGGTGGGTAACTTTGGAACTCAGCCATCTTTTACAACAACAGTTCTATAAGAAAGTGCATTTCTAAGTTCATGAAAACAGACATGGACACAAATGGAGCTTCCTTAGTGCGTGGGAGCTGTCTTCATGAGTGTTGGTGGAGAACTGTTTTGTAAGTCACTAGGCTGACTTATGATGAAAGAAATTGGTATCTGGTACCATCTGGTATTTTGGGGGAACATAAGAGCTTCTCTCGGTATTTCATCCAAGATATGAGCTTATCAAAACAATAAGAAAACCGAAAGCTAGAAATGGCACCCAAGGAGGTAGACCTAAGTTTCTGAATGCACCTGTTATCACCACCAACCATCCCCGTTGGTCTTTGGGGTTCAGCTTTCTGCCTGTACTCACAGCCCTTCCCTGCGAGCTTTCCTGGCTCCTGCTTCTCTCTCTCTGCGGAGCGCTTTTCTCTGCTACTTTAAGGAGCCAGTTCATCCACTGGAATCACGAGGTGGCCTGGGAATGGTTGTAGGGTTGAGGGGCAGGGCTGCTGGGAATCTGGGTTCCACTGACAGCAGGCAGTCCAGAGAAATGAGATAAGCGCTTTGCTCACCTTGGCCAGTGGTGCTACAACAATGAGCAGGGAAAGAAGGATGGGAAGGGAGGGGGAGCTTTAGGTTCTTTGATTCTTGCAAGTCTCATGAAAGGGACAGACACTCTGGATAATTCAGAATAGGGGCCATTGGTTGAAGAAAGTATCCTGTCATTACTGTTTTAAAAAAAAAGAAAAGAAAACTGGGGGGGGGTGGGTATGTTGTGGTACAGCAGATAAAGCCACTGCCTGCTGTTCGCTCATCAGCTGTTTAAAGAGCCTTTACTTTGTCCTAGAACAGAATTCCAGTCCTCTTGGAGGTTGTATTCTAGAGTGGTAATAATGAAAACAGCTGTCAAATACTTAGGCAGGCATTCTTCTAAGCCCTTTGTAAGGATTAACTCATTTCAAGCTTCCAACTACCTTGCAAGGTAGAACGGTTACTAGCCTGCATTTCACAGGAGAGGAAATGCAGTTCCAAAAGGTGAACACACTGGGCCGGGATTTAAACCCAGGCAGTCAGACTCCCCAGCCCAGCACCAGATACCAAGTCACACTGCCCTCAGAAGCTGCCTGGAAACCAGTCAATATATGCACACAGTGCCCAACTTGTGCTGTGAAGAAAAGCACGGTAGAGATGGGGCAAAGAGGAAGATGGGCTGGGATCTGGTTGGCTGCTCCGAGAAGGTTGTTAGAAGGGAGCTGTCATGAACAGAGAGAGACTGGGGAAGTGTGGGCTCAGGGAACCAGTCCTTGACTTTGGATGCCATCTAGAGCCAGTCGCACTTCTATATAAAACCTTGGAGGTAATTCTGACCATCCCCCTTACTCTACTCCTCTGTACAACATCCCATCATTTTGTGCCTGGCTTGCTTTCCAGGGTTCTACCCACCCTGGAGGCCTGTTCTGACCACACCCCTCACTCTCACTGTCTTCCTTAAACAACGAGTTTAGCCAGCTGCCAGACCCAGCAACGCACAAGCATCCTCACCCTTAATCTAGCCCCCTGCTCGCCTCTGAGTCCTCATTATCTCCTGAGCTGCTGAATCTTATTACTCCCAGATCTTTTCCCAGGAACAGTGTTCATTCTATATTTGTACAGTTGCTTTTTTTTTTTTTTTAAACTATGAAATTTCAGCTTCATCCTGTTAGTTTCAGCCTGCTATTTCAGGCTCCAAAATGGCTTTTAAATCTTGGTCCTGCCATCATCCTTACTGGATTCCCTCTGAGCTTTATCTCATCTGCTTGGCTTTAAAATGTTTCTTTCTTCCAACAGGTCAGGGATAAAATTCTCCAGCAGGACAAAGGCAAGGTCAAGGGCAGAGTCCTCTGCCTCCAGTAGAGACCAGGGCTGAGAAAAGGCACGGTTTGTTCCCAGCAGGCTGAGTACATCTGACAACAATAGTATCCAAATGTTGCCCCTGCAGTCTGAGTACATCTGAAAACAGTATCCAAAGGTTGCACACTCTTCCATCCAGATAGCATAGAACATGCTTTCCCAGATGCCAGACAGAGACGGCTTTCCTGGGGTTTGCAAATAAATTGCCCTGTAGGAAAAGGCAGCATGATGTTAATTTCTTATGTTTCCTTCCCTGAGCACATGATCACTGCATCCATTTCAAAATATTCCTAATCTCTTTAAGAAATGAGGCTTGACTCTTATCTGTCAAGAGTGTGCTTATCAGCTCGTAGCTCTCTGTGGTTTCTCAGCTGCTAGTCGCGTCTGCACATTTCTTCAGCAGAGCCCCGACTGCTTTGCGTGGGTGGAAAATGGCCTGCCTCTTTTTCATTTTCTATTCTCCAAAACCGAGACTTGCATAAAACCCCTTTTGGAACACACTGTAGAATACATAAGCATGGATAAATGCAATTTTAATCACAAGAAAATATTTTTTAATCTTGAATCAACCTCTCCATGCCACGAAGATTTCTTGATCCAAATGAGATTTCTGTTATGCTAAGCAATTTTTAGAAACCTCTCCTTCCTGACATCTTTTCATGCCATGCTTTCCCCTAGGTCTATTTTTTAAAGATTTATTTGACAGGCAGATTGACAGAAAAAAAGAGAGATCTTCCATCTGCTGGTTCATCCCCTATATGCCTACAACAGCCACGAACCAGGAACTCCATCCTGGTCTCCCACATGCATAGCAGAAGTCCAAGCATTTGGGCCATCTTCCACAGCTTTCCCAGGCATGTTGATTGGAAGCAGAGTAGCTAGAACTGAAACCCACACTCCTGTGAGTGGCCAGAGTCACAAGCTTAATCCATTGCTCCACAATGCCCGCCTCTCCCTAGGTATTGAGTCCAGTGCACCTCTACTTCTTCCCAAGCTCCTCCTGCAGGCAGATCTCCCCCTACCCAGATGCAGGGTTTGCAAGTCCCACACAGTGGGTGCCAGACCCAGCTTCTCCCTGACTCTGTGTGGTTTCTTTTGGATCATTGTGCAATTTCATACCACCACTCCCAGATCCACCACCAGTCCACCATTTCCTTCCCACGGTTTGTCTTCCAGGAAAATGTTAAAACAATGGAATGGGATGAATGTGGGTCAATGACTGAACATTTCAACTTAAGGGGGGAAAGATGCATAATACAATGAAGAGCATAAAAGACGATGTACCTACCTCACCACCATTAGGCAAGTATGAGCCAGCCACAGGCTGCTTAAGGGTGGTAAACTCTGCTTTCTCCCAGCTATTTCTAAGGTTTTGTGGGAAATGAAACTATGTCTTTGAGGGAAAAGGTAAAAATAATAACATCTAATGCTAGTGATGTATAGCAAAGTTAGTGTATGCATTTATTGCTTGACACAGATTAAGTGGTACAATCATTTTAGATCAACACAAAGAAAAAGTCAATAAGAAGGTCACAATGGGGCGCTGTGACGTAGTGGTCTAAGCCTCTGCCTGAGGCTCCAGCATCCCATAGGGGCACTGGTTCTAATTCCAGCTACTCCTCTTCTGAACCAGCTCTCTGCTATGGCCTGGGAAAGCAGTGGAACATGGCCCAAGTGCTTGGGCCCCTGCACCCACGTGAGAGACCCAAAAGAAGTTCCTGGCTCCTGGTTTCAGATTGGCTCAGCTCCAGCTGTTGTGGCCATTTGGGGAGTGAGCCAGCAGATGGAAGACCTTTTTCTCTCTCTCCCTCTCTCTGTCTGTTACCTCTGCCTCTCAAATAAATAAATAAAATCCTTAAAAAGAAGAAAAGTTCACAATGTTTGACCCAGTTGTCATACTCCAAGGAGCTTACTCTAAAGAAATAAGGGGAAAAAAATTAATTAATACTAACTGTAGCACAAATGCCCCAAGTATACACTTAAAAATATTTGCTTAAAAATTAAATAAGCCCTGCAGCCGGCACTGTGGCACAGTGGGTTAACGCCCTGGCCTGAAGCGCCAGAATCCCATATGGGTACTGGTTTGAGACCCAGCTGCCCCACTTCCCATCCAGCTGTCTGCTATGGCCTGGGAAAGCAGTAGAAGATGGCCCAAGTCCTTGGGCCCCTGCACCCATGTGGGAGACCCGGAAGAAGCTCCTGGCTCCTTACTTTGAATCAGTGCAACTCCGGCCATTGTGGTCAATTGGAAAGTGAACCATCAGATGGAAGACCTCTCTCTCTCTCTCTCTGCCTCTCCTCTCTCTGTGTAACTCTGACTTTCAAATAAATAAATAAATCTTTAAAAAAAATTAAACAAGTCCCAGTCCAGTAATGATTTGATAAATTTTGGAACATGAACACAGAAATTAAAATTCTAATAAAAAGCCTTTAGAAATATAAGAAGGATTGCACAGTATAAAATTAAGGTAACATATTTGTAATATGCAAATGTTTACAATTAAATATTTATCTTTATATAGAGAGGAAAATATGCTAAAATAATTGTTATACAAAATGAGAAGACAAAGCAATCTTCTAAATGATTAAATCTTCTTTAATTCTATTATATTCTTTTGTTAGTTCAGAAGTGTTTTTTATAAAAGGAAAGATAGACTACCTGTGAAGGTAAGATACAGTAAATTTCTTTGGGATAAATTTTTTCCCCATGAATTATTTGCTTTTGCTTTTTTTCCAGCCACTTTGTTGAGGTGTGATTGACATATAAAAAGTTTTACAGGAGTGGGCATTGGGTGCAGTGACGAAGATGACACTTGGGGCACCTGCTTCCCATATTGGAATATCTGGGTTTGAGTCCCAGCTCCACTTCCCATTCCAGCCTCCTACTGATGTGCAATCTAAGAGGCAACAGGTGATGGCTCAAGTATCTGGGTCCCTGCCACCCATGTGGGAAACCTAGATTGAGTTCTAGGCTCCTGGTTTCAGCCTGGCCCAGTCCTGGCTGTTGCAAGCATTTTGACAGTGAACCAGAGATGGAAGATTTCTCTCTCTCTCTCTCTCTCTCTCTCTCTCTCTCTCTCTCTATCTTTCTCTCTCTCTCAAATATAATGAAAATAATTTTTTTAATTTAATGTTGGGGCTGGTGCTGTGGCATAGTGGACTAAGCCTCCACTTGCAGCACTGGTATTCCTTATAGGTGCTTGTTTGTGTCCCAGTTAATCCTCTTCTGATCTAGCTCTCTGCTATATGGCCTAGGGAAGCAGTATAAGATGGCCCAAGTTCTTGGGCTCCTGCATGCATGTGGGAGACCCAGAAGAAGCTCCTGGCTCCTGGCTTCAGATCAGTCCAGCTCCAGCCATTGTGGCCATTTGGGGAGTGAACCAGAACATGGAAGACCTTTCTCTCTCTCTCTCCATCTCTCTGTCTGTAACTCTACCTCTCAAATACATACGTTAAATCTTCTTGAAAAATTAATGTTGCATATATTCAGTGTATATATCTCATGGAGTTTGGGCATCAGCATATACCCATGAAACCATCATCTCCATCAAGGTCATAAATGCATCCATCACCCCTACACTGTATTCCACAGTGCGTGTACCTCTTTAGGATAGGATGTAAATGGTCACTGCAAAAGTCATTTTGCATAGCTTTGGGAGGGTTCAACTGCCCAGAGTAGATCCCCATGCAAGAGAGGTGGCTGCCCTTGTGCCAAACCTCACAACCATCACTAAGGACTGCCACTTCTAGATTCCTCCTTAAACGAGGGCCATTTCACTTACTGTCATATATATATATATATATATATAGAGAGAGAGAGAGAGAGAGAGAGAGTGCAACAGCCCTGCAAATGAACTTTATGATGCCCCCACTCCACAGATGGGGAGGCTAAGGCTCAGTCAGGTTTAAAAATTATGCCAAGTCACTCCCCTCAGCAATGCAGGGCTGGGGTTCAGAGGAAGTCTGCCAGACTCCCAACATGGAGGGGCCTCTTCCACCTTGCCCTCCCTGTCCCAGGTTTACCAAAGATCAAGCACAGATGATGCTGGGGTGGAAGAAGAGCTTGGTCCTCAGCAGAGCCTGATTCTCTCAGGTCAACCGCCCAGCACCCCAGAAATTAAAGACAGTGCGCCATTGGCTTGTGCTCAGCCCTGCTCTCTGCCTAGTTTTGCTGATCACTTTGATGTTGTCTTTTGAATTTGAAGAGCATTTGTCTTTTCATTTTAAAAAAAAATCCACTTTTTCTATAATAAGCACACTAAGTTTGATATTCAGAGGAAAAAATGATTAAAACTCTAGTTTAAAAACTGAGAGGAAATGTGGGCATTAGGCCCACATATTGGTGAGTATGGATTCTAGTCCAAGTTCCACCCCTAATTTCAGTTTCTTGTTGGGCACACCCTGGGAAGCAGCCGGTGGGAGCTCAAGTGGATTCCTGCCACCCACGTGGGAAACCTGGATTGAGTTCCCAGCTACAGGTCCAGCCCAGCCCTTGTGGTCATTTGGAGAGTGAACTGAGAATGGGGGTGTCTCTCATAGTCTCATTTTCTTCTCTTTCTCTCTTTTTCACTCTCCCTCTCCCCCACCCACCCCCAAAACTCAAATAATTTTTTAAAGATTTATTTATTTATTTGAAAGTCAGAGCTACCCAGAAAGAGAAGGAGAGGCAGAGAGAGAAAGAAAGGTCTTCCATCCACTGGTTAACTCCCCAGTTGGCTGCAATGGCCAGAGTTGTACTGATCCAAAGCCAGGAGCCAGGAGCTTCTTCCAGGTCTCCCGCATAGGTGCAGGGGTCCAAGAACTTGGGCCATCTTCTACTGCTTTTCCAGGCCATGGCAGAGAGCTGGATCAGAAATGGAGCAGCCAAGACTCGAACCGGCACCCATATGGGATGCCGGCACTGTGGGCAGTGGCTTCCTCTGCTACACCACAGCACCAGCCCCTCAAATAATTTTTTTTTAATTGTAAACTTGAGAGGCAGAGGAAACAGTGGGGAGAGACACCGTGGCAGATGAACCCACCCACAGTTCCATTTTCACTTGGTTTTTGTCTGTCTTAACTTGGTTCACAACTTTATCCCTTGTCATCACGGATGTGTATCCAGCATTCCTCACATTAAACCTGGAACTGCTTAGCCACCCAAGTAAGGCAGAGACTCCAGCCCCTTCCCAGCTGAGTACCCACAAAAAGAACCCTTCTTAACCGCTCTAAGCCTCAGCTTCCCATTTAAACATGGTAATAATCTTGTCAGCACACAGAGTTATAGAGAAGATAACATGAGACACCAGGCCTATATTTTTGGACCTTATGTTTTGTTGTTGTTGTTGTTGTTGAAGATTTATTTATTCATTTGAATGTTGGAGTTACAGAGGCAGAGACAGAGAGAGAGAGAGAAGTCTTCCATCTCCCCAAATGGCTGCAACAGCCGGAGCTAGGCTGATTCGAAGCCAGGAGCCAGAAACTTCTTCCGGATTTCCCACATGGGTGCAGGGGCCCAGGGACTTGGGCCACCTTCTTCTGCTTTCCCAGGTCATAGCAGAGAGCTGGATCAGAAGTGGAGCAGCCAGGACTTCAACCAGTGCCCATATGGGATGCCAGCACTGCAGGTGGCAGCTTTACCCACTACACCACAGCCCTGGCCCTGGACCTTATGTTTTACATTTGATTTACTTAACACTCACTCTATCAGCCTCCTCATTCGCATGCCCTCTCGCAAACAGAAATCTGGGAGAAAGTGCGCCAATTCTGAACACAGAGAAAATGCAAAGTATGAGCAAACCTTGCATAAACACACAGACTTACCAGGAAATCCTTTACATTGTGAGCAAAGGAGTTCATGAATTTTGGTGCATGGATGATGGCATCAATTATGGACCAACTCATTCATTAGCCAAAGGTGAGCTGAAGAAGGAGGCGTGTCTGGTGATTTTTTTTTTTTTTTTTGAATACCAGCAAGATGAGCTTCAGGTGCAGCGGTATGGATTAAACACTCTGCTGAGCCTGGGCGGCAGGTGGATTTACTTCTTCCCATCACCCAGGCTTTGACGAGAAGACAGGCAGCACACATACCATGCTCCCCACCCAACGTGGGTCCCAGGAAGAGAAGGGTGACGAAGTCAACTCAGAGCCACTAATGGCAAAATCAAGTCCCTTATCTCCATTAACTTACAGCTATCTACTACCCCTGAAATTGTTAGGTGACCAAGAGGGGGACAAAAAATGTACGTGATAGCGTCTATCACCCTTCCCCTGATCCTGGCTCCCTCTCCACGGCCTTTTCAAAAATGCATTCGTTTTTGTTTATTTGAAAGGCAGAACAACAGAGAGGAAGCGAGATTGGCAGAGGTCCTCCATCAACCGGTCCACTCTCCATAGCCCTGCAGCAACCAGGACTGGACGAGCCAGAGACAGGAGCCAGGAGCTCCATCCAGGTCTCCCACCTGAGTGGTAGGGACCCGCGTTCTGGAGGCACAGGTGCTGCTTCCCAGGGTGTGGACCGGAAGTACAGGCAGCTCAACCTGCATCGCAACACCGCCCCTTCATGGCCTTTTGTATAATCGCCTTCAGGTCTCAGGAGCTACACAAATAGCAACCAAGAAAGCCAAAAAAAAAAAAAAAAAAACCTTCATGCTCAACAAGATCTCTTTTAGCAAGCGTCCCAGCCTCGGCTTCTTAAAGGGCTTTGACAACACTAAAAATAAAATCCTGTTGAAGCGGCAGTGTCGGTGCGCCGCAGTGGGTTTGCTAAATTCTAAGAACCAGTTGGCCCCACCGGTGTTCTGTCTATGGAAGCAGGCCTCCGGCGTTCTGCGCCTTGCAGATCGTTCTTGCTCCCCCTGCCTTTTCCTTCCTCGTGGACACAGCAACGCCACAGGGCCGCCTTATGCCCCGGCGAGCAAGGTACTCTCGCCACGGCCTCTGCCTTGCACGCAGATGGACCCTTCCTCCAGAGCCGGCTTCTCCACCGGCCCCATCTTGGCTTCCACCTGGGGTCCGGGTAGCAGCTACGAGATGCACCTTGATGCTGCAGGCCCTAGACCATGGCTCGGAACCTCACTATCACTAGGGCAAGCAGAGCCACCCCTCCACAGTCAAAAAGGTACCAGGAAACCGTCTCACTCCCGCCGCCGCGCAGCCGGGAGGAGCCTCAGAAAACTACGGATCTCTGCTCCCTGCACACAGTTCCCAAAACGGGACCTGCCGCAAGCTCTGAACGAACCAGCGCGCGGCGGCCCCCTCACAGCAGCTCCACAGAGCAAGTGGGACGCGGGGACTGCCGTCTGGGTGCTTGCTTTGGGGTTGTGCTCGAGCCGCTGCGGCGTGGCGCTCGCCCGGGCTGCAGGTCTTGCCCGGCGCAGCTCGCTCTCTAAAGGAAAAGCCGCAGGGTCGCCCCCGCCCACCAGACGCAGGGCCGGGCGCCGGGTGAGGCGGGCTCTGCCGCCACCTAGCGGCGAGCTGCGAGGGCGACAGGGGCAGGAGGCCGGGCCCGCCGCACAGGCGTCCGCGGGCCGGGCCGGGCGGACCCGCGGGACCCGCGGGACCGGCTGCAAGGCGGCGGGCGTGGGTGGCTGCGCGGAGATCACGCACCGCCCAGCCAGAAAACCCGGGCCGCTGGGGTGCCCGGGCGGGACCAGCGCACCCCACTTCTGCAGGTCTTTCCTTTTCGGGAACCCCAGGGCGTGGCTTGCTGGGGCCTGGTGAGGAAGCTGTCTCTGGTGGACCTGTCAGTGCCCATCTGGGTCCTGCTAAACCTCTCTCTTACGGCACAGTCTGGGAAGGCTTGCTAAGACATTATAGGCCAAAGTAACTCAACGTGATCTTCTGTGTAAAAAGATCATTGGAAATGAATCTTAATGAATGGGATGGGAGAGGGAGTAGGAGGTGGGACCGGAGTGGGTGTCGGAGGATGGGTTTGGGGGAAGAACCGCCATAGTCCAAAATATGTACCTATGAAATTTATATTTATTAAATAAAAGCTTTCTTTAAAAAAAAAAAAAAGTAACTCAACAGGCTTATCTGAAGTCCTGGAAATGCATTTTTTGTGTTGTTTGTTTTGTTTTGTTTTGTTTTTTTTAGGTTGGCCACAGAGATACAAGATGTGAAAACTTGGCTTAAAAGCAGTTGATTGCCGGCGCCGCGGCTCACTAGGCTAATCCTCCGCCTTGCGGCGCCGGCACCCTGGGTTCTAGTCCCGGTCGGGGCACCGGTTCTGTCCCGGTTGCCCCTCTTCCAGGCCAGCTCTCTGCTATGGCCCGGGAAGGCAGTGGAGGATGGCCCAAGTCCTTGGGCCCTGCACCCGCATGGGAGACCAGGAGAAGCACCTGGCTCCTGGCTTCGGATCAGCATGATGCGCCGGCCACAGCAGCCATTGGAGGGTGAACCAACGGCAAAAAGGAAGATCTTTTTCTCTGTCTCTCTCTCTCTCTCACTATCCACTCTGCCTGTCAAAAAAAAAAAAAAAAAATTGGCCGGCGCCGTGGCTCAATAGGCTAATCCTCCGCCTTGCGGCGCCGGCACACCGGGTTCTAGCCCCGGTCGGGGCACCGATCCTGTCCCGGTTGCCCCTCTTCCAGGCCAGCTCTCTGCTGTGGCCAGGGAGTGCAGTGGAGGATGGCCCAAGTGCTTGGGCCCTGCACCCCATGGGAGACCAGGAGAAGCACCTGGCTCCTGCCATCGGAACAGCGCGGTGCGCCGGCCGCGGCGGCCATTGGAGGGTGAACCAAAGGCAAAAGGAAGACCTTTCTGTCTCTCTCTCACTGTCCACTCTGCCTGTCAAAAATAAAAAAATAAATAAAAAAAAAGCAGTTGATCACCACAAAATACTGCCAATGAATCAAATGCATTGAAAATGTGAAGATGATGGTGACTATGACTATGATAATTTGTAATCTAACTTTGATGCATAGAACATGTACTTGGTCTTGAATCCACTGTACTGTAATTAAACAAGTATGTTTGATGTTTTCAAGTTGTGGTTGAGGAAACCTATATAATATCTAATAAATATAGTTTCCAGTTGAAATATTGGGTTTTCTTCAATCAGATTAGTAGTGGTTTTTTCATCAGCCTTTAGGTGTAAAAAATAAAGTTGTTGGGGACAACCCTGTGGCATAGCAGGTAAAGCCGCCACCTGCAGCACCTGCATCCCATATGGGTGCCGATTCAAGTCCCAGCTGCTCCACTTCTGATCCAGCTCTCCGCTATGGCCTGGGAAAGCAGTGGAAGATGGCCCAAGGCCTTGGGCCCCTGCACCCACATGGGAGACCCAGAAGAAGCTCCTAGCTTCTGGCTTCAGATCAGCACAGCTACAGCCATTTGGGGAGTGAACCAGCAGGCGGAAGCCCTATCTTTCTCCCTCTCCCTCTCCCTCTCCTTCTCCCTCTCCCTCTCCCTCTCCCTCTCTCTGTGTGTAACTCTTTCAAATAAATAAATAAATCTTTTTTTAAAAAAAAAAAAGTTGTTTATCTGGAAAAAAAGCTGATATGGGAAAACCTAGGCGTTTTAGTCACCCAATATGGCTGCCAAAAATGTCGCCACAGGCTTAGACAACACGGAGAGATGTGTTGAGAGCAAGGAAGATGCAGGTTCTGCTGAATATGCAACAGTGGTTTCACACGTGCCGTGCTCACTCTATTCTGCCTGCTACAGCACAAAAGGAAAGAGAGCCAATCCCAATACAAGGTGCAGCAGGCACCGCATCCCATTGTGGTCAGTGACGGACAGTATATCCCTGAGATGGTAGCACCCTGGTGACGTTGCAGCTGTCTTCATTTGTGTTAAGTTCACTCCATGATGTTCCCATGATGACAAAAATCACCTAGTGATGCATTTCTCAGGACTCTCGCCATCCTTGGTGAAGCAATGCATAATTGTGTACAGCCGTCCCTCCCTTGGCATGCATGGGGGATTGGTCCCTCGACACCCCTCCCCCAATACAAAGATCTTACGGGTGCTCCTGACCCTCCTATGGGACGACATAGGATTTATGCGTACCTATGCACATTCTCCCGCACACTGTAAATCAAGATTATGTACATTACCTAGTGCAACGCAAGTGTAGGAAGGCACTTCGAAATTTTACGAAAATGGAATTAAATAGCAAGCTTATTTCAGATCAAAAATTGTGAAAACCACGCATACTTTTTCATAGTATGTGTCATAGTTGTATTGTTAGGGGAAAACGACACGGAATAAAATCTACATGTTCGGTGTGGACACAGTTTTTTTCTGCGTATTTTTAATCCATTGATGGTGAGCCCACACAAACAGAGACCAACTGGATTTTTTTGCCTTCCTTCTGTGTTTGGCCTGTGATGGCTCACTGTAAAAGCGGACAAAGCAGCACCCTCTGAATGTCCTGTTGTGAGAGCTGCCACACTCATGAGTTCTTCTTTCCTCAAATAAACAAGTTTTTTTTTTTTTTAATTTGCCTAATTTTTCTTCTTGTAGCAATTCTAAATCTATTCCCTTTCCATGACCACCTTCACTGGTTTGAGTGCTGCTGTCCAGTTTTCCCCGGGTCTTCATTCTTCCACCCTAAACATCCTCAGCAGCTTCGGATTCTCCTCACATGATATGATTTCTGGAACTTTCCAAGGGGGATAGTGAAACATAATGATAGCCTACGACAAGTTCACATCAAAAGCAACTCTATCCCATCCTTTCTCAGACTCGGGCGTTACAGTGTGACGTGGCCAAAGTGTTTTAAATGTATCAGTCATTGGGCATTCACGGATCTCTTTCCCCTTGCTATTTAGCTGCTAGCCCTGGTAACAGAGTTCCCATCAGAATCTCTCCCATGCTGCCTCTGACCCAGTTTCCTGGTTCCTCCCCTGGCTTCCGTCTTCAGTTAACCCACACAGATGCAGCTTGGGAGCAGAGCACATAGGGGGTCTTTCCTCTGGGATACTGCAGGGTTGGATTTTTTTTAAAGATTTTATTTATTTATTTGAAAGAGAAGGAAAGAGAGAGAGATCGTCCACCACTGATTCACTCTTCAAACCGGGTCTCCCACGTGGCTGGCAGGGGCTCAAGGACTTGGGTCATCTTCCACTGCTTTCTCAGATGCACTAACAGGGAGATGGATCAAAAGTGGAGCAGCCAGGACTCAACCTGGTGCTCATACAGGATGCCGATGCATCAGAAAAGTTAGGACAATCTAAATCCCCATGGCACACAGTCTAAAGCAATTACCTGGTGACCTGGAGCTCGCTGACAGACAACAGATCTGGGTGAAGTGCCTGGTTCTCCAGCAGAAGGTCTTCACTGCCAGGAAATGCCTTTCCAGGTGGACCCACAGGCCCCAGCGACTGAAAGGTTCTGTGTGCAGAGTATGCTGAGGGGGCCAGGATGCCCACTCACAAATGGACACAAAAAGAGGCCCACCCCACCCCTCCCCACAGGGAGGCTACAGAATCACTGGAGACATATAGGGCATGCTTATTAAAAGATAAACAGCAATTCAAGGTACAAAGTATAACTGAAAATATCTGCAATGATTACAAAGCACTTCATGTAAACTATCTCACTGGGTTCTTGCTACAGTAAATTCTTCAAAGATTGTTCAGGGGTCGGTGCTGTGGCATAGCAGGTAGACACCACCTGCAGTGCCGGCATCCCATATGGGTGCTGGTTCAAGTTCCGGCTGCTCCACTTCTGATCCAGCTCTCTGCTATGGCCTGGGAGAGCAGTAGAAGATGGCCCAAGTCCTTGGGCCCCTGCATCCACGTGGGAGACCTGGAAAAAGCTCCTGGTTCCTGGATTCAGATCAGTGCGTCTCTGGCCATTGCAGCCAATTGGGGAGTGAACCAGCGGATGGAAGACCTCTCTCTCTCTCTCTCTCTCTCTCTCTCTCTCTCCCTCTCTCTCTTTCTGCCTCTCCTCTCTCTGTGTAACTCTAACTTTCAAATAAATAAATAAATCTTTTTTAAAAAAGAAAGATTGTTCAGTGAGTGTGTTGGCCCAAATCCTCATCCATTTATAACACATTACCTCTCCCAGTGAAGGCTCAGTTCCTTTCACCGAGGCACCATGAGGGGTCCAGCTTGTCCTTGGCCATGCAAGGACTTGCTCTGGAGACACCACATCCTTCTCTTCCAGAGGCTACAACTTGTGAACAACATGGCAACAGACATCCAGGCGAAAATATCCTTCCTGTGGCTCCGGGCGGGGGGGATCTGCCCTCCAAGACCCAGCCCCAGGATCAGCTGCTCCACGAGCAAAGCCTTCCCAGTGTGCACTGGAAATCAGCACCTCCTCCTTGGTGCTCACCGCAGTGTGCACAGGCTCACTCCAGGGCTTGAATGCCACGGTCACTGTGAATGTGCCTGTCTCTCCACACGGCCCAGAGTCAGCTTTTCTTCCACTGAGTAGCCCCAGGCCTGCGTGGGGCAGAGTCCATGCCCAGTGAGCTGCCCACTGAGCCTGTACTTCTTGCATTGCATTGCACTGAGCTAAAAGAACAGATGCTACAACAAGAGAACGTAAGTGTACAAGTCATAAATAATTCACCTTTATTGTTAGTTTTGTGCGTCTCCTCTAGAGCTCGATATAGCTTGATAAAGGATTTTTTTCCTGTTAACCAGTGCCATGGGGCCCATTTGTTCAGTCCTTCTTTCTCTCAAGTTCCTTTATTGGCAGGGTGGGTGTGCAACAATTATGTGATAAATGGAATAAAGTGCCGCTCGAGTGGATCAGAAACCCAAACTTCCCACACTGTTCTGGTACATCCTTTCCCAGGAAGATAGAGTTACAAGTTACTTTCTAGTGGACTGCAGGGGGCATCATAAAACTCATGCACCTGAATAATCACTCAAATTTCCAGTTTCTTAGCAACTAGGCAAACCGCTTCCTGCATTGAGGCAAAGCCGGTGGGTAAACGAGAACACGCGTGAGCTATGACGCACTGATGCTCCACTCCTGCCTGTGAGTCTCTCTTGAAGCCCACTCCAAGCGGACGCATACAGGAAAGACATCCTGGGAAACCGAGTGCCAAGCAGCCAAAGTCACGCATGACAAAGCCTCCACATGCAGCTGGAAAATGTGGCTTGGACCTGATGCCGGAATGAGCCTCTTGTCTCACTTCAGACTCTAGCCACTGGTCTGATCTAGAGGTCACCTGTATGGGGGAGTGTGGTCCCCAGCAGAGTGGCTGGCTCCAGAGATGGAACATTCTGGAGCCTTAACCAATGTGGTGGCACTCAGAGGCGGACAGTCTTAAAGCTAATGAAGTTGAGGTATCAGAGCCCTCACTTAGCGAGGATTCTCCCAATGCAACTGGCTATGTCCTTGCCCCTTCTGACTGATGGGACAGAGAGACCCTAACACCATTATGGCAGAGCCGCTACATGGCTTCTTCCACAATGAGCCACAGTGGAATGTCATATGAGTGCAAACTGAAGTCTCATCTGTAAGACCACTGTTGGTCAGAGTTTTATCTATTACAGTTGCTGGGATCATCTTCACAAATAAAGGCACTTAAAAATAACCACTTTGCGGGGGACAGCGCCGTGGTGCAGTAGGTTAATCCTCCACCTGCAGCACCAGCACCCCATATGGGTGCCGGTTCTAGTCCTGGCTTCCCCTCTTCCAATCCAGCTCTCTGCTATAGCCTGGGAAAGCAGCAGAAGATGGCCCAAGTGCTTGGGCCCCTGCACCGCATAGGAGACCAGGAAGAAGCACCTGGTTCCTGGCTTCGGATCGGCATAGCTCTGACCAATGCGGCCATCTGGTGAGTGAACCAACTGAAGGAGGACCTTTCTTTTTGTCTCTCCCTCTCACTGTCTATAACTCTACCTCTCAAATAAATAAATAAAATATTTTTAAAAATTAACCACTTAGCAAATCAGAGATAGGGATCACATGAACAATGTGGTAAAGGAAATGAAAGAGAGAAGGAGCTGTTTGTCATCAAAGAGAGCCCCATGCAGTACATGGTTCTTGTGTGCTGGACTTTAAGGTTAGATGAGGTTTTCAATAGGGAAATATGGAGAGAGCAGTAAGAGCCGAAACTAAGATATGGAAAGGATAGCAGTGGTTTGTTGGGGCATACGTCTTATATAAAAGAATGATGGGAGATTCAACCACAGTGATATGTTGGGTTCAATTTTGGAAGATTCAATGGCAGGCTATGGAATTTGGCCTTTGTATTTAACAGTGGCCAGTGGTGAGACATTGAGGGCTTTTTAGCCTGAGGGGGGAAGGGCTTGCTATCCAAATGGAACTTTAGGGAGCTGACATCAGCAGGATGGCCTGGGAGGCAGGGAGGAGAAATGTGCCTGCCACCCAAGAACATGATAGTGAGGACCTGAATGAGGACAAGGTGGTGAGACAACTCCTTATGGGTCTCGCATGCCTTCGTTTTCCAGATGATGTGAGAATAGGCAGTAACTCCAAGACGCAGTACCAGCATCAGTTATCATTTTTGCTATTGTTAAATTTGTTAAATGAAAAGGAAGGGGATGAAATTCCTATATGCCAATATTTGCAGAAGGTGCAAGGCAAGAGATCAAGCCAATAACCAAAGTGAGGTTTGGGAATTATTTGCGACCGTCAATTTTTTAAACTCTCCCATTCGCCCTATCATTGTGGAAAATTCAGAATCAACCACATGGAACCAATCGGTACATTCTTAGTGACCACAATGTTTTCTGGTAAAATGTACTTCCCATTGCTCATTTCTCCTCGCTTCATTCATCCTATACTCTTTGCTCTCGAGGTCCACTGTCCCACCATGAAAGAAACTATGTCCTTCAGCCTTGCTGAAATAATAACGGGCAACGCTCAGGCTCAGCTAGGATAGAGGGGACCAGCCCTTAAACCCCTAAGCTGAGCACATCACTGGGGGCCTCAGCCTTTTCCCAGGACATTCAATGCCTACAGAGGATAAACTGTAGGGAAGAAAGATGGCATTTGTATATTCTTTTGCCTTCGGACAGGAACAAGAATGGAAGCATCACTCCATGGCGGCACAGAACCCAGGAATTGTTCTATCCTCATAGCTTTTAAGTACATTCCACTGAAATATTTATGTTTGCTCTGTTGCAAGTGCAATCACATAAGTGCTAAAGTCATAACATTATTAATTTATCAAGTGTCCATGGCCTTATAGCTCCAAGAATCACAAGGAGTCTTCAAAGCATAAACAACTTTAAAAATAATACCAACACAGAATAATGAAGTCAGCAGGAAAGAGTGGGTATTTGGTAAAGGACAGAAACACGACATACAAATAGGGAGTTCAATTCCACTCAGAAACACTCCCTGAACTCTATGTGCAATGGATTTGTTAGTTGAAGAAATATAAAGATGAAGGGGGCTATTGGGAGCTTCATCCAGTGAAACAGAAAGATGCCTTTAAAAAAAAAAAAAAAAAAGACCTTCAAAATTCCACACTGTCAATGAGTGAGTTCATCATCCACCAGTAATTCTGTGGAAGCTTTCCCATCTTTGCCTGGACTCTGGACTCTGGGAGGGAGAAAAATTAGTTCTCCCTTTGTAGTTTAAAACATGAAACTAAGACACTGGATTTAGTGTGCCATAGTTTAAAACTTTGGACTAGAAACTGGATTTGGCCAGCTTTGATCTTTTAGACAAGGAAATCCCAAATTGGGAAAATGATATTTAAATGAGTGCTGCTGGTGGTATGGCACATTCTTTTGTTTTGTTTTTTCCAAAAGCTGTCAGAATAACATTACACATGCCACATGCTCTTTTTCTAATCTGATTTTGATATACTTATTACCAAAAGCTAGGGTCAGGGCCAATGCTGTGGTATAAGAAGCTAAGCCGCCGGCACCCCAGCTCACTTGGCTAATCTTCCACCTGCAGCGCCGGCACCCCGGGTTCTAGTCCCAGTTGGAGTGCCGGATTCTATCCCGGTTGCCCCTCTTCCAGTCCAGCTCTCTGCTGTGGCCCAGGAAGGCAATGGAGAATGGCCCAAGTGCCTGGGCCCTGCACCCGCATGGGAGACCAGGAAGAAGCACCTGGCTCCTGGCTTCGGAGTGGTGCAGCCCGCCGGCCGGAGCGGCCATTTGAGGGGTAAACCAATGGAAAAAAGAAGACTTTTCTCTCTCTCTCTCTCTCTCTCTCTCTCACTGTCTAACTCTGCCTGTCCAAAAAAAAAGAAGAAGAAGAAGAAGAAGAAGAAGAAGAAGAAGAAGAAGAAGAAGAAGCAGCTAAGCCTCCACCTACAGCACCAGCATCCCATATGGGTGCCAGTCCTTGTCCTGGCTGATCTTTGGATCCAGCCCTCTGCTATGACCTTGGAAAGAAAGCAGTAGAAGATGGCCCAGTGTTTGTGCCCCTGCACCCGCATGGGAGACCTGCAAGAAGCTCCAGGCTCCCAGCTATGACTCAGCTTCAGCTGGTGAAGCCATTTGGGGAGTGAACCAGCAGATGGAAGACCTCTCTTTCTCTCTCTTTCTCTCTCTCTCTCTCTCTCTCTCTCAGATAAATAAATAAAATCTTTAAAAAAAAAAAAAGAAAAGCTAGGGTCTACATTCCCTCTCCCCTTGAAGCTGGGTGGGCTGTGAACACACAGGAGTGCAGCTGTATAATTTGCAAAGCTGGGTGATAGAAGATAAGACAGGTTTTTCTTCCTTCTCTAATAGGTGCTCTCTCTGAGAATCCAGCCCCCACGCTGTGAGCACAAGTCATCGCTGGGAGAGGACACACAGGGGTCTCCAGCCAGTAGCTGCAGTTGAGGTCCCAGATGACTTTCAGTGTCAGTCACCAGACACAAGAGTCGAGGAGCCTTAGGAAGACTCAGGCTCCAGCCTTTTATTTTTCTCAACTGAAATCCCAGATACCATAGAGCAGAAACCAGCCGTGCCTACTGCACCCTTGCTGAATTCCTGTTCTACAGAATCCATGAGCATATTAAATGGTTGTGGATGTGTGCCACTAAGCTTGAGGAGGTTAGTTATGCAGCTATAGTAACTGGAGTAGCTGTTGATAAGTCAGGTACAGAATGGAAGCAAATGAAAATGTTTTGAAAGGACACCAGAGAGAATCAAGAGAGAAACAGAGAGAGAGACGCCAATGAAGATGAGTTCAGAGCCAAAGATACAAATGTACAAGCAGGAAATCAATCATGAGTGCCAAGTCAATAGACACAACAGACTGTACAACTAGACCCCGAGAACTTGGGGGTAAATCATACAATATTCAGAAAGACAAACAATAATTATGTTTTAAATTTTTTAATAACAATCCATTGTAAAACCTAAGAATAAATGTAGATGCTGCCAGTAACACAAAACCCAAAATGACAGAGCTAAATGAGAGAGAAAGTTGTTGTCTTCTGTAAACAAGGTCCAGGAGTAAAAGGCCCAGGGCTGCTGTGAAGGCACAAAGAAGACATGAACTCAGATTCCTCTATCTTGCTACAGTCTCAAAATGTGGTGGCTTCACCTCAAGGTTCAAGGTGATTGCTCAAGTTCCAATTATTGTATCTACATTCCAGCCAACAAGTAGAGGGAAGGGTTAAGACATTCTTGTCTTCTCCACCCCTTAGCATTTCCTGGAGGTCAAACATGAGAGTTTGTTTGTATTCTGTACTGGTTTAATAGTGTCTCCCTCTGCAAAATGTTTACTCACGCAAAACCTTGGATCGAGACTTTTTTGGAAAGATGGGCTTTTGTGGGCATAATTGTTTAAAAGGAAATAGTATTGGATTAGAATAAGCCCCAATCCAAAGAATCAGAATTAGAATAAGCCCTAATCAGAAGAGACATGGTGGACACAGGGAGAATAGCAGGTGACAACAGAGGAAGAGACTGGGTCCCTGCACCCTCAAGTGACGGAATGCTAACATTGCCAGCAACCACAAGCACACGAAAGGTATGGGAGGCCCCTCACCTAGACCCTCCAGAAAGAGTGGGGTCCTGTCAATACCTTCATTTCAGACCTCAGACAATGGGAGAACACATTTCTCACTGCTTTAAGCCACTTTGTGAACAGCTGCCCTAGGATGCTCCTACATATGTTATTGGCCAGAATTTCTTTACACGGGCATACACAGCTGCAAGGGAGGCTGGGGGTGCCTCAGTTCCAGCTTTCAGAAATAACATAATGTTTATGTTACTTAGGAACCAACTTTCTTTTTGCTAGTGGTTGGCTCCTCACACAGTGATTTTGGTAATACTCTTTTCCATGGAGACATTGGAATGCAAGTTTTTCTCCAACACAACTGATCAAACTTTGGCATGTTGTTTTTA
Organism: Lepus europaeus; assembly: GCF_033115175.1. Taxonomy (NCBI): domain Eukaryota; kingdom Metazoa; phylum Chordata; class Mammalia; order Lagomorpha; family Leporidae; genus Lepus; species Lepus europaeus. Next base: position 133,748,992 of record NC_084831.1, on the reverse strand, counting down.
ATATTTTCTTTCTTTCTGCTTCATGCAAATCCCCAACATTGTCCATCTTGTAAAACTTGTATCAAGTTTCTTTTACGTTTGAGCCATCACATGTGTATTTTCTTGTTTGGGTACAGGTTTGTGCCTTGCAAACATGGGAACTCTAAAACATCCAATTTTAATAATGTCTATTAAAGGATAAATAAATTGTAGTAGATGTATGGTTATACTTTATGCTTTATTGCTTACACTCCTGACAGGAGGTAATTTCCATTCCAGGTACTAATGATCCCTGAGTCTCCTGCATACAGGTCTCCATGTCCGGTGAACAGGTCAAATAAAATTCCTCATTTCCGCTTCTGGATCTGCACATTTAAATCTTGCTAGCTGTCTGTTACCCAGACTCTTCTGGTGCCATGTGCCGGAGGACACATTTATATCACAGCACAATCACTGGCATTTTATTTTCACATCATGAACAGTGAAAGTATTCTCCTTTCATCCTATGTGATTCCAAAGTGCCCAAAACATCTAACAAAGAGAGGTGTTACAGAAGAAAAGTAAAAATGGAAAGAAATGTGGTTTTAATGGTGTTATAGTAGCTTATTCTTGAAAACTTTAAAAGTATATATAATCACTTAAGCATCTTGCTGTGCCCCCTTCCCAGGGAATGCACACAAGAGGCTCTAAAGTTAAGTTTCATTAGCTTTATAGGATTCACCTGTGCCAACAAAGAAATAACCATCCAGAACCTGTAAGGAAAGACAATCTACTTGTAAGAATTATGAGTATAGGAAATAAAGAGGACTTTCTTAAAAGAGAGAATCAAAATGCTAGCCATTCAACTATAAAAGGATAGTCAACCTCAATCAACTAAGACAAAAATTATAGCAAAGAGATAAAGTTTTATAGCATTGAGATTGTAAAATGTTATAGCTCAGTAACTCACGGTGTCATCAAGCTTGGAAATGTATATATTATTACTGGGAATATGATTTTTATGTAACCAATTTAGATAACAATTCAACAGTACCTGCAAAAGGTGAGCGGCATGTGCTTTAAGTTTGGGATTCTACTCTGAGGTCTCTGTCTTGAAGAAGCACTCACATATGTTCACTGAAGACCCGTACAAGGATAGTCATTGCACCACTACTTTTATTAGAAAATAAGTGAAAATACCTGTTCTAGGAAGGGAAATGATAAACATAAGGTTTATTCATAAAATGGAAACTATTTGTTAAATTGTTCTAGGACAATTAAAATGAATTAACTATGTGATCTTTATGTGTAAATATCAATATAGTTTTTAAGCATTTGTTGAACTGACAAATAAATCTCAAGGTGGGTGTTTGGTTCAGTAGTTAGGATGCCACTTGAGATGTTCATATTGAAGTACCCAGTTTGAGTACTAGCTCCTCCACTTCTAATCCAGCTTCCTCCTAATGTGCACCCTGGGAGACATCAGGTGATGACTCAAGTACTTGGGTTCCTGACACACGTGGCAGACCTGGAGTGGATTCTGGGCTTTTGGCTTCTGCCTGACCCCGCTCTCATTATAGCAACCATTTTGGGAGTAAACCAACAGATGGAGGACACCTCTCTCCTTCCCTCTCTCTCTCTCTCACTCAAATAGAAAATGACAATAAATATTTCTAAACTTTTTAAAGGACAAAAATGTCTCAATATACCATGTAGAGGCTGATATCATTTACTATGATTTAAGACACATAAACCAATTATGTATATTTGTCATGAATTCATACACACTAGGATATTTATAAAAGGATGATATACATCATTGGATTAAGATGGCAGAGTAGGGAAGGAGCTTGCTGCTGGAATCTAGGAGAATTTAGTTTTTAAAAAAGTGGAAAGAGTGTAGTCTCAGGGAACAGTTACAAAGAAAACAGCAGAAGGAACTCTACACAAATTGACAAATTGGAGGAACACAGTGGACCTACATGAAGGGTGAGGACATGCACAATTTAGGACCCCAACAGCTGAGACTGTTCACCCCAGTGTTGGAGAACAAGATGAGACCAGACAGCAGCCGTCCAAGCCACTGGCAAAAAAGCTGCATGAAGAGTCAAGAGGAATCCAGCTTGGAGCCCCATGGGGGATAGTGTACCTGCCAGACTAGAGGAGAAAAAACAAAGCAGGGGGCACATTTTCTTTCTTCCTGATCATCCTGCAAAGGCACCCTTGTAACAAGCTGACAGAGAGCAGGTGCCATTTTGGACATACATAACAGCTGTACCAGCTCGAGTCAGCACCCAACAACGAGTCAAGTGGAGACTCCTGAGTCTGGTGGGGAGGCTGGGTGCTCATGACTGTGGGAGGCTTGTGTGCCAAGGCTGTGAAAACACTGAGGCTGTGTGGGAGGACTCCGTATGGATGGGACGTTGGGCAGTCACTGTGGGAGGCTCCACACAATCAGGGCACTCTGGTTACCTGGTGAGGACATTGCTGGGGAATCTGAACTTACACTGAGGACTGCACAGAACCTTTGTGTGATCCTTGCGTCAGAAAGGACAAATGAAATACTCACTGGAGCTTGCACCCATGACATGGTCTTCTTCGAGGTAAGGAGCTCAGCTGAGTCTATGCCAACAGACAAGAAGAAAGGTCCCCTCTGATAGAAAGAAGGAAAGAAGGAAGGAAGAAAGGAGAAAGGAGGGAGGGAGGAAGGGAGGGAGGGAGGGAGGGAGGAAGGAAAGAAGGAAGGAAGGAAGGAAGGAAGGAAGGAAGGAAGGAAGGAAGGAAGGGAGATTTACCATGACAAACCTGGGTATGTGACCTCAGACATGCCCTCCACCCTAGAGCACTGAACAGAGCTCCCTGGCCACACCCACCACATGCCTTTAGATATTCCCTGAAAACAGACACTCTACTAATCCACTCAGACATAGTTCAAAGGTAAAAACCACCACAGAGAAAAAACGAAGAAGAAACCAACGTGTATCTCCCCAAAAGCCAAATAACAAATGCATCAATTCAAGAAACAAAAATACGAAAGACAACATAACAACCCCAAAAGAACACAAAACTTCAATATTAGATTGTTTAGATGATGAGATTGAAGAAATGCCAGAAATGGATTCAAAATATTGATTATGGGATTAGTTAGAACTAATCAGAAGCAAATGCATGAATTAATAAAATTCATACATGACATGAAAGAAAATTTCTCCCACAAAATTGAGATCTTAAAGAGAAATCAAAATGAAATATTGGAAATGAAGAATTCAATAGAACAAATAAAATATATAGTGGAAAGCCTTAAACAACAGAATCAGTGAAGCAGAAGAAAGAATATCTGACTTAGAAGACAAAGCACAGGAAATTATATGTCAGAGCAAACACAAGAAGAAACTGGACACCTGAAATCTAAAACTAAAATGTTGGGAATCTACAGGGTACTATCAAACTACCCAACATATGGGTTCTAGAAGCTCCTGAAGGCATGGAAAAAGAGAAAGGATTAGAAGACCTTTTTAGTGAAATAATAATAGAAAATTTCCCCAATTTGGAAAAAGAAAGGAACATCCAAGTACAGGAAGCACATAGATCTCCCAATAGACATGACCAGAAAAGATCTTCACCACAACACATCATAGTCAAACTCTCCACAGTAAAACACAAAGAAGATTCTAAAATGTGCATGAGAAAAATGCCAGATTACTTTCAGAGGATCTGCAATTAGACTCGCAGCTGTCTTCTTATCAGAAACCTTACAGGCTAAGAGAGAAAGGCAAGATATAGTCCAAGTTTTAAGAGAAAAAAAAACTGTCAAACCAGAATACCATGCCCTGCAAAGCTCTCATTTACAAATGAAGGTGAAATAAAGACCTTCCATGACAAACAGAAAATGAAAGAATTTGTTACCAACCATCCAGCCCTGCAGAAGATGTTTAAGGATGTGCTGCACACAGAAACACAAAAACATGGTCATCATTATGGAAGAAGGTAAAGGAAGAAAATCAATCAATGTGATACATCACATTAACAAACTGAAGAACAAAAACCATATGATTATCTCAATAGATGCAGAGAAACCATTTGATAAAATAGAACACCCTTTCATGATGAAAACTCTAAGCAAGTTGAGTATAGAAGAAACATTCCTCAACACAGTCAAGGCAGTTTATGACAAACCCATGGCCAGCATCATATTGAATGGGGAAAAGTTGGAAGCATTCCCACTGAGATCCAGTACCAGACAGGGATGCACACTCTCACCATTGTTCTTCAATATACTCCTGTAAGTTTGAGCCAGAGCCATTAGGCAAGAAAAAGAAATCAAAGGGATTCAAATTGGGAAAGAGGAAGTCAAACTATCTCTATTTGCAGGTGATATGATTTTATTTATTGGGGATCCAAAAGACTCCACCAAGAGACTATTGGAACTCATAAAAGAGTTTGGTAAAGTAGCAGGATATAAAATCAATACACATAAATCAACAGCCTTTGTATACACAATGCCAAGGCTGAGATTGAGCTTCTAAGATCAATCCCATTTGCAATAGCTACAAAAACAATCAGATACCTTGGAATAAATTTAACCAAAGATATCGAAGATCTCTATGATGAGAATTACAAAACATTAAAGAAAGAAATAGAAAAAGATACAAAAAGATGGAAAAACTTCCATGTTCATGGATTGTAAGAATCAGTATCATCAAAATGTCCACTCTTCCAAAAACAATTTACAGATTCAATGTTATACCAATCAAAATACCAAAGACATTCTTCTCAGATCTAGAAAAATGATGCTGAAATTCATATGGAAAAACAAGAGACCTTGAATAGCTAAAGCAATCTTATACAACAAAAACAAAGCCAGAGGCATCACAATATCCAATTTCAAGACCTACTACAAAGCAGTTATAATCAGAACAGCCTGGTTATGGTACAAAAACAGATGGATAGACCAATGGAACAGAATAGAAACGCCAAATATCAATCCAAGTATCTACAACTAACCTGTATTTGACCAAGGAGCTAAAACTAAATCCTGGAGCAAGGACAGTCTCTTAAACAAATGGTGCTGGGAAAACTGTATTTCCACATGCAGAAGTATGAAGTAGGACCCCTACTTTATACCTTATACAAAAATCCAGTAAGCATGGACTAGAGATCTAAATCTATGACCTGACACCATCAAATCATTAGAGAACATTGGAGAAACCCTGCAAGACATTGGCATAGGCAGAGTTCTTGGAAAAGACCCCCAGAGGAACAGGCAATCAAAGCCAAAATTAACAACTCAGATTACATCAAATTGAGAGGTTTCTGTACTGCAAACGAAACATTCAGGAAAGTGGAGAGACAACTGACAGAATGGGAGAAATTATTTGCAAACAATGCAACTGATAAAGGATTAATAACCAGAATAGATAAAGAGATCAAGAAACTCCACAACAAATCAAACAACCCAATGAAGAAATGGGCAAAGGACTTTAAAAAGACATTTTTCAAAAGAGGAAAACCAAATGGGGGCCAATGCTATGGTGTAGCCAGTAAAGCCGCTGTCTGCAGTGCTGGCATCCCATATGGGTGCCAGTTCAAGTCCCAGCTGCTCCACTTCTGATCCAGTTCTCTGCTATGGCTTGGAAAAGCAGTAGAAGATGGCCCAAGTCCTTGGACCCCTGCACCCACGTGGGAGACTTGGAAGAATCTCCTGGCTCCTGGCTTCGGATTGGCACAACTCCAGCCAATGCAGCTAATTGGAGAGCAAACCAGTGGATAGAAGACACCTCTCTCTCTCTCTCTCTCTCTCTCCCTCCTCCTCTTCCTCTCCCCCTCTCCCTCTCCCTCTCCCTCTCCCTCTCCCTCTCCCTCTCCCTCTCCCTTTCCCTCTCTTTGTCCCTCTCCCTCTCCCTCTCCCTCTCCCTCCCTCCCTCTCTCTCTCTCTGCTTCTTCTCTCTCAGTGTAACTCTTTCAAATAAATAAATAAATCTTTTTTTAAGAAAAGAAATCCAAGTGGCCAACAGACACATGAAAAAAATGTTCAAGATCATTAGCTGTCAGGAAAATGCAAATCAAAACCACAATGAGGTTCCACCTCATCCCGGTTAGAATGGCTCACATTCAGAAATCAACAAACAACAAACGCTGGTGAAGATGTGGGGGAAAGGTACACTAATCTACTGTTGGTGGGAATGTAAACTTGTAAAACCACTATGGAAGTCAATTTGGAGATACCTCAGAAATCTGAATATAGACCTACCATATGACCCAGCCATCCCATTCCTGGGAATTTACCCAAGGGAAATGAAATCGGCAAATAAAAGAGTTATCTGTACCCCCATGTTCATTGCAGCTCAATTCACAATAGCTAAGACATGGAATCAACCTAAATGCCCATTAACTGAAGATTGGATAAAAAAATTATGGGAGGGCCTGGTGCTGTGGCGTAGCGGGTAAAGCCGCTGCCTGCAGTGCCAACATCCCAACTGAGCACTGGTTCGAGTCCCAGCTGCTCCAATTCCAATCCAGCTCTCTGCTATGGCCTGGAAAGGCAGTAGAAAATGGCCTAAGCCTTTGTGGCCTCTGCACCCGCATTGGAGACCCAGAAGAAGCTCTTGGCTCCTGGCTTTGGATCAGCCCAGCTCCAGCCATTGAGACCTTCTGGGGAGTGAATCAATGGATAAAAGACCTCTCTCTCTCTCTCTCTCTCTCTCTCTCTCTCTCTCTCTCTCTCTCCCTCTGCTCTCTGTAACTCTGCCTTTCAAATAAATAAATAAATCAAAGAACAAACAAACAAACGAATGAATAAGAGGAAAGGAAGGGAAGGGAAGGGGAGGGGAGGGGAGGGGAGGGAAGGGAAGGGAAGGGAAGGGAAGGGAAGGGAAGGGAAGGGAAGGGAAAGAAGGAGGAAACATACTGGAATGTGAAGCTTAAGCTGTATTTGGAATGTCGTGTGGGGGATGATGAGGGGTGAATCAATTTATATGAAATGCAGATAGGGAAAGAAAGAGAGAGACCATCTATATTGTTCACTCCCCTAATGCTCACAACAGCCTGATGGGCCAAGCTGGAGCCAGGAATCAAGAACTCTGTCTGGATCACCTACACAGGTTGCAGGGGCCCAAGCACCTGCAACATCTTCTGTTGCCTTCCCAGGAGTATGAGCAGGAAGCTGGATAAGAAGCAGAACAAACAGCACTTTCATATGGGATAGTATGGGATGCTGACATCACAAGCAGTGGCAACCCACTGTGCTGGTCCCAGAAAACATTTTTAAAAAGACTTAAATTAGGTATGGCAAAGCCTTACCATCTATTTCATATGTGTGGCAGGGATATATATGTCTGCTATGTTATTAACCAAACTCCTCTTGATGTGGGCAATGAATATATTAATTTCCAATCCAGGTCCTTGCTTCTCACAGAGCTAAACACACTAAGCAGAGTCTAGTATTGTGTGCAAATAGGAACAGATTTTATTTAACAGTGAAGAAATAAACATACATTCACACACAAGTGTGAACAGCCCCACACCAAAAAATACCCAAAATGAGTGAATCAAAGAGTTGCCTATAAAAAAGAGAGTGAGAAAAACTGAAAATGGTACCTCTCAAGTGTTAGTGAGATCCGTCAGAGACTGGTCCATGATAGAGAGAGAGAGAAAATAAGAGTGTTATGTCCCACTACCTTCCACAGTGCGAAAAGCTCTTTTCTGCCTTCTGCCTCTCTCCTTTTATAAGGAAGGGAATGGTACCCCAATCAGATAGACAACAAGGGTGGGGTCTGAACATGCGCCCTGGTCCCAGAAGCGACAGGTGCGTCTTGGGGAGGTGGATATATCAAGTCAACAGTTAAAGAGAGCATTACTTTGCAGCAATACAAGTGTTTCCAGCTCACCTAAACTTTAACTGCCCAGCTACACCACATCATTCTGAACACTTTAAATATTCAACAATTTTAAACATTCCTTAAAAGAAAATTGAAAACTTTTAAATATAAAATTAAGTGGAGCCAGCTGTTTTCTTAGTGCTATTGACTCTAATTTTGACCTCCTCTTTTTTTAAACTTTTATTTAATGAATATAAATTTCCAAAGTACAGCTTATGGATTATAGTGGCTTCCCCCCCAATAACTTCCCTCCCATCCACAACCCTCCCCTCTTCCGCTCCCTCTCCCCTTCCATTCACATCAAGATTCATTTTCAACTTTCTTTATAAACAGAAGATCAATTTAGTATATATTAAGTAAAGATTTCAACAGTTTGCACCCACACAGAAACACAAGGTGAAAAATACTGTTTGAGTACTAGTTATAGCATTAAATCACAATGTACAGCACATTAAGGACAGAGATTCTACATGAGGAGTAAGTGCACAGTGACTCCTGTTGTTGACTTAACAAATTGACACTCTTGTTTATGGCATCAGTAATCACCCTAGGCTCTTGTTATGAGTTGCCAAGGCTATGGAAGCCTTTTGAGTTCGCCGACTCTGATCATATTTAGACAAGGTCATAGTCAAAGTGGAAGTTCTCTCCTCCCTTCAGAGTAAGGTACCTCCTTATTTGATGACCTGTTCTTTCCACTGGGATCTCACTCACAGAGATCTTTCACTTAGGTTTTTTTTTTTTTTTTTTTTTTTTTTTTTTTGCCAGAGTGTCTTGGCTTTCCATGCCTGAAATACTCTCATGGGCTTTTCAGCCGGATCCAAATGCCTTAAGGGCTGTCGATCTCCTCTTACCCAGGTCCTTACACAGTGGCATTTCTAGAAACTTCTGTCCTTTTTCCAATGAATCCTCCATTCTAAGTGCCCCTTTTTTGGCCCCAAGACTCACAAAGGAGCCTACAGATGGCCTTTGGATACCCAAAAGATCTGCCTATATTTCAAAAGAAATTCTGATTCAGTTTTCCTTGGAAGAACAGGCAGCTGTGAGATATTTTCTCAGATGAGCATAAGGCTTATTGTTTTCATTTCAGGCTAAATGAGGATAATGGCAGTTGGGGTTGACAGAAGGAGGTGGTGGGGTTGAATCTGAAGTAGCATAGACCAGGGTTATTGGCTAACCAGATGTGGCAGATGAAGAAAGAAAATCTGTGAAAATTCTCAGGTTTCTGATGATGGTAACTGTGTAAATAGTGATGTCATTATCCACATGGGGAATACAGAAAGAGAAGCCAGAGGGATCAGGATGGCTGAACAGAGAGGCTCTGCACCCACCTCAGCCAGGAAGGTTTCAGAACAACAAGGGAAGAGCCATAGTTCCAGAAGATTCCATGCGGAAAGCCTGAGTAAGAAGTGACAGGAACTACAGGCAGCACGGAGACTGAAAAGAGTCAAGAGAGAGGAGGGAGGGGCGGGGGGCTGGGGAGGGAGAGAGAGAGCGAGAGAGAGCACGCACATACTGCTGCTGTCACTGCTCCCTCCATTCCCACTCCAGTGCCCTGGGCAGGGGAAGCCATCTTGCCAGGAGAAGTGTTCTATACATCGAATGTTAGAACTGAGAGGATGGCCTGAAGGAGCACCTCGGTGAAGAGGTGATGAGATCCACAAACAGCACACAGACTCTGCAGACCATCCGAGAGAAGGCACGGAGCAGCCACTGCTCCCTCCCCAGCTCCCCTGCTGGGTGGCACCAGCTTGCTGGGAAGACGTGAGCAGAAAGCACTGTGACCCCACCCACAGGAGAATCCCCCAGTCCTGGCTGACTTTTACTCAAGTCTAGAGGACTGACTGGGGTCTAAGCAATCATTATGGGAATATTTTCTGGCAATTTTATCCCAGGTTCTTACCCCCACATGAGATAAGCACTCAGAGCCAGGAAATAAGTACAATCATGGGAGAAAAGGGGCCAGCACTATGGCATAGTAGATTAAAGCCTCCACCTACAGCACCAGTTTCCCATATGGGTGCCAGTTCGAGTCCCAGCTGCTCCACTTCCAATCCAGCTCTCTGCTAATAGCCTGGGAAAGCAGTGGGAGATGGCCCAAGTGCTTAGGTTCTTGCACCCACGTGGGAGGACTGGAAGAAGCTCCTAGATCCTGGCTTTGGATTGGCCCAGCTCCAGCCATTGCAACCATTGAAGAATGAACCAGAAGATGCAAGAACTTCCTCTCTGTTTCTCCCTCTCTCTCTCTCTGTAACTCTACTTTCTCAAATAAATAAATACATTTTTTAAAAAATGGGAGCACGATTTATTTAGAGAATACACATTCAGAAGTAAGTTTGGGCAGCAATGCTAGCTATGAGAGGGCCAAAGAAAGAGAGAGAGGGAGAGCTGCATGGCACCTCTGAGGACAGGCAGCTGCCCAAGAGGAGAGAGAGTCCCTCAGTTTAGTGGACCCTTTATGGAGTACTAGGTGGTCCCTTAATTGAATATACAAACAGGGTGGAGTTTGGTTGGAGCTCAGTGTGCATGTTGTCATCTGGGAAAGTTCCATGGTGTCTCCACATGTAACTCAGTGTACCCATGTTCATGGTGTCTTCATTGCAAAAGAGACTCAGATGCACTATGGGACAGCAGGTGTGCTGGACTGGCATGCAATGGGCAAGAGTTAAGGTATAGGATTGGATGTGTGTGTGTGTGTGTGTAGAACAATGAAGTCATATCCCCATCTATCATCATAAATAAAAATCAACTCAAGATGGATCAAATACCTAAACGTCAGATCAGAAACTTTGAAATTGCTGGGAGAAAAATGTAGGGCAAGCACTGCAATACATTGATGCAGGTGATGACCTGGATAAGACCCAAAAAAGTAAAGGCATCCAAGGCAAAACCACACAAATCGGATTATACCAACTCAAAAGCTTCTACACAGCAAAGGCAATAATCAATTGCATAAAGAGACATCTGACAGAATGGGAGAAAATGTTTGCAAGCTATTTATGTGACAAAGGATTAGTATCTAGAATATATCAGCAACTCAAACAACATAAAAGACAACCAATGAAGTTAATAAATGGGCAAAGGACATGGATAGTTCTCAAAAGAGAGAATACAAATAGTCAACAGGTGTATGAAAAAGAGCTCAATATCACTAGCCATCAGTGAAACGCAAATCAAGACCACAATGTGGCATCATCTCATCCCTGTTAGAATGGCCATCATATATTGTTATACCTTTATACACTGTTATTGGCAATATAAAATTAGTGCAGGCACTGTAGATATTGCACACACACAATGAAGTTTCACAATTTTTTTAAGATCCATGCATATGTTTGAATGGCAGAGTTACCAAGATAGAGAGAGGCAGAGGCAGAGAGATCTTCCATCCACTAGTTCACTCCCCAAATGGCTGTGGCTGCAATGGCCAGGGTTGGGCCAGGCCAAACCAGGACCCAGGAGCCTCATCTGAATCTCCCACATGAGTGCAGGACCCAAACACTTGGCCCAACTTCCATTGCTTTTCCAGGAGCATCAGCAGGGAGCCAGATCAGAAGTGGAGCAACCTGAACTTGAACCAGCGCCCATATGGGATTCAGGTGCTACAAGTGGCAACTTAACACTGCATCACAGTGCCAGCCCTGAGTTTTACAATTTAAAAGAAGAAAAATTTTAAGATCATATTCATTCCCTGTGTGGTGCAAACAGCAGGCTATGAGACTCCCTCTGGTCACAGTATGAGTATGTGTCCCAGCGTGGCTGCGCAACACATCCTGGGAAAATCCAGGCTGCCCTGGATGTTTGTTTTGGTTTGTTTTTAATTATTTATTTATTAATTTTCACTTTACTTGAAAGGCAGAGACACCCAAGAGAATCTTCTATCTGCTGGTTCCTCCCCAAAGGCTCACAACAGCTGGAGTCGGGCCAAGTTAAAACCTGGTTAAAAACAAGAGCCTGGGGCTGGTGCTGTGGAGTAGGTTAAGCTGCCACCTGCAGTGCCGGCATCCTATATGGGCTCCAGTTCGTACCCCAGCTGCCCCACTTCCAATCCAGCTCTCTGATAATGGCCTGGGAAAGCAGTGGAAAATGGGTCCAAGTGCTTGGGTCCCTTGCCAGCCCTGGGATTTCTGAATACTTCGGCACACGTTTGTTCAAGTATCAACAAGCTCATTTTCTTAAATCAACCCTAAAATGAATCACCAAAGAAATTTGCCAGACTTCAGGGTGGCGCTGTGGAGTAGTGGGTAAAGCTGCTGCCTGCAGCGCCGTCATCCCACATGGGTGCTGGTTCGAGTCCTGGCTGCTCCACTCCCAATCCAGCTCTCTGCTATGGCCTGGGAAAGCAGTAGAAGATGGCCAAGTGTTTGGGCCCCTGCACCCGTGTGGGAGACCTGGAAGAAGCTCCTGGCTTCAGATTGGCGCAGCTCCGGCCATTTGGGGAGTGAACCGGCAGATGGAAGATCACTCTTTCTCTTTGCCTTTGCCTCTGCCTCTGGCTCTCTGGCTCTCTGTAACTCTTTCAAATAAATAAACAAATCCTTAAAAAAAATTGCCAGACTTCACTGGTCTTTAGATCACATTCCTATTAATAATCCAAATTATAATGGACTCCTGCACATTCTACTACTCCAGAGAATTCACTTTTTACCGGAATCTATACCGGGGATGTTTCTGAGAACCCCCTGGAGTGGCTTCCCTGCCACCCAGGCCTTCTTGGAAGCCCAGCCATCTGCCACCAGGCCCCTGGGAGTAGCTGGCCCCTGCGGCTCTGCTCGCACCACAGTCTCCCAGCCTCACACTCCCTTGCTCCCTCCTGCCAACCTCCTCTCAAGCACAGTCCCTGCCCTAATTACCACTGTGGTCCTGGAGAGCTGGAGTAAGTGTGACAATAAACCACGGGCGTGCACCAACGGACAAACCCTGCCACCCTGCCTGGGTCCTCTCTCAGTCCCGGAGCAGCACTGGGTTGTGGGTAGGGGCATGGTCTTTGCCAACAGGCACGTCTGAGTTCTGCCTCCTAGAAGCTGGGTGACACTTAAAAAAAAAAAAAATCCAGCTCCCCAAGCCTATTTCCTCATTTGTAAAATGGGGATAGTGTATCAGGGCAAGGGGAGGGGATAAAAGATGGGGGGGAGGTGTGGCATTATAGTGAGAGCCGGTTAAAGTCCTGGCTGCTCCACTTCCAATGCAGCTCCCTGCTAATGCACGTGAGAAAGCAGCAGAAGAGGACCCAAGTGCTAGGGCCAGCCATTTTGGGACTGAACCAGAGGATGGTAGCTCTCTCTCTCTGTAAGCCTACCTTTCAAATAAATTAATATTTTTTTAAAAAGTGGGGATAGTTTCTCACACAAAAAGTTGCATACAGATGGTCAAAGAATACAAACAATTCAAATGTCTGTCAACCAATGAACTGGTCAAAAAAAAAGCATATGCAAAGGAACATTCACTGGCAACAAAAAAGGAATGAAGTACTGATACAGGCTACATCAAAAACAATCCGCCGGGTGAAGAAGCCGTCATGGAAGATGATGCATTACACGATTCCATGTAAATGAAATGGCAAAAATGGCAGCCTATCCAGAAAGAGGGCAGATTAGCTGTTGCCTCAGGCTGGGGGTGGAGGAGAGCAGGAAAGAAATGGGGCTGGGGGTGTCCCTGCAATGCATGTAAAGTCTCTCTGCAGGATCATGAAGGGATGACAGTGATGGCTGCACGACTCTGTAGTATGATTGAACCACCAATGGATCGTGCACTTTACATCAATGAAGCCACTAGAGTAACGAATACCTACCTCCTCTGGGTATGGTAAGAATTAAATTAGTTGTTGTCAGACCCTCGCCAGCAAGGGTCCAATGCAATCACGACACGGTCACTGTTTCTCGGTTCTCAAGGAACTTTTACTTGTGGGGGCAGAAGGAAAGTGGGGGGGGGGGGGGGGGGAGAAAAGAGAAGGAGGAGCTCCAAGCCCAATTCCCAATGTCCCTTTATACCCCAAGTCCCGTGGAGCATCCGCTCCACAGCCAATAGCGGCTCTCTTCACGTGCAGTTCACGCTGCTATCGTCCAATCAGATGAAAGAGCGCGTATAGCCTCAGGTCGAAAGTTCATCTGTTTCACCTGGTTCTTCCTAGTTGTTTATGCAGAGTCCGTCCTGCCTCAACTTCATCTGTTTCACCTGTTCTTCCTAGTTGTTTATGCAGAGTCCATTCTGTTTCATCTGTTTCACCTGGCTGTTTTCGTGGGCCTTGTGGTCGACCGATTGCTGCAAGCTATGCAGATGAGGAGGTTCCCACAGGTGGCCAGCCTGCGGTTCCCCACAGTTGTTGCATGTAAAGTGCCTAGCACAGCATCCAGCACTTAACAGGTGCTCAATAAATTTCAGTGACTGTGTTTAGCACCTACAAGTCCAAACACAAGATACTCCAGTGTGTCATTATTTACTAGCACCAAGTGCAGACAAACATCATGTAGGCTGAATTGCAAATAGCTTATCTGGGTGGTTTGGTTTTGTTGTCACCATCCACCTCTCCCCCCAGGTAAGACAAAGGTACTAGCTTTACAAGGAACTGTCCTCATACTGCGTGAGGTGCTCTCTTCAGCACTTACAAATGACTCTAAAAAGAAAGAGAGAGGGAGAAAGGAAGGAATGGCAGAGAAGGAGAAAAGAAAGAGGTTAAGTTGGAAAGAAAGAAGGAAAGAAAAAGGATCTCTAGGGACACATGATGTAATTCCATGAGAGTAAGATCTAAGACTAGACAGGCAAAAAGAATTTCTCCCAAAGAAATGTGATCTTACAAGAACACAACCTTGACAAAAAAAAAAAATGCACACAAAACTTAATGAATCCACTATGCTGCTTCCATATGTAAAATTTCCATGCACTGCTAAGGATTATTTCTACCAAGTCTGGATTAATGGCTATGGAGCACCTACTGTGTACAGGCATAGGGCAAGGTGTTGGAAATACAGCAATGGGTAGGTAATCTTCCTCCTCAAATAGAACCAAGACATTCCTCCACCCTGCAACAGCAAAACAAGTCATTTCTCTAATGTGGATATCTAACCACAGTGGCTATTAACACCCCTTGCTCAAGTTGGTAGAATCCAGAGAGCTTCCTCCCTCCCCACTCCCACCCTTGGCCAACTGCTATTCTGGCCCTGCGTACTCCTTTATCAAGTCTCCCACTCAGCAGTTTCAGCACAGGCCCCAAGTAGCAAAGTTCTTTTTTTAAGATTGTATTTATTTATTTGAGAGGTAGAGTTATAGACAGAAAGAGGGAGAGAAATGGAGAGAGAGAGAGAGAGAGAGAGAGAGAGAGAGAGAGAGAGAGAAAGAGAGAAAGAGGTCTTCTATCTGCTAGGTTCACTCCCCAAATGGCCACAACGGCCAGAGCTGGGCCAGACTGAAGCCAGGAGCCAGGAGCTTCCTCCGGGTCTCCCATGTGGGTACAGGGGCCCAAGCAGTTGGCCCATCTTCCAGTGCTTTCCCAGACCATCAACAGACAGATAGATAAGAAAAGGAGCAGCCAGGACTCGAACTGGCACCCATATGGGATGCTGGCACCACAAGCGGAGGCTTAGCCTACTGCTCCACAGCACCGGCCCCAGTGGCAAAGCTCTTAAGCATCAAGTCTTTCAACTCATCTGGCATCCCCATGTCCTGGAGGTTGCAAATATTCACACTGGACCCCAGGGTGTCTCTGACCTCTGGTCACTCTTGTGTGGACCAGATGGTCCAAACTCCCCTTCCCATTTTGTTGAATTTCGTCTTAGAGGTAATATACTTTTCCCATTCTTCAACCTTGGCTATGTGATCTACTTTTCTAAAATGTGAGCCATAAAGTGAAAATGTCAAGATCTTAATCCCTTTTCTTCTAACAGATCACTAACTGAATTTGTCTAATCCCTCTTAGCCACCTTCAAGCCCCAAGCCCCCTCTCAGCTCATAGGTATGTGGGCAGAACACCATAGCTCCGCCCTCCAGAGCCAGGCCTGGTCACCCAAAGCTCCCCATCACCTCTTCCCCACAACCCACCCTCCAGAAAATGCTCTTGCACAATGAACTAGGTCTGCTCCAAAGTCACAGCTTCCCCAGGGACAGGAACGTCCTCAATAAATAATTACACTCATGCACACACATGCACATAAACACGCATGTGAGATCTCCTGCAAGGCACACCCAGAGTGATCAGGCCCAGAAAAAGTGAATTTCCAACTTTTCCATGCTGAAAATGAGAATTTGACTGACGCCTCACCCCCGTCCTGGTTTAACTCTATCGAACATGGGTCTGACGAAGTCCTGGGACACCCGGGGTCCCAGCCTCCCACGTCCTGTGGCTCCAGCACTGCTCTTCCTTTCCTCGAGGGCCTGGGAGGACAGTGGAGAGGCTGGGGCCTCTGGGACGGAGCTCCTTTCCCTCTCTGATGACTCTGGGGCTGACTCCTAACAGCGCTGGTGTGTTTGGCTGCAATGCTTGGTTGGTGCCACATAAATGGTGCCCCCAGCAATGTTGCCTACACTCTGCACTGTTGCCAGGGCAGGGAAAAACTAAGTTTGGGTACTGGTAATCGTTAGGTTCATGTGTCAGCTTGGCTAGGCTGAAGGCTTGGGTGGCTGTTTGACCTCTACTCTCAATTGCCTTTAAATAAAAGAGATTATCCTCAATCATGTGGGCGAGCCTCGTGCAGTCAGCTGCAGTCCTTAAAGCAAAGCTGAAGTTTCCCTGCAGAAGAAGAAACGGCACCTGCAGTCTGTCGTGTCAGCTCCTGTGAGCTGGTCCTGCAGATTTCCATGTCGCCTGGCCAACACCACAACTGCAAAGGCAGTTTCTTACAGTTGTCTTCTTGTTCTGTCTCTCCACAGCACCCTGGATCACATAGATGCCGTCCCATTCCTTATGAAAGCTGCCACTATAGAACTGTTCAAGAGATGAGGAAACTAGAGCCCAACAGGAGGAGCGAATGTGCTCTTTGCCGGTGGCGGAGCTGAAATGCAAGTGCGGATGTCTCACTCTGTACTCATTATTCTCAAGGCTCTTTCCTCTGCAGTATTTGGGTCACTATTCACAAAATATTGCTGACCTTCAAGATAGTCACCACAGAAGACCCTTACTTTTTATACAAGTGAACCTCAAAAAGTTTGTGGGGAAATGGAATGGTTTATTATCGGGGCCAGCACTGCGGTGCAGCGGCTTAAAGTCCCAGCCTGCAGTGCCAGCATCCCATGTGGTCACCAATTCAACTCCCGGCTGCTCCACTTCCGATCCAGCTCCCTACTAATGTGCCTGGGAAAGCAGTGGAGGATGGCCCAAGTGCTTGGGCCCCTGCACCTGTGTGGGAAACCCAGCGGAGGCTCCTGGCTCCTTTGCTCTTGGCTCAGCTTCAGCCACTGTGGCCATTTAGGGAGTGAACCAGCAGATGGAAGACCTCTCTCTCTCTGTCTCTATCTCTCTAATTCTGTTTTTCAAATAAATAAATCTTTTTTTAAGTTTATTTTGATTCAAAAAATGGAAAGCCAAGAATCATTTCTTCATAATAAACATTTTCCATGAAATTTTCTTTTAAGTTACTTGAAAGAGCTAGAAAGGGAAAGAGAAAGGGTAGAGAGAGAGAGAGAGAGAGATCTCCCATCCAGCCATTCACTACTCAAATGTTCATAATATCTGGGGCAGGGCCAGGCTGTAGCCAGGATCTGAGAACTCAATCCCAGTTCTCCCACATGAACCTCAGGAGCCATCACCTGTCTGCCACCCAGGGTGCATGGTAGCAGGAAGCTGGAAGCAGAGCAGAGTCAGAACTAGAACCCAAGCACTCTGAAATAGGATGCAGGCATCCCGAGTGGCATTTTAAATACTGGCCACACGTCCATTCCCTTCCACGAACTTTATGAAGCACCCTCATAGCAGTAAACTTAGCAACTGTGGGGACTGGCTGGGTGGATCCAAAACCTGTAGGACAAGCTCAAGCAAGAGCAGACATTGCAGCCCACAGGTGCAAACACTACCTGTTAATGGCAAAGCCCTACTGAGATTGAGCAACAAAATGGCAACTCTATGGCCCCAATCCATTTCCAGATTCCTAGCGGGTCCTCACACAGGGATTTAAACACCAGGTGCTGACTGCTGCTCGTTTACTTTTGTCCCTGCTCTTCTCTGCCACCAGCACCAGCTGCGGACAGGTGGGAACAAGTGATTGCTGTAAAATGTCGTCCACACCTGCTGATAGTTCTTCCTCTGCCCTGCACATTCACCCTAGGCTGTCTTCTTCCTGTTGGCTGCCAAACACCAGTAAAGTTTTATGCAATCGTTGATTCTTTCCTTACTTCAGCACAACTTATCTGTCCAACATCCCTCTCTGAGCAACTCCCTTCATTGCTAGTGAAATAATATGAAGACTTGTATCAGCTGTGGTGTGATGGATGATAATAAACTGACTAGATATTCTTCACAGGTAGCATTTACAAAAGCAAAGATGTTTTCTTGACTCACCCCAAAAGAAACACAAATGGAGAGCAAGAAAGAGAGTGAGAGACAGTTGGTCAGGAACCAGGAGCCTGAGACTCAGGCCATCCTTTGTCAAAGGCTTTCCCACCCTATCACAAGTGCTATGACCTTCTCCCTTCCTGGGCAAGGTTAGAACAATGTTTCCTCCTCCTCCGTGAGCTGAACACACTGCTGCAAGTGTTTGCCACAGTCTTTGTGAGGGAACATGCTTCAGCGATCAGCACTTACAGAGAATTGACAGGTGAACGTGCAGTGCCGTATTCTGGCCTGATTGTCATGTCAGGGCGTAGAGAGAGGGAGGATCTACAAAATGGAAGTGATGCTCCCTCTGCCAGGCACCAAGAGAGCAGACACGAGACCTCACAAGAGAAATCCAGCAGCAAGATTTTTGGCATAGTATTTAAGACTGGGGATAGTGATTAAGAGGCCATTGAGACGCCCACATCCCATATCTGAGTACCTGGATTTCAGTCCTAGCTCTGCTCCTCATTCCAGCTCCCTGTTAATGTACACCCTGTAGAGGGTGGGGGCAGGGGCAGTAGAGGAAACAGATAATTGCTCAAGTACTTGGGTCCCTGCCACTCACGGGGAGAACTGGATTAAGTCCCTGGCTCCTGGCTTTGGCCTGGCTCAGTCCTGGCCATTGTGGCACTGCGGGAGTCAATCAGCAGATAGACGATCTCTGCCAATTTCTCTCTCCCTTTCTCTGCCTCTCAAATAATTAAAAGTTAAAACTGTTTTAAACTATTTTTGTATATAATAAGTTTTAAGTTTCAGCTCCACGTCCTCCATTTTTGAGGCATTTTTAGTGGGAGGAGGTGGTAGGTGGGCTAACACTACCTGTGTCATAGTGAAACTTGGAATTCATGAGCTGAATGTGTTTGCCTGAGCATTTGCTCTTCCTGTAGTAGATGGGACTCTTTGGGACAAGTGACAAGAACCCTTAAATAAGCCAACTATGCTGAGAGGGGCAGGATCAAGTACAAGCTTTGTAGTCCCCAAACCAGACATATAGATACGCAAAAGAGGAGGCTGTTCTCCTAAGAGAATTTGGGGCTTGGGACAGCCTATTCTCAGAAGAAGTTTGCTTTGATAGATGGACAGTATCATAGATATCTCTACAAGGATGATGGTGATGGGAAAGTTCTGTTATCTCAGACCACAGGTGCTATTCCCTATGTCTTTTTTATGGCACCACAGAACCCTACCATAATCTCTGTTCCAAAATCTCCATCCTGTCTTTTTACCAGTTTTGCCAAGAGCCAACAAGAGGCTCAGTGAGATGGGAATGAGTAGAGAAAAGGGAGGGAGGGAGGGAGTTGAAAGAAACATCCTTGAATCCCAGTTGCCAATGTGGGCTGACCCATAGTTCCTTAACAGAATTCATGTTCTTCATGACTGTGATATTTGAACTTCTGTTAAATAAAGTTGTATGCTTAAGAATCATCATAGGGGCTGGCATGGTGGTACAGTGGGTTAAACCACCACTTGCAAATGCTAGCACCCCATATGGGTACCAATTCAAGTCCTGGCTGCTCCACTTCTGATCCAGCTCCCCACTGGTGGCCTGGGAAGGCAACAGAGGAAGGCCCAACTGCTTGGACCCTTTCACCTACATAGGAGACCCAGAAGAAGCTCCTGGCTCCTGGCTTCAGTCTGGCCCAGCCCTGGCCACTGTGGCAATTTGGAAAGTCAACCAGCTGATGAAAGATCTCTCTGTATCTCCCTCTCTCTCTGTGACTCTGCATTTCAAATAAAATAAAATAAATCTTTTTTTAAAAATCATCACAAATTCCAAGTGAGCATCTTATAAATGATGAGACACAATCACGCCAAACTCGGTCAGAACTCACTTACTGCTCTACAGAGGACGGAAGTCACCTCAGCAACGTAAGAGAAAAAGGAATGAAGGCTGTTGCCTTCTTTCTGTTCTGTGTCTCTGGGCCACGTCTTCTCTCTTCTCCAGGTTGGAGGGGGCGGGGGAGCAGGGCGAGGCTAAACATGGGTTTTCACAGAGCTACGTGCACTCGCTAAGCACCGCGTGTACAAGGAACTGCTGCAATGGCAGATGAAGGGGCCTCTGCCAAGGCGACTGGAGGCCACGATAGCTCAAAGTTGCAACAGAATGTGAAATGGACACGTTTTAAAACTTACCAAGATACCATCTTGCAGAGATGCTACGGTATTAATATCTTAATGGCTTGTAATGCTGCCATAGAGGGATTAGGGGATGCCTTGTGGGCGTGCTGATCAGGCAGCTTTTCAGAGAACAGTTATATGAGTACACTGTGTCTTGATCACTCACACACTAATCAGCCACCCAGCACTCAGACCAGGCAGCCACCCGCAGGGTAAGGTGGCTTCCCAGGACACGATATAGATGGAATGGCATTTTTCCAGAGATCTGAATCGGAAATATGGAACAGTACCTAACCACAGCTTGCTAAAGGACTCTCCATCGTCGAAAGAGCCAGCACTCAGCAGTGCGTGGTTGGATGAAGTCTTGGAGAGGGGTGGGTTTGTCCAGGCTCAGTGTGGAAGAGTGCTGGGAGCAGCTGAGCTACTTGCAGACTCCTGGGGGACACAGACTAGCTCGGTGATAACTCCTAGAAGAGCTGCTCAGTCAGCGCATCCTAATGGCCACACTTGGAAGACAGCTCACCACTCCACCTTGAAACTCCCATGTTCAGTAACACAAGTGGGTAGAAAAGGAAAAGGAAGACTAAAGAAACCGCGATTTTGCTCATTGCTCATAGAAATCACCTTGACTGGGGCAGAGGTAGAAATTCCTCTGAAATAAGGATCCTGGAGTAGTTACCATTCTTTTTCTCTGTTCTAGGCAGTGCTTTCCAACCTAGCTCTGTGAACACTGCCTGGAACCCTTTAACATGGAAATTCCAGATTGCAGCCCCAAAGATTCTGACACAATGGCTGTGAGGTGTGCAAAGTGTGCCTGGGAACTTGTGTTTCTCTCTCAATTTTTCCAGACAGTCCCAGTACAGGGGGATCCAAGGACCAGCATTTAGGAATTACCACCCTGGCTCACCCTCTCCATATACCGTCATCAATCACGGAGACTTGGTTGCGCCTCCTATGAGGAGCTGGCATAACGGCTGCATGTTCTTCAGCTCCCATGTCTTGCTGTCACGTCACAGGACACGGGCTGCTGAGCTCTGCCTCCCAGCCAGCTCCACGCTGCCCCGCGAGCACACACACACTTCACACCAATTCAATTCAGCAAATGTTTATTGGGCACCTACAAGAGGCAAGGCACGGTGTCAGGTGTTGTGAGGGTGTAAAGACAAGAATGGCGGGCCTCACCCCCCAGAGGCTGACCGTCTAGAGGGGGAGAGAGGGACACGCTCACAGGTAGCAGAAACACAAAGCAGGAGGGGGTGAGCTTGATGACAGAGGCCAAAACAGTGGGAAAGCAGGGAGCAGGGGAGAATAAGATATGCGCCTCAGAGTCAGCAAGCGTTTAGTGCAGGGAGTGGCATCTCAGCGGGCCCCTGGGAGGCGGGCTGGCTTTGCACAGGTGGAACAGAGAGAAACGCACTTGAGGCGCAAGGGGACACGCGGAGGAGGGCCAGGGTAGCGAACGTTCAGGGGGCAGAGCACTGCCTGCCTTGCTAACAGAGGCGCTGAAGCCAGAGGAGTGGCTTGGGGGCACAGGGTGAAGGACCCCCCCAGAGTAAGGAGATCTGATGTCACTTTTCCATGGGCAACAGTGAGCAAGGAAATGGCGTGACCTCATCTCCCCAGTGCCAGGCCCACTGCCGGGAGGGTGCAGGATTCGCTTGATCATTTGTATTTCCTCTGCTCTGGGCACTCACACCCTCCCGCGGTCTCAGAGCCAAAGCCAGCCTGGGCCCTGCGGCCATACCTTCTTTCTAGGCTGCACAAAGCTAGGAAGCAGCGGCCTTAGCAAAGTGAACTATGTGAGCTCACTTGACAGCTCTGCACCCCCTCCACAGAGAAGGAAGTGGGGCTTTCCAGAACACAAGGGAGGTGCTCAGTGACGTTCTGTAGCCCAAGCCCGGCAAGGATAAGCTGCAGAGAAAATGGGGACACTAAAGAAAATAGAGAGAGATACTAGGGAGTCATCGGCATCACCCAAACTAAAGCATCTCCCAGGAGAGCATTGGTAAAACCCACCCAGCCCTCCAGCCCCCTCGCTGGCTGACTCACTGCAATTAGCAGGTGGGTTTCTAAGCACTCTACACACAGAAGGCTCTGGCATCCTCTCTAACTGTCCAAGGAGGAGGGAGAATGGCGCCCACCCCCACCTGGGCTACCCCAGCCCGGGAAGGGATGCGAGGCCACGGCTGTCCAGGTGGACACTGCGATGCTGGTCAGCGAGGGCTCCCCCAGAACCTCCACGCCGGCTGATGTGGGTGCTTGCGTGGGGAGCACCGAGGGAGGTGAAGTCACGGCTGTGTTACTGAGAAGAAATGCCCCCGGAGCGCCGGCGTGCACCTCTGGGCCCGCCCCAGCAGGGCCCCCACCGCCATTGCTGATGGTCCACAGGCACGGATAGGGGCTGCAGAGACACAGGGAGAAAGGGGAGAGTGGATGACACACGGAGGAGTCTGTCAAAGTCAGTTCTCTTACCTGGGTGATGACATGTGGCCCCAAGTGGCTTCTGTATGTTTGAACTGCAGCCTAGCAGGCAGGGCAAACAGATTAGACCCAGGCCAAGAGTTCACCCTTGTAACCAAGCTACTGAGCCTCAGCCAATCAGAGCAGATGAGCCCTCAGACAGGCTGAAGACTGTCAAATTATAACCAAAGAAGGCGATTGGCTGAACAGGGCCAATCAGGTCATCCTTGTATGGTCATTTCCTGATATAAAAATAGCTCACTACAGTTGGGAGGCGGGGTTGGGAGGCGGGAGGGAGAGGTTGGTATTGTGAAGCATCTTTGGTCCAGGATGGTGCCTTGTTCTGGAAACTTTCTCTTGCTCAAGTAAACTTTAATTGTACTGGGCTCAGTTTTGCTATTAACATGCATAAGAAGCAAGTAGCCAGTGCTGAGACCAGCACCGATTGGGAGAGGGCTCCTGGCCGTGGCTATGTTTCTAGCTGTGATACGGGCTGACTCTGCTTCTGCGGAGAGACCCGGAGAAGCAGCAAGGTGTGGTCGGACGAGGATCAGGTGAGTCGTCCTGAGATCTGCACCCGGCGTTGGCTTGATTCTGAACACACCACTTCATTTCTCTGGGCCTCCCTTGCAGCCCATGGAAAACGGGCAGGGAGTGAGAAGAAGCTACAGGAAGTGTGAGGCCTGTGAGTGTGAACTATCCTGGGCCAAGAGAGGCAACGCGGCATGATAACCGGGACATACTGTTGTCAGGAGGCCGGGGATGGGTCCCGGCTCCCCCACCTACTAGCTCTGTGACCTTGGCCAAGCTGTTTACTATCTCTGACCCTCGGTTTCCTCATCTTCATTTTTCTCCTTCCTTTATCATCCTCAGTTTTAAAATGATAATTTCACAAGCCTCACAGAGACGGTTATGAGGACTACACAAAAAGAAGAGTGTCCAGTGCCTAGCGCATGGTGGATGTTGGGATCAGTCCATCCATTCCCGGCTTCCACCTTTCAGCTCCGGTCCCTGGCAAAAAGCCTTGGGGAACTGGACCACTTTCTTTGCCTTCTTTACTTCTAAGAGCCCAGCACTGATTCACAAACTTGGTTGCACATTGGAATCACAAAACAAGTATTACAAAAAAAAAAAAAAAAAAGCTGATTCCTGGGCCGACCCTAAAAGAGTCCTGCCTGCTGGCAGGCAGCCTGAGTGTCGGGGCTTTAGAAAGCGTCCTAGCTGGTTATAACTGCAACAAAATTTTATATTAGTGTAGCGCTCAGATGTGTCTGACTGCAGTTGGAACAGGTAGAATTGCTGCAATCTTTGGAGTCTTTAGTCAGCAATACATCCTGACATTTCGGAGTTTCTGCATTGACTGATCTTGCCTGGCTTGATAATTGGTTGGTTAGCCAGTGGTGGTAATGAATACATTCGTTTTTTTCTCTGACAAAATCGCTATGGAGGCAGGGATAAGTTAAACACAACAACAAGGAAACCAGAGGAAGAGGCGCCAACCTCCAGCTGGGCCATTTGTCAATTACTGTAAACATTCTTGGACCATACAGACCGCAGAAGCCCACCCTCTGAGCTCCCAGCCAGCTCAGCCCACTGGGGTTCTGACCGGACCTCCAGAAGAGGCTCTGACATCCCTTTGACACTTTCTGATGCCTCCTTGGGCTGGTGGGAAAACCAAGGGCTTTGAAGTACACAGCTGACTGTGGAACCAGAAGTTCCTTGTCCTCTACACTTCCACTTCTTCAGCAGTAAGACAGGAATCGTAAAACCGGCTTAGTACCTGTCTCAAGTCCTGCAGATGACTTATATAAATTCTCTAGTGCAAAACTTAGCACATGACTCCTTGAGAACTTCAGCTCCTCTTTGTTCTCTTTCTCACTTCTTATCATTGCCCAAATCAATATTTTCTTCACGGACCCTCCAGACCCACTGCCCAAAAGAAACAAAATGCAAGCCACAAATGCCAGCCACAAATGTAAGTTTAAATTTTCTAGTATTCACATTTAGAATAAGAAAAAATAAATAAACTTATTGTTAATATTTCATGTAAGTGAAAATATTCCAAATATCATTTCAACATGCATTTGATGTAAAAAAAATAGTACTGAGATTTTTATTTTTTGTTTTATACTAAATCTTTAAAACCCTGGGTGTATATTACACTTATAACACCTCTCAGTCTGAACCAGCTGCATTTCAAGTGTTCCATAGCCACTATACCGCAGACTGGGATTTGCTGTGAGAAGCAGCGGGCAGCTGTTGCATGGGACAGTACAGCTCTAGACACTAGTGAGCCACAGCCACAGCTGAGCAGGAGCTCAGGCCCCAGCCCAGACCTACTCATCAGATCCTGCATTTTACAACATCCCTGGGTGATTCTGAGGCACATAAAGGTGTGTTAGGGGGTCCAGCACTGTGGCATGGTGGGTGAAGCCGCCACCTGCAGTGCCAGCACCCCATGTGGGCGCCAGTCAGAGTCCTGGATGCTCCACTTCCAATCCAGCTCTCTGCTGTGACCTGGGAAGGCAGAGGAAGTCCTTGGGCCCCTGCACCCACATGGGAGACCCAGAGGAAGCTCCTGGCTCCTGGCTTCGAAGTGGTGCAGCTCCGGCCATTGAGACCATTTGGGGAGTGAACCAGCAGATGGAAGACCTCTCTCTCCCTCTGCCTCTCCTTACCTCTCTGTGTAACTCAAGTTTCAAATAAATAAATAAATCTTTTTTTAAAAAAGTGTGTTAGGTACTGCTCTAGACAACTGTCTCTGGACCTACAAATCACAAGTCATCTGACATCTCTCTGAGTCCCATCTTCTGGTTTTGAATCCCTATGGACTATCTCAAAATTGTGTATATCCACACTGAATGCGAAAGCTGACCTTTACAGACACTGTTACTTGCTTAGAAAGCATGTGAATGTATTTTCTCATTTTGCTCCTCAGCCATCTGTAATCTACACAGATTTATTTCCCCATGACAAATAAGAAAGCTAAAGCTCAATAAAGTGAAGAAAATTGTCCAAAGTCAAAAAGTCAATGAGGGGTAGAACTGAGACTCAAACCCACATCTGTCAAATGCTACAGGGCCTTCTCGCTCCACTCTACCACCCTGATTTCCAGAAGTCAGACTAAGTGGTCTCTGGTGTTATACTTACAGCAGGGGAGACCCAGCATGCTACTCTTAGCCATGTACCAGGGTCGTGAGCCAGGCACCCACTGCCTGTCCCTCTTTTAACCTGGGTGGACCATCAGAGGTCTTGCTATTCTCAGTGTGTATTTACTGTTTTCCCCATCAGTTCCTCCTCTAGTCTATACTCATTTGCTATCAGCACAGCCTAAAGTCTTCCTGATTAGTTCAAGACAAAGGATCCCAGTGTCTTTTTCCTTTAAAATGCTGAAAAAGGCAGCATGACCTATTGAGAGCTTTCCTACCACGCTTCCTCCAGGTACAGCAAGTCCATCTTATTGCCACCTTCATTTCCTAAGGGCTCAGCAGACAGACAATAGCTTAGACCAAAGAATGGAGAAAGGACGAACCTTAGTAACCATTGCTAAGACCCCCAAGACCGGTACTGAGCAGGTTGCTGGCGTCGCTCTTACCTAGGCCCTGGGTTGATTGGTCCGTTGGTGTGGGGTACAGAGAGGATGCTGGCATGGGGCGTGGAGGATAAAGAAGTCCAGCTGTCAGGTCCCGAGAAAACTTGCAGATTATTGCTTGAGCTTTCTATCAAATTCACTTTGGGGAAATAAAAACAGTTCAATCACTGGAACACATAGAACATAAAAGATGATGAGCAATGACACCCTCCTGGGGTAAAATAGTAACCATGGCTACAGGGACCAAGTCTGTTAGCACATAAAAGATGATGAGCAATGACACCCTCCTGGGGTAAAATAGTAACCATGGCTTGGCTGCAGGGACCAAGTCTGTTAGCACATAAAAGATGATGAGCAATGACACCCTCCTGGGGTAAAATAGTAACCATGGCCTGGCTGCAGGGACCAAGTCTGTTAGCACATAAAAGATGATGAGCAATGACACCCTCCGAGGGTAAAATAGTAACCATGGCTTGGCTGCAGGGACCAAGTCTGTTAGCACATAAAAGATGATGAGCAATGACACCCTCCTGGGGTAAAATAGTAACCATGGCCTGGCTGCAGGGACCAAGTCTGTTAGCACATAAAAGATGATGAGCAATGACACCCTCCGAGGGTAAAATAGTAACCATGGCCTGGCTGCAGGGACCAAGTCTGTTAGCACTTTCTGACGGAAACAAAAAAGCTGAAGGCACTGAAGTTGATTAAATATCAACCATATGCCACGTGCTGCTCATACCCGATTCTTCACAGCAACGATTTCCCATCTCCGTTTCATACACGAGGCTCAGAGAGGTGGGACTTGCTCTTTGTAACACATTTCACATTGATTCCCCTTTTTGGATAGGCCATAGAGTCATCCCCTCAAGCCATGTCTAAGGGCCACCAGAGCCCAGGTGAGATTTCTGAGGTCCAGGACCTTATTCTTCTCAACAGTGCCCAAGTAGATGTCAACATCTAAAGAGCAGTGTCTTCTCCCTGAAACAAAAGACTGGTCCCACATACTGACAGTGGACTCTTAGAAAGTCAAAGTCATAGAAGCATAGGGTAGAACACTGGTCTCCAGGGGTGGGGGGTGGGGGAAATGAGATACAAAGGATGCAAAGTTGCACTTATATAGGATGAAATGCCTACAGGTCTGATGCACAGCAGGAGCACCATGGCTAATAGTGGCTGTATTGCAGTACAAATATAGAAATGTGCTGTAAAAACAGACTTTAGGTGCTCTCACCACAACGAAAAAGAGGTAGCTACATGAGGACATGCATATGTTCATCTGCTTAACTGTCAGTTCCATACACACACATCAAGTTGAACACCTTAAATGTATACAATTTGATGGGGAGAAATAGTATCTTACATTTCTCTGAATCTCCGCTTGCATAAATAGTATCAATATAAGAGAGAAGAAGACAAGGAAGGGAGGAAGGAAGGGAAGAGTTCCAAAGTCCACCCTTGGTGCTGTGGTTTGATTGGGTCCCCCAAAGTTCATGGGTTGGAGACTTAATCCCGGTGCAGCAGTGCTGAGAGGTGAGGGCTCTGCTGTCATGATTGGATTCATCATGACAATGGGTTCATTATCTCAGAAGTGGACTCCTCATAAAACGGTGAGTTCAGCCGCCTTCCCTGTCTCTCACCTACGAGATGCCTTCCACCACTTTGGTGCTGCACGGAGGCCCTCACCAGAGGCTGACACCTTGATCTTAGACTTGCCAGCATCCAGAACAGGGAGAAAATAAATTTCTGTTCTTTATAAATTACCCAGTCTGAGGTCCTGTGTTATAGCAGCACAAAACGGAGAGACACCCAGCCGTGTTGCACCTGCACGTGACCTGGCATGTGCAGCCTCTTCAGCCTTAGCCCTGGTGTCTCCCACGGGTCCCGCTCCCTCTACACACTGCTGCACACAGGCTCCCCAGCCAGCCCAGGCACCTTCTCCCTCCTGGGTCTCGGCTCATATCATTCTCTCTACCTGGAATGCCCTGCACCCCTGCCTGAGTCACATGTCAGCCCTGCCCACCTCTGTGCTTTTCTATTCAAGGCTCAATTTAAACTTTTTAAAAGATGTATTTATTTATGTATTTTAAAGGCAAAGTGACAACGAGAGAAGGAAGGCCAGAGAGACAGAGAATCCTTCCATCTGCTGATTCACTCCCCAAAGGCCTACTACAGCCAGGTCTGGACCGGGCTAACGGCAGGAGCTAGGAACTCCATCCTGGTCTCCCACACGGGTGACAGGGGCCCAGGCAGCAGGGCCATCCCCTGCTGCTTTCCTAGGCACATTAGCAGGGAGCTGGTTCAGAAGCAGAGCTGCTGGGTCTCTGATATAGGGTGCTGATGTCTAAAGTGGCAGCTTAACCCACAGCACCACAACGCTGGCCCCTCAATTTAAATTTTAACCCCTCTGGGCAGCCTTCACTGCCTCACCAAACTGTTCTTTTCGTTTTTTTTCCTAGATTCCCATGGCACCTTGGCTTGTGTGTTTTATAGGCTGCCTCTCCAATAATGCACAAATGACTCATCAGGGGATCTTTTTAAGGTGTAGACTGTGGATCAGGAGGAGAGCCTGCGAGTCTATTTCTAACAAGTTCCCAGGAGATACTGCAGATCCAAGTACCACAAAAGAGAACTCACTACATTGTACTTTGATTACTTATGTATGAGTGTTTGTGTAGCCCAATGCTCCTCCAAGGGAACAAGCTGTGTCTAAATCAGCTCCCTATCCCCACTGCCTAGAAAACCCCTTGTGCACAGCAGGTGCTCAGCAGATGTGTTTTGTGTGTGACCACAGAAAAAGACCAGGAAGTAACCGAGGTGTCGCTCAGCTTCTGACATCAGTAAGCCACATAGTCTTCCACTATTGGTACCAGCTGTTGAGGTCATTGGGCGTAGCAGGCTGGGGGAGACAGAGGGACGGGGAGCTGATGACCAGGAAAACCATCTGCAAATGCAGAGCCCAGGGTGTCACAAAGGAAGGTGGGAAACTGAAACCTGCACATGCTCCTTCATGTCCTAGCCAAGGGCTTCACTTCTTTGTCTTGTTCAGTGTCCATCTTTCTACATTAGAAGAGAATCTCCATAGTAATAGGGTACTCGTCCACTTTGTTCACGTGGCCAAAACAAAGCCTGGCGCACAGTCAGTCCTCAATAAAAACGGTTGCAAGAATAATTGAATGAACAACTAACCTTTGTTTTGATTTCTCCCTTATTTTTACAAATGGAATGATCAGGCAAGATCTGGGCATACACAAGGCCAGGGCAGACAAGGCAGCATCAATGAAAAAAAAAAAAAAAAAAAAAAAAAGGTACATAGGGGAAGGCAGTTAGTTAGCCTAGTGGTTAAGACGATAGTTCCAGGATCACACCCCACAATGGAGTGCCTGGTTCAAATCCTGGCTCCTCTTCTTACAATCCAGCTTCCAGATAATTCCATCCTGAGAGACAGCAGTGAGGGCTCATATCCTTGGGTCCTTGCCACCCACATGGGAGAGCCAGATGGGATTCTGGGCTCCCGGCTTCAGTCTGAGCCAACCCTGGCTCCTGGGTGTGTGTGTGTGTGTGTGTCTGTCTGTCTGTCTTTCAAATAAAATGGAAGGTGTCTTTAAAAATGTGGGGAGGTGGCATTCTCACACAGTGAGTTAAGTCACCACCTGCAAAACCAACATCTCATATGAGCTACAGTTCGTGTCCCAGCTACTCCACTTCCTATGTAGCTCACTGCCAATGTGCCTGGGAAAGCAGCAGAAGGTGGCCCAAGTATTTGTGCCCCTGCCACCCACATAGAACACCCAGATAGAGTTCCAGGTTCCTTGATTTGGCCTGGCCCAGCCCTGGCCATTGCTGCCATTTGGAGAGTGAACCAGCAGATGAAAGATCCTCTTTCTCTCTCTCTCTCTCTCTCTCTGCCTTTCAAATAAATAAATAAATGTTCAGAAAGGAAAAAACAAAAAAGACACCTACACCCTGCATCAGAGTGCAGGATTCTGCTCCCAGATTTGGCTCCTGACTCCAACTTCCTGCTAAAGCAGACCGAGAGGCAGCAGTGATGGTTCAAGTTCCACCCACATGGGGAAACCTGGATTCAGTTCCTGGCTTTCAGCTTTGGCCCATTCCCAGCCATTGTAGGCATTTAGAGAGTGAACCAGCAGATGGGAGTGTGCTCTCTCTGCATCTTTTTTTAAAAAATTTTTAAAGGCATACAACCAGTAGCCCACTTTGCAAGCCTCCACCTGAATCAAACTAAGGCCTGAGCACGCAATGATACAGCTCCCCAGAGGCCTTCCTAATAGCCCTTCAACAAACACTTAACCCAGCAGTCTCTGGGCTGAGCCACAAATGCACCTGTAGAGAGAAACCAGGTGGAGGCAATGAGCCAAGCTTTCTGACCCGCACAACCTGACTGCACTCTTAGAGGCTAGTTTAAAACTGGTCAGCAAGGGCCAGCACTGTGGCATAGCAGGTATAAGCCACCACCTGCAGCATCCCATATGAGCACTGGTTCAAATCCCAGCTGCTCCACTTCTGATCCAGCTCTCTGCTATGGCCTGGAAAAGCAGTGGAAGACGGCCTGAATCCTTGGGCCCCTGCACCCACATAGGAGACCTGGAAGAAGCTCCTGGCTTCATATCAGCCCAGCTCCGACTGTTGAGGCCATCTGGGGAGTCGAACCAGCGGATGAAAGACCTCTCTCTATTTCTCTCTCTCTCTCTCCACCTCTGCCTCTCTGTAACTCTGCCTTTCAAATAAATAGATAAATCTTTTTTAAAAAAAAAAACTGCTCAGGACACCGCTGCCTTGGGAAGAGGACATTCCCACTTGTTAGAAACCAGGAGACTTAATTTTGTTATTCTTAGGAAATGATTACAAAACACCAACACAATTTAACCAGATCATCAAATATTAATGTTCAAACAATAAAGCAAAGTCACAATGCACGATAATAGTACACATACCTATTAGAGAAAAGGGGTTCCATCTGCAGGTACTTCTTGGCTGTGGGTTCTCCCCTCCCTGCTCCCCCTACCCCGAGCCCTTGCCCCAGAGGCTTAATTAGCAGAAGCACACACCTGAGGGAGAGTGGTTTCTATGCACGTAGGCAGGAGGGTAGGGAGCTTGCCGGTGTCCTCGGAGACCAGGGTAGTGCTCACAGCCAGGGTGGGTGTGGGGAGCAGGCAGAGGCAGAGGAGCAGCGTACTGGTAGCTGGTGTTTCCCGCTGTGCACATGCCCTCCGGGTTGGAAAAGATCCAGCCTCCCACTAGAACAGAAAATAGGGAGACACAGAGACTGAGTCTCCGAACCTCCACACCCACAGCCAGGGCACCAGCTACTTGGCATAGCTGAATTTGTTGTGAATGAAGGCCCGCCCCTGTAGAGATACCACCATTCCTGCTGCCACACCCCGTCCCCAAGAGCAGTTAACTTGCTGCTCGGGAGATGACGACAGCCTCTATCAAAATATGGAAACTCTCCTGGGGAATGCTGGAACATGGCTCTGCAAAGAACTATCTGAGTGCACAGGAATGCAGAAGTTAAGGTGCCTCTGACTCTCATTAAAATAAAACTCAGTCTAGGAGGCATGATGCATGAGGCTACTTAAAAAGTTTTGGGGCCGGCGCAGTGGCTCACTTGGCTAATCCTCCACCTGCGGCGCCAGCACCCCGGGGTTCAAGTCCTGGTTGGGGCACTGGGTTCTGTCCCTGTTGCTCCTCTTCCAATCCAGCTCTCTGCTGTGGCCCGGGAAGGCAGTGGAGGATGGCCCAAGTGCTTGGGCCCTGCACCCACATGGGAGACCAGGAGGAAGCACCTGGCTCCTGGCTTTGGATTGGCATAGCACCGGCCGAAGCGGCCACTAGGGAAGTGAACCAATGGAAGGAAGACCTTTCTCTCTCTCTCTCACTGTCTAACTCTACCTGTCAAATAAAAAAATAAAAATAAAAAAATTAAAAAATGTTTTTGGAAAATGGGATTGGGGTACATTTATTTTGGTGCAAAACAATTTTGAAAGTCATGCATATGAAGGGTCTTCCAAAGTTCATGGAAAATGCGGAACTGGTGCTGTGGCATAGCAGGTAAAGCCGCCACCTGAAGGGCCAGCATCCCACATGAGCACCAGTTCAAATCCCATCTGCTCCACTTCTGATCCAGCTCTCTGCTATGGCCTGGGAAAGCAGTGGAAGATGGCCCAAGTGCTTGGGCCCCTGCACCCGTGTGGGAGAACTGGAAGAAGCTCCTGGCTCTTGGTTTCAGATCAGCGCAGTTCCGGCATTGCAGCCAACTGGGGAGTCGAACCAGCCGACAGAAGACCTCTCTCTCTCTCTCTCTCTCTCTCTCTGCCTCTTCTTCTCTCTCTGTGTAACTCTTTCAAATAAATAAATAAATCTAAAAAAAATTCATGTAAAATGAATACTAATTAAAAAGTAGGCATAGGTTTCAGAAATTTTTTCCAACAAAATAAACTTTGCAGGCTGATGTTGTGGTGTAATAAGTTGAGCCACTGCCTGTGATGCCAACATCCCATATCAGAGTGCCAGTTTGAGTCCTGGCTCCTTGCTAATACATCTGGTAAAGCAGCAGCAGATGGCCCAAGTTCTTGGCCCCTGCACCCACGTGGGAGACTTGGATGACTTCCTGGCTCCTGGCCTCAGACTGGCCCAGACTTTTTATGTGCATTTGGGAATGAACCAGTGGATGCAAGATTCCTTCTCTCTCTCACCCTCTCCCTCTCCCTCTCTTTCACTTTCCTCTGTCTTTCAAATAAATAAATTTAAATAAAAAACTTGGCTTGTAATTTTCCATGAACTTTGAAGGAGCCTCACACGCATGTAACTCACTGAGCTAGAGCTGCTAGGGAATGTTCAATGTGGTGATGCAGCAACAGGGAAGGGCCCTCTGTTCCTGGGAAGGTGTCTTCATTTTTCACCCCCAGCAAGAGGAACCATGATGCTTCCCGTCAGCACCCCCACAGATAGGCTCCTGAGAGCACAGAGAAAGAGAGGGAGAGGGAGAATATTTTTTAAGGTTGCAAAATATTTCATAGAAATTAAGGAATGTTCCAAACAGAAGACTATACTGCAAGTGGGTTCATGGGCAAAGGCTGAGACTCGATAATACAGAGAAGACCTTAGTGGAGAGGCCGGTGCTGTGGCGAAGCAGGTAAAGCTGCCACCTGCGGTGCCAACATCCCATGTGGGCACTGATTCAAGACCCGGCTGCTCCACTTCTGATCCAGCTGTCTGCTATGGCCTGGGAAAGCACTAGAAGATGACCCAAGTCCTTGGGCCCCTGCACCCATGTGGAAGACCCGGAAGAATCTCCAGGCTCCTGGCTTCGGATTGGCACAGCTCTGGCCATTGCGGCCATCTGGGGAGTGAACCAGTGGATAGAAGACCTCTCTCTCTGCCTCTCCTCTCTCTGTGTAACTCTGACTTTCAAGTAAAATAAAGAAATCTTTTTTAGAAATCTTAGTAGAGGGCCAGGTGTTAGGCCTAACAGTTAAGATGCCAGTTGGAACGCTGTTTGGGATGCCTGCATTCCATAGTGGAATGCCTGCGTTTCAGTCCCATCTTCCCTGCTGATTCCAGCTTTCTGTTAAGGCACACTTTGGGAGGGAGCAGGTGATGGTTGAAGTGGTTGAGTCCCTCTCACCCATGTGGGAGACCTGAGTTGGATTCCTGCCTCCCAGCTTCAACCTGACCAAGCCCCAGCTGTTGCGGACTTTGGGGAGTGAACCAACAGATGGGAATTCTCGTTCCTCTCTCCAACCCCTGCCCCCCAGTACTCCACTCTCAAATAAATAAAATAGCTGAGAGATCCACAGATGAGGATTCAGCAGGACTGGGGTTTTTTCTAAGAATTGGCCAAGGACTGTCACCTGGACTTCAGCAAAGAGGCAATGGGAGCTTGGTGTTAGAATCCACTGTCTTTGCTTAGTCTTTTCTAAGTAAACAAATTGTGCAGAATTTTTATTACTAAATATGTCTTCCATCATTGCCAACAACCTGTTTTGCTGTCTCCTTTTTTTCCGTTGTTGTATAAACACGTGACCAAAGGAGTCACCACCACATGAGGAAGATCACAGTGGGCTTCCCCAAAACACCCATCTTTAGCTCTTTTTCCCTGGCATCTTGCTAGGAAGGGGCTTGCTGTAGCCCCACGCCTCCAGGGCGCGCGGCCTTCGGGCCTAGAGGCTTCCTGGCCTAGATGCTCATCCACGTGGCTGGTTCCTGGTGCTCGGTATGAACCCCCATTCACCTCTCTCCCCTAAATAAAGCTCTCACTCTCCTATGCATCTTTCTCACTAAATAAAAGCTTAAAATGTAAAAAAAAAAAACTTTAGCACATTTTGAAATCGCTGTTTAGAAGGGCTGCAGACACAGGACTGGCTCTGGACAGCTGTCCTTTGTTGGGGAGATTTGCAAGTGTAGAAGTAAACAGCAGGTGCAAGGCATCTGCCTCATTGGAACGTTCCAGAGATCTCTACTCCACCATGTAGAGATCTCTACTCTACCATGTCACGTTCTTTTAAAGGCTATTACCTGTGAGACTTCATTTACATAATTAGATAATCTTTCCTTAGTGCATCTTCCTTCCATAATCTGTGGTCACTACCTCCCACCCCAGGAGCTCCAGCCCCCTCTTTGTTTCTGTAGCTCAAAATGCTATTTTAGCTTCAACTATCTGGCTTTTTCTTTGAGTCTCATTTTTTGCGTATGGCTTTCACATTTCTGCCTGCTTATACATGTGTATGCTTTTTTTTCTGCTAGCTGAATATTGTCAGTTTATTTCAGAATGAAATTATTGAACTGTTCAAAGGAAAAAAAAAAGTTGAACACTCCTACACTGATGAGTAGAATTGATAGTCAAGTGCCCAGGGAGTAAAATCAGACAGTGGCCTCTCAGGAGCATTGAGGTGGGCACATGTAACGCACACACCTCAAGAAGTTAATTGACTGCCACACATGAGCCAACTACCACAGGAAGATTTGCTTTTCCAGGTCGCTTTTGGAAAGTGCTTTCCTGAGAGCTGCTTCTCTTTATGTGGGCAACGTGTAGCTTCTGGCATAGAAAATGCAGTCTGATTTAGGAGCAGGATGGAACAAAGCTGAAAACACTGAAGAAGGGATCCTAGCAAGTCACTATAACCTGAAGAGTGTGTCAGACACCAGGGCTGAATTTTCTGCCTGGGGCTTCTGCTGCAGCTGCAGGGCCTTACCTCTGCCATGAGACCACCTCTTAGCACTCTGGGTCATGGAGCCTCAGCCCTACCTTTGAAACCCCAGGTGCATCGTCCATCTCTCCCACCAGCCTTCCAAAAGGCAGACTCTGCCTCATAGGCCAGGCCGCAGTCTGTCTTTGGCATCGCAATAGTGACCAGCTCCCAAGTCAGCAAATACCAATAAAAAGAGAAATCCAGAACTAAGGAAGAATAGTGGAGAGTATCAAGGTAGAAGACAGCACAGAGGGAGCTGGCACTGTGGCGTAATGGGTAAAGCTGCCACCTGTAGTGTCGGCATCCCATATGGCTGCCTGTTCCACTTCCAATCCTGCTCTCTGCTGTGGCCTGGGAGAGCAGTGGAAGATGGTCCAAGTACTTGGGCCCCTGCATCCATGTGGGAAACCTGGAAGAAGCTTCTGGCTCCTGGCTTCAGATCAGCGCAGCTCCAGCTGTTGCGGCCATCTGGGGAGTGAACCAGCAGATGCAAGACCTTTCTCTCTGTCTCTACCTCTCTCTGTAACTCTTTCAAATAAATAAAAATAAATCTTAAAAAAAGAAAAGGAATTCACCAGTTCCAGTCTCATCTCCTGTCTAAGATTTGTTGATGCCCCATAAGCTGAAGAACGCTGGCTCTCTGGGCCTTCTGGAATGGGCACTGACTTGTCTGGAGTAGAAGAAATACCACGTTGGGTCTGGATTTGGAACAGAGCTTGCACAGTTGCTGTCACGACAGGTAGTTGGAGTGTGCAGGGAGATGACCACACAGAGCCCCACACACCTCCCACCCAGCCTTCACCCAACTCACAGTGAGAGTACGTCACGTGTTGGCTCTCAGAGATCGCCTCCGGGACATCTTTTAGGTGATTTCTGGAAAAGTAACGAAAAGGCACCATGGCTGTCCAGCTTTTACACAAGTCCAGCGTAAGCACACCCAAAATTCTCTTTGGAGAGCACTAAATGTCTCGAGATAAGAAAGCCACACACCTTTTGTCTCAGAGCGGCCCTCCTTCACCTAAGTCACTGTTTCTACTAAGGACAATTGCTCTGCGAGTTGCACTTAATACTGTTCCCCTCTTATCACATCCACAGCTGTTTCTATTAGATTTGGCCTTCAATAATCCTGCCTGTAGGTTTCAAGGATCTCAGGACACAATTACATATGTGGTGTCATTATGATTACCAATCACCACGTGAGAGAAATATGACTATATTCACTTGTAGATTAGAAAAGTT
This sequence comes from Lepus europaeus, assembly GCF_033115175.1. Taxonomy (NCBI): domain Eukaryota; kingdom Metazoa; phylum Chordata; class Mammalia; order Lagomorpha; family Leporidae; genus Lepus; species Lepus europaeus. The sequence goes on along the minus strand of NC_084831.1, from coordinate 133,712,020 downwards.
GGCCTGGGGGCCGGTGCTGTGGCATAGCAGGTAAAGCCATCGCCTGCAGTGCTGGCATCCCATATGGGCACCCACTCAAGTACTGGCTGCTCTGCTTCTGATCCAGCTCTCTGCTAATGCACCTGGGAAAGCAGCAGAGAATGGTCCAGGTGCTTAGGTCCCCACACCCATGTGAGAGACAAAAGAAGTTTCTGGCTCCTGGCCCAGCCCCAGCTGTTGTGGCCATTTGGGGAGTGAACCAGTGGATGAAAGATCTCTCTCTCTCTCTCTCTCTCTCTCTCTCTCTCTCTCTCTCTCTCTCTCTCTCTGTCTCTAACTCTCCCTTTCAAATAAATAAGTCTTAGGAAGAAAAGGAAGGAGGGAAGGAAGGAAGGAAGGAAGGAAGGAAGGAAGGAAGGAAGGAAGGAAAGAAGGAAGGAGGAAAGGAGGGAGGGAGGGAGGGGTAGGGGAGGGAGGGAGGGAGGGAGAAAAAGGCATAGCAGGTAAAGCCACTGCCTTCGATACTGTATCCCGTATGGGCACTGGTTCAAGTTCTGGCTGCTCCACTTCTGATCCAGCTCTCTGCTAATGGCCTGGAAAAGACAGCAGCAGATGGCCCAAGTTTTTAGGCCCCTGCTACCCATGTAGGAGTCCTGGATGAAGCTCCTGGCTCCTGGCTTTGGCTTGGCTCAACCCAGGCCGTTGCAGCCATCTGAAGAATGAACCAGTGGATAGAAGATCTCTCTCTCACTCTCTCTCCTCTCCTCTCCTCTCCCTTTCTGTCTGTAACTCTGCCTTTCAAATAAAATAAATAAATCTTTTTAAAAAAAAAAAAGAAATAAAAAGAAAAGTTGGCCTGACTCTTCCCACTACCATTCTGTTCCCATGGTGTATAAACATCCTAGCTAAGGCTCTCAAGAGCATCCACAAGGCCAAAAAGAAGGACAAATGCCGGATTCTTATTAGGTCATTGTCCAGCTCCTAACTGTGGGGGGAAGCATGGTTACATGGGCAAATCTGAAATCATTGATCTGGAGAAACTGTTGTGAACCTCACAGGCAGCTTAAACAAGTGTGGAGTGATCACTATCATTATGAACCATTATGAACCATTTGGGGAATGAACCAGTAGATGGAGACCTTTCTGTGTGTCTCCCTCTCTATATATAACTCTGCCTTTCAAATAAGTAAATAAATAAATCTTTTTTAAAAATCTAAATCACTCTTGAAAAACATGATTGCACTACTTTCAGGAATCTACAGTAAAATGGGCTGAAAATACATTTGCAATTAGACCCTATTATAAGCTGAAATTTCTTGAGTTTGTTGGCTACTTAAGGATATTGAAACACATTTATGGGGTCAGTGCTGTGACATAGCGGGTAAAGCTGCCTCCTGCAGTGCCGGCATCCCATATGGGTGCCAGTTCGAGTCCCGGCTGCCCCACTTCTTATCCAGCTCTCTGCTATGGCCTGGGAAAGCAGTAGAGGATGGCTCAAGTCCTTGAGCCCCTGCACCCACATGGGAGACCCAGAAGAAGTTCCTTTCTCTCTCTCTGCCTCTGCCTCTCTATAACTCTGACTTTCAAGTAAACAATAAAATCTTTAAAAAAAAAAAAAAGAAAACATTTATATCAAGATAATGCAAAAATTATTAGTCTAATTCATTTTACATTTTCAGGATCCAATTTATATGATTTCATTGACATTTCTCTACTCACCTTTCCTTGGCATCCAAGAAGGCTTTAGCAAATGGGTTGTATTTGATTTTGAGAGCTGTTATCTTGCATTTGCAAAGAAAAGAAGTGTTAGTAAAAAAGGAGTACACACAGATAGACAGAATTCTTTGTCGTCACTTGTGAATTTTGATAGAAACCAGGATACTTTACCTCTCCATATTTCTTTGGTTACTCCTGCACTAAATTTCACTGTCTCTGGCAAAGAACACTTTTTCATGACATATGGTGAAAATGATCAATGAATTTAAAGTGACCACAGAAAGGGAAAAGCATCGGAAATGAATAAAGCCCTGATGTGCTAAGTCTATAATACATTTTTCAATAATTATTAAGCAACTACCCCATGTCAGTTCCTTTTCAAGACACTTGCAATACAGTGAAGAATAGCACAGGTGATATCCCGCCTTGGAACAGATAGCATCAATTTCTTCAAGATTCTTAAATAATCACTAATGTGCTGGGCCAGGCTAATGAAAAAAATAAACTATTGCTCTCCTGCACTGTAATTATCTTTAGCTCACTTAGCCTTATCCTGTTGCATTCCTCCTTGGAGCTGTGTGACATGATAGAGACGGAGATAGAGACAGGGGAGAAAGAGACAGAAACAGGAAAGAGGATAGAGACAGATAGATACCAAGATAGAGATAAGGAGAGAGATGTTGCCAGAGCTGGAGCTGGAGCTGGAGATGATGGAGAGGGGGAGGGAGAGGGAAACAGACAGAAAACAGAGCTAGAAACTAAACTATAGGTAAGGATGGAGATTTTTATAGAGATAGGGAGGTAGAGATAGAGATGGAAATGGAGAGAGGGAGAGAGAGAGAGAGGCAGGGCTAGAAACTAAGATGAGATAAGGATGGAGATGTTGATAGAGAAGGAGATGGAGAGATGGAGATGAAGACAGAGACAGAACTGGAAACTGAGAGATAAGAATGGAGATTTTGATGGAAATAAAGAGGGAGATGGAGAAGGAGGAGAAGAGATGGGAATGGACTAGAAACAGAGATAGACACCGAGATAGAGACATTGTTGGAGATGTTGACAGAGCTAGAGTTGGAGCTGGAGACAGATACAGAGCTAGAAACTGAACTACAGAGAGCAGGCTGAAGATGTTGCTAGAGAGGGAGATGAAGACAGAGATAGAGATAGAGAAAAAGCTAGAGTCTGCTAGAAACTGAGACAGAAATAAGGATGGAGATATGGATAGAGATAGGAAGGAAGATAGAGAGGGAGATGGAGACAGAGACAGAGCTAGCAACTGAGAAAAAGATAGAGATTTTGATAGAGATGGAAGTAGAGACAAAGACAGAGATATAAACAGAGATTAAAAATAAGGGTGGAGGGGCCAGCACGGTGGCTTAGTAGGTTAAGCCTCCACCTGAGCACCAAAATCCCATATGAGCACTGGTTCAAGTCTCAGCTGGATCACTTCTGATCCAGCTCCCTGTTAATGGCCTGGGAAAGCAGTGCACCCACATGAGAGGCCCAGAAAAAGCTCCTGGCTCCTGGCTTCGGATCAGCCCAGCTCTGGTTGCTGCAGCCATTTGGGGAGTGAACCAGCAGATGGAATACCTCTCTCTCTCTCTCCCTCTGTCTGTAACTCTGCCTCTCAATTACATAAATCTTAATCTGGTCTTGGCAAAACCTGGAGTGATCAAGCTGAGAAATGAAGCTAACAGGAGAAGTGTTGACCTCCCACGTATCCCCACCTAGCTAGCATCTCAGGAAACACTGCAGAGGATCTCTGGGTTAGATGGTGTCAACTTGGTTGCCATGGGAACATGCTTAAGACCCCCCCCCCCCCAGGTAGACACAGCATGCAGGGGAGCTTACTGGCTGGGTCACCAGGGTTGGGCAAGTGGGTCAGAGAGAACTGTCTAGCACCTGATGCCAGGAAACCCTTCTGAGAAAGTGCTGGAGACCCAGCTGCAGGCCACCAACTAAGAGAGCAAGGAGCACAGGAGTGGGACAGGGCACTGCCCGGAGGATGAGGCAGCTGGGCAAAAGCCACTCTCTGCTCTCAGAATCTCTCCTGAGACAAGAAACAGAGTTGGAAGGCTGCTGGGCACCCACTGAGCAACTGCTGGTTCACCTTTGCTCCCACAACCTACTGCAGGGGCCCTGCCAGGAGGCCAGAGTAGTCTTCGAAAAGAGGACCTCAGTGCTGGGGGTTAAATCTGCAACCTAATTTCACGCAGAAGCACTCAGAGAATTGTTTCCAAGTGAGACTGATCATCAGACTCCTGAAAACAACATTTTCTAGGCACCATTCTTGGTGATTCGAGCTCATGTGGTTGGGAAGGAGCCCAAACTCTTTGAAAGCTGCCAAATCAAGAAATGCAGAAGAAAGCAATGAGCTATCATGCTTTAACCAATCAGATTGTTACAGAAGGTTGACTACAGCCATTGTTGATAAAGGGGTGAGGGCTCTAAACAGAGACGGCCTGACAGCCTTTTGAAGGAGGCAATGTGGTGATGTCGACCAAAACCCCAAATACCCCTGCCCTGACAGAACAACCCCATGTCTAGCAAACAGGGATAGAAGCACCAGGACATCCATGGCAGCAGTATTTGCAATAAAAAATAAACAACTCGAAACAATTCAATGTCCATTAGCAGGGGGCTGATTGCATGAAATATAGTACGATCTGTGCAGTTGAATACTGCATAGGCATTACAGGAAAGGAGATATGCCTGAATATAATCATATAGAAAATATCCACAATATACTGCCAAGTTGAGAGAAGAATAGAAGTTTTCAGGTTAATATATAGAATAAAAGCCAATGTATGGGGGGAAATCCACATTTGTATATATGAGGGTACTTTTAAAAGTTTGTGGGAAATAGAATTAAAAGATGATTCAAATTTTCCATGAACATTTTGAAGACCCCCCTCATATGTTTATATATGCATGGGAAATTAGTAGAAAAAATATATGTTGGGATATTATGTGTACATGGGAAATGGGATTCAAAGGAAAATAGTACATTTGGGGGGGGGGGTCACTGTTGTGGCACAGAAGGTTTGCTGCCATCTGCAGTGCCAGCATCCCATAGGATCACATGTTTGAATCCTGGCTGCTCCACTTCCACTCCAACTCCCTGTTAGTGCACCTGGGAAAGCAGCAAAAGATGGCCCAAGTACTTGTGCCTCTGCCATCCATGTGGCAGTTCTAGATGGAACTCCTGACTCCTGGCTTCAGCCTGGCCCAGCACTGGCCAGTTCGGTCATTTGAGAGTGAATCAGCAGATGGAAGAGCCTCTCTCTCTCTCTCTCTCTCTCTCTCTCTCTCCCTCTCTCTCTCTCATTCTGCTTTTCAAATAAATAAGTAAATATTTCAAAAAATAGTGCATCTTCGCCTTTTATTTTTTCATTTTTACATTACAAACTTCAGAAGTACTATCAGTTTATTATGTGCTTTTCAAACACATATTACTTTTAAATGTCTTTAGACTTTAGTCAAAAAGAACCCAACCCTCCCCAGGTGCTGCTGATGGTCAGCAGGCCTAAGAACCACTCAAGGACAGGGATGGACCCCAGATCAGCTCGCAGAGAGACCAGATTCTGTATACTGACCACTCAGCCAGAGTTACTGGGCAGGAAAAGACCCAGCCATACTCGAATGCTAAGAATTAACAACTGAGATAGATCACATAATAAGACCCCAAGGAGCGTGCCCATTTGGATCAATACAAGGGTAGTCCCGGGCTACCCTTGCCCATCGTACCCATCCCAGATGCATCCAGCTCTGCACAGGCCAAGGGCACCCAGGACCCAAGAACAAAGACTCCTGAGTCTCAACAGAACTGAGTTTTATAGAAATGCACAGTTGTGTCTTCTTGGCACCAGGAGAAGGCCTATGGTGCACCGTTAGCAAACAGGCAAGAGGGACTGGAGAAAAGCTACCTGGTAGCCCAACTGCTCTGCTATCATCCAGGCTTGGTCATGGCAATCAAAGGGACCCCCTGCCCTGGCCCTGCCACACTCTCCCAAGTGACATTCACACCCACACACACCTACCTCTTCATTCTGGTAGGCAGTCACAGCTATGAACTGGGTTTCAGGGAAGGAGCAGTTCATCACCATGCGATGGGCACCTCCAACCCGCACTATGTGAACCTGGGGCTCATATTTATGCAGAGAATTCAGCATTATCTGTTGAGATGGGAGAAAAAAAGAGAGAAACCAAACCAAGCCTTGGGCATTGCAGTTAATAGATGAGCCAAAACCTTTGGCCACTCCCAAGCTCAACACCCACCCTGGTTAGAAACACACAAAGTCAAATCCTCAGTGACCTGAGCCACCACCATGGCTCTGAGCAATGAATGGGGGATGGGAACAAGAAAACTTTCTCAGAAAACACAGGAGCACTGATCGCATTGATGCTTATGCAGGAGTGCGAGGAGGGATGCCCAGTGTTGTTCTTAAGCTCATTGTGCTTTCTGCCAAAACCCTGGCTTCCTTTTTTTCCTTCCCTTATGTTTATTGCAACAACGTGGATTTCAACTCATTGAAACGTATTGGGTTTTTCCTAGTAACTCAAGATACTGACAATGGCTGCCTTTTACAAGTGACTGTAGGAAAGGAAATCTGCTGGCTGCATATAATCCACCCTTCATAATTCAAATGAAGGTCATGGCCAGCGCCTGGCTCAATAGGCTAATCCTCCGCCTGCGGCGCCGGCACACCAGGTTCTAGTCCTGGTTGGGGCGCTGGATTCTATCCCGGTTGCCCCTCTTCCAGGCCAGCTCTCTGCTATGGCCTGGGAGTGCAGTGGAGGATGGCCCAAGTCCTTGGGCCCTGCACCCCATGGGAGATCAGGAGAAGCACCTGGCTCCTGGCTTCGGATCAGCACAATGCACTGGCCGCAGCGGCCATTGGAGGGTGAACCAACGGCAAAAAGGAAGACCTTTCTCTCTGTCTCTCTCTCTCACTGTCCACTCTGCCTGTCAAAAAAAAAAAAAAAGAAAGAAAAGAAAGTCTCCGGTTGTGAAGTCTGGTAGGCAACAACAATGTGCTTTTCAATTTCTTGTTTTAATAAAGAAGTGGAGAAACCGCGTGGTGGTGTAGCGGGTAAAGCCACTGCCTACAATGTCGGCATCCCATATGGGCGCCAGTTTGAGTCCCAGCTGCTCCACTTCCAATAAAGCTCTCTACTATGGTCTAGGAAAGCAGTAGAAGATGGCCCATGTCCTTGGGCCCCTGCACCCACATGGGAGACCTGAAGGAAGCTCCTGGTTCCTGGTTTCAGATTGGCACAGCTCCAGCCATTGCAGCCAACTGGGGAGTGAACCAGTGGAAGGAAGACTTTCTCTCTCTTTCTCTCTCTCTCTCTCTCTCCCTCTGTCTCAGCCTCTCTGTAACTGCATTTCCAACAAAATAAATAAATCTTAAAAAAAAAAAAAAAAGTGGAACTTTCCGAATATCATAGGGCATAGGTGGCACTGACTCCACTTCCTAATACATGAATGTCATGCGTCCCTGCCAGCTGAGCACAGAGAAATTAGAGCAGACCACAAAACTGAGGGCAAGAGGCTGAGCAAAGCCAAGTCCATGGCCTGGGGAAGAGCATCAGGGCCTTCTCTTCCCAACTGCATCTCCAATCCCCCACATCAGTCCACATTTTGTACAGTAACGAACCAGCCTTACCCCAGGGATGAATATCCACGATTACTCACAGAAAATGAGAGGAAAAAGCCCCAAAATCTTGTTTACTCTAATTGGAGACCTTAAATAAAACCTTCCGTACTTAAGATTTGTTTGGATTATTTTTTTCCTAACAAACTAAAGCTGATTCAATATTCTATTGATAATTATCATAATGCCCAAGTGGAGGTAGTAATTATTTCATTTAGGAGCAGCTTTTTATTAAGGTATTTGTCTATTGCCAACATGCCACTTACACCAAAAAAAAGAGAGAGAGAGAGGAGAGAGAGAGAGAGGGAATAACAAAACCCTGGTACTGCAAACATCTCCCTCCCGGGCCTGGGTAAAAAGCAGGGCACACAAGACAAAACTATGAAAAGAGCCCCCGATGATTAAGTAAACTACTGCACTCTCACTCTCTTAACATCAGGAAGTCCATTAAAAACTGAAAGCACCAATTAAGAGCTGTTTATTCCTGTTTACATTTGGGCTCCAGGGAATAATTGGTTTCTGTGGGAGAAGAGGCTAGTGAGGACCCCTCTAATTGCCTAAATGCACCCTTGATATTTCTTGATTGGTGTTATGGGGAGGCCAGGGCCAGTGGCCGGGTGACCTGCACATACCTGCCCACCTCCGTTGAGCTTGTTGGTCAGCTTCACTTTGCTGAAGGAGATAGGAGCTTTCATCCAGTGGGCCCCAAAGTTGGGGGAGTCGGGGTGGATGTAGACACAGCTCTGGCTGGAGACCTCTGGTTTGCCTGCAGGCACCCACTCGCCATTGACGTACTTCCAGCGGTGGCTGTCCGTGGGGACAAAGTCCAGTAGGAGGGAGTACATGGCATTAGGGTCCAACCCTGTGACACTGATCTTTAGGACAGGGAACATCCGTCTACAAGAAAAGGCAGAAACTTGGTGCTGTGGTTTGGATAGACTTTGGGTGTCCCTACAGTGACCCGTGGGTTAAAGCCTTGGAGCCCAGGATGGTGCTATTAGGAGGTAGTGGAACCTTTAGCAGGTGGGCCTGGTGGGAGACCATTGTGTCACTGGGGGCATGGCTTTGATGCTAATTCTCATGAGGGGATTGTTAAGAAAACCCTTCCACCATTTTCATCAGATGCCAAACCAATGGGAACCACCCAATCTTGGATTTTAACTTTCCCAAACTGTGAGTTAAATCACCTTTTCTTCTTTATTGAGTTAATGGCCTCAGGTATTATAGGGGCAAAATGCTGCCCACTACATTGAGGTGCAGAAGGGATATTAGCAGACATCATGATCTTGTCTAGAAGTCTGCCCGTTTTGGCCGGCGCTGTGGCTTAACAGGCTAATCCTCCACCTTGCGGCGCCGGCACACCGGGTTCTAGTCCCGGTTGGGGCGCCAGATTCTATCCCGGTTGCCCCTCTTCCAGGACAGCTCTCTGCTGTGGCCCGGGAAGGCAGTGGAGGATGGCCCAAGTCCTTGGGCCCTGCACCCGCATGGGAGACCAGGAGAAGCACCTGGCTCCTGGCTTCGGATCAGCGAGATGTGCCGGCCGCAGTGGCCATTGGAGGGTGAACCAATGACAAAAAGGAAGACCTTTCTCTCTGTCTCTCTCTCTCTCACTATCCACTCTGCCTGTCAAAAAGAAAAAAAAAGAAGAAGTCTGCCCGTTGTAAGAAGACCTTCCATGGCGCGCCCTGGGAGGGAGCCTGAAAAAACAGGGGCCAAGTCTGAAGACTCAGTTCCCCTAGAGCCTCTTTTCATTTGTACACCTGCTGTCGGGATTTCAGTTGGAAAGTTGTGCTCCATTGTATAGTCGGGAGGAGCCTCTAGACAAGGTGTTCCCATAGAGACCTTTCTCAAAGCTTTCCTCCTGGCATGCTAATGTCACCTGCCAGCCCTTCCCAGTCTCACAAAGAACGCCACTCCTGAGCAACAGTTACAGTCTCTGTAGCAAAAACCTGGCTTTACAGTAAAACTAGTGACAGGAACTCTTCTTGGTTATGCAAAGTTAGACCAGTTGCTCTCCTTCCGAACTTCTCAGTGTCTTTAATACACAATGCACACCATGACCCTTGAAGAAGAAGGTGTAGGATTGTGCATACCCTAAACTGACACAACAGAGGTGTTTTGTGGGAATTTGTGTCCAAGGAATACACTTTGAGACCTGGCTTCATTGATCCCTTTTCCAGCCTCTATACCAATACCAGAAAGTTTACTCTCACATACTTTTGGAGAAGGTATCCAAATAGCCAACTTCCAATTCTAGAACATTTTCACCATCCCCAAAAGAAAATTTATAGCCATGAATACTCTCTCTCACACATTCTGCCTGGATTCCTTATCTCTAGAAAGAAAAGCAGAGAGATGTGGTTCCTGCCAACCAGGCAGGAGAGAGCAGAGCTGATGTCCTTTGTGCTTCCAACTTCCAAAGTCAGTGTTCAAGGTAAGACTGAGAACAGAAGCCCAGTGGGCCAGCTCAGGGTCTGGCTATGGTGGAGATACAGCCAACACTTTCAGAGCCCTTATTAGGACGCCAGGCATGGGAACTAGCACCTTGCGTGAATTAATTCGCAGAGTTCTTGCAAGAACTTCTTGAAGCTTTCTTGGTGTGTTCAAGGCGTGTGTAAATAGGAGGCTAGGACAAGTATATAAATTAAGTAAAATTCCTAGGAAGAAATACATCAGCTGCTGCATCCCAAATCCAGATCTCGGCTAAGAGTTGCACTCCCCTCCCGAAGAAAAGAGAGGATTGTCCTTGCATGTCAACTAAGGTGATGACCCTCGCATGGAGACGCTGCCCACGACATACAGAATCTTCCCACTGCACTTCCTTCTCTCTTCAGTAGATGAATTTTTCTCTATCATTTCCTCTTGGTTTCAGATTAAGCCATTTCGTTTACATTTTAGTATTTTCAATTATTTTAATAGCTTGAGGAAGTTTCAAAAGCTCATGAAAATATGCATTACCTTTCAATTTCAATTTTCCACAAATTTTTGAAGCCCCATGATATTGGCCAAGTGTGGACACCAGAAGACCCCTCAAAGCACAAATACCATTTACAAAGAATCCAGAAAGAACATCAGAAATGATCACAGGACTCACACAGGGTCATCTGACCAGCAGTCTGGCTTGTTTATATGAGGTATTCAAGATACGTTCCCTGCCTTCTGGTCCGGTGCTTTCTCTAAAATGCTAAAGTTCATTTTACTTTTTATTTTGTTATCTTTTAGAGAGTATCACGTGTGTAACGGTCATTGCAGACACTACAGTTTAAAACTACCCAAGTTTTCTCAGTAAGGATTTGTAGGATGCATAAAGGTTAAAAAAAATGAAAGGAAAAGAAAAAGGAAACTAATAAACAATATGTACCCACGTGCCCTGAGCTGCCAAGGTCAGGATGCAAATGAACAAACGTGACGGCACAGCTGGTGTCTTCATGACACAAAATGTTCCAAGTCTCATGTTGTTCTGACTTGTGACTAAGGACCTGATTCAATGCAAAACAGCTTTTCCAACATTAATAGTCACCACATACTGAGTCTTACCCTACACGGAGGACTTTGAGTTACATTGTGCCTCCTTTAAGTCTGATTTCACCCCAAGGAGGTAAATGTTACTATGTCCATCTTACAGATGAGGAGATTGGAGCTCGGGAAGCAAAAGCACTGTTCTGTTTAGTCCTCACCCACTGCTTCTTTTAAAATGACAATTAAACCCTTTTTCCTTCTTGAGACGTATGGAACATTAATATGATTCAGCCACAGTGAAAAACGCCTTCCATATTTTCCCAAATAATATTTAACTAAAAACTTATTTACTCATTTGACAAATGATTTTTGAGCGCCTGCTGTATGCCAGGAACTGTTGTAGGTCAACATGCAATGATTAACAAATCACAGCTCAGGGTCGGCGCCGTGGCTCAACAGGCTAATCCTCCACCTTGTGGCGCTGGCACACCCGGTTCTAGTCCCGGTCGGGGCATCGGATTCTATCCCGGTTGCCCCTCTTCCAGGCCAGCTCTCTGCTATGGCCCGGGAAGGCAGTGGAGGATGGCCCAAGTGCTTGGGCCCTGCACCCACATGGGAGACCCAGGAGAAGCACCTGGCGCCAGGCTTCGGATCAGCATGATGCGCCGGCCACAGCGGCCATTGGAGGGTGAACCAAAGGCAAAAAGGAAGACTTTTCTCTCTGTCTCTCTCTCTCACTATCCACTCTGCCTGTCAAAAAAAAAAAAAAAAAAATCACAGCTCAGTTTACAAAGCTTACACTCTAATGAAGAAGTCAGGCAGCAAACATGGATTTTTTTAAGGTGTGAGGTAATTTTAGATTTGCAAGAGCATCATGCAGTGAGGTCACAGAGGCAGAAAAAGGGTAGAGGAGCTCCTTTAGCCAGATCTGAACAGACCTTATAGGTAGGTGAGGGAACTGACATCTGAGCTAACACCTAAAAAATGAGAAGAAGCGAGTCGTGCTAAATGCCAGGCAAAAGGAAAGCTAAGAGCTAAGAGATTATGGTAGTCTCTCTCTCTCTCTCTCTCTCTGTCTCTCTCTCTCTCTCTCTCTCTGCCATTTGAGAGTCTCTCAGAGAACGTAGCCTGACTTTTCATTCCAGATAAGAAAAGATGTAAGAGGTTTTCTTCTTTAATGCTACATTCAGACTATACTCGATGTTTTAGAGACGCCATGATCGCATGAAAAGATGCTAAACATCACTAGCACTAGAGAAAGACAAGTCAAAACTGTAGTGAGACGCCACGCCACACTTCTCAGGATGGCTGTAGCAGAAAAGGCAGGTGATAACAAGTATTGGTGAGGCTATAGAAAAACCTTCATCCAACACTGTGGGAATGTGAAATGGTGCAGTCACTTGGGAAAACAGCCTGGCAGTTCCTTACCTGGTTAAATGACCCAGCAATTCCACTCCCAGGAATATGTAAGAGAAATGAAAGTATAGTTTCACTTAAAAATAAATACATAAACGTTCGTAGCAGCATTATTCATAAGTCAAAAGTGGAAGACACAAATGTGCATCACCTGATGAGTGAATAAACAATGGAATGCTATGATTCAGCAATGAAAAAGAATAAAGTACTGACACATGCTATAACATCGATAAATCATGAAAACATCGCACTAAGTGAAAAGAGGCATTCACATAGGACCACAGAGTGTATGAATCCATTTGATGTGAAGCATCCAGAATAGATAAATCTATAGTGACAGAAAGTAGATTCACAGTTGCTAAGAGCTGGGAAATAATGGCCCAGGGTATAAGACTTCTTTTTGGGGGCCAGCACTGTGGTGTAGCAGGTTAAGCCACCGCCTGCAGTGCCGCCATCCCATATGGACACCGGTTCGAGACCCGGCTGCTCCACTTCTGATCCAGCTCTGCTATGGCCTGGGAAAGCAGTAGAAGATGGCCCAAGTCCTTGGACCCCTGCACCCATGTGGGAGACCAGGAAGAAGCCCCTGGCTCCTGGCTTCAGATCAGCGCAGCTCCGGCCGTTGCAGCCAACTGGTAAGTGAACCAGCAGATGGAAGACCTCTCTCTCTCTCTCTCTCTCCCCTTCTCTCTCTCTGCCTCTCTGCCTTTCAAATAAATAAAAAATAAATATTTTTTACAAATAAAGCAAGCAGGGGCCAGCACCATGGCACACTAGGTTAATCCTCTGCCTATAGTGCCGGCATCCCATATGAGCGCCAGTTCATGTCCTGGCTGCTCCTCTTCCAGTCCAGCACTCTGCTGCGGCCTGGAAAAGCAGTAGAGGATGACCCAAATGCTTGGGCCCCTGCACCGGCATGGGAGACCAGGAAGAACCACCTGGCTCTTGGCTTTGGATCGGCACAGCTCCGGCCATTGCAGCCATTTGGGGAGTAAACCAATGGAAGGAAGACCTCTCTCTCTCTCTCTCTCTCTCTCACTCACTATCTATATCTATACCTATCAAATTAAAAAAAAAAAAAAAAGGATGAACTGCACTTCTGATCAAGCTGATTTTTCCCAAGATGAGACTTAATCACAGAGAAACCCAAGTCTTTGAGGAGCTAAAGAATATGTACATCAGTCCCTAACTCAAAACATAACTCGGATCAGTGCTGTGGTATAGTAGGTTAGGCCACCACCTGTAGCACTGGCATCCCACATGGGCACCACTTTGAGTCCCTGCTGCTCTGCTTCCAATCCATCTCCCTGCTAATGCACCTGGAAAAGCAGTGGAAGATGGCCCCTGCACCCACATGGGAGACCCGGAAGAAGCTCTTGGCTCCTGGTTTCAGGCTGGCCCAGCCCAAGTTTTGTGGCCATTTGGGGAATGAACCAGCAGATAGAAGACTTCTCTCTCTCTCTCTCTCTCTCTCTCTCTCTCTCTCTCTCTCTAATGTGTGTGTGTCACCCCTCCCTGTAACTCTGCCTTTCAAATAAATAAAATACTCTTTTTTAAAAATAATTATACTTAATCCTCCAAGGCAAAGAAGCTGGCTAGGGGTGGGGGCAAGGGAGCAGGGTAAAAACTCCCCCAAGAACTCATGCTTGGAGAACCCCTGGAGGTCAGGATGTTCCTGCACTCTTTTAGGCTTTTGTGAGCCAGTGCTGCTGGAGGAGGCCATGAGGAATGAGGTTTTCAGGAAGGAAGGGGGCAGAGATTAGGCAGATTTTGTAGGTGAGGGACTAGCAAAGATGATTAACAGCAAAATCCAGAAAGGTTCACTCATACACCCATCTATCTCCCCACAGAATGACAGATTACACAAATGCCCCTGATCCTCTTGAGTTGTAAACTTCAGAGAAAGAAAGCCACAAGTTATAGGAGCATGAAAATATATGTTCCCAATGTGCAACTGATATGGAACTACAGGGAGATAGGATTAGGTTCATGAACAGGAGGTCACACACCCAACTTGTCCCCTACCTGATCTCACCCATATCCACCCACCTGTCAATCAGATTATGTAACCACTCCCCTTTTGGAAGTGAATAGGATGACGTAGAGCGCTGGGCATGCCTTTCTCTTGCCTGCCCTCCTACCTGCACTCTCTCGGCTCTCCAGCCCATGCACCCTCTCACCTGCAGCCTCTGGCCTGCTCCCTGGACACGACTGGTATGGAACTCCCCATTTACCCCTCTTGACCCACTCTCCTTTAATAAAGCCCTCATGTTCTTATGTACTTCTCTCACTCTCTAAATAAATCCTAAACCTTACCATGTTGCATGTCTTGTTTGAACTGGTGCTTAGAATTCTTATCTAAGTAAACAGCAAGATCCTGAAATATTAAATTTTGGCTTAAGTTAGCCCAAAACACAACCTTAATTGTTTCTTTCCTTACAGTGCCATCCCTGGAAACTATAGACCTCAGCTCTGGTCCTTAACCAACACCCCTTAATCTTCAGCAAATTCAAAGTCACCCCCAACACTCATAATAACAAACAGATACACCAGTTATACCAGAAACTTAATATCATGAAAAACACACATGAAATAGAGCAGTTTCGGCTGATGCCACAGCTCAGTAGGCTAATCCTCCGCCTTGCGGCGCTGGCACACCGGGTTCTAGTCCCGGTCGGGGCACCGATCCTGTCCCGGTTGCCCCTCTTCCAGGCCAGCTCTCTGCTGTGGCCAGGGAGTGCAGTGGAGGATGGCCCAAGTGCTTGGGCCCTGCACCCCATGGGAGACCAGGAGAAGCACCTGGCTCCTGCCATCGGAACAGCGCGGTGCGCTGGCTGCAGCGCGTCTACCGCGGTGGCCATTGGAGGGTGAACCAACGGCAAAAATGAAGACCTTTCTCTCTGTCTCCCTCTACTGTCCACTCTGCCTGTCAAAAAAAAAAAAAAATTTAAAAAAAAAAAAAAAAGAAATAGAGCAGTTTCCCTTATATAAAGATCTTACAGGCTAGGAGAACAAGTGCAAGAGATTTAACTTTTAACTGTAACTGTCTCTGAAGTCAGAAGTGAATTTCTTCTGCAACCTAAAGTCTAAAATCCTGGCTTAAAGGATGGAAGTGAAAGGAAATACAGGCTGGATACACTGGAGCTGGCAGAAGTGAGCTCTAGGGAGGTCTTGTAACTGTGGGAGCTGAAAGACTAGTGACTATACATAACTAAAAGCTTTCAATCGGAAAAAGGGAAAGAGGAAGAAGAGGATCAAAGTGAAGGAAGGCGTAGTAAAGGGGAAGGGGGAGGGGAGAGGAAACCTAGGGATGGGGGCAGAACAGAGAGGTGACAGAATACGAACTCACAGCCAAAACAAATTTGGTTCAAGGGACAATAAATTTGCAGAGGTGGCTGACGGCCAGCATGCACACAGACCAAACAGCCCTCCAGCAGGCTGGGTCCTGGCAGAGGGTGGGCTAAAAGTCCAGAGGGGAGGCAGTGGGTGGAACTGAGCTACTTATATAGGGTTTTTCCGTGGGCTTTTGACCTTGGAAAAGAATGCAGAGTGTGGGGTGGGGAACAACACAGGGCATGGGACTGAGCTGGTTTCTTGCAGGAATGCAGGGGTAAAGGAGTCCCTCCGGGAATTTTGTCTGCCTTCAGGCAAGGAGCTAAAATGGCTGAGGCTTACATCCTTGTTCCAACAACCCTGACTCTCTAAGTATAGATAGGGAGATAGGGCACCAGTTTCTTTCCGGCTACTTCCTGCTGCTACAGGTCACTGACATGGGGCACGGTATTGATACTCTGGATCAGATTGATTGAAGAAGAGCAGTCTTGTGTTGTTCCTACATGATGACTTGAGATATGGCGGTCATTTGTTCCTGTAAGAACTTTTGAAATATGCTAATTATACACCATAGAAATAGAAGCACTATGATTATAAGGATAAAAGGTGATAGTAGACATTGCCCATGGCAGGAAAAAAAAAAATGGCCAAAATAAGGTAGGGTTATTTTGGTAATACATTTTGTTAGTGTGTTTTTTTAATGCATTCGATCCCTTCTCTTACCACACCTGACTTACTGGTGTCAAAGTATTCCTCACCCAAGAAGCAAAGTCCCCCTTTGTCAGCGGTGAGGAGGTCTCGTCCCCAGAGTTTTGAAGAACTGCTGCCACCAAGGAATCCACCTGATCCTGGAGATGAGACAGCTGCTGCACTAGGTCATTATGTTTTCTTTGAGAGTGAGGGATAAGTCTTTAATTTTATTTACTTTGTCTACTGAAATGGCTAGTCCGGCCATTCCTCTTCCAATTCCTGCCAAGACACCCAATGAGATTAGCAAGGGGGTGAGTCCAAAGTCCATTAACACAGTGGGTTAGAGGGATGGAAAGTAGAGATTGGTCTAGAGTGTAAGACAAAAGGGGAAAGAGGAAGGCAAGAGTTCAAGTCCCTGTCCAGTTGGTGGGGAGGCAGATGTATGCCTGGTTGCCACAGAGAAAGAATGCCCCTGCTTCTGGTCCTATACAAGCAGCCATATGGTAAGTGGCAAACTTTAGGAAGTCCTAGTGGCAGAGGAACATGATGAGTCACTGCTATGGCAGTCACTTCCATTGGGTGCAAGGAGTGGTGATGGTTAGTAGAGGGTGGGACTGGAATAGTGATAATTATGTAACAGGTGGTACAGGGCAATGAACCCACATCATGGAAAGAGGGGAAGAAAGCATGTATGATGCATAAAGGGGCTTGACCAATCAGCAAGGCCATAGCAAAAATGCCCTGGACAGGCATAATGGATGGAACCATCAGGGTTTTCCCCCTTGCCAAGTTGACCTTATTTCCTGGGAACTCCAGAAGACGTAGCTCTCCTGGGCTTCTCTCAGGAAGGCTCTGGTCCATGTGATGTAAACAAGTCCATGGGCCTTTTCCCAGAGTTGGAAATACATGCCAGCCCTCAGGGGAGGAGTATGTACAGATCCAACATGAAGAGACATTGGATTATATTTAAAGAATAAGCTAGAAGACATGTTGATGAAAGCTATGTAAGAATTTTGGGAGGAGTATGGGTGAGAGGTGGGTGGGGACTTGGACCACAAAAGGGAACCAGGTTAGAAGCACCAAATGGTAGTAAAGCATCTTTCTCAAAAAAAGGAATAGGGAGCTGGGTTGAGGGGGAGGTGGGGGCAGCGCTGTGGTATAGTAGGCTAAGCCTCCACCTGCGGCATCGGCATCCCATATGGATGCCAGTTTGAGTCCCAGCTGCTCCACTTCCAATCCAACTCCCTGCTGATGGCCTGGGAAAGCAGTAGAAGATGGCCAAGTGCTTGGGTTCCTGTACACACATGGGAGACCTGGAAAAAGCTCCTAGCTCCTGGCTTCAAATTGGCCCAGCTCCAGCCATTGCAGCCATCTGGGGAGTGAACCAGTGGATGGAAGATTTTTCTCTTTCTCTGTCTCTCCCACTTTCTGTCTGTAACTCTGCCTCTCAAAAAGCAAATCTTAAAAAAAAGAGAGAGAGAGAGAACAAATTTTCAAGGGTTGCTGAAAGGTGAGTTTCCGAGCCTCAGGTATGAGAAGGGCCACCGTGACCAGGATTCGCTGGGGCCAGTCCTGATAAACCTCACCTAGTTGTTTAGAGAACTAGGCCACAGCAATGCTAGAGTCCCTGGCTTTGGGGGGGGAGTGCTGTCCCTTAGAGCTGTGGATACAGAGAAGGGTCAGTTTATGTGGACTAGGAAGGCAAAAAGCCAGGGCATGAACAAACAGCTGCTGGCTTCCAAGGAAGCCCCACCCACTCTGCCAAAAACCTGGGCCCTGGAAGTGAGAGTCAAGGGATCCCTGGATCAGAATCACAAAGCCTGTTGTCCCTTGGCTGAAGCAGCTCTCCATTCAGCCAGGCATTGCTATGCAGGGGAGGTTCCAGGGTCCTTGTTGGCATTACGAGTAGGATCATAAATTTCTGTGCTCTCCTATTGCTAGCTAGGTCGATATTAACCTATGTGTGCAAGAGTGACTGAAGGAGAATTCTGTGTAGGCCGTCCTATACATCAACAAGAGCAACCCAAGTGAGCCACAGCAAGCCCTTGCAACCACGTGCCGCACCTGCAGGCACAACCAACATCTGGGAGAATGACCCAAAACAAGAATGCTGCTTTTCTGTGCATCAACCCAGTCTTGGTCGGATGCTGATGGAGCACCCAGAATTCAACATCGGATGTCTGACTCTTCAAACAGCTGGTTCCAAGAGCCCTCCTGGCTGCCTTGGCTTGTGTTCCTTTTCATCCTTCATAACGATTATCTTTTCCTGTTCATCTAGGGCCATGCGCCCTTCAGCTATGGAAACGGTTCATTCACTCGGGGGTCCAACACGTCATTCAGCCCCTTGTCCACAATATCCGGCTAAAAGGCACTCAATTCCCGACACCGCTCCACTGATGCCTGCACGGGGAGAGGGGAGAAACCACTCCCTAACCACGCCCCCCGTCAGCGGACGTAGCCATGGAGACGGTTGGCGTCCCTGGTCCCTGTTTCTCCCTCCCCCAGAGCTCGACTACGGAACGCAAAAGTTTTTTTTTTTTTTTTTTTTTTTTTTTTCCTTTTTCTTTCTACATATGTTTTAAAGTGCTGGGTTTGTGAGAACACTGGGCCTGAACCCCCATGCCTTTTGAAACTGGGCTCAGATAGCTCATCCAAAAGCTACTGAAATGTTTTCTGATCTGGAAAGCCCTGTGCTGGGGTTTGCCGCACACTGTAGGAGCCTTTCCACCCACCGTACCAGGGTCCCCGTGGTGCTCTGCACCTCCCCCAACAAGCAGCTTAAACAGGGATGCAGCCGGCTGCTCGAACGGAGTGAAGCTTTCTCCCAGGCAGGTTCAACCCTTTTTACTCCCCTTCCGTCCCCGCTAAAATAAAGTCCTCTCTAACCAGCCGTCTCTGCTCCTTCCTCGAGCCCTAAGACCTAACAGGAAGGAAGGGAGAGAAGGGGGGAGAGGGGCTGGTTCCAGATGCCGGCTTCAGGGAATAATTCAGTATTTTTCAAGGAAAATCCTCTCACTTCCATGCTTCTGGTTAAGGCCAGAGGCAACCCTCTGATTTAAACTTAGGAAAGTAGGCCTCCCTTGGACAATGAGTCCTTTCACTCCTTCATCAGCTCATCCCACACCATTTCAAAACTTGCAAAACAATGAGACCTTAAGAGATGTACAGAGCTACACAGTTATCCCAATCAAAGCCTCTTCCAAAAAAAATCAAAAAGTCAACCCCCCAAAGGACCAGGCAACAACCCAAAGGGGCTAGGAGCAGGGGAACGCTCTCCACGGAGAGGGGCCACGGACCCCTGGGTCAGCCTCAGGACTGGGTGTGGAGGGCAGAGATTTGGAGGAGACATGGGAGGTCTAGACAGAGGAGATGCGGGGAAAGGAGAGAGGGCAACAGACAGTTAGGGGGAGAAGACAGGCACAGGAGCAGAGATGGCAAAACAGCGAGGTGAAGGCACGCCTACACGGAGAACAGTAAGATGGGCTGCTGCCTGCACTGAGAAACTCCACAGACTGAGAGCAGTTCCAGACCGGCTCATTCATTAGTAACCGAATTTTTATCTCGTGGCAAAGTCTTGACTGACCCTAAGCGGTTCAATGAGCTTCCAAGAACTGAAGAAAAAGACTCTAACCACAGTAAGAGGGAGACGGTAACAGGACATCCAGAGTGAACCAATCTGACTGCAATGAGACTTTTTCCACGTGGAGTATTTTCACAGAGTTACTTTTAAGTGACTTTGAACATGAAGAATTTTACATGTTAAATAGGGAGGAAGTTTTAAACAGGTGACAAAAAAAGGCAAGAGAAAATTCTTAAATGGTAAAAGTACATTCCAATATAACTTTTTTAAATTAGATTTTACGATGGTTTCAGAAACTTTTATTGAAAGAGAGGAGCTATATTTTTCTTGATGGCTGTATTTACTTTTTACTTTAATACATGACCATTTTGACCATCCAATAGATAGCATGAAGGTTTTTGGCAGCCCAACTACATGAACAAAGAATAACAAAAAAGTTTTACCCAGTGCCAAGCATAAAGGCATTTTTATAATTGCATTGAAAGTAAAGACTAAATCCAATTGAAAATTCGGGATGGTTCTTTGAAATTAAAAATATGTCTTACGTTTCTTTCTAACAGAGGCTAAAAATAATGATAAGTACAGATAAAGAGAAGAAACCGTGTAATTACAATTACAAATATTAAAAAGCAATGAACTTTGTATATGAAGTAAATAGGGGACTTATGGAGGGAAAGAACATACTGATTATTAAGCAAGGTTGATATTCCTGCTACTAGTATAATCACAATTTATTGAAATGGGCTTATTTCTGGTTCAACTTTCACTGTAATGTGATGGAAGAACTCTCAAGTTCATATTTCTCCCAGATGCTCAGGAATAGTTCATTTTTCTATACTGTGTATTTTATTCAAAAGCAGAAAATCAAGGCATCGGGACTGGAAGCATTTTGCACAAGGACAAAAGCCTATCTCGACTTCTCTCTGCTAGCCGAATTTCTTTTGAGGGTGTCATGATTAGAGTCCTGGCAAAACTAAGCCCACTGCAAATGCCTCTCAGAGTTTTATCCCTCTGGGATCCTGCATACCCTAAAGGTCTGTGCACGGCAACTGGACACTGAGAGCCAGCATTCAAAATGTTTGCATCCCTGCTACTAAGCGAAACTTTCTAATAGGACCTCGACAGTCCCTTCGCGCACTGCAGTTAATAGAATCCAAGAAACTCAGCAGAGATCAGTGCCGGTTAATTCCTAATTTGTTGTATAGAGAAGAAGAAGGCATCTTCTGGCTCTAAGGCAGAATACTAGGGGGCACTGACTTTTCCTGAGAGAGCTCTCACATCACACAAACACACAGCACCTCAAATGAATGCTGTCCACAAACACACCAGGGGAAACAGATGGAGTGACAGGCAATGAGTTTCAGGCTTCCCTTTGGCTTCCGGTCTCCAGCCAGTCAAAAAACATCTGGCAAGTTTATTAGGCTTATACCGAAACGATCCAGCTTCCAAATAAAATTGGCTTTTGTTTTATCTAAACCGGATTGGAACTCAGGTCTGCTAAGGCATGCAACTAGTCCAGAGCGCATTTCTCCAGCCCATGGGGCATCCCTGCCGCAGCCTCCCCATCACCCCCGCCATTAGAGTAACTTCTCGGAATTTCTCCAATGAAAATGCATGTGAGACAGGTGGCTTCATCCTGCACCTCTCTGATGCTCTCAAAGAAATGAATCAAGTTGGCTAGCGGGGGACAGTGAGATTTGACCCTGCCTGCGAATGTGCTTAAATCAGACCTCACTGCCTCTGCAGGCACAACATATTCAAGGGGTGCCACCTCCCTAGCCAAGCCATGCCAGCACCCCCTGGGCGGGCGACAGACTCACCGGCCACTCTTGGTCACGATCATCTCGTTAGTGACTTCCTTGAACCTCTGCCAGAGCGGAGCATCCTCCAGGGTGATCTGCAGCTGCTTCTCTGTAGGGTCGCCTTTTTCCCTCCCTGCCTGAAGCTCACTCTCCACCACATTGAGCAGGCGAGAAACGGTGCCCTCGCTGGTCTTCTGTGAGCCCGGCTCACTCATGGCCTTAGGCTCCTCTCCAACTTTGCTAAGCGCCCTCACCTACCTTGCCTGCCTCTCACCCTTTCCGTCCCTCTCTTGCCTGCTTTTTCACACCCAGCTGGACAGCGCCCAGGGAGCTGGAAGAAGACACCTCGGCTCTTGCCTAAGCTCCTAGTACAACACCTTTGAAAATCTCCAAATTATACCACCAACCTGTTAAGCTTTCATTGCGGAGCAGGGTGGAGGGAGGGGAGAGGTGGGGAAGAAAAAGCCCTCTCTTAATTACTCATTGGATCAGGTGGAAGAGAGCCTGGCTTCCCCATTGGCTGCCGTGCCTAGAGTAGACGTTAAGAAGAGTACTCCATCCAAATTATCAGGCTTTTATCTTGTTGTACCTGAAGAGGTCTAATCAGTGTATTGAGGACCACTTTTCTGTTAATTAAAATTATTCCAGGCCCAGACTGCAACAATCAGGCAAATCATGTTTGTATATAAATCAAGCCATAAGGCACCTATAGTGATGGGGCCCTGGGATGGATCGGCAAACCTGAGGCCAACCCAGGCTGTCCTGATGCAGTGGAGAGCCCAGGTCCCTGAGCTGTTCTCCAGCACCAGACAGACCATGGGGCCCTGGAGAACAGAACAGTGCACCTGGAAGGGCTAAGGCATGGTGCCAAGTGTTTCTCGACTGTTGTAGTAGCAGAGTAAAGGAAGATGTTCTGGAGACCACCACGAAAGGGGCAGAACTCAGGAGAAAAGAGCTAAGGACGCCTTTCTCCCCGGGTATCCCCTACTGGTCACCTCTGGCCTGAGGGGTCCCACACATACTCACTCCCTCTTCATCCCAAGGGCCCTGCTTGCCTCCAACAAGCAGAAGAGCTCTGAACCCTGAATCCAGAGCCGCAATTTTCCTTATCTTCAGCCCTGGTCAGAGGGAGAGGAAGAAAGCAGTTGGCATCATATTATTCTTTCTAAGAGCCCTGGTCTCTCTATATATATTGTTGAGGAACAGTGATTTTTTTTCTTCAAATTATTTGTTGAACTTTTTACTTAGTGTAGGGTTAATCTTATGAGTGCAAAGTAAACCGAAAATAGATCTTTGTACAAATTAAGAGTTGGACTAGGAGAGGGAGGAGGAAGAAGGGTGGGAGCATGGGTGGGAGGGAAGGTAGGGTGGAAAGTATCACTATGCTCCTAAGTTCGTAGCTATGAAATACATGAGATTTATATACCTTAAATAAAATTATTTTATAAAAGGAAACACTCTGGTCTCAGTGAGTAAAAATAAACTTGGGAAATTAGTATGTAGAGGGGCCAGTGTTGTGGTGTAGTGGGTAAAGCCACCGCCTGCAATGCCAGCATCCTATATGGGCACCGGTTCAAGTCCTGGCTACTCCACTTCTCATCCAGCTCTCTGCTATGGCCTGGGAAAGCAATGGAAGATGGCTCAAATGCTTAGGCCCCTGCACCAGCATGGGAAGACTCAGAGGAAGCTCCTGGCCCCTGGCTTCGGATTGGCACAGCTCCAGCCATTGAAGCCAATTGGAGAGTGAACCAGTGGTTGGAAGGCCTCTCTCTCTGCCTTTTCTTCTCTCTCTGTGTAACTCTTTAGAATGAATATATAAATCTTATATATACACTATATGTATACTATAGAGTATATATATACTATAGAATACTACTCAGCTATAAAAAAATGAAATCCTGTCTTTTGCAACAAAATGGATGCAACTGTAAACCATTATAATTAGTGAAATAAGCCAGTCCCCAAAAGATAGATACTATATGTTGTCCTTGATCTGGAGTAACTAATAGAGTATCTAAAACATAATGTATAGGTGCAAAAGTGACATTTGAGATGGGATGATTGTTTACAGCCATTGTCTCTACTGCTGAGGAATGGTGTTTTTTTTTTCCTTCATACTATTTGTTGACCTCTTAGTGTGGGGTTAACCTTATGAGTATAAAGCAAACTGAGGGGCCGGCGCTGTGGCATGGCAGTGGGGCCACCACCTACAATGCCGGCATCCCATGTGGGTACTGGTTCAAGTCCCGGCTGCTCCACTTCCTATCCAGCTCTCTGATGTGGCCTGGGAGGGTAATGGAGGATGGTCCAATCCTTAGGCCCCTGCCCCCATGTGGGAGATGTGGAGGAAGCTCCTGGCTCCTGGCTTCAGATCGGTGCAGCTGCAGCCATTGTGACCATCTGGGGAGTGAACCAGCAGATGAAGGATCTCTCTCTCTGCCTCTGCTTCTCTGTGGCTCTGCCTTTCAAATAAATAAATTTTAAAAATCTTTTTTTAAAAAAGTAGACTGAAAGTAGATCTTTGTACAAATTAAGAGTGGGAACAGGAGGAGGAGGAGGAAGAATGGTTGGAGCGTGGATGGGAGGCGGCAGGGCCATGCGTCGGGTCCTATCCACTTCTGACACAGGAAACTACTGGAGAGTGTGAAGCAGGAGAAATGCATGATCCACTCTGTACTTTTTTTAAAACGCCAGCTGATTTGTAGAGCATAGACTGGAAAAGGCAAGAGTCGAAGTTAAGAGGGACAGGCATTTTGCACTGCAGTTAAGATGCTCACATCCCCTGTTGGAGTGTCTGGGTTCAAGTTTCACCTCCACTTCTGAGCCAGCTTCCTAAAGCACATTTTAGGAGGCAGCAGGGGCAGCTCAAGTCTGCGGGTCCTTGACACTCGTGTTAGACACCTGGATTGAGTTCCAGGCTCCTGGCTGGCCTGGCTGAGCCCCAGATACTGCAGTATTGGAGAAGGGAATCTCAGATAGACGATCTCTCTCCTCTGTCTCTCTGCCTTTCAAATAAAAATACACAGATAAATTAAAAGAAGGAAGAGGAGGAGAAGAGGAGGAGGAGAGAGATCAGGAGGACCTTATAATGGTCAGGCAAGAGATGGTGGTGGCTTAGCCTAAAGAGGTTGCAGTGGCCCCAGAGTGAGAGAAATAGATTCTCAATACATTCAGCAGCATACACAACAGAACAGTACAGAGCACTCGGTGTGAGGGCAAGGGAAAGAGAGACACTGATTGTCAGCTGTGACCAATTACTAGATGGTGAGAGAGCCAGGGCTATGGCATAGAAGGTAAAGCTACTACTTGCAGTGCCAGCATCCCATATGGGCCTTAGTTCAAGTCCCAGCTGCTCCACTTCCAATCCAACTCCCTGCTAATTCACTTGGGAAAGCAGTGAGAGATGGCCCATTTCCTTGGGCCCTTGCACCCACATGGGTGACCCAGAAGAAGCTCCTGGCTACTGGCTTTGGATCAGCACAGCTCCAGTTATTGCAGCCATTTAGGAAGTAAACAAGCAAATTGACAGCTCAGGGATTGGACATATAATATAGTTCTGAAAAGGAGGAGGGTAGGCCTAGCTAGGACCAAAAAGCAGATATCTTGAAATCTTGTACTTTGTATGAGAATCAGTTAACCTTTGAGATCGCTGCCCTTCAGCCAGGCAACTATCCCCTGCTGGTTGCAGAAGAAAATAAGACATTGGCTTTCTGAAGACAGTGGTCTTCAGTGAGTTTGTACTCAGACACCCCCAACACTGATTGGACATACTGGAAATAGAGGATAATGAACACTTCGCAGTTAAGAGACAGGATTCCTTAACAAACTGATCCATCCCCAATCACTAACTATCCCAATCCCATGGGTAAAGTCAACCTTTGTAAAGCCCTGTGCATGCACATGGTAATTTCAGTGTTGGCTATATGTGGGATCTTCAAAACGTTCATGAAAATGCTCATTATAAACCAAACAGGCATGGATTTCAAAAATGTTTGCACTGGGGCCACTATCATATTATGTCGGGGCCAGTGGCCCTGGCCCAACATGAGATGCAGCAGGCTGAGGCTGTCCCTTATCTAATCCTGTTTCCAAGACTTTTCGTCCCATATTCCTGCAGGCAGGATGTGACTTCTGATGAAGGTTTATGATGTTCTTTGCTCTATCTGCAGAGCTTGTACCCTGACCATTGCTACTTTGTAAACTTGCTCTGTTCCTGTGCTATGCATGATTGCACACAATGAATGTTATCTGTATGGGGTCTGGGGTATATAACCTTGTCTTTCTGTGTGCTCGGGGCTGGAGGCTGAAGAGTTTCTTCAGGGAGACTGCCTTCAGTCCCTCTCGCCGGGCCCCCTACTTTGGCCTGGAACGCGATGAGGCAATAAACGTGATGATAAATTGACTGAGTGCTGCGTGTCTCCGTGTGGTTTGTCGGGTGGCCTCCAACAATATTACATCTGGTTAAGCTGCTGGCTACATCCCATATGGGAGCATCAGTTCAAGTCTCCGCTTCTCATCCAGCTCTCTGGTAATGTGCCTGGGAAAGTAGCAAACATGGCCCAACTACTTGGGTCCCTACCAGCCATGTGGGAGACCCAGGTAGAGTTCCTTAGTCTGGACTAGTCCCAGCCATGGTCATTTAGGGAGTAAAACATGGATGGAAGATAGCTCTCTCTGTCTCTCCCTCTTTCTCTGTCACTCTGCCTTTCAAATAAATAAACAAATCATTTTTTTAAATGTTTGCACCAAAATAAACTTTTTTAATGCCATTTTCCCATGAACTTGTTGAAGTTCTCTCATATGTCTTTCCTTAAATATGATCACGCAGTAAAGGAGCAAAATAAACAAATTTTCGAAAAGAAGGCCAGGCCCTTGACGTAGCGGTTAAGATGTGGTGAGGACTCCAGCTCTATCAGAGCGCCTGAGTCGATATCCAGTTCCACTCCTGGTTCCAACTTCCTGCAAATGCAAACCCTAAGGAGCAGCAATGATGGTTCAAGTGATTGCCACACATGTGGGAGACCTGGATGGAATTGTTGGCTCCCCACTTTATTGTGGGCATTTGGGAAGTGAAACAGAAGACGGGATGGGAGTGCGTTTCTCTCTCTCTCTCTCTCTCTCCCTTTCAAATAAATGAATAAATCCTTTTAAAAAACAATAAAAACTTGGAGGATAAAGTTGAAAAAGTCTCTAGAAAGTAAAATGAATGAAAAAGAGTTCCAAATAGAATGAATACAGAAAATAAAGGGGCAGAAAGTCTCCAAGATATAAAGCAGGAGAAGTCCTCAGAACTGAAGGTTTAAGTTCCCAAATTGAAAAGTCCCTTAAGGGAGAGGGAGCGGGAAAGAGGAGGGTTGTGGGTAGGAGGGAAATTTTGGAAGGGGGAAGCCATTGTAACCCATAAACTGTACTTTGGAAATTTATATTCATTAAATAAAATTTTAATTAAAAAAAAAAAGGAAAAGAAAAGTCCCTTAAGGGCACAGCACAATGAATGCAAGCAGATCTACTTCAAGTCACATACGTGTCATCATGAAATTTTAAACACTGGCAATAAAGAGAAAAAAATAATAAAAGTATCTAAAGGAGAAATAGGTCATATGCAAAAATATCATAAATTACAATGCCATCAGCCTTCTCAACAACCTGAAAGCTATAAGAAAATTGAGTTTTGGCTTTATATTTATGATGGAAAATTACTTTTATGTATTTTTTTAACTTACTTATTTGAGAGGCAGAGAGAACTCCCATCTGCTGATGGCCTGCAATTGCCAGGAGACTGAAACGAAGAGCCAGAAACTCAACCCAGGTCTTCACATGAGTGGCAGGGACCCAACTAGTTGAATCATCACCGCTGCCTTAAGTCCACATTAGCAAGAAGCTGGAGTCAGAAGCAGGGCAAGACACTCTGATGTGGAGTGTGGATATCTTTTTTTTGTTAAGATTTTTTTATTTATTTGAAAGGCAGAGCTACAAAGAGGCAGAGGCAGAAAGAGAGAGAGGTCTTCCATCCTTTGGTTCACTCCCCAAACGGCCACAATGGCCAGAGCTGAGACAATCTGAAGCCAGGAGCCAAGAACTTTTTCCAGGTTTCCCTTGTGGGTGCAGGGGCCCAAGGACTTGGATCATCTATGCTGTTTTCCCAGGCCATAGCAGAGAGCTGAGTTGGAAGTGGAGGGGCCAGGACTTGAACTGGCACCCATATGGTATGCCAGCACTATAGGTGGTGGCTTTACCCTCTATGCCACAGCACCAGCCCCAGAGTGTGGGTATCTTAACTTCTAGGCTAAATGTCCATATTACAAAACTATTATTAATCAAGAATTACATAACATCCAAACAATTAAGTATGAAACTAAAATGAAGACACTTTCAACCCTGGAAGCTATCAAAAATTTTATCTCCCATGCACTCTTTCTCATAAGTCTCTACAGAATACTCTTTTTTTTATATAGAAAACTTTTATTAGATAAACATAAATTTCAAAAGTACAACTTTTTGATTGTGGCGGTTCTTCCCCCCTATAACCACCCTCCCACCTGCAAACTATGCCATCTCCTACTCCCTTTCCCATAACATTCTTCATTTTTAATTTAATTATCTTTTAGATTATCTTTATATACAGAATTATTAATTATTTTTAATTATCTTTATATACAGAAGATCAACTCTATACTAAGTAAAGATTTCAACAGTTTGCACCCACACAGAAACACAAAGTATAAAGTACTGTTTGAAGACTAGTTTTATCGTTAATTCTCATAGTATAACACATTAAGGACAGAGATCCTACATGGGGAGTAAGTGCACAGTGACTCCTGTTGTTGATTTAACAATTGACACTCTTATTTATGACATCAGTAATCACCTGAGGCTCTTGTCATGAGCTGCCAAGGCTATGGAAGCCTCTTGAGTTCACCAACTCCGATCTTATTTAGACAAGGCCAGTCAAAGTGAAAGTTCTCTCCTCCCTTCAGAGAAAGGTACCTCCTTCTTTGATGGCCCGTTCTTCCACTGGGATCTCACTCACAGAGATCTTTCATTTAGGTTATTTTTTGCCAGAGTGTCTTGGCTTTCCATACCTGAGATACTCTCATGGGCTTTTTAGCCAGATCCGAATGCCTTAAGGGCTGATTCTGAGGCCAGAGTGCTGCTTAGGGCATTTGTCATTCTATGTGTGTGCAGAATACTCTTAAGCAAAACACAAGAGTAAACCAAGAAAAGAAAGCAAAACATGAAACCCAGGAAACAGGAGACCCAATACAGGAGAAAAGTTAAAGAAAGCCCTTGGAATGGCAACTACTGAACAGACAAATGTCAACAGTAGGATAAGAATTACAAAGAAACCAGGAATTGAGACCATTTAGGTAAAGCAAATAAGGTTGATTTATTTAAGGGCTACAGGAATCAGTTCGTAAAGCAGACAGAACACCAACATTCCCAAGTACACACACGTGTGAATTTCTGTGTTTTTTTTTGTTTGTTTTTAAGACAAATTTATTTATTTTGAGTCAGAATTACAGAGATAAAGATCTTTTTTAAGATTTATTTATTTATTTATTTGAAAGGCAGAATTACAGAGAAGCAGAGGCTGAGAGAGAGTTCTCTTAACTATCAAACCTAGTAACTGGCATATAGGCCTTCTGTTAATTAATATTGCCTGATTTGTTGTTTAATATATCAAGATGGAATGAGGTAAAAACTGATATTAAGAAATATATAGCCGGCACTGCGGCTCAATAGGCTAATCCTCCGCCTGCGGCACCAGCACCCCGGGTTCTAGTCCTGGTTGGGGCGCTGGTTCTGTCCCAGTTGCTCCTCTTCCAGTCCAGCTCTCTGCTATGGCCCGGGAGTGCACTGGAGGATGGCCCAAGTTCTTGGGCCCTGCACCCGCATGAGAGACCAGGAGGAAGTGCCTGACTCCTGGCTTCGTATCAGCGCGGTGCGCCAGCCACAGCAGCCATTGGAGGGTGAACCAATGGAAAAGGAAGACCTTTCTCTCTCTCTCTCTCTCTCTCTCTCTCTCACTGTCCACTCTGTCAAAAAAAAAAAAGAAAAAAGAAACATAAAGGGGGTGGGCGTTTGGCATAGTGGTTAAGACACTGATTAAGATGTCTGCATCTGGCCGGTGCCGTGGCTTAACCGGCTAATCCTCCACCTTGCGGCGCCAGCACACCGGGTTCTAGTCCCAGTCGGGGTGCCGGATTCTATCCTGGTTGCCCCTCTTCCAGGCCAGCTCTCTGCTATGGCCCGGGAAGGCAGTGGAGGATGGCCCAAGTCCTTGGGCCCTGCACCCGCATGGGAGACCAGGAGAAGCACCTGGCTCCTGGCTTCAGATCAGCGCGATGAGCCGGCCACAGCGGCCATTGGAGGGTGAACCAACAGCAAAAAGGAAGACCTTTTTCTCTGTGTCTCTCTCTCACTATCCACTCTGCCTGTCAAAAAAAATAAAAAAGATGTCTGCATCCTACACTGGAGGGCTACTGTTGGAGTCCCTGCTCCGCTCCTGATTCTAGCTTCTTGCCAACACATACCCCAGGAGGCAGCAGGTGGTGGCTCAAATAGTCAGGTCCCTGCCACCCACATCAGAGATGGAGTTCCCAGCTCCTGGCTTTCACTGCCATTTGAGAAGTGAACCAGTGGATAGGCACTCTCCTGTCTCTCAAATAAATACATCAGTTAAAATTACATTTTAAAACTCCCCATCATCACCACTGTGGTGATGTCCTATTAAAGGAACACTTTTTTAAAAATAAAAATAAATTTATTTACTCATGTACCTTTAAGGCATTCTAATATTTAAGAAAAAATTCATATTTTTTCAATAACACTTTGTAATTTCTTTTAGATTTATTTATTTGGAAGGCAGACAGAGAGAGAGAGAGAGAGAGAGAGAGAGATCTTCCATCCTCTGCTTCACTCCCCAAATGCCTGTAATAGCGGGGGTGGGCCAGGCTGAAGCCAGGAGCCTGAACTCCATCTGGGTTTCCCTCAGGGGCCACAGGAACCCAAGTGCTGGGGTCACCGTCTCTGCCCCCAGATTCATGAGCAGAAAGCAGGACTGGAAGAACAGAGGAGCCAGGACTTGAACCAGGTACTTCAGTATGAGATGCAGGCGTCCCAAGCAGTGGGCTACAATACCCACCCCAAGGACATTTTGTTTTTAAACATTTGCTCCTAAAATATCTTTGAGACGGTCCAAAGAAATTTTGATGAAAAACATTAAAAGATAACTTTCCATCCAAAGATCTTAAAGTATAAAACATAAAAACAAAAAATAATAAATAACAAAAGTATTATTTTAAGTCAGATTTTTTAGAAAGCTTTTATTTAATAAATATAGATTTCATAGGTGCAGCTTTTGGAATGTAGCAGTTCTTCCCCCCATATCCGCCCTCCCACCCCCACTCCTGTCCTATCTCCTACTCCCTCTCCCATCCCATTCTTCATTAAGATTCTTTTTTTTTTTTTTTTTGACAGGCAGAGTTAGACAGTGAGAGAGAAAAAGAGAGACACAGAGAAAGGTCTTCCTTTTCCATTGGTTCACCCCCAAATGGTTGCCACAGCCGGCGCACTGCGCCAATCCGAAACCAGGAGCCAGGTGCTTCCTCCTGGTCTCCCATGTGGGTGCACTTGGGCCATCCTCCACTGCCTTCCCGGGCCATAGCAGAGTGCTGGACTGGAAGAGGAGCAACAGGGACAGAATCCGGGGTCCCAACCAGGACTAGAACCCGGGGTGCTGGCGCCGCAGGAGGAGGATTAGCAAAGTGAGACGTGCGCCGGTCTAA
This sequence comes from Lepus europaeus, assembly GCF_033115175.1. NCBI lineage: Eukaryota > Metazoa > Chordata > Mammalia > Lagomorpha > Leporidae > Lepus > Lepus europaeus. Next base: position 133,680,600 of record NC_084831.1, on the reverse strand, counting down.
GATTCATTTTTAGTTATCTTTAGATACAGAAGATCAACTCTATATTAAGTAAAGATTTCAACAGTTTGCACCCATACAGACACACAAAGTATAAAGTACCATTTGTTTGCTTTTTGTTTTCTTGAAGATTTATTTTTATTTATTTGAAAGTCAGAGTTAAACAGAGAGAGAAGGAGATGCAGAGAGAGAGGTCCTCTATCCACTGGTTCACTCACCAATTGGCCGCAAAAGCCAGAGCTGCATTGATCCGAAGTCAGGAGCCAGGAGCTTCCTCCAGGTCTCCCACGTGGGTGCAGGGGTGCAAGGACTTGGGTTATCTTCTGCTGCTTTCCTAGGCCACAGCAGAGAGCTGGATTGTAAGTGGAGCAGCCGGGACTTGTACCAGCGCCCATATGGGAAGTCAGCACTGCAGGTGGCGGTTTGCCTGTCCTGAAACAGCGCCGGCCCCCAAAGTACTGTTTGAAGACAAGTTTGACCATTAATTCTCATAGTACGACTCATTAAGGACAGAGGTCCTACATGGGGAGCAAGTGCACAGTGACTCCTGATGTTGATTTAACAGTTGACACTCCTATTTCTGACGTCAGTGACCCCCCAAGGCTCTTAACTTGAGCTGCCTAGGCTATGAAGCCTTTTGAGTCCACAAACTCCATCAGTATTTAGACAGGGCCATAAGCAATGTGGAAATTCTCTCCTCCCTTCAGAGAAAGGTACCTCCTTCTTTACCTGCTGCTTCCTAGATTCTGAGAATACTAACTTTCAACAATGCTGAGTCAGGTAAAATAAGGACAGATGCGCGCACGCACACACACACATCCTCAAAAGTCAGTGCAATGAAGAAACGAAAATCCTGACAATTCCTGGCCTAGGAAGACCATAAAGCTGCTACGCCCCAGCAATTTCATGCTAACTTGGAGATGGGAGTACTCAGAAGTCATACAAATCCCTGGGCACCTTACAATCCTAGCATGGGTAAGCATTCCAGGAAAAGGGGGATTTGAGGAAAGCTTCGCTTGGGATAGCCCGAGAGTAATTCCTAATTGTCCAATGGCTGTGCACAAGGATCTAGAACTGCTCCTCTCCCTGCACTGGTGAGGCTGATGGTCGAATTAAGTGGCCGAGTGTCATGCCTATAAAGATCCAGAGGTCCAAACATCTGAACTGCTTTTCCAGTTGCTTTGCACCAAGAGCTCCAGCTAGCAGGTGGCAAGGCCCAGGCGGGAACCTGGGCCACTCGGGACTTTGCTCCTCAGGCTGGGGCCTGTGTGTGTTCATCGTCCCCAGGTGGGACACCTTGTCAGGAGACATTGGAAATGTTGAAGTCTACAGGAAAGAGTAAAAGAATGATGGTTCTTGGGGCCAGTGCTGTGTGTAATAGGCTAAGCCTCTGCTAGTGGTGCCAGCATCTTATATTGGTGCCGGTTCAAGTCCCAGCTGCTCCTCTTCCAATCCAGCTCTCAGCTTATAGCCTGGAAAAGCAGTAGAAGATAGCTCAAGTGCTTGGACCCCTGCACCCACATGGGAGACCGGGAAGAAGCTCCTGGCTCCTGGCTTCGAATCAGCCCAGCTCCAGCCGTTGCAGCCATTTGGGGAGTAAACTAGCAGATGGAAGACATTTGTCTCTGTCTTTCCCTCTCTCTACCTATAACTTGACCTCTAAAAGAAATAATTTTTTTTTTTTATTTGACAGGTAGAGTTACAGACAGTGAGAGAGAGAGACAGTCTTCCTTCCATTGGTTCACTCCCCTAGTGGCCGCTACGGCCGGTGCTGCAGCAATCCAAAGCCAGGAGCCAGGTGCTCTTCCTGGTCTCCCATACGGGTGCAGGGGCCATGCACCTGGGCCACCCTCCACTGCTTTCCCAGGCCACAGCAGAGAGCTGGACTAGAACCCGGTGCCCAAATGGGCTGCCGGCACCGCAGGTGGAGTATTAACCTAGTGCACCACAGCCCTGAAATAAATATTTTTTTATTATTATTTCTCTGACAGATAGAGTTAGACAGTGAGAGAGACAGAGAAAGGTCTTCCTTCCGCTGGTTCACCCCCTAAATGGCCGCTATGGCTGGAGCTACGCTGATCCGAAGCCAGGAGCCAGGTGCCTCTTCCTGGTCTTCCAGGCGGGTGCAGGGCCCAAGCACCTGGGCCATTCTCCACTGCCTTCTCAGGCCACAGCAGAGAGCCAGACTGGAAGAGGAGCAACCAGGACCAGAACCCAGCGCCCATATGGGATGCCAGCGCTGCAGGCGGAGGATTAACCTAGTGCACCACAGCACCAGCCCCGAAATAAATATTTAAAAAAAAAAAATGAACGAAGGTTCTAGACTCTTCCATGAATAACCATGGGTCTATGGGCAGGTAACTTCGCTCCACCTCTTTCTTCACATGCTAGAAGGAGTTGAAACCTTTGCAATCTCCCAAATGCCCTCCAAGTTTATAAGTGCAGTTCATACTTCAGGCATGGAAGGCCAAGACACTGTGGGAAAAAAATCTCCTACACGAAGGACCTCTGTGGGTGAGACCCCATTGGGAAGAAGTGGTCATCAAAGGAGGTACTTTTCTCTGAAGGGAGGAGAGAACTTCCACTTTGCTTATGGCTTTGTCTGAATATTGATGGAGTCTGTGGATTCAGAAGGCTTCCATAGCCTAGGCAGCTCATGGCAAGAGCCTTGGGTGATCACGGACATCATACATAAAAGTGTTGTCAAATTAACAACAGGAGTCACTGTGTACTAACTTCCCATGCAGGACCTCTGTCCTCAAAGAGTTGTATTATAATTATGTCTAAGTGCTTGCAAAAGATGTATCATTCTTGGGTGCTTCTTTAAAGTTAAGTAAGTTTCTTTTAAAAAAAAAAGTGAAATTAACTTCAAGATGCAATGACTTTGAGGAACAGTTCGTGTGTGTCTGAGTGTGTGCAGATCGTTGAACTCTTTACTTAGTATAGAGTTGGTCTTCCGTGTATAAAGTTAATGGAAAATGGATCTTAGTGGAGAATGGGACTGGGAATGGGAGAGGGAGGAGGAGGAGGGGTGGGAGTGTGGGTGGGAGGGCAGGTACAGTGGGAAGAATCACTATATTCCTAAAGCTGTACTTATGAAATGCATGAAGTTTGTGTTCCTTAAATAAAAGGTTTCTTTGGAAAAAAAAAAAAAAAGCGCAGCTCACGATAACAGAGATAGGCTGACTACCCTGGCGTCTTTTCCTCCGTTCACTCAGCTGACGTTGCCAAGTGCATGCTTGGTGAGTGGCATCACATCCACCTCGGGCAGCTCACAGCTGAGGGAAAACCAACAAGTTTCCTGCAGAGGAAATTAGGAAGGAAAGGTGTCTAAGGAGACACAGAAAACAGGCAGCCTGCAACTCCCCCCACCCCAGGGACACCTCACACAGCAGGGGACACTGAAGCTGAGATCTGAAGAAGCAGACGTTTGGCTTGGACACAGGGAGGAGAACTACATTCCAGAAGACAGAATAGCCCACAGAGGGCACAAAGACTTTGACCATTCAAATAACAGAAAGCTCGGCCGATGGGCCATTAAATTGCAAAGTAATGATCATGGGCTTTAGATACCAGCACTTCCCATAAGGAAACTATTTCAGGTGGCCCATAGGCTACCAGCTGTTACAATCATTACAGCAGAGAAATGCAGCTAGCACGTGGGACCAATGCCTTAAGAAGAGTATTGTTTCAGACAAGTGGGAGGCAAGCTCTGGCCTCATGAATGCGTGAATCCATTCATGCACTAATGGGTTCTTTAAAGAGTGGCTCTCTTGCAAAAGCCAGTTTGGCTCAGTCTCTCATATGTGACCTTCTTCCCATGTGAGGCCCTGGACCACACCGGGACGCCACAGAGTCCCCACCAGCAAGTTCCTCCCCCGATGCTGCCCCTCAACCTTGGACTTCCCAGTCTCCCAACAATGAGTTGGAGTAAACTCCTTTCCCGTATGGCATTCAGTGACAACCACAGAAAACAGACTGAGACACCTATGAAAGGAGAAGCACCCAGGAAGTGCGTGGGTGCAGGACGGAGGGCAGCTCCATTCTCCAGGAGGGAGAACGCAGGGAGAGGAAAGGTAGGCAGAGTGACCAGCCACGCTCATCACTGTCAGGATGGTCCATTTTGATGAAGTGGATGGGCACCGACTGGCACACTCTGAACTGAGCAGCTGCCCTGTATCTGGTATTGCAGGGCAGGGGGAGGCGGAGGTGATGAGCTACTAATTACAGGTGTGCAGTCTAGCTGACACCTGATAGTACTGCTGTGTCCTCTGGCACATAGCGGCCCAGGTCTCTGACTTAAAGGACAGACATTAGAAGCCACGCAACCTGAGCTCACAAGCTTGAGCTCCTCTGACAGCACCTGGGTCCCTGGGCACACGCTGGGTCCAGTCCCCGACCGAACATCCAGTCCTGAAGAAACCTAACACCTTCCTCCACCCGCCACCGCTGGTGCCACCAGGAAATTAACACTCATCCAGGTCCTTGGTCCTAATTAAATTGAACAAAAGAGACAGCTGCTCCCCCTTTCTTTGCTAATCACCAAAAGGCAGCCCTGGGGATTACGAGCTTTGGGGTGATTTAGGGAGGATTACTCTTTCATTAGTGCCTGGGGTTCATTCCAAACAATGTCATAAGAGCTGCCCTCCCGTGCCAACAGCTCTTCCCGTGTCTGAAAGGTTACGTTTTACAAGCTCCTGGCAGCCTATTTCTCCCAGGCTCCCAGATATCTGTGATTTTTAAGCAGAAACACCACCTAAACGTGATTTCTGCACCAAGTCTCCATGTGTGTACGAGGAGGTCACTCTAAATCCCCGATGTGCTCTGTTAGAAGGATGAGAAGGAACACATTTGGGGTTCGAAATACGGCACAGGGGCCAGTGCTGTGGCATAGTGGGTAATACCGCCACCTGCAGTGCCAGCATCCCGTATGGTCGCTGCTGCGTGTCCCAGCTGATCCTGTTTGGATCCAGCTCTCTGCTATGGCCTAGGAAAGCAGTAGAAGATGGCCCAAGTGCTTGGGCCCCTGCACCCACACAGCAGACCCAAAAAGAAGCTCCTGGCTCCTGGCTTTGGCCTGGCCCAACCCTGGCCTTTGTGGCCATTTTGGGTGTGAACCAGTGGATGGAAGATTTCTCTCTCTGTCCATCGTAGACGGCAGCTTTACCCACTACACCACGATGCCTGCCCCTGTATAAGAAAACTTTATTTTATTTATTTATTTTTTTTGACAGGCAGAGTGGACAGTGAAAGAGAGACAGAGAGAAAGGTCTTCCTTTTCCGTTGGTTCACCCTCCAATGGCCGCCGTGGCCGGCGCGCTGCGGCTGGCGCACCGCACTGATCCGAAGCCAGGAGCCAGGTGCTTCTCCTGGTCTCCCATGCGGGTGCAGGGCCCAAGGACTTGGGCCATCCTCCACTGCCCTCCTGGGCCATAGCAGAGAGCTGGCCTGGAAGAGGGACAACCGGGACAGAATCCGGTGCCCCAACCGGGACTAGAATCTGGTGTGCTGGCGCTGCAAGGCGGAGGATTAGCCTGTTGAGCCACGGCGCCAGCCATATGAAAACTTTAAAACATTCAATTTTGATCCCCAATGGTCCTATTTGACATATTCCTTTACTTCATAGTTTATCTCCTCATTCCCAGGATAATTTAGTTAAAAATTACATATAAATAACCAAACGACAAGAAAAAACATGTACAACTGGAGAATTGTACTTAAATCACTAAATATACTAGCTTCTATTTTAAGTTTCCCAGCAAAAAGTTCCTAAAGGAGCCCTACAAACTTCTCTGGTTATGAGGAAGGTGAGAAGAATGAAAACAAGGCCTGGTGGCACAGAAGGCAAGGCCACCACTTGGGGATGCCTGCATCCCACAGCCCAGTGCCTGGGATCAAGCCCCGCCTCCACTTCCCATCTGTGTTTCAGACTGGGCAGAACTTAGCTTCCCAAACTCACGCAGATGTTTAAACTCTGACGTCTTCTATCGAGGAGATGAGGAAGCAAGGGTGGAGACACAGACCCAACTGTGGCCTCTGAGAGGTGGGCCTGGTGGGAGGTGAGCATTTGGGACAGCAGTTAGAACACAGTTGGGGATGCCGCATCTGCTATCAGATTGCCTGGCTTCAAGCCATGTCTCTGCTCCCAGATTCCAGCTGCTTGTGGACGCACATCCTGGGAGGCAGCAGGTGACAGCTCAGGTAATTGGGCTCCTGCCACCCACGTGGAAGAGCTGACCTGAGTTATCAGTGCCTGCTTTCGGCCTGGCCTACACCTGGCTGCTGCACACATTTGGAGAGTGAACTAGCATATGTGGCCCCTCTCTCTCCTTCTCTCTCTCTCTCTGCCTCCAAATAAATTCCATTAATTATTTTTAAAATAAAATAAAATCCATTTAATTTTTTAAAACACAAATACATTTTCAGACAAAAATTAAGATAATTCAGCACTGTCATATCTGAACTCAAAAACTCTCCAAGACAGTTCTCTTTGGGCAGAAGAAAAATGATTCCTTTAGAGCTACACAAAGAAATGAAAAGCACAGAAAAATGCTTAAAAAAAGAGTGGGAATATAAAATAATTTTTACTTGTTTCTTAAATATTTTTAAAAGATAACTGTTGGGCCAGCGCTGTGGCGTAGTAGGCTAAGCCTTTGCCTGCAGCACCTGCATCCCATATGGGTACCAGTTCATGTCCTGGCTGCTCCACTCCCAATCCAGCTCTCTGCAATAGCTTGGGAAGGCAGTATAAGATGGCTCCTATGCTTGGGCCCTTGTACCCACATGGGAGACCCAGAAGAAACTCCTGACTCCTGGCTTGGGTCTGGCCCAGCTCCGGCCATTGTAGCCATTTGGGGAGTGAACCAGCCGATGGAGGACCTCTGTGTGTGTGTGTAACTCTGTCTCTCAAATAAGTAAATAAATCTTTTTTTAAAAAAAGATAACTGTTTAAATCCAAAATAATGCATCATGAGGCTTATAATACATGGAAGTAAAATGTATGACAATGATCTCAAAAACAACTAAGGTGAGGACTTGGAAGCAGCCTGCTAGGAAATTTTTTAACATACAATATATGTTTGAAGGCAGACTGTAGTGTACTTAAAATGCATATTATAAGCACTGGAGCAAACACTAATACAATAAAACAAAGAGCAAAGCTAGAGGCCGGCACTGTGGAGTAGCAAGTAAAGCCTCCGCCTACAACGCCGGCATCCTATCTGGGTGCTGGTTCGTGTCCTGGTTGCTCTACTTCCAATCCATCTCCCTGCTGATGTGCCTGGGAAAGCAGCAGCAGATGGCCCAAATGTTTGGACCTCTATCACCAACAAGGGAGACCCAGGTGTAACTTCAGGCTCCCAGCTCTCTCGCTCTCTCTCTCTCACATTTGCACCAACTTTGCCTTTCAACTAAATAAATAAATCTTTTCTATTGTTGTTTGTTTGTTTTTAAAGATTTTATTTAATTATTTGAGAGGTAGAGTTACAAACAGAGAGAGGGAAAGACAGAATTCTGGTCTTCCATCCGCTGGTTCACTCCCCAGATGGCCGCCAATAGCCAGAACTGAACAGATCCAAAGCCAGAAGTTTCTTCTGGGTCTCCCACACAGGTGCAGGGGCCCAAGGACTAGAGCCCTCTTCTAATGCTTTCCCAGAGAGCTGGATCAAAAAAGGAGCAGCTGGGACTAGAACCAGCACCCATATGGGATGTTGGCACTGCAAGTGGAAGCTTAGCCCACTCTGCCACAGGCCGCCCCCCAAAAATAAATCAATTCTTAAAAAAAAAAAAGCAAGCAAGCAAACTGGGGGGAAGGGCAGGAGGCAGCATTTGGCCTAGCAGTCAAGATGCCACTTAATACGCCTGTGTCCCACACTGGAGTGCCTGTGTTTGCTTACCAGCTTCCAGCTTCCTGCTAATTCAGACCCTGAGAAGGAGGAGTAGCTGGGCCCTTTCCACCCACTCGGGAGACCTGGAATAAGTTCCAAACTTCAGCCCAGCCCAGGTCAGGCCATTATGGGCATGTGTCCGGGAGACAGAGAGCAAGCAAGCTGGAGTTGCTATATGTTAATTTCAGACAAAGTACACTTTGTGACATTCCATTACCACATCAAAAAGAAGCGATAATTCCAAATGTCTGTGTACCTGGTAATGAGTCTGATTTCACTTTTTTCAAATGTGACTGCTGACACCTCTTCAGCCTCACCTGTCCCTCTACGCCTTCCGTCCCATGCTGGAGTAGTGATTGGGTGCTCTCTCCACCAGAACCAGCAGGAGGTACAAACAAAGCAAGCCAGGGCAGGCAGGAACTTTCACCCTTTCCCGACCTCTCCAGCTAGCTTTGAACCTGCATGGGAAGCCTTCCCTCCTCTCTCCAGGAGTAAAAACCTTCTCATAGCCCTTCTGTCAGCGTGTGACATCATTAGTCTCCCTCAGACGAAATTTTCGGTGGAGTCCATCCCACTTCTGCAGAGTAGCACAACATACTAGCAGAGCCTCAAAATACAGGATAAAACTGGCAAAATGCGACAGAAATAGTTAATCCAAACTATAATTGACACTTCTCTCTCAACAACTGATAGAAATGGAAATGAGTAAGGTTACTACATGAACATCATAACAAGCAGTTTGATCCAACTGACAGTTAAGAGAACACTCCAACCAACAATGGCAGAATGCACACTCTTCTGAAATACACTTGGAACACTCACCAAGACAGACTCAGATGCTGGGCCATGAAACAAGTCCCAGTACTTTTTTTTTTCATTTATTTTTATTTTTTAAAAAGATTTACTCATTTGAAAATCAGAATTACAGAGAGGCAGAAACAGAGAGAGAAAGAGAGAGGTCTTCTATCCAATGGTTCACTCCCCAATTGGCTGCAACGGCCAGAGCTGTGCCAATCCGAAGCCAGGAGCCAGGAGCTTCTTCAGGGTCTCCCATACGGGTGCAGGAGCCCAAGGACTTGGACCATCTTCTACTGCTTTCCCAGGCCATAGCAGAGAGCTGGATCAGAAGTGGAGCAGCCAAGTCTCGAACCGGTGCCCATATGGGATGCCAGCACTTCAGGCCAGGGCATTAACCCACTGTGCCACAGCACAGGCCCCTTAATTTATTTTTAAGGAATACAAATTTCATAAGTACAACTTAGGAATATAGTGGTTCTTCCCACCATACCCGCCCTCCCACCTCTCCTCCCCCTCCTCCTCTTCTTGTCAGTCCCATTCTCCACTAAGATTCATTTTCAATTAACTTTGTACACAGAAGACCAACTCTATACTAAATGAAGATTTCAATAGTTTGCACACATACAAACACACACAAAAAAACTGTTTGAGAACTAGTTTTACAGTTAACTCTCATAATACAACTCATTGAGGACAGAGGTCCTACATGGGGAGTTAGTGCACAGTGACTCCTGTTGTTAATTTAGCAATTAACACTCTTATGTACAATGTCAATGACCACCTGAGGCTCTTGACATGAGCTTCCTAGGCTATGGAAGCCTTTGGAGTCCACAAACTCAGTCAGTATTTGGACAAGGCCATAAGCAAAGTAGAAGCTCTCTCCTCCATTTAGATAAAAGTCTGTCCTTCTTTGATGACCCCTCTTTCCCTCTGGGGTCTCACTCACAGAGATCCTTCATGTAGGACATTTTTTGCCACAGTGTCTTGGCTTTCCATGCCTGAAATGCTCTCAGGGGCTCTTCAGCCAAACCAGGAAGCCTTAAACTGATTCTGAGGTCAGAGTGTTACTTAAAGTGATCTCATTCCATAAGTCTGCTGTGTGGACTGCTTCCCATGTTGGAACATTCTCTCCTTTTTAATTCTATCTTTTATTATTACAAGGCACTTGATCCTATTTATATGATCACTTTAACAATCCTATCTATATGTTCACTTTAACACTTAATATGATCACCTTAACAATTAAGACAGCATTTTTACCACCTTGTTTTGTGGGATTTGGAACCCCATGACAAGTTTTTAAACTCTACCCTTAGGAGTAAGTCAGTAGGAATGTATGCAGAACTATACAGCTTTACAGTTACAAACTTCCTCCTCACTCTCTTATTCCCACTCTTATTTTTTACTGAGATCCATTTTCAATTGACTTTATTTACACATATGATTAACTCTATGTTAAGTAAAGAGTTCAACAAATAGTATGAAGAAAAAATGAAAAAAAATAAAATAAAAGCGACACTATTCCTTGACAGTCAAGACAAGGGCAGCTCAAGTCATCCTTTATCGAAGTCAATTTCACTTCTATAGATTCCATTTTAGGGACTCTATTAGTTTTCACAGATCAGGGAGAACACATGGTATTTCTCTCTTCGAGACTGGCTTATTTCACTAAGTATGATATTTTCCAAATTCATCCATTTTGTTGCAAATGACAGGATTTCAATTTTCTTAACCACTGTGTAGTATTCCATAGTTTACATATCCCATAATTTCCTTATCCAGTCTTCAGTTGATGGGCATTTAGGTTGATTTCATATCTTAGCTATTGTGAATTGAGCTATAATAAACATGGAAGGTACAGATAACTCTTTCATATGCTGATTTCATTTCCCTTGGGTAAATTCCCAGGAGTGGGATGACTGGGTTATAGGGTAGGTCTATATTCAGATTTCTGAGGTATCTCCAAGCTGTCTTCCATAGTGGATGTACCAGTTTACATTCCCACCAACAGTGTATTAGGGTACCTTTTCCCCCGCATCCTTGTCAGCCTTTGTTGTTTGTTGTTATCTGTATGAAAGCCATTCTAACTGGGGTGAGGTGGAACCTCTTTGTGGTTTTGATTGCATTTCCCTGATGGCTAGTGATCCTGAACATTTTCATGTTTCTTTTGGCCATTTGGATTTCCTCTTTTGAAAAATGTCTGTTTAAGTCCCTGGCCCATCTCTTTACTGTGTTGTTTGTCTTGTTGTGGAGTTACTTGATCTCTGTATATTCTGGTTATTAATCCTTTATCAGTTGCATAGTTTGCAACTAATTTCTCCCATTCTATCTATTGCCTCTTCACTTTCCTGTTTCTTTTGCAGTACATAAACTTCTCAATTTGATGTAATCCCAGTTGTTAATTTTGGCTCTGACTGCCTGTACCTCTGGGGTCTTTTTCAAGAAGTCTTTGCCTGTGCCAATGTCTTGCAGAGTTTCCCCAATGTTCTCTAATTTGGTGGTGTCGGGTCGTAGATTTAGATCTTTAATCCATGCTGAGTGGATTTTTGTGTAAGGTGTAAGGTACTCAGCTTGCTTCATACTTCTACATATGGAAATACAGTTTTCCCAGCACCATTTGTTGTAGAGATTGTCCTCACTTCAGGGACTGATTTTAGCTCCTTGATCAAATATAAGTTGGCTGTACATGTTTGGATTGATATCTGGTGTTTCTATTCTGTCCCAATGCTCTATCCATCTGTTTTTGTACCAGTACCAAGCTGTTTTGATTATAATGCCTTGTAGTATGTCTTGAAATTTGGTTTTGTGATGCCTCTAGCTTTGTTTTTTGTTATACAAGATTGTTTTAGCTATTCAAGATCTTCTGTGCTTCCATATGAATTTCAGCATTACTTTCTCTAGATCTGAGAAGATCTTTGGTATTTTGATAGATATCATAATGAATCTGTAAATTGCTTTCAGAAGAATGGATGATATTGATTCTTCCAATCCATGAACATGGAATATTTTTCCATTTTTTTGTATCTTCCTCTATTTCTTTTTTTAATGCTTTGTAATTTTCATTGTAGAGATCTTTGACATCCTTGGTTAAATTTATTGCAAGGTATTTGTTTTTTGTGTAGCTACTGTGAATGGGATTGATCTTAGAAGCTCAATCTCAGCCTTGGCATTGTGTATACAAAGGCTGTTGACTTTGGCGTATTGACTTTATATCCTGCTACTATATTGAACTCTTCTATCAGTCCCAATCGTCTCTTAGTGGAGTTTTTTGGATCCAATATATATAGAATCATGTCATCTGCAAATAGGGATAGTTTATCTTCCTCCTTCTCAATCTGTATCCCTTTGATTTCTTTTTCTTGCCTAATGGCTCTGGCTAAAACTTCCAGGAATATATTGAATAGCAGTGGTGAGAGTGGGCATCCCTGTCTGGTACTGGATCTCAGTGGGAATGCTTCCAACATTTCCCCATTCAATAGGATACTGGCCATGGGTTTGTCATAAATTGCCATTATAGTGTTGAGAAATGTTCCTTCTATACCCAATTTGCTTAGAGTTTTCATCATGAAAGGGTGTTGTATTTTATCAAATGGATTCTCTACATCTATTGAGATAAGCATATTATTTTTGTTCTGCAGTTTGTTAATGTGATGTATCACATTGATTGATTTGCGAATGTTGAACCATCCCTGCACACCAGGGATAAATCTCACTTGGTCTGGGTGGATGATCTTTCCAATGTATTGCTGGATTCAATTGGACAGATTTTGTTGAGGATTTTTTTTATCTATGTTCATCAGGGAAAGTCATCTGTAATTCTCTCTGTTGCATCTTTTTCAGGTTTAGTAATTAAGGTGATGCTGGCTTCGTAATAAGAATTTGGGAGAATTCCCGCTCTTTGTTTTGAATAACTTGAGAAGAATTGGAGTTAGTTCTTGTTTAAATGTCTTATAGAATTGAGCAGTGAAGCCATCCGGTCCTGGGCTTTTCTTTGTTAGAAAGGCCTTTATTACTGATTAAATTTATGTCTTGGTTATTGGTTATTTAGGTTTTATATGTCTTCATGGCTCAATTTAGGTAGGTTATATGTGTCTAGGAATCCATTTCTTCTAGGTTTCCCAGTTTGTTGGCATACTACTCTTTGTGGTAATGTCTGATGATTCTTTTCATTTCTGTGGTGTCCTGTTGTTACATTTCATTTTTCATCTCTAATTTTACTGATTTGTTTCTTCTCTCTCCTTTTTTTGGTTAGTTGGGCCAATGGTATGTCAAATTTGTTTATTTTTTCAAAAGCTAGAACTTCATTTAGCTGATCTTTTATATTTTTTTTGATTCAGTTTTGTTTATTTCTTCTCTATTTCTTTTCTCCTACTAGTTTGCTGTTGTTTTTCTAGATCCTTGATATGCATTGATAGCTCATTTATTTGGTGCCTTTCCAATTTCTTGATGTAAGCACCAATTGAATTCTTCATTTCTTTTTGATTTCTCTTTAAGATCTGAATTTCATGGGAGAAATTTCATGTCATGTACAGATTTCAGTAGTTTGTCATTTGGTTCTGATTACTTCTATATAATCTTATAATTTTAATTTCATTTCTTGCATTTCTTCCATCTCATCATCTTCACAATCTAGTATTCACAATCTAGTATTGAAGTGTTGTGTTCTTTTGGGGGCATCACATTGTCTTCCTTATTCTTGTTTCTTGAACTGGTGTGTCTGTTGTTCAGCATTTGTGAAGATACTCTTTGGTTTCCTCTTTGTTTTTTTGTTTTTTGTTTTTTGTTTGTTTATTTGGTTTCTTTTGCTGTGGTGGCTTTTATCTTTGTACTATTCCTCTGTAAATAAGTGGAGTGTCTGCTTTCAGTGAATATCTAGAGGCAGAGAGCTCTGCTCAGTTCTCTAGGGTTAAGAGCATGTCTAAGGTGAAACACCCAGGTTTGGCTCAGTAAATCTTTTTTTTTTAAATCAGAAGAGAAGTTTATTCTGCTCAGCTGAGCTCTTCTCAAAGGCTACCAGTGCCTGGGCACTAGCCCCAGTGGGTATAATATTCATCCGCTCTGCCCCAAGTACCACACAAAGGATCTGTGAAGTCCTCAGTGTAAGCTCAGATTCCCCAGCAATGTCCCTCACCAGGTAACCAGGAAGCCCTGAGCATGTGGAGTCTCCCACAGTGATTGCCCAAAGTCCCAGCCACACCATGAATCCTCCCACACAGCCTCAGTTTTTTTCACAGTCCTGGCACAGATGCCTCCCAGAGTCATGAACTCCCAGCCCCCTATTAGTTCTCCCCACCAGAGTCAGGAGTCTCCACTCAGCTGATTGCTGGGCGCAGACATGAGCTGGTGCAGCTATTATGTGTGTCCAAAACGGCACCCACTCTATTGGCTTGTTACAGGACACCATTGTAAAGGTATTTGGGAGAGAGGAATGTGTCCTTCCTTTTTTCTCTCCTCTAGTTTGGCAGGTACACTATCCCCCACAGGCCTCCAAGCCAGGTTCCCTCTAGGCTCTTCCTGCAGCTTTAGCACCAGTATCTTGGGCTGCTGGGGTCTGGTCTCACATCATTTTCCAACACTGCTGCATAGGTTCTTGGCTGCTGGAGTCCTAAGTTATGGGCATCCATGCCCTCCACCTAGGTCCACTGTGTCCCTCTAATTTGTGTGGAGTTTCCTCTGCCATTTTCTCACAAACTCTTTCCTGAAACTGCACTCTCTCCACTTTTTTTAAACTATCTTCCCCTGGACTAGAGCAGTAAGCGCTCTCCCTATTCCACCATTTTGGAACGCCTCTCCATCTAAAGCTCAGGACAAATGTCTTTTAATAAAGATTAAAATCACTTCAGATGTTTTCTAACTACAGTCAAACTAAATTTAAAACCAGTAATAAACTTCTAAAAAGTTCTCCCAAATGCTTGGAAATTAAATGTACTTCTAAGTATATATGATCAAAAGGTCAAAAAAGAAATCACAGGATAATAAGAAACTATTTTAAACTGAATTAGAATGAAAATACCACCTATCAAAATGTGCAAGATGTAGCTAATGCAGTGCTTTAAAGGAAATTTATAGCTTAAATAGTATTATAAAGGCAAAAAGGTCTAAAATCAAAACTTTAAGGTTTTACCTTAAATAGAGAACAAATTAAACACACAAAGCAAGCACAAGAAGAAAATAAAGAGAAAAAAATCAGCTACATGACAACCAATAGTGAAAATTCATGAAACCAAAAGCTGATTCTTCGATTGTAAAACACATTATGTCACAGAAGCATACAAACAACAAAAAATACAGTATGACTTCTCACATACCAGGGAGCTACCACTTGATCACAGAAGACAGGACCAGCACCCAGTGGCACCCTCACATCCACTCCCCTTTCAACCTTTTCCTCTCTGTTCTCTGTCCTCCCCATAATCATCACTATCCTAACTTACATGCTTTTCACTATTATAATATCATGTAAGAATGCATCTTTAAGTCTCTACTTAATTTAAAAAAAAAACCTCACATGATAATACAATATCTGCTACATGTGTTTGCTGTGCACTCATGCATCTTCCTTTGTTAAACATGTGTTCTAAGGGCTAGTGCTATGGGGCATGCTGCATAACTGCCACCTGAAGTGCCGGCATCTCATATAGGCACTGGTTCAAGTCCCAGCTGCTCCACTTCTGATCCAGCTCTCTGCTATGGCCTGGGAAACCAGCAGAAGATGGTCTAAGTCCTTAGGCCCCTGCACCCATGTGGGAAACCCGGAAGAAGCTCTTGGCTCCTGGCTTCAGATTGGCACAGCTCCAGCCATTGCAGCCATCTAGGGAGTTAACCAGCAGATGGAAGACCTCTCACTCTCTTTTTCTCTTTCTCTCTCTCTCCCTCTCTCTCCGCCTCTGCCTCTCTGTAATTTTGCCTTTCAAATGAATAAGTAAATCTTTAAAAAAAAAAAAATCTAGTTACATAGGTCAAAGCAACAACAACAAGACTCACTTTACCAACATTAGCAATAAAAGATGAGGTCTAAGTACAAATGTTACAGATACTAGAGGACTGGGTTATTATGAACAGCTTTAATATCAATAATTTGATAACCTAGTTTACACCAAACAGTTAAACCAGCTGAGGATGCAGAAATATTGAAAAGCAAATACTTCAGGAAATTTCTTACCCTTCAAACACCTTCAAAACTGTCCTTAAACCCAGGTAATTTCAAAGAGAGGAGTACATATCCATCTAGCCAAAAATAACCATCCTTAAGTGCCTGTACATCAAGATTTCAAATTAAGGACGTGATCTTTTCTTATAGTTACACAATAGTAAAAAACACACATGAATAAGAGACAACACTCAATTTATTAAAGATGATTCTACTAACATTTATTGGAGAAGAAAATAAGCAAATTCATAATTTTGATGTGGGGGAGAGGCAGCTTGGTTACCAGCAATGTTCTTTTTTAAATAAGTTAGTAAAAGGAACACAATATTTATTATATGAAATAGATTCCCAAGTTACAAAAAATCATACTCAAGAATATATTTTTAGATATAAAAATTCAGTTATGCAATCAGTAGCATTCAAAATTAGCTATGTGTGTCTCTACAATTATAAAAATGGATTCATGTTTTAACGAAGTGTTTTAAGAGCTCATCATGTGAGAAGAGGCACAGTGTTCTGAAGGCATATAAACTCACTGTGGGCTACAGAACGGCCCCACGCCAGGTCACAAGCACAATATACAAATGCAGCCAGAGATCTGAGTTCAGAGCGATTTGTTTTTTTCATTCCGGTATTCGAGCAAACACATTGGAAATGGCAAAATAAACACTTTTCATAGCAGAAAGGCCACAGAATCGAAGGTAAACTCTGGGTCTGCTTCAGGAAATGACAAAATCACAAGTTCATCTGTACTTAGTACACAGTGTATCACGTCTTGTGCTAGGGACATTTGAGAGGCAAAGCGTGACATTCACCCAGGTTCCAGCCTCAGCTGGATGTTGAAAGCTGCTGTGCAAGGTGCTAAGTCCAGGCAGCCAGTCCATTTCTACCAGGGACCACATGTCCTTTTTATCTTGCTTTATTTTTGATTCTTGTGTCTGCTGATCAAGCGTAGTGGCATTGCTTTGTTGTGAACACATACATTGTTGTTCATTATAATGCTGTAGATTGATCTTTCATTTTAAATAGCAACGCTTCTCCTGGTTTTAGATCATCCTGTCTACAGAAATATCCTGTACATCTCCTAAGCCATTTAACAGTTTGCCAGCTCCTGCCCAAAAACATAACCCAATAGACAGCAAAGTTAAGCAGCAGCAGCACTAGGGGGCGCCACCTGTGTATTTGGGGTATAAGTGGAACTAACCAAAGCGGAACCCAGCACCCTACTTTGAGTGATCAAATAAACTCCACAGCACTTTCCTGGTTACCTGACTAAAAACACACACCTTGCTTTTTAAAGAAAAATTTCTAAACAACTTGGACTTGAAGGTTTTGACAGCTTATCATGAGTTATATAAGCATGAGTCTGTATGTAACTTCAGCTAAAAGGTCTATGAACTGGCTGAAAAATGATAGCTGAAAAATAAACTGCAGCATATCTTGAGCTTACAAAAGCAAACGTGGATTTTAAATTTTAAAAACTATGCCCCTAAAATCTAGCAAACGGCTTCACGTACTTTTAAACTCTGATTTTTAATTTATTTGCTCAAAGTGAGGCTTCAGGAAAGGCTATGACCTTTAAGGTATTTGTAATCCTGCAGCCGACTGTAATCAGAAGTTGTGTGAGCAGAGGTGGGGAGGCCTGGAGCAGCCTGTCCCACGGGAAAGGGAATCCAGGGCTGCCCTCTGATTCCCCAAGCTCATCCCACTAAGTCTCACCACTTCCAGTGCAAAGCAACACCTTCAACAGGGACCTCAAAAGCAGAAACCAAACCAGCCAAAGCCTTTTTTAAAGGTACAGTGCACTTATTACCTGTTCTGATGGTGGAATTAACAAGTAATTTCATTTGGAATGCATGTCATGACATCACTTTTGCTGAACACGTGCTAATTAGAAGGGAGGTGGCTCTCAGGTAGATAATCCTCAAAGTCACTGTATGACGGCCAAGCACCGCGACAGGCAAGCCGGCAAAGATGCTAACCTGGGACAGTGTTTCGCCATTCCCAGTGACAAGACACCTCAAGCTGGGTTGTGAACAGTGGCCACACAGAGCTGGACAACCCATAGCTCCCTAGAGCACAGTCTGCAAGAGCCATTTTGCTAGGGAGACAGGAGGTGAGGGCCAGTGAGTTAGAACACGTGACGACCCTGAAAAAAAACAAGCAGTCTCTGGGGGCTGTGGAGAACGGGGAGGGCACCTAGGAGACTGGAAGCTGCCTCCCCTGGTCTGGGGGCAATGTTCCTCCCCATGCAGTGTCCACAGGGCCAACGGCCCAGGCAATAGAGCACCAGGGCCAGTGCTCCCACACAGCTGCAAGTGTACCCTTGGCTGATACCGACAGTCACCCTAAAGGTTCCTGTCCTTCCTGAAATGCACTGACCCCTCCCTCACCCAGCAGCGAAGGTGTCAGGGTGGAGGCCACTGCCAGCCATGTCCCTCCCACTAGATTACCGACCCAGTGCTGCTGCTAGGGAACAGACTTCAGATCTGAAATGGACTCCCTCTTCCCACAGACTGCACAAGCCCACCACAGCATATGGCAACTGCAGGAAAACTTCCGTTTAGAGGATCCTGATAGAGTCCGTCATGACCAGAGCTGTGTGAGCAAGCCAGCCACAGACCAGGATTGAAGCCTTCACCAGAGACTGCTCTCTGCCAGGAACCCCCGACGCCCTCTACTGGTGAGAGCTGGTGCCGGTCCCCTTCCTGCAAGGCTGCTCCTGCTCTATAACAATGCAGACAACCCCACCAGCCTGGCAGAGACCGGGAATATTAAACACTGGGCAGAGTCTAGAGTGCCAGACAGCACCAAATATTTGTTAGACAGATTAATGTTCATCCTGTCGCCTTCATGGGTTACCAGGCACTTCTGGGGCTCGGTAACACCTCCCCTTCACTGAGACTCTACGCTTGGCCCCACGCTAAGCACCCGACACCTAACTCAGCGACATTCTGCAATGACCCAGTGGGGACTGCTGTCTCCACTGCTGTTAGAGGCACAAACCGGAAGCAAGCTTACAGAACTTGTTCCACACAACACTACCAGTGCGTGACTGAGCCACCGCTACCAGTAGCAACCCGGTGACTCTTAGAGGTACCTCACCCTCACGCCCCACAAAGTCCAGAGGGGTCAGCCTTCTAGGTGCACTACTCCAAGCCGGCTGGAGCTCTTCTGTGACCAGCCTGGCCTCACTCCCACTCTAAAGAGGAACCATGAGCGCTCCTGATCTCTTTCATACCGCTTCTGACACCAGAGCCCTTCCCAGGTCTGAGCTGACGCCAAAGAGCCCCACGGAAGCCAGAGGGCAGCAAATAATTTTCTTCCCTGGGTGAATGCAGGTTGGGAACCTCAGCAAGCACCCCCAACAGCCTACACAGGCCCAAGAAGACTGGCCCGCATCAGGCCATCAGCTCCCCAGCTCCTGAGAAATGCGGTCAGTCTGAGTTCTCAGCCATGGTGGATTTCAGCCACATGCAAGGAGACAGCCAGAGCAAGAGGCTGAGTAGGCCGGCTGGCCCTGGGTAAAGAGCACAAAGGCAAACCCAGAGACTTCAGTGTAGGGGGCTCTGCAGGTCCTGGAGCACCAGGAACTCTTGCTGATCAAGACGGGGCACTAACGTTGGTCAGGGGCAAGGAGGAGCTGAAAGTGAACCCAAGAGAAAAAGGAACATCCTACACACTCCAAGGAAGCTTCCAAAAGGGGAACTGGGTTGGGAGGGCCAGATAGATGGCACAAGCGACACACAGAGACCACAACCAGAAAGGCACAAGGCCTGGCTGATTAAAAAAAAAAAAGACCAGGAAAATTGTTACAGGAAGCACAACCAGAGACACACAGGGAGACACTGGGTAGTGGAGTCTGAAGCCGGGGCAGCCAGCATCTGGTTCAACTCTGCTGCAGCTGTGTTCCTGGTGGATTCAGAAACTAGCACGGGCCTCAGTTTTCTTGACTGCACAGTGGGATAACAATGGCCACTATGTCACAGATATAAACACACTGGGCAGGCACCGGGCTGGGACACAACGACCTGCAGTCCATGGTATCCTCCCCATGTTGCCAGCACAGGCTGAGTGCAAAGGCCAGGATTGTGTAAAGGTAACCTACTTCCTGTTGGCTCCACAGCAGGGATCTGTCTTTACCTACTTTCGCCAGGCCCTGCTCTAGAGAGAACAGAAAATAAAACCAATTGAAAAGCGAACATTCATATAAATAATGAATGAAAAAAATACAGCAGAGAGCAGCAAGATTTTTCACCTCTCCTTGGCCCTAGTCCAAAAGGAAAGAGCAGTGTTTTTCTGTGTGCTTTGTTCTCTCTCTCCTGAGTGCCAGGAGGTCAGAGTAAAGGCCAAGGAGAACAGGGGGCCACAGAAAAGTAAGGGGTCTGTGCTCAATGCTCCAAAATAGATTCCACCATCAGCTGTAGAATTAGAATAGCAAGAATACCTATGTTCAGAGGAAGAAAAAATCCTGCCATCACGAAAAAGTGCTGATTCTCTACTTCACTCCACGGCACAGCAGAATCACCTGCTCTCAGACACAGAGCAGAAGGAGGTCCCTGCTGTGTGCAGCAGTGGGGACAGTTTCCATGCTGAGAGACACGTCTGCAAACTCCCTGCTGACCCCAGTGTCTCTCACTTTCACCTCCCGTGATCTCCAGTGGGGCTGTCTGTCACCACCTGGGAATCACTGGCCCCAGAGGCTTAGCTGCTGCTGCTGAACAAGGTTTTATTCATGAGAATTTGGTGGGACACCATCAAAGAAGAAACAGGTGCGTGAGAAAGATCTGACTCCATAAGACCCAGAACCCACCTCTCGTATTGTGCTACAGACATTTGGGTTTAGGAACACTCTGTTGCTTCCAAAATCAACCCTCCAATGTCCAAACTGCAAGCAACACACTGCTGCAAGATAAAAAAGCACACCCTGTAAGACAGGTGTAGTAGATATTTACACAACAGGCCGCCGACTTCCGCTCCGCAGTGCCTTCCAAAGTTTTGCACAAGTGGCAGTGTATTATGCAAGACACACAGTAAAACACTTCTTCACCGCGTCCCTGGAAAGGAAAAAACAAAGATGAGTAGGAGAGCATCCCTCACCCTCCAGGGTTCCCTTAGACTTTGCTGGGCACCTGGAATAGCACACAGCAGAGTAGAAACTGCCTCAACGGCAACATCAGACCCCCTGGATGGCACCCCCCTACCCCCAGGACTGTTCCCTTAGACTTTGCTGGCCACCACACCTACTGGACAGCAAGCTGCAGCTTTGGCACTTCTTGGCAGGATTAACCTGGATGAGTCACTTGTCCTGTTTGAGTTTCAAGTTCCTCCTCTATAAGAGGGGATACCCCCCCTAACTCTACAGACAAGTTGTAGGAATTGGTGCATTGAATAGAATAGATATGTAATAAATGATAGCTATCATCACAAGCAGTGTAAAACAGGAAGAAAGGACAGGCCTCCAGACACGGGAATCAGGACTGCTACTTCCATGTCAGCCACAATCACAGAACTCACTGAACGCCTTGAGTCAAACGCTGATTAGAGGCTTCTTTCATTCTAACCAAGAGGTGGGAACTCTTAAGGGGATATCAGGAGCTCACTAGCACAGGGAGTCTCCGTAGGTACTGAGAACTTATTCACATACTGAGAGCCCCATCCCAGGCATCTGCCCCTGGGAAGTCTGTACAGGGAGTGCAAGGACAAAGCAGGCACCTGACAACTATGCCTCCCTCCCAGCAAGCCTCCCCACCTGCCCCCAACATAGCTCCTGCCAGGGTCCCAGCTGCACTTGCGCTAAGGACACTGGGAGGCAAACGAGGGAAGGAGAGGCGAGCTAATGTACCCGTGAGACAACACTGCATTTCAGTACTAACGACTCTAGGGCTGCACGTCCTGAGATAGGGTCTGCACTGTAGTCCCAGGAAATGTTCTACACTGGAAGTGTTCTGTCACCAAGGAAGTGCTCCTCGTGGCAGTGTACAACACACACAGCCTGTTAAAGGATGGGGACAGCCAGGCAACAAGGAACCCACCCGACTAGACTTAACCTGTTTCCCAGGTACTTGCTCAGAGACCCCTTTTCTTCCACATAAGCACATTTCATGGAACAAAGTGGGAAAAGCTACTCCAGGGGAAGCTACAAACAGAAGGGTAGGACCCAGCACTGTGATTCCCTCCTGGCTATAGGAAATTTTCCTCAGCTTAGCACGTGAAACTCACTGCCTCAAACAGAATTCCCAGCTCTACTCTCTTGGAAGACCTACACATGCCGATCCAGAGCAAGCCTGAAGTCCTGAGGAACGACACCAAGCAAGTTCAGGCTCATGAGTGAGCCCTGACCAATTGCCCTGGACCTCTATTCAGAAGGGTCTACATCTGGACTAACTCCTTGATGTTGCCATCTTAAAAGTCCTAATCATTTTTTAACAAGGAGCCCTGCAAATTATACAGCTGGATCAAGCACCAGATACACTCAAAACACTGGCAGCTTAGCCAGTACCTCAGTGGCTACTGAGACATGATGTGCTCTGGCTTACTTCACATAAAAACTTGGCTTCTCAGGACATCCCTGCCCACCCTGTTCTCAGATAAGCCACCATCCCCACAACTGGCCAGGCCTTCCCTCACGGAGTCGACTCATAACTGCTGTCCTCCCAGGGCCATCCATAAAGACAGCCAGCTTCTAGCACGATGAGCTGTAACATGATCAGCTTAATGACCCGCCTCATCAATCACTCCCCAGAACTTCCAAACCACTGGCAGCAGCAGACGTGGAACGCAGCAGAAACAGACTGATCTCCCCACCTTCCAGGCTCATGCACATTTAAGGGAAAGCTTGCTTGCCGTTAACAGGTAATGACAGAGAAGAATGGAAGCCAAATGGCTGCATTAGAACAGAGTCAGAGGCCCATTATGAAAAGTGCTTTCGTAAGGAGGTTCAGGGCAGGGAAGGGCCTCTGGGGATGGACTAATCCACCCACTCTAGTTACCAATGCCTCATTTGAAGCTGCAGGGGCTGAGAGAGTCGCCCAAGGTCATTCTGCTACTTGGGAAGTCCTGGCCTTGCTCACTTCCCTTATATAACCTCTTCTGATGCTTTCCCCTAAGCGGGATACTGGAAGAAAACAAGCACAGATTGAGATGCCCATTTCTTGTTTGATGATGCTAAGGTTATAACAGTCACTTTGGGGGGAAAAACCTGGTCAAATCTACAGAGTGAAAGAATGATAATGTGCACACAGGATAAGGTTTGTGACACCAGGAAATGATGGCCTGGGCCATACCCATCATTAGCTGTATGAGGGGGTCTTCAAAAAGTTCATGGAATATGTGCATTACAGGGAAACTATGCAGGGATTTCCAAGTAGTTTGCACCAAATAAATTGATCCCTTACTTCCATTTTCCACTTGGAGCAACCCCCATATAATCAGGGTGGGTGGAAAGGTGACCCTCAGCCACTCCCCTGTGAAAAAGATAGATAACATTTGCCTACCCAGCTCAAAGGACTTTAGTACAGATAGGTAAAACAGCAGGTACCCTCTGAACACACTTTCAAAACTAAAAGGCCCTGTGCCAATATACTGTCCTCAAACCACAGAAATGACATTTCCAAATGTCTTACCTTGCAAATGGTATGAAGGAAAGGCTATACCTACAATGAAAAACAAACAAAAGATGAAATCCACTGAAGGGAGCGGATAACTGCACAGCAGGACAGAGACCCGAGCTTGCGAGCATCTGCGGTGACTTGTGCAGGGCCTCCCCTCCTGAGCCTGACGTGTGCATGCACACACACAGGCCGTGCATGGAGCTGGGTGGCCACAAAAGGAAAGCCAGGGCCTCTGCGGGGATAACCTCTGTGACCCCAGCCTCACTGCGGTCCTGCCTTAACCAAGAGACAGCAGCGGTCATCTAAAAGAGAAGCCAAATACTCAGATGGCACGGGGGCCCCATCCTGAAAACACGCGACACAAAATCCACATCACATCTTACAAACCCTCAGCAGAATGGAACTTCTACTCACATGGATACATTTTCTGCCCTGCTCCTACTACTTGTAAAAAGCACTACCAATACTCTGAAAAATCTGCCCCAGCTATGATTACTCAAGAACCCAACCCAAGGTTTCTCGGGAAATCACTGTCAACTCAGCACGCAGGGCAGGCAGCAAGCCCTGTGTGTCAGGCAGGCTGTTAAGTTGGCCACACCTAGAAAAAGGAAATACAGTCAGAATAGGCCAGCGTTGACAGTAATGTCACCGTTTACCTGAGCCCACAAAAACGGTGAACCTTTGAAGCTGGCTCCAAAAAAAGCAAAGAAAGGGGTGTGTGTCTGGATACCAATTTCTTCTACAAGAAGAAACCCAAAACATAAACATAAGCCATCACAGCAGGCCCTTTGAACATCTACTGCCAAAATGTGTAGGTCAATACTGAAACCAGACCCCTGGGGCCAGTGCTGTGGCACAGCAAGTTCAGCCACTGCCTGCGACACCTGCATCCCAAATCGGAGTGTCTGATCCAGCTCCTGCTAATGCACCTGGGAAGGCAGCACAAGACGGCCCCAAGTGCTTGGGCACCTGCCACTCATGTGGTAGACCTGGAAGGAATTCCTGGCTGCTGGCTTCAGCCTATCCCAGACCTGACTGCTACGGCCATTTGGAAAGTGAACCAGTTGGGCCGGCGCCACGGCTCATTAGGCTAATCCTCTGCCTGCAACGTCAGCATTCCGGGTTCTAGTCCCAATCGGGGCACCAGATTCTGTCCCGGTTGCCCCTGTTCCAGTCTAGCTCTCTGCTGCGGCCCAGGAAGGCACTGGAGGATGGCCCAAGTGCTTGGGCCCTGCACCCGCATGGGAGACCAAGAGAAGCACCTGGCTCCTGGCTTCAGATCAGCGCAGTGCGCCGGCTGCAGCAGCCATTGGAGGGTGAACCAACAGCAAAAGGAAGACCTTTCTCTCTGTCTCTCTCTCTCTCACTGTCCACTCTGCATGTCAAAAAAAAAAAAAAAAAAGTGAACCAGTAGATGAAAGATATATCTCTCTTTCTCTGCTGCTCTGCTTTTCAAATAAATTCATTAATCTTCAAAAAAAGAAAGAAGAAAAACAGGTTCTATTTAAAAAAACAAAACAACCATCATCTCCATATCTCACATTTACCAGGTACAGAAGAGGTTCATTTACTCATGAATATGGTAAACCCTGAAAGTCAGCTTTAAGGTACATTTAGGGTTATATTCTCAAGGTCCTCCCTTTTCCTGGCATACAGCAAACACTGTTTCCATCATGGATCAGCCACATTTACACTGAATCTCTACTAGCAGGTGCCACTCCTTGATGCACTTTGAAAGGCTCACGGAGATGACCTAGAAGCTATAGATCCCACAGACACCACCACCTCTCTCACTCTGATGCACAGGTCTGAAAGGGTAATGAGGTGGGGTGGGGGGGAAGTGTGTGCAGCATTGTGGTGTAGCAGGTAAAGCTGTCACCTGCAGTTCCGGCATCTCACATTGGTGCCAGTTCAAGTCCCAGCTGTTCCACTTCCGATCCAGCTCTCTGCTATGGCCTGGGAAAAGCAGAAGACGACCCAAGTGCTTAGGCCCCTGTCCCCCACATGGGAGACTCAGATGAAGCTCTTGGCTTTGGCCTGAACCAGTCTCAATCGTTGTGGCCATCTAGGAAGTGAACCAGCGCATGGACAGAAGATCTCTGTCTCTTTCTCTCTAACTCCTTCAAATAAATAAATCTTTAAAAAAAAAAGGGGGGGAAAGAAAAAGAAAGGGCCATTCATGTTCTGAAAGATAAGATCCCCAACAGGCCATCTGCCATGTCTGGCCCCAGATCTGCAGTTCCCAAGACGCCACCCGAATTCCCCGAAGCCACCAGGCCTCCAGCATGTGCACTGACCCTCCAGCTCACTGCCATGTGGGTTTCTACTTCACCAGCCGTGGCTCCTCACCTGCTGCTAATTCATTCTCTGTCCTTATTTTTCTGACCACTTCCCTTTTTCATTACTGTCCATTTGACTCACAAGCATCTTTTCACCGCGTTAACACTTGCATTGGCCCTGCACTCACTGTGGTTTAATAACATCAGGAACACCTCAAAACCATCCATGAGCCAGCACACACCCACCCTCTGGTGGCCCATCAAGACCACTACCACCGTCTCTTGGCAGTGTCACTGAGGTGCCCGGCTTCTGCTCTGGAGCCTACCTTCACCTGCATCATCGAGAATTCTTAAATTGAAGAGCATCTGTGTTTTCCCAAGCCTCCCACTGCAGCATGTGGGTTTCATCTCTCCTGGCTGCATTAGTCAGAGGCCTGTGTGGGAGGACATGGTTTTAAAGGTTACTTACCACGTCAAGGCCAAGGACTGCAAAATGCAGAAGATGAGCGCAAGTCCCTTGTTATGCCACTGAAAGAAAAATGATATAGTTACAGGAAGTGTGTGACGAGGGGCAGAAGCCAAAAAGGTTAAGGGAAGATAAAACAGACACTCACCCAAAAGGCAGAACACAGGGTCAGTGCAAAACACACCTGCAAGGAGAAAGGACACATTATAGAATACAATGGCGATGACGACATGGCAAAAATCAAAAATAAAACAGGAGAGAGTCTTGATAAATTCACAATACTTGCTGGTCCACAGTAATCTGATTCTCTGATTATCATCGCGATCAAACAGAACCTCATTTCGAAGCATTTAACCCACTGAGTACCCACATTTAGCAGAAGAGTTAAAATCCCCATGAGGGGTCAGTATCGTGGCTTGTGGCACCGGCATCTCATATCAGATCACTGCTTCAAATCCCAGCTGCTCCACTTCAGATGCAGCTCCCTGTTAACGTGCCTGGGAAGGCAGTGGATAACGGCTCAAGTACCTGAGCCCCTGCCTCCCACGTGGAAGACCCAGGTGGAGTTTCAGGCTCCTGGCTTCGGCCTGGCCCAGCCCCAGCCAGTGCAGCCACTTGGGGAGTGAACCAGCAGATGGAAGACCTGTCTCTCCCTCCCCTTTTCTCTTTGTCATTCAGCCTTTCAAATAAATAAACAAGTAAATCTTTTAAAAATGAATCCTCATGAAATCAAACTCATCAATACAGTATGATGTAGACTAAAAAAAAGATGCACCTCTCCTCTCCTTTCAAGTCTTCTTAAAAAAAACTCTTCCCAGTGAATAAAATCACATTTCTGGTCTACCCATTCATCCATCCATCTTTTTATTCAAACACACTAACGGAAACTTAATTAAGTCCAAAGTTTTTAATTCTGCAACTATTTCAACAACATGACATTTGTTCCAAAGTTATCCTAAGTGGCAAGTGCACTGCTCACTTTAAATCTTCCTAGGTCTGCTAAGTTACAGGATGACAGGACACCATGGTTTAAGACAAACCTCTGAATTTGAACTCTTGCCAAACATTGGGGTAGAAAGGGCATGTGAGGACCTACCTCAACAGGAGATGTCAATCTCACAGTCAGCAAGCCAGCTTTCAGTTCACAGGCCACCTAACACTTCCCTAAGTCCTCTCTTGGAGAGTTCTTTCTACAAGAGATTTGTGCATCTACACCCGGGGCTGTCTACAAACAACGGGTGTCCAAGCCGCCAGCCATGCCTTTTGTCTGCCTCTTTCTGTACAGTAACTACTCAGGAAATACATCTTAAATGGTTCCTGATGTCCGGCCTTTTGATCAGTGCTCTGAGAGCAAACAAACTACGTGGCAGACGAGGTCATGGCCTCAGAGAATCGACCTAGGAGGACAAATGAGGTATACACAGATGATGCTAAAATGAAAGCATGTCAATCAAGCTGCAAATGTCCTGACACCAATGATCATGAGTCCAGAAGGCGGTCTGGAATGATCCTGACGCCACACAGGAGAGTAAGGGCCAAAGAAGGGAGAGGCATTCTGGGCAAATGGGACAAGCAGACGTGGAAAACCTGCAGGCACTGCTGTCAGAGCAGGGCACAAGGAAGACGGGCCACACAGAAAGGCCAGCGAAATTGAGGAAATATGATCCCAATGTCAAATGATGATGAGCAAATAAGCAGCTCTTCCCAAAGGCTGGAGGCCACCCTAGAGAATGAACCTTGTGTTTCTGAGTTACAACTTACAACTCTAGCAGTTGGGCTTATGTGACGAGCATCGCCCTCTAGAGGCTCTATGTAGAACTGCTAGTACCTTGACCCCAACTGAAACGCAGAGGGGGAAAGGGGCGTGATGATTATTTGAAGAATTCTCCCTCTGCCCTATGTTTACAGAATTATAAGTCAGGTCAAGACAAAAGGAAAAAGGATAGAGGTCCTTGGGTTTAAGAGGGAAAAAATTCCAAATCATTTGAGAAATGCAACTAAAAAGCAGGCCTTACCAGCACCATGATGGTTGCAATCAAACGCGTGGGCTCAAACATGCGCTTGAGCTGCTTCAGAGGTCCCATGAGGAAGATGGTACTAAGAGAAAACACACACGAGCTGATCAGAACAGACAGAACCACACCAGGCACACGGAGTCACCACTCCCAGACTTCCTGTGGCAGTAACGGCAGCAACAGCAGCTAACACAGAGCATCTTTTATACGTTATTCTAACAACCTATAGGATAGGGACAGTTATCACGCTGATTTTCCAGAGGAGCCCAGGGGTTCCTGACTCAAGGCCACCCGACGAGCACATGACAGAGCTCAGCTGTAAACGCACAGTCCCAGCCAGCCCACCAGGTTAGAGGACCCCTTTCCCTGACGCCCACCTTGTACCCCACCTATCCATAGAAACCAACCAACCAACAAGGCTCAGGCAACTTAAAGAAAAAACACATCTACAGCCCTGGTTAGTTGTGTTAAGAAGCAGAACGTTTCATTTTCTTTCATAATCTCCAGGGAGTAATTTCCATGATGATAACTTCGTCTATTATCTGTCAACTGTTTGCTGAATGTCAGATATTGCAAACCTTACCTCACAGCAGCTCCTCAACACCTGTGCGAGTGAGGTATTATCACACTTATTTTAGAGATGAGAAGATGAAACTCAGAAAAGTTGATTTATTTATGCAAGACCACGCAGCTAAGAACCCCAGGAGCTGACACTCAACCCACATCAACTGGATCCCAAGCTCAGAAAGACCTGCGAGCTGGCTGGTGAGAAAGCGGCATTACCCATGAAGCACTGCTTCACGCCTGACACGCCACACACCAGGGCCAGCTTCGGGCTGTGCTTCTGGAACCCTGAGGAAACGCCCACCCGGCATCATCCTATGGTGGCTCTCCACAGGCAGTGTTTAACACCGGCCAGTGAGCAGACGGAATCAGCTACTGCTGTCAATACCAAAAAAAAAAAAAAAAAAATTCTGCTTCTCTCTGAAGCGCCATCAAGCTCCAACCTGAATTCAAGGCTGCACGCTCAGCTCAAGTGTCCAAGCTCAGAGTGTACCTCCAGCCTATACAGAACGAGAAGCAATAGCCAAGGCTGTTCTTAAAAACTAAACACAGCAAACTTTTACAGGTAAAACCATGAGCTCTTGGATGCATGCTGGAAAGAGCAGTCTGTTCCCTCTAATATTTCCCTACGTGGTGCTCTGAAGAGTCTGTCCATTGGGATCTGCTAAATAGCAAATCTTTTGGACCAAACAACACATGCATATATTTATGCTCAGTCTAGACTATGTATTAGAACCTAGAACCTATACTATCTGTTGTTTGTTTTTAAGATTTACTTATTTATTTGAAAGTCAGTGTTACACTGAGAGAGGAGAAGCAGAGAGAAGGGTGTCTTCCATCTGCTGGTTCACTCCCCAAATGGCTACAATGGCTGGAGCTGCGCCAATCCGAAGCCAGGAGCCAGGAGCTTCTTCCAGGTCTCCCACGCGGGTGCAGGGGCCCAAGGACTTGGGCCATCCTCCACTGCTTCCCCAGGCCATAGCAGAGAGCTGGATCAGAAGTGGAGCAGCTGGAACTCTAACCAGCACCCACATGGGATGCCGGCACTGCAGGCGGCGGCTTTACCTGCTATGCCACAGCGCCAGCCCCACTGGAACCTACACTGTCTAACACAAACCACCCCCTCCACAAAAGTTAACGCTTGAGAAAGCTTTAAAGGCAACATTAGATGGCTCTGAAAGCCACCATTTGATTGCCACAAGCATTAATAAATTAAGTTGTAAGAAGGTGGCTGGAATCATGCACTCAACCATTTGGCTAACATTTCAGCCAGACACAGAGCTACATTTGGGTACAACTGAGGACCAGAAAAACACAGGCACAGCCCCTTTCAACTGGCTTACAGACTTGTAACCGTCACTGTGATAAAATTCTACCTGTGTGTCTCGTAAGTATGTATGGGATACAAAGAGCCACAGAGGGGGAAGTCACCAATCCTGGGGAGGAGGAGTAAGAGAAAGCGTCACAGAAGAGGTCACTTGGGGCCGGCGCTGCGGCACGGCATAGCGGGTAAATCTGCCACCTGCAGTGCCGCCATCCCATAAGGGCACCGGTTAGAGTCCTAGCTGCTCCACTGTAATCCAGCTCCCTGCTAATGTGCTGGGAAAGCAGTGCAAGATGGCCCAAGTGCTTGGGACCCTGCACCCACGTAGGAGATCTAGAAGAAGCTCCAGGCTCCTGGCTTCGGATCAGCCCAGCTCCGGCCGTTGTGGCCATTAGAGAGTGAACCAGTGGATGGAAGACCTCTCTGTGCCTCTGCCCAGCAATGGGGGGGGGGGGGGGGGAAGTACTGAGGAGACAACACTCCAAGTGGAGCAAACAGTCCCAGCAAAAGCACAAAGACGCTGGGAGAAATACGAGGGTTGCAGCCTGGCTGGGAGTACAGGGGTGTGGAGCCGGGCCTGGGGGAAGCCAGATCTAGGATCCTTTTCGTACACAGGTTGAAGGGCAGGGAGCCACTTGAGGGGGTTAGGCAGGGCTGTAATTGAGGCTCCAGAGCTCAGCAGAAAATGACCTGGAGAGGAGCCCCACGGCAGGCTGAGGAACCCATCAGAAGCCTCTTCTAGGAGTTCAGGTGGGAAACGATCCAAGGCAAAGCTAAGGCCAGCTCCAATCTCAGCTTCCCTAGGAAGCCCTCCTGGACCGCCCAGGTCAGGTGGGGCCAGCCAGCTTCCGCTCCTTGGGCATCTCTCTTTCCACATGGTGCCGGGTCCGAATGCCAGCCGATCACTGAGCTGTGCTATAGCAGGGGCCACACTGTACTTGCATTTTTACCTGCAGGGTGACCCAGGCTCACCCACTGAGCAAAGTCAATCGGTAAGGGACAAACAGCATGGGACAAGGAAGAAGGAACCAGTGAAGACAAGTCAACACATGGGAGAAGAGGGAACTTATTCCCAGGACCCTGAGGGTGTTTATGGAGATAGGAGGGAAGGACAACTGAGTTGAGGCTCCTGGGGGCCATTCAGGTAAAGAGCAGGCCACCAATCGGAGCTGCAGAGGCAAGATCCACACTGAAGCATTAGAGCATTGTCATTAGACAATGAGCTTGACCCGGGATGTCTGTGCACCTGCTGCACACGACATGGCCCGCTCACCTCCAGGAAGTGATCCATCAGACGCCCTGCCCACTCGGATGGAAACTTGGGTCCAAAATGGTCTGACACTAAACAGTTTCCCTCATGGCCACTGGCCTGGCGAGCCCTCTGAGAACCCTCAACTCAGCCCCCGACCACAGTAGAAAGAGAGCAATGCGTTGTAAACGACACAGAAATCATTCACCTGCTGTATGCCACAGCTGCTTCACATGCAGAATCACAGTGGTAACGTAGTTCCTGCTTTCTCCCAGGGCTGTTTCACAGATAAACTAAGATATGAAATGTTCTGAAATAACAGGATACAAATGCAATGTATCCTATCGCATTCCTCTTAAAACCAATGGTAGTACTGGGCACCCTCCTCCACTGCCTCCCTCAAGCCCACTCCACAGCCACCTTCCCATCTAACGACCGGTTACCTCCCAATTGATGCGATGTTACCAAAGGTATAGAACACTGCGAAGAGGGACAGTCCCTTCCTGGGCACCCACAGCAGAAGAGTCCCCTGCAAAGTAAAGCACAGGGCATTTGACATGAGCAGCCCCTCTGAGCCCTGGCACAAAACCAGGAGCTGGGAGGCAGCCATGATGAGCCTTTTGCTGCTCGCCTCCCTTACCTCCCCCTCCTCTTAATTCATGCATTTTAGCGAAGGGCAAACAAGAAATGGAGGTGGATGAAGGGTAAAGACACAGCAAATGGAGGCTGGGGGGAAAGACAGCGGCGGGAGGGAGATCTTACCAGCAATGAGCAGAGAATTCCTATTGCAAAGCATGCGATGAAGCCTTTAACTCTGGTACCCCAGCTTAGCGTAGATGCCTCAACCACCTGAAATTTTAAAGAAGAATGACACACTCATATTATGTCCATGCACACTTAGCAAAAACAAACCAAGCACGTAATTAAATCCAGAGGCAGGGTTAGCTTGTACTGCGGCAGGCAGGGAACACAGAATCCGACCTGCTCATAGCCACAGGCGTCATGGAATCCAGCTCTTATCAGAGCTGGGAGCTCTGATCCAGACATGAATCTCCTCTCCAGCAGCTGATAAGAGCTCACCCTGCAGGTGACTAAACATCTCCAGACGTGGGGCCGCCCTGCTCAGGCCATTTCACAAACACGGGGGCAGGACAGCAGCGCCTGGAGTTGCCCAAAGCCTCCTAGCAGCCAGGAAGCCATGGGCTCCTCCAGCAAGGCTGGAGTAGATGGCGCTCAGGGGGCTGGGTGCCCGGGTCACCCGCTCCTACGCCCGGGAGCCAGGCTGGGGCAGTGGCACTTGTGGGACCTCGGAGGGTGAAGGCTCCCGTCCTTTCCAGGCGACGCGTTCACATTCTTCACCCTTGATGCTGATTTTGTGCTCCCAGGATGCCAGCATCAGCCAAGTCACCCACGTGTGGGACAGATCCTAGTTAATCAATCATTGACTTGCCCATTCTGACTCTTGCCCAGAGCAAAGTTCAGGAGAAGCCATGATTTCCAGGAAAACGCTATGAAAACAGGAGAGCCTCAACACTTTTTTCCCCACGTCAGAGACCTTCCCAGTCTGTCCACCGGATACGGGTGGGCATGGCTCCCCTAAGCTGCACACAGACAGTTGCCATGGAGAAACCAAAGCAAGGCAGGGCAGCCAGGCCCAGCACATGCCCACAGAGGGCTCTGCTTGTGTGGCCAGCACAGTCTCCATCAGACACTGTGGTCGGCGTTGCCTGCCCCACTTCCACCTGGCCGATGGAGGAAAGCGGGTGGCGGCAGAGGCTGTAGGAGTCACTAGACGGACAGCGCCCTCTGCCTTGCTGCCCCAGCTCAGGGAGTTGTTTTCAATCCTGTCTCCCAACTTCCCGTCCAACCAGCAGCTTGGCAGAGAGAGACCAGAGGCTCCCCCGGGGTGGCAGGTGTTATTACAGAATGGCTTGATCTCCACCCAGGAGAAAGGAATTTAGGTCATCAGAAAAGAGTTCCCTTTCTGCCGCATAGACTCACATACTGAAACGAAAGTTGGGCTTCTACCACTGCAACACCATGTGCACATGCGCACACGCGCACACAATGCACACACACTCTCAGAACACTGGCAGGAACTCCTGGCACTGTGTGACCCTACCCAGAAGCACATCTAGGGACCTGAGAGCAGAACCATTGGACTCCACGCTGAGCAGTCTGCTTTGTAGAACCTCCATGGGCTCCAAAATGCACCCCGTGAGGCGGGTCTGTCTTCAACTTACAGCATGACTGACCCCACCAGCCACCCCTCTTCCTACTCGGGCAAGAACCAAAGAACTTGCCTTGCCAGGGTGGGGAAAAAGACCCGAGCTGTGTGTAGGAGAGAAGCATGATGGCAGGACTGGACTGGACTGGGGTTGTTGCCTGAGTACTACCTGGCGTCAACAGAGATATTGAAAAGGATCTGCTCTTTCTTAAGACTATAAGCCCTGGGCTGGCACTGTGGCGTAGCGGGTAAAGCCACCGCCTGCAATGTGGCATCCCATATGGGCTCCGGTTCAAGACCCAGCTGCTCCACTTCTGATCCAGCTCTCTGCTGTGGCCTGGGAAAGCAGTGGAAAAAGGCCCAAGTCCTTGGACCCCTGCACCTGCGTGGGAGACCCAGAAGAACTCCTGGCTCCTGGCTTCAGATCGGCCCAGCTCCAGCCGTTGCAGCTATTTGGGGAGTGGACCAGCGGATGGAAGACACCTCTTTCTCTCTCTCTCCATCTCTCTCTCTCTGCCTCTCTGTAGCTCTGCCTTTCAAACAAATAAATAAATATTTTTTTAAAAAGACTGTAAGTCTCATAAGGTTTGGTAGCAAAGTTGAATTAGCCTTAGCCTGAAGAGGCTGTAGACCTGTAGAGGTCTCAAAAGGACAGTGAGATCCCAGCCCGCATAAACCTCAAAACCACTGGCGACAGGAAGCAGCTCCACCAAAACCTGTCTCTGGCTCTCACTTCAGAGAGGGAAGCACCACTTTGGCTCCATAGGTCCCTCAAGCTGAAGCCGCCCAAATGCTGCCTTTCTGGCCAAATGGGGCAAGGGTCCGGGGTGGGTCATTTCACCCTTGTGTTTCCCTCCACATGCGGTTACAGGTTCTTGCTCCTGGTCACCTGCGCGGAGAAGGAGGCCACTTCTTCACACTGGACTCAGTGTGAAAAACATCATGCCAATTTTGGAAAACAGTGAGTGTAAAAGGTCCCTCTAAATTCACGGTCGCTGAAAGCTACGCCGGTGCACTATTTTGGGAATTAGAGTGGGTAAACTCACACCTGGAA
The DNA here is from genome assembly GCF_033115175.1 of Lepus europaeus. Classification (NCBI taxonomy): domain Eukaryota; kingdom Metazoa; phylum Chordata; class Mammalia; order Lagomorpha; family Leporidae; genus Lepus; species Lepus europaeus. The sequence continues at coordinate 133,645,978 of NC_084831.1, read as the reverse complement.
GAATCTGCAGGCCGTGTGCTCACCAGCATTCCAACTGGAAGCTACATACAAAGGTGCTTTTGACTCCAGGAGGTGGAGAGGAGAGGGGCTCTGGCCAAGAAAGCAAGGCTCAGAATTGTTTGGGCAAACAGGGAGAAACCAGAAGAAGGTGAGAATGGGGTGTTGCTTTCTTCCCAGCCCTTCTCACTCATACCTTCCACGTCTAGCATCCTTGATAGAGAACACAAAACCAGTACTCCCAGAAAGCAGTCGGTCCAGACTAAGGACCCAAGGTGTGTTCAGGAAGATGAGGTACAATTAGCACTGATGACGTATCATCCCACGGCTGCTTATGATCAGCGCGGCCAGGAGAGGCGGGGGCGGGGAGGGGGGACAGACCTAGTCATACTCTGATGGCTGGCTGGCTTTACAAGAAAGACATCAAAGGTGCTCACTTCGGGTGCCCTCTGCCAGGTTCTGTAATTGAATTTCAAGAAATTCTGGCTGGCGCCGTGGCTTAACAGGCTAATCCTCCACCTTGCAGCACCGGCACACTGGGTTCTAGTCCCGGTTGGGGCGCCGGATTCTATCCCGGTTGCCTCTCTTCCAGCCCAGCTCTCTGCTATGGCCCGGGAAGGCAGTGGAGGATGGCCCAAGTCCGTGGGCCCTGCACCCGCATGGGAGACCAGGAGAAGCACCTGGCTCCTGGCTTCGGATCAGCGAGATGCGCTGGCCGCAGTGGCCATTGGAGAGTGAACCAACGGCAAAAAGGAAGACCTTTCTCTCTGTCTCTCTCTCTCTCACTATCCACTCTGCCTGTCAAAAAAAAAAAAAAAAAAAAAAAATTTCTAACGGTTCCTAGTCCAGCTCGCCACACCACACAAACATCTGCCCCCAGAAGCCGCCCATGAAAACGCGACACCACTGGATCAGTGCCCGTGTTTTCAAGGAGGACCTAGCCTAGGCAGTAAAAACTAAGCCAAGACAGCCCTGAACACACGTCTGCCGGCTACAAGATGGTTCCAAGGACACACAAGAAGCACACAAAACGAATCTCACTCAGAGGGACTCGTATTTCAGAACGAGAGCGGGGCATCCACTCTTGGTAACATAGATTTAATACATGTGTGCACTGACAACACATTGAGGCCCTTCACGGCATCCACCGCTTCCGGGGAGAAGCAAACAGCATTTATGTTTCCCAGCTGCACTTTGGAGGGCCCGTCCCCTGCCTCATGAAGACTTTCTAATGCATAATATCCACATCACCCCCAAGAGTCCTCAGGAGGAGAAAGGGTCGCCCTCTTTTTCTAAGATTTTCTTATCTATTGGAAAGGCAAACAGAGAGAGAGAGAGCGAGAGATCTTTCATCCACTGGTTCGCTCCCCGAATGCCCACAACGACCAGGGCTGGGCCCAGCCTGGAACTCCAGCCAGGTCTCCCACGTGGGTGACCAGGGCCCAGGTACTCGGGCCATCTTCTGCTGCTTTCCCAGCTGCATTAGCAGGAAGACAGATCAGAAGTGGAGCAGCCAGGACTTGAACCAGCCTTCAGATATAGAATGCTGGGGGCCACAATGCGTGCCCCAAGGGTCTCCCTCTTGAGTGCCCACAGCTAAGAGTTTGGGGGCAGTCAGTGGGGCCACGAGGCTTTCAGTAACAATGAGGATCAACTACATGAGTGTCAGACCTTTCTTCACAAGAGATCAGAAATCAAGAAAAAAGAACCCATCAAATCACTCCTGAGCTTTGGCCAATTAAAAAAAGGTCATAAATTTTTTTTAAATTTTTTTTTTTGACAGGCAGAGTGGACAGTGAGAGAGAGAGAGACAGAGAGAAAGGTCTTCCTTTGCCATTGGTTTATCCTCCAATGGCCGCCGCGGCCGGTGCGCCACGGCCGGCACACCGCGCTGATCTGAAGCCTGGAGCCAGGTGCTTCTCCTGGTCTCCCATGGGGTGCAGGGCCCAAGCACTTGGGCCTCTTCCACTGCACTCCCGGGCCACAGCAGAGAGCTGGCCTGGAAGAGGAGCAACCAGGACAGAATCCGGCGCCCCCACCGGGACTAGAACCTGCTGTGCCGGCGCCGCAGGTGGAGGATTAGCCTAGTGAGCCGCGGCGCCAGCCAAGGTCATAAATTTTTTAAAACCAACGGAGCTGTGTTGAAATGTCAGAAAAGCCAAACCAGTGTACAAGTCATCCCAAGCACAACAGGCTGGGGACGCCCACATCCCACACTGGAGGGCCTGAGACCGAGTCCTGCCTGGTTCCCATCCAGCTTCCTGTGATGCACACCCTGGGAAGATGGCGTATGATAGCCCAAGTACTTGGGTTCTGCCACCCATGTGAAAGATCCAGATGGAGTTCCAGGCTCCTGGCTTCAGCCTGGCCCACCCAACTGTTGCTGACACTTGGGGAATGGACCAACAGATGGAAGATCTCTCTCTCTCCCCCTGCCTTTCAAATAAATAAATAAATAAAACTGTTTTTAAACTTTGGGGCATGCGCTGTGGCGTAGTGGGCTAAGCCTCCGCCTGCGTTGCTAGGATCCCATATGGGCGCTGGGTCAAGTTCCGGCTGCTCCTCTTTGGATCCAGCTCTCTGCTATGGCCTGGGAAAGCAGTGTAGGATGGACCAAGTGCTTGGGCCCCTGCACCTAAGTGGGAGACCCAGAGGAAGCTCCTGGCTTCAGATCAGCTCAGCTCCAGCTGTTGCGGCCATCTGGGGAGTGAACCAGTGGACAGAGGACCTCTCTCTCTCTCTCTCTCTCTCTCTCAGTAACTCTACCTCTCAAATAAGTAAATAAAAATCTTTAAAAAAAAAAAAAAGTCAAACCTCAATTCTTGCTAACCCTTGACTCTTAGAGTGTTCGCCCCTTCAAAGCAAAGATTCAAAGAACAGATTTTACGCTGAGATTTCACGGAGGGAGTGGAGGTACTAGCAACATACAGAACAACACGCATTATAAAATCAGCAATCCCCCAAGTGGGAAAGCGGCGTGCTGAGAAAACAGACTCAAGCTACAGCGAAAACTCGAGCTCGCAGCCGACAGCAGGTGCATCACCTCGCACAACGTCCTTAACTTCACAGGTGGGAAAAGTGAGGCTACGGAATGCAGCAGACAGCAGAGGGAAACGCTGTCATCCAGAACGCCAAACGGAAACCAAAGCCATGAAAAGCACTCAAAACAGAGGCACGATGCTGTGCGGTCCTAGAGCTCATCAAAAATAAACAAAGGCGCAGGCAGAGCCTAGGCGCAGGCGGTGTGGACAGAGAAGCAGGGGGGTGGGGGGACTGTCCCCCGGGAGTTCGCGGTTTGCTCGTGGAGCCAGTTGTGCGGCCGAGGCGGGCGCGGGGCAGCGAACCGGGAAGCCCCAGCCCCGCCAGCCCGGAGCAGCCACCTTCCGGGCCGCGGCTCTCTCCGCCTCGGCCCAGCGCCCCCAGCCCAGGGCCTGCACGCCGGCTCGCTCGCTCGCTCTCTCGCTCTCGCTCTCTCTTCCGAGCTCTCCCTCCAGCGCCGCCCCCTCTTTACGGGAAATGAAGCTGAGAAGGCTGACCGGGCGCCGAACAAAACAGGACACAGATGGCGACGAGCCCCGTGCAAAAAAGCCCCTGCGCTCCCGCCCCCGGGTCGGGGGTCCTAGCGGAGGCCCGCAGCGGGGTAGGGGGAGGAAGCAAGAGGGGCAGAGCTGCTTTCCAAGGAGCCCTGGAAGTCCCGCCCGGCTCTCCCGCCCGCAGCCGCCGGCGCGGACTTCGGAGGCCCGGGCCGGGGCCGGGGCCGGGGGCAGCCAGCGGCCGGCGAGGCGCGGCCACCGGGCACACCCACCTCGGACAGACCGCTGCGGTCCTCGGTGTCCTGCCCGCTCAGCACCTTCTTGAGCTTGTCCATCGCGGGGCTGCTCCCTCGGCAAGCAGCCTGTTGCGCTCGCGGGGCCGACGGCGGCTCTTCCGGGTCTGGGCCGCGGCGGCCACCGCCCCTCGCCCCGCCGCCAACCGCGGCGCGCCCCGCCCAGGCACCTGCCCACCTGGCCGGCCCGGCTCTGCGCCCCGGAGGAGGTGCGGCCTCGTGCACACTCGGGAACCGGTGCCCTGGCTGAGGCGCCCTGTGAGTGCACTGACAGAGAAGAGATTAAAAAAAATCAGGCGAGGCTAACTGGAGTGAACGCCATCCAACAAGCTTTGTAGAGGTGGCAAAGAAGAGAAGCTGAGCCCCCTGCAACTCCCCCTGCATCCCATAGGAGCCCTAGTTGGAGTCCCAGCTGCCCCACTGCTTTCCAGCTCCCTGGTAATGCGCCTGGCATTATCATTAAGGCAGTGTAAAATGGGCCCTGCATTCTTGTGGGAGACCTGGATGGAGTTCCTGGCTTCATCCTGGTCCAGCCCTGGCCACCGTGGCCATTTGGGGAGTGAACCAGCAGGTGGAAAATTCATCGTGCTCTCTGTAACTCTGCCTGTCACATAAATATATAAATCTTAAAAAAAAAAAAAAAAAAAAAAAAAAAAAGGAGAAGCAGCAACACTACTGTATTTCCACCTGGAAATGCATCAAGGCAGGTGATCTCGAGGCACAGGTTAGGCCTTGGTGGACCCGGAAACATTATTAGACCGTCCTGTTTGTTAAATGGTTTGTTTTACTGACCTCCCACCAGACTCCAGTGCTAATGCTTCGTTTTGGAGAATCCATGTGAACCCAGGGAATCCCCTAGGCAAGATCAAGGCAAATCATGGACTCAGGTGGCAAACTGGTAGCTGGGAAGGCCCGGGGAAACCTACTTCGGGATTGAATCAGCCAGGAACATGCACAGAGTTTCAGGAGCACCCACTGGAAGGTCGGTTACAGCATCTGCTCCTGATACTCACAACAATGCTGAGGAGCTAAGTAGGAATTCTAATGTTACCAAGAAGTTGGATCTCTTAGAATGTAATAATAATTAAGCAAAGGGATCTGCACAGAACCATACCCAAGCCAGTCAAATGGTACACCCCATATGTGATTCCATCTTTATGGATACTCAAGCACGCTTTGTTTAGTAATTTTAATTTATACCTCCAATCTTTTTTTTTTTAAGATTTATTTATTTTATTTGAAAGTCCGAGTTACACAGAGAGAGAAGGAGAGGCAGAGAGAGAAAGGTCTTCCATCCGCTGGTTCATACCCCAGATAGCCGCAACAGCTGGAGCTCCGCTGATCTGAAGCCAAGAGCCAGAAGATTTCTACAGGTCTCCCATGTGGGTGCAGGGGCCCAAGCACTTGGGCCATCTTTTACTGCTTTCCCAGGCTACAGCAGGGAGCTGGATCAGAAGTGGAGCAGCCAGGACTCGAACTGGCGGCCATATGGGATGCCAGTACTGCAGGCGGCAGCTTTACCTGCTACATCACGGCGCCGGACCCTCACCTCCAATCTTTTTTTTTTTTTTTGACAGGCAGAGTGGACAGTGAGAGAGAGAGACAGAGAGAAAGGTCTTCCTTTGCCGTTGGTTCACCCTCCAATGGCCGCTGCGGTTGGCGCACTGCGGCCGGCGCACCGCGCTGATCCGATGGCAGGAGCCAGGTGCTTCTCCTGGTCTCCCATGGGGTGCAGGGCCCAAGCACTTGGGCCATCCTCCACTGCACTCCCGGGCCACAGCAGAGAGCTGGCCTGGAAGAGGGGCAACCGGGACAGAATCCGGCGCCCCGACCGGGACTAGAACCCAGTGTGCTGGCGCCGCAAGGCAGAGGATTAGCCTAGTGAGCTGCAGCACCGGCCCTCACCTCCAATCTTAAATAACCAAGTTTATTGTATTTGCCTGATTCTCCTTGCTCCTAACCCACCTTGTCCCACTCAAGTAAGTTCCTTCACATCTTTCAAAGCTTTCCACTTGTCAAGAAATGGTGCAAAGTCCATCACTGTGGAGCTGCGATGGTGAGAGTTGCAACTCTAGCACCATCACTTAATAGCTGTGTGGCTTTGAGCAAGTTACTTAACCTTTGTGTCCTCAGTCTTTTGATTTGTAAAATGGACACAAATGACTACCTCTGGAAGTTCTTGTGAGAACGAAATCAGTGTAGGCAGAGAGTTAGTAAATATAGCAGCCATTCAGTTAGCATCTTTTTTTTTTTTTTTTTTTTTTTGACAGGCAGAGTGGACAGTGAGAGAGAGAGACAGAGAGAAAGGTCTTCCTTTGCCGTTGGTTCATCTTCCAATGGCTGCTGCGGCTGGCGCACTGCGCTGATCCGAAGGCAGGAGCCAGGTGCTTCTCCTGGTCTCCCATGGGGTGCAGGGCCCAAGCACTTGGGCCATCCTCCCCTGCACTCCCGGGCCATAGCAGAGAGCTGGCCTGGAAGAGGGGCAACCAGGACAGAATCCGGCACCCCGACCAGGACTAGAACCTGGTGTGCCGGTGCCGCAGGCAGAGGATTAGCCTATTGAGCCACGGCACCGGCCTTCAGTTAACATCTATTAGAACCTACATGAGCTTCTGTGCCATCCCTGAAACCTTACCTGGGCCCGCTTACTCCAGCATGGGCAGTGCGCTGTCCTCTTTGCTTCTGTAGCACTGTATTTGTTTCTATTTATTTGAAGGCAGATAAAGAAAAACAGAGAGAGAGAGAGAGAGAGAGTTCCCATCTGCTACTTCCCACCCCAAATGCCTGCAATGACTGGGGATGGGCTGGAGACAAAGCCAGGAGCCAGGAATGTAATCCCAGTCTCCCACGTGGTTGAGAGGAACCCAATTACTTGAACTGCCTTTGCTGCCTCCCAGGAGCTGCAGGAAACAGGTCAGGAATCGGAGCTGGGAATCAAATCCAGGCGCTCTGATGAAGGAGACAGGTATCTTTATCACTAAACACCCACTCCTGTGCACTTTAAGCACACCTGTGACACTCACCATATAATCATCATGTTCCAGCCTGTCGCCTCTAGGTTACGAGGTCTTCACGGTATCATTCAGCTCTTTGCTCCCCAGAGCACAGAGAGAGAGAGAGGAGAGGTCTGGAAAACAGTGTTGAGTAAATACATATTGAATAATGGAGTGAGTGAGAAACTTCATTCTGGAACAGTCTCTGGGCCTGATCTCCCTTTAGGAAAGAATTCATGTGAGAGACAGAGGTTGGCAATAAGCAAGCTGGGGAAGTTTAAGGAGGCTTACACCCGACAGACCAGACGGGCAGCTAGGCAGAGGACTGGGTGCCCATGCTGTGTATAGACTGGGGTTTTTATGGGTACAGAGCAATTTTTTTTCCTGCCAATTTTCATTCTTCCCTCCTTTGGAATGTTATTGAGCAGGAAGATTCCTGGGGCACTGGACTTCTCCAGGAATGTTACCAAGGAGGAAGGTTCCCAGGACATGGGACATCTCCTGGAATGAGACTGGGCAAGAATTTTGATTTGCAAGCATTGGGCTGCTTTTAACACGTGCAGGCCCTTCCTGCATGAACTGTCCATTCTTTCTTCTTGCACACAGGGGCTCATATATGTCTTTCTGCCTAAACCAACACTCCTCCCTCAAGAGAATTAACCCGTAAATCTTATAGGGATAGCATGGGTGGAAGTCAGTCTCCTCTAGTTTCTTCCTGCTGGCATAGGGGCATACAACAGGTTATATGGGTATTCTTCTCGTGCAGTCCTTCCCATGGTGTTTGACAATGGCCTGGCGAAAGACCATCCTACACAATCTAGAGGACCAGTCATATCACCCGATGGGATGGGCCAAAACCCCTACCTTACTATCACCTGGAGGGGCTGGCGCTGTGGTATAGCCAGTAGAGCCACTGCCTGCAGTGCCAGCATCCCATATGGGCACCAGATTCGAGTCCCAGCTGCTCCACTTCCAATCTAGCTCTCTGCTGTGGCCTAGGAAAGCAATAGAAGATGGCCCAAGTTCTTGGGCCGCTGCACCAGTGTGGGAGACCCAGAAGAAGCTCCTAGATCCTGGCTTCAGAACAGTCCAGCTCCAGCCACTGTGGCTACCTGGGGAGTGAACCAGAGGATGGAAGATCTGTCTGTCTGTCTGTCTGTCTCTCTCTCTCTCTCTGCCTCTGCCTCTCTGTAACTCTTTCAAATACATACATATATCTTTTAAAAAATATAAGACCACCTGGAGCTGAACAACATGTACTCTGTTAGCAACGGAATGGGCAAGGACATTAAAGACGCATGGTCCAAAGATAAGTAGTAAGAGTCTAGAAGGTAGGAGAGCCAGGATCTCCATGACCAGACATTAGGCCAAAATTTCCAACCCCTTTAGCTTGGGCCTGAAGTTGTCTGGAGAACAAATTCAGCATTCAAGAAATGTTGAATATGGTGTTGTGCCTGCCCAGTATGTCTGGCCCCAAAACAACATTCTTCTTGAACAGGGTGCAGATAGTCCCTTGGGCAGTGGTTGGCATGTTTAAGCCCCACCTATTTTAAAGGACAGTTGATCTGGTTTTCAAGGATGTCGAGAGAGGCCTGCAGTCTGGATCCAGATAATCTGGTGGAGGTGTTAGCCAAGTTGCTCCTGTGGTGACGCCTGCTGCCCCAGCCTTGGTGCTAATTCCCACCAGGATGGAGAGTAAGGGGCCACCTTTCTTAGAGACCCAAGAAGTGGTATGTAAGGAAATAGGAGCTGAGTAATTGGCAATAGATGTGGTAGATAAGACATAGGCCACCATGCAGAGCCCCATCCAATGACTAGGATAGCATTGGTAGGTAGAATTTCCACAAAGTACACCAATCTTGTAGGAGGGAGACACCCCAACATGTGATATATATTAAGTTGGGTTCTATGAGAAATTTTCCCATTAAAGGTGTATTTTCATAAATATGTGGCAGCAAATGACATGCCAGCCAATGGACTAAACATGGGGTGTTGTGGGAGCTGTGGAAGCTCTATTAGTTTGGTCTTTCTAGAACATTACACACCATGTGATGCCGATCAAAGTGTGAGCTAGTTTTTTGTCTTCATGGACGAGAAGCAATTTTCTTTTCCTTTTTGTTTTAAGATTTATTCATTTGAAAGGCAGAGTTACAGAAACATAGGGAGAAACAGAGAGAGCGAGATCTTCTATCCACTGATTCACTCTCCAAATGACCACACCAGCCCAGGGCTGGACCAGGCCAAAGATGGGAGGCAGGAGTTTCATCTGAGTCTCTCTCATGGGTACAGGTGCCCAAGCACTTGGACCATCTTCTGCTGCTTTCCCAGGCACATTAGCAGGGACTTGGATTGGAACTGGAGCAGCCAGGACTCAAACCAGCATTGCAGGCAATGAATTAACTCACTGCACAATAACACTGGCCCCAAAGGGAGCAATTTTCTATCCCTGTGCTACTCCAGTGGGAAATGGCCATCAGAGATAGGTTAGGCCTCTCCCAGCAAAAACCTCTAACCTAACTTAGCCAGTGTGCCATGGGCATGTTTGGTAGGGATGAGAAATGAGAGGTGGTTAAGAGGGGATCTGAGGCCGGCGCCGTGGCTTAACAGGCTAATCCTCCACTTTGCGGCGCCGGCACACCGGATTCTAGTCCCGGTTGGGACGCCGGATTCTATCCCGGTTGCCCCTCTTCCAGCCCAGCTCTCTGCTATGGCCCGGGAGTGCAGTGGAGGAGGCCCAAGTCCTTGGGCCCTGCACCTGCATGGGAGACCAGGAGAAGCACCTGGCTCCTGGCTTCGGATCAGCAAGATGCACCGGCCGTAGCGGCCATTGGAGGGTGAACCAGCGGCAAAAAGGAAGACCTTTCTCTCTGTCTCTCTCTCTCTCACTATCCACTCTGCCTGTCAAAAAAAAAAAAAAAAAAAGAGGGGCTCTGAGAAGGGTATCTGATCATTATTGTGTGTGATGACCCTGAAGTTACAGAAAGTTATCGGAGGATCCCATAGGATGTCCCTAGGAAAACTCAGTTAAATGGAGGAGGGTGGAGTGGGTAGGGAGGAGTGGGAATGCAGCCTTCACGTTGATCTCCTTATAAATTGGCCCCATAAAGAATATGAGAGGCCATATTTCCTGGTTGACACATACAAGTTCTGATACCCAGAAGGAGTTCAATAGTACATGAACCCCTCTGAGTCCATTGCCAATCTTCCCCAGGGTGAGCCCCCTTTCTCTGCATGAATTTTATTGAGAGTGGAGGTAGGGACCCCTGGGAATTATTGACAGTACACAGAGTACAATTTTGGCAGGTTCTTTGGATAGTTTTTGTCAGGCCCTTTCCAGTAAAATAGTTTCCTGGTAATTTGTCTCAATTTGTCCTTAATTTGGTAATTAAATTAAATCCTTAAATTGTTCCTTAAATTTGTCCCTCTCAAGGTGGCAGGAGGTAAGGAGGCCATTTATAATTTTCCAGTACAACACCTGAGGAAGATATGTTGTCTCCACTCACTGATACAATCCTCCCATTGTTCTGATGCATTCCTACTCTTTGGCCCAAGCATCCTCCTCCAGGGTGTATCGAGGGGTTCAGTTTTCCTTTGGGACTGTTGGGCTCAGAGGGTCTAAAAGGACAGGCTGAGTAGCAGTAGTCTTTTTAGCCACTGAAACTGCAAAAGAGTTACCTACAGAAATGTCACCAGGCCCCTTTGATGGCCCCTGCAGCACATGCCTGAAACCTACCTAGGAAGATATATTGCATCAAGGAGTTGGAGTATTTGAGGCCCATATTTGATGGCCGTGTCTCAGTTCCTTCAGGGTATCTTCTCTCTCTCCAGGTGGCTGCATGGGCATGTAAGACCAAAAGGGCATATCTGGAACCAATATAAATCCCTTTGTTTTTGCCTACTTCCAGTATCCTTGTTAAGACAACCAATTCTGCTAATTGAGCCAAGGTTCCCTGTGGAAGAGCCTGGGCTGCAGTAACTTACCATGGTTTGACTACTGCATACCCCCAAAATATGATCTTTTATCTTACAAAACTGTCTCAATTGGTGAACCGAATCTTGTCTGCATTGATCAGGGGTTGGTCTTTTAGGACCTTCTGCTAGCATAGGCCAGGTCAATAACCTAGGTACAGGCCGGCGCCACAGCTCAATAGGCTAATCCTCCGCCTGCGGCGCCAGCACACCGGGTTCTAGACCCGGTCGGGGCGCCGGATTCTGTCCCGGTCGCTCCTCTTCCAGGCCAGCTCTCTGCTGTGGCCCGAGAGTGCAGTGGAGGATGGCCCAAGTGCTTGGGCTCTGCACCCGCATGGGAGACCAGGAGAAGCACCTGGCTCCTGGCTTCGGATCAGAGTGGTGCGCTGGCCGCAGCGGCCTTTGGAAGGTGAACCAACGGCAAAGGAAGACCTTTGTCTCTCTCTCTCACTGTCCACTCTGCCTATCAGAAAAAAAATAAATAAATAACCTAGGTACAAGAATGAAGGGGACCATTATCTCCTGGGATTGGCATTAGGGTAGCTGGGTTTAAATAAGAGCAGCTTGTTATTTTGATCTAAGGATTTTTTAGGAGGAGGATCTGGTACTTGAGTATTCTGTCCATCGACCAATGAGAACTTTTTTATTCCAGTAGAGAATTTATTTGCTGTGAAGTATAGAGAATGATTTCTTGTCCTGTTGTAATCGGGTTGCCAATAGAGCAGCAGTCACTGTTATCAGCAGTCAGTGAGGCGATCCCTGTGCAAATGTATCTAAAGTTTTAGAAAAGTATAGGACAAGCTGCTTAAGAAGTCCCAAGTCCCAAATTGATATCTCTAATGCCATCCTTTGCCTCTCAGATGGCCCAAGTCCTTCGGCCTCTGCACCCATGTGGGAGACCTGGAAGAAGCTCCGGGCTCCTGACTTCAGACTGGCACAGCTCCAACCATTGCAGTCAATTGGGGAGTGAAAACAAATGGAAGACCTCTCTCTCTGTGTGTGTGTGTGTCTCTCCTTCTCTCTGTGTGTAACTCTGACTTTCAAATAAATAAATGAATTAAAAAAAAAAAGAAGTGGAGCAGCCAGGACTTAAACCAGGGCCCATATGGAATGCCGGCATCGTAGGCAAGGGCTTAACCTACTACAACACAGTGCCAGCTCCAGTCATTATCTTGTTCGGTATTTCCTTTTTTTTTTTTTTTTTTTTTTTGACAGGCAGAGAGTGGACAGTGAGAGAGAGAGAGAGAGAGGTCTTCCTTTTGCTGTTGGTTCACCCTCCAATGGCCGCTGCGGCCGGCGCACCTCGCTGATCCGAAGCCAGGAACCAGGTGCTTATCCTGGTCTCCCATGTGGGTGCAGGGCCCAAGCACTTGGGCCATCCTCCACTGCCCTCCCGGGCCACACCAGAGAGCTGGCCTGGAAGAGGGGCAACCGGGACAGAATCCGGCGCCCCGACCGGGACTAGAACCCGGTGTGCTGGCGCCGCAGGCGGAGGATTAGCCTATTGAGCCGCGGCGCCGGCCTTGGTATTTCTTATTCCTCAGTGAATCACTACTTCCTCTGGGACTCCCATTTTATATAAGGATGCTTCAAAGTGTTTGTAAAGAAAATGAAACTAAAGTTTATGGGCAGCAGTTAAAGTTGCCACTTGGGGTATTCACATCCCATATCCGAGGGCCTGGTTTCAGTCCAGGCTACCCCACACCCAATCCAGCCTTCTAATGTGCGCCCTGGGAGGCAGCAGGTGATGGCTCAAGTAACTGGGTTGATACCACCTGCATGGGAGAATCAGACGGAGTTCTAGGCTCCTGGCAACAACTTGGCCCAGCCTTCATTGCTGCAGGCATTTGGGGAGCAAATCAGCAGAGGGAAGACCTCTCTCCATCTGTATCTCTGTCTCTCTGCCTTTCAAATAAAATGAAAATAAAGTTTTAGGGACAAATGTTATGGTGTATTAGGTTAAAGGTGTCACCAGCATCCCATATCAGAGCACAGGTTTAAATGCCAGCTTCTCCACTTCAGATCCAGCTCTCTGCTATTGCAACTTAAAAAGCACCAAAGGATGGCCCAGGTACATGGGAGACCCAGACTGAGTTTCAGGCTCCTGTCTTTGGCCTGGCCCAGCCCAGCCCCAGCCATTGTGGTCATTTAGGGAGTAAATCAGCAGACAGAAGATCCCTCTGTCTCCCTCTCTCTGTCACTCTGCCTTTCAAACAAATAAATATTTAGATTTATGTTTATTTTGGAGCAAAAAATTGAAATCCATGTGTATTTTTATCATATGCATTTTTATGAATTTTTAAAGATCCTCATATGCATAGATTTCAAAATATTTTTAGTTCCATTTCTCATGAACATTTTTAAATAGCTTCAGATATAAGACCATTTGATTTTTTTAAAGATTTCTTTTGCTTATTTGAAAGAGTTAGAGAGAGAGAGGGGGAGAGAGGGAGAGAGGGAGAGAGGGAGAGAGAGAGAGAGAGAAAGAGAGAGGTCTTCCATTGACTGGTTCACTACCCAAATGGCTGCAACGGCCAAAGCTGAGCTGATCCAAAGCCAGGAGCCAGGAGCTTCTTCCAGGTCTCCCACATGGGTGCAGGGGTCCAAGCACTTGGGTCATCTTCTACTCCTTTCCCAGGCCATAACAGAGAGGTGGATCAGAAGTGGAACAGCCGGAACTTGAACCAGAGCCCATATGGAATGCCAGTGCTGCAGGTCAGGGTTTTATCTGGCTGCACCACAATGCTGCCCCCAGACTATTTGATTTCATCCCAGAATTTTTGGATGCACAGTACTGTTTCCTTACCACTAGTCTTTTCTCTTTCTTTATTTTTTTTTTAAAGATTTCTTTATTTATTTGAAAGTCAGAGTTACACAGAGAGAGAAGGAGAGACAGAGACAGAGATGTCTTCCATCCACTGGTTCACTCCCCAGTTATAGCAATGGCTGGAGCTGTGCTAATCCAAAGCCAGGAGCCAGGAGCTTCTTCCGGGTCTCCCACATGGGTGCAGGGGCCCAAGGATTTGGGCCATCTTCCACTTTTTCCCAGGCCATAGCAGAGAGCTGTATTGGAAGTGGAGCACCCGGGTCTCGAACTGGCACTGCAGGCAGCGGCTTAACCTGCTACGCCACACTAATCTTTTTTCATCTTTGTATCCCAATTTAGATAATCTCTTTTTTTAAGATTTTTTTATTTATTTATTTAGAGGTAGAGCTATAGAGAGTGAGAGGAAGAGACAGAGAGAAAGGTCTTCCTTCCGTTGGTTCACTCCCCAAATGGCCGCAATGGCCAGAGCTGCACCAATCCGAAGCTAGGAGCCAGGAGCTTCTTCCAGGTTTCCCATGTGGGTGCAGGGGCCCAAGCACTTGGGCCATCTTCTACTGCTTTCCCAGGCCATAGCAGAGAGCTGGATCGGAAGAGGAATAGCCAAGACTAGAACCGGCGTCCATATGGGATGCCAGTGCCGCAGGCAGAGGATGAACCTACTGCGCCACGGCGCTGGCCCCAATTTAGATAATTTCTAGTGACCTCTCTTCAAATTCATTGACTGTCTCTTCAACTGTATCAAGGTTCCTGAAGGAATACGCTACCTCTGATGTGGCTTTTGTAAAAACATTGGAAGTTACCCACTTCTCAGCTAAAGTTCCCCATTTGTGATATCCATCTTTTCCACTAGAAACATTAATATATCAGTTGTCTTAAAATCTGATAGTCCAACCTGTTTCATCTCTGAATCAGGTTCTGTTGAATTCCATTTGAGCACCACACATCATGTGTGTAACTGAAGGAATTAGATTGTGTTTACTTCTGGGTATGTGTACACTTCTGTGTCAATGCAGACTGAAGTTTGTGTGGGTTTAGATTATACTATTGCTGTCTTCAGTATATCACAGGTTTCAAATTCTTCCAGAGGTTGACAGCTATAACCTGTGCTTACAATACACCTGGAGAGCAGAAGAATTTTTTAAATTATAGAACTTCTTTATTTATCTGAAAGGCAGAGAGACACAGACATCTTCCATCTGTTGGTTCACTCCCCAAATGCCCACAAAAGCCAGGACTGGGTGAGGCTGAAGTCAGCAGCCCAGAACTCCATCTAAGTCTCTCACACGAGTGGCAGGGACCCAAATATCTGAGCCATCTCCTGCTGTCTCCCAGGGTGTTCTTTAGCAGGAAGCTGGACTTGGGAGTGGATCCAGGACTCGAACATAATCAGTAGGCCAAAGGATACAGTGTCCCAAGCAGCGTCTTAACTGCTGTGCCAAGTGCCTGCCCAAGATTTTTCTTTGACTTCTACTGTCAGTTTACAGCGATCCTCACACACCTACCACAGTAGAGTGGCTTCTAGGCCACTCTAGGCCTACTCTGAGCCTAGGGACAGGAAGGTTTTCTCTGCTGACCTTGGCTAGCCTTAGGCGGACTTTGTGTTCCTGGCCCTCAAGGGTACAACTTTCTCAATATCCCCGCTCCATTTCCCAACAGTATTCAGATTCTGCTCTAAATCTGTTGTGGTCTCGTGTGAGAAACTGTCTGCTGGACCAGCCACGGAGGATTATAATTTTTCCAAGACAGTCAGATCCTTTTACCCTTTACTCAACTGACAAACTAAGTGTGGCAAAGATAGTCCCTGAATTAATCAGTTTATTGAAACGCACACAAAAGCAGAATAAGCAAAAGGAATATACGAAAAGGCAGACAAAAGTGGATCAAATAAAGTTATTTGAGCACAGAGTGCCAGTAATGAACCAAACACTGTGCATCCATGGAGGAAGATTTTCAAATGCTCTGGAAATCACCCTTCAAGGTGACTCCCAGTGGTTCCAGATGCCACCGAGCCTTTGGCAAGGACGTAAAGGACTGTTCAGTTCAGCAGAGCCTCCAATGGCCCCTGACCTTTCAGAGTGAGTCCTTGCAGAGAACGGAATCACAGTGAGATATGTTCCTTAATGACAGTTGGTAGACACTAGTATTTTTTTAATTGCCTCTGAAGTTGTAATATCTTTGCTTCCAAATGTCAGCCTTGGAGGGAAAAGTTTGGGAACCAGCTGCCTCATTTTCATCTCAGCACACAGTTGTCAGTGTGGCTCATCAGTCAGCCAGTGTGAAGTGACAGGCCGCATGGCTATCCGCCAGCCACTTGGCTCAGTGATAACCTGCTACAAGAAAATGCTAAAAATGGAGGCAATGTTAGAAAGCACAGCCATATTAATCATAATTAAGATATCTATTTACTTAGAGTCACAAAAATCATAACACAGATGAACTCACATCACAACAGTGTCATGGGCATTCCCCAGGGGCAGCAGGTCTCCTCTGGTTATGCACGTGGGAGCCAGTTGTTGGCCTCTCTCCTCCAAGGGCACACAGCTGTTTCCCACGCTTTCTCCAGCAGAGGTGATTCTTGACCTGTCCCCCTTGCAGAACACTTCCTGCCACTCCCCGAGGCACATAGTTCTTGCCTATATTCTCCCCCAAAAGCAGTGGCATTTTGCCTGGCAGTGGTAGCTTGGTTTTGCTCCTCCCCACAGAAACCTAAAGCTTCTACATCCTTTACGAGTCTGGGGGCCGGCAGGTTTTCATTCCTACCCCCCAGCAGCAGCCAACTGCCTCCTGCATGCCTACACCCCCAGGTGGGATTTTCTGGCTCCCTGACATGCTCCAGTATTTGTTGTGACCACCTGGAAAAGGTCTTTAGGAAAGAATTAGTGAGGGTGTGTGAAGTCCACTTATTTGAAACTCTCAACTGTTCCACCAAAGGTGGCAGCCTCACCCGCTACACCATAGCACCGGCCCATGGGCTGCTTCATTTCTGATCCAACTCCCTGCTAATGGCCTGGGAAAAACAGGAGATGGCTCAAGTGTTTGAGTCCCTGCCCCCAAGTGGGAGACTGGGATCAAGCTTCTGGCTCCAGCCTGGCCCAGCCGTGCAGCCATCTAGAGAGTGAACTAGCAGATGAAACAGCTCTCTGTCTCTCCCTCTCTCTAATAAATAAATCTTAAAACAAACAAAAAAAATTGTTAAAATTTTGCTAACGTTTTCTTATCTGCTTGTCTAGTGGCCACCTCTTTCTCTTATGTCCTTCCTACGAGGGAAGTTTTTAAGTTCCAAACCTCCTTGAAGGACTTAACACTCTGGGATTCAGCTTGCTTTGTGATTTCAGCTTGATAAACTCGGGAAAAAGCTGCAGTTCTGTAATGACCCACTGTTTTCTCCTTGTACGGTTGGGAACAATAGTCTCAAGGCTTTCTACATCTTCAGAAGCAGAACTGTACTAAAGTCGATTGTTATTCTCTTATACCAGTAATTCCCCATCGTTACACCTACCAAAATCTCACTTGGTCTTCCCCACTAGACTTTAACCCCATAAAACAAATACAGGGGCTGCCTCTCTGGCAGGGAGGGTTAAGCCGCCATCTGCAGTGTCTGCACCCCACAAGGGCACCAGCTCAAGTCCTGGCTACTCCACTTCCGATCCAGCTCTCCGTTAACGTGCCTGGAAAAGCAGTGGAAGATGGCCAAGTCCTTGGGCGCCTGCACCCACGTGGGACCCAGAAGAAGCCCCTAACTCCTGGCTTCAGCTTAGCCCAGCCCTGGCCATTGCAGCCATTTGGGGAGTGAACCAACAGATGGAAGATTTCTGTCTCTCCTCTCTCTGTAACCCTGCCTTTCAAATAAATAAATCTTTTAAAAAAAAATACAGTTGCCTCTCAGCATCCGTAAGATTGGTTCCAGAATCCTCAGTGGATACCAAAATCTGTATATGCTCCAGTTCCTAATATAAAATGACAAAGTAGGGATAGGTGTTGGGCCTTGTGGGAAAACTGATTGATTGAGATGCCCAGATCCAGGGCCAGCATTGTGATGCACTGGGTTGAGCCACCTGCACCGCCAGCATTCATATGGGCGTCAGTTCACGTCCTGATTGCTCCAGTTCTGATCCAGTTCCCTGCTAATGCACCTGGGAAAGCAGCAGAAGATGGCCCAAGTGCTTAGTTCCAAGCTCCCAACTTTGGCCTGACACGGTGCCGGTGTTGCAGCCATTTGGAGAGTGAACCAGTGGATTGGAAACTCTGTGTGTGTGTGTGTGTGTGTATCTCCCTAACTCAAGTAAGCAAATAAATCTATTTTTTGTAAAAAATGCCCACATCCCATATCAGAGTGCCTGAATTCCATCCCCAGCTCCAGGTATTCGTTACTTGGCCATGCAGACCTTGATGGGGAGCAACTTAGAGCTCAAGCAGTCAGGCCCCTGCCACACACGTGGGAGACATGGATTGAGATTTCAGTTCCAAGGCTCAGCTCAATCCAGTCTCACCTGCTGTAGGCACCTGATGAGTGAACTAGAGGATGGGGTCTATCTGCGTCTCAAATTAGTTTTAGGCATAGTATTAGCATATAGCCTATCTGCATCCTCCCATATACTTTTTTCTAAATTAAGGATTTATTTTATTTGAAAGGGAGAGACAGATCTTCCATCTGCTGCTGGTTCACTCCCCAAATGGCCGCATCGGCCAGAGCTGGGCCAGACCAAAGCCAGGAGCCTGCAGCTTCCTCTTTGCGGGTCTTCACAGCTTCTTCACCGCAGGTGGCAGCTTACCCACTATCCCACAGTGCAGGCCCCACTCCTGTATACTTTTAATTAGCTCCACATTGTTCACAATAGTTCAGAGAATGAGCAGGGGGGAGGGGCAGTGTGGAGTAGCAGGTAAAGCTGCCACCTGTAGCATGGGCATCCCATAATAGTGCTGGTTTGAGTCCCACCTGCTCCACTTCCAATCAAGCTCCCTGCTAATGCATCTGGGAAAGCAGCGGAAGATGGCCCAAGTCCTTGGTACCCTGAACCCACGTGGGAGAACCAGAAGCAGCTCCAGGCTCCTGGTTTTGGATCAGCCCCGCTCTGGCTATTGCAGCCATTTGGGGAGTGAACTAGTGGATGGAAGACCTCTCTCTGGCCTCTGCCTCCCTGTAACTCTTTCAAATAAATAAATCTTTTTGTTTAAAAAAAAAAAAAAAAGCCTGCACATATGCAGAGCAGATAATTATTTTTAAGATCTTCATTCGTGCTCAGTTGAATCCACACATGTAGAGCCCACAAACAGGGAGGCTCAACTGTACTCTTCCTCTTCACCATCATAACCCCATCCCTAGCACCACCTTGGACACCCAGTGCTTATATGGCAAGGATTCATGTTCTCAAAACCAGAGAACACTAACCCAGCTGACAGAAAACACTGGCTAATTAAAGTACCCATCAAAGTATGGAGGAACAGAGGGAGAGGACAGGCAAGAAGCCGAAGTATACTAAAGAATGACACTCTGAAATATCTAGTCCGTTTTCATTTATACTCTGCATGAGTCTGTCTACAACGTTGACCAAGTTCAAAACATAAAGCAAGAAGCTCCTGGCTCCTGGCTTCGGATCCAGGCAACTCCGGCTGTTGCGGCCATCTAGGGAGTGAGCCAGTGGATGGAAGACCTCTCTCTCTCTGCCTCTCCTTCTTTCTCTGTGTAACTCTTTCAAGTAAATAAATAAATCTTTAAAAAAAAAACAAAAACAAAAAACATAAAGCACAAATGAGAAGGTATATCCCAAACCACTCTTCTTCAGTTAAGCTTTAAGACAAACTGAAATAAATGAAATAGCGAAACACAGATCAGTAAATTCCTTATTGTTTATTCTCCACTTACAAAAAGACACTTGGAACAAATAAATATAAAATGATATATGTCATATTTAGCATTGGCCAAAAACAAATTTTCTTGGTATCCTTCACGGGAATAAACTAGTGAAGTTTTCAGAAGCACATTTATCCACCCACTTCCCACTTCCTTTAAAAAGGAAAAAAAAGGCCAACTCTTTTCATTTCCTATGATTTTTAACAGTGGATTCTTAAAATACATAATCCTTGGTACTTGGGTACCAAGACATCTAAATCAACAAGTTAAAAAAAAAAAGTGTGTATACACACACACACACACACAATATGATGTTGCCCAGAAACTCCAACCAATGAATATTCTTACAAGTTTTGCATTTCTTATACTTTGCAGGAATACAGTCTGTTCTGTTCAAATCTGCATAGCAAACAAAGTAAAACATAAAACTGAGTACAATGTATACACACTTTCCTGTCCTAACAGAGAATATTAAATACAGGTATATTTAATATACAGTATACATACTATGTGTTTTCTTAAAGCTAACAAAATCCTGATTTCTTATACCTTGGGCAAGACACAAAAGGCAGATAATACAAAACTATTTGTGATCAAATTTAGTTAATAAAAGTGATCCTGCCTGGCTGAACAATGATGAATAATCAAATTTATTTGTCTCACAATTTTCTTCAGACTAATATGTGAAGAGCTTTGCTAATCCTTTCAAATTTTTATTCTATTTAGAGAGTTTTCCAACAGGTGGAAATATGCACAATTATTTTAAATCACAACAAAGGGACTCACTTTTTTCATCCTACTATTTAAGACATTTTCAAAACTCTATGCTTTATAGCCACTTTCACTTTATGAAAAATCACTTAGAAAGGTAGAAAACAACATAAAATGTTTAATGGGTTATCATCAACATAACCAAATAGATTTGAAATTTACCTTTATATACCATGTAGGTCCTGTGCTAGAGAGCACTTTAAGATGGTGGAAAGACACCTCTGACATCCTGTCAGTGATTAAACCACATTCATGTATTTCCAGGTACATGATAGCTTAAGTTCTCCAAAACACTAGCTCTTTTCCTATGTCTAAAACTTTCTTTTAATTTTAAAGCCAGTTTAAAATTGGGATAAACATGTTTTTAAAAGTCTGTGGGTGGAGATCATTCAGTTATGAGGTTCATTGCCTAGGCGGCAAGTCACGATCCGCAGAAGTGTGATTACTGTCAGGAAGGCCAAGGAAGAGCATGCACAGTCAGGAAGCCTAGAGTCGCGAGGCCCGGGATTCAGGGATTTCACCTCTGCACTTGAAGACGCCCACTGCTCCAGACATAAACGCATCACCACTGCCAAGCTCCCACTTTATGACATCACAGAAATCCCAATTTAACTCCAGAAAACAGACATCTGGAATATGAATCTGAAGACAGACAGTACAAACAGCAGTTGAATGGAATCTGCCTGCAATAATCCTTTATTGTTGTTTCCTTTAAGGCTACAGAAAATCTGCACATAAACAAGGCGATCAGTTCTCATAATAAAAATATCCCCCTACAAACAGCCAAGGTGTCCAGTCAGATCCACGTTGAGTGTATGCTGAATCACATTCTATTCCACAGGTGCGCTTTCTTGTGACTCTGCAGGGTTAGGATCAATTCTTTCTGGAAATATCAGCTTCTCACAAACTGCTTCCTTTATTGGTAAATACTGTGATATTTCATTAGGTTCCGTGAAGAGAGAAGGTGGAACATGCTAAGAAATACATAAATCCTGTTAGCATACACTCCATCACCACATGAACACTTAGTGAAAATGTTTTGATTCAAATATTAATAAACAAGCAATTTCAAAATCAGTGCAATATATGCATACGAAGAGCATGATAAGTGCTCCTAAAAATAACAGGTATTTCCTGTTACTGAATCATTCCACTTTGTTTCTGAATGATTTCTTCAGGGATGACAGGGTTATGCAATTTATAATGGTCGCATAAACGTCATAAGAATTTAATGCATCTTAATCCAATCCTCTATCCCTGTTAGTTTTGTAACCTGAAAACATTACTGTTCAGTTATAGCCCAGTATGAAGCCTACAATAGAATCTCAGTAAATTTTCTACCTCAAGTATATTCTATAGTTAGAGAGAAACAAGTGCTAAGGATAAAAAATTACCAAATTAGCAGAAAGGTGTAACTTCTTAAGAAACCCATTGTAAAATCCCAAATGACAAGCAGCTCTTTACAGGTCTCAAAGAAGCAAAAACAAAGTGATGTCAAAACAAGTCATGATACAGGATTATCGCATTTTAGGGAGAAAAAAGGAGAGAGTAGGAAGAAACTCTAGAGTGCAAAGTGGAATGGACATCTGCTGGTGCAAACTTCAGCATCACCAGTAACCAGCTGGGACTCAGGTTAAGTCACACATCTAACTCAGTGTCTCCAGAATATAATGTGGAAATTAGACTGGATGGTGTCTAAGTGTAGAATACCACCAAATGTTTTTGCATTTGAGATAAGCACAGAAAAGTTATGTTCCAGTAAGATTTATCCTATAGATCCCTAAGAGAATGAATTTAGGGATGTAAGTTTGGGTAGAATGATAGGGTCTTAGGGGATACCATACTTAAAATATTAAGATTCAACTTCCAAAACTAAAATTTAAATACTTACCATTAAATTAGAAATTTTGCTCTCTCTTGATGTATATTCTCGTAGCATGTAGGTCTTGTCAGCCTATATTAAAAAATTTTAAAGTTGCAATATATTTATATTGTTTATTTGAGAGGTAGAGAGACAAAGTGCTCCTGTCCATTGACTCATTCCCCAAAAGCCTACAAAGAAGCCAGGAACAGTAAACTCAATGCAAGTCTGCTAACTATAAGGAGCACAGCAGGGACTCAAACCCAGGCTCTCTGCTATGGGATGTAAGTGTCTTAACTGCTAGGCCAAAAGCCTGCCTCCTACCCCAACCATATTTTACCAAATGTATTTAAAAAACATTTTTAATCACCAGGACTTACAGAAAGCATGTAATGATTGGTAACAGTGTGTAGTCAACAGTGAGTCTGAAAGACCCAAAGTTAAAAGTTAGAATGAGGGGCCAACACTGTGTGGCATAGTGGGTAAAGCCGCCGCCTGCAATGCTGGCATCCCATATGGGCGCAGGTTCAAGTCCCGGCTGTTCCATTTCCAATCCAGCTCTCTGCTGTGGCCTGGGGAAGCAGTGGAAGATGGCCCAAGTCTTTGGGCCTCTGCACCTGCATGGGAGGCCCGGGAGAAAGCTCCCGGCTCCTGGCTTCAGATCGGCCCAACTCTGGCCGTTGCAGCCAACCGAGGAGTGAACCAGTGGATGGAAGACACCTCTCTCTCTCTCTCTCTCTCTCTCTCTCTCTCTCTCTCTCTGCCTCTCCTTCTCTCTGTGTGTAACTCTTTGAAATAAATGAATGAATCTTAAAAAAAAAAAAAAAAGAATGATTGGCATATAATATAAAACATTTTTAAACTTCAAATTCTCAGACTGACAATGAAAACAACAGAAACAGGCCCATTATCAATTAGTACATTCATTAAATGAGAACAGTTACCTCGTGGTAAAGCCTCGTGTCATTCATTCTAATAAGCACCCCATCAATTCTCAAGAAAAATCGCAACAGCAGGAAAAAGCTAGAAGGCATCACTCTCTGAAAAAAAATACATTAATTTCTTAAAAAATAGATATTTCATCACTTCACTAAAGGAAAAATTATTTTGTTAAAAAAAAAAAAAAAAGCATGGAAGAGGGCTGAACTACAAGTACAGATGCTCCTGGATTCACGATGGGGCTACATCCTAACAAACACACCATAAGTTGAGAATATCCTAAGTAAAAGCTGCATTCAATACTCCAACCTACGAAACGTCACAGCTTAGCAACGTGGTACACTGCAGGGTAAGCGCCGCTGGTTTCCTCCCCATCACATGCGCGTTGCAGCTTTTGCCGCTGCTGCCCAGCATCACAACTGACCACCACACCCATACTGCCAGCCCAGGAGAAAACCAAAATTGACAATTTGAAGTATGGTGTCTACTGAATGCCTACAGTTTTTGTCCTAGGGTAAAGTCAAAATATCTGAAGTTGAACCTCTACTAAGTTAAGGACTATTTGTAAATAAAATTCTCTGACACAGAACTTCTTTAATTCTAGCTCAATCTAGCCTCAAAACCTTGTGCAAATTGTTTAAAATCCTGATTTTCAATTCCTACAATAGAAAAACATTTTTCTAGGTCAAAGAAATTGAGGTTTAAGTTACTTAAAATATCCCAAGTAATGTGAAATCATACTGCTTGTTTTAAAAAATGGCAGTACTGGGAGTAAACTTCAACACCAGTAGAAGCAAAATGCACGAACCTAGTTCTTTGTTGCTACTCACTTGCGTTCACTTTACCTAAAATAAAGGCAAGAGAGCTTAAACTGAAGGCTCAAATTCAGCGCAACCCACTGAACACTATTTCATATTACCAAAGATAGGCTTATCAGAACATTAGAACACGTTCTCAATATCTTTCATTTGCGGAACACCTACATATTCTTGTGCTTTCCAAACGTAACTACTGAAGAAATCCAGAAGTAGTTGAGATAGCAAGAAGATGGGTGCTGGTGGCAAGTAGGAAGGAACTGGATGGGGTGTGGGGGTATTTAGAGCTTTAAAAAGAACATGTTTGCCAAGTCTTAGAAAATAACAACTAGAACATTATTAATTAGGATCTGGCTGCAAAGCCAAATCAAAAAGCATTTAGTGAAATCAACTTTTGTGCAGCAGGAATCTGTCTTATAAATATACTACAATACCATTTCACCAAGTTTAGCTTTTGTTTATGAAATGTGTTTACAAGGATCGATAAATAAAAAGAAAAGACACAGGCCTATGTGCATGTACATATGTTGTAAGGAAAAGTTTAAGATATTCACAAGTAAATGTTTGCTAAGAAAAAAATATGCTTGACCATTTACTAAATAACAGGTCCTGGATATATAAATGAAAAGATAAAATCTCAGTGCTTAACAAGTGCATCAATATGGGAAATAAGCAAACAGTTAAAATGTTGTGGTAGGTGCAATAACAGAGGTATGTACAAGGCTGAATGAACACGCAGAGAAAGAAGTTACCATGGAAAGAACAGAACAGCTGGGGATGGAAAAGAGAATTTCAAAAACAAAAAACCCCAAGACACGAAATAGTAAGATACATCCAGAGAACCACTTAGAGCTCCGTCTAAGCACAGGACTGCACTGATGAGGAAGGAAGACCGACAGGATAAGGCAGTACTGACAGTGGCGTGGCTGCCTGGACTATCGTAGCCCCAGGCCAAGCTCCCTCCTGCCTTAGGACCTTCACACTCACTCTTCCTCCACCTAGTGTATTCTGCTGATTATCTAATGTTTACCTGCCCTTCAGATCCTGCTACATCACCTCCACAGGGAGGCCTTGCACCCCATTCTGTACCACAGCACGTTCCTCTTGTTATTCTCTCTTAGTTACAGATCTGGAACTATACTCCTGCTCAATGCCCCTCTCTCTCTACTGCACTTTTGGGCTCCACTATGGTGGGAGTATCTGCTTTGCACATCTCTACATCTTGCCTAGAAAAGTATCTAGCACATAGTAGGTGCTATCTGCTGAATGAAATAGAGGCTAAAAGCTGCCTTTGCTGGGGAAAAATCTGGTCTGTTCTAATTGAAAATAGCAATTAGAAGAACATTATTAACTAGAGTCTGGTTCCAAACCCGATTCAAGAAACATTTAGTGAATTCAACTTCAGTGCAGTAATAGTCAACAAAGACTCCACTTTATAAATATGCTATACATTATTCATTCCACTGTATTAGCTTCAGTTTGTGAAATGCACTTATAATCCCAGGACTGACAGATAAAAGGAAAAGGCATGTGTGAGTGTGACAGAGAGAGAGGGAGGGAGGGAGGGAGGGAGAAGGAGAGGCAGGGAGAGGCAGGGAGAGGAAGGGAGAGGGAGGGAGAGGTTTTTTCTGAGGGTTTACATTCTGATGCAGTTAATCAGCAACTGACTGAAAACCAAGGCTTGCAATGAAGGCTGAAGGAAGAACCCAATTTACAACAACATCAGATGTCACCACAAATTAAAAAGCACATAATTACCTTACATTAAACAGAAGTGTTATTTATAACTTATGGGAAAAACCGATTTGCAATATTTCTTCAAATTTCAAAATTAACTATTCAGTCACACTGGGTACAGCAGGGCAGCAAGCTGAAGTTTCATTTTGGTAATGGCATGGTGGAAATTAGGACAGCAGAGCTCCAGTGCCAGTGCCAGTTCTACCACAATTCGCAGTACAGTTTGGGGCAGTCGTTCTCCCTACAGGATATCTGGATTTGTGAGGCATTTTTGAACATTTAGCAAGTAAGAATCAGAGACAACAGATCTATGATGCACAGGACAACTCTACACAACAAAGTCCACTCAGTCTTGTACCCAACAAAACTTTCAAATATCTCACCTACTATTGATATAAGTGGGGGGAAAAAAAACCTATTTGTAATTATCATCTGGCCTTAGAACCTAATTCCATTCTACATGTAAATAAAAAATTCACTCAGTTATCCAGGAGAAAAGTACCTTATGCATTAAGGAACTGGGAAAGCAGTAGAAGGACTTTAGGACTTTAAGGACATTAAGGACTTTAGAGTCACCCATCATTTTGGAAAACTGCGTCCCCAGTGGCAGCGTCGTTTGTGTCATCTGAGTCACTGATCCATCCTGCTGTCACAATCATAGTGACAGTATAAAACAGAAGTTCCTGACAACTCCATTACATCTATAGTGCAGTCATATTATATTTACATATTGAAATATATATCATTTTATTCTAAATCAATTTCCTTTTATTTTCCTTTTATATTCTTTTAAAAGATTTATTTATTTATTTGAAAGAGTTACATACACAGAGAGAAGCAGAAGCAGAGAGAGAGAGAGAGAGAGAGACTGACTGACTTCCATCGCTGATTCACTCCTCAGTTGGCCACAATGGCTGGAGCTGCACTGATCCGAAGCCAGGAGCCAGGAGCTTCTTGCAGGTCTCCCACATGAGTGCAGAGGCTGCAGGACTTGGGCCATCTTCTACTGCTTTCCCAGCCCACAGCAGAGAGCTGGATCGGAAGTGGAGCAGCCAAGACTCAAACTGGCACCCATATGGGATGCTGGCACTGCAGGCAGGGGCTTTACCCACTACACCACAGCAACAGCCCTTATTTCCCTTTTATCTTATTTATTTATTTATTTATTTATTTATTTATTTATTTATTTATTTATTTTGACAGGTAGAGTGGACAGTGAGAGAGAGAGACAGAAAGGTCTTCCTTTTCCGTTGGTTCACCACCTAATGGCCGCTGCGGCCGGCGCACTGCAACTGGCGCACCATGCTGATCCGAAGCCAGGAGCCAGGTGCTTCTCCTGGTCTCCCATGCGGGTGCAGGGCCCAAGCACTTGGGCCATCCTCCACTGCACTCCCGGGCCACAGCAGAGAGCTGGCCTGGAAGAGGAGCAACTGAGACAGAATCCAGCGCCCCAACCAGGACTAGAACCTGGTGTGCCGGCGCCGCAGGTGGAGGATTAGCCTAGTGAGCCGCAGCACCGGCTCCCTTTTATCTTATAATTAGGATATCATTTTGATTTATAAGAAGGCTGATTTATTAGAAAGAATTTTACTTTTGGGGAGTAACATATCCATGAGTTAATATTTTAGCTTACAGGTTTGATTTTTTTAAAAACGACAAGGCAGGTGGCTAAAATTGAAAACCAGTAACTTAAGGCAAAACTTACTCAACCACCCCAGGTCTCCCTCTTCATCTGTTAAGTTGGGATGTGGGGCCGGCACTGTGACGTAGCAGGTAAAGCCACCACCTGCAGGGCCGGCATCCCATATGGTGCCGGTTTGAGTCCTGGCTGCTACACTTCTGATGCAGCTCTCTGCTATGGCCTGGAAGGCAGCAAAAGATGGCCCAAGCCCTTGTGCCCCTGCACCCACATGGGAGACCTGGAAGAAGCTCCTGGCTCCTGGCTTCAGATCAGCACAGCTCCAGCGGTTGCAGCCACCTGGGGAGTGAACCAGAGGATGAAAGACCTCTCTCTCTCTCTCCCTCTCCCTCTCTCTCTCTCTCTCCGTCTTGCTCTCTGCCTCTCTGTGACTTTCAAACAAATAAATTTTAAAAAATAGTTAAATTCTCTTAAAAAAGATTAAGAAAAAAAAAAAGATGGGATGTAAAGAAACAATCTTGAAGCCTCATCTTAGCATAAAATTTGACAGTTCTATAGGACCGTATTTCTAACGAAAGCTCTCTGTGCACAGGCACAGGCATTACGAATTCTCTGCACAAGTAAGAGGACGGATATGCTGCTGCCCAGTATACTCGGAAGCTACGTGAAACACGGGAGCAGACAACGTTCACTCCTGACTCTACTTGCAATGAATAGGAACAGCCATTTCAGACCACCAAGGCACTTGCCATTATTTGACAGAAAAAATTACTTCATTTGAAAGTTAAAAATACACTAAATGCATGAAATAGGTTCTCTTTACCTATCTATTATTAGAACAACTGTACAAGCCATAAGCAGAATGTTAGGGACACAAAATTCGAACCTAAACACTGCCAAGAGAAGCTGAGTTAGAAATACAAAAGAAACATGCTCTCAACCTGATCTTTCCTCAGGGGACCTGAACCACAAGGAAATTATGATTTTAAGAGAAAAAAAAAGCTTACCTAGATACAGAACTGAAAATTTAAGGTAGGAAAAAATAGTTCCAGTTTGTATTATTTCAACAGCATTTATTTTCAGAGTATCTCATAATTATTATGGAAACCAAGAAATAAACATTCATAAATGACCACTTTTGAAATTCTAAAATAATTAAAAATATTGCAGCTTTCCTACCAAAGTGAAAATATCAAGTAAAAGCAAGGAATAACTCTTACCACTGCTCCTGATGACTGCAAGAACAATTTGAAAGGCAGACGATACAAAAAGGGAAAACTCACATGTGATAAAAAAAGAAAAAACTAATTTCCATACATTCTATATCCCCCAATCAAACTCCTAGCAAAAATAAAAGATACAGGGTGGTCCTTGACATATATATAGCTCCTTGGAAAGCCTCCTTAAACTAAACATAACCTGTGATGGTACGGACTGTATTTGAAAGCAATTAGGAAAACATAGATAGTAAGTCAGGGAAAGTTTTTTTTGTTTTTTTTTTTTTTAAGAAAAAAGGTCAATTAAATGATGGTTTTAAGTGAGCTCTAAATGGAAAGAACCTGACAAGGGCTTTGGAAATGATCATCTCACTTCATTCTTGCAGTGGCCAGTAATACGACAGTCTCAATCAGTTACCACGACTTCAGAAAACATCCATGTTCATCTTGTTCTACTGTTACGCCCTTCCTTCATTTGGCTGAAGAAACTTATAAAACCAAACACTCAGATCAGGGGCCACCTCCCTCGCCTTCTCTCTCCAGTCTCACATATGTCTATCCAGCTTTACAGGCAACAAAAATATAGAAAGTATATCATTTTTATAGTCCAACAAGAAAAATAGTGCTAAGGCCAACTGAATCTCTAATTTGTCTAGATAATGCTGATAAGCTCCAGGTGTGCATCACTGGAATAGAGGAAGACTTTCCTACATCCCATCCCCCTTACTCCTATCAGCACCAAAGCATCTCTCCCTCTGTCAAAAGGCAAACCATCTACCCATGATCCTAGAGATGATAAAAAGGAGCAGAGTCAAACTGATTCAAGGTGTGATTTGATCTTGGGAAGTCACTTAATATCTCTGACCCTCCATTTTCTCATCTGTAAAACAAGGATATGAAAGTATTTGCTGTATAGAATTTTGCAGAGGATTAAATGAAAAAAATGCAGGTATCCAACATGGTGTCACACTCCCCCATCTCCTCATTCACTCCTAGTTTCTTGCCTACATCCATATTTACCAGACTAGTCTTTGCTTGTGGAGAAGGTAACAACTTCATTTGTATACATCCCACTACCCCTAAGCCAGAACTACCCATTTATTCCATTTAGAGCAGTATCTGCTACTTGCTACAAAGAAACCAACTCAAAAAGGACATTATTCTAACAAAATTTTTCCATGCATTCTTAAAAATGCAATCCTATCACCTAACTTAAAAAATTTCCACAAGGTAGGAAGAAAAAGCAAGTTAGCACATCACTCTCTGGTTCGAGACTGTTTTCTCTAAAACATATATGTTTATGCCCATATCCTAACTCTCTCATCCACAAAAGTACATGTGGCTCCCACACACCTACACACTTGTTTACTGCATGGAGGCAGACACTCACTTGGATGCAAATGTTCACTCAGATATGCAAACTCATAATGAATATTCAACACAGACAATTCGGTTAGGAGGGCAGAAAAGCGGGGAGGTACATGACTGGATAGGTTGAAGAATGAATATGAGTGAAAAACAGTGTATCTGAAGAGGGTTATAAGTGAGCAAAGGGTAAGTTGCTATGAAAGTAACTCTCCAGAAGAACAAATCAGAGAGAGAGAAAATAACTATCCAAGGGCAGGCATGTGGTGCAGTGGTTACGTAACTACTTGGGACACCCACAACCCATACTGGAGTGCCTGGTTTGAGTCACCCACTTCCAATCCAGTTTTCTGGCTATGCACACACTGCGAGGTAGCCAGGGATAGCTCAACTATCTGGTCGCTGCCACCCACATGGGAGACCCAGATTAAGTTTCAGGCTCCAGGCTTCAGCCTGGTCCAAACCAGCTGTTGTGGGCATTTGGGGAGTGAAGCAACAAATAGAAGATCTCTTTGTTTTAATCTGTGTGTCTGTCTTTCAAATAAAAGAAAAAAAATATCTAATGCTGGAATAATGATATATATCAGATGACACAAAGAAAACTCTGTAGCTAACCAACTTCACCACTTTAAATAAACTAATCATTTGGGCCTCATCTATGAAACTAGACTGAACTAAATGATTCCCTAAAAATCCATTACAACTCTAAGATTTATGATTTTTGCAAAAAGAAATTGACTCTAAGACAAATTTATTAATGCTTTAGTATTACTGTTTTCATTCTGTATTGCTTAAACCAAAATATCCACAATCAATATGTTCCAAAACCAATGTTTGATGTTGGGGTCTCTGTCTTCTATGGAGCTCATGAAAAGTACTATAATCAAAAGGTTTAAAAAATAATACTTACTATGGAAGAACGGAAAAGGAATATTTAATGTTGCCTAGGGGAGTTGTGAAAGGCCTTATGGAAGAGTTGAATTTTAGCTGTATCTTTAATAAAAAGCTTCAGTCTAGGTTCTTTTGGAAAGTGTTAGAAATCCAATTACACCTTGGTAGTAAATAAATGAGTAACTGGTAATGACCTACTACTATTCCTCTTAAGTGCATTCCACCACTAAGAGTATGAATGGAAGTAATCTACCCTCCTCTTACAGAAAACAATGCAACTATACTGTAAATTGAAGAAGTTATTTAATGATTTGCTACAATTCTAACACAGGTCATTTTAAAAACATAATATCCACCTTCTGTCTGAAAATCCTACCAATATCATTTTTAACTTAAACTGTAAAAATTAAGTGATAGTCTTCATTCAACTTAAATAAGCAAACAAATTACAAAGTTGACAGGTCTATTAAAAATGCTTTGATAAGATCTTAACACTGTATTAAATTTTGTGAATTTTCTAATGGACATTCAATAATATACACTGTACAGACCCAAGTGAAACTATATATAACATCATTGTAAGACTCTGTGTGTTTCAAAGTTAATTGCTTTATTTCTGTCCAATGGTACAAATGGGAGAAACACATGATTTTAAACAAAAATCATAATACTCACAATTTTCACACTCAAGCTTGAAACTCCATGATCATGAAGTTCATCCTCAAATAGAAGAACTTCTTCAAAAAACTTGATTTGTTCTCTGGCTTTCAACTTCTCCGTATCTATATGATCTGTCGTAGGTACAACCTAAAAGAAAAAGTTTAAGAAGCAGCATTTAAAGAAAAAAAAAAAATTGAAGGAATTACAGAGACACAGGAAAGTAGTTTCTCCAGTCAGTCTTTTCTGCTACGCTAGAGCACAGTTCTAGATTTGGTAGTTATCAGCAGACTCTGAAACACTGAAGTCATTACAGATAGCTGACATCACAGTTTCATAAAAAAAAAATATCAAATTCATCATCTTTCATACAAGTCAGATTACAATCAAATGTTTTGTTATTATGAGAAAATCAATTAACTAAAAATCTGTACATGTGATGAATTACTACTATTATAAAAGATCAAAGCAATTTTGTGTTGTGAAGTCCACTGTTAGGGGGCTGGTGCCTCGGCGTAGTAGGTTAAGCCTCTGCTTGCCATGTTGGCATCCCATATTCCCATATGGGCAATGGTTTGAGTCCCGGCTGCTCTACCTCCAATCCAGCTCCCTGCTCATGGCCTGGGAAAGCAGCAGAGCATGGTGCAAGTGTTTGGGTCGGGTCCCTGCACCCATGTGAGACCTGGAAGAAGCTCCTGGTTCCTAGCTTCAGATCAGCCTGTCTCTAGCTGTTGTGGCAATTTGGGGAGTGAACCAGTGAATGGAAGATCTCTCTGTCTCTCCCTGTCTCTGTAACACTGCCTTTCAAATAAATAAATAAATCTTTTTTTAAAAAGTCCACTTTTAAAAAATTCATTTGGAATTTGAAAATATCTTCCACTAGAATATTATATGTCTTAGATCTCCAATCTAATTTCCCAAACCTACAAACAAAATAGTTTAAATAACAAGATAAATAAGAACTTTTTTAAAAATTCCAAAGGAAAGGCCAGCACGGTGGCTTAGAGGTTAAGCCTCCACCTACAGTGCCAGCATCCCCTATGAGGGCAGGGTCAAGTCCCAGCTGTTCCACTTCCAATCCAGCTCCCTGCTAATGGCCTGGGAAAGCAGCAGAATATGGTCCAAGTACTTGGACACTTGCACCCATGTGGGAGACCCAGAAGAAGCTCCTGACTTCGGATCGGCCCAACTCTGGCCATTGTGGCCATTTGGAGAGTGAACAAGTGGATGGAAGATTTCTCTCTCTGTCTCTCCCTCTCTCTGTGACTCTACCATTCAAGTAAATAAATAAAATCCTGGAAGAGGAAGAGGAAGAGGAAGAGGAAGAGGAAGAAGAAGGGAATTGTGCCTCTTGTGACAATACAGTTGAAACTGAATACATTCCAGGAAGTTGCCACTCACAAAAAGATAAATAATTTTCACTTCCAGTTGTATGAAGTACTTAAAGCAGACAAATTCACATAAATATGAAGGAGAATGACGGCTGCAGGGGTGGGAGAAATGGAGAGTTTAGTGGATATAGCATTTCAGTTTTCCAAAGTGTAAAAGTTCTGGAGTTTGGTTATACAACAACGTGTTATATACCTAACACTTCCGAACTCAATACTTAGTGACAAGATGCTAAATTTAATGCTCAAGACATTAAAGAACATTGACTTGGGCAAATGTTCCAGTGTGCTTTTTCAAAAACAATAAAAAAAGCTTTTTAACTACTTGAACATTAAGTACGTGTTTTATTCCTAAAACATAGTACAAGCAGGAGAGGCAGGCTTTTAACTTCAATTACCCTACAAATCTATTTAGTTATTTAACAGCAAAGAAGAAAACAGTCATACATGGAGAGGTTACTATGGCCAGGTACAGCCCTGATTTGTTTTCTCTTCACATTCCTATGACATAATCTTAGGTGCATAAGGCAGTCTAGCTAATAAATGGCGAGGCTGGATTGGATTGCAGCCAGGTGAGTACAACTCAGCAAGTGGCTCTCCTTTCTCACATCATGGTG
Source organism: Lepus europaeus (assembly GCF_033115175.1). Lineage (NCBI taxonomy): Eukaryota > Metazoa > Chordata > Mammalia > Lagomorpha > Leporidae > Lepus > Lepus europaeus. The sequence continues at coordinate 133,612,618 of NC_084831.1, read as the reverse complement.
CAACTCAGAGTAATAGGTTAAACAACCCAAAAGACAAAACACTAACACACACACACACACACACACACCAGCCTCCAGTAACTGCAACGCAAGAATTGAAAGACAAAGGAGGGGTCGGCGCTGTGGCACAGTGGGTTAACACCCTGGCCTGAAGCGCCGGTTCGAGACCTGGCTGCTCTACTTCTGATCCAGCTCCCTGCTATGGCCTGGGAAATCAGTACAAGATGGCCCAAGTCCTTGGGCCCCTGCACCCGCGTGGGAGACCCGGAGGAAGCTCCTGGCTTCAGATTGGCACAACTCTGGCCGTTGCGCCAATTGGGGAGTGAACCATCGGATGGAAGACCTCTCTCTCTCTGCCTCTCCTCTCTCTGTGTAACTCTGACTTTCAAGTAAATAAATTAATTAAAAAATAAATAAAGACAAAGGAAAGGCTTCATTTTAATACCTCATTCTGACACTCTTACTATACATATAAAATATATCCACCTATGGGGCCCGCACTGTGGTGTAGTGGGTTAAACCTTCCTCTGCAGTGCCAACATCCCAAATGGGTGCTGGTTCCACTACTGGTTGCTCCACTTCCGATCCAGTTTTCTGCTATGGCCTGGGAAAGCAATGGAAGATGGTCCAACTTCTTGGGCTCCAATACCCAGTGGGAGACCCAGAAGAAGCACCTGGTTCCTGGCTTCAGATCAGCCCAACTCAGACCATTGAGGCCATTTGGAAAATGAACCAGCAGATGGAAAACCTCTCTCTTTCTCTCCCTATCTGTAGGTCTATCTCTCAAATGAACATTTAAAAACATATATATATATATATATATATACATACATACACACACACACACACACACATATATATCCCCACCTACACAAACACTTCCTAAACATATCAGAGATTATGAATGGTGTTTTGAGGAAGGGCTAAAGAATTAAAGAATTGGGGCCTACGCTGTGGCATAGCAGGTGAGGCTGTCCCCTGCAATGCCAGCATCTCACGTGGATGCCGGTTCAAGTCCCAGCTGCTCCACTTCCAATCCAGCTCTCTGCTATGGCCTGGGAAAGCCGTGGAAGATGGCCCAAGTTCTTGGACCCCTGCACCTGCATGGGAGACCCAGAAGAAGCTCCTGGCTACTGGCTTTGGAACGGTGCAGTGGCCAGTTGGGGAGTGAACCAGTAGATGGAAGACCTTTCTCTTTCTCTCTCTCTCTCTCTGCCTCTCCTTCTCTCTCCGTGTAACTCTTTCAAATAAATAAATAAATCCTTTAAAAAAAAAAAAAGAATTAAAGAATGAAAAGCCTCAACCAATATTATAAGAAAAACCAAAACAAAAGTCCTTAGGGTCCAATGGAGAAATATTAACAAATGTTCTTTAAAAATAAGCTACAGCATATATTGCTTGCATATCATCTTGTCACAGAAGAGCCACATGCTTTAAAAACTTGAACCTATCTCTTTATCTATAAAATAAGAATAATAAGGTTATTTTGAAAATTAACCCTATAAGGTTATTTTGAAAATTAAACAACAAAGCCCTAACAAATTTTCTTGGAAAAGAGTCACTCTGTTTTTTAAGCAATAAAACAAGACATTCATCAACTCTAAACCACAAAGCAATAATATTTAGACAATATTTTCTTTTAATCCTGGTATGTTAGTAATATTACTTTAGTTCCGATATTTGGGATACGTTATCATAATAATAACAGCTCCATTTACTGAGATTTTATAACAGATGCTGTGCTAACTCCTTCACATATGTAATTTTATTTAATATTTGTCAAGTGGTGTGATCACCAGTTTACAAAAACTGGAAAAGAAGGGTAAGCAACATTAAACTACCTTTCCAAGATGGTAAACGGTGGTGCTGGAATTTGAACCCAAGACTGTTTAGCCAAAGCCTGAGCTCATTGCACATGATCACACTGCTGTTTACTAGCCACGCCCTAGGATAAATTACACTACAGGCTGAAGAGACCAAAAATACATTCTCCTCCTACTACGCTTATACTTCCTGGTTTGCTGCCATGGCTTCTGCTCCTTGGTCACAGGTAATACTACTTTACAGGGGCCAGTGCTGTGGCATGGCGGGTAAAGCCATCACCTGCAGTGCTGGCATCCCATATGGGCACCAGTTCAAATCCCAGCTGCTCCACTTCCGATCCAGCTCTCTGCTATGGGCTGGGAAAGCAGTAGAAGATGGCCCAAGTCCTTGGGCCCCTGCACCCACATGGAGACCCAGAAGAAGCTCCTGGCTCCTGGCTTCAGATCGGCGCAACTGCAGCTGTTGCAGCCATCTGGGAAGTGAACCAGCGGATAGAAAATCTCTCTCTCTCTCTCTCTCTCTGCATCTCCTCCTCTCTCTGTGTAATGCTGACTTTCAAATAAATAAATAAATCTTTTAAAAAAATATATTGCTTCACAGTCATTGCATGAGATTAAAACAAGTTCCAATTTCCTCACTCCTGCAATGAAACATCAAATGGCCTATCCTCTCTGAAAACTTTTCCACGCAGTAAAAGAGGAGAACACTAATCTATGAAGGACTGTAATGACTTGAAATAACTTTACCCTCCTGAGAATACAAAGGAGGAATTTTTGTCTGTTCTCTGCTATACTCATGGCTCCTGGGATTAGGGCCTAGTACAGAGTAAGAGCTCAAGAAATATTTATTAAATGATTGAATACATGTTTTCTCAAAAAGCTGTTTCTGTCATGGAAGCACAGAGAAATATTTAAAGCTTGAAATGATGGAGAGCCAGAAACTGACTACAAAAATTATTAAGTTTCTGCTATGAATGTCTATCTTCCTTAGACTCCAAAAATCTTTGCAGAGATAAGGAGCCCACATTCAACCTTGTCTTAACATTTCTGCCCAAGCATAAACATACGATACAGAGTCTTCAATAATTACTTTTAATGTAAATAGTTTCCACTGAAGTAATTTTGTTCTATATAATAATCTGTAATAATAATCGATCCTAATAACACCCTGTGATAGACATGTAACTTAAGGAAATATTCATTTCAGTCATACTGTAAGATTTCAAAATATAACAAAGCTCCCAATATAAAACCTACCAATTCTACCTTTCTAACATCATTTACCACGAAGTGAATCTCTGACAAGCTTATACAGATACAACTTCACACTAATACAGAGCTTCAGGATTTACTGAGAACTTTCCCAATAGTTATGTCAAAATTCTGCTGTGAGGCAGGTATCTCTGTTTGCCCAACATACTAATAAAAACAGAGATTCGGACAGATTAAGTAACTTGCCTAGAGTCAAACCAATTTCATACATAGTGCAGGCAGGACACAGATCTAATCTGTCTGACCATAATTCTGTTTGTCCACGTTATCTGTGCTTCTGTAAACTCTAAACCAATAGTTAGCAAGTTCTGTCTAAATCACCTAGGAGCCGGCACTGTGGCATAGCAGGTAAAGCCACTGCCTGCAGTGCTGGCATGCTATACGGGAGCCAGCTCAAGTCTTGCCTGCTCCACTTCTGATCCAGCTCCCTGCTAATGCGCCTGGGAAAGCAGCAGAAGAGGGCCAAGTCCTTGGGCTTCTGCACCCACATAGGAGACCCGAAGAAGTTTCTGACATCTGGCTTCAGCCTGGCCCAGTTCTGGCCATTCTGGCCACTGGGGAGTAAACCACTAGATGGAAGATTTCGATCTTGATCTCTCTCTTTCCCTCTGCCTCTGCCTCTCTTTCTCTGAATCTTTCAAATAAATCTTTTAAAATAAAAATAAATAAATAAATCACCTAATACAGTCCCAAGAGCAAATGCTTCGTGATAGTGATGATGATAAGATTAAGGCAGTTTGCCATTGTTACCAAGTACACTTTCTTAGAATAAGTTATTTCACATGGCCTTTTAGCACCTAAAATTCAACAACCAAAATCCACTCACATTAGGTTCTGAGGTCTGCCACAGGAAAATAAAATAACTCACAATGAGACTGTCTAAGACAGCTAATGACTCATAAAAGCAAAAAATAGACTTACCTTTAACTTAAGAGATTCTCCAAGTAATGTTCCCTTATAATCTGTTGTATAGGTCCAATCGTATGGTTTAATAACTTCTTTGGAGTGTTCACCCTCCGTCCTCAAATAGGATGAAATGAAAAAATGAAAATGATCAGATTTGGTGATGCAGAATATCTGTATTCATCCATCATACCAAATGATATTCTTTAAATCATATGGACTATCCTACTAAATATATAAATGTGCCATGATTCACTAGCAAAAGCTCCTTCTTACAGTGTTCTGCACACTCATTGCTATGTAACTTCTCTCTCTCTCTTTTTTTTTTTTTTTTTTTTAATTTGACAGGTAGAGTTATAGACAATGAGAGAGAGACAGAGAGAAAGGTCTTCCTTCCGTTGGTTCACTCCCCAAATGGGCGCTATGGCCAGCACTGCGCTGATCCGAAGCCAGGAGCCAGGTGCTTCCTCCCAGTCTCCCATGTGGGTGCAGGGGCCCAAGTACCTGGGCCATCCTCCACTGCCCTCCGGGCCACAGCAGAGAGTTGGAGTGGAAGAGGAGCAACCGGGACTAGAACCTGGTACCCATATGGGATGCCGGCGCCACAGGCGGAGGATAACCAAGTGAGTCATGGCGCCGGCCCCGCTATTTAACTTCTCATGTCCTGATGTAGTCTTTCAAAGGAGTCTGTACACTGCCTGAGAACATGATTTAAAGCTTTATACTTCTTTGTATCCTACAAGGTACCTAGTACATAGTAGGCACAAAGAATTGCTGATTGGCTTTCGAAGAACATACACTTCTTTTTTTACTTTCAGTGTTCCACAAACATTCAATGCAAATCGTAAGACTGTGTTTTTCTTTAAAAACAAGAACATTAACGTATAGTGTACTGACTCTTGACCAAGGAAGACTGAAGGCTTTATTAAAAGTAAATCCTATCAGTACAGTTGTAGTCCAATTTAACTCAACAAGTATTCAAGTAGTGAGATAATTAACTTCCACATTATGACTGAGAAAAATGAATTCTAGAATAACCCAACTACAAATTTAATAACATTAGCCTTTCATTTTAATAAGATACACATAGAGCCTTAGTAAATATTTCTTTTAACTCTTCTTTTGGTTTAACCCATAACTGCCCAGATTCTCACCTGCTTTCCTGCCACTCTTCAGCACAGGCTACTTTGAGCATGCCTTGGTAGTTGTTCACACATCTTAACGCATCTGTAGCATTGAACTCAATCCCAAAGCCAGAACCATGCTGGATCCTTAAAACGTTGTCTCCAAACATCATTTCGGGGAGAGACGGCATGTGCAATTCATCAGCTAACCTATACACAACCAAAAGTCAGGTGAGATTATTTTATGTCACTGTTGGCACTTTTCTCACCTTTTTATCCCAACAGAATTCTTCCCACGTTACTGAGTTAAATGAGATGATTTAATAAACATGATATAATTGTATAGTCTACAAAATGCTTTTTTTTTTTTTTTTTTTTGACAGGCAGAGTGGACAGTGAGAGACAGAGAGAAAGGTCTTCCTTTTCCGTTGGTTCACCCTCCTCCAATGGCCGCCGCGGTTGGAGCGCTGCGGCCGGCGCACCGCGCTGATCCGATGGCAGGAGCCAGGTGCTTCTCCTGGTCTCCCATGGGGTGCAGGGCCCAAGCACTTGGGCCATCCTCCACTGCACTCCCTGGCCACAGCAGAGAGCTGGCCTGGAAGAGGGGCAACCCGGACAGGATCAGCGCCCCGACCGGGACTAGAACCCGGTGTGCCGGCGCCGCAAGGCGGAGGATTAGCCTAGTGAGCCGCGGTGCTGGCCTATAAAATGCTTTCATCATCCATTCTTTCATAATCAGATCTGTAGGATCCTGTATTAGAGTGGGCTAAATAAGACAGATAATAGACAAATACATAATATAATGATGGTTAGTGGTAAGTGATATGTGAAAAAATGAAGTAAGGTAACTGTCCCAAAACAAAGCCAGAAGGCTGGAGCTTCTTCCGGGTCTCCTACATGGCTGCAGGGGCCCAAGGATTGGGGCCATCTGCAACTGCTTTCTCAGGCCATAGCAGAGAGCTGGATTGGAAGTAGAGCAGCCGGGACTCAAACCAGCACCCATATGGGATGCCAGCACCACACAGGCAGTGGCTTTACCCAATATGCCACAGCGCCGGCCCTGGGCAGGGACAGGGGCAGGGGAGGATACTATTTTAGGTAGGAAGATCAGAAATCACTTCTGAGACAGCAAAATTCAAGAATCAAAATACCCTATGAAAGAACAGGCGATGTGTCACAGTGGGTGAAGTGCCCTTGCAATGCCAGCAATCCATTTCGGAGCACCAGTTCAAGTTCTGGTTGCTTCACTTCCAATCCAACTCTCTGCTAATGTGCCTGGGAAAGAAACAGATGATGGCTCAAGTGCTTGGGCTCCTGCACCATGTGGGACACCTGTAAAGTTCTAGGCTCCTGGCTTCTGCCTGCCCCAGCCTCATCCATTGCAGCCATTTGGGGAGTGAACCAGCAGATGGAAGACCTCTCTCTCATTCGGTCTCTCAAATAAAATAAATCAAACTTTAAAAAAAAAAAAAAAAAGACAAGGACTTTAAAAGCATGCTACAAAAACAAACACAGAGGACTGCACTGTGGCATTGATGGGTAAGCCTTTGCCTGGAGTGCCAGCATCTCATATAGTACCAGTTCAAGTCCCAGCTGTGTTACTTCCAATCCAGGTCCCTGCTAATGTTCCTGGGAAAGCTGCAGAAGATGGTCCAGGTGCTTGACCCTGCACCAACATGGGAGACCTGGGAAAAGCTTCTGGCTTCTTCCTGGCACAGCCCTGACTGTTGTGGCCATTTAGGGAGTGAACCAGCAGACAGAATCAATTTTTCTCTCTCCCTCCTTCTCTATTTCTGCCTTTCAAATAAATAAATAAATTTAAAAAAAAATACCATACTCAAACAAAATATTTTGTGAGCTAAGAAAGGGTCAGAATATTTGCATGGCTAACTCAAGATTACGGAACCAGTAACTGCTAACACCAGGTCTCTTTCCAATATACTAGACAGCTTTATATATACTGGGACCTCATTTAGTCATTAAAGAAAGTTATATGAGACATACTAGAAAGCTAAGACCACAAATTAGTAACCCACAGATGTTTTTATTGGCCTGTACAATATGTTTAATTTTTTAGTATTTAAAACTGTGGGTCTTTTATACTCTAGGTTTCCAGTTTCTCTTTAAAAAAAAAAAAAAAAAAAAAACCAGGACTGCAGTGGTGTGGCACAGTGGGTTATAGTACCATCTGCAGCACCATCATCCCATTTGGGCACCAGTTCAAGTCCCGGCTGCTCTACTTCCACCTGGGAAAGCAGCAGAAGATGGTCCAAGTGCTTGAGCCCCTGTACCCACATGGGAGACCCGGATGGAACTCCTGGCTCCAGCCGGGCCCAGTCCTAGCTGTTGCAGCAATTTGGGGCGTGAAGCAGAGGATGGAAGACCTCTCTGTCCTTCTGTCTCTGCCTCTCTGTAACTCTGCCTTTCCAATAAATAAATAAATCTTTAAAAAAATTTTAAAAAGGTAAGATCCGGCAACATTGGACTTGCACTGCAAAAAAAAAAAAAAAAAAACTGCCATGCATCATCAATCGGCAACAGCTGAGTAGAGATTGCCCCCCTTTAAGTGGGGCTGGGACTCTCTAGTTCAGGAGTGCTCTTGGCTCCTTAGAATGTTGAGGAGCCAGTGCTGTGGCATAGCAGGCTAAACCTATGCCTACAGGGCCGGCATCCCATACTGACACCAGTTTGAGTCCTGGCACTTCCAATCCAGCTCCCTACTAATGCGCCTGGGAAAGCAGTGGAAAAATGGCCCACGTGCTTGGGCCCCTGCACCCACATGGGAGATCCAGCTCCTGGCTCCTGGCTTCCGATCATCCCAGCTCCGGCTGCTACAGCCATTTTTGGGGAGTGAACCAGTGGATGCAAGACCTTTATCTCTGTTTCTCCCTCTGTCTGTAACTCCATCTCTCAAATAAATAAATAATCTTAAAAAAATTGATAAACATTCCACAAGATTTGATTTTTTTTAAAAAAGATTTATTTTTATGTATTTGAAAGGCAGAGTTATGGAGAAGCAGAGGCAGAAGCAGAGAGAGAGAGGTCTTCCATCCACTGGTTCACTCCCCAGAGTGGCTGCAATGTCTGGAACCAGGAGTTTCTGCCGGGTCTCCCACACAGGTGCAGGGACCCAAGGACTTGGGCCATTTTCTACTGGTTTCCCAGGCCATAGCAGAGAGCTGAATCCACTACGCTACAGTGCCAGCCCCAAGATTTGATTTTAAAAGTCTTGGGGCTGGCACTGTGGTCTAGTAGTGGGTAAAGCCGCCGCCTGCAGTTCCAGCATCCCATATGGGCGCCGGTTGAAGTCCCAGCTGCTCCACTTCCAATCCAGCTCTCTGCTATGGCCTGGGAAAGCAGTAGAAGATAGCCCAAGTGCCTGGGCCCCTGCACCCACATAGAAAGACCCAGAGGAAGCTTCTGGCTCCTGGCTTCAGATCGGCCCAGCTCCAGCCGTTGCAGCCAATCAGGGAGTGAACCAGTGGATGGAAGACCTCTCTCTCTACCTCTCCTTCTATAACTCTTTCAAGTAAATAAATAAATCTTTTAAAAAAATTCTTACTTACTGAATAAGTTATACCAAATATGAAATACTATAAAATGTTATTTTCTGTTTTGTTACCCAAATTATCTGGAAAATTGTAGTCCTACAAAATATTCCAGCTATACATGTAAAAGGATCACTGTTACTAACTTACATTGCCTCAGATTCAGAGTATTTTATTTTTTTTATTTTTTTTAATTAAACTTTTATTTAATGAATATAAATTTCCAAAGTACAGCTTATGGGTTACAATGGCTTCCCCCTCCCAAAACTTCCCTCCCACCCACAACCCTCCCCTTTCCCGCTCCCTCTCCCCTTCCAATCACATCATGATTCATTTTCAATTCTCTTTATATACAGAAGATCAGTTTAGTATATATTAGGTAACGATTTCAACAGTTTGCCCCCATATAGCAACACAAAGTGAAAAAAAAATACTATTGGAGTACTAGTTATAGCATTAAATAAGAGTGTACAGCACATTAAAGACAGAGATCCTACATAATATTTTTTTTAAAAAATTAATTAATTTTCTATGCCATTTCCAATTTAACACCAGGTTGTTTTTTTTTCCATTTCCAATTGTCTTTATATACAGAAGATCGATTCAGTATATAATTAGTAAAGATCTCATCAGTTTGTACCCACGCAGAAACACAAAGTGTAAAAATGCTGTTTCAGTACTAGTTATAGCATCACTGCACATTAGACAACACATTAAGGACAGATCCCACATGGGATGTAAGTACACAGTGACTCCTGTTGCTGACTTAACAATTTGACACTCCTGTTCATGGCGTCAGTAATCTCCCTAGGCTCTAGTCATGAGTTGCCAGGGCTATGGAAGCCTTTAGAGTTCGCTGACTTTGATCTTATTCCGATAGGGTCATAGTCAAAGTGGAAGTTCTCTCCTCCCTTCAGAGAAAGGTACCTCCTTCTTTGATGGCCCAGATTCAGAGTATTTTAAACACAGGCCAAAATGTCCCATTTCTAATATCAAGCTTCACTCTTTTTTGTAATTTACTTGAGAAGTAAAGAAAATTACAGAGGGAGCTCCAATCCACTGGTTCACTCCCCAAATGCCTCAACAGCACCCTACAGGTTTTTATACCCTAGGGCAGGGGTGGGGAACCCCCCCCCCCCAATCAAGGGCCACGTGGATATTTATAATTCACAGGTCATACACCGTTTTCAACTTAAAATTAGCCTGCTATAGATTTATTGAATTTTGAGTACCCCTGCAGTTGCCTTAGTAGAACCAAACCACATGATTTCATGGGCCTTATACGGCCCAATGGGCCAGACACTGCCCTAGCGAGATGCATCACAGAAAAATGTAGGAATAGGTAAAGGTAAGCCTTCCTTCTCTCATGGAGAAAGGGGCTAAGAACACCTGATGAGATGACAGATCTAAATGAATTTGATCCCCTTAAATCACCCCATGAACACAGGCACTCTTGGAAGAATTTACAAGTAAATTATATGAGCACCCTAATTTGAAGCTGACTACTTTACATACAGCACAATTACATCTGGTGCAATACATAACAGAAAGTTATGATGGAGGGGAAAGAGAGTCATTCAATCTGTGTGGTGCAATGATGGGGAATTTTCTCTTCTGTATTTCCCTAGCTTTCTTCCAAAGAGCCTGCAAGAACCACACGGTTTCTATATCTAGGGAGCTAAACACCCTTTGGGGACTCCCCCCCTTTCCTGGTCATTCCTTCTGCCTTACAAATGAAAACGCTCCCTAGGGTTTGACCTCTGGACCTTTTTCTTCTGGAGGTGCCAGGTGCCAACCAGTAAGGTGATGATTCCCAAACCTAAACCCACATGTGTCATCTTTATCAAGCACCAAGATAAATATCTCCAAATGGGTACTGAACACCTCCACTTTATGGCCCACACACACCTCACATTTCAACCAACTCAACTCTTCCTCTACCCAGCAAGTGGCCCCCATCTGCTCCTCTTCTGTGCTCATTTTTTAGATCTGTGCTTTTCACCTTATTCAATGGCGATGCAACCGCTCACGGCAGAAACCTTGCCATCAGTTTTTATCTTCTTCCTTTTTTCTTTCTTATCAAACGGCTCTCTCCCTACTAACCGGTCTGCAATCCTGCAGCCCCCAGAAACCAACTGCCACACCACCTCCAGAGGAGAAATGTAGTTCTTTTGGATAAAATTGCACCCGGTGGTTGTCAGATAAAACCCCAAACTCCTTAATCTAGCATAAAAATGCTTCCCCCTCCCAATCTGGATTTTCCGAGGGCCTACCTCTTATCTCTCCTGGTTCTTCCTCCGCTACCTCGCTCCTGTCACAGGCAAACAGTTCTTCAAACACATCACAACTCACTCTGACCTCCCCTAACTGCCAGGCATCACCAACGCCTCCCTGTGTCTGGCCTGCAGGCCTCACACCCGCACCCACCTGCAGGCCAGGTTCTGTGCAAGGCACCCCAACTCCCAGAAGCGCTGTCCCCCTAAAACAGCTCAGACCGCTCCGTGCACACATCACCCACCCTGTATGTCTATCTTCCTTGAGGTTCCGGTCGTCTTTCGTGTACCCGTATCCCAAGTGCCTGGCACAGCACCTGACACGCTCCAAAATTAAACCTACGTATCACCCTCATCGCTAACCCCCAAGAAAACAGGTCCCCGCCGCCCAGAGGGAGGCGAAGGCTTGGGGCAGGAAGAGACCTTTGGTACAGGCAAAGTCCACCACGCCGGCAAGCTCTACTCAAACCCAGGTGGAAGTGACAGGTTCACCGCGGCGGCGCCTGGCGAACGCTCGCCGAAGGTCTGGAGCTGGGGAAGGGATTATTGACCGAAACTGTCAATTACAGGCCAGCGGAGCAGGCAGGGGCTGCCTCCAGTCCTCCCTGCCTCCCGCCCCGGCCCAGGAGCCCGGCCCGCGCCCGGACCCGGACCCCGTGTCCCAGCGTCTCACTTCTCCACATCCGCGGACTTCATGATGTGGGTCTTGGCCGCCGTCAGCTTCCAGGGCCCGAAGGAGAAGTCCTGGTGGCTGCTCTGGAAGCCGTGGATCATCATGGTTGACCCGGAGCCGGCGGGGACCACAGGGCACAGGCGGCGGCGGCGGCGCCCAACACCGGTTCCTCCGCCTCCCTACGGCCCAGCCCCCTCGGCTTCCGAGCCGTTACCATGCCCGGCCCCGCCCCACCCCCGGCCCGCCGACTCGGACGCGGGCGCTCTTTTCCGCCTTCTTCTCCGCCCCTTCGCTTTTTACTTCCGGGACCAGTTGCTAATGTTGCGTGACCCGCGTCTTACGTTACGACGCACCGGAAAGAGAGGGAGAGGCGACCCTGCGGGGGCGGGGCTTCGGCGGCGGGGCGTGGTGGGAGACGCCCCGCCCCTTCTGAACCCTGTGGTTGAGGCCGTCGCGGAAGTTATTGCGAAATGTCAGGGGTTGGGTGGACGACTGCCGCAGGATTTTTACAGACCTCGCAAAGCGGTGTAGCTACCTCGTGTATTAGCGAATCTCAAGAAATATCCAACATTCTGTTGCAGCAGAAGAACAGTAATCCCTCAGAGTTTCGGGGGTGCAACAACAGCGTGATTTGAAAGTGGCTACCCAGCCACAGTTGACTAAGACAGACTCTGTCACATGTTTCCTCCTCCAGGTGTTTCAAGACGTTTCACGGTCTAGCTGCTACCTAGGCACCCAGTATAGTGGAAGCAACGTTAGAGACCTGGTAATAAATTCACTTTTTCTGTTGTTTAGTTTTCATTCCGTTGGAAAGGCAGAGAGACAGGGAGATAAAGATCTTGCTTCTGCTGGTTCACTCCCTGAATGTCCACAGTAGCCAGAACTGGGTGGGGCCGAAACCAGGAGCCCAGAACTCAATCCAGGTCTTCCACAAGGATGGCTGGGATCCACGTGCTTAAGCCACTATCTGCTGCTTCCCAGGGGGCACCTCAACAGGATGCTGGATCTGAAATGGGAGTACCTGGGACTCGAACCATCAAGTAGCAACTTAAGTGCTATGCCACAGGTCTGCCCCCTAAATGTGCTTTTGCAACACAATATGCATTCATGGACAAACCACTTAACGAAGACTTTTTGGCTTCAGTTGTTTCAAAATGAGGTGGTTTGATGTTAGGGATCTCCAAAACCTGTCTTACTCCTCAACCCTTCTAACCTGCACTTTCCACCCTCATGGCTGTGTTCTATCTGCCCAAAACCTTCCCTGCTTCAGACACAATCTGGAAATCTTATTTTATTTTATTATTTCTTTGAAAGTCAAAGTTACACAGAGAGAGGAGAGGCAGAGAGGTCTTCCATCCAATGGTTCACTCCTCAATCAGCCTCAACAGCCAGAGCTGCACTGATCTGAAGCCAGGAGCCAGGAACTTCCTCTGGGTCTCCCATGCGGATGCAAGGGCCCAAGGACTTGGGTCATCTTGTAGTGCTATCCCAGGCCATAGCAGAGAGCTGGATCGGAAGTGGAGCAGCCAGGTCTCGAACCAGCGCCCATATGGGATGCCAGCACTTGAGGCCAGAGCGTTAACCTGCTGCACTACAGCACCAGCCCCTGGAAATCTTTTAAAAATAAAGATTCTCTAGACTCTGCACCTTGCACTAATCTGGAATAATCTACCTTGCTCTGACACAACTCCTTCAAAAGGTTTTTCCCAAGCCCTGGAGATGAATTTAATCACTTCCTCCTGTAAGCCAACATTTAAGCCAATTTTACTTACTCCAGTTATCACTGTCCATTCATCCAAATGAAGGTTAAAAAAACTGAGCACCTGCTATTTGCCAAGGATTCTTTGTTTTACCAAACAGCACCTACACCTTGTCTCATAACAGAAACCACAATGGAATATCAAAATATAATTCCAGTGATATAAGGCAGAGCTCCAGCTCCTTAAAATGTGTTTTCCAGGGGCCGGCACCAAGGCTCACTTGGTTAATCCTCCGCCTGTGGTGCCGGCATCTCATATGGGCACCAGGTTCTTAGTCCCGGCTGCTCCTCTTCCAGTCCAGCTCTCTGCTGTGGCCCAGGAATGCAGTGGAGGATGGCCCAAGTGCTTGGGCCCCTGCACCCACATGGGAGACCGGGAAGAAGCACATGGCTCCTGGCTTCGGATCAGTGCAGCACCGGCCATAGCGGCCATTGGGGAGTGAACAAACAGAAGGAAGACCTTTCTTTCTGTCTCTCTCTCTCTCACTGTCTGTAACTCTACCTGTCAAATAAAATTTTTTGAAAAATGTGTTTTCCATCTGTCCAATTCCATTTAAAATTTCAACTGCCTCTAGAAAGGGGAACAGCCACTGATTTGCTTAATCAATTGCATCCATCTTAGTCTGGAGACAAATCCTCATACAAATGTCCCTAGTGAAGAATCAGGATACACCCTTTTTCTGTCGCCCTTAGGCCAAGGTGTCCTTGCTTGTCTTTTAGGATTAACCAACCACTTATCAAAAGGAATTCCCTGAATTCAGGGAGTGGCACAGTTGGCCCTACAAAGTTCTCATCACAAGACTCAAGAAGTCATTTGCTTTTGCAACAGATAAAGCCTTGCTGACAAGTACTGTCCAGGGGAGTTTTGTTTAGGGAAGTTCCAGGTCTGGGGCAGAAGGTAAATACCACCTACATGTAACCCCCTAGACATACTGAAACCCACTTGGGCACCATAAAAACTCCTTAAGAGCATGGCACCATTGGCCAATCAAAAGAAGATCACAAGCACCACTGGCAAACCAGGAACTTGGACACAAGCTGAACATGCACCTCTCAGCCCAATCTCCAATCCATAAGACCCTTTACTACTAACCCCTTCAGGAGCCCAGGAATTAAGCAATAGCTGCCCAACTCCTTGCTTTGTACTTTGCAGTAAATACCCACTTCCACCACCCAGTGCCAATAATTGGTTTTCTGCATATTGTGCAAGTAAACTCAGGTTTAGGGGTTCAATAGCAACACCTCCAACTAGTTTGGAGGGTTATTATGCAACAGTCTAAGCCATTTTATTATAAACTATTCTATGAATATTTATGAATTGACCTTGATAGAGAAGTACCAGGCCACCCTATCCAGGTCTTAGTGTTTCCCTAACCTACCCTCCTAAAACACGTATCATTTTCCAAAATTTCCCTAGACAACATATAATGAAGACTTGCTCTAATAGGAATTTTTTTTTTTTTGACAGGCAGAATGGATAGTGAGAGAGAGAAAGGTCTTCCTTTTTGCCGCTGGTTCACCCTCCAATGGCCACTGCGGCCAGTGCATCTCACTGATCTGAAGCCAGGAGCCAGGTGCTTCTCCTGGTCTCCCATGCAGGTGCAGGGCCCAAGCACTTGGGCCATCCTCCACTGCACTCCCGGGCCATAGCAGAGAGCTGGCCTGGAAGAGGGGCAACCGGGATAGAATCCGGCACCCTGACCGGGACTAGAACCAGGTGTGCCGGCGCCGCAAAGCGGAGGATTAGCCTGTTAAGCCACAGCGCCAGCCTCTAATAGGAATTTGTTTATTTAAATACAAATCCAAAAATTAGACCAATTATGTCCTCTAACCCAATATTATATTAGAGGACTTTAAGATTGTATAATTTCAAGCACTCATATGTTAGAGAAATATTTGGGTATTGGCAGGGGGTTTTCATGCCCATTTAAATACCATCATAGAACAACTGTCTGTTTTGTTTTAGCTGTTTTGTAAAGCTGATTTTGTTAAAAAGATTTTACTTATTTGAAAGTTAGAATTATATATATAGAGAGAGAAGGAGAGACTGAGAGAGAGAATTTTCTATCTGCTGATTCACTCCCCAAATGGCCGCAGTTGCCAGGGCTGTGCCAGGCCAAAGCCAGGAGCCTGATACTCCACCCAGGACTCCCACATGGGTGGCAGGGGCCCAAGTACTTGAGTATTTTTCATCTGCTTTCCTAGGCACATTAGCAGGGAGCAGCGAGGATGTGAACCAACATGGGATGCAGGTGTTAACGGTAGCACCCCGACCTGCTGTGCTGCAACTCCAGCCCCATAAGGCTAGTACTTGAGATACAGTGATTAGCTATGACTTGATGGAGGGCGGGCATTCATTTTGAACCAGATTGGGAAAAGGATGTTACAGCCACCAAATCAAACCATCTATTCTGCTAGTTGTCAAGATTTAACACTGAGTATCCTCCGCCTTGCGGCGCCGGCACCTCGGGTTCTAGTCCCGGTCGGGGCGCCGGATTCTGTCCCGGTTGCCCCTCTTCCAGGCCAGCTCTCTGCTGTGGCCTGGGAAGGCAGTGGAGGATGGCCCAAGTGCTTGGGCCCTGCACCCGCATGGGAGACCAGGAGAAGCACCTGGCTCCTGGCTTCGGATCAGCGCGGTGCGCCGGCCGCAGCGCGCCAACCGCGGCGGCCATTGGAGGGTGAACCAACGGCAAAGGAAGACCTTTCTCTCTGTCTCTCCCTCTCACTGTCCACTCTGCCTGTCAAAAAAAAAAAAAAAAAGATTTAACACTGAGAACAACCAGCTGGCACGTTGGCTACTAACCAGTTATTGTGGAAATGTATGCATTCAACAAACATTTTTTGGCCCTTACTGTGGTGCTGGAAACTGTTCTGGGTACTAAGGATACAGCAGTAAATAAGACAGAAAAGGTCCCTTTCATCTTGGAGCATGCACTGTAATGGAAACAAAATTTGTGGAGTTGGATGTTGATAAATTCTGCAGAACATGAAGCCAATTAACCGGAGAGGATAAGAGTGTGGGGAGAGCAGACTGGTATAGATGTAGTGATCAAAGGAATCCTTTCTGGATAGGTCACACTCAAGCAGGGACCTACTGATGACAAGGAGATTACAGGAGAATATCTAGAGGGAGAACACTCCAGGCCGAGGGAGACTCAGGTATCCAGGGCCACTAAAGGCAATGGACATGTCACATGTTAAGATTTGAGTGGAGGGAACCAGGCAGAGTTCAGAGAGGCAGGCAAAGGCTTGAGCATAAAGACTTTATCAGCCACACTGTCTTCTTTCTCAGCAGCCTTATCAAGTGGACACAATTAAAACATAGAAACTCTGTTAAACAGAAGCTTCCTATCTCTAAACGGCCTGCTCTGTTTATGAAGCTCAAATGATGAGAGTGTCTGCCTTAGGTTAAGCTAAACTGTGCTTCCTTATTACTCGCATTAATTGAACCTGACTTCACCCTCTGGCATAGCATGGAAAAGGTATATTCTCCTTTCTGTTCTAATTTTAAAACAATTTTCATGCTTTTCCCCTTTTCTTTTCCTTTGCCCATTTGTCTATATCTCCACTCATCCATCCACCTGCTTGATTATTCTGCGAATGTATGTTTAAGTTACAGGGTGTAATACTTATAGAAAGGCATTACCATGAGTAACAGATTGGATTCCAGGTTCTGGCTTTGATGTAGCTTAGCCCTGGCTGTTGCCAGCATTTGGGGAGTAAACCAGCAGGTAGAATCTCTCTCGCTCTCTCTCGCTCTCTCTCTTCCTCTCTCTCTCTCTCTCTCTCCTCTCTCTTTCTCTCCTGCCTTTCAAATAAACTTTAAAGCACATTTTAAAAAAGTAAATGCAAATAATAAACAATAAAATGGTATGTAAACATACAAATGGTAGAGGGGAGGGAGTAATTAATTCTCTCTGCATAGGATAGGAATGATTCACAAATAGCTGATCCCAGAACAAGGTTTTAAAGGCAAAAAAAAAAAAAATCACACCTGGAGGAAACGTTTGCTTAAGGGACAAGGAACAGCAGATGTATAGATGTAGACGTGTGGGACATCATGGTGTGAGTAAGAAGCAGAAACTGGTTGGGGGTTGCTCAAACAAATTGCTACTGGAAGGGTGAGTCAAGAAAAATAGGAGAGAGCCAAATCATGAAAGAACTTGGTGCTACACTAAGGAACTTAGAGTTTCAGTAAGTGATTAGGAGCCAGCTTCTAGAGAGATCATGATGATGTAAACTTAACTCTTTGAAGTGAGATATATACACACACTCCAGATTATGTACAAAATGTACTGGAGTGGAGGAAGATAAATTAATATTTGTATTTATCTCTTAGTTCTCTCTTCGTTTGATAATGTTCATAATATACCACACATTCACGTGCATGTTATCTGTACACAAATATCGGGATACCTGCTCAGTACTTTACAGATATTGATGGTACATGATCAAAAGGCCGTGTGGACCATTGGTGTAAAAGAAGACAGTAGAAGAGGGATTAGAGAGAAGAGGACATATAAGAGAGAGGGCTAGGTGACCAAATGCAAGAGAAGAAACTTGAATTTCCTGAGGAAGAGTGTGTGGAGTTTCATGTCCGCCTGAGCCCCTTTGTTCTTCCACATGTGAAATTTCACACACAATGCACAGAGACCATTAATGCTAGGATCTGTGTTCCCTAATCTCTGTAGGGGCACTCTGAATGCATGACCATGGTCCTCAAAGAAAACCAACTCGCCAATGTGTGTACTGCATTCATTGTAGTTTAACTGCCTCTTTTCTGCCCCACAATGATTCTTTTCTGCACAAAACCTGGAACAGGCAGACAGATGGATTTGGAAAATGCTCATAATTTGGCAAAATTGCCCACTGCACAAGTCTTTGCTGCCTCCCCTTCATGCAAAGGGTTTAGGCTGTAAGAACTGCTTCAGGTCTGGAATTGGGGAAAGGGGCCATGGGAGGTGACTCAAATCAAGTGCTCAGGGTTGTGCTGGCAGTACAGACCACGTAACACCCTAGTGCACTGTTTTCCTGACTTAGCACCTATCATTTACTGTCCCTGCCCGAGATCTCTGTGGATTAACAGCCTGATCATCACACTGTTCTTGCTGCTTCCTGTAGCCAGATTGCCTTTGACAATCAGGTGCTCCTATTTGGCCTTTCTCATCTTGGGCAAGCCATGAGAATCTAGGAGCTCAGGCTAATGGAGCATCATTCACCTTTATCTCCAGCCTTCAGAGGTCAACCACTTAAGCACTTTACAAGGCTTCTTGTACCCCTTTAATTAACCTATTTCTCCGTAAAGCCTATGTCCTCTGGACCTCCCAAGAGACATAAGGGGGGGTAAGTAGATTACATGTAGTAAAACCCACTCCAACATTATTGTTACTCTATGCATTAACTCTATACATTAAACCAAGGAAAATCTGTATCTCTAGTTCTTTCAGCAAGAGTCATGGCTGAGTTCAGATTTTAGTCAGTCTACTGAGCAAACAAGTCCCAACTGCTCATACTACCACAATGCATCCAGAATGTCTGTTGAGTATAACCCATCAATACCCTCACTCAACTCATTCTGAGATTACGAGCCTCCCTCTTTGGAACAGCTACTTCAGATTTGATTCCCACACTTGTTTCCCAGAATTTTTCCAGTATATATTAGCAAAACACAGCAATTCTTTGGGTGTTCTCAAGTTCCCCATCTGGATTTCACTTTGCAGCCTGTCATCTGGGTGTGCAGGGACTGAGTACAGAATCTTCCAGAATAGGATCTAGAAGCAATGAGAAGTGATAGGTACGGGCACAAGGAGAGCTGGAATGCTATTGCAAGCTAGCAGCCTCAGGTGAGGTCATTCTAGAGTCTTCTAGAGTCTTCAGTCAAGTCAGAACCAACCTCATCAGAGGGAAGAGGGGCTGGGGATTACAGGATCAGGGTATTTGAAATCCTCCCAAATCTCACTACTCCAACTCAAAATGTCCCAGTCTTGGCCCAATAAATGTCCTAAATCACATAGGTGATCTGCAACCATGTGAACTGAACCTGTGCTGAAATCCAGCAACTTGCAGGATCATAACTGCAGCTCATTTTCTGCCATGTCGGCCTTATAGCTGTTCAAAGATGCTTATGGTAGGCAGCCACAGAAACTCCCTCATTTTCCAGCTTACAGTCTCTAAACCAACAATTCAGCTTTTGTCTTCCCTTTCCATACATTTAGTGGTCCCCCTGAAGTTTTTCAGGTGCCTAGTTAAGAAAGCCTACTTAATTTCTATTATAGGTTGAGTATCCCTTATCCAAAATACAAGGGGGACCAGTGCTGTGGTGCAGCAGGTTAAGCCTCTGCCTGCAATGCCAGCATCCCATATGGGCACCTGTTCATGTCCCGGCTGCTCCTCTTCCAGTCCAGCTCTCTGCTACAGCCTGGGAAAGCAGTGGAAGATGGCCCAAGTCCTTGGGCTCCAGCAGCACCCAGTGGGAGACCCAGAAGAAGCTCCTGGCTTCATATCAGCCCAGCTCCGGCCATTGCAGCCATTTGGGGAGTGAACCAGCAGACAGAAGACCTCTCTCTCTCTCTCTCCCTCTTATCTCTCTCTCTCTCTCTCTCTCTCTCTCATTCTACCTGTCAAATAAATAAATAAAATATTAATAAATAAATAAATAAATATACAAAATACACAATACTTGGGACTGAAAGTGTTTCAGATTTTGGAATATTTGCATTACATATTGAAATATCTTGGGAATGGGACTCAGATCTAAGTGGAAAATTCATTCATGTTTCACGTACACTTTATACAATTATTTTGGCGTATTTGTGTTTTGACCATTACTTGTCACATGAGATCAGGTGCTCAGAAAGACTGAGGTTTTGAAGCATTCAGGATTTTGGACTTTCAGATTACAGACGCTCAAGGTATGCCACCCTCCCAACCCCACACAACATAAAGACCTCGGAATGCTTTGACTCTGATCATCCTCCTCACTTTATTTTCCACTCATGTCTGAAAAAATGCACTCTCTGACTCCCTGTTTTCACGAGGTGTCTGATTTTTTTTAATTCTCAAAAGGAATTGTGGTATCTCAAAACCTATAGAGGAGACAGTAGTTGGGAATCCTTGCTGGGTTCTGAAATAGGCCTAGGAAGCTTCCTAAGAACAAGGGGTGAAGAGAGCGGTTTGTGAGTTAGTGGAGCCCTGGGCAAAGAGCAGTTCACAGGAGCCTTGAAAAGACTCCAGTAATTAAACACTTCAGTCCGCCATCAGTGTAGGGACTGCATATTCATGGCTTTTGTTAAGCTCTATGCATGGTAGAAAAGTAGGAGGGAAAATGGGCACATGCAGAAGAGCACATGGTGAGGAGGGGATACCAGGAGTAACCTTTCTTCATAACAATATGCTTGCATGCTTACTCAAGAACTAACCCAAATGCCAAGGAATCAACGGTGAACAGGACAAGGTCCTTCCTCTTAAGGAATTTACTTCTGCACATAGAAACCAGAGACATAAATGGTGCCACTAACACTATTAAACACATGTAGGAAGTTAGGAAGTGCTGTGAGAATTCAGAGAAAGGAGCTACTGATCACAGTAGAACAGTGATAACATTCTCACTTGAAAGAAGGCCAAGAAAAAAAAGAGTCTCTGGCCCTTTTATGGAGGTGAGAAGAGTGTGGTATCAGGGCTGGCGCTGTGGCACAGTTAAAGCCATGGCCCATATGGGCATCCTATATGGGCACTGGTTCAAGTCCCGGCTATCCCACTTCCCATCCAGCTCTCTGCTATAGCCTGGGAAGGCAGTGGAAAATGGCCCAGGTCCTTGGGCCCTTGCACCCACGTGGGAGACCTGGAAGAAGCTCCTGGCTCCCGGCTGAGACCTGGCCCAGCCCTGGCCATCTGGGGAGTGAACCAACAGATGGAAGATCTCTCTTTCTCTCTGTCTCTCCTTCTCTCTCTCTCTCTCTCTATAACTCTGTCTTTCAAATAAATAAAGAAATCTTTAAAAAACAGAAAAAAGTGTAGTGAACCACAGGCAGTCTGGGAAGCTCTAACCACCAGCATCAATCATTATTACTTAAAAACCATTAGAGGTCTGTTTCATTACGGGATTTTTGTTGTTGTGTTTTGGTTTTGGTTATCTATAAATATGTGCAGCTAATGAAAGTTTACTATCCATAGAAAAAATAATTCCATTATATATTCCAAGAGATTTCTAAAACTCAGCTTTTCTAAAGTCTCAACAATGAAACCATTTCCAATAACAAAATAATTTGGAAAGCATTTTAAATGTGTTTTACTTTCCCTGCATAGATGATGGGAGTATTGGAATGCAGGGACCTTCCAAGTGTCAGGAAAAGTCAGCCCAGAACTCAGCTGACTGGATTCTTCCAGGATCCCTATGGTGGATAAAGGATAACCTAGAACTCACACAGGGGAGAAGTGGGACCGGGTCTATACAAATACAGATAAAACCCACCCAGGGCTCCACCCTGTCCAATATCTGAGTTATATGGGGAAGGATGAGCAACAAAATAGTTGCTTTTTGGGTTTTAGCAGCATGGTTCCATCATCCAAATGAAGCACACTGCACTAAACCACAGCTCTCCCAGGCTGTCGTTATACAGCGGATGGCACCATGATGGCACCAACCCTCCTTTCTATCTCCTTGGGTCCATTTATTTCACTCATCCTCTTACCTGAATTCCAACAACTTCCAATTTCCCATTAATCTCTCCATGAAGAGAAAGCACAGTACAGAGAGGAAGGCAGGGGCCCACCCATGGAGAACTGTTGTCCCAGGGAAGTTACCGCATCAATGCATCAGACAGACAGAAGAAAGGACGCATCCGTTACCAACAGGAGACCCACTCACGGGGAGACCAGGGACAACTCAGACACTGAGCTGAGCTTGCTCTTCTCTCGTGCTGCTGTGTACCCTCACATCAAGCCCCTTGGAGCTTGAGAAAACTGGGGTGGGGTCTCTGTTCCTTCCCACCCAAGAGCTCAGTGGAAACTAGGATCTACTTGTAACATTCCTTCAGTAAACTCCCTCATCCCTAAAATAAAAAATGTATGGGAGATTCCAGATGTTGAGGGAGGTGGGAAGGGTAGGTAATTAGAATTCAGAGCAAGATATACCTCCTCCAAAAGGGAGCCTAATAGGAATCAGGATATGAATATTTTATTTTTTTAAAGATTTATTTATTTTATTTGAAAGGCAGAGTTACAGAGAGGCTGAGGCAGAGAGAGAAAGAGAGGTGTTCCATCTACTGGTTCACTCCCCAGATGGCCGCAGTGGCTCCCAATCTGAAGTTAGGAGCCAGGAGCTTCTTCTGGGTCTCCCACGTGGTTACAGGGGCCCCAGGACTTGGGCCATCTTCTATTGCTTTTCCAGGCCATAGCAGAGAGCTGGACCGGAAGTGGAGAAGCCGGGACTAGAACCGGCACCCATATGGGATGCCGGCACTGCAGGCGGCGGCTTCACCCACTACGCCACAGCGCCGGCCCAAGGATATGAATATTTTAGCCAGAGGACAGGGTTGGGAGAAGTAGAGAAAAGGACTCCAAGGATTTGAGGTGCCAAGAGAAAGTGATCGTTTACAAATTTATTTTTAAAAACTGGCATGCCTTGGAAGTGAGGTGACCCAATGAAGAAGCAGAGGCCAGCTCCGCAAATGCTCAGAGGGCGCAGCTGTCCTATGTGGCAGAGTAAGCGAAGAGGCCCAGATGATGCTGGATTTTATTATTACACGAGCTTGAAAACAATTATCTTTTCCTAACAGAGCTGGAGCTAATTGATTTCTCCCTAAGCGTAATTCAGTTTATAAGTACTTTCCAATCAAGGCACAATTAGGGAAATCAACATGATTGTAATAGCAAAGAAAGTTTCCTAATCTCTTTCCCTTTAAGTACCCCTTTAAGAAATACCTCTTTTTTAACTACTGAAAAGCACATCTGGCATTAAACCTGGGCGTTATTGGTTCCTCCCCAAATAAATGGCAGGGGGCGGGGGTGGTGTTTGAAACCAAGGGCGATTACTTCAGCTTGACCATAAGCTAGGTCTGTCAAGAAGTGGCTGGGTGTGTCAGGCTCTTCCCTCCCTAAATGCTAACCAAATGCTTGTGGGCTAGCTGAGGTTGACTTCAGGGAAAGTTCTTATACATATACTGTGTGATGTAATGTGTAGACTTGGAGTCAGCAGGCTCCAGTTTCCTGAATCTGCTACATCCTGGCTGTTCAACTCTAGATGAGGTTTCATTATCTCTTTTCTATAACAGAATAGGAATAGTAATAATCTAAAACAGTATTATCTGCTGTAGAATTATAAACAGTATTATCTCCTGTGGAAGTCCCTTCAGAAACCATTGATACACAAATATCTGGTTGTTGTATTTTTTTTAAAGAATTATTTATGTAAATTGAAAGGCTGAGTTACAGAGAGGGAGAGGCAGAGGCAGGAAGAGAGAGAGAAGAGAGAGAGAGAGAGAGAGAGAGAGAGAGAGAAGTCTTTCATCCACTGGTTTATTTCCCCAAGTGGCCACAATGGCTGGATATATATAGGTCAGTCTGAAGCCAGGAGCCAAGAGCTTCTTCCTGGTCTCCCACATGGGCACAGGGACCCAAGTGCTTGCACCATCTTCCACTGCTTTCCTGGGCACGTTAGCAGGGAGCTGGATCAGAAGTGGAGCAGCCAGGACTCAAACTGGTGCCCATACAGGATGCTGGCTCTGCAGGTGGCAGCTTAACCCTCTACACCACAATGCCGTCTCCACAAATACCCATTTTTATAGCAGTTGAAAGTGTTCAAACACACCACTCTGTTTTCTGAGCAGGAAAGTTAATTAAGAAGCAAATGTGGAGAAGATGCCAGTACTATTATTTGCTCCCAAAGCAGAGCTCAAGGAATCCCCAGGGACTTAGCTTGCTGTTCCGCTAGGGATCTAAGAGCAGCCCTGGAGTCAGGTCAGGTGACAGAGCAGATAAAAAGTGGGCCCCAGGGTGTGTGCTTCTTCAAGAATCTCAGATGCCCACTTGGAAAGGCCCACAGTTCAGTCCTCAGAGAGCCAGCACATGAAGATGCTATTATTCCCTGTACTCCGACATGAATGAGCTTGGTTTGGGCTGGGCTGAGGATAGAGATGAGAGATATGGACCTCAGCACCCAGGAGCAGCTGCTTTAGAGTTTATGACCCCCAGAGGGAATTTAGGTACGGACATAAGGAGAAGGAGGGGCAGCTTGACTAAGGCACACTCATGCAGCATAGCAACACATTGCATGTCTTCCATGCTCAAGGAACTGCAGTACAATTCTAGGCAAAAAGATAATACTAATGGCTTTAGGAAGCAGATAGTGCAGAACTGGGGAAAGGAGGAGTGGGTGTTGTGCCATGGATTAAGCACCTGCTTGGAACACCTGTATCCTATATTGAGTATTGGGGATCGCAACCCAGCTGCTAAGCATCTGATCCAAATTCCTGCTAATGTATCCCACTGTAATGTCTGCTGAGAGGCAGCAGGTGATGGTGCAAGTGCTTTGGGCTCTGCTTACCACATGGGAGACCCAGGTGGAGTTCCTAAGTCCTGGCTTCAGCCAGCCATTTTAGGAGTGAACCAATGAATGAAAGATCTCCCTTTCTCTGTCTTTCAAGTAGATGAAAATAGTTACTTTTTTCTTTTTCTTAAGATTTAATTATTTATGTGAAAGGTAGAGTGAGAGAGAGAGAGAGAGAGGAAGAGACAGAAATCTTCCATTTGCTGGTTCATTCCCCAAATGATTACAATGGCCATGGCTGGTCCAGGTGGAAGTCAAGCACCTGGAACTCCAGCTGGGTCTCCCACAGGGGTGGCAGGGGCCCAAATACTTGGGCTATCCTCTGCTGCTTTCCTAGGTGAATTAGGAGGGAGCTAGATTGGAAGTGGAGCTGGGACTCAAACCAGCACTCACAGGGATGCCAGCATTGAAGGTGGTTGCTTAACCCACTGCACCATAACATCAGTCCCAATAAACTTTTCTTTAAAATTATTTATTTATTTATTTATTTATTT
Organism: Lepus europaeus; assembly: GCF_033115175.1. Lineage (NCBI taxonomy): Eukaryota > Metazoa > Chordata > Mammalia > Lagomorpha > Leporidae > Lepus > Lepus europaeus. The sequence goes on along the minus strand of NC_084831.1, from coordinate 133,587,204 downwards.
ATTTGAAAGCAGAGTTATAGAGAAAGACAGAGACAGAGACAGAGAGAACTTCCATGTGCTGGGTCACTCCCTAGATGGCCACAACAGCCATGCTGGGCCAGGTTGAAGTCAGGAGCCAGAAACTCATTCTGGTTCTTCCCCCTGGGCAGGAGCCCAAGCTCTCAGGCCATCTTGTGCAGCTTCCCCAGGTGCATTAGCAGGGCGCTGGATCAGAAGAAGCAACTGGGATTCAAACCGGTGCCAATATGTCAGCGCTTCAGGTGGTGGCTTAACCCACCACTCCCCAGTACAATTAGAAAAAAAAAAAAGAAGAATTGAGGAAAGGAGACACCTGCATATAAAAAGACATGGAGCCAATCTGTGTATGTGAGCTCTGTGGGGACACTGACAATCACCCAGTGTGCCTGCAGCTCCAGGGGGTCCTCAGAATGTCTGCTGTGTGAACAAGAACTGAGCAGGGTAAATGCCTCTGGAGCTCAGAGAAAGGACCATGCCTAGTGGTTAGGAAATGGACAGTGCTAGTGCTAGAACTGATGAGCAAAATCGGTTTCAGATGGCAGAGGAGGAAAAATTGTTGCAAGTGCCAGAGCATCCCGTTCAGAGGTCAAGAGCTGAGAAGACCTGAGAGAATGAGGTCAGGGCCAGGGACGTGGTCAGTCGTAGACAGTCACAGACACCATATGGAATCTCTCACTCAACCTTCCCTGCAGCCACTCCACAAGCTGAGGGTTATCACCTCTTATTTTATAGACCGGGAAGCTGAGAGTGAGTTAGATAATCTATACCCCCAGTGTCACACATTAAGGAAGCGAATCAATAAAGGAGAATGTGATAGGTATTTGCATCCACATTAGATAGCCTAAGGGCACTGGCATTGTGGTGCAGCAGATTAAGCTGCCATCTACAAGGCCGGCATCCCATATGGGCACTGGTTTGTGTCCCAGCTGCTCCACTTCCCATCCAGCTCCCAGCTAATGCACCTGGGAAAGCAGCAGAGGACAGTCTAACTTGGACTCCTGCACCCACACTGGAGACCTAGTTGGATTTCCAGGCTCTTGGCTTTGGCCTTGCCCAACCCCAGTCATTGTGACCATTTTGGGAGATGGAAGATATCTCTCTCCCTCTCTCTCTCTAACTCAGCCTTTCAAATAAATAAATCTTAAAAAAAAAAAAATACCAGAAAGATACAGCCTACCTATTGTCTCAAAACAAATTAAATCCAACTCACAGCCCTAGAAAAATAGAGTAGGGATGTTACTGGAGATGGCTGGATCAGAGGTCCTGATCTTACTTAACACAAGAAAAGAATTTTTGACAGGCCAGCATTTTGACATAGCGGATAAAGCCACTACTTGCAAAACTGGCATCCCATATGGGTGCAGGTTCAAGTCCTGGCTGCTCCACTTCTGATCCAGCTCTCTGCTAATGCACCTGGGAAAGCAGTGGAGGATGGCCACAATGTCTGGGGCTGGGCCAGGCTAAGGCTCGGAGCCTGGAACTCCATCCAGGTCTCCCATATGGATGCCAGGGTCCCAGGTACTTAGGCCACCATTGGTTGCCTTCCCAGGTGCATTAGCAATAAGCTGCATCCAAAGCGGAGCAACTCAAACTCAACCAACCAACAGTAGCTTAACCTCTTGTGCCCAAACACCTGAACAGAGTGGAATGTCTTTATCACAGTTCCCCCCACTCCCACAGTCCTTCTGATTTTGGAGAAATTGCAGTCTTGCTGATTTGTGTTCCTCCCACCAAGCAATATAAATCTGCAAAACATGGGTGCACAGAACCAACGCAACCCTTTTGGAATAGGGAGAGGGAAAATACCAATAGCACAATACAGAGAGTTTTTTTTTATATTCCCATAGCAGTATAAATAAAAATAAACTACAAATACATACCTCAGTGCATTAATCTGCCACAAATAATTAACTCCTTAGGAGCTTGCTGTGTGCAGACTGTACAAAGCCCTTACCCATAAGATGGGAACAATTACTAGCCCCATTTTATAGCTGAAGAAAGCAGAGCTTAAAGAGGTCAAATATCTCAAGATTCCAAGAGTAGAGGCCGCTGCCTACAATGCCAGCGTTCCATATGGGCACCGGTTCCTGTCCTGGGTGCTCCACTTTTGATCCAGCTCCCTGCTAATGGACTGGGAAAAGGAGTGCAGGATGCCACAAGTGCTCAGGCCCCTGCCAACCACATAGGTGACCTTGATGAAGCTTCTGGCTCTTGGCTTCAGCCTGGTCCAGCCTTGGCCATTGTGGCCATCTAGGGAGTGATGAAAGATCATGGGAGAGATGAAAGATCTCTCTCTCTGTCTCTCCCTCCCTCACTCTGTAACTCTTTCAAATAAATAAATAAAACTTAAAAAAAAATCACAAGTGTGGGGCCAGAGTTGCGGCACAGCTGGTTAGGCATATTAGTGTTGGTTGAAGTCCTGGCTGCTCCACTCTGATCCCGCTCCCCACTAGAGCACCTGAGAATGAGCAGAGGGTAGCCCCATATGTAGGCTCTTGCCGCCTACATGGGAGACCCACATGTTGTTTGGCTCCTGGCTTCAGCCTGGACTAGCCCGGGCCACTTTCTTTCTCTCTCTCTCTCTCTTTCTCTCTCTCTCTCTCTCAATTTTTTTTTTAAAAAGCTCCCAAGTAATAGTATCAAAACCTGAGCTCAGGAGAGTATTGGCTGGAAAGTCTAAATTCTTGTCACTACTCAGTATGACTGAGCGAACCTTCCTCATCAGAGTCTAAGGCAGTGGTTTCTGTTCCTGCTTCCTCTGAAAACAAATTTTAAAAGCCCTATATAATGACAGATTCCATATGAAAAAAACAACTCCAAGAAGACATTCAACTTTTGTCTTCATAAAAAATCAAAGCAGGACAGGCATTCGTCCTAGCGGACAAGATCCCACCTTCCCCAGCAGTGTCTGGGTTCAATTCCTGGCTCCGGCTCTCAATTCTAGATTCTTACTAATTTCAGTCTCTGGGAGGTGGTTGCTGGTGGCTCAAGTAGTTGAGATCCTGCCACTCACAAGGGAGACCTGGATTGAACTCCTAGCTCCCAGCTTTAGCCCCTGGGCCATTACCAGCATCCAGAGAGCGAAACAACAGATAAAAGGTCTCTCTGTCTTGTGCCCAGCTCTGGCTCTTGCAGCCATTTGGGGAGTGAACCAGCGGATGGAAGATTCTCTCTCTCTCTCTCTCTCTCACTCTCTCTCTCTCTCTGCCTCTGTCTAACTCAGCCTTTCAAATAAATAAATAAATTTTTTTAAAAAATGAAATCAATGCTCACTTGCATTTGCCACTTTCTAGAACTTCCCATTTGTATACTTAATCTTTTCATATTTACCATGATACTATAGGTAGAATTCTATAGATTACACTGTATTTTTATTTTTAATGATTTATGTTTTTATTGGAAAGGCAATGTGACAGAGAGAGAGATTTTCCATCCATTGGTTCAGTTCTCAAATGGCTGCAATGGCAGGTGAATCAGGCCAAAGCCAGGAGCCCGAAACTCCATCCAGGTCTCTCACATAGGTGGCAGGGGCCCAGGCACTTAGGTCATCATTCACTGCTTTCCCAGGAGCATTAGCAGGAAGCAGGATCAGAAGCAGAGTAGTGGAGACTGGAACCAAGTGCTGTGATATGGGATGCTGGTGTAGCAAGCAGGAGCTTAACCCGCTGTGTCACAACATCAGTCCCAATAAATACTCCAGTGCCTGCAAAGGTTCAGAGTGTGGGAAAGGCAATAAAAGTCTCTCATGTGGGAGGCAGGGTTCCAACTAACTGGGCAATCACTGGCTTCCTCCCAGAGTCTGCATTAGCAGAGAGCTGGAGTCAGGAACTTAAGCCAGGGGGGGTCCAACCCAGGCACTTGATTGTGGGATGTGAGCTTTTTAACCCACATCTTAACCACCAGGCCAAATGCCTGGCCCTCCACAAATGTTTTGAAGTACCCTCACATACTCTTCCAAAATATCTTTTTTAAGTTGTTGCTACATTTTTAAATAGATTTATTGTTCTTTATTTGAAAGGCAGCATTTACAGAGAGAGAAGAGAGCCAGAGAAGAGAGGGAGAGACAGGGACAGAGAGGCAGAGACACAGAGAGAGATCTTCCATCTGCCGGTTCACTCCCCAAATAGCCTCAATGGCCAGGACTGAGCCAGGCCGATGCCAGAAGCCAGGAGCTGCACCCCTGCATGGGTGCAGGGGCTCAAGGAGCCAGGCCAACTTCTGCTGCTGTTCCAGGCACATTCTGCTGGATCAGAAATGGAGCATCCAGGACATGAGCTGGTGCCCATATGGGATGCCAGCACTGTAGACGGGGGTTCCACCCACTGTTACAGGTGAAACGGGGCAGAAAAAAGATTACCTTGATTCTCTGTCTCATATGGAAGAAGAATTTCCAGGCAGATAAGTCAGAGAGAAAAGCAAGACTTACTTAAAAGCAGGATTTATTTAAGTCAGAGACCTGCTGCAGAGTGGCCAGGAGGGGCTCCAAGAGAGGCAATACCAAAGGGGCTGGTGGTAGCAGGGTTTTTAAACACAATTTTGGGGAAGAAAGAAAATAAAAACTTGACAATCAACTTGGTAATCAGTAACAAGGTGGGGACAAAACCCATTGAAAGACCTGAGCTGTAGCCTTCTCTGCCCTGATCTGTAGCCTTCTCTGTCCTGATCTGTAGCCTTCTCTGTCCTGATCTGTAACCTTCTCTGCCCTGATCTGTAGCCTTCTCTGCCCTGATCTGTAGCCTTCTCTGCCCTGATCTGTAGCCTTCTCTGCCCTGATCTGTAGCCTTCTCTGCCCTGATCTGTAGCCTTCTCTGCCCTGTCTGGCTTGTTCACGGTTTAACAATAATGCCACCTGGGCCGGCGCCACAGCTCACTAGGCTAATCCTCCGCCTTGCGGCGCCGGCACACCGGGTTCTAGTCCCGGTCGGGGCACCGATCCTGTCCCGGTTGCCCCTCTTCCAGGCCAGCTCTCTGCTGTGGCCCGGGAGTGCAGTGGAGGATGGCCCAAGTGCTTGGGCCCTGCACCCATGGGAGACCAGGAGAAGCACCTGGCTCCTGCCATCGGATCAGCGCGGTGCGCCGGCCGCAGCGCGCCAACTGCGGTGGCCATTGGAGGGTGAACCAACGGCAAAAGGAAGACCTTTCTCTCTCTCTCTCTCTCTCACTGTCCACTCTGCCTGTCAAAAAAATAAAATAAAAATAAAAATGCCACCTGAGGGGTGGGATAGGTAACTTGTTTTCTTCCTTTCTTTCTCTCTCTGTCTCTGTCTCTCTCTCTCTCTCTCTGTCTCTCTCTTTCTCTCTCTCTCTCTCTGTTTCTCTCTCTCTCTGTCTCTCCCTCTCTCCCTCTCTCTCTCTCCCCCCCCTTCTCTCCCTTCCTCCCTCCCTCCCTCCCTCCCTCCCTCCCTCCCTCCCTCCCTTCCTTCCTTCCTTCCTTTCAGATTAATTTATTTATTTGAGTTACAGAGAAGCAGAGGCAGAGAGAGACGTCTTCCATCCGCTGGTTCACTCCCTGAAAAGCCACAACAGCCAGAACTGGGCCGATCTGAAGCCAGGAGCTTTTTCCGGGTCTTCCACTTGGGTTCAAAGGCCCAAGGACTTGGGCCATCTTCTACTGCTTTCCCAGGCCACAGCAGAGTGCTGGATCAGAAGAGGAGCAGCCAGGATACAAAACCAGTGCCCATATGGGATGCGGGTACTGCAGGCGGCGGCCCCGCCACCATACCACAGCGCCGGCCCCGGTAATTTGTTTTCACAGTGAACTGTGAGCTCGGAAGGATGGAACTGCCATTCCCTAGCTAGTCTCATGGTAAAAACTGGAAGCTCCCAAGGAGTGAGGCAGGCACTTTTGACCTTGCTAAAGATAATTTTTTGGGGAAGCAAGCATTTTGCACCCTCCATTTCCACCAAGACCAATCTATTAACCAGTCTGACTCCTCACACCATTACACCACAACAGCAGACCTTTGCTGTTGTCTCCCAGTGGGTGCAAGGACCCAAGCACTTGGGCCATCTTCCACTGCTTTCCCAGGCCATAAGAAAGATCTGGGTCAGAAGTGGAGCAGCCAGGACTCAATGCCAGTATTGCAGGAGACAGCTTTACCCACTACACCATAGCTCCGGCCCCTACTTCCTATATATTTTTTTATTTTTAATTTTTTGACAGGCAGAGTGGACAGTGAGAGAGAGAGACAGAGAGAAAGGTCTTCCTTTTCCGTTGGTTCACCCCCCAATGGCTGCTGCGGCCAGCGCGTTGCTGCCGGCGCACCACGCTGATCTGAAGCCAGGAGCCAGGTGCTTCTCCTGGTCTCCCATGTGGGTGCAGGGCCCAAGGACTTGGGCCATCCTCCACTGTACTTCCCGGGCCACAGCAGAGAGCTGGCCTGGAAGAGGGGCAACTGGGACAGAATCCGGTGCCCCGACCGGGACTAGAACCTGGTATGCCGGCACCGCAAGGCGGAGGATTAGCCTATTGAGCTGCAGCGTCAGCCATTCCTATATTTTTTTTTTTTTTTTGACAGACAGAGTGGACAGTGAGAGAGAGAGACAGAGAAAAAGGTCTTCCTTTGCCATTGGTTTACCCTCCAATGACCGGCCGTGTGCCGGTGCCGCAAGGTGGAGGATTAGCCTGTTGAGCCGTGGTGCCGGCCAATTCCTATATTTTTAAAAACAGTATATATTGTGAAAATCTTTCCAGGCCAATTGCTATCACTCTCTGTCATTCAGTGCTATAATCCAATGTCCAGTCACCCTATGGTCTTTCTTTTTGAGATTTATTTATTTATTTATTTATTTGAAAATCAGAGTTACACATAAAGAGAAGGAGAGGCAGAGAGATAGAGAGACAGAGAGAGAGAGAGGTCTTCCATCCACTGGTTCACTCACCAATTGGCTGCAACAGCCAGAGCTGCACTGATCTGAAGCCAGGAGCCAGGAACTTCCTCCGGGTCTTCCCACACAGGTACATGGGCCCACGTTCTTGGGCCATCTTATACAGCTTTCCCAGGCCATAGCAGAGAGCTGGATTGGAAATTAAACAGCTGGGGCTCGAACCAGTGCCCATATGGGATGCTGGCACTGAAGGTGGTGGCTTTACCTGCTACGCCACAGCACTGGCCCCTCTATGGTCTTTCAACCTTCCCTATGTGGATGGGCATTTCCTTTGTTTATAGTTTTTGCACCAATAAGCAATGTTTGTTTCTTGCATATGTATGTTCTTCTGTAGTGGTGCTGTTACCCTATGGGATATTGACCCAGGAATAGGATTCCTGGAGTGGGTGGACAAACTGTATTGATGTTAATGTAGCAGACATTGCCAGGTGCATTCCACGTGGCCATGTAAGTATGTACCTTGACCAGTAGCGCTCTTGTTCCAAATGCCAGCCTTGGAAGAGGCCACATCCAGAAACACCACTTTCATAGGACCCCGAAACCACAGTATTTTCAGGGTTCTACCCATAATTCTAAAAGATGATGAGGTTTGAGAGTCACAGGTTCACATCACTGTAGGTTTTGTCAGGGGGCAGGGATCAAGAGGATCATTGATGGAGACTCCCTTTCCTAAGGGACTTCAACTTTAAACTTTTCACCTTATCACTGAATAACGTTCTAAGTACAGAAACATTCTGATAGGACTTGAAGCAAGAAAATATTAATCATTCAACCTTAATCAGGTGTCCCATTGCCAGTCCACCCTACTAGTGATTCCTTCCTTCCTTCCTTCCTTCCTTCCTTCCTTCCTTCCTTCCTTCCTTTCTTTCTTCCTTTCTTTCTCTCAGATTTATTTCTTTATCTGAGAGGTAGAGTTACAGACAGAGAGGGAGAGACAGAAAGAGAGGTCTTCCATCCACTGGTTCACTCCCCACATGGCCACAATGACCAGAGCTGGGCCTATCTGAAGCCAGGATCCAGGAGTTTCTTTCAAGTCTCCCAAGTGGGTGCAGGAGCCCAAGCACTTGGGCCATCTTTTACTGCTTTCCCAGGCCATAGCAGAGAGCTGGATCAGAAGTGGAGCAGCCGAGACTCGAACCAGCACCTATATGGGATGCTGGCGCCACAGGTGGAGGCTTAGCCCACTGTGCCATGATGTCTATTTCTGATGTTAGCACAATCATACAGCAGAACACTGCAATCTGCCATGAGACATTTACAGTTTGATTCGGTCGAAATCTTCTGTGTGACGTAAGGCCATTATTCAAACGGAAACTGGAACAGTTCTTTCAGCAGCATTAGTTTTCTGTAAAAATTGTGTTATGTGTATCAATAAAAAATGCTTCAGTATTCTCAGTTACTCTGGTTAGAAAAACAAGTTACATTTTCACAGAGAATGTTGTAAGTATTTGTGAAAAGTGAATACTGAACATACCGTGTGTTTTGTAAACCTCTATTGGCTTTTCTTCTCTTACATTACCCCTTCCCCTTGTCCCCACCTGGCCCCATTTTACCAAGATTAAAGGGAATCAAGTGCTAGCTCTCTGAGAGACTCTGGCCAACAGCAAGCAGGCCCAGCCGGCCTTCTGCAGGTGCGGCTGCAGCTCCAACATTGACCACTAGGGGCCCTCTGCTCCCTTGTCCTAAGGGGAGAGAAAAAATGTCTTTTTTTCCTCCCCTTTCTGACTTTCCTAATAGAAATAAGTCTCATGGATAATTTAAAAATAAAATTCCCAATAAACTGAGGGAAAATAAAAAGAACTAAAGAACAAATCATCCAAGCAATAAACATGCTTTCAAGTTTAAAATGACTGTATTAGTTTGCTTTTCATGCCAACAAAGACCTGAGGCAATTAACTTTGTAAAGAGAAAGGGTTCAGGGCTGGCTCTGTGGCATGGTAGGTTAAGCATCAGCCTGCAGTGCCAGCATGCCATATGGGTGATGGTTCGAGTCCCAGCTGCTCCACTTCCCATCCAGCTCTCTGCTGCCATTGTGGCACTTGGGAGTAAATGGATAGTGGATAAAAGACCTTTCTCTCTGTCTGTAACTATGCAGCTCAAATACATAGATTTTTTTTTAAATCTTGAAAAGAGAGAAAGGGTTTATTTAGCTCACAGTTTTGGAGGGTCAAATCTCAGGGCGAGGAACAGCAAGCACAGAGCATGTGTGGGAAAAGGATCACGCAGAAATCAGTACAAGGTGGTCCAAGTCCTTGGGCCCCTGCACCCACGTGGGAGACCTGGAAGAAGCTCCTGGCTCCTGGCTTCAGATCAGCTCAGCTCCAGCCATTCACTTGGGAGGCCCACGCGGAGTCTCCAGCGCCCAGCTTCATCCTGGCCCACCTAATGCGGGCATTTGGGAAGTGAACCAGCAGATGAGCACTCTCTGGCTGTCTCTTTGCCTTTCAAATTCATAAAATAAAGGACAGAGCTCCCAGGCCACATGTAGCACAGGCCTCTGGGTATTCAATGAAAGAACAGACAATACACTAATCCACAGAGGCATAGTTCAAAGATAAAAGCCATCAAAGGGGAAAAAAAACATGTATCACCACAAATGCCTCATAATAAATGACAAGAATAAAATTCTTCCCATGAAATTGAGGTTTTAGAGAGAAAGCAAAATGAGATATTGGAAATGAATTCAGTAGAACAAATAAATACAGTGGAAAGCCTCCTTGACAACAGACTCAGTGAGGCAGAGGAAAGAATATCCAAGTTAGAACACAAATCTCTGTAAATTTTATAATCAGACCAAAAAAAAAAAAAACTAGAAGAAGAAGAAGAAATAGGAAATCTAAAAAATAATGTCAGAGATTTATGGGTTATTATCCAACGACCTAACATACAGGTCTTAGGAGTTCCTGAAGTAGTGGAAAGACAGAATGGATTAGAAAACAATTTTAATGAAATAATTACAGGAAACGTCCCTAATTTGGAGAAAGAAAGGAACATCCAAGTACAGGAAGCACAAAAAACTCCTAATAGACACGACCAGAAAAGATCTTCACCACAACACATCATAGTCAAACTCTCCACAGTAAACCATAAAGAAAGGATTCTAAGATGTACACGAGAGAAACACCAGATTACTTTCAGAGGATCTCCAATTAGATCCACAGCAAACTTCTCATCAGAAACCCTACAGGCTATGAGAGAATGGCGATACATATTCCAAGTCTTTTTTTAAAAAATATTTATTTATTTATTTGGAAGTCAGAGTTACACAGAGAGAGGAGAGGCAGAGAAAGAGAGAGGTCTTCCATCCAATGGTTAACTTCCCAATTGGCCGCAACTGCCAGAGCTGTGCTTATCCGAAGCCAGGAGTCAGTAGCCAGGAGCTTCTTCTGGGTCTCCCATGTGGGAGCAGGGACCCAAGGACTTGGGCCTTCTTCTACTGCTTTCCCAGGCCATAGCAAAGAGCTGGATTGGAAATGGAGCAAGCAGCCGGGTCTCAAACTGGCACCCATATGGGATGCCAGTGAATCAGGCCAGGGCATTAACCCACTGCACCACAGCACCAGCCCCATATACATATTCTAAGTCTTAAGAGGAAAAACTGTCAACCCAGAATACTGTACCCTGTAAAGCTCTCATTTATGAATGAGGGTGAAATAAAGACCTTCCATAAACAAGAATTTGTCACCACCCATCCAGCCTTACAAAGATGTTTAAGGATGTGCTACACACAGAAACACAGAAACATGGTCATCACTATGAAAGAAGGTGAAGAGAGAAAAATCTCCCAGTAAAAATACAAAAGAAATCCAAATTGAATAATAGGAATATTTATGGAAAAATGATAGGGCCAAGTCGTTACTTATTAATAATCACCTTGAATGTAAATGGCTTCAACTCTTCAGTTAAAAAATACAGACTGGCTGAATGGATTTAAAACAAAACCCATCTATTTGCTGCCTACAAGAAACACATCTCACCAACAAAGATGCATACAGACTGAAAGTGAAAGGATGGAAAAAGATATTCCATGCTAGCAGAAACCAAAAAAGAGCTGGTGTAGCCATCCTGATATCAGACAAAATAGACTTTAACACAAAAACTGTTAAAAGAGACAAAGAAGGGCACTATGTAATGATTAAGGGATCTATTCAACAGGAAGATGTGACTATTATAAATATATATGCACCCATTACAGGGAACCTGGCTATTTAAAAGAAATGTTACTAGATGTAAAGGGAGACTTAGACTCCAATACAATAGTATTGGGGGATTTCAATACTCCACGTTCAGCAATAGACAGATCAACCAGACAGAAAATCAACAAGGAAACAGAACAGTTAATTGGCACTATAGACCAAATAGTCCTAACAGATATCTACAGAACTTTTCACCCTACAGTTGTAGAACACACATTCTTGTCACCACTTCATGGAACTTTCTCTAAGATAGACCACATGCTAGGCCACAGAGCCAGTCTCAGCAAATTAAAAAAACTGAAATCATATCATGCATTTTCTCTGACAATAGAATGAAGGTGCAAATCATCACTCAGGAATTTCTAGAACTTATGAAAACACATGGCTACTGAACAACAAGCTTTTGAAAGAACAGTGGGTCATTAGAGAAATCAAAAGTGATATCAAGGGGCTGGTGCTGTGGCATAGGGGGTTAAAGCCCTGGCCTGAAGCACTGGCATCCCATATATACTGGTTCTAGTCCCAGCTGCTCTATTTCCGATTCAGCTCTCTGCTATGGCCTGGGAAAGCAGTAGGAGATGGCCCAAGTCCTTGGGCCCCTGCACCCACGTGGGAGACCTGGAATAAGCTCCTGGCTCCTGGCTTCGGATTGGCATAGCTGCAGCTGTTGCAGCCACCTGGGGAGTGAACCATCAGATGGAAGACCTTTCTCTCTCTCTGCCTCTCCTCTCTCTGTGTAACTCTGACTTTCAAATAAATAAATAAATCTTTTTTAAAAAAGTAATATCACCCCGGCGCCGTGGCTCACTAGGCTAATCCTCCGCCTTGCGGTGCCAGCATACCGGGTTCTAGTCCCGGTCGGGGTGCCGGTTCTGTCCCGGCTGCCCCTCTTCCAGGCCAGCTCTCTGCTGTGGCCAGGGAGTGCAGTGGAGGATGGCTCAAGTGCTTGGGTCCTGCACCCCATGGGAGACCAGGAGAAGCACTGGCTCCTGCCATCGGATCAGCGCGGTGAGCCGGCCGCAGCGCGCCAGCCGCGGCGGCCATTGGAGGGTGAACCAATGGCAAAGGAAGACCTTTCTCTCTGTCTCTCTGTCTCTCTCTCTCTCACTGTCCACTCTGCCTGTCAAAAAAAATTTTTTTTAAATAAATAAATAAAAAAGTAATATCACAAAATTTCTGGAAATGAAAGAAGACAACAGTACAACATATCGAAACTTATAGGATACAGCAAAAGCAGTGTTACTAAGGAAAGTTTTTAGCAATTAGTGCCTACATCAAGAAATTAGAAAGGCACAAAACAAATGAGTTATCAAAGCATTTCAAGGACCTAGAGAAACAGCAGCAAAACACACCCAAAACTGTAGAAGAAAATAAATAAAATTAGAGAAGAAATAAACAAAATTGAAACCAAAAAAACAACACAAAAAGTTAGTGAAATGAAGAAGTTTTTTTTGAAAAATAAACAAAATTGAAACACCATTGGCCCAACTAACCAAAAAAAAAAAAAAAAAGAGAGAGAGAGAGAATTAATAATTAATAAAATTAGAGATGAAAGAGGAAATATAACAACAGACACAACAGAAATAAAAATAATCATCAGAAATTACTACAAAGAGCTGTATACCAACAAATTGGGAAACTTAGAAGAAATGGATAGATTCCTGGGCACATATGACCTACTTAAATTGAACCATGAAGACATAGAAAACTTAAACAGACCCATAATCAAGATAGAAATTGAATCAGTAATAAAGACTCTCCCAGCAAAGAAAAGTCCAGGACCAGATGGCTTCACTGCTAAATACTACCATACATTTAAAGAAGAACTAACTCCAATTTTTCTCAAGCTATTCAAAACAATTGAGAGGCCAATCCTGTGACATAGCTGGTAAAGCCACCACTTGTGGTGCCAACATCCCATACGGGCACTGGTTCGAGTCCTGGCTGCTTGACATCTGGTCCAGCTCCCTTCTATGGCCTGGGAAAAAAATAGTAGAAAATGTCTCAAGTCCTGGGGCTCTTGCACCAACAAGGGAAACCCAGAAAGAGCTCCTGGCTCCTAGCTTTGGTTTGGCTCAGCTCCAGCCATTGCAGCCATTTGGGGAGTGACCCAGCAAATGGAAGATCTTTCTCTCCCTCTGCGCCTGCCTCTCTATAACTCTGCCTTTCAAATAAATAAATAAATAAATCTTTAAAAAAAAAAAACAATTGAAAGAGAGGGAATCCTCTCAAACTCCTTCTATGAAACCAGCATCATTGTAATTCCTATACCTGAAAAAGATACAACAGAGAAAGAGAACTACAGACCAATTTCCCTGATGAACACGGTCACAAAAATCTTCAACAAAATACTAGCCAATTGATTCCAGCAACACATCAGAAAGATCATTTGCCTGGACCAAGTGAGATTTATCCCAGGTATGCAGGGATGGTTCAACATTTGAAAATCAATCAATGTGATACAACACATTAACAAATTGAAGAACAAAAGTCATTAGATTGTTTTCATAATGCAGAGAAAGCATTTGATAAAATATAATACCCTTTTAGGCCGGCGCCACGGCTCACTAGGCTAATCCTCCGCCTTGCGGCGCCGGCACACCGGGTTCTAGTTCCGGTCGGGGCACCGATCCTGTCCCGGTTGCCCCTCTTCCAGGCCAGCTCTCTGCTGTGGCCAGGGAGTGCAGTGGAGGATGGCCCAAGTGCTTGGGCCCTGCACCCCATGGGAGACCAGGAGAAGCACCTGGCTCCTGCCATCGGATCAGCGCGGTGCGCAGGCCGCAGCGCGCTACCGTGGCGGCCATTGGAGGGTGAACCAACAGCAAAAAGGAAGACCTTTCTCTCTGTCTCTCTCTCTCACTGTCCACTCTGCCTGTCAAAAATAAAAAAAAAAATTTAAAAAAAATATAATACCCTTTTATAATGAACACTTTAAGCAAATTGTGTACAGAAGGAATATTCCTCACATGATCAAGGTAATTTATGAGAAAATCCACAGTGTTGTATTAAATGGGAAAAAGTTGGAAGCATTCCCACTGAGATCCAGAAATAGATAAGGATGCCCACTCTCACAATTGCTATTCGATATATTCCTGGAAGTTTAGTCAGAGCCATTAGGAAAGAAAAAGAAATCAAAGGGATACAAATTGGGAAGGAGAGAGTCAAACTATCCTTATTTGCAGATGACATGATTCTATATATAGGGGATCCAAAAGACTCCATTAAGAGGCTATTGGAACTCCTAGAAGAGTTTGGTAAAGTGCCAGGATATAAAATCACACAGAAAAATCAATAACCTTTGTATATACAGACAATGCCAAAGCTGAGAAAGAACTTATAAGATAAATTCCATTCATAATAGCTACAAAAAATCAAATACCTTGGAATAAATTTAATCAAGGTTGTCAAAGATCTCTACAATGAGAATTACAAAACATTAATGAAAGAAATAGAAGAAGACACAAAAAATGGAAAAATCTTGCATATTAATGGATTGGCAGAATCAATATCACCAAAATGTCCATACTACTGAAAGCAATTTGAAGATTCAATGTGATAACAAACTACCCAGGACATTCTTCTCAGATATAAAAAAAATGATGCTGAAATTCATATGGAAATACAGGAGACCCCAAATAGCTAAAGCAATCTTGTACAACAAAAACAAAGCTGGAGGCATAACAATACCAGATTTCAAAACATACTACAGGGTAGTTATAATCAAAACAGTACTGGTACAAAATAAAAATGCCAGAAATCAACCCATGCATCTACAACTAAAGAACTAAAATCAACCCCTGGAGCATTTTCTTCAGAAAATGGTGCTGGGAAAACTGGATCTCCACATGCAGAAGTATGAAACAAGGCCCCTACCATACACTTTACACAAAAATCCACTCAAAATGTATTAAAAACCTAAATTTGCAACCGGATACCATCAAATTATTACAGAACTTTGGGGAAAACCCTGCAAAACATTGGCATAGGCAAAGAGTTCTTGGAAAAAACCGCAGAAGCCCAGGCAATCTAAGCTGAAATTGACAAATGAGATTACATCAAATTGAGAAGCTTTTGCACTGCAAAAGATATAACTCAGGAAAGTGAGGAGGCAATGGACAGATGGGAGAAATTTTTTGCAAACTATACAACTGATAAAGGATTAATAACCACAATATATAAAGAGATCAAGAAACTCAACAACAAAACAAACAATCCAGTTACAAAATGGGCAAAGGACTTAAACAGGCATCTTTCAAAAGAGGACATATTATGGGGCAGGCGCTGTGGCACAGCGGGTTAAAGCCCTGGCCTGAAGCTCCAGCATCCCATATGGGCGCCAGTTCTAGTCCCGGCTGCTGCTCTTCTGATCCAGCTCTCTGCTGTGGCCTGGAATAGCAATAGAAGATGGCCCAAATCCTTGGGCCCCTGCACCCACATGGGAGACCTAGAGGATGCTCTTGGCTCCTGACTTTGGATCTGCACAGCTCCAGCCGTTGCGGCACCTGGGGAGTGAACCATTGGATGAAAGACCTCTCTCTGTCTCTACCTTTCTCTGCAGCTCTGTCTTTCGAATAAATAAAAACAAATCTTTAAAGAAAAACAAACGAGGACACATTAAAACGCGCTCAGGATCACTAGCCATCAGGAAAATGCAAATCAAAACCACAATGAGGTTTCACCTCACCCCAATTAGAATGGCTTACATACAGAAATCAACAAACATCAAAGGTTGATGAGAATGTGGATTAAAAGGTATCCTAAGCCACTGTTGCTGGAAATGTAAACTGGTATAGCCACTGTGGAAGACAGTATGGAGATACCTCAGAAATCTGAATATAGACCTACCCTATAACCCAGCTATCCCACTCCTGGGAATTTACCCAAGGGAAATGAAATCAGCATATGGAAGAGTTATCTGTACTCCCATGTTTATTTCAGCTCAATTCACAATAGCTAAGATATGGAATCAACCCAAATGCCTGTCAACTGAAGACTGGAGAAAGAAATTATGGGATATGTTCACCATGGAATACTACACAGCAGTAAAAAAAAAAAAAAGAGAGAAATCCTTTTGTTTGCAACAAAATGGATGAAACTGGACAACATCATACTTATTGAATTAAGCCAGTCCCAAAGGGACAAATATCATATGTTTCCTCTGACCTGTGATAACTAATAGAGCACCTAAAAGCTAATCTATAGAAGTGAAACTAACACTTCAAGATGTAGTGACTTTAAACAGCCCTTGTCTGGACTGTTGAGAAACAAATTTTTTTAAAATACTATTTGTTGAACTCTTTGCTTAGGATAGAGTTTGATTCTGGCGTTGGGAGCCCGTGAATAGGGAATCCAGCTGAGTCCAGACGAACTTCTCTCTAAACTGAGATGATAAATGGGTGTTTCAAGCTGCTACATTCGTGGCAATCCTTGTGGAGTGATAGAAAACTAATGAAGTCTTATGCCAGTAGTGTAATATTTATTTTAGGACTTTTCCCCCCAGTTTTTGGAGGTGTTTTTTTTTTTTTTTTGAGTTAACACCTTTTTCACTTTGTAAAATATGTACCTAATTTCAAAATGAAAATCATACAACCCAGGAAACTTCCCAGGACCCATTTGCCTCTCCCTAATTGGAAACTATCAATTGTTTCTTGGTTTGTTCTTCCACTTTTAAATATAATTAAATATCTGTGTATCCATATTCTTTCTTTTACTCACACAAAAAGTAACAGAGAACAAATATTCTCATACTTTTTTTAAAAGATTTATATATTTACTTGAAAGTCAGCGTTACACAGAGAAAGAAGGAGAGGGAGAGAGGGAGAGAAGGAGAGAGGGAGAGAGAGAGAGAGAGAGAGAGAGAGGTTTTCCATCCGATGGTTCACTCCCCAGTTGGCGGCAATGGCCAGAGCTGTGCTGATCAGAAGCCAGGAGCTTCTTCTTCGGTTGCAGGGGCCCAAGGACTTGGGCCATCCTCTACTGCTTTCCCAGGCCATAGCAGAGAGCTGGATTGGAAGTAGAGCAGCTGAGTCTCTAACCGGTGCCCATATGGGATGCTGGCACTGCAATCGGTGGCTTTACCCACTACGCCACAGCGCCGGCCCCTCCTATACCTTCTTTTTTCAAGTAACAATGCTTCTTGGAAATCATTACACAGGGGCTGGTGCTGTGGCACAGCAGGCTAAACCCCAGCCTGCAGCACTGGCATCCCATATGGACACTGGTTCAAGTCCTGGTTGCTTCACTTCTGATTCAGCTCTCTGCTAATGTACCTGGGAAAGCAGCAGAGGATGGTCCAAGTCCTTGGCCCCCTAAACCCATGTGGGAGACTTGGAAGTTCCAGGCTCCTGGCTTTGGATCAACTCAGCTCTGCCCATTGTGCCCATTTGGGGAGTGAACCAGTGGATGGAAGATCTCTCTTTCGATATCTTTCTCTCTCTCTCCCCACCCCCACCATGACTCTTTCAAGTAAATAAAAATAAATCTTAAAAAGAGATCACCACATGCTCATTTATAGAGATTTTCTTCCTTTATTTTTGCTACTGAATTATAACATACATTGTACACTATTGACAGACATTTGAGGGCTTGCGATCTTCTGTAATTACAAATAATTCTGCCCTTTATTGTCAACATTTTCTATTTGAGATAGATTCCTAGAAGTGCTACTGTCACAGGTCAAAGGGTAAATGTGTATTTATGTGAAGGTTTTTTTTTTTTTTCTGCTGACACCAGACACGTCCTCTCTTTTCTCTGATTCTCCAGCCCAACTGGATGTGCAAGCATTTAGCTCAAGTCTGACAGTGCCTACCTGAGTCAGGGCAGAAGCCTCAGGTCCACAACTCCGTCTCACACACTGATCCCCACCTCAGATGCCAATCACAAGTCCCAGGCCTGCAGCACTTTGGACTGTCTTGGGTTCAAATCAGAAGTCCCCACGGCCTCCTCATCAGGTTGAATCATTTGCTATCACTGCTCGCAGAACTCCGAAAGCACTGCTCTTAACTTTTTACCAGTTCATTACAAAAGGAACAACTTAGGACCAGCCAAGTGGAAGAGATGCACAAAAAGAAATGGGGGTGATGAGCAAAGTGTCCAAGCCCTCTCCAGGAACTGGTAAGACTGTCCATTTCCCTATAACCTTGCCACCTAGCACGGTGTCACATTGTAGGGTTTTGGTCAATCTAATAGGTGAAATATGTTATGACAATGGAGTTTTTAAAAACATTTGAAATCTATTAACGTGCAGAATGCACACGTAGCATAAATGTACAAGTCACTAAATTTCCATAAAGTCAACATACTAACACCCAGATGAAAAAATAGAATATTACCAGTACAATCACCATGGGCCCTCTTCCAACCTCTACCACCCCAAAATTCCCACCACGGGAGCAGCATTTAGCCCAGTGGGTATCATGTCTTCCACCCCAAGTCCTGGGTTTGAGTCCTGGCTCCACCCCCCAATCCCACTCCCTGCTAATGCAGGTCTTTGGAGGCATCACAGGCCCAAGTAGTTAGATTCCTGCCACCAACATGGGAGACTTAGATTGAGTCCTCAATTCCTGGCCCAGCCTTAGCCACTGAAGATGCTTTGGGGAGTAACCAGTATGAGGGTTCTCCACCTCTCTGTTCTCAGATTAATTAAATAAATAAAAACATTCCCACTACCTTGAAGGATCAAGACAGGACAGGTGTTGTGGCACTGTGGGTTGGGCTCTGCTTGGGATGCCCGCACCCCATACCCAGCTCCTGAAATATGTGGCTAGGGTCAGTAGATGATGGCTCAAGTCCTTGGGCCCCTGCCACCCATGTGGGAGACTCAGGTGAAGTCCCTGGCTCCTTAACTTTGGCATGGCCCAGCCCTCACTGTTGTGGGCATCCGGGGAATTAAACCAGTGGATAGAAGTTCTCTTTCTTTCCTTTCAAATAAATAAGTAAATCTTTTGTAAAGGGATCTTTAACTTGATGCAGCTTATGTTGACAAATTGTTGAAATTTTTAAATCCTATTTTAAAATGAATTTTTAATTTTTTAATTTATTTATTTGCGAGAGGGAGCAAGTGCTCCCATGTGTTAATTCACTCCCCAAAGGCCTGCAGCGAGGGCCAAAGCTGGGAGCCAGGAACTCAATCCAGGTCTCCCATGCAGATGGCAGGAGTCTAACCACTTAAGCCATCTAGGGCTCTACATCAACAGGAAGCTGGAGTCAGGAGCAGCCCTTGGGGTCAAACTTAGGCCCTCCTGCTGTTCCATTAACTTATTTTATTTTTAAAGATTTTTTTTTATTTTTATTTATTTGAAAGAGTTACATAGAGAAGTGAAGCCAGGTCTTCCACCTGCTGGTTCAGAGCTGAGCTGATCCAAAGCCAGGAGCCAGGAGCCAGCACCTGGGCTATCTTCTAGTGCTTTTCCAGGCCACAGCGTGGACTTGAACTGGCGTCCATATAGGATAGTCTGCGCCGCAGGGCGGATCTTTAACCCACTGCACCACGCACCGGCAAACCTCGTGATCTTTTGAAGTCACTTCCCAGGGGCTGGGAAGAATGAGAGCCCAGTCAAACTCTTTCCCCCTTCTCCCACTGCTCCAGCAGTGACTGCTCCCTCCTGCAGAGGGCTCCCGCGAGCTCCTTCTCGCCCACAGCGCCACTCCCGGCGGGGCGTACACCAGGTCCTCTTGGATCTCAGCTCTAGGGGAGCTAAGGACAACCCCGTGATCTGTTCTCTGGGTGTTTCACACCCCTGTGTGTTCCCTCAACCCTGCCAGTGGCTCTGCACGGAATTCCTTCATTAAAACCTCTTTATTCAAGCCATATGGGAGTGGATTCTGATCTCTGCCAAGATCCTAGCTGTCACATATTCCTTTGTAACATGAGTTGCAAATGTTTTTTTCCCCTCCAGTTTCTCATTAGCCTTTTGACTTTGTTTATGGTGTTTTTTTTCAAAAAATTGTGGGTTTTTGAAAGGCAGAATTAGAGATAAAGAGAGAGAGAGAGAGAGGAGACAGAGACAGATCTTCCATCTGCTGATTCACTCCCCCAAATGGCTGCAGTGGCCAGGGCTGGGCCAGGAGCTTCTTCTGAGTCTCCCATGTGGGTGCAGGGGCCTAGGTGCTTGGGCCATCTTCCACTGCTTTCCCAGGCCCATCAGCAGGGAGCTGGATCAGAAGTGGAGCAACTGGGACTTGAACTGGTGCCCATATTGGATGCCAGTCTCACAGGTGGCAGCTTCACCAGCTGCACCACAATGCCAGCCCCTGGTGACGGACTTGAACTATGCAGTTTGACCCCAGGATTTTCAGTTTTTAATGCACTGCGTGTATTGCCACATGCAACTATGACAAAAACTGTGTGAGGCAGGCTGTTACCCTGCCCACATTTCCACAATCCCACCTCAGTTTTCTCATCTGCACTTCAACTTGATGAAATAACCCTGATGCTAAAGTGTGTGCATGAGGGTCTATGTGTACTAACATACATAGCCACATGCCAGTACGCACACGTGTACACACCGGGATGGCGAGGGAACATTCACTGGCCTACTGGAAGTCATACCTTCTGCAAATGGGGGAGAACCGGGTCTGGTGGCTGCCGGATTTGGGGGCTGGAACTCCAGGGGTTTTGATTCCTTTACCTCTGCCTCCCACACCTACCCAGACCATCAGGCTGCGGTCCAGGAGAACCTGTCAGATTGAAGGGGGCCAAGCTGAAGAGGAAACAGAGAGGATGCTCGTTCATCCTGACCTGGTGGAGGCGTGGCACCGTCTCACTGTGGGACTGAGGCCTCTCACTCCCCAGGAGTCCAGGGTTTCCGTTCCGGATGTAACCACGGGCTGATGACTGATAGCATGGTGATTCCAATTTCCCTGGGAAAGCTAATAAAATGTGTGGCAGGAAAAAACACTCATTTAGTAATACAGTGAAAGTCAAAGAAGTTGGCAGGCCTTACATCAGGGCAGTCATGGGACACACAAGGTATCCTCAGTAAAGGGGGTCTAGAAAATTAGCTGGGATATATATATGTGTGTGTGTGTGTGTGTGCAGAGTTACCCAAAAGCAGAGAGAGAGAGAGAGAGAGAGGTCTTCCATCTGCTGGTTCACTCCCCAAATGGCCACAACGGCTGGAGCTGTGCCAATCTGTTTTTTTTTTTTTTTAACGTTTCCATTTATTTATTTATTTATTTATTTATTTTATTTATTTTTATTTATTTATTTATTTTGACAGGCAGACTGGACAGTGAGAGAGAGATAGAGAGAAAGGTCTTCCTTTTTGCCACTGGTTCACCCTCCAATGGCCACTGCCTCTGGCGCATCACGCTGATCCGAAGGCAGGAGCCAGGTGCTTATCCTGGTCTCCCATGCGGGTGCAGGGCCCAAGGACTTGGGCCATCCTCCACTGCCCTCCCGGGCCATAGCAGAGAGCTGGCCTGGAAGAGGGGCAACCGGGATAGAATCTGGCACTCCGACCGGGACTAGAACCCGGTGTGCTGGCACTGCAGGCGGAGGATTAGCCTGTTGAGCCACAGCGCCGGCCTGGAGCTGTGCCAATTTGAAGCCAGGAGCCTGGAGCTTCTTTTGGGTCTCCCATGTGGGTGCAGGGGCCCAAGCACTTGGGCCATCTTCCACTGCTTTCCCAGGCCATAGCAGAGAGCTGGATAGGAAGTGGAGCAGCCGGGACTTGAACCAAAGTCCATATGGGATGCTGGTGGTGGCTTTACCCATTACACCAATAGCACTAGCTGAAAGATACATAGTTGTCTTATTTTCTTCACATTTGTCATACCTGAAACTGTGATCTATCTCACAATCAGCTATATCTTGGATCTCATGGCATACTATATATGTGAATTAAAATGGCCATGCAATCATGTGTGAAGAGTCGGGGGTAAGACAAGAAGCTGTGGAGATGCCATCAAGGGCGCCTGTGGATGAATGGTCCCGAGACAGCATGTGACCCTTCACAGACCGTGTGTGCGTTTTGCCTTGCTTCTGACTGCTCTGAGAGGATTGAGGCACTCAGCAGAGAGCATCCTCAGACTCCTAGCGCCCCCTGCACCACTGGGTTCCCACAGACAACCTCTGCCTGCCCTACCTCAGCCAACCCCCCACTCAGGCACTGGATTCCCACTCTCCAGCCTCCAAGGACATCGCTCTGGAAACTTCCCCTCTCTCCTACACCAACAATTTTTCCTTTCTACATGATTATTCTGGGGTTTATCCTCCATTTGCTTGTACTTACGAGAAAACAAGGGGGGTAGGATTGTCATGCAGCCAGTTAATCCACTCTTGTAACACCGGCATCCCATATCTGAACAAGTGTTCAGGACCCAGCTGTTCCCCTTCTGAATCAGCATCCCTGCTGATGCTCCTGGGAAGGCAGAGAAGGTGGCCCAAGTGCTTGGGCCCCTGCACCCACATGGAAGCCCTGGATGAAGCTCCTGGCTCCTGCTTCAGCCTGGCCCAGCTCCAGCCATTGCAACCATCTGGGGAGTGAACCAGTAGATGGAAGATTTTCTCTCTCTCTCTCTCTCTCTCTCTCTCTCTCTCTCTCTTGTCTCCATCTCCCTTTTTAGCTAAATGAATAAATAAATCTTTCAAAGAACCAAAACCCAGAGAAACCTCCTCTTGGTCCCACCTTGCATGTCCAGCAACTCTGCATCTCCGCTTCCTTTGCTGCAGGACTCCTCAGAAGAAATTTCTGGACTCATCCCATTTTGCTCCTTCCAGTCTGTAGTAAACCCATGCCCACCAGGCTTTGGCCCACGCACTCCTACAAAATGCTCTTACCAGGATCACAAGTCACCTCTGCCAAGTCCATGATCCATCCTCAGGCCACTTTGTTCTTGGTCTGTCTCTGTCTGAAGCTGAACACCCTGGCCTCACAAATGCTTTCATCATTGGTGCCCAGCAACTCACTTCTTAGCCCCCTCTCCTCACCCTTGCATTGTCGGAATGCTCCAGGCCTCAGCCCTTGGTCCTCTCTCTCTATCTTCACTCTCTTGGTGACATCATCCCCAGTGTCCCGGATCGAGTGGTGTCTCCCAAACAGACATGTCGAAGTCCTCAGAGTGTGACCTTGGGGAGAGCAATGGTGATTGCTGTTGTAGGTGGATGTCCTTGAGTTCGGTGGACACTTAACCCCAAATGCCTGGAGTCTCCCTAAGTAGAGAAGAGACACAGAGGTAGAGACCCACAGGGAGAACGCCTTGCCATAATAGAGGCAGAGATTCAAGTACCACCTCCACCCACCTGGGCCTGTGCCAGGAAGGGCCACCAGACTCCAGAAACCAGGAAGAGGCAAGGAACCACTCTCCTCTGCAGATTTTGGAGACACCCTGGGGTAGCAGGCAGAGCCTCCAGAATCGTTCAGTAAATCAACGCTTGCTTTAGGCCTCCCTGTGTTACGTCATCTCCAGGAAGCTAATCCACCTGCTCTCCTACCTCGAATGCCAATCTCTGTGCCGAAGCGTCCCACACGTCTGTCTTCATCTCACACCTCTTTCCACCTGTTTCTTCACGTTATCACTGGATGACTAGTGCACATCTCGAAGTCACTGTGACCTGACTGAGTTTGTGACCCCATCACTAACACTGCCTCCCACTCCCGCAGCGTGGGTGACGGTGACTCTGTCCTTTGCATTAGCAGGGCCACCTGAATAGGATGCTCTTTTCTCAGCCATCCTTGCAATTAACTTTCTCATTCCTTCAGTCTTTGATGGAGTGTCCGAGTCTCAACGAGCCCTGGCCTGCCCACCCTATTTAATATTGAAAACTACCCTCTGTCCCTTAACCTCTTGATATCAAACTGGAGCTGCAGTTAGACTGCGCGGATCCTCATCTGTCTCGCTCACTGTTGCTTCCTGGAGCTCATGGTACGTACTCAACAAATATGTGCTGTAGGGGCTGACATTGTGGTGCAAGACTGTGATGCCGGCATCCCATATGGGCACCAGTTCAAGTCCCAGCTGCTCTACTTCCAATCCAGTTTCCTGCTAGCTAATGACCCTGGGAAAGCAGTAGAGGGGGAGTCTAAGCATTTGGAACACATGGGAGTTCCAGATGGAGCTCCTGGCTTCTGGCTCTGGCCTGGCCCAGCCCCAGCTGTTGCAGCCATTTTGGGGAGTGAACTAGCATATGGAAGACCTCTCTCTCCATCTCTGGCTCTCCTTGTCTCTAACTCTGCCTTTCAAACAAATAAATCTTTTAAATTATTTTTTAATTTTTAAAACTTTAAATAATGTGTGTTGTAGGTGAAAACACACATATGTGTAAATATATTTGTTTTTTTTCTAAAATCAAGTGTTTAAATAACTGCATTTTCATTTTAACAGTACACTGTTAAGATAACAAAACAGTACACATCTACCATAAGGGATTTGATACAAAGTAAAAAGTGAAAATGCCTGTTCTCTCTACCCCACATCCAAATACAACTCCAAATCTTTAAGCAGAAATGCATGCATTCTTCCAGCTTTGCTGTCTGCTCTTCTAGATGTCTAAGGTTCACACACATGTGCACACGGACACATACATGTTTATAAACCTGAGCTCATACTACCTGCATATTTTTGGAAAATTTTTCCTTTTCTCTGTCACAGACTTTCATGTCAACACACGTAGCTATATTCCTTCTTTTTTTAAGATTTATTTATTTATTTTTATTTATTTGAAAGGCAGAGTTACAGAGAGGCAGAGGTAGAGAAAGAGAGAGGGAGAGGGAGAGAGAGAGAGAGAGAGGTCCTCCATCCACTGTTCACTCTCTAAATAGCCACAATTGCTGGAGCTGGTCTGATCCAAAGCTTCTTCTGGGTCTTCCACATGGGTGCAGGGGCCAAGGACTTGGGCCATCTTTCACTGCTCTCCCAGGCCATAGCAGAGAGCTGGATTGGAAGTGGAGCAGCCGGGACTCAAACAGATACCCATATGGGATGCCGGCACTGCAACCAACAGCCTTATCTGCTACGCCACAGTGCCACCCTGCCCCACTGTATTTCATTGGCTTGTGAAGATGGTTATAACCGCAAGTTTTAGTCTAGCAAAATTTCATCAATTTGTAATTTGAGATATTTGGCAAAGTGACTGGCCCATTTTACCTTTATTTATAGAGAGAGTAATTATTAAACATGTTATTTATAAATAATATTACTATTAAACAATTTAAGGAAATAAACGTTTTCATATCACTATCTAATATGGATAGTACTAGACAAGCCTCATATAGTTTTTATTTTTAAAATTTGTTTATTTATTTGAAAGAGTTACAGAGAGAGAGGAGGAGAGACAGAGAGAGGTCTTCCATTCTCTGGTTCACTCCCCAAATGGCCATAATGACCAAGGAAGAGCCAAGCTGAAGTCAGGAGCCAGAAGCTTCTTCCAGGTCTCCCACGTGGGTGGCAGGGACCCAACACTTGGGCCATCATCCACTGATTTTCCCAGGCCATTAGCGGGGAGTTGGATTGGAAGTAGAGCAGCCGGGACTCGAACCAGCGCGCACATGGGATGCCAGCATTTACCTGCTATGCCACAACGCCAGCCCTCCATCTTTGAGTTTGAAACTACCCATGAAGGTGCTTCAAAAAGCCCCCAGAAAATGCATACCATGAAGAAACTGCAAGGATTTAATTTTTTTGTATCAAACTAAATGCATCTTTCCATTGCATTTTCCACAAACTCTCTGAAGCATCCTGGCACTCTCCTTGTATCAGAGGCTGTTCGTTACCATTTGCTACCTCCGTTTTGGGTGGAAGGTCAGAGCTCTGTCAGTCACCCCGGGGCAGCCTCCTCTGCCCTGCTACCGGCTCCCAGGAAGGCGTGGAGCCCCAGGTGTGAAGCAGGGAGGCTGAGCTGCAGAGGCAGCAGGGCGGCCGGAAAGCAGTTCACGCTGTACTTGAGCAGCTGCCAACAGTGACCTCCATTAGGAGACCTGGCGGTGCTGTTTGATAACCTACTTTCGGTTTCTGTGCTATACTTGGAAGTATTCAAATCTACTTCTTGCCAAATAAGTCCGCCTTTCGCTAATTAAGCAGCCTCTTCGCCTCTGTGCTCTTATTTTGATTTGACACTTCCATGGCCCAGCAGGCAGTGGTGCAGGTGCCTATTCTAAGTGCCTTCAATTATTAATTCATTAGACCTCCTAGATGTTCCATACAAGGGAACTCCAAGAGTGTGTGGAAGAACGGGATGAAAAGATAAGTTTATTTTGGTATAAAAGCATTTTGAAATCCATGCATACAAGGGGTCTTCAAAATGTTCATGGAAAATACACATTCTGGGGGGAAATAAAAGCTATGCAGGAATGTCATCTCCTGTAACTCTGGACAGATTCTGCTCCCTTCTCTTTTACCATGCTGTACACACACACACACACACACAGACCCACTTCTCTCCCTCACTCACACAGCGAGAGCTGCAGCCCAGAGCACCCCAGCTGGCGTCACTCAAAGGCAGCCCCAGCCCAGAATGAAACCTGTGCGTAGGAAGCCCGTTTGTGGGTAGACTTGCTCTTCCCTGCACAAGGCGTTTTGGTTTGCTAGAGCCACGTTGTGTCCGTGGCGTCTTTGTAAGTCTCCTCCACCACTTCCTGGAAGCAAGCACATACGAGGCAGAAGTGCAAACAAGTACAAGATGTGAAAGAAGGCAAAGGGGGCGACGTGGAAGACGTATAGACTTGTTCTGCGACTCACAGATCCCAGCCACGTGCAACAGGACCACAGGGGGAGCATGACGTGATGCAGAATGCTGAACTCCGGCCCCACATCTGTCACATTTGTGAGAGGAACAGTTCTCCAGTGGAACCCTTGAATGACCATAGTATTTTGTTCCAACAGTTTGATATCCTGAACTGAGATTCACAATATCATGCAGATACTCTTAATTTTAATGACGTAAAGGAATTATTACATCACTCTCCTATCCGAAACTTCGATGTCACCCAGAGAAAAGTCAAAGGACCTGTCAGACCCTGCACGGCGGCAGGCATTTGCTTCAGGGGTTAAGGGAGCCACTTGGGACACCTGCATCCCATACTGGAGACTGGTTCAAGTTCTGGCTCTTCCACTTCTAATCCAGCTTTCTTGCTAATGTGTATCCTTGGGGGCAGAAGATGATGGCTCAAGCATTTGGGTCTCTGCCACCCATGCTGGAGACTTTGGATGGAGCTCCTGGCTCCTGGCCAAGGCCTGGCCTGGCCCTGGCTGTTGTAGGCATCTGGGGAAAAAGCCAATGGATGAAAGACCTCTGTCTCTCTGCCTTTCGAGTAAATTGAAAAAAAAAATCTTTTAAATTAAAGGAAAAGACCTTATACAATGTGGCCTCCTATTTCCTTTGCAAACTCATCTCTTATTTCCTTACTTTTTTATACCGCTCTCTTGAGCTACTCTGATGTCCTCACTGTCCTTCAAATAAACCAGCTATGCCGCTTCCTCAGGGCCTTTGCACTGGCTTTCCCCATGCTTCGACTACTCTTCCCCCCAGCGTCTGCCCGGCTGACTCCTTCAATTCCTCCAAACCTTTTTGAAGAAGGTGGCTTCTGAGTGAATCCTCCCCTCATTCCCTCCTCCGAAAACACCATTTCCCCATCTCAGCTTACTCACTTTTTTAATCACCCATCACTATCTAAAATAGGGCAGAGTTTGCTCTTTGTTGTTGTTGTTGTTGTGCCTCCTCACCCAAATGTAAGCTCCACGAAGGCCAGGATTTTTGTCTGTCTTGGTTGCTGTTGGACCCTTGGTGCCTAGAGTTGTCCTACCATGGGGCCTCAGAAAACAGCTGTTTAAATCAGTGAGAAACAACAAAATCATGCTCATTTCGATATGTCAGCCTCGCTAGGGGAGATCATGAAGTGGTCCAGCCATTGGCATTGTGACAGGTTCGCTGGGAATGTGACACACACAAATGTAGACCAAGTCACTTAACCCTGTTTGGTAAACCTGATGCCGTGAGTGTCGTCATTAACAGTGATGTGATTTCCCACAATGGCGAACAACTCTTGGTGAGGTTGGAATCCATCAAAGTACACTTTTCTTTCAATTTACACAGTACTTGCATTCCTGGGCAAGTTGATTTACGATAAAACCATGCCCCCCCCCCCAAAAAAAAACCCACCCAAACCTATGCTTTTATGTAAAATAGTTTGGTTCTAGACTCAAAGCATCATGAACAGTTTTTGGGCACGGGGGAGGGGCATGGTTCATTCTGAATAGGACTGTTCCACGCACTGCAAGATATCCGGTATCCTTGGCCCCCGCCCACTGAATGCCAGGAGCACCCGCCAATCTTTGTGACCATTCCAAAGTGTCCACACAGATTTCCAAGGTGTCGTATTGAGAACCACTGAGCTACATGCCTTCTGTTTCAAAGGCCAGAGAAATAAACTCAGCTGGATTAATTTGGTAAAAATACATATATTTTTTGTGTAAATATATATATAATCTTGGCTCCTGTTACTGCTCAGTGCAGGTGTATATCAATTTCAGGGAAATCATCACCTGGAAGCAAATGGCTTAGCAAGAACCTAAATTCTAGGGGCCGGCGCTGTGGCATAGCGGGTAAAGCCACCACCTGCAATGCCGCCATCACATATGAGCACTGTTCAAGTCCTGGCTGCTCCACTTCCGATCCAGCTCTCTGCTGTGGCCCCTGCACCCACATGGGATACCAGGAGGAAGCACCTGGTTCCTGGCTTTGGATCTGCCCAGCTCCAGCCATTGTGGCCAGCTGGGAAGTGAACCAGCCGATGGAAGAAATCTCTCTCTCTGCCTCTCCTTCTCTCTGTGTAACTCTGACATTCAAGTAAATAAATAATTTTTTTTTTTTAAAAAAAGAACCTAGGGCCGGTGCTGTGGCTCACTTGGTTGACCCTCCGCCTGCAGCGCGGGCATCCCATATGGGTGCCGGCTTCTAGTCCCGGTTGCTCCTTTTCCAGTCCCGCTTTCTGCTGTAGGCCGGGAAGGCAGTGGAGGATGGCCCAAGTGCTTGGGCCCCTGCACCCACATGGGAGACCAGGAAGAAGCACCTGGCTCCTGGTTTCGGATTGGCGCAGCACCGGTCGGAGTGGCCAAATAAATAAATAAATAAAGAGAACCTAAATTTTCCGGTTTCTCACTCTTTTTTTCTGTGCTCCGTTTCCTAAGCTTTGGCTCCATCCTCTAAGAGACTACCGAAACCTAGGGCACAAGTGCTCCATTCCCATCCACGGAAATCTGGAAGCCAGTTGTCCTGTACTCTCAGCCAAACGTCCTGGAGGCTTCCCCGTGACCAGGGAGGCTGAGGACCCTTCTCCACACCCGAGCCAATCACAGTGCTGCCACACTCAGCCCACCACCGGGACTGGGGAAGAGAGCCTTGCTGCACAAGCCTCATGGCTTCCCTAGGAGGAAGCAATGATTTCCCAGAGGAAATTGAGGGGCTGCTCCAAGCAAGAGAAGGAATGGATGCTGGACGATAAGCAGTAGCCCTCTGTAGCTGGGGAGGAGTCAGTCTCCAAATGGGGCCTGGGACTCAGCATTGTAACAAACTCCCCAGGGGATTTGTATTACTGTAGAACAGTTCTGTTGAGCTAATGGAAATACCATGAAGTTCACCCATTATACTGTATGATTCACTAGTTTTTTGGTATATTAACAGAGTTGTGCAGCCATCACCATCATGCAACTTCAGAATGTTTTATTTTTTTTTTAAAGATGTATTTATTTATTTGAAAGGCAGAAAGGTGGGGGGGCTTCCATCCACTGGTTCACTATCCAAATGGCTGCAACAGCCAGAGCTGGGCCGATCTGAAGCCAGGAGACAAGAGTTTCTTCTGGGCCTCCCATGGGGGTGCAGGGGCCCAAGGATTTAAAACATGTTCTGCTGCTTTCCCAGGTGCATTAGCAGGGAGCTGGATTGGAACTGGAAAAGCCGGGACTGAACCCGAGCCCATATGGGATGGCGGCACTGCAGGCGGTGTCTTTACTCGCTACAGCACAGCACCAGTCCCTACAACATTTTCATCACTGCCAAAAGAAACCTGTGCCATTGACAGTCACTCGTTATACCCGCTCCACCCAGCCCTAGGCACTTACTAACCTACTTTCTGTCTCCATAGAAAGATCCATCCTGGATATTGTATATGAATGACATCATCGTCTAAGTGACTTTTGTGTCTGGCTTTCAGTCAGCACATTTTTTCAAGGCTCATCCCCATGGCAGCGTGTGTCAGTACTTCATTTTTCTGATCAGACACTATTCCCCTGTGTGGGTGTGCCACATTTTACTTATCTACTCTGCAATTGATGGACTTTTGGGTTGTTTCCCATTTTTGGACTATTTGTGAGTAATGCTCCTGTGAACATTTGTATACAGGTTTGAGTGTGGTTATAAATTATTCTCTCTCTTGGGCATATGACCTACAAGTAGAATTACTGGGTCATAAGCTAAATTTATGTTCCACATTTGGAGGGACTGCCAAATTGCTTTGTAAAGTGGCTGCACAGTTTTACATACCAACCAGCAATGCACAAGGTTTTAATTTCTAAAGACTCCCGCCACAGTTGTGATTGCTTTTTGATTATAGCCGTCCCAGTTTGTGTGAATTGGAATCGTGTTGTTTTGATATGTATTTCCCCAATGGCTATGATATTGAGAAGCTTTGCTTGTACTTAGTGGCTATGTCATGTCTTCTTTGGAGAAATGCCTACTCAGATCCTTTGCTCATTCTTTAAATGGGTTATTAAGGTTATTTTTTTAATCATTGAGTTGTGGGAGTTCTTTGTATGTTCTGGCTAGAAGTCTTCTTTTTTTTTTTTAAGATTTATTTATTTATTTGAAAGTCAAAGTTACACAGAGAAGAGAGAGAGAGAGAGAGAGAGAGAGAGAGAGAGGTCTTCTATCTGCTGGTTCACTCCCCAATTGGCTGTAATAGCTGGAGCTGTGCCAATCCAAAGCCAGGAGCCAGGAGCTTCTTCCGGATTTCCCAGGTGGGTACAGGGGTCCAAGCACTTGGGCCATCTTCTATTGCTTTCCCAGGCCATAGCAGAGAGCTGGATCGGAAGTGGAGCAGCTGAGTCTCAAACCGGCGTCCATATGGGATGCTGGCACTGTAGGCGGCAGCTTTACTTGCTAAGCCACAGCACCAGCCCCTGGCTAGAAGTATTGTAACAGATTGTGAAGACTACAATCCATTCTGTGAGTGGTCTTTTCCATTTTTTGATAGCATCATGGGGAGGAATCAGTTCTCAACACATCACACTTTGAACTTCAAACTCATCAAAGTTCTTTATTTATTAGTTGGGCTTTTAGTCTTGTATCTAAGAAAACTCCAAGATACTCTTTTATTTCCCAAAGTTCGAGAAGCCAGAAGCTGCTGAAGACATACTTTATTTATTTTGATTTGTCCTCAATTTATTTAAGAACACATTTTCCTGGGGAGTGGTTAGCCTAGTGGTTAGCATGCTGAGTGAAATTCCTGCATCCCGTATTGGGGTGTCTGAGTTTGATAAACTGCTCCGGTCCCTGGCTCCAGCTTCCTGCTCAGCAGACCCTAGGAGGCAGTGACGACGGCTCGAGGTATTGGGTTCCTCCAACCCACAGGGGAGACCTGGATTATGTTCCCTGCTCCTGGCTTTGGCCAGGCCCAGTCCTTACCATGGAGGGCATCTGGGGAGTGGACTAGTGGATAGCATTGCTGTGTGAGTGTGTGTGTATATGTATGTGTGAGTGTGTGTGAAAGTGTATGTGTGTGTGTGAGTGTGTGTGTCTTTGCCTCTAACACAAGCTTTATGGTGCTAGGCCATGATTCTATTTTGGTAAATTTAAAAGCCCATGTCATTCACTCCATGAGGGTCTCTGCTTTCATGGCGTTTACCACGAGGGACATCCTGTAAACAAATGGGGAAAAAAAGATATAAATTGGGATGCATTTTATATGGAAAAGGAACAGGGAGGTAAGGGAGAGATCAGTCAGGAAGACTTCTCTGAGGAGGTGGCATTGAAGCTGAGGCGCGAGGGCAAGGGCTCGGCCTGTGCAGAACAGGGCAGCAACGCTCCTCCTGGGGCAGAGAACACGCTTCTCCGCTTTGCCTTTACTAGTTGTGTGTGGGCTGCTGAATCGAAGTGATATTTTATATAAAAGATATCTCAGCATATGTTGACTCTTCAGTCAGCATTCAGGATTTGGTTGGAAGAGACCTCTCATTATCTTACTGTGGATTTCTTTGGGGAAATCTTATAAAAGAATGGCTTATGAAACTGATTTGGAAAAGGAGAATTTTGTATCTTTCTCTTCTTTTGCAAAAACAAATTAAATGTTTGCACAAAATCAATGTCATGTTTTTCACTAGATTGTCCCCTATATGATGATAAATAGCGAGACATTACTTTAACAATTGTTCTGTTTTCTCTGCATCTGACTGAATACTGCTCATAGCTCAATATCAGCTGTAGGAGGGAAAAAAATCTTAAGAGGGTAATTGAAAAATGCATTTGTTGGCAGTAATTTCTACTCCTAAATGTACAGTAAGTTCTGAGCTTACGAGCAATGGGAAACAAAAACCTTTGCAATAAATAATATATTTGATAATGAGCGTGAGGAAAAAATGCTTTCCATTGAAGAGTTCAACATGAGATGGCCTAAGTATGGGAAAAGACCACTCAGCACAGACAGCGTTTGCATTGTGATGCAGGCGGAGCTGAAAGAGCTATAGTTGGTTTTGGTTCTCACTCCTCCCATGCTGGTCTAGGGCACATATTTTCAGACCTACCTTTCTTTCTTTCTTTCTTTCTTTCTTTCTTTCTTTCTTTCTTTCTTTCTTTCTTTCAGAAAGAGTTCATGCTTCTCTTTTATTTAGTTAATTTTTTATTTTTATTTGACAAATAGAGTTAGATAGTGAGAGAGGCAGAGAAAGGTCTTCCTTCTGTTGGTTCACTCCCCAAATGGCCGCTATGGCCGGAGCTGCGCCGATCCGAAGCCAGGAGCCAGGTGCTTCTTCCCGGTCTCCCATGCGGGTGCAGGGGCCCAAGCACTTGGGCCATCCTCCACTGCCTTCCCAGGCCACAGCAGAGAGCTGGATTGGAAGAAGAGCAACCAGGACTGGAACCCGGCGCCCATATGGGATGCTGGCACCACAGGCGGAGGATTAACCAAGTGAGCCATGGCGCCGGCCCTCTTTCTTTCTTTTTAAAAATATTTATTTATTTGAAAATCAGAATGACACAGAAAGAGAAAAAGGGAGAGAGATCCTCCATCCACTGGTTCTTGGGCCAAATGGCCTCATCAGACAGGGATGGGCCAGGCCAAAGCCAGGAGCCCCTGGAACTCCACCCTGGTCTCCTATGTGGGTTGCAGGGACCTAAGTACTTGGACCTCATCTGTTGGCTTCCAAGGCACATTAGCAGAGCAGCCGGGACTCGAACCAGTGCTCTAAGGGTGCCCGTGTCCCAGACCTTTCTTGAATGCCAGTTTTCAAAGCTTGGTTCTCAGATTCTGTGACCCTAGGTGATTACTTTACAGTGTTTCACTAACTCTTTTATCCCCACCCCCCCTTTTAAAATATTTATTTATTTGACTTGAGTTACAGAAAGAGAGAGGGAGGGACACAAAGAGAGATCCTCCATCCACTGGTTTACTCCCCAAATGGCTGCAACAGCTGGAGCTGGGCCAGGCAAAAGCCAGGAGTCAGGAGCTTCATCGTTACCCAGTTTTCCTACCTAGGTGCAGGGACCCAAGCCCTCGGGCCATCTTCCACTGCTTTCTCAGGCTCACTAGTGGGAAGCTGGATCAGAAGTGGAGCAGCCAGGACTCGAACCAGCACCTGAATGGGATGCTCGCTTCGTAGGCCGCAGCTTTACCTACTACACCATAACGCTGCCCCCTTGTTCACCCTTTTCAACTCTACAGGTGGGAATGAGTATCCGCATTTTATATACAAGGGGCTTCAAAAAAATTGTGGAAAAGCAAAATTAAAAAGATGAAGTGTATTTTCCATGAAGTTTTTGAAGTCCCCATCCTATGAGTAAGCTGAGTCTCAGAAAGGTTAACTAACTTTTTCAAGGTCACAGAGCTTAGCGGGTGTCTGAGCCAGGGTAAATAACCAGAGACTTCAGAATAATCGCGAAAACACTGGGGAGCAACCTGCTTTAAGCCTCTGCTAGCACTGCGCATGCCGGGTCCCCGGGATGCTCAGAGGAGCTGTATAGCTCTCAGTTTTGCCCAAACAGAGCATCGGTCTCATGGGAACATTCAGGCACCCGTTCATAGTCTCCTTCCCCAGTATCCCTTTTCGCTGGAAGCAATCTGGGTGCTTGGCAGGTGCTAGATAACAAATTATTGCTCCTAATGGTGCCTCAGTGGCCTCATCATAATAAGGCTCCCACAGTGTCAGTCTGTAGACAAGGGAGTTGTTAATGCATTCATCAACAGATGGATTTCAGAGGAATTCAAATCCTACCCTGAGCAAAGCATCAGTGTTTCGGTTTGTTTTTCTGCTGCAGGGAACTGGACTTAATAACTTCCTCCTACCTGATCCTCTCTGCTGCCCTGTTTGTCGTCTCTTTCTTTTTAAAAAGGCACTTTTCTTGTTTCCGTGAACTTTTCGTCGCCGTATGAAGGCTGCTGCATGGCAAACCAGGAGGCTGGGGACGAGGCACAGAAAGTGGGGAGGACCCGGTGCTGTCCCCTGAGCGGCGGAGCCCTGCTCCGGGTGTCGTCACGACCGCTCCCCGGCCTGCGGGTCCGCACGAGTGCACAGCAGCGTGGTGAACACCCTGCTCACACCCACCGCCCGCTCCCGCGGCCGCCTCGCGGTGCCCTTCGCAGGGCCCAGGGCCGTGCAGGGCAGCGGGCAGGCGCCCTTGGCGCCCGGCTGGATGAATGAAAGGTGAGCAGCGCGGCGAGCCAGGAGCAGCCCGCGGCGGGACGCAGGCAGCAGGCGAGTGGGAGCGCGCGGAGCCCCACGCCTGTGTGCGATGCACGGGGACCGTCCCAGCGGCGGGAAGCGGGGCGCAGCAACGCGGACACGGAGGGAAGGCCCCGGCAGGGACCACAAAGCCTTGCAGGGACCCGGGGGCGAGACAAAGAGCGGCGGCCGAGGCCGACGGCGGGAAGCTTGGAAAAGTGGCCGGGACGAGGGCGGCCGCGGAGGCAGGGGCGCGCGGGGCGGGCTGCGGGCGCCGAGCAGGGGGCGGGCGGCGCGCAGGGGCGGGCGCCTCAAAGTTGCTCGGCCTGCGCCGGCCGGGCCGAGGCGGGCTCGGCGGCTGAAACCCGAAACCTCCCGGCCCCGAGCGCGGCGGGAGGAAGGAAGCGGCGGCGGCGGCGGCCGAGGCGGGGAGGCGGCCCGGCCGGGCCCTGGGCTGCGGCGGCGGTGAGCGGCTGGCCGGGGGGCGCAGGCCGCGCGGCGCGCTCGGGGATGGAGCGGGGCTGAGTTCATTGTGCGGGGCGGGCGGGCGCGGGCCGCGGGCCGGGGAGGGTCTCCGCGCCCCCTCCCCCACGCCGCCCCGCCCCCACGGTGCGTCTCGGCTCCCTTGCGCCCCTCGAGGAGCCGGGGGTGGGGTGGGGGGGTGTTTTTCCGGCCGCGGCGCGCCTCGCTTTGGAGAGCTGGGGCTCTTTGTGGGGGAGATTTGGGGGACACGCCCCTCCCTGGCGTGCAGAGGCTTCTCGGAAGCCCACCCCATTCTACCGGGTGCAACCTGCTCCATTTCAGGCGCCGCCCAAAGCCCCAGCCCCAGACCCCCCCCCGCCCCGCCCCGGAAAGGAGAGCATCCGTGCGTGCCCGGGACACGGCCGACGGGCACCAAAGACTGCGCGGCCCCCTCTGGATAGGGGTGTGGGGGGAGAGCCCGCGACCCCGGGCTGCGATCCGCGAGCACCAGGTGAGCGACACTCTCCAGGCGGGACATCGCGCCCAGTCTCCCCGAGCTTGTCGGGAGGCGCGCCCCGAAGTCGCCGGGCGCCGCGGGGTGCGGCCCCTGCCCCTTGGATCTTGGAGAAGGAGAGGCTGTGACTTTTTTGGGGGGGTGCGGGGGTCGGAGAGGACTTGTCAGCCCCGGACGCCTGGAGGGCCAGAGCTTACCCCTGGCGCAACCTTTGGACAAAGGCGTTTGGGATGAGAATGTTTGCAGGAGGACTGGGGATGGTGTTGAGCGTTTCAGAGCGATCTGCTCGCCGGTAATAACCACCCAGCCCTGGGCCGGCATCACTTCCCAGCACATCTTTGAGGCTATTTTTGTTCGTTATTGTTGTCTTTCATCCCTTTTGCGAACGTGCTTTCCAGAGCGGGTCTTTCCGTCTTCCCTGGGTAGGGGGTGTGGTTTTGGAGGGAAAGGACCTAGGTCCCTCAACCTGTCCAATGGGGATACCGGGTGACCTCAGGGGAGCCTGTCTGAGCGTGCTGGGGCAAGTCAGCCGGCCATTTCTCCCCCTGGACCTCCATGCGCTAGGAAGAGCTACTGCTTCCGCGAGAATGGGCGGCTGGCTGTCCTTAGAATCCATCCAGGTTACTGCAGCCACTGGGGAGGAGAAAAGACGCAATTGCAATTCCCAGGCCCTCCGGGCAGAAGGGGGAGTGGGAGCACCCCCCCCCCCCATGTATCTGGGTCGCTGCCACCTATCTTGTCCCTGCCGGGGTAGCCGTCTTCCTGTCCGGGTCCCCTCTTAACTTTATGCTTGGAAGGTGCTGGCAGCACTTTCGTATATACTTTCGCATTTCGTTCTGACGACAGCGCAGGGAAACGCTCTTAGCCCATTTGATAGACGGGGAAGCTGAGACGCTGAGAGATGTGACGGACTCTGCCCAGCTGCCCAGCCTGCAAGACTGGACTGAGGTCTTTGAGCAGGCAATGCTTTTCACATAGGAGCGAGTTTTAACTCAGGACTGCACAGCTTCACGGCACCCCTGCACCTTGTTGCAGTGAGACTAGGAACCCCCCTCCCCCATAATTTTGGAACTAGATCCCCGGCCTCAAGGGCCCACATCACCTTGTGCTTCAGCCAGCCCAGTGTGCTGGGAGACTTCTGAGAGGCAGGCAGCACCACGTTGCCGTTGCTGTTGCCGTGAGGGGTGTCAGCTCTCTGTTTGGGTTCTGTGGGAGATGGGATGGGCTGAACTGGAACTGACCTCAATGTCAGCAAAAGGAGTGCTGGCTGGGGCCAGCCTGGAAGGCAGTCGGGAAGAGGCGGGTGGGCAGGAGAGCCTGGCTGGGCGTGTGCAGAGTCCGTGTGTGCGGAGCTGGCGTTCCCGTGAGGGAGGCAGCTGCAGGTGCAACGAGGCTTCAGTGCCTCGTGGCCTGATCTGAATTTTGGGGGAAGCTGTAAATTTTTATGGAAAAAAGGTCTATATTTTTAAAACCGTCAACTAATTCAAAACATTCTTTTAAAAGATATATGTGGGGGAACCGGGTTAGGAGTGCAGGCTGGTTGTGGACTATGGACTGTGTGGACTGGCACTTTGGAACCTGCGTGTGGGCCTTCAGAAGTTGTCGCTGTCATTGAGTGGCAGTAAAGCACCACTGGAGGCGAGGCGGGACAGGCATCATCTTGGCAGTTTTGCTTTAAGAACAGCAAGCATCAACAAAGCAAGAGCGAGCCAGCAGGGCTACCTGGAGTTTGCTGGACGGCTTAACGGCACGATTCCACGATTCTGTACGTGGTTCGTGGTTCACACAGTTCTAGTCTCCTTTATGATTCGGGTCCTGCACCAGGAGATGCCTGCACCGAGTTTTTATGTGTTTCCTTCGATGCCCTTCATGGCAGATACGTTCAGCAAGTGCTGGGGCATGAAGGAGGGAGTGTTCAGTCTGCCCAAGGGTAAACGGGGAGGAGGGAGACTGGAACTGTGTTTTGCTTTGAGTTGGTTTGAAACTGAAGTACTCGGGGAGCGAGCCCTGGGTGAACAGGGCAGTCTGAAGTTGATACCCTGCACCCCATCCCTGCTCCTTACAAATGCCTTGGGTAAGCCATATAAAGCATGCCTGCAATATAGTCCTTTTAAAAAAAAAAATAAGAGCTGGTATAAAAGATTTTTAAAATATAGAAATACAAGGAAAGATATTAGGTCTCCCCTCACCCTACCACCCTCCTCACAGGTAACCAGTTTCCTGGTCTTTTTTAATGTCTCAATATATGCCTAGCAAATCTGGAAATATAGATGAATAGATAATGCATGGTTTGTTGCTACAATAGTATGGTATAGTATGTAGTGTTATAGTATAGTATTATAGTTGGTATTCCAGTATATAGTTTTGTTGATATTATAGTATACTATATATTCATAGCAAATATGCAACCTATATACTATACATATTTTCTGCATTTCCAACTTTAGGACCCATGTGAATATAGTGAATAGAGTTCAAATAAATACCTAAGGGGGTGGGCATTGTTGTGCAACAGTTAGGCTGCCCTT
This sequence comes from Lepus europaeus, assembly GCF_033115175.1. NCBI lineage: Eukaryota > Metazoa > Chordata > Mammalia > Lagomorpha > Leporidae > Lepus > Lepus europaeus. Next base: position 133,548,733 of record NC_084831.1, on the reverse strand, counting down.
GCCATGCCCACATCCCATAGTGAAGTCCCTGAGTTCGAGCCCTGGCTCTGCTTCTGATCTGCTTTCCTGCTAATGCACCCTGGGAGGCAGCAGATGGTGGTTCAAGTACTTAGGTCCCTGCCACCCAGCTGAGAGGTCTGGACTGAATTCTGAGCTCCTGCCTTCCTCTTGGCCCAGCCCCAACTGTTTCAGGCATTTAGGGAATAAACCCGTGGATGGAAGATTTCTCCCTCTCTCTCTCTCTGTTGCTCTGTTTTTCAAGAAGATGAAAATCAATAAATAAGCATTTAAAAATAAATGGGTAAATAAATAAAACTTAGAAAACACATAGGGAGCAAGTGTTTAACCCAGCCCTGTCCCACATCAGAGTCCTGGGATTTGATTCTTGGCTCTGGCTGGTGACTGCAGCCCTCTGCTGATGCAGACCCTGGGAGGCAGCAGCCGTGGTTCCCGTGATCAGGCTCTTGTCACCTGTGTGGGAGACCCGCACTGCGCCTCCCATTCCTGGCCCAGCCCCAGTTGTTGTGGGCCTTCAGGGAATGAACCAGTGAATGGGTGCGGTCTCTCAAGTAAGTAATAATAATACATTCTTAAAATAAATGAGCCGGCACCTTGGCTCACTAGGCTAATCCTCCCTGCGGCGCCAGCACCACGGGTTCTGGTCCCCGTCGGGGCGCCAGATTCTATCCCGGTTGCCTCTCTTCCAGGCCAGCTCTCTGCTATGGCCAGGGAGTGCAGTGGAGGATGGCCCAAGTGCTTGGGCCCTGCACCCGCATGGGAAACCAGGAGAAGCACCTGGCTCCTGGCTTTGGATTGCGTGGTGCGCCGGCCTTAGTGGCCACTGGGGGGTGAACCAATGGAAAAGGAAGACCTTTCTCTCTGTCTCTCTCTCTCTCACTGACCACTCTGCCTGTCAAAAAAAATATATAAATGGAGGTCAGGCACAATAATACTCTAAGGTTTTTTGTTTTTTTTTATTTAACAGTATGACTCAGGAGTCTTCATTATCAATTTCAGGTATACTTCCTTCTTTTTAATGGCTACATAGTATTTCGTAGTGTATAGATTCATTGTCCTGTATGTAAACATTCTCTCACTGATGAACTCTTGAATGTTCCTACTTCATCTATCTGTGTATTTTTATTTGTATGAGTACCCCTAAAGTATTTCTGGATAAAATTACTCCCAAGAGGGTTGACTATTTGACACCGTAGTTAAGTCCTGGCGTGGGATCCTGTATCCCATTGTGGAGCACCTGGGTTTCAGTCCTGGCTCTGCTCTCCACTTCAGTTTCCTGCTGATGCCTTCTAGAAGATAGCAGGTGGTACCTGTGTCCCCACCACTCTTGAGGGAGACCCAAATTGAGTTCTTGGCTCCTGACTTCAGACTGGCCCAGCCGTGGCTGTTTGCGGGCACTCGGGAGTGAACCAGCTACTTGGGAGATCTTTCTCTGCCTGTATGTCTCTTTGCCTTTCAAATAAATAAGATATACAAAATTTTTAAAAATTAAAAAATTAGTCCCGGAAGTGGAATTGGTAAATCATAGGGAATATACATTTTAAGAAGTTATTTAAGCAGAATTCTCTTTATTTGTTGAGGCCCAGGGAATTGTGCAGAAAAAGAGATTGAGTTTATTTAAGTTTACTTGACTGGGGACAGGTAGTATATGTGAGAGGTACAGCTTCAGACGCTATACAAGGTAACATCCTCCTCCCACTCTTGTTCCCCAACTGCTGTGTTTCCCTTTTAGAATTCAACTCATTTTGCCAGTTTTTGTGTATTCTTTCCCAGGCAGTCCATGCACCAAAGGCAAATAAAATGTATCTTCTATTTCCTCCCCTTCAAAAATATTGTTGCACACCACATATCCTGTTCTGCATATGGCATTTTAAAAGTGTAACCGAGATGTTGGAGATCATTCCATATCAGTTATGTGCATTTTAGTGCTGATAAATCGTTCAAGTTTACCCATCTTTAAAAAACTTAAATTTTGGCCAGCGCTGTGGCTTAACAGGCTAATCCTCTGCCTTGTGGCACCGGCACACCGGGTTCTAGTCCCGGTCGGGGCACCGATCCTGTCCCGGTTGCCCCTCTTCCAGGCCAGCTCTCTGCTATAGCCCGGGAAGGCAGTGGAGGATGGCCCAAGTGCTTGGGCCCTGCATCCGATGGGAGACCAGGAGAAGTACCTGGCTCCTGGCTCTGGATCAGCGAGATGCGCCGGCCGCAGCGGCCATTGGAGGGTGAACCAACGGCAAAAAGGAAGACCTTTCTCTCTGTCTCTCTCTCTCTCTCACTATCCACTCTGCCTGTCAAAAAAAAAAAAATTAAATTTTGTACTTCCTGTAATTGCACCGTCCAATCTTTTTGCCATTTTTGCTGTTGCTGTTGTTGAGTTATTTGTAGTTCATCAAGTTATGAGGCTTTTTCTGGATTCTGGACTTTCAGTTTGTTCTTGTTAATAAATCAAATATCTTGCCTTTTATGTCTTCTTCCCCAACTATGCTTGTTGTACCTCTGATGGTGCAGAAATATTTCATTTTTATGAGGTTAAATCTAAATCATCTTTCTTTGTGGCTCTGAATTGTCCATCTTGCTTAGGAAGTCTTCCCTTTCAAGATTACATTTTCCTGGCCAGCACTGTGGCTCACTAGGCTAATCCTCCTCCTGTGGCGCCAGCCCCCGGGTTCTAGTCCCGGTCGGGGCACCGGATTCTGTCTCGGTTGCTCCTGTTCCAGGCCAGCTCTCGGCTGTGGCCCGGGAGGGCAGTGGAGGATGGCCCAAGTGCTTGGGCCCTGTACCCGCATGGGAGACCAGGAAGAAGCACCTGGCTCCTGGCTTTGGATCCGCGCAGCGCGACGGGCGAAGCAGCCATCTGGGGAGTGAACCAGCGGAAAGGAAGACCTTACTCTCTGTCTCTCTCTCACTGTCCACTCTGCCTGTCAAAAAAAAAAAAGAAAGATTACATTTTCCTAAGTGTTCTCTTTCTTTGCCATTTCCCCCCTTGCTTTTCTCTATTTAAAATAATGTAGATAACTGCTTTTCTCAGTCTCTCTCTCTCTCTCTCTCTCTCTCTCCCCCCCCCGTCCCTTCTCTCCCTCCCTCCCTCTCTCTCTCTTTCTCTCTCCCTCCCTCTCTCTCTCTTTCTCTCTCCCTCCCTCTCTCTCTCTCTCTCTCTCTCTCTCTCTCTCTCCCTCTGACACCAGAGAGCTCAGGGTGTGAGTCCATCTGTGAACCTGGTTAGCCAATACATTTTTCTCTGACTTTTATAGTGATTTTCCCCACCACGCCTTGAGGATGGGCTTTTCTGCAGGTGGGTGAGGAGGGAGAAAGGGCGTCTGAGCTGTGGCAGGGCATGCACAGCGGCGGGGTTCCAGAAGAGCAGAGTGTCTGGAGAACTGTGAGTGATTCCGGATGGCCACGGGGAGGGCACCTGCACATGAACGGGTTCTGCGTGTGGCTGAGGAGAACGCGGCATGATGGGACTTGTGATGGGGCGATCAGTCTGGCTATCGTCGGGAGGGCAGACTGGAGCGGGGGCGAGTTCAAAGATAAGAAGATGAGATGGAGCGTCTGGTTGTGTCCTGGGGGAGGATGATGAGACTGGGTGGGGGCAAAGGCAGAAGGATGGAGTTTTGGGTTGGAATTTGGTCGTTGCCCTGGATGTCTGTGATAGGGAATGGAACAGATGGGCATTCATCGCTGTCCACACATTATCTCATTCAATCCTAGCAATCCAAGGCTCAGACATGTTTTTCATCCGTCCAAGCTCAGACAGAAAAGGCCAGGCAGTGACACAGCCCCTTCAGGTTGCACTGGCAGGCATGGCTGAGGATGTCCCAAGGTTCTGTGTTGAGAGATAGGGTGCATGGTGACGTGTTATCTGTGAGCGAACGCGGAGACGAACATGAGGAGTAGCAGAGATGATGACTTCCATCTGTAGGGGTGACCTTGCAGTGCCTGGGTGCGGCACACGGGAGCCAACATCCACCCCGTGAGCCTGGGGCTCCGAGGAGTTGTCCAAGCTGTAGATGAGGTTTTGCAGTCCATGGTGCTTCAGTGGGTAGCGACAGGGAGCACAGAGAGAGATGAGCTCCGGTTCAAGATGAGATCCCGTTTAAGTTGACTGAAGCCTGGAATGGGAAGTTACTTACAAGTGTCACTAAAAAACTCGAAAGTTCGAGGCTGGAGCAAATCCTACTTGGGTTCATCATTATTCTTTTTTTTTTTTTTTCATTTAAAGATTTATTTATTTACTTTGAAAGTCAGAGTTACACACAGAGAGAAGGAGAGGCAGAGAGAGAGGTCTTCCATCCACTGGTTCACTCCCCAATTGGCCGCAACGGCTGGAGCTGTGCCAATCTACAGCCAGGAGCCAGGAGCTTCCTCTGGGTCTTCCATGCTGGTGCAGGCGCCCCATGGGCTTGGGCCATCTACTACTGCTTTCCCAGGCCACAGCAGAGAGCTGGATCAGAAATGGAGCAGCCAAGTCTTGAACCGGCGCCCATATGGGATGGATGCTGGCACTGCAGGTGACGGCTTTACCTGCTACACTACAATAAGCTGTTCTATTCAATTTCATAATACTCTGTTTAAAATTTTGATACTATGATAAATGAAAAAAATTTATAAAAAAAAAGTTCAGAAGGGTATTTGGCTTCCAGCATGGGTTTAGGATTCAAGGAATTTCTTCAAGACTCATTTTCTGCTGCGGTCTTGTTTCCTGCGGTGGCTTCTGGGAGCTTCCAGGCTTCCCCTCGTGATGGCAGGGGGAAGCTTCAGGTCAAATGCAAAGGGAGAGAGGAGCTGTGTTTCTCCCGCCGGTCAGCAACATCTCATTACGTCGCAGAGTCTGCCCTGGTCAGAGGGGATTGGAAGATGCTGATTGGCACGGCAGGGTCACGTGGCCCCATCCATGAAGGAACATGGGCTAGGGTTTGGGAAGGGAGAGATGTCCGATGAGGCGACCATCGGTTTGTAGAGGAGCAGGATGACAGTGCCTCAGAGGGCATGTGGAGAAACAGTAACTCACAGGGCAGGAGGAGCCGCAAGATGAGGAGGAAGGAGGAAGGAGAGACAGGAGAGAGCAGGGTCAGGGAGCCAGGCAGGAGGGAATCAAAGCTGTCAGCCGCTAGAGAGAGCGAGAGGAAGGGCCCATTGAATTCGGCTGGGAGGTCACTGGTGACCTTGCCCAAGCAAACAGAGTCATTATTTGATCCACTTTCTAAGGGCTCCTGTTCCTGTCTGTCCCGTATATTCCCTTCCTGAGGTCAGGGAGGGCAGAGGAGCAGTGTGACAGCAGGAAATGTGGGATTGCGACAGTGGGGAACTCACGCTGCCTCCTGGGCTTCAGGTTCACCACCTGTAAAATGACACCTGGGAGTGACTTCTCTGAAGGCCTCCTTTAGCTCTGAGATATTGGTGTGTTTAGGGAGATGAGTGAATGTCGTCGCTTCTCACCACCTCTGTTACAGCAGCCCTGGCCCTTGCCGCGAGCTCCTGACTCTGTTCCTGTCTCCACGCTGGCCCCTGTAGTGACCCCGCAGCAGTGTGACCCTTCACAAGCACCGCGTGGCCGTGTCTCCCCTGTGGCTTTCTGTTGCAAACAGGATCCAGGCCACACTCCTTACCCCGGCCCACAGGGGCCCTGTGTACTAGCCCTTGATTATCTCTGAAGTCTGTCGGAGCTGCGCCTATCTGAAGCCAGGAGCCAGGAGCTAGGAGCTTCTTCTGGGTCTTCTACGTGGGTGCAGGGACTCAAGCACTTGGGAACCTTCTACTGCGTTCCCCAGGCCATAGCAGAAAGCTGGATCGGAAGTAGAACAGCTGGGACTCGAACCATTCCCCATTTGGGACACTGGCACTGCAGGTGGCGGCGTTGCCTGCTTTGCCACAGCACTGGCCCCGTCCTCTTGCTATTTAAACATGCTGGGATGGCTACAACAGCACTGGTCCCCCCCAGGCTCATGCAAACTGTTTAAGCTCTTTTATCTGGTGAGTGTGAAGGGTTGATGGATGAGGGGTGGAGACTTGATGGAATTACAGCCTCTGAGAGGCGGGTCTGTGGGAGGTCTTTAGGTAATTGGGGGTGTGCCCTCGGAGAGGGAGTCTCACGGGAGGGCTGATGACTGGAGTTCAAGTTCTGCCCTGGCTGTTCTGTGTGCTTCCTGGCTCCCCGTGTGATCGCTCCTCTGCATCTGCTTCCATCGGATTCCAGGGAATGCGACCACCCAGTGCTGAGCTGTAACCTGCAGACCGTGAGCCGAATCCCCTTTTGGGCATCTTAGTTAGGGTATTGAAAAAGCAGGCTGATACACACGCCAGCCTCATCAGCCTTGGGAGCTTTACAGAGGCTCTTCCCCCGCCCTGGAATGTCCGTGCATCCTTTTCTGGTCTTTGATCAAATGGCTGAGAGCCTTCCCCGAGTACACACACCCACCCTTCCCACTTCCCGGCACCTGCTACCTGGGGTTGTTCTGCATATTCCCTATTTGTTTGCTGCCCCTATTGCGTCCCCTTCACTGGAAGTGTCAGGAGATGGGAGTCTTGGTGTGTCTGCTTCAGTGCTGTGCCTCCCTGTACAGTAGAGCCAGGCCCAGGCTCAGCAGCGATAAAACCAGTCTGTGCGCAGCCCAGGGAGGAATGGGGGTGTGCGGGAGCTAACTGAAAGCTGTAATGTCGGGGTTTGTGAAGCCCTTGGCCATGCTGTCCTGGACAGCCGGGGTGTGCTGTCTTCTGTTTCCTTGCTTCCGTCTCAGATACGGCTATCAGCAAAAGGTGTGTCCCGCAGAAACACTCCTTCAAGCGATTTAAAAATAATATTCTCCATTTTCGCAATGTGGGCTTAATTAGTTGGCTTGGCTGCATGACGACAATGAGTGAAAAAAAATAATTAAGGGTAAAACCAATTAACAGAGTAATCACTGTTTATCTTGTGACGGGAGGCATCATCTCAGCACGGCGTCCGTCTCTTCTGGTCTTCTTGGAGCGTGTGTGTGTGTGTGTGTGTGTGTGTGTGTGGAAGGGGTTGTTTTATTTCTCTTGAGCGGTTTGTTAAGTGTATATACAGTTAAACGGTAGAAGGGGAAGAAAGAACCCACATGGCTCCTGAGGAGCAAGAGCTCTCAGCCTCAGCCCCACCGACACTTGGGTCTGGATTGTTCTTTGTGGTGGGGACTGTCCTGTGCATGGTAGGATGGCCAGCAACATCCCTGGCCCCAGTTCCCTGAGTGTCCATGAAGTATGACACCCCCAAAGTGTCCCCAGGAGCTCTCAGGTGGCCCCTGGTGGGGAGGCATTCAGAGTCACCTGTCCTGGTGCAGTGAGGTGGGAGATTGGGATCATCACTGGCTAGGACTGTGACCTAGAGGCTTCTCCGTGGACCTTGTCAGACTCTCCCCAGCTACCCTGACATTCCCTGACGATTTCTGCTTAAAAAGATGCGCTTTGCCGTTTCAGGGAAGGAGTTGTGAGCCAGAGGATCGCAGACATCAGCCCTCATGGTCACAGGTGGAAGTGCTTACCTGGGGGCCGGTGAGCCGGGCCCAGCGGGCACTGTGTGGTTGCCCACTCAGCTCGGCCCTGGAGGAAGCCCTGGGCTGCAGTCGCAGCCTGTCTTGGTGCCCTGAGCCTCTCCAGCAGCCTGGTGCAGCTTCCATCTTGTGTTCTCTCGCACTGCTTCCTTTCTCTCTTCCATTTCAGCCACTTCCCTAATCAGGGAAAATTTCTTTGGCTTCCATTACGACTTGAAGGGGTGGGGAGGAGAATTGAATTTTCTTTTCATGTCTTCCATACGTACCTTTCTTTTTCTTTCTTTTTTTTTTAAAGAAAGATTTATTTATTTATTTGAAAGGCAGAGTTACAGAGAGGCAGAGGCAGAGAGAGAGAGGGAGAGAAAGAAAGAGGTCTTCCATCCACTGGTCTACTCCCCAGATGGCTGCAATGGCCAGAGCTGCACCAATCTGAAGCCAGGAGCCAGGAGCTTCTTCTGGGTCTCCCATGCAGGTGCAGGGGCCCAGGGATTTTGACCATCTTCTACTGCTTTCCCAGGCCTTAGCAGAGAGTTGGATTGGAAGTGGAGCAGCTGGGACTTGAACCGGTGTCCTTAAGAGATGCCGCCACTGCAGGTGGTGGCCTTACCTGCTACACCACAGTGCCGGCTCCCCATCCCTCTCTGAAACATTCTTTGGGCTTCTCTCCTGACAGTCACCCTGCCAAGCTGCTTTTACCCAGGTTGCCTCATCTGTTCCCCTCGGCAGTCAATTAAAGAAGGTTGGTTCTACTCTTTCCTCGTGGATAAACTGAAGATCAGAGGAGTTGACATACATAGGGTCATTGGGGATTCAAACCCAAGTTTGGTCACGATTCCAAAGGCCATGCTCTTCTTGAATATCAGGTGGAAACAGATATTAGGGAGTAGGGGGAGGATACAGTGTAAGTGGGTTTTCCTCACATGCAGAGTCAGACAGGAAACGGAGGAAGCATTCATACGCTGTCTGGAAGAGAGAGCCTCCTCACCTAAAATAAAGACTTGTACGGTGTGAAGACACACGTATCTGACGGGAACTAAAATGTCAAAGGAAAATGCACACAGGAAGGGATGCTAAGGCTCACTGTGGGGGTGGAATGTTCCAGAAGTGCGTCTCAGAGCATGCACCTCTTATGGTGGGCCGGGAGCCAGCTGCTCATGAAATATAACCACGTATCACATAACGATGCGGGTAGAGTCTGAAAAATGTGTCGCTGGGTGGTTTTGTGGTGTGGACGTCGTGGAGCATAGTTGCACGACCTGAGACTTGGGCCATCTTCTACTGCTTTCCCAGGCCATAGCAGAGAGCTGAATGGGAAGAGGAGCAGCTGGGACACGAACCAGCGCCCATATAGGACGCCGGCATTGCAGGCTGGGGCTTTAACCCGCTATGCCACAGCGTCAGCCCCAGACCTTTGATCTTGACCAGGAAGCTACAGGAGAGTGTACTTTGTATAGGGAGGGGACAACTGAAGTCTGGGACAAGTTGTACAGAAAGTATACAGAGGAGACAGAGAGTATGCAAGGCGTAAGTCCCTACTGGCTCCTGGTCAGAACCCTGGGGCTGCGTGACTGGGCAAGCTCTCAGCCTGCTCACGGTTTCCAAAGAAAGTGGAGGCATTAGAGTTATCTCTGAGGTCTTCTCCAAATCATGCAATTCCATGTATCTTGGGACTGAATGACCTCGAATCATTATGAAAATCAGTATGTTACAGATTCACATAGTTTTAAAGTATAGTGAAATGTATGCTAGGTTTTGTGATGTTTGCTTAAAGGCTTAAAAGAATTTTGATGTTTTCTGGTGTAAAGTGAGGCAGTTCCTGCAGATTCGCTCAGCTTGAGTGCATTGTTGGGAGGGAAATTGATACTTTTAAGTTCTCTCCTTCTAATGATCAGAATCAGAACCCAGTGCAGATTCTGCTTAAAGCTACCATGGGAAAAGGGAGCAAGTTGGGCTGTGGGATTGGCTGCCCTGGGTGTTGAGGACAGAGGGCCTGGGCAGAAGGGAGGAGAAGGATGGATAAGTTAAGACCCCGTGACATCAATCCTTTCTTTTCTAAACTTCACTCAGCATTTTTTAAAAAAGTTTTATTTATTTGAGAGGCAGAATGACAGAGAGGGAGAGACAGAGAGAAAAAGAGATCTTCCGTTCACTGGTTCACTCCTTAAATGGCAACAGTGGCCAGGCACGAGCCCAGAACTCCATTCAGGTCTCCCACATGCCCAAACACTTGGGCCATCTTCCACTGCTTTCCCAGGGGCGTTAGCAGGGAACTGGATTGGAAGCAGATCAGTTAGGACTTGAACCTGCGCTCAGCTATGGGATGAAGGTGTTACAGGCAGTGGCTTCACCGGTGGCACCACAGCCCTGGCGCCAATGCTTACCAGCTGTTGGCTTGCACCACAATATTCATGCACGGGATAGTTTGCCTTCCTCCACACCTCTCCTCTGTGGGCGATCCCAGCAGTTAGCCTGAGCCCAAGCACATTTCTCCCCACCCCCGCCTTCTGCCAATCAGGTAAACTGCTCCCAGGTGTGGCCCAGGCCCATCGGCCCACCTGGAAAGCTACGTGACCTTCAAGCTGATTGGAGAGGCACATTGGAGCCAGTATCGGTTCTGTCCTATAGTCAGTGTTCCCCTGAGTTAGTTACGCCCCTTCTCCCTGCTCTTTATTTATTTATTTTTTAAGATTTATTTATTTATTTATTTATTTGAAGGCCGGCGCCTTGGCTCACTAGGCTAATCCTCCGCCTAGCGGTGCCGGCACACAGGTTCTAGTCCCGGTCGGGGCGCTGGATTCTGTCCTGGTTGCCCCTCTTCCAGGCCAGCTCCCTGCTATGGCCCAGGAAGGCAGTGGAGGATGGCCCAAGTGCTAGGGCCCTGCACCCCATGGGAGACCAGGATAAGCACCTGGCTCCTGCCTTTGGATCAGCGCGGTGCGCCAGCCGCGGCGGCTATTGGAGGGTGAACCAATGGCAAAGAAAGACCTTTCTCTCTCTCTCTCTCTCTCTCACTGTCCACTCTGCCTGTCAAAAATTAAAAAATAATAATAATAATAAAAAGATTTATTTATTTGAAAGAGTTACACACAGAGAGGTCTTCCATCCACTGGCTCACTCCCCAGATGGCCGCAATGGCTGGAGCTGTGCCGATCCAAAGCCAGGAGCCAGGAGCTTCTTCCAGGTCTCCCACATGGGTGCAGGGGCCCAAGGACTTGGGCCATCTTGCCCTGCTTTCCTAGGCCATAGCAGAGAGCTGGATTGGAAGTGGAGCAGCTGGGTCTCAAACCCATGCCCATATGGGATGCCGGCGCTTCAGGCCAGGGCATTAACGTGCTTTGCCACAGTGCCACAGCGCCGGCTGCCTCCCTGCTCTTTAAAAAGCGTACGTGGCTGTTAATAAACGGACGAGTTCGCTGAAACTTGTCTCCGGTGTTCACTGCGGGAAAGGACACCGCCGCCCTGCTCTTCCCCGACGGCGTGGCTTTGCAGGACAAGCCGCACTCCTCTCACCTGCAGCCTGTGCTTCAAGTTAGGGGTGCTTTGACAGCACATAAAAGGAACCCTGCTGTGGCTGGGTATAGTGGCCTCACAGTTCGGGAGGCTATTTCAGTCTTTCTGCTCTGCATTGCGCGAGATTTCTAGCCCACGGTCAGAAAATGACTGTTCTACCTTCAGGCTTTGGCGATGCGTTCTGGTGTGGAGAAAGGACAAGAAGAAAGGCAAGCGCCACAGCCCAGTCTGTGTCCTTTGATCAGAAAATAGGTAGCTTCCAGACGGGGCCTTGTAGCCAGGGCCTAGTAACCATGCCAAGCTCTGTGTGAGAAAGTATGTATGTATTTTCTTTTTATTTTTTAAATATCTCTTTATTCATTTATTTGAAAGGTAGAATTATAGAAAGGGAGAGGCGGAGAGAGAACGAGAGATTGCGATCTTCCATCTGCTAGTTCACTCCCTAGATGGCCACAAGGGCAAGGGCTGGGCCAGGCCGAAGCCAGGAGTCAGGAGCTTCATCCGGGTCTCCCATGTGGGTGCAGGAGCCCAAGCACTTGGGCCATCCATCTTTCATTGCCTTCCCAGGTGCATTAGCAGGGAGCTGGATCACAAAGTGGAGCAGCCGGGATTCCAACTGGCGCCCACACGGGATGCGGGCACTGCAGGCAGAGGCTTAGCCCGCTACGCCCCCTCCCCCTTGTTTTTAAAGAGCGTGTGTTTTCATAGGCACACTTGGAACCACTGTCAAATCGCAGTTCTGTTGAAAGGGGTCAGAGAAGAAGGCATCTCTGTTGTATAATGAATGGAGTCCCCGAAAAATAAAGCCTCAAGGCAAGAAAAGCGAGGGAGCCGGGGTGGCCAGCGTTGTTCCTGTATGGATTTACCTGTCCCGTGTGTAGGGCGTCCACCGTGTGCTGGGCACCGTTCTTGGTGCCCTCATGCAACCACCAGTGTTGCGTGAGACAGATGTTTACAAGATGAGTTATGAAGGGCACACATGCATGTGCTAGGAAGACGAGCAAAGCAGGGAGTGGGGCCATGCAGCGTTGGAGGGGGTGTGAAATGCTGGGTGCTGGGCACCTGGATGGCTTTGCTGAAGCTATGACCAGAGACCTAAAGGAAATGGGAGCAACCCTTGGAAGCATCTCAAAGATGAGGGCGTCCCGCGCGTGGGAAGCCGTGTGGGGAAGCGCACCCGATGTGGCTGGAACAGGGAGGTCGAACCCGAAGGGATGAAGGGGGCTGTTAGTGTAGGGGTGGAGTGGGCATGGAGACTCAGACCGTGGGGGCGGCTGCAGGTCTGGGTGAGAACCTGGGGCTCATTCTAGAGACCTGGAGATCCTGTCGGGGTTTGGGGTAGAGCAGTGACTGCGTCTGACCTCTCTTTCTTCAGGCTCACTCTCATGGCTGTGTTGAGTTTGAGGGAAAGGACAGAAGCAACACGTGGAGAGCGAGTCCTGAGATAATACCACGTGCACCTGCGGGAGCAGTGGGGAGAGAGGAAGACGTTCCAGACACGTTTCAGAATGTAGAGTGAACAGATTCGCCTGTGCCCCCACTACGGGATGTGAGAGAATTTGAAGAACCAGGAGTGACTTCCATGTTTCTGGTCTGAGCACCTGGAGGGAAGCGGGGTGGTGGAATCCCAGGTGTGACACGAGGAGGAAGGGACGAGTTTGCCAGGACACGGTTTGGGTGTATAAGGCTTGCGACGCCTGTGCGGGCAGGTGGAGCTGCTGAGTAGCCGGTGGATGTAGGAGCCAGGAGCTGTGGGCAGTGGCTTTGACCCCTGTCCATCAGAGCAGGGGCTCCTGGGCAAGGTGCTGGGCCCAGTAGCCCTGTTGAATCCCCGTCCATTCCTAGCAGTGGCGCTGGGTAGATGTGGACCGGCCTTAGGTAGCTCTGTCCTGGAGTGATCCAGCTTTCCACGGGCGCTTGGGAGTCCCAGACCCAGGCAGGATGGCCACGGGCCAGTGGTTGTGAACTTCCCTGAGCCTGCAGTGGACAAGCTGCCATTTCTGCTCTCTCCCTGTGGAGGCACTCCCGAGGCCCCGCAGAGGGGAGACACCAGCCCTGCGTGCCGCTGGAGGAGCAGAGGCAGGACCTCAGCCGCCCCTCCCTCCCTGGTCCTAAAGTGTTCCTCCCCGGGCTTGAGTCTCCTCCCTGTGTGAGTTGTCTTCGTCGGGGTGCTTGCTTGTGAGTCTTTTGGGGGGCTGCCCGGGTTGACTGGGAAACACCAGGGCGGTGAGGGTGGCTTTGAATGTTGCTGCTGGAGGCCTGGGAGAGAGGCCAGTTGTGCTTTTAAAACATTCTGGGACAATCCGTGTGGCTGCCAGTCCAGCTTTGCTCAGGACTGAGTGTCCCTCCGCTCTCCACGACGCAATGCTTGCCCAGAGCTGAGCTCATCCTACCTGTCCCCTGGGCGTCGCCATCCACTGGGGGCGGCAGCAGCCCCACTCACAGAAGGTTTTTATTCAGCAGGCTCAGCTGGGCACCGCTAGGTGAGTCCCTTGGGAGGATCATTCAGGCCAGACAAGGGTTAGTTTCCTCTGTTACAGGAGGAGGGTAGGTAGACTAGTTGTCTCTCACTCCTTTTAAAAAAAAATGCTTATTTCATGGGGCCTGGCGCTGTAGGCGCAGCAGGTTAAAGCCCTGGCCTGCAGCACCCACACCCCATACGAGCTCCACTTTGAGACCTGGCTGCTGCATTTCCAACCCAGCTCTCTGCTATGGCCTGGGATAGCAGTGGAAGATGGCCCAAGTCCTTGGGCCCCTGCTCCCGCGTGAGAGACCCGGAAGAAGCTCCTGGCTTCGGATCGGCGCAGCTGTGGCCATTGCGGTCATTTAGGAAGTGAACCAGTGGATGGAAGACCTCTTTCTCTCTCTGTCTCTACCTCTCTCTGAAACTCTGTCTTTCAAATAAATAAAATAAATCTTAAAAACACATGCTTATTTTTATATTTTTTATCTACTTAAAAGACAAAGCAATGTGTGTGCAGGAAGATCTTCAGTCCTCTGGTTCATTCCCTAAGTGTCTACAACAGCCAAGGCTGGGCCAGGGTGAAACTAGGACCACAGAACTCAAGCCACATCTCCCTTGTGGGTGGCAGGGACCCAAATACTTTGAGCCTTGGTCTGCTGCTCCCCAGGGGGCACGTTAGCAGGAATGCTGACTCGGCAGCCGCGTCACCAGAACCGGACCGAACTCAGGCACTGGGATATTGGATCGCGGGTGTCCCAAGCAGGGACTTAACCTGCCAAGTGCCTGCCCCACACTGGATGTTTTCCAAGGTTCTCCTCCTCTCTGAAGACGGGTGAGGAGCTCTGAAGGCAGCTGGCTTCCCTCATCCCGTGAGGCTCCAGACCTCAAGGAGTGAAGTTCAAGGGAGGGTGCTCAGATGTTTTTAATGGTGGCAGAATGTACGTACAACGTGTTGTCGTAATCGTTCTCTCTGCACAGTTCCGTGCATTCCTGTGGCACAGCCGTCCTCACCGTCCGTCCTCAGAACTCTTCATTTTGCAAAACCGAAACTTTCCGCCCATTGAACAGTAACTGCCCCTCCCCCTCTCCCGTAGCCTGACAACCACCTGTTTTCTGTCTTTATAATTCTTACTACACTAAGTATCTCCTGCCAGTGGAATCGTAAAGTATCTGTCTTTGTGTGTGTGTGTGTGTGTGACTGGCTTGTTCCAGTTAGCATAATGTCCTCGACAGTCATCTGTGTTGTGGCCTGCATTGATTCCATCGTATGTAATACCACATTGTGATAGTGCATTCATCTGTTGATGGACATGTGGGATGCTTCTACATCTGAGTTATCGTGATAGTGCTACTATGACCACGGGCATACACATATTCCTTTGAGACCCCACTTCCAGTTCTTTTGGACATGTAGACAAAAGTGGATTTGCTGGCTCCTATGGGGACTTCAGGTTTTTTTTTTAAATTCTTATTTATTTATTTGAAAGTCAGAGTTACACAGAGGAGAGGTAGAGAGAGAGAGAGAGGTCTTCCATTCGATGGTTCACTCCCCAATTGGCTGTAACGACCAGAGCTATGCCTGTCCGAAGCCAGGAGCCAGGAGCTTCTTCCAGGTCTCCCACATAGGTGCGGGGCCCAAGGACTTGGGCCATCTTCTGCTATCCCAGGCCATAGCAGAGAGCTGGATTGGAAGTGGAGCAGCCGGATCTCGAACTGGCGCCCATATGGGATGCCTGCACTTCAGGCCAGGGCATTAACCTGCTATGCCGCAGCACCGGCCCCAGACTTTAGGTTTTAATTTTTTGAGGAACAGCCATCCTATGTTCCTCAGTGGGTGTACCATTTTACATCTGACCAGCAGTGAACAGACATAATTTCATCAATATATCAGCGTGTGTGTGTGTCCTAGTAGCCATCTTAATGGGGTACGAGAGAGTCTTACATTGTGGCTTCGATTTGCATTTCCCTAAATGAGTGGTGATGTTGAGCATCTTTGCATGTGCTGATTGGTAGTTTTCATATTTTTGGAAAAATGTCTATTTCGGCCTTTGCCTATTTTTGAATTAGACTGTTTGTAGTTTTGTCGTTGAGTTTTAGGAGTCCCCCATATATTATCGATATTAACTGCTTATCAGATGTGTGGTTTATAGATAGTCACTGCTTCTGTGGATTGCGCTTGCACTCTGCTGATAGTGTCTCTGGATGCACACAATTCTTGAATTTGCATGAAGCCCCGTTTGTTTAGTGTTTCCTGCACCCTTGGTGTCATAGCCAAGAAGTCACTGCCAAATCCACTGTGACTTCATACGCGTTTTTTGTCTTTCTCCCAGCCTCAGTCTCCTCCTTCTCTCATTTGTTTGCTTTTTTTTTCCAATAAAGTTGTTAGATCCATAAATGTTTTCGACGTCATAAATCTTTACTCATTCATTCCACAAACAGGCAGAGTAGTAGTAGGATAGGCTAAAGGGATTGGGGTTGGAATGGCAGGGAGGCTGGCAGGGGGCCTGTGGTGTGGGGAGTCTGGAGTGAGGGGAGGCTGGCAGGGGGCTGTGGTGGGGGAGGGGCAGTCTGGAATGGGGGGAGGCTGGAGTAGGGGGGCAGTCTGGAGTGGGGGGGGCTGGAGCAGGGGGCCTGTGGTGGGGTGGGGCAGTCTGGAGTGGGGGGGCTGGAGCAGGGGGCCTGTGGTGGGGTAGGGGGAGTCTGGAGTGGGGGGAGGCTGCAGCAGGGGGCCTGTGGTGGGGTGGGGCAGTCTGGAGTGGGGGAGGGAGGCAGGGGGCCTGTGGTGGGGTGGGGGGAGTCTGGAGGGGGGGGGAGGCAGGGGGCTGTGGTGGGGTGGGGGGAGTCTGGAGTAGGGGGAGGCTGCAGCAGGGGGCTGTGGTGGGGTGGGGCAGTCTGGAGTGGGCGGGAGGCAGGGGGCTGTGGTGGGGTGGGGGCAGTCTGGAGTGGGGGGGGCTGGAGCAGGGGGCCTGTGGTGGGGTGGGGGGAGTCTGGAGTGGGGGGAGGCTGGCAGCAGGGGGCTGTGGTGGGGGAAGTCTGGAGTGGGGGAGGCTGGAGCAGGGGGCTGTGGTGGGATGGGGGGAGTCTGGAGTGGGGGGAGGCCCAGCAGGGGGCTGTGGTGGGGTGGGGCAGTCTGGAGTGGGGGGGAGGCAGTGGGCTGTGGTGGGGGAAGGGCAGTCTGGAGTTGGGGGGGCTGGAGCAGGGGGCCTGTGGTGGGGTGGGGCAGTCTGGAGTGGGGGGGCTGGAGCAGGGGGCCTGTGGTGGGGTGGGGCAGTCTGGAGTGGGGGGGCTGGAGCAGGGGGCTGTGGTGGGGTGGGGCAGTCTGGAGTGGGGGAGGCTGGAGCAGGGGGCCTGTGGTGGGGTGGGGCAGTCTGGAGTGGGGGGAGGCTGCAGCAGGGGGCTGTGGTGGGGTGGGGCAGTCTGGAGTGGGGGGGCTGGAGCAGGGGGCTGTGGTGGGGTGGGGGGAGTCTGGAGTGCAGGGGCTGGAGCAGGGGGCTGTGGTGGGGTGGGGCAGTCTGGAGTGGGGGAGGCTGGAGCAGGGGGCTGTGGTGGGGTGGGGCAGTCTGGAGTGGGGGGGAGGCAGGGGGCTGTGGTGGGGGAAGGGCAGTCTGGAGGGGGGGGGCTGGAGCAGGGGGCCTGTGGTGGGGTGGGGCAGTCTGGAGTGGGGGGGCTGGAGCAGGGGGCTGTGGTGGGGTGGGGGAGTCTGGAGTGGGGGGGAGGCTGGAGCAGGGGGCTGTGGTGGGGTGGGGCAGTCTGGAGTGGGGGGGCTGGAGCAGGGGGCTGTGGTGGGGGAGGGGAAGTCTGGAGTGGGGGGGCTGGCGCAGGGGGCCTGTGGTGGGGTAGGGGAGTCTGGAGTGGGGGGGAGGCTGGAGCAGGGGCCTGTGGTGGGGTGGGGGCAGTCTGGAGTGGGGGGAGGCTGGAGCAGGGGGCCTGTGGTGGGGTGGGGGCAGTCTGGAGTGGGGGGAGGCTGGAGCAGGGGCCTGTGGTGGGGTGGGGGCAGTCTGGAGTGGGGGGAGGCTGGAGCAGGGGCCTGTGGTGGGGTGGGGGAGTCTGGAGTGGGGGGAGGCTGGAGCAGGGGGCCTGTGGTGGGGTGGGGCAGTCTGGAGTAGGGGGAGGCTGCAGCAGGGGCCTGTGGTGGGGTGGGGGAGTCTGGAGTGGGGGGAGGCTGCAGCAGGGGGCCTGTGGTGGGGTGGGGGAGTCTGGAGTGGGGGGAGGCCTGGCTGTGCAGAATCTCACCGGAGCTGATGAAAGGATGCATGATGTAGACAACAGACCCAGGCCCAGTGGGAGAGCTGTCTGCTGTTGTCTTGAACTGATCGGGTAACCTTTCTGAATCCCTGTTCCTCCATGTACTGCTGTCTCAAACCCTGTGAGCCCTAAGTGCTCTTCTGAGCCCTCAGTGACTCCTCCCGCTCACCCTGTGAGGGAAGTGCTCCCATTATCCCTCTTTTACAGATTGTGAAACTGCTGCCTAAGCAACTTGTCAGGGTCACACAGCCAGGAAGTGCTGGAGCTGGGATTTGAACCCAGGCTCTCCAGTTCCAGAGTTTGTGCCCTTAACCATAGGCATGCCTCTCTACACGATATTCAGAAGGTTGAATGAGGTGGTGTGTGTGAAGCAGGGTCGTGTGTTGCACAGTGTTATGCAGATACTGACTGTTACTGGTTGAGAATTCAGCAGAACTCAAGGAGTAAGCCTTGGGAATGTCTACACTGGGGAGTTGAGAGGTTGGCTTTGGAAAGATGTCTGGTGGACTCCCTGCTGATGCCCTATGGACAGGCCCAGTGTCCGTGGTGGAAGCTGGAGTTGAACCCTGAGCTGCAGGCTTAAGCTTTGCTTGCAGAAAGATGTTGTGAAGAGCAGTGCGGTCTTCAAGTTCACAGTGTCCCTGTGGAGAGCCCCTGGCAAGCCACGTGTCGCTCCCGGCAAATGAAGAACCCACAAAGGGGTTGCCAGGTTTGCCTTCTGTTCCTTTCCCAAGCAGACTCACGCTCAGACCTGCTCTGCTTGTTCAGGGAGAGGTTCTGACCCAGGACCTGCCCAGATGTATGGTGCTTTGGGGCAGAAGAGAAACGCGCCGTGCACCACAGTAGACTTGGAGCCCACTGGGGGCATGTGCACTGAGCCTGCGGGGGTCAAGCCCCTCTGCCTGCCAGGGGACGAGGGAGGGAGGGAGTTCGGGGATGGAGCCTTGGCACCTGATACACGTGGGTGTAGAGACCCAGGCGTCCTGTGATCTCTTTCTGGCTCTCATCACCTTGTGTGGCCTGGCTTGTGGGTGGGGTGGGGGTGGGGGTTCTCTTCATCTCAGTTACCTTAAATGTAAACCAAGGTGCTTGTTAGAACCTTCTCCCCATGTGCCCGCCCGCTAGGCTGGCGATTAATGTGTGCACGGCTTTGAGGTGCCGAGATGAAGAGGACCTGTGAGTGAGACCGGAAGAGCAGCCAGGTGACCTCTGAGATGTTGAAGGTGGTGTCCGGTGGGAGGTGTCACCATTGTCCCACCTGGAGGGTGCTCTACTCTGACATCTTTTGTTTGAGATCCTTAGACGAGGGCATCTGGTAGACCCAGCTTTTCAGGCTGGCCAGCTCTTCCCAAAAATTGATGATGGGATACAGGGGTCGGGAATGGAGTGGGATAAGGGGGCCGGGACTATACCTCCAGTGAAGCAGCAGAGTGGGGAATGAACCACTACTTCACTTAGGCATATTGAAGAAGAGAACTGGGGCCAATGCTGTGGCATAGCTGGTTAAGTCGCAGCCTGCAGTGTCAGCATCCTGTATGGGCGCTGGGTTCATGTCCCAGCTGCTCCACTTCCAATCCAGCTCCCTGCCAATGTGCCTGGGAAAGCAATGGAAAATTGCCCGAGTTCTTGGGCCCTTGCACCCGTGTGGGAGACCTGTTTGAAGCTCCTCCTGGCTTTGGCTTGGCCCAGCCCTGGCTTTTGCAGCCATTTGGGGCGTGAACCAGCGGATGGAAAGGCTGTCCCTGCTCTGCTTCTGCGGGGCATCATGGGATGAGGGAGATCCCCCTTTCCTTGCGGCAGCTGTGGACTGGGCCGCAGGTCCTCTGTGGTCCCTGGGGGTGAAAAGCATCTCTGGGCTGTGCTTTATTTGCTGGTGGGCTCTTCCCACGTGGTGCCAGCTTGCACGGCTGTCAGTCACCCCACCAACCCCAGGGCAGGCTGGTCCATCTTCCAGAAGTTCCAACCAGAGATCGAGGGTCATGTGACCACCCCTAGACCAATCCTGGGACTAGAATCATCATTAGCCCAACCTAGATCAAGTGCTGACCCTAGGCATGGATGCGATGTTGGCATCACTCAAACCACGTGGCTAAAAATAAAGGAGGGGCCATTTCCCAGCCTCTTCCAAGGGTGATGTAGCATGCAGCGGAGGTGACCTGTGTGCTAGAGCTGTCCCAGGCCCTCTGACACGCTCAGTCCTCCCGGTAAGGATGGGGAAGATAATGTTTGTGTCACAGGGGAAGAAACAGAAGTCAGTTTAGGATTCTGTAGCTAAAAAGCAGAGGGGCTGGCCTGTTTTTTTTTTTTTTAAAGACTTATTTTATTTATTTGTAAGGCAAAGTTTCAGGGAGTGAGAGAGAGAGAGAGGGAGGGAGAGAGGGAGAGAGATTAATCTTACATCCTCTGGTTCACTCCCTAAATGCCCATAACTGCCAGTGCTGGACCAGGCTGAAGCCAGGAGCCTAGAACTCCATCTGGGTCTCCCACCTAGGTGCAAGGACTTGGGCCTTCCTCCACTGCTTTCCCAGGCATATTAGCAAGGAGCTGGATGGGAAGTGGAGCAGCCAGGACTTGAACCTGCACTCAGGGGCTGCCGGCATCACAAGCAGTGGCCCAACTCACTACAGCACAATGCCAGCCCCCAAAGTCTGTACTTCTAGCCAACAAGCCACATGTTGTGGCAACCAATTCTGACAAATGTGTGACGACAGCAAGTGGGGCAGGGGCAAAAAGTCTACTGGTCGTGAACCAAAACCTGAGTTCTAGGCAGAAGTATAAAATGCAGCCACAAAATGTCCAACTTTACACAGTGAAGAGAGAAACCTCTGAAGTTGCAGTAATCCTGTCCTTGCAGCTCGAGGCGTTTCTGGAATTACTTCTCGGGAATTACCGTGCCAACAGCTTACAAAACAATGGACACCTGTTTGGGTACTCTAAGTATTGCCTTGGTGGTGGTGGTGGTGGTGGTTTTAAACCAAAATGACACGGAGTGTTACCTTGAGTGACAAGATTTGGCTTTGAATGACTTGAGGCTGGTGCCAATAGCCTCACCAGCAGACAGAGCACGAGAAGATGGAAGGAGTGGATGTCACACTTTAAGCTGTGGGGGTTCAGGGGGTTGAATACTCAGCTTCCCAGGTGACCTAGCTGGAGGGCTGGAGAGCTCCTCTCTCTCTCTCTCTCTCTCTCTCGCTCTCGCTCTCGCTCTCGCTCTCACTCTCAGCGGTAATTTCTGGTCGCTGTGTTAACATGCTCCCTCTAGCTGTTTCTCGGAAGAGCAGCAGGAGGCAATGGATTTAGTGGACAGGATATGGGGACTGTGTGCGCTCTGAAACACCTTTCAGAGTGTCTGGCAACAGAGCTGCCCAGGAGAGTGGAAATGTGAGCCACACTTGAATTTGCTTCCATTCAATGGGCCCTGGCTTGTCAGGCCTGGGTGAGCTGGCTGCCTGCCAGGAAGCCTGGGCTGGCTGGGGCATTCCGAGCCCCCTGTCTTGTTCTTTAAAGCTACAGCCCGGAGGGATTTGCTGGGGCTTGTGCCCTCCCAACTCCAGGCGTCCTGGCAGAGCTTGGGACTTTGGCTTTCCCTGGGTGGGCAGCGCCTTGGCCCACATTCCCCGTCCGCCTCCTGGGGAGGATTGGAGCAGAAGGCTGTCTGGCCTTTCCACCATGCCGTTCACCGGTGTGCCTGCTAACGGGGCCTCTGGATAGTTACGGGCCAAGTAGTACTTGGTTCTCTTCCTGCCCATCTCCTGGGTTGGAAATTCTGCATGCTATTTTTATTCTTTTTTACTGGTTATGTTTATAATGCTAACACTTATATTTGACTTCACAGTGACAGAATTTTGAAAGCATTCATCAACAGACGATTAAGGAGTTGCCTACCATGTTCCAAGCCCTTGTCCAGGTGCTGAGGAAAGCCTATGTCCTAGCCTGTACTAACTTGGACTGTTTCACTCCAACCACACCTTGAAGAGCTTCTATTTTCAGTTAGGAGGGAAAAGGTTTTTGAGATTAATTACATGGAGATTATAGTTAATAATAACATAATCTATATTTCAAAATTGCTAAGACAGTAGATTTTAAATGTTCATGCCATTCATTAGCTTGATTTAATTATCCCATAATGTAGACATGTATCAAAGCATCACATTATACCCCAGAAATACATGCAAGTATTTGTTACATAAAAATTTCCATATTCATTAGTATTTTAGTTTAAAGCTCTAAAATTAACCATTTTTACAATGTGACTAATGCTTACATTTCAAATTTAAATTTCTTGGGGGCTGGCATTGTGGTACAGCAGGTTAAGCCTCGGTTTGCAACACCAGCATCCCATATGGGCGCTGGTTTTAGTCCCAGCTGCTCCACTTCTAATCCAGCTCCCTGCCAACACAGCTGGAATGCAGCAGAGGTTGGTCCAAATCCTGGGGGCCCTGCACCTGTGTGGGAGACCCAGATGGAGTTCCAGGAGCCTGGCTTCCACCTGGCTCAGTCCTGCCGTTGCAACCATTTGAGGAATGAATTAGTGGATGGAAGACCTCTCTCCCCCTTTCTCTTTGTCCCCCTCTGTCTGTAACTCTGCCTTTCAAATAAATAAGTACATCTTGAAAAAAGTTTAAATCGGCCAGCGCCGTGGCTTAACAGGCTAATCCTCCGTCTTGCGGCACCGGCACACCGGGTTCTAGTCCCGGTCGGGGTGCCGGATTCTATCCCGGTTGCCCCTCTTCCAGTCCAGCTCTCTGCTATGGCCCGGGAAGGCAGTGGAGGATGGCCCAAGTCCTTGGGCCCTGCACCCGCATGGGAGACCAGGAGAAGCACCTGGCTCCTGGCTTCGGATCAGCGAGATGCGCCGGCCGCAGCAGCCATTGGAGGGTGAACCAACGGCAAAAAGAAAGACCTTTCTCTCTGTCTCTCTCTCTCACTATCCACTCTGCCTGTCAAAAAAAAAAAAAGAAAAGAAAAAGTTTAAATCTCCTTTTTATGGATCTTACTTCAATTTATCCACATATTTACCAGTTTCTGTTTAACAACTGATTCTGCACACTGCCCCTCATCCCTGGATTCTTTTCTGGCTTCATGAAGTGTATGCTTACTTAGATCATTCAGCGAGGAGTCATTGGTAGCCGTTCTGGTTTTGTTTGCCTCACAAGTATAGTTTGCCCTCTCTCAAATGATATTGTAGAACTTTAGGGACAAGAGGTCTTTTCCTTAGTACTCTGAAGATAATATCTCTGATTTTGCACGTGAGGCATCTGGTGGTTATTTCATTGTTACTCCCTTGTCGGCAACTGACTTCCATTGTTTCTCTGTGTTGGGACATTGGTTATTTTTCCTTAGGGTGTGCTTTGGTGTAGACTTTCTGTTGTGTATTCTTGGACTTTGGTATGCTCTTTCAATTTTAGGACTTGTGTGTTGCTTTAATTCAATTGTGACTCTAAATTGTGTCAACACTGATGTGTTAGTAATACAAGAGGCCTTCAGCAAGTTCGTGGAAAATGGAATTAAAAGATAGGAATAAAAAATACCAACTTTGTTTCTCAACACAAGCTGCATGGAATTCAAGACACTTTAGACTGGAGGATACCGGCCCTAAAGAACTGAGGACCTGGGACCTTAGCTAATTCACAGCGGGCTTGTTTACATTATCAGCTGAAGGGAATTGGGTGGCTTTGAAAGACTTAAGATTAGGAAGCAAAAGGAAGTGAGAAGGAACTGAACAGGACTGAAGGTGAATGCCTAATGCCTTCCCATCAACACTCGCCACGCCGACCTTATCTGAAGGAAGAAATGAGCAGCAGCACTGTTGTAGAAAGAGACTCACTGGGAAAGCTTTCCTGTGCGTCTTAAATGATTCATTTACTCATTTCAAAGACTGAAACAGACAGTGAGATCGCCCATCCACTGGTTCACTCCCCAAATGCCTGCAACAACTGGGAGTTGGCCAGGCTGAAACCAGGAGCCAAGACCTCCGTCCAGGTCTCCCATGTAAGTGGCTGGCACCTAGTTATTTGAGCCATCACTGGCTGCCTGCCAGGGTGTACTCTCAGGCATTTTTCTGCTAAATCTTTGGCTAACTTTCTCAAAAAACACTTCTAATTAGCATATATTATTGTTTTTTGCCCTCAGTCAGAAAATCAACGAGTAAAATGCCTGAGCATCCCAGAAGTAGTTTGCTTTTTGATCAGTCTACTTTTGCTTTGAGTGGCTCACTACCACTCCCTGGTAGCCATTCCTTTGATTTTGTTTTGTCTTCAGGATTGTACTGGTAAAGCCGTGTACACCTCCTGCTCCAGTCTTCAAAGAAATACTTATGTCTTGAGCGTCCTGGTTGAAAATGTCCATTGGAAGCTGTGCTCTTACGGCAGCTGATCTGGGCGCAATAGTTGTGGTACTCATCAAGCAGAGAGTTTGCTCAGCTTTAAGTTTTTGGTCCGAATCGTGTAAGCTGAATCAACTGAGATGTCTTGGACATTGGCTACTGTTTCTGTGTTAATTATCATTCCACTTCAGTTGGGGCATGAAGAAGATTAACTCCCACCCCCACAAATTGATTTGGTTAATCTACTGCAGCAGGCTTCCTCTTCAACATCATCTTGTTCCTTCTTAAAATGAGTTATCCATTTGTAGACTGTTGCTAGAAATAAAAAAATACCAATTTTATTTCTCAACACAAGCTGCATCGAATTCAAGACACTTTAGACAGGAGGATACTGGCCCGAAAGAACTGAGGACCTGGGACCTTAGCTAATTCACAGCGGGCTTGTTTATATTATCAGCTGAAGGGAATTGGGTGGCTTTGAAAGACTTTTTAAGATTAGGAAGCAAAAGGAAGTGAGAAGGAGTGTTATCCTCTATGTTCTATGGAGTGTTATCCTCGTATGCTTTCCGTATTTCACCATTCTTCCACCCAAGCTTCACCGTAAATCTAATGTTTGTTCTTGCTTCAATTGTAACAGACTCCATCTTGCTCTGATAGGGGCTGTTTTCAAACTGATGTCTTACCTTCCTAAGCGCCTCAAGCTAGATCCTGGTCATCTCAGTTATGTTGCTAAGTTAATATGAGTTTATTTTGTTGCAAAAAATAAAATTGAAACTCATGCATAGGCTTTTTCATAATAAACATTTTCCCTGAACATTTTAAAGACTCTTTGTACAGGTCCAACCTAATGTAGACTGAACACTTTTACTCAAGTAACAAAAATCTAAGTTAAAATAACTTTAAAGCTAACTTTAAAAAGTGTATTACTTGTGGCCAGTGCCGTGGCTTAACAGGCTAATCCTCCACCTTGTGGCGCCAGCACACTGGGTTCTAGTCCCGGTTGGGGCGCCGGATTCTATCCCGGTTGCCCCTCTTCCAGGCCAGCTCTCTGCTATGGCCCGGGAGTGCAGTGGAGGATGGCCCAAGTCCTTGGGCCCTGCACCCGCATGGGAGACCAGGAGAAGCACGTGGCTCCTGGCTTCGGATCAGCGAGATGCGCCGGCCACAGCGGCCATTGGAGGGTGAACCAACGGCAAAAAGGAAGACCTTTCTCTCTCTCTCTCTCTCTCTCTCTCTCTCACTATCCACTCTGCCTGTCAAAAAAAAAAAAAAAAAAAGTGTATTACTTGACATAAGAAAGAGCCAGAAGGAAGGTGACTTTAGGATCTGTAATTTATCTGCTCACAGATCCACCCCTTTTGCTCTGCCATGTTCGATGGTTGGTTTAGCTCCCATCATGGTCTCAGGCTGTGTTTCTCTCCCCACTACTACAGACTTCTCCCCCTAATTTGTCAGAACTGGGAACACAATGATTGGGTTAGACACAGTGATTGGTTCTGGATCCCAGAACCCAGGGCTGAGATTGACCGTCTCCAGGTCACTTGGAGGAGGATTAGACACCAGAACAAGGTCAGAGGTCTGCCAGTCAGAAGGAAACACGATGGCTGAGCAGGCATCCAGCAGGGTCTCCTGCCCTTCTCTGTAGCCTCTCCTGCCGCCATGCTGTTGGATGTAATTTGGATCTTCTTATTTTGCCTTTTCTGTATCTTGACGTCTATTTCATATTTTTAATGTCTTAGTCTTTCTGCCTGCATTCTGGGTAGTGTCCTTGTCTGCTCTTCCTGTTCACCATCCTGCTCGTTAGTTAATCTCCTCTTTAACATACCCATAGAGTCTGTAATTTTAAAGACTAAAATGTTCATCTCAGGAGGTTTTACTTGGTTCTTCTTCATAATTGCTTATTATTTTTTCCTGAGGTCTTGTTCTTTCATTATGGTTTCTTCTTTTTCCTTTTAAAGCTTTAATTGCATTTCTTTTGTAGTTTCTTTCATATTTTCATATTGGTTCCAGTCCTTGGATTGTCAGTTCTCTTGCTTCTTTGTTTTGCTGGTTGTCCCTTATGGTAAATGCTCACTTTCATCAGGTTTTGTTTTGCTTTGCTTTGTTTTTGGTTTGTTTTGTGAGTGTGGAAGTCCCTACAAAGCCCTTCTGCCAGCATTAATTTTTACATGGATTTGCTAACTTCGATTTCTGCACCATGTAGAGTGTATAAACTTGGAGCCCCTGTCAGCATGGCACATGTTTCAAAGTGTGGTTTCTTATGGGGAAAACATGTTGGTACTATACCCAGAGCCTCAGGTAAATGACTCTTTGGGGGACTCCCCCCTCATCAGTGGGACTTTTCCTGATCTATTTTCCAAGAATGGGGAAGACCTTCTAGAACCTATTTTATATGCAGAAAATTGGCTGCAGCTTCCTGCCATGTGGGGCCCAGAGCATCCTGTCACACCAAAACTTCTGCCCTGGGGGTCTTGAACTTGACCTAATACCCTCCTACTCCCAGGTGTGAGACTGAGTGTTCTCTGTGTTTTGGTTACCTATGAATTTGCCATTTTTTCAGATTTGGCTTTCTTTCTTTTAAGTTTTAGGTCATATTTAATCCATCATTTTTAGCATTTGGAGTAGGAAAGATGTTTCCATCAGCTCAGTCTACCATGTTACCAGACAGGATTCATATAACGTAATATAACATAATATTCATATATACCCTTGTGCATCAGTTATTTCATATTATGACCTTATACCTGCAGAGTAGACGCTGGGTCCACAGGTGTGCCCACATGTGGTTTCCCTAGGCATTATCAGAGCCCCTGCCGTCAGACTACATATTTTCCATTCCCATCTGGGATGAAGCAGAATGTCTCCTTCCTGCGGCCTCAGCAGCACGGAGGGCCGCCTAACTTCACATTTGTGCTGGTCTGGAAGGAAAGTGGTTTTTACGCCCACGTCTGGTTTTGAGGGACACTGAAACATCTCTTCAGACACCGTCGGTACATCCTTTCCCATGAACTCTTTTCTAGCTTTTTCCCATCCATTTTTAAAAGAAATTCTTTGTCTGCAATAGAAGCTGTAAATATTTTCTCCTGTTTTTTTCACTTGCCTAATGATTCAAAGTCCGTTTACTCAACCACCGTGTAACCCTTGGTACAGTCAACGCAAGAATAATGTGCTTACGTATAACCTTTGTTTTGAGACACCACTTGATTTACCCAGGAGTCCACAAAATCCAGCAACCTCCACCTAAAGACCCAAACCAGAAATCACCAAATAAAGAGACACACATAGAAAGCCATACCTACAAAGTATATTTCTGGCGCAGAGCTGGAGTAACTAATATGTTGCATAATGGAATCAAAATTCAGAATATTTTAGCAGCCTGGAAATATGGGCCAAAACGCAGAAACATAAAATTTAGTGGAAATAACACTATGTACTTAGGCTTGGAAACATTAATTCCGTATGTTCGAGATTGGGGACATCTGCCTTCACAGAAATGCATATATGTCTAAACTTTGGGTTTAGCTGACCACGTACTTACATAAGCTCAATAGGACAACAGGTTGCTAAAAGAAAATGTATTCTTAGAGTGAATAGAGAGGTTATCTTGATCAGGGAGAAATTTGCCTCTTGGGACTTGATGCTTGCCAGACCACATTCAGAATGCCACATTCAGTTTGGGGGACCATAAATCAGGAAGAGTTGTAGACACCCGTGAGGAAGACCACAGTGGGGCGGCTGAGTTAGTGAAGGGTCTGGAAGCCATATAGAGACAAATGAGCAGGAGCTAGGGAGATGGAATGTGGACAAGCTTGCAAAGCAAGTGGTTTTTGAAGTATTTGAAGGCTACTGCGTAGAAGAGGGATTCAAATTATTTGGTGTTGTTCCCGAGAGCGGCTTAGGATTGGTGGTGGTCACCTCCAGCAGTGGCAGGCTCACTAGCAGGGACGCTTTCTCGTTGGTGGTTAGCAGTGCTGGTCAGGGGAAGGGCTGCCTCCCTGACTTCCGCGCTCGGTGTGGCCGCAGTGTTTGGACAGAGGTGGCAGATCCATCTGGGAGGTGTGAGCAGGGCCCTACTGCTGTGCACAGGCAGTGCCGGCACCAGGGTTCTTGCCATCTGGCTCTTGGAAGGCAACGTTTCCTTCCTTTCTGGCGTCTTCCGTTGGTGGAGAACAAGAGCAGGTAGGGTAAGTAGTCTATAAGGATGTTTTTGGCTGACAGAAGCGGATACAGAAGCGGATACAAAGTTTTGGAGAGACTTTAGTCTGTAGGATTTAATGTTACTGTGTGTCAACCTGAGGTTTAGGCAAGATCCGGAGCCGGTTTCCTGAGAGCAGGGACTGCACCTTATAGAGAGGGATGTCTGTGGCCTCAGTGCCTGCAGGTAGGCATTTACAGTGTGTGCCTGGCTCCTGGGCCTCTCTCGCCCGGTGTGAGGAGAGCACTAACCATGTCTCGGTAGAAATTGTACTTGGTTCAGCTCTGCTCCGGGAACTCAGAATGGCTCCTGTGGTAATCTTATAATCAGACATGAGTGTGCACACGAATCAGCACAGACCACATAAAACGCGGATCTGGATTCTAAATCAGAGAGATTCTGACCATTCTGCAGCTCCAGCAAGCTCCCCGCTGATGCCAGTCACGATGGCTCCGAGCCCACCCTGCGGAGTAGGGTCTGAAGCAGCAGTCTGCAGTGTTCCTTACGGATCACACTGAATGGAAGCCCCTGCCCCAAACTGCTGGCTCCAAATGCAGATTCCCAGGCAAGACCTCCACTCTCTGGGCCCAGGAATGGGCCTTCGGGCTGGTACATGGAATTTTTTTTTTTAAAGATCTATTTTATTTATTTGAAAGACAGAGTCACAGAGAGAGGTAGAGACACACAGAGAGAGATCTTTCCTTTGCTGGCCCACTCCCTAAATGGCTGCAATGGCCAGAATGGCTGGAGCTGAGTCGATCTGGAGCTAGGAGCTTCTTCTGGGTCTCCCACATGGGTGCAGGGGCCCAAGCACTTGGGCCATCTTCCACTGCTTTCCCAGGTGCATTAGTAGGGAGCTGGATTGGAAGTGGAGCAGCCGGGGCTTGAACCGGCACCCATATGTGATGCCAGCGCTTTAACCTCTGAGCCACAGCTCTGGCCCCTGGAATGATTCTTCAGCATATTAAAGGTTTTAAGTCACTGGCTTTGGGAAAAACAGAGGAAGAAATCATTCCAGGGGACAAGTGATCCACAGGCAAGGTGGGTGGTGGGACAGACTGGCCAGGGGCACGGCACTGAACCCCGCGAAGCCTCGGCTGCCTCGTGTGAAACGTGGAGACCATGTGATCTGATGTGTGTCTTCCCACCTCCCCCTCCCCCGACCTGCCTTGTTCCTCCAGTGGTCCAGCATGCTGTGCCCACCCTACGCCACGGTGCACTGACCATGAGCTTCAACTCCTCGCTCGGCCACAGAAAGGAGCTGAGTAACCTCACCGAGGAGGAGGCTGGTGAAGGGGGCATCATCATCACGGAGTTCATCGCCATCATCGTCATCACCGTCTTTGTCTGCCTGGGCAATCTGGTCATCGTGGTCACCTTGTACAAGAAGTCCTACCTCCTCACCCTCAGCAACAAGTTCGTCTTCAGCCTGACGCTGTCCAACCTGCTGCTCTCCGTGCTGGTGCTGCCTTTCGTGGTGACCAGCTCCGTCCGCAGGGAATGGATCTTCGGCGTGGTCTGGTGCAACTTCTCAGCCCTCCTCTACCTGCTCATCAGCTCGGCCAGCATGCTCACCCTCGGGGTCATTGCCATCGACCGGTAAGCCCAACTCGGAGGGCGCAGTGGGGAATGCCTGGTCAGCCTTGATCCCGTGCGAGAGTGTCAGGGCCTCTG
Source organism: Lepus europaeus (assembly GCF_033115175.1). Classification (NCBI taxonomy): domain Eukaryota; kingdom Metazoa; phylum Chordata; class Mammalia; order Lagomorpha; family Leporidae; genus Lepus; species Lepus europaeus. Next base: position 133,518,791 of record NC_084831.1, on the reverse strand, counting down.
CTTGGGATGGTGAGCAGGCTAAAGTCTGTGTCTTCTTCAGTCTCTTCACCACAGTACCTCTGATTTTACGTCTGTATTGCATATACATTTTTTTGAAAGATTTTTTTTGTTTATTTGAGAAGTAGAGTTACAGACAGTGAGAGTGAGAGGAGGGCGAGAGAGAGAGAGAGAGAGAGAGAGAAGTCTTCCGTCTGTTGGTTCACTCCCCAAATGGCTGCAAAGGCTGGAGCTGCACCAATCCGAATCCAGGAGCCAGGTGTTTCTTCCCCGTCTTCCACTTGGGTGCAGGAGCCCAAGAACGTGGACCATTTCTACTGCTTTCCCAGGCCACAGCAGAGAGCTGGATTGAAAAAAAAAGAAAGAAAGAAAGAAAGAAATCTAGGGGCCAGCATTGTGGCACAGCGGTTAAAGCACAGCTGGGACTCCCACACCCCTCACCTGGATGCCCGGGTTCACGTCCCAGCTCCGCTTCCACTCCAGCTTCCTGCTAGTGCACACCCTGGGCAGCAGCGACGATGGCTCAGGGATCTGGGTCCTTGTTAGTTATGGGGGAGACCCAGACTGAGTTCCAAGCTCCAGCCCTGGCTGTTGCAGGCCTTTGGGAAATAGACCAGCAGACAGAAAATCCCTCTCTTTCTCTCTCTCTCTCTCTCTCTCTCTCTCTCTCGGTAAATAAACATAAAGTCTGAAAACCTCTGATTCTCAGTTTACAGCGAAGAAGCTGAAGGAGAAGGAGGGGTCAGGGTAGGTGTTGGCTCCAGGTTTCTGACTTGGCTGTGCTTTCTTCCCGTGCACTGTCTGCTGTGCCTTGCTTTGGTTTTGGTGTGAACTTGTCCGGTAGAGCCCAAACAGGAAACACCTTCCCTCGCTACACTGTCCAGGAGGGCAAGGAAGCAGGGGGAGGCAGACGGACAGCCCAAGATTAGAGACAGGGACATTTGGGAAGACACTGTGTGCTTAATCACACCTGGGTGCTGCTGCCTCGGCCCCGGGGTGGGGCACAGCGAGGCGTGGCACAGTCGGATCCAGTTGCACAAGGCTCATGGACTCCAGCCGTGAGTTTCCAGCTTCTCATTTGCTAGGATTCCGCTGGTGGTCACTTCGTTCGTTCCAGGCTCGGGTTGGACATCATGGGGACCAGAAAGGTCTCTGTGATTTACCAGAAATCGGAAAGGAAGTTAGCAACAGAAGTTGGGGAAAACAGAAGGGGCGAGCCAGGACCGTTGTCCCTGGGTGGCACGAGTCCTTGGCCTTTTTAGTGGGGGAGGGGCAGGAGACTATCTGTATTTTTAGCTGACAAGTGGTAGGGAGTCGGATCATCCATCTGGAGCCCAGGCCGGAACCCCAGGACTGTCTGTGGCCCTTTGGGGGATAGAGAATAAAAAAGAACTCTGTCAGAGGGAATCAGTTACCTTCTCTACGTCTTTGTTTCTCTCAGTACCAAGAGCAACGCAAACACCAATAGGGTGAAGTGAGAAATACCCATCATCTGACCTCTCGGAAGCCCAGCCCATCGTTTTCAGTGTATTTGCCTCCAGTGGTTTTTGGTGGTCTACAGAGAATTGTAGAAATAGACTCAAGGTGCACATGGTTGTGTGACCTGTTTTTGTCACTTAATGTGTGACTGCGAGCATTTGCTTCCATCTGCTGATACCCCTGGGGAACATTGTAATGGGCGTGTGCCATGTAACGTCCGTTCTTTCACAGTTCCCTTGTGCTGGACCGAGTGGTTTAGGTCGGCTTACTATGACTATGCATGGCACATGCAGGAGCATGTTTGTTTGTAGAACTGCTGTGATTTCAATAAGACTAAATATACTTTCAGGGTTCTTAATCTATAAAAGCAAATAGCCCTTCAGAAACCTGTGCAAATTTTACTGCAACCATTTGTCAGTCTCCACTCAAGACTGATTCTATAACATTTACAAAGAAGTAGCTTGGAAGTTTGCTGGCAGCGGGGGTAGATGGGATGAGATCTCTCTCTCTCTCTCTCTTTTTTTTTTTTTTTTTTGTAATATTTTTTCTTTATTTGAGAGGTAGAGTTATAGACAGAGAGAGGAAGAGACAGAGAGAAAGGTCTAACATCCACTGGTTCACTCCCCAGATGACCGCGACAGCTGGAGCTGGGCCGATCTGAAGCCAGGAGTTTCTTCCAGGTCTCCCACACAGGTGCAGGGGGCCAAGGACTTGGGCCATCTTCCACTGCTTTTCCAGGCTAGAGCAGAGAGCTGGATTAGAAGTGGAGCGGCTGGGACTTGAACCGGCACCCACATGGATTGCAAGCGCCACAGGCAGAGGCTTAGCCCACTACACCACAGCACCGGCCCCTCATTGTTGTTTTAAATTTCTATTTTTTAATAAAAAAAAGTCCTGAGTTTTTGTTTATCCCTTCCTGGGCACCATGCCCTGTGGAATGGAGCGAGGAGACGCAGCTCCTGTGCAGGAGTGGGGAACTGGCCTTGAAGTGCCTCTTACAGAGCTAGTGCCAGTGTCCCCAGTGGCCGCTCCAGGATGCTGTAAGTAGCTCATTAGGTCTGGGGTCAGGTCAGCGAGACGAGAGCTTTCACCGGCAAGCAGACAGAGAGCCTCAGTTCATGCCAGCCCAGTGCGTCTTCCCAGAAGCGTTTACCTTGACATCGGGAATATTTGCTGGGGGTCTGCCCTGTGAGCAGTGCTGTGCTGAAACCTGGGGACCAGTCGGCTAGAAGCGTGAACAGGACACAGACTCTGTACTCCAGTGGTTGGCAGCTGAGCCACAGAGGCCAGCCTGTGTTTGCTGTTGTCAATCCATGGACAGCTCCACGGTCACCACTGCCAGATAGTTGGGGCAGGGAGTGCCTCAGAGAACAGGCAGCATTTGCGGTACATCCTACACAGCGAGCAGGATGCAGGGTGATAGCGGCAGAAAGGACAGCCTCCGTTTAGTCATGCGCTGGACAGTGGCTGAGCACCTGGTACCGAGGTTGGTGCCGGGCAGACATAGCTGGGTGAGATGGATATACTTGCTAAGAGAGTCCCCGTGCAAGAGCAGTGGAGGTAGGCATGTGGCGGAGGACCATAGCATCTCTGTAAGATGCCACACGTTTAAGGTACTGTGTCTGAGACAGCTGGAGCCTGGGGAAATGGCTGGACACTGGGACTGCAATCCACACCCCTCAGGCCACACAGGAGAGCTGCAGGGAGACAAAGACTGCTGCAGGTAATCAAGGCCTGGAGATCTTTGGAAAATCGTTCCATTTCCCCCCGCAAGCACAACCAGATGGATTCACAGTGGTTTGGCCAGATCCTTTACGACCAAATTATCCAAATGGTGTGAAATTTGATGTCTTCAGAAATTTTAATGGCAGATAAAATTTAATGGCAGATAAATTTATTTTTTGAATACTAGTCATTCATTTGGCAAATTGACTGGACCAGCTACTATTTTGATGCTCATAAAAATAATCTTCACTGGGCTAGATATGTATACATTCTTCCCCTGCCTCCTTAATTTCAGGGAATTAATTTTGCTGGATCTTAGCCATGTTTGGAGCTCACAGGTTTGCCCTCTAGGTTGGAAACCTAAAGGTGTAACTTTGTACATATGTGTGCATGAGAAAGAGAGAGAGAGAGAGAGAGAGGAAGGAAGGTCAGTAGTGAAAGATAAATGAGGAGAGAGGTACTAACAGAGGCTGGCAATGGAGGAAAGAGGTGGGGACGTTATTAAGAAAGCAGAAATGGAAAACAGCAAAGCCAGTGTCACGTGCTTGTCATGTGCCAGGCACTGCACTAGGCTGTTTCCCAAATCCTCACTAACCCACACAGCAAACCCATTAGTCCCCATTTTGCAGATGGGTGAAATGAGGTTGAAGCGAACTTGCCCAGGTCACATAGCTTGGCCAAGAGCTGCCTGAGCTCCGAGATGTAAAGGCTGGCCTCTGAGTCACTCCCCAGTGCCGTCAGGGGCAGTGCTGTCGGCCAGCGGCAGCACCAGCCTGTCTGCTCTGAGCTCAGGGCGCGACCTCACTCTGCTGACGTTTTGTGCCAGATACTGCTCTGTGGATTGGAGCTGTCAGATGTGTAGCTGCACCCTAGAAGACGGGAACTCCACCCCAGCTGTGCAACCCTGAACATCTGTAGACACTGGTAGATAGAATCGTTCCTGTCTGAGATCCCTGGCTGAGGAAGTCCAGCAAATTCTTGAACAGATGAGCGCAGAGAGTCTCTTATAGCTTCGTGCAGAGAGAGCACAGGCAGAGCATAAACAGCAGGCCGACCGGAGCGAAAGTCAGCATTTGAATGCAAATGTCCTAAACCAGCCATGTGGGAGTGGGACCCACTGGGGAACTCTAGCCCGTGGGCAGCTCCAGTTTGGCTGTGAAGCTGCTAGGCTGCCAGGTGCTTTTGAAATTGCTCACCTGTTCTCATTCGGCACTGTGCCGTCAGAACATCCCCTTCCGAACATGGCCTTCTGATGGGTGAGAATCGCTGTAACAATGGGATGGCTAGTTACAGTGGGAGGACTAGTTATAGGGGGAGAGGAGGACTAGTTATAGCAGGAGGACTCCTAGTTACAGCGGGAGGACTGCTAATTACAGCAGGAGGACTGCTAGTTACAGTGGGAGGGCCACTAGTTAAGGTGGGAGGACTGCTAGTTACAGTGACAGGGCTAGTTACAGCGGGAGAGGAGGACTAGTTATAGCAGGAGGACTCCTAGTTACAGTGGGAGGATCGCTAGTTACATCAGGAGGACTGCTAGTTACAGCTAGAGGATTGCTAATTACAGTGGGAGGGCCACTAGTTAAGACAGGAAGACTGCTAGTTATGGTGATAGGACTAGTTATAATGGGAGGGGAAGATAGTTACAGCAGGAGGACTGCTAGTTACAGTGGGAGGACTGCTAGTTAGAGGAGGACCGCTAGTTATAGTGGGAGGGCTGCTAGTTACAGCAGGAGGACTGCTAGTTATGGTGGGAGGGCTGCTAGTTATGGCGGGAGGACCGCTAGTTACAGCAAGAGGATCACTGGTTAACACTCGGGCCTTTAGGAGATGTTCAGTATAACAACCTGTGTTCACCTCGGGGTAGCTGTGGTTTGCTTGGACTTTGTTCATGGTTTTAGCAAAGGCATCTCGTAAAAACAGGGGTTGCCATCAAAGCGGTTGGTCTGGGTAGGAGAGTGAGCACCCGGAGCCCCTGTGTGCGTTACAGCTGTGCATGTAGTGACTCCATGAACGCCTCCTCTGGGGTCAGGGTCATGCGTGGGCTCGTGTCTCAGGGCTGTTAGAGGAAAGATCAAGGGCTTAGAAGTGCAGGAAGCAAAACCAAAGCCCTCTCCTGGCCTGTGCGAACCCGCAGGGAGGCGGAGCTGCTTTTGTTCTGTTTCTCTTTGAACCTGTAAAGGAGCCCTAATTGCGGCTTCGGTTTAGAAACGGAGCTTTGGCTCTGAGGTGCAGAACACGTGGCCCTAAGCTTTGGTGGCGAGCTGTGCAAGTGTTCTGTGTCTCGATGGATGTGTGGATTCATGTACTTCAATGCCTATCAACCTGACCCCGTCCCCCAACCAAAGACCTGAAAACCGAGTGGCCCATGGAGGCTGAGGCTGTACCTGGGCAAGGCTGTGGCCAGGGGGGCTTGGAGACTGTTGGAGACTGATCTGGGTGGAGCCAGCACCCGTTCCACCGCCCTGGCATCCCATTGGAACCACGGACTCGGAGGGGAGAAATCACTGTCGGTTCCACTCGGTGCGTGAGTGAGTGCCACTGGCTGCAGTGACGGTGAAATCTTGCTGCAAAGTCCTGGTAATAGCTGGGTGTTGGGAAGGGCCCGAGGAAATATGGCAAGCACAGCTGATTAACCACAGTTACTTTTATGATGGCCAGGCAGGGTTGGCGGGAGGAGCCAGGATGGCCATGGGTCACCAGGCCTGGCCTCCCCACCCAGCCACACGCCCCCTGAGGTTCTGAGGCTACAGCACCTACCATATTCTTTCAAGGGACAGTGAATGGGACTAGGAGTGTAGACAAGATCACCTTCCCCTGGCCACTGTGTAGACATCCTACCGTCCACACAGGATCTGCTGGGATCCTCAGCTTGGGCCCCACACCCCAAAGCACCCTCTTTCCTGGCTAGATCGTGGCCTGGGCTCGAGGTTCAGCAGCCCCAGGTGTCCCAGGCTCAGTGTATGGTGGTTCAGCTCTGGGGTCTGAAGGCGATTCAGGAAGGTCCCGTGGAGGAGACAGTTCTCAGGTGACGAGTGAGGTGTAGCCCCAGTGGTTTTCCAACACCCTGCCTGAACCATCAGCGTGGTCTCTCATGTCCCTTTGCATGTTGCCTTCATGGGACAGGCCTGTTTGTGCAAACAGCACTGCCGCAGGATGCAGTGGGTGGATGGGGAGGGTGCTGGGTTACTTTCAGCCCCAGGGCCCTCTGCCCATTTCCAGGGTCAGTCCTTTGCTAGGCCTGCAAGGCTCTGAGCACCCCAGCTCCTGCTGCTGTCTGGCTTCTCCCCGCCCCCCAAACCTTGCACTGCATGCTCCTGTCTGGGTGAGCTGCTCTCTTACGTCCCCATGGTTCGCCTAGGCCACCTTTCTCCTGGACTGGTCTTGGGCCACTGCCTCAACCTTCCAAGATTCAGGTCTTGAGTGTCACCTTCTCCAGGAGGCCTGCTCTGACTTCCCAGTCTGGCCCAGAGGTCCATCAGTGTGAACTGTAGCCCTGCTGGACTCCCTGCTCTGTAACAAAGCCCAGTGACTGGGGACCACCCCCAGCACATGTTCTCAGAAACCATACAGCTTGCAAGGAATTGCTGGGCAGGTGCATCCCAGACCAGAGTCAAACTGCCTAGTCTTTTGTTGTATTTTAAGAGAGAGAGAGAGAGAGAGAGAGAGAGAGAGAGAGAAAGGAAATAGAGATCTTCCATCTGGTGGTTTACCCCCTCCAAATGGCCACAACAGGTCTGGGCAACAGCAAAGGCAGGAGCCTGGAATTCCATCCAGGTCTCCCACCTGGGTGGCAGGGGCCCAAGTACTTGGGCCATCTTCTGTTGCCTTCCCAGGTGTGTTAGCAGGGAGCTGGATCAGAAGTAGAGCATCTGGGATTTGAATCTGCACTCATGTGGGATGCTGGCATCCCAGGCAGTGGCTTAACTCGCTGCACCAGGACGCCGGCCCCAAATTGCCTGGGTTTATATCTTGTTTGGGCTGTGTATCTGGAGCAGGTTATTTCAGCACCCCCTGTCTGCTTTGGTGTCCGCACATGTGAAATGAGAATGATACACCTCCGGGGAGGATGCTGTGCAGCCCCTCCACTCCAGGCTCTCTCCCCTCCCCCTCCTCCTGTCCCCGCCTGGGTGTCTGTCTCTCCATATCTTCTCACCTGTATTTCCAGGACATAGCATGATGCTGGGCACATTGCAGGAAATGGCCATGGAGATGATGAACCCCATGGTCCTTCGACATCATTCTGAGTCAATAATCCCTCTGAAAACCGACCCAAATGGGTTAGTGTCAGCAAGAGCAGAGCTGAGGTGGCCCAATGCATGATGTAGACATAGCAGGACTGGCCACACCCCCGCTAAGTGGACTCTGAGGTGGCGACTGGGAACCAGGGCCATCTGAGCACCATGTCCTTGCTGGTGAGAACCCTATGCATCTGTGAAACACGGTACAGTCTGTGACATGTCTGGTGACAGCTGGGAGAAGGGGCTGCTTTCAGAACATTCAGCAGAGCCCCCAGACAGGAAAGCAGCAGGTGACCATCCTGGGATGTTCTCGTCCCTTTTGACTCTGCTCTCTTGTCTCCCGACGCCCCTTTTCTAGCTACTACGCCGTCCTGTACCCGATGGTGTACCCCATGAAGATCACCGGGAACCGGGCCGTGATGGCGCTGGTCTACATCTGGCTTCACTCCCTCATTGGCTGCCTGCCGCCCCTGTTTGGCTGGTCATCCGTGGAGTTTGATGACTTCAAGTGGATGTGTGTGGCCGCCTGGCACAGGGAGCCCGCCTACACCGCCTTCTGGCAGATCTGGTGTGCCCTGTTCCCCTTTGTGGTCATGCTGGTGTGCTATGGCTTCATCTTCCGCGTGGCCAGGGTCAAGGCACGCAAGGTGCACTGTGGCACGGTGGTCATTGTGGAGGAGGATGCCCAGAGGAACGGACGGAAGAACTCCAGCACCTCCACCTCCTCTTCGGGCAGCAGGAGGAACGCCTTTCAGGGTGTGGTCTACTCAGCCAACCAATGCAAAGCCCTCATCACCATCCTGGTGGTCATTGGTGCCTTCATGGTCACCTGGGGTCCCTACATGGTTGTCATCACCTCCGAGGCTCTCTGGGGCAAGAACTATGTCTCCCCGACCCTGGAGACCTGGGCCACGTGGCTGTCCTTCACCAGTGCCATCTGCCATCCCCTGATCTACGGACTGTGGAACAAGACGGTTCGCAAAGAACTCCTGGGCATGTGCTTTGGGGACCGGTATTACCGGGAGCCTTTTGTGCAGCGACAAAGGACTTCCAGGCTCTTCAGCATTTCCAACAGGATCACAGGTAACTTGGGGTCTTGTTAGGGAGGGGATCCCCACCCCGGCACAGGTGCGGTATGGAGTCCTCTTGTGAGTGCGTAGGCTGACTGTGGCCTATGGGCTGGAAGAACAGGTTTCCTTTGAGGAAGGAGTGTCCCAGACTGTCCACTGGAATTCCCAAGCAGCTTCCCATCCCTCTGCAGCTCATGGCCATGCTGATGGGGAGGCCAGCACAGCTCCCTGAAGAATTAAGCAGGGCACACCGCAGCTCAGCAATGGGTATTCTGAGACCCCAGCCATGGCCCACTGGTTTTGAGAGAAGGAATTTGAGTGTTTGTTCGGACCGCCTTCTCTTCTTGGCCAGCCCTGTCCTCTCAGTGCGTCCCCTTGTCAGAACTCCATGTCCATCTCTGCTGCTATTCCAGCCTGTCCTCACAGGTCAGCGGGGTCTCTGGTAGCTCTGGCAGTGTCAGTGCCAAGCCCCGGCCCTCTGTGGGAGCACCGCTGTCTTGTGCGCACAAGGCTGGCCCTCTGCCTGGCAGCTGATCCAGCCTGCACAGGTGTCTGAGTTCAACCCCACCACCTTTGATGGGACCCAAAAGAGTTAGCCTCACTAGGGGGTTAGATGAGTTGCAATAATTTTTAGATTTACAGCAGAATTGGAAAAACAGCACAGAGAATTTTCAGACATCCAGCTGCCTGCAGTGTTAACAGTGGTGTTCAAACGTAAGACGTTAACATTGGAGCAGGGATGGTTCCGATTTCACCCATTTTCCCATTAATGCCCCCTATCTGTCCCAGGACCCAGTTCAGGGCCCCACGTTATCGTTAGTTGACTGTTTCCCTTTGCCTTCTTCAAACCTTGCCAGGTCTTCATGCTTTTCTTGTCTTTTGTGGTGTTGGCATTTGTGCAGTGTGCTTGCTTGCCAAGAGTTTCGAAGAATGCCCGTCCGATTAGGTTATCTGCTGCTGTCTCCAGATTAGATTTGGGTCATGCACTTTCTGGCAAAAAGGCCCCGTGAGTGAGGTGCTCTTAGTGCTCTGTGCCGGGGTGCACACAAGTCAGTCTGTCTTACCCTGGATCTCTCAGTTAAGGTACAGTCTGTCCACTTGCTCCGCTGTAGGATCAGCCGCTAATTTTTGTCATAATTCACAAATGCAACTGAGGAGGAAGCTCAGACACTCTGCAGAGTCCCGATCCCCCTGCAGCCTTCACCCCATGATTAGCATACACTGGCACATCTTCCCGCCTGCCCCGCCCCCCGGGGGTCATTACTGTATTGTTCACAGGCAGCTGGATTGTCAGGGTCAAGTTTGAGGGAAGAGATTCAGACTACAGTTCTTGTATTTTTGTGGGGTGACTTTGGGCAAGTCTTCAAACCATTCTAGTTCATTTGTCCTCTTCATGCAATTGCGAGGTCTTCTGGCTTCTGTGTCAAGAAAAGTGGACAAAGTTATGACTCCTGGGGAATGCTCCCTGGCAGTCACCACAGGGGACTCTTCCCCCGTGTTAATGAAACTGTCTTTTGAAGTGGATTCACAGGGTGTTATTTCTTGAGAGACAGGAAAGTAGTCTGGGGCTTTTGATTTGACTATAAGAGAGGGGGAAAAAGTCTGTTTCCCAGTATTGTAATCACTGAAATGCCTACCTCTTGCCACTTGCAAATTCCCATTGTAACTCATGAACCAATTTGGCTTCATTTCACTGATGAACTTGCTTGTTCAGATGTTTTTACAAATGACTTGTCTTCCAGGCAAATAGACAATGGATGTCTTCTATTTCAATGAAGTTAAGAATAAGGAAAGAAAGTAAAATGAGGAACAACAATGAAGATGGAGAGGGTAGACAGAACCTCTGCTTGAGGGCCGAGATTTTCCATGTGGTTATCTTAGAAGAGGCTGTGAGAACAGACAGGGACAGCAGCCGTGATTAGGTGGGCAAGGCCAAGGCAGCTGGTGGGTGGCCTCATCATTTAGGGAGAAGTAGGCTTGTGGGATGCCTTGGGCGGAAGAGCTTGTGGTATGATGGATCTGAGTCCTTGGCCTTCCGTAGGAATGGAAGCCGAAGGGGTCCCTGCTCTTCTGCCCTGAAGGTCCTGGTCCCAGGAGGAGGCCAGCCGCATCAGGATGAGTCTGGGAATAGCAGCATTTCGCGGTGCCCCACCCCAGCCCTGCACCCTGTGCTGTGTGTGCCGGGAGCATCAGCTGCCTTTCTGATGGAGAAGAACCTGGCCTTCAACTCACGTCCCTGGTCCCCTATGTGTGAGCCAGGCCTGACTAGACCTATGCTCTGCCTTCTGTGGGAATGGCTTTGACTTGTAGCAGACTCCTAAACCCACGTCCATTTCCCTGCCATCAAGGCGCTTCCTTGCCCCACCCCTCCCCACCCCACAGTGTAAGAAAGATGACTGAATCCTGTCCAAAGTCAGCATGAAATGACCTGGAGGCTCTGGCTGGGGTAGTTCCCCTCCATTTATGTGGGTACCTGGAAAGTTTTAACCAAGGAGACGAGTAAATGAAATTCCAAACTTTCCTAAAACAGTGCTCACGAGCAGAAGCAGACACGGAATTCCTCAAATAGCTGGAGCTTCCCAGCCGACTCAGGTGCCAGGAGTTCACCAGCACATGACAGTGTTTATTTTGTACATAGCAGCTTTCAGCCATAATGGGTGGGTTTTGGTGTTCTCATTCTGTTCGCCCCAAACTGAAGACGCGCCCAAGCTGAGGCTTCTTCTGGGTGCCAGCTGTCACTGGGCTTGGGAGGTCTAATCAGAAGATTCCCATGGGGAGGGAGGACTTGCTTGGGAATTGAGATGTGGGGCTACCTGGAGATTGCCCAGCAGTTTTATTTCATGGTGGAGAGGTTGGCCCTGCAGTGGACATTGGCTATTAGTGCTGAAACGTGAACTTAAAGGTTAACATTTGTCTTGGGATACTAAACCACAAGTCCAAAGCTGACCAGGGGTGCCTCGTGATGGGGACGGAGAAGAGACCTTTGCGAGAAAGGGCGAGCAGTTCCTCCACGCCCTTCCACGAGCAGATCTTCTCCAGGCCTGGAGACCCCAGCCAGTGCCTCTTCCTCTAGCCACAGCGGGCAGCCTGGGCCTGTGGGGAAGGAAGAGAGGTCCACCCACATGCTGGGCCCCCCAGGGGCTGTGCTTGAGCTTCTGGGCCTGGGGAGGAGGACACGGACTCACACCCTGGGGAAGATGGCACCTTCCAGGTCCTTCCCTGAGGGGTCTGGCCTGGAGGGAGAGTAGAACATCCTGGAGTCTGAATTTTCCTCCCTGGCCTTTCGAACGAAGTTCCTTTCCTGATGGCACCTGGAGGTCTCCTGGTTACTTCAGAGTGCTTGCCCTTGTCCTTAAGAGCTTCTAAAAGGCAGGCACACACACACACACACACACCCATGCTTTTGGGGAGTCACACCCTGATCCCAGGGGCCTCCCTTTGTACTTTTTCCCTCCTTTTTTGCAAGGTTGGAGTGGGCCCAGCCCAGCAGATCTGCTACTGTTGTGTGCAAAACCTCCAGCTAACTCTGCCCACTCGCCAGTGGGAAACACTGGCTGGTACGAGAACAGAGAGGTGCCCTCTGGCTGCTCTGTTTCCAGAGCCGCACTGGTCTGGCTCAAAGGCTCCCTCGCACTGGAGGAGACCAAGACACGTTCCTGGCTTTCACCACAGCCTCAGAGATGGTATCCAAAACCCACTGTGGCTTCCGCCATCCCGGTTGGCAGGGGATGGCGCTCTGCATGCTCCACGGCCCACATCAGTCCTCCTGCTGAGCGCAGTCATATTCACATACAGAGACCCTGGAGGGCACGGTTGTGTGACATGTGGGTCTTTAGCCCCTTACTGCAACCCACAGCAGAGAGTAGTGCCCTTGCATAAAGTGGGATTCCTAAAAACATGAGAGGACGTTTTTTGTTTTTGAAGATTTATTTATGTGAAAGGCCTAAAGAGATAGGGAGAGATAGAGATCTTCCATCCTGGTTCATTCCCTCAGATGCCCCCAACAGCTGGAATGGGACCAGGCCAAAGTCAGGAGCCGGGAATTTCATCCAGATCTCCCACATGAGTGGCAGGGGCCCAAGTACCATCTTCTGTGGCTTTCCCAGCCCATGGTGGGAGGTAGAAGGGCACTCTGATGACAGTTGCCCCAAAATCTGATAACAGGAACCCAATCATAGAAGGGAGGACTGGGGCCAGAGACGACCCGTTCCCCCTTCAGGGTCTTGGCCTCAGAACCTGGCTGTGTTCAGCAGTGGGCCAGGCATGGAGCCCGCAGGGAGCTCTGGCCTGCCCTCACCAGCCCCCATGGCCTAACCGCCTTTTGTCAGACCGCATTTCCGGAGCCGGAGATTAAGGCTCTAACACAGCGCTCCGGGGAATGTGTTCAGGCCACGGTAATTAAAAAGTCTGCGGGCTGCACATCTTCCTTGTGAGATCGGAGTTCCCATTCTGAGGTGTGTTAATTCTTCAGAACCTTGTGTTATCTCCATATTCCTTTTTTTATAGTCTCTACCTCTTCTTTAAAAAAAAATGGATTTATTGTTTTTCTCTGCTTTCCGAGGATGCCAATTATATATATTTTTTCTAAGTTCCCTGCATTGTCTCTGGGATCCATGTGTCTCTTCTTTTTTCCAATCTCTGTGTTTCACACGATCCTTTTCCTTCAGTGTTGTCTCTTCACCTTTGATGATGAGGTTCAGGGAAGCCTTGGGGGCGGAGGCCTTCCTGCCTGGGGCGGGTGGGTGGGGGGGCGCCTCACTCGCAGCACCCACAGCTCTTTTCTCGGGGGCTGGTTGGTTTTCCTAGGGCAGCCTTCTCCAAGCTGAGTGCCCCACTGTTAAATCTTCAGACTGCTCCTTCCTTTTTATTCGCTTTTGTCCTCGGCCATTCCTGGCGTCTCCCAAACCGGAGCCCCTGGTTCACTCTCTCCACTTGTGCCAACACTGGGTGGTGGGTGCCCGAGACCCAGCCTGGGGCAGAGCAGGGCAGGGGGTCCAGCTGCTTCCCACATTGTTTCAGCCTGCTGCCTAGGGAGAGCCTCCTGGGTCTCCGGTTCCTGAGGCCTCAAAGCACGGGCAGCTTCGTTGTCCTCACCCATCTGCTTTCCAGCTTCCCACAATTCCCTCCCCTTTGGGGTCTAGGCCTCTAAAAACCTCCTGTCCTGGTATTCAAGCAGGGTCTCTGGATGTGAAGGAGTTAGATTGAGGGTTCAATCCCCCAGTCTGGCTGGAAGATCCCCTCACCACACTGTGCACCGCGGATTTGCCCGCCCGCCCGCCTTGCCGGCGTGGGACACGGTGGGGACAGTGTCCCCTGCAGTGAGTCCTGACACGATGGACAGAAACGTGACGCAAAGCGAGAAACAGCAGCTCAGGCCTCCAGTCCTTCAGGGGTCGAGAGCGACTCTTGGCGGGGGCCAAGAACAGGAGGTGGGCGGCCAGGGCTTCGGCGCAGACGGAACTGGCAGAGCAGGCCCTGGGCCGCCCGGCTGCGGGATGGCGCCCTCAACGCAACTTTGCCTTTCAGACCTGGGCCTGTCCCCGCACCTCACGGCGCTCATGGCGGGCGGCCAGCCCCTGGGGCACAGCAGCAGCACTGGCGACACTGGCTTCAGCTGCTCTCAGGACTCAGGTAACTTGCACGCCTTGCCGGCCTCTCAGGGGTCGCCTTTCCCTGGTGCGCGGACGCGGGGAGAGCGCCCTGGGGCGGGACTTCCGGCCGCCGCCTCGCAGCGCTTCCGGGCCACGGTTTCCTCTTCCATGAAGTGGGGCGGAGTGAGGGGATGGCCGTGGTCTTCGTGCCCAGCTCAAAGTGCAGCTCTGGGGAAGTTGCAGCGCGAGACCGGCCGCGAGCTGTTCCACAGTTACCGCAGCCGCTGGCCGGCACAGGCCCCGGGGTCCTATGGCTCTCCGCTTCCGGTTGGTGTGAGGCAACTTGATGGAAGAGTGGGGCAGGTGTTTGGCTCAGCAGTTAAGCTGCACCTGGGGATCCCAGCATCCGACCCAGGGCCTGGGGTCAAGCCCCAGCTGTGCTCCCTGGCTCAAGTGCATGGGTCCCTGCCACCCACGCAGGAGACCTGGGTTGAGTACAAGGCTCCTGGCTTCTACCTTGCTCAGCTATAGCTGTTGTGTGTATGTGGGGAGTGGGACCAGTGTTTGGGAGGTTTCTCTCTGTTTCTATCTTTGTCTCTCCCTGTCTTTGCCTTTCAAATAAATATAAATAAATAAAAAAGGAAAGAAACAACTTAGAGTAAGCAGCAAGGGGAACGCATTGTAGGCAGAGCAACATAGGCTTTGGGGTCACACAGACCTGTGATTTACAACCCCGCCACCTCCTGGCTGTGTCTGTGTTGGTGAGGAATTCATTGGTTCAGCCCCTGTGTGTGCCAGATTGCTACACACTTCAGTTCATAATCCTCACAGCAGATCTCTGAGGTAGACCGAAGGATGACCCCCAATTTATAGATGTGGAAAGATACTGAAGAATTCAATCACCTGCCAGTGGTCCCAAGTCTGCCCTCCTTGAACCTACCTGTGTGCTTAACCAGAATATTCTAACGCTTCTTCTGTAGGCAAGAGAATAACACCCTTGCCATGTGTTTTGAAACAGCAATGAGGAGTTCCAGACTCCCTGTTCTTCCTAGTTTCTTAGGCATGGAGGTCTTGATGGATTGAAAACTGGAAACTTATCCCCATCCAGTGCCAGACCAGGGGGCATCATTGAGTGCCAAGTCCAGTCCGAGCCCTTGCTGCCTTCCCTGCCCTCTGTCCCCACCCCTCCACCCTGAGCTCTGCCCAGCTCTAGAACTTGTAGGTGTTCCCTGATTCTGCCTTCATTCTCACACTGTGCTAAGTCTTTACCTACATTTTAACCATGGTGATAGGAATTCAGACTGTAAGAAGACTCACTCCGAAGACAAGGTGCCTTTTAATGGCTCTCTGCTTCCCTTCCACCCCAGGGCTGGCAGGGATGACGCTCCTGTGTTGTGTGAGTCACGACACCTAACCCATGGGATGATGGCCAAGGAGTCTCTCAGACGAACGTTTCAGGGCAGTTAGCCACACCTGCTAGTGAGCTTGAGGAGGTGGAGAGAGGGGTCGGGTGTGTTGAGCGAGGGGCGGAGGAAGAGGAGAGGGCAGGTGGGGAGGAGTCCGTGTTGCTGGTCATCTGTGCACACTGTGCCCTGTGCTGCAGGAACGGATGTGATGCTGCTTGAAGACTACCCATCCGATGATACCCCTCCCTCCCACTGCACTTGCCCACCCAAGAGGAGGAGCTCAGTGACGTTTGAGGATGAAGTGGAGCAAATCAAAGGTGGGTCTCAGAGACTGCTTGCTTCAAGAAAACACAGGGGACAAAGAAAATATCTCAGGTCAGCCCTGGCCCCATCCCAGAACATACCAAGGTTCCATCACCTTTGCCCTCTAACCTCTGCCAACCCTGCTGGTCTCACTTGAGTCCTTAGACACTTAACTTTAGGACAGCTGTCGAACACACATAGACACGTAGGCACAGACACATACGCACGGCACAGCCCAGATCTCTTGGTGTCCTCCCACGGAAAATGAAACGGTGGCCCTGTGAGTGCCGCTACTCCCTGGAGGCAGATGCTGCCGCCTTGGCTGTTGCTGGGAAGGTGCTGAGGACACGTGGGTCCTCCAAGGAAAGTGAGTTCTGCCAAGCTTAAGCGCCAGCCCCTTCTTGCCCCTTGGGTTTGGGGTGGTTTTCCCATCTGGACCTGTTGATTAAAAGGGTGACAGAGTCATTGTCCAGGCTGCCCAAGGATGTCAGCTCTTCCCCTGAGTCTCACCAAGTGAAGACAGCTGTCAACACAAGCAGGTCATGGATGTGGTAGAGGAGGCCAGGGGCCTGGGGATGCAAGTTCTTTAAGCCAGTAAGCATGGCCAATCAGTGTGAGGCTCATACCGAATCACGTCATTTTTATGACCCTCACCCAGGAGTTCAGAAAGAACAGTGAGGTAGTCACGGAGGGCAGAGGTTGCTACCAAACCATCTGCTTTGCTGACAAAGCGGATTCAAGGATGGCGCTTGGACCAGCAGTTTCATGGGCCTATGTTACCTTTCCCCAGAAAAAGTGGATGTGCGTCTCCTCCCCGCCCCCGACGTGGGCCCGCGCTCACCCCATCATGCCTACCTCGTGGGCTGGCGGCTCTGAAAGCACCCTCAGGCAGTGAGGAAGCAAAGCACTAGTGGGTGACATCACCCCTTCGCCAAGACTGAGTGGCAGGCTGGAGACCAGGGTGTCCCTGGAGAACAGGGTACAAATTGTTACTCTCAGAAAATGTCAGGACAGGATGAATTCTTCTCCAGAAATGTCCAGAGAACAGAGACAGGTCACTGATATTAGGACAGGAGGTGTGAGGTAGAAGAGCCACTCCCTCTTTCCTGTTCACTTGAGCTGTCAGGGGTGCAGATCCTGGGTAGAAACTTTTCGTGTCCCTTCCCCGCCCTGAGGTTCCCCATGACTTGGGGCAAAGCTCTGGGCCAGCTGTAACCACTTGGAATCAACATTCATAGAGAGTGTTTATCAAGCCTTGTCTGTGGGCCAGGCCAAGGCTAAACAACTTAGAAAGAACCATCTCAGTAGCCCCATGAAATAAGTGGTATCTACCAGAGGCAGAGACTAAAGCTAGGTCAGAGACTCAGATTTCGCAGGTGAGATGTTGGGGAGTCCAGAATTTTTGTGTCGGGAACCTGACTTCGAAGCCGCGCCCTGGCCCTCCGCTTGCCTCCCGTCTCTGGGCACTGCAGCCGCAGCAGGCCCAGTCCCAGGCAAGTCGCTGTTCCTGGCTCCGCAGCTAACCTTTCTCCTGCTTTCTTCCCCAGAGGCTGCCAAGAACTCGATTCTTCATGTGAAAGCTGAAGTACACAAGTCCTTGGACAGTTACGCAGCCAGTTTGGCCAAAGCCATCGAGGCGGAAGCCAAACTCAATTTATTTGGGGAAGAGGCCTTGCCTGGGGTCCTGTTGGCGGCACGGACTGTCCCAGGGGCTGGCTCGGGGGGCCGCCGAGGCAGCAGGACGCTTGCGAGTCACAGGCTCCAGCTGCAGAGCATCGAAGAAGGGAACGTTCTAGCCGCAGAACAGAAGTGAGGGCCTCAGGGCGGACTGGCGCTGGAGTCGCAGATGCTGCCTGTGCCAGGGCCCTGCCAGCTCCTCACTGTGTCCAGTGAGCCAAATGCAGAGAAGCAACAACATCTGGGATGCGGCCACCGGGAGAACTGGATATAATGTCTCCAGCCTGCTGTGTCTGCTGTGGGACCACACGGGGGCGTCTCTGAGGCTTCTACAGTGCGTCGAAAAGCAGAGGGAGGTGTGGCTGTTGCCTGTTGGGAGGTGGGGCCGGAGAGCTTGAGGGTGGCTGGGGGAAACCAGAGAGCACGAGCTTTGAGGGGAACCATCCCATGAGTCATTGCCTCCTCTTCACAACCTGTATGCTGAAAGTCCAGTCCTGCCCTGTGGAGGGCAGCACGGTGCTTCTTAGCATTGCCAAGTTCACGTCCAGGGCTTCAGCATGTTGAAACAGGCAGTGTGGGGCAATCGGTTCTAGGCAGAATGGTGGGGCAGCGAGCACCTGGGAGCCTCCACACCCTGTCCTCGTTAGGACCGGGCTGCTGGTGCTGAAGGGAGGGCCCGTGCTGCCCCCATCCCTGCTGGCAGACATGGGGCATTTCGAAAGAGGGGAGAAACCACTACAAAAGACAGGAGGAAGGGGCAGGTACCAGGTGTTTCACTTCCAGGGCTTCAGAAAGCCCTCTGGTTAGGGCACAGCACAGCCTTCCTGAGACCGGATGGGACTGTGGTGCCGAGTGCAGGCTGACAGTGTCTTTATTGGAGAGAATCCCGTCACATAGGGGAGCCTCATTGAACACACTCTCTACGCGATGTTCCAGTGCTGGGAACACCGCCAAGAGCAAGTTAGGTTATGGCAACTCTGGGACAGCATGAGGTAGGAGAGAGAGAGACTGGACAGAGTGCAACCTGGGTTCCTGGCTCAGCCCTAGCTCTGTGTGCGCATGTCCTCTGGAACATCCTGTCACCCCCTCTCTGTAAAATGGGAGAGGGAGTTGGATTGAATGGTCTCCAAGCCCACCTCCTGCTCTGATCTTTGCTGTCCTCTTGACTACGGAGGTAGGAAAAACAGTAACAACAAAGTGGACCACAGATCTGCACTGGCATTCTTCTGAGTGTAGCTCCCAGGGGGTGTGAAGTGCCCTGGCGGATTGGCTGCTGGGGTGCAGTGGCCCATGCCGAGATGCTGTGTGGAGGAAGAGGAGCTTAGGCCTCCTTCCCCTCAAGATGAAGCAGCAGCAGACGTCGGCGCGGAATGATTGCTGCGGTGACTCAGGAAGCCACCGTCACCCCCTCCACTGCCCTTCCAGCGGCTGTGAGCTGAGCCCAGGACCCTCCGTGCCTTGGTCAGCAGTGGTGGATTCTAAGGCCGCCTTGCTGTGTCGGCTCCTAGGCAGCTGTTCCACAAAGGAATGACATCTGCGGGGTTTTCCTTGGGGTCTCGGTTGCTTCTTCTGATGAGACACGGTCCTTTTGCTATGTAGCAGAAGGCAGTGATTGGCTGGTCCCGAGGCCTGGGACTTGGTTCCTTTGTGACTGAATCCCACATGGCTCTTCTGGGTCCGCATGCGTGCTGATGCCACGGGGCAGACTGCCCTCACTACCGGGTGGCATTTCTTCCTCCGATTGTGGGTGACCGAGGTTTTCCCTCTCTGTTCTGTGTAATTTCTTTCCTAGCACTTGTCTTTTTGTTGTTGTTGTTGTTGTTGTTGTTTTCTATTTATTTGCAAGGGTTACAGAGAGAGGTAGGGTAGGGACAGAGAGAGAGGTCCCCCATCCGCTGGTTCTCTCTCCAGATGGCTGCAACGGCTGGAGCTGTGGCAATCAGGAGCCAGGAGCCTCTTCCGGGTCTCCCACACAGGTGCAGGGGCCCAAGGACTTGGGCCATCTTCTCCTGCTTTCCCAGGCAACAGCAGAGAGCTGGATCGGAAGAGGAGCAGCCGGGACTAGAACTAGCACCCATATGGGATGCTGGCACTTCACGCCAGGGCTTTAACCTGCACCACGTGCCGGCTCCTTGTCTGGTTTTCAAAGGGACCATGTTCCCCATCAGCAATAAGCACAGACGTAGGACAGGGCCATGAGGCCTTTACCTCCAGGCTGGGTCACCAGGTAGACACTCTCCAGCACTGCACATTGGCTTGGAACCCAAGGGCTGGGGAAGGCTCCCCTGACTGCCGGCAGCTGGGCTCCAGGGAAGACTCCTGGGACCACCCAGGTTACCTGGCTGACCGCAGCCCAGCTGGGATGTGATGGGAGTTCATCTGAATTAGTCTAGAAAGACTACATTTCACAAAGGGACTCGGTTCCCCCTTGTTTTTAAGCTGAGGTGTGTTTGACACTACACAAACACTGTGTAAAAGGACCCTCCCAGGCTCTGCGGGCAGTAATGCTGGTGTGTCTTTGCTCCATTAGGGAGAAAAGACCTGGGCAGGTTCTAATAAAACCTCCCAGGCAGTGATGGGAGAACTGTGGCACCAGCGTGGGGGTGGTATTTCCAACCAGGAGTTAGGCACAGCTCCTGTGAGGTGGGTGACCATGGGAGCTAAGTCTCAGGGAGTGTTTGGCAGCTAGGGCCATATTTTGCATATCCAGGAATTCAAATTTGCCTTAATGCAGCTGAGAGAGGTGGAAGTGGGGGTGGGGAAAGAGAATCTCCCTTCCCTACATTCCGAGGGCCCCGAGAGGCATTTCTGAGGACACCTGCCCTTAGGTCGGGCCAGCACCCCCACCCGCTCCCACTAAACCCAGGCTCGTTAGCTGTGAATTGCTGTACAGTGGCGGGCTTGAAGCCACCCAGAGGGGACCTTGTGGACACTGGCAGGCGGGACTTCTGGCCACCTTAGTGCTTAAATCCCTCAGTCCTGGGTCTTCCGGTTGTGGGAAGACCACTCTTAGGGCTGCTGGCCATCTCTGCTTTCCTCACTGAGCTTCCCAGCTGCCAAGGTGCCTGTGTTATGCTCCAGACTGCAGGTTGCTGTGACCCAGAAGGCACTGGGAGTCCCACACGACGTAGCACACTGCTCCACCTCAGCGCTTCCCTGGGTAGGACACAAGACTGGAGTTCAGGACCTTGAACTCTAGGTGGCAGCAGTGTGGCTGTGCAGAGCCTCAGCCAAGCTGTTCTTGGCAGACAAGGAAGCACCACCCTGAGCCTGCTTCCCTGAGTGACCCGTCAGGGTCACAGGTGCTGCCCTCACTCAGCTGTGTGGTCTTCCACAAATCGCTGCTCCTGGAGGAGCGGGTTGAGGACTGTAAGACAAGGGCCACCTAGCACCAGTGTCCCTGGATTCTCTCCAGGGAGGAGTCTGAAAAGAGCTGAGCAACCAGGGGGATGACCTCAGTATGTGCAGCAGTCCACACAGGGGAGGGATGCACAGCACTCGGATACAATGAGAGCCTGCTAAGTCTGTTTGGAGTTAACTCTGAGTGTCCCATCACAAAATGCCTGAGAGACACACACAGAGACATGGATGCATCACGAGATGCTCGGGAAATGTGTTCAGCCTGGAGCGCCTTCTGTCTCCTGTCTGGTGGGTGACGTGAAGTGGCCATGCAGAGAAGGCAGGAAGCACGTACTGACCGGTTACATCTAATGGCCGACGGACACTCCATTAGGCACTTCAGCACAACTGTGACATGGAGAAGAGCGCAAACGTGGCTGTGGGGAGGTCCCGAGTTCAGATCCCGGGCTGCCACTTACTGGCTGGGAGTTTGGGGCAAGTGAGTGAGTGTGCCTCTCAATTTCCTTATCTGTAAAGTGCAGTTTTGTAGTCATTTCCTGTGTAGAGAGACAGGATTCAGTGGCCTCCCTCCCAGGGTGACTGTGTGGATTCCATGAAGACATTTTGGGACGCATTGGACACGGAACACAGTATCTGGGGTGCAGTGGAAACGGAGCCACTGGCCTTGTCTCAGTAACTGTGAGGGGGGTTACTCTTGTTTTACAGGGGTTGCGGTTAACACTTAGGTGGGAGGTGCTGAAGGTGTTGCACAGGAATTTTGAGTTGTACACCCAGGACTCTTGAGAAGGGACGGGGTGAGAAAGCAGAAGGCAACAGAGTAGGGTGGGAAGGCAATAAATAGCACTGGCGCTCAGGAAGTCTAAGGGAGCACAAGTGAGCTTCTCTGTTAAAAATTATGTGCCGGCCGGCGCCGTGGCTTAACAGGCTAATCCTCCACCTTGCGGCGCCAGCACACCGGCTTCTAGTCCCGGTTGGGGCGCCAGATTCTATCCCGGTTGCCCCTCTTCCAGTCCAGCTCTCTGCTATGGCCCGGGAAGGCAGTGGAGGATAGCCCAAGTCCTTGGGCCCTGCACCCACATGGGAGACCAGGAGAAGCACCTGGCTCTTGGCTTCGGATCAGCGCGATGCACTGTCCGCAGCGGCCATTGGAGGGTGAACCAACGGCAAAAAGGAAGACCTTTCTCTCTGTCTCTCTCTCTCTCACTATCCACTCTGTCAAAAAAAAAAAAAAAAAAAAGATGAAATAATTCTTCAAAGATGATTCGCCCTTGGGGCCTGGTGGAGTCTCACATCACCACATAAATTTCAGCCCAGAAGGGACCCTCTCCCAGGAAAGTGCCCCAGGTGCTGTAGTGAGAGGGACTGCCTGGCTGACACTTGGGTTTACAGAATCCCTACAGTCTTCTGAGGGAAGAGGCAGGGCAGGGAGAGCCCACATTACCACACACAAAGTATGCAGGCCCTGGGACGGGGGAGATCCCAGTCTCCAGAGGAAACCGGCTGTGCTCAGCCAGCAGTGTCACTGCAGGGAGGGGCAGAGCCATACTGTGCTTGTGGGTTGGGCAAAAGGGACACAGAATTTAGGGAGGCCTAGGGGGAAAGTCCAAGGCCTCAAAGTGAGTAAAGCCAGAATCGTGGCTGAATTCCAGGACCTGGCCATGGGGCTGAGAGGAGAGGAGCCAGCCTGTGGCTCAGGCGGAGGGAGAGTTCAGAGTGGTCAGTATTAGACAAATGGGTCCGTAGGGCTTTATTACATAGCTAGGGAGGGCATGGCAGATAATCAGATCTAGGTCAGACCTAAAAGAACCAAAGGCCCAAGGCAAGTGGATTCACTGGGAAGAATTCAAAGCACAATCTCCACAAGAGTTCAAAAAGCACGAATTGGCTCAGTGTTTTCAGGAGGATGCAATACACAGAGCCGCATTTTCCTGGGCAGGGACAGGGACGGGAATTCGGAGCCACCTGACACCATTCTGAATACCGCAAATCGCACTCCAGGCAGCCTCTCCCAGAGGGAAACCGTCTCAGGGAGGTTCATGGCCTGGGCCACAGCACGGGTAGAGCCTGTTTGTTCATTAACAGGTCTGTCAGGGATAATGGGCCCCGGGGAGCAGAAAAGGTTAAAAACCAATCCCCCCTCCAAAAAAAAAAAAAAATCTAAAATATATTTAACGAAGTTTCTGGATGACATTTTAAAAAGATTAAGTGTTTAGGATTACAGTAATATTTATAAGCAACTAGAAGTCTATTTAGGTAGTTTTATCTGATTCAGTATGGTTTTGGTATATGTACAGCTGTGGACTATGTGGACTCTGTACTTGGACTTGTGGTCCGTGGGCTTTTTTTGGGTGCCTCTGCCTTCTCCCCTTTTCTCCAGCAGGGAGGAGTAGGCTGTTGGAGAACTGGGGGAGCGGGCATATTGGTCATCAGGTGTATCTATCCAGGCGTTTTTCAGAAATTCCTCCAAGGCTGTTACTTTCATGGAGTATTGTTAAATGACCTACTTCTCACCACGGCCAAGATACTCTAAACCCAGTCTTTAAAGAAGACCTAATGAATGCTATTATCTGTCCATGTATTTATTGATCAATCAACAGACTTATATTTTCCATTCTATAATAAAGTCAAAGAGGATGAATGGCAGATTTTCATTATTTTGAGACTCAGAACAAACTCAGGGCACGAAACTCCCTCCCCCCCCGCCGCGGGTGGGCATCTTCCCTTTCCTGAGTGGGTAGGCGAGTCCCAGGTCCTAGCGTTCTGGGGTCCTCTCCTGTGGAATCTTGTAAGTGGCAGGACTCGTTAAGTCTTCTTCTGTAGAATATTTTCTTTGTTGCCTTTCCGGTTTGCCCTACTTCTGAATAACAATATTCAACACCAAAATTCTCTGCAAAATCACCTTGGATAGGGGAAGTAATCCTCCACTGCCTTCCCGGGCCCCAGCAGAGAGCTGGACTGGAAGAGGAGCAACCAGGACAGAATCCAGCGCCCCGAATGGGACTAGAACCCGGGATGCCAGCGCTGCAGGCGGAGGATTAGCCTAGTGAGCCGCGGCGCCGGCCTTGACAAATGCTTCTTAAAAATACTTTAAAATATATTTTTTAGGAGCAGTTTTAGGTTCACAGCAAAATGGTGCAGCACGTACAGAGTTCACACGCTCTTCCCTGGCTCCATCAGCAGCCTGTGCCAGGGGGGACAAACGACCCTTCCGTTTTCTTCTCTGGCCAAAGAATGACTGACAACTCCTTAACTCCACCGAGTCCTCCAGTGGCTCCGATCTCTCAGTTTCCCCCACCTGTCTACAGTGCTATCTGTGTGGTATTACAACTGAAGAAAACAGCATCACATTGTGGGCGGTGGTGCTGGCACAGCCAGTGACATAGGTGGGGGAACTACAATCGCCCCCTTTAGAGAGGAGCCCCAAGGAATCAGAAGGCTTAGGCAGGGAGCATAAATAACGGGCAACATACTGTCCAGAAATCACGCAGGAACTGTCTGGCTAAAGCTCTGATTTCTTTCTCCCTCTGACCATTTACCTCACGTTCCAATGTGGGTATGTACGCGCCTTTGCCCACAGCAAGGACTAGAGTTGAAGTCTAGAACTTGCTGAGCCGATGGAACTTATTTTCTCCCTGTGCTTATCTGTGCAGCAGTGGCCCTGGGCTTGCAGCCATCTGATCGGGGACAGAGATCCCTGTTTTCTATACCAAGACTTTTTGTGGCTCAGCCTGAGAGAGATTATGCCTTACCCTCTCCCAGGCGCATTAGCGGGGAGCTGGATCAGATGTGGAACAGCTGGGATAGGAACCGGCACCCATATGGGGTGCTGGTGTTGCAGGTAGCAGCATAACCTACTACACTGCAACACTGGCCTCATGCCTTACTTTTTTTTTTTTTAAGATTTATTTATTTATTTGAAAGTCAGAGTTACAGAGAGAGAGCGAAGGAGAAGCAGAGAGAGGTCCTCCATCCACTGGTTCACTCCCCAGTTGGCCACAACAGCTGGAGCTCTGCTGATCTGAAGCCAGGAGCCAGAAGCTTCTTCCAGGTCTCCAACGTGGATGCAGGGGCCCAAGGACTTGGGCCATCTTCTACTGCTATCCCAGGCCATAGCAGAGATTGGAAGTGGAGTAGCCGGGACTCAAACTGGCACCCATATGGGATGCCGACACTGCAGGCAGTGGCTTTACCCACTACTCCACAGCACCGGCCCCTCCATGACTTACTCTTAATATCTGAGTTAGTCCCTCTCTCCAGGATAGATTTGGGGCAATAAAAGGAACATTTAACTATTTGTTAATTAGTCTATAACAGCTATGTTATATTTAGAAAAAGAGGGCAGCTATTACAGCCAAAACATTAAAAGCATCGTGAGACAGGAGCCCAGGCTTGAGGCACCCGAGGCAGAAGCCAGACCTGCGCTGCCCGGGCCACTCTGAACACTGCACACAGTCCTCGACAGTCTGGTACCCGCCTCCAGAGTGCGGCCACGAGCTGCTGCTGAAGCTGGAGCTGAAGGTGGTGAATGTTCACAACACAGCTCTGACCCTGACAACTCCAACTTGTCCTTAGGTCAGTCTTACAAGATACCCAGCTTCAACACAGGATCAGGGATCACTCCAAGTGTCTCACTCAATTTCTTCTCCAGCTGTTGGCTGCCAAGGAGGCAGAGTGGTGATCAGTACTGGCTGGACTATAGGTTACACAGCAGTTGTCGGGGTCAGTTTCTGACTTTCCCAAGTGGAGCAGTTCCCAAGAACTCAGCCACTGGAAACACGAAGGTGTTTCAGAACACTGCTGTGCATCACTGCAGAAACCTAATACAGCAAACGTCCAGTGTGTGTACGTATGTATACGTGTGTGAGTGTGTATGAGAGGGAGGGAGAAGGGAAGGTGGAAGGGTGACAGCCCCTTTGAAACTGTCCTTTTGGACCACTAAACCCTGGACACACCATGCTTGCTTCTTTGCCTCCAAGGTATCACAGGCAGCAAGTTAACTGCCTTTCTCCCACCCAGCAGATCTGGCTTCTGAAAAGACCCTGGACATCAAGAAGATAGCAAAAATGAGCCACATATGTTCTATACCCAACTGGATGATGATGAGAGATTAGAAAGTATAAAAACAGGGGCCGAGTGGCACGGTAGGTTAGGCTATGGTCTGTGCCACCAGCATCCCATACAAGCACCAATTCAAGTCCTGGCTGTTCTGCTTCTGATTCAGCGCCCTGTTAATGAGCCTGGGGACACAATGGAAGATGGCCAAAATCCTTGGGCCCCTGCACCCACATGGGAGATTGGGTAGACTTCCAGGCTCCTGGCTTCACTCGGGTCTAGCCTTGGCCATTGCAGCCATTTGGACAATGAGCCAGTGGATAGAAAATTCTCTAACTCTGCCTTCAAAATAAACAACTTTTTAAGAAAGTATGAAAATAAGAGAATATTTTGTTACTGAGAAAAAATTTTACTTATTTTCTGAATGGATTGAAGAGATGTGAGCATGTGATTAGACTGATGAAAAGATACCAGCAGGATGAAAATGTAGGAGTGTTAACTCCCGGAGTGGTTTTAGGTCATAACTTTAAGCTGTATTTATTTGGGTGCAGATGGCTCAGTGGAGGTAGACAGTAGAGTTAAGGATGTCTGGAAACTAAAAGACTATAGACAGTCAACATCTTTTTTTTTTTGACAGGCAGAGTGGACAGTGAGAGAGAGACAGAGAGAAAGGTCTTCCTTTGCCGTTGGTTCACCCTCCAGTGGCCGCCGCGGTAGGCGCACTGCGGCCGGCGCACCACGCTGATCCGATGGCAGGAGCCAGGTACTTATCCTGGTCTCCTGTGGGATGCAGGGCCCAAGGACTTGGGCCATCCTCCACTGCACTCCCTGACCACAGCAGAGAGCTGGCCTGGAAGAGGGGCAACCGGGACAGGATCGGTGCCCCGACCGCGACTAGAACCCGGTGTGCTGGCGCCGCAAGGCGGAGGATTAGCCTAGTGAGCCGCGGCGCCGGCCAACAGTCACCATCTTGCAGTGAAATCTACAATGTGGAGAGAGAGCTAGACCAGATGCCTGTGCCCTCAGAACCAGTTTATGCTAACAGGTGAAGTATCCAGGACGCTGTCAGTGATTTTTGCTGGTGACTAACTCCTATACTTGACTAATTACGTATTGGCAATCATGAGAAGTAACTAGAGGTCAAGATAAAAAACTGGAGAGAAAAATTAAAACAGCTCTTCAGTGTGATTCTATCCTACAGAAGTCAAAACAAATGAGGTTATTAATCTATAAAGAACAAAGGAAAAACATTCTTCTTATGTTACAGAAAATACTGGAAAACCATGGATCAAAACAGTAAGGCAGGGGTGGCGTTTGGTCTCGTGGTTAAGATGCTGTCTCTGCCACCCACGTGGGCAAACTGGATTAATTTCCTGGCTCCTGCACGTGGACTGGCCCCGTCTAGTGGCTGCAGCCATTTGAGAAGTGGACCAGCAGACTCGAGTTCTGTCTGTATCTGTCTCTCTGAAAAACTACGACAAAACAAACAAAAGCATTAAATGAAAAGTCAAATTTAGGATATCTTAAAACAACCAACTTCTTTAATCAGAAAGTAACAAACATGCAAATGGCAAGTGTAGAAATTTATTTGAACCAACATTTTCACTATAATGGAAATTACTCTTCAACATTGATCCAAGCTCCCACATCCGAAGGTTAGGGGAAATATTGCACTTTGCATTTTCTAGCACTTCTCATACACGCAAAAGGTTTTAAAAACATTTTGCTAGTTTTGTTTTACACACACTCTCCCAAATTCATGCACACACTCATTCCAAACCAATGTTAGGTTATCCCCAAAAAGGGGAAAAACTCCAAAAAATCATAACCTTAAAATTGCACTAAAGTTCTGTAAAGAAAAAAAATATAATAAATTGTCTTATACAAATTTCAGAACATCTGAGTGCTTGCCGAAAGAGGTGGTTATTACTCGTCCTCATTTTCATTCTCCTGGCCAGAGCCTTCTGATCTGTCACCCTCCACCCGGTCTGGAGAACAGACAGACAGACAGACATAAGAATCGCAGAAATATTTAAAGCACTGCAATTATAAACAGTTTTCAATGCCATTTATTTAAGACTGATGAAACCATATACAATTCAATGTTATCAATGTGTAAAAATCAGCTCACTACCACAGGCAGATAAGTTTTTTTTTATTTTGTTTTTGTTGTTGTTTGCCCTTAGAAGTAAATTTTAAAAAGAATAAGACAACAGCTCTTTTAGCTTAGGGTGTAAATGTAACTCTAAAACATAAAATAATTTTAGAAGACTTTCCCTAAAGATCCAGACAGGCGCACTGCTGACTGCAGTGTTCTCATGGTCTAGGTTTCTAAGGAGGTGTATCAGGTGCTATCCAAGGAGAACGAGGAGGCTGTCAGAGAACACAGTACCATCTTCCTGAGGACTGTGGAAACTTGTCGGTAAAAACTTCTTGCTGTATCCTAGTCAAGAGCATCAAGGACAATGTAGAGGATGCACTATATGTTCAACTTCCATGTGAATTAGATTAACTCTCCTCCCAGCAGACACCACTTCCAATGTCAGAGCAGTGAGGCAAGGGCTAAGATTTACTGCTTTAATTACACAAATTTTAGCTTTATGTAGGTACTCATAATACATTTATAAGAGAAATGAACATGATAATATCTGAATGAGTCAGGAAGGAATCTAAACACAGTGGAAGAGTGTCTAATGAACGGCTGCCAAAGGGATGTCATTATACAGACTGTCACATTATTATCTTTTC
Organism: Lepus europaeus; assembly: GCF_033115175.1. Classification (NCBI taxonomy): domain Eukaryota; kingdom Metazoa; phylum Chordata; class Mammalia; order Lagomorpha; family Leporidae; genus Lepus; species Lepus europaeus. Next base: position 133,490,145 of record NC_084831.1, on the reverse strand, counting down.
ACGTTTTTAGCCTTACTACAGGTATACTTTGTTTGTTTTAATGTTTGTTTGCATCTACTTGAAAAGCAGAGCAACGGGGGGAAAGAAGGAAGTAAGGGATGCGGGGAGGAAGGGAACAAAGAGATAGATCTTCCATCTGCTGGTTTACCACCCAATGCCCGCCACAGCCAGGGCTGAGCCAAGCCAGAGCCAGGTGCCAGGAATACCATCCAGGTTTCCCACGTGGTGGCAGGGGCCCGGCCACGTGAGCTGTCATGTGCTGCCCCCCAGGATGCACTACCAGGAAGCTGGATCAGAAGAGGAGTAGCTAGGGCTCAAACCAGAACTCCAACAAGAGCTATCCCAAGTGGCAGCTTAACCCACTGTGCTGCACACCCTGCCCAATATATAATTATTATTATGTGAAATACTTTCATGAGAGAAGCAAACCTTTCTTGCTGTTCTCCTTAAACACGTATCATGAATGGGAATCCTGGATCTGACTGACTATATTTAGGAAACCTATTCTGTCATGTCGGTGGAGCATGAGGAAGTAGAAACAGCCTATCAGTAGGCTTCTGACTCAATTTTTGTTTGTTCTACTACAAATGCAGATGGGGAAACAGAGGGGTAAGAAGAAATGCCACAGTTTTTAAATGAGGAAGTCTACGGCAGAGGACCGAATTCTGCAGTCCAAAGCATGCCAGGAGGAGGCATGGTGAGGCCAGAGCTCCCTAGACAGGTCACAGGATAGCTCACGGTGGCTTCTGGACCCTGCAGGGTGGAACAGGAGGGCAGCTGCTCTCTGCTCAAATCAACTTCCACAGCTGCATCTTTCTCAGAAGCCAATTTCTAAGAGACAAACGCAAGCTTCTGTTCACAAAGTGGTAGTGATGTAGTCAAAGTGCAAAGCAGCTCAGAACTTTCACAAAGAGTCATACACCGAGGGCTGAGGACCACTACGTCCCGCGAAATGCAAACTGGGAATAAGGGCTGCTTCTACATCCCTGTGTGCCAAAGCAGACAGCACCAGCTTGCTTTGTAAGTCAGATCCACATCTGCAGAAGGGCTCCTTTCATTCTGTTGGAGTATGTCTCTAGGAAATTAATCTGTGCTGGGGAAGATACGATATGAAGGGATAATTAAATTTCCTGGGCGAGCAGGGCAGATAACAGAAATAAATTCCCCAAAGGAAGCCTGTGTTGGACAAACACACTATTTTATTTTCCATGCTATTACTTGCAAAGGATTTATTTACTTTCTTAAGAAAAAGAATAAACAAAACACATTTTTAGCTCGAAGTTCACGCATTTACTCATTATTACTCAACAAACATTTACTGACCAACTATTACATGCGAGGAGCTAAAGATAAAGCTGTGGATGAGACAAACTAGGTCTCTGCTCTTCACAAGCTTACTTTCCAGAGGAGGAAAATGGACGACAAACAACAAAGAAGTAAAAAGTGTTCTGTCGTTGAGGAAAGTAAGGCAATAAATACACTGAGAGGGAGCATACGAGCAGACGTCCGTATGGAACACTGGTGCTGCAGGCAGGGGTTTAACCTGTTGTGTCACAGCACCAGCGAGGGGTGGGGTGGGGGCCGTGTATGATGCAAGCGTCCACATCAGAGCAAGCATTCAGGTCCCGGCCGCTCCACCTTCTGATCCAGCTGCCCGGTGAAGCACCTGGGAAGGCAGCAGAAAATGGCCCAAGCACTTGGGCCCCTGCCACCCATAACAGAGACCAGGATGGAGCTGCAGGCTCTTGGTTTCGGCCTGCCCAGACCTAGCTAATGCAGCTATTAGGGGAGTGAATCAGAAGATGGAAGTATACTCTCTGATGCTCTTCCTTTCTTCCTTTTTTTTTTTTAAAAAAAATATTTATTTATTTATTTGAAAGTCAGAGTTACACAGAGAAAGGAGAGGCAGAGAGAAAGAGGTCTTCCATCCGCTGATTCATTCCCCAACTTGCTGCTACGGGCCTATCCGCAGGCAGGAGCCAGGAGCTTCCTCTGCGTATTCCCATGCAGGTGCAGGGGCCCAAGGACGTGGGCCATCTTCTTCTGCTTTCACAGGCCATAGCAGAGCACTGGATTGGAAGTGGAGCAGCCAACACTCAAACCACCGCCCATTTAGGATGCTGGCACTGCAGGCGGCCGCTTTACCCACTATGCCACAGCACTGGCCCCTATGCTCTTCCTTTTAAACAAACAAACAAACAAACAAAAACAACCAAAAAACTCCAAAGGTGACCTGAAGTGGGCCTTTCATTAACAGCCAGAGAGCTCTAGCAGGAAGAAGTGTCTCACATTTATTCCATGGCCTGCCAGGAAGCCTCTGTGATAGTGAATGGGTGGAGAATCTGTCATCAGGCTGTGCTTATTAATGTGGTCAAGAGTCCACCTCTAACTCTTCTAACTATGAATGCATTGTTGTACTTGGTCTACTGAACACTGACGGGAAACAAAGAGTGGTTGACTAACTGAACCATCAGAAATCCAGGTATCTTAAGGCTAAAAGCAGCAGAAAGAGAAACTCTGGGGAAATTTACTCTGTCTAGCTTTCTGTGATGAACTATTTTTGACTGCTGGCAAAGCAAACAAACAAAACAAAACACGGAAAAAGGTGGAGTTTTTATATTAAAAATATAGAAGCCTAAAAAACTAAATATGATAGTAATAGCTGTTTAAAACACATCCTTATACAACAGGAAAGATAATTAATTTTCTATAGAAAATTCTCTAAAGGAAAACTCAATAAAGAGACATTCACAATAAAGAATATATAATAGCATATTTCAGGGGTCATAATCAGTAAATGCTTTTTCTTTAAGATTTTTATTTATTTGAGAGGCAGAGTGACAGAAAGTGAGAGGTCTTCTATTTGCTGGTTCACTCCCCAAATAGCTGCAGCTGCCAGAGCTGAGCCAATCGAAAGCCAGGAACCAGGAGCTTCTTTCTGGTCTCCCACACTGATGCAGGGGCTCAGGGACTTAGGCCATCTTCCACTGCTTTTCCAGGTCATAAGGAAAGAGCTGGATTGGAAGAGGAGCAGCTGAGACACAAATTGGTACCCACAGGAGATGCTGGCGCTGCAGACAGAGGCTTGGCCTACTACGCCACAGCACCAGGCCCTAAATATTTTTCTTGCTCTTTAAAATGCTTCCTCCTTAATTCTGAAATCCAAATGGACGAATTTTAAGGGTTATTCACCGTTAGTGAAGCAAATGGATCATAAGATATTACAGTGACAAATTTTATAACATAGTCCAAAGTATTACAAAACTATGGACAGAATACTGGTATTTTTTTGTTGTTGACGTTCCACATTTTTTGTTTTGACCATTTGAAATGTTCTCTCTTTCCTGGTAATAGCTGACATTTACAATTTGAGAGTTATCTTTTCTTTTTTTTAATTACGAACTTCTTAATGTGACATGCAGGTTACTTTGCCAGGAATATTTGTCTTTCCACTGCCCACCCTCTCTGCTGAAGTGGTATTTAACCCACTGCTAAGATCTGAAGGGTAATAGAAGTCATCATAATGGAAAGTCAGGACGGGAGGAGCTAGCAGGATTTTAAAACTCCAGGGTGTGTCTCCAAACTTCAAAGGCAAGAGTGGACAGAGTGGCTAGAGAAGGAAAGAAGCAGAGGAAATGAGCCAGTAAAGTAGTTTGAGATCAGATCGCCCAAAAGTGTCCATGTCATATTACTTACAGGTCAAAGGGTTAGAAGTGTCTCAGATTTGGGCTTTAACTAAACTTAAAATGGTGTGATCTGGGGTGAGTTATTACAAATAAGCTACACTATAAAGGGTTGGTGCTAAATAAGGATGAATCTGTGAAAAGATAAACCTATTGTCTGATATTACTAAGTGACAGAAATGCCCAATATATGAAAAACTCTATGACATCAGTGAAGAGTTACAAACACCAGCTCTCTGACAATGTGCCTGCAATAGCAGTGGAAGATGGCCTGCGGGCTTGGGCCCCTGCACCCATGTGGGAGACAGGAGGAAGCTCCTGGCTTCAGACTGGCCCAGCTCCGGTGTTGCAGCTATCTGGGGAGTGAATCTGGCAGAAGATTTCTCTCTGACTCTGCCTTTCACGTAAATCAATTTTTTAAAGGAAAAACCTTTTAAACTCTCTTAAGGGTCAGGTATGGACCTGTACTCTGAGAAACAAAGACCACCTGATGAAAGTATTCAAGTGACTCGTCCTTTTCACCTTGACCATTTTTCAATAGCTTAGTTTGTAAGGAAGAAAGTTATTGTGCTAAGGTCAAGTATTCACAAAAGTCCTAGTTCAGAAGTTAAACTATCATTACTTTGCAACTAAACAAATTACATACATTCCTATAAAGCAGATCTTAGATAATAATAATGTATTTTTCAAATACAGAAATGATTTTTGGTACCTGCTCGGATATGATTCAGTGAAGCCAACATCCTTAACATGAAAGAGGCTGGAACTGTAATGGTATTTCTAGTCTCTTCCAGCATGAGTTCGTTTCGAGTTATAACCTACAAAGCAAGTTAAAAAGCATGTCAAAGAGTAACTGTGCATCTCCCTTAAGGATTAGAAGAACAATAAAAAAATTAGCAGATTTGAGGAGGAATGATTTCCTTCTTTCTATGTATGATACCTGTATTTGTGTCTAGAGGCTACTCACTGCCAAATGATCACTTGAGCTGGTATTTAGAGAAGGAAGGTCAGAGCCTACTGCTACTCTTTCAACAGGCAGCAAGACAAAGGTTAAATCTGAGGAGGGCCGAGCATCCAGGAATTCCATTTTCCTGCTGTTACCGGTCGTTGACTTCCCGGAGCAGTGCACTTGATGCTGGCCCACTATTTTCCCTACAGCATGTGAGTGTTCCTGGGTGTCCTGAAGTTCCAGGCATACTGATGGTTACTTTGTAACCTGGCACATGCAGATGCTTCTGTCCCAAATGCCCCTTTGCTCCTTGTCTCTCTGGAGAACTATTACTTCTCAAACACCAGTCCAATCCTTATTTCCTCTCTGAAGACCTCCCCATGCCATTTAACCTTCTTACAAGCACAACTATCCCTGGGGGGAGGGGAGGCTTCCCAAACATTATGCATACTGCTGACAACAGTCCCACTATATTCTAGTTGCATCTTTTTTTTTTTTTTTTTTTTTTACAGGCAGAGTGGATAGTGAGAGACAGAGAGAGAGAGAGAGAGAGAGAGAGAGAGAGAAAGGTCTTCCTTTGCCATTGGTTCACCCTCCAATGGCCGCCGCGGCTGGCGTGCTGTGGCCGGCGCACCACGCTGATCCGATGGCAGGAGCCAGGTGCTTCTCCTGGTCTCCCATGGGTGCAGGGCCCAAGGACTTGGGCCATCCTCCACTGCACTCCCTGGCCACAGCAGAGAGCTGGCCTGGAAGAGGGGCAGCCAGGACAGAATCCGGCGCCCCGACCGGGACTAGAACCCGGTGTGCCGGCACCGCAGGGCGGAGGATTAGCCTAGTGAGCCGCGGCGCCGGCCTCTAGTTGTATCTTAATATGACTATCTTTCCTACTAGACTATAAGCTTTATCTAGGCTGTATCTTTTTAAATCTATCACACGTGTATTTACTTGAGAGACGTAGGGCGAGGCAGATAGGGAGTGAAAGCTCCCATCTGTTGGTTCACTTTCAAGTGCCCACAAGGGCCCTATATGGCACAGAAGCTGAGAGCTGGAAATGTATTACCCACATCTCCTATATGGTGACAGGAACCCTGTTGTCACGTCCTGGTTGGGGAGCTGCTTCTCCTGGTCTATTATGTGAATGAAAATGTATGCAAGAATTGTACTGAGATGTCAACCTTGGTCTATGGTAATGGTTTTCCAACTTACTAATATTTTTAGCACCTCCATTTTCATAAGAAATTTTACATAGAAACCCACAAATAAAAACCCTGGTTGAAGTTAGGAACCAAAGGTTCCGAGATCAGCATTTTTATAATCCATCTTTCTTCTCTGAATTCCGTAAGAAATAGAGTATCACAGAACTCAGTTTAAATTAGAACTGCTTAATAAGAAACTAAAAAAAAATCTCAAAATATGTTAATAAAAAAGACTTTCCAAACATTTGTTCTGCTACCTATTGATACAGAAAAATAAATTATCCACCCCCCCCCCCTTATTTTTCATTCATTTGACAGGTAGAGTTATAGACAGTGAGAAGAGAGGCAGAGAGAAAGGTCTTCCTTCCATTGGTTCACTCCCCAAAAGGCTGCTACCGCCTGCACTGTGCTGATCCGAAGCCAGGAGCCAGGTGCTTCTTCCTGGTCTCCCATGCGGGTACAGGGGCCCAAGGACTTGGGCCATCCTCCACTGCTCTCCCGGGCCACAGTAGAGAGCTGGACTGGAAGAGGAGCGGCCAGGACTAGAACCTGGCACCTATATGGGATGCCGGCACCAGGCAGAGGATTAACCAAGTGAGACACGGCGCTGCACCCCCCCCCCCTTTTTTAAAAGAAAAACTGAAAATGGAAAAATGAGTATGACTGTGGCTACAGAGGATTTCTTAAAAGGATGAGATTTTTTTCCCCTGCTTTATTATATAACAAGCACAAATAGTTAAACCTAGTATTCAAACTACAATCTACCTAATCTCATATTTCTAATAATCATTATTATAATTGGCTAGCTATTATTCTGACTTCACTCCTCTAGAATTACAGGCATGTTTTTATCTAAATTTTTCTATCTTAAAGGTTGACTTCCTTAACTGCCTGAACTTGCTTTATGTTAGCATCTAATAAAAAACTGCTTCAATTATTCTTAGAAAGGCAGTGTAGGAACAAGTAGAAATATGGTATATAATAAGTATAATAAAATCTTACTTCATCAGCAAGTTTTCGGTTAAAAATCCTTGACTCTTCTAGTGGTGACCAGATCTTTATGTCATAATCTATACCAGATGAGGCTAGAACTAGAAACAAAATTTACAGATTAATATAAAGCTTGGAAAAATGTCCTTTATTCAAGACACGCCTATATTATGCACACACATACATACATACACTGAGCTTGAATGGAAACTGTACCTATACATTTAACTGCTAATTGGTAATATTATTAAAGATTTTTCTAAAAGTTGTCACAGAACATAATTTTAAAATCATGTTGAAGTCACTCAAGTTTGTCATATTCCTTGCATTCTTATGAGATACATAGTAAAATTTCAAACAGATGGTCAGAACAGGCCAGTGTTCCTTTGTACTGGCAAACTGATCCAGACATGTGAATACTAAACACTGACATGTTAAACTTCTTATAGCTGATAAAACTTACAAGTACAAATGTTGTAACCATTTCCAGATACATTCTGTCAAAGCAGATTACAGGTGTTTGCTGTTCTAAATCCAAGGAGAGCTATAATTGAGTCCAGTAGAAAAATCTGGAACATTTGTATAATATTGACAACTAGAAAACAAGCTGGAGCTGGTGAATCATACAATCTCTAGTCCTTGTTCTATAAAAGGTCCTCTTACTTGGGTCAAAGGGATGTGGCTGTAGGCAGTTTACCACGTGATTATCGGCTTCCAGAAGCATCAAATGCTCAGCAGTGTGCCGATCCCAGATGAAGATATGGCCACAGTCAGAACCGCTCATGACAAAGTTAGCACCCCAGAAATTGGCTTCTTTTATCTAAGGGTTTAAAAAAGGTTAAGATATGTGAAAATTCAAGTCCAAGCTATTACTTAAAAACAAATAAGCTGACTTAAAAACAATAAAATTAAAAATGAAGAGTCTTTATCTTCTACTATCCTAACATCATAACAGAATAATGTGATGGAAGTAAAGTAATGGAAAGTCCTCCATAAGGATGGAGACTTTGCTTTGTTCCATGCTGTATTTATAGCGCTGGAAATGGTATTCAGCATTTATCAGGTACTTAATAAGTAACTGTTCCGATGGGTAATGCCAGCACTGCAAGGGTGGCTTACCCCATCATGCTATAATACACAGCCCACTAATTAGTAACTGAGATATAGATGAATGGGATTTCTGTGTTTTGGAAAATATTTCTATATGTTACTGAACTTTCCAAAAATTGTTGCATTTTAGCTTTATAAAGTAAAATGTTTCACAGAATAAAAGGAATTATTCTCCTATATTTTGCCAGAACAACAAAAAACACCAGTTTTTCATTGGCTTCTAGAAACGTATACAATTGAGAAGGAAGAAGTAAATGTATTTGCTTTTAGGAAGTAATCAAAGGATTGTGATACACTGGAATGGTTATGATAATTTTAAATGGATAAGCATGAGTGAGCCATCAAAGTCCTTTATATTTCAGATGAGGATGAGGATGTTTTCAATCATGTTACCTGCTGGCGCTCCTCTGTTCCTTTTGGAGAGGAAACAGAAGAATGGAGCCAATTTTGTTACTGAGAGTTGCCATTAGTTTACTTTCTTCTTTCTGTTCATCCTTTTCATTAATTATTTTCATCCAAAAAAAATCCAGACTTATCTACTGGTTCATTTCCCTAATGTCCACAACAGCTGAAAGTGGGCCAGTCCAAAGCTAGGAGTCATGAACTCAAATCTAGAGATTCCACATAGGTGACAAGATTCCAATCACGTGAGTCAGCCGACTGCCTTCTGCCAAGGTCTGCACCAGCAGGTCGCTGGTACTTCAACATGGTACGTATACAACCTAACTGCTAGGCCAAATGACCATCCCCTCCAAAATCTCCACTAGCGAAATGCAAGAAGTGTAAATCAGTTACATCTATTAATAACGAGTATCCTTTATTATTTGTTTATTTATTTTCACAGGCAGAGTGGATAGTGAGAGAGAGAGAGACACAGAGAGAAAGGTCTTCCTTTGCCATTGGTTCACCCTCCAATGGCCGCCGCGCTGCAGCCGGCACACCGCACTGATCCGAAGGCAGGAGCCAGGTGCTTCTCCTGGTCTCCCGTGGGTGCAGGGCCCAAGCACTTGGGCCATCCTCCACTGCACTCCCGGGCCATAGCAGAGAGCTGGCCTGGAAGAGGGGCAACCGGGACAGAATCCGGTGCCCCGACCGGGACTAGAACCTGGTGTGCTGGCGCCGCTAGGCAGAGGATTAGCTTGTTGAGCCACGGCGCAGGCCAATAATGAGTATCCTTTAAAACGATTAAATTATTACTGTCAATGATATCTATAGAGAACTAATTATTTTCCTACTGCAAAGAAAGCAGGTTGAAACAGGTTCTGTAGATACTTTTTTCTAACTCAATGAATACATGAGAACAACATTTTGTATATATAAATTATTCACAGTAACAATTATAACACACTAATCACCTCAAAAGATTCTTACTATATAACTAATATAGCATTGGGTATATATATTTGTAGGCTGTAAAAACTAGAAAAGATTTTAAAGTTCATCTGTTCTATTATTTCATAGACATAATTAAAGTGTACAGAGACAAAATGAACAAAAAAAAATTTTCTTATCGACCTGGATTTCATAAATCTAAATGCTTCTCTCCCAAACTAAAAAAATGAAGGAGGAACTTCTCAGGTAGACAGCAAATATGAAAGAGAAAAAAGGGCCAAAGGCTGCTTGTATAATCTAAAATTTTTTAAATATTGAAATATACTTAATCATCAGGGTGGAGTTTTCTTGTAAAAAACAATGGTCTGGGGCTGGTGCCGTGGCACAGTAGGTTAATCCTCCGCCTGTGGTGCCAGTATCCCATATGGGCGCTGGTTCTAAGTCCCAGCTGCTCCTCTTCCAATCCAGCTCTCTGCTGTGGCCTGGGAAAGCAGCAGAAGATGGCCCAATTCCTCGGGCCCCTGTACCCACATGGGAGACCCAGAAGAAGCTCCTGGCTCCTGGCTTCGGATCGGTGCAGCTTCGGCTGTTACGGCTACCTGGGGAGTGAACCAAGGGACGGAAGACCTCTCTCTGTCTCTCCCTCTCACTGTGTGTAACTCCATCTCTCAAATAAATAAATAAAATCTTAAGAACAAAACAAAACAAAACAAAATAATGATCTTTCCCACTGTATTATAGGCTAAATGAAGCATGTTTGAATAAAGAGATTGTGAAGGTTCAATAATACTATACTGAAATCACACTGGCAATATATGAAGATAACATTTATATTATGAAACTCCAATTTCACTACAGAATGCCATGATTGTTAAGTACCATTGTCCTGGAGTTGCGATGGCCTTTATAAACCATCTTTACTAGTGGCCTTCTAATGTTCAAAGTATCCAATTCTTCCATTTCTTTCCTTTCTTTTCTCCGTCTGAAGAACTCCTGAATGCGGGCAACAGCAGAGCGTCTATGTATTACATATTAAAACAAAAAAATAAATAAATAAAAAACATCCATAGCCTATTGCAGAGTAATAAACTACAAGATATTTATCTTAATAAGGCACCCCCAATCAAAAGCATAAAAAGGCAGACAACAGTGAGACTACATCAGACTAGTTGAGTTACTCACAACAAAATATTTTAGTTAAGAGATCACTTGGAAATTTGGTACTGGTTGAAAAAGTAAATAGCATGCGGCACACTGGTTTTTAAAGAGCTGTTTTATAAGACAAAATACAGACCAAAACTCAGGGGTCATGTCATTACAAATAGAACATTTTAATCAAGGCTCTTTGTGCTCCTCTTCATATTAAGAGAAGTAAAGACAAAGAGAAACTAAATGAAACTAAAAGTAACAGAGTAGAGAAACTTAGTTTTGAAATTTTATTAAAACATTGCTTAAATACATTTCAAGACTTTAAAAACCTATTTCACTATTAGAAGAACTTCTGCTTACACATATTACTTAACGATTTTATTACTTGAATTTATTTGAAACATCGTATTTGGGCACATAATCATCAAGAACTACATGTTTTAAATCCTACAAATCAGTAAGAAAAATGAATCTTAGAATAAATTACAGAAAGATGCTTGGTGTCACTAATAATATGATAAAAACAAACAACAAATTGTTTTCTTTTTATGTTTATCATATTGAAAATATTTTTATGTCTGTTAGGCAAGAGTTTGGGAAAATAAGCACTACTGGTGGGAGTTTAAAGGTGTTCTTTCAATGTAAACTTTTTAATCGAAGAATGACACATATACAGAGGGTTCAAAATCACAAGGTACAGCTCAAGGATTCTCATAAAAGAAACAGGTCATGTACCAGTACTGAAAAACGCAGCCAAACTAGAATTCCAGAAGTTTCCCAAGTAAGTGCCCCAGTCCTGTTCTACTGCTGTTGTACTGCATTAGTCAATGGATTATCTGAAACAAACTACTTAGGAAGGCAACAGGTTTCTTTTCGTTCATGATTCTGGAGGTTCACCGTCCATAACAAGGCGAGTCCCACTGTTTTGGTCATCTGGTAAGGCCAGAGGATGCCAACAGTAGAATGTGTACAGAAGAACTATCACCAACTAGGACCAATGTGGCTTTTATAACCAACCTTCTTGTGAGAAAGACATTCAAAGAGCACACCACCAATAACCTAAGGATCTCCCATCGGGCCCACATCCAAGACGCCACAACTGGATTAAGTTCTCACTCTTTTATGACTTTGGGATTTAACAATCTGCATGAGTTCAAGAACCATATCCTACAAACACATGCATAGTGAACTGTTTCTGGTAACTGAAACAAGACTACTATCAACATTTACTTGTCCATGCATTTGGTTAGCATATGTATATATCTGTGTTGGATATATACCTAGAAGAGTCATTATATGTGTATAATGTTTAGCTTTAACATATATTCCCAAATTGTTTTCCAAAGTAGTTATGTAAGTTTATACTTCTTCCAGCCATGTATCAGCATTCTAGAATATTTCAGAGGAGAAATTAAATAATATTCATTAAAATATAAAATTCATTATAACAGAAATTGGCTTGGCATAGCAGGTTTTCAGTGCCGGCATTCCATATGGGCACCAGTTCAAGTTCCTGCTGCTCCACTTGCTATCCAGCTTTCAGCTATAGCCTGGGAAAGCAGTGGAGGATGGCCCAAGTCCTTGGGCCCTAGCACCCCAGTGGGAGACCTGGAAGAAGCTCCTGGCTCCTGGTTTTGGATTGGTGTAGCTCCAGCCATTGCAGCCAACTGGGGAGTGAACCAGCAGATGATACAATGGAAAACTTAAAGATTCATAGTTATATATGAAAGATACTAGCTTCGACTGCTGGATCCAAAACACAGGCTATAGCTAATCCACAGGGAACATACTATATATAGAAGAGACTGGAGTTCTGGTACAGCAGGTTAGGCTACCACCTGCAACACTGGCATCACATATCAGTGGCAGCTGGAGTCCAACTGCTCCAACTCCAAGCCAGCTCACTGCTCATGTACCTGAGAAAGCAGTGGAAGATGGCTCAAGTCCTTGGGCCCCTGCTAGATGCCTAGCTTCGGCTCGGCCCAGCCCTGGCCATTGCAGGCATTTATGGAGTGAACCACCTGCAATGCCAGCATACCATAAGGATGCCAGTTCATGTCCCGGCTATTCCACTTCTGACATAGTTCTTTGTTAGTGGCCTGGGAAAGCAGCAAAAGATGGCCTAAGCTCCTGGCTTCAGACTGGCCCAGCTCTGGCAGTTAGAGCCATTTGGGGAACAAACCAGTGGATGGAAGACCTCTGTCCCTGTGTCTTTCTCTGTCTATAACTCTGCTTCTCAAATAAATAAAGCAAATCGTAAAATAAGCAGGGGGAGAGGGGAGTGTGGACTCGTCCTGTGAAGCCCACACCATCAGGGAGAGTGGGGCAGCGGCATACTTGTACAAGAAGCACCGGGGACAGGCTTCGGTGAACATGTCTACCTTTATTAACGACTACGTACACTTTTAAAAGGCAGGCAGAAGGGGAATAACTAATTCAGGGCAACACTAACTCTATAGGACCGAACTGACACTAGCACCAATATCCCTCTCCAAACAGCTTGAAGATCACGTAGGCTAGTAGCTTTCCAGGTGGGCCTGGCCACACCTGAGAGCAGTTTACCTGACTGGCAGAAGGCAGTGGTGGGGAGAAATGTGCCTAGGGCTCCTGCCTCCACCAAGCAGCCAGGCTATGGGGTCCCTGCCGGGAGGCATGGCGTGCCTTGCCCTCTCAACCTCCTGCATGGGCAGGGGAGGCAGTCTCATGGGATCACCCATGGGGGGGGGGGGGTGTCTGAAAAGTGTTAAGATAATTTTTTAAATAATTATGTAACAATTATATACTCTCACTTTTATAATGAAAAGGTTTTTTTTTCATAAAATAAAATAATATACTTTAAGTTACACATATTTAGTATTTAAATTTTTTTTCCTATGCTACATCTTTAAAAAGCAACCCCACAACTCAATTTTTTAAGTTATATACAGTTAGAACTCAGATGAAGTAGACAAATTTAGTTTGCTCTGATTGGGAGGTGAGAACAGGAAGAGTTGAGAGGATCTCTTTCTTTTTCTAAAGTAGCAGAAAAGAGAACACACTCTGACTCAGTTGAAAATATGTGATTAGCAAGAAACCAATAAAGAGCAAATTCATTAGCTAAGAATGCAGAATAGGCAGGAGAGAAAAGAGCCTTGCTGATATGCTAAAGGCCTCGGGAGCTTCAATGAAAAAAGAAAACTATGTGACAAGAATTTAGATGGCGGCTCAGACCATTTAAAACAAACAAGATGTGTAGAGAAAACCAAGGCTGCAATGAGGCGATAATAACTAAGAATCAAGCAAAACTATACCAAAGCATAAATGTTCATTTAAAAAGATTGGTTCACAAAATGGTTTAATTTTCCACTCAGCATTTATTTGGTTTAATTGTCCTAATAAAGAATAAAAAACCTGCATCTCAAGTTATACAGTTTATGTTATAGAGATTAAATAAATGATTAGATCACTTATTAACCACTGTAGGAAAACTATCTAAGAGGTAGAAAAAGCTTCACATGCACAAATTTCAAATTATAAGATACAAAATGAGCAAGCATTTAACACACAGGTTAAGATGCTGCTTAGATACCCGTATCGCACATCAGAGTGACTGGTTCAAGTTCCAGAAACTCTGCTTCCAATCCAACTTCCTGATGCACACCCTGATAGGCAGTAGATGATGGCTCAAGTACTTGAGTCTCTGCAACCCATGTGGGAGACCTGGATTGAGTTCCTGGCTCCTGGCTTCAGCCTGGCCCAGCCATGACTGTTGGGGGCAACTGGGGAGTGAACCAGAGGATAGAAGATCTTTCTCTGCCTGTCTCTTTCTCTGCCTTTCAAATAAAATAAAAATAAATACAAATTTTTAAAAAGTGTGAAGTGGCTGCAGGTGTTACTTCTATATATACAATCATGTGACCCACTTTGCTAACCGTTCTAAAGAAATGAATAAACTCAGAATGATGAAATAGCTTTACTAGAGGATATTTCATAAGAAACACTGCAATAATACAGGCCTTTGAAAATAAATCTGTACTATATCATATTGTAAATTAATCAGTGAAAATTAAAATGATGTACATATGAAGAACAACAATAAGCAAATAAACATTTCTTAAAAGTTGTTTTTGAGCCAGCGCCGTGGTTTAACAGGCTAATCCTCCGCCTTGTGGGTTCTAGACCCGGTTGGGGCGCCGTATTCTATCCCGGTTGCCCCTCTTCCAGGCCAGCTCTCTGCTATGGCCCGGGGAAGGCAGTGGAGGATGGCCCAAGTGCTTGGGCCCTGCACCCCATGGGAGACCAGGAGAAGCGCCTGGCTCCTGGCTTCAGATCGGCGCAATGCGCCGGCCACAGCAGCCATTGGAGGGTGAACCAACGACAAAACGGAAGACCTTTCTCTCAGTCTCTCACTATCCACTCTGCCTGTCAAAAAAAAAAAAAAAAAAAAAAAAATTTGTTTTTGAGAACTTTATTCTTTTATGACATTATTTGCTCATTTGGCACACAATTTTTAAAGTGCATAAAGACTTTATATAATTAAATAAGAGTGGGAAATTTCAGAAGTAAATAAAAAGTAGTTACAAAATAAAGTCCAACCCAATAGAGAAAAAGGGTGCAATAAGGGGGAAATGCAAATTCACAAAGGAAAAAAAAAAGGATAGAAAAATTAGAAGTAAAAATTAGGAAAGAAGTCCAAGTATAGCTATAATCATAATAAATTTAAATAGACTAAATTCACTTAAGGGGAAAAAGACTGTGTAGGATACACCTAAAGGATGAAGACAAGTAAGGGTTTCAGACAAGTTACTATGCAAATACTAATCAAATGAAGGGTAGTACAGAAACATCACTCAAAAAAGTCGACTAGGGGCTGATGTTGTGGCACAGTGGGTTAAGATGCCACCTGAAACACTGTTATCCCATAGCTGCTGGTTCAAGTCCCAACAGCTCTATTTTAAATCCAGCTCCCTGCTAATGCACTGGTGAGGTAGCACATTAAATACTTGGGCCCCTGCCACCCATGTGGATAGTAGACCAGGATGGACTTCCTGGCTTCTGGTTTTGGCTTGGCTCAGTCCAGGTCACTGTGGCTACTGAGAGAACCAGTACATGAAAGATCTCTCTCTCTCTCTCTCTCTCTCATGGTGCCTTTCAAATAAATAAATAAATCTTTTTAAAAAAAATAGACTGAAGTTAAAGAACAGCATTAAGGATAGAGAGAATTACAACAAAATATAATGAATTCACCAAGAAGATAAAACAGTTAAACATGTAAGCAACTAATGAAAATACTTTAAAGTGCACTTCAAAACAAAATGATGGGACTACAAAGAGAATAAGACAAAATCACCATTATAGTGGAGATTTCAACATACCTCTCTCACTATTATACAAGTTAAGCTGTCAAAAAAGAATCATCAAAAACACAGATTTGAAAAGCTCAAAAGCAAATCTATTCCAATGGTCCTATATAGAATCCTGCATTCAAGAACTACAGTGAATTCTTTTCAAGCACATATGAAACATTTTCAAATTTATCACGAATGAGTGTGAGTCCACAAAGCTAATTTCTACAAATCTGGAACAACAGGCCTCACATCAACCATTTCTCTAAGTGGGATGTCAATCACAAAAAGGCTGAATGTGTACAATTTAAGAACACACTGTGACAGGGACAATCCATTGGGTGAGGCGGTTAAGACACCAATTAGGATAGTGGCTGTCCCATGTTGGAATACCTGGGATTCAAGGCCCGGCTCTGCTTCCAACTTCGGGTTTCTGCTCATGTATACCATAGACGGTTCCAGTATTTGCATCCCTGCTACCCATGTGGGAGACTCTGACTAACTGTTGGAGGGATTTGGGGAGTTCACCTCTGTCTCTATATCTGCGTTTCAAATAACAGTAAAAATAATAAACAAAAACACTTAAATGTTGCAATAAATTTGAAAATTTACATTATTTAACAAGTTCTAAACACAAAACTAAACAAAAGGGTCCTAAAAGTGAGTAAAACAGAAACCAAGGGCCAGCGCTGTGGCACAGCAGCTGCACATGGGTGCCGGTTTGTGCCCTTGCTGCTCCTCTTCCGCTGTTCATGTGAAGTTCTATGACTGCACGTATGTGCATGTGTCTATACAGTACAGAACTGAGACCTCAGAAGATAGGGCTGTGCACCCATCAGCACAGTGTCTAGCACATGATACACTTATTGAGTGAATAATAAATATAAAAGTGATTCATCCAGGAATTTCAAAGCAACAACAAACAGCTCGAGGTATCAGTTATTATTCTGCTTGAGAGAAACATTAAGAGAAAAAGGATGAATCTGAAGCCTATCCAACTATCTATGAAAACCTAGATCCCTGAATTTACATTTTATTTTTGACACCGCAAATTCCAAAAAAATCTGTCTCTAAATGGTTAGCAAAAACTTAAGACAGCTCCAAGGTTAAATTAGAAACTAGAGGTGGGCGCTGTGGCTTCATTATGCAGTAGCTTAAGCTGCTGCTTGGGTCACCTACATCCCATATTGGAGTGCCTGGGATCAAGTTCTGTCTCCACTTCTGATCCATCTTTCTGTTCAAGAGCACCCTGGGAGGCAGCAAATGATCGCTCGGGTGCTTGGATCCCTGCCATCCACACGGGAGATCTAGGCGGAGTTCCTGGCTCCTGGCTCAGGCCTGGGTCAGCCTGGCTGTTATGGGCATTTGGGGATGGAGGCAGGAGATGGAAGAGATCCCTCTCCCTCTCTCTCTATGGCTTTGCCTTTCAAATAAATTTTTTAAAGGACCTAACAAGATTTATTTTTTTAAAAAATTAGGAAGTTATATGAACCAAAAACTTAAAAATACTGAATTTTCACATTTACTAAAGTACTAGTTTAAACTATAAGCAAAACTCCATAAATAACACTAAAAACATAAACTATGAATTATTTTGCCTACTGTTTTCAAAATAGTAAGCGTTTTTGTTTTTTAAAGAGTTATTTATTTTGAAAGGCAGAGTTAGAGAGAAAGGGAAAAATGAAGATAGACAGAGACGTTCTATCTGCTGGTTCACTCTCCAGTTGCATGGCCAGTTCTAGGCCAGGCTGAGCCAGGAACCAGGAGCTTCATCCTGGTCTCCCACATGGGTGGGAAGAGTCCTAAACATTTAGGTCACTTTCTACTGGTTTTCCCAGGCCATCAGCACAGAGCTGGATCAGAAGTGGAGCAGCTGGGAAATGAACCAGCACCCATTTGGTATCGCAGGTGCCAGCTTCACCCACTATGCCACAACGTCAGCCTCAGTGGTAACTACTTTTATAAAACACCATCACACATAGCTGGAGTGGCACAAACTGATACCATAGGTATTATGAGAGGGGTAATTTATTGAAGCCAGAATAAAATGATTTAACAAGGTTAACACACAAAGAACATCATACTAAGGATAGAATACAAGGTCATGACTAAAATTATATACTCTGAATTTTGTAGAAAGAAAGGCTTTACTGTACAGATACTAAAGGGAGGGCGGAGTCCTAGGTTTTCTAGTGCACTCAATACTCACCCTAGAACGCAGGGACAATGATCTGGAACAAGAACATATTCCAAATCATAGGGTTTTCGTAAATGTTTCACAAAATAGGTTTATGATTGAACAGGTGTGGAAAGTGATGAATTAAACAAAACTAAGCAGGTTTCCTTGATGCAAGTCTTCTCAGAGACCTTATTATGCTAGTACGCACTGTGAAACTCAGAAAGCTACACACAATGCAGTGCTTCCCAAGTTTGTGACCCAGTATTAGACCACTGAACAAAAATAACCTCTATCTTCCTAGTTACATAATTAAATACTTCCATCCAAAACATAAAGTTTGACTTTTCCCAGTTAAAATAGCTTGAGCTTGACGGCTTTCAATTCAAAGGCTAAAGAATTTGTTTCTCATAAACACAGGGAAGCCATTTTTACCACCACTCCCGCCAATAGGACAGTTTCTGTGATAATTACCACGATTCTGTATCTCTACATTCCTAAAAGCTATAAAACTTTGGTACCAAAACCAAAGTTGCTATGGGTATGTGTCAAAGAAACATTCCCTGGCATAAATAAGAAAGAGAAAGATAATAAAAACAAAGAATAAATTAAATTCTATTTATTCCTAATTAGAAATATTCACTATAATCCCTGAATACCACTGTTCTTCAGTATACCAACCAAGTTAAGTACCCATCAGTTTTTTTTTTTTTTTCTTCTTTTTTTAGACAGGCAGAGTAGACAGTGAGAGATAGAGAGACAGAGAGAAAGGTCTTCCTTTGCCGTTGGTTTACCCTCCAATGGCCGCCGCGGCCGGCGCACTGCTGCCAGCGCACCGCGCTGATCTGAAGGCAGGAGCCAGGTGCTTCTCCTGGTCTCCCATGCGGGTGCAGGGCCCAAGCACTTGGGCCATCCTCCACTGCCTTCCCGGGCCTCAGCAGAGAGTTGGCCTGGAAGAGGGGCAACCAGGACTAGAACCCGGTGAGCCGGCGCCGCAAGGCGGAGGATTAGCCTGTTGAGCCACGGCGCCGGCCCCCATCAGTTCTTTTTAATTCATATTATATCTAAATTTTTCTTATATTGACTTAGTAGACTTTACAAAAAGAAAATTTCATTAATTTGAACTTTCTCATTAGGAATTCTCATTATGCACATAGGGTTAAGCTAAAAGATACATTATTAATTAAAAATCTGTTTGCATGGGCATGCCTTTGGCCTACCCCAATTCCATCTTCCTGCCCATACAAATCCTGGGAGGCAGTAGGTAACCGCCCAAGTTGGGTCCCTGCCCTCACAAGGTGGGAAAAGCTTCCCTAAAAATGTAGCTTAAGACGTGTGTTTAAGAGGTCATTTTACTTAAGAGGTTACAGAGCAGAAGAGACAGAAGCTTTAAGCAGCATAATGTTCCCAGTGAACTCCGAATACTTTCAGCGACACTCCAACTGCACCTGACGCAGGGCATGAGCAATTCCTGGCAGCAGTCATGGCGTGGAGAATCCCATACACTGGGCAAAGAAAGAAGCTGGAGTTTTGCCAAATCATAGGCAATGGAAAGCCACTGAAAGTGGATCTGATGGGGGAGACAGACCGGAAGGAGCAGAACAAATATTTCAACAGACCAGGTAAGAGGTGAAGAATGGAGAGGAGGGGATGATTATCATTATACTTATTACACAAAGAAATATTTGCAGATAACATGGCATCTACCATGCAGGGATAGGGAACCCTTTCTCTGCCAAGTCATTTGGATATTTATAACATTATTCACAGGCCATAAAGAACTATCGACTGAAAAACGAGCCTGCTATACATTTACTGAATGTCGAGCCCTGCCTACAGTTGCCTTGGCAGGGACAACCAAATGACTTTGAGGGACTTACATGGCCTGGGGGACATTCTCCACCCAGAATCTGGGCAGATTACAGTAAGACACATTCACAAAACACTACAAGACAGTCCCTAATGAAGATCAGTTATAAGGAGTAGAGATAATAATCTGTCATAGTTTTATGTTTCCAATTTTGTTTATCTTAGGTAGAAATTAACATTTCTTGTGCATCTCCCTCGGCTAAAAGGGAGATAGAACAAATGCGTGTATAGGATGAGGAAAATACTGTCTTATAATCACAAATAACTGAGTAGACAAGAATGAATTTAATCTCATTCACTCCTAGAGGTGGTAACTGCTACATCTTCAGTTTTATTATTGTTTATTAGTTCATTAGTTCTCTACTTCAGTATTTCAGCTTTTCTAAAACTCAGCGTAACATGGTACTTTCTAGTTGTAATCCTCATTGTAAAAGCAGAAACCAGCTTTGAGAGGTTTGGATAAGAAGTATAAATCAGAAAATCAAAAGTCCTAAACAAATTACTTTTACTGCCATTAAATTATGAAGTGATAACTAGTAAAAACTGACTTGCAAAAAATTACTTCAAACATACCAAAAAACCTAGATTACACCACACAAAAGTAAAACTGAGACTTTTACATGGAAATCTTGAAAATGGGCCTTAATCAGGAATTTTTATACTTCTGTAATATTTTTTGTCTTATTTCATTATTTCTGTTGTCCCCTTGAGGAATTCTATCAATTGTACAAATCTGACTGGTGTTGTAAGTTATGTTTTATGTTTTACTTGGGTTTTAGAATCTGATGCGAAGTAACAGATACATGCTATTAGAATTTAGAGAAAGGTTGCTTCTGTAGGTAAGCCAGGTTTTTAGTAAATAACTGAAGGGTTGAGGCTCACTGTAAAGTTTACCAAAAAAATGCATTTCATTCCCAGACTTTAAACTAGAGAAGTATTTGAGGATTATATATCATCTTGATTTGTGACAATTTATTAAAAAAATTTTTAAAGACTTAATTATTCATTTGAAAGGCAGAGTAATGGGGGGGGGGGCAGAGAGAGAGAGATCAATCTTCTATCCGCTGGTTCACTTCCCAGATGGCCACAACGGCTGGTCTAGGCTGAAGCCAGGAGTTTTATCCGGGTCTCCAATGTGGGTGCAGGGACCCAAGAACTTGGACCATCTTCTGTTGCTTTCCCAGGCACATCAGCAGGCAGCTGGATTGGAGCAGCCAGGTATTGAACATGCACCCAAAATGGCATGGCAGTGTCCTACGCGGCAGCTTAACCCACTATGCCAAAATGCCGGCCTGAAAAGCCAGAATCTTAAACCTATTCACAAAACTAGGTTCAAATTCATTTTTAGATATTCATCAAGAAAAAAAAGAGCTGTATATTTATCTGAATAATAAAAAGTTGCTACTTGCTATCCCAATCAAGCTTTTTTTAATTAAAAAAAGCTGCATTCTTCAACAAAATAATCAAAGCAAGTAACCAGCATCTCAAGGACATCACTTCAGACTATCATCACACTGGGTGAACGTCAGTTATACGTGCACACAGGAAATCTCACTCTATTCCCATGCAGTGCATGCAGCTAAATGGAGTGTGTGAAAGCCACCTGTTTTACACTGCTCAGCACTTAAGAGTTCAGTAAGGTCAAAGGAAATATTAACTGTTAATAGAAGAGGTGGTTAGCTGTGGAAAAGAGATCCTGGCAAATCCATCATAATGAAACAGTAATGAAGGAACATACTGATTACCTCATTATTCTATCACCTATTGTTGTTCCTCTGATATTAAATCTAGTGAAGGGAACACAATAACTAAAGTCACTCACAAAAATTTCAAAGAACCAAATATATAAAACATTACGGTCACGATTATTTTTTATCAATCATTTTAATTAAAAAAATGTATTTCCCTTTGTGACTTAAGGCATTCTATAAGAATATGTCATTCAACCTAACATGTATTTAAAAATTAAAGAAACAGAAACACTCACTGTAGACAGATTGAAGGAAGACATAGTACTTACTCCCTTTTATCTTTTAAATCAATCAGAACCTAACCCAGTCACAGAGTGTGGTAACTATAATGACTCACTATGAGTACCATCCACTGGAACACCTACATTATACTCCTCAACGGCTGAGCTGACTCACTTAGCTTAACTGCAAGATACAGAACAAGCAAGCAAATAACAGGGCTTTTAACTCCCCAGGAACCTTCTTCTTTCCCTTTGATTATTCTTTTTTCCCTGCAATTTTCTTTAATAAAGATGAAACTGCAAAGAGTGATTATTAGGATGATTGAATAGATGCTGGCAAATTTACAGTACAAAGAATTTTCACTTTAAAAACAAAGGCCATGTTCCAGCGTCCAGACTGACAGAGCCAAATTTCTACTTAAATAATTTTTAAGGTTATTAATGGGTAATATAGGATTAGTATCCTTATTCTTTAGGGAAAAAATTGTTAGACCACCTGAACTGAGGCTATAACTAAAACTATTTAAAATTATGTGAAGACTTCTTCACAAAGCTTACTGACTTCAGTACTTGCCCTCTAGAAAGTACTTTAGCTTTCCTCTAGGATTTACCAAGATGAAGCGCTACCAACCAGACCATCATTCTATTTACTCTAAAATGAATAAGGGATCATGAAGAGCGTTTATATGAAGATCACCTAAATGGGAAAACTACCCATTCTCTTTCCATTCCAAGAGGAAATATTATTTTTCTAAATCCAGTATATAACATCACTAAGGTAATGTAACTAACTCATTTTATTTATTGAATACCGTGATCAGAGAGTATGTTTGATTATTTTTTCCAATTATTTTCCATTTCTTGCCCTCG
Source organism: Lepus europaeus (assembly GCF_033115175.1). Lineage (NCBI taxonomy): Eukaryota > Metazoa > Chordata > Mammalia > Lagomorpha > Leporidae > Lepus > Lepus europaeus. The sequence goes on along the minus strand of NC_084831.1, from coordinate 133,467,525 downwards.
ACAAAGTTAAAAGGGCACCCAATTACGTCCTAATTCAAAGACTTCATTATCTGAAACTTTGGATTTCTGTCAGAAGCATCTTCTCATACAGACTATCACTTGGTTTTTCTCTATAAAACTGATTTACTGGAGAGTAGGAATCAGCCAATGATGGCTCGTGCGCTATGTCTTGGCCAGCTGCTGTTTTGTTGTAATGACCCTTAGGCTAAGAACCATTTTACCTTTTTCAAACAGTTAAATTTTAAATTGTTATATAATAGCTACAAAAAAGCCTCCACTTAAGTTCTTGCCCCTTTAGGGAAATAGCAGCTGACCTCTGCTATAGTATCTCGGTAATATTCAGACACTAGCTATAGTTAATGAGAAGAGCATTCCATTTTAAAATATCTACATTAGTTGTTAAGGCCTTTATTTTCCAAAATGTTTCCTTCTCATGCTTGATCTTAGCCCCAGAAGTGAAAAAATGGGTCATATGTATTTAACTAAATTATAAGAATGTACATATCCTTCTGCCTTTCAATGGAGTCAGTTTCTTTAAAGGTATTATTTTGTTACTCTTCAGTAAGTTTACTACAATGCCTTATAAAATGAATTATAGGACAAACTTAAGGCCAAATACCCAAACTACATGTTCAAAATGTTAAGTAATATTAAATTTTTAGAAGGCAGAGAAGTAGGGGCCAGTATTGTGGCACAACAAGTTAAGATGTTGCCTGAAAAACCAGCATCCCATACTGGAGCACCAGTTCTAATCCAGGCTGTTCTATTTCTGGTCCAGCTCTCTGTTAACATGCCTGGGAAAGCAGCAACAGATGGTCCAAATCCTGGGGCTCCTGCCACCCACATGGGAGACCTGGATAGAGTCGGCTTTTGACTTTGGGCTGGCCTAGCCATGATGGTGGTTGAGGCCATTTGGGGATGGAAGATCTCTCTCTCTCTATTTCCCTCTCTACCTTTCAAATAAATAAATCCTAAAAAAAAAAAAAAAGAAAGAAAAAAAGAAAAAAGGCAGAGAAGCAAATGTAGACCTGGAATGATTTCAAGTCTTGATTTAATCGTGAGAACATGAATTCAAGAGTATATGCCGAGGTGGGATCAGTTCCAGGCTGTTGCCCCTGATTAGCAATCTCCTTCAAGATTCTGTTAAGTTCAATTCAGTATCCAGGTTTCCTGAGTCAAAAAGCGTATTGGGTATCAATTTTATAGCAGCCCCAAACCCTAGGAGAATCTCTCAAACATAAATCGTCTAAGTATTATGAAAATGGTAAGAAAATAATAAAGCTTTGCAGAACAATATTATCATTCCTATATTGTGTAAGGCCTACACTCTCACCAAGTCCTCTTTATCACATTGTCATTATACTAGTGTTTAAAAAAACAAACAAACAAAAAAACAGGGGTCTGCATTGTGACATAACAGGCAATGATGCTGTCTGTAGCACATGCATCACATATGGCCACAGGTTCCTGTCCAGGATGCAACACTTCCTATCCAGCTCCCTGCTAGTGTATCTGGGAAAGCAGTGGAAGATGGCCAGTGCTTGGGCCCCAGCACCCACGTGGGAGACCTGGAAGCAGCTACCTACTGGCTCCTGGCTTCAGACTAGCCCAGCTCTGGCCATTGCGGCCATTTGGGTAGTGAACTAGTAGATGTAAGATCTCTCTCTGTCTCTCCCTCTCTCTCTCTAACTCTCTCAAATAAATTAAATGAATCTGAAAAAAAAAAAACACCAACAAAAACACACAGATCTAGAATATACAAAACCACTGCTGAGCACTTCAGTTTCTTCAGCTATAAGCAGGCTTGGCAAAAAAAATGTTATAATTAGCCTGAAAAGGTACCGCTAAACGACTATATATTGTCTAATATCCATTAAAATATGTACAATCTTATTTAAACAAATAAACCTCTAAAGTGATATGGTATACTTCAGAAACTGGATACTTAATTTTAAAAAATTGTGACCAAAGTATCATGTTCTGCTATTTAAAAATAGAAAAACACAGACATGCTCACTTTTACATATAGAAGAAGGTCATAAATGTATACACTTAATCAATTATAGAATCCAGCTCTTTAATCTGGGTTTTGCAAACCATCAGCTTGATTTTCAAACTGCACTATGCCTGCTAACTGTATCTGCAAACATTAAGAGGTAATGAAGTTCTAAGAGTCTTCCTCTAGGTATGAAAAGAAGGGGAATGGAGTGTTTTACTTGTCTAAAATACATATTAAGAATGCTAAGGATTAACAGGAGTCAGGGAAGGAATATGTTTCATTAGTCTCTAAGTACAAATATAGGAAAAGAGTATTCGCTTCATATTTAAAAACAGTGCCATGGCAACATAAACACTTCCCAAATATGACTAAAGGAAGATACATACTCTTTTATAGTTTAAGAAAAAAAGGAAGAGTCCTTGTTGTGGCGTAGGCAGTTGGGCTGCTGCCTTTGACACCAGCATCCCATATAGGCTCTGGTATGGGACCCAGCTGTTCCCTTTCTGATCCAGCTCCTTGCTATGCGCCTGGGAAAGTAGCTGAAGATTACTCAAGTTCTTGGGCCCCTGCATCCATGTGAGAGACCTGGAGGAAGCTTCTTGCTTCAGCAAGGCACACCCCTAGCCATTGTGGCCATCTGGGCAGTGAACCAACGGATGGAAGATGTCTCTCTGTCTTTCCCATTCTCTGTCCCTGTAACTGTCTTTCAAATAAATAATAAATCTTAAAAAAAAAAAAAAAAAAGGAAAGGAAAGCAGTTTCACTGAACGGCAAGTTACACTGCTAAGGATTTTTCCTTATTCTCTTTCAGTCTTCATCCCTAGAGCCATTCTTATTATAATTCCTTTTTAAATCTTAAGTAGCCACACAGAATACACAGGCTGTTTTATACAGCCATCATTTAGTGCTTTCAAATGTGAGCTAGGTCCTATGACTGACAAATATTTTTAAAAGTATACAAGAATTCTAATTATTTATAGCCATATTTTATAGTCATTAAGTAATGTACATGAAGAAACATTGCTGATGTGTGGTGAAATCAGGATTCAAATCATTATGCTCTTTTCCATTTGCAACACTGCCACTCATTAATAGCAAATTAGTCTGTTCATTATATTTTCAGTTAACAAAAATGTCAGAATATTTCATAAGCATCAGTATATTGAACAAATATGTAAAGTGCTTCAAATAGAACCTCACACCTGGGTGAACTAGTATTTTTAAAACTAAATTTTCAGCAATGAAAATTTATAGTGAGATATGATGTCACTTAATTGTATAAAGATTACTATCAGTATGCAAACCACATATATTGATTTATTTAATCTCCCAAAATATACCTTGGGATTATGTAAAATGAAAAACGAGAAAACTACATGAACATGTTAGCAATGCTTTGTTGTAGCTACAATATTTGTTATTTGGTGTAACTTTTCATTTTCTAATTTTGAGTCACTTAATAGGAAACACCAAAGAAGAAAATATGTTCTTAAAAAGAGAATTACTATCACACTACTTTAATCCAGGGCCAATAGTTAAGCAGAAAAATAAGATTAAAATAAAAACAAACTAGATAAAGTCCAGGATACCCAAGGCTACCTGACAGCACCTGCTAAGTAAGTGCTATCGGAGATTCCCAACATCCATTTCTCTCGACCTGGAGTTGAGGAGCAAGCCTCAGTGCTTTCTCCCTGTTTAACGAACAGCTTGTTCAAACAATGCAATATGTGAAAACATTTACAATTTTTAAAATCTGTGGGCTTTTACAACTGAGACACCCTTACAAGGAAGCAAATGTCAAAAATGGAGAGACTCCTTTTTGAGACTTCAAACAGACCACTTTGAAATATATCTTTTACAGTTCACGATTATTAAAAATTTACCAACCTATCACCAGGTCCTGCTCGATACCTTGCACCTGGGATCAGGACTGGGTCATCATCACTATCATCTGTGTCCTGAAGAGCAGCGTCCCTGGCTGATGTTTCCTCATGAGCTGAAGGCTCGATGGCTTCTGTTTGGGCCTGAGGCTCAGCATTGGTGTTATTTGGATTGGAAGTACTCTCAGTGCTAGTCTGATCTGAAGTTTCTGGTTCCTTGCCTTTTTCAGACAAAGAGGATTCTTCTGGAACCTCACAGGGGCTATCAAGATTGAGGTTATTCCTTTCTCCTGAGTTGGAATCCAATGGCTCAGCTGTAAATGTATCTGATTGTGCTGTCAGAAATTAAAGTAGAAATAGCTGGTCATGTGGGCAACATTAATTATTTAAATTAACTAAGGCAATGAGTGACATTTTTCTACTACGATATCTCTCTACATGGAGAAGGAAAATTCCACAATGTATCTATTAAGAAATGGCCTCTAGTTCTGGACACATTAACTAGATTAAAGCGTCTTATTTTCCCACATACACAGCTAATATCTCAAGACAGAAAGACAACTCACCTTTATCTGTACTGTTCTCATCTAGGTTTTCTGCAGATGTGCCTTCTTGACTTTTTGTCACATGTTCTGTTGATTCTTCAAAAGCTACAGGAGTAAGCCAAGCCATCATTAAATCCAGTTTTTAATAAAAACGAGAACCAACTTAATACTACTACAGCTTTCCTATAAATAAAGGATTCTTAACATTTTCTGGGTCATAGAAATATGTGACATTCAGACAAAACCTCTCCCTAGTATGATGTAAATGTGTATTTACATACACCATTGTATAAACACTAACAGGAATGAGGGGCCTGCTGCCTTTCCCCAAGGTTAGGTATCAAACTTCATCAACCCTTGCTTCAGATTATCCTCACAGCTGTCATTGCTTACTTTGTTTTTTTTTCCTAAGCTTTCCAGAATCTGAACTTAAAATGGAGTCTATTTCTACCTCTTTATCATGCATTTGGTACAATCTGAACTACCATGAATAAAATAATAAAGCTGACCCTACCATAAATTCTCTTTGGCATCGAAAATACTTAATTCTGGGGTTTAAGTGGAAGATCCATGAGGGATCAATCTTTTTTATTCCTAACTTGACCTGTGCTTACCAAACAGTCGTCTTAGACACATTTAACTTTAAACTGTTATACTGAGGTACCTATTCATGTAGTAAGAAAACAGAATTAATGTTTTCCTTCATTTATCAAGCATTTATAAAACAGCTACTATACTCTAGTCTCAGTGCTAGGTAATGAATTTTAAATAACTAATGGTTACATAAATATTCTCTTGGGAAAGAGTTGTGAAAATTGGCTTAAATGGTACTTCATGCATCAATATAGATTCTTAACCTGTTCATATTTTATTCCCCTCCACCGATACTCTGAAGAATCAAGACAAATTCTTTGGATTTCACTGATAAGTACAAAAATGCTGCAGACAATTCCAACTAACATTTACATTTCACACACTAACAGTATAACTACCTATGCTGGCCACTGGGTCCACACAGTGCACTGCTTCACTGTGTCTTCTCATTTTAACTGTTAAGGTCCCTCCCTACCTTTTGTATCTGCAACTGCTTATCAAGTATTACTGGATTATAGAGGCCAAAATAACTTATTAAAAATAAACAACAAAAACACAGAATTGGAGGGAACAGGAAAGTAGGTAGGTATAACATGGGGGTCTTATAAAGACAAAAGCAAAATGACACCTTACTTGTATCATTATCTCCTTCTGGTGAGGGCCCTGAGCTCTGTGGGGCCAGGGATTCCTCCTGACCCTCAGATTTGCAATGGCTCCCATTTCCTCTAGAACTTGAGGCTGTACTGCTCCTATTATGAAAACAAGATAAGCAGTCCCACAAAGAAGTTAATACACATAAAATTTTGGAATAATTTCTCTATTTTTATGACTAGGCAGGGATCAAAAGATCCAGAATATAAAAAGTAGGGTTTGTCATTTTAATATTACTTGCAAAGATCATTTTTAAAATTCAAGATAAATATTCTAACATACTTTAATCTACAAAAGGAGATATGAAAATATAAAAGGACAGCTTCACTTTGTTGATGCTTCTTTTATCTAATATGTATCTCCACATGTCCCTATTGAATTTTAACTAAATTATATTATCTCCCTTCTTCTTCTCACTGGATAATTCATCATATCCAAATTCTTAGTAGTTTTAGACTGGTCATATATGACCTTTTATTAGACTTTGTCATTCAAGACTATTAAATTATTACTTAAACCTAAAACTGTCCATTACTTTGGCCTTTTGAACTGCCCCTTGTGGATCACTTCCATTCTGGTCTGTTGCTAAAATACAGCAAGTGGCTGAGTGCCAAGGCTGTGTACAGTAAAAGGGTACTGTTTTCTGTTTCAGTTGTAACACTAACCTAATGATTACCATAGTTTTGCTAGCATTTCTAGCTACCAGAATCCTAGCACAAATTATATAGTTGTCAATGAGTATTCTATGACAAATAATGGCATATATATAAGGACTGAGTGAGACAAAAGAAAATGTATAACCACCTGACTGAAATTAGAATTCAATTCATAGAAATGCGACAATCCCTTAAATTTAGAATAAATGTTGGGGCCGGTGTTGTGGTGTAGCAGATAAAGCTGTAGCCTTTGACACTGGCATCCCAAATGGATGCCAGTTTGAGGCTCAGCTGCTCCAATTAGGATCTAGCTCCCTGCTAATGGCCTGGGAAGAGAAGCAGAAAATGGCCCAAGTGTTTGGGGCCCTGCTACCCATGTGTGAGAACCAGATGAAGTTCCTGGCCTCTGGCTTCAGTCCAGGCACCCTAGCCATTGCGGTCACCTGGGGAGTAAACCAGATGGCTGGAAAATCTGTGCCCCCACTCTCTCTAACTTTTTCAAATCAATAAATCTTAATAAAAAGGAAGAAATATGAACAAGAAAAATAAACTTGTTATATAAAAACTGTTAATTATAGACAAATACCAGTGATTCAGTAGACTATACAAGTTATCATGGATGTCTTTGGCCAGTATTTTATAAAAACTCCCATACGCTAATGCAAAAGAACATGCACATATATTATTTTAAATGAGAATGCATATCTAATACATGAAAAGAAAAATATCAAGAGGGTAATGAACCACTGTTAAGTGTCATCTCAGTAGAATTTTTTTTTAATTATTTATTTGAAAGGTAGAGTTACAGAGAGAGAGAGACAGAGAGACAAAGGTCCTCCATTTGTTGGTTCACTCCCCCAAATGGCCACAAGGGCCGGAGCTGGGCCAATGCCAAGCCAGGAGCCAGGAAGCTCTTCTGGGTTTCCCACATGGGTGCAGGGGCCCAAGCACTTGGGCCATCCTCTGCTTTCCCAGGCCATAGCAGAGAGCTGGATCAGAAGAGGAACAGCCGGGATATGAACTGGTACCCATAAGAGATGCTGGCACTGCAGGCAGAAGCTTAACCTACTATGCCACAGCACCAGCTCGCCTCACCACCACCCCATTTTTTTTTTTTGCAATGAATACATATTTTTTCTTAACCAGAAAGAAGTATACATAGATATTCTGATAAAGAGAAGCAAATTTGAAAAATAAATCTTTTTTTTGATTGAGAATTAGTATACAGGAATAAGTGAAATGTTCACTGCATAACATTTGACACTTAAATATTAGAGGGCCATCAATGGAAAAGACATGGAGCAAATATATTTAGCACGCGTTAGTATGCATTTTAAATCACAATTTTTTACATAAAGCATAGAAAAGAAAGCACAGGAAAGAAAAGACATGAGATCACAGTCTGAGAGCAAAAAGCAAGAGCACCATAAATAAACTCAAAAACCAACATCAAACTGAAACATATTTGCAACAAATGAAAGACAAATTTTACTGTCTTCAATTATTTATGTAATAAATAGCTCTAATAAATCAAAAAGAAAAAGATAACACCACGGTGGAAAATTGGAAAAGTATTGGTGGCTCACTTTACAAAAGATGATCGTTAACAAGTAATACGTATTTTGAGTCTATCATGTGCCAGTTAATGCACACAATCTATGTACTTCTGCATGAACCACCTGAACAGTCATGAGAAACATTTAAAGTAGCTTCTACTAAATAAGCACATTTTCTTTTTTTTTCTTGTTTTTTCTTTTTTTTTCTAAAATAAGCACATTTTCAGGAGAGAAAACAAATTCAGAGAGGCTCAACAGCTTGTTCAAGCCAGAATTCAAGCTATTAGGTTTTTATATTGAGTCATCTGTTATCAAAGAAACTAAATAGCATACTAAGTTCCATGCTGGAATAGGTTAAAAAAAAAAAAAAGATGACAGTTTTTTTTGAATTTTTTTTTACAATTAATATTAAACACTTTCATACTCAGAAAAATGGCAATTTTATTCACACAAAAAATAAGGATGAAAAAATATAATTCATGGTCAATTTTCAGAGCAGCAAAAGAAAAGTGTCATTTAAAAGAATGGGACTAATAATTTCTTCAAAAAATGCTCAGCTGGCAGTCAGCACTTTCTGTATAGAAAAGATATAGTGATTAAGTATAACAACCCCCTGTCAATGTTAAATCATGCATAATGAAAAAATGGCCATGGGTGTCACAATTTTGAAATGTAAAGGTCAAATACTAGAACACATAAGGAAATCATACTGACTACATCTTCAAATGCAGTTATTTAGAATCCAATCACTATTTTTTGCTACCTCTATTATCAATACTTTGGTCCAAGCGATCACCACCTCTCACCCTGCTTACACCCTTAGCCTTTTTATTGGTCTCCTGGATTCTACCAATATTCTCAACACAGCAACACAAAATATCCTTTATCCTTTTAACTATTCTCCTCACTTCCCTGTCCTGGCTGAATATATCCAGTACTACCCTCTCCTTTGGTCAGTCACTTCATTCCATCTACACTGCTTTTCTTAAAGATCCTTGATAGGCCAGCGCCGTGGCTCAACAGGCTAATCCTCCGCCTAGCGGCGCCAGCACACTGAGTTCTAGTCCCGGTCAGGGCATCGGATTCTGTCCCGGTTGCCCCTCTTCCAGGCCAGCTCTCTGCTGTAGCCAGGAGTGCAGTGGAGGATGGCCCAAGTGCTTGGGCCCTGCACCCACATGGGAGACCAGGAGGAGGCACCTGGCTCCTGGCTTCGGATCAGCGCGGTGCGCCAGCTGCGGCGGCCATTGGAGGGTGAACCAATGGCAAAGGAAGACCTTTCTCTCTGTCTCTCTCTCACACTGTCCACTCTGCCTGTCAAAAAAAAAAAAAAAAAAGAAGATCCTTGAACATACTAGGTCTGCTTCTGTTTAGGAGTTTTTGCACTAGATTTCTCTCTATCCAGAATATCCTTCTTCCAGATATATGCATGGTCCATTCTTTCTTACTCCTCATTTGCACAGGTGTCTCTTAATAAAGATGCCCTTGTTATGTTTCCCAATCCTTACCTGCGTATTTTCTTCAATACAATTTGGTGCGTTCTAACACACTGGACACATATTTACTATGTTTACTGCCTGTCTCTCCTCCACTTAAAATATGAACTCCAACAGGGTGAGGATTTTTTTTGTCTAATTCTTTTTTTCACTAATATAATTTCGGTGTCTATAAAAGTCCCCAGAACATAGAAAATTTCAGTAATATCTGAAACTTCCATTTAATCAAAGATTTTAGTATAAAATAAACACACACATAAAAACACAAGTGGAACCAGTGAATCTGAATAAGTATTATCATGTATCAATGAATAATTAATAACATATACCTTTATATTACTTATACATAAAACATTTCATGAGATAATAATTAATGGATCAAATATTAAAACTGCTGTAAACATATAACTATATAATAAGAACATACTATATTGTCAGTATAATGATTCATATTAACATGTTACTAATGTAAATTTAAATAAAATTCTTAGGTTGTCCTATCAAGAATAGAAGAAGCTCACATAACTTGAATGCTTTAAAATATTACATTCAGCTAAATAAATGAGCTTAATATAATCAGAAGCATCATTAAAAAGAACCTATACAACCATTAAAGTTCAACTTTACCAGTATTTATAAAGACAGTCATCATAGCCTTTTTTGGTAAAAAATGGTAAACACATTCACTGCCCAATTGTAGGGAAATTGTTAAATAAATCAAGGTACACCTACTTGATGGACTATCATCCAGCTAGTACAATAATATTAAAACTAAGTAGCACCTGGCTAACACTGCGGCTCACTAGGCTAAGCCTCCACCTGCGGCGCCGGCAACCCAGGTTCTAGTCCCGGTTGGGATGCTGGATTCTGTCCCGGTTGCTCCTCTTCCAGTCCAGCTCTCTGCTGTGGCCCGGGAGTGCAGTGGAGGATGGCCCACATGGTTGAGCCCTGCACCAGCATGGAAGACCAGGAGGAGGCACCTGGCTCCTGGCTTCAGATCGGCACAGTGTGCCAGTTGCAGTGCGGCGGCCATAGCGCCCACTTGGGGAGTGAACCAATGGAAAAAGGAAGACCTTTCTCTCTGTCTCTTTCTCTCTCTCACTGTCTAACTGCCTGTTAAAAGGAAAAAAAAAAAAAAAAAAAAAGCTAAGTAGCATAAAGTTAAGTCAAAAAATTTAGGAGAAAATACAGCATATTCAGAAGGATTAAATTAATGTTCTAAAATTCAAAAACACAAATTATACATATACATATACATACACCTAAACATAGGACCACAAAAAATTTTAAAATGTTAGGTTTGTTGAGCCGGCGCCGTGGTTTAACAGGCTAATCCTCCACCTTGAGGCGCAGGCACACCGGGTTCTAGTCCCGGTCGGGGCACCGATTCTGTCCCGGTTGCCCCTCTTCCAGGCCAGCTCTCTGCTGTGGCCTGGGAGTACAGTGGAGGATGGCCCAAGTGCTTGGGCCCTGCACCCCATGGGAGACCAGGAGAAGCACCTGGCTCCTGCCATCAGAGCAGCACGCCTACCGCGGTGGCCATTGGAGGGTGAACCAATGGCAAAGGAAGACCTTTCTCTCTGTCTCCCTCTACTGTCCACTCTGCCTGTCAAAAATAAAAAAATTAAAAAAAAAAAAAAGAATTAAAAAAAAAAAGTTAGGTTTGTTACTTTTGCATTGTCACCTGGCTTTTAATTCTCTTTTGCATTTTCTATCAGAAGGAATAAAGATGAACAACATCAGCATCATTTGTAAAGTTTTTAGAAATGCAAATTCCCAGATTCCAACTGAAACCTAATTCAGAGGGTGGTGTCCAGAAATTTGCGTTTAACAAACTCTACCAAGTGATTTGCAACCACATGACAGCTCAAGAACCAAAGCATTACAGCAAAATGAAACACAAAGATGATAAAGTGCTAAAAATGAACATCAAATAAAATCCTACAACATTGCTAAGAACATCTTTACAAAATATTAACTTACCATTCATCTGTAAAGTTCAGTTTTATTGTGCTTGTAGTTGTTCCTTCTGTGCTGTAGTGCAAACTTAAAACTGGTTCACCTGTCCCTGGTTTGGGGCTCAGCTTTTCATTATTGTTATCTGAAAATTGTGTTTAAAACATTTGAAAACGTCTCTGAAACCAGTAAAAAGATGACATTTCCTAAAATTTATGTAACTTAACTTAGGTTGCCCTTTCCATAGTTCTTTTTTGCATCTGTTATGGTTCTTACTTAAAGATCAAAGGCAAGTGTTAAAGAAAAACTATATTTCAAGTAGCAGTGTATCAAATTCTAGCTTTGTGGACATGATTCCCTTTGATTCAGATGAAACCATATGCATTGAGAACCGAAGCATATTAATATACAATGATATACATTATAAACTGGTATCTTACTAGATGGAATGCCCATGATACCACTCTTCAGTTACTAGAACATCAATAGTAACAAACATAGGCACCCAGAGAAACATTAAGGGTGCCAGAAGAAAGCTGCTCAGGAAAACCCCCGTGACAATTCAATTCTATCAGAGTCTCTCAAATTCAAGGAAGAATTACAGCCTGCATTCTATGGAAAGGAAAGGAGGATTTATTTTTGCTTTGATATTTGCTAAAACTCTCTTGGTTGTAAGATCAGAGCATGTATTTTGGTATATTTCAGATTCTAAGGAATTTATTTCTTAACTGTGGAAATGGCAATTTTATCTTAAGACTCCATAGGCAATGTCCATGATATATACCAATAATTTCAAAATGGCAAATAAATATTGGATTGATACAAACTATCCAAAGTTATCCTCCCATAGATTGTACAGATATTCAAAAATAAAATTAAACAGAGCTTTGTAATTTTTTTCCTTTCATGATGAATTAACAGCTTGGGAAAACATCAAAATAAATAGGTAATACAAAAGAGACACAAAAGTACATGACATTTCTGCCATTTGCTTGAAGAAAACACTTCAGTGTTATAATACTAACATTCTAGACACTAAAGACTGATATGATACTACTAAAAATACACTACTTGTCTTGAAATATAAAACAATATTACCAAAATTACTGAGGATTTTTATTAGGTCCACTTCAGACATTCTACTTACTAAAAGAGAATCTCATATAATTAGAGCTCTGGTTTCTATTCCATGAACAGACAATTAACATGATTTCTGATACCAGAGGACTACAGCAGAAAGGAAAAAGTACTCTCCAAAAGACAACAAGCTGACAACAAAGCTCAGGAAAATCAATTCTTAATGCCTTTAACTCCTAACTCATGAGAAATCCTATCATGCAAAATTAATTCCAATTTGAAAATAAAATAAAGCAGGTATCAGAAATGCTAAAAACCACTTTTTGTTTATATTGTTTTTGTTATGACCATGGACTTGACATAAACAGTTGCTGGAAATAAATCTACAGCCCATTATTACCTTTAAAGATTCAGTATTACATTCAGTGTTTTGCTTCTGATAAAATAGACCTGTAGCTTAAATAAAATTATCAAGAATGGAACTTGTAAAACATCTGTCCTACTCTTGACCATCTTTGCAAAATTTCCTATTAGCTACACATTTGAACACACAAATTGCCCCATTCTTCCAATACGTTGCTGAGATCTTTGTTCCACTGATGCTAAAGACACTGTTCATCTTTAGGATTCTGGAATTAGTGGAGCCAGACAGCAGCAAAAGGGGATGACCAAGGGAACTCAGAGGTTGGTGCTAGTTCATCTATTCTCTCTTAGAACATTTTAAGGTATTTTACTGTTTTTCACTTATTATAAAGATGGAATGGAAAACAAAAGCATGTATGAGAGAAATGAAGGACTGAATTTCTTAGATCTAACTTGAAATAGAAGAATAACTTGTAAGAAGCCTTGTAGAATTTAAATGCCATATTTCTCTCTAGAAGAAAATTAAAGACACAGTTTTGGATATTTATATTCTATGACTACAGGAATTTAACAAATAAAGAGCTATTAAGAGGTCAGAACAGTATAGGGAACATTTGAACTTATACAGCTAACCCCCCTACTCCTCAAAAAGCTCCCATAGATTATACTGATAATTGAAGCTTTCTTCCTAAGATATTTCTATGAAATTATTTAATCTATCAGGAATATGATCTATGTTTATAAATCTTATAAAACATAGCAGCATTCATTTCATCATAAAATAATTATTCTTGATAGTTCTTAATAAGTTCAACCTTGTATAAAGTTGACCCATCACTATTAAAATAGAATGGACTCTTCTGTTATAAAAACTTTAGCCTCCTGAGCCTAGTTATTTCCTTTATAACTTGCACATAAACACTATTTCTGGCAGAAACTACACAATACAGAGCCTGGTTTCTTTTCATGTAGTATTTATAAGACTGATATATCCAAGTTTTAGAATTCATTTATGGGGGGTGCCATTGTAGCAGATAAAGTTGATGCCTGCGACACCAGTACCCTTTATAGGGGCGGATGAGTCACGGCTGCTCCACTTCTGATCCAGCTCCCTGCTAATGTTCCTTGAAAAGCAGCAGAAGATGGCTCAAGTGCTTGGGTCCCTGCACCCATGTGAGAAACTGGGAACAAGCTCCTGGAACCTGCCTGGCCCAGCCCCAGCCACTGCGGCCATTTGGGGAGTGAACCAGCAGATGGAAGGAAGACCTCTCTTTCTCACTGTAAATTTGCCTTTCAAATAAATAAAATAACCCTAACAATGACCAAAAAAAAAGAATTCATTTCATAGACTTGCTCTATTCTACTCCTTATATACAATTATTTTCCCAGGAATGTGGAGTCCTGAACTATCAATGAATGAATTACCATTTATTTCTGACACAGTGCATAATTTAAGAGTTAAACATCTAAGAAAAAATATTCTAGTTTAAAGAACTATTTTTTTTGGCTGGCGCCATGGCTTAACGGGCTAATCCTCCGCCTTGCGGCGCCGGCACACTGGGTTCTAGTCCCAGTTGGGGCGCCGGATTCTATCCCGGTTGCCCCTCTTCCAGGCCAGCTATCTGCTATGGCCCGGGAAGGCAGTGGAGGATGGCCCAAGTGCTTGGGCCCTGCACCCGCATGGGAGACCAGGAGAAGCACCTGGCTCCTGGCTTCGGATCAGCGAGATGCGCCGGCCGCAGCGGCCATTGGAGGGTGAACCAACGGCAAAAAGGAAGACCTTTCTTTGTCTCTCTCTCTCTCACTATCCACTCTGCCTGTCAAAAAAAAAAAAAAAAAAGAACTTTTTTTTTTAATTCTTCCACTAGTTGAAAAAAAATCTGTACACATTTACATTTCCCCTAACTTATTCTATTTAAGTTGGATAAGCAAATGCTTCTAAAGTCTGTATTTTGGGAGGCAAGTGTTTGGCCTAGTAGTTAAGATACCAGCTAAGACTGCATCGCACGTTGGAGAGCTAGAGTTTGAGTTCTGCAAATGTGGACCCTGGGAGGCAGCAGTCATGGCTAAAGTCACTGAGTCTCTGCTACCCATTTGGGAAACCTGGAATGAGTTTCCACCTCCTTGCTTCAAGCAGAGCCAGGGGCCAATGCAGGCACATGGGGAATAAACTAGTAGATGGGAGCTTCTTTTCTATCTATCTCTGTATCTCATATTAAAAAAAAAGTTTAATTTACTTGCATCCTCCTTTATTTAATCTACTTTCATGGTTTCAATTAGCATCTATATGCAGAAAATTTCCAAACCGATTTAAAGCTTCGTGAAGTTGTCAGCACCAAAATGGAGTCACTTAAGTCAAACTAATAAAATGCAGTTGGGTGACCATAAAGGAGAGGTTCTCATGCACACATGGCTATGCTAAAAGCTATTAGAAGGACTCTGCAAACAACCTTGCATAAATGCCACTGAAACCTCACACAAAGAATTCCATGAAGACATCTGCTCAGCAACTTCCTATTCAACCTTGGACCAATGCTATCCTTGTTACTCATCCTTGTAGTCAAAGAAACAATTTATATAACCCCCATTTTACCTTTAAAAACCACTGTCTTTTTTAACCTCTGTAAATAACGCAGGTTGCAATCTTCTATTAATTCTCAAAATCACAGATTCTTAGAAAGCCACTTTCTTTTTTTTAGGTTGATACCATACAATCAACAGCTCATCCTGTTTTTCCATTTAGGTGTCTCAAACAGACAATTCAAACAACTGAGCTCATGATCTCTATCTCCTTCTACACATCCTCTCCCACAATTTATCCCTTAGGGTTTTCTATTTAAGCAATTAACCACCCACTGTGCTCAATCAAAAAGTGGGTGTTAACCTTGAAGTGGCAGGAAAAGTCACCTGCTGATCTCTATCTACCAGTATCTCCCCAAAGCACTACAAATAAATGAATAATTTAAGTAAAAACAGTGTATTTGCTACATGAGTGGAGACTGAAGATATGTGGCAAGAGAGAACACCGAAGAAGCTGAGCTCAATAACAACCTGTGCTCCCAATGACCAACCCAGACCCACAAAAGAACTCACTTCTGAAAGACCAAGACAACTCCCTCTGGGCCCCACCTCCTAATAGCTCCATCATAGGGAGCTGACCAGATGATCTCTGTTCCATAGGCATCAATGTGCCCCTTCCAGTTTTATGCCATGCACAGAGCAGCATGAGGTCCTCAACAGAAGCCAGACATAAACCAGCACCTCCCTAGTTTCTGGAACCATGAGCCCAAAAGAAGCCGCTTTCCTTTATGAACTGTTCAGTTTCAGGTCTTCTAATACAGCAACAAAAAACAGACTGAAAACATCCATCAACTACAACACCTAAAAAGAAATCTCATATACGTTCTTTCCCCCCAAATCTGCTATTTTTCCTGAAATCTCAGTTAATGAATCGCTATCTGTAACTATCAGGACACCTCATCATTCTCTCATTCATTTCTAGTCAGTCTCAATGTATCATTAATTCTACCTCTCAAATATTTTAAAAATCTGTTGACATTTCTCATCACTATTCTTAGTTTGGATTCCTCATGCTCTCTCATCTAGAGAGATGATTATTACAATAGTCATTTACAAGCTCTAGCTGTTCTCAGCCTTACTCTGTCTTGCATTCAATCATCAAATGGTACCAAAATTATCAATCCAATATATAAATCTATCATGTTTCTCCCAAGCTGAAAAAAATTTCTATAGCTCACCACAGCTAAAGAATTAATTCACTTACTCAAAAAATATTGTTTGCCAAATAACTAGTATAATTTTAGGCATTGAATATTTAACAGAGAATATGGAAAGAGGCAGATATTAAACAATCCCCCAAATATATAATTACAAATATAATGTCGGAAAATAAGTCATAAAGAATGAAAAAATGGGAGAACTCTTGTAGACTGGGAGATCATATTATCTTTTAGTAATGATCTAAGTGAGATTTGAAGGCTGAGTCAGAAGTTCCCCAATGGAAAAGCATGTGCTAGAGGGAACAGTGTATACAAGAGATTTGAGAGGCTAAGGAGTTAAAGAGTGCTAGTGGAACTGAGAGTAGGCCTATGTGAAAAGAACTTAGTGAGGAAACAGTTGTCTGGGATGATGTTGGCAAGATAAGGTCAGGTCACATCAGGCTTGTAAGCCAAGGCATGGATTTGGAGTGTTTAGACAGATGAAAGATACAACTATATCCACATTTTAAAAAGTTTTTCTCTGGCTGATGTTTGAAAATAGAGTACAGCCTGAAATGATTTAAGATCAGTTAAGAGGTTATTATACGGGCCGGCACTGTGGTGTAGAGTTAAAATCTAGGCCTGCAGCGCCAGCATCCCATATGGATGGCAGTTCAAGTCCTGACTCCTCTTCTGATCTAGCTCTCTGCTATAGCCTGGGAAAGCTGCAGAAGATGGGCCAAGTGTTTGGGCCCTGCACCCATGTATGAGACCTAAAAGAAGCTCCTGGCTTCAGATCAGTGCAGTTCTAGCCGCTGAGGCCATCTGGGGAGTGAACCAGTGGACAGAAGACCCCTCTCTTTCTACTTCTTTCTGTAACTCTTTCAAATGATTAAAATAAATCTTTTTTTAAAAAAGAGGTTATTATAGGGCCAGAGTTTTGATGTAGTAGGTAAAGCCACCTTCTGCAACATCAGCATCCCATATGGGTGCTGGTTCAAGTCCCTGTTGCTCCACTTCTGATCCAGCTCTCTGCTAACGTGCCTGGGAATGCCTTGGAAGATTGCCAAAGTCCTTGGGCCTCTACACCCATGCAGGAGATCCAGAAGTTGTTCCTGGCTCATAGCTTCAGACTGTCCCAGCTTCAGCCATTGTGGGCATTTTAGGAGTGAACCAGTGGATGGAAGCTCGCACTCTCTCTCCCTGTGAACTCTCTTTCAAATAAATACATAAATCTTAAAAAAAAAAAAAAAGAGGTTATTACATTAGTTCAGAAGAGACAGAAACAGGCAGTCTCTCTTAACTTTCATAGAAGTTATTTTTAGATAATAGAAGCCTGTCACGTGAAGTCTCCGGGACTTTATAAGACAATCCCACTGAACAAAATGGCATTTAAAAAATTCTGGATTTAAATAAACTGAAATATTTTCCACCACTGGAATGTTTCTGCTCAGAGATCTCATTATAAAACACTTCATGATGATCTATTTTGATGTAACTTTTGCCAAACCCACTCAATATTTGAGTTCTTACATACCATCTCTACTTAAATGGCACAAAAAGGTTTATCATACTACACATGGCCAAAAAAAAAGGAATGAACCTCTTGAGTTTTGCTTCCAAACTAGTCAACCCTAATAAATGACATCACCATTTTCCCAGGCACTGTTGCCAAAAATCTGGGAGCTAATTTTGATTCTTTTCTTCCTCTCATCTTCCATATCATTTGTAAATTAAGTAACAAGTTATTTATAATATTATACTATGTCACTGGACTCAATGTGAAATCTGGCTAAACATTCTCTAGTCATGATATACTAGTTACATACATAAACTGTTTTTTAAAAAAATGATTAGAGTGCCTTTAAATTACAATCCAATATATGAGGGTCCTTCAAAAAGCTTATGGAAAGGCTGACTATCGAGCTCCCTGTTAATGTGCCTGAGAAAGCAGCAGAAGATGGCCATGTGCTTGGACCTTGCACCCATATGGGAGGCCTGGAAGAAGCTCCTGGCTCCTGGTCTCGGTCTGGCCCAGTCCTGGCCACTGGGGCCATCTGGGTAGTGAAGGAGTGGATGGAAGACTTCTCTGTCTTTCCCTCTTTCCACCTTTCAAATAAATAAATAAATCTTTAAAAAAAAAAAAAGTCTGTGGAAAATGAAATTAAAATATAAGTTTATTCTGAATGGAAAAACAATTTGAAATCCATGTATGTTTTTTTCATGACACATTTTCCATGAACTTCAATTTTGAAGACTCTTGTGTATGATGTGTAATAGTATTTATTTTTAAAGTAATTATTCCCCAGTGTTAATATCTTAACAATAAATGAATAAAGATAAAATATGCTTGATTACTTAGATTTCAAATTCACTTTCCCATCTTTCTTTTTTCCCTTTTTTTTTCTAAGAACAAAAAACCTATGGCAATAGGTGTTACTTAAGGTCTACAAGGAATAATTTAAGATCAGAAGTAGTTTTCTAATTTGCCTTAAAATTAGTTTCCACTTATTACTGTAAGAATGTAGTTAAATTCGATCCCATGCCAAACAGGTATTACACAGCAATATTTCAACATTACTATTGACCATTAAGACATCCTACACAGATGAACTTTTACTCAACTGAATCTTAGAGCTCTAGTGCTATTTTTAAAACTTTTTACAAAAATATTTGTAAAATCCGATAACCATCAACCTTTTTAAATAGAGAAAAATGAGTATTGTTCTAAGTTATTATTGTAGGCTTAACGTTACTAAGATTACTTATTATTACTGGGTCATAATATATTTGGAAAACCTCAGGGAAATCTGAAGCAAGATTTTAGTAAGCCATTTTGTCCTGATTTTAAACAGTTCATTTTAGTTTTCTACAGTCTTCCTTTGTCCATCCTAATTTTCAGATGCCTCTTTGGTCAGAATACCTTCCTCTACCAATCCTTCTTTTTGCTTTGCCTAATATGACAGTAATGAGGCCTGATAAATACGTAACCTATCTCAACAGGCTGTAGTGAAGGCGTTCAGGCCAATCCTATACCGTTCCTAATTCAAAAACTACAGCGGAAATGCAAACACCCTCTGGCAGCTTTCAAGTTTATCTCTGGGATCCTAACCACATTCCGTATAGTTAAATATACCAGGAGTTAAACCACCAGGTAAATGAGACATAAAACCAAGTATCATCGGGGCTGGCATCATGGCATAGTGGGTATAACTGCCACCCATGACACTAGAACCCTACATGAGTGCCGGTTTGTGTGTCAGTTTCTCCATTTCCCATCCAGCTCCCTGGTAATGGCCTGAGAAAACCAATGGAAGATGGCCCAAGTGTCTGGGCTCTTGCCACCCACGTGGGAGACCCAGAAGAGGCTCCTGATTCCTGGCTTCAGCATGGCCCAGCCCTGACTGTTGCTGCTACCTGAGGAGTGAATCAGCAGGTGGAAGATCTTTCTCTGTCTCTCCCTCTCTCTCTGTAACTCTTTCAAAAATAAAAACAGATATTAAGAAAAACCAGAAATAGCAACTATCATTACCATAGCAATCCTGTAATCTACAATATTACTATGTTCAAACAACCAGTGAGTTATAAGGATGACAGCTAATCTCAAACTCACAGTTTCACAGTTTCATGACAGACACCTAAAACTTAACAAATGGATACAGTTTAAATCCATTACAATATTGTTACAGGGAACAAATCCAAAGTGGGCATAAATGGCCAAAAATAAAAACTAATTTAGCTTACACAGAAAATAACTTGTATAGGCCAAGAAGGCCGTTTGTGTGCAAAACTACCTAGGATATTTTAGTTCATCAAACACTGACTTTAAGACCACAATCAAAATGGAATGCTATAAGAAAGCGAGAGTGAGCTTTGTTTATGCATTGCAATAAAACTATGGATGGATGGGCATAGCGCATCTCCTGTTGCACGCACCCTGTTGCTCGTCAAGTGACATGGATCCGAGCTGTTTGTTAACCACAGAAGAAGGAGAATCTGAAACAAAAATGAGATTTCAACTTAAAAGTAAGCAGCAGAAAACTGCACAGCAATGTCATGATCATCTCTAAGCTTAAGAAACAAATATATAAGGTAGGGAATGGAAGTAAGTACTGTGGTGTATTTCCCAAGCAGTGAGTAAGCAGGGCCATGTGCTTAAAATATGTTATTTCAGGCAAGCATTTAGCAATTTTGAATGAGAAAACATTCTACTTTCATGCATATACCTTTTATCAAGTTCATTTAGCACAAGCACAAGTACAAGGTAGATACATTAGAAATGGGGAATTTCCTTCACTAAGCAGAAGACTTCTTTGCCCTTCTCAAATTTCCTTTCCAGATTCTTAAGGAAACTTTCACTCTGCCTTGGAGGACTCAAAGCATGAAATGAGAAGCTCATTCCAATTGGCGAGGTGTCTGCTGCACTGTGAGCTGAACAAGGTGCTCAAGTCAAGATGTTAGACAAAAGAAACAATTCAATGAAGGAATTGCCATTACAGAAACATATATAACTTTTAAAACTCTACGGTATATTGTGCAACTGAGACTGTATCATGTCATGAAGTCTTAGGTTTCTTTAGAGGTATTTGGTGGGGAAACAAAGAGAGGCAAGGAGAATGCTTAGTGGTCTGGGCTTTACATTTTCAATACTTTATAGCTTCAAGTAGAATAGTTTTGCTTTTATCTTTTGGATATACTGGCTTACTTTCTAAGAATTTGCTTTATAAATGGGTTTACTGATTGAAGAATCTTGGTATAAAGGAAGGTAGTATGATGAATGATTGTCTGGAGTTAACTTTGATTCTAAACCTATACTGATAATAATTAGCAACATTTTTAGATCTAAGTTTCTCCTTTCTCTCTGATCAGCCTAGGAACTTAATAACCGAAGCAAGGCATTGGGGAATACAGTTTAAGCATCTCTAATATAAAAACCGAAAATCTAAAATGCCCCAAAATCTAAAACTTTGAGCACCAACATGACTCTACAAGTAGAATTCCACAACTGGTATCCTGTGACAGGCTACAATCAAAACACAATTACACTAAAAGTATTATATAAAATTATCTTCAGACTGTGTATAAGGTATATTGAAACATTAAATGAATTTTGTGCTTAGATGTGGGTCTCATCCCAAGATATTTTTATCACATTTATGCAAATACTACAAAATCCAAAAACACCTGAAAGCTGAAACACCCTGATTTCAAGTATTCTGGATAAAATACTGAACCTGTAGAAGGAGGTGGCTCCTTCTAATTCCTGGTTTAGGTCCCAGCGTTCCAGTGGGGTACAGTAAAAGAGAAAATACAGGTAATAAGCATAGCTCTCCCTCAAATGTAAAAATAATTACTTAGTTTCTAATATCTTATAGTTCTCAGCAAATATTGTTAATAAATAACCAGTTTCAGCTCACAATGGCAATTCATCCTGCCAACACCCAAATGGGTATTTTAAGGAAAGTCTGTTTTTACTAGACAGCTAAAAAAAGTTTCCATTATATCCTGAATTCACACCAATTTTATATTATTTGACTACTTGCTCCATTTTTAATTACAGCCATTTGAGTATATTTTGTCAGTGGATTTTGATAAAGTATGATCACTTAGTAATAGCTTTTACTTATCCTAACTTATCACCTCTTCATCACAAAATTTAGTTAAACACTAAAAACAAAGTTGGTACAATGGCATCTTAAGCAGTTTCCCAATCTATTTATGCTTTACTTTCCTTTTTAAAAATTCTATTTATCCATTTCAGAGTTAGATTCAATACTACCATCTATTTTGTTTCTGAAGACCAAATTAAGCTGCTCTTTACAAATAGGATTACATTATTTAAAATTAGAACATGTCAATGAAATAAATGTTAGAAAAAAATCCTGAAAAGTATATTTTTCACCCTTTTAGCTTTGTAATCCATATCATGTTCCTCTCATTTAATATGAGCCCTAAAAATACTATAAACTCTCCAAGAAATCTTCTCTTCAAATATTTAACTTTTGGGACCAGCGCTGTGGCACAGCTGGCTAAGCTGCCATCTGCAATGCCAACAACCCGTACGGACGCCAGTTCCAGTTCTAGTTGTTTCACTTCCAATCTGACTCCCTGCTAAGGGACCTGAGAAAGCAGCAGAAGATGGCCCAAGTCCTTGCGACCCTGCACCCTTTTAAAAGACCTTGAAGAAGATCCTGGCTTTGGCCTGGCCCAGCCCCGGTTGTTGCATCCATTTGGGGAGTGAACCAGCAGATGGCAGATCTCTGTCTCTGTCTCTCCTCTTTCTTTCTCTCTGTAACTCTTTCAAATAAATCTTTAAAAAATCTTTCAAGTTTTTCATAACTATTACGGGATGTAAAATTTTACTAAAATAATGTGTACCTTACTTCATTTTTCAAGTAAAATTCAGGAAAGAGTATGTCACTGAAAATATACAGTGATGATGATGTAGGAGCATGCTAACATCTCTACAAAACTATTTTAAAATTCTTAAAGGATTTAAAATATTTAAGTTTGTGTTAAGACAAAAAGATAGTATTAAACTGCAAAGATTTTCCTTTCTGACTTTACAAGTTGGCACAGATTTAGACTATTTCTGGGATATTATCTGACTAATCTTTATGGAGAAATCCTTCTTGGTGACTGTTTCTATTCTATTTAAAATCTTGGGATCGTGCAACTGTTCTTGGAGGGATTATTCTTCTCTTACATGAACATTTTATGTGAAATGTTTTTAGATTATTGACTGTTCAGAAATTCAGTACCTACAACTCTGTTCTTTCAGAAATGTTTTGAAATACTATCACAATAACCATCAGAATAAATAATACAAAAAATGAAATTACCAGCTCAGCTGACTGCTTCAGTTATGTGTCTACTCTAGTCCACCTCTTTATGAAATATCCTCTAGAAAGCACCACCACAAAATAAGAACCTGAATATATGGTCCAATGATAACCTGTTATAAAATACAATTCTGGTCAGTTTACGTGAACTGTTTTGAAGCACAGCCATTATTTTTAGGGAAAAATAAACATTACCCTAAAGCTCGGCATGTCTCATGGTCAATTTTCTTAACTGTGAGAAAAAAAATAATTATAGAAAAAAAATAATTATAACAAGGCCCCTTCAGCCAAGCTCCCTGGGTTCAAATGTGGCTCTTCTACTCAGGAATAGGATAACCCTAGGCAACCTACATGACTATAAAATGAAGAAATCACAGTATCTACCACACAGTATTCTTGGGACAATTTTATGAGATAATCCATGTAAATGACTTAGGTGACACATAGAAAAGAGTCAATTAATATTATTTGGCTGATATTGAAAGAAAAATAATGGTACAAAGCTGTTCTGGAAAAATGGAGCCTATCATCATGTTTAAATGTCTAAGGGACTCCTCGTTGTTTTGCTTACAGAACTAGGAAATACCCTATTTGATGTATTAGCCATTCATAAACATTAAAAACACAGGTCACACTCTCCACTGGAAAAGCACTATATAACATCACTGTCGCTATGGACACAGGGGAATCTGTAGCTGCAGAGAGCCTGCTTGCACAGGATTGGGTAAGTGCTGATTTTTTCCAATATGGCTCAGTTTTGAAAAGCCCTTTTTCAAAAAATAATCACCAATATTTGATACCCTTTTGGGGTACAAATGATTTTTATTCTTGTTGTTGTTTTTCCAATTGGCAAAACCGTGCCATAAAGTGAAAAAACAGTTCCTACCTGACCCTCTCTAGGCTGGCTCCATGCTCCAGTGGGGCTCTGTGGTGGGGGAACAGTACCAGCAGACTCCACAGGTGTTGTCACTCTGAGCAGGAGCCAGCAACCCATGACTTCAGGGGACCTGAAATGGAAAAAAAGAGTTGGGCTTAAAATCAGCCATATGCTGAATGCCTTTGCCATAGCTCTTTAGGGAATCTATGTGATAAATGTACATTCAGCTCATTCAAAACCCTCAATACTATCAACTTTACAAAGCCGTTGTATGAGGGCACTGTGACATAGTAAATGAAAGATAACATAAGATAGTACGCTAGGTGTACTGCTCTCCTAATATAAAAATGATACAGAGTGTTGGCTGACCTATCCACATGCCATTTTTGTAAATCATGGAAAACTACATTATCTAAATAAGTAAATAAGGGGGAAAACTGAGGCATGAAGTAGCCAAAATAAATGAACTGCCCAAGGTTATCTAGCCACAGGCCCAAGTATATGAATTCAGAGAAGTCTTGTATCAATGCGGTAATGTGATGAAAACAGATTTATCACTTTTTGGGGAAAAAAGTCCTAAAAAAGACTTTCTTGTTAAGTTATGATGTATTTCCTAAAAGTACAGAAAGAGTTATGGAATATTTCCTTGTAGTCTATATGTATGTGGCAAAAATTAAATAAGGGGACCAAGATTATGAAAGAGCAGGTTAAGCTACTGCTTAAGACAACCACATCCGATTCAGAGTGCCCATTTGGTTTCTGGATGCTCCACTTCCAAACCAGCTTTGTGTTAATGCATTCTGAAGCAGCAGATGATGGCTCAAGTGATTGGGCATCCGAAACCCACATGGGAGAACTGGGCAAAGGTTCTGGGCTCGTAATTTCAGTCTGGGCTAGTCGTGGCTGTTGTAGGTACTTAGGAAGTCAGCAGATAGAAAACTGACTCTCTCTTTTCTTCTCTTTCACTCTGCCTTTCAAGTAGATGAAAATAAACATTTTTAAAATGAACTATCTCGGGGCCAATGCTGTGGCATAGCAGATAAGCAGCTGCCTGCAATGCCAGAATCCCATATGGGAGCTAATTCAAAGTCCTGGCTGCTCCACTTCTGATCCAGCTCTCTGCTATGGCCTGGGAAAGCAGTAGAGAATGGCCAAAGTCCTTGGGCCCAGCTTCCATGTGGGAGACCTGGAAGAAGCATGTGGCTCCTGGCTTTGGATTGGCCCACCTCTGGCTGTTGTGGCCATTTGGGGAGTGAACCAGTGGATGGAAGACCTTTCTCTCTCTTTCTCTGTCTCTCTGTAACTCTGGCTTTCAAATAAATAAATAAATCTTTAAAAGTAAATAAAATGAAGTATCTCAATGTGGTTAAAAACAAAATAAAAATCCTTTAAGATAACATAGTTTGAACAACTTTATTTTTGGAACTCAATTTTGAAGATTATCATTTGTAGGTGCCAATAATTCTTTGAGAGCCAAACAAGAGTCCAACAAACTGGGCTATTTAAAGCAAAGATGCTTTGGGAGTAACATGAGGGAGCAAGCATGCAGGTCATTACTCTTTTCTTCCTTCCTCCATGTTTAAATCTCAAGAGTACCACTCTTAAATATTTTATATTAGAATTTCCATGTAAGAGTAATGAAAGAGTTCTCAACTGGGGCAGTAGAAGGAAAACTCATTATTTATAATTTAATATCTATTTTAAATTATAATTTAAAGCCAAAGGTAGTATCAAATGGTGCTCTAGAATGATATTTTAGTTTTCAATTGCCAAGAAATATTGGCAACTGAATAACATCCCAGCTGAGATTATCACTAACTATATCAACCTCCTTCCATCTTAGCCTACTCAAAATACAGAATATTTCTATAGAATGCTGACTGCAGTTATTTTACAGAAATTAGGTATTATTAACTCATTTTACATTTGTCCTTTAAGATTTTCATCAGTCCTACATTTTGAAAAGACAATGTTAAATTAAACTCTCTTGGTTTATAAATCAGTAGTATCTCCTTTGAATATCATATTCAAAAAGACTAAATATATGAGAATATAACAGAATATCATTTATTGGTAGCATCATAACTTAACATCTACTCTACAGGTAGCAAAGTATAATGGAAAAATATGCTTGTTTAAGAGAAATGCACATATTCTACTATTAATAAATATTAGAATTCTAATTGAGGTACCTTCTTGACTGAGAGTAGTAAGAATGAGTCAATGTCAATAATACACACCCAAAGAACTGTATTTACTGTATTTAATTATAAGTCTCAGTGTTATTCAATTAAAATGATCTTTCTGCTGATTTCATTAATTTCTAATTTTTCATAATTTATGTTCTAAAATGAAAAATTTTATCTTCAGCTAACTCATTTTTCCTCACATCCAAAACTTATTAAGCAAAGTACATAGATTTTATTAGTTGTGCCTTATAAAAAAACTGAGAGTATGTTATTAATGGTTCTTAAAACTTTCAATTACAAAATAGTGTTCCTATGACATGGAAGCACAGAATCAGATTAAAGTAGCACTAGCGAATGAACATAGTGCAAGCAACCGATTAATCAGGGCCTCATACAAACAGTTACCAGAGTAACACACAGACAAACTACTTCACTTTGTAGGAAGGAGCAACATTCACTGAATGAGAACACTAAGGGTTTCTAATAATTAGCCTATCTACCTAGCCTCACAGGCCCAAAAATGTTGTTTAATAACAAACAAAAGATAATTCTAAAACCCAGATGAAGTTCCTGGCTTTGGCCTGACCCGGCTCTAGCTGTTGTAGCAACTTGGGGAGTGAAATGTTGATATAGGTAGGGACATTTTATTTTCCTTTTAATTGGTTGTTATGTCTTTTTTTTTTTTTTTTATAGAAACACTGGCTAATGTTATATATAACACAAAATCATAAAGTGTTTTATTAATAAACATCATTGTAATCCAATCACATTTTCTGGTAGTTACTTTTAATTATAGAACAATATTTTCCAATAGAAAAAGAATACGACACCTTGCCTGGCTGATATTTCCTCCATAAATATAACACTAAATTAAAATCACATCCATGATTTGTCCCAAACACTGTTATCTATAATCCAATGGTTTAAATTTATTTCATTTTACCACAGCACTATTTAATGTACTGTTTTAACCACAGTATTTACTGCTGATTAAAGTGCTCGCTTCGGCAGCACATATACTGCTACAGATTAAAGTGGGGCTTTCCAGCTCTATCAATTTAAAGCACAGATTAAATCCAAGTACTTAAATCATAGTTCTCGAAGTAAATAATGCCCAAACTCACCACTCCTTACGGTGGCAGAAGGAAGTATCATAAATTCATTAGCATGAGACCATCTAGACACATTTTCGTTCCTAAACACAAGATTTACAGCACCTTCTATAATACCTGTACTATATATAGGAATTATTGTACCTAACATCCATTTTGAAAGAACTAAATTGGCAAAT
This sequence comes from Lepus europaeus, assembly GCF_033115175.1. Taxonomy (NCBI): domain Eukaryota; kingdom Metazoa; phylum Chordata; class Mammalia; order Lagomorpha; family Leporidae; genus Lepus; species Lepus europaeus. The sequence continues at coordinate 133,439,837 of NC_084831.1, read as the reverse complement.
CAATTTGTGCTTTATCTTTTATTTTTTTTCAACAAATGTTTATTGAGCATCATAAGCTTTCTGATCACAAAAGAACAGGGTCATTAAAATGATCAATGGAAAGAGACTGGCACAGATTATTGTTGTTTTATCAGAATGTGATGATATAAGAACAGAAACATGAGACCATGAAATAACTTCACTGCCATACATAAAAGGGAGTTGATTATGTATAGAAAGAAGTAGGGGCTGGTGTTGTGACATAGCTGGTTAAGTCACCAACTGTGATGCCAACATCCCTTATGTGCATTTGTGGCTGAGTTGCTCCACTTCGGATCCACCTCCCTGCTAATGGCCTGGGAAAAACAGTAGAAGAGGGCTCAGGTGTTTGGGTCCTGCCACCCACATGGGAGACCTGGAAGAAGCTCCAAGCTTTGGCCTGGCCCAGTCCTGGCCACCGTGCCATCTGGGAAGTGAACCAACAGATGAAAGATGTCTTTCTCTCCCTCTGAGTTTCAAATAAAAAATTAATCTTAAAAAAATAGTAAAAATTTTCAAATGATGACAAAAGGGAATGAATGAGTTGGCATGTTATTATGGCCAAAATCTAACATTCAAAAATCTAACATTACTAGATTTACATAGGAATATTAGTTAATTTTCCGAAGAAAATAAAGAGCTAGCAGTCATAAGTACTCATTTATTTAAACATTTAGGAAATGTGAACAGCAATATCAATGTAGGCTCTAATGTCACTACATGACTGTGAAAAACTCTTTTATTATAGGTGGGCATTTAAGCAGAGAAGAGGCCAGCTGATATGCCCTTATCAGAGTATGTGGGTCTGATTCTCAGGTCCAGTTCCTGATTCTAGCTTCTTGCCAATGAAGACTCAGGGAGGCAGTGGGTGATGGATCACGTAACTGGATCCCTGCCACCCACATGGAAGATGTGCACTGAGGCTCCGGCTCCCAGCTTTGGCCCAGTCCAGCCCTAGCCATCGTGGGCATTTTGAGAGTAAACCAGCAAATCGGGGCTCTGTCTGCCTTGTTCTCTTTTTCTCTCCCCACCCCCACCCCAAATAAAATTAAAAAAAAAAAAAAGGAATTTCTGGCTCTTGGCTTCAGTCTGGCCTAGATCCAGCTATTGTAGCGATTTGAGGAGTGAACCAGTAGATGGAAGATCTCTTTCTCTCACTCTCTGTATTTATATATACATATATATATATATATTTAACCAATTTATTAGCTATAGCAGTAGTAAATGTTTGCTCCTCGAAATATAAATAAAATCATGGATTAGTTTATTTATTCATCTCTCTGGCAAACACTGCTACCAATCTGTCCCTCAAACAGTGAGGATGAATAATCACCATATGCAAGGAAGGGAGGTATAAGCTGCAAGCACATTAGCTTTCTTTTTGAATGTGAAAAGGGAAGCATCTTATTGCACAGTAGCAGTATTAATAAAACTTCTACCAGCTGCTTAAGGACACTTGACGGTAATAACCTGCAGCATGAGGGTCCTGTGAAGAGCCCTCAAGTGAAGCCTGATCAGAAGTGGAAGCCTGTTGTTGGGCACGTGCAGCTAGTTCCTGCTGCCTCTGCTGCTCGGCCTTCTTAAGCCTCAGTTGTTGCAGGCGCTTACGGAGTAAAGCTATCTCAGGGCCCCTTAGAAATTCTGACACAAACAGGAAAAGAAAGGTGAAAAAGACAGTAAGAAAACAGAAAGTAATAAGAATTTGATTACACATTAAAGAACAGAAAGATATAAATAAAACACATCTCATAGAGGAATCCTGAAAACAAATTTCCAATAAAAAAGAAATTCCTGATCATTAAATAACGAGACAAACTATATACACAGAGCTTTAACTGTGATGAATGATATATATATTTCTCTAAGAATATTTAAACAAACAGGATAAAAATAAAGTACTTCATAAGCAAAAAAAAGATTTTAAAATCAACATTTCTTCCCTCACTAATGTGACCTCTTTCTAAAACAAAATGATAAAACATCAGTCAAATCAACTAATCTATACAGAAAAGTATAAGCTACTTCACTAATTCAAACCAAGTAATAGTTAAAATTCAATTGTAATGAAAAGTTTGGAAGTATCTTAGAGAACTCTTTAAAAGTTGAAAGTTAAATATTCTTCAGATAAATGTCCCTTTTTATGTTAGAACTGCCATTTACCTTTTCATTAAGTGAAAAATATATAGATTATCAGTATTTTCTTTCTTTTTTTTTTTTTTTTTTTGACAGGCAGAGTGGACAGTAAGAGAGAGACAGAGAAAAACGTCTTCCTTTACCGTTGGTTCATTCTCCAATGGCTGCTGCGGCCGGCGCACAGCGCTGATCCAAAGCCAGGAGCCAGGTGCTTTTCCTGGTCTCCTATGTGGGTACAGGGCCCAAGGACTTGGTCCATCCTCCACTGCCCTCCTGGGGCATAACAGAGAGCTGGACTGGAAGAGGAGCAATCGGGACAGAATCCGGCGCCCCGACCGGGACTAAGAACCCGGTGTGCCGGCGCCACAGGTGGAGGAATAGCCTATTGAGCTGTGGCGCCGGCCTTTTTTTTTGATCATCAGTATTTTATTAACCTTTATCTGAAGAAGTGAGCATAGAGGCCAGCAGTATGGTACAACAGGTTAAGTTCCCATTTGCAATATTGGCATCCTATATGAGAGTGTGGGTTCCAATCTTGGCTATCCCACTTCTGATCCAGCTTCCTGCTAATGTGCCTGGGAAGGCAGCAAAAAAGATGGCCCAAGTATTGGGCCCCTCCCACCCATATGAGAGAACAGGATGGAATTCCTGGCTTCTGGTTTGGCCTGGCCTACACTTGGCTGTTGCCGCCATTTGGAGAATGAACTAGTGGATGGAAGACTCTCTGTCATTCTTTCAAATAAATCTTTAAAACAAAAAATCATAGATTTTTCTAAAAATTATAGATGAAATTCTATAAAATTAAGATGAAATTCTGCAAAGATATCGCTTCAGTGTGTCCTGTGGGGATAACTGCTATGAATTAAACTGGCAAAGTAGTAGAGAGATGGTAGGAAAGGAGATGTTTTTTACACATGGTCACTAGGGACAGCTTCTCTCATAGGCGCCATCTGAATAAAGACTTCAAGGACATGGGTGTAAACCACATGAGTATCTAAAGGCAAATTGTCCTAAGTGAGAGATCAAGTGCAAATGCTCATGTGAAACATGTATTGGGATGTCAAACACATTTTAAAGACAGAGGCAGAAAAATTCACTGATAGTCTGCATGTAGAGTGATCCCCTAGTTTTTGGCATAGTAACACAGGAAAAACAGGGGTTGCCATTTGTTGCAATGGGAAACAAGTAATACTGGGTGAAAGAAAAGACTAAATCAGCATCCACGTGGAGAAATTAAGTAGAGAATGAACAGAAGAGTCTAGAATTCAGAGAAATAAATTTGCGTGTCACCTCAAGCCTCCTAAAAATTAAGTGATGACAGAAAAGAGGCCTACCAGTTGAATTCAATATTTAAGGGGAAGAAAAAAAAAAACAGAAAGAATAAGAAAAAACAAGCCACAGAGATGGGCCTGGAGAACTAAAATGACTAAAATTCTTCAGGCTAAGTAAAGAAAGTGGGTAAAGAAGGTTGGAATAAGCAGTTCTCTCAAATACTGCTGGTACATCAAGAAAGATAACTGAGATCTAACCATGGGATTACGCACCTCTGGAAGTCACTAAGGATCTTGACAGGAGCTGGTTTGTGAAATAAGAAGGATCAAAAACTGACTGCAACAGGTTTAAAACAAAGGAGAAGTAATGAAATAGAGACAATAAGCATATACACCCTGCACAAGTCTTGCTGTCAGCGCTCCAAAGAAACGGGATGACTGCTGGGAGAGAAAACTCAGGAGAGGTTGGAGCGCTTCGGCTGCGGAGGAGATCCACACCCTTACAGTCTCATGAACAATGTTTAACTATGGGGTGCAGCAGGGGGAGGTGAGGGCATGATGCTTGACAGGAAAGATGTTCTTGAGCAGACCAAAGCAGATGAATGCCTGTGGTTAAGAGGAGGAACTGATTTTGCATAGATGCATAAAATCTTCATCAACTATAAATGAAGAACAGGCAAAGAATATTGGCAGATGTCAATAGTTGTAGACTTCTCGTAGAAATATGTAGAATTTCTCTAAGTAACATTAGCAGTGAATTAGAAAACTACCAAATAATTCTCAGCCTTTCATAAACTTTTTTGTGAAAGCACAAAATTAAGTTTACTGTTTCTGGAGTCAATCATGCCAGAGACTGTAACCTCTTGTTCACCATGACCAGTATTTACAAGGAATTTTATTGAATTAGCAAACTGGTAGCTAAGATTTAATATACAATTCAAGTATCTTCATAATATCTCAACATGATTACTTCCAGGAAAAATCTCCAGTATCAAGTTGAATAGTATTTCCTGACAAACAAATGGTGATGCTCAGTAGCTTAGTGCCTTCATAAATGTATGTCTAGTTCCCTTATCTATAGTCAGCACAATAGTAATGCTTACAGCAACAGAAAACAAAGCATTATTATACAGTCATAAGGTCTGTTGTTTTATACTTCAAAAGAAATCTACCATAGAGAGACAGAGTTCACATAGGTCTAAATTTACTTAAAAACAGGAAATATTACAGAAATTTCACCAAGTTTATTATAGCTTCCAACTGCCTCTTCCAACTGCATTTAGAACTGTTTTATGTGGATACTGTCTCTATTCTAGAACCACTTAGTGATACAGTAAATAAGTAACAGATTCTAGATGCATGCAATGATGTTCTGTAACTTGGAAAAACAAGATTTAGTTATAGTAATTTTATAAACCATCTATTCAATGTTTCTAGTACTTTTGAAAGAAGAATTTGTCTTTTTTTTTTTTTTTTTTTGACAGGCAGAGTGGATAGTGAGAGAGAGAGAGACAGAGAGAAAGGTCTTCCTTTGCCGTTGGTTCACCCTCCAATGGCCGCCGCGGTAGCGCGCTGCGGCCGGCGCACCGCGCTGTTCCGATGGCAGGAGCCAGGTGCTTCTCCTGGTCTCCCATGGGGTGCAGAGCCCAAACACTTGGGCTATCCTCCACTGCACTCCCTGGCCACAGCAGAGAGCTGGCCTGGAAGAGGGGCAACCGGGACAGGATCGGTGCCCCGACCGGGACTAGAACCCGGTGTGCCGGCGCCGCAAGGCGGAGGATTAGCCTGTTGAGCCACGGCGCCGGCCGAATTTGTCTATTTTAAAGATTAGTTGTATGATGGCTTTTACACCTCTGGTTGATGTAAAAAAAAAGCCGGAAGAGAACTTACCACATAGTTGATTAGGAAAGGCAAGTATGGAATTAACATCTCTAACCAGACATATCATATTAAACAAACTGTTCTGCTACCAGCTTGCAGTTTTAAAGCAGTTAAGACACACAGACACAATGCATTATTTAAAAATGCATATACAAACATATCATTTACAAATGTGAGAACAGTGTAAATCTGGACAATTAGAGGTTTTGTTAACATAGGCCAAATAGAAGAATAAATACAATGAATACCTTGGGTTGAATTTTGAAAGCAACACACTCAACACAGTATCAGGAAATCCTACAGAAGACTTGTCCTTCCATCTCCTGAAACTGCCAACCCTACTCTTAACTTCTTCTGAAAGCACCCAGGCTATTCTTTGTAACAGTCTAATTCCTCTGTGATAGAAGAACAATAAAAATAGCTACTGTTGACTCCACAAAGGTCTAATTGGCTCTAACTTCACATCCTGATGCTACAATACGTTTGTTCTTCTGTCCTGGACACTGGATTATTGTTGTATCTACTTTGGTAATACTTTATCTGCCTGCCACCAATCTCATTCTTCCTTCTTGTCCTGGAGTTCTTTGTGCATTTCTTCTCTTAAATTGACCACTCCTTCACTAACTGTACTTTAGCTTTCCCAAAGTGGCACTCAACCTAGTTTATCCCTGCTTGTTTCTAAACAGTGCATAGCCTTTGCCTAGCATGACTTGCTCCTGATCCTACTTGAAGGAAACTACAGGTATTTAGGCTTTGAAAGACTTGTTTTAATATGCTGCATATAACAGACTCCTTATTCCCCTACAACTTTTCTACAGAATTAAATTTAGTTATAATGACTCTGGATAGGGATACATAAATTTGCAAATTCGAGCAATCATTTGTAAATAAGCAGGAATTTACATACAAATATATCTTTTTAAAACTACACTCTCATAATCTGAGGGGTCTATTTAATTAGAAACACAAGGATACTTTGAGTAACTCACTTCTCAAGATGAGCCCCCAAAACTGAATTTCAAACGTACTGGTATCCTCCATTCAATCCAAAATTATCCCCTTCTGCAATCACATTCTTTTTATTTTTATTTTTGACAGGCAGAGTGGACAGTGAGAGAGAGAGAGAGAGAGAGACAGAGAGAAAGGTCTTCCTTTGCCTTTGGTTCACCCACCAATGGCCAGCGCACCATGCTGATCCGAAGGCAGGAGCCAGGTGCTTATCCTGGTCTCCCATGTTGGTGCAGGGCCCAAGCACTTGGGCCATCCTCCACTGCCTTCCCGGGCCATAGCAGAGAGCTGGCCTGGAAGAGGGGCAACCGGGACAGAATCCAGCACCCCGACCGGAACTAGAACCGGGTGTGCCGGCCTTGCTAGGCGGAGGATTAGCCTGTTGAGCCATGGCGCCGGCCACAATCACATTCTTAAAACAGGTTAAAATGAAAACAAAGGGAAAGATTTTAACTGTAACACACTGAAATGATGGCTTCATTAAATACTCAAAGCAGTTTCTTAATTTGTGAAAAATTTGCAAATAATGTATTAAATGAAAACATTACCTGGCTGAGTTTAAGAAATAGCTAAAAGTGATGTCTGATAGGTACTGCTCAGAAAAAAAAGAAATAATGTACAGTTACTTTGAAATATTTTAAGATTTCATTTTAAACTAAATAGTTTCAGTTTTCAGTAATATCTTTCTGATTTATAAACTTAACAATTTTAAAGCCACATTTAAAAAAAAGTTGGTTTACTTTCACCTACTTGAACTAACAGAAGGGCAGGAGGGAGAGGGAGAAGGAGAATGGTCTCTTTCACTGGTTCACTCCCCAAATGCTTCCAGCAGCCAGGGCGAGGTCAGGCCAAAATCAGTAGACTGGAACTACATCGAGGTCTCCCACATAGGTGGCAGGGCCACATCCATCTGAGCCATCATCTGCCTACCACGATGTATTAGCAGGAAGATGAACTGGAAACACAGTAGAGAGTAAACTGCACTCCAAAATGGGATATAGACATCCCAAGTGGCAGTTTAACTTACTGTGCCACAATTTCCATTCCTATCACCACATTTTTAAAAGCATAGTCTTTTGTATGGCCATGGAAAGAATATATGTAAGAATCAAAACGTTTAAATTCTGGGCTATACATATAGAATATGGCATCAGATGTATGACATTTGAATTAAAATTCAAGACTACAAATGGCGAAGAAACAAAATGATCTACCAACTGATTTAAAATTCTACTTCAGTTTATTTATCTTTGTACAGAACTCAAAGCCAATTCTGTAGCCCCCTCAAGATATGCTACTCTTCAGAGCATGTTGTATAATCATATCACTTGTGGCTTCATTTTATTTCTTCCTCCCAGTCTCCCATGCGGGTGCAGGAGCCCAAGCACCTGGGCCATCCTCCACTGCCCTCCCGGGCCACAGCAGAGAGCTGGACTGCAAGAGGAGCAACCAGGACTAGAACCCGGCGCCCATATGGGATGCCAGCGCCAGAGGCGGAGGATTAACCAAGTGAGCCATGGCAACGGCCCCAATATCTACTCAGTCTTAAGTGAAGTATACAGCCTAAGGCAAAGAGTGGATCCAAAATAATAAATGACTGATATCTAATCACAGCATCTCTCTTAACATCATCAAATTTGGGGAGTTGAACCTTTTAGAAATATCCAGTTAATAAAGTGGGTATAGAACTGGGACTGGTGTTGTGGGCCAGCAGGTTGAGCCACTGCCTACAATGCTGCCATTCTGTATGACTGCCACTTTGTCTTGGCTGCTCCACTTCTGATCCAGCTCCCTGCTAACGTACCTAGGAAAGCAACAGAAGATGGCCCAAATCCTTGGGCTCCTGAACCAACAAAGGAGACCCTGTTAAAGTTCCAAGCACCGGCTAGGGCCCAGCCAAGCCCTGGCTGTTGCAGCCATTCGGGAATGAACGAGCCAGTGGAAGGTAACTCTTTTCCTCTCTGTCTCACCTTCTCTCTGTAACTCTACCTTTCAAATAGAAATCTTCAAAAATTTATTTATTTACATAAAATAGTTACAGAGAGAGAAAAGGAGGCAGACAGGGAGTGGGGGGGGGAGAGAAAGAGAGAGAGAGAGAGAGAGAGAGAGAGAGATGTGGGGATCTTCCATCCACTGGTTCACTCCCCAAAATGGCCACAAGACAGGGCTGGTCCAGGCTGAAGCCAGGAGCTTCATCAGGGTCTCACACGTGGGTGCAGGGGCCCAAAGACTTGGGCCATCTGCTGCTGCTTTCCCAGGTGCATTAGCAGGGAGCCGTATTGGAAGTGGAGCAGCCAAGACGATCTGGCACCAATATGGGCAGTAAGTGTTACAGGAGATGGCTTACCTCACTATGCCACAACGTTAACCTCAAAAAATTTTTTGAAAAAAGAAACTAAATATATCCTACCTAGCTTACACCACCTTAAGGGTGTCTCACAAATGTCTCACAAAACCCTTATTTTAAAAAATCTTTGTGACTACTTTGTAGGGGAAAAATGGCTTACTCTGAGACCAGAGACAATAAGATGTCTAATGGCTCTGTCTTCATGAGACCATATTCTAGTAATAAATCATAACTTGAGATGCCCACATCCCTTATCAGAGGAGTGCCTTGGTTTGAGTTTGGGCTCTATTTTTTATTCCAGTTTATTATAGTTCTGCTAGTGCAAACTCCTGGGAGCCAACAGGTGACGGCTTAAGTTCTTGGGGCCCTGTGACCCTTATGGCTAACCTGAATGGTGTTCCTGGGTCCCAACTGTCTTGGCTCGGCCCTGGTGCTGCAGGCATTTGGAGGATGACCCAGCTTTCTCTTTGTTTCTCAAATTTATTTATTTATTTTTTTAATTTTTATTTATTTTTTGGCAGGCAGAGTGGATAGTGAGAGAGAGAGACAGAGAGAAAGGTCTTCCTTTTTGCTGTTGGTTCACCCTCCAATGGCCGCCGCGGCCGGCGCACCGCGCTGATCCGAAGCCAGGAGCCAGGTGCTTCTCCTGGTCTCCCATGCGGGTGCAGGGCCCAAGCACTTGGGCCATCCTCCACTGCACTCCCAAGCAATAGCAGAGAGCTGCCCTGGAAGAGGGGCAACCGGGATAGAATCCGGCGCCCCGACCGGGAGTAGAACCCCGTGTGCCGGCACCGCAAGGCGGAGGATTAGCCTGTTAAGCCACGGCGCCGGCTCTCTCAAATTTAAATAAATAAATATAGAAGACAAACTAGAAACTTTTGTAAGTGCTTCACATGAAAGAAACATGGTTATATAAAAAAGACTTCAGTGTAGAAAGGTAAGATTACTCTACCTAGGGGAGTTATAAAAGGCCTTTCCTGAGTGGCATTTGAACCAAAATTCCTGGAAAAAGGAGTTGGCCATGTGACACACCGGGGAAGGTACAGAGAACAGTAAGAACAAAAGCTCATAAAAAGAGGAAGGGAGAGAGGAGAGGAGGGAAAAAAGCAAGAGGCAAAAGATGATATGGCATATTAAAAGAACTAAAGGAAAGCGGCACATCTGGGCTGTACCGCTCAACAGGGATAGGTGAGGGCAGGGAGACAAGGCCAGAGAGGCAGGAGAAGGCCAGCACCAGGTATGCACGAGCTTCTCCCTGTGCAGCTGCATGTCTAAATTTAACTAGAAGCCTCTGAAGGGCTTCTCACAGCAAAGTTACATAATCTGATTTAAATTTTTAAAATAATCATTTTGCCTGCTGCTTGGAGAATAAATTACAGGGAACAAGTGTAGCTGCAAATCAAGGAAGAAACAAGGAATGATGGTGAGATACAAACCAGCAAGGACTTGAAGACTAATTTGGTATAAGAGGTGAAAGATCAAGAGTAACTCTTCGGTTATTAAAATAAGCAAACGAATGAATACTATGACTTATAAGTCATAAAAGGACCAAGATAGAACAGATTAGGGGACAGGAAGGGCTAAATTAACTTGGACACATTAATGAGTTGTCTCAAGAAAGGCAGAAAGGAAGTGTCAAAATAGTAGCTAGGTGGAGTAGCCTGGGCTTCCGGGTACAGATCAGGTTGTCAATATATATTTAAGAGTCATGAATTTAAGAAGAGATATTAAGGCTATAGAGGAACTGATACAACTACTCAAGGACGAGGATTTGTAGATATAAGAGAGCCAAGACTAACGTGTTCAATAATAATACTCAAAATTAGAACAAGAAACACAAACAATGGTTGCTGGAAACCAGGCAGTATAGAAAGAAAAATGTTTCAAGAACAGAGAGACAGAAAATGTGAAGTGCAATTGGGTCAAAAAGATCTAATAAGAGAATAACAGAAAAATAGCCTCTAAATGTAGCAAGATGGAGGTCAACAGTGACTGTGGCAAGTTTCAACAGAAAGCAGGTTTCAAAGGCAGAATGGGGTTGGTCAATAAATAAACTGAAGATGCCAGGAAAACAGAGTACATGTGAGCAACTGCTTTTGAGGATGATTACATAGAAAGAACAGAGAAATAAGGCAGTAATTAGAAGGGCATGTGGCATAATTGAGATGATTTCCTGCAAAAGGAGATAAGGACTAAAGGAATGGCAGAAAAGGCAATGATAATGATGCTGGAGAAACAGCAAAGCCCTTGAGCCACTGGAAAGGGATGGGAATTGAACTAGGTACTTTCTGATAGGAACAGACACAGTTCTTTCAAAATGTGTTTCTGTTTCTACCTCAGACAAGAGGAGTAAAGCCGCTAGGAAACTGTTGGGAGTCCACAGTAGGAAAATGAATGCTTTGCTTTTCACTGTGAATGAGGTAAGAACATTGGGGTGGGGCAAGAGAAAGGGGAGTATTAAAAGTTCTAGAGCCACGAGAGAGTAAAGAGACATTCTGCATAACTAGAGAGCAACAGTACTGAAAAACCACTCTGAATCACAGTGCTGAACATCCAGTTCAAATCTGTGGTCATGTTTCTCTTGACTGTCACAAAATGACTCAGCTGTAAACTAAGAAAAGGCAGACAATTAGGTTCCATCATAGGTGGGGTTCTCTCAGGGAAGCTTTTCACATCCCCACTGCCGCTTTCCTCCACAGCAATAAAAAGGACAGAGGCAAGGCAAGAAGACAGCATAAACAGTTATGCAGAGGAGCACCCACAGCAAGGCAAGAATGCGCAGGAGCATACTTTATTTTCCCTCCCTGCAGGTCAACACTAAATACTATAGCTCTAGGTTACACCCACTTATTATATTCCTCCAATAGCTAATTCCCAATATACACGAATCCATCTGCACTTAAGATGCAAGTACAAGAGACTGGAGAAAAAGAACACAACAAAACAAATTAAGCCCCTTACTGTTAAAATGTGGGACTCCGTGATAATAAAAAGGCAATTATAGACATAACATTTAAAATATTACATCTATACCAAATCATTTTCCTTAGTACCAATCCTATCTTGATAACATGAAAACATTCCAATCATCCATAGGTTAATTAACCAAATTTTCAATAATTTCCCATTTAAAAATATTTTTTTCTCTGATAAACTTATGGGCAAAGATTTTAAATAATGTTTAAACCACGATTCACCATCATTATTAAAATGCTTTTGTTCTATTTCAATGTTTCAAATGACTTATTTAATACTTGTATTAAACACTGAATGTATCAATTTGAAAAAGCATTAAGTGCATTAAAATCTATAAAGTAATTAAAAAGGAAGCATCAAATATGTCACTCACACGTGTGTTTAAGAAGCAAATGGAATGAAAAGAATCAGTGGCCCTTGCAGAAGGGCTAAATAGTTTTCTTGGTAACTTACAAAAGACCAAAATCTCTAAGAATATCTCCAAAAATGCCACTACTTTAAAAATTCTTCCTTTTACCAATATTGCATGCCTTGAAAAACAAACAATGTAGCCTCTACTTCTTGAGGCTTGAAGTGCTATGTTGATTAGAGTGTGGAAAACCTCATTTTGTAGCTCAGTGTTATCTTTATTACTACGGATAAACAGAACGTAGTGTTAATAATTGGTATTTGACTCTGGCTTCTATTCTCAAAGAAACTAAAAATGGGGTGATCTGGTATTAGCTTCCAGAGGAAAAGTGACAGATTGGCAACTAAGCTGTTGAGAATTTTTGATATGCTTTAAGCTTAGGCCTGCCAGCTGTATTTCTTTTTGATTCTATATCAAGCAAAACACTTCTTTAGAAGAACCTAAAAAAATGAAGAAATGTCTTATTGGTTATTGGTTATTAAAATTATGTATACAGTTAAATAATGAGCTATATTTTCACTATCAGGAACACAACCAAGTAAATTTAGAAAAGATCAGTGTTCTGTAACAGTCTGTAAAATGATCTTTAAGTATATTAAACTATCAAGACACTATCTGTATTTTCAAAAGAATTACTTTACATTCTTGCTATTTGGTAAAAGTCATGCAAGTTAGGCACACTTGAAGTCTGCATTTAAAACAGCTACATGTTCACATATTATACATCATTTTCCAGCAAAAACTTGATGTGATTTAGGAGCTTTCAAAATACCCTGTAAGAGAGCTTTCATGACCAGAAATCATCAGATGACAAGAGTGTTCTTACAGAGAAACATTCTCACCAGACTGATGATGTGTATGGTGCCCAGAAGCCTCAGCAGACTGCCTCTGTTCACTGTCTGGAGATGATAACAAAGAAGCAGAATGAGGGCTTCCTGTGGAGGATGAGGTTAAGTGAGCTGGAGCTGATACCGTAGAAGATGTAGATGGCTGAAGCAACTGATCAGAAGGAGCATCTACATCCATTGCAGTTTCACCCACTTCCAAATCAGGACTTGATGGGACGGTAGGAACAGCTGAAACATCTGACTGACTTGTTCCACCTTCAAAAAAACATATGTCAATGCAAATTTGAACTTTAAATGCCTTTCAAACATTTCTAAGGAGATGTGTTCAGAATTCACTCACATCATACAGAAATAATTACAGGCTATCAGTAACACCCACTAGTGGCCTGCTCCATCTGACTAGACAGTCTAACCAAGAGGGGCAAAAATCTATGTAGACACACCCTTGCTAGAACAATCAACCTCTCCAATTATACAAAACTTGTTTATAGGATTCTAAGGATCCAGCCCTGGGGCATCGCGAGTAAGGTGCCAAAATCCTGTATGGGCACTGGGTCCAGTCCCGCCTGCTCCACTCCTAATCCAGCTCCCTGCTAATGCGCCTTGGAAAGCAGCAGAACAAGTCCTTGGGCCCCTGCACACGCATGGGAGAATCGGAGCAATCCTGGCTTCAGACTGGCCCACCTCCAGGACATTTGGGGACTGAACCAGTGGACGGAAGATCTCTCTCTGTCTCTCTGTAACTTTTCCTTTCAAAAAAATAAATAAAGCTTCAAAAAAATGTTGCCTATTTCTATTTTCACATTCCCACACTGCACAAATAAAAGAAAATGGGAATCTCAGACTCTTTCTTTGTCCTTTTCTTTCTTCTGGAGATAAGCAAACAGTAAGTAGGGCTACGTCTAGCAGAATCAGATGAGACAAATTATTCAATACCTGTTTGTCTTCTACTTCTATTTCTGCACAGCACAATAGAAACATAGTGTCATCAACGTGGTTTAATTTAGGTGATACAAACGAAGCTGGCTTCAACAAACAATTTTTGCCAGGTTTCTGATGACTTTAATTAGAAGGAAAATTACCTCTGGGTCGAGATCTTCCTCGTCCTCTATTACTCTGTGCAACTTCACTTGCTTCTTCAAACCATCTTGATAACATATCAGACATTCTCTGCATCAAAGACACGTTGGGACTTTGTTCTCCTATTATATAACACATGTTTTATGAGTGAGTTGTTGTTAGTCAGGATCTATCTATCACTAACGAAAATCTAGAGTTAAAAGGCTCCAAAATGTAAGCAATAAAGAAAATAAAATTGCTTAAACAAACTATATGAATATATATAAACCCATTAGCACCATATCACATTTTATAGTAAGTGCTGATATGACTAATAATCTATTTGTCAAATTCCTTAAGAACAGGGCTCACCTGTCTTCATCCTTGCCTATTCTTAGGAACCTTACACACCACCGCACACCTACCCAAGATGCCCAGAACAGAGGCAGTCTACTGAGGCATCTGGTCACCATACACATGATCAGTCTGGTGAGAATGTTGCTCTAAGTTCTATGTCCATCTAGGAATGGTTCATGAATACTAAGTTGAATAAATTAAAAAGAGGTGTTCCTTCTCATTAAATCATCATTATCAAACATCAAATATTCTAAACACAAAACACATTATCAAATATAAAACAGGCTCAGATGTTTGCATGAACTCCTGTTTTATTGAGTTGTTTCTCAACATCACTTGCTTCTGTAATCAATTTCTAGTTTTTGAGAGTAATAATACCAGAAAATACTTTGGCTTTTCTCTCACTCCTTTTCCTTCTTCAAATAAAGGAAGTTTTTCCTTAAGAGCACTTCAAATCAAAAGAATGCTGTCAAATTTAAAATGTGGCAATTCTATTTTATTATAATTCAAAATGGAAATCTTTTCTTTTTCACTTCTGTGGAAACAGAACTTACCTTATACTTTATTGCCTCTATATAATATAGCTTAATATTTTAAGCATGTATTAGAAAATAACATCAAGGATAACCTAATCGAGAATATGCTTTTTGACAAAAAGAGGTCTCAGATATCATTGGAATAACATTTTTGGCTACAGGTTCAGTTACAAAATACACAGATTAATTCTACTCGAAAATAATTAACTAATTCTATTCTAAAATCTGCCATCTTAAAGAACCCAAGGCAGTTTTTTAATCTTGTCAAATGCGGGGCTGGTGCTGTGGCTCATGTGGTTAATCCTCTGCCTGTGGCGCCGGCATCCCACATGGGCACCAGTTCTAGTCCCGGTTGCTCCTCTTCCAGTCCAGCTCTCTGCTGTGGCCTGGGAAGGCAGTGGAGGATGGCCCAAGAGTTTGGGCCCTGCACCCACATGGGAGACCAGGAAGAAGCATCTGGCTCCTGGCTTCAGATCAGCACAGTGCGCTGGCCATAGCAGCCATTTGGGGGGTGAACCAATGGAAGGAAGCCCTTTCTCTCTGTCTCTCTCTCTCTCACTGTCTATAACTCTACCTGTCAAATAAATAAATAAAAATAATAATAATAAACTTGTCAAATGCACCTTAAAGGAAAAAAACGTTCATGTGCTGTTATAAGAATGTTTGGGGACGGCACTGTGGTGCAGCAGGTAAAGCGGCCACTTGCAGTGCCAGCAAGCATCCCATGTGGGCATTAGTTCAAGTCCCGACTGCTTCATTTCCCATCCAGCTCTCTGCTGTGGCCTGGGAAAGCAGAGAAGATGGTCCAAGTCCTTGGGCCCCTGCACCCACATGGGAGACCTAGAAGAAGCTTCTGGCCTCAGACTGGCACAGGTCTGGCTGTTGTGGCCATCCGGGAAGTGAATCAGCTATGGAAGCCCTCCCTGTCTCTGTCTCTGCCTCTCTGTAACTCTGCCTTTCAAATAAATAAATCTTTAAAATCATAATTTTTCATTATCTTATACCAAAACAAGCTGACCAAAACATAGTTACCATCTCGTTCTCGTTCACTCTCAGGCCTTGCTCTGGGTCCAGTATCTGACCAATCACCACGAAGTCTCAAACGCTTAACTGGCGGCTGTCGTAACTAAAAGATAGGTAGATTCCATGTAAGTTAGAAAGGAAAGTATTTGCTCTCAATGCTGACACTGTTAAAACCAGCATCACATATCAGAATGTCTGCTTCAAGTCCTGGCTGCTACATTTCTAATCCAGCTTCGTGCTGTTGTGACTGAAAAGGCAACAGAAAACGGCCCAAGAACGTGAATTCCTGCCACTTATCTGGGAGACCTGGAA
Source organism: Lepus europaeus (assembly GCF_033115175.1). Lineage (NCBI taxonomy): Eukaryota > Metazoa > Chordata > Mammalia > Lagomorpha > Leporidae > Lepus > Lepus europaeus. The sequence continues at coordinate 133,423,659 of NC_084831.1, read as the reverse complement.
GGAATTTCAGGCTCCTGGCTCCAGTCTTGCCCAGACCTGGCTGCTGCAGCCATTAGGACAATGAACCAGTGGATAAATCTATCTTTCTCTGTTGCTCCCCCTCTATCACTCAGTATTTCAAATAAATAATCTTCTTTCAAAAGCATACTTCAGTAATTATTTCCCTTTCCCTACTTTCTTTATGTAATATGCAAAGGAGATACTAGATCAAAATATGAAAGGCAGTGAGAAAGGCTAAGTCTTTAGCAAAATTCACAATGATGATAAATATCCACAGTGGCTAACAGCTGATACTTATTATCTTCAGTCTAAAAAATCGGAATGCAAATATCTTCTGTATCACTTCCAGCTGGCAACAGGAAGTTATTTCACTACCTCAAGACTTGGTTTTCTACTGTGATGACAAATGCAGTCTGGCTTAACCACATACCTAACAGTGTGAGTTATTGTGAGAAAACTATACATGGATTTCAAACATTTTTTTGCACCAAAATAAAATTTTCTTTAACTTTTCAAAGAACTTTTTGAAGTATCCCTTTGTATAAAATAAAAAAGTAAAATCAACATAGAGAACACTAAGTGTTATATGGAGAAAAACAAAGTAGATAAAGGAGTAGGAGGCACCAGAGAGTTAAAGTTTGAAATTGTAAATACAGTGGTGAGGCCAATCATCACCACGAAGGTGATATGAGGGACCAGTGCTGTGGCACATCAGCTAAGGCTGCCACCTGCAATGCCAGCATCCCACACGGGCAACAGTTTGAGTTCCAGCTGCTCCATTTCTGATCCAGCTCCCTATAATGCGGCTGGGAGAGCACTGGATGATGCCCACTTGGGAGACCTGGAAGAAGCTTCTGGCTCCTGGCTTCAGACCCACCCACTTCTGGCCATTTGCACAGTGAACCAGTAAATAAATCTTTAATATAAAAGAAAAAAAAAAAAAAAGAAGGTGATATGAACAAAGATGTGAAATACATAAGAGAAGAAATCCAGGTATCTATAGAAGAGCATTTCAGGCAGAGAAAGTGCAAAAGCCCTAAGGTAGAAACAAACTTGGTGTGCCTGAGTTATAAAGCAGATATGGCTACAGCAGAGTAAAGGAGAGAGCAGCAGGAGCAGTCATGAGGACCAGACAATATATGGCTTTTAAAAGAAATTCCAGTCATTCATTCGTAAGGCAGTGACAAAGGGAAAGACAGAAAGAGAAAGCAAGAAAGAGAGCACACACTATCTTCTCCCTACTGGTCCACTCCCCTAGTGCCCACCAACAGTTAGGGCTGGGCCAAGTCAAAGCCAGGAGCCTACAAGTCAACTGAGATCTCACAGATGGCAAGGACTGAAGTAGCTGAGCCCTTGTCTGCTGCCTTCCCAGGTGCGTTAACAGGAAGGCTGATCAAAAGCACAGCAGCCAGGACTCAAACCAGGCACTCTAATATGGAACAAGGGTGTCCGAAAGCAGCAGATTAAACCACTACTCCAACACTGACTCCAATGTAAGCACTGTGAAGGACTTCAGCTTTGCTTTGTTATGAGATGGGAAATCACTTAGAGTGTTGATGCTAAGTAAAGAATGGCAAGGCTTAACTTATGTTTCAAAGGATGGCTTTGGCTGCTGCAGAGCTAAAGGACAGTAGCGGGGGAAAGCAGAAAATTGGATAGAAAGCTATTGTAATAATCTGCGACAAGTGAGGGTAGTAGAGTAGTCAGAGTTGCAAAGAGTAGTCAGGTTTGAGAGTATTTTTAGGGTCTAGCTATTCCAAGTAGGAAGAAATGACAATGAATTCAATAAAGAAGTCTGGTATTGGGAGGGGTGAGAGAGGAAAATGACAAGAATGCTGGAGGAAAAGGAGAAGAGAGGAAAGATAATAAAAAGAAAAAAGGAACACAATATAAAGAAACATGAGAAGCATTTAAAAAATGAACGAGGTAAGGCATACATGGAGTGAGCAACTTGATGGAAAATGGTTCTCTCAAATAAAATGAAAATGAACAAAATAAAGTTTCTATTTTCTATTATAATAGTTGCCTTTTCTGCTAGTGTTAGAACTGCTGATCTTTCCTATCACTGCTTTGCACTCATAGAAAAATATCTTGCTACTAAATAATATTTCAATAATAGTTCATAATACTGTATTTCTAGAGCCCTATCCCTAGTTATTTATTAGTCACTGTTCTTTAACATATGCTTATGTCCATGTTTCACAAAGCATAAATGCCTCAAAGACTGGTATTTCACTGGCCTTTAAAAGGATGAAGAGCAATTGAATTAATGTTTCCTATTCTGAATAAAGAACATAGTTTTGAATAAACCCACCTCTTCTCTTCTCTCTTCTGCAGAAGGAGTCTTAAGTTCTCGCGCTGTGTCATCTTTTGGGTCAAAAAGGTATATGTAATCTGAAGAGTAACTAACGAGAATCTCTTGGCCATCTTCACTGTAACACAGAGATGTCACTCTGCAGGATTTATTATTAAGATGGGAAGGAATAAAACGGGCAACCATTCCAGTAGTTCCTCGCCCTGCATAATTCCCTACATAAAGAAAGGGAAAATACTTAAAACTAATAATGTTTAAAAAATTCTTAAGTTTTATAAATATGAATTATAAAATATGCAGTTTAATGTGGCACTAAAAAGCCAAGTTCTCATAAGATTTTATAACAAAACAAAAAATAACTGTATAAAAATAATATAGCTACAAAAACAAATTGACAATTGTCTTGAATTACAGACTACACAAATGTTTTTGTTGAAATAAGAATTTAATACATTAAAGTGATCTATGCTCTCTTTGCCACATCAACTGCAAGAATGAAGACCATTCTCAGCAATCAGACTGTCGACAACCCAGAAAATGTCGATATCAGTCTGAACGGGCGCACAGTCATTGTGAAGGGGCCCAGAGGAACCCTGCGGAGGGACTTCAATCACATCGACGTAGGACTCAGTCTCCTGGGAAGGAAAAAGAGGCGGCTGCGGGTTGTCAAATGCTGGGGAAATAGAAAGGAATTGGCAACTGTTCACACGATCTGTAGTCATATACAGAATATGATCAAGGGGGTCACACTGGGCTTCCGTTACAAGATGAGGTCTGTGTATGCTCACTTCCCCATCAGCATGGCTATTCAAGAGAATGGGTCTCTTGTTAAAATTTGAAATTTCTTGGGTGAAAAGTACATCTGAAGGGTTCGGATGAGGCCAGGTGTTGCCTGTTCAATGTTTCAAGCCCAGAACTATGAATTAGTGGTTGAAGAAAATGACACTGAATTTGTTTCAAATTCAGCTGCTTTGATTCAGCAGGCAACAATAGTTAAAAATAAAGATATCAGAACATTTTTGGATGGTATCTATGTCTCTGAAAAAGGAACAGTTCAGCAGGCTGATGAATAAGACCTAAAAGTTGTCTGGCTGCAGAAACAAGAACCCAGATTGTGTCTTGTGGCATTTTAATAATGCAATGAAAGATTTAATGATTTGAGAAAAAAGTGATCTATGATTATAGTCAAACTCTCATTTTCAAAACTTCTCCCAAGATAATTTAACTTTTACAATAGGAAACCTTACATTTATTAGCATACTAGATAGAATACTATTCCAATTTTAATTAATTTTGGTAGTCTTCAATACAGTATAGCAGGATAGGGAAGACTCAACTGATACTTTGTACCTTGGTGTGGGTGGGAGGCTACTCAAGAAAAGCTGAATTCTAGGAATCCCACAATCCTGCACAATGAATTCTTGTCCTACTCAAAATGTGAACTGTGACCTATTTGCTGAGTAACAATAATTAACTCTATAATTTCAATTTATAGTATTACTGTTTCTACTCACAGTTCAACAAGCAAAGATCTTATTTGATATTCCTTTTTCAACATCTATACCCATGTTTACTGACACTGTTGGTTCCAACCAAGGCCACTTTTATTTCTAACAATATAAAATATGAGAATATATGTACACACATTTGATATTCATGTTATGTGCATGTGAGTGTATAAGTAATCCTGAATGTCCTTATTGAGAAAATGCTAACGAAGCTCGGTTTTTGACTGGCTATTTTAGAAGTGGCTTTGATCCCATAGTGGATGTGGGAAAAAGAGACCTGAATTCCATTAGCTTCAAATTCAATACTGAAGCATTATTAACAGTACTAAGCTAAACAGGAATAGATAGATCACACACACACACACACACACAAAATACATTAATACATACTCAAGTCACTGTTCTAACTTTCCTCTGCATGATATTGATCATTCTTAATTTAAAAATGGCAGAGTTCACCCTCCAGAATTCCCATCTACACAGAACTTCTGGATGTGACCTTACTGGGAAATATGGCAGAAGGACTGGGAGGATGGTACATAAAGATGGAGGCAGAGACTGCAGTGATACATTGAAAAACCAAGGAAAGCCAAGAATCAGCAGCAACCACCAGAAGCCAGGAGACAGGCATGAATTTGATTCTTCCTCAGAACCTTTAGAACCAACCCTAAGGTATCTTGATTCCAGACAACAAGCTGTCAGAACTGTGCAAGAACAAATTTTGGTTGTACTAAGATATCTTTCTGTGATAACCTGTCATGGCAGTCCTGTGAAACTAATACACCAAGTTTTTAAAATGGTAAACTGAACTGCAAAACTATCATCCTAATTTTGTGAAGTGCTATTTGTAAATTTTACAACAAAAATATTTAAAACTGAAAATGTTGAAGATTTAGTCTTTAGATTAGAATGTTATTTTCTCTAATATTACCTGCTTACCTGTAGCTCTTGTGCCCAGCATTCGACGATCATATATTCGTACTGAGCTATCAGAACAACCTACAGCAAGATAATATGGTATTGGTGGACAAATAGCTACAGAGGTGGCAGCACGGCGACAGTTAATCAAAATGTCCTACAAAAGATAGTAACAGTGCCAGTTACATAAATGCACTACTCAATTCAGATGATGACATATATCAATACTTCATCTGGAAGAAAATAACCTTTCTTAGTAATACTAAGACAGCAAAAAAAAAAAGAGAAAAACAGTAACGTGATTTCTTTTTAACTTATTTTTCTATTAGTGTTTCTAACAATTGTGCTGTGTGAAACCAAAACAATTATATTGAGTGGATATTTTGCCTTAACAATTTATTGTGCTAGAGAAAACACTTTAAATTATTGCCCACTGACATTATGATCCAAGCCAAGCAAAAAAAAAAAAAAAGTGGAAATATTAAACAATTATAATTTAAAAAGTCATTTTTGAGCAATACAAAATTCATTCTGAAGAGGAAAATAAAAAGTTATTCCTAAATATGATTAAAATACTCAATAATTGGCCGGCGCCGTGGCTCAACAGGCTAATCCTCCGCCTTGCGGCGCCGGCACACCAGGTTCTAGTCCCGGTCGGGGCACCGATCCTGTCCCGGTTGCCCCTCTTCCAGGCCAGCTCTCTGCTGTGGCCAGGGAGTGCAGTGGAGGATGGCCCAAGTGTTTGGGCTCTGCACCCCATGGGAGACCAGGATAAGCACCTGGCTCCTGCCATCGGAACAGCGCAGTGCGCCGGCCGCAGCGCGCTACCGCGGCAGCCATTGGAGGGTGAACCAACGGCAAAAGGAAGACCTTTCTCTCTGTCTCTCTCTCACTGTCCACTCTGCCTGTCAAAAATAAAAAAAAAAAAAACTCAATAATTATGCCAGATCAGTGGCAGTTACAAATGCTGATAATAATTCAAGAAGCTCATTACCTGTATTACCACAATTTGAACCTCATTTTATTTATTTTTTTTAAAGATTTTATTTATTTATTTGTGAGGTAGAGTTACAGACAGTGAGAGGAAGAGATAGAGAGAAAGGTCTTCCTTCCATTGGTTTACTCCACAGATGGCCGCAACGGCCAGAGCTACATGGATCCGAAGCCAGGAGCCAGGTGTCTCTTCCTGGTCTCCCATGCGGGTGCAGAGGGCCAAGCACTTGGGCCCTCTTCTACTACCATCCCAGGCCATAGCAGCGAGCTGGACTGGAAGAGGAGCAGCTGGGACTAGAACCGGTACCCGTATGGGATGCCAGCGCCACAGGCGGAGGATTAACCCACTGTGCCATGGGGCCAGCTCCTGAACCTCATTTTAAAACTAGCTATATCACATATGCCATTAATATAATACAACTTAAAATGTTTCTCAGAAATGCTTGCTAAATATTCCCATGGTCATGAATAATGAACATTAGGAAATGTAAAAACCCAATCACCACCAATGTAATGGATGAATGCTATCAGAAATGCCTGTTATTGGTTCACGTGGCAGTAAACTTGGGAGATATAAACCACCTCTGTCTCTAGTAAGTAGTAATGATCATTTTATATGGTACTTACAGTATTTCAAAGATAATAATTGTTATTAAAATACAACAAAAATACTCTGAACTGATTTTAATGTTGTATACTTTTAACATTTCAAAAGCAAAGTAATACATTATGAGGAAACTCTAAAAAGTTTGTGGGGGAAATGTTATTGAAATATAAAGTTTATTTTAGTGCAAAGAAAAAAATTTGGAAGTCCACACAGAGTTTTTTATAATAGGCATTCTGCATGGACTTTTTGAAAGCACACTTAGCCTTTTTCTTTTTCTGGCGTTTTGCCAGCATGGGCTGGTGTGGCCCTGAGCCTCCAGGGTGTGTGACCTTTGGGCCAACCCCATGCTTCCTGGCCTACATGTTCCTCCACCTGCCTGGCTCCTGATACTTGAACTCTGGCCATGATGGACCATGCAGGAGACAAGGACATTGGCGATGATGGAGACTGCTGCAGCTTGTGGAGCAAATTTGTTGGATGAGATAAACAGACTTCCAGACCTGGTCGGCAGGGCCTGCACTGCACCCCTCATAAGCGGGAAGCAGCTTATGATTCTACGCCCTCAACATTCCTTGGGATTGAGGGGGTGGTGTCTCTTAGTGGACAGTGATGTAGGCAGGCATACAGGATAAAACTGATCAGGTTTGTGAGCTGGAGACCATACCTTTTGCCACACCCCTGTGTGACCTTATTCCCCCACCTGGTCACATCTGTTTGCTCACTGGCCAATTGGGTTGATTGGCCAATCCCCTTTGGGGATGGATTGGAGGCCTGTGACAAGGTGGGCCTGTGCTGCCCTGTGCCTCCGGGATGCATGGCCTTTGGGCCACCTGCCCAGTGCTTCCTGGCCTGCATGCTCCTCAGTGTGGCTGGCTCCTGGTGCTCAGCATGAATCCAGATTGGATGTGGCCCTCACTCTCCTATGCTTTTCTCTCAATGAATAAAGAGCTTAAAAACTTCCAAAAAAAAAAAAAAAAAAGCCCACATATATGCAAAGACTTCTAAACATTTTTGCACCAAAATAAACTTAATTTCATTTTCCATGAATTTTTTGAAATGCTTTTTTTAAAATTAATTAATCTGACAGGTAGAGTTACAGACAGGGAGGAGAGAGACAGAGAGAAAGGACTTTCATCCACTAGTTCATTCCCCAAATAGCTGTAACAGCCAAAGCTGTGCCAATCCGAAGCCAGAAGCTTCTTCCGGGTCTCCCACATGGGTGCAGGGGCCCAAGCACTTGGCCATCTGTTACTGCTTTCCTAGGCCACAGCAGAGAGCTAGCTCAGAAGAGGAGTAGCCGGGACTACAGCCGGTGACCATATGAAATGATGGCACCACAGGTGGAGTCTTAGCCCACTATGCCGTAGTGCTGGCCCTTTGAAGTGCTTTTGTACATACAGATTCTGCAAAAAACAGATCTTTGCAGAATGTCATCACTTACCTCTGCAGAAGCATTAGGAAATATAAAAGCTATCGCCCCTGATATATCCTTGGTTTTAAATTTTCTGTAAGCTTTACTGATTTATTATTTCCAGAACACTGCTCTTAATACACGAAATTGATTTACCATGTCTTCCATAACTCTTAAGTTTTTAATGGTTATGAATGACCCTAATTAGCAGTTTTTCCTTATATTCTTTGAGTCTACTGACTTTTATACATAAATGAAAAGATTTACTGAGGCCAGCCTGTGGCACAGAGGGTAAAGTCAGTGCCTGTAGTGCTGGAATCCCACAGGGGCTCCGGTTCAAGTCCTGGCTGCTCCACTTCCAATCCAGCTCCCTGTTAATGCACCTGGGAAAGCACCTGGGAAAGCAGCAGAAGATGGCTCAAGTACTTGGGGCCCTGCACCCATGTGGAGACTCAAAAAAAGATCCTGACACCGGCTTCGGATCAGCTCAACTCCAGCCATTGTAGCCATTTGGGGATTCAAACAGCGATTAGAAGATATCAGTCTTTCTCTGTCTCTCTGTAACTCTGCCTTTCAAATAAATAAATCATTTTACAAAAAAAAACCTTTGATTTCTTAACCTTGAATTCCTATTTTCATGGGGTTTGTGTTCAGAAAAGCACAACTAAATTCTGCTATATTATACACTAAAATAAAAGAATTTGGAGGGCAGGCATTTTGTGCAATGGCTAGGACATCATTTGGGAAATATATCAAATATCAGAGGTACTGGGTTTGAGTCCCAGGCTCCTTTGCTTCTGATCCTGCTTCTTCCTAATGTTAACCTTGGGAGGCAGCAAGTGAAGGCTCAAGTACTTGGATCCCTACCACACACACCGAAGACCCAGACTGAGTGAGCTCTGGGCTCACGGCTTCAGCTTGGCCAAACCCTGGTTGTTATAAGAATTAGAGAGTGAACAAATAGATGGAAGATTGATGTTTATGTTTCTGTTATTCTGCATTTCAAATACATGAAATAAAATAACACAACTAATTTTTTAAAAATTGGAACAACTGATTTTAGTATATACTATTTTCTAAGGAACAAGTATACCAAACATTCCTAATAAACGGATATTCTAAACTTACTTCTATACTTAGTTCAATGCTTTTCTATTTGTATATGTATATAAGTGTAAATACAATAAATGTAACAGAAAAACTGATTACAGAGGCTGATACAGTGGCACAGCAACACCAGCATCCCAAATCTGACTGCTAGTTTGAGTCCTAGCTGCTCCACTCCTGATCTAGCTCCCTGCTACTGTACCTGGGAAGGCAGTCAAAGATGGATCAAGTATTTGGTCCCCTGCCACTCATGTCTGAGACCTGGATGGAGTTCCTGGCTTTTGGCTTTGGCCAAGCAATTTGGGGAGTGAACCAGTGGATTGGAGATTTCTGTCTCTCTGTATCACTCTGCCTTTCAAATAAATCAAATAAATTTTTAAAAACATAAAAAAGTGGAATACAGGTTAGTTAGCAACCTCTTAACCTGATTACTAGTAATTCTTTTTAGATTGTTTGCTAACAATTTTTTCAGTAAAAATATATTGAGCATATTCTTATTTATTCCTTTCAAAAATTATTTAACAATAAAGTAACTCTCATGTTTGACAGCGAAAAACACTTGGGTTAGTTATCTGGATTCAAAAGACTCAATGAGTCATTCAACATGTTATCTATAAATTAAAAAATAGTTAAAAAATTATAGTAAAGATATTTTTAGAGAAGTAAACTAAATTTGAATGCACATGCTGATAAAAGGCTACATCTTATTTCTTTACTAAAGAAGGTAAGAAATAATTCTTGGTTTAAAAGGATAAAAAAAAAGACACTAATCTACCACAAGCCTTTATCACATCTACTTGATAAGCCAATTATCTTCAGTGAATGTACAAAATGATAGAAATTCATACAAGACTAATGCCCTAAGTTTTAATCATACTACAAAAGGGGAGGATATTTCTGAAGAAAAATTGGAGGGGGCTGCAGTTTTGGACTTAGCTCAGGTACTGGGCCCCAGCAAACTGGGCTAAAAATCAAAATGGTGTCACGCATGTCAAAGTTCCATTTCACAAAACTAAAAGTAAGCTGTTTATCCAAACCTGTAGGAAACAAGGCTTAGAGGACTGAGTTTCTCAAACACATCAGTTTCACTTGGCATGACAATGAAGTTGCTTCAGCTTTAATTCTTACACAAAGGAAGCAACCTGCTGTTACTAGTTATTTTCCTTGTTGTTTAATCTGCCTGTCCCCAACTTATAAGGGAAGTAACTTTTTTTTTTTTTTTTACAGGCAGAGTTAGACAGTGAGAGAGAAAGACAGAGAGAAAGGTCTTCCTTCTGTTGGTTCACTCCCTAAACGGCTGCCATGGCCGTCACAATGCGCCAATCCAAAGCCAGGGGCCAGGTGCCCCCTCCTGGTCTCCCATGTGGGTGCAGGGCCCAAGCACTTGGGCCATCCTCTGCTGCACTCCCAGGCCACAGCAGAGAGCTGGACTGGAAAGGGGCAACCGGGACAGAATTTGGCGCCCCAACCGGGACTAGAACCCGTAGTGCTGGCACTATAGGTGGACGATTAGCCAAGTGAGCCACGGCGCCGGCCATGAAGTAACTTTTTTTTTTTTTAACAGGCAGAGTGGATAGTGAGAGAGAGAGAGACAGAGAGACAGAGAGAAAGGTCTTCCTTTTTGCCATTGGTTCACCCTCCAATGGCCGCTGCAGCCGGCTCATCGTGCTGATCCGAAGCCAGGAGCCAGGTGCTTCTCCTGGTCTGCCATGCGGGTGCAGGGCCCAAGCACTTGGGCCATCCTCCACTGCCTTTCCGGGCCACAGCAGAGAGCTGGCCTGGAAGAGGGGCAACCGGGATAGAATCTGGCGCCCCGACCGGGACTAGAACCCGGTGTGCCAGCGCCACAAGGCGGAGGATTAGCGTGTTAAGCCACGGCACCGGCAACAAAGTAACTTTTAATTGATCACTTTGTTCTTTTGTTTCTGCTTTCTATCTATATCTCTCTATAAAATCAATCTTCTCTGCTCAACCCATCAGAATACTTATTTTAGTTTACAGAATGAAGTGTTGCCCAATTCTAGAACTGAAAATGAAACCAATTAAGATTTTCAGGAAAAAGAGAGTACTTTATATAAATAAGATACATTGATAACCTTCAAGTTTTCAAAGTAAGAGGACATTGAGCAAGCATGCAAATTTTTACAAATATGTTTTAATAAATCATTAAAATGTAAGTTAGACTTCAATATTAAGTTTCATTAATCATTTTTGGGATCATAAAATATATATTCATTGAAGAGATTAGCAAAATAAAATTATAAGATATTAACTCATAATTTCATTTCTCAGAAACATTTGCAGCCTACATATAATTGTAATCAATTTATTCTGTATTATTTGTTCAAAAATTGGATTCTTACATCTTTGCAATCTTCTTTTGTGCAGCTAGTTTTGATGCGTGTATCAAACCACCTAACAGTTCCATCTTCACCACAAGATAGAAAAGTATAAGGGTCATTTGGTACAGTCATAATCTGAGGATGAAAACAAAGTACAGGTTATCTTATAGAACATTTAAAACAATGGCTCTAAAACACAATACAATTTCAAAAAACAAAAGTAAAAGGAACATAAAACATTGTGTTTTTTATCACTTATCCATACTGATTTAAAACAGTACAACAGATGAAAATACATAAAAACTACTGAGTTCATGATTCATTTCTTTGAAATTGGAATTAATAAACCTTCAGATACAAAGTTCTTTATAATGCCAAATTTCACCAATTTTGACAATTCTTCCCTATGCAGCTCATTCAAACTAGTAAAACTTAATTTTTATATATTCTGTATGTATATGAATTGATCATTGCACTACAAATATGTGACATGGAGGGCAAGTTAGCATAAAGATTAAGATTCCAGTTAATGTGCCAGCACTGTAGCATAGTAGGTTAAGCCGCTGCCTGTGTCACCAGCATCCCATATGGGCACCGGGTTCCTGTTCCAGCTGCTCTTTTTCTGATCCAGCTCTCTGCTAGTGGCCTGAGGAGGCGGTGGAGGATGACCGAAGTGTGTCAGCCCTTGAACCCATGTGAGAGAACCCGAAGAAGCTCCTGGCTCTGGACTGACCCAGCACCAGCTGTTGTGGTCATCTGGGGAGTTAACCACTAGTTGATGAAGTATCTTTCTCTCTGTCTCTTCCTCTCTCTGTAACTCTGCCTCTCAAATAATTAAATAAAACAACAACAATAACAAAATTATGCCAGTTAAGGGGCCAGGGTTGTGGTACAGTGGGTTAAGCTGCTGCCTCCAATGTTGGGACCCCATACAGATGCTGATATAAATCCTGCTGGCACCACTTCCAATCCAAGCTCCCTATTAATGTGCCTGAGGAAGCAATGAAACATGCCCAAATGCTTGGGTTGCTGCCACTCATATAGGAAACCAAGATAAAGTTCCAAGCTCCTGACTTTGGCACAGCCAAGTACCGGTCTTTGTCACCATTTGGGTAGTGAACCAGTAGATTAAAGCTCTCTCTTGTCTCTCCCTCTCTGTGACATTGCAACACTCCGTTTCTAATAAACAAATCAATCTCTCCTTAAAAAAAAAAAAAAAAAAAAAACAACTAGGTAGGGGGCCAGTATTGTGGTGTAGCTGGTAGAGTGCTGCCTGCAGTGCTGGCATCCCATATGGGCGCTGGTTCGGTTCGAGTCCCAGCTGCTCCACTTCTGATCCAGCTCTCTGCTGTGGCCTAGGAAAGCAGTGGAAGATAGCCCAAGTCCTTGGGCCCCTATAAGACACGGAAGAAACTCCTGGCTTCAGATCAGCTCAGTTATGGCCATTGCGGCCAATTAGGGAGTTAACCATCGGATGGAAGACCTCTCTCTCTCTCTGCCTCTCCTTCTCACTCTCTGTGACTCGCAGCTTCAAATAAATAAATAAATCTTAAAAAAAAAAAAAAAAGACACCAGTTAAGTTGCCTATATCTTATGCTGGAGTGCTTGCAATCAATTTAGACTTTGCCTCCTATCGTCAGCTTCCTGCTAATATAGACCATGGTATAACAGTAATACACAAACACACACACACAGAGTCAAACACCCAAATATATAATAACAAATATAAATAGAACTAAAGGAAGACATATACAGTAACAGTAAAACAGAACATTTCAATACCCCACTTTCAGGCAAGAATAGATAATTCATAAAAAACAATACTATCAATCTATATACATTAAAATGTTCATTAAAAATGAACAATCGGGAAAAAGAAGAAATCCTATTCACATTAACTTCAGAAAAGTAAAATACTTAGGAGTAAATTTAACCAAGGAGGTGAAGGATCTGTACCTTCAAAACTAAAAGACATTGCTGAAAGAAATCAAATAAAACAAATGGAAAGTCATTCCATGTTTAAGGAATGAAAGAATGTTGCTAAAATGTTCATACCACAGAAAGCATTTTATATATTTCATGTAATCTCAGTCAAAATCCCAATAGCATTGCCAACAGAAATAGAAAATCCTACAATTCACATGAAATCTCAAAGGAATCCCAATAGTTTAAACAATGCTGGGAAGGAAGAGCAATGCTATAGGGATCACTCTTCCTGATTTCAAAACAGTTCATGTAACTACAGTAATCACCAGTGTGACACCAGCACAAAAAAGACACACAAACCAATGAAGCAAAAGAGCAAACCCAGAAACTGTCAAAGGATCTTCAACAAAGTTGCCAAAAATTCACATTGGAAAACAGTATTTTCAAGAAATGATGCTGTATTTCCATACACAAACCAAAAAATGAAGTTGGACTCTTAGTTTATTTCTAAGTCAAGAATGGATTCAAGAGCTAAACATAAGACCTAAAAGTCTAAAACCCCTAGAAAAAAAGATAGGAAAAAATCTTCAAGACATTGGATTCGGCAACGATTTCCTAGATGACACCAATAACACAGGCAACAAAAGCAAAAACACACAGGACTACATCAAACTTAGAACTATAGAGTAGAGGAATTAATAAACAGAGTGAAAAGGAAACTTAAGGAATGGGTGAAAACATTTGCAAACCATATATGAGATAAACATTAAGCAATCTACAACTTAACAATAAAAATATGCTAATAAAAATAGGCAAACGATATGAATAAATACTTCTGGAAAAAGATACACAATGGTCAAAGCATATGAAAAGATGCTCGTGATCAATTATCTTTAGGGAAATGAATCAAAACAAAACTAAGATACATATCACTTCGTAGCCATTATAATAACCAGTAAAATATATAACAGATAACAACAAATGTTGAAAAAAAAAAAAATGGAGGCCGGCGCCACGGCTCACTAGGCTAATCCTCCGCCTTGCGGCGCTGGCACACCGGGTTCTTGTCCCGGTCGGGGCACCAATCCTGTCCCGGTTGCCCCTCTTCCAGGCCAGCTCTCTGCTGTGGCCAGGGAGTGCAGTGGAGGATGGCCCAGGTGCTTGGGCTCTGCACCCCATGGGAGACCAGGATAAGCACCTGACTCCTGTCATCGGATTGGTGCGGTGCGCTGGCCGCAGCGCGCCTACCGTGGCGGCCACTGGAGGGTGAACCAACGGCACCCTCTCTCTCTCTCACTGTCCACTCTGCCTGTCAAAAAAAAAAAAAAAAACACGGAGAAATTGGTATACTGATACACTGTTAGTGAGAATGAGAAAACAGTACAACTGCTATGGAAAACAATATGGAAGTTTATCTTAAGAAATTAACAACGGGTGGGTGGGTGGCATCATGATGCCACTTAAGACATCCACATTCCGGCCGGCGCCGTGGCTTAACAGGCTAATCCTCCGCCTTGCGGCGCTGGCACACCGGGTTCTAGTCCCGGTTGGGGCGCCCGATTCTGTCCCGGTTGCCCCTCTTCCAGGCCAGGTCTCTGCTATGGCCCGGGAAGGCAGTGGAGGAAGGCCCAAGTGCTTGGCCCTGCACCCGTATGGGAGACCAGGAGAAGCACCTGGCTCCTGGCTTCGAATCAGCACAATGCGCTGGCCGCAGCGGCCACTGGAGGGTGAACCAACAGAAAAGGAAGACCTTTCTCTCTGTCTCTCTCTCTCACTATCCACTCTGCCTGTCAAAAAAAAAAAAAAAAAAAAAAAAAAAAGACATCCACATTCCATACTGGCTTGCTTAGGTTTGAGTCCTAGCTCTGCTTCCAGTCACAGCATCCTGCTAAAGCACACCCTGAGATGCAAGTGATAGCTGCCCAAGTACAAGACTCTCTCATCCATGTGAGAGATCCAGACTGAGATCTAGGCTCCTGGCCTCAGCCTGTCCCAGGAGTGGCCATTATGAACATTCAGGAAAGGAAGACCTCTGTCTGTCCGTCCCCCCAACCTTCTAATAAAATGAAAATACTAATTTTTAAATACACTATTAAGTTGATTTAAAAATTTGAAATAGAATTACAACAGGATCCAGCAATTCCAGTTCTAGGTATACATCCAAAAGAATTGAAAACAGGACCTTAAAGATATTTACATATCACGTTCATTACAACAATGTTTGCAACAGTCAAAGGAAAGCAACTTAGATGTCTGTTCTCAGAGAAATGGATAAAGAAAGCATGGTATGAACAGATAATGCAATAATATCCTGCCTTAAAAAGGAAGGACATTATGACATATGCTACAACATGAATGAATACAGAAGACATTATGAAAAGTGAAATAAACCAGTTAGAACAAGACAAATATTTCATTATTCCACCTATGAGGTATCAAAACTGGTTAAACTCTTAGAAAGTAGAATAATGGTCACCATGGACTACATACAGTAAGAGGGGGAAAGAGGGGTTGCCATTTAAGAGGTATAGTTTTGTTTTTATATTTTTAGTATGTTTAAGTAACTTTGTTTATCAAAAGTCATCATTTAGATAGTAAAAGTATGAGCACGGGGCAAGAAAAGATACACTCATATGTGGAAGATGTAATAAACTCCTATGAATCAATTATAATAATGAAATGAGACATATAACTCAAAAGAAAAAAAAATCAATGAATTTGAATACATACTTCACTGAAGAGTATATCCAAATGGTCAATAAACACATGAAGAGATGCCCAAATTCAGCAGTATCATCAGAAAGGAAAGCTGAAACCACATTGTGAAGCTATGCATCCACCAAAACAGAAATTAAACTATCAGGCCAGCACTGTGATGTAGCAAGTAAAGTCGCTACCAAAGATGCCGACATTGCACATAGACGCTGATTTGAGTCCTGGCTGATTCACTTCCCAACCAGATCCCTGCTAATGCACCTGGGAAAGCAGCAGCAGACTGCCCAAGTGCCTGGGCGCCTGCACACATGTGATACCTGGAAGAAGCTCCTGGGTCCTAGCAGCCTGGCAGAGCCACAGCTGATGTGGCCATTTGGGGAATGAATCAATGGATAGAAGATCTCTCTCTTTTCTCTCTGTAACTCTACCTTTCAAATAAATAAAATAAATCTTTAAAAAAAAAAAAAAAAAACCTGATGGCAACATGAGGAGCAGTAAGTACTCCTGTATGCTGTTGATGGGAATATCAGTTGTTACTACCATTTTGCAAAATCATTTAGCATTACCCCTAAAATAATCAAATGCTTAATCTTTAATCCATCCATTTTCTCTAAGTATACACCCAAAGAAATGTGTGTCTGTGCACATGTCAAAAGATGTAAAGAAATGTTCTCCTAAGTGGAAAACAACTTTTCAAAATCCCTTCAACAAAATAGGTATCATAAATGGAATACTATACAACAATAAAAACAAATTAAGCAAAAGAAACAACAAAAGAACAACAAAGAAACAAAAAAATATATACTATGTTTCAGCTTTATACATAGGTCAAAAACAGTAAAACAATAGAACTAGAAAAAGAGAAAAATCCTGGATATCAGAAGTCAGGATGGAAGGATTTCCGCCATACTTCATATTTTCCATTCCTGGGAGACAGTTACATGGATGTATTTGCTTTGTAGTAATTCACTGAGTTATATTAAGATTTATTTAATTTTCCAATGTGTTTATAATTCAACAAAAAATTTTTAATAGTGGATAACATAAGGTCTAATATACATCCAACCAAAAAATCCAAAAAAATGGGCAGGCATTGTGGCCCAGAATTAAGCTGTCATTTGCAACCTCTGCTTCTCATATCGCAATTGTAGTTCAACTCACAGTTGCCCTGCTTCTGATCCAACTTCTTGCTAATATATCCTGGGAAAAAGCAGATGATAGCTTAAATACTTCGGCCCCTGCTTCCTACAAAGGAGACCAAACTGGTTTGTTTCCCCCAGCCTTGGCTGCTGTGACCACTAAGGGAGTGAACCAGTGGATTAATTCATTCATTTTCATTCTTACTCTCATTCTCTCTCTCCTATACCTTCTCTCCTCTCTCTTGTTCCACCTTTTAAAAAGATAAAAATAAACATTAAAAAAAATAATAAATCCAGCGGCCAGTGCTGTGGTGTAGCAGGTACAGCCACAGCCTGCAGAGCCGGTATCTCATATGGGCACCAGTTCGAGTCCTAGCTGCTCCTCTTCCGATCCAGCTCTCTGCTATGGCCTAGGAAAGCAGTAGAAGATGGCCTAAGTCCTTGGGCCCCTGCACTCGTGTGAGAGATCAGAAGAAGCTAACGCATCTGAATTGGCTCAGCTCCAGCTGTTGTGCAGCCATTTGGGGACTGAACCAGTGGAAAGAAGCCCTCTCTCCCTGCCTCTCTGAAACTCTTTCAAATAAATAAATAAATAAATCTTTTTAAAAATAAATCGAGAACAACACAAAAAGAGAGAATGGTCAAGTAATAAAGATCTATTATGGACTTCAAATTTTCTACATTTTTAAAAATACTAATTTCTCACATGGAAAACATAAAATTTCAGGAAAATGGACAAATTACTTACAAAAAAAACCCCTCACAATTTGACTGACTTTATCACTTTATAATCCTATTAATGGAAATAAAAATATAATGGAATATCATCTGAAATAGAATTAACTATCAAACAATGGCTATACCCAGCAAAATTATCTTTGAAGAACTGGTATTAAAAATAACATTTTCTACAATGGAAAGAAAACAGAAGAAAGCACTGAAGGAAACAAAAAGAATTAAAATTGTGTTCTATCAATAAGCTCTTAGAAAGAAACTGCTAATGGAAGTGTTTTAAGTACAAAATGATCCTACATGGAAAATCTGTGTGCGACAGAAAATGATAAGCCAAAGCTATCAGCACACAGATAAGTAATTATAAACAAACACTGCTTATTAGAAGAATGATAATATCTAACTCTTTAGAGAAAGCAGAATATGACTAAATTCTGAACAGTGTACACACATAAAGCTGGAAAAGAAAAGCTTTAAAGTCCTTTACACAGGAAAAGTGTAAAGATATGTGACAGTCAGCACTGTTCAGTCTTTTCCTGAGACTAACTGGGATAACTTGCAGAGTAAAAGACATGAATGTGTAACGTCCAAGCAAGCAGCAGAAACAAAATGAATAAAAACCAAAACTCTCAAGCAATCTGAAAGGTAGACAGGTAGCAGGCATTCCATCTAGTAGTTAAGATGCCCTCATCCCACAATGGAGTGTCTAAGTTCATTCCCAGCTCTAGCTCCTGACTCCCACCAATGAAGACCATGAGAAGCAGCAATGGCAGCTAAAAAAACTGGGTTACTGCTACCCACATGGGAGACCTGGATTGAGTTCCTGGCTCCTGGCCTAAGCGCTAGTCCAATCCTAGCCATTATGGGCATTTAGGGAATGAACTAATGGATGGGAGCCAGCTGTCTTGTCTCTTTGTCTCTTGGCCCCTAAAAGAAAATTTTCAAAAATTTAAGGTAGACAGAAAGATGGGGCAGACATTAAGGCATAGTAGGTTAAGTCACTGTTTGAAAACCCACATCCCATATTGGAGTGCAGATTCAAGTCCCAGCTATTCTGCTTCCAATTTTTTAAAAAGCAGAAAATAAATGTGGTAGAATTCGATGCAGTGATAAAGATGCACTTGGTGTCAGTGGGGAGGGTCCAGTGTTGTGCCACCATGGATTAGGTTGCCAGCTACAATGTTGGCATCCCAGTGAGTGCCAGTCTGAGTCCTGGCTGCTCCAATACTGATTCAGATCTCTGCTAATGCACCTGGGAAAGCAGCAGAGGATGGCCCAAGCATTTGGGTCCCTGCATCAACTTGGGAGATCTAGATGGAGTTCCTGGCTCCTTGCTTATTGTGGCCATTTGGGGAGGAAACCAGAGGATGGAAGCTTGCTCTCTCTATCTCTCCTTCTCTGTTACTCTGTCTTTCAAATAAGTAAATCAATCTTAAAAAAAAAAAAAAAAAAAAAAGGCAAAAAAAGATGCTGTTTGGGATACCCACATTCCACACTGGAGGACATGGATTCAAATCCTGGTATCCACTCCTAATTCCAGTTTCCTGCTGTTGTGTACCCTGGGAGGCAGAGTGGCTATTGGTTCAAGTGGTTGGGTCCATGCCATCCATGGAGGAAACCCAGACTGATCAATCTCTTGGATTCCAGCTTTGCCTGGTCCAAGCCTGGTTGTTGGGGATATATGGGAAGTAATCCGTAAGATGGGAGATCACACTTTCTCCCTTTCAAATAAATTTAAAAATATATATATATATATATATAGAAAATACATAATAAGACATATGAAGGTATATCTTTCACTGCAACAAAATAATATTACTTAATTCCATTTCTCCATGAACTTTTTCAAATACCCTCATAAAAGTAGATTCAAATTTATCAGTACTCACAACAAATGTAAATTGTACTTTGCAGTAAAAAACAACAACTGTGAGAATGGATAAGAAAACAAAATTCAGGTATATACTAAAAGTACACATCAAAATATGAGATTACAGAGGAATTTAAATTCAAGTTACCAGGTGAACACAAACAATGGGAAGCCATCAATAATGTCATAGGAAAGGACGATATACAAATATTATAAAAGAGAAGTTGGTAGTACAGGCAGTTTTTCTGAACCAGATCAAGTATAATTGAATCTTACTGATTGCACTTCATGCAATTCAGCTCAGGGTTTGAGCTTAACAATAGCCTTTAGGAACCTGACTGTTCTGTCTGGTGTACTAGTGTTCCTTCTAACATGAGAACTTGATAAGCACACTAGCAATGATTTCATACAAGTCAATGATAGAAGTGTTTAAGAGTGAAAAGCCTGGAACAGAGTCCAACATCACAATAACAGAGACATCGTCAAAGGCTGATTTTTGTTTGCTTAGGAATATGGCTGCTCAAGCAGTTACAAACTTAACTTACAATGCTATCAACTGCATCTTATTTCTTAACTTTTCTCCCAGATCTGTCATGACACATTTTCTAAAGTGTTGTGCTAAAATCAAAAACTGTCAATAGTTTATATGCATGAATCTGTATGTATATATATATCTATACATACATACACATCTATATAAACATACACACGTTAAAACACACATATTTACACATGTATCATATATGTGAACACAAAACTGTACCTCATAAGTAGTTCCATAATGGCACGTAAATTGGCATTGTCTATTACTTTCCGCATCTTGCTCAACATTGGTGTAAAATATTACTCCATCTCCAGAGCAGGATACAATCTGCTTATCATTTGTGCACGGTAAGAACTTTGCACTAAATATATTTGCTCGATGCCCTGAACGAATTGTTGTCAAAACCTAAAACATACAAAGTATTTCAAGTAATTTGTTTTCCTAGAAACATTCATATTTAATATAATCATATCAGTTAATAAATTCTCATTCACCTTATCTCAACAAAAGATTACTATTTGTTCCCAGACTATTATAATGTTTTTAAAAATCTGAATTTCACATTTTTTTTTTCCCTCTGAGATATGAAGATAAGAGTATCATCCACTGAAACAATGAGTGAAATCATGCCAGGAAACCAAATATGCATATTTCTACCTATTTGGTTTATCTCACTCACTCATAAATCTCAGTAAATAAGGACTATTTTGACTGACTTTTGAAATTGACTTATAGTAAATTATTCCCTTTTAAGATGAAGAAATAAAAATAAAATGCATTTAACTGATTCATAAAATCTAAATAATGAAATCATGTAGGTAAGGACATCTAATTCCTTAATAATATTTAAAATACAAGATTAAGGCAAATAAGTTAAAACTGATTTTTTAATGCATATAATACACATTATAGATAAAGGACTAATTCCCCTAGCAATGTTTATAAGTTAGCAAAAAGTAACTGGCAAGATCTGATTATTGGTTTAGACATGCAAAATATCTGAATAGATATTCACAAAGATACACAAGTGGCCTTTAAATTATTAAAGAATACCCAACTTTATTCATATGGGAAATACAAACTGAAATTGTACTCAGAAACCAATTTTCACTTATACAGCTTGGCAAAAATTCGAAAGACTAAAACAGATTACAGGGCAATCCATAGGGAAACAGGGTCTTCAACAGTGCTGGTGGGGAGTGCTAAATGATAGCACCTGTGAAGGATAATGTAGCACTATCTCACAAAAATATACACGCATTTACACTCTAATCAGGCAAGTCTATTTCCAGGAATACCTTGAAACATAAATAAGTAAATATATGTATGTAGTCTGATAATACAAAAATATGCACATGACATTTACAGAGTTATTGTTTATAAAAGCTAGTTGAATAAACTACGTTATACCTCTACAATGGACTACAAGGTAAGTAGGTTAATAACCCTGTGTTGAAAACAAATGAATCAAAACCACTAGGGATATGTCAAAACACAAAATCTTGGCTTGAAATGTCCCATGGAACAAATCTGGGATGATACGAGCAAAAGAAACACTATCAGTAATATATTGTTATACATTAAATAAAAATCTAAAAGCCCCACATCTTTTTTTAAAATGAGGTAGGGACAAAGAAAATATTTTTATTTATTAAAAAATTAATAAATGCAGAAGGAATGATAATATAAAAAATCAGGTTTGTAAGCACATCATAACACATCATAATTCAGTCAGGAATCACCAATTAATATGAAAATCACATGGTGAAAGACTATTAGGAGAATATTCAGTCTCAACACAGCATTTCATAGATAGTTTAATAGTCACAAAGCGTAACCCAACGAAGGGATCAAGCATAACATCACCAATAAGGGGACAAACTAACATTGCAATATCACCTCTAAAGAATTATTACAAAAATGTTTAATCTGGAGCTACGCATAAAAAAAACTGAAATTCAGATACATATTATAAAACAACTAGCTGTCAGGCCCATGTCATGAAATGTAGGAAAATATCATGGTCTTTATTCCTGAGATATCTTAGAATGATGTGCCAAAAAAGTTACTACATGCACCTGTGAGTTTTTGTCCCACAGGCCTTTTGTTTTGCAATTATCACATTGAGAGGACATCTTTCTAAATAAGTTGGGACTGTCTTTTTTATTCTTTTAAAGATGACTGACTGCAATTTAACAGGCTTATGTATCACTTCAGAAATATAGGCAGGAATCTTATTACTTCATAGTCTTATAAATTCAAACTGATTCCGCTTACTGAGATTTAGTAAGTAAAAAACTGGAATCCATCCCTTTTAAACAGCAGTCACAGCATTCTTTTAAAATGTAAATTCTATCACTTGAATGTTCAAAACCCCCCAGTGAATGCTCACTTCAATTGTACTAAAATGTAAACTCCTTAATATAAGCCTATAAAACCTACTACATAATGCCTCCTACTACTTAACTTCACTTTGGACCATACTCTCCCTATTTATTAACAGATCATTATTGAGTATTCATGTGTTAATAATTTCAATGAAGATGGGAGTGTTTTTTAATTGTCTGAACTATCTATCTTGGATATGTGTGCTACTACAGGTAAACAGCAATAAGGCTGATTCCTATACCTTTACACACACATATTCTTTTATGTATGTACTACATGAGAACACCTAGAACTTCCCATTGCTGGATTTATTTTCTTGATATATTTTTTTTTTTTTTTGACAGGCAGAGTGGATAGTGAGAGAGAGAGAGAGACAGAGAGAAAGGTCTTCCTTTTTGCCATTGGTTCACCCTCCAATGGCCGCTGCAGCCGGCGCACCGCGCTGATTCGAAGCCAGGAGCCAGGTGCTTCTCCTGGTCTCCCATGCGGGTGCAGGCCCCAAGGACTTGGGCCATCCTCCACTGCCTTCCCGGGCCATAGCAGAGACCTGGCCTGGAAGAGGGGCAACCGGGATAGAATCTGGCACCCCAACCGGGACTAGAACCCAGTGTGCCGGCGCCGCAAGGCGGAGGATTAGCCTGTTAAGCCACGGCGCCGGCCCTATTTTCTTGATTTTTAAAAATCAACATTACAGTATTTTTTCAGAAAACATCTAAAGATAACGCCCCCAAGAGGCAGAAGTTGGCTGAGAAATTTAATCGGAGATGAAAATAACATACTGACTACTGCACTGATTACTAAATGTGATGGTTGTCTATTTGTAACACCTGCCACTCTATTGATCATCAGGTGGTCAGCTTCTCCAAGGCCTGGCTTCTAAGTGAATAGTGACATACCCAGCAGCCAGCCAGCAACTTTTCCTGCATCTCCATCTCCCCAAGTTCCAGGACACTGTAGTAGCACCCTGGCGGGAGGTATTCCAACAAGCTGTAGAGGGAGCTCCCCAGCATGTTCCACCAGCATGGCACTACCGTGATTTCCCCACCACCCAGTGGGCCATGGCATCCCCTTCACAGGGGGATTCAGATTTCTGCAGCAGGAGGCTTCTTAGATGGGTATTTATTTATCTTAGCCCTAGGGTCAACAGCAGTACATCACATCTGTTATTTCTGTATTTTCAGGACCCTCTTTACTTCTTAATATCCAAGCCCATATGATTCCAATCTCCTAGTAGTTCTTTATATTAAATATTCCCTGTTGAAATTATTGTATGGTTTTTCTGAATGACTCTGACTCTGACTGATACAACCACCAAATACACAGTTGCTACAAATGAAGAAAAGGAAGTTTAAAAATAAATTCTCAGAATAATTATTTAAGAAATGTTAAAAGAATGAACAAACAAAAAATTTAAGAAAATCAGGAGAGGGGCCGGCACCGTGGCTCACTAGGCTAATCCTCCGCCTTGTGGCGCCGGCACACCGGGTTCTAGTCCCGGTCGGGGCACCGATCCTGTCCCGGTTGCCCCTCTTCCAGGCCAGCTCTCTGCTGTGGCCAGGGAGTGCAGTGGAGGATGGCCCAGGTGCTTGGGCCCTGCACCCCATGGGAGACCAGGAGAAGCACCTGGCTCCTGCCATCGGATCAGCGCGGTGCGCTGGCCGCAGCGCACCTACCGCAGCAGCCATTGGAGGGTGAACCAACGGCAAAGGAAGACCTTTCTCTCTGTCTCTCTCTCTCACTATCCACTCTGCCTGTCAAAAAAAAAAAAAAAAAAAAGAAAGAAAATCAGGAGAGGAAAACACATCATTGAGTGTGGAGTAAGCAGAAAATAACAAAGCACATACAGATGTCTCTCAGTATATACAGGTTCTATACCCTTAGGTTCAAGCAAAAAATATTCCAAAGATTACGTCTAGTGTGAGACTGTAGTGGAATGGTTAAGCTACTGCTCAGTTCACCCACATCCCATACAGGAGTGCCAGTTTGTGTCCCAGCTACACCGAACTTCCAATCGATCTTCCTGCTAATAATGCGTCTGGGAGGCAGAGGATGATGGCTTAAGTGCTTGAGTTCCTGGGAGTCCTAGATGGAGTTTCAAGTTTCTATCTTTGGCCTGGCATACCCCTCACTGTTACTGGCACTTGGAAATGCCAGCAGATGGAAGATCTCTCTTCGTGTCTCTCCCACTCTTAACTCTTTCCTTTCAAAAAAACAAAGTAAATCTTGTTTAAAAAAAGAAAGGAAAAAGGTTATTTAACTTATGTCATACACAAGTACTATGCCATTTCAGAACAAATCCCTCATGGAGAGATAAATGACCGTGTTCCTATTCTTAACTGGAAGGTATGCATCATGATACAGAAGTCTGAACTAGGCTCACTGAAAAAAAAAAAACACACTGTCTTTTCTTTCCCCAAACAATAGTATTGAGACAACGTCACTTTGACCACTGTTATCTTCTTGGATAAAATGAAGTATGTTTTCTGGGGACTAAGGCTAAATGAAATCATGTTTCCTTAAGGAAACTAAGGAATGTCCATGTATTAACTTCTAAATTATATAATTAACTTCAGCAAAATAAAGGTAAGAAGCCATCACAAATGCCCATTTCAGGATAATTTGAAGTTTCTCCATTTCTATCTTCTTGATCTTTTTCTTTCATTAAATTGTAGATTTTTTTAAACCACTTTACCTTTCTGCTATAAGGATTACTAATTACTAACTTGGTGTCATCTGAGCCAGATAAAATATATTCTCCAGTGTCATTCCAACAGATTGTATTAACCTAAAAAGAAAGCAAAAAAGAAATATAAACAAATCGGGCATACAAGGAGGTATGCAATCTTTCACTTACCTGATGGTACAAAAATTTATATCACTAATGAGGTTATTTATACAGTAAAAAGTACTTAAGAGCTTATTCACTGAAAAAATAAACTGCTGGTTTCTAATAATGTAGGAAGCCTGGAAGTTATCACTCCATCCCAAAAAGCAAAATGTTGGGGCCGGCGCTGTGGCGCAGTAGGTAAAGCCACCTCCTGCAATGTCAGCATCCCATATGGGTGCCGATTCAAGTCCCGGATGATCCAGCTCCCTGCTATGGCTGGGGAAAGCAGCAGATAATGGCCCAAGTCTTTGGTCCTCTGCACCCATGTGGGAGACCCAGAAGAAGCTCCTGGCTTCTGGCTTCAGACTGGCGAAGCTCTAGCCGTTGCAGCCACTTGGGGAGTGAACCAGCGAATGGAAAATTTCTCCCTCTCTGCCCCTCCTTCTCTCTCTGTGTAACTCTGACTTTCAAATAAAAAAAAAATCAATCTTAAAAAAAAAAAAAAGAATTTACAAAAAGCAAAATGTTCAACAGATTGAAAGTTGAACAAAATCAAAAATTCCTACTAGGTTCCTCAGAGCAGTAAGGACACAGGACAAATTGCTACCACCAATAATTAAATGAACAGGGCTGGTGTTGTGGTGTAGCAGGTTCAAGTACCTGTTGCTGAGAGCTTCCAATCCAGGTGCCTGCCAATGTGCCTGGAAAAGCAGTGGAAAAGGCCCAAGTCCTTGGGCCCCTGCACCCATGTGGGAGAGCGAATGCAGTTCCTGGCTCCTGGCTCTGGCCTCGCCCACTCCTGGCTGTTGTGGCCATTTGGAGGTGAAGCAGAAGGAAGATTTCTTTCTCTGTCTCTCCCCATCTCTCTGTCACTCTGCCTTTCAAAACGATAAATAAATCTTTAAAAAGAGAGCAACAGATAAATAGAGTTGTGGCTTACTGGAGCAGAAAAGTGAGAATCCGTGGGAAATAGTGTCAAGGAAGAAAACCCTGAACTGCACCGGAGGAACTGGTGGAATCCCAGAAAAGACAGCTCTGTTAAAACTCCAGGAGGCTCGGATCGTGGGGAGGCCCATGAGTTTGAGTTTTAACTTCAGAGGCTCAAGAAGCTCTCATGCTAAATTCTAGAGAAAAATACCCTTGTGCTTCAGGCAGGATAGAGTCAAAGGGAACCATTTTGAAATATACTACACAAATATGCTGTACTTAACAAGGTCTGCCCTCAGGAGAAGCTATGCAACTACAGCTTAACCTGTGGGGATTTTATCAGAACCTAACTGATCTGCTCTAACTTTCCACATGGGGAAATGCGAATACCCAACCCCAGCCCACTTTACTATCTTCTCCCAGGTAAGAGGGGAGGGGAGGGACTGAGAATTCATTTTGAAGTTCGTAGTCCAGAATCACAGGCTCACTTAGAGACAGGAATCTAGAAACAGAATTTTAGAACATTTCCTTCTCACCCTTAATTATACATTTCTAAATATCTATTGATATCAGATCTATTTACCTGGTCCCTCATGTCCAGTCTTAAGGAAAAAAAAAAAAAAATCACAGGACACACTAAAAGGCAAAGCATACACTTTGAAGGCAGAGGACTAGCATCAAACTGAAACATAGGAAAGTTGGTACTTCCAGAATGGGATTTTAAAACAATTAATATTAATCTGCTAAGGGCTCTAATGGATGAAGTAGACAGCAGGAAAGATGTGCACAGAGATAGGAACTCTAAGAAAAAAATTAAAAAAGGAATTTTAGTGCTGAAAAAACATTTTAGCACAACTGAAAGATACTTTTGATTTGCTTATCAGCATACTGGACATGGTTGAAGGAAGAATCTCAAACTTCGAGAATGCATCATTAGAAACCTCCAAAACTGAAAATAAAACAAAGACAAAAAAGAAACCCACAAAAGAATACCTTAGGATGTGAACAAGTACAAAAGGTCTAACTTATGAGTAACAGAAATAGCAGGAGAAAAGAACAGAGGAAATATCTGAAACAACGATGACTGAGAATTTCTGCAAATTACTGTCACACACCAAACCCCAGATGCAAAAAGTCAGAGAACATCCAGCAAAATAAAAACCAAAAGAATTTCCTAGGCATATCATTTTTAAACCACATAAAATCAATGAATTGGGAAATATCTTGAAGGAATCCAAAGAAAAATACACTTTACCTACAGAGGAACAAAAATTAAGAATTACAACTGAATTCTCCTCAGAAAGCAAATAAACAAGAAAAGAGTAGAATAAAATATTTATCGGGGTTGGTGCTATGGTGTAGCGGTTAAAGTTGCTGCCTGTGATACCATACGGGTGCTGATTTGAGCCCCGGCTGCTCCACTTCAAATACAGCTCTCTGCTGAGGCCTGGGAAAGCAATAAAAGATGGCCCAAGTGCTTGGGCCCCTACCCCACATGGGAGACCCAGAAGAAGCTCCTGGCTCCTGGCTTCAGATCAGCCAACTGGGGCGTGAGCCAGCGGACGGAGGACCTCTCTCTCTCTCTCTCTCTCTCTCTCTCTCTCTCTCTATTTCTCTCTGCCTCTGCCTCTCTCTAACTCTGCCTTCAAATAAATAAACCTTTAAAAAAATAAATGTAAAAAAGATAATATTTAGAGAGCTCACTGTGAGAAAAAAAACTACAGAATTCTTTACCCTGCACAATTATCTTTCAAAACAGAAGGAGAACCCTTCCTCATGCCAGAGGTTATGGTCCCCACCACCCACCTGGAGTCAACATTTTCCCTCCTGCCTCCAGGCTTGGCTCCTCCTCTGGCCATTATGGGCCTTTGGGGGACTTACCAGCAGATGAGGGGTAGTCCCTCTTGAAATCAAAGTTTCTTTAAAAAAAAAAAAAAAAGAGGAATAAACATTATCTCAGCCAAACAAACACTGAAGAAATTCAGAAGAGCCACCTTGCAAAAAATGATAAAACAAATTCTTACACAAAAGTAAAAATAATAAAGACTGGAAATTTCGATCTATGCAAAAGAGGAGTATCAAAGGGAGAAGAAGTAAAGATATTTCATTTATTCTTAATTGATCTAGAAGATCAATTATTATTGCTAAGATAATAATAGCAACAGTGCATTCAATTATGCATGTTTGTACATATACCACATATATAGTATTCATATAAATAAGTTAAATGAGAGCAACAATACAAGTTATAGGAAGGCAGATTTAGGATGATTTTATATTCACACTATCTTGGAATTGGTACAGTGTTATTTGAAAGAAAGTAAACTCGTGTTAGTTGAATATGTATAGTGTAAACTCAGAGTAAGTGTTGTGGTAAAACAGTCCTCAATGGAAATTTACAAGAAAGAAAAAATTTAATATCAATATCTAAGTCCTTACCTTATAGAGCTAGAAAAAGAGCATCAACATAAATCCAAAGTAAAAAGAAAAAGAAATAATAAAGATTGGAGAAGAAATCAATGAAACTGTAAACAGGAGATCAATAAAGAAATTGATGAAAACAGAAACTGGTTCATTGAAGATAGTAAGATTGATAAATCTGTAGTTAGGCTATGAAAAAAAAGGACACAAATTACGAATTCTGGAAGTGAACGAGGGGACATCACTATATGTATGTCCTATGAACATTAAAAAGGCAGTGAAGCAATATGATAAAGAGATCCAAGGGACTAATTCCCTGAATGATACAATACACTAGAGTAAGTAAGTGGACAATCTGAACAGGACTGTATCATTGATTCCATTTTGAAACAGGAAGCACCAGGCCCAGCTGGATTCAATGGTAAAATTTCCCAAAAGTTTAAGAAAGAAATCATACCAACTGTCTACAATCTCCTTGAGAAGACAGAGGCAGAGGTAATATTTCCTAATATATTCTATGAAGCCATCATTAGCCTAATAACAAAACTACACACAGACATTACAAGAAAATTATACTTCAATAACTCTTTGTTTTTTAATGGTTTATTTCTATACTAAAAGAGTTACAGAGGGCAGGAGTGGGGGTGAACAGAGACATCCTCTATCCACTGGTTCACTCCCCAGATGGCCATAACTGGGGCTGGGCCAGGCTGAAGACAGGAACCAGGAGCCTCTTCATCTCCCACCTTGGTGCAGGGACCCAGAGACTTGGGCCACCCTCCATTGCCTTCTCTAGTTCATTAGCAGGTAGCTGGATGGCAAGTGAAGCAGCCGGGTTCTAGGCCAGTGCCCATATGGGACACCAGCACTGCAGGCTGTGGCTTAACTTGCTGTGCCACAGTGCCGGGCCCATATTTCACTATCTCTTTTGAACATGGATGCAAAAATCTTCAACAAAATACTAGCAAATCAAGTCAAACAATATATAAAAAGAATTATACACCATAACTAATTGGTTTTCTTCCAGGTTTACAAGGCTGGTTCAACATAAACAAACTAAAGAAAAACCATACAAACATATCAATAGATGCAAAAAAAGCATCTGATAGTATCTAACATCATTTGTAATTAACAAAAAAAGAAAAAAAAACTCAGCAAATTAGGACTAGAGTAGACAATGACATCTGTCAACTTGGTAAAGCATTTCTACAAAAACCTTACAGCTAACATCATATATAACAGTGAGAAACTAGAATCTTGCCCACTAACATCAGGAACAAGACACAACTTTTCAACATTGTCCCAGAAGCCCTTGCTAAAGCTGTAAGACAAGAGAACAGATATGCAGATTTGGAAGTCAGAATAAAACTTTTCTTGCAGATGATAATATCTTCAATCTCGAAAATACAAAAGGAGGGGCCAGCACTGTATAGCAGGTAAAGCCACCACTTGAAGAGCCAGCATCCCACATGGGCACTGGTGTGAGTACCAGCTGCTCCACTTCCAATCTTGCCCCCTGGTAATGTGCTTGGGAAAGCAGCAGAGGATGACCCAGCTGCTCGGGCCCTTGTACCCACATGGAGACTCAAAAAGAAGCTCTTGGCTCCTGGTTTTGGATCAGCCCAGCTCCAGCTGTTGTGGCAATATGGGGAGTGAACCAGCAGATGGAAGATCTCTCTGTCTCTCCCCCTCTCTCTCTGTAACTCTTGCCTTTCAAATAAAATAAATTAATTTTAAAAAATAAAATACAAAAGGAAAGACAAAAATACTTCTGGAATTAGTAAGTGATGATAGCTAGATTGCAGGTACAAAGTTAATAAATAAAAGTCAATCATTTTCCTATATAGCAATGAAGAAATAGAATTTTAAATTTAAGAGCATAATACTTTAAATAAATAAATGGGGGGAGAGCATGGTGCTTATGGCATAGCAGATAAAACTGCCATCTTCAGTGCCAGCATCCCATGAGAGACATTTCAAGTCCAGGCTGCTCTGCTTCCAATTCAGCTCTCTGCTATGGCCTGGGAAAGCAGTGGAAGATGGCCCAAGTCCTTGGGCCCCTGAACCCGCATGGGAGACCCAGAAGAACCTCCTGACTTCAGATCAGCACAGCTCCGCCATTGCGGCCATTTGGGGAGTGAACCAGAGGATGGAAGATGTACCTCTCTCTCTCTTTCTCTCTCTGCCTCTCTGTAACTCTGACTTTCAAGTAAAATAAATAAATCTTTAAATAATAAATTAGGCCGGCGCCGCGGCTCACTAGGCTAATCCTCCGCCTTGCGGCGCCGGCACACCGGGTTCTAGTCCCGGTCGGGGCACCGGATTCTGTCCCGGTTGCCCCTCTTCCAGGCCAGCTCTCTGCTGTGGCCAGGGAGTGCAGTGGAGGATGGCTCAAGTGCTCGGGCCCTGCACCCCATGGGAGACCAGGATAGGCACCTGGCTCCTGCCATCGGATTAGCGCGGTGCGCCGCCAGCCGAGGCAGCCATTGGAGGGTGAACCAACAGCAAAAGGAAGACCTTTCTCTCTGTCTCTCTCTCTCACTGTCCACTCTGCCTGTCAAAAAAAAAAAAAAAAAAAAGAATAAATTAAAAAATAGGCCGGCGCCACGACTCACTAGGCTAATCCTCCGCCTGCGATGCCGGCACCCTGGGTTCTAGTCTTGGTTGGGGCCCCGGATTCTGTCCCGGTTGCTCCTCTCCCAGTCCAGCTCTCGGCTGTGGCCCGGGAGTGCAGTGGAGGATGGCCCAAGTGTTTGGGCCCTGCACCCACATGGGAGAAGTTATATTGTGGATATCAACAAACTGAAGCTCACATTTATAAGGAAAGTCTTTGTGGGAGGAGATCTGATCTTTGCGAGAG
Source organism: Lepus europaeus (assembly GCF_033115175.1). Taxonomy (NCBI): domain Eukaryota; kingdom Metazoa; phylum Chordata; class Mammalia; order Lagomorpha; family Leporidae; genus Lepus; species Lepus europaeus. Next base: position 133,392,110 of record NC_084831.1, on the reverse strand, counting down.
GAGAGGAGAAAGGCAATACAATGGACATAGTCTTTACAACAGTAATTGATGTGGGAACAGCTGGATGTTTACAAGAGAAACAAAAAAATCAGTCTAGACATAGACCTTACACCCTTCACAAAAAGTAACACAAAACGGATCAGGAATTAGCTGCGCCACTTCTGATCCAGCACCCCACTAATGTACCCGGGAAGGCAGCAGAAGATGGCCCAAGTGCTTGGGCCCCTTCCACCCATGTGGCAGACCAGGATAGAGTCCCAGGCTCCTGGCTTCATCTTGGTCCAGCCCCAGCTATTGCAGCCATGTGGGGAGTGAACCAGCAGATGAATATCTCTCTCCCTTTCTCTCCCTCTCCGTAACTCTGCCTTTCAAATAAATTAGTAAATCTTTAAAATAACAAAACAAACAAAACCCAACCTCTTCTGTTTGTTTTACATTCCATATAAAATATATAATAGGTTATCAGGAACTTCCATCACCTCACTGTGCTACAGAACACTAGAATGTATTCCTTCTTTATAAATCTTTTTTTTTAAAGATTTATTTATTTATTTGAAAGTCAGAGCTACAGAGAGAGAGAGAAGGAGAAGCAGAGAGAGATCTTCACTCACCAATTGGCTGCAACGGCCGGAACTGCGCCCATCTGAAGCCAGGAGCTTCTTCTGGGTCTCTGACGTGGGTGCAGGGGCCCAAGCACTTGGGCCATCTTCTACTGCTTTTCCAGGCCACAGCAGAGAGCCAGATCGTAAGTGGAACAGCTGGGTCTCGAACTGACGCCCAGGCAGTGGTTTAACCTGTTACGCCACAGCTCCAGGCCCGAGAATTTATTCCTCTTATTGGAGTGTATTTTGGTACTTCTACCCAACTTCCTGTTTTTTTCCTATTTCCCCCACCCATCCCAACCAGATGCTTGAGTTTTTTTTGTTTGTTTGCTTTGGTAGCTCACTTTCTTCAATAAAATAGTTAAAAGTACAGTGTTCAAATCATTTTCTTTAATGAAACAGAGTATGTCAACATCTCAATGTTTCAGACATGATCTTAATGAATGTAAATGAATATACTTTGGATTTTCAGTAGTCACAAGTCCTCACTTGTCTGTTTCACTCTCAAGGTAACAAAAACAGCCATTGGGCTTGTATCATAGAGATGTTTTCTGACCCTCTGCCTTTATCAACCATAATGTAAGTCTTACGGGGGAGAAAGGAGAAAATAATATAAGACATAACATGGCCGGATATGTACACATCATCGAGCATCTGTGTTGAACTGATTATAAGAAAATACAAGTGTTATCAGGGAGACCAAATAAGAGGATATTACAGATGGGGGCAGGCGCTGTGGCATGGTGGGTAAAAACGCCTCCTGCAATGCCAGCATCCCATATGGGCACCGGTTCAAGTTCCAGTTGCTCCACTTCCAATCCAGCAGCGGAAGATGGCCCAAGTGCTTGGGACCCTGCCATCCACATAAGAGACCCAAAGGAAGCTCCTGGCTTCTGCCTGGCCTAGCCCTAGTCATGGTGGCCATTTGGAAAGTAAACCAGCAGATGGAAGATCTCTATCTCTGTAACTCTGCCTTTCCAATAAATAAATGCTTAGGAAAAAAAAAAAAAACTTAAAAAAAGTAGAACAAATATTCTGTGCCTCTTTATTCAATACAGTACAAAGCACGCTGTATGTAAATATTCTTTCCAAGAAAGGTGAATTGGAATATAATCAAACCATTAGCAGTCACTTTCATTTACAGGAAATACAACAAACAGGATACACAAACAAGTTAACACTTCAAAAAAATAACCAATAAATCTACAATGAGAAATATTCCATAGGAAAACTGACCTGATTTCTGTAACAAGTCACTGACAGGAGCCAAAAAAGGGAAAGACTGGTCTAGATAAACAGGAAGCATAGCAATCATAGTATGCCCTTGGCCTGAATTGTCTTTGGAACAAACTATAAAAAGACACTTTTAAACAATGAAAGAAATTTGACTGTGGACTGTATATAACATAATACTTTAAAAAATAAACTACTGCCAACCTTGCAGAAATATATAATGGTATTATACAATGGTATATAAAATATCCAGGAGCCAGCACTGGCATCCTATATAAGCACCACTTGAGTCTCAGATTTATAATTTTTTTGTGAAAGTCAGAGTTACATAGAGGGAGAGATTTTCCATCTGCTGGCAATTGGCCGCAATGGCCAGAGCTGTGCCAATCCGAAACCTGGAGCGAGGAGCTTCTGCCAGGTCTCCCACGCGAGCGCATGGGCCAGAGGACCTGGGCCACCTTCTACTGCTTTCCCAGGCCATAGCAGAGAACTGGATGGGAAGCGGAGCAGCCGGTACGTGAACCGGTGCCCATATGGGATGCTGGCACTGCAGACAGTGGCTTTACCCGCCACGCCACAGAGCCGGCCTCATTCAGCTGCTCCAGTTCTAATCCAGCTCCGTGCAAATGGGGTTGAGAAGGCAGAAGAGGATGGTCTGAGTGCCTGGGTCCCGGCCATGCATGTGGGAGACCAGGATGGAGTTCCAGGCTCCTGGCTTCACCCTGGCCTAGCCCTGGCCATTGCAGCTAATATGGGGAGTGAACCAGTGAATGGAAGATTTCTCTCTCTGTAACTCTGCCTTTTAAATATATAAATCTATCTTTAAAAAATAGTTAAAATGTTAAGTTAAAAAATATCCATTGCTTCAGGTTAACATTTAGTAGTCAAATTACATGAAATCTGGAATCTGCCTTTTTTTTTTTTTTAAACTTTCATTTTCGACAACTTGAAATGCACAATGACAGAGAGGTATCTTCCATGAGCTAGTTCACTGCCCAAAGACCACCAACAGCCAGGGCTCAATCAGGCTCAGGCCAAAGCCAGGAGCCCAGAACTCCATTTGGGTCTCCCACATGGGTTGCAGGGGTCTAAGCACTTGAGCCATCATCTGCTGCCTCCTAGGACACATTAGCAGGAAGCTGAATCGCAAAAGGAGTAGCCAGGGCTCTAATCAGGCACACCAACACTGCACACAGTCATCACAAGTGGCAGATTAACTGGCCACACCGTAACATCCAGCCCTTGGAATTTGCTTTAAAGGAAAGGGGAAAATAAGAAACAGAAAAATGAAATAAAAAGAAACTGTGGCAAAATATTGTTAACTACCAAATCTAGTGGAAGAGTACCTTAAAAGTATGTTTGCAATTTTTATAATAAAAATTAAAAAGAAAAAGGCTCTGTTTTGGATCTTAAATTTGGGGTATCTGTGAGGCATGCAACTGGAAATGTTAAGAGCTTCATACACAACTTTGATGTTTTGAGAAGAGGGGAAGTTTTTTCTTTACGTAAGACTGGATGGGGTCACTTAGCTGGAGGGAGGAAAAGGGAGGTGACAGGACACAGTCTGCGTGTACTGAATATGTGAAGGTCAATAAGTGGAAAAGTCAGCTAAGAAGACTAAGATGGGATAAAAGAAAATAAAGAGAGTGTAGTATGGCAAAACCCAAGAGAAAGAGTATTTCAACAAGAGGATATGGAGTGAGTGCTCAGCCTAGCAGTTAAGATGCCCATATGCTTGGAATCGGTGTTGGGCATGGCGGATTAACCCACCACCTGCAACACCACTATTCCATATGGGTGCCTGTTTGAGTCCTCGTATTCCACTTCCTATCCAGCTCTCTGTTAAGGCACCTAGGAAAGCAGCAGAAGATGGCCCAAGTCCTTGGGCCCCTGCACTCACAAAAGAGACACAGATGATGCTCCCAGCTTCAGCCTGGCCCAGCACTGGCTACTGCAGCCATTAGGGTAGTGAACTAGCACATAGAAGAGATTCTCTCTCTCTCTCGCTCTAACTCTACCTTTCAAATAAATAAAATAAATATTAAAAAAACGACACCTGGGGCCAGCGCTATGGCATGGCGGGTTAATGGAATGGCCTGAAGCGCCGGCATCCCATATGGGTGCCAGTTTGTGTCCCAGTTGCTCCTCTTCTAATCCAGCTCTCTGCTATGGCCTGGGAAAGCAGTAGAAGATGGCCCAAGTCCTTGGGCCCCGGCACCCGCGTGGGAGACCCAGGAGCAGCTCCTGCTTCAGATCGGTGTAGCTCCAGTTATTGCAGCCAACTGGAGAGTGAACCAGCGGATGGAAGACCTCTCTCTCTCTCTCTCTCTCTGCCTCTCCTCTCCTGTGTAACTCTTTCAAATAAATAAATAAATCTTTAAAAAAAAATTGACACTCACATGACATATCAAAATACCTAGGTTCAATACCCAGCTCTTGCTAATGCAGACCCTGGGAGTCAGCAGGGATGGTTTACGTAATTGGGTCCCTGTTATTCATGTGGGAAATATGAATAGAGTTCCCAGCTCCTGGCTTCTGTACAGCTTAGTTCTAGCCACTGTAAGCATTTGGGGAATGAATTGGTAAATAAATTAAAAATAATAATAATAAAGAGGATATGTTTCACCAATGTCAACAGTTTCTGAGAAGTGACCATTAGACTTGGATGTATATGATCACAAGAGACTGTCACAAAAGCAGTGAATAAGATGGAAACCTTTGATGAGGTTAGAAAACTCATCTGCACTTCAAAAACTCTTGCATATATTCTCTTAAATTCAAAATATATTCTTATGTTTTAATGTAAAACTTTACTCTCCCAATCTACTATAGCTATTCATCACCCCTTCTAGATACACTGGGGCCATTTCACCAAACTTTAAACACTTCCTAACATCCTTCACAGTTGATTAAGAATTAACTATTGGGGTCAGTGCTGTGGCAGAGTGGGTTTAAAGCCCTGGCTCTAGCAGTTCTAGTCCCAATTGCTCAACTTCTGACTCAGCTCCGTGGGAGGATGGCCCAAGTCTTTGGGCCCTTGCACTCAAGGTGGGAGACCCAGAGGAGGCTCTTGGTTCCTGGCTTCCGATCAGCTCCGCTCTGGCTGTTCAGGACATTTGAGGAATGAACCAGGAGAGGGAAGACCTCTCCTCTCTCGCTCTGTTTCTAACTCTCTCTGTAATTCTTTCAAATAAATCAATTGCTTTTTAAAGTTTGATTTATTTGAAAGTGAGAGTTAAAGAGAGAGAGAACGGGAGGCAGAGAGAGAGAGTCTTCCATCCGCTGGTTCACGCCCTAATTGACCGCAATGGCCGGAGCAGTGCCAATCTGAAACCAATAACCAGGAGCTTTTTCCAGGTCTCCCACTTAGGTGCAGGGGCCCAAGGACTTGGGCCATCTTCTACTGCTTTCCCAGGCCATAGCAGAGAGCTGAATTGAAAGTGGAGCAGCCGGGATGGGAACCAGCACCCATATGGGATGCCAGCACTGCAGGCGGCGGCTTTACCCACCACGCCACAGCACCAGCCTCAAATAAATCAATCTTTAAAAAAAAATTAACTATTACTTACACAGCCATCATGCACATTTAGAGTTGCTTCAAGTTTTAATCTTTGGATAAATTCTCTTCTTCCTGTTCAAAAAAAAAAAAAAAAAGCTAAATAAATCACACAATATATTGCTGAGAAAAATCTAACACTGAAATTAAGAGCCCAGGGTGTAGCAGAACAAGGTAAATGCATGCTCCAATTTCAGCTCCATCATTTATAAATTGAGTGATACCGGGGAAATTCCTCGAGAGGCTTCTTTTCAATAAGAATATCCACCTCGTGAGGCTACAGTAAGAATTAAATGATTCAAGGACAGAAAAGGCTTAGCATTGTCTGAACCACAATGAACACTCATCAATTCTTCGTTCAACCACTCATCCAACAAGTATACTGAGTACTCACACTGCTCCAAGCTAGGAATACAATTATAAATTGAAAAATATATCTACTCTGTGTGATAGAAGAAATAAATATGTCAGGGACCAGCATTGTGGCATGGGAAGATAAGTTACTCCCTAGGACACTGGCATCCCCTATCAGAAAGCTGGTTCAAGTCCCAGCTGCTCTGCTTCCAATGCGGCTCCCTGCTAATGTACCTGGGAAAGCAGCAGAAGACAGACCAAGTGCTTGGACCCCTACCACCCACATGGAAGACTCATCAGAGTTCTGGGATCCTGGCTTTGGCCTGAACCAGCCCTGGCCATTGTGGACATTTTAAGAGCAAACCAGCAAATTAAAGATCTCTTTCATCTCTCCCTCTGCCACTCTAAAAATAAATAAATAAATAAATAAATAACCTTTTAAAAAAGTCAAGGGGCCACCCTGTAGCATAGTGGGTAAAGTCACAGCCTGCAGCACTGGCATCCCATATGGGTGCTGGTTTGAGACCTGGCTGCTCCACTTCTGATCTAGCTCTCTGTTATGGCCTGGGAAAGCAGTGGAAGATGGCCCCTGCATCTGCTTGTGAGACAGATAAAGCTCTTGGCTCCTGGCTTCGGATTGGCCCATCCCTAGCTGTTGCAGCATTTTGGGAGTGAACAAGATCAAAGATCTTTTTTTTGACAGGCAGAGTGGACAGTGAGAGAGAGACAGAGAGAAAGGTCTTCCTTTTGCCGTTGGTTCACCCTCCAATGGCCGCCGCAGTAGCGCGCTGCGGCCGGTGCACCGCGCTGTTCCGATGGCAGGAGCTAGGTGCTTCTCCTGGTCTCCCATGGGGTGCAGGGCCCAAGCACCTGGGCCATCCTCCACTGCACTCCCTGGCCACAGCAGAGAGCTGGCCTGGAAGAGGGGCAACCGGGACAGAATCCGTGCCCCGACCGGGACTAGAACCCGGTGTGCCGGCGCCGCAAGGCGGAGGATTAGCCTGTTGAGCCACGGCGCCGGCCTAGATCAAAGATCTTTATTTCTCTCTCTCTCTTTCTCTGTGCCTTTCAAATAAATAAATTTCAAATAAATCTTTTTTTAAAAAGTGCTATGTAAAAAAACAAATGTGGGAGAGGGAATAAAAGAGGACTACGAGTGAGGAACAAGATTTTCAACCTTGGGGCCAGCATTGTGGTGCAGCGGATTAAAGCCCTAGCTTGAAGTGCCAGAATCCAGTATGGGCACAGGTTCTAGTCCCAGCTGCTCCTCTTCCAACCCAGCTCTCTGCTAATGGCCTGGAAAAGCAGCAGAATATGGCCTGAGTCCTTGGGCCCCTGCACCCACGTGGGAGACCCAGAAGAAGCTCCTGGCTCCTGGCTTCGGATCAGCGCAGCTCCAGCCACTGCGGCCATCTGGAGAGTAAATCAGCGGGTAGAAGACGTCCCTCTCTACCTCTCTCTGTAACTCTGTGTTTCAAATAAATAAAATAAATCTTTAAAAAAAACAAAAAACAAAAGTCAACAGTGCTAGCAAACAGCAATAGGATGATGAAACCTATTTTTGTATTTTTAAAAATATCTTGATTTCAGCAATGTTAAAATATTTTAATTTTAGGGCGGTGCCGTGGCTCACTAGGCTAATCCTCCACCTGCGGCGCCAGCACTCCGGGTTCTAGGCCCAGTTGGGGCGCCGGTTCTGTCCCGGTTGCTCCTCTTCCAGTCCAGCTCTCTGCTGTGGCCTGGGAAGGCAGTGGAAGATGGCCCAAGTGCTTGGGCCCTGCACCCGCATGGGAGACCAGGAGGAAGCACCTGGCTCCTGGCTTCGGATTGGTGTAGCTCCAGCTGTGGAGGCCATTTAGGGGGTAAACCAACGGAAGGAAGACCTTTCTCTATGTCTCTCTCTAACTCCATCTATCAAAAAAATAAAAAAAGAAAATATGCAGAAGTCTTTAAAAAAAAATGAATCATCTTAACAAAATATAGACCACAGCATACTTATTCAGAAGCTGTAATGAAAGGATCCTGAATTTATAACAAAGAATAGCAATTAATCAGGTTGATGAGGTTTCTAATAAAATGAAATTTGACTAAATTCTCTGTATGTTGTCATAAAGGACAGATTTCATGCTCTTTAAGTCAGTTTGTTTTCTTCTTGTTTGTACTGTTAAGATGGCAGGTTAAGGATAGACATGTAAGTTAAAAAACAACTCAAGAGGGGCTGGTGCTATGGTGTAGCAGGTAAAGCCGCCGCCTGCAGTGCTGGCATCCCATATGGCCGACGGTTCAAGTACTGGCTACTCTACTCCAATCTGGCACTCTGCTGTGGCCTGGGAAAGCAGAAGATGGCCCAAGTCCTTGGGCCCCTGCATGGGAGACCAGGAAGAAGCTCCTGACTCCTGGCCTCAGATCGGCTCAGCTCCAGCCGCTGCAGCCATCTGGAGAATAAACTAGTGGGTGGAAGACCTCTCTCTCTGTCTCTCCCTCTCTCTGTAATTCTTTCCTTCAAATAAATCTTTAAAAAAACAAAAAACAAAAACAAAACAAAACAGGAGTGCTAGTGGTGTGGTGTAGTGGGTAGAGTCGTCCCCTCAGGTGATGGCATCCCATATGGGCGCCAGTTCCCTGCTGATCCATTGCCAATCCAGCTCCCTACCTATGTGCCTGGGAAAGCAGTGGAGGATGGCCCAAGAGCTTGAGTCGCTGCACCCATGCAGAAGACCCAGATGAAGCTCCTGGCTCCCGGCTCCTGACAGCCCCACTCCAGCTGTTCCAGCCATTTGGGGAGTGAACCAGCAGATGGAAGATCTCTCTTTCTCTGTCTCTCCCTCTAACTCTGCCTTTCAAATAAATAAATAAATAAATCTTAAAAAAGAAAAAAAGAAAAACAGCTGAGGCTTTTTGGAGGGATGAGATGTTCTGTGGTTTCAACATTTATTGTAATAAACTCGAGGAAGTCAGTAAAGTTTTTCTTGAATCAGGTAGTACTTTGCACAATTAACTTTTCAATCTGATTTACAGTTTTAAAAAAGATGTTAATTGTAACAAATAGCTAAGTTTTTATAAAATTTTTTTTGGCCTAAAGCAGGCTTAGCAATCTTCCCAAATTATAATGTGGAAATAAGAAACAAAGTATTCAAATTAACAACTGACAACAATTAGAACTCATAAAATGCTAAACATTAGAAACAATTTCTTTTCCCAGTTTTAAAATCTAGGTTTGACAATATGGCTCTAGTCATTCTGGTTTGAAGAACATGGTGGAGGGACATGAAAAAAATACATGAAATCTGTACTTATACTAAGACATGATATAATTGAACAAGCAGCCCAGGAAGAATATTTTTGTATGTGATTTGGCAGATAAAAATGATTGTCCCATTCACACATCCCATAAACGGTGCTTCTATAAGCTAAAAGACAACATAAAATAAGTACTGTAAGTTCAAAAAAGTGAGTTCATTCAAATAAAAATAATCTCAAATCTGCATGCTATTAAACACCAGGAAGGTTGGCCTGCGCTGTGGCGTAGCAGATAAAGCCACCACCTACAGTGCCAGCATTCCATATGAGCGTCAATTCGAGTCCGTCCCTGCTGCTTCACTTCCGATCCAGCTATCTGCTATGGCCTGGGAAAGCAGTATAAGATGACCCAGAAGAAGCTCCTGGCTCCTGGCTTCAGATCAGCCTAGCTCCGGCCATTGCAGCCATCTGAGGAGTGAACCAGCAGATGGAAGACCTCTCTCTCTCTCTCTCTGCCTCTGCTTCTCTGTAACTCTGCCTTTCAAATAAGTAAATAAATCTTAAAAAAAAAAAAAAAATAGGAAGAGTCTAGCCTATTTGAAAAGACAGCCAATTAGCCTACACTCCAGAGACACAAAAGGGAAGGAAGAATCCTCATAACAATTACACTTTTTATGGATGAACTTACTATTGTGGCTTCCTATTCAAGTTGTTCTGTACTCTATACTGGCTCTTATAATTCCATCTCTACTTGAACATTTTATTCTACATTAATAGTCTATAAACAGACCGGCACTGTGGTGTAGCAGGTAAAGCTGCCATCTGTAGTGCTGGCATCCCATATGATGCTGGTTCGATTCTCGGCTGCTCCACTTCCGATGCAGCTCTCTGCTGTGACCTGGGAAAGCAGTAGAAGATGGCCAAGTCCTTGGGCCCCAGGCACCTGTGTAGGAGACCCGAAGAAGTTCCTGGCTCCTGGCTTTGGATCAGCACAGCTCCGGCCATCACAGCCATCTAGGGAGTGAACCAGCAGATGGAAGACAGATATCTCTCTCTCTTTGCCCCTCTCTGAAACTCTGCCTTTCAAATAAAATATATAAATCTTTTTAAAAAGAAAAAAGTCAATAAACTCCAACAGAAAGGAACACTGTTTTTCTTATTGAAATATCACAAGTGCCTAGAACATTGCCTGGTATCGAGATTAAATTGAATATAGATTTGCTGAATCAGTAAATAAAGAATTGGGATAATATCCATGATGTCTCATAATTTATATTTTCACTCAGTATATGATAAGCATCTTTACATGACATAAATATGGAATGATTGCTCATTTTTAATGGTTGTAGAACTCAACCAAACAGTGCTGTTATTAATTTAATCACATGTCCCTTACTAGACTATGAGATGCTTAGGGCAAGAAATTTTCAACATAGATTTAAACATCTAACTTGGAACACTCTATATTTATGCTGGGGGAAAAACATCTCAGAGCCTTAGTTTCATGTATGCAACGCTAAGAATAATATCTTAACTTTTCAGGTTTATTGTGAGGAGAAACTCAGCATATGTCAAACTCCTCCGGAGCTGGAATAGTGGCACCGCAGTTTAAGACACCGCCTGCAATGCTAGCATCACAAATGGGTACCAGTTCAAGTCCTGAATGCTCCACTTCTGATCCAGCTCCCTGCTAATGGCCTGGGAAAAAGTAGTGAAAGATAGCCCAAGTATTTGGGCCGGCCACCCATATAGGAGACCGGGCTCCAGGTTTCAGCCCAGCCCAGCCCCAGCCATTGCAGCCATCTGAGAAGTGAACCAGTAGATGAAGATTTCTCTGTGTCTCTCCCTCTCTCTGTGTAATTCTTTCAAATAAATTAATAAATCTTTAAAAAGCAAAAATTGGGTCCAGCACTGTGGCGTAGTAGATTAAGCCTCTGCCTGTGGCACCGGTATCCTTTATGGGTGCTGGATCATGTCTGGGCTGCTGATTCAGCTCTCTGCCAATGACCTGGGAAAGCAGAAGAAGATGGCCAAGTGCTTGGGCCCCTGCACCCTCGTGGGAGACCAGGAAAAGCTCCTGGCTCCTGATCAGCTCAGCTCAGCTTAGCTCCGGCAGTTGCAGCCAGTTGGGGAGTGAACCAGCAGATGGAAGACCTTTTCTCTGTCTCCCTCTCTCTGTAGCCCTACCTCTCAAATAAATAAATATCTTAAAAAAAAAAAAAAAAAAACAAGCAAAAATTTGTTCTCTCCCTGTACCCATGTGGGAGACCAAGAAGCTCTTGGCTCCTGGCTTCAGATCCTCTCAGTTCTGGCAACTGCAGCCATCTGGGGAGTAAACCAGTGGATGGAAGGCCTCTCTCTCTAACTCTGTCTTTCAAATACATAAAATAAATCTTGGGGGGAAAAAAAGACACATCAGCAAAGGGGCAAGCTGCTGCCTGCCACACCAGGACCCCAAATGGGCACTGGTTCAAGTCCTGGTTGCTCTGCTTCTGATTCAGCTCCCGCTAATGTGCCTAAGAAAGCAGCAGAATATGGCCCAGGTGCTTGGGCCCCTGTACCCACGCAGGAATCCCAGATGAAGCTCCTGGCTCCTGGCCCAGACCCGGCTGTTGTGGCCATTTGTGGAGCGAACCAACAGATGGAGACCTCCCTCACTCTCTTTTTCCTCTCTCTCTCTGTAATTCTACCCTTCAAATATAAAATAAATCTTAAAAGGGGGGGGGGGGAGGTTGGCAGAGCTGTGGCGTAGCCAGAAAAGCTCCGCCTGCATTGCCAGCATCCCTTATGGACAATGGTTCGAGTCCCAGCTGCTCCACTTCCAATCCAGCTCTTTGCTATGGCCTGGGAAAGCAGTACAGGATGGTCCAATCCTTGGGCTCCTGCACCCACATAGGATACCTGGAAGAGGCTCCTGGCTTTGGATTGGCCCAGCTCTGGCCATTGTGGCCATTTGGGAAGTGAACCAGTGCATGGAAGACCTCTCTCTCTTTCTCTGCTTCTCTGTAACTCTTTCAAATAAAGAAAAAAATCTTTAAAAAAAAAAGATGCTCAGCAAACTGGGACTAGAGGGAAACTTCCACACTGTAATAAAGAACATCTGCTAAAAATCCCATAGCTGGGGCAGGCATTTCAGTCTAGCAGTTAAGACACCAGTGAAGGTACTTATGCCCCACTGTAGTACCTGGGTTCAATGTCCAACTCCAGTCCTTGACTCCAACTTCCTGGTAATGTAGACCCTAGGAGGCAGCAGGCAATGGCTCAAATAATTAGATTTCCTGCCACCAACGTGGAGGACCTGGACTGAGTTCCTGGCTCCTGGCTTTGGCTTGGCCCTGCTCCAGCTGTTACAAGCATTTGTGGAGTGAACCAGGGAATGGGTGCTTTCTCAGTCTCTCTGCCTCTCAAGCAGATAAATAAAAATTAAAAACCCATAGCTCACATTATACTTAATGATGAAAGACTGAATGCTTCCCACATAAAAGCAGGAACAAGTCAAGGAAATCCACCTCAACACTACAATTAAACATAACACTAGAGTTCCAGCCAATGCAAAATGCAAGAAATCAAGTACACACTGACTGGATGGAAGGAAATGAAACTGTTTCTATTGAAAGATGATATTATTATCTAAATACAATTTCCCCAGAAATACACTGAAAAAAATTCCTTAAACTAATAACTGAGTTCAGCAAGGTCACAGCATACAGAATCAATATACAAAAGCAATCACATTGTCACAGAATTATGAATATGTGGAAATTGAGCTTAAAATCAGTATTATTTATAATAGCTCCAAAGCAGATTAAATATTTAAGCATAAATTTAACAACACTTGTGAAGGATCTGTATCCTGATGATTACAAAATGCTGATGAAAGAAATCAAAGACCTACATAAATAAGAGTGATGCATGATGGACTAGGAAACTTAACATGATAAAGCTGCCAGCTCGCCCCAAACTAATCTAATCAACACATCTCAAAATCCAAGTAAGGTATTTGGAGACACAGAGAAACTTATTCTAAAAATCAAATGGAAAGGAAAAGGATCTAGAACAGCTAACAATTTTGAAAAAGAATAAAGTGCTGGCACTGTGGTGCAGCAGGTTAAAGCTCTGGCCTGACCCACTGGCATCCCAATGGGCCTTGGTTCTAGTCCCTGCTGTTCCTCTTCTGATCTGGCTCTCAGTTATGGCCTGGGAAAGCAGCAGAAGATGGGACCCTGCACCCACGTGGGAAACCCGGAAGAAGCTCCTGGCTCCTAGATTGGCGCAGCTCCAGCCACTGCGGCCATCTAGGGAGTGAACCAGCGGATGGAAGACCTCTCTCCATCTCTACCTCTCTCTGTAACTCTTTCAAATAAATAAAATAAATCTTAAAAAAAAAAAAAAAAAAGGAAAAGAATAAAGTGAGAGCAACCACTCTACCCTCATGTTGATCCAGCTCCCTGCAGATATACCTAGGAAGGCAGTGGAGGACAGCCCACGTACTTGGCTCCTGCCATTCATGTAGGAGACTCAGATGGAGTTCTTCACCCCTGGCTTCAGCCTGATCCAGCCCCAGCCACTGAGTCCCTTTGAGGAGTGACCTAGCAAACCAGCAGATGGAAGATCTCTTTCTTTGTCTCTCCTGCTCCCTTTGTCCCTCTACCTTTCAAATAAATAAGTCTTAAAAAAAAAAAAAAAAGCAATTCAATGCAAGAATTACATACAGCCTTTTCAATAAATGGTGCTGCAGTTAATGGACATCCAAAGTAACAAAAACAAACTTCAACCTAAACCTCACCCTTCATACAAAGACTAACTCAAAATTAATCCTAGACATAAATATTAAGCAATAAAATTTTAGGGAAAACACAGAGGAGACCATGTTCAAGACCTAGGGAATGGTTAAGAATCTTTAGCATAATCCATATCAGAAAAAAATAATAAATTCAATCACACCAAAATAAAAAACCTTTGCTATGCTAAATGACCCTGTGATCAGAATGAAAAAATTAGCTTCAGCCTGGCAAAGAATATTTGGAAACCAGCTGTCTGACAAAGGACTAGTACCTATAATACATAAAGAATTCTCAGAATACTCCAAATAGAAAATGAGCAGAAGACATGATGCGACATTTCAGTGAAAACGTATAGATGGCAAATAAGCACATGAAAAGATGTTCAACATCATTAGCTATGAGGGATATTATTACATACCTATTAGGATTGCTAAAAAAAAGAAAAAAATTACACCACATCCTAGAGAGAATACAGAGAAACTATAGACTGCCCAATGCAATGTGGCACTGGAAAAAAGGAGTGCGTCTTACAAGATTAAACAATGTGCACACCATACAGCCCAAATGAAAAGTTGTGCTCATACAAAACCTGTACATTAGGGGCCGGCTCCATGGCACAGTAGGTTAATCCTCTGCCTGTGGCACCTGCACCCCATATGGGCACCAGTTCTAGTTCCGGCTGCCCCTCTTCCAATCCAGCTCTCTGCTGTAGCCTGGGAAAGCAGTGGAGGATGCCCCAAGTGTTTGGGCCCCTGCACCTCCCCATGAAGACCCGGAAGAAGCTCCTTACTCCTGGCTTCGGACGTTGAGGCCATTTGGGGAGTGAACCAATGGAAAGAAGACCTCTCTCTCTGTCTCTCCCTCTCACTGTCTGTTACTCTACCTCTCAAATAAATAAAATCTTAAAAAAAAAAACTGTACATAAATATTAGTAAAAACAAAACAAACAAAAAAAACCTCCAAGCCCAGAGTTTTAAGCCTTTAAGAAGAAAAGTAACTTCAATTGAATACAAACTCTTCAGAAAAGGAGAATATATCCCAACTAATTTTTGAGATCAGCATTACCCTGATACCTAAGCCAGGTAAAAATATTACAGGAAAAATATGCATTGATATCCTTTGTGAACACAGGCAGAAAATTCTGACAAAAATTTGAAGACAGAAATATGTACAGGATGATTTACCACAACCAAATAGGATTCGGCCCAGAAACTGATTTCGATTCAACATTCAAAAGTCAATCAGTATGTTAATAATAACATATTAACAGAATCTGAAAGAAAAATCACAATATCATCTCAACAGATATAGAAAAACCTTCATAAAATTCAACAGAGAGCAATCTAGAACCAGAAAAGATCTTGAATCTGATAAAAGGGATCTACAAAAACCTTATAGCTGGGACTAGCATGGCACAGCAAGTCAAGCTACTGCTTGTGATGTCTCGGGATTGAACCACAGGATGGAAGATCTCTGTGTTTTCCCTCTCTTTTTGTAACTCTGCCTTTCAAATAAATACTAGAAAAGAAAAAACCTACAGAAAATAACATGGTTAACAGTAAAAGACAATGTTTTCCGTCTAAAATCAAGAGTGACGCAAGGGTATCCATCCTCATTATTTCCATTCAATTCTACTGGAGTTCTGTCCAGTGCATTTACAGACCAACCAACCAACCAACCCGCAGATGGAAAGGACAACATAAAACTGTCTTAATATGTGCTGGCTGGAACTGCCTGCGACGCTGGCATCTCATATTGGCTCCCGCTCATTCTCAGCTGCTCCACTTCCATCCAGCTCCCTGCTAACAGCCTTGGAAAAGCAGCAGAAGATGGCCCAACTTCTTGGGCCCCTGCCACTCACACGGGAGACCTGGAAGAAGCTCTTGGCTCCAGGTTTTGGCCTTCCCCAGCCCCAGCAGTTGCTGCCATCTGGGAAGTGAGCCAAAGGATGGAAGATATCTCCCTCCCTCCCTCTGCTTCTATGTAACTCTTTCAAATACATTAAAAAAAATGTGGTGGCTGGGGCAGGCATTTGGCCTTACAGTTATGTCGATAAGATGCCCACATCCCAAATTGAAGTGCTGGGTTGAAGTCCAGCCTCTGCTCTGGATACCAACTTCCTACTAACGTGCACCCTGGGGAGGCAGCAAGTAATGACTAAAGTATCTGGGTGCCTACCACTCACATGAACACGTGGACAGGGTCCCTGGCTCCCAGGTTCAGAATGGCCCACCTAGGCATCTGAGGAGTGAACAAGCAGATGGGAGCTTTCTGTCTGTTTCTCTGCCTCTCAAATACATAAGTACACTTATTTAAAAAAAAAAAAAAAGTACAGTGACAGAATCATCTACATGAAATTTCAAAAGGTCTCAAAAGAAAATTTTAATTATTTATTTTTTTAAAATATTCATGTATGTATTTGAAAGGCAGAGTTACAGAGAGGGAGAGGCAGAGGCAGAGAGAAGTCTTCCTGGTTCACTCCACAAAAAGCCAGAACAGCCAGGGATAGGAAAGACCATAACCAAGAGTCAGGAGCTTCATCCAGGTCTTGGACCATCTTCCTCTGCTTTCCCAGGCACATTACCAGAGAGCTGGGAAGTGGAGCAGCCAGAACTTGAACCTGTGGCCCCAGAACAGATGATTAAACCAGTGTATGGAAGACCTCTCTGTCTCTCCTCTAAATCTGCCTTTCAAATAAATAAATAAATCTTTAAAAAAAAAAAGAGAGAGAGAGAGAGAACTGATGATTAGAATTAGTGAGGTTTCAAGCATGCAAAGCCAATGATGGAAAATCAACTGTATGTCTACATACCCATAATGAACTGGATATGGAAATGTGAGAAACAGTTATCATCTAAAATGGTACTAAGGGACAGACATCTGGCACGCCACTTGAGATGCCCACAGCCCATGTCATATGCCTGGATTGGAGTCCTGGCTCTGCTTCCAATTCCAGCTTCCTGCTGATGTACACCATCAAAGGCAAAAAGTACTTGGGTCCCTGCTCTCCACACAGAGACCAAGATTGAGTCACAGGATCCTGGCTTTGGTCTGCCCCAGCGCTGGCTGCTGCACGTATCAGGGAGTGAACCAATGGACAGAAGATCTCCATTTGTCGAATCTCGCTGCCTTCCAAATAAAGTGAAAATTAAAATTTATAAATAAGGCCTGTGCCGCGGCTCAATAGGCTAATCCTCCACCTTGCAGCACCAGCACACCGGGTTCGAGTCCAGGTCGGGGCGCCGGATTCTGTCCCGGTTGCCCCTCTTCCAGGCCAGCTCTCTGCTATGGCCTGGGAGTGCAGTGGAGGATGGCCCAAGTCCTTGGGCCCTGCACCCGCATGGGAGACCAGGAGAAGCACCTGACTCCTGCCTTCGGATCGGCATGGTGCGCCGGCCGCAGCGTGCCAGCCGCAGCGGCCATTGGAGGGTGAACCAACGGCAAAAGGAAGACCTTTCTCTCTGTCTCTCTCTCCCTGTCCACTCTGCCTGTCAAAAAAAAAAATTATAAATAAAATGTTATACTGACCAAAATTCAAAGAAATATAATTTTTTAAAATACTAAAAGCATGAAAAATACAAAATATTATTATAAGAACCAAGTATCTAAATAAATAACATTGAGACAAATCACAATCACAGATTATAAACATGTCAGTTCTCCTTGAAGTAAAGCAGAGATTCAACAGTCTTGTTAGTAGAAATCGATAGGCTAGTTCTAAAATCTATGTGAAAACAGAAAACACTGGACAGGCAGATAAACTTGGGGGGGAGGGTCACCACAGGTACACAAGGTTGTAAGAATGAGAATGATCATTAACACTCACTATAAGCACACGGTGGACTGGCACACAGACCTAGATCAATGGAATGTGGTGGAAAAATTGATTTACCTATGTAAGTCCAATGGATTTTTTTCCACAAACGGAAAAGGATTGTCTGTTCACAAACAGTGCTAGACCAACTGCACATTCATATGCGAATAAATGAAATGTGACCCTAATGCCACAACATAAATAAAAACTGTTCATGGATCTTAATATAAGCAATAAAACAAAAAAATTTCCAAAAAAATACAGTTAAAATTTCTGTGACCTTGGATTAAAGATTCTTAGGACTAGGGCCAGCGCTGTGGTATAGCAGGTAAAGCCAGTGCCACCTGCAATGCCAGCATCCCATATTGGTGCAGGTTCTAGTCTCGGCTGCTCCACTTCTGATCCAGCTCTCTGCTATGGCCTAGGAAAGCAGTAGAAGATGGCCCAAGTCTACGTGGGAGACCCGGAGAGGAGGCTCCTGGCTCATGGCTTCGGATCAGCACAACTCCGGCCCTTGGCCAATTGGGGAGTTAACCAGTGGATGGAAGACCTCTCCCTCTGCCTCTCCTCTCTCTGTAACTCTGACTTTCAAATAAATAAATAAATCTTTAAAAAGAAAAGATTCTTAGACACAAAATGTATTAACTATGAAAGACTCTTAAGACACAAACAAGGAGAAAATATTTGTAAAATACCTATCTGGCTAAGCACTTGTTATCAAAAATACAGACAGAATCCTTATAATATTAAAAAGGTGAATCTGAACACCTAACCAAAGTACACAGATGACCAAAAAAGACATGAAAAGAGATTCAACACTATTAATCATTAGGGAAATGTAAATTAAAATGATTTCTGGCCAGTGTTGTGGCACAGTAGGTTACGCTGCTGCCTGTGATGCCAATGCCTGCTAAGGGAGCTGGGAAAGTTGAAGAAAACAGCCCAAGTACCTGGGTCCCTGCCACCCACATGGGAGACCTGGATGGAATTCTAGGTTTCTAGTTTCAGCTTTGCCCAGTCATCGCCCTCATATCATCTGGGGAGTGAACCAGCAGATAGATGATCTCTCTTTAATTCTGCCTTTCAAATAAATAGTAAATAAATATTTTAAAAGAAAGAAAGAGAGAGACTTCTACGCACCTACCAGAAAGGCTAAAATTAGAAAGAGTTCTTACACCAAATGCTGATGACAAAGTTGAGCAACTGGAAAACTAAAAGTCTCAGGCACCATTAGTGCGAATGCAATGTGGCACGAGTATTTTGGTCTGGCAGCTACTTACAAAGATAAAGACACTTATCACATAACGCAGCAGTCCCACTCTAAGTATTTACCCAAGAAGTGAGGATTTAAAAGTGCCTTATTCTAGTTATTTTTTTCAGCGTGTAAAGTCTCACTATTTATAGCTGCCTTGTTAGCCATCAGTAGTGTTTACAAAAAAATTTTTAATCTGCTTCAAACACTTGTGAACCATATTCACCCTAACCCTGAAGTCTGTAACGCTCAATAACAATTCTAAAAAACATACACACACTCTAGAGCAGTTTTGCAAACCTCAGTGGGTATTCTACTGGATCAACATCAGCATTTTAAAGAACGTGAAATAGACAAAAAAACAGCACATCTAGCAAGGCTACATTTACATTTGAAGAATCTTTTATTTTTGTCGAATGTATCATGCGGTGCCACATAAACATATTTTACTGTGGATCATGGTCAAAATACATATACCGAAAAGCACTGATCTATAAATATTTCTGTATAAGTTCTATGTTACCAGAAGCTTCAGGAGTTCCTGGGCACTTTCTATTTGATCTATCTTGTATCAGCAGGTACTAAAATCCAACAGCAGAGCTATCATAGATTCTATAGTTCTTATGATTGCTAATAAGCATTTAGTGGTCTTTCCTTATGAAAACAGCAGCACATTCTATTTCACGTTTGTCATATTTATTTTTTACTACTAAAACCACAGATCTTAAAATTTCCATTGAGATTCCAAAACTAAAGAAACACAGTACAAATATTCCAGTAACTTTTCCCCAGTGACCAAAAGGAGATAAAAGACAAACCTTCTTGTAATACACTGTACCCTGGAAACACATTATGAAGAATCTGGTAATTCAGAATGTGCATGCATTCATGGTATACTAAGAGTAATCTAGGCCAGCACAGCGGCTCACTAGGCTAATCCTCCACCTGTGGCGCCGGCACACCGGGTTCTAGTCCCGGTCGGGGTGCTGGATTCTGTCCCGGTTGCCCCTCTTCCAGGCCAGCTCTCTGCTGTGGCCTGGGAGTGCAGTGGAGGATGGCCCAAGTGTTTGGGCCCTGCACCCCATGGGAGACCAGGAGAAGCACCTGGCTCCTGGCTTTGGATCAGTGCAGTACGCTGGCCGCAGCGGCCAATGGAGGGTGAACCAATCGTAAAGGAAGAACTTTCTCTCTGTCTCTCTCTCACTGTCCACTCTGCCTGCCAAAAAATAAAAATAAAAAGTAAAAAAAGAGAGTAATCTAAACACAAAATTATCCATTTCAATACATACTGACTGCTAATGATGTTCAAAGGATACAGTTCCTAAACTCCAAACAAAAAAGACATTCCAGTCACCAACAAAAAATTGTCACTGGCTAATCATAATTTAAGCATTTTATTTTATTTTACATTATAACAAAGAATTCTCTTTAAGTTCCTTAAAATCACTTTGCCAATTATATCTTTTAATTTAGAAGAGTTAGAAAGTGTAATTTCAAGTTGTAGGCAAGTCTGTCCTAAAGGAGAGAAACAGGACTAGAAATAGGAAATGTACTGAAGTTAACAGTATCTTTTATCCCGAATGTTTACCTGGGGCAGGCACTGGGGCAGAGCAGGTCTGTGACCCAGCTGCTCCACCTCCACCTTCCTGTTGTCTGGGAGAGCAGCAGAGGATGGCCAAAGCGCTTTGGCCCTTGCCCCCAAGTGTAAGACCTACAAGAAGCCCCTGGCTCCAGCCCAGTCCAGCCCTGGTCACTGGAGCCATTTGGAGAGTGAACCAGTCGATGGAAAAGCTCTAACTCTGCCTTTCAAATAAATAAATAGATCTTTAAAAAAGTTTATCCTTTTAAAACTGTTTACAGAATGGAAATGAAATGTGTAACTAATCAGTTAATATAACAATCGCTGAATTCCAAAAGCACCATTCCAAAGCCGGTTTACAGTATCTTGAGTAATTCCAACAAACCTACAGGAAGGTGTCTCTGACTCTGGACTTGGGCACTTCCTAAAAGAAAATTTAGAAACACACACTGGAATTCAGACTAGGTTCATAAAGCCTACAATCCCCAGCCTAGCTTCTAAATCCAGGCTAGTCCTAAATAACACCAGAAAGGGTGAATCTTGCAAATTTCATAGTCATAAGTAAACACATACATCTTTCTGGTAAATGACAAACTGGAAACTATTCAAATCCATTCCCACAACATGAAAAGATATTTTATAAACCATAATTTTGTTTGATGTAAAAGAAGTATTTAATCAATTAAAGTAAAATCAATTACAAATCGTGAATTGCACATCCTTATCTGAAATGCTTAGGACCAACAGTGTTTCCAATTTCAGTTTTTCGAATTCTGGAACATGCTTTACCCACTGAGTATCCCTAATCCAAAATCTTAACATCTGAAACTTTCTGAGCATCAATATCACATATATACACTATCAGATTCTAGAACATTTCGGATTAAAAGATTAGGGGTGGGGCCAGGGCTGGTTTAGCGGGTTAACACTCCGGCCTGAAGCGCTGGCATCCCATATGGGTGCTTATTCTAGTCCTGGTTGCTCCACTTCCAATCCAGCTCTCTGCTATGGCCTGGGAAGGCAGTAGAAGATGGCCCAAGTCCTTGGGTCCCTGCACCCATGAGGGAGACCCAGAAGAAGCTCCTGGCTTCAGATCGATGCAGCTCTGGCATTGCAGCCAATTGGGGAGTGAACCAGCAGATGGAAGACCTCTCTCACTCTCTCTCTGCCTCTCCTCTGTGTGTAACTGACTTTCAAATAAATAAATAAATCTTTAAAAAAAAAAGATTATGAGTGCTCAACCTGTACTACCCAAAAGATGCATACTAACGGTGAAAAAATTTAAAATGCAAATATTACCAGGAAAATCTGCCTATTCATCTATCTGAATTGTATTGTTAATTAGCAGTAATTCACTATTAGAAATGCAAACAGAAATACATCAGGATAACATTTAACCAACAATGCTTAGCAATTACATTATGTAAATGTTGAAATGTTTAACAAAGAAATGTGTGTACTGCCTAAAATCCTTGGACTTGAAATTTTATTTTTAAAGGCAGGCTTTGGGCAGGCATTTGAGTTGGTAGTTAAAACAGCAGTGTCCAATATGGGAGCACCTAGGGTTCCAGTCCCAGTTCCAGCTTCCCACTAACGTAGACCACAGGTCAAAGAGTTGCCACTCAGACGGAGCTAGATTAAGTCCCCACTCCTGGCTTTGGCCTGACCCAGCTGGGGCTTCTGTGGGCTTTTGGGGAATGAACCAGCAGAAGAGAGCTAGATCTGTCTCGACCTGTCAAAAATAAATGTTTATTTTGTTACAAGAAACTTGAAATCCATGTTACTTTTTTCATAATACGCATTTTCCATGAAGTGGCTAAAGACACCTCATACCATGGATTTCATTTTGCACCATAATAAAAATCTTTTAGTTTTAAAAATTCACTCAGGTTAAGGCACCCTCTGCAATGTTGTCCTCTCAAATGGGCGCCAGCTCCAGTCCCTGGTGGTCCACTTCCCATCCAGCTCCCTGCTAACCCACCAGGGGAAGCAGGGTGAGATGGCCCAAGTGCTTGGGCCTGGCCACCTACGTGGGAGATCCAGAGTTCCCAGCTTCTGGCTCCTGGCTTTAGCCTGGCCCAGCCCTGTCGGTTTCGGCCTTTTGGGGAATTTACCTGCGGATGGAAGGTCCCTCTGTAACTCTGCCAAACAAATAAATCTGTAAAAATTTTTTTTAAAAAAATCTGTACCAAAATTATTTTTTAATTCTATTTTAAAACATCATCCTATCCTTTGTGATAACTTAAAAAGACTGGATCTATTTTTACTGCCATGGAAGGATGTCTAATATGTAGTGTTAAAAAAAAAAAAAGCAAGTGGCAAAGCAATGCTTACAATAGAACACCATCAGGTCAGGTCTGCTCACACACACACACACACATCCCATCAGGTCAGGTCTGTGTCACACACACACACACACACACACCATCAGGTCAAGTCTGTGTCACACACACACACCATCAGGTCAGGTCTCTCACACACACACACACACACCCCATCAGGTCAGGTCTCTCACACACACACACCCCATCAGGTCAGGTCTCTCTCACACACACACACCATCAGGTCAGGTCTGTCTCTCTCACACATACACACACACACACACACCCATCCCATCAGGTCAGGTCTGTCTCTCTCTCACACACACACACACCCCATCAGGTCAGGTCTCTCTCTCACACACACACACACACACCCACACCATCAGGTCAGGTCTGTCTCACACTCACACACACACACAACCCCACCCCATCAGGTCAGGTCTCTCTCACACACACACACATCAGGTCAGGTCTCACACACACACACACACCATCAGGTCAGGTCTGTCTCTCTCTCACACACACACACACACACCCCATCAGGTCAGGTCTGTCTCTCACACACACACACACCCCATCAGGTCAGGTCTCACACACACACACACACGCCATCAGGTCAGGTCTCTCTCTCTCTCACACACACACACACCCACACCATCAGGTCAGGTCTGTCTCTCTCTCACACACACACACACCCCATCAGGTCAGGTCTCTCACACACACACACCATCAGGTCAGGTCTGTCTCACACACAAACACATTCTCTGTGCTTTAAGAATACAAAGGACAAGATCTGGAAGATTATTCAGGGAACAGAGACATTACCTGCGGGGTAGGTGTGTGAAATCAGAATGGAAGGGCGCAGGGGGATTTCGATCATGTTTTTTACACACAGCACGTGCTCATGTCACTCAGCAAACCAGAAAGGATGTTTACATTACATGTTAATTTCTTTCAAATAACTGACAAAACAGAACCGCGGGCTGTGAGATTTTATTTTCTCCTATTCTCCATTCGCTTTTGAAGTCGAACACAGTAAAAAATAGTTTTACTTAGCAAGAAGTGATAAAATTGGAAAGAAAAAGATCTTATTTGAGGTTGTTTGCCTTATGCCCAGATTTAAAAAGAAACAAACAAACACATAAATAAACAGACTCCCTCACTGTAAGTGAGTCCACTTGGAAGCTACTGGACTCCCCAGTCGACTCGGGCGCGACCCAGAATCCTCCCAGCACCGTGCTGTCCAAAACAAGCACCGAAAAAGTGGAATAGCGTTCTCTCAAGTATTGGAGGTTGTTTTTAGAAAGCTTAACTAAGAAACAGTAAATGCCAAGTGTGTTTTCCGGGGGTGGGAACAGGAACGCGAAACCCTACACCACCTTAAAGCGGTCGAACCGAACTCCAGCGCAAGTGGCCCCGGGAGGCGCGCGGGGGCGGGGAGCGCTCGGCGCGGCTCTGCCCGGCTCTGCCCGGAGCAGGCGGACCGAGGACGGGCGACGCCGAAGCCCTCGGGGGCCCGCAGGGCAGCGTGCGCAGCAACAACTTGGGTCCCGCCGCCCGAGCCGGGGAAGAGCGCTGCCGAACAGCGAGGGCGCCAACTCTGCGCTCCGCCACCTTCGCCCGGGGGCTGCTCCCGAGTCCCAGCCCGCGAGCGACCGCGACCCCTTCCCCAGGCCACTACCGCCTGCCCCGGCCCGAGCTGCCCCAGCGAAACCCAGCAAGGGCGGCGGCCGGCAGCTTGCAAGCGGGGGCTCGACCGCAGGAGGCACGCGCCTAAGGGGGTGGGGGCCCACTCCGCACCCCCGAGTCCCCGGGGGCGCCCGTGCCGAGGGCTGTCCCGCCTCCAACAGCCCCCGCGGCGCGCCCCCTCCCCCACCGCGGGGCGGCGACCTCGGCGCCTCCGCCCCAGGGCCCCCGCTCACCCAGGTAGCGGCTCCGCAGCCGGGACGGGTCCTCCAGCCCGAGGGACCTTTTCCTCACGTCCCACAACAGGTGTGGGCAGGAGCCGCCCCGAGACATGGCTCTGCCGGGGCCGGGGTCGAAGGGGAGACCACCGCGTGGGGGAGGGGAAGAGGGGGAGGGGACAGGCGGATCAGCACCCGAGCCGCACCGGCACCATCCGCGCGCCGGGGCTCGCGGGCGCGGCGAGTCAGATGGCGGCGGCGGTGGCGGCGGCGCCTCAGCCCCCGAAGCCCGGCAGCGCCCGGGCCGGAGCTCGCCTCATACTCTCCTCCTCAGACTACCCAGAACATCCAGAGATCAGCAACAGTCCCCTCCCTCGGCCCCCCTCCCCCAGGAGGCGGAGGCGGAGGCGGAGGCGGCGGCGGCCGGGCTCCGCCCTCTCCTCCTGTGAACGCCCGCCCCGCCCAGCCGCTCTCGCGAGATAACGACCACCCCCGAGATTGAGGCCGCGATGCGTCACGGCTGCCCTCACCCAGGAAAGGGGGCTTCAGGCCACTCTAGCCAAGTTCTTAATTCTCTATGGATGGAAGAGTAGAGAAAGAAGCCGCTGGGAGGTGTAGTCTCGTTCACGCGTCTCGGGTCAAAGGAAGCCAAGAGCTGATGTGCGGCGTCATCTTTAGTTGGGGCACGGAAGGCCCGAAAAGCCCATTTTAACTACGGGCCTCCAATAGTCCGAGCGATGGGGCATGAGAGAGCGAGTGCAGCTTCACTTTCCCTACTCCAACATGGCTTCGAGGGCAGGAAGGAGAAGGCGGAGGGGCCCGCTCGGCCCCGCCCACACGGCGGGGCGAGCCAATCGCGGCGGGCCGCTCCTCCTGCGCAAGCGCGCTGCCTGCGGGGCGCTGGGCGGCCTCGGTGAGGCAATCCCTCTGACACCTGTTGCCATGACTCCTCCTCCCGCTCCCTCCGCGGAGGGCAGGAGGCGGGCCTGGGCGGGCCGTCCCGCAGCCTCCGCCCCCTGAGCCCTCTCCGGGCGCGGGCCGCTGGTTTGCCCGGGGGCAGGCGAGCCGCGGCGAAGGGCACCCTGGTGGAAAGCGGACGCGAGGCGCTGTGGCAGGGGAGAGGGACGAGCTGCCCTTCGTTGTCAGCCAGGAGCGAGGACACGGCGACGCTGCCATCCGGCTGCCCGCGATCACTCGGCGGCCGACATGTCAGCCGCCGGCGCCCGAGGCCTGCGGGCCACCTACCACCGGCTCCTGGATAAAGTGGAGCTGATGCTGCCCGAGAAATTGAGGCCGTTGTACAACCACCCGGCAGGTAATGGCCCCAGCCCGGCTCCCCCACGAGACCTTTTCTCCTCCCTGCAAAAGGCGCCTTTGAGACCGCCGGTTCCTGTGCTGCTGGCGGCATCCCGCAGCCCCAGCCCCTGTCCGCCCTCGGCGCTTCACCTTCTGTCATCCCGACCGCGGGAGGCTCGCAGGCGGCGCCCTTCCGGACCTCTGTGGCGAGCGCGCCGGCGGCCTCCACATCTGGTCCCCTCCACGCCGGCGGCCACGGGACAGCCGAGCCTCGCCGCCGTGGGCCCGCGCGCCGCGGTGTGGGAGCGTCGCCGCGCGGTGTGGAGCAGAGGTCGCGGGTGTCGCTGCTCTGGCCGTGGGCCCCGGCGCCCCGCGGTGTGGGAGCGTCGCCCCGCGGTGTGGAGCAGAGGTCGCGGGTGTCGCTGCGCTCGCCGTGGGCCCGCGGGCCTCAGTCTGCCCTCAGGTGTGCCGGTCGGATCGGGGCGTGAGTCCCCTTTCCCGTTCGCCGCAGGTGTGACCTTGGGCGGTGGATGCGGGAATGCCACGCTCCGCGTTCACTCTCCTGTCCCCCTGGGAAACAGGGTGCCCGTGGCTGCGCGAATAATGCTCACCCGGCTCTTTATTTCAGACCTCTGTATCCTGAGGTCTCCCCCAAGCTCAGCACACGAGAAATTGTGTTTTGAATGGGAGGATGGACGTGCCCCCCCCCAAAAAAAGTGGCTTTTCCCCCTACTTGGTAAATCTATGGTCCCCAGTCGGTGTCCGGGGTCCCCCCGCTGCTCGGACTCCGCAGCCGCTCTCCGGAGGCTGAGCTAGTTACTAGATCTGATTTCCAGTTAGATAACGAAGTGAACTACACCTTCAGACCGTAGTTTAACCCTTAATGTTGCCTACTGCAAGACGGAATACACCATAAAACAGCTCTTCACGGAGACACGGTGATTGATGAAGTTCGTTTACCTCTTAGTTTTTTTATATAGCAGTCGATTTGGGGGGATAGTGCTGCGTTTTGTGGCAAAGGTTTTTCAGAGGGAGGATTGGGCTCTGCTTGGTAATCATCAGGACATTACAGAGTCCTCTGAATAACTCCTCTGGAGTTAGCTCCGACCTTCCTAAGCTCTGGGTAGAGGAGAAACAGTTTTGAACACCTTAATGGGGAATGGGAAGGTAGTCTCCATTGTTGCTTTCCAAAGGCTTTGCTTGTGGCTGCCTGTAATTTTTGCATTGAACACTTGACTCCACATTCAGAATGAAGAGCAGATTGTGCATTTCATCTGGGAACACTTGGATTGGTCTGGTAATTTTAATCCCATTTCAGTGTGGTAGAAGGAACACAGGCATAGAAAGCAAACAGACCTAGGTTTGAGTCTTGGCTATGTGACCTTGACCTTACCTTCCCAAGTCTTAGTTTTCTAGTCTATAAAATGGGGATGATAATTATGACCTTTGAAGGACTCTCGCAAGGGTTCAGTGATATGGCTGTCAACGGAGCAGCACCATGCTTGCACTTTCACTGGCAACAAATGTTAATTCCTCACTGCAGACTTATGTATGCTGAAGAGTTGTAGGCACTCCAATTTTATGAATAAAGAAGTATGATAAAAATAACTGCTGACTCATTGGTATTGAGTAAAATCTGAGGAAATGCTAATTATTGCTCCAATAGTTGTCCAGAGTGAATATTTAAGGATTGTACATACTGTTTTACATAACAATGTTTGCTGTTGAATCATTGTTTAAACTTGAGATTAGATTCACCTATCAGGCATTTTTAAAGGATGTGCTCCCTGCCTAGTAACTGAATGCCAACCTGATTGTCAAGGTTTTTTTCTTTCAAAATTGTACTTAAAAACCCCAGTGCCACAGGGCCCTTTGGGTTTTTTTCCTCTCTTGGAAGTCCCCCTCCATGCCACTCTGGCTGGAGGTCTTTGAGTCTAGTAAATCTTTTTAAATCTCAAAAAAAAAAAAAAAAAAAAGGAAAGGTAAAATACTAAGGGTCAGAAATCAAACATTACTGATTTATAAATTTTTGAGATTTTATTTTATCACTGACAAGTATGTCTAGATAGGTAACAAGAATATGTTTCGGGGGCTGGTGCAGTGGCACAGCAAGTTAAGCTGCCGCATCCCATATAAGCACCAGTTTAAATCCTGGCTGCTCCACGTCCCAGCTCCTTGCTAATGTGCCTGGGAAAGCAACAGAGTACTTGAGCTCCTGTCACCCAAAAGGGAGACCAGGATGGGGTTCAGACTCCGGGCTGCAACCATTTGGGGACTGAACCAGTGGATGGAAAGTCAATCAATTTCTCTCTCTCTCCCTCCCTTCCTCCCTCACCCCCCCCCCCTTAACTCTGCCTTTCAAATAATTAAATCTTTTTTTACAAATGTTATATTTCTATGTAGATATGTATTAAATTTTGAGTATCTCTTGTAGTTTGAGCCTTTGACTTGTGGCCCAGAATTGTGAGGCCTGCTTCATCCATTTGCCCATGTGTTGTTCTTGGCCCATCAAGATCTGCCTGTGTAGAGGAAGAATAGAATTCTAAGTAAATGTGTGTCCTTGTCAAGTTACTCAACTCACATGAACTGATGTCATACACTCCCCACCTGACTGACTATAAAAGCCCGCAACTCTGCACTAACCAGTTGCATAGCTGCTCTCTAGATATTTGTCAGAAATAACCTTGAACTTGGGTTGCTCAGTGTTTACTTCCCAATGTTTACTGAAGAGTTCAGTCAGGGTAGGGGGCAGTGGGAAGAACACATTCTTGGTGAAGGAGTGTCATTTCATTGTAACTGCAAGCTCTAAAATGGAGTGAATCATTCCGAGGGGATACAGAAAGTAAAACACAGGAATGTAGGGAAAGACAGTAGAACTGCTGTAAATGCTTACTGTTTTTTCATCCTTTGGAGTTTTTCCTAGTGTATTTTATAATATAAAAATAGACAGTTATTAGTTTATGAATATGTAGCCATATGTATAGATACATGAGCTCTATTTTTTTTGTTGTTGTTGTTAGAGGCACATGATCAAAAGAAGTTAGAAGACCCCTACTCTAAAGAGTCTAAAAACTATCCCTTGGATAGGTTAGCTCAGAAAACATCTGTCTGAACTGCATCATTTTAGCTCACTGTTGTTTTGCCTTTATTGAATTATATTTGGCTTAACTGGAAGAGCTTTTAAAAAATCAGTTCTGTGAAACTTAGAGCAGAGCCTAATGTGCTGCTGCTGTATCATTCTCTACATTTATGCTGTTCTCCCACACAGGAGAAGTTACTTTAAAGTCCTAAGGAGAATATTGACATTTTTCCTAGGTAAGGGAATTGATTTTTATTTTTAATTTTAAAGACATAGAAGAGATTTTTTAAAAAAATAAAAACATTAAATCAACCAATGCTAATTGTTCATAAAGGATTATCTTTATCATAAAAATTCAGAATTGAATACAACTAACTTCAAAATATGTATTTTTCATTATATATAAACCCGAATGTGTATCAAATAAATGACCAGTGTATATGCTCATATAGTTTTTTTTTTTTTTAAAGATTTATTTATTTACTTGAAAGGCAGAGTTACAGAGAGGCAGAGAGAGAGAGAGGTCTGCCTTCCGCTGGTTCACTCCCCAGATGGCCGCAACAGCCAGAGCTGCACCGATCCAGAGCCATGAGCTTCTTCCAGGTCTCCCACATGGGTTCAGGGGCCCAAAGACTTGGGCCATCTTTTACTGCTTTCCCAGGCCATAGCAGAGAGCTGGATCAGAAGTGGAGCAGCCAGGTCTCGAACCCACATCCATATGGGATGCAGGTGTGGCAGGCCGGGGCTTTAACCTGCTGTGCCACAGTGCTGCCACTCTTATGGGATGCTGGCACTGCAGGTGGTGGCTTTACCCACTATGCCACAGTGCTGGCCCTGCTCACATAGTTTTAATTGTTTAGCATCTCTATTAAAACAGCTTATTAACTTGCTGTACAGATTATGTGTAGAATTTTAATGCCAGTCTAAGGTACTCTATGTAAATATATATATATTTTAAAGATTTATTTTATTTATTTGAAAGAGTTACAGGGAGAGGTAGATACAAAGTCTTCCACCCGATGGTTCACTCCCCAGATGGCCGCAATGGCTGGAGCTGTGCCGATCCGAAGTCAGGAACCAGGAGCTTCTTGCAGGGGTCCAAGGACTTGGGCTGTCTTCTACTGCTTTCCCAGGCTATAGCAGAGAGCTGGATCAGAAGAGGAGCAGCCGGGACTTGAACTGGCACCCATATGGGATGCCGGTGCTTCAGGCCAAGGCGTTAACTCGCTGTGCCACAGTGCCAGCCCTGTGAATATGTATTTTTAAAACATTTAATATATTCTAAATATTTAAATCAAATATCGAATATACATGTAATATTTTCTAAAGTATGAGTTATTTACCTTAAAGTTAAGGGATAAGAACAAAATAGTTGGACAGTCAGAATTTCAGTTACAGCTATAAGATATTGATGAAAAAGAGAATGTCATTAGACAATCAACTACGAAGACAGTTGAGTTATTCAATATTGAGAGTAGTCTCACCTCGGGCCTTGATTTATAAGATGAGTGCCTACATTATGATGATTTCAACCGTCCTTCTAAATCTAAAAATTATTAACTCTTTTTAACTGAAAAAAAATGTATTTATAATATTCAACCATGAGAGGCAGTTTAACTATTTTAGTCTTTTCACCTGTTATTTATTTTGGATTTTTTTTGTGTGTGATTTATTTATTTGTTTCAAAGGAGAGTTACAGAGAGAGAGAGAACTTCCATCTGCTGGTTCACTCCCCAGATGGTGTTACTGGCCTTTGCTGGGCCAGGCCAAAGCCAGGAGCAGCTCCTTCTAGGTCTCCCACTTGGGTGCAGGCACCCAAGCACTTGGACCAGTCTTTGCCACTTTTCCAGGTGTGTTAGCAGGGACCTGGATCAAATATGGGATTCTGGCTTTGCAGGCAGTGACTTAACCCGCCATACCACAACACTGGCCCCTACTTCAGAATTTCAAACTAAAGCCTGTTTTCCCTCAACACTTTTAAAAACATTATATACTCATAATGTTTTTGATACTATGAGTGAATGATAGCTATTTCCAGGCATTGTAGAATATAAAAGATTAAACAGTTCTAAGATGGTAGTTCAGTCATGTTCTTAGTGTTGTATCAGACTAGCTTTAGCACAAATAAAAATGTCTTTTGGCAGTCGGGATCTGTCATCAAAGACTAAGGATTTCCATGTAGCTTGTCATATGATAGTGAACAGGTGGGCTTGCATAATAAAAGGAACTAAGGGATGTTAAAAAGGAACAAACCATTAGTGGAACAGTTTGAAAAGCAAGGGAAAAGGTCATGGAAAGATGGTGATTTATGACCCCTTAACCATTTAGTAAGAAACTTTATTTTCACATTGAGACAGACTGAATACTTCAATTCAGTATTTCTAAATGTGTGTGTGTGTGTAAAAATTACATCTTGTGTTCTAAGAAGGAAGTCTTTCCTTAGGGCGACAATCATTTATACAATAAATGACCTAATTTCTGGGTAGAATTCATGTAATATGTCATTAGCAGGAATTTCTCACAGAGAAATTAGAAAGTAAATTTTTTTTTTTTTATCAATACATTCACCGGGTTCTTAAGGCAAGCTAGTTTTCTTCTTTTGTTTGAATATTTTTATCTGTTACTATTTGGCTATGATATTCATTTGCAGAACTTCTCAACTTCTGTGAAGTTACAACTTTAAAAATATCAGGGGTGGATGCATGGCCCAGCAGTTAAGACCTCCCCCCACCCCCAGCTTCCCTCATCAGAGCCCCTTGGTTGGATTCCTGGCTCCTGCGGCCGATGGCCCAAGTGCTTGGGCTCTTGCACCCACATAGGAGACCTGGAAGCTTCTGGGTCCTGGCTCCAGCCTGGCCCTGGGCCAGCTGTTGTGGAACCTGGGGAGTGAACAAGCAGATGGAAGAGCTCTCTGTCTCTCTCTTTCTGTAACTCTTTCAAATAAATATATAAATCTTTAATTAAAAAAAAAAGAACCATTACATTATTCCCTGTATTTTTTACTATATTTGAAAATATTTCAAAAGCTTAAAAAGCTTATTTTTAAGATTAATTTTATTTGTTTGAAAGGCAGAGTGAGAGAGAGAGGTACAGGCAGAGAAAGAGGGAGAGATCTTCCATCCACTGGTTCACATTCTGAATTGCTACAGTAGCAGCAGCCAGGCCAAGCTGAAGCCAAGAGCCTGGAACTCCACCTGGGTCCCCCTCGTGGGTGGCAGGGGTCCAAGTACTTGGGCTGCCCTCCTCCCCTCCTCCCCGTCCCCAGGCTGCATCAGCAGGGAGCTAATTAGCAGAGCAGCCAGGACTTGAACCTGCAACTCTGATAAAGGGATGCCAGCATCACAGGGCCTTACCCTCAGCAGCACAGTGAATGCCAGCTCCAGAGTTTTAAATATGTATGTGTATATTTTTTGAATTCTTGTTTGCTATTTCTAAATTTTCAGCATTTTAGGCCTTTTTCAACTTCTAAGAGTAGAGATTTCTTTTATCATAGTGACTGTTTGCCAGGTACTCAGTTAATTTGTACTTCTGCTTCTTAGGACTTAGCAGTTGTTAGATTAACATAATATTTATTGTCTTAGCTTAAAACTATTCACTAACTAAATATTTCTCTTGATGCAGGTTCTAGAAGCTGCAATTTCATGTTTAAAGTCTTTTTTGTCCTTGTTTGATATGATTGGGGGTAGAGAGTGAAAGCAGTTAATATTTTTAAACTCTCACCTAGCTTGGAGCAATTGAGTAAATTAGTTACTAGCAAACCTACTGAAAAGCTTGACTGTTTTTAACCCCAAAGGTCAGTTTTGAAATAGGAAGAAAGGAATCTGCCAAAGGGTTCAGTATAAGGATGAATAATATACCAGCTTACCTTTGAGTGATAAAATGATAAAAGTCAAGCTTCATGCAGGGATAAAGAATAAACTTAGTAACTGACACTGTATGATACAGAAACTGCATGACAAAGAAAAATAAAGTAGGTGTGGTGACTGGAATCCCAGAAGCTCAATGTAAATTAAATTACCAGGTAGTTTGAAAAGATTAGCTTATAGAATTAGCGCCTTATGGTGTCAAATTCATGGACAGTGTTTAACTAACAAGTGAAAGTCTAGTATAGCTCTTGTATAAAGAGAACCTGATAGCCCCGAAGATAAGTAAATAGCACATTCTAGCTGTGAAGATTTAGTGGTATCAAGGAAAAGCTGGGTCAGACCTAATATTGTTTAATATCTTTGATTAGTATCTATCCTGGATATAATTAATCCAAATCAATTCTCTCGACAAATATTTATTATTTGTCGTGGAAAATTTAAAAATAGGCTTTGTCTTTAAGGACCTTAATTGTCTGGCAAGGTGACATAAACATTTTAGTTAGTGCAGAAAACAATGGAAGGATATACAGGCTACTTTGTTAGTTCACAGAGGAGCATTTAGCCTAACTTGTTAAAGAAGGCTTCCTCGAGGGATGAAACCTCAGATGAATTTTTGAAGTTTAGGAATTAGAGGAAGACAAGCCCGGATATTGGGAGGGGGCAGCATAGACTAAAGTGTAGAGACATGAAACTGCATGAATTTTTGATGGCTTTACCAGTCTGCCCAGGCCAGAGTTTCTTAAAAGCATTGTTAACATATTTTGAGGAGGATGCTTCCTGGCTCTGGGGAGCTGTCCTGCCCGTGATTGGATGTTTCACAGAATCCCAGGCCTCTGCCCACAGATGGCAGTACCAATACATTCACCCTTGTGACAGCTAAACATGTCTCTACACACTACCAAATGCCCTGGGGGGGGCAAAAATAACCCTTGGTTGAGACCACTAACTCGAACTAAAACTTGGCAAAATTATCATTGTAAATATATATTCTGAAGTCGGGGGCCGGTGCTGTGGTGTAGCAGGTTAAGCTGCCGCTTGCAGTGCTGGCATCTCATATGGGCACCAGTTCGAGTCCCGGCCGCTCCACTTCTGATCCAGCTCTCTGCTATAGCCTGGAAAAGCAATAGAAGATGGCTCAAGCCCTTGGGCTCCTGGTTCCTGTCTTCAGATTGGCTCAGCTCCAGCCAGTGCGGCCATTTGGGGAGTGAACCAGCCGATGGAAGACCTCTCTCTCTCTTTCTCTCTGCCTCTCCTCTCTCTGTGTAACTCTTTCAAATAAATAAATAAATCTTTAAAAAAAAATTTTTTTTTTTGGCCCATGAGGAAAAGACAAAGTTTGTGCCATGACCTAGTGTTTGGATAATATTCAGCCCCTTTGAAGACTGAGAAAATAAGACTACACTTGCAGTGGAAGCACTTTAGGATTAAAATAGGAAATCAGCAAATTTATTTTAAAACACTTAAAAGTGTAAACCAGAAGTCAATATTTAAGTATGAGGTTGACAAAAATAACTTGATTTTTATCATATTTTAAGGTTATTTGCATATATGTTCATTATATATTATATACATGTGTATATACTGTATATTATTTGTATATATTATGTATACCCATGCATAATTAATTCATTTAAGAGTAATACTAGTTAATATAAACTGATTCTGTGCCGTCATTGTGGTACAGAGGGTTACGCTGCCACCTGCAAGCCAGATCCCATACTGGAGCACTGGTTCGAGTCTTGGATGATCCCACTTATGATCCAGCTCCCTGCTGACACACCTGGAAAGGCAGCAGAAAATGCCCCAAGAATTTTGACCTCTGCCACCTATGTGCGGGACCCAGATGGAGTTCCAGGCTCCTGACTTCAGCCTGGCCCAGCCCCAGCTGTTGTGGCCATTTGGGTAGTAAACCAGCAGGTGGAAGAACTCTGTCTCTCTGACTCTCTGTCTCTGTGTAGCCCTTTCAAATAGATAAATATATTTTTTAAATTTATTAGGAAAAATATATAAATGATTCTAATTGTGCTAGCTAACTTTCCTTTTTATTTAACATTCTACTAGGTGATAGGGGTACAAATACAAATAATATTTAGTCAGTAGCTTGCAGATAGGTAAGTAGATGTACACTAACTATAGTAGAATAAAGTGTACTCTAGTCTTTTTTTTTAAGGTTTACTTATTTATTTGAAAGTCTGAGTTACACAGAGAAAGAAGGAGAGGCAGAGAGAGAGAGAGACAGAGGTCTTCCATCCACTGGTTAACTCCCCAATTGGCCATAATGACCAGAGCTGTGCCAATCCAAAGCCAGGAGCCAGGAGCTTCTTCTGGTCTCCCATGCGGGTGCAGGGGCCCAAGGAATTGGGTCATCTTCCACTGCTTTCCCAGACCAGGGCTGAGAGCTGGATCAGAAGTGGTATAGCCGGGACTCGAACCAATGTCCGTATAGGATGCCAGCACTGCAGGCGGCGGCTTTACCCACTACGCCACAGTGCCAATCCCTTGTAGTAGGTTTTAAAATCTACTTTTAATCCATTGTATTAAAATCGCATTGAATTAATGAATTTATCCCTAAGGATAAATATTAACAATTAATATTTATTAATATTAATAATTATATCACTACATAATATAATTATATTATATAATCATTATAATTACATTGCATTATATTAATTATGTTATATTAATAAATATTAATAGTATTAATTTAATAATATTAGATAAGTTGAGAGAAGTGAAAGAATATCAAAAACTATAGTAAATTGTGAAATATACCAAAATGAATAACACTACTATCACTTAATAATGAAGTCAAGTAATAGCTGACACTATGTGATAGCAGTTTAATCAAAAAAATTACAGGCCAGCACCGCAGCTCCTTGGCTAATCCTCTGCCTGCAGCGCCGGTACCCCGGGTTCTAGTCCCGGTCGGGGCGCCGTGTTCTGTCCCGGTTGCCCCTCTTTCAGTCCAGCTCTCTGCTGTGGCCCGGGAGTGCAGTGGAGGATGGCCCAAGTCCTTGGGCCCTGCACCCGCATGGGAGACCAGGAGAAGCACCTGGCTCCTGGCTTTGGATCAGTGCAGCGTGTCAGCCGTGGCTGCCATTTGTGAGGTGAAACAACGGAAGGAAGACCTTTCTCTCTGTCTCTGTCTCTCTGTCTAACTCTGCCTGTTTAAAAAAAAAAGAAAAAACAGAAAATAGCTACCATTTTTACATTTTCCAAATTTTTCTGCTTAATCTTACAATTAACCAACTACTTTTGATAGAAATTCAGCCAAAAAGCACCCCCCCCAAAAAAAAAAAAGAGTGTATTCTTTGAGTTCATTTTCATTTGGGATGATGGTTTTACATAAATATAAAGTAGTAAGTATGGTTTTGATGAAAGTACTTGAGAATTTCATTCCCCTAGAATGTTTTTATATGGCTTTTGGTCTTGATTTTGCTTACGCAGCCTTCAAGTTCTTAGATCATTAAAGGCCAGGATAGTGTTTCATTCACCAACATATTCTCAGGCTTGGTACACCAAATCATGCAGTAATTTTTATGGGTGAATCAGTGATTTGTCTGTAGAACCACAACTGATTCTTAACTTAGCTCATTGTTTAGTTTATTCTACCTTTCTAAAAAAATAGATTTAATTCTTTTCTCAAAGACTTTGACGGGAAGGTGTAGACATGGTTGGCAACCATTGCTGTGGTTGGCATTAGATGCCCATTTCCATGGCTGTGAATGTGCCAGCATTTTGAACATGCTTTTCCCATGTTGCCCATCAGCTCCCTACCCTGAATTCTGACAATAAGAGGAAAAGTTTACTCTGGAGCACCATGGCTGCCCTGACCACTGCACACACTGGCTGCCTGGTTGGGATTGATTATCTTTATGGCACCACCACCACCACCAGCATCTCCCTTGCATCCTTGATCACTCTGCTGACATAGAAAAGCTCAGTTTTTCTCTTAAGTGTTAGTTAAGCCTTTAAGAACAGAAGAATAGGAATACTTTCTGTTATTAGTAAGAGTGAATGCTCACGTGTTGAGGAGGAAATGGATAAATGCATCTTCACCTGCTGATGCTATTGAGAAGTATGTGTTGAGAGTAGATGAAAAGAAGTAAAATATGTGATACTTAGAAATTGATGCCAGTTTAGATATGATTTTTGTGACTCATAAAGGCAAATTGTTCTTGCAAACTAAAATGGAATATTAAGGCAGCAGCAATAGTCATGGATATAATAGGATGCTAGTCGGTTGGTATGTAAATCACTGTTGTCTGACATAAAATTGCTTAATTTGTTTGTGAAGAAATAAATACATTTTGTTGAACCAGTGTGAAAGAACATAGATGACACATTAAGTGGTAAATATTGGACTCAGCAGCATACTTGGGTACATTTTCAGTCCCCATGGACAGAGTCTCTTTCTTTCATCTCACTGTATCCCCTGAAGGTTAAAAGAAGTGTATGATTTGGAAGAGTTCAGAGTGGCCAGTTGAGAATCTGAGAACTTTAGGCTGCAGTCGCAATCCCCTGCTTACTGGCTCCGTGACTGGAGTGGAGCTTCTCTGAGTCTTCTTGACAGAAGGGAGAGCTTGGATTAGATGATCTCTGAGTTTCCTCGCAGCTCTGAGACATCATGCTTCTCAACTTCTAGGTTATCTAAGAAACCAGAATTGCTTTCAATCCTTTATACATTTATTTAGCATTTTGCATAAAGCAGATGGGTGTCAGGGTGACTAAAGCAAGAATTCTGCTAATTAAGAAGCTCAGAAATCTTGGCTTTCCTTTTTCTCATGTGAATTTTAAAATTAGGTTCACTCAATTTTTCTACTAGACTGTGTTGAATTTTGTAAAAATTTTCAGTGGAATGCATATGCTAAATGTTTTTAAAGCTATAAATATTAATAAAGTAGTGAATTTCCACATATATCACTAAAATTCCAGAATGTGAAATTTCCCCCAATTTGAAGATTATCTGTGACTGAACTAACACTAAGTTTCTTCATCAAGGCAAAGCACTGGGAATGATTTTGAAAACCATCTCCATTATACTTTTCACTAATTTTTTTATCTTTTTATTTTATTTTTTATTTTATTTTTTGACAGGCAGAGTGGACAGTGTGAGAGAGAGACAGACAGAAAGGTCTTCCTTTTCTGTTGGTTCACCCTGCAATGGCCGCGGCTGGCATGCTGCGGCCGGCGCATTGCACTGATCTGAAGCCAGGAGCCAGGTGCTTCTCCTGGTCTCCCATGCGGGTGCAGGGCCCAAGCACTTGGGCCATCCTCCACTGCACTCCCAAGCCATAGCAGAGAGCTGGACTGGAAGAGGAGCAACCGGGACAGAATCCAGTGCCCCGACCAGGACTAGAACCCGGGGTGCCAGCCCCGCAGGCCTATTGAGCCGTGGCGTCGGCCTACTTTTCACTAATTTTTAACACATCACAAAACTGAATAATCAACAAGAAGATCATGACATCTTGTGAGAAAGAGTGATATTGTCATTATAAATGTTAAGAACAAAGTATGCAGAGAGCATAGTAAGCATGATTAGAAATTGATTGATAAATCTTTGGCTGTTTGAAATTTGGTGATGGCTGTTAGAAGATGTATAAAATATTTGATTTATTTTTGACTATTCCTTTTTTGTTTTTCCAGGTCCCCGCACAGTTTTCTTCTGGGCTCCAATTATGAAATGGGTAAGTCTTGAGTTTTTGCAGACTCTGTAGG
Source organism: Lepus europaeus (assembly GCF_033115175.1). Taxonomy (NCBI): domain Eukaryota; kingdom Metazoa; phylum Chordata; class Mammalia; order Lagomorpha; family Leporidae; genus Lepus; species Lepus europaeus. Next base: position 133,353,509 of record NC_084831.1, on the reverse strand, counting down.
GGGAGAAAATTCCTTAATAGGAACTTACTAGTTTAAAATAACTTTTATGAAAGATACATTTAAAGCATTCTTGGTAGCCTACTTCTCCGGGATTTCATGGCAGATATTCCCAAGTGTATCATTTGTACTGCATAAAGCTATTGCCTATTACCTACTTTAGTTTTTCTGAACTCATTAAATAAAAGGCTTTCTGTGAACAGATAAGAAAGTCTCAGGGCCAGCATTGTGGTGTATCAGGTAAAGCCTCTGCCTCCGATGCCTGCATCCTGTATGGGCACTGGTTCACATACTTGCTGCTCCACTTCTTATCCAGCTCCCTGCCAGTGACCTGGGAAAAGCAGCAGGAGATGGCCCACCTATGTGGGCCTCAGCCACCCATGCGGGAGACCCAGATGAAGCTGCCAGCTCCTGGCTTTGGCCTGGCCCAGCATGGGCTGTTGTGGCCATCTGGGGAGTGGACCAGCAGATGAGAGATCTCTCTCTCTTTGACTTTCAAACTAATAAATATTTTAAAAAAAGAAAAAAGTCTCAAAAAGTAGGTGGAGTCATCCAAGTACAAGGGTACTTGGTTCATGAAATGTCAAGCATGAACATCAGGTAAATGGTAGAAACTAAGAGCTTCCTTCTCTAAAATTCTCATTTAGCTAAAAAGAAATAATCTTGGTGGCTTTTTATGGCAAATCACTGGTTTTATGTTGAAAAAGCCAGCATTGGTCTATAATTATAGACCAATGTGCTTCTGAAATTGTCCTTTCTGGACCTGGTATGGTTTCATCTGAGAACTTGTTCAAAATGTAAATAATAAGGCCTCATCACGAACCTACTGAACCTCGAAATTTTAGGATTAGAGCCCAGTAAGTTGTATTTTAATAACTTCTGTTGCCTTCTAAAGTTTGAAAACTGCTGGTCTGTAGGCCTTCTTAAAATTGTGATAAAATACACATAAAGTTTACCATCTTAACAATTTGTTAAATGTACAGTTAAGTGGTAAGTACATTCACATCATTGTACAACCACTCCCCAGAACTGTTTTTATCTTGCAAAACTAAGATTCTATACCCATTATGTAATTCCTCATTCCCCACTCCTTCTGGCCCTGGAAACCATTTTACTTTCTGTCTCTGAATTTTAGGGGTACCTATTATAAGTGGAATCATGCATTTGCTTTTTTGTGGCAGGTTTATTTCACTAGCATAATGTCCTCGAAGTTTATCTGTGTTGTTGCATGTATCAGAATTTCCTGGGGCCAGTGTTGTGGAGTAGCAAGTTACGCCACCACTGAGATGCCAACATCCCATATGGGTACCTGTTTGAGTCCTGGCTGTTCCACTTCCAATCCAGCTCCCTAATATTGTACCTGGGAAGGCAGCGGAGGATGGCCCAAGTGCCTGGGCCCCAGTACCCATATAGGAGACCTAGATGAAGCTCCTGGCCCAGCCCTGGCCATTGCAGCTATTTGGAGAGTGAACCAGCAGATAGAAGATCAATCTATCTCAGTCTCTCTCTCTTTCTGTAATGCTGTCTTTCAAATAAATAAATAAATTTAAAATAAAAATTTTCTATTTTAAAACTGAGTAACATTCCGTATTACCATATTTTGTTTATCTGTCTACTGATTTGACACTTGGGTTGCTTCCATGTTTTGGCTTTTGAATAATGCTGCTGTGAACATTGGTGTACAATATCTATTCAACTTCGTACTTTCAATTATTTGGGGTCTACACCAAAAAGTAGAATGACTAGATAATGAAGTCATTCTGTGTTTAATATTTTGAGGACTGCCGTACTGTTTTTCCTCAGAAGCTGCATTATTTTACATTTCCACCAGTAGTTCACATGGGTTCTAATTTTTCCACGCCTTCACCAACACTCATTACTTTTGGTTGAAATTGTCTTTTTTATTTTTGTTATAGCCATCCTAATGAGGGGTCAAGTAATAATCTTGTGATTTTGATGTACATTTCCTGAACCTTTAGTCATGTTGAACATCTTTTCATGTGATTATTGGCCATTTATGTATCGTTTTGAAGAATATTAGAGGTAAAATTAGGTATCCCTAAATCTTATGACCTTAGGCAAACTTAATCTCTTTGTCCTTTTGTCAACTATGAAATGACAGACAAGATTAGATTAGATTAGTGGTTTGGGAGCTGTATTTTACAGAGATAGTTCTTTTTCTCATGTATATTGAGAAAAGATCCCATCAGTTTAATCAACAGTTTGAATGGATCATGATTTAATGGGTCTGTTCCCAGTCAGCATTCATATGATGTATGGTATGCAAGAAAAAACAACAACAAAAAGTCCTTATACTAATAATGGGTTCTTCTCCATTTGCTTCCTCTTCCCTCCCTTCCCACGTCTAAAATTATGAGATGGGTCTCAGAAACTTTAAGAAAAATGTATGTTATGAAAAAACTATGCATAGATTTTGGAATGTTTTTGTACCAAAATAAACTCCTACAACCTTGTTATAGCATGTCTGAACAGCATCTAGTTTGAGGCACTATAAAGAGTAAGACATCAGTTTGAAAACTGCATAAAACTCCATCCAGGTCTCCCACGTGGGTGATAAGGATCCAGGTGCTTGAGCCATCATCTGCTGCCTTCCCAGGCCCTTCAGCAGGAAGCTAGATCAGCAGCAGGGTAGCCAAGACCCTTCTCACATTCCTGTATGGGATGCAGGCATCCTAAGCAGCGGCTTAACCTATTTCACAATGCCTACCCCTAAAAAAAGTCTTTAAAGGACACTCACTTTTTGTGAGTTGATAATGTCAAAAAAGGCTTCATTGACATCCCCAGGACACCAGATTCTTGAGGAATGGACTAATTAGCTCATATTACCACTTTAAAAGGTGGCTTGAATTTGAGAGAAGACATGTCAAGAGATAATGTTTTTTTTTTTAATTCTGTTTTTCCACGAACATTACTATATTTTCATATAGTAATTAGATCGATAATGTGGAGTTAATTGCTGAAATATTGTTTCAAGCACCATTAATAGATTAAGAATCATTCCACCTATTTATTGTAAATTTGGGCCCTCTTTGTTCTCAAATTTAACCACAGTTTAGGAGTTTATTGATTTCACCAGTAACTTTGGTGTTTACTTGGTCTGGCCCATCATGTGTTGAGACGTTGACAGTATTGTGTACTCATCAGTGCCTTCTTCACTATCTCTGTCTCCTTTAGAAACATCTACGTAATGTCAGTGTTGAAATTATCTGAGTTCATAGTCAGCTGATGACAGCATAGCAATAGAAACTTCTGGGAGTTAGGAGTTGTTCTCTGGTGGGGAGACTTTTGTTGGATACTATTTTTATGTACATACCAATGTGCTTTTTTTTTTTAAAGTTATGTCTCCAAAATCTTTTATTTATTTTTAAAATTTATTTCATTTATTTGAATGGCAGAGTTACAAAGAGAGAAAGAAAGGATCTTCTATCCACTTGAACACTCCCCAGATGTCTACAACAGCCAGAACTGGGCCAGACAGGAGTTAGGAGCCTCTTCTAGGGTCCAAGGACCCAAACACTTGGACCATCTTCCACTGTTCTCTCAGGCTCATTAGCTGGGAGCTAGACTGGAAGTAAAGCAGCTGAGATACGAACTGGCACCCATATGGAATGTCAGTATCATGCAGGCAGCAGCTTTACCCATTACACCATAGCACCAGCCTTCCAATGTGTTTTCTTATCCCAGAATATTTGACAATTAATCTGTGGGAGTCTGTAGATGATATATAAGAGTTGCAAGCCACTTAAGTTCTAAATTAAGACTCTCAGAGAGGGGTTGGTACTGTGGAGTAGCGAGTAAAGCCACCGCCTGCAGTGCTAGCATCCCATATGGGCACTGGTTCAAGTCCTGGCTGCCCGACTTCCAATTCAGCTCTCTGCTATGTCCTGGGAAAGCAGTGGAAGATGGCCCAGACACTTGGGCCCCTGCGCCCACATGAGAGACCTGGAAGAAGCTCCTGGCTCCTGGCTTTCTATCAGCACAGCTCTGGCCATTGCGGCCATCTGGGGAGTCAACCAGCTGATGGAAGACCTCTCTCTGCCTCTGCTTTTCTGTAACTCTCTGCTTTTCAAATCAGTAAATAAATAAATCTTTGAAAAAAAAACAAGGAAGACTCTCAGAGAATACTTCTTTACATTCTGCCAAAGTGGAGTCCTTAGCCAGTTCAGTTGAAACCAGGTAATTCATCAGAAGGTCAAAGTGGATAATCTTAAAAAAAAAAACTACATACTTAAATATTTTAACCTGAAAAATATAAATATGGAGGCCAGAGTTATGACTAATAGGAGGTTAAGCCACTGCCGTGACACTGGCATTCCATGTAGGCAGTAGTTCAAGTCCCAGCTGCTCCACTTCCAATCCAACTCCCTGCTAATATGCCTGGGAAAGCAGCAGAAGGTCCAAGTACTTGGGCCTCTGCTATCCACGTAGGGAACTCAGATGTAGTTTCAGGCTCATGGCTTCAACCTGGCCCAGCCCCAGCCATTGCAGCCATTTGGGGAATGAGATCTCTCCCTCTCTCTTTAACTCTGCCTTTCAAATAAATTTTTAAAAAATAAATAAATATATATTTACTTGCCAATAATTCACCATAAGGCTGAAGCTTCTGTTTGTGTATGAATCCACTGATTTTGAGCACCATGTTCTCTCAGGTAAATTATGCCGTGGTTCATCCAGTATAATTTTAAGTTTAGTTTTCATTAAAGCAGATCAAGCTCATAGATACTTTCAAACAGTATACAAAAAGAAATCTGCTATATTTTTATATGGGTTTTCCCCCCAATCTTTTTTTATATTTATTTGCTTCACACTAAATTTGAGAACAGGCTTTAATCTTTAAAAAAAAAAAAAAAACTCTTTTGAGTTTTTGTACATGCAATAACCCTCTTTTTAATTTCACTTATTTACCTAATAGTTTACTCAGTTATGTAAATTACAGGTTGGGGACAGACCCAGTGTCTTAATAACAGTGGAATTCAGCTAGTGAGAACAAAAATGCATGAGTACAATAGAGAAGAGCTTCCTGGCCATAAGTAATCCACATGCCATGGGCATCTGTTAGCTTATTTATAGGAGTGGAGATCATTGGCTGACCTGGGGAAACAAGGTCAGTTAAGAGAGCTTCCTTTGTCTTGTCATATTTTTTTTGGACCACATGTTATCACTTAGCTCTTGAACCCTTTGGTGTGGCTAATTTTTCCATTTCTTTTCTTCAAACTATTTCATAGATGTCCATGCAAATTTTTAATACTTGTCTATTTGCTATTCACACTGAAACTACTGATACAAATTAATTCAGTTTAAAATCCTGAGGACTTCACTATCCCTAAGCACTTTGGAATTGGAATACACTGTTGTGCTATTTCACTTTTTAAACACTCAAAGTATCTTATGGCATATGTCTTAATGAGAAAAATATATAGAAAAGAAAGGAGAGAGATCATTTTAAACTATCTCATGATTATTTCTCTCATAAATATGTGTACATGATGAGATGCCAAAAAGAATCACAAACATGGTTTTAGACATTTGAGAAACATTTTTCAGTGGATGGGAGCCATTGGAGCCAACCTGAGTCTCCTGCATCCCACACTGTGAGTTGTTGAATGCATTATCTCATTTAATCATCCTCTCCCAGATCGGAGAAATATTAACAGTTTTCCAGGCAGGCGTAGTAGGGTCAAAAACCAGACTACTGTAAATACTGTTAGTTGCGGTGTCAGAATTTCAGCCTCCAGGGCTGTTTGTTTCCAGAGCCTGTGTTCTTACACCCTGGTATTACCATCGTAGAAGTAGTCACTGTGGATCTAGTACCTTCTTAGTATGTTAGGGAGTCTTTTACATAATCTTGCAATATACTCTAATTTCTGAATCTGTGAAGTTCTATTTAAGTCAGAATGAAGATGAAACAGAACACAGATTTTCTTCCTCTCATCACAAGGTTAGTAACGCAGGAAAGGGGACGGAGACTTACACTGCTTTAAAGATGCTAGCTGCTGTTATTTTTGGTGGGGTTAAAGATAATTTCCAGGCACTATGCTAAATATTTTTAAAACATTATCTCATTTAATCATTATGTCAATCTTGCCAAGTTAAGTACTAATATTCTCATTTTACATGAGGAATTTAAAACAGGTTGTTCTGTAACTTGACCTAATTCACACAGCCAGTAAGTAGCAGAGATTAGATTCACAATGAGACTTAGTTAAATTATTTACCTAACGTTAAAATGCTGTGTAAGTTGAAATGAGTGTTTTTTAAAACACAGTAAAGGAAGCCCAGGAGTTCAAGACCTTTATAGGAGAGGGTAATTACTAACATCCCAGAAAAATCAAATGTATGACTTCTGACTTATTTCAAAAGGGTGTACTATAACCCAGCTCATAGTCTTCATAGATTTATTCAGTAGGTCGTAGGGTAATGTGTGGGCCCAGAAGAATGAGAGTGGTCAGTCTCTTCCTTCCCTTGTAAAATGGCAGAAGAAGTAGAACAAATAGGGGCAGAGAAAACAAGCAGTGGAACCAGGAAAAAGGATGTAGGAGAGATGATTAGGAAAGCATTTGGAAGAAAATAGCGGGACTGTGAGTAAATGTCATCAAGAAGAAAAGATGTGTTTGCCATGGTTTACCTCTAGTTATACCTCTGTACTTGAGCATTTACCCCCTTTGAAACTAAAATCAATGTTTTGTAGAATTGATTCCATGTATTCAAAATCATCTGGAGGAGCAGGTGTTGTGGTGCAGCAGGTTAAATCTCCAGTTGGGACATCAAACATAAGAGTGTTGATTGTTAAATTAACAAGCGGAGGCACTGTGCACTAACTACCCATGCAGGAACTCTGTCCTCAAAGAGTTGTATTATGAGAGTTAACAGCAAAACTTGTTCTCAAAGATTTATTTTGTTCTAGTGTATCAAGTGGAGAATATTCTTATGTCTCATAAGTTTTAGTTATGCCTAAGTGTCCAACTGCATTGTTTGTTTTCTTAGGTACATCCTTAATAAGAAAACTTGTGCTTAAGGACTTATTTTCTTTTAATGTATTAAATGGAAGATATTCCTATGTCTCATAACTTACAGATATGTCTAAGTGTTCACAAAAGGTGTATCATTGAAGTTAATTAAGTTTCTCAGGAAAAAAAAAAAGAAGTGAAATTAACTTCAAGATGTAGTGACTAAATAGCACTTGTCTCAACTGTTCAGGAATGGTTTTTTTGTGTTTTTTTTTTTTCCGTGCAAATTGTTGAACTCTTTACTTAGTATAGAGTTATTTTATTTATTTGACGGTTAGAATTACAGATCTTCCATCTGCTGATTCACTCCTTGGATAGCCTCAACATATGAGGCTGGGCCAGTCATTGTTGGCATAAGTGGTTAAGTGCCATCTGCAACACCAGCATCCTGTTTGCCTTTCTTTTTTCTGACAGGCAGAGTGGACAGTCAGAGAGAGAGACAGAGAGAAAGGTCTTGTTTTTGCCATTGGTTCACCCTCCAGTGGCCGGCGCCACGGCCCTGTTGCCTTTCAAATAGATTTTTAAAAAAAAAAAATTATTACTGGCCGGCGCCACGGCTCACTAGGCTAATCCTCCGCCTTGCGGCGCCGGCACACCGGGTTCTAGTCCCGGTCGGGGCACCGATCCTGTCCCGGTTGCCCCTCTTCCAGGCCAGCTCTCTGCTGTGGCCAGGGAGTGCAGTGGAGGATGGCCCAAGTCCTTGGGCCCTGCACCCCATGGGAGACCAGGATAAGCACCTGGCTCCTGCCATCCGATCAGCGCGGTGCACCGGCCGCAGCACGCCAGCCGCGGCGGCCATTGGTGGGTGAACCAACGGCAAAAGGAAGACCTTTCTCTCTGTCTCTCTCTCACTGTCCACTCTGCCTGTCAAAAAATTAAAAAAAAATTATTACATATTCTCATCAATGCAATAAAGTAGCATAATTATTGACTAGTGAGAACTCACTAAACTTTCTGAGTAATGTTGATAGTAAGATATGAGTGGCATGATTCTATAAATGACAGTGTTAAAAACATAACAGAGAAGAAATGGCATGTTTACTTTGATTGTTAAGGGAAAATGTTCTAACCAGAAGACTACAATTACTTTTAAACAGTGGTATTGACAAAAGGGAGGAATCCATACAAATGACCTTGAACAGCTTTTAGGCATCCTCCACCTCAGTAGGTTCCAACACAGGCAAAGTGAAAAATACAAATTCATATATAGCATTTGTAGACCCAAAAAACCCCAAAACATATAAACCATATGCATAAAATACATGAAACAAATATGTACTCACATTGTATGTACGATTTTATATGTAATGCAGTTTTTCAAATCTATAAGGCAGCTTAATGTGATTAGAAAAATACAAAGTGGTTCAAAAACCATTCCTTACCTCATTGTAGCTTTTTGTCATGATTTACATTTTCTTAATCCATAGCTAGTAAATTACAGCTACTATCATTGGAAACCTCATAAATATTTTGTGTTTAATTTAAAGTTGAAAGCTACCACTCCACACTAATGATGCCTATTTTCTTTATATGTGTTAATGTGTATTTCAGGGACTGGTGTGTGCTGGATTGGCTGACATGGCAAGACCTGCAGAAAAACTCAGCACAGCTCAGTCTGCTGTTTTGATGGCTACAGGTAAATTGAATATCTTCATGTTCCAGATAGAATGTAAATTACTGTTCTTATGTTTCACATAAGCTTATTTAGAAGTTTAGTATTTGAAAATTTATACATACACACAGAAGAATTTGATATTATCACCAGAAAGTTCCCAGATTATGGAAACAGTTAATATTCCACTTGTCCTATGAAGATCCCTCATCAGCAGAAGAACTGTATTTGTGTGATTCTGAGTTTTAGAGACTTCATTGAGACTCAAGGATAGCATTTCTTTGTTCGTTCTACATTGTGTCATACTCTTACCTATAATTGTTTCACACTAATAGTAAGTATTCAGATACACTATGGCAGCAGTACCTAAAGTATTTTGTTTCAACAGGGTTTATTTGGTCAAGATACTCCCTCGTAATTATTCCAAAAAATTGGAGTCTGTTTGCTGTTAATTTCTTTGTGGGGGCAGCAGGAGCCTCTCAGCTCTTTCGCATTTGGAGGTAAGCCTACTAAAGATATTTTTTTTAAAGGCTTCAGAAGCTACCCAGGTGGCAATAATTTTTTTTGTTTAAGATTGACTTATAATGCTGAGACAAGAATGTATTTGAAATAGAAATTTAAGATTTATCAGTTCTGGAAAAGTCTTGGGTTTACAAATAACTTAAAAGCAATTTAACAGACTTGAATGTATATTATGTAGTATGATAAGAATGAAGTCATTTGGTTTAATTGGAAAGTGTTCCACAATTCACTGGAAGATTTTTTAAACTATTTACTTAGTAAGAAGTTAACATTATTTTTGAATGACTAATAATAATGATAATCTGGTCAAATATTTGAAATTAAGATATTTTGAGAAGTATAGAAAGTGTGCCAGGTTTTGTGGAATAAAGTCCTTCTTGTGCTTATACAATTCCTGTTCTGTTGTAAGCTGGGAGGAATAGTACATGAAAAAGCCCAGGATGTTGTAGAGGGAAATAGTCTGTGGCTCTGTAGATAATTCTTTGAGTTGGTAAGAACTGAAGGAATTATCCTTAGCTTCAGTAAACTTAAGTGTTTATAACCTGTTGATTCAGTAGCCTCCCTGCATCATGCAAGTTGATCTTTCTGTCCGTGATTAGACAGGAACCCATTCCCAATGGATTTTATTCTTAGTAAAAGATGTTTCATAAGTATAAAATTAAAAATTCTAAATGACCACATTTTGTCAAAAAAAAAATTTTTTTTTTTTTTGACAGGCAGAGTTAGACAGAGAGACAGAGACAGAGAGAAAGGTCTTCCTTCCGTTGGTTCACCCCCCCAAATGGCTGCTATTGCCAGCGTGCTGTGCCGATCCAAAGCCAAGAGCCAGGTGCTTCTCCTGGTCTCCCATGCGGGTGCAGGGCCCAAGGACTTGGGTCATCCTCCACTGCCTTCCCAGGCCATAGCAGAGAGCTGGACTGGAAGAGGAGCAACCGGGACAGAATCTGGCGCCCCGACCGGACTAGAACCCTGGGGTGCCGGTGCCGCAGACAGAGGATTAGCCAAGTGAGCCGCGGCGCCGGCCTTTGTCTAATATTTTTAAAGATTTATTTATTTATTTGAGATGAAGAGTTACAGAGATAGAAAGGAAAAGACAGACATAGAAAGGTCTTCCATCCACTGATTCACTCCCCAAGATGTCCACAAAAGGCCAGAGATAGGCCTGTCTGAAGCCAGGAGCCAGGAGCTTCTTCCAGGTCTCCCATGCAGGTGCAAGAGATCAAGCACTTGGACCATCTTCCACTGCTTTTCCAGGACATTAGCAGGGAACTAAATTGGAAGTGGAGTAGCCAGGACTTGAACCAGCACCCACAAAGGATACTAGCACCATGGGCTGAGGCTTAACTTACTATACCACAGCATTGGGTCCTTGCCAACTTTTTTTTTTTTTTTTTAGGATTTTTAAATTTATTTATTTGAAAGTCAGAGTTAGAGAGGGAGAGATAGAGATTTTCCATCCACTGGTTCGCTTTGCAGATGGCTACAAGGTCAGGGCAGGGCAACACCAAAGCCAGGACCCAGAGCTTCTTCTGAGTCTCCCATGTGGGTACAGGGGTCCAAGCACTTGGACCATCCTCCACTGCTTTCCTAAGCACATTAGCAGGGAGCTAGTTGGAACGTGGAGCAGCCAGGATTCAAACCAGCACCTGTATAAGATGCTGGTGTCACAGGTGGCAGTATTACCCGCTACACCACAACACCGGTCCCAACTTTTATACATATATTCATATTTGTCACGCTTTTATGTAGCTCAAAATTTGAAAATATTCATTGTGCAGGAAACTATCATTAATTAAGATGCTAAAACTTTTCGGCAGTTGGGATCTTATCAGAACCGCAAGCCAGATGCAAATGAACTCTTTAGTCCCCTTCTCCCCTATTTGTACCTGTGAGCACTTGGGAAGATTGTATTTATAACCTATAGTCACTTGGCAAGGGAAAGAAGAAATGGAATATGCTTCCCATTCTCAGCATAAATTTATCTATCATTGTTGGTGATTATTTTTCTTTCTGTTTTCTTTATAGATATAACCAAGAACTAAAAGCTAAAGCAAACCAATAAAAGAGTTCCTGACCACCTGAACAATCTAAATATGGACATAACCACTGGGACCTATTTGATTATTGATAAGGCAATGCTAACTGTGCTAAATTTTAGAGGGCACACAAAAAAATTTAACTAACTGGTAGCTAGTGCTTGATTCAACAGAAAAATAAAGGAAACTTTTAATAACAGTCTCTCTTTAAATATGACTAAAAGAATTTATCTCTGCATGTTAGTAGCATTTTTTTTCTACCATTGGTCCATAATGAATCATAATTGGTCATACATACCCCCAGCCTTCTGTTCTGGTCAGCCAAAGTGTGTACATACACAAGCACACAGCTTCAAGTAAACTGAAAGACAGTTGAAAAGTTAAACAATCTGTTTATTTAGCATGGGATGACTGCATAGCTATAAGTGAAAGGAAATATTGGTAGACAGTGGGAAACAGATAATGGAATGAGAACCCTTAAAATGGCCTTACACTTTTTAAAGTTATTTATTTTAAAAGTATTTCAGACTATTTTAAAACTATTTAACTTGACATGAATCTTGATTTTTTTTTTTGGCATAATGTATAAAATTCTTTTACAACCTTAGATTTTCTAATAGGATTGTTATAAAGATTCATTAGGATAATTTTTTAACGAACTCTCTGGCCCATACTGAGTGTTAAGTTGTTGAATTGCACCTAGTAATGATAATAATGTAGCAGAGAAAAGACTAGAGTCAGACCTGAGTGTGCATCCCTGCTCTAGGGTTTATAAGCCGTGACTTTGGGCACATTGAGAAAGTGCCTACCAGAGTACGTGGGCAATTAGTAGACTTTCTGTAAGTATTTGTAACCTTTATCCTCATTTTGTGAGGAAAGACAGACCATAGATTATGCCATCTTAGAAGTAATCAATAGTATGTTTGATTTGGGCCTCAATAGAGGTCTTTTTCCTAAAATGTTTAGTGAAGCCAGGCCTCATTAGAACTATAGTCAGACTAACCAGAAAAGCAAGTTATTTCAACATCTGAACAAACAAAAGAGCATTTCAAATAATGCTGTTACTATAGCTGATTTTAAAAATTGGCGGTGAGCAGTTGAAAATATTACACTTCATCTTTTGTCAGTTCACCATAGTCCATCTTTGGGGAGGAAGGATTAGAGAATTTCACATAGGCAGAAGTGAAGAAGCTCTGAAGAGCTGAATTATAATGCTTTCTTTTCATAAGTCTCACTGTTAAATTCATGTGTTTATTTTGCATGGGTGTGCACATAAGTATGTGTTCCCTAGGTTAAGCATTTAGGAAAAACACATTATGAAATATGGCTAGACACAAAAAATTGTTAAAATATCTGTTAAATTGCCATTTCATATATATTTTTTTTTTTCAATAAAACCTGTTCTATCTTGGATGGGGTTTTCTAAGTCCCACTTGGTGGTCAAATTAATTGTAGTATTTAGATGCGATCACAAGCCATGCTTCTTGTTTTGCAAGTCCTTGTTGATGGCTGAATTAGGTAAGTTCTTAATTCAGGTCTGACAGTCCTAAGTTTCAGCTCACCTCTTCCCCTTAACTAACCTCTATCCTTGAACTTTTTCAAGAGTAAATCAGAGATAATACTTTATAGGATTGTCATAAAGATTGAGATAATGTTTGAACAGTGCCAAGTCCATGATAAGTGCTAAGTAAATGTAGAAAGTCCAGGAAATGATAAGATTATTAATAGAAAGCACGCCCAGAAAGTGCTCTCTTAGCCTAAGGAAGTTGCATTTAAGCTGCAAAAAGGGTATACAGTTGACTGTCCATTTCCGTGAGTTCACATTCACAGATTGAGCCTACTACAGGGCAAAAATATTGGAGGGAAGTTGTATATATACTGAACAAGTACAAACCCTTTTTTGGTAATTAACCCTAGTAATACTGCATGACAATTATTTATATAACATTGACATTGTATTAAGAATTGGGGCCAATGCTGTGGCACATTAGATTAAGCCGCCACCTGCAGTGCTGCCATCCCTTATGGGTGCCTCTTCCTGTTCCTGCTGCTCCACTTCTGATTCAGCTCCTGACTAATGTGTGCTTAGGAAAGCAGGGGAGGATGGCCCAAGTACTTGGGCACCCGCACCTACATTGGAGACCCGTGGCTTTGGCCTGGCCCAGCTCCAGCCGTTGTGGCCATCTGGGGAGTGAACCAGCAGATGGAAGATTAATCTCCCTCTCTCTGTCTCTCTCTCTCTGTCTCTCTCTGTCTCTCTCTCTCTCCTCTCTGTATCTCTGCCTTTCAAATAAAATCAATCTTTTAAAAAAATAAAAGAATTCTAAGTGGGTCTGGCACTATGGCACAGTGGGTTAAGTCACCACTTGCAGTGCCAGCATCTCATGGGCACCCTTTTGAGTCCGGCTGCTCCATTTCCAACCCAGCTCCCTGGCAATGTGCCTGGGAAAGCAGTGGAGGATGGCCCAAGTGCCTAGGCCTGTGCCCCCACATAGGAGACCCAGATGAAGCTTCTGGCTCCTGGCTTCTGCATGGTCCAGCCCCTGCTGTTGCAGCTATTTGGGGAGTGAACCAACAAATGGAAGATCTCTCTGTCTCTCCCTCTCTCTGTAATTCTGAAGTAAATAAATAAATCTTTTAAGAAGATGATTTAAAGTATGCAGGAAAAAAGTACATAGGTTACCTGCAAATACTCTACCACTTTATAGAAGGGACTAGAGCATCCTCTGGTCTTGGAGTCAATCTCCTGTGGATACTGAGGGGTGACTGCTGGTAACCGAGTTGGACATCTGAGGTCATCTCTGGAACTCCTAAGGCTTTCACATTTTACAAGAAATGAGCTGCTTTGGATGAGGGGCCAAAGGCAGGATTTAGAATGCTCAGTAAGAGATCAATTCTTTATGGGTTAGCATCCATTTCCAGGAAACACTGATGCAGGGTGTATCAGTGCTGCGGTTTTGCCATAGTACACATTTCCTTTAGACTTAAAATGATAGTGAAAAGTTGCAGGTTAACATAGATTGATCTCTACTGGAGCTTGTTTATGTGAGACACAAATAGAAAGCACTGGTATTTACTGAGATTGGCTCTTCCCCTAAGGGATCTGTTTAATTATATGAAGTAGGATTCTAATTATAAGACTGGTTTCTACACTAATATCAAAAAATTCACACAACAATTAAATGAACCTCTTTGTTCCCTCCCCTAAGATAACTGTTTCACAACATTTTGAACCACAGGTTAAATTTAATTGTAGGGCTGGACTTCATGTGAGAACATTTGCTTGCTCTTCAAATTAGGCTTTTTAAAATTCAACTTTTAAATAATGTGCTCCTAAATGTTAATTGTGGTTGTGGTATAAATAAGAACAGCTAGAAAATCAAAACATGTTTTAAGCTGTTCGAAAACATATCACCCTCTTAAAACATTTTGCCAGTGCCACACTGGATTTCAGGTTATTGCTGCAATACATTGGGGTAGAGGTGGGGCCAACATTGTGGCGTGGTGGGTTAGGCCTCCACCTGAGATACCTGCATTCCCTATGAGCACCGGTTCCTGTCTCTGACTTTCAAATAAGTAAATCTTTTTTAAAAATTTGGGGTACAGGTATATACTTGATCAGCCAGAAAGAGCAGGTATGTAATTCTTCAAGCAAAAATCACCTCACAGAACTCTGTGAAGCTAATTACTGAATTCATCTTATTATTGGTAAATTTGACAGCCCTGGAACACGCCATAATAATTACAGTGTTTCCCTGTGAATGGTATCGAACCCTACATTTATGATTTTTCCAATATATACATACCTATGATAACATAATCTATAAGTTGGGCACAATAAGATATTGACAACAATAATTATGTAAAATAGAATTAGTATGACAATTTACTGTAAAGTTATATAAATGTGGTTCTCTCTCAGCTGTCATGGAACAAGAAGCACACACACAGCATGGACATACACATACACATACTCATGGCCTGGACAGGGTGGCATAAGATTTCATCTCCAGGGGCCAGCACTGTAGTGTAGTGAGCTAAGCTTCTGCCTGCAGCACCGGGATCCTGCATGGGCACCAGTTCGTGTCCCGGATGTTCCACTTCCAATCCAGCTCTCTGCTCATGGCCTGGGAAAGCAGTAGAAAATGGTCCAATGCTTGGGGCTCTGCACCCACATGGGAGACCCTGAAGAAGCTCCTGGCTCCTGGCTTTGGTTTGATCCAGCTCCAGGCATTGTGGCCATTTGGGAAATGAACCAGTGGATGGAAAACCTTTCTCTCCGTCTATCCCTCTCTGTGTGACTCTACCTCTCAAATAAATAAGTAAAATTAAAAAAAAAAAAAAGATTTCATCATACTACTGGAATTTAAGACCTATCTTTTGTTTCTGAGATTTTTCCTTTATGTTTTCAGGACCATTGTTGACTGTGGGTGGGGGAGATGCTACTCTATGGACTAAAGTTGGGCACTTGCTTCTCTTTGTAATAATCATCTATTAACTATTGCCTAATTTCAGCCACCCTCCACAGGATCAGAGAAAGAGTTGTGTAAACCATTCAGGGAGGTCATTTCATTCTCCTGTGATCTTTACGCATGTCTAGACAAAGAGGACCTGAAACTGAGCCAACCAGTCCCTTATGTGAGCAGTAGGCCACTTGGACTGGTGGGGGAGGGGAGGACAGCCGACCAATCAGATGCACAGTCACTGCACATGAAATAATGGGCTTCTGATGAGGGTGTGGCCTAGAAAAAAAAACGGCTTTTAGATAAAACTGTCGCTTTGTGGGCCAGCTATCGGCAGACATGACACTTCGGCTGTCTTCAGAATAATGTTTTTGTGTTTTCTGCACTCCTGAAAGATCTAGTCCCTAATCTAGGCTCTGGCTTTTCCGTAGCCTTGGAGGAGGAGGAGCAGGTATGTGTAAGTAGGAGTCTGAGTAGAAGGAATGGTTGCTGAACCAGAAGATGAGGCAGTCCATCTGGGAAGAAGAGACAGGCACTGGAGCTTGAAGAAAAGTGGGAGAGTCTTAGGCTTGGCGGTTCAAGCTTGTATGTATCTCTGTGTCAGGCTTTGAAGTGAAGTGAGAGCTTGAAGGCTTAATCCCTCCCCTACTTCTGGCTGCTGTATCTAACTAACCCTCTTATTCTCTTCTACAATATCTCTTTATCTGTCATCAAAACAAGTGCCACCTTTTGAAGGAGACACCAGGCAGATGCTGTATAAGAAACACACCTGTAGAACATGGTCTTTACACAGCGAGCTTCGTATTCAGAGGAATAATATAAACAAGTCAAAAAAATGTAAGCAAGTCAAAATATAAACAAGTCAAAAAATTATCAAGGATATTTGCATAGAAAACACATGTTTATGGACACCAAGTGCCATAATAACTCAGAGAAAAAATGATGTCTATGGTTGCCCTACAAGCCTTCATGACAGATGACACTATCCCTTTGAATAGCTTTCTTTACACTCTTCTGAAACCTGACCCTAGGCATTGATAAGTGTTAGCTGAACTCCATTAGAAAATTAGAAGACGTCTAGAAAAGATATAATCAATTCCTAGTTTCTCTTTTTGATTTTTATGTACTACTGAGTTTTCCTTAAAACAAAATGACACAGTACTCACTGTCCTTCATTCAGAAAACTTTCTACTGATACATTGTTGGGGACTCATTCACCTGCTTGCTGTCACTCAGGGATTCTTGGGTGCTTTCATGCTTCTCACTGCTCACTCATTTCACATTCTATTTTTTTATTATTATTTTTAAGATGATTTATTTGAAAGACAGAGTTACAGAGAAAGAGAGAGAGAGAGAGAGGAAGAAACAGATCTTACATCCATTGGTTCACTCCCCAAATGGCTGCAACAGCTTGGGCTGGGCCAGGCCTAAGCCAGAAGCTTCATCCAGGTCTCGCACGTAGGTTGCAGGGGCCCATTGCCTTCCCAGGTGCATTAGCAGGGGAGTTAAATGGGAAGTGGAGCAGCCAGGACTTGAACCAGCATTCATATGGGATGCTGGCATCACAGGTGGTAGCATAACTCACTGCATTACGACACCAGCCTGCATGAGGGCACTATTGCTATGCCTTGAAAATGTTCTAAAATTAAATACATCTTTTCTATAGGTCATAAACATCCTCAAAGTGTCATAAAACATATATGAATAGGAGGTAGTCTAGTATAGTAGGAAGAAAATGGACTTTAAAGTCCCACAGACCTGATTTTCCAGCTCTGTAACCTAAGGCAAGTTGATATCTCAGCTTCAGTTTCTGTGTCCATAACAAGGAGATCAGGCCTACCTCTCAGTGCTGTTTGAAGGTTTAAATGAGGTGATCTATGCGGAATGCTTCACATAACAAGGCTTTAACAGATTACAGTTACAGTGTGGTATATACCTATGGAAAATTAAGATCTCTATCACTAGTCATTTGATGATATTGCACAATTTAAAGCAGAAGATTATCTTTAAAAATTTTATTGTCCTATTCATATTCATAAGAAAAATCCCCATGTTCAAGTATTCATTTGAGGTGCCTTTGTCTTTTAGACCCATGAACAAAAGATTTTCTTCTAGTTCCACTTCTGCTTTTGTCATCTTAATCCCAAAATGTATCTACTCTCTAAGCTTAGAAATCAGCAACTTAGAAAAATCTGTTCAAGTCCTCAAATGACCTTATTTAAGGCAACAGTATCTTACTATTCATCTCAGTAATCTTCCCACTAAGTACAAGGATCCTCTGTTAACTTCACAGGCAGATAGTTATCCAACACTTCCTAAGACTATCCAGTTGGAGCCTTCATCATCATATTGTTTATATTTGCCACCCAGTAATTGCAGGTCATTCTTATGGAGCAACAGGGAATAGACCTAACACACTTTCTTTTCAGTGTTTAAACAAGCAAAACAGCCTATACTGTGCACATGAGGAATGTGACAGATGGCCAAGAATCGAAGGTTCGTTGTAGGGTTATTAGATAAAAAGCCATGTTTGGAATATAATTATGCTAAAAATTATCCATTAGTTATTTAAAATTCAAATTCAGCCAGCCTGTGTGTTCATTTGCACAACCTGGCACTCTTGCAGGTGCTATCAAAGAGAACAAAGCTGAGATGATGGCGCTGGTGGGGGAAGGCAAGGGAGAGCAGGAGAGGGAAGAGCCGAGCCGCTTCCCACTTAGTCCTGCTCTGTCCTCAGCTCTGTGCTGTTCAGGATCCAAGCCTACAACAGGCATACTGTTTAAGGCCACTTCTCTGAGAAAGTACCTCCCTCAAAAATAACTTTCCCTCCCTCCCCGCCATGAACTTCATTTGCTTAGCCGAACCAAGTCCTGATAGGCAAAAAGGAAGAGCATTCTTTTGTTGACTGCAAAAGCCCACATTAGACTTTGCACAGGGACCTGTGTCTCCTACATACCCACACTACCTCCACATTTCAGTCCAAATATCTGAAGACAGCTACCATTTTAACCCAGTGTCACCACCATCTCCTGACTTAACGTTTCCAATCCCTTCTATCATTCCACAGATTCCATAGTCAGTGAACTTCAAGTTAAGCAGACTAGTCCCAGTCCTCTGGATCAGATTTGGACAGTTTGTAAACCTTAAAATTGCATTGCATCCAAATGGCCAGTACACATGAAAAGGTACTCAATCTCAGTTGTACCATTAGGGAAACACAAGACCACAAATTCTACCACTTGCCTGCCGAGATGGCCAAAACCTAAAACGATTGACAATAGCAAGTCCCAGCTAGGTTCCACAGCATCTGAAGTCTGACGCTTTTCCTGTGGGAGTATTAAGTACTGCCACCATTTGGGAAAGCTCTTTGGTAAGATCTACTGAAGTTCAGTATATGTCCGTTGGTCCAGCAATCCTAGATGAAGCATCCAAAAGAAATACATCCAGACGTTTTTCAAAACACATGCACAAGAATGTTCTTAGCAGCATTATTCCTAAAAGCTTAAAACAGGAAACAACCCACGGGTCAATATTAGCATAGATGAATACTTTAGTATAATCAGATCATTGACTACTATGTGGCATTGAAAATGAACAATTACTGGCAGGTGCTGTGGCTCAATAGGCACACCAGGTTCTAGTCCCGGTCGGGGCGCCAGATTCTGTCCCGGTTGCCCCTCTTCCAGGCCAGCTCTCTGCTGTGGCCCAGGAGGGCAGTGGAGGATGGCCCAAGTGCTTGGGCCCTGCACCCACATGGGAGACCAGGAGAAGCCTGGCTCCTGCCATCGGATCAGCATGGTGCGCCGGCCGCAGTGCGCCGGCTGCGGCGGCCGTTGGAGGGTGAACCAACGGCAAAGGAAGACCTTTCTCTCTGTCTCTCTCTCTCTCTCACTGTCCACTCTGCCTGTCAAAAAAAAAAAAAAAAAAAGAAAGAAAGAAAGAAAAGAAAAGAAAATGAACAATTATTGATAAAACTACATGAACGAGTGTCACATTTGGAAAATAAATACAAATGATATAGTGTAATTCTGTTCACTTAAAATATAAAAACTGATCAAGGTGACCTATGGTATCAGACATTAGGAGAGAAGTTAACTCAAGGAGGTAAGGGGACTGGTAGCTGGGTGGTGACGTGAGAAGGACTTCCGGATTGCTGGTAATGTTCTCTTTCTTTATGTGAGTATTACATGGGTCTGTTTCGGGCTATGTTCTTGTGATTTGTACATTTTTCTGCATGTATAATATGCTTCCATGAAAGTTTCCTAAAAGATAGTGCTAATTTTCAGCAAATCTAGATTACCACACCATTTGCTTATGCACTTGATTTTGTTAAAAAAAAAAAAAACTTTATATACAACCCTTTGAATTTGTTCTGAAATTTTATTGTTATCTTAGTTAATTGAATTATTCTAGAAGCCAGATTCTGTCATTCAATACATTAGTTCTCCCTCCAATATACAAGGGTACTTCAAAAAATTCACATAAAATAGAATTAAAATGTTTAGTTTGGCAAGAAAAAAATTAATGAAAGCTTTTTCATAGTGTGCATTTGTCATTCTGAAGAGCCCTAAGATGTATATATTGTGCGATAATTAAATTGAGCTAATTAACATAACCAGTTCCTCACATACTTATCTTTGTGTGTGTGTATAGTAAGAATATCTAATATCTTAGTAAGATATCTAATATCTACTCCACTAGCAGTTTTCAAGTCCATAATATATTGTTAACTTTTTTCAATCATGTATGTCTTAGATCTCCAGAATTTATTCAGCCTCCCTAACTGAAACTTTGTAGCCTTTGATCACCCCAGGCCACCCTACCCCAGGCCTGGAAGCCACCATTCCACTCTGCTTTCATGAGTTTGTCGTCTTTAGATTTCGCATATAGGAAAAGTCATGTCGTGTCTGCTTTCTTGTGCCTGGCTTATTTTACTTAGGGTAATATCCTCCAGATTCGTCCACGTTGTTGCAAATGATAGGATTTCTTTCTATTTCAAGGGTAAATAATATTCCATTTTCTTTATGCATTCATGTTTCAATGGACACTTAGGTTGGTTCCATATTTTGGTTCTCAATAGTGCTGCAATGGAAATGGGAGTATAGATACTTCTGACGTTATGATTTCATTTCTTTTGAATATATGTGCAGAAATAGGATCGCCAGACCATATGGTAGCCCTATTTTTAATTTTTTGAGGAACTTCCATACTGTTTTCCACGATGGCTGTACTTCCAATTATATATTCATCAAATTCCTCTAACATGCTTATGTAATCTCCCTCTGCACTGACACTGGAACACTTTATTTCTTTATTCCTCTAACTGTATTTTACCCACAAAGATGAGAAACTTGGTCAAATATCTTGTTAAAAGTCTACATTACTAGGGTACATCTAGAAGAGTGTGGAAAACATGTACTATGTGAAAGCTCTGCATGGGTTAAAAACTTTTTTTTTTTTTTTTTGGATAGGCAGAGTTAGACAGTGAGAGAGAGAGAGACAGACAGAGAGAAAGGTCTTCCTTCCATTAGTTCACCCCCCAATGGCCGCTACGGCCCATGCGCTGCGCCAATCCGAAGCCAGGAGCCAGGTGCTTCCTCCTGGTCTCCCATGCGGGTGCATGGCCCAAGCACTTGGGCCATCCTCCACTGCCTTCCCAGGTCACAGCAGAGAGCTTGACTGGAGCGACCAGGACAGAATCTGGCACCCCGACTGGGACTAGAACCCAGTGTGCTGGCGCCGCAGGTCCTCCGATTAGCCTAGTGAGTCGCGGCACCGGCCTCAAGCTTATCTTTTTTAAAAAATAACATTTATTTTAATTTATTTGAAAGAGTTACAGAGAGAGAAGGAGAGAGAGAGATCTTCTGTCAGCTAGTTCACTTCCAAAAATGGTCTCAACAGCTAGAACTGGGTCAGGCCGAAGCCAGGAGTATTATCTGGGTTTTCCACATGGTTGCAGGGGCCCAAGCACTTGGGCCATCCTCTGCTGCTCTCCTAGGAGCATTAGCAGAGAACTGGACAGGAAGTGGAGCAGCTGGGACTTGAACCAGTGCCCATATGGGACACTGGCTTCTCAAGTGGCAGCTTAACCCACCATGTGACAATGCCAGCCCCAGAAATTTATCTTTTAATTCCATTTTCCATGAACTTTCTGAAGTACCCTCATACTTCATAGCATTCTCTTGATTTAAAAGTTTAATAACCCTTCAAAAAAAAGGAAATAGGGTTACTTGCTCTTGGCTCTAAATCTACTTGACTCCTTTTAATCACTCACGCCTTGCTGCTCTAAACACTCTTAGTGTTGAGTATAGTAACTGTGGGGGTCCTCACAGATAGTCCAGCTCTCCTCTGCACACAAGGTAGCACTGTGCTTTCTCACCTATTTGAAATGAGATGTGTGTGTTCATGTGCTTGCTTTGATCAAGCTCTGAATAGAAGTGAAATATGTCACTTCTGGGATGAGAATTAATCTACCCCACTGCGCCCTGTGTCCCACCACCTTGGCAACCAGAATGTCCCAATCCAGATCCTAAAGTGAGGGCAACAACAGAGGAGACTCCAGCCAAACTACAATGGGGATGTCCCAGGAGCAAAAAGTGAACAAGGAATAAGCTGTTGTTGTTTCAAACCATTGAGGTTGTGGAGTCACTTATTAATGCAGCATAATCTACATTATTTTGACAGACAAATCATACTATGATGCATCGCATTTACCGGTTCCTCAACTTTTGAAATTCATGGGGCTGGCGCTGTGGCATAGCAGGTAAAACTGCCACCGGCAGTGCCGACATCCCATATGGGCGCCAGGTGGAGTTCCAGCTGCTCCAGTTCTGATCCAGCTCTCTGCTATGGCCTGGGAAAGCAGTACAAGATGGCCCAAGTGCTTGGACTCCTGCACCTGCTTGGGAGACCCGATCAGCACAGCTGCAGCCATTACAGCCAATTGGGGAGTGAACCAGCAGATGGAAGACTCTCTCTCTCTCTCTGTCTCTTTCTCTCTCTCTCTCTCTCTTTGCCTCTGTGTAACTTTGCCTTTCAAATAAATAAAATAAGTCTTAAAAAAAAATTCAGGCAAGAATGTGCCCATTTAGAGTTTTCTATCTCATCTCTATTTTTTGAGATTTCTCACATTCAATCTATCAGCCCTCTCGGTCTCTGTGAATCTAAGTGGTCTGGGATGGGCTACTGAGAATTTATTTAAAATGACTGGGTGCTTCATCACTACTTTCTGATCTTAGATTTCAATTCTTTCTTAGCAATATATGTTACCTTTTTCAGTTCTCCATGGTGGAGAAGGCAGAAACAAAAGAAGAATTGAGTAGTATTCATATTTAACCTTTGTTCCTATTTTTCTTCTATTAATGTGCTTGATTTAAATAAAGCTTAAAAAAACTTTCTAGCTTTTCTTAACTTTAACATTTTTTCCTAAGTCTTAGTTCATTATAGGCATTCTCTCTCCCTTCTTAAAAGATCACATAGCATTTTGCAAATCCACTGCTTGAAAAACAATGTTTATTTCATTTGCTTATCTTTGAATGGTTGCTGGTACATGCTATGGTTCTCATTGAGTTTTTAATGCTACTCTTATTTTTTAAGACCTTATTTATATCATTCTCTGTCCTTTGTTCTCTTCCTAACAAACATTTGAATTTATCAGGGCTTTTCCTTTTAAAGCCTATCCAATATCTCACATTTGATATTCATTTTTAGAGGTTTCTATACATTTTAAAGTTTGTTTAATATATTAATGGTTCCCCTGGCTTCTGTAAAGAAATGCTTCCTTAAATCTAAAAAATGCATGTGATTGTCTCACTTCTTCCTTGTAATGTTTTTAAAGATTTATTTATTTATTTCAGAGACAGAGTTAGAGAGAGAGAGAGAGAGAGATCTTCCCTCCTCTGGTTCATTCCCTAAATGACCAGGGCTTGGCCAGGCTGAAGCCAAGAACCAGGAACTTCTTCCTGGGCTCCCACATGGGTGCAAGGGCCCAAGCGTCTGAGCCATCCTCCGCTTCTTTTCCCAGACCACAGCAGGGAACTGGACCAGAAGTGGAGCAGCCAGGACCCGGACAGGTGCCCATACGGATGCTGGCACTGCAGGCTGTGGCTTTAACCCGCTATGCCACCATGCCATTCCCCTTGTAATATTTTATGTATCCCAATAAGACCCATGTCTCATTGAAATTACTAACCAGTTCCTTTGTAATGGTCAGAATTAAACCAAAACAAACAGCTCTTGTTTTTTTAAATCCTCTTGTCCTGTGTATCACTTGTTCCAAGAACAAGGATTGCTCTGAAAACCCTGGAACGCTA
Source organism: Lepus europaeus (assembly GCF_033115175.1). Taxonomy (NCBI): domain Eukaryota; kingdom Metazoa; phylum Chordata; class Mammalia; order Lagomorpha; family Leporidae; genus Lepus; species Lepus europaeus. The sequence continues at coordinate 133,329,539 of NC_084831.1, read as the reverse complement.
TTTCTGTCCATGCCACTCAAGCAAGATTTCTATTTCCAGGCATGAGCATTTAATCTGCTAAAAAAAAAAAAAAAGTGTTAGGAAATCCTTGTTTTCACAGAACTAACTGGGCAGCAAATTTAAATGTAAGCATTTCTTCCTTCTTACATTATAAGACCTTCTGTCTTTCCAGCTCTCTCCCCAAACCCCCAGGCACCCTTCTGAACTCTTTCTATATATTTAACATTATACTCACATACTTAATCTCTTGTCTGTATACAGGGCTCTAATACTCAAGTGCCTCCCTATAAATATTCATACACATAAGCTCATACCTGCACTTATTTTTAATCAAAAAAAAATAGAAAAGAGATCAAAAGGGAGAGAGAGGAACAAGGACAAGGAAAGGCCTGTGGCAAGAGAGAGTAGTGCTACTGACCCACTTATGCCAGGACTTGCACTGTGAGAGCTAGCCCTTTCTGGAAATAGATGTGCCAATTTGTCTTCCCTCCTTCACTTCATCTTATTTATATATTTGTTTGGGTTTGGAGGTTCAGTCTGTAAGAGTTTTCGTCTGCATGGCAAACTGCCCCCTCTTTTGTTTAAAAGATTTATTATTATTTATTTGAAAGGTCAACTTACAGAGAAGTAGAGCCAGAGAGAGGGAGGTCTTCCATCTGCTGGTTCATTCTCGAAATGGCCTCAACGACCAGGGCTGGGACAGTCTGAAGCCAGGAGCCAGGAGCCTCTGGGTCTTCCATATGGGTGCTGGGGCCCAAGGACTTGGGCATTCCTCCGCTGCTTTCCCAGGCACATTAGCAGGGAACTGGATCAGAAGTGGAGCAGCCGGGACTCAAACCACTGCCCATGTGGGATGCTGGCACTGCAGGCCAGGGCTTTAACCTGCTGTGCCACAGCACCAGTCCCAATTCAATGATTTCAACTCCTCCAGCATCCTCACCACTCCATCACTTTAATTAGCAGTCCAGCAGGTTAGAACCACACCAATGGAGAAGAAACAGGGAAAGTGAGCAAATGAACACATCTCCGATTTCCTCCCTGTCCAACTTCTCTTCTTAGAAGACCTATCTGGGGACTGCTTTCCATCACCACAAAGTCCTCCTGCGCGCTCGTTGAACATGAACACTCGAAAAGAAGAATTACAGGAGCGGGCCATCGTCAGAATAGCAGCTCATTTACCAGACCTCATTGTCTATGGCGACTTCTCCCCCCAGCGACCGTCGGTGGATTATTTTGATGGAGTCCTAATGTTTGTTGATATTTCAGGCAAGTGCAAAAGGGATGTTTGCTCGGTATGAGTATGCAACAGGCTTGCAGGGCTTGGAGCTCACGGGCTCTCACAGCAGATGGCCCCCACTGAGAGCGCAGGAGGGCGGGGATAAGCCGTGGACCTGCTCTCTCTCAGCTTCCCTTACCCAGAGCTTGCAGTCCATGGGCATAGGTTTAAGAAGCGCAAGTCCCGTGCCTGGAACTTGAGGCTCAAGTGTCCTTGCCCCAACTTCACTGATTGATGCCCCGAGCTCCACACACATCTCAGTCAAAACTAGTCTCTTAGGAAACTTGTATAACTTAGAGAAAAAGTCTAAAAAAATTAAAAAAAAGTTATCTCAGGAAATGATCTCCCTAGATGATATTCACCTCTTCATAGGAAACTTGCCACCTCTCCAGAGTGTTTGAAATACCACGTAAGTGTTTTCATTACCATGGAATGAAAGTTCTCTTTCCAGTTTAAGGAATCGCAGTCACCAATGAAACATTGAGAATTTGGAAGGAAGAGATGCTTTGGAGCCTTTGCCTGACCCCTATTAACATAGTAAGCACAGATAGAGGAGGCTGCATGTCTGACACCTGGCTAGCACGATGCTCGCTAAGAAACTCTTGCCAGTTCTTGCCTGCTGAGGCCCACCACTCTCCAGAGCCGCCCTCCTTTGGGTCTGTGTGGTGCCTCCGAGGGGCCAAGGAAAGCAGCCACGCGTTTGTTCTAGGTTTTACGGCAATGACGGAGAAGTTCAGCACAGCCATGTACATGGACCGAGGGGCCGAGCAGCTGGTGGAGATCCTCAACTACTACATCAGTGCGATCGTGGAGAGTGAGTGTTCCCCCGGGGCTCCACCTGCAGAATTTTGGGCTGCATTGTTGCTTCTGTTTGCTGTTTGTCACAGAGTGCAATGGCTTAGCACTCTTCCTTGTCTTCACGAAATATGCAGGAAAGCAGTCTTTGAAATATGATAGAGTAGAATGGAAGGAATATAGTCAAGTCTCATTAATCCAGGCTAGCTGAAGGAAAGGCTACTGTGTGTTAGGTAAAAGGCTGAATTGCAGACTGCTTCTAAAAGAATTGTAATACAATATTTTAAGTATAGTCAATATGTGCAATTTTTTTTAAGATTTATGTATTTATTTAAAAGGCAGAGTTACAGAGAGAGAGTAAGAGAGACAGAGAGGGAAAGAAAGTACTTCCATCCACTGGTTCACTCCCCAAATGGCAGCAATGGCCAGGGCCAGACCAGACCAGGAGCCAAGAGCTTCCTTTGGGTTTCCTACGTGGGTGCAGCAGCCCACATATACTTGGTCTTTCTTGTGCTGCCTTCCCCAGGCAACTTGCAGAGAGCTGGATTGAGAGTGCAGCTGGGTCTCAAACCTGTGCCCATATGGGATGCTGACGTCACAGGCAGTGACTTTTACCCACTACGCCACAACGCCAACCCCTCAAACATTTTTTTAAAACTAGCATCCATATAAGTCAAATGTAGTCATTAAGAGATGGTGGTATAAACAGATAAGAGTGATTTACAATCACCTTACTGGTAAGCTTCTACTGATGGATCCTGAAGCCCGCTCAGCTGACGGAGACATGCGGTCTCCTTTTCTGCTTCTGCCTGCAATCTTGTTTGTATTTTTGATTTGAACTATTCCTGAGGAAAAGGGTTCACTCTGTTCAGGTAAACTCTAAGCCTACTGTTTTATTAGACTCCAAGTTTCCTAGTAATATCTTAATGGTACGCACCAGACAAAATTAAATGCTCCTTAAAAGCACAAACTCTGTATGATTCCTTTTTGCACCCCACTCAGCACAGTAGGTGCTCAACAAATTTGTCTTGATGCATCAGTAACAGAAAAATGTCCATTTGTGCCATGAAACCTAAATAAACAAAATGGCAAGTGAGTGAACAGTCTCCAAATTATGATTATGATTTCCATACTTCCTGACCTTCAGTTCTCACCCACCCAACCCATGCTCACTCAAGGCCCAGTCTATAATGCATATTGCTCCATAAAAAGGATTCCTGAACTGTGAGGAGGGGCCTGGCGTTTAGCCAAATGGTTAAGGTGCAGGTTTAGATGCCTGTGTCCTGATATCAGATATCTGGGTTCAAAGCCCAGCTCCAGCTCCTGACTCCTGCTTCCTGCTAATGTAGACGCGGCAGTGATTACTCAAGTAATTGGTCTCCTGCCTCCCATGTGGGTCGCTGTCTCAAATAAATAGGCCGGCGCCGCGGCTCACTAGGCTAATCCTCCGCCTGTGGCGCCGGCACACCGAGTTCTAGTCCCAGTTGGGGCACTGGATTCTGTCCCAGTTGCCCCTCTTCCAGTCCAGCTCTCTGCTGTGGCCCGGGAGTGCAGTGGAAGATGGCCCAAGTGCTTGGGCCCTGCACCCCATGGGAGACCAGGAGAAGCACCTGGCTCCTGGCTTCGGATCGGCACGGTGCGCTGGCCGCAGCGGCCATTGGAGGGTGAACCAACGGCAAAGGAAGACCTTTCTCTCTCTCTCTCTCTCTCACTGTCCACTCTGCCTGTCAAAAAATAAAAAAGAAAATAAACAAATAAATAAATAGTAGGGTCCAGCATTGTGGTGCAGTAGATTAAGCTGCAGTTGCAACACTTGCATCCCATATCAGAGGGCCGGTTGAGTCCTGGCTGCTCCACTTCTGATCCAGCTCCCTGCTAATGCACCTGGGAAGGCAGCAGAAGAGGACCCAAGTGCTCAGGCCCCTGCCATGCATGTATGAGACCAGGATGGAGTTCCTGGCTCTTGACTTCAGCCTAGCCCAGATTCTCTCTCCTCACTCTTTTGCTCTGCCTTTCAAATAAATAGTTAAATCTTAGGCTGGTGCCACAGCTCACTAGGCTAATCCTCTGCCTGCGGCGCTGGCACCCCAGGTTCTAGTCCCAGTCGGGGCACCAGATTCTGTCCCGGTTGCTCCTCTTCAGTCTAGCTCTCTGCTGTGGCCCGGGAAGGCAGTGGAGGATGGCCCACTGCCACCCGCATGGGAGACCAGGAAGGGGTACCTGGCCCCTGGCTTCGGATCCACGCAGTGCCGGCCGTAGCGGCCATTTTGGGGGTGAACCAACGGAAGGAAGGAAGACCTTTCTCTCTCTCTCTCTCTCTCTCTCACTGTCTAATTCTGCCTGTCAAAAATAAATAAATATGGCCGGCGCCGTGGCTCAACAGGCTAATCCTCCGCCTAGCGGCGCTGGCACACCAGGTTCTAGTCCCGGTCGGGGCGCCGGATTCTGTCCCGGTTGCCCCTCTTCCAGGCCAGCTCTCTGCTGTGGCCCGGGAGTGCAGTGGAGGATGGCCCAAGTGCTTGGGCCCTGCACCCGCATGGGAGACCAGGAGAAGCACCTGGCTCCTGCCTTTGGATCAGCGCGGTGCGCTGGCCGCAGTGCGCCGGCCGTGGCGGCCATTGGAGGGTGAACCAATGGCAAAAGGAAGACCTTTCTCCCTGTCTCTCTCTGTCACTGTCCACTCTGTCAAAAATAAAAAAAAATAATAAAATAAAGTAAAAAATAAATAAATAGAAATAATTAAATCTTTAAATATATATATATTTTTTGAAGGAGTTTCCTATCACAAGAGGAGGGAAGCTAGCCTTAGTCCTCACCAGAAACCCTGCCTTCCTCTTCCCTGTCTTTTCCCTTACCTGGTTCAGTGATCTCACACCACAGCTAAGGAAACAGACCCAAATGGGTTAAGTGACACTGCAGCTTTAGTCTATGTCTCTTCTCTGAAATGCTGTTCCCCTGGCCCAGTTTCTGTTCTTACAAGTAATGAGTTCTCGCTGGCTTTAAGGAGTCAGAGTTCGATGTCATCTATTTTTGTTTTTGTCTTTGGTTTTCTCAGAAGTGTTGATTTTTGGAGGCGACATCCTGAAATTTGCAGGTACGGAGGCTTCCTGAGACGGGAGGGCCGAGGCAGGATGCAGAGGTGCCAGTGCTCTCCCAAAGGCAGGCTTGAAAAGCCCATTTCTGCATAGACCTCCTACAACAGGGACAGTGCCAGGGCAGCCCAAGACGCCCCTGCTGTGTCTGTCACAGGCGATGCGCTGCTAGCCCTGTGGAAGGTGGAGCGAAAGCAACTGAAGAATATCATCACGGTGGTCATCAAATGTAGCCTGGAGATCCACGGATTGTTTGGGACCCAGGAGTCTGAAGAAGGCCTAGATATCCGAGTCAAGATAGGTAAGCGTCTGAGAAGCCAGAGGTGCTGCGCCTGACTGCCCCAGGAGAACACAGTGGAACCTGGTGGCTTAGCCCCACCACTGTGCTTTCAGCTTTGGAAGCAGGGGGTAGACCGGAATGTGAATTTTGCCTCCCTCGCTTACCAGTTGAGAGAATTTGGGGTAATCATGGTTGGCATGGTACACAGAACATAGTACCCATTCGACAACATAGTCTTCATTATTGCCATCGCTCTTGTTGTTTTTACAGCTTGCTGCTTGGCAGAGACGGGCAGCGTTGAGTGCAATAGCGAGTAGCTTGTCGTCATTTAGATTCAGCAATGACATGCGACTAACCATCCTCCACTTTCTAAGAATGATATGCAAAGAAAGCTTAACAGCTTAGCCTGCATGGTAGTTCAGCTTTATACAGGGCTCTGTAGAATCATACACAGAAAATGAGGGTACTTCAAGAAGTTCATTTAAAAATGACATTAAGGCCAGCGCCGTGGCTCAACAGGCTAATCCTCCGCCTTGCGGCGCCGGCACACCGGGTTCTAGTCCCGGTCGGGGCACCGATCCTGTCCCGGTTGCCCCTCTTCCAGGCCAGCTCTCTGCTGTGGCCAGGGAGTGCAGTGGAGGATGGCCCAAGTGCTTGGGCTCTGCACCCCATGGGAGACCAGGATAAGCACCTGGCTCCTGCCATCGGAACAGCGCGGTGCGCCGGCCGCAGCGCACTACCGCGGCGGCCATTGGAGGGTGAACCAACGGCAAAGGAAGACCTTTCTCTCTGTCTCTCTCTCTCACTGTCCACTCTGCCTGTCAAAAATAAAAATAAAAAAATAAATAAATAATAAAAAAATATTTTAAAAAAATGACATTAAAAGAGAAGTTTGGGGGTTGGGTATTCAGCTCTTTGGTTAAGGTGCCTGTATCCCACATCAGTGGGCCTGGGTTGGATTCCTAGCTCTCCCTCCTGACTCCAGCTTCCTCATAGTGCAGACCTGGGAGACGGCCGTGATGGCTCGAGTACTTGGGTTCCTGCCACCCACAGGGGAGACCCGGGTTGCATTTCCAGCTCCTAACTTTACCCAGCGCCTGCTGAGGCAGCCATTTAGGGAAGGGATCCATGGGAGGGGAGCTTGTTTTCTTTCTCTCTGTCTCTCAGATAGATAGATAATGAAAAGGGTATTTTTGTGTAAAAAAATTAAATCTAGACATAGAGTTTTCATAAGACACATTTTCCGTGAATTTTTAAAAATTGTGTATTTATTTTACTTACTTGAAAATCAGAGAGAGAGAGAGAACTAGAGCAAGAGAATCTTCCATCTGCTAGTTCACTCCCCAAATACCATAACAGCTGGGCTGGACCAGGCCAAAGCTAAGAGCTGGGAATTCTGTCTAGGTCTCCCATGGAGGTGGCAGGGACCCAACTACTTGAGCCATCAGCTGCTGCCGCCTGAGGTGCACACGAGCAGGAAGCCGGACTAGAAGGCAGAGCTGGGGCTCAAGCGTAGGCCCTCCAAAACGGGTTGCAGACGTCCCAAGAGGCAGTTTGACCACTGCGTCATATGCTTGCCCTGCTTTCTGTTAACTTTATAAAGGTCCATCATATATACGGATTTCACCAAGTTTGTACCAAAATGAGCTGCTTTCCATTCCACTGTCCAGGAGCTTTGGGAAGTATAATCTCACGCATTTCCACATCGCATCACTGACTTTACGCCCGTTATGTTGTCTTCATCTCACCCTAGTCCTAGGGTGGAGGCACCGTTGTGTTCTTTCCACAGGTGAGGGCTGAGGTTCTGGGAGATGTGAGTGGTGAGTAGCAGCTACAGTTAAGGGCGGTGCAGGTGATGTTAGCGTCTGCCTTACTAATCTCTAAAACTTGAGATTCTCAAATGTGAGTGTTGACGAAATCCTCAGAGGTTATCCAATTAACTGTTTCTCAACCTTCTTTAGCTTATGCTGTCTCTTTTGATGTTATTCCAAATAAGTTAAATATTTTGTTAAGAAACAAGCTCATTCGAGTATCTTTCCGAATTAACACCTGGGGAGTCTGATGCATTACCTTTGTTGAGAAATGCTGGGACAACCTCCTGGCGTGCATGCCAACTGGCTGCCAGAGCTGGATTCCTGTACCTTTGTTGGCAGTTAATCTAAGCATCAGTGTGTTCTTCCACAGATGGAAAGAAATCCATATAGATAGATATAGACACATAGAGATACAGATACACATATCTATATCTATAGACATATAGAGATACAGATATACCTATCTATATCTATATACAAAATCAGGGGAAATCACCATGGTGGAGCAATGATAAAAAGCAAACTTTGGGGCCTGTATTGTGGTACAGTGAATTAAGCAGCAGCTAGCAGTGTTGGCATCCCATATCAGAGTGCTGATTGAAAGACCAGCTGCTCCGTCTCTCAGTAAGCTTCCTGCTAATGCACCTGGAAAAGCAACGGGAGATGTCCCAAATGTTCGGACCCTGCCATCCATGTGGGAGAACAGATTGGGATTCCTGGCTTCTGGCTTCAGCCTGCCCAAGCCTTGGCTGTTGCGGCTGTTTGGAAAGTAAACCCCCTCACCTCCTTTTCTTTCTCTCCCCTCCTCTTTGTGTCACTCTGCTTTTCAAATCAATCAATCTTTAAAAAAAAAAGTTTGATTATATTAATTAGTCATTTAAAAGAGCTATGTATCATTTACAGTTGAGTTATACATATATTTTATATATTTTGCAATATCTGTCTTCTTTTACTCCAGTACCAAAACCTTCCTCTCTCCACCCCAAAACAATCAGAACATTTTGGGAAGGGGACAGGTGACTGTCCCCCTGCCCTCTGGCTCTTCTCTGAAATTCAACCCTAAGGGCTCCTTTTGAGTTAAAGGCCCAATCTCAGATAAATTGCAGTTCTTCTAGGACCTCTGTGGCTCGAAGAGTTAAGCTGAGGCCTACAGTGCTTGCATCCCATATGGGCGGTGGTTCGAGTCCTGGCTGCTCCACCTCCAATCCAGCTCTCTGCTAATGTGCCTGGGAAAGCAGCAGAGGATGGCTCAATTCTCTGGGCCCCTGCACTTATATGGGAGACCCAGAAGAAGCTCCTGGCATCACCCTGGCTATTGTGGCCATTTGGGGAGTGAACCAACCAGTGGATGGAAAATATCTCTCTCTCTGTCTGTCTCTCCTTCTCTCTCTATCTGTAACTCTGCCTTTATTTATTTATTTATTTATTTGAAAGGCAGAGTTACAGAGAAGCAGAGACAGAGGTCTTCCATCTGCTGGTTCACTCCCCAAATGGCCACGACGGCCAGAGCTGGGCCGATCCAAAGCCAGAAGGCAGGAGCTTCCTCCAGGTCTCCCACATGGGTGCGGGGACCCAAGGACTTGGGCCATCTTGTAATGTTCTCCCAGGTCATAGCAGAGAGCTGGATTGAAAGTGGAGCAGCCAGGACTCAAACAGGTGCCCATCCGGGATGCAGGGGCTGCAGGTGGCGGCTTTACCCACTGCGCCACAGCAAGGGCTCCAATCTGCCTTTCAAATAAATAAATAAATAAATAAATCTTTAAAAAAAAATCTCCCCCAAATAGGAATTATTAAAGTTGGTCTCTATTACCTTGAAGGGTAAGTACGTGGAAGAAAAGATGAGATAATTTCGGGGACTCACAGGGAGGTAAATGTTCCAGAAAGGCAGAAAACCAGTGGAGGGACTTTCTAGCTTTAAGGGAAGGTGAGTTTGGAAAAGCCTGGGCCTGGAAGAAGCATTCTCTGCCTTCTTATGTAAAATTTTAGGAATGTAATTTCACTGTGAGGCAGGCTAGTCACGCCAAGATTCTGGTTTTTTCCAAGAACCAGAGCTGCTGGAGAATGACCCAGAACTTCTTGTGCAAGCCCGTCACTTATCTCTTTGCCAGGACTGGCTGCCGGCCACATCTCCATGCTGGTCTTTGGAGACGAAACACGTAACCACTTTCTGGTGATCGGCCAGGCGGTGGATGATGTGCGCCTGGCACAGAACATGGCCCGGATGAACGATGTCATTCTGTCACCGAACTGCTGGCAGCTGTGCGACCGCAGTATGATTGAAATTGAGAGGATTCCAGATCAGAGAGCAGTGAAGGTAGGCGCGACGCTGCGGCTTGCTCACGTCCTGCCCCGTCCTGCCAGAGGCCCCTGTCTGGGAAGCTCCAGCGAGGGAGGCTGGCACGGGGCAGTCTGGGAAGGCTGCGCAGACGTGAGCCCTCTGTGGGGGGAGCTGAGCCCAGTGAGCCGGACGAGGAAAGGAGGAGGCTTCCCTGTGGGTAACTGAGGAAGTGGAGGTGGGCCAGTGACCTTGCTCCAGGAACAGGAAGGGTCTCATGGCCATTCCCTAGCAGAGTCATTGGAGGGTTCTCATTTTGACCACCTGCTACCCTGCTTCCCCGGGGGCCGCAGATCACTGAGGGTCAGGGGATTGGAGGAGCAAGGGCAGCAAAGTTGAGGGAGGGAAGAGAGACCTTTCGCAGGGCCCTGCGTGGTGGAAAACACTGGATTTAAGCTGAAGGTTGGGACTGGCGCTGTGGTGTAGCAGGTAAAGCTGCCACCTGCAGTGCTGGCATCCCATATGCGTGCTGGTTCAAGTCCTGGCTGCTCCACTCCGATCCAGCTTGGGCGCCTGCACCCACATGGAAGACTCAGAAGAAGCTCCTGGCTTCGGATTGGCGCAGCTCTGGCCATTGTGGCCAGTTAGGGAGTGAACCAGAGGAAGGAAGATCTCTCTCTGCCTCTCCTCTCTCTAAGTAACACTGACTTTCAAATAAATAAATAAATCTTTGAAAAATAAAAAAGGCTGAAGGTTGACTATAAGCAGAACTGCCCTTAGAGCTTGGCCAATTAGAGAAGCTGAGCTTTGAGGGGGAGAAAGGGAAGCAAAGCTGTGCTGCTGGCTGAGCCAAAGGAATGGGACTGCATAGCAGAAAGAAAGCAGAGAATCCGTGCGGATGCTGCCTCTCTCTACAGCCCTCACCATCACCAGCCCCCACTCCCTCTTCAGCACCCACGCTTGAGCCATCCCGCCCTTTCCCATCTTACTCATTCTTTTAACTTTCAGGGTTGAATTAGTTTTTAAAAAATATTTATTTATTTATTTATTTGAAATGCAGAGTTACAGAGAGAGAGAGAGAAAGAGAGAGAGGGAGAGAAAGTCTTCCATCTGCTGTTTCACCTCCAAATGGCCGCTACAGCCAGAGCTGGGCTGATCTTAAGCCAGGAGCCAAGAGCTTCCTCTAGGTCTCCCACATGGGTACAGGGGCCCAAACACTTGCACCATCTTCCACTGCTTTCCCAGACCATAGCAGAGAGCTGGTTTGGAAATGGAGCAGCTGGGTCTCGAACCAGTGCCCTATGGGATACTGGCATTGCAGGCGGCAGCTTTAACCGCTATGCCACAGCATTAACCCCTAAATTAGTTTTATTATGATTATTATTATTATTATTATTTAACTGTGTTTTTTCTCTTTGAATGATAGTTTAGATGTGAAGAGTTTACACAGCCTTTTTTTTTTTTTTTTTTTGAGATTTATTTATTTGAAAGTCAGAGTTACACACAGAGAGGAGGAAAGGCAGAGAGAAAGAGGTCTTCCATCCACTGGTTCACTTTCCTATTGGCTGCAACGGTGGGAGCTGTGCCAATTCGAAGCCAGGAACTAGGAGTTTCTTCTGGGTCTCCAAGGACTTGGGCCATCTTGTACTGCTTTCCCAGGCTATCGCAGAGAGCTGGATTGGAAATGGAGCAACTGGGACTCAAACTGGCGCCCACGTGGTATGCCAGCACTGCAGGCAGTGGCTTTACCTGCTACACCACAGAGCTGACCCCCAAATTAGTTTTAAGCTTCCGGAAGAGTTGTAAAAATAACACAGAGAATTTCCACAGAGCCCTCACCCAGCTTCCCCTCATGTTAACATCCGAACATAACCAAAGAGCATAATCAAAACCGGGAGATTAACACTGGCACAACAGGAATACAAATCCATGAACAGTTTCCTTGTAATACATACTTTCTGTGAACCTTCTGAAGACATGGCTTTCAAAAATGTTTTGCTCTAAAACAAATGTAGCCTTAATTCTATGTCCACTACATTTTTAAAATACCCTTATACTACTTTCTAATTAAAGACTTTATCTAAATTTCACAAGTTTTCTCACAAATGTCCTCAGTGGAATGGTCTAGGGTTCTTTTTTTCTTTTTTTTAAGATTTATTCATTTATTTGAAAGGCAGTTAGAGGCAGAGGCAGAGAGAGATCCTCCATTTGCTGGTTCACTCTGCATATGGCCACAACATCCAGAGCTGGGCCACTCTGAAGCCAGGAGCCAGGGGCCAGGAGCTTCCTCCAGGTCTTCCATGCAGGTACAGGGGCCCAAGGACTTGAGCCATCCTCCGCTGCTTTCCCAGGTCTCAGCAGAGAGCTGAATTGAAAGTGGAGCAGCCGGGGCTTGGACTGGCACCCATATAGGGTACCAGCATGGAAGGCAGCTGCCTTACCCGCTATGCCACAGTGCCGGCCCCTGGTCTAAGCTTCCTACGCGATATCCCATTGCATCTTGTGATTTTTTTCTTATTACTGTCTTGCAGTCTATAACAGTTTTCAGTCTTGCCCTAAGTTATGACCTTAACACTTCAGAAGAGCATTGGTCCATTGTTTTGTATAATGTCCCTCTTTTCGATTTGCTTGATGTTTTCTCATGATTGGGTTGAGTTTATGCATTTTGGGTGTTTTTGACAAGAACACCACAGAGAAGAAGTTGTGCCATTCTCAATGTGTCATTTCACAGAGCCCATGATCTAGATATCTTAGTGTTGATGTTCCTAGTACTTTTGGGGGGCATTATTGTCCCCTTTTCCTTTGAGACTTTTGAGATGGAAATGATGCACAGTTTAACCAGATTTTATTTGAATTAGCATATTATGAAGAGGGGAAAAGAGCAGGAAAAAAGTTCTGAGACTGCAGAACTGTCAAGCTAGTCCTCTGGAATGACCCTCTGTGTACCTACTGAATGTTGAGGTCTGCACCAAAACCAGGAAAACTTTGTAAATTTCCAATCTAAAATTACAGCTTTACAAATTGAAGATCTTCATTGTTTAATATGCCAATCACTTTATCGTGTTCCAGATTTTCAAAAGCATATTCCTCGACTTTGTGCTATGAAATTACACTCCAGGGACCGGCGCTGTGGCACAGTGGGTTAAAGCCTCAGCCTGTAGTGCTGGCATCCGTTATGGGTGTCAGTTCGAAACCTGGCTGCTCCACTTCCAATCCAGCTCCCTGCTGATAACCTGGGAAAGCAGTGGAAGATGGCCCAAGTGCTTGGGCCCCCGCACTCACGTGGGAGACCAGGAAGAAGCTCCCAGCTCCTGGCTTCAGATCAGCTCAGCTCCAGCCAGTGTGGCCATTTAGGGAGTGAAACAATGGATGGAAGAATTCTCTCTGTCTCTGCCTCTCCCTGTAACCCTTTCAAATAAATAAAATAAATCTTTTTTTTTAAAAAAAAAAAATTATACTCCAAGGGCGAGACAACCCTCAGAATAACCAAAAACTTCTCTTCTTATCTTATTTAGGTTAACTTCTTAAAGCCACCCCCTTCTTTTAATTTTGATGAATTTTTCAACAAGTGTATGACCTTCATGGATTATTACCCTTCTGGTAATCACAAAAGTAAGTACCGGCCGGCGCTGCGGCTCACTTGGCTAATCTTCCGCCTGCGGCACTGGCACCCTGGGTTCTAGTCCCGGTCAGGGTGCCAGATTCTGTCCCAGTTGCTCCTCTTCCAGTCCAACTCTCTACTGTGGCCTGGGAAGGTAGTGGAGGATGGCCCAGGTGCTTGGGCCCTGCACCCGCATGGGAGACCAGGAGAAGCACCTGGCTCCTGGCTTCAGATCGGCGCAGTGCTGGCCGTAGCGGCCATTTGGGGGGTGAACCAACGGAAGGAAGACCTTTCTCTCTGTCTCTCTGTCACTGTCTAACTCTGCCTGTCAAAAAAAAAAAAAAAAAAAAGTAAGTACCCTCCATGGACAAGGGCCTCTGCCTCCACCAGCAGTCAGTAGGGTCTCAGTAGGTCCACCACTGGCTCAGAACTCCTCCACACTGCTCCCCTGGTCCATACCATACACAAAGGAGACCTGCCTGCCATTTCCTGAGCAGGGATTCTAAGCTGGCCTCCCATCGCACCCTCCCGTCTCTCCCTAGCACTGCCTCCTTTCCCTTGCTTTCCAGACATTTCTAAGTCTCCCCCATGATGAAAGACGGAAGAGGAATCGTCTGCGCGTTCTGCTTTCCTCTTGTAACCTCACCAACAAACTTCCCAGAGGAGTGATCTGTGGATTTTTGGTACCTGCTCTTCCATCTCTGTTTGCCCAGCGAACGCGGAGGGCAGGTGCTTCGGGGCGGACGCTCATCTGCTCTTCAGTCTTGCTCCCCTGCTGTCTAAGTGCTGCCCTCTTGCTCTTCTGTCTAGGAGACCGTTCATATCAAGGCCACAAAGGGCAGTTCCCTTGCCAAACCTGGTGGCCTCTTGTCAGGCTTCGTCCTTGGTGGTTCACCTTAGATTCCTGCCCTTTTCTGGGGACTACCTTCTCCTTGAGTCCAAACCACCCGTTTTCAGTACTCTTTGTTTGGTGTCCTTCCCTTCCTTAAATGTTGTCAGGTTCAGGAATCTGTCCTTGACCTTCTAGTCGTCTCCATTCACTTCTTGGTGAATCATTCATTCGTGCTCAACCTCCATCTGACTAGGATTGTTACCGGAAAAGACTGGAACATAGGACTTTGTCTTCCCTCAAGAAAAGCATTTCAGACAAATGAAGAGAATATACCTGGCAGGCCAGGCAGGCATCCCAGCAAAGAACGAGCAGTCCAGGGGCTGGTGTTGGTAGGTTATGAATGGTAGGTTATGAGTGCTTGTTCAAGTTCCAGCTGCTCCAATTCTGATCCAGCTCCCTGTCAATGCCCCTGGAAGGCAGCAGCAGAAGATGGCCCAAGTACCTGGGCCCCTGCCGCCCAGGTGGCAGACCAGGGTGGAGTTCTAGGCTCCTGGCTTCCACCTGGCCCAGCCCTGGCTGTTGTAGCCATTTGGGGAGTGAACCTCTCTCTGTGTGTCACTCTACCTTTCAAATAGATCTTTTTAAAAAAGGAAGTGGGGGAAGGACTGAGAGTCTAGACTGCATTCTCTGGCTTATTTCTGGCTGGAGGGCTGCCTGGGCGTGGAATCTATGAAGTTCCTCCCAGGGCTGGATCAGGACAGTGTTATTGGACCAAATAGTCCCCTGGCACAGGGCTGGGAAGATGTTTCCAGGGGAGGGCTGGGACCCACCAAACAGGGTTGTCTGACAGGGACAAGACTTTTGATGTGCAAATACTGGGCTGCTTCCAATTTCCTCCCTCATTCAATTGCATGTGTTTCCCTTTTTTGTTCTTTGGTGGAAGACCATGGCATGACATTTTAAAAGGCACTGTTGTGCAGCAGGTAAGGCCACTACCTGCAGTGCCAGCATCCCCTATGGGCACCTGTTCAAGTCCTGGTTGCACCACTTCCAATCCAGCTACTTGCTAATGCACCTAGGAAAGCAGCGGAAGATGGCCCAAGTACTTGGGCCCCTGCACCCAGGTGGGAGACCTGGAAGAAGCTCCTGGCTCCCGGCTTCGGATCAGCTCAGCTTTGGCCGTTGCAGCCATTTGGGTAGTGAACCAGCAAGTGGAAGATATTAGTCTCTCTCTGCCTCTCTATCTCTCTCTCTCTCCATAACTCTCTACCTTTAAAATAAATAAATAAATCTTTAAAAAGTAAAAGGCACTCACTCTCAGGGTCCTTTACGTTGTTTGCCTCACCTAAGTCCTGGCCCTAATGGCCAGAATTCAACCAGACTTTTTTTTTTTTTTTTTTAAATTTTGGATTAACATGTAATGCGTGCATATTTTAAATGGACACAACACAACATTTCAATACTTACGTGTAGTGTAAACCAACCATACCAGGCAACTGGCTTCTCCATTTCCTTGTCTTTTCCTTTTGCTTGAAGTCTACCATTTCCTCTGTTCTAGTCTTTTTTTTTTTTTAAGATTTATTTATTTATTTGAATGCAGAATGTTAGAGAAGAGAGGAGAGAGAGAGAGAAAGAGAAAGAGAGAGAGAGATCCATCTTCTATCCACTAGTTCACTCTGCCAAAAGCTTGCAGCAGCCAGGGCTGGGCCAGGCTGAAGCCAGGAGCCAGGAACTCCATCCTGGTCTCCCACGTGGTGGCAGGGACCCAAGTACTTGAGTTATCATCTACTGCTATCCCAGGCACATTAGCAGAAAGCTGGATTGGAAGCAGAACAGCTGGGACTCCAACCAGCACTCAGATATAGGATGCTGGCATCCCAAGAGGCCGCTTAATCATCTGTGTCACGACACCACCTCCTGTTGCAATTCTTTATATAGAATATAAAACATCGTTGTGAACCAGAGCCCGTTACACTCACTCTGTTGTGTTTTGGTACCCATTAGCCAATCTTACCCCCCCACCTTCCCTGTCTTCCTGGCCTCTTGTGATGACTTTTTTTTTCTTAAGATTTATTTATTTATTTGAAAGTCAGAGTTACACACACACAGAGAGAAGGAGAGGCAGAGAGAGAGAGGTCTTCCATCCACTGGTTCAGCCCATATGGGATGCCGGAACTGCAGGAGGCGGCTTTACCCACTATGCCACTGCGCTGGCCCTCACCACACAGTTTCAACCCATTTCCCCTCCTCCCATAGTACTTCCCCAGCAGTTTCCTCTTCTCCGTAGAGCCTGTACCTCCTACTTATTCTCTCTGCTTTTTTTTTTTTTTTTTTTAAGATTTATTTATTTGAAAGGCAGAGTTACTGGGGGGCGGGGGGAGAGATCTTCTATCTGCTAGTTCACTTCCCAGAGGCCCACAACAGCCAGGAGCTGGAAATTCCAAATAGGAGCATGGAATTCCATCTGGATCACCTACGTGAGTGACAGGGACCCAACGCCTTGAGCCATCATATCCAGCCTCCCAGGATGCATTAGCAGGAAGCTGGAGTGGAAGCAGAGTGGCCAGGACTGGAACCAGGCACTCTGATATGGGGTGCGAGTATCCCAGGTGGTGGCTTCTCCCTCTCTGCCACATGCCTGGCCCCAGGATATCATTCTTACTTATGGAAGAATAATACTTCACCATGTACGTATAGCACATTTGCTTTATCCATTTATCAGTTGATGGACATGTAGGTTAATTCCATATCTTAGTTGTTCTGAATAGTGCTACAACAAACATGGGAGCACAGGAACTCCATCCAGGTCTCCCACATGGGTGGCAGGGACCCAAACACTTGGGCCATCTTCTGCTGCTTTCTCAGATACATTAGCAGGAAGCTGGACCAGAAGTAGAGCAGCCAGGATACGAACTGGCACCCATATGGGATGCTAGTGGGCTTTACCCGCCACACCACAACGCTGGTCCCTAGTTTTAGCTTTCTGAGGAAACTCCACACTGCTCTCTATAATTGCTGTCCTAATTTACATTCCCGCTAACTGTATTAGAATTCTTTTCTCACCACATCCTTATCAGTATTTGCTTTTTTTGTCTTTTTGTTCATAGCCATTTCTAACTGGAATGAGATGATACCTCGTTGTGGTTTCATTTGCATGTTCCTGATTGATTGCTAGTGATATTGAGCATTTTGTCATGATTTATGGGACAATTGTATTTCTTCTTCTGAGAAACATCTATTGAGATCCTTTGCTTATCTCTTCGAATTGGTTGTTATTTTGTTGTTCAGTTGTTTGCGTTTCTTATATATTGTGAACATTAGTCCATTTGCAGCTGAATAGTTTGCAAATGCTTCCTCCCATCCATTCTTTTGGTGACCTCTTCACTCTTGCTTCCTTTGCTGTGCAAAGGTTTGTTAGGTTGATGTAACACCATTAGTCTATTTTTGTCTTTCATAGTTTCCAGCCTTACATTTATATCTTCGATGCATTTTGAGTTGATTTTTGCATGGAGTTGGGCAGCATGTATAGCTTGATTCAGTCTTTTGCCAGTGGATATCCAATTTTCTTGGCACCACTTATTGAAGAGACTGTCCTTTTTTAAAGTGTATGTTTTTGGCAACTTTGGTGAGAATCAATTGGATTCGTGGATTAACTTTTAAGATTTTTATTCCATTCCATTTGTCTATCTATTTGTTTTTATGACAGTACCATGCTGTTTTGGTTACAATAGTTCTGTTATGTATCTTGAAATCTGGGATTGTGATGTCTCCTGCTTGGGCCTTTTTGTTCACAGCCCAGATTGTTGTCTTGCATTTCAGGACATATGTTTGTTCTGAACTCACATTCACACACACACACACACACACAAATAAGTAAACACCAAACAAATACATACACACACAAACAAAACAAAACAAAAATCCTGCCTATGGACTATTGCCACTTGATATTAAGTAGAAACCCAACATTAACATGTAGAAACTTAAAAAAAAAATTAGAGAAGGACAGGTCTGTCCTGTGACAGTTAAAATGCCATTTGGGATCCCCACATCCTGTATCAGAGTGTCTGGGTTTGAGTACCCACTCTGCTACCGATTCCAACTTCCTAATAATACATACCCTGGGAAGCAGTGCTCAGGGTTCAAGTACTTGAGTCCCTGCCACACATGTGGGAAACCTAGATTAAATTCTTGGCTCCTGGCTTCAGCCTGGCCAGCCCCTGTTATTGCAGGCATTTGGGAAGTGAACCAGCAGATCGGAGATCTGTGTGTACATATCTATGTGTATGTGTGTGTATTTGCATTTCAAATAAATAGATAATTTTTAAAATGCTAAATTTTATTTGTATATTTGAGCGGTAGAGAGAGCCCATCTGCTGGTTTACTCCCCAGATGTCCACAACGGCTGGGGCTAGGCTAGAAGCCAGGAGCTGGGAACCAGTAACCAATACAGGCTTCTCAGGTAGGTAGTAGGAGTTCAATCACCTGAGCTACCACCACCTCCTCCAAGAGTGCGCATTAGCAGGAAGATGGAGGCAGGAGGCAGGAATGGAACCTGGGCAGTTCAGTATGGCACATGGTCTCTGAACTACTATGCCAAGCACCTGCCACACACATCTAAGCTTTAGCCTATTTATCCTTCCATACACACTGTTCCTTCATCTGAACCAGAAAAGCTGATATCACATGGCTCAAAACCCAGCCCTCTTGTCTCACGGTTGGTCTTTCTGGCCAGCTACCATCCTGAATTATCTCATTAGCTATAAACTCAGTTGAGGTCCAAAAGGCCCACTATGTAAAACAGAGACTTTCCATTTCTTAGGAAATTCCAAGGATTTAGAGGTTAGCTCCCAGGCGCATGGGACAAAGACCTGTTAAATTGTTTGTTATATCACAAGCACAGGCAGTCGTGTATCCCTCCCTAACCACAGCCACCATGGTGGTCCAGGCCTTCACAGCTCCTGCCTTCCTCCCGAGACCCTTGTCTCTCTCCATGTCGGTTCTCTGTCACTTCTTAATCTCTAATCCTCACATGGGACTCCAGCCTGGCTCGTCCTCACAGTCCTCCAGCACGCCACGTGCATTCTCGACGTTAACCTGCTTGCTTTGCTCTGCTAGGCAAGTCCTCAGTCCTTCCATAAAACTGCCGCACCTCTGTCAAGATTCCTGAAATTCTTACCTATCCCACGTGGAGACTTTTGTAAAGAAATCAGCTCATAGAGATCACTACTTCTGAGTTTCTCTGGTCCTTGTGGTCTGTTAGGTAGTATTGTTTCTCTACTTAGCTTTTCCATATACACCATGTTTGAATACACAACAAGATAGGAAGTGCCTCAAGGGAAAAGCCCAAGTTTCCTAATTACTGTTTTAGTCCCAAAGAGTGCCTCGCATGGTGTTTTGTGCTTCACATGGTGTTTTGAACATACTAGATAACCAGGAAACACTTTCCAAGTTGAATCTGAGTTTTAATTTATATCCCTTTCAGGCTGCATTTTGACTTTTCATTCCTCCCCCTCCACCATTATCATTCTGTTCCCTGCTGAAAACCTTAGCATTTCTCCCTTATTTTTTGGCTTCTTCAAGCTCATTCCTGCCATCTCTTACCACCCTATTCTAAAGTGTAGTGTTAGGTATTAGGATTTTAGGGTTCGAAGAAGGTGAGGAGGTGGCTAGTTAAAGTAGAGAAGACTTTATTGTAGGGGGGACTGCATGGGGGTTATGGAGGGTGGGGTTGAGCCTGCCCGGATAGAAAACAGGGTTCGAAGCCCGGCCTCATTCTGTTCAGGCAGCAGGCAGCTTGGTGGGGGAGGTGCAGAGCCCTGTGTAGACCCTGACAGCGTGGATAGGGAAAGCACAGAAAGGCTCCTTGGTGAGGTTTACAGTGCATGTCTTAGCACTCTGGAATGTTCCAGGAGCGGGGCTTTCCAGAGCACTAAACATTCCGCTCACCTTTAGATGATCTGTGCCCAGTTTCATGGGGCCTGGGGATTCAGGCCCAGTGACCCAATGGGTTCTATCAGGCCTCAGTGGCCTAATAGGCTCTGCTACATAAAACTATCAACGATTGTAGTGAATGGAGCCTTAGAAATAATGAAGCCCACCTGCTTTGTTCCCAGGTGAGGTGAGAAATAGACAACCAAGGCAGTGAAGTGATCTGTTCAGGGTCACATAGCGACTTGATAGCGTCAAAGGACAAACATCACTACAATTAGGGCCAGCTTTGTGGTGCAGAGGGTTTAGCCACTGCCTATACCACTGGCATTCTACATCAGAGCACTAGTTCAAGTGCCAACTTCCTGCTAACACACCTGGGAAGGCAGCGGATGTTGGCCCAAGTACTCGGGCCCCTGCCACCAACCTGGCAGGCCCAGATGGAGCTCCTGGTTCCTGGTTTCAGCCTGGCCCAGCCCCAGCTGTTGCAGCTATTTAGGGACTGAACCAGCAGATGGAAGAGACCTCTCTCTCTCTCTCTCTCTCCCTCTCTTCCCCCTCTCCCAACCCCGTTGCTCTGCTTTTCAAATAAATAATCTTTTTAGAAAATTGCTATATTTGAAAGATGTTAATAGAGTCTTTTCTATTCTAGAAGTGGGAAGCTTCTAGAAACTTCATGAAACAGAATGTGTTCCAATAAGCCAAATAAGGGAGATTGGTTTTATAGATAGAAAGGGGGTGCAGAAAGAAAAGACAGATTGGTCATTTCAAAGTTATTTTCCTTGGGAGGCAGGGACAAGGAGACAGATAATGGAAAAAGAGAACTGGTTGAGATCAGATTATTTCAGTTACCTTTATTGTGTAAGGATTAGGGCAGAGGAAATTTATTACGGTGCCAGTTAATACTGGGAGATTTGCCTCTCTCTAGTTCCGGTATTTCTGGAAGGCCAGAGGAACAGCTTAGGTTCAGCCTGGTGAAGTGGAACTTCAGCTCCAGTGATTTTCAAGCCTGGTCCGTTGGGGCCCAGTGCAACCAGACCACAGCAGTGGCCTTCTCCAATCTTAGCAGCGTCAAGTCTGAGATGAGAAGCGAGCTTCCTGTATCTTAATCCTGCTGCTCTTTCAGCTCTGTCACCCCCTTCATTCTGTCGCCAGCCCCCCTCCCTATGGTCCTCCCCTCATTGTCCATCCCCACCTACTGTTGTAAGAGTTTTAGATCAAGTCCAGGGGTGAAAACTTCCCCAAGTCCCAAAGCACAATGATAATCAGCATAAGGTTTTGTGCTACATGCAGCAGAATTTTGGGAAGCCCACCTCTGAGAACTCCTCTTTGGTTTCCTTTGCTCTTCTTGGCCACTAGGTGTCCAAGATTCTCCTCCTGACTGCGCTATGGGAACCACTGCCCAGGGGAATGGGTCCCGGGAGACCCTTTCCTCTAGCACAGACGGGCCAAGCCATCCTGAGCCTGCTCTCTCCCTCTGCTCTCTTAGACCTCCTGAGGCTTGCGTGCATGCTGGAGTCTGATCCAGAGCTGGAGTTGTCCCTACAGAAGTATGTGATGGAAAGCATTTTGAAGCAGGTATTTTCATAACTAAATGTATTGGGGTGTCAGTGATCTCTGACAGCTGGAAGAATAGATAGATAGATAGATAGATAGATAGGCAGACAGGCAGACTAGCGGGTAGTCAAATGTCTCACTGAAGTAAAAAATTCTTTGTGTAGGTTACTATAATTGTATTGTTCAAATCAGGATACATTAAGAGCCCAAGAGGCCATAATTCATAAACCACACTGTGTCATTAGGCATATACTAGGGCTGCATTGCCAGCTGGAGCTGCTGCAAGCATATAAGAACATATGGTTACCCTTTCTAAAGGCCATATGGCAGAACACTATCAGGTGGGTAAGTATTGGTAGAGTTTCTCTTAGTCACATGCATTGACTCTTACAGTTTGAGATTCAACAATACAGGTGATTAGAACACATCAAACTATCTTCAAGCCCCAGAACTTTTTTCTTTATTTTGTTGGAAAGAATAATTAATTTATGTACTTGAAAGAGAGAGAGACAAAGACAGAGAGATAACAAGCTCTGCTGGTTCACTCCCCAGATGCACACAACAGCCAGGAGCCGGGCAAGGCAGCCAGGAGCCAGGAACTCCACCCAGATCTCCCACATATGTGGCAGAGATCTGAGGACATAAGCCATCACCTGCAGTCTCCCAGGGTATACAATAGCAGGAAGCTGTTAGAAGTGGAGCCAAAACTGGAACCCAGCCACTCTGATATGGGATCACCAAGCAAAATGCCCACCCTAGCTTTTTCTTTTTATTCTCTTAGATATTGACTCTCAAGTATATTAATTCATGTGACTTATAACTATAATTTGATTATAATTACAGTACCCACTATATGCCAGTCATTCTGCTCATTCATGTATTAATCTTTGACGGTCTTCAGTAGATATTTTTATCCCTACTTTCTGTGTGAGAAACCTGAAAACCTGAGTGCTACCAGGCACTTTCCTGAGGTTGTAAAGTAAGAGGTGTAGCTATGACTTGAATCCTGGCCTGTCTGAATCCTACAATTTTTGCACAGGCTCTCTACTCTTTTAATACATGCCTTTTTAAAAAAAGATTTATTTATTTATTTGAAAATCAAAGTTACAGAGAGAGAGAGAGAGAGAGAGAGAGAGGTTTTCCATCCGCTGATCCACTCCCCAAATAGCTGCATGGCCAGAGCTGTGCCGATCTGAAGCCAGGAGCTTCTTCTGGGTCTCCCACACGGGTGCAGGGGCCCAAGGACTTAGGCCATCTTCTACTGCTTTCCCAGGCCATGGCAGAGAACTGGATCAGAAGTAGATCAGCTGGGAATTGAACCAGCACCTATATCAGATGCTGGCACTGCAGGCAGTGGCTTTAACCACTATGCCACAGCACCGGCCCCAATATATGTCCGTTTTAATAAAATCCATCAAAATCCAATTGTGTCCTGCAAGAAATCTTTTGTAAGACATGCCTGATGGCCAGCGCCGTGGCTTAACAGGCTAATCCTCCGCCTTGCGGCGCTGGCACACCGGGTTCTAGTCCCAGTTGGGGCGCTGGATTCTATCCCGGTTGCCCCTCTTCCAGGCCAGTTCTCTGCTGTGGCCCAGGAAGGCAGTGGAGGATGGCCCAAGTGCTTGGGCCCTGCACCCACATGGGAGACCAGGAGAAGCACCTGGCTCCTGGCTTCGGATCAGCGCGATGCGCCGGCCGCAGTGGCCATTGGAGGGTGAATCAACAGCAAAAAGGAAGACCTTTCTCTCTGTCTCTCTCTCTATCCACTCTGCCTGTCAAAAAAAAAAAAAAAAAAAAAAAAAGACACGCCTGATGTGTGGGCAGCAGGCTTCATAGTGTAAAGAAGTGTCAGAATATACCCTACCATCTTCAGCTCAGTTCACAAACATTACTTGAGGGCCGGCAGTTGTTCAACTTTGCAAGATTTCTGAAGCACAGGAAAGCCACCCCCTGCTTCCTCCCCACTCCCAAGAGATATACTGCATTATGCTCCTTTAGCTGCAGCCAACTAAAAACCCAGGGCCATGGGAACGGGATATGAGAAGGGTTCGGTGAGTCACTGGGTGCATTGTGGGGAGGAATCATGAACACGTGGTGAAGAGATGCAGCGAAGGGGGCTTAAAAGAAGCCAAAGATAAACTTTCATGACTTCCATAAGGCTTGCCCCTGCACCTAAAGAAAAGAGGTCCTAGGACTGGCATGGGAATGGGAGAGGGAGTGGGAAGAAGGGTTGGAGCATGGGCAAGAGGGAGAGAGGATAGGAAGTATCACTATGTTCATAAACATATATATGAGAAATACATGAAACGTGTGTAACTTAAATAAAATTACAACAACAAAAGACACAGACAGATGCCACTTGGGATGCCTGCACTGCATGTCAGATTGCTTGGGTTTGAGTCCTGGCTCTGCTCCTGATTCTAGCTTCCTGGGAAGCAGCAGGTTGATGGCTCAAGTGGCTGGATGTTCACCACCCAAATGGGAGACCCAGACTGAGTTCCTGGCTCCCACACATTTGGGAAGTGAACCAGCAGATACGAGGTCTCCTTCTAACTCCTCTCTCTCTCTATCTCTCTTTCTCTGCACCCTTTATCTTGCTGCCTCTCAAATAAAATAAATAAAATTTTCTGAAAAATGGAGGCCCTGGGGTGGGCATTGTGGCAAAATGGATTAAGCCACTGCCTGTGATGTTGGCATCCCATATGGGTGCCAGTTGAGTCCTAGCTGCTCCACTTCCTATACAGTTCCCTGCTAATATGCCTGGGAAAGCAGCAGAAGATGGCCCAAGTACTTGTGCCTCTGCACCCATGCGGGCGTTCCAGATGAAACTCCTGGCTCGTGGCTTCAGGGTGACCCAGCCCTGGCCATACTGGCCATTTGGGGAGTGAACCAGCAGATGGAAGATCTCTCCCTCTCTCTTCTCTCTCCCTCTCCCTCCCTCTCCCTCCCCCTCTCCCATTCTCTCTGTGTAATTCATAAATCTTTAAAATATATCAATAGAGGTCCTTAGAGATACAGGTGGTCCTGTTTTCCAAGCTAAAACTCAGTGTTCATGGTCTGACAGAACCGTTTTTAAGTTATTTGTGAATGAATTCACTTGAAAAATCCAAGAAAGTCATTGTGTTGGTTAGACATTATTAAATGTCCCTTTGTGAAAGGAATTAAATAACATAGAATCAAGCCCATCCTATACAGGGAGGAAGCATGGCTCTGTTATTCCCTGTGCCAGTCCCTGCTTTCATCTGGCAAAGGTGCTTCACATTGTCTATGGAGAATCTGAGACTTTTGGTTTGCTGTGCACTTGATTCAGCAAAATTCAAGGCTGATGATGATTGGCAAGGATGATGTAGAAATGCTCTTCTCTCTCGTCCCTGTGCCTATTGTGGGTAGGCTTGGTGAGAAGAGGAGGGCTAAATAAATTATGCCACCGCGGAGCGGCGAGAGCACGGGGACATGGAATGTTGGACGAGGCATCTGAAGATTTGGGTTCTAGTTGGTTACTGTCTCTCCCCACCTCCAGCTGGCAATATGACTTGTTTCCTTGATTCTCCATGCCTTGGAAACCTAAGCAGTACAACAGTGATAAATAATTTTATTTCATGTAAGAGTATAGTGGGATAGAATTTGAAATTATTCCAGAAGATACTGGGTTGTGATATGATCTGGTTGAATCGCGTGGCACACTATTTTTATTGGAAAAGTATTTCTTTGTCTTATTATAGTTGCTCATATTGGCACAAGGGAGCTAGTGGTTGGAGTAACAGACTGGCTGCTGGCCTAAATGTAGCAAGCATGATAAGACCCCATGGAAGGGATTTGGATAGTACATTCCATTTCCATCTGCTTGACTTCAGGCAGACTGGCTTGCCTCACACGTTCTCATAACTTCAACTTCCCCAGAGTCTCAAAAGGCTACTTTCCATCCAGCGGTGATTTTGAGTATGAGAGTAGAGAGGAAGGAGCCACTGCCAAGGACGTATGCTACAGAAAGCTGCTGTGTACCTTCCAGATTGACGACAAACAGCTTCGGGGTTATCTGTCTGAGCTTCGCCCAGTGACGATTGTGTTTGTGAACCTGATGTTTCAAGACCAGAACAAAGCAGAGGTCATAGGCTCGGCCATCCAGGATGCCTGTGTGCACATCAGTTCTGTCCTGAAGGTCTTCAGAGGCCAGATCAATAAAGTCTTCATGTTCGACAAGGTAAATGTGAGCTAAGGGCAGGAGCCCGCCAATAGTTTGAGTTAGCATTCACGGCCAAGCACATGAGTGATTTGGAGGGAAACTAGAAATTTAACCTGGAAGTATCAGTTTATATCTATAAATAGAGTATTTGTATGGCGGGTGTAGTACTGCATCCAGGTATTGTTCTCCCCACTTTCTCTACAGTAGTTTGCTTCATCCTCGTGAGTACCCTAAGTAGTCGGTGCTTTTGTTGTTACCTTCGTTTTCTAGGTGAGGATGCCGAGGGAGGGATGAGGGTTCCAAGACAAGGCCAGATGGAGTTTTACTCACCATCATCCTGCTAGTGTGTGTGTGTGTGTGTGTGAGACAGAGGGGGCAGGACTGAGCTCAAACCCAGCTGGTCTCAGGCTGGCCTTTGCAGTCTGCGCTTATTGTGCTTAGCCACATCCCACTACGCATACGGTGTCTTTGGCCGGTGTGTAATGTATTCCCCAGGGATTTTAGGTCGGGGGTGGGGGAGATGTCGGGAAACCTTCCTACCCAGAAGCTTATTTGCTTATTCCCGATAATACCCACTTGCCATGTCATCCCCACCATCGTCGGTGGGGAAGCGAGCACACTTCCCACTCTTGGATGTTTCTCGCCTACTTTCAGTTAGTTCTGGGAGAGACGCTGTGGTCAACAAATGGCCACAGAAGTGTTGGTGAGAATCAATTCCCCACATCAGGCATTTTTGTATCTTAAGAGAGGAGTGCTTAATCGCTGCCTACATCTGCCCACTGACTTATTCAAGAAGCTTTTCCTAGAAGGCTGTAATCAGGGCTGATAACTCACACACATGTTGTCACTCATCCAGGCAGGAAGCACAGATCCAGGATGGGAAAGATTACTTCCAGGCTGTGAGATTTCTGAAGAACAGATTACTTCCAGCCTGATACTCTCCGGTACTCACTCGTGAGTATCACAAGAACAGAGCACAAAATCTAGAACCGTCTGTAGTGTCTTGCAGACATGCCTCCAAAAATTCCTGGTAGTGTGGCCTTAGCAGAAACTGAACTTCCCCCAAGCCTTGGTTGTTTTCCTCTTTGAATAGGGGATTGTGTTTTCCTCAAATGAGTGCTGGAAGTTTTAAGTGATGTGTGAAGAACTGGCTGCAATGCCTATCTCACAGTCAACAATCAGGAAATGACAACTGCTATTCTCATTGCCAGAGTTGGTCAAGCACCCCTTGCCAAGCCGCTCGGCACAGCTCCAGATGGAGCAGACTGGCTGGTGCCCCTGAAGAGGTTGCCCTCTGGTCTTTAAACAGACCTAGAACTGGGGCTGCACTCTTTCAAGTCCAGGCACAGTCCCAGCCCCTTTTAGTTTCTGACGCTCGATCAAATTCTTTCCAGAGAGAGTTGAAGAAATTGACGTCTTTTAGTGTTTATTTGCATTTCATCAGGCTATAACAAGTATAGACTCAAAATTTTAACCCATCACTATTTATTATGGCTTTCTCTTAAAAAACAGCAGCATCTGGCTGAAGTCCTGGTTTAGGAGACTAAGAGTGCCAAGTTTTACCGCTTAATCCTTTCCTTGAGCAGTAGTTTTGTGCCAAGAAAACCCACTCCTCGCTTATGCCATTTTCTCTAAGAATAACAACAGTATCTGAAATGTACTTTATAGTTTAAAAAGTAGATAGATAGATAGATAGATATCTAAAACATTAACCCTTTTAGTAGCTAGAAATAGCTCAGCAGGTCTATATTATATTTGTCTTCAGATTACTGAACTCAGGTTCAAGGATGAGCATGTAGCCTACAGATTAGGATATGAGTTGAGACGTCCTTGTCCCATGTAAAAGTACTTGGCTTTGATACTTGGCTCTGGCTCCTGACTCCAGCATTCTGCTCACGCAGACCCTGGGATGCGGCTGTGATGGCTCAAGTAATTAGGTTCCTGATACCCATATGAGAGACCTGGATTGAGTTACCAGACCCTAGCTTCAGCCCATCATTTGGGGAGAGAACCATCAAATGCAAGCACTCTCTCTCTCTCTTTCTGCCTTTCAAATAAACCACAATTTTAAAAAATAAACCCAAGTTCCATGTAATTGGCAACCAAGTTTCTACAGTTGGGAAGTGGCCTGAGAACACAGATTTTCTGATTTCAAAGCGGGTGCCTGTTCCACTGCTCTGTGCTGCTTCTTCAACTTAAGCTTAGCAACATAAAACCTTGCAACATAAGATCTTGGTGGCGAGGGAGAGTAAACAGGTGAATGTACACAAATAGCTCAGCACAACCCAGAATCTCTGGAGCAGACGCAAGGCCTCCCCGAGGTGTTGATGGTGCACAAGAAGTTATGTGAAGTTTACAAAACAACAACAACAACAAAATGGTGTAGGAGAAGTATGATGAGATTGATCTAATTCAGAATGTGAAAAATGCTGCCAACGTGCAGGGCCTTCTGGCTGACCCAGTTTGAAGCTTGCCATCCACGAGCTGCACCTGCTGACTCTCCCTACAGGGCTGCTCTTTCCTCTGTGTCTTCGGCTTCCCTGGGGAAAAGGCACCTGATGAGGTCACTCACGCTTTGGAAAGTGCTGTGGATATATTTGACTTCTGCTCTCAGGTCCACAAAATCCAGTGAGTGTTGACCCTGATCCCAACCCAGTGGGCCCTGGTCCTTTTTAAGGATGTGGAGGTGGGTGCATAGGGAATAGGGAAGGAGAAGGACTAAGAACTTAGTTCTGTGTCTCAGCGTGGTCCTTCTTCACATCTCCAAGCCATGTACATGCCTTAAATTGATTACAAGGGGATAGGAGAATTCTTTATTGAAAATCCGTTCCCACTCCTCTCTACTCCCATTCATTATTCCCCCACCTGCCTACTTTCTCCATACTCATTATCTTTTCATCTCTTTCCCACAACCCTCTGCATGGCACAGTACTGTCTCCATCGGTGTTGCCAGCGGGATTGTCTTCTGTGGAATTGTCGGACACACTGTGAGACACGAGTACACAGGTGCGCTGAGCCAGCTTCTCCCCATTTTTCCTTCTGCTGGGCTTTAAGGAAGGAAGCATAAAAATGAGTAAGACGTGGGCTCTGCCCTCAGGAAGTCCGTGGTCTTCCAAGTAGAACTGGGCTATGCAGCTTTGCCCATTGATAGTGTCTCCATGTTTGCCAACTGTGTCCTTCTGGGGCTATGCATGAGCGTAATAATTATGTAAGTGGGGCAGATGTTAAGTCTAGTGGTTAAGACAGCTGTATCCCATATCAAAGTACCCATCTCTGGTTTCTGACTGCAGCTTCCTAATAATGTGGCCTCTGGGAGGCACTGGGGATGGTTCAACTAATTGGGTTCCTGCTGTCCAGGTTGAAGACCTACATTGAGTTCCAAGCTTTGGCTGTGGGCCAGTCCCAGCCATTGTGAGCATTTGCCAGGTGAAGCAGCTGATGGGAGTGCTCGCTCACTCTCTCTCTCTGTCTATAAGTAATAATAATATGAAAAAAGAAACATAGTCATGGGAGGGGAGTGAGAAGTGGCGGCTAGATGTTCATGGACTAGAGGGCTTTGAAAGTAATTTGCCTGTTAACATGAAAGAGGCAATAGGTTAGGACTGCTTTTTACCAACCATAAATACTGGCACTACGAACAAGTAATACGCCTCTGAAGAGGGAGTAGTGATAAGAGGTGTTATCACCACATCTCTTGACTCATCCTATTACTCCCCTCTTCAGTCCTTTTAGGCCTTAAGATGATTAGCAGTGATGCAAACAGAACAGTGACTACACAGGAAGTACCGGAATGGTCATGTTTGTCCTAGTGTCGAGCAGCACTTCATTCCACACAGTAGATGTCGTGTTCCCATAGACCGAGCCAGGGAAGCTGCTCTTGTAGACAGAAAGGTGACAGAAACAGAAATAAATCACAAAAAGCATATTGGTCATCTCCAAGTGTCTTTTTTCATAAGATGGAGACAGCGGGACAAAACCACAGAAAAACAGAAGGTTGGTTAACATCAGCTTGCTGTGCTGTGTGTAAGGATTAAAGCAGAGGGACCTTTGCTAATATGCCACTTGAAACTGGCCTACTGGGGCCAGCATCACAGTGCAGCAGGGTAAGTTGCTGCCTGCGACAGTGGCATCTCAGATTAGATTGCCATTCAAGTCCCGATCCAGCTCCCTGCAAAAGCACCTGAATAGGCAGTGGAACATAGCCCAAGTGTTTGGGATGCTGCCACCCATGTGGAAGACCTGGAGGAAGCTCCAGGCTCCTGGCTCTGTCCTGGCCCAGCCCCGGCCATTGTGGCCATTTGGGAAGTGAACCAGTGGATGGAAGGTCCCCCCCACACACACACCGTCCCTTTCTCTCTGTCACTCTGCCTTATAAATAAATAAATAAAATCTTTTTTTAGAAAATGGGAAAAAAGGTTTATTTTTATTTGAAAGGCAGAGTGACAGAGAAAGACACACACCCACACACACACACAGAGAGACAGAGAGACAGAGATGGAGAGAGAGACCTTGCATCCACTGGCTACTCCCCAAATGGCTACAATGGCCAGGACAGGGCCAGTCCAAAGCCAGGAGCATCTTCCAGGCCTCTCATGTGGGTAAGGAACCCAAGAACTTGGGCCATCCTCCACTGCTTTCCCAGCCACATTATCGGGGAGCTGGATTGGAAGTGGAACATCTGGGAGAAACCAGCACCTAACTTAACCAGCTGTGCCACAGAGCCAGCCCCATAAATATAAATCTTTAAAAACGAGAAAGAAACTGGCTTGTTTGGAAATTTGACTGCTATCTCTCCTGATTTCTCTGAAGATTAGATAACAACTTGGTTTTGCTTTGGTAGTTTGGAACTTTAGTATGAGAGATTCCGTTTTCATTTTTATTCTAATCTTTTTGGGGTCCCATTCAGGAGCTTAGTCCAAAGCAATGGCCTCCTTAGTTTTTAACAAATTTGAAAAAGAGTATCTTAATCAAAAGTAGTCAAGTTTATATTAAAGTGGAACATTTACTGCCTAGTTAGTGGTAACATTGAGGGCTTACTTTCATCCAGGCACTGTTCAAAGTGATAAATGTGTCTTAACTCATTAATCTTCATAAGCTACTCTCTGAAATAGGTATTATTGTTGTGGGAATGAGGCTCCCCAAACTACATTGTGGGGACTGAGAACCCTGGCTGGGTGCAGAGAGATCCCCAGCTAAACATAGTCCTGGTTCTTGTCTTCCCGTGTGTAAGAATACACCTGGCAGAGGAGAGAGGGGGTTTTGGCAGCGCTTTGGCATAGTGGGTAAAGCCCCGGCCCGAAGCTCTGGCATCCCGCATGGGCGCCAGTTCCAGTCCCGGCTGCTTCACTTTTGACCCAGCTCTCTGCTATGGCCTTAGGCCCCAGCACCTGCGGGGGAGACCTAGATGAAGAAGCTCCTGGCTCCTTACTTTGGATCAGCGCAGCTCTGGCCATTGCAGCCAACTGGGGAGTGAAGCAGCGGAAGGAAGACCTCTCTCTCTGCCTCTCCTTCTCTCTCTGTGTAACTTTGCCTTTCAAATAAATAAATACATCTTTTTAACAAAATAAAAAGAAAAAAGAAAAAATACAACTGGGAGACGTAGGCAGAGCATAAAAGCAGGATTTATTAAAAGAAAAAGATAGCACATACTCAGACATGAGAGTGGAAATCTTAAAAGAGCAAATTTCCCCAGACTGGGGTCATTCTTTCATAAGGTAGAGGGGTTGCCCAGGGCAGAGCCTGATTGAAGTTCCAAAGGTGGAAGGGTGGGGGTGGGGCTGCATCCCACATGGCAGTCTCCAGGAAATGAACAGGATGGAAAGTGAGGTTTAGCTGCATGATGAAGAGTGAGTATGTTGAGGCTTCAGCCATGTTGACTTGGCGTGGAAGATGATGGGGTTTGGGTGGTGCAGGTGGCTTGGATGTCGGCAGTCCTTAGCTCCTAATCCCTGCCTCGTCCACATCACAATTGTCATGCCCATTTTATAGATTAGGAAACTGAGGCATGAAGAGCTACAGTAGTTTGCCCACACACTTTGCCCATCATGGTTAGCAATAAAGTTGAGGCCCACAGTCTCTGCACTACAGTGCGTCAGTGTCTCCTACATCATCCCCTTCCAGCTCCATTTACTCATAAGAAATTACCAAATGGGGGCCGGCACCGTGGCTCACTTGGTTAATCCTCCACCGGCATCCCATATGGGCACTGGGTTCTAGTCCCGGTTGCTCCTCTTCCAGGCCAGCTCTCTGCTGTGGCCTGGGAGGCAGTGGAGGATGGCCCAAGTGCTTGGGCCCCTGTACCCACATGGGAGACCAGGAGGAAGCACCTGGCTCCTGGCTTCGTAGCAGCCATTGGGGGGTGAATCAATGGAAGGAAGACCTTTCTCTCTGTCTCTCTCACTGTCTAACTCTGCCTGTCAAATAAATAAATAAATAAATAATTACCAAATGAAGGTTCATTTGCAGGAGCATACAGACACAGTTTTGTGCTTTGTCCAGGGAGTGATATACAATAGGCCCCAACCCTGGCTGGAGGAGCTGCTATAGAACCCCCCAAACTGGGTCCACTGGCCAGACATGCTCAGAATGGTAGAAGAAAGGAGGCATTTATTACAGAGCACAGAGCAAGGAGCCAGGCACTTATCAATTCTCAGGCTCCCTGAAGGGTTAGGAGCACAGAGCGTCTTATGGATTGAAGTTTGTGTGTTCAGCTTGTGTCCAAGCCCTGGTTGGTCTGGCTTTCTTTTACTTATTTTTTAAAGATTTATTAATATATTTGAAAGGTAGAGTATGAGAGGGAGGGAGGGAGGGAGGGAGGGAGGGAGAGATCTTCCATCTTATGGTTCACACCCCAAGTGGCTGCAACAGCTGGGGCTAGGCCAGGCTAAAGCGAGGAGCCTTGAACTCCATTTGGGTTTCCTACATGTGGCAGGTGCCCAAACACTTGGGCCATCTTCTGCTACTATCTTGGGTGCATTAACAGGGAGCTGGATCGGAAGTGGAGCAGCAGGATTCAAATGGCACTTATATAGGATGTTGGCACCATGGGCAGCGGTTTAATCCATCTGCCACACCACTGGCCCCTCTCGGCTCTTCTTGATTGGTCAGTGACATCTTGTTCTTTATGATGGACAAGGAGGCTTCAGTGAATTTGGGGGCCAGTAGTAGTTACATCCTGCCCTGGGTGTGGAATCTCCTCTAAACACACACACACACACACACACAAATCCCTCAAGCCAACACCTTACTTTTGGGAGAAATGTAACCTCATGATAGATGCACCAGTTCCTCAACTCAGTGATTTTAGTAAGATGTTGATTTGCAACCAAACAATAGGGCAGGGACACCTTAAGCTAAGGGAGGGAGACTGGGCAGATGGGACCTGGTGATATCTAGCATCTGCATTCAAGATACTGCATGGGGCTCAGTTTCAGGTCAGTACTCCTTGGGCGTGCTTGTGTTTGTCCACCTTGTAGAAGACCAATTACCCCTTATCTGAGAGCCCTCCTAGCCTGTGATTTTCCCACTTAGAAAATCCAGTCTGTATTTACGATCTTTGCATCCCTGAGCAGATCATTCTCTTTGCCTCCAGGGTGTAGTACAAACTTTGTTAATGGCTAATTGCATTAAATTCTTGCATATTAAAGGTAGCCCTGGGCGGAACTCAGATAGCTGAAGGCTGGACTTGAGTACAGTTCACAAGAGGCAAAGGGGGTAAAGGGTAAAGTGCCACTTGGGGACAATATCCCCAGATCACTTGCAGTGCGGTGACTGTTCTTTGACTTTCTCCTTCCTGTTGTAGTCATTGGTCAAAAAGTCAACATAGCTGCCAGGATGATGATGTACTACCCGGGAATCGTGACCTGTGACTCTGTCACCTACAATGGCAGCAACCTGCCTCCCTACTTTTTTAAAGAGCTCCCAAAGAAACTTATGAAAGGTGTTGGCGATTCTGGACCAGTCTATCAGTGTTTGGGACTTAATGAGAAAGTGTGAGTATGGGGCACGGATTTTTGTGGTTTTTTTTTTTTTTTTTTTTTTTTTTAGGAAAGAAATGGGAGAATGATGATGGTGAAGCAAGCAGTCACCCATTTGTGATTTTGCAGCCATTTTATGAATTGAAATCTAATTGTTCTCAAGACCAAGTTCCTGACTTCAAAATCTGTCATCTTCCCTCCACCCTATGCTATTACCCCCTCAGATCTGAGAATCTGAGAGTGATTTATCAAAGGTTATGGACACAGAGCGTAGAATGTCCTCCGTTTGAATACCTATGTGCACCCAGGTGGACCAAAATCACCCACCATTAAATGTTTACATATTAGCCAACTGTGTGCCCAGGCATTAATTGAGTTTGGAGAGTATAAGGTACTGTTTCTATTCTAGATCTTTAGTGAAACACATTTGGGAGAAGCCCAGCTTCGTTGTGTAAATACCACCTTGGACTTAAAATCTTCAAAGGCTTTCAACCACCATTTTCATGATGATGTTCAAATTCCTGGTGGTGACATGCAAGGTCAACAGCTGCCTTCCCACCCTCATCTCTCCCTTTGCCCCCTCCCCTCGGGTGTCTAAATGGATTTCCTTATGGGCACCCACCCCACCCAGGTCTACTGGGAATTTCACAATTTTTGCAATCTTTCTCAAGGGCTAATTCTATGAGCGTGCACCTGGAACTCCTCCCTCGCAGCTCAGACAGTGTAGCTCTTTCCTCCTACAGCGCATGTCTCCGTTAGCACAGTCATCACACTGTCACAGTTCCTGCCTTTTCACTTATGACACACAATCTCTTTGAGGGTGCTGATTATTTCCTGTTCTTTCTCAGGTCCCCAGGGGTTGGCACACAGTAGGCCCTTACTAACGATGACTAAAGGAATGGATGAATAAACTAGTAAATGAATGGCGTGGAAAGCAGGAAGCTGTTACTCTATATCAGCAAGCTAGAGTCTTACACAGGTCTTTCAGAGGGCCCAGTCACAGAGCCAGGATGGTAGTTGGCTCAAGGAGTTGCTATTATTTCCTTTGTATTCCTGGGACTTAGCACATGTAGGATATCAATAAAATGCTATTTGAACAAATGAGTGGATATTGATACTTTTCAGTGAGCACTAGTCAAATGTGAAGCAATTTACCTCAAAATATATAATTTATTCTTACTGCTGGCCCTCTGAAGTAGAAACTATTATCTTCTGCATTATTATCTTATTATCTTATGCATTTAAAATCTGAGAGTCAGAGATGTTAAAGAACTTGTCCACAGTCATATCTCTAGTAAGCAATGGAGCTGAGATTCAAACTGCCACAATGATGTGGCATGAGAGGCAGCCACAAAACCTCAGTGGCATCCAACCACAAACACTTATTATCTCACAAATATGTGAGGCTCAAGGCTAGATTTGGTGGATCCTGCCCTGGCTTATTCTCATGCCTGGAGTTCAGCAGGTTGTTGGCTGATTCAGCATGGCCTCGGCTGAGAAAACTGGGACAGTTTAACTGGTGTGTGTCATCTTCCATCAGGGGTGCTGTCAGGGCAGTATCAGAAGAACAAGAGCAAGGTGGTCCCGTGCACGGGCATTTGTCGAGCCGCTTCCTGTGTCTCATGTTTGCTAAAGTTCCCGCTGGCCAGGCATTCACAAGGCTGAGGCCACAGCAGGAGGGCACCACCAAGTTCTATAGCAAAGGGCACAAATACAAGTTGGGGTGACCAGGCAGGACTGTTCATGCTGCTCAGACCTACAACACAAACCCAAGACTATCTGATCCCAAAACCTGCACTCTTTTCATGATTTTTCTCTACCATCATCCCTGCAGATAAAAGAAATGAAAATGTAGTTATGAGAGTTTACAGTCTCCCTAAGAAGACCAACATATACAAAAATGGTCTGTATGTTACATGGGAGACTTTTACATGTGCCATAAGAGAAGGATAACAAGGTTCCTTCAAGAGCTGTGTTAGGTAGAGCCCAAGCATGTACACCCTCGCCTAGGTTCACATTTCATCAGTATCCTGTGTCACCACTAGCCATGGCATCTTGGGTAAGCTATGCTCATTTTCCTCATTTGTAAGATGACCATACTAGTGCTACTTTTCAATAATATTTTTGGTCAGGATTAAAGGAAATGATACAAGTAAAGCACTTGGAATTGTGCCAGACACATAGCACCTACTCAAAAATCAATCAATCAATCAAAGAAAAGGTGAGCTATGGGATTGGCGCTAAGGTGCAGCAGTTAAGCCGCTGTCTGCAACACCAGCATCCCAAATGGGCACCGGTTCGAGTCCAGTTCCCTGCTAATGCATCTGGGAAGGCAGCAGAAGATGGCCCAAGATGGCCCCTGCACCCAAGTGGGAGACCGGAAGAAGGCCCTGGCCATTGTGGCCATTTGAGGAGTGAACCTGTGGATGGAAGATCTCTTTCTCTATCTCTCCCTCTCTCTCTCTGTAACTCTGACTTTCAAATAAATACTATGATATTCCACCAGTTTGAGCAACTGGTGGAATCTTTCCAGGATGTGAGGGAGGCTGTACCACATCCAAGTCTATAGGGTCCTAGGCTCAGTGTCTGGTCCCCTAAGAAAGGGGTTGATTCTGCCATTGCAGACTCAACAAACATTTGTTGAACAATGTTAAGGTGCTATGGTGACAAGCAAGTGTTATCAAGTAATGCCTCCTCCTCTCCCCTTCTCTTGACTTTTGCAGCTCTTGAGTCAGGGGATAGATGCTTATTAGAGATTGAAAAAGAAGCTTTCTGGGAACTAAGCCCTAGTCACTCTTGCTCTCAATATTTCCCTGTTTTAAGCCTAACATCTTTTTTTTTTTTTCTTCTCTTCAGCATGTTTGGGATGGCATACCTTACCTGCAACAGAAATGAGGGCTACCCTTTGCTGGGTAGGTAGTGCCTTGATTTTAAACTTCCTGTTGAACTATAGCAAAGCATATAGAAAAATACACTGGTGATTAAGTGCAAAGCTGAATGAGCTATCACAAAATGAAAACATAATGTCATCCAGGTCAAGAAATAGAAAAGTAACAATACTCCATGGACACCTACACCCTCTTTCCTGCTTCCTTCCCTCCAAAACTTCTAACACCTTAGATTACTTATATTTGTTTGAAGTTCCTATGTAGGTGGAATCACCCTTTATATATGCCTTATTTTACTCAACAGTGTTGTCAACTCATTTTGTTGGTGTTACTGCCATTCATACTCTGGCATACTATGCAGTATTCCATTCTGTAAATATACCAAAAATGTCTTCATTCTGCTATTGTACAGCATTTGGGTTGTTTACTATTTGGGATTTTTATGAATACTATCACAAACATTTTTTGCACAAGTCTTTTGGGGAACACTATATGCATTTCCATTGAGTGTATATGTAGGAGTGAAATTGTTGGTACAAAAGGTGCAATTTTGGTAGATGATGCAAAGAAGTTTTTCAAAATTTATATTCTGACCAACAGTATTATGAGTGATCCAGTTCTTCATTCTTGCCAGCAACTTGGTTTTGTCTGTCTTTACAATTTTAATAATTCTGTGGGATATATTATGAGAACTTATTGTGGTTTCTACTTGTATTGACCTGATTGGGTGAGCTGCTTTCCCACATGTTTATGAGCCATTTGGACAGCTTCCTTTATAAAGTGTCTGTACAAATCATTGTGCTATTCTTCAATTGGATTGTATTTGTATCATAGATATTTTGGCATTACTTTATATGTTCTAGAAATGGATCCATTGCCATTTATTTGTATTGCACATCACTTTTCCCACCCTGTGCCACTTTTATTCTTTTAATGACTTATATTTAATGACTGGGGTTCTTAATTTTATTGTAATCTAATTCATCTTATAGTTGGTTCTTCTCTGTTTACCGTTTAAGAAAGCTTTCCTCATACACAAGTCATAAAGATATTTTTCTAGATTTTCTGCCAGACATTTTGCTTTATCTTTTGCATTTAAGTCTGCAATTCACCTGAAAGTGATATTTTTGTGATTCTTGGTGCTGAGGACCCAAACTTAAGGAAGCTAACTTGAGATTAGATAGGGAAGATGATCTAAAAGGAGGCAGGGGTACACCTCTTACTGAATAGGTCCCATGAAGACTGGCCTGTGGATTCTGAAAGCAGACATTTGTAGGAACACTTGTCATTTCCTTCTGTTAGACTTGGACATCCTTGCAAGTCTCATCATAAGTGAAATCGTGGTTATAACTGTGTCTTGGTGTCAGGAGAACCTGAAAGAAGGCAACAGTTACAGAACTACTAAAAACACTTGGGCCAGCAGAAATGTCCTCCTTGGATTACAGACAGGTGGTTTTCAGTCTTCCAGCACATTCCTTCTTATAGGTCCAGATTCCCAAACTCCTGAAGCCAGAGGCGAGAAGGAGTATCCACTTTCCCTCCTCTGAGGCTAACTTTCCATCCCAAGTCATGCTTATCATGATAACATGGAATCCTGTCCTCCTTTCTACACGATTGCAGACTCAACTGGGACGCAGACATCCCAGGTGATGTCTTAACGCTGGGCCCAATACCAACCCTTCATGAACTTTTTGAAGAACCCTCCTAGATGTCCTATATGAATGGAATAAGAGAACCAGAAGATTCTGCCATATTGCCTTTTGAGCCTCATCTTCTGAGTTCCTCTGTTAGCCTGAAGCTGAAGAAGAACACAGTACATACAAGTTGAAGTTCAAATGCATTTTCAGCAAGGGAATGTTTCATTCAAAGGAAGCAAGATAGTCTGCAATTCTCAGTACACCATACCCAGAAATTTACATTCCTAAGCAAAGCACTTAGCTTCTTCGAATACATCGACACTTGGATTAGGGATCTTATTTTTCAGCAAAGACTTTAGATCATAGCCCAGTATATATTTGCTTTATCAGTGGATTACAGAGAAGGCTCTCTACAGCCCTCTGTCTGCCAGATCAGGAATGCTTGGCCCTACAGGAGTCTCTAACTCTTTGACAAACATTGCTCCCCGTCTGGACATTGCAGTCAGTTCTTCCAGCTCCTTCCTGTCTGCCCAGGTTTCAAACACTGAACTCAGCTTCCAATTTCAGCCAGGGCATCCTGTTACATGTATTTAAAAACACAGAAGAGAAAGAACAGCAATGGGGTGATTTTTGTTTTTGCTCTTTCTAAGTTTTCTATATTTTCTACCATAAGTATGTGTTTGCTATATCATCAGAAAAAATACATAATATATTCTTACCATGAATTTGGTTACTCTTTGGGTAAACATCATTACACATGATTTTTGAAAGCAAATTTAATCTTATCACTGATAATGCTTCCAGTAACACTGAGTTAAGTATAATCTTCATGTACAGAGGGCAAATTTCCTTCATCACAGAATAAGAAATCATATTTTATCTATGATTGTTCGATATGGGAAACCTAACTGTAAATTTATTTCCTAATGTAGTAATCTACAGGTTACTGCTAGTGGGTAAGGGGGAAAAAAAGGGAAAAAGAAGCTTTAGGGTTTTTTGCACTGCAAGGGTACTTTAAAATGGTCATGGAAAAATGGAATTTGAAAATAATGCAAAATTTCTATGAACTTTTTGCAGCTATTATGTATAATTAAGTGGACTTTGTAATAAGCATTATAAGAATATTTTCTCTCGCAGCTTGTAGTAATCAAATAAAACAGTGAAACCACGTTAACTGGAAAGCTGTAGAGAAAGATTTAAAAAATTTGAAAAGTACACAGGGTCGTGAAAGTCCGTGAGCAACTCCATGAAATGACCAAGGCTATTCTTAGAAGGAGTGTCACTAAGTGCTTTTTTTATATCTCTAGGCTAGTCTGTGTTGATTGTGTTTGCTCCCTTTTTAAACAATAAAAACATCAGGTCGTGATAAGGAGATCAAATACTTCATGTGTACTATGAAGGAATTTTTAATGTCCAACTGCAGCCGAGTCCTAATGTATGAAGGATTATCCGGATTTGGAAAAAGCCGGATACTTATGGAAATTGAGTACCTGGCCCAAGGTGAGAACCACAGGTGAGTGTCTGGGAATGATTGTTCCTTGTGAGATACAACCTTGAAAGAGTTGTATTTCTTTGATGCCCCTTCACCTCTTTCTATACTTCGCCTTACATGAGTTATCCACAATCCACAATCCACAATGACCTTTGTGTTAAGTAGACAACTAATGATGAATATGTTGAACTAAGAAAGAGAGAAACTGGACTAACCCTTGGAAATCCTGGTTGAATGCCAAGTGAAGCTTAGGTATTTTAAAGCTCCCTAAAAAAATCCCAATATACAGACAGGCTGAGAACAGCTGGCACAGATGTTGACATCAAGATGTTAGTCTGTAGAACAAATACAAACGTTTATTCAGCTAACTGACAGGCAACCACTGGTTCACAGCATTCAGATCTGAGAATAGGGGTAGAGAAGGATGGGTCTCTAGAAGACAGGGCTAAGGTACCTACCTCGTGTTATTCATGTAACTTTGTATTTTCATATGAGGAACAGCATGAGGTTTCTCCTTGGGACAACCCTTCCAGCACCCCCGTGGAAGTGCGTAGTATGGTGTTCGCAACAGTGATGACGACCGAGACAATGACGATGGTTTCCTATCCTTTCACCTTCTAACCTAAAGGCTACAAGGGAGAGATGGTTGCTAACCCTATATTCTTATTATCTTATCGTATTTCTATCCCTCTGTATGAGAAAGGCCAGTTTCTAAATACCTTTACCATTGCCATGTTGGTAATTCACAGAAGCCAGAAGGCATTCATCTATTCAATCACTTGCTGACTTCCTGTGATGGCTCCAAGAAGTGTTAAGTGCAGTATCCATGTGCCAGGCCTGCCATAACAAAGTACTACAAACTGGGTAGTGTAGACAACAGAACTGTACTGTTTCGTGGTCTGGGGCCTGGGCGTTCAAGACTGTGTCAGCAGGGTTGGCCCCCTCTCAGGAGGGTAAGAAGAATCAGAGACATCTGGATTCTGGGGGTTTGCTGCTGAGCTTTGGTATTCCTCTGGCTTCCTCGTCACATGGCCTCCTCCTTGTGTGTTCTCTGTGACCATGTTTCTCCTCACCCCTTTTAAAAAAGATTTTTTATTTCTTTGAAAAGCAGAGTTACAGAGAAAGAGAGAGAGACTGGGGGTGGGGAGAAAGAGGGAGAGAAAGTAATCTTCTACCTGCTGGTTCATTCCTCAGGTGGCTGCAATGGCCAGGGCTAGGCCAGGCTGAAGCCAGGAGCCAGGAGTTTCATCCGGGTCTCCCATGTGGGTGATCTAAGCACTTGGGCCATTTTCTGTTGCCTTCTCAAACACATTAGCAGGAAGCTGGACTGGAAGAGGTACAGCTCTTCTAGGCACATGGACTAGAGCCCACATGGGACCCCCTACGTCACAAGGCCAGCCCCACATTTATTTCTCTTTTTTATAAAGATTTACTGGGAAGCCGGTGCTGTGGCATAACAGGTAAAGCCACTGCCTGGGGCATCAGCATCCCATGTGGGCGCCAGTGCAAGTCCCAGATACTCCACTTCTAATCCAGCTCCCTGCTAATGTGCCTGGGAAGGCAGCAGAAGATGTCCCTGCACCCATGTGGGGGACACGGAAGAAGCTCCTGGCTCCTGGCTTCGGATTGGCCCAGTTCTGGACATTGCAGCCATTTGGGGAGTGAACCAGCAGTTGGGAGGATCTATCTGTTTGTCTCTCCCTCTCTTTCTCTGTAACTCTACCTTTCACAAAAATAAATATATATTTTAAAAAAATTTTTCCAAGACTTGAACTGTTGTTTAGAATTGGGATGCTGATACCATAAGCCGCAACTTAACCCACTGTGCCACAAGGGCTGCCCCAAATTGCCCTTTCTATAAGGACACCAGTCATACTGGATTAAGGGTCCAACCCGGCCGGCGCCGTGGCTTAACAGGCTAATCCTCCGCCTTGCAGCGCCGGCACACCGGGTTCTACTCCCAGTTGGGGCGCCGGATTCTATCCCGGTTGCCCCTCTTCCAGGCCAGCTCTCTGCTATGGCCCGGGAGGGCAGTGGAGGATGGCCCAAGTGCTTGGGCCCTGCACCCACATGGGAGACCAGGAGAAGCACCTGGCTCCAGGCTTTGGATTCTATCCCGGTTGCCCCTCTTTCAGGCCAGCTCTCTGCTATGGCCCGGCCGCAGCGGCCATTGGAGGGTGAACCAATGGCAAAGGAAGACCTTTCTCTCTCTCTCTCTCTCTCACTATCCACTCTGCCTGTCAAAAAAAAAAAAAAAAAAAAAGAAGAAGAAGAAGAGTCCAACCCTATGCCAATATGATCTTAACTAATTACATTTGCAACAAACCTATGCCCAAATAAGGTCACATTCTGAGGTGTAGTAGGGGCTAAGTCTCCAACGTATGAATGGGGGAAGGGGGTAAGTCAGCCCTTCCCAGTGCTGAGACTCTGGATATGAATCCTATCTGATCCCTACCCTCAAGGAGCTCTGAGAAGAGAAGGGGAAGGTGATGGCAATGAAGTAGAACATACTTAGGACAACCATGGAGACACGGAGCACTGTGAGACTCAGAGAGGGAGCTGTTGGGTAAAATCAGCCCTGGGACATCAGCGGAGCTGCCCAGGAGGTTCCACCTGAGCTGAGGTTATAGACGGACAGTGACCCAGGGACTGTGAGAACTGACGGCATTCCTGGCTGAGGAGAGAACATGGGCAAAGACCCGGGGAAGAGAAACAGCTGTGGGGCTGCAAGCAGCTCTCACCTGCTTTAGTGAAGGGGGGATAGCTGGGCAGGGAGTGGCAGAGAGAGAACAGGAGGTGGTGGGACGTCTTGAATGTCACATGAAAGGACAGTTGGAGCCTCTGAAAATTTTACCTGGGAAAGTGACCCAAGAAGATTAGCCTCTAACGGGCTCTAGGCTTCTGTGAAGGTGACGCATTCTGAAGGCTGTGACACGAGGCATGGGGAGTGGCACACTGTTGTGTAGGGGAGGTGTAGGGTGCGGGGCAGCAGTGGTGAGATTCAGGATAGCTAGGTTAGAGGATCAGGGCCTATGGGCATAGCAGAAGGAGGAGGGTATTTCAGAAACGGAAGTAGAGAAGAGCTTCCGGGTAGCTGAGTATGAAGAGAGAGAGCTTCCCTCGATCTTCACCATTTCCAAAATAGATTTTTAAACTCTCTTCTGATTCTTGATTTTTTTTGTTAAACAGGACTATTGCTATTGCACTGACTAAGATCAGCTTCCATCAGAATTTTTATACTATCCAGATACTCATGGCCAATGTCCTGGGGCTCGATACTTGTAAGCATTATAAAGAACGACAGACCAACCTCCAAAATAAAGTCAAGACCCTGTTGGATGAAAAGTTCCACTGTCTTCTTAATGACATTTTCCATGTCCAGGTAATAAGCTAGCATTAGACTTCTGCAAGAATTAGCCCTGGGGCAGGGTGAAGTGGCTGCTCCCCGGTGGTTTATGCCAAGCGTCTCTCTGGCCTTGATTGTCTTTTTTTTTCCCATCTGGAGCATCCAGGTGGTGAGGCAATGGCTCCCAATCCTCCTTGAATGTGCATCCATGTTCTTGAGATGGATTGGCAGTATCAGGATATGCCAGACTCACAAAACTCCAAATGGCCACCTGCTGATTCATTTTTTTCCACCCTCACCTGTCCGTCATAGCTGGTCTAGGCACTAGGTGCTCCCACAAGTGGCTGCCAATGCAATGACAGAGTGTGCCCTGTCCTTTCCCAAGTCTGTTAGGCTCACTGACGTAGAGCATTGGAGCTGGAAGGGTTTTAATGCACGAAGCGCTTAAGTGTTTTTCCTTAAAATCGCAGAGCTGGTAGTTCCCATTGCTGTTTTCCTATGCCCAACATTCTACTATTTCTTTGTGTAGTTCCCTATTTCACGGGAGATTTCCAAGATGAGCACCTTGAGAAAGCAAAAGCAACTGGAAGCTTTATTTATGAAGATCTTGGAGCAAGTAAGAGCAGCTGAAGGTCAAGTTGTGGGGGAAGGAAAACGGGGCCAATCACCACGAAGCCAGGTGGCCTGCGTTGGTTCAGACTCTGTGGGCAAGAAGCTTTTGAAGTCTGTGCAGGGTTTGCCCTGAAGGGTTTGGCTGTCCTACAGACCTCCAAACCTTCAGCTAAGAACCTTTGCTGTATTCCACTTGGCTGCAGTAACTCTCATTGAGTTCAGTGTCCAATACCAAATGCATTCTTTCCTGTTACAATGCCCTTCCTTCCTCTTTTTAATCCTTAATATAGTAAGGGCAAATTCACTTACCCATCATTTACACTTACCCTAGCCTCATCCTCGCTCATATCTACATGGTTTCCAGTCCTACTGCTTCTATCCTGGACCGTCTCTGCAATCTCCCGGCCCTCTTGTTTCCACTGCTGTTGTTAAGATTCCTGTCTTGGGGCTGATGCTGTAGCGTAGCTGGTAAAGCTGCTGCCTGTAGTGCTGCCATCCCATATAGACTCCGGTTCACGTCACAGGTACTCAGCTTCTGCTCCAGCTCTCTGCTATGGCCTGGGAAAGTAGTAGAAGATGGCCCAAGTCCTTGGGCCCCTGTGCCCATGTGGGAGACCTGGAAGAAGCTCCTAGTTCCTGGCTCCCGGCTTCAGATTGACCCAGCTCCGACCATTGCAGCCATCTGGGGAGTGAACCAGTGGATGGAAGATCTCTCTCTCTCTCTCTCTCTTTCTCTCTCTGCCTCTCTGTTACTCTGCCTTTCGAATAAATAAATACATCTTTAAAAAAAAAAAAAAAAGACACGGCCAGCGCCGCAGCCTTGTGGCGCCAGCACACCGGGTTCTAGT
This sequence comes from Lepus europaeus, assembly GCF_033115175.1. NCBI lineage: Eukaryota > Metazoa > Chordata > Mammalia > Lagomorpha > Leporidae > Lepus > Lepus europaeus. Next base: position 133,285,104 of record NC_084831.1, on the reverse strand, counting down.
CCCGGTCGGGGCACTGGATTCTGTCCCGGTTGCCCCTCTTCCAGGCCAGCTCTCTGCTATGACCCGGGAGTGCAGTGGAGGATGGCCCTAGTGCTTGGGCCCTGCACCCCATGGGAGACCAGGAGAAGCACCTGGCTCCTGGCTTTGGATCAGCGTGGTGAGCCAGCCGCAGCATGCCGGCGGCGGCAGCCATTGGAGGGTGAACCAACGGCAAAGGAAGACCTTTCTCTTTGGCTCTCTCTCTCACTGTCCACTCTGCCTGTCAAAAAAAAAAAAAAAAAAGACACCTATCTCTTCTTGACCTATTTCCATAGCTTTCTGTAGTCTCTGGGCTTCTTACCACTCCAATTCATCCTCCATGCAACTGCCAGGGTGTATACGAAGCACACCAACCCAGTTTACACTCTCTAAATAAGTCCTGATGCTAATGAGATAAAAGCAAAAAGAATTTTGCTTTTTCTTTTTTAAAGGATTTATTTATTATTTGAAAAGCAGAGTGACAGAGTGAGACAGCGAAAGCGAGAAATCTTCCATCCTCTGGTTCATTCCCCAAATGGCTGCAACAGCCAGAGCTGGGCCAGGCTGAAACCAGAAGCCTAGAACTCCATCCAGGTCTCCCACGTGGGTGGCAGGGGCCCAAGTACTTGAGCTATCCTCTGCTGCCTTTACAGGCACATTGTCAGAGAGCTGGATCAGAAACAACTTGCACCGGTGCTCTGATATTGGATGCTGGCATTGCGAGCAGTGTCTTAACCTGCTACAGCACAACACCTACCCCAAAAGATTTTTTGTTAACCTGGAGAAATGATACTTATCCTTCAATGTCACTTCTTTGGTAAGAACATCCCCAGATGCTTTGAATACCTACTGCAGTGTATTGCAAATCGTATTTCATATCTATCTCCCCACCAGGAGAATTGTGAGCTTTTTAACAACAGAGAGTCTCTAATTTTTGTATTGCTATTGACAGGAAGAGAACCTGGGTAAAAAAAAAAAAAAAAGATCAGTATAAGTTGTGGCATTGAGTTAAGTTTATAATACAACCTTCTTCTACACTTCAGGTATATAAGCAAGGCTGTTTCTAAATGTCGGGCTTTGGATTGTTTGCATAATAAGTATATCCAAGAAGCATCTTTACCAGTATGGATTTATGGGTTTAACTTCTAAAGAATAAAAAAGCAAGGCTTGAGTTGGACATAGGAATCCGTTTAATTGTTGGCTTTTGTTTCAAAGCTGCTTTGGTGCAGCTGTTAATATGTCACTTAGGATATCCACATCCCAGAGTGGAGTGCCTGGGATTGCATCCCAACTCTGCTCCCAATTCCAGCTGCCTACTAAGGCAGACTCTGGGAGGTAGCAGTTGATGGGTCAAGAAGAAAAGGTCCCTGCCCCCACATTGCATTGGGTTCCAGGCTCATGGCTGCAGCCTGACCGTCCCAGTGATTACAGGCATTTGGGGGATGAACCAGCAAATGAAAGATGGCTCTCAATCTCTGTCTCTCTGTCTCTGCCACTCCCTCTGTCTCAGTATCTCTGCCTTTCAAATAAAATGCAAACGAATCAATAAACTTTTTCAAAATGTTAGTTCTGATGCACGATCTAGTTTGGAAACCCTGGGGAAGCTAGGCTTGATCATGTGTCATGACAGTAGTCCTTGGATCATTCATCGTCTGTGTGACCTAAGGCCACTCACTTACACACTCTGTACCTAAATGTTTTCAGTGAGTAGATTCAATAGTACCACTTCCTGTGGAAAGAATTAAATGAGGTATTTTATGTAAAGATGGTGCTTGGAACATAGTGCAACATAAATGTTGGCTTTTATTCACAACAGAATCCAATTCAACCTGTTCATTTGAAATTTGGAACAAACCAAAGCCAATGATATACTACAGATTTCATGTGTTTTGTGGTTTTTAGTTTTTTGGTTCCTGTTTTATTTACCCTTCAGTTCATAAATAATCCACTGAAATCCATCCGCTGATTCACTTCCCAGATGGCCACAACAGCTGGGGCTGCTCCATTCTGAAGCCAAGAGCTTCTTCCAGGTCTCCCACATGGGCACAGGGGCCCAAGGATTTGGGCCATCTTCTGCTGCTTTCCCAGGCCACAGCAGAGAGCTGGATTGGAAGTGGAGCAGCAGGGTCTTGAATCAGCACCTGCATGGGATGCTAACACAGTAGGCAGTGGCTTTACCCACCACGCCATAGCGCCAGCTGCTCTACTTCCAGTCCAGCTCCCTGCTAATGCACCTGGGAAGGTAGCAGAAGATGGCCTGGGGCTTGCATCCACGTGGGAGACCTGGAAGAAGCTTTGGCTCTTGGCTTCAGCCTGGCCCAGACCCAGCTATTTGGGGAATGAACCAGCAGATAGAAGACCTTTCATTCTCCCTCTCTTTAACTTTGCCTTTCCGATAAATAAAATTAATCTTTGAAAGCTGTAATAATAACTTTCTGTTAATAAAAATTTTCTCAGAGCTAGTGAGGAGCGAAGTATTTGGTGGCATAATGAGGCTGTAGGAGTAGACTCTGCGTGCAATATGTGATAAGTCAGGTTGAATATTTTATAATGATTGGGCAGCTTATAATTTTGAAATAGGTTTTGTTGATTTTGTTTATAAAAGTATAGAGGGTAAGAATAGGTCAATCCAGTCTCTTCTCAGTGCAGAGGGAATGGGAGCTGGGAAAGTTTTCTCTGTTGGAAACCTCACATGGGAAGCCAGGGCTGCTATGCAAGTGGCTGACACTGCAATGGTTGCTCCATATTTTACTTTTGGTTTGTTTGAGGGAGAGAGAGAGAGAAAGAGAGAGAGAGAGAGGCATGCAGATAGAGAGAGCCTTCATCCACTGGTTCATTCCCCAAATGCCTACAATAGTCAGGGCTGGACCCTGCAAGGGCTGAAAGCCAGGAACTCAATCCAGGTCTCCTATATGGATGGCAGGGCCTCAATTATTTGAGCCATCACTATTGCCTCCCAGGGTCCATGTTAGCAGAGGAACACATCAAAGCAATATATATAATGTAAAACAAAGATATTGGTGCCCCAGTATGGGATAGGGGCATCATAACTGCTAGGCCAAACACCCTCTAAGCTCCGCATTTTGTTTAAGACTGCATCCCAGCACTTAGGATGGGACTGACCCTACTAGATGCACAATAAATGCTCAACGAGTGAATAATTCAGACTGGGCCGGCGCCGTGGCTTAACAGGCTAATCCTCCTCCTTGTGGCGCCGGCACACCGGGTTCTAGTCCCGGTCAGGGTGCCGGATTCTATCCCGGTTGCCCCTCTTCCAGGCCAGCTCTCTGCTATGGCCCGGGAGTGCAGTGGAGGATGGCCCAAGTCCTTGGGCCCTACGCCCGCATGGGAGACCAGGAGAAGCACCTGGCTCCTGCCTTCGGATCAGCGAGATGCACCGGCCGCAGCGGCCATTGGAGAGTGAACCAACGGCAAAAAAGGAAGACCTTTCTCTCTGTCTCTCTCTCTCTCACTATCCACTCTGCCTGTAAAAAAAAAAAAAAAAAAGAAAAAAAAAAAGAAAAAAGAATAATTCAGACTGGTTAGGAAAGGATCGTCTACAGGAGAAAAGAGATACACAATCTATTCTTAAATGTAAAAGATACCCCAACTCAAACTACAGTAGTATCAGCTGCCAGGAGGCAAAGAGTAGATCAGTCTCCTTCAGCACTGTGCATCCAGCACCTTGCCCGCAGGCACTCGGTATGTGTTAGCTGAGGATATATTGGCTGAGTAGTGTCAGTTAGAGACTCCTAGGAGAACTTAATTTGTGAATAAACATTAAAATGATTTACAGGGGCTGGCGTTGTGTTGTAGCTGGTGGAGCTACTATCTGTGATGCTGGCACCCCACATTGGAGTGCTGCTTTGAGTCTCAGCTGCTCTGCTTCCTGGGAAGGCAGTGGAAGATGACCCAAATGCTTGGGCCCCTGCTCCCCATGTGGGAGACCTGTATAAGAGTCCTGGCTCCTGGCTTTGGATTGGCACAGGACAAGCCATTGTGGCCATCTGGGGAGTGAACCAGCAGATGGAAGACCTCTCTCTCTCTCTCTCTCTCTCTCTCTCTCTCTGCTTTTCAAATAAATAAGTGAATCTTTTAAAAAAATGAATTGAAGTTAATATACATCAGTTATTTTTATCTAATGGGCACTTTTACTCTGCTTTTGTGGCTACACCTACAACCCCATCTATCCTATGGATTTTCATTATCTTTACCCAGTTTTGTCCAAGCTTGCTTCCAGCAAGCTCTGTCCAAATTGCCACAAATGCCAAGTTAGTGGAATATAATGCAATACAAAGATATTGGAAAGAAAAGATTTAGTGCAGCTGGTTCTCTCCATCATAAACAAGCCACACACCTCAGAGCCTAGGCGTGCATATCCACACACATGTATACAGATCTGAAGTCTTTTTTTTAAAGATTTATTTATTTATTCAAAAGAGTTACACAGAGAGAGGAGAGGCAGAGAGAAAGAAAGAGAGAGAGAGAGAGGGAGAGGTCTTCCATCCGATGGTTCACTCCCCAATTGGCTGCAACGGCAGAGCTGCGCCGATCCAAAACCAGGATCCAGGAGCTTTTTCTGGGTCTCTCACATGGGTGCAGGGGCCCAAGGACTTGGGCCATCTTCCATTGCTTTCCCAGGCCATAGCAGAGAGCTGGATTGGAAGTGGGGCAGCCAGGACTCGAACTGGCGCCCATATGGGATGCTGGTGCTTCAGGCCAGGGCGTAAACCCGCTGCGCCACAGCGCCCGCCCCTTGATCTGAAGTCTTACAGCCTTGTTTTTTGTTTCCCTACCTTGTCCAGACAGTGAAAGAGGAAAGGATCATTTTCATCATTGATGAGGCCCAGTTTGTGGATTACGCCTCCTGGATCTTTATGGAGAAGCTTATCCGAACTGTTCCCATCTTTATCATCATGTCTCTGTCTCCCTTCATTGAAATTCCTTGTACAGCGGCCAGTGCCATAATGAAGAACAGGAACACCACCTACGTCACCCTCGGAGCAGTACAGCCCAAGGACATCCGCAACAAGGTCTGTCTTGACCTCAATGTGAGCAGCATCCCCAAAGAACTGGACTTGTAAGTAACCTGTTGCTGTACTGAGCTCTTTCCGTCTGCACTCACTGCCCAGGCCCAGGTGCGATCAGATTGAGTAGCACCTGTCTTGAAGTATCCAGTTCAGTATCCTTGGTGGTGACACCTGTACAGGTGGTCACTGGGTTGGGTGGTGTGCACCTTTTCCATGTTATGTCCCTGTTCTACACCTTCTCAGACTTGCTCAGTGGGTTTGTTTTCTTTCCGTTGTGCAAGTTATGGATATACTCACTCTGCTTATTTTTAATTAATTTATTTTGTTTATCTGAAAGACAGACAAAGACAGAGATCTTCATCCTCTGGTTCACTCCCCAGATGCCTTCAATATCTAAAGTTGGGCCAGGCTAAAGCCAGAAGCCCAGAACTCCATCTAGGTCTCCCACACGGGTGGCAGGGACTCGAGTACTTGAGCCATCATTTGCTTTCAGGGTACACACTAGCAGGGAGCTGGATTAGAAGGGGAGTAGTTAGAACTCAAACCAGGTGCTCCAGTATGGAATGCAGGTATCTCAAGCAGCACTTTTTTTTAAAAGACGTATTTATTAGAGAGAGAGACTGATCTCACAACACCAGGGCTGGGCCTGGCCAAAGCCAGGAATCAGGAGTTTAATTTGGGTCTCCCACAAGGGTACAGGGGCCCAAGCACTTGGGTCATCTTCTTGCCATTAGCAAGGAGCTGGATCAGAAGTGGAGCAGCCAGGACTTGAACCAGTGTCCATATGGTACGCTGTTGTCACAGGCAGCGGCTTTGCCTGCTACACCACCCACAATGCCGGTTCCTCCCACCCCACAAGCAGCATCTTAACCACTACACCAGTTGTCTACTTTATTTCTTTATTCTTATTTTTAAGATTAGACCTTTTCCACCATATGTTTATTTTGTTTATTTGAAAGGGGGAGAAAGAGAGAGATGGAGAGATTTCTCCATCCACTAGTACACTCCCCTCCAAATGCCTGCGACAGCGAGGACCCAGCCAGGCTGTAGCCAGGAGCCTGAAATTCAGTCCCAGCCTCCTATATGGGTGGCAGCGACCCAAGTTCTTGAGCCGTCATCTGCTGCTTCCCAGAGTGCACATGCGCAGGGCACTGACTGGAAGCACAGCTAGGCTCTGAACCCAGTGCGCACCTTGATATGGGACGTGGGCTTCCCAAGGGGTGCTGAGCCAAATGCCGCCCCTCCCTTCTGTGGAGTCTCTTGTTTTAACCTAGAAACCTATACAAACTTTATGCATTTCATAAATACAAATTTAGCAACATGGGGATTCTTCCCACTGTACCCTCCCTCCTACCCTTCTTCCTCCTCTCCTATTCCCATTCTTATTTTCTACCAAGATCTATTTTTTTTTTTTTGAAAGGCAGAGTGGACAGTGAGAGAGAGAGACAGAGAGAAAGGTCTCCCTTTATTGTTTGTTCACCCTCCAATGGCTGCTGTGGCCGGCGCTCAGCGCGCTGATCCGAAGCCAGGAGCCAGGTGCTTCTCCTGGTCTCCCATGCGGGTGCAGGGCCCAAGCACTTGGGCCATCCTCCACTGCACTCCCGGGCCACAGCAGAGAGCTGGCCTGGAAGAGGAGCAACCGGGACAGAATCTGGCGTCGCGACCGGGACTAGAACCCGGTGTGCCGGCGCCGCAAGGCGGAGGATTAGCCTAGTGAGCCATGGCGCTGGCCTACCAAGATCTATTTTCAACTAACTTTATACACATAAGATTAACCCTATACTAAGTAAAGAATTCAACAAATAGTATGAGAAAAAACCAAAAACCTGCCCTGAGACAAGGGCTGTTCAAAGTCATCGCATCTCAAAGTGTCAATTTCACTTATCTAGATTACCTTTTAGTGTCAATTTCACTTCTCTAGATCACCACAGGTCAAAGTATTTGCCTTTTTGGGTCTGGGGGATTCTTGACAGCAGCCCCCTTCACAAAGCAGACAATATCTCTTCTTTAGTTGGCTTTTTACAGCCAGTCTTATATATGGCTGGGAAAACACCCTATCTGTTCTTCCTAGTAAGTCTGCCTTGGGGCTCGTGTTGTGATGCAGAGGGGAAAGCCACTGCCTTGTTTGTGTCCTGGCTGCTCCACTTCTGATCCAGCTCCCTGCTCATGGCCTGGAGAAAGCCATAGAAGATGACTTTGATGAAGCTCCTGGCTCCTGGCATTAGCCTGGCTCAGCCCTGGCCATTACAGCCATTTGGGGAGTGAACCAGTGGACATTCCAGGTCTCCCACGTGGGCAGCAGGGGATCAAGCACTTGGGTAATCCTCTGCCGCTTTACCAGGCTCATTAGCAGGGAGTGGAAATGCCAGACTCAAACCGGTGTCCATATGAGATGCCAGTGTTGCAGGTGGCGACTTAACCCTCTACACCACAGTGTCGGCCCTATAAATAAATCTTTTAAAAAAAATCTGCCTTTGGGGACCAGCACTATGTGTAGTAGGCTAAGCCTCTGCCTGTGGAGCCGGCATCCCTTATATGCTCTGGTTCGTGTCCCAGCTGCCCCCTTTCCAATTCAGCTCTCTGCTACTGCCTGGGAAAGCAGTGGAAAATGGCCCAAGTGCTTGGGCCCCTGCTCCCACTTGGAAGACCCAGAAGAAGCTCCTGACTCTTGGCTCCTGGCTCCTGGCTTCAGATCAGCCCAGCTCCAGCCATTGCAGCCATTTGAGGAGTGAACCAGAGGATGGAAGACCTTTCTCTCTGTCTCTCCCTCTCTCTGACTGTAACTCTGCCTCCCAAATAAATAAGATCTTTAAAAAAAATCTGCCTTGTTCCTGGAAGGAAGATGTCTTCAACATCATTTAAAATAACTCCTGGCCCAGCCCTAGCTTTTGCAGGCATTTGGGGAGCAAATCAGTGGATGAAAGATCTATCTTTGTCTGTCTCTCTTGGTTTCTCTATCTGCCTTTCAAATAAAAATGAAAATAAATAAATGAAAATTTAGAAAATAGGTCCAGGTATGAGTTTGTCCCCCCCCCCCATACACACACATACACACACACACACTCATTTACCTTTTGATTTAGCAATTCTAATTCTAGAAATCTATGTCAAAGATATAGTAACAAAAATATGAAACAATATGGACATAGTTTTTACTGGGACATCATTTGTATTAATAAAATACTGGGAACAATCTAAATGTTCATTCCAAGAGGATAGGTTGAATAGGTCAACACAATGGAGCACCATGCACCAAAAAAAAAGAAATGAGAGGGACCTGCTTACATGAAAGAGAGCCCAGGATACATTGTTGAGTGAAAAAAACCAAGATGCAGCTCAGTATGCAACGTGCATCCTGTGCTGTCTTTTAAATAAGGGGTGAAATAGAGGGAGAGGGAGAGAGAGAGAGTGTGTGTGTGTGTGCATTTCTTTCTGTTCTTTTAAAAGAAACATCAGAAGGATAAACCAAAAGCCCATAGGGTGGAGGAAGAAAGCAAGACTGAAGGTGTGCCTTATTATATATAGTTTGGCTTCAGAAACATAGAAATAATTTTGCATAATTAAGAAAGTGAGCTAGAAGGCAAAAAAGCAATTGTTAAAATATGGAAACAAAGAGCGTGAGAAGAAATTATTGTCAAGTGATTGAGAAGCTCAAATATTTTTTTCTTCCTGAAAGCAAGGTGCTTCACCAGTGTGAGCAGGTTGTCCTGTCTTAACAACAGGTACTTGGTGGAAGGGAGCTGTGGGATCCCATTTTACTGCGAAGAATTGGTGAAGAACCTCGACCACCACAGGGTGCTTGTTTTCCAGCAGATGGAGAGTGAGGAAAAGGCCAAAGTGACCTGGGATAACCTGTTCAGTAAGTCCCGCAGAGACGGTTCTTTCTCACTCTGTCCTGCGGTGGGGGTGCTACGAAGGGACTTTTCTATAGGCGAGTTACTGTAGGATCAGAAGGTTTTAGGGGGTCAAGAAATATTGGATATGTGTGATATTCCAGATTGCAAGAGAATATCACGTTGCCTGGGACTGACTGAACTGGGCTAAGGAATATATATACCTGCGACAACCAAGAGAGAAATCTGAAGGTTCAGGATCAGAACTAGAGAGAACTTAGATGTTACCTGGTGGGGGTTGGGGGTGGGAGGCGGGAGTCCTTGTTTTCTGGCAATTAAAATTACTAGCTCAAAATGAATTGTCGGGGTTGGCATTGTGGTGCAGCAGGTCAAGCCCATATCAGAGTCTTGGGTGTTCCACTCCCAATCCAGCTCCGTGCAAGTGTGCCTGGGAGAGCAGTGGAAGATGGCCCAGTTACTTAGGCCTCTGCCACCCACCTGGGAGACAGGATGGAATGCCTGGTCCTGGTTTCAGTGCGGCCTAGCCCTGGCTGTTGTGGCCATTTGGAGAGTGAACCAGCAGACAGTGAACCAGAGACCTTGCTGTCTCTCAGATTAAATAAGCCTATCTTTAATTAAAAAAAAAAAAAAAGAATTGTCCACAAATTCCCTTGCTACAGAGCTGTACAGGAGATTGAAATGTGAGATGATGACATGAAGGAGGATAGCTGGAATTTTTAGGACAATAGTTTTAGTGCAAGGAGAAGGGTAGGGGTCAGAGATGGGATAAGAAAGCAAGTCAGGTCATACACAAGAGTGTTAATTGTTAAACTAACAACAGGAGGCACTGTGCACTAACTTCCCATGTCCTCAAAGAGTTGTGTTATGAGAGTTAATAGTAAAACTTGTTCACAAAGATTTACTTCGTTTTAGTGTATTAAGTGGAGGATATTCTTATGTCTCATAAGTTATAATTATGTCTAAGCACTCACAAAAGATGTATCATTCTTGGGTTCTTCTTTAAAGTTAACCAAGTTTCTTAAAAAAGAAGATTACTTAAAAAAATGTGAAATTAACTTTGAGATGCAATGACTGAACAGCCCTTGTCTCGACTGTTGAGGAACAGGTTTTTTTTTTTTTTTTTCCCATACAATTTGTTGAGCTCTTAGTATAGAGTTAATCTTCTGTGCATGAAGTTAATTCAAAATAGATCTTAGTAAAAAACAAGACTGGGTATAGTAGGAGAGGGAGGAGGAAGAGGGGTGGGAGTGTGGGTAGGGAGGCTGGTATGGTGGGAAGAATCACTGTGTTCCTAAAGTCATATTTATGAAATGCATGAAGTTCGTATTCCTTAAATAAAATGTTTCTTTGGGGGGGGGGGAGAAGAAAGAAAAATTAAGCCTCTGATATGTACCTTAATGATGTTTAAAAATTAACTCTAGCACAGTCTTTTTTTGTAAAACAGAACATCAAAAATAAAATTGCAAAGTATTGTAAAAAAAATTTTAAAAAAAAAAGTCAGAATGTAGATAGGGGCTGTTGCTGTGGTGTAGTGGGATTAGCCTCCACCTGAAGCGCCGGCATCCCATATCATCACTGGTTCAAGACCCAGCTGCTCCTCTTCTGATCTCGCTCTCTGCTATGGCCTGGAAAAGCAGTAGAAAATGATCCAAGTGCTTGGGCCCCTGCACCATGTGGGAGACCTGGAAGAAGCTTCTGGCTCCTGGCTTTGGATAGGCCCAGCTCTGGCTGTTGTAACAATTTGGGGAGTAAACCAGCAGATGGAAGACCTTTCATTCTGTCTCTCCCTCTCTCTCTCTGTAAATCTGCTGTCAAAAATCTTAAAAAAAAAAAAAAAAAGAAGAAGAAGAAGAAGAAGAAGAAGAAGAAGAAGAAAGGAAGAAAGGAAGAAAGAAAGAAAGAAAGAGAATGTAAATAAAGGATTGAGATTAGAGATAGCATTTTTTACCAGGGCTTGTTTGCACTCTCTGGCTTTTCTGGGTTGCCTGATTCTTCAGCTCCAGTCTGGGGTATCTTTTTTGTTTAGATTTATTTATTTTATTTGAAAGACAAAGAGAGAGAGAAGGAGAGAGAGAGAGAGAGAGAGAGAGAGAGGTCTTCCATCTGCTGGTTCACTCCCCAAATGGCTGCAACAGCTGGAGCTGAGCCAATCTGAAGCCAGGAGCCAGGAGCTTTTTCTAGGTCTGCCATGTGGGTTCAGGGGCCCAAGCACTTGAGCCATCTTCTGTTGCTTTCCCAGGTGCATTAGCAGGGAACTGGATTGGAAGTGGGGCAGCCAGGTCTCAAACCAACACTCATAACAGATGCTGGCCCTGCAGGCAGTGGCTTTACCTGCTATGCCACAACACTGGCCCCTAACACAGAAAAGAAACCCAGGGACTTCACTGCCACATTCTTCCTTGGGTGGCACAGTCCCTAGCTGGCCTGACTTCTCTCCACCTTCAGTGTCTTACTGCATTTGTTTCTGTATAAAGTCCAGGGGTTTTAGTTGTATTTAGCAAGAGGAATAGAGAAAAACAGTCGCCTCCATTTTCCTCCAAGTGGATCTTTATCGTTGGGTGGTTCATGTCAAGTGACCATAACGTAACAGCCAGAAACACATGACACCTGCAGGATGAAAACTTTTCCAGTTCTGGTTTCAAACCCTTGCTTCTAATTGCCTGTTGTGGGTGACCACCTCAAACTCAGCACGTCAAAAATGTAATTCTTTCTCCTTTCTCTTAAACCGTACCAGTTCGATTAATGGCCTCGTTTGTGTTTCTGTCACCTCCGTGGCTGTCTCGCTGGGGCCCCATTTCCTCCATGTCATCAGTATTCGAGTGCCCCTTGCTGTACCCCTTACCTAGTCTATCCATCATTTCTCTATACTCCATTATGATAACATCTTTCCTAGTCTTCCCTGAGCTGTGCTTTAGCCTCTCCTGTATGCTGCTTCCAGTGTTAACTTTCCCAGAGTAATGAGTTGGATCACTGCTGTCCCCTGTTCAGAAACCTGTGACACTCCCCCATTGTCTATGGAACGAGGTCCCGTCTTCCTAGAATGTTAAGTGCGCCACCTTCAAACCAGCTCTCCCAACCCCTCCCCCAGTAGCCTGCAGCACTACACCTGCTGTACTTGAGCCACACAAACCACATTCACCTGACTCGCAACCATCCCGAGGTTCCTGAGTCTTTGCATTGATCTCTTGGTTTGGAATATCCCTTCATCCCTCAAGGACCAATCAGAATACGTCCTGAATCCACCACACCTGAATTAATTGTTCTCTGTTCCCACGGCCTGTTGCTCTTTGCTCCTTAGCTTCCTGGTATTGTGGTTAGTTACCTGTACACCCCTCCCGGCAGCTTGTAAGCTCCCTGAGGGCCGGAAGTATGGGCTGTCCGCATCCATAGCCTCCGAGGGGTGGGAATGCAGGAATCACCTGGTCCTGTGGGGATGAGAGCTGCCTGTCACTGACAGGCGGCACCTGTTCACTGCCTGGCCGTGCAGCTCTTAGTGTACACGACTCAGCCCTCCAGGAGACCAGGAACGTGGTTATGGTCACCTTTGTATTTCTGCCACCTCACCCATTGCGGGGTCTTGAAGCTACAGAGCACTACATGAGTGACTAGAGGGACACATCAATAACGCACTTTGGAGTAGCTGGAGATCACAGTACTACCCAAGGTGATCTTCCAGCCTCGCCATTTTGAAATCTCTTTCTGACAGTGGCCATGTCCGACCTGGAGCACAGAGCCCATCAGAATGAGTTTGTATCTGAGTGTGGGCATGCGAATGCACACGCAAGTGTATGTTAGCACAAACTATGATATAAGTTATGTCCCGACCATCTGACAGCAAATCACGTTTCTGTAGAGCTCTGTGTACTATGGAAGTCGTCAATAGTTCCAATCTTTGGTTCTGAGATATGTGGGGGTAGGAGGGAGACAACATTTCTGAGGAAACTGATTTTCACGAATAAGTTTTATTTGAAACAAGATAATCCAGAATATGTTTTGAGCAAATGCACATCTGTGCCCACTCTTTCTCCCAGGAGATCCACTTCAAGTCTATGGAACAATCATGCTTTTTTTTTTTTTTTTTTTAATTGGGGACCAGTGTAGTAGGTTAAGCTTCTCTGTCTGCGGCACTGGCATCCCATATGGGCACCTGTTCCAGACCCAGCTGCTCCACTTCTGGTTCAGCTCCCTGCTAATGCACCTGGGAAAGCAGTGGAAGATGGCTGAAGTGTTTGGACCCCTGCATTTTTGTGGGAGACCCGGAAGAAGCTCCTGGTTCCTGGTTTCAGATCGGCTTGGCTCTGGCTGTTTCAACCATTTGTGGAGTGAACCGGATGGAAGACCTCTCTCCCTGTCTCTCCCTCTCTCTCTCTGTAACTCTGCCTGTCAAATAAATCTTAAAAATATTTCTATTTGAGGGGCTGGCACTGTGGTGCAGTGGGTTAACACCCTGGCCTGAAGCGCCGGCATCCCATATGGGTGCCGGTTCAAGACCCGGCTGCCCCACTTCCGATCCAGGGCTCTGCTATGGCCTAGGAAAGCAGTAGAAGATGACCCAAGCCCTTGGGCCCCTGCACCCATGTGGGAGACCCAGAGGAAGCTCCTGGCTCCTGGCTTCAGATCAGCATAGCTCCGGCTGTTGAGGCTGATTGGGGAGTGAACCATTGGATGTAAGACCTCCCTCCCTCTCCCCCTCCCTCCCTCTCTCCCTGCCTTTCCTTTCTCTGTGTAACTCTGACTTTCAAATAAATAAATCTTAAAAAAAAAAAAGCCTATTTGAAAGGCAGAGCTACAGAGAGAGAAGGAGAGACAGAGACAGACCTTTCATTCACTGGTTCACTCCCCCCAAATGTCTGCAGCAGCCACGAGGGCTGGGCAAGGTCGAACCCAGGAGCCTGAAACTCTGTCTGAGTCTCCTATGTTGGTGCTGGGGCCCAAGCATTTGAGCCATCTTCTGCTGCTTTCCCAGGTGTATTAGCAGGGAGCTGCATTGGAAGTGGAGCAGCCAGGACATGAACCAGTGCCCATTTGGGCTTGCCAGCTTCATAGATGGTGGCTTAACCTGCTGTGCCTCAATGCTGGCCCTCAAAATAAGACTTTCTAAGACAGAAAGATGGCCCTTAATCTTTTTTCCCCTTTTATCTCTCTATAGAGAATTTCATTAAGCCAACAGAGGAATTTAAAATGTTTGGTCTCGGTAATGAAGAAGGAACTGAAGAAATCTGTAAACTCGCAAGTGGTGTCAGACTGAAAAACCTGTCACCCCCGGCATCCTTAAAAGGTAAAGAAAATTTGACCTGGTATTCATGTTCTCGGACCTCGGTTCCACTGTTGCTTTCTCTAGGATTTCCCTTAGACAAAGGAGGAATAGAGGAACACCAGTTGTCTGTTCTGTGTGGCCCTGGATGGGGGCAGGCTCCGTGTTTAGCTTGGCTCCTCTGGGGTCTGGTGTGCATACAGGTTTATTCAACTGCACACAAGAGTGAAGTATGGTATCTTTTCCATCGTACAGAAGCCAGATGAGGAAGGAGAGTACTACTGAGACATTTTCTGTCTGCTTTGACAAGAAACGGCAAATAAGGGAGTTCATGTCAGGGACGTGTATTGTTCTTTTAAACCTAGTCATTCATTCACTCGTGAGAGAGGCAGACGGAGCTGCCGTCTGCTGGTTCACTCTTCAGATGCTCACTCCGTCCCCCAATCACCGCTGGAACTGAGGCTGAGAGCCGGGACTCAGTCTAGATTTCCCATGTGGGTGGCAGGAACCAGTCACTGGCGTTGTTAACCTGCCCCCCAAGATCTGCAGAAGAGGGGAGCTGGAATCAGGAGCAGAGGCAGGTGGCAAACCAGGGCACTCCAATGAAGGATACGGGCATTCCAGTCAGCATCCTAACCAGCAGGCCGAACATCTGGCCCTGTTCCACTTTTACAGGAAATTGACTTTCAAGCCACTTTTAGAATGCACACAGCTCCAACTCATACCACCTGTAAGTAATTTTAAATGTTTAGAAAGATGACGAAGGGACATGGCCAAGTTCTCAGTCTTCAAAAGAGCATCATTTATGTTCCATTCACTGTGTCTGCGGAAGTCAAAAGGTGAACTAACTTCTGCTGTGTTCTGTAGACAAGTCCAGAAGTTCACATTCTGTCCCTCATGGGAAGACACCCTTGACCAGAAAGGTTCAGGGAGCCGTGTGAACCACTGCACTCGGGCTGAGATGAGAAGTTCGGATTGGAGCTGTGAGCTCTCCGACACTTGATGATGACATAGGTGTGATCATGTGTGTCATGAGAACAGCTGAAACTCTGGGGCAAATGAAGAGAAGCCTTATTGCTAGGTGGTCCCAGGAGGGAGAGGAGCCAGGGAAGAGGATAGCAAGGACCAGCTGGACACGTCAGCAAAGGACAGAAATGACAGGCCCTCTTCCTTCCAACCACTGAGCCTGTCCTCTCCTTGCACGTCCTTGTCACACTTTAGCACAACATCAGAGCACCAGGAAATCAATCTTATTCCTGTCTGGTCATTGTGTTCCATGCATACAATTAGACCATAGCATCTGTATCTTTTGTTCTCCCAGCACAGTGCTATCTGTGAACGAGGTACTAAACAAATACTTCTT